>NC_060074.1:87962500-92962500 GCF_922984935.1 Meles meles | reverse complement strand
TAAAATATTTATAAATATTGAGAGCATATGTTCAAATGGTTTTTACTCATAAAGGTGTGTCATAAACAAAAACATCTGGATTTCTTTGGGTTCAGAATACCTCATTGAGTAATTATCAATATAGACTGCACACTTTTCAAGTGTTTGCTGTCAGAAAATATCCTGTATTTGGCTTACATTCATGAATACATTTAAGTACGGAATTCTAAGTTTACATTTTTTCTCCTTTAAATCTTAAAAGCATTAGTTCTGTGTCTTAACAGCATTTAGATTTCAATGTGACTTGTTTCTTTGTGGATAACATGGTGAAACGGAACACTTTCACTAAGATATGTCTGTGTATAGATATATTTTTCACTAAGCATTTTGGTACTTGGTAAGCCCTGTTTATGAACTTGTGTCTTCCTTCGGATCATCGTATAGCTTCGCTTTTTTTTTTTTTTCTTTTTATATGTCCCTGTTTTTTCCTGTTTTTTTCCTCTTTAGGAAGCATCTGTTAGCCATATTGTATCTCTTCAACCTGACCTTCAGGTCCCTAGTTTTTCTTATTTACAATATTCTTTGTGTTTTAGTCTGTCTCATCAAAAATAGTCTTCAACTAGACAAAAAAAAATAGTCTTCAACTTTTATTTTGCACTCATGCATCAATTATGGCCATTTACAAGAATTATAAGAATTAATCTTTTCTGACCACTTTTTCAAAGCAGCTTATTCTTGTTTTATTCAGGTGTACTTTATGAGAAATTTCTTTGAGTGTGCCATTCTGCCCCCTGTATGGCCTCCATTTCTATCAGTTGTTTTGTTTTGTTTTCATTTGTGAATCTTTTCCCAAATGTCTGTTGTCCTTGGTTTTCCATTAATATTTTGGAATGAAGAGCTAGGTTATTAAATAATGGTGTCTGACTGGCATGGTTTTCCCTGAGGTTGCATATTCTCTTCCCCATCAGCCTTCTTCCCTGAATGGGAAGGCTGTGCACGATTTCAGTGTAAGTGGACATACTGTTTCAACATTACCTACTTCTCTGTAGATTGTGTGGGTAGGTTGGGGACTGACCCCTTCCCCATTCCCATACATTTCAAAATAAAGAGGACTTTATTTCATGTAGTAGAATATTTAATTTCTGTTAGGAATTATCTCTTCTTGTCCCATTCCTAATGTCTTTTATTATATTCAGAGTTTGTCCAGTCTGTGTCCTGTTTGTCTCTTAAGCACTGATAACTCTTATAAGGAATGTATCCAGACAGGTGGCCAATTTCCCTTAGGGAGCAGTTCTTGGGCTTTGGCGTGATGGTAAAAGCCACAACAGCGAGCCTTGGGAAAGGGGAGGTCCCAGCTGTCTCAGCTAGCCCAAATACTGTTTCTAAAATAATTAACCTTATTATTGCCACTTGGCCTTTTTCTGCTTTTTGTATTTGGTGAAAGTTTGGTTCTTCTTTGGGCCTCTTTGAAAGAACTGTGGATTCTTCTACTATCTTGGATTGTGATTTTTTTCTCCCTTAATTTTTCCATAATTTTCCCATAGTTGATGTCTTTGCTAGCTTATTCCCATTTATGTTCCTTGAATTTCTCAGAATTTCTGATCCACCATTATCACCCTTATTTTCCAATCCTACTAATGTGTTTATTCTTTTGTGAAAAACTTGTCATCTTATTGATAATGTTGGAAAGTAATAGACAGATTAATGTTAAATTTAATGTTAAATTAAAGTTCAGTTCTCTGCCTTATAGCTGTGTTCTGTTTTTGAAGTTCCATCCTAAGTGCAGTATTTGATCTAGGTATTTAGAAATTAGAAAATTGATAGAAGGCTCTATATCTTTCACATGAGTTTGGAAGAGGGTATGAATCTCCTTTGTTCTTTTTTTTTTTTTAAAGTATTTTTATTTATTTTTGCAAGAGAAAGAGAGAATGAGCAGAGGAGAGGGATGGGCAGATAGAGAAGCAGGCTCTCTGATGAGCAGGGAGCCTGATGTGGAACTCGATTCCAAGACCCTGGGAACATGACCTGAGCCAAAGGCAGATGCTTAACCCACTGAGCCAGCCAGGTGCCCAGTGTTCTGGGTTTTTTAAACCAGGCTTAAAATTACTTGAAAAATCATAACTTACCAAAACTGACACTCAATATGAAAGGGAAAATCATAAGCAGTCCTATTTTGATTAAAATTGAATTCATTATTACAAACACCCCCACAATGAAAACTTACACAGATGGCTTCACTGCATAAGCTCTTCTGCAGAATAGGACACAGAAACAAACTTCACAGTATGTTTGATGAAACCAGTGTTAACTTTTATACCAAAACCAGTCAAGCACTATCATAAGAAAGGAAGGTAAGGAAAATCTGTCATGAGCACATATGTAAGAACCCTAAATAAACTAACAGCAAATCAAACCTTGGACTGCATAAAAAGTATTACAATTTCATGACCAGTGGGATTTATTTGAGGAATGCAAGGGCAATTAATATTAGAATCTATTAATGTAATAGATTCTGTTAACGAAGAAAAATAGATCACCTTGATACATCCAGACAAAGCGTTTGATGGAATTAAGTGCCCTTTCAGAACAAAAAAATCTTTACAACTAGGAATAAAAAAAAACTTCCTTAATTTTACAAGTGTCTTAAAATATACACCAACACCCCTACAGGGAGAGCTTCCACTGAGATGAGATAAGGGATCATTATCAGTGTTTTCATTCAATACTGTACTGAAATTCTAGCCTTAAGGCAAGAAAAATAAAAGGTATAAGAATTGAAAAAGAAAATAATCACTCATAGATAACGTGATTGTATACAAAGTAATGAAATTAACAAGCAGTTTTTTTCATGCTGTTGCACACAAGGTCAACATACAAAAATCCATTTTTTAATCCTATAAGTTAGCAACAAATAACCAGAAAATAGAAATGTTAAAAAGATGCCATTTGTAGCACAATTTAAAAACCAACTTCTAGAAATAAATCTAGTTAAGGATGCTCACAATCTCTACACAGAAAACTACAAAATGCTGTAAGAGAGCAAAGTTAAGGGTCATACTCTGAATGATTTCAATGACCTGAAATTTGTTTGCAAGGCTTTCTTTATCATGCAAGAATATGATTAGTTTTGGTAAATGTTTTCTGTGTAGTTGAGATGACTTTATTCTTTTGCTGTTGGGTGTTGTGTTCTGTCTCTGTATATGTATGTATATATGTCATTAAGATTGTTCTTTCACTTGTTGAGGAAATTAGTCTCCTGCTGTAATTTTTAGAAGCAGTCCTATTGTATGCAGACATATTTAGAATTAGTTCTTGTGTGGCTCAATGAGTTGAGCATTCAACTCTTGGTTTCCAGTTTAGGTTTTGATTTCAGGGTGTTAAGATTGACCTGGATAGGTTCTGTGCTTAGGGCAGAGTCTGCTTGGAATTCATTCTTTCTCACTTCCTCTTTACCCCTCCCCCATGCACATGCATGTTCTCTCTCTCTCTGTCTCTCAAATAAATCTTAAAAAATAAGAATTACGTTCTTGTGATTGACCTTTCTTCTCTTTTTATTACTTTTCTTTAAACAGTTTTTTTTTTTTTTTTAAGATTTTATTTATTTATCTGACAGAGAGAGAGATCACAAGTAGGCAGAGAGGCAGGCAGAGAGAGAAGAGGAAGCAGTCTCCCTGCGGAGCAGAGAGCCCGATGCGGGGCTCGATCCCACGACCCTGAGATCATGACCTGAGCCGAAGGCAGCGGCTTAATCCACTGAGCCACCCAGTATTACTTTTCTTTTTATCTTTCCTGATGTTTCTTGCTTTAAAGTCTGTTCTATCTGATCCTAGTGTAGCTATACCTGCTTTGTTTTGGATAGGATTTGGGAAAAAAGTATACATTTTCCCATCCTTTTAATTAAAAACTTTCTTACCCTTACATTTGTGTCTTCTGCAAACAACAAATAGTGGCAATTTATTCTTTCCTCACATAGCTTCCCATCATGTTAACACCATATTAAGTTCCATGTTAACAATTAAATGTAAATGCTTTATTATTGAATAAAACAACAACATTAAATAAAAAAAAGAAATTACCGTTTGTATAACATACAGTTAACTAACTGTAGACTTGAATCAGATTTTTGCCAGTATTCCCATTACTGCCTTTTTACCATTCAAGATCTGACATTGAACTTAGTAGTTATGTCTTTGAGTATATTTAATCCAGTCTGATAATTGGCATAGGTAACATACTTATATGTAAATGTAGTTATTTATATCATCTACCATCTTGCTATTTCACTTTTATATTTTTCCTTTTTTGTTGTTTATCACATATTTTTTAAAGATTTACTTATTTTGGGGGAGAGAGAGGATAAGCATACGTGCACACGAGTTGGAGAGGCAGAAGGAGAGGGAGAGAGAATCTCAAGATTCCATGCTGAGCACAGAACCTGACCGGGGTGGGCAGGACTTGACTCTGGGCTTGATCTCACAACCCTGAGATCACAACCTGAGCCGAAACCAAGGCTGAGACCTAACCCACTGCAACACCCAGGCCCATATTTTAATATGGTATAAAATACCATATGATAAATTATTATCATATGGTAAATATGATAATATTTAAATATTATCATAATTTTAGTTAAGCTATCTCACTTCTCTTTTAGTGGTTACCCTAATGATTATAGTATGCTTCATTGACTTATTACAGCTAATACCAATACTTAAACTTACCATTTCTCCAAGAATGCTAGAACCTTAGAACACTTTTTATTCCATTTATCCTGATGTCTTTTACATTATTATCATCTTACATTTTATTTGTACATATATTTAAGTCCTAAAATACATTAGAGTTATTGTTTTGTTTTGTTTTGTTTTTACCAGTTTTGGAAAATTCCGAGTTATCTTTTCAGATATTGTAGATCCACTTACACATATGTTAGACTTTCACTGTCTCACGTTTGTCCCAGCTCTTTTTATATTTTCCATAATTTTGTGTGTGTTTCAGTGCAACTATCTTTTATTGCTTTTTAAAGAAGTTTTCTAGTCCTATTTTTTGCTGTTTAATCTGCTGTTATAATAAATACTTATTGTTCTCTCATGAAGTCATTGTATGCTTAATTCAAGAGATTTAAGAAATTTATGATACATGTATATTATTTTATCATTTTTATAAACATTTATTAGTCTAGTTATTCTTCCTGATAAGTCTTAGCAAAACTATTTGAACATGATATATTAAGTTACATATTAACTGATCTCCTTTATTTTGTAATCACAGTCATCATGTATATAAAATTGCTTGGGCAGTTTCAGACTATTTTCAGTTATAACTTCATGATGCAGTTCAGAAAATTTTATGCATAAATATGGTAATATTTCACAGTTGAATGATTTACAATTTTTAGTTGAAGAATTAATAAAAATGCTTCTTAAATGTGCATATATTATTGTTTCCAGTAAATTTGAGAAGTTTTCAGTCATTATTTCTTCAAATATTTTTTCTCCTTTTTGTCTCATATCTCCTTTTTATGTCAATGTGCTTAATAATGTCCTAGATTTCTCTGTCTCTATTCCTCTTTCTTTCTTCATTCTTTTATCTCTAGATTGTATAATCTCTATTGATTTCTCAGTAAGTGTAATAATTTTTCTCCAAGTTTGTATCTGCTCTATAGGAACATAGCCCTTTATGTGAAATTTTAATTTTAGTTATAGTACTTTTCAACTCTAGAATTTCCTTTTTGTGTGTATATAACTTGCGACTCTTTATAGATGTTCTTTACTATCAGTTTCCTTTTGTTCTTTGGGCATATTTATAGTGGCTACTTTGAAGATTTTGTCTGTTAAATTCAGCATCTTCTTAGAACCATAGTTTCATCTCCTTTTTTATCCTGTTATGTGAGCCATACTTTCTTATTTCTTATTTCTTGTTAGAAACTGGACTTTTTATACAATATAGAAATTCTTGGAGCTGGTTTTTCCTTTCTAGTGCCTGTTACTGTATCTCACTTGTTTATTTATTTGGTGACTGGCTGGGTTATTTTAGCGGAGTCTACATTCCTCTTCTTCTATCCCCACATTCCCTTACACACACACACACACACACACACAACATTCCTCTTCTTCTATCCCCACATTCCCTTAAACACACACACACACTACATTCCTCTTCTTCTATCCCCACATTCCCTTACACACACAGACACACACACACACTACATTCCTCTTCTTCTATCCCCACATTCCCTTACACACACACACTACATTCCTCTTCTTCTATCCCCACATTCCCTTACACACACACACTACATTCCTTTTCTTCTATCCCCACATTCTCTTACACAACACACACACACACACACACACACTGTTAACCTTCAGATGTTTCTCCTGAAAGGCACAACCTTGAGTTTTCCTACAGTTACTCTGGGATGACAGTAGTTTGGGCAGGACTCTTTTAGACTATCTCATCCTGACTGCATGTAACTGTTAAGGTCTCCTAATATAGTGCTAATTACACTCTTGTTTTCAACAGTGCCTCTGGCTTTGATTGCTTTACAGGTTAACTAATCAAATTTGAGTTCCTTTGGAGGAATAGTTTCTTAAATCAGTGCTTGAAGTTTGTTCCGACTCCAGGCAGGTTGCTTCTGTTACCTCCCATTTTTATTCAGTCTGGGAAACCAGCCAACCAAACAACCTATGGTTTAGTCTTTATGTCCAATGATTTCTCCAGTCTCCTCTCAGTTTCCTTTCCACCAGGGCCTCCAATGTTTTTCAGAGCACGTTTGTCCATTCGCTTGCAAATGAAGTATTTCTCAGAGAAGAGATTTGGAGCTGTATGTTTTATGGCTCCCTTCCTCTCACAGACAATATCTCCAGATCAGGTCTCAAGTATACAGTGTGGACAGTGATGCATTTCTCTCCCAGTTATCTCTCTGCTATAGGATCTGAGCTGTTTGTGTAATGAAGAGAATAGTATACACAGGTCTACTTGGGTTGGCTTTCCCAGTGTGGAATTCTCACCTTAGAAGCTGGAGTAATAGCAGTTAGTGCCCCAGCAGCATTATGGGAAGGTTAAAGCCTACATCCCATCAGTGTAGGTTGTATGGAAAAAGAGAACCTTCCCTCCCCCCACATACTTAGTGGCATTTACCTAGTACTTTACCTTCAGCAATAGGTACCTGGAGGCAGGATGAGAAATGTTGATATCCTGACCTTCCCAATAAGATAGATTCCTGAGCCCACAGGGGAAAAAGGGAGCCCTGTTCTCTCAGCTGTACCAGTCTGGAGTGGAGTTGACACTTTCTGAGCTAGGGCAAGGGGGCCAGGCGAGTCCTGGTACAAACATCATAGACTTTCACTTGTCTTAAAATCCTTAGTAGATTTTCTTGAGTAAAACTTTCTTCACTTCCCCTCTGTCCCCAGGACCATTTCCAGGGACTACAACAAATAGTTTTGGTTTTGTAATTTTCACTGGAGAGCAAATCTGTGGAGTTCTTCAAGCTGTCATGCTTCGAAGTTTTTTGTTTTTGTTTTGGGGTCTGCTTGTTTGTTTGTTTTTGATTAATAATTCAGTGTCTTTACTGATCTGTTAGATCTGTTCCAGTTTTCTGTTTTTGAGTCAGCCTTCATTTGTATTTTGTTTTTTTTTTTTTTAGGAATGTGTTCATTTCCTCTAGGTTATCTAATCTGTTGGTGTACACTTAATTAATATTATTCTGTTATGCATTTCATTTCTGTCATGCATTTCATTTCTGTCAGGTTGGTAATATTATGTCCTCACTTTTGTTTCTGATTTTAGTCATTTGAGTCCTCTTTTTTCTCTTGGTCAGGTCTAGCTAAAGGTTTGTCGGTTTTGTCAATTTTTTTCAAAGAACCAACTTTTGTTTTACTGCTTTTGTTGTTTTTCTATTCTCTATTTCATTTTTCTTCCCTCTAATTTTTTATATTTCCTCCATTCTGTAAGCTTTCACCTTAGTGTTTTCTTCTATTTCTAAAATTTCAAGGTATAAAACTGGATTATTGATTTCAGATTTTTCTTTTTTTATTATAGGTGTTTAAAGCTATACATATCTGTCTGAATGCATCCTTCATTGTATCCTATAAATCTTGGTATGTTGTATTCCCATTTTCTTTTGTCTGAAAGAAAATACTCTTTTCTAATGTTGCTTGTGCTATTTCTTTTTTGCCTGTTTGTTGTTTAAGAATGTGTTGTTTAATTGCCAAATATTTGTGAATTTTTCAGTTTTCCTCTTACTGATTTCCAGTCTCATTCCATTGCAATTAGAAAAGATACTTTGTATGATTTTAGTCTTTTAAAATTTATTAGACACTTGTTTTATGTCAGCATATGGTATATATGGAGTCTGTTCATGTGCACTCAAAAAGAGTATATATTCTGCTGTTGATAGGTAGATGTCTGTTAGGTTTAGTTGTTTTTTTGTTCATTCGTTTTTGTTTTTGATTTCACTTTTTTTTTAAATTAACATATAATGTATTATTAGCTCAGGGGCACAGGTCTGTGAATTGTCGGGCTTACACACTTCACAGCACGCATCATAGCACATATGGTTCAGTTGTTTTATAATGCTGTTCAAGTTCTCTGTTTTTGTGTTTATGTTCTTCCTGCTGGTTCTATGCATTGTTGGAAGGCAGTTATTGATATGTTCAACTACTTTTGCAGAATTGTGTATTTCTCTCATTCTCTTGGTTTTTGCTTAATATAGTTTGGAACCTGTTGTTTGGTGCATATATGTTTACAGTTGTTTTATCTTAATCCTTTTATCAATATGTAAGTTCTTCTATGTATTGTAACAATTTTGATGTCTGTTTTGCTTATTTACATGAAGTATGTTTTTCCATCTTTTCAATTTCAACTTATTTTTGACTTCCATAAATACATGGAAACTACTTCTAGCCTCATAGCCAACACTCTCTGTTAGGACATTACTTAGGCAGGCTATTTAGAACTCTGCCTTCATCTTCACTATCTACATGGTACCCAAAGGGCAGCCAGAGTTGATAGCTTATGGTGTTCTCTCATATTTGGCAAGCATGTGTTTGTTCCCAGATATGCACGTGGCCTTCTAGTTTCCTCAGTTTACACAGGATCTTTTCTTTGTTGGTTTGCTTGTTTCTTTCCTTTCTTTGGACTGATTTTAGAAAGAGAGAGAGCATGAGCAGGAGGGACAAAGGGATAAGGAGAAAAATCTCAAACAGATTCCACACTAAGCATGGAGTCAAATGTGGGTCTCAGTCTCACAACCATGTGATCACAATCTGAGGCAAAACCAAGAGTCAGGATGCTTAACAGGCTGGGCCACCCAGGTGCCCTGTGCAGGAACTTTTCAAAGCCCTTTGCCCCCCACGTATCTTTCTTAGTTTTTTTTCTTCCCAGACTTTCCTGTCTGGGTATTGCTTATTAACTCTTAACCCTTGTTCCAGGCAGCTGCAGCTAGCTAATACATTTGCCTTTAAATGCTTTGACAAAGGCTGCCACCCAGAATATTGCTTCTACCCTGTGGAAGCTCCAAGACATGTAAAAACAAAGGAAGGCTCTTGAGCTGATCCTTCAGGGAGTTACAAACCTAAAGAAAGTACATAAGCACAGTTCTTTTGGAGTAAGTCTGTATAGCTCCCTCTGGTATCAGCAACCTGCACCAGAAATGTGGGCTCGTGTCTTCATGGCTGCTGCTTAACTGAGGAAGGGGCTGTGGTAAGTACATATGTTAAAACATACTCCCTGAAATTTTAGCAGCTGCATTCTTCATCAGGCTTTTTCCTGACTGTAAGTTTTCATTTGATTTCAGAGTTCCAAAAAGTTTTTCCCAGCTTATTCATTGCGTTTGTGAAGGGATGGAGTTTTGGAGTTCCGCACTTTGCTATTTTTGATGACATCTATGTTCATATATTTTGTTATCTGTGAGCTTCTCTCTATATAGTTCAGAGATTCATAAGTGGGTAATAAAAATGTGAAGAAATTTCATCACTGTGATGACAAATTCAGGATATAGATAACTTTCGTGGGGAGAGGAGGTTTGGTGGTGGGAGGGCACACAAGGATATTGGGAGGAAGATGGTTGACATTTTTTGAATATTTGAAATTCTTTATAATTTATGGAGTTATGTGTATGTCTATGACAAATACATTTGAACACTAATTTGGCACTCAGACATTTTGTTAAGGTAGAAAATTACATGTGTTTATTTCAATAACAAGAGTCTTGTTTTCCTTTAGTACGTAAAACTAGGAAACACTACTTAAAACTTTCAAAAGCCTATGTAGAATATGGAAGAAACTTTTACTTATTAGTTAATATGTTGATTGATTATCTTGTATTATTCTCTAGATCTTATTTTAGTTTTGCTCTCTCTGCAAGCTCTTCTGTGAGAACAAGATTAGGAAGTCCTGAATGTCCTGGATGTAGTTGATGGTTGATAGTCTACTGTGCTTTTTTTTTGGAAGAGAAAAAAAAAAAAAAATACTGGAAACGGCACTGAAATGGACTTTGGGAGTTCTTTTTCTTTCTTCTAATATTTATCTAACAGTATAAGCTTGGACAGTTTATTTCTGTACCCAGTCTCTCTCTTGGTTCTCATCTGTAAAATGAGAGTTGGACCAGTTAGGTATGGGCTGTTTCAGCTCTCTAATATCAGAAGGGGCAGCTGATTCCACGGAAAGAGTATATATAGACTTTGAAACCCGTTAAATTTGTGTTCAACCATTTTCTGGTTATCTGTAGTCTAAAGTAAGCTTTCTAACCTGTCTGATGATTTTCTCATGGTTAAGATGGAATTATTACCACACATCTCATAGATTTGTTGAATAAACAAGTATGTAATGTCTTTTAAGCGCTCAGCGGCATTCTCCATACTCCCATTCCATAACTGCATCATTTGCAAGAATAGTTGGAAAAGAAACAAAAATCTTTTTAGCCTCTTACTTAGTTGGCTTTATATATTAATTATGTTGTGAGTTACATTTGAGGAGGTAATAGCTCTTGTAGAGGCATTAAAGAACTCTGTTCTTTATGCTTCTGGTTTTTTAAACTTACATGTATTTTATTAATGATAAGTAGTTGGTATCTTCTTATGAAAATTTAAATATTAGGAAGATTAACATTAACATTTTCTTTGAACATCTCTCAATCTCTCCTACTTAGAAAGTAATACATGCACACACACACACACATTACATGTTTTTTGTGTGTTCATATGGCATGCAAATAACTATTTTCTACTTTTAAAAATAATGACTTAAATTTATTGGGGCGCCTGGGTGGCTCAGTGGGTTAAGCCGCTGCCTTCGGCTCAGGTCATGATCTCGGGGTCCTGGGATCGAGTCCCACATCGAGCTCTCTGCTCAGCAGGGAGCCTGCTTCCCTCTCTCTCTCTCTCTCTCTCTGCCTGCCTCTCTATCTACTTGTGATCTCTCTCTGTCAAATAAATAAAATAAAATCTTTAAAAAAAAATGACTTAAATTTATTTATTAATATAGAGAAAAATTAGAAAATCTTACCACCCAGATATAGCCCTTATTAATATTTAGGTGTAGGGGCGCCTGGGTGGCTCAGTGGGTTAAAGCCTCTGCCTTCCGCTCAGCTCATGATCCCAGAGTCCTGGGATCGAGCCCCTTATCGGGCTCTCTGCTCTGCAGGGAGCCTGCTTCCTCCTCTCTCTGTCTGCCTGCCTCTCTGCCTACTTGTGATCTCTTGTCTGTCAAATAAATAAATAAAATCTTTAAAAAAAAAATATTTAGGTGTATAACTTATCAGTGTTGATATTGCAATGCCAAAGTGTAACTCAGTGATCTTTGTGCCAGTCTGGTTTTTTTCGTACTTGTATTGACTCTGTATGTTACTTAAATAAGTGAAATCCTTTTAGGCATACTCCTTATGTACATATGTATGTACATGAATATAAAATTACATATCATTAAATATATTACATTAATTAAAATTGTATATACCCATGCACAGCAGATTTGAATACTTTCCCTGTCATAAGAAAATTTAATACTCTTAATGGTTGCATAGTTCTACGTGTATATCACAAAAACATACTGTATTTATACTTAATTTTGTTTTTCCACAATTGTAATACTTTTCTCGGGATAAATATGTAGGCTGAATCTGGTGAAGAGTTTCTTTAGATACTAATTGTAAAAGTGTTTTACAGAAAAGGCTAACTGGGGGCACCTGGGTGGCTCAGTCATTGAAGCTGTTGCCTTTGGCTCAGGTCATGATCCTGGGGTCCTGGGATCAAGCCCTGCTTCTCCCTGTCCCTCTGCCCGGGCTCCCCTTGCTTGTGTGCTCTCCTCACTTATACTCTCTCTTTCATAAATAAAATCTTTAAAAAAGAAAAAAAGACTAAATGTCTGTCTCTCTGCAATTTTGTTGGGTGAACAGAGATTAATGATTTAAAATAATCTTTGACCGTAGTATAGGTAAAAAATTGAATGTGTTCTTTTTGTATTCATTGATTACAAAGGTTAAATTTTTTCTTTTCATGTGACTTGCTTGTATATCTAACCATTTTTCTGAATGTTTTTTGAAATCATTCTAAGTTGCTAGAAATTATATAAATTGTTCTCAGGGCCATCAAATAATGCCATAGGTATTCTCATACTTAAAATATGTAGCTTTTTTATTAGCATTATTTCCTTCTCTTTTGCCAGGAATTTCAAAAAAATGAGAAGGGTGATTATTAAAACAGCTTTATAACTTATATTCCCACTAGAAATGTATGAGTCTTTTGGATTGTTGTTGCCAGTCTGATAGGTTAAAAAATAAATTCTTAATTTTCTTTTAAGTCGTATTTCTCCAATAATGAGTAAAGTTCTTTTTCTGTGAATTATTTGTATTCTTTTTCTAATTTTCAGGAATTTCTTACATACTGGGGAAATTAACCCCTCCTGATTTAATGCAGTGAAGATACTTTTCTTGGTTTGTGTTTTTGCAATTGTTCATGATGGTTTATCAGCTTGCTTTAGAGCAGCTGGCAAAGTATTAACTAGGATAGGGTCCTTTCACAAATTTCTAACAGATAACTCTGATAATCATTACTCTTTTTAGTACATTTTTTTTTTAAATATTTTATTTATTTGACAGAGAGAAATCACAACTAGGCAGAGGGGCAGGCAGAGAGGAGGAGGAAGCAGGCTCCCTCCGGAGAAGAGAGCCGGATGTGGGGCTGGATCCCAGGACCCTGGGGTCATGACCTGAGCCAAAGGCAGAGGCTTTAACCCACTGAGCCACCCAGGCACCCCTTTTTAGTACATTTATTAATTGAATTTGGTTAAGAGAAATATCCAATTCATATTTCTGCTCATATTTCCATTCCCAGCCTAGTAAACAGTAGTGGCAGTTTTATCAGTCTGGGCCTAGCCAGGGAAACAGCAGTTTTGCAGCCAGATCAGGTGGATTTGATTTGGGGCCAAAGGGTGGGGAACCTGTAGTTTAGTCAACTTAAAGTAGCAGACTCGGTAGAAGGAAGGGGAACAGTCTGCAGTTTTGCTAAGTAACTAGACCCCCCCCACCAAAAAAAATTTTTAAAAAAAGTAATAAAAAGCCAGGAGGGACATCAGCAGTCACACAGTATGATGGCAACAGATACTAGTGTTAATTCCAGGCAAGTTACTAAAAGGAAGACAACAATCCATAGAAAAAAAAAAAAAAATCAGAATTCAGAGTTACTACAATATATTAATCATTGTTCAGCTTTCAGCCAAAAATTATGAGACATGCAAAGAAACAGGAAACTATAACGAACATTCAGGAAAAACGGTAGAAGCCAGTCTTAAAACTACATATGATACAGTTCTATTTAAATGGAACATCTAGGTAAGGTATAACTATGGAAAGCAGACTAGTGGTTGCTTAAAGTGTGGGGGTACAAAGGACCCTTGAGGATCATAGGAGAATTATAATACTGTATTGTATTGATGAGTGCACAACTGTATAAATTCACTAAAACTCATTCACCTATAATGAGTGAATTTTGTGATATGTAAATTATACCTCAATAAAGCTGTTAAATATGTAGGGAGAACTACTATCTTTAAAGTGACTGTTAGTGATCTTAACTTACTGTTGTGAGTGCTTGTCTTTTGTTCTGCTTTCAGATAAAAGTAAATAACCATATGTGTTTTATAAAAGCAGTTGAAGGTGACAACTTGGGAGGTATTTAAAACCAGTACCTAATTTTTATGCATAAATGAGAAATTCTTGTTAAAGTGATAATGGATAATGCTCTTAAATTACATATTCACTTTTCTTTGAGGCATGCTGTTTGCCATCATTCATCGCTATTTTGGCTTTTTTTTTTTTTTTTTGCTTTTTTTTTTTTTTTAAGATTTTGTTTGACAGAGAGAAAGCACACAAGCAGGGGGAACAGTAGAGGGAGAGGGACTCAGAGCTCTATCCCAGGACCCTGGGATCATGACCTGAACCAAAGGCAGATGATTAACCTGGCTGAGCCACCCAGATGCCCCTATTTTTACTTGTTTTGTTAAGGAACATCCACTTTTTTTTTTTTTTCTATAACCTCTCCTTTAATGCGTTTGTGATTTTTAAGTACTCCTGATAGAATATTCCCAGTGTTATTATTCTGACTTTTTGCTGGATATTTTGGTGATTCTCACATTTTGCTGTGCTTCAGATACATCACGTGACAGGAACTCTTGTATGTGAGGAACTTACACAAATATAAGTACATTTGTGTGAGTGTATTAGTTTAGTTGTCATACTTTAAAGGAGAAATGACACAGTCTACTTATAAAGGGTTAATTTTAAAGTTGTTTCATTTGGAATATTTTCATCATTGCACATATCACTTTAATGAAGTTGCATCCCCCATCCACCCCAAAATTAGTCTTTTGTCTCAGTCTTTCCCATCTGAGTATATGGCATTGCCATCCTCCCCGTTCACCAGTCCCAAGCTAGAACCAATCTTTGATTTGTCCTTCCTTTAGTTTTATTCCATCACAAATTCTGTTGATTTTTGTGTTTTTAATTTTTTAAAAAATTCTTTTTATTTTTAATACTTATTTCAATTGATAAGACCACATTCCTTACCTCTACTGTTATGCTGTATTAATCTGTTGTCATTGTCTCTTGCCATACAATTCTTAATACCTCTCCAATTTATTTTCTTGCTTTTATTTGGTTTATTTCCTGAAAAGTTGTAATTCTGATCATACTACTATCTAAATTACATTGTTAATCTGCTAAAAAATCCATCAGTGACATGACTCCTTTCTTTTCCTTAAATTTTCTCAGATTCTTTCTTGCCCTAGGACCTTGACAGTGGCTGCTCTTTCTCCTCTTACACACACCTTTTCCTTGACTCGTCTTTGCTCTTTTTCTTACCTTTTAGTTCTCAACTCAAATATCAACTCTCAGAGCATGAGACATAACAGATTTTCCCCATATCTAGTTGAAGAATTTTCAGCTATTGCATAAAAATTACTTTTCTTCTTTCTTTTCTTTTAGTTTCATTTACTGTAGTTTATTGTCTTACTTAGTAATTTATTTAGTTTATTTTTTTCCATGTTTTCTGTTTTTGAATGCATTAGTTTTCAGTGGTTCAGTGAATTATAATTAATTTGTCAGGGTTTTTTTCCTTTAAACTAAACCTTAAATCATTTAAGTTAGTGGGTTTTTTCCCCACAAACCTGGCTTTTGATTTGAAGTAGCTATTTCTTGATCTAAGGATTAGATGGATAGCACCCCTTCCTTTATAGATTTCTACTGATTTAGTGCCTTAAGAATAACTTACTTCATAATTTTACTTAATATTTTATTCATTTGACTTATTTTGTCACAGTGCTCTAAGAACTTTTTTTTTTATGTCTGTAAAGTTTTAAAACATAGATTTGTTTTACATGATCCGAGATATAAATATGAAAACTTGACATCATGGTGGTGAAGTTTTTGTCTCTGTTCTTGCTTTTGATTCATCTGACTTTGGCTGGAAAATAATTTGCATGAATTAATCCTTTTACCAAATAGCTCTGGAGGTAGTTTACGTATTTTTACACATCTGGAAATGAATTTCTGCTGCTTTAAACATGAATAAAAACATGATAGAGTGTAGAATCCTTGTGCTACAGCTCTTTTTCCCTTAGAACTCTATAGTAATTATCGTGTTACCCTCAGGCATTTCACAATGAGGGGGAAAAATAGGGCCATCTTGATTTTTGTTCCTTTAAAGGAACACATGTATACTTGTAACATTTTCTTTCTCATTTTGAATTTCACAGAAATATATCTCAGTGGTAGTTTTATATTTTTATTGTTTATTTCTGGTGCAGATTTTTAATGTGCGTCTTCATTTGTACTTCTAAATTTTTTTATATCTTTTATAGGTCCTTTTGTTTCTGTGCATCTTTCCGATAGCTTTCTTCCATCTTTGTTTTCTTGTTTCATACTACAGTTTCATTGTAGACACAGAACAAAGATTTTCTTATGAATTTTGGATGACGTGCCTATGTTTGAATGTAATCTTCAAACACCCCCACCCACACACCTACAAACTACACTTAGATCCTCTTGAGTTTCGCTTTTCTTTTATAGACTTTACATGTTGCGAAGAATCATCCTTTAGTCACTAATATCCTGGCAAGATTATGCTGAATTAATTTTGTGTCTAAATGAATATAGTAGTAAAAAAAAAAAATAAAATAAATGAATATAGTAAGACAGCAGCTAAATAGGAGGAAATTTTATGATAAGTACACATTATCTGATAGGGGCAAAATCTTCAACAGAGACCTGTTTATCTGAGATAGAGGTAGACTTCTGTGGAAATCTATGTTATTCTTCACATAAAATATTGCTCGTTAGTTTTTACTCTTGTGTTTTGACCAAAACTTAGACAGATGAGTGACTAATATTTGTAGTTTTCAGGGCTGCTCTAACTTCGCAATCCTTTTGATATATCAGAAGATAAAGGTGAATCAGATATTAGTTGACGCTTGAATAACATGGTTTGCATTGTGCAGGTCAACTTATATGAGGATTTTTTTCAATAAATACTGTACAGTAAATGCATTTTCTTTATAACTTTTTTCTCTAGCTTTATTGTAAAGATACAGTATATAACATATGTAAAATATGTGTTATTCAACTGTTATGTTATTAATAAGACTTCTGGTCAACAGTAGGCTATTAGTAGTTAAGTTTCTGGGGAGGCAAAAGTGATATGTGCATTTTTGACTGCCAGGAGGTTCAGTGCTCTTACCCCTACCTTGTTCAAGGCTCAATCATAATGTTATCAGTAAGCATTCATGTTATTTTGTGATTTTATGTTTATATTCTTACTATTAAACTATATGTTATTTTTTGCTTTGTGGTATTTTAATAAGTATACCTTTATAAAATAATATCTGTAAGCATTAAGTTTGTTTAGATTTTAAGTGTTACATGTTATAGAATGTTTTGATTTTTTTTTAAATTACTGAAATAACGAAATCCTTGCACGTTCCTTCATAATCAAATTTGGGAAACTAATTGTCTTATGACTGTTTAAATACTCCCTCTTGATTCAGTCAAACCTTTTGCAGTCAAATGCTCTACCCCTGAGCTATACCCCCTCAGTCAAACCTTTTGATCAATAAATGGAACTTCTTTTCTTTGTAGTAAAGTATTCATCTGTGTGAGATATTGCATAAATCTTGGAAGACTGCAGTAAAGTAGCAATGTCTCGGGAACCCAGCCCACCTCTCCCTGGAGATATGTCTACTGGTCCTATAGCAGAAAGCTGGTGTTATACACAGGTACGTGCTGTTAAAAATGCCTAACTTTATATCACTTAAAAATTTTATAGTATTTTGAAACTATTGTAAAGCATTTTGTTAGAGTTACTCCAAGTGTTAAAAAAGTAGGTCACAGGGTGCCTGGGTGGCTCAGTGGGTTAAGTCTCTGCCTTCAGCTCAGGTCATGATCTCAGGGTCCTGGGATCGAGCCCTGCATCGGACTCTCTGCTCAGCGGGGAGCCTGCTTCCTCCCTCTCTGTCTGCCTCTCTACCTGCTTGTGATCTCTCTCTATCAAATAAATGAATAAAATCTTTAAAAAAAAAAAAAAAGGGGGCGCCTGGGTGGCTCAGTGGGTTAGGCCGCTGCCTTCGGCTCAGGTCATGATCTCGGGGTCCTGGGATCGAGTCCTGCGTCGGGCTCTCTGCTCGGCAGGGAGCCTGCTTCTCTCTCTCTCTCTGCCTGCCTCTCTATCTACTTATGATCTCTCTCTATCAAATAAATAAATAATCTTTAAAAAAAAAAAAAAAAAAGCAGGTCACGGAATTTTAACGTGACAAGTTAAAAGCAAAAAGTCATCATTGTGGGGCGCCTGGGTGGCAGGGGTTAAGCCTCTGCCTTCAGCTCAGGTCATAATCTCAGGGACCTGGGATTGAGCCCCCGCATCGGGCTCTCTGCTCCGCAGGGAGCCTGCTTCCCCCCTTTCTCTCTGCCTGCCTCTCTGCCTACTTGTGATCTCTCTCTGTCAAATAAATTAAAAAAAAAAAAAAAAAAAAGTCATCATTGTAAAAGTGGTTTTCTGAATCTCTTAGGTTAAAGTAGTAAAATTTTCCTACATGTGGACAATTAATAACTTCAGTTTTTGTCGAGAGGAAATGGGTGAAGTGTTAAAAAGTTCAACATTCTCGTCTAGCCCCAGTGACAAAATGAAATGGTAAGATTTTTGTTTTGAATTTTTGTTTTTGATGTTATCAGCTACATTATGGTTTTGTTACTGTTTCTTAATGGGTTATATTAGATTTATAGTAAGTTACTAATAGTATAGAGAATTATAAAGAATTGGAGATATTTAATAGGAGTGCTATTTGTGATATTTAACAACTAATTTCAGCATTGCCTCTCTCTTTTGAATGTTTTAAGTTTTATATTCCTCCATATGAGCTTGTTGTTTTATTTTAGGTGCCTGAGGGTAAATCCAAAGGGATTAGATGATGAAAGTAAAGACTACTTGTCCTTATATTTGCTTTTAGTCAGCTGCCCAAAAAGTGAAGTTCGAGCAAAATTCAAATTTTCCCTTCTAAACGCCAAAAGGGAAGAAACAAAAGCAATGGGTAAGTGGTTTGGAGTAAAGTCTCTGAGTAACTATGTGTTAACTTATGTACTTTTGCCTAGAAAAGGATATATTTTTTTTCCCCACTGAAATCTGCTTAACCTCAAACATGCCATGCAGCCATTGTTTAATTTTAAATGCTGGTCTGGAGTCATGGTTATTTTAATGAATCTTTGACTTCATAAGACATGTAAAATTTGTTAAAAATAATATTAAAATTCTACTTTTCATGTCCTAAAACAATATTTACTTGTCACTTAGAAAAATAGTTGCTTTTAGGGCATGATGCCTGCTTCAATTCCTGGCAAATATAATTGGTGTTCAGGAAATAGTTCTCCCTTGCTGTTTTTCCAGATAATAAAATCTGAGGAACAGTGTGAAAGGAGATTGAATGTTCTGGTATTCTGTCACTAGAATTTTTTTTGAGCGATGGACTGAACACTGACCAAAAGGAAATCAGTTTTTCTTAGTCTCAGGGCCTATTAAGTTCATTTCAAAGCTTCATGTATATAGCCAGCTGAAACCGTGGCCTAGAGCTTCATAATATAAGAGCATTGTAGGAAATGTACAGTGTGCATAGTAGGAAAGTATATCATGAACTGCCACATTAAATTTTTTTTAATTTTACGTGATTTCTAGAAGTGAATCATAGAATCAAGTAATATCATTACCAAAAAATTAAAAAACCTTCCTCCAGATAAAATTTTAAATAATATCTTTTATTGCCAAAGTAATACATAGTTTTATATATATTTTCCTCATGTCTGACATTTATGGTAGTGGAGTGTCTTGGTTTAGGCTGCTATAACAAAGTACTATAATAAACAACAGACTCACAGATCTGAAGGCTGAAAGTTCAAGATGAGAGTGCCAGCATGGTCAAGTTCTGGTGAAGACCATCTTCTGGGCTGTAGACTGCTGAATGCTCACTGTTTTTATATGGCTGATGGAGCTAGGGAGCTTTGTGCAGTCTCCTTTTTAAGAGCACTAATCACATTCATGATGTCTCTACCCTCAGGAACTCATCTAATTCCATTCACTGACCTCCTGATACCATCCTTCAGGGACATGTGATCACAACATAAGGATTTTGAGGGGATACAAACATTCAGTCCATAATGTGGAGTCTTTCTATTAGATGTATTACTTGTTTTTCACCTCTAGTTAATACTTTGTGTAACAGATTGTAAATACTTTCTACTGAGGATCTTGTTTATTTTATAATACACAATTCTGTAGTATGCTAGGCATTTGAAACATCTACCTCACACATTATTGGTTGTCTTTTACAAATTGTACTAAAATCATCTTTTAGACTTCATGAAAGTTGTTTTTAGGGATGAGGGGAGATCTAGGAGTGATAAAAGACTTTGTTTTGTTTTACCAGTTGATGGATCTTTCTCTAGTTGAGTAAAACTTAAATTAGTGGGATAGATGCCCCAGGAACGTTAAAGGATGCCCTGGTGATACAGAGCGTCCATTTTTAGAGGGAGAAGCAAGAAATGAGGGGTATGTGTATATAATCAGGTTTTGATGAGGAGGAATATGGCTATGCCCATGTATTTTGTTCCTCCTTCATTATTCAAGGGCCTGTTAGAGAGATGTCTTCCAAGAGTTTTGATATGGCTTTTCTTCCACTTAGAGATGCAGAAATCTGAATGTGAGCTGATTGATGATGGCCAGAATTTGAATACTGCTGTGAAACAATCTTGTCCTATGTGATATAACTCTTAAGACATTTCTTTTATGAACACATACATCTATAATTCTTATAATGGATATATTGGCCAAGTTTTATTTTTGTGCATTCATTTAACTGTGTTCTCAATTAGATTATTTTTTTATTTAAACTTCTATTCTATTTTCCACCAGAAAGCCAAAGAGCATATCGATTTGTACAAGGGAAAGACTGGGGTTTTAAAAAATTCATTCGAAGGGATTTTTTGCTTGATGAAGCTAATGGTCTTTTACCAGACGACAAGCTTACATTATTTTGTGAGGTGCGTATATTTTTTATTTCAAGGAACTCCAAAGTTATATCTCATGATAAACAAAAATACAAAGTAGAACAATATTGGGTGTACTTTTTTAAATTTAAGGGTATATTTTTAAAATTAAGTAATTAGTATAATTGATAAGGTTTCGTTTGTGTTTTACCAGTAAGACTAGATTGTTTCAGAAATCAGTGTAGTAAGTAGCTCATCCTGAAAAAACTGTCATGTGTATAGCTATAAATTATATATGGTAGTTATACTACCACATACTAAATACTTCTTCCTCCTAGGAAGACTATGGATGTGTATATCTTTTTATGAAAATGTGTAAGTATGTTCTTCATTCTGAATAATTCTAACATAGATGTTCATTTTTTTGTCATTTTCAGGTCGAACATATTAAACATGATTAGTAATATATCAATTTGAATATCTACTGAAATAGATACATACATACATATTGAAAGTGCCTGAAAAGATTGGGAAGCTTTTTGTTTATTCAGACAGTTGGGTTCATTTAGTTAAATAGATGTTAGCATTATAAGAAATAGTATCCCAAATTTTTTAAATTTGCCCGTGTCTGTTCACAGACTTACAAGGTATATTTATTTGTATAAAATGTCATATTTTAACAGTTACCAGTATAGCCCCTGAAATAATTTACACCTATGATTTGTCTTAATTTGAGGCTGGAATTTGCTTTTGTCATTGTTACCATTACATGATTTTACTCATGCAAATTGTTGAGATTCCTCTTTGGAGTGAATTCAAGGATTATGTTATGTTACCAATACAGTTTATAGAGAATATACATAGTTTTATCAAAATGTTTAAGGTAGTTGATAATTTTCATAGGAAAACTGATTGAAAAGTTATGCTCAAGTAAACTCAGTGTTAAATATACTTCAGACCAATGAGTGTCTTGGAAGTATGGTAACTTACTTTAACTGCTACAAAATTAGCCTTAATCTCATTGTAGGAATTTGTAGAATTTCTTGGCAACATTATAAACTAATTGTACGATTTTATGCTGTGTCAGAAAAATAATTGAAATGTGGCTCTAGAGACTACATAATGCAAATACAGTGCATCTTATTTGCACTTAGGCAAGTTAAATGAACTGTAGGATGAATTTGTTATGAATATAATTATTTGGTTGGTAAAGCACATACCACTAGTGTCTTCAGCAGAGTTTATCATTAAATAATTTGTAAAACAAATACTAAAGCATTTGTTGCCAATAGACATATATTCAGAGTAATATTTTAAATAAATACAGGTTATATTATTTTAAAATTTTAGTATCCTTAATGTAGACTCTTCCAGAATTTTAGCAATTATCTTAAATTCCAACATGTTAAATTTTTTAAGTCATATAATCTTTGAATTTAAAGGACCTTAAAAAGTTATGTAATCCAGTTTCAAAAATTTATTGCGGTTAAAAGTCTTTATATAAATAAACTCTTTTAAGAAAATAATTTCTTTTTACTGTTGTGTTAGAATTCAAATAGTGTTAACAGATATTTTCCTAAGCATATTATATTGGAACCTAGTCAACCAAGAAATTCAGAATGAAGGCTGAAATTAAGATCTTTTTTTCAATATATACTTTTGAAGTATGTTTTTTATCCACCTACTAGTGAACTCCTAAAAATATAACCCACCATGACTTGTAAGTTGGCATTGGTCAGATTCAGTTTTTGATAGTTGTAATATGTACCTTTTTACTGATATAGAAACTTATACTCTGGTCTCTATATCAGTAAAATGCACTGTATTTAGCATCGGTGGGCAAAAAGTAATTTGAACGAGCATTCCTCATGCCGTCCACCATTTCTTCCATACCTCTCATTGATGCCCTTCCTTCTACAGCACCTCCAGCACTGCTTGCAGAAGAGGAGGAAGCATTGCACTGCCCTACCTAAAGAACTGCCTCCTCCCCCTCCCCTGCAAGTGGTGCTGTAGACAGGTAAGGCAGTTTGGTGCTACCCTTTTTCTGCAAGACCTAACTTCATCTTGCAACTTCCATATCATGAATCAAGTAGCCAGAGGTAGATATTTCTAGCAGTGTAAAGATCTCTGCCCCTTCTCTCCCTCCCAAAATTATGCAGAAGACAGGACTTGAGGAATACGTTTGAAAAATAGAAAACTGTTTAGATTAGTCCATCTTTTTAAATCCAGTAGATTTTTTTTTTTTAAGATTTTATTTTATTTATTTGACAGAGAGAGAAATCAGAAGTAGGCAGAGAGGCAGGTGGGGGCGGGGGGGAAGCAGGCTCCCTGCTGAGCAGAGAGCCTGATAGGGGGCTTGATCCCAGGACCCCAAGATCATGACCTGAGCGGAAGGCAGAGGCTTAACCCCCTGAGCCACCCAGGCACCCAGGCCAATAGATTTTAAACCTCATAGTCTATAGACCCATAGTATCCCATGATTGCAGAAGATTATGTATATATGGTAGAATATATGTATGTATTGAGTTTTTCTTGAAGTTATTAATTCATTTAGAAGGATACACTGTTTTTTCCATCCTATCTTTTTTTGCTAAGTTATCACTTCTGTTTAAAATACTTGTGATAATAGATGGAAGTTGGGTTTTATTCTTTAAAAAGCCCTTTTATGGGGGCGCCTGGGTGGCTCAGTGGGTTAAAGCCTCTGCCTTCGGCTCAGGTCATGATCCCAGGGTCCTGGGATTGAGACCCACATCGGGCTCTCCGCTCGGCGGAAAGCCTGTTTCTCTTCCTCTCTCTCTCTCTCTGCCTGCCTCTCTGCCTACCTGTGATTTCTGTCTGTCAAATAAATAAATAAAATCTTTTAAAAAAATTTAAAAAAAAAGCCCTTTATGACAAAATGACAGCCTTGTTTCTGTCAACCAAATTTTTAAGAAGGATACCTATCTAGGACAGTCAAAGTCTAAGATCCACTATTTTAGAAAATGTGAAATTGGACTATCGAAAGTTTCTCACTGTGGAACCACTGTGAGGGATGGTTAGATAGTTGATTAAGAGTGGCAAAATTTGTACTATGAGGAACCATTGTAAATTCCTAGTTTTTAAAACTAGTTTGGAGAATTGAGATTTTTTAAAACTGGAAACATAAGTCTTTCAGTTTACACTATGGGAGACCCAGATTTCTAGGGTAGTCACAGTTGATTAGAATTTGTACATGTTCATCTTTAGTCTAAATCATAATTCTCACAATTGAGCTAAAACCAAATTTGAAGAAGAGTTTTCAGATGTGTTTCATGTTTTGCTTTGCAGCATTTGTCAGTTTTGAATATTATAACTTTACCTTTTTATTTTGAAAGAACAACAATTTAATCATAGGAAAGAATCTCAGACTTTTTTCTGAATTTTTTACTCTAGGTTCCATTCAGTAAGAATGTTCATTACCTGTGTTTGAATATGTGCTAGAGAAAACTAAATTTTACCGATTTCTTAATTATAGGTATCAAGAAAATAATCAGATTTTGTTCTGTTAATTCTGTTAATAGGTTGTTAATTTTTGCTGCATAATAGTCCCTTGAATATACCTTGAAGTATGAAATCTTAACTCTTAGTTAAAATTTGTGGTTGCCATGATGATACTGTGTAGATGAATGGTAATAATACAACTTCTGAATTATGATTACATATACAAAATAAAACTAAAACATTATCAATATCTGTGCCTCGTAAAAATGGTCTTATTTTTTCATTTTATTTTTTCTGTCACCTGATTTTGGTCAAATTTTTATATTTAATATATTATTTTGAGTTAGGATGATAGACAATAAATAAAATTTTAAAAATACTTTCCTAAATTATGTTGTCACATTTTTATGACTTGACTGCATACTTTATGCAAGTAATTGAACTAATCCACTTCTACTATCTAGAAATTTTTAAGAGCAGTGCTTGATAGGAAGAAATAAATATTGTTTATGTGATAAAAAAGTGATCTCCAACTAAACTCTGAGTATCAACACCAGCATTTTTTAATTATCATTAAATTATAGTGCGTGGCAAAACAGGGTAATTAGGTAGGGATTAGTGAAGTTCTTTTTTTCTTTTTTGTAGTCATTTTAGAAACAATTTAGAAATTTAAACAACAGAATAAATAACCTTTATTGTTGGATTTCATGTATTTATGTATGTATGTACATACACAATGTCTTGGCTCCTGTAAGTAGAAAATCATCTCACAGTGTTTTTGCAATAAATCCTTTTTGAACCATAGATGCATTAAAGTAGCACTACTGATTTTAAAAGATATCCAAAGAAGTATTTGTGTAATACAAAGAATGGTCTAAAAAAAAAAGTATCTTGAGAATTATAGTCTCTAGTCTTCCTTTGATACTGATTGCTGGTGTGATTGACACATTAGTTACCTTCTTTGATCTTCCTTTGAAGTCTTTCTATAAAACAAGGTGATTAGATAAGATGATTTCTATGATATACAGGATTCCAAATAGTTAATAATACAAGTTGTAAAAACAAAATGACTAATAAAAATATCCTCAGAAAAATAAAATTTTTCTCTAGAAGTATCCATTTATTCCCATGTGACACGTGTTTATATACATCAGAATGAAGGAGGACTTCCTGAGATTTAATATTCTTCAAATATTTTATACTGGGCCATTATTACATGTTCTGTGTTAGCTAACAAATGACCACAAAACTTAGAAGCTTAAAACAGTAGATAACTAACACGTAGCACTAATGCACTAATGGTTCATTTACTCTGAAATATTTGCTTTACTAATTGACTGGTATTTTCTTCCACTTATTAAAATAATACGAAATTTCTAATATTAGTAACATACTTTTTCTAAAAAGTCATGTGCAAGAATCAATGGTCTTTTAAGATTTTTCGGTATATAGTCATCTTTAATGAGAGAAAATTTAATCCAATTATATTGAAATCTTTATAAAAGCAATGTTTTAATCATACTAACTTTCATTTATTATTTCATAGATAAACAGGTCTACAGATTGAACTAAATTGTATTTGTATTATTCTTATTGTTGATTATATTAAAAGATTTCCATGAATTTTAATGAGCGCAATTGCTTTTGTGAGAATTCTTGTACTTTACAATTTAAATCAATATTACTAGATATTTAAATCAATTTTACTAGAGTCAAAACATGTAGGAATTACAATACTTCAGAAATTGCATGTCATACACTGTAGTTGTATAACCTTTTTTAATACTCTAAAAAGTCCTTTTGAGTGTGATGCCATGTTTATTACATGTGTAATAAACTTTAAATGTTGATAGGTCTTTGGTGTCAGTGAGAAAATAAAAATTAAAGAAATTTCTTCCTTCATCTCTCAGAAATGTCTCCTGCTTGTTCAGTTCGCCCTCATTTTATGACTTTTATTTCCCTGAGAAATAGTTTTCGTGATTAATTTAATGACCAAGCATTCCAACCAATCAATAAGTCATCTATTTACATAAAATGTCACTTGAAAATGATCTAGTGTTTCTGATCTTTTTCTAGTCTCTCCTTTAAATTGTATCCTTAAATTTAGTTCCCAGTATTAACATTTATGATCAGGAGTACTTTGAATTATCCAGATGATTTTAATGATAAGAAATCTAAGTATAGACTTAATCACTGATACTAATTTATAAAAGTGTTTTTCTTGCTGTACCTTTTTTATTAGGTGAGTGTGGTCCAAGATTCAGTAAATATATCAGGACATACTAATACAAATACTTTGAAGGTGCCTGAATGTCGACTAGCAGAAGATTTAGGTAATCTCTGGGAAAACACAAGATTTACAGATTGCAGTTTTTTTGTGAGAGGACAAGAATTTAAAGCTCATAAATCTGTACTTGCAGGTACTTTCAACTTTTGGGCAATATTGTACATTTTTTCCATAAATCTGTGCGTTAAATAATGATGCTTAATCTTGTTACAGCTCGATCCCCAGTTTTTAATGCAATGTTTGAACATGAAATGGAAGAAAGCAAAAAGGTAAACATGGTTTAAAGGCTAATATTTAATTTGTACTAATGTAGAATAGTGAAATGTATGTTTTGAAAGTAACGGTTCATGTTCTCATTGTTACATTATGATTTTAGAAATAGAGGGATAGGGAAAAATAGGGAAAAAAATTGTTCTGTAGTAGAACAATAGATGTAGCTTAATGTGGATGAATATTCCAAATAATAGCTATTTTGATGTCCATCTAGTGGCAAAATAAGTGGGTAGTTCTTATCCAAAGGAGTGGTTCTGGTCTATAGCTATTTGAGTGTTCTCTGGTTAAGATGTTTATTCTTCTTTTCTAAACTATCCATTGATTTTGGAATTCTGCATTCTTTTTACCACTAAAATAAGATATTTATTAGATTTTTTTAAAAAAACAACATAAATTACATCAGTGTTACTGTATATTTACTCTAACCAGTATCTCTTTGGTTTTCTCAAATGTTGTCCTTCACTGTTGTCTTAAAATGTAGTCAGATTAAAGATCAGAAATTGATTCTTTGTTAGTTACATTACATAGCAGCCTTCATGCTCTAACTAGATAACTCCAGAGTTTATTTATATGGCTCTCCTTCATTCTTTCTGTAGAGCTAAAGGCTGCAGCAAATAGCTGCTTTCTTTCTTGGATTGTTGTTCTGCCAGATACTATGATTAGCTTTCTAATGACTTCCACACAAGGAAACATGAATAATGTCAAATATTATTGTCAGCAAAGGGTCAGAAAAGTCTGGTATGGTTTAGTGTTAGATGTTTAGCTTCATTGATCCTTTGAGAGAAACCAGATACAAAGATGTAGGAATAAAAAAGGGATTACTGCTCAAAAAAAGGGGGGGGGATTACTGCTCATTGGACTTGAGTATGTTTTGAGCAAAGAGGTGATATGCCCATAGATAGTATGACATGTCATTTTTGCAAAAGGGAGAGTTCCAAGGTAGTGGCTGTGGAATTACATGAAATACCTGACCCTGCTTTTGCTTAGTGCTAGGAATAGCACCATTGGTTTGGGGGTCATAGGCATTGTGCTATGACCTTGGAATTCAACAAAGAAAAAATTAATAGCTGTCTTCTTCTAAGAGAGAGGTTAAAAACTGAACGCACATATTTTGTTTGGCCTAAAGGCTTTTGTTTGTTTTTGTTTTACTCTTTTTTAATTGAGAAATTGAGGTTTTATGTACCTACATGGTAGTACTTGTCTGGGTATACTTCTGTTAGACCTGCTTGCTTCACTTTGCCTGCTTAGCTTACTGAAGATTTACTTATCTCCATTTTAAAGTAGAGTTTAAAATAGAGCACTTGGGTGCAGATTTCGTTAAATTATTATCAAAGTTTTGCTTTGGTTCATTTGTGCATGTGTATGTTCTTTGAGTATAACTTTTTTATGTTGTTTTCAATATCAGAATCGAGTGGAAATAAATGATGTAGACCCTGAGGTTTTTAAAGAAATGATGAGATTCATTTACACAGGGAAAGCACCAAACCTTGACAAAATGGCTGACAACTTGTTGGCAGCTGCAGACAAAGTAAGTAATTATGTCTTAAAAAGCTGAAAAATCTCCTCAAGCTTGTTGTATCGAAAAAGCTATCATCAAAGAAAAACTCCAAATAACTTAAAATATTGAAGAATTAATTTATACTATTTATAGATGGCTCTTGAGCATATTATGAAATAGCAGAGTGAAGATAATATGGAAATTAGATTTTTTAAAAATCAATAAGGCATAAAAATATCTTGAACTAGTTAGAATATATAAATAAAATAATAAGATAAAAAAGAAGAAAATATTGGATTTTTTTTCTAACTTAATTCCCTTTATTCAGACATTTATTTTTTAACACAATAGCACAGAAAGAGAAAAAAAATGTTAATGTTATAATGTTCTTTTATAATGGTGATTTTTATTTTTTTTTAAAGAAAATTTATGTATTTTTAGAGAGAATGTGCCCATGAGTGGGGTGGGGAAGGGACAGAGAGGGGGTGAGAAGCATACTCTCCACTGAGCAGGAGCCCAACATGAGACTTGACCCAGGACCCCGAGATCATGACCCGAGCCGAAGTCAGATGCCCAAACAATTGAGCCACCCAGGTGCCCCTATAATGGTGATTTCTTAAAGTTTGAGAATCAATGCAAAAATGCCAGAAAATCTCAAATCCAGTAATTCTCAATCCTGAAGGACATTGGGAGGTTTTTCTGAAAAGTATTAATGTTCATGCTACTTATATCTATGTATATATAGTATGTAAGTTTATGGATACGCCTATGTGTGTGAATATGTGCATGTATATATACATACATATATACACATATACAGACAGCATTCTTTCTTTTTAAGATTTTATTTATTTATCTGACAGAGAACACAAACTGGGGGAATAGCAGAGAGAGAGGGGGAAGCAGGCTCCTCGCTGAACAGGGAGCCCAACTTGGGGCTCGATCCCTGGACCCTGGGATCGTGATCCAAGCTGAAGGCAGACATTTAACCAACTGAGCCACCCAGGCACCCCAGTATTGTACTTGTTTTATAAAATATTGCCAGAGGGGCCATTACTAGGCCAAGTATGTATAAAATCTGTTATTTCTTTTATTCCCCCAAGTTGTTATTTAAATTCCTGTTAGCATACAGTGTAATATTAGTTTCAGGTGTACAGTATGATGATTCAGCAATTCCATATATCACCTGGTGCTCGACGCAAGTGCCCTCCTTTATTCCCATCACCTATTTAACCCATCCCCCCCATCCACTTCCCTTCTGGTAGCCAGTTTATTCTCTGTAGTTAAGACTCTTGATTTGCCTCGGTTGTTTTTTTTTTCTCTCTTTGCTCATTTGTTTTGTTTCTTAAATTCCACATATAAGTGAAATCATACGGTATTTGTTTTTTTCACTTAGCATAGTACTCTCTGGCCCCATTCATGTCACTGCAAATGGCAGGATTTCTTTTTTTTTTTTTTTTTTTTTTTTGACTGAGTAATACTCCATTCTGTATATATCACAACTTCATTACCCATTCATCTGTCAGTGGACACTTGGGCTATTTTCTTAAATAGACTATTCTCAATAATGCTGCCATAAACATCAGGGTGCATGTGTTCCTTTGAGTCAGTATTTTTGTATTTTCTATTTTTAACTTTTTGAGGAATTTCCATACTGTTTTCCAAAGTGGCTCTACCAGTTTGTATTCCCACCAACAGTGCAAGAGAGTTCCTATTTCTCCACATCCTCACCAACACCTCTTGTTTCTTATGTTGTTGATTTTAGCCATTCTGACAAATGTGAGGTGATACCTCATTTCAGTTTTGATTTAAATTTCCCTGATGATGAGTGATGTTGAGCATCTTTTAATTGGTCTCTTGGCCATCTGGATGTCTTTAGAAAAATGTTTGTGTTTTCTGCCCATTTTTAAATTTATAAGTTCTTAAATTTATAAGCTCTTCATACATTTTGGATATTAACCTCTTACTAGATACATCATTTGCAGATATCTTCTCCCATTCTGTAGGTTGCCTTTTAGTTTTGTGGGTTGTTTCATTTGTTTTCAGAAGCTTTTTATTTTGATGAAGACCCAGTACTTTACTTTTGCTTTTGTTACCCTTGTGTTAGGAGACATATGCAGAAGGAAGTTGCTACAGCTAATGTCAAAGAGGTTACTGCCTGTGTTCTCTTCTAGGATTTTTGTGGTGTGAGGTCTCACATTTAGGTCTTTCATTTTGAATTTATTTTTCTGTATGGTATAAGCTAGTGGTCCAGTTTCATTCTTTTGCATGTTGCTGTCCAGTTTTCCCAACACAGTTTGTTGAAGAGGCAGTCTTTTTCCCATTGGATGTTCTTTCCTGCTTTGTTGAACATCAATTGACCTATGATTGTGGATACATTTTTGGGTTTTCTATTCTGTTCCATTGATCTTTGTGTCTGCTTTTGTGCCAGTACCATACTGCTTTGATTATTACAGCTTTGTAACACAACTTGAAGTCCAGAATTGCGATACCTCCAGCTTTGCTTTTCTGTTTCAAGGTTGCTTTGGCTATTCAGGGTCTCTTTTATTTCTATATTAGTTTTATGATTGATTGTTCTAGCTCTCCAGAGAATGCTATTGATATTTTGATAGGGATTTGCAATAAATGTGTAGATTGCTTTGGGTAATAAAACATTTTAACAATATTTTTTCTTCCAGTCCATGAGCATAGAATATATTTCCATTTCTTTGTGCCATCTTAAGTTTTTTCATTAGTGCTTTATATTCTTCAGAGTACAGGTCTTTCACCTCTTTGGTTAGGTTTATTCCAAAGTATCTTATCATTTTTGGTGCAGTTGTAAATGACATTGATTCCTTAATTTCTCCTTCTGCCGCTTCATTATTGCTATATAGAAATACCACAGATTGTTGTACGATGATTTTGTATCCTGAGACTTTACTGAATTCATGCATCAGTTCTAGCAGTTTCTTGGTGGAGTCCTGTCTTCTGCAAATAGGGAAAATTTTACTACTTCCTTGCTAATTTGGATGCCTTTTGTTTTTCGTTGTTGTCGTCTCCTTGCCATGGCTGAAACTTCCAGTACTATGTTAGTGAGAGTAGACATCCTTGTCTTCTTGTTCCTTAACATAGGGAAAGTCTCGGTTTTTCCCCCAGTGAGGATGATATTAGCTGTGGGGTTTTCATATATTCTCATTGTATGTTGAGATGTGTTCCCTTTAAACCTAATTTGTTAAGGTTTTTTATCATGAATGGATTTTGTACTTTGTCAGATATCTTTTCTGCACCTATTGAAATGATCATTTGGTTCTTATCCTTTCTTTTTATTAATGTGATCTGTTATGTTGATAGATTTATGAATACTGAACCAAACTTGCGGCTCAGGAATAAATTCCACTTGATTGTGGTAAATGATTTTTTTTAATGTATTGTTGGATTCAGTTTGCTAGGATTTTCATATCTGTGTTCATCAAGGATATTGACCTGTAGTACTCCTTTTTAGCAGTGTCTTCATCTAGTTTTTGTATCGGTAATATTGGCCTCATAGAATGAAAGTGGAAGTTTTCCTTCCTTTTCTGTTTTTTAGGATAGTTTAAGAAGAATAGGTATTAACTCTTCTTTGAATGGTTGGTAGAATTTGCCTGTGAAGCCATCTATCTGATCCTGGACTTTTGTTGTTAGGAGTTTTTTGATTACTGATTCAGTTTCTTTGCTGGTTATCAGTCTCTTCAAGTTTTCTATTTATTCCTGTTTCAGTTTTGGCGATTTATATGTTTCTGGGAGTTTATCCATTTTTTCTAGGTTGTCCAATTTGTTGGGTATATAGTTTTTCATAATACTCTCTTATAATCGTTTGTATTTCTGTGGTGTTGGTTGTTATTTCTTCTCTCTTTGTGATTTTATTTATTTGGGTCCTTTCTCTTTTCTTTTTTGATAAATCTAGCTGGAGGTTTATCAATCCTTTTAATTTTCCCCAACTACTGGTTTCATTGATCTGTTCGGTTGGGTTTTTTGTTTTTTTGTGTGTGTGTTTGGTTTCGTTTTTAGTTTCTGTATCATTTATTTCTGCTTTAACCTTTATTATTTCCTTCCTTCTGCTGGCTTTAGCCTTTGTTATTTAGCTCCTTCGGGTGAAAAGTTAAAGCTTGAGGTTTTTCTTGCTTCTTAAGGTATTCCTGTTCCATCTTAGGACTGCTTTTGCTGCATCCCAAAGGTTTTAAACCATAGTGTTTTCACTTTTATTTGTTTCCATGTATTTTTTTTTAATTTCATTTTTGATTTCTTGCTTGACCCATTATTGTTTAATAGCGTGTTATTTAACATCCTGTATTTGTGGTTTTCCAGATTTTTTTCTTGTGGTTGACTTGTAGTTTCATAGCATTGTAGTCAAAAAAGGTGCATTGGATGATTTTAGTTTTCTTGTATTTGTTAATGACTCTTTGTGGGCTAATTTGTGATTATTCAATTGTTATATCTTGTTGGGTTATCCCCTTTATTATGGTACAGTGTCCTTCTTCATCTCTTGTTACAGTCTTTGTTTTAAAGTCTAATTTGTTTGATATAAGTATCACTACTCTGTCTTTCTTTTGACATTCATTTGCATGTTAATTTTCTCCATCCCCTCATTTTCAATCTGCAGGTATCTTTAGATCTCAAATGAATCTCTTATAGGCAGCATATATGGGTCTTGTTTTTTTTAATCCATTCTGACACTCTATGTCTTTTGATTATTTAGTCCATTTACATTCAAAGCAGTTATTCATAACTATGTATTTATTGCCATTTTATTACTTATTCTGCCATTGTTTGGAGATTTTTTTCTGATCCTTCCTTATTTTTGTTACTTTTGGACTCTCCTTTGCAATCAAAGTACCCTTTAATATTTCTTGCAAGGGCTGGTCTAGTGATTAAGAACTCCTTTAGTTTTGTTTTTCTAGAAGCTCTTACTCTCTCTTTCTATTCTGAATGAAAGTCTTGCTGGATAGACTGTTTGTGGCTACGGATTTTTCCCACTCATCACTTTGAATATATCATGCCACCCCCATCGGGCTTGCCAAGTTTCTGTTGAGGAATCCCTGGCTAGCCTTAGGTCATCCCTTTTTAAGGACTTCATTTGATTTTCTGCTTTTAAGAGTTTCATTTGATTTTCTGCTTTTAAGAGTTTTTCTTTATCACTGTATTTTGCAAACATAGTTATAATATGCCTTGGTATGGGCTTGCTTTAGTTGATTTTGATGGGAATTCTCTATGCTTCCTGGATCTGCAGGTCTGTTTCCTTTCCCAGATTAAGGAAATTTTTAGCTATTTTTTCCTCAAGTAAATTTGCTGCCCCCTTTGCTCCTTATTCTTCTGGACTCTTAAAATAGGAGACTTACACATTTGATGGAGACACTCGAGTTCCTAAGTCTTCTCATGTTGTGTAATTCTTTCTCTTTCATCCAGTTTCATTATTTTCCATTATTTCTAGTTCACTAATCTGTTCCTCTGCTTCTTTCAGCCATCTGTTCATTGCATCAAGCTTGTTTCTGATCCTGTTTATTGTATTCTTCATCTCTGATTGATTCTTTTTAAATTCCTTTATCTCTGTGCTAGGGGTCTCACTGATCTTCCAGTCTTTTCTCAAGTCCAGTGAGTATCCTTATGATCATTCCTTTAAATTCTCCATCAGGCATGTTACTTATATCTGTTTCACTTTGATCTCTGGCCATGACCTTATCTTGTTTCTTCACTTTGGGTAATTTTCTCTGTTTTCTCATTTTATCTCCTGCTTCTCTGTGTTAGAAAAGCCAGTTATGTCTCCTGTTCCTGAAAGTAATGGCCTAATGAAGAAGTTATGTAGTGCCCAGGGCCTGGCACTTCCAGGGCACGTCTCGAGTGTGTTCTGCATGTGGTCCACTGTTGTATTCTGATTACTCTGTCCTTTAAGCCAGTTGTCCACAAGACTCTCCTTCTTTACTGGAGGCCATGTTTCATTCCTAATGTAGATGTGGCAAATTTTAACTAGCTGTGCTCTGGGCTGTTTGTGAAATGTGACCTGACACTGCTTCATCTGGAACTGAGGCCCTGCAGAACTATGGGCAGGGTTTGTGCTGATTTTCTGGGGGAAGAGCCTGCTGTGCTGGGACTGACAGAAGCTTGACTGAGAAGGGTGGTCCTGCTGGAGTGCAAGGGAGGGGGGCTTGGTGTTAGCAAGTAAGGCAGCCAATGTGGATGCAGTGCTGGGTCTGTATTTATGCTGAGAGGTGGGGGAGTTAACTGGCACTGACTAGCTCCTTTGTTCTAGGAGAAATGGCACTGTGAATGCTGCCTCTCAGGGATGTCCTCAGAGAAGAGCAAATAATATGACCCTGATGTGTCCCAGACATTCTTCAGATAGCTGTTTCCACACAACCTACCCCTGGGTTTTTTGTCTGCCTTCTGTCCAGGAGCAGGGCATTACCCTCCAAACTCTATCCAGCCAAGCCCACAGAACTCTGGCCCACTTCTGCAAGAAGTCATGAAATTCAGGTCCTCTCATTTTATAGCCCATCATTTTTGGAGAAACATTCCCTTTTGAACTCCTCTGTGTGTTCCTCTCTCCTTCATCCTTCTCCATGACTGCAACTCCCTCCCCTCTACAGCACCCACAATCCATTCTCTGCTAAACCAGGTCTCCACACTTCCTGCCTTTATCAGTGTGGCCTCTTCTCTCCCTTTAGATGTGGAGTTTGTTCTTTCAGTCTTCTAGTCTATTCCTGGGGTATTTAGGATAATCTGATAGTTACCTAGTTGTATTTGTGGGACAAGAAGAGCCTAGAGTCCTCCTACTCTGTTGCCATATTTCTCTCAAGCTGGAATCTATTAATTTCTTAAAACTACACATGAACCTATAGCTATCTCAATACAAATTTTAAAATGACATTTGCAATAGCATCAAAAATATTAAATATATAGGCATATATCAGGCAAAAGATGCCAAAAGACTGAACTGATAATTACAAGATATTGATAAGTGAAATTCAGGGACTGCCTGAATAAATAGAGAAATTTTTCTATTTCTAGAAATAGAAATAAGGGTGCCTGGGAGGCTCAGTTGGTTAAGCGTCTGCCTTTGGCTCAAGTCATGATCCTGGGGTCCTGGGATCAACCTCTGGCATCAGGCTCCTTGCTTAGTAGGGAACCTGCTTCTCTCTCTCCTACTGCTCCGCCTGCTTATGCTCTCTCCCTCTCCCTCTCTCTCAAATAAATAAATAAAATATTTTTTTTTATATTTTTTTTATTTATTTGACAGAGAGAAATCACAACTAGGCAGAGGCAGGCAGAGAGAGAGGAGGAAGCAGGCTCCCTGCAGAGCAGAGAGCCTGATGTGGGGCTCGATCCCAGGACCCTGAGATCATGACCTGAGCCGAAGGCAGAGGCTTTAACCCACTGAGCCACCCAGGCGCCCCAATAAAATATTTTTTAAAAATAAATAAAGCTTCAGGATTTAAGAAGTATTTTGGTTACAAGACAGACAACTTATTGGAATAGAATGGAAAATACAGAAATAGACTGTTACATATATTGATACCTAATTTTTGATAAAGGTGAAAAGACAATTCAGTGAAGAAGGGATAGTCTTTTCAACAAGTGATACTAGAACAATTGGATACCTATATGCCTGAAAGAAAAAAAAATATGAACTTCTTATATGAACTTTAAGCCAAATACAAAAGTAATGCAAAATGGATTACAAATCTAAAACTTTGAAGAGAAAACATAGGATAAAGTCTTCATAGTCTTGTGTTAGGCAAAGACTTTTGAGCTATCACACCAAAAAACATAATACATAAAAGAAAAATTGGTAAATTAGGCTTAAGTAAAGTTTTAAAACTTCAGAAAACACATAATGAAAAGACTAGACACAAACTAGGAGAAAATACTTTGCAAAGCATCTATACAGTTAGCAGCTTTTATTCAGAATATAGCTGCTAAAAGGCTGTATTTTTTTTTAAGATTTACTTATTTATTTTAGAGAGAGAAAAAGAACATAAGCAGAGAGAGGGGCAGAGGAAGAGAGAGAGGATCTCAAGCAGCCTCCTTGCTGAGCATGGGGCCTGATATGGAGCTTGATCTCACAACCCTAACATCAGGATGTGAGCCAAAATCAAGAGTTGGCTGCCTAAATGACTGAGCCACCCAGGCACCCCGGCTAAAGGACTTTTGCATTCAAACTATATAAAGAACTGCCAAAATTTAATTATAAGAAAACAATATTTTTTTAAAGGAAATATGTATTTCCTTTTTTTTTTTTTTTTTAAGATTTTATTTGAGAGAGAGCATGAGGTGGGGGGAGGGGGAGAGTGGTTAGAGGGAGAAGCAGACTCCCCTCTGAGCAGGGAGCCTGATTCAGAACTCAGTCCCAGGACCCTGGGATCATGACCTGAGCTGAAGACTGATGCTTAACTGACTGAGCCACCCAGGTGCCTAACAATGTTGTTTCTAAAAGTAAAGAAAATATTTGAACAGACATTTTCTCAATTAATGTCAGTTAACTATATCAAAAGATACTCAACATCATTAGTTATTAGGGGAAGGTAAATTAAAACCATATGAGTTACTTCTACACATGTATTGTAATAGCTGAGATTATAGAGACCACATAAAGTATGGTCAAGGATGTGTAAGTTAGGACTCTTATACACTGCTGATGGAATGTAACATGTTACAACCACTTTAAAAGATTGGTGACTTCTTAGAAGTTTCACACCATGTGATCTAGTGAGTCTACTATTTTATCTAAGAGGAAAAAAAAGCATATTCCCATAAAGTGACTTGTATGTGAATATTTATAGAAGCTTTATTTGTAATAGCTAAAAACTGGAAACACCCAAATTTTTATCAACAGAGGAATGCAGAAACCAATATGGTATGTCTTTATGCAATGGAATTTTTTTTTTTAGCAATAAAAAACATTGAACTGTTGATAAAATAGCAGACATGCATGAATCTCAGAATAAATATTCTGAGTAGAAGAAGCCAGTCAAAAATGAGTACAAATTATATGATTCCATTTATAGAAGACTCCAGAAAATGCAAACTACAGCAGTAGAGAGCAACATCAGAGGTTTAGCCTGGGGTGGGGTGAAAGGGTAGGGTTACCAAGAGGTAGGAAGAAACTTTTAGGGATGATGAATATGTTCAATGTCATGTTTTAATAACGGTTATGTGTTATAAACTTACCAAAGTATAAACTTTGTGCAGTTTGCCCTATATCACTTATACTTCAATAAAGCTGCTAAAGTTGTCATTATAACTAAAGAAGTTATCAAAATGATTTTTTCAGCTTTATAATTCATTCTTCAAGATTGAGCAGTGGCAACATACAGGTACACTTTGGTGTTTAAAATAGAGAAGAGAAATTCACTCATTAAGAGTATTGAGCAAGAAAGATTTTTTTAAAAGAATAAAACTTTTAAAAATTGACAGTGTGTATTTTGCATAAATTGAAATTTCCTAAAGAAAATTAGTCTTTCTCTTGAATTCATTCAAGAGAATCTTCTTAATCTTCTTAATATTCATTCAAGAGCATCTTAATATTAGGTTAAAATAACTTTGAGGTTTTTGGGTTTTTTTATTCTCAGTCATAGAGGCATCTGCGTGGCTCAGTCTGTTAAGCGTCAGCCTGAGGCTCAGGTCATGATCCTGCGGTCCTAGGATCCAGTCCCATATCAGGCTCTCTATTCAGTGGGGAGTCTGCTTCTCCCTCTATCCCCAGCCCCCACTCATGTGCACTTACACGTGCGTGTGTGCTCTCTCTCTCTCTGTGTCTCAAAATAAATAAATAATATTTTTAAAAATAAAAGACTTTTTCTTAATTCTCAGTTCAGAGTATAATATGCTTTGACTTTATTTTCTAGTTTACAGATACCAAGTGTTTTCTAAATTACAGATACCAAGTATTTAAAACTTGGTAGTTTGAGTAAATGTTTAATTGTTATGTTTTCCTTTTGGATAGTACGCACTGGAACGGCTGAAGGTCATGTGTGAAGAAGCTTTGTGTAGTAACCTCTCAGTAGAAAATGTTGCTGATACCCTTGTCCTTGCAGATTTGCACAGTGCAGAACAGTTGAAAGCACAAGCCATAGACTTTATTAATAGGTAAGCTATGCCTGTATTTCAGTGGGTGTGACACCTTCAACATTTTTCCACCGGACTTTTTTTTAAGTGTGTTTAAATCTTCAATGCAGGTGCAGTGTACTTCGACAGCTTGGGTGTAAAGATGGGAAAAACTGGAACAGCAAGTAAGATGACATCAGTTTCTGACTTAAAGTTGATCTGCATACATGAAATTAAGTGTTTGCATAGCCTTTTGCTCATCTGCATAAGTATGAATCCAGATATTAGTTATAGGAAGTAAACTGCCAGTTATTTTAAAAGTTAATAATTTGACTTAGTGGATTCTTGAGGCTATGCTTCCTTATACATCAGCTTCTAATGTGAACTGGGATCGACATTTTAATTTCTTATGCACATATGCTTATAGTATATAACTGAGTCGAGGTATTTCAATAGCTATTGGAGATCTTTACCCTGCCCCTTCAGAAAGCATTTCTAAAAATGTGGGAAATACTCATTTTATCCTCTGAGGTGTGTTCTTCCAGATTTGCTTAGAAAGTCTTTACATTTGAATGCTCATCCACTGCTTCTTAGGTTAGCCAAGTATTTTAGACTAGCTGCTGGTTCTATTTGGTCTTTCCTTTCTCTGGTAAAACTGTAAGAGGTGTGATAATTGTTACATGTTTCTAAGCCTGGGCCTTCTGAGTATGAACTACTAGAACTTACTATTCCATTCTTACGTTTTCTTCTCTCATTTTTAGAATGATTTGTCTAAGTTTTATAATTTTTCAAAATCAAAGAAGAGTTGATAGTATAAAGAATTTGTACCTGCTTTTGATTAGTTTTTACCTGTAAACCCTTCAGTTCCATTTTCACATATTATCAAAAGTTGATATAAGTGAAAAAAGACAGTGTTAGAGACAATAAAATGAGTGTTGACCATTTAATTACTTCCCATTGTTTTCATCTATGGCCACTTTTAAGTTATTGGTTGTTCTGTATATTGATTGGTGTGTGATAATACATTATCATCATGGCATTTGATCCTAAAAAATCCATTTGAATCAAAAATATAATGTATTAGCAGTAAATGATAATTTTGTGATCCTTTGTACTTAGCCACTTTCAAGTTCTAATTGTATTCTGTTAAGAAAATATTACATTGAACAACTTTTTTCCACTGTCAGCAAATGCCGGTTTATTTCACATCCCCTGGAAAAGCTGTTGTAGATGCAGATCTTCAATAGATATTTATTGAATTAAATAAATGAAAATGCCAGGTATATTGATAGGTATCTTTGTGATTCTGAACAATTAGTTAAAATTACAAACACAATGACATAGAGGTAATATGATATCAGGCAAATTTAAAAAGTTGTTTTATTGTTATTAGCTACTGTTTAGTTCCACAAACATTTACCTGGTACTCTTGTGTCTCAAGCACCATGCTAAGGAGTTTCATATAAAAGTGATTAGGAAAAATCCTCTCTTGAGAAATTTATCTATTGATAAAAACTAAGTACATGAATATGTTATTATAATGTGGTAAGTAATGTGATAAAGGAAGATATGTACAGGGCACTGGATAAAGGTTGGATGGTTTAGGGATGGCTTTTTGGAGATGACTTTTGAGCCTTTAAACATAAATAGGAATTAGTAAAACTAAGAAGGAAATAACAGGCATTGTGAACAGAAAGGATAGCTCCATCCAAAGTATAGAAGCATGAAGCAGTCGGTGACCATTCATTTGACAGGTATTTATATTTACTGTCCAGTAAATACCTGAGGCACTGTGCTTATACAAAGAATATAGTAGTGAACATGATGAATGTTCCCCTGCCTTCACGGGGTTTATAGCTTAGCAGGAGGCAAATTGGAATTAGACAAGTTATTGAAATAAAGTATAACAATAGATACTATATAACATACCCATCCAAGCATATAGCAAAAGAATCTTACCTAAGCTAGGGGAAGAAAGCCTTTTTGAGGAATTGTTGAAAAAACACCTAAAGTATTAGTAGAAGTTGATAGTATTGAAGTAGAGGGAGAAGAACAGAGGGAAAAAGTTGGAACTCTAGAGAAAACCTGTGTGTAACAGCCAGGGAAAAGAGCTGTTGAAAGAGCTGATACACAAATGGTAACAATGGGAGTTAGGTCTATGGAGAAAAGCATAACATAGTTCCAGAGTATAGAACTTCCAGAAGAATTTAAGAGTTTCTGCTGCAACATAAAATACCAGTAAGGTGAAGACGGTATTTTCATGAATTCATGGGGCCTGATGACATAGAGAAATGAAGTGTTTAAAACATTTTGAAATTTGTAAGTTTTAAAAATAATAATAATGTGTTTTGAAAAGTACTCTTTAGTAAACATAACATAACTTTATTTTTCAGCCAAGCAGCAGACATAATGGAAACATCGGGATGGAAGTCCATGATTCAGTCTCACCCTCATTTAGTAGCAGAAGCCTTCCGAGCACTAGCATCTGCACAGTGTCCACAGTTTGGCATTCCACGCAAACGGCTAAAACAGTCCTGAAATCTTCCATGAACTGTAGAAAAATGGAATTGACTTTTACTCCTCCAGGTCCAGAAGGATTCTAATATACAAACCATAAGCAAGAGTTGTTTCTGTTGTCTTGTCCACAGAACAGAAGCTGAAAAAGCATATTGCTTGCATTTCAGGTGGATAATTTATGGTTTATTCTTCAGCTTTAAATTAGACTGATTATACTCTAATTCACTTCAAGGCCTTAAATTATCTTCAGTGACTTCTCTTGTTCATATAATACTTTAATTTTTTTATTGTGCCTTGTCATTTTGACTAAGGCTATGCAGGATTGCACTAGGTCCATAATGCAGTAATATTGATAACTGAAGATATTAAGTTTCAAAAGGATCTTCCATTAGTTTGAGAAAAAAGCAAAATGAATTTTATAGGGTTTGTCCTGTGCTGTCTCAAAGTTTAAAACTAGGTTCTTCTTAAAAGCACTTGAATTGGAGATTACTGATAATGTCTCCAGTCTAAGTTCTATACATATAGGAGAACCTGCTTACCTTCAAGGTAAGTTACGGCAATACACTGCTTCAATTCTAATTTATTTTTCATTTCAGGGGGCAAATATGCAATGAGTTGGCCCAAATTTTTAGTAAAATTTGTGACGTTTGTCTGTGTGTTGGCTGTCCAACAAACTAAGAAAAGCATAACAAACTTTTGCTTGTGTTTTTTGTGGATTTATTCAAGTTTACAATGATTGAGAACTGATTGAGGTTAAGATTTCAATAAAAAGAAAGCATGTTTTATGCTGAATTAATTTTTTTTAATTTATAGTGACATACATTTATATGAAGAATTCTGTCCATGTTGAAAGTAAGGATGACCAAATGTAAATTTAAGGAGTGGGCCAATTAAGAAAGATATATATGCACTTTTAATGTGTAACTTTTGTATGCTAAATGGTACATATATTTTTTTTTGTTTTTGAGGGTATTAATAAGGTATAATTAATTGTGTCTTAACTTTTGAAAGAATTTTTTAAGACCAATGGAGGCAATTGGGATGTTTGTGATAATAGATAAGAACAATATCCTTGATTATAGTTAAATTGGTTTAAATTTCAGATATTTATTATTGAATTTATTCCTGTCTTATCACACTTTGGAGAAGGCAACTGAACAAACAAATCCTGCATACTCTACTCTCCTCCTGAAAACAGTGAACTTACATTATTTGCAGACTAAAGGAGAGAGCCCTTAGAAATATGTCAGGCCACACTCTGAACCTTTTCTCCCCCCTAGCTTTCTCCTTTCTGTTTCAGTTACTGTACTAACATTGTGGATGATATTGAAATTCTGCATAATGTGAACAGGATAAACTATTTATAAACTGCTTTTCATGGGCCAGTTCTTTATTATAAATGAATTTAGCTTTAAACACATACACATGTTTAGTGTTTGGATAGCTCCGTTCACAGTGGAGGTCTGTTCTGGTGTATTATCCCAGAGAAGTAGGAGTGATCAGTGGCAAGTCACTGCATCTGATTTTCTGTGATAGTGACAATATGCTTCTTAGGTAAGATTTATACTTGACCACAAGGGAAAAAGTGTCACTGGAAAAAAAACACATGTACCTATATATTCACATACATACTTTATTCCCCAGATTAAAATTTGTATGATGTGTTTGTTTAATTTTTGAATTTAGGACAAAAGGAGAAAAATGAAGCCTGAGGTTTTAAAATAGATTGCATTTTTGTTATCTCTTTGTTAGGTAGTCACTGAAGCAATCTTAATATATAAAAAATGATTCATACTTACATTAAGCAAGCACTGTCAAATAAGCGTTTGTTAATCCACAACAAACTGTAGTTTGAAAAGATCGTGTTTTCAGATAGCTTCATTTCTTTCTGTGTAGTTTAATGGGAATCTTTCTTATGTTAACTTATTTGAAATTGGAAAAATCCCTTGGGATAGAAGGATTCTTACATGTTATTGGACTCCATCCTGTGTAAGAATACTGTAGGGAGTAGAACCTCGCTTCCTTATTAACCAGATTGAATCCATTAAATTTACAATGTACAAATTTTATACATACACATACATATACACGTTAAGATTTTAATATTTTTCCAAGGTCTTAAAATTCCTCAGGCTGTAGAACCTTGTTTTCAAAAAAGTACTGGTGTATCCATTTATATCAAATATACACAGGCTCATTGTGAATTAATTCAATGCTTATATCTACATTTCTAACGATAGTGACTTCAGTAATAACACCCATATAATGAACACTGAAGCTTGCTCCTACCTACTTACTTTAGTGTTTATTGCAGATCTTAAGGTTTTTATTATAAAGTTGTTTTTTGGTTTTGTTCTAAGTTTGGTAGCACATTTTGTACCAAAAACGTCAAACACTGTGCTGTGAGGAGATACACGTTTGTAGAAATGTCCACTTTTCAGATTATATAATGCCTACCATGATACTAACAGAATCATATCATAGTTGATTTATTTTTTTTATTTATTATGGGGTTTTTTGGTTTTTTTTTGGTATTGTGGGTTCTTGAGGCAATGAAAAAAAAATGTATTCTGATGTGAGTGCTCTAATAGCTTTTTTATTTTTTCATTTTGAAACTACACACATTATTTTCAGTAGGGACAGAATCTGTCCTGAACAATTTTGCCTTTTATTAGCCTGCTCTTGTTTCCCTTTTGTCACCTAAACAGAGCTTTTCCTTAGAAAAGTAGTGACTGGTTTTAAATGTTGTTACATGTTATCAAAGTAACCATTGGAGAGCTGTTCATTAGCTTGAGATACAGAAATACTGTATTTGTGCCTTTTTTCGTTTTTAAATTTTAACATACATTGGTATTTAGAGCACAAATATGAAGGTGCCATAATGTTATGGCTTGCCATTGTTACCTCCTTGAATATTCATGTGTCATTGTCTTGAAATAGTAATTGGAGAACCATGCATGTATTATGTCATCTGTGTGTGTGTGTGTGTGTGTGTGTGTGTGTGTGTGTACACATACTTGTGTTTGCTTGGACTTGTGTGTGGTATGTTTAGAAGAGTGAATTTCTGAAAATAGGACTCAGTTAAATGTTGAAAATTCAGGTTAGTTGAAATATTTCATTAAATGAGCTTTATTTTGGGGGGCAATTGATAGGAAATTATAATTTTCAAAAATGTGACCATTTACTGCTTGATGAAATGTGAAAACAGTGCCTTTTTAGGACATCAAGTTTAAAGTTAAGTTTTAAAATATTCAAATATATCTTAAAAACTTGTCATGAACATTATTAGCTTATTTTTAAACTAGATCTAAGTTAGAATTTAAATTGCCAAAAGCATAATTACTGATTTACCCATTTAAGTTTTGTGCATAAATGTAAAATCTAAGTAAAAGTTTTTATAAAAATGTTGCTCATACATGCTACCCAGTGTAACTAAATTAGAACACTAGAGACTTCAGTAAATTATTTTGTTAAAATCCAACTCAATAAGCTTTCTTCCTAGCAAGGTATTTGAAAGATGAATTATTCTGACTTGGACATTCTTGCTCTTTGATGGATAAAATAAAAATACTCAATGTATTCTTGCAAAAGGAGGTGGATGAGTGGGCTTTACTGTTTTCAGATTATAAAAACAGCACTTTCAGCACATAAGAGTATTTTTTTTTTTTTGTAAACCTCTTTTATACAAATTATGAGCTCTACTTTAAGTGTTCATGGGATGATGTCAATTTTAGGTCTAGTTGAACAAATATTGAGTGCCTATCATATGCAAGACTCCTCTTCACTAGGAATGAAATCACCACACCGTGTCTTCTGTTTGCAGTATGTGGACTTTATGTTTAAAAAGGAATTCTTATATTTAAATCTTTTTCTGTTTGTTAGAGTTTATCGTTGTATACTGTAACCCCGTTAATTTCACATCCAGTTTTTTAGAATGAAGATATAACTTGAGCCCCATTTTTGAAAATAAAATTCTGCTAAAATTACTTAAAAATTAATTCTGGGGGAACTTGATTTTCAAGATTCAAATGTGTAAAGACTTATATGAACTTTTCAGCCTCATTTTTAATCAGCTGATGTTAATGATGAGATACATACTTTTTGTATCTTGTTGCTGAAAATATTTTTTGCATTTCAGCACGTTGAGTTAAAATAAAGTTGTTACTACTTATTCAGAATTAATTGGTTTATTTTGTGTTTATTTGAAAATAAGAACTCTTTCATTTTCAGTTCCTATGATGTTTTGCAGAAGAGCCATGTGTTTGATGTAGTAACTTTAAATTATGCATAGTAGTTAATTCTCCTACATAGGAAAACTAGTATTTTTTGGAACCTACTAAAGACTTATTCCTTAACTGTGAGATATACCTATATTTGCTTTTAAGTATGCATTATCAATATTGGAAGATTTATGCTAATGTCCTGTAGCTTTAATGTAGTACTTAAAGATCACCTCTCCCTGGTCCTCCTGTTCCTTCTTCATTATTAACCGACAACTTAATTATTTGCTGCCATCAAAAAGGGCAGAATTGGGGCAATGCATTCCTGGCCTCTTTTAGTAACAGTAACACAATTAGTGCATAAAAATTGTGGCCAAAGTGGCAGTATGAATGCATAGTGAAAAAACCTTTCATACACCCAACACACATATACACATGTGCACGCACACTACGTTACCCTTAGAAGAATAAAGGAAGGCCTGAAAAACTTAAGAACATTGTCTATTCAATTAAAGTAAAATAGGACAGGTAGTGGTTATATTCTAAACTTTAAATGAATTATGTATAACCATTCCCTTTCTACTCTGCAGCAGCCAGCATTCTGAATATATATATTTTTAGAACATTGGAATGTAGTGTTTCCTTAGTTCTACCACCCAAGAATCATTTATTTCTAAGAGAATGCCAAAAGTGGTATTTGTTTTGATCACTGCTTTTTTTTTGTTCAATATCCATTCAATTTTAATTTGGTCACACTTTTAAATAGAAGACACTCTGGTAGAAATCTTGCATGTGATAACGTTGTTGCTACTTTTTTGGTATCAGAAAGGTTTGCTTGTATCTGCAGTGGATAGTAGAAAAAAAGGTTTGTCCTTTCTGTTATGAATGCTGCCTTTTCACCTCTTCTTCTATTGCCTTACATCCTTAATTTTTTTATGAAGGATTCAGATATAGCCAGATAGTTGTAGGATTTAGGAATAACAGTACAGCATACTCACATGTGCGTGCTTGCGCGCACGCACACACACACACACACACACACACACCCCAAAACCAAACAAAAAAAGTGTCCTGACAATTCTGATACTTACTTTGCTCTAAAATAAATTTATTGCTATGGCAGATTATTAGAATATGCTTGAGTTTTTAGCTAAAAAGTTGTGCAATTCATGAAAATGGAATGGGCAGAAATGAGGAAAAATAAGAATGACATGCAGCTGAAAAAGAGGAACAAAATTAGATGCATCAAACTTGATAAATACCAGAGATGCAAAGCAGGAATTTGAATCAATAGAAGACAAAGCTCATAACTGCTCCCAGATTACAAAGACAAGAATAGATGAAAATAAAGATGATTCAGTTTAATTTCTATATCCAGATAATTAAATAGAGTGCCAGGCATTGTACCAAACTTGGTAATATAAACAAAATATAAATAGCTCATATCCTTATAAGTGTATTCTTGAAGAAAGCACAGTTATATAATATGTATGTGAATTGTGATAGGAGTACAAGAGGGCCACCTATTCTGGGAAGGTGATGGAGATCCTGAATACCCTCTTAGGAAGTGATATCTAAATTGAAATTAAGTGGAATTTAGGCAGCTTAGTGGGAGTATCATCCACCCCATTATGTGAAATCCCAGAGATTGAACCAAAGTTCATGAAGAACGTGTATGGGAATGAAGATGAACATGGCAATATCCTTATGTGTAAGAGAAGGAGAGAGTAAACCAGAAGATGAAGGTCATGATTTTTTTGAAGGTATCAGGAGTCAAGTTTTAACTTGAGGGATTTTAAGTGTGGTTATGTCATGATCAATAATCTATCAATCTTCAAATGAACTGCAGGGGCCTAGAGGAGAAGGTAAGGAAAGTTCTGAAGAGATGAGGAATGCTCGTGCTCTGCTAGGCCAGGAGCTCTGAAATGGAACAAAAGGGAGAAATCTGTGAGGAAATACTATGAGGGCTTGGAAATAAATTGCAACAAAAGGGAGAAATCTGTGAGGAAATACTATGAGGGCTTGGAAATAAATTGCATATGGTAGAAAGATTCAGGAGTGACTCCTGGGTGTTGTATTTGAGCGACAGGATGGAGGGTAGTACCATTCACTATACAGTAATCACAAGGGTAACAGCAACTTTGAGAGAAAAGCAATTATTTTGATTTGGAGCCTGTTAGGCTTAAGATTCCTATTGGACATTCTGATTGGGTGAGTCTTAGACATGAGAGTGATCTGGGTTATCAAGTCAGGAATCCTCAACATAAAGAAGATAATCAGTGCATGCAGGTTAGTAAAAAGCAAAGGGAAGAAACAAGAATAGAGAAAGTAGCTTTTACAAAAGACAATGAATGGTCACAAAGATAAAACCAGAAGAGTGACCTGTCCCAGAAGTTAGAAAAAACAATGCTTCAAGAGAAGAAATGGCTAACAGTGTCAAATGCTGAGCGGTCAAGTAGGAAGCTAGAAAATGAATTCAATATTTGAAAGAGGACCTGACAGGAGTCTGAAGTGGGGAAAGAAGTAGGTAGGACTGGAGTGAGAAAATGGATGCTCCAAGTACAAAACAGGATGTTCGGCAAAGACAGCAGGGAAGAAACTAGCTATGGGATAGGATTTAGGATCAGTTTCTTACTTTATTCTCTTTTATGCTAGGAGAAGTGTGTGTTTATTAAGGTAATGACAAGGAGTCAGAAAGTAGAAAACAGATGGGATTACTGAGGTTTTAGTCCGAATAGAAGAGAAATGGAATTAGATACCAGACAGGAAGATTGCTCCTAACATGTGCAAGGGAGAAATGATGGATGCAGAGTCAGACTTATACATTGTTTTGTTTTGGTCTGAAAGTTAATATTTTACGTCTCATTCCTTGTGAAGTCAACTATTCAGAATAAAGGCAGGTGATGGGTTTAGAGCAAGGGTCAGCAAACTTACTTCATAAAGGATTTAGATAGTAAATATTTTACCTATTCAATTATGCCATTGTAGCATAAAACTGCCATAGACAGTATGTAAAGAAACAGTGTGGGTGTGTCCCATTCGAAATATTTACAAAAGCAGGCATTCGGCTGGTTTTGACTATTGTGCCATAGTTCACTGAGTTCAAAATTTGGGAAGACCAGAGTAGTTTTGAAATAACAAATATGAAAATACATGGATGGCCCAGTTGAAATTGGAGACCATGACTTTACAGAGGATGAGTTAAGGGTAACAAATCTTTACATAATTGATAATATCAAAGACATAATTGGAAGACAGTGACTAAAGCTATTAATCACTTTTCTTCAAAAAAGATGAAATTTTGGAGCGCCTGGCTGATTCCATTGGTAGAGATGTGACTTGATCTCAGGGTTGTAAGTTCAAGCTACACTTTGAGTGTAAAGATTACTTTAAAATATTTTTTAAATGAATTTTGGAAATGAGAAAATATATAGCTCTCCAGGTAAAGTTCATCAACAGTTATCTAAACCCAGACACAATGGGTGACTTGTAAATTGGAAAGATAGTGTGAACATCCAAGAAGTAAGTATTTTAAAAGTCCTATTTCTCTGACGAGACTTTAGTGAAAGAAATTCTTACTCAAAAACTCTTAGCTGTGTAATAATTCACTTCTAATGTTCGCATTTAAATTACATAGAAGTAGTGTATTAACACAGTCCCTAAAGTGTAGGCAATGATGAATATTAACAAAAATTAATCTGAGCATAGGAAGTTGAGGCTTATAAAGACTGGCAATGAGTATTAAACTGTTAGAAGGAAGTCTAACTTATTGTAACATGCATAAATATAAATGTAAAACTTGACCACAACTCCCTCACCCCAACCTGGTGCGTTCCCAACCCTGCCTGCCCCTCCGCCTCTGCCTTCAGGATGACCTACGGAGACAGCTATTAGCTTCCCTGCAGAGGGGTCTTCTTGCCTTGCTGATGAACCTTGATTAGTTTAGAAGTATAAACTATATAAAATGTAAAAATATAAATGTTATAAATGTTAGAATGGTCATCTATTGTAAATATAAAGGAAACCAGACAGGAGGAAGACAGGGAACCGGAATTGGGAAATAAAAATACAAAATTCTTCCTCTTGCATAAATGGGAATTAAAAGTATTTTTTTACTGATTTTTAAACCTTGAGTTATAAACATTTAAGGACTTTTTAAAATTAAAAAGCTTAAACTGGGGCGCCTGGATGGCTCAGTGGGTTAAGCCTCTGCCTTCGGTTCAGGTCATGATCTCAGGGTCCTGGGATGGAGGCCTGCATCGGGCTCTCTGCTCAGCAGGGAGCCTGCTTCCTCCTCTCACTCTGCCTGCCTCTCTGCCTACTTGTGATCTCTGTCTGTCAAATAAATAAAATCTTTAAAAAAAAAAACAAAAAACCTTAAACTATCCACTGGTAGAATTTAAAATAGACTACATACATATCCTCCAAAACATTGTGTGTGTGTCACAGTGGGGGGAGAACCCAATTAGGACACCAAAGAAAGGAGAAGGCAAAGAAAATTACAAAGATCTAGCAGAAGTAGTATAACAATTGGAATAAGTTAAACACACCTACTATAAGAAAAGTTATTCAGCAATGATCTCATTCAGCAGGTTGTGCGAGCTCGAAATGTAATAATGAGAGAGAAATGCCCTATTCTGATAGAGTTTACTATAAAACCAATAATAAAAGCCTTGTGAAAGGGAAGTAAAGGATTTTGTGAAGCACATCTCACAGTCCACAATTGTTAGCCCGGCATAGAACAAGAGCATTTTTTATAAAGGGACAAGTGAGGCAGCCCAGGGGAAAATGGGGGTGGTGATTTTACTGAAATACAGTAGAGCTGAGGGCTAGTGCTTTTTGTTGTTGTGTAGTGTCTCTGTGTTTCTGTGTCTTTTCTTGAGGATAGACATCCAAGTGAGAGAATCACAGTAGGACTAAGTCGGGGAAACCCTTTTAAGTTCTAAATTGCCCAAATTGACTAGACCAAGGAAAAAAAGTGGAAACAATAATCAAAGAATTACCTCCACAAAAGGCTTGGAATTAGGTTGACTTTATATGGAAATGATTTCAAACTTTCTAGGAACTGATCATTCCCATGATACATGAATTGAAGTAAATGCTGAAAAGTATTTTCTTTTAAGCTACTATAAACCAGGTAACCTTAGGAAATTGCAGAAAGTAAAGGAAATCATACGTGTAAGACTGATGCAGTGTCCAGTGGTAGCGGTAGCCTAGTAAATATTCTCACCAACTGTAATTGTGGATTTGTTCATTTCTCCTTTGAGTCCTGGCAGTGTTTGAATTTGAAACTCTTTTTATTAGATATACACATAGTTAGGATTTTTACATTTTTCTAATGACTTGATCTTTAATCATGATAAAACAGCCCTCTTTATCTCTCAGAATGCTGTTGAAGTCTAAAGTTCACACATTAGCATGATGCATATAATGGCACTCTTTCAATTGCAACCTATTTGTGTTTTTATATCTGAAGTGAGTCTTTTGTAGACAATGTATAGTTGTGTCTTATTTTTTTTATCCAGTCTAATACGTTCTGCTTTTTAACTGGTGTGTGTAAACTATAAAATACATTTTATAAATTACATTATATAATTACTGATGTGTTAGAATTTATGTGTTGTCTTAATACTGCTTTTCTTTATTTCCTTTGTCTTTTGTTCCTTTGTTGCTCCTTTCCTGCTTTTTGTATTTTTTTTAAAGATTTTATTTATTTATTTGACAGACAGAGATCACAAGTAGGCAGAGAGTCAGGCAGAGAGAGAGAGAGAGGAAGAGAAGCAGGCTTTCCACCGAGTGGAGAGTCCGATGCGGGGCTCGATCCCAGGATTTTGAGATCATGACCTGAGCTGAAGGCAGAGGCTTTAACTCACTGAGCCACCCAGGAGCCCCCTGCTTTTTTGTTGGGTTTTTTTTAAAGTTTTTAATATTGTATTTCTTCTTTTTATTACATATTCTATGTTATTTCTTCTTTTTACTTTTTAATCTATACTTTTTTGCATTTTTGGTCATTGTTCTGGACTTTACAATATGTATCCTTATCACAGTCTACTTGCAGTGTTGCATCATTTCATGTAAAGTATAAAACATGCACAACTGTTTCATTTATTACTATCTTTTGCACTACTCTTGTCATATGCTTTACTTCAACATATATTATAAACCCTAAAATATCATGTTAAATAATGTTATAGTTATTGTTCTAAATATCATGTTATAGTTATTGTTATCATGTTATAGTTGTTCTATCATGTTATAGTTATTGTTCTAAATACAATATCATGTTATGGTTATTGTTCTAAACAGTGAATAGCACTTTTAAAGAAATTAGAGGAAAATTAATGAAAAATATTTTCTCTTTACCCATATTTACTATTTCAATGCTCTTATTCCCATAAATCTGACTTTCCATCTATTGAATTTATTTAGAGAGCTCCGGAGACTGTTTTGATAAGTTAGTGATTGATAATCTGAAAAGTAAACAAATGTACAAACAAAAACATCAGCTCCTGGAACCAAAATAGTCCTACAGAGAGGGAATGAAATCAGCATACTATGTGCCCCATCTGAGAACGATGTTTTTGTACCAGCATCATGTTGTATACACTGAATAGTATCATAACCACAAATTGTGATTTTATGCTCTGATCTTTCTTAGTGGGAAATTAATAATATATGAAAATAAAAAGTACAAAATTAGGTTAAGAATTTAATAGTCATAGCAGCAAACTTGGAGTTTGGAAAGAGGAAAGTAAGTTCCCCAGGGAAGATTGGACAGTTGGCAGAGTTTGCCTCTGGGAAGCAGGAGTGGCAGTAGGGGAGGGACTGCTCTTTCTCCTAACAGGTTTAATTTTACCGTTTGACTTTTTATGCTATATACGTGTACTAATCTGATAACTAAAACAATTGTGAAGCCAATGGGACTATTTCAGTGAGAGAAAAAACACAAGTATAGAAGAAACAGACAAATGGACCAGGTAAGATTTCTGACTACACACATTGGTATGATAATCCAAAAAGTAAATGGCCTTAAATACAAGAAAAGATAGTTCTTCTGGTCTATTGAACAAGAGGAAAGGATGATAGGATCAGAGCAAATGATGGTAGCTCTCTGTGTCTGGTGGTAGGAAACTGAAGTGTGTCCTGATTCTATTTTCTCTATGACCGCAGCATGAGAGTAAAATGTAAGCAAAGTGCTACTGCTTTTCCCTGAGACCCAGCTGTGGTGACAATGAGAGGATTTTTTTAATCATTTAAAAATTTTTCATTCATTTTCTTTGGATTATTTTTGTTATCATGTTCATCCTCATAGCCTGATACATTACTACTTAATTTATTTTGTATGCTTCCTTTCATAATTTCTTTTTTCCTTCCACTTAGTCTCAGGTTTACTCCCCTCAAGTGACTTCAGTCTTTTTTTTTTTTTTTTGAAAGTGGTTTCTTTTTTTTTTTTTTTAAGATTTTATTTATTTATTTGACAGATAAAGATCACAAGTAGGGAGAGAGGTAGGCAGAGAGAGAGAGGAGGAAGCAGGCTCCCCGCCAAGCAGAAAGCCCGATGCGGGGCTTGATCCCAGGACCCTGGGATCATGACCTGAGCGAAAGGCAGAGGCTTTAACCCACTGAGCCACCCAGGCGCCCCAAGTGACTTCAGTCTTGAAGATGTGTTCTTTTCTGTTCTCTGAATAACCAAAGTAAGGTTTGTTTACAGATACCTGAGGGCTGTTAGCATCTGCAGAAAAATTACAACTGTCTACGTCATCCCTATAATTTTTGAACTCCTGTGCTTTGGATAGATATCGTCAAAATGTTAAACAAGTTTGAAATCGAATGGGAATACAAAACAAAGTCTACTGTGCATAACTTTCTGTCTTGTAGAGCTTGTGGGTGTGCTCTGGGCCTAAGAAAGGATTTGGTATGCCTGACGATAGTGACGAGAGAAAGCTGCATAGAAGGATGCTCGGTCTAAGTCTGACGGTTAGAACTTGGGTCCACCAACCACCAATGTTTCCTGCTCTCAGCCCACATAGATGTTATTAAGCAGCTGGGAGTTGGTATCACTGCAATTGAATCCTCTATTGCTTACCAGCTGTGTGTTTTTGGGCAAGTTACTGAAACTCTGAGTTCATTGCCCCATTTCTTAAAATGTTGATAATAACTTTATTACCTTATAGGAATGTTGTGACAATTGAACGACAGAGTAGATATGAATGCACCCGTTACACCTGACATGCATACAAGCATATACTTGGCTACAGGAGGCAGTAGCTCCTGTATAAATGTGGGTTTATCATGAAACTAATAAAGCTTTAGCTTCAAAGCTCCCTTACTTGCACAGATGAGCTCCTTCCAGGGCTCTGGGAGAAAATTTGGTAATGTGATTGCATATTCGAGTGTTTTCATAAAAACTGCAGAATGTTTTAACTGGAATTGTAAGACCATTGCCTTTCACTTCAACTTTCTGTCACTCTTCCCCTTGTTCTTGGGAGGTATTGGAGTGGCCACAGGAATTTTGAGGCTCCTACCAAGGAAAGATGAGTTAGGAATACATTTAGTTTGAGTTTTGTGGGCTGTATGTATGTGGGTTACAAATGTTCACATACAGTTAAGCTACTGCTAGCTGTTCTGGTAGGAATGGCTTCTAGGAATAATCCTACTTCCCGCCATGCCACTTCCCTAAAACCTGTAAAAACAAGCAAACCATACAGGATCATATGTTGTATCTGATATAAACCTGTCCTATTACACCCGACCGACATTGAGTAATGGATAATGAAGGAGAAACAATGTTTGAAAAGTATGGAGCCAAATGGCTTGTGGGAAAGTCTTCTATCAAATGTGTAAGTTTTCCAGAGGTGAATTTAGTTCTCATTAATACCTAGAAAAAAACAGAAGTTGCGTTAAGAATATACTCAATAATTCACCATATATAATTATCAATGCATAATCATTTTTTCTCTCTTGATGGAATTTGTGTGAAATTTATCCCAATATCTATATTTACAGCACAAAACCCGTAGCGGTATTGAAGATGTGGTACACCTGGGTGCAAAGTCATGTTTTATGCATCCCAACATACTGCATCTCATTACCAATAGCAAGTTGTAAGGCGGACTTAAAAAAAAAAAAAAAAAAACTAGCAGTACTATAACGAATTTCATCATCCATGTTTCAGGCTGAGTTATATTTCTGTTACCTCTTTAGAGACAATATACCACAAAATTTCCAATATGAAGAAGTATTCAAAGGTTATGCAATCTAAGAAAAAGAAGTATAGCATATGTCAGGCAATTAGTAAAAATATGGTGTTTATATTGATTTTGTGATGTCTATCAGCTTTGATAAGTTTGTAGTTTATTGTAATTTTGTTCCCCATTCAAATTAAATATTCACTTTTCTAACAAATTTTGTATTAATATTTTAGTTTTTTTCTCTTAAAGAGCCTCCTCCCCAAATTGTATAAATCTCAAACCTCATGAAACTTGACACTGTCTATACAGTGACATAATGCAGGATAGAACAGTTTTTCCAGAAAGGGACATTAGTTCACTCCTAACACTGCTGAGAGCTTCCAGTTAAGCACTAAACTTAAATGAATCATACCACAGACTGGGCTTCTCTCAGAAATTGACTTCTTTTCTTTTAGTACCTAACTACAGTCTCTTAATTCTCCATAATGGATCAGCTGCATCCTAGAGCAGATGCTGGCCAAAGTCTTTGGGCATCCTTGCACGTAATGACTTTCTCTTTCAAATTAACATGAGACCTCTCAAGTCTTGTTTCCTCCCAACAAAATGGGGCAGCCAGGACATGGGATCTAGAGATAGCAAAGGAAAATCTGTGATGTTGTTTTTGTTACTGTTCTAAGTAAAGAATTTCTTAATTTCTCTCTTCCCACCCCGTTTTTTTAAAATGAAGGATAAATCTAGGAAGTTGTCTTTATGTCTTACAAATCCAAAACGGGGCTTGAATTGTTTCTGAGATAAAAGCAGGTGCCCTTTGTTGTGGGGATTAGAAATAAAATATTAATACTGTGGATCTAAATTTAAGTTTCATCTTTATCAAAGTTGAAACCATCAGTCTTTTTGATAAGATCTATGCCCTGGTTTCTCAACTCCCAAAACAAGCTTGTTGAACCAACTTCCTGAGCTAGAAACCATGGGAAAGAAAAGACAGCAGAGCAAACATGAAGCTGAAGCATTTTGTTAATCTGTAAAGTAAACGATGCTCACATGGTCTGTCTTCCTTCTGCCTGGATCAGACATCTGCTTGTTTGTCTTTTCCAATCAGGCAGTGTTTCATTCCTTCCCTTCCTCTCCGAAATGTTTCTTTATTTTCAGGTTTGTAGAAAGGGCTTTACATAATGGCTATATTTATTCCTTTTGTAGCTCTTGGAATAAAATGTATCTCTGTAGCTCATCTACATTTAAGTTTAGTGATTTCCTGTCTTCTTGGTCAATGTTTGTATCTCTTAGGGTATTGAGTATGTTTTGTGAAAAAGATGCTGAGAACCTCTTTCCAAAATTGTCTCAGATTAAGTGACCTTCTACTTAGAGTCTTAGGGCCTATATTTTTTAGCTGATGCTTTCCTCCTTTTCCCCTCCATTTCCCTATTCTTTGTTCCTTTCCTTGGCCACTTTATCATTCAAGGAAGGGTGGGGAGAGCGAGAAGTTATTTGCTGATTCCCATACTCTCTCCTGGGACTTGAAGGTGACTTGGTGTACCCTGATAAGATGACAGCTGATGACATCAGGGAAGAGAGCAGTTTCCTCCTAGAGACATTTTGGATCTGAGACTGGGTTGCAACCATTGATGAAATCAGAACATCACATAAGGAAAGGACACTCTGAGCCACAGATAGAAGAAACTGATTGTGCGTTTAGGACAGTGCTTCTTAGAATTGTGAAATGAGGTTTTATCTTTCTGCTTCTGGGAGAGCTGCAGCCCCAATCCTGCTTATGATATCATTTTGAGAAAATATTCACTCAGGGTACATAAAAAACTTTAAAAACTTTGGATTAGAGCTTATGTCTCTCCAGCCCTCTGAACTCAAGGTCCAACCTGCATTTTTATTTATGTTTAATCCACATTCTTCACTTAGTCCCCAGTGTTCCTCTTAATAATTTGTCTCTTACATCTTCGGTCCTTATTCCAACCACAAGGGAAACATCTTCAAAGATCCAAGCGGCAACAAAAATGTGGTGTATATTGTGACTCTTTGATTAGTGTATCCTCACAGACCTTCAGTACTTCTTATGGGACTATCTGAAATCAAGGCTTAATTTCTCTATGTACCACTACCCTTAACATCTTCCATTTCCACTGGGTAGGGATGGGCACCAGCTATTTAACAACAACATTTTTGTACTACACCTTTTATAATTAAACTTAATAGTACAGAAAAAATATTTAAGTATGCACAAATTAAGAAGAAAAGAACAAGAGAAAACAGGACAACTATTAAATGTCAATATTTGAGATTCTTGTTAGCCAAGGCAAAAAGAAAAACTGATAAATTAACATTATCCCATAAAAGGAAATGTACCAATTCCTCAGATGATACCTTTTTAAATGTTGATTTGTTAATGGAATTGATTATATGACAACATCTCAATAATATCAGCATCTCCTCTGTTCAAGACTCTCACATACATTCAAAATCTGTAAAATGGCAACAGGAATAGTAACTATTAGAAATCACCATTTTTATAGGTCAGAATACTTACATATTGCCAATTTCATATGGAATAACCTCACATCTCATTAGCTTAAGATTAGTAATATGGGGAAAATTTATTCCTATCCTTATATCCATTCAAACCCATTGCTCCTTTTAGTGGTAATTTTATCTTCATCCAGAATATCTTTACATCAATAAGCAAAAAAACAAAAAAAAATTAAAACCAACATATTCTTTATTTTTCCTTTTCTTTGCAAAAAAAAAAAAGTAGACCATGCGCAGTTATATGCTTTGCTTAAAAAAAAAAAAAATCATGATTTTTTATCAGTAGCTTCTTGTCCTCCTCACCTCTTCTCTTTTTAAAAACAAGTATATAAATATTCCATTATAAGAATGTAATATGACTCATTTTGTCACCCCCCCAATTAATGGATTTTTCAGGTTGGTGGTATTTTTAAGATGACTATTGATATCACCCGGCAAATCTTTGCTATTACAAACCATGTTGTAGTAAATAACACTGTCGTTACATCCTATGTGTGCAGATGGGGGATTAAGATACAGTCTCAGAAATGGAGTTGGTGGGTCCAATGTTCAAAATATTTGCACTTTGGATAAACACCATCATATTGTTTCTATAGGGGTAGTTTATGTTCCCATCAAGCAATGAATAAAAAAAACTTTTCCCTGAAGCTCTGCTAACATAATATGTCATTAAATGGTTAGAATTTCTGTCCATATGATAGGAGGAAAGTAACATTTGTTTGGTTTTAATTTATATTTCCATTACTATGAATAAAGCTTAGGGGGGTGTGTGTGTGTGTTTGTGTGTGTACGTGTGTCTCATTCAAGGAATTCTCCCCATCCCCTGCCTGGAAAGAAGCTATTCATCACCTTTCTCCTTTACTGTTAAGTTATGAGTCATTGTTTTCATTTTCTAGAAGCTCTTTATTCTTTATTAAGAAGATTGGCACTATACTTCTAATACAAACTGTAAATACTTTTTTCAGTTAGTAATATTTTGACTTTGCTTTTGGTCTTGTTTTTTAGTTGAGTAGAAGTTTTTATTTTTATAGAAGTGAGTGTGTCTATTTATCTTTTCTTTAATAGCTTCTAGATTTTGAATCCTAGAAAGGCTCCAAGTTTGTAAAGGAATTTGCTCAAGAAGACTTGAAAACTTTTTTTAGACAATTATTTGATTGATGTGGAATTAATCACATTATAAAATGGAAGATTGGAAATAACGTTACTTATTAGATGGCTATTAAGCTCTTCTGACATTATTTACTGAAAAGTCCATCTTATCCCCTGTCATTTCAAATGCACTTGTATATAGGTCTATCTCTGGATCTTTTTTTGTTCTATATTTACCTTGCTACATTGTCTATTCTTGCACCTATACCACACTGGTTTCATTATGCAAAATTTATTATCTGTTTTAACATCTGATAGTTTTACTTCCTTTTCAGTGTTCTTCTTTTTCAGAATTGTCCTGTTTTTTTGTTTGTTTGTTTTTCCATACAGGCTTCAGAATAACATTTTTTTTTTAGTTCTTAAAAGCGTCCTGTTGATACTTTTGAGATTACAGTACACTTTAAAATTAATTTAAGGAGAACCAACATCTTGTTATGTTTTCCCCTGCAAAGCTATACATTTTCGTTGTTGCAATTAGAAGTGGGATTTTTTTTCTATCACACTTTGTAACTTGTTTCCGTTATATATGAAATCTATTGATTTGTGAATACTAATTTTCTACTCTACTACCTTATTGAATTCTCTTGTTGCTTCTAGTAGTTTTCAAGTTAATTTTATTTTCCAAGTATATAATCATATCACCTGCAAATAGTGACAGTTTTATGTCCTCCTTCCCATTTTATATAAGCAATATATGAGTACATTATTCATTGTATAAAAAAATCAAGCAATACAGAAATATTTTGAATCACAAATAAGAATCCTTTTTAAGTTCACCAACCAATCATTTTTTTCAAATGCACTCCAGTTCATCTAAAGTTTTCCCTACATATTTTCATAGGTTTCTATGTAAAACTATGCACCGTTTTGTTTTTTATTTTCATATTTATAATGTACTTTATATACTATTTTACATAGTTGTCTTTAAGAATTTTTTAAAATAATCACAGATGTAGAAATTTGCAGGTGCAAAACAAAGACTTGATTTCCTGAATCATTTGAGAGGAAGTTACTGACCTGATAATCCATAATCCTGAATACTTTAGTGCAAATCCATAATCCTGAATACTTTAGTGCAAACTTCCTACATTCAAGGATGTTATCCAAGAAAATCATCAAAGTCAGATAATCAACATCAGTACATTAAAACCATCTAGTCTGATGGGGTGCCTGGGTGGCTCAGTGGGTTAAAGAGTCTACCTTCTGCTCAGGTCATGATCCCAGTGTCCTGGGATCCAGCTGCACATCAAGCCCCACATCAGGCTCTCTGCTCAGCAGGGAGCTTGCTTCCCTTCCTCTCTGTCTGCCTCTCTGCCTACTTGTGATCTCTGTCTGTAAAATAAATAAATAAATTTAAAAAAAAAATCTAGTCTGAGACTCTATGGACATTTCAGTTGTCTCAGCAATGTTCTTTACGACAAAAGAATCCAACTCAGCCTCACTTGTTACATTTAGTTGTAATGTCTTTAGTCTCCTTCAGTTTTTTCTTGACTTTCATGATCTTGACTCCTATGAAGATTACTGGCCAATCATTTGTTAGAATGTCCTTCAATTTGGGTTAGTTTGATTTTTTTCTCCTGATTAAATTCAGGTTACACACAGGAATACACTAGCAGGAATATCACAGAAGTAAATCTGTGTTCTTCTCTTTGTGTCTTATCTGGTGATAGGTCACTCTCCTTTGTCCCATTACTGATCATATTCATTTTAATCATTTAATTAAGATGCTCCCTTCCAGGCTTTTCCACTGTGATGTTAGTCTTTTATATTTTGAAATTAGTTAAGTCTTTTGTGACGAGTTACTTTGAAACCAAGTACATATCCCACTCCATGTTTTTTTTTTTTACTTCTTTATGTGTTTATTTATATCCATATGAACATGCATACTTTTTCCAATGGATTATAACCCATTACTATCATTATTTCTTTTGATGGTCAAATTGTCCCTGATCTAGCTAGGGTAACTTCTGTGGTTTTTTTGGCCGTGTCTCCTGATATTCTTTAAGCATTTTCTTGCTTCCTAATACAGCAAGATATTTCAGACTTATATTTTGCCTCAACCCTAGAATCAGCCATTTCTTCAAGTAACCCCAGTTCCTTTAGTGGAGAATGGTATTTGGATCTAGGCACTTTGTATGCTTATTGCTAAAAGAATATCTGTTCCCAGATCCTTTTCATGGACAGAGCTAGAGGATATATGTATATGTATATGTACATGTATATGTATATGTATATACATTTATATACTGATATCTTTATACTTATTTTACACCCATCTCTATATTGAAAACCACAGGTTGACATTAATACTTCCAAATCCAATACCAAACCACAAGATTCCTTTAAATGTTCTCTCTTTTGTAGCTATATACTTCTTCTTTGCCAGTGATAAAACTTTCTTACATTATCCTTAATAGGTTTAGTTGTTTTGTCAGTTATCGAGAGTGCATTCAACCTCTTATCTGTACCACCACCCCACCCCACAAGCTTACACAGGTATCCTTTTCACCCTGTTCAGTCTCTTACTTCCCACTCTGAGACACTGCAGCTTCTCCTTTCATTGGTGTGGTCACCAAACTTGTTCTACCCGCATAATGACTGTAGAATTGAGGTTGTTCAGGAAGGAGTAGGGGCATAGGAAGTATAGTTAGATATCTTTAAAAAATCGTTTTGTTGTAAAATAGCCCAAACATCAACTTTGAAATTAAAACCTGTCTGTATTTTAATTTGCTTTGTGCTTTACTTAATGCATGCATTGGAAATCGTTCAGTGTGAATATACATGTAACTACCTCATTCTTTTTAAATTTCCTTGATTAATTCTATAATATGGTTATACTATAGTTTGTCAATAGAAGGATAACAAAATATACATTTGGTTTCTTGAATTTTTAAATTTATAAACAATAGATATCTTGTACATATTCCTTCTTTGTGTGTATTTCCATTTTTTTTAAGATTTTATTTATTTATTTCACACACACACAGAAAGAGAGAGAGAGGCAGGCAAAGGGAGAAAGAGAAGAAGGCTCCCCGCTGAGCAGAGAGCCCAACATGGGGCAAGATCCCAGGACAGTGGGATCATGACCTGAGCGGAAGGCAGATGCCCTACTGATCTACCCAGGAGCCCCGTAGTGTATATTTCCATGGACAAAATACAAAGTGGGATTTCTGGACTGAAGGATATTACTGGTATTTTATTTTAGTCACCATTTTTGCTAAATTTTTTTTGAACAGTCTATGTTTTTCTTACTTATTTAAAAGAAATTCTGCTTATTAAGACTATTAAAATTGTTTCATAAGTTGCAACTCTCTATTTTTGGTCTGTAATTTGTTTTTTCATTCTTTTATGGTGACTTTAAGCCATATATATATATATATGACATATATATATTTCTATGTAATATAGATATATATATAGAGATATATGAGGATTTAAGAGGATTAATCTATCCATCTTTTTCTGTAGCTCATTGATTTTTTAATTTTCTTTAGAAATTTCTTCTAGTTTTTTTTTTAAAGCTTTTCTTTTCCTCTGATATTTTTAACTGGGATATAACTTATATAAAACAAAATGCATGGATCTTAGGTGTACAGTTTAATAAGCTTTTCTTATTGTCAACCTACCCCAATCATATTGAACATTTCCATTACCTCAGAAAATTTCCTTATGCCCCTCTGCAGCCAATCCTCTTGCTCCAGAGGCAACACCACTGATTTCTATCACCATAGATTTGCCAGCTCTTGGCCTTCATATTAATGAACTTATACAGCATGTACTCTTTTATGTCTGGCTTCTTTCACTCGACATAATGCTCTGGAGATTTATTAATATGTTGTATATATCAGTAGTTTTTTTAAAAATTTCTAAGCTGTAGTCTATTATATGTTTATGTAACAATTTGTTTATTAATTCTTCGGTTGATGCACATTTGAATTGTTTCCATTTAAGAAACATTATGAATGACACTACTGTGAACATTGCTTTACAAGTTTTTGTTTTGTAAGTCTGGGATATTTTCGTTTCTTTGGGATAAATACCAGTGAGTGAAATTAATGGATTATAGGATGTGTGTATGTTTAACTTTATAAGACACTAGTTCACAGTTTTCCAAAGTGGTTGTACTTTTTTACGTCCCTAGAGTAAAGTATGAGAGTTATGGTTATTCCACATTTTTGCCCACATTTTTAAATTATTGCTATTCCATTGTGTGTGAAGTGATATCTTTGTGATTTAATTGTTAAATGAATGACCTTGAACCATAACTGTTGTTGGTCATCCATATATCGTCTTTTGTGAAGTGTTCAAGAGTTTTGCCCACTTTAAGATTTTTTTTTTAAGATTTTATTTATTTATTTGACAGACAGAGATCACAAGTAGGCGAGAGAGAGGAGGAAGCAGGCTCCCTGCAGAGCAGAGAGCCTGACGTGGGGCTCCATCCAGGACCCTGGGATCATGACCTGAGCCGAACGAAGGCAGAGGCTTAACCCACTGAGCCACCCAGACACCTCTAAGATGTTTTTATCATTTATTTTATTTTATTTATTTCGAATACAATTTAATTACTATATTATTTACTTATCATTAATTTTATTATTGATTTATTGTTCTTTGTGTATTCCAGATACAAATCCTTTGTCAAATATATCTGTTTTTTTCATCCTAGTTTGTAGTTTGTTTCTTCATTTTCTTTTGAAAGTATTTTTTTTAAGATTTTATTTATTTATTTGACAGAGAGAAAGAGAGCACAAAAAAGGGGAGCAGCAGGCAGAGGGAGAGACAGAAGCTGGATCCTTGCCGAGCAGGGAGCCCCATGTGGGGCTGGATCCCAGGACCCCGGGATCATGACCAGAGCCCAAGGCAGACATTTATCAAACTGAGCCAACTAGGTGCCCCTCTTATAAAGGTTGTTTGTTTGTTTGTTTGTGTTATTTTTTAATCGATTATATGACAGAGAGAGTACAAGTAGGGGAGCTGCAAAGGGAGGAGAAGCAGGCTTCCCCCACTGACAAGGAGCTTGATTCCCGGACCCTGGTATCATGACCTGAACCTAAGGCAGATGCTTAACTACCATAGGCACCTGGTTTCTTCATCTTCTTTTCTTTTTTTTTTTTTTAACTTTTTTTTCCTAATTTTTAATTTATTTCTTTTTTTTTAATAAACATATAATATATTTTTATCCCCAGGGGTACAGGTCTGTGAATCACAAAGTTTACACACTTCACAGCACTCACCATAGCACATACCCTCCCCAATGTCCATAACCCCCTCCCCCTCTCCCAACCCCACCTCCCCCCAACAACCCTCAGTTTATTTTGTGAGATTAAGAGTCACTTATGGTTTGTCTCCCTCCCAATCCCATCTTGCTTCATTCATTCTTCTCCCTCCCCCTACCCACCCATGTTGCATCTCCACTTCCTCATATCAGGGAGATCATATGGTAGTTGTCTTTTTCCTATTGACTTATTTCACTAAGCATGATACCCTCTAGTTCCACCCACGTCATCGCAAATGGCAAGATTTCATTTCTTTTGATGGTTGCATAGTATTCCATTTAGTATATATACCACTTCTTCTTTATCCATTTATCTGTTGATGGACATCTAGGTTCTTTCCATAGTTTGGCTACTGTAGACATTGCTGCTATAAACATTCGGGTGCATGTGCCCCTTCGGATCACTACGTTTGTATCTTTAGGGTAAATATCCAGTAGTGCAATTGCTGGGTCATAAAGTAGTTCAATTTTCAACATTTTGAGGAACCTCCTTGCCATTTTCCAGAGTGGTTGCACCAGCTTGCATTCCCACCAACAGTGTAGGAGGGTTCCCCTTCTATGCATCCTCGCCAGCATCTGTCATTTCCTGACTTGTTAATTTTAGCCATTCTTGACTGGTGTGAGGTGGTATCTCATTGTGGTTTTGATTTGTATTTCCCTGATGCCGAGTGACGTGGAGCACTTTTTCTTGTGTCTGTTGGCCATCTGGATGTCTTCTTTGCAGAAGTGTCTGTTCATGTCCTCTGCCCATTTCTTGATTGGATTATTTGTCCTTTGGGTATTGAGTTTGCTAAATTCCTTGTAGATTTTGGACACTAACCCTTTATCTGATATGTCATTTGCAAATATCTTCTCCCATTCTGTCAGTTGTCTTTTGGTTTTGTTAACTGTTTCCTTTGCTGTGCAAAAGATTTTGATCTTGATGAAATCCCAATAGTTCATTTTTGTCCTTGCTTCGCTTGCCTTTGGTGATGTTCCTAGGAAGATGTTGTTGCGGCTGAGGTCGAAGATGTTGCTGCCTGTGTTTTCCTCAAGGATTTTGATGGGTTCCTTTTTCACATTGAGGTCCTTCATCCATTTTGAGTCTATTTTCGTGTGTGGTGTAAAGAAGTGGTCCAATTTCATTTTTCTGCATGTGGCTGTCCAATTTTCCCAGCACCATTTATTGAAGAGGCTGTCTTTTTTCAATTGGATATTCTTTCCTGCTTTGTCGAAGATGAGTTGACCATAGATTTGAGGGTCTATTTCTGGGCTCTCTATTCTGTTCCATTGATCTATGTGTCTGTTTTTGTGCCGGTACCATGCTATCTTGATGATGACAGCTTTGAATTCGAGCTTGAAGTCCGGAATTGTGATGCCACCCACTTTGGCTTTCTTTTTCAATATTCCTTTGGCTATCTGAGGTCTTTTCTGGTTCCATATAAATTTTAGGATTATTTGTTCCATTTCTTTGAAAAAAATGGATGGTATTTTGATAGGGATTGCATTAAATGTTTAGATTGCTTTAGGTAGAATAGACATTTTCACAATATTTGTTCTTCCAATCCATTAGCATGGAACATTTTTCCATTTCTTTGTGTCTTCCTCAATTTCTTTCATGAGTACTTTATAGTTTTCTGCATATAGATTCTTAGCCTCTTTGGTTAGGTTTATTCCTAGGTATCTTATAGTTTTGGGTGCAATTGTAAATGGGATTGACTCCTTAATTTCTCTTTCTTCTGTCTTGTTGTTGGTGTACAGAAATGCAACTGATTTCTGTGCATTGATTTTATATCCTGACACTTTACTGAATTCCTGTACAAGTTCTAGCAGTTTTGGAGTGGAGTCTTTTGGGTTTTCCACATATAGTATCATATCATCTGCGAAGAGTGATAGTTTGGCTTCTTCTTTGCCGATTTGGATGCCTTTAATTTCCTTTTGTTGTCTGATTGCTGAGGCTAGGACTTCTAGTACTATGTTGAATAGCAGTGGTGATAATGGACATCCCTGCCGTGTTCCTGACCTTAGCGGAAAAGCTTTCAGTTTTTTGCATTGAGAATGATATTTGCGGTGGGTTTTTCATAGATGGCTTTGATAATATTGAGGTATGTGCCCTCTATCCCTACACTTTGAAGAGTTTTGATCAGGAAGGGATGCTGTACTTTGTCAAATGCTTTTTCAGCATCTATTGAGAGTATCATATGGTTGTTGTTCTTTCTTTTATTAGTATGTTTTATCACATTGATTGATTTGCTGATGTTGAACCAACCTTGCAGCCCTAGAATAAATCCCACTTGGTCGTGGTGAATAATCCTTTTAATGTGCTGTTGAATCCTATTGGTTAATATTTTGGTGAGAATTTTTGCATCTGTGTTCATCAAGGATATTGGTCTGTAGTTCTCTTTTTTGGTGGGATCCTTGTCTGGTTTTGGGATCAAGGTGATGCTGGCCTCATAAAATGAGTTTGGAAGTTTTCCTTTCATTTCTATTTTTTGGAATAGTATCAGGATAATAGGAATCAGTTCTTCTTTAAATGTTTGGTAGATTTCCCCTGCAAAGCCATCTTGCCCTGGACTTTTGTTTGTTTGGAGATTTTTGTTGACTGTTTCAATTCCTTACTGGTTATGGGTCTGTTCAGGTTTTCTATTTCTTCCTGGTTCAGTTGTGGTAGTTTATATGTCTCTAGGAATGCATCCATTTCTTCCAGATTGTCAGATTTGTTGGCGTAGAGTTGCTCATAGTATGTTCTTATAATTGTCTGTATTTCTTTGGTGTTAGTTGTGATCTCTCCTCTTTCACTCATGATTTTATTTATTTGGGTCCTTTCTCTTTTCTTTTTGATAAGTCTGGCCTGGGGTTTATCAATCTTATTAATTCTTTCAAAGAACCAGCTCCTAATTTCATTGATTTGTTCTATTGGTTTTTTTTGTTGTTGTTGTTTGTTTCTATTTCATTGATTTCTGCTCTGATCGTTATGATTTCTCTTCTCCTGCTGGACTTAGGGTTTCCTTCTTGTTCTTTCTCCAGCTCCCTTAGGTGTAGGGTTAGGTTGTGTCCTTGAGACCTTTCTTGTTTCTTGAGAAAGGCTTGTACCGCTATATATTTTCCTCTCAGGACTGCCTTTGCTGTGTCCCACAGATTTTGAACCATTGTGTTTTCATTATCTTTTGTTTCCATGAATTTTTTCTATTCTTCTTTAATTTCCTGGTTGACCCATTCATTCTTTAGAAGGATGCTGTTTAGTCTCCATGTATTTGGGTTCTTTCCAAATTTCCTCTTGTGATTGAGTTCTAGCTTCAGAGCATTGTGGTCGAAAATATGCAGGGAATGATCCCAATCATTTGATACCAGTTGAGACCTGATTCAGGACCCAGAATGTGATCTATTCTGGAGAATGTTCCTTGTGCACTAGAGAAGAATGTGTATTCTGTTGCTTTGGGATGAAATGTTCTGAATATATCTGTGATGTCCATCTGGTCCAGTGTGTCATTTAAGGCCTTTATTTCCTTGTTGATCTTTTGCTTGGATGATCTGTCCATTTCAGTGAGGGGAGTGTTAACGTCTCCTACTATTATTGTATTATTATTGATGTGTTTTTTTTGATTTTGTTATTAATTGGTTGATATAATTTTCTGCTCCATCGTTAGGGACATAGATATTTAAAATTGTTAGATCTTCTTGTTGGACAGACCCTTTGAGTAGGATATAGTGTCCTTCCTCATTTCTTATTATAGTCTTTGGCTTAAAATCTAATTGATCTGATATAAGGATTGCCACCCCAGCTTTCTTCTGATGCCCATTAGCATGGTAAATTGTTTTCCACCCCCTCACTTTGAATCTGGAGGTGTCTTCGAGTCTAAAATGAGTTTCTTGTAGGCAACATATAGATGGGTTTTGCTTTTTTATCCATTCGGATATCCTGTGTCTTTTGATTGGGGCATTTAGCCCATTAACATTCAGGGTAACTATTGAGAGATATGAATTTAGTGCCATTGTATTGCCTGTAAGATGACTGTTTCTGTATATTGTCTCTGTTCCTTTCTGATCTACACTTTTAGGCTCTCTCTTTGCCTAGAGGACCCCTTTCAATATTTCCTGTAGAGCTGGTTTTGTGTTTGCAAATTCTTTCAGTTTTTGTTTGTCCTGGAAGTTTTTTGTTGTTGTTGTTGTTTTTTTTAATTAATTAATTTATTTTTATTTGTTTATTTACAGTATAACAGTGTTCATTGTTTTGGCATCACACCCAGTGCTCCATGCAGTATGTGCCCTCCCTATTACCCACCACCTGGTTCCTCAACCTCCCCCCCCCCCCCGCCCCTTCATAACCCTCTGGTTGTTTTTCAGAGTCCATAGTCTCTCATGGTTCATCTCCCTTCCAGTTTCCCTCAAGTCCCTCTCCTCTCCATCTCCCCATGTCCTCCATGTTATTTGTTATGCTCCACAAATAAGTGAGACCATATGATACTTGACTCTCTCTGCTTGACTTATTTCGCTCAGCATAATTTCTTCCAGTCCCGTCCATGTTGCTACAAAAGTTGGGTATTCGTCCTTTCTGATGGAGGCATAATACTCCATTGTGTATATGGACCACATCTTCCTTATCCATTCATCCGTTGAAGGGCATCTTGCTTCTTTCCACAGTTTGGCGACCGTAGCCATTGCAGCAATAAACATTGGGGTACAGATGGCCCTTCTTTTCACTACATCTGTATCTTTGGGGTAAATACCCAGCAGTGCAATTGCAGGGTCATAGGGAAGCTCTATTCTTAATTTCTTCAGGAATCTCCACACTGTTCTCCAAAGTGGCTGCACTAACTTGCATTCCCACCAACAGTGTAAGAGGGTTCCCCTTTCTCCACATCCTCTCCAACACACGTTGTCTCCTGTCTTGCTAATTTTGGCCATTCTAACTGGTGTTAGGTGGTATCTCAATGTTGTTTTAATTTGAATCTCCCTGATGCCTAGTGATGATGAACATTTTTTCATGTGTCTGATAGCCATTTGTATGTCTTCGTTGGAGAAGTGTCTGTTCATATCTTCTGCCCATTTTTTGATATGATTATCTGTTTTGTGTGTGTTGAGTTTGAGAAGTTCTTTATAGATCCTGGATATCAACCTTTTGTCTGTACTGTCATTTGCAAATTTCTTCTCCCATTCCGTGGGTTGCCTCTTTGTTTTGTTGACTGTTTCCTTTGCTGTGCAGAAGCTTTTGATCTTGATGAAGTCCCAAAAGTTCATTTTTGCTTTTGTTTCCTTGGCCTTTGGAGACATATCTTGAAAGAAGTTGCTGTGGCTGATATCGAAGAGGTTACTGCCTATGTTCTCCTCTAGGATTCTGATAGATTCCTGTCTCACGTTGAGGTCTTTTATCCATTTCGAGTTTATCTTTGTGTACGGTGTAAGAGAATGGTCGAGTTTCATTTATCTACATATCGCTGTCCAGTTTTCCCAGCACTATTTATTGAAGAGACTGTCTTTTTTCCATTGAATATTTTTTCCTGTTTTTTCGAAGATTATTTGACCATAGAGTTGAGGGTCCATATCTGGGCTCTCCACTCTGTTCCACTGGTCTATGTGTCTGTTTTTATGCCAGTACCACGCTGTCTTGGTGATCACAGCTTTGTAGTAAAGCTTGAAATCGGGTAACGTGATGCCGCCAGTTTTGTTTTTGTTTTTCAACATTTCCTTAGCAATTCGGGGTCTCTTCTGACTCCATACAAATTTTAGGATTATTTGCTCCAGCTCTTTGAAAAATATCGGTGGAATTTTGATCGGAATGGCATTAAAAATATAGATTGCTCTAGGCAGTATAGACATTTTAACAATGTTTATTCTTCCAATCCAAGAGCATGGAACATTCTTCCATCTTTTTGTGTCTTTTTCAATTTCTTTCATGAGTGTTCTGTAGTTCCTCGAGTACAGGTCCTTTACTTCTTTGGTTAGGTTTATGCTGTCCTGGAAGCTTTTTAATCTCTCCTTCTATTTTCAATGATAGCCTAGCTGGATATAGTATTCTTGGCTGCATGTTTTTCTCATTTAGTGCTCTGAATATATCATGCCAGATCTTCCTGTCCTGCCAGGTCTCTGTGCATAAGTCTGCTGCCAATCTAATATTTTTACCATTGTACATTACAGACTTCTTTTCTTGGGCTGCTTTTAGGATTTTCTCTTTGTCACTAAGACTTGTAAATTTTACTATTAGGTGACGGGGTGTGGACCTATTCTTGTTGAATTTGAGGGGGGTTCTCTGCACCTCCTGGATTTTGATGCTTGTTCCCTTTGCCATATTAGGGAAATTCTTTCCAATAATTCTCTCCAATAGACCTTGTGCTCCCCTCTCTCTTTCTTCTTCTTCTGGAATCCCAATTATTCTAATATTGTTTCATCTTATGCTGTCACTTATCTCTCAAATTCTCCCCTCGTGGTCCAGTAGCTGTTTGTCCCTCTTTTACTCAGCTTCTTTATTCTCTGTCATTTGGTCTTTTATGTCACTAATTCTTTCTTCTGACTAATTTATCCTAGCAGTGAGAGACTCCATTTTTTATTTTACCTCATTAATAGCTTTTTTTATTTCAACTTGGTTTGATTTTAGTTCTTTTATTTCTCTAGAAAAGGCTTTTATATCTCCAGAGAGGGTTTCTCTAATATCTTCCATGCCTTTTTTGAGCCTGGCTAGAACCTTGAGAATTGTCATTCTGAACTCTAGATCTGACATATTACCAATGTCTGTATTGATTAGGTCCCTAGCCTTCGGTACTGCCTCTTGTTCTTTTTTTTGTTGTGAATTTTTCCGCCTTGTCATTTTGTCTAGATAAGAGTATATGAAGGAGCAAGTAAAATACTAAAAGGTGGCAAAGACCCCAGAAAAATGTGCTTTAACCAAATCAGAAGAGACCCCAAATCGTGGGGGGGAGAAAGGGGATAAAAGGAGGTTAATAAAAAAAAAGAAAAAATTAAAAAAGAAAGGAATAAAGAAAAAATATAAAAAAGAAAGAAAAAATATATATATTAGACAAACTAGTTAAAAAACGTTAAAAAAGAAAAGGGTAAAAGTTTTAAAAAATTAGCAGAAGAAGGAAAAAAAGTTGAAAAAAAAATTTAAATTTACTGCAATACTAAAGAATCATGGGGAGAAATCCATGAATTCCGTGCTTTGCTTTTTCCTCCTCTGGAATTCCGCTGCTGTCCTTGGTATTGAACCTGCTTTCCTTGGTAGGTGAACTTTGTCCTGGCTGGATTTTTTGTTGATCTTCTGGGGGAGGGGCCTGTTGTAGTGACTCTCAAGTGTCTTTGCCCGAGGTGGAATTGCACCTCCCTTAATTGCACTGCTGGACTAAGTTAACTGCTCGGGTTCACTTTTGGGAGCTTTTGTTCCCTGAACACTTTCCGTAGAGTTCCGGAGGACAGGAATGAAAATGGCAGCCTCCCAGTCTCTGGCCCGGAGTAGCTGAGAGCCCGGGGCCCCACTCCTCAGTGTGCCCCCAGAGACCAGCACCCAATCACTCCCGTATCCCCGGCCTCCGACCACACTCCGATCTCACCTAGCCTGCAACCAGTTCAAGGTAACCCAGAGCTGAGAGCTCAGTCCTCAGCTCTGTCTCTGTAGCCTGCTTCCCCATTCTAATACCTGCAAACTCTGTGACACTCCGACACCCCCGATCCTTCTGTGACCCTGCGGGACCTGGGGCCACGATGACCCCGCATGGGCTTCACCCTGGTTTAGCCTCTGGAGCAATGTCCCTCAGTGGAACAGACTTGTAAAAGTCCTGATTTTGTGCTCCACCACTTGCCAGGAGCTGGCCCCTCCCCCCGTGGTCTATCTTCCTGTTGTTTTAGATTCACTTCTCAGCCAGTCCTACCTTTCAGAGAGTGGTTGATTTTCTGTTTCTAGAATTGCTGTTCTTCTTCTCTTCGATCTCCCATTGGATTTGTAGGTGTTTGCAATGTTTAGATAAGCTATCGAGCTGATCTCCTGCTACCTGATGTAGTCTCAGCCTGCTACTTCTCCGCCATCTTGACTCCTACCCCCTGTTTCTTTCCGTAGAGAAAGAAATTTCTTAATGGGGATTCTCAGTGAGCAAAAATTTTACATTTTGGTGAAATGCCATTTTTCTATCTTTTAAAATGGTTACTGCTTTTTGTTTCCCATCAAAAAAAATTTTTTTACCTGTCCCAAAGATCACAGAGACATTTTGTTTTCCTCTAAAACATTTGGAATTTAACTTATACAGACAGATTTATGATTCATTTTGAATTGATTTTTGTGGATGGCATGAGGTAAATGTCAAGGTTCTTTTTTTTTCTTCTAAATTTCAATTGAATATCCTGTTGTTCAAGTGCTATCGTGTTGAAAAGACTTTCCATTACCTCAATGAATTCACTTGATCGTTTGTTGCTGCTGTTAAAATGAAATTTGCATAACATGAAATTAACCATTTTAAGTGTAAATTAGAGGGGCATTTAGTACTTGCACAATGTTGTGCAACCATCACTTCCCTCTGGTTTCAAACATTTCATCACTCCCAAAGGAGACTCATAACGATGGTTGTCCCCCAACCCATTCCTTGAATACTTTTCCTAAAAATCAATTTATCAACAAACTGACCGATATGTTCAGGTCTTGATTCTGTTCTGATGAAGTATCTATCCATCTGTATGCCAATACCCCAATTTTTTTTTATTATTACTGTACCTTTATAGCAAAGCTTTGCAATCATGTTGTGAAAGCTTTCCAGCTTTGTTCAGTTTGAAGATTGTCTTGACTACTCTAAGTCTTTTGTTTCAGTATGAATCTTAGAATTAGTTGTTATTTTGCATTAAAATATAACCAGGTAATATTTTGAGTGAGATTTCATTGAATCTATAAATTAATTTGAGGAGCACTGACATCTGAACAATCTATTGAGCCTACAAATTCCATGCATATCATATATTTATTCACCTTTTTTTAAAAAAGACTTTATTTATTTATTTGACAGAAAGAGAGATCAGATGTAGGCAGAGAGGCAGGCAGAGAGAGAGAGAGAGAGAGAGAAGGAAACAGGCTCCCTGTTAAGCAGAGAGCCCCGACACGGGACTCGAATCTAGGACCCTGAGATCATGACCTAAGCCAAAGGCAGAGGCTTTAACCCACTGAGCCACCCAGGCTCCCCTATTTATTCACTTTTTAAGGCTTTTTTTCTCAACAGTGTTTTCTATTTTCAGGGTAGTAGTCTCTTATTATCTTTATTCCTAGTTCTTTGATTTTTTTTTTTGATGCTAAGATTAGTGACATTTAAAAAAATTAATTTAGAATAGTTTGTTGTTGTATTTAGAAATGCAAAAGATCTTGTCAAATAAACTTACTGTGACCTTGCCAAATAAACTTACTAATTCAAATAGGTTTCTGTAACTCCATTAGGGTTTTCTATCTGTATAATCATATCATCTCCAAATAATAACTTTTCTTCTTCCTTTTCAATTTTATTATAATTATTGCACTTCTCTTGCTCAAATGCCCTGGCAGAAACCTCCAGTACAACATAGAATAACAGTTGTGGGTGTCACATCCTTATCTTTGTCCTGATCTGAGAGGAAAAACATTATATATTCATCATTAAGTTTGATATTAGCAGACATTTCATAAATAGCATTTATCAGATGGAAGAAGTTCATGTGCGTTCCTGGTTTTCAATCATTATTATTATTGGTAATTTATTTTGCTAAATACGTTTTTTTAGGTAATCCAAATTTTCTCTTTATTCTCTTCATATAGAATTTTTTTTTAAGTTAAAATTAATTTTATTCCTGAGGTAAACCGTTTGCTATTTTCTCTTATAATTAGATTTGATTTCCAAGTATTAAAGATATTTATATATGCTTAAGAGGAATATTGGTTTGTAATTTGCTCATCTTATAATATCTTTGTCATATTTTGGAATTAGGGCTATACAACCTCAAAAAATAGATTAGGAAATCTTCTGTTTTCTGAGTGTTTTCAGATCATTGTTTTCTTCCTTTCTTAAATGTTTGGTAAAGTCATTTAGGCCTAGGTTTATTTTTAATTATACACCATTTTAAAAGTAAATATAAAGCTTTAAAATTTTTCTTTCCTTTAGTACATTTGGTAAGTTGTGTTTTTTAGGGTATTTGTCCATTTCACTTAATTTATTCAATTTAATGGTATTATGTTGTTTATAATATCCTTTTTAAAAAATCTCTCTAATGTCTGTAAGGTCACCTCCACTTTGGTAATTGGTAGTTTGTATTTTGTCTCATTTCATCTCAATCTGGTTTTGCTGTGTTTATCCATTTTATTAAACTTTTCTAAGAAAGAACTTCTGGTTTTATTGTTTTTTAATTTTTTTCTATTGCATTGATTTTGATTTATACATATTATTTTCTTTCCTCTACTTACTTTAGGTTTGATTTCCTCTAATTTTCATAACTTCTTTTTTTTAAGATTTTATTTATTTATTTATTTATTTGACAGACAGAAATCACAAGTAGGCAGAGAAGCAGGCAGAGAGAGAGAGAGAAAAAGAGAGTGGAGGAAGCAGGTTCTCTGCTGAGCAGAGAGCCAAATGTGGGGCTCAATCCCAGGACCCTGTGATCATGACCTGAGCCGAAGGCAGAGGCTTAACCCACTGAGCCACCCAGGCGCTACTTTTCATAACTTCTTAAGATGGAAGTTTATATCATTTATTTTATGTTTATGTCATTTTCAGATATAATAATTCAGTTAACACTATAAATTTCTCTCCAAGCACTATTTTAGTTTCCTCATAAGATTTGGTTATGTTTTTATCATTTAACTTGAAATGTTTTCTAATTCCCTTTATGATTTATTGTTTGAATCAAAGATTATTTAGAAATGGGCTATTGAATTATCAAGTACTTGGGAATTTTCTAGACATTTTATTGTTATTGATTTCTGACTTAATTCCATTGTCACAAATGAACATAGTCTGTGTAATGGACTTTATCCAGACTTGTTTTATGGTGTAGCATGTGTTCTATCTTGGTGAGTTTTCCATGTGTACTTTGGAGTTGTTAAGTGTAGTGTTCTATGCTGGGTGTCGCATTCAGGAAAACAAAATGTCAATTCTTGTGAAAGGAAAATTTTCCACAGACAATTTACTAGTAGACTTTTATTCAGCTATGTGTGAATCAGACAGTGCCCAATCTTAGTACCCAAACTTAGCCGATAGGAAGGAGCTCTGAAGAGCTGCACAAGGCAAGAAATATCTATAGAACAAAGTGAGGAGGAACAAAGAAGTTATACTGGACATCTACTGATTGGTTAAAGCAGAATTCCTTTCCCAATTGTGGAGCAAAGGGAGTCTAGGAACAGGTCAGATAACGTGTGCAAGGAAAAAAACTGTGATTGGTTGACTTGAGCCTCCATATTCTGGGTGAGCTGAGCATAGAAACTTAGTATTTGCTTTGCTGACATGGGTCTTGGCACAAGCAACACAATCTTGGGCCTGCTTTAGATATCTTAACAGTCTAGTCCTGATATACATATAAATTTTATTTTTGAATGTGTGAAGAAATAGGGATCTAGTTTTTTTCTTGATAATTGTTTCAATACCTATCATAGTTGATTTAAAATGCTGCCTTTTACATGTCAGTTACTATTCTTGGCTGCTATGTTACTTCCTGGGATCAGGTACACAATTACCTAATATGAGACCTGACATAAGCAATTAATTCCACCAATTATTGACTGAAGGAAATATTTTTTGCATAGATGCAATTCATGAACACAATTATAGTTCTTCATTGTCTCTCTCTATAACATCCTAGCCTATTTTTCAAAGGAGATTTTATTTATTTATTTGTCAGAGAGAGAGAGAGAGCACAGCAGGCAGAGGGAGAAGCATGGTCCCAGCTAAACAAGGAGCCCAATGTGGAACTCGATCCCCAGACCCTGGGTACATGATCTGAGCCAAAGACAGACACTTAACTGACTGAGTCACACAGGGTTCCCTAGCCTATTTTTATATATATTCTACTTTATATATATTCTAAATATAAGATGACTACGTATGTTTAGGGTGATATTTAAAATCCTTTCACAGCAACCTGGCTATGCAACAAATCACCAAAAGATAGCTGTCAGAGACTGTGCACTCTTAGAGAACTTACGACTTGTACTAAATAAATGCTCAACCTATATCACATAATTTGAATTGGCTTAACTTCCTGATATTTTTTCTTAACTCCTGCAAATAATACTATTTGGGGTGTTAGAATCTTCCTATAATTTAACTGTTGTGACACGGAAGACTGTCTCATGAGAGAAGTGGTATGAGTAGTGGTGTTAGTTGGTCAGGGAAGGATGTGAGGCATATATGGTAGTGGTTGACAAGTGTTTACTCTGGCTTCTTCTCCTTCTTCTTCTTCTTCTTCTTCTTCTTCTTCTTCTTCTTCTTCTTCTTCTTCTTCTTCTTCTTCTTCTTCTTCTTCTTCTTCTTCTTCTTCTTCTCCTCCTTCTCCTTCTCCTTCTCCTTCTCCTTCTCCTTCTTCTTCCCCTCCTCCACCTCCTCCTCTTTCTTCTTCTTCTTCTTCTATTACTTTTCCTGTGCCGCTGTGGCTAGAATTAATTTTTCACTCTTAGAATGCTTAGTGCTTCTCTTAGGATGTTGGTCATATACTGATTGGCACTGTTATTCAGAGCTATGGCCTATTTGGTCTATGAAAATGTTTCTCCTGAACATACTCACACACATACAACAATGGAATTCTTTATCCATTCATCTGTTGACAGACATTGGGTTGTTCCATATCTTAGGTATTATGAAAAATGCTGCAACATACATGGGAGTAGAGACATCCCTTTGAGATAATTGATTTTGTTTCCTTTGGATATGTACCCAGATGTTAGATTGCTGGATTATATGGCAATTCTATTTTTAATTTTTTCACAGTGTCTGTAATAGTTTATGTTCTCATAAAAAGTGTACAAGGGATCTCTTTTTCCATACCTTCAGGAACCTAAAAACATTGAGCTTGTAGAACCAGAGAATAGAACGGTGATTGACAGGAGCTGGGGGGATAATGGGAATATGTTTGTCAAAGGGTACACACTTTCAGTTAAAAGATGAGTTCTGAAGTTCTAATTACAGAATGGTGATTAAGTTAATTGAATCCTTGTATTGAATCCTGTATTGAATACTTGCAATTTGTTAATAGAAAAAATCTTAAGAGTTTTTAACACCACTTCCCCCCCCCACACACACAAACAGTAACTATGTGAACCGATGGATGTGTTAATTAACTTGATTGTGGTAATCATTTCACAGTATATGTATATATAAATTATCATCTTGTACACTTGAAAAAATCACATTATACAACCTAAATACACACAATTTTTATTTGTCAATCATACCTCAATAAATCTGGAAGAAAAAAAGTTAAAAACCACAATACTAATGCAAGTTTTATCATTATCATTCTAAGCCTGAAAGAACTAAAATTCAAATTTAATTTGCAATTAATTGAAGGTTTTGTTTTTGTGGAAGAAAAAGTTATAGGCATTATGTCATGGTAAAGACTTGTGCAGAGATAAGTATTTATGGAAAAATGATTTTTTATTTGTTTAACCACCAATAGCTAGCTGCCTTAAGCAGATTTATATAAACTCTAAGCACCATTTGAATATAGGTAGAAATGGTTTAGCTACAGAGTTCCAAATACACTCCTTTAAATACAATCATCTCTCATGGCAGAAAAATTCATGTATGATCTTGGTATGAGTATGAATTAGTAATGTTCAAGGTAACTTGGATATTTCCATCAAAATACTAAAAAAGAAGTATACTTTGCAAACAAGCCATTCAAATCCTATTCACTAATTCTTCAAAGTCAGTGTACATACTAGTTTGTATGTATAAAGCTATTCAATGAAGCATTTCCAAAATTGCAAAAAATACAAATGTTGTAAACTCTAGTTGATAGAGAGACAGTGAAAATACTAGTCGTTGAAAATAATATGATAGATCTAGTGATACAGATGTAAAAATATTTCAAGACATATTGCTATGTTTAAAAAAGGCTAGTCAGAAATAATACATAGTTCTTGACTTAATTGATGTGAAAGGAGACCATATATGTGTCTAGGTACACTAAGCTACATCCTGTGATTACCTGGGAAGAAGAAAAGGATCCTGGTGGAACATTAAAAAATGACCTTAGGTTTTTGCTACATACAATTTTGTGTTTCTTGAATATTTTAACATGAGAATGTTGTCTTTTGTGTAATTATTTTCATTTTAAGAATTAAAACATAGAGAAAAAGTAGAGTAATGATTAATGTTGTCTTGCCCTGTCAAATTGAAGTCATGTACTGTAGAAGATAAGAACATGAACTTTATAGTAAGGCTAATCTGTGATCTGAATCTGATTCTAATACTTGACAGCTGTGACTTTCTTTAAGATAACTTCTCTGGGTCTTTTTTATTCATCTGTAAAATAACAATATCTAAATGAGATAATATGTATACCGCATAGACCACAATGTTTGGTGAATAATAATTCTTTGATAGTAGCTTCCTTTTCCCCCACTTTCCCTCCTTTTTATTATTATTGGTATCATATCATTAAAAGTGATTTCAATTTAAGTCATCCACATTCATGGACTATTTAAAGTCAATATATAGTGTGTATGTTTGTGCACATATGCTGTTTAGATGTCCTAGTTTATGAATGTGATTACCATGGCCACTTTTGTCTGTTAGGTCCCTATGATAATGAAACAGTGAGCCAGCAAACTAAGCCAAGTGGAGTCCCAGGACACTAATGACTGCAGTATTGCCCTTATACCTGGGCAAGAGGGCTCTTTGGCTCTTAGCCTTCTATATTATAGTACCCATACATCAGGTTCCCGAGACACCAAATTGCTTATACTCTATCTCTGAAAGAATAGTTGATTATGAAAATTTGGTGTTTGAGTTGCTGCCAGCTTTAGAGACAGACACCAATTTGGAGTTTGAGGAAGTCCTGGATTTGAAGAACATTTAGAGGGTGCCTGGGTGGCTCAGTGGGTTAAATCCTCTGCCTTCAGCTCAGGTCATGATCTCAGGGTCCAGGGATCAAGACCCACGTCAGGCTCTGTGCTCAGCAGGGAGCCTGCTTCCCCCCTCTCTCGGCCTGCCTCTCTGCCTACTTGTGACCTCTCTTTCTGTCAAATAAATAAATAAAGAATCTTTTTTAAAAAAATGAAGAACATTTAGATAAAAGAAAAGGTGAATAAATTCATTTGTCCAGTCTTCCCTCTCTGATAGCATAAATGTCGTAGATTTTGCTTGCCAAAATGTCTTTGCCTAGTAGTGCCTAGCATTCATTTTCTTTTCTTTTTCTTTTTTTTTTTTTAGATTATTTATTTATTTACTTGACACACAGAGAGAGAGAGAGCGAGGATGCTGGGATTATGACCCAAGCTGAAGGCAGACGCTTAACTGACTGAGCCACCCAGGCACACCTCTTTTCTTGTTTCTCTTTCTGTGCCAGTCCATGAATTAGCACTGAATCAACCTCAATTTACATAGTTACAGATAAATATTTTGTTATATAAAATAATCCCAATATTTTATACATATACACATGCATATTCATGTGTGTGTAAACTATAGAATGTATTTTTATAGTCAAAAGAAACCACATGTGAGTTACACAATAAAAATACTTGTCAATAAAATATAAGAAAATTAATTAGAAGTTAGAAACAAAAATAACTTCAAGAGATGCAAATAATATATGCAAATAATCCTGAAACTAATGTTATGAGGGCACCTGGGGGCACCTGGCTGGCTCAGTGGTAGAGCATGTGACTTGATCTCAGGGTTGTGAGTTTGAGCCCCATATTGGGTGCAGAGATTACTTAAAAATAAAATCTTAAAAAAAAATTGTTCTCCCCACGGAATGGGAGAAGATATTTGCATATGACAGTACAGACAAAAGGTTGATATCCAGGATCTATAAAGAACTTCTCAAACTCAACACACACAAAACAGATAATCATATCAAAAAATGGGCAGAAGATATGAACAGACACTTCTCCAACGAAGACATACAAATGGCTATCAGACACATGAAAAAATGTTCATCATCACTAGGCATCAGGGAGATTCAAATTAAAACAACATTGAGATACCACCTAACACCAGTTAGAATGGCCAAAATTAGCAAGACAGGAGACAACGTGTGTTGGAGAGGATGTGGAGAAAGGGGAACCCTCTTACACTGTTGGTGGGAATGCAAGTTAGTGCAGCCACTTTGGAGAACAGTGTGGAGATTCCTGAAGAAATTAAGAATAGAGCTTCCCTATGACCCTGCAATTGCACTGCTGGGTATTTACCCCAAAGATACAGATGTAGTGAAAAGAAGGGCCATCTGTACCCCAATGTTTATTGCTGCAATGGCTACGGTCGCCAAACTGTGGAAAGAAGCAAGATGCACTTCAACGGATGAATGGATAAGGAAGATGTGGTCCATATACACAATGGAGTATTATGCCTCCATCAGAAAGGACGAATACCCAACTTTTGTAGCAACATGGACGGGACTGGAAGAAATTATGCTGAGCGAAATAAGTCAAGCAGAGAGAGTCAAGTATCATATGGTCTCACTTATTTGTGGAGCATAACAAATAACATGGAGGACATGGGGAGATGGAGAGGAGAGGGACTTGAGGGAAACTGGAAGGGGAGATGAACCATGAGAGACTATGGACTCTGAAAAACAACCAGAGGGTTATGAAGGGGCGGGGGGGGGGGGGAGGTTGAGGAACCAGGTGGTGGGTAATAGGGAGGGCACGTACTGCATGGAGCACTGGGTGTGATGCCAAAACAATGAACACTGTTATGCTGTAAATAAACAACAAAAAAAATTGTTCTCTGCTATTATAGATTAAGATAGAGTCCTATTTGAAGAGAGATCTGAACAAATCTTAGAAGATAATACAGCTATTTTCAGGTTTCTTTGTAAACATCCCAATATTGAAATATTTGACATAAAAACTAAAGAAATGTGAAGTGGCTCTAGATATTGCTTTAAGTAATAACCAAAACTATCATATATAAGTGATAACAGTTTTAATAATAAAACTAAATGTAACTTTTTTCTATGATAATTTTTCATACGTAAATGAATTATGTTTGAAAATAATGTATAAAATTCACGACTCATGTCTCAATCTAGGCATTGTTTTACACATTTTGTTAAAAATATGAGTTGTTCTTGCCTCAGCAGAGCAGTTTCTCAAGATTAAAATTCATAGAAGCTACCTAAGAACAATAATCACTCAAGAAATTTGGTCTAATTTGGCAATCCAGTCAATAAAACACAAATTATGTGAAAAGCTTGATAACAACAACATAATTAGTACATTTTCTGAAATTAAGGCAAGAAAAATAAATTCTATGAGATAAATATATGATAATTTATGGATTATGTATGTCTTTATTTTATTACTCATCTTAGCATCACCAGTCCTTCAACAGAACACCCAGGTGGATCACCACTGACATTTTTCCAACTTTCAGTTAAATCAAAACCATAGCTTTCTAATTTATTTTAAAATTTTGTAGTAATGTTAATATATTTGTCAAAACAAGAGAACAGAACATACTTTATTTAACAATATGTGGCATGAAACATAACTTTGAGATAATTAGACATATGTGATGCGGGTCTCTGTATTCTTATCCTGAGCCCTGCAAATGTCAGGGGCAAGCTAGTATGTTGTGATTACATTAGTGACCTCTCTACACATGCAGTGAACAAGTAACCCTATGTGCCAGAGATCTTAGCACAGAGGATCAGGTCTGCTAGGAGTGAAGAGTGAGGGAGGGAAGCCCTGACTATGGCACTGCTTGTTTTTCTGTATAAGCATCATGGTATTTCAAGCCTGACTCATGATATTATTTCTACCAGAAATACCCTTTCCTCTATATTCACTTAGATGCTTCCTATTTGTTCATCATGTGCCAATGTTGTGGGTTGAATTGGGTCCCCTGAAAAGCTATGTTGAGGTCCCAACATGTGGCACATTTGAGTGTGACCTTATTTGGCAATAAGGTAATTGCAGATATAATCCAGGTAAGAGGAGGAGGTCATACTGAGTTAGGGCAGGCCCTAAATCCAATAATTGGAATTCTTCTAAGAAGACCGTGACAGAAACAGTGAAGACGACCATGTGATAACAGAGGCAAAGAGAAGCTAAGGAATACCAAGAACCACCAGACGCTGGAAGAGGCAAGGAAGGGTATGGTGTTTTCAAGCCTGTAGGTTGAACTCACAAGGTTCTTTCTTAGAGAAATACCCTGTCCTCTTTGTTCAGTTGGACACTTCTTATTCATCCTTCATGTACCACTCACTGATTTCAACTTTGTTGGACTTTGTTGACAGCCCAGGGCAGGTTTGGTTTTATGTCAGAATGTGACCAAGTATAGGGTGATGCTGTTTCTTCTAACCTTGCATCATATTATTATTTCCCCTACAGTTGGGAAGAGCCATGCACAGTCTTAAGGTAGCTGCCAGTCTTTCTAATATCTCTTGTTATCAGCTGTCTAACAAATTGGACTGACACAGTCTTGGATGATTCTTTCCAACTCCACCTTTTGGACAGAAGCAACCTTGACCAGTAGCTGCTCATGCTCTAGGAAGGACAGCTATCTTAGCACTCACTCATCTGGAAAAAAAAACCCAGCCTTTTGCTCTGCAGATAATTCCACCAGATACAATGGCTGAGCTTCTATGTCTGATCCCGTGTCAGAAATCTTCAGTGCCACCTCCCTGGCATTAAAGTCAGGAGCAGCATTTTCCAAAGGACCCTGGTGTCAGCAGCTGCTTGCTTGGGTAACACTAGGTGTAATCATCCACTTATGCTCTCAGATTAAGAGTTGATTAGGCCAATTGTATCCAGATCATTTCTCCCTATGAACAATGGCAGCTGCAGAGCATGTTTTCAAGAAACCTAGTCCAAAATAGGAGAAAAAAAAATTCTTTTTTTTTTAGAAGTAAAATAGATTGTACTTAGCTCCTGAATTTTATTTTATCTCTCTGTGGGTTTTTATAGCAATCGTAACATAGCTGTATTAGAAAATAACATTTTAATCTGGAGGGAAGAGTTTGCTCTCTCAACAAATCAACATTCTCTTCTCTGCAAAACATGGAGCTTGAATATGCAAATGATCCTTTAGTAGGAATTATCATTAGTCATGCTTTCACAAAGAAATAATTGAAGAACATTGTAATATATGACAGACAGCATTAAGATTCATCAAGTTTCAATTCTTAGGATCTGTCAGCTTGTCAAAAAGCAGATGTCTGATCTGGTGGCCCTGCTGTTGCAACATCGGACTCTTTCTCTTAGTGCACAATTGTCATGTCCTATAATTTGCTTTGAAATGAACAAGATCTGGCATGCTACATCTTCTGTCTCATGGGCAATATTACAAACAAGATTAAAAGAAATGGCTATAAAGTTGTCTTTGCCAATTGAATTTGGCAAGATTCTACCGCAGGCAGCTAATAAGCTTACTAGATGTATTACCTGGACGGATCACCCAATTCAGGAATGCATCGTTTATTTCACAGGCCTTAGGAAATATATGGGGGAGTGTGTCATTCAAACACTAACAGTTACCAGAATCTAGGATGGCTTCCAGCAAGAAAACCTGTAGTTCAATTATAGATGCAAAGGAAGGAAAAAGAGATCATTATTCAGCATAACTTCTACTGTCCACTTTGATCTTTGAGATAGAGTGGAGGAATCTGTAAATTTGAAAAGTTTTACTATTAATGTTCATAAGAGTTACCATTTACTGAACAGTTAGTATACAGCACCCATTGTATTAGTGCTTTCCATCTAATCTTCATCGTGATAAAGGGAGGTAAGCAACACTCATTCTCAGTACCTGATGAGTAACGTGAAGGTTTTAAACATTAACTTGCCCTAAATCAACAGCTAGAAAAGGGCAGGGTCAGAATTCCATTTATGCCCATTTGGCTCTAGAACCTGCACTTTTTAGTCACTGGGTTAAATATCTCTGAGCCAGAGAGGACCTTACTATTGTTGAGAACTTCTGTTTATGAAGCTGACTGAGCCACCTGATTGCTTTGGGTGTGTAACCTAGATCTACAGGAAACACGCCTGAGGAAGTGGCACAATGTGTACTTAGTTCTTAGGACTGATGTGACTTCTTCCCAGTTTTTGCGCAAATAGACATTCTATACTTATGGAAGCACTTTAGCTTCTCAAATGAGAGGTTTTAGGAGTGTGATATTGTGATTTATAATAAAAAATAGATATTTAGTCTTTGTCCCTATTCCTGGTGGAGCTCGTAAAACCCTTGGAATCTCCTAAGTGATAAAAGTGATGAAGGTGTCTTCATATAACGAACTCCTTTCAACCACACCTAAGTTTATGTGAATAAGTTGACTTTTGTAAAGCACAGAAGGATGGGAACTGGTTGCCAGAGGAGCCAACCATGTGACGGGGAGGTTGGAACTTTTCAGTCCCAGCCTGCTGACCCCTGGGGAGGGGGAAGGAGCATGAGACTGAATCAGCTGCGATGGCTGATGATTTAATCAATCAAGTCTATGTAATGAAGCCTCCTAAAGCCTCAGAAGGATGGGGTTTGGAGAGGTTCTGGGTTGGTGAATATGTGGAGGTTTGAGGAGAGTGTGCACTTAGACAGAGCATGGCACCTCCGTGCACCTTCCACATACCTTACCCTACACATCTATTCCATCTAGCTGTACCTGAGTTACATCCTTTTATAATAAGTAATCTAGTAAGTAAAATGTTTCTGAATTCTGTGAGTCACTCTAGCAATTAATCAAACCCAAAAAGGGGGCCAATCCATAGCCAGTCAGTCAGGAATACAAGTAATAAGCTGGATTTGTGATTAACATCTGAAATGGGGGGGAGGATTAGACTTGTGGGACTGAACCCCTAACCTGTGGGATCTTATGCTATCTCCAGGTAGATGGTGTCAGAATTGTGTTATAGAAAACCCAGTGTGTGTCAGAGAATTGTTTGGTGTGGGGAAAAAAAACCACGTATTAGATTTGATACCAGATTATAGGGGTATTGATTAATGTGACTTTAATTCAAAGCTTTCTGTGGCAGATAATTTTAAATGACCTTCAACCTCAAATACTTCCAACTTTTTTCTTGCCACTTGCTGACCTCCAAACACTGTTTTCCAGTCTCTCTTGAGCTAAGCGAGGCCATACGACCTACTTCTACCCACGAGAAATAAGTGCAAGTCAGTTGGGAAGACATTCTAGGACAGTTTGTGCTCTCCTGATCAACGGGGATGATGAGACTATTGATCTTTGAACCAAGTTTACCGTAGACTGTTCTATGGGAAAAATAAACCCAACTCCTAAAATTATTGTGAGTTCAGCTGTTTCTTTTGCTCAGTTACACTCATAACAGCTACAGCTCCCAATATTTAACCATATTAAAATTTTTTTCTTATTTAGTCTATTTAGGTCAATAGTCATACACAATAAATAATATGGTATTGTCTCCATTTGGAAGATAAGGACAGCACAATCTATGGTGATAAAGGTCCTGGTGCAAGAGCTGGATGTACAAGCCAGGCCTGCAATACCTGGCTGGTGGCCTTAAAACCCTCAGTGAAGAAGCTGTGAATGCCGTGGTGTCTTTCCTGACCTGCGCATTAGTAGCATTGAGGGGCTCCAACACCGCACTGTTCTCTTGCCTAGACATCCTCTTGCTCATGTGTTTTGTCTGTTTAACTTTGATTCAGCCTTCATATCACCCCTCGAACATCACCTCCTCAGAAAATCTTCCTCTGACCATTAATATTACAACAGAGACCTCATTATAAATTTTCTAGGTACAACATACTTTTCTTTTTTGGCACTCATAACAGTTTTTATTATTATGTGATTCCCCGAGAAGGAAACACAAGTTAGAGGAAAATTAATGAAGGGAACTAGTTATAAAGGTGCTGGACTTGGGGGAAGCAACTGTTGATGAAAACCACTGCCATCCCTGGAGCTGTAGGTATGATGAGGACAGAGTATATTATCAGAGCCCCAGAGTTGGGGATGCCTGGTGGATGCTGGGGGAGAAGCCACATAGTGGGAGTTAGAGTCACAGCCAGGGCTGTCCAAAGGAGATACAGTGAGAGAGGAGAAATATCTCATGGCTTTCCCCTCCAATATCCTGACCGTGTCTTCTGTTGGCTGAACTTCTCAAGAAGTCAGAAAGCAAAGGAAATGCAACAGATCGGGGGAAGAGCAGAAAACAGCTCTGAAAGCAAACACCATACTGGCAAGTTATATATCTATTTATGTGATTTAAAAAAAAAAGTTTTATGTATTTATTTGACAGAGAGAGAGATCTGGAGAGGGAACACAAGCAGGGGAATTGAGAGAGGGAAAAAGAGGCTCCCCACTGAGCAGGGAGCCCAATGCAGGGCTCCATCCCAGGACTCTGGGATCATGATCTGAGCCCAAGGCAGATACTGAACTATTGAGCCACCCAGGTTCCCCATGTTTATGTGATTATTTGTTATGTGATAACTTATCTCCCATCTAGACTGAGCTTCTTGAGCAAGGGCTCTGTTAATATTACTGACCATTGATTTGTCAGTGTTTTTTCATTCCTCAGTTAAGGACTAACACCTGTCCTTAATATTTGTTGAATGAATGAATGAATGAATGAATGAATGACAACCAAGAGCACCTAAGGATGGAAAAAAATGGCCTACCATATCTTGATAGACATTAACTTGAGAATGGACATGCTTTTCTCCATATCTTCCATTAATGCCAATCTACTTTCCTTTCTAGAATTTTTCAGTGAAGTCTTAGTACTCTAATCTGGTGGTATGTTGCTGGGAGAATTGACAAAAGGGAAGAGACTTTGATGCTAATTGCTCACATTTACACACACATGCACGAATGCACGCATACACACACACAGAGGCACGTCCGTGTCTGCGCACACAGTTTCTTTCCCTTCCCTCAGCCACAGGAACAGGCCCCTGAGGAGGGTATTTTGTGGCTTGCAGAGCCTATCACAGCAGAAATCTGTGAAAAACTGGGCAGATGCCAGGCTTCTGTTTTCCAAAGAGAATTAAACAATGGAGTCCAGCCCCTCTGAATTTGAGCAACATATAAAATCTGATAAAAATTTAAGTGCTTAAATTCATAACAATCTTACAAACTGAGTGAAATAGATTATTTGTAAACATGATTTTGGTCCTATTTCCAAAACCAAAAGTTATGTGAACTGTTTTTGGGAAACACTGATATTTTGGGTGAGCTGTCTTAGAAATTATAACTTCCAGGAGAGGTTACTGTAACCATAGCCACAGATAGCAGCTGGTAGTGACAAAATTGGGAGGAAAGTGAATACATTTCCAGATGTCCTTTCTCATTAATTCTACGTGTTGTGTAAAATTGTATCTGAACCTCCTTTTATTGGCATTGGTAGTAATGTAAGGCAGGCAAAGACCAGGCTCCCTGGACCAATGAACGCCCCTTTCATTCTGTGTTTTTTCCTTGATACCCTTCATGACCAATGTGGGAGAGACAGAGGTGTTTCACAAACATTCCAGTTGCCATCCCACATCTTTCAGCATCCTCACAGGTAGGCAGAGTTACGTGATTGGTTCTGGCTAATGGATTACGGTTGGGAATGATGTGTGTCATTTCCAGGCCAAGGTATAGACAAGCTGCCACAGCACCTGATCTGGACCCATGTTGAGATGTCCAGCTTGGGTCACTGAGTCACACATGGAGGAAAGTTGCTCTCGAGAGTTATATGGACCCATAGGAGACTTTTTGTGAGCAAGAAAGAAAACTGTTATGTTAAGCTACTGAGATTCTGAGATTATTTTTCACTACAACATAGGCTAGCCTATCCTGACCAATAATGTGTGAATATAATAAAAGCAGAAAGGCTTTAAAACCTTACTTTGCTTATGTTGTTTGGCCTTCTCTGTCTTTTCTCTTTCCTTCAAGAGTGTAAGGAGCACATTGGGGTGAAAAATAACCATCTAAAAATTGAGCTAACGTGTGGTTGTGACAGTCTTTATTTCAAATATGTTACTCTAGAGTTAATAATAAAAGAAGGAATTCCTGGTGAAAGTGGACACGCCAAATTCTTTCAAAGCCACTTACAGGACACCTCCCAGGGAGCATTCCTGAGCACAACCTCTGGGCATCATGTTACCTGGAGAGGGGATGTTGGAAGAAGTCTTCTTGTAGCTCAAGTGATCATCTACCCTTCCTCAAGAACACATATTTGTTGGACTAAGACTTTGTCTCTCATTAGTGTTTGGAGATTAATGGGCACTTCAAGAGACACCAAAGATGTGAAGATAAGAGCCTCTACATGCCTAAAGGCGTTCACAGGGCAATACTCTCGGACTTGTAACAAGACATTAGAATGGTGGCCAGCCATGAATAAATTAGGCCATGGTTACACTTCAGAGCCTACAAGACTGTTTCATGGCCCTGTTTTATTTCTCTTATATACTTATTGCTATCTGAAATTATTATTTATTAGTTTCCATGCTTATTAACTGCTTCCTTGATTAGTATGCTGTCCCACAAGAGCTAGGGAGTTGTCTGTGTTCATCAGTGGATCTCCAGAGCCTAAAGAATTTCTGGTACAGAGTAGATGCTTGATAGTGTATTTGTTAAATGAATGATAAGAGAGAAGTGCTCTGTCCACGTTCATGGCTGACACCAGTTAAGTGGCTAAGAAAACCCTGGAATCTTCTGGTTAGCACTCTCTAGCAGGTCGCCTTTCCTGATCAAGGGCACACAAAACCTGTGGATGCAGAGTATAACACAGGGAAAACTCAGTTTTTAAAAGTGGCTTCCAAAAAGACATTTCCTGAGGCTTTGCGATATTTCTAAATATTTCAGAAGCTGTATGGTATTTTGGGTATTCTGTCCATAGGACCTACAAGAATTCATAAGTGCACCATTTTGATGGATTGCCTGTTGACTATATTGTTAGGATAAGTGACAGAGAAAATATATACAAATGAATTACATTTTTGCAAAATAAAATAATCCCTAAAGTAAATATTAAGTCTGAGCGGCCATTGCTTAGGCACCATTTAAGAATCTTGCAGCCTTCCACTGGGGTGGGGCTTCGGGTGCTTGCTTGGCCCCAGGGTCTGCTGTAGTTCACCCTGAGTTCACACAGGAGCAGTCTGACAGTGCTTGGACTACTTTGGTGGGCACAACCTGCAGGTGAGGGGCAGCAAACCTGGGAGGCAAGCATTTGGCCAATGAGAAATGGAAGTGGAGAACCAATACAGTCTTCCCCTTTTATCCCCCAGACAGCAGGCCACCCAGTCTCAGTCATTCACAAGGCTTTATAAAAGAGTGTCCCTTGAGATCCAGCTTCTGGAGGCCAGCTTGGTGACCCTTACCTGTGTCATTCCCTTCTTCCTATTCCCACCTGGGAATTATAGTCTCTGATAAATATTAGCATACACATTTTGCCTCAGGCTCAGTCTCCTGGGAATGCAGGACAAAACATTGTCTAAATATTGTCTCCCAAGAATTTTAATAAACATCAAAAGAAAGATAGGACTGGAAGGTTAAATATTTATTGGGTGCACATTTGTTTTTCACATTTATACCAAATAACATAAAGAAAGACCGAATGCTCTGAGGAGCCTATGGAAACTCAGTTGAAATAAAATAAAAGTCCGACTTCCTGCCATCACAAGTGTTCTTTCCCATGGACTAAAGTAGGTAGACCATATGAATTAATACTTTAGTTAGCAAGCTCTTTATAATTTCAAGAATTTTTCAGATTACTATCTCTTTAGGTCTTTGTACTCATACTACTTTTACATAAGGGAAAATGGAAAGTAGAAGATTTAATGACATGTTCAAAGACAAACAGTAAAAAGGCCCCCAAACAGGGTGTAAATGATCTAAGCCTTCTCCTGTTCAACCAAGTGTTCTCCCCTTATACTTCCCTGTTTCCTTCTCCAGACCTAAGTCTATAGAAAAGCATGCAAACAGATGTACATGAGTACCCGGAGACAAAAAGCAAGCACACTGGCTGACATGGGTAGAAAAATTCAAATACTCTTTCACTTAGTAACTTTAATGTAAATAAACCTCAAATTTCAAATACGATCCTGCTCGCTGGAAGCTAACGGAGATGTTCCCTTTGAACCGTTTCTGCTCAGGAGGCTTTGTCCTGTGACATAACATTAAGAGCTTGGCTTGAAATGCATGGGCGTAATGAAAGAGTCCAGGTAACCTGTGCCAAATTATTGCATGCAAAATCCAAGAACCAAGAGAAAGGAAAATATTGATTTAGAATATAAAGAGAAAGAAGAACCAGTAAAGACGTCAACAGTTATTTCAAGAGCAGGAGTCGTGAGTCCAGAAATTTATTTTGCCATTTAAAGTGGTTTTCAAAAGATAGCACTTTCAGGTATATTCCTTGTGGCGGTGTTTGGTTGGCATTCACATTGGAAGCAGGAGAGTGATTTAGGGGCCACAGGCTATAATAGAGAGGCTGTGCCAGAGGGTACGCCTGGGGGACTTAGTATCTGAGCCCAGAGTCCTTCTGGCATCCTTGGATAGAAAAGACAAGTTGGAGCACAGACGGCTTTAGGTCCCCTAGCTCACACTAAGGTGCAGCTTGGCATGAATTTAAAAAAAAACAAAACAAAACAAAACAAAAAAACCACAATCCCTCCCAGGGGGCTCTGTTGCTGTTACCCTCATGTGATGGCTATTGTGGTCTCCTCTGATGGAGACCACTGCTGAAACCCCACTGGCCTTAGGAGAACTCACCGTGCTCTTGGTAATCCTCCCAGCACAACTGAGACACGCCATGATGGGACTTCTAGAGAGATTTGGCTATAAACTAGGGGGAAACAGAAGCACAACACGGATTGAACTTAGCAACTGCAACAGCAAGGACTAGACTAATTTCAGCTTCCAGTGAGTCAGTTTAACTGAAATGCACTTTGAATGGGTCCTTGTCACTTAGGTCCTGACCTGCAGCCCTGTGGCAGAGACCACTTAAAGTGCCCCCTCCCCGGAATACACCCAAACTCCCACTTCCCTTGGGACTATGGCCTAACCATCGTTCCCAATTTCGAAGTACTTGCAATACAAGGGAGAGAGAGAGAGGCCTAACCCCACCTTGTTCAGGCTCTGGGACTAGCCCTGCAGAAGGATACTTGATAGTAAGATGATTTACTCCGCCTAGAGAAGGTGGATCATTCCCTTACTCTCAGGATGGAATCTGGCTCACAATTCCTTTCCTAGTCTTGTTCACTGAGCCATGCAGCACACCTGTGGAGACCACCCGTCCTGTCCCAGGAACAAGGGGTCAAGGGCAGCCTCCATCAGCACCAATTTTCTCCAGCAAGAAGAACAAAAAGCAAGTCTGTGTTCATCTTCTGAAGCAGCCCGGTCTTGGTGCTCATTACTTATAAATAACTGTTGAGTTGAGAATTCACATGCCTCTCTCAGGAAAGCCACATGTTTCAACTACAGGACAATCTACTCCTGTTTTAGTGTGAAGAATTTAACAATTCAGGGATACACTTTGCTAAAACATCTAATTTACATTGCTATACAGTTTACTCGGTATTTCAATCTTGAGTATTTATTTACTACACACAAGGCTTCCCTCAGGGCAGTATCTGGGTGCTTATCTCACACGTGCAAGACTAAAAGGGTTTTTTCCAGAACAAAAAGGTAGGCCACAAAGATACATTATGGTTTCTGGAGCAGAACACCAGAAACTGTAAAGAACGGCATTATGACTGCTTTCCGGCTTTAAAACACTGTATCCTCAGTTCCTTCTGGAATAACTAACACTTAACCAATGAGAGCACTGGGGAAAACCTTGTTCAGGTGCACCCAAAGAATCACTTCCTATCCTTCCTGTCAGACTCTCGCTTGATGTTTGGTGATTATTTTTGGCATACACCCTGGTCCATATTTCATACTTTTAAGGACCCAATTACTGACTTGTGCTATTGCAGGTGTAGGGAATTTTCTGTCTGACACAAAGTGCGGGGTATATGCCAACTCTTTATACCTTCCTCCTTATTCCCTGCTCTGGTATCAGGTATGTCTGCACGAACTGCTTTGTTAATGAAATGGGATGAGAATGTCCCGTGACATCTCCAAGCAAGGGCTGTAAGTGCTTGTGTGCAGTTTTCTTTCTTTCTCTTTAGCTACCTTTGTCTGTGTGTGTATAGTGAGAACACTTGAGATTTACACCGTTGGCAACTTTAAAGCGTATAATGCAGTATTAGTCATAGTCAGATCCCCCGAACCTATTCATTTTATTACTGAAAATTTGTATCCTTAACCAACATCTCTCCTTTTCTCTACCTCCTAGTTCTACCTCCTCTTTCTCTATCTCCTCTCGACTCTCCTAGCTAACAATTGTTCTACTCTCTGTTGCTAGGAGCCCCACTGTTAGAGATTCCGCATATAAGGGGGATCAAACAATATTTGTCTTTCTCTGTTTGGCTTTATTCTCACTTGGCATCATGACTTTCAGGTTCATCCATGTTGCAAACCACACATGGTTTTCTCACTTGTCTTTCCCTTTGTTGAAAGACCTGCGGTGTGCCAGGTAGAAAGGAGGTGTACTAGTAGTGGGTCCTAGAGTGAAGCCAAGTGAAACTGAGCTGAAGTCTAATTGTATCAGACAGGTAGAAAGAAGAAGTGACAAGTAAGTATTCCCTGTTGTAAGCCCTTGCAATTCTGGATTGTTTGCAATCCTTCTTTATCCTGGCTGATCATGCAGAAACACACTCATGAATATGTTACTTTCCATTAGCTGCAGAATAAAACCATATTGTCCTTAGCATGACATACAAGGACCTTCAAAACTGGCCCAATGATCTGCTCCTCAGTCTACTCCTCCTGCCAGCCTGTACTGAGATTCTATTTAATGCACACAGAAAATGGTAACATCGGAACATCACTCTGAACCCCTATTTCCACCTCTCTGAGATCCTGTGTGTCCCTAGCACCTGACCTTCGGAGAAACAGAAATCTCTTCTGACTCTAGTGAGTTTAAGGTGGGACTTACAGCTTACTCTTAAATGGTTTACAGAATCGCTGGAAGGACTAAGGGAACCCATGGGCAGAGGGAAGCCTGTCACACCCCAGAACAGGCTGACAAAGGTGCCACTGCTTCTACCACATTCACTCAACTGCCGTTCTGTGTGGAGGCCGCTCCTCCAGCTTCCCCGCCGCTAAGCCATGCCACTTCCGTGACAGCTGCCGCCAGCGTCCCAGGACTCTTTGCTCCACCCGGTTCCATCCTCAAGCCTTTCCTACGCGCCTGTGGTTGGCAAAGTCCAAGTCACACCCACAACCACCAGCTGCAAGGTCGTCTGACAAATGTTCATAACTTCCAGGCCTGCGATCCAGACAGCCATCTTGGAAAGAGGTTGAAATAAAGGCTGATAGGATCATTCCTCCATGATGGGATTCATGTTTTTCTAAGAATAGGAAAAGACCAGAGCGTGCACTCTCTCACTCTCTCTATCTCTCCCTCTCTCTCTCTGTCTCTGTCTCTCACCCTGCTCTGAGGATACAATGAGAATGTGGACACCTGCAGTTGGGAGGAGAGCTCTTATCAGGAACCGAATTGGCTGGCACCTTGATTTTGGACTTACCAGCCTGCAGAACTCTGAGAAGTAGATGCACGTTGTTTAAGATCCCAACCCTGTCCCAGCTAGGTATTTTGTTACAGTAGCTCAAGCTGCCCAAGGCAACCCTCCATAAAGAAGCTTCACGCATCTTGTTTCCTGAAGATGCCTCCAGAGGTGTAGAATGTGGATCATCATTCCCAACTCTGAGATGAGAAATCTGAGACTTGGGCATGTCAGGTGGTGAAGCCAAGACCAAAACTCAAGTGTGCTAGATATTTGTCCAGCGCCCCTCTCCCTAAGCCCAGGAATCTAAATTTTTCTAAGTGCCAGGCCCTGAGACTTTGAAAATCTAGGCTGACAACGGCTGTTTCGAGGCATAAGGGCGTTATCAGCGGTGAGGGAGAGCTCCCCCAGGAACAGCCCGCCCTCCGACAGGGCGGGAGAGTCAGCTACCGGGAAAATAATTAATCCTCAGTCCTCTGATTCCTATTAGGATAGTGTCTCTCTCATTTGTTATCTTTAAATGAAGTGAAGTGGGCGCTATCAGCAAAGTGGTGCTTCCTCCTTGGCTTGTTGGGAAGTTGGGGGGAAGCAAAAATATTTTCCACATTTTGATTTTCACTGGAAATTTTCACCGGAAGAGATAAGTCTTTGTGGGCCATTCATAGGCCTAGAAAATCCTATTTGCTGTTATACAAATCTAAGCAGAAAGGAGAATTGCTGATTTCCCTAGGAAATAATGAAAAGTCATTAATGCATTGATGCCTACGTGCATTTAGGGTTTCAGAGTGAGAATACTATTATAATGTTTTCAGTGGCATTTGTGAGAAAATGATTCACTCCCAGGCCAAAGAAGAAATAAATTTTAAATTCGAGAGTCTGAAATATTAATTTCATAGCCTCTAAATCTAGAAATTATTAAATCCTGGAATGTTTGAGCCAGAGGAAATCTCAGAAACCACCAGTCTGGTGGAATTTAACCAAATTCAAAGCAAGAAACTCTTTGTTCAAGTAAGATTTTATGGAGAATTCCCCACCGGATAAGATCAACACTGTTCTGAAAGAAGTAGGGCTAGATGGTCAAGTCTGATGCATGTGACTGTTTTTTTCACAATGCTCCCACCCATGCCATGCCTCTAAGGAAACCCAGGCTTCAAAAAATCCAGGTCCAAAGGCACAGAGATTGTTCAGCTCAAGGCCATATAGGTAGCACCGGCTCTGGAACTTGGACCCACGCCATCTGGTTTTTGTTCTTTTGTGGAAAAATCCCTGGGACCTTTCTTTGGTGACTTTTGCCAATCTCCCTTTGCCCCACGTCCAAACACTCACAGGCACTTCTCACTGTAACTCCAGAATCATCCCTTTTTGCTAGTAGATCTGCTGGGATTCCTCTGACCTTGTGGGTCTTACCTTCTAGGCCCAACCATTGTGCAAAACACTCAGGATGCATGGGTGACAAGATATTGTTCTTGACCTTAAGGGGTGGGAGGTGGGGTACAGCAGGTTGTTGAAAGGGGAAACCCAGAGACAAGCAGAAGAATGAAAAGATAAAGACATGGTCTTTAGAGCAAATTCTAGTTAATCTTGGACAACTCTGGGACGTGCTTTCCGTGCCCAGCTCATCATCTTCTAGGACTTGGATAGTTAAAGAGACGGAGCATGATAAACCATCCTTTCTCTACCCAAGCACTGCTCCAAATCCTTCAAGGCAATGGCAGTGGCATAGATTTGCATAAAAATTAAGTTAACTGATAGAATTTTCTCAAACTAAGGTTTATCTCCCAAAGTATTTCTTAACCTTTGGTGTCTACTACTGCTTCTCTGTCACTGGAGTTAACAGATGGCAAAATTAATGAACAAATAGCAAAAGAATATTTATGCAAGACGTAGAAGCAAGTGATCCCGCTCAGGTTAGCAGCTCGTTTCTTTGCGACCCAAGGGATTAACGCTTTATGCTACATCCATCCGTACAGTATAGGCTGTCCTATGTTTGGTGAGGATAATTGTTAATTCATATGATAATGAGAATATCAATTTTTATCCTCATATATGCTTAGGATATCTCTGCATCATTTTGATCCTCATATATGCTTAGGATATCTCTGCATCATTGCCCACTATAATAATAGTGGTAGTGTCTGAAAAGATAACAGGTGTTGGAATAAGAGGTGGGAGAGGGACTTCATTGCATATACTTGTTTATATGTAGGAATTTTTACCATGTGTGACTTTTTAGTTTTCCGAGAAATTACAATTGAAATACATGTGCTTTGAACATACTGATGCTGGGGTCTCACCTCACAGGTTCTGAGTATGACCTGGGCACTGGTTTTTAAAGGCTCCCCAGGTAACTAGAACATGCAGTCAAGACCAAGAACAACTGCTCTCAGCTTTTATCAGAACTCTTTTACTATTATATATTATTTATGTAATTATTTATGGCAGGTGTTCCTAGCTTTTTTGATCAAGGAAGGGCTCCTTGAATGTCTGAAACTTTCACGACTTTTCACATAACATATTTTTGGTATGTGTTGATTGCAAAAAAATCAAATATCCAAAGTTACTAACAATTAATTTTATGAAAAATGAACATATATTTGAAAAATAGTAGTAAGTATATAAATATGGGTGAGAAGCAATGCCAAGGCTCTTTTAGGGGTAATTCTACATTTTTATACCTTCTCATCTAAAACTTGTGTACATATAGGTACAAGGTCTCCTTGCAAAATTCCTCATTCCTTAGAAGTCCACAGCCCACAAAGTAGAAGTCACTGAATTTAGGAATTGCTTTTCCTGTACAAGACTGTTGGGAGACATTTTGACCTCTTGGGTGGTAAACATCAAACAGCAGGTGTTTCCATAGCATTGACTTCAGATCTACTTGTTTTTTTGTTATTGTTTTATTTTAATTTCTACCCACATTCCAATATTCTCTAGAATACAAACTCTGCCTTGCAATCCTATTTACAAGCTTTGCCTGAGTATGCACCAGGCTTTTCTCTCTTGGTAACTTTGCTGGGGCCATTTGCCTTGCTTAGAGTGATAGCAGAGCACAAACCCTCGTACGCCTCCTCCATCATAATGATGCCCCTGCTTAACCTAGGTTTTCATGAAAACCCCTCTTTCCACCCTTCCTTAACATTGTGAGGCGACCAACCCTTTCCCTGTTAGAAGCCAGTCTGGCTTTTCTCTTTGAAGATGTCCTGGTTCTCTTGAATTGGATGTCAATGGAAAGGCACTGTGAGGATTTTTCAGAGCTACTGGCTGCTTTACGGAGCCCAGGGAACCTTTGGACCTCCTCCGTAGAACGACAGTGTGAATATGAGAGGTTCATCAGAAGCTCATTAAAAGTAGAAAAATTGCCAATCCTGAATGCTCCATGCCATGTTACCCCCAATTTTACAGTTATGAATTACATTTACTCTTTTTCACTTCCAATCAACCATCAAGTTTCATTCGAGCAAAATTAACAGATGCTAATCTAAGAACTACTCAATGCATTGGATTTTCTTAGATATATTACCACACCATGGTACTGGGTATGATTTTTACTAAGCCTTACACATTTTCCTGTCAGTTCTGAAAACTATGGATTTTTTCTCTTCTCTTGTGCATATCTGACTCTACCTTAAAGTTAAAAATCATTAAAGAAATAGAAAAGCATTTCACCCCTTGAACGTGCAATATATACATAGCTCAACTTGTACCCAATTTGCAAGCAAGCAAGATTCCAGTCATCCATCAACCTGTAGCAACTTTTATTTAATTGTATTTTAAGGGCGTATGAGGTGGCAGCAGTAGCTGAAAAAAAGCCAAAAAAGCCACATCACAGTTAACTAATAGTGCCAAAGGGTTCACCAGAATTTGCTTTTAAGTCCTCGAGAAGAATGGCTTGCTCTTTTATAGATTTTCCTCTTCAGCTGTTCCTCAGCCATCCCTGTAAAATTGTTTTATAATAAAGTTTTCCCCTCTTTCCTCTTTTATATTTTTTATATAATCATAAAAGTAATACATGTCTATTATGGAGTATTTTGGAAGAAAAAATATGCATTTAAAAAAATCCTTAAAATCCCCATTATAATTTACTATTCAAAGATAAGCATTAATGTTTGGTTGCATTTCCTTTTCTCCTTTTTCTGTGTAAATGTGTGTGTGTGTGTTTATATATATATATACATATATATATATACTCACAAATGTATAAACAAAATAGAATATAGTATGCGTATGCATTTTTGTGTTCTGCTTTTTGTTCTTTAAATCTATTTTTAGCATTTGTTTCCCCATCCCCCATGTCCTCTGTTCTCACATTCATTCCCCCAATTCCCAATCTCATTTCCTTCCTGCCCCTCTACTTAGAGTTTTCTCCATCCTCACCTTGCTGCCTCCTAGTCGATCCCCAATGCTGCAGTCAAAGGCAGTTTTCTCCACTATGGTACCAATCACTTCACTCCCCTATTTTAAAGCCTTTGACATGTTGCCTTTTTGGTCACAGGATAATTGCAAATTCCCTTTATGTCCTGTATGACCTTCACCTCCCAACTCAGGCTTCTCTTTCTATCATAGCCAGATGTTCCCTCTCTCCATATATTTTGTGCTGTTGTAGCACTTCTCAAAGTGTGACTCACAGGCTACCTGCTTTAGCGTACGTGGGGAACTTTTAAACAATGTGGAGTTTGAGGTGACATTCTAGATGCCCTGAATCAGAAACTCTAGATGTCACTCTATTTTCAATTAGGTCTGTAAGTGATTTTTTTTTTTTTACTTTCTTTAATATTTATTTATTTATTTATTAACATGTAATGTATTATTTGGTTCAGGGGTACAGGTCTGTGAATCATCAGTCTTACACGATTCACAGCACTCACCAGAGCATATACCCTCCCCAATGGGGATTTTTGAATACTCCACAACATGGAAAATTCTTTGCTAAGACCACCTAATAGAAAAATTAAAATCGATTATTTAAAGGCATTTCTCATCCACTTCCATACCCCATTGGACCCTCATTGCATTGCTTTGAAGTCGTTTTGTGTGTGTGTGTGTGTGTGTGTGTGTGTGTGTGTGTGTGTGTGTTTAAGATTTTATTTATTTATTCGATGCAGAGAGAGAGATCACAAGTAGGCAGAGAGGCAGGCAGAAGGAGAGAGGGAAGCAGGCTCCCCACTGTGCAGAGAGCCTGATGGGGAACTCAATCTCAGGACCCTGAGATCATGACCTGGGCCGAAGCCACATCTTGTCTCTCGGTCCTCTTCAGGAACTCAACTTAAGGCAAAGACCCAGCTTTTAAACATGGCTTTTGAATTTCTAGTGACAGAAACACAAATCATGCAGTGATAAAAACAACAGAAACTAATGCACGTAGCTGAGAAGTCCAGGTACAGACCTGGCCTCTGACATGGTCAGCTGCTCACACGCAAAGGACGTTAACCTTTCTGTGGCTCTCTCTCTGGCTCTTCACCTCTCTCCCAGCCCTAACTTCTCTCTGTTTTGTTTTTCTTCATATCATTTTATTCTCAGGAAGAGAATTACCTGAGGCAAAAGGAAAAGTGTGCCCCCATTAATCCATATTTGTATACATTTTTAATGTCTAAATTTTTTTTCCAGAATTAGATTTTTATTTTTACTTTTTTATTGCTATTGTTTAGGTTTTTTTTCATAATCATAAATTTAACTCTGCAATCCAGCTAGAAGACTTGGAAGGGAATAAGGAAAATATGGAAGCCATAGAACGGTAGCAAGAGTACAAAGATTATAGGTTGTTTTGAGCAGATGGGGCTAAAGGGGTACTTTCCTGAGCAGCAGAAGGAATGGTTTTGTAGTTAAGATTAAACACAAGTCAAATTTGTTACATTTGTCCACAGTCAGCAATGGTGATCTTCTTGCTGATCTTCTTGCTATTCCTGGACCCAAACTGCTTCACGGCTTTGGTAATATTCATGTTGTCTTTCACTTTGCCAAAGACTACATGCTTTCCATGCAGCCACTCAGTCTTAGCAAGGCAGATGAAAAACTGGGAACTGTCTGTGTGGGGTTCAACACTTGTCACAGACAAGATGCCAGGACCATGGGCTTCAGGATGAAATCCTCATCATCAAACTTCTCCCCATTGATGGACTTGCCACTGGTGCCATGATGGCCTATGAAGTCACCACCCTGACACAGAGATCCCAGAATAATCCTGTGAAAGTAGGAACCTTTAAAACCAAATTCTTCTTGCCAATGCTTAGAGCATGAAAGTTCTCTGCTGTCTCTGGAACTTTATCCCAAGAGCTCACTGTCCACAATGATGTTGAAGAACATGGTGGGTTGACCATGGCTGGGAGGAGCAGGTGACTCTGGGATGGTGGTGTTTGCAAGGTCTGGAAGTAGATGTTTAAAATATTGATGAGGAGTTTGCTTCTGCTAGAGTTCAATTGTAATAAATTATCTTCAGAGCAAATAAAATACTTATACTTAAAATATTATTCTGAGTTTTAATACATATGCTTTTCAATTTTTTCAAGATTTTTCCAACTATTCTAATATTCTGGGGAAAAAATGGCCATTAAAAATATATAGAGAGGCACTTAGGTGGCTCAGTCAGTTAAGTGTCTGCCTTCAGCTCAGGTCGTGATCCCAGAGTTCTGGGATCGAGTCCCACATTGGGTTCTTTGCTCAGCAGGGAGCCTGCTTCTCCCTCTGCCTACCTCTCTCTTTCTGACAAATAAATAAATAAAATATTTAAAACATATATATCAAGGGAGAACATTTTTCCTTTTACCTGAAGCTCCAATAGAGCTCAATATGATATTATCTTCATTTAAAATTTTGATATTTTGTCCTAAGTTATTTTAATTAATTTTTATTTTTTAAATGTAAATTTAAATTATAATCTATATATCTGAATCTTTTTGGCACATCCTCAAATTTTGCAAACTGGTGCAGCCACTGTGGAAAACATCTGGAATTTCCTCAAAAACCTAAAAATAGAACTATCCTATGATCCGGTAATCACACTATTGGATATTTACCCAAAAAAATACAAAACACTATTCAAAGGGATACATGCACCCCTATGTTTATTGCAGCATTATTTACAATAGCCAAATTATGGAAGCAGCCCAAGTGTCTGTCGATAAATGAATATATAAGAAGTTATGAAAAAAAGAATGAAACCTTGTACCCCTGGGGCTAATAATACATTATATGTTAATAAAAAGATAAAATAAAATAAAAGAATGAAACCTTGTCATTGCAACAACATGGAGTGAGTTAAGAAATACGCTAAATGAAATAAGTCAATTAGAGAAAGAGAAACACCCTATGACTTCACTCATATACGGAATTTTAGAAACAAAACAAATAAGCAAAGGGAAAAAAACAAGAGAGACAGAAAGAGCAACTAAGAAATAGACTCTTAATTATAGAGAATCGACTGGTAGTTACCAGAGTGGAGGTGGGAGAGGGCGGTGAGGGAAATAGGTGATGGGGATTATGAGTACACTTATTGTGATGAGCACTGAGTAATGTATAAAATTGTTGAATCATATATTGTACACCTAAAATGAACAAAACTCTATATGCTAAGTATCTGGAGATTAAAAGATCAATATAAATTAAATTAAAGTAAATAAATAGGTGCTCTTTTCTTAGGACCACTTCAAGAGCATCAACCACATCTCTCCGATGGCATGATCTGTCCGGTGGTTGATCTTGCTGCTAATTTGGCCACATGGTTAGCAGCCCAGTCCTCTGCTGATGAGGACTGTTGTACCCTACCTGTAAGAGGCTTGCTCATAGCCTCCTCCATACTATCCAGGCACTCACAACTTGAGTATATTTGGGAACGGGGAACCGGGATCTCTTCTAATCAGAATGGTAGCTGAAGCTGCTCTCACTGAGCAGCTTATTTCAGCAAAAAGATTTCAACCTAGGACTCCCTCCTCTTGAGTTGTAGAATTCTCTACATGAGGGCCAGAATTGCTCAGATTGTCTCATCCCCTCAAGACCTCACTGCCCATCTTCTTCCTGCCTTTGAACTTAGTATGTAGCCCAGGGCTCCTCAGAAGACTCTGCACTGGTTCCTTTAAGAGGGATAATAACTGATACTTTGCATTAAGCTGATCTCTCCAGTGGAAGTAACCATCTCTTACCCATGGGATCACTTCTTACACATCCAGGGCCACCAGGCACCCCAGTGCCCTAGCCCACTCTCCTGAGCACAGGAAAAAGACTGTCAGTTACCTAGGGCTCTCCATAACAAGTCCTACTAACCATCTTCTTTCTCAAGGACTACTGCATTTCCTAGAATCTAACGTCTTTTCAGAACTCCATTTAGTTTTCTTGGACACATGGTGAGTGAGAATATTTTTTAAAAATAAATTGTATTTTTATATCCTAGTAGCCAACAGTCAAATTTAATTTAAGAAAATAATGCCATTTACAAAGAAGAATATGAAATCCTTAGGGATGACTCTGACAAAAGCTGAACAAGACCAATACCCTAAAATCTAAACATTATTGAGACAAAGTAAAGACTTAAAAACATGGAGATGTGGAGCGCACTTATGGATCAGAAGACTCACTGTTGAGGAGTCCATTCTCATATCTATAGATTCAGCACAGTCCTTTTCAAAACTCCAACAGGGTTTTCTTTTTCAGAAATTTAAAAGCTGATTCTAGGGCATCTGGGTGGCTCAGTTGGTTAAGTGTCTACCTTCAGCTCAGGTCATGATCCCAGGGTCCTGGGATCAAGTCCTTCATCAGGCTCCCTACTCAGCTGGGAGTCTGCTTCTCCATAAGCCCTTCCCCCTGCTTGTTCTTGCTCTCTCTCTCTCTCTTAAATAAATAAATAAATAAATAAATAAATAAATAAATAAAACCTATTTGCAAAATAGTTGAACCAAATATTAGCTTGGAAAAATATTTATAACTACAAAATAAAAAGAGCCTTTTTAAAAAAAACATATTGACCAGGAGGCCTAGGTGGCTGAGTCCGTTAAGCATCTGTCTTCGGCTGAGGTCATGATCCTGGAGTCCTAGAACAGGGTCCCACGTCAGGGTCCCTGCCCAGAACAGTGTTGGGAACATAGTATCTTCTGTTTTGTTTTGTTTTAAGATTTTATTTATTTATTTGCCAGAGAGAGAGAGAGCAAGAGAGCACAAGCTGGGGGAGTGGCACTCAGAGGGAAAGGAACAAGCAGACTCCCAGCTGAGCAAGGAGCCCAATAAGGGACCCCATCCCAGGATCCTGGGATCACGACCTGAGCTAAAGGCAGACGCTCAACCGACTGTGCCACCCAGCCCTCCCTTCTGTTCATTTTTTTAATATTGTATTTTAAGGATGTATCAATTCATAAGCGCTTGAAAATTAGAAAAACAAAAAGTGTTAGACAAAAAACTGGACCTTTACCACAGGTAGTTTGAGGGACACTGACTTAATGGGTCTTGTTTATCTTTTCCACACATGTATAAACTGAGCCATAGGAAAACTCAGCTAAGAGGTGGCTAGATCATAGGACTGGCAGATCCCTGCATCCCCTCCTTGTGTTCTCAGTCCCCTTCTGCTGTGCAATCTCTCGCTGTTAGCTTGCTAATACACGAAGCTTAGGTCGTTCAAGTGTGTGAGGTGTTAAACTGGCTCACAGGGGACCAACAGTGTGCCCTTACTCTGAACGTTTCCCCAGACCACTGTGACAGATGACACCCCAGAAGTTGTGCAGTGGGGTTCTCACCCTGACTGGCTGGCAAGCAAGGCCTGGAGTTTCATTAGTACTGGATTCGCCTTGCTAAGTAAACATGCTTATTTGGTTTTAATATATTAGGCTTTGCTATTCAGAGCTAGATTAAACTGTCAATCATCTCCCCCATATTTCATATTGTTTCCTCTGGGCAGGGGCATGCGTGATGTTACACATGTCTCGCCAATAAAACAGCCCTCTGGATTGAAATCTGTTCGGGACTTAGAGCAAGATGTCAAATTAATTGTACCGAAATAATGAGTTAGCACCAAATGCTAATTAAATATTGATGAAAGTCATACTTTCAATTATCTTCATTATGGCCCCATGTTTTATGTAGGCATTAAATGCTTGCAGAATGGCTACGTCTGGTAATTAGCTCAGCACTATTAAAAAAAAAGGAAGAAGACGCCTGTGTTATTGCCCTCCATATTAAAAGCACTTAGAAACCACTTGGAAAATGGAAACTCTGAAAAGAGGCAGTACTTTTTTTCTGAAAATGTTTGAAGTTCTATGAATTCTGTACTTCCTGTTCGTAGTAATGGATACTCTCTCTCTCTCTTTTTCATTTTTTCAGCTGGACGGATTAGAAGTCAGAAGGCTCCTCGGAGTCCCCACTGAGCTCTGCTGAATCATGGCTTTTTCCACTCTGGTTAACTTCTGGCAGCCTGTCCTTTTAAACACCTATCCGGCCTTTTACCCTTTTCCTGCCTGGAGGTACGATGGCTGCTTATGGCCAATACGACCGCTGCTTCCATGTATGGAATCGTGTTCAGATGTTCCTCAGAGCACAGTCCTGGCGCTACGGGCTTCAGAATCACCTGGGTTACTATTTAACGTGTAGACTCTCCAGCTCCCGCCCCCCCCCCCCCCGCCCCCAGGTGACCCGGCACAGGAGGAGGAGGCCAGGCCTGTGGATGGTACAGTTTGACAACTAATACGTCACGGCATTTTCCATCCTGGTTGCATAGTAGAACAGACCTGGGGTTTTTTAATAGAGACTTCCCCGATCTTACTAAGGGCCACGGTAAACATGGGTACGTGTGAACATACGAGCACACGCACAAACACGTGTTATGTGATTCTAATGTGTCATTAGGGTGGGGAACCAGTATCATGGGGCCTTAAACAGTATGTAAGCTCTGCCGTCCTTTCTGCTTAGAAAGTTCTTCCCACTTCTATGCTTGAAGATTTCCCTTTCCTTTCATTGTTAGTGATGCACCTTTCTTGGAAATGTGAACATACTCGTGCTGGTTGGTCATTTGTCTGTCTGTTTTCAGATCCACTCCTTTGAATAGAAAGCACCCTCAGGGGAGGAATTTAGTGCCACGGCGGCGACATCTTATCACGGAGCCATTGAAGCAAGCCTTGGGTACAGGTGGGGAATCCTGACTCTACCATTTATTGTCTGTGTGACTTTACATAAGATATTTAACTTCTCTGACCCTTAGTTTCCTCATCTGGGAAAGGGAGGTAAGAAAATCCACTTCCTTGGTTGACATGAACAGCAAATGAGATACTGTTAAACCAGGTGAGCCCAGTGATTGGTCTCCAGGCGAAGGTATAACGCAAAGAGACTGCCATCTGAACCGCTTGACATGTGGGAAAGGACTGGGAAGAGATTCATAGTAAATACTCCATAAATGCCACTTAAAAAAATTAATTGGATTCTACAGCTGTTCTACATTCATTCACTGAGTTGGGGTAGAAATGTAGAAATGGAAAAAAGAAAAAGGAGCATTAGAGAGAGCCGGTTCTGTTGATGAAGTTTCTTGCTAAGGGCACAGGCTAAAACATTCTGTCCTGTAGAACGTGGCTCTTTTCATCCCCAGCTCACAATCCTCCAGTAGCTTCCATGTGAAAGTCGAAGTCCTTACCTTATATGGTCCAGTCCTGGCCACTTGTTTAAATCAGCTTCACCAGGATCCCCTCACTCACTGGTTTCAAGCCACATAGGTCTTTGTGCTAGTCCTAGTACAAGCCAAGCAATGGCCTCTCAGGGTCTTCATGATTTCCCGCCCCTTCTGCCTGGACCCCTCTCCACCATCATTGCACTCATGGCTTCCTCAATTCACTCCAGTCGATGCTTAACTGTCACCGCCCCAGAGAGAATTCCTTGGCATCTCTCCTCCTCACCCTGCCTTGTTCATCTTCACAGCATTTCCCCAGAGTACTGTCTGCTTATATCATCATCAGTCTATCTTTCTAGAAAGTAAGCCCCATAACAACAGGGACTTTATGGGACTTTATGGGTTCATGCATGGATCTGGAAGACGGCTTGACAGGGATAGAATGAATTAATGACCGAAGGCTGGAAGTGAGAAGGGAAAGAGAAGTACTGTTGCTGAGCATTTTCAGGCTTTCTAGTCACTCTTCAGGACAGTCATGTTCTCACTATTCCTGTACTCACAGGCAGGAAGCGGCTGCCGCTGCAAAGTCGCAATGTCCAAAATCACAGTTATGATCTTTCCCCTCAGTAGGCCCTGCTCACTTTGAGTGGTGGACCTGCTGGGATTAGAACTTGGCTTTGAACCTAAGACTGTCCAACTCTTAACTACAGTAATTTCCTTCAACCAAGGGGCCAGAGAGGAGTAGGGGATAGAGAGTTCTGCCTGGAAGTACGAACTGGGAAGCATCTTCTGCAGGGGCCTGTCTCGGCCCAAGTGCTTGGAGGCTGCTGTGTTCCCGTTCGTCCCCGTCGACTCCCAGACCGCTTAGATTCTCACTCTTAGAGTTTACGTTTGTTGTTTTGCTTCTTTCAACTTCTAAAGCCATGACAGTATATCACTTTTCAGGAAGCATGCTGCCTCATTTGGAGCTGTTAAGATAAGGGAAGCGAAAGCTTAATTGTTGGAGAGTGACGAGGTAGGTGTTGCTGTGGATCTGAAAATGAGGTGTGCGATCCAAAATTGGATTTGTGAGCATAGTCGCAGCTGAAACAGGGCTACGCTGCTAAAGGGCAGCTAAAATTCGTTCATTCACTCACTCATTCATTCATTCTCTCCTTCAGGTAGTGATAGAGCTCCTGTTATGTGTGAGGCACTGATCTAGCATGAAATATATAACAACGAAAAAAAAAAAAGAAAAAACGGCTAACACTGTCCACATATCTGATATTGTAGTGTGAGAGGGCAACAAACACATAAAAATTAAATATCTAACAATATTAGGTGATGATAAGCACTTTGAAAAAAATTAGTTTAAGGTAAGGAGCTAAGAGGGAAATGGGACTAGGTTAATTTATGTTTTGTTTGTTTATTTGTTTTAGGTTAGTTTAAATGAGTAGTCAGAAAAGGGCTTTTGGAGGAGGTGACATTTAAACAAAGATCTAATGAAATGGGCCACATGGATACAAAAAGAAATTTCCAAGCAAATGAAGTAAGTAACATAGGAAGAAGTTTGGTTCACTGTTCAGTCAGCGGAGGCTAAATGTTTCAACAAATGTTGGAGGAGGTCACTGAGCTTATATGAACACTAGGTAACCTTGGAACTGGACCCCCCCAACAGTCAGACACTTCTCACTCCCTTCCCTATCCTTGAAATGTGCATTCTGTTTGCCCTCTCCAGTCCCAGAAACTGTCCAAGGACACAGCCTTAAGACAGCAATGTGGTGCTGAGACTATCTGGATGGTCTCCATCCAGACCATTAGTATACCATCCATTTAGTATACATGACTAAACCCAGTTAAGACTGCTAGATAAACTTCCAAGATTTGACAAGTGGAGGCAGAGATCTACTTGCGATGTGGGCTCCCAAGACAAACCTCGTAAGTAAGTTCCCTTGCTTATTAAACCTACCACCTACCAATCTGGAGTGGCCTGCCTCTCTCTTTGGCCTCTCCCTGTCCTACATATGAGCTGTTTAAGATTATTAACAGGGAAGTTCCTGAGGAGACTGGAAACCCATACCCGTACCACCTGTCCTCATCATGGAAACTCAGTAGTTTCACATAAAAAGACTTATATCTTGCTCACTGTGGAGGTCAGTGTGGGTCTAGTGGATGTGCTTTCCCAGACTGTTTCCAGGACCCAGGACCCTTCCCCTGGTGGCTCTACTGCCCTCCAGCATCCTGGCTCCTCTCTATCCTAATGGCAAGTGATAGAAATGCGTCATATGGCAGGTTTTTATTGGCCAGGTCCTGAAAATGGCACATATCGCTCATTTCCTTGTTTCATCAGCAAGAATCCAGTCACATGCCCATCCTACCAGCACAGGAGGCTGGAAAATGCAACTTAGCTGTGTGTTTGGGAAGAAGAGAATCCAGATTTGGGAAGCAGCTAGCCCGTCTCTTTCCAGCATACATAAAGGACATCCAGGAGGAGCCAGAGTGACTGTTCCTGAGGGAAGGTGACATTTGAGAGGTGGGCATGTGCCAGGGCAGGTAAGTCTTCGGGTCATAGAATGGACTTTGTGTTATTTTCCTGAGTATATTGGCATGCTACCGGAGGATTTTAAACAAGGGAATGATATGCTTGGATTTCAATTTTCAAAAAGAACTTGAAAGCTCCTTGGAGACTATAAAGTAGGGACAAGAAAGGCTATGATAATAATTCATGGGAGAGGTGATGAGAGCAGGGACTAACTCGTGGCTATGGTGAAGTGCTGAAAAGTGGTCTGACGAACATAGTTTTGAAGGAAAAGCAAACAGGAGTTACTGTTAAAATGGATGTGGAGCTTGACAGAAAGAGAGGAATCAATGATACTTGCTCAGTGTTTTGTCTGAGACACTTAGTAAATGGTTTTGCCCTTTACTGAGATGGCAGAGACCGGAGAAGGACAAAGGGTTAGAAATGGAGACTTCTCTTCCAGATGTTGTGTTTATAATGCCTGTTGAACAGCCAAGTGAAGCTATCAACCAGGCAATTTGTAGATAGGAAGCTCATGGTGGGAGGGAAGGAAGGAAGGATAGGGACTGGAGGTATAAAATTTGGGGTTATCATAGAGTTAGTATATGAAACCAAGAGATTTTCAGGAAGTCACTGATGTCAGTAAAGAAGAAAGAATTTTTACGACCACACTCAGGAGCAGTTATTAATATCCACACTCAGGAGACTCAAGGACTCAGAAATAGAAAGGCTGTAAGAAGTTATTAGGTCAAACCTCTCATTTTTCAGGGAAGACACTAAGCTTGTATGATTCCATTGTTTACCTAAGATCACATCATTTGTGTTCACTGAATTCAGCTGCAATCCAGATGCTAAAGGCGACTCACCCACAGCTTCCTCATCTATCTTATAATCAAAATACTAATTCCTGTGATTAAAGATAAGAGAGGGGGCTCAGTGAGAATCAAGAAAAAAGGAGGGAAAAAAACTGTGCTGGAGAATATGTTTGCCCCCCATCCTGCTCTTCATTGTTCTAATCATGGCAGAACACATTCTATGAAAGGGATAAAGTATTAGGTCACTTTCATATTCTTTCAACTCTGAAGAGACTGAACAGTAGCCAATCCTGAAACACATTTCAGATGAAAGGGGGGAAAATATGATGAACTACTGGAAGAAAAAAAGGGGGGGGGAACTGCATCCATTGTCCTTACATCAGAAAGCAGAAGTTAATCAGTTTTGCCTTTTTTTCTGGGAGCTCTGGATTTGGGCTGTGGCTGGGGATTTGGGCTGAAGGAAGGGAAAGCAGGCCAGACACATGGTGGAAGTAATGGGGGAGCCCAAAGGAGTAGCACAGTCTCAAGGGCAGGCCCCATTCAACCATACTGGGAAGGCATCAAATTGGGGGACTGAAAAATAATACAATGGTGGAAGTATAGATGATCTGAGAAGACGATATCCAGAATGATAAAGAAACTACATATAGTGAAGAAAAAGATGAACCTTGCCAAGAGAGTGTCCCTTTACCTTAGTGGTTGAAACACACCATGCTGAATGGTGGTTTTCTGACTCCATCATCCCTTCTAGACTTACTAATTGGCAATCTAGTATAAGGTAAAACTTTCCCTTATTCCTTTGTTTATTCATCTTTATCAGCATTATTTTACTTAAGGGGTTTCAGTATGTTAAAATGATAATTTTAACATTCAAACTGTCCTGAGTTATACCAATGGGAGCCCCTTTAAACTGATTTGGGTGGCCTTCTGATATCTCCTCTCCATCATTCTTGAGTGTTTCAGTACTTTCTGACACAAAAAATTTTAGCTTTATTTTGTATTTTTCTTGTCTTAGTCCTGGAGAAAGCCATTTCTTCAAGAACGCTGGTTCCTTTTAATGGAGAATGATAATAAGAAATCAAGATCTAACCTTCAGAGTGTTCTTGCTTCTAGAGCCTCTCATAGGACCTCACGAGGAAATCTATGTACATATGTAGACATATATATTTGCATCTCTTTATCTCTTTGTCTCTCTATCACAAGATGGTTCAGTCCAGCACTATTAATATTTATTAGCATTCCCCTCTCCTTAATTGTAACTCCTCTCTCTGGCAATAAAATACCTGGCTTCCATTATTCTCAATATATTTATTTTTATGCTCAATCTCCTGACCATATCAGGTGAAAATTTGACCCTGGACACATTGTTCCCTCCTATTATATCTCAAGCCCCACTGAGAACTCTAGCCCAAAACTTGGACTCAAAGAAGGGGAAGAAGGAAGTCCCCTATGTCTTCCAGGAGAGGAGTCATTGAAGAGGTTTCTCAGATTTGTTGTCAGCTATAGTGACAACATATAGTGAGCTATGCCCTAGTTACCATCTGTGGTTCCTCCTCTATTGTCTACTTTTGTTGCCTACAGAGCCACTTGCCAAGTCCTCACTGTTTACAATGACCACAAGGTGCATAAGAGCTTGTCTGTCAGCAGTCAGTGTTGCTCAGTGAGCCCCCTGCAGCCATGGGGCACAATGCCCACCAGTACTTCTCTGCCTTTGTCCACCACTTAACCCCAAGGCCATTCAGCTTAAGCTCAGAGGTGAAGGGGTCCATCAGTTTCTGGTTATCGCCAATGCCCTGATGACTTTTCAAAACTCTCATTAAATAACAAACACTAACAAAGACAGTTCTGTCTTTCCTGCCTTTACATTTTTATCATAGAGATGCAAGTATAGTTTTTGGCTGAATGGGGAGTGATGCCTTTCTGCTCCTTGTTTTCTGACTTCCCCCTCAGGTTTCCCCATCCACTCCCCACTTTTATAAAGTTCAAAGTCTCCTGTTTTTCTGAATAACAAGATATGTGCCAAGTATATTGATGAATGTGAACAGGTCCTGAAAGAAAGAGGTTGGAAAGACATCTGGTCTAGAGCTCAATCAATCCTCACACAGGTCCCCATCTCCTTAATCCGATGCTCTCTTCTATTATTTTTTTTAAAAGATTTTATTTATTTATTTATCAGAAAGAGAGAGAGAAAGGGCACAAGCAGGGGTTGCTGCAAGCAGAGGGAGAACCAGGCTCCCCGCTGAGCAGGGAGCCCAATTTAAGACTCAATCCCAGGATCATGACCTGAGCCAAAGGCAGACGCTTAACTGACTGAGCCATCCAGGTGTCTTTGATCTCTTTTACTTGTAATACTCAAAGAACAGGCTAACAACAGCTCCTAAAGAATGGGCTGGGTAGCTTCTTATAACTGGCTGGGCTCTGAGGAATTCTCAAGAGAAATGTTCTTCTCCAGAGCTGTGCCAGCCATATGGGACTCGCACTAGAACCAGGCTAAGTGGTACAACAACGGTGTGGGGATTGATGGATCATCCTTGGGTCATACGACAATGGTGGTCAGCTTCCATATCTTTTTCATTTAAAGCATAGCTCTGTGTATGTCCTACATTTCAGATAGTGCTAAGTAGTGAGGTTACAGAGTTGAATATTTTTACTACCACTATTAATAAATCATCCTTTTCCTCAATAATAATTCACTGCCTAGTTTAAGAGACAAACAAGTGAAGAAATGATTGCAACACATTATGCTTGGTCAGGTGCCAGGAGGATGATAGAAATGTAGAACAAATAGGAACTGTCAGAGATGGGTGAGGAAGACAAGGTCATGAGTATTAGGAGGACAGCAGAGTTAGCTAGCATATAAAAGAGATAAATAGAATACATATATACAATATAATAGAATATAAAGAATATAATAGAATATTATAATATAAGGAATATAAAGAAAAGAATATAAAGAATATAATAGAAATAAAGTCATTGAGGTGATAGAGAACTTAACACCTGGAGGCAGGGGTGTTAATTAGCAAGAATGTCAAGAAATAGCACCGTCATACACCAAGATTCTGTTGTACAGTATAAACTGGTACACTTTTCCTGGAGGGCTAGTCATATGTCAACACTCTTGGCCTGTGACCCATCAGTTCTACCATTATGAATATATCCTAGGAAAATAATCAGAGAGGTAGAAAAACATGCACAAGATGTTTATCTAATTCTTATTTTCAATAGCCATTTATAATAGATAAATGAAGTGCATAAATTGAAGAGAGTTGTTGGGGTATTTCTTTCCCTGTTTCCTTCTGCTCCAGGCTAAGTCTTTCGTGTGTCTTCATCCCAGTAGGGCTCCAGCTCTTATTCAACATCTCTTCTTCTGTAGTTCCAACTCACTGGGTTTGTGTAACACTGTTCCCTTTCCTTCCCCTTCAGGATGAGAAGTAGTAGGAATTTCCCACTGATGCCTTCCCTGGGTGCCTCAATATCCCTTGGTAGCTCCTCTCCCCTTGCAATACCTCCAAAAACAGCCCACTTAATAAATTTTCTTCAAAATACCTCTTTAGGGTATCTTCTGTTTCCTGCTAGAATACTGACTAATAGATACATCTCTTTAGCTTTTAAAGAACCATTTGAAAGCTAGAGTTTTAATAGTTCTACAATTATGGCCCTAAATGGATGGACCCAAAAGGTAGTCTCTCTTATTCTCAGTTGACTATAACACAAGTAAGTGAGCACACCAGGGTTTGGGAGCTTTGGTAAGTGATAGGGAAGAGCAACAAACAAGAACAACTAAGAAAAGGTCCGTGGTCTGAACAAGCTGTCGGTCTAGTCACAAGGACAGTGCTTTGCTTATACAAATTATTTATCCCTTCTTTATCATTGCATCCATATTGTACCCTGCCCAGATATCATGTAACGAAGGTTGCATCTCAAGACAACATCTATTAACAAGCACATGGTCTTTAGACACAGCTATTGTGCTATAGACTGTTATATTCATTATTGCCTCATAGAAAATCAAGTAAAAACAATATTTGATGATTTGTAGTTTCATGGGCCTGTCTTTGGACTAAGGTGCTCATATTCAGCATGGGGTTTTCTATGTTGATACTCAGACAGGATCTATGTATTTAAAGGAATTGAAAGCAATTATTTAGACAGATAATATTTTCTTTTGACCTCTTGCTTCTACTCAATAGGCTAGTGTTTGGGTATTCTAAGTGTTTGTGGAGGAGTCTGAACACCTGGGTATTCAGAACCATGCCAAACTCATGGGAGGATATAAAGGGGAGTTGAGTCTTTCTACATTATAGTTCAGAAATAGGAAGCAGTGATTCATGAATTTGCACAGTAAGTACAAATCTTCAGGAAGCAAAATGTTCTTCAGCAGAATTCGAGAAATTAAAGTAAAGGGAACATGGTCCATGGACCCTAGAAGTAAATTATCAGGATTACGGCCTTTGTGAGTTACAGAAATTTGTCTTCGACATTCAGTTTTGATCATTCTCTTCCTTCCTCTTGTAACCTACCAGCTTCCTATTTAACATACAATATGCTGATGCCTATTAAGATTTTCCTTCTTACTTTTCTTAGAATGGCAAACAAAGAAGCAAGGCAGATGTAGATAGACGTAAAATATAAAGGAAGTACTTTTTAAAAGTATACATTCTGTAGTCATTTTCAAGGTTTAATTTATATTATTGGGCCCTGAAAGGAAATGCCTAGAAAACCACTAAAGCTTCTCTCTAGCTAGTATCTGCCACTGTGCTGCTCCTCAAAGATGAGTGGCTGGCTGCTCTGATGTTATCGATGGTGATACCACAGCATAAAGTAGGAAGAAATAAATGGGACTGGGCCTCATTGGTTTAACCTCTAGAAGAATCATGGAGCTAAGAAGAGAGGTTGTGGGAGGGGATCAATAGTTGACAAATGAAAAGAGTCTCGGTCAGTTGGAAAGGACATTTATTTTCCCATGACGTAGCAGAATAAATCACTAGTAGAAGTCCACATCTCAGGATTGTCTTTTGCAAAAGAATGCTCTCTGTTTTTCTTCACCTAAAATCTTTGGGTACTACTCTACAAAGTTTTTTCTATGTTGAGTAATCAGAGAAAATAGAAAGACACCACCTAAACTGATGCTGGAAGGGAAGAACATCTGTCATCGAAGTCATTGTCCTGATCAAGTACTTACGTAACATATAAAGTATGTGGAACAATGGTGGCTATCATGGAATCTGCTTAATACAATGTGATTCCTGTTCCCATCAAGTTGCTTTCCCCCAGTAAGGTAGCTGATAGCTCAGTAGTAACCTGTGGTCTCTATGTTCTTTTTTATTGAGAGATTTATCTGAAATCATTGTTTCTCTCACTTACTCATTATGTAAGTCAAATTTATCTTTCACGTTAAGACGGCTCTTGGTCGGGGCGCCTGGGTGGCTCAGTGGGTTAAGCCTCTGCCTTCGGCTCAGGTCATGATCCCAGGGTCCTGGGATCGAGCCCCGCATCGGGCTCTCTGCTCAGCAGGGAGCCTGTTTCCTCCTCTCTCTGCCTGCCTCTCTGCCTACTTGTGATCTCTGTCTGTGAAATAAACAAATAAAATCTTAAAAAAAAAAAAGAGGGCTCTTCGTTGCATATAGAATAATCTATTTGAGCTATTTCTTGATTTATTCTACACTTGCCATTCCCACTCTCTATCAATCCAAAATCTTTTTGGTTAGTGGCTATTGTCTGCTACTGTGTTGCTCTATGCTCTGGGATGCTGAGCCCTGGGGACTCATTCTCTTGGACTATCTTGTTGATTGACTTCTGGTTGGGTTTGGCAATGGGAGGCACTGTCAGATATGAATGAGGGCAAGAAGAGAGTGAGAGCTGGTTGTCCATTTATTCCCTCTGTTCTTTGAGTGGTGGTTGCATTCTTTTGACCGCTGCTCCCACCAGGCTACAAGCCCTTTCTTTACTATTCCAGCTCTCTCTGGCTGTCAGCATACTCTGTCTTTCCTTATTTCTTTAGCCTAATGATGGTGATGGCTTCTAGCTGTTGTGCAGCTATGGGTGCATCACGGTCTTTGTCAGCTTAATGTGGCAACAGACAACTGCAAAATCTCAGCATCTTAATAGACTTCTGCTTTTTGCTCACGTAACATGAGGGCTCTAGATCAGCTGTGGCTTAGATGCTGGGTGTCTTTGCATTCTAAATCCTGGGCTTGATAGAATATGATCTTTTCATGATAGAGGGGAGAAACTCAAGGGAAAGCCCAACCCAAACTCCAGAATTACATGTAAAGCTTCTGCTTAGATAGGGCAAATGTCAAGTCCTTTCACATTTGAGTGGCCAATGCATATAACTTGACCATGTCTAAAGTCAAACTAGTCACGTTTTTCCCACAGGATTCTTGCACTGAGTGATTTCTGGTTTCTGCTGGGGCACTGACTAATACAGTTATCTCTACGGGAAAAAAAAAAGACATTTATTACAATGATATATAGAGTAGACTTACTGAACCCAAAGGCAGAGATTGCAGCCTTCCCCGGTAATAAACCAGAATGAGACCTGAGTATTCTCAGGACTTGCCTTTTCTCTTCTCTGTTCCCTTGTGTTTGCTTTTCTCTTTCTCTTTCTGTAGAATAGTTTCATTTGCTTCTTTCCTGTATGTTGGAAAACATCATGGCCAACAGTCTTTAAGTGTAGTATTACACAATGAACTGTCCCTTTGTCCTAACTCTAAATTCCTAGAGATGTTTTCTGACTGGCCTAGTGTGCAAGAGATGCTCATTCCCAGTGCTACTGAAACAATCCAACGGGCAAGGTCATATCATACAAAATAGTTGTTGGGATCCAGTGATCTCACTAGGTAGATTATGCCAAAATAACATTATTAGAAAAGAAGGTATTGGCAAGATCACCCACCAGGTGCCCACATCTGGACATCATTTCAGTTAAAAATTTTCTTTTGTGATGATAATTTTTTAAATAGCTTTTATTCATTAAGTAAAATTACTTCTGTTAAGGGCAATATTGATTCTCTATTTAAAAGAAATCTGGGCTTTATATTTATTGTGAAGACTATTATCTCCAGTTCTTAAAATCTTTGATTTTCTTTATGCAAGACACTATGTCTACATTTAATTTTTTTGCTAAAATAAAGAAAGAAAGAATACACCTTAAGTAGACATTGCTCTGAAGACACCTGAGAAGTCCAACTACCAGTCTAGGTGCATATACAGTTTCAAGCCTCAAAGTAAGGAGGTTCTCACTGATATGCCAGGTAAGTTTGGAAATAGATTTTGGAAAAAACAAAACAAAACAGTGAAGTCTAATTATTTGCACTGACTTTGATATATCCACAATGTATAAAAGTATTGTTTGCAAATAAAAAAAATCATAAAAAGTGTTGTCTTTTCTTGTCATCCCTTACTGTTCACAATCTATGAGATATTTACATTCACCTCAACACCACTTTGAGCCAGGCATGCAACTTCATTTTGCAGATAAAAACCCCCAAGCTCAGAGAGGTAGAGTAATTGGTTCAAGTTCACACAGCTGCGTGTGAATTTGCTAGTGGCAACTTCAAGTCATAAATCCAGGTTACACTAACTCAAAGCTCTGTGCTTATTTATAAATTATGTCAGATGGTACTGGACCCATAGTAGACATGGGTGGACATTAACTCTCGTTCTCTGTAAAGACTCTTTCACTTCCTTAATACTACGATTTGCATGGTTCTTTCAGAAAGGGAGTGGGGTGGAACTATGCTAATGACAAGCTCCACTTGCCATATTAGGTGTCACAGGGGCTCTGAGAGTGAGTTGGCTTCCTAGATTCTACTGTGAGTGGGATCCTCTTAAATAAGTTTTGTAATATAATCTTTGACATAGCAAGTTCTACAAAACTGTTCTATGATTCAGGGACTAGAATCATTCTATGCTCTATTTGTCATAGGGTAGATGACAAAAAGAGAGAAGGTGGAGGGCATCCCCTTACTCACATAGTTCCAGGGTATCCTATTTTTGAGTCCATATCAAGCCATACACTAAATCTTAGATGGTTTGCTCAGGAAATGTTCTAGGTGTCTTTTTATTCCAGCCAAGAGTTATGATTATACATAAGATATAATGCTTTATTTATTAATTAATATGCTGGACATAATTACAACTACATAAAAGTTATTCTTATATATACACACATACTCATATATGTGGATAAAGATGAGAAGGAAAATAGAAGAATAAATAGATTTATCAGTGATGGAATTATGGATAGCATTTTTAATTTTAAAAATTTGGGTATTTGAAAGTGAGTTATTAAATTAAAAAAAGAAACAATAACAAAGAAATGCATCATAATGCTTTAGCTAATCAAAATGAACACCAAAGGGAGCATCATGAAAAACTGTAGAAAACATTTGTAATCACTTAAAACATTCCAACACATATTAATATATCCCTGCCAGGATGCACAAGAAATTTATATTATGATTTTCCTTTTGAAATGGGAAAGGCTGCATATAGAAAAGGTGCAGGAGAGAGATCTTGCACTGTCTACTGTGTCGGTAGATTGGGAATTATAAATTCATGTAAGTGGATAACTAACAAAAAAAAAAATAGAAAAGAAAACCGATAGACTTCTTCCCTGTCTCGGTAGGTGAAGTAGAATTAGCATGACTCTTAAATTGTTGTTTCATTCTCTTTTAAGACTTTTCCATCACTATTTTATATGGGTCATTCTTTTTTTTTTTTCCATTTTATTTATTTTTTCAGCGTAACAGTATTCATTCTTTTTGCACAACACCCAGTGCTCCATGCAAAACGTGCCCTCCCCATTACCCACCACCTGTTCCCCCAACCTCCCACCCCTGACCCTTCAAAACCCTCAGGTTGTTTTTCAGAGTCCATAGTCTCTTATGGTTCATTCTTAAAGCTAGTTTTTCAAGTAAATAACTTCCTATGTTATCTTCCAATGCAACTTATCATGTGTATACCACTTAAAAGGCAATGGCTTTATCTGAGCGTTGTGGGACATTCAAATTAAGTACAAAATGTAATCTCTGGCTTTCCCAGAAAGATTTTCTTTCTAGGACACATGAAGAAGTATAAATAATAAGACACTCTAAAAATGTATGTATGGAATTATTACTGCAATGCCTAGCATAGACTGAAGACACGATTTAAACAGACGGAGATCAGAGTGGGCTCAAATCCACAGAGAAGATTTTATGCAACATTTGTATTCATTAGGCCAAGCAGTAATGAATCATTAATCATTCAGTTATCACTAAGAATTCAGTTACTTCAAGAGTGATATATTGGTTTCTTTCTTTTTTTTCTTTAAATATTTTATTTATTTGAGAGAGAGAATGTGAGAGAGAGAGAGAGAGCAAGCGAGCACACAAGAGGGGGAGAGGGGCAGAGGGAGAGGAAGAAGCAGGCTCCCCGCTGAGCAGGGAGCTGACACAGGGCCTGATGCCAGGGCCCTGCGATCATGACTCAAGCCGAAGACAGACGCTAAACCAACTGAGCCACCCAGGCACCCCTATGTTGGTTTATTTCTTATGTAGCCCTCCAGGGTGGGTTTTCTGTTGGCAGGGTTGCTCTGCTCCATGGTCGAAAATGCACTCGGACTGGCAGTTGCTTTGCCTCCTTCATTGTCCAGTATCTCAGGACCCTCAGGTCATTTCTCTGAGATAGCCAAAGGGCAGAGAATGCAGAGATCCCCGAGTGCACTTTTATTTGAGTCTACTCCTGGAATGAACACATTCCTTCCTCCCGTATTTCATTAACTGTAGCTCACTGCACGAGAGGCAGGGGCATGCAATCTAGTTGGCCAGCCACATATTGATCTTCTAGTGCAATGGGAGAAAGAAGAAAGTCCATTCTGGTGGGCAGCTGAGTCTCTGTAACAGACGTGGGTAACGTCAATGATTGGGAAGAATAAAAGAGAATGAATGCCTTTGCCCAGGCAGGAAGGACAATAACACCCATGTTGTTAAACTTCATCAGGCCTCCATTTCTTTATCTAAGAAACAAAACTTATTCCAGATGATTCTAAAATTGTTTCCAGCTTTTATGTTTCTGTGGTTCTGGGAACTAGCATTCAGTGGGCGTTGTGTTTAGCCGGAGCGACGTGTTCATGTTGGAAATGGTGCATGGTAACTCTTGTGTTATGTGGGTAGAGTGGGTCTAGACAAATCCTTGGATTGTGCTTGAAATTTTAAAAAAAATCAAATGACAGATATTGATCAAGTAACCACTCTATTCCAGACACTTTGAGCCGGGTGCTGTGGAGCATACAAAGGAATTGATTCATTCTTTTTGAGAACAGATTACATCCTATTTATGAAGGAGCTGAGCTGGATGAAGAAAGGGGAAGATTAAAAATGAAGTAGAAGAGGTTACATGCCTAGGATTCCAGACTTCACAGTATGGAGTAGGAGATGAAGGCAAGTATGAAATGACCCTTTATCTTCTGTAATATTTTTGTGAAGAAAATCATCTCCAATGAAACCTTGATTCCCTAGATTTGTCTCTTACAATTGGACACATTACATTTCCATTCACTGAAAGTTTTGATTAATTAAGCTGGGGTTAACTATAGCTTTACTGCAAGTAAAAATGCATGACTTCATTCTCTATTTTATAGACCAATTAATTTAAGATTCTTTGTAAGGTAAAATTGGACCTCCAGGCAATTAAAGTATTCCACACAATTTACCTAGTTCTATGAAAATATATTTTCAGGTGTTATAATCACTGGAAAATTCTGCCAAATGTGGTGTTTTACCGCTGTTAATTCTTAGCCAGTCATACCTCTAATATATCCCAGGGCTCTTATCTTTGGATATAATGACTCTATCTTGATTTTATTTTTCTATAGTGGTTAGTTTTTAAAAATTTTATGTTCATAGGGAAATTATAACCCCGAAGGTTTTGGAGGGAGAGCATTTCATGTTTGGTTTGCCTTCTGCATCATGTCTTGTTATACATCCACTGCAGTTTTTTTTTTTTTTAAGATTTTATTTATTTATTTGACAGAAAGAGATCACAAGTAGGCAGAGAGGCAGGCAGAGAGAGAGGAAGGGAAAGCAGGCTCCCTGCTGAGCAGAGAGCTCGATGCGGGGCTTGATCCCAGGACCCTGGGATCATAACCTGAGCCGAAGGTGGAGGCTCTAACCCACTGAGCCACCCAGGTGCCCCAACGGCAGTTATTTTTGTTTCGTCTTGAACATCTGTCCCAATTTACTTTTCTTATGTAACACAAAGCCTGAGATTAGGAATCGGGTGACATGCATTTCAGTTGGGTCTGCCGCGTATTCTTTTTTATGATGGTGCCTTGGTCTTCTTGTCTGTCCAATAGGGAGCTGAACTAGAAGATAGGTTGCACTCTCTTTGAAGTTCTACTACTCTTCTATATCTTAATATTAGGTTATCACTTTTTATTTGATTATCAATCTATTACTTTAATTTTTGTTGTTAAAAGGGCCTGTTACTTTTTTTTTGGAAAGTATTTTCAGAAGCTTACTTGAACCAGCATAACCTAGGATGCTTATTAAGATGTAGATTCCTCTAGTCAATGATACCGTAATAGCATTCCATGATGACAGATGGTAGCTACAGTCATAGTGAGCATAACATAATGTATAGAGAAGTTGAATCACTATGTTGTACATCTGAAACTAATGTAACACTGTGTGGCAACTATGCTTAAATTAAAAAAAAATTTAAAGGTTAAAAAAATGTAGATTTCCCATAAAAAGTATATGATCCCTGTAGCACATTCACTAAATCGGGCTTTCTAGGGAAATAGTTCTCTTAGTCGCTAAATGTGTATACGGGCCACATGGGGACCTTGTTAAAAAGGAAAACTCCTAATTCAGTGTGTCTGGGGGTAGGACCTGGGATTCTATTTCTAACAAACTTAGAGGTAACACTGCTGATCTGCCCACCACACTCTGAATGGCAGGGCTCTCAGAGCTGGGACTGCCGCGCCAACCCGGCAGAACCATGTCTTGAGTGAAGACAGAATTAGCCAGATTGTGGAATGTTTAAAATGTAGCACTCATGCCTAAAATGTAGCATGTAGCATCCAAGTCATATAAAGTAAAGAAGAAAGGTGTTGCAGAATAAAGATCAAAGACTATAATGCAATATGCATCAGGTGCTCTTATGGGTGGTCATTTCAGAGAACTATACCCTTTGTTGCTGTTATTGTAATCATGAGAATGCAATGAAATTCCAAGTACCCAGCAATAAGAAAGAAATTGTTTCCTTTTTACTGTTGTGGTTTTGCTGGATGCTGTCCACAGGCTCTTTCTCTCATTGCCCTTCCACAGATCTTACAGAGTCTGTGGCTGGTGTGATCACATTCTTAGTCATGGAAATATGGTTTCTTTCCTGATTCAGTGTGATGAGTAAAAAGATTGTTTATGCTGAGAGTGAAAAGGTCTTCAAACTAATTTGCTTTCTAGTAAGCAGCAAGCCTGCAGGGCCCCTGGAAAGACGCCTGACATCTCCCTGAAGATTAAATTTCTGCTAAGTTTTTTTTTTAACTTAAAAAATGTTTATTGAAGTATAATTGACATATAACATTATAGTAGTTTCAGGTGTACCATGATTACATTTTCATTTTTAAAAGTGTCTATTCTTTAACTTTTGAAGAATTTGTAATTGCCTGTAAAGTTAGCTTACATGAATGTCCTTTCTCTCAACTGCAATATTCAAAGGCAAAAATGGTTTTGTAGAAATGTATGCATTTGCATGTTTAAATGGGATCTGATTTATATTGTGCCAAGTATCATTACTGGCAATTATGTAGTCTTTGAAATGAAATTATGACTTAAAAATGTATGTGGCATATGTTCTACTCCAATTAAAAAAATATGCCTAGGGAAACTTTCTTTTCCTTTTTTTTTTTTTTTAAATTCCACAAATCCTGCTAAAATCTAAGAATTGTATAAACCGATCTCCATTTTTACCCTTTCCATGGATATGTTTATATTACTCAACATTTGAACATTAGAGTTCTTAATCATATTTCATGTTGTAATAATAATAAGAAGAAGAATAATTAATATCAATCATAACAGAACCTCACACTCGTAGAGGTCTCATCAGGTTTCAGGCTACATGCCAAGTGCTTTATATGAATTATCCTTTTATTCTACATTAATGTCTTCACAGTCAAGGTGCTTTGTTTAATATACATAAGGAAAATCTTAAAGCTCATTTGGGGCTGCGTGCACGTGCGCACGCACAAACACACACACACACACACAAAACCCTTGTGAGAACAAAACCAAGAAGAGTCTTAAAAAAAAAACAACAACCCTGAAGTCGTGTGACAGATTTAACAAATTCTTTTTATTTACATAGAAATGTGTACACATACTTTCTCTGTACACAGAAAATTCTAAGTATATATACATATATGGTTCCCACATATTTTACAATAAATAGTATTTTAATCCTGTCTATAGATGAAAATAAAAGGATGCCTCAAAATATTTCACACCAACCACAAAATTACGAAAGCACCTGATGAACTCAGAGCAAAAATTTCAAGCCTGTACTACCACACACTAAGCCTAGTACATTTTTTTTACAAAAGACAAAATCAAACACTGTACAGAGATCACCAGTAAACAGAAAGGAATGGAGATGCAAAATAGAGAAGAGAGCCGTTGGCTCTTCAAACAATGTAGAAAGAGCATTTTTGTTGGTGAGACTGGTCTTAAGTTTAATGTTTTACTTCAACTGGTATTTTACAGATAAGGGGGAAAAGTGAACACCTACTGTAAGAGTAACCATTCCATGAGTCTTACGAGTTCTAGAAACCTTATTGCTGGCCAGCCAGACCCTCTTTCTGTGTTGATGCAAAGATCATTCAGATCTATGTTGCAGGATGCCTGTCCACACCACCCGCCCCTCTCCCCGCCAGAGAAGATGGCAATGACTCCAACTGTGAAGCCGCTTTAATTTGGAAGTGATTTCAAAAGACTGGTGAGTCAGGTTGTTGACACTTAATAACAATCAGTCATGTTTAAATATACTCTTTATCTCCAGGTAGTGTTTGATCCCCCACCCAAATAATTAACTAAATGCAAAGAGGACTTAATCTGGGAGGCTAGAAATAATGAATCCATAATCCTGGAATTTTGTCAGTCCACTTCCAATTATTTTCTCTGTTCTTGCCTAGGGAACAAAATCACTTTCTCTCAATTTCAGAGTTGTTCTATGCGTGTATATAAACTCACACTATCACATGAATAGCATGAAGTTATAGGTTACAGGGTAGAATGCAGATTTTATGGTATTTTTGGCAATCTCGTGAGATTGAATTTGGCAAAAGAATCTAAAAACATCATGATCTTCATGATTGTGGGACTGACTTAAAATATATTCGGATTCGCTTTCCCAATGCCCCAATATTACTACCCAGATGAGAATCCTAAAGATGGTGACCAACCCAGGACTAAGTGCTTAACTCTCATCCCAGCCTAACTCAGATAATAATGTGTTTAGTTCCACTGTGGCACTGTAACCTCACACATGAGTTTTGAAACAAATTTTACCCCTTCATCTCTCATATCAATAACAGCACAGATGTGGGGGGAAAGACGGAGATAAGAAAAGAATTCAATGTCAGAAATGTGATTTATCTATCAAATGCAATCTTTTCAGTTACTTTACTGAATCTGCTATTTTTAAGGTAACCTTCCAAAACAAATTTCAAAGGCAGGCTCATTTCAAGAGCAATGTTTATCATGCATAATTCGGTTCTTTTTCGTTGCATGTTTCTACCATTGATGTTGATTTTAGAGAAACAACAATATTTCTAGGACTTAGCCATCCTACATGAAAGTGATGGCTTCATACACAGTTTGACTTTTCAGATTAAGGTACAAGCAAAACAAACACATTTCACATTTAAAAATGTTTCTTTTTCTTTTTTTTTTTAATTTGAAAACCTAATAGGAAACTAAGGTTCACTGCCAGAAACAAAAGGGATCCTTTACCACGAAGAGTTGGCCTTGGTTCTTGGTCATTCTAATGAAATATGTATTCACCCTCATTTATATCACTGTGGAAAGATTCAGCCAGAAGATAAATATGGAGTCTCACTATGGTAATTGTAGTCAGGACAAACTTTTTGCACAAGTTTATAATCAACACTGTAAAAGGCAATGTAAATGCAAATGACCTTGAAGGGTTTGGAACACAACCAAGACACATGGCTCTGAGTCTGCTCCTGGTAGCAGATCTTCGATGGGTCAAAGTTGCACAGGGCAGTCTTCTTCGCCCGGTCTGTTTTTTCATATTCAATGCGACAATTGAAAGATTTGGATTCCTTGGTCTCCAAGGTAGACTGCGGGGAAACTTCAAATTCCACCACTTTGGAGGGGGGTACCAAACTCACTGAAACGTTGCCTAGGCCTGTGGAATTATGTCGGAAATAAACACTGAAGGTTCCATTTCCATGGTCAACGATTTTTCCTGTGATGAGGAGATTGAGTTTAACAGTTTTAATGTTGGAATGGAAGTCGCCCCACCCAAACATCTTCTTAAATTTTCCCGTCTTTACTATTGGCCTCCGTTTAGTTCTTGCCAGTGGCTCCTGAACCTCCGTGACATTGGCCAGCCAATCCCAAAAGTTTTCCATGCTGTCCGCATATGCCAAGTGTCCAGGCTTTGGGACAGGAGACTGTTTAACAAACAGGCGCAGAGGATTGATGATCCTTGAGTGCACCACGTTTCCAACCAAGGTCCCGGGAGCATCTTTGTCTTCCCAGTCCAACCCCTCTGTGGCATGCACCGCCTTCTTACTGTCACAAAATAGCTGTTTGAAAAGAAGAAAGAGAAATAAACTTGAGGTTAGGCTTTGAGCACACACACTAAAGCCAAAGCAAAGGGGAAGTGCTTGCAGTATTATTTCAATTCTTGACAAATAGCATTTCACACACACAGCTGGGCTCAACAGCATAACAAGATGAGCATCTATTCAAGCAATGTAAAATTGTGAACACAAAATTTAAATTAGGAAGAAAGTATTTCATTTTAATGGGTTAATGTGGTTTTCATCCCTGCTTCCTCATATTTATAATACTATCTTTCCAGATTGGAGGAAGTAATATATTTTGGTATCTCATTTGATAAAAACATTCCATTTGTGAGGTCTTCTCTTTCAGGTAGAAGACGACTCCAGAATGCTGAAGGTTTCTACCAAGAAGCTAGAAGCCAACTGAATGCAAAATATTGATATGTCTTTTAAGTATACATGGAAATATTAAGGGTATTATATTCAAAGGCTTATGTCAAATAATTTCATAGTTTTTGATATAATTCCATCTCAAACTCTGAAATAAAAAAAAAAGAGTATGAATAGTAAGAGAAAGTTCTACAAAAGTTTTAGTTGAAAAAAATTTCAAATGTTGTGGTTCTTACAGAAACAAAAACAAGTTGGAAATGTCTATTTTGAATTAATAACAGACCATAGATTATCCAATAAATTTTATTATAACTGAATTCTATACCCTGAAAGAATTGCTAAGAAAGAATGCAAATTAGTTTTATGGATTCCACAGAATGTGGTTCAGATCACACCCACTGAAACATGGTACTGTATCTGGATCTGATGTTTCTTTTTATTCTTTTTGTACTGCAAGAGTCCCCATAATTTCTAAAAATCAATTAGTTAAGCCAATATTGATTTTGAGGGATGGAATCATAATATATGAAACTGTTGCCTGGAGTGAATATTTATGGATGAGTTATAAAGTCCGGAAAATAGAGGTTTCTAGTGGAAACACAGATAGCCTCTTATCTCTAATGACACAAACCACTCTGGTAATGATTCTCCAGAAAACTGTCAGCATGACGAAAAGGATGAGAGAGAAGTGAAGCTGTATTTATGAACTGTTTCCCCAATCCTTTCAAACTTGGCAAAGTACCTGGTAAAACTAGTCTCAGATTATTACAAAAATTATTGCTTTCAATCCAATTTTTGAGAAAAAAAAAAAAAGAAGACACAGCTTGGATTATAAATATTGTACTCCACATATGGTAGAGCTTAATAATAATATGAGGTTATCTTCTAACGATTTATGAGAGTTTAGAAGTTTAAGTTCTAATAGAGCTTCGTGAAAAGTGTTTTCACCTATACCCCAGCCCCTAAGATCACGTTAGAGTCAGAAACCAAGGACTTCAATGCATGGGTTTTTCCTTTTTGTGTACTTTGGGTGAGGAGGTGGGGTAGGGTGCATAATATATTTGCCTCTGATTAATTTCTTGACGGCTTTTCTTCTTCATGTCTAGTATTTTTAAAAATTCTTTTCCCTTAAAATTACTAAGGTTTGGCAGAAGGTCAAATTGAAACAATGCACCGTCTTACTATTTTGAGAATCTAAATCTGTGCTACCTTCTTAGGCGTTTAGGTATCCTGAGTTGATACTTCTTTCCTCTGCTGATGTTGAAAGGTGAGTATATTCACCAGGAAAAGAAGAATCCTTACTCTGGATTTCTGGCTCAAAATATTCTGGGTTATCTCTGACAGTGTGACTAGCTTTCTGATTTTGAATATTCTTTTTTTTTTTAAGTTTTTATTTATTTGTTTGTTTTAAAGATTTTTATTTATTTTGACAAAGAGAGATAGAGTGAGAGAAGGAACACAAGCAGGGGGAGTGGGAGAGGAAGAAGCAGGCCTCCCACAGAGCAGGGAGCCTGATGAGGAACTTGATCCCTGGACCTTGGAATCATGATCTGAGCTGAAGGAAGACGCTTACAACTGAGCCCCCCAAGTCCCTTATTTATTTATTTGAGAGAGAGAGAGAGCAGGAGTAGAGGAGGGGGAGGATAGAGGGAGAAGGAGAAGCAGACTCCCCGATGAGCAGGGAACTGGAGGTGGGTCTCAATCCCAGGACCCTGGGATTATGACCCAAGCACCCCCTATTTTGAATACTCTTAATAACGATGTATAAATCGCATTCAAATCCTTTGGTACTCGCCCATGGGGTTCAGTGGTGGCTTCAGTTATGACTTAAGTTCCTGAGAGCTGACTGAAGAAGCCTGGTCCAACTGACATGCCACTCTCTCCCCAGCAAGACGTCCGAGGACGTCTTGGATCAAGGTCCAATTTCTCTTTTCTGTGGTTGTGATTCTTGTTGCCCAGAGTCTACTATCTGTCTTTCATCCATTTCCAGTATTTCATGAGATGTGCTTTGCTTGGTCCATGCTGACAGACCAAGACACACCTTCCACTTACGGAGAAGCTTGTGCATAAGAACTTTACTTCCTGATCTCTACTCCCAGACTCGGTATAACTTACAAACTTCTTTTCTCACGCCTGCCTTCCTTTCTCTCTTTGATAGAGTAAATCCTTTCCAACACTTTCCCCTTATAAATTTTTTTTTTTTTTTTAAATCTCAGATCTTACCTTTATACACCATGCTGTCAATCAATGTTTTATTAGCAGGACTAAGACTGATTTTCCATTCAAAAAAATTTTTTATAATAATTTTTACTTGTTTTTCAGAAATGTCTGAGGATAGTCAAGAGGAAAATAAAATTCTTTTGAGCTCAAAAGAAAAAAAAATATTTTTTTTGCTCAGAAGTATGAGAACATTCTTTGCTCCCAGGGGTAACATGATCTTTTTTAGCTCCCTTAAAATGTTTGTTTTACATTATACATTTTCCTGAATTTTTTCTACCTGGATCATTTTTTCTCATTTAGTGCTTGGCCGGATTTTCTCCTTACTTTTCCATTATTGAAAACTTATAATAAAAGTGAATCCATCATTAAATGACAAGTAAGTTTGCAAGTTAACTGGTATTGGCCTTTTACTCATTATAGATGCCATTATGAGAGAGATGTTAAGAAATCCTCTTATCTCTAGGACTTCTGCTGTGCTGGTTCTGAGATTATTCAATAGTAATAAGAAAAACAAGAATAATAATACTAAAAAATCATTTACTGAGTGTCAAAAAAAAAAGAAAACTTTCTTTGTAATAATTTATGTCATAACAAACTGACTCAAACGTATGTGACTAACCCTAAGAAATGAAAGTGTAAAAACAAAAACTAAGTTTATCAAACAGATAACTTATATGCAATTATTTGGTTTTAGAAAGGCTCTTCAACCCTCCAGAAAAGATTTTTCATATGAAAATTTAAAATGTAATTTGACTTTTAAAAAGTATATTCTAACACAATACTCTATAGGTTCAAACCCATTCAAGGAGCTCATGATTTTAAGGTAGGCTTATATAAAAAAATAGTAAAATTTAACTAATAGCACAGGCCTGTAATTGGTCCCTGCTCTTGGGAAAATGCTAATAGTATTTTAGATAAAAAGTAGATATACATGTATTTTAATTTTTTTGCTTTGCCCTAGACCATCACATTACTTTGACAACAGTATTAAACAAGTTGAGCACACCTGTGTATAACTTCGTCTATTTATTACTTTATTTTCTTTTAAAGATTTCATTTATTTATTTAAAAGAGAGAGACAGAGAGTATGAGCAGGGGAGGAGGCAGAGGAACAAGCAGGCTCCCCACTGAGCAAGAAGCTCGATGCTGGGCTCAATCTCAGGACTCTGAGATCATGACCTGAACCAAAGTCAGACACTTAACCAAGTGAGCCACCCAGGCAGCCGTATCTTACTTCAAAATACATGACAGTTATCACAAATACTGATTTCCAAATCTAAATCCAAATCTCAAAAAGTTAATCAAATAATAAGAAAAGTGTAATTAAATCGGTAAATATATTGCTAATTGTCCTACAAAACCGACAATTGTACCTCCTCTCCCAACTCACTGTCCCTTTGGTATAACATGTTCAGCGTTCCCCCTGGAATATTTTGTTAAGATGAATGCATCACTGCTGAGAGGGTACCCCCTCCTAGACCAGGCCTGCAAAGATGGTTGTATGATCTAAGTCTCCAAGGCTCATGCTTAACCTCAAAGATCTAAAGAAGGATGACTAGGGGTTGGATGAACTATAACCCTGCCCCACACTCATCCATACACTCCCAGTATGGAAGCAGAACAGTGGAAAAGGCAGAGGCATCCGGTGCCTGACGACCTCACAGGCTTTACTTGAGTGTTTGATGTGAGCCCATTTTCTCACCTATATCTCCCTTGCTGATTGATTGTAAGGACCAAATTTAAAAAATGGATGGAAATTACTGAGCCCAATTTCTGGCAAAAGGCATCAATGACTGATGGGTCTCGCATGGTCCAATGGCTAGTACCATGTTTCTTATTCAAGAACTGTCTTCAAAGGGTTGTATGACTCTTGGGCCTTCAGGAAGCTGATTAATGTTTAATCAAGCAATTTGTTCAGTGCCATATAATAAATTAGTGACTGAGTAGAAAACACCTTTCTCAACCCCAGAACATGAATCAATCGTTTTCTCACGTTTCCACTTTCACTGGCGTCGGAGTCACAGCCAGGTCATAGGCACAGGTGAGCTCTCTTTGCCAACAGAACGTGTTTGTGGATCTTTGATTCCAGCCTACCGAATGAGTCAGCGAAAGGACATGCTGCGAGAATCTGGAGGTGGTTCTGAATCTGTTGGCAAACACTCTGTCCAAGTCAGTGTTGCTGGATGTTATCTGCAAAACACATGGCTGTATCCCTTTGCTTACTTTTATATTTGCTGTGGCTTTCTATGGCTATCACTGCTTCCTTTGGTCCCATTGTATTACAATAATAATGCAAAAACATTTAACCGCAAGCAAGCCCCAAATGGAGTTTCGAAAAAGGGAGAAAAAAGAGGAATTGCTGTGCTTTATCTGTTTGAACATTCTCTGATTTCCACACATTTATCAAAGTTTAAGTAATTTATGTCTTGGCAGGGTGTATCAATTTCACAAAGCACACACATTAGCGAGATACAATGATATCATATTAGCTTTTTCTGCATCTTACAGAGGAGCTCAAAAAGATTAATAAAAGCTCAAACCTTCATCAATTAAGTGAAGCAGGTGGAAGGAAGGGAGTAGAGAAAGAAGACTGTATTTCATTTCAGTTCTTTGTTTTTAGGGGGGAAAAAGCTGACAGGTTCAAATCATTCATCATAACAAGCTGGAGTTGAATTTTGCTGATAATTAAATGCATTTTTTCCCAAGAGACAAAGAAGCTGCAATGAATTTTATAGTAGCAGATGTGAGAACTGTCACGAATTATGGAAATAATTTATAAACTAAAAAGCATTTCCCTCTGCAAATACTATATCAGAAGATCCTTTTAAAAACTATATCTGTCATATACTTTTCAATAAACGGTTTAGAGTAATTTTAGTTTTATAGAAAAATTTTGTCATACAGAGAGTTACCATATACCCTGTATCCCATTGCCTGTACTGCTAACATCTTACATTATAGTGTGCTTGTAACAACTAATGAACCAACACTTGACACATGATTATGAAATGAAGTCTCTACTTGACTCGGATTTCCTTTGTTTTTCCTTAGTGTCCTTTATCTACTCGAGGATCCCGTCTAGAACCCCACATTATGGTCATCATGTATCCTTACGTTTGTCTTGGCTGTGACAGCTTCTTAGTCTTTCCTTTTTTTTTTTTTTTTTTTTAAGATTTATTTATTTATTTGAGAGATAGCAGGGGGAAGGGAGGGACAAAGAACCTCACGCAGGCTCCAGACCGAGCATGTAGCCTGACACAGGGCCACATCCCATGACCCTGAGATCAGGACCTTAGCTGAAACCAAGAGTCTGACACTTAACTGACTGAACCACCCAGGCGCCCCAGTCTTTTCTTATTTTTGATGAAATAGTATGTTTTGAAGAGTACTGGTTAGACATTTTGTAGAATGTTCTTCAATTTGAGTTTGTCTGATTTTTGTTCCATGATTACTCTGGGGTTATAGGTTGGGGAGGAAGTGCCATTTTCATCAGTTTATCTCAAGGGCACATGTTAGCAACATACTTCATTACTGTTGATGTTATTCTTTGTATTCTGGGAAAAAAGTTCCTTTTTTCAAAGTTTTCCTTTCAAAATTTTCGTAAGACTTGTTCATTTTTGTTATCATAAGCTTAGTTTAATTCACATCTAATTAGCGGCACTTGGCTTAGGATTATTATTATTTTTTAAATCAGGTATTCTCAAGCTTTTCAATTTATAACTATTGAATCACTGAATTATCTAAAATAACCTCAGAGTTGTTTAGGAAGTCATATGCTCCTTATAAAGTATTTCAGCAATACTGCATCCTATACATATGTCTGTCCTCGTTATTAGTTATTTTGTTTTTGTTTTTGTTTTTTTTTTTAAGATTTTATTTATTTATTTGACAGAGAGAGATTACAAGTAGATAGAGAGGCAGGCAGAAAGAGAGAGAGAGGGAAGCAGGCTCCCTGCTGAGCAGAGAGCCTGATGCAGGACTCGATCCCAGGACCCCAAGATCATGACCTGAGCTGAAGGCAGTGGCTTAACCCACTGAGCCACCCAGGCGCCCCAGTTATTTTGTTTTTATTTAATATTAATTTCTTAAAAACTTGGGTCCATTTCAGTAACTGAGAGCTCAGTCAGAAGAGCGTATTCTATCAATATCTTACATAGAATTAGATGCTGACTGTATCAGGGCCAACTGTCCCTTTTCTCAAGTCTGGAGCCGGCCCACCATACTTGACTCTAGACACCCCCAGTGAGTCTTATCAACTCTGAGATGAGGCTTTCTTGGTGTCTGTTTATCAAGGGGGCATGGAGCTAATGAAAGAAAGCCTCACAAAAGAGCATTCTATATTCATAGTACTCTGGGTGCTAAAGGATCATGAATGCTATGTGCTCTCACTTGGGATCTGGGGACAGTGAGACCTTTGGCATAATTATGAGATAACCCTTTTCTCTGTGTCCATCATTGTGACAGCTTTGCTTTTTCTCTGTAGCTCATGCTAAAGGGCTGAGAAAGGGAGATTTCTTTACACACAGTGCATAACAGAAAGGAAGTGAAGGGCATTTAAAGCTTTGAGCTTCTGGGGTTCAAATTCCATTCAATCTATACCACGCCACTATCTGTCCAGGTAGTTCTATCTTACAGCACTTTGAACAGATGGTGTTTTCATTTGAAGAAATGCCAGCAGAGGGGCGCCTGGGTGGCTCAGTGGATTAAGCCGCTGCCTTCGGCTCAGGTCATGATCTCAGGGTCCTGGTATCGAGCCCCGCATCGGGCTCTCTGCTCTGCAGGGAGACTGCTTCCTCCTCTCTCTCTGCCTGCCTCTCTGCCTATTTGTGATCTCTCTCTGTCAAATAAATAAATAAAATCTTTAAAAAAAAAAAAGAAATGCCAGCAGAAGAGATCTCTCCACCAGCCCTGCTGTCCTGGTCTAGAGTTTAACAGTTACAACTGACACATTTATTTTGTTCCCACTAACTCTTCACTGACATGACACCAGGGGAGTAGGACAGGCTTGAATTTCTTAAGTAATTGAAGCTTAGCACTTGAAGCTCACTGCTTCTATATATAGTTCTCCTGCCTTAGCAAGACCAGACTGGATGACATTAACATACCTTGCTTAAGAAAGTAGGAAGCCTGAAACAGCTTGGAAATATTTCCACAAAAATTATTTTACTTTTACAGGAGTAAATTAATTGCCTCACTGACTTTTGCCTATACCTGCAGCCAGATGAATGCGACTGGACTCCTTCCCACATTGCATTTGCAAATAACTGGACTGGGAGACAAAATGGGGAGTCCCAAACAAGTCCGTCCGTTGTAGAAAAGAATCTGTCGGCACATCCTCCAGCAGCTGAATTTGCCCAAACAGAAAAACTGTTCCAAGAGTGATGGAATGAATGAAAGAAGCAGACACAAGGAATTCAATCAGAATAGGTTAAACACTACAGCAGGAAAGAATGAGGCATGGAAACAGCAGTGCTTTGATTTGCTGGAAGGAGCTGGGGTCAGAGCCCTGGGATGGAAATCTGGCACCATCACTTATGGTCCCATCATCCTGGGCCAGTCATGACTGTTTTTTCAGTGGTAAAACAGTAGAGGCAGGGAGGGTTGGAGTTGAACTTGGGAGAGAAGGAGGTCCTGAGGCAGCTAGTGAATCAGAGTGAGGCCACTCTGTGGGCAGGACACTTGTAATGACATGAGTTCTATAGTCCAGAGGATTGAAGAGACACAGAACCGTGGCCAGAAATGCAAGCATTCATCTTTAATCACTGACTGAACACCTATTTACGGAATGCCTTCCAGACATAGCATTTATGCTCTAGGTATTGGGAGAACGTTGCTCAAGGGGCAGATAAAGTTTCTGCCTTCATGGGATTTGTAGAAGAGCAGGAAAAAGAAGAATAAATCATACATAAATCTCTCATTTATGCTTGTCATAAGGGTCAGGAAATTTATCTGTATATCCATATCTATATCTATATCTATATCTACATATATCAGCACAGCAGGAAGTCAAGAGCCCTAGTGCTCAACAGGGAGAGCAACAGCGCATAGAACCGTGTAATTAATACCTTTATTCTGATGAGAGAAATGAAATCCAAGATTTACCAGTTGATGATTGATAATGAATGAATCAGTGACAAGAAAACATATTGATCTTGGTATTTATACTCCTTTTTTCCTACTCTGAATTATGTATTGATTTGTTTATAATTACTAATGAGAGTATGATAACATTATAAGACAATAGTTATATTTCTTCTAGTGAAAGGTTAATTTTTTTTTCTTTTTCTTCTGCCCCCCTAACTTTATTGAGGTATAATTGACAAACAAAATTGTTATGTTTAAAGCATTCCACGTGAGGATTTGATACATGTTGACAGTGTGAAAGGATTCCCAGCACCCAGTTAATTAACACATCCCTCACCCCAGAGTTACCTTTTTGCGGGGAAGGCAAGTGAGAACCCTTAAGAATTCCAATTGTACACCACAGTACTATCAATTACAGTCACCAAGCCGTACATTAGATCTAAAGAACTTACCTGTCTTATAACTGAAAGTACATGACCACCTCTGTTAACCATAAGTGGACTCCAACGTTCTCAGAGCTGACTTTCTGATTAGGAAGTCTAGTGCTCTTAGGTAGCAACCCTAGCCAGCCTGGGTTTTCACCCTTAAACCTCCTACGAGATGCTGAAGGTTTATAATACCGTTGACCCTAGAACAATATGGGTTTGAACTCTGCGGGTCCATTTATATGCAGATATTTTTCAATAAATACCATAGGGTACTGTAAATGAACTTTCTCTTCCTTATGATTTTCTTAATAACATTTTCTTTCCTCTAGCTTACGTTATTTTAAGAATGTAGTATACAAGAATATATAACAGTATATAACATACAAAATATGTGTTAATCAGTTGTTTAGGTTATGGGTGGTAAGTCTTCCAGTCAATAGGTTACTAGTAGTTCAGTTTTAGGAGAGTTAAATGTTGTATGTGGATTTTTGATTGCGTGGAGGTCAGCACCCCTAACCCACTGTGTTGTTTAAGGATAACTGTATAAATTCTTGGGTTCTGGGAGAGTCAGACCTTTGCCATGATTATGTTATAGCTCTTTCCTATAATACTATATAATTAATACAATATATATTAATGCTGATTGATAATGAACTAAGTATGTTCTGGATAAGTAACAATATTCTGAAATAAGGTAGGTTTGTCTTTATGTGTCCAGGCATGTGAAAAGATGCTAGTAGACAATAAATTTGGATGGTATCTATGATTTTCACAAGAAATACTGATTGTTCTAAATAAAAGGAAGAACAAAACAAATATTTTTTTTCCCAATCATAGCACTGAAAAGACATCTATACCTCAAGAGGATGTTTTCAGTTTTCTGTGTTTACACTGAATATAAAGTATTTACAGCCCATACTGCTTTACCATGAAATACTTGCCATGATATATATAACACACAGTGCACAGATTAAATATATTCCTACCATTAACAAGGAAGGCCATACCCTTAATTGTTTTATACTGCACTAAAAACATGTAGTCCTCTGGGGGCACCTGCGTGGCTCAGTGGGTTAAGCCTCTGCCTTCGGGTCATGATCTCAGGGTCCTGGGATCGAGTCCCACGTCAGACTCTCTGCTCTGCAGGCAGCCTGCTTCCTCCTCTCTCTCTCTCTCTCTCTCTGCCTGCCTCTCTGCCTACTTGTGATCTCTCTCTGTCAAATAAATAAATAAAATCTTTAAAAAAAATGTGCTCCTCTGTCCATTAAAGGAAAAAAAAATCCAAATTTCCAGGATAAGGCAGAATGAACCAAATGCTCTAAACTTGTGGATTTGTACCAAGCTGGGAGAGTTGGCTTTTCCTTAATAACAGAAGTGGCATATGCTACAAGAGATAAATTGATACCGATCTGTACAAATATTTTTTAAAGGCAGCTGGCTTGCCCTCCCTTAGATATCCTGGAATCATTCATTAATGTTCTTTTTGAGTGACAATCACTGCAAAGTGCCAGTCTGGAAGGAGAACTGGTTTGTTTAATAGCTGTTTATAATGTTGTTCATGATGGAATCCATGTAGCTGGACATTAATTATTTTACTGAGGGTATGAGTTTACCCCAAGAACCCCCAGGGTGACCCTGCTATACAACCTACAAGTAGCCCACAGATGCCATTATAGAGCTGTATATTATAGAGCCAATAATGAAGGTGGTCTAAAGCCTTATCTTTGTTGCATATATATAGCTTATATAATTGCATTTCTTTAATTCTGTCCTGTATCTTGTAGTTAAAACTAAAATGATGACCAGCTCATCAGAAAGAAAAAAAAAATCCCTGTCATGATCAAACACAGCATCCCATTAAATTTTTTATTTTTAAAGGAATCTTGGAAAGCATTTTTTTCTGAGTAGAAATTTTACAGATTATAGTCATTGCCGACAAAATAGAAGCTCGTATCTGATGGACAACACACAATGCTATATTGATGATTAGTAGTATGGCTGGTCCTAAAGTCATATTTCTGGGGCTCTATTACTGAGCTGTCACAGCAGATTAAAAGAAGAATGACATAAAGGGAATGAAGGATGGTAGAATCAAACCTGTATCAATATATTAATTGTTCCTATTAATTTTTTGTGGCAATAAAGTGCATTGTTTCAAAATTCATTTTGCTTGTTGAAAAACAAATGATTGCTTAGGAGAAGAAAGCTAAACAGCGGACGTCCTTCCTTTCTGCTGAGTGTAGCAAATTCATTTTACCTTCCAGATATCTTTTAATAGCTACCCTTTACATTTTTCTAAATTGATACAGGAACTAACAGGAAACATAAATGTGAAGACAGAAATCTTAGCAGTAAGAGCCAAAAAGCTAGATTGCAATGCTTGGCAGTAGTTTTATTGCTAAGGTTAAATATGGCAATTCCTATTTTATCCTGATGACAGTAATCTGGAAAATCAATGACATAACTTCTGCAAAAAAATGTACACACACACACACACACACACACACAGATACACAGAAATATCATGTGTATAAACACATGTGTGCATGCACATACTATAATTTCTGTAAACGTTTAGGGGAAGGGGTGTGAAAGGAAACTTAGATTTCATTTTGTATTAGCAAGCTAAATAAAAGGGGCTCTTAAACAAGCATGAACAGGCTAGAAACAAATGTTGAGGATGTCCTGTGGAAGGGGGCTAAGTGTCACGACAAGACCATGCTTCCAGAGTGAAACGGGGTCAGATTGTAGTCTCCATTACTGCAAGTTTTGCAAAGTCAAACAAGGTATTTATTTATTTTTATTTTTTTGATAATCTAAGAGAAGAAAAATAGTCCCTTTGCAGTTAAGGAATCAATGCATCAGCATGTGAAGCGGTACTGTCTGCTTTCATCCATGTGTCCTTATAAACCCCATCCAAGTTTTTAATGAGAGAGAAAAGCTTCACGTGATAGGAACACATAAATACTTCTCAAATATAATGCCTGGGAGAAACAACATGAATCTGTGTGTGTGGGGGGGGGGTTGTTAAGATTTTATTTATTTATTTGACAGAGAGAGAGAGAATACAAGCAAGGGGAGCAGCGGGCAGAGGGAGAGGAAGAAACAGGTTCCCTGCTGAGCAGGGAGCCGGATGCGGGACTCAATCCTGGGATCCTGGGATCATGACCTGAACCTAAGGCAGCCAGTTAACCAATTGAGCCACCCAGATGCCCCGCGAATCTGTGTCTTGACCTCTAAATGTTGGCATTTGAAAGGGAAATTTATAACAAAGGGAAAAACAGTCAAATGAGGAGTGGAAATGCCAGATATCGCTATTTCTATCCCTTTAGGCAGAGTTTTGATGAGGGATGAGGAAACACAGTGTGGGGGGGGGGTACAGAGAGAGACAGGAGATGGGGGTTAGGAGAATTGCACACGTGCAGGGCTGTGTACTTTACCATCAAATCCTTTTGATATTTCAGTCTTGAGGTACAATTAGTCTGGCAATTAGCACGCACTGTCTGTGATGGTTAGTTTTAAAATTTCTTGTTTTTTTTTTTTTTTAAAGAATCTTTACACCGGTGTGGGGCTCCGACTCACAGCCTCAAAATGAAGAGTCCTATCCTCCACAGACTGAGCCCGCCAGGCACCCAGTGATGGTGAGTTTTAAGTGTCAACTCAGTGAGGTGACACTGTTCAGTTATTCAAACACTGATCGAGGTGTTGCTGTGAAGGTGTATTGTCAATGTGGTTGACATTCACAGTTAGTTGACCTTCTCTTTCTCAGTTCAACATGTTCGTGCTTATTGCTTACCTTCTCTCAACAAACATGACATTTATTCATTTAAAATAAATCTTCAAATGGTTTTAGATATATAGTTTGGTATTTCACTTAAATGTAAATGTTTACAATGTACTGGGAATGTTTACATGATCCTACATAAATGTGCTGCTTTATTATGACACAATATAAATGTTTTAGAAAATCAATGATAATTTCCATATGATAAAATATCTATTTCATAAAGAACACAAGTGTATTATTACTCATGTAAATGAAACTGATAACGGTGTTAAAATTATTTTTTGCCATAATCATTCCTAATATTTATACTGAGAATTACGGTCTTCATAAGTAATCTCATTTGATTCTTATACCTACTTTGTGAGGTGTGATGGGCAGGAGATAGCCTTGGAGAGCTTATGAGGGGTTGTCTAAGGTCCAAATATTGAAAGGCAGCAACAAATGTAGAAATCAGTTTTTTATCAAGTCACTGTTTTTTTCACACTAATACTCTAATGGGTCTGACACCAAACAACCAACTTGATCAACATAATACAAATAATATGACATAATATAAACTATTTACCTTACAAATAAAAAATTTCTTTTCACTACAAAATGTTTGTTCTAGAAAATAAAACTAAGAAAACGAAAGAAAATTAAAGTCAGGTAACTGAATATTTTAATGTATATTTATATTTTCTTCCTATGTAATACAAATGGTACATCTTTTGTATAGTATCTTTAATTACTTTTAAGAAAATACATTGTATTCAGTTGCATAACAGTTTAAATGCTTTAGAAGAAAAAATCTCGCTATTACTAAGAGTAAAAATCTGGGCCCATTTTCTCTAGACCTCCTCCTTAAACCTTCCACACTTTGTTGTTCCATCATTTGTCATCCAAGTCCAAATCAATTATTTGGATCATTTTGGGCAGAACCAAACTTGTTCTCTGGAATGACTCCATCCCTGAAGCTCACGGAGGTCTTCTGGGCTCTAGTTTTGTATCCATGGCTTTGCCTTCTTTCTTCATCTTGTCCCTTCTCTCTAAAGTGGCTTAGCCCAAGCTGGTGACATTTCTGGTGCTATGAATTTCTTAAAAACACATCAGTTTCCTGTGTTATTCACTGGGGTCCAAACCATTAACAAGAACGTCCTCCATACACCTTTTCTGGATAACTATCTTTATTCCTGGTTTTCTGCTGAGGTAGTTGATTGGATCCATGAGTCATAGACCTAAAGTCTTTAGCAAAAGCACTCATACCTTTGGTGTTCTCCCCAGAGCCCATCGTTTGACTCTAAGTAAAGGAGATTCTTCTTCTTGTTGTGGGTGGGCATTATCCAATCAGTTGAATGTCTTAAAAACAAAATTGTGGTTTGCCTGAGGAAGAAGAAATTCTGCCTCAAAATTGCAGCATTAACTCTTACCTGAAAGTTTCTGGGGCCTGCCCTACAAATGTCGAACTTGGCACCACCACAATTGCAAGAGGCAATCCCTTGAAATATGGCTTTTTAGGTTTCCATTTATCTACCCATCCACCTGTCTTTTATTTATCATCTCTCTAGCCTGTTGATTCTGTATCTCTGGTGAACTCCAATACACTACCCTTTAATTTTAATAATTATGTTCATGTTTAAATATCTTATTTCATGACTCATTTATGCCTCTTGCTTTCTTATATTGCCCATAGAACCCAACGGAGGGGATACGTGATTGTGATTTCATCATAAGTTCAGATTTAGGGTCAAGTGTCTCCATGGTCTCCCAAGAGTAACCTGTGCAAGTTCAAATCACTTCACCAGCCAGGTTTTTTGTTATTATCATTATTATTTATTTTTTACTTGACTCTTCCTCTTGTAGAGTCCTTGAAGGCAGCTGCTCTGTTTTGCTTGCCTTTTTGTCTCCAGTGCTTATCTGTGCTTGATTCACAGTAAGTGCCCAATGAAAGCTGAGTACATAAATCTGACTGGCAGTGTAACATCCTGGACCTTTCGCTACTTTTTATTTCCTTAGGCTTTCCTCTTAGGCCACTTTGGAAAATGTTCTAAATCCTAAATAAAATGGAGTCGATAAAGTAGTCAAATAGAAAAAGTAGTGGAGACAGGGAAAGAAGAGTTACACGTTGGGAGAACGGAACTGAATAAGCAGAAATGATGATGTGATAGAGGAAGAATGAAAATTAAATAGAAAAAAAATTCAAAATAATATTTGAAAGGTTTGGCAGGAATTAATGAAAAAATTTACAGAGTATTATAAAAAAAAAAAGACTGAATTCTATTACTCTCAAGGGGTACTTATTCCCGTGACTGTCTTCCCCCTAGAAGCTGAGATTTACTCACAGATCTCTACCGTTAGCCCCAACTTAACCCGGAGTTCAAGATTTATGGATCTAGCTTTCTAACAGACAGGTTCACTTTAAAGAAGGATAGTCAGGAGAAAAGCAGGCAGGGACAAGGGGCCCTGTCCTAAAAGGAAAACTACCCTTAAAAGGAAGAAGATCGCATCCTATTATTCTAGGCTTTACTCAGTGCTACAGCCTTAAGAGTTCCTACTAGGAGGCCTTACAACATGTATTTAAAATAATGGAAGGGAATGGTCTTGGGTGTTTTTACCCAGGCCCAGGGGCTTGCTGAATAGCCAGTGGGATGTTTAAACAAAGTGCTGGATTTGGTGGCCTATGGCAGGAAGATGAGCCTTAGGGCAGTGGAACCACCACCCCCTTGATCCCAGAGGCCACAGAAACACCACCCTGGAAGGAGCCCTCCACCTTTCCCACTTGAACAACCACCTGGTAAGTATGACAGGGACGTGGAGGGTTAATCAGATTAAAATAGCCCACATCAAAGAGCCCATAAAACATCCTAGATTTAAATACCAAATTGTCAATGTTTCAAGTCCCCTCCCTCTTCTGAACTTTGTACTCTCAATAAACTGCTTTGCTTCCCACCACCCTTCCTCTGCTCTACCTCTTTGTTCGTCTAAAGGGCGCAACCAAGAACCATGGGCACTAAAGGAAAAGAAATCTTGCAACAAGTTTAGCCATGGAAAGTACACACCAGTTTATAAAACTCTGTAAAACATAGTAGGATTCCTTTGTGATCGTGTAAGTAGCAATTAAAGATAATGAGGATAGGTTTTTTCAATGGGGGGAGGTCAAGGGAGCCCTTTGTTACAACTCAAATGATTACAACATTGCTTCAGATAGACTATCTGAATTCAGGTGGGCTGAATTTGTGCTCACAGGGCCCTGAGGGCTTTCGTACAATTGCAAATGGACAACTTTCAGTCACCTGATACTGGCTAAGGTCACTCACGCCTTCTTTGCGTCTGAAATCATCTGCAAATAGGTTCAAATCAAAGTCTTTTCTGTCTCTCTGGCAAACTCTTGAGTAGCCTTCCCTCAGTTCTCTCCACCTCCTTCTCCCAACATGTGGTTCAGAAGGCCTGGGGAAGGTCCAACAGGATTGTCCTGGGATCAGAAGCTGGTTGGGGCCCACAGAGAGTGGCCCTGGCTCTCTCTTGCCAACACTTTGGGTCAAGCCACACCCATCAGGTATCCCGCCCGGTACATTTTCTAAGATCTACTGGGATCTGATTGTGAGCCTTTAAAAAGCTCCCTGTTACCTAAATCATGCCTTCACAATCACAAAGCAGTGGAATGTGTTTTTGTTTTTTGTTTTGTTTTGTTTTGCCTCAAAGTAAGCTTCGGTAGAATTTTAATACATACAAGAGACACCAGTGTTATTTACTAATGCAATTATATGTGAGTTCAAATGTATAACAATTCTTACAAGCTTCATGAGAGAGAGTAATAAGGATCTTACACATATTACTTGAAATCAGAGGAAGTAGATGAGTACGACAGTCATATCAGCCTCAGAAGAGCTCAGGGCAACATCTCCACCATAGAGTATCTTCGACAATCTAGTGGACTTGGTCATTCCCCACCCCAATTAAGAAAAAAATTGAGAACTAAGTTATCTTCATTCTTTGTTGAGAGCCTTTTCTAGTATCCTTACAGACGATTAAGTATAAGTGAAGACCCAGAAGTAGTGTGGAGATGGGACTTGGTGGGCCCACCATTCTACTCCTATAATAGTGCCTGAGTTGGCTGGTGTCCCTTTGTTAGGCTGAATTATCTTAAGATACAGACATTTTCTTATCCTTCATTCTATTCTCAAAGCTTCACATTTATTTTATGTCTAAAGTGCACATGTAGTAAGCATACATTGCTGAAAAAGTGTAATCCTTCATATAAAGTGCCAATATAATTTCAATAGTAGCAGAATGACTCAGTTAAGTTTTCCCAGGAGACTTTGTATATTGTAAAATCATTCCTGGACTGTACCCAAATGACCATATAACATTTCTAGATAATTGGGGATCAAATTCAAAAAGTTTTAACTGTCTGTGGTTTTTGTAGGGAACCTGGAGAGAAAAGCCACACTTACAGAAGGAACAGAATGGGATGCTACAAACAATTTTTGATGGGATTCTGGCCACTCTGGCCCTTGGAGACTCAAGCATAATCCCAGCCTCTGGGATCCAGCAGAAGACAAGCATTGTCAGGCTTAGCTGAGGAGTATTATCAGATTAGGAAGGGATCTGGAAAAGGGATATTGTGGCTTACTCCATTTAATTAGGGAAAGGGAAAAGACTTCTGTGAAGAGTGTCCTCTAGTGACAAGGGGAGAATTAGTGCAGCATCCACTGAATTGCTAAGGAGAGAGTATACTTTTCTAGAAGTGTCCCTGCCAAATAAAGGACTAGAGAAAAAGATACTTAGGTAAGTTACAGTGTTGTGGAGAGATCCGATTTTTTTCAGACTAAAAGTGCTTTGGATCTGAACTACAGAGGTAAACGTTCCATTTCTCACTGTATTGCACTTGGCTTTTGTAGACACCTTTAACAATCTATTAAGTAAGCCAGAATACTTAATAACCAGTGGACACCTTCCCGATGTGTTATTGGGAAAGAGGAACAACCAGTGATTCACTGGGTCTTTACATACAAGTATTAAGAACTAATCAACCTGTTAATTAAACTTGGTTCAGATTGGTGCTTATTGAGCAACTATGATGTAAAGACCACTTGGGGAACATTGCCTCGTTAAGAACTTGAAGTGAAATGGATGGGTAGCCTGAGGTGGTAGCAGAGGGAGGAAGTGGTTAGAAAGCAAATATCCAGAGACTGAGAAACTTGAAATGTGAACCTATCCTCAACAGTGCCCATCCCTTATGCAATAACTGGATCATCGTACTCACTTCCTTTCTGATTTCCTTCTTCAAACATATTCTCCTCCCTTTGCTGCCTTATCTTTCCCACCTGGTGCATCTCCCTCCCTCCAAAATTCAACCCAGATTCTTGTGTTATGCTTGAAGCCTTCCCGTTTCCACCTTTCCCCATCGAATTCATCACTAATTCCTGTATTCTGTTCTCAAATCTATTTTATTTTATTTTGAAAGAGAGAGAGAGAGGGAGAGAAAGCAAGTGCACAGTTGGGGGAGCAGAGGGGAGGGAGAGAGAGAATCTCAAGCAGACTCCCCACAGAGCGTGGAGCCTGACTCAGGGCTTGATTTCACCACCCTGAGATCATGACCTGAGCGACGTCATGATTTGGGACACTTACCTGGCAGAGCCCCCTGGTCCCCCCCAAATCTATTTTAAATATGTATCCTTCTCTTCACTTCGGCTGTCTCCTCCATCAACAAAGTGATCTCTCTCCTGGACACCTTCAGAATCGCCAGTGTCCAATCTTGACCTTTCACTCCTTCTCTGCATGGTGACAATTTTACAACAAGGCCATATTCCTCCACAGTACAAACTTGTCAGCATATTCCACTGCATTAAGAATAAAATTCAGACTTCTCAAATGGTGAGCAAAGTCCTTTGGTTATGGCTCCTTTTGCCTTTCCAATGTGCATTCCACTTTCTCCTGGGCAGATGCCTTCTGTCTACTTCTCTTGAAAACCAACAGAGAACTTTGCTCATGGTCCTTATTGTAAGACATATTAATACTCTGACTCATGTTGCCTTCTCTCACTAGACTGCAAGTTTACTTTGGGTCTCCTATTACATGTATTCTACACACATTTCAGGAGCACCTGCACTGCAGGCACTCGGTTGGGCAATGAGGTGCAGTGGTGAGTAAGACAGTCACGGCTCCTACTTTCTGGAGGGTGGTGTCCAGTCGGGGAAGACTGAGATGAAATTTGTAAAGTAAATGCAAGCTGTGGGGGGGCAGGGAGTGGAGAGAAGAAAACCAACAGAAGATGCACCAGAGAATAGGGTAAGTGTCTTTAGAGGGGGTGGCATTTAAGTTCACATGGACAGAATTACAGGGACAGTGCAGAAGGGTCCAGAGTCCAGCTTGTGAAAGGCCTATGACCAGATAAAGCTTGGAGAATTCCAGGAATTATATGGAGTCAGCTAGCGGCAGGAGAAAGGGCATGAGGTGATTTTGGAGAAACAGGCAAGGGAAGGGTCAAGTCATTTGGGCATCAAGTTGAGCATCTTGCTTGTAGGAAGCGTTTAGTAAATATTTGTTGAGTTTTCATGAAGTGACTATACACCAACTACAAAATTCTACAGGTTAAGAAACTGAGATCCTTAAAATTAAGAAAAAAATTGAGAACTAAGTTCTCTTCATTCTTCGTTAAGAGCCTTTTCTAGTATCCTTATAGACTATTACGTATAAATGAAGACCCAGAAGTAGTGTGGAGATGGGACTACTCAGCATCTGCAGAGGACAACGCCAGCTTCTATCAGGCACACACTGAACGTGACTGACATGCGTGAATCAACAGTCTTTTATCAGAATGTGTGACAGCGAGTGACAGTTTCCCAGAGTCTATCCACACTCTTAACGCAAATGCTGTTCTCTGCTGAAAGCTCCCTCATCCCTAAATTCCTCTGGGCTCTTTATGCCCTGTGTTTTCTCTATCAGGGAAACCTTTCCCCACTCCTGGGACCAAATTATAACTCTCTAATATACGCACTCTTAGAACAGGCGGGTATCAAGTCAAACTACTCTGCTTGAGAGACTGTGTGTAGACACTCTGAAATTACGTGGTGAGGGCAAAGAGCCCACTGGAGGCCAAACTTCCAAGGCCCTTTCATGTGAGTAAAGCCATCCTGAGCTCTTCAGAGCTGTTCAAGTGCTACAGGGTACCTCCAAGGGATCCCAGTAATTGCCACTCAAAGCAAGATACTCCATCAACTAAGCCCTGCCCAAATCTTGGATCCACGATATCATGAGATGTAATAAAATGGCCGTTGCCTTAAGATTTCCACAAATTTTGAGGATTTTTAAAAAACAAATTATTCATTTATTTGACAGAGATCACAAGTAGGCAGAAAGGCAGGCATAGAGAGAGAGGGGGAAGCAGCCTCCCCGTTGAGCAGAGAGCCCGATGTAGGGCTCTGAGATTATGACCTGAGCTGAAGGCAGGCGCCCTTCAGCTGAGCCACCCAGCTCAGCTTCACTGAGCCACCCAGGCGCCCCAGGATGGTTTTTTATGTAGTTAATAAGGGAAACATGGAGGGCGTGTCTAAGTCTGTGAGGGGAAAGAGTAAGAGTCACAGGTGCAAGCGCTAAAAAGATAATCGGAGCTTTGTCCTGCAGATGAGGTTGTCTCTGTGTGGAGCGACCCGCAGCATTAGCCTGGCTGATTCAGCTGGAGTCAGTCTGATTTATGGATCCCACACAGAGCCTGAGGGCCTTCCAAAACTCTGCTTCCAGGATTTCACAGTCATCATTGGGACGGTTCCGGAAAAGTCCAGACTCAACCTGGGGCTCACCTAAATATGACCACCTGAGTCCAGACTGCTGGTATGACTTCCATAAGACATGTGCCTACTGCCAAGGAACCGATGCTAGCTCCCGCCAGCCAGTGCAGTTTTGGTCAATTTACATATTTCATGTAAGACAAACTCCAATGTTAAGTAACCATCCCTCTGTTTTCTTTTGCTTATGAATTCCTAGGTAGCTTGGGTCTAATCAGTCACCTTTTTGCCCTGAAAAGGATTCATAAAGGCTCATTCTGCATGGATATCTAAACAGAAGAAAATGATCAAGTATATACTGTTAAGCCAGGTCAGCAGAAACCAGGTAAAATTAAGGATCGTTGGTTTTTATTTATTTAATATATACTTACAACAGACATCACTTTTTACAGGGTTTATTTGATCTTTAATAGATCTCACTCCTCATCTTGTTATGACCTAATTCTGAAAAGTGGGTGCTTTGCAATATTTGCAGTATTTGCAATATTTATAAAGGAATCATATTTATAGAGGGTGCCAGCAGAGGAAAAAACAATTAGAAGAGGCCTGGTTTCCTAAGTCAGTTGTCAGAGTCCCAAGAAAGTCTTTTTCAAATAAGTTCAATTTTTCCCCCTCTTAACAAAGTGTATGTAGGTTGCATTTCCATTTCAGGCATATTTCTTAAAAGGTGATTCAAACAAGGAATTAATGATTAATAACATTTAAAAACCTGCCTGTTTCTTTCCCGTGGTATCTCCTTTTTACTCTTTGCTTGATTTGGTTTCATGGTTTGCCCCATGAATGTACTTATGCTTCTCATACTTTGTCTCTCAACATAGCTCAAGCACGTATGGGAAGTTACCTGCTCTGTCACCACGGTCAACAAAAAGGGGGCTAAAAAAAATAGAAATCGCCTACTTCTTCACCACCTGGGCACCTGTAGGAGAGAATTCACTGTTACAAAAGTGTGAGTGTTTCTCTATTACTAGCTTTTGGTCAAGTTAAAAATTTAAGGTAAGGGTTATGCTCGCGAGTACACTGGGTCAAATGCTGAAGATTAATTCAGATCTCCAAGAGCATGAAAATCAGAATTTGAGATTATGCTCTGAGATAACTGGTGAGGATCCAGAAAAGCATATTCAAAACTCACAAGTCCTATCACATAGCTTATTATGTGCACCTCTGAAGTATCTTCTACAACTAGTGAGAAGGTGTTTCCATATAATTTATAAATTCTTGATTGTGGCCAATTCTTGATTTCTCTCTCCCTCTCTCTCTCTCTTTTTTGCATCAAAGGTGTGACTATCTCTAAACAATGAGCTATGTATGAGGTTTTGGTATATCTCAAGGGCTGTCCAACAGAAGCCAGGTGAGATTTACAGTGGTTTGCCCTAGGTCTAAGTATGGAGACAAGAGGTAGGTAGGCAAATCATGGTTTGGTAAAAGGAAGGCATTTCTAACCAGAGGACTGCCCACCAATAGAACAGCCTGCTCCTATGAGTGTTATGGGTTGGATTGTGTCCATGGGTTATGGATTATGGGTTCAGCATGTCCAACCCATGCTGAAGTCCTAACTTCCGGTACCTGTGAATGGGATTTTATTGCAAACAGGGTCTTTGCAGATATAATCAAGTTAAAATGAGGTCACTAGGGTACACCCTAACCCAACATGACTGGAGTCTTTATGAGAAGGAAGAAAAAACACACAGGTAAAACTTGGGCAGGCAGAGACACACAGATGCAATCTCTCAATGTGGAGGCAGAATTGGAGTTCTGCTGCCACTGGCCAAGGAACACCTGAAGCTACCAGAAGAAGAAGCAGGCAAAGAAGCATCCTCCCGCAGAGGCTTCCAAGGGAGCTTGCTCTTGCCAACGCCCTGATTTCAGACCTGGAGGCTGCAAAGCCCTACATAGTCCATTTCCGTTGTTCTAAGCTACCCAGTTTGTAGCACTTTTTTTATGGCAGCCCTAGAAAACCAATGCAGACAGTGAATTCCTCTGTCCTCATCACTCCAGATATTACAGCAGAATATCTGAGGTTGTAAGGGAAATCCATAAATTAACTAAGCCTTACCTAAAACAAACTTTATGATTTTTCCAGTCTCTAATTATCTTCATTTTTAATATGCTTTCCTATGGTCTGTCAATGATACTGGAGGCTCTGAGATTATAGAGCTACTATTACTGTTATTATTTAAAATGGTTGCCAAAGTTCTGGCCAATTCAATAAGGCATAAGGGAGGTAACTGGAAAAAATCCTGGCAATGAAATGACTACATTATCACTAGTTGCTGAAAAAAATAACTTGCATAAGTAAGGAATCCAAGGGAATCAAATAAAAAGGATTCAAAATTGATACTAGTCCAACAAAGTAGCTAGATAAATGATTAATAACAAAAATAAATAATTTTCTATATTTTAGTATTAAAAGTACTAGAGTGTAATTTGAAAAAGATGCTGATCATGGTAGCAACATCAGGTTTGACACATGTAGAAATGGCTTTAACAGGAAATACCTAGGACTTCTATGGGTAAATTTACAGAACTCTACCAAGAGAAATGAGTTCTCTTGTTTCTCTGTGTGTCCAAACAAGTGGACACATAACATGTGCTTGACTGGGAAGAATGAATTGTGTGAGGACATCACTTCTGGCCAAGTAAATGTATATATTTTATGTGATTTGTTCTACAAATCCTAATGGGATTTTTTGGGAGAACATGAAAAAATGATTTTAAAGTCCACTCAGAAAAAATTACTATACACCTCTTGATATATATAAAAACACAGATTAATGAAGCTAAAATACAAACACAAACTGATAAATTGCTTTGAATAAGTATGGTAGAAAAGAGATTCATATCTTACCAAATGAAGAGATTTTAGATATCATTAAGAAAAGAGCTAAGAATCACGATGGAAACACAAAAGATAAAAACATAAATTTCACAAGAAAAGATACACAAATAGCCAATGAATATTGGGGTAAACAGGTAAATATCTACTTAAAAGTAATGACAATATTTTCCGAAAGTTAAGTTGGCATGGAGTTTTTAAGGTGACACAATCAACGTTGAAGGTTGGGAACATGCCTGGAAAAATAAATAAGATGCTATCTTTCTAGAGAGAAATTTGGGCACATAAACTAATAGCCTTAAAAGCTGTGATACCCTCAAGCCCAATATTTCATGTTTAGGAATTCAGTCCAAGGCAAAATAATGCCAAAACAATGGGCCAAAATAGGGAGCTCTGAAATAAACCCATATATATATATATATATATATGGGTTGCCTGATATATATGTATATATGTATATTTGATTTATAATAGAAGCACCAAAGTAAGTGAATCAGAAAAGAGTAGTCTTTTCAACAAAAAGTGCTGAAATATCTGGATATCCACATGGGAAAAATGAGTCTCTTACACCAAACACAATAATTAGATGAATCCAATAATTATTGGATCTAATGGATCTTAGATATAAATGTAAAAGTTAAAACTATAAGACCTCAAAAAAAGGGAAATAATCTTCAGCCAAGGTTTCTTAGGATATAAAAGCCAAGGTTTCTTAGGATATAAAAAACAAAAAGTATAAAAGAAAAAAATGTAAATTATATGTCACCAAAATTCATATGATCTGTTCTTTGGAAGATGCTTTTAAGAAAGTGAAAGACAAGCCACAGAGTAGGAAAACATATTCGCAATACATTTAACTTACGAAGGGTTCGTATCTAGAATGTAGTAAAGAATCCATTCAACTCAATAATAAGACAAACATTCCATTTTTTACAAAGGGAAATGGTTGAGCAAAAGAAGATGTATTTCACTACAGAGACACAAATGGACAATATGCTCTTTTCAAAATGTTCCACCTCCTTAGTCTTCAGGGAAATTAAAATGAAATCCACAAGAGATAGCACTACATATCCACAAGAATGATCAAAATGAAAAAGACTGACAGTATCAGATGGTAGCATTAATATCAGATGTGGACTCACTAAAATTCCTGTACATTGCTGTCGGGAATGTAAAATGTAGAATGCAACTTTGGAAGGCAATCTGAGAGTTTCAGATAAAGTTAAGGACATACCTACACTAAGGCTCAGCAATTTTACTCCTAGGTATTTATCCAAGAGAAATGAGTATGCAGGCATACCTCGAATACATCGTGGGTCCCGTTCCATACCACTGCAATAAAGCAAATACCGCAATAAAACAAGTCAAATGGGGGCACCTGGGTGGCTCAGTGGGTTGAGCCACTGCCTTTGGCTCAGGTCATGATCTCGGGGTCCTGGGATCGAGTCCCGCATCGGGCTCTCTGCTCGGCGGGGAGCCTGCTTCCCCCTCTCTCTCTCTCTGCCTGCCTCTCTGTCTGCTTGTGATCTCTGTCTGTCAAATAAATAAATGAAATCTTAAAAAAAAAAAAAAACAAGTCAAATGAGTTTTTTGGTTTTCTAGTGCATATAAAAGTTATGTTTGAAAAAAAAAGTAATTTTTATCCTCTACTGTAATCTATCAAGTGTGCAAAAGCATTATGTCCAAAAAAGGTATATGCCTTAATTTAAAAACACTTAATGGGTAAAAAATGGTAACCATCATGTGAACTTTCAGCGAGTTGTAATCTTTTTGCTGGTGGAGGGAGGGTCTTGCCTCAATATTGAGAGCTGCTAACTGATCAGGTTGTGGTTGCTGAAGGTGGGGCTGTCTGTGGCCATTTCTTAAATTAAGACAACAGTGAAGTTGGCCGTATTGATTGATTATTCCATGAGCAATTTCTGCATAGCATGCAAGCTGCTTGATGGTATTTTACCCACTGTAGAATTTCTTTCAAAATCGGAGTCGATCCTCTTAACCTCTGCCACTCCTTTAGCAACTAAGTTTACGTCATATTCTAAATCCTTCGTTGTCATCTCAGCAACTGTCGCAGCATCTTCCCCAGGAGTAGATTCCATCTCAAGAAACCACTTTCTTTTCACATCCATAAGAAGCAATTCCTTACCTGTTAAAGGTTTATCATGAGTTTGCAGCAATTCAAATATAATAATAATGAAAAGTTTTGAAATACTGCAAGAATTACCAAAATGTGACACAGAGACACAAAATGAGCAAATACTGTTGGAAAAATGATGCTGAGAGATTCGCTCAACACAGGGTTGCGTAAGCCTTCAACTTGTTAAAAAATAAATAAAATAAATAAATGCAAGTGTCTGTAAAGTGCAATAAACTGAAGTACAATAAAACGTGGTATGCCTGTGTATATCCAGACAAAGGCTTTAATACAAATATTTATAGCAACTTTACTCACAATAGCCCCAAAGTGAAAACAATCCAAATGTCTAAATAATGGACAAATATGAATAATTAAGTAGTGGATCATCAAATGGAAAATAAAACCATTAGATAAAAAAGTAATTCTCCAAGGAGGAATATAAATGGATAATTTCATACCACTTAGCATTAAAAAAACAAAATACTGGGGCGCCTGGGTGGCTCAGTGAGTTAAAGCCTCTGCCTTCGGCTCAGGTCATGATCTCAGGGTCCTGGGATCAAGCCCCACATCGGGCTCTCTGCTCAGTGGGTAGCCTGCTTCCTCCTCTCTCTGCCTGCCTCTCTGCTGACTTGTGATCTCTGTCTGTCAAACGAATAAATAAAATCTTAAAAAAAAATAACGAGAAAAATGAAATGCTAGTAAGTGGGGAAAAATGGAAAAATGACCCATTTTTGGAAGAAACCAGTTTATATACACATTAAAAAATTATTGGCAGGACCAAACAAGACATAGAGATGGCCAACAGACACATGAAAAGACACTCCACATCACTAATCATCAGGGAAATGCAGATCAAAACCACAAAGAGATCTTACTTCACACCTATTAGAATGGCTAGTATCAACAAGTCAAGAAGGAACAAAAGCTAGCATGAACATAGAGAAAAGGGAACCTTCATGTACCATCAGTGGGAATGTAAATTGGTGCAGACGCTGTGGAAAACAGTATGGTGGTTCCTCAAAAAATTAAAAATAGAAATACAGTATGATCCAGTGATTGCACTGCTGGATATTTACCAAAAGAAAACAAAACCAGTAAGTCGAAAGACATAATGTGCCTCTCTGCTTATTGCGGCATTATTTACAATAGCCAAGGTATGAAAGCAACAGAAATGCCCACTGATAGATGAATAGATACAGAAGATGTGGTATATATGTGCCATAGAATATTACTCAGCCATATAAAAAAGAATGAAATCTGTCCATTCACGACAAAATGGATGGACCTAGAGTGTATCATGCTAAGTGACGTAAGTCAGAGAGAGAAAAATACCAGATAATTTCACTTACATATGGTATCTAAAAAACAGAACAAATGAACAAATAAAAAAAAAGAGAAATAGATTCATAAATACAGAGAACAAACTGGAGGGGGCAGGGGATGGGTGAAATAGGTGAAGGGGATTAAGAGGCATAAACATCTAGTGATAAATAAGTCATGAGGATGAAATGTGCAGCATAGGGAATATAGTCAATATATTGACATAAGAACTGTATGGTGACAGATGGTAAGGACACTTAGCACGGTAAGCACTGAATAATGTACAGAATTGTCAATTCACTATATTGTATGCATTGGACACATACAACATTATATGTCAACTATACTTCAATTTAAAAAATTGGCACGAGTAGAAAAAAAAATATTGGCAGGACATGTACCAAGTCGCTAATTGGTTGTCTCAGGATAATGAATTCTTGGTGCTTCTTCTATGTAGTTGCACTATGTTTCATTTTCTACATTAAATTTGTACTACTTTTCTAATTCAGAAAAAAACTAAAAATGCAAGTATTGAAGAAAAACAAAATAAAAATTATAAACTGACAAAATAATTCTCTTTGGATTAAGTATAAATGGATAATATTAACAATTTAATAAAACATTCAACCTTATTACTAACCAAACAAGTACAAATTAAAGAACAGATGCTTTTGTGACTGACAAATCAACAAATAGAAAATGTATGAAAACAAATTGTGTTTTTAGAATGAGACTATCTACTGCTGGAAAGGATATTTTCCCTACTTTGTTATGGCAATATACATTAACAGAGTATTTCTGGAAAGTGATTTACAATATGAACAAAAAGCCTTAAAATTCCTCATTCCTTTTGATGTAATAATTGCACTTCTGAAGTACTAGCCTTAGGAAATTCTTTCAAAATACAACTGTGATGTATGTACAATGATGTTCACTACAGTGTTATTTATACTATGATAAACTACACACAACCAAAATCTCTAAAAATATATGAAAATTGCTAAGCGATTTTGATACATTTATTTAAAAGCTTATTAACTGATATTTAAAAATGATATGGATTTTAGTAATGTGAGGGAATGCTTACTTCTATAATGTTAAGTTAAAATGGCTACAAAATTGTCTATAAGGTATTATTTCAACTTTATTATATTAAAAATAAAGGGACAGAGGTTAGAATAAATATCCTAAAATACTTAGAGGTTACAACTAGGCAGAAAGGTCACTGATGATCCCCCCCCCCTTTTAAAAGATTTTATTTATTTATATTTGCACGCACGCACACAAGAGAGAGCGCGAGTGGGGCCAGGGGGTGGGGAAAGGGAGAAGCAGAAGCCCAGCTGAGCAGAGAGCCCAATGTGGGATGGATCCCAGGACTCTGGGATCATGACCTGAGCCAAAGGCAGAAGCTTAACTGACGGAGCCAACCAGGCACCCAATTATCCCCTTATTTTTAATGTATTTGTATATTTTGAAAATATTCAACAATATATATAGGTATAAATACAACTACTCCCAAATAAAATTCTGAAGTTAAAATATATCCAGACCAAGATTAACACATTCAGGCAGTTTGCTATCAAATGTAGAATCCTTTAGTCTTCTAGTGTCTGGTGAAATAGAAAAGGGCAATACATTTTGGGAATCAAACTACTTTAGTGTCTGGACAGAAAACAATAAGGCATTAAATAAATTTAGAATTGTATCTATGATGCTTAGCATAATATTTAGGACAAGATGGCTAAATAAGTGCAACTTACAATGAACAGAAATGAAAAATATATTGAAGATGTATAGGAATGTGTATGTACATAAATACACGCACATGATATCAAGCAATCTCCCATATCACTCAACAATATACAAAAGGTTTAAACCATATGTGTAGAAAACATTGGATAGAACACAACCCCTTCTGCAGTTGTCAATGAAGTGCAAGTTTAATCTTTTGTGGGCAGAAAGACGAAGTGTCTACTGAAATGCCAGTGCTGCCCCATAGTCCTGGGAGGGAGGGAGGAAGGTGCTTTTCCTCATCCAATCAGCTGGCCCACCAGGGAGCTGTTGAAAGTAGAGGAAGTCAAGGAAAAATACAACCTGGGTTACCAGTTGACACCTTGTGAACAGTTCATTAGGAAGACTCATCCTTAGCAGAGCAGAGGAAGAGGGGGCAAATATTCCCCTCTTTGCTTTGTGCTTTATCTAATCTAGAAAGTACTTCCTGTTCCAGCAGCATCAAGTCCATGGGATGAGAGCTGGCCTAGAAACATGGAGGTGAGAACAGGTGAATAGGGTTCAAGATTGAAGTAGGCTAAGGGAGCTAGCCTATGGTGGGGTGAGAATGAGGGCAGATATTGCTGTGTCCAGCTTCTGAGAAGGCAGATGACGGAAGATGGATGTCAGCACGAGGGGGCACTTTTCTGCAGGGATTAGACAGAGCTTTGGGGGAGCAAGTATCCAACTGATCCCAGTCAGTCTCCTGCTGAGGTACAGAGCAGGAGCTGTGGAAATAAGTCCATGTATTTTCTTGTTCATGGCAACCTTTAGTCCAAAATTCTACAGGAGGCCAAAATATATTCAAAGACAAACTGAAGCTTTTGTGGTAGGTCTTGTCAGTGCACACTTTGTGCAATAATCCAGACTGTTCCATGCATGTGTGGGGGTGTCCTCATGTGGGCTGGTGCTGTTGGAGGGCATTACTGAATTCCATCTTCCCTGCTTCCCAGTAAGCCACGTAGGCAAATGGTAATAGCCTAATTTTTTTAAAAAATTTATTTACTTTTTTTTCAGTATTCCAACATTCATTGCTTATGCACCACACCCAGTGCTCCATGCAACATGTGCCTTCCTTAATACCCAGCACCAACCTCACCCCACCCCCTCAACCCCCACCTTGTGTTCACACACAAGGTGTGAACAGTTGAGGTGTTGAGGGTCCACCTTTGGACCCTGAGGGTCCAAAGAAACAAACCCTCAGTTTGTTTCTCAGAGTCCACCGTCTCTTATGGTTTGTCTCCCCCTCTGATCTCCCCCAACTCACTTCTCCTCTCCATCTCCCCATGTCCTCCGTGTTATTCCTTATGCTCCACAAGTGAAACCATATGACACTTGACTCTTTCTGCCTGATCTATTTCACTCAGCATAATCTCCTCCAGTCCCGTCCATGTTGATACAAAAGTTGGGTATTCGTCCTTTCTGATGGAGGCATAATACCCCATAGTGTATATGGACCACATCTTCTTTATCTATTCATCCGTTGAAGGGCATCTTGGTTCTTTCCACAGTTTGGCGACTGTAGACATTGCTGCTATGAACATTGGGGTACAGGTGGCCCTTCTTTTCACTATGTCTGTATCTTTGGGGTAAATACCCAGTAGTGCAATTGCAGGGTCATAGGGAAGCTCTCTTTTTAATTTCTTATGGAATCTCCACACTGTTTTCCAAAGTGGGGTAACAGCCTCATTTTGAAGATGAGAGATCAAGGTGCATAGAGTTTAAGCAACTAATCCAAGTTCTGTAAGCAAGTGAGCCCCCGAAAACAAACAGAACCCTGCTCCTTTCATTGCCCCAAGGGATGCATCTAATAGTCCATTCTAATCCAGCATTCAAACCAGTTTGAACATGATTTATGCCTTTTCTTTTATTTGACTAGGTGGTCTAACACCCAAGCCTTTAGTAAAATACATATTTAGCACTATAGACATTTAAACCTTAACAATTCGATCATCTGTTCACCTACCAACATCTGGTTTCTCCTATTTCTATTTTGCTGAAATGGTTTATAATACTGCTAACAATTACTGCTGGGTATCAGGACACATAAATATTTAATGATGTCATTAATTTCTGAAAGAGACAAAGAGAACCTTGACATTAGGCTTAAATGAAGAAGGAATTTATTTCCCTAGATTTTGCACTGATATTTAATTTGAATTTCTTGGACTGAAGCCTCAGATGTATGATTGATTTGACTTTGACACTGCTCCTTAGGTATTTCCATTCACCTTTAAACATGGGCTTTTCCCTGCCTTGTGCAGCACATAAAAACTGGAACGTTCAACACTCTATCAGACCAGCACCTGCTGACCATCCGTCTGTTGTACTTCTTAGTTAATGTCCTCCCTCCTGCTCGTTTCTTGAAAGCCTGGGAGATTTCACTTTACATTTGCTAAGACTGGTTCATTAAAATACTAATTTTAAACTGTAATTATCTGTTGGTTCATATCGGCGATTGAAACGCAGTGGTGCTATCTCCTAACTGCAGGAGAATTTCACATCTGTTCTCATCCCCTGGAGCCTCGAGCAAGAGTTACCTTGGCTCTCAAAGAAGGAGGCAGTTTGAAAGAAATGTAGAGAACTGTGCTTTAAGAAAAGCAGCAAAGGCAGGCAGGAAGAATTGTAAATATGGTAAATAGGCTCAACTGTACAACTTTTCATGATCATCCCTTCTTGGGGGAAAAAACACAACAAAACAAAAGCAATCAAATAGGAAGCATAGCAGGTAATAGTCCTGTTGTCAAGTTGGGAGGATTTTAACTGTTGTTTATCAGCTGATCTAACTCCTGAAGGATTTGCGGTCTGCTGGCCCACATGGGTGGGAAGTGGGGTGAGGTGGGCTATTCCTTGTTTTGGATAGAGGTCAATGATATCTTTATATTGGGATGGCATTAGCTGGTCTAGGAAATGCCCACGGCTTGGTAGAACTGAGTGCAATTCTCAGACGTGAGGTATAAAATACATGAGGAAGGGCCAAAAAAAAAGGCAAACTAAGGAAAACAGAACAGGTTTAAGACAACGGACCGGGAACAAAAGATGGACAGCACAGGGGATGACTGCAAGGGGAAGGAGCAGCACGTCCCGAGGAGCTGCTAGTCTTCCGAGCACCCAGTACTTGCAACTCACTGCCGGAGTCAGAGCAGTGAGAAGGAGCATTTCTTGAATGTTTATTGTGAGCCTGATTAGGGTCTTTAGGTTGGATAAGACTTGGCTGCATGGTGCTGATGAGGAAACTGAGGTTTGGAGAGATGAGAATCTGCATTTAAGACCCTGGTTGTTCAATGCCACACTCTATGTGTTTTCCTTTATGTGATACTGATTTTCAATATTTCAGAGAGAAAGAGATGAGTAAGACACAGATCCTCCCTTAAAGATGTCTCAGCCTCCAGTACACATCAATTTTTTTTCTAAGATTTATTTACTTATTTTATGGGGTCGCCTGGGTGGCTCAGTCGGTTAAGTGGCTGCCTTCTGTTCAGGTCATGATTTCTCAGAGGCAGTTTCTTTATCTTTTAATATATTCCAGACTCAGGTCCTGACTTGAGTAAAATGAAAAATATAGCCTTAGCATCATATCATCTCGTGGTTCCTACCCACAGCATCCACTCCCAGAAGAATTACAGATGATTCAAAATTTTTCTTGAGTTTCCTTTCTACTCCACCCCCATGCACCCCCGAATAACCTGAATGAATGAATGAACTTGGGGAGTGAAAACTTATGATGGAAGTACAGCAATGATGGGGCCAGAGGGATAGATGACTTTCTCAGAGAATATTCAAGGCTTCAGATACAGTATAAAATGCTGCTGCTTTTGTCCACATGTGAGAAGCAAGTTCCCAGGTGCCCAGAACAAGAAATGTAAAAGATTTTTGCACAGACAAATAGGAGCTTTAACAATGGCCAACGAAAGGTAGGACAGAAAAGACTAGGAGGGCAAAAGAACCTCTCCTCTGTCGTGAGCATAGAATGTAAAGCAAGTGAAAGCTAAATCAGGCTTAATGAGAGCTAAATCAAGGAATGTTCCTTTGACAAATTAATTTGGAAATCATTTAAGAAAAACTATGCCTCAGCTCTTATTTATATCTGCCGGAGAGAATGGGCCATGTTCTCTCCCCTGTGTTAAATAACAAGTATTTAACCCAGGAACTAAAAGTCCATTTTTCTTTTATATCTCCAGGACCCAGGGACTTGGTTGTTAATAATTTAGCTAATTGAGTAAAACCTAATGCTTCAAATCTTGAAGCAGGGAAATAAAAATTCAAGATTTCCTGTAGATATGGGATGCATAATATTTAATGCTTCAGAGATCATTAGTAAAAGAAAATATTACAGCCGTACACACCCTCTGAGAGTCTAACTAATGAACGTCTCCCAGCTGCTGTTGGAAAATCAGCAGCAGCATCGGTACCAATTTCAAGACAAAGCCCAGCTGACAGATGTTGGGAGGCATACATCAGGCTGCACAGGATTAAAATAGTAAGTACCCGGCCACTTGAGTACAACAGAAAGTCGGATCCTGGGGGTCATTATCAAGCCGCCTGGTGGGTGTGTGAGCGGTATGTGACCAAAACCTAGCACAGGTTCTAACCACACCAAGTTTTCAGTGAGAGCAGCTTTTACTGTTACTCCTGTTTTAAGGGAGTCTCAAGGATTCTCCTTCAGTTACAGTGTTTGGGATCTGACATGACAAATGTGAATAGGGCCGACAGGACAGGACACACATGACAGCGATCCTTCACATGCATCGTAACGGGTGCTTGGCAGGGTGAGGCAGCCGGTGTCCAAAGGGTGGCAGACAACCTCATAACTGAGAAACACGTACTTACGGGAGATCTGTTATGTGCCTGTTCCTATTTATCATTTAACAAGGGTAGGGAGACTTTTGAAAAAAATACGCATGGGTAGGCTTCATTCCAAACATGCAGAAGCCTTGGGAGCTACGGGCCTCTCCTACCGCACCACCCTGGATAGGACTTCACTGCAACGAGTACTGCCTTGTGCTGCAACGGTGTGAAAGATGCTAGCTGTTTCCCTCGAGCACACCCCGTGAACTGACTGCGGGTGAAACGCGATCTGAGGCACCTGTGTCCCTCAGAGACTTAGACAATACCTGTGATGTAGCATATTTAATAAAGGGCTAGCATTTTCCTATGTGTCACAGTATGATGGTTCATTTTATGGTCAACTTGACTGAGCCACAGGGAGCTTAGATATATGGTCAAACATTCTGGGCATTTCTGTAAGAGGGTTTTGGGATAAGATTAGAATTTAAATTAGTAGACTGAGTAAAGCAGATGTCTCTCCCGAATGCGAGTGCACCTCATTCAGTCCACCCAAGGGCTGAATGAAACAAAAGGCTGACCCTCCCATGAGTAAGAGAGAATTCTTTCTGGCTGATACCCTTTGAACCGGAACACTGGCTTTTTTCCTGCCTTCAGACTTAGACTGGAATGTTGGCTCTTGCTGGGTCTCTTGGGTGCTGGCCTTTGGACTGGAAAGACATCTTTGGCTCTCCTGGGTCTCCAGCTTGCCGCCTCACCCTGTAGACCTTGGGGCTTACCAGCGTCCATAAAGATGTAAGCCAATTCCTTATAATAAATGGTCCTGACTAGAACATTTCTTTGGGCTATTGGAGTGTAAAATACAAGTAGATACGTAAGAAGTTACATAGAAGGCAATGGCCGGCCCGCAAGGCAGGCTCTCTAAAACCTGTGGTTCCTTATTCCAGCCTTGGTTAGAATCAGCGCTTCTTAAAGTAGGAGCCACAAACTTACTGTCCAAGATAAACATTTCAGTGTTTAGAAATTTTCATAGCCAAGATGGTGCAACAACATTCAATCACAACATTCAGTCCTGTGGTTTTTCATTTTACACAACTATTGGAACTTAAAACAAGCAAGCAAAAATCACCACTGGCCATTTACAGAGATGGTCTGAGAAAACTGACCTAGAAAGCTTGGTCACCTCAGACCAGTTAAATCAGAATGAGGGAGATGCGGAGCCAGAGCATCACCTGGGTTTTACGACCCTCGGGATTCTCAGGTGGTGCCGCTAAATAGACCTAATGGCTGGTCCCGCACCGTTCCTAACGGACCAGAGTGGAAGCTAGTCAGCGCCCACCGATCAGAACAGAGCGGGCTGTCCACAATCCTACCACCGTACCAGTAACAACTGAGGGGCAGCCTTTCCTATTACAAGATCCAAACGTCATGAAGAGCTCTGAGTTAGTATGACAGGTGTAGTCACGTGTGATGGGAAGATATTTTCCAGTCCATATAGATATGCTTTAAAGGGGTTCAAAATTGGAAATTTATAGGTACACACTGGCCGTGAGGTAGAGTAAAAGTCCATTATGGAATGGAGCGAAGATATACTGGGGCTCAAATCATATCCCTCAAAATGTGACAACCGTCCAGAGTTAGAGACTACCATAATGCTGCTGTTGTGTCTTGTCTCCTAATAACAAAATAAAGGGATGCCTATGCTTTTAAAATTCTATACTCTGGCAGCTGTAACTCTATCAAGTGGATTTTATTCAACAGAGTAGGACCCATCATAGTTTTCAAAGTAAGCATGATTAAGTTTTATTAGACTTTCATATGTCTTTTCAGATTTGTAAGTCATTTAAATTCATACGACAAATTCACTTAATGTATCTTCATGTAGTGGAGGTATAAAATTACCCTGTTCCAGGAAGCAATTATTGTTAATAATATTAAGAAGACCGGTGTTTCTTTGTTTCTTGTGCTTTGATTTGAGATATGGAATTCTCATACTGGAAGAGAATATATACACAGGTAGACTCATACATATGTGTGTATACATATAGGCATGTATATTCTTAGTTATGTTTCCGGCATCTTGACACAATAATCATTCTTTCGAAGAGAAATTTGTTTTTTAAAATTAAGCTGAAGCAAGAACAGCTGAGACTGCCCTTATTTTGGTAATGTAAAAGCTCAAGGAGAGTCTTCTGCTTAATCCTTTTTAGTAGATTGTCCTGAGTTTTGACTTCCTGGCATTGCCATTATGATTTGAGAAGCTACCATCATCTAATTGAATTTCCCACACTATCCTGTATTTGTTCTATATCATCGCTGCCAAGATGGTCATCCTGTCTGTGTTTGAACATGTCCAGTGACAGGTATCTCCTAGACAGCCTGTGTCATCTTTAAACTCTCTATTAAAATTCATACCGGTATGAGCTGAAATTTGTCTGCCTATAATGTTATTTGTGTTCATTCTTTCTTTCTCTCTTTCTCTCTCACTCTCTCTCTGGAGTCCTAGAGAAGAATCCTCCATGTAATAAACATTCCAACAGCCCCTGCGAATCAGCCCCTTTATAATTTTATTTATTTATTTATTTATTAGGGAGAAAGAAAGAGAGAGAGTGAGAAAGCACAAACGGGGAGCAGCAAAAGGAGAAGAAGTAGACTCCCCACTGAGAAGGGAGCATGATATGGGGCTTGATCTCAGGACCCTGAGATCATGACCTGAGCTGAAGGCAGAGGCTTAACCCACTGAACCACCCAGGCGCCCCATTCAGCCCCTTTTTAGACTAAATGCCTCCACTTGATCAATCATAAGCCGCCCTTCGATTCCCATACCCATCCTGGAGGCTTCCCTCTGATTACGGTCCTATTTCAAAGCACACTGACTGCTTACCTCTCGTGGACTCTTCTTGGGCACCCACCTACTTCTCTTGAGTTGTAGGGGAGACAGCTATTTGTCTCCATCTTGTTTATGTCAGTCATATTGGTCATTTTAATTATGTAATAAAATATTACATAAACCGATGAAATATGAGTGAGGAAAGAAAATCATGTAAAAATTAAGTCGACTGCTTGGAGAAATTTTTGCAGATGAGTCTCTTAAAATATTGCTGCTAAAATAAGTGAAAGCAAGAGAACTGTAAGAGGAAAAAAGGTAAAAATTTTAGAATGATTTGAATTGATTGAAAGATATCTTTAGGTATGTGCTCCATCAAAAAAAAAAAAAAAGCAGGAGTTAGGAATCTTAGATATTTCATTAAGAATGGGGTTTATTTATAATGAGAAAATGAAAACTCCAGTGACAGGACCCATGTTTAAGGGGATGATGTTGCAAATGTTGTTAAAACCAATGAGAACGCACACTGAGCCTGTGAGGATGGGAGTCCGCCACCAGCCACAGGCATGGCCATAGCTGTGTGCACTGGCTGAAGGTACGAGCCACCCCCCAAAGGAAGAGGTTTGACCCTACATCAAAAAAATCTGTGGAAGAATGAACATTCATAGTGTCATTTAAAAAGTTTAATGCACATTTGACATTTTTATGAATCACTCCTGAAGAGCTTCTACTACAGCATGAGCCAGAGATGGTATCTGAGAAAACGGTTGTCTGATCCCAAAGAGCATTTGCTTGACATCTGTGTATACTGCCTGCAAATGCTTTATGCTATCGCTGTTCTCTTACTAAATACCAGAGTCTATTAATATAGTCTAGGATTGCATAAGCATTCTGGAAAGCTCATGCACATTTGAAAAGCGCTCACCATATTGATGACTCACAACTTCAGTTTATTTCAGCTAAAACTTCTCCATACTTGCTCACCATACATCCTTCGTCCTCTGGTGGTGGTTCTTTCTGTATCCAAGTATCCGACTTCAAAATGGTCCCTCTTAACTTTCTTCCTTGTGGATTTGGCCCATCATTCTAACCTGCTGAGCTCCATTGGAATCCTGTCAGCCAACACCCTCCTGCCCCCACCCCCCAGGCCTCATGTCATCAGCTAATTTAATAAGTAAGACTTGCTTCTCCTCTGCCCTTTTAAAATCTGACCTTGTCTGAAGGCTCCCTGGTCAGTCAAGCTGATAACTACAGATACTTCCTCCATTTTCCATTTCTTCCTCACTGAAATAATTTGTGATTACAGTCACCACGCTGTCTGTCCCAAGATGCCAGGATTGTCTCGAGCACGAGTGCATGTGGTCTAAACACAGGACATTTAATAAGTGTGTTTAAAGCAGAGAATTTAACTCTTTTTCTGGCATAGGATGACAAGGAGGGCCTATTTGGGGGGGGAAAAAAAAAGAAAAAACAAAAACAAAAACAGCTGCTAACTTCCCCAGCTGTCAACCACACAAACCACTTTGCGACGATCACCTAAGCCGTGAACCTGAACATGGGAGAAGAATGAGCACAGACTAATTAAGATGCTTTAACAAGTATCTGAGCATGCAGTTCAGCCAGCGCTATTTCTTGCACCATGATTTGAATATCGGAGAAGACTGTATTGATTGCTTAAATCTAAAAATAATTTCATTAATGGAGGCAGATGTAATGTGATTTAATATGCAAATTAATGCTGCACTCACTGAAAAATACTAAACCACCCCATTTAGCAATTTGACTGAAATTAACTTATAAAATTCGAGACAACTTTGTTTTCCTTCACAATCTTACTGAAAACTCTTGAAAGACAATAAATGTCTTTGAGTGCTGAATATTTGACACAGCAGTCTAGAAATAGGCCCAAACTAATGTGAGGTATAGTGCTCATTATTCTTTGAATGTTGTCCTAAATTAAGGAGACAAGTTGTAGAAAAGTTAACTGCTGTGAACTGGAAAACCTCCAATTAAGTGGTTGGGTTCCAACCTCTCCTTGACTCTTTTTTTTTTTTTCCCCTTTTTATTTATTTTTTCAGCGTAACAGTATTCATTCTTTTTGCACAACACCCAGTGCTCCATGCAAAACGTGCCCTCCCCATCACCCACCACCTGTTCCCCCAACCTCCCACCCCTGACCCTTCAAAACCCTCAGGTTGTTTTTCAGAGTCCATAGTCTCTTATGGTTCGTCTCCCCTCCCCAATGTCCATCCTTGACTCAAAGGCTGGAGGACATTTATCAAGGCACAGGGAAATCAAGACTGAAAACAAAGGCTGGTCTGGATAACAAAAACCCCTGATTCACTCTCTCCATGTTGACAAAATAGACTTTATGCCCACAAACCTAGGCTGTGTCCACGCACCCACAAACCAATTTGAAACAAAAACAAGTATTTAAATTTAGACCAATTATGACAGCAAAAGCTGTGTTCTCTGGCATTCTACCAAACAAAAGCTGCGGAAACAGGCACTTACAATATTCCACTGGTCCCCATGTGTATTCTAGCAGCAGGGACTGGCAGTGGCGTTAACTGTAATCAATGATGAAGCTATTGAGACCCCACAGGACTGACTCTGGGAGCCACTGGAGGGAGGCCGAAATGAGGGCTGTCAGTTCCCATTGTAGGTTATGGTGGGACAGAGGGCGCCTCCCATTGTCTCAGGCAATAGGGGCAACTGTGGGGTCCGGCATTCCTGAGGCGGGCCCCTCAAGAACTGACAAGTTCAAACTGCATTTCTCTCTCACTCTTCACCCTACCAGCAGTCTTTGCAGCTTCTTTAAAAAGAAAAAAAGTTTTTAAATTGTGGTAAAATATACACAACATAGAGCTCGCCATTTAATGATATTTAAGTGTATATAATTTAGTTGCATTAAGTACATTCACGTTGTTGGGCATGCAACCATCACCAGTATGTCCAAAATCTCTTCATCACCCCGAAGAGAAGTGTTGTAACCATTAAGCAATAAATCTATTCATCTCAAGGCCTGGCAACCTACTTTCTGGCTCAAAGAATTTGCCTCTTCTAGATATTTTTTATAAGTGGATGCATACGATATTTGTCCTTTTGGGCCTGGCTTATCTTACTTAGCATAATGCTTTCAAGAATCATCCATGTGGTAGCATATATCAGAACTGTATTCATTTCTATGGCTGAAGAACATTCAATTGTACCGATGTACCATGTGTTGTTTATCCATTCATCTGGTGGCAGACACTTTAGTTATTTCCACCCTTGGCTACCATGAATCAATTTTTCAATGAACATTGGTGTACAAGTATCCGTTTGAGTTCCTGTTCTCAATTCTTTTCAATTTTCCTATTTTTCAGTATCTCGAAGTGGAATGCTGGGTCACATGGCAATTCTATGTTTAGCTGTCTGAGGAACCGCCAAACTGTTTCCACAGCGAATGCACCATTTCACATTCTCACTAGCAATGTACAAGAGTTCCAACTTGCTGCTGATCATGGGACCCAAGCAGAGGGGTTAGTTTACCCACGGGTTACTCTCAAGTTACCTGGCAAGCTTACTCCACCTTAGATTCTGGAAGATACATTTTTCTTTCTTTCTTTCTTTTTTTTTTAAATTTATTTGACAGACAGAGATCACAACTAAGTAGGCAGAGAGGCAGGCAGAGAGAAAGGAAGGGAAGCAGGCTCCCTGCCGAGCAGAGAGCCTGATGTGGGGCTCGATCCTAGGACCCTGAGATCATGACCCGAGCCGAAGGCAGAGGCTTAACCCACTGAGCCACCCAGGGGGCCCTGTAAGATACATTTTTCTATAAATTATTATCGTTTACCAGCCCCTCACCTACAGTTCTCCCCTGGAAGTCCACTCACTGAGACCTCCTTTTCTGTGTCTCAGGTGAATCACTGCCCCATGAACACAGCCTTTACTCCCTCACTCTCCATTTGAAGCGTCTAATCCACCTCAAATGCATCTAAACGGCCAGGGTTAACACTGATCCAACTTGGCACCCATCACCCCCAACCCCTCCTCAGGCTTTACCTGATCTCCCTTGGGCCACTCAGCACTTTTTGCTGAAATGCTGCCTGCTCCTTAGTTCCATTCCTCTTGCTGCCCTCTCCCTAGAGCCAGCTTCTCACTTACTAAACTGAAGTGAGATGCTCCTTTGGACTCTGATACTGCACAATGCTCCCTTATGACTGGCATAATTCTATTTAAAAATTTTAGCCAGAGAAAGGAGGCTGACTAAATTAACGAGCCCTTCCAGAGGAATTTCCTTGGTTTCTTCTAGCGTTTAGGCTTTCCTTTCAGTCATCCATCTGCCTCCATCCTACTTGAGGCCATAGTTACCTCATGACAACAGCTTCCAAACTTGTCCCAACTTGTCCCTTGACCTCTAAACTGCACCTCTGTCAGATACACCTGACCTGAGCTCAGGGAGCCGGTGCGTGTGTGTAGGTATGTGCACTGCAGAATGTCATTACACGAGTTAATTCCGTTGAATCCATCTTGTGGACGGCAATCATAGCATATCTTTTACAGCACAAATTCTTTTACTCAAACTCTTTAATTGTTCCTTAGTTCCTACTCAGTATGATTCAAACACCTAGTTCTAGCGGTTCAGTCCTCCCACAGTGGCCCAACCCACCTTTCCCACACCAGCTCCCACTATTTCCTAGCAGCTCTGATCTGCACAGCCCATGCATGTCCCTCTGCATCTGGCTCATGACATGGCCTTTGGGTTTCCATTCACCAAAGCCCTTTGCTTAATGAACCTCTACATTTGTTCAAGGGTTGAGTTACTGTGGTCATTCCAGTTAGAAGAGAAATGAGTATCATTTGCTAGTCTTGTGTCATTTGTAGCATTTCGTTTATGTTTTAGCTTGATCTGAAGCTTGATCCAGTGAGCTTGGGGTGTCACTACGGGAGAGCAGATGGCTGTCTGTCAAATGGTTTCAATCAGGAGATCTTGGGGCATTCACCAATGTCAGGGTCTAATTGTTAGTATGGTAGGTGGAGAACCTGATATTGAGCAGTGCATGCTGGGCAGAATTGTTTCTTAGGAATGGATGCACATTACCTGAGCTCACGAACCGGTGTGTGTGTGTGTGTGTGTGTGTGTGTGTGTGTGTGTGTGTGTAGGTGTGTGCGCACTGCAGAATACTATTATATTATAACCTACATGGATAGAAGCACAAGTCACATAGGTAGGAAGATTCTCCCCCTGATGGATAGAACTAAACTGGAAGCCAATTTATAATCGAATATTAAGTGAGTACAGAATCATAACAAGGTGCTGGTTCTCACGAGCCTAAATACAGTTCACCACAGTATCACCCCACCTGTCCTCCTCCCACCCTCCCTCCTCCATCTTGATATTCAGGCACCTGTGAGTCTGGTTTTACTTTCCCCAAATCCAAAGCAACATCCTATCTTTGGTTTATCCTCAAATCAAGTTCAACCCTGTGAATGTAGCTGAGTGTATCCTCCTAGGTTAACTCTGAGAAAGCAAAGCCTATTTCCCCCATTCTTTACGTTCTTAGGTATTAGTTTACTTTTCTGTTATGCATTGACTACTCTGTGCCACCGAGCAGAAAATCCATTGCACTGTAAGTACTTGGTTTCAGCCCTTATTTCCATGTATGAATGGAAAACTCCTTGAAGACAAGGTCAATGTCTCCTATATCTGTCTATACCCTACACAGCTTACCACACAGAAGGTATCCAGCCAGTACTACTGAGTAAAGAAACAACCAGAGACCATCATAGTAAACACTCTGTGATAAATTCCCTCTAATTTTTCCTTCTCGCAGCTATGTCTACCATTACTAACTGTTTGGAGACAGTTTTATATGCTGGTTGTTTAAAAAAAAATGCTCTGAATGAAAAATTAAATTAATTATCCAATGCTTCCAAGCCATACATACTTTTGATTACATACATTATCGCTGCTAATTCCAAAGCGGTTTTCTGCTGGGAGAAGACTTGGGAGGACACTCAGGATTTGCCCCCACCCTGCAAGTGTGCTCTTCCTGGGAGCTGCCGCTGACCTTGACTGCTGCCCTTCTTCTTCTTCTTTTTTTTAAAGATTTTATTTATTTATTTATTTATTTATTTATTTATTTATTTATCTGAGACAGAGAAGAGAGAGAAAGAGAGAGTGGGGAGGAGCACAGGGAGAGGGATAAGCAGACTGTGCTAAGACTGATGCTGGGTTTGATCCCATGACCCTGAGATAAGGACCTGGGCTGCTATCAAGAGTTGGACATCCAACCCACTAAGCCACACAGGCGCCCCTTCTAAGATTGAGGTCTAACCTGCCTCCATTCAAGTAGCAAGCCTCAGAAAGTGACAGGAGAGGTTGCTGAATGTTCTTGGCTCTGTGGCTGACCCAGTCTGAAGAGGAACCCTTATCCACTGGGAGTAACAGATTAAGGTTTTTTTGTTTTGTTTTGTTTTGTTTTCCTTCTGCCATCTTTAGAAGCCTGCAAATGAAGGGAGACAAAATAAAAATGGAGCAAACTCTGGTTACAGCTTTGCTGCCTAGTACTGGGTTATCCGGTGTGTTCAGTGCTCATCTCCTGATTTCAGTAAGGGAAACAGAATGAATAAGAAATGAGGGGGCACCTGGGTGGCTCAGTGGGTTAAGCCACTGCCTTTGGCTCGGGTCATGATCTCAGGGTCCTGGGATTGAGCCCCATGTCGGGCTCTCTGCTCAGCGGGGAGCCTGCTTCCCCCCCGCCTCTCTGCCTCCTTGTGATCTCTCTCTCTCTTTCTCTTTCAAATGAATAAAATCTTAAAAAAAAAAAATGAGAACATGAGAAATTTAAGAAACCCCTTCTAGAGGGTGGTTTAACTGCAGTTAAAGTCAACTATAGAAGCCTTTTTTTAAAACTTGCAAAATTAGAGCAAGCAAAATCTCCATTTGCCCAGGATCCCAAGAGAGATGGCGTCATGACGTGTGACGTATTCTGAGATGAGGCTGTGGGTCTGGCAATAGACTGGGACAGGATGGTGGGCCCAAGGGATCCTTCCCAGCCTTTTGTTTCGCAGGGACTCACAATGTACTCGCCAGGGGAATCCAATGTGTTTCTTATCAAAGCTTTCTGTTTTCAGTGTGAATTACCAAACAATCCTCCAGATACTGATTTTTATCTCCTCACAAGATAAATTTTAGTTCCTACTGGCACATTCCTAGTCAGTGCACCACTCTCGAATTATGTAAATTATGTAAAATCAAAACAGAACAAAACAAAAAAGCTACAGTCAGTAAGAACAAAATAGGCCAGGAAAATTAGTGAAAAGAGTTTCTTTCTTTTTCGTTGTTTTTATAAAAGTATAGGAGCTTAAATATACGTCCCAATGCAATAGGTCACTCATTTGGACTATAATAATTGGTTATTTCCAGCCTCAAAATTCACACTGGAATAAATTAAATTTATTTTCTATCCCTGCTTCTCTCTCTTGCTGTGTGTGTATGTAGGCATGTGGGGTGATGGGGTATACTGAATAAAAGATCTAATAAAACCTCACCATGAGATCCCTACTAGTAGGATAGTTTTAGATTATTGGTTCCCTATTTTAAAAGACTCATTTATTCATTTTTTTTTATTCATTCATTCAACAAATAATAAATGTTAAGTGTCTGTCAGGTACCCTACTCCATGCTGAATATACTCTCATTTAGTAAAATTCATATCTTTTTTTTTTTAAATTTTATTTATTTATTTGACAGAGAGAAATCACGAGAGAGGCAGGCAGAGAGAGAGGAAGGGCTCTTCGTGGAGCAGAGAGCCCGATGCGGGACTCGATCCCAGGACCCTGAGATCATGACCTGAGCCAAAGACAGCAGCTTAACCCACTGAGCCACCCAGGCACCCGTAAAATTCATATCTTGAATTTCTTTGGCTTCCTAGAAATGGAGCAACCCTTCTCACATTAATATAAGACTCCCCTATTCCCAGCACCTTAGGAAGAAATTTCAAGTCTTTTTGAAGATCATATGCTAGGAGAATGCCGGACTTTTCTAAATGCAGAGGCAGGAAGCAGGCTATGTTTGCTTCTCCACAAACTGGAAATGGCACACTTTGCTGTTAATGGCCTGATAAAAAGCAAGAGATGAGGTGCTGAAGAACTAGATCCACCTCTGAGACAATGGTGTTAAGTCATTTGGATTACTTTACTTCCACCACGTGCAAAATAGCACAAAGACAAAGGTCTAGCTCTTAGGAGAAATTAGACCATGTACTAAAAGAACCTGACTTCATGCCACATATTATAACATCTGAAGGCATACACATATACAATATAGACAGATACAAATGTGGATACTGATACTTTTCTCTTTTCAAATTGTTGATGTCCATTAGCATAACCTCTATGGTTTCTTTAACCAAAAAGACACAAAAAATCAGAGGAAGCATTACATATGTACCATAAAGTTACTTGCCAAGTCAGTTGAAAGGCTTATTAGCACATTTTTGTCACAGTTTTTAATGAAAATCCATAAGACACTGTGGCCAAACAAATTAATTTAGGAATTAATTAGAGATGTTAGAAAAAGAAATGTTGGACTGATACAAAGACATCAGACAGAAAGTTATTTTCACTATATTAATATGATAACCAACTGATTACAGATTATCCTAATCACCAAACACATTCTCCCTTGCTGCGCTGATTTACTTTTGATACAATCATGCTTGGCTCCCCAGAACAGTGCTGAAAATATTTCATCACGATAACTGCTTCCAGCAATATGGTGGACCATAATTGTTGGGAGGGACCCTCCTGCTATAGAAACGACCCTCGCTGAGGCATGCTTCCTGGTGGTCACAGAACCCCAAACCACAAGCAATTTGGGAGTGGGAATGGCAGGGAGGGGCAGGGCTGCCCTGAGGTCTCATGCCATATATTAGATCTTAGGCCAACATCGTAGACAAGCTGAGCCTGAGAATCCTGCTTTGAACTCTGACTCTCAGAGGGACCAAATGGTTCCAGGTTGGTGCAGACCCTTAGTTCACAGCAGAAGCAGATATGGATACTCTCTTGGCCAAAAGCATCCCCATAGGATCCCAACAGAGGAAGTGCAAACAAAAAGCTTAAAATCAAAGGACTCCAAGCATAAGAAAAGGCAAGCTCCAAGAAAGAGTTAGAGCAAATGACAAGGAACAGAGGTGACCCTCCAGGACCACAGAGACTAGAACTGTCAGATAAAGAATGTAGAACAGTTATGTGTGAACAATTTAAAGAATTAATATGGGAATTTAAAAAAAAAAAAAAGGCAAGAAAAAAGGAATTACCAGGAATGACTTGGTAGACTTGTAAAGGAATCAAACAGAAACTCTAAAAATGGTAAGAATTTTTGGGAAGAAAAAGGCAAAAGTGCCATTTGGATAGAGCTAAAGAGAGAAACAGGAAGAGACATCTGAAGGAAGTATCAGCATAGAGAGAAAAAAGATAGAAATATGAAAGAAAAGTTTAAAAATATGAAGTGAATAAAAAGTTCTACTGTAAGTCTAAGTAGAATTTCAGAAGGGGAGAACAGAAAGAATGGGAGAGAAGAAATATTTGAAAAGGTAATGACCGAGAATTTCCCAGACCAAATGAAAGACACTAATTTACAGATAATAACTGAAAGGAAATGAGTAAAACAATTCCAGGAGTAGACCCATCATAGTGGAATTCCCAAATCAATGACAAGGACATGAAATTTGAAGCAACAAGACTGTTCTCTCAACTCTAGGTATGCTCATCTGAACACGCTGAAAATCGTATTTCATTGTAAGTCCACTACAATCACTTTATTTTTAACTAGAGTCTCTGTATTTTGATTATAATTGACTATAAGCTAATAGCTCTCTTGGCACAAAAACACTTACCTATTAAGTAGATTTAGGATTTGATTTTTCACTCTAAACTCAATTTCAAAAGAGCAGAGAATATTTTATATTAAACACATTCAACTATTGCATTCAGTTGTTTAGAGCAGGGTTTCTCAGTCCTGGATACAACTTAGAATCACTCGGGGAGGTTTTATGAAGTAGACAATATTGCACAAATTCCTGTGCATATGAAGTGGATGAAGTGTAACAAAGCTGGATGAAGTGTAACAAAGCAACACAGTCCTGGTGCAGGCTGACTTACCAAATGCTTTCTGATCAGAGGGCAGAATTCACCTGTGACAGTGTTCAGGCTTCTGACAGGCTTCCCAGTAGGAAATGCTGGCTTGGAGTAGGAAGGAGGCTGGGCATCCCATAACAGTCAAGGAATAAAGGCCTTATTTGGATGGTTAGAGGGTTTTCCTGTTTTTCCTCTTTGTTCTCTGAAGTAGATAGACACGTAGGGTTGTCCAAATCTCCATTTCTGTTCTCTCTCAGGTCCAGTACATATATTAACACCCTTTCCCAATCCATCAGCCACTTGTTCATTAGAGAATAGGGCTTCAGTCCCTGACCAGATCGCCCTGAACGTATCCAATCTTGTCTGATACTGGAAGCTAAGCAGGGTTGAGTCTAGTTAGTACTCGGATGGTCTTCAATATTAAGGGCAAAACATCTTACGCCAGCTCTGGAGGAGCCTCTGTATATTGGCGTAGTGTGAAAGCCGGCAAGGAAGCTGATTTGGCTCTTCTAAATTTAGTTCTTAATCTAAAAATCTTGGTGTTTTTCTGATGATCTACTCTTGCCATTGTCCTAATTAGCTTAGACTTTCCTTGGAAGCTATCTTCCCTTTTTTTTTTTGAAACATTTCGCAGCATTCTTCTTCTTCTTCTTTTTTTTTAAAGATTTTATTTATTTATTTGACAGAGAGACAGAGAGATCAAAAGTAGGCAGAGAGGCAGGCAGAGAGAGAGGAGGAAGCAGGCTCCCTGCTGAGCAGAGAGTCTGATGCAGGGCTCGATCCCAGGACCTTGAGACCATGACCTGAGCCGAAGGCAGAGACTTAACCCACTGAGCCACCCAGGTGCCCCCCTTGGAAGCCATCTTGAGAAGAACTTTCGTCTCTCGTGTTTCTGGCTATAGTTCTTCCTGTCCTGCTTCCTTGCTCCAAAATTTCCTTAAACTTTCCGGTCCACTGTTAACTCCACTTTTATTTTGCTTCGCTTTCTTTTCATATCATTTTGCCTTGTTGCATTGTCTTCATATGCATATATCTGTTTTATTATTTCTGTGAGGCTATGGGGAATGGGTGGCAGGTATTTAGTGCTTTTCCAGGTACTGATTCATGATCTCTTGGCTAGCACCTGATGATCAATCAGTTCCACCAAATTACCTGACATAGCTATAGTCCCTGGTTATAGAACATAGTGAAGGAAATGTTACACAGTGAAACAAATACTGGACCAAATGTCACGAGGTAATGGTTCTATTCCCTACACGACCTTAAATTTGCTATGTACCTATTTTTAAGTCACCTCATCTTTCTGGGGAGGATTTCTCATGTTTGTTCGTTTTTTAAAATTTTTTTGAGGATTTATTTATTTATTTGAGAAAGAGAGAGCTCACAGGGGAGAGGGATTGAGGGAGAAGGAGAGAGTTAAGCACACTCCTCAATGAATTGGAACCTGCTATGGGGCTCAGTCTCAGGATCCTGAGATCACGACCCGAGCCAAAACCAAGAGTTGGAGGCTTAACTGACTGAGTCACCCAGGTGCCCCTGTTTCCTCATGTTTAAAACTGAAAGGCAATTTGTCAATACTTTTGAAAACTAAAAATATATTGTTTTAATGCAGATTCTGCCTTTAGGGGATTGATTTTGCAGGTATAACTGCACAGGTAGCAAATGACAGTTAGATAAGATTACTCATTGCAGCATTAAGGAAAGAATTCCTTCCGCCAATATTTGAAAGAACTCAAGTGCTTCAGATCGATAGGGAAATAATTAAATAACTATGGTATATCCACACAGTGGAATACCATGAAGCCTTCCCAAAGCAGGGATCTTTCTAAACATTGATAAGGAAAAATCTGCAGGCCATATTGTTAGATGAAAGAAGAACAAGTGAAGCAGCATGTACACCATCTTACACCTTTCACCTGGCAGAGATCCTCTTAGGTCTTTACCCCAGATGAGAACTGCCTGAAGAACTTCTACAGTACTCACCGCACGGCCCCTGAGGTCAACCTAAAAGATTCACAAATATGAGGAGACAGCAGAAGAGCAGCAGAAATGTGAGGAAACAAAAGAGATCCCAAGTGTCCTTAAAAATTCTAAATATTATCCTCGGAAAAATTAGGGAGGCTACTCTGCCTATGAAACAAGAATTTTTGGAAATCATAGTTTGATGGCTCAAATTTAAAAATCAATGGACCACCGCATTCTAATGGTGTTAGAAAGCATGTTATTGATTTGGAAGCACAAGCAAAGAAGTTTTCAACAACCTAAAACAACAAACAAACAAAAAGACAAGAAAAAAAGAGAAATTTGACTAAAAGAAGTTCCGAGAGAAGACAGAATAAAGAGGAGATAATGAAAGAAATAATGTAATAAAAATATTCCAGACTGAAGAAGGATAAGACCTCTCACATTGAAAGTCTCACTGAGGTAAGGCAGACGGAAAAAAATCCATGCTTCAATATATCCTGTTGAAATCTCTGCAAAGAAAATGTTAAATATTTCCAGAGGGAGGGGCGCCTGGGTGGCTCAGTGGGTTAAAACCTCTGCCTTCGGCTCAGGTCATGATCTCAGGGTCCTGGGATTGAGCCCCATATCGGGCTCTCTGCTCAGCAGAGAGCCTGCTTCCTCCTCTCTCTCTGCCTGCCTCTTTGCCTACTTGTGATCTCTGTCTGTCAAATAAATACATAAAATCTTAAAAAAAAATTTCCAGAGGGAAAAACAAATGATGTTATTTATAAAGGAAGGAGAGTTAGATTAGTAGCAGATTTTTCTATTACCCACACTGGACACTAAAGCTCGAAGGAACAAAGACTGTCCAAATCCTCATTGGGATAATGACTATGAATTTAGAATTCCATATCTAAACTATTATTTATGTAACATTCTCAGTCATACAAATTCCCACAAAGTTTGTCACTCTCAAAAGCTTTCTAAAAGCATTACTCAATAAGGCCCTCCAACAGATCAAGCAAAAGACAATGAAGAAAGAGTATGCGATGAGCCATAAGCGTAACAGTTGACACGACTTAGAAGAAGAGAAAAAACTCAAAAGAAATGAAAAGAAACCATTAGACCTTCAGGTTTGGGGCATCATCCTTTGAGTGGCTGGTGATTAGTATCTTAACATTATATCTCTCTCTCTCTAAATCCAACAACATAATTTGTTCTGTAATAAATATCGATAGGCACATGATCTCATTAATGTCTCTTAAATCTAGGTTAAAAGCTTTGCACTGACTGATAGACTAAACAAGTAATACATAATCATGGTCACAGAATGCAGACGTAAGGAAGTGGAGGAAGTTGGAGACTGAGCAGAGACTCACTAGATGGTGTAATTTCTGTATCAGGAAGGCAATTGCTACTCTCTAAAGTCAAAACAATAATAACAATAAACACACACAAAAAAAACCCAAAAAGCAAAGAAAGAAGAAAATGTCATTTAAGCTGCAATGGTAACCCCAGAACTATGACACAGATCCATTTTGTGTTTATCCCTGGGGAAGAATGTTAGAAATAGAGCCACAGGGAACTTGACTTTTCATTTTTGTTCCTTCAGTATGATTTGACTTCTAACTATATATTAAAGACATCCCTATCGATAAAGGGCTACTTAAATAAATTGAAGTTAGAATCATATAACGAAATACTGTGTGTAGCCTTTGGAAAGATTGAGATTTGTCAATATATATTTTTGCAGAATGTCATCCATAATGATATATTTAATGTAAAAAATATATAATTTGCAAAATAATATCATGTCATCCCCTTTAAGGTAAAAAAAATTCATTTACATGTGTATAGGTAAATGCACATCAAAGTATTAGGGAGGAGAAATTATAAACTGAAATTATAAACTTCAGCCTCCATAAAGAGGAAGGAGTCTTTCAGTATTTACTTTTATGATCTCTGAATTGTTTTAATGTTAGGAACATGTAATATACAATATGCAGTATATAAATATTACTTTTAAGATAAATTCTAATTCTTTTAAATTACAAAGGTAATATGTGTTGTAACAAGTCAAAAATATAAATTTATAGGGCACCTGGGTGGCTCAGTGGATTAAGCCACTGCCTTCGGCTCAGGTCATGATCTCAGGGTCCTGGGATCGAGCCCTGCGTCGGGCTCTCTGCTGAGCGGGGAGCCTGTTTCCTCCTCTCGCTCTGCCTGCCTCTCTGCCTACTTGTGATGGCTCTCTCTCTCTCTCTGTATCAAATAAAAAAAGAAAAATCTTTAAAAAAATATATAAATTTATAAACATATAGTGCTATTCTTCCTTTCTTCAATTAAAACAAAATTATTAAAATTCAACTATTTTTTATTTTGATAACAGAATAATGCCAATATTATTTATTAAATCGACTCTCTATTCCCCGGAATGGAAATGCTCTCATTATCATATAGTAACTTCCCACATTTACTTATACACGTTTCTTGATTTGATCCTATTCCATTGCTCTATTTGCTCTATTTACTTTTTCTTGTGTAAATAGCATTTTTTTTATTACATTAGCTTTAAAGTAAATTCCAATATCCGGTACTACCTGAACCATCTCATTATTCTCTCTCTCTCTTACATTCTTGAGAATTCTTGCTTTTATTTTTCCATACGAACTTTCAAATCACCTAGTCCCACACAAAAAATAAATCTATTGAATTTTGGGGGAATCACATGAAACACACTATCAGTTATAAAAAAATTTCCAACAAAAAAAGCAGTATGTTTAAATCAACAGAGGTCATTTGAAAGGACAATGCAAAGCAGGTATGCTGTTGAGTGTATGAAGAACACCAGCAATAAGTATTAGAAAACCTATCTTCTTACATAAAACAAAACCCTCAGTAACAGAAAAAGGTATGCCTATGAACTTCCTCACAGGCAGACCGGAGCAAGCATGAGTCTTCATGGATGGCTGTGTTCATAGACTTGTGGTCATCATAAACCAAATGAGCAAATTTCCTTGAAGTGTGTGCATTTGTTAGCCATGACTGTGTGGTGAGGGACAAGGCCACACAGTCAAGATGAGGGCTGACTGCCCCAAAGCTGTTGGTGTTCACACGTAATTCCTAGTCTTTTTCAATCCTATTTATGCAACTGCAAAATTGATGACCCGGGTCACTGAGGCACTGTAGCTACAAAGAGAACGAGATGACTCTGCCAGAAGGTGCCTGCCGTCTTAGCAGGAGACGGGATGACAGGCGCAGACGCATGGCAGCCAGCATGGTAGAAAGACAGAACGCACTGGGGTCGTGGCAAGAAAGCAGGGCTCGGATCCCTGTTCTCCCATTGTTTAGTCATGGGGTTTTGGGCTCTCTGAGCTGCACTTCCTTTATCTGTAAAATATGGGCTAAACATGCTTGCGAGCAGAGCTGCTGTGAGCATGAAGCAATGTGTTTTATTTATGTTTATGGACAAACACCACCTGACAGGTTGCAGGCTCTCCATAGACGCCGGTGTTAATGACAACAGAGAGGAAATCAGGCAGAGAAGGTAGTGGTTCGGAGTGTCCAGAATAGAAGAAAGTGTTTAAATGTGACATTGCGTGATGTATGCAGGGCCTTATGAATACTTTTTCATTGTAAAATTGAAAGTTGCCGAAGGGGGCAAGCCTGGGCAGAGGGCTATGAGGGACACAGGGTTTCAATTAGCAAGGGCCTCATGTGCTAGTGTGCTAGGTCAAGGAATCATGATTGTAGATGACAGAAGTTGTTTTTTTTTTCAAAATGGAATAAAATACTAAGATTCGTGTCTTATAAAGACCTTTCTGGGGGCGCCTGGGTGGCTCAGTGGGTTAAGCCGCTGCCTTCGGCTCAGGTCATGATCTCAGGGTCCTGGGATCGAGTCCCGCATCGGGCTCTCTGCTCGGCAGGGAGCCTGCTTCCCCCCTCTCTCTCTCTCTCTGCCTGCCTCTCTGCCTACTTGTGATCTCTCTCTGTCAAATAAATAAATAAAATCTTTTTTTTAAAAAAAAAAAAGACCTTTCTGGCAACAGTACAAAGGATTTGCTGCAATATTGCAGGCAGAAGATCATTTTATTTCAAAAGAAGCATTTAGACCTGTTTTGTTTTGTTTTGTTTTGTTTTTTAAATTGCAATGGGTGAGATATGATGTGTGCAGGAAAAAAGCAACTAAAAAAAGAGTATGCTGAATAGCTAGATCGGTGACGGACACAGGCTCTGGGAACTAAGGAATCCTGTGTTGTGTTCAGTCTTGTTCCCTTATCCTTCTTTCCTCTCCTGAAAACCCAAGACTGACAAAGGCGTAAACCTACCCAGGCTGAGTAACCTCGTCAGCAAGTGGGTAATGCTGGAGGTCTGCAGGACGTAGATGCAGCAGGTAGGTACACACGTGTAGTATGCTCTGAGCATCCTGCCTTTGTTGAATGTGCAGACCCACAAGAGCGATGGATGGCGCGTGGCTATTTTGCTTCAAAGTCAGCATCTTGGTGTTGCAAGGAGCACACGAGCTGCAGAGACGGCCAGACAGGAGGCTGTGGTCTAGCTGCTCCATGCACACTATGGGTAAGTTCATGGCTCTCAAACTTAATCCCATTTGTTGAGATTAATATCTTTCATGAAATTTACATAAGCGTGGACGTGGACAGACACAGTAAACAAATATCCACCAAAGATGACATGTGTTGTAAAGAGGAGCAAAGCAGCACGAGGGGCTAGAGGGTAACTGAGAACTGCTTTTTGCAGAAGGTGGTCAACGAAGGCATCCTTCGGTAAGTTTCCACCTGAGCACACGCTTGCAGGAAGCAAAGAAGTGAGTGTTGAGGCTATTTGGAAAAAAAAGAATTCTGGGTCTAAAAAACAGCAAGTGCAAAGGCCTTGGTGTGGAAGCAAGCTGGGCATGGGGGCAGGAATGCCGAGGAGGTGAGTATGATCGGAGTACAAAACCGTGGACATGGAGCAAGCAGGTGGGTTGTGTGGGCTGCGTGGAGGCTCGGCCAGTCAGCACAGATAGACGTCCAGCCAGCCCCCCCCTGAGTGGTCAGAGACAGGGGATGCCATCCTGAGCAGAGCAGGGGCATCAACTCACTTTGAGCATCACGAGGCTGCCGGGCTGAGTACTGACTCCAAGCGTGTCAGGAGGAGAGACCATTCCAACCACCAGGAGATCTGTGATGGACCACACAATGAAGATGGGGAAGGGGTGGTAGAGTGCTTATATTCCACTTTTAGAAGTGGAATTTTCTAGAACCACTTTTAGAAGGTAGTCCTGGCAGGATTTGCTGACAGGTGGTTAAGGTGTGATCTTCGGCTCAAGAAATTTTGGCTGGTCTTATAAGAATAAAACAAAGTTAAAAAAAAAATCCTAAAATTTGATAGTTGCTCAAGAACTCGAGCTCACTTTCATCTTCCTTGGAAGTTCTTTAGCATCTCCAGCTGTTCGTAGGCAGAACATAGTTAAGAGAGTCACAAGTCGGTGGGGGGAGGGGGAGGAAGAAAGAACACTATGAAACCCCACATGAATTAGATTTGAGTTTGGATTTTTCACTAGAAGTTCCCTCCTCATCAGTAGATGTTCAAATTAAAAATGGCACAGAGAAGGAAGAATATAAGAAAAGGGGGGCAGGGGAGCACTGTACGGCCCTTCTTCACTTCTTTAGCTCCTACCTACTGCCTCCTGTGTCTCTGACTGCTTGTTTTCTGGGTGAAGAAAAATGAAGACGTAAAACACCACATTACTTAATATCTATCACTAGGACAAGCAGAGACAAGAACTGCTCGACGCAAGATATTTTCTTTTTCAGAACAACACTGAGGAAATTCATTACAGGCTTTCACATTAAAGCACAGCCAAGCCAAGCCAACAAACAGTGTTTCTCAAGGCTCAAAGCCTTAATCCAAGTAGCTTTAATGAAGCCTTGAATAGCAACAATTGACAGTGGTAGTTGATTTCGTTCCAGAAGGAACAGATGAAAAAAAGGAACCCATTGAACATTATTAGAAATACTGGAAAATGGATGGAAAAGCCATGGCTAAGTACTTAGCAGAATACCCGGCATTCAAAAAGAAACCAAACCATTTGGCTCCAGCCTGTCCCTAAAATCTAGTTTTTAGCCATTGTACCATAAGGCTTCTCTTCTCCGAGTGAGGTTTTCATGTTAATCCAAGTGATAGGGGCACAGCCTTGGTATTTCTTAGCGTCCTAGCTTTTTCTAGCTGCATCTCAGTAGAAAACACTGAGCCTGACCCTTTCCTAAGGCGTCTAAAAGGCCCCTAGGTTTAATAACCAAATAAGAAACCTATATTTACTGGGCATCTGCCTCCTGTCAGGTCCCGGCATTGCGCTCAGCTCTCACAGTGAGGCTCTGGGCTGACTTTCACTGTCCCCAGTTTTCAGAGGGGACACTTGAGCCTCGCCCCAAGCCTCGCAGCTCTTACCCCATGAAGCTGCACGTGGCTGAGCCGACACGGACCCCACAGTCTCTCCTCTTTGGCCTCACATGTCTTTCTCTACCCATGGCTGGTACCTACACTTCCCGAGCCCCTGCATGCTTTCACCATCCCTCCTAAACCAACATTTCCTGGTTTACTAATATTTTTATCAAGCACGACTTCAGGTATAGAAGACATTTTATCAACTGTAGGGAGCACTGCCTCACATGTTGCATGACTGTTTTCCCTCACGTCTTCAGTTTGTGGCGTGTGACGTGGCTACAGCAAGTCACGCACGCATGCTGACCCCAACCGCACCAACCTCCCTCTGTCCGATGGGATGAGTGTAGGTGTGTGTCCTTCTGGATGTTGGATATGGCAGTGTCCTTCTGGATGTGGCGGCACAATGGGACAGAGCTCAGCAGGCCATCGTGGGCTGTTCCATACCTTTCCCTTCCATCCTGATTGTTTTCCCCCCAAAACTATTCAGTTATTTCTACCTTTTAGAAAAGCATAGCCTCCCCAGAGAAAGTGGGGGATACCCTGAATTGCTCCTAATATATGACTGCTTCAATACTAAAGGGATTTGGTGAAATGACAAAACGCCACTCCTGATACTTGTTTGGGGGTATGCGTGTCTGTTTCTTGTCTGAATGAGTCTGTTAGTGGCTCAAGAAGACCAAGATTGTAACTGATGAATTAAACAAACAGCAATGGAGAGCTTATTATGCATCAGGCATTATGCTATGTGCTCTCTAGGGAATCAGGCGCTCATAACACAATAGGATTACACATAGCTGAAAATCAGTCTGAATGGGAGAAATGACACCAGGGACAGCCTGTTGCCTTGCTTGCTGTCGCTACTACTGCCCCCTCCCTGCTGTGTCCCACATTGTGGAGGCTTCACTACTTTTTTGTGCTAACAAGTGGGAGCAGCGAAAAATGAGCTAAGACATACTGTGGTTAAAATACAATTGGTATTTGCTTTGAAAATGCAGTCTGAAAGATAAACACGGATTAGGTCTATTCCATAACAAAAGAGTGGAGAGGACAGTTAATTACTGAATATTTTATCCTACTGTTTTAAACCTCTGCAAGTTTTTTAAATGCACAGGTCTCTGAGGCAACTCACTACAAATATTTACTAAGTGGTTGCTTTTTAAATTTTTAATCTGATGCTGTGTTAAATGGGCTCTGCCTCCCCAAAGGGAAGACTAACCCATATATCTACCCATCTTCTACACTCAGATTTTATAGTAGTTTACTAATGTTCTCATCTGGGAGAGAGAGGTCTGTGAGAGGGGATAGAGAAAGGAGATGAATCCAAAAAGCTACAGTTTCTCATCTGAGGGCCTGAGTCAGTAAATGTGTGTTGACCCGAAAGCAAATAATTATTAATAGACGTTAAATTGTGACTCTTTGTTTTAGATAAATTTCATGAAAGCAAGCTCTTTTACATAGATAGTTTTAATTCCAGATTGAGGCAAAAGGATATTCTAGGCTTATGTTACATAATATTTGGCATTGTAGATACACTGCTTTCTGTTCTTAAATTTATCCCACATTTGTTCCACCAAGCTATGTATATAGTCGTTCTTTGTATTTCAAAATAGTCTTCCGACAATGAATTGTATTTTCCAGCTTCAATGATCAGTGGCTTTCTCTGACAGTCTCTGTGCTTTTTTTTTTTATTTTCTTGCATTAAAAAACCCATTTACTGTGTGTAAAGAATTTTCAAGTGCACAGGTAAGAAGTATTATCATTGTTCCAGTATGCCTGCTTCTAGTGTTTACTGCCATTCACATTATCTACATTTATATTCTTTCATGCATGTATGAGTTTGTCTCAGCTGTGCCACAATTTCCTGACTATAGCTTGATACTGTGACTATTTGCATACTGACTCTCTCTCCTCAGGACCATTCATAACATCTCCCAAGGTATGGCCAACTGAGAGTTTAATTAACATAATGTTGATATATTTCCCTCTAGATTATTAACCTAGATACAGAAATTGTGTTACTGAAATGGACTATTATTATTACTGCTATACTTAGGACTTCTGGAGATTAAAAAAATTCAATCTATACTGAAGTAAGTTCTTTTTTTGCATCAATTGGAAAAAAATAAAAAAGAAACACACACACACACACACACACACACACACACACACTCTTCAACACAGAATGAAAGACCAACTTTATTGGTTGAGTACATGAAACATGTTTTCATGTTATTTGACCTAAATAAATTTCTGCTGACTACATTGCTTCTAATTTTTGTGTACCTGCCAAGGTTTCTGGAAGATAGAGGCAGAGGTTAATATATAAGGCAGAATGAGTGAACATGTAAAGTAGAGCTCTACAGTCAGACTGCCTGGGTTCTAAACCTGGCTCCAGTATTTGCTGGGTATGTGATCTTGGGTGAGTTTCTTAATATTTCTGTATGGATTGTATTGGGTTCTTCAAAAAACTCATATGTTGAAGCCCTAACCCCTGATGTGATTATATTTGAAGATAGGGTTTTCAAAGAGGCAATTAAGATTAAATGAGGTCATAAGGATAGGGTTCTACTATGAGGGAAATGGTGTCCTTACAAGGGGAAGGGACTCTAGAGTTCTCTGTAAGCTCACCTTCTGAGGAAAGGCCACATGAGGACAGAGAGAGAAGACGGCTGTCTGCAAGGCCATCTGGAAGAGAGGTCTCCCCAGAAACCAACCCCACCTACCTTGATCTAGGACTTCTGGCCTCCAGAACTGTGAGAAGTTAATTTCTGTTGTTTAAACCACCCAGTCTGTGGTATTTTCCTATAGCGGCCCTAGCACACTAACATAATCTCTGAGATGGAGTTTTTAATCCTCTGGATACAAAAATAGCACATACCTGATACAAAGTATTTGGATGAAAAAGAAAGTCATTTCAGTTACTTAGCATAGTATCTGACATATAGAAAGGTCTCAAGAAACATTATTATTTTTTTTAATGAGCAGGTGCTTAATCTAGCAGAAGTCAAACAGAAGTCTTTTAACAGAAATACATTTTTCCTTAAGACATAAAGAATGTTTATAAACAATGTATAAATAAAAACTCTTATGTGAAAATACGGCTGTAACAACAATGTGGACATACTTAGTCCCTCATAAAAAATGTTTGCCTTTATTTAGACATCAAGCTGTGCATAGTGAACAAAGCCAAAAATATAGATGATTAAAATTGGAAAAAAAATTAGTAAAAAAAATTCAGGTGTGGCTTTATAAAACATTTTAATCACTTCTGTTCTCATTTTTCAGTCTGAGTGTAGGGAATCAGGTAGACACAAAGTTTCTCTAAAGGGTTTAAGTCATTTCCTCATAGTTATTATTAAGGTATTTTATGACTCTGATTAGTTTTCTAAGGTTAAAAAGATCAGAACTTTATTTATATTTCTTTTTTATATTTCCTTTAATGTATATTGGCCCAAATATCATACTAAATTACCTGCTTTCCAAAGAAAGCCATAGACTGTGTCTGGGTCCGTTCTTCTCCCAACGTTCAGAACTCTGCTTATGTTTTGCTAAATATTTCATTATAGAACAGGTGATACCTGTTGTTCTTAAGAAGAAAACATGTTAGGGCGCCTGGGTGGCTCAGTGGGTTAAAGCCTCTGTCTTTGGCTCAGGTCATGATTCCAGGGTCCTGGGATCGAGCCCCACATCGGGCTTTCTGCTCAGCAAGGAGTCTGCTTCCCCCTCTCTCTCTGCCTGTATCTCTGCCTATTTGTGATCTCTCTCCTTCTGTCAAAATGAATAAATTAAAAAAAAAATCTTGAAAAAAAAAAGAAGAAACATGTTATTTCCTCTTTAAAAAATGAGATCAATACTGAATTCTGCTTGGAGTTTTATTCTTTTCTAGATGTATAGAGAGTTCTAATATATTCTGATTATTTTCCTGGACAAATTGGATTTACTTGTTTCTTAAAAAGTAGTATTCCTTCTTTTATAAAGTAAGACTGATATTTTTCTACAGGTCTAATTTTTTACTTTTTTTTTTTAATTAAAAGCACAGTTTTTAGTACATGCTTACATTCTTGAAGTCTACCTTCAACTGGGGATGAGGGCGGGAAGGGCGCTTGGAAGCTAGAGGTGACATTTGTCTTGGGTAGTTCTAGCTAATTTCTTTCCACTCTACTTTTGTTAAAAGAGCGAAACATGAGTAAAATTATAGGGGCTTTTTCATTTCTGGATTATTGTTTCCGGGAAGATTTGCTAAATTCCATTTGAAGAAGTTCAAAAGATGCTTTATGTATCCAAAATAAGCCTTTGATTTGCATTCATCTTCCCACCCGATCTGTCTCTCTCTTTTTTCCCATCCCAGAAAATAGCATCATTAGTTTTCAAGCTGGAAATCTGGTAGTTATCCCTCGTGCCTTCAGGTCCCTGCAAACTCACATTCAGTTCTTCATCAAGTCTTGCCAGTTTTATCTTCAAACCCTATTTGGTACCTACCTGTCCCTCTCTATCTTCACCACCAGTCCCTTCCTCTAAGCCAATGACTTTGTTCCTCTGAATCTCTCAGTCCATGTAATAATCAGTCACTCTGCTTCCAGTTGTCCTCTTCCTCACAGCTGTGTTAGTGCTTTTAAAAAATATAAATCAAAACATCATTCTCTGGATTAACCTTCAAAAATCCTACTGCACTTAGAGCACAATTTGAATTCTTTGCTGGGACAAAAAAGTCCTTGAATAGTCAATCCCCCTGGTGTTTACTTCTTCCCACGTGACACCTTGCCCACCATGTCCAAGCCACATTGGCCTTTAGGTCCTCCAATTGCCAAGTTCTTTCCAACACACTGCAGTTTTAAAACACTGCCCCACATCTTTCAACACTCCTGTCATGAAGAAATCATGAGGTCCATGTCTCTCTTGTTTGAATCTGGGTGGCTTTGAGACTGCTCTGACCAAGAGAGTAACATAAGAAGTAATTGTAACGAAGACCAAAGACTGGGTGGCTTAATCAATGGAAATTGATTTCCTTGCAGTTCTGGACGCAGGAAGGAAGTCCAAGATCAAGGTGCTGGCAGGGGTGGTTTCTTCAGAGGACCCTCTCCTTGGCTTATAGCTAGACATCATCTCATTGTGTCCTCATATGGTTTGTCCCTTAGTTGATGTTGTCTGTGTCCTAATCTCCCCTCATAAGGACACCATTCATAGTGGAAGGGCCAATCACACGGTCTCATTTAACCTTAATTATGTCTTGAAAAGCTTTATCTACAAATACAGTTTCATCTGAGGTACTGGAACCCAGGATTCAATATATGAATTTGGAGTGATGTAAGTCAGCCGAAAACACTTCTGAGGCTAGGTTATAGAAGGCTAGACATTGTCTGTTGTTTACTCTGAAGCCCTAAGCCTCTATGTAAGAAATATGGGGCACCATACTGTGTAGCAGTCCAAGCCAATGGACAGGCCACCTGCAGATGCTTGGGTTCATGGCCCCAGCTCTGCCCAGTTTTCACGTTATGCCCACACAAGAGCCAGTCATGGGAATAAAGTCCTAGTAACTCCAGCTGATTTCAGTCCCTAGTCATCCAAGTCACCCAGATATTTTGGTTTTCCCAGATGAGCCCCATACTTCGTGGAGCAGGGAGAAGCTATCCTGGTTGCAGCCTCTCCAAATTCCTGACCCACAGGACCTATGAGCACAGTAAATTTTTTTTTTTAAGATTTTATTTATTTATTTGACAGAGATCACAAGTAGGCAGAGAGGCAGGTGGGGGGTGGGGGGAAGCAGGCTCCCTGCTGAGCAGAGAGCCAGATGCGGGACTCGATCGCAGGACCCTGGGATCATGACCTGATCCAAAGGCAGCTGCTTAACCGACTTAACCACCCATAAATAAAGGTGCCCTAAATTGGTTGTTTTATGTCACTAAATTTGGGGTAGGTTTGTTACCCAGCAATAGATAACAATAACACCATCTCCAGCTTCACCTGTGTTCTCTTTTCTCCCTGGAATGTTCTTCCCTCTGCTCTTGGTCATCCTCTCTCTCACTTTGAACTTCACCTCCTTAGAAAGGTCTTTTCTGATGGCCAGTATAAAGTGTCCCCCTCTTTCATTTGTCTTAGAGTTCCTTATTGTTCCCCTTCAGAGCATCCATAGACACTTAAATGGCATTTAATCATTTATATTTATCATTCAGTTTCTGCCTTCTCCATAATACTACTTGCTTTTTAAGAGCAGGAACCACTTTCCATTTGTTTGCCTGGATCAGATATGCTGTATGTGCTCATAATCAGAGGCTGCATGGTACTTGTTGAATAGACAGATGACTATCGTGTCAGCATTACTCTGTTCTCGTTGGGAAAAAAATCATTGAAAGTAAACTGATGGGATTTCGGAAGAGGCTTGGTTAAATGTAAGCAGCGCACTTTGATTGAGTACCTGTTCTTGCTGGCTCTAATCTAGGAGCTGACAATGTGAGGGTGACCAAGGAAACCCAAAAGCCAAATAAAGCCACCAGTGGACAGCACTGTGGCAACTCACAAATAGTCTGCTCTTTGGCACAGTCTCCCCAGAGTTTAGGCAACTTAACACGGGGATCAAAGTGATGAGAGTACTGGCTCAAAATGCCCATGACATTCTGTCATTGGTGGGTGAGATGACATTCTGTCATTGGTGGGTGAGGCTGTTTCCAAGTTCTTCCATAAATACTAGGCTGAGTCTTTAGAAGTCAATGCACACATGGATGAACGATTTAAGCAAGTCCGTAGGTAGATCTGTTAGAAATCACAGAGGTCACCCCAAGGAGAGGGCTGGAGTGTTAGGGCCCAAGGTCAGCATTCTGGTCTTACAGTGAGCAGCACCACTAAAACCATCACAAGGAGGAGGCAGGAGCGTGGCCTTGACAAGCCCAGCTTCACAATTCTTAAAACTCACTTCTTTTTGTAATAGTACCTCTTTGTTGTTTTTGCTCAAAAGTTTTGCATTGTTTCTAGTTATGCTTCTCAGTTCTCATGATTTATACATCGCCTCAACCTCTGATCTGTGTGTATGCACCTCAGCCAAAATCTGAAAATGATGTCTGTGTAGGCTGCAATGAGTAGGCAGGTGTGGATGGATGTGTGGATAAAGAGGAAACAGAAATGAGAAAAATGTGACTAATGTGGCAAAGAAGGTTAAGGAACTAGCTGATTGTTCTCAGACATCTTGGTTTACATCCAAAGTATGTCAAATTAGAAATAAATCATGGCTTTCCAAGTCTGCTGATCTCGTATGTGCTGTGTCAGAAGGGGAGCTCTGTGATTAGGGATACAATCATCTCAGGCAATCAAAAATGTTTCAAGAATCCTGTAGAGAAATTTGGCCCATGAAAGTCCTAGAGAAGAGGAGGGGGTTGAGAAGCTTCTTAGGTGACCTGTTATATACATATGGGCCTGGAGGAGAGTCAGATGTATAATTGGACTTTTTAAAAGGCAGCTGCATGGTTAGGTAATGAGAAAAAGTTGAAAAAGTAACTCTGTTCAACTGTCAAGGTGGGAGCTCCTTTCAGGAGAAGGTCTCATCTAGAGTTCTGTCAGTGTCAGACCTGAGGATGTGGACTTCTTTCTAATGAGGGGAGATCCTCAGGTCTGCTGGCCCAGCCTTTGAGTCATGTACCTCAAGCTTCACTAGCAGGCTCTGTCCTTCTGCCTTGTCATGTTGGTTTCCCGAGCCTGTGCTGTGATCTCTTTGACCTATCATTCTGAGTCTACGGTCTTCTCAGTGTTCCTTCTGCTGGCATTCTGGTTTTAGTCTCTGCCCTTAATCTTTTATGTGAAGTCCTAATAACTGGCTCTTCGTGATTCTGAAAAATATGGCTCTTCCTACTTCCATTGTTTATTCTTTCTATTCCACTTTTAAAAGTTTGCTCACTGTCATTGATTGTATGCCTCATGGCATATTTGACATAAAGCCTCGATTAAATAAAAAAAAAACCTGAGGCAAATCACGAATATTTGGTATTGTGCAAAATAGACTTTCAAGCAATTGACTACATTTCCTCCTTTTCAAAATGCAGCTTCTGTGCTCTTAAATAATTTCTCGTCCTGTTTAACATACACAAATGCTTCAAATACCTTACAGGACTTGTTTCTTTTCTTTCTTTCTTTAAGAATTTGAGAAAAGTGAATTTATTGAAGGAAGCTGTGTTGTATCTTCTAAAAATTCTTTCTCGTTCTATGTATCAACATGGCCTATAATGAAATGATTTGAAGGAGAAATTTCCTTCAAGATGATTTTTCTGTTGACTGAAAAATTCTATGAAATTGGCTAGTATGAGTAATCCAGTGATAAGTGTATTTAAAGAAATCAAGATAAACAGAAGGCCATTTTGTTAACCGGAGGTACCTTAGAAAGACAGAATAGAACATTACAGAGATTTAGAGAGAATATCTGACTTAAAACGGGGGCTAGGTAAATATCTAGATATTTTATTTCTGTGTGAATCAAGGGGGGAACCACTTATCAAATCTTCAGTGACTCCAAGCTGGGAAAGATTATTTACCTGTCAGATTACAGAACCGAGAATCTGAAAGATCTTGAAAGGCAAAAAGGAAAGAATATGAAATTAATGGAGAAAAATGGAAGTCTTTGCACTTAAACCTGGAAAAACTTTCTGTGGAAATTGTTGTTTCATGTGAAAAAAATATCTGTATGCTTAGTTGTCCTCTAGCTATACTTAAGCAAGAAGGGAATATAACACCTAAGAAAAGGCTCCCAAGTTTTGGTCGCATTATAGAAGGACATTATATGGGGCGATCAAAGGAGGCCACTGCACTCAGGAACTTCAGATCATGTCGTGATATTCACACCTGGTTCTAAAAGGAGCATTAAGTAATGAACAGTCTCCAGAAGATGGGTGGACCAGGATCTGGAAGTTTCCAGAACATAAAGACAGTGGCAATGGAAAGATTTGCAGTTATAGAGCAGGAAGCAAGAAAATTTCAGAATCAATCGGAATGTTTTTTGTGAATATTAGATAAAATGCCAAATAAAAGGAGACACTTTGGGTAGTTGTAAAGGGTAGGTCTAAAAGAATGCATGGAAGTTACTGTGAAGCAGAACTCAGCTTGGGGATATTTGATTTAATAAAAACGTAACTACTTATTATAGTCTGAGCATCGGGAACACAAAGATCAATAGGGCTCCATCTTTGTTCTCAACTTTGTGTTTTAGAAGGGGAGTACAGTTCTGAGCACCAATCTCAATGTGTGGGGGGTTGTTTTCTCCCCACCAAAAAGCAATGCTCTTGTACCAGCTGGGAGTCTTTCACTTTAACTCAAAATCTGACATTATTGTGGAATTATATAAAATTTCAGGGCATGAGAGACTCCATTTAGAGAAAAATCTCCATTTTCTTTTTAATGAACTCATTGTGAACTGGGCAAAAAGACCTTTGGACTGGGCCAGAAACAGCAAGCAAATATTTTACAAGCAATTGTTTATAAAGTCAACAGGAAAATGGACATCCTGATCATAAGACAATGGGTTGTGGACTTTTCAAAGACATAATAGCTAAACTAATTAAGGTACCCCAGGAGTAGTTTCATTTGTTAACATCAATAGAAGAGTTGATCAATGTGTTACCAAAAGCAGCTCTGCCTGTTAGTACCAATGAATAATTTTTTTGTCCTCATTTATTCGAGTCATTAATTGCTCCCCTTCTTTTTTTACTCATAAACCCCCCTGAATTCACCTTGTAGGCAGGACACTTTTCTGGTTACTGCTGGAATCTGCCCTCCCTGAATTACAATTCTGAGAGCCCCAGATAAATGCCTTTGTTCTTTTTCATTTTTGCCTCCTTTATAGGTTGACACTATCTATCCAGAGATAGCATCATATCCCACAGGTTAAGGAGTCAGTCCCATGAGACTGTTCCCATCCCCAATATGGGATGTCAACTGCAAGTCCAGGTCACTGCCTGTGCTTCTGACCAACCACCTACAGGTTGGAGGTTCCAATGACCTTTTTGGGTTTGATTAATTTGCTAGTGACTCACATAACTCAGAAACATTTTGCTTACTAATCACAGATTTATTATAAAAGAATGTCACTCAGGATGGCCAGAAGGAAGAGATACATAGGGGAAAGTATGGTGAAGAGGTGTAGAGCTTCCATGCCCTCTTCAAATGGGCCACTCTCCCCAAATCTCCATGTGTTCACCCAACCTGGAAGCTCTCTGAACCCCTTCCTTTTGGGCTTTTATGGAGGTTTCCTTACATAGGCAAGATTCATTAAATCACCGGCCATTGGTGATTGATTCAACCTCTAGTTCCTCCCTACTTCCTAGAGGTCAGGGGCATGGGACAGAAATTTCCAACCCTCTAATCACAGGGTTGATTCCCCTGGCAACGTCCCTATCCTTAGGTCCTACACAAAAGTCATCTCATTACCATAAACCCAGTTATGGTGCAAAGGGGCTTGTTGTAAACACGAGATACCCATTACACCTGTATGGCTCTGAAGTGGTATTAGGAACTGAAGACAAGAGACCAAATAATACAACAAAAGATGCTTACTATTCAGGATATTCCAAGGATTTGGTGTGTTGTGAGTCAAGAACCAAATAGACCAAATATGTAAAAGAAATATATTTTGGTCATCTGAATGACCAAATATATACTCCTTGTAACTCAAAATATCACAGGGAGGCAATGAGATAAAGTAACTATTCAATGTGATTGGTGACAGAGAGGAAGAAATGTCCAAGCTAGGGAAAGCTTTACAAACATGGTTGTGTTTGAGCTAAATCTTGAAAAGTGAATGTGTGCTTGTAGACGAATGGAATATGGAGTAGAGGGAGTGAACACAAGTTAGAAAGGGGACAATAAAAAGCCAGAGGGAGATTCCAGGAGTGGGAGGAGATTTGGACAGGGCAGAGTGAATAGGACCTAGTGTTGGTGGGGGTGGCTAAGGGGGGTGAAGGAGAAATGCACTCAGGATGATTCTAGGGATTTGTGTTTGGATGCTTGGATGGCTGATGGTACCACTGTGAAGAGAAGCAATACGGTGAGCAGGGGATGTTCAGGGACAGGAAGAGAAAATAGGGAATTCAGTGAGCTTGTAGTAGCTCAGAGGCATCTTGGTAAAAACGTAGACTCAAAAGATGAAAACAAGAAAAATGATCAAGGTCAGAGGTATAGATCTAGGAGCCATCAGTTTGTAAGTGGTAATTAGTCTTGATAGTGGGAGATATTATCAGGGGTGTGGTAGAGAAGATTTTACTAAGCGAGAAAGCCAAGAATAAAATCTTGAGGAAGTCAGTTTTTTGAGGTCAGGTGGGAAAGAAGTTTGTGGCAGGCAAAAAGCTGTGCTTAAACATAAATATGGTACTAGTCTGGAAAACCCATGATATTGGATGTCTGGACTTGTTTTTTATTGATCTAAAAGGTCATAAATCTCATAGGTACTATAAAAAATAGCTGATGGTTGAGACTGATTTTTGTAGGTTTTAGAGTTAGGATCCCATTATGGTATTCTTCTTTCTTACTTTCCCATATCACCAATTCCCACACATTTTACTACATATTTCAGAGCCAATCTGTCTCTGGAATGTCTCGGCCATCCAGGGATATTCTCTCTCAAGTCAAGAGCAATGTGTTGGAATTCGTCAGCACTGGATGCCCACCCCTGCCAAACTGCTGGTATCCTAATCAGTATCTATAAAATACACAACACACAACTTTCAGGCCACTGATAAGGAGAGTGCTTCTTTGAGACGTGATGCAGTGTGTCATCCTTTCAAAGTCACCACCAGTCTAATTGGTGGTTAATAATCCAGTGACCAACACAAAAGAGTTGTTCCATTGTCCAGTTAAGCTGTACATCTTCATTCTCATATGTAGATGAAATCCAGTGTAGTAGAAAGACAGCAGAGTTTGGATGAGGTTTTGGACTCCAAACCACTTTGCTGCTTTCTAAATTTATTTTCTTAAACTGGAAAATGGTAACAATATGGGGTTTATGGGCTTGTTTTTATAATTAAATAAAACGATGAAAGGAAAAAAACACTGCGAATAGTGTGTGACAGTTAATGGACTCACCCCCAAATGGTAATCTCTATTTCTAATTTTATTTTGGAAAACATATTTTCATCTTCTCTCATTGTGTGCAAAAATCTTTATCTAACGTTTAGAGATATACCCATTACCTCAGACGACAAGGGATAAAAGACTTTAAAGAAAAAAAAAAAAAAAACCACTGTGGTTATTCAAAGGATTTTCATGGCACAGATAAATGGGTCTTTTGTTCAATATAGATTTCCTCGATCACTTCAATGCTCATTATAGAAGCACCTCTGTTCTATTCTCTCTTTTACAGTTTTGTTCCTACAACAAAAGAAATCAAAGCACCCAAGTTCAATGCAATGCAGTGCAACCCTAATCTCACTTCACTGAAACAAAGAGGCAGAACCGAAGGGACTGCCTGAATTTGCTTCCCTTGTTCTGCCTGGTTAGTGCCTCTTGTGGGAAACATGTTATCACACATGCCACATGTGTGGCAGCATCAAAGGGGGCAGAAGCAGGCGAACTGGGGATTTTGTCTCTCATCAGCTTCTTTGGGTATGGACACACCTGTGACACCATCCTCAGAGACCTTATCTGCCTGCAACCCACAGACTACCCAGTACGATGGGAGCCAGAAAAACCCTCAAAGCCTTCAAAGGCTTTAAAAATTAACAAACTCGTAGGAAATGGGTCTTATTTTTTAAGAGGAAAAACTTCTTAAGCAATAGATTAAAGTTCACACTGGATACAAGATGGTGAATAAGTTAGCAATGATTGCTTCCATGGGCGATGTTTTATAGCCCGAAGAGGAGTAGAAACTACAAAGCACTGTTTAGGCATAGCTCATTTTTTTTGCCTTCAGTTTTTTGCATTTTGCAGATATTCTTTTTTTTCTTTCTTCCTTCCTTCCTTCCTTTCTTTCTTTTTTTTCTTTTTAACAAACTGAAAGTTTGTGGCAACCCTCATTTTTCCAATAGCATTTGCTCATGTCTGTCTCTGTGTCACTCTGGTAATTCTCGCAATATTTCATACTTTCTCTTTATTACTGTATTTGTTATGGGGATCTGTCTTCAGTGATCCTGTGTGTTACTACTGTAACTCTTTTGGGGCACCATCAACCATGCCCATGTAAGATAGCAAACAACATATAAATGTGTGTTCTGACTCTTCCACCAACAATCCAGTCCCTTTTCTTTCTTTCCCTTTGGGCCTCCCTATTCCCTAAGACACAACAATATTGATATTAGACCAGTCCGTAACTATACCATGGCCTCTAAGTGTTCAAGTGAAAGGAAGAGTCACATACCTTTTGTTTTCAAGCAAAGGCCAGAAAGGCTTAAGCTCAGTGAGGGAGGTGTATTGAAAACCATGACAGGCTGAAAGCAAGGCCTCCGGTACCAAACAGCCAGCCAAGTTGCAAATGCAAAAGAGAAGTTCCTGAAGGAAGCCAAAATTGCTACTCCAGTGAACATACGAATAACAAAGGGGAACGGCCTTATTGCTAAAATGGAGGTTTCCTTGGTTTGGATAGAAGATCAAACAAGCCACAACATTCCCTTAACCAAAGTCTGATCCAGGAAAAGTTCGTAGCTCTCCTCATTTCTATGAAGGCTGAGAGAGGTTGGGAAGTTGCACAAGAAAAGTTTGAAGCTAGCCAGGTTTGGATCATCAAATTTAAGGAAAGAAGCCATTTCTGTAATTTAGAAGTAGAAGGTGAAGCAGGAAGTGCTGACAGAGAAGCTGTAACACATTATCCAGAAGATCTAGCTGAGATCTAGATCCAGAAGATCTCAAATCTGAGACCTGAGAATGAAGGTGGCTACACTCAACAACAGATTTTCAATTTCGTCAAAGCAGCCTTCTACTGGAAGATGTCATCTCAGACTTTCATAGCTAGAGAGGAGAAGTCAATGTCTGGCTTGAAAGCTTCCAAAGACAGGTTGACTCTCTTGGTGGGGCGAATGCAGCTAGTGACTTGAAGTTAAAGCCAATGTTTATTTACCATTCTGAATATCCTAGGGCCTTTACGAATTGTGCCAGATCTACCTGGCCTGTGCTCTATAAATGGAACAATAAAGCCTAGATGACAGCCTATCTACTTACAACACTGTTTATTGCATATCGTAACCCCATTATTGAGAGAGCTTCTGTTCAGAAAAATAAGATTCCTTTCAAAATATTACTGCTCGGTGACAACGCACCTGGTCGCCCAAGAGCTCTGATGGAGAGGGACAATGAGATTAAGGTTGTTTTCATGCCTGCTAACACAACATCCATTCTGCAGTCTATGGGTCAGGGAGTAATTTTGACTTTCAAGTCTTATTATTAAAAAATGTATATTTGCAAAGCTATGGCCGCCCTAAATAATCATTCCTTGGATGGATCTGGGCAGAGTCCATTGAAAACCTTCTGAAAAGGATTCACCTTCCCAGATACCATCCAGAACATTCATGATTCATGGGAAGAGGTCAAAACATCAGGCATCCACTGGGTTTGGAAGAAGTTGATTCTAACTGTCCTGGATGACTTTGAGGGGTTCAAGAATTCAGTGGAAGAAATGACTGCAGATGGGGTGGAAACAGCAAGAGAACTAAAATTAGAGTGGAGCCGGAAAATGTGACTGAATTGCAATCTCATGATAAAGTTTTCACGGATGAGGGATTGCTTCTTATGGATGTGCAAAGAAAGTGGTTTCTTGAGATGGAATCTATTCCTGGTAAAGATGCTGTGAAGATTGTTGAAATGACAACAAAGGATTTAGAATATTACATAAACTTGGTTGATAAAACAGTGCCAGGGTTGGAGAAGACTGACTCCGACTTTAAAAGAAGTTCTATTGTGGGTAAAATGCTATCAAACAAACAGTGTCACATGCTACAAAGAAATTGTTCATGAAAGGAAGAGCCATTCAATGTGGCAAACTTCTCTGTTGCCTTATTTTAAGAAATTGCCATAACCATCCCAACCTTCAGCAACCACCTCCCTGATCATTGAGTAGCCATCAACATCTTGCTGAAAGTTCAGATATGGTTAGCAATTTCTTACCAACAAAGTTTTGCATAGTTAAGGTATGTACATTTTTTTAGACATAACTAAATGTCTAGTACACACCACTAGTACACACTCAACAGACCACAGTAGAGTATAAACATAACATTTTTTCCCCAAGATTTCAAGTTTTCAGTCATCTCTATACCCAGCATGGGGTCAAACTCACAACCTGGAGATCAAGAATTGCACACTCTACTGACTGAGCCAGTCAGGCACCCTGAAACATAACTTTTATAGACGCTGGAAAACTAAAAAATCATTTGACTTGCTTTAATATGATATTTGCTTTACCGCAGTGGTCTGGAACCGAACCCGCAGGATCTCTGAGGTATGTCTGTATCAGTGATAAAAATAAAGTAGCAACAATGATAGGCAACACCACAAGCACAATCACAGTAGTGTGCTTTCATTTATGCAACAAGTAATCATTGAGTGCCATCTCAGGTTCCAGATCTGACTGTCGCACCAGGAGGCGTCGGGGAGAGAAGAAGGACACAGCTCTCGTGTAAACAAGACTAGTAGACACAAACAAACATTCACAATATTTATCCCCTCAAATTTTTTTTTTTTTAAGATTTTTATTTATCTGTCAGAGAGAGAGAGAGAGAGAGAGAGACAGCACCAGCAGGCAGAGGCAGAGAGAGCAGCAGGCTCCCCACCAAGCAAGGAGCCTGACGCAGGACTCGATCCCAGGACCCTGGGATCATGACCTGAGCTGAATGCAGCAGCTTAACCAACTGAGCCACCCAGGCATCCCTATCCCCTCAAATTTTACACACACACACACACACACACACGCACACATTCAGAAGAGGGAGAAGTATTGACCCCAACGATCAGAAAAGGTTTCCTGTGGTAAACAGCAATGAAATGTGGTGAGGAGCTACTGTGGAAAGAGAATACGGAATGAGCTAAGGTATGCAGGGCACAAAGGAGGAGGAAGGGAGTGGCTGGGAGGAAAGGGCAAGAAGTCCCAAGTTCCTGTCACCCGCAGTGGGGTCACATTAGGCGAGGCCAGAGGACTATGGTGGGAGCAGGTTACAGAGGGACATGAACACCAGGTTGAAGAACGGTGATTTTCTTCCTCTGCAGTTTAGCTGATGAAAAGCCATCTGCTCTCAAGTAGGGAAATGACATATGATCAAAGATGCAGTGTAAGATTAACCCAGCAGTAGTGAATCTGCCTCAGGAATGAGACAGGAACAGTACATACGTATAAAGAAACAAAAAGATATATAATATTTTGTCTATTGGCACTGTATGGAACAGATTAGAATACGAAGGGGAGGGGCACGAGCCGGGAGAACAGACCAGAAGCAGGTGAGAAGATACAGTTCTTGACTCTAGAATTATTTGGATATGCACACTTTGAGTTGCTGTTGTAACAGCTATGGCAATTTTTCCCTAATCCCTCCATATCTGCTCCCTAAAATCTTCTTTTGCTGAAATGGTACAAATTGGCACACTGCTAGTCTCAGTCCACAAAAAGAACCATGCACACTGGCTCATACTGGACTCAAGTTCATGCTCAGTTCTTCACCTTAGCGCCCGGGGGGCACAAAAGGCCTGCCCAGCTGGAGATCATGAGTGTGATCTGCAGCAGAAAAAGGAAGGACAAGTCAGGAGTAGACTTTAGTAACTAGGTCCTGGTTAACTTAGGAAGAGAGGGTCCTAGGACTGCAGACGTCTTTGAGAAAATCTGTCCATTGGAAGAAAAAGAGTTAAGGGCTTGAGGTAAAGTATTATTTTTCAACTCTCTGGCAATAGGTACTCCGCTACTCTATTTCCCCCCCCATTTTCTCTCTTAATCAACATACCACATAGGTATCTGATTGTTCTTGAACTTTGCTTGTTTGCCCACACACCTTTTCAGAAGATTATCAAAGTGTGATGAGGGGTTCTAGTCATCCTGAAATGAATCAGCTAATTAAATTAATTTTATCTCGGGTATATTGCTTTAGTCCAATTAAGTTACTAAGCCAATCACATCAGAATAAATCAACCATACTGTTACATAATTCTTTTTAATAAACAGAGTTATAATTATATGAAGGCAATTCTGAGGATACCATATGCTACAAAGCAGGGAACCTAATTTATTTCCCTGATTCGGAGAGACAAACTCACTCATGTGTAATAACTTTTATCATCCAAATTTTAATTCTTATTGCATTATAAAGTTTAGAGTCTCTTGCTTCCTTTATAGATCACAGTAAGAATGTGTTCACGATGGGGCTCTTGAGGGGGGAAAGGGAGGCCTCACCACAGATCTGAAAGGATAAGTATGAAGCCATACCGCAAATTCGCTAAGGCAGCATCAGAAACCAGAGCTGGTGCCTCCTGTACTTTCGAACAGTCAGTGTAAGGAGAGATGTGAGTGGGGGTTGGGTGGGGAAAAATACATTGTGAAACAGATCCTTAGAGAGAAGAGCCATGTTGGGACAATCCCCTTGCTTCCCACTCCCCCTCCGCACTTTCCTGGCAAGTCAGAGGCGTCATATCAACTCCTGGTGAAAATGACTTATTTTAAAATACAACAAAACAGAAATCCACTTAACAGATCTGAGAACAGGAATGAAAACACCTTTGTCTGACAAGTTGGCCTGATTCTCTGTGAACGCTGTTGATGGTTCGGCTTTGTTGTGGATGGGAACGAGGGAAATCGGTCCATGGTAGCATAATGTTCAGACACAGCTACCGTCTCCAGCTGAGATGGTGTTGGCAGAGCTGCGGAGGCCACTGGCCCAAGGGATGGATGGCCTGCAGAGCCATGCACACCCTCATTCGTGCAGCTACTCAGGGATGAGAGCTGGGGAGCTCAGAAATAATAAAGAAACGTTAGGTCAGGGTCTCTGAGAGCTACCTTTGCTTACCTTCTGTTTGAAGTGACTTTTGAGAATGTTAGAAAAACAGGAAATCATCCCTCACTTTTTGGTTCATATTTCTCACTATTGAAGTTCTGAAATTATATGATCCAAATCCCACTTATTTCTGGAAGAGATAAACGAAAAACCTAATTTCTCAACTGGGGATGGCACCTCTTGTCATTTAATTTCCCTCTATGCGGAAGTTGTACCACTTGTAAATTACTCAGGGTCCTGAAATGAAATAACCTCAACACAAATATCTTAATTTCACAAGAAAAAAATCCAAGTTAAATGAACAAAAGCAGCAGCAATTGATGTGAAAGCAAGGTGTTTAGTGTATTATATACTTTCCACAGTGGTTACATCTAATTCCATTCTGGATTGCTACTAGAACTGTTCGGATATTAACTACATTTGTTTCTGCTTCCCCAGCCCTTATATAATTACCGAGATGCAGAACAGAGAGAGGCAGAGGATCCCCAAAGCACAGAAAGCCCTGTATTGCACTCGATTTAGGCATTAATGGGTAGAATGTTACCATGGTAAAATGCACTATTGCTAATTCATGGTTACACGTTCTGCAGAAGCTAGCATATTGCTCTCCATTTATGAGCCTGAAAAGTCAATCCCATGCCATCATTAGCCCATAATTCCAGCCAACTGTCAGCATTCCGAATGAAAGGGAGAAACACAAAATTTGGCTCGAATTGAACCAGTTCATTACCAAGGTATTAATCCCAGGAATAATGAGTCTTGGGCTCAAAATTCAGATTGTTTTATTTATCCTCCACAACTTCTGAGTTAGGTGTCTCACATATCAGAGACACGTGAGATGTCTCTGAGCTAACACTTGAATCTGTCTTCAAGTAATCCTCCGGGATGAAGGGCTAGAGCCTGAAGGAGGTGTAGATGTTTTTCTGGAACCTACGTAGGTTAAATACTGAGGAATCCTGGAAGAAAGTGAGTGATCTCCAATAGAGCACAGTGAGAAGAAAAACAAAACAAAAACAAAAACAGGTTTTTTTTTTTTTTTTAATAATGAAGAGATGAATTTGGATCTTATGGGAAAGTAGTGATGCACTTTTGACAGGATTTTTCTTACTAATATTTTTGCTGAATATTCATTTTAAAAACACTCTGGTATGGTATTGTAACAGCAATGTAGGGTGACAAGTGGTAGCTATGCTTGTGGTGAGCTGTGCCTAGCATAACCTGTAGAAATTCAGATCACTATATTGTATACCTGAAACTAATGGAACATTGTGTGTTACCTGTATTTCAATTAAAAAAAAAACTCAGACATTAATATATAATCATATAAAACAAGATTAAAGATTTCTTCCCAAGATTCCCCAAACACCATAATGTGGATGTCACAATGTATGAATGCGACAGGAGTGTGTGTAAAACACCAGCAGGACACACCAATGAGCAATGCAGATCCCTCACTTGGCTGAAACTGTATTCACTCCCACTGCCTCCCCGTCCCCCAACCTTTCCTGGGTCCAGAGCAAGCCAGCTTTATTTACTTATTTATTTATTCCATGAGCTCAAAGAAAATGAAATAGTGACTTAATTTCAATCTTGACTCAAGTTTTGCCATGTCGACAAAGTGTTTTTGAAGTTCAGTTTCCAAAGGTATCTGGGAGATATACAGACTGACCTGGAACATTACTACTACTACTACTACTACTACTACTATTATTATTATTATTATTATCTACATCATAATAGAGCCTAGAGATATGGTAGTGATTAAATGTAACAAATATTGCTTGACCACAGATATGGCAAACACAAACAGCAACAATATTTTTATCATGACTTTTCACTTCTAATGCAACATGTATTGGTGTAAGTCTATGAGATCATTTCTTATTTGCAAGACTATTTCTTCTGGCTAATACAGGTAATTCACATTTCAAAGAGCTGGCCAAAACAAAGAATTCTCAAATATATTTCAAGAGAGTTAACATTGCAACCAAGTAGTTCTTTTGGTTGCTTGTGACTAAGGCCGTGAGTCTGCACCGAGCACAGGAAGAAATGGATTTACATGCACCATGAGGTATCTCTTTAAGGTCATGGTTTTCCAGACATGAACCACGTCTAGTTGAAAAAGACAAACTAATGTCCATCAACTGGTAAGTGGGTAAACAAATTTGGTGTATCTTGATAATGGAATATTATTTGGTCATGCAAGGGGATGAAGTACTGATATCTGCTATAACATAGATGAACCTTGAAAACATTATGCTAAGTGAAAAAAGACAGTCATAAATGACCAGATATTATGTGATTCCATTTGTATGAAAAGCCCAGAATAGTCACTCCATAACAAAATGACTTGAATTGTCTATGGCTGGAGGAAGTAGGAGATGAGAGTGACTGCTAATGGGTATAGGATATCTTTTGGGGATAAAATGAAAATATTCTAAAATTAGACAGTGATAATTTCACAACTCTGTGAATATACTAAAAACCACTGAACTGTACATTTTTGAAAGGGTCAATTTTATGGTCTGTGAATTACATATTAATGCAACTTATAAAAATGACTAAAGCTAGGAGCACCTGAGTGGCTCAGTTGGTTGGGCGTCTGACACTTGATTTTGGTTCAGATCATGATCTCAGGATGGTGGGACTGAGCCCTGTGTCATAAGCTCAGTTCAGCTGGGGAGTCTGCTGGAGATTCTCTCTCTCTCTCTGCCTCTGCCCCTCCCCCACCCGCTCTGCCCTCTCATAGTAAGTAAGTAAGTAAGAAAATAAATAAATAATAAAATCTTTAAAAAATGACTGAAGCTACCCTGTTATTTTATTTTTAAATCTATATCTTTAAACATCTTACTCTCTCTTTATGATCATTACTAGTAGAGGAGTGGCTTGACCATTAAAAACAAAACAAAACAAAACAAAACAAAACAAAAAAAACCAGTGTGTTTTCTGCAGGCATATAATGTGGTTTGGCTGTGACTATCAGAATATATGGTTCTAAGAATTTTGTCTCCACATATAAAATATATGATAGCATTTTCCCCCTAACAAGTACAGACAAATAATATGTGAATTGATGACTGGCTTAAGAATGGATGTCTTTTCTGTCCAAAGAAAAGAAAGTGAAGAAAAGAAAAGGACAAAAGAAAGGCTCTCAGAGGAGAGGAGGACAGTAATTCACTGTTATCCTTGGCACTGGTCCTACTATGTCACGTCAGTCTTTAGAGGCCTGTATGAACAGGCTATCCCAGCAATGTCTACCACCACCTCTTAGACCAAGCTTTGCTTTGATTAGCTCAATGATTTGACATCGGGTAGGTGTCCATCTGATCCTCCCTGCAGTTACCGATTCCCTCAATCTGCTACCCCGCCATCATCTTCCCTTGGTCTCCCTCCTTCTGGTGTCCAGACCTCCATCCTCTTCATAAGTCTCCCTTCCTTTATGGACCACCTTGGATCTGCTTCCTGGTCACAACTCTGGTCCTTTCCGTCTGGCTTTTTCCACTGCTGTGAAGGGAGTAGTTCTTCCTGGCTCTAGCCTCACTGTGCAAGGACCGAGTCAGACTCATTCTTCCCAGGTTGGGTGGGGATCTCTGAGTGAAGACTGCTGCTTCCAGAGACTTCCTCCCATCTCCATGTCCATGTACAGTGGACAGGCTAGTGGTCACCTGTTCCTCAAGAGTCCAGGACCTCAGCCATGCAACCTTTAGGGTGCAAATGCAGACATGTGCCTCGGGCTGTCACTTTTCCTTGTGTGGTTGGCAAAGCTACTGAAACTGCTACATCTGCTTACTGTCTTCCTCTGTCCTGACTTAGACTCAATTTTGCCTCCACACCCCTAGCCGTTATTGCTCTCACTCCCAGGCTCTCCTTGCTCCTCTCATTGTTTCTAGGTGATGTTAACAGCCTCCTTCTGACATGGTATCCTTGAGGTTAGGTGACTGGGTTTGGAATCAGAGGCCATGGATTCCTTTTGGCCTTGACACTGACCAGGGCAAGTGACTTCATGAAGTCATTCGTGCAATGTTGCAGGGATGTTGCTAGGTGCCTGCTCCAGAGCTACGTGCTAGTGACACTGCCGTGTGTCAGGAAGGATGAGGAATGACAAACAATTAGTCTGTTTAACCTCACCAGCCCGCTTCCTCCTCTGTGACATGGGAACAAAAGAGTTATATCAATCTCAGAGGACTGCTGAGAGGACTGCCAGGAAGTTCTGACTTAGCTTAGTGTTTCAGAGTGGGCGCTCATTAAAAGCTAGCTCAGAGTCATCATTTATAGCCTTTACAGGTCTGCATGGCATGAGTGTCCTGCGGCCCAGCAGGGCCACTCCCCATCGTGGTCCAACCCAAAGCTGGGCAAGAATGACAGAACAAACAACACAAAGGTGTGCAAACGTTATGGTGTCCGCTAGAAAGATTACTATAATGGACAGAAATGATCTGGAAATGGAAAATGTCTGCCTTTGAGATATATGCTCACATGCGTGCGCACACACGGTAATATACTGTGGAAAATGTATTAGGAGAGGAAGAAGAAATTGACATATCTAAATAGCGGAAATGAAACTTCTACTTACTATCAGATTTGCTTTTAGAAACCAAAGATGGCATGTTACTGCAACCCTATGAATAAGGGGAGTCAATATACAAAACAGAGCACTTGGAGAAAGACATTTTTTTTTAGAAAAGGAAAGTATGCATTGTGGTCAGCAAACTTCAGGATTCCTCTGTGATTATGTAATAAAATGGAATAAAAGAAATGTAGGTTTGCATTCTTGCTCCTGCTTCTTCTCCTACCAAAAGGCTGAAATGCATGACTTCATTCATTCAGTCCTCAATCTTCAGATTTGATTTAGTAAAGTTATTATTAATGATAATAATTTATATGTTCCTTTATTTTTATTAAATTACTTTCATATCTTTGCCTTATGTTATCAATATGCTTTTGTATTTTCTAATGATGGATCCTGCAAAGAATAAACTCTTTATTAAGAAAACAGAAAATCTAAAACAAATTCAAGAATTCAATGTTTCTCTATGCCTTACCTTTCATCTGCCTCTTTATCCCAAGCTGAATTCTTAATTTAAAAAGTAAAACAGCAAAAACATTCAAAGTTTTGAGGACAGTTGCTTGAACTACAGAGGTAAAAAATGATAATTTTAAATCACAAATAGTTAAGAGTACAGTTTATAATGTCAGGATGCAACAATAAATTTTACTGACATGAAAGATTTCTCTTATGAAAACACTACATTTAAGTTTTGTTCCTCATAAGGATGAATTTAAATGAGCAAACATTCCTCTACCAACTTAATTTAAGACCAGTGCAAGCGTTTTCTGGTATCGTAAATCAAACCAATAGCAGGGACTGTGTTGCTTCTACAAAAGACTTGTTTTGTTTTTTCATTTCAAAAGAAGCTTACATGTCAGGTTGAAGCCAGAAACCTAGGGGGCAGGTGCCCATTCCCTTTGAATCTCAGGGAAGATAGGGAAATGGTAGGCATTTTAGCTCCAACATTTTTTTCCTTGTGATCTTAACCAGAAAACACAAGTGATCCACACACAATGGGGTGATGTGAGGCTCCTACAGGATGAAAATAATAATGCAGTCTTTTGTTGCATCCAAAATATAGGTCTTATTTTATTCTCCTCTATGGTGAGGACTGAAATGTTTCTTTTTATAGTTCACCATTTACTATTTTCAAAAGAAACATTTTGTGAATGTGAAAGTCATCCATGTATTCTGCTGTTAGTATCTCCCACGGAATAAAGATTTTAAAAGCCCCAAACTTGGAATGTATGCAAATGATTTAATTCTAAACATTAATATACAGTCCAAATTCAGCCAATGACATAAGCAAACAAAGAATTAAATAATTCAATGTAGGCATTAAAATAAAAGAAGCTCATGAAGTAAGGAAAAAATCTATTTGGAATACAGTCTAGATGCCACCAACATCATGGCTCTAGCCCAGCCAGCAGAGCGGTAGCTGGGTAGCGGCGTAATGGAAGCTCATCCTTGTGTCCGTTCATTCATTCACCAAACATTTACCAAGAACTGCTACAAGTCCAGGAGCTATGCTTAGGTACTAGTGACACAAAGGTGAGTAAGAGCCAGTCTTTACCCACGAAGGCCTTCCAGACAAGTGAATGAAGATACTGTCCCCAAAATCTATTGAGCAATAGTATGACTTCAAAAATGAAATTAAAAGTAGGGGCACCTGGGTGGCTCAGTGGATTGAGCCTCTGCCTTCAGCTCAGGTCATGATCTTAGGGTCCTGGGATCGAGCCCCGCATCGGGCTCTCTGCTCGGTGGGGAGCCTGCCCTCTCTCTGCCTGTCTCTCTGCCTGCTTGTGATCCCTCTCTCTGTGTCAAATAATTAAAAAAATTTTTTAAATGAAATTAAAAGGAAAGAGAGATGTATGCATAGCCCCAGCCATGTTAAGACAGCCAAAATTAAAAACCTAAATATTACAAGCTATAGTAAAATCAGAAATGTTGAGGCACTCATTCCAAGTTACAAATGACAGCTGTGGTTTCTAGTACCAGAGGCTATTTTGCGACTTCTCACGTGGTGTGGTATAGGACAGATCTTTCTCGGCTGAAGGATCTGGCAAGCCTGAATGAGAACATTCTGTGGCCAAATGCACTACCCGAACATGATCATACATTTGTAGGTTATTTAAAAAGCATTCAGAAGAAACGAAACAAAAGTGAGTTGACTGTACTGAGTTAAACTAAACAAAGAATTTATTTTATTCAGTATTTTCTTTCAAATAGTTTGTTACTTTAAAAAAGTATAAAATAAACCCCCATGGGAAGCCCTAGGCTTAATGCTTAGAATTGTAATAAGTTTGGGAATGTATTTACTTGGTGAATGGTGTGTAACATAACCTTAAAATAATGACATAAAGCTCTTTAGTGCCTGGAAATATGCTTCAAAATCCATAGTCCTAAGCTTCTCGGTAGATTAGGCAAGAAGACCTCGTTAAATACTTCTTTCTGCCAACACCTACACTCTTCTGTTGGCCACTGGCAGATTATTTTCCCCATTTTAACCTTTAGTTCAGAGATAATTCCTTGACATAAGTTAAAATTATAATTAAAATGACCATACAATTGGTGTTTACAATGGTAGGCCCATCAAGTTACTAGATTCTTTCAATACTACATTTCAGTATTATTCCTAGTTTTAAAAATTTTATTTTTAATAAGCAGCAAATTCATGTCTCTTGATCCAGTATTCTTTTTTTTTTTTTTTTTTTTTTTTAGAAGAAGCAAGTCTGTCCTCATTAAAATCTTCCTCATCTTATGGAAAAATATTCCAAGAAAAATTTAGGTCTATTTACATCTTTCTTTTTTTTTCTTTTTTTTATAGATTTAATTTATTTATTTGACAGACAGAGATCACAAGTAGGCAGAGAGGCAGGCAGAGAGAGGAAGGGAAGCAGGCTCCTCGCTGAGCAGAGAGCCCGATGTGGGGCTCGATCCCAGAATCCTGGGATCGTGACCTGAACCGAAAGCAGAGGCTTTAACCCACTGAGCCACCCAGGCGCCCCCTATTTACATCTTTCAAAGACACAGTCTCCTGTTTTATTAAACTTTTTCAAAAGGTGCCTTGTGATACCACCACCATCATGGGAGGCAAAAAGGCTTCCTGCTGAACCAGATAATGTGAAAAGGTGCCAATGTCAGAAGGAGCCTTCATTTAACATTTATAATTTACTATTTAAACCTTGTTGTTATGTAACCTATTAATGCCTACAATGGGCAAAAATGAGCCAAATGGGCATCACTGCATCTTCTGTTCCCTCTTTCTGGAAACAGATACTCTTTCCTCAGGTATTCCATGTCTGGCTTCTTTATTTCCCCTCTGCCCTCAGGTCTACTGTTGAGCCAGAGAGGCCTTGGCTTACTACCCTCTATAAAACTTTGCCACCTGCTCAACCCTACATGTGTCCCCACCACTACCCCTCATCCCACCTCTGTCTCATTACCCTGGGTTTTTTTCTCCCATAGCACCCCTTACTGTCTGTCCTTCTCCTGATGGTTTATTTCCTTGCTCTCTTGGGTCTCTCTCACTAGAGCACATGCTCAGGAGACAGGTGTCTGTTGTCAAATGAACCAGGATATCTTGGGACACAGAAGCTCCCCAGAAAGAAATATTTGTGCAAGAAATCAATGAACAGTACAGATCACATACTAGAGAATATACCATGCTCTCTCTGATACCCAGCTACTCCCAGAAACCCAGATGAGAAGGATAATATTTAGAGAAGATAATTTTAGGAACAAGCTATGTACATACACTCTTACTTGTCTAACATATTCTCAAACTGAATTAGAATTTGGAATTTCCTACAATATACATGGACTACATCACAATATCCTCTCAAATAACTATGAGCATTGAATTGCTTTTTATTGTTATGACTTCAATCTTTTAGTCAGTTTTTATGAGAAACAATTATATAAATTTTATTTTCATAATGGCTGTGAAACTATTGCGAACAATTCTTTTGTTTCACCCCCTCGAAATATCCTAAATAATAAATTCTTTCAGAATCCGAACTAAGGGAAAGTTTTGCTGAAAATCTGGTATGTTCCCTCTTCAAAGGAGAAATATAACTTAATCATATTTCCTTCTTTTTCTTGGCTACCAGATAAAACAGTGGCAACTTTCATGATGAATTTTAACAACTCTATTAACTTTTATGGTTAAAGTATTTGTTTATCCCCCTCATAACTCTGTTTAGATTTTTCTTAAATTAATTTTACTATATTCTTCTTTCTAGGGTAACTTCAATTCTTATTTTAAAGGTTATGGGGAATACTGAATTTGAATTGTAATGCTAAATATTAAATTTAATACTCAACACTAAATACTCCGTACTAAATTGAGTAACAGACATCATTGAGATTATAGGGCGATAACTTCAGGAATATTTGAGATGCCTAAATTACTTTGTGTTTGGTCTCAAAGACACATTAATGAAATGAAGGCCTGAAGGGATTAAAAAATAAATTTTGAGAATAGAGCAATAAAGAATGATTTAATTCTAGCTAACAACATGGTTTTAAAAGCTTCTTGTATCTAACAGTGTGAAAAAGGAAATGCAAAGCGGAAAAGCCCACATATGAATTCTTTTCCACTCAAATCTTATTTGTTAGAAATAGAATTCTGATAAGCCCCCCATTTCCTCTCAGCATCAGACTCCTTATTCATAGATCTGACGAAAAACACTATCCCCGCAGTATTGTGGTAGGGACTGAATAAAATAAAAAAGAAAGGCCTCTAGTGGAATTCCAGGTCCTGAATTAATGGCTTTCTGGAGAATGCCTCTGATCTGATGAGATTAGCCCAGCCCTTGGGCCTTGGCCAGCTGAAAAGGGATGGATATGTACATTACACATCACACACACCTTAAACGTGTTTTAAAGAAACTTCGGTTTATAAGTTTTTAATTTACAGAAAATCATGAATATAATACAGCGCTCCCATTTACCCTATCCCTGATTTCCCCTATTATTAACATCTTCCATCAGTATGGCATACTTGTTGTAATTAAGAAACCAATACTGATACACTATTATTAACGAAAGCCCACACTTCACTCAGATTTCTCCACAAATTAGTTTTTCCCCTTTCTACAGTACTACTTCGAAGGAAGTCACTATGCGCAGAACAAGCTTAAGGAGCAGAGCCACACCACTCCTCCTTGAAGGCGCCGTATCTATATAAAATCATTTGGTATCCTTCTGCGTGGGAGATTTGCTTATTTGGTAATTTGTATCAATAAAGACCCACTTATTTTAAGCCTTGGGTTACAATTCATCCCATAGTGATTTATCTTGCTGCTCACATGACCCAGCTTTGACCACTGGAAGCTCTTTCAGTTGGCTCTTGTATCCTTTCGACACATGTCATCCTTGAGGATTTCATTTTTTTTTCCTCTTTTTGAGCAATTTCTTATTCTCTGACACTGCAAGATGCTCCAGACATGAACTGTGTATCTCTTGCCTTAGTTCTAGAATTGGTTGTTTTTCTAAGGAGCTCTGGTTCCTTTTATTGAAAAAATGGTGTTAGAAACTAAGATGTGGTTGATGGGTGTGCTCACTGCTACTGGAGTGTTGTTGCTGCAAGGTCCTCTCAGCAGGCAGAGCAAGGAAATACATGTGTGTGTGCTAACCTGCGTATATACACACATCTATAAATATTTCTAAGTGCAACCATCTATATGTATCTTAAACATGAGCTTGTATTGATGACTCCAAGTCTAACCCATTACCACACGGATCATTGTAGTCTCCCCTCTTCCTTATCTGTAGATTCCAGCTCCAAAGTAAGTCTAGCTTACTTGATTGATTGATTCCAGTGTACATGTATAGTGATGTAAGGACTAGTGACTTGGACTTCCAGGGGAAAATTTTATCAACGCGAGTACTGTGCTTATGTACAGATTTTTGCCTTTAGTTTTGCAGACCCCACTCATTTACAGTTGCTTAGGTCAGCAACTCCCCCTGACCCCTAGCCTCTTCAGTGAGGTCACTTCATACATTTGTAGGGCAGTTAGACTGTTTTCTCATATTCTGCATTCCAACCTAGAATCCCCTGAGCTCCTAAACTCTTTTTTTTTTTTAACATGCATGAAGATTCGCTTTTTGTGCAACAAAATTGTATGCATTGTAACAAATGCCTGGTGTCATATATCCACCATTATGGTATCATGCAGAATAGCTTCAATACCTTAAAATTTCTCCTATGCTTTGCCATTCATATCCTTCCCTGCCCCCTGAACCCTTAGCGATCACTAATCCATTCAGTCTCTACAGTCCTGCCTTTTCCAGACTGTCATGCAACCACCAAATGTGTGGCCATTTAGTCTGGCTTCTTTCACTTAGCAATATACATTTCAGATTCATCCATATATTTTCCTAGCTTGACCACTCATGCTTTTTTTTAAATTACTGAATAATATTCTATTATACATATGTACCAATATCTGTTATCTGTTCACCTATTAAAGGACATCTTGTGTGCTTCCAGTTTTTGGTGATTAAGAATAAAGATGTCATAAACATTTGCATGCAGGGATTTGTGTATAAATACAAGTTTTTAATTCTATTGGATAAACATGTAAAAGCTCAATTGCTGAATCTTGTGATACAACTATGTTTAGCTTTATAAGAAACTGCCAAACTGTCTTCCAAAGTGTCTGTACCATTTTACATTCTCATCATCAATGAAGGAGAGTTCTTGTTGCTCCACATCCTTGCCAGCAATTGGTATTGGAAGTTACTTGGAGTTTAGGTATTTTAACAGGTGTGTAGCGGTATCTCATAATTGTTTTAATGCTCCATTTATCTATGACAAATGATACTGAGCATCTTTCCATATGCTTGCCACTTATATATCTTCTATGATGAGATTCACATCTTTTACCCATTTTAAAATTGTTTTTATTGTTACGTTTTAAGAATTCCTTGTATATTCTGGATTCAATTCCCTTATCAGATACACACTCAGCATACGTTTTCTTTCAGTCTGTGGTCTTTCTTTTCATCCTTTTACTACTGTTTTCACCAAGAAGTTTTACATTTTAATGAAGACCATATTATCACTTTTTTCTTTCTTGGATTGTGCTTTTGGTTTTCTATTTAAAAATTCATCAATAGACCCAAGATCACTGAGATTGTCTCCTGTTTTCTTCTAGAAGTTCTATAGGTTTGCAATTTATATTTAGGTTTATAATTTTGAGTTAGTTCTTATGAAAGATGTAAACTCTGTGTCTAGTTACATATTTTCCATATGTATATCCAATTGCTTCAGCATCATTTGTTGAAGACCGTCCTTTCTCTGTTAAATTGCCTTTGCTCCTTTGTTAAAGATCCGATGACTAGATTTGTGCAGATCTATTTCTAGTCCCTCTATTCTATTCTATTGATCAATGTGTCTATTCTTTTACCAACTCCACACTGTCTTGATTACTATGGCCTAATAATAAGTCCCCAAGTTAGGGTAGTCTTTCAACTTTGTTCTTCTTCTTCAGTGTTATACTGGTTTTCTGGGTCTTTGCTTTCCATATAAACTTTAGGGCCAGTTTGTCAATATCTACAAAATGGCTTTCTGTTTTGTTTTTTTTTTAATGCTATTGCATTAATCTGTATATCAAGCTAGTAAGAAATGACATCTTAACAATACTGAGACTTCCAAACCATGAACACAGCATACCTCTCCATTTATTTAGCTCTTCTTTTTTTCTTTCATCAGTGTTTTGTAGTTTTTCACAGATAGATCCTGACATATTTTTTTCAGATTTTTTACATAAGTACCTCATTAATTTTGGTGTTGTTCTAATGATATTATTTTTCAAATTTTCAAGTCCAGTTGTTCTTTGTCAGTATATAAGACAGAAATTCACTTTCGTATATTAACCTTGTGTCCTGAGACTTTGCTAAGCTCACTTATTAGTTCCAGGATTTTTTGCTGTTACTGATTTTGGGGGGTTTTCTAGCTAAACAATCAAATCACCCATTTTATTCATCCTTTTCTAATATGAACACTACTTATTTTCCTTGTATTAATGTGTTAGCAAGGACTTCTAATATAAATATTTTTTTATTTTGATCAAAATGCAAATATGTCAATTTTTGTAGGATCAAAAGCTTCTCTCTGAGCATGGGCCCATGATTGCAGTTACATGTCATATTTCTTATGAAAACCATACTTTCTCTAAGATTTACAGTATCAATTCCTTTCAGTACCTCCCAAATGAACATACTTGCAAAGTAATCTGGATACAAAATCTGCCCAGAGTTTCAGAAAAGTGTTTGCCTTTTTTTCCAGTTGTCTTGCCCATGCCTAATTTTCCAGCAATTAGAAAAATAATTAGCCCTTATTTACTCTTTCAAAGACACCTAACTGAAGTTTTATAAATGAAATTATCTTTCTCTTCAGAAATCATTTTTATTAATTCAAAATAATAACTACGTTCCAGAATCACAGTAACAATTGAAGGTGGCATGAATAAAGTGGGTGCGAAAGAAAATGGGCTCAACAACAGAAACTCCGTCTCATCATCACTTTCTACTTAGAAAGTGCTCAGAAAGGTATCTAATGGATTCAAACGCTCACTGTTCCCTAGGATTTGTCAGTATGACAGAGAGAGTTAAAGCCACTAGTCTGACTGGCAAACCACTTAAGTGCGTTAAAAGGTAATTTATTAAATTATAGCCTTAATTTAGGATCAGTGGATAGTGAACAATGTGTGTGTTCACACACATACACGGCTAGATCGATATATATGTATGCATGCATGTATGTGTGTGTCCCTATCTATCTATCTATCTATCCTCTCTCTATTCACCTATCTAATCTCCCACTGGTTCTGCTTGCCTACTTGAAGCCTGACTAAGGCACACACCAAGGAACTTTCTCCCAGCGTCATACTTCTGAGTGACAAGAGTGGTGGTCCAAGGGACACCACTGTTATGATGTAGTTTTCAACAAGATGTGTGATGAGAGAAGGGAGAGGCACAGGATGAATCAAGGATGACTCTCAGACACAACTTCTTAAGGAAATTTCTATCTCTTATATTCCACAGACTAGATCTCAGAAAAGAGGCCAAAGCTCTTTTAACACGGAGAACTCCAGAAAAATGAAAAATCATAGTTGAGTAAGACTGCACTTCTTCTGAAAAAACTGATCACTGAATTTTTAATATTATCACCTGGGTATTTTGGCCAAGGAACTATTCAGGCATGTAGGGGGCCTGTGCTTGAAATCTGCTCTGACATGAAGGACCTGTTCCCTCTGTCCTTGTGAAATTACTGTAGAGTCATAGAATTTTTTTTTAAGATTTTTATTTATTTATTTGACAGAGAGAGATCACAAGTAAGCAGAGAGGCAGGCAGAGAGAGCGAGAGAGAGAGGAGGAAGCAGTCTCCCGGCCGAGCAGAGAGCCCGATGCGGGACTCGATCCCAGGACCCTGAGATCATGACCTGAGCCGAAGGCAGAGGCTTAACCCACTGAGCCACCCAGGAGCCCGAATCATAGAATTTTAAGCCTAAGCATAACTTTTAAGTGCATATAATATTTTCAGGGAAAAATACCGAGGTTGAGTGATAAGACTTACTCTGAGTCAAACAGCTAGTCAACAAGAATTTAATTTTCAAGTTCAAATTCATGTCCCCAGTCCAGAGTTCCTTACACAATACTGTTTTTGTGCTTGACTCATGTCTCTACTTGATTGAGCCCCATGAACTCCTACATAAGTTTTCTGGTTGAAACATGCCCCATCTCACTACGAAACATCTCAAGTTTGTTAAGTCACATGTTAACCTTTCCAAATTCCAGTTCTCAAAATTGAAAGACTCATAATTAGAGATGTGGCCTTGCAGATCTAATTCTCTGACTGGTTTACCAAGTCTGGAGAATTCTTAAGTACTCAGGTTTTATTTAACGCCCACTGTCCCTCACCAAGAAACCCAGCAAAAAGTTCACTGAAGAGCTGTTGTTTTGAAACATTCCATTTTCAGTCTCTGATTTTGAGAGGATGAGAGCTGGTCCAGTTCTTACATCATAATATGCTTATGTTATGAAAGTGTTTCCTCTGGATACTTTATAAGATGCAGAACTCAACATCTCAGATCCTGAGACATTCTGTAGCCACTACGTCAAGTTACATAGTAATTTGCCATCATGTATGCTGTTAAGAGGAACAGACTGTCATTCGAAACTCCTTGTAATTCTTTCTGAATCCCACCAGGCTCTAATGAATGATCTGTAAGACATTTTTCTTTCTTCCTTTCTTTTTAACTAAGATATCCTATTCATAATGGTTTGCAACTATCTTAGATAATGGGTATTTTAATTTTTAAAAAAATTTTAAAAAGGTTTTATTTATTTAAGAGAGAGCGCGAGACCGTGCACGTGAGCTAGGGGCAGAAGCAGTGGGAATGGGGAGAGGCAGACTCCTACGCTGAGCGTAGACAAGGAGCCCAAAGTGGGGCTCTATCCAGGATCCCAAGATCATGACCTGAGCTGAAATAAAATGCTTAACTGACTGAGCCACCCAGGTGCCCCAATAATGGGTATTTTTATTAAGGTGGAACATGTCACAAAATATTTTAGCATCCTGTATCAATTAGGACAATATGTGGCTTACATAGTCAGGTACTCAAGAAACAAGAAGCCCTAAGACAGGCAAGCAACTGCTGACGCAGATGTTCCACAAAGCTATAAGAGACCCAGGCTTTGTCATCATTCCTATCTGTTGTCCTCAAGATGGAGCTCTCTGCCTGCGTTTGCTGCCTCATGTTCACAGGATGGCTGCTGCACCCCCTAGCTACAATTCTACAATCCAAGTGGAAAGGGGGTAAAGAGCCAAAGGGCAAAAGGCATTCCAACCAAATTTATCCTTATTTTAATCAAAAGCAAAAGTTTTCCTGGCAAATTTTTACTTGTATGCCACTGGCCCTAGCAATATCTTCTAAGAACTGTAAGAATTTTACAATTCTACTTGTGCCAGAATTTTACAAAGGACAGAGATTGTAGATGGTGATTATGACAGCCAGCCAGTAGTATCTGTCACAGACACTTACACCACTATTCTTCTATAAAGTATTTAAATTAACAATCATTCCGAAAAAGGTTTCAAAATCATAAGCCATTCTGAACTTATTTTTTTCCAAATTGAAAAGCTAAAATTTACCTGCAATTTGTTCATTCTGAAAGACAAGTGAGGAAATTAACAAAGCCAACCCTAAATTGGATAAATACCATATGTCTAAGAGACACAACAGTAAAATAAATGGGCGACCAGTTCCCCAATTACCAGTGAATGATCAATCTATCTGCAAGCCACTCTCCTATTTGCTCCGTTGCATATTCAGAGTCTGTCCACATACTCAATATCTGCTTAAATTTTAAGATGACTCAACCTGACCCTTCAAAATGAAAAAGGCTGTGTGTTAGAAACACGCTTACCAATTGTGAAATCCTGGGAAGTTATAATGAGTAAGGAGAACTACATCTTATCTGTTGCAGAGGGTCCCTGCTTTGGAGAACAAATTCAGTCAGGATACTTAGATAATGCTCGGTCATTAATGGCCCTAGAGCAACATCTTTTCTAAAATGAAGTAGAACCAGCATCCTGTAGGCTAGTATTTCTCCAATTATCTCTAAATCTAAAGGGCTTAGAAACCCTTTAGATGCTGCTTAAAATCCAGGCTCCTGGGCCTCACCTTACACACCTGGTATCTATCTCCTTGAGCAGCAGCTAAGAACCTGCAGTTTTAGGCAGCTTCCCAGGTGGTTGCAAATTAAAAGTTGAGGACCACTCTCTTAGATTAATATGCCAGCCTCAGGGCAGAGTGGACAGGCTGGCAAAACTGTCAGTCAGACCAGACATGGACCTTCCTTCTGAAAGAACAATAATTTCACTTTTTTACAGGAACAAAGCTGAGGATAAAGTCCTGAGCTCCCTTTGCTAAGCAAATATCAGGGCATGAGCAGCCACCAGATGAAACAGGCCTGTGGCACATACAAGCCTCCAACCGAATAACACTGCCACCAAGTAGATGCCTGTCCTACAGAGATGTTCAGGGTACCAGAGCTAACTCTACCTGAAACTTAGAGACCCATAATGGACCAAATCTTCTGTCTTTGTGCCTGACCTACTGCTGCTACCTGCTCTAACCCTTCCCTCTATTTGAACCTCTCCAGATCATTCTAGTCTTCCATGCCTATGCCCTGCCTAACCTCAGTCATTTTGCCAGTCTCAAAAACATTCTGTGGGCGCCCATGGCTATCCCTCATGCCTCACATTTTTTCTGGGCTGTAGTACCTGATCTCACCCCTCACCTATGGCTGATTGTCCTAGCAATGGGACAACCTTAACACCCAGTTTCTTGGCCAGGTCCCCAACAGTCAGGGGCCACAATACAGTCCCAGTCACATTTATGCATCAGAGCTTTTCAGTGTCCCATGGCTATATTTCTTAGTAGTTTTGTAATTTCTGTGATTTACTAATACATCTGCTGTACCTCCTGTTGGCTCTCAGCAAGAAGCCAAAGCATGTTCTGTGGCAACAGAAATGAGTGCTATTCTGAGAGAGTATGCTGGAAATCTGAAGGGGGTTTCCTGTGCCATTTGAAGCTGAGAAAGGAGGATCCTGGCTTGGGCTTTAGTACCCAACTACATCTTCCTCCATCCCCTTTATGTCACTAAAATAAAGTTGGGAGAGTGGTTTTCTGGCCACCTGCAGATACAAGAACATTTAACTTTCAAAGTTTCTGATTGAAGTACCTATCTAAAGCAAAATACGTTTCATCGTGTGCATTCAAATGTATGGATTATCTGAAGATAAAAAGGAAGGTTGGCAGATTCAGCTAAAGAGAAACCTAGGGGCTCTGAGATTTAGAAAATTAAAAGCCAGGCATCTGAAGCTAACCATTTAAGATGCTTGTAGGTGTTCATGAGGGTGACATGGGAGTAGAGCTAACCACACCAAACGTCGTCCTATTTCACAGTATAGGGTTACAAAGGTTGAAATCCTAGATTAGGCTTATTAAAATCCAGAGTAGTGTACAGGTTAGGCACAATTGATATTTAGAGAGCTTTTTTTCCTGTCTTAGAGAATTACGGTATATACAGAATTGGGAAATAGCCAGGACCGCATGGATCCCCAGAGAAAGAGCTTAGTAGAAGTTTCTGTTAGAAAGCATATTAAGTAGATTCAAAGCTGGGTGTATGTGAGGAGAGAAGAGGCAACAGATGTAAAGTGAAAAGGCATGACTTTTGCTTCTGTTATAAGCACACTCTGTAACCTCTCTCTGACACGTCTGGAGACAAGAGCGTTGAACTACACTGCGTTATGTCATCAACAAGGTCAGCTCAAGATAAGGCGAGTCCGCAAGCTATGACATGTATTACATCACTAAAGGAACCAGATTTCACACCAATACTGGCACATCTCCCCCCATGGTTCACACTTTACCCAGCAGTCTCTAGCGCCCCAGAATTCTTAACAAAAACTTTTAAGTCTCTCATTAATAACATTCAAAGATGACAGCTTTTGCTCACTGCAGGCACTGGTGAACTACTGTTCTTCGGCTGCAGGCATGTCATTTCATAACCACTTGGATACATTTGATTTCGTTCTACCTCTCTCCAGTATAAACCCAAAGACAAACAAATCAAAACTAAATATTACAAAAGGAATTTGCTTAATGATCTGGTCATATGCCTTCGTTGAGTCAATTTTGATGTGCTAACTTAAGTGTGGTACAACGTATTTAAAGGGCTTCTTATACCATAATATTTTGTTGTTCAGAACCCAGAAGAAAAGCTGGTCCCCAATGAAAATGCAAAAACCTTCCCTGACAGCCTGTGTTGCTGTGGATAAACAGAGGATGCCTTTATCACCCGGAGCTGCTGAGCTGTGTCCTGCTTAAACCATAACTGTCTACACATAATAATCTTCAACTGAAAGTAGACCTGCTCCCTTATCTGCTAGAAATATGCTTGTTTAGTATAATGAGAAGAGGCATCATTCCCTACAGAGCCGTGCTTGGCTCCTCGGGTCAGGCCATGCTTACTTACATGCGCCATTGTGTTACATTACATCTACTTATACATAAGGTGGGAGAATTGGGGCATAGCTCATTGTTACAAGGAGGTTACGGTGCTTACTCATAGGTAAGGTGATGATTATTAAAACCATATGTGGCCTTTGAAATTTTTTAAAGATTCAATGAGGAAATAATCACCTTAATTAACACTAAATAAAAACCGATACATGGTGATTACAATCTGAAAAGGAGGTAAATTAAGCTATACTAAGAAAGAGGCCTTAGTATATAAATATCAACAGATTAAACCTGCAATCTCATAAAATAATAAATAGGTGAAATAAGGAGATTTGTGTGGAAAAGCACTAAAGTATCAGAATTTAAAACCAGATCAGAAAACTTGATCATAAATTTAAAACTGTTGGATGGGGGTGCCTGGGTGGCTCAGTGGGTTAAGCCTCTGCCTTTGGCTCGGATCATGATTTCAGGGTCCTGAGATTGAGCCCCACATCGGGCTCTCTGCTCAGCGGGGAGCCTGCTTCCCCCTCTCTTTCCACCTAACTCTCCTAATTGTGATCTCCCTCTCTCTGTCAAATAAATAAATAAAATCTTTAAAAAAAAAATAAAACTGTTGGATGTCTAAATCCTTATTTTCATATATCTTTTTCTATCAAACTATTGACTCTAACCTTTAGAAATATGTGAATTGTGTAAGACTGATGATTCACAGATCTGTACCCCTGAAACAAATAATGTATTATATGTTAATAAAATTTTAAAAATTTCCTATATTATGTATTTCTCTAATTATTTAAATATTATTATATTAAGAAGAACAACAGCAAAGCATATTTTACTAAAAACATGAGTCAATGATAATGTTGGGAAGAGATTATAAAGAGTTATGAAGTGCATATTTGCGAATGAACATCAAATTTTAATTGAGCTTATCTATATTGCCTTACAAAAGAGTAAACAATGGAATCAATCAGTTCCTTGACTATTGAGAATACCCTTTCTTCATTCTAGTAGAAGATAACAGACAGAACAAATAAATCTATTTTTGTATGATGGTGTAACCTAGGTGTAAAAGTTCTGTCCCAAAGGATTCTTATGATAATACTGTTAAGAAAAGTTAAGAGCCCTCTCCTATAGAAATCCAGAGCTCCAAAACAAAGGGGGTTCAGGTACATTTTGAAGGAGGTCAGTGACGCTGACATCTAAGGGCTTAGATTTAATTCGCCACTCAAATTTCTTCCTTGTGATCTGTCACCCAGGTGGTTTTCCATTAGCTTTGAAGCACAGCTTAGCAGGGGGTTCCTGGCTGATTTCTCTCAAAAGCTCATTCAGTCACCTGAGCATTTACTGGATGCCTACCGGTGGTTGGCTGTGGCGTTAGAGATGGACAGCAGCGCTCTCTGTGTTAGCGGACTGCACTTGAGTTCAGTGGGATATACAAAGGTGCACATCTGTAAATACCATCACATAAATGCTCCAACGCAGGTGTGCCCTGTGTGCAGGAGCCCAGAGAGAAGCACTTCACGTGCCTCGGGAGGAAAGGTCTGCAAAAGCTGGGAAGACCCCTGTTGTGTGACCTGAGGGTCTCCTTCCTGTAACGGTGGCAGTGTAATCAGGAGAGTTGGGCTCCTTCCCTGGGGCTGGCTTATATTCCACCCACCCGGGGCCAGAGCTCCCAACAGCACTGTAAATTCATAAACCCAAAGAACTTCTAGGCGACCATCTGGTCTGGGGTTCCTAAACCTGGTTGGGCCCCAGCAACACCTGGTGCCTTGGCCCCAACCCAGAGACGCTGAGGTAACACGCCCAAAGGCCCTGAACACGCTCTCTCGCTGTGGCTGTAACAGCGTCTGGCATACAAGGACAGCGGAATCCAACCACTTCAGTTCTCACAGGGCAAACTTTTGAGGAAATTCATACCTACAGGAGTAAAAAGACTCCCCCAAATTTCAAGAGCATTAGAACAGCAATGGAGAAAATCTGGCAAAGAAAATTTCAGCTCAAATACTTTCAAAAAGTATTTTCATGGCATGTGACATAAGCTATACATAATAGGACTGTATGTAAAAGAATAGAAGGTCAAGAACTATATAGTGGGAGAGAAAAACTTGAAGAAAATTGGGTTTAGTAAAGATACTTGTTGCAATGAGCTGTAAATTAGCTCTGCTCTTCCTGGTAGAAAAAGTTTATAGGAAACACTGAGTTGAAAACTGTCATTCTTTAAGTAAGGATCCTTGACTTACCAGGAAAAATACTTTTGTCCCTAGAAATATATTCTAAAGAAAAGTTTGGGAGAATACTATGCCTACAGTAGACCCTTAAACTGGCGAACAAAGCGGTGAATGAAAATATGAATATATGTGTTACCAAAAAAATGTTTTTCTGTGGCTATTTCCCACGCTAACCTTCGAGGGAAGCTAAGAGTGTACTAGTAAATCATGGCTTATTTGGGCATTTGCAGAGAGTGACGTTAGCACAATATAAGCAGGTCTCTAACTGCCGAAGTAGAGACTAAATATCCTCCCTGCCAATCAAAAGATACCACTTTTGATGCGGTGGGAAAAGTTCAGTAGGAGAGTTTATCTGTGTGCATGTGTGTGTGTGTGTATAAGGGCAGAAACAAGGACGTACTGGCTTGTCCAGGGTGTGAGCAACACACTCACTCCAGTGGCTATGGGAGCCTATACAGAGGCTCATCCACCATAGAAAAGCATCAGCGCATAGTCCACTGTGGTTCCCAGACTTTATCCCAATAAGGAAAGTCACCATTTATACATATCTGTAATTTCATGAAAATATACTATATTTCAAATTTTAACACCAGCCAGGGTCTGTTTACTTGTTTATTACCATGTTTATCTCTAGGGGAGAAGATGCAACTTCTAGTATACCTTCATAGATACATTTTATTTTATTTTTTTTAAGAATTGCCTTAAAGAAGAAATTTAATTAAAAATGCATTCCAATGTAGAAGAAAGTGATTCATACTATTTATAAAAATAGAGTACCTCAGAGTTTACATTTCAGCAAATTTGAAAGCCCCCAATTTTTCAATAAAAAGGAAACACAGTCTAGCTCCTAAGAGCTGAGTTTAATAGTTTTAAGCTACTTTTTAAAAATTTCAAGAACACTGAATCAAATTTTCCATTCAAAAGTGCTACTCTCGGGATGTATGGGTGGCTCAGTCGGTTGGGCCGCTGCCTTCCGCTTGGGTCACGATTCCAGAGTCCTGGGATCGAGTCCAGCATCGGGCTCCTTGCTCGGCGGGGAGCCTGCTTCTCTGCCTGCTTATGCACATGCGCTCTCTCTCTCTGAGACGCATAAATAGATAAATAAAATCTTTAAAAAAAAAGTGCTACTCTCTAGTTCTGATATGCATAATGTAATCTGGGTTTGTGATAAACTCTTTGAAGACTAATCCCACTACATTTTTTTTTTTAAAGATTTATTTATTTGACAGAGAGAAATCACAAGAGAGGCAGGCAGAGAGAGAGGAAGGGAAGCAGGCTCTCCGCTGAGCAGAGAGCCCGATGCAGGACTCGATCCCAGGACCCCGAGATCATGACCTGAGCTGAAGGCAGCGGCTTAACCCACTGAGCCACCCAGGCGCCCCATCCCACTACATTTTAATTGTTACAAATACATACATCAAGTGTGATTTAGTTCACATTTTTATTAGCCAACTATCATTGATGATCATCATTTTCAGTTTTATTTGCTATCTTTAAACTTCTTATTACATTTTAAAATATGGAAATTCAAAGCCTTTTCTAAAACTCTCTGAGCCAGTCCTAACAACTGGTAAGAGCTGTATCTGAGGCAAAATGAGGCGTGTGAATTTCTACTAAGAAAGAAATCTTATCCAGGAGGACAATATCATGGGGATCACTCATCCATTTGCCTTAAAAATGAAAATTTGTTAAATAGAGGTGGGTACCCTGGGCAGAGTGTCTGACAGAGCTGCATTCAAAAGCACTGTTTGAATTGAATTGAAGGAAGCTGAGATGAGGTTAAAAAAAAAAAAAAAAGTCACGAAACTAGGTCTATGCAAAATGTTGATCCCTTCCCAGTAGCGCAAAGATAGAGTGTTTAATTGGCAGAGGCCAAAGAGGTCACGTGGCTCAGCTTTTCACAGCCAGGAATCTCCTACAGTGGTGGGCCTCAGTCCGGGTGTGTCTGTTCTCCAGGACACATTGGTCAATGTCTGGAGATATTCTTGGTTGTCACAACTGGGAGAGTGTGCTACTGGCATCTAGTGGGTAGAGGCTAGGGATGCTGCTGAACATCCTAGAATGCCCAGAGCAGCCCCATTTTCACTACCCCAACCCTTCACTCAAGTAATTACTTGGCCCAAAATGTCAATAGTGCTGAAGTTGGGAAACCCTGTCCTATGGCACGACCCAAGAGATGACCTCTGCTTACCCTTTTCAAATCCTTTACTGAGGCATGATGGACATACAAAAAGCTATACATTTATCATGTATACACTTGGAGATAAGTATTCATTCATGAAAATATCAGCACAGTGTATGCCGTTAACATACTCGTCACATCCCAGTGAAGGCACACATTACCTCACATGCATGTCTTTACAACTGCTGGGAAGCTCCCTTTACAAAGAAGACCTCCCTTATTTTGAAATTCATAGTGATAATATTTTTCAAAAACACTACACAAAAAGAAGTGCACTCATACAATCACATTTGAAGGTCAAAATGCCATCTCCAGATGTTACTATTAAATTTAGTATTCTAATCTGTTTATATGACAGGAAAAAATAAAAGCGCACTATAAATAAATTTACGTGAGAATTTTTGTTGGTTGTGTTATTTTTAATTCTTCTATTGTTTGGTAGCTTTTAACACTTGAAGTCTATTTCTTAAATTTTTTTTTAAGATTTATTTATTTATTTGACAAAGAGAGAGAGCGAGAGAGAGATCACAAGTAGGCAGAGAGGCAGGCAGAGAGAGGGGAGGAAGCAGTTTCCCCGCTGAGCAGAGAGCCCGATGTGGGGCTTCATCCCAGGACCCTGGGATCATGACCTGAGAAAGCAGAGGCTTTAACCCACTGAGCCACCCAGGCGCCCCATATTTCTTAATTTTTTTTAACATGAGACAGCTCCTCTTAACTTCTTCCTATGAAATATAAGGAAACTAGCATGCTTGCTTATCTTCATCTGTGTATTCCATTTACCTCCAAATTTTTAAAATATTCTGTTACTTAAGTTCATTAATATTCATTACGGTTACATTCCATTCTTAGACTATATTTAAATCATTCATGTTTTGTGTGTAAATCCATTCTAAACACTAATAAATAGCATTTATAGAACTGAAAGGGTTGAAATGGAAATCCCTGTAGAGCCACAGTGTGACTGAACTAGAAAAGGAAACGGAATCCCATACCTTTCCAAGGACAGAGGCTAACAGATCCTTTTCCAGCTTCCTTCACTTCTGGCTCATACTCAGACACCACTACATCCCACATCATCCCCCTGTTTTATATTTCTACTTGCTTGGCTGAGGTATTTCTTTGAATATTGTTCCATATGGAGTGAGTAGTAATTTTCCTGAGATCCTTGCATGCCCAAGTCATTTTTTGTTTTCTCTGATTTTCTCTGCTTTTTCTTCCTCCTTTTTCCTTCAAACTTTATAGTTTTGCTATTGGTTCAATATCCCTTTCTTCTCAGAACTATGAAAGCATTATTCCTTTGCTTCCAACATCCAGTGTGGTTAATGAGACGTGTGTGTGTGTGTGTGTGTGTAATCTCTTGTTTCTCTGAAAACTCTTTAAGGATTTTCTATTTTTTCCTTCAAGTTCAGAAATTTCACCAGATTTTTTTTTTCTTTTTAAATCAGCCCCTTCAACACTGTTTTTGTTTTATTTTTTATTAGCCCCCCCCACCCACCGTCTCTGTTTCTGGAGCATCTTACTGGATTTTCTGAATTTGTCTTCTGTGTCTCTTCACTGTTAACTCCTATTTCCTATTTTGGTCTTTTGATTCTATTGTGGCTGACTTCCTCTTAAGAGTTCACCAGCATGGGTGCCTGAGTGGCTCAGTCATTAAGCGTCTGCCTTCAGCTCAGGTCATGATTGCAGGGCCCTGGGATAGAGTCCTGCATCAGGCACCCTGCTCAGCAGGGAGTCTGCTTCTCCTACTCCTACTCTCCCTGCTTGTGTTCCCTCTCTCTCTCCATCAAATAAATAAGTAAATAAATAAAATCTTAAAAAAAAAAAAAAAGAAAGAAAAAAGAGTTCACCAGCATGAACTTTAGCCCTGTTCTTTTCAATCTTCTCCTCAACTTCTAAATTTCATTAGTTATACATTTCATTTCCAGGAATTCTTTCTCATTGCATAATTGATCTTTCTCCATAGCAGTCTATTCTTATTTTCAGGATGCAATAACCTCTTGAGTTTCTGAGAATACTAATTAGGAATCCTTCAAATTGAAATCTATCCCCTATATTATTTGTTTCCTGCAAGGTAGCTCCTCTTCCTCCTCCTCCTCCTTTTTGTCAATGATTTCTCTTAAATGTCTGGTGATCTGTGGTTATTTAAATCTATGAGTCCAAAAAATCGCACTAATCAAGATGAAGAGCTGGAAGGGTTTGGGTCTCTTCCTCTGATAGAATTCTTCCTTTAGCGGGAGTTCTGATCACAAGTTGTCTCTAATGGGAACACGGAGTGTTGATTCCCTCGGATGTGTAGCAGTCCACCTTTTTCAAGTCTACCAGACGTTCTCAACCTGAACATGACATCTTAAATGAAGCAAAAGAAGGACTGGAGGGAAAAAAAAAAAAAAAAAGAGTTGGCATTTATTCATCCTCTTGCCTAAATGATACTTTCCTGATACCCAGATCCTTGATTCTGCTCTAGACATGCCTGATTCTCCAAATTTTCCCATGAGTCGCCCTGTTCTCATGAATTTCTTCTCTGCTTAAGTTTGTAAGAGTCAGCTTCCATTGCTTGCATACCAAGAAGCTAAGATGTTGCAGATGGAAAGGAATGCTGATCTTTTTTAAGCTAATACTAGGTACTAGGCATTTTACATTTTTCAGACAATCATCACAACTTTATGAAATAGCTATAATTGACATTATTTTATGAAGAAACTGACATTGAGTAGACGTATTGGCTTGTCCAAGATGCCAAAGAAAGCACTGAATCCAAATCATTCTGCCATCAAAACCTATGCTTTCCCTCTACTCTAAAGTATCCGTAGAGAAGTAAGGATACAGACCTGGCTGCAGTTTGTAGCATGTGATGAATATTGGACAAGAGATTAAAGGCTAAAAACCCAGGCAAAAAAAAAAAAGCTTAGATACCACGTGTTAGGAAAACGGGAATCACAATCTCATTCTTAAAAGTAGAGTGACAGGGGCACCTGGGTGGGTCCATTGGTTAAGTGTCTGCCGTTGGCTTGGATCCTGATCCCAGGGCCCTGGGATCAAGCCCCATGTTGGGCCCCCTCTTCAGCAAGGAGTCTGCTTCTCCCTCTCCCTCTGCCCCCTGCTCGTGCGCTCTCTCTCTCTCTCTCACTCATTCTCTCTCTCAAATAAACAAATAAAATCTTCAAAAAAAAAAAGTTGAGTGACACAGTAAATCAAAAGAGGATTTAAGAAAGCTGATTCTATGGCATGTGGAGTGAATTTAGAAGGCTTGTTTTGGAATAAAGTAGACCAGCTAGGAGGCTGCTGTAGTGATGAAATGGCACCAGGTGGAGAGGAAGAGACAGTTTACAGAAGGATTTGGAAGGAAATTTCATAGGATTTTGTGACTGAATGGATATTCTAGGGGATGAAGAAAAATGAGCCAAAAACGACTAAAAGATTTCCAGTTGCAATCGGGAAAGCTGAGTGAATGTATTTACCTTGCCTCCCTCCCAAATTTCCCATGACATGAACTAGAAATGCAAAAACAAGAATGAATGCCTAGTGGTGCTAGAAAGAGGAAAGGAGGCCAAGAGACCACAAGATGTGAGAACCTGGAGAGGAAGGAAAGAAGAGTGAATCGGAATGATGCAACAGCCAGATGTGCTGAGCAGCCCCTGATCAAAGACAAAGGGGAACAACACCTGAGCAGTAAGCTGTGGTTTACTCCCAACCACACCCCTTCCCCGCCACCACCAACTGAATACCCTCTTCCCACCACCAACCTCAGCCCAGGGGAAGCTGGGAGTGCACACAGGTACCAGGGCTGTTCCCAGAAGGCTGCAGTGTCCTCCAGTGAGCAGAAAGAGGGCTGAGTCTCTAGATGCTCACCCTTTAATGTGAGGCTTTATTCATCTTGGACAGCTTACAGAATTAACTCTGGAATCTGCCACAGAAAGTTTCTAGCTACAGCCATAGATCTACAAAAAGATGAAGGCCGTCCCCCAGCAACTAGTGTTTCAAAACACACAAACTTGGTTGGGGCGGTGGGGGGGGGGTGTAAATTCACAGATGTGAAGTAAATTATTAAAAATTAAAGTAATAGCATATATGATATTATACTAAATAAATTTGAAGATGTGCAAAGATGCATACTTTTCTTTTAAAATTAACAAAAGGTTGGGTGCAGGTTGAAGCCTCTGCCTTCGGCTCGGGTCATGGTCTCAGGGTCCTGGGATTGGGACCCACATCGGGTTCTCTGCTCGGTGGGGAGCCTGCTTCCTCCTCTCTCTCTGCCTGCCTCTGCCTGCTTGTCATCTCTGTCTGTCAGATAAATAAATAAAATCTTTAAAAAAAATTAACAAAAGGGACTCAATGAAGTTTTTAAGAAAAAAATCTGAGGGGATAAGTAGTCATAACGGCAATTAAATGTTTACAATAGATCTCTCCTGAAACAAAAAGGCTCAAGTGGATTAAAATGATTCCCCACAAACTTCCAAGGCAGAAGCAATTCTCATCATAATTTCTCCCAGAACTAAGGAAAAAAAATTAGAAGTATTTCTAATTATGATCTTAGAATAATCTGATGTAAAACCAGTTTTGCTATATTCTACTTATGTATTTTCAATGTTCCTAAATAAAATACTAAGAAGATAAAAACACATGTACCAGTGTATCAAAATACAGATTATTTAACTTGGTTTAAACAGTTTAATATTGGGAAAATTTTAGGAAAATTATGTTATATAAATAAGAAATATATAGAGGATAGCATTTTAAAAATATATGATCATATTGAAGGATGCTAAAAACATATCTGAAATCAACCTCTGAGATCAACAAATTTATTTTAATATACAATATAAAAGTATATTCTTAACTTGATAGATTACCAGAAGCTAAAAGTAAACATATTGAGTGAAGTGTTCACTGAAGTTGGAAATACAAGAACTCTGTCTTTCCCAGTGCTAGTCAACAGTATTCTGAAGGTTTTACTCAGTACACTAGGAGAATAGATTTTAATTCAAGAGGCATCAATGTTTACTAAAGAGACAAATATAAGATTATTTATAGGTAATATAATTATCTATATGTAAAATCCAGGAGAATCAAATTAAAGGATTATTAAAAATAATCTAGTTCAGAAATAGAACTCATACAAACATAAATACACTAAAATAAATATCTTTCCTTGTATGCCAGCAAAAAAATAATTTTAAAATGTCAGGCATAGAAACAGTATCCACAACAACCCCATAATGTATAAAATATCCAAGGAATAATAAAATAAACAACAAGGGCGCCTGGGTGGCTCAGTCCTTAAGTGTCTGCCTTCAGCTCAGGTCATGATCCCGGGGTCCTGGGATCAAGTCCCACATCGGGCTCCCTGCTCAGTGAGAGCCTGCTTCTTCCTCTCCCACTCCCCCTGCTTGTGTTCCCTCTCTCCATGTGTCTCTCTCTGTCAGATAAATAAATAAAATCTTTTAAAATAAACATATAAATAAAATAAAATAAACAACAATTGTGCAAGAGCAATATAAAAGATATAGAAATTTAAAGCTGTAGAAAAAAAAGAATGGAAAAATTAAGAAAATTAATAACAATAAGAAATACAAATGGTTAAATATGAAAACACACTTCACCTTCCCTATAAATAATGAGGTACTTTCCTCTAATAGATTGGAAAAGTTAAAAAAAAGCAATAACACTATCCAGATAAGAACACAGATGTGCAAATACACTGTGTGTGGTACTCTATTTTGGTATTGTCAATTAGGGAACAATTTATATTTATCAAAAATCGTATTGTACATTCCCAGCATTGAACCAGAATTTTCAACTCTAGGAATTCATTTTACATATTTACAAGTATATTCAAAAACTTCAAAACAGTCAAAATATTAATAAGGGATTAATCAAATACATTATGGTATGTCAATGCTATGAAATACTATGAATCCTCAAAAATATAAGCTGTTCTATATTACATAAAAATGGCCATAATATATATTCTATACCAAAAAACGTTATAGAACATTATGTTGTGTTGATATAATTATGATAAAAGCATACATATCCGTAATTTCTGGAAAAATACACATTAAATTATTCATAGTGATTATCTCTTACTGTGAGATGGCAGAAAGCAGAAAGGGGTGAGAATACCTATTTTAAAAGTTTCTGAATATTTAAAAAAAAAACATTTAAACAGAAATCGTAGGTCGGTTTCCCCAGAAGCAGACCCGAAGCAAGTGTTTGAATGCGAGCGATTTCCAATGAAGAGGTTCCAGGGACGCCTGATAAGAGCGTGGAGCCGCAGGTCAGAGAGTGGAACGAAGCCATGGAAATGTATGATCTCAGGCAAAATCCACTTGAGGTAGATTCAACCTGCTGCCTCAAAGGAAACTCTGGAATATTCCGCCAAGTCTCAGAGCAAGACAACCCTGGCACCTGTGAGTCATTTGTTAAAAGCCGGATGAAGGAGGAGGGAAGGGAACAGAAGGACATTCTGACTCTGAGTGCTTCCTGGCAAGGTGCATCCAACACCAGCACCTGGGGGTACTAGGGGAGGGGGTTGTCCATAGAAATGTTAAAAAGAGATCCAAAGAGACCAGGATGGAGAGTCAGTGATATATACTAACTTTACAACTGTAAGAAAGGGAAGAGAGAACAAGAGGAAGTTTGTTACTGCTAAAGAACAATCACATAAGGATGCTCCCAAGTTCTGCACAAGGGTAAGTACCTACTACATACGTAGCCCGGCTCCATCCCCCAGGCTCCTTCTACATTCCGACCTTCCCCTTAGACAGACCTTCCCCTTAGACAACCGGGATTAAGTGGCCCTTAACAGAAATTAAAACCTTTTGCTCTCTTCCTGTTCATCTTTTTCATCTCAAGTGGTGCAGGTTGAGATCTTGAGAAATTAGAGGAACTCTCAGATCCTCCGTTGATCCTAACTGGAGCTACATTCACCAGGGCAAAGTACTTGGCAAACTGGACTCTGGGAGGTTAAATTCTAAATAGAACTGCTGACCAAAGGACATGATCCAAGAACCTGTTTGTTGTGTTTACCTTCTTTGACTTTATGACAAACTTGTTTAAAACTTTCCTAAAATGAATGAGTTGAGGTTTCTACCTTAGCATGGATACTGAACAGAGTGAGGCGTTCTGGAGGTCAAAGTCAGATCTCATGATCTTCTGCTGTGAGTGGATACTGCCCTGACTTTAGAGCTGAACTATCTTTTTCTGGTCTACAGCCCATTTCTGAAACCTTCAACGCTTTCGTTTCTTCATCTGCAAAGTGGATGCACTAAAGTCATTACTGTTCTGCTTACCTTTCAGAGCTGATGTGAAGATAAAACATGAGATCACATATGGGAAAAGAATCTAGTAAACCATGTAGCACTTTATACCGAGTCACTCATCTGAACACAAAGATAGCAGACATTAAAAATGGGGAGGTTGTGACTTGAAGATCTGAACCCATGAATATTAACTTGTTCAGGAAAGATGTGTGTGACTTTGAACATGGGGAGTGGGTGTGAGTTGGTAATAAAACATCTGAGTCAAAATGAACAGGGAGCTATGGAGATATGGTCTTGGAGTCTGAAAAGCAGTGCAGGGACTGAGGTGCAAATTTGGGAGTCACTGACAAGGGATTAACGGGTGAATTCACAGTTACAGAAAACACACCTTTGAAAACTTTGTCTCCCTTTTTTTAATCTCCGTAGCAATATTCTTTATACTGATCCCAATTGTCTTCTGTTTGGGTTATCAAAATGTAAGACTTTGTTAATAAAAATGATTGTTATCACTACTGCAAAAGGTTAAATAGTTCTTTAGAGTTCCTATTCTCTTATTGTATACATTATCCATTCAAAATGTCATGCGATTGTCATACTCAATCAAACACTTTCAATGGTTAAGTCTGCACACACAAATGAGGGGTAGAATTCTGGAATGGAAATCACATGGATTTTATAGAACCATATAAATTAAACATGCGGTCTCTCTCTGCAAATAATCTAGACTATTTCTTAAGTTACTATTGTGAATGAATAAATATACATCTATGTCACTTAAGGTAAAACTGATAAGATTTTTATATTGTCAGTATTATACTACAATGCTTGAAAGTCATAATCTTGCATATTCTTGCACGAAGAGAATTAAACAACTGTTTTTATGACCATAGACTTACCTTATGTGGTCCATACAGTAATATCACAATGTCAGGGTTCATTTATTTTTTTTTTAATTTTTATTTATTTGATAGAGAGAGATCACAAGTAGACAGAGAGGCAGGCAGAGAGAGAGGGGGAAGCAGGCTCCCTGCTGAGCAGAGAGCCTGATGTGGGGCTCAATAGATCCCTGAACCCCAGGATCATGACCTGAGCCAAAGGCAGAGGCTTAACCCACTGAGCCACTCAGGTGCCCTTGTCAGGGTTCATTTTTAAAGACATTTACATTGCTTAATGTGTAATTGGAGTGAACCCCAGGACTAGTAGGTCTGTTTCAGATGGCTCCTTTCCTAATGTTAAGACCATTGACATTTTCTCCACCTTTGATAGGGTCTCACATGCCAGCTCTTTGTTGGTTTTCTTTTAAAATTTCCATACCATTTACATCTAAACTCCTGAAACCTTTTTAGTTAGTTAAAACTATTTCTGATTTAAATAGGCTGGATTCTACTGAGGTGTACAAAAGTCACATGATCATTTTCTGGTTGAAGTACAGCATTACATCATTATGCTGTTTATCTTAATTACTAGAATTTAACCGAGCGTCAATTTACTTTTATTTAAATTAAAGCAATGACTAGATTTTAGTAGTTTACAATTTAAAAATAGTATAGACCAGGAAAAGCCTGAACACACCATTTTAATTTAAATTTTATTGATTTTGTTGATTATATGGGTTAAATAAATGTTCATCAATTCCCTTTGCCTACTTTCACTAATTTTCTCTTCCCATAAACAGTGATAACATTAATCAATCTTGCAGTGTTTTAAATCTACTTCTAAATACACATATCATTTGTGCTGTGGTTACACAGCATAAACTCCACATAAAACTTATCTTTAAAACAATTATGTTTGTATTAAGACATACTTTAAATTGTACAGTAATTAAAGATGTAATTCATAAAAAGAAAAATCCAGAAACACTGTTACCATATGATAAAAAGGAAAGTGATGCAAGAAAGCACTTTTCATCCACTTTATCATTAATGACTTCATTTATAGACGAGGGGTTGAGGTTGTTAAGGGACTTGTCCAAGACCCATACACACAAATATATGTGCACACATCCACACACTCACACTCTCAGACCAGTCCTACTCTGCTTACTGGTATGTCCTCAATGTCTGCTGTCGTCTTGGTGCGGTTGTCTGGTTCAAAAGAGCCAGTCAGTCAATATTTGTTGAATGTGCAGTTTATTTAGAAATGGAACACCAAATGCATTGTTCATTCCAATATACAAATGAAGACATTTAAAATGTCCCTCTTGATCTTATAGTTTTATTGGGAGAACAGAACGTGGTAAACTGTATGGAAGAAACTTGAAAATAGTAAGCATGTGCAACTTTAAGACAGAATTATTATTGTAATTTAAGTATACAAAACTTCCCTTGTCCCTTACTGTACGTCCATAAATCTAGGACAGACAAAATTGATAAGAACGGCAAGTTTAAAGACATTATTTTAACTTCTTAAATGATCTGGCTAGGAAAAAAGGAAAATATGATTTGTAGCTTTTGGGTTAGATAATGACATTTTAATTTTTAGTGGTCATTCTACAAAGAAACAGAATCCCTTATTATATATTGATCTTATAGCACAATGAACCAAACAGTTGTACGAAGGTTTTTATCTAGATTTTCATAAATTAAAAATAACCTAAAATGGGCGTTTTCAATCATATCTTAGAATTCCTTCTATAATATGAAAATCTATGCTGTAAATTGCTTTAAATCCTTTTTTTTAATGGAACAGGGTTTTGAAATAAGGAATGGAGTTGTATTAACACCATTGGTCATTTCAAAAATAGTAAAAAAAAATCAAGTAGATTGTTAGCAAATAAAAACTCATAAAAATAATCATTGGGGCATCTGATTTCGGCACGGTAAAAAACACTTATGATGAAATAGTGTTTCAAAGTCTTACAACAGTGCAATAAATGGGTTAATTGGGAAAGGATTATATAAAATAATTTAAACATTATAATGTCGATGCCAGACTAATACAGAAATTAGGTTGTTAAATCATGGTCTTCTGTACTGTACGAATATTGCGAGAGTAACCTCACATGGATGAGTGCTCAAGATCATTTGGACCAATTTTTTAAAGCAGCTTTAAAATAATTGACTCCCAGATCAAGATATTAAATGCCAACTTCTTACCAGCAATAATGCTTATGGCTAAGATAGAAATGAGATTCTCTACAGAAACGCTGACACAGCCCTAACTGTAGGCACTTGAGTGTGCAGCTGTAATTCTTTTTTCAAATCTTACCCAGCAATGCTTCAGGTAAAGGAGTCCGCAGAATATGTAAACAGTAAGAGACAGTCTTGGAGCTTTTACAAAATCACGAACCTGTGACACATTTATATTCACCTTTGATTGCTACTACCAAATGTCTAAATCATTCAAAGTGTATTGATTAGCTCTTTACTAGGTAAAAGGTGGGCAACATATTATAAAATCAACATTTCTTAATTCATTCGATTTGCAAGAGCTACACATTTTAAGCTGACAATGTAAAACCTCTAAAAGGTTTTCCAAAAAGCCATCTGCCTTATTTAGCATTTGATCATTAATCAAAAACAATACCAAAAGAATATTTAAAAAAAACAAACAACAACGAAGATTAAGAAAGCTTTTCTTTTCCATTTGGAAATCTATTAAGCTACAAAATAAGTTCCCAGGGGAGTCAATTTCCTATGTGGAAGGCATTTAAAACTGAACCAGATAACATAAATCTCAGAATAGGCCAAGAGAACACAACAACACTGAGAGGTGAATGGCGAGAATAGAGGATTTAGCTGTCTAATCCTAATTCTCATTTTTAAAAACATCTAAGATAATGGTGTTTTTAATGAGGAATTAATTGTAATGCCCCGTCAACTCTTAAGTCGTAGCCATGATATGGCAGTATTTTTACGCCTGTGCGTTATCATCATCTCACCAAAAGACTATTGATCCTACACTAGAAAATACTGTTTTGATGTTTATTGATCAGAACTCTATGAGGGAAATTATGATTTTTGAATGGAAGACAGTCATGAGTTACCACTTTTTGTACATACGGAGCTGAGAATGATATATGTTATGAATATCATAGTAAACAAATCCTAAAATTATTAATTTATTAAAAGATAAAGGGAGTTCATTTGGGAAGATACTACACAATGGAGATAAACTTAAAATTGTAACACCTTGCCTCACAAGTGTTCTGATTTTATAGAATTCTAAAAATTCGCTACCCTACGTCACTTCTAATTTATATTTTACTTTATAAAATCATTATAACACAGAAAAACAAGTTGAAATGTATGACAAACTTATTTTAAAAATTATCACTGAATTTTATCTTAAACTCAAGCTAATAATCTATTTAAATTCAAATTTAATCTTTTTACAATCTGCATTTTACTTAAAGGCAAAAATCACACTTATTAAGAGTCCTAAATTATCATGTAAATCTCTAAGAAGTTGTCATCTGGAGAAGTCTTTACTTTGCATCATGACAGGAAATAACACTCATTATATTATAATATTAATTTCAAATGCTAATTTTCTCATCATCAGATGGCAGAAAAGAAATAATGTGTTGCTAATACTATAATAAAGAATAATTGCTGAATAAGGATTTCGGAGAAAATAATACATGCAGGATTGATATTTAAATTTTGCAACTGCCTAGCAATCCTATTAATTAGGTAAGCAATCTATCTTTTAAAACACTGGACGCAGGAAGGAGAACTGGACAAGGGCAGGTAACACGCACGCACTTCATAGGCTACCTGCAATATCTACCAATTCAGCCGACTGCTTTCTTACAAATTTTAAGTATTACAAAAACAAGTAAAAACATTCTAGTTATTGTACCAGTATCATGTGGTTAGTGACTTATTTGGACCCAATTCCTTGTGACTGTTTTCGATGAAACAGACCATTTTCTTAAAATTAAATTTCAAAATCCTCAAATGAGTCCACTACTGGTTTAAAATACTTAGCATGTTTTAAAAAGTACATTCTTCAGGTTGTCCAGGTGGTTGAACAAATAAAATCCAATTCCAGCAATAATCCAACCTTGCCACCACTTCTGCCCACCCGCCCCCATGGCAGATCTGCTAAATACAACTATTTCTAGTTCCTAGAAAATGGAAAGTCCAGTTTTCAAATCTAGAAAACACTTTATCCACTTGCTGTTGGGACTGAGCCAGTAAGTCCAATATCAGCTTGGAAAAGGTAGAATAAAACTGTGAGCCATCCAAAGGGTCCAGCTGTGACCTGCCCTCCTTGATACCTGCCAGGGTGGGGTACATGGTGGGACTGCGGAATGTTTCATTTAGGTCTACCTTCCTCAGTCACGCTGTTTTCAGCTCACATCCTAAGCCCCTTGTGTTGTGTGGCTGGAAACAGCTCTAAGAATGTGGAGAATGTAAACAGCCTTTTATTGTCCAGAAGGATGGCAGAGTAAGGAACGTGTGCTTATCATACAGCTGCAGCTCACACCTCACTTACCATGATAAAGTGCTCCAGGAAAAAAACATTACAACCCCAGCACAATCCAAAAACGGATTAGAATTTGACATAAGCTTCCTTAAAAATGAATCAATCAATCCATGCTGTAATATTAGAATCTAGCTCTTAAGGAGGGTATATAATCCCTTCAAGATGTATTTCCTATTTCTTATTGACTATGGTGGTGTGAAAAAAAAAATGTAACATTTCCAATACGGTGGCTGATAGGAGAACTTTTTCCCATCATAGGCCCAAATATATTTCCTCATCTTTAAGAGTCTAACACAGTGGAACAGATACACAGTTCATGATCACTGAATGCAAAAGTAAATTAGTAAAAAAGTAAAGAGATTCTTGAAGATATCCTGAAAAATCTTACCTAAGTACCTGATTTCTCTAGGCCTTTGGAGTTTTATTTATATACACCATACACATGCTGCTGGTTAGACCATCTTTTATTGGACTCTAGCTTAAACATTTTTAAAAAAGCAAGTGATACTAAAGTCTAATGTGGCATACATGTTGCATGGACAATATCTTAGATGTAAAATTTATTTTAACATGCAATATTGCATATAGGCAGGATGTGATGGCTCCACGAAGGACATCTGGGAACATCACTGCATTTTCCTCTTGATGTCACTGAAGAATTTCTTATCTAATGCTGTGCAAGTAAAGCTAATCTCTGTTGTAACCAGAATGGACAGGCCTTTCCTTATCCTCTCCCCTTTCACTAAGACCTTTTAGAATCCCTTCCATCCTCAAAATTTGCAAGTACCTCGGCATCTACAGTATCATACATCTCACAGAGAAACTTTCTTAAGTTAGTTGATCTTTCCCTCTAAAAGGAAATAATAGAAAGGAGAGAAAGAGAAAAGTGAAAGAAAGAGGAAGAGAAGAGAAGAGAAGAGAAGACAAGACAAGACAAAGGGAGAGATCATCTTTCTCTGAGAGCTTGGTTTCCTTAACCTTGTTTTAACAGCCCAGAGCTAACTGAGCAAAATCTTAAGTATAAGGACCAAAGAAACCGTGGAACCTGGAGAGAACCCTTAACAGCACTGTATGAAGGTTAAGTGCCTGGAGAACAACTGAAATCCACAGGCGAAAGCAGTCCCTTTCTCTATTTTACTTTAAAGTTGTCTTCTGGAAGGTTTTACTTGGGATCTCCCTTAAGTATAATTAACTAACAATACATACATTATGGAGGCATATTTCGGAAGGAGGAGAGCCCGGCGCCACGCGGGAAAAGCAGGGAGAGAAGATAGTTAAAGGACTAACAGTCACCCAAAGCCTCGCCGGAGAACCCTGAACCACCTTCTAAGGGCCTTCATATTCCTCAGAGCCCCCTCAGCCAGACGAGGCGGGAGAGGTCTTTGGCAGCATACTGCTTAAGAGACTCCCGAGAGGGGCTCCAGCGTGGAGTTGGGCGTGAAAGTTACATCCCGCATCCCCACCGGCACAAAACCCCATCCCAGTCCCCTGTGCCAGACGGAAAATGAAGACAAATCCAATCTCCTCCCGATTCCCAAATCGGTCTTTTGCCTAAGTTTCCCCTAGCAAGGAGCTACTAACTGACCCTGAGAACAAGGATGCACGATGCCTGGTTCGAAAGGCGTGTCTGCCGGCATCCGGGCAAAATACCAAGTGAAACACAAAAACCACCAAGCCCCTCAAACTCTGGCCTGGAGGCAAATCTTTCAGACCATTCTCATCGTACCCCTCTACTCTCATCCCTTCTCGCATCTTCTTCCCAGGCCACTTTCTGCCTTCTTCACCCCAGCCCTCAAGTCCCAATCCTTGCTAAACCCTCCATCCGCCTCAGGGTCCCCTCTGTTAAATTCCGTGATTCTTCCCCTCCAACCCCTAAAGCAACCCCAAACTCCTTCCACTCTGCGTGCTCCCAGCCCCGAGGTCCCGTGCAACCCCAGTCTCCGCTTCTGAGTCGGCCACTGACGCGGTTTTCCCGCCGAAACGCGTCCCCCGCGCGCTAGGCGCGCGGCTGGCCGGACACTCACCAGCTGCAGCAAGCCGGGGACCACGACGAGGGGCAGCGGCCGCAGGCGCATGGTGCCGGCTGGCGCGGCGTCTCACGAGCTGCGCGCCCTCGCCTGCCTCTCGCGCATCTCCACTTCGAGGGGCAGGACTGAGGACGCCAGGGACACCGCGCGGCGCTTTCCTCCCGGAATCCGAGCGCAGCGCCGCGCCGCGCCGCGCGGACCCGGTGCGCGGGCGGGGAAGGGGGAGGGCGGGCTGGCGGGAGGTGCTTCTGGGACCCCCCGCGCGCCCCTCCTTGTTGGGAGCCTGGAAAAGAGCGTGCGGTGCCGCTCGAGACCCGCACGCTGAGCGGGGCTTCAGGGGCGCCCGAGGCTCCCGCGTTCCGGAGTCGGGGTGAGCGCGGGGGACGCCCGCGGGCTGGAGGCGGCGGCTCGGGCGCTTTGGTGCCGGGTTCCCGAGCGAGGCTGCTCTAGTGACCCGGCCCCGCGGTGCGGCTGCCCGACAGAGTTCAGCGCTCTCTGGAGCCGGGAGAAGGCCCGCAGCCTTCTCTATCCCCGTCCCCGCCCAGCAGAGAGCCGGTCCGGTGACTCCGCTGGGCCAGTCGCCCTGCCCACTGACCCGCTCCCGTTTTACTGGGGAGGTAAGGGCGAGGAGGAGTCTTCTTACACGGATACAAGAAAAAGGGCTCCGGGAGAACACCCAAGGAGTTTGGAGGGAAGGCAGCAGGGGTCTGGGCGGGGCGTGGGGGGCAGCGAACAAGAAAGGCTGATGCGGGGAGGTAGAGGTGGAGCTGGAGCCCGGGACGCCCCGGGAGAGCGCCCCACTTCACCTCCGAGCCTAGCTCCAGAGCCCCTAGCGAGGGGTGCAAAGTGTGGCTGGTGTGGATGAGGGGATTTCTGGAAGTGGGAAATAGTGGGAACGGAGAGGCACCTGGAGGAGAGGGTTAGTGGCAGAACCGTGAGAAAAGGAGCTAGGTGTGTGGTCCCGGCTCGACTGGGTTTAAAGATGGTATAGACAGCTGGGTGGCCCGGAGACCGACAGAGCTGGGCCACACAAACCTTCCGCCAGGACGCGGGAAAGAATGGAGAAGACCCCTAAGCAGCTTCACACTCGAGAAATCTTGGAGAGGGGTGGCCTTGAGCCGGGGAGAGGCTGCAAACCTGAAGCCAGTGAGCCTCACCCCCATGTTAACCACTTGGCATTGGAGAGATCCTTAATCTTCAGCTACTTCTGTGCTGGACATTCCAGGAGAAAAGTCAAAGGGCAGTGGGCCTCAGACTCCTCCACTGTTTATGGTGAATGAGAATTTAACCATTGCTCATCAACCCTTTTATTGAGCAGGTGGGAAATTTAAGATCCAGAGAGGTAAAACTACTTTTCCAGGGATGAGTCTCTAGGCAGCTGCTTCAAAAAGAATGAGCAAAATAAGGTTATTTCCTGCTTCCAGAAACGCAAAACTCTTACGTATGGAAGAAAAACATGTTGAGGCAAGGGAGAAGAATTGCAATTGATTTCCAGTCTTCAAAAAATAAAACAAGAAAAAATGAAGTTTAGGCTGAAATGTTAGGGGAAATTCCTAGGGGAATTTTAGGAAAACCTTTCTTCTCCTCTTACAACCCACCTCCCTTCCTACAATAGAAATAGAAGGGGGATTCTAAAAGTTTTTGAATGGTCCAGGACCGCGTGTGAAGCAGGTGGGGTCTTGCAGGTAGGTCCCAAGAATAGTAGGATTAACTTGGGTGCGGCAAGGTCCCACCTTTTCACTGAGTGTGCCAAGATTGTACAGACCAAGAGAGAGTATTCTGGGATCCCAGTGTGACTTTAAAAGCATGTTGTTTCTGAGGCTGCAGGTGGGGTATCTCTCTAACACAACTCCATTCTGTGTATGGAGGGAGGAAGGTAAAGGAGGGCCATGTGTTCTTCCTAACCCCTTGCCAAGCCTGACTGGGAGTTCCAGAACCCAGCCGCAAAGGATGCACCGGCTCTGTCCCACTTCTGCTTGTCCTCAGACTCTTACTATTCCATGCAACTGTCTCTTAGACACACTCATTATTTACATATCTAAATCTATAACTCACCTCTTACAGCTAGCCCTCAGGTCCATAAAAATTCTCTCTTCACCAAGGTTTACAGGCTGCTTCTAGAAAGCTTTTCTATCCTAGAAGCATAAATAAGATCACTTCAAAAATTGGAAGCGATCTCTATGGGTTGATCCTCTTGTCCAACTTTAGGTCCCTGTGTAAGGCTGCATGCTATTTATAGACAGTCTTTGGGAAACAAAAAGGACTAAATGGAGAAGGGTTTGGCAGACATAGAGGAACCCCTTTTTAGAGATGCTGCTAGAAGAGGAAGGGGAGGGCAAAGGACTTTGCAAGATTTAGATTCATTTAGACTTGGTGTCTGAGCCTCAGCTGACTCATCTATAAAACCAGAAGGTGGGCTCCCTTCCTGACTTAGTAGTTTCTAATTATGTTATCCTTAACTCTCTAAATGATAAGTGGTTGACTTAACACTCAACTGAAATAAATAATTAAGTGATTTAATTACTGGAATACTTAACTTTTCAAAGTGGTTCATATTTCTTGGGCCATTTCTATAACTTTGTGGACACAAAATTTTAAAGGGACCTAAACTTGGACATGTGTCTGAGTAGTGCAAAGTACACTCACAAAGGAACACGCTGAAAGGTGTCGAATTCCAAGCTAAAAGCTAAGGGACACAAGTGAACTTTTGTGTTCCATTGATAAGGCTGTGTAAGAGAGAAGCACCAAGGACCTCATTGATTAAGGTCTGGTATTGCAGTGTTGTTGTTGTTGTTGTTTTTTAATAAGGTGACTACTGGTAATTTACTCTATTCTGCTGTACATACTATGGGAAAGTAAGAGAAAGGAAGGAAGGAAAGAAGGAAGGAAAAGAAGGTAGAAAGGAAAGAAGAAAGGAGGAGAAACAGGCAGAAAGTAGCATTTAATGTGTTCCTTTGTCCTTCAGAATATACAGTCTAATCAGGAAACACGTAATAAACAGAACACAGTAGACATTACAGGAAAGTGTAAGCTTAAGGGCTGCCTCGTACAATTCGAGGGGAGAAAGATCATTCTAAAACAACACAAAGACTTCATGGCAGAGATGAAATGAGAGCTGGCTCAGTTGCCAAGAATGCCCAAGATGAGTCTCTGTGGGAGAAAATGGGAAGAGCCATTCCATGTGGGAGGAAGAGCTTGAGCAAGGCAAAGTGCAGGGACTTCATATGACATCACTGATAGATGGACAATAAGTAGAGCAAAGTGGCTGGAGGAAATATGTTGAGGAAAAGTGAGAGGAAAACTAGGTTATGGGCTAGACAGTGGAGACCTGAGAATGTCAAGCTGAACAGTTTAGCTTGATCTGCAGGAAATAAGGAGTCTTACAACTTTTTGGAAGAGGAAAGTCTCTTATCAAGCGGCAAAGATGTACATGAAGTGTGGTCTTGAGGAAGAGGTCACATGATGAGATGGTCATGGTCACTGGAAAGACAAGAATGCAGAGATGTGGGTGCATGAGCTGCTGTAAAGGAACAGTGAACTGAGCTTGGGGTTGGAATATTTTTAAACTTTCCTGGCATATTGGAGGAATTTTTTTTTTCTTCACTTTAAACATCACCACTTTCTCTCCTATAGGCAATTTAACAGCTAGAGAATCAGATCATTGCCTTTTCATTTTGCAAGGGTGGTTTTCACAGTGTGAGGGGAGTGAAAATTGTCTTTTCATACAGACAAGTGGCAGAAAGTGGAACCTAACCAATTTTACTGCCATATGACTCCATTGTAGCCTTTCAAACAGGCAACTTATAGGGATGCCAATGCTTTGAGAGCAAATTTGTCAACTTGTTGCTCATCTGGACCATTAGCTTTCTTCTTAGGCTTCCCTGTACTTACTTTCTCGCTCTGTTGTTCATTGGCACCATCACCAGCACATGGATAAGAACATTCTATGCAAAGTAGCATTTCAGAGTCACAATAGATAGTGGACATTATAATACCAACTTTCTCACTTTATGTTTAAGGAAACAGACACTCCAAGTGTTACATGACTTGCTGCAGGTCATCAGGAGACGGATCTGAAGCTTGATTCAAGGCCTTCAGCTTCCTGTGTGGTGGTGCTCTTTCCAATTCATCACTCTGCCTCAGGTAGTTTTCAACTGGCAGGCAGTTATAAAAGTTTTGATGTAGTGAATGAATGAACCTTTAGTTAATAAGAGTTGTGGGAATGATCTATGGATGCTAAAAGCCCCGGAGTCTGTCTTATTATTAGGAAAAGATGTTTGACTGGACTGAGCCTGAAGCATCGATCTGGCAACAATTTTAGACGAGTGAGACATGAGGAAAATTAGATGGAGTGGGGCTCCTCTGCAGCCCTCAGGGAAGTGGGGTTTGGGACTCAGGAATATGGCAGTACTTACCCCAAGGAAAGAGGTAATGCCCAGAGAGCCTTTGGAACTCCTAACCCCTGTAATAAGCTGGTGGGCTTTTAGTAGCAATTCTTAACAACTTAAAATCCGTTTTAGTTGCCACTCTTGTTGAGTAATTGAATATTATTGAGTCACTATTTAATAAAATATGATGCCAATTACATTGATTTTAAACCCTGCATGCACATGGAATCACTGGGGAATTTAACATCTCTAACATGGGCACTGATATTTTTCACCCAGTTTTCATTATATAGTCATGGCTGAGAAGTACTAGTCTACCAGAAATGTGTTTTTTCCTTCCTTCCTTCTCCCCTTTCTCCTTCCGTTTTTCTTCCCTTCCCTTTCCTTCCTTCCTTCTCTCCCCTACAGAATTGTAGCCCCCCCCAACTTTGGAATGCATTGAGGTTTTAATGGAATATTGTTTGAACCTATTTACATTCTTAGTTACATAGGACATGTCAGGAGAGAGCTAGAGATCTTCTGTGTAGATATTTGCACCATGACTGGGGACTTTATAAAAGTTTTATCACATAAGCATCTCGGTGGCTCCTGGTTCAGATACAAATCAAAGATTCCTCTGTAGTGAAATGTTTTTTTCTTCACAGTTGGTGGCCACAACAGTATGTCTTCACCACCTTGTCCATGGATGTTAGAAGGTGCTACCAGGAGTGAGCTGCTGGTTGATGCCACTGTCGGTAGTCAAAAGGAGAGGTAGTGGGGATATAGGCGGCTTGGGGTTCCCAGTGGGTCCTATGATGGGAGGGCTGCTGGGTAAAGAGAACAGCAAGTCTTACAAGGCAGGAGAGAGCTTCTCCCTGAGTGCTACATCTCACTGCATCTCTACAAATCGGAATGATTTTTTTTTTTATAAACCTTTCATTATTGTTCCATGTATGTTTCCATGCATTGTCCATATACGTGTGATTATTGGACTGAATAATCACTTTTTCCACTTATACATCAAATATGATGGGTATCACAACTGGAAATCATTTAGCCCATTTTGGATGTTGCTTCCTAGGTGGTGAGAAGGCAGAAGAACAGAGCATAGAAAGTTAAAATTATAACATCTTGCTTAACCCCTCAGTTTATAGATAAAGAAACTGAGGCTCAGAGAGGGAAAGCAATATTCCCAAGGTCACACAGCCAGGCCATGGCTGGAGAACACCAGACTCCAGGTCAGTTGTTCTTCTGACCAACTGTGCTAGGCTTATTTTGGGATGGGATGGAGTGCCTAGCCGATCCACAATGATTAAGAAAGAGACAGCAAAGGAAAAACACACTTACACAATACTATGTTGGGTAATCAAATGGAAATTTTCCAATTTGAATTGAATGCTTAGGGTTCAGAAATCTGGGATGCAGAAAGTTTGGAAAGGACTTGCCTTTCCCCCCTCCATATTAACGAGGCACTCTTGGTTGCTCATGCCCAAACCCAGACTTAAATCAAACAATGACAACAGAAGCACGTAATGGCTCCCCTGAATGGAAGTTCAGAGGTTGAAGAAGTTTCACTCAATTTGAGACTAGATTTAGAAATTTTTGAGCAGAGTATTGGGTTGGCCAACTTGTGTGTGTAAGTGCATTAAAGTGGGCTGGGGGTAGCAGTTGCAGACAGCTTGAGGTCTGACCCCCGAGAACAGGGAATAAAACCAGTCCTCCCAGGAGCTGACTTTTGTAATAGCCTGACACTTCCAACCACCTCCAATTTTCTGCAGAAGGAAGCTGAAGTTGTTTCTTTAGTTTCCTCACTGATTCTTTTCAGATGTCTTTTTTTTTTTTTTCCCCTGACATGGTATTTTCTTGCCCAAAAGTGCTTCCAGTTTTCTTTGATAGATATCTGAATGACTCTCATCTCCTAACTGCTCACACTCCGGGTTTTCTGTGTCGGCCTGGACAGAACCTCAGTACCCATCACCTCCTTTGTGAGCACAGACCCACACTTGCTGTATCCAAAGAACTGCGCGTGCAAAATCACAGCTGCAGCTAGCTTTACCGCTTCCTGCCTCTAAAGAACAAGAGCTCCTCCTTATGCACCACGGAGGCCGCTCTCACTTATCAAGGCGTAGCCGCAGCCACATTAACCAGTAGGTGTAACCACACCAAGGCACTGTGCACGGGCTTCCAGCAATTATGACTCAGTTTTTTGTTTATAGCCAGGTTCTTAGTTATTCAAACGTTGCATTCGGAAACACACGTCGCTTTTGAACCGTGCTCTTTGGCAGGATGCATGTCTACTACATTTTGAGTCTTTTTTGTGAAATGCAACTGCCGTATTGCACTCTGTGGTCCCTCTGGACCTCAGCATTGCTATTCAAGTGCTGCCTTCCTGTTTTATTTCAAGCTGTGTCAAATGAATGGTAGTCTCCTTGCCTTCAAACAACAATTGTCTTAGGAAACAAGTGGGCGAATTTTCCTACCCTAATGAAGTACAGATTTACATTAAAAGGCTACTGGGATTTGGTACAAAAATCCCAATTTCTAAGCATTTGGAGGCCTCTATATTGCCCCTTCGCTGATCTAAAATGAACTTGTCTGATGTTTCCCTGGCAGGGTTCATAATCTCACCGAGACTGTCTCTTCATTTATTGAAATATCTTGAGTGCTATCTACTGGCCAAATGTGGCATTGCCTCATAAAGCATGAGCTTTTGGCAAACTGTCATGACTCTTAAGTGTGACTTTGTTTAGGGACTGAATACGGACCATACGCTTTAGCACATATTGACACACACTGAGGACCTGCATTCTTGAGTGATTTCATTGCTAGGGATCACTCATTGTCTTCTAGATCAGGAGATCCCTCAATTGGGAGTCATACAGGTGTAACGTAAGTGAAATGTAACAGACGGGCCCCCACCTGCTTGTCCCTCCTTTAAATGGATGACTATCAGTAGCCTAAATCTGATTCTCACTTTCCTGAGTAATGTGAATGGATAAATATAAGGCATTAATTTCAAATGAGGTATACGGAATCAATCAGTGTTTCCATGAAGAGAGAAGTTAATAAAAAATCCTTTCCAGTTAATTTGCACTGTTACTAGGTAAAAAGCACATGCCAATACTAATAGTTTTGATCAGAACACTTGAAAGTTAAGAGATAGCCAATATCTTGTGTGAGTTAAAATTCATCCAATTTATGCTCACCAAACCATATTTTCTGTGCAGGGTCTTTTTAAAAGAGTCTTACAGATTATCTGGAGAAGTACATTATGCTGTAATCAGGATTGCAGAAAAGAGCGTATCAGGAGGGAGTGAAAAACTGAACAAGTAAGAGTCAATGCCAAGTGGTTTGAGAGACACAGCCAAACAGCCATGAGATCTTACTTATTATAGCAAAATGAATGATTGTCCCATTTAGGACAAATAGCTATAAAGGAAGAACCAAGGACAGGAGATCACTATTGATTATCAAGAAATAATAAATAGAAAGACCTAATGGGTTGACATAAACTTAGGCAAAGATCCAGATTATGAAGCTGTAGTTATAACAATATACAGGGCAATAGAGTGTCCTATCTGAATTTTTAAGTTATTAAAATACAGCTTGTGCTGCCTTTAACTCAATTATTTTCAGTTGTTTATTCAGTAGTTTGGAGTTGTGCATGTCAGTTCATAACTACGTATTCTACTTCTAACTAAAGTTAGAAATGAAATATCCTGGATTCTGGGGTTGTATGATATAGGCAACATATTGAGTTATCTGTATGTTATTAAATAACACATATCAGCATTTTGACTGATAGCAAAAAAGAGAACATGTGTTATAAATACATAACTATAAAACCATTCTGTTTCAGCAATTGAATATTTAAAAAATTATTTTTATAGGCACAAGCAGGAATCTTACTAATACTTATTTTTAATCATTCCTAAATTGGGCTTTCTATTTTTTTTAACCCCAGGTGCTGTACATATATTATCACATGTAATTATTATAACAACCCTGTAAGGCAAGTATTATCTGAACTTTGCAATGATAAAGCTGAGGAATAGAGAGAGGAACTGAGTATTTTGTCAAAGATATTTAACTCTTAGATGACAGGACCCAGGGTTTAGACCCAGATGATCTGGAACTTTCTATCCTAACCATCACACAATATTATCTCCTACTGTTGTTTACATCTTGGTAAAGTTCCAGATCTGCCCAAACTCTTCATTTTTTTTATTTTAAACAACAGAAATGGGGGAAAGTAGCATATAGTTTGATACCACTGAAGAAATTATGTGTACATGTGTGTATGTTTGTGTATGTCAATATCTGCCACAATGTTGACTTTGAGTGAGAATCACCCCAAAACTTGTTAAATCTGAATCATGTAAGTGCTGTTTTCAACCAGAAAGGAGATGTTTTACTTTTTTTCATTTCATTAATAACCTCTGATTTACGTTGTTCTATGAGATTCCATCAAACCAGGAACCACATTTCCCAATGTCCCTTCTCTTGTGTTGTTGTGTGGTAGATCTGGCCAAAGAGATCTATGTCTGCATGCGATCCGAAATCTCATAGCCATTATTCTCTCAACGTCTTCGATTTTTAACAGAGGGACACAGATTGGACCCACGAGTTCTAGCCTCCTCTCTCTCTCCTCCACTGTATCCCACTCTTCCCAGGGGCTCTGCCGCTGGTCAGTCACTGCCCCAGGCTCTCTAGATGCTTGGTGTGGATCCACAGAGTGATGGTCATAAGGACATCTTCCCCTGATCACCTTATGGATTCCCCTTTATGATCTTACTTGGCTTCTCGGAATAGCCTGATACCCTGACAGAACCTTTTTTTTTTTTTTTTTAAGATTTTATTTTTATATAATCTCTACACCTAATGTGGGGCTTGGACTTACAACCCAGAGGTAAGAGTCACATGCTCTACTGACTGAGAAAGCCAGGCAGCCCATCCTGACTGAACCTTGGTTGACGTCGTCTCTCAGTTTCATCTTCCTTTTATATTTACCCAGCTGAAAATTGGCCACAGTGGTCACAATTGGTTAGTAAGCACTGAGGTGCTCAGTTCCCTGATGTTGATTGCCTGATTATTGACTGCAAAAAAGTCTTTCTCAGGCAGTGCTATGCTCCTCTTTTAGCCTTTAACGGAATAAATATTACTACTGAGTAATTCTTGGCTTTTCCTTCCTCTGCCTGCTAAAGAGGGTTTTTCTTGGGCCTGCTGATTGTTTCCCCTTTTTTCCTCCCTGAAGAAAGTCCTGCCTTGCAAGATTGGACCTAAGTGGCAGTTCAAGAGTAAATGGTGAGAGAAGCAGAACTGAAGGAGACGTAGGGTAGTGAGGTTGGTGGGGTTTTCCAGGAGTGGTTAATAGGAGAGAGTTGGAAGTAGTTCTAGTAGCTAAACACAGTGCAAAGGGGAAAGGGGGGATTCTAAAAATGTTACATGGACTAGATTACTTTTTCATGGTATTCAAAATATTAAGTTAATATTACATAAATAGGTTAAGTAAAATGAATGTTATTAAGTAAATAACTTGAGTTATTTTGAAATTAGTTTCAGTCCCATGGATTGGGTTCTTTAAACTATGACCCCTCTGGCGACTGAAGCACTTGGCTGTGACTTTGTAAGGGTTATAGGCATATAAATAGGCTTCATAAATGCCACATGGTCCCTAAATTGTCAGTCAAAATAATTCACTCAAATCTTTCAAATTTCTCGAGACCTCAATACTTTTTCTGAATCCGAAATTAATCTTTTAAGTATTATCCAAAGTGCAAAAATGTATTTCAACATCTATAAGTGTTTCTCAAAGTATATTTCACTGAAACACCTCCAAGGAAAGTTAATAGATATGAAGAAAAAATTCTGAGTTCAACCAAGTTTAGGGATGAGTAGATGAAATAAAATTAAACTGATTTATTCAAAGACTATTTAAAGCCCTTAATTTGTTTTTCTTGGAAGTTTTCGAGTGCCTCTCTTGTGACTACTGTAATGAAATACATATTTTGGGAGACACAAAGAGAACCACATAAAAGCCTTGTCTTTCTGCGCACAAGAGAGATTTAGTGGGTCATGTACAAAGTCAAGTATGTCTGGATTTTTGTCTCTGCATTGATCCTGGGGGAGGAAAAAATGAGAGCAAAGGTTGTGAGATAAACTTATGTATTGGACCTGGTAAGAGACCAGGTTTTGTAATAACCAGTTTTATCCCTTAATGCTAGTTAACATATTTCTGCTCTGAGATAATTAAATTTAGTGTGGAATAGAAGTGGATGCTTTTTGTTTTTGCATACAGTAAAACTCTTTCTTTGTTGTATATGGTTTCCTGGACTTTGGCAAATGCATAGTTTCAATTTCCTTGCAAGTGTCTTAGCTATTCCTTTATACTTAACCCACAGTCCCAAACCCTGGCAGCCACTGATTTATTTTCCATCCCAATGGCTTTCCTTTTTTCTGGACAACAAAAAATATGTAGCCTTTGGGGTCTGGCTTCTTTTACTTAGCAAAATGCCCACATGTTTCATGGGACATGTTTCATCCATGTCATTTTGTGAATAAATAGATAATTTCTATGTTGTGTTGGACAGGTGTTTTGGAGTTTATTTCTCCTATGGAAGGATATCAAGGTTTTTTCTTGTTTTGAGCAATTATGAATAAAGCTGTGTGAACTTTTGTTTTTCAGTTTAGCCCAGTATACATACCTAGTAGTGGGATTACTGGATCATATGTTAAACATATGTTTAGGTTTAAAAAGGAACCAACAAACTATTTTCCGGTGTCTGTACCATTTTGAATTCCCACAAGAAGTGTGTGACAGTTACAGTTGCTTTACATCCTCATCTACATTTGACATTGTCAGATTTTAAAATTTTAAACAATTTTAATTGGTAGATGGTAAATTCTCATTGTGTTCTTAATTTGCATCTCCCTAAAAAGTAATGATGATGAGGGTGCTTTCATATGTTTATTTGCTATCTATATATCTTCTTTGGTAATGTGTCTGTTCAAATGTTTTGACCATTTTCTTTTTTTTTTTTTTAAAGATTTTATTTATTTATTTGTCAAAGAGAGAGAAAGAGCGCGAGCGTACAGGCAGGCAGAGTGGCAGGCAAAGGCAGAGGGAGAAGCAGGCTCCCCGCTGAGTGAGGAACCCAAAGTGGGACTTGATTCCAGGATGCTGAGATCATGACCTGAGCTGAAAGCAGCCACCTAACCAACTGAGCCACTCAGGCGTCCCTGTTTTGCCCATTTCCTATCTGGTGTTTTTGGTTTTGTTTTTATATTATTGAGTTTGGGCTCAATACAAGACTTTTATGAGATATATGATTTACAAATATTTTTTTCCTACTCTGTGGGTTGTCTTTTCATCTTGTTAACAGTGTCTTCCACAGAGAAAAGTTTAAAATTTTGAAAGTCCAAGGAATCAATATTTTCTTTTATGTGTTGTGTTTTTGGAGTTGTATCTAAAAACTCTTCGACATACCCAAATGTAATGCAGATTTCTTCTAGAAGAATTTTTATAATTTTACATGTTACCTTTAGTCTATGATCCTTTTAAGTTTTTTGTTTGTCTTAAATATACCAGGGGATATAAATCAAAGTTGTTTGTTTGCTTTTTGCATGAATGTCCATTTATTCTACCACCATTGGTTGAAAGCCTTTCTCCATTGATTTGCTTTCAAACATTTGTTAAGATTCAGCTTAACTTGGGTATCTGGGTGGCTCAGTGGGTTAAGCCTCTGCCTTCGGCTCAGGTCATGATCTCAGGGTCCTGGGATCGAGCCCCGCATCAGGCTCTCTGCTCAGCTGGGAGCCTGCTTCCCCCCCCTTTCTCTGTCTGCCTCTCTGCCTACTTGTGATCTCTGTCAAATAAATAAATAAAACTCTTAAAAAAAAAAGAAACTGGAGATTGGGGATTGGCTGTTAGCAATCTGATATCTCCTTTTGGTTTTGTGTTTACCTACTGAATGGCTATAGCTCCTCCCTTTGAAGGGAGATGAAAATCATGAATGTCCTTAAACCACTGTTAGGCACCCAGAGGAATGCTTGGTAAAAGAAAAGGAACACTTTTGTTAGTAGAGAGAATCTTCAAGTCTATTGATCATCATTTCTTGACTAAGACAACAAACAAACAAAACCCAAACTTTTCAGGCTCCTTCCTATAGCCTGAGACCGGAAGTCGTCTATCCTTCAGCAACAACTTCTTTTTCTCAGCCTTATATTTTATAAATTTTCAACCTGGATTCTCATCTCCAGTCAAAGCAAGTCACTAACAGCTCTGAGTTCTCTGACGTACAGGGCTATCCTCATGCCCATTAATTTATTCCCTTGCCTCTTCCAAAATTCCACCTCCCCCTTTATTTCAAATCCATTTTCAAGGTTTAACTCAAGTGAAACTTTCTCTGGGTTACACAACTAGTGGTCATATCTTGGCGTCTGCATTCCTTCCATAGACATTTGTGAGCACCACTCATTAGACGTTTCTCAAACCTGTGATGTCTGTTAGTGTCATTTTTATCTGAGACTCTAATCAGAAGCACCACCTGGCAAACTCCCTAAAGCGAGAGACCGAATTTATGTTCTTCTCTATCTCTACAGAATGTGAGAGTATGCGGTGTACATGACTGATATCTCTAAATATTAACAAATTTGAGTGAAATTTCAGGGTTTGATACTATAATAAAATATTAAGACACCTAATATGACTCCAGACTTAAGTATTTGGCCTGGGAATTGTTCAGATTTGGGTAGGGCTGTTTATGCAGTTCATCTCCCTGGTTCTAAATTGTCTCTTTCATTTTCTCCTAATTCCTCTTCATCTCCCCTACTCCCTTGGCATCTGGGTGAGTTCACATGGTACTGGGGGGGGGGGTCCCTTGTGTTAGATCCTCTGTGGAGGGGACAAATTTCTGAGACTACTTATTTTGTTTTTCTGATCAAACATTCCTTCTCAGCTGTACCATGTCCACAAAGGTACTGTCTTTTCTAAGCGATGTGTGGAGATCAGAAAGAGAAAAGGGATTCTGATCTGATGATACACTAACAGAATTTGGGTTGGGAATTTTAGTGAGAAGGGCCAGGTCTTTGATGTCAAATAGTTCTATATTCAAATCCAAACTCTACTATCTTTGTGACCTTGGGTGAATTGTGAAGTTTAACTAAAAGCATAGATAACTAAAAGCATATATAGTGCTGAGAAGCACACTCCACGTTAGTTTCCTTGTTCCTGTTTTTCTATAATCCTTCCCTGAGAATATAGTAATGGCTATTATTTATTTAACATTTTCAGTATGTCAGAAACAGTGCTAAGTGATTTACGCACATTTTCATGTAATCCTTAAAACAATCTAAATTTCTGGTGTTACTATACTATTTTTCATAAGTACAAGCAAAGACTTCATTTAAAGAACATTTTGTGAAGTCATAAGATAGGGAAGTAGTCAATTTGGCGTTTAAACCTCAATCTGATCACTTCTAAGACCTGGACTTTTAGTTACTATACCACATTTCACTGGCTATAAGCGTTGTTTCTCTTTAGAAATGTCACGTGTGGAGTCAAGAATGGGGAACATTCAACATGGAGCAAGATTATGGGAGCTATGTCTTAAGTTGCATGGATTTCTCATTGGTCCTTCAGACCATACCACAAGAAGCATTTACATGTAACATCTGGTTATAATTTGTTCAATGTATTTTAGTGGGGCAGGATGTATTTATATGGTCACAACATTCTGCTGAACTTTCTCTACTCCAATTCTTTATACCCAGTTAATCAAGAAGCACTGTGGAGCCTTTTTTTTTTTTTTAAAGATTTGTTTATTTATTTGACAGAGGAGAGAGATCACAAGTAGGCGGAGAGTTAGGCAGAGAGAGAGGGGGAAGCAGGCTCCCCGCTGAGCAGAAAGCCCAATGCAGGGCTCAATCCCAGGACCCTGAGACTATGACCTGAACTGAAGGCAGAGGCTTAACCCACTGAGCCACCCAGGTGACCCACTGTGGAGCCTTTTACAATAACACCATTGTTGGTGCTATTTCCACTGACACTTAAATATGGTCCCCCTGATCTGCCTCTCTTCTAGTTATGGTGGGGTGGGAGGTTGCAGGAGAGGACCCATATTCACAATGAGAGCTACTGCTTGCATGTCTGCAGCTGTCCTTCTCAGGGCTCTTCTCTGGTTTCCTTTGCGGAAACCATTATAGCTGTGCTTCCCATAGCCCCTTGCAGCTGCTGACTTACCAGTCGTCTCTGAAGAGTCAGCCTCTAGGATCTGGCCCTTCTCGGCCAGCAGGAAAATAATTTTTCCTTCTTGTGACCAACTTCCCCTGAAAATTTTCAGGGAAAGACAGTGGGGGTTCCTAATGGCACGATTTTCTCCCTCCTCCACCTTCTCCTCCTCCTTTACCTCTTATAAAATTCAGTTTTTCTTATTCTGCTGAGCTCAGCCCGTCTCATCCCAACCAGTCCAAATCCTATTAGGTAAGTCATTTTCATATGTGATGTCTTTATAATTACTAGAGTTACCACACATTTTTTTTCTTTCAATTATTTTCTATTTTGGGGGGCTGGGAGGGGAACACTTTCTACTGCTGCCCTTTCATCTCTGGTGAATATCTCATTTTCCAAATAATTATTCCTTTTGCAATTCTAGCACCTTACTATATTTATATATTATTTTAGGACTGGGTAACCAATTTTCGTGCACATAGCACGTGTTTAATCTTAAAATTTATTAATATTTCCTAATTATAAAATTGATGTATATTCACTGTAAAACATGAATTTCAGTGAGGTTAAGCAATTTTCCCCAAGTTGTCTAATTACCTAGTGTCAAATCCAATATGCTTACTATATCCATGCTATTAACTAGTCTGCTATACTTTTTGATTAACCTAAGGTGTCTTTTGCAATGAAAGCACTATGTCAATGATAATCATACATATCTTATTATACAAATCCATCTAAATTATTCTCTTTTGGTCTTATTGATATTCAAGCTCCAAGTCTATTAGAGTATCAGCCAGTATTTTCTCAGAAGTAGTTAACTTATTTATGAATTAATTCACCATTCAACAAATAAGCACCTCCTATGTTCCAGATTGTGTTTGATATTGGGTGATCATCGGTGAGCAAATGGAAATTGTAGGATGAGAATTTGTTCACGTTTTCCCCCTATTTTATTTGGTTTAGGGTGAGAAATTCTTGATTTCTCATTTTGGATTTTGCACATTGGTTTGTCTTTACTTTTTCTCCTCAGGAGAGAGATTGTTGAATGCCAAGAGCTAAGGTCTTTTCGCTCCTTTAGCTGTGACACTGAGAGACAACTAGTTTTGCCGTCTCCCCAGTCTTGCAAACTCAGGCCAGACATTCTACCTGCAGGCATCACAACAGCTAGGTCTGGCTTAGGAAATAAAATTTATACCTGAAATCAACAAGTTTTTGGCTGATTCCCGGCTGTAATAGGACTCGTTCCAAATCCTCCTCTGTAGTCACCAGTGAAAAATCAATGAACAACTCATGGGGATATGTAATGGGGGAAAAGACATGAAAGGACAATGAACAATAGAAAATATTCAAAATTAGGTATCAAAGAAAAGCAACCACCTGCAATGTAATCTGCTATTTTTTATTCTCAAATTTATGCACCATCTTCATATTTAAATTGCTGCTTCCCCTAAAAAACTAAAGTAGCGAGATACTTCTGAGTTTGGCAGATTTTGACCTGAGGGCATAAAGAAGTAGGCTTCCTTTGTGTTGTTGCCTTTTCAGTTTTGCCCCCATAGGAGAGGGGCTCCTCCAGGCGTAAACATGTTCTTTCCTATTACTTGTGAAGGAGTAACACAGAAATGGCTAACTGACTAGTTTTTGTTTGTTTGTTTGTTTCTGTTGAACAACTGTGTCAGTGTTCTATTTCTCTCACACATCAATATTTGGGGAATGTGGCTTAAACCAGTCATTTGTAACTGATTGCGGCTCAGAACATTCCATGGTAGGTTTGGAAACTTGAGCTGCCTGGGCTCCACTCTGGAGATCCTGAAAAGCTTCATGCGTGAGCGATTCAGTTGGGCCATCAGAATTGGGAAGCCCTGGGCGGCAGCCTGAGCTTGGAAGGGCTTTTCATGCATGAACGAAGGTTGCAGAAGTTAAAAGCCTTGTGTGTGGAGGTGATATTAAACAAACTAATTTGGCCAGAAGGGGGGTTATGTTAACATGTTTATGCAGAGATAAGACTGATGGATATTTCAGGTGAATTTCAGGGAGACAGTCCTTGCCAGTTTGTTTTCCTGGCCAACTGCAATGGGTATCAGATTACCCTCTGAAACTGTTTTAATCAACAACCTCCTCGAACTCTAGAAGCCACTAAAAATATAGAAGAAATCTCCCCTAAAGACTCCCAGCCCTCCTTTCCGTTGTAAAACAATTGCTGAAAGTCTGCGGGCAGAGATGTGGAGATGCTGCCTGTACTGCATGGCCTGATGCCATGAAGTCTTCCTGCCCAGCTGGGGAGCCCAAGTCAGAACAGATCGCCTTTAAATGCACAATCAAAGCCAGGTCAAATGTTCCAGAACAGACTGAGCAACGTGAAGCCAAATAGGATGAATTGTGGGGAGTAGTTGGCTGTCAGAGAATTTGGCTCTGTGTGCTTCAACACACATTGCTCAGGGAGGGGTTTGCTTGTTGATTGTGGAGTGCATTTTGAAAGCAGAACTCTGTCCCCTCCTACAAAGACGGCCAATAATTCTTCCATGTATGCTGTGTTACTCCCCAGCTGCAACGAGCGGCCGATTAGCATAAGCATTCGGTATTGTCTGGATTGGTCACAATTAGGTGATATTAGCTGGAAATAACTCAATTATCCCTTTACCTTCTCTAATTCACTTTTTCAATTTTCTTTGTATTTCTCTGCTGTGATTTGATGTCCTGAGTTTTCTCTTACGTACCATATGCTTCCAAAATCTGTTCATTCTTTATTATTTCTTTTTCACTTCTATTTTTATAATCATGACTTTATTCATGTGTATAAGCACGTAAAGTGGCCCTCCATGTGAGTGGCAGAATGTGATTCTTACGCAGATCATTCTGACTTTCTATTGTATCTAGCGTTGGTTGGGTTGTTGTGTAAAACTAAATATAAATGAGCATACTATGTTTAAATTACCAGATACTTCAGCACCAGTGACATATTTCAGGTTGTGCTCTTGAAAAGGAAATTTTATTTTATTGAAAAGTATTTTAATCTAACAATAAGTTGATTTGGGATACATGAATTCATAAACCTGGCGTCTACCTTTCTTAACAGCTGGAAGACTCTGGCAGGCCTACATTTGGATCATTAGAAGTATTTAAATATACAATGATGCCAGATCCTAGCTGTGCTTCTCTGCCCCTATGCTAATAAATGGACATTTTGGACAGCTGCTCTTTTGGTAGTAGGATTTAAAAAATTATACAACATTTTAAATGCAGAGACAGAATAATTTAAAATAAAAGAAGAGAGAAAACTTTGAGAACACAGAAACACATGTCAAGACTAGGAAAGGAAGGGAATAAGCCTCAAAACAGTATTTAGAATATTCAGTTATTTTTTAAAAATGAGTATGGTAGGGGCACCTGGGTGGCTTGGTGGGTTGGAGCCTCTGCCTTTGGCTCGGGTCGTGATCTCGGGGTCCTGGGATCGAGCCCCGCGTCGGGCTCTCTGCTCTGCGGTGAGCCTGCTTCCTCCTCTCTCTCTGCCTGCCTCTCTGCCTGCTTGTGATTTCTGTCTGTCAAAAAAAAAAAAAAAAAAATGAGTATGGTATCGTTTGTAGTATTTTTTTTTTTATATCTGTGGTTGTTCTCAGCAGTGATTTTTAAATTTTTTCCTACGTATATTTCTACATTTTTTTTCACATTCTCTTCATAAGATTATATTCTATTACATTTGATTTTACTATTTTTTTTTAAGTTTTCTTATTTAAGCAATCTCTACACCCCACGTGGGGCTCAAACTCATGACCCTGAGATCGAGATTACATTTTATAATCAGAAAAATGCAATATTAGGTAAATCATTAGATCTGTAAACCTTCTGTTAGGTTTGGCAATCTACATTAGCACCATTCCTTACCCACGATGTTAAGGGCAGGAATGAGGAGTCTTGCTGGGCTAGACTAATCATGGTTAGATGACCTCCGGCAAGCCATTTAAACTGCCTGAAGGAGAGATTCAGCCACTCCAGTCACCTGGAGCTCCACTGTCCAATATAATAGACACTAGTCACATGCAACCAACGAACACTTGAAATGTGGCTAGTCTGAAGTGAGATGTGTTATAAATGTGAAATACATGTCTGGTTTCAAAGACCTAGTACCAAAAAAAAGGTAAAATATTTTTATCGATAATTGGTTTTATGTTGTTTACATGTTGAAATTATAATATTTGATATATTGGATTAAATAATGCATTAAAATTACTTTCATGTTCTTTTAACTTTTTAATATGACTACTTGAAAATTTACATTTGTAAATTGCATTATATTTCCATTGGGCAACATTCATTTAGAGGATGTAAGTGTTTAACTTAATGATCTTTAAAATCCTTCTACCTCAACCCTTTTTTGAATTGAGAAGAGCATGTGAACTATGTGTCAGTACCTCAGAGAGGATCAGGATGAAACATATCATATGTATCATTTTGGGGTTAGTGCAAAAGCAATCCATGAGTTAAGTTTTGGGGGATAGAAATAATGTAATGTGGCATAGTGCTTGAAACTCCCTGAGGAAAGTATTTGAAAAAAAAAAAAAAATTAAGCAAAATGATGGGGGAAAAGTTTAAGGAAAAAAAAAATGAATAGTGATACCTCATTTCTAATACAGTAGATGCTTTCTTACCTGACTTCTGTTTAATCCATTAAGTTGTTTAACTGACCAGTTTCTCTTTTTTCTATGACATACATTATATTGGCTGGGCCCATAAGTGTATGACTTACATATCTCATGGCTAATCAGGTGCGCCGAAATTATGCACCCATCCAATGAGTCATATTCTTACCAGGGGTCACTTGTGTTGGTTCCCAAACCTATTTATGCCCATTGGAGTTGTTATTGTGATTATATAACTTGTTATTGTAATTACATGACTAAGTGATGAAATACAAGTGTAAAAGAAACTTCTTGTTTCTATGAAAAATAGGTTTAAGGCTTTGGAATTAATACGGCCCAGTTGTTAAAATATTGTGTCAAGTTATATCTAAAAGTTTCTTGGAGAACTGTAAAAATCTACAATGACTCTGTACTCACTTTGCTTCACAATGTTATTAAGATCTGTGAAAAGCCTGGAAATTATAGATGAGGCATTTAAGAGGTAGTTTATACAAGAGAGAATGAGGAATTCTAACCACTCTTTGTAAAAAGATAATGCATCTGTCTACTTTGATACAATTGAGACACATGTTTAATGCATGCTTGTCGTGTGTCAGATAATCCCCATTACGGCCACTTTTAAAATGTGAGTAAGTATTGTTCTGGACCATCTAGTAAGATGTCTTCCAACTTGAATTGCTCTCCTCCCTCTAGATTCTATTTTTATAAATGATTACTTCCCACCACCTATCCTCTTATTCTCCCAGGCCGAAATCTGTGGCATGCCCCACAGTCCTGTCAAGAGACAAACTAAACTTCTAATTCTGGAGGCTGGGATTCATCCATTCTATGCAGAATCCAGCCTGGGCTAACCCAGCAGCCTTATTCCCTCCTAGGATCCCCATGTTCCAGAGAAACTAAAGTAATTACTGGTGCAGAAGAAAAATGCAATTTCCTATCTTTACTTATTTAGTCATGCTTCTTTTGGCTAGAATATTCTTATCCCCTCTTTCGTAATCAGGATTCGACCACTTAACCACTGTGTAATTTTGAAACCATTACTTACATATCTGGTAAGATTGTTATGGGAAAGAATGAGGTCAAGTATGTAATTCGCCCAGCACAATACCTAATAGATAGTGGTATTTACCAGTGTTATCTCCTTTTCTTCTAGATGAATGTTTCCCATTGGAAGTCCCTTACCTTTTTATCTGCATTTCTTTCATGGCCTTTAGATGGTATGTTAATTTTATTTATTGACATGCAATTTGTAACTCACTGAGAGTGACAGAGTTTGTTAGTTTAGTTTCTGATCTAGCATTTATTCCCTTCCCTTTTTTAAAAATAGATTTATTTATTTATGAGAGAGAGGGAGAGAGAGAGTGGGGGGAGGGGCAGAGACACCCAGCTAAGCATGGAGCCGTGCTTGGGCCTTGATCCCACAACCCATGAGAATATGACCAGAGTAAAAACCCGGAGTCCGCTGCTCAACCAACAGAGCCATTCAGGCACCTTTCCCTGCTTTGCTTTTGAGTAATAGAATCCCACGTTAGTGAAAGCCCCCTTTTGCAGTAACTGATCATTTGACTAAGGTCTGTCCAAAGATATATACGCAGAAATGTATGAGACATCTGGGAATCTATATAAAAGCTGGGAGGCAAGCCATTCTTTTCTACTTCATTTGTGCTGTCTGGAATGCAGGTAATAGCCGAAATGCACCAGCCATTCTGGGCTGAGATCTATTTTGGTTAAAACACAACTGTTTTGATTTTGCTCATACGCAAATGAGCTTTTTCTTACTTGATAGGTCCATTAGACTCTGCTGCAGAAAAATTTTTGTCTAACTTCCCTTTGTATACATAACACTAGTGTTTCTCTAATTAATTCTGCTAGAACACCAGCCTCCCATCTCAAGCCACTGGGGTGGGCACTTTTATAAAATAAACTAAAAATTAACTACTAGAATAATGAAATAAATAAAACTACACATGCAATCTCAATTCTTTATTTAATAGGCAAAATTTAATTTAACAGGCAAAATTTAGATTTAACAGGCAAAATTACAGTTTAATAAATGTAATTAAGAAAAAGCAACATACGAAAAAAGAATGAAAAATTGAAAACAATACACATTGTTCTTTCCAAGTGTGAACATAAGACGATTAATATAAAGAATCGCTATTATACTCCTATCTTTGATCATTTTGCAATATAATAGAACAGAAGGTTGTGAGTGAAATACTGACTTCATATATTAAATTCCTATTGTTAATTTTGAATGAGCACCATGTATATCAATATTTAAAGTTCTTGATATGATGAATGATCTTCCTTGTTAATTTATTTAATCAAGATTGGATTGATAACATTGCTATTTTCAGGGGATAACACACAGAGGTTTATTGACGGGAGTGATAGCAGGGATTTTAAAACCTGCATTTCATTTCAATTCCCAAGCTCTATATATTTGGGCAGCTTTGCTGTTGCCTGCTTCTTGGTGTAGTTAGAAACATGGGTTCAGGAATTGATCTCTCTGGGTTCATACCTTCGAACATTGTTTACTAAATATCATGCATTAGGCTACTTAAATTATCTGATTCTCATCTTCCTTGTGAATAAAGTGGGGTTTATAACGTGCATCAGGTTGTGGTAAGGGGTAAGTTAATACATAAAGGGTTTCCTAAGTGCTCCCCTCCCAAATCCTTACCATTTATCGGAGACTAAAAGCAGGAAATTGCGTTTGGTGGCATCAGAGAAAAGGGCAGGCAGGAGGGAGAAGCTGTTCCTTAATGAAGTCCCTACAATGCCTTGCAGGCTTGATGGAGAAACCTGCGAGAAAACTTTCCTTCCTTCGTCCAACCTGCACTTGCTGATCATGGGAAGACCGTGAGGTCAACTGTCGGTCAGTAAAGGACAGTGGGAGTACTGTGGATGTCTGTAGACCCTAGCTAAGGTGGTGCTCTCCCCGGCATCCTTTGCCTGAATCTTCTCCAGATGTCTTTTAGCTCCACTTCACTACACTCACCGGGAAACCTCTGGCTTTATTTTGGTTTGCCTGGAACGTCTTAAAATATGGTTTACCCTCAGGACCGCCTGGGTGGCTCAGTGGGTTAAAGCCTCTGTCTTTAGCTCAGGTCATGATCCCAGTTTCTGGGATCCAGCCCCACATCAGGCTCTCTTCTCAGCAGGGAGCCTGTTTCCTCCTCTCTCTCTCTGCCTGCCTCTCTGCCTACTTGTGATCTCTGTCTGTCAAGTAAATAAATAAAACCTTTAAAAAAAATATGGTTTACTCTTGACTGAAGTTGAACCACTTTGATCCATTTTATCAGGCCTTTCCATCTTCTGTTTAGATCACTGAGCTCTCTGACGACTGGTGATGATAGACTCAGCTCTGGAGCCCTGAGAAGTGTTGGTGAACTTCTCATTTTCTCCTTCCACCTGGATGAACTGTCCCATCTGTCAGCAGTCTGCTTTCTCCATGTGTCCTGGGCTCCTCACTGGAGCACTCCACCAGCGGGCTCCGAGCCTGAGCGCCTCACCATGGCCTCTCCTTACCACTCCATTGAAGGGGCTCATGATGTTTCCTCAGGCTCTGATCTCTTGATAAGTAACAAGAAAGAAACATTCCAGATTTGTAACATCTGGCAGGTAAGAAGTCATTTTTTTTGGAATGGCTTAATTCTGGAACCCTCTGGCAGATTTATGGAGTTGATTTTGGGAGGTGGGTAAATACTACAAATCCGTATTCTCTGACTCTCCAGGATAAGCCATGGATGAGCCAGGGCTGACATTCATGGAACTGCAGTAAAGGGTCTAGCAGAGTCTTCTCGAGTGTCAGTGTCAAATGGTGCCTGGCTCCGAGGTCTGTTCCCCTCAGGAAGCACCTGCAGCTCCTCAAGCCCAAATGGCCCAGCGTTGGCCAGCGTTCCAGGAGCGGTTGCTACTGGTTTGCCCTTGGCTTCCATCGCCTATTTAACAGCCATCAAATAGATGATTGTATTCTGATTACCTGGAGCTCTATTTATAGACCATGGGAACAAGCCTCTGATTAACCCAGTCCCCAAACCTGGCCACTTCCATGAAAACACCTGTCAGCTGAGTTTATCTGCAGAGCCCACGGTTGTATTCCCAGATTCTGCTGCCTCAGTCTATCTCCTGATGTCTGGTACCATGCTACTGGCCTCCTCCAGTCCCCATCACAGCTCTATAGGGGAAGCAAAAAAGGTCCTATAATTGCAATTTGGCAAGTGGAAAAAAAAATTGAGGGTCAGAAAAGATGGTCGTCAGGAAAAGAGCTTTAAGTTATCCCCAAGTCTCCCTGCAATAAATCTCCAGGGCTTTTGTTATTTCCAGGAAAAAGGATGCAGTTCAGACCTCAAGCACGGTAAGGGGATGAGTCTCTCTGTATCCTATGCTGGAGAGTCAGGCAAGTTTCTGATGGCTGGGGATCCTATGTCCTACCTTTAATTTACCTTTAATCAGTCCTGGTAACAAAGTAATCAGCAGGAAGCACTTAGGCTTCTAGTTTGTTTCTCCTAACTGACCAATAAAGAATATTCAAATTCATAAATGTTCTTTTTACTGCCTACAAATGATTCCAGTGAACCAGCCAGCATGTAAGTAGTGTATTTGTTTTCCTTTTATTTGCTATTTGCAATATTATAGTTTTCACTCTGAAGGCTCATTGGATGATGCACAGGAAATTTGGGGATGTTATATTTGTCACTTGGGTTGGACTTGGCTTACACACTGAGCTCACATTCTGTATCTGGGACTCACTACCCTTAAACAGTCTTGATTCTGCTCTGCAGTACTGAGGGCACATCCCAGCTGGAACAATAGCTCTATGCTGCCATCTGCTGGAACTCTAGAGAATATGCTTTCCCTGTCGATCTAATAGAAAATGTAAAATGGAATTAGCAGAGAGCTAGAAAAACAGAAAGAAAATGAAACATAACAGATGTTTGTATGCTGGGAAAGAAGGCCTGAAAAAATTATTTCAAGACCAAAATGACTGTAAATAAAAATAATGAAGTTATACTATACTTTCATTTTCTTTTCAACATTTGCTATATTCGCTGTTAGACGCTTTGGCCTGAAATCCAATACCTGCTGTAGAACGGAATCAGACCGCAGCAGAGCTGTATCTCCTGCAGATGTGCGATTTTCTTCTTGGCTAAAACCAATTTAGAAATAAGAAAGGCAATAGGGAAAAAAATCCCCCAAGACTCAGCAGACAAAGATCACAGTAAAAGGAAATTCCCGAGATAAAATTGTGTTTGTAATCCTTAAGAATGGTTCACAAAACATTGTACTTGCCATGAACCGTGATTTTCCTAGAGTTGTCATCTAGGACACTTCAGAATGAGGAACTTAACTCTTCTGAGTCCAAGCCACCAAGTATATCAAGCTCTTTGGAAGCCCCTGTGTCTTAAGGCTCAAAACTTAGGCAACTGAAAACTAAGATAATCAGAATTTTATTTTTCTAATATTTCTTTGTAAAGTGGAATCAAATGGCAAAAAGTTTAATAATGAGAAAATTGAGGCATGAATCAGATCTATGAACTAGAAGTCTCAATATAATAAAGATGACTTTTTTTTTTTTTTAATTTATTTGAGAGAAAGACAGTGAGCACATGAGCAAGGGTGAGGGGCAAAGGGAGGGGGGCAGATGGAGAAGGACAAGCAGATTCCCTGCTGAGCAAGAAGCCTGATGTGGGGCTCCAATCTAGGACCCCAGGATCACTACCAGAGACTAAGACAGATGCTTAACCGATTGAGCCACCCAGGTGTCCTTAAAGATGGCTATGCTGTACCCCCAATTCAGTATGATTGCAATCAGAATCCTAATAAGGAGATTCTAAAACTCAGATGCCAGAATGAAGTGCCAAAACCCCCCAAATTCTCTTTAAAAAAGCAAAGTTGGGGGGGCGCCTGGGTGGCTCAGTGCATTAAGTCTCTGCCTTCGGCTCAGGTCATGATCTCAGGGTCCTGGGATGGAGCCCCGCATCGGGCTCTCTGCTCAGCAGGGAGCCTGCTTCCCTTCCTCTCTCTGCCTGCCTCTCTGCCTACCTGTGATCTCTGTCTGTCAAATAAATAAATAAAATCTTAAAAAAAAAAAAAAAACAAAGTTGGGGAACGACTCTTCCAGTTAGCATGACTGGTTATAAAACTATAGTATTTAGATACTATGTATTGGTCATGAGGTAAGCAAATGGAAATAAAGGGAGGTGGGCAGATTAGAGAGCCCAGGAACACTTACTGCAACTCGATAAATGACAAAAGAGACAGTTCAGATCAATGAAGAAAAATATTTTCTTTCTTTCTTTCTTTTTTTTTAAAGAATTTATTTATTTGTTTGACAGAGAGAGTGCACAAGTAGACAGAGAGGCAGGCAGAGAGAGAGGGGGAAGCAGGCTCCCCACCGAGCAGAGAGCCCGATGTACGGCTTGATCCCAGGACCCTGGGATCATGACCTGAGCCGAAGGCAGAGACTTAACCCACTGAGCCACCCAGGAACCCCGGAAAAATGTTCTCAATACTTGATGCTGTGGCGATCGGTGTTGTGGCCACAATAAAAAATAAATGAAACAATTTGCTTTATTCAAACCAGACAACACATTAAATGTAGAGCAATTGTGAATAGCAAACTCTGATTTATTTAAAAAGGTTCAGAATACCTTTAAAGCTGAGAGTAAATGATGATATCTTAAAGCCTAAAACATGTACAATTTAAAGGAGAAGATTGTTCATGTTGACCATGTTAATATTAAAAATGTCTGCACAAGGTAAGAGCCCATGAGCAGAATGGTAACACCAGAATCAGAGAGATTTGCAGTGCATAGACAAAGGGCTCATCTCTGGAACAGGGGAAGTCACCCAAATCAATAAGAAAATGATAAAGTACAAAAGAATGGGTGAAGGATATGAATAGGTATATCCAGAAGGGAAAATCCGTATGGCTAATAAATATTTGAATAGATGCTCAGCCTCACAAACAATAAAAAATGCAAATTAAAGCAATTATGATATTTGCAAATACATTTTACTAGTGAAGTGTGCTATTTGGGTACCATATTCGACTATGGAAAAAGATACTCTGTTTTTCTGTATATTGTAGTTTTTTTGCAGCTTATATTAAAAATAGTGTAAAATAGCAGAAATTTGTTTTAGAAATAATTGTAAGTGCTGTTTCTTCTCCTTGGTTTTAGGTTAAACATCAACTCCTCAAGTAAGATTTCCCTAACTGCCAGGGCAGGAATTACAACATCCCCTTGTAATTTGTCAGTTGCTCACTGCTTTTATAGCATTAAACACAGCTGGTTGTGATTAAATATTTATTTGTGAAATATTTTGTTGATTCCTCCCCTTCCTCTCAGGCGTATTTGCCTGACAGAGAATAGAAATTGAATAATTACTTGCTTAATGAATTAATGGTCTTTTGGTATATGTCCTGGGGTCAGTATTACCCAGCTCCAATCCCTCATACCTTCCTCATCCATTACCTACTGACAATTCAAGTGTCTGGGCCAAGTCCCTATCCACGGCTTCAGTCATGTTCAGTGTACCCCTAAAATACATACTAACATGGGAAACTGACTCTTCCAAGTTCAAAGAATTCCAGTGACAAAAGTTGAAATATCAAGGGCTTTCAGAGAACCAGAAGTCCGATAAACCAAAGCATCCCGTTCCCGAGTAATTCGGTTTTCAAGGTTGTTAAGCAGATACTCTCTCCATGCTCAATAAAACAACATCTCAGCCTCAGTGTGAGGTTGCTGTCAGTTTCCAGTGAGAATGACTTGACTTTCAACTTGTCTGTGATGCTGTTCTCCCCTGGATCCATCATTTGTCACGAAGAATCTTCACCATTTGAGGAAGAGATGTCATTTGAAGCAGCATTCAGAGACCCTCTGAAAATCCACAGTGCACCAAGAAGACAACAATTTCATGGGGTAAAACAAGTGCAGGTAGCTGTCCTTGTCAGAGTCAGGGCAATAAGCTGCCAAAAACTTTGTCCTTCTTTGGAAAGGCTTGTGTCTACTCGTCAGGGCAGCAGGGGTCCCCCAAGGGGGGGACATGCGCATGTGGCTGTTTTAGGGTGGTTGATCAGGCTCAGGTTGGTGTCCCTTCTCATTCAGCTTCTGAATGCACTGCCTTTGGAGAATGAAAGGACACTGATGCAGAGTCATGATTACTTCTGCTTCCGAACAGCATGGTGTGGATATTTGAAACCTTGTGCCCAGGGAGGCCCAGAAACCCTGCCTCTTTGTTCCAAACCCATTCTGATATTTGTCTGGTTTTCCATTTGATTTTCCAATACTTACTGAAGCGAGCCTGTTGCATTGTTTCCTGACTCTGGCAGGAAAAATAAAAAGGAGTTACTTTCTAAATAAACTTTGCTAAGGGAACAATCACCACATTTTGACCCTTGTGGTCCTCTACAGGTAACACAGTTGATCCTGTTGCCATGGTGCTCTTCCCCGAGTTGGCAGAACTTAAAGGAAACCAGCTAGCTTGATCACTTTAAAGACCAAAGTCAAGAGGAGGTTTTGATTTTATGAATTTTTGCTGAAGACATTGCCTAAGAGAATAAGAAAAATAAAAACAAAGCGTAGAATAGTGTTTCACAGTGTTTTTGTGGTTCACTCATTTTGGCTTTATTTTGTTTTGTTTTGTTTTCAGGAGGGAAACAATCCCATTTGCCCTAACTGTTAACGAGGTGATTGTCTAATAAGTCTTCGGTCACTGGCTAGTTGCTTCTCCAGTCCATTTAGATGATTGGGGTTTGGTCTCATATCACTGCCTTCTCTTCCAACAGCTTAGCAAATCTAGCAATTCCTTTATCAAGATCTCCGTTTTTATCTTTTTATCCAAAGTATCTCTAGTCCTATGGTGGTTAATTTTTTAATTTAAGTTTAAAGTTTTTATTTAAATTCCAGTTAGTTGAAATATGGTGTATTAGTCCCAGTGGACAACCTAATGATTCAACAATTCCATATGTCACCTGGTCCTCATCACAAGTGCCCTTCTTAATCCCCATCACTTATTTCACCCATCCCCCGACCCACCTCTCCTCTGGTAACCATCGGTTTGTTCTCTATAGTTCAGGGTCTGGTTCTTGGTTTGTCTCTCTCTCTCTCTCTCCTTTTTCTCCCCTTTTGCTTGTCTGTTTTGTTTCTTCAATTCCACATATGAGTGAAATCATAGAGTATTTTGTCCTTCTCTGACTGACTTATTTTGCTTGGCATAATACCCTCTAGTTCCATCTATGTCATTGCAAATGGCAAGATTTCATTCTTTTTTTTTAATGGCTGAATAATATTCCATTATATGTATACTACACCTTCCTTATCCTTTTATCAGTCATCGGTGGACAGTTGGGCTGCTTCCATAATTTGGCTATTATAGATAATGCTACTATAAACATCGGGGGGGGTGTGTGTATCTTTTTGAATTAGTATTTTTGTATTCTTTGGGTGAATACCTAATAGTGCAGTTGCTAAATCATATGGTAGTTCTATTTTTAACTTTTTTTTTTTTTAACTTTTTGAGGAACCTCCATACTGTTTTCGCCAGTGGCCTTACCAGTTTGCGTTCCTACTAACAGTGCAAGAGGTTTTCCCTTTCTCTGCATCCTCACCAACTCCTGTTGTTTCTTGTTAATTCTGGTTGTTAATTTTAGCCATTCTGACAGGTGAGAGGTGATAATCTCATTGTAGTTTTGATTCACAGTTCACTGATGACATCTTTTTATGTGTCTGTTGGCTCCTGTGATGGTTAACTTTATGTATTAACTTGACTGGGACATGGTGCCCAGATATTTGGTTAAACATTATTCTAGGCATGTTAAGGATATTTCTGGGTGAGATTAATGTTTGAATTGGGAGATAAGTAAACCAGATTGCCCTCATCCATGTGCATGAGCTTCAGCCAATCCTTTTGGAGACCTGAACAGAACAAAAGGCAGAGTAAGGAAGAATTTTCTGTCCTCTACCTATTTTTAAGCTGGGACTTTGGTCTTCTATGCTCAGAATGGAAGTACACATCAGCTCTCCTGGATTGCCAGCCCCACAGACAGCATATCATGGAGATAGTCTATCTCTGTGATCTCTCTCTCTATATATATATACATGTAGAAAGACACACACACACACACACACACACACACACACACACACACACACTATAATGCCCTCTAGCTCCATCCATGTCATTGTAAATGGCAAGTATTCATTCTTTTTTATGGCTGAGTAGCATATATGATTAATGCATCATGAGCTAAAAATCATGGACCAGTAACACATCACTGGCCAGGAAAAATGTTAATGCCAGCATAAGCTCAATTATAGTGGGATATGTAAATGCAGAGTATGGAATGTGTCAGTATATTCATAACAACGTTCAAGGGAGAGGAGATTCTGAATCTTTACTCCTAGATTAAGTAGACAGAAATGAGATGGTATGGAGTAGGCTGAGGGTTTTCCCCTTCTTTCACATTAATATAATGTTAGCTGAGCACTTATCTTCAAATTCAGCTCTGTAAACTTGAGCAAGGTACTGAATCGCCACACCTCAATTTATCTCATCTGTGAAATGGAGATACAGGAAGTGCCTAGTTTGCAGGGTTTATACTGGATCAAGTAAAAAAATATGAGAAAACTGTTCCACACAGTGTGACCACCAACTGATACTTGCTATTATTACTGGTTTTCACCTCTTTTGTTATGTCTGTCAAACATGCCTTGATATATAATTTTGTCTCTTAAGTACAGTGGCAGTCCCCATCCATAACTAATTTCCATTTTGAAAGAAAATATAAACATTTTCATATTCAAATCTATCACTTGTGAGTTTGGATAGTGTGAGACAATTAAGCTTTAGAATCTCCTGCAAAGATGAGGATCTGGCCACAGATTAGGTGATTTTCTGAAGCTGAGCCAATAATATTGTGATTAACAATGCTGTCAAAAAGATGATGGTAAATAATACACATCACAGTCATAATGTTGACTGAGGATTTTTACATGCTAGACTGTGTACTGTCTTTTTAAATGTGCTGTCTCCTACAATCTGCACTATAATTGCGTAACATGGACATTATACTCATTTTAAGGATGAGAGAAACCAAGGTCAAGTTAGTTATGTTCCCTGCTCCATAACACATTACCATTAGGGATTAGATGAGGAATTCAAATTCAGTTATTATTATTACTATTATTTTTAATTCCAAAGCCTGTTTATTTTCTAGTATTTTCCCCTGAACTCCTTGAACTCTTGCCTAAGGAAGCAATCAGTCTTTATCCATGGTTTCCTTTAATATATTAGGGTAAATATATCAGTTTCCCACTTCCATGTTCATTCGAGATCTAGAGATTGACCCTAGACTCCTTATTTTTTTCTTATTTATTAAATAGACGCAGTTGTTTTGTTTTGTTTTTACCAGAATGAAAGTACTTTAACTTGGGATTTCAGTAAGATAAAGAGAGTCTTATGTTTCTTTAAATCTAACAGATGACAGGTTGACTGTTTCTTAGGACATTGTAGCATATATTTACTAAGGCAAGTGGTGTTCTAATAAGCAAACAGAAACATAAGGAAAGTGGCAAGCTACTTCTAAATTTTGGGCCTCAGTTTCCCCACCTGAAAAATTAAATTTGTTTGGACCAGATCATCTATCATCAGCTATTCTAATTATACATATTATTTAAATAGAACCTCTGTCTCTTTCTTTCAAGTTTCCACTTTCTCTCCTTCCTTCTTTCCCTAAGTTAGTCATACTAAAATACTTTGCTTAGCATTAATCATTACACCATGAATGGGCCATCTGCTTCTATATTTCATCAAAAAGCAGAATTTGTTCGTGGCTGCTATACAAGAATATTTGCATTATTTATATTATAAGCAAATGAATCTGACATTTATACCACTGTGGCCTAAATTCTCCTAAATCGTGTCTTATATATGAAATGTGTATGATGTGGAGAGTCTCAGAAAGCTCTTAAGAAGGTTTTCACAGTTGAACAAATCTCTTTGATCTTCTCAAGACTAGAAAGCTGAAAGTGTGGAATATATGAATATTTCTGAAGTTCTCAAAATTACAGGTAATTCAAATGTAGTCTCAGGATTTTAATATGATCAATGAGTGAAGTGATATGAAGTGGATGTAATTTTTTTTAATATTTTATTTATTTGACAGAGAGAAATCACAACTAGGCAGAGAGGCAGGCAGAGAGAGAGGAGGAAGCAGGCTCCCCACAGAGCAGAGAGCCCGATGTGGGGCTCAATCCCAGGACCCTGGGATCATGACCTGAGCTGAAGGCAGAGGCTTTAACCCACTGAGCCACCCAGGCGCCCCGAAGTGGATGTCATATAACTGTTAATGCAGTACACTGCATCTACTAAATTAATCCTGTGAATATTTCATTATGATACAGGATTAGAAAAAGACTCTCCTCCTAGAGTCAACTTGAAAAAATATGATAAATGTAAATCTATGTTTAGACAACTCAGTGTCATTTGAAAAAGGATTGTTTCTTTTTAATGAAATTTTAATATACCTACATGATTTCACATGGTAAGTGTAATTCTATTTGGCTTATCTAATGCCCCTCACTTGAAGAATAAGAATGTACCAAGAACCAATCTTGAGCAGAAGCTTTTTCAAGAGTCTACCTATATTTGTAAACTGGACTGTGAAGCAAGTGGAAAAGGGAAGACATTGACAAAAAGAATTTGTGGACTCTGTCCTCCAAGTGCTTAAAAGAGGTGGAGAGATAAACCGTATGGCAAGCAAAATGGCAGAGAAACATTACAAAGAAACATAAATCTGCTATGGACTCTGAAAAACAACCTGAGGTCTTGAAGGGGCAGGGGGTGGGAGGTTGGGGGAACAAGGTTGTGGGTATTAGGGAGGGCACGTATTGCATGGAGCACTGGGTGTGGTGCAAAAACAATGAATACTGTTACGCTAAAAAGAAATAAAAAAAAAAAAACAAATATGTGCAAAATAAGCACACGTATTTTATAGATGTAAATGAATTCACAGGTGATTTGAATTTTCAAAAGATTAAAGAAGAAAGAAGGAGAGGAAGTGAGAGGGAGGGAAGAAGAGAGAAAATAAGAAGGAAAGAAATGAAGAAGGCAGGCAGACAGGTGGAAGGAGACAGAGACCATTCACACAAAGTCACTGGTCCATACTGCAGTCTTGAGTTGATGGCGCTCCCCGGGGAAACATTCCAGAATGAGGCCCTCATCTAAGTGTTACGGAAGACTGACTTGGGCAATGGACATTGATGTCCTCTGATGCACTTCCTTTTCTTTTCTCTTCTCCCATTTCTTCATCCTTAGAGTAGACTTTCTATTTATGCTGACATTTATAAATCCATTAATTTCAAACATATTTTGACCTTATAAAACTAAAGACCAGAAGCATTCTTGATGTGCTGAAAAGTATTTGGAAACAAGGTCAGTAAGGTATCTAACCGATCCTTAAAAATGTGTTAAAGACATGAATGTATTGATGATTTAGTTTGGGGGTTAATTCGCTGCAGGAATCTGTGTGATGGCAGAGATGGATGGGAATGTACTTCTGCAGACTGTTGTTTTGTTCTTCAGGTTAGTGAGGGGATAAGGGCAAGAATGTTGCTGTGTGTGTGTGTGTGTGTGTGTGTGTGTGTGTGTGTGTGTGTGTGTTGTGCATGCACGAGGGATCAGTAATGTGAACAGTTCCACAACACTGGTCAAAGGGGAGAGGACTGGGCAATCTTTGGTAGCCGAATGGGAGCTGGGCTCATTTTTGAAAGCCTGGTCATATTACTATTATATGTTTTTTCTTTTTATTTGCAGCCGCCCTTGTAGATCTTTCTTGGTTTCCAATTTTTTTCTTCTTTGTGACCTTTAGCCCCTCCAGTATCAGCATTTTTCACATGCTAGCAAGTTAGCACTGGTTGGAAGTGCATTTGACCAGTAATTTTCTAGATTAAACATACTTCTGAAAAAAAGCAAGAGAGAACTAGTATATTTCTCTTTCATATTTGATTTTTCTTCCATTTAATCAAGCATAAAGTTTTATCTTCCAGACAGTGGGAATCCCAACAGTGTTTGTTAGATCTTGTCATACCAAACATTTCCACTGACCTTCTTCCCAGCATCTGTGTCTTGATAAAATATCTGAGCCCCAGGGGCTGGTAATCAGAAGAAACAGGAGCTGATTTTGTTCAGTTTTTTTTTCCTTCAAACTTCAACTAAGGTTCAGTTGCACAGTAGATGGTCATTCTGATATCCTGCACATGCTGAGTTGAAAACATGAGAAAGTGCAAAGGCCCACAGTTGGTGTGTAAGTCATGGACAGGGGTGGGCAGTGTATTCAGAGATTTCAGTTTTTCTCCTTGTGTTGCCTGCACTTTTGAGGGGCACAAGAAACATGACCGAGTTCGTGTTAGTACAGTAGCCTGCCGAGTCATTCTATACTAGGCAGAATTATCCCCAGTGTTGATGAAATCAGGCTATTTTTTAAAGCACTCAGGCAGGTGATTTAAAAATAAATAAATAAAATGTTTATTTACTGCTTATCTGTGCCTTTTTATTTTCTTGGTTTATTCTACAACTGAATGAAAAGAAAGGAAATATGGTTAAATAACTTTATTTTGTTACTTATTTATTTATTTTTAAGATTTGATTTATTTGTCAGAGAGAGAGCACAAGCAGGGCAAGCAGCAGGCAGAGCAGGCAGAGGGAAAAGCAGTCTCCCTGTTGAGCAAGGAGCCCAAGATGGGACTCAATCCTAGGACCCTGGGATCATGATCAGAGCCAAAGGAACTTGCTTAATCAACTGAGCCACCCACGTGTCCCTAAATAAATGTTTAAATAATGCTTATGGTCCATATCTTCCATGTATACTATGGAGTATTATGCCTCCATCAGAAAGGATGAATACCCAGCTTTTGTATCAACATGGATGGGACTGGAAGAGATTATGCTAAGTGAAATAAGTCAAGCAGAGAGAGTCAATTATCGTATGGTTTCACTTACTTGTGGAGCATAAGGATGAAGGACATGGGGAAATGAAGCATGGAGATGGAGCATGGAGGACATGGGGAGATGGAGAGGAGAAGGGATTTGGGGGACATTGGAGGGGGAAATGAACCATGAAAGACTGTGGACTCTGAGAAACAAACTAAGGGTTTTGGAGAGGAAGGGGGTGGGAGGTTTTGGGTGAGCCTGGTGGTGGGTATTATGGAGGACATGTATTGCATGGAGCACTGGGTGTGGTGCATAAACAATGAATTCTGGAACACTGAAAAGAAATCTAAAAAATAAAAATTAAAAAACAAACAAACAAATGGACCAATGACATGAAAAGAAAAATAATGCTTATGGTGATCAACTCTAAGCATCCAAAAATTTAAATGACTTTCAGGATAGACTGATTCCTCTCCCTGCCCCCCTTGCCCCCAACATGATGTTTAGTTTTCTGTATGCATGACTGGTTAACTCTAACAGGTACCAATGTACTCTTATTTCTAAATGTTACGGACAGACAGCTTGAGAGAAGGCAAAATGGTAATGGGAAAAGAAGGCAGAAACATACTTTGGAGACTACCTTTTGACATTTGTTTCAGTGAAGTTTATGATTATTGACTACTAAGGTATAATTTACATATAATCCAATGTATTCATTTTAAATGTATAGCTTAATGAGTTTTGAGAAAGGTATATACCCATGTAATAACCAGTTCAATCAAAATATGGAATGTTTTGATCACTACAAAAGATTCCTTTGCTCCTTCTCAGTCAACTTCTTAACATCTCAACTCTTAAGCAAACATGGACCTGCCTCTGTCATTACAGATTAGATTAATCATCTCTAGAGTTTCAAATAAATGTAACAGTATATTCTCTTTTGAGTCTCGTTTCTTTCACTCTACACAGTGATTGTGAGGTGTATGCATGTTGCATGTATCTGTAGTTTGGACCTTATGGCTGAGCAGTACCCTGTTGTATATAGACAAGCCACAATTTATTTGTTCAACTGCCGGTAGTCATTTGGGTTGTATCCAGCTTATAAAGCTACTATGAACATTTGTGTGCAAGACTCTGTGGATATATAGTTTCAAGTCTCTTGGGTAGATAGGTAGAAGTAGAGTGGCTGGATCATATGGGAGGTGTATGCACAAGCGTATGTACAAGACAACAACCAGACTGTTCTTCATAGTACTTGGACCATTTCACACTCTCACCAGCAAAGCTTGAGAGTTCCAGTTGCTTCCATATCCTTGCCACCATTTGGTATTGTTAGTCTTTTTAATTTTAGCTATGCATATAGGTACAGAGAGGGAGTCTACTATAGTTAACATTTTGCATTTTCCAGATGAATGATGAGGATGGACAGCTTCACAAGTCTTTATTGGCTACTCAAAGTTCTTACTTTGTGAAGTGTCAATTGAAATATTTTTGTACTTTTAATTAAGTTGTCTGTTAACGGAAATGGAATACAGTTTAGATACAAGTTCTTTGTCACATATATCTGCTATGAATATTTTCTTATAGTCTATGATTTGCCTTTTCTTTTTTAGTAGTGTCTTTTGAAGAACAAATGTTCCAAGTTTTTATCAAATGCAATATATAATTTTTCTAATATGCTTTGTACTTTTTTTGTGCCCAAGAAATCCTTGCCTGCCTCAAGATCACAATATTTCCAACTATAAGTTTTATAGTATGCACTATTATATATAAGTCTATAAGCTATTTGAATTAATTTTATGAGTGCACTGAAGTAAAGATTGAGGTTAATTTTTTCAAGTTGTTCTCACTTCCAACATCATTTTACTGGTAGTCTGTGAAAAATTAATGTGTGTACCTACTTCTGCATTCTCAATTCTGTTCTGTATGTCTTTTCTTACATCAAACAACACTCTCTTGATTATTCTAGCCCTAAAGTAGGACTTGAAATTAAGAGTTTAAGTCCTTCAACTTCGTACTTCTTAAAAAAGTTGTTTTGGCTATTCTAGGTCCTTTGCATTTTCAGTTAAATTTTGGAATTGGCTTGTGAATTTGTGCAAAAACATCTGGTATGATTTTGGTTTGAATTGCATTTATATTTTAGCAATATAGACTCATCCAATCCATGAAGTGGTGTATCTTTCCATGTATTTAAGTCTTTAAATTTTTAATAATGGTTTGTAGTTTCAGTAGTTCTCACGTATTAGTCAAATTTATCCTTCAGTATTTCACATTTTGGATACCATTATAAATTGAATTATTGACTTAATTTTAATATTCAAGGGTTTCATATATTGCAGTATATACAAATGCGATTAATCCTTGTTTTTGACCTTTTTTCTTGCAACCTTGTTAAGCTCACTTGTTCTAGTAGCTTTTGTAGATTCCTTAGGACGCTCTTTATACACTGTCATGTTGTCTGACATTAAAGATAGTTTACTTCTTCCCTTCCAGTATGAACTTTTTGGAAAGTCTCACGAAATATCAAGAAAAACTCTACTGAAATTGATACAGGTTCTTTAAGAAGGACTGGGCATTTTCCAAGTCACTTTCCCATGCTTCATCCTTTCTTAACTGCAGGGTGACTTCAGGAAGGTTGTCATCTTTAACATTCTCCAGCACAGGCCTGCCTCCAAGACATCTTTCCCCTTCATAATCAGGAAGCAGAGATTCTCTCTCTGTGGTTTCTCTCTCTCAAGACCAAGTTCAGGCTGAAGGATGAATTTCTTCCTTCAGGAAGATGAGGAAATAATGAATGACCTTTTCCTATGATGAGATGTTTATAACAGATTCTCATAGCTGAACTTCATCCTGGCAGGTCCAGAGTCTTTGATAACCCCAAGAGTGATAGCTTTCAAATAAGAATTCATATGCACCACAGATAGCAGAGAGTTAGTTCACTTTCAATGGACCATGAGAAACTCTGGAGCAGAATTTTTTTCAAAATCCTCCCTCTTGTACATTGGAAAATTCAAACTTACTTATTCACTTGCTAGCAGGCAGAATACATGATCTGGATAAGAATGATAAATTATCAGTTTTCTTTTTTCTTTTAGTGAAGAATGGAGATAGGGAACAGAAGAGTGTCCTGGAAATCCAACAAAGCAAACAGAACAAATGCACACTGTTACCTCCCACTGGAGCTTTGTTCTCCCAGCAGGGAGGCCTTCTGAGAGCCATCATAACTCAGTTCTTTCAGCTCTGGTAAAAATAAAGCTCACATTACATCATTTTTGTTTTTTGCTACTTGCATTTTAGCACATGGGTATGAAATAATACAGCTGCAAATAAGCACCATCAGTTTAAATTTGGGAAAAAATAAGAAATACTTATTATCTACTAAAATATTAATATATTTATGAATTATCTCAATAAGAAAAGTTTTCTATAGTTGCCAAAAGCTAAGAAAGAAGCTGTCAAGCAATAACGCAGACCAGTTTTGATATATCAGTTTGCAGAATATTCTTAGTCAAAGTTGGCTCCTAATGGGTCAGGAGTTTATTCTTCTGACTTATTTGAAGTTGAAGCCAGTGGTGCTTAGGGTCTGAATGACCCTAGTGGTTCTCCATATTGAAGCAAGGCCTGTAGTCATCTACAGATGGACCAGGTTCTGTATGGCAACAAGCACAAAATAGTTTGCTAGGTGATTTTTTTTTTTTTAATGGAATGCTAAGCAGGTCTTTTTTTTTTTTTTTTTTTCATGACACAGCCACTTCATGCAAGGTTCCTACCTCTTTGGTTTATTGTCTACCCCAAGCTTTTGCTTGGACTCTTGATGTACACGAACTATCTGGGAATAATAATGATCTAATAATAAATAGTATTTATTGAACATTTCCCAAGTGTTAAGCACTTTGAATGAGTTGATTTGTTTAATCCTTACAACAATCCCCTGAAGTATGTACTTCATCATTCCCTCTTCTAAAAACAGGAGACTGATGCTAAGAGAGGACAAATAACTTACCCATAGACACCCAGCAAGTGGTGGACCCAGGATTTGCACCCAGTGGTCCAACACCAGAGTTTGTGCTCCGAACTGCTACACCACACTGCGTGTGCTGAACAACTTTGTCCTACAGTTCCCAAATCATCCGGAACCAGGATGATCATTATTTCTAAAGTAGTGGAGTAAATTAGTGGAATTACAATGTTTATATACATAAAGATATATCTCCATAGACCTAGATATGAAATAATCCTTTCGTGGTAACCCCTTGACTCTGTCATTCCTATGGCCTTGGAGACCATTCGTTTGCATGGCTGGTACCTGTGTCGTGACTTTCTTTTGTTCCTTCTGTGTTGAGGTGGTTCATTCCTGTACAGATTTGTGGTCCAAGTAGAGTCCTCCATAAAGTTGGGTATAGATAAGATAAGTGAAGAAAGACTGTTTTCCTTTCTCTAATATATAAAACATTTAAAACGAGGGAGTTTTGAAGTTTGGGCATGAGCTGCAAGCTGTCTGTGTAAGGTTTATTGACGGGTGAGCCAGCAGCTCTCCGTTATCCTCACGTCCTTCCCCCACATCCTGTTTCTTACAGAGGGTGGGAGACCAACCAGACCAGTTGGGTAAAATTTCTGAAAATAGTATTTTGTGTTGCTTTTTTTTTCTTAAACCCTAAGTCACATAGAGAAGGTAGTCAAAGCGTAGTATTTTAAAAACTGTTTGGCCTCTCTAATGGTAAAACCTGGTGGTGTTTCTGGATAGTGATGTTTACGAAGAATTTTGGGAAAAATCTCTTGGAGTCAGTCTTGATAAGCGACTGGATTTCCTTGAAATGGACACTACATGCGCAACGAACTCACCAGTATTGTGCCAAACAATAGGCTCTTTCAAAAGACATGGCAGGGCTTAAGGAGTCATAGCTAGAAGGAAATGGAGAAATGGGCCATAAAAATTACTCAGAAGTAGAGGTACCTGGGTGGCTCAGTGGGTGAAGTGAAGTTAAGGGCTAAGTTAACTATTGATTTTGGCTCAGGTCCTGATCTTGGGGTCCTGAGATCAGGGTCTGTGCCCAACAGGGAGCCTGCTCGAGATTGTCTCCCTCCCTCCTACCCCACTTACCCTCACACACTCTCTCTCTCAAATAAATAATTAAATCTTTAAAAAAATTACTCAAAAATATTACATGTGGCTGTTCTCTTGGGTGCAGGGTGGAGCCACTTTTATTCTATTTGCCTATAAACCATCTCCTCAGCCTCTGTAAGTATGCTTCTATCCTTCTGTGTCGGTTCTCTGGAGAAACTTAACACATAGGACGTGCATATATGAAGAGATGTAATATACAGAATTAGCTCATTCCCTATATTCAATTACGAAAGCCTGCAAGTCCCAAACTGCAGTTTGTGCTGGCAGATTAGACAGCCAGGAAAGCCCTTGTTCCACTTCGAGAATGAAGGTTGTCTGCTGTAGAACCAGAAAGAGCCAATGATGCAGACGAAATCTGAAGGCCAAGTGCTGGAGATTCCCTCTTGTTCCGGGAGGTTGGTCTTTTGTGCTATTTAAGCCTTCAGTTGGTACCATGAGGCTCACCCACATAAGGGCAGGTGACTGGTTTTCCTCAGAGTCCCCTGATTCAAACATTAATGTCATCCCAAAACACCCTCACAGGAACCCCCAGAATACTGTTTGACCAAACATCTAGGCATCCTGTGGCCCAGACAGGTTGACACATAAAATTACCCATCCCACCTGAGGCAGGGAAATGCAGTTGTCATTTGACAGAACCAAGAACACCAGCCAAACACACAACAGCCATAAAACCATATGTTCATACATTTTTTCCAAAAGGAAAGTCTTCAGCCAGCCCTACCTGCTGCCTTCTAACTGGGCTCCTGTGGTGTTCGCCCTGCCTCCCCTGCCCTGTGCAGGATGATACGTGAGATTAGGATTGGCTGTTCTGCTCTGGGCACTGCCTGTGATGCCCTTTACTGACACTAGTCCTCTCTTTCGCTTTGTTGTTCTATTTGTCTCTGAGGCTCTAAAGCAGGAGCTTTATGTTCAAACTCCCCTGATCGAGGCAGGGACACAGAATGGCAAGATAGACTGCTATGAGTGCAGAGAGATATACCGATGACTTACCAAACAGCTCCCCAGGACCCAATTCCTTATCATGGGGACAGAAGCTGAGGAGGGTTAGATCTAGCTTCTTGGGACCCTGCTCTTACCAGCCCTGCCTCTCCTGCCCTCAGCCAGCATTATAAAGGCCGTTGGCTCGAAGATGGTTGCACATGCTAGGGACCATTGATAGTGCAAAGAGTTTTCCTCTTCAGTTCCTGTTTCCAGTTCTACACACTCAGGTCTGTTGCTCCATCCCGCTTCCCAGCACATTCTTTGTTGGCAGTTGGTTTTCTAAGGTCCCACACTGTGCCCCCTAACAGATCACGTGGTTCCCGGGCTCCAGACATAACCTCCTCTCTGGCTTCATTAACATATATCCGTCCTCTGTGTCATCCTTTCCGAGTACTGTCCCCATCTGGGCCATCAGCAAGTTGATTTACCGGCAAGTATTTACCAGCTCTGCTGCCTGTCTTAGATAATACTCACAAAGAAGGGCTGCCTTCAGCTTGCTTTTGCCTGCTTGCGTCTCTACTTTTTTAATGTCAGAAAGCGCATTGCTTTTGCTTTGGGATAAAATCTCTACCACTTTCCCTTTCATTCCATGTAATTTAGCACATACCTTTTGAGTACAGAAAGCGTATCAGCCATCATCATCCCGAGGGCTCTCTGGGCTCTGAAGCTGAGGACACAAAACCATACCATCAAGTAGCTTTCAACTGAAACAGAAATGCAGACATGTCTACACAAATCGGTAACCTCAGGGAAGGTGTCTGTGCCATATTAGAGTTACAAATTGCTCTGATATCCCTGAGGAAGAGGTAATTAATTCCAGCTGGGATGAAAGCTTCAGTTTTACGTGTTCAATTCACTTACACTTCACGTATGAAAAAATACCTGCTAGATGAAGCTATGCCTGCCTCTTGAGGAGCAGCTCCCTTTTACACACTTAATATGCAATTACACTGCATATGGTTGGTCAAGGAGCTTGTTTAGAAGACAGTCCTCAGGCCTCAGTGACTGAAGATGGTCCCCCCGATGTTCTGGGTCAGTGGGACTAGATTATCCAAGTCAAACCTCCTTGACTTATGCTTAAGCAACATGAACAAAACAGTGGGTTAAAGCTACTACCACCCACAAAAACAAATCCCATTTCTTTAAAGACATTGATAAGCTAAAAAGATAATGGCTCACTGCCAAAGCAGTTTTGGGAAGACAACCTGAATCAGATATGCAAACAGAATACCCAGGCATCAGGGCACCTGCGTGGCTCAGTGGGTTAAGCCTCTGCCTTCGGCTTGGATCATGATCTCAGGGTCCTGGGATCGAGCCCCACATTGGGTTCTCTGCTCGGCAGGGAGACTACTTCCCTCTCTCTCTCTCTCTGCCTGCCTCTCTGCCTACTGGTGATCTCTCTGTCAAATAAATAATAAATAAAATCTTTAAAAAAAAAAAAAAAGAATACCCAGGCATCAAAGCCACTTGTCTTGGGGGCATTTGTCCCTGCTGTAACCTTACTTTATGTGCAGCCTTTTGGGACAGGAGGGAGAAAAGCCAAAGCCTGAGGACTGGTGTGGGGCGGAGGGGTTGGACAGTAACAGCGTAATTACAACAAGAACTGAACCTATTATTAGGAATGTCAGATAGAATAGGTTGTCTAGTTAAATTTTAATTTAGCTAAACAATGAAAAAACTTTTTAGTTTAATTATGCTCCATATAATATCTGGGGGAATACTTAAACTTAAAAAATATGATTTTTTTGTTAATCTGAAATTCAAATTTAACTGGGTATACTTTACTTATAAATGCTAACTTCACACCCTGAATTTCAAAGAAAGCTATCCTGCTTTGAGTAGAATGGAAGAAAAATTAATGAATATCACCTCTAGGATTTTGTGATCATAGGTTACATATTGCTGGAGTTGGTCAAGGAACTACTACCTTTGAATTTGGATTAAAAAGGTCACTTGTGGTAGTTTCCCAGGCACCTGGTAGAAACAGGCACAATATCTTATTGGCAGAGGACAGAGTAAGTCCTGGTCCCAGGGAACCCTCACAAATAATTGTCCAAAAGCAATAATCAGCAAACTGTCAAAGATAACTGGGAACACAAGGAAACAAGGCAGCATGAAAAAGAATCAGCAGAAATAAGAGCGATGGCAGCAAGATGGTGCAACAGTAGACCCCAGCCTCCACCCACACCCAACAAAAGTCAATAATGTGTGAGCTCTGCTGCTGCTGAGGTGCCCACTTAACAAACTTGAGCAGGGGGGCACCTGGGTGGCTCAGTGGGTTAAGGTCTCCGCCTTCGGCTCAGGTAACGATCCCAGGGTCCTGGGATGGATATCCGCATCGGGCTCTCTGCTCGGCAGGGAGCCTGCCTCCTCCCCCTCTCTTTGTGCCTGCCTCTCTGCCTACTTGTGATTTCTGTCTGTCAGATAAATAAAATCTTAAAAAAAAAAAAAAAAAGGAAAGAAACTTGAGCAGGACAGTGGAAGGGAAAAAATCCCTGGGAACAACTGCATAAAAAAGGAAGGGAAGCAGCTCTGGTGTGCCTGTATCTTTCCAGCCCCCAGGCCAGCACTGCTGGGTACCAAAAGAACACTCTCCAAGAACACTTGAAAAGAAGAGCAGAGTAAGTGACCAGCATCCTGAACCTTTCAGGATGCCTCATCAAGGACCCATGTCAATTTTATCCTGCTCAGAAAGCAGCAAAGCTGAGACATATAGAGACAGCTGGGAACAAGGAAGATGAGCAAGGGCTGCCAATATCAGTCACACAGCAGGAGTGACTACAGTTCCTGACTTGCTCGAAAAGGACCCCAGCACCTTCCACCCCCTGAAGGAACTGATGGTCAGCACAACTCCCATGAACTTCCTGCAGAGTTCAACAGTTTCCAGGTACTTGCATTCACCAATGCCAGCCACCGGAGTCTCTCCCTAACCTCCCTCCCCAAATTGGAGCCTGGGATCTGTCCAGCCAGCCAGCCAGACCTCTGCAGCAGTGAGTGCAAGACACCATTGTAGACATCATGGTGGACCCCGTGTGTGTGTGTGTGTGTGTGTGTGTGTGTGTGTGTGTGTGTGTGTGCAGTTGGGGCTAGCCCCCCAGCTGTGCTCCTGTATGTTGCCAGCCTGGCTCCCCTCATTGGTCTCTGCTGCTGTGTGTATGCTGGTGAGATCCTGATGTCATGGAGGTACATGCTGACAGCCAAGGCCCCACAACTGCTGTGGGCCCAGATTTGGCTTTATCTGCACTCACTGTCCTGCGCCATTGGAATAACCCACAGCTAGTCCCTTCAGCTATACACCTGCACACATTGGCCTGATTCCCTTCCTCTTCCACTGCCGGGTATGCACCTGTGAAGACATGCACCTGTAGCCAGAGCCTCTGCAGCAGCCAGCATACCTGCATTTGGCCCTGGCCCCTACTACTATATGTGTCTGCGACCAGTACACAAACATCTGTAATTAGCCCCCACTGTGGGGCTGTGTATACCACCAGATCCTGCAAGCTCCTCTGTCTGCCCTAGTCCCTAACAATCTGGATGCTTGAGATGCTGGACTGGAGATCCCAGTAGCTCTTGAAGGCACTGTGCTGCCCGTTCCCCTGCCCCCCCCCACCCCCAGGTGCTACCAAGGACCTGCAGTAACTGATGCTGGGACTCCAGCAGCCTGAGATGATGAGACACCATGTCCTTCACCCCAGACCCAGAGCCACCACATACCCTGGCACTTAATACCCCACATCAGGAGATTCTGGGTCACAGAATGTTCTAGCATACCCCCACCTACTGGTAGAAGGCCTTTCCTTACTGGAGTCAGTCCATAAAGTCAGGAAAAGGTGACTGTTTCTTCAACTATGCAGACACTTACACAAGCTACAGGGATCATAACAAATCAGGGAAACATCACACCACCAAAGGGACACAGTAAACTCCATTAACTGATCCCAGAGAAATGGAGATTCAAGAATTGCCCAACAAGAAATTCATCATGATTGTTTAAAGATGCTCAGAGAGTTGCAAAGGAGCATGGATAAGTTTAACAGAATAAGGAAAACAATACAAAAACAAAATGAGAAGTTCAACAAAGAGATAAAAAAACTTAAGAAAGACCTAATAAATTCTGGAGCTGAATACAATGAATGAATTATAAATTTAATAGGGTCTCAGTAACAGGCTGGACCAAATACAAGAAAGAGTAAGTCAGCATGAAGACAGATTATTTAAAATTAACCAGTCACAGGAACAAAAAGGAAAAAGAATGAAAAGGGGAAAAAAAAGTTTATGGGATTTATAGACACCATCAAGAAAAATAATCTATGTATCATTGGAGCCCCAGAAAGAGAAGAGAGATCTTATTTATGGAAACAATGCCTAAGAACTTGAAGAGAAACTTGGACATCCAAGTTGAGGAAGCTAATAGGTCACTCCATAATTTCAATCCAAAATGAACTCCAAAATACATTATGATAAAAGTGACTAAAATCAGAAATAGACTCTGGAAAGCAGTATGGAGTTTCCTCAAAAAGTTAAAAATAGAACTATCCTATGATCCAGCAATTTCACTACTAGGTATTTATCCAAAAGATACATAGTGTTTCAAAGAAGCACATGTATCCCAATGTTTATAGCAGCTTTATCAACAATACCCAAATTATGGAAAGAGCCTATACGTATATCCATTGGCAGATGAATGGATAAAGAAGATGTGGGGTGTGTGTGTGTGTGTGTGTATGTATACATATATGTATACATATACATATATATGCCTTTTATATGTATACATACACACAATGGAATATTACTCAGCCATCAAGAAGAATTAAGTCTTGCCCTTTGCAACAATGTGGATGGAACTAGAGAGTATATTATGCTAAGCACAATAAGTCAGTCAGAGAAAGACAAATACCACATGATTTCACTCAAATGTGGAATTTAAGAAACAAATGGATGAACATAGGGGAAGGGAAGGAAAAATTAAAAAAAAGATAAAAACAGAAAGAGAGACAAACCATAAGAGACTCTTAACTATAGGAAACAAAGTCAGGGTTGCTGGAGGGGAGCTGGTTGGAGAGATGGGGTAATAGAGTGATGGGTATTGAGGAGGGCACTTGATGTAATGAGCACAGGGTGTTATATGCAACTGAAGAATCACTAGATTCTGAAACTAACAAAGTATATGTTAACTAAGTTGAATTTAAATAAAAGCATTGAAAAATTAAACAGAGAATTTTTAAAGCAGCAAGAGAAAAAAAAATTATCTCTTGCAAAGGGTGTCCTATAAGGGTATCAGTGGATTTCTCAGCAGCAAGCCTGTGAGCCACTAGTATATAGAATGATATATTCACATGCTGAGAGGAAAAAAAACCCTCCAAGAATACTTTATCCAGTAACGTTGTCTTTCATATATACAAGTGAGAGAAAGACTTTCCCAGACAAAAAAGTCAAGGGAATTCATCACCACTAGACCTGACCTACAAACAATACTGAAAGGAGTTCTTCAGGTTAAGTGAAAGGATGTTAACTAGTAATTGAACACATATGGAAATAGGAAACACCCTGGTGAAGGCAAGTACGTGCCACATTCAGAATACTCTAATACTGTGATATGGTGGTGTATTAACTGCTTAACTCTAGTATAAAGGTTAAAGGACAAAAGTACTAAAAATAGCCATAGCGGCAATACTTTGTTAATGGATACACAATATAAAATACGTAAATTATATTATCAAAAACATACACTATAAGGGGGAATGAAAGGGTAAATGATTGCATATAATAGAAGTTGTTATCAGCTTAAAAAAGACTGATATATATGTATATATACATATATATATGAATGATATGTTTCAAGTAAGCCTCATATAACCACAAAACATAAACCTATAGTGCATACAGATAAGATAAAGAGAAGGGAAGGGCCCCCAGGTGGCTTAGTTGGTTAAAAGTCCTGGAATCGAGTCCCGCATCAGGCTCAGCAGGGAGCCTGCTTCTACCTCTCCCTCTGTCTGCTGCCCCTGCCCTGCTTGTAAAGCAGAATATTAGAATCACATCTTTAGGAGGTAGGCTGTTCTTGCCCAGAAAATTCATATACTTGAATTTTTTTGATTGACAATGGTTAAATTAATAAAGCATTACTGTGCCTTGTGCATACAGAATGTGTTGCTGAAATGAAAAGTAATATTCATAAGAATATATTCAAATGAAAAGGAATATTTATGAGTATACCAGATTAATACCTCCCAAAATATTATTTGCCTTTTAGGAAAATCACTTCAATTAAGGACTTCCAAGAACCCTTTGCATATTCTTCTCTAGTATATGTAACCTTCTGGTTCATATCCTATTGAAGCAACACCTCTTCACCTAATCAATGAATACATAATACAATGTGTAATAAATTTCCCCACTGTATTCTATGTTGAGGCATTTGCCTTGAAGCTGAAATGTATTTTCTAGGGAAGTCAAAGGTGAATTCCATCTAGAACAAAGCAGCCTCCTTAGTCTTTGAGTTTCAAAGTAGAGTTTTTAAAGTTTTAAAGTCCTTAGCTAGATAACAGTCTAAAATCAATGCTTTTGATTTTCAATAGCCAAGTTTCACTAGGAGTTGGGTCTATATACTCCAAACCAGATGGAATGGAACTTACATATTTTCTAAACATCGTAGTACAGGCAGAGCAAAATCAGGTATATATATATATATATATATATATTTTTTTTTTTTTTTTCTTACTGCTTAAAGAGGGTTAAAACCATTTCTGGGTTTGAGGAGGAAAGGAAAACTAATTGGACCCCAATGTCCTGGCTCCTTTCATTCTTTTTCTAGGTTACAAATAATGGTCATGAGATTTCCTTCTCTTCCTTGAATGGGTTATATGTAAGCCTGGGACCAGGTTCATTCATTCCTGATTTTCTCGATCTCTGGGGACTGGTCAGAGATGGCAATGTTAGGACTCCCAGATATTTTGTCTCTGACTGTGACAACCTCATCAATTTATCCAGTGTGCTTTATAAATACGGTTATTCTCAATGAGTGACATGGCCCAAGAGAGACTGGAAAACATTGTCTTATAGAAAAATAAATGTGAACCAGGATAACGAGATGGTTTACTTTCTTAAAAAGGTTAACTGATCTATCAGTCCAATACCTTGCTAACACCTGAATTATGTATGGAATTATTAAAAAAATTACAGACTCTTGGTTCCATAGAGTGGTGAAAGGAGTGAGATGGACGGGTTCATTGGCTTTGTAAACTCTGCAGGTGACTGGATGCTCTATCAAGCTCAGTGCTCTTGACTTCAGCTATCTAGAAAGGAATTTCCACCTGATTCCACCCAAGGATGAGCTCATCCTCTCTGCCCTTTTTTTATTTGAAAAGAGCCATAGGGAAATTCAGAAGGGCATTTTCCAGAGCACTCAAGTGAGGATTTTTACTGGAAAGAGCCACTAAACCAAGACCCTCTGCTTTGTGATAGTCTTGTTCAGGAGGGGCTTAAAAGCTCTATTCTTTAGAACAAAACCAAATGAAACCCTCACTCGGGGGTCTCAGCCAGGAGAGCTGCGGCCAGTGGACTGTCACAGGATGGGCGATCGCTACTCTGTTCCCCCAACCACATATGTTCATTCCTCAGCAAATGTGTGATTCTCAAGGCCATAAAAAGCTCTCCTGAAATTTGGTTTAGTGCCACTCTGTGAGTGAATTCATTTATGGCATGGGAAAGTAGGCATCTGTGCATTTCTAATAGCGAAATTAAATAGTTCTTTACTTTTCCAGACTTAGCAGGATACAAGGATCGGTATTGGAGCTAGGGTTTACTGTCTCCTGTGGATAGGCACTCTTTCTTAAAATAACGAAAATGTGATTTAAAATCCTTAAAACACAAAATTTGACACTTCCTTTATTTTGTCTTACTTATCTACTGAGGACTCAACTCAAAACTGTTCCCATATGTGACTTCTTCAGCGCACAGTGGTTTCTCCTTACTCCGCATTGGGCAGATCCCTGGGCAGGTTGTACATTGCCTATCTCCAGAGGAGCTGATGACATCATATATTTTGAATATCATCCTTGTATATTTGTGTAGTACACGCCAGATAGAAGCAAGATGTTCCATGTAAGAGGCACGATTTTCTAATTTGCATTGAGGCAGGATATGGTCTTGTGGTGGTGCTGCCTTATTCTGACCTTTTATGTTACAGTGTGGTTAACAGGATGCTGTAAATATTTTGCATCAGTACATTTGCATGTTTTTCTTTCCAGTAAAAGTATGAGTTTCTCAGATTAGAAGCTTATATTTCACATCTGTTTTTACTGCTAGCCCAAATAAAAGATGACGATATAGTGTGTTCTCAATAAAACATTGTTAAACTGAGTCATGGGCACATGGAATATTAATGGTAGAAAAGACATCTGTAATCCCAAGGGATCTCGTTGAGGACCTTGTCATTGAGATCAAGCCCAGTGAGAGATTTTTAGGACAGCATTTTTTACCTTACTACAGTTTGATTTATACTTACAGAACATTGTAGATTTAATTTTCGGACTTTGCTATTTTTCCCCGAGAATTTAATAATAAGAATAATGTTTTTCACATTTTGGCCATTCAGAAGGATGATACATCATTTTGGGATTGCTTTTAGCTCTATATAGCAGAAATCTCATTGCAGTAGTTTAATAAAATAGGGATCCATTTTTCTCATGTCATAAGGCCTGGGGGGTAGGTAGTTCATGGCTGGCCAGCAATTTAAGGAATGAGGCGCCTTTCTTATTCCTGCTGACATCTTTAGCATGTGGCTATTGTTCCCATGGATGCAATATGGCAGTTGCTGCAACAGGTATCGTGCTACAATCCATACAGGAAAATGGGAAAGGGAAGAACACAATAAGTTGGTTCTTTTTGAAAGACTATTTCCAGAATCTTCTTTCAAAATCTTTCACTTAAACTTCTTCGGCAGGGACTATGTTATATGGCCAACCCTCTTGAGAGAGAGTCTGGAAAGGTTTTTAATTAAGTATAGAGAAGTTGTTTTGGAAGGAAGAAAGGGAGAATATATTTTCTGCTACACCTGATATTATAGTTTTTAAGAGTCTTTTTATGGTGTCATTTGGGTTTATTTTTCCAAGCTTGCTTGCTTATTTATTTATTTGAAAAGATTTTATTTATTTGACAGAGAGAAAGACAACCAGAGAGGGAACACAGGGAAGGGGAGTGGGAGAGGGAGAAGCAGGCCTCCTGTGGAGCAAGGAGCCTGATGCCGGATTAAATCCTGGTTGGGCTAGACACCTGTCTATGGGGGATTCAAATGATTGGGAGGTGACAGTGAGGGGACAAGAGAAAAAATGTGAGCCGAGGCTTGGATTAAATTTGAGGATACTAATGTATGTAGTACATATACTATTGTAATGTATGTAGTCTCTTGGCAGGCCAGTTTAGAGAACTCTCAGGAAATATTGTGTGTGTCTGTCTGTAATATACTTTTAACTGCTTACTTCATTGATGGGAAGATCTAAATCTGATCTCAGTTTCCCGCATCCTGCTTACTTTGCACCTTTAGCCAAGGAAGCTGTAGGTATAAAGCTGACACGCAGTGGATCAGTGGAAATCAAGGCAGAGCAAGACAGGTTCCACAGCTTATAAAACATGTAGAATTTCCTTCTACTATATACAAATTTCAATCATTTTAGTTTTACATAGACAAATATGATTTGTCTTGTTATTTCATTTTATTGGTAACTTTTTGTTTTGGAAAATTTCAAACTCAAAAGCAGAGGGGTAGCACAATAAACCCCATGTGCCCTTCACTCGGTATCAATAATTGTTAACATATAGCCAGTCTTGTTTCATGTACAGCGATACACATTCTTTTTGCAAGATTATTTTGAAGGAAATTTATAAAATCTTATAATTTTTCATAAAGGTTTTAGTATGTGTCTCTCACATTTGAGAATCTTAACCTAGGCTGCATTTAGATTTCCCCACTGTCCAAATTTCGTTTAGGTTTTTAAATGAGGATCTAAATAAGAAAAAATACATTGTAGGGACGCCTGGATGGTTCAGTCGGTTAAGTGTATGCCTTCAGCTCAGGTCATGATTCCAGGGTCCTGGGATCAAGTCCCGCATCATGCTCCTTGCTCAGCAGGAAGCCTGCTTCTCCTCTGCCTGCTGTTCCCCTTGCTTGTGCTCATTTGCTCTCTCTCACAAATAAATAAATAAAATCTTTTTTTTTAAAGAAAAATACATTGTAATTCATTGCAACGTTTCTTTCTTTTTTTTTTTTTTTTCTCATTTTATTTATTTTTTCAGCGTAACAGTATTCATTCTTTTTGCACAACACCCAGTGCTCCATGCAAAACGTGCCCTCCCCATTACCCACCACCTGTTCCCCCAACCTCCCACCCCTGACCCTTCAAAACCCTCAGGTTGTTTTTCAGAGTCCATAGTCTCTTATGGTTCTTTTTTTTTTTTTAAGATTTATTTATTTATTTGACAGAGAGAAATCACAAGAGAGGCAGGCAGAGAGAGAGGAAGGGAAGCAGGCTCTCCGCTGAGCAGAGAGCCCGACGCGGGACTCGATCCCAGGACCCCGAGATCATGACCTGAGCTGAAGGCAGTGGCCTAACCCACTGAGCCACCCAGGCGCCCCTCATTGCAACGTTTCTTAAATCTCTTAGTCTACAGGGTCCCCTCTCTCTTTGTTTCTTCTTGCCTTTGATTTGCGGACAAGTCCAGGCTAAATACCATGCCCCTTATTCTGCTTTTTGCTGTCCACTTCTCCAAGGTATCATTGTATTTGCTTCTCTGGGGTTTGTTTCTCCTACAAGCTGATTGTTAGATCAGAGCTCATGACCAGATTCAAGTTCAAGTGTAATAATTTTTGTTTTGAAGGAATTGAAATCATTCTTTTTTTTTTTTTTAAAGATTTTATTTATTTGACAGAGAGAAATCACGAGAGAGGCAGGCAGAGAGAGAGGAAGGGTTCTTCGTTTGAGCAGAGAGCCCGATGCGGGACTCGATCCCAGGACCCTGAGATCATGACCTGAGCCAAAGACAGCAGCTTAACCCACTGAGCCACCCAGGCGCCCTTGAAATCATTCTTTAAGAATAAATGTAACTGTTGGTTTCCTTGTGAAATGTTCCTCACAGATAACAGTTTCTTAACTCAATGTTAAAAGAAAAATACTTTGAATCAAAGGATTATCATCTCAAATCTCAAGCAGTTTGACATTTGAGACCCACAGTTGTTTTTTTTTTTTTTTTTTTTCCTGCCAGGTTTAATTTTCTTCTGTGTCATACTCAACAGATACTTTCTAAATAAAACAAACATTATTATGATTAAATTTTCTTTTTCTCATTCCTCAATTTAAGGCTTCTTGATTTATTATGACTGCTAACTATCAGGTAATTCTGCTTTGCCTATATGATTATGTTACTTAGCTGTATATTTTTTCTATTAACTAAGTTAGCCCATATTTATGTGTAATTAATTCAGATTGAATTGAAAGGTTACTCTCAGCAATGTAAAAATATTTCCTGTATTAGACATGTTGACATGTCATTAAATTTTCTTGAAACCAATTACACGAATGTGACTCTTTACTAACAATAAGTAAGGGCTCATCTCACCTGCTTTAATCAGAATCACTTGTAAGTATCAAACTGTATGCAAAGTTACCTTGAAATTGGGTCAGTCTCTTAAACCTTCTTTCTTGACTAGTCAGAACTTTTCTGTGCTGACCTATTTTTTTCCCTCACATAGTGAAAAGGGCTATGTGATCATGATTTTGGATTACATTACTATAAATGATCAATTTATGAATTCTCAATTTATCCAACTTGCATATATTTAGTCGTGTTAAAATGACATGTATTTGTAATTTTTTATTCTAGTTATAATTTAAGCCACTTTATGGTAGTTGTCTGAAAACTTTTTAAACCTTGGAAACTGTTTTATTTTATTTTAGGTAAATGTTTTGTAAGAAGTCTCTCTAAAAACATAAATACAGGAGACCAGGTCAGTTCGAAGTGGAGGCCAGGGGCCCCCTGCACAGCACCTCTTGTTCCTGTGTAAGCACCCTAAGCATTTGCATATTTGCTGGCGCTCACTGAGCACCACTGGAAAATAATGTCTTAAGGTGTCCCAGGCTCCATATTTTTCCATTATTTATGGAAGTTCTCTGTGTTGAATATGAGAATGCGTTAATAGCACAGTTGAGGTGATGGATCTGCCAATAAGACAATAAAGTGTTTAGAACTTTTTGTTCTGTGTTCCTCTCTTGACCTGCTCTTCCTAAACGGTGCTTTCATAGGAGTAAGTTAACCTCACACTGATAACTATTTTCTCACCTCAGTTCCAGAGTTGATCACAAAATGTCAATTTGACCTTATAAATCTTCTGAAATACTTTATGAGAATTTAAAAATTAGCTGTGATTCAGAAGTTCTCATTCAACAAAATGTTTTGAATGCTGTTTAATGAATACATCTTGTAACACTCTAGAGAAAAATCCCTATAACCTGGTTGTCACTGTGCATTGTGAATTCAAAAACTCATCAGTCATCTTTTGGTCAGCAGGCCTAAATTAAATTAGGTGATCTTTCTAATTAAGACAGAAATGCAGAGCACTTCATGTAATTGATGAATTGTAACTGAAAAAAGATAATTAAATTTGGAGTTCATCATCTAAAATTGAACTGGAAAACTTTGATTCCCCAAAATTTGAATTTAGCATATTTTAGATTCAACACATTTCCAGAGCTGTCCACCTACCTCCTCATTTTGTATTTCTTATTTGTCTCTCAGATTCTCTTCTCTAATTTATCCAGAATGCCAATTTCTAGTAAACTTATTTTTAGCTAAGTATTTATACATAGGATCCCTTTCAGCACCTTAAAGGCAATCAGACCAAATTTAAGTTCTTGTAAGGATGTGTCAGCTAGCCTGATGTATAAATCTAAGCTTCCCTTCTCATGGTCCTTCCTGTTGATTTCAGCTGATATACTTAGTGGTCTAGAGGTGATATTCAAATGGCTAAATGGAGGTTGGAGATTAAGGAATGCACTTGTGATGAGCACAGGGTGAGGTATGGAAGTGTTAAATTACTATATTATATATCTGAAATGAATCTAACACTGTAAGCTAACTAACTGTAATTAAAATAAAAATTTTTAAAAGCCCACAAAAGGACTTATTAAACAAAAACAAAATGTTTAACCATTGGTATGGCATGAGCACTGATCAGTCAGAAGAGACACTAGTCATAACATATGGTTAGATCATTTTTAGAGACCAGAAGATGCTGGGGTGGCCCAGGTAGGAGCATAGTCGTTGGTCACACTAGACATAGAAAGAGTACTTCAGTGTTTTAACAGCTGGTGTAGTGGAAGCAACTGGTAGGTTCTTTAGGGATTGTTTCACTTGAAAAGAACCGTCCCTTACTAGGACTGCACACACTCAGTGACTGATGGATGATGGATCTTAAATGTTGGCCCTTTTTGCTCCTATTTGAGATTTCTCTGTGTGGGACTTCTAGTTTCAGAGACCCATGGGAGTGTCTAAAGTTGACATTTTGTCTAAATTGCAGCTTTGTTTCTCCTTCTGACTAATCCTTCTTCTTTTTCCTTTCTTCCTTAAGTGTAATCTCAAGGGCTTCCCTAGTGAATGACCCACCAGGTAAAACACCATCTCAGATGGTCCAGTTCAAGACAGGGTTGTAGGAGAACCCTGAACTCTCCTCCTCCACAGAGCAACCAAATTACACCTATTCATAGAACGATTCCTCCTGAAGATTGACTGAACAGCTACTGAACAGCCCTAGAGAGAATAGCAAGAGAACAGCAGGAAAGATGGATGGAGACATGGTAACAAAGGGGAACCCCCCCACCCGCCACACACACACACACACACACACACACACACACACACACACACACTGGAAAAGGGCAGTGGGGAGGGATAATACTGAGGGAGGAGGAACAGAGTCCTGGACACATAAAGAAAGCACTGCAGTTTAAAAGAGCAGCTAACGTGTAAAAGAAGCAATACTAGAACTCTGCCAAGTGGCAGAGGAGGGTGGGGAAGCTCTCCTGGTCAGAGGTACTGGAGATCAACAGGGTTTACATTCCCACCCCACCTTACATGCCTAGACGGGAGCAAGGTCTAGAAGCTATAATAGGCAGATCCAGTTGTCTCAGTGAACTTGTGACTTCAGTGAGCCCAGGCTCCACTCTCCATACCACCCCAGTCACATGCAGACACAGTAAAAAGCCATGGTGTAAAAGGGATGAGGAACTGTAGGAGCCCTCTGTATTCCTCCATGTCAAAAGCCCAGATTGGAGCAGATTCTGGCTGCCATTAAGGATCAGGGGCAGACCCTATAATTAGTAGATCCTGATGCTGGTGGGTCAGATCATCACAGGAAGCTGGTGACCTCAGCAAGCTCATGATCTTCAAGCTCACACCAGCCCCAGTATGTCTGGGACACAGAAAAAAAGTTGCAGTTTAAAAGGGCCAAGGAAATGTGGTAAGGCTCCCCAAACCTCTGCCTTAAAAGTGCAGACCAGATCAGGGCCTGGATGCTGTTCAGACACTGTAATTAGAGGGCCCAACACCATATCCAGTCACCATAACTAGTGGATTTGGTAGTTACAGGGAAGTTGCAACCTCAGGGAATCCAGAGTCCTCATGCCCACATCAGCCCCAGTCACACTGGGGCACAGAAAAAAAGCCATGATTTCAAAGGGTAGAAAAACTGTGGAAGTATTCTCTCCCCCTCCACCCTAAAAGGCCAGGCTGGAGCAGAATCTGGCTCACAATGAACTTGTGACCTCAACCAGCTAAGTGTCCGCAAGTCCACACCAGCCTCCCTATGTCCCAGAAAATGAGCCATGGTTTTGTGTGTGTGTGTGTTTAACTATTTAAAATGTTGTCTCCTCTTATTTTGTTTTTCTTTTTCTTCTGGTTTTGTTCTTTTTCTCTATTTTATTTCTTTCCTTCTTTTATTTTATTATTTTATTTTATTATTACTTTTCTTTATTCTTTCTATAAATGAGTAACTAGTATGTACAGCCACAGCTCCAGCCAGTCAGGAAAAGTTGCCAAGCGCACACAGTCTCCATAAGGGAAAACATACACAAGACTACTTCTTCAACTTTAGGAGAAGTAATTGTTTCATCTAATTCACAGAAACAAACACAGAAAGTCAAGCAAAATGAGGAGATAGAGGAATATGCTCCAAAGGAAGAACTGGAGAAAACCTCAGAAAAAGAACTAAATGAAATAGAGAGAAGCAAAATGCCTAATAAAAAGTTTAAAGTAATGATTGTAAAGACACTCACTGGGCTGGGGAAAAAAATGGAAGATCTCAGAGGCCTTCAATAAACATAAAATATTAAACAGAACCAACCAGAGTTGAAAAAATATTATAAATGAAATAAAAAATAACTACAAGAGATCAACAATACATTTGTTGACTTGAATGCAGAAGAATATATCAGTGATCTGGAAGATAGAGTAATGAAAAGAGATAAACTGAACAGCAAAGAAAGAGAAGAATTTAAAAAAAAATGAGGATAGATTAAGATATCTCTTGAATAATCAAGCAAACAAACATTTGCTTTATGGGGTCTCAGAAAATGGAGGGAGAGGAAAAAAGTATAGAAAACTTATTTGATGAGGGTGCCTGGGTGGCTCAGTCAGTTAAGTATCTGCATTCAGCTCAAGTCATTATCCCAGGATCCTGGGATCAAGTCCCACATCAGGCTCCTTGTTCAACCAGGAGCCTGCCTCTCCCTTTGCCTGTGGCTCCCCCTGCTTGTTCATGCTCTCTCTCTCTCTCTCTGATAAATGAATAAATAAAAGTTTTTTTTTTTTTAAGAAAACTTATTTGGTGAAATAATAACTGAAAACTTCCCTGACCCAGTTGGGGGAAAGTGATATCTAATTCCAGACAAGACAAACCCAAGAAGGTCCACAACATGACACATAATAATTAAAATATCAAAGGTTAAAGATAGAATCTTAAAAGGAGAAAGAGAGAAACAAAAAGTTACCTACAAGAGAAAATCTATAAAGTTATTAGATGATTTTTCAGCAGAAACTTTGCAAGCTAGAGGAGAATGGCATGATATATTCAAAGTGCTAAAAGGAAAAAAACAAGAACAAAAACAAAAACCAATAGCCAAAAGTACTCCATCATTCAGGTTATCATTCAGATTTGAAGGAGAGATAAAGTTTCCCAGACAAAAAAATAATAGTATATTTCCACTAAGCCAATCTTACAAGAAATATTAAAGGGACTTATGTAAATGGAAAAGACATGGTCATAATTAGACATAGGAAAAATTTGAATAAAAGTATATAAAATATGACACATATACCTAAAATGTGGAGAAGGGAATAAAAAGAGAAGAGAAAGGGAAAAAGAAAAATAAGTTCCGGTGTTTTTTTTGTTTGTTTGTTTGTTTTTTGTTTTTTAAAGAATGTGTTTCAACTTAAATGAACATTCAATTAATATGGACTGCTATTTATATAGGATGTTATATATGAACCTCAAGGTAACCACAAACCCAAAACCTATGATAGACACACAAAAAATAAAGGGAAAGAAAGCGAAGCAAAAAAATATAAGTACTCAATGATCACAAAGAAAGAGATCAAGAGAAGAAAGGAACAAAGAAGAGCTACAAGAACAACCAGAAAACAAAATTTAAAAATGACAATAAGTACATACCTATCAATGATTAAGATAAATGTAAATGGCCTAAATGCTCCAATCAAAAGACATGGAGGGATGGTTAAAAAAAACAGGACTCAACTATATACTATTTTACTCACCTCAGACCTAATGATGCATACAGACTAAAAGTGAAGGGATAGAAGAATATTCACCACGCAAATGGAAATGAAAAAAAAGCTGGGGTGGCAATAGTTATATCAGACAAAAATAGACTTTAAAACAAAGACTCTAACAAAAGACAAGGAAGGACATTACATAATGATAAAAGGATCAATCCAACATGACCTTATAGTAATTTAAATATCTATAGACCCAATACTGGAGCATCTAAATACATAAAGCAAATATTAGTAGACACAAAAAGAGAAACTAATGCAAATACAGTAATAGTAGGGGACTTTAACCACCTCACTTATATCAATGGATAGATCCTCCAGACAGAAAGTCATAGGAAACAATGTCTTTGAATGGCACATTGGACCAGCTGAACACAATAGATAGATACAGAACATTCCATCCAAAAACACCAGAATATATATTCTTTCTAAGTGCATATAGGATATTCTCCAGAATGGATCACATATTAGAACATAAAGCAGGCCTCAATAAATTTAAGAAGATTGAAATCATACCATGCATATTTCCCTATCACAATAATATGAAACTAGAAATAAATCACAAGGAAAAAAAGGGGAAAAACACAAACAGATGAAGACAAAATAACTTGCTGTTAAACAATCAATGGGTCAATGAAGCAGTCAAAAAAAAAAAATACAGGGAGACAAATGAAAATGAAAACACAAAGGTCCTAAATCTCTGGGATACAGCAAAATCAGTTCTAACCTCATGAAACAAGAAAAAAACTTAAATAAACTGACCTTATGCCTTAAAGGAACTAGAAAAACAAAAAAAAGCCCAAGGTGAGTACAAGAAAGGAAGTAATAAAAGTCAGAGCAGAAATAAATGATATAGAGATTAAAAAAAAAAAAAGGAAAAGAAAAATATCAATGAAATGAATTGGTTCTTTGAAAAGATAAATGAAATGGACAAACCCATAGCCAGACTCATCAAGAAAAATAGAAGGATGACCCAAATAAATAAAATAAAAAACAAGAGAGGATAATTAACAACTGACACCACAGAAATACAAAAGATTATAAGAAAATATCATGAAAAATTATATGCTAACAAACTGGACAGCCTAGAAGAAATTCATAAATTTCTAGAAACATATAATCTTCCAAAACTGAACCAAGAAGAAATAGAAAACCTAAACAGATTGATTACAAGTAACAAAATGAAATTGGTAATCAAAAACCACCAAATAGGGGCACCTGGGTGGCTCAGTGGGTTAAAACCTCTGCCTTTGGCTCAGGTCATGATCCCAGGGTCCTGGGATCGAGCCCCATGTCAGGAGCTACTGCTCAGCAGGGAGCCTGCTCCCCCACCCCATCCTCTGCCTGCTTCTCTGCCTACTTGTGATCTCTGTCTGTCAAATAAATAAATAAAATCTTAAAAAAAAAAAAAACCAACAAAAAACTGACACCAAAAACAAAAACAAACCACCAAATATAAAAGTCCAGGAAAAAATGGACTCAAAGTGAATTCTACCAAACATATAAAAAAGAGGTAAGACCTATTTTTCTCAAGAAATTCCAAAAAACAGAAGAAGGAAAACTTCCAAACACATTTTATGAGGCCATCATTACCCTAATACTAAAACCAAACAAAGACACCACACACACACACAAAATTATAGGCCAGTATCTCTGATGAATATATATACAAAAATCCTCAACAAAATATTAGCAAACTGCATACAACTGTACATTAAAAAGATCATTCACCACAATCAGGTGGGATTTATTCCTTTGATGTAAGGATTGTTCAATATTCACAAATCAATCAATGTCATACACCACATCAGTAAAACAAAGGATAAAAAATCATATCTCAGTATATAGAGAAAAAATGTCTGATAAGATTTAACATCCATACATGAAAAAAATTCTCAACAAAATGAGGTTAAAGGGATATGCTTCAACATAATAAAGGCCATATATGAAAAACCCATAACTAACATCATCCTCAATGGTGAAAACTGAGAACTTTCCTTCTAAGATCAGGAATGAGACAAGGATGTCAATTTTTGCCATTTTTATTTAACATAATCCTAGAAGCCCTAGCCAAAGCATCCCTGAGAAAGAAGAATAAAGCTGAAGGTATCACAATTCCCAAATCCCAAATTTCTAGATAATACTACAAAGCTGTAGGAATCAAAACAGTATGGTACTAGCAGAAAAATAGACGCAAGATCAATGCAACAGAATAAAGACCCCAGAAACAAACTGACATTTATATGGCCAAATAAGCTACGACAAAGGAGGGAAGAATATACAGTGGGGAAAAGATAGTATTTTCACTAAATGGTACTGGGAAAACTGGACACCTACATGTAAAAGAATGAAATTGGATCACTTTCTCATACCATTCACAAAAATAAACTCAAAATGGATTAAAAACAAAACCATGAGACTTGAAACCATAAAAATCCTGGAAGAGGGACCCTGGGTGGCTCAGTTGGTTAGATGACTGCCTTTAGCTCAGGTCATGATCCTGGAGTCCCGGGATTGAGTCCCACACTGGGCTTCCTGTTTGGTGGGGAGTCTGCTTCTCCCTCTGAACCTCCTCCCTCTCATGCTCTCTCAAGTAAATAAATAAAATCTTTAAAAAAAAATCCTGGAAGAAAGCATAGGTAATAATTTCTTTGATGTCAGCTGTAGCAACATTGTTCTAGATATGTTTCCTGAGGTAAGGGAAATAAAAACAAAAATAAACAATTGGGACTACATCAAAATAAGTTTTTGCATAACAAGGAAAACCATCAACAAAACTAAAAGACAATTTATGGAATGGGAGAAAATATTTGTAAGTGATATATCCAATAAAGGGTTAATATCAAAACTATATAAAGAACTTATACAAACCAACACCCAAAACCAAACAATCCAATTAAAATATAGGCAGAGGACCTGAGTAGACATTTCTCCAAAGAAAACAACCAGATAGCCAACAAACAGATAAAAAAGATGTTCAACATCATCAATAGAGAAATGCAAATCAAAACTACAGTGAGATATCACCTCACACATGTTAGAATGGCTCAAATCAAAAAGACAAGAAACAACAAGTATTGACAAGGATGTGGAGAAAAGGGAACCCTGGACCACTGTTGGTAGGTATGCCAACTGGTACAGTCATTGTGGAAAATAGTATGGAAGTTCCTCAAAAAATTAAAATAGAAATACCATATGATCCAATAATTTCATTATTGGGCATTTGCCAGGGAAAATGAAAACGCTAACTCAAAATGCTATATGCACCCTTATGTTTATTGCAGCATTGTTTACAATAGCCAAGACATGGAAGCACCTAAGTGGCCATGAATAGGTGAATGGATAAGGAAAATGGTACACACATACACACACAGAAGAGAGAGAGAGAGAAATATTACATAACCATCAAAAAAGGATGAGATTATGCCATTTGAGACATATATAGACCTAGAGGGTATTACCAAGTGAAATCAATCAAGCTGAGAAAGACAAATACCATATGATCCACTCATAAGTGGAATCTAAAAAAAATGAACAAACAAAAGTCAGAATCAGATCTATAAATATAGAGACCAAAGTGTTGGGTATCAGAGGGGAAAGGAGTGGAGATTTGGGCAAAAATCGGTGAAGGGGAGTAGAAGATACAGGCCTCCGGTAATGGAATGATTGAGTCATGGGAATGAAAGCAAAGCATAGGGAATACAGTGGTATTGTAAGAGATACAATGGGATAGATGGTAACAATACTCGTGATGAACATAGCATAACATAGAATCTTGTGAAATCACATAGAATCAGTTGTACACCTGAAACTAATGTAACATTGAGTGTCACATATACTGAAATTAAAGGAAAGAAAACAAAAAAAGAAAAACCATCTCAGAATCTGTTTCTCAAAACACTTGACTTGAGACAACTGGTGTGATAAGCCATGTCTAGACAATATTTGGGCTATAATCTTGTATATATTTTTTAAAGGAATGAGCAATGTGAAAAGTAGATGCTCAATGAATATTTGTTGAATTAATCATCTTGGGGCATCAAAAGGTTATCCTAAGCAGGAATCTTCTCCGGAGAGTCTGGCCTGGGTAGGATGTCATCAAGGAAGATTGTGAGCAATCAGGTAAAAGCAGAGAATCACCGACTCCTGGGAGTCGTGGGAAGGGGTGCAAGAGGGAGAGATGGGGGTGGAAGCAGAAATCACTATTTATAAATTTGAGGAAGGCCAGACTAGGACGTGGATGTACAGTGAGCATCTTATTAGAGAATCCAAAGAAGAAGGAATTTAGGATGCAAGGCTGGAAGAATAGATGTCATGAGGGCCACCTTCATAGGCATGGGACCCATGCTGTCACAGAGGTCCCTGACTCAAAAGGGTCTCAGGCTGAGAAGGGATCCATGGTCAGAAGGGCCCAGTGCTTTATTTAGTGCTCATCTCACCTTAAAATTCTTAATATATATATATATATATATATTTTTTTTTTTTTTAACAAGAGTCCTACATTTTATTTTGTGCTGGGCCTTAAAAAGTACATGGGGTCTTGGATGTAACCTCAGCTCTGCTCTACTAGGATGAATGGGACTCTGTCTCTATGGACAATGACTGCCAGTCAACCCCACATATACTCAAACAGGTACAGTAATTAAATGCCTCCTCTAAGACCTGGAACATCTCCTGTAAGAGGCTATGTGTTCTAATTTAGGCCATAGTTTTTCATTAGAAAACTGAGATGGCAAATTGCAGAAAGGCTTGCTTTACTTCATTTTAAGGTGCTAAGGAAAACAAGAGAAGCTTTAAGCCTTGTTGTGTAAAACATGAGATGGAATCTCTGCTTCTAGGCAGAAAATATCACCTTCTTTTGGGATAAGGCCAAACGCATGGCTTTTCACAAGTAAAGCCGCACTGGGTGATGCTTATACTATTTCTACTTTCCTTTCTCAAAGGGGTGAAAACACCCCACTGCCACCTTTTGGTTGTACTAGATTATGGGAACACGATGCACTAGATTATGGGGACACGGTGCTATAAGGGACACTCCTGTTTCTCTGATTAACCCCTGCCCGCTTAGTTTGTTTGGGCGGAGCTACACCCATGGTGTGGGTTTATGATCTACTCCTCGTGGCTGTCTAGCACGTCAGGTTTACAAAATGTTTTCACACTATCTCATAAATGCTGGTTGAATTGAATTGGAACATGTTCATAAACATTTTAGAGTCTGAACTTTCAGCAGAAATTCATCTAAGTTCTGTTCAAATTACAGCCAAGGTCTATAAAGCAGCAAAATTTTCAGACTCTGGGATCATTTATGATTTGCTATCAGTGTTTTGATGATTTAAAGCCCATCTGTCTCCTTTTCCTCAGGGCCTTTGAACTTTTAACAAATGCCTGGAGTTTCTGCACAATGACTTTCTACTTCAGTATGAAAAGGTCACTGTTTAGTGTAGGCCCAGTACAGAGGGAGAGACTCCACTTTCCATGGGGTCAAGTACCCCGACATCTTCATCTGGATTTTTTTCCCCCCGGTCAGAGTGATGAGAGACAATGTTCTCTTTCCATTTGCCAAGGTACTATCTTCTTGGAGGCTGCCCGATTACATGATAATCAAGGTAAGGGGAGAAAGACTGCACTCATTCTTTAAAGAACATGAATGACATTTGTCATTACAGAAATTTAGGTTCCTAACCACTTCTGTTTTGTCACTGCCTGATTTGAATAGATTTTTCCTCAAATAAACTTAATGTTTACAGTGTCTCAGTTTGCCTTCTACTAGTTCTGGTGTCAGAAGAAGAAATGAAAAGCGAGCCCCAGAGTCCCCCTGACCCAGCAGCGACAAGGCAAAGTGCCTGCTGAGCCCCTTCCCCACGCCACTCCCCAACCCCCAGCTTGCCGCTTTCTAGTGAGGATGAGTCAGTCCCTCTCAGACCTCCCGTCAAGACTCTTTCATTATGAGCTTTCAGACTTCATTTGAATATTTCCTTTTCCAGACTGGGTCCAGAAACTGGCTGGTGTTGGATGGGGTTGGACTTGGAAATGAACTCGGTCTACCAGGTCTGATTTCAGCTGGACTGCTTTCATCCAGTGTGATGTCTGCAGTGAACAGAATGTTGTTTTTAGGCTGAACAAGCAAGTTAAACTTACCAAAGAAAATCTTGACTTACAGTGGTCACAGTGGAACAGTTTCAACCTAGATAAGCTTATCCATTTATGAGGTGTCCTAGAGAAAAGGGGTCTCAGCTAAGCCCTGACCATTCAGGATGGAGGGAAAGTTATTTTTCTTCCTCTGTATTTTCTGGTGACAAGGATGGGATCACTCACTCCAGAGCTTAGAGAGAGGGATCCTGGGAAAACCGGAAGAAGCTGGCAAAAGGTGAGAATTCTTACCAAAGTTAGCTCTCCCATACCCCTATCTGTGGTGCCTGGTAGAGCAGAAGTAAAGGTCAGGAAAAGAAAATGATTTACTCACGTTCAAGCATCTAGCTGTCAAAACATTGTTGATCTTTTTTTTTTTTTAGTATATGTGCTGCCGAAGCGAGCACCATTGTTGATCTTTTGATGGTTTTGTTTCTAGTCCTTTTTCCTCAGTATAGCTTTTCTTTTGTATTGCATACTTGTGGTTATGCTCTCTCTGTATGATTTTGCATCCTGTTTTCTTTTCATTTTTCAAAATGAAAGCAAAAATATTTTTCATAATACATATTATTTATGAACACATTTTTATATGACTAAATAAGATCCATTAAATTAGTATACCAATGTTATTATCCATATTTTCACGATTGGGCACTTAAGTTATTCTTAACTGTTGCAATTATAAATAATTATGCAACAGTATGCTTTTTTATATACAACTTTTTTTTTGTTCACCCCATACTTATCAAGTAACTGGCTAAGGATAGATTTCCCAAAATAGGAGTTATTGTGGCAAAGAGAATTAGCACTTCATATTCTTTACACTCATAGTTACATTGCCATTTTCCTGATATTATATTCTCAACTATAAAATATGAAACCATATCCTTCATAGCACACTTTCAATTTTGAATACGCTTTTTAAATTTCTGCTAACTTGGTAGGTAAAAAATAAATAAGCAAACTAAAATCTCCCCCAGTCCCCACCGAAAATTGCATTATTTTAAGATTTGCAATATATGCAACTTTTTACCATATTATACAACTCAGTGTTTTTGGGTTTGAAAACTTCCATCCATCTCTCTGAAGTAAAAAGAATGTAAGAGGAGGTAGTGAAGAGTGGGCAAACGAACTGTCACTGGTCCTCTATACCTTTTAGGATGATACAAAGTGACTTCCTGCTTGCTGTTCCCAGAAAATATCCCAGAACCTGGTAGTTATAACAGCTTGTCCACAAAATGGCTGCCGTTAATTCCTTCCTTCCTGTATGTGCTAACCATTCTCCCATTAACATATGGAACCTCTTCCTCAGTCATCTTCAGTATGGCTGGTCTGCGACTGCCTTGAACAATATAGCAAAAGTGATGCCAAACCAGTTCCGAGCCTGGCCTCTAAGAGAAGTGGGAGCTCTGCTGGGCTCTCTTGGAATGCACACTATAGTAGAAGGCAAATGTCACGTGAAGAGTGGGCGTGCCCTGACTAACCTGCATACTGTGGAGAAGCTCCTACCTGATAGGTAGGAAAGGCTACATGACAAGAGAGTTGCTGACCTGTTGCCAACTCTTCCAGGCCAGGTATTAGCTATGTAAGTGAGGAGTTTTGAATAACTCCAGCCATAGCTACCATCTGAATTTCTCTGGATGGCAGATGCCAAGTGAGAATCTTTCCACATATATCCATCAACCTTCATAACCATGAGACATAAGAGCAAAATTATGGTCATTTTAAGCCCCTAGGTTTGGGGACCATTTGTTTGCATTCACAGCTAAGCGGAACAGAAATCAAGGCAAAGTAATCAAAGTGCCCTCAAAGTATTTAAAGTGCCTTCACTCCTAGTAATTTCATGTTGTTTCTAACTCTGCTTTGGAATTTGACCATAAAAAATCCCCATGCCCCTCCTTCAACCCATCAAACTTGCTCTTAGCATTTTGATGGGAGCAGAGAGTTTATATGTCTATAGGCTAAACAAGTTCCTGTCTTGGTGTTATTTATATTCTAAAAAAGATCAAAACCGGGGCGCCTGGGTGGCTCAGTGGGTTAAAGCCTCTGCCTTTGGCTCAGGTCATGGTCCCAGGGTCCTGGGATCGAGCCCCACATCGGGCTCTCTGCTCTGCTGGGATCCTGCTTCCTCCTCTCTCTCTGCCTGCGTCCCTGCCTAGTTGTGATTTCTCTCTGTCAAATAAATAAAATATTTAAAAAAATTATAAAAAATATCAAAACCTTAAAAAATATTTAGTTCTAATGATGCGACAAGTGTCATATAGCAGTGAAGGAGTAGGTGATAGGTTTGAGGTGCATTAAAGTTCATTTCTTTAAATAAATGCTCTACTCCCATTCTGTGTAATTTTGGTGGGACTGGTGGTCTTATACCATAAGAATGTATACAATATAGGCTTGGTCAATCACTGAACCTTGTCTCCCAGAAAAGTGATTGGTCCAGGTGGTAGGCATATCACTCATGAATATCAATCAGAATTCTTTATTTAAATTTATACATGAAGTAAAAAAAAAAAGAAATTTATTGGAGTTTCTAAATTATGGTTAGGAAAACCTGGATTATTTTACTGCAATCAATCTTAGCTGCATGGAAGAATGTGTCTCTTTTAGGAAAGAAAATAACCAATTGGAATTGGCATTGATACATATAAATAAAGAGTCATATTGATGAAATCTATACACCTGGATCCAGCCATACCTGAAGGCATCACCCCTTGGCTTTCAAACTTCATGAGTTAATATAGCTCTTCCTGCTTTAAGTTAGTTTCAGCAGTTTCTGTCACTTGCAACAAACAAAGTTGATTCTTATATACTCATGCAACTAATTACACCAAAGCAACTCACATTTAAAAAAAAATAATAAAAGACACATGATGGATGATTTTTCAGACTACTCATATTTTGGTAACAACATTAATTAGATAAGTTTCAGCTTAAGCCAATTTTCTGCCATAACTTCTGTAACTACACACATTTTTCTGCCACCCAAGAAAATAGAATTAAAGAATGTGTAAAAACTTGCATCTGCAATAGGAATAAATTTGCATCTGCAATAACTCAGAAAACAAGAAAATTACTCACTAATTAATGTATTTTATTAACAAGTTCTCTAGGACTTACAGATTAATTGATCTTTCTATACCAGTGTGTTGTGACCTAGAGGTTCAGATATTCTACCTATGTTGGAGGGCAGCCCAAGGCCTGGAGCTAGTAGCAATATCTGTCCTGGAGTCAGGGAAGGCAGATCTGTGGGAATTTTCCCACTTCAAATTGATATGGCATTGATCTAATGCTGTAGGGACAAGCTATTCTAATGCTGGAAATTAATCTGGTTTGCCCTCAGAAGCTTTCCAATCTGTGTCTGTGGGAGTGTGTGTGTGTGTGTGTGTGTGTGTGTGTGTGTGTGTGTGTGTAGTTAATTGAATATTTAAACTTAGGAGTTTTTTAATGGTTAAATTAATTACTAGTGATTTTAAGATTCTTACATCTTTCTTTTTAAATTATCTTTATTAACATATAATGTATTATTTGCTCCAGGGGTACAGGTCTGTGAATCATCAGGCTTACACATTTCACACCACTCACCCCAATGTCCATAACCCAATCACAATATCCCTACTCCCCCACCCCTCAGCAACCCTCAGTTTGTTTTGTGAGATTAAGAGTCTCTTATGGTTTGTCTCCCTCCTGATCCCATCTTGTTTTAGTTTTTCCTTCCCTAACCCCCACAACCCCCTGCCTTGCCTCTCAAATTCCTCATATCAGAGAGATCATATGATAATTGTCTTTCTCTCATTGACTTATTTCGCTTAGCATAATACCCTCTAGTTCTATCCATGTTGTTGCAAATGGCAAGATTTCATTTCTTTTGATGGCTGCATAGTATTCCATTGTGTGTGTGTGTGTGTGTGTGTGTGTGTGTGTGTATATATATATATATATATATATATATATATATATATATACACCACATCTTCTTTATCCATTCATCCGTTGATGGACATCTAGGTTCTTTCCATAGCTTGGCTATTGTGAACATTGCTGCTATAAACATTCGGATGCACGTGCCCCTTCGGATCATTACATTTGTATCTTTAGGGTAAATACCCAGTAGTGCAATTGCTAGGTTATAGGGTAGCTCTAATTTCAACTTTTCGAGGAAACTCCATACTGTTTTGTAAAATGGCTGCACCAGCTTGCATTCCCACCAACAGTGTAGGAGGGTTCCCCTTTCTCCACATCCTCACCAACATCTGTCATTTCCTGACTTGTTAATTTTAGCCATTCTGACTGGTGTGAGGTGGTATCTCATTGTGGTATTGATTTGTATTTCCCTGATGCCCAGTGATGTGAGCACTTTTTCATGTGTCTGTTGGTCATTTGGATATCTTCTTTGCAGAAATGTCTATTCATGTCTTCTGGCCATTTCTTGACTGGATTATTTATTCTTTGGGTGTTGGGTTTGATAAGTTCTTTATGGATTTGGATACTAGCCCTTTATCTGATATGTCATTTATGACTATCTTCTCCCATTCTGTTAGTTGTCTTTTAGTTTTGTTGACTCTTTCCTTTGCTGTGCAAAAGCTTTTGATCTTGATGAAGTCCCAATAGTTCATTTTTCCCTTGCTTCTCTTGCCTTTGGCAATGTTTCTAGGATGAATTTGCTGTGACTGAGGTTGAAGAGGTGGCTGCCTGTGCTCTCCTCAAAGATTTTGGTGGATTCCTTTCTGACATTGAGGTCTTTCATCAATTTTGAGTCTATTTTTGTGTGTGGTGTAAGTTTCATTTTTCTGCATGTGGCTGTCCAATTTTCCCAACACCATTTGTTGAAGAGACTGTATTTTTTCCATTGGACATTCTTTCCTGCTTTGTTGAAGATTAGTTGACCATAGAGTTGAGGGTCCATTTCTGGGCTCTCTATTCTGTTCCATTGATATATGTGTCTGTTTTTGTGCCAATACCATACCGTCTTGATAATTACAGCTTTGGATTAGGGCTTGAAGTCTGTAATTGTGATGCCACCAACTTTGGCTTTCACTTTTAACATTCCTCTGGCTATTCAGGGTCTTTTCTGGTTCCATGTAAATTTTAGGATTATTTGTTCCATTTCTTTGAAAAAAATTTATGGTATTTTGAGAGGGGTTGCATTAAATGTGCAGATTGCTTTTGGTAGCATAGACATTTTCACAATAGTTATTCTTCCAATCCAGGAGCATGGAATGTTTTTCTATTTCTTTGTGTTTTCCTCAATTTCTTTCATGGGTACTTTATAGTTTTCTGAATACAGATTCTTTGCCTCTTTGGTTAGGTTTATTGCTATGTATCTAATGGTTTTGGGTGCAATTATAAATGGGAACAGCTCCTTAATTTCTCTTTCTTCTGTCTTGTTGTTGGTGTATAGAAATGCAACTGATTTCTGTGCATTGATTTTCTATCCTGACACTTTACTACATTCCTATATGAGTTCTAGCAGTTTTAGAGTGGAGTCTCTTGGGTTTTCCACATAAAGTATCATATCTTCTGCAAAGAGTGATAGTTTGACTTCTTCTTTGCCAATTTGGATGCCTTTTATTTCTTTTTGTTGTCTGATTGCTGAGGCTAGGACTTCTAGTACTACGTTGAATAGCAGTGGTAATAGTGGATATCCCTGCCATGTTCCTGACCTTAGGGGAAAATCTCTCAGTATTTCCCCATTGAGAATGATATTCGTTGTGGGTTTTTCATAGATGGCTTTGATGGTATTGAGGTATGTACCCTCTAGCCCAAACAAACACTTTGAAGAGTTTTGATCAAGAAAGGATGCTGTACTTTGTCAAATGTTTTTCAGTATCTATTGAGAGTATCATATGGTTTTTGTTCTTTCTTTTATTAATGTATCACACTGATCGACTTGAGATGTCAAACCAACCTTGAAGCCCAGGAATAAATCCCACTTGGTCGTGGTGAATAATCCTTTTAATGTACTGTTGGATCCTATTGGCTAGTATTTTGGTGAGAATTTTTGCATCTGTGTTCATCAAGGATATTGGTCTGTAATTCTTTTTGATGCGATCTTGGTCTACTTTTGGGATCAAGGAATGCTGACCTCATAAAATGAGTTTGGAAGTTTTCCTTCCATTTCTATTTTTTTGGAACAGTTTCAGGGGAATAAGTATTAATTCTTCTTTAAATGTTTGGTAGAATTCCCCTGGGAAGCCATCTGGCCCTGGGCTCTTGTTTGTTGGGAGATTTTTGATGACTGCTTTAGTGTCCTTACTGGTTATGGGTCTGTTCAGGTTTTTTTTTTTTCCTTCCTGTTGCTTTGGGATGGAATGTTCTGAATATATCTGGGATGTCCATCTGGTCCAGTGTGTCACTGAAAGTCTTTATTTCCTTGTTAATCTTTTGCTTAGATGATCTGTCCATTTCAGTGAGAAGGGTGTTAAAGTCCCCTAGTATTATTGTATTATTGTTGATGTGTTTCTTTGATTTTGTTATTAATTGGTTTGTATAACTGGCTGCTCCCATGTTAGGGGTATAGATATTTAAAATTTTTAGATTGGAGAGACAATTTAAGTATGATTTAGTGTCTTTCCTCATCTCTTATTATAAGCTTTGGCTTAAAATCTAATTTTTCTGATATAAGGATTACCACCCCAGCTTTCTTTTGATGTCCATTAGCATCGTAAACAGTCTTCCACTACCTCACTTTAAATCTGGAGGTATCTTTGGGTCTAAAATGAGTTTCTTTGGAGACAGCATATCAATGGGTCTTGTTTTTTTTTTTAATCCATTCTATTACCCTGTGTCTTTTGATTGGGCATTTAGCCCATTTACATTCAGGGTAACTATTGAAAGATATGAATGTAGCGCCATTGTATTGCCTGCAAGGTGACTGTTACTGTATATTTTCTCTATTCCTTTCTGGTCTACTACTTTTAGCCACTCTCTTTGCTTAGAGGACCCCTTTCAATAGTTTCTGTAGGGCTGGTTTGGTGTGTGCAAATTCTTTTAATTTTTGTTTGTCCTGGAAGCTTTTTATCTCTCCTTCTATTTTCAATGACACCCTAGCCGGATGTAGTATTCTTGGCTGCATATTTTTTCATTTAGTGCTCTGAATATATCATGTCAGTCCTTTCTGGCTTGCCAGGTCTCTGTGGATAAGTCTGCTATCAGTCTAATATTTCTACCATTGTATGTTACAGACCTCTTGTCCCGAGGTGCTTTCAGGATTTTCTCTTCATTACTAAGACTTGTAAGTTTTACTATTAGATGACAGGGTGTGGCCCTAATTTTATTGATTTTTGAGGGGGTGTCTCTGTGCCTTCTGGATTTTGATGATTGTTCCCTTTGCCATATTAAGGAAATTCTCTATTAAATTTTGCTCCAATATACTTTCTTTCTCTTCTTCTGGGATCCCAATTATTCTAATATTGTTTCATCTTATGGTGTCACTTAGCTCTCAAATTCTCGCCTTATGTTCCAGTAGTGTGTTTGTCTCTCTTTTGCTCAGTTTCTTTATTCTCTGTTATTTGGTCTTCTATATCAGTTATTCTCTCTTCTGACTCATTTACTGTAGCCGTAAGAGCCTCCATTTTTTTTTAAGATTTTATTTATTTATTTGACAGAGAGAGATCACAAGCAGGCAGAGAGGCAAGCAGAGAGAGTGAGAGGGAAGCAGGCTCCCTGCCGAGCAGAGAGCCCGATGTGGGACTCGATCCCAGGACCCTGAGATCATGACCTGAGCCGAAGGCAGTGGCCTAAACCACTGAGCCACCCAGGCGCCCGAGCCTCCATTTTTTATTGCACCTCATTAATAGCTTTTTTGATGTCAACTTGGTTAGATTTTAGTTCTTTTATTTCTCCAGAGAGGGATTTTATTTCCCCAGAAAGGGATTCTCTAATATCTTCCATGCCTTTTTCAAGCACAGCTAGCACCTTGATAATCGTCATTCTGAGCTCTAGTTCTGACATATTACCAATGTCCATATTGATTAGGTCCCTAGCCATTGGTACTGCCCCCTTTTTTTTTTATTTTTGTGGTGAGTTTTTCCACCTTGTCAGTTTATTCATGTAATAATATATGAATGAGAGAGTAAAGTACCAAAAGGGTGGCAATGACCCCAGAAAAAATATATGTTAACCAACAGAAGAGACCTGAAACCAGAGGGAGAAGAAAATGGGAAAAATAAAAAAATTAAACATAAAAAATATATGTATTAGAGTGGTGAATAGAACAGAGCCACCCACTTGATTTTGGGTGTATTCTGGTATCTCAGAAGAAACTACCTTCCAAAATTTTAAAGAAAGAAAAACTTATGTATATAATAAAGTAAGGAAAAAGATGATGAAGGGATGGAATATGACTGTAAAGATGAAAATTAAAAAAATGTTCTAAAAAAGGAATTGATAAGATAAGTTGGTTGGAAAAAGAAATAAAAAGAGGAGAGAATGTGATCAGGCTGGACCTAGATTTAGGGTATATTTTGATCTATTAGAAGAAATTATATCCCAAAAGTTTAAAGAAAAAAAACCTATATGTATACAAAAAATAAGGTTAAATACAATGAAGTGATAAAATATTACTATAACAGTGAATGTTTAAAAAGACTTTTTAAAATAAGGTATTGATAAGAGAAAATAGTTTAAAAATGTTAAAAGAAGAAAGAGGAAAAGTTAAAAAAATAGAATAAGAAAAAAAAATAAAAAAAAATTAACTTTGCAAGACTAAAGGATCATGTGAAAAAAAAACTATGAATTCTATGTGTGGTTTCTCCTAGCTTGGAGTTCTGCTGTTCTCGTTGATTGGTGAACTTGGTCTGGGCTGAATGTTCTTGCTGATATTCTGGGGGAGGGACCTGTTGCAGTGATTCTCAAATGTCTTTGCCTGAGGTGGAATTGTACCACCCTTGCCAAGGGCCAGGCTAAGTATTCTCCTCGGGTTCACTCTCGGGAGCTTTTGTTCCCTGATGCTTTCCATACAGCTTTGGAGGACAAGAATGAAGATGGCAGCCTCCCAGTCTCCGGCCCAGAAGAGCAGAAAATAGCAGTCAATCCCTCATCTCCCTGGTCTCTGGCTGCACTCCATGTTCACCAGGCCTGTAACCTAGTGTTTCTATCTCTGGCACAGAGCCCCGTTTGCAGTTTCCCATCCCAGAAGATTCCTGCCCTGCATTTCTGCACTGCTTCCCCTGGAGGAGGCATGGGGTCTCTCTGGATCTGCTACCTGTGGGGCCCTTGCTCAAACAGCAGTGACCTGACTGTGCCCGGATCATGGTTTAAGGTAACCCCGAGCTGAGAGCTCCCTCCTCAGCTCTGTCTCTGTAGCTGCCTCCCCTGCTCCCTGGCAGCTCTGCCACACTCAGAAACCCCTGGTGTTTCTGTGACCCCCCAGGTCCTGAGACCACACTGTCCCCGCAAGGGCTCCACCTCTGCTTAGCCTCTGAAGCGACGTCCCTCAGTGGAGCAGACTTCTAAAAGTTCCATTTTGTGCTCCGCTGCTCCACCAATTGCAGGAGTCCCCCACCCCGGGTTTCTCTTCCTATCACTTCGGATTCACTTCTCCTCACTCCTACATTTCAGAAAGTGGTCGATGTTCTGTTCCTAGAATTGCTGCTCTTCTTCTCCCTATCTCCTCCTGAGTTTATAGGTGTTCAGAATGGTTTGATAACTATCTAGCTGAACTCCTGGGATCAGTTTCCTACTCCTCTGACATCTTGCTTCCTCTTTCCATTTAAACTTAGTTTTAATTTTTATCCAAGTCATATATGAACATTTTCTTTTTCTACAGAATGTTTGGACAACCTCCCAAAACATCTCTCATGTTTTCCACTCTTTAGACACTTAAAAACTTTTTATCTCTCTTTCAAAATAATATCTCTGTCTCTAAATGAGCAACTTCTTAATTTTTCTTTTGTAGGCCTTACCAATATATTGAATTCCCATTACTAAAGAAGCACATTTTCTCACACCTCTCACATACTTTTCTCACACTTCTTACACACTTCCTCACAACTCTTATACACAAGCAAATGTTCACACCCACTTGTATGCAAACACACATCTGTCATCTATTAGCTTCAATAAATTCCCATTGTAATTATAATTTACAGTAATTGCAGGTTTTGCTTCATTATGATTATGTAAATATGATTCTTAGCTGAATTCTGTAGTTGATTATGATGATTCTTCCCTTCTTGATCAACTTTTATTTCTCTGGGGTGATTGTTCTCTTATGTTATTTTTTATTTGTTTAGTTTTTCATTAAAGTAGACCAATTTACTACCAAATTCTCTCCCAGATGTATAATAGCAATTCAGTGTATTCATTCACCATCAATATCCTGTCATTTTCACTTTCTGCAGTGCTGTGTCCTGAGCCTCTGTATCTGCTCCAGTCTTGCTGTTTCCACTGCTAAATTGTATGGTACTTTCCTCCTGGGATCTCTTCTCTTTGTCCTGGAGTCCCTGCTGCTTGAGTCCCCTGTGTCCCCACTTCTCAGATTTCTCCAGCAGTCCTGAAAAAGAATGCCTGGCAGGTAAATTTTGAGACTTTACACATCCCAGAACATCTTTTTGATATCATTCTTACACTGAACTGATAGTCTTGCTGAATGTAGAATTCCATTAGAAATTATTTTCTCTCAGAATTTCAAAGATGTTGCTCCTCCAACGCATTCTAGTTTCTGTGAACACACAAGCAACTCGGGAGCGTCCCGGCATCATCTTGAACTGCCCGGGGTACACCGGGGACAGGAAGATATCCAAGAAACCGGCGGGCCACTCCAGGTTGGTGGTGGCAGTTTTAATAAGCAAAGGGAACTTACTCATGAGGATTGTCTTGGGTGGCTTTGGGACAGGGGTTCTCTGTGCCTGCCTGACGAATCTTAAAAGGTGATACTGGGTTCCCTCAGGAACACTGTGCAGAGTGTGAGCACACAGCACTACCCAAAGGCTGTGTCCTTGGGGCAGCTTGGGGGGTGGGTGGAGGTGAGCAGGGTGGGGAAGCCCAAGTTGGGGGTTTGGGGTAGGAGGGGGTGAGGGTTCATGGGATGAGGAGAGTCCCATTGCCTGAGCTCAGCTCACAGGTCAGCCTGCAGTCATGTCTTTTCAGTGACCTCTTCCAACAATGTTGCTCAATTCTTTGTGGAGGATATGTTTGTTTATTTCTGGAAGCGTTGAGGATCTTTTCTTTGCCCCCAGGTTCTGAAATGTTATAATGATGAGCCATGGTGTGTGACTGCTTTGGTTTCTTGTGCTGTAGGGAGCATTTGTGTTCACTGTGAGGGTCTCTTGCTTTCTGTGAGCCTAAGGCCTGCAGTTCTTGGAAATTAACTTAATTACTTTTTGGAGATAATTTATTCACTCTGTTTTCATTCAAGCCCTTTCTGAAATTCCCATAATTCAGCTATTAGGCCTTAAAGTCTGGTAATGTGTTTCCCTCCCTTTTTTTTTTTTCTTCCCTTCCATTTCCTTCCCTCCCACAGTTCCTCAAATTTATCACCCAAGTAGTCTTCTGAGTTTTAAATGTCTTCTTCTTTCTTTTAATTTCTAAAAACTCCAATCTATTCTCTGAATATTTGTGTTTATGGCATTCTCTTAAGACAGCAATATCATCTTATCTCTGAGGGCAATAAAAATAATTATTTGTATGTGAATCTTTCTTCTGCTTCATATGTTCTGTTTTCTCAAAGTTTACTCTTGCTCTTTGGTTCAGGTTCTGTATTCAGTATTTGAATTCTTCTGAAATGTGGCCACTGTCTCATTATACTTAAGAGAGGGTCATAAAAAGCTCCAAGTTTTATGTCCACGCACAGGGTAATTTGACTATAGTTTGTTTTTTTTTTTTTGGTTTTTTTTTTTTTTTTTATTTGACAGAGAGAGAGATCACAAGTAGGCAGAAAGGTAGGCAGAGAGAGGAGGAAGCAGGCTCCCTGCGGAGCAGAGAGCCCGACACGGGGCTCGATCCCAGGATCCTGAGATCATGACCTGAGCCGAAGGCAGCGGCTTAATCCACTGAGCCACCCAGGCGCCCCATGACTATAGTTTTTTGCTGTAGCTTGATTTAACTGACATCTTTCACTGAAGAATCCTCACATCAGAATACCTAGATTTTTTCCTGGGGGCTGGTCAGATTCCTCAAGGATAGTTCTTCAGTAGGCTGTGCGGGAGGCAAATGCTGACTGATGCTTCCAATGAAAGAGTTTCAAATTTCACTTTAATAGCACTAATTAAATCTCTGGCTTCAACACAGCATCCTTGACCTTTATTTATTTCACCCACTCCAGATAACCAACTTCTAGTATTTTGCTATTAAATTATATATATATTTTGTTAAGGTGAAGGTAATATAAGAAATGCTTCATTGTGATCTGAATACTGAAAATGATGTGCACAGTCAGGGTGAGGATGAATTTACTTTTGGCCAAGGCTGAGATTAGAAAAGCTTTAAGGCACAGTTTTAAGTGTCCCAAAGGATGGGTAGGAAGAATGGCAGGAAAAGTACATTAGAGGTAGGTATGACGCTGACAGAAAGACCATAGGGACAGTTAAAGTCATTGTGTTTTGTGTAGACTGTCAGTATGCTCTTTGGATAGAGTAGAAGAGCTAAAAACATGACTCACTGAGGCAAAGTCTGGAAAGGCATCTGTTTTCAAATGCCAGGTTAAATGTGCCACTGAATGTTTCTCAGTAAGAAACGTCATGGTAATATACATACTTTAGGGAGATTCACCAGGTGGAAATAAGCAGAATAGATGGAACGGTGGAAAGAAGTAGGTAATCCAAGGTGAAGGCCATTTCCTCACCCACAGTTAGTGACAAGAGCCTCAAGAAGGGTGACAGCGATGGTAAGAGGAAGCTGTGAATGGGAGAGTTATAACAAAGGGAGAACTGGCAAGCTTTGGTGAATGATTTCTTCTCAGGAGACACACCCCTTCACCTCCTTGCACAGGAAAGCACCATTCTAGAGAGATGCCACCCTTGAGTTATTGTGTGCTGGAAGCTGGGTGAACTTCAGCTAGAGGTTAGTTTGTCCTCCATTGGTCTGAGGCCGATTACCACAAATTAAATTTCATGCTAACCTGCTCTAAGCCAGGCCAGCGACATATCATTAAGCTTCAGGGTTATCTAGTTGATCAGACTAAAAAAATCTATTTGCACCGTTCCCTTGACAACAGTTTTGAAAATCTTTTAATCACAGTATAAAATCATTTTGCAATATTTCTCCAAAGCAATTATGCACCCTCTAGAATTCAATACTGAAAGAGGCACATGGGATGAAGCCATTACCTCTGGGTTAGCAAATGCTCCAATTTCTAGGAATGGCCTTGATGGTGCTGTTAAAAACCAGGTCTTTAAGCCAGGTTTGCACAAGCTAAGTGAGGTGGAGAATTGAATTACTTTGGTAGAAAATTAATACTGTCCTCCCATCCTTGCCTCTGATGTCTATCTCGAGCCTTCAACTTCCAATAAAGTTTATACTCTTTTGCAGGTCCAGAAATACTGGAGCCATATGAGTTCCTATTGTGATACAAAGGAAACAGAAGAATCACAGCCTCTGTGTGTGCATTTACCAGGACATAACTAAGAATACAATAGGCAAGCAATAGCTCTGATATTTAATCAGAGATTTAAAAGTTTACCAGGCATTTGTACTGATGCCCCAGAGTTCAGTATTAAGACTTTGCCTGCAACCTGTCTGAAAGAATGCAATGGAGAATATATGTGAAACTCTTATAAAACTATACCCCGTGAAGACAAGAACAATGATTACCAGCTGGAAGCTCAAGAAATCGAAACTAGCTAATTCAAAAGGAAAAGAGGAATTACATGTTATCTGATGAGGAAGACACTTTGGCAAGATGAAGGTTTTATACTTGTGTATCCTCCCTGTGGCCTCTCATGTGGCCCTCCAAGGCAGTTAGGCAAACTCATGTGAACAAATACTAAACAAGTGAACAAATATGGTAACACCAGAAGTCTGTTAGCCTCTAAACAACTGTAAATAAATATAAGAGGCAATATAGCCAGCTGTATTCATCTGCGAGGGCTGGCGAAACAAAATTCCACAGGCTAGGTGTCCTAAGCCGTAGAAATGGGTATTCTCATAGTTCTGAAGGCTGTAAGTCCAAGATCAAGGTGTCAGCTTTGGTTTTCTTGGGCTTCTCCTTGGCTGGTAGATAGATGCCTTCTCGATATGTCCCCATAGGACTTTTTTCTGTGCATATTTATCCTTGGGGTCTCTTCCTTTTCTTCCTTTAAGGACACCGGTCAGATAGGATTAAAGCCCCATCTTTATGAACCCAGTTAATCTTAATTGCCACTTAAAAGTGCCTATCTCCAAATAGAGCCACATTCTAAGATACTGGGAGTTAGCGCTTCACCGTATTTTGGAGGGACACAATTCAGTCCATAACTCCAGAAATCTTAAATTTTATTCCCCACAACAACTTCCTTAAGCTTCACCATCTTAGTACACGGAGTTCCATCTTTCCAGTTGCGCAGGTAAAAATCCTAATGTCAACTCTGACCTTATTTTCATATCTCACATCCAAGAAGCAAATCTTGTTAAATATATCTTCAAAATACAAGTGGCATACATCCCTTCTTACCACTTCCGGTGTTCTAGTCTGATTTATCTCATCGGATGACAGCCTCCTGGGGTGGTAGCCTCCTAAGTCCTCTTTATTCTTCTCCTCTTGCTGTCCTCAGTCTAACCTCCCCATGCCTTATCTAAAAAGCAGCCACTGACAATATATGACCTCCCTATAGATCTTGTCCTAGAACTTATCAACCTTCGAAATGTGTGTGTATGGGTACATAGATACATGGATATTGTGTCGTCCATCTCTCCCCACTAAAATGTAAACTCAGAAGAACAGAGACTTTGTTGTTCTGTTCCCTGACATATTTCCAATGTCTTGAATGATGTCTGACAAACTAGAAAAAAATCATGCCTAATAAATATCACTTGAATGAATAAACGGACTGTTTATATCTGCGTGCTCTGTTAGCCACTTTTTGCCTTACCTCTCCCTCTTCTATCTCAGTTGGTACCTCCTGGGATAAAAGGACCATTAGGAAGCACATCAAGTGCCTACTGTGTGCCAGAGGCTATGAAAAATAAATACAAGATTCTGGTCTAGGAGGGGAGAAAGACATAAAGAAATGAAAGTAAAGGTACAAGAATGCATAAATGTCAAGGAAGTGGAAGAAAGATTAAATGCTTAGTCTCCGGGCAAAGGCTATTATTCTGGGCCAAGGAAGATTTCTCAAAAATAGAATATGGACTGAAGAAGGAAGTCAGATAGGCGAAGGATATTGACAGTAATAAAGAATGCCATGCTTTTATGTCCTTTCCTAGGCTACTAGAACAATGGTTGTTAGTCACTGGTATTTAGAGAGAATTCCCAGGTTCAAGACTGATTTCCCACATTGGAAGAAACTAACAGCACCCAATCTGTATTATTTGCTAAAAAACTCTTCGGAAAAATACAGTTCAACTGTCAGTAGTCACATTGTTCTCTGTGAAGAGCATTAGATTTTATACTACTTTTGATTGATTTCCAAGTAAGCTTTCGGAAACGAATCTCCCCTCTCAATCTATTTTAAGAAAATAAAATTCTGTATAAGGGGAAATAAACTTTCATTGCAGTTAATTCAAACGTAATTTTTTTAAGTTTCCAGAATACATTTAAATTAAATTAAAATTAAATTAAATTAAATTAAATACATTTACCTATATCTAATATAGAGAAATCAATGAGCCTTGTGTTTTGTCAGAAGAGAAAAAGTCAATACAACTGGCTACAATAGGCAGATATCCTTTTTTTAAAGCTACAAATTAAAGAATACCTGAATTTGTATAACAAATATTGAACTACAAATTTGAAATCAGTCACAATTGATCATAAATGCATATTGGCATGTGTCCATAAATATACATAATGGTTTTCTTTATAAAATTTGAAGATATTGAAGGTATTTACTTGTACAGTAAAAGCCAGTATGACTTTCTAAAAATTAAAGAGATTAAATTATACCACAGGTGTAATTTGCAGGTATTTTGGCTTTTTCAACTTTGAATTTCTGCTAGTTAACACCATGTCTGGCATAAGGTAGAGTCTCAGTAAATATTAGTGCAATTGAAATTGAGTGGCAGTAGACATGCTTCTTTAAGTCACCTATGAAAGAAGCATTTTAATATTTGCCTAATAGACAGTTACATGACACGCATTATTGTTCCTGATTTAGAAATCAGAAAACAGAAGCATAATGAAAGAGCAGAATTCATATAGACCATCAACAAATCAACAACAATAATAATAATATCAAATTTTGGGGGGGGCTTTTGTTTTTTACAGAATATCCAGGAACTTTTATCCCCACTAATCCTATAGTATAATAAACTTAACCCCATTTTATAGAGCAGGAAATGAGATCCAAGACAACAGTCGTAGCCTGGAGACAAACTGATAATTTTTTTAAAAGATTTTATTTACTTGTTTGAGAGAGAGTGAGAGAGAGAGAGGAAGAGGGTGAAGGGCAGAGGGAGAGGGAGAAGCAGACTCCTCACCGAGCAGGGAGCCACAAGTGGGGCTGGATCCTGGGATCCCAGTATCATGATCTGAAACTGAAAGCAGATGCCTAACTGAGTGAGCCACCCAGGCACCCTGACAAACTGATAATTAGTAGAATGAGGTGGGGCTGTGTGGAAGTAGCCTTCTTCTCCTGTTACCAATTTTACTCTTCTTTCTTTTGGAATGTGTGACATCTTTTGACAAATAACATCTCTCCCACCACTCCATCCTCTGTTTTCCAATTCCTAGCACTGAACCTTCTACATTATTGAGGGTGTGGGCTACAGCTAACCAGATACATACTCACTTTCTTATTGTTAGCTTTCAGGGTGCTAAATGCAAACAGCTATTTAAAGGTGACTTACAGTAGTTCCCACTTTGCCTTTGTAAAGGCTATTCTCTCTGCGTAGAATCCTTGGCTTCTCTAACACTGCCACCTCCTCTGTGAAGCTCTCCTGCCCACACCAAGAAGAATCAAATGCATTTTCCCCGTGATTTCTCGGTGTCTTGTATATCTTTATTATGGCACTGGTATGTTGCTGTCATTTGATATGGCTGTATTCCTTGATGGAAAAGAGATATTTTTCTATATTTCTCATGAGATACAAAGACTGGCACATTTCAATAGTGGTTTCTTTTTAAATGAATAATTGCATAAAAGAACAAATTTCCCATAGTTTTGTTCTTGAACAATAGCAAAACCAACATTGGGGCTTATGGGAATCTCCCACCAAATAATAAGAATGAAAAATCAAAGATGCTGATCAAAAATGTGATTCTTGTAACAAAAATTCTAAAGTGATGGCATTAGTCTCTTTCCCGAAAGATATTCACAGAGTGTCTGCTCTTTATGGATTTGACCAGGCACCACTTCTGTACCAGCTATGCTTCATACATCTACATCAACTGAAGAAAATATAGACTGACTTAAGAATGTATGAGGATTCTGGGGCACCCGCGTGGCTCAACGAATTAAGTGTCTGCCTTTGGCTCAGGTCATGATCTCAGGATCCTGGGATAGATTTCCACATCAGACTCCCTGCTCCCTTTCCCTCTGCTCTGTGAAGATTTTGCACAAAATCTGTGGAGATTTTATCCTCCCGGCATCCCTGGGCTCTCTCTCTCTCTCACACAAATAAATAAATAAATAATCTTTAAAAAAAATTATTTTATTTATTTATTTCACAGAGTGAGAGAGACAACAAGAGCAGAAACACAAGCAGGGGGAGTGGGAGAGGGATAAGCAGGCTTCCTGCTTGAGCAGGGAGCTCCATGTGGGACTCGATCCCAGGACCCTGGGATCATGACCTGAGCCGAAGGCAGACGGGTAACAACTGAGCCCTCCAGGTGCCCCAATAAATAAATAATCTTTTAAAAAAAAGAATGTACGTGGATTCTTAAGATTGTAGTAGAAATTCAGGTGGTCATCTTACTAAAATAACTTTCTGGTTTCTGAAATAGAAGCTTTGCACAAAAGTGATTTCCCTTCTTAGTTATATGGTTTCAGTATTGAATTGGCTACTTGGACTCCCAAGGTGATTCTCAATTATACTAACTTACTCAATAGGCTCAGATAGACTTTCACTTCTGAAACAAATTTCATTGCCTTCTCAGACTCTCTGCTATCATTTCAGTAATTCTGGGAATATTAGCAACTGGCACTGCCTGGTTTTGTTTTGCTCAAGTCCAATTTCTTTCAGGGCAAAGATTTTTGGGAAATGTGCTGATTTATATAATGTTAGTACTGAAAAGAGTTGCCTGTGCTTATCTTTAATCAATTACCTCATTTTTAAAGATGGGGACCCTGAGTTCAAGGTGAGTTGAGTGACTTGCTGAGATTTCCTAATGCTAGCTGGGGGCAGGCAAGCTTCAGAGTTCTGTTTTTCTGTCTGTGAGGCCAGTGTTATAGTCACCACCCTGTGCTGCCTCCTACAAATGAGTTCCTGCTTTGGGGCAATGCAGGGCATTGCAAGTATATGCCATCATGTGCACATTGAAAGCTTTTGAATTATATTTATAGTATTGAAGGTAGTTTAAGCATAGACTTTGAATTTATTCACCATTTAGGAAAATAGATGTATGCGATATTCTCAACCTACTGAACCATAATCTTTCTACAAAATACTAATGAAATACACAGTGTGATCCAGCTTTTCATTTCTCTTCTCCCCCGAGCACCCTCTTTCCATCTGCAGCACTCCATCTGAAGGCAGTGGCATGCATATATCCCCTTCTAGATAACCTTTATGACAGAATGAGCAAGACAAAGATTGCTTTGCCACGGACACATCAACCAAAGGACTTAAGAATAAGAGTCCGTTTCATAGAAGAAGTGAAACCAAACGAAAAAAAAATAATGCATAGCAGTTTAGAAATTTTCTGAATTTCTGTAAGAAAATAAATTCAAAAATATATATAATTTTATTTGACCCATAAAGTATGAAGCCTGTAGTGTCTCAATAGAAATAAGAAGATTGTAGCTGAGGTTCTAAAAGAACTTTACAGACCAAGGCTCATTGGATTTTGGAGCAGGTTGAGGTCAATGAGATGGGAAGGGGAAGTAATGGTGGATAGAGAGAATGGGGTGGCAAGGAGTTCCCTGTTAGAACTCAGAGCCAGTATGCTCTCCATATGCTGAGCAATCTAAGCCATCTAAGAAGGGTGTACCACTGGTAGAAAGAGCATCTGGCCTGAATCAGGAGACCTGTGGTTGAGGAGACCACTTTGCCTTTGGCTGTGGGTACTCATCTGCAAAATACTGGGGCAGGATCAAATAGCCTTATAACTTTTGCATTCTGGGCTTGTGGAGATTTTATCTCTTTGTAGTTCACACTACAAAGAAACATGATAAAAGAAAACATGCTGAAAATGTTGCTTGGGTTCATTTCTTGTCTCAGACTCTTCCCTCCATTTGGGCCTTGGTTTGATGAACAGGGATAACTGAGAATCATAGAAGAGGAGTGTGAAGTAGTCCTTCTATTTTTTTCTGTATTATGTGTGATCTACTATACCCATTCCTAGAATATGCTGTTAAGTTTAGCCAACTAACCAGCTGAGGGCCTGTATGTCAGGCTACCTTGATTGGAGTACTGGTGCACAGCTTAGCAACTATGGACCTTTTTTGTGGGCACGTCCTTTTTGGATCTTTAGAAGAAACTAATTCATAATTCTAAAGACTTTTGTTTTCATAGATGATTGACTAATGGTTACCAACATCTCCTCTTAATGTAAAATTACTGCATTGCTAGTGTTTACTGAGACCCAGAAATCAGGACTCTACTCGAAGTCTTTTTGCAACGCTTCTGTGTATAGGGCAAACATCTGTTCTTATTGATCTTGGGAGGGGTCCTCTCTGCCTCTAAGACATGAATGTTTGTTTCCTTCCCCAGATTAGGGAATTTCTCAACTATGGTTTACTCAAATATATCTTCTTGACCTCTCTCTCTCCACTCCCTCAGGGATCCCAATAATTCTGACATTGGCATCATTAATCTCTCTCAGTCTCTTCTCTTGTGCTTTAATCTGTTTCTCCCAGGCCTCCTCATTTTCCCTCTTTTCTATCATCTTATCTTTTAGCTCACTAATTCATTCTTCTGCTCTGTTTACTCTGGCAGCCAGAATATCCAGTTTAGACTGCTTTCCATTCATAACATTTTTAAGTTCAGCCTGATTAGATCTCATTTCTGCTCTTAGAGATTCTATATTGTCACTAATATTTTTCTCAAGCCTAGATATCAAATTCATAATTGTTACTCTGAAGTCTATTTCTGACATCTTGCTTATATCCATATCCATTAGGTCTGCTGCAGAGGCCACAGTCTCTGATTCTTTTCTTCGTTGGGGGTTCCTCTTAGTCATTCTGTTGGGGGTAGTTGAGGGAATGTATAGAGTCCAAAGTATAAACCACAACCCAAGCAAGATGCAGCTGTTTTATAGGGACCTTATGGTTGTAGTCCTCTTGTTCCTCCACCCTGTCTTCTTGGGGAAGGCCCTTGACTATTCTCTTATACCATACACAAAGATAAACTCTAAGTGGATGAAAGACCTCAGCATGAGATAGAAATCCATCAGAATCCTAGAGGAGAACATAGGCAGTAACCTCTTCGATATCACCACAGCAACTTTTTCAAGATATGTCTCCAAAGGCAAGGAAAACAAGCAAAAATGAACTTTTGGGACTTCATCAAGATAAAAGTTGCACAGCAAAGGAAACAGTTAATAAAATAAAGAGGAAACCCATGGAATGGGAGAGAATATTTGCAAATGATATTACAGATAAAGGGCTGGTATCCAAGATCTATAAAAAACTTCTCAAGCTCATTACTCAAAAAACAAATAATCAAGTAAAAAAATGGGCAGAAGACATGAACAGACACTTCTTCAAAGAAGATATGTGAATGGCTAACAGACACATGAAAAAATGTTTAACGTCATTAGCCATCAGGGAAACTCAAATCCAAACCACATTAAGAGACCAACTTAAACCAGTTAGAATGGCAAAGATTAACAAGGCAGGAAACAACAAATTTTGGAGAGGATGTGGAGAAAGGGGAACCCTCTTACTCTGTTGGTGGGAATACAAGTTGGTACAGCCACTTTGTAAACAGTATGGAGGTTCCTCAAAAAGTTAAAAGTAGAGCTAGCCAATGACCCAGCAAATACAGATGTAGTGAAAAGAAGAGGCACATGCATCCCAATGTTCATAGCAACAAGGTTCACAATAGTCAACTGTGGAAGGAGCCGAGATATCCTTCACAGATGAATGGATAAAGAAGATGTGGTCCGTATATACAAATGAAATATTACTCAGTCATTGGAAGAGATGAATATCCACCATTAGCATCGACATGAATGGGACTGGAGGGGATTATGTTAAGTGAAATAATCAAGCAGAGAAAGACAATTATCATATGGTTTCACTTATATGTGGAACATAAGGAATAGCATGGAGGACATTAGGAGAAGGAAGGGAAAAATGAAGGTGGGGGAATCAGAGGGGAAGATGAACCATGAGACACTGTGGACTATAGGAAAGAAACTGAGGGTTTCAGAGGCCTGAGGGATGGGGGATGAGTTAGCCCCTTGATGGGTATTAAAGAGGGCACATATTGCATTGAGCCATGGATGTTACATGCAAATAATGAATCATAGAACACTACCTCAAAAACTAATGAGGTGCTGTATGTTGCCTAACAGAACATAATAGTTAAAAAAAAAAAAAAAAAGCTTCTGGGCACAGACGCATGTGTCAAAGTGGGATGGTCTTTTAGCTATTAGTAGAGTAGTATCAATATTGTCTTGCCTTAGTGATGGCTTTCAACAGCTATTTTTGCTTTGTCATTATAAATCACCACCATTTAGTTTATGCATAATTAACCCTTAGACATATAACACGTTTACATTTTTCTAAATGAAGTTTTAAAATATATTTGCACCAAGAGTGTAAGAGGGTTCCCCTTTCTGTACATCCTCTCCAACACTTGTTGTTTACTGTCTTGTTAATTTTGGCCATTCTAACTGGTGTAAAGTGGTATCTCAATGTGGTTTTGATTTGAATCTCCCTGATGGCTAATGTTGATGAACATTTTTTCATGTGTCTGTTAGCCATTTTTATGTCTTCTTTGGAGAAGTGTCTGTTCATGTCTTCTGCCCATTTTTTGATGTGATTATCTGTTTTGTGTGTGTTGAGTTTGAGGAGTTCTTTATAGATCTTGGATATCAGCCCTTTGTCTGTAGTGTCATTTGCAAATATCTTCTCCCATTCCGTGGGTTGCCTCTTTACTTTGTTGGCTGTTTACTTTGCTGAGCAGAAGCTTTTGATCTTGATGAAGGTCCAAAAGTTCATTTTCACTTTTATTTCCTTTGTCTTTGGAGAATCTGAGAAACAAGCTGAGGGTTTTGGAGGGAAGGGGAGTGGAGTGTTGGGTGAGCCTGGTGGTGGATATTATGGAGGGCATGTATTTCATGGAGCACTGGGTGTGATGCATAAACAATGAATTTTGCAACACTGAAAAGAATAAATTTTAAAAAAATAATATGACACAAAGGAAAAAAAAACCAAAATAAATTTTTGCATTGCAGTCCCACCCATATGAAAATTCCTAAAGCAGACATATTGACATTGCCCCTATACTTTACTTCTATTATGACAGTTCACTGGCTAGGGCTGTGAAGTACCTTGAACATATGATCAAAGTAAGCCTATAAAATTAATCGGTTGATTATGAGTTCATAGAGCATTATTATTCTTATATACAAGTATATACGCTATTGTACTTGTTTTAAGCAAGGGATAGGCACTTTTTTTCTGTGTAAAGAGCTTGATAGTAAGTAATATAAGCTTTGTAGACTCTAAGAAGTCTATCACCACTGTTCAATTTTGAGGTGGCACAAAATCCACCATGGATAATAGATAGACAAATGGGCATGGTTATGATAAAAAACAAAACAGACCACAAAAACCACCAAAAATAAAAAAATAACTTTATTTACAAAATCAATTGATGAGTCAGTGTGGCTTACACATCACAGTTTTGTGACTGCTGTTTTAAAAAGTAAATGATGGAGCACCTGGGTGGCTCAGTGGGTTAAAGCCTCTGCCTTCAGCTCAGGTCATGATCCTGGGATCGAGCCCTGCATCAGGCTTTCTGTTCAGCAGGGAGCCTGCTTCCTCCTCTCTTTCTACCAGCCTCTCTGCTTACTTGTGATCTCTGTCTGTCAAATAAATAAATAAAATCTTAAAAAAATAAAAAGTAAATAATAAGTAATTTGTATGAGTTCCTCTCAAATTCTTTTTCATGCTGTTCTATTGCCACTGGAATATGAGACTGAGTTCAGTACTGCATCAGTTGAGTTTTGCCCAATTTAAATCTGCTGTGTTCAAAAATATTTGAGAAGCATGAGTATTCAAAAGGCAAGTTAATGTTATCGATATCCTAAAAAGAGCCAACTTCAATTTTTCACCTTAGTGGTGGAGGCTGGCATTTATAAAACCAAAAAGCCATTTCTTGATATATTTTTGTGGGAGAGCCTCGAATAGAAGAAATGGGAAGGCAGAAGACTAGGCTAAATAATACTCAGAGCTAAAATATCTGCTTATCAGAATACAGCAGAACACTAAAAAAATAATGACAGAAATTCTTAAGGAAACTGCTTATTAAATAAAAATGAAACTGCATCAGTTCTGTGGGCAAGAGATTAGATTTAAAACTAATATGCATCTTTAAGAATAAGACAGAAATATTTATTTTATTAATATAATATCTTCAATGGAGAACATTTGTAGTTTGTAACCCGTACTTAAGCCTTAAGTATATAAAATTGTAGGTTTTCGACTATACATATGAAAATATAAATCATATGATATTACTAGTCACTTAGTGCTGCTTTAAATAGGCATAAATGCAAGCTGCTATAAGTTATATACTATTAGGCTCTAAATTAAACAATGCATAGTATCTGATTTCTGTCAGCATCAAATTGTTTTAACCTTGAACAACATTTATTTACATTTGATGTAATAAATTAGAAAAGGACTTTTAAAATATTCTTATGACAGGTTAAAATTAAAAGAATGTTGGAAGTCAAATTTCTGGCTAAAATGCAAAAAAGAAAGTTGGAATATGTGCATTTGAAAGTGCATCATAAAAAACAAAAAAAAACCGTTTTACAGAATAAATTTATTAAAACTCTGACGTATTTATAAGCACCTTCCAAGATTCCTTATCATTTTCAGCGATCAGGTAGAAATCTAATTAAGGGTAGTTGTGATTTTTCACAATAATTGTCTTTGAAACAGGATTACGGTTTTGCTAGGTTAGTAAATTACCTTTACAAACCTTACACATTAGTTATATCCCACTGGGATTTCCAGACTGCCAATCGGTGGAGAGAATGCCAGCCGAGTACTTGGATCAGTAAAGTTTGTGCCCTCCGTAGCTCCAGGAACCAAAGATAAATGACCTCCCCCGGGAGCAGCCCTAACAGACACCTGCCTCAGACAGTTAATGAGATGACATACACAAAACACACCCCAAATTCTAACCAATGCGATGGATTCTTACAGGAAGATTCTATCTTATTTTTTATGCAACAAACATATACCAGTTGCCCAGTCTTTGCTTATGACAGCTACTGTAGAGGACTGGATTCGTTTGAAGTGAGAATTAGTGAATTGATAGTGACCCTAAGGAAAGAATTTGATGTTTACACAATCTCAACAATCTGCCTGAGGTTTTCTTTATCCTTGATTTTTCGTTTCTTTGAACATCACTTGATCTTGTATTCATACATGTTTAAGAGGTTCAAGAGCATAGAAATAGTCTAAAAACAAAGAGAATGCTTAAAAACACGTTTATGCAATTAACAATTAGAATTAGAACAATTAGAAAATAGAGTGCTAAATGATAGGAAGTCAGAATTTAATAATTTAGTCTTTTACCTTTATTTACTCTTTCCCGTAAGTCCGTATGTGTCGAAAGTACTGGATTCTTCACTCTCACATGATAATTTATGACTAGTGATGTTCCTCTGCCTTGAGTTTCCATAGCATTGAACTGCAGCAGATACACTTAGCTGTATGTTTTGCCATTGTTCAATATTGTCTGGTTTTGGTTCATGCACGCTAGCTTTATTTTTGCAGTTTAATGGTGAGCTCCTTAAAGCTAAGGATCATGTCTAAGGCATTGTTAGTATCTCCCAGAGCATTGAGCATTGCACCAGCCCCACAGCAAACATTAAGAGTCTATTTGTTGGTTGAGAGTAATCTAAACATAGTCAACATTTCTAGTCTAGGACTGCTTCTGTGCTGCTGGACAAAGACAGATCATCAATTTAGGAAAGTATCAAACAGAAATGGGGTTGAGTGACACAACAGGGTGGAATCTAAAATTTAGATTTGAAAATTTTAACTTCCTCTGCTTCTACTCATCATGATTCCCCAGAATGCATTTAGATTGAAAAGAGCACCTTCCCCCCTCCCCCCCATTTCTTATTCAGAATTAAGTCTATGCTGAATGGTTGAGGAAAGAACATCCTTTCTCGAACTTTCACTGATAAAAATCTCTCCCTGTCTCACTAAAAACGGCTAAAAAGAATTGAAGAATTTCGGCCTGTGATGTGTCACAAGCAATTTGGATTAAAGAAAGAGGGCTTTATTTCTCCCTTTAGCTTATCGCTTGCTTATTTTCTTGTAGCCATGCACATCTGATAATTTGGAAGATCCAGTAATTCTTACACTGCTAATTGAGTCCCACTTCATTTTTGGGTAATGCTATTTCCACATTCTCAAGCCTAATTTTTCCTTCCTTTTTACTCCAGAGTCAGGCTCATGACCGCAGCCTGGCCAATCGGAGTCCCGGTGATTGATGAGGGCAAGGGCAGGGCTCCGCTCAGGAGTCTTGAGGCTTCTGCTGGAAGTCTGGGAAAGAGGTGCCTCCTTTCTGGTCAGGTTGCTGAGATGGCAGCATTGATTAGCTTGTTGCTATTGTTGTCAATATATGGAAAGAGGTTTTCTGAAAAACAAGTTAATGCCAAAGCAAGAAGAACTGAGAGATAGCAAGAAACAGATTTTATATGACTTTGAACATTTTTTCATTGTAAGTGATAAACTCCCTTTTCCCAACGGGGCCTGTTTGCTTTGGGTTATTTGCCACTGAGAGTTCCGTACAACTCATTGGCATTGAAAGAAAATCTTGTTGTTCTCCTAAAAGGAGCCGAGTGTGTATGTATGTGTTTTTCCCACCATGTTAAAGGTAACAGATGTGTCCTACTCAGCTCTATAGTGACTAGGACAGAGTCTTTGCTTGGAAGTTCATGTTACTTCACATGGCATAGTTTTAGCAGGACTGAGTATTAGGTTTAATATTTCCAGTACTAAGGTGATGGCCACACTATGTGTAACACTTGTTTGCTGCCGTTTTATTTTCAAGATACCATGAAAAAACTTCTTACACTATGAAAGTATGAAATCCATATGTTGTTTTCTCAGTAAAAGATGGGATATTTTTACATGTACATAATTTGTGAGTGTTGCCCTGTTGCCTAAATCTGCTCACCCTTCAGTAGAATGCCTGTGAAAATTCCCATCACTTTGAATGGCTGGCTATGTACACTTTAAACGGATTAGCACTTCTTACTTTCTCAGTGTAACAAAAACATGTAAATTAGAGGCAGAGCCTGTGTTCCAGACAGGAGTGATTATCCGCTGGGTGTTATACTTTTGGCTTTCTGTGTTTTCGATGGACCATGTCCTTTGCAACAAAGCAGCAAAGCTAAAATAGATGACACTGAGACGGACAGAAGAAGTTCCTAGAAGAGATGCTGTAGAACGCTGAATACGTAGCAGGGCACTTAGGGGAGGGCGCCTAAGGAGAGTAACTAACTGTGAGGGACTGAAATTTATGCGGTTCTAAAGAGAGGCAAACATAACCAGGGGACCATATAGCAGCAGTGTCTGGTAGAAATACAATGGGAGCCCTGTATGTCATTTAAAATTTTCTAGTAGTATTAGTAAAAACAGTAAAAATGAATAAGTGAAATTAATTTTAATAATATATTTAACCAAATATATCCAAGTTGTTATTTTTTCAACATGAAGTTGACTTAAAAATTATTGAGATATTTCACGGTCTTCACTTTAATATTTGGTTGTCAACATCTGGTGTGAATGTTTCTGTCTCAGCAAATCAGTCCCCATGTGTTAAGGGCTCAATAGTCATGCGGCTGCTAGCTCACAGGAGATCAAATTCATCCTGGCTGGTGTTTGAACTTGAAATTTCTCACTGAGAAAGAAGAACAAGAGGGCATATCCTTATAGAAACTCTCTCTTCAGCTCTACTCTTTTTTTCTGCCAGTTTTATTGAGAAATAATTGACACACGTCACCGAGTAAGTTTAAGGCACACACCATGATGATTTGATTTTCATCTGTCCTGGAATGATGACCACAATAGGTTCAGCTGACTGCCATATTCTCAGACACATACAATTAAAAGAAAAGAAAGAAAAAAAGAGGGGGAAAAAAAAAGGAAAAAAAAAACCCACATTTTTTCCTTGTGGTGATTTCCTCTCTTAAACGACTTTTCTCTACCTCCTGCCTAGTGTTACTATTCCAACTCCAGTCTTAATTCGAGCTCTGGCTAGTCTTTACCTCCATCCGCCCTCACAAAGGAAAAGTAGTCAGTGCCTTTTGGTTAATTATTATGCATCAATTAAAGTATTATCAGGAAACAGGTGGCAGTCAAATTGAAGTAAATTAATGTGAATTTAATAAAAGGTCTATTTACAAAGTTGTGTTAGCAGTAGGGAAACCACACAAGAGAGTGAGGTACCCCAGAAATTTAAAATTAGCCTGAAGGTACAGGGGAGGGAGTCGTTTCCAGAATGTTGAGCAGGAGGATCCTGTGGAGAGGGTCCCATGACATGGAGCTCTGAAACTGGGTCGGAGGACACTGCCTGTCTGTTGTCTGTGGTTACCTAGTGGAAGAAAGGAAACCTCAGACCTTCTTATGCCCTTTCCTTCCTGCCTCTGAGTGGTTGTACCCATTGGCCAAGTGGAATTCCAGAGGGCAAGACAGCTCACATGGGCAGTTACTGAAGCACAGAGAAGGTGGGGAAAAGTGCTCTGAAGGGTAAATTAAACACATCTAGTACAACTGCCAACTTGAGGAAATTAAGAAAAAGTGAAGTGAGACAAGGGATAGAATATATAGTTAATATGGCCTTGAGACGTGAAAAACACTAAGTGTGTGTTTTCCTAATCTCTCTGGCATTTGGGTACCTTATATATATTTTTTCCCAGTCTTAAATTGTGTGTCAGAATCAATAGTTTGGAAACTAAAGTCCATGGGTAAGTTTCAGGGAGCTCCAGAACCCTATATATATATATATATATATATATATATATATATATATATATGTATTTTTCCCCCCTCTCTGGGCAGAATCCATAGCTTCCAATAAATTCTTGTTTATGCTTGCTTAAGAAACCCCCATGACAGAGGGCAGCATATAAAGCTTTCCACATTGCTGAATATCACCCAGGGATAGGATGATCAGCAACTTTCTTAGGTTGAGTCCCCGAAGTAGACCCCGATTCAAAGGTAGTAAATCCAGAAGGATGTGGTGGGGAAGTAGGGGAAGCGGGAAAGGGAAGGCACAGAAGCCAAGCAAGGGCACAGCTTTGGACACAGGACTGAGATGGGCGGAGCCTCACCTGTAGGGGACTCTGGGATGTCATTACAGTTGTCATTCCTCATTGTCTAAAGGTTTCCCAGGGAAATATGAATTCCTGAGCAATTTCTGCTCTCTGTAAGAAAGCACAAAGCATCGTCAGCAGCCTGGGGCAGTATGTTGAAGAGCCAGAGGTGCTGGCAGTAGGAAGAAAAAGGTCACCCAAACTGGTAAGGGGCACATGGAAGAGGTAAATGTATCCAGCAGTGACCACTACATTTACTGCTAGTGAGGGCAGGTCGGTAGAGGTGAGAGGCAAGAAAGAGGTTTATTAAGGCAGGAAGAACTTACCTTCTCCCTGCTGAGGCAAGATGTGCAGATTATGGAATGGGAAGTGGACAGTTGGCCTGGGCGACCGCTGTCTACCCACCCGCAGCCACTAGGCCACAAGCCTTGTCCTTTGGCCTCATAGTGATGTCTTGAAGCCTCTTCTGTTGAAGTTTCTTGTACTAGAAGCATTTCATGGTTCTATAGGGTGTCAAAGTGCAAGACACGCAGTGAGTTAGAGTCCCCTAACTGTAGCACAAAGTCCGGTCCCAGCCTCAGTCCATTAATGCCAATACCATCCTAATCAACACAAAACATCAGGCCTATCCTAAACTCTCACCCCTCTCCTGCCCTAGTGTCCTCTTTTCTCTTAAAATAATGACCATAATAATAGTAATAATAACAACGATGATGACGACGACGATGATGATGGAGACGCACTGAGCACTTATTCCTGTATAGGCTGTGAGCTAAGCATTTTATGTGGAGTACCTATTTATATGTCATTCAGAGAGGATTATTATCTTCATTTGACAGCAGAGAAAACTGAAGCTGAGAGTTGAAGTAACGTTCCTAGGGTCATAGCACTGGTGGTGTGAATCCAGCTTCGTTCATCCAGGGCTCACATACTCTGCACTCGAGCTTTTTGTTTTGTTTTGTTCTTTCATAGGCTGTGTTTCTATCTTGCATAATTCTTTTTTTTAAATATTTTATTAATTTGACAGAGAGATAATTCTTTTTTTAAATATTTTATTAATTTGACAGAGAGAAATCACAACTAGGCAGAGAGGCAGAGAGAGAGGAGGAAGCAGGCTCCCTGCGGAGCAGAGAGCCCGATGCGGGGCTCGATCCCAGGACTCTGGGATCATGACCCAAGACGAAGGCAGCGGCTTTAACCCACTGAGCCACCCAGGCGCCCCTATCTTGCATAATTCTTATTCCATATGATTGTTTGTGTGAAGATCCTTTCTTGCCTTGGTCCGTTGAGTTGTCTGTTTCTTCTTCTGGTGGTAGAACGGCTCGTCTCCTTGAGGGACTCCTCCCCACCATGTAGTGCAGGTGAAGCCATGTCTCCCAAGCCCCTTGCCCTTTGTGGAAGTTAGTCAGGGCATGTGAACCAAGCTAGTGAATGACAACACTTTTCTGGGATATTTGTTGGAATCGTTTGTAGAGAAGCTTTTACTCCTTCAAAGGCTGAAGGTACTAAGTTTCATATAATCAGGTGCTGTAGAGAGGTCATTCCTGACATCTTCGGAAGAGTTCAAATGTGAGAATTAAAGCAAAACAGAACATTGCCAGAGTCCTGATGATAAGGTTTAAGTACCTGTCTTCATCCATCTGTGGAAGAAACCAGGTGCATCTAGTTTTGTTGTCAATAAATTCTGTCCGCCTCCTGACACACACAGTTCTTTCTTTTGGCTTACTCTAGTTTGCTGATTTGAAATTGAAATCACTTTAGCATATTCAAATTTATTTCCTCCCTTTTCACTGCCACTAGATTGTGAATTTCTTGAGGGCAGGGACCATGTCTTATTTTACTATTCCAAGTGCTTAGTGTGGATTCTAGCATGCAAATTTGCTCATGCAGTTTGTAATGAATTAAATAGTTTGGGATCAACACAACATCCCAAGATTTTGTGGGCAAAACCAGTGATAACTCATAGTAAGCATTATAGCTTCAACAGGCATATTTCTTGGACAGGCATATTCAAATGTCTTCTGGCATCTGGGGCATGCTAAATGGACAATATTTTGAATACATGGATTGTGGTTTGGTTTCCTGTTGGTTTATTGTCTCTGAGTAGTTTGATGAACACCTCACTTCCCTAATAATGTAAACCAGCAATGCCAGCCCCTCCCTCAGGTACCAGGGGACTACAGGTGAGCTGAAGGACGGAGTTGCTAGTCTCTCTGGTGACTTGGATTTATGGGACTGGCTGGGTTTTTCTGGAAGAATGATCAATGGCAGCCATATGGTCTCCTCAGTGAGACCTAAAGATTGGTAGGTCTAACATGCCTGGTTTTTATGTGGGTATCTATTGTCAGCAGCTCTATTCCTCAGCAAACCCAGCCTTCCAGCAATTACAGCTGAGCCGCATGTGGGTACCTCTTCCATCTGCATCCAGGGGCCCTTTCCCTCCAAATTCTCACTCAGTCGTGTAAGTCAAAGTCATTTAGTTCCTCTTGTCATTTCCATGACATTATTTCCATGTCATATAGAAATAAGTGTACCGCTCAAACTCCAGGCAGCATATGGCAAAAGGAGAGTTTGGTCCAGGCTTAGGGAAGGGAGGACTAAGCCAGAGTGGGAGGTACTGACTGGGAGGTAAAAATAGTCCGAGTGAGAGTTTTTTCTGGCTTTTCTGTTCATGTTATTCTCATTCTAAGCTGTGGAATTATATTCTCAGTAATGTAACAATGCTGTAGCTATGGAGTGTTGTTCATTTGTATATGTCTGTGTATTTATAGCTAGCTCTGCACTCAGGAGACCACTTCTGTTAAAACACAAAGATAGAGTCAATGTATACCAATTCTATGGAAACTGCTCTGGATTGATGCCACAATTTCCATAAAGACTAGTTAATTATAACTCAGTATACTAACCAACTAAGAAAGTGTCCATTTCAATCAATTCCTTAGATCTGGTACAACACCTCGAGCTGTTGATAGGTTGAACTTGAGATTCTGCCTTCAGAGAAGCTTTCAAAGAAAAGAAAAGAATTAATCTAGACTATTTCAGGTGAGGTCTAGTAGAACAAATAAAACAAAACAAAATAACAAGGACAACAATAAGAAGTTTTGGGAAAAATATGTGTTTTCACGCGTCTGAAGGGCAAATGTAGAAGAGGAATGCTCTTTGTTCTCATCACTGTCCTGGGCAGAGCCGGTGACTAGGCAGGAGCACCTTGAAGGCAGATTTCAGGTGGACTTGGGAAAAAGTCAGTCTGCTCTTAAATTGGTTTTCTTTTCATTGTGGCAGATTTTCCATCACTGCAGTCACTGCAGATGATCACCCCAAACTGGATGACGATTTGGTAGAGATGTGTTACACCAGTGATGGCTCAGCACTTAACCAGGATCCTTTCTCTTCTTTCTTACTGACAGGATCTGAAATCATTATTTGAGATGAAGAATTACACGTCCCTGCTTTCCTTGCAGATAAGTGTGATCAATAAGGAGCAATCATTGGATGGAACTCTTGACATAGTCTTTTTGTCCTTCCTGCCTCTCTCTGGCTTCCTGCCTGAAATGCAGATGTGTTGGCGGTGGGTCCAGCTGCATTTAGAATAATGGTATGACCTTGAGGATGAAGGAGCACATTCAGTATGGTGGGACAAAAAGACAGAAACAGCCTCAGTTCCTCAGGGCCTTATCAGCTTGGACTGCCTACCTCCTTTTGTTTGTAGTTTGAAAAAAAAATAAAAAAACAAAACTTCCTTCTTTTATAGACTTTTGCATTTCCAGCTTTTCTCATGGATAGCCAAATGAAATTCCTGTCAGAAACATGTATAGTCAACCACCCAACTTTGTGGTCTTTTTCAATTTTAAGCATCTATGGATTTAAGAGTTCATTATTTCACTTTCATCTATAATCCCTATAAACTATTCATATGACAATTAAAAATTGAAAGGAATAATGCTAGAGTAATATTGAGACATTACACTGATGTGTTTTTTTTTTTTTTTCTATATTGTCCCCAGTACCTAAATGACATTGATTCAGAGGCAATTATTTATTTATTTGCTTCAGGGAAGCCTAGAACAAAAGGCTTATTGTTGAACTCTAGTTTCCGATTGGTGTCTTATAGGTCCCAATGAGACAGTGTCTTCAGAGCAAGGCTTTATTGAGAGGGAAGGGGTTTTTCTAAATTCCAAAAGCATCCCTCTTCTAATGAGAACCAAGCCTGGCTGACTCAGATAATAGAGTTTTTATAGAAGTCGTAGAATATAAGAGGAGAAGGAAAAGTGTATAATGAAACAGAAGTGTTCTTTTCTCCACTAATAAAAGGAAGGTCATCAGCTTCCTGTGATTGAAGAAGAATCTGTAGAGGTGGGAGGGAAGAGAGTGAACATCAGATGGAGTGCTCTGGCTCTCCCATAATGCCAGTTCCCCTAAAATAGGGAAAAGGCAGAAAACCAGGTAAGTTAAGCACACTCTGAGAACATCAGGGCCTCCAGAGAAGGCCTCTTTTCTGGCAAGCTGTTGAGACCAACAGAGCCCAGGAAGAGAGAGCAAAACAAAGGGTCTAGGGAGGGTTGTGGCTCATGTGTTCAATTCCCCAAGGGGTCTGTTACTTATCCAGATGTCCCAAGTGCTCTAGGGTGGGTCGATATGTTGATGCTGAGAGGCCTAGTATACTGTAAGACACCTGTAATTTGTACCAGCCAGGTGCCATTGGGAGTGTGTTACTTGCACCTTGCATTCTGGTTTCACTTTGATGAGAAAGAAATACCTTGACAGTCAAGAGACAATCTTGAACACTGAACTGAATATTTGCCCAAAGTTTCTTTTTAAACTGGAAGGAATCTAGATACCTTTAATCATCAAATCTAAGTGTGTCTCCGTGTCTTAGTGTCTCATTTGGAGTTTGATCAAGCCTTATGAAATCGTGGGATTAGTCTATGCAAGGCTATTGCTCTCATGTGAGGTGTTGGGCCTGAATTGACTATGTACTGGCTGTCATGGAAAAGGACATCAGAATATGAAGTTGGAAATCGCAAGGACAAATTCTTTTCTTCAAGCACCAACTAGAATCCAAGGGGACAAAGTGGAACCCACATCTGAAGTTCGCCATCTCTAAATCTTCATCATGCTGGTGCCTTTACCATGGAAGTGTACACATATCCAGCCTAGGGCTTGGAGAAGTTGGAGGGGGGTACATGGCAGGAGAGAGAGGGCCGCTGAGGGCTGGTTTGTCACTCCCCCAACGAGGTAAGCTGCTGATCAGTGATGGAACCTGTAGGCTATTGCCACAGTGTCCAACCTCCTGACCATAGAAATGGCCACTCCTTCAACCACCACAATTTATAATGATCATTCTAGAGTAGGTTAGTTTTAGGGAAAAAAAAAAAAGATAGTAAGCAACTCTGAGTTGAAATGTATATACTTCAACTCCTCTCCACACATGTGTTTATTAGATTGTTCATGAGATAGGAAATTTCTGGTAATTTGAGAAAATGGTAGAAATGTATTGTGGTCTGGATAAGGCTAGACTGGATGATTATGAAGTTTCCTAATGGGTGATATCAACAGGGAGAACAATGATCATGTAGACCAAGATGATGAGAACAAGGACTTCCACTGATCTCTAGGGCATACAAAATGTGCACGACAACTTGGTCCCATTCTACACACTGTCTGGATAAGAGGGGTAAGTAACGAGATGATAATTGTACTCTGTTAAACTTACTATAGAACTAGACACTGCTCCCATTCTTTTCCCTGCCCATGGGAGGAAGAAGAGGAGAGGATACACAGCTTTTCATTTATAATTAAAATTTTTTTAAAACACGTATAGCTTTTTGATGAAGGTCTCACTTATAGAGCAGAAGGCCCCCCTTCCTTGGTTCATGGGATGACACTTGTTTTTTTAAGAATTCTCATAAAGACTCTTCATCCTGACAGATCCATCTAGTTTATCATTATATCAACCTCCTGCTTCCTTAAATGGATTGGGAAAAATTTGGAATTCTACATCTTTTTAAGAATAGGAAAAACCTCAATAGTGAGTAAGACAAATTTCCTATTTGTCTATATTCCTCCATGATTAAAATGCTGTTTTTTGCTTTTGTGGCTGTGACATTGCAATTTATAACAATAAATCTGACTGAACCCCCAATTCTTGAAATCTGATGCTCCCTCTAGGTAAAGAGTGTTAGAATTGAGTTGAATCGTAGGACACCATGCTGGTGTCCAAGTATTGTTTGGTGATGTGAGAAAAATCACCCACACATTGTAATTTGTGACTAGAATTGTAGCCAATCCTTAGCAAGACTCTTCTTAAATATTCCTCGGGCTCTATCATGCCAGATAAACACAAAAAACCCCAGCAGACTTGGTTGTTTCATCATTCATAGAATATTCTGTAGTATTTGGCTTCAGCTAAAATGTAATTCTTTTAATGTTTGTGCAAGCATAAAAGGTGTAAGGAAAGTCTTAGGAGATGAGGTGTGTGTGCCTGGGGTATTCATGATTATATGTATGTGTGTTGAATGAGGATGGGAATAGAGCAGGTATGGGTTGGTCTTTCAACAAAGACTGGCATTACCTGTGTCCTATCCTTCTAGCTGGAGGTATTTCTGCCCAGGGTGCAGAGGCTTTGGTGTCCAGGCTGGGCACCCAGCCCTCTTTCAACATGATATGGCCTCCTGATGACCTGCCCTCCCCTCCATCTGTCAGGATGGTCCAGGTTCACTCCCCAACCACTTGGCCCTTTCTCTTTTGACATAGGTGCTAAGCGTCAGTGAATTTACAAGAAACAGCTCACAGAATCCTACTTGTGGCATCCTTTTTTATTCTTTCCAGCAAGTGCTGTGCAGGAGTTCTTTGCCTATTTTTATTTTTCCTTTGCTGTCATGAGTTCAGACTCTGGTTCATTAACTCAGACAACTTTGTCTCGGTTTCCTCCTCCCCCTTCCTCAGTTTTTTTGTCTGCTTGGCAAATTGCTACTTGCTCACTGAGAATTATTTTTCCAAGTTGTACCTTTCCAACTCTGGTCTCCAAGCTCCTAAAAAGGCTAATGAGCACTGGTGCTTGGATTGTAACACTAGACATTTGCCACAGAGCTAATGCAAAATGCATGGCATGTGTCCAGTATCAGAAAGCAAAGAGTTGCAGTGTGAGGGGGAAAAAGGAAATGCTTTCTTTATTCTGTGTGACATGGTTATCTGGAGATCTGCTTTTAAAGACACAGTTAAGCCATAGAAAAAGCCAGCCTTCATCAGGATGAACTTGGAGCAGAACTGAATCACGAGTATCTTGGAAATTATGCAGAGATTCATCTATGATCAAGGAGAAATTTTAAAATTAAGTTTACATATATTAGATATAGCTTAATTGTTTGGCAGAGAGAGAATCTGTACTACTACCCAATTTATAGGTTTTAATTTGTCTTCTTTGAAAACAAATATTTCACATCCCAGGAAGAAGATGGTGATGAGCATGTGAGCTGCCCCACGACTTTTATTTGGTAACATTTCAGAGTGGGCCCCTGCCAGAATATTTCATCATCCCCACCCCTGCCCCCACTCTCTGATTCTAGCAGGCTGATCGGTATGGGCCTCATCAATAGACCCCTTCCACCTGTCTGACCTTCAGTTGGATTTTACCAGTGGAGAATCCCCAAGAGGAGATTAGAGAATGGAAGGAAAAGTCATAGTGTTTCTTTCTCTAGTTCCTGCCTCAAAATCACCTCAGACTGGCTGTGACCTTGACCTCTCATGGTGGCAATTTTTTCTCCTTCTCTCTCCTTCTTTCTCCTTTTCTCTCCTTTACAATTCTTTCTCCTTCCAGAAACTGGCCTGCTCGTTTCTACAGACCCAGAGGATGATACATAGTCATCATCACGCTGCTATGAAGGCACCAGTTAACACACCATCCCTGGTTCCTCTACACCTTCATTATGTAAATGTTCCCTTTGGAAATACATCCTCTGCAGTTATCCTATTTTGAGTGTGCCATCTGTTTCCTGTTGGGACCTTGACTGACATGTGTATTACTCAAAAAGATACATCCTACAAATAGAAGTTTCATTTACTAGAAATTTTGGTTAGCGTAATCTTAGAGAGTATAAAATCTGTATATCAGGGGTGCCTGGGTGGCTCAGTGGGTTAAAGCCTCTGCCTTCAGCTCAGGTCATGATCTCAGGGTCCTGGGATCGAGCCCCGCATCGGGCTCTCTGCTCTGCAGGGAGCCTGCTTCTTCCTCTCTCTCTGCCTGCCTCTCTGCCTAGTTGTGATTTCTCTCTGTTAAATAAATAAAATATTAAAAAAAAATCTGTATATCACAAACCATTGCATTGAAAGGCAGGATAGCATAATGGTTAGGCACACAGACTTGAGAACTAGCCTGTCTGGTTGTGACTTGCGTAGAGTTGTTGTGAAGATTCAGTTAGGTAATACAGGTGTCTGGCATTTAGTGAGCACCATATAAATACAAGTTACTATTATTATTATTATTATTACTATGACTATAACTACAAGGTTTTAAAAGATGAAACATTCCACAAGGTTAGGAAGACTGGGAGTTAGTTGGTGCATGTAAATATATTAAGACAAAGCATTACACCATGAACAACAGGATCCATTGTTTCAGAGTTTACTATGTTCCAGCATTGTGTTAGTAAGTATTTGAGGTATTCAGCAAACATATATGCAGCCTTCTATCCTCAAGGAGCTTAGCTGAATATGATAAAGTAGAGAATAACACACAAAATAAAAAGAGATGTAAGGAGGTTAGGATTTGATGAGGGGAGGAGAAGCAGAATTACAAAGGTTCTATCCAGCTATCATCCATGTGTTACCTATCTATGTATCAATCTGTCATCTGTCTCTCTCTGGATTTATTACAGCACTTTGACCTTGAAAAGCCATAGAGACTGGCTAAACAGTCATAGGAGGCTATTTCGTCTGTCTCAGGATCCTGAAGTCTGAGGGTAGGCAGTTAGGAAGGGAAGATGGCTGTGAAGTATGTAATTCAGGAACAGACTAAAAGCAATGAGGATGAGGGGGGAGGGGACCACAATGACAGACTGGAACTTACATTAGTCTCTCACTACCTCCCAGCCTCCATGTTCTATGATGGGAATATCCTGCTGGAAAAGCAATCGCCCTTTGTTATGAAGCTGAACACACCTTGACTATGGAGTTAGGCTGAGAAAGGATCTGGAAGGAATTGGAATTGCTGTGGGCCCAGATGCTCCTCGACACCAACAAAATGAGGCAGCAGTTAAGTGCCATGTACTTGTGCTAAGAAAGCTTCCCATGTGCTGACTTCCCCACCTAAAAGCGCTTGGCCATTATATTGCTTCTGTCTTCAAACTCTTGCACAAAATCTCTCATGGCCCCTTGCTAATCAGAAGCTGTGCCATGAAGGGAATTTGAGGCAGTGGAGTGTCAGCTTAACTAAGTTCACACAGTGAAAATCCTCCAAGAGCAGTAGGATTCATAGAGTTCTGGAATTGGAAGGAACCTAAACGCCCCACAAATGGAGGTGAGGAGACTGAAACCCAAGGACATAACACAAAAAGTATACTCTAGTCGGAGATGGGTGGCTCAGTTGGTTAGGCATCTGCCTTCAGCTCACATCAGGATCTCAGGGTCCTGCGATCAAGGCTCCTGTTGGGCTCCCCAATCAGCAGGGAGTTTGCTTTCCCTCTCCCCAACCCCTTGCTCCTGCTCTCTCTCTCAGATAAATAAATAAAATCTTTAAAAAAATTCTACTCTAACGGAGGTGCCTATATACCTAGTCTGTTTAAAATCGTAACAAGCATGAATATTTCATTTAGAGAAATAATGAGTTTAGGTAAGAAAAATGTGCAGTATATAAATATGTGAATATCAAACCATGATTAAGAGTAGTATAGGGTTATTATTTTCAAAACAGGAGCTTGTTTTTTAGTAGTTTAAAAAAAAAGGTGTATATTAGGTGTTAAAGAAAAAAATTGGATCAGTTGCCAAAGTTATAAGCAGAGGTTTGGGGAGGTATATGAGGAAAGTGTAAAGTCGTCTGCCACTGTCCCCTTTTCCCCATATGATTCCACATACCATTCCTCCAGGACTGTATGGAGTGTCCCCAAGGGGTGGCCTTATTACCCTTTTCCTACCCTGTGAGGCTGACTGGCTGCCAAGCAAGGGGATGCAAGGGCAGCCCTGAAAGAGGGTCAACTCAGTGTATTTCCCCCTCACTCCATGATTAAGGGAGAGATTGAATCTCGACATACTTCCAAAAAAAGACCATTGCCTCCGCTGTGCTCCGCTCGTTGAATCTTGCTTGAATTGATAAATGGATCCTGTCTTCAGAAAGAAGGGTTGGATCCTCAGCCTGTTTAGCTGTGGATTTGCTGTATACATTTGAACAATTCACTTAATCTCATGGTGTGCAATCCATATTCAACCTACATTATTGGATTGTAATCCAGAAACTCTGCCTGGGTTGCTGTACCCCTAAATATGGAGACTCTCCTCAGGCCCCCTCCTGCTCCCTGGTCTTCGTTTCATTGCAGCTGACTTATTGCTCGGACCATTTGCCTCACATCTGGTCCACCTTTTGGGGGTCTCTCATCCCAAGCTTTACATAGACATGGTACACGCAGTCTCATTTTTTTCCTTTCCTGGGTAATCAACAGATTAAATCCTCATCACTGGAAGATTTTATTGGCAAACATTTATGATTGTAGCTAATGCTTAGTGAGTTCTATCTGTGTACTTGGCTGCTCTAACTTCTATTTTTCACAGCAGACCTATGAGGGTAGATAATATTGTACTGTTTATTTTACTTGTAAGAAAACAGAGTCTTGTGGCAACATTGAAAAGCTTAAGCTATAGTGCTTAGCCTTTATTTCCCAATTTCCTGGACACAAGGTTAATATGAAAGCACCGCTAGGATTCTGACATCATTTTTTTCTTGTGAAGGGTAAGGATTATGAACAAAGATCCCACCCTTTTTGGCCCTATGTTAATGAAGACTGTCTTTTCTCCATAATGGCATTTTCTTCCAGACTGAAGAATAATAATAAATGCATAAAAATGGCGTGTCTATTTTCCTTAAATGAACAGCTGTATTTCCAAGAATCTCCAATCTCAGCCTTGGGTCCTCAGAGAAGCCTGGTTTATCTGTGCAACAGTAAACGTTGTACTTCTGGCCATCTCTGATTTCAAAATGGCTGGATCAAAACCAGCCTTATTATAAGTGTTAATGTGGTCTTCGCTATGACTATTAGCAGTAATATTCCATGACCAGAATCCTACACTTAGCAGATGTGTAGGTAAAAAGCACACAGGTGATAAAGGAGAAGGCTGCTGATTTGGCCCCTCAGCGTATGCACATCAAGAGCACATATACATCAACTCTGAGAGGAGTGAGAGGTAGTTTGAGGAAAAACTGAATTCTGACATGTAGTCCGAGTCTGGTTCACACATTCTCTCAGTAGTAACAGTCTGGCAAGAGCAAGCAAATCCTCTGAATGCTTAAAATATTTGCTAGAGAAGCCAGGACAAATATCCACAGAAGACAATGAAAGGCTGTACAGTAGGAAAAATTGAGCTGTTCACAATGTGAAGCAAAAGAGCTGACAGTCAGCTCAAACTACGGGCGGTCATTTCGGAGGGGAAAGAAGACAGGAAAAGGAACTGTGAAATGGAAACAAAAGGAAGCGGGTCAGAAGCACTGAGATGCCTCTGTAGGGCTTGACCTGTATGTGTCCACACCACTTCAGTAAGTGGCAAGAGCAAGGCACGGAACACGCATTATTCTAGGGGACGACTTACTGTTGGTTGACTTGCTGGATACTCACCACACCCCGTAATGTGATTATTTTGCACGATTTAGAAATTAGGGAATTGAGAGCATACCTTCAGTGATCTTTACTCAGGACACAATAGGATAGGATGCTTTTTCAGGCAGGCTCACCTGGAAATTCCTGCTTTTCAGGTCTGCTACAGTTTGAAGCAAATATATTTACAAATATGTGGACTATTTCTGAAACTTTATGAAAACAGTAATAGATTTTGCCTCTAGATAGAGAAGGACCAGGGGCGAGCTGTTTGTGGTAGGCGGGATACTTACTCTTCTCTATACAGTCTTCTGTCCTATTGCTTTATTTTTATGATTTTCATCATATGCACATATAACTTTCTCACTAAAAATGTGAAAATAATTAAAAGAAAGCATAAAAAGGAAAAAAGCTAGAAAGCAAAATCCCACCTTCCATAAGCCGACTTTGTTTTTTACACCTTCCCTTTGTCCAAAACTCTACATTTCATCAGCTCAGTAGACCACAGAGCCTTCAACAAATACCTTTGAGCCCCAAGGCCAGTCTGACTATTGGTTAATGCAAATAAGCATAGCAAATGTTTCTGCTCTGCCTCAGTACCCACAATCTCATTTGAAGCAGAATTATGTGTTATGGCATTGCTAGGCAGACCCCTTCAAGCAAGGCAGGATCTGTAGGCAGTTATAGAATGTTCAAATTGGTTTCTCTTTAAACAGAGGTGGGTTTGGGTTTGTTGATCAAATCAATTAGAGTAGGTTTCCCCAGTTCACTCGTAGAACGGGAAATTGCCTTTCCAAAGCATTAGAGAATAACAAGGACCCCAGACAAAAGGACTGAAGGGTTTAGAGGTGCACATCTCTGGAAATCAACCTGGGGTCTATTTGTGCAAACAATATCTACTTATTCCCTCTCTCTCTCTCTCTTTTTTCCTCTCTAATTTTTAATCACTTTATTAAAGTATCATTTACTCAGAATAAAATGTACCTATTATAAGAGCACAGTGGGATGATTTTTGACCAATGAGTATGCCCATGTTACAGGCACCTTATTTAAGATACAATATTTCCATCATCCCAAAATGCCTCCAATACCCACTTTAGAGGCAATTTCTATACTCTCTCTTTTTTTTTTCTTTGATGCTGTCATACGTCAGTCACTTTAATTCAGGGACAATCAGTTATCAGTCAAGAACATGTGTGGAGGCAGGAGGAAACAAAACAAAACAAAAACCCATAACAAACCAGAAGCTCCATGTCTCCGAATTACTCCCTTTAGCAGCTATCCCTTGGGTGCGAGGTCACCCTAGTACCAATGCGAATAGAACAGGGAGCCAAACAGACCATGCTTTCTTGTTTTCACTGCCTTCATTTTGGAAATGCTGCAGGACCCTTGCCTTTATCATTAACCACTAGTAGCTGGAAGAGAAACACTTTCTCTCCTACCTTATCAATATGTATAAAATCAGTTTCTATACTTTCAATCCTTATTCTGAGGGATAGGATTACTATTTTCATAGCTTAGTGTTGTTTCCTCTATATCTTTATAGAAATTAAGTCATATAGTATGTTCTCTTCTGTCCATCTACATTTACTTTACATAATGTTTTTGAGATCCATCCTTGCTATTATGTGTATCAATAAGTTATATCTTTTTATTTGTTATTACTTTTGTTTTGCCATTTACCATTTGAAGAGCACCTGGGGTGTTCCCAGTTTGGAGCCATTGTGAATAAAACTGCTATAAATATACCTGTATAAGTTTTTGTGTGAACCTATGTTTTTATTTCTCTCAAGGAAATTCCTGGCAATAGGATTGTTGAGTTATGTGGCAAAATTATGTTTGATTTTCTAAGAAAATGGTTAACAAACACTAGAATAATTAACAAGGAGACATTAAACTGAGGTGTCGCCAATGCTTGCAAACCCAAATCTAAGCCTATAAATGCCTCAAGGCTACAAAATTGAAACCTAAGAACAACCAATCACAAAGAGCCAACTTAAGCTTTAAACAATAACCAATGATTAATTGCCTTACTTTGCTTCTCCCTTTTCTCTAAAATATCTCCAGGAGCTCCTTTGGTAGAGCTTCTGCTTTGGCACTACCAATTGGAATAGATTTTTGCCTTAGATAAACCCTTAGTTTTTTTTAATATGCCTCAGTTTGTGTTTTAACACTGTTTTCCAGAGGGATTATGCTATTTTCCAAGTTTACCAGAAGCACAGTTACTTCACATCTGCTCTAGCACTTGGTACTGTCAGTCTTTCCATTTTTAGCCATTTTAGTATGACTGGAGCTTTTTCTCACTGTTGTTTGAATTTGCATATTTCCAATGACAAATGACTTCGAGCATCTTTTAATATGCTTATAGGCCACTGGAATATTTTTTGTGCAGTATTTGTTCAAATCTTTTGCTCATTTTTTAAATGAGTTGTTTAATTTTCATTATTGAATTCTAAGAGGTTTTTAAGAATATATTTTGGACAGAAGTTCTTTGCCATACATATGTATTGAGGCTATCTTATCCCAATCTGTCTTGCCTTCTGAAAAGCAAAAGTTTTACATTTTGATAGTTTATTTTATCAATATGGTTAGTTTATGTCTAGAAATCTTTGTGATTTCTTTTTTTTTATTTTATTTTTTTAGTGTTCCAAAATTCCTTGTTTATGCACCACACCCAGTGCTCCATGCAATATGTGCTCTCCTTAATACCAACCACCAGACTCACCCAACCGCCCACTCCCCTCCCCTCCAAAACCTCAGTTTGTTTCTCAGTCCACAGTCTCTTGTGGTTCGTCTCCCCCTCCGATTTCCCCCAAGTCACTTCTCTCCGTCACCCAATGTCCTCTGTGTTATTTCTTATGCTCCACAAGTAAGTGAAACCATATGATAATTGCCTCTCTCAGCTTGACTTATTTCATTCCGTATAATCTCCTTCAGTCCCGTCCATGTTGACACAAAAGTTGAGTATTCATCATTTCTGTTGGAGGCATAATACTCCATAGTATTTATGGACCACATCTTCTTTATCCATTTGTTTGTTGAAGGGCAGCTTGGTTCTTTCCACAGTTTTGTGACTGTGGCCACTGCTCCTATGAACATTGGGGTACAGATGACCCTTCTGTTCACTATGTCTGTATAACTTTTTAATGTTTTTCTTCTGTATACTTTATATTTTTAGTCTCTTTATATTTTTAGGTCTTGATCCATTTGAAATTAATTTTGGTATATAGTATGAGGAAGGGGTAGGTCTCCTATTTTTTTTTTTCCTATATGAATATCAAGTTGTTTTAACATTATTTGTTGAAAAGAGATTTTTTCCTCAATATCTTGGAAGTTTTGTTGAAATCAATGAACCCTGTGTATGTGGCTCCAGTTGTAGAGCCAATTCTAGCACACTGGTCTATTTTTCTATCCATTTGCCTATACCATGTGTCTTAACTATTATAGCTTTATAGTTACTTATTTTAGAATTATTTTTTAAAGAGTTTATTTATTTGAGATAGAGAGAGTGAGAGCAAGCTACAGAGAAAGAATGAGCAAGGGGGCGGGGCAGAGGGAAATAAAGAGGCTGGCTCTCCACTGAGCAGGGAGCCTGATGTGAGGTTTGATCCCAGGACTCAGGGATCATGGCCTGAGCTGAAGGCAGACACTTAACTGACTGAGCCACCCAAGCGTCCCTTAATTTCTGTAGCTTTAGAGTATATTCTGAAATCAGCTCAGGAGCACCAGCTCCCTTGGCCACCCTATGTGGTTTGTGTGTACCCACCGCTTTAGCAGTGCAGCTGGAGGAGTGGGAGGACAGGGCACACTCACTGGGTTTACAAAGGCAGTAGAGAAATGTCTTGACTGCGAGCGCATTCAGGCTCCAGTAATGCTAGGGGTGAGTGCCCTGTTTACAGTCACATGCAGGCCCCAGGCTGAGGGGAGGAGGATGTCATGAATACTGGAAATCATCTGCCCCAGTCAGGAGCTAAGGATCACTGCAACAACCGTGCTTTCTGCTTCAGCAAGGTAGTGGGACAGTGCCATAACCCCGTGCCTCTGTTTGTCCTGGGGAGGCAGCAGGAGGGTGCTGCATCATGTGTTCCCAGCTGTGCTAACAGGTAGGTGGGGAGTATAGAGATGGCATCTGCCAGTGCCTCTGTCTTTGGAGAGAGCCGCAACTGACTCTGTCCCTCTAGCAGACGCCTCTAGACCGGAAAATGGATTTCCTTCACATAAAGTCTGGGCATTTTTCAAACTGGTGCTTTTGCACTGGATCCTGGGGCAAGTGAGACCTGAGGTGAGCCCTGTTAAGGGAGAATTTCAGTTTCTATAGCACTTTAGGTCCCTTAACCCCATTGGTTTTCTAAGCGAGGCATTTTTTAAAATTAATTAATTAATTTATTTATTTTCAGCATAACAGTATTCATTGTTTTTGCACCACGCCCAGTGCTCCATGCAATACATTCCCTCCCTATTACCCACCACCTGGTTCCCCCAACCTCCCACCCCCTGCCCCTTCAAAACCCTCAGGTTGTTTTTCAGAGTCCATAGTCTCTCATGGTTCCTCTCCCTTTCCAATTTCCCTCAACTCCCTTCTCCTCTCCATCTCCGCATGTCCTCCATGTTCTTTGTTATGCTCCACAAATAAGTGAGATCATATGATACTTGACTCACTCTGCTTGACTTATTTCGCTCAGCATAATCTCTTCCAGTCCCATCCATGTTGCTACAAAAGTTGGGTATTCATCCTTTCTGATGGAGGCATAATACTCCATCGTGTATATGGACCACATCTTCCTTATCCATTCATCTGTTGAAGGGCATCTTGGTTCTTTCCACAGTTTGGCGACCCTGGCCATTGCTGCAATAAACATTGGGGTACAGATGGCCCTTCTTTTCACTACATCTGTAATCTTTGGGGTAAATACCCAGCAGTGCAATTGCAGGGTCATAGGGAAGCTCTATTTTTAATTTCTTGAGGAATCTCCACACTGTTCTCCAAAGTGGCTGCACCAACTTGCATTCCCACCAACAGTGTAAGAGGGTTCCCCTTCTCCACAACCTCTCCAACACACGTTGTTTCCTGTCTTGCTAATTTTGGCCATTCTAACTGGTGTAAGGTGGTATCTCAATGTGGTTTTAATTGAATCTCCCTGATGGCTAGTGATGATGAGCATTTTTTCATGTGTCTGATAGCCATTTGTATGTCTTCATTGGAGAAGTTGTCTGTTCATATCTTCTGCCCATTTTTTGATATGATTCTCTGTTTTGTGTGTGTTGAGTTTGAGGAGTTCTTTATAGATCCTGGATATCAACCTTTTGTCTGTACTGTCATTTGGAAGCTCATCTCTCATGTCCTCTCTCCAGGACCGAGGTGCCTGATGTGGGGAACGAGTTCTTTATTCCTCTGGCAGAAGTATTGGGCTGGTGAGATCTCTCTCCATTGTCTATGATAGCACTTGGGGGGAGGTCTTTTGCCAAGACTATGTCTCTGCCTCTCCTACTGGTCTCAGTGTGGTTCTTTTATTCTTTATTGTGGAGAAACTGTTCATCTAGTTTTCAGATCTCTTTCAGAGGGAAATGATACATATGCAAATTGCAATTTGGTGTGTCCCTGGGAGGGGGTGAGTTTAGGATCTTCCTATGCCCCCATATGATTTTTTTTTCTTTATTTTGGTTTTATATCATTTGAGTATGATATTCTTAGCTGTGGTTTTCTTTGTATTTACTATATTTGGTATTTACTAGACTTCCTGGTTCTCTGATTTGATGTTTGTGATCAGTTTTGGAAAGTTTTCAGCCATTATCTTGCCTAATTTTTTTTTTATGTCATTTTCTCCTTCTTTCTTTGTAGGATGACAATAATATATGTTTTACTGTTTAATACTGTTACACTCTAATCATTATTTTAAATCTTTCTTTTTTTTTTAAGATTTCATTTATTCATTTGGCAGACAGAGATCACAAGTAGGCAGAGAGGCAGACAGAGAGAGAGGGGGAAGCTGGCTCCCCACTGAGCAAGAGCCTAATGCAGGGCTCGATCCCAGGACCCTGGGATCATGACCGGAGCCGAAGGCAGAGGCTCTAACCCACTGAGCCACCAGGTGCCCCTATTTTAAATCTTTCTACCTATGGTTCAGTTTGAGTGATTTCTAATGTTCTCTTCAAGTGTATTGATTTTTTTCCTCTGTTGTGTCCAGTATATTCTTAAATACATCTGTCAATATTTTATTACAAATATTTACATCTTAGTTTCAAGATTTATATTTTGGTTTTCTTTTGTGGTTTTTAAATCTTTCCTGAAATTTCACATTTTCTTGCTCATTATATTTATAATATCTGATAGATTCTCATACAAACTTTATCAGCATTATTTTAATTTTTTTTGTAATTCCAGAATTTGAGCTATTTTCATTAACTGATTTTTCTCTTGATTATTGACCAGGGTCACATTTTCTTGCTTCTTTATAGTCCTTTGAAGTCCTTTGAGTCCATTGAAATATGGACATTATGTACAAAGAAAAGTAAAGGCTGAAATGGATTGTGATATTGTAAGACTAGAAGTCCCTTAGACTTTGGAATTGTGAAATAATGATAAACAAAACCATGAGACCTTGTATATCCTAACTGCAGATAGAATACCCATGTAGTTTAAAAAAATCACAGTATTGAGGCTGATATGGCCCTGATATCATGGTCCCTAAAGCTTCTACTGAGGGACAGAATTTATCTATGCAGTAACACACACTGCTGTAGGTCTAGTGAAGAAGAAACTTTGTTGAAGAAAGAAAGAGTTTACATGAAAAGGCTTAGTGGGAAGACATCTATTAGAGGGTCATAGGAAAAAGAGAGAAAAGGGACTAGAATGCTCTTCTAGGCAAACCCCAGGGTGTGTAACCCAGAAGGATGTGATGAAAAATGGATTAAATGAGAACTAATGAAATTATATGTAGTATAACTAAAGATCTTGCAATAAAGTCAGAGCAAAAGAAAGTTGATTTTGTGGTTTATAGCGTATTGAGAGTGTGAACCAAGGGCATGTACTTTACCTCTGTGGAACAATTACTGCAGCATAATAAAGAAATGTAAGTTCCTAAGTATTTTGGGGAACCACAAAAGAGGAAATATTTGATGTCATGTAGCATATAAAGTATTTTACTATAGCTATTTAGCACGCATGGAAGACACTTGGTGAACCCCTCTGAGTTTGATTGTTCTCAATATACAGAAAAATGATCTGCTTTTCCATATATGTAAAATAGAAGAACTGTGTGCTATTGTTACTATATTCCTGGTGAGAGATGGGCCAGAGAGTTTTGGTTTGGAAAATGTTACTGTGAATTTATTCCATTCCCTGGCTGATATGACCTGGGAGAATTAGCCTTATGGACCCTTGAGGGAAGGGACTAGAATGCCTTCTGACCACACAGACGTAGCAACTCTTTGTAGTGATTTGCTTTTTGTTCTTGACTATGTAACTCTTAGAGCAAATAATCAGAACTGCCTAGAGGTATCTCTTGTTTGATGCAGGAAAAGATTTAATTGTGATTCCCTGGAGGGAAGGTCAGGAAAAGAAAGGGCTATTGCAGTAGTGAATAGCATTACTTATGGAGAACCAAACTAAGGAGTTCAAAGCTGGTCACAAAGTCAAGGCATGGAATTAAGTCTTTTGAAATGAGGGAGTACATGGAAGCTAAACAACTTGGGAATATGAGAAGCAGGCTGTGAACACCTCGGAGACCTTGGGCAAAGAAGTTCCAACATCCATGTATGTCTACACGGGTCTTCAACTTTGAAGTATTTAATTGTAACTTCTGTGACAGGTTACTTATTCTTGGGCCACAGAACATGTCTGTCATTATTTTCTGAGGAGGTGGCAAAATTAAGGGACTGACATCTGCCAGTGAGTTACTTCTCAGCCTGTGTCTCAGAGTAAAGGCATCTTCTTTGCCTGATGTTGGGGTGATTGAGACAGAGCTGGGAGAGTAACAGAGAGTGACTCCCCCCCCCTTTTAAGACTTTATTTACTTATTTGAGAGAAAGAGTAAGAGAGAGAGAGAATGAGCAGAGGGAGCCCTAGAGGCAGAGGAAGAAACAGACTCCCCACGGAGCAGGGAGCAGAGAGCCCCACACAGGGCTCCATCCCAGAGCTCTGGGATCAAGACCTGAACTGAAGGCAGACACTTAACTGACTGAGCCACCCAGATGCCCCAGAGTGACTGCCATTTGATGCCATATGTTAACTTTTCCATTATTCTCTCTGAGGTGAATTCACAAAGATTGTAAATTAATTCAAGCAGACTTCCAGTTAAGTTCTCCATTACTTTATAATTACCTCTCTAATCTGTAAAGAGTTGGAAGGGCTGGAAAACCATGTGCCATGAATGGTGGACCTGATGTATCTTATGTAGTGTACCTTCTATAGGTATCCATGTCCTTATGTAGTTCCCTAGCCCACGTGCACAAGTCTCCATTGCTCTCCCTTAGAGGATGTCCCCTAGAGCCGTTCCACAAGCTAGAGGAGTGGGCTTCTTATGACCACCTTTGCACCAACCATTTTCTAGTCTCTGATCTTCAGGCCATGGTTTACATAATAAAGTCCCCTTTTATTAACTTGACATTAAGGGGCACCATGATCCATGGTTTCTTTCCAATGCCTGGCTTTCTCTCCTGATATGAAGCATGAGTCTGAGAAGGAAGCTCAGTCCTTCGTATATGCCATATATATCCCTAAGGCATACCGTCTTTCTTGGTACCACTTTATTCTTCAATGTATTTCTCTTAGGTCCAGCCTTGCCTACTCCTGTCAATTGAATTGTATTTGCATATATTTTTAGGCCACTCCTAGGGTACCTTGTATGTTATATGATCTGGCATAAAAAACATGCTTTGTGAGCTGCCTTTCTATTACCCTTGAGGACAACATTGAGCTTATCCTCTTAAACTTTGTTTAATGACCAAGGCATATATTGCATGAAATTTACCTAAGATTTAAAGAGTAATTTTTGGTTTTGGTTTTGGTATAACAGTCCTTTGCAAATACATTCAAGAACTGCCTTTAATGGGAATTTATTCCACCTGTTGTCTACTATCTTTCGTATTGTGCTTAGATCTCTTAGACCAACCTGCTCAGGCTTCTCCTGAATACAGCCCTTATTGAAAATAATAATGAGGTAATCTAAATGAAAATTATGTGAGTGTATACTATGAATGGTTCGTAATAATATGAATAATAATGAAATAATGAATAATGAAAGTAATCTAAAAGCTTTGTTTATTCTGGGTAACTGAGTAAGTGAATACTTAACTCACTCTGAATGAGAAAACACAAAATCCGTATAGAGATTTACCCAAGTTGTGCTTAGAATGGGGGGCAATAGCAAGAAGGGATCAAGTTTAAGAATGATGATAAATACATTGGAGAGCTCCACTGGAGGTGGAGCTGAAAGAAGATTGCATTTTTGCCTATCGCTTGTTGCAATGTAACAGGAAGGACACAAAGAAAAAATCAGTATAATAGCTTGCTGAGAAGATGGACTACTTTATAATTATCCCAGACAATCATATGTCATTTTCTTTAGATTCTTTATATCAGAAAAATTTTAGCTAGAAATTTTCCAAGGGTCTATGAATGCTTACATTGCCCAACCAAAATCTATTGTAGAAGTTTAACATAATGTATTTAAGAGGTTAAATTGGGATGACAAAGCCACACCACCCAGTTTCAAATCCTGGCTGTGTCACCTATTAGCTGGATGACCTGGCTTTGTGATTTCTGTTTTACCTCCTCATCTATACAATGGGATTTTAAAGGGTTGTTACAGAAAGCAAATTAATAGCTATATGTAAATTACTTATAACTGCCCATGGCATGTATTGGGAGATTTGCCAGTGTTTATCTTAATTCCACATTTTTTTCCAGCTGAAAGAACTCAGCATTTCATTCCTGATTTCAATATAATAGCACCTTAAAGTAAACACTGTCTTCTGTTAAAAGGTCAAACCTTGATGAGTCTAAGAGAATGGCTTCGTAATTCTTAGAGAGTGTGCGCCTTCCCTTGGTAGCAATTCTGTTAAACTGAACATATGTCATCTGTTTGACAGACAGCAGCGGAGAGAACCTCCTTTGGAGCATCACACAAAGGTTTTGTGAGCAGTCAAACAGGAAGCTTTGGAACCAAACAGAATAGGAAGAAAGGGAGAAATTTATAATTTGAAAATAAGGAGGAAAGGTGAGACGTTTGTGGAAGAGCAGAGACTAGTCTACCAAATATATCACAAATTTCCATCACGGCCTTGTTTTGTAGACTGTGTTCATTCACAGAGGAAGCCTATATTTTGGCATTTGTTTTATTTGTCTGAAGTCTTACTCTCTGAGATAAGAACAGAGCATATATGTGTGGCATTCTTGTGTTACAAATCCATTCTGGCCAGTGGGTCATAATTTCCTCTGTTCCATTTGCTTCGCGATTCCCTCGTGTCACAGGAAGGCGATGTCTGAAATGTATCACCTTGATGGTGCACTCTGTCACCCTGCAGCCAAACTTCTCACCCACAAGCTAGATACTTAATTCATATGTTCTTTCCAATCGGCTTAAACTTTCAAAAAAATCAAATATTGTTTTGCACGACACGGTTGATCCTCATGAACTTATTACCTCTCTCAAAGGCCATTTCTCTTGGCAGCTGCTTCACACTGAATAAAGATGAGGCTTCTTCACTCCATCAGTTGAGATGAACATCAGTACAGCTGTGTCCTATTGAGGCTGGAAGAAGTAAAAATGAGGTTAATTTTTCAGTGAGTTAGATCAGTCTATAGAGAACACAGGGACAATTCAAATCAGACAACTTTGTTTTGGAAGGTTTTACACCTCTAGATTATTAACGAAGTTGCTTCAATCCTGAACATTAATTGTGACTAAGCTTTATAGTATAGACATTTTTGCTTTTTATTAGAATTGGTGGGCTGTGTTGTCCAGCCGGGGAATTCAGCTGATTTTTACTTAGTGCCAATGACATTTGGTCTAAGGCCATGCTACATCCGGGTGCACATCAGAATCACCTGGAAAATAAGAAGGATATAAACAAGTTCAGGACACATTGTCAATATGCTTATTTTTTATTTTGCCAAATGTATATTTATACAGTGTCATATTTATTAGAGCCATATTTGTGTCAGATATTGGAAATTAAAAGAAAAAAGGACATATTTCTTGACTTTAAGAAGCTTACAGTTTACTGATAGGAGATTAATGAAAAGCATTTTTATCTAGTTCTCAAATTATGTGAGAAGGAAGGGGGGTCCTCTAACCTAGTGGTAGAAGGGGTGCAGTTTGTGGCAAGAGGGGCTTCCTGGAGAAAGTGGCTGCTGAGCTGTGTCCTCACTGTAGAACGCTAAGGAACAAGCAGGATGGAGAAGAATGAAAGGAATTTCATGACAAAGGACTGTACCAGCTGCAGTATGAATAAAAGACTCCTTTGTTGTGCTGGGGGAAACAGAAGCAGTTTGATTTTATTGGAGCACCAACTAGGAGGAGACTAGTCAGAAGACATGAGACTGGCGAGGGAAGAAGGTTCCACGTCCCAGTGTACCATCCACGGCAGGCACCAGAGGATAGATACACCTGGCCTGTGTGGGGAGCTTCTAGATCTTCATTCCTCTGGTTTCCAGTGTCATCGTGGAGAACTTAAACGCTTGATTTATGCAAAGCCAATTGGGTATACAGACAAATATCCATTAGATAGAATAGACTTTCCTGAAAAAGAATACTTATCATCACTGAGCAATGTACACTAAACTCACAGCCACAATATGGAGTTGATAAGCCATTGAAATGGTCTAAAGAGTCATTCCATAGGAGTTGAGGTAAAGGAGAAATCACTTCTGGCCAGCTAAAATGTTCCAAGACAGTTAGCGGAGTATGGCAGCCCACTCTTGGCCTTGAAGGAGGGGGAAAGTTTTGAAAGGCACCATTTTAGAAAGAAGGAAATGTTGACATGAGCAAACAACAGAAAATGTGAAGTCCTTGTTATGGTTGGCAAGAAAGGGCAGACTAGGAGGATACATAAGGGAAATGGAACAGAGAAAACTACAAAGTTATGCAGAGGCTCAGTCATACATGTTGAGAAGTCAATCAAAGTTTGGGGAATTCTAGAAAATGGGACTCAAGGAAAGTCTCTAAGCAGGGGGGAAAATATTTTTTAATATGGTGTACTATGAAGATTGAACTGTCAATGGAATTTCTGACAGAGTTTTTAAAAAATGAAAATAAATACAAATAATAAGAATCTGAACCAGCACAGTCGCAAGTAGAAAGAGAAGACATCTGTAGGACAAGTGAAACCACATGCCTGCTCTGTTCTGTTGAGTGAAAGCATTTTTATTAAGGCTTTTGTGTGATTCTGAAGTACATCCAGAACCAGCAGCCATGTCTTTGGTGACATGCTCCATACCCTTAATCATGAGGACTCCCTGTTTTACTGGGAGGCGGAGTTATCTATATTAATGCAGAGAATAAGGAAATTCAGTTGTTAAAGCCAGCATTCCCCAAATTGCCTATCATTAAAATCTCCTAGAGAACTTGTTAAATAAATTTCTGGAAACCACCACATTTACAGAATCAGAAACTCCAGGAGAAGGCTCAGTCAGGGTGTTGAAGTAGTCCCCATTATCAGGGGAACACAGCCCCAGGGTACAAATTGACAGAATAGAGAGGCCTGTTTTGAGATAATTTGCATATTTAAATATAGTGATTCTGTTACGTTTCTCAGGTGCAGAGAAACTGAAGTCATAACGCACATTCTATCATCTCCCCATCACTACATTCTGATACCATCATCATCTTACTGGGTTACCACGATAGCATCCTATCAGCAGCTCTCCCTGCTTCCATTCATTCTTTCTGGGATATTATTTGTTTCCTATACAGGAGATATGAAAATCATTTAAAATCAAAGAGCAGCTGGGGTGCCTGGGTGGCTCAGTTGGTTAAGCATCTGCCTTCGGCTCCGGTCATGATCCCAGTGTCCTGGGATGGAGTCCCACATCAGGCTCCTTGCTCAGTGGGGAGTCTGCTTCTCCCTCTCCCACTGCCCCTCCCTGTGGCTATGCTCTCACGCTCTATCTCTCTCTCAAATAAATAAAACCTTAAAAAAAAAAAAAGGCAAAGACCAGATCATGCCACATCCCTAGTGATTTCTAATTATGTGTGTAGGAAAAAAAGCCAAAGTTCCTACCACAGCCTCCAAAGCCCCTCTTGGGTCACCCTGCCCATCTGTTTAGTTCAGTTCTTGCCACTCTCCCTTTGCTTACTCTGGCTCATTCCTTTTCCTTGAGCATCTGACACTTATCACTCTCTTTGAGCTGGACCCTCATTGTTCTTGCTTCATGTGACTATCTTTTTTTTTTTTTTTAAAGATTTATTTATTTGACAGCTAGAGATCACAAGTAGGCAGAGAGGCAGGCAGAGAGAGAGAGAAGAGGAAGCAGGCTCCCAGCCAAGCAGAGAGCTTGATGCGGGGCTCGATCCCAGGACCCTGGGATCATGACCTGAGCTGAAGGCAGAGGCTTTAACCTGCTGAGCCACCCAGGTGCCCCTTCATGTGACTATCTTTCTCCAGATATTCACTGGTCTGGCTTCACTGTGTTAATCAGGAAGGACTTTTCAAACCCCTGTGTAGAAGAGCTACTATTTACCAGAGCTCCCCGTTCATATTCTGCCCAAGCATTAGCCCTATGCATTTTACCTTAAAAGTCATCACGATCTTTTCTCATGTCACATATTTGTCTGTTTTTCTCTGTCTTCTTTACTAGAATGTGTGTGCCTTAAGACAAGAGATTCGATGTTCTGTGAACATTTCTTGGATTGTTGGATGAGTTAATGATGTGTTGGAATGTGATAGGAACTATGTGGTATGTATGTCTTTTGAATCGGTGTCCATGTAATTTCTCCAGTATCCAGATTTTAATTGTCTGGACTATAGACATTTTGGAATGTTTTCTCACAATTTCATACTTTGACACCCAGTGACCTGGCTTCTTTCTAACATTACTTGGTCATATAATGCTCTATTATATATATATGCATTTGGAGAAGTTGCTATTAACACAGGATAGGAAAAAAAAAATCCCATCTGTGTTGATCTCTTTATACTTCTCGGTTTTCATACTTGACTTTCTTCTGGGTATTTAAACGTTCTACTCACATGTCTTTCCTAGCTCTATCCAGGGCCTTTATCTGAGATCACATTGTTCTTATTTCTCTGACCTTTCTCCTCCTCTTTCTCTATTGGACGCAGTCACCTTTTGAACTGAGAGTCACAGACGAGCTCTTAGAAACGGCTGTTGCTTCCAGTGGAAGTGGAGTTGATCTAGATTTGGGATATTGGTAGCATTTAGGGGCTGGGATTCTTTTAGCCTCCTGCCAGTCTGGATAGCCAAAAACTTCTAGAAGATACATTGTGTACTGCAATCCAATTTGTTTTAAAGACAGGAGATTTAGAGCAACATGATATCAAACCATTGATTCAGATTGAACTGGCTATGGGTATTAAGTCAGTCACAATCATCTGCTCAGCCCTTTCATGGTCTATTTTTTGAGACTCTCAAATTTCTTTTTTTTTTCTTTTTTCTTTTTTTTAAAGATTCTATTTATTTATTTGACAGACAGAGATCACAAGTAGGCAGAGAGGCAGGCAGAGAGAGAGGAAGGGAGGCAGGCTCCCTGCCTAGCAGAGAGCCTGACGCGGGGCTTGATCCCAGGATCCCGGGATCATGACCTGAGCCGAAGGCAAAGGCTTTAACCCACTGAGCCACCCAGGTGCCCCGAGACTCCCAAATTTCTAACGTGACTTCACAGAGACAAGAAGCCAATGGGCAGTCCTAGTTGGGGTGTGCAAGAAAGACTCAGGATCTCTTCTAATCACTGTTCTCTCCGATCCATTACCTCTCTGAGGAAATTCAAGAATATACAAGTTGTTATTGCTGTGGCTGTTTTCAATAATCTGCCAGCTGTGTTTCCTTTCTCCTATTTGATTTCCGGGTTCGACTTAAAAATAAATTTCCTGAAATCATAGGCTGTGAGCTCAAGATAAGATAATAAGAATCATTAACGGGGCTGTGCGTCGAAGCTACAACTGCGTGTGAACAGAACACTCGTAAATACGCGCACAGGTATATGCCCGACACAACAAACACGCGAGCGCTTATACCCTCCCCTTTATCTTTTGAGAGCAAGACAGCTCAGGATCGCCTCACAGTCTAAGTCAGTACTTCATTAAAAGAAATTGTGTTTCTTCCAGAGATACTGTTACGGTGGGAGAAGGCTTGTTGAAAGGAGCCTACGCGGTGGGCTTCTGTGGCTCCGTGCCCCGTGGCCCCATCTGCCTCGCACAGACCTGCCTTCCAGGACATGCTGAGGGAGTTTCTGAGCTCAGAACCCCAGCCCCGGTGGCTTCCAGTTTATTTTCTAGGCAGGCAAGAGCTGTTGCCTGTCTGATAGGCTTTCTGTTGTCAAGGACCTGCCTGGAGGCAGATCTGTCTAGTTATCTGCCTGCCTTTTGAAGCTGCACTGCACGCATCTGCTCTCGCCTGCAACTCAGCTTCTACCTGCCCGGAAGGGCCTCCGCTGATAAGTTCTGACCAGGGGGCCCGAAGAGTTATTTACCTGGATGTGAATCTCTCTACAGGCACCCGGAGTGTCGATTTGCACACCATGCTTTTCATCACTTAAAGTGATTTTTCTGGTTCAGATGTCTAGAGCTAAACAGAGAAAAATATTTTTGTAGTGGAAGAAACATCCCTTTCACAATTTGACTAGGGTAAGGCTCTTACGACAGGTAATTGACATGAAAACTGCTAGTACATGGTAATAATGCCCTGGAAAAAGGAAGGCCATTCTACCCCCTTTAAAGTGGCTGTAAAATCAGGTAATGAAGGACAATTTGGGGGGCGGGGGAGGGTGGGCCAGATTTGTGCAACTTAAAAAAAAAGTAATTCCCAATTAATTTCAGAGACTTGGGCATTCTCTGTTATTTGTAATCTCCATCTTACTCTGCTCAGACTGAAACGTGCAGTCAATGTGCGACAGCAGGGGGCCCAAGCGGTGCTTAGCTGTTGCATTAAGTGGGATGAAATAAGTAGGTTGAACAGAAGGAATGCTTTAAAAACCTTGAAGTGCCATCCTAAATGAGTCACCCAGCTGTGGACTGCTTGGAAACAGCAGGATCATCCAGACAAGACTGGCTTTCAGTCAGGAGGTCAAGGGATAATGCGTTCACCCTCCTGTGCACCCAGGAGTGAATGTCGCTGGCTGTACTTGTAGCCCTTCGGTATAGCAGAGCCTGTGGTAGTGGTGCCGTGCTGGGGCGCAGGGGGGAGGGGGGAGGCACTGGGCTCCACCTGCCTCTCCATCCGCAGGGCGCCAACTGAGACTTCAGCATTACCCCCAATGAAGTTCTACATACTATCTCGGAGATTCATAACAGGTTGAAAAATATGTTGTAAAATGTGAAAGCTATGTCCTAGTCCTATGCCACCGTGTTTCTAGGGCATGAGAAATTCATATTTTTCATCCATTTGGCAAAATATGAATCTGATGGTGGTGCATTTACGAATTTATTTGATGTCTGTAATGTCTGTGGCTGTGCAAGCTCATAGATGTATTCTTAACTCAGAGTGATACTTTAAAAGCTCAAAAATGACTATTTGCTTAAGGCCCATCAGTCACCTTCCACGGCTCCTAGAAGAATATCCAACATCTAGAAACTATTCTGTCTCTTCAGGCTCATTTCATGTCAGGTTTCTGCTTCTTTCTTTTTCATTCCAGCAGTGTTGTATATCTTTTAGTTACTTTGTTGCCTTGCTCTCTCTCCCTGTTGGGCTTTGCTCATGCTGTTCCCTCTCTGGAACCTTCTTCCCATCTTGGTCACTAGCTACTATTGCCCATTAGGTCTCAGCTTAAAGGCTGTTGTGAACAATGAACTCCTAGACCAGCTCAAATTCTCTATCAAAACCACCATCATATGTTATTAGAATTGCTCATTCATTTATATCTCTCTGCTGTAAGGCCCTAAGACAGAACATGAATTGTTCTATCTTGTGTAAAATTGTTCTACCACTCTGGGCATTGTTCAATAAATATTTGCCGTATGAAAACCCCTATGATCGAAGGCATTTCATGTGGCTTCTACTTGTTTAAATGCACTTAGTGGTTACCTTTGAAAAATATCTTTTTAGGGGCGCCTGGGTAGCTCAGTGGGTTAAAGACTCTGCCTTCAGCTCAGGTCATGGCCTCGGGGTCCTGGGATCTAGCCCTGCATCAGGCTCTTTGCTCGGTAGTGAGCCTGCTTCCCCTCTCTCTTTGCCTGCCTCTCTGCCTACTTGTGATCTCTGTCTGTCAAATAAATAAACAAAAACTTAAAAAAAAAAAGGAAAAGAAAAATATCTCTTTTTAAAAAAAGATTTTTGCTTATTTATTTGAGAGAGAGAGATGGAGTGCGAGCAGGGGCAGGAGTAGAGGAAGAGGGATAAACAGACTCCCCACCGAGCACAAAGCCCCATGGAGGGCTCCGTCCCATGACTCCAAGATCATGACCTGAGCTGAAATCAAGAGCTCCACTTACTGAGCCACCCAGACCCTTCTAGCAGTCACTTTCAAATGAGCGTATTAATACCATGAAGAAATAGAGTTTGTGAAGGAGGGCAGGTTTTCATTTAGTCCATTATAGCCTTTGAACATGTTAAAAGACTTGATTGAGGACACCACCAAAGTCAGAAGTTACTGACTCCAAAGCCCACAGGGACCACCATCAATGTAAAGAATAGGGGTGATGGGGCGCTTGGGTGGCTCAGTGGGTTAAAGCCTCTGCCTTCAGCTCAGGTCATGATCTCAGGGTCCTGGGATCGAGCCCCGCATCGGGCTCTCTGCTTGGTGGGGAGCCTGCTTCCTCCTCTCTCTCTGCCTGCCCCTCTGCCTGCTTGTGATCTCTCTCTGTCAAATAAATGGATAAAATCTTTAAAAAAAAAAAAAAAGAATAGGGGTGAGTGGAGACTAGGGCAGACTGGGAGCCCACCATTGGTCATTGCTTCCATGTGGAAATATCAGCTAAGTATTAGCAGGTTTTCTAATTTTCCAAGAGAAGAAAATCCAAAAGGTTTGTGGTAAAATAGTAATTTAAAAAAATGTTGGTAAATACTTTCAAATTTTTAAAATACCTTGCTTACCAGATGAAACATTTCTCCTGGGACAAAACAGTTTGCCAGCTATGAATTTAAAATTTAATCATTACATCAAAAAATCCGTATTGACACAGTCAATTTGCTCATGCATGGATGTTTAACCCAATGAGCAACTGATGCATAAATAACAAATCTAACAATTTTAGAATGAGAAGGGACATTAGAATCACCTTGTAAACACCTTCTTCCACGTTATCGATGGCAGAATCTCAGGTTCGCAAAAATTAAATTATTGGGTCTTAAGTCAGATGCACACAATTAAGTAATATGGACTTGAATCCAGTGTTTTGATGCTTGGCTTTTCTCATAACTCCAAGCAACATTGTGTGTGTGTGTGTGTGTGTGTGTGTGTGTGCATATTTTGCTCTAAGTAAGTGGAGGGAAATATGGTGACCTGTGCTAGTGCTTCTGAAATTTTCCTGTGTATGTGAATCAATTGGGGATCTCATGAAAATGCAAATTCTGATTCAGCAGGTCTGGAATAGGGCCCAGGTTTCTGTATTTCTAACAGCTCCCAGGTGATGCCAGGCCCGGGACCAAGCTTTGGGTAGCGTGGATGGAACGACTCTATAACAATTGCTCTAGATGCTGGGAATAGAATGTGCTCTTTGATGTTCTTCTTTGCCAGTTACTACTCTGCTAACATTTTTTTTCTTCCATGCTGAATCCTTGACAAGTAAAAATATTAAATTAAGAGGGAAATCCGCTTACCAGGGGAAGTAGATAAGTAAATGACTGAAAACAAGGGGTGCTGAGGAAATCAAATCTTCAACTAAGGAATCAAAATCTCCATCATGCAAAATGCATGAGTTTTCGTGTGTCTTGTTTTGTAAATAATATTAGTTCTGGTTAGTTGCTGGGGAACTATTGAGTCATTTTCTAACTAATAGCAAGGGAAAATGACATGCCAGAAAATAAAGAGGAGAAGATACTTCAGAATACAAACATTCCACAAGATGGCAGTAAGTCCCTATGCTTTACATTCCATATACCCTTTTACAGAGTTTCCATTTTGTCAGTGAACATTTTAAAAGTATTACACTATTTTTTTGTTTTTAATTTTTTTTTTGTAAAGACAGAACTAAACTTTAGAGAAGTTTTTTTTTTTTTCTTCCCTCAGCCGAAGGACTAATGGCTATTTTCTGTCACACTTTCTTCTTCATATTAGTGTGGCATACTGATATTATCCTTTATTTCTTTTTTTTAAAGATTTATTTATTTATTTGAGAGCAAGCACGTGAGCAGGGAGAGGGGCAGAGAGAGGAAGAGAGAGAGGGAGAGATTAGCAGACTCCCCACTGAGCTCGGAGCCCGATGTGACTCCCCAGAGACCATGACCTGAGCTGAAACCAAAAGCCCAATGCTCAGTGGACTGAGCCACCCAGATGCCCCCTGATTTTATCCTTTTAACTTGTGTTTATTTTTTTCAGGTTATCGTTGAAGACATTTTAATGGAATACATTGTCATTGAAATTTGAAATTTTTTTGAAATAATATATAGATGACTATTTTCAAAATTTCAAACACATTTTTCAACTCTTAACTGGCCATTTATTTTCATTTAAGACTTCTTAAAGATTCAACCTACTGTTTAAGACAGAAAGAACCATAAAAGTGAATTCTTCATTATGTTATCAATTTAAGATTATTGGTAATTACATTTTAATACACACTGCATTAAAGAAATCACATTTCTAAGACTTGTTTATAAAGTTTTTGTTTTCTCAGTATTAGTCTCAGGAGATCAAGGAAGCATGGATTAGGGAAAATAAAATATAATAAAAGATTTTTTTTAAAGCTTTTTTTTTTTAAGATTTTGTTTATTTAATTGGCAGAGAGAAACAGAGAGCACAAGTAGGCAGAGAGGCAGGCAGAGAGAGTGGGGAAGCAGGCTCCCTGCTGAGCAGAGAGCCCGATGCAGGGCTCAATCCCAGGACCCTGAGATCATGACCTGAATTGAAGACAGAGGCTTGACCCACTGAGTCACCCAGATGCCCCAACTATTTTTGTTGTGCGAATAAGTAAAGAGTGAGTAGTGTACTGAACTACAGATAATCATTTAAGTGTGCATAGATACCATCCTTAATACTGTGGCAATACCAGCAAAATTGGGCATTGCCTTGTTATCATTACCAAACTTATGTGTGTTCTAGGACAATTCATTCCATGGCTTTGGGGTGCAGTTTCTTCTGGTATAATATAAGGAATATAGGTTAGTTGATTTCATTTCCAGCTTCTTAACACTCCATTCTTCTCAGGAGAAAATGTAATTAAGTAAGATGATCATAAACTTTGAAAAAAGCCCATGGTGACTAGGGATTACAGGGATCTTTAGAGTACTCTGCCTCTTATCCTATTTTCTTCATATATTCTAGGTAGTTCATAGACCTCTTGAATTGTATTTGTTCTAAAATTACTTAAAAAGAGGCTGGCAATTGATCCAGAGTGCTGGATCAATACCGAGGGGGTACGTGGCTGTTGTCTATATTCCTGAAATAACGTTATTTTAAAAATCTCTTTTCTTCTCCCACGTTTTCACTTCATTAGGCCCTTAGAAGAAGAAAGGGAAGAGAGGACAAACAGAAAAATGATCTTCACTTAGCGGATCCTGTGGGGATCTCACTTAGAGGAAATCTGGGATATCAAAATAGCTGAGTAAGTTGTGGGAGTGTGATGCTAATTGAAGACTGTCCCCACAACTGCTCTCCCCCCCCACCCAACCGTACTGGCTTCCTGCCTCAGTCTCCTGCTTGTTGTCCGCCCTGACCTTTCCCCTCTTCTCTCCTTTCTTTCTGCTCCCATTTCCTGGTCTCCATGACTAATTCCCTGGTCCAGCCCACTCCAAACACAAGCCTCCCGCACCCTGGGCCATGGCCAGATCCTATCACTTAGAGCCTCGGGTTGTACATTACCCCTTCTGGAGGGTGCTGCTTTACTTTGCGGTCATCACTTCATTTCTTATCTCAGCTGAGGATGGAAATACCTTATTGTTTTGTCCCCAATCAAGCAGTGATTCCTCTCTCACTTCCAAATGAGTTTTTGTTAGACATTGGCTTAAAGCACCATTACGTTAGATGAAGCCTCTTAAACTCATTACCTTTATAGGTACCTGCCACTTGGTAAGTAGCATAAATGCTGAATGGCCGGGCTTCAACTGAATGCTGCTGACCCAGCTCTGAGGCTAAAATTTCCTTCGTAGACCTTTCATACATACACTGAAATTTATGACTCCAGGTTGTTAAGGCATATTAAGGATATCTTACAGGGAAAAATAAACTCAGTTTTCTCTCAAGATCTCAATTTTTAGGCGGTGCCCAGTGACCTGACGTGATTCAAACCTGGATTTAGGATCCAGACCCTCATTTAGAATTGGCTTAAAATGTATTTCTAAAAAAGCTAGCTAGATCAAATTAAGGTAGATAATAAATGATTTGGCTTTTACCTCCCAATTTAATCCTCAACAAACTGTAGACACACCTTGTCTCTCTTCATTATAATGTTACCTTAGAGTTCTCATCCAATGGCAAAAATTGTATTTGAATTTAGTGACTTGAGCTGATCCTTGGAAAAATTTAAATGGTCAAAGACTTTCTTCAGGATTTTTTTAGTCTCCCCTCAGTTTCCATCTCTGGTCTTTTACCCAGCTTTCTGGTCTCTTGGTCCTTCCAAGGTGGCCTGTTTTACTTAGGATCCTACTAATAATTCCAACACAGTGATGGACTCTGAACTATTTTTTTTTTCTAGCCTGATAGTGATTTTTCTCCCCTCTAAACTCATGCCAGGTTTAAGTAATGGGGCCTGAGACCAGGGTCCAGAGAATGGTTAAGGTGGAGGCATGCTAACCGTGATCAATGGGACAATTCTGTTTTCACCAGGCTCTGGGGGTAAATCCTGTCAATTTAACTACTCTTAAGGTTAATCTCATAGTAATGGATTAGAAACATTTTTCGGCGGTATGATTTCGTAACTAAAATGACTAGAATATTTGGATATCAAACTTTTGGCCTTGTTAGGTTGGTAATTTTTGGGATCATATTGGACGAACTCTTCAGCAAACATACCACTTACTCCCTTCTCAAACCATATCATTTATAGCTAATTGCTTAAGGGGTATCTAGACAGATGCATTTTTTGCCTTTAGAAGCCAACAAAGTTTGGGAGCCATTGACTTTATCATTGGTACAAACAAATTGCAGCCCAGAACACAATAGTGTTCAAAATAGATAGCAAGAGGAAATCCAGGATTGGAGGGTGTTTCAGAGGAATAGAGATAGTGTATGTACATTCAGACAGACCTGTAAGATACAGTCATAGAGAAATAGTGGTGAACATGAGAAATCAATTTGGTTACTGTTGATTTCATTGTCCATTAAAAAATGATATCCTGTGTTATGAAACCTTTCGCTTATTAATTTGTTCAGAAATAACTTCATTCATTGGACAGAGTATTTTGCAAGCTTAGTATTTATGAGGCACAATACGTTGATTAGACTAAGGATGAATCAAAATATCTGAAGTTTTTATTTAACTAATGAAACAATGAAGAAAGGTTGAAATTGTGTTTTGTATTTCCTAAATAGAACAAATGCAAAAGATCTCATGTAATACAAAGTGATTTTATTCCAGTTTCTTTATTTTACTGGTTCAGGATCTAGGGGTTAAGTTATTTGCCCACAGACAGCTAATCATTCAGACTTAACTGTTTTTGCAACAAAAGCTTGCATCTCTCTATTCCTTTTCTCGTGAACTTTCTCACTATTTCACACTGGCATTATTTTCATTGATCATTAAAGCAACCCTTTAGTCAGATTTTAAACCTCCGGCTTTAGGCTCTAATTCAGGCTCCAACCCAAAGCTCCCAACCTATGCTTCTTTCCCAAAAAGTAGCCAGTTTACCCCGCTCCAGCCTGCAATCATGGACACATACACAAGCACATGCATAACTAGACAAATAAATAAATGTACAATATCCTCTATTTCCTTTCCTGAAAAAAAAAATCAAGAGGACCGTAGTGTGTAGACTTCACTTTGGAATTGGGAAGCTTCTACGCAGAATTCAGTTTTGCCCCCAGGTGACCTTAGCCAAGTCATCCCAACTTTCTCCCTGAGGCCAGCAACTTGCTTCATTGGCTCTTCATTGATTTCACCTACCATCTTCATGTTAGGAAGCCACAGTCTAATAGATCTCCAGGAAATGAACACTGAACTTTCTCAAAGCCCAAAGTTTTCGGAGGATGTTTGAAGAGCAGGTCTATTTTCTGCCAATTATTCTGTTTTAATAAGTTCTACCGTCGCTTTGGCACAAATACTTAATACTTAAACAAGTAACTTTACTACTTAGCTGACCCCAAGTAAATGGCTGATTGTGATTCTTCGTGAAATCCATAGACTTCTTATGAGATGGCAACTGTACCTTTATGCCTCTGCTTGTTATTGATCATAGTAGAAGGTATTTACCTTTCTGGGGCAGTCTTAGAATTTCTGCATTTGGTGTTTCTCAACAAGTTTGCCTTTTGATGTGAAATGTCATTGTCAAAATTCAAACTTACAATAAGATTCTGTACAAAGCACTCCAAATTACATTCCTCAGAATAACTGGAGGAAGAAAGTGTTATTCAGTAGCAATGCAAAGCACTAATTGCAATATTTCAAAGAGAACATTTCTTTTTTTTCAAAACCTGTAAGTCTATTAATCCTAGAATTATGATTCATTCCAAGGATATTTTAGCACAAGCTCAAAAATATAATATAATGTTCTGTAATATAATTAGCAACCCAATAAAATATTTTGCTCTAAATTACTTAATAAATGCACTATGTGAGAAATAATATTCTTAAAATGAATTCCAGGATAGTTCTTCAATTTCTTCTTTCAGAATAATTGCACATAATTCTAAAAATTATATAGGAGATCACAAGACTGCAGCCTATTTTCTTGAATTAGACAGTACACAGGCTACCAACGGTTCATAATGAAACTGCTAGATGTCGAGGGAGAAGATGATAGAGGACAAACAAAAAGCTTTTAGAAATTTAGCTGAGTGAAATCCTCAGATTGTCTCTTTTAGCCTGTTTTATGACAACTAATAGAGAAGCAGCAGAGTCTGATTTTATCCCCTCCCATAATTAACAAGTTGCTCGTCTAATTCCTCATTACATAGATAAACATGATTCTAAGTTCAAATGCAAAGTCCCATCAATAAATGATTCTCTACTCAGGATTAGAAATCCTTACATGTTTGTGAGGGTCCTTTATTTCTATGGTGATTTATTTTGTCTATTCATCCTCTGAGCTCAAGATAGGAAACATGTAAGCTTTCTTATCTGAAAATCCTCAAAGATGGGGAGAAAAAGCACCCTGCGTCATTATGACGAGAGGGGCAGTGGGTGTCTTCCTACGTGAATGTAGGCACATTCATTTCCTTTCACTTCATAGCTCTAGAGAATTATCTGCTTTGTTTCTTGAGGCATCACTACTTATGTAAAAAGGCGATGCAATTTGAGGAATTTAGCATAAATACTCGTCAGCCTTTTTCTGGTGACATTTTAGTGCCTGTCTTTTAGACATTCCTTTTAATGCTGTCAATATTTACAATGGAACATCACAAGCATAATTTTACCACTGAAAATCAATTTCATGTAAATGCCATTCTGTTATAGTGCTGGTGATGAAAGACCCTCTCCAAAGTCCCCCTCCTTGCTGATTATACTGTTTTGCTTTGTGGTATATTATCTGTACCTCCAGCCACAAAACACTCGGGAAAGTGAGAAGAATGATCTGGTGTTCCCATTCGTTTCAGAAAACCTCATCTTTAAGACTGCTTATAAAGGTTGAAAATGATCATATTTAAGAGAATTCTAACGTTGATTGAGCTTTTCGCCGCTTGTCATGTATGGTCATGCAGAACGCATTGGTGTTCGAGCTCATATGACCTTACGATACCTAGTCAAATATTTTCATTTTATTCTCCATCCACACATGTTCAGTTCCTAGCTGGTCATTCATCTTCCTCTGTGACATGTAATGCTGATCCCATTTTCTCATTTTTTCTTTGTTCTTTCTTTCCTATCAAGAAAGTTTCCCTTCCTGATACTCATCTTCCCTAAACATTACCTGTCCTCCAATGGCCAGCTCTGGTTCATTCTATCTTGTGAAACCCTTCCAGATTACCTTTAAAGAGTGGTTTATGTTCATTGCAGGTACATAAGTGGCCTTCCATAAATGGGAGATCTGAGAGCTCTTAACTATCTGTAGGGTAGGATCTAATCAGATGCTAATGATTTTGTTTTAGCACTCTGGCTATAAATATCAGCCCACACTTTTAAAATATGGGAAAAATACAACTTTGTTCATTTCTTGTAATAGTGAATTTCCCTTTTGACTGTCTTACTGGGATGATCAACATACAATCCCAGTGAGAAGTTATACTCCCTTTCCCCGCCAGTATTGTCTAAACTCTACAGGATCTGATCCTAAAGCCTTAGGAATTCTTCACTGGGTGTTGGGTCATTAGATCTTCAATGTACAGTGTCAAAACTCAAATCCACTAAAGTATTCATTGCCTTGGCCATTCAGTTGTAGGGAAAAAGAATTTCCCCTTTGCCCTTCTGAGTTCTTGGCTGGGACTCCTATGCTAAAAAGAGACTATCAAAAGAAAAGCAAAAGAAATTTATTAACATGTATACCTCAGGTATACATAGGAGATACCCAGGGGAAAATGAGCAAGTTTCTGAGGTAACTTAGAATTCAAGTTTAGGGGCACCTGGGTGGCTCAGCCAGTTGGGCCTCTGTCTTCGACTCGGGTCACAATCCCAGAGTCCCGGGATCAAACCCTGTGTGAGGCTCTCTGCTTGGAGGGGAGTCTGCTTCTCCCTCTGATCCTCCCCCTTCTTGGGCTCTCTCTTTTACTCTCTCTAATAAATAAATAAAATCTTTAAAAAAAGAGAATTCAGGTTTAAATACCATTTTAATAGATAAAAGGGAGGGAAGATAAAGGTCTCTTAGGAGAGAGTACATGAGTTTTAAGAAAGATGAATGGGCCCTCAGAAGAATAGGTGGGAGGCATGATAGTTTATGACAGTTTTCTAAGTGTGGTGTAAGTCTCTTTCTCCTGCCATAAGAGTCAATTTTCCTTGGTTGTTGAAACTCTTAGGGAGTGGAATTGTGACAGTTGAGTTTCTTTTGGAATATCTGTCTTTAGGTAATAAAGGGAGTTCAGAAAAAGCTTCTCCCCACATTTGCTATTTTTTCAAGTACCTTTGGTTCAGAGCAATCAAAATGCCACAGCAGCATATTTTGTGTTGGGAAGTCCTGAGATCCTTCAGTCATATTTTGGGGTGGTATATTTCCTGCTAGCATTCACCTGTAATTAGGAGTTTTGGAGATGTATCTGTATCCTATCAATATGGCCCTGACATGTCCATTGCTCTCTCTGCTGCCTTGATGTCATCTTCGGCACGTTGCCATCATTCTGTGCTCCTGCGCCAGGAAAGGGGAAGAAATCCCAGAGGCCACAGAAGGTCTTGTCTGCCAACGTGCAGCAGGCAGCCACTCCTCTCCCATGTCTTCAGCTGGGAAGGAGTCCTGCTGCCTCTTCGTGTCTTTATCTGAGAAATGAGGTACAGGTCTCTTGCTTTCTGATCCCGCAAGCCTTCCTAGAATTTTGTTACTTTTCACGTGGGTTTGTGATCCTTATCCTTGGGATGCATCAATATTTATGCCTTTGTCCGTTCCCTTCCTCCCCATCCTAGTGCTAGAGATTCTGTTCTAATCTGGGTGGACGAAGATCGGGAACAGTGCAGGCTTACTTTTATTTGTGTTTTGTAAAACCTTTCTCTTCTATGTGTAATCTTTTGCATTCTCCTAAGTGCTAGTCTTTTGAAAATCAAAAGACTAGGAAAAAAATGTATTTTTTCCTCTACTTGATACTGTCACATCTCATATGTAAAGTGAAAATCGCAAGCATTTGTGTCTAGCTAAATATTTAAATATGGAGGCACCATTGGGGAGAGGGAAGAAATGGCTCAGAATATGTGGAAAAACACTCACAAATATGTAAAAACCTCTATGATTTAGCATGCCAAAAATATTCCGACATAGTCCTATTTACTTCTCATAATACCCAGTAAGTTCCTTAAAGAAGGGAAGCTTTAGTATTTTTAGATCTCCTGTAATGCCCAGGACCACAATACACAGAAAATAAGGATTTGTTAAATTCCTGTTGAATGACTGATATTTAGACATTAGATATTTAGACTGATATTAAGACACACTTAATAAATGCAGATTCTTGCTAAATTACTAGAAGAACGCCCATTTTATAATAGAACTTACTTATTTCTATTATGTTTCTTAATATAACAAAAAGTTCTGCAGAACTAAACAACAAGGCAAGTATGCTGAACTTACTAGCTATTTGGGAAAATTTATAAGCTTCTGAAATATGTATTCTGCTTGTTATGTGCAGTGAAATTGAGCTTAAGAAACTTGACATGCAGGAACCATTTTTTTAACCAAGAAAACTGAAGAATCTTAAAGGAAATGAAAGATAAAAATTTGAGTAGTCTTTGGTTGTAATAAAGCAGCAAAATATGCTTAGGACTTATGTGCAAACCTTGCATAAATGAATTCCCAACATGTTGAATACAGGTGTTAACAAACATTTTTTTTTTCCCCCTAGATTTGGGAAACTTTTCCTTCACAGTTATAAAAAGAAATTTGCTGCATATAATCATCCTGGAGATTCTGCTCCCCAAATTGTGAAATCATCTATATTCACACCTCAGATAACTAGGCAATATGAAAATAGATTTTGTTTATGCCTTCAGCAATTTTGAATTTTACTTTTTTGGGGAAATCATGATGTAGTGATTAGGCAGACTTTAATGAGAGGAATGCCTCTGACATTAGCTAAAATCACCCCTAATATTGGTGCCTGTTTAATTACTTGACAACAAGCAGCATGATGGCCTCTGCAAGTAGGTATTTAATAAAAATGTTGGATTTTAATACACTCACATGTTTATCACAGGATTCTTTGATTATGCTGACTGCTTATTTTAGTTGTGTCAACTCAGTGCTAAGCAAGAATTCATTTGCAGTTTTGATCCCTGCATCGACCACTTAGGTAAGCTTTGTTCTGTAGCCAGAGGGCACGCCGTTTAGTGCTAGCAACCAGCTCACACAGTCCTGCCACTACTAATCAGCAGCACTGAGGAGAAGAACACAGAGAGCTACAGGCAAATTTACCTTCCTACAGCTGAAACAATCCTAGGTCCAAGTGTAGGGGTGCTGGGCTGTTAGGACCTTCAGACAGGAAGGCTAACTTATATTTATAGTAAATGATATTAAGTCACTGGTGCACACAACAACTCAGAGTCCTACATACAGGACCTTCCTGAATCGATCCCATTGGCAACAAACATGAATTTCCATACATGGATTCTGAGAAGCTTAATGCCTCAGAGATGATTGTTAATAAGAGGTGTTTGTATTTGTGCATTCCCTGTGCCTTTCCTCATTATGTTTTGCATTTTGTACATTTTGTTGCTTTATTCACTATGCCTTCTGCAAATTTAGCATGCTCTTAAGTACCTTAGGTACCCACAATCTGAAAGTGTAGTAATTCTACCTAATAAATATCAAAAAAAATCAAAGGGAAAATATAAAAGCATTTTCATGAGTAGCTATGCATTTAAGAATATAATCATGAGTAATTTACTAACTTTACAGACATTATTCTGTTTAATTCTCAGCACTGGGGAGGAGTTCAGAGAAGTTGAAGTAGCAGAGTATCTTCATGTCTTGAAGAACTCCGGGAAGAGTTTGTGAGGAAGACATCTGGAAGAAAGGTGTTTGGTTACAGCTTCTGTGATAACAATACCTACCTTTTGGTCTTGCCCTTTAGATTAAATAAGATGGTGCATGTGAAGGGTAGAGGTCATATTCTATACCTAACAAGTGTCCCTCAAATGCTAGTGTTTTTTTTTTTTTAAGATTTTATTTATTTCTCTGACGGAGAGATGACAAGTAGGCAGAGAGGCAGGCAGAGAGAGAGGAGGAAGCAGGCTCCCCACTGAGCAGAGAGCCCGATGCGAGGCTCGATCCCGGAATCCGGGGATCATGACCTGAGCCGAAGGCAGAGGCTTTAACCCACTGAGCCACCCAGGCACCCCTCAAATGCTAGTGTTTTTGTCTTAACTTCCTTTTTACCATTCTTTGGGATGACGTTTTCCCACTCAAACACATGACTGCCTTTCCTGCCGTTGTCATCCCTGCTTCAGAGACCCTCTTTCTTTCTTTCCTTATTAATCATTGTCCTCTGCTTTGATTCCTGTCAAAAATGATGGATTTTATAATCTAAGAGTAAGGAGGTCTCACTTTTTAGTTCTGTAGAATTATCCTCTTATGTTCTCCCAATAACTTGACCTCCAAGCATTTGCTGCTCTTTGGGCCACTAAAAGGTGGTCTAGTTGTTTCACGATTTATCATTATGTTTTGCATTTTCTACATTTTGTTGTTTAGAGGATATAAACCAATAATGGTTCTTAAACTGTTTGCATTGCTCTTTTCTATGTTGCTTACTCTCATCTCCTTGTGATTTTCTTGGGATGGGGAATAGACCCACTCTTCCGCCCTTGATTTTGGGCAGTAGTTCTTACACTGTTTGGTTTTACGAATGCTTTCCTCTCTTAAAAATTGGGGACTAGGGAGAGATTTTTTTAAAATTGTTTATATCAATTGACAGTTACAACATTAGAAATTAAAACTAAAAGAATTCTAAAATATTTCCCTTTTATTTTATCTTAAAATAGTAATAGCCAGTACCTATTAGTATAAATACCATGTTTTTTAATGAAAAATAAACCATATAAAATCTAAAACAACAATAGTGAGAAAAATGACATATTTTGCTCTTTCCAAATCTGTTTAATGACTGACTTAATAGAAGACAACTGGATTCTCAAATCTACTTCTGTATTCAATCTCTTACCATCTGTTAGTTGGATAAACTATATGAAGAAAATTTGGTCTCATCCAGATACCTATATGGAAGGGAGGAATATTTAATGCCTTGTCAGATAATTGTAGATATTCTTCTTTGCTGTGACATTCAACCTTGTCAAGTCGTAATTTCTTAGAGGCTAATTGAAACATTGAAATGGAAATGCTAAAAATAAACCTTTTCATCCTCAGTTCTATCATGATCTATTTGTCTATTTTGCACTCTGACTGGATCATGTATCCATGCATTATTTTTTAGTATCATGTATTGATCATTTCTTCTAGACATTGACATGTTTCATTAAATGATATCCCAAAAACATATTTTTAAGTTAATATTACCACTGTTCTCAGCAGAAAAGTCTTTATGTATGGGGAAACTGTGTGGCTTATAACTTGTATGGTTACAAGTTTTCCAAAATTCTAATATTCACTTGAAAATTCTCTCATTAAAAACACACACTGTCATTCATTTACTCTGATGTGAAAGCTTACTTCATTAATCTGTATTGTCAAATGCCCAAACGGTAACCATAGTTATCTGTCATTTATTTTTCAAGTGGAAATGATTTTATGTGAAATAATGAGCTAGAACGTCTCATGACTCAATCACACCCATGCTTTTACTTGAGATAACCTTTGGACTTTGGTAAGCCGCATACGTGCTTTTTTTGTGCTTCTTATTTCATGACATAAAATATCGAAAAGATACGTATTCAAGGTCAGGATTTAATGAAATTAATTGTTGTTGTTTGATCAAAGAAATTCTTAAGTGAAGCTAACATTTATTCTTTTTAATTGATTAATTGACTTCTGCAACTGTTTGGTGGGGAAGATACCGTGACTACCAGCACAGCTTAGTACCACTGATCTGACTTTTGCTATGGTTATGGCAATTTTACCTACTGCTTTTGTACCATCAGTGCGTGGTCAACACAATGAAATGGAAAATAACTTTTTTAGTATTACTATGACAATAGTTTTAATCCTATGAACATGCCCCCCAAAGGGTCTCAGGAACCCCCAGGAGTCCATGGATCAGAATTTGACTGTTTGCTTTAGAATAGTTTCCCGATTTCTTTCATTAAAAGTGATTTTGTGAGTGCTAGCATCCTGATGTAAAGACTCTGAGATATTGGACTACTCAACAGTAAGTGGTCTTGGGATTTGGAAATGGAAGACAATCATAGTCTCAATCTCATTAAGAAAATTGTGCTTGTATGAACTGGACTTCCAAGTAGTTTCAAGATTGGATTGTTTCAAGGGTTGTGGCAGGTTTATTAGTCTAAGTATTCTCACACCATGCTGTTTTCTGTTTATTATTCAAGCTAATTGGAAAACGCAATGCTAGTAGTAGCTTCAGGTAGCTTCCTTATGATTGTCTCCTTCTGGGTAGAGTTTATGCTCCTAGGTGCAGTGGATGTCATGGAAACCACTGTTCAGAGGTGGGGGGGGAGCACTCTGGCCCTCCTGCTTCATCCTGCAGAAGGGGCCCCCAACAGGGTCCAGACCTTTCTCATTTTCTCTAAGTATCTGTCCCAGAATCAGTCTCATTATTTACTTTTTTTTGCTTATGTTGGAGATTTATTTATCTGGAAAATATTCATCTATGTTTCACACTTTTATAGGCATAGTTCAAAATATCTCCTTTTTATAGAATTGTGGCCTCATCTCCTACAGATAATAGCACATGATGACAGGAGCTTGGCTCAGTGAGAAACTGCTCTGACAGGGACAGAGAGCTCATCTCAGCATGTCACACTGCCCCTGCAGCTCCCCCTGTTCTCTTGGATCCCAGCTTAGGCTTCTGCTCTCTGATCTATAGATATGAAATCCCATGCAGGGAGCACAAATCCACATTAACCGCAGTGCTGGTTACAGAAAGCTGAATCAGATACATACCCAAACATTTATTGACATCACCTTGAAAAATCTAAGATCCCAAAACATTACATATAGGTGCCTCCCTTTGTTCCAGAAAGAAGGAACTCAGTTTTCCCTCTGTCTGGGCTCAGCGATAGTGATTTAGGAAAACACCTGCTTCGAGTACTGTTTTATTATTGACTTAGGTGGGCCAAGTATTCTCCTTCATTCCTGGAGTCCAAATGGGCTTTGAGGTTCTTGTCTCCATAATACATCCACCAATCCAAACAACAACAAAGAAATCAAACCAAATTTTGGGGAGCATCTAATGTGTATGAGATAATGAGCTAAGTCTGTTTAAAACCTATATTCAAAGTAATGCACAAATTTCTGTATTTCTTTCCTGCTTTAGGAAGTCATAATTTTATGAATCAGTTGTAATTTAAAGGCTAGAAATTTTTCATAGAAGATAAGCTCTAAGAGATGATATCTATTTAGTTGATTAATACAGAGCAGTTTAGAAACTGATTCGAGTGACTGATAGTCAACAGAATGCCTTTGATAGACTTGTTTTATCCATCCCCCTCTAACTAGATTGTATGCTTGGAACAAGTAGACCTTGAAGCTGCAGGGATGACTTTGCTCCAGACCCTGGAGAGTCGGGGTGGTCTTGCAGAGCAGCATGGAGAGAAGAAGGACACATAGCATCATCTCCTGGTTGAAGTGTCACCATTCCAAAGGAACATAATCCTCATACCTGCTTTAGTGGATATTAGAAACACGAGTTTCTGGACATTCAAGAAGAAAGTATCCTCAGTTTTGCAGATCTACATTGTCTACAGAGGCCAGAGTCACCCTTTTCTTCAATTCTACTCTAAAAACAAAGCAGGAAACCATTTTAGCCAAGAACAGTGACACAACTCTGTGACCAGGCTACTGGCCACTTACCTAAGGAAGATGTTGACTTTACTCTGATCCCTTTCAGGGTTAATTAGTCTCGTTATTTTATAGAAACTCATATCAGGTTGCCTTTCAGTTGCTTGAGGGCAGTTGAGCATGACTTCTTTTTCTTGGAAACCCCCAGTATCACCTTGGAAGTGATTCTATACATAAGGAGTACATGTAGCTTTGATATTCCTGGGTTATAATGTCGGTTCTCATTTCAAATGCATGTTTTCCTGGAAATAACCTAGATAGTTTACTAAATACTTAGATTTTCAGGACTTCTGGCAAGGACTTTGGTTGAGGAAGCTTAGACTGAGAGCCCAAGAATCTGGATTTTATTCAAGCAGCTGGAGTGAGATTGATAAAAGTGGCCCAGGGATTGCAATCAGGGAAATACTGCCTAGTAAATAAATTTACGCCCTGCCTAGACAGTGGGAAATAAAACACATTCCTGCTTGTTACGAGCTTTGGGCAAGGAATTCCTGAAATCTGGTCTGCAGAAAGCCAACGGGACATTAAAAATAGTCACATGAACTTGATCACCAGCAAGGTGCCCTCCGTTTTAGATATTGCTTCTGACTATGGATCTGTGGCTCATATGTGGTTTTATGCCTCTTCTGGTTTGGACTCTGATGTGTTTTTTGCCATTTGGAGGATATTGATGATGTTGATGGCAAAACTCAAGGTATTTCACTTGTTTCTTCTAATCTTGGTGCCCACAGCAGTGGCCTTCTCATGGGAGCATTCGCTGAGAGAGTAAGGATAGCAACAAGAGTGACAGTGATTTCAATTTAGGTTTTATTCCTTTGATCAAAAATCTTGGCAAGTTCCTGGTGGTGTCAAAAATCGCTTGGCCTGCCAGGCAGTTAGAGGAGAACATTTGGAATTGTCATCATTGAACTGGAATTTGAGGTGCAAACTCAGAGAAACTGCTCCAGTGAAAAATCTTGCAACAGCGCTCCATCCAAATATATTAAAAGACATCAAAGAGAAAGTGTTTTCTCTTGTGATTTTCCTTTCACTGTTAACTGAACACTTGTAAAATTGATGATGATGTATCTTACCAGTCACCTAGAATGTTCTGTTACCACTGGAGAAAACACAATTACTTTAATATTTTCGAAGGTTTCTTTACTTTGTAAGATGTATCTGGGGAGCTTATTAAGTTCATTAGAAAACTTGAAGAAATTTAAAAGTACTTCTAAGGGCCTTTCCTTTCTCAAACTACTTCTGCATTTTTAGATAGGAGCATGAATAGATAAAAGGAGAGCTTAGCTAAAACAAATAAAAGTTGATATGTATTTCTGAGGAGTGTGCAAAGGGACAGGAGACTATTTATTTCCCTCTAGCTGGGCCCTCCCTTCCCTGGTGTTCATAATCAATCCTGACTTGGAGCGGGAGTTTCTTAAGGAAAAATATCAGTCATTGATATTGAAATGTTGCCTCTTTCCTTATATTGCTAGAATATCCTTATTATTAATGTTATATCAACGAGAACGATTCGGAATGGCAACAGTGGATAACTTGTATTGTGCCAAATGCTGGGCAAGGCACACAGACATTTGCTCATTGAATTCTCACAACATCTTTGCGAGGTTAGCACATTATTAACAACATTCCCACATTCTTATAATGAAGAATATTAAGAAAGAATACCTTCCCAGGACTACCAGGTTGTCAGGATTGAAGCAGACCACCTAAGCACATGCTTTTCTGCTGGACGTCTCTGCTGGACGTCTCTGCTGGACCTGGAGGGTTTGGTGGAGGCAGATTTGGTCCTTGGGGTCCCCATAATGAGTTCTAGAACTTTTTTCCTCATGAAGTTGGGATAGGAGTGGGATTGTGGGGGGGACAAAATAAAATCGAAGCTTTTTGTTTCCTCTTTTCCTATTGTTGTATGAGGCTGTCTCTTTATTCAACAGCAAAGGAAGAGTTGCATGGAGTCCCTGTCCTTATTCGGCCTTCCATGACCACGTGGCTCTGTGTCTGCTTCCGCAGTACCCCGTCTGCCCTTGCTGGGCAGCCTGATTTCCATTTTCTGCCCTTCCTGATTACTGCTGGTACTAAGAAATGAGGCATTTCCTGGCTGAAAACCAAAATATCTCATTTGGGTGGTAAAATTAAACCACAGACTTGGTTATGTAGCTGGACGTCTAGAATTAAGTTCATCTTTGAGGTTTCTGGAAGGCTTCAAACTGGGTTCCAATTCTAGAACTTGCATCCTGAGGTGGAAACGCCAGAGAATGTGTGCTCAGCTGGCAAGGTTCTACAGTTGTTCCTGACAGCAGAGGAGGATATAGAGATCAGCAGGGAGATGAGATAAGTATCACTTACCCTTCAGGTGCACCTTATACTTGACCTGGAGGAGATGTTTCTCTCAGCTGAAGTTTAAATGAATATGCAGGCATTCTGAAGGGCTTTCTTCCTGGAGTTGCTTCCGGAGAATCAAAATCTTGTTAGAATTATTCTGGGCACTGATTCAAAGTGTGAAAGGCTAAAATATTGCCAACATGGTAATTTACACAATATAATAGCAGGGGAAAATAAATTATCCACAACTTACAGCAATGCCCTGTGAGCAGAAAGCCTCTTGGAACACACAAAAATTATATCTACAATATATCAGCAACATAAAGCCTGGGATTATAAGAATCAGATTTAGGTTCTCGAAAAATTAGTGGAAATTCCATTTTGCCATCATTTTAGAAATTGAAAAGTAATAATAAATGGGCACAGCCAGTGTTGGGACATGACTGATTGAATTACATATTCCATCTTGTTTGTTACTTGGTACCTTATGTCCTCAGAGGGCCTTGCCCTTGTGCTTCTAGTCGAGTATGAAAACTTGGTAGCATTCCCGTGTTGTCTGCAAGGACACTGAAGCACCGAGAGTGGGTTTCTTTCAAGGTCACCTCATTGACCTGAGACAAAGCTGTGATGGAGTTGGGAGCTCTCAAATCTCTGTGCCCAGGGGATGACAAAGGCTGTGGTTTAGGCCAGATTTTCAGAGTGAAAAATCAACTAGGGTAATAAAGGTGTGTGCTGGGAGGCGGACCTTTAACAAACTCTAAATTGAAATCACTAGCCTTATTCTGAACTTTCTTTTTTCTGGGTTTTGAATAAAATTTCCCTTTGCTGTGTAGCTTCTTGATCATCTCTCCTGGAAACATGACATTCCCTTGCTGTGGTCTCTATTATGCAACCGTTAATTCCTAAGAAGATATTACCTCAGAACCTAGTTTGGAATGATGAAGCAATAAGATCCCCTGCTGAATAATATGGAAAAAGAGCAATTGCATGAAATTTTTGTGTAAGATCCAGAAAGGTAGGCGAGAAAGTTAACAGCAGAATAAGAGAAGCAAAGAAGGAAAAGCAAATTGTGTGTTTTCTGGAACAGAGACTGTGGACTTAGGAAAATATTTGGGTGCAGGGAAGACTTCACAGCCTCAGTAAGAGATGGAATTCATCTTGGATTCTCTTCCTGTTGCCCACGTCCAGTCATTGCATCCAACATTCACACTTCCTCCTCTTTTTCTGTAACTTACACCTTTGCGCTAAGTGAAAAGTAACACACCATCTGTGTTTCAGGTATTGAGGGTGCTTGGCCAGAGGACTGAATAAGTTTCTCTTCTGCCTTCCACTTCACTTGTTGCACCAGCCTCTTAACTCTCTTTCTTTTGGTGGTCGCCCCTCATTCCAGTTCTACTGTGTTTCAGAACATCTAGATTCACCATTTTTTTTAAAGATTGTATTTATTTATTTGACAGACAGAGATCATAAGTAGGCAGAGAGGCAGGCAGAGAGAGGGGGGAAAGCAGGCAGACCTGAGCCGAAGGCAGAGGCTTTAACGCACTGAGCCACCCAGGCACCCGTGGATTCACCATTTTAACTGAAATTCTGACCATGTTACTGGCTGGTTAAAAATCTTTGATCAACCTTCCCCACTACCATTCCCTGAATCCAAAGTCAACTGATTAGAGCCCAGATTCCCACAATCCTCCATTCTCTGGTACCATCTTGTCTATGTTAAGCTTGTCCTAGCTTGTTTTTTCAGTTTCTACCTGAAATTCAAGCGAAGTATAAAGTTCATTGTTTTCTGAGCAAATCTCAAAGTTCCTATATCCACTTCATTATTCATTCTCTTTCTTCCTTAAGAACAATATCCATTTCTTCCCTCATCCATGTCTGCATCTATTGGTCTACTATATGTCCTTCAAGACTCACTTTGATGGTCACTCTTGTCTCTATTTCAGATATTGGAATTCGCATGTGATGTTTAGAAAACATTGGTTTCCCAAGATGACTGATAAAATTTGAGAAAAGGGAACTATGTTATAAAAAGTGTTTGGTGTTTCTCTAAACACTGGAGAGTTGACTCTTTAATGGCAACCAAAGAAGAGATTTGAAATGTGAAGTGACGTTCCCACGTATGTGTTGGAGAAATATTTCTCTGGCATCTGTGCATATGATAATGTAGATTGGGTCCTAAATTTGGTTGACTACCCCAAAAGTTACTATCCTAATATTTTTATTCCAAGGCTGTTTGGAAATTCCTTGATTTCAGGGGAACCAGACCCAATCCCAGGTTTAGGGATTAAGTATATAACCAAGTTGTACCCAAGAAGATGTTTATTAAAGTCTTGCTAGGGAATTCCTGAGAAAGTGTTTCCCTCCTACCCCATCTCACTGCTATATTCATCTTGAGACCATGACTAGGTGGCCAAGATCATTATAGAGATCTTACTTCAGGCCCTCAAAATCTTTGAGGTACTAAATCATACTAATTATTGCCTACCATTATGGGAGGAAAAAGGAAAAATACATTTTTATGTATTGTTAGTCCAGCTTTGTGCTTCTTTTTATAATTTCCTATTTTTCTCTCTCTCTCTGTCATAAAACACACACACACACACACACACACACACACAGACGTACATACACTAATCTAGGTTTAGTAGTATCAGAGAGGTTATATATCCTATATATATGCTGGAGGAGGGGAGAATAAGAATCACTGAAAAGTACTTTAGCAATAACGTAGTTTAATACCCTACTTTCACAGATAAGAACACTATAGCCAAGCAAGGAGAAGTGACTTACCCATAATAACACAGCAACAGATTTTTAACCAGAACACAATTCTTCACTCTTAGACAAGGGCTTTTATCTACTTTTTCCTGTGTGTCTAAACACATGCTTTTAAGGATTTATGAAGACATAAGAAATTTACCTTTGAAAATTCCTTCCCCATTGTTTCCTTATGAGAGTTTTAACTTTTGAAGCAGACAGAGCAACATATTGGGCTTGAATTTGAGGGTATTTTGTGAGTTGGAAAAGTTGCTTTCTTTTCTGTGTATCTTCATTTCCTGATCTCTAGAATGAAAATTAAGATAGGACTGAGTTCATAGATTCCTTCTGGAAAAAAAAAATACAGGTGAATGTATGTGAAATGCTGAGCATAGCAGCTGGCACAGAATAATACTCAATAAAGGTTAACTCTCACTAACATTCTTGCTGAGACCTTGGAACATTGGTCACAGCCACCAATGACCAAGGTGTCATTTATTCAATTCTATTCTAGTCATCAGAGGCATTATGGATAAATTATGTCAGTAACTAAAAGTAAAACATGGCATCATTTTCCAAATATATGATGTATTGACTTTGTTATTGGAAATGTTGTGGGGAGATACAGTCTGCAAAAACTCAGATGATGGATGGAAAGCAATAAGAAAAGTGAATAAAAAGGCGTTGGAGAGAGTAGTAGTTTTTCAAAAGCAATTAGATCAGAATCATAATTTTAGATGCACTGTGATGAGGGCTTGGGTGAAAGTTGTTAGGGGATGAAATGGAAAGAGTAGATTCTAGAGGCATAATGATGAAAACATGGCTGGACCTGACAAAGCACTTCATATATTGCGAAGGGTGGCTGAAGTGAGAGAAAAGACAATGCCAAGTTAAAGCGAATCATTAACTTCTCTTGCTTCTATCAGTGATCCTGAATTTTTCATGCTATGTGAGAGATATGTATCTCGTATGTACCTGGAGGGCATGATTCCAATCATGGTTGTGAGTGAAAGTAGGGTGAGTCTGACTGTCCTTTTAAAATGTGAAGCAAGAGGGGCACCCGGGTGGCTCAGTGGGTTAAAGCCTCTGCCTTCGGCTTGGGTCATGATCCCAGGGTCCTGGAATCGAGCCCCGAGTCGGGCTCTCTGCTTGGTAGGGAGCCTGCTTCCTCCTCTCTCTCTGCCTGCCTCTCTGCCTACTTGTGATCTCCGTCTGTCAAATAAATAAATAAAATCTTTTAAAAAATAAAAATAAAATGTGAAGCGATAATGGGCAGTTGGGAGCATTCAGAACCAAAGCAAATTAGGCTAATTTTGGAGGATGGTTTTTGGAAATCTCTCTGCAGTCAGTTAAGTTTTCTTAAAAACCTTTATGATGGAGGTTAAGCAACTTGAGTAAAGGGTGAACATTTCCATCGAGATTTTAAATGCTGAGCCAATAAATCAGCCTTCTGAAGGACCTGAGGAGGACCTGCTTGTTTGCCCTGTGTCCTTTTCAGGTGCTTGCGATTTCTCTTTCATGTATGGTTTATAGTGTTGGTGGAGTGCTTTGAATGGAGAATTCAGATGGAATTTACTGTTGGTTTCCCTTCAAAGCCACTGCCAAGAGGAATCTGACCAGAAGCTAATGTGATGAGCATTTATTTTTGTGATGTGGGGGACGATCCCGTCAAAACCCACACAGAACTCAAGCTTACAAACACAGATTGTTTCTCTGAATTGCCAGGTCCTTTCATTAGATTCCGAAGATAACCTGGAAGACCTTAACTAATAATAAAGTAGAATAAAGAATAAAGAATCAGATTCTTGCCCTTGCTTTTAACCAAATTCTGCATTACTTTGCCAGGGCTGCCATAACAAAATACCACAGACCGGGTAGCTTACATAATAGAATTTTATTTTCTCAAAGTTTTGGAGGTGAAAGTCCAAAATAAAGGTTTCAGCAAAGTTGGTTCCTTCTGGGGGTTCTGAGGGAGAATCTTCCTTTGTTTCTCCCTAACTTCTGGTGGTGATTTTCAATCCTTAGCCTTCAGCTGCATTGCTCCAGGCTCTGCCTCTGTCACCCCTGACCTTCTTCTTGTGTGTCTCTGTGTTCCTGGGTTTTCATCTGATCTCCTTAGAAGGGGGACAGGCATTGGATTTGGCATTAGGCATTGAATTTCAAATAACAGTTTGTTATTTGAAGCTGAATCAAATCCAGGATGTCCTTGTCTTAACTTTATTACATCTTTAAAAATCCTATTTCCATGGGGGTGCCTTGGTGCTCAGTTGGATAAGCATCTGCCTTCGGCTTAGGTCATGATCCCAGGGTCCTGGGATTGAGCCCCACCATCAGGCTCCTTGCTTGGTGGGGAGCCTGCTTCTCCCTCTGTCTGCTGCTCCCCTTGCTTGGGCTCAATCTCTCTCCCTGTCAAATAAATAAAATCTTAAAAAAAAAATTCTGTTTCCAAGTAAGTCCTCATCACAGGTACTGGGTTTAGAACTTCAACCTATCTTCTTACACCCACAGCACAAAACAATGCTCTTCTTGTTCTTTTCCTTTCATGCTTGAAGGTTACTGGAGGTGGTAGTTGGACTCAACATTTCACATTTCTATCAAGCTTTTCCATTCTTTGTGCAGGAGATACTATCTTGATAGAATTGACAGGGCATGGTAACTCATTTGAAAAAAGTGGACATAAAAAATGAAGAGTCACCTGACACCAATCCTTGAGATAGGCTTGAAGAAGTGACTATGAGTAGGGCACATAGGTATGTGCTATCCCTAGTGACTTCTCCATTCAAGCAAGGCATTAATCTAGGACAGTGTGATCCTTCTTTTCCTTATTCCAATTACTATAGTAGAGTTACTCCTACTTACCTCTCCATACTCATTTCCTATATCTTTTATTCTGTGACAAAATTTCTCGTCATTTTAAATATACATTTCCTTCTATTCCTTAGTAAAGAGAGAGAGAGAGAGAGAAAGAAAGAGAGAGAAAAAGAAAAAGAGAAAATTTTAAGCTTTTCTGCTGGGATTTCCTTGTTAAATTAGCCATTTGTTTTGTTTTGTTTTGTTTCATTTTGTTTTGGTCTGGTCAAGGGGATATACATGAAAGTGTTGTGTTGGCTGCCAGGAACCAAGAAGAGGGCCCATTCTTTTTCATTCCTCCTATTTGCCCGTTGCGGGAATTAAGTTGTGAGGGCTGGAGCTCACTTGGCCATTTTAGATGACAAAGGGGATGCCGAAGCCACAATACTGAAAGAAGCTGAGTTCCTGATAGCTTTCTGAAGCTGCCCTTCCAATTCTAGACCGATGATCTTTATCTAAGCTACTGTTACCTTAGACCGTTTGTTATTTGAAGCTGAATCAAATCCTGATACACTCTCATGCTATCTTTCAGTCATTCTGCACTCCTGTGTTTTTGAAAACATCAAGTATAATTTGAATTTAGGAATGTTTACTTGCTGTTACCTCTACCTGAAGTATTTCCACTCCATGTCAGTGGCCGTGTGGTTCCCTCCAGTTTTTTTCTGGCCTTGGCTCCTGTATTACCTCTTGAAAGAGGAGTTGGCTAGTGGTACTGACTCTACCTGCACTGTGATCCCAATCTCTTTCGATCCTATAACCTCTTGTTTGCTTTGGAACATCCCTTTATCAGTCTCTGAAGATGGCTCATTTGTTTACTTGCTTATCCTCAGTTTCTCCCATAGAATATAATCTCCAGAACCTTGTATATCGGCTCATCGTTGTATCTCTAGGGCCTAAAATTAATTGTGACAGTAAGTTCTCAGTAGATATTGCATGGAATAAGTTAATGAAGTCTTCTGGGTCCTCTCTTAGCTTGAGAAAGGTTCAAGATTTCATCTTTTCTTCCTTCTTTGTTTCTTTCATTTCTGTGACCAATGACTATAAAGAAGATGATGTTGGAATAGAACTTGAAATTTTGAAACTTTGAAATTCATATTCTTCTTTCTTGAGCCCTCTTTGTATGAGCCACAGACTCATAAAATCGTTTACCATTTGAACAGGAACAATATATGCATAAGTTAGATTAATAAATAACACATTTACTCCACAGAATGGTCTGGCTTTAGCTCAGGATTAGCTACATATATTTTAAAATAATTATGGAGGCGAACCATAAGAGACTATGGACTCTGAAAAACAACCTGAGGGTTTTGAAGGGTCAGGGGTGGGAGGTTGGGGCAACCTGAGGGTTTTGAAGGGTCAGGGGTGGGAGGTTGGGGGAACAGGTGGTGGGTAATGGGGAGGGCACGTTTTGCATGGAGCACTGGGTGTTGTGCAAAAAGAATGAATACTGTTATGCTGAAAAAATAAATAAAATGGAAAAAAAATATTTAAAGGTGTTCATCAAAACTCAACTTCTGAGTGTGTGATAGTTAGGCTACTGATTAGAAAATCTGAAATTTTTATTGAAAAAGTTATGTTGAGTGTGGATATAATCAGCATAATGGGGAATAAAGAGCATGGACTTTGGATCAAAGCTTTGAGCTCAGTTACTGAATCTGTTGTCACTGGTTATGTGTCCCTGGGCAAATTCCAGGGACTCCATGAGCTGTTTTCTCTGTTCAGTGAGGAAGAGGATAACTCCCTTACTGGGTTATTATCATTAAAATTAGAAGAGGCCGTACTTATGGAAGATCAGTAAGAACCCTGTAAATGTCGATCCCTTTTCCTCTGATTAGGGAAAACTGCTTAACAAAAACAAACAAAAAAGATTTCTTTTGAACTCTCTTTATTGTGAAATATAAAAGCACATGGAAAAGTGACTAAGACAAAACCATACACATTAATGGATTATGTATTGACTAACAAGTTAATATATTGAATACCAGGTCCAGAATTAAACACCATAGGTGCCCCCAAACCCTGCCTCTGGCAGACCTCTTCTTGATCACAGTGACTTCTCTTTCAAAACAGTCACCACTCTTTTGACTTCCATGGTAATCTTAAACGCTTCCTCTTCCGAGAGTTTAAAGCCTCAAAATGCAAGTTTCCAACACAAGTTTACTTTTGCATATTTTTGCACATTGTGAAATGGAATCAGATGTACGTCTTCTTCTTCTTCTTCTTCTTTTCCTCCCCCTCCTCCTCCTTCATCCTCCTCCGCCTCCTCCTCCTCCTCCTTTTTTCTTAGAGAGGGAGAGGGGAGTAGAGGAGTAGAGGGAGAGACAGAATCTTCAGCAGGCCCCACACCCAGCATGGAGCCCAGTGTGGGATCGATCTCGCAACCCTGAGATCATGACCTGAGCTGAAATCAAGAGGTGACACAGAACACAGGGAGCCACCTGGGAGCCCTAGTATCAGTTCTTTACTGTCCAATATCTCTTACCTAAAATTACATATTTGAAAGTTTATCCATGCTATTGCATATGTCTGTACTTGCTCCTTTTAAGTGTAATTTAACATCCCAAATGATGAATATAATTACAAGTTATTGAGTCTATTCTTGATAGGACATTCTCCCTCCAATGTGGGGATGTTATGAATAATACTATCATCCTTATTCTTATGTTTGTCTCTTGGAGCAGCCCCCCCCCTTTTTTAGAGTATATACTTAGGTTTGGATATGCATATTGTGAAATTTACTATGTCAAAAAAAAAATCAACTGAGTACGTTTAAAGATCTAATTGGCCTTTTGCAATGATTCGTGAATTGGACACATCCCACCTAGCAAATAGAAGTGAGCTCTGAGGAGCTATTTAAAACGGGAGGATTTTATAGGCAGAAAAAGAGCAAAACAAGGAGATTATTAGCAAAATAAAAGAAAGGATTGTTTCACATAACATGACCATAACTTGGAGGAAAGAGCAGGGGATGTTGTTCTTCCCTCACTAGTGCTGATCAGGAAATTCCAGACTGACTGGTTTAAAATTCCACTCCTGCAAAAGGCTGAAATTACAATTAGCAAAAGTGACTCCATTTTGGACCTGATGTTTCTTTTTTTAGTACTAGTATTCCTAAAATGTTTCCAAGGTGTTTTGAACCCTTGGTATTCTCAGTGGCAGTGTAGAAGACTTCTTTGTGTACCCTGTCCTCATCGCACCTTCCTCTTTCACAGTTTTTGAATAGCAAATTGGCTTTCTTCATGCTGAAAACAAACCAAAACAAAACAAAGAAGTAGAGACTAGGGAAATAATGGTCACTTAAGGAAAACAAAAAGTGTCATTTCATTGAAATGAATTTAAGAAATGACACATAATAGGCGCTAGTATTACAGACAGATAATCACCCTTGTCCCTTTCCTTCTCCCTGAGGTTCAGGGACCCAGTGTATCTGATTACCCTCAATACCCCAGGGTGGTAATTATTTCATGTAACAGCAATGAGGCATCCAAGGTGTTGTTATCAAAATCCCTCTTAGCACTATAGCTAAACACATTAAATGAGGACTTTGTCAACTGTGAGGTCTGTGGGGATTAATCTGTCCTTTCTTAGAACATAACTGACAGTCAAAATGTTTTTTGGAACCTATTTTACATTTTTTTTTCTCAAGGGTCCAGAAAGAATTTATTATAGGAAGACCAAAAATATAGAATAGAGGATTTCATTAGCTGACAAATGAAATTGAAATCCATAAACATGTCTCCAAAAGGATGGATAGAGAAGGTTTAAAAAAAAAAAGATAATAAGATAATAAGATAATATTATGTTTACATTTGTAGAATTTAGATGCTTCTCCAAACAAAGGTGAAGACTTTCATCAACGTTTTTCTCTCAACAGTGCTAGTTGAGAGATGACTTGAAGGCAGAGGTTAATATGTATTTAAATATTTCTGTTTATGTCTCTCTTACAATTACATTATGTAATCTTATATTGACTTTGTGCTTTCCAATTAACAAGCTATTTTTTTCTGTTTTCTTCTAATTTTTCTCCTCTGAGAAAATTTTCACTTACACAGATTATGTTTTTTCCTTAGTTTATTATGTATCACTTCATGATTATGAAAATATTAATAATAGCTACCATTTATTGAGTCCTAGAAGTACTCACTGATGTTTTGCAAGATGGTTGGAATTGATTGTCTTATTAATTTCTCACATCATCCCTGGAAGACAGTTATAATTATTTCCGCTGCACAAATCAAGAGACAAAGCTCAGAGTGGTTAATGCAACGTGGTCTAAATCACACAACTAGACGTACCGTTGTGGTTGTCTGAATTCTGAGACAGTGCTTATTCCCCTACACTCTACTGGCTCCCTGAAATGCTTGCTGTCTCAATGATCTTCATAGGGAGCAACACTGATGTTCAGGGTATGATCCTTGCTTACTTGGAAATGTCCCATGTTTTGCAGAATGTCTAGCATCTGGACTCCTCCCACACTGCTGACTGGCAAGGAATGGCAGTTCTGCTGGGCTGTTCAGGAGGACCAGGACCAAGGACCCATTATCTGTGGATCTATCTGTTTCCCTACAGGCCTGTGAGCCCTTCAGAAGTGGCGACCATGTACTACGCATTTTGTACCTTTTGAATGTCTTATACACACAAGAAAGCATTTAATGAACATTTCTTGAATGGTTACTGAATAATAATACTTAAAAAGGACATCAAGATAAGAGACTTTCTTTAAATTTTACAAGTAATGCTAAATTCAGGCCCTAGTCAGTTACCTTTAAAGAAAAAAAAAATGCCATGGAGAAAATTGTGAAGATTTACCTGTATAAGGTGTTACTTTAGTTTAAAAGAATGAAGTTAGCAGTGCTGTATTTCCAGCCACAGTATTAGGATCTTCATTCTTAATCTCTCTCCCTTTCTCTTTGTTTTGTTTTTATTTTTAGCTCTCATTTCTTGAGTACTTGTAGTATGCTGGGCATGGTTTCAACTGTGAATTGTGTCAGTTGCAGTATCTTATTTAATAGTTCAATAAGGCTGTGACTCACATTTTATAGATGGGAATATTAAGACTTGAGAGATTAATAAATTTACCTATGGTCATATAATTTATAAGTGGCCAGGATTTTATTTTTTTTTTGAAATTTCATGAAATAAATTTTATCCACATGGAGAAGGCTGGTTGCAGACCAAGAAGAATCTCAGGGCGCACATAACTTGGTAGCCTGTCTGCCTGATGAATGGTGATGATTTTAAAGGAAGATTCTCCCTAGAGTCAACAAGAAGTGAAGCTCCCATAGCTCCTGGGTGTAGGTGATATACCCTACCCATAGAGGGGTTCAGGCAGGTGGTAAGCACTCTCATTTCCTGTCTGCCTTTTGGAGGTGTGGGGCTCTGGTGATCTATAGGGTCTGAATTGGCTTCTTTGTGGACTCTGCTCAGATCTTATCCCCCATTGATGAGGTACCAACTAATCTCTTACTTTCCCATATCCCATCCAACTCTCCCTATTATCTCAAACATGGGAGGTCTTTTTGACTCTTGGTGGCAAGAACATTTCTCTTTCTGATCACTTTTCTTCAGCTTTTGCTTTTGTACTGTTAATCTTTTCCATGACTTTGACTGCCTATTTTCCTTCATCATTTCTGCTGTTTTCACTTCCTTGTTGCAAGGAATGCCCAAGATACTGTTGAAGGAATGAACCCAGGGATAGAAGACAATACACTAGAAATGAACATATGAAGTTACCACTACAATATTGGGTAGGGTTGTCAGATTTAACAAGTAAAATACATCATGCCCAATTAAATTGGAATTTCAGATGAATGATTATTTTTTTAAAATATAAGTATACCTCATGTAATATTTGAGACATACTCATGTTGCTTATTGTTGTTTATCTAAAAGTCATATTAAATATGGCATCCTGTATTTTTCTGGCAATCCTATCCTAAATTCATCTGGTTAACAATAAGCTTATTCCTCTATTTATTATGGTTATAATCAATTAATACCAACAGTAACTCATGCTACTTGTGGGTTAAATATGTTTTCTCTGCTTTATTTATTGGGCTGAATTTGAAGAGGATTTCTCATCATTTGGTTGGCATGAATGTGATCATATTCTAAGCGTGTTTTGGGTCTTGAGTCTCCTTGCTCTCTGATCTAATATAATTATCAATTAGACACCATTTCTGAATTAATTACACTAGCCATCTGAGCCCCCAGATTATTCACAGCCTAAGCAAGTGTTCATTGCCTATCTATGCTACCTGTGTCTCACTGGCCCAAGACTTAGCTGAATGCCTCTCTGTCAACATGACTCAGCTAGAGGTAGCTATAGATGGGGTATTCAGGAATTATGAAGTGAATACATCAGTTATCTATTTATACAATAATGTGGGGTACCAAATTATCACAAAACCCGGTGACATCCAACAATAAAAACATTGAGCTCCTGGGGTGCCTGGGTGGCTCAGTCTGTTAAGTGTCTGCCTTCAGTCCAGGTCATGACCCCAGGGTCCTGGAACTGAGCCCCACAATGAGGCTCCCTGCTGAGCAGGGAGCCTGCTTCTTCCTCTCCCTACCCCTTGCTTGTGTTCTCTCTAGCTATCTCTCTCTCAAATAAATAAATAAATAAATAAATAAACAAACAAATAAATAAATAAAATCTTTAAAACAACAACAATAAAAAACATTTAGCTCCAGAGTCTGTGGGATTCATCTGATCTGATCTGCTCACTGGGATCTGGTCTGTGTTTGCTCCTGTGTCCATGGCCTGCTGTGCCTCTGCAAGACAGAGTTGCAAGGTTGGCTGGATTTGTTTACATGTCAGCAGGCTCTGGGCTGAGCTAAGATGGTTTCACTTAGGAAAACTGAAACGTCTCTTACCTTTCCTCTTGGAGGTTGGCCTACTCTCATAACACCGGCAGAGGGCAAGAAAGACCAGATATGTCGGGAGCTTTCTAGCCTGGGCCTGTGTCACTCTATTAACATCCAGTTGTGGTACAGTTCAAAGTCAAAGAGCAGGGTGAGAGACTGCTGTTTCAGTAAGAGGGTTTGCAAAGTCACATTTCAAAGGGTGTGCAGGGTGAGGCAAAAAATTTGTGCTTTTGGTGTGATCAGATTACCATAGATAGCATAACATTTTAGGGAAAAAAAAAAAAAAGATACCACCTAAGTAAAACAGCATTGAGCATGGCCCTGAGGCAGGTGATGGGGACAGAAGATGGGTATGGAATAAAGTCAGGGTCACCAAAGCCAGACAGGGGTGACTGGTGGGTATGGCAGGAGAGAAGCTTGGAGAGTGAGAGCGGGGCCAGAAAGTACAGGTCTTGCTGGTCTTTAAAAATGTGAATCCTGGGGCGCCTGGGTGGCTCAGTCATTAAGCGTCTGCCTTCAGCTCAGATCATGATCCCGGGGTCCTGGGATCGAGCCCCACCTCGGGCTTCCTGCTCAGCAGGAAGCCTGCTTCGCCTCTCCCACTCCCCCTGCTTGTGTTCTGTCTCTGTCAAATAAATAAATAAATAAATAAATAAATAAATAAAATCTTAAAAAAAAAGTGAATCCTTCTCATTTTATTGTTATTTTACAAAATTCATGGTGGTTTTGTCACTTGTCCTTGAGTATTACTTTCTGCAACTGTATGATGAGAGATTGCATTAAATGAAAACTTATTAGTTTTGGGACTAATCTAGCTAGCAAATGTGGATTTATTTGGGCCAGAATAGTGTTAATTAATTTTTTTAATGCTTTATGAATGCTGTTCTTCAAGTTTGCACAGACCTGCTATTCTAATCTTTTAACTTGCTGCTTTGCACATTTATATTTTCTACCTAGCTCTCAAGGCATTTGAGCTTGAAATTCCTTAGTAAGGTAATTTTGGTTCTCTCCCAATTCTGAATTTCTCATTATCAGGGAAGCATGAGTATAAATCTGGGGTGGTACTGATTTGAGAGAGAAAACAATTAGGTGAAAAAAAGTTGTACATAATCCCTCTGAAAATATCACTAGATCAAAACAATCTCAGGTTGGCAAGAAACAGCCAAAATAATTTGCTTAATTAAAAGAGCCAACATTTTGGGGGCCAAGATGATAAAGGTTCCTTATGTATTTATTTGCCCCAGGAGACAAGATACTGATAAATGAGAATATAAATGAATAAATTGTGTAGAAATTATAACTAACTGAAAGCACTATAGGTTTAGGATCAAGAAATATGCTTTACCTGAATATCTTTTATTTAAATTGAACTCTAAATTTCTTAAAAGTTCTCTACTGTGATTACTTTGAAGTAAATGCCATGGTGTCTTTGAAAAAGGAACTGTACGCAGAAATGAAGCAAAGGATCCTTGCCATCTCAAATTATACTTTCCATAAGTGAGAACATATGTTTTAGATGTAACAGATTTCAGAGAATTATCTTAGGCATGATACGCTAGAGGCACATGGATGAAATTCGTAAACGATGCAAACTTGCATGTCTATATGTTGTCTGTTAGACAAGGGAATTTCTTGCCAACCTTTGGCTTCACAAACAGAGTCTCCTACAATGGAGTAGCCACATCTGTTGTATAAAACCAATGGAAAAATCAGGAAAATGTTCAGTGCAGAAGATTTCAGCTTATAGGGCAGTCAGATTCATATTATTTAAAGTGCAGGTTTGAAACATGTTTATTCTTGCTGTTTTTGAAAGATCATAGGTCCACTGACTTTCTACTGGCCAACTGGGAAGCAGCTGAGACAGATTTGAGGTGAGGGAGGACATTGCAAGCATCACATATTGAGAATCAGGAGGAAGTACTAAGAAGGTTGATCTTTTCTTCATCCACAAAAAATAATTACAGTCAATGAGAAATAAATTTTTAAATTTGAGTTCAGCTTATAATTCCCAACTTGGGAAATAGAGCAAGTCTATAAAGGGTCTGTCAAAGGTTAGACCTTTCAAAGACAGAACAGTGACACCAGGCAAGGGGCAGGTGGGAAAATTTACCAATCAGCTTACTAAATGGTAAGTTATTAATTTATTGTTGAAGTGTGCCCATCTACTCGTTTTTAAAATTCAATTTCATTCATTTATTCATTCATTTTAACGTTGACAAAGAAACTATTAGCTTAATATATATGTGGTTGGTATATAATAGACAAATGATAAATATTTTTGAGTGAAAGAGGAAAGAGTAACAAAAAAACAAAAAATACTGAAGCAAAAGAGGAAAGCAAAAAACAACCCATTATCATTAATATTTTGGTTTTGAGTCATACTATATTTATTATTTGCTAATCTTTTTTTCCCCAGATTCTGTTTCTGTAACACTAAATGTGCTTACAATAACTAATTTTTATCCACTGAATAGTACTTTCATATTGTTTCTAGATATCAATTTATAGATTGCCTACAAAAATCTCTAGGCCATTAATCTATTTATTTTCTAGTCTCCATGGTTTAATTTATTTACATGCTTTCAAAATTCTAATCATATTCTTATTATGTAAAGTATAGATGCTCATTAAAAAAAGTTCAGATGTACATAAAAATGTAGTCTTTTCTCAATTATAAGATGATAATTGAAATTTATACCAATATTTAATATAACTTTTGAGGAAAAGATATTTTGTTACACATGCCTGTCAATCACAAAACACAATCTGATTTTAGAAGGAATGGAAAAATACATCTCAGAATTGAGAACTTACAGTAGTAATAATAAACATGTTGAGCATGTGTGGAGGATAACAAATGTACCAGATTGTGCCAATCACCACCAGAGCGTTATGAAGGAGGTGTGGTGCTGTTATTATGATTCATATTTTAAAGGGAAGGAAATTCATACTTAGAGATATTAAAAAACTGTTACACAAAATGTAGTAGAGGTAAAATTTAAACCCAAACCAAACTGAAATGAGAAACAATTTTATTTAATTATGAGATTTATATATATATATAATAAAATACGGTATATATAGCATACTATAAAATAAATACAGCATATATAATATATTATAAATAATGTATATAACAAGCATATTTTGTATATAGCATATGTTTATGTACATTAGACAAGTACATGTTATTTTATAATGTATAAAAATATTTAAAATAAAATATATATTATATAAGCATACATAACAAACATACTATGCACATAATATAAAATATATAAGATAAATTTGTCATTTTAATAATTTTTAAGTATACATTTCAGTGATGCTAATTACATTCCCAGCATTGTGCAAGCACCACTATGTATTTTCATCGCATTAAACAGAAACTTATCACCATTAAGCAATAACTCCTCATTTCTCTTTCTTCCCAGCCCTTGGTAATCATTATTTTCTGTTTCTATGAATTTGCTTATTGTAGATATCTAATATAAGTGGAATCATCTAATATCTGTTCTTTTGTTTCTGGTTTATTTCACTTAGCATAATGTCTTAAATATTCATCCACATTGTAGCATTTAACGGAAGTTATTTTTTTAATTGCTGAATTGTATTCCATTTTATGTATATGTTTTATTTACCTATTCATCTCTTGAAAGATACATGTGTTATTTCCATATTTTGGTTATTGTGGATAATATTGGTGTAAATATTAACATAATATTTCTTTGTGTAACTATTTTTAATTCTTTTGGTATATACCCAGGAATTGCTGGGTTAAATGGTAATTGTATGTTTCATTTCTCAAGGAAACAAATATTTCCTCAGTGGTTACATCATTTCTTTTCCACGAGAAATGCGGAGAGCTCCAGTTTACATCTTTGCCAATACTTGTTCTGTTTCATTTTTTGATCATGGCCATCTTAGTAAGTGTGAAAAGGTATCTCATTGTGGTTGGATTTGTTTTCCTAATGACTATACTGAACATCTTTTGATGCACTTAGTGGCTATTTGTTTATTCTTTGGAGAAATGTTTACTGGGAGAAATGTCTTTTGCTCATCATTTATCAAGTTATTTGTATTTTTGTTGTTGAATTGTAGGAGTTCTTTATATATTTTGGATAATAAACTCTTATTAGTTATATACTTTGAAAATATTTTTTCCTATTCCATAGATTGTCTTTTTACTGTCTTGAGAATATCCTCTGAGGCACAAAAGTTCATTATGATGAGATTCAATTTGTGTATTTTTTTCTTTTGTTATTTATGTTTTCAGTGTCATCTAAGAATCCATTGCCAAACCTAAAGTTATGAAGATTTAGTTTTATGTTTTCTTCATGTTTATGGTTTTTACTTTTTTTTTATAAGCCATTGATCAATTTTGAGTTAATTTTTGTACATGGTGTGAGGTAGGGGTCCAACTCCACTTTTTTGCATGTAAAAATCCAGTTGCCTCAGCACCATTTGTATACAGAGACTATTTTTTCCCCATTTAATGGACATGATGCCCCTGTTGAAAAATTAGGTAGTTATAGATGTTTTGTTATTTAGGGCCTCTCAATTTAATTCCATTGGTCTATATGTTTATTCTAATGCCAGAATGATACTATTTTGATTACTGTAAATTTGTAGAAAATTTTGAAATGAGGGAGTATGAGTCCTTCAACTTTATTTTCAAGATTGTTGTAGCTATTCAAGGCCCATTGTAATTTCATGTAAATTTGAAGTTTGACTTTTCCATCCCTGAAAAAGTGCTATTTGGATTTTGAGAGAAATTGCATTGAATATATCATTTATTCTGGGTAGTTTTGACATCTTAACAATAATGAGTCATCAAATCCATGAACATGGAATGTCTTTCCATTTATTCAGTCCTTCTCTTATTTCTTTCTGCAATATTTTGTAGTTTTCAGTGGCATAAGTCTCACCTTCTTGGTTAAATTATTCCTAGGTATTTTATTATCTTAGGTGGCATTGTATATGAAATTTCTATCTTAATTCCCTTTTTTTTTATTTTGCAATTTTTTAAAAAATTTATTTATTTTTTTCGGCGTAACAGTATTCATTGTTTTTGCACAACACCCAGTGCTCCATGCAATACGTGCCCTCCCTATTACCCACCACCTGTTCCCCCAACCTCCCACCCACGACCCTTCAAAACCCTCAGGTTGTTTTTCAGAGTCCATAGTCTCTTATGGTTCGCCTCCCCTTCCAATTTTTTTTTTTTTTATAAACATATAATGTATTTTTATCCCCAGGGGTACAGGTCTGTGAATCACTAGGTTAGCACACTTCACGGCACTCACGATAACACATACCCTCCCCAATGTCCATAACCCCCCCCAACCCCACGTCCCCCCAGCAACCCCCAGTTTGTTTTGTGAGATTAAGAGTCATTTATGGTGGGGCATCTGTGTGACTCGGTGGGTTGACCCGCTGCCTTCGTCTCAGGTGGTGATCTCAGGTTCCTGATATCGAGTCCCGCATGGGGCTCTCTGCTCAGCAGGGAGCCTGCTTCCTCCTCTCTCTCTGCCTGCCTCTCTGCCTAGTTGTGATTTCTCTCTGTCAAATAAATAAATAAAACCTTTAGAAGAAAAAAAAAAGAGTCATTTATGGTTTGTCTCCCTCCCAATCCCATCTTGTTTCATTTATTCTTCTCCTATCCCCCTAACCCCCCATGTTGCATCTCCATGTCCTCATATCAAGGAGATCATAGATAGTTGTCTTTCTCCGATTGACTTATTTCGCTAAGCATGATACCCTCTAGTTCTATCCACGTCGTCACAAATGGCAAGATTTCATTTCTTTTGATGGCTGCATAGTATTCCATTGTGTATATATACCACTTCATCTTTGTCCATTCACCTGTTGATGGACATCTAGGTTCTTTCCATAGTTTGGCTATTGTAGATATTGCTGCTATAAACATTCGGGTACACGTGCTCCTTTGGATCACTGCGTTTGTATCTTTAGGGTAAATACCCAGTAGTGCAGTTGCTGGGTCATAGGGTAGTTCTATTTTCAACATTTTGAGGAACCTCCATGCTGTTTTCCAGAGTGGTTGCACCAGCTTGCATTCCCACCAAGAGTGTAGGAGGGTTCCCCTTTCTCTGCATCCTTGCCAGCATCTGTTATTTCCTGACTTGTTAATTTTAGCCATTCTGACTGGTGTGAGGTGATATCTCATTGTGGTTTTGATTTGTATTTCCCTGATGCCGAGTGATGTGGAGCACTTTTTCATGTGTCTGTTGGCCATCTGGATGTCTTCTTTGCAGAAATGTCTGTTCATGTCCTCTGCCCATTTCTTGATTGGATTGTTTGTTCTTTGGGTGTTGAGTTTGCTAAGTTCCTTATAGATTTTGGATACTAGCCCTTTATCTGATATGTCGTTTGCAAATATCTTCTCCCATTCTGTCAGCTGTCTTTTGGTTTTGTTAACTGTTTCCTTTGCTGTGCAAAAGCTTTTGATCTTGATGAAATCCCAATAGTTCATTTGTGCCCTTGCTTCCCTTGCCTTTGGCGATGTTCCTAGGAAGATGTTGTTGCAGCTGAGGTCGAAGAGGTTGCTGCCTGCATTCTCCTCAAGGATTTTGATGGATTCCTTTCTCACATTGAGGTCCTTCATCCATTTGGAGTCTATTTTCGTCTGTGGTGTAAGGAAGTGGTCCAATTTCATTTTTCTGATGTGGCTGTCCAATTTTCCCAGCACCATTTATTGAAGAGGCTGTCTTTTTTCCATTGGACATTCTTTCCTGCTTTGTCGAAGATTAGTTGACCATAGAGTTGAGGGTCGATTTCTGGGCTCTCTATTCTGTTCCATTGATCTATGTGTCTGTTTTTGTGCCAGTACCATGTTGTCTTGATGATGACAGCTTTGTAATAGAGCTTGAAGTCCGGAATTGTGATGCCACCCACTTTGGCTTTCTTTTTCAATATTCCTTTGGCTATTCGAGGTCTTTTCTGGTTCCATATAAATTTTAGGACTATTTCTTCCATTTCTTTGAAAAAAATGGATGGTATTTTGATAGGGATTGCATTAAATGTGTAGATTGCTTGAAGTAGCATAGACATTTTCACAATATTTATTCTTCCAATCCAGGAGCATGGAACATTTTTCCATTTCTTTGTGTCTTCCTCAATTTCTTTCATGAGTACTTTATAGTTTTCTGCATATAGATTCTTAGCCTCTTTGGTTAGGTTTATTCCTAGGTATCTTATAGTTTTGGGAGCAATTGTAAATGGGATTGACTCCTTAATTTCTCTTTCTTCTGTCTTGTTGTTGGTGTACAGAAATGCAACTGATTTCTGTGCATTGATTTTCTATCCTGACACTTTACTGAATTCCTGTACAAGTTCTAGCAGTTTTGGAGTGGAGTCTTTTGGGTTTTCCACATATAGTATCATATCATCTGCAAAGAGTGATAGTTTGACTTCTTCTTTGCCAATTTGGATGCCTTTAATTTCTTTGTGTTGCTGATTGCTGAGGCTAGGACTTCTAGTACTATGTTGAATAGTAGTGGTGATAATGGACATCCCTGCCGTGTTCCTCACCTTAGCGGAAAAGCTTTCAGTTTTTCTCCATTGAGAATGATATTTGCGGTGGGTTTTTCATAGATGGCTTTGATAATATTGAGGTATGTGCCCTCTATCCCTACAGTTTGAAGAGTTTTGATCAGGAAGGGATGCTGTTCTTTGTCAAATACTTTTTCAGCATCTATTGAGAGTATCGGATGGTTCTTGTTCTTTCTTTGATTAATGTGTTCTATCACATTGATTGATTTGCGGATGTTGAACCAACCCTGCAGCCCTGGAATAAATCCCACTTGATCGTGGTGAATAATCCTTTTAATGTACTGTTGAATCCTATTGGCTAGTATTTTGGTGAGAATTTTTGCATCTGTGTTCATCAAGGATATTGGTCTGTAGTTCTCTTTTTTGGTGGGATCCTTGTCTGGTTTTGGGATCAAGGTGATGCTTGCCTCATAAAATGAGTTTGAAAGATTTCCTTCCATTTCTATTTTTTGGAACAGTTTCAGGAGAATAGGAATTAGTTCTTCTTTAAATGTTTGGTAGAATTCCCCTGGGAAGCCGTCTGGCCCTGGGCTTTTGTTTGTTTGGAGATTTTTGATGACTGTTTCAATCTCCTTACTGGTTATGGGCCTGTTCAGGTTTTCTATATCTTCCTGGTTCAGTTGTGGTAGTTTATATGTCTCTAGGAATGCACCCATTTCTTCCAGATTCTCAAATTTGTTTGCATAGAGTTGCTCATAGTATGTTCTTATAATTGTCTGTATGTCTTTGGTGTTAGTTGTGATCTCTCCTCTTTCATTCATGATTTGATTTATTTGGGTCCGTTCTCTTTGCTTTTTGATGAGTCTGGACAGGTGTTTATCAATCTTATTGATTCTTTCAAAGAACGAGCTCCTAGTTTCATTTATTTTTTTCTATTGTTTTTTTGGTTTCTATTTCATTGATTTCTGCTCTGATCTTTATGATTTCTCTTCTCCTGCTGGGTTTAGGGTTTCTTTCTTGTTCTTTCTCCAGCTCCTTTACATGTAGGGTTAGGTTGTGTACTTGAGACCTTTCTTGTTTCTTGAGAAAGGCTTGTACCGCTATATATTTTCCTCTCAGGACTGCCTTTGCTGTGTCCCACAGATTTTGAACCGTTGTGTTTTCATTATCATTTGTTCCCATGAATTTTTTCAATTCTTCTTAAATTTCCTGGTTGACCCATTCATTCTTTAGAAGGATGCTGTTTAGTCTCCATGTATTTGGGTTCTTTCCAGCTTTCCTCTTGTGATGAGTTCTAGCTTCAGAGCATTGTGGTCTGAAAATATGCAGGGAATGATACTAATCTTTTGATACCAATTGAGACCTGATTTGTGACCCAGGATGTGATCTATTCTGGAGAAGGTTCCATGTGCACTAGAGAAGAATGTGTATTCTGTTGCTTTGGGATGAAATGTTCTGAATCTATCTGTGATGTCCATCTGGTCCAGTGTGTCATTTAAGGCCTTTAGTTCCCTGTTGATCTTTTGCTTGGATGATCTGTCCATTTCAGTGAGGGGAGTGTTCAAGTCCCCTACTATTATTGTATTATTATTGATGTGTTTCTTTGATTTTGTTATTAATTGTTTGATATAGTTGGCTGCTCCCACGTTAGGGGCATAGATATTTAAAATTGTTAGATCTTCTTGTTGGACAGACCTTTGAGTAGGATATAGTGTCCTTCCTCATCTCTTATTATAGTCTTTGGCTTAAAATCTAATTGATCTGATATAAGGATTGCCACCCCAGCTTTCTTCTGATGCCCATTAGCATGGTAAATTGTTTTCCACCCCCTCACTTTAAATCTGGAGGTGTCTTCGCGTCTAAAATGAGTTTCTTGTAGGCAACATTCTGATGGGTATTGTTTTTTTATCCATTCTGATACCCTGTGTCTTTTGATTGGGGCATTTAGCCCATTAACATTCAGGGTAACTATTGAGAGATATGAATTTAGTGCCATTATTAGCCTGTAAGGTGACTGTTACTGTATATTGTCTCTGTACCTTTCTGATCTTTTTAGGGTCTCTCTTTGTCCTAGCCTGTAAGGTGACTGTTACTGTATATTGTCTCTGTACCTTTCTGATCTACCACTTTTAGGCTCTCTCTTTGCTTAGAGGATCCCTTTCAATATTTCCTGTAGAGCTGGTTTGGTGTTTGCAAATTCTTTCAGTTTTTGTTTGTCCTGGAAGCTTTTTATCTCTCCTTCTATTTTCAATGATAGCCTAGCTGGATAGAGTATTCTTGGCTGCATGTTTTTCTCGTTTAGTGCTCTGAATATATCATGCCAGATCTTCCTGGCCTGCCAGATCTCTGTGGATAAGTCTGCTGCCAGTCTAATATTTTTACCATTGTATGTTACAGACTTCTTTTCCCGGGCTGCTTTCAGGATTTTCTCTTTGTCACTAAGACTTGTCAATTTTACTATTAGGTGATGGGGTGTGGACCTATTCTTGTTGGCTTTGAGGGGGGTTCTCTGCACCTCCTGGATTTTGATGCTTGTTCCCTTTGCCATATTAGGAAAATTCTTTCCAATAATTCTCTCCAATAGACCTTGTGCTCCCCTCTCTCTTTCTTCTTCTTCTGGAATCCCAATTATTCTAATGTTGTTTCGTCTTATGGTGTCACTTATCTCTCGAATTCTCCCCTCGTGGTCCAATAGCTGTTTTTCCCTCTTTTGCTCAGCTTCTTTATTCGCTGTGATTTGGTCTTCTATATCACTAATTCTTTCTTCTGCCTCATTTATCCTCGCAGTGAGAGCCTCCATTTTTGATTGCACCTCATTAATAACTTTTTTGATTTCAACTTGGTTAGATTTTAGTTCTTTAATTTCTCCAGAAAGGGCTTTTATATCTCCTGAGAGGGTTTCTCTAATATCTTCCATGCCTTTTTCGAGCCCGGCTAGAACGTTCAGAATCGTCATTCTGAACTCTTGATCTGACATATTACCTATGTCTGTATTGATTAGGTCCCTAGCCTTTGGTACTGCCTCTTGTTCTTTTGTTTGTGGTGATTTTTTCCGCCTTGTCATTTTGTCCAGATAAGAGGATATGAAGGATCAAATAAAATACTAAAAGGGTGGCAAAAACCCCAGAAAAATGCACTGTAACCAAATCAGAAGAGACCCCAAATTCTGGGGGGGAGAAAGGGGATAAAATGAGGTTCAGAAAAAAAAGGAAAAAAATTTAAAAAATAAAACAAAGAAAAAATATAAAAAAGAAAGAAAAAATATATATATTTAGATAAACTATTCAAAAAATGTTAAAAAAGAAAAGGGTAAAAGTTTTAAAAAATTTAGCAGAAGAAGAAAAAAGAAAGAAAAAAAATCGAATTAACCACAAGACTAAAGAATCATGGGGAGAAAGCCATGAGTTCCATGCTCTGCTTTCTCCTCCTCTGAAATTCCACTGCTGTTTTAGGAATTGAACCTGCTTTCCTTGATAGATGAACTTCGTCCTGGCTGGATATTTTGTTGATCTTCTGGGGGAGGGGCCTGTTGTAGTGACTCTCAAGTGTCTTTGCCCGAGGCGGGATTGCACCGCCCTTACTGGGGGCCGGACTAAGTAATCCGCTCTGGTTCGCTTTTGGGAGCTTCTGTTCCCTGAACGCTTTCCGTAGAGTTCTGGAGGACGGGAATGAAAATGGTGGCCTCCTAGTCTCCGGCCCAGAGGAGCCGAGAGCCCGGGGCCCCACTTCTCAGTGCACCCCCAGAGGACAGCACCCAATCACTCCCGTATCCCCAGCCTCTAGCTGCGCTCCAAACTCACCCAGCCTGCGACCAGTTCAAGGTAATCCTGAGCTGAGAGTTCAGTCCTTGGCTCAGCTGTAGCCAGCTTCTCTGTTCTAATACCTGCGAGCTCTGCAACACTCTGACACCCCCGATCCTTCTGTGACCCTGCGGGACCTGGGGCCACGCTGACTCCGCATGGGCTTCACCCCGGTTTAGCCTTTGGAGCAATGTCCCTCAGTGGAACAGACTTTTTTTTTTATATTAAATTTATTTATTTTTTTCAGCGTAACAGTATTCATTGTTTTTACACAACACCCAGTGCTCCATGCAATATGTGCCCTCCCTATTACCCACCACCTGTTCCCCCAACCTCCCACCCCCGACCCTTCAAAACCCTCAGGTTGTTTTTCAGAGTCCATAGTCTCTTATGTTTCACCTCCTTTTAAAAGTCCTGATTTTGTGCTCCGTTGCTCCGCCGCTTGCTGGGAGCTGGCCCCTCCCCCGCGGTCTATCTTTCCGTTGTTTTAGATTCACTTCTCCGCCAGTCCTACCTTTCAGAAAGTGGTTGATTTTCTCTTTCTAGAATTACTGTTCTTCTTCTCTTTGATCTCCCGTTGGATTTGTAGGTGTTTGCAATGTTTAGATAAGCTATTGTGCTGATCTCCTGCTACCTGATGTAGTCTTAGCCTGCTACTTCTCCACCATCCTGACTCCTCCCTTTTAATTCCCTTTTTGAATTTCTTATTGCCGGTGTACAGAAACTTTACTGATATGTGTGTTGATACTGTAGCATATAACTTTGTTAAACTCATTTATTAGTTTTAGTATTTTTTTATCTTCTTTCTTTCTTTTTAAGATTTTATTTATTTAGTTTTTTGAAAGAGAGAGAGAGAGCATGAATGGGGGCAGATGGAGAGGAAAAGCAGGCTGTCTACTGAGCAGGGAGCCCAATGCAGACCTCATTCCCAGGACCCATGAGATCATGAAGTGAGCCAAAGGCAGATGCTTAACCAACTGAGCCACCCAGGTACCCCTTCTTCTGTATTTTCTAATGTAGCATTTAATCATTTGTGAATAAAGATAATTTACTTCTTTTCTAATGTAGATGCTTTTGTGTTTTTAGTGAATTTATTCCTATTATTTTTAAGAAAATAAAATTCACCTCTAATCTTATCACTCAAAGGAGATAATTGCTGACAATTTGACAGATATCTTTCTAGATGCTTTTTCTTTCCATCCATCCTATCATATTCTTACCCATATTTCTTTTGAATTATATATAATAAGCATCTATTTTATATTATATGAATGTCATATATTTTAGTAATTTATATTTAATATTACATACTTTTCCTTAGAAAATTATTCATTTTATTTTAGATTGCAATTACTTATTTAGACTGGACAGAACTTTATTTTATGAAAACATTCAGTAAACCAGATCTTCAATTTAAAATTTTCCTAATGCATTTATATGTATTATTTTATTCTTCTTTCTTACCTCTAATTATTTTTCTAGAGTTTTGATTTAAATTTTAACATTTATCCATTCTTTATTTAAAAATAATTTAGGATTTCTACTTGTCTGATTATAATTTTAATGATTTTTCATACGTCGTTTTCTCATTGTAAGTACATTTCCTTAACCTGTAATTGCAGTTGTACATTTTACTTTGGCTTATGAATTATTCAGGCTGTTTAATTATTCTTGGTGAACTTTTTATTTATAAGTGGAGATGGAGGATCTGGGTTATAGTTTATGGTAATTGGTAGATTTGTCTCTACTCTCTGTAATTTAGTTAAATGCTATGTAGATGTTTCTTGTGCAATCAACCACTCAAAAGTCTTTCTGATGTACTTCTGATCTATTGACGTGGCATTACCTTTCTATCCCCAGTTTATGTCTGAAATTTATAATTTTAATCAGATTCTGGTTTTTTTTTTCCATTTTGACCTCTACTTAAAATACAGATTTTGATTATTTTCCTCACCAAACTGCTACCACCAATCTGCTTCCCTTTTCTGCTTCATAATATTTTTGAGAGTTCAAGACTTTTCAGGATAGAGCTAATACAAGGGAGGTGGGAGAGAAGGAAGGAGACCACACACTACCAGTCTCACATAGTATTAATCATGAGTTGTAGAGATGACTATAATTTTTCTTGTTAGCACATCCCAGGATCTTAGAATTGGGGGAATGTATGGTATTGGAAGAAAACAGCAATCCTTCTTTTGTCAGGCATTCTTCATCTTGTGAATGGCAACCAAAATATGCTATGGCCTGAAGATTGTGATGGTCCCTTATAGTTCTGTCATATAAGCTACTGTTACTGTTGTATGAGTCTTTGTGGAGTTGTCTGACAGTTCTATATTTAGATTTAGAAAATTTAGCTCATCTTGAATGTTTTTGAAGGTGTTTGATAAATATTTTTGAGATACTATAAAAAAGAACTATGGGTCAAATGACATTTTTGAACTTCAAGATGTTCCATGGAGCTTCTTAAGTGTACATCTCAGGGGACACCTGGGTGGCTCAGTGGGTTAAAGCCTCTGCCTTCAGCTCAGGTCATGATCCCAGGGTCCTGGGATCGAGCCCCACATCAGGCTCCCTGCTCTGCAGGGATCCTGCTTCCTCCTCTCTCTCTGCCTGCTTCTCTGCCTACTTGTAATCTCTGCCTGTCAAATAAATAAATAAAATCTTTTAAAAAAAAGTGTACATCTCAGAATCTGAGAGTAAATGCAATGTCCATGTGGTAGAAATACTGAGAAAAATCCAAATCACACAAAACAACGGAAAAAGGTTAGCAATACTCTTGACACCCAGTGCCAATGATAGCTTTCAGCAAAATAACTTATATCACTTAAGAAAAATGGTTAGAAAAGAATATAACTAATGTATAACTAAACATAGAATAATAAAATGCATAATAACTTAGGGGTGACATATATATATATATATATATATATATATATATATAAAACTTTAACTAGGTTAAAGATTAGAAGTCCCATTACTAGCAAATAGGGAAAGTAAATATTGACTTGTTTTAAATGAATGATTAAAGCATTAACTGAATATTTTTATTAGAGCCTTTAAAAAAACAATACACACATTATTAGCTTCAGATATGATATATTTTCAGAAAGTTGTCCTATTCATAAATTTTCAAGAAAAGATCTGTGGCAGATTGTATTTTTCAAAAATGGTAACCCTATTATATTTCATCCCCCATACACCTCTTAAAACATAATCTTGATATTCTTCCTATAGGAAGATTAGGATATATGACTTTTTCCCCTTAAAATTGGACAGATTTGTAACATTAGCAATAATGATGTTATGTGACATCTAAAGCTAGGTTATGAAAGGCAATATAGTTCCCACCTGGTTCTCTTGAGTTGCTTACTTTAGAAACCCAGCCACCATGCTGTAAGGAAGCCAGTCAGCCATATGGAGAGGACACATGGATGTGTTCTAGCCAATAGCTCCAGCTGCATCAGTCAGTATCAACCACCAGACATGCTGTGCAAGTCTTTGAGCTGCCCCAGATGATGCCATGGGAAGCAGGGACAAGCTGTGTCCCCTGAGCTCTGCCCATATTATATCAGGTTGAAGATCAACATAAATGATTATTGTTGGATTTTGTTGCTAAGTTTTGGAGAGAGAGGTTGTTACAACTATCGTTGCAAAAAGGGGAGAAGATCTGTTATATAATCACTGGTATAACCTTGATATGTCTTTATAGATATTTCCAATTTATATGTTAAGTCTAGAAACTATATTTTAAAAATATCTAAAATATCTGATCCAGTCTTCTTAAATATTGAAAGACTATTGTATTAGTCATCTGTTATGAACCAAAATTTATACTGAAGAATTTAAATAGAAACATTAGATCTTAGGTAGAAATGAAACATAATAAAACCACTTCTGAGAGAGTATTAAAGAGCAAAACGGGGAGGTCTCTGATTCTGCCAATGTTATACTACATTAACTTGTTGAGTTGCATAAAAGAACTACAACAATGTTTTTTCCTAAGGGTAAAACATTGAAACCCTTCCCCTGAGTTTGGAAATAAAGCAAAAATGCCACAGTTACTTCTATACAACTTACACTAGAGATCCTAACTGAAAAATTTTCCTAACAGAAAAATAAATGTAACTGTAAGAATTAGAAGGTAGACGTGAAGCTTCATTCACTGAAGATATAATTATCTATAGAGAAAATCCAAAATATTTAATAGAAAATGTAATTTTTTTATTTTTTAAAGGTTTATTTATTTATTTATTTATTTGCTGGCGGTGGGGCGAGCACAAGCAGGGGGAGTGCTAGGCAGAGGGACAGGCAAAAACAGGCTTCCTGCTGAGCAAGAAGCCAAATGCAGAACTTGATCCCATGGTTCTGGGATCATGACCTGAGCCCAAGGCAGAGGCTTAACCGATGGTACTACCCACGTGTTCCTGGAAAATATAATTAAATTAAAATTTTAACTTAGCATATAAAAGTCTAATTTACAGTATAGTATATCAATGACCTCAAAAACCTTTGCTTTGCTTTCCTTTGCTTTCCTTATATAGACTGTGAGGAAACCAAGTAGTTTAGAAACATTCATTGGACTTGTTTGGGACCTTCATGCCATAACAAGTTATGTCTATTTGTGGAAATTTTCCAAGAACTGATAGAAGGATGCCTAGGTGAACTCGGTTAAGTGTCTGCCTTTGGCTCAGGTCATGATCCCAGGAGCCTGGGATGGAGTCTTGCATCAGGTTCTCAATGGGGAGCCTGCTTCTCCCTCTGCGGGCCACTCTCCTTACTTGTGCTCTCTCTCTCTCTCACACACACAAATAAATATATAAAATATTAAAAAAAAAGAACTGATAGAAGAAAGACGGATGTAAGTGAATCTAGGGTTATATCCCTCAGCAATGCATTCAGGAATGACATTTATTTATCAATTTTTTTTGGATGACTCATTCTAAAGTAATATTTATTTTCTCCAGAGATAGTGAAGAATTAGATTATTATTCTAATATATATTATATATATAATAGATAATAGATCTAATTCTAATTATAGATCTATAATAGATCTATATAGATAGATCTATTATGGATCTATTATATCTATTATATCTTAAATCCATTATGGATCTATTATAGATCTATAATTAGAATTAGAAGAATTAAAAAAAATGAAAAGCACAAATTAGTAGACTGACTCCCTTATATTCAATGTTATGGTAAGTTCTGACTTGTAATGACATTCACTGGATGTTATGGTTGAATTGTGTTCCACTGAAATTCCTATATTGGAGTCCTAACCCCCAGTACTTCATAATGTGGCTTTATTATTACTAAAAGGTGTTGTTGTTGTGGATGTAATTAATTAAGACTACGTCATACTGAAATAAGGTGGGTCTTTAATTCAATATAGCTGATGTCCTTATAAAAAGAACACCCTATTAAATAAAAAAGGGGGCATGCACACAGGAAGATGGCCACGTGAATATTCGAGTTATGTTGCCATAAGTCAAGGACCTACCCAAAGTCAGGAGAGAGATATGAACAGGTCCTTTCCTAGAAGTCAGAGGGAACATGGCCCTCCAGACACCTTGGTCTCCTACTTCAAGTCCCTGGAACTGTGAGACAATATATTTATGTTGTTTAAGCCACTGAGTTTGTGGTACTTTATTATGGCAGCCATTGCACAATAATACAGTGGACTTGTGGGTCTCTGTCAATATTACAATGACATGAGATGTTAAGACCTGTATATTACTTACGTGGGAGAATGATCCTTCTGAGCACTTAGCAATAAGGCATGCACTTTGATTTATTTTCTAGGAAATAGGAATTGGTATACCCTATGGTATTCTATGTATTTATTAATTCAACAATTATTACTTTGTTCACTAAGTGCAGGCCTACAATATTAAAAAGATAATCTAAGCAAATGTGACAAAAGTCTTCAAGAAGATTTCTGTTTAGTGGAGGTATAGACATTAAAGACATTGTAAAAAACACCCACATACACATACCTATGTAAGTTTACTATTATCCTTATTATTACCAACTGGGTTAAATATGTGAAATAAGAGCTCAGAAGACTCTGACAGAGGTAATAGGAAGATCCAGCCTAGCCTTGAATGATACACTTTCTCAAACGTCTGGGTAGGTGACACTTGGCTTGAGATCCTAATGATTAAATGAGTTGAAGATCATTCCAGGCAAAAGAAATTGCATGAGCAAAGGTATTAAGAAATCAAGAATTAAGAATTAGCATGGCATGAGGAATATTTGAGAGCTGATAAAGAGATATATGTGGCATCCAGGGCATTCTAGGCTATGCTGAATATATTGGCCATGGATGGTCCTTTGGATATCAGTAAGCCAATGAAGTTTTTGAAACAGAGCAAAGTCATTACTACATCTATGTTATGACTCTAGAATTTTATCTTTAATATTTGTGTGCATTTTAATACACAAATAATATTTTAAATGACTTGCTAATTACCAATTACCTCAGTTCTATAAACTTTGAATAAGAGCAGTTCCCTAGAAGAACTCATCGTACTTATCACTTGGCTTTTTCCACCTTTTCTTTCTCACTTATGCTCCAATCTTGAGGATTGGAGATCTACATCCAGGCCAATTTCCCCTTTCCCCTTGTCTGGACCACCACCTGAATTGGGGGGGGAGGTGGAGCAGGGCTACATGACAGTTTTCAGAGTACCACGGAGCCTTATTTACAAAGTAAAAATATAAAAAGTAAAATTAATATAAGAAACCAATTTTATCCTTTAATACTGCCTTCAGTCATCTTTTCTATAATAAGGTTTTATAACATATCACCATTTTGGTTAAGGCTTGATCTGTGGAATTTCCGGTTCCTATATTAAAATGTTCATATTCTACATGGCAAGTGCCATTTATTATCATAGATCATGTTATTGGTTCTTTCCAGGACAAAATATGGCCTAAATAGCTTTTCATGGTTATCAATTCATAAAGACATCTAGACTAGACCTGGCTTTCCCAACAAAAATTTTAACGTATACCATATTCTATCAAGATTCTTCAAGGATAAGGAAGATCAAAAAGAGAAGAACTAAAAGAAGAATTAAGTTACACCCAATTTTATGAAAAAATAAGCTTTATGACTAGAGTTATAAAATGTTTGCCTTGACAGTTCATAAATGCTAGGAATCATTGGATAGGGTGGGAATTAGGTCTCATCCACCCTATAATGACTTTGGAAGTCCTCGAGGTAGCAGCACATCCTTTGAAGAATTTGAAGATTCAGTTTCATGAGCTGGAGAATGCAGCAGCAGAAAGGAGAAGCGGTAACTGGGATCAGTTGTTCTCCCTACCCAAATTCTGTGCATGGGTCTGCTTCAATATGCTTACTAACAGTCAGTCAACTAGTGCTTTGGGAAGATGAATTACTGTGTTACACTGAAATAAAAATAACTAGGAAGAAAACATTGTTAAAAACAAATAAATCATCCAACAAAACTCCTGCCTTATAATACATGCCAGCGCCAAAAAGAAATGCTTAGGGGATTATCCCCCACAGTGCTGTTTCTCTCCAATAAAGCAGGTAATTGAGAGCTAACCATATTGATTTTGGATTCAGCTCTAGTCAGCCATACTAATTAATGCACTTGATTTGATATTTCATACTTGGACTTAGGGGCTTATCAACACATTATGCAGATTTATGGAAAATTGGACACAAATGAATACTTGGAACAAATAGCCCTGATGATTTTTAAAACAGGTCTGTAATATTTTACCACTATTTTGGATTGATGATTTTTTTCCTTGCACATCAGAGCTTTTCTAGGTACCCTTTGGCTTCACCCTCTCTGGGTTATTTGAAGAGCTCTTCTTCATTCTCTGTTATTTGTGGGGTTTGGATCAATTTTGTCCTATTTTTGCCAGACTTCTCTCCAGCAAGAGACTCCCCTTTTTAGACCAATTCTCTTTTATTTTTATGACTTGGGACTGTTTGAGGGTTTGAGGGTGGAAGGCATCGATTTAAAAAAAAAAAAGAGTAGAATTTGTTGATGATCAGGAAACCAAAAGTAAATAAAGTCTTCTTTCCATTGGCATATGGCAAGTCTGTACTTGACATCAGATTTTTAAAAAGAGATAAATGTTAGGTATCTCAAGTTCAGTTATTTTGACCAAGTCTCTTTGATAATTTTAAATGGTAGTGAGCTTTAAAAATGTCTACAAAACATTATAAGTTGAGGGTGTGGGGACAAAAGGGAAAGCAGCTAAACTGAGAGTGAAGGAGCTGAATTCTGTTTGTAGGTCAGACATGTGTTCCTGCTTAGAGGGACAGGAGTAATTGTCAGGCCAGTTGAGGGTGAAGGAGGCTGGAGACACTGGCTGGCTTTGACATAAAATTATACTGCCTCTCTTTAACCTGTCTGTCACAGGGATCAGTCTTTGCTTTTCCTTTTCCTCCTGGGCATCCTGAGCTTCAGTTGGCCTGCTAAGTCTTTTGGCTCTCATCAGTCTGATGACCCGAATTTCAAGAGGAGTGATAGGTCATCTATTAAAGACAAATGGACATCCAGACTGACATTCAAATGGGGCACCTTGCTCAGGTTTTTGAAATTCATTCTTGCCTTGATTATTCCTTTCAGTATGCCAAGAGGGCAAAGTTGAAATTAAGCTACAAAATGGGAAATCTTTCTTTTTCTGTTTCCTCCACCTCATTTGTCAGTCAACGGCACTCTTAGCTTTCAACTTCCGTTTCTTTCCATTATCCATCTTTTCTATGCCATTTTTCTTCCTCTGTCTTTTCCCTCCCCCTCACTTTTTGTTAAATGTAGATCTATTTATACTCAAGGGTATACAAGACAGAGGAAATTGCGAAAAGTTTGGGGGAGAGATTGATCTAACAGAAGTTCACATGTTTTCTTGATGGATTTCATTTTCCTACAAGAACCCCATGACAGCTGAGCCAGTTGTGGTAACTGCAGGTTTAGGTAGAAGAATGCAGTCATTGCCAAATCACAGCCTTCAAGGAAGGAGCTGCTGGTAAACACCTTGACCTCTCTCTCATCACACCTTACAGTCTCTTCTAGGGCCTTCCTTTGGCTGAATTCAGCAGAAGCCAGAAGACATGAGGGTCTGGTTTATATTGTCTACTGAGATCAGAATTTTCTGCCTCAGAGCAAGATGAAGAATGGTAGAAAACGAAGAGAAAAAAACAAACAAACAGAAAATATGTAGCATAGGGAGTGAGAAAAGGAAAAGACAAATATGGGAATTTGCATTTTAGCTGGACCCAGATAACCTCATGCAGGCAGATCTATCATTGTTTCTTTTCTTTGGGATCCATCTAAGATAATGGTATATTAGCTTAATGGCTATGAATGATTTTTTTTAGTTAACCACAGGTTTGTGCTTAATTAACATTATTCTCTCTCTTCCTAATTTTCGTACATATTCTTCTTTCTCTTTTCCTTATGTTTCTTTTACACATTATCCAGACTCAATGCATATCCAATCTCTTCCACCACTGAGATTCGTTTTGGCTTTTCCTATAGTATTTATTTCCTTTACTGTTCATTTGACACATTACTGTATTCACTGGGACTTTAAAAAATGGCATACGTATATATGTATCATTTTTGTCTGGATTTAGACCATTTTTGTGTGTGTCTCCTGTGCCCTTAAAAATTAATGCTTTTAATAAATGCAGACTAGTGTTGTTGATGTATTCTGTTAACATGGGAAACATAAACCAGGAAAAACCAACAGCAACTACATGCTCAAAAATAAGACTTAGATAATTCCCTACAATTTAAAACAATGTTGCTGGTCTTATCTATTCTTGCTGTCAGGTTATTTAACACTAGAGCTTTTGAATCGTACTCGGCGCTGCCAGGCAGAATCTTGATCCCGCTCCCTTGTAGCTAGCTATGTGACCCCGTCAGCTTATTCTCAGCTACTTCAACTAAATTTGGAATAATGATATCCACCTCATAAAACTTTTTATTTCAGGAATTGAATGTGATACACTAAGAAAAACATACTCATCACTGTTTGCTGTCACACACACAAAATATTTTTTAAATAGTCTAAATGAAAGCAATAGTCTATGTTCTTTGTAAGAATCATAGGCAAAATGAAATTCAAACTGTATTCCAGAAACCAAATAATGTAGTTCTTTACTGGAAGTTTTCTTAAATGGACTGGTCTAAAGTTATATTTTTCTATATTCATTTTTATACCGTATTATGCTGAAAGTCTCACAGATTTTTATAATAAAGTCAATTCTGAACATCTCTCTCTCTCCATCTGTCTCTCTTTTCCTTTTGTCCACACGTTCCTTGGTTTTCTCATCAACGTGCTAGGCCTCCCGGCTTACTTCCTCCCTCACATCTCCCTCCCCTTTCTTGGACCACATAACTCTTTCTCCTGCCTGGAAGTTAGATTGTTCCACATGAATTTCACTCCTATGAAAGGGGTCAAAGGTATAATTCAGTTAAGGGAAACGTTAGTGAAATCTTTATTTCTGGTATCAAAGATAACACCTGAGTCCACAGAGCCCCCTTGCTGTCTACTTAGACTAGAAATCTCAGTATTGCATTTCTTAAAGCGCATTTAGTACAAGGGAAGTACCATAAAATATGTTCTTTAAAAAAAAAACAGTCAAAGTCAAATTGTTGAAAATTCCTATCTTAGAGATTCAATATGTATATTAGCAAAGTGAAGACTCTGTGAATTGGAAAGTAAAAAATAACAAGATCCTCTTTAAAAACAATTTTTGGATCCATTGTTTCCCAAACTGAATTAACCATTGACTAAGTTTGTTCCCCAGTTTTACCTTACCAGATATTTTGGGGAACTCAGATCTAGGTCATACTGTGTAAACTATAGAGAAAATATTTTCTTAGCAACTGACATAACCACTTTTTTTCTCATAGGAAATGAACTTTTAGTTGAAATTTCTGCATAATATAGGATAGATACAGAAGGGCATTAGAGTAGAAAGAGCTGATGACAAGACAGGAGAAAAACGGTCAATTAAAAATAAAAACAATGAAGACTGTGCTTTGCAATGAAATTAGGGTTTGGGGAGAAAGAAATACCTAATGATTAATTTGCTATGTGACATGCATTGTAATATTCTCTTTTCCCTCCTCCCACAAATTTTTTCTTTTGAGTTTATAACATGCATTAATGCTTTGTGAAATTTATTTGATTTTGGAAAGTGGGACAGCATGCTAAGTTCTGTTCCATGGCTAATACATGATGAAAACAGAGTCTTCACATAGAACAGACACTTAAACTTCTGTAGAAAAAGAAGAGGACTTCTTAATGAAATTCTTAGTAATATATGAAATGGGAGCATTTTGATCTGCCAAAAGAGGAACAGGAAAGAAGCACTAAGATATGAGGAATGTGCAAGGTTGATAGGAAGAGATTTTGAAGGCAATATTCAGTTTGGTGCAAAACTTCCTACATGTTATCCAGAACATTCCTCACTTGCATTTACCTAGCTGGCAGAGTAATTGTTCTATTTCCTGTGAATAAAACCCAGTAGTACCATAACATTTATTTCAAGGGCTTTTGTTCCTCCAGAACTTGATTTCAGACCCGCAAATAAATCTGTCTAGGTGATGACAACCTATATTCAGTGGTGTGATAGTAAAAGTTTAGCAGTAGACTCTCTGAGAAAGCAAACAAATTCCTGATTTTTAGTATTTTACATTTTTGTGGTATAAACACTCCCTTCTACCATGGTCAATTTCAAAATACCAGTGTTGGAAGAGATGATTGGTAGCATGCTGATCTCTAGTATTTATACCATGCAGATACAATAGCTGCAAAAAACCTTAAGAGTATAAATAGTAGTAAAATATTTAAGAAGTCTGAGTTTTGAGTATTAACTTTGTTTTCTAAATATTAGAGAATTATGAGTTTATGCAATTTACTTTTATTTACTTTTAGTAATGGATGTGTTTGAGAGTGAACTTAAAACATTCCTGAAAATGTAAGGTTGGCTCCTCTGTGCAGGTATGAGTTGCCAGCAACATACCACTGCCTACATCCATAAAAGATGATTTGAGAATGACTAACAAGTTTCCCTATTGTCTTCCAAGTTATCTCCTTAGCCAGAATTCATAATGTTTTTTGTTCTTGGCCTTAATGCCTTGGATATCCATGATAAAATGTGAATGTATTGTCCTGGTGAAGTAATTGATAATTATTGAACCTGCTCCCAAGTGAATGGAATATGTTCATCTGATTGAAAGGGTGGAGAAAGATGAGACATATTAGTGCTTATGGAGGGCACACAAGGAGACAGAACCAGAATCAGAAAGATCTGGCATGCTGGACAGAGAGAGGTCAGACTTAAAACTCTGACTTCTAAAATGTTCTGCTGTAAACACGGGGGGCCAATTTTATTTTTGAACTGTGATTTGAACTGATCATGCTTAGAATATAGGAAACAAACAAAAAACCCCAAAATCCTTCTTCACGTACATTCAATAAAGCAAATCAACATTAATTCTGTATAGTAATTTTGGTTCACAAATCATGTGACAGAACAAGATTATGGTTACAAAAATTAACAGAGACATAAATGATCTCAATAGGAATCCATGCTTTTGGAGAGGCAAAAGAGGAGTTATCCATAAGGATTCCCAGATTCTAAGTTCCTATTCCCCTCCCACCTCGCCATCCCCCAACCCTCCAACACCACCGTGGCTCCTTTACTTTCTTTGAGATTCTTGAGGTCAGAGCCGAAGTTCATGCAGGACAAAAGTTATACCATTACAGAGTCTTCCTAAATATACCAGAGCATATTAAAAAAGGAGTCTATAAGGTCTGATTTTTGCCACAGCATCTTTAAATATGAAAGCCAGACATAATAATAATTTACACTCCCAAGTGCGAGTACAAGACAGCATGGTTTGTATTGACAAACCTAGTTAATCTCTCTTCCCATAGATTATATACTCTGTGAGAGCAGAAATTGTTTGTTTTGTTTAAAATGGTTTCTCCCCCACCTCTTCCAGTGACGAGTATCATGACACCAAAGATTCTGTAAAGAACACAGAAGTCATTCGGTTAATATTTGTGGATGAGTGAGTGTGTGTGTGTTACCTTTGACATAGTGTTATTGAGTTAACTTCGTCTGGATTAGGTTTCTTCATTTAGCCCCTGTGTGACTACTGACAAGTTACGTAACATTTCTGTGTCTAAGTTAACTGACCTATAAAATGAGGATGCTAATAGTATTGCCTCACATGGTTGTGTTGAGGTGTAAGAGGTGTAAGAGAGGTAGTTAACACAGTCTTTCACTCAGCCTTGTGTGTGACTTATATAAAAATCTTAATTGGTATTAGCTATTATTGTGCTACCATTGAAGAGATGAAGAGACATTGATTATATTTCTTGCATCTTATGGATGGTATCATGATAAATACAATCATACCCAAGATATTTTATTATGTTAATACACACCTCAATATGGCAGTAAGCCCCAGGATTTTGATGTTAACAAAGATGATGGGAAAAATCATGAAGGTTTCCAAAATTTTACCAGCATGAACTTGGAACATTACTGAGACTGTTACGTTAAAAATTATTTTTCATACCCTCTGAAAGCTGTGCATATAGTATAATAATATGGATGTTCTATAAATGTGAAATGAAAACATTTTATATTAACTGTCAATTGGAAATAAACTCTCAGGTTAGTACCTGTGAAATGATAAGCTTGGCTTGTTAACTCAAATGTGCTGCTATTAAAATAAGGGGCAAAACTGGATTTCTTCATGATCATTTCACCATTTCTTATTTAAATATGCTTTTAAAATTCAGACCATCACCCCCTTAGTGTTTGACATAACACATTTGGTTGACTTTTATCTTTAGCAATAATGATGGTTGAAAATATCACTCCGTTATGCAACAAATTGTATGTTCCTGTGATGTGCCCTTAAGCAGCCTGTCTGCTCAGTAGAAAGGCAAATTACTGGACTTAGATAATCTTTCAGCAGCTTGGTGTTTGTATGTTTTTAATTTTCAAAGCAATTATAGAGCCTTCTGCTTGAAAAGCCTGTTGCATAGCAGGCAAATAGAAAAGATTGTCATTACTTCTCCAAGTCTTGAGGTACATTTGTTTTGCTGGGAGACAAGATCTTTGCTGTATAGTTGAGATCCAAATTTAGAACCCAAACTCCTCCAAAAATCTTCATGCAGACTTCAGATTCTTTCTGTGATTTAAAGTAATTTTGTCTTTCAGAATGCTGAAGTTAATATTATTTTGTTGAAATTATAAACAGGACCGAATAGTAAAATGAGGAAGGGATTGCGGAAAGAGTTGGAAGCTGCAGCTAATTCAGCAGCATGGAGAGAGCCACGTCTGTGGGTTGTTGTGAAGGAGGTCGAGGCGAATTTCTGCATGTGTCCATGCAATCTGTCGGTCACATTTTCCAAGTTTTCCTGCATACACTTCCTCATCTCTTGTAGTTCATATCTTTGAACTAGTTTTGAAAACAGCGGGATGATGAATTTGGTATGTGATTGCACTGGTGACTTCTATCGTTGTAAATTGATATTTTTCTATTTATAGGTTCCCCACTATTTTTATAGCTTTAAATGGTAGGAAATCTCATCTTGTAATTTTCACTGAACTTTAGGCACAGTGTGATTTGCTTTTCTCAAGTCTGCTGCAATGTGATGTTTCTTCGCCACTATTCCCTGCAATCAGGCATCAGGGTGTCATTTTAGCACCATCTTCATGCAAAGGCAATAAATATGACACAGTCTCTGAGATTATAAGCAGAGTCTTGCATAATTGATTATAGCTGTAATTGGTGGTACCATTGATATAATGTTCAATATTCCTTGAAAAAATATTAGCCAGCTGTCTGGGTGAATGACAGAAGAAATATAGACACCACTATTGAACAGGCCAAAACCTGTCTCAGTGGCAAGGTATTTGATACATTCAGTCTAACATGTACAGGGGCATCGACCCATCAAAATTGTCAATTCAAGTCAACTTTCGGTCACAGGAAAGCAATTTTTCTCTCTAATGGTGGGAGGCCTCTTTCCCTACCTGTAACTCTTTGATAAATATTTAGTTGGTATCTGGGTTTTCTTTGCCATATCTAGGTTGAGTCAAAATGTTTGAGCTTTTAGAATATATCACAGTTCAAACATGCTTGGATACTTCTATTTTCCCATCTGGGTTTTGTTTCTCTGTTGAATTTATGCTTATTTCGTAGTACAGAGGTGCACATTTATGAGATGTGACATGAGAAGGAACTGGCTGAGTGACACACGGCATACAGTCACTAATCACTCATTGTTCATGGTCGAGGTAAAGCCTAAGGCATCCAGCTAAGATGCTTGTTTTCTATGCATGTTGGAAATATCTACTGGAAGCTTGAGTCACCCACTCACCTATTTCTAGGCTTTCATCACCTGGCTCAGTCAGCTTCCTTTCTGACTGTAAGTTCCAGATAAATAACATTGCTTTTCTTTCTGTGAATATGACTGATTTTTTTTCTCTCTTGAGTCCTTGCTAACAGAAGTTCTATTTCCTAAGAATTCCTTTTAATCCTATTTGCTTAAATAAAAATCAAACCTGTTTTTAAAGATTTAGTTTTAACCTGATCCACAGGCTTTCTTTACTAACCAGAAAACATGGAAAATAGGTAATCTTTAGAAACTCTCTGCTAGATAATTTGATGAATGAGTGAATGAAGAGTTAGAAGGGATCATCAACCCTCCCAAAATCTATGTAGTTTGTTCATACCCATGTAGTCACAAATGTATAATATTATTTTACTTTCTTTAAAGGACTAAGACACTTGTGTGTAGGAAATGTATCATCAGAATCTTTGTATTTGGGTAGAGAAAATAAATTAGATTTTTTTTTTTAAGAAATGACTAGTTTACTTAAGTCAACGGTAGATTAATTACCATAAGTGTGGACATAGATTTCTCTTAACTATATATTTTGCATGGCTTTGGGAAAAAAAAAAACTTAATCTTCTGGGCTTCAGCTTCCTTGTATATAAAATGAGGTCACCGAGGGGCACCTGGGTGGCTCAGTGGGTTAAGCCTCTGCCTTCGGCTCAGGTCATGATCTCAGAGTCCTGGGATCCAGCCCCATATCGGGCTCTCTGCTCAGCAGGGAGCCTGCTTCCCTTCCTTTCTCTCTGCCTGCCTCTCTGCCTAGTTGTGATCTGCCTGTCAAAAAAATAAAATCTTTAAAAAAAATAAAAAATAAAATGAGGTCACCCGAATAAGGTAATCTCTAAGGAATTTTCAGCTTTGAAAATATGATTCCATAAACAGAAGAAAAAATACACCTGAGTAAGACCATATGAGAATGGCAACGTACCCCTAAATATCCACATAATGGAGTTTTTGCTAAAGTGACAAATACAGGCCATTGAGCAAATTAATGTGGAAAGTGGGAATCAGAGTTTAGTGACTTGCCAAAGGCAGGAACATTTACTAGAGAAAATGATTCTACCAGAAAATATAGAGCTAGTAAAGTGAGTGAAATAAGTTATATCAGTTAAGTCTCTTTATGTTGCAAATAAGAGGAAAAGTTCAATGTGGCTTCAATAAAAAAAGAAATTCATCGGCTCACATAACTGAATAGTTCATAAGTTGGTCTGGTTCAAGGCAGGACTTGGTGATATAGTTGTGTAGATTTTAGAAATGATCTGGTTTTTCTTTATCTCTTTCCTTGCCCATGAATGACCATGGCAGCTAACTATACCTTGTTGTATGTCAACACAATGAATTTTGAATTCCAAATTTCATATTTCACACCAGAAGAGCCGGAGAGAAATGGTAGCATCATGGAAGTGAATTATCCTAGAATTCCCCGATAAATGTCTCTCTATTTTATTTGCTTTATTTCAGTTGCATGTGGCTCCATTATGATTCCTTCACTGCAATCAGGGAAAAAAAGATATTTGACAGGTTTAATTCAATCAGGGCCTATCTCGGGGGCCTGGGGTGTGAGGTGAGGCCCAATGACCAAGAATCAGGGAAAGATGATTGTCTAAAAACTTTTAGGTAAACTTTTCAATGAAATGAGGTAAACAGATAAAGGAGAACCAAACACAGATAGGGAAAAAAAAAAAAAAAAAAAAGAAAGTCATTTCTTTCATTAATTTTTTTCATCAAATATTTGCCGAGTATGTGCTAAGTAGCAAGAACTCTGAGCAACAAGGAGCTTGGGCTAAAGAGAAGACAGTCAGCAAAACCTAAGATGAGATGCAGTGCGTAAATGTGCTAAGTGCTCTGCCAGGAGAGGCACAGGCATGTCATCTATGGGGCACTGCCCAGGAGCTGGGCTCATTGCTTGTACTTAAATCTTTTTTTTTTTAAATATTTTATTTATTTGACAGAGAGAAATCACAACTAGGCAGAGAGGCAGGCAGACAGAGAGGAGGAAGCATGCTCCCCGCGGAGCAGAGAGCCCGATGCGGGGCTCGATCCCAGGACCCTGAGATCATGACCTGAGCTGAAGGCAGAGGCTTTAACCCACTGAGCCACCCAGGTGCCCTAACTTGTACTTAAATCTTAAAGAAGTTGAATAACCTGCTCAAGATCATGCTAATAACATTAGGGCAATCGTGTCATCATATTACCTAGGCTTTGCTATTCATCGATTCTAAGCAAAGATAAATTTATCGCAAGGAGACCAGGTTGTCATATATTCAAAGAAAGAGGTAGACAACCAGGACTCTACAAAGAACAGCTAGACCAATTTTGATTCATGAAAACACTTTTTACAACTGCTGTCAGAATGATTATGGGCAGCTCTTACACTAGAAGTTGGCAAGAGAACACTGAGGATGGTAAGTGAGCATCGGAGCCTATTTCTTGAGGCGGTGAGCTTTGAATTGAGTGTTGAAGGGGATACACAGGTGGAGAAGGGGGTAAGGGCAGAAGGAGGTAATGAATAAAAAAGAGCACTTAAGCCTAGGGGCATGGAGGATCAAGCTATAGCCAGTAGCCTTCAAATAGTTTCATGTGGTTAGACTTGAGGGTCTGTGTGGGGAACTGATATGTGTTTACCTGGCAAAGTAAGCAGGTGTCCGATTATGAAGACTGTTTTATGTAACGGCAAGGAGTATGGACTTCATCCTCCAAATAAAATGACCCATTAAAAGATTTTAGTGTAGGAAGTGACATGTTCCAATTTATACGATTGGCATTATGAAGATAATTAATTAGAGAAGGACCAGAAAAAACAGATATGCAGAAAATGAATCGCTATCAATGTGTAAACAAATAAATGTGAGGAAAATAGAAATTCCATAATAATGTCCATATTTAATTCTTGTATGATAATGCTGACCCACATTATTCCCTCCCTCCAAAAAAAAAAAAAAAAAAATGGACTAGGAAAGGGAAAAGATCAGGTTTGAATGGGAAAGGAAATTTTGGATATTGCTTTAAATGCCTTCAAGTGAAGATATCTAGTTAGAAGTTAAGATATGAATTAGGGAAAAGTTCACAGAGTTAACAGTGAAAATAAAGGTGTGACCCAGGAAGATTTGTAAAGTGACAAGATCAGAAGGCTAGGGATGAAACGTTAGGGAATATCAGCATGTAAGTGTGGGTATGAGGATGAAAATGTAGCAAGACAAAGGGGAAGAAAATTAGAATAGTGTTATCTTTATCAGGATTACTGAAAACAAAACAAGACAAAACAAAACAAAACAAAAAAACCAAAGCCAAAACCAAATAAAAAACCCAACAGAGTTAAATGCCACCAAGACTGGAAAAAAAATGGCAAAGAATTATTGATTTTTTTTTTTTTTTTTTAAGATTTTATTTATCAGAGAGAGAGAGCACAAGCAGGGAGAGCAGCAGGCCGAGGGAGAGGGAGAAGCAAGCAGAGGGAGCCTGATGCAGGGCTCGATCCCAGAACCCTGGGATCATGACTTGAGCCAAAGGCACACTCTTAACCAACTGAGCCAACCAGGCGCGATGCTGTGTCTGAGAAATATCAGGATGAAAAGGCTGTGACTAAAGGAAAAGAAGATGATGGATGGAAAGCAGTCCAAGAGAGGGAGAGAAGGCGAGCCAAGGCAGCATTAGGCTTGGACAGAGGGAGGGGCATACTGATTTCAGTCCACAGGCTAGTGACATTTGGGTCTGTTGTCATTACAGACTTGAGTTTCTAAGGAAGAAATTTCTGAGCATTTATATAGAATTGTGAAAAGTCATAATAGAGGCATTTATGGATTATAATACCATTCATGGAAGATATTAATGTTATATTAGCCAGAGTGGGACATTTTATAACTTCATTTAGGAGGTCTTGTTTCTGAAGTGAGGTATTAATGTAAAGGAGATTTTCACTCTTAATGTTTCTAAAATTTCAAAAAAACAAAACAAACAAAAAATCCCCCCCAAAACCAGGCTGGCCTGATCCTCTCCAGACGCTGTTTTCTTGCTTATCTAATTAAATCCAGACGCATGGTCCAGCTTGGAAAACAAAAATAGGTATGATAATTATTTAGCTGTAAATTGTGAAGAAAATGATTTACCTCTGTGTCTGAAATTCACTAAAAGAAATAAAATTTGAGTATTTGTTTTGTTTTTGTTCTGCACCTGTGTTTTAGAAAGTGTTGAAGTTATGTAAGAAAAAATGAAATGGAAAAAAAAGCCCTTATGGTTTCATCGAATTAGAAGTATGTGTTTTAAGAAAATAGTTCATCATCAATGTGGCTTGACAACCCTGGTTTTGTTTAACAGAGCTCTCCATTCCTTCCTTGTTTCCCTTCCACAAGCTGATCTGCAGCAATAATTTCGAATGTCTTGTTTTGTCATTAGAATGAAAGGAGGTTTAACAGAGAATTAAATGAACCTATGAGGGTCCTTGTCTCTTATTTAAGTCTGAATAATTTAATTTCTGTATGGCTGCCTTTAAATGACAATGATTTTTAGTTGTTCTACTCCTTACTAAAATGTCCTTTTGTTATTTTCTACTCTAAAATCAATGTGCTCTTTTTTTTTTAATTTTTAATGGCATTGTCTATATTTGCAGAGACTTACAAAGTTATTCTTTCTGGGGTCTGCCTCTTGGCTAGGTTAGCACCTGATTTCACAGCTTTTTCTGCGGATTTTAGTGTAAGTATTCCATCAGAATGCTCCAGCTACCAAGACGCTTTCTTCCTGGTCTTCATGCTGTCACAGCAAGTTACATTTGCATAGCACTTGACAGTGTATAAACATTTTCAATATATGTTATCTTATTCCTCAAACAAGACTTTGCTATTGAAGGGCTATGATCCCAATTTTGTGGAGTTAATTGGAAATGGCAATGGGATGAAAGAAAAGAGGTCTGGATTATAATCTAAGGTGTGTAGCTTTGAGTCTTTTTGTTTTAACGGAAAAATGAAGTATTGTGTTGAAATCGATTAGTACTTAAATTTGTTTTAAGTTGTATACATATTGTTTAATAATGCAAATTATGTGTAACCACTAGATATAAGTCACTGGAATTGTCTGCGACAATCTGGAAGAGAGTGCTGGTTGTCAAGTTGATCCTTATAGCTTCTCCACCACTTTCCATGAGCCCCTGAGACTCCTGCATGCTTCTAGACACTCTAGCAGGTTCCTTTTTCCTCCAGTTCTATTTAATCAAAGTTAATGAAATAAAACCTTAGAAATAGCAAAGTTGTGACTTGTGGGCCAGAACAAGGTGTGTTTTGACATTCATGTTATATTTTAAAGTGCTGAATTGCTTGCTAAAATTAACAAATCAGAGGATTTCACAGAAAAGCTGGATTTTTAGCTACCCTGGAAATATCAGGGAAATGATCTGACTCTGGAGCAAGGTAGTGATGAGGGGCTTTGTACCCACTGTTCCATTTGGATGAGCCATGGAGCCATCAGTTGTCTTTGAACCTGGTGTATATATGTTGCCTTGTTGGTCCCTGTAGTCTTTTTGGCTTTAAGTCCCTGGCTTAGAGTTAGGCAACTTGCAAGAGGACATCAACCTCCGTCAAGAGCAGATCCAGGGCTTCTCTTTTCTGTGTGTCTCCTACATGACTAAGCAGTATTGTCCATAACTTGACAACAGAAACTGTGCTCCATTTACTCTTGTCATGTGACCACTGAAAAGCCTTTTCATGTCTTTAATTTTTAAGAAGTTACAGTATTAATTTGGAAAGTAAGATAAAATTGCTGTCTGTGTCCATCCATGCTGGAGCTTTCTGGCAAGACCTCTAAGACACCAAAACTGCCGCCAGGGTATCTTTACTTTGTCATTTTCTCATGTCAATTAACTAATGAATATGCAGGTCACTGGGTTTTATGGATCTCGATTCTCTGTCAACATTTGGATGCACAATGGAGAACAATGGTGTGTTTCATGATTGACAGCATAATGTTTAATATGGTCAACTTCACATTCTTTAATAGGAAGTCTCCTAATGATACTGTTGTGGAGTGTGTGTGTGTGTGTGTGTGTGTGTGTGTGTGTGTGTGTCCATGGCCCTCTATCTTCCTGGAAATCCTCCGTTGTGTGTAACAGAACAGGGACTTTCAACCTGCTTCAGCATACAAACTTATTTTACTCTGTTCTGCTTGTGAAAAGTGCTCCCTCTGTGAATATTTGAAGAAAAACTCTTCCTCTTGTTCTTGAGGAAAGAAAGCAGCTTCTTCTTCTTCTTCTTCTTCTTCTTTTTGGTAGATGTGGAAGACTTCTAGTGATTCAGGATTTTGGTTTAAATATCCTTCAAGATTTATTGTAGGAAGAAAAACAAAGAATATGGCTTTAGAAAGAAATTTTGTGTGATAGAGTTGAAAAAAGATGGGAAAGCAAGGAAGATTCTGGTGTGTGTGTGTGTGCACACGTGTGTGCATGTGTGTAGTGTGTATAAATTAGCCTTACGGTGACCAACCATCCCAGTTTGTCAGAGACTAGCATATGGGATATTTTGTATTAAATCCAGAAAAATCAAAGGCAAACTGGCACAAATTGGTTTCCCTAACTAGCTTACCACCATTTTTCTTCCTTATAAACAGTCAGATTTACCCTTGAGGGAATTCCTTTTCACACTGACATAGTCTGATAGATGTAAGCAGAGTCTCTTAACATATTGTCCACTAAATAGTAAATGTCCCATTTATGTAACTGAAAAGAAAAACAAAAACTCCTAATACTGCACTTTCATGTTTTCTCCCTGGTGGGTTTGTGACCAGACTGTTTCTCATAGGACACTTATAATTACTGATTCCTGGGCAATTCCCAAACTAACTGGGATTCTTCTGGTCCTGGAATTCATTTCTTTTGACTGTATTCCAAAAACCTTAACTAGTATAAAAGGTTGCCATATTTGGAACCCAAATCACAATTTATTCCAGAGTATTTCTGAAAAAGAAGGAATGCTGTCCAGGAATGTCTAGAAAGGTGAACCCTTCTAGATAGAGCTATATTAAGTGCCCAACAGGTTGTTCTGCATCAGTATGCGCCCCTGACTCTTCAGAATTCACAAGAATAACAGTAGTTCATGTCCATCACTTCCATCTGGAGCCTGTGCCAACCAATCTACCAAGTCCACTGATGCGGTTCTCCAGCACTAAGGTGGTAGAGAGGACATTGTCCAATCCATGCCAACATCTCACCATTAATGGCTAGGAATGTGTGCCTGAAGCTTTCTGTCTGGCTTTCCTCTGTCTTTATCTAATTAATATGAGTACATTCCTCACTCAATTCACCAACAAACCTGTCAACACTAAAAACAACAGAGGCTAAACACTTCGTGGATGGTAAAGAGACTTCTTGCTTTTTCGCCTGGGATAGAATAACTGATTGAGAACTTCAGAGCTGGGATGTGACTGCTTAACATGATTTTATGTTATTTTTTTATAATACCAGTATTCACACTCTCAATTCTGTCCTAGATTATTCATTCTAAACTTTCTAATATCCATTACATTCTCTTAGAATTCAAAGGAGAGAGCATTTTCAAATTTATGAATTTATCCTTTAGCAGGGAGACCATTATACAGTAAATGGAATTGCTGACTATTTGATAGAAATGTAGATAGTACATACTTGCAAAATCATTAAGATAAAAAAATCATTAAGATAAAAAAAAAAAGATAATTTCTAAGTGTCTCCACTTCCTAGAGGGCGAGATATCTTTTATGGCTGTCCCTTAGGAACAGTCTGCTTCTAACACCTAATGTTGTTACTTTTGACTTGTTTTTCCTCTCACTTAGCCTTGTTCTTCTTATCATAAAATATTAACAATGAATCATAAGATGTGACTCTTCTCAAATTTGGTAACTGAAAGTGTATCATTGAGGCCCGTTGAAGCAGTGCAAATAGTGGTTAAGAGTTCTGATTCTGGAGCTAGACAGCTGGATTTGGATTCAAGATTGTCATTTGGCATGTAGGCAAGCAATGTAAACCTCGGTTTTTCAACTGGAAAATAGTGATAACAATAGTACTTACCTTGCAGGATCATATGGATTAAATGAGGTAATATATGTAATCACTTAAAATGGTGCCTAGTGATATATGCAGAACTCTTGAAATTGTGCTTTCAAACGTGACAGAGAATTCTTTGATAGCCATGAAAACAGTGACCTCTACAGTCATTAGTTGATGGACATGAGAAAATGATAAACTGAAGATAAACCGGCAGTAGTACTGGTATCTTGGAGGTCTTGCTAGAAAGCTCCAGTGTGGCAGGAAACAGGAAGTGACTTCATCTTATCTTTTGTACTTTATTTATTTATTTATTTTTTCTTTAAGATTTTATTTATTTATTTATTTTTAAATTTTTACTTATTTATTTTTCCAACGTAACAGTATTTATTGTTTTTGCACAACACCCAGTGCTCCATGCAATATGTGCCCTCCCTATTACTCACCACCTGGTTCCCCCAACCTCCCACCCCCCGCCCCTTCAAAACCCTCAGGTTCTTTTTCAGAGTCCATAGTCTTTCATGGTTCACCTCCCCTTCTAATTTCCCTCAACGTCCTTCTCCTCTCCATCTCCCAATGTCCTCCATGTCATTTGTTATGCTCCACAAATAAGTGAAACCAGATGATACTTGACTCTCTCTGCTTGACTTATTTCACTCAGCATAATCTCTTCTTATACTTTGTCTTACAGTGTAAATCTTATATGCATTGCCTATTCTCACTGTTATACAAAAACAAGTGATTTTGGCTTACCTTTCTGGAGCTATTCCATGATTTTTCTAATGCTTTATTTTTATAAATAAATAAATAAAAATTTTTTTTATTTTTTATCTACCCTCCTTTATCATGAATGTGTGTGTTGTGTGTGTTCTCTTTACTTAAAAAAAATACACAAACCTTATTCTTTAAATTTATTTTTCCTTTCTTTTTTAAGAATTTTAAAAAAGGATAATTTAAATTAAATCAGTCTGTCCTCAGTTGTAGATATAAAGTTTCCCTCAGTGGGAAAACTTCCTACTTGCAAAGAGATTACCTAAACTAATGTAAGTGTTCAAGACTAAAGAATTGTGACGGGTCATATCAAGAAATAGATGTGTAACTGCCTACTCAAAGCAATAGCAAATAATTCTTTCACATTTAAATAGTGAGTCCTTTCCTGAGATACCAGTAGTCATTGCATAGATTGAAAAACTTTTACTTCTGTCCTAAAACCACATCTTTAGCTGGAGATGAATCCATGACACAGGACAGAATAAGGAAGTGTGCTTTTCCCAGTAGATATGGTCTAGAGCTATTGAGTCAAGTTTGAAGAGAAACAAAACAGTTTCCCTTGGGATTTTCACCATTATCATTTAGAAAACTTTTGTTAAATGCCTAATGACATGTAATACTGTACTATGTGAGCTGAAAATGAAGTCTTAAACAACTTTTTAAGTACTTATTGTTTGAGATCTTTTGATTGACCTATGAGACACCATAGGTGAAGGTATTTAAATGCCCACTGTTAAATAAAACTTAGTCAATATGTTTTCAGTAATTCATGAATTAACTTATTCATTGTATTATTGAGTGTATACTGGGCAACAGACACTGTTCTATGCTCTAACAGTTCAGCACTGTTGTATAGACTGTTGGTAACTAACTATTTTTTTTCATTAGCAGAAAACTGACCTTGTTTAGGGTAATATGCTTAGATAAAAATAAAACAAACAAAATTTTAGGATTTATAGCAACTAGAGTTGGCAGCATGATAGAGTCCTGGTCAGTAGGGTGGAAGTGAATATCTGTAGGACGGATCTTATAGGGACATTATCAGTTTTTTGCTAAAGGGTTTAGATTTAGGCAGCCCATGTCTTTGCTCTTTGTCTTTTCCCCTCTTTCTGGCCTCAAACTGGCATGGAGTTCCTCAACTGTAGCAATCATACTGTGTCATCAGGATAAAAGGCAAAGAGAACCTAACGGATGGAAGGAGCTTGGGTCCTTCATCACTTCCTTGAGTATCTGGACTATTTATGGAACACTTACTTCCAGGTTTTCTGTTTTTTGAAGGAAATAAGCTTTTCTTTGCTTAAATGTCTCTTGTTAATTTCTTTTTTGTGCAGCCAAACATGATCCTTGCTGATGAAGGGAATAAACCACACAAAATAATTGATCGGCAACAAGCGGAATGGTGGGAGAAGTGATTTATTTGCCATCCTTAGTAGGGGAGACAAATGTCTATATAAGTGAGTTTGGATTATGATTTTTCAAAGGAACAATATATAGAATTCATATACTTTACTAAGAATTTGAAAGTATGTAGGAGATAAAGACTTATTATAGGTTCAGTGTTCTGTGTGTATTTGTGTCTGTGAAATATGTCTGGCTGACTCTAAGCCTTTTCAAAAAGATATTAACCAGTTTCCCTCCTATTAATAATATGGCAGGAAACCAATAACAAGTTACAACCTAATAGGGTCTAGGAAAAGGGAGATTGGAGGTGGTATGACATTGTTTCCTCTCTTGAACAACATATTATCTAATTGAACAAATATGTAATACAAATTAAAAATACTTAATATGCTTCATAGTATGTAGAATATGAAACTTGGAGTTCATAAATTCTTTTATGGAGGAAAATAAAGTTAGTTTATAGAGACACAGTAAAATAAGGAAGGTGTCCTGAACAAGATAGGTCTTGAATAAGTGAATTTGGTGGATGGATGGACAGAAAGAAATGAAAGAATATTTGAGTTGAGACTGGTTTATACAAGAGCCATGATAAGACCAAAGCAAGTCATTTATATACAATATGAATGTCAACTCTACTGGGACAGAGATTGCAGAAACTGAGATGCTGAGGGCATGATAAAGGAAACATATTTGGGTGGGGGCACAGACATGCCTAAAGATTTCCAAATGTCATTTAAAGGGTTTGAATTCTATAGGTAGACAATGAAGAGATAATTTCTCTTCCTCTCTCATTTCAAAAAAAAAAGTTGTTTCTCTGGAATTTGTCTGTTTATGTCCTTCTCGGTTGGTCAAAGTGAGGCACAGAATTAGGGAAGAATGAAATAACATATATCTAAGGTTTAAAACTTAATTGGAAGTTGGAACATTTTAGTGGAAAATTCTACATCATATTTATTTCTCCACCCATCCCCAAATACAAAAACAAACACAACAAAATGATTTTTTTTTTCCTTTCCCTTATCCCTTTCTTTCTATTTCACTCTTCCGGCTTCCTTTTTTATTTTTAAGCAAAAGGTTTCTTGTACATCAAATGGTTCTTTGAAAACAACATGCACTGAAGTGAAAGCAGGTCAGCCCTAAAGGAAAAGGCGCACTTATTAGAGAACACACAACTGTGAATAAAGAGAGGGAAGCCTTTCCTTCTATGAAGAAAAAGTTTCCTAAAAGGGCAAGGGATGCTTTTGAAGCCAGTGACAAGACTGTCTTTTAAATCCCCCAAAGGTCATATAATAATTGAGATTCAATGTTTTTTTATTTTTTTTTAAACGGCAACTTCTACTAAGTGAACCAGTAAAAGTTAAGCACTTAAATTAACCAAGCTGAGCATAGACCTAAACATCCCTAAGGCAGAAAATGACTTTTGCTTTGACTTTCCAAACTTTCATATCCCTGGTGACTAGGAACACACGCCCCAAAGTCATTGCAGCTTAAGTACAAAACACATGAAATATTAGAAGCAGTTTCAAACTTTGGTTTCCACATTTCTAGAGTGTTTCTTCATGGCAACTTTGGGGTTTATTTCTCCATCAGATTCCCCAAAGTCTCAAAATTCTAGTCCTAGCTCACGTTGCTGACTTTATCCTCTCTGGGAACTACTTCTTGCCAATAGCATATATTCTTCTGCTTTGAAGTCTTTGGTTATACTCTGCCCCCCCCCCCCGCCCCCTTTATCTGGTTTGAGATTTTTACCTGCTAAAATAGTGACTTCTTTCAGTACTTAGTTCAAATACTTTTGTTCCATCTCATGTTACGTGTTTCCATTTGGAGTCACATCCTTGTGCAGAGATCTTTGGCAGGCTTTTGCCATGTACCCACTCCTGTGGCTGGCATCAGAATGACCCTTTATGAGTCTGAAGGACTGAAAAGAGGTGAGGGGTAGTTATGTGAAGGATGGCATTCTCAGAAGTGGGGATGAGTTCTAGGTAGACAAAATAGATTTCCACCTCAAATAGCAAATGCACTTTATGAGTCGCCTCTGGCTTTTTCTTTTCAGTGACAATGTGTGGTTTTGCTTTAACTGGTATGTTCCATGATAGGAGTTGGACCATGGCCATGTGCATAGAAATTGGAATTGAAGAAGATTCTTCAATACCTTCCAAGTTGAGTTAATCCAATCATGAATCTTCCAGGTGTCCTCTTTCTACTGGATGCACACAAATAATACTGTATCAGTCCATAATCACGAAACACAGAAAACAGATTCCCTGGAATTAGCTATCATCATTCAAAAATGTCCATATAAATAGGCAACTCATTTATTTCCCATTTGTAAACAGAATTCAATTAAAAGAAATATTCTATTAATAAGGAATATTTTTCTTTTGGAGGAGGTAGACTCAAATTGGGGCTTGATAACATATTTTAAAGATAGGAATCAGTGCAATACAATTAAGGAAAATGACATTGACCTTGGTTTAATTGTTCCTGAATATGTAACAACCAAACATTTTTCTCCTGTCATAATATGCCTCCAAAAAATAAAGAACTTTGATTTAAGAGAGTTATCATAGATAAAGTAAATGATGCTAGTGAGAAAATGATTGGTAGTAGGGAAGGGTCATGGAATTAGTAGGAGATAAGGCAAGTTGAAATATATCTGTAAAAATTAAATTACGAAACATAAAATGTTCTGTTTATGAGAAAAATACATTTTTTTATTGTGGTGAAGTTCACATAACATAAAATTTATTGTTTTAACTATTTTAGAGTATACAATTCAGTGGTATTTACTACATTAACAATGTAATGCAGCCATCGCCACTGTGTAGTTCCAGAAGGAAAACTTGTATCTGTTAAGTAGTTTCTCCTGATACACACTCCTCCCCAGACCCTGGAAACCATAAACATCTTTATTTTTCCTCTGTGGATTTCTCCGTTCTAGATATTTCATTTGAATGGAATCATACAGTATGCAGCCTTTTGTGTCTGACTTCTTGCACTTTGCACTGTTTCCAATATTCATTCATATTGTAGCATGTATCAGTGGTTCATTCATTTTTATGGTGGAGTAATATTGCGTTGAATGGATATGCTGCATTTTGTTTACCCATTCAGTTGTTGATGGACATTTAGGCTATTTCCAGCTTTTGACTATTATGAATAGTGTTGCTTTAAGCTTTTATGTATGGATTTTTATTTGAACACCCATTTTCACTTCTTTGTTATATATATTTAGGAGTAGAATTGCTGAATAATATGGCAATATATGCTCAATGTATTGAGAAACTGAAAAACTGTTTTCCTTAAGTTGAAAAGCTAGGTTATTGATTGGAAAAAAAAAAAGATTTAAGGTAGGGCATTGTAGCTATGAATTTTCTTTTGAGTACTGCCTTTGCTGTATCCCAGAAGCTTTGGTTTGTTGTGTTTTCATTTTCACTTATCTCTATGTATTTTCTATTTTCCTTGGGACTTCTTCTTTGACCCATTTATTGTTTAGAAGTATATTATTTAATTTCCATATATTTGTGGATTTTCCAGTTTTCCTTTTGTTACTGATGTTTGGCTTCATTCTGTTGTAGTTGGAGAAGATAACTTGTATGATTTCACATGTTAAAATTTATTAAAATTGTTTTGTGGATAAACACATGGTCTATCCTGGGGAAAGTTCCATGTGCACTTGAGAAGAATGTGTACTCTCTTATATATATCTGTGAGGTCTGAATGGTTATTCTTATTGTTCAAGTTCTCTATTTCTTTATTAATACTCTGTAACATTATACTATTCATTACTGATATTGATGTATTAAAGCATCCAACTTATTGTAGAACTGTTTATTTCTCTCTTTGATTCTGTCAGTTTTATTTTCATATATGTTGGGGCTCTGTTGTTAGTTGCACATATAATTTTTATATCTTCTTTATCAATATATTTATGCATATAATTGCTAGGGCATTTTGGTGGACTGACTTTAATTTAAATAGGAATATATTTGTCCCTTGTAACAGTTTGTGACATAACATCTATTTTGTCTGATATTAGTGTAGCCAGCTCAGTTCTCCTTTGGTTACTATTTGCTTGGAAAATCTTTTTACATCTTTTCCTTATTTTTCTATTTATATCTCAAGTGAGTCTCTCATAGGTAGCATATGGTTGGGTTATGTTTTCTTTTTTTCTTAATGCGTTCTGCCACTCTATACACTTTAATAGGATAGTTTAATCCATTTACATTTAAAGTATGAATGATAAGGAAGCACTTCTGTCATTTTTCTGTTTTCTCTATGTTTTATAGCTTTTCAGTTCATTTCCTCTTTGTGTGTGATTTGTTTTGTTTTGTTTTTAGTGAACCATTTGATTTCCTTTTCAGTTCTTTTTGTGGTAACCATGGGATTGCATTTAATAGCTTAAATTTATAAAAATTTAATTTGAATTGATAAAAACTTTGTTTCAATAGTATACAAAAACTCCTTCTTCTTTAAATTATTATTGTCACAAATTACATCATTATATATTGTTTGCCCAATAATATAGATCTATAATAATTATTTTTTTAGATTTATTTATTTACTTTAGACAGAGACAGAGAGAGGGAGGGAGGGAGAGAATCCCAAGCAGGCTCCATGGACAGCATGGAGCCCCACACATGGCTTGACCTCAGAACTTTGAGATCATGACTTTAGTGGAAATCAAGAGGTGGGCACTTAATGGACTGAGACATGCAGGTGCCCCTAGATTTATAATTATTTTTGACATATTCTTTAAAATCATGTAAGAAATGAAAAGTGGAGTTACCAACCAAAAATATAATAATGTGGTTTTGATATTTACTTAAGTATTTAACTTTACCAGAGATACTTATTTCTTTATAGCTTCTAGTTCCTGTCTCTTCTTTCTTTCTGGTCTCCCATTATGTATATGTTGGTTTTTCTCAGGCTCTGATCATTTTTATTTTTCAATTTTCTGTCCCGTCTTCCAACTGGATAATTTAAATTGATCTTGTTTTTATTTCATTGATTCTTTCTTCTGCCTGATCCAATCTGATATTGAACTTCTCTAGCAATTTTTTTTAGTTATTATACTTTCTACCTCCAGAATTTCTACTTGGTTCCCTTTTATACTTTCTATCTCTTTATTGGTATTTTCTATTTGGTGATACATTGTTCTCCTTATTTCCTTTATACTTTGCTCATAATTTTCTCCATTTCTCTGAACATATTTGAGAAGTTGACTTATAGTTTATGTCTAGTACATCTAGTGTGTGGGCGCTCTTCAAAAGTTTCTCTTAATTTATTTGTATGTGTGTGGATACAGGGGCCATACTTTCTTGTTTTGTTGTATTTTTTTTTCTTTTCCTTTTTGAGAACTGGTGATTTTGAATTTTTTTTTTTTCTAGATTTTATTTATTTATTTGACAGCGAGAGAGAGAGAGAGAGATCACAAGTAGGCAGAGAGGCAGGCAGAGAGAGAGAGAGAGGGAAGCAGGCTCCCTGCCGAGCAGAGAGCCCGATGTGGGACTCGATCCCAGGACCCTGAGATCATGATCTGAGCCAAAGGCAGCGGCTTAACCCACCGAGCCACCCAGGCGCCCCGATTTTGAATATTTTAATATGGTAACTTTAGAACTCAATTCCCCCCCTTCCCTAAGAGCCCTTTACTACTTGTTATGGATTGCAGTTTGTTTACATAGTGGCTTTTCTAAACTGTTCATTAAGACTGCATTCTTTATCATGTATAGCCACTCAATTTTCTTTTCTATTAGATTAATAGCTAGCTAGTTACACAGAGAGTTTCTTTAAAAGCCTGCAGTCAAAACAGCAACAGCAACTACAACAACAACTACAACAGTAAGTCTTCTGGTCCCTGTGAGTTGGCTCTGCATTGGACATTCCTTCAATGCTTATGCAGGCTGTTTACATCTCTGCCTTAGCTTTCACTGCCTGCTTACATGATGCATTAAGGTCCGTCAGAGGTAACTTAGTATCTTATCAGGTCTTTTTTGAGCATGTATCTGTCCTGGAGATGTGTATGGCTTTCTAGATTCAACAGTATAGGCAATAGTTTTTTGAAGATCTTATTCCCTTATTCTTCATTCTTTCCCAACCTTTTCTTTCCCATTTTTGGGTTTACTTACTCCTTGCTCTGACTTTTATCCTTTGCTCTGTGGATCTTTGGAGTTAGTATATTTGCGTTTGCATGCTTTCAATACACCCCTCATATGCTTTATTCCTGAGCAAGATTTGAGGCGGGTAAGCCAAAGGCATAATCTGGAACGAAGTGCTCAGGAAGTCATCACACAGTCAAAATATACAACAATGATTCTTTGAGATCAAGTTCTGTATTGTTTCCTTTGGCATTAACTAGCTGAGAAGTGTGAGTTACCACTTCATTCCCACCAACTGGCTAGAGAGTGAAGGATTGTAGGTAGGTAAGTTTGAATGCTTTCTCACAAAATTTTGGTGACTTCTTTCTTCATTAGGCCCTTTCTTGGTTCTCTTAAGTTTTTTATTAGGTTTCACAATCCCAAAATATTTGGGTTTGACAGTTTTTGGCAGCTTACTCTTTGCTTTGGTGGAGGGAGATAGTTTTAAAAACAGAATTTTAAAACTCTGTCATTTTCAGACATCACCTGTGGAAAAGACTTTTATATGTATAAAAAGAAAGGAGAAGAATAAATGAAACAAGATGGGATTGGGAGGGAGACAAACCATAAATGACTCTTAATCTCACAAAACAAACTGGGGGTTGCTGGGGGGAGGTGGGATTGGGAGAGGGGGAGCGGGCTATGGACATTGGGGAGGGGAGGCGAACCATAAGAGACTATGGACTCTGAAAAACAACCTGAGGGTTTTGAAGGGTCAGGGGTGGGAGGTTGGGGGAACAGGTGGTGGGTGATGGGGAGGGCACGTTTTGCATGGAGCACTGGGTGTTGTGCAAAAAGAATGAATACTGTTACGCTGAAAAAAAAATAAAAATAAAAAGAAAGGAGAGAAAAAGAAGCATTAAGAAGAAAGAGAACAAAGGACATTCTGATAGATACACCATGAAGGATGATTTTTGAAATTGTCAGTCTTCTGGAGCGAGAGAATATACCATGCCAGCCAGATAAAAGTTCTGTGTGGCTGGTATCGAGAGATAGGTACATGGATGCTGAGGACTTGTATACAATATTCAGAAATAGGATGGGCTTCTGTGGAGATTAACACAAATTATTAAGGCACACATGTCCATACTCAGCTTGTAATTTAACTCTGAGTTGTAAAGGTGATTTGTTCTTTCTATTTTTTATTATCTTGATGAAATCAAATTAAAGTAAATCCAATTCTACCACAGTATTTCCTTTTCTCCCAAACCCTCTTATAAACAAAACAAACATATATCTTATACTTTCTGCTCAGTCTCATTTCCTCAGATGTGACATTCTGCTTCTAAATTATATTAGAGCCTATGCGAAGAAACAAACTGAGACTTTACTTGACCTTTGGTTATATTCATTTTCCACAGGAGGTTGTCTAAACTTTTTTTTTTCTCAGTTCTGTCTGACTCTTGTTTTTTACATATTCATCTTACAATAGCAGACTACTGATACCTGAAAGTAAATGATTTCAAATAAATCTGCAAAGTGAAGACATTTTTTGTGAAAATTCATGGTAGGAAAATCAAGCTAATACTTCTCTGAATTACGTGGTATTAATTTAAGTAAGCAGACAATGGAAATGGAGTTATACTGAGATTAAGTACCCTGGCATTAGTTTCAGTTCTGTCCTTAACCAGTATGACCTAGAGGCCTTAGTCTTCTTGGATGTAATCACTCGTTGGCTCATTGGTACATCTATTGATTTAAGGAATTAAAATAGCATGACCCTTGCAAAGAATTTCTAAGAAGATCACTGTGGCTGAAATAAGGTTTAAGGGTGAGTCTGATCAAGAAGTTTTAGGAGTATACAGTAATGGGAAATGGCTACAGAGAGGTGTAGGACTCAGCTATTAGGTGTCTGGAAGACATCTCATGTAGTTCCAATTAATTATAGGGCAAGTGATAGTTTTTGTAGGTTTTTTTTTCCACTCCAAAAATTTAAGTCCTTCTTTAATATTATTAAATAGTAGAGTCAAATTTCCCTCACTTATACACTGTTCAAATCGAATCTAAAGAAGATCTATACATTGCAATTGATTGATGAATCTCTCTCCCCCCTGCCCCCTCTCTTTAATAACAGCTTTATTGAAATACAATTCCTATACTATACAATTCATCTATTTAAAGTATACAATGCAATACATTTTATTATGGTCACATGGTTGTATGACCATCACAACAATCAATTTTAGAATACTTTCAGCACCAGAAAAAGAAACCCAGTACTTGTCAATAATCATTTTTCATTTCCTCTCAACTCGCCTCTAGCTCTAGGCAAATACTAATCTATTTTCTGTCTCTATGGATTTGTCTGCTGTGGACATTTTGTATAAATGAAATAAAACCATATAATATGTGGTATTTGGCATCTTTCACTTAGTGTAAATTTTCAGGGCTCATCCATATTAGAAATTATATCATACTTTACTCCTTTTTGTTACTGAATGACATCCTATTGATAGACTTTTGGGTTGCTCCTACCTTTTTTTTTAAAGTTTTTTATTTTGATTCCAGTATAGTTACCAGACAGTGGTATATTAGTTTCAGGTATATAATATAGTGATTCAACTGTTATGTATATTACTCAAGGCTCATCATGGTAAGTGTACTCTTTAATCCCCATTCCCATGTCATCTGTCTCCCCACCCACCTCCCTCTGCTAACTATCAGTTAGTTCTCCATAGTGAAGAGTCTGGTTTTTGGTTTGTCTCTTTTTTTTTTCTCTTTCCTTGTTTTTTTTCTTAAATTCCACATATGAGTGAAATCATATGGTATTTGTCTTTCTCTGACTGACTTATTTCACTTTGCATGATACTTTCTAGATCCACCCATGTTGTTGCAATGGGAAAGATTTCATTTCTTATGACTGAATAATATTCCATTATGTACTTAATAGACAATTTTATATATATGTGTATATATATGTACATTTTATATATATGTATATATACATATATATGTATATATGTGTGTGTGTGTGTGTATATCTTTGCCCATTTTAATTGGATTATTTGGATTTTTTGGGATGTTGAGTTGTATATTCATATGTGTGTATATCTATATATGTGTATCCATATATTTTAAATATTAACCCTTCATTGGATATGTCACTTGCAAATATCTTCTCCCATTTAGTAGATTGTCTTTTAGTTTTGATTATTTCTTTCACTGTGCAGAAACTTTTTATTTTGATGTAATCCCAATAGTTTATTTTTGCTTTTATTTCCCTTGCCTCAGAAGACATATCTAGAAAAAATGTTGCTATGGCCAGTATAAAGAGAAATTACTGCCTGTAAGGGCCTATTTAGCCAGAGCGATTCCATGTGGTTAAACAGTGATTTTGTTGTTTATGCAGTAAAACTTAAACTGACCCTACACAATCCCCCCTCCCCCACCACCAGGGGACTTACTTAAAGGCAAGTCCGGGGGAACCAGTCCCAGGTAACAAAGCCCAAATACAAGGGCGGGTGGGTCAGGCCAGGTGGAGACATCCAATCAGTGGGGCATGCATACTGTCTCCCTAGCTACCAAGAAGTGTGGGCCCCACCTTTTGGGTGCCTTTTGGGCACCATTTCTGACCAAGGTGATAGGCTAGTTCAAATATCTACTATAGGGTAAATTGTAATTCAATTGGTCACTTGTGTGTGACCTAACATGACTGGGCAGCTTTCTCTGTGTGTGTTGCAATCTCATTGGCCACCTGTTTGTGGCCAGGCCCAACCTCATGGCCTTTGCCCTTAAAAGCTAGTCTGTAAAGCAGAGAGGGGTTGCCTCTTTGTAAGGAACGGCCCCGGCCCGTCGGTTTGATTCTCAATACTTGGCACGAAATAAAGCTTTACTTGACCTTCGCTTTGTATCAGTCTCTCTCCTTTGATTATGGACCTAACACTGCCTATAGTTTCTCCTAGGATTTTTATGGTTTTAGGTCTTACATGTATGTCTTCAATCCATGTTGAGTTTATTTTTGTATATGGTGTAAGAAAATGTCACAGTGCAGCTTTATTCTTCTGTATGTAGCTATCCAGTTTTCCCAAAGCCATTTGTCGAAGAGACTGTCTTTTTCTCAATGGATAGTCTTGCCTCTTTTGTCAAAGATTAATTGAGCATTTAATCATGGGCTTGTTTCTGGGCTTTCTCTCCTGTTTCATTGATCTATGTGTCCATTTTTGTGCCAGTGCCATACTGTTCTGATTCATACAGCCTTTAAAATATAGCTTAAAATCTGGAATTATGACGCCTCTACCTTTATCTTTTTCGAGATTGTTTGGCTATGCAGGGTCTTTTGTGGTTCCCTACAAGTTTTAGGATTATTTGTTCTAGTTCTGTGAAAAACATTGTTGGTGTTTTTATAGGGATTACATTAAATCTGTAGATTGCTTTGGGTAGTATGGACATTAACAATATTTGTTCTTCCAATCCATGAACATGGAATATCTTTCCGGTTGTTTGTATCATCTTCCATTGTTTAACTTGTTTGTATTCCACTGAGCTCATTTGCAACATATAATAAATAATGCTTGGATACAATAACTTTCTCACTTTTTGGAGAAAAAATGAATTTAAATGTAACCTTATTAAGTAACGAGTTTTACAATTGCTTGCTAAATAACAATCATAGAAGATGATCGTGTTTAAATTTTCATGACTGACTACCTTTTGTCATTATTAAGCTATACCTTCCTGGAGTGATTCTGAATTACATAGCTCTTCCAACTAGAAGCTGTTGAGGTGGCTTTGAAGTTTCTTTTGGCTCAGGGTTAGTGATAGCATAGATTACTCACAGTCTCTTGCTTTAGATATAGAAAGGTAAGAGAGTTCAAATATTTTTGAAGCTTTTTTTTAAATCTATCTCCTAAAAGGAAATGTTACTGGGGTAAAGAGAAACATTTCATGAATACTTGTGTCGGCAAAGGAGCATGTTATTTTAGAGGGGATAAAACTTATGAGCTTTTTTTGTTGTTGTAAGATATTTTAAAATACCATAAAAACAGATGAAGGGAAGATGTTTCTCTTAATTCCAATAGTTTTCCTCCTCCCGTGGTGCTTCCCGGGAGTCAGGTTTAGAGCTGAGCCTCCTGCTACACTGCCTTGTTGTTAATGATTCTATTTCCTCAGTGGCCCAGATAAAGTTATAATCATTTTCTTCCTGTAGGTCTTCGCTTCAGTGAGAAGATGAGTGAAAATGGATATATCTGTCCTCAAACTGGTAACAACGTCTCACCTTCATCCTCTGCTCCAATTTATCTCTGTCAAATAGAAGTATTTTTGTTTTCATCTAAAGAGTAAAGGAAGGAAAAGAAATATTCTCTTTGTGGATTATGTTAGTCCAGAGTAAAGCCAATCACCCTGCCTTATTAAATGGTTAGGAAGAGAGAGAAATATCTACAAATTCACTGAGTGATAAAATGCTTCCCAAGAATAGAAGCAAGGGCACTGGAGGTATTTTAATAAATAAATTTCTCTTTTCTATTCAGAATTTGAGAATAAATACTTTCCCAACGTTTTGAAAACACACCTGGGCATCTAGGTCTCTGGTGCTTTTGAAATACAAATACTACAATAGCCATTGGGATCCACGTTCTATCAAGCCTATGATCTAAAAGTAGGATAGGGACTATTATAAAATCATAACTAATGGGCCTAACTGATATTTAATCCACATGAAAGTTCCACGGGCACCCTGATCACTCTAAATTGATTTAAGCCTTATCAAAAACAAAGCTCAGTTAAGTCAAAGATTGACTTTGAAAAAAATGCTTTAAGGTGGAGATTTACCTATTGGGAGAAAATAGAGATGCTAAAATGTTTTTGTTTTGTTTTGTTTTGTACCAATGTGTCAATTATGACCATTAATGCAATAATAATCTCCATTAGAATTATGGTTTAAGATGAATCCATCTGACTAACCTGGAGCATTCATGGAAATAAAATAATGAAACAAAATAAGTAACAAGGTCGAGTCCTTTAACTTTAAGCTCAAGTCTAATAAAAAACAGAGTTTCTCTGCGACAAGTCCAGGCAAAAGTTACACTTGGACCTTCCTTGTGGTTCAGCATGTCTATTGATATTTGTCATGTTAATGGTAAATGAGATGCTGTATGGAATCTCTAAAAAGCACTAATAGGAGAATCATAGCTCAGACCTCTAAGATTTTAGAGAAAATCTGTACTGTCTCCTGCAGCTATTTTGATAAAGAGCTACTAGATTGCTACTAAGCCTTCACAGAGATGGAATTCCTAACCATGGGACAATAGGTGACCACGTGCCGTCATGAGTTGGGTGTTTTCTGATGTACTTGGTCATAAATTTGAGTATGCTCAGCAGTAATATATCATTAAATGAAAATGATCTATAAAAGACTGAACTAAGACAAGTCCTGAAAATATGAGTTATTTCATATGCTGGTACCACTCAAAAGTGGGCAACTAGAGTATTACAGCCCCTCTTAGGGAAGCTCTCTGAATGCCAAAGAAATTCCTGTCATTGTAAAAGCCTTCAAGCAATACATATGGTTGCCCATTATGCCTGTAATAATTATGCCTGTAATAGCTAGAGGTAAGGATTTTCACAGATTTATGAATAATTACTAATGGTTTGGCTGGATGGTCAAGGAACTTGAAAGAAACTGGATTTGATAATTGGCAATAAGAAAGTCTGTGGAAGAGAAGGATGGACCTCTCAGAATGGGAACACAATATGAAGATATTTATGAACTCCACGTGAATACTGGTTGAAGTTTATCCACCATGGAGGGGAATCTTAATAATCAGGTGGACAGAATGGTACATTTTGTGGATAACCCTTTTCCACTACATTCTCTAGTACTTGATCAACTAATTCATCAATAAAGTTATCATGGTAGTGGAGATAGACTACACATGACTTAACAGTGTGGAATTTTTCTTACCAGTGATGACCTGACTAATGTATTGCTTAGTAAATGATGTATCAATAGTAGAAATAAACATTTGGTCCCCAATATACTACATTCTTCAAGTGGACCAGCCAGTCAGATTGATTATATTGGGAGATCATCATGGAGGAAGTAAAGATTTGTTATCACTATAATAGACTCATACTCTGGATACAGATTTTTCCTTTCCTGGTGTTTTTGAGAGCACAACCATCTGTGGAGCCAGAGAATACCTTAGCCACTATCATGTCATTCCATAGCATTTGTTCTGATCAAAGAGCTGATATCACAACAAAAGAAGTATAGCAATAGTTTATGTCCATGGAATTAACTAGTCTTTCTACATACTTTATCAACCAGAGATTGGAGGATTAATAAGTATGTGGAATGGCTTACTGAAAACTCAGTTCCAGTGCTAGCTGGGAGACAACACCCTGGGAGGATGAGGTTTTGACATACAGAGTGAGTATATATTTGGAAGCAGAGATCTTTATATGGTGCTATGCCTGCCATAGCCAGAAGACATGGACTTGGGAATCAAGAGATGGAAATTAGAGGTTTTTTTTCTCACTATATAACCAATAATCCCCCTGCAGAATATTTGCCTCCTGACTCAACAATCTTGAACTCTGCCGGCTTAGATATCTTAGTCTTTAAATGGGGCTTACTTCAGTTATGGGACATGTTTTTTCTATTGAGTGAGAACATGAAACTGCTACCTGGCCAACTTGGACTTTTTATGCCACAGAGCCAACAGGTAGAAAAAAGGATATTCTAATTAAAGGAATGATTTATCCCAGTTACCAAAGAGAAATTTGTGCTTTTGTTTCACAAATGGGATAAACAAAACAAACTCTGAAATCTAGAGGATATTATAAGGATCTTACAAGGTATTTCTTAGTACTTCCATGCCCCCAAGTAAAGATTAATGAGAAATTGCAGTAACCACCCCTCTTCCCCCAATGGCAGCTTGATTGGGAAATCAGACCTTTCAGGAAAAAGGATTTATACCACTCCACAAGGTAAAGAAAATTGACCAACTGAAATTCTGGCTAAGGGAAAGGGAAATATAAAATTAGTAATGAAAGAAAGAATGAATACATATTAATTATATTCTTGTGAGCAATGACAAGGATGAGAAACATATTAGCTTAGTATAAATATTTTTTGCTAGTTTTATATATGTGTATTTATTGGTATGTGTTAATAATGTTCTTCTCTTGCCTCCTTTTAATTTTTTTTTATATACATGTTGTTGGAAGTTAACTTTAAAATTTAGTCTTAGGCAACAGAGTATTTCCTGGAACTGTGATAAAATTTGGGAAGTACTTCTTGAAAACTGTAATGGATATAATAAGTACTGAAACTGTGTTTCTCCTCATTTTGGGAAGCAAGTGAAGACTTCTTTACTTGTAAAAAGAATAGCTTATCCTGTTAGAAAATATAGAGGTGTTTTGCTATTGCAAAGAAGCACAGATATGTGTAGAAATGTGAATATGGAAGCTGAGTAGCCAAATTGTGAACTGTGCCAGTTACCAGTTCATTGTCTGTCAGTTACTGACTCGCCTTCATTACTTACTCTGTGATTATGAGGATGGGCCCTGTAAATATTTTCCTTTTGCTACCATGAGAGGGCATGTTGATCCAACATTATCAGCTCCCACGACACAGGTGGTTTCTCAAGATCTCAGTCTTCCTGTGACCTGTGCCCATCAGTGTCTGGCAGTGAGCGGATTCTCTTGTCACTCCTTTGGGCACCTTTGCCTTGAGTTCTGAGGTTCAGTCTTTCCCTAAGGGAGACTCTTCCTGGCATTTCAAGTTCTGAGAATGTGTTAACTTAGTGAACTTTATAATCTGTATCTCAAGCTCTGATGGTGTTGGTGGGAATGTGTGTGCTCCTTCCTTGGATACTTTCTTCATACAAGCTCTTCCTGTGTTTTTCAGAGTTCCTTGTTTGTTACTAGAGAAATCCTTTGTTGTGCCATTAATTTTTTTTAACGTTTTTAATGCTTGCATTAGATTTCCTCTTATTAAATAACTGTGTGTAACTTACTGTTTTTGTTTGTTTGTTTGTTTTGTTTTGTTTTGGTCTCCTGATTGGATCTTAATTGATACAGATGACTAAGTAAGTGGCTTTCTGCTTGATTTAAAATATAACATACCAGAAGGACATTTGCTCTGGAAATATTTTCCATAACCTGCTAAAAATGCCTGGAATTTCATATCTGTAGACCCATTTAGTTTCATAGATTTTTATGAATATCTGAGTGTTGGTTCTGTGCTATGTGCTGGGAGGTAAAATAGAGTCAGTGTTCATTCTATGAGGCTTGCAGCTCAGACATTTATAAGCAAAGTCTTTTAAATTATGTATTTCCAGAGAGTTAATAAATTTAGTCAAAATGTAAGCACTAATATAAGTTGACTTATGTGTTGTTTTTTTCGTTACTGGGCTGTTAACTAGTATTAATGGAATCAAGGTATAGACTTTTGCTTTTTTTAGGTTAGGTGCAATGGAAAGCAGAGGGATAAAGGATAATTAGCATTCAGAAAATTTTTTAATTCCAAAAAAAGAATTATAAGCTCACTGGTAGGAAACTTGGAAAGTTAAAAAAATATAAAGAAAGTTTAAAGTCTTTTTTTTTAAAGACTTTATTGATTTATTTGACAGTCTAATTCCTGTCTAATCCAGTCTAATTCCTGACAAAAGTAGGTAGAGAGGCAGGCAAAGTGAGAGGGGGAACCAGGCTCCCTGCCGAGCAAAGAGCCTATTGCAGGGCTCCATCCCAGAACCCTGAGATCACGACCTGAGCTGAACACAGAGGCTTAACCCACTGAGCCACCCAGGCACCTCAAGAAAGTTAAAAGTTTTAATATTTATTCAGCTTTTTGCATGTGCCAGAAATTAGACTGGATTCTTTTACATATTTTAGTTCACAAATGGTCTAAAAATTACAAATTATGTATATATGTACTTTTTTGAGCAGATGATGAGAATGATATTCAGAAATATTAAGTTGCTTCTTCAAGGAGTCAGAACTGTGATTCAAAGCCCATGATTCTACCTCCAAAAGTCATGCTTTCTCAATCTGAAATACAACTTTCCCACATCAGTCAAGGAGTCTTAGTCCCAACTCAGTGATAAATACTTTGACTGACTTCTTTTTAATCTCCTATTACACATATGTAATAGATATCTGAATTTGTAATAAACATGTCAGTTACACTACACATTCAATTTTGCAGGCTTTCTGTTTTCCTAAGGCTATGTCATATTTGCCCACATCTTTAATAATGGCTTTGCAATATTATTTTATCACTGTACTGATGGTTGAAATTTATGCGCTATCTACTATTTTCACTGTGACAAATAATACCTCACATTTTTTGTGAATCCTTTGATGACCTTAAATGATTTTTTATGACTTTTTAGAATAAATTCCTAAAGGCGAAATGATAAAATGACACATTACAGCTTTTTGTAATGATCTTGACACACATTGCCAAATTTTTATCAGAAAAATTGTAACAAAATACCAACAATGACTGAGGGCATATTAAGCAGTTTTGTTTTAATATATTGGCTAATTTCACTGGGAAAATATGGTAGATAAAATTATTTGAATGAAAAAGGAGTTAATACTTTTTAAAAAAAACTAAGTATCAGTCAATTTGGGGGTAAGTGAGTTTTATTGTCTTTTTTGTCTTTTGTATAAATATCTTTAGAAGTTTCTTTGTTTTATAGTAGATATAATGGAGCATTTTATATCTCTGATTGCTATCTTTGTTGAAAAATTTTTAGCCTTATGTTTGTTTTGAGCTTTGTTTATGACATTAATACTGTTTTCCATTTTTCAAAAAAAAAGATTTTATTTATTTATTTGAAGAGAGAGCATGAAAGGGGGGAGGGGCAGAGGGAGAAGCAGACTACCCACTGAGCAGGGAGCTAGACGACAGGGGCTCAATTCCAGAACCCTGAGATCATGATCTAAGGTAGAAGGCAGGTGCTTAACTGACTGAGCCACCCAGGTGCCCCTGTTTTCCATTTTTGTGCAGTCATATCTATTAACCCTTTACTTTGTTATTGATCTAATTGCGGTTAACTTTAAAAAAAAAAGTCTGCAGATCTAGAGTTCAGATTAACATTGCCTATATTTTTCTTTATTTTTATTACTAAAATATTTACACTTACCCTTTGATTCCACTGTAATACATTTTGTTGTATAACTTGAGGTAAGTGGTAAGCACTTATTTTTGTTTTTGTTTTTGTTTTTTCTATAAAACAAACTTTTAATAAATAGCTCTTAATGAATAAGAGGGTATTTTAAAATGATGGACTAGCTGGTTATGTCAGGCCTGGCTTGGGTCCACCTTTGAGAAACTTAGAATAAAAAAAGGTCAGCATAGGATAGTAGGTTACATTGGAGGTGAGGAGCGTGATAAATAATGTCCTGCTGCCATTTAGTTACTATATACAATGCATCAAACAGTTGGCTAATTGTTATTCACACGCTGTTTATTCTCACAAAATCCCATTAGCTGTATTTTATCATCTTTGTTTTCAAAATGTCCAGTGATGTTAGTAAATTAGTAAGTTAGTACACTTGTCCAAGGTCAGTAAACTAGAGAATGTCAGAACTAGCATATGTGAAGCACATACTTTTTAATTTGAACACTTTATTTTATTTTATTTTGAGTACTACATGACAAAACTTTTCATTTCAAAAGTTTGCATAAAATAGAACTGTACAAAGTGAAATATTTAAATATCCCTCTGATTACAATGTTTTACATAAAAAGGACATTATTATTCATTAAACAAATATTTAGAGACTGCCTACCATGATCCAAACTCTCTTTTAGAATATCTCTGATTTTGTGGATGGTACTTTTTTTTTTTTTTAAGATTTTATTTATTTATTTGAGAAAAACAGAGAGCATGAGTTGTGGGGAGGGATGGAGGGAGAGGGACAAGTAGACTCCCAACCAAACAGGGAGCCTGATGTGGGGCTTGATCCCAGGACCCTGAAATCATGACCTGAGCTGAAGATAGACATTTAACCAATTGAGCCACCCATGGATGGTACATTCTTGTATTATTCAAAACTTGTATTTTTATCTTGTTTATAAGTTAATAAAACTTGTTTAAAAGACTTTCATATATCTGTTTTTACCTTTATCTTTATATCTGTATCTCTGAATCTGATTCTGTCTTTTGTCTCTCTCTAACATCATCTCCATGCATACTTTATTCTTTTTAATGACTTCATAATATTTCATAAATACATATACTCTATATAATTACTGGTGAAAGTTTAGATTGATTCCAGGGTACAACATTTAAACATCCCTCTGTAAATACTTTTTACACACATATGAGAGTTTTTTAAGATAAATTCTTAGGACCAAAAGTATGGAGTCAAATGGTTTACATTTAAAATGTCTAAAAAAAAATGCCAAATTACCTTCAAAAAATATATTTTTTTAATTGACATCCCTATTAACATTGTGGGTGAGTTCTCATTTCCTTTCCTCTTTACAAAAATGGATATTATCAGTCGTTTAAATTTTGCCAATCTGAAGTCTGAAAACTGATGTCAATGTATTAATTTACATTTCCCTGATTCCTTCATATACAACTTCATTTTTTCAAACATAAAATCTTTATTGGATGAACTGCAGGTAAGATGATGCAATGCAGAGCCATTCTATTTCTTTTTCTCACTGCCAACCCTGCAAAACCACCCCGTATGTTTCTTTGTCCCTGAATGAAATCTAGAGTAGGTATCATAGATTTTTCTGAGTTATTCCTTCAAAACAATCTCATCTCAGTAGTTTCAGAAATTCTGTGTCATATAAGATCAGCACCAATGTTTGTTATTCATTTTAAAGCTCTCTCCCTCTCCCAGCTGGAGATCTTTTGTAGCTAAGAGACCATAGTTTGTTAACTCACTGTTTTATTCTTCTATCTTCCTCATTCTCAATCAATTTTTCTAGCTTAGTGTGAAAAAAGATTAGGAAAGAAGGACACACTCATCATCCTGGGAGAGTCATAACCTCTAGTTAGTGTTCTCTTGGTAATGGCTATAAAACCATCATTGTTTTGTTTTCTTCTGCAGGAGGCTTTTTTCCTATCCTTGGTTTTTCCCTGGGAGGGGGTCCTTTTCCAGCTTTCTGAACCTCAAGGTCACCTGTTCTCCTCACTCTGGGTTTCAGTCGTCTACTTCCCTTTTGTATCCTCCGGTTGTTTTTGAGAAGAAGGGTTCCCCTTTTAAAGTAACATTTTATTAGAGCACATGGACCACACAGGAAAGTAGATACTTCAATGTATAGCTTTAAGATATTTCCCAGAGTGAATATATCCATGTAGTCACCGCTTGGGTCAACAACAAATAGAACCTTACTGGCTGACCAAGAAGACATCTTTGTGCCCTTTCCTGGTGATGGTCACTCCTCAAAGTAATCATTGCCTTGGTTTGTAAGTAGCTTTATCTGTTTATCTCTAATCATGCTTCTGATCTTAGAGTCCTCTCCTTTAGTATGAGTGAGCAGCTCTGCTCTCCTTTGGTAAGTGTTTGCTTCACACACCTTTCTCTACCCTTGAACTTCCAACCTCTGTGCCCTTTCTAAAGTAGCATATAGTCAGATTTTTAATAGTCTTGCCATTCCTTTCAGTTATTCAGACTGTCATTTTAAAAAAATATTTCATTTATTTATTTTTGCAAGAGAGAGAAAGTGCAAGTGGGTGAGGAGGGGCAGAAGGAGAAGCAGACTCTCTGCCAAGCAGGGAGCCCGATGTGGGACTTGATCCCAGAACTCTGGGAGCATGACCTGAGCTGAAGGCAGAAACTCAACTGACTGAACCACCCAGCCTCCCCCAGGCTGTTATTTTGTAATTTTGTTTTTTTAGGTTTTTATTTATTTATTTGACACACAGAGAGAGATCACAGGTAGGCAGAGTGGCAGGCAGAGAGAGAGGAGGAAGCAGGCTCCCCGATGAGCAGAGATCCCGATGTGGGGCTTGATCTCAGGACTCTGAGATCATGACCTGAGCCGAAGGCAGAGGCTTAACCCATGACCTGAGCCGAAGGCAGAGGCTTAACCCACTGAGCCACCCAGGTGCCCCTGTTATTTTGTAATTTTATTGTTCATATATTGAGTTTAAATCTATCATCTTATGATTTCTTTAAAAATTTCCCAGCTCTTTTATGTCTCTTCTTCTCTCTTTCTTTTCAGTTACTCAAGTATATTTGTTATTCCATTTTCCTCTTCTGTCATAGTTTCACATTCTCCTGCTACTTTCTTTTAATTGATTACTTTAGAGATTACAGCAGGCACAAACTTCTTCACCTGCTTCATGAATCTACCTCATGCATTCCAAGTAATGCAGAAGACTTAATTCTCAAAAAAAATTTTAATTCCATTCAGGACCTCCTGCCTTTGTGTTTTTGGTTTCATGTATTTTATTTCTACCTCAAATCGTCATTTTTATTATTTTAAAATTCAGATTCGCCTTCAGTTACCCATACAGTCACCATTTTTATTACACAGTCACATCATTCTTTCCCTGTATTTCCATGCTCTGCCAAGCATTCTGTTCCTTCTGCCTGAAGAAATCCTGTTCGTCCTTTGATCTTTTTAAATTTGATTGGCAAGATGATTTATTTATGTCTCATTATTTTTTTTTTTAAGATTATTTATTTATTTATTTGGCAGAGAGAGATCACAAGTAGGCAGAGAGGCAGGCAGAGAGAGAGAGAGAGAGAGAGGGAAGCAGGCTCCCTGCTGAGCAGAGAGCCCAATGTGGGACTCGATCCCAGGACCCTGAGATCATGACCTGAGCTGAAGGCAGCGGCTTAACCCACTGAGCCACCCAGGCGCCCTTATGTCTCATTATTACCGGGGAATGTATTTATTTGGTATTTGGCTCCTAATTAGCCTTTAGTAAAATCATTTTATTGTTTTCTATTGTCTGTCATTTTTTTTAAGAAGTCAGCTTTTAGGGGCACCTGCGTGGCTCAGGGGGTTGAGCCTCTGCCTTTGGCTCTGGTCCTGGTCTCAGGGTCCTGAGATCGAGCCCTGCATTGGGCTCTCTGCTCAGCGGGGAGCCTGCTCCACCCCCCCACCCCCCACTTCTTGCCTCTCTGCCCGCTTGTGCTCTCTGTCAAATAAATAAATAAAATCTTAAAAAAAAAAGAAGTCAGCTTTTAGTTGCAAAATTGCACTTCTGAAGGAAAATATCTTCTATTTTTATTTGGTATTGTGTAGTTTTATGATGATAAACAGTATAGATTTTTAGTTTTTTGTTTTGTTTACATCCTCTTTGGAGTGAATAATATGTATTTAATCTTGTGACCTGATATGGTTTATCAATTCTGCAAATTCTCAACTATTAGATTTTTCTGATATTAATTTTGTGTCATTCTTTTTCTTGAATTTTTCTCAGACTCAAGTGATATCTATGTAAGATTTTTCCATCTTGTCTTATGCAACTTTTAGATCGTTACCCTTTTCTATATTCTGTGTTTTCTCCTCTTTGTACTTCAGTCTGGGTATCTTCCATTGGCTTAATTTTAGAGCATGAATCCTCCTTGCAGCTATAAATTAATTCCATCAACTGCATTCTTATTTTCAATCAAGTATTTCTCACTCTTAATGTAACTTGACTTCTCTTTTATAGTTTGCATTCCTTTTGAGAAATTGTCTATATTACTATCTCTTTTCTTAAACATAGTTAGTCATCCTTACATGATATCCATATCTGATAACTGAAATATCTGAATCACCTTGAAGCTCTCTTTCTATTTTCTGATTTTGTCTCATGTCGTCTTTTGATATACTTGCTATTTTTTGATTAAATGTTAAGCATTATAAATTAACTGTAAAGGGTCTAAATATGCTTTATTTCCTTATAGAATATTTTCTTTATTTTCTGCTAAGTAGTTAGACCACAATAGGATCTCATTAATGCAAGCAGTGATTAAATATATTTGAAGTTAGTTTTCAATGTCTGTCAGAAGTTTTGTATTTCAAGATTGTTTTATTCTTAGAGGGTCATCTTTAAGTGATCCAAACTGAAAACATGAGATTTTCACAAGGGTCTCTCCATCTTGGTGAATCCTTATTCAGTGTTATTCTCTTCCACCAGGTAAGGCCGCCCATCAATCTGTTTACCTTCTCAGCATCTTAGCAGCTTCTCTTTCAGCTTCTCTCCCTCTCACCTGAGATACCGAAGAATCGTGATGCTTTGAGGAAAAAGAGGATCGGATTGTCTGATTCCTTCTCTGCATTTTGCTTCACTCCTGGGTCGTGGACATAAAGTCTTGATTTATTGGTATCCCCGAATTCCATTTTTTTCCTCTTCTATAATATATCTAAAAGCTCTGCAAAGATTTTCTATTTTAAAGCAGCTGCTCCTTTCCCTTTCTTTCTTCATTTCTTAGTCTTTCTACCCTCACTTCTGTTACAGGTGAAAATTATCATGGGATATATGTTGGCCTCAGGGAATTTCTTTTCTATTTGGAATCTCAGTCCCTCACATTTATGCTGCCTTTATATTTCTTTAATACCCTTAATCTGATGATTTTGTATCTGATCCAGCTTTTCTAGTTATTTTTGATGAGTTCTACCTTAGGCTAACCTATCATAATAAAAGATTATAGATTTCCTTTTGTGATAATCCCAGTGTGATTCTCTTTCCTGTGATCCACTTCTACTGAACTCTGGAGTCCCGCATTCTATCTCAGGTAAAGAAGCGGCACCCTCTCAACCCACTGAAAAGTTACTCAAGTTGTACTAACCATTCTCTCTAGAGATATTTTCCACAAGTCCTCTTCAAATTCACCTCTGCTAAGACCTGAGAAGAGTGCTTGACTCCTGTGGGGAACAGATTTTTGGCTCATGCTGTGCTCATCTCTTCATAGCAAACAGTTTAGAATGAGGGATACTTGAAGCCTATTGTTTTGTCATAGTTTAATGAGTTTCTCTGGAAGTTTTGAGACAGAAAAGTTGTATTTGCCATTCTGTTGCATATTTGTTGGCTGTTTTAAATTCTTCTCTTGAAATTGCCTATTTGTATCCTCTAACCATTTTCTTCAGCTAGCTTTTTTTCTATTTTAAAATTGGCTTAGTACTATTTAGTGTTGACTATTTTCCAATTTTTTTAAAAGTTTGACACTTATTTTAAACTTTATGATTTTTTTTTTGTTACAACAAATATGAAGTAGAGGTCTAGTATTTTATTTTTAGTTTTCAAAATACATCCCACTGGCACAAAACCGCATAGTAAATAATGCACCCATTTACAGTTATACAGTCTCTCCTTTATCTTTTTTTTTTAAAGATTTTATTTATTTATTTGACAGAGAGAAATCACAAGAGAGGCAGGCAGAGAGAGAGGAGGAAGCAGGCTCCCCGCTGAGCAGAGAGCCCAATGCGGGACTCGATCCCAGGACCCTGAGATCACTACCCGAGCCGAAGGCAGTGGCTTAACCCACTAAACCACCCAGGCGCCCCGTCTCTCCTTATCTTAAACTACATTCAATCTCTTTCTTCGACTTTCAAAACAGAAATTAATGGCACCTAAATTAGTAAGATCCTTAGTCTTTTTTCAATACCAATACTCCTTATATTATTCTCTTTATTCAGCACATGAAAGGTAGGAAATATCAAATAGTAATATCTAATATATATTCTGATATTTTTCTTCTTTTTACTCATAAAGTTCTTATACTTTTCCTTTTTAAATGTTTTGTCAGTCTCTAATGTGCCAATGTTAAGACTAACATTTACCATAGTTTCTGGTAGATATTTCTTAAGTAACTTCAAAGATGTTCCCATTTATTTCTATCTTAACATGGTTATTTAGTTGGGAATATCTTTTTTGCATCTACGGAGTTCATTTTTTTTTCTTTTACCATCTTGACACAATGAGTTAATTTGTTAACTTTTTTTTAAATGTTAAATAAGCCTTGACATTCTTAGAAATTTCATTGGTATGATTTCCAAGATTTTGTTTAAGTTTTTACATTTTTGTTCAGAACTAAGCAGGATATATATGTGCTATTCTTGTCTGCTTTGGGAATCATGGTGCATTGAGGTTCAGAGGTGGTGCAAGAATGAATTCCATCTTTTTATTCCTTATTCTCTGAGTAGTTTGTATAATAAAAAATCATCTTTGTTAGACCCAACCACTATAAGTGATTCAGCCTGATGTTTCTTTTATGGATAGATTTTGATCCAGAATCTCCAGTTTTCTCTAGGTGTATTGTACTTATTCATATTTTCTTTCTCTTCTTTAAGCAATTTTGGTGATTTTAATTTTTCCAGGAAAATACATTTGATCTAGATCTGATGATGTGTGGGTGTCTGTAGCAGTTCCAGAAGGTCAGTGGAAAGCACATGGGAGACCCCGCAGGGTTTCCTATGCATTTGCTTTTCTTTCCATCACTTTTTTTTTTAACATTCTCATACTTTATTTTTTATTTTATTTTATTCTTTTTGAAGATTTTATTTATTTATTTGACAGAGAGAGACACAGCGAGAGAGGGAATACACGCAGGGGGAGTGGGAGAGGCAGAAGCAGGCTTCCTGCCGAGCAGGGAGCTTGATATGGGGCTCGATCCCATGATGCTGGGATCATGACCTGAGCTGAAGGCAGAGGCTTAACCCACTGAGTGACCCAGGTGCCCCTCATACTTTATTTTTTAAAATTTAATTTAATTTAATTCTTTTTCAGTGTTCCAAAATTCATTGTTTATGCACACCCAGTGTTCCATGCAAAACGTGCCCTCCGTAATACCCACCACAAGGCTCACCCCCCACCTCCCCCAAACCCTCAGTTTGTTTCTCAGATTCCACAGTCTCTCATGGTTTGTCTCCCCCTCCATTTCCCCCAACTCACTTCTCCTCTCCATCTCCCAATGACTTCCGTGTTATTCCTTATGCTCCACAAGTAAGTGAAACCATATGATAATTGACTCTCTCTACTTGATTTATTTCACTCAGCATAGTCTTATCTCCCTTCTTATTTTGGTCACATGGAATTTTATTTCCCAATTATTACTGCACATTTTTTATATATGGGCTTTTAAACATAAATTTATTAAAGGATTTACTTTTTCACTAATGGTTCTTATATTTTTTAATTTTTATCTAACCTGAATCCATAATTTATATGTTGTGTGTAGCCTTCAGCAGTTTCTTCATATATAGTCCTTGCATCTTAAATGTTCTTAGCTTTTCCTCCCATTTGCACATTAAGTTGACTATATAATTGGAGCTTGAGGTTTTCTGTTTTTGTTTTTGTTAGCAATTGACAATGTTGTTCCCTTGTGATCTAGCCCCCAATGTTAGTAATAGAAAAGCTTGATACCAATTTGATTCTCCTTATTTAATCTCTAAAAAACTTTTGGTCTTTCTTATCTTTCAAGCTTTGTGATTTCACCATAATATTTTTTCCTCTCTAGGGAATAAAGATTCTGTTTGTTAAGCTTGATCCTTCTATGTCAAGGCAATGGTTTTAGAAGACTTGGATTTCTACCTAGCTATTTTGATTTCCACATCCTAGAGTGGGTCTTGTTCTGTTTCCAGCAATGGGTCTTTGCTAATTGTCAAGGGGAGGCCAGCAGCTCATGAAAGTATGTGGGGACTTCCCATTCTTTTTATGGTCCCTTGTTACCCCAGACATGACCTTGCCTCTCCATCTTTGCTCTCACTGGTCCAGTAAAAGGGCAAATACTGGTGCTGTCTGCTGCAGAACACACAAGACTTTGTCCTTGCACTTGGTGTGAGCAGCCACCTGGCCTGGCTCCTTCAAATGCAGTTCCCAAATTAATCACTATGATCAGTAACTTAGGAACTCTTCCTTCTTGTTGTGTTCATTTTGTATACTTTGAGGCCAGAAGCCCCTGATACTCTCCTATTTTCATAAAATACTTTTAAACATTTTAATCACGCTTTTCTAAAATGTTTGTTTCTCATGGATTAGATCTTTCAGCAGTTCTTCATAAGATTTCTGTTCTGTTGATGGCTCTTTGTTGTTTTGCCCTCCTCTTATTGATTTTCTTCTTCTTCTTCTTTTTTTTTTTTAATAATCCAGTGTGTTACTCAATGGTATTTGTAAGTATGGGGCTGTCTTTGACATCAGCATTTGAAAGGTGAAAGTTAAGTACCAGAACATGGCAGAGGGGAGTGGCAGAGAAATAAGGTATGGAACAATGTGATTATATTTCTTCTCTCTGTCAAAAGCTTAAGGGGAGTCTAAGCCTGTCTACTATTAATTTTGCCTTTCTATTATCTTAACTTATTTTTAGCAAAGATCCTTGTTCTATCTCTCCACAATGCAACATTTAATATCAGCACAGTCTGTGGAAGCAAAATATCTTGATTATAAGATTACTAGAGAAAACAATATTTTTTGAGGTGCTTTTATTTACTGTGACACATCAGTATGATGTTATCTTCTCTAAAAAATTACTGAATTCACAGTATTGTAAGTCTACTGAGGCATTTTTTGTATCAATAAGGTATAAACAGAACAAAAGGAATCTGCCCAAGAGTACTTGCTCCCCAAGGAACTAGGCATTCCTTTTCATATTTAAGTCTAATAATATGTTTTTTTCATGCCCAACTTAAAAACAGCAGCTTCCTTCTTGCTCAATAAACATGTTTTGTAAATCAAACACTATTGTCTCTAACAGAATTTTAGTCTCTTTCCATCTGGTTGTCAAAAATAATGATAGTGACCAGGGTCTTAGTGGCTTAGTCAGTTAAGCTTCCGGCTCTTGATTTCAGCTCAGGTCCTAATCCCAGGATCCTGGGATTGAGCCCTGTGTGGATCTCTGTGAGGCATCTGTGGGATGTTCAGTGAGGCATCTGTGTGAGGATTCTCTCCCTCTCCCTCTACCCCTCCTTGCTCCCCCACTCCATTCATTTACACACACTGTCTCTCTAAAATAAATTAAAAATTAAAGAAAAATAATGATAGTGACCTATAGCGTTAGACAAGATTGGGCTAATGGCCAGAAAGAATTGGTTTTAGGTAAAAGGTTCCTGATCTCTGAAAGCAATGGAATCTCAGCTAGATGTCTTCAATATTGTACAATTATTGTCTGTTTTTAAGGAGGATTAGTGCTTTAGTTGCATTCCACTCAAGCAACAAAGAAACCTATTTTATACTATCTTAAGTGGAAGTATGGAGGGAGGGTGGTATCCAGATTCTTTTGGATATGCCCTACTCCATGTTATGTCTCTATCCTAAGACTCATATATAGATTGTTGTTCCAGATTTCTCATCCAGCTACGCCAGTGCCCAGAAGAAGTGACCTACTGCTGTACCACTTTTCTAGAAGTCACCCAAAAGTCTAGCCCAAATGCCTCATTAGCCAGCATTGGGTCACATGCTCATTTCTAAATCAATCACTAGCAAGGTGAATGGAATTATTATGATTAGCTTACACAACATAGAATCTCTAAGATGGGATCATGTTCCTCTGAGTTATGTCTTTGTTGAGAGGAATGGCTATGTGAATTGGATTAGGCAAGAGGAAGGGGGCAAAATGGATTGGGCCAGCAACTCAATATAATAGTGTCCACTCTATCTTAGTAATAGGGAAACAAAATGGATTTAAATTTTTTAATGTTTTAAGAAACATTTTAATAAAAAAATTAAAATGACTATATTAGGGAAAGCATAATTTGTATAATCTAATAAAATCTCACAGGCAATTACTAGTGAAGAACAGAATCAGACACTTTTTTGGCTCATGATATATTTTAAATAGCAGGAATTATAAAATTAAATGATAATAAAGTATTGTGAGTAAGGCACAGTATGAATGTAGTGGATATTGTTAAATAACGTATTTTTTCTGTTTTGACCCCCATATACATAAGACATTTAATGAATTTCCATATTCATAAGTTGAAACACTTTCACCGTTTACTTCCTTTTATCACTTAGTTTCTGAAGATGCTCTCTGTTTTTCAGTAATGTGATTGCATTTGGGATCAAATGTGTTCTTCCAAGGAAAATATTTCATGAAACACATTAAAATGCAAGTATATTTTTGATATGAAAAACAAAATATAGCCAGAGAGAAATAACCTTCTAATTTTTCAAAAAATCAACAATTTTACAGGGCACCTAAAAAGTAAAGATACTTGCTAAATACTTAGGAATTTAATAAATTTTTATAGAAAATTTGAAAAATCTGGAATGTCACCTCAAAAATCTATTGTATCTTTGTGATTCTGTGATTCTTGCTTCTTTTATTAAACAAAAGATGCTAATTATTTTGGAAAGCAAATATACTTAGAAAAAAGGAAGTTGATCCTAGCTAAATTTGGTAGTTATCTCTCTAGCCCAAATATAAAAAATGTATATACTGGGTGATGGACATTAAGGAGGGCACACGATATAATGAGCACTGGGTATTATATAAGAATGATAAATCATGGTACCATACTCACTCTTCTTGTTGTGATTTGAGACAATTAAGATACCTATTGATGAAAAAACAAATTAATTTAAAAAAAATGTATATAATATGCTTTACAGATGAGGATATTCTAAATACTACCAGGTACTCAGTTTTGCTCTGAGGTGTTGAGTAGGTGTAGTTCTTCGGGAACATGGTAGGGGGTATTCAGTTCTATTCCAAATAGGCTTTATGGAGGCTATTTTCATATAATCTTAAATTTTATATTTTGATCCATCTCATTTTTAATGGAATCCAGTGAAGCCTTGAGGAAGTCTGTGATCTTGAGGAGAGAGTGGTGATATGCTTTCAGTGCTGCTAGTGCAGAGCCAACGGCCAGACATTAGCAAAAATGTCAAGATAATAACATGTTTGTCATTGGTGATAAACATCTAAATTATATTATGGGCTCCATATCAAATCGTCTTGAGAGGCATCTTAGTATTTTCACCACTGCAGTTAGGAGATAACTAGAAGTAACATAAAGTCATGATTCTAGTGTTGGTCATTTAAAGAACCAGAACAACGTCATACTGAAGATGTGTTTAAAAGTACTAGCCTTTTAGCACCTGAGACATTGCACCTTAGCCTGACTGGTCTGGCATATGAAAGCATATAAATTGCTAGAAGACTCCCGAAGTAGACTGTTCTATATAAATCCACAAAATGGTGTCTCAAAGTGATATTTATCTCTTTCTAGTTGTTGATGACCTTACTTGCTCTGAACCCCACCCAAAATGAGGCATGACAACTACCTTCAGATTTATTTTCAAAAAACTCCCTTGATGTTTAAACTGTAAACTGTGCCTGGCATAGTCCTTAGTAAGCACTCACTACATACTTTTTGAAGTGAGAAAAAAAATTTCCACTTAAGTCACCTTTAACACAAAATGAGAGAAAAGTGACCATTAAAAACTGAAGAAAAATGAGACGCATCATGAGACTGCTGCCTTTAGCAGTAAGAACATCTTTAGTTTATACTGAATTTAAAATGAATGGAGTCAGAGCCCAGGATTGCTGGAAATCTGTGAGGATAGATCAGTGCATGAGAGGACTGAAAAAAAATTAAAATTGAAATAAAAGGAAATGTGAAAATATAATATTGAAAAAGTTATGGTAGTTTTAAATAGCATTTTGCTTGTATTTATTTCTAAAAGCTAAGTTGTGGTTTATAAAATTTGGTGTAAGAAAGAATCAATGGGGGAATAGGTAAAATTGCTTTTTTGGGGGATTATGGTATATTTTCATGGGTCAGAGTTTGGCAGAAAACTCTGAAACATTTTTAAAAAGCATTCGTGGTGATTTAAAAGCTGGTGGTTATGCAGACTTATTTTGAGACCAAGAAATAATCATCTGTGTATAGGAGTTAAGGATGAAGAATTAGATTTTTCAGGTATTGGAAGTTGTTAATTTTATATACTTAAAAAAAAAAGATGTATGGGAAAGAAAAGTTGGCAGAACATAAAATACCAGTTCTGAGAGAATTTAGAAATAAGATTTCACCTACATTATTGGCTCCAAAATTCATTTGTTGAAGCGTCCTTGTGCTAGTATCTCAGTGGACACATGCAGCAGATGACAGCACCTAAGTGGCTGAGGGGGAGGTCAGGCCTCTGGAAGAATAATGGTGATTCTTTAGTGAAGTCAGAGACTTTGGCACATAGGCTTTCTGGGTAAGTGACAAGGACCACAGCCAGGCCAGGGTGACTTCATCCATCTCAGAGTTACACAAAGGCTTAATATGATTAGGAGTTACATCACAATAAAGGTAGTATGAACAAAGTTTTCATCAGTTTTGACTCTTCCAAAACAAAATGGTGGGATCCAGAGTCATTGCTGAACCGAGTGCTGTGGAACCAAAATGGGGGTGAAACTTTCAGGTATTTCTGAAAATCAGGCTAATGAGCTCTTAAATCATTTATAGAGCTTATCCTTCACACTAAGCATAGGAAATCTGGGGTAAAAAAAGGAATTATTTCACATTTTGTAAAATATATTTCTTGTGTTGTTTCAGTTCCATTTTAAAAACATATATTAAAGGCCTATTGTGTGCAAAGTACTGAGCTCTAGGAAATTCAGAAATCAATTTCAGACTGTCTTATGGAGTAGATTGACTGAAATACCATGAACTCTGATGCAAATTAGACCTGTTTGTGTACTCTAATTGCAGGAGTAAAAACAGCAAGTTAAGAGATCAGAGAAGCCTTCTGCAATTGAAGTGACTCTCCTAAGTATGCAGGTGATAAGTAATTTTGGATAAGGTTATCTGCTATATTCTTGAAATCTTTATACTTTAAACACTTCATTACTCATTCCAACATTGTTAGCGAACAAGGATTTGTGTCTACATAAATTTTCTAGACAACTGTTGCTTACCTCCTCAAGCACCAATTCCATTTTCAAGTATGATTTTTTAAATTTATTATAAAAGTAATAGTATAAAATATGGAAACAAAAACATTAAAAATCTCACTATTGGGACTTCTAGCTTTAGCTCTGACATAAAGAGCTTGAAAGTTGTTACTCTTAATCTTCCAACAAGGAAAAGGTGGATAAACTGAAAATCAAGACCCAGGTGAGAACTGAGGCCACAGGGCAGTGCACCACCCTCAGATCTGGGGAGAGATGTGCAGCCAGAGAGCTAGGCTAGAGCAAGAGAGAGAGAGAGAACCAGAGAGAGAAAAAGAAACCAAGATCTACTTACCTGGGTCAGAATGTACTGGTGCCATAAACTGGTTGGAGCATTTCAATGACAACTTTGGTGAATTCTAGATCCAGGTGTGGACTAATGTGAGAGTGACTCTCTTAGGAACTGATTCTTAGGAGGGTCTATATTCTTTCCTGAGCTTTCCTTCCAGGAACCCTATCAGGCTCTTTCCACAAGAATCTGAGAAAAAGCCCCTCATGGTTCTGGAGGGAGAATGAGAAGAAAAATGAGTCTTCTTTTTAATAGAGTCCCACTCTCCAGGTAAAAAGACTGCTAAAATTCAGTTCTGAAATGCAGTTCAAATTCAAAATTCAGTTCATTCCAGCTGGAGAAACGGAATCCCTCCTTACTTTAGCCTCCTCTGGTTTTCCTATCTCAGCAAAGGGGAAAAAACAGTCAATAAGAGACAGTACTTTATGGAAAGTGGTTGGTAATCCTGCAGCCAAGGAAGGGAGTAGGGGGTAAGGGGGTAGGGGCAGGGAGCTATGCCAGGAAAGAAACACTTATGATGGTCCCATCACTGAGACACAGGCTCTGTAAAAGACTGGAATTTAATTGGAAGATTATAAACTTTATTTATTTAATTTTTTTTGAGATTTAATTTATTTATTTGACAGAGTGAGAGAGCACAAGCAGGGGGAGCGGCAGAATGAGAGGGAGAAGCAAACTCCCCACTGAACAGGGACCACAGGGCGGGACTTGATCCCAGGACCCTGGGATCAAGACCAGAGCCAAAGGCAGATGCTTAAGTGATGGAGCCACCCAAGCACCCCTAATTGGAAGATTATAGAAAGTGCCACACCAACAGGGCTCCAAAATAACAGTAGATTACAGTTTAAAGAGCTTCAAAGCAGACTCTATTCAAAGAGCAGTTCTTGGGGAACTCCAAAGTAATACAGGATACAAAAATGAGGACACTAGAGGAACTTAAATTCTCTGATAACTAGAACTGAAAAAAAAAAGTATTCTAAGGTTGTGTAACTTCTAGAAAGATTAACATGAACCTTCATTCTAAAGGACTATTTAACTCAGTTCCTATTACCTGATACAACATATCCAGGTTTTTTTTTTTAAAGGTTTTATTCATTTATTTGACAGACAGAGATTTCAAGTAGGCAGAGAGGCAGGCAGAGAGAGAGGAGGAAGCAGGCTCCCTGCTGAGCAGAGAGCCCGATGTGGGGCTCGATCCCAGAACCCTGGGATCATGACCTGAGCCGAAGGCAGAGGCTTTAACCCACTGAGCCACCCAGGCACCCCAACATATCCAGTTTTCAACAAGAAATTATAAGATATGTTAGAAAGCAAGACAAAGCTCACTCTGAGGAGGTAAATATTTTATAAAGAAAGGAAGGGCATCAGTGATGGGATAAATGAAGGTAATATAAAAGTATTTAATTTTTCTCATTCTTAATTTAAAACATAACGGCTTGCTTAAAAAAACAATAGTTATAATGTTTTACATGATTATAGTATATGGATATGGGTAAATGAAATAAATAGACCACAATGTCACAAGAGATGAGAGAGGAATTACAATTCCTCTGTTACAAGGTCCCTGCACCATATATATAGTGGTATAGTTTATTTGAAGTTTCACTTAGGTTAGTTAAAAATCGGTATTGTAAACTCTAGGGTAAACTCTAAAAATAATAAAGAAGTATAATGGATATGTTAAGAGAGGTGATAAAATTGAATCATGTAAAATGTTCTATTAAAATTAGAGAAGGTAGAAGAAAAAGTGGAAGTAAAGAGATAAAGGAATAGACATGGTAAGTATTAATCTAACTGTATCAGTAATCACTTGAGATATGAATGGTCCAAACACACCAATAAAAGATAGATTGCCAGAAGGGCTAAAAATAAGATACAACTACTGGTGGTCTGCAAGTAACCCACTTTAAAGATGCAAAACTAAAGGAATGAAGAAAGATATATCATGATAACAGTAACAAAAAGAAAACTGGTATAGCTGCATTAGTTTTAGTCAAAGTAGACTTCAGAACAAGGGAGATTATCAAATATAAAAAGGGACATTACATAATGATAAAGGGGTCAGTTCTCTAGGATCATAACAGTTCTAATGGTTGTGCGCCCAATAGCGAAATATAAATGGCAAAAACTGACATAATTAAAACTGAAAAAATAGTCAAAATCACAATTGTTGTTAGAGACCTCAACAACCCCAGTATCAGTAATTGGTAGATCAAACAGGAAGAAGATCTGGATATAGAGAACTTGAATAGCACTATCCATCAACCTGATCTGACTGACATTTTTATAGAACACTCCACCCAGAATATACATTTTTCTCAAGCTTATGTGGAATATTCACCAAGACAGACCATGTGCTGGTTCATGAAATATACTTAACACATTTAACACTAGAAATCATACAAAGTATTTATTATGTTAAGTGAAAGAGGCCAGACACCAAAAGCTACATATTACTCATCTTTTACAGAATTTAGTTTGGAACACTGATTAGAATTGCATTAGATTTATATACATTAAAAGAATGATCATATTTACATTAATGAACCTTTCTATGCATGAATATGATATGACCCCAAACTGAGCTGTATATACTAACCTTATAAATTTATTTCTAGATATTTTGTAGGATTAAAAAAAGACATTTTTTTGGTGTATGAATTAAACTCTTATTTGTATTATTTCATAAATGATCTATGAAATTTATATTAAATATAATTTTTTAGCTGAGAAACTTGAATTTTTGATGTAAAGAGGTATGTCATGTGAAAATTGTATTTTGGCCTTCACTTCCCAAAAACGTTGAATAGTTCATCTTGCTACTGTATCTATATGAGGAGATCAAAGCTCTAGGAACCAATTGCTTTTATTTAGGGAAGTAATATATTCCTTTCTGTTGTGCCCTTCTGTTTTCATATTGTTATGCTTTTAAAAATGACCCTGTCATAATTATGAGAAACCATGGCACCTATGTGTATTTTTATTTTTCTTCTGATCACTTTTGCTGTGTTCTATTCTTTCTATTATATGCTAAAGAAGCAGATTTGACGTTTTATTCTCCATTGCCTCATTATTTTTTAATTCATTACTCTCATATCTGAGCATTTTTATTTCCCTTCTATTTCTTGGTATGGGTTTACTTCTGGTAATTTTTATAACTTCTTTTTTTTTCAATGATATTCTTTTTTTTAAATTTTTTCTTTATTTCTTATTTTTTTTTGTATAAACATATAATGTATTTTTATCCCCAGGGGTACAGGTCTATGAATTGCCAGGTTTACACACTTCACAGCACTCACCATAGCACATACCCTCCCCAATGTAATTTTTATAACTTCTATGTTGGATATTTAATGCATCTTCAGTTTTTCTTCTTTTCTAGGGAATGGTTTTAAGGTTCAATATTTCCATGGGAGATATAGTTCAGTCTAATATGCAAGTGTCAGTATGGTCATTTTCAAGACCATTCAGGTCTCAATAATTTCTAAAATATGTTTTAATTCCATTTTGGTTCATTAGATATTTAGAATGTATAAATTTTCTAAACATGTATTTTTATGTTATCTATTCTGTTGGTTCTATTCTATACCAATTATTGATATAATTGCCCTGTGCTCCAAAACATGGAATGTATGATAATTTTTTGAAGTTTGTCATAACTTGTTTTTGGCCTTAAAATGTAGCTAATGTACATTAAATTTTCACGTGTACTTGACAAAAAAATGTATATTCTGTAATTGTTAGATGTAGGGTTCTTTGTGGTAAGTCTTTGAGTCCTTGCATACCTGAAGTTATTTTCCTTGGAGACTTGCAATGATACTTCTACATTTTCTTGTATATCAGTTTGTTTTGAGCATGCTGATGTCGATCTGATTCATATTCCTTTTGGTGCTATGCTTTCCCTTTAAACATGCTTTAAGATTTTTAGAACTTATTTTGCTTCTGATGCTTTTAAATTGTATAATTATCTATCATTTATCTGTCCTATTTTATCTATGCATTTGTAATTGTTTTCTCCATCCTTCTTGTTCTTTAATCTTTAAATAGTAAGGATTTTGAAATTTTTAATTCTGGAAAAAATTTGGTCAATATTCATTTAAATATTTCCTTATTTTTTCCCCCTTCCCTTTTGGACAGCTAGCACATGGCCACTGACATACATGTCTAGTTTCATAGCTCTTAATTCTTCCTTTGATACTTTCTTTTAATTTTTTTAATTTAATTTAACCTTTTTTTCAGTGTTCCAAAATTTATTGTTTATGCACCACACCCAGTGCTCCATGCAATACATGCCCTCCACAATACCCATCTGGGCTCACCCAAGCCCCTACCCCATCCAAAACCCTCTGTTTGTTTCTCAGAGTCCACAATCTCTCATGATTTGTCTCCCCCTCCAATTTTCCCCAACTCAATTCTCCTCTCCAACTCCCAGTGTCTTCCGAGTTATTCCTTATGCTCCACAAGTAAGTGAAACCATATGATAATTGACTCTCTCTCCTTGACTTATTTCACTCAGCATAATCTCTTCCAGTCACGTCCATGTTAATACAAAAGTTGGGTACTCATTCTTTCTGATGGAGGCATAATACTTTACAGTATATATGGACCATATCTTTATCCATTCGTCTGTTGAAGGGCATCTTGCTTCTTTTCACATTTGGCCACTGTAGCCACTGCTGCTATGAACATTGGGGTACAGATGGCCTTTTTTTTCACTACATCTCTATCTTTGGGGTAAATACCCAGTAGTGCAATTGCAGGGTCATAGGGAAGCTCTATTTTTAATTTCTTAAGGAATCTCCACACTGTTTTCCAAAGTGGCTGCACCAACTTGCATTGCCACCAACAGTGTAAGAGGGTTCCCCTTTCTCCACATCCTCTCCAACACTTGTTGTTTCCTGTCTTGTTAATTTTGGCAATTCTAACTGGTGTAAGGTGATATCTCAGTGTGGTTTTGATTTGAATCTTCCTGATGGCTAGTGATGATGAACATTTTTTCATGTGTCTGTTAACCATTTGTATGTCTTCTTTGGAGAAGTGTCTGTTCATGTCTTCTGCCCATTTTTTTAATGTGATTATCTGTTTTGTGTGTGTTGAGTTTGAGGAGTTCTTTATAGATCTTGGATATCAGCCCTTCGTCTGTAGTGTCATTTGCAAATATCTTCTCCCATTCCGTGGGTTGCCTCTTTGGTTTGTTGACTGTTTCCTTTGCTGTGCAGAAGCTTTTGATCTTGATGAAGTCCAAAAGTTCATTTTTGCTTTTGTTTCCTTTGCCTTTGGAGACATATCTTGAAAGAAGTTGCTGTGGCCGATGTCAGAGAGGTTACTGCCTATATTCTCCTCTAGGCTTTTAATATACTCCTGCCTCATGTTGAGGTCTTTTTATGCTTTCTTGATGAATTCTGAGACATATCTTTGAGTAAATCATCCAGTTCACTATTTTATTTACTATTCTATTGTTTAGCTGTATTCAATTTGTTACATAAACCCCTGTATTGAGTGATTTATTTTAACCACTCAGGATTGTCATCCCACTTAGGATTTAATGTGTGCAATAGAAACTTCATCACATCACTAAGTGTCCTTTGGATAACCCAAAGGTTATCCAAAGGACACTTAATTTTATTACATATAGTAAGTTCAGAGATAGGTTGTTCAGGAGTTGTGAGATGGATTTATAATTCCAGCACTGACTCAGGCTCGTTCTGTGTTTTTCTGCTCAGCTCTTACTATCCTATGAATTTTGTCTTCATGTTTCTTCTCACTTAGTATCAACTCCAACAATGCATCTTTATCCCAGGTAGGAAGGAGAGGGGATGGCAGAGGGCAAAACATACCTTTTTAAAGAATTTGTTGTAGAGGTCCCCTCTAGTAATTCCTGCTTTTGTATCATTGGTCATTACTGTTTCACAAATAGCTTCAGGGAACCCTGGAAAATAAAGTTAGTTGGCTGAGCATAGGACCACTCTGGAAAATAAATGGACCGAGGTTGTTAAGAAGGGAAAATGGATATTAAATAGTCAAATGACAGTGTCTTCACCAATGTTTAAAAAATATGGTTCTGGGATTTAGTAAGTTTCCTGATCTAAATATTCATTTTTTAGGTCAAAAATATTCTTTTATTATGTTTTTATATTTTTCTCTGTCCTCCCACTGTTAAGTAATTGTTGAATTTTCTGAATCTCTCCTCTGTGTCTTTTATTTCATCTTCCCCATGATTTTTTTCCATCCCTTTACATAATATTTTTTGAAAATTCTATAATTCAATCATATATATTAATTCAGTCCTCAATTCTATTTATTTAAACTTTCTATCAGTAGCATTAATAACTTTTCTTAATTTTTAAGAACTTTTCTTATGCTATGATTATTCTTTTGTCATAGGAATGAGATCTTGTCCTATAATATTTTACAAAAGATTTAAGAGGATACTAATTTCATAATTTTAAGTTATTTTATGACTTATGAATTAAATGTTTTCATCAGCATGTGTTTTTCTTCTATTAGGTCAGTCTTATTCATCTTATTCATGCTAATGATGTTCTCCTAAGGTCTGGTGATTTTTGGTTACCATTTATGTTTACATCATTTTTTAAATAAAGAAATAATTTATTAGTTTTGAAAAGTAAATGGCAATTCTCAGAACACTGGAAGTCATGACTAGACTATGGGGAAGTTGTGGTCAGAGTACTTGGGAGATTCACAAATCTGCCTTCTGTGTACCAGATCCATCTCCTTGGAAGGACACTTGGTTTGCCACAGCCCTTTTTTCTGTCCCCATGGGCTCACCTGATCTGTTCTATGTAGAAGAGCTGTGTGATTTAGAAAATATTCTTTTCTGCCTCTAGCCTGAGAGCGAATACTACTTTTATCTGCTTTAACACTAAGTCCGACTGTTCTTTAATGTTTCAATTAACTACCCTACAGGGGCTTTTTGGGGCTTCTGCTTCCTGAACCTGTTTTCCAGGACCAGGGGCTTTTCTCCTGCTTTTCAGCAGTCTCCTGTCTCACAGGGCTGGGGCAGCTATGTTTTCATACAAAATAATTTTGTATCTTGAGATATTTCCCAATGTTTCTGCTCCAGTGATGCTGCTCAGTTATCCAGTGCTATTGGGGATGTGTTTTTCTTCTGGATATGGCTTTTGCTATTTTTAAGTGAGTCTTTAGAAAGAAAGAAAGATAAATATGTATGCCTGGTCAATCATCTGGAATCAGAAATAAAAGCGTCTTTGCACTACTTTTCAGCAAGAATCTCATCTTCATTATCCAAAGTTGGGGTGGGGGGAGAGTGAGACAGAAGTAATTTTATATAGAAATGGTCAGAAGGGGTGAATAAAAAGACATGCAAAGGAAACTTCTTAGGGTTTTCAGGTAATACCAAGGAGACCCACATGTCAGAGGAAGTTTATATGGTACCACTAGAGGTGGTTAGGAGATGGGAGTGATAGCACATGATGAGACGAAAAGTCTCTTCGTTCAAGTAGCTTTTAGAAATATAATTTGAAGTAAGAAAATGAATGATGTTAGGTGTTGGGATCTTAATTGGGATCTTAAACTTACTTTATAGGCTTAAACCATAAATATAGTAAATATTAGCATTTGCCTTTATATAACTAATGGTCACAATTTCTTTAAGAACCCCATCAAAATATATGATGTTACAAAGTCTATTATGGATAAACTGATCGTTGGATGGTTCCTAGGGAAGAGAGGTTTTTGGACTGTGGTTTTATCCTAGGGTGATCATGTGTCCTAAGGAAAACAAAAAATCTCTGTTTAGTTTGGCCTACTAAAACAAAATAGCATAGGCTGGATGGCTTAAACAACAAACACTTATTTTTCACAGTTCTGGAGGCTTGGAAGTCTAAATCAAGGAACTGGTAGATCTAGTGTCTAGTGAGGACCCTCTTCCTAGTTTGCAGACTGGCATCTTCTCATTGTATCTTCACGGGGGAGGGAGATTGGGAGAAATGAGCAGAGAGAGAGAGGAACCAACTGCTCCTAATTATAAAGGCACTAATCTCACTCATGAGGGCCCTACCTTTATGACTTCATGTAAAGCTCAGAAAGGCCTCGCCTCTTAATACCATGACATTGAGGACTAGAATTTCAATATACGAATTTGAAGGGCATACAGCATTTAGTCTACAATGGGCTCTTACTAACCAAGTGTGCAAATGATGTTAACTGGAAAGCTAATTATTACTTGACAGCAGGCTATCAAAGAACTTATTTCTTGAAGCTATAGTGTTCATAAAAAGGAGTGGATCCCCTCAATAAACCATATAACAAAGCAGAAAGTTGCTTGGTTAATACATACTTATTTCTCAATAAAGTAAACAACAACAACAACAACAACAAAATACTCACCAGATTTGTTGGAGATATAATTATATATCTTTGGGGGGAGATTTAAGAAAAATGTGTTTTACTTGTTTGGACTTGATAGTTTACTTTTCTCGGCTACATGATTCCACTAATCATACAACATATGATTATTTTCTAAAATCAAATTTCTCCTCTAGTTATTAAGCAACTCACAGTATCCATTCATTAAACTCTTTGTTGACCCTCAACCTCTGATTTCCATATTTCCAGCACACCTTGACAACTGCATGACACTTCTACAATATTCAATAGCTCAACATTCAATAAGAGCCCATCTTGTGTTTGCCTCTGAGAATGCATTTGGATTGTTAATTTCATACATAGTATAGGGGTTTCTGTCACACATTATGAAGGTGTTCTCCTCTTAACCTTGCTGGTTATACCTTCTTAGTTGTCTACTATGTTTATTTTACTTAAGTCAAGACTATTTTCCACAAGTACTGTAGAAGTCACCATTTGCGAGTATAGGCTATACTTGAAAAAGTATGATGTTCATTCAATCCAGGTGACCAAAAATTGATTTACTTGAGTCACCTCTTGAGTTGAAGCAATACATAGTGTGATAGAATTAAATTACGATATGATTGAGTTGACATTCAAAATAGCCATAGTCCCTCTATTTGGAGACTATTTGGGTAAAGATAGACTAAAGCATGAGAAAATTAGTATAGTCTTAAATTTTTAGTATCTTTACTGTCCATAATACTTATACCAAACTGGATTTGAGCTTGTCTCTCTTTCTTTTCAAGTACTGACATGGGACTGCCTATGAGAAAAGTGCTGTCCAAAAAGAACTGAAGGTCAAAATTTAAACATGGTTGGATTTAACTATTACAAAGAAAATGAATTTCAAATATTTATTTTAAAATATTTTCTACTTCAGTTTTTCTGCTAAGTGACACTGGGTAAGATAGCTCACAGCTTTCTTTCCAACATGGAAGTTGGAAATATGGACTCATAATTCTGTAACATCTCTGTTTCTAAATAAACAGTACATATCTCTTTGCTGACTATAACTTGTGTTCTCCAGTTAGTTGGGATAAGATGGGATAAGGGCAAAGAAGATCAAGATATGTCAAGAGCAATTTATAGACACAGCTGCTAACATGATTTGGAAGAGTGTTGTTCTGTGTATAAAGACAGTATAGAGTTACCATGAGCTAAAGGGATTAAATTAAGGACAAAAATCCTGTGTCCCATACTCAGGATTTTAGGTCCAAATAGGAAGATTGAGTGAAAAAAAAAGTATTTGTAGATCAGGAATATTTAACTGTCATTTAACTAATAATCATTGAGAATATAGTCAGTGTTAGACACTGTGGTGACTTTGCGGACATAACAGTTTTCATTTATGGCTGACCAATTTTTCTTTTGATACTCTCTTTATTAGTCATCCTGACACTTTTCTATTTCTTTCCCAATATTCTTTGACCACTTTGTTTTTAAGATTTTTTTCTTCTGCTTAATTTACACTGTGTTTATTATTTTTATTTTCATTTGTTTATTTTTAAAAAGGTTTTATTTATTTATTTGACAGAGAGAGAAAGGCAGAGAGAGAGAGTACAAGCAAGAGGAGCAGTAGGCAGAGGAAGAAGCAAGGTCCCCACTGAGGAGGGAGCCTGATGTGGGGCTGGATACCAGGACCTTGGTATCATGAACTGAGCTGAAGACAGAGGCTTAAACGACTGAGCCACCCAGGTGCCCTTGTGCTCTGTTTAAATATGGCTTTTCACTTGAGCTTCTTTTCTCTGTTACACTCTCTTTTCTTTTAATGTTCTCTTCTATGGTATCATACTGACCTCCATATTTAAATAACCAGCCCCCATCACTCTCACACCCATATTCCAGTTTCTTTCATCAGCACGCAGATCAAAGATTCCAAATCCATGCTATGTCAACCAATGACTTTTTCAAGCAATACAGAATTTGGAGTCACCACATTCATCCAAATCGTACAGGTTTCTAGCTTTGTTTCTTGTTTTATTTCGTGGAATAGGTTTTCCCCATTTGCAAAATGGAGTCAGTTATCTCCCTTAAGTGATTCTTTTTTTCAAGAACACATATATATGAATGTGAAATGATTACTGCTTTTTAGTTTTAAAGCTATTGTTTTGCAACACATGAAGATAAACTCTGAAGATTTTCATTGTGTTAACTAGAGGTGAGCCCACATTCTTTTGAAGAACAACTATATTCTATCTTGTATTTTATTTTATTTTAACGATTTTATTTATTTATTTGAGAGAGAGAGAGCATGAGTGTGGGGAGAGTCAGAGGGAGATGCAGACTCCCTGCTGAGCATCCTGGAGTCCATCCTGGCACTCCAGGATCATGACCTGAGCTGAAGGCAGTTACTTGACCAACAGAGCCGGCGTCCCTCAATCTTGTATTTTTAAAATTTTACACTTGTTTTATATCTACCCTCAACCTACCCCTTGATTACAATGGGAATGGGGGAATTATTAATGTACCTCTTTAGTGCTCCAAACATTGTTTAACAAATCAGAAGCATGCACAAGTGGTTGTTGAATTAAATTGGCAATCAACTTTTATATTTGAGAAAGACAAAAACTCCCAGGTTCCATTAAACTCATCATTTGTTAATAAAATTAGATACATTAAGGTTCTTCAGAGAAATCTATGTTTTTGTTGATGGATGAGAATTAATTCTGTGTTTGGCTTGAGGGTCTGCAGGCAGGCTGCACCTGCTTTGGTTGTCAGTGCTCGAATTTGTAATGCCAGAGTAGGTGTTGCTTCTCATTGTCAAGTATTAGAGTAAGCAAACTACACTTGCTATCAATCATACATGGCATGCATTGTGTGTGTCTGCTGCCTCTTGAAGCTCTATTAAAAGAATATAACACTGGACGGGAACTATCAAAGATTTAATCTATCTGCGTCCGCCTCCTTCTGCATCCCAGTTGAATCATAGACTGATGAGAGATATTGGCATGCTGACAACACAGAAGAGGGGGGAAAACCTGGAAACATCAGTCATACATTGTATTTTATTTCTGTTTTGAAAGATTGGAGCTTCACATTTTGAATTTCCACATTCTAGCTCTACATCACGTATGCAAATTTGTGTTAGCAAAAGGAGTATGTAGCTAGTTTAGGAGTCATAATGCTGATAGCAGTGAGATATTATTTTTCTAAAAAGCTTGACTTTGTTTAATGACACTCTGTGTGCTTCCTTGTTCCATTGTGAAATAATTTAATTCTCTTTTTAATAGAAAAGAATAATGACAAAGGCATAGACAATCTCCACCAGCCTTTCAATGGGAAGGCTATTGTGTCAAATCTTAATTATTTTTGACTTAAGAATAATTAGGTGTGAACATTTAAAAAGTAAAACTGGAAAATGGAAACAAAGTAAGTATATCCAAATCCAGAAAATAAGCATTTTGCTTTGTCTGTAGGGATCATCTCTTTCCTGTCATGTCACTCTAGCTTCTTCATGTGCATCTTTAAATAAGAAACTTTAACCAACATAGAGAACAAAATGTTGAACTATCAGTTTTTCAAAATACCTAGCTCTTAGGGTGACCATTTATATGATTGTTACATTGTAAAAAACTGGCAATCCATCATTGATGCTTTTGTAAAGTCATTCTGTAACTTAGAGACACTGTTTTCTTCAAAGCTAATGCAATATGAAGAGAAATTAGAACACTACAGGATAATATACCTTGCAGTCCATCCCATTCTCATGACCTAGGGAAGATTTTAGTAAGTGTTGAGTCAGTAATTGATGGTTAAACATTCTGACAATACTGAAATTGCAGTATTCTACATAGGGAATTTAAGACAGATAAGAATGTTTTGGTTTTTTGAAATGTCAATAGTAGCATGCACACTGTGTTTTAAAAGTATAAGTTATTTACAAACATATTTTTTCATGTGGAATTAAATTGTACTTTCTTGTGAATGGAACTTAGGAAAACCTGAATTATGGTTGGTTTGAACATTATGATTAGGAAAATTTTATAGATGTTATTAATTCTATTGACCACAAAAGAACTTTCGTGTTTCTTCTGTACACTGTCTTATTTTTAGTTATATCTTCGAAATAATAATTTCTTTTTATAGAAGTCTTTAGTCCTGAGAATCAAGGAATGTTCAGATTGTTTAAATACCTGATGCTATGTTAGATAATTTTAACTTACCAACTTGAATGAATCAGGAGATAGCTGTTTCAACATTATTTTGGATATATTTCTGAGTGTATTTCCAGAATAGACTGATATTTCAGTTGGTAGGCTGATCAGGGTGTAGTCCTCTCTCCAATGTGGGTGAGCATGATTCAGTCTGCTGAGGGCCTGAGTTGAACAAAAGAGTAGAGGAAGGGAAGATTCCCCTTCTTGCTGCCTGATTGTTGAACTGGGGTGTTAATCTTCTAATGGTTCTCTTTCTCTGGAAAACTCTGACTAATATAAGCATATTACTATAACTCAATACTACATAATTACCAAAAATTATAATGCATTATTTAAAAACTTATTTTCATAGATAAAGGCTCAGAAAATATTAATTAGTATTGGCCGTCTTTCCTTTGGGGCAGGGAGGATTTTTCTCACTTGCATTACAGATTTTGATTGTGTACCTGCATTCATCAGGACCTATTCTCCCCTATGGGATGGTTGTGTGCTGCACATTATAGAACCCTCCCTGCCAAATTTAACTCTTGCTTCTTTTCTGGGACCCATAGTTTCATGTTTCAGAATACATGAGACTTAAATGTTTAGTTTCTCAACGTCGGGATCCTCCCTCATGTTGGTAGGAAATGTTTAATTCCGCAGCCATTGTTATTCAGATTTCAGATCCAGAGTCCCTGCCAGGGTCCTAAGCAAAACAAGCAAGGTCTTGGAGTCCATATATTAAAACAAGGTCTGACTTTCCAGGCACTGTTACTTCTGGCATGAAGGGATTGCCTTTCTTTTTTGCTTTAGAACTTGAATTAATATTTACATTTTTATTATTGTTTTAATTTTCTTTATAATGTTCATCCTCTTTTGGAGAAAAGAAGGAAGGTCTGTGTTAATCTGTCTGCATTAAAGTGGCTTGGAAACATTTCTAGAAACATTTATACTCTAAAGGTCTAAATCTAAACATTCCCTCCAGTAATGGTAAATAATTCTTTATCTGTTTTCAGGTTATGACAGAACAAATAACCTCATTTCGTTCACATAGCTTGGTTTTATAATTAGGCAAAACCTGAAAATTGGGCATTGTTTTTTAAACTTTACGAAATAAGGAAAGTAAAGTTCAGAAAAGCTAAGAAACTTGCCAATAGCCACTCCGCTAGTGACTGGCAAGAGAAGTTTGGAAACTGAAACTGTCTGATTCCAAAAACTCTGAGATTTCCACCAGGGCTTGTAGCTGCCAGTAAAATCAATCCAACCACTGAGCTGTCTATGATAAGGCCACTGGTCATAATGAGTCTTTTCCATATCAGATGCAATGGAAGGGACTCCAATAACATTGTTTGCTTATGACAAAACACACTTGAAAATAAATTCTGCATATTTGCCTTCAGAGAGGTGGTTAAGAGAACTAAATCTTGAATCATATGTCATATCTAGGTTTTGAAGCTAGCTTTGTGTGACCATGAATAAGTTATTTAACCTCTCTGAGCTTAGTTTGCCTACAAGATGAAGATCAAATAGTATTTCCTTGATTAGTTTTGGTGACATAAATTAGCAAATACAAATAGAGCACTAAGAATTGCATAGGATATTTAGTAAGGAGCTTAATACATGTTAGCTATTATTATTCAAGTGATCCATATGGAAATATCTTGCATCAGTTAGTCTATAATTGATAAAATATTTAGTATGCATCAAATATGGCAACAAAATTCTTAAATTTGTGAAATGCAACGTGTTTACCTTTTTCCAAGTGGATCTGTTAATTAAAGTCCTTTCTCATTAGCAGCTGTGCTTTTTTTATACCAAAACAGTTTTTATACCTTCAATTTGTGAGAAGCTAAGAAGCATATGACAATTTTAATGAGGTTCCCGTCTACTTACATGAAATAAAAATTCTTCCACAATTTTAAAGTTCCCATTAGAGTTTTAATGCCTGTGTTTTACTCTTTTTCCAAACTATTGCTGACATCAGCTCTGAACCTTTTACTGTGAAGTTTAATTTATATGTTGGAATGCCATGAACATGTAAGTATGTCTCATAGCAACACCATATGGAATATACTCCAAAATTAAAAATCACAGAAGTTACTAATAATTTATGTATTTATCTGAGGAGTATTTAAATCCTCAATGACGTTAAGTTCTTAAAAATTAATCTCCAATAGCATTTCAGTGACTTGTCTCCTTAACATGTCTTTTTAATTTAACCAAAGACTTTTTCTTCATGGAGATGGCATTAATCCTAATAAGATGGAAATTGTATGTCTGTTTTTCTTTTTTCTTTTCTTTTTTTTATAGCCTATGCCATCTGAAAATTTCTGTACTAAAGTCTTTCCTGTCAGATGGAACTATTTCCAGTAATTTGGACTTCACCTGTAGATGCTGGGTGCTCCTCTATCCAGAGTGCTATGGTACCTGTCATCAAGTGAAAGAAACAACCAGTAGCTAAGAATGAGGGGTCTGTAGGAGAGTTAGAGTTTCAAACATTTGGACAAGACTTAAACTAGTACCATGGGGGATTAACTAGGGGGCCAACAAGTTAAGATAAAAGGATATGTTAAAATTTAAGACTGACTCCCAATATTACTTAACAGTTTTCTTCAGGAGGACTCAGCAGCCCAAGACTGACGAAGTAGGGAGTCCAAGAGTGTCTCTATGTTTCTAAGATTGCTGACTAGGGGAGCCCAGCTGAGCAGGGAGGAAATGAATTAAAAAGGCAACCAATAGTTAGGAACACAGGAAAGATTTTCAGCCTCTTGCTCTCCAGGAGATAAGGGGAAAGAGGATTTATCAGATTGAGTGAAAAATGGTAGAAGTGATGTCCAGGAAATTATAGATTATCAGGAGGAGTTTAGCACTAGAAAACTGTAGACATTCGACGTTTTAAGAGAACAAAAAATGGCCCCACATGTACCCAGTGATCAGTATGTAAGATGGTGGAGAGAGAAAATATTGTCTTCATTACTTGGCTTCTTGATCCATTCATCCATCAGTTTAATTAGACACTGAAGATACATCAAGTCTAGAAGTGGACAGAGATTTTGTGGATCTGAGGCATGTACAATTTTGGTGTTCTTAAGATATGAAATTTTAAATGTATCATGATAAATATACAATTAGATAAGAGCCTTGAAAGGGTCTCATACAATTCAAAGGTCCTGAAGCTAAATCTGGATTAACTGTTCACTAAGCTCACCTGTTACTGAGCACCTGCATTCCAGGTACTGTGCCGGGAAACAGCAGATACTATGGAGTGACACTAAGTGGGACCGAATAACTTACATAAAACCAGGGCTGAAACACACATAAGTCATGGACTTTCATAAATCAAATATCCACCCTGTTATTCTGGGTAAGGGAAATGATTTTGTTTTCAGTGGCAATGATGTATTTTTTAAAGTCCTGAGGATCTATGGATCTGTGAGCCACACAGGGCAACTTCAGCATATCATTTACTGTTACATTTTTCATAAATGAAAGTATAGCAATGTTTTAGTGTTCAGGCAGTATTCAATTATTGCAATAGAGCATTTGAAATCTCTTGATGGTCCAGTGATTTCATTGTAAGCAGTATTTTCCTTCTACTAGTCTCTACATAACAATTAGTTGAAGTTTTTTCTTCCATCTTTTCTACTCCAAAAATGAAATGAATCAGAAATAATGAGGAGAAGACAGACAAATAGAATGTCTTTATAAGGCACAAACAGGATGCCATGAAATAAACAAAGTGTTTGTGGCATTATCACTGTAACCTCTTTACCTTTGCTGTTGAAAGAGAACATTGTCTTAGATGTAATCTTCACACAGAAATCTCTCTATATCATGCAGTATTTTATTAATATAATAACAACAATGCGATTGATAATAGTGGAATAATATTTTGCAGTTACAGAACACTTCTCTTCAAGATAAGTGGGCTAACAATAGCTCTGATTTCATTGCCATTAAAACAGTTAAAATAATGGGTTTCTGATTTGCATAAGCTGCAGATTAATAGTGTTTACTGAGCAGTGGAAGTTGTACTTATATTCAGAATGCCAATGACAGGAGACATGAAAATCGGAGGCATCCCGTCCTGTAAACCAGTCACATGTTTATTTTTGGCAAAATGATAAAAGCACATTAGCATAGCAACTCAGTCAAGCTTAATGCAGAAATAACTAATTGAAAATCCTGGAGGCTTGTGTAAGAATGAAATGAGTACTTTGTTTATTTAATTAAAGCAAAAGTAACTTTTTAATGACCCATTTAAAAGCAAAGACACTTGAAAAGCTGAGCAGGAAGTTTATAGTCTTATTGAAAATTGTAAGATTGCTTTGAATATGTAAATAAAGGTTACAGAAAATGATAATGCTATTATAACCTCCCACAGTAGGGAAAAAAAAGGCGTATTTCCTTCTTTCTTTCTTTCCTTCCTTCCTTCCTTCCTTTCCTTCCTTCCCTTTTCTTCCTTCCTTCCTTTCTTCCTTTCATCTATCTATCTATCTATCTATCTATCTATCTATCTATCTATCATTTATCTATAATCTTCTATGTTTCTGGCCATTCTCTTTCTCTATAGTAAGAGATGGTATTCTTCCTTTAATGTGGACATCCCGGAGAAGGAGTTGCTCCCTGTCATTGGATACACCACAAGGGGAAGATGAATATGGCCTGTTGCAGCTGTATCAGCCTGCACTTCTTTCCAAGGCTGTTTTTTTCCCGTAGACCAATCCCCTGGTCCTTCAGACATAATGAATGAGCTTAGGGACTTGCAAGAGATTCAGTATCATTTGTATTTTATCCTAAAGGAAGAACTGAACTCTTTGACAGTGATCAGTATGCACAGAAATGAATACTTCCTGTAATGAAGTGTTGAAGGTGACTTATGTCAGTAATTGACACAAACATAGTTTTTTAAGGCTGGAGAGATTGCTCCCTAGGTATTTATTTGTTCTTTCTTGGATTTTGCGGTGGTGAGCTAGGTTCTGCAGTTTTTGAAAGGGGATTTAAATGAAGAGCTCCTTCAAAGACTTATCAGTTTAATGTCTGATTCAAGTTAGTTTTTTACCCTCATGAATAAGGAATGATTAAATACATGGTAATATATATGGGGGTTCAATATTGTGATCTGCATTCTAGGCTTGAAAGTATACATATAATTACTCATTCTTATACAAAAACATGCCATTAATTTTGAGGAATTCAAAGAGAAATTAAAAATCTTAGCAGATTTTAGGGAAAAGAAAAAGTCACAGAATGTGGCCTTAGGATCCTCACCCTCACATAATTCCATCCTTTTTGTGAACATCCTACATTTTGCCTTGGCAAATGTTATTTATTCATCTGGATATTTGCTTCTATCCTATGAAATTGAATGACTAAATTCATGTTTGGATTGTCTCTAATGGCTAGATGGCTTTATTTTCAACTATAGCATTTATAAGGCATTTTGTACCCATTTATCACTACTGAGAAGGCAGCCCATCTTTAGGCAGTGAAGAGAATGCTTTCCATAATGTTATCTTATTTTGACTCACTGAACATAGACTGACAGTAATGATTATTAGTTATACATACATAGGTTCACCCACATTTTGTTTTGATTTGTCTATTTGTTTGTACACACGTGTAATGTAAAAACCAAAAATATAAGTGAAACAGTGCAGGCCAGTACAGAAAAATTTAAAGAAGAAAGTCATAGTTCCCTGAAATCTCATTGACTAAATATATCAGCATGAACACATTGTATAACATTCTTTCATACGGAAAGAGAGCTGAACACACACATACTTTTTAATTAATGGGATTACATTTATTTTTATTTATTTATTACTTATTTATTGTTTTTTAATGAGATTTTATTTATAACGTGATTTTCTTATGGGTCCTTCTGCTCTGGCTGTGGTTTGCCATCCTTTCTACCTTCAGTGTATTCACCATCACTCACACCTGAGATTACCTAATGTGTATCCTTCCTTGTTTTTTCCTAGGCTGACTCAACCCTACATACAACAATACTTACACAGATTTGTTTCCTGCTTTTGTTCCCATTTTGTATATTTAGTTTTGTTTACAAAAAGTGGATCGCATTCTATACATTTATTGGCAACCTGCTTTACTCATTTAGAAATACATCCAGGCAGATCTCATCTCATCATGCTTCACTTTATTGTGCTTTGCAGGTACTGTGTCTTTTCAGATTGAAAGCTTGTGGCTTTGAGCTAATCTGTTGGCACCATTTTTCCAAAAGCATTGGCTCACTGTGTCTTTATGTCACGTTTTGGTAATTCTTGCCATACTTCAAATGTTGCCATTATGATTTCTTTTGAATTTCTATAACCTCATGATAAAACTTTAATGGATGAGGCATTGCTTCATATAGATGAACAAAGAAAGTGGTTTCGTGAGATGGTATCTAGTCCTGGTGAAGATACTGTGATGATTATTGAAGTGACAGCAAAGCACTTAGAATATTACATACATTTAGCTGGTTAAGCAGTGGCAAGGTTTGATAGGATTGATTCCAATTTTAAAAGAGTTCTACGTGGGTAAAATGTATGTGATATGGTTTATGGATATGGATATGGATATGGAGTGCTGTGAAATGTGTAAGCCTGATGATTCACAGACCTGTACCTTGGGGCAAATAATACATTATATGTTAATAAAAATAATTAATAAAAATGCTATTGAATAACACTGTATACTACGGAGAAATTGTTGGTGAAAGGAAGAGTCAATGGATGTGGCAACACTCATTGCTGCTTACTTTTTTTAAGATTTTTTTTATTGGGGTACCTGAATGGCTCAGTTGGCTGAATGTCTGCTTTCCACTCAGGACATGATCTTGGGGTCCTGGGATTGAGCCCCATGTTGGGCTTCCTGTTCAGTGGGAAGTCTGCTTGTCCCTCTTCTTCTGCCCCTCCCTTCACTCATGCCCTCTCTGTTTCTGTCTCAAATCAATAAATAAAAATATTTTTTAAAAAAGATTTATTTATTTGGGGCACCTGGGTGGCTCAAGCAGTTCAGTGTCTGACTCTTGGTTATGGCTCAGGTCATGATCTCAGGGTCCCAAGGATCGAGCTCCAGGTAGCTCTACACTCAGTGAGGAGTCTGCTTATTAACTCTCTCTGCCCTTTCCCCTGCCCATGGGTACTCTCTCACAAATAAATACATAAAATATGTTTTTGAAAAGATTTATTTATTTGTGAGAGAGAGAGAGAGAGAGAGAGAGAAAGGAGTGGGGGCAGGAGCAGAGAGAGAGAGAATCTTAAGCAGGCTCCAAGCTGAGTGTGGAGTCGGTCACAAGGCTTGGTCTTACAATCCTGGGATCATAACATGAGCCATATCAAGAGTCAGGTGCTTAACTGACTGAGCCACCCAGGTTCCTTGAGCGATAATTCATTTAAAAAATTTTCCTTTTATTTTCAATATATATGGCATATTCATTTTCCTATTAATTAGTATTTAGTTTGTTTCTATTTTTTGACCTTAAAAGCAATTCTATAATAAATGCTTTTTTTTTAAAGATTTTATTTATTTATTTGACAGAGAGAGAGATCAAAAGTAGGCAGAGAGGCAAGGAGAGAGACAGAGGGCTGAGCAGAAAGCCCACAGCAGGGCTGGATCCTAGGACCCCAAGATCATGACCTGAGCTGAAGGCAAAGGCTTAACCCACTGAGCCACCCAGGCGCCCCTATAATAGATGTTCTATACATACATCTTTATTGATTTGCTCTCTTATACAATGGAGTAGGTAATCCAAGAATGAAACCACCATGGTGAACAGTAGTTGCACTTTCAATTTTAATATTAATTTCCCTAACAACGTTGGATATCCTCTACTATGAGTTTCCTATTTAAACCTTTGCCTTTTCTTTCTTCAATTAAATTTTTTGTTTTATCAAATTTTAGGTCCTTATATTTATAAAAGATCTTTGTCTGTGTACATTTTAATCTTTTTCCTTATCTCCTTTATAATATTCTCCAATTCTCCAATTGGATCTCAGGAGAGAGGAGATGTATGATTGGTTTTGTCTACAAGGTGGAACTCAGATCTAAGGCAGGAGAAGCCTGATGTAAGAAGCAATCTCCTGATGACCATAAAAATCAAAGCCACCAAAGAATAATGAACCTGCTTTCATGGTTCTTTCTGATAAACTGGGATTTCTTTTTTTCCCCCTCTTGTCCATTTCCCTGTTGTTGGTTACTTATCTAATACTTCCTTTGGTTCCCTCAGGGCACCTGGTTGAGGAAACCAAATAATAGAAATTCCATCTTAGAAACATCAATATCTGAAGTAAGAACTGTGGGTCTTTCTTTCAATAGGGAAAATAATTTAAAAAAAATTCTGACAGAGGGTGTGTGGATGGCTCAGTTTAAGCAACTGCCTTGGGTTCAGGACACGAACCAGGAGTCCTGGGATTGAGTCCTGCATCAGGCTCCCAACTCGAATTTTGAAAAATTTGAAATTAAATTTTCTATTTAAAAAAAAATTCTGACAGCGATCACTTGGACTAAAGAGTGTTTTTATTTATTTAGGCACTCTGCTAATCATAGCTCCTGTGGCTTTATGAGAAGTTAAAGGATACACAACTTTTGGGACACAGAGAAATAAAGAAAGACTTACTTGACAATTAAAGGTAAGTTAAACTTCTCACCACTCTCAAGGAGCTGTAGTCTGTGAGAAGTCACACAGGTCACACACACAGTAAAATACAGTTAGAACTTTGACTGAGGTTGATTGTGTGGGAGAGAAGGTCAGGCATCAAGAGTGGAGAGTTTTGCAGGGTCTAGTTAGTACATTTTCCTGGGTTGGGGACCAGAAAAATTGTAGGACCACTGCATTTGCAGTGCCTGGTTCAGTTTCTGGCTCCTAACTGTTCGTACCTACTTAGTGATTGAAGGAATAAAGGAATAAGAGATTTTTCATTTTGTTTTGAAAGTCTATGACTAGAGAAGTATTATGCTTAGATTTACAGTTTAAAAATATTGAACTTGTATGAGTAGAAATTTGGATTAAGAGGTGTTAAATGGGAAGTGGGGAGACTAATTAAGAGGCTGTTTCAGTAACTCAGGAGCCAAAGGATGAGAACGTCTGAAGCTAGGACTTGAAAATAGATGAGAGGAAAGATTTGAGAGATAGTTTATTTAGGAGAATCCACATAATTGCTACTTTTTTGTAGAAATAGGGTAAATGCAGGGTTAAAAGAAAGTCTCCAGTTTCTGTCTTGGGCATTCAGGGGAGGAGGTTTCCATTGAACAAAATAGGGGAAAGAGGTGAAAAATGTTGGTTTTAAGTTTGAAGGCTATGACCATGGGCATACACACCTAGAGCTTGGGAAATAGGCCCCAGTAGAGTTCTGGCTTTGGTAACCCTAATCGCATATGTTACAGTATTTGAAAATGTTGCCATGATGAGCAGCAAAATGGGGAGAAAAAGTATGGAAGACAAAGGTCAGGGTAATAGCGTCTAAGGAGTGTAGTAGGAGAAATGGTTTTAAAGGAATTTGAGAAGGAGTGAACAGAGAATTAAAATAAAGAGGAAAAAGATTGTTCCTCATGTTGACAAATGAGTAATTGATAGTGTTAAATTCAACAAATTAAAAGGTATTCAATGTATGGAGCATTGTCAGAAGAGTTTCAGTACTATCTGGGGGCCAAAGGATAGTTTTAGGTAGCCTGAATGCCTGGATGCGAGGGAAGATAGGCAAGGTAGAGATAAACCACTCTTGGAAAGCATGTTTGAAGGAGAGAGGCTGATACAAGTCCAGTGCTTAGCATATAATAGGTGCTCCATAAATGTTTGTTGAAGAAATAAATGAGTACTTAGGTTCTGAACAGGTCAAGGCAACATGGTTATTAAGTGATGAAAGAGACATACACATGTTTATATGTTGAAAGATGTGGAGCCAAAGAAGAATGAAAAAAGAAAGTGATATAAAATAACATCTTGGAGAATGAAAAAAAGGAATGTCTCAGCACATAGATAAAACAATTCACTTCACATAGAAAATAGGAGTAAAGATCAGACATGCAAATGTTAATGTATTTGTAAATGGGGACAGAAGGGGGCAGAATATAATCTTGTCTATTCTCTGTATAAATTAGGGAACACAGGCCTGAGGCTGAAAAGAATGAGATCAATGATTAGAATGATTTTTGAGATAATGGTAAATTATCTGGTTTACCATATAAAAAGCTGGTCATGGACAACTGGGACTGGCCAACAGCACAGTGCATCCAGATGGCTTTGGATATCAAAAATCTTGGTTGGGCAAATTGCTCAGTTTTTTGTGTTTCTCCAGCTGTGCAGGGCACTACAAGAATAGGTGCAGAAGGAAGGTGAGTCGATTGGTGATTTCCTAGGGTTTTTAGGTCTGGATCAATGGAAGGACAAAGGTGTAAAGGAATGGAAGGTGCTGGTAAAACAGGTTTATTGTAGGATCTTTACTTGAGAAAGAATAAAATAAAACCAGAAGTTTGTTGAAAGATTTAGTGGTAATGAAATAGAGAAATTCATTGCATAGTTTCCTAAGGAATACATATATCTTAGTTATGTTATTATAATATCAAAAATTCAAAATTAAAATTCTAAGATAGAGTATTTCCAGTGCTTGACAGGGTCCAATGGATTACTGAAATGGAAAGGAGATTTAAAATATACATATACACATACACATCAATTAACTATGATTCTTTATTCAAGGTTTTGAGATAGAAGCATCAGATGCATAAATACTTTTAGATATATAAATATATATGATATATTATCATATAAGTATAGGACATAATATATATAATTAGAATTTGGATTCACAGATTCTTAAAAATGGCTGTGCTGATCCAGCATGAAGGGCATCTTGGTGGCTCAGTCAATTAAGTGTCTGACTCTTGATTTCAGCTCAGGTCATGATCTCAGCAGTCTGACCTCAGCATTGGGCTCCTCACTCAGTGCAGAGTCTGCTGGAGATTTTCTCTCTCCCTCTCCCCCTCACCCCACCCCTCTTGTGCTCGCTTGCTCTCTCTTTCTCAAATCTTTAAATCTTTAGATAGCATGAGTCTTTGGCAGTTTGAATGAACTGCCTATATACTTGATAATTTTTACTTATTATATGATTCATATCTGTTTTTTTAGAAAAACTCAAACACATCCTTAATAGCCACAGTGAGGAGAATCCTGAAGGAAATGTTAGCAGTGAGGAGGTTTCGTTTTGATGTGGGCACCATTTTTAATTGACTTTCATAATAGAATGTTGCTGTCAGTGGGATGACAATTTCCTTCCTTTCTCTCCACTTTTTAGCACACCTCTGTGCTGAAAATCTGACCAGCAATTTTACCTGCAAATCTACAATCTCCTGAAATAATATTTGTTCAAATAGCATCATTCTATTCTAGATAAAAATACTCCAGCTTCCTCACAAGAAATAGTGTTATTGCAAGCTTGAACTATTGAAAAGGTAATATTGCCTGCAAGGGGGTACGCCATCTTAATAAGACATATCTTCAAGACAAGGAAAAATGTACTTTCCAAATCCTACATGCGTTATAAACCACCACTTACGAAACCTTTGTTCTAAAGTGTTGCCAATTTTACCTGAGGCAGGCATTTTACTGCATTTAAAAGGTCTCCAAGGATGTTAGGGAATCTTAGGTGAACCTGCAGGCCCGGTGAATATAATGAAAACTAAAGTTTTTGTTTTGTGAAGTTTTCTCAAGGCTTTTCTCCTGGGTATTGAAATGCAGCTTCCATTTTGCTAGTCTAACTTCACTATGTAGTGCAGGCAGAAATTTTAAGAAGAAAATAGCTGGTGAATGTAATGCACTAAAAAAAATGGGGCTCTCTCTTCACTCACCCGCTGTTCGACTGAAGGACCTGATGGTAGAAATATTGTTAATCTAATTAAAAATAGAAGCCACCAGTCCATAAAAATGGGAGACCAATGTTATTTTTACAATCTTTTGCTTTTGTGACTTACTTGCTGGTTAGCTCTAGAAAAAAATTACCAAACCAAATTTACTCCTAAATTACTGCTAATGTCAATTTTTTTTCTCTCATTTTAAAATTCTAACCTTTCTCGCTCAATGGGACCAGGGTTTTACTCAAACTGATGGAGTAAACCAATTCACACTAGGGGGCTAATGCCTTCTTACTGTCTTGCTCTTTTCAGAGTTATCTTCTTCTTACCTTCCTTTATATATGTGATCCTTTTAATCATTTATTTGTCCAAAAATATATTTTTTGAACAGGACTTATACATCTATATATTGTCCTGGAAATATAGAAGCAAACAAGACCTTAGAGATTTCTGCTGTTAAGGAGCTTGAATTCCAATGGAGGGCAGACAACAGTACCCAGAAATTTCATAATACACATATATATGGCCAAATGGTAGATGCTGTGAAGAAATTAAAACAGGGTAAAGCACTGGAGAGTGGCTAGTGGGCTTTACACCTCTTGTTCCCCGAACCCAAATCAGAAGATAACCAAGGTTCTTTATATAAAAAACTTAAATACCAACTTAAAGAGTATTAGTAAAGTCATTTTTATCCATTTAATTTCAATGAAAGCTGACACAAAAGGACTGGTAACAAAAATATTTCCCACTTGAGAGAATGTGGCAATAGCATGATACCAGGGAAATGTTACTGTTACATTTCGTCCCCACCGGTACCAAAATTTTAATGGGGAAACTGAGAAAACATGCTTAATGATGAAAGAGGAGTAGAAAGGACGAAACTGTGGTAATCTCTAGATCTTTTCTGTCCAATATAGTTGTTGCTGGCAGGTGTGGACACTGAGCACTTGAAATGTAGCTGGCCCAAACTGACATGCACTATGGGAATAAAATGCACACTTGAATTTTGAAAATTTACTATGAAAAAAATGTGTAAAATATCTCATTAATTATTTTGATATTGACTGCAGATTGAAATAATGGCATGTTGGATATATTGGATTAAAGTTAGTTTCATCTGTTTCTTTTTACCTTTAAGCGGAGGGCTACCAGAAAGTTACACATTGCTTATGTGGCTCACATTGTATTTTGAACAGACAGTGCTGAACAAAACTCTCTAGGCCTTAAATCAAGACTCAGCAAACTTTTTCTGTAAGGAGCCAGGCAGTGAATACTTTAGACTTTGTGGACCAAGAGAAAAGAATGGCAAATATGTTGTGTATAGTTACATAACCATTTCAAGTACAACCACGTAAAAATGCAAATATCATATTTAGATTTCGGGTCAGACAAAAATAGATAGTGGAAGGTGACTGGGTGGCTCAGTTGGTTAGATGACTGACTCTAGATTTCCTCTCATGTCATGATCTCAGGGTCCTGAGATTCAGGCCCAAGACTATAGGGCTCCATGCTCAACAAGGAGTAGGCTTGTGGATTCCCTCTATCTATCTGCTTCTGCTCCTCCCCCCCACTCATGTGTGCATACCTGCTCTCTCTCTCTCTCTCAAATAAATAAATCTTAGGGGGGAAAGAAAAGATAGATGATGGGCTGGGTTTGGCCCATAGGACACTTCTGCCTTAGAGTATTGTGGAATGATGAAGGAGCTCAGCGCTCAGGGGTCAATATTGACTATCACTGAGCCAAAAAGATCAGACTTGGTTTTCTTTTCCCTTGTTTGTAAAATGAGGGAGTTAACATCTACCCTTCAAGGAATTTAGCAAGATTTGATGGAATTGGTTTGGAAACTACTTGGCAAAATGTCCATTTCTAACTTCTTACAAAATGTGAGATTGTCAAAAAGGACTAAGGTATTTGGACAGCATGTCTTTTGGGAAAATATAGCACATACATGCATACACACATACACACACCTGCACACACACATGAGTTCTTTAAAAAAAAGTGTTAAATGGGTCATATAATAACAGTTTAAATTGTTAGAAAACAACAAAACCTATGACTTATGATACATGTGTCCTGACCCTCTAAAGAAAATGTACAGTCCCTTAAATCTAATTGCCCCCAAAATGCTTGTCACCAAGAAGCACCAAGAAGCTCTCTGCTGGTGAAATTTCAAACACCTGGGTTGGTGGCCGTCTTTGAACAATGGTCCTACTTGAAATGTCTCAAAACAATCTGTGCAGAAAATCGCTTCAATATCAAGTGCTTTTGAGTGTTGCTTCTTTGTCTTTCTAGGAATGAGAGAATTGTCAGATCACATGACTAGTATTCACGGGTTAAGGGGGAAAAAACTGAATGGAAAATGACCCCCTGAAAATCCAAATAGCTTATTTTTTTCTTTTATTAATCACAACAGCATGCAAATGAATTTGGCAAGTATTTGCAACAATGAGTATGAGACATGAGATGTATTCAGGATACAGATCATCTTTGATGAATACCTGGACCATAGACTTCCCAAGAGCTCTGTGAACACTTTGGGCTCAGCAAACACATGTGCACCACCTTGGAGAATAATACCCATCCCATGGGATGAATTCATGAGAAATTTAGAGTTAATTTCATTCCCACAGTAATACTGACTTACACTAAATCACTCTCATTTGCTGTCCCCTGTGTGTCCTCTAGTAGTATCCCAAAATTCCATAACCCTGCTTCAATTTCTGAGAATGTCCTCACTTTTATATGTGTTGTATCACAATCTCACTGCATGCTTTGGCCTTTTGCAAGCTAGCATTATTAAGCATTGATATTAAGTGTCTCTATCACTAGCCCCATAGGCTGAAGCAGAAAACAAAACTATTCACTAGAGGCCACAATTTCAGATGCTCATGGCTCAAATGCAATTAAAGACAGGCACTGACTCTAAATAGGTGTCCCCATGAGAATTTTCAAAAACTCATTTTTAGCACCATTGCATATGACACGCCATAATTGCCATACAAAGTTGTTCTACAAAATTTCAATGTTTCTACACACCTTAGTCAAAAGATTAAGGGCTCTAGGGAGGGAAACCAGCCCAAGTTATAAACTGCCTTATTAACTGGTTGAAATTTTCATCCATTAGCATTCATCAGCTCCAGGTACTTCTTTGTCATTCAGTGTGACTCAATTATACTGAAGGTCAGTTGTTCAAATTAAAAAATATGCACTCTTCTCTCCATCAAACTTAATTATTATCAAAGGGTTGCCCTTATTATTTATTTGTCTGGTTTTATGCTTAAGTGAAAAGGGTGTGTGATATTATCCCACAGAGAAGATACAGCCAGATAATTTGGATTCAAGTTCAAATTTTGGAGTTTCCATACATGGTATGAGATCCTAGATAAGTTATTTAATTCCTGTGGTCTCAGGTTCATCTGTAAAATGGAGACAATAATAAAATCTGCTTTATAGAGTAATTATGAGGTTTAAATCAGTTAATACATATGAAATGCCTGGCATGGAGAAAGTCCATAGAAACAGTTGTTAATCATAGTACATAGGTAAAGAGCACACACCATCGTGGTCTAAAACTTAACTGGCATGATTGCATAACTTCTTTAAAAAATTTAATTTAATTCATTTTTTTTCAGTGTTCCAAAATTCATTGTCTATGCACCACACCTAGTGCTCCATGAAATACATGCCCTCCTTGGAGGCGAACCATAAGAGACTATGGACTCTGAAAAACAACCTGAGGGTTTTGAAGGGTCAGGGGTGGGAGGTTGGGGGAACAGGTGGTGGGTGATGGGGAGGGCACGTTTTGCATGGAGCACTGGGTGTTGTGCAAAAAGAATGAATACTGTTACGCTGAAAAAATTAATAAAAAGGGAAAAAAAATCAAAAAAAAAAGAGATCCTATAAATAAAGTGCTATTAAATAAAAAAAAAAAAAAGAAAAGAAATACATGCCCTCCTTAATACCAACCACCAGGCTCACCCAACCCCCCACCTCCCTCCCCTCCAAAACCCTCAGTTTGTTTCTCAGAGTCCACAGTCTCTCATGGTTTGTCTCCCACTCCGATTTCCCCCAACTCACTTCTCTTCTATTTAGAAAACTTTACAAGATGGGGCACATGGGTGACTTAGTCATTTAAGTGTCTGACTCTTGATTTCAGCTCTGATCATAATCTCAGGGTCATGAGATAGAGCCCCACTTGGGCTCCATGCTCATCAGGGAGTCTGCTTGAGATTCTCTCTCTCCTTTTGCCCATCCCCTGGTTCTCAATTTCTCTTTCTCTCTAAATCAATCAATCAATCAGTCAAATCTTAAAAAAAAAATCTTTACAAGAACTCCAGTTTGATAGGGACTTTTTTTTTTTTTTTGGATAGGGACTTTTTGTCTAGTGAATTACTGAGAACTATAATTTAAGGAGGAAGTTTTCATTGTAAATACGCCTTTGAAGATTATTAAAATTTTAAATTAAAAGATATCTTAGAAACGTTAAATCCAACTTGCCTAACTTACTAATGAGAAACTGAAGCCTAGAGAAGCAAAGTGATTTATCTAAGAACACAAAGCTACTTAGTCGCAGAACTCAGACTGCAATCAAAATATTCTGGTCTTTGACTCAGTGTTTCTTTCAGGACATCCTACTGACACAATTAAATTTTTTTTTTAAAGATTTTATTTATTTATTTGACAGAGAGAGATCACAAGTAGACAGAGAGGCAGGCAGAGAGAGAGAGAGAGGGAAGCAGGCTTGCTGCTGAGCAGAGAGCCCGATGCGGGACTTGATCCCAGGACCCTGAGATCATGACCTGAGCCGAAGGCAGTGGCTTAACCCACTGAGCCACCCAGGCGCCCCACAATTAAATTTTAACAGACAAGTGTGTCTGAGGTTTCAAGGGGTTTTTCTACATATCTGAAGCTGTAAATGTTTAAAGAAAAAGAGTGAGAGAGGGCATATTGTTATTATCAAACCAAGAATGCACGTTCTTCCAGTTTATAGTTGCCAAATATGATCTGGGATGCCAGTTACATTGAATTTCAGGTAAACAACTTTTTTTTTCTTTTTTTTTTTTTTTTTAGCAAGTATGTCCCATGTAATATTTGGCTGTGATGTAAACCAAGTGATCCTGTATTTTCATTTGCTTAATATGGCAACGGTACTGAGTCCCTGCAGATGAATGAATCAGTAAATGACTATAACTGGGTTAGTAATTTCCACATGGAGAAGTAGGATAAGACATAATCCAAATTTGTGACTTTTTATGAAGAAAGGATAAAAGTATTGTACTTGTAAAAGGGCAGATACCAACATTACAACCTCATCCTGGACTTAGATATATTTGATATTAGTGCCAGCGGTTGCCAACACTGAATGCTCTCCCTGTACCAGACACTTTACAATAACTGTCTAGAAATTGTCATTTGATGCTCACACAACCTAGATGGCCAAGGACTATTATTATCCTCTTTATATATGAGATAAGTTAGTTTGGGTTTTGATCTACAGAGGCTTATTTCTTGTTCATGCTGTGTCTCTCAGGGCGAAGAGGCAGTCCTGCATTGTGGAACCACACTGAAGGGGAAGCCTCTGTCCAGGACATTGTGAGTCTCGTGTGCAGAGAAAATAGATCATGGTGGATCTCTGCCAGCGGAACGCTACTGCTTTTAAGTGACACAGGCCACTTTGGTTCAAATGTCATTGGCTATAGCAAAAGGCACACGCAAGCTTAAGAAAATGAGGCAAGAGAGTATAGTTCTTTGCCAGGTTAGAGTGGCAAATATTTTGAGCAACAGTGCCATGTACAGTAATGGAAAGCTGAGGTGCTGAACAGTTAAGGGATTCACCCACTGTCACCTGGTAGTATTTTTGACTTGAGCATTCTGAGTCCATATCCTGGGTTTTTAACCCTCTACTACACTGTCTTCTTGCTATGTGGGGACAACAGCCTGGAAGTAACCTATGTCTGTTAGCATGCACACTGAGCACGTCGATTGTGATCAGAGAGGATCCTGGGAATTGTGTCATGCCGGAGGCTCCTTGACAACCTCCCTGTGAGGCCAGCTTCAGAAATACCAGGAGGTCACATTGGGGGCTTCCCTTTCTGCCCTATGTACACTACTGTAATTGAAGCAGAATGTCTTTTTAGTTGTGCTATATAGGGTTTTAAAAAATGCATAAATAGTGTCCTGCACTTTAAATAAGATCCATTAGCAAAGCCCAGACACTATTAGCCAGTGAAATGACTTTTGGGTTCCAGATGTTTGTACAGTGTTTTCCTGTGATTCCCATGATTGCCACTGAGTGGTTACACCTCCTTTACCAAGCTGAATAATACATCACACTTAAACTGACATCTCACCAGAGACAGAGTGCTTCTGGAAGGCCTTGGAGAGACTGAGCTGTTGAAAATGAATGGATATTAAAGTGAAATATTAGGCCACATAGTAGAGCATGGCTTGTTGCATAAGAATGTTAAAATGATGTTATTGGCAAGTTGGAGAACACAATAAGCAGAAAATGATTATAACAGCTAGGAAAAATGACGTCTTACAAAAAATTCATTTATTACCTTAAATGGCTTGTTCATAATTGTAAACATTTTCCCATTGTGGTAAGAAAACATAAATCTTTTTTTTTTTCCTTTTGTGCTCAGGTAGGTGATTTTTTTCTTTTTTCTTTTTTAACATCCTTTCAAAACTGAGATCTATTTGCATTTTTCTAATTGATGAGAGAAATAAATTTTACTCAAATCAGCATCAAGTGAATCCAAAATTTGCATATGGTATTTCTGAGAAGGGATTCTAAGAACTCTTGCCTGGTCATGTAATTTTACAAGTTCACTTTATGGCACATAATTTTACCATAAACAGCCACTTTCCATTCAAGCATTTAAGTCATTCAGGGCGAGGTTTTATTGAAGTAGCATTAGGAAAAATCCCTGAGGTCCAGTCTTTGAAACTTTTCCTTCTGGAAACGCATATAAACTTTAAAGACGAGGCTGGTATTGGCTCTACATCCCATTACGTATTCTTCTCCAAGCAGGGCAGGGCATTTTTATTTGTGAGTCAGTATGTTATGGGATAACTTCATTCCTCTTTTTAAGAATAAGCCTATCATAGAGAACAATACCCAGAAGTCTAAGGGTATGTGTTTTAATACACCCTCTTCTCCTTTGCTGAACGAATATACTCATTTTCAAACATGGTTTCCAGCATGATTTACTGGACTTCAGGTGCCATAGCAGAGCCAGCAAACATGCAGCTGGAGGTTGTTACGAGTATGAGGATGAGGAACGCAACAGAGTCCTTGTTCTTAGCCTTAGCTCATGTTGAAATCTCCTATAGAGATTCACAAACTCCTGCTGCCTGGGTGGCATTCCTAGCGCTTCTGATTGAACTGGTTTGGAGTCCAACCTGGGCCTTGGGATGTGAAGCCTCCCCAGGGGTTCCTAATGTACAGCTAAGACTGTGAATCTCCAGCATCAGAATGGAGGGAGAAAAAAATGTGTGTTCAAGAGTGGCACAGACAGGGAGATTGGGCAGACAGGAAGGGCCTTGTTATTTTCTGATAGAATTGCCAGTAACCTGTTTCTCCTCCTCCTTCTCTGCCTGCTGGTATCTTTCTCCTCTTTTCCCCAACAATATACAGAGTCCCTACTATGTGACAGTGTCCTACATGGATTCCCTTATTGAGTCCTCAACACAAACACATGCTTTAGATAATATTACTCCTGTTTTGCAGGGGAGGATGTGGATGGTCAGACAAGTTTAGCCACAGGAACAGTGGTACATATTCATGATGGCTTTGTGCTTGTGTCTCTGCTTTAAAGAGTCCAACCCAGCAATGTAGTTTGTTCTTTTTATGACCCTTAGATCAGTAGGTGTTGAATTTCTGATTTTATTTATTTATTTATTTATTTATTTTGCATTTCAATTTGTGTTTGTGAAACGAAGATACTGTTGCAAATTCTTCTTCTAGTATTTTCTCTCTGGTTTCTTATTATTGAATAGAACCCACTCCGTAGGCAGCCACCAGGTGAGATCAAGTATCCTTTTCTCTTCATATACAAATAATCCTAATCCTGGTAACAGTTAGCTATTGACATTTTTTTACACCATAACCAAAGCTTCCCAAATTCTACTCTGACGTTCTATCAGTGGGTTTGGTCAAGTCTAGTAAGTAGTGATGGGGGCAATGAAGATGTCTGAAATGATGAGTCGCCATCCTTAGACTCCATGTTGACATAGGGAATCAAGATGGTTAAAATGAAAGTGGAAAGAACAGTCCCAGTTTCTACGACAAATCCTCTGTAGTCAGACACTGGCAGTTACATAGGAACCGTTTCCTCCTTCTTATGAGTAAACTTGCTTTTTGCAGTGATCCTCTTGACTTTTGAATCTCAAGTTCCTATGTATGTGTTTGCCAGAATTTTGTACACATTCACATTATTGTTTAATAACATTCTTAGTCTAATGCAACACTCCTATGTATTTTATAAAATAAAACTATTTCTAGCATGCACACAGATCATGAACAGCTAATAAGTGATGAGGGAGGGAAAAAATTAAGGAGTGGAGAGATTCTGGAAGTATTTTGTGATATAAATGCAGTGGATTGCTGGTGTGGATAGATTATCTGTCTTCCTATCTCTCTATTTTGCTTGTGGGGGAAAATATGAGAACAAAACTCATCTCCTTCAAAATTTATTTTGTATCTCCTTAGGAAATTTTGACAACTCAATGTTATGACTTTATATAAACATAGCAGGAGAAGTAGTTTTTTTGGTTTTGTGTCCCCCATATGATGAGAGCAGACAGTGATCACTTTCATCCACAGTGTGACCATGTTCGCTGCCAAAGAGGAAGTCACAAAATGATTCCCTACCACTGAGGGAGATTATAGGAGTAGTGTCTTTAACCAATGAAGGTTATTAAACATAGAATATAAGGACATATGATATATCTTCTAACAATTGCTCCTAATGACAAAAGTTCATTGTCATTAAAAATCACCTCAAAAATTAATTTAGTCCCATGGGGCTTCTATTATTCTGAACATTTTGAAAATATCTCTATTGCATATATTTTTCACAATTACTACATCAAGATATTTCTACTTCTGAAATAACTGCATACCTTAAAATGTTTGGATTTTAATTTTTGGCCTGAACATATTCGGTGATAAGACCAAAATGCTACACTAAATTTGAACAATCTTCAAAAGTTCTGTGTGGAGGAGTTATCTCTCTGAATAGTCATTCTTTCTCTAAATAATTAAGGACCGGTTTGCACTTGTTGAGGAAGCCCTCATTAGCTGGGGATAAAGGCCTACTCAGTAAGAGAGAAGCAGTAGACGTATGTTTTGGAACTCATGAATCCTTCTATGTTCTTAAACCTTGTTATCTGTAGTAATAGGAAACAGCAGAGGCCTTGAGTCGCTCTCTCTCATTTAGACTCTCAGTCTTCAATTCCATGTAGAATAAGCATTTGCTGTATTCATAGGAATTCCGAAGGACACTCTCCCTGAGGAATTTTTGAGTTAGACTCTCTTCACTGCACAAGGTCACAGTAGATCTGGAAGAGATAAAAAGGAATTCCTTCTAGTTTTTGTTTTCTAAATGACAAGTCAGAGTACGTGTTTCCTTTGCTACTGTCTCTGATACTGAAATAAGTGTTGCTTTCTTTCTGAAGTAAGTCTTTCTTTCTTGCATTCCAACTTACACAGTTAGGCCCAGCTGACATATCATCATGTATCTTTCTTACTCCATCCTGTTAGTACTTAACTTCACATGCCTCGTGTTTGGGAGGGGAACAGATACAGAGCAAGGAGCTGTTTACACATAATCAGCGATGCCAAATGATGTTAATAAGGAAGAGTGACTATGATTACAGCAAACTGACAAAAGCTTTAAAGATTCACTCTTATAAAATGGGAGAGCAAGTTGGGAAATAGCCAGGTGGCCGAATATCTACATGAGATTGAAATATAATAGGACTAGATGTGTAGTGGTCTTTGGAGACAAATCCAAAAGGAGAATTTTATTTTGAACAATAAAAGTTACATTGGAGGGACGCTTGGGTGGCTCAGTGGGTTAAAGCCTCTGCCTTCAGCTCAGGTCATGATCCCAGGGTCCTGGGATCGAGCCCTGCATCGGGCTCTCTGCTCAGCAGGGAGCCTGCTTTCTCCTCTCTGCCTGCCTCTCTGCCTACTTGTGATCTCTGTCTGTCAAATAAATAAAATCTTTTAAAAAAATTTTAAAAAAGTTACATTGGAATAAGAATATCACTTTATGATTAGTCTTTGAAGGACTGCTGTCTTGTGCCTGCCGAAGCTAGGCAATGTTTCATAAAAAGATGCATTACTTACAGTTAATTTTTTCCACAACTCACCATATGATTGATCTAGTCATTCAAAAACTATGATGACTCTTCTCAATCTATACAGTCATGTCTCTGGCAAAACACAGTAATTCAGTTTGATCAGAAAATTTCTGCTTATATTTATAGAGTTAACTAGGGTGAGTTAAGCGAAAATCAGTAGTGAGAATTAGGACAGTGGCAGAGTGTGCTGTTTCCAATACTCTTGATTTCATATCATTAAAACCATACAGAATAACCCAGTGTAGAACCTGGGACACATATGGCCCCTAAAGGCCCTTTGACTCGGTTTTATCCATGACCTTCACTAACATCTCAGATTTCTTTAATAGTCAGTTTAGTACCAAAGCCCAGGGATGGTATTAACTCGGGTTTATGTTATTGGAGTTGAATTTAAAAACACTACATCTGAGGGGGGATGTCAGCAAGATGGCTGAATAAGGCCCTCCTTACTCCTATGCCCCCATTAACAACAATAATTTGGCATCTTCCCCCAGTCAAAAGTGTGTTTGTAAGAGATATGGGATTCAGATAGGCACTGTGAACCCCCAGTGCAGTCTAAGCATGAAGAGAAGAATTTTGAGAAAAGATATCTGCATCTAGGCTGCTCACTTGCCAACCACTGTCCCAGTGATAAACCTGGAGACAACTCCACGCCCCTGAGGATTCTGTTACTTTCCCATTTGGCTTTGGTCTATTGCCAGCACCATACCCAAAGGAACCCAGGAAGACTCTTGTTCATCTGAATGTTGAGCAATATGTCTACAGACGTCCATCCTGACAGTAGATCCTGAATTGCCCCATGAACTGGCTCCAGTCCGCCTTAGTCAGAGTCCAGAGGCCCCTGGAGAACACTAAATTAGACATTCACTATGGATGAAAGAGACTTTGTGAAAATCCAGGAGTCTGGTGGAATTTCCAGCACATTATTGGAGCAAAAATAATCCAAGATTGAATGTTTTAACACAGTAAAGACTAGAGGAGGCGAGTGCTATGCCAAATATGAAGAGAGCGATGCAAAGACTTTGAGGAACATGAAAATCAAAGAAACGTGACACTACCAAGGGAACAATAATTTTCCAGTAACCAAGTCCCAAATCATGGAGATCTACAATTTACCTGATAAAGAACGCAAAGTAGGCACTCTAATATGGCTCAGTGAGATACAAGAAAATGCAGAAAGACAATTCAATGAAATAAGGAAAACAATTCAAGAACAACATGAAAAGTTTAACAAAGATGTAAAAATCATCAGAAAACATCAAATAGATTCTGGATCTGAAGAATACAATGAATGAAATGAAAACTGAGACAGAAGACATTGACAGTATAACAGATTAGCAAAAGAAAGAAGCTGTGAAATACTAGACAGGAGCTCCTAAATTATGAGTTAGAGGAGGAAAAAGATAAAAGAATTTTAAAAAAAGCCTACATGAACTATGGGGTCCAGTGAGAGAAACAATCTGTGAATTCCTGGAGTCTAAGAAGAAGACGATGGGGAGAGAAGGGCAGAAAGCCTAATTAAAGAAATAATGTCTGAGAATGTTCTAAATCTGGGGAGAGCATTCTAAAGACAAATTCACAAAACTAATAGGTCACTCCAAAATTTCAATCAACTATGTTCTCCAAGATATATTGTAATATAAAACTGTTTAAAACCCAAGAGAAAGATAATTTTTTAAAGCACCAAGAAAAAGATTTCTCTCCCAGAAGGGGAATACTTCTCCCTGCAAAGACTATTTCAATGGATTTCTCAGCAGAAACTATGCAGACAAAGAGAGAGTAGGATAATATATTTAAAGTGCCAGAAGGAAAAAACTCCCAACCAAGAACACTTTACCTGGCAAAGATGTCCTTCAGAAGTGAGGAAGTTCATCGCCTCTAGAACTACCTTACAAGAAACGGTGAAAGAAATTCTTCAAGCCAAAAGAAAAGGTGCCAATTAGTAATATGAAAATATATAAAAGTATATTTGAAATGTATATATTGAAAGTATATATGAAAGCACACTCGTAAAAAGTGCTATCGTGAGTGCTGTGAAGTGTGTAAACCTGGCGATTCACAGACCTGTACCCCTGGGGATAAAAATACATTATATGTTCATTAAAAAAAAAAAAATTTGGAAGGGGAGGCGAACCATGAGAGACTATGGACTCTGAAAAACAACCTGAGGGTTTTGAAGGGTCAGGGGTGGGAGGTTGGGGGAACAGGTGGTGGGTAATGGGGAGGGCACGTTTTGCATGGAGCACTGGGTGTTGTGCAAAAAGAATGAATACTGTTACGCTGAAAAAATAAATAAAATGGAAAAAAAAACTAAATGCAAACAAACAAATGAAATTAAATGGGACAATAAATAAAAAAAAAGTAAGTATAAAGTCAAATTCAGTATACTCTAATACTATCATATGGTGGTATGTTAACCAATAACTCTAGTATAAAGCATAAGAGACAAAAATATAAAAAATAAGTATAGTTGCACATTTTTTGATAAATACATAATATAAAATGAGGTAAAGTGTGATACCAAAAACATAAAAGGGGAGTAATGTGTAGAGTTTTCCTTTGTCATCAAAGTTTAGCTGTTACCAATGTAAAATAGACTGTTATATCTGTTGGATGGATTATGAAAGCCTCACAGTAATCACAAAGCAGAAACCAACAGTAATACACAAAAGATGAAAGAGAATCAAATCATATCACTACAGAAAATTATAAATTCATAAAGGAACAGCAATAAAGGAACTATAAAACATCCAGAAAACAATGAATTTGATGACATTGGTAAGTCTTTGGCAGTCAAAAATTACTTTAAATGTAAATACATTTAATTCAAAAATCAAATATATACACACAGTGGAATATTATTCAGCCATGAGAAATAAGGAAATTCTGCCATTTGCAACTACATAGATGGAACTGGAGAGCACATGTTACGAAATCAGCCAGACAGACACAGACAGATACCATATGTTATCACTTATCTGTGGAATCTAAAAAAGTCATACTTCTAGAGACAGAGTAGAATGGTGGTTGCCAGGAGCTGGAGATAGAAGAAATGGGGAGATTGGTCAAAGGGTACAAACTCCCAGTCTAAAGAGGAATATATTCTGGGGATCTAATGTCCACCATGGTGTCTATAGTTAACTATATTGCTATATGTTGTATGTTCTTATTATTTAAAAAAGGTAATTATGTGGAGTGACGGAAGTGCTAACTAACCCTATGTGTTAATCATTTCACAACGTATATATGTATCAAATCGTCATATGTACCTCTTAAACTTCACACAGAAAATAATACTGTGAGTCTCTTGTAGAAAGTAAGAAAGCGTAACATTGATATTATAGATTAAAACTTTCCTTTCTAAATGGAAAATGGTGTTATTAATAATAATACCCCATGGGCAGAACTATGATAGTTATTTTAATAAGCTTTTTTAATGAAAAAAATACTTAAAAATTTTAAGCTAAACATTGAAATTCAGTAGGGGTTCCATGAGTAAAAACAAAAATTGTTGTAGTGGGCAAGGCACTATAAAGTTTAGAGGACATGCTGAGAGTCAGCGATAGATGAAAAGCAAGTAGAAGTTCTTTTAGGCCACTTGTTGTATCACTAAATGAAAAAAAAATGATGCAAAAGCTTTATCCTACTTTTCTAGCAACTGAGATACTTTGAGGATCATAAATTTGAGTAAGTCAGACTCAAAATAATCATAATATAAATTTTAAAATAGGTTAATATTGTATAGATGGTATGTATAGTTTCTGGAAATGCAATAATAAATATAAATCAATTTTAATCATAGAACTTATCACAAAGTAGAATACTTGGTTCATGTTAGTGCTGACATGCTAGCCAACCAGTTTTCAGCTACTGTGTGTTAAACTAAGGGCGTTAAAAAAAATATGTACATTGATAAATTCATTCCATTAACTCTTGTATTATATTTTAGAGGAAAAATACTCCACTCCACATTTGCTTTTTTCTTTTTTAGAGAGTTAGAGAGAGGTAGGGGAGGGACAGAGGGCAAGAAAGAGAGAATCCCAACCAGGCCAACTTGGGGTTCGAACTCACAACCCTGAGATCATGATCTGAGCCAAAATCAAGAGTCGGGTGCTTACACTGACTGAGCCACTCAGCTGCCACTCCATTTCATGTTTTAAATGTATCATTTTCAGGTTGGTGAATAGTGTTTTCTATATAGATTGGCCAATTAAAGGGAGCTGTAAACTTTCCAGGGTTTACAAATACTATCAAATTCTTAAATCATACAGATAACTCTTGCCCCTGAAATTGACTTTCGCAGCTGTAAAATTGATTTTTTGGGGGGTCTTGAATCTGATCCAGCATCCCAGCTAATTGGAAAACCATGCTTGTGATATAGCATGTCTTTAAAGTGGTCAAGATAGCAGATGGTCTCTAAAGCAAATTAAAAGCTAACAAGCCCAGTTGGGGCACGTCTGACAGCAACACTTAAAATGGAAAGGGAAAATGGACACAGTTCTGCTACTCTGACAATGGCAGTCTGTTACATACACCCAAAGCATGTGCCTTTTGGCAAATAGTCTGTTATTAAAGGTCAGACTCCTGCCTCTGGTGTGTCTCACTTAAGTCTCCTCTGTATTCCTCATCTAGGATTTATATATGCAATCTTTCAATTTAAAAGCTCTGTTTTGTTTTGTGTGTTTTTTTTTTAAAGATTTATTTATTTATTTTAGAGAGGGAGAGAGAGAGAGAGCATGCACACACAAGTGGGAGGGGCAGAAGAAGAGGGAGAGAGATTCTGAAGCAAATTCTGAGCCAAATGCAGAGCCCAATGCAGGGCTTGATCTCACAACCCTGAGATCATGACCAGAGCTGAAACCAAGAATCTGACTCTCAACTGACTGTGCCACCCTGGCAGCCCTCGATTTGAAAGTGTTTTATGCTCTATAGCACATTCAGGTCACAATAATCGTTCTTTGCTCCCCTCCGCAAAATAATTTCCTGACATCTCTTTGCCTGTAGTCATCTCCCCATCATACCCTGGTGTCTATAAAACCAGGAAGTTTAACTGTGGGGAAGAGGCTCTACATTGACTCAGTCTCACTGCTTGAGATGGGTAAGTCTAGGCAATATGACATGGCAGAAGGGGTTTGAGCCATGTTACTTGTGTCAGAGACAAGGGCCATTTACTTTCGTTTGCTTACTCAGCACTGGGAGGAGACATGATAGGAAGCTTGCAGATTAGAATTCTCTTTCCCCTCAAGCAAACATCATGGGTGTTCACTGGGGAGGATGATTCCATTACTTTTAACCAAGACATTTTGACAAGTTCACAGGAGCCTCCCATGGCTATTTTGTAGGAAAATAAGAAGAATATATTTCTTGTTAAGGTTTAGTTGGCCACCACACAATTCAGGCACCCTACGTTGGCCTCAATAAAGGAGTTAGTCCTATTTGCCTGCATTTGCCTTGAGAGGTCTAGATAGATATTTCACAGTATTCATTTCACTTTGGTGACATGATATCAAAATTATCAGTTGCTTAAGTTTTTCTTGAGCATCATATGAAACATGCTAGACATTTCTTTGTCCTCTGGACTTAAATATTTTGTTAGCAAGATTTAGTATATTCATTCTTTATCTCACATCATGTACTAGGAATGCAGTAGGCACTTGGAAAATATGGATTGACCAACTGGTTATTTGATGAACCCATGACACTGTTGGTTTCATTAAATGATCAAGAAAGCTGCATTGTTACCACTTATCCAGTATGCTATATTTTGGAATATGACTGCACATTCCTGGCTATTTGTTTTATTTTGATTCATTCTTCAGTACATTTCCACTCTACAAATAGCTGCAAAAATCTGAATATTTTTCAGTAGGATTATTCAGAGATCAAATGTCATTTGGGGAGGGGTGCCTGGGTGGCTCAGTGGGTTAAGCCTCTGCCTTCAGCTCTGGTCATGATCTCAGGGTCCTGGGATCAAGCCCTGCATAGGGCTCTCTGCTCAGCAGGGAGCCTACTTCCTCCTGTCTCTCTACCTGCCTCTCTGCCTACTTGTGATCTCTCTCTCTCTGTCAAATAAATCAATAAAACCTTCTAAAAAATGTCATTTGGGGAAAGTCTAAATGACTAATGGTTTTAATTTCTCATTTGGATACATTTTATTATAATGCAGGTACAACTTCCTTTGGGCACCCTATCAATTTGAGGAGATAATATTTTGACTCACTAGAGTTTTTCGTTGTTTTACTCAAAGCCTGCTGAGAAATACCTGCCACTAGCCATGTAAATGGAAATTAAAAAAAAAAAAAAAAAAGAAAAACGACTGATTTTATCTGTTGTGGAATGCATGTACTTCTTTGCAACTTAGCCACTTGATTCGGTATGGCATGTATGTGTGTTACAATGAAGAAATAGACATGGGTTTTCTGCTTAGTACAAATTCTTGCTTTACTACCTTTTATATTTCATGAGTCAGTGCCAGTCATAACCTTTTTGTTGTTTGTAGCTTGTATTAACTTTGTAGGAACATGGTGGCTGCTTGCCTCACAGGTAAGGGAACTGACACTTCTATTTCTCATTTGCTTGGTCAAGGTCATTTAGTGGATGAAGCTGAGAAGTGGACCAAAGCCTTTTCCGCTAGACTCTGATGTTCATTCTCTGTTTACTCAGAAGCATTACTGTACCTTTAAAGTTCTACATTCCATAGTTCTTGACTGTTGAGCTTTTAAAGACTTTTGGAGGGGAACCTGAGTGTCTCAGTTGGCTAAACATCAGACTGTTGATTTCACCTCAGGTCGGGATTTCAGGGTTGTGACATTTAGCCCCAAGTCAGGCTCCGCAATCAGTGGGGAGTCTGGTTGAGACTCTCTCTCTTTCCCCTTGCCCCTGCCCCATGCGAGCTCTCTCTCTCTCTCTCTCTTTAAAATAAATAAATAAATCTTTAAATGGTTTTGGAATTTCTTTGAGACATGAGAGAAGCAGTCCTCTGACCCTTGCTGAAAGTGAGGACATGGGACTCTCCTGATCTCTGGGTCACCGTGACCATGCGGTCAGGCCCCTGTGCAGTGCTGATTAGTGTAGAGAGGGGGAGATGGAACTTTTTGAATAATCTTTTATTCAGCTATGAACAGCTTCTTCCAGAGGCTGTCTCTCTGGGAGAAATCCCACGCAATGGTTGCTTTTACTCACGTGCTTTGCATTTTCTATGAACAATTTGGCAACTGGAAAATATACACAAGATGAAAATCCAATAATTCTACAGGGGGAAGGAAATTATAGAGGAGAAATATATTTCACTTCCTCCCTCTCAGGTACTATTGATCTTTTTAAAATTAAGACACTGACACTTGAGTTTGATCTCCAAACCAAAGGTGAGAACATCGTCTCTGACAAGTCAGACTTCTGCCCCTGGGCTGGCCATCAGTCTGGACTGTGCTGCCAGGCCTTTAACCTCTCCATCTTTGATGCAGCAAAGCCTAGAATAAAGCAAAGACATAACTGTGAGGACATAATATGAAAGGCTCCCTCATTTTATGGCCCTGGAATATCATGGGCTCTTGGGTTGTAAGGGAATGTTGTAAGGTTTTCTAAGCAATTCTCTGCCATATTTTTAATACAGACCCTCCTAATGAGCTGAGACTATATCCTATGTTCAGTTCAGCCTTGCAGGGCTAGGAGGAGGCCAGTATTGGAAATCTTCCCCAGACCCAGTTTAATCCCTGGGTTTTGTGGAATGTACATTTTCAGGAATTTGAAGGGTAGTGAATGTCATTTATTAAGTACCTACTGTGATAATTATTTCATAAACACGATAAACATGTATAAGTTGTACAAGTTTATGAGGTGGATGTTCTTACAGATAAGGAAGCTAAGGCACAGAGAAGAATAACGATCATGTTTATCGTTTATCACATTTACTCAGTTGTGGAGCTGGGTTTCCAGTCCAGGTTTGTCTCATTGGAAAGACCATGCTCTTATTGGATCATACCATGCTATTTGAAGAAACTTCGCGCTTAGAAAACTAATGTTTTCTTTTTTTCCCCCTCATAATTTTCTTATTTTTTTTCTTGGTTGAAACAATGCATAACTCTGTTTGCTGCTTACAGTTTCAAAGATTATGTTTTCTATCTTTGCTGACATTTTTGAAGTCTAAGTGAATATTTATATACAATGCCTCTTTCTTGCATTTTCTTCTAGATTTCAAGCAAATTTAATAACTCCAATTTAAACACAGATGCACAGAGAAACCTAGAACCTGTGTACACTAACATTTTTAATTTTACATCCTAAATTGAGTCCTTTTATCAGTGCTGAGATTTCTTGAACTAGAATGGGGGATGACGTTCTCTTTGATTCATCCTCATATCTACCCTATGATATCAGGGCTACTATGTGAGGAGAGGAGAGAAATTTGCCCCAAATGTCTCTGAAACTTTTGTTTTTATATTTACCTTCTTTATTTTTATTTATTTATTTATTTATTTTAAAGATTTTATTTATTTGACAGACAGAGATCACAAGTAGGCAGAGAAGCAGGCAGAGAGAGGAGAAAGCAGGCTCCCCACTGAGCAGAGAGCCCGATGCGATGCAGAGTTTGATCCCAGGACCCTGGGATCATGACCTGAGCTGAAGGGAGAGACTTTAACCCACTGAGCCACCCAGGTGCTCCTATTTACTTTCTTTAAATTACAAAAAGTTATTCAAGTATAATTAACCTACAGTGTTATAGATGATTCAGGTATATAATACAGTGATTCAACAATTCTATACGTTACTCAGAGCTCACTGAGGTAAGTGCACTCTTAATCTCCTTTATGTGTTCCATCCATCTGCTGCCAGCCTCCCCTCTGGCAACAACCAGTGCCTTCTCTGAATTTAAGCATCTTTTTTTTTTGTCTATTTTTGTTTGTTTGTTTTCTTAAATTCCATGCATCCTTATATTTATTTCAACATCATTTATAATAGCCCAGATATGGAAGCAACCTAAGTGTCCACTGATAGATAAATGGATAAAGAAAATGTGATTTCTATTACATAGCTACAAAAAAAGAATGAAATCTTGCCATTTGCAACAACATGGATGGACCTTGAAGGTATAATGCAAAGTGAAATAAGTCAGTCAGGGAAAGACACATACCATATGATTTCATTCTCTGAAACTATTTTTAAACATCATTTATAAAAACATCAGGCAGATTTGGATTTTGCCATTTGAGCATGTTAAAACTGCACCTGTGCATTTATGTCTAACCATGACATCACCCTCAGTATTCCCTGAGGAAGACAGGCTTCCCTGTTCTCAAGGCTTGTTTCATCTCTTTTGCTTCCCCCAAAGTCTCTTCCCCTAGTTCATTCTGAAGAATATTTATTCCTTCTTTACAGTTCTGCATAGGCATGCTTCCCTGACAACTGTCCCACTTTCTTAGTCCTATCTCCGTTTTATATTATACCTGCATCTGACTGTGAGTCTGTGTATTTCTGAATGTATGTATTCATGAACCTGTAGAGCAAATTCGCTTGGCACATCTCAGCATAAGCAGAAAACACTTCTATCTTTCTGAATCCAAGAAGCTAGCTAGCACAATGCATAGCACATAGTAGTCACTAGATGGTCTTACCAATTAAAACTAAGCACTCTAAATTTCAGAATTATATTATGAACTTGGTTTATGAAATCCTGGTTGGTTTCACTAAAGAGAAAGATGTACTTCTCAAGGAAGCTGAATACTGAACATCAGTATTCTGTTGGGACAGCTGGCACAGTGAAGAAATTTTGCAGCCATTTTTTTATTAAGGCAAAATCTAATTTTGGTTTCCTACTTCTTAATAACAAAAGTTTATAGCTTATTATTTTAAGAACTTAAAAGGAAAAAAATCACTAAGATAGCATATAAATAATAAAACCATTAAAACTGAATTTCAGTATCCCTTGACATAGACATTATTCTCAGCTAGTCAGTTAGAAAATGTTGTAACTAGCAAGAGACATTTTTTTTTCTTGTATATGTGTCTTTGTATTCTAATGAGATGAAAAAATCTTGGCTACAGAACTCACAGAAGACATATTGCTTCCTTTGTAATACAACTTTAATGGTTCTTATGGAGATAGAGTACAAAGTCAGTGCTATATGGCTCTAGACCCAGGTTGGCACGCTAAGACTTATGGGTCAAATCAAACCCACCATCTATTTTTGTGCAGTGTGGGAATGAAGGATGATTTAAAGCATTTTTACATCATTGAGAAAAATCAAAAGAAGAATTATATTTCATAGCTTGTGAAAATTATATAAAACTCAAACTTTAGTGTCTATAAATAAACTTATATAGGCACATAGCCATAGCCATTCATTTATATATTGTGTGTGGTGGTTGTTGGACCACAGTGAAAGAGCTGAGTAGTTTCCACAGAGGTATTATGGCTCACAACTCTAAAATATTTACTATCTGACCCTTTATGGAAAGTTTGCCAATCTGTCCTCTAAAAGACATGCTTCTAGTGCTTCTTCCACATCCATTTATCTTGGGAGAAATGTACAATCAATCAACACTTCCTTGCTACACTGGACAGTCTGTGTTCAGGATCTCACTTGGTTATATGAGAAATCAATGTGATTCAGTTCTAGAGTTTCTGATAAATCTAGCTGTGTTATAAAAATAAACAGGGTTTAAATGTAGCCTCTATTCTTGTTTGTCTTGCACATTTCAATAAACAAGGATGAATGGAAAATACTCCTACAAGACTCAATAGTATGTCACAGAGATAATGGGAATTTATTAAACTGAAGTATTTTCATTTCCAGTAACCCACTAATTATTCCTAGTTGTCATCCAGCTCTGCACCCATCAAAATACATTTGTTTTTACGATTCCAGGAAAAAGGTAGATATGGGCTGGAACAAGAAATTCAATATTTGGCTTTGCCTTTACAAAATGGTCTCATATTTGAGCATCTACGAAGACAGAAGCTTTGGGTTTGCAAAAATGAGGTTTTGTTGAGTGAAAAGATTTTACAAACCAATCTCATATCTGAGCCTGAAGAAGGTAAAAGCAGAGTCAAGCCTCAGTTTTTGGCATTTTGCTATTAGCTATTCAAGGAGAAGGGTGTATTATAATCACAAGTTTTGCTAGGAAAGGAAGGAGAACTAGGAACTTCTCTTGTTGCTAAGGGGTGAGGGTAGATAGGAGAACAGAAAGGCAGGAATGCACAGCATCTGGCAATATTTTTGTTGTATTCCTTACCTCCTCCCGTAGGCTTTAACCAATGGTTGGTGATAGAAATATTCAGTTAAGTGTAGGGACATGAAAGAGCAAGTCCTTAGCCTCCAGCAAAGCTTACAATGCCTGGGGTCTCAGGACACCATATTCAACATGGCAGAATCCACACATTCAAGTACACTCTGCACCCAAGGAAAGACCCAGGTGGCCCAGCCTGGGAAATCTTTCTGCCCCATAATGCGGGGACCAATAAAGTCTTCTACAGTTTCAGATAGAATAAAATAAGCAGACAAAAATTACACTGTGAGAACTCTGAGAATTAAACTGCTCTTGGAACCATAGTAGAAAAGTAGGACCCATGTGATAAACCTAAACAGAGTGACTTCCTGCTAAAATCAAATATTTTAATAGGACATAGAGCTTCATAGCATAATAGACAATATGTCCAGAATGCCATAAAACTCACTTAACATAGTAAGAACCAAGGGGAAAAAAACTCGAATAAGAGAATCAACTGACAGCGACATTGAGAAGAATCAGACATTAGAATTATCTGACAAGGATTGTAAAGCAGCTATTATAAATGGCTCTAACAATACATTATAAAATCTCTTGAAATAAGGAGAAAATCAAAATTTCAGAAAAGTAATGAAAGTTATAAAAATATCACCAAATAAAAAGGATAGAACTGAAAAATAAAATAACAAAAATTTAAGAAAATATTGGGTAAGCTCAGTAGAAGGCTTCCATTTTTTAAATCTTGGAGCCATATAAGCTTATTGGAAGAAATAGTAAAATTAAAAGCAAAAACTTAAGTAAATATTTTGCAATGCCTATTGCAATATGCATGTCTAGCATGGTGACCATGAGGTTAATCTGTAGCTATGGGGAAGGCGGTCCAATCTCAGTTCTTGCTGCCATCAACCAAAGTGAGCTTGTCAAGAGGTATTCTGCCATGCCAGCTTCAGGGGCCCTTATCTTGTGCAGATTGGTGAGACGGCCACCCACTCTTTGATGGACCTGACCTGCTCAACTCCCCAGAAAGTCACATAAATGAAACTCTCTAAGTGAATGTGAGGACAAAACAATATAGGTGAGGTAATATGAACAATAGAGAGAAATGGAAGATTTAAAACAAAAACAAAAACAAAAATCTGAAGAGACTCAAGCACTTGTGGAACAATAACAAGAGATCCAAAAATTACACCATCAAGGAGAGGAGAAAGAGAGTGCGATTGAAAGACTATTTGAATAAATATAGCTAAAGCCTCCCCAAATAAGGTGAAGCTCACAAAACTACATATTCGAGAAGCTGAGTGAACCCCAAACAGATAAGCTCAAAGGCTTTCATGTCAAGACACATTATCAGTAAATTTTGGAAAGCTTAAGATAAGGAAAAAATCTTGGAAGCAAGCAGAATTAAATAGTACCTTACTTGTAGACAAATGCTAAATCAAATAACAGTGTATTTTTCATGTGAATCAATGAAGGCCAGAAGGAAATGGTATATTATTTTTTCTTTCAGTACTGAAAGAAATGTCAAAACAAATTGTACAACTTATGTAACAATCATTTAGAAATGAAAGAAAATAAAGATGATTTCTAATTACATAAAGTTAAAAGAATTTGTCTCCAGCCCCCAAAGATTGGCTATTGGAAATTTTCCAAACAGAAATGAATAAAACAAGTTTTGGAGCATCAGGGAAAAAGAAACCAACAGAAAGATCAGAGTGATGAAAATATACAATAGACTACTTTTTCTGACAAGTTTAATAAATCATATTTGATAATTGAAGCAAATATTATTACATCAGGCAATACTGAGGGCACATTAACATGTAAAAGTGGGGAACGAAAGGAAGCAAAAAGCAAATATGGTTTCCATACTTCACTCAAAGTGGTAAAATGTTGATACTAGTAAACAGTTTTAAGTCAGAAAAATATATTGAATACTCAAAGCTGCCACCACAGAAACTATACAAAACACAAAGAAAAAATCAAGACGTGATGTCAAAATTAGTTCTAATAGTCTTTGGAAGGCAAGAAAAAAGAAATGGGGACATGAACCAGAGGAAACAAATAGAAAATAGAAAATAACACTAAATATATTAAATGCTAATATATCAATAATTATTTAAATGGAAATGGCCTAAACTAAGATTAGCAAAGTAGACCCAAATGACCAACTGTATGTGGTCTACATGAAACTCATTACAAATATAAAAGGTAGATTGAAAGCCAAAGAATGGAAAAACATATAACACGCACACATTAATTTTTAAAAAAGTATGAGTGGTACACTAATATCTGGTAAAATAGATTTTGAAGAAAAAAAATGCTGGAGATACAGAGGAGGAACATTACTTAATTATAGTTGAGTACTTTAGTGCTTCTCTCTAAGTAACTGAGGGAACTACAAAACAAAGTCAGCAAGATATAGATGATGTGAATGACATAGCCAACCAATGGAAAATAATATATATTGAACACTTCTTTCAGTACCTAGAATATATACATATATTTTTCAAGTGCTCATAAGACATTTACCATGACAGACAATATGCTGTGCTACAAAATAAACTTCAAAAAATTTAAAAGGATTGAAACTGCAGAATGTGGTCTCTGATCATAAGGGAACCAAACTAGTAATTAAGAATAAAAGACAATAGGAAAATCTTTAAACATGTGGAAGTTAAACAATACACTTATAAATTAATCAGAGAGCAAGGAGAAGCCTCAAAAGAGATAAATATACATAGAATTGAATAAAAATGAATATGCAACATATCAAAATTTATAGAACACAACAAAAACAGTGCCAAGAAGGAAATTTATAGCACTGAATATTTACATTAGAAACAAAGAAAATTTTCAAATCAATAACCTAAGTCCCTACCTCAAGACAAAGAAGAGCAAAATAAACCCATGCAAGGAGAAGGAAGGAAATAAGAATGATAACAGCAGAAATCAAGGAAACTGAATAGGAAAACAAAGTATAAAACAAAAAGGTGATCTTAAAACTAAATAAATTTGCTAAAACTATACTGAGAATGCAAACAAAAAAAAAAAAGAGGGAAGACACTGATCACCAATATCAAATGAAATTGGGGCTAGTACTACAGATCTTGCTGCCACTGAAAAGACAATAAGGACGTCCTACAAGCAACTTTATGCTCATAAATGTGACAACAGAAGAAATGGACCAATTCCTTGAAAATTCAGCCAAAGGGAAATAAGCCATCAAATGGCTAAAATTTAAATAGTTATGACCATGGAAGCAATTGAATTCATATTTAAAACTTTCCAAAAAAGAAATCTTCAGGTCAGACTGTTTCACTGGAGAATTCTATTAAACATTTAAAGAAAAAAATAACATCTCGTTTTTTCTGGAAAATGGAAAGGGGAACTGTAGACAAATATCTCTCAGGAAATTCAATGCAAAAATTCTCATTAAAATATTATTAAACAGATTCACACATTATATAAAAATAATTATATAGCTGAATCAAATGAGACTTATTGTATGTATGAGAGTCTTAACAAAAAATGGACAGAATATGTTTGTTGAAAATATAAGATGCTGACAATAGAAATTAAAGAAAATCTAAGTAGATGGAAAGAAGCATAGATTGGACCACTCAATTTAGCAAAGATGTCAGTCTCACCAAAGTGATGTATGGTTTTAATGCAATTCCTATCAAAATCCCAGAATTTTTTTTTGGCATAGACAGGCTTGCTTTAAAATATACACGGAAAGGTATAGGTCCTAGAATGGTTAAAACAACAATCTTGACAAAGAATAAGGTAGAGTCAATCAGTGCACTGATATTAATACTTCATATATAGCTACATTAATCAAAACTGGATAGCATTGGCAGGAGGATAGATATACAGATCAATACAACAGAACAGAGAACCTAGAAACTGATCACTAAAATAGGCCTGATTTTGATATATGTGCACAAACAATTAAGTGTAAGAAGGATTAAATTTTCAACAAATGGTGCTGGGAATCCATAGGCCAGAAAGTTGAAACCTCACACCTTATACAAAAATTAACTCAAAATGAATTGTTGGTTTACACCTCCAACAACCAGCTGGGCGGCGTGCAGATCATGCGTTACAACGGCGTCTCCCACACCACTGTGCCGGACGACTTCGAGGGCGTGTACACCATCCTGGAGTGGCTGTCCTATGTGCCAAAGGATAATCACAGCCCAGTCCCCATCATCACACCCACGGACCCCACTGACCGAGAAGTTGGATACTACCCGACCAAGGCTCCATATGACCCCCAGTGGCTGCTTGCAGGAAAGCCTCACCGACTCTGAAGAGATCCTGGCAGAGTGGATTCTTCGACCATGGCAGTTTCAAGGAAATCATGGCGCCTTGGGCCCAGACCGTGGTAACAGGACGAGCAAGGCTGGGGGGTATCCCTGTTGGAGTGATCGCCGTGGAGACCCGGACCGTGGAGGTGGTGCTACCTGCAGACCCTGCCAACCTGGATTCGGAGGCCAAGATAATCCAGCAGGTGGGCCAGGTGTGGCTCCCAGACTCGGCCTACAAGACAGCCCAGGTCATCAAGGATTTTAACCGAGAGAAGTTGCCCCTGATAATCTTTGCCAACTGGAGGGGGTTCTCCGGTGGCATGAAAGACGTGTACGACCAGATGCTGAAGTTCGGAGCCTACATCGTGGACAGCCTCAGGCAGTATGAACAGCCCATCCTGTCCTATATCCCACCCTACGCAGAGCTCCGCGGAGGCTCCTGGGTGGTCATGGACTCCTCCATCAACCCCCTGTGCATAGAATTGTACGCAGACAAGGAGAGCAGGGCGAATATTCTGGAGCCGGAGGACACGGTGGAGATTAAGTACCGAAAGAAAGATCCGATAAAGACCATGAGAAGGATCGACCCAGCTTACAAGAAGCTCGTGGAGCAGCTAGGAACACCAGGGCTCTCGGACAAGGACCGCAAGGACCTGGAGGGCCAGCTGAAGGCCCGGGGGCATCTGCTGCTGCCTGTCTATCACCAGGTGAGGGTGCAGTTCGCCAGCCTCCACGACAAGCCCACCTGCACGCTGGAGAAGGGTGCCCTGGCTGACATCTTGGACTGAAGACCTCGCGCACCTTTCTGTATTGGCGCCTGCGCCGCCTCCTGCTGGAGGACGAGATCAGGCAGGAGATCCTGCAGGCCAGCCCTGAGCCGAGCCACGTGCACATCCAGTCCATGCTGCGGCGCTGGTTCCTGGAGACCGAGGGGGCCGTCAAGGCCTACATGTGGGACAACAACCAGATGGTGGTGCGGTGGCTGGAACAGCACTGGCAGGCGGGGGACGGCCTGCACTCCACCATCCGCGAGAACATCAAGTGCCTGAACCGTGACTCCGACCTCAAGGCCATCAGAGGCCTGGTACAGGACAATCCAGAAGTGGCCGTGGACTGTATCGTGTACATGAGCCAGCACGTCAGCCCACCCGAGCGGGCCCAAGTCATTCACCTCCTGTCCACCATGGACAGCCCGGCCTCCACCTGACCCCAGCCCACTGCGCTCTCTTGCAGGACCATGGGCAAGAGAAACCATGCTGACCCGCCTACCGCAGGCCTCATCAGGACCTTGGGGGTTTGGTTAAAAAAAAAAAAAAAATCCTGGACATTTCTGCAGGGCTGCTGGCCTTCCACTCACTCCTGTCTCAATAAAAGGCTCAGGAGTGTCCCCTTCCAAACAAACAAACAAACAAACAAACAAAAAGAATTGTTGACTTATATACAAAATATAAGTGTATAAAAATACAGTAAAAATTCCCAAGTAAAAATTTAGAAAGTAAATAAAATCTTCAGAATCAACTCTAGGTGAAAAGTTCTTAGACATATCTCCAAAACAAGTATGATCCATAAAAGGAAAAAATCAGTAAATTTGATATCAATAAAATTAAGAACCCTGATATGAGAAGCCCATGTGAAGAAAATGAATGGCAAGCTAGACGTGGGAGAATCACCTCTCTGAAAAAGGGTTAGGATCTTGATTATATAAACTCTCAAAACTCAATAGTGGAGAAAAAACAATTAGGCTATAAATGGACAAAAGACATGGGCAGAAATTTTGCTGAAGATCGATAGATGGTATAGAAGCATTTGCAAAGATGTTCATCGTCATTAGTCATTAGGCAAATGTAAATTCAAACGACAGTGAGGTAGGTCTACATATCCATCAAATGGCTAAAATATATAGTAGCTATAAGTACAAATGCTGGCAAGAGAAACTGAAACCAGATTATTCACACATTGCTGCTGGAAATGTAAAATAGTAGATCAGTTTGAAAATAGTCTCTTAGAAAATACTAAACATGGAAGTACTGTAAGATCCAGAAACTGTCCTCCTTGGCATGAATTCCAGGAAAGTAAAAATTTATGTTTATACAAAAACTTTATGTAAAGGTTGTTAGCAGCTTTATCTGTAATAATCAAAAACTGCAATCAGCCCAGCTCTCCTTCAACTGGTGAATGGTTTAACAAACTATGTTTCACACTTACAAGGGAATACTACTTAGCAGTAAAAAGAAACAAACTATTGAGACACGTAACAATTTGAATCACTCTCCAGGGAATATTTTTGACCAAAAAACCAAAACAACCCCCAAACCTGAAAATATGATATAATATATGATTCCATGTTATAACATTTCTGAAATAAATACATTTTGGAAATGGAGGACAGATTAGTGGTTACCTGGGATTAGAGATAGGAAGATGGGGACAGGAGGAAAATGCATGCTGTGAAAAAGGACAACCCAAGAGTCCTTATGACTTTGGAGCTATTCAGTGTCTTGAGTGCTGGTGGCAGATGCATCCACACAGGTGAAAAAATTATCTAGAACGTAATATACACACATATATATAAACAGGTAAAACTGGGTAAATTTGAATAAGATTGGTGCATTATATCCATATCGATATTCTGGTTGTGATATTAAACTATAGTTTTGCAAAATGTTACCCTTGGGGAAAACTAGGAAAAGTATACAAAAGTATACAAATACTCTCTCTGAATTATTTTTTACAAATTATTTATGATTTTGCAAATCATATTATATTTATGTGAGTCTTTAATCATTTCTTCAAAATTTCAGTTAACAATATTCTAAGACACTAACAGTCATTATTGATAAACTATTTCCACAAAAAGCCTTTTTTTTTGAAACCTATAGACTATAGGGAACCTCCCAAGGCTACAGACTGTGACAGTCCCCTCTATCATCAGTAGTAAGTTCCAGCATAAGAATCCAAAGCGCAGACAGGGTTTACCCTGCGCAGGGTGAACAGGCTCAGATCAATCAGGAAGAGACACTTCAATGAGACCATGAAGAACCAAATGTGTGCTCCTTTTCTGGACCTTGGGCAAAGCTTCTCTCCCTACCACTTCACTTCCAAAGCTCAGATCTTTGCCAGAATGAAGCACCAGCCTAGAGGGAAAGTGAATAAACGCTGAAAGACTATTTTCCTAGAAGTGCCTGAACTTCTAGAACTTAGAAGTGTATAAAATAATGCTACCTGAATATGGCTGAATCATACTGGGTTAGATGGGGTAGCCAAGAATGGAATAGTGCAAGCTCACCATTTTAGATAGATGTTAACCAGAGCAAAGTTGAATTCAGTCTTAAAAAAAAAAAACAAACAACTAGAGATCATATATATATATCTGCATATCTGACTCATAGTTTTAAAGTGTCAACCTTGGTAACATAATTTCACTATACTGAATATATTTGAATACAGAGCTACAGGGGTGATGAGGAACGTGGTAAACCTCAGTAAGTCAGCGTCCCCTAAGCATCTGCTTCAGAGCGTCTTTGGCAATCTGCTCCATCACTTTAGAATGATCATGACCTTGAACACAATGAAGCAAATGGTTCAAGTCCAGATAAATTCCTGCCCACAAATTACTTAAGCTCGATTGAGGTAAATGCAGGTAATGTCATAAATTAGACTGACAGTCTGTGTATTGCCAGTAACTGGTACAGAGCCAGCAGCCACAGAACCAGGGCTGGATAAGCAAAGTTGAATTTTGAGGTGTCTTGGGATATCTAACCTAAATACAAGGTACATTTTCTGGATTTGTGTAACATAATTTTTGACTGTTATTTACCTTCCCTGTATCAAGAGATTTGGAAGCCTTTATTAACTTCTGCTAAATAATGTAATAAGAGCTTGACTCTTTCTCAGTATTTTTACTATAAGACTGAATTTTTAGCCATTAGAAATATGCCTAGTTCAATTGTTCTTAATCTTTCCCCTTTTGTTATTTCCCCTTTGACCTCATATATTAAGCTCTTTAGTTCTGCATATGTAATCTTCAGAGCCACTTATTACTAAGTATGCAAAAGAAGTATTGAATAACAACGGTCCGATTTCCATTAGGCTTTTAAAAGTGTTTGGGCCTAGTTTTTGAAGCTCCATTTTCACATTATTATTTTTTTAAATTTCTAACAATCTGAAAAATCACAGTTGAAGGGGAGCAGAATTCGCCACACCAAAATGTGCCACCTTGGCATGTGGATTATTTTGAGCTGAAAGCATTAAGACAGCAGATTCAGGAAAAGCCTTTTAACTTTCCTTTAACTGCCTAGAAGAATCTAGATGATGAATCTGTATCAGGAAGAAAGCTAATTCCAGAAATAACTTCTTATAGCAGAAAGACTTATCTGTATCGTGTGGCAAGCATTTGTTTACCAAACATCTGTTCTTTTAATCTTGTGATCATCTTCCTCTCCTTTGAAGCCATAGACCCCTTGTCCTTTCTCCTTAGCTCTAGACGGTATATGAGCCTCAAGTGCCTGACTGTCTTCAAGTATCACATTGTGGAGGAGCTCCCGTACATATGTAATTGCATTTGTTTATCTCCTGTTAGTTTATCTTGTATCACTTTTAGTATCGGGCCAATCCATGACTCTAGAAAGGAAGAAGGGAAAAAAAAATCTTCATCCCCAATACAAGGGGCACTGGATGCTTTTTTCCCTGAACAATTCCGAGGACACCCTCTTTAGCATGGCTAAAATAACATGACTACCACATCCTCCAGTTGTAGGATTTTTTCACAAAAGGGAGCAGACTTTGGAACAGATACTCGCTTACGCGTGACTTGAGGCTTCTTAGGAAGCTTTCCCTTGAGTCATCCCTGCTTTTTCTACAGTGGGACATAGGCCCAGAGAAGATCCCTTTATGCTAACATAACACTGTAATTTAGACAGCTGGCCTGCAGAGGGGTCCACAGAGGTCTTCCTGGTATTGTACAGTGGCCCATGACTCAGATACCTGCATTTATTACTGCTCTTTCGAAAACTGTACGTTGGTAAGTAACTGCTTATGCAACACATCAGAAATGACAGCTTTGAGATGGCTGGAACAATTAAACTTACTGATTACTGTTAAAATTCCAGCCATGTAGAAGGCATTATAATAAGCATTGCAAGAGATTCAAAGATGAGACAGGTAGATTCCCTTCCCTCTGATTGCCTGAATATCACTCAATATCATCTTTAAGTCATACATTTTAGTTCGTATATTTTCATCTTGTCATTTGATCCTTAGAATATTTATAGATGAGACAGTTGAGGCTGGAGAGCTATGACTTGCCTAAAATTATAGAACTGGCATGCAGTGTGCAATGCTCAGTCCCAAAGCCAGGTTATCCTGATGGTTTCCCAGTCCATCGTTCCATTTCTAAACCCATTCCTGTTAACATTGTCCAACATCTGTTTGCATTTTTAAATTAAGGGCATTATGGATTTTTGTTTTGTTTTCTTTTAGCACATTGTCTTTAGTCAAGAAATATATACTTGATGTGAACATTATCTGAAAAATTCTGATGCCATGATTATATATTCACATCAAAGGATTCCAGTTATTAGAACAATGGATGGCTAGTGTGCTATGCCTGTTTTATCTCTAAAAGCAATAGTAGAATTGAGTCCAGGTGCTATCAGTGTTTCTCATAATTAATTGAGTACTGGTAGCCTGCTAGAGAAATAAGCATATTATTGCATCATTAAAAAAAGATAAAATATTTATTATTTTTAGAAAGGAAGGATTTCTTGATCTTCTTTTCCTCATGGTCTCTCTCATTATCTTCTAAAAGTGTTTATTAGTTATCTTACAGAAAAATGTGCTTACTGCCAAATGTTTCCATGGAAAAAAAAATGCTCTGCATTCAAATTATCTTGCACTAAGATATCTTAATAAAGTTGTACTAGTAGGCAATTAAAATTAATTGAGTCAGTGTGGTATTTTAAGGGAATAGACAAAATGAGAAATGTAAATAAATGCAGGTAATTGAAAAGAGGCTGGAGATCCAGAGATTTCTCTCTACATTTATTAAATTCTAAGAAGTCTTTCTTTTTCTTTTTCTTTTTCTTTTTTTTTCTTTAAGAACGCTTTCTTGCAAAATTCAAGGAGATTGCCTATAAAAGTTGTGGTCCTTACCAGTGTCAAGAGTAGGAGCCTAAACCCTGAAAAAAGTCCAAGACACAAGCAGCAGAACATATAGAATTGGTTGAATTGCAGAACAAGAGGTATAATGACCAAAGGGAGAGTGTGAGAGTTTAGTGACTTGATGAATGGCTCTGAGTAGTGGGCACTACTTATAGAAAAATTGCAAGGACAATATGAATATGAGAAGAGAATATGGAAATGAGAAAACAAAGGTGTGAAGAATAGAAAAATTAATAGAGCAGAACTGGGGTATTAAAGAAGCAAAACAATCTCTGAACACTTCCTCTAGACCTCTTTGAGTCTCTGAAAGGAAGAGGCCATTGATATATGACTGTACCTATCTAGGGGAAAGGTAAAGGTTAAAATCTAATTGTCAGCAAGGATCAAGACATTTTGCATGTATGTTAAACCGTGTGCATCATTTAGTTTTTCACTTTGGCAGCATAGACTTCAGTGTTAATAAATCAAAAGGAAATATGTTTAGTTGATGGTATATGTGTTTGAACTATTTTCTTGAGATAACTCAAAGATTTAAATTTCATAATTACTAATTAATGCACAAATGAAAGGTCTTCTTTTCCTGCACAAGGAAAGAAAACAACCTGTCATTTTTATTTTTTCTTCAGTGATCATGGGCACCTTAGCTTGGGTAACTTTTCCATGAGTCACAAACCTGACAGCACCACATTCACAGAGAGCTGAACTTCCATCATACCGTTGAATTTATTGTTGAGTTTGAACTCAGTGATTGCCATTTGCTTTGTAGCAAATTCGAAATCCATTATGGGACTCATCAGCTCAAAACACCACTCACTGGTTTCCCAGTATCTATCAGATTTCACTGCACTGTGTCCTGCTTTCATTAACTATTAAAATAGTCTGCTTTCACAATTGTTTTAACTTTGATCCTTGTCTTTCTGCTTTTCTTTCAATTATCTTTGTTTCTTACTTTTATTTTGTATTCCTATCAGTTGTTTTCAAGTCATTACAAGATTGTGTGCTTCATCTTTTAAAATGGCATGAACTTAAGGTGTTTCTTTTTCGACCTGGGGTTTTATCCCTATTCCATAAATTTTTTTTTTTCTTCTAGAGTTAACACCGTATTTAAAAAAAAAATCTTAATTCATGTTAAATTTCAGTATGTGACTATTTTAGTATGCTCTTACCTATATATAATCGTGAATATAGAAACCCTTTTAGAAAATTTGCTCATTAAGAATACCATGCTTAAAAAAAAAAAAAAGAATACCATGTTTAAAGTCTCAGCTTGTTTATTTTGTAAATTACCTGGCAGGAGGAAACTCTAAATAATTCTGTTTTGTATAGCACATTAAATATATTGAATGAGCATATAATTTTATCTTTCATGTCTAGTTCATCAAGTAGTTGATGGTTCTTCATAAATCATAGTTTAGCCATTATAGAGACTTATCTTAAAATTTAAAATTTCTTTTTGATTGACCCACTAATTTTCTCTAGAAAATGAATGATTATTTGTTCTTACCATTTAAAACCACCTCCCTACCTTCTTTCTCATCTAGCACTTTCCATAATGAACCTGCTGATTCTATACTTCAATATTTTTTAACCTTTTAATGAATTATTTTACTCCTTTGTCTTCTTATTTTTTCTAAAAATACAAGTAAATACCCTAGAGTTTTATGGCAGTAGGGGATGTAGTTCTATTTTCCTAAATGTTTAATAAGATTAATAGTGAATAATAAAGGAGGCAAAGGACAAGTTCGTTCTAGATCATTTCTTCCCTCACCATTATTCTTCACCATGTTCAACAATTTTATTTTTCCTTTTGTTATATAGCGACGTAAATCACCTGTCGTTAGTGGAATGTGCTCTCTATAGGACTGTTTTGATGTTGTAGTATGTTTGTATTCACACACTATGCTGTTTCTTCTCTAGTATTGATTTTTGACAGCTCAGAGAAAGTCTTTGCCATAGATCTAGGACTATCAGGGTCTCCAACCATTTTTAATCATAAATGCTTTTTAACAACTCATAGGCACTGTTTCAAAGCCTCAGATCTTTTTTTCTATCATGTCAACATCCATGACATGTGCAAAAATGACTAGTTCCTCTCTGTCTTTGCCTGGTAAATTAGCCACCCCTTCTTTGATCTTCTTAAACTTACAAATAAATTCCTCTTCTTTTCTTAATAAACATATTTCTATGTAACTAAAATGTTGCAGTATTAATACTCAGATATTCCTTTTAATGAAGCATGCAATTCAGTACATCAGGTTATCTTTTTTGTTTTTCTTATGGGGTGAAAGGTAGGACAGACAACTTTCAATCATTCAGTGAGTAATAAACCTGTGCTAATCTTACTCTTTACTTTTGAGGAGCCAAAATTAGGATGTTGATCATATTTCTATGGATACCATCTTTTTAAATTTGACATTTTCACTTAGTATTACACCCAACATTTAAATAAGAGAACACTGTTCCTCAAATCCTGACAGATACGTATAAATAATACACTAATGTCCACATGAGCCTGTATGTAACTTTGGAATGTTATTCCTCTCTCCATGAAATAGAAAAGAAAGGTAGGTTTGTAGCAGAAAATGCTAGTTGCTTACCCCTACCAATTTTCCCCTTCTCAGTTATCCAGATTTTATTCATGATAGCAGTATGTTCACCTAACACACATTTTCCATCTCCTTGTAGCTATGCAAGTCTGCGTTCCTAACTCACTGAAATGGAAGAGTGAATACAGTGGAGGGGACTTTGAGGAAAACAACTGAAAAAGAACTGACTAAGCTCCTTTGTTTTTCTTGGAATTCATACATGATGACTGGAGTTCTAGCAGCTATTTTGGAGCATGAAGTGACCTTGAGGATCAATGGAACTGTAATAGCTATAGAGTCACAATACCACTCTGAGATTCGGCTCCCAGACTTCTTTTATGTGAAAGATAAATATCTGAATAATGCTTAAGACTTATTCTCACTGATAACAAATCAAATGAAAGGAAAGTGTGATTAAGTTCTTTGGTTTTCTGTTTTCACTTGAGTTAATTTTTGTAACTTGATTTTATAATGGGCTGTTATTTTTTTAAAGATTTTATTTATTTGTCAGAGACAGAGAGAGAGCGAGAGCGCACAAGCAGAGCAGCAGCAGGCAGAGGGAGAAGCAGGCTCCCTGCTAAACAGGGAGCCTGATTTTGGACTCGATTCCAGGACTCTGGGACCATGACCTGGGCTGAAGGCAATTGCTTAACCAACTGAGCCACCCAGTCATCCCAGGTTGCTGTGTTTTCAATTTGCAAATACAACTACTCATACTCATGCATAAATACACAAATACACAAATACACATGCTCCAACTCAATTTTTTTATCCTCAGAATATATGTTTTGATTCCTATACAACTTTTTCATAGCTATGATAATAATAGCTAACATTCATATAGCAGACAAGGAAGATTATAGCTAACTGTTAATGATAACAGTTTAAAGCTAACCTTTTTAAATGCTACATTTTGTCAGCTGTTATTTAGTAGAGATATTTCAGCTGGAATCAAACGGATCTGGGTTCAATGCTTGTCTGTACTATTTACCAGCTACATGCCCTGAACAAGTTACTTAAGTTCTTTAAGCATCAATTTTAAAATGAGGCTAATAGCATTTAATTATCTACATTATCATAAATTTAAATAAAATGCTTCTAAAGCATTTAATACAATACCTATGTAATATTCTTAATGAGAAAAAATATATATACTATATACCTGAAACTAAAGTACCATTGTGTGTCAACTATCCTTGAGGGGAAAACAAACAAACAAACAAAACCAACTAGGGGTAAAAAGCAATACTGCTCTCTCAATATGTTATTTATGAAGAAGTCAAGGCCATTTGGACAATCTATAGGTCCATAATGGATTGAGAATGGAACACACACACACACGCACGTGTGCACACTAGTTCCCTTGCCACAGATAGTTCGGGTTGCACTATATTAACAGAACCTGGGACAAGAACTCACAAGGCGTCAGGTTCAGCACTTGCTGAAATTAAATCTGTGTAGATGTCTATGGCTTTACACAGTTTTTGACCGGACTCTTACCACCTTTTCTCCCCAATAAATTGCACTGAATTGTGAATTACCAGTTATTTTCCAGTTTCAAAATCTGGATTTTCAAGGACTTTTGGTTCACCATTATTGACTCTCATCAACATCATGGCATAGAGTAATGGGAATCCTTGTGCTATGGATTGTAAACTGAAGGAAGACACAATTGCCACTGTACCTTTAATCTTTCAGAACCTGCCTGGTGCTTATTGCCAGCATTAGCCCTAATGTTTTTTCTTCTTCTGAGTATCAAAGAGATCATGGAAGCTAATTTCAAATTAGCAGTAAGCAGTTATGGTTCTGTGTCCTTGACTGCTCACATTCTTTCCCCTTATACTTCCAACTTTTTGGCTACTGACATTTAGTAGACCTGCACTGTGAGTTAGAGTCCTTTCATTTCTTAATATAAATATGATTTTAGGCCCCTTTCATTTTGATATGACTAAACCAATTCATATTAAATCTGAATAGAGATAATTGTTCCAGAAAGTGAGCCAGAATATACTGAGAATCTGTCATGTGCCTGATATTGTGCTAATGACCATTTAGCGTACTAAAAATGTTCTCCTTCGATCACTTACCTTTAGATGTATATTCTGGTTAAGGATCTAAACAGGAAATATGTACGAATATCTACTTAACAAGACACCATGCTAAACAGTATAAAAGTATGCAAAAGCATGTATGCCTCTGAGGGGAATATATTCTTAGACACATATAGGACAAAAAATAGGACAAAATAATATCCATGCTGTTAAATCCATACCTGGTTCCTAATGTTTTTAATTCTTTGCATGTTAAAAGTTCATTTTAATGGATATAATAATTTATTTTAATGCATACCAATTATCATATTATTATAATCAACATGGATTGAGTGCCTGCTGTCGGCCTGGAAGCGTCTAATTGTTTTTAATCCTGCATTAGTTCGTCTAATGTAGATTAGTTTGTTTAATCCTCAGGATCACTCTGTAAAATGGTGCTATCATTAATTTCATTTTATAATATGCTTATTCTTATATTTAATATAAGTAAAGGCATTTAGTATCTTTTAAAGTGAGAAACTGAGAAAGAGAAAGGTCAAGTGATTTAACCAAGGTTTCATAACGTATAAAGTAATGAAAATAGGCATGTAAGGAATTGTTCTACATGGTTTCGATTTATCAGAGAATACATGATCCATTGGAGCACGGTATAGTCTCCCAAGTCAACAACAGGGGTGCGTTAGTATTTGGAAATCTTCACTAACCACAGAACAATTGAAGAAAGCCCACACAACTTTTGGACAAATTAATTATCTTATTAATTAGTTATTTTGGCACCTACTATGTAGTAAACATTATTCAAGATATCAGCGTGTACAGAGACAAATAAGATGGACAGAGGCCTCATCCTTGTATCCTCTAGGCTCTAGAAGAGGCTTTGGTAACATACCCGCACTAATGTTTTTCTAAATGGAAGCCATCACTGTAGATTATTCTAATAAAAATGGGGTAAGGTCAAATAATTTTACTTTTACCTCCTGATAGATGGAAGGCTTTTCTCCCTTCTAAACATGATCTCAGTCATGTGTTATCTCTTTTAACCTCGTCAACACTCTTCCTCTGTGCCGTGAGATTGTTCAGTCATAAAGCTCAGCCACGTAGTGTGAAACTCAATTAAGTTGTGTGTAATAAATTCCAGGGGACATTTGAAAGACAGAGTGAATTACAGATCCTGAGTTTAGTCACCTTGTTTTACATGTCAATCTGTTTTCCTCTCTTTCCATCTGTTTCTCACACAGGCTGATTCCCCTGGAAGAAGTCAGAGGTTTTCCACGTTGGGAGGCAGGTGACACCTCAGCCAGCCCTTGGACCTGAGGGTGCGAGCGAGGCCAAGGCTGTCATTCCAAGGTATCAAAAGCCTGGGGTTCTGCTACTTTTGAATAAGGTTAGTTGGGGAAGCATGTAATTTAACTGAATTTCAGTTTCTTTATCTATAAGATGGACCTATAAGACAGGGAACAATAATAATAAGATATCTTGAAGATGAAATGAGACAAGTCATGGAATACTTGGACTAGTAAAAGCCATATAGCAATGTAAGGCAACATAATAGGGTGAAAAGGAGAGGAATTTTGACACCAGGCAGGTGGAGATCGGTGGGTTAGCCTAGAGGCTCCTGACTCATACTGACTGATTTCAGATCCAGGCTAACCACCTGCCAGTGGTACAATTTGGGGCTATTGATGTGATTTATCTAACTCTCTCTTTTCTCATCTCTAAAATGCTAATAACAGTTGTAACTGCCTTTAAGTGTTTTTTTTTTAAATTTTTAAATGAGGAAAGCAAATGCCCTGAGTATAATATCCTAAAATGAGCTTGTGTTTTATTATGTATTTAGTACGTACCAGTAGTGTACTGTGTGTTTCATAAGTAGCATCTTGTTTTGTCTTTAGTGTAGTTAATATAATAGGTACTATTATTATCTACATTTTATAGATGAGAAGTTTAAACATAGAGAATTATCTAAGTTGTCCAGATTTGTTAAAGATAATAAATACTGGAACAAAAATATCGGAACATCGTGAGTCCAGAGCTCATGCTCTTAATATTCTGGTTTACTGCCTACAAGATGAGGAAGAGCAGGTGTTAGAAGAAGGGAAATCTATTCCCCTAAATTCTAATTTACTATCTGTGTGGTCTTTGGCAACTTTAAACACCCTGAATCTCAGTTTCCTTACAAAGGATGAAAAAATTTATTGTGTGCATTGAATGTGAAAACATATGGAAAAGTATAGCAGATAGCCTGCATATAGACATAAAGAATACAAAAGATAAATTAACACAGCCCAGAGTATGAGACACAAAGTAAAGTTTCTTTGACTTTAGATGTTATTTTCAGAGTTTGATGTAGTTTTTTTTTTTTTTCTGCTGAAATATAGAACTAAGCATAAGACTAAGCATATTGTGTGGTATTTGAAAAGTGTAAAAACCTGAAAAGAAAAGAAAAATCACCAGTATTCCACCCAGAAGCCACCACTGGAATTGCCAGAATATTGTACAATTAAAGAATTTAAAAGTGGTTTCCTTTTGAAAAAAAATTGTTTTTCTTTCTTTTTAACGTTTGAGTGCAAAGGAAAAGACTATGTGCCACACACACCACTCATCTTCTTCACATATCTCTATCAACTCAGGGAGTTCATAGCCAGCTCCTGTTTGGTCTGAGTTGCTGTGGTTTAATGGGTAACTTCTTAAAGGCTCCCAAATCTCCTGCCTCCTCTTACTCATGCCCTGATGCAATGTTCTTGCCTGGTATGTGGTTGGACCTACTGACTCACTTCGGGTTAATAAATGAAGGGATGTAAAAAGGAAAGGATATTACTTATGATGTCTTGATAGTGTGATAGTAGGAACTTTCTCAAAATTGGGCCAGTGCAGAAAAAACAGAAGAGCCAGAAAGGGAAACAATAGCAAAAATAGTGTTTGAAACCAAACGGAGCTCAGCCCTGTTCTGAGGTTTCAGGCTGTTCTTTGGCAAAGTTTTCTATCATTTGCAACCAAGAGCCCTAAATGATATATTATATATATTTTTAAACCCATAAACCAAACACTTCACCCAAAAATGGCATCATTCATAAATGAGCAAATATAGTAACTGTAACATGCGCAATGTATGTTTGAATTTCCAGCTGGATAAACTATTATTTGCTTTAAGAAAATAGGACTCACCAAATGAAATATTATCAGTTCAGTGTTTACTTGCCACTCAAGATGAGGGAAGTGCCTTAAAACATTTTACACAGAACATTTTTCGAGATAATCTCTCTCAAAGTAAGTTACATAGTTGCAATTTAGTAATTTGTTGTATGATATGGTCACTTAAAATATTCCTGGGTTCGGATCTCATTCCTTCTTTGGGTGTTCAGAGGAAAATGATGAAAGGACATTGGCACCATTTTATGCATTTTGAAGTCATAGTCACCCTATCTGCATTCTGAAATATCGCAAGAGATTTAGAAAAGGCTTTTACTGAGAAAACGAGGCATTTATCAAACAGATTTGAATTTGCTTTAGGTTGTGTTTAATACAACTAAAGTCCTTAGCTCCTGGCTATGTTAATATAATTTAAAGGTGACCATAAAATTTTGTTCTCTGGAGCTAACCCTTTGAAAGCTAACTGCTTTTTAAATTAATATGAATAAAACATGAAATGTGGATGGAGGTTTTTCTGGACTCACTCTATGGTATCATTATCAAGACATGGCAAATAACTGCTAAAGAAAGAGGTTCAAAAATAAAACAGGATAGCATTTACTACGCGTTCCTGTTATTGCCCCACATCAATTTTTTCTACTAACTTTTGAAGTACTTGACTACTGAGAAATCATGGAAAATATTGATTGTAAAATACATGCCATGCTTTAAAAAACTGAGCAAAATCTTTAGCTATCCATCCTGACTTAGCAATAAGACACTCATCAGTTATGTGTGTAGTTCTCTGTAATTTACCATGTCTAATAATTAGAGTAATTAATATAAAAATGTTTTACAATATAAATTATTTTGAGCACAATAAAATCTTTCTTCAATATCTCAGTTGACATTTTGGATACCTATGGTCTGCATTCTATCAATATTGATTGTAATACAAAAAATTAAGATGAAATGAATCCTAGATTTTTAATATTTTCATGGCAATGACTTTCTATGGTTGGGTATACATTAATAACATTTGGAATGGACTCATGGGTTTAAACAGTTTGATCTACAAAAATATGTGTTATCTTCAGAACAACAGTTTGATAGAAGTAGGCATCCCAAGGATTTTCAGAAATACTTGGTAAAAAGATTAGATTTTCCCTAGTTAGGCTGAATAATGATGCTGACTATGCCTGATGATTATAAAGAGGTAATCCTCTGATGTGTGAATATACTATGGACCCTTGGATTTTCTGGGTTATATTTCAGGCATAAAATGAACAGCTTAGTTAGGTGTTATTGTAAACAAGAAAACTCTCTTAATATCCATGAATCACAGAGGACACATGTCTATCTACCTATGTATCATTGGCTATAGTAGATCTGTACATAGAGTTAAACTACACATATATGTAGTATATATCTTAAGCATAACACGTACATACACATATCCTTTAATCAATGGGCCTAATAAAACTCCAGGTCATAGTTTTTTACTTAAATTTATTTTTTAAATGTTGAAAATCTTAAGTTGTTCTCAATTGTTAACCTACAATTTTACTTTCCAGAGATAACATTTCCAAGAGATAATAACATTTGGTTCATATGGGCCCAGAGGGTTTCACTGGGCAGTTCTACTGAACTTTCAATTTCCAGATAAACGTAAATGATATTTATATTCTTCCAGAGAATAGGGGAAAAAAACCTTTCTAAAACAATAACAACAACATCAATGAAGTCAGAATTTCTCCTTAATGGAGAAACATAAGAGGCATTCCCATGGAGTCAGGGACAAGATAAGAATGTTCAATATTTTTAGTACTGTTTAATATTAAATTAGAGCAAAAGTTCTCAATTTATTCTACTAACATTTGGTCTGGATAATTCCTCGTTGTGAGGACTTTCTTGCACATTTCAGGATGTTTAATAGCATTGCTGGCCGCTCCCCATGAGATGCCATCAGCACCAGTACCCTGCAATCAAAAATATCTCTAGAAATTTCCAAATATTCCTTGGGGAATAAAATCACTCCTAATTAATTAGCAGTATGTTAGTAGTGAACTGAATGAAATTGGTGAATTTCATTCAATAATAGTGAATCTAATGAAACTGGTTGAGATAAAACTTTAACACCATAAGAATTGGAAAAGAAGACAATGGTTTAGAAAACTCCTTTTTACAGATGGTATCTTTAAGTATCTGGAAATTGTATGATAAAGCACAATACAAAATCAATAAGTTAGTAGATGTTAAAATTAATATGCAAAATCTTTGGTCATATAGAAATAATCATTGTTTAGAAAATATAACAGGAAGACAATTTATAATAGCAACAAAATATATAAAATGTATTGGACTAAAGATGAAAAACTTATATGAGCAAAACCTTCAACGCTTCCAAAAAACACAAGTTTTCAACAAATGTAAAGATTCACTTTTTTCTTGAACAGTTATACTCCATATCAAAAAGATGCCAATTCCCCCAAGTTAATATATAAATATATCAATAAAATGTCTAAATTTTAGTGGAACTGGGTAAGTTGATTCTAAAGTTCATACGTGGGTTAAAACACCAAGAAGAACTAGGAAAATCTTGAAAGAGGAACAATGGTGGAGTGTGGAGACAAATTGCTCCCCCAGAGAGTAGAGCCCTCTATCAAGTGATTCTAAGTAAAAGAGTGTGTTTGGGCACACGAACCAATGGAATAGAATAAAAAGCCCAGAAATAAACTCTAGTACATATGGAAATCAAATATATGACAAAGTTTGAATCTAAAATAACGGAGAAAATGATAGACTTTTTGTTGATAGTGTGGAAACCAGAGGATAGCCATTTTAGAAAATAAGAATCTGGATCCTCCTTACACCAAACATCAGATTAAACTCTGAATGAATCAGAAATAGAAATGTACAAGTGTTAGAATAAAACATGGGAAAAAACTCCCCTTATAATCTGGATGTGAAGAAATTAAAAAAACTTGGCAATGTACTTTGTTGAGGAAATGGGCATTCTTACACATTGCAGATATGAGTACAAAATGTTGCAACTCCTTGTGGAAAGAATTTTTTAAATATCTAACCAAATTGCATATGTGTTTACTTTTGAATCTATATCTCATTTTAAGGAATTTTCCTGACAAATAATCAATATGTACAAAATGATATATCCAAAAGGACAATTATTATAGCATGACTTTCCTTAGCAAAAAAATGAAGTAACCTAAATGCCATCTAGAAGAGACTGCTTGATTAAACTACGACACATACACCCAATAGATTGCAATCAGCAGGAAAAAAGAAAAAAGATGTGAAAGAGCTGTATAAACAAATCCAGTATGAATTCCAAAGTAAATTGTTAAATGACTTACAGGACATTGTGAAAGTATGCCTTGTTTGAAACATTCAATTATTTATAAATATGTTCATTTTTTTTTTAAAAAGGAAAACAGCAAAGATAAATTGGAACAGGATGAAAGTGTATAATAAAGAGAGTAGTTGGGAATGTAGTTTAGAGAAGAGAGGGACAGGGATGAGATATCTCTGAGTACACATTTTTACAGGTTAACTTGAAACGTAAATGTCACATATTAAAAGAACAAAATTAAATGAGAAAAGATAAAATGAATAGAAATAAATGCAGCTGACTTTTTTTTTTAAACAAATTACTAACTTCAAAGTTTAGAAGAAAAACACAAAATCACCCAACTACTAGTTCAAATAAATTGTGTATCCTGCAGTCTGGCAAAATCCTTTAAGGACAAAAAGAATCTCAGTAAAACGGCAAATTTAATTTAGTAAGTTTATTGTTGTTAATGAAACTGGTAATTCTGAAATGATTTTTTGTGTTTGAAGAAGAGGGAAAATGAATACATATATTTGTGATTTAGGGAACTATGGTTTTCTGCATAGGAGATATGAAGTGAAGGAAAAGAAAAATTAGCAACAAACTCTAGACCGTTGGATTTGAACTGGACATTTCAGCATGAACTCAAGATTTTATTTTTTCTTTATCAATATGTAATTCTCATAGTGAGAAATGCATGGATATTCCTTATTTCCTTGTACATCTTACTGTTCAATACCCCCAACAACATAGGCAACTATCATTCTGATTTCAGTAACCACAGATTACTGTTGTCTGCTCTAGATCTTCAAATGATTCGAATCATGCATGTGTGTTCTTCTATGTCTGGTTTCTTTTATTAAGTATGATGCCAGTGAGAGATACCTATATTATCTGTTTCAGAAGTTCATTCATTTTTACTCTGTAGAGTTTCATTACATTAATATAAAGATTCATCCATTCTCTTTTGGCAGGCACTAGACTTTACTTCTTCTGGACAGAAAAATTCTGCTCTCTGGGTTTCATATCCCTGTTGTGATTTGGAAAGTGTCCTTTGGGTGGAAAGCTGACTTCAGGCTTTGTCCTTGTCATATGGAATCACAAATGAATGCTATTTGTTGTCCAATGCTTAAAAGCAGTTATGTCATATACTTTGTCTAGTTTTATAGTTGTTTAAGGTAGAGATTAAGTCCAACACTGGTTACTTCACTGTGACTGGAAATGCAACTCAATCAGGATTTTAAAATATATGTATATTTATTTAGTTCTATCCACAGAAAGGGTATAAAAGTAATGATATGCCAGTAGCAGTGGGCAAATTTATTCTCCATATCATGGTTTCTAAGTGTTTTCCCCAGAAAAACAAAACAAGCTTTATGGAGAGATAATTGATTTCAGTTATGTACCTGGATGGTAGAAGTTGATCCTGGAGCACTTTTCTTTGGTGCCAAAGCAAAGATGGACTCAAAGACGGTTGAGACATTCAAAAAGACACAGGATCTTGCTTGAAAATGTCCCCTTATGAAAAAAAATAGGCACAAAGGATATCCTTTCACCAGTAAGTATATTTGAACATGGATTGTATATTACATGATATTATGGAATCAATTATGTATTTGGGAGCTGAAAAAATATTTTGTGTTTTTGTCTATATTGATATAATAATCATTATGTTTGTTACACATAATATTAATAGGTATTTTGGCATTGTTTTTCAAGCACTTTTCAAGTATTTTACTTACATTAACTAATTTAATAATGAAAAGAATTATGATAAAGATATAATTATTATCTCAGTTACATAGACATCTATATAAAATCTATACTTTTCAACTTTTTCTCTTCTAGTATAGAGAAAAATTCTTCATAAATTCACAAATGTTTCATAATCAATTATAAATAATTTGTTACACAATAAAATTCTAAAACACATTGAATTAAAAAACATTATTACCAAATATATCAGAGATTTACAACTTTATATATATAGAATCCTATATAAAATTTCCTCCACTTATGATAGGATTACATCCAATAAACCCATCATAATTAAGAAATATCATAAGTCAAAATTGCATTCACTATACCTAACCTACCGAACATCATAGCTTAGCCTGGCCTAACTTAACCGTAGTCAGAACACATTAACCTACAGCTGGGAAAAATAATCTAATTCATTTCTTAGATTTAGCCTACTTTGTGATAAGGTATTGAATATTTCATGTAATTTATTGAATACTGTACTGAAAGGAAAACGCAAAATGGTTGAATGCATACAGAATGGAGTGTATCAGTTGTTTGCCCTCATGATTGTATGATTGCCTGAAAACTATGGCTCATTGCCACTGCCCAGCATCACAAGAAAGTATTGAATCATATACCACTAGCCCCAGAAAAAAAAATCAGTATTCGAAATTTGAAGTATAGTTTCTTTTGAATGTCTATTGCTTTCACACCGTAGTTAAAGCTGAAAAATCATTGAGTTGAACAATTGCAAGTTGGGGACTGTCTGTAAATTTTATATATTTATATAATACATATTATATGTATGCTGTAAAAAGTACCATAGAATGGAGATTAAGCAAAACAAATTTATTGTTTCAGAGATCTAGAGGCTGGAAGTTTTAGATCAAGATGCCAGCTAGGTGTATTCTTTCTAGGGCTGTGGGAAAGAATCTGCTGCATAGCTCTACCTTAGCTTCTGGTAGTTTGTGGAATCTTTGGCATTCTTGATCATGGAGGTATGTCACCCTGATATGTCATGTTCATATGACATTTTTCCTATATGTCTGTGTCCACATTTCCTTTTATTAGAAGGACACTAGTCATATTGGATTGGGGCCCGCCCTACTCTGACCTCATCTTAACTATTACATTGGCAATAACTATTTCCAATTAGGTTACATTCGAGGGACTGGGGGTTAGGATTTCAACATAAGAACATTGTGGGGAACAATTCAACCCATAACAATAACAAATGTATGTAGACCTAAAATTTGTGATTTAATTTTGCCTTTTTTAAGTTTTATAATCACCCAGCATACATTTTTGGTGACTTGATGATTTACTCAATATTCTGTTTCTGAGATTTATCTTTGTTAACACTTGTCTCATATTTACTCTATTTTATAAATATACTATGATTTATTTGCATATTTTACTATCAGTGGATATGTGGATTGGTTTAATTTTAAGTTTCTACTATAAAAAATGCAGCCATAGCTATTCTTTTTTTTTTTTAAGATTTTATTTATTTATTTGACAGAGAGAAAGAGAGATCACAATTAGGCAGAGAGGCAGGCAGAGAGAGAGGGAGAAGCAGGCTCCATGCTGAGCAGAGAGCTCGATGAGGGGCTTGATCCCAGGACCTTGAGATCATGACCTGAGCCAAAGGCAGAGGCATAACACACTGAGCCACCCAGGTGCCCCCATGGCAATTCTTGTACAAGTCTTCAGATATATATTGCATGGCCCTCTCTAGGACAGTATTTCCAACTAGTCTCTGCTATATTTGGGTTATGGATGTGGGGGTTTGTTTACCCCCTGCATCCTTTGGGCAGCAGGCAGCCTCACTCATTACCCTAGTATGCTGTGCAAATATTATCCTCTTCTGTGGACTTTAAAAATGGTAAAAAACATTGCTTTACAATAATGTTGATGGGATATACAGCATGTCTACATTTATTAGATGTTACCAAATTTTAATTCTTTTTTGTTTAGATTTTATTTATTTATTTGACAGAGGGAGAAATCACAAGTAGGCAGAGAGGCAGACAGAGAGAAGGGGAACCAGGCTCCCTGCTGAGCAGAGGGCCCGATGTGGCACTCAGTCCCAGAACCCTGAGATCATGACCTGGGCCAAAGGCAGAGGCTTAACCCACTGAGCCACCCAGGCACCCCCCCCCCATTTTAATTTTGATGCCTGATTTCCATGAAGGATTTTCTTTCTACTTCCATGTTAATTTTTTTAATGTAGTTTTTAGACAAACTATTAGGTAATACAATCCTAGAAATTCTATATCTTCTAGGTAAATTTTATCCTTTTTTAATGTGTGATGACCTTCTCTATCATGCTTTTTTACCTTGAAGTCTCTGTATGTTTCACTATAGTAGTCTTTTGGGTAGGATTTCTGAGATGATTATTTTCAATCTTTTCCATTCTAATCTCTCTGGTCTTAAATCTTAGAGATATCTCCTGTCAACAGTGTGTAACTATCTTTAATTTCTTTAAGCAGTCTAAAAATTGAATAATTTGAACAATTATTCATCTATCACTTGAACATGTAAAATGGAACTAGTTCTGCTCTGGATCTTGGAGTAGTAAATGAGTCAAAAAGAAGATGCTAGTGTTCCTATCGTTGATAGGTTTATATTCTGGTGGGATGAAATAAATAATATCAGTAAATAAATATATTTATGATATACTATATAAGAATATTGTACAGGAAAAAGGAGAAAAAGGAACAGAATAAGGAAGTGTGGTAGACAGAATTGTAAAATGACACCTTGATGACACTTGTGCGTGTATAATCCACCCCCCACCTCGAGTAGGGGGAAGATCTATGAGTTTAATGATGTATCACTTCCATTATAGGGCAAGAGGGATTTTACAGATGTTAATTAAAGTTCCCTAATTAGTTGCCTTGTAGTTAATCAAAAGGGAGATTATTCCAGTGGGCCTGGCCTAATCACATGAGGCCTTTAAAAGATGGTGAAACATCAGGGAGATGTTCTTCTGGCCCAGGAGATGAATCCAATTACCATGTTGGGAGAGGAGAAAGCCATGTGGCAGGAAATCGAGGGAAATCTCCAAAAGTGGATTACAGCCAGTGGTTGGCAGTCAATAAGAAAATGGGGCACTTAGCCCTTCAGCCAGAAAAAGATGAATTCTACCAATAACCATGAACTTGAAAGAGGACCCTGGGCTCCAAGTGAGACCCTCAGCCCCAGCCAGCACCCTCACTGCTGCCTGTGAGATGTGAGCAAGGGACTTTGGTTGGTGGTGCCTTGCCTCTAATCCAGAGGAACTGTGAGATAATAAATGTGTGGTTTAAGCGGCTAAATTTGTGGTAATTTGTTACTCTGTTATAAAACCCCAATATAGGGGGATTGGGTCAGAGAAGACTTTTTTTTTTTTTTATTTTACTTAAATTGAAGTTAGTTAACATATAGTGTGTATTAGTTTTAGGGATAGAATTTAGTGATTCGCTGGCACAAACAGGGGACACCATGTGAGGCTTTGGCTTTTCTTAAGAGTTCAAATTCAACTAGGTAAAGAAAACATGTGAGCAATTATTTATAAGAACACAGGCAAATAAGTCTTAGCCTCTTATGCAATGTGGCCACAGGTTGAGGAACAACAGAAGTAGAAAACAGTGTAGACTGTAAGAAGCAAGGAAACGTTTATGGAGAAAGTATCACTGAAGTTGGTCTATGAAGATTGTGGTGAAGGAAACTAATCAAAGGGGCTTGGAAAACATTGTGGAAAGTGCTTAACACAGGGACTAAGGAAGCCCAGTATTCTGATAGGAGCAGCAGGTTTGGAGATGGAAGTACCACTAGAAGATGTTTCTAACTTTCTTAATTTCTCTTAATGCCAGGCATGTTGTGGAATCATTCCTTTTTTTTTTTTGATCTCCTCCCCTGTCTTCTATCCTGAAAAACAGACAGCAAGAATCTTATTTTATTCACAAGCACTAAAGAAAGATACTGTCCTAAATATACATGCACAAGTACCATGGATTCAGCTTAGTGAATGAATACGTGCATTCTAGAAGATTAGAAAATATGGAGAGTTTCAGTTTTTAAAAATAGTGTTTAAGTTTAATATGATTCCCTACTACAGCTTAACCTCCTCGAAGGGATTAGTTATGATTTGAGTTAGTATTTTCAGTATGGAGGACAGTGAGTATGGTTTTGCTAAATGGATTACCAAATGAATGATGAATGAATGAATGAATGGCAATCTGGTTTATTTAATCATGCATGCATTTCAGCAGATGGTTGAATTTAGGGGGTGCATTCCCAACCCTCATTATTCTTTTCAAAATCCTTGAAAGCCTCACCCTGATTTCTTCACACCTGCCCACCTTCTCTTGAAATATACTGTCTCCAGGCCCAGCCATGTTCCAAAATGAAACACCACCATGTAGAGTCACAGAAAATGAAATCAATTGATTCATCATATTCTTAATGAGTGTTGGCAAACACCAAGACTGGCAGACAGATGGGATTCCACAGAGAAGGTACAGATGGACCAGTCTGCCCAGAAGGGAAGTTTTTGTTTGTTTGGAAAAGCAAATATTTCATTTTAATACAATTTTTGTGGTTGGTATTGTTGTAGTTGATATTTTCAAACAATGAAAATACCTATAGGTATATAAGACTTACTATAAATACCACCTTACTTTGATCATTCCTTCTTGATCAGACTTCTAGAAGAGGGCTTTTTTTTTTTAACAAAGTAGAGCCTTGCAAAGTTATCTGTATTTCAATAGTATTATTATATCTTAATTTAGAATTAAATAAAGACTCCTGGCATAATGATCATTGAACAATTCTGCTATGGCATAGGAGAGTTTTTCTGAAATTTCTTTGAGTCAGATAACTACAAATGTGTAAATTCTAGAGGGATTAGAAATTATTTCAGGATTAGGAAACACAATCTTTGATCACTTGGTTATTTTCAGAAAGATACAGTGTGCAAGGGTGCGGATTGTCGACAGAAAGAACGTTCTGTATGAACATAAACCCCCAGAAAGGCTAAATCAATTGTTTAAGGGTCCCCTGATTCAAATGATGTAATTTATTTTAAATTTGTGTCTCACGAGCTGGAATAGAGTGTACTATCACAGGTGCTACTGTTTTGCATTGTCTTTAGTACTGTCCTGGGAAGGAGCAGAATCTGACTCTATGTTTTGTAGAGTTAGCACTTGTTAGTGTTCAATAAATATTTAATAGTACAATATGCCACACATACTAATGTGTTGAATATTTTAATTTTCTGCATTCCTGTGTGATTCAGCCAATGTTGCATATTAAAGAAAACTTTTTGAAGCTTAAGTTTGGGTGAACATAGAAAAGTTCAAAACTAAGTTGAAATTGTCAGTCAAGCGGCCTTCTCTCTCCTAGGGTAGATCAGTTGTTTAAATGAGGTGATTAGCTCAATGGAATACATTTACTCATGTGAGGATATTCACACTGCAACTCTCTGATTTGGGAGAACAGACTATTGAGAGAAGACCTTCATTTAGAACTTACTCAGAATGGAGATAAGATGGTTCAGTTGCCACTGCAAGAGTGTAGTTTTATTTTTTAAGACTATCTGCTTGTTTTAAGGTAAAGATACTTACTCCATCAAGTCTAGCTATAAAATGATTTCTCACATATGTTATTTATGAGATAATCTACTTTTCTAGCTAACCATTAAGTCCTTACCTGGATAAGTTCTATGAAACACTCACTTCAAGCATGATTTCTATTACTTGATGACTTTCCATAAGGGGGCTGGCATAGAAACTCTACACAGCCAGGGGAAGGGCTAATAAAGATGGGATGGCTAAAGTGTTTCTGACCATCTTTCAGAACTGCCCTGAAGCCAACAGGAAGAGATTTTAAGAGTAGATGATGGTGAGGCTCAGGCACTGTAAATGTCTCCAACTGGCCAGCAACTATGTACACAACCTCTTCCGACCTTACTTGCTCTACATTGTTCCTTTACTCCATCTTTCATTCCTCTTTGATTTTTTTTTTTTTTTTTTTTGCAAAGGGAGTCGGGGAGAGAGAATCTTTTTTTTTTTTAAAGATTTTATTTATTTATTTGACAGACAGAGATCACAAGTAGGCAGAGAGGCAGGCAGAGAGAGAGGAGGAAGCAGGCTCTCCACAGAGCAGAGAGCCCGATGCGGGGCTCGATCCCAGGACTCTGGGATCATGACCCAAGCCGAAGGCAGAGGCTTTAACCCACTGAGCCACCCAGGCGCTCCTCCTTTTTGATTTTTAAAAAAAGATTTTATTTATTTATTTGAAAAGGAGAGAATGAGAGAGAGATTGAGGATGAGAAGGGGAAGGTCAGAGGGAGAAGCAAACTCCCTGATGAGGGGACAGCCTGATGCGGGACTTGATCCCAGAACTCCAGGATCATGATCTGAGCCGAAGGCAGTTGCTTAACCAACTGAGCCACCCAGGTGCCCCTCCTCTTTGATTTTTAAAAGATTTTTTTTTAAAACCCTGACTATTGTGGCTGATTATATACTTCACTGTTTCTCAAACTTCAACCGCATACAAATTACTAAAGTTCTTGTGAAGAAGCACATCCTGATCCAGTAAGTCTGAACTAGAGCCTGATACTCTGAAATTCTAACAAACTTTTAGGTGATGCTGCTGCTGCTGCTGCTTTAGGACCACACTTTCTTAGGCGGCATCCCTGTGTATGCATCAGAATCATATGTGTGGTTTTAAAAAAATTCACAGATGTGATTCAATTAAGTCTTGGGGGACTTGTTTATGTTTATAAAACTCTCCAGGTGATTCTAATTACTAGCCAGGTATGAGAAATCTCATGTTTTACCATTTCAACCTAATTGTCTATCATTTTTTATTCTGTTTTAAAATAGAATACCATGAGTATAAATGAAACACATGAAATCTGGGCCAGGTAATAAAGTAACCTCTCATTTGCTAATAATAATAAATATTTACTGGTTTGTTCCCTTGGTTACTCAACAATTTATACCTTCATTCAAACTAGTCTATTACCTATTCATTCCTTATCTAAGTGATTGGGAGAGGAGATGATAACTTATTTCTGATGGAGGAGGCAGCAGAAAAGGTCCTAGGAAATGTATTCAGATCATTTACAATAAACACAGGCATGGTGGCGTGGTGGTGGTGGTGATCTGGGCAAATGAGAGAAAATCCCAAAATGGTCGGTCAGGGAAAACTGTTATTTTTCTAAATTTGTCCAGAGCCATAACTAAAGTTAAAATAAATTATTCAAAGTGTATAAAGAAAAAAAAAGGAAGTAAATGTCTGTGATTAGAGTACTTTGTTTAGGCACACAGATACACATAAAGTTCATTTGAGCTCTGCCCAAATAGCTGGCCACCTTAGATTTCTAAGGGCAAGAAAGAACAGACCCATTTAAACAAGAAGTAAAATAGAAAAGCACACGTCCTTTGAATAACCTGCATAGATCCACCTCCTCCCCACCACCAGGACAGCATCTTTCATTCACATGTGTTGGTTTGGGCTCAAGTTATAACATAGGTGGCTAACGCCAGTGGGATATAGCAGCAGGCACCTGTTGTAGGTGACTTTAACTGATTAGGTCTCCTTAATCTTTCAAGTTTTTATTCCTAAACTTCCAAGGTCACTCTGCCTGTTATGGACCCAATCCATAACTCTTCTAATGTGGTTGGAAGCAGGAGAGAGAGAAGTTGCAGTGAGTTTTAAAAAAAAAGGGGATTCCAACATGAATACAGGAATGGTCACTAGACCTGGAAATCTGTCCCTCCGGAAAATTGCTGAACAATACTGAACTATGTGGACGTCTATTTCTGAAATTGTAGAAATGGTTCATTATCTCATGGTGATACTTCTAGGTCCTCTAAATGTATAATAAATGTAAAGTGGGAGTTTATCCTTAAGGGAATCAGGACAATATTCAGCTGCAAAAGTTCTTATGATATTCTTTCAAAGAGACTCTCACCAAATTAAACTGTAGATGTATTTTCTTTGCCTAAAATTACATTGATTCTGCACATTTTCCTACAACCATAAAAGATATTAAGTATTAATTTGTAGTGGGATTCACATTCCTCTTTGTTCAAACTAGTTTATTTCTTAAGTTTTGGCAAAAAGAGCTACTTAGAATGCACTATTGGATGTGATTTTCAGGGAATATTTCTAATGAAGAGAGAAGGACAATGAAATTGGCAATTAGTTTTAAATAAAGTCGTTTAACCTTTTATTCTGTGTAAGAAGTGACATAGACTTCCCTAAGTTTAAAACAGAAAGAGAAAAAGCAAAACTATGAGATTTAATCAAGTGAAGAAAAGACAGATTATTTATAATATTTCTTTTTACTGCTATATTTCATCAGTCTATGATTTACATTGTTGAAATACTAAGGAGCCTGATACTGGAAGAAATTCTAGAATGAGAGTTTTTAAAAAAAATTTCCAGTGTAAAAAACATGATTTTATTATCTGCTTTATTTGAAGATTTGATTATCCAGAAAAAAATTGAGATTTTAAATAAATTTATTATTATTAACACTCCATGTCCTAATTATTTTTATTTGTTTTTATTTTTATTAATTTATTTTTTATTTTTTTAAGAGAGAGAGTGCATGTGTGCACATGAGGATCGGGGGCAGTGGGGTGGGAAAGGGAGAGGGAGAATCTTAAGTAGGCTCCACACCCAGTATGAAGCCCAATACTGGGCTCAATCTCACAACTCTGAAATCTTGCTCTGAACTGAAATCAAGAGTTGGTCACTTAACTGGAATGAACTGCTTAGGTACCCCTCCTTACTTTTTTTTTCTAATTAATTGTTTTTAGAAACAGTAAGCCAATTTCTCTTTTCATCTTAAATTCTCTTAACATGGAAATCAATGTTTCAAACTAGTGCGGGAAAAGTTTTGAAATCTTTGGTTCCCTCCCAGAAGTAACATTGTGCAATAGAGGTTATATGAAAGAGTGGTGTTGCAGTAAGAAGTAGATCACAGAGATCAACTCTCTATGATCACAGAGATCACAAAGTAGATCACAGAGATAAACTCCTACAATCAAACAATGGGATACATAAACTCTGGCTTCTTAGGTGCAAAACTGCTTTAATGTGGTTGGATTATGGGGTTCTAAACTTGACTTTATTTAGCATGATCAGCTAATGAACAGACTACCTAACTGAGAAATTTAATAAATACAGATCACTATCTTAAATAGTGTCACTACTTCCAAAGATTTCAAATATAGCAAGATAAACTTAATTTAATTTCAAAACCTATTCAAATTCTTTTAAAATTATTATAAACTTTCTTATATTATTTCAGATTACTATGGTGCCATAGATTGAATTCCTTCCTTGCAGTTATTTTTTTATTTTTATTTTTAAAAGATTTTTATTACATTTATTTGACAGACAGAGATCACAAGTAGGCAGAGAGATAGGCAGAGAGAGAGAGGGAAGCAGGATCCCTGCCGAGCAAAGAGCCTGATGTGGTCCCAGAACTCTGGGATCATGACCTGAGCCGAAGGCAGAGACTTTAACCCACTGAGCCACCCAGGTGCCCCCTTTGCATTTATTAATTATGTGATCATAGATATATAATATAAGGACTCGGCTGAATAATTTTGATAGGTAGCTTGTCCGTAGAGTGTTCATCATATGATATGTTCTCCAAATAGTCATTACTCATCTATTATAGTAGGAGATATACAGATAAAAGAATTTTGGGGGTATTTCTCTGATCTTTGGAAAGAAGAAAAATATTTAGTTGTGTATAACTTACCTTATACTACAATAAGCTATAACCTCCAGATGAGTTAAAGTGACAGAATAAATAAAAAAATATACTTAACAGAAGAAAAAGATAATAGAAGAAAATAATGGGAAATATTTTTATTAGCTTAGGTTAGGAAAGGTCATTAAGCAAAGCATAAAATATTAGAAGAAAAAAGGCTGATACTGAATTCTGCAGTTATTTCTAATTTTGAGGGTAAATATATTTTAAATCAGTATGGGTTTACAACATATACAAACAGGATTAATTACTATTATTCAATGTACTTCTAAGAAATAAAAGAAGGAGAGAGCAAGAAAGAAAGAGAGAGAGAAAGAATCTAGGAGAATGGTGGTGAAGTCTATGCACAGATAATTCACAGAAGAAATGCAAAATCCTGAGGTTCATATTAATTCCAATTACATTACTAGTGACCATGGGAAGGCAAATTAAAACAAAAACAGGCTACCAGGGCACCTGGGTGGCTCAGTGGGTTGAGCCGCTGCCTTCGGCTCAGGTCATGATCTCAGGGTCCTGGGATCCAGTCCCGCATCGGGCTCTCTGCTCGGCGGGGAGCCTGCTTCCCCCTCTCTCTCGCTCTCTCTGCCTGCCTCTCTGCCTACCTGTGATCTCTCTCCCGCTGTCAAATAAATAAACAAATAAAATCTTAAAAGAAAAAAAAACAGACTACCAATTTTCATCTTTTAGAATGCAAAAGGTTAGAGAGACTTATCTTTTATGTAGTTGGTGGGAATGTGAATAGATGTTAGAATTTTGAAGGTCAATTTGATAGTATCCCGCAAAGTAGAACCAAAAAAAGTCCTTTTGGAATATTCATGTAGCTAAAAGCAATGGCAACTCTGAGATAAGGGTCTCACAATGTTTAAAACTATGGAGAAAAATAAGGAAAAATGAAATCACACAAAACTATCCCTACTGCAAGCCATGAAAACCGAGAACATAAACTTCAATTTAAGTAAAGTAACAGAAAACACCAAATCACTGCAACTGATTTCTTAAGACTGTCCTACCCTACAACTTTATGGCAAGAAAAGGTAGGCCAAGAAAAAGTGATGAATGAGAAAAGAGAGTTGCTAGCCTAAGACTGGTCTAAAACCCCTCCCCAAAGTATAAGGATACCATAAGTCTGAAAATATAAAAATACTATCCTGGCAGATTAGAGCATGGTCTATAAAAAAGACTTAACATATGATTCAAAGGAGAATTTTTGAAATGCATAGTTTCCATGGGAGAAAAATGGGCAGAGAGACAGGAATTCTTTGGCAACTGGGAAACATTTTCACAAGATAGGGGCAAGGCAAGGATATCCATTTTTTTTCTTTACCTTTCAACACTAGCTATAGATATCAGCCAATACAATTAAATAAGAGAAATCAGAGTGCCTGGGTGGCTTAGTCAGTTAAGTGTCTGCCTTCTGCTCAGGTCATGATCCCAGAGTCCTGGGATCAAGTCCTGCAGAGGACTTGAATTTGCTCCCTGCTCAGCGGGAGGTCTGCTTCTCCCTCTCCCTCTGTCCCTCCCTCTGCTTGTGCTCTCTCTCATTCTCTCTCTCTCTCTTTCTCAAATAAATAAAATCTTAAAAAAATAGAGAAATCTATTAAAGCATAAGAATGGTTAAAGAAGTTAAAGTATCTTTATTTTCAGATGATATGAATGTATACCTAGAAAACTCCACATACTTAATGATGAAACTAGCTCTAACAATACTAAAAAAAATCAGTGAAGTACCACACTATAAAATTATAATATAAAAGCAATATAGTATAAAAGTCAATAGTCTTCATACACAGACAATAACCAGTTAGAGAACTTAATGGTTAAGAAAATCACAATTTATAATAGAAATAAAAATATTAAACACTAAGGATTTATGTTCAAATCTGTAATCCATTTTAAGTTAAGTTTTGTGTATGATGAAATAGAAGGGTCCCATTTTATTCTTTTGAATGTAGATACTCAGTTTTCCCTACACCATGTTATTGAAGAGACTATCCTTTCCCTATTGTGCATTTTTGACACCTTTGTTCAAGATCAGTTGTCTGTTTACACACATGTTTATTTCTGGGCTCTTTATTAGGTTCCATTGGTCTAAATGTCTATTTTTTTTTAACAAGTACTATATTATTTTGATTTCTGTAGCTTTATAATATATTTCAAAATCAGGAAGCGTGGTGCCTGGAGCCTTTTTGTTCTTGTTCAAAATTACTTGGCCTATTTGGAATCTTTTCTGGTTCCATGTGAAATTTTGGATTTTAAAAACATTTCTGTGAAAAATGTCTTTGGAATTTTGATAGGCATTGCATTAAACCCACAGATTGCTTTGGTTAGCACGGACATTTTAACAATATTAATTCCCCTAATCTGTGAACACAGAATATCTTTCCACTTATTTGTGTCGCCTTCCTGTAGAGATGTGACTTAGAATGAAACCAAAAGTCTAGAAAAATAGTTCTGTAATTTTTAATTGAGAGTTCAAGCAATAAAATCATGCCTCAATATCCATTGTTTCTATTTTGTAGAATTCTAGTGGATATTGCTTTTCTCTCCTCCCTCACCATTTAAAAAAAATCTTTATTTCTCATCACTAAATTAAATAACATAGGTAATCCATCAACTTCGTTTGGTTGCCCATCTATCTTTTTTGAGCTGAGTTGGGTCAAGGTTTATTTGATGTGCCTAACTTCTCTATGGTAGAAACTATGTTCTTATAGTTTTCTTTTCTTTATACAGTCAAAGTGACTCTCGAAATGGGTACTGGTTATATTTTTTTCCTTTGAAGGGACATTCTGTTTTCTCCAACAATGGTTTTTTGAAAATTATCTCAACAGAACTACAACAAATCTTTCTTGTTTATGAAGCCAAACTGAGCTCTGATATACTTTGAAATAATGCTGTAGTTATTTCCTTAATTCAGTTCACTTGTTATAACAGATCTTTATGCAAGCAGAAAATTACCATGACCCTTGAGCTTCTTCTATATCTCTACTATTTTTTACCACCAATAAAGTGAGCTCAGTGTTATAAGGATACTTAATTGCCAAGGCAAAGTGAAGATAGATGGAAATTGAAATTCAAAGGCCAAGTATCTTTTAGAAGTAAGCTATATTAGAGATTTAGTTATCGCAAGGGATAAACTAAGATGCTACAAAAATCCTCTTAATTGTCCTGAGCTCTTTGATATGGATCATAAAATATTTTCAAAGCCCTTCAACAAGAAAATGTTTATTCTTAGGGGGTAGATAGGTCATTCAGTTAATAAATTTTAGTATATCCTCCTATATAAAAATAAAACTTCAAAAACACAAAATAATTTTATCTTTCTTTAAGAATTAGTTACTGTATTGTTTCCATTTTTTCCTTGCTACAGTCTGATACACAGACACAGACACACACACAGATATACACCATATATTTCTCTTTATAGATAATTAAATATAATTTTTTGCCACGATAATTATCTTTCCTCACAACTCAAAACAGGGCTCTTTCAAAACAATAATTTTTCTCATTATTGATCTTGAACTTTCATTGCTTTTCCCAGCATCAACGTGCTATGTGATCTTTTCTCCAAGTTCCTTGAAATAAAAATATTTACGTGTTTTCCTTTCTAATTTTTTGCACTTTTTTCTTTTTAAATATGTTTTATTTTGAAATTATTATAGATCCACAAGGATTAGCAAAAATATTTGAAAGTTCCCATATACCGTTGGTCTAGATCCCCCTAATGATTACATGTTGTATAACTATAGTGCAATATTAAACCCAGGAAATTGACATTGGTACAATATGTGTGTAGAGCGCTATGTCATTTTATTACATGTATAGAGTCAAGTAACTACCACTCCAATCAAGATACGTAATTATTCTATCACCACAAAGATAACTCCCATGCTATCCCTTTATAGTTACATCTACCCTTCTTTCTCTCAACCATCCCTAACCACTGGCAACCACTACCACTCTATAATTTTGTTTCAAGAATGATATATAAGTGGAATCATAAAATATGTGACTTTTTCAGACTTTTTTTTACTAAAGCCCCAACATAGAGTTGGTTTTTAATCCATTGTGCCAATTTCTGAATTTTATTTCATGTTAGATAATTTAAAATTAAAATAATTACTAATGTATTAGACCTTAAGTCTGCCATCTTATTTTTCTTTTTGTCTCTTACCTTTATTTTTCAATTCTCTAAACTTCCTGTGTGCTGCTTAAAAAAAGTCCAAAAAATAAAAAAATAAAAAAAATTCCATTTGATTTATTTGTAGTATTTTGGGGTATACCTATTAGGATAAATTTTTAGTAGTTGTTCTAAGAGTTATGTAGACATAGTTTATTGCAATCTACTGATACTAATACTTTATCAGATCCAGTATAGACACTCTTTCAAGTCCCTTTGTCTTCTTCCCTCCCGTATAATATACTTGCCCTAAATGTTCCCTCTCTGTGCATTGACGAACTACATCTCACAATGATGTGTGTTTTATTCCAAGCCTCAATTGTATTTTAAGTAACAGGGAAGAGCCTGTTTTTTTAACTATCCTTTTGTTCTTCCTGTTGTTTTTATTTTCCCTCCTGATGACCTCAGTTTTCTTATTATTTCCTTTTGACTTCAAAACTTAACTTAGCCATTGTTTTAGATTAATCTTTTGATTACAAATTTTCTTGGTTTTTCTTCATTTGACAATGTCTTTATTTCTCTCTCATTCCTAAAGGTGAATTTGACCAGATATAAAATGGGGGTTTGAAAATTCTTCTCTTAAAGCAAATTGTTGTGCTGTTCCCCTCTGATTTCCGTGGTCATGATGAGATTTTATCATCATTTAAACTGTTTTTTCCCTATAGGTAAGAGGTCATTTTTCCCCCATCGCTTTTAAGACTTTTTTCTTTGTCTTAGTTTTCAGAAGTTTGATTAAGATGTGCCTTGAAACGAATTTCTTTGGGCTTATCCTGTTTGTCTTCTCAGTTTCTTGAATCAGCAGGTCTGTGTATTTTAGCAAATTTAAAATATTTCCAGCCAGAACTAATTCCTATTCTCCTGAAACTGTTCCAAAAAATAGAAACGGAAGGAAAACTTCCAAACTCATTTTATGAGGCCAGCATCACCTTGATCCCAAAACCAGACAAGGATCCCACCAAAAAAGAGAACTACAGACCAATATCCTTGATGAACACAGATGCAAAAATTCTCACCAAAATACTAGCCAATAGGATTCAACAGTACATTAAAAGGATTATTCACCACGATCAAGTGGGATTTATTCCAGGGCTGCAGGGTTGGTTCAACATCCGCAAATCAATCAATGTGATAAAACACATTAATAAAAGAAAGAACAAGAACCATATGATACTCTCAATAGATGCTGAAAAAGCATTTGACAAAGTACAGCATCCCTTCCTGATCAAAACTCCTCAAAGTGTAGGGATAGAGGGCACATACCTCAATATTATCAAAGCCATCTATGAAAAACCCACCGCAAATATCATTCTCAATGGAGAAAAACTGAAAGCTTTTCCGCTAAGATCAGGAACACGGCAGGGATGTCCATTATCACCACTGCTATTCAACATAGTACTAGAAGTCCTAGCCTCAGCAATCAGACAACAAAAAGAAATTAAAGGCATCCAAATTGGCAAAGAAGAAGTCAAACTATCACTCTTTGCATATGATATGATACTATACGTGGAAAACCCAAAAGACTCCACTCCAAAAGTGCTAGAACTTGTACAGGAATTCAGTAAAATGTCAGGATATAAAATCAATGCACAGAAATCAGTTGCATTTCTGTACACCAACAACAAGACAGAAGAAAGAGAAATTAAGGAGTCAATCCCATTTACAATTGCTCCCAAAACTATAAGATACCTAGGAATAAACCTAACCAAAGAGGCTAAGAATCTATATGTAGAAAATTATAAAGTACTCATGAAAGAAATTGAGGCAGACAAAAAGAAATGGAAAAATATTCCATGCTCCTGGATTGGAAGAATAAATATTGTGAAAATGTCCATGCTACCTAAAGCAATCTACACATTTAATGCAATCCCTATCAAAATACCATCCATTTTTTTCAAAGAAATGGAACAAATAATCCTAAAATTTATATGGAACCGGAAAAGACCTCGAATAGCCAAAGAAATATTGAAAAAGAAAGCCAAAGTGGGTGGCATCACAATTCCGGACTTCAAGCTCTATTACAAAGCTGTCATCATCAAGACAGCATGGTACTGTCACAAAAACAGACACATCGATCAGGGGAACAGAATAGAGAGCCCAGAAATAGACTCTCAACTCTATGGTCAACTAATCTTCGACAAAGCAGGAAAGAATGTCCAATGGAAAAAAGACAGCCTCTTCAATAAATGGTGCTGGGAAAATTGGACAGCCACATGCAGAAAAATGAAATTGGACCACTTCCTTACACCACACACGAAAATAGACTCCAAATGGATGAAGGACCTCAATGTGAGAATGGAATCCATCAAAATCCTTGAGGAGAACGCAAGCAGCAACCTCTTCGACCTCAGCCGCAGCAACATCTTCCTAGGAACAACAGCAAAGGCAAGGGAAGCAAGGGAAAAAATGAACTATTGGCACTTCATCAAGATCAAAAGCTTTTGCACAGCAAAGGAAACAGTTAACAAAACCAAAAGACAACTGACAGAATGGGAGAAGATATTTGCAAACGACATATCAGATAAAGGGCTAGTATCCAAAATCTATTAAGAACTTAGCAAACTCAACACCCAAAGAACAAACAATCCAATCAAGAAATGGGCAGAGGACATGAACAGACATTTCTGCAAAGAAGACATCCAGATGGCCAACAGACACATGAAAAAGTGCTCCACATCACTCGGCATCAGGGAAATACAAATCAAAACCACAATGAGATACCACCTCACACCAGTCAGAATGGCTAAAATGAACAAGTCAGGAAATGACAGATGCTGGCAAGGATGCGGAGAAAGGGGAACCCTCCTACACTGTTGGTGGGAATGCAAGCTGGTGCAACCACTCTGGAAAACGGCATGGAGGTTTCTCAAAATGTTGAAAATAGAACTACCCTATGACCCAGCAATTGCACTACTGGGTATTTACCCTAAAGATACAAACGCAGTGATCCGAAGGAGCACGTGTACCCGAATGTTTATAGCAGCAATATCTACAATAGCCAAACTATGGAAAGAACCTAGATGTCCATCAACAGATGAATGGATAAAGAAGCTGTGGTATATATACACAATAGAATACTATGCAGCCATCAAAAGAAATGAAATCTTGCCATTTGCAACGACGTGGATGGAACTAGAGGGTATCATGCTTAGTGAAATAAGTCAATCGGAGAAAGACAACTATCATATGATCTCCCTGATATGAGGACATGGAGAGGCAACATTGGGGGTTAGGGGGATAGGAGAAGAATAAATGAAACAAGATGGGATTGGGAGGGAGACAAACCATAAATGACTCTTAATCTCACAAAACAAACTGGGGGTTGCTGGGGGGACGTGGGATTGGGAGAGGGGGAGGGGGTTATGGACATTGGGGAGGGTATGTGCTATCATGAGTGCTGTGAAGTGTGTAAACCTGGCGATTCACAGACCTGTACCCCTGGGGATAAAAATACATTATATGTTTATAAAAAAAAAAATTGGAAGGGGAGGCGAACCATAAGAGACTATGGACTCTGAAAAACAACCTGAGGGTTTTGAAGGGTCAGGGGTGGGAGGTTGGGGAACAGGTGGTGGGTAATAGGGAGGGCACGTTTTGCATGGAGCACTGGGTGTTGTGCAAAAACAATGAATACTGTTACGCTGAAAAAATAAATAAATTAAAAAATTCTGATTTACTAAAAAAAATATATATATATTTCCAGCCATTATTTTTACAAATACTTTCTCTGTCCTACCTTGTTTCTCTTTCCAGGACTCCGAGAATCAAAAACATGGCAGATCTTTTATTCTAAGCTCACATGCCCCGACGATACTGTTCAAAATTTTTATATCTATTTTCTCTTTGTGAGCCACATAGGGTAATCACTGTTATTCTAAATCAAATACAATGTTTTTTTTTTCTTCTCTATTCTCCATTCTGCTGTATAGCTCATCAACTGAATGTTTTATTTTAGTTATTGTCCTTTTCATTTCTAAAACTTCCATTTGATTTTCTTTATATTTTCAACTTCTCTACTTATATTTTCTACTTTTAAAATTTAAGCATATTCGTAATTGCTTATTGAAACATCCTTGTGATGGATGCTTTAGAATCCTTGCTAGAAAATTCTAACTTCAGTGCCATATTACTAATGGCTTTGTTGATTGTCTTTTCTCATTCAAGTCAACATGTTCCTATTTCTTGGAGTGATAAGCAATTGTTGAAAATCCTGAACATTTTCAGTAGTCATGTTGTGACTCTGATATTATTTAATTTCTGTCGGTGGGACTCCCTTGACACTGATCTTTATTGTTATTTTATTTTGATTTATTCTTCTATTAATGATTGTGCATGTGCCTGTGTGTGCATAAAATTGTGTGTTGTTTTGAAGTTGCTTTGAAGACATGAATCACAACTATTATTTTTTTCTCTATAAACCTCTGACATGTTCAGTTCTTTATGCATATTGTCCCTCAGTATGGGTTGTTGATAGACTGGCTATTGAAATAAAAACCAGCTGCAAGAACTCAGCTCCTAAAATTTATTACATCATGATATAACCAAATGCTAAAAGTGTAGGTCTGTACAACTGTAGTAAGAAAGTAAAGACAAGACAGTAGCAAAGCTGATGCAGAATATCTTCAATAGATAAGATTAAAAAATAGTTTCTTGAGTAATAATAAAGACATGTCTCACTCAGCACCCAAAAACTTTCTGGAGGTTGGTATTTTCTTTTTTTGACAGCCCAGAAAACTAAGACTTAAGAAGGTCAAAGACTTCCCCGTTCAGTAAGTCTTAGTGCTAATATTTTGATCTAGGATCTGGTCTGACTCCCAAACACGCGATTTTCCCCCAAAGTCACTGTGTTGCATTCCGTAGTAGAAATTACATTATAGACATTCGATATGCAAAAAATAAAGTGAAAATGATGTATGATTCCCTTCATAATTGTATATAGAGAAAATGATATTGAAATATCAAATAATGATGTCAGTAACCATGAGGTCTATTCCTGATTCTGTCACTCTCTCACTCTCTCACTGTGCATCACCTGAGTCCTACAGGCTCATCTCTCATATAGTTTGGTGAGAGTTTCCACATAAGAACATTGAAATATATTGATTGTGAATATCATTTACTTGCATTTATAATGTGACCTCCCCCCCTTCTCCTTTTCCTTGTTTTTCTTTTCCATTTCTCCTTTACTGCCTTCTTCTTCCTCCCTCTCTCCTCCCCCTTGTTCCTCTTCTTTTTCTTCTTCCTTTTCTTCTACTCCTTCATTACACTTATTATATGATGGGAAGATATTCTTTCCAATATTTCAGGAGCTAATGTGACTTTATGTTTTGGTGAATCATTGCACTTGACACTTGACATTTACGTTTTTAAGTCAACAGTTTTCTGATTATGAATTAGCCAGTTTCTCATTCTAATTAGCAGTTGTGCTCTGATTTGATTTGTCATTGGAAAGTCGTGAACAACCGATTCATGAGACACTAATCCAAGAGGAACATGCATGTCAGGTTATTATTTTAATTAGATCTCATGAGCTGAACTTCCTGAATAGCTTATTGTCAAAACATTTCTCCCCTTCCCTGGAGTGATTAAGAGACAGGCAAATGACTTCTAACCAAATTTGATGAAGCGTAAACAACTTTTGAAACATATTTTGAAAGTGCTATTTGCCAAAACCTTGGACAGAACCTAACTACAGAATATTCCCTTAAGTAAAATGTTTAAGGTGAACAGAAAATAACCATGATCATGCACAGAAAGTAGCAACATTTATAGTCATAGAAATATGTATAGTTATCGTAATTGGGAGAACTGGAGCAAGTATCTAATTATGGACTAAGTAATTCGGAATCAACAGTTTTATACACTAGAGAAAGCATAAATTCCTCTTAGGTTATCTAAAGAATTCAAATTGTGAAAAAAGGGAAAACATGGAATTTTAATATATTAGGAAGTGAAAAACATTATGGGCATTGAGATAGTTATTCTGTACCTATTAGCATAATCTAGGATGATTTTATAATCTAAGGGGATTTTATAATAAATAGGGACATGCAGGATAAATACTAATTTTTATAATATGAATATCAGTTATATGTCAAAGTACAGTTTATATTTCAGCACTAGTTTTCTTTATTCACAGATTCAGACTTAATATTGAAAAGAAATTTTTTAATTAGTTAGTTAGTTAGTTTAATTAGTTTGCTTGTGAGGAAGCAGGCTTTCTTACTGATCTCAGAAGTACCAAGATTTGAGCAATTTTATAACTTATTCTGACTCATGTTACAGGTCATTCCATATTAGTCCATAATTTTTTTCACTACTATTTTCCATTTCATTACAACCCTGTTATTCAGATAGCAATGCGTGTTATAAGAGAAGTATAAAAATGGATAAATAAATAGAACCAGGTAAGCCTTACTTGCTACAGTTTAAAATGGCAATTGACCTGCCTTGACTAGAAATCTACTTCCATTTGATTTCAAAAATATTACTTTATCATTCTATCTTTTTTTAAGGTTTTATTTATTTATTTGACAGACAGAGATCACAAGTCGGAAGGGAAGCAGGAAGAGAGAGAGGAGGAAGCAGGCTCCCGGCTGAGCAGAGAGCCTGATGCAGGGCTAGATCCCAGGACCCTGAGATCATGACCTGAGCAGAAGGCAGAGGCTTTAACCCACTGAGCCACCCAGGCACCCCTATCATTCTGTCATTTTGAATTCTCTTTTATCATTCAGCATTTTATAGTCACTTTTGTGCCTGGGATATAGGTAAGTAGTTTGAGCTGAAATTTTTGAGATTTATTTTGTTTTATTTTCTAGATGTATTTAATTGATACTGGCACCAAATATGAGCAGAACTCAGATTCATCTCAGCTCAAGAGCCTATGAAAGGAAAGGCAAGATGCCTTATGACCCCACTAAAGATAGGATTTTCCAAATTGGGGATGAAAGACGGGAATAGTTCCTCCGCCTTTCCTTGAACGACTTTGCTGTTGTTCGTGCTGATGGAACAGAGTAGCTGATGAGTTGGGGGAGGAGAAAGGATTGTACACTTGTTGTAACATGGAGGTAATAGAAGTCTGAATGTGTTATTAATGCAAATAAAACACTCTTCTCATGGAGGTGAGACTTAATATTTCTGTTCAACAATCTAATCTAGTCAACCTTTGCTCAAGCGTATTTGTTCCTTAGCTGTTTCCATCACTCCCTGTCACAATGCTGGCTGGAACTGAGAGAAAATTATCATTCTCTAAGATTCTGAAAACAGCAGTCATATCTGGCTTCTCTTAAGTAATTCAATGACTTTAAAGAAACTACGGCTCCTGATAAGAAAAAGGCTGTGTTGGGGGTAAAGAATATTTTTATTTATTGACTTTTTTCAAGAACAACTGATTATATGTCAACAAGGTATATCATTTATTCAAAAACATTTATCAATAGTACTTAGTTTTTCCAGAATTGTTTAATATCTTGGAGTTACTATACATAGTAACTATGTAACATATCTTGGAGTTACTATGTATAGTATACTATCCTATACTATACTATACTATACTATAGTATACTATACATAGTAACTCCAAGATATGTGTGTGTGTATATTATATATATAATTGTAAATATATATTTATTTACATATAAATATAAAATAAACACACACACACACGTATTTACTACAGATAGTGTGGTAAAACTAAGGCCACAGAAAGGAAGGTGTTAGGAGAGTTGAGAGGAGGGAAGCCTAGTGGCAGTGGACAGGGAAAGTTTCTTAGCAAAGCTGATTCCTGTGTTAATTTGAAAGGCTGAGCAGGAGTGACCCGGAGAAAAGATGAGAAGACAGGCATTCCAATCAGAGGATGCAGGATTCACAGGTTGAGGAATTGGAAAGAAAAGATGAAGTGCTCCATGAAACAGAATCCGTGGTGTTTCTGGTGCGGTAAATGTAGGACGTGGAATCTGTGGTAGAAGATTGAACTCCAGCAGTGTTTTCAGTGTATTCAGATCACTGGGGATCTTATTAAAATGCAGGTAGTGATTCTTTAAGTTCTGGGTGGGGCCTGAGATTTTGCATGTTTAACAAGCTCCCAAGTGTTTGCTGCCAATGTTGTTGGCACATGGACTGGGCTTTGAGTGGCAGAGACACAAATTACAAAGAGATAGCTTTGCCTTGTAAAGGTTGTCATTGTAGAGGTATGAGGGGTTCATACTGGGAAGGGATGTGATCAGATTTGCATTTTAGATAAATTACCCTGGTGAAAGTGTAGATGGTAAAACTAGAGGCAAGAAGAAAAGCCTATTTATCTATCGAACAGTTTATTGTTCTAAGTGTCTTATGAATATCAGCACATTTGATCTTCTTAATGTTATTATCTTAATTTTACAGATAAGGAAATGGTGTCATGGAGAAGAAAAATAGTTTGTTTCAAGTCATACAGAATTGGTAGAGACAGGATTTGAGTCCAGCAGTCTGGCTCCTTGGCCCATGCTTTCAACTTCTCTGTTACGCTATGTTAGAGTGTCCCTGAGGGATAAACCGAGAGAATCAGGGCAGGAATGGCCATGTGACATAAGGCTTTGTCATTCCAGCTGTAGTCCTGGGACCTGCAACCCCAGCATGGCCTGCAGAATCCCACCCCCGCCACATCCCAGCCCTGCTCAGAGTCTGCACTTAGACCAGATCCCTAAGTGATTTGTATGCAACCTAAATTTGGAATCAAATTCAACTTATTTAGCAAAATCACTTTATAGACATTGTGTAGTCTAATCAGGGGCCATATTGTTTCTGGTAATTTTTCTTTTTGTGACATTAGAAACTTTGCTTCCAATAATAGGTTAGGATTGCAAATAGTTGATATTCTAATTCTTTTGTGTCCATTTGCTAGCTGAAACACTTTATAAAGAAATCCTTTCCTTTTCTACTATTGTGTTTCTATGGAATATAGATCATAATTATTTCCCTTTGTTATTTTCAGAATAATAAGTTGTTTCTCTAGTGTCCTCCAAAGGTTATTGATACAATGTTTAGTATTATTATGTATGGAGAAATTTAAAAATATTTGATTTGTTTCAACCTATTGCCCATATTATCTTTATCAGTGTTTAAATTGTCCCATGTTGTACCATGGAACAGGTTCAAGATGGTTTCCGAATTCTTCTGTCATGGAGATAGTAGGCTTTCCTAAATGCCTTGCTTTCTCTTATGTCAAGATATGCCATACATTCCAAACTGTACATTTTCTGCCATTTCTTTATAGAGTCTTGGTTTCTTTTGAAAGGAAACGTTATAAAATTTTCTTAATTGGATTCTTCTATTTTTCTCTGACTTAGAGCAAGTTCCCCAGACACATCTTGCCTAAATATTTTATTTGCTAGGTTATTTCATTATGCAAATCCTCCTAATGATTTTTTTTGTCTAATTCATAGGACCGTTCAAACTCCTTAGCCCAATTTCCACAGCAATAGGCTCTCTGAATTTAATTCACACTTCCAAATTTTTGCCATCAACATATATATAACTTATGTTCCAACTGGACAAATCTATTAATTATTCCTTGAATTCTCATAGCCTATCACTACTTTCAAACTTCAATTTACCTTTTAATTGTCATCTGGGAAAAATTCCTCTTTCCTTTATTTATTTTAATTTGTATCATCAGGTAAGGATCCAACATAAATTCGACCTGCCCTTTAAAGTTTCTGCTATCTATCTATATCACAATATCTTTTTCTCCTCTTTCTAACTATATTGTAAACTTCTTAGGGCAGAGGCCTTGTTGCAGTTTTTTTTTTTTTTTACTCTTTCATTGAATCCTTTGTCTCACGCATAGAAGGCACTTTAGTAATATTTGTAAATTTACTGATTTATCCTCAGAAACTTCTGTTCTGGCAAAATTAAAAATCCTATTTTTCTTTTCTTGATACATTATTAATTATGCAAAGATCAATATTTTAATAGTAAGAAAAAAATTGTTTTGACTAGGAATCTGAAATAACTTGTTTTCAAGTTGTGGATGACATAGTCTCCTTAAGATGAATAACAATGAAAACAAAGGCAGCTACATAAATAGATACAATGTTAAGTCACTGATGTCAGATTCTTTTTTTTTTTTTTTTAAGATTTTATTTATTTATTTGAGAGAGAGAGAGAAAGAGAAAGAGAATGAGCAGGGGGTAGGGGCAGATGGAGAGGGAGAGGCAGACTCCCCACTGAACAGGGAACCTGATGTGGGGCTCAACCCCAGGACCCCAGGATCAGACCTGAGTGGAAGACAGACATTTAACCACCTGAGGCCCCCAGGCGTCCCTGATGCCAGATTCTTAAAAACAAGTCACAGAAACATTTTATTGTATTCTTAGCTTTAACACTATGAACTTTAACCTTTGGTCACCTGTTTGCAAAACAAATGGTATTTGTTCATTCAGGTACCCACTTGGCAAGGGTAGAAGATGAAGTGAGTTTCTACAGATGGAAAGAAGCCATGCGATATGAATTGTGATAGAAGGAAAATATGGAAACCATAATGGATGATGGGAAATAAAAAATGAAGTAAGCTTACAGGAGCAAAATAAATTTAGAAAGAGCTTTTGTAGGCAAAACTTTGAGGCATCTCTGAAATGTTGAGAGCAAAACTATAAAACCAATACCTATGAGATATGATCAGATACATGCAAACTTGTACACCTGAAATTAATATTATACTGCATGCTAACTGGAATTTAAACACACACACACACACAAGAAAGTAAGACAGAACTGCAATCACTTATTAAGCACTTATATGTGTGCCAGGCATTGTACTAGTTTCTGGGATTTTGGAAAATAACTATTTTTTTTCCCTGAGAGAGACTTCTAGTTCCAGTCTTCTGGCTCATGAACAAAGGGAGCCAGCAAGAACCACCAGTCATCAGTGGGTTCCATTCAGGGGGAATCATGGATGGTGTGGGTAGGACTCAGCACCCACTCTCTGGCAGAGATTGCCCTAGCCTGAGGATGAAAGCTCAGTGCTCAGTACATCAAGCTGCAGGAACGGACTCACATTACATAACTCCTGCTTGGGATTTATCATCTTTTGAGATTTGGTTCACTTTAGTAGGTTCATCTATCAGTGAATAGTGTCACTATCGAAAGATAAAAGTGGCCAGTCATCTTGTCTTGTTTCTCACGGTCACTCACCGTGTTGTTTAGGTTTCAGACTGGTTTTGGTTAAGGCACCGGGCTTCTGCAAGCTGTGTGAACAGAAGTCTATCTCTTTGAAATGGGGCCAGAATGAGGGCAAAGCAAGGGCAGTCTAGGGCACAAAGAAAGTAAAAATTTTAAATCAAGACAGAATTGATACTGCTCCTGTTTCCCCTTTGCCTTGGGCTCCAAAAGGTCTCTGGTTCTGCACTGTAAAGTCTCCCAACTTTACTTACATTTTGGCTATTTTGTTTCATCATGAGTTTTTCCGTTAACTTTGATATTTCAAATATCGTATCCAAGTATCATTTATCCTGCATGCTGACTTCCTGGTGATCCCTTAATATTGCTCTTCCACTTAGTTGGAGATCCTCATGGGGCCCTGCTCCGAAACCCCGACACTAACGTTTCATTTCTGACTTAAATGCTGATACATGTTCCTGGAATACCACGTCTTCCCCCAGGCAAGGCCATGCCTTTTGCCAGGTAGGCTGGCAAACTGCTGGATATTTGTTGTTGCTGCTAATTTCTTTAACTTGCCAGGGATTCTTTTAAATTGTGAATTCTGTCCAAATTAAAGCACGGCAGAGGACTATTTTATATATCATTATGCTTAGATTCTCTGTGTTTGATGGGGTTTCTAGCTTGCAATCTAAGATATATGACACAGACATAGAAAAGCCGTGCCTCTTGGAAGATTATACGGATGATGAAATCACACAGGAGGAATTAAAAAGTTAGTTGAAATGGATGGCTAAGTAAAATTAACTTTCCTATTGAGGAAGGAGCCATGGGACTTACTAAAATATCCCTGAAGAACTCAGCTAAAGCACCAAGTGTATTTTTTACCTTACAAAAGAAATGAATGACCTGTATACACCCTATGCCAGTGAATTGAGTTTTCTGCCAACGTCATCCTCACAACTGACACTACAAACCTTTGTCACCTGTGCATGTCCAGTGCAAAGTAGAACAGTGGGTAGGTATTTGAGTATTAACCACTTTCTTACTCTCAGGATCTGAAGCTCTGTGAGGCAGTAGGTACCTGTTTCTATTAAAATGCTGCCAATTCTACTGAATTGTACATTTCCCTCTTTCCTACCCCAGAAGCCACCCTCAGTTCCTAGGAATGGGTTCTTAGGAGATGATTACAGTTGATTTGGGGACATTGCTAAAGGACAGCCAGATGGAGAGACAAGAGGAAACTGAGAGACAGCTAAAGCACTATCAAGTAATCAGATGGGGAAAGAGAAGAAAATAAGAAATCATTTGAGAGGCAGTTTGCAAGACCAAGGGTTGAATTTTGTCTTGGGCAAATTCACCTTAGTTGCTGTGAGCCTGAGTTACCTGATTTGCAAAATGGGGAATAAAAAACTCTTGGTGTCGCTGACAGGATATACTGATAGTGTTTGTAAAATCTCAAGTAGAGAGTCTGGTAATTGTAAGCACTCAATAAATAGTTATTGTTAATATTGCAGAAAGATATTGAAGTTGAATATACCAAACCATATATACAACATAGGATAATTCCCCGCTCTCATGTAAATATACATGTATCCATGTGTACGTTTGTGCACATGTGTGTGTGTATGCAATGGGTACATGCCCGCATAAGTGTGGGTATGTATGTGCATGTATCTATGTACACACACATGCACACACACTCACACACACACTTTCTTGCCCAAATGAGGCGACAAACCACTAAAACTGCGGAAATTAGGTGTTGTCACTATGCACTGATTTGCTAACAAGTGTTTTTATTAAGTGGGATTCTGTGAAATGACTCTGATATATTTCTTCTGAAGAACTTCTACTTTCCTGAAATGTAAAAGGAGGAAAACACATCCTTTTCTAAAACATCTGGTGGTGGAAGTACCTGGAAGTCTTACAGATGAGTTCTAGAATCAAGCCTGTGTTCAATAGATTAAGGGAAAGAACTTGATCAGTAATTACGAGACTTAATTTGAGGCTTTGCAACTGCGAAGAGAACCAATGGACCTTGGGTATCTAAGCTCTGAGACCATAATAGCTTAAGTATTACTAATTAGCTAATTAATATTCACGAATGCCATCCAGACCCTAAGAGCCATAATAGTAACCTTTGTGACTGTTAAAAAATGACAGCGCTTAGGACAAACCAGTCTTTTTATTTCCGTTAGTTTCATTCTTCCTGGAAGTTTGATGGCTCTCTTCAAGCAAATGCCTCTCCTTAGTGGCAAAACTAACGGGAAAAAAGAAAGGAAAAGGGAGGGGAGAAAGTTGCTGGTCAAACTCACATTTCGAAAGGAAACTGCCATTTAAACGATCTGAGCAGAAGTGTAGCATGGAGGAACTTAATAATATGCATCCATTAAGCTTGATAAAAACCTGTGTCACCGATGCAGAGCTACACGGAGCAGCCAACGAGCTCAAGATGCCATTAGCTGAGCGACATTAATGGTGTATATGTAAGCTTAAATGAACTTGGAGATAGTTCAGAATGGAAAATCATTCTTAATTTCATTTCAGCTTTTCCCTCCTATGTGTGTTTACTGAGCACTTGCTGTATGATAACCACGGTTCTAGACACTATGTGGGAGAAGCATATGGGTAAATCTTTCAGTAAGATGCCATATCTTTGTATCTCCTTGTCTAAAACACCCAGCATATGGCATGGTTCATAATTCATTCTCAAAAGCTGTTTGTTAAATTCACTTAACATGTAAAATAGAGTTACTGTCTCCATGAGCAGGCAGTCAGATGGCAGAACAAAACATAAATATATGTAAGAAGTACCACCAAAAAAAAAAAAAAAAGAAAAAAGGCAAGTACTTCTAAAAGGTGAAAGCCTTAAGTGCCAAGGTTGAGAATAGTCATCCGAACTCAAAGGTGAGAGGGAAAATGTAACCTAGACTGTCAAGTGTAGCAAAAACAAATGTTCAAAAGAAAAAAAAAAGTGTAGTTTATGCTCAACAGACAGTTCAAGACATCAGCTGGGATGAGAGATCTAAGGTGGTAAGAAATGGTAGATACAATTAGACAGCTCAGTGAGAGCAGACTGGGAACTTTGGATTTTATTTTTTGGAGAACTAGGAGCACTGAAATTTAGAAACATAATTGATGGATTGAAGCGAAAGAATACTAGGGGCAAAACCAGAAAATAGGAGACTGCTTCAGTACCTTAGAATGACTTGATTGAATACGTTGGTCTACCCGAAATGATAAATGTGTAAGGACCTACAAAATATCTTTAGTGGAAAGACGATGAACTTTGGAGGAAGATTGACATGGATTTTTCTGTTTTTCAGACATGGATTTGAGTCCTGGCTCTGCCACTTTCTCACTTTGTAACTTTGGGAAAATAATTTAACTTTTCTGAGCCTCAATTTTTTTCAGCTATAAAGGCACCTAAAACTCCTTCATTGTAGAATGCTAACATAGTACTGAGCAGAATCAATGCTCAGTATTTTCAACTATCTTCCCTTTGCCTAATCCATAAATCCCAGCTCTTTTTGTAATGCACATAATTTGACCCTTACCAAAGATTCAGTGGACAGAAAGCTCTGAAACTAACTCCGCATATAATAATAATTTGAAGGGTCAGGGGTGGGAGGTTGGGGGAACAGGTGGTGGGTGATGGGGAGGGCACGTTTTGCATGGAGCACTGGGTGTTGTGCAAAAAGAATGAATACTGTTACGCTGAAAAAATTAATAAAAGGGGGAAAAAAACAAAAAAAAAAACAAAACAAAAAAAAATAATAATAATTTGAAAGAGTTAGTACTGTATACAAGTGATTATTCACTTCTACACTTTTAAATTCTCTCTCTGTATGTGTATATTTTTAATCCTTCCCTCTCAGGGAAATACAGATACATGAGCGCGAGCACGCGCGTGCGCACAAACACATAAATACACACTTCAATACTTATTATTCACGAATTCAGCCAAAAGATTTGCATTTGCGACAAAGAATGCCTTCCCAGATAGGTTATGCCTGCCTTTGTTTTTTCCCCAAGGCAGTAGAAACTGATAACTGGAAGGTCTTTTCACTGAGGAGGTAACTTTTTCCTACAACTTTGCCACCCTTAATCAGAGGAGTATACTTTCTGCTTACGCTTTTTCCCCTGAAGCAATTTAACTTCTTTGCAGAGTGGAGAAGCTTGATTTACATACAGAAAACAAGGATACTTCCTTTCTCCCGAGCAGAGTGGAGCAGAAAGAGCACAAGATTTGGACCGTCTAGACTTCAAAGTTTTGCTTCGCCCCTCACATCAGATGTGATATGTCAGAATAAATATAAAAAAGTTAGACGTTTTGAGACTTACTCTTTTTTCTTCCACTAAAGATAGGGAAATGCTAAGTTCTGCTTTGTTGAGTTATTAAGTGAGATATCTTATATAAAGCTCCTGACATTGTATCAGTGACATAACAACCTATATCAGCTTCAGTTGAGTCTCATGATAAAGGCGTCTGCTCGTATAACAAAAATACCTTCTTCCTTTAGCTGTTGTGAAGCACAGAAGATGGGTAATTTGCTACGGTTGCTTAATAGGCTCCCAGAGAGTCTCGGGGCCGCTGCAGGATGAAGCTCAGGATGTACTTGACGATGACTCAAACAAGCTTATGTTAGGACCAAGAGCCCCACTCCAAGCCACCGGTCTCCTGGGACATTCCGCTTTTCACTTTTCTCTCCTGTTTTTTTGTGATTCTCTCTTCCAGGCATTTCTCACTACTTGTGGGGCAGGATAGAACTGTGGCTGAACTTGGGAGAGATAATAGCTGCCTGGCCGTTTGTTCCAGCTTGGATTCCATTATCCAGCCACCGATGGCTGAAATCTTGTCATAGTGGACATGGCTGTGTGGTTCTCTCCAAGCTCAGAGGCCTCAATGAATGTTTTGGCAGCATCAGCTTTGTACACAATCTCAGAATTATCTAGAACATAAATTTGCAATAAACTTTGGTTCCCTTCTCTAATGCTCAGTTGCTTCCTGTCATAAAATTGTGGATTAGGATAATCAGCAGGATTTCTTAAGAAAGAGCCATCAATATGTCTTCTTCAAAATAAACTTTATGAAGCTAAAGTGAAACTTTGCTTTAAAATGTTAACTGACCCATCACATAATTGTTATTTACTATATAACAGGCAACAGCAGTAATAGGCGTTATGGGAGTCTTTATTATACGCATAATATTGCCAAGTTTTATACTTAACAAAATTGGGAAGATGCACTTCACATATTGGCAATATTTCATAATGTTCAAGAATGAAGTTTCTGGAACCAAACTACCTTTGCCTGAAACACAAGCTCTGCGGCTTACAGACCATGTGGCCTTGGGCAACTTATTTAACCTCTGTGCATCGTCTCCCTTATCTATAAAGTGTGCATCATAATTGGATGTTCGTGACTAGTAAGTAAATTAATGCAAGTAAAGAGCTTAGAAGTGCCTGTTCGAAGGCAATGCCCTCAATAAATGTTAGGTATTGTTATTTTGTAATGCTTCCCTCTGTAAGTTTTACTCCCAGAATCCAGTTCTTTGATATTTTCTTTTTTAATATCATACTCATCCCATCCAACTTTCCTGAGTCCTCCCATGGAATGCAATCTAGGTCTGAGATCGGAGACCTTACCTCATGTTTACAACATTTCTAAGATAGCTGCCCTCCCCCCACCGATACTAGTCTCAAGGTGGAACCCACCACAGCTCTGTTTCCACCAAACTAGCAAGCTACAGTAATGAATGATTAATCAGAATAGTTGCTGGCATCAGGGGTTCTTACCTGCAGTAATGGATGACCCAGCAGTTAGGTGGGGTATACTCATGACAGCCCAGGAACATTCATCATCCTAGACTAGCCAGCTGGAAGTCAATGGCAGGGAAGTCTGGAAACAGTAGGTAAAATGGCCTTAATGTACTGAGGCTTACTCAGCATTAGGACTCCAGTTCCCGCCTGGGGAGAAATCCACAGGAATAAACCACTCTCTTCATTTGGAAAGATTAATGGGAACTGGGATACAATGTGGAAATCAGGAAGCTCGCTTTCCAGAACTAACAACAAGACAGAAACAGAGGCAGGATGAATTCCCACTTATTGAAAGGTGATTCATGAGGTTGCCCTGATTTAAGATGAAATCTGCTCTACAGAGGCCTCTAGATTTGGTAGGAGTAAGATAGAAGAAGATGGAAGAAATGCATCACCTGTAAAACCAAAAGGGAAAGGCTGAGTAAGGTATATCTGGGGATACATCAACCTGTCTGGCTAAAAAGGCTTAGCCAATGATACATTAAGGTTCTGAATTTGGAGAGCATTAAGTGCAAGGCTAAGAGCTTGATATGTCTCTTTTAGGAAGAAGGGAGCCATTACAATCTGGATCAAAAGGGTAGCATGAGGCAGGCAGGGTTTAGGAATGCTGTTTGCTTATATAAATTTTGTTTGCTTATATGCTGTAGAAATAAAATGTTCCATATATTAAAGGTATAAAGGAACTGTCATAAACAATTTTGTCAATAGTCCAGGTTTGAGGAAAAAGTCTGTGTTGGGTTGTTGAAGTGAAAATGAAGTCTTGAAGATATATTTGGATTTTAGCTAATATTCAAGATTTGTTAATATGAAAGCATAACAAAAATACAACTGTTAGTTTTTACTAATAAAGGAGTCCTTGAGAAGTAAATAAATCCTGGTTTTTTGGGGGGGATTATTTAAGTTTACAAATAACTCTCATGCTAAAGTAACAAAACCCAAAATTTTGTATAATGATCAACAGGCAGCAAGGGTAAAGTGAAAAAGTAGAAGTTAAGATACGCTAAGTTGTTACGAGACGCCATGAGGCAGGAGCTACTCTGTGTGACAGATTGAGTGAACTATGCCCTTGAGTCTCCTGGTGACTCATAGATAAAGGGTTACCAGTGGTGTGCAGGTCCATTTCTAACTTGTCCATGACAGCTGAAGGAAACCTGTTTTTTGGTAACATTGTAAAATGGTTCTCTTCCCCTTTTTTTGGTATTGGCCCAAAGTAAACCTGATAATCCCAAATATCTTGAAAAGGTATTTATTACTTTTGGCAGAACAGAAAAAAAATGTAATAAGATGCCATGTATCAGATAAAGAGTGTTTTTGTTTTTGTTTTTGTTCTTGTTTCTCATTTTAAACTCTATAGAATGTCAGCTTCTTTTTCAACAGCTTCTCTGAGGGAAGTATGTTGGCCTCCAGAGTAAAGGAAAAAAATAATTGGGAAGTAACTTATGGGCTTATGAAGCCAGTAATCAGTTTGCCTTCAAGCAGCTGGACGAATTTTAGATTGGTCGTTCCCATTGCCATTGCCATTACTACGACGATGGGCATCAGCAGCAGACATGGAAGAAATAGGCAGTTCCATCTCATGAGTCATCCAGTATTGGAAGGGGTTAGGGCAGTGTTTCTCAAAAACTTCTTAACATAAAGAAGCTTAATAGGTTAAGAAGCACAAGAAAGCTTTTTAACGTAAATCAAACTCCTTTAGATTGGGCCCTGGCACCTGAATGTTTAATAAGATCCTCAAATGATTCGAATCCAGGCTTAAATTTGAAAATTATCGGTTTATTGTTTTCTGACGTCATCCTCCCTTTTTGATTTTTTCCTCCAGCTATGAATAATGACTTACTAGAGTGGAAACTCCATCTGAGACATTCAAAACTATAAATCCCAAATTATGTGTTTGTGTGCACATATGGGCACATTAATGTATGAAACATACCTTGCTAACTGCTACATTGTGCCATGCACAGAAGTGTGAAATGTATTGTACAGCTTCCTGTGTAATGTTTTTAGCAATCAAAACCGGATAAGCCACGTAAGGATTACATTCCCAGGCTTCCTTGCCGGAGATTGAGGCCTTGCAACTAAATTCTGATCAGTGAAATAGAGGGGAAAGGGACGTGTACCATGTTTAATGTTAGTTCAGAAAATATCCTCATAACCCTGCCTCTCCATTTCAGAGACTTCAGTATGGAGGATCTTCATAATCTGTGAGATAACCTTTCTTCCAATATCCACCCTCTCTCTTCAAGTCCTTGAAGTTTTCAGGTATTTCTAATGACTCCCATGATACACAGAAACTTGACTTTTCCATACAGTACATTATTCTCTGGCCGTTTCCATCAATGTCACCCACACTTCCGAGTGTAATTACCTTGGTTAAATTTGTCTATGTCCTTGTTTATCAAGGTAAAGGCTAACTAGTCTGATAAGCTTAATGGGCATTGAGAGTTCATGGCTTAATTAGCACTCATTATTTAATTAACATGTTAATTTCTCTCAATAATTAAATAATACATGGCTTTAAAGTGAATTCTTTAACCTGGGGCTCTTTGGATTCCTTTTCTGACTTTATTTCCAGTCCTAACTTGCATTAATGCTTTAGGCACATATTTTGCTCCAGATAAATAAATGAGTCTTCCCTGCTCATCATTTTAACCCCATTGTCTGTGTTTTCTTACTGTTGGCTGGAATGCCCACTAAAACTTTTCTCCAAATATAATGCTTTCCCAGATTTCATGGTTCACCTTCATTCTTAGACTATCCCTTGATAATCCTTGATCAAAGTCATCTCTCTGTCTCTTACTAGTCAATGGTTCTAATTGTGTTTATTCAACAAATATATGCTGTACAAATAAAATGTTCCAGGTAGTGGGGATACCAAGAGAATAAAATCAAATCCATGTCTTCCAGAAATAACGTGTCATGCCATGAATATAAATAAACAACTATAATATAATGAAAGAAGCGATGATAGTAAGTGTGAGATTCAGTGGAGAAGTGTAATCTCTACTAATCAATTAACATGTAAGGTATATATGACTTTGCTATGCTAGGTATCTGTTGTGCATAGTTTTTGTGTAGAGCTCCGATGTATGAGAACTATAGGCTACACTTAATTAGAAATGCTTGGAAATCTGATATGAAACTAATGAGAATCAGAAAAACAACAACAGTGACAATAACAACAGAAAACCAGAGGATGTCTGAATACTAAAGAATATTAAGAGTAAGCATCAGGAGAGAAGGGGCTAGTTGGTGTGGGAGTGCTGATGTGCCAATTTTGAGCTTAGAAGTCAAGAGGCTTTTCCCATTTCCAACAACCTCCTTGGAATCTGCCTCCATTGTATGAACAAGCCCAAACTAGCCTGCTGGATAATGAGACGGGAGGTCCAATAACCACTGTCATCCCTGATGAGAGCCAGTCCCCAGACACTCTGCCAGCTGACCAAAGATAGAAGAGCAAGCCCAGCTTAGATCAGTGAAGTCTGGCACAGAGCCACAGAACATCCCAACTGACAAAATAAAGCATTTTTTATTTAAGCTACTAAGTATAGAGGTGGTGTGTTACTCCACAAACACTGAACACTGCTGTATCACTTGATCGGTGGTTAAAAAGACCTCTTGTGGGAAGGGATGATGCAGTACTAATTGGAATGGGTAGCTCACATTTACTAAGCACTTACTATGTATGAATGACTGTATGTTTATGTACTGAATGTTATCATAATAAGGCATGTATGTGTGTGTGCCCTGTAAACCACTCTAGTGGTACATATTATTCTTCTTTTTACAGCTAAGAAAACTGAGATCTAAAGTAGCTAAGGAATCTGACTAACAGGGCAGAGTTCTAAGGGACAAAGCCAACATTTAAAATCCCTCTTCTTAATCACCTCTGTCTTGATTCTACGTTATATTGCCTTTCAGTGAAAAGAGCAGATCAGACTAGGACAGATATGTGTTAGAATACTCCTTTAATGTGCTTCTTGTGGGATGTCTCATTAATTCCTGTGGCCTCTTAATGAGTCATGTTAACCTTGATGTCATCTTCAAAGTTCCCCTCCCAGTGTCTTTTTCTCGTTCCTTAATCCAAAAGAGAGTTACTGATGAAAATTTCGTGCCCATTGGCACGCCAGGGGGGAAGACTGTTGAACAGGCTGAGCTTGAGGTTCTTCAACACACAGTCACGAAGTTAGAACTATTCTGCCTATGCCCAAGGCACTGGAGTTCATTAAGGCAATTCTGGATCTCTGAGACAACCAGGTCATCATAGTGACATTTCTCACAAGTAGAAACTAGCACACTGTGTAGGTCACCTCAGCGCTCAAAAATTAGTGTTCTATTTACTTTTTAATAGGTAACCATATTGCTGGTGATAGTTATGCCTGTTTAAAGGAGTTTTCCAAAGGCATCCTTTGATGATGTTAGTCTAGGGGTTTTGTTACTGTTGAGTTTTTTGAGGTACAGTTTTTATGTAGATGTAATTGTACATGAATTTTGACAAATTTTTATAGCCAGATAACCACCATCTCAGTTAATATGTACAATATTTTCATCAACCCCAAATTTCCTAAATGTTCCTTTGTAGCCAATTTCCTCTCCTCACCCCAGTTTCTGGCAACCATTGATCTAATTTCTGTCCCTATAATTTTTCCTATTTTGGAATATCAGAAGCACATAGTTGCTTTCTCTGTCTGCCTTCTCCCTTAGCACAATGCTTTTGAAATGAACCCACATTATTATATAAATCAATAGTTTGGTGATTAGTATTTCATTTTATGATTGTATCACAAATTATTCATCTGTTCTACAGCTGAAGACATTTGAGCTGTTTCCAGTTTTTGGCAATTATGGGTAAAGCTGCTAGAAACATTCAAGTACAGATCTTTGGACATAAGTTTGTTATTTTTTGTTTTTTTCTTCTGCATAAACACCTAGTCATGAGATTGCTAGATCACATGGGGTATGGACTGACTGTTTCTGTCTCCCAAATCCATATGTTGAAGCCCTAACCCCTATAATAATGGTATTAGGAGGTGGGGCCTTTGGGAGGTGATTAGGTTTAGATAAGGGTAGAATCCCCATGATGAAATTGCTGCCCTTATGATAAGGGAAAAAGACACCAGAGCTTCGTTCCTCTGTGTGAACACAGAGCCAGACGGCGGCAATCTGCAGGCTAGGAAGTGGGCTGAATCTGTCAACACCTTAATCTTGGACTTCCCAGCCTCCAGAACTATGAGAAATGAATGTCTTTTTCTTAAGCCACCCTGTCCATGGTGTTTTGTTATAGCAGCCCAAGCTAACTGAGACATATGGTAAGTAGATATTTTGCCTAGGTTTTTGACATACTTACCTTTTAATTTTTCTGTATACTTTATCCATTATCTTTTACTTGTACTTTAAATTTTAAATCTTTTTTGAAAGGAAGCTAAATATACTTTTATTATATTTTAATTTACCTTCCTTGCTTTATTAATGCTCAAAAACACCTCCTTTAGACTTAGACACTGCTCTACTTCATAGCCAAATGTGTGATACATTCCATTTTTAAAGAAGCAATTGTGAACTTATGTCTTCCAAAATATTTAATTTATAAACTGAAACTCACGCTTCATGCACTGAAAACAATGTAAATATCCTGTGAAGGACAGTGGCAGGCAGACTTAGTTGATGGAGAAATTTAAATAAATGTAAAATTTGTTCAGCTCTTCCTCACGATGGCTTGATTTAATCAATATGCCTGTAGTTGATTGCTGCCTTTTAATGTGCATATTGTATATCACATATAGAGTGAGGTGGAGGCACATCACTATTGCACCTTGAAATATGAATAAACAGATAAAAATAGGAGAGAAAAGAAGGAAGGAGTTAGAAGGATGATTACAGCATTTTGCAGGAAGGTAGCCAGACAGGCTTTAAATATATTTTAGATCTATTGAATTAAACCATGAATGAGTCATTGTCTGGAAAATAATTTATATTTATATTAAAGTATTAACTTGTACCTTCTTGGCATAGGAGTCAATTGTATAATGCATTCTGTAGAAATCCAAACAGAAAGTTTTTTGGAAGATAATTACATTCCGTAAAGACAGGTAGGTAGCACTTTGCAGAAGGGAAGAATAACAGATACCGTTAGAATAAATTTCACAGGTTTAAAATTACATTAAATAGAAATGATGAATGTATCAATTAAGATATAGTCAAGACTCACATTGCCCTAAAATAAGAGAAAAGCTGAATGGATCAATTGGAACTGTTGGAAGAATTCCTTGGGAAATTGTCATATTATCCTATTTAGCTGTAGGGCCCATGAAGATATTAAACCTATCCCAGGCAGGAAGGAGAACCAGGGTGATGGTTGGCATTGTGACAACCAGGGCCCTAGAGTCCCCGACTTATTTCTGAAGTGACGTCTGCTATCACTGGATCTATACAGCTATTTTCTAAGTGTCTCAGTAGATCTTGATGAACATCTTTACGAGATAATTAGTTATATTCTAGGGAGTGACATTTGCTTTTCCTTGAAATAAATTTGTTCCCCTAGTTGTATGCCAGCAGACAGGTCACCCATATGACAGGTTATGACGGTAGTCACAAAAACAATAAGAACTTCTCCTTACTACCTTTTTTGATCAAGTACTTTTGTACCTATATATATGTTGGACTCTGTACTACATTATTTCTATACATTATTTTTAATCATAAAAACCATGCTAAGAAGAAGGAATTGCAATCCTTACTTTGGAGAAGAAAAATGAATTCCAGGGGTTGATAATTTGCCATGGATCAGTCAGGATCATAGTACACAGTGTATTTGAATTGGGTACTCATGCTTGTCTCGGTTATTTTTGGGGGATACTGTTGATTTTATAGAAGAGCAATCATTTTATCCTTCATCTTTACTGACAGTCTCCCTGAAATTATTCAAGTATTCATTCTTCCTCAAATGATAGTACTCTAGTAACAGAACCCTGTGACTTTAAATCATTAGGGGTACAACCTATATTGGATAAGATATATTGGATTGGATTGGATTGGATAAGGTATATTGGATAGGAAGTCATCATATAACTAAGGTAGACTCAACCAGATCAAAGAAAAATATGAATATTCAATTGTATTCCTTGCATATAAACAAGTAATTGATTATAAACAAGGAAGTGATTATAAACAAGGAAGATTATAAATAAGGAAGATTCGTAAATAAGGAATCTTATTCCTTATTATAAATAAGGAAGATAAATAAGGAAGTCTGCTCTGGGCAGACTCCTTGTGACAATAAACAAAACTAGTCTAAGAGTGACTACAAGACTCTAAAGATGATTGTAAGGAAAGAGCCAGAAGGAAAAATGGTCCTTGATATCACCATTGGGCCACTGAGTCAACCAGCCTTTGAATACACCCTTTCCCTGAGCTTCTTGTTATCTGGGATAATAAAGTTATTTGTATCGAAGGCCAATTTGTCAGGTAGTCCATATAGCACCTTCCCTCAGTAACTAATCTATGCCCATTTCTATCCCCTATATAGAAACGTGCTAATTTGCAGTAATGTTTTGGTGAATCTCTATGAAAAAGAGCTAAAAATGTAGATGTAGCATGTGGCCTTTCTCAGTAGTAAAGCAGCTTAAACAATAATTGCCTGCACAGGATTCTCATTTTATGATACTGTAAAGCCGTATACGCATGTTTAGGGCCATAGCCATACATTACACTTTATTCCTGCACAGTGCTCTATGTAATTTGAAAGCAGTAGCAGAGAAATGATCAAGATTGCTCTCCTGGAGCAGAACTGCAATGAAGATATTCACTTCCTAAGCCCCAGTCACCAGTGGACCACCTAAGGTGAAAACGATAAATTAATTCATCTCGTAGCAGAGAGTGCCTTTCCTTGCCTTTAAATATATACAGTTTATCTGCCATCATCTGTGGGAATGGATCACTGGACAACAAGCTATCCCCAGAAACATTTTCAGATAAGATGATGATTTTTCTCTAAAAATTGTATTTTTATGTAAACCGCAGCCCAAATATAGTCGATTTGCAGTTAGAGAACACATTCATCTCCAAATTATGCATCAAGATGCATCTGATAACCTTGAAAGTATATCTTTTTGGAAGGGTTTAGTGCCACTCTTAAATAGGTCTGTATTTTTAAATATATTATGTTTCTGTGTAAAATATAACAAAATATGTGTGGCTATTAAAAACTTAAAATCAATGTTTCAAGTTTAATACCATAAAAAATGAATTTCCATAAAATATGCATAACAGAGATATGGATGCTGAAGATGGAAAAGCAGATTTTTTTTTTTGGTAAAATATAAAATGCTTATATCACCCTGATTTTTTTTTTATTTTTTCTGTACATAAAGCCCTTTTCCTTCTAAAACTGCTAATGCAGCTTTTTTCATTTCTCATTACTGTTTCCTAATTTTGAAAGTAATGACAGTATTGTAGACGGTCTTGGCAAATCAACTGAGCTAATCTTTTAATTGTCATAAGTAAGTGAATAAATTACAATTATTTCCTTTCCTATGTCAAGAAAGTCACAGGTTCTAGGTCTACACAGCCCCCATAGTCATGTGGATACTCATGTATATATTGGGAGAAAAACTCATCAACAACTAAATTTGCATAAATAACTGGAAGTTTTAAAATTGCATCACATTGTACATCAACCTCTACCATTTACTCTACACAGATTTTCAGTAAATCCATTCAGTTTTGTTTTCTAAAAGAGCTTGAATATGTAGAATTCGTCTTTGTCTTTTCTGGTTAAGAATTAAACACTGGTAAGCACCAGGAAAATTGAAGTTTCACCTATTACTTCATTAAATTCTGTTGGGAGCAGAAAAGTAACTGGATAGTATTTTTAAATCCTTGAATTGTGAGGATATTTATAAATCTTTTGAGAATATGCTGAGCTCAGTCCTTCAGGCATTTTGTAGTGATCATTCAGTAAAAGCCTTCTCACTAGAGAAGTAAAGGAGACTACTTACAATCACTCTCACTCACAGATGAAAACTGAAGATGCCTCTGAAGATGTCTTCAGAGGCAGCCCAGAGTGGACTAATCCCATGTATTACCAAATTGCCAAATTCTGGTTAGAGTTTTTATTCCGTGATTGGGAAACACAACTTCACACATGTGACTGGTATACAGTACAAAGAACATGCTGAGAATAGATTTTAGATAAGTTTGATTGTTTTATCAATCAAATATGCCCCAATGGGGAAACTTACAGTTGTGTTTTTGAAAATAGAGTAGGAGAATTACATCAAAGAGGTCAAACTTCTATTCTGTCTGACTGAGCAATTTTAACTGCAGTGAACTCTTTCCACGTTTCAGCAGATCTTTTGCCATTACAGAATTATGAAATTTTGAGATCTTTGCCTAAAACTCTTTATCTACGTAAAATTTTATTTGTGTCAACCCTTTATTCATATCAAACATTAGCATGGTTTATCTCCTATTAACAAGGGAACGCAAGGGAACCAAGCAGAAAATGGAAAGATGAGGAGAGGTTCTGTTTCAGAATTGTGAAAACGTGCCATAAAGGAATCCTGTAGGACTAGGAATTCCTCTAATGCTTGAGAAATGTTTGTTTTGTGCTGTACTCTTCTCTAAGCATTTTGGATATATTAACTCAGTTCAGAGCTCTATTAATTAAAGTTCATTAGTGTACTTCTACCATCTATTAGAACCCATCTTGCAAATGAGCAAACTGAGACAGAGTCCTTAGTAAAATTGCTAATGATAAAAACAGAATTCAAATTCCAGAAGACCACCTCCCAAGCCTAAAGATTTAATCTAATGTTACCTATTTATCTAAATTGGCCTCCATAATTCTTTCTTTACAAGTAAAATTTGACATATTGTGTAAAAAAAACTAGAAAAAACTTATTTGTCCTTTTAATTCTTTTCAGTCCTCTTCTACTATTTAAAAAAAAAAAGGAACATCTTTGTTTGGCATAATTTCAGAGTTTCTAGATACATTCTATGAGTTGAAGAACATGATATTCTCTTCCCTTGTTAGATCACACAGAAATATTCCTCTCAGAATATCTTCCTGGTGACAGTGCAGCTGTCCAGAACAAGAATGTGGATTAAATATGCAAACCCTTCTGCCAGGTCAACAAAAGATACGTGACGGGTAGAGGGACATTTAGTGATGAATTTAAATCATTCTAACTACTGAAGGCAAGACAAATCTTTGCCTACCATTCTCTGACGACTATTTTAATGTTACAATTCAATACCACAGCTTATTCTGTTATCACCTCAAGTTTCTGACCTGTTTAGAAAGTTTGCTGGGAACAAATTATATTGCAGTTACACTCACGGAAGTGAAGGGTGTTGCCAATAATTACAGGTCATGTTTGTTGCCCATATGCATCGTATTGTTCAGTTAAAAAAATGAAACCACATCTACAGAAATGAGATTATATAACATGAATTTATTTACCTCTAAATGTGAAAAGTGGGTATGGGAAGAAATATATGAATATATGTGAATTGGAGGGTTGTGTGGAAATGAATTGGCATCAAAGGGAACAAGTTCCAGGAGAAGGAGGACTAACATTGGCTAAGTGTAGATTTAGAAGGTAGTGCGTTTTTTGTTGGTGTGAGCATGCATGAGGAGAGCAGTGGAAATGGGAGTGAGCCTGGTTTCATTTCGGTCATGTTTAAGGAAATAGGGAATATGAGACCAAATGGAAATGGTGGAGCAAGGGTGAGGTGAGTCGAGAGACCATCTCAAGCTCAGGACCTCTGGCTAAGCTAATTTTTCTGTTGCCAACTAGTCAGACTTCCCAGAACACACCAGATACACAAAAACACCTCTGTACCTTTGATCAAACTGTTCCTTTAGCCTACAATTATTTTTTCTCTTCCCCTAGACTATTAAAAGTCATATACCCTTCAAGTTTCCACTTACACTCCTCTCTATGAGTCATTTGCTAATAGTCCCCCAATTAAGCTTAATTATTCCATCACCTACAGTCCGCAGTCAGTGAAAGCTGCTAGAGTCAGGCTGTTCTGTCATGCTGAATGTGGTTAGCTGTTTGCACAGCTCTCTCTTTAGAGAGAACAGAGGTGGTGTTTTTGCAACACTTTGTGGCACAGGCATGTGCTTTTGAATGATTTTTCTTGATAACATATGTTGATCTGAGAAGAAGCAGGTTGAAAAGAGCTCTGGGGTGAGATGTAAAGCTCCTTAAGGTAGAACATATCCAAAAAATAAAGTGGAAGGAAGATACTTCATCTAGGGTCAGCTCATTCTTGTAACATGGTACAGACATCAGGGTCTGGGATCACAGATTGGATCCTTGTGTGATCTATTAGTTTTCTCTGCTCCAGAATCACAGACAGGACTCTCTCCATTCCGGCCAGCCCTTTCATGAATTTGTTCTCAATGGAAGAGTGGAGACTTAGGTCCCATGAATGAAAATAAAAACAAAAACGAGAAAAAGAGATTCAGTTTTCTGCCCTCTTGAGAACATAAATGTCTATTGAATATACTAAGAGTTTCCTCATAAGAATCTAGTTTTGCTTTTTTTTTTTTTTTGGTTAGATTTTATTTATTTATTTGAGAGAGAAGGATAGAGAACATGAGAGGGGAGAAGGCCAGAGGGAGAAGCAGACTCCCATGAAGCTGGGAGCCTGGTGCAGGACTTGAATCCAGGACTCCGGGATCATGACCTGAGCCAAAGGCAGTCGCTTAACCAACTAAGCCACCCAGATGCCCTCCAGTTTTGTCTTTAACTTTGGATTTTTTTTTTGGGGGGGGGATGATTTAAATGTTGGATGATTAAAACAACAACAACAACAACATATAATCTCAGAGAGGCCAAAAAGAATTTCCATCAACTACACACTTACGTAAGTATATATTAAGTCACACGTAGCCCACTCTATTCCTGGACCAAGACGTGATTCAGGTCGCACACTTTCTGGCTTAGATCATCATTAGTTTGGGAACTGGAAAACTAACTCTCAGGGATAAGAAGGCACTCCTTTACTCCTAATGAATTATATCCTGGGCCCAACACAAGCCCAAAGCATCCTCCTCTGTGACATATTCAGTAGAAAAGCAACTTTTTTTTTCCCTTTTAGCATTATTAGACATGCAGAAGAAACCATGTTATTAAAATTGTTTCCTTTTTTTAAATATTTTATTTATTTGACAGAGAGAAATCACAACTAGGCAGAGAGGCAGGCAGAGAGAGAGGAGGAAGCAGGCTCCCTGCAGAGCAGAGAGCCCGATGCGGGGCTGTATCCCCGGACCCTGGGATCATGACCTGAGCCGAAGGCAGAGGCTTTAACCCACTGAGCCACCCAGGTGCCCCAAAATTGTATCCTTTTTTGTTCACAGAGCTACACTCCATTTTTGATTCCCTTGCAATTAAGAGAGGTCTTCTGATTGATTTCAAACTGATGGAATGTGAGTGGAGAGTTCATGTTCCAGTTTCAGGCCAGGCCACTGGAAATCGACCACACAGTGCTTCTGGCTCTTTTCCTATCTGTTGACTGTGTATCAAGACAGGGCATCCTTGAAGATGATGAAGCCACCAATTGCCTGGGTCACTGCATGAGACAAGCCACATAACTCCCTCCCCCCAGTCCAGACCCACATTAGACTGGTGTAAATAATAGGGGTGTCCTAGCCAAGAACCTAGAAGGGTAGAGGTAAAATTATTTTTACTCCCTTATTCAGGCAACAGGAGAATAGTAGAGGTAGGAATGATAAGGTAATTATCTCTGAAGAGTAAAAGTGGAAGACACTGAGAATTTATTGGATGCGATTGCAGAAGAGAAAGAAGAGTCAAACAGTAATGCATATTTTCCTGAGTTTGGGATCAGCAAATGGGATCCAGTGATTCTAGTATGGAAGTCAGAAGATGAATGGACACCTGTGACATGTGATACCTTGGGTTCCAGGGACACTGAGATGGCGGTTCTGCCAGTTGTTACGAAAGGCGACCAGAAGATGGTATAAGTAGAAGTGAGGGTAGGAAGGGTGGGCCACCAGTTTAGAGGTGATAAAGACAACATCAGAATGAGTCAGGGTGCCAACAGTTCCATGTGTAGGATGGAAAAGAAAATGGACCAGGACTGAATGAATGACTATGTGAGGGATTCTGGCACTGCCATAAGAGAGTGTTTCAAAATGTTTCATGTCCTTCACACTGCCTGCATAGGAGCTGCCATTTGTGCTCGTACAGGAGGGAGGGCTGGCTGAGAGGAGTGGGCTCATCAAGACCTCATCAGCATCACCACCCAGCTTACTATCGGACACTTCCCACAAAACCTAACATGTGGCAGAAAGAAATGGCCCATCCAATGCTGATTTGGAGATTTTCTTTTAATTAAGAATTTCAGTGTAGAGTACATACATCCCGGAGATTTCTATCCAGGAGCCTTGAAGGCAGGCAGTTACCCTTCTGAACTCTGTTCTCTGGTTTCCCTCAGGGCAAGTAAAGTTTTCAATGGAAGTTCTTCTATCTGACCCCATTAACATTGCCTTTCTAGATCTGGCATGAATAAAGTATTATTTTAGTCTGCTGGAGAATACATTCTCTAGTCCATTTCAATTCCAGAAGATTTAGACTTTGGCCTTTGTTAGTCCCTGAAGCTCTATTACCTTAATTGTCTCACTCTGCCTTACTTGTTATGATATTCACGGCAGAAAATGGGCACTTTCAGGCAAACGAATGCTGCCGTATCTCCCTGCTTTCCCACAAGCATCCCATGGCTTCTCCTCTTCCCTTTCCTATCTTTGAATGCAATTTATTTTAAGTACCCTGAAGAGATGCTTCAAGTTGATACTAACTAGTTCTGATCCTTCCTGTCCCCCTCCACAAGCTCTGTAGGAAAACTCCAATTGCAAAATAGCAAATAAACGTTACCAAATCTCTCAGGAAAACTAAATAAATGGTCGAATGCTCAGGCAGCAAACTAAACTATCAGAATCCTCCCAGGCATACGTCTGACTTTGACAATCTCCCTATTCCTCTGACTCTCCTATTGAACTGACCTCTGGACACCAAGCCAAATTTATATGTCTTTTCACATAGAGCCAGGATAGGTCATGATAACTGGAAGTCCCAGACCTGGATTACCAGAGAACATGAAAAATGGCATTCATCACTCAATTACAAGTTTAAGTGCTATGCAGACACCCTCAGGAGTTAAGATCAGCAGCTCTCCCCAAATTAGAATTGACAATGTCTTCACTGCTGTATTTGAGTTTACCACTTTGGAGAACTGAATTATATGACGGAATTATTGAGAAGGTAATAAGATTAAAGCAATTGAGATGGAGCAAAGGGCAAGGTTTATGTATGGAAGGAGGGACATGACTCTCTTGAAAACAAAAATCTACGTTTACTGATAGCTATGAGATATGTACATTTCAAAGGTTGATTAAGATGTGGAGGGCACAAGAAAACAGTTCTTTCATAATTCAAGCTAAAATTGTAGAAGCCAGCAAACAGAAAAGAAGAATCCTAATGGGACCAATGTGTGTAAGTCACCAGCATGTTTTCCCTTAATGAAAACAAATGGACTTAAGCCAATACAGAGTATTTCTGCTCTTTTAGACCAAACCATATGTTTTCAAATGCTTTATAATGACAATATTCCCCACCCCTCCAACACTAGATTAGAGCAACCTGTGTTGAATTGCTATTGAAGTGAACAGTCCTTGGGAAATGGAAAAGCTGTTCAGATCTAAGACGACATCCTAAGAAACAAATTCCTTTGTGGGAAAGCTGGAGAAATACAGTGAATGGAAAGTTTTCCACTATCTCATGCATCACTGGAGTTGAACCCTCTCTATCCTTTATTCTTAATTGGCCATAATAGCCTGGTCTGTTGGCCAGCCACAATAAATTCTTGGTTTGAAAACAAAACAAAAAAAAAACCAAAACAAAACAAAACAAAAACCAAAAAAAAATTACTCAAAGCAAATGAAAGTCCTCCCTGGGGAGAGGCGGGGAAAATCGCAAAATGGTGTGGAACATGAAATTCTAAATAGAAATCCTTTTAATTTGTCTTGGATGTTGAAGTGGGGGAGAGGGGAGTGCAGCAAGTGGAGTTTGTGTGCTTTGCAAGCACTTTCTGAAATGACAATGCCAGGCCTATTTAACTCTTATAATTACCTGTCACCATGCTTCCAGGGACCTGCAAGAGACAAGGGAGCTGCACACCCGGCAGCGCAGTGCTGACTGAGAGATAAAAATTGGGGACATGCCGAGGGCTTGCTCATCCTGAGTATGCTGTGTGGGGAGATATGCCCGCTGGCAGAGTCCCCCGATAGATAAAGCAGTTAAGTGGCCCCAAGCAATAACACCTATGCTCCAGGGTCAGAAGAAAGCATCAGACGAGCTTGAAGTCACCACCGAGCCACGTCTGTGTTTAAATGCACTGCATTTTTTTGGGAAAAAAGTAGAAATCTCTGAAGTTGTGTCAGTTTGATTTATTGACTTGCATAAATCCTCTTTTGTTGTAATGGCCAGTTTTACTTTAGATTTAGAGGCTCTGCATGCCCTCCTGCTTTCCCTGCCACGACTGCCCACCCAGTTGCCTACTGAGGAAGCGGAGAGATTTCTCGGAGCGCTGGATCTCACTCTTTAGACATGTTTGACCATTTTCAGGGCTCAACTACAGGTCCAACTTTTGACCTTGAGTACATTTACTTTTAAAAGATACCACTCTTGCAAACGGAAAGGGATCTGGGGGGGATTCAGGACTATCCAAGCCCTCTGAACTTAACTTTATGACATGAATTAAGTGAAAGGCTCCAACCCCGGAATCAGAAGACTTGATTTTAAGATATGCTTTCCATCTTAATAGGATGAGTTCAGAGGGGGAAAAAAAATCACTTCTCTCAGTTTCTTCATTTATGAAGCATGAAGTATAATCTTTTGTCTGTCTATTGTTGAAGTTGGCTGCCGAGTATAAATGAGATACTATAAGTGAAATCATATTTTGATCTCTAAAGCACTATGCAACTAAAATGTGACAATAATGGCAGGGATATGCCCTGCTTCCTGGCAAGCGGCAAAGGCAGAGATAACAGGGAGACCTCCCTTGTTGTGCTGTCCTACTGTTTTGCCATTTGGATATATTAACCTTTTATTCCAAATTAAAAAGTTAAGGTGGATTGTTTTTATACGTAGTGGTGAAACAATTTAATATACCATGAGCTAATAGTATTTATGTGTGTTGACTCATATATTTATTTGTTCACTCATTTATTTGTTCTCTGGTGTATTTTTAGCCCACCAGGGACCTCATATCCTTTGATCAAGTCCCTCTCAAACCATATCAGGTCTTTGTTCAAGATTACATAAAAATTTAGTTTCTGAATAGAGTCATCAGCTACCTAGACAAGAGACTCAGTAGGAGGTCTGTTTATTATACTAAATGATATTCCTTTTGTCAAAGGGATTTGCAATAAGTTACAAGGAGATGGGATTTATAGAGGATCCTTTTGAATCTATGTATTTAGAAGAATAAATAAAAAAGGCATGTCAACAACAATTTGTCACATGGGTACAAAGAAAATAGAGAACCTTATATGGGCTTGTTTTCCATCATGTGCTTATCTGGTTTTGTATTTCGGTCTTCATCTAATTTGGATATGACCTTGTTTTGCGTTGAACTGATATGGAAGGTATTATTATAATAAATGCACCAAAAGAATTAGGTTGCAAAACTTCAGATACCTAGGAAGCTGTGCCGGTGGCCTTGCTACAGCCAGAATTTCTGTAGGTAAATGATCCAGTCATACTTTTCCATTGACTGGTAATCCATAAACCAGTAAGTTCAGAAGATCAGCATATTTTCAGAAGGATGGAATATAGATAGTGCTGCCAAACTAAAATGAACTTCTGAGCCAAATCAATTACTGTCTGTAAAGTATCCACGTGGTTGAAATTTGACAAGAGTATACAACTTGATCAGAATTCATATTGGCTTCTTGAAGAGTTGTATGCATTTTTATTGCACACTAGAGATACAATAAAACCATAGCTTAGAAATTACTAGAATAGAAGCAATTAAGTGGACTGAAAATAAGATGACGACTATAGCAAGCATCTACTGAGTTGACGGAAGGGAAGGAAAAAAACATTTCTTTGGTTTGATACTAGAATTTTTATGTCAATAAAATCAAATGACCAACAGCTGGAATTAGAAGAACCTGGTTAAATCTGAGTGATGCTCATCTTAAGATGGTATGCATGCATCAACAGGACATGAGTAACCTTCAGAAATCACAGCCAAACTCTAATCCTTCAGACTTTTTCTGTCAAGGATCACCATCCTTGACATCCATCCACCCATCCATCAAGCTCTGCTCCATCTAAGGGGATGTTTTGAGACTGTCATACTCATACATGGATAGAGGAAATTGATAGTGGCCAATCTGGAAACCAGATACCATAAGCGGTATTGATAATAAGAAAGACTTATCTTTAACTTACTATATTAATAACAATCATTAATGAATAATTAATTAATGAAAAAAAAAACCCTGAGTCTTCTTGTAGAGTAAATAAGTAGCTTAAGGGTAACTCTCCCTTAAAATATGGATGTAACTATATTATGTCTAAGGTTGAAGATCAAACTTGCAACATTAGGGTATCAGGACAACCCTACCTTTGTTCAGGTACCACTGTGTACTCTGTAATCTGCATCCCCCACTAATATGGACCAGAACTCATAGTCAAGTGGGATAGGTAAAAAAATCTACTGAAAGCTCCAAATACTGATTTGAATCCTGCTGACCACAGATTGACATTTTAGCACTTAGTAAGGTAGTAGGCACTCAGTATGTATTTCTGGGAATCAATACCTTACCTTGGTCTCTATCCAAACTGCAGATGAATCGTTTTATATTTTATTCATTTGCACTGGAATGGCTATATCAATCACAAAGCATTTTTACAACCACAGCTTGGATGTGTTGTTCAAAATTCTGGCTTTAAAATACAGAAGTTTTACGACCCCCAAAATCGTATTCTTGAATTGTTTCTAATGCCTCAGCTGGGTTTTTCCACTTCCTTGTGCTCTATCAGATTCTGGACAACATAGAACACGTCAGTTGTTTCACTTTCCTCGAATGTGATAATGATGTGCCAAAGGCCCTCCACCTATGAACACCTACAAATGATTGATGTAGTTGCAGAGGGGAAAATGGATTGTTGTCATTTCCAGGGCTGAGCGTTAGCTGGACGATGTCTCTATTCCTCCCTATTAAATGATCCCTCAGCTGCTGTGGCTGGGATTAAAACTCTTCCTTTGCAAGCTACTGCTCCATTTCCAGGGTATTGCTGTGTATCTCTTTTTGTATGCTTTACATGTTGATTGTAATAGAAAAATCTCAGTGTCAAATGATACCAGGAATAAGAAATAGAACTCACGACATATTTCTTTTCTTTGCACAGCCTGTATCTTTCTCTGGCACCTCTTGTTCATTTTGCCAAAGACTTTTATTGTCCTACTGAAGTGAAGTGTATTCTTAGGTGACTATTCTCTTTATTGTGGTTCTTGTTTTCAGTTTGCCACGAATGGGAAGTCATCATGCTGCTAGGTAGGTATTACTTCATGAATAGGGTTACTGTGTGGGAAGGATAGAGTAAAGAGAATGCAGCAACAAGAGGGAAAAATGCTTTCTATATGTTTTCTAAATGTTTTTGTTTTCTCTGCTGATTACTTTCAAAGCCTCTGAGCTCACATTGTGACCTCTGATTTAGGCATGTTTTTGTGGTTCCGCGTTGATTGAGACACTGCTGCGTTGGGTTGACTTTTCTTCCAGCTGAGATGGTAAAGCACAGCAGTACAATAGAACAGAATTGGAATTAAGGAGCATGCAAATTGTGTAAGTAGGGTCCATCGGCAGACAATAGCCCTTCACTCTGGCTGTAGTTGATAACCTAGTGAAGGAAGACTGTCGCTTGATTGGATTAAACCTGCTATTGCACAGGCACAAAAGGCCAAAATTAAACAGAATTGTCTCTGAAACAAAGGGAGAGTTTCTGAAAATAGCTAGAGAAAGGGCACATTTTCTCTAAACCCTTCTGCAATGGGAAGAGCTGCTCTCAAAAGAGCTTGCAGAATCATTGGAATATATATTTGAAAATAGATTTGTTCTTTGACCAAGGATAACTTAATGAAGTAAGCTTGGGTCAAACAATGGAAATGATGTTCCATAAGGGAAACAAAACACTGTTTCATATGGGGAAAAAAGGAGCTTGTTTGGTTAGCAACTTAAAGAATTTTAATGCCATGAGAAGTTCTGCCACTCGTCCCAGTCCCAAAGGATATTTTAAAATTCCCTATGGTATAGCCTTTCGGCTTGGGCTTGATGCATGTAGGCTCTTGGAGCTTAGACATTTCGCAAGGTCCTTTAAAACAGGTCTAGACTTAGGGGAAAAAGACAGAGATTGCCTGAGGAGAATAAATTGAAGAATGATTGAGTAAAAAGTAAATTTAAGAGCCAGTAATAAATAAAATGAAGATGACCTATGATTTAATCAACCCAATTATAATTTTTTTTAAATCAGTGAAGTCTTAAATATTGGCGTTGTGGTAAACACTTCACATATGTCACCGTATTGGGTCCTTACAACATAATTGCATATGACTACTGTTGTTCCCATTGCACATATTAGACATTGGATTAGGGCTATGTTAGATGTTAATTCAATAATTTATATAAGATTACACAGTTAGTGAATGTCAGAGATAAAGGTCAAACACAGCCCATACTGGAATGCCCATACTCTTGATCACTGCACTATCATTTCCCAAAATGAGATCTGCAGAATTGAGTCCTTAGAAGCAGTCTGCTGAAATATCTCTAGCAAATTAAAGAATCACTATAAGCTATAACCTGTAAACTGTATTTCACCCTACCTCCCACCTTGGTGTGCCACATGGGATATTTATTAAAGCACTGAAAGTTCCAAAGTTAACAAATCTATTATACTTTTTAGAATCCAAAATTTTCCTAGAATAATTGATAAAAAAAAAATCTTCTTTATAGCACCAACCAGAAGCATCCTCATTTTCCTATGCTGTTGGTCAATGATTCCCTGTTTAAAGAAAGATGTGTCAAGTGTCTCCAAGTCAAAGTCAATGTTTTAGGCTTTGTTCACAAATGTAGCCTCTGCCTTTGAAGCGTACACAACCAAGTGAGGGGTTAAGGATGCAGAAGATAAGTGCACAGATATCCCTAATGATGATTGCAATTGAGTAGATAGAGGCTAACAGCCATGGAAGAAATTATGAAGGGGCAGGTCAGTGGTTTTGAGAAATTGTTGTCAACTGTTGATAGTTGGTAACAAATAATTGGTGCATAAATGTCAATGCAGTATCTGCAGCATAAGTATATTTTAATTGCCAATAACTTTGATATCTCCTAATAATGAAAAAAAATTAAGATTTTGTTCAATCAAATGGTTTATGACTAGTAATGAAGCATGATGATTATATGGTATCTAATCAGAGATTAATGTTGGGAAGATTATTGCTGCTATTAATATGTTAGATCTGAATCATGAGATGTATGTTGAATATGCCAGTGTTTTCTTATGACCTTAATAAAGAATCTTGTACCCAGGCCAGACACTTTTCTCTGTATATGGAAGATAATAACTTCAAGCTATATTATTCTACCAATCCCCCCAAATCCTTGCATTCCACTTCAAATCCTTGTGTATATTGATCTAAAGGGGTACTGAAAAGTATACATGCCTGAATTACACTAGATACTGTGATTATTATAAAGCTATATCAGAACTTGGACCCTCATATTAAAAAATATATATATTTATTATATATAATTTATATATATTATACATAATAATATCTTATTGTATACAATAACTATCATATAAATATTTTATATATTCATATATAATTTATAAAGAATTCTATATAATTTATAATATATATTTATATATATTATTTATATATATTATTATATATAATATAACAATAGTATTAGATTTTTATGTAATATAAATAATGTATGATTATGTATATAATTATACCAAATATTATATTGAATTATATTATATTAAATTATATTATATATATTTTTATATTAAATCATATTATATTAAATTATAGCAGAGAGACAGAGAGAGGGATCACAAGTAGGCAGAGAGGCAGGCAGAGAGAGGGGGCGAAGCAGGCTCTCCATTGAGCAGAGAGCCCAATGCAGGGCTCAATCCCAGGACCCCAAGATCACGACCTGAGCCGAAGGCAGAGGCCTAACCCACTGAGCCACCCAGGTGCCCCTAAATTATAGCATTAAATTATATTATAATAACTTATAATATATAATAAAAATATATATATTCAAATAAATGGCTTTCTCAAGAACTTGTAATTCAAGTCAAATAGACTATCACTTGAAAACCAAAGCCCTAAATAATGAACGGATTCAGAGAGCATACAAAATGCGACTCCAAAAATAAAACTTAAATCATGAACTGGAAGAAAGAATTGGGTGAGTCAGATGATATTTAAGAGAGCTGAATTCTTCAACAAATCCTGAACATTGACTTCCTAAGAATCAGGTTTTGGCAAGTACTGAGAATAATTAGCAGTGTGGGCAAGATGGGCTTCATATTTTTGCAATGTACTCAACACACACACACACACACACACACACACACACACACACAGCACAAAGTGATGGTATCAGAAGTAGATTAAAGTGGGGCTTTGTTATTTTTTGAAGACTACATATCCTGTTCCTGAGGACATAGCTTTACCAGTCTTTGGAGCTGCATATCTATCTGTTAAAGGGCAATTGCTAAAAATTCAAGCCTTATGTAGGGATATTCTGGGATGGTCAATGTATAGAGGGCAACTTGTTGACTTTTGAACTATTGGTTTATGGAACAACTACCTGATAATTTTAAGTTTTGATTTAGTACATACAATCAGATCAGGTAAACTTTAGCGGTTTTTTGTTGTTGTTGTCATTGTTTTTTGTTTTGTTTTGTTTTTTAGAGCTTGGGTTTGCTAAAAGATTTTCAGTAGTTGAGTCCTAAACAGTATATCAGTGTGTGTGTGTGTGTGTGTGTGTGTGTGTGTACACTTTTTTTTTTTTTTTTTGGTGAAGTTTCCTTATGAAGCAAGTCAATTCCAAGTAGGATTATTGTGATTATTAGCATTGTCACTTTAACTTTTCCCATTCCATATCTAAATCTGGCTTTCTACTGAATGACCATAATAGACTGGAATTACCAAACAAAGCAAGCTGGAGCCTCTCTGGTGAGGATTTACAAAGGTCAGGCAAACTATCAGGGAAATTTTGTTACTCCCGTTAGCCTAATCTTTTCTAGGCACTAGAATGAGGAGCAGAAGAGCTCTTACAAAGACACCTGCCTGAGGGTGTTCTGAACTCCTGTCCATTCAAGAGAAAATGAAGACAAAACATTGGATTCAGTGACATTCCATTATGTATAGAATTAAGGATTTGGATCTTTTTAGACTAGCTGTTTTGGAAAGAATAGATTTGTGTAGTAGACTTAAGAGGAAATGAATCATTTATCAGAGTCCTAATCAAATTACCCACTTAGATGGATAAAATTAAGCTCTTCAAACACCCAAGCTTAGAAGCAGAGGTTTATTTTTTATTTATTTTTTTTTTATTTTTTATTTTTTATTTATTTGACAGAGAGAAATCACAACTAGGCAGAGAGGCAGGCAGAGAGAGAGGAGGAAGCAGTCTCCCTGCAGAGCAGAGAGCCTGATGTGGGGCTCGATCCCAGGACTCTGGGATCATGACCTGAGCTGAAGGCAGAGGCTTTAACCCACTGAGCCACCCAGGCGCCCCAGAAGCAGAGGTTTATTTATTAGGGATAAAATTAGTAAGTGGAAAGTAGTGGCACTGCAAATTTGAGGATTCTTTGGTTCAAAATCTCAGAAAGCCAACTCAGACAGACTTTGGATTAAAAATAGTGGGGTACTTGTTTGCCAACATATCCAGGAAATCCAGGGGCTGATGATGTTCTGTGTTGGATTTTAGGGCAAGATAATGTTGGGATTCTCTCTATTTTTCTCTCTCCCTCTTTCTCTCTTATTTTCAGTTTGCTTATTTCCATTTGTCTTTGTATGTTGATCTCATTCTAGCCCTGTCACAGACAGGTTTGGTCATGAATATTTTCCAAAACAAAACCTTGTAACATATAACCCCGAGAGAGGGAAATACTTTCTTTCCCAGCAACCATCTACCAAATCACATAGATTCTAATTAGCTCTCCCTGGGACTTGTATTACACTCTTGGACCAATCATTTTGCATAGTGGTAAGGAGTATTATGGAGTATTATGATTAACCAGGCAAGGTCATGTGCCTATGCTTCTGGCCAGTGGACCTGTATAAACTTGGAAATATACAATTTTCTAAGAAATAATAAGGAGAGGGATAGGTAGTTTTCCAGTCGTTAAAATTATTTGGGCAGAAAAACACAACAGAGTTTCCCATTATTGTGACTATTTGATAGAAACCACTATACTTTCACAGTCATGAATTTAGCAAGCAGAGGCTATATTGATAAATATTACTTTTGGATTTTGCACTGACTGATGCTAAGGTTTCTCCCAAATTGGTTCCTTGTTTAAGGGAAAGCCAAGAAGTCAAACTGGGTTTCAAGGCACCATTGGTAACAACAAAGACAGTATAAGCCCCAGCCTGTGGCCAAGTTTCAGTCCTACCATAATGTTCCCTTTGAGATCCATTCACCAGAGACAAAGGCTTACTGGTTCTTCCTTTATCTCCCCTAAAACAGCTGCATTGAAGCAAGGTTTTAGTTCACCTTAATCTGATTCTTCATTCTTAGTATAGTAAAATTCAGGAGCTAGAACAACTAACACATTTTCTGGTAGGCAGTAATGATTACAAGGTTGTTACAATTGCTTTCTTATCACAGAACTTGAAATTCTTGTAGAAGTGAAGGATGCTCACTCTCCTTTATCTCTCACGGTGTGATAATCACAAGTGGAATACTTAGGAATTTTGAAACACATGCTGCTTGCCAGTGGTTTTCGCATCTTTCTCTGATCTCTACGATATAGCAGTTGTGACATATTTTGTTCATAATGTAAAGTTAATCTAAATAGTTCAAAATAAGCTTGAAGGTAAGTTGAGATACCAAGCCCACTTTTGCAATTGAAGTATATTTACAGATCTATTAATTAACTGTAGGTAGTTACAACTTTTGACTTCAGGTGTAAAATGTCCCTCAATCTTCTGTACGCCCTTAGAGTGTCTACTTTTTTATATCTTCTTTTTTAATTCTATATGGATCTACTCCATTGGTTAATATGAACAAATTCCCATATGAATGAAAAGTAAACTAGAGTTAAAGACTGGGAAGAAGCTGTCTTATTTCAGTTGTCCCCTTCGGCTCTGTTTTAGCACGTCTCCCCCAATTGAGCAGTCATTGCTATATATCACCGTGTAAGTTTAAGGTGTAGAGCACGATGATTTGATTTACATATACTGTGAGGTACATACCACAATACTTTCGACTGACTTTTGTCTTCCCATATAGATAGAAAATAAAGAGAGAAAGAAAGAAAGAAAGAAAGAAAGAAAGAAAGAAAGAAAGAAAAGAAAAGAAAAGAAAAGAAAAGAATACGGGGGGTGGTGGGGTGGGGAAGTCACCTTGTGATGAGACCTCTTAGGATTTTTTCTAAACAACTTCGCAGTGGGGGCACGTGGGTGGCTCAGTTCAGTAAGCATCCAACTCTTGATTTGGGCTCAGGTCATAATTTCAGGGTCATAAGATCAAATCCCCTATGAGGCTCTGCACTGGGTATGGAGCCTGCTTGAGATTCTCTCTCTCCCTCTTCTCTCTCTGCACCTCTGCTGGTCTCTCAAAACAAAACAAAATCCCCGCTGTGTCATCCAGCAGTGTTGGTTCTGTCACCATGCTGGTCCACCCCTAGTACTGATTTATCTTACAACTAGAACCTTTCCTAATTCCCCCTCTCCCTACCTTCCGCCTCTGGCAAGTACAAGTCTTTTTCTAAGAGTTTGGTTGCTTTGGTTTCTTTTTATTTTGTTTTGTTTTTAGATTCCATAGATAAGTAAGATCATATAGTATTTGTCTTTCTCTTATTTCACTTAGCATAATGAATTCAAAGTCCACCATGTTGTCAGAAATGGTGGGAATTCTTTGTTTTTGTGGTTGAATATATATATATATGTATATATATATACACCACATATATATGTATTATATATTTGAATATATATGAATCTATATCTATATATTCATTTATTTATATTTATATTTTTATATTTATATAGTCATAAATATTTTATTTATATTTTATTTATATTTACTATAAATTATATATATATATATATAAACTTCTCTCTCTCTCTCTCTCTATATATATATATAAACTTCTTTAGCCATTCATCCATCTGTGGACACTTAGGCTATTTCTATTTCTTGGCTGTTAATAATGCTGCTATGAACATTACGGTGTATATATCTTTTCTCTTTAGTGTTTCTGTTTCTTTTGGATATATTCCCAAAAATGGAATTGTGGGATCAGGTGGTAGTTCTTTTTTTGATTTCTAGAGGATGCCCCATACTGTTTCCATAGTGACTGTGCCAATTTACAATCCCACCAAGGGTACACAAGTGTTCCCTTTACTCCCCATATACTATTAGCATTTATTATCCCGTGCCTTTTCGGTGATGACCATTCTTACAGGTGTGAGGTGCTAGCTCATTGTGGTTTTACTGTGCATTTCGTTAATGGATGATATTGAGCATTATTTCGTGTACCTGTTGCATTTTATATATCTTCTTTGGAAAAATGTCTATTCAGGTCCTTTCCTCCTTTTAATTGGGTTATTTGTTTTTTGCTATTGAGTTAAATGAGCTCTTCATACATTTTGGATAATAACTACTTATCATATACATGGTTTGCAAATAGTTTTTTTTTTTTCCTCATTTGATCCGTTGGCTTTTTATTTTACTGATGGTTTGTTGATGTAGTTTCACTTGTTTATTTATTTTGGAGAAGAAGTAAAATTCTATTAGAGTTAAGTTGTTGTTGTCAGTGTAAAATACGATGATTTAAGTTTAAGATATGCTGTGTAAGTAGGAGGGGCCACTCCAGGCTACTCTTATTTTCCCAACCAGGCTCTGGAGCCACCCTCAGCCTTGGATATGAATCACTGTCAAATTCTCAGGGGCTGAGCCATGCAGATTTCCCTGCAATGCCTGTGGTACAAGAGCTGAGTAAGGACTCCCACAAAACAACCCACAATGCTGAGAGAGGCTGTTTGTCTCCCCCAAGCCCCTCCCCTGGGTTGTGGTTTCCCACTGGAGGAACTAGAGGCTCAGAAGAGACCTTTCTGAGTAGTGCTGCTTTGAGCTGGGGGAGGGACGATGGGTGAAATGGTAACTGTATCTCTTACCCTTCTAACACAGTCTGTCTTGGTCTCCAGGTGCAGGGAAGCTTCAGGCTTATCCCTGAATGTTCTCGAATACTCTCAGTGCTATCTTATTCCTTAGTAGATATTAGCAGATATTAGTTTTTCTCCTGAGAAGGGAGCAAAGTCAGGAAAAACCCATGTCACCATATTGGTTTTAGAATTTTAAAAGTACCCTTGGCCAAAATGGAAGACTTAGATTTTTTCCATTTTATTTCTACAAGTAAATTTTAAAAGGATTAGGAAAACATATATAATGGGATAGGATGAGAAGAAAATCTTTTGTGGCTGAATGTTACTTACACACAATTCTAAAACTGGTGACTTTCCCACAACCTTCATTCCTCTTGACTGGGCTATAACTTTAGGACTTCTTCCTAAAGCATAAGAAATAAGAATATTCTAGCATAACCCACCTGGGAAGGAGCCCCAAATATATTTTTTTTAAATTACAAATGAATATCTAAACCATCTTAGATATTTATCTAGTCTCTTTTTAATGCTTCAAAAAGAAGACTCTGGAAGTTTTATGAGAAAAAAATAAAAGAAGACTTTGTAGTTAAACACCAAGGACCCTGTGCTTGGCTCTCTGATGACTGTAGTTTACAAAGCCAACCTGGATATATAGTATAGGTACTGGGTCCCCTTTGGGCATAGCAATTTGAGGATTTTTACCTTTTTGACATGGACATTATCAGGATTACCCTTTCTGTTTTAATTCTGGATGACATCTGTATTCTGGATCTGAAATGACCTTCACTTGCCTCCTATTCCAAAACCAGGTGTTAGAGAACCCAACTCACATTTATTTTTATGTACCAGTGTTTCCTAAGTGGTTAACAGTCATCATAACAGCTCTTACCTCATTCTGTTATATGCTTTATAATATTCAACACACTTTGGGTTTGCAGTAAATGTTATTGACTCAGTGTTTATATTGACTATACAAACCTACATTTTCAAAATACCAACTAACCTGTAGCCCTATATCAGGGAACTGTTTATCGAATTTCAGAGTTCAGACTTTATTTCTTCCCACAAACCCTTCAAAATTTGCTTACTGGCCAGCCTTGTGATGATATATCTCTCTGCGATACCACTTTGCAATTAATATTAGTTCTCATACTTCTGATAATGGCACCTGGGGTTACCTAGTGTGAAATGAGGAAATGAACATTTTCTTTGGAAAGCTGAAAAACTTGTTTTTGAATCCAACATAGCTCCTCTGAATGTAAGCTCCTGGTGTGGTGATTTTAAACTGGGCTCTCTCCAAGGGGCAGTATTGTGAAAGTTGCAAGCCACCATTCACACATTGTGCTTATTGTAATGTTGCAATAAGTAGTTTTCTTTTTTAATATGGCTATTCACTGCATCTTTGTTGTTGTTCATGCACCTGGAGGCTACTTGGCAATGGGTGCACGCATACAAAACATGAAGCAGCAAATTCCACTGCATGATCATAATCTAGAAAAGGCAAGCACTGTGACAGAAATGATTCTCACTGTATTATTCTGCTTTCTCCTGAAACGCACATGCTCGTATTCACAAATCAGTTTGCCTCAAGCGTTTAGGACAAGCACAGCCCTGCGCAATCTCAAAGGAGAAACAGTCAAAAACCCAAGATAGTGTATGTAATAAACATGCTCCATTCACTCAGCTGCAATTGGTGGGAAATGTTAAGTGGACTCCAGCCATGTACCATATTAACTAATTTCTTCAAATTATTGCACTTGAAGTGTGTTTGTGCGCACATGCATGTGTGTGTGTGCACCTGCACGTCTGTATTCATCTACAACTGTTGGAAAGAAATACAACCACTTTTTAAAGGCAGCCTGAAGTTTCCCTGGCTTACTTTAGAAGAGTTACTGAAAGAAACTAAACTAATGATCAATCATCCCACTTTCTTTTCTTTGCAATTGAATGATCAACTAAACACCTTGGTTCCTTTATTCTCTCATATTGGTCATTGAGTACTATTGTCTGGATTCATATTCAAACTTTATGATATGGCAGACAATGGGCTGTGGCATCATTCTGACCCAGAGAGGAAAATAAAGCCAGTGTATGCCACACTTTTCTTGAGACTCTAGAGGAACATTAACTATTCAAGTTTGGATTTCCTCCTATTGAAAGCAAAGATTGAAACATAATCACCAAGAGAATACAAAGCATGGGATTTCATATACTTTAGGCAAAACTTTGTGAGTGTTATTCACATAACTAATTTTTAAATAAAATTTTGGCATCAGTGAGTTTAATATTTTATTTTCTGGAGAAAAAAAAAAGAGTTAAAATATTCATTTTACCCAGTTGCTTTTTTCTTGCATCAAAACTGAGTAGGCACATAATTCTGTCAGGTCTACTCAAAACTTAAGGGATATACTCTGGAAAAATTTACTCATTCAGTCATTCATTTTTCAAAGGTATTTATTGAGAACACAAGGTGCTGTAAAACTATTCTCTACTGCTTTACATAAAACCAAATGAGTAAGTTAAAAGTAAATAAGACAAAGGATGGTCATCCACATTATTGCCAAAATAGCTGTAATGATAAAAGCAAATTCAATGGGTGTCTGGGTGGCTCAATTGGTTAAGCATCCAACCTTTGATCTTAGCTCAGGTCTGGATCTCAGAGTGGTGAATTTAAGGACTGCACAGGGCTCCACGCTGGGCATGAGCCTACTTAAAAACAAAACAAAACAAATTCTAGGTAACCCATAAAATTTCGACTATAATTTGTATTGATCAAATCGCTGAATTGCCGCTCATTAAGAGGAAAATAGTAAGAAAAAGAACATATTCAGAATTAAACAATCAGCATTAAGATTAAGAGATTAAGATTGAGAGAGAAGCAAATTTTTCTAATGGGTGACACTGAACTCAGAATTAACTCCTTTGAGTGGTCAACCATCTACATTAGTTTCTTGAAGACCTTACTCATTTGTTTAGATTTGAGATAAATTCAAACAATTTGAAAATAATTTTCCTTATTAATGTTTATTTTCCCTCCACAGTCAAACCTGGGGAAAGGAACTATTTTCTCTATATGATTATAAAATTAAAATAACCTTATCTGTAAAAGAGAAAAAGATGCTGATTTATGATTTCCTCTCCTGGTGTCAATTTTCATTGCAGTGTGTAATTTTTTATGTTGGTGTTAGCTATCTCAGATGCTAGTTTTTCTAACAAATGTTCTGGCCTCCTCATAGGAAATGATGGGTATGTGGCTGATTGCTATTTTAGATGAATGATGGAGAAGACACTCTGGATTTTGCTAACACCTCCAATGACATCCACATCGTCAAATCCTAAGGAACTCTCTGCATCCTCATCTCATTTCACCTGTCAACAACACATTTGTGATCACCACAGTTTCTTCACATAGCATTCCTTGTTTCCTTCCTCCACAGTCTATCTGCTTCTTTTCTGTCTTGTTTGGTTTTTTTATTTGTCTGTCTGTTTTATTCCTCTTTATCCTGGAATCTAAACATATGTACACCTAAGGCTTTGGTCTTGTTAATTCTTCTACTCTCTGTATATTTTCTTGCTAATTGATCTCACCTAGTCCCATAGCTTGAATATCATCTCTATTTGACAATTTCCGAAGGCTTTTATTGTTTCCAGTCTAGACTTCATTAAAGAAGTCTAGACTTGTGTATCCAACTATCAAATTGAAATCTCTACTTAAATGTCTAAAAGGCTCAAATTTAATATGTTCAAAAATAAGCTTTTAATTCAAAATGTACCTAATCTTCTCCTGGTTGACTATCTCAACGGATGGATTTCTATACTACCAATTTATTGGGCTGAATACCCTGATATCACCTTGGTATTGTGGTCTGGTGTCACATGTCTCTTGCACTTGAGGCTGATCTGTTATTAAACATGCCTTTGAATCATAGGCAAACATGGCCACTCTTGATCACTTTCCATCGCTTTCATTTCTCACATGGTTATTATTGGTGCTCCCTGACATAGTTTCCTGAACCCATCCTTGTCCCCTTTTATCTCTTCTCCCCATCTCAGTTACAGCGATGCTAATACAATATGTATGAGGTTATACCTCTTCCATCTTAAACCTTCAGTTTGCTGTGCTCTTGGCCCTTTATGTGGTGGCTTCCCGCTCTCCTTCTACTTCCTCTGATCACTCCCTGCCTTCCTCATTCTTCTCCAGCCACATCATCTTCCTCGTTTGCCCTTAAACACACTCATCTCAGCCCTGTGAAGTACTTCATACTGTGCTTTCTCGAGTTCCCTCACTGTCTCTTCCTCAGTTTCTAGAGATCTCTGCACAAGTATAGCCTTAACAAAGAAACCTTTCCTGACCATCCCATATAAAAGTAGCATCCCTTATTCTTACCTTCTATTCGATTACTACCACCTAACAGATTTTATAAATGTATTTATCTCTGTCTCCCATCATGAGAATATAAGCTCCATGAGAGTGAGCACTCAGATTTTATTCACTATTGTGGTCCAAGCACCTAAAAGAGTATGCTTTAAAAAAAAAAAAAAAAGTAAGCACTAAAAACAAAACAAAACTTATTTATTGAATAAATAAATCAATAAAAGCGTGTTCAATTTTAGGACAGACATTATCTGGCTTATTTAATTGCCTTTTAGCCAGATTAGTCTCACTTGGCAGTATTTTTTATTTCCAAAATGTAACTGGGGTGGTATGATAAAGATACCTTAATTTCTGATTGAAGGACTAGTGACGTGATACAAGGTTAGCATATTATGGCTTACTATTTGGGGTAGAAGCTTCATGGGGTGAAAACCCACACTGACAAAACACCAGAAATGATTAATGTGGTTCACCTGTAACTCACAACCAGCAATTTCTCATAGCTCTGGTAAGCAACTCTGCTGACTCTTAAGAATTATCCTCGTAAGTAATAAATCACAAAAGTAATTAAAATGCCCCCTTAGAGTTCACTAGACTTCTTATATTCAACCCCACATCCAATTGTCTGAGAGAAATTATTGATTAAGATTCAGGATCAGAAAATAGTACAAAGCCATTCTCATGAAGTATGTTGTAAGACATGTTATTTTCATTTTTTCCTTTGCTTTTTTTAGTTTCTACACTCAAGAATATGACCTTGACATAGAATGACCTAGAAGAGTGTTGGACAAAGAATGGGCAGGAAATTATCTATTCCCTTAAGGCGTAAATCCATCCCCTTAAAACTGGAAAATAAAACTTGATCGGAGTATCACACTTATAATTGAGCTCAATGTCACCTTAACCACAAATAAAGCATTGGAAGGGAAGCACGTTAATAGGGTTGATGTATTTCATGATGTCAGCTGCAACCAAGTCTGGGTGGCCAGACAATTGGGCCGAATTCTAAAAGAGGAACAATCTTTTTGAGTGCTTACCCTCTATCTGGCTTGCTTCTCTTCTGTTCCCTCCCACTCTTCCCCACAGAAACAGTGTGTGATTCCAGGAGCTGTATTTTCCCCCCATTATCAGGCCAGCTAACTGCTCTTTCCAGAGCGCATACTTGCCTTGGAAAGTCTTCTTTTTTGCTATGGGAAATTTGGGAGGTTTTTAGTTTTTCTGTGTCTATTTAATTCACTTACGCCCTTTAAGTTTCCTCCTTTCTTTTCTACTAAGAGAAAGAACTGCTTGGGAGTGGAGAGGAGAAAGAAAACCAGGGGAAACAGTCATCAGAAGGACACTAGACACCTGAATGTTAGGCAGGAGGGAAGGCTTTCTTCTGAAACCCAGGTTAGGAGGTTTGCAGGGACCTCATTTGATGCAGACCTTGTATACACTACCCTCCTTGGTCTCAAGTTATTTTACAGTTGCTCTCCCTGCCCTAGAGGAAGTTTCGGGGCACAGAACCGCCATCAGTTGCCCTCCCTATCTCCTACCTATATTCATCCTCCCCACCTTCCCACAGAAGAATGGGGAGGGGAAGACTTGGGGAAATCTTTCTTCATTTCAGATTCTCATTATAAAAATTGTGAAAGGATCAACTGAATAATAAATGAAAAAGCTGTCTTTGAGATGGCAAAGAAAAGTGCTATATTTATAGAAAGTACCATGTCATGCATTTTTTCCCCTACAAAACACTTCACGCTGTCATAAAACACCCAAGACTTTAGTAAAAGTGTTTGTTATTTCTGTACACCTCCCCAGAAATATTTTTAGATACTTCAAAGCTCCTCTTTTTCTTTTCCTCTCTCTTCTTTTTTTTTTCTAGTTGTCTATTTTTGTTCCCTCCTTTACAATTCTCATTATGAAAACTTTCTCCCCTGTTTGCAGCTTAATAACTAGGTCAATAAGACACACTCAGGCTTAGAAAAGAAATCAGAGGTCACAAAAGTAAAGAAAAGAGAAAAAGCAATAGATTAATTTTAGAAATAAAAATTTATTGGGCAGTTATTTATTACTTACAATGGAAAAGATTACTAAAGGGGCTGGAAGCATAGAAACAAATACTATGGACCTCAGTATATCTATATATATTCAGTGTATATATACCCTGCCCCTCTCTCACATATATATTTACATATTATGTAAATTATGCAAATCACACATATATGTAAATATATATATATGTATATATATATATATACACTTAAAAGTAAAATTGGCACAAACAGGCAAATTGAAACAGCTAGGGAGTTTCTCAAGTATATGATTTTTCTCCCCTGAGGAAATTGTCTTGAAAATTTGTCTGCCCATCTTGGATTTGCTCATTTTCTGGCTCTAAAGGAAGTTCACAGCCTGAGTAGGCATGAAGAAAACGACCTCTGGGACTGAACTGCTCATCTAATTGATGTGAACGTTGAGCTTTAAGGGGGTACCATGGCTCCAGTACAGACGCTAGAAGAGGTAATTTGTTAAATGGCTCCCGGTGCTGTGTTAATTTGTCTCACACCAGGAGCTTTTGCTCTCAGAACATAGCATATGATATTCTCCTGGCTCAGGAGGGCTGGGCCTAGGAAAAGTAACGAAGCATGGTGAATCGGGCCGCATAGGACATGATATGGGAGAGGAGGAGGAGAAAGAAAATTGTGAGGCGGTTCTTATTTGGTGCTAATTACTCTTATCTGACATTGCCTGTGAGCCAAAGTACACCCATATATTAAGTCATATTTCAAACTTTAAGCAAGGATTTCTTTATGTTTATAAGCCTGAAAGACCCTTTTGGATGTAGATTGTAAAATGATTTAATTAATTTGTCTAACTTTTATCCAATACATTATATTAAATACATAACATCATATAAAGTTAAAATAACAATTCCCTCATTAGAAACAAAAATTAAAATTTCCTTTTTAGTAGTTTTGAGCATTCTAATGCCCAAATAGTGGAGCATCTAAGTGTCCTATGTAGGAAAAAAAAAAAAAAAAAGTCCCATGTGAAAAAAAGTGTCTTATGTGAAAAAAGTTTTCAGACTGTTGCTAATTATTGTCAAAATTATTATCTTTATTTTGTAGATGGAGAAACTACGAGTCACATAACTATTTTTTTTTAAGTTAACCTCCATGAAGCACATCATTAGTTTTCAATGACTCATTAGTCGCACATAGCTATTTAAGGGACAGATCTGTAAAACTGCATTTTTAAAATTTTTTTATTTTTTTTAAACATTTTATTTATTTATTTGAAAGACAGAAATTACAAGTAGGCGGACAGGCAGGAAGAGAGAGAGAGGAGGAAGCAGGCTCCCTGCTGAGCAGAGAGCCCGATGCGGGGCTCGATCCCGGGACGCTGGGATCATGACCTGAGCCGAAGGCAGAGGCTTTAACCCACTGAGCCACCCAGGCGCCCCTGTACACCTGCATTTGACTCATACTATTTTCACGGCACACCCACATTTTTGAAGGAAAAACCTATATTCTCTGTGAACAGTGATATTTAGCAATAATTGTTCAGTTGCAAGAGGGTGATTATAGCCATTGCCCATGAACGATATTGTGCTGTGGAATTGATATGCAGTGAACTAATACTAACATGTTCCTTCCAGCTCCGTCCTCCTTTATTAACAGGCTTTGTGGCCCTGGAGAAACTACTTTGCTTCTCTGAATCTCAGTTTACCTTTTCATAACAGCAATGAAGGTGTCAGTTCCTGCCATCAAACACCAGCACTTTTGAATATTCATCATGAGCTGGGCACTATGCTAGTTGCTAAGATTAATAAGAGAAACAAGGCATCATGCCTCTAAAAGTACTTAAAATCTTATGGAAAGAGTTATAGTAGATGAATTCTTAAGTCCCTTCAAGTGTTAAGTTTCTAGGGTCTAACTGTGTGCAAGATACCGTAATCCTATCATCATTGGTAGACAGAGCTGAAGGGATTTAGAGAAAGTGTGGACAGAGACATTGCCACCATTGCCATCCACGCGAACACCCACCTCGTGCTGGAGTCATTTCTCGTTTCTATCTAAGCAGTGATATAAGGGAGAAAGCTCTACACTTGTTGAAGATGAACTGTGCAATGAAATTGGAATAAATGTAGAGAAAGGAGACCCTTTGGCAGAAGCAACAAGAGGACTCAGACTAATACTCTTTTAAGTTTGTTTCCATTATGAATTTCTTTGATAATATTTTTCTCTTTCAGTGGGGTGGTGTTTGGGGCTCAGAACAACATTCCCTATAATCTTAAGGCTGGGCACCTGCCACTTGTTTCATTTATTCTCATACAGCTAAATTCCACCAGATTTTGGTGTCCCTGTGGGGACCCAGAATGTGACACTTTGCTGCAGGGACAGCAAAGCACGATGTAAAGTCTGTGGAGCTTTATTTCAAAAAGTTAAGCGGATAAAGCTTGATCTATATATCTGCCTATTTGTGTGTGTGTGTGTGTGTGTGTTAAGTGTTCCACTTACTATACATGATAGAGAAATAAAACCAATGTCTAGTTAAAAAACAGGATGAAACAGAACAATAGCATTGATGAAACAGGGACACACTGTATGATAAGTGCCCAATGAGAGGACATTTTGTTTTTACATACTCTATTTCAATCTTTATTTTTCCAATTTCTTAACAGCAACCCAACAAAACTTTGAACCACACAAACAAACAAACAGAAAGTGAGACTTAAAAAAGGAAATTTGAAAGTTTTCAACTTTTGAAATTAGAGGATGGATCAATTAATTTAATTTCTAAGTAGCCATGGGTCTTGTTTTGGTGGAATTAGAAGGCTGGTATATTCGGTGACTGACCTTGGAGAAGTTTATTGACTATGCTAATGGCTTGCATGGCTAAACATTTGCTTAGCTTGGGGATTACTTCTGAAATCAGGCAGGTATGGTGACAAGGTCCTGGAAAACATCAACAAATATTTTATATAAATAAGATCTATATGGGAAGAGTAGCACTGAGATAAGACTTTAAAAGGTGTCTTTGTTTTGGGAGCTTATGGAGTCTACTGTGTAAAGGTAAGTCCCAAAATACAATAGGCATTGTTAGTTTCTAGGTTACTTTTTGCTGCTTTTCAGAGTTCTACTGTGCTTCTATAAGATAATGCCACAAACTAAAGTATTTAGGGTTAAAGAGCCACGATTTATGATTTACGCAACTTACTTCTGAATGACAAAATATACAGAGAAGGAGGGAGGAAAAGAAGAGACAGAGAGACAGAGACCGGAAGATATTTAGAGGGAGATAGAAAAAGGAAGAAAAATAAACTCATACGAGTGAAATGTATACAAAAGTTCTTTGTACTATTCTTGCAACTTTTCTGTATGTTTGAAATTGATTCACAATGTGAAGAGTCTTTACAAAACATGATCAGTAGTGTAGAATCTTTTTGTGTGAATTTATAACAAAAGTAATTTTCTGGGAAAAAAAAAAAAAAACCCAGAGTACCAAAGTTGACAATTGCTAGCAATATCAATTATGCACGTTCTTTGTTTTCTTCTCTCTATGGTGATCAACAGTACCTCTTCCCACCAGAATGTTCCAGAAGAAAAGTTGCACTTTCACTGGCTGTACTGTTATTCTTTTTTTTTTTTTTTAAGATTTTATTTATTTATTTGACAGAGAGAGATCACAAGTAGGCAGAGAGGCAGGCAGAGAGAGTGAGAGGGAAGCAGGCTCCCTGCCGAGCAGAGAGCCCAATGCGGGACTCGATCCCAGGACCCTGAGATCATGACCTGAGCCGAAGGCAGCGGCTTAAACCACTGAGCCAGCAAGGCACCCCTGTACTGTTATTCTTGATTCACTGTAATGAAGCGCACAGTCAGAAACTTCTCCCTATTTTACAGTCTGTAGTTTACATATAGGATGTGAACTTCATACAACTTGCAAACCAGAAAGGAAGACCTGGCGGTTTTAGGGGTGTGTGTGTGTGTGTGTGTGTGTGTGTGTGTGTGTGTGTGAGAATGTATGTATGAGCTGCTTTGAGAATTAACCAGGTCCTTACTGAGTACCAGAAGTGTGCTTAATGTAACTAAGGAAAATAACTTTAAATTATATTTAATTTTTATCAACATTAACTAATCACACATAGCTAGTGGCTACCATATTTGGTACAGTTATGTTATTTTTACATGTTTATGTTGTTTTTACAATTATATGATCCTATCGTTTACTGCAGTATTGAAAACCGTAGGAAGGCCTCCATTTTATTTCTAACTTTTGTTAAAATGTATGGTTTCCAGCACCACTCATGTTAAGTAAGTAAGGTGAGGGATTTTTTTTTTTTTAAGATTTTATTTATTTATTTGACAGAGAGAGATCATAATTAGGCAGAGAGGCAGACAGAGAGAGTGAGAGGGAAGCAGGCTCCCTGCTGAGCAGAGAGCCCGATGCGGGACTCGATCCCAGGACCCTGAGATCATGACCTGAGCCGAAGGCAGCAGCTTAAACCACTGAGCCACCCAGGCGCCCCGGTGAGGGATATTTCTGGAGAGTGAGATCCTAAAGGAATCTTATGAAATTCTGAAATCTTATGAAATGCTACAAATCCAGAATGACAGAGAAAGAGAAAACAACTTTCTGGCCACTTGTGCATGTGGGATCTTAGCCATACAGAGAGGAAAGCTGTTTCTCCATTGTCACCTGAGTTATGTTATCTGCTTTGATAAAGACAGAGTGTTCATATTTATTTATTTTATTTTTTAACTTTGACCATGTGTTAGTTTTCTTTTCTTTAAATTTTATTTTATTTTTTCAGCGTTCCAAGATTCATTGTTTATGCACCACACCCAGTTCTCATGGGTATTAAGGAGGGCACGTATTGCCTGGAGTGTTTATATTAAAATTGAATTTGGATCCTTCATTGTTTCTTAAGATACCTTGAAAAGAGATTATTCCTTAGTACAGTATTAAAAGACATAAAGAGTTTCTGAGTTTGCAAGGCAAGCAATAATAATATAGGGAGACGTTTCACATCTCACGAATAAATCAAGATAAAACAACCAGTCTGTGTGTCATGAAATTCTGACTCTGGTCACAGGATACGTATTTGTCAAAAGTTCTAAATTATTTTCAGGAGATCAATTGTGAGTTTGGGGAGAAAAAGGAAGCTATAGGTTTAATAAAACAGTAAATTCCTTAAATGTATGCTGTCATCTTAAGCATGAGAAAGGGATGAAAACTGTGAGCTTGCACTGTAACAATTGGTGTCTCCATGTCACTATTTACTAACGCATGTGACCACGTGGGATTCAGAAGAAACCATGGACTCGGATTCTAAGTGCACAGACTTTGACCACAGTGTCAAAAAATAGAAGTTTTATGTAACTGCAAGCCAAAATATAAGTTCTTCTCTGCAATTAATGTGCACATATAATTGGGGTTAAAATTCAGCGTTTACTGCTTACTGATTTTGCCCCACATGTTCCTATTTAAACTCCCGAGAAAACGTTGTGCTGGTTCAAGCTGAGTTTTGCACTGAGCCACACTGTGTCCTTCACTGGACTATGGATGAGCTAAATTCCCCAGCTGGTTCTAAATACATGCACTTACCAGGCAATTAACAAATATTTTAACTAATGAATGAGTCAATAAATAGTATTTGAGATGCAGCAGGCACTGAGATTGATTTGCACATCTCACAAATGTATTTCATAGCATCTATCTGGAAACTGAAATATTGATTGACTCTATACCAATTGTAAGCTAAGTTGAAAATGGAAGTAATACGTTAATAATAAATATGCAAGTCTGAACCTTACCTGATCCTCAAAGGTAATACCAACGTTTTGGTTGAATGATTAAACTGATATTATAGGTAGGCCCTGACTTGCCTAAATCAATACTATGTTAGTAAAATAAAATGGTTATGTTTTATGATAATTTTTGAAATAAGCTGGCAATTGAATTCAACTTTAGAAGAAATCTCGTTACAATGTTGTATACTTTTCTAAACTGTTTCTGATAAGGCTAGATGGCTAGGACTAATTTGGAAGAGCTGAAGAGAAGGGAAACAAAAACTATTGTAGTGGGCTATTCTATCTTTTAGAGAATCAGTAGACTAGTGGAGACTAGAGTATATTCATTGTGTCTCCGTGCCTCATAGAATTCTTTGTATAATCATCTGATCAGTCTGCATCTATTGTCGTTTTTTGTTCTTTCTGAATCCCTGTTTTCATAATCTACATTACCTCTACCACCATTCCTTCAAAGATCCTGAAACTTTCAGATACTTGTTTTGGAAAGCACACCCACACTTTGCTATTTCATTCCTAGCAACAGCCATGTCTAAGTAATACATTTTAGAATCAGTTTCACTTTGACTGAAACACTGGGCTCCTGATGTGTGACCGTGCAGCCTTGCCTGAAATCCCAATGCATCTGTGAAAAGTCTGTTAGGGAAACTGACTCCACCCTAATGTGGCAGGTGACAGAAAGTAGAAAAAACTTTAAAAACCTGAATAGGGAACATCTATGAACACACATAGACACACATATTGTAAATACATTCTGTAAAACAAGTACCTAATAAGAAAGTAGTTACTAACTAATTTGTAACAATAGTTGGGGATACACTAAGAGGGTAGTATAGTTGTCTTTACTAGAGGAAGTCGAAGCTAGTAAGAAATGACTTAACACACCAGCACCTCCATGACTGATCTTATAGGCATTATATAAATGAGTGATATGTACCTCATTTAACTCAGAGATTGAGAAGATATTTGAGGAATAGAATAATCTATCTATAATTTATCTAGTAAAGATCTTTGAACCTAGGAAGAATACCAGTTTTTTAATGCAAGAGGACAATGCCATTGTTAAAGTCAGCCCATTAAATTCATATTTTTAAAACTCATTTTGGAAAATGCATTTTTTCCTTAAATTTAACCATTGATTGATTTATGAGAATAATTTGGTAATGGTAGCTTAAAATGAAGTTCCATTAGGTTATGATCTGGAAAATAAAGTATGCATGTTTTGAAAACAGTATGCCTACAAAAGCATATCTATGAAATAAAAAAAAAAAAACCTGTTCAAAAGAATTTACTTTACAAATAATCATCAGTTGAAAATTTCCTGTATCTAGAACTTTCTTAATTCAGAGGAATATTCTGAAGTTAATTGTAAAAATGTATTTTGTATTATTAAGGAGAAAAAAATACACTTTTAGTACAGTAACATACACAGTAATTCACTATTTACTCGGTAAATAAATGAATAAGTTATTCAATTTTTCAACAAGTTAGCTAAACAAATACTTATTAACTGCCTACTGTTTGGCCAGAGATGTGTTAGTTTTTACAAGTGAATATAAATGAATTATGTGAAATCTCTTTTCTTAGATAAATTTTAAATATTGGGTGGGGCTATCATACACAGAAAAAAGCAATTTTACATGAAAAAAGAAAATAATCACTGGAGTGAAGATTAAGTGCTAAATTAGCCATTTACTGATATCAAAATATAGAGTATATGAGGCAATGACTGTAAGTCATTACTAAATGGAAAGATCAACATGAAACATAAATACCAACTTGAATATTTGTTTCTTAGAAAGGGTCACATCCTACTTTAGCTTTGTCTTTGTTTCTAATGTTGTAGTTGTCATACTTCTGGCTTCTATAAATTACAAAAGTAGAAATGTAATACCTTGGGATTTCTAACTAGAATATGAAAAGGTTACTGAATTTTTAAAAAGGGTTTCTAGTCCATCAAGTTTTGACATCATTCCCTGGGAAACTTACAAACTTTAAAATACTCAAACTGTTTGCTTGCGGAGCTGAAGTGAGATTTTTTTCCTCCTGTCATGGCCAACCAACCTGGTATTTAAAGTAGGAGAAAGCATTGCAGTAGTGACACCGTAATGTATGTTTTAGAAATCAACTAATACAGAGCAGATGAAGGCTGTATCTTTTTTTTCTAATGCTACATGTATTAAGAGCACTTTACTTTGTATTCAAACATGATCCTTAATGGGCTGGCAATGGGTTATGTTTGCATTCTCCAAATTAGCATCATTGCATTTAGCCACACAACTTCTTTTCTTACCAACATTATTGTAAATAACATCTTTCTACCATGGGTGCTTTTATGTTACAAATGTTGATACAGGATGTGCATATTTTTGCATAATACAAATATGCAGTAGAAAGAAAAGTACCTTGAAAAATAGATTTGCAACTTTGTAATCTTAAATATGCTAAGCTCTGGTTTCCCAATTCTCTTTAATTACAATATTTACTAAATAATGAGGTAAGGAAGAAAACATGCATTTGCTGTTGACTTTACTATCACCATCTAATGAAAGTGAAAGTATTCATTGACAGAAAATGAATAACCATTACTATTTATTCATTTCTCAAGAAACATTTACTAAGTACCTTTACAACTAAATCAGAACCCATTTATGGTTCCCTGGATGAGTATTCTTAGACAGATGGCATTGGCTACCACAGGTGGTTGGCTAGCAAGCTTGCTTAGAAAAATTGACACCACAATGTCAAGATTATTGTTCCAATGTGTTTAGGGATCAGCTAACAGTTGGATCTCCAGTTCTTTATCCCCAGCTATCATCCCCACAAACATAGGTTTTAGGTGAAAAGAAAGCAGGGGAAAATATTACAAATGGCTCCACAAAACCCTACCATCCCTGCAGAAACTATGGCAGAGCACCAGCATTCTGAGATTGACAGTTACCACTAATACTTTTAAAAGGTTAAAGCTAAAGAAGGAAAACTTCCAGACTCTTTTTATGAAGCCAGCATTACCTTGATCCCCAAACCAGGCAAAGACCATACCAAAAAGGAGAATTTCAGACCAATATCACTGATGAATATGGATGCAAAGATTCTGAACAAGATCCTAGCAAACAGGATCCAGCAGCACATTGAAAAGATTATCCACCATGACCAGGTGGGATTCATCCCTGGGTTACAAGGTTGGTTCCACATTCGCAAATCAATCAATGTGATAGAACAAATCAATAAGAGAGGAGAGAAGAACCACATGGTCCTCTCAACTGATGCAGAGAAAGCATTTGACAAAATCCAGCATCCGTTCCTGATTAAAACGCTTCGAAGTATAGGGATAGAGGGAACATTCCTGAACTTCATAAAATCTATCTATGAGGGGCGCCTGGGTGGCTCAGTGGGTTAAGCCGCTGCCTTCGGCTCAGGTCATGATCTCAGGGTCCTGGGATCGAGTCCCGCATTGGGCTCTCTGCTCAGCAGGGAGCCTGCTTCCCTCTCTCTCTGCCAACTTGTGATCTCTCTCTGCCAAATAAATTAAAAAAAAAAAAATCTATCTATGAAAGACCCACAACAAATATCATCCTCAATGGGAAAAAGCTTGCAGCCTTCCTGTTGAGATCAGGAACACGACAAGGATGCCCACTCTCACCACTCTTGTTCAACATAGTATTAGAAGTCCTAGCAACGGCAATCAGACAACAAAGAGAAATAAAAGGTATCCAAATTGGCAAGGAAGAAGTCAAACTCTCTCTCTTTGCAGATGACATGATTCTTTATATGGAAAACCCCAAAGACTCCACCCCAAACTACTAGAACTCATACAGCAATTCAGTAACGTGGCAGGATACAAAGTCAATGTACAGAAATCAGTGGCTTTCTTATACACTAACAATGAAAATACAGAAAGGGAAATTAGAGAATCTATTCCATTTACTATAGCACCAAGAACCATAAGATACCTGGGAATAAACCTAACCAAAGAGGTAAAGGACCTGTACTCGAGGAACTACAGAACACTCCTGAAAGAAATTGAAGAAGACACAAAAAGATGAAAGACCGTTCCATGCTCTTGGATTGGAAGAACAAACATTGTTAAAATGTCTATACTGCCTAGAGCAATCTATACTTTTTATGCCATTCCGATCAAAATTCCACCAGTATTTTTCAAAGAGCTGGAGCAAATAATCCTAAAATTTGTATGGAATCAGAAGAGACCCCGAATTGCTAAGGAAATGTTGAAAAACAAAAACAAAACTGGCGGCATCACGTTACCCGATTTCAAGCTTGACTACAAAGCTGTGATCACCAAGACAGCGGGGTACTGGCATAAAAACAGACACATAGACCAGTGGAACAGAGTGGAGAGCCCAGATATGGACCCTCAACTCTATGGTGAAATAATCTTCGACAAAACAGGAAAAAATATACAATGGAAAAAAGACAGTCTCTTCAATAAATGGTGCTGGGAAAACTGGACAGCTATATGTAGAAGAATGAAACTCAATGAAATTCTCTTACACCGTACACAAAGATAAACTCGAAATGGATAAAAGACCGCAACGAGAGACAGCAATCCATCAGAATCCTGAAGGAGAACATAGGCAGTAACCTCTTCGATATCGGCCACAGCAACTTCTCTCAAGATATGTCTCCAAAGGCCAAGGAAATAAAAGCGAAAATGAACTTTTGGGACTTCATCAAGATCAAAAGCTTCTGCACAGCAGAGGAAACAGTCAACAAAACAAAAAGGCAACCCACGGAATGGGAGAAGATATTTGCAAATGACAGTACAGACAAAAGGTTGATATCGAGGATCTATAAAGAACTCCTCAAACTGAACACATGCAAAACAGATAATCATATCAGAAAATGGGCAGAAGATATGAACAGACACTTCTCCAATGAAGACATACAAATGGCTATCAGACACATGAAAAAATGTTCATCATCACTAGCCATCAGGGAGATTCCAATTAAAACCTCATTGCGATACCACCTTATACCAGTTAGAATGGCCAAAATTAGCAAGACAGGAAACAACGTGTGTTGGAGAGGATGTGGAGAAAGGGGAACCCTCTTACACTGTTGGTGGGAATGCAAGTTGGTGCAGCCACTTTGGAGAACAGTGTGGAGATTCCTCAAGAAATTAAGAATAGAGCTTCCCTATGACCCTGCAATTGCACTCCTGGGTGTTTACCCCAAAGATACAGATGTAGTGAAAAGAAGAGCCATCTGTACCCCAATGTTTATTGCAGCAATTGCCACAGTCACCAAACTGTGGAAAGAAAGCAAGATGCCCTTCAATGGACGAATGGATAAGGAAGATGTGATCCATATACACGATGGAGTATTATGCCTCCATCAGAAAGGATGAATACCCAACTTTTGTAGCAACATGGACGGGACTGGAAGAGATTATGCTGAGCGAAATAAGTCAAGCAGAGAGAGTCAAGTATCATATGGTCTCACTTATTTGTGGAGCATAACAAAGAACATGGAGGACATGGCGAGATGGAGAGGAGAAGGGAGTTGATGGAAAATGGAAGGGGAGATGAACCATGAGAGACTATGGACTCTGAAAAACAACCAGAGGGTTTTGAAAGGGCGTGGGGTGGGAGGTTGAGGAACCAGGTGGTGGGTAATAGGGAGGGCATGTACTGCATGGAGCACTGGGTGTGGTGCAAAAACAATGAATACTGTTACGCTGAAAATAAATAAATTAAAAAAAAAAAAAGGTTAAAGCTGAGGGGTGCCTGGCTAGCTCAGTTGATAGAGCGTGTGACTCTTGATGCTGGGGTTGTGAGTTCAAGCCTTCCACTGATGGTAGAGTTTGCTTCAAAAAAAAAAACCAAAAAAAACCAAAAAAACTGAGGGTACAGTTTACCTAAAAAAAAAAAAATCCTGTCGAATTATGAAAGGTTGAAGTTGCTGTATGTTAATTATACGTCAATTAAAAATAAAAATAAATCAAATACATAAATATTGAATTAATAATGAAACTAAGGAATGGTGTAGATGAAGTAGCAATTTTTGTAAAACAGCCTTGGGTAAAAGAATCAAAGTTAAGCATAAAACACACAGACGAAAAAAAAAAATCCATGCTATTAAGAGTAGTAGGTGGGGGAGGGTGCAGGATGGGAATGGACCTGAGATTGTACTAGAAGGGACAGTAGAGCAGAGTTGGACATTTTTATTTCAGGTCATGGTGTGTGGTCACCATAGGTGAAACTCAGATATCTGACCATGAACAAGGAAAAGGATCGCACACTCAACTGCTTGAAATCAAGAGTGATCACAGGCAGCAGGGAAGGCAAAGATGCCTTGTGTTTCTACCCTAACTATCTAAATTATATCTTATCCTCAATTTAAAAAAAAAAACAACTGTCCTATATTAGTTCCATTCTGTCTTTCTGTTTCAGTTAGAATCCATATGGTTGTGAGCAAAAATTTCTAAAAAGCTAAGCTTTCCTCATGTTCAGGTGGATAAGCACCTGATATAGAAAATATGGCTCAAAAGGAAAGTGAGAATTTTTCTGTGTCACAGGGTGACAGAATTAAAGATTTCTAAATAGAGTAGGCCAAAACATTAAATTGTTCAGAGGAAGGATGCTTATGGAAATAAAATCAACAGACGTTCGTTTGTGACAGAACATCAAGATTATTTAATAAACTCATTGTTTTTCCACTTAACAACTAAATCAACTGGCCGGTGAGTTTAGACAGGTAATATATTTGATTCATCTTTCTGCTAAGAAACACCTACCACAATGATTAATATAAAGTAAGTATGAAATAATTATATGCTTCTTGAAGAAGAATCAGATCTTTGAACAAATCCGTTAATGAATGGTTCTGAGCTTGTGAAAAGAGATCCCAAAATATAAAGTTTTTTTAAAAAATTACTTCATGTCCTTGTTTTTAAATGGAAATAATTTTTCATTTCCTAGTTAAATGACGACCCCTCAAGAGCTTGTAGCCTCAAAAGGAATGTCAAATGCAGATTGCTCCAGAGGATCACAATGTCAGATGCCATCTGTAAGTACTTTTCATTGACTCTGCACACACTGGCTTGCCTGTTGGCAGTGTGTTTACATAGGTGTGCAGGGGAGAGGGACACAGAGATTATTTATGAGGAGGTTTTCTGAGTTTAAAAGGACAATGACAGGGGTGCCTGGGTGGCTCAGTGGGTTAAGGCCTCTGCCTTCGGCTCAGGTAATGATCCTGGGGTCCTGGGATCAAGCTCTGCATCAGGCTCTCTGCTCAGCAGGGAGCCTGCTTCCCTTCCTCTCCCTCTGCCTGTTTCTCTGCCTGCTTGTGATCTCTGTCTTTCAAATAAATAAATTTTTAAAATCTTAAAAAAATAAAAGAAAAGAAAAAGACAATGACTGAATCTTGATTAAAACCGTATGTCTGAGATTGTACAGTGAACGCTGAATCTGGTTAACAGAAGCAATTAGGCTTTCTCAATCTCTGAAACAAAACAAAGAAATGAACAGTCAAAAGTACAGAATTCATTGCTGACATCGGAAATCAGATTTCATCTCCACAGTTGACCAGAGCTTAGTTACCACTGTTAGCTTTAAAAAGGCATACACTCCCTGAACCTTCTGTTTCTGTCATCCTCCTGGCCTCTAGACATTTCAGTTTGTAACTCTTGATATTAGTTTTGGGAAAGATCCTAACAAATATTATTAAAGGGCTGATTTATGTGCACTAAGAAATGAAATCAGTGATCACTATTAAGTGCAAGTCATGGCAGACTAAACTAATTTCATCTGATGATGGAGAAGCTAGTCTGAAGGATCAGACATAATCATTCTGCCAACAACATTTGCTTATTTTAGTCTATATTCCATTAGTATGTTTTGGTGGCATGCATAGATAATCACATTTTTAATAAGGAAATGTTCTCTTACTTTTAGCTCAAGAAATGGATTTGTGGGATTTTATTATATTTTTATTGTACGTGTTATTGTTTTTCTTTGCCAGTCACATAAAAAGTGGTTGCCTTGCTCAGTATGAATGATACTCATTGTGACAAATAGCTTATTGAATGTCTTTTCTCCATTTTATACACTTTCAGAGATTGAATTTTTGCAGTTTCTCATCCTTTCCCATGTTATTTTATGAGGGGAAGTGGACTTATACAATCAATATTTATTTTTATATTCAGAGATATTGTGTATTTGTCCTAATAGCTGCATTTTCCTACCACTGATTTGTTGTTAATGGCATATTACCAAAGATATTAAACTAAGAGCTGAACATTAAGCATTTTTCCTTCATTAATGAACCTGATAAGTATAATGTAGTTGTATCATTGCTTAGTCTAATTACATTCATAATGCATTCTTTTGTAAGTGAAGCTTATAACAATTTATAGGCTCAGCTGTTATGGGTAACTTCTATATCAGGTTTCTAACAAACACGATTTACCCATTTTCTTAAATGTCATACTTCAAGTGGCATCAATAAAATAATCATTAAACTGTGATGTTCTTGAGATTGTGCTAGAAGTTAGCAAAGCATTGTTACTTTTTTATAATGTCATAATTTTTGTGGTTCATAAAAAAGACATAAATTATCAACAATTTTTATATTGAATTTCAGCAGCTTTTTGTAGCAAATTGAATTCAAGGAAATGCAGAGATACTTTGTTGCCATACCTTTATATTTCAATTGTCATTCTTACAATAAGCATCCCTGATTTTTATAACTCACATTAAAATAAATGTATTTCCATTTTCTGGGGAGAAAGCGAAGATAAATATTATTTAATTGTTTTTAGGAGAGAGTGAGAAAACCATGGATAAAGAGTACTTCATGGGATGTCTGGGTGACTCAGTTGGTTAAGCCACTGCCTCCCGCTCAGGTCATGATCCCAGGCTCCTGGGATCAAGTCCTGCATCAGGCTCCTTGCTCAGCGGGGAGCCTGTTTCTCTCTCTGCCTCTGCTTGCCACTCTGCCTGCTTTTTCTCTCTCTCTCTCTCTCTGACAAATAAATAAATAAATAAAAATTTTAAAAAAAGAGTACTTCAACGAGCTTAAAGAAACAGAGGTGAGTGAGTTTTTAAATTTGAAAGTATGGAGTATAAAACACTTTTAGATGTGGAGAGATAAATGAGAAAGGAATTGAAGATGAATCCAAGAACTTGAACCTGGGCAATCAAGAGTCCGTACTATTGACATGATTGGATACTATACTATCATACATTATGGATAACAAATGCAGTTAATAAATAAAGCAACTTTGTATCCAGGCTCCCAGTTACTGAGATATATGAAGTAAATTCACCTGCAGTCAAAGGAACTCAGAGAGCCACAGATAGCTTGTAAGTTCCTGGATGGCAGTGTTCAAGTATGTCCTAATCATCATTATTTACCTTGATCCCAGTATATCAGTGTGTGGTAAATATTTGTTCAATGAATGAAGAACACATACACATCATATTACATATATATCACAATGCAGTAGAATGTAATAGATAATATAGTAGACCATAATAGTAGGTATATAAATATAAATAAATATATATGTGTATATATGTATATATAAATATATATGTGTGTATATACATATACATATATATATGTATATACACATATATATGTGTGTGTGTGTGAAATAGGCAGAAGTAGGTTAGTATCCTCACTAAAAATTCAGGAAATTCGGATTGTTAAATAGTAGGAGATGATTCAAGAAAATTGTCCAGGGAAACTGGTTTGGTCTAAGATTGACAATGTTTAAAACAGTAGTTATTGTCCACATGTGCTATTGAGCATTTGAAATCATACTGTCAATTGAAATGTGCCTCTAGTAACTGTAAAACACACATGAAAATCTTGGACTTTGTAACAAAATGTACAATCTATCATTTACAATGTTTGTATTGTTTATTGTATTAAAGAAAACACACTTAGTCACCTATTTTTACTGCTGTAATTTTCCTACTAGAAAATTTCAAATTTCAAATGTAGCTGCTGTTGGTGGCTGGCATTATATTTCTAATGGAAAGCAAAGGCTAAGAAGTAACATATCTTGAAGCTTCTCTTCTCTTCTGATATTAAAAATTTCCATAAATATAAGAGTAGTAGTAACAAGATGTTTTTAGATTAATAATTTACAAGCCCTGGTGAGTTTTAGATTCATAATTTATAATCCCTAGTATTTTTTTCTGCAAAAAATGTTTTATTTCTAATTTACAGTTGTAAAAAAAAAAATCAAAGTTCTTAGTGTTAATAACTTATTGTTTTTATTTCAGGAAGATATTTCTAAAGACTGGACCACCCAGGTGTCCCAAGGAAGATTTTTCTACTATGCCATGAAAATCTAAAATACAGTGACAATAAAATATTTAAGATAACCTTTCATTAAAATGACTAAATTTAGAGCTAAAAGTAATCTTAAAATAACAATAATTTGGGTTTGTCTGGCCAAGAAAAAAATATGTTTTAAGGGAAGTGATTTAATTTAAAGCAACTATTGCTAATTAAAATTAATTGAATACTGAAAATATTTAAGATTCTGACAGCTATCATCTTGAAGGATCCAATGAATGAATTCAAATTAAATCTCCCAGAACACCTGAACACATTTAAGTGCTAAAATAATAAACATAAAATATTATTTCATTACAGTGAACATTAATAACTAAGCTGGGGTTATGTAATCTAATTACTATTCATAGCTTAATTTGCTATGACTCACAATTTTAATCTACCACATTTACATATTTTTATCCAAGTCACCAGCCCCAGTTCTTAAGTTGTATCCATTGCACTGACCCTAGGAGTCTAATTGGATACAATGAAACAGCACACCTTTTTGTATCCTTTGCTCTAGTCCCCCTACCCATCCTTTGCATATTCTTTGCGTGGAATACTCTTCCTTCCCAGTATCTTCTAGTTAACTGCAACACATGTGTCAGAACTCAGCAGAGGTGTCCCTTAAAGTCTTCTTTTGTCAGGTATTTTTCTTTGAAATTTCATTTATATGACTTAACGTAATTGCAACGTTTTTTATTTCTGGGTGGTCTTTTATTAATGTTTGCTTTTCCACTAGAATGGTCCTGTGTTCTGGGATGAGGTCCAAATGATGCTCAGTGTTGTATACACAGCATCTTGCATGTTGCCTGGCACCTAGCAAGACTCAACAAATATTTAGCAGAAGAGTAAAGGATCTATATTCATAAGTTTTAAAACATAGTACCTGAATATCTTTTAAGGTTTTTTTTTTTTTTTAACCTAATGGTCACCTTTTGGTAATCAATCTTGTTTAGGCAATTAAAAGTTTAATTAATATACTTTTCTGGCCCGTGTCTTTTCTTCAAATATTATTTTATCTCTGCATGCAGGCCTGTTTATTTTGAAAGGTAATGAAAGTAATTATCTCCTCTTCATGGGTAGCTACTATAAAAATAAATGAATAATTCTCCAAAAATATTACAGACATGTTAGGTACTACAGAGACAGCAAAGCAATCCAGGTAGGCCTTTTTATCAAGAAGCATAGAGAAGTAGGGAGATGAAGACATGTAATATAAATGTTGGTTAGACAGTGATTGGTATAAGAGAGGTACAGAGTTTTTCAAGTCCAAATGATGGAAAGATTGTCTTCAACTAAGGTAACAATCAAGAAGGACTTCATGAAGAAAGAGGCATTGGATATAAACTTTATTTTATTTTATTTTTGAAGATTTTTATTCAGTTAGTTATTTGACACAGAGAGATTGAGCACAAGCAGGGGGAGCAGCAGGCAGAAGGAGAAGGAGAAGCAGGCTCCTTGCTGAGCAACGAGCCCGATGTAGGGCTCTATCCCAGGACCCTGGGATCATGACCTGAACTGATTGAGTCACCTGGGAACTCCTATGTACAGGCTTTAAAAAATAAGCAGGGTTGGGGCCTACAGAAGTGTCTCAAGAAGGAAATGCCATTTATCTGAAGGACAAAAAATAAAAGCAATGGCATGGGAGCTGGGCATGGAGGATCATATATGAAAGGTGAAGAGTTCACCATTTCTGTAAAGTAACAGGGAAATGAATGCAGTATGGTAAGATTGCCCAAATATAGACTTAAAAGGCAGGTAGCCTTGATTTTAATTTCTAGCTCCACTATCTACTGGCCATGGGATTTGAGGCAACCTGATCTCCTCTACAAGCCTCAGTCTCTCCAACTGAGAAAAATGGGAGGAATGATATAAGATCTTTGGGGTCAATTAGAGAAGTAATAAAATAATGTTTATTAAAAGTTTAGGGTAGCAAATCCTAAATAAATAATAAAAAATGGGAGTTAGTTCTCAGAAGTACTTTGAGACTAAGTTACCGAAGATTTTAAGTATTTGTGGTTTTACTCTGTTTCATTTGTTCTCTGTTGCCTCTGTGAGACATTTGAGCATATCATCTAAGAGCACCAAGTTTAAAATCAGGCTGTATGTCTGAATTCTGATTTATTTGCTCCTAAGTAAATAATTTTAGGCAATTTACTTATACTTTCTGTGCCTCATTTCCTCATCCATAAAATGGGAATACTAACGATTATGAAGATCAAATAAGTTAATAAATACAAAGACCATAGAATAGTACCTGGGAGCGTTCTGTGTGTATTTAGAAACTATTATATAAATGTTAGCTATTATTATTGGGTAGTCGTCCAAAGCATTCTAGAAAATTGTGTCTGAAGCAGAGATGTGTCCAAGAGGAAAACAATATGCTAGCCCTGTGTGAGACAAATTGGGAAGAGAGACACAGTTGAAACAACTCTCCTAATTGGATGAAGCGAGGACTTGAACAGGAATGGACGAAGGCAGAAATGAGAAGTGAGGGAAGACTTAACAGAAATACACTCTAGAGGAGAGATCAATTGGAAACTTATGGGATAAGGGGAAAGGGGGTCAGTGAGAGGAATGTCAACATTGAGAATTGAGAGATGTTGCCTCAGACAGAAATAAGAGATCAGAAAAATGAGCCGATCTGAGATGGACATATTTTGGACAAGGCCATGCTTGTGTTGCTTTTGGCACTTCTCACTGGAGACGTCTAGAAGGTGAAAATGAAGGATTCAAGTCCAGAGCATTGAATTATAGATTAATAGGTGATAGTTGAAGTTTGAGAATAACAGGGAAGAGAGGTTAGAAACATAATAAGATGGAGGGAACTTATACATGAAAAATGTATCTAGCAGGTTGGAAGAAAAGTGAACTTACAGGAGAAAAGGATAAGAGGGAACCTAAAGCCACTGTTTTTATTTTATTTTTTCCAGCTTTACTAAAATATAATTGATGCATAAAATTATGTATATTTAAGGTGTACAAATGTGGTAATTTGATACATCTGTACAATGTAAAATGATTACCATAATCAAGGTAGTTAACACATACATCACCTCACATAGTTACCACTTTTATGTGTGTGTGCTGAGAACACTGTTGATTGACTTTTTTGAAAGCAATTTGCAAGTATATAAGGCAGTATTATTAAGTATAGTTACAAAGCTATACATTAGCTCTCCAAAATTTATTCATGCTATAATTGAATGTCTCTACTCTTTGATTAAATCTCCCCACTTCCTTTACTCCCAAGCTGCTGGCAAACATAGTTCTACTCTCTGGTTCTATGGTGGCTCAGTGGATTAGGCCACTGCCTTCGGCTCAGGTCATGATCTCAGGGTCCTGGGATCGAGCCCCGCATTGGGCTCTCTGCTCTGCAGGGAGCCTGCTTCCTCCTCTCTCTCTGCCTGCCTCTCTGCCTACTTGTGACCTCTCTCTCTGTCAAATAAATAAATAAAATCTTAAAAAAAAATAAATAAATAAGATTTCATATAAATGAGATGATACAGTATTTGTCTTTCTGTGTCTGGCTTATTTCACTTAGCATGATGTCTGTCCTCTAGTTTGATCCATGTTACAAATGGCAGGATTTGGGGTGCCTGGGTGGCTCAGTTGTTAAATGTCTGCCTTCGGCTCAGATCATGATCCCAGGGTCCTGGGATCGAGCCCCACATTGGGCTCCCTGTGCAGAGGGAGGCCTGCTTCTCCCTCTTCTGCTTCCCCTGCTTGTGCTCTCTCTGTATCAAATGAAATCTTAAAAAAAAAATACACACACACAAATGGCAGGATTTCCTTCTTCTATTTTATGGCTGAATAATATTGTGTGTGTACAGTATGTATGTGTGTGTGTGTGTGTGTGTGTGTGTGTGTGTGTGTGTGACATTTTCTTTATCCATTCACCTGAAGAAGAACTATCATAGGCCAAACCATTAGCCTTTGATCTATGGGTACAAAGGTAATTACAAGAATAATTACAAAGGTAATTACAAGTTGCCTGGACTTTGTTAACTGCACTAGTGTCTTGGAGAAAAACAATAACAAAGTTGGTTCAGCCAACTATCTCTCAGGGCACACTGTGAAAGTCTCATGGCAATATTCAGAGCTATCCATGTCTTCTACAGCTGGATTGCAGGCTGCTAAAATAAGGCTTAGAATTTAACCATAAGTGTGGTTGACCTTGCAAAAGATATTGAACTGTCACCTTTGACGGGCCCCACACCACCTAAGTTAGGATCCCTAGTAAGAAAAAAACTGTGCCCTTATGACCTGGTATGGGAACATATGAGTTACTGCCTCTGAGAACCTTGAACTCTAAGAAACTGATGAGTTTTCCAGGCTTACAGACATGGATCTCCCCTCTCCACTCACTAGGTGAGAGCAGCCTTCGTTGGCCTGGAGATAATAAAAGACCCCATCTGATATGGATGCCTTTCAAGATAGTACTTACTCTTCCCATGATCACTCCTGCCTACCTTCAGTGCCTCAGTTCTCAAGTTAGCCCAAGTAGGTTAAGACATACCTGTAGAAACCAGGGGAATGCTTATATAAATAGTGATGTTTAGGGGTGCCTGGGTGGCTCAGTGGGTTAAGCCTCTGCCTTCGGCTCAGGTCATGATCTCAGGGTCCTGGGATCGAGCCCCGCATTGGGCTCTCTGCTCAGCAGGGAGCCTGTTTCCTCCCTCTCTCTCTGCCTGCCTCTCTGCCTGCTTCTGATCTCTGTCTGTCAAAATAATAAATAAAATCTTAAAAAAAAAATGGTGATGTTCAAATGACAATGAAATATAAGGCTGATAGGACATATTTCATTAATAGTGTTCTCCCATAAAACAGGATTTAGCATTCTATTAAGTTACCTGTGATCGGACCTCATATAGGACTAGGATGAATTCCTGAAGTGTGGACACAATGATAACCTAGAGTGTATTAGAGATACCTGAATTACCTTGGCTGGTTATTGAGGGAGGGATCAGAAAACCAATAGGAGGTTGTGTTAGAATGGATTTATTATGTGAGATAAGAGCACCTATCATTGACTCTTTTCTCAGGAGGACCCAACTTTCCTTCATTAAGTCAATAAAGAATGAACTTATGAAGGGACACTAATACTGGAAATAATAGTCACAATTGTTCTTTATTGGCCTGAGTTAACTTCAGAGATGCTGCTACAGACCTGTACTTTCTATTGTTAGTAAGGTTTATAGTCCAGGATTCCAAAATAACAGAACAGGTGGCAACACTCAACCATCAAGGGCAAGATGTATGGGGTCACCATAATAGGCCATAGGCTTGAGTGGCTACCAGACTACCTTAATTTATAGGTATTCATACAAAGGATAACAAATGTGGTATTCCTAGGCATGGGATAGACGATAGTCAATTAAGATAGTGCTTGCTTTGTATAAGTCAAAATCTAGATTTATTAAGTTGAAAGTTGATGTCAATCTATTAATACAAAATTGTAGTCCTTTTCCTAATTTCCTGATAAATGCTAGTTCTTAGACAGAACTCATCAATTGAAGGGTAATCTAGGTGTCCTGAAGAAGAGACTCTGCCTTACCACATTAGTGTATACAAAAATAATACTTACTTATTTCTCAAAGGAATCTGTGGTCATTTGCCGATGTCACTGTACACTGAAGAAAGGGGAATATCTAATACAAGGTCTTAGTTGACAGTAAAACCAAAAGTTTCAAAAAGTCCATCATAACTCACAGGCCTTATGAAATCCAGGAAATATACATGCTTAGGACAAATACATTTTAAACTGATTCCAATGATCACACAGCCCCACTTCATGGTGATTTTCCCCCAGACTTTCTTTCTTTTTTCTTTTTCTTTCTTTCTTTTTTTTTTTTTAGTTATAACAGTTTATTTTCTAAAAACAAAATGCAATGCAGTTTTTCCTCCTTCTACATGCCTAATACATAATTAATGCTCAATACATTTTTATTATCATTAGAATTACAACTTTAGATTACAAGTCCAGTGAATCTACTCAAAAGGTTCTGAATTCTCTCTGAAATAGAAATGTGATTCAAAACTCACTCCTGCTGGAAAATTTTCTGTGGCTCCTCAGAACCTATATGGTATAAAGCCCAAATTCTCTACTGTCATTTAGAATTCTTAACACTCTGATCCCAACTTGCTTTTGTAATCTAGAGCCTCTGATATAGTTAAAAATCAACAATCAATCAATCAATCAATCATTAAGATTTGGCATCCCACCTTAGCCACTTAAGCTTTTTCCTTCTCTGCAGTACTGGGATTCTTTCTTTCTCTTTTTGTTCTTTCTTTCTTTCCTTTCTCTCTCTCTCTCTCTCTCTCTTTCTTTTTTTCCTTTTTTTTTAATTAACATATAACGTATTATCTGCCCCAGGGGTACAGGTCTGTGATTCATCAGTCTTACACAATTCACAGCACTCACCATAGCACATACCCTCCCCAATATCCATCACTCATCCACCCCATCCCTCTCCAGTGCCCCAGCAATCCTGTTTGTTTCCTGAGATTAAGAGTCTCTTATGGGGGCACTTGGGTGGCTCAGCGGGTTAAAGCCGCTGCCTTTGGCTCAGGTCATGATCCCGGATTCCTGGGATCGAGCCCCGCATTGGGCTCTCTGCTTGATAGGGAGCCTGTTTCTCTTCCTCTCTCTCTCTGCCTGCCTCTGCCTACTTGTGATCTCTGTCTGTCAAATAAATAAATAAAATCTTTAAAAAAAAAAAAAAGAAAGAAGAAGAGTCTCTTATGGTTTATCTCCCTCCACGGTCCCATCTTGTTTCATTTTCCCCTCCCTTTCCCCACAAACTCCTGCCCTGACTCTCAAATTCCTCATATCAGAGAGATCATATGATAATTGTGTTTCTCTGACTGACTTATCTCATTTAGCATAATACCCTTTAGTTCCACCCACGTCATTGTAAATGGCAAGATTTCAGGTTTTTTGATGGCTACATAGTATTCCATTGTATATATATATACCACATCTTCTTTATCCATTCATCTGTTGATGGACATCTAGGTTCTTTGGACAGTTTGGCTATTGTGGACATTGCTGCTACAGACATTTGAGTGCATGTGCCCCTTCAGATCATTATGTTTGTATCTTGAGGGTAAATACCCAATAGTGTGATTGCTGGGTTATAGGGTAGCTCTATTTTCAACTTTTTGAGGAACCCCATACTGTTTTCCAGAGTGGCTGCACCAGCTTGTATTCCTGCCAACAGTGTAGGAGGGTTCCCCTTTCTCTGCATCCTCGCCAACACCTGTCATTTCCCGAGTGGTTAATTTTAGCCATTCTGACAGGTGTGAGATGGTGTCTCTCTGTGGTTTTGATTTGTATTTCCCTGATGCCAAGTGATGTTGAACACTTTTTCATGTGTCAGTTGGGCATTTGGATGTCTTCTTTGGAAAAGTTCATGTCTTCTTTGGAAAAGTTCATGTCTTCTGCCCATTTCTTGATGGATTGTTTGTTTTGGGTGTTGAGTTTCATAAGTTCTTTATAGATTTTGGATACTAGCCCTTTATCTGATATGTCATTTACAGATATCTTCTCCCATTCTGTTGGTTGTCTTTTGGTCTATTAGAAGAAACTACCTCCCTAAATTTTAAAGAAAGAAAAACTTACATATACATACACAAAAATTAGGGTAAACATGATGAAGGGATGGAATATGACTGTAAAGATGAAAATTTAAAAAGATTCTAAAAAAGGAATTGATAAAAAGTTGGTTGAAAAAAGAAAAAAAATGTGATCAGGCTGGAGACTAGAACAAAGCAATATGCTAGATTTAGGGTATATTTTGATCTGTTAGAAGAAACTATATCCCAGAGTTTTAAAGAAAGAAAAAGTTATATGTATACAAAAAATAAGGTCAAATACAATGAAGGGATAGAATATGACTATAACAATGAAAATTTTAAAAGACTTTTAGAAAGCTATTGTTAAGATAAAACCATTAAGAAAGGTTAAATAAGAAAGGGGAAAATTTAAAAAACAGAATAAGAAAAAAAGTAAAATTTAAAATATTTAACTATTAAAGACTAAAGGGTCGTTGGGGAAAAAGCCATGAATCCTATGTGCTGTATTCCTCTATCATATAAAATGGTGTTTTATAGTTCTCATTGATTGGTAAACATGGTCTTGGCTGGATGTTCTTGCTGATCTTCTGGAGGAGGGGTCCGTTGCAGTGATTCTCAAATGTCTTTGCCAAGACGGAATTGCACTGCCCTTGCCAGGGGCCAGGCTAAGTAATTTGTTCAGGTTCACTCTTGGGAGCTTTTGTTACCTGAATGCTTTCCGTACAGCTTTGGAGGAGGAGAATGAAGATGGCAGCCTCCAAATCTCTGGCCCAGAGGATCCAAGAGCTCAGGGCCCCACTCCTCAGTGTGCCTTCAGAGAAAAGCAGCCAATCCCTTCTGTGTCCCTGGTCTCCGCTGTACTCTGAGCTCACCTGACCGGGTGTTTCTAACTCTGGTGCAAGGCCCCGTTTGGAGTCTCCAAACCCAGCAGATTCTTGCAATGTGCTCCCATACGGCTCCTCCTAGTGGAGGAAGGTGAGTTTCCCTGGATCTACCACTTGTGGGGGCCCTGCCTGAAGGGCAGTGGCCTGACTGTGCCAGAAATCATGGTTTGTGGCAACCCTGAGCTGATAGCACTCCTTGCCTCCGTCTCTGTAGCCAGGTTCCCCACTCTGATACCTGGGAGCTCTGCCACACTCAGGCACCCCTGGTTTTTCTGTGACCCTGAGGGACCTGAGACCACATTGTCCCAGTGAGGTCTCCACCCCCCCGCTTAGCCTCTGGAGCGATGTCCCTCAGTGGAGCAGACTTTTAAAAGTTCCAATTTTGTGCTTCGCTACTCTATCGCTTGCCAGGAGCCAGCCCCTTCCTCCGCAGTCTATCTTTCCATATATCGCCTCAGATTCACTTCTCATATCCTACCTTCCAAGAAGTGGTCACTTTTCCATTCCTAGAATTGATATTATTCTTTCTCCGATCTCCTGTTGAGTTTGTATGTGTTCAGAATGTTTTGACAATTATCTAGCTGAATTTCTGGGACCAGATGAAATTTAGGTCTCCTACTCCTCTGCCATCTTGCCTCTTCTCTCCCCAGACTTTCAAACGCATTATGGAGATGGATATATTTAGCAGTTGGCGAAATACTTACTTGGACTTCTTGACCTGCAGAGTTACAACTGATATGTTAGAAAGAGCAAAGTGGAAAATTCTAAAAACTGCCCACACTTCAAGTCAAGATAGTAAATCAGAATCATTACTTCAGTCCTGTGTAGAAATGTAGAGATTAGTGCTATCCTTAAATACTAAAGGATTCAGGCTGATGATTCCCATCATATCTCCCATTTAGCACGTCAGTATATTTTTGGCAACAGGTAGATGGATGATGGTAAATATCAACTAGCTACCATAAACTTAATGAGGTATTGTATTCAGTACCAGATATGGTATCTTTAACCCAAGAATGAGAACTACTCCTTCACTATTTCTCAATGCAAAGTCAACAAAATGGATGTGTTGTGAAATAAAGATGAATCTTTCAGGAATAAGTTTATAGGCAGAAAGAAAGGTTATGTTAGATAAGAATAGATGATTACAAATAGTGAGAAGGTATAACTGTTGTAACAATATTCTAAAATTAGAATTGAGATATCAATGTGAGTGATAGAACTGAAGTATAGTAGGAATGTTCTTTCTCATATCCCTATAACAAAGGAAAATATACAGTTCTTTCTCATATCCCTATAACAAAGGAAAATATACAGACCTTTTGTGCTAGAAATGTAGAAATGAAGGAAATAGTTTCTATCTTTACAGTGAAGTATGAATCTGTTTACACTTAGATAACCCATTGTCATTTATCATCAGTCTTCATTTTTGTTTTCATAATGTTGTATTAAGTATTTTTACTTATGTTGTCTTCTCAATAATGCAGGCCTTTGAATCTACAACTCATATAATTTTTAATAGCAATAGTTTAGCTATTTTGCCATTTTCTCCTGGTGGACTTGGCTGACCAAGAGCAGAAAAGAAGAAACATCTCTCCTCTCTTATTGGTGATTTTATTTATTTGGGTCCTTCCTCTTTTCTTTTTGATAAGTCTGGCTTATTACAAAAAGATTTTTATAATTTTTTTTCAAGGAACCACCTCCTGGTTTCATTTTCATTTCTATTGCTTTTTTGTTGTTTGTTTATTTGTTTCTGTATCACTTATTTCTGCTCTAATCTTTATTATTTCCATTCTTCTGCTGGATATAGGCTTCATTTGCTGTTCCTTTTCTCACTCCTTTAGGCATAATGTTAGGTTGTGTATTTGAGACTTTTCTTGCTTCTTGAGGTAGGCCTGCTTGCTATATATTTCCTTTTTATGGCTATTCTTTACATCTCAAAGGCTTTGGACCGTAGTGTTTTCATGTTCGTTTGTTTCCATGTATTTTTTTTAAATTTCTTCTTTAATTTCCTGGTTGACCCATTCATTCTTCAGTAGAATTTTCTTTAATCTTCATGTATTTGTAATTTTCCCAATTTTTTTTTTTTCCTGGTGGTTGACTTCAAGTTTCATTGCATTGTGGTCTAAAAACATGCATGGTATAATCTCAATCTTTTTGTACTTGTTAAGGCCTAATTGTGACCCAGTATGTGATCTATTCTGGAATGTCCCATGTGTACTTGAAAAGATTATATATTCTGCTGCTTTAGGATGAAAGGTTCTGACTGTATCTGTTAAATCCATTTGGTCCAGTATATCATTCAAGGCCATTGTTTCCTTGTTGATTTTCTGCTTACATGATCTGTCCATTGTTGTAAGTGGGGTTTTAAAGTCCCCTAGGTATTGTATTATTATCAATGAGTTTCTTTATGTTTGTCATTAATTGTCATATATTTGGGTGTTTCCAAGTTAAAGGCATAAGTATGTACAATTGTTAGATCTATTTGTTGGATCAATCCCTTTATTGTGATATAGTGCCCTTCTTCATCTTTTGTTATAGTCTTTGGTCTAAAATATAGTTTGTTTGATAAAAGTATTGCTACTCTGGCTTTCTTTTGATGTCCAATTTCGTGATAAATGATTCTCTATTCCCTCACTTTCAATCTGCAAGTATCCTCAGGTCTAAAATGAGTCTCTTATATGTAGGATATAGATGGGTTTTGTTTTTTAAATCCATTCTGAATGAGAGAGGAGAGATCATAACCAACATCACAGAAATACAATTATAAGGGAATATTATGAAAAATTATATGCCAACAAATTGGGCAATCTGAAAAAAATGGATAAATTCCTAGAAAAATATAAACTACCAAAATTGAAACAGAAAGAAAGAGAAAACTTGAACAGACCAATAACCAGCAAAGAAATTGAATCAGTAATAAAAAATTTCCCAATAAACAAAAGTCTAGGGCCAGATGGCTTCCCGGAGGAATTCTAGCAAACATTTAAAGAAGATTTGATACTTATTCTTCTCAAACTGTTCCAAAAAATAAAAAAAAGAATGGAAAGCTTCCAAATTTATTCTATGAGGCCAGCATTACCTTGATTCTAAAACCAAAGACCCCCCTAAACAAGAGAATTACAGGCCAATATCCCTGATGAACATGGATGCAACAATTCTCAACAAGATAGTAACAAATCGAATCCAACACTACATTAATAGAATCATTGACCTTGATCAAGTGGGATTTGCTCCTGGGTTGTAAGGGTGGTTCAATATTCACAAAGCAATCAGTGTGACACACTGCATTAATGAAAGAAAGGATAAGAACCATATGATCCTCTCAATAGATGCAGAAAAAAAGCATTTGACAAAATACAATGTCTGTTCTTGATAAAAACCCTCCACAAAGTAGGGAAAGAGGAAACATACTTCAAGATGATAAAGGCTATATTTGAAAGACCTACACTCAATATCATCCTCAGTGGGGAACAACTGAGAGCTTTTCTTCTATGGTCATGCTGAAAGTCCTTCCTCAGACATGAGACAACAAAAGAAATTAAAGACACCCAAATCATCAAGGAGGAAGTCAAATTTTTACTATATGCAGGTGATATAATACTCTGTAAAAAACCTTAAAGACTTCCCCCCAAAATTGCTAAACTGATACACAAATTCAGTAAAGTCTCAGGATATAAAAATCAGCATACAGAAATCAGTTGTATTTCTATACACCAATAATGAAGCAGCAGAAAGAGAAATCAAAGAATTTATTCCATTTACACTCTCAACAAAAACCATTAAGATACCTAGGAATAAGCCTAACCAAGGTGGTAAAAGAGCTATACTCTGAAAACTATAGAACACTTATGAATGAAATTGAGGAAGACCCAAAGAAATGGAAAAACATTCCATGCTCATGGATTGGAAGGACAGTATCATTAAAATGCCTATGGAATGAGAGGAGATATTTGCAAATGACATATCCGATGAAGGGTTAGTATGCAAAAATCTATAAAGTACTTAATCAAACTCAACATCCAAAACAAATATTCCAGTTAAGAGACAGACAGAAGGCATGGATAGACATTTTTCCAAAGAAAACATCCAGATGGATAACAGACACATGAAAAGATGCTCAGCATCACTCATCATCAGGGAAAGGCAAATCAAAACCATGATGAGATATCACTTCACACCTGTCAGAATGGCAAAAATTAACAACACAGGAAACAACAAATGTAGGCAAGGATGAAGGAAAGGGAAATGCTCTTACTCTGTTGGTGGGAATACAAACTGGTGCAGCCACTCTGGAAAACAGTATGGGGGTTCCTCAAAAAGTTAAAAATAGATGCCATATGACCCAGTAATTGAACTACTAGGTATTTATCCAAAGGATACAAAAAGACTGATTTGAAGGGCATAGGCACCCTGATGTTTATATAGCAGCATTATCCACACTAGATGGATAATTTCTTTATACAAAGAGCCTAAATATCCATTAATATCTATCTACACACACACAGACACAGACACACACACACACACATACACACCATGAAATATTACTCAGCCATTGAAAAGAATGAAATCTTGCCCTTTGCATTGATGTGGATGGATGTAGAGTGTATTATGTTAAGTGAAATAAGTCAGCTTAAGAAAGGCAAATGTCATATGATTTCACTCATATCTGGAATATAAACGGATACAATAGAAACAAAAACAGATGAACATAGGGGAAAGGGGGAAAATGAGAGGCAAATAAACCATAAGAGGCTCTTAATTACAGGGAACAAACTGAGAGTTGATGGAGGGGAGGTGGTAAGAGGATGTACTAAATGCACGGTGGGTATTAAGAAGGGCACTTGTGCTATGTGCTGGGTGTTGTATGTAAGTGATGAATCACTAAATCCTACACCTAAAAGTAATATTACACTGTATGTTAACTAACTGGAGTTTAAATAAAAACTTGGAAGAAAAAGAGAAACAAAGAAAGAAAACGGTGAGGTCTCAGAGTTTCAGATTGCCAAAATAATCCTAAGGAAGGAATAAATTTAAAGGGTCACAGAACATTACTAGAATTATTAAGAATGGAAAAATGGTCATGTAAAGACACAAGGGAGGTAGAAATGGGAATATAACATTCTAAGGGCGTGAAGGTACTGAGAAAGAAGAGGACTTTACTGAGAAATAAGAGGGGCTTTAAAAAGGAGGTTTGGTGTAAATGATAGAAGTGTGGTCAATAATGATCATTTCAAAACTGAAGATTTTGGAGTGGATCATTCTAAGAGATGAGAAGTTTCAAGGTATAAAGCAAAGACTGGGCAACTAACGTAAAGGAAAAACTAAGGATCGAGAAGTTGAGAAAATGAAGAAGCCACAAGACTGCAGTGATTGAAATTTTTCTAATGAAAGTGTGGGGCCATAACCAGCAAATGAATGTATTATTTCAGGATGAATGGAAGGAGGAGCCAGGAAATGTGTAACGCAGACTTTTCATAACTGGTTGATTCACTGAGAAAAGTTAGAAGAGAAAAAAGGGAAGCCTCCAAAAGATTTTGTATCCTGCACCGCCCCCCCAAGCCAAACCCAAGCCTGTTTCATGAGCATAGTAAGAAATAAAAATACATTAATTTGACACCATTTCTATATTTCTGTCCAGCTTAGTTAGTTGTTTAATTAATTGAGAAAGTAGTATCTCATTATTCATATGACTCAGGTCCTAATGTCAGCATTTTATATATATATGTGATTTAAATTACCATCATCATTATTATTATAATTATTATAATTACCATCAGCATTATTATTGCTGTTGTTATTCTTCTAGTGTGAAATATATTATAAAACAAAATATGAATCTGATTTTTGTGGAATCCCTAATACATTTATGCTGTACTCAAAAGTTCAGCATATCCTAGTCTGAAAATCAATGTCATACTTTCATCAATCCAGCATAAACACACTTTATAAATAAGGTATCCTTTTTTTAAAATTTTATTTAAATTTATTTATTTATTTTTTCAGCGTAACAGTATTCATTGTTTTTGCACAACACCCAGTGCTCCATGCAATACGTGCCCTCCCTATTACCCACCACCTGGTTCCCCCAAACTCCCACCCTCGACCCTTCAAAACCCTCAGGTTGTCTTTCAGAGTCCATATTCTCTTATGGTTCGCCTCCCCTTCCAATTTCCCTCAACTTCCTTCTCCTCTCCATCTCCCAATGTCCTCCATGTCATTTGTTATGCTCCACAAATAAGTGAAACCATATGATACTTGACTCTGCTTGATTACATCCCAGTGAGCTAAACAGCTTGCTGATAACAACACATCCTAAGAGTAGTGAAGTTGAGACTTAAATCCAAGATTATGACATCAACCCTTCACAGTAGAGTTTAGGCTACTGTTTGAGTAGGACTTCCTTAAACTTATTTGAGTGCTCTGGATAGCCACAAAATCATTGATTTAGTCTCAACATTTTTTTTTCTCCTTAAATGAAGAAGACATTGCCTGTCCTGTTCTCTTATCATTGGTTTATGGTGTGCCCAGCCCCCTTCTTGTGTTGACATGAAGTGTGTTGAATGTTTTCTAATCAAACTTTTGTCAGGCGTGCCTTGACTTAAAATTCCCTTCTACAAGAAAGTTCTCCCTCACAGGAGTGCTATGCTTGTTATTCTCCTTTTAGAGACACCCGCATGTCTTTCAAGATGGAATCTCTGTAAAGGGCTGCTGAGTTGAATTAAGATGAAGGATGGCAGGAGAGGCTAGTAGGAAATAGGCCTCCACGAGCTGCCTCATCGTGAGTCCGAGGAGTGCAGATGCTGGAAATTCTAACAGAGGTTTCATGCTCTAAAGAGAAGAACACGAGAGAGGCGAAGAAAACATTCTCTGCCTACTTTACATTTTTGTGTCAATGTGCTAATGAATTAAGTTCTGGTGTTAAAATAAGACTTATTGCCTGCTGCTGTATTTATATGTATTTTGTGTGTGCTTTTCCTGTCCGTCTCTTTCTCTCAGCACACACATCTACACAAGGATACACCGGGAGGAGGAGTGAGGCTAGAAACTGGGCAGACAAAAGCATCTCTGCAAGTTAAAAGTGTAAGCAGCGAGCGACGGAAAGCCTTCCCCGTATAACCTAAGATCATAACTGGCAAAGTAGAAATGTGTGGCGACTTCAGGGAAAATATGCCCCCTGGGATCCTTGTAGCAAGGACACGTGGACTTCACAGGGAAGGCAGAATCTGCGGGTCGGAGAGTCCGCATGGCAGCCTGACCCCAGGTGCTGGAGACCGCAGCCACTGTGGCTGATTACAACTTGCTTTCTTATGACAGGTGGCAGGCGGTAGGCCGTGTTTTCTGCTTCCCTCCAGGCTCAGTGACCTTGCTGTGTGAAGAAAAGAGTAAAAGAGGTGTTTTTTTTTTTTTTTAATGTAGATGCATCCAGTTTGGGCCTTGGAGAAAAATGAAGGTGGCCCCTCTGGTGGAGTTCTACAATAGGAAGGAAAAAAAAAAAAGACAAAAAATGAAAATGAAAAAGCAAATAACAGAAAAAAAAAAACAACCCAAAACCCTCCAGGTGGTAAGAGAAATGGATTTTTGTGGAGTAAATTTTTCACAGGAATTCTCAACATCCAAGCACTTAATTAGAATTTTATTTAATCTCCTCAACAATGGGAACGCATTGAAGGGCTTGTGTTTTAAAAAGATGAATGGGATTGCTGTGTCAGGGCACAGAGAAAAGAGCCACCAGAGGTGGAGGGAACATTAGGAGGTTTTTATAGTCTTCCAGAAGAGAGGTAATAAAGACCTGGACACTTAATACTGGGTATATATGTTATGTAGTATTTTCTGTTAATTAAACTTCTTAGTATAACAGTGCAGGAGAGAACTTGTTCTATATTTTATGGATTTCCAGGAGTGCTAGGAAAAGGGGAGAATATGCCACCAAGCAATAGTCCATTAAAAATTAATTTCTGCAGAAATTCATTAAAGCTTGAAGGATTGATGTGGTTATATATGTACCTTACCTACCCACTCCCTAATAAATCCCTTCGGGGGTATGCATCTAGGAGTCATATATTAAAATGGGGTAAAATATAGACAATATTTATATGGCAACAAGCATGGTCAGAGGGTAAAATAAAGGCATTTAATGTTGAGAAATTTCGAACAGCTTTCCTCTGTAAATAAGCTACACTATAAAGCACACATACAAATTCTCCTAATGCAGTTGAGTATTAACTTCTCATGCATGAATGCACAGATTATTAAACAATTAAATTAAGTGTAATTCAGAGACTGGGAAAGTGGGGACATCTGAAATTAATCTGTTAATTATTAGCTGCATCAGAAGGGTCTTTAGAACAAAATAAACAAAGTGGTAAATTAAATTCCACCTTGTTGGAAAGTTGAATGTGGCTGACTCAATTTGCAAGTAAAAGTATGGAAGATGTAACTGACTAGTAAAATCCGCCATTTTTCTTTAGCTTTTCCTGTTTACTTCGTCAAGAAGGGAAGAGAGGCATGCGGGAATGGATCATAAAATAACTGTTCAGGGCTTGCTGTGAAAGTTGGAGCATCGTGGCAGCAACACTCCCTTGAGAGCTGGTCGAGTTTACAGTTGGAGCTTGTGTTTGGAAAGGTGAATACATTTTCACATCTTATCACTGCCAGTTTAAATAGAATTCATTTCTAAGAGCATGAATATGGAGTTTTTATGTAGAGACTGTCCTAGAACCTGCCCCAAGAGGTCCTGCACAGAGGACAAAAGCCGCAACTATGGACCATACACCATGGCACCCGCATTTTTGCCTCTGCCGGGATCTGCCTGCTTCACAAGCAAATGAAGAATCAAGGCTCCTCGTTATTTCTAGGCTTCTAAGTATGAACTTTGGCTCTGGAGTTTGGTGTATGTGTTTCTGTTCTATAAACTGATGCTGGAGGGGAACACCAGCAGTACCATTCACTTGTTCCTGTAGCAGTTAAAGAATAGTTTCTTTTAAAAATATTTCCGGGACTCTTCCTTTTGTAAAAAGAGCAATTGCCATAAAGGATTGACATAATGGAGGCTTTTTATTCAACAAACAAGTTTTAAAATCATTCTTTTTATGTCATAGGTAGTTTTTGCTCCAAGTTTTGTCTTTTCCCATATGAGATAAAAATATGGCAAGTTCCTTAAAGATACATGGTTCCTAGCTCCATTTATAATTGAGTTTAAACAGATTTAAGAGTAGGTTAAGTTCTTATGCATTATTTTTTCAAAGGTACCACAAGTCTATACTCAGTAAACCAAGTACAATAATTTAAAGAGCAAAAAAATATATTTTCTATAATATTTACATATTGAATACAGTGTATTTAAAATTAATTTTTGGCAGATTAAAGGGCAATAAAATGCATAGATTTGAAACTCTGAAAACTGAAGCCATGTAAATAAATCACATTTTTCAGAAACAACTAAAATTAAAGAAATCTAAAGTACAAAATATTGTGCGTATTTCAGATCTCTCCTGTGCAAATTCCGCTACACAGCCTAGATGGAATTGAGAGAGAAAGAGAGAGAGGACATGAACATTCTGAGTACAGGCGATTCAGCCTGTCCTTTCTCTAGTCACCAGGAGCAAGCATGAGAAGAAACATGAATCAATGTCCTTCCCTAGCTGGTCTGTGTTCCCTGATACCTCTCAGAGCATGTACAGCTCACTGTATTAAGGGAGATTTTAGTGCTTACAAATATCTCCCTATCATTCATCCACCTTGGCTTCGAAACACAAGCCAACTAGATCCAAAGCTCAATGGAAAAACAGTGATCTATCCCAGATCTGGAGGGAAAACAGATGCCTGTGTGGGATGCGTGTCATCGTGGAGTCCCACTTACTCCTCGGACACAGTGCTTCTCTAAGGGGTCAAAGTATCATGCACTTGGTGTCTTTCAACAAAAGAAATGTGTTCTCTCACAGTCTGGAGGCTAGAAATCTGAAATCATAGCGTTGGTAGGGCCATGCTCTTTCTGAAGACTCTAGGAGGGACTCAGCTGCATGCTCTTTTCCTACCTTCTGGTGTTACTGGCCATCTTGGACTATCCCTGGTTTTAGATGAACCACTCCAATCTCCAATCTCTACTTCCATGGTCATGGTGTTCTCTGTGTGTCTGTGTTTGTACCTGTGTCTTGTCTCTTCTATTTTTGAAGACACAGTCACGTTCGGTTAGGGCCCTCATCTTAACTTGATTGCCTCTGCAAAGACCCTATTTCCAAATAGTATCACATTCACAGGTACCAGAGTACTGGTACCACAGATACTTCAAGATATTTTGGGGGGAGGGGTGATTTACAATTCAACACACAACAGGGTCTTGCAGTTAATTTTGACCACAAAAAATTCATTTTTCCTTCTGTACTGACTTGAAACCTGAATTCTCATTTATGTAATTCTGTGGAACATATATCAGAAATATTTCATTAAAAAGTGTTTTATAAATCGGGGAAAGACAACTATCATATGATCTCCCTGATATGAGGACATGGAGAAGCAACATGGGGGGTTAGGGGGATAGGAGAAGAATAAAAAGTGTTTTATATTATGTTAAATTTCTTTTCCAAAAAGAAACATTTATTCTTGTGAGAATTGATCATATATTTGTCTAAATATCCAGCTATAATCAGAATCCCAGAGAAGATACTAGGACAATACTTTACTTTTCCTATGTCTTTTTTTTTTCCCCCTCTCTTGTTAATATTTGTTCTCCCTATGTCTGAGCTGACAGGAAAAGATACAAAGATTTAAGGCTACCTCAGCCATAATTAAGTTTAATTAGAGTATGTAATTATATACAGTGAAAAGTTAAGCCAAACTAGTGTTAATTATCTTTTTTTTTTTTAATTTATTTATTTGACAGAGAGAGATCACAAGTAAACAGAGGCAGGCAGAGAGAGAGAGAGGCAAGCAGGCTCGCTGCTGAGCAGAGAGCCCGATGCGGGACTCGATCCCAGGACCCTGAGATCATGACCTGAGCCGAAGGCAGCAGCTTAACCCACTGAGCCACCCAGGCGCCCCGTGTTAATTATCTTTAAAAAAAAAAATAGCTTTCCTGATTTAACCAATTCCCCCTCTTTGCTTTAGGCAGCTTTAAATTTAGTAAATCTTGAAAAGATAGGGTAAATCTCACTGACTTACATGAAAATAAACTATAAGCAGATTCATTTTTATTTTCCTTTTTTAAAAAAAGATTTTATTTATTTAGTTTGACAGAGAGAAAGAGAGCACAAGCAGGGAGAGAGGCAGGCAGAGGAAGAAGCAAGCGCCCCACTCAGCGGGGAGCCTGAATGGGGAAGATATTCCAGGACCCAGAGATTATGACTTGAGTCGAAGGCAGTCAATTAACCAACTGAGCCAACCAGATGTCCCAAGAAATATATATTTTAATGAGTTTTTAATGGGGCAAACACCTCTACACCCAGTCCCGGGGTCAAAAATAGAACGTTGTCAGTCATTCCAGATGTCTTGTGTTTGTCCCAAGGTCAATCAATCTCTGTTCTCTCACTAAAAAGTAACCATTCTCCTGACTTACAGCAATCGCTTCTTGGTGTTTATTATCCAAATGTGCCTTTCTAAATATTTTTAAGATTTTATTTATTTATTTATTTATTTGGTTGACAGACAGAGATCACAAGTAGGCAAAGAGGCAGGCAGAGAGAGAGAGGGGAACGCAGAGAGCCCGATGCAGGGCTCGATCCCAGGACCCGGGACCATGACCTGAGCCGAAGGCAGAGGCCTCAACCCACTGAGCCACCCAGGCGCCCCCCAAATGTGCATTTCTAGACACAATTGTTTGGTCTTGTCAATTTAGATTTTTTGTCCAGATGTTGCTGTTTCCCTGATACTGTTTGCTATGAGTCCCAGTGCACTGTGTAGCCTAAGATTTGGCAGCTGGATCAAGAGGTCTCCTGAGACTCAGATATGATACCGCTGGTGGTGTATTTTTTGTCAGGGGCACAAAATGTCTGGGTGTCTCTCTTTTTGTGTAGTTAGAAATTGTGATGATCAATAATGTACTTATTCACTGGGAGTTGCAAAATGGTGATATTCCAGTTACAAAATTTGTTTTTCATGTGTTAGTTGAAATAGTTTTATATAGAAATGCTTACCTTCATTTATAATTTTGTAAACCCAGTAGCAAATTTCATATAGGAAAGGCAAGACAAATGCTTAATCCTTTAACTTAATTTACTAGTTTGCTATCATCTCTGAAGGGTAACAGTTAGTTTTTTCATTTTTAATCATTGATTTAAACATATTTGATGGATTTCAATGAATTGTGCTTATCTATTTTGAGGCTCAAACTGTTCCTGTAAGAGCCTCTTTCACTTTGTTCTCAAGTTCTTTTGACATGATATCGGTTGTCTTTGACAGTTTTCTCTTTAGCAGTTATAAGAATTTTCAAACTTATCTTGTACATTCCTTGCTTTGGGTATGGAATTGGCTGTTTGCAAAAGAAGAAAATAGTATTGTGACATATCTTAGAAAAATAAAATTTTAAGACCACAAGGTATCTGAATGCTAGGGATCCTTATTGATACTGCATTTGGTCATTGTTTGTATGCCTTTTCGGTGGCTACAGCTAGAAAATATATCCAAAATTTATCCATGCATATATATATGTCTAATATGTGTGCACATCTATAGGTGTATACATTAAACTCTCTTGAGTTCAACCTACTAATTCTACATCAGACTGAGAACTGTGTAGTGTTTTTGCTTAATCTTTTGTGTATTACTTTGCCTTTCTTCTGCATTATTCACCCTTCTTACATGCTAAGAAAATTGCTTTTCAGGGACATGAGCAGAATTATTCTTTGATTCTATTTCACACTTTAGCCTTAAAATAACTATTCTAATATCATCCTTATCAATATAACATTCTTACATACATATTCTCTATTCTTTCTTCACTTTTTCATAGTCCTATGAGAGTCACGTGGCTGAGCATACAGCCACATCATATTACCATTTCTTTTGACCCCCTCCTCTAGTCTTGCCTCTACAAGTAACTATATCACCATCTATTTCTTGCCATTTGGTTGTATGGAATTTGAGCTCCGTAAGAATCCTCAGGAAAGACTCACGGAAACAATATTCTGTGAGTTCTTTGCATGTTGATAAAAGTTCATGTTCATTACACTGAAAGTCCACGTATTGTTGAATATAAAACCAATGACCATATATATTTTAAGTGTTTTAGTTTTGTAACTCTCTTACTCCAACAAAGTATTGCAGCTGAATAGTTTAAAGATAATCTAGTTTTCTTCCCATTATAAGTAATTCACTGTTTTTGTCAGAGAAAAGAATTTTTCTCTCCTTTTAAAAAAGTTTCAAAATTTTAATAGATTATATTTCAGGTATGTGATGTGATTTTTTAACATAGAATTTCAATTTTTTTTTAAATTTCAAGAATGCTATAATAATTTTAGCTTTTGTTCTGTTTTTTTGCTTCAATTTTCTTTAGAGACTCCTATTTTTATATGTGAGATTTTGCCTATTGTAAATGTCATTTTGTCAGATCTTTTGTATGTTTTTTCATATTTTTGATTTTAAAAAACCTCTTATTTTGTATTTGTCTTAAGTCATCATATTCTCTGTTTATTTTTCTGTGCTTCCCCTAATTTGGTATTTATGTTAAAAATTATTTTTTTTCTTTTTGTTTAAATCATATTGTTTCTGGATTTTTCTAGTTTTGATTTACATTGTTCTTTAATGTATTACATCATTTTGTTAATTTTTATAGTATTTATTCATTTATATTTTTAGCTCATCTAAACATAGGTTATAAAGGTTTTAGTTTTGTTCTGTTCCTTGGATATGTCTTTCTGGTATGGTATATGCTATTATGGTCTGTAAGAATTTTATTCTTCTCCTTGTTCTCTTTTTGTTATAACAATGCTGCTCGGATTTGATTTTGATACTTTTCTGTTGCTCATTTTTACTTGAACTCAGCTTTCCTCAAATTTTAGAGGAAAAGATGTTTTGGGGTAGCTTTGATCTCTTCACAGAGCTCTTTCTCTGCTATTTTCTGTGGTGTTCAAAATTATGAAGCCTTGCTTTCTCAGACTCCTGGTTCTCTTCTCTGCTCCCTCTCTCTGTGCGGCCACTATTATCTGCACATTTGTTCCTTCTCTCACTGTGTCTTCTCACATTTTTTCTTCTGTCACTCCTGCTCTATTTTGATTTCACACAGTCAGTTTCTCCTCAGTATAGATCCTTGCTCTAGAAGAGAGCTTTGGCTGGTCAGTTTCAACCAGTCATAGGGTCTAGACTTCTCACTCTCTTTACGGGTGTAAGACCTTTGTACTCACTGGATGGAGGACTGGGTAAAACCTCTCCTAGGTTCAACTATCGTTTTCATGTTGGCCCCGTATAATTCCCTGGGACTGCCTGTTCGTGATATAGGGCTCTTCCTGCTCTCAGGTGCATCACTCACCCTCTTGCTTCCCTCTGCTCTCTCCCTCACAGATACCTCTGCCATGTGGGTCTTGCGGCTGTAGCTGGATTCATTTCACCTGCTTGAATATGGCGGTTGTGAAAATACATTTTATGGTAATTACTCTCCATACATTTCATTCATTCATTCATTCACTATCAGTTGTCCTGTCCGCTTTATGTGGGGACTGAGAGGGATCTGCAAATATGCTACTGCTGTTATCATCTCCTCCTCCTCCTCCTTCTTTTTTTTCCCTAAACTCCAAAGATGTCATGCAAATGTAGCCTCGGTTAATTGGTCTGTTTGGTCATTATTAGTCATATCTATTTCCTGAAGCTTGACAATGGAAGTAAAGATTTATCTTTCTTTTCAGATAATCATGGAAATATGGCATCATAGTTTGAAATACAAGATAAAGAAAAGCCTTTGATTTGCTATGTGCAAGAAAATCTTAGGACAAATTTAGATCTTAGCCTAGGTGCTAATGTTATCTAAACTACCTTACTTTTGCACCTACTTGGGGGTACACTTACTCTATGAAGTATCTTAGTGGAGACTGTTCTAGATTGCTGGTTAATTTTAGTTTGTAATGAGCTCAGTTCCTTCAACACACTTAACATCAATACCACGGTCTGCTATACTTTGGTTTGTTGTGCATGTAAACTCCATCTCGAACTTGCAGTAAGGATCATTGCAATAATTTCTATCACTATACTATAGTAAAGTATACAAACTATACACACAATAATTAATCAAGTAAGTAGTTTTAGTTTTAAGAAGATTTTTCTGTCCTATGAAATGTATCAGGTCTGAGATGACTCACCAATTCTCTTACCCAACCTTGTCTCCGAAGTTTGGTGGAGCTGATGAGGCCAGTCTTCTGAATGCCATGAAGCAAAATTTTAGAGTCATACCAGGCCTTTCTCCTGAAGCAACTGAGCTTATATTTTAGGCTTTGGAATCCTGTTGCTCTCTGTAGCTTCACAGGATCCCTTGCATGGGGGATATGTTATAAGTCCCCTTTTGTATGTAGTCTACCATATTATCATCCTTGAAATAGACATTAGTCAAAGGGAACTAATGTTTTCTCTATAGTTTATTTCTTTATTGGGGCTGAATTTAGGTTTTAATTTTTTGATCTGCATATTTCATTAAACAAATTACAATAGTTAATTTTATGTGTTGACTTGGCTAGGTAATAGCACCTAGATATTTGGTCAAACACTATTCTAGATGTTTCTATGAAACTTTTTTTTTGGGGGGGAATGAGATTTACATTTTTTCAAACACGTATTTATTTGAGAGAGAGAGAGAGAGCACACATATGAGTGGAGGGAGGGGCAGAGGGAGAAGGAGAGAATCTCAAGCAGACTCTCTGCTGAGCATAGAGCCTCATATGGGGCTCAATTCCTGACCCGAGATCATGGCCTGAACCAAAATCAAGAGTTAGAAGTCTGACTGACTAAGCCATCAGGTGCTCGGGGATGTACATTTAAATCAGTAGACTTTGAGTAGTAAAGATTGTACTCCATCATATGGTGGGCCTCATTCAATCAGTTGAAGACCTTAAGAAAAATTCTGACCTTCCCTAAAAGAGGGAATTCTGCCAACAGAGTGCCTTTGGACTTGAGCTACAACTATTCTCTATATTTTTAGCCTCTACTTTCAGGTTTTGGAATTGCCAGCCTTTGCAACTCTGTGAGCCAATTCCTTAAAATGAATCCCTCTCTAGTTTCTTTCCTCTCTCTAGACACACACACACTCCCTCTCTCTCTCTATTGGTTAGAACCCTAATACCCAAATTATCTATACACGGTCAAAAATACTGCAGAATTCTTGCACTGATATGTGTATACTCTTTTTCTATTATTCTTAACTGTATATGATACTTTGTTCACTCTTCAGACAACTTGTTCTTCTAAATGACTTTTCTAAATGACTTTAGAAGATAAACATAAAGTTATTGTGTGGTAGAAATCTGTACCCAGATAAAAAGGCCAAATTAAGACAATTCTGTTCTAAGACTTAAGGAAAGCAATTCTAGCAATGCGTGGGTAGCTCAGGTGGTTAAGTGTCTGCTTTAGGTTCAGGTCATGACCCCAGGTTCTGGGATCCAGTCCTGCATCAGGGTCCTCACTCAGTGGGGAACCCACTTCTTCCTCTGCCTGCCACTCTCCCTAATTGTGCTCTCTCTCTATGACAAATAAATAAAATCCTTAAAAAAATAGAAAAGTAATTCAGTTTTTCTGGTTTCCTACCCTTGAAGATTGAATATAAAATGTGAAAGACTTACAGTGTTGAGGTATAGGGAAAAAGTAAGGAAGCAAAACTCCTGGCCTTTTTCCAGCCTACACAGTAAACAAATGACAGAAGTTATATAGGTCACTTACAGCCTAACTATGCTTATCAAGATAGGACATCAAAAACTGATTTGGGGGGCGCCTGGGTGGCTCAGTGGATTAAGCCGCTGCCTTCAGCTCAGGTCGTGATCTCAGGGTCCTGGGATCAAGCCCCGCATCGGTCTCTCTGCTCCGCAGGGAGCCTGCTTCCTCCTCTCTCTCTGCCTGCCTCTCTGCCTACTTGTGATCTCTCTCTCTGTCAAATAAAAAAAAAAAATCTTTAAAAAAACTGATTTGAGGGGCGCCTGGGTGGCTCAGTGGGTTAAGTCGCTGCTTACGGCCCAGGTCATGATCTCAGGGTCCTGGGATCGAGTCCCGCATCGGGCTCTCTGCTCGGCAGGGAGCCTGCTTTCCCCTCTCTCTCTGACTGCCTCTCTGTCTACTTGTGATCTCTCTGTCAAATAAATAAATAAAATCTTTAAAAAAAAAAAACAAAAAAAAACTGATTTGGATCCAAGATTCCATTGAGCAAAACAGAGGATATATTTATGATTTATACCAATCTATATTTATATCCATATATAGATGAAGATATATAAAGACATATACATATATGCACATAATATACAAATGCATATTTAGATCAGAAACTAAACATAGGTAAGCTAATTAGTCAATAGAGTATTTCAGGATTTTGACTATTTTCTCCTGAAGACAGTGACAGTGATAAATTTGGGTAAATTCCGTTGTGCAGTCCATATGGTTCTTAATTGTTATTAATGATAAAAATAAAACTATCTGTTGAGAGACATTCCCTGAGCTGTTCTACCTAAGTGACTTGTTTGTTATAGGAACTGTTCTGAAGGAAGCATTATTGCCCGCATTTTATAAATAAAGCAACCGAGTTTCAAAAGTTACATAATCTGCCCAAGGTTATGTGTGATTACATTTGAAGAATCATCTTGACATTTCTCAAACTTCCATCATTAGTTTCAACTTCTATCTTTATTTATTTTTTTTAATCTTTGTTCTTTTTTAAGGCAAGGGGAAGTACTGGGACAGATCTTTTAAAAAACTGAAATTTCTAATCATTCTGCCCTGATTCCCCTTGGTCTATTGTGCTTGATCTTTGGTATATGTTTCTCCAAACCCTCACGTGCATTGTAATGGTTCCAGACACTGAGCCTGATTAAGCAACTTGCCCATGATTGCACAGAGATTAATGGCTGAGCCATAAATTAAAATTTTCCATGGCTCTGTTCCCTTACTTTTTTGAGCTATGTTGCCCTGCCAAAGACATATTATGTATAATGACACATGTTTTGAAGTAAAAAGAACTCCTATGTTTCCAGTCTTGCCAGTCTAGATAAGAAATGGACAGGCATCGCAGGCAGAGCAAAGTTGTTAGGGTAATATTTTCATGATTATATTTCTCTCAAGAAATTATGTCCCTTCCCACATGCTCATTCTCCAAGTAAACAGAAGATAGTAGTGTTAAGAGAAGTATATTATTGTACTCTAGTCTATTTTGCCTAGAGACTGTCACTCATAACTTTAAAAGTTCATTTGAGTATTTGTTGGTTAGAAATTGTAGCTAAAAGAAAAAAAAATCCCTCAGGCAAAATTAAGCAAGGGGTATTTTTACATACACAGAAAGAAAAGGGTTAATTAAACCATCACCCTTAAAGGCACTTTTCTAGGACATTTCCTTTTACAGGATCTATTTGGAAAATGTATGCAAATTTACATGGATTTGGTGAGCAGTAAAAGGATATTGTAAACATCATTAATTATAAATTCCAGAGAAGAGAGAAAATGGAATTTGAATGAACTGAGTCCATTTGTTCCATTATGTACATTTATCTGCATGTATGTGGAATTTACAGAATTACAACTGCATTTATTGGACACTTGCTGTATGTTACACAAGGCTAAAGGACTTACAACTTACATTTGCTCTCTCATTTAACTTCATATTTAATCTATGAGATCATTGCTGGTATTCCCCATTTTATGTGTTAGAAAAGGAAGTCTCCGAGTATCTTGCAAAATGATGCATGAAGTAGTAAATCAGGCACCCTAAACAATTCTGACTTAATCTCTAGCCTTTTCAAGTGCTATCCTTTCCTGTGCTCATCCCTTCCAGATATCCCTGGATGCATGTGTGTGTGTGTGTGTGTGTGTGTGTGTGTGTGTACATATAATTCTCACATATCCAAGCTACTTGTATTTTTCTGCCTGATATTAATAGAAATACCTGTTTTTCATATTTTGGATAAAATGTTATTGGTTCCCATTTGCTTACTCAGTCAATATTTGCCTGTAAGAAACATATTTAATGTCTTATAGATTCCTTCCATTTTAAAACTACCAGGATTTTAAAGAGGAATATATGATAAATTTTATTAAATCCTGTTGTGGCATATCTGTTGAGATAAAAGTGTTTTTCTTTACTCTTAAACTTTCATGCAGCAAATAAAATCAAAGGACTTCATAGAGTTGAGCCATAGCTGGTTATGGCATTTTATTCCTCTAAAGCATTTAATATCTATAATGTCAGATTTTGTTTGCAAATATTTTACTTACGAGTCTTTACATTTGTGCAGCTGTCACAAAAAGGACAGTGATTGACAGAGGAATGCAAATGTAGGTGAAAGATGTGAGACAGTAAACACATGAAGAAAGCTCCTGAGATTTGAGACTTAGTCATCCTTGCCCTTTGGATAGACCAAAGTTCTTGATCAAATCTTGTGAACGTGACCTGCCGCCTCACTGAGTGCTAATCTGCTAGAGACTCACACCTTCTTGGAGGAGTGTGTGTGTGTGTGTGTGTGTAGTGGTAGTTATAGATATCCCTGTGGCACATTCTCAAATGTGATCATTTTGACGATGGACTCGGAAGTCAAATACAAAATATTCGTCAACTGACTTAGGGAATGAATATTCATTCCTTTTCACACTTTTGGCGCTATGATTAGCCAGTTCTGACATGTTAGTTCACAAATACTGGTGGGGTTGAATCAAAAATCAGGAGTCAATGCCACAGATTCCCTTGGTTGGACAGAATAGTCTTTAAGACTACCGATCTCATAACATTTGTGTTCAATAGTTTATTAATTTTAGTGGGCAATTATTTTTTTTTATTTTTATTTTTTTTTTTATTTTATTTATTTGACAGAGAGAGATCACAACTAGGCAGAGAGGCAGACAGAGAGAGAGGAGGAAGCAGGCTCCCTGCAGAGCAGAGAGCCCGATGTGGGGCTCGATCCCAGGATCCTGGGATCATGACCTGAGCCGAAGGCAGAGGCTTAACCCGCTGAGCCACCCAGGCGCCCCAATTATTGTTTTTTTTAAAATCAATTTTATTCTTTCTTCATGGATTGGGTTATTATAGCTGTTTCAAATATAAAGACTAGCACAAGAGAGTAATACAATGGATTCTTGTTGTAAAAAACAAATTGTTACTGAGTAATTTGAAACTTCCTTTGTATTCTGTTTCCTTTCTCCCTTTTGTAGAGGTAAGTACCAAGTTCAATGAGATTGTGTCCTTTCCATTTGAGTTCCTATATTACAGCAATAATAGTTTATAAAATGGTTTTACAATTCTCCACTAATGACAGGATATTATTTGTATCACTTTGAGATTTGATTTTCTTACTTTATATGATTTTTTAAAAAGTCATACCTGTTGATTTATGTAGTTGTTGTATAAATAGTAGAGAATACACCACACCCTTTTATATATTTCACTGCCGATGGACATTTGTTGCTTCTATTTTTGCATTTTTACTGCAAATGTTAAAAAGACATGTTTATATATGGTTCCCTTTCTCTTATGTGAGAGTTTTGAAACCCAAAATAGAATTGTTGGTGGAAGAGTTAGCTCATATTCAGGTTTACTATATCTTGCCAAATTGTTGTCCATTAATGAAGGGTGTCTCACTGTGTGTCAGCTGGTGTTGGGAGTCCTGCTCAATACCAGCTCAGCAGACTGAGCAATCAGAAGTAGCCTCAGGGGATTGGGAAAATGGTTTGAGGGTAATAGACAGGTAGGCAAATGTCACTGAAGAAAAATCTTTTTAATTTTGCAACTCTGCAAGAGAAGACACACTGGCCATCATGACTATGACAAAATGGAACAGTGCACTTTCCCTCACTTTGATGGGCACTTCTACAACAATCTCAGTCATGCAGAAGCTTCAGTTCAAACTTTTACAATAATTTCAAGAACAAAAGAATAAATTAGAACATGTCTCATTGGAAAGTGTTCCATGCAATTATTGTAAATTATTTTTCTACAGATCCGCTTTCACTTCACCCAGAACTTCAGCTCCCAGAACAGATCCATTGAATGAGAGCCAGCAGGCTCACTGGCCCAGGCCAAATCTCTGTCCAGAGTTCCTGGTAGGATGGGCAAAACATCTTTAACAAAAGAGCTCCAGAACTGGGTATCCAAACACCCATCTGGACAATATGCCTTTGAGAATACAAATATGATTATAATATATTCCAATAAAAAGTATCATAATAATAGAAAATGTTGGCATTTAGCTGACATTCAAATTTAAGCAAATTAATTTAAAATATTTACTATTTATCACAGCATTTATTGGAATTTTGTGCTTTATATGTAAAAATTGATTGTGTGTGAGTATAGTTGGAAAGCCTTGAAACATGAAGGACGAATAGAGACATGGGAATTTTTGAGCACTGTCAAAGTTAACATATAGTCAGTTCATTAATCAATCAGTGGGATTTGAGGAAAGAAATTAATATTTACACAGATCAAAACATCATACATATGAAGACTGTGGGTTTACTGAGTTTCTCTTCAGCCATTTTACTTATTCTATGGAGCTAAGAATATGCTTTTTGCTTTTGACTTAACATAAAACATTAAATAAACATTTATTGACCAATATTTCTGTGCTGTTTGTTTTCACTGGGTGTTTGGGAAATTTTATATCAATAGCTATAACCAACTGAGCATTTATTCGGTATCGAGATATTTTCATACATTTTTTTCTATAATCCTAAAATAACACTGTGAGGTAGGAATTATTAATCTTTTTCAAAAGTTGGTTGAGAAAGTTGAAAAACTTGTTCAAGGCAATGCCACCATAAGAAGCAGATCTGTTATTCAAAGTTGAGACTATTCTTTTTTTTTTTTTTCCATTTTATTTATTTTTTCAGCGTAACAGTATTCATTCTTTTGCGACGTGGATGGAACTAGAGCGTATCATGCTTAGTGAAATAAGTCAATCGGAGAAAGACAACTATCATATGATCTCCCTGATATGAGGACATGGAGAAGCAACATGGGGGGGTAGGGGGATAGGAGAAGAATAAATGAAACAAGATGGGATTGGGAGGGAGACAAACCATAAATGACTCTTAATCTCACAAATCAAAGTTGAGACTATTCTTATTCCAAAGTTTGTATCTATGAATAATGAATGAATGAACGAACACAAATTGTGATATAATAGGTATAAGCAAATCATTAAGGGCTCTCCAAGTCTCACCGGGACATCTAGAAGAAGGCTTGACAGAAAAGACCCTTCAAACAGTGACCTAAAGGATGAGTTGTGGTTATTGTGATGGACAAGGAAGGCAAGAGTTCCCTAGGAAAAGGGAGGTGAACATAAGCAAACATAAGCAAATGGATAGAGTGACTTAAAAAAAAAAGAAAAGCATGATTTATTTGAGGCACTGAAAGCACAGCAATTTAGTATTAAATGGGCATAGCACTTGAAAGAAACAGGCAAGCTGGAAGGGAATGGAAGGGAACCAGAGTATGCGGTACCTTGGATGCCATGTTCAAGATCTTAGCAGGGAGCAGATGGACACTTACATGATATACTTGAGAGTACACTAATGCAGGGGCTCTCTACAGTGGCGTGAGTGTGAGTGTGAGCTGATGAGGCATTCCTCAGCCAGCAACATTGGTGTGCTGTTGTCACTCACAGACCTGAAAAGAAAAGGGGAGAAAGTGATTACAATACCATAGAGAGTAATTGCAGCACTAGCGAAGGACTCCTTTTCAGTAGAGAAATTCAACCAATTCACAACTTGGGAAAATTAAAACCCTAAATTCATTCTTTTTTCACCTGCAATATCCTGCCATTATCTCTCATTACCAAACCAACTAGAAGCCAGATGACAAGGTAGTCCTCTGATGATGCAGGTATAGATCAGGCCTCCAGGGCACACAGATCAGGGAGAGGGAGGGAGGTGAGGAAATCTAGATGAAAATAGGGACTACCCAGTAGAGAGATAAGAAGTTTTACTGTATAGATGTTGAGGAACCATTGCAGAATTTAAGGTGTTAGAGGATCAGACGGGAGAAAAGAGAAGGTTGCTCTGGCAACAGAAAAAGAATAAATGTAGAAAATTAGTGTAATAGTAGAGAAAGAATGGCATTAAGTGGGATTGCAAGGATCCCATTAAGGAATGGTGAAGGTCTGCACAATGCAATGACTGTGGACTAGGTGAGGAAAGACCCCACATTAGAGACATGATAGCAATTTACAGCACAGCTAAAGGCCTGTCTGGAATGTCTGCAGGAAGAACGATCATCAGTTTCCCGAATCGTATATTAGCTTACATGTCTAATATGAAGAATAATTGCTTTAGCTTCAGTAAGACTTTGCGCCTCTCAAAGACCGGATACTTGCTCTAAAATTGAAATAGTCTTGTTTACCCCTGGCCAGTAATGATTTTTAATCAAGACAGAAGTTACCCTCTCCAACTAAATAGTTGATTTGGTAATTGAATTGTGAAAAGATTCCAAGTTCATTTAATTGCTAGCATTTTCCTTAAGGGTAAGGAATATTAAGAATATTAACTATTATTGTACTTTTAGCTAGCTTGCTGGCTAGATGTATATATCAAGATTATAGATAAAGATTATGTGCCAAGTAATATTTATGTACCTATGTCCCTTATATAACTGAAAAATCCAGTCTTCTAAAAACTCATAGATCAAATGTCTCCAAATGTAGCAAATCATAGATTAATCTAAAATCATGGTTGAAAAAATTTAAAAAATCCAAATCATGGTTAATTTTGTTTTTTGTTTAAGTTAGGTCAGACCACGACGAAGCCTCCCTTTTCCTTGTGAATTGTTTGAGAGTGATGAGTTGATCTTGGCTGAGATTACTGTGAATTTAGCATATAAACAATGAAAGGAATGCATGAAATCTCAGACGCATAGTGCAGAGAGGAGCAAAATATCCCCCCTGTGCCTCCTTTGTCCCTTATTGTCCCAAAGTGAGGAGCCTCGGAAGCCCATTTAGATTGAGAAAACTGGTCTAAAACTATGGGTTCACCATGCTAAGTACTCTATAGCAGCTCCTTAAAGTGGGGAGGGACATTTCAGCACTCAAGAGTCTAACTTACATAAGATAAAAATCTTGCTTAAGCGCAGTTGCACATTTCTACATTTTGTTCTTTTTTTCCCCCATTTTATTTATTTTTTCAGCGTAACAGTATTCATTCTTTTTGCACAACACCCAGTGCTCCATGCAAAACGTGCCCTCCCTATTACCCACCACCTGTTCCCCCAACCTCCCACCCCTGACCCTTCAAAACCCTCAGGTTGTTTTCCAGAGTCCATAGTCTCTTATGGTTCGCCTCCGTGAGTGCTGTGAAGTGTGTAAACCTGGCGATTCACAGACCTGTACCCCTGGGGATAAAAATACATTATATGTTCATTTCTACATTTTGAACAGTGACCCTGCCACTCACTAACTGCATAACCTTGGGTAAGTTATACAGACTCACTGTGCTTCATTTGCCTAATTTATAAAATGAGATAATAAAATTAGCTCCTCTGTAGATTTATTGGGAAGATTAAATGAGTTAATTTATGAGAAACACTAGCTGGGCACCTGGCATGCTATAAGTATATAAAAATGTTAACTGTAGATTTATTTCTTGTTGTACCACTAACTCCACTAGTGATTTCAGGGTAGCAGGCTTTTTAAGGAACTAGATAAGAATGGGGTTCACAGTGCCTAGAGGATGTCAATATTGTATCTATTTTCTGTCTTTCATTCTATTTGTCTGTCTAACCATCTATTACTTATGTATTTATTTCATAAGAAATTACTGGAAATAGGAAAAAATAAAATTGAGGACAAACAAAAATGAACAAGAAAAAAGTCTAAGGGAAGAGAAACAGCAGATTAGGACAAAGGGAGCTGAAGAGAAGTGGTGCTGGAGTAACAAGAATCCCATGTAGTGGGACGCTTGGGTGGCTCAGTGGGTTAAGCCGCTGCCTTCAGCTCGGGTCATGATCCCAGGGTCCTGGGATCGAGTCCCGCATGGCCTCTTTGCTCGGCAGGGAGCCTGCTTCTCTCTCCACCTCTGCCTGCCTCTCTGCCTTCCTGTGTGCTCTCTTTCTCTCTCCTTCTCTCTGACAAATAAATTAAAAAAAAAAAAAAAGAATCCCATGTAGACAGAGGAGGACATGAGTGCAGAGGCATCCATGATGAAAGAGAGAAAGCCTTGATTCATATTGAATGTTGAGGCCACGCTCTTGTTATATCACAGCATATTCCAGTAATTGTTTTCTATTGATTCTACTAAAATTTATGGGGAATCTACTATTTCTAAAGCCCTCAAGGATTTATAGACATAAGGGATTTGCCATTAAGAAGTCGCATCAGGGAAGCATTTCTATCCCATGTGTTCTTTCTACAAGAATAGGAAAGTGAATGTCTTACTTTATAAGCTGTTTTGTTAAATATAAAAAATTATTTTAAAGTGATGGGGCCTGTAAATACAGCTATTTATTCTCTGTAAGCCTGTTTCTTCTTTATAAAAAGAAAATTATTAACATATAATGTATTATTTGCCCCAGGGGTACAGGTCTGTGAATTGTCAGGCTTACATACTTCACAGCACTCACTATAGCCCATACAATGTCCATAATCCAACCACCCTCTCCATACCCCCCTCTCCCCCAGCAACCCTCAGTTTATTTTGTAACAGCGAGAGTCTCTTATGATTTGTCTCCCTCCCAGTCCCATCTGGTTTCATTTTTTCCTTCCCTAACCCCCAAATCCTCCACTTTGTCTCTCAAATTCCTCATATAAGGGAGATCATATGATAATTATCTTTCTCTGATTGACTTACATCACTTAGCATAATACCCTCTAGTTCCATCCACGTCATTGCAAATGGCAAGATTTCATTTCTTTTGATGGCTGCATAGTATTCTGTTGCCTGTTTCTTCTTTAAGACTAAGTTTATTGTCTCAGGTAAGTGCTACTCTACAACCAGGGATGCTCAGGATAAACCCTCAGGCCTTAGTGTGGTGGACTCAGGGCTAAGGGCCCTGGCCACAAGCACTCTCCTCTGTTTGTTGTGGCATGGGACACGTGTACCACATTCTGTGCACACCAAGAGGGAGATGTTGGGAAACGAGGCTTTATTGAGAGTATTGATGGATGCATTGACCCTTTTCCTTTATTACAAAAGCTGAAGGTACTTATTCATTGATAAAAATATGATCCTGAATGGTTATTGTTTATAAGGATACATTCATATTTGGATGCTTTTTCAAAGTAAGGTCTTGCTGGGTGGTATCATTAGTAATACGTGCCTAATAAATAGCACACTGTACACTTTAGATCAATTCTGGGACTAATTTTGCTTGCCATCAGAGTAAGGCCATTGGGGTGTGATTACAATTGCTGGAGACAGCATATGGCTTTTCTCCCATCTTAGAGGGAGAAGATCATACAAAGTTCAGCAAAGAGTCATTAATTCCTCTTCTTCAGGGCTGTCAGTTCAGCAGTCCATTTTCATAATTGATAATTTCCAACAGATTACTTGGCAGGATCTCTATTTCTAGCATTTGTGGTAGGAAAAGTGGAGGATTTCCCATCTACGATTAAGTGTTATTTAACCCCTGGATGACTTCATGTAGTCTTTGATCATCTCTGGCAAACTGTACTGGAATTTCTAAAGCTTTTGTTTTGATATTTACAACTTCACATTATAGACAGTTTTAAAATAGTTGGAAGTCTGAAAAACTAAAGTCCTAAAAAGTTCAAATTCATTAACGGGAGCTCAATTTACCAATGAATTTACTAATGAGAGATACATATGTATGTAAAACTAGCCAGACTCCTTTACATATATAGAATACTAAAAAAGGAATACAAAAAAAAAAAAAAGCAAGATGAGGAAGGGTTGTGAAGAGTGATTTAAAAAAAAAAAATAGTTCAGGGCCTTCTTGATGTCCCAGTTTTGGAAAGGTAAAATTTTTAGACATGAGCACTTTTGGTTTATATTCTTGACTCTGCCAGGGAGGCTACAGCTTCCTGGGGAGAAAGAGCTTATTTTACATTTTCCACCTTAATATATATTATCTTTCCTTTTTTCCACCATGTTACAGTGATTTCAATGCCTTTTAAGTTAGCTCATCAGCCGACAGGAACATACTCTTAAGGGTTCTGACTGACCTTAACTTAGGGGGACTGAATACAGCAGTAGAGAGAACAGACTCAAAGGTATCTTATAATCAGAGTGGCTTTACAAACTTGTATTCCAGTTTCTAATCATTCTACAGAAGACTGTCATGTACAAAGACTCTAGAGATGTTATTAAAATATTCAAAGAGTCTTTAGTGACTGTGAGCAGCATATTTCAGGATTCTATTTTAAACTCAAAATTCTTGAAAGGAAAATATGAATTATGTATTATTATTTGACATGGCAGTGGTCACCTTTGTATCTCTCACGAGGGCCTTTGAATTATCCTGTATTTTTAAGACGATGGAAGGGGTATACGCATACTGTAGAGCAATGCAGGTGTCCTTCCCTGTGGTCTGGGTGGGAATGTTAGAGACTCTCTAACGTGAGCATGAGGTCTTCTTAGCAGTAGCTCGTTGTACAGTGGGGATCAGAATGTCACAAAGAAGGGTAGAGGTTGCCATTTCTGTAAAAGGAGAAGTACTACACAAGGCAAACAACTATTTGGTTCCAATCCCATCATTGACAAAGTCCTATTTGACCTTAACAAAGTAGAAGTGAGCACTGGGGAAGGAAATTAGACTCAAAGATACTTTATTATCAGAACTGTTTTTCAGGATTGTTATTCCAGTTCATAATCATTTTACAGAATGTCATCATCTTGAAAGACTCTAGAGATGCTATTAAAATATTCCAAGGAAGATTTTAGTGACTTTGCATGGCATATTTCAAGATTCTCTCCACTGTATAATGATGTAGAGGATATCTAGTAAATGTCTTAAAATAGGCATCTTTTTCCATTGGAAATCTAATGAATAATTTTCATTATAATTTAAAGAGAAATTAGAAAAGTGAAATAATTTAAAGCCTGCTTAATTCACCCTCATTTCTGATAATAAGCCCTTCTCTACTGGGCCCTGCCTCTGCCCTTCCTTTTTAAAAGGATATTTAGCACATATTCCTTCTTACTGGGTGCATAATTGCAGTTGTTAGTTAAGTTACGAGAAAAAAAAAAAGTAAGGTCAGGATTCTTACAGATCATTTACTTACTGCTTCAGGAGGTTAGGGTTGAAGGGGCCTTAAGAAACATGAGGTCATCCTAGCAATTGCCAAGACAGGTTTGATCTGGTGTCTACTTTCTCCCTCATATTATGTGAATATATCTTAAGAGTAGAAAAAACAAAACAACATAAACAGTTCCATAGAAAATGGGCTTATGGATACAGGCAAGGACAGAATGCTCTGTGGCATTCTATCAGAACTCTGGGACATGGCTGAGATGTTCCAAAGTCCTTTGTTTCAAATCTGAACGCAGAGATTGCTCACCAACACTAGAAAAAAAGATAGCAGGAAGGTTCTCCTAAAAAGCTAGAGAAACCCTTGAAAAAATGACAGTCTTGAAGCTTGGATCCTTTCGTCCATCCTTGAAGTTAAAGATGTTTTCAGGAAGTCAGACTACTGTTTTTCCTACACATCCACTAGTTGCAGTGAAGTCCAAGTTTGTCTAAGATAAGATATCTCCAAGGAGCATTCCAAGCAAACAGGAAGGAATCATAAATACACATGCACTGAGTAGAGATCTTCATGTCAGCCTTGTGGAATTAGTGAGTCATTGGGCCCAGGCCAGGATAGTTGGAAAAGAATTAGAAGACTTTTCATATGCATAGTGTATTCCATAGAAGAGAAATGTAAGAAAGATTATGCTACAACATATTTCTCAAATCTGAGTCAAGCCTGTATAGGGTAAGCAATGCATAAGGTGAAATATGTTTTACTTGGCAATATAAAAATTTGCAAGGGCTTGAGTTCACATGTTGATTCTAGTACTTTGTGAGAACACCTCAAACATGTTAATTAACCACTCCCACTGTGAAATCCTTCATCTGTGAAATAAGATTAGTTAAAATTACTTCTCTGCTTGACACCAAGATTTCTCCTAAAGAATGAATGTCTTTATTTAGCAACAGACTCTAATTGGGGTAGAGATAGTGAACCTTTAAGTATATGAGTTTGTAAGAGACAAGGAAAGTGCCAGTCCATACACTCTGTTAAGCTGGTAAAAATTGTCAGGGAAGTTTATTTGTACAGCAAGGAAGTATAATGTTTTATTTTAAATCATCTGCTATATAGTTTTGCAATGAAGGCTTGTCTCCATTACACTTTGAATCTCTTTTGTGTAAAAAATCTACAGAAATTTCACCATCTCCTATAAATGGCAGTCTGAGGGGGAGGAGGTTATGGAATCGAGTAAAAACTGGATTTTTTTTTAAGATTTTATTTATTTATTTGACTAAGACACAGCAAAAGAGGGAATACAAGCAAGGGAAGTGGGAGAGGAAGAAGCAGTCTCCCTACTTGGGAGCCTGGTATGGGGCTAGATCCCAGCATGCTGGGATCACGACCTGAGCTGAAGGCAGAGGCTTAACCCACTGAGCCACCCAGGCGCCCTTGAAAACTGGATTTTCAAGGGAATTCAAGGCTGCAAGAATTAGAAGTGTTAGAGAAGGCCTTGGACCTTCCACGTGAATAGGATGGGATTTGAAGTGATTTTAGAAGATCTTAAAGAACAGGATGACTGTGCTGATATCTTCATAAAGTAGCTGATATGGTTGTGAGAATACAAAATTAGATTAAATTAGATAATGTAAGCATGTTATTTCACCAACTCGGTTGCCCACACCTTTCTTGTAAATCTGTTGCTCCTTCACTTTTTTTTTTTCCATTTTATTTATTTTTTCAGCGTAACAGTAGCTCCTTCACTTTTTTTCACTTCCCCTGGATGTCTTTGCCCTCATGTTTAACACGGCTACACAAGACTTTACTCTATGATCCTACTTGGATCTGAACTTACTGATAATATTCTATTATGAAACTCTCTGAGCATTTAAAATTGGGAAAATAATGTGTTTTTCAGAAAGATATGAAGATTCACTAAGATAACATATAGGAAGTGGACAGTTTATAGAATTCACAGTGCTGTAAAAATAGGTTCTACAATTAAACAACAGTTCACAACTGTTCTAATAAGAAAAAAAAATAAAATAGAAGAGATGATAGAGGGTCTTCTCCAAACAAACACCTCCTGTCTGGACAAGAGCTGGAAGGAATCTGAGTGATTCCCCCACTTCTTGATGGGACCCTCAGTTTCACTATGTTATCAGAATCCAGAACTCAGTCCTCTTGGTTGTAGGTGTCTTTTCTGGGGGTCTCTATGCACAATTTCCTGGTGATGCAGACTCATTAGTATAATAATAGACTTAGAAAGTCCTGGCCTCTCTACGCTTCATAGCAAGCACGTTTTAAACCCAATGTCTGACTGAGACAGATGCCAGGCATTTAGAACAAGTTCTTGGATTGGCCAATCTATTTTCATTTGGTTGTCATGGTTGGACTTGAACTATTTCAGGATTTACTGAATGTGAATAACAGCTAGATTCTTCTCATTTCTTTACATGAGAATTTGACAGCATTGATTTAGGAAGGTTTAAGGTTGGGGAAGGTGTGAGGCCTGCCTTTCCCCAGATTTTTCTCTGCCATCACATTTAACTCAATTCCTCTTGATTCTGGTCAATGGCAGGAACACGTAGCTCTGATATCCTTTTATATACATGTTGACAGCTCTGATGTTTCCACTCTGTCTTCTTATAGCCTTCAGGCAGAGCACACATAGCTCTCTTAACCATCCCACATAGATTTTATTTTGTAAATTCTCTACCATCTTGTGACTTCCTTCAAAGATTTCCATCTGTTTTCCCTTGAATAAAGCCCATATAGAAAATCAAAAGGGCCAGCAGAAATAAAAGTGCAAATATATTTTATCTTGCTTTTTCCATCTACTTCATTTTCTTTGTTTGTTCATTAGCAGGATGAGCTTGCAAAAAAAGGCAATAAGCTGGGGCGCCTGGGTGGCACAGTCATTAAGTGGCTACCTTTGCTCAGATCATGATCCCAGAGTCCTGGGATCGAGCCTGTGGAGCAGGAAGCCTGCTTCTTCCTCTCCCACTCTCCCCTGCTTGTGTTCCCTATCTCGCTGTGTGTCTCTCTGTCAAATAAATAAATAAATAAAATCTTAAAAAATAAAAGGCAATAAGCCTTTTAAGTGAGTAATTGCTCTGGTCCACGTAACACCATGACTAAGCCAAGTGCTTCTCTCTCAAAACATAAGTTAGATCTGGTGCTAAAGTGAAATCAGTGTCTGAGAACGAAAGACAAAAAACAAAAACAAAACGAAAAGTTCCCTTTTAATTCCATAGTAAAGAGTTTATTAGATTGGATATTCAATCTAATCTGGATGATTAGACATGAACAGGAATATGGTTGACATTTTTTCAAGACTTTCTTCAAGGAGGATATAAAATAATCCTAAACAATGTTTTGCCAAAGCATCACTGGAAGGTTGAATAAATTTTGAAGCCACTCAGTATTTTACCTCATATCGAATCTTGCCTGCAATCCTGCTTTGAGATTGAACTGTGCAAAATGGAAAGATTTTGTCAATAAAACACACACACACACACACACACACACACACACGTCCACATACATATATATCCATTTTCATGATGTTGGTTTCTGAGGTTGAGGTGCTGGTTGTTTTTGCCATCTCTCTACCCCTCCTTTTTTTTTTTTTTTTAAATTAGGAATACTAAGTACATCTCCTGTGTCTAGATATTATGTTGGTGGGATTTGTCCATGCCAGCTTTACTAACAAAAGCAGAATAAAATAGAAAACAATGTTTTTGACAAAGGCAGTATTTTTAATGTTTTGATTTATCTAAAGTTGGTATTTCTACTGTTCATGTTCTTCACCAGAAATTTTAGAGGCTCTTAGAATAGGAACTTTTTTGTCATTTCATTTTTCCAAGAGTGTGTACATGTGGCAAATGGCAAGCAAAAACTTTGATTTTGATTATAATTATAATTGTTAAGGTAGTGTCAAGAGATGGATTCATGTAATTTCTTTTTTTTTTTTAAAGATTTTATTTTTTAACAGAGAGAGAGAGATCACAAGTAGACAGAGAGGCAGGCAGAGAGGAGGGGGAAGCAGGCTCCCTGCTGAGCAGAGAGTCCGATGCGGGACTCGATCCCAGGACCCTGAGATCATGACCTGAGCCGAAGGCAGCGGCTTAACCCACTGAGTCACCCAGGCGCCCATGTAAAGTAATTTCTAATTTAGTTTGAATCAGTATGGTTTATAAGCACCTTACTTATTAGTTAGTAACTTATATTTTCAGAAGAAAATTAAAAATTAATTTGAAAACTCATTTATAGAAAACTAACTCCTTTCCCTGTGTCATCCCTCCTCAATTACGCAGAGAGAAGTAAAAACTTACTAATACACATGGTGTGCCATGTAGTTACATATAAATCTAGAAGTTCTCTCCTCCCTCAAATTTGTTACCAATAAAGCTTTTAAATAATCTTAGTTAAGGTGATGTTTCATTTTATGTGTCGACTTGAATAGACCAAAAAGACTGAATAAGGAAGAATTCTTTTTCTGCCTATTCTTGTGCTAGGATATTGGTCTTCTGCCTTTAGACTTAGACTGAAACTTACACCATCAAATAACCTGGTTCTCAGGTCAGACTCACTTTGGAACTATATCATCAGATCTACTGGGTCTGGATTTTTTAGTGTCTGTAACTGCACGAGCCAATTCCTAATAAATGGTATATATATATAAATAATATGCTATTATGTATTATATCATGCCATTTATATTTATAATATATGCATATAGTGTGTGTGTATATATATATATATATACACACATATATATACACAAAAGTTAAATGTATTAAGGTTCTCCAGAAATAGAAACAATATTATTTAAATTATTATATTATATTATATTATATTAATCTAGAGAACCCCATGTTGGGGAACATCATCAAAGAACATGACCACTGATGACCCTGTGGGTTGGACCTGGGCACTCAGAGGCTCTTCATTTCCTTCTCTCTTTTGGGAATGTGGGTTCTGCTTGCCTTTCCCACTGTCAGGATCTTCTCCAAGGACATGGTCTTGAAATAGTTATATGGTATTGAGAACATCCACACAGTATATGTGACTAAACCCCGTTAAGGCCTCTTTACACATTTTCAAGATTTGGTGGGTGAGTACAGGGACCCATTTGTCTTGCTGCTGTTCATGACAAGCCTCAGATGTAAGTTCCATCTGCATATTATAAAAGCCACCAACAATGTGGAGTGGTCTGCTTCTTCCTTCAGTCTTTCTCTGCTCTCTGAATACAGGGGCAGTTACAGATGACACCAGAAAACCCCGTTGACAGTTACAAACCAATTCCCTGACTAATATTTAATTTATTTATTTAAAATGTTATGCAATAACAAATACATGAAAGAAAAAATGTGTACTATTTTTCAATGCAATATATCATTTTTCTCACCTTTATATTTCCAAGTTCTGAATGTATGAGTCCAGGCTATATTGCAGTAGTGTAAATGTAACCTTTTATATGATCTCTCTACAGCAATTTCTGGACACCAGTGCACGAAATTCCACGAATACAAAGGAATGATCTATTTCTTTTTCAGAGATGAAGTTTGAAAGGCAAATACTTTGCAAGAGGGTGTATATTGACTTTAATTTATGTGAAAGTGAGTGGGTGGTATTGGATACCTTTGAGTGTTTGTTTCCCAAAGAAGGGATGGTTTGGAGAAGGAAAATAGCTGAAGAGGGTCACAGAAGGAGAAAGAGGTGATACTATGCCCTAGGGTCTCTTTCTGCCAATGTAACATTTGTATAAAGGCCTCTGTAATCAAGACCACTCTCCCAAAGCTGACTGGGCACATCTCCACCCGCTCTGACCCTTAGGAATAATTCTGGGGGTAGGAAGTTGCCTTCTTTTAAGATTTAATCTCTTCTCTAACTAGAACTGTGTGAAAATATAAACTACTAAGCAGATGCCAGCTTGCCATCTAGGGCAGCCTGACCCACTATATAAATTCTAGGGAGAGTGAAGAGAGAAAGGATTCTTTTTCTATTTGGGCTTATTGTAAGCATAAGTACTAGAATATTCTTCCGATAACAGGTAGAGTCATGTCTCGATTGTTTACTCGTCAGGATCAACTTGACTGCTTTCTGAAGATCACTGTGACACAGTAAATGTTAGAAAAGATTCGGCAAATTTTCAAAAAAGAAATAGATTAAAGCCTGAGCTTTTGTCAGTCACTGAAAAGGAAAAATAAAATCCATGTATCCATTTTTAATTTGTATAAAATGCCAACTTCAATTTCATGCCAAACTGAGTGTCATTACAGGATTAAATAGTTTGGCTACTAATTTTTGACATCATAGCCATAATATTTTAAAATTTAACTTTTTGGAGGTCTCCAAACATTAGGTTATCTCATGTTAAGTTTGAACTTAACACATTGTCTTGTCCTTCTATTATCTAATCATTTCTAAAATTATCCAGAGTGAAAAGAATAATTTACTTTCTTAGTCATCTGTCTTCTAGCTCGCATTAGTAGCGAAGTATTAATGGTTCAATTTTCCAGTTCAAATTTTTAGCAGTCTTCAAATTACCCCCCAAATTGGAACTTTTTGTGTTTTTTTTTTCATAATCTTCCACCTCATAGTTGCTTTATTTACATATCTGCTTATAATTACTTAAACATGTGTTCTAGTTATTGTGTTAGGAGCTACAGAGGCAAGGGTGAACTACACACACAATCAACCCTCTGTGGTCTTGCAGTCTTTGAATAGGAGACCTTTAAGAGGATCACAAAGCCATTCTACCACTCTAACAGCTACAACAACAACAACAACAACAAACATGCATGTGTTCTTGCTAGAAGAAAGTAAAGAAATCAGAGGGAGAGACATGAAATCCAGGCCTCAGGTCTGAAGAAAAATATTAAGGTAAGATGATGTGAGTAAAGTCTTCATCTTAAAGTATGACTGGGAATAATGGCCACAAATTGGATGGAAGGATTTTGCAATGGCACCACTGGCCAATAGTAGCATGGTTCATACCATGGTGATATGTAAGCTAGAGAAAATTCAATTGAATTCAAATGGTTTAGGTAATATATTCACTAAATTTCAATTGATTTTTAAGGGAATCATATTCTTAATTAACTTGTATAAGATCATTTAAATTCAGGCTCTGGCCTGATTTATTTATTATTTAAATAAATAGCATTTATTAGGAAAAAGTATGTTATTCACAGAAATGTTCATAATAAAATGGGGGATATAATATAAATACTCACTCAGAAGCCTATTAATACATGATCATCAGAAGTAAGCTCAAAAAACTGTAAATCTGCTGTGTTTTCCTCAATCTGGTGGGGTCTTTGAGGTAGGAAGTCTGAATGACCTGCAAATACATTCTGATTCTCCTTTGTCTCTGTCCTGTTGGGCCACTTATGTTGAAATATTTCCATTAAACATATTTTTTTTTTTTAGATTTTATTTATTTATTTGACAGAGATCACAAGCAGGCAGAGAGAGAGAGAGGAGGAAACAGGCTTCCCGCTGAGCAGAGAGCCCGATGCGGGGCTCGATCCCAGGACCCTGGGATCATGACCTGAGCCGAAGGCAGTGGCTTAACCCACTGAGCCACCCAGGTGCCCCCCATTAAACATATTTTTGATTTCAAACAGTTAAAACCCTAGGTAAAAAAGTTCATCTGTTGATGGGGGAATAATGTTTAATCTATTTTTAAAATATCACTGTATTGTTCAAACAAAATTATATTAATTATAAAAAATTTAAGTAATGTGGGCGCCTGGGTGGCTCAGTGGTTTAAGCTGCTGCCTTCGGCTCAGGTCATGATCTCAGTGTCCTGGGATCGAGTCCCGCATCGGGCTCTCTGCTCAGCAGGGAGCCTGCTTCCCTCTCACTCTCTCTGTCTGCCTCTCTGCCTACTTGTGATCTCTCTCTGTCAAATAAATAAATAAAATCTTTAAAAAAAAATTTAAGTAATGTACCAAAATACAAAGAAAATGTTAGGGAAAAAACTCACCTAATAAACATTATTTCACATACATATGAATGTATGTATAGATGAGGAGAGCAAATATAGATGAGGAGAGTAAGAATGAGAGTAAGGGACTTTCAGGACATACTCTTAATTTCAAATCATATTATCTTAATTAAAATGTATTAATTTAAAATTTTCCCAAGTTTACTAGGAGAAAAAAGAAAATTTAAGTGACTCTAGAAACATTACTGAACTTTTAATAATTAACCCTTCATCCTAGGAGAAAACAACCCAGATGTCCTTCAGCAGGTGAAGGGTTAAACAAATGTAGCTCATCCTTCCCCTGGAACACCCAACAATTATGAACTCTTGACACAGAGAACAATCTGGAAGAATCTCCAGATTGTTCTCTGAGTAAAAAAAAAAAATTCTCAAAAGATCACATGCTATATAATTGCATTTATATAACATTTTTGAAATGACAAAATTATAGAAATGATGAATAGATTAGTGGTTGCTAATGGTTAAGTAAATGGTGGGGTGGGAAGGATGTGGATGTGGCTCTAAAAGGTCTGCCCTGAGTAGCGGTGGTGAAAACATACTTTCTCAGCTTTATCAGTGCCATTAGCTTGCTTGAAATATCATGCTATTTTCTACCAAGATGTTACCTTTGGTGAAACAGGGTGAGGGAACACCAGATCTGTCTGTGTTATTTCTTACAATTGCAATCTGCAATTCTTTTAAAATTGGAAGCTTAATTTAAAAAGAAAAAGCAGAGCTGATGAGAAAAAGAGGGTTGAGACCCAGCACTGAAAAACTCAGTAATCCTAAAAAGATAGGAACCTAATTAAAATATTAACTATTTTACACATGTTAAGTGGTCAAAAATACATAAAAGTACAAGAAATAAGATATTTTATCTTGAAAAGATAAACCCCTCAAAGCCTAAAGAATTTTGTGCCTAATCAACCACTGGGAAAGGCTTTATTATGTGGGTTCCTATGGTTTTTATGTTTTCAAAAATATCGAAAAGTTCTGATGAGCTTTTATGAGAAGAAAATAAAAATAAAAATCAGGTTTTCTTTGGAGAGTCTTAGCAATGGTTATTTTTTTGATAGATTGTACGAGTAATGAACAGCATAATAGAAAGCCTCTAGGAAGAAATTTCAGAACTTAGATAATCTTGTCATTTATTCAAGGGACTTGGTCAGTCATAATGTAAATAAATATAACTATCTTTTTTAGTACTAGGCTGTGACTTGTTAAGAATGAAAATAATTTGGGTTAGAAAGTATTTTTTTTCTACAAACTAACTATATAAAGGCGTGGAAAAAATAGGGAAATATAAGTATCTTAGCTTCATTTTAATCTGATCTTTGTAAAATGGAATTCTTCCAAAGTAAGCATTTATAGTACCATTTTGAGCTAAATGTAATATTGAAATCTGTATGAATGTGCATTAATTTAATCCATGTGTGCCTATGTTTAGCAACCAAGTAGAGAATTAATATCTATCCCTTCCATAGTGATAAAGACTCAAATTCTTCACAACATTGTAAAGCCTTCTTAACTAAATCATGGTTATGATAATAAATTCACATCTTGAAGGACTTAAACCCAAGAGAATAAAGAACTTAATAATGAAAGTTAATGGGTTACAATCCATTTAAACTGTATATTCAGAAAGACTATGTTTCATTGGGGAGCTTTTGCCAGCTTAATGAATGTCCTGCATGTAAGAAATAAGCCTGGTTAACCACACAAGCAAGGTCAGCTCACTGATCAAAACACTACTAGAAAAGACAGAAGGTGTTTGAAGGGCACTTTATCTTCCAGCCTGGACCATGACCTTGACACAGGGACATTTTTCCCCTTATTATAAAATAGCAATTTACTGTGATTTTGTTTTTGAATTAATGATTTGAGGAAAGAAGTAACTTTCCACACTGTAAGATAAAATATCTATCTATCTATCTATCTATCTATCTATCTATATCTCTATATGGGCAAAACTTCAGGTTATTCCCTCATCTATTTCTTGTTTGTGGGGCTCAAAGACAGAAGCCACCTTAATGAAGGAATTAAAATGTTCCATGAAACAGAGGAGATGGTGTTCTGCTATGAGAGTCAGTCAGGCTCGTTTTTGGAGTTAGGCCATATAATCCCCAAGTGATCTTCTTTGTTCCATAGGCAGATTCATTACCATATTGCTCTGAATATTTATTAACTAACCTGAACTAACTGACCTGCCACTCTGAAACAGGTGCCCAGCTCTGCCCCTGGTGTGTGTCTAAGGATGCACATGGGAGAGAATTAGAAATTAATACCGTGAATTAGAAATATATAAACTGGGCAAGTGGACAAGGTTAGCTCAAGGGATTGAAGTGGAGGGAAAGAACATGACTCCCTGAAAGAAAATAGCCACGAATAAAGTGGAAGTCTGGGAGATGGGGCCAAACCGCACATCAAGCCCTACAAGCAGAGAGAGCAGTGGAGCATGGTAAGGTGTGAGACTGTGTCTGGCCACCTGGCCACTTAGGACACACACACACACACACACACACACACACACACACACACACACACACCTACCTTTTCTCAGCCTTCTTCCTGAGTATGTGTACTTGAGAAAGACAGAGCTGTGATATACAGGAAAGAACTGTGTCATTATGCCCCAGTTTTAGGAAAAAAATGGTTATAAATAGAAAAAACTGGTTATAAATGTGAAGGAAGAGACAAACCAGCATTTAGAAAACCAGCCGTGGTAGAAATAGTGGTGATAGCAAAGAGGATAGCAAAGATCTCTGATGATATGTGTAGGTGGTACAAATCAAAAAATTCAGGGACATTAAGAAGTATAACTTTATTTTTTTATTGCTCAATTTGAGTTTTTTAAATATTTTTATTCAGGTAGAGCAGAAGAAATTGAATAAAAATTTGTCAGACACTGTCCTCAATCCAAAAATCAGTACCCAATTTGCAGGAACCCTATAGAGGGCCAAAGGGTAGGAGGATCTTCTTGTCATTTCTTCACTCAGGGGAGGGGTCCATCATCATAGATGGGTCATTGGTCAACAGACCACATAGGTAAATGTCATGTCCTTCTTTATTGTTATTCACCCAGGTCTTTTCTAAGTGACACATTTGTGCCATACAGGGCGTCATGGGAATTATCTTGCCATGCTCTGCTTCCCTGAGTGGGCAGACATTTCAGTGATGCTGTCTCAGCCTCATTAGTTTAGATCTACATCTCAGGCAGTAAGTAGATCCTGAAATGCTCCTAAAAGACTTCCTCATTCCCAAGTTTCTTTCATGATATCCCAGTGCAGGTCCCTTCTCTGCAGGACCCACTAAGATCTTAAAGCACCACATTTTTCTTGCTCCTCTCCCTTCTCCTCCAACATGAGGCTGGCTTTTCTATGTGGACCACTTCAGCAAATATAAATTGATTGAACTGGGTCTTTTGAGGCCATTATAGTACTAGAGATAATAGAAGCCTAGCCAATAGTAGATTTTCTAATTTATAATTACAACAATTTATAATGTATAATTTCCTAATAGTTTCCTAATTTATAAGCTTGGTGTCTTCTCAGTTTATATTAAGGACCAAGGCTTGTGGAGGCAAAAATCTCAGAATATAATTCTTTTTCCCCTGGCTTCTAATCTGTCTAATCTAATTCTCTCCCATAGGACAAAGAGTCTAGAAAGGTCTAAATACTTTAATATGGGGAAAAATGGGTGAGTAGAGATGCAAAAGACGAAGTTACAGAAGAAAGAGAGAGATAGATGATGGATTGATAAATAGATAGATAATTAGCTCTGCCACATTAAGTGAAACCTCCAGCTGATCTTGTTGATGAACACTCAGAAAGTGAATTATGAAATACTGTAAATCCTGTAATGGTTATACTGTGGATAAATCTAAGATGCAGAGTTACATTCCTTTTCACCCATTATTTAGGATCTTGCAGTGATAGTCTTGGCAGCCTTATAACTCCGTAAATGCTAATCTTTGAGAATTTTTTTGTAGTAGCAACATTAAAATGTTATTTAGCACTGGACCAAGTCCTCAGGAATCCTAAAATGTGAGAGATACATGACTTAATAACGTGAATTAATAACAATGTTAAATAAAGTTAGTCCATACATGACAAAGGGCTGTGGAACATGAAACAAATGTGGATCAAAGGCATATAGAGATTTCATTCACATACAATTTTCTTTCTTAGATAATCTTTCAAACAAAACATAAGATGGCCAACGTTAAAGATAGTTATTTGCTGAAATTAAAAGTAAATAGCTGTATAGTATCTCAATAAGTGTTTTTACTTTAGATTGATAAAAACTTGTGCCTATGACTTCTCTTAAAGCTAGATAATCAGTTGTGGTTGGGTGCAAGTAGGTGGGTTTTATTTCTTTACTAACTTGTTTAGGTATATCAGGTAATATTAGAAAAATACTTCAATCCTTATTTGATTTCTTTTTTTTTTTTAAGATTTTATTTATTTATTTGACAGAGAGAGATCACAGGTAGATAGAGAGGCAGGCAGAGAGAGAGAAAGGGAAGCAGGCTCCCTGCTGAGCAGAGAGCCCGATGTGGGACTCGATCCCAGGACCTGAGATCATGACCTGAGCCGAAGGCAGCAGCTTAACCCACTGAGCCACCCAGGCACCCCCAATCCTTATTTGAAAGGCAGTGTTTCTCACTGCATCTATCTAAGTGGGAATAAAATTGGTAAAAACATCGTAGTTATGATAATATCAATTATCATGTGTTGAGTCTTATTCATTCCATAACTCATTTAATCTTTGTGACAGCCTTGTAAGGATGCACTTTTATTTTCATTCATAGGTAAGGAAACTGAAACACTGAGAGCTTGTGTAGCTTGCCTAAGTAAGTGGGTGAGTCAGGATTTACAACCAGGTAGCCTGGCCATAGAGGGCATGAACTTACCTTTCGCACTCTACATCCCAGAAGGTTCAGTTCCCTTAGACCTCATAAAACAAAAAGTAATTAGCCTGAGCATAGAGGTGGCAAGGTTTCAAAGTGGGATTTCAGTGTAAGAGCAATCAAAGACAAATATTGTGGTTTTTTTGTTTTTTGTTTTCTGTTTTAAGATTTTATTTATTTATTTGAGAGAGAGAGAGAGTGAGAGAGAACATGAGAGGGGAGAAGGTCAGAGGGAGGAGCAGACTCCCTATGGAGCTGGGAGCCTGATGCGGGACTTGATTCGGGAACTCCGGGATCATGACCTGAGCTGAAGGCAGTTGCCCAACCAACTGAGCCAACCAGGTGCCCCCCAAAATGTTGTTGTTTTAATCCAAATTATTGGAGATTTTTAAAAGTTCATATGTTTATTTGGGCTGATAAAAATGTGTTAATTTGTTCAATTGGTTAAAGGATTTACATGTAAAGATATATTATTTAGGTATACATAGTTAACTTAACCTTTCTCTTAAGGCCCTGTCCAAAGGCTTTTCCATGACAAGCCATGGTCAATCTGTACTTAAATATCTGAGAACATATGGAAATATAAGTGAAAGAATAGTAAGGAGAGTCTTTAGGGAAATACAAAAGTATAAGTTTAAGTTACTTTCCTAAAGAAACTCACAGATTAGGTCATCTCACATCACACAAATTTTTCAGAAAATGTGGTATGTACAATGGAATATTACTCAGCCATCAAAAAGGGTGATGAATAACCACCATTTGCATTGACATGGATGGAACTGGAAGGGATTATGCTCAGTGAAATAAGTTAAGCAGAGAAAGATGATTATCATATGTGATATATAAGGAATATCACGGAGGACCCCAGGGGAAGGGAGGGAAAACTAAGGGAGAGAAATCAGAGGGGAAAAAGAACCATGAGAGAATATGGCCTCTGGGAAACAAACTGAGGGTTTCAGAGGGGAGAGGGGTAGGGAGAATGGGTAGTAGCATGGTGATGGGTTTTAAGGAGGGCACATGTTACAATGAGCACAGGGTGTTATACGCAAACAATGGATCATGGAACACTACATCAAAAACTAATGATGTACAGTATGGTGACTAACGTAACACTATAATAATAATAATAATAATAAATAATAATAATAAATGAAAAAACAAATGTGGTGCAAGGTAGAAAGAAAAATTTGGAGTCAGACAGACCAGAATGTGTACTTGTTTGTGCTGTGATCTTGGGCAAGATAACTGACTTCTCTGAGCCTTAGTTTCATGACTGTTAAGTGCAACTAAAACTGCCTATGCAGGTTGCTGTACAGATTAAGGGACATAACATGTAAATCCACCTTGAATCATGGTGGTAGCTGCTTTAAAGCCATAAATATCCCCGCTTGAGCAAGATCACTATAATGTTAACTAGAAAAATGAATTTGTCACCGATCCTCTGAAGTCAGCCAACTATATATCTGAGCATGAAAAGTTCTGTCTAGACTCTCATTCATGAGTTGCAGAATTTGAATCCTGCATCTGTCACTTACCAGGTGGTTGCTTACTAGGCAATTTGCTTCATGTTCTTATGTCTCAGTTTACTCATTTGTACAATGTATACCATAGTACTCTCCTCATTGGTTGTTACAAGAATGAAGTAAGCCTTAGGGCAGGGACTTACACATGATTAGCAGTATAGAAGGGTTTGTTCAATAAAGATCATTAAAATGTATTTGTGACTTAAACTCTAATAATGGATTAGACTGGATGGTTTTTTAGTCACATACATTTCTGATATTCTTTGATTTGTGATTCAAATAGACAGTTGTTCCACATCTTACAGAGGCAATCAGAGGTATAAGCTTTTGGATATTTGGTAAATACTATTTTAAAAGCCTGATTAATTCAGCTTCATGATGTTGGTCTGAAGCTACCTTTTTTATGGGCCCACAATATCTGTATTTTTTTAATTGAAATCATTGTGTCTTTTGTGAATTTAAAGTGAAATAAGGCAAGTGAAATTTGAATTAATTATCTATCCCCCAAGATGTTTGATTTCATATATCCCCCTTGTAAGAATTTGAGTTCATGCAGGAAGAAAGGAAGAAGCCTGAGCAAAAGTGCAGTCACCTTGATGCCAAGGATTGTGATTATTAACAGCAAAATAACAGGTTATCCTTATAGTAACAGGCGATCAGACTCCGAGTCAGCGTTTTCCTCCAGTCTTCAAGAGTTCTGTCCTATTAATCTGCGGTCTGTTGCCAACCACTCAGATTGCTCCCCAAATATGAACTCCGTTCTCCATACTGGATACAAAGTGTTTCAGACTTATTTCTGATCCCAGTGTATGATTAGATGCTGACTGAGTGTCTGAGACAAATGATGAGACACCTTGTCAAGGTTATAGTCAGTAGCTCAGACACTCCATCTCATACAATTTAGAGTTGGAAGGTGGTGGTTGCATTTATTTCTGTTAAGTGAGCTTTGGAGATAAATGGCAGGCTTCATTTTCCAGCTTAACACTTTTGTGCAGGTGAATAATGGATAGCTAAAAGCAAAGACAGTATCTTAACAAAAGAAGAATGGGAACTGGGATTTAGTTTCCTCCATCTATCTAAAATATTATCCCCTATCTCTGAGGTATTATTGTCATCTCAATGGTACCCCCATTCATTAAACTTATTTTTGGCAAAACCTAAACATATGAGCATCAACCAAGGGATTATTAACTATGGTTTCTGCAGAGTGTAGACCATGCCATAAAAATTCTTGTGTTTCATCAGAAGATTACATCCAACTCAAAAGTAAAGTTTAAAACTGAATTTTAAAGAATATAGTTATGAATGAAAGCTTAAAAGGAATGTTTTCCAGGTGAAACTAGAAGTTGGAGTCCCCAAAAATATAATGTGATGGAAATACAGTTCAGCTTCAGAAAACATAGACCATGTCTGGTTTCTGTGTAGGAAGCCAGAAGCAAGCATCGCGGAAAGCACTTCAGATAGATTTGCCATCAAGAGAGGGGAAGGCTTTTTCTAGTTTCCTACAAAATGTCAGATATTGACTTTCAAAACTGTGATAGAGAGAAATATAAAATCTTTAATCCCTGCCTGCTCCTCAGTGCTGCTTCTGTTGATTTGTGCTGAAGGGAAGGACATGGGGAGGGGGGTGAAATGTGATTCACCCATAGACTTAGAGCTCAACAAAATATGAGTTTTTAAACTACTTGCTCTCCTTGGGCATTCCTGCTTCTTGGTTTAGCTATTAATCTAATTACCCCAATCAGGCTAAATTCCCTAGACGCTAAAGTTTGTTAGAAGCCACAGCAAGGGAAAGGTTAGTGGTACCCATCCCTTGATTGCTGAATGCCTGGAGTCCTTTTCTATGGCAGATGATGCATTGTTCCTGTGCCTGCATTGCCATAATCCCACCATTCTATAAGCCAGTATATAATTTTACAATCCTTCTCATTATTAGCATATTCCAATAAAGTTCAAATTTGTATAGCCTCAAAGCCATTAACATTTTGTAGCACATTCTGGGTGGCACATTGCTCATTCAGAAAAATGTCTGTAGAGGAACACTCTTCTGATATATTACACTCCTTGGTTCATCATTTAAAACTTGAGACATCCACCAGCATATACATCTTATTTAAAGTGTCAAAAGAGGGCAAAAAAAATTGCACTGACTAAAAAGCCTTGTTACTTAAACTTCAGGGATCACTGCATCCATTTTCTCTCTTTACTGTTAACCATTTTTTCCCTATTTTTTTTCCTCTATCCATTCAGTTTTAAATGAGAGTCACAGGAGGGACAGAATGAGTAAGCACCTTTTAAAGACCAGCATTTAAGCCAAACTTTTTAGGAAAAAATAAAATTATTATTTGTCTGGGTTTAAACGAGGCACCATAGAAATATCTATATTCTTAGGAGCATCTTCTTGGTGGTTAACATTTTTATAAAATATTGTTATTCAGGTAGGTGAGGCTAAAAAACAATCGAAATTTCTCACTTTTGTAGAGAGACTCAATAAAACCATTAAAGTCTGTAGGGAGGTTCTTGGAGTTTAAAAATTATAGCATTGATCTTTTTTGTCACTCCTTACGAATTTATTATAGGATAAATCACTGAAGAACATGACTACCATTTGGCTGAGTAGAGACTCAGTATCACTGTTTACTTTTTATGCTCCTATGGATGTTGGAATAGAATGGATGATCATCTCCTAATTGTGATAGAGTGAGCTTTTTGAATGACTCTCCTTTTACTCATTTTGATAGTATAATGGTCACCACCTGAGATTTATTCTTTCACTGGTTCTCAAACTCTGCTGGATTCTGATTCTCCAGAGAAGCTTTTTAACAAAAAGCTGCCCAAAGCCCACACATAGAAGAATCTGTTTGCAGGTGGTTGGGAAACAGCAATGATTTCTGCAGTTTTATCCACTCCTTATATGACTCAGAGACACTTAGTTTGGGAAACACTGAGTTCAAGTGATTCTTCAGTGGATTCTTCAAAATACAGATGCCTCTAGGAGATAAGATATGATCATACATTTATGTCCTAGATTGAAGATTGTTTTTTCTTTCTAATTTGTTTCTGCCTCATAGGATGACCCTCCTTGAACAAGACCAGTGTTGTGTTGACAAAGTGGCTGAAGGAGGGGTGGGGGGTGGATGATAGGATTGGATAGAAAAAGCCTTGATTTATAGCATTTGCTAATTTCTATGGTGTAAATTCTTTATCATGGCCGATTTCAAGGTACTAATGGATTAACAACCATCTCATAAAGTTTCTCTTGTGAGTTAACGACATGAGGCTCCTGCATACCACTGAGACTGTAACTATTTTTGAGAAAGAAAGAAGGTAGTTTCTGAATATATATATATATATATATATATATATATAGAGAGAGAGAGAGAGAGAGAGAGAGAGCGAGCCCTGAACCACTAAGGTACGGCTGGGTGTGATGCTCTAGTAAGGACAGCCAAGGAAGGGTTATGGTCAAAAGCCAATAAACAAAAGCTATAAGAAAGGAAATTTCATTTAAAAGTTCAACAGGATTTTATTTGGGATGCAGTTTTTTGGACCTAGTATAAAAGCTGTATGGATGAGAAAAATTGAGGAAGGTGGCTGAGGTCAGGTCTAGGTTAATGACAACATGTAGGCAGCCCAAACAAGAGGCATCCCAGAAAAGAGGAGATGAGCCACTAATCAGAAACCTAACAGGTCCACACAAAATCAAGCAGTAGATCAGTCAAGATGTCAAAGCCAGATGAAGCAGATAACATGTTTTAGACAGAGAGTGGCAAGTGGAGAGAAGACAATTTGCGGGTAAAGTTGAAGATGAAGCCAGGTCAAGTATCAGGAGTGTTGGTACTAATTGCCTTGCTACATTTACGCAGCATTGGGAGCAAAGAAGACCCTTAATAGAGTAAAGCTGTATGGTAATTTACACTACTGAAATACAGAGATTTAAAAGGGAACCTCAAATTATTCTAATTAGAGTGAAGACTTGCTCAACTATCTATGTGATGTCAAACTGTGCCATGTATGTTAACTTCCTGACAGACACTGTGGGAAACTCATCATTACTAGCGTCCTTGCTTAGAAGCCACATTCCAATTTAAGTTTTTCTTTTTCAAATACAACGGTATCAAAAATGGCTACCAGCTTTCTGAAATGTTAGTAGCTTATGATTTCTCTAGCAATAGGCAGTGATCTTCAAATCATATATTTCCCTTATACTCACAGTGGCAGACCCTTGGAGTACTCATGAGCTTTTGTCCTATCATCTAAAAGTAACTTGTAGAACAGGAAGAATTATTACTTCAACTACTTACCAATGCAGTCAAGATGGAAGAGTGATCTCTTGGATCCCATGTAAAAGAATAGAATGACCAATCTTTGAGTGGCATCTTAAGAGTACTATCGGGATTCATGAAGATATTGGAAGGGCAACCCGTTTGTTCTCTCCAAAATAATTGTTTAATAACTATACACAAAAATTAATGTAATATGTTAAGACAAAGATAATATTTCAAGAAATAATTAGTCTCTATTACAATGACAAACACCTTAGATAATGAATTATAAGGAAAAGGAATTAGAGTTGATTTATACCCACAGAAACAAATTCTGAATGAATAACCTTATTATAAATGTATGTTCATTTTTCTTATTTGATTTTGTCCACATTATTTCTCATTCTGACACTCTTTTTGCAATACAATCAAGCATAAAGATTTAGAGAAAGATAGTCCTATTTCTTATTGGTTTGGCATGTGAGCTTCATCCCCAAACCAAACTGACTCATGAAAGGTAATAAAAAGAACTGATACCACAGACTGAAGAGAAATATGCTATTAACAAGTGCCAACCTTGAGGGTCTCAGATCAGAAGTGAGTTAAAAAAACAAACAAATAAACAAAAAACACCCAAAACTACCTGGAGATATTAAGGCAGTTATTTTACTTCATCTATTTTGAGAACATAATTTCTTTTAAATGGCACTCCCATACCCTTTAATTTGGACCCTACATAAGTTAAATAATATAGTTTAATTCATGGTTATTAATTATTTAATTAATAATTAAGTATAAGTTTAATAAATTTATATGTAGTAAAAGGGCAGAGTAAAATGCTATCTTCAGTGCATAATTTAAGAATGATTAGAAACAGCATAGCACAAAAGTAACTTTATTTTTCTGAGCATTGATAATTAATAATAAAACAATAATATGAAAGGTAAAAACTGTGATCTAAGAAAAAAAGAATATAATTATACCTATCATGAAGATTGGTATATCATGCTTTTTGGTAACTGGAAAAAATAGAAATGTTATTGATTTTCTGATTATTTCTCATTTATAGTGAAATGAGAAAACAAACCAAATAATAAATTTCTAATAAAATGAGAAAGCAAACTCCATTTTCAGGAAATAAAATATTTTCTCCTTGGACTTGATACTAATTTGTATAGCGATACTAAGTAATGTCACACTTTACAAGGTTCTCAATAATTTATTGCAAATGTGGTATACACTTATCATGGTGATTTCACCTAAGAGGCATCATATGTAATTCATGAAAGTGGCTTTGAATTTCTTCAGTAGATCTTTGAATCTGCAGAGGTCAAATTTCCCTGTAAGTATCAAAATTATGTTAGAAAATAATCTTCTGTTTTCTTCATCCTTAATAAGTTATCCAATCACACACATACACACACATACACACACACACACACACACACACATTTGTATTTGTATTTGTATTTGTATTGAATTTGTATTTCTATTTGTAGGTGATCTTAATATATGAGAACCCATGCGTGGAAGAATGGCATCTTTTGATAATGTTGTATGGTAGGAATGATAAGAGAGCTTTACCTTCCATTCAGGTTATCCTATGAAAAATCTACCTGCAATTCCAGAAAAGCTATGAAAAAAATTCCAAAACCATTAGAAATGATGTTTAAACATATCAGGGAATTTGTATGTAAGTTAAAGGAAATAATGCTTCAATCATGTTATTTTACAATGAAAGCCTTAGATTAAATGTAGGTAAAAGACCTGCCTTTCACTGAAAATGTTATTTGTTTTTTCCCAGAAATACATTAAAGAGATAATTTTTATATCCAGAATGGCATAATTGTCACTTAAATTAATTTTCTTAAGAATAGAATAAATAAAAAGTACAAAGAGTGAGATAGATTTAGTTGTTTTATGAATAGCATTTGTTTGCAGTTGTATAAGATATTGGATTTCTCTGAAAAATTACATAAACAAAAAAAACTCTAGATAATGGCTCTACTGTTTCTGTAGTTTCTAAATACTACCTTTTAAAGTTATTGCTCAAATGTAGATATTTAAATATTTTATAGATAAGGACAGAATCCCCAACTATAAAACAGGAAGAATTTAAAATATTCAGAACATTTGAAACTTTGTTAGACACAAATCTCTGAATCTCTGAGAGACAAAAGTTGAGTTTCCATCAGTTTGGAAGCCATTTTGTAAAAATCTCTTGGGGTCTGTGCTGAACAGAAGAAATACTAAGTATAACTCAACCTTAGAGTGATAAATAACAGTTGAGTTTTTTACAGGATTGAACAGTTTAAATTCCATTCCTTAATAAATGAAGGCCATAGCCAAATAATAACAGTAAATGTGAATGTAATAGCAACAGCACAAATAAATGAGTTCTTGGAAGAAATAATTCTGTGAGCAGACACTAAATCAGCAGTGATTACTGTCTTACAAGAGTGTTTCAACTCCTCTTTTCATGTTACACTAATATCCTGAGCAATGGCATTATGTATTGGAAAGTAAAAGAGTAAGGCTAAAAATGTATTTTAAAACAAACAACAAAAAGTCACAAACACTGAATTCAACTCTTTTAATGAAAAATAAATTCAACTGAGTAAAACTGATCCAAATTTTACTATTATTTTACTAGTGTACATGTGAGATCAAAAGTGCATAGTCCAAAAAAAAAAAAAAAAACTACATAGCCTTATGTGAATGGAAACTTGAGCCACTGACAGCCAATCAGCCTCACTGAATTTTGCCTTCAAAATGGCCAATAAGGGGCGCCTGGGTGGCTCAGTGGGTTAAGCCGCTGCCTTCGGCCCAGGTCATGATCTCAGGGTCCTGGGATCGAGCCCCACATCGGGCTCTCTGCTCAGCGGTGAGCCTGTTTCCCTCTCTCTCTTCCTGCCTCTCTGTCTACTTGTGATCTCTCTTTCTGGCAAATAAAAAAAAAAAAAAAAAATTAAAAAAAAAATGGCCAATAAAATTGTTATGGACTGGGGTGCCTGGGTGGCTCGGTCGATCAGGACGCTGCTTTCGACTCAGGTCATGATCCCAGGTCCTGGGATCAAGCCCTGTGTCAGGATCACTGCTCAGTGGGGAGTCTGATTTTCCCTCTCACTCTGCCCTTCCCCCACCCCTGCTCATGATTGTGTGCATGCGCACGTGCGCGCTCTCTCTCTCTCTCTCTATATATATATATATATAAAACAAATAAAATCTTTAGAAAAAAATTGTTATGGACTTACATTTGCAAATATCAAAATCCAGGGGACTGTTGACCTTATTGTGATGAACAGTGGTCTTGGTTTTTCTGAGGAACCCAGTATGGGTCCTTTGAGGTTTCTGAAAGGGGTTCTGAAGCCTCCAAGAGAGAGAGACGAGGGAAAAAGAAGAGTGAGGAGATGTGGACATCTCCTTTTGCAGGTGCCATTGGCAGTCTGTCTTAGCTGCTGAAAAGTTATTTCTGGCAAAGACACAATAGGCTTCAAGTGTTCTTGCTTGATTTGCCCCAACAGACTCAAAACTATTGGGCCGAGTTCAGTGAAAATTAAAACAATAGTAAGGGACGCCTGGGTGGCTCAGTTGGTTAAGCGGCTGCCTTCGGCTCAGGTCATGATCCTAGTGTCCTGGGATTGAGTCCCATATCGGGCTCCTTGCTCGGCAGGGAGCCTACTTCTCCCTCTGCCTCTGCCTACTTGTGATCTTTCTCTCTCTGTCTCTCTCTCTGACAAATAAATAAATAAAATCTTTAAAAAAAAACAACAGTAAGAGTAAACATTTGACATTAAACAGTTGTCTTGTTTGAGTATGAGCATTTGACTTCCAAAACTATATCAAATATTTCATCTGTTAACCAGTTTTGAGAGATACATCATTTAAAACATTGTGCTTTGCTGAAGATTGGGCACAGTAAAGTGCTTGCAAAGTTTAAGACTATAGATTGTATAATTTGGGTTAAATGCTAGGTGGAAATAGATGTTTGTCCTCAAAACTATTGTTATATATTTAAAATCGGATCATTGACTTTCCTCAGGTCTTGCTTTTTCACTTTTACCTATTGTAGAATATTCCATCAGTATAATTATGCATTACCAACTTTGGTTGAATAAGAAGTAAGAAATATGGAAAGAAGATTTTAAAATTAACAATGTATCTCTATGCCTTTTCCTGAGGTTATACTTTTATTCTTTAAACACCACTGGATCTCCTTGGCATTTTTTGTCTGTTTGCCCCATAGTTTCTGGTACTTTTTGGACCTCCCACTAGTGAATCTAATTTCCTGTGTTCAAATACATATAAACACATGCATTAGACAATATAGAAATTGAGAGGAATGAGAATAATGAAGAGTGCTTGTGCATTATTCCAGTTATCTATTCTATAACACGCTATTGCAAAACTTAGTTGCTTAAAATGTTATTTGTTTTGCTACTAGTCTTCAGTTGGAGAAGTCTCTGTGGAGATTTTCATCTCAGCTCCACAAGGCTTCAGCTGGGATTTCTTTTTTTTTTTTTTTTTTAGATTTTTATTTATTTATTTGACAGAGAGAGATCACAAGTAGGCAGAGAGGCAGGCAGAGAGAGTGAGAGGGAAGCAGGCTCCCTTCAGAGCAGAGAGCCTGACGTGGGACTTGATCCCAGGACCCTGAGATCATGACCTGAGCCAAAGGCAGCGGCTTAAACCACTGAGCCACCCAGGCGCCCCCAGCTGGGATTTCTTAACAGTGGCTTGAGGTTAGGATGGCTCTTCCATCTTCCAAAATGGCTCACTCACAGGCTGGCTAGTTGTCAGTTGGGATGGAAGATGGTCAATTGAGAGGTCTATCAGAGCTATTGGCTGGGGGCTATTTCTTACACACCTGAGCTTCTCTGAAGGGCTGCCTTTACTTTTTCAACAAACAGTTTCAAAAAGTGAGTGTTCTAATGGATAGGAGATAGAGGCTGCCATCTCTCAAAGATCTGGAAATTGGCACAGGCCAACTTTTACCTTAGACTTATTGTTGAACAATCAGAACCCAAGGAAAAGGAACATTGACTCTACCTCTCTTTGGGAAAGATGTGAAAAAACAAAACAAAACAAAAAAACACAAACCTGTGGCCTCCTTAAATCACCACAGATGTGTTGTGCAAAATTTGGAATCTCAAAATATAAGTATGCTTCTGCCTATATCCAAAGCTACAGTAGGTGGCCATCAACACAGTGTGATTTTTCTTACATTCAAATTAATTTTCACAATGGCCTCCCAGAGTACCTAAAGTTTTACTTACTGAATTTTAGAGGTTAAACTTACCTCTGCCTGATCCCCTCATCTTAAGAATGAGAAGGAAGGAGAAGAAAAAAAAAAGGAAACTCGTGTGTTAAATGCACAGTCAATAGCAAATTTCATTTGGAACTCTGTCATCTAAAAGGGTTCCTTCTCCCATCTTTGGACTGTGCATTGTCTTCAGAAAGTTCCCGTCACCACATGCATAGGAAACCTAGGAAATCTTGGTCTCACATCACAAGGTCAATTTACTAGATTGACCAACTGTTCCCAAGGAGTGAAGGACCCTGCTGGAATGAAGCACATACGTTTGGAAGGTAGAAGAAATCTTACAACGATTGAAGACACACGTAAATACTTTGTGGCTAGGAAGTGGGTGTACATGGGAAATAGAATTAATGAGGTAGAAATGGAAGGAAACATATGGACACTGGGTGATTTAAATGCACAAAAGAGAGAAGAAGAAAATGAATTTTGTGGAAAATTCTTAGGTTTCACCCTGAGGACAAAAAGAAAGGATTTAACAGGTTTTAGTTTAATTCAAGCACTAACTAGAATAAAAGTATACTTACGATATTTTGATCTGTAAATATATAAAAATGACAGTTCTTTTGCATATGAAAGCATAAAAATGGTCTGCATTATGCTTTGTTGAAGAATAATGAGGGATGTCTTAAATATCACATAAGCCCATCTAAATGGCTTTTACACAGCATCTTCCTTTATTCAATTCTAGAAGATTTTTTAAAACTGCTTGAAATTGATTAGGCCATCTTTGGTTCCCTAACATAATAAAGCTTAGAAAATAGCTTTCACTGAGCCGCAGTATATTGTAATTTAAATTGAGTGATTTTCTAGCAGAGTCAGGTAAATGATGAGCCAAACTACAGTGTGGCCTTAGGTGAACCTATTCTAGGAACAAGCAACTTGTGTTTTAACTTGTTTTAGCAGATAAAACACAAAGGATACTGTTTATTAACCTTGTTCTCTATAGGTAGAGGTTTTGTACGTTGTGGTGTGGTTGGATTGAATCGATCAATTTAGCCAAACTGACCAGTCATCTCAGAACTAGGGATGTACAACCAGACCTAATTATAATTTAGAGGTAGGTATCGGGATTTCTTTCTTTCTTCCTTTTTCCCCTTCCTTTCCTTGTTCCCTTCCTTCTTTCAGAAAAGTAGAGCGGGTTTGCCACTATTTATTACAAAAGCAGGGAGTGAGTCAATTAATACATTCAGCTATTTTTCTCTGGCTAGAATAAAAATAATATGCATTATACACACTATCTATAATAGTTATGTAATCCTGATAACTATATTTAAAAATAGCTACTGAAATATGTCAGGACAGTGAGCTGAAAATAATAGACACTGGCTTTTGCTGATTTAAGCAAAATTTGGGTTTATTCGAAGGAAGTGCCGAAAAATGCCAGAAATCCACACTCAGGAGTATTTATTGCCAGGGATGAAGCCTCAGAATCCTGCTGTATCATACAGCTGGTCCAGTGGTGGTCCAGGGCACTATCACTGGGCTCATCTTCCACAGCTCGCACCCCTGACCCACTAGCATGGAACTAGAAAGGCCGCAGAATCTTGCCACAAAACAACCAAATTCTTGTGGTTTCTAGCTTTTGTCGGACCAGGCACAACTCATGGGTAGAGCCAAAATGTCTCAGCTCTGGCTGCCATAATAAAATGTCATAGATAGGGTGACTTAGTGAACGAACATTTAATTTCTTACAATTCTGGAGGCTGGGAAGTTCAATATTAATGTTCAATGGGGTTTAGGTTTTTAGTAAGGGGTCTCTTCCTGTCTTACAGATGGCTGCCTTCTTGTTATGTCTTTACATGGTACGAAAAGGGAGGGCTCTGTTCTCTTCTTATCAGGTCACTCATCCCATCATGAAGGCTTCACCTTTATGACCTCATCTAAATGTAATTAGTTTCCCAAAGGCCCTACTTCAAATATCACCACATTGGGGTTTAGGGATTTAACATATGAATTTTGGTGAGGTGTGAAGCTTTAGGCAGTAGCTCAAGGTTCCCTGACATCAAATCGTTAGCATTTGTGCTTTAGAGAAGGTACTGAACCCTTGGCAACTCTGAAAGGAGGTAGGTAAGAAATATTTTGATTCATTCTTCATCTTTCTTCCTCTTTGATCTAATGTAGGAGTTTCCCACTGGCCCTAAGCCCCTAAGAGCATGGGTGTCCTCTTTGATCAGAGTCCCTATTAGCTAAGTGTTTCTATATACATATAATATTTGTATAAATCAACTTATTTGTGTTATATTTATATTATTTATTTATTTATCTGCATCTATATTTGTATTTATATATTTGTATATATGCTGAATAAGTAATTCCTCATGTTCAGTGAAATCTGAACTCCTATTGTCCACAAAATGTGCAAATGCTTTTTTGAGTAGACGTAGACAGTACCAGAGCCAGGCTTTCAGTCACATTGGCTCTGACATTCTAGAAGTCCCCAAGTCTTAGGGTCTTGGCTACAAGGGCATCTATTTCGTACTCTCCCCAGTTTGAACATATCTTTGTCCAAGTACCTTCCCCACTGTGGTTCTAGCTAGACCTCAGCCAATCCAATTCTGCCTCTGCCTTAAACTCACTCTTAATACAGATGGTATTTAGGGATTTCATAGAGACGGGCATGATCCTTCACATCAAAAGGGCTTTAAAAGTGTTTCCTGGCCTGAAAGTGAAATGGTTATGGCTTAAAATGATCACATTCTTTGAAGGAATTTCTTCACCATCATAAAATAAGAAATTATGGGATTTTCCCAGGTATGGGAATTTGACTTTATTTTAGGGGTGTGGTAGCATTATTGTATAAACAGAAATGATAATAAGAATTTAACAAATTTTATAATGCTTTTAAATCACATATAGAATTTGATTCCCAAACTACAAGTTTTACATTCTAAGTGGAAGTTTGTGATATAAATGTTGAAAATGTCTTAACTGGATAATGAAGCAGAACAACCTAATTTCAACTCATTTAATATCCATTAAGACATCACAAAGTATTTATTGATTTGCTAAAAGAAAAATGAGAGAAAACAAGAATTGATTGGCTATTTACCCAAAACTTTATTAAACAGAGATGTAATTTAAAAATAGATTTTGAAAAAACTCTTAATTAGACTTAATTGACTAGTAAGACAACATCTATGGAACTTCAGTATGTCAATATTTGAGATAAAAAATAATACTCTATTAACTCTACATAATCAAAACAAACGTGAGATACTCAATTAACATTGGTTTCTTGCAAAGCATCTCCTGACTGGTAATTTTTCTCCAGTTTTAGAACACCATTTATTTTCTTAAGACTAACATTCCTTTGTCATCACGGACCCCTGAGTCTGAGGACTGCAAATAGGCCTGTGGAATAAGTGAGAATCTTATGTGAGCACATTGAGAAAGGGTATTTGATTGGGAGTAACTAAGTTGCGTTCAGTAAGACTGCCACTAACAACTGTTTGATCTTGGCCCAGAGCTTTAATTTTTCTATTCCTTGATTTCCTTAAATGAGAAGTAATGACATATATAATTCCTGAAGAATAACAGAACTAACATGCTGTGCCCACTATGAAACAGTGACAAACCTAATGTTTATATAGATGCTTTCTCTAGTTTCCACCCATTGATTCAATAATTTTATATTCCCTTCTATAGAATCTTCTCTCATTCTGAAAATGTACTGGGGATACAAAATTGTATAATAAAAAGAGAGGCAGTTATGCTAGATAAAAGTTGCACAATAAAATCATGGTTCGAATAGGAAAAAATGTTCCATGATTTTAACAACTGATGGAATATCAGAGAAAAGAATCCATATGCCATTAATTCTAGGATTCTCAACAAGCAACTTAGGAAGTACAACACAGGACACTTTGCAAAGGATGTGTAATTCTGTAACATAGAGTGTCTTGAACTGAGTCACATTTATAAAAGTAGGATAACATAAACATCTTTTTTTTTTTTTTTTTTTTTTTAAATTTCAGCTCACTGGCAGTCAGTGGTAAACAACACAGACCTGATCACCATGGGAGACCAAAATGTAGCCCTTAAAAATTTTTCATTGTTTCAAAGGGGGAAATACAGAGTAGGGGATAAAAAAGTACTGGAAGAAATAGAGTAGCTCATTTTATACAGAGCAGAACAGAAATGCTGACTAGACTCAAAGGAATAAGTAAGATAAATATATTAAGTTACAAAGGAAACAAGAGCATAGCTAAATGTACTACTCAAACAAACATTAGGAAAAAGAAAGAGAAGGGATACATAGAGGATGGTGAATGAGATTATTGTTTATTTTGAAATATGGAGGAAATGCTCAGAAGCACCGGAAATATAAACAGCCTGAAGAAAGACTGATTCTGAGGAATAGAAGGAAGAATGGAAAAGAGTCAGGTTGAGATTATTGCTTTTCATCTTGTTTTTCAGACTTAATAGAATAATGATTTTTAAAAACCCTCCAAATAGAGTAACTTGTGCTTATATGTATGTCTACATTTTCTATATAGACTCCTTTAAAAAAAAAGATTCATTTCCTTATTTGAGACAGAAACAGAAAAAGAGAGGAGAGAAGGGGAAGGAGAGGGGAAAAAGAGTCTTAAACAGATTCCATGTTGAGTGCTGAGCCCCATGCAGGGCCCGATCTCATGACCCTGAGATCACACTACCTGACCTAAAACCAAGAGTCTGACTCTTAACCAACTCTGTCACCCAGACACCCCTCTATATAGACTATCTATTTATCTATCTATTTATTTATCTATCTACCTGTATCTATCTACCTATCTACCTGTCTCTGGGTGACAGGTAGATATTCTCAGAGGTGATACTTGAGCTGAATTTCAAAGAGAAAGAGAAGTGTATTAGACAAACCAAGAAGGACCAGAACCGTCCTAATCTAACTATAGGATTTTAATGGATAATGGATGTCTTTTGGTCCAAATATAATGTTCATTAATGGTTGATTTAGAGACGAATAAGGAATAGCATGGAGGACATTAGGAGAAAAAAGGGGAAAATGAAAGGGGGGATTCAGAGGGGGAGATGAACCATGAAAGACTATAGACTCCAGGAAACAAACTGAGGGTTTCAGAGGGCAGGGGGGTGGGGGGATGGGTTAGTTCAGTGATAGATATTAGATGATTAGATATTGCACATACTGCAGTGAGCAGTAGGTATTATATGCAAACAATGAATCATGGAACACTATATCAAAAACTAATGAAGTACTGTATGGTGACTAGCATAACATCATAAAAAATAAAATAAAGAGAAGCAGGCTTAAAACAAGTCATTCTTTCTGAAAAAGGACTGCATTTTCCTCATATATATAAAAATGAGTGTAATGTTTAAATCAGTATTCTGCTATGGAGAAGACAGAGAGCAAGCCAGAGTCTGGCATCCTTGGTGAGGGAGTACTTCAGCAGTGTGGGCTGAGTAGCATTTTCAGAAGGTGAAGAAACCTTCAAAATCCTTGACAATCTAAGTTTGGAAGTGTTAATGCTGTAGTTTGGAGAGTTTTCAATGGTGACAGTTCTTGACACCAAATGAGACTGGAGTTCTCTCTATGAGTGGCTTTACTCACAATCCAGCTTACAGATAAATAGGCTGAGAGGAAGCAACATTACTTTTCAGGTGCCCTATACCACTGGCTTGGACTGAGGCTGTCACTCCAGTGGGGAAACAATGGCAGAAGATCCAGTGCCTGCTTGTGCACTATGAAACTGATCCTTGGATCATTCGTCAGTGTGTCCTACAGTGAGTGATCACTTGACGTTGGAGCAAATTTGTGAGAGCAAATGAATTGAACCTATAATTCGATCTTTGGTCATTCTAGCATTCTAATACGAAGGGTAGTCGAGACATTTCCAAAAAGTTGTATACCACAGAAAGATAAAAAATAAATCCGTGGAAAAAAGCCAGAGCTACAAAAACAACGTGTGAGCAAATAATTTAGTAAGTCTTAAATTTAATTCTAAACAATTATTTTGCTTTATGTTGAAAAATAATGATAGCAATTTTGTACCAAAGTCTAAGATATACTCAAACAACAACCATGGAAGTATGTTTGCATTTTAGTTTTCTTATTAGGGAAAGAGAAAGGATAGATGTGTATTAGGTCTTATTTAATAAATATGCTAGATATATGAGAGTAGTCATCACATTATAATTCTATGTGTACATTGTGAGCCATAAAAGGAAAAATGTTGGAATTAAGAAAACACAACCAAAATATTCTTCAATATACTAACATTTAAATGGGATTTTAAGGGGTTATAAAAGAGGCATTTAATAATAACAAATGTTATCATCCAGTAGAAACACATTAGTCACAAATACTGAAGTACCTAATAAAAAATAGTATAAGATATATTAATAGTTTAAAATTTAATTTAAAACACATGGTAGGACATGAGAATGTTTGACAAATCACAATCATTGAGGAAGACTTCAATTCAACCCTCTCAGCAGTTTTAAGATTAAGAAACTATCCTAGGGGTGCCTGGGAGGCTCAGTGGGTTAAAGCTTCTGCCTTCGGCTCAGGTCAGGATCTCAGGGTTCTGGGATGGAGCCCCGCATCGGGCTCTCTGCTCAGCGGGGAGCCTGCTTCCTCCTCTCTCTCTGCCTGCCTTTCTGCCTACTTTGATCTCTGTCTGTTAAATAAATAAATAAAATCTTAAAAAAAAAAACCCAAACCTATGCTAAATGGCTAACAGAGGGACAGGAATTCTGATACAAAATATACTTTCCTGCAGAGACGGAGAATTTCTTTTTTTTTTTTTTAAGATTTTTATTTATTTATTTGACAGAGAGAAATCACAAGTAGGCAGAGAGGCAGGCAGAGAGAAAGGGGGGAAGCAGGCTCCCTGCTGAGCAGAGAGCCTGATGCGGGGCTCGATCCCAGGTCCCTGAGATCATGATCTGAGCTGAAGGCAGAGGCTTAACCCCTGAGCCACCCAGGCACCCCGAGACGGAAAATTTCTAAAAAGACAACCCAATATAGTAAGGATGTACACAGATATACCACTAAAGATAGTTCATGCAGATGAAATGGCTAATGAACATTTTAATAGATGTACAGGAGAATCCATCATCAAGGAAATGTCTTTTTAAAAAGCTTTAAATTCATTGTCAAATGTTTAAAAATGTGATAATGCCCAGTGTTGCTGAGGATACAGAAAGAGAATAACATTGTACGGAGTGGGACCATTATTACTAAAGCCTTTGAGAAGCAATTTGCCAGTACCTACCAAAATTTAAAACATTCAATTTTTGAACAGGAGTTTCAATTGCATGACTGTAACCCAATGGAACATTTGTATGTTTGTTTGAACATGCTACTGTAACATCGTTTGTAATTGTGAAAACTTAGAAATACTATAAACATCCATCAACAAGAAAATATCTGAATACTTTAAACAATTATTGTACCTTCATAATTAGTTAAACCTACCTTTGGTGACATGAATATATTGCTAAGATATATTGTTAAGTAAAAGAAAATAAAGTTCTAGAAAAATGCATGTAGCATTTACAGGAAAAATAATATTTTCATGTAAATACCTAGAAAAAAGACTGAATGTGTAGACATTGAATTCTTAACTTTAGAAATTTCTGAGGAGATAGAAAGGCAATAAGGAGGAAGCTAATGAGCAATGTTCATGTTTTTCTGTGCATATTTTTCAGAAAATATGTATTAATGTTCTATTTGTGAAGTTAAAATTATCAAGAGCAGGCGGGAGAAGTGTTTACTTCATTTAAAATCCAGATAATTGAATTATTAGGGTAAGTAGTTATCAGACTTGTGAGCAGAATGACCACGATATGAATTCAGGAAGGTTCATTTTAAGACCTATCTTTTTTGCTGTTTTTTTGTTTTTAATCTTTGAAAGTCTTAAAGATATAAGGATTTATTAATTTATATTTTTTCTCACACATTCTTTTTCACTAACTAGACACCTGTGCTTCATCAGAGTCCAAAGGTATCGATGTACCAGACTGAAGTTTGCCCAAATGGTACATGTCAGCACGTTTGCAGAGTTGTCTCTATGTTCAATTTAATATGATAGCAAGTTGTCATTCTGCCTTATGGTCCACATCATTTGCATATGAGGGAAATATAATTATGCCTGGTGAGCATCCATTGAAAAGAAAACATTGAATTGTTTTCAACTCAATTCTTTTAAGATGTTACATGTCACGAGATGTCAGTCATATGCATTTTCTTTTTTTACAACTGTTACGCAGTCCTGAACTGTTTATTCTGCCAATAATTTGAGGTAATGAGGATTTTATTGTGTACTAGTTGAAATAAATCAGGTTTACAAGGCACTTGATAAAAATGTGAACATCATAAAGGAAAATAATCCAGTCATGTAACTGTAAAATGTAAAGGCTGTTTTGTCTGCAAGATTATTTGGAAATAGATTTATTATTACCTTGTAAAAGTCTGAAGGTATTCATGATTGATGGAGAAGAAAAAACACTAACTCTGTTCGGGACATGTACATAGACCTGATGTTCTGATTGAAGCAAAATATTATTCTTGGCATAGAGCCTAGTCTATTCCCTGATGGTTTAATAGTTTGGGCTCTATTGGTCTGTTGTTGAACTACATCATTTGTTAAATATATCATTAGAATTTGGAGTACTTGACAACTTAGCAAATTCTAGACTAATTACTTAGATCTAATCCGAGATCAGATCATCATGAATGGGAATTATTCATCTCTTTAATCATCTAAACAAATTCTTCCCCTTTAGGCAACTTTAGGAGTCATGTCAAGATCACAAAGCTCATTCCAATGTTTATGTTTGGGTTTTTATTTATGGATAGGTGACACTGTGTGTGTGTGTATGTGTGTGTGTCTGTGTGTGTCTGTGGGCACAAGTACTCACAGACTCATATATCTGTGTGCTTAAATGTGACAAATATGAAAAGAGAAAAGGAGATCATAAAAAAGAAGACTGTTTTCAGAATTGCTTCTTGTCTTCAAGAGGAAGGATCTCTGGGAAAACAGTCAGAATTAGGGTAGGGAGTACAGTCTCTGTACTTTTCTCTTTAATTCCTTTGATGAGAGCAATACTTTGCCTTGGTTGCCTCCATTTGCATGAATTATTTAATACTTAACTTAGGACGCATGGAATAAGTTAGCAGGATCCTCTTGGATTTTTTGTCAGACTGAGAAGTAATGTCTAGGAAATTTATTTGCTCCTCCCCACAAGCCATCTAATGACTGAAATCTGGTAATTTTCAGAGATAAACCAACCACCAGGAAATTCCAAGAGATGATGACAATAGAACGGCAGTAACTACCATTCTTGGGTGACCTCCAAAACAAGTTTGTCTGTTATTTCTGTTGGCTTTATTAAAATTTAGACCTAATAATCTCTGCCTAGGGTTGTGGTAGTATTATCAGTGATAGTGTCACTAAGTATCCTCCCACCTCCAACCAGAAACAGTGCTCCATGCACTGAAATTGTGAGGATAAGCTTATTTGTATCAAAAGCCAGACAAAAAACAGGAACTCATCTAAATACACAATGACAAGTATTTTAAATGGGTAATTAGAAATATATCTGTATCAGACATAGAGTGACATCACTGAAAAGACTGAAGTAAATTTATTGACATTCACGCTATGTAGTGGAAGGAAAAGCATTTGCTACAGAGCAATTTGTGAAACTAATTACAGTCTAGTTTTTCTAAAAGTAAGATATTTGTGAGTGACTTCTGTACCGTAAAAAAAGTCAGGCTGAAAGTAATGTTGTTTATGTTTATTGGGAGATTGGAAGCTCTGCACATGCCAAGGCAACTTTCTTATTAACTATTGCTTCCCAAACATCTACCACAGTACTTGGCACATAAAATATGTTCAATACATAGTCAAATAATTAATTCAGTAATCAAATAATATAAAGCAAATATTTCAATGCTTACCAAGTAATATTTGGTTAATGAATGGGAGACATTATTACCCTTCATGTATATCAAGAAGCAGAACTAAAATAACAACTCATAATTATTAGAATTGTTCCATCTAGCTCTGTAGCTTGCACATATGGCGCCTTATGGCAATTACATGAGGTCAAATAATTGAAAGGACCCATGAGACTCCATATGAGCCTTTAATAAAAATGAAGAATACAGTACAACAGGAGAAAAAAAGCACGGGGAAATATCAGAAACGTCCAAGACTCCCAGGCACAGCTCCAGGGACATTTCTGGGTAAGACAGGAAATACCCAATTTTCAGATCATGAACCTGAAAGAAATGTGCAAGGTACTTTCATCTCAGGGGAGCCAAGGCACTGATAAACGTAGCTCAGTCCAAGCTGTGGAACCGTATAAATCAGGCGCAAATCATCAACCTACACATTTTCAATAGACAATATAAATGGAGCTGATACAGGCCCCTTCCAAGGGGCTTTGGTCTTTACAAATTACATTCTACATTCATCACTAGCTAGTAACTTCCATCTCTGTCTTGGCCAATGGTCCTGGATATTGGTGGAGACAGGCACAGAGCTTCCCAAGCTGCCTGCAATATTACCTTGTTCTTACTCAGCGCTTTCACAGGGATTTGAAAAAAGCATCCCAATGCTGTCATCTGAAGAAGAGAAAGCTTCCCCATCAGGAAACACAGCTCCAGGAACACATAGTTTGAGAAATGAATGTGAGCTGCGCCCTTGTCCGTACTTGTCCATAACGGAGTTGTCTGTGTGTAGGACACAAACTGTATATTAGTTTATGGTGGACAGGAAGCAAGAAAAACACAGAGGAACATAATCTGGACCTCGACATTTCCATGGGTACCACCCATGCACTGTGGACCAGAGCCGGTTATGGGCAGTAGTCAGAGGCTCAAACCAGCAGATGCATTTGGTAAATTGAGATTTTGGTGAAATCCATTCCTGAGTATTCTGAACAGTTGATACCAAAGGGGTTTAACTATCCTAGTAACAATGTCGAGCCTGTTGGGAAAATGTGAAAATATTAGTGGGTGGAGAACAAGGCAAGCAGGCAATGTCTCAATGGTAAACCATTACAAAATATTTAGTGTGTAAATAAACAAATGATTATTGCAAGCTCCTCCTCCCCCCTCCCTACTCTGTATTTAGAGCAGGACACATGATTCTGGAAGGCTTGTAAGAGTGAGACAAGGTCTTGAATTTGTGACAACTTGATGCCAAGGAGGTTCGAGGCAGTGGTTCAAATGCAAAAAGAGGCAAAGCTGTAAGTAGCATAACCGTAGTTTAAAGTGAACGTTTAGTTCCAGCCACGAGGTACATGCCAAGTTATCAAGCTGGATCCAACTGAATGTAAGCAGAGAGATAGTAACCGTAAGCCCTCTGATTCTTGCTTAGTCATCCTGTAGAAATTGCTTTTTAAAATCCAGCCTAGGGGCGCCTGGGTGGCTCAGTCTGTTAAGCATCTGCCTTGGGCTCAGGTCATGATCCTGGGGCCCTGGAATTGAGTCCCATGTTGGGCTCTCTGCTCAGCGGGAGGCTGCTTCTCCCTCTCTCTGCTGCTCCCCCTGCTTGTGTTCTCTCTGTCAAATAAAATCTTAAAACAAAACAAAAAGACCCTTAAAATCCAGCCTAATTAAAATGACATTGGCACACAAAGTAGCATAGCAATTGAGAGCCAAATTCTAGTAGCTGAGAGTCTGATTCAAACCCTGACTCCTGTGATTTTCATCTGTGTGACCTTGGACATGTTATTAGTTTTAAACCTACTCTTTTGTTTTTGTTTCCTCATCTGTAAACTGGGAATAATATTGGCACCTACTTCAAAAGAGTGCTTTTAGAATCAAATGCCATAATAATAAATGTACGATTCTCAGGACAACATCGGACACAATACAATATAACATCGAGTGCTAGCCACTATTCTTATTCTCAGAGGCTGGAGTGGAATTACGCTGCAGCAGGAGTGTAGAGTCTGGCCTGGTGCTTTTTTTTTTTTTTTTTTATAAAGATTTTATTTACCTATTTGACAGAGAGATTACAAGCGGGCAGAGAGGCAGAGAGAGAGGGGGAAGCAGGCTCCCCGCTGAGCAGAGAGCCAGATATGGGGCTCGATCCCAGCACCCTAGGATCATGACCTGAGCCAAAGGCAGAAGCTTTAACCCACTGAGCCATCCAGGTGCCCCTGGCCTGGTGCTTTTGACCAGGCCAGCTGCCTCTGCTCTGCTGTAGCTGGTAATGGGTCAGAATCAACCTTTCCTTCTCATTAAGTCCCATGTGCTGTGGAACAATTTGTATCAGTAACTCTCATTTAATGTTACACTTCCTGATCCCCTGCTGGCCTCTCTGGCCCCTAAGCCACAAAGATTTTGCTTTTTATGGATTCTGTGCAGTAGATTGATCTTTGGGACTGATGTTTAGCTTACTCCTTTGACCATATCTGCTAGACTTTTCAGTTTCATACAGGCAGGAATCACATTATTTTACTTGCCAGCGGGTACTTATTATCTAACTGAGCACCTGGAACGTAGTAGAACCAGAGCCAGTGGTTTATTAAAAGAAGGAAGGAGTTACCATCGGCACACAGATATGGCATTTGATTTTCCTTCGGTAATAACCTCAGGTTCCCTTCTCTGATACGAGCCATGATTCAATCTCTTTCTTAACTGTCTTCATGTCCTTAAGTTAATCTCCTCCTCGCTCCAGTTCAGTCCCTAAAATTCAACCTAGTAGAGGTTCCCAGTGTGGGACCTGTGAGCGGGACCTGGACATGAGGAATACTGAGTTGTCAGCACGAGAATCAAGGAAAGTTATTATACCAAGTACCTTCAGAATACACTGCATACTCAATAGTAAAATAAAATTTGTTGTCTCATCTCAGTACGCTGGTTTTATGCCCTGTGCTTATGTCAACATGCATACATAATAAATTTAAGAGTAAAATAGACAGTTATTGTGGAAAACAACCATGTCACACAGTAATGTGATGTATTATAGATGACACCCTCAAACAATATCTAAATTACTCAAAGACTTCTTTGGTCTTCTTTCATTCCCACTAAGTATATCTAACCACCCAAAACTCATCTCAGTACTAGCTGCAAGTTTCAGGAAACACGACCATTGTGTCATAATAACATGAAGCTGAGATTGTGCTCCCGGATTATTTGGTAGATGTGGAAATCGCTTCTAGGAAGACGATCGCTTGCCCTAAGTGATGTTAGAAGACAGATGAAGAGTATGCTCTCTTCATTATCTTAGAATGTCTCCCTGGGGACCTGCCATAATGAAGAGAAATGCTTAGTCATTTCCCTTTGGGATATAGAGTGTTTATCTCCTTCTAGGTTCATTATAACTCACAGAGGAATAGTTGTCCACACACCTTGGCAATGAGGTTCTGTCCTTTCCCGTGGGGTATATCTTTATACTTGGTGCTTCAGCTACTCCTGACTCATGTTTGGCCCATTTCCTTTTTTCTTCAAAGTAAAGACACACAATTACTGGTCCTGACATTTTATGTGTTAAATTAGTTGTGATTTTGAATAAGAAAAAATTGCTTTCCAAGCAGGATGGATCGTTTACTTATTTCATCAGGCACTTGTAGCAGTGAAGATTGAGAAGGCTTTAATGCCTTGGAATTTTCTTTTTATTATGCTATTGAACAAATTATAGAGCTAATGAGATTTACACTAAATGGGAAATCTCTGCATCACCTGCTGTTTTATGGGTCTTAGGGAAAAATTGTTGATAATGTCTCTCTTTCTGCAATTAGACAAAGTTTTGCTTTTAAACAATATTTTCTCTGAATGTAAAATATAGACTCACATTATCTCTTCATCAGAAACAAATGTGATATGGTATTTGAAACATATAGTTCAAATCAAGGGTCTCCTTACACGCAGTGAAATATTTAATCAAAATGATGCGGTAGGAACTAAGTTTGATTTCAGGCAACACAAGTTCAAATCCTGGCTCTGCTAGTTTTAGTTTTTAAATTGGGAAACTTGCTTAGTATCTCAATTTCTTCAGGTGAAAAATATCAGTATTTCAGTGATTTATATATCAGGGTAAATGTGAAAACTAGATCAATGCTTAAAACTTTGTAAAAACTCCATAAATTACAGTGGTGTTGAAGTTGTCAAGGAAGTTAAAAACCATCTCCTTAACTAGATAGTCTTTTTTTTTAAGATTTTTGTTTGTTTGTTTGTTTGTTTTGTGACAGAGAGAGAGGAGAGGGATCACAAGCAGGCAGGCAGAGAGAGAGGGGGAAGCAGGCTCCCCACTGAGCAGAGAGACCGATGTGGGGCTCAATCCCAGGACCCTGAGATCATGACCTGAGCCGAAGGCAGAGGCTCAACCCTCTGAGCCACCCAGGCGCCCTAGATAGTCTTTTATAAGAAGTTTTAAAACTTGGTTTGGGTGGAGATGAACAATCCTGTAATATCATAAAAAAGTACCCTGAACTACCTTGAGTCCTTCATTAGAGACTATTACAAACCATGAAGGTTTAAGAGGAAAAGACAATTAAGATAAGAAGGAAAGTAGATTTGATGAAAATGGCAAGTCAGAAACCATGACAATAGCAGGTCAATACTTTCATATGGAGTCAAGAAATTGGAAGAGGATCTTTCTAAATCCGATGGTGCGATAGGTTGTGGCAAAGGAAAGATAAGATTAAATTAAGAGATGCATATTGTTCATAATTCACATGGAGAAATTATTTTATTTGGAAATGCATACATTTCTTCTTCTGCTCTCTCAGACTTATCCAAGCCTTTTTAGTCTGTGTTGCTAAAGTACCACCGTTACCCCGAAAGAAACCTGTACCAGAAAAACAGGAGCACAAACATATATCAGATCTCAAAAGAGATGGCTCTCCCCCTACCCTGGCACAGTGGTGTGTGCGTTTTTTTTTTTTTTTTTTTTTTTTGAGTTTCTAAACAATAAACGAAACTACTTTCTTATTACCTTGAAATATATTTTTGTGGAGCTATATGAGGGCACCCAGGTTGCCACTGAAATCGATATAAATGATTCAATAAAGATACACAAGAATATAATAGAAGTTCATGTGGTCTGGGAAAGATAAGACACACTACATTAACCTTCTCCATGAGAAATAAGGCAAACATGCACATCTATCTAAATACCTCCGGAATTGTGAGCTCAATGCATTTCTGTCATTGGCTGAACAATATGTTGCTGTTGGAATATCCCCCTTGCTGAGACTTTTCTATCCAAAGCAAGCTGCCAGTTTTAAGCAGCCCTTGGCCATGCAGCCATAAAGCAGAGAGGAAAATAAGTCTGTGAGTTTAAAACCTGCTGTTTGGTACAAAAAATAAAATACAGCATATTCTAAAGTAGTTGTGGTTTTATCCCGTGAAGCGCCGCTCAGCTGCAGAGACTTGGGTAGCAAGTCATCCAAATGAGTATCAGTGCAACATGCGTTGCCTGAGAATTTTCCTCAGAACAGGACCTGTTGAGTCCATCCCTCACTGTGCACTTTCTTCTCCTGCTTTTTAATTTTTTAAAACACTCACAGAAGTGAAATCTTTTGATTTTTAGACATAAACATGACTTACCTGCAACTAACCCTAGAAAAGATGTGTGAGAAATCCTTTAAGCATTCACTCAACCACTGCCTATTAAGCCACCAAGATATGTTCTATTGGCTGAGTACCTTACTAAGTCCTGATGATTAAGATAAAAACAATAAGAGCTCAAAAGTACCTAAAGACTGCATTAGTTATTAAAAAAATAATAACTGAGCAGACACAGGAAGATAGGGTTAGTTTTCAAATGGTGGTAAGAAAAGGGTGTTATGGCAGTGTAAGGAAAGAGACCATATCTCATTTGGGGATACCAAGAAAAGCTTCTTAAAAGTGTCATGTAGTGTGAGAGCAGAAAGAAGAGACCTAGTTGAAATAAGAGAGAATGAATAGACAGGCTAGCTCAGACAGGGCAGAGACACTGGAAGGAAGTGGGATCAGCCTTTCATAAAAAGAAACTAGTCCTGTGGGTCTCCGCTTTGGGTGAACTTCAAGTATGTAACTGTGGCTGGGGCTTGGTAGTATACCTGGGAAGGGGTAGTATACCTGGGAAGTATACCTGGGTGGCACAGATGGCATGGCAGAAGGGAGCAAGGTTTATCACAGAGGGTTTGCTAAACCAGAACTTCTCCAAGTATAAGCAGCAGACTGGCACTCTCAGAGTAACTTGGGAGCTGGGTAGAAATCAAGAATCTGATTCAGGGGGTCTGGGATAAAGCTTGAAATTCTACAATTGTAACAAACTCTCATATACCCCTTTCTAGTAGCAAAATATAAACTATATTAAGAGTTTGTTCCTCATCCCGTAGGCAACTGAGGAATGGGTATGATTTGGACTTTAGAAAAAGTACCCAATTTGCATTAAAGTGGTTGTAATTCTGGGCACAATGCTTTGTTCATGATGGCTGAATGAATGAATCAATCAATCAATGGGTGAGAGTTTTTTTTTTTTTAATAACCCTAGTGTTCAGATTCTAAATCTGTTTTTTTTTAAACTGTAATAACTTCCAGTTAGACTCTTTCTATGAAGATAAAGGTGTTAAAATGTGCAGATTGTAGAAAATGTATGGTATTGGATTTATAGACAGGGGACTGAATATTATGTAACATTTTCTATCCTGATACCTCAATGTGGTATATATCAAGGATTGCTTTTTATCAAGTACCATTCCTAGTTGCTATGAATTTTTCCTATGCTTCTGATGAAATAAGATTGGAGTCTGGGCTGTGGTTGGACAGTCCTGGGGGACGTTGAATAATTGCCAACTGACTTCTGGGAAAACCTGCTCATTAGAGGGAGAAGAGGGTCTCAGTGCTCACCTACATTTGGAAGTTCCACTTGGGGAATTGGCCCTGCTTGTTTTATTTGCTCTGAGCTAGTGTTGTCATGAAAAGTAGAAAGTGGGTATTTTAAATTATTTTTTATGGAGAGGGAGAGAAAATGAGAATGAGGGCACACAGCTGCTTATTTCTCAAGAATATTGCTAAGCTCAGAGCGTCTGAGTCAAAGAATTCCTCCCAGGCTGTTGTTGATTATGACTTATGAAAGGGCACCTGTCCGACCTGACAAGTGTACACAGTGCTGTAGGCTTCAACTTTCCATTAGTAACAAGAGCCCCAAAAGGTTAATTTGTTTTGGCACTTCCTGATTACTTTCTGTGTTCATCTCGTTCTGAGACTTCACATTCACCACCTGATTTAGGGTCTCTACTTAGCAACATATTGTCATTTTCCCTGACTTATTGCTGGCTCTGGTCCTGTGATCTCTAAATGCAGTTAAATAGCTAAAATCAATTTTCTGTTTAGAGGGGTTGATGGCACCTAGAGGAATTTGCAGATTTCTCTTCTTGGAAGTGTTTGGGAGTCATACTGAAGTGTCATTCCAAACGGATGGAATTTGGAGGCCTTATCCCATCCATGACCTGGATGCAAGTCCCTTTAGGTCAGGTGCTTTTGATTTCCTCATTTGGGGAGGCTTTGTCTTCTCAAGCATCCTATCAGCTGCAAACTTTTTGAGGAACACTAATATTTTAGTCTGTTTCTTTTAAACAATTGTTTTTAATGTATGTGGATAAAAAAATCCTATTCTGGGAACTCACGTGTAGGGTCTCAAAAATAACAGAAACGTCTGTGAAAAGTCCTCAGGTTGTTGGCCCGGCAGAGCACACCACACCCATGGTCTCTCGTGTAGCTTTTGAGCCTTTCATTTACACTCTACTTTGATTTCCCCACACTAGGTATAGATTCTTATCATATTTCCTTTTTCTCCACTCACACCTTTAGTCTTCCTACCAGAAGGTTACTGGTTTAGGTAAGATTTTGAAACACACACTTAGAATCTAAGAACTATCTTCTTGAAAGTTTTTTTCCATCAGACCATTGTCCCATGTTTATTCCCTTCATAAACCTCCAGGAATTCCATAGGAGACGTGCACATGAACATGTACGTTCATCCATATCCCTGTAGTTTTCATGATGCTACTGACTGTTTCACTTCATTATGAAGCATTCCTTGTTATATCATTTCCTGTTCCAAAAAGGACTGAAATACATATTGTGAATACCTTGTTATTGTAAATAACAGCAGTATTTAGTTATTTTTCCTTGTGTAGCCTCAATTTTGTCATCTGTAAATTTAAATATTAGGACAACTTGTAAATCTGAGTTTCTCAGGAAGAAATGATCATTTTGTGTTTGTGTGTGTGTGTGTGTATGTGTGTGGTTATGTACTAATGAAAGTGCTGACATTCTGTGTTCTTTTCACACTATTAGTGTCAAGGACTATATCATTATCTCGAGTTTTTGTTTCAGAGTGGACTATTAACTCTGTTGTTATCTATTGTGATGATCAAGGATGGGTTGGTGGCAATTTGAGTAGTACTTGGGTCGTCTTTTTGGTTATTCAGTTCAATTTAAGGACTATGACTGGTTAGCTAAGTGGTATCTAACATAGTTCACCATATTTCAAGATTCACCCAGTCTAATAGGATACATGGAACTCTTCAAATCAAAGATCATTCAGGCACAAGAGTAAAATTCATGTCCTTGGTTCATGATTTGCCTAACTCCATCCCACCCTCATGTGGCTCCTTTAGGCCCAGGACCTTGATATTTACCCTTGTAGTTCTTCAATTCCACACAGGCTTCACCTTTCCTTCCTATTGAACTTGGCCTTTGTCCTTGTTAATATCTTTGTTCCTTTTTCCTCTGAGAGTATTTATAAATAACTCTTAGAGAAATTCCCTTCCAAACATGACCTGACTTCCCAAAGTATCCTTTTCCTATATTCACCCAAAGAGTAGTGCTTGATTTCCCCTGTATAAAACCAGTAACTATTTAGAAAACAAAATAAAGATATATTCTGGGCACATTAGAAACTAAGCATTAACTCCTTAGGAATAAATACTAAAAGAAACGTGGACGATCTACTTATTTTCAAGCTCATCCATTTCTGTAAATTAAGTATACACAGTTTTTTGTATGTCAACCATACCTCAACAAAGTGGTTAAAAAAAGAAATATTTCTCATTGAAATGGACATTATTAAACAAACAAACAAAATAGAAACTTGAAAGGAACAGATGTAGAAAGAAAAATCAACTATGTTTAAAGATCCTCCTACATTGATCTATGAATCCAATGTAATTCAAATAAAAATCTGACTATAATATTTCTACTTATATGTAGCTCGACTAAATTGGGAAGTTTTCGAAGGATGGGGCTTTAAGTAATTATTTGTGATCTTGTAAGATTTCTAACAAAAAAATGTAATAATAACTATCATCAATTATCAGATAGTCTGCCATTTTAACTCTGATTTAGTAAATTTCTGCTATTGTCTAGAAAGAATATTTCCATGTTTAAAGTTTTTAAAAAGCATCATGAGAGGAATTAGCTCTATTTACATGTAAAATTGATAAATAATAAACATGGAGAAAACACAGGTTTTTAAATAGATGACATTGAGATAGATGACTAGTTTTTCACATGATTGTAACTTAAAAATGAAACCATGGACGGAATAAAATTGGTTGAATGTTCTAAAACTGTCATCATATATAACCTTTTTAAATGTGAAATCATAAAAGAAACAACTGATAAAGATGTTGAAAACATTCATAGAGCCCCCACCAACAGAAAACACTTACCACAACTGAGGGGGAAAAAAAGTGAAACAAATGTGGGCTTTTTCAAAACTGGTGACATAAAATTTAACCCTTAGTCTACAAAGTTACACAGATTTACTGTGATCCATAAGGGCAAGATGAAAAATATGAAACAAAATTTGACAGAATACAAATAGTCAAAGCACTAAGGTTGGCAGGGTCCAAAGGTGGAAATACAAATAGCCACAAATACGAGAAGATGCTCAACTCACTGATATCTAATGAAATAAAATTGATACAAAGGAGTCTTTTTGACAGTCATACGGGTAAATATTAAAATGATCATTTTTCATGTAGGTATATATTTATGCATAGCAAATCATCTCAAAACATGGTAGCTTAAAATAATTACTTATTTTTTCTCATGTTTCTATAATTCAGCAATTTGAGCAGGGATCAGTTAATTTTCTCCAGGTGGCAGTGGCCAGACTGAAAAGCCTAAGAAGTCTTCCCTCAGACATCTGTTTCGTCATTCTCCTTCATACGGCATTTCTCTTTCTCCTCACAGTATCTGAGAATTTATTCACCAATCTGGAGCTTATTTACAGCATCCTGGTTGGCTTTTCTGAGCAAAGTAGAAGCTACTGGACCTCTTACAGTCTTGGCCCGGAACCAGCATAGCGCCACCTCTGCTGTGTTCTACTGGTCAAAGCAAGTCAGAATCAGTGGAAATGTAATGGGGGGGAATGAGTCTCCCCTCCTGACAGGAGGGATGACATATGTGGACAGGGATGAGAGGAATTGTCAGAGGACCTTTTTGGAGATTGTAAAGTAATACACAGAGCAGTGGCAAACTCACAAACTCTCTGCAGTAATAAACAAGGAATAAAATGTTAATAAGACATTTGAAATTATGTTCAGATTTTTAAAGTAATAATATCCACGCTATTCCTAGAAATGTATTTTATAGGTATCTTACAGAAAATCTGAATTTATAAAAACAAGGGAAAAGTTAGTTCATCAAAATATTTTTTTTGGTTGAAATTAGAGGAATAAATCCAAATGCTTATCTTTGGAAGATAAGTTAAATAAAATATGGGTTCTACATAATTAAATACTGTAAAACTTTTTATGTCTGAACTAGCTTAAAATGGAAAAGGGTCCAAATTGAAATTCTGTACCAATCATTCTTATTTATTCATTGGCTTATTAAAAAAAATGGCTAGTAACTATCTACTATGCTAAACAAAAACAAAAATAAAACACTGGAAGAAAGTTTAATCTGTAAGAATTGACCTGTGGCCTGTGTTTTCAGGATCTAGAATTTTAACTATAATATTATAAATCTTAATTCTGAATCCAGAAGATTTTTAATTTAGGACTGTTTTCAAATAATAGTTTAAAAATGATATCACTTGTCCACAGCCTGAAGCTAATTTCTTTTGAAACAAAATTAGTAAGAAGATGATGTCCGTATCACCCAATTAAGACAAACCCATATCCAAAATACAATTATTTTGTATACTTTGTATATTTTGCATATGATATTTGCATTTCCTTCCTGGTGGGTGTGTATTTACCATGTGCAACTTTAACAAAGAAAAAGGATTAAAAAATTGTTTTTGATTTGTGAAACATAATTGTGCAACCTTTCTAACGCAAATTTCAAAATCGGCATTTAATTAACATATGGTAAATTATCCTGTAACCATTACTGCTTAAGGACTGTCATAGTGTGCTGGCTATGGTTCCTAAGAATAAATACATCCATTAACAGTAAGCTGAGTTCTCTGTTTTGCTCTCATCCTTAGCCAGTCTAATCCTCTTAGCTCTTTGGTCCTATGGCCTGTGTCAGTTCTTACTGTACTTGAGGATTTAAGGAATCATCAAGAGAGAACTACCCTTGCTTCAAATGTAGGTTCATCTCCTTACATTGGCCATCATCAACTGCGCATAAAATTTCAGACCTTGTACAAATATTCATCTAGCATTTGATTCCTTGCATTCCTGTCTTCCTGTTTATTATTATAATTTGCATAATTTATTTAAAGCATATGATTTACATATATATCCTTATTTATTTCTAACTAATCCTATTGAGAAGGTACTTGTCTTAGATTGGGAGTTTTGGCAGCCCAGCCTGAAACACAGGTTCCTGGAATAGTGACTCAATTGAGGGAATGTTCTTCAAAAAGGTAAGTGAGAGAAACAGGATAGCACAGGAACAAAAAAACTAAGCAAAATCGTCTCTGCTGGTGACGAGTATCAACCTAATTCCATAGGAAGCTCCAAAACACAGAAAGTAGCACAGAGTTTTTCCTACCTTAAGGCAAGGTAGTTGGTGTTTTGTATCCCTCGCTGATCAGTCAGGGGCTGCCCCTGGTAAGGGAGAAGGGTAGCGAACTGTTAATACCTCCTCTCATAGTGGCTGGAGCTGGGTATGTGGTCCACACAGTGACTCAGAGGAGGGCACCAAAGCACCCTTTAAAGTCCTGTCATCTGTCTAGAATGACATATTTAGTAAGTAATGAAGAACCACACTATGTTAGCCTTAAACCTAAATATTACTCCATTGTTTTCTAGACCTGGTGTCTATTCTGATTGCTGATAACTTGGCAAGCCTCAAAACCTCCTGGCTCCACGAATGTTAGTGTTCAAGTGGAAATTCTGCTTTGTTGGAAGCCAAATATATCTCTTTCACTGAAGAGTGACTTTAAGCAGAATAGTCCTTGGTACCAGAGGGTAACATTGGCCAATGGCCATTTCAGTCCATTTCTTCCTTGTTCTGGTAGGCTGTATTAGGACTGGGATGGCCAAAAGTTTGGACAGTCTCTGGGATGATGAGATGTAGGAGAGAATTTCCAAAGATCTCAAGAAAGATCTAACCCACCCCGTTATTTTTCTTAGGAAGTGTAGAGTGAACTGGTCCTCACCCACCCCAAGGAATTGAAAACACAAAGAAGTTCTGATATATCCCCCCTCTTCTCTGCAACTAGATTAGGAGTGAGACCTTCAGATCTCAGCCAAAGCTCTGGGGGACAGTGGGGATACCTAGATATTGAGGTGTGGGTTGTGACTAGGCAGAGAAGCATAGAATGTGGTAGGTAGTGTCCATATCGCTAGAGATAGTGCATTGTCATTGACCCCACACAATAAATGATTGGAAATGCTAAGCTTTTGCTCTCTCGTCTTCACCGCCTGAGTCGCTGTGGTGCAGCATGCTGCATACCAGTGACCAGGTAACAACATCAATCTATTTTAGCTCATTTCATTTGACACATCATTGAATAATAATGAAAGCTAATTTTAAACAGTCTAGCAATCTGCCTTTGCATGAAATGTGTCCATGCCAAGAATATTTTCACTGTTCATTGAAAAATTTACTATTCCCAAGCATGCAACTCACTTTGGTAAAAAGTGATTATGATTTAATTTAGCCTGTCTATGTGACTAGAAGTTTCCCAACATTTCTTATGGAAATACTGTGACTTTCTTCCTGGAAGGGCCATGCCTTACACTAACTGGAGAAATATTGGGGTGACCCTCAGACCTATATTTTGTCTTGAGGCAATTGAGAGTGACCATTTAACTTGGCAGGAATCCGTCTAAGATGAGTGACTCAGGTGAAGGAGCTGTAATTTATTTTTTAACCTCAATCACTCAGTGTCATTTTGGCAGTTCTCTGTTCATAAATATCTCTCTTAAGCTCCGAGTCATTTTGCAACAGTGATTCTGAGTGAATCTGTCAGAACTGAGTCGTCAGGGCTAATCACCATGGCTAGATTTGGTAAGACTCCCATCTGTGGTAGCTGCAATGTAAGAGCTCAAGTGACTCATGAACTCATTAAGCCTAATGCATCCTGCAGTTAGGATGCTGTGACGTGACAGACTGACTTAAGGACCACTTTTCCCTTCTCCATTTTGCCTGCACACACTCCCACACATACCCATTTGTCTATGTGTTATTTAGAATGAATCTATTTCCCTAGTCACTATCTCACTGGGATGTTTAGAAGGGGAAAGGGACAGAAAAGGAATATATTTTGCCTCTGAATTTGGATTTGTGGCCAGACTTCTTGCTTCTTAGAGACAACACTTTCTCTCAACCACACTTCTGACTGGCCACTTCTTCAGCTTAATTTCTTTAAAAATAAGGGAATGCCGGGGTGCCTGGGTGGCTCAGTGGGTTAAATCCTCTGCCTTTGGCTCAGGTCATGATCCCAGGTTCCTGGGATCGAGCCCTGCATCGGGTTCTCTGCTCAGCAGGGAGCCTGCTTCCTCCTCTCTCTCTGCTTGCTCCTCTGCCTATTTGTGATCTCTGTCTGTCAAATAAATAAGTAAAATCTTAAAAAAAAAGAAAAATATAAAAAAAATAAAATAAAGGAATACCTGCCACCACTTTCTCACCAACTCTTAGCTCCTTTTTTCACTGTAACTCTTGTTCCAATTTTATACCTTCATTGAAGTTACTTTTGTCAATATAAACAATGTCTTTCTTTATAAGTACCTAGCTAACTGACACTAGGAAGTTTCTTGATTATTTCATCCCTTGCATTGTTTGATAAAGCCATTCATCCCTGCAGTTAAAACCAACCAAACCAAACCAAGGAACCAACCAACCAACCAACAAACAAAAAATATTGGATTGGTATATTACATTTTCAGTTGAATTTTCAACTACCTCTTCCTGGTTGTGGCTTCATGGTGTCATTTTTTAAAAATATTTTATTTATCTATTTGACAGAAAGAGAGAGAGATCGATCACAGGTAAGCAGAGAAAGAGGGGGAAGCAGATTCCCTGCTGAGCAGAGAGCCTGATGTGGGGCTTGATGCCAGGACCCTGAGATCATGACCTGAGCCGAAAGCAGAGGATTAATCCACTGAGCCACCCAGGTGCCCCTCATGGTGTCATTTGAGGCATTTGTTCCTGACACTACACCTTAAACGTTGATGTTTCCCAGAGTTTTATGCTTATTCCCTCCCTTTCCTCAGTCTATGTAACTCCCTAGGTACTCTACTAACAACAGTTTCATTGACGTGAGCTTTGCCAAACCATCAATATTTCCTTCGACATTCATTTTCCTGTTTATAACAGATAACCACAGGTGGTTCAGAGCATAACTGAACAATGAATGCCACTCAACGTATAATCCATTCATATCAAGAGACTTATGCACTTGCACTCCTAGATACATGCTCCTTACAAATCTGATTTAGTAGTTGTTGATTTCTTTTTAACATTTGCCTTCCTAATAATCCTGCCTGTCATTTAGCCTGAATTTCTAATGTCTGGCATGAAGTCTTCAGCACCAAGCACAACAGAGGGCATGTAGTAGGTTCTTAATAAATGCGTGTTGAATGAACATGAAAAAGACATATAATAAGATATAACAACAAGCAAGTGAAGTGAAAGGATAGCAGTGGTACCACTCAATGTCCCAGAGAACTGGTCAGAGATGCAAGAGAGCTGGTGCTAAGAAGCTGAATAACCTTGGAGAATATTCTTAACCTGAGTCTTACTTTCTTCCCCCAGAGTATGAGGGTGTTAGACAACATGATCCCTATTGTCTCTTCTAACAGCAAATAGTGCTGTCTTATTTGTCCTGTAGTGGGGAGGGGGCCTCATTTCAAACTATCCTTGGGATGGTAGCAACATGACATTAAGAATCCTGAATAAGATGTATGCCCAGATATTTTCTTCCTTAATACCTTTGTTGAAGGAGTACCACAGAGATGAGCTTGTCAGAAACTGATATTTCCCTCTTGATAAAATGTTTTCATTATTTCACTCTCTAACTGAGTGGTCCCCAAAGAGTTTGGGTGTTTGTTTTGCACAAACTGCACAGATGCAGAGGCATGTATAGGAAGCTGTATCTGTCTGCTTTCCCATGGAGCAGTTGAGTAAAAAGTAAATGATGTGTCTAAACAGCAAACCAATTCTTTCTAAATATAGGAACTTAATTACTTCTCTCTTCATAGTACATGGGGGACGAAGAGAATCTCCAGGTAGTGAAATCCAAGCTAAGCTTTTGAATTAGAAAACTATTTCCTTATTTAGCAAACTTTAAATATAGCTACAACTTAATTTTTCTAGTAAAATGCTTGAAATCTAAATGATGAGATTGTGTTTGCATATATTATTATGCAACAATGGTGTATTTTGATGCATTACCTCAAAATGAACAACAACATGAAGTAGATGAATATATATGGCATATGCTATGAGAACAAACATTCTGCAGGTGCTGTCTTTTTTTTTTTTAAGAGTTTAACAACTTAACATGTTCAATCTTGGATATCTGCCCTACTGATCTTAGTTCACCTGTAGCTTCTTTGACTTTCAGTCACGTAAGCTCTTAACTCATCAGCACAGGCCTGAGAACAAAACAGAAACATGGGACGAAATAAGTTTGAACTTTGCTGTGATCAATGGTATAACAAACCAACACTTGAAGTATATAATCCCTCTGTTCCTTCACTTGTTTGTTCCCTCACTTGATTCCATGATAGATCTGGTATCTGCTCTTCTTTTAGCATGGGCCATCCCCTTGTCCATGTTCTAAAAACCAGTCAGTATGTATAAGCACTGTATCCTGGGGGAATTTTTATAGGTTGTACTTTCAGGATTTAAAATCCAGGATTTAAAATACAGGATTTAAAATCCTGTATATGAATGCTCCCATATTGGTGCTCTCCTTCATTTTGCTTCACATTCTGCCTCTCCTCGATTTAACATTCTTGTGGTCCCACAAGCACTCTCCATTTTATTGCCCCAACATGTTTACTATATACTACAGCTTCTTCCACACAGTGACCTCATTTTCTTTCCTAATGAGCCAAGGACTCCTTGGCAGTACAGAGTTATGTTGTGAGTTGATCCATTTATTGGTTTGATTTTCAAGAAGGTAGATGGAGATAGATCCTGAGAGAAGTACACATTATCTAACAAGAAAACCTCTGTGCATCATATTTAAGCAAGGGTACAAAGCTAAAGCTTTTATAAGATGAATAGTCTAGTGTTGACCTAAAGTGTTTAGAGATATCTGGGGATTCAAAATTTCCAACTTCACCAATCCAAGGTAATAATTTCAAGTCTCTGGGTCTTATTCCTTCACAATGAGGGGGCTGAACGAACATAACAGATCTGTTACGGTTGGTAGTTCATCCTTTTCTGGAGTTCTGCTAATCTTGTGATTGAGTCTTGAGATGGAACATAAATTATTTTTGTTCTCCAGCTGATGAGAAGACATGCCTGTGGTACACTGCTAAGAAGAGCCTCTGGTTTTTCTAATTCACCAAATATTAATGATTAAATGATGCATGGTCCCATCCATCTGATTCCATAATCCTTGTACATATTATCCTTGCACCTCTTAAATGCCTGTAATATTGCAACTTCTAGTGCATTACCATCTTCTGGATTCAAAAACTGTTTCACCACTGATGAAAATTTTGACATTGATCATGCCAAGGCTTCTCAGTCTTCCACTAACCACTAGTGCTAAGGTCTTCACTGCCAGCCAGTCAGGGACTCATTCCTAGTACCATGCCTGGTACCAAGTCTAGTAGGTTAGGTTTTTCAGGTGGCAGTTTCTGGAATATATGGCCAGAAGTTTACTGGAGAGAATTTTCAGAAATAAGACCCATGAGGCCGAAGAAAGCAGGATTGAGAAGAAGGAGGAATTGAACTATAATATAACTATAACAGAGACCTCAGCTGCTCCAAAGGGAAGCTCTGGAACTGGGATGGTTTTTTAGAGTTGTCCTGAACTGACAGGTCTTTGTATCCCTTCATTCATCAGTTATAGGGTGTGGCCTTCCCTTTGGAAGGGGCTCAGGTTTCTTTGGCTGAGAAAATTTCTGGAAAGGGACTCAGTTTTGTGGAATCAGCAACTAATCCCCTGGAAGACTGAAGGAGTGCTCCATCCACAGCTGCCACTGTAGGCATTTCCTGCACCAGTGGAGAAAGAGCAAGGATGTCAATGACTTTATTGCTCCTGAATTTCCTTTTAACTTTGGATAAAGTGGGTGGTTGAATAATTTAACAAACTATAGCTTTATGGACATTCTTTCTTACTGGCATATAGGTATTATCAACCATAACAGGTAAGACTAATGAAAGGATTTGAAAAAAAATTAGAAATTCTGCATCATTTCCTGGAGAACACTCATACTGCTATGACATATATACTATAAAATTCTTTCTATTAATCACAGAACTTTCAAATCCTCACTCTAATAATTTAATTATCACATAACTGTTCTCCTGACAATGGCTTTTTAAACATAACTCACTCAGAGAGTCAAATCAATATTCTCAGGGTGCTTATACAGTCTAGGTACAACTTTAAGATGTTTATTTTTCAATAATTGAAAGCGTTTGTTAAAACAACATAAAATATTCAAAATATGAAGTAAATATTTAAAAACATGAAATGATTCAAATAAAGTATTAAATAGAATAAGGAAGAACACCTTTGTAAAGACCACAAAATCTGGTATTTAGCAAGAAACAATTAAGAAAACTGGACTTATTGATGATATCTGTAAAGGTATCAAATGGAAGAAATAATCATTATACAAAGGAGGCAAAATTGGTCTTATCCAGGTCACTACTAGTGCCTATATGCAAATTTAAGAAATAATGAGTATCCTCTCTAGGCAGGTTTTCCTCCAAGAATACACTACTTGGTAAACAGTTAGTTTCTTTGTATGAATTAAGAAGTTCTCCATATTCTAGATGGATGTAGCCCCATGCTGAGTTGTGTACTTGGCAAGAAGAGTGTAGTCTAAATTCCTGTTCCCATTTGCTCTTTTAGTTTGTTGTCCTCAGGCAGTGAACAAACATTCAGTGGTGTGTGGTGGCCGTGGGTCTTATCATGGCTATAGTCATTCAAGTGTTGTGTTTGAAGAAATCTTGAAGGATTATAAACCAGCTTGTCATAGGGCCTGTATTTTTCAGGACTGAACCAATATTAAGTTTGTTAAGATTCACATTAATATTTATTTTGGTTATCAAGATATGTTTTTAATTTCTTTCTAGCTATTACCACTTAAATTCTAATCATGTTGTCATATCAGTTGGCTGAATAAATGATGGCTAAAAAAAGTCCTGATAATAGGAGAAGAAAGTTCTGGTACAGGAAACAATGCCTGGAAGAGTCAGAGCAACTGCTTTGAATCTGTGGGAAGGAGGGACCTAGCAGAGGGCTGCCCTAGAATATTTTCGTGTAATGATAGGGAAACCAAAACATTAGTCTAAGGAGTTGGCCTGAGGTTAGAGGGTCTAGAAAGCAAAATACATACTTTAACTTCCTATAACAAAAATCCCATTTTATAGAAATGATGGGGATGATATAGCTAAATCAATCGTGTTAGCACATGTGGAGGAAAAACAACTGATTTACATAAAGATGCAGCTCAGGGATACCTCAAAAGATGAAAGAGGAATGCAGAAGCACTTTTTCCCTAATTTAGCACTATGTCACTCTCCCCTAAACATTTCCAATCAAATCATAGTACTTATTTAATAAACTTGATCTCATTTATCACTGATTTGAAGTAACTTTTCTTAGCACATTTTCTGTCTAAAATTTTTCAACACAACAAACACATATTTTATGCATTGGTAGTCAAGTGGTAAGGTATAGATAATCTGGTTTGGAATTTATAACGGCTATTTTTGAACTTCATAATTAATGTGTAAGTTTAAATGATGCTGCAATGAAATAAAAGTAAATTAAGTAAATGAATAAGTAAATGAAACTACTCAAATGTATGTTCTGTCAATTTATAAGGGGGTTGAAACTCATCAGCCTATCATATTGTTGTGGGTCAAGAATTCTTGTCCACACAAAGGTCCTTTTAGCTGGACTAAGAACCACATTGAAATGAGACAGAATAATAGGAGGAAATAAAATTCAGTAGTGCACATATGGGAATCCACACAGACATGGAGATTCTAAAGATGATGAGGCAAAATGAGGTATACATGTAGTCCTAAACTAAAGAGAAGAGGGTAGGACTTCAGGAGCAAGGAATGCAATTCACAAGGTGATACAAAGAGCAGATGTTTGGGGATGCTTGGGTGGCTCAGCTTTTAAGCAGCTGCCTTTGGCTCAGGTCATGATCCCAGGGTCCTAGGATAGAGCCTGGCATCAGACTCCCTGCTCAGCAGGAAGCCTGCTTCTCCCTCTCCCACTCCCCCAGCTTCTGTTCACCTCTCACTGTGTCACAATCTGTCAAATAAATAAATAAAATCTTAAAAAAAAAAAAAAGCAGATGGTTGGTAATTAGATGTTTGCCCTGCCATACACATGGGTCACTCTGATAATTTTTTTTTTTAAAGATTTTATTTATTTATTTGACAGAGAGAGACACAGCAAGAGAGGGAATATAAGCAGGGGGAGTAGAAAAGGGAGAGGGAGATACAAGCTTCCCACCGAGCAAGAAGCCCAATGTGGGGCTCAATCCCAGAACCCTGGGATCATGACCTGAGTCAAAGGCAAACACTTAATGTCTGAGACACCCAGGCACCCCACTCTGATAAAAATAACCCTTATTCGGGAAAGACCTCCAGTTTAGATTCTTCTGTGTAGTTAAGAGAGGACAGAAGTTTCTCTGGCACCTACAGGATCTCAAAGTGCCTTCAGGTCAAATTAGTCCACGTGCCAAAGTGGCGTATTTGGGATGGGGCTTGCAGTATGGGCTGTCCTGAACCCCGATAATATCTAAGAGACACAGTTGACATTAACAAATTACTCCTAACTCTCACTCCATAGGATCTCTAGATTCAGAACTAAAATGTGTCTGTGTGACATCCTTCAGCTTGTCATGTCTTCCTGACAAGAAAACACTTTGTAACTATCAGAAAAGAATTTAGCGCAGTATGGATGCATCCTGTTCAAACTAAGTTTGAGAAGTGAGTGTTTGGGTCCTGGATCCTTCAGATGCTACTGAAACCATCCTCCCTTGCCATCTACTTTCTAACATTGCCAACGCTCCTAAGATTGAAATTAAACATTTAGAAGCTTGACTCAAGAAACCTTTAGCAAGTGCCTTGTCTGTTTTCTGCTAGGCTGTTTAGTAGACCAGATGCTAAAAGCTCCATGTACCTCCTTCAAGCTGAAAGATTGGGATGGAAATTAGAAGCACTCATCCAGCCAGGTAGGGGGTGGGAGGAAAGTTCATGGGTGAAGCCCAGGGTCTGTATCAGACCAAGCTGGGTTGAGTGTAGCCTGAAAGAGAAAAGTACAGCTCAGGTAATGGTGTGGAAATTAGGAGATCAAGACTGAATAGCTAAGACTTTCCCGGCTTCTGTTAGCAGAAGCAGGAAAGCAGTCTGAGAACCTAGAAGTCAAGCCAAAAGTGTTAAACATTTACTTAATGCATATTTATTGAGTACATGCAAAAGCAGGGCTACCTTCAAGGCCTAGGCTGCTGTCTGTCATTATCCATCAGATATAGGTCACAGATTTAGAAACCTGCATGTGAAGAAGAGATCAATGGTTTTAGAAGGAAAAAAAAAAAAGTTTTTAAAATTCAGTACATCAAAGATGATTAGAATAATAATGCAGTGATTAGAATAAATTACTATAATATAGCTGGAAATACCTAAGTTAAGGATAAATGTCCTTTTCTTGTCCTTCATGTAACTTGTTCATACACTTGATTTATTGTTACTTGAAAAGTTAAGAGCACAAAGTATTCCCAAGAATAGAACTTTGGTTGTAATTCTTATCCTCTTTTCTTTGATTCAAGCAGTCATTTGGTCCCTTCTTCCTCCCTGTGTATTTTTGTGATGCATGTATCTTAGCTACTTAAGAGGTTGATTTTTTTTTAAACCCAATATGTAATCCTCTGTGAATTTTTAAGTCTCCTATTGTTCATAGAGAAAGCATTTTTCTTTTTCTTGCTACTGCATTTTACTGAAGATTTCATCTTAATTTGTAAGTAATTACTTCATATTGGAGGGGGAAAAAGGTACTTGTTTTATTTTTCTATCTGGAAAATTAATCAGTACTTTCATTCGTTCATTCAGAATTGATATTATGGATAGCCCACCTGTGATAGATTCTCTTCACAAACCTCAAGAGTAGAAGTCATGAGTAGACAATAGGTAAGTATACAGCAAATAAAAAAGATACTGTTATATTGTAATGTATACTGTGAAGGAAATTAATGGTGATTTAGAGAGGAGAGGAAAATAGGAGAATGGAGGATACATAAAAGTAATAGAAAAAAACAATAAGGAGAAAAAAGAAGAAGTTATATGGCAGGTTGGATCATAGGACAATAGTTCATCCTGGAAGCATATGAATGGGGCAGGGAAAGTTTTTAGAGAATAGACAAAGAATGTTCTTTTTATAGAATAGGCATTTAGCCCAAAGGGTTAATCTCCCTTACAGTAAAACTGTTTAAAGAGTTCACACTTATTTTCTTCAAGTTCTAAATATTTGGAGTGATTTGCAAGGAATTGCAATAGATTAATGATGCTTTCCAGAAGATTAAGAGATTGGCACAGAGCTAAGGATAAGATTTTGCTGCTCTATCATTGAACCTGCCCTAAAGTAACATCACTAATATCCCGCTTGGATCCTTGTCCAATTTGCTCATAACTTCTCAAGTATTACTAAAACATTGAGTTGCATTCCTGTACTCTTCAATCATATTCTTATTTAGTTGTTACCTTCCTAGGCTATAAAATAAAGTAAGAGAAATACCCACAACCTGAAGGATATTTATATAGGTGAACATTTATTAAAATGAAGACAAAGTAGCAAAATCTTATACTCTTCTCCACTTTAATTTAACAGACAGACATTTTAACAAGTTTTAACATGCTATTCCAAAGATTGGGTGACATAATAATTTCTTTAATCTGAAATAACACTTTAGCAGTTGGGAATTATTAATTCAGACATGTAATTAATAAATATTGATTCCTAGAAATGTTCTAGTTTTTGTCAGATGGAAAAATGCTCAGAGAATGCATAAATACTTCTATCGCTGATGCTGGAGGATGATTCATACCTCATTGACTCTCAGAAAGCAAATAATGTATAATGAAATGGAATAGAAGTTGTCCTAATTTATCTGTTGGGCTGCACATAGCAGGAGGAAATTCCTTCCCTTGTTGCTACTCTGTTTTGTTTGTTTCCCATCACCTATGATTACCTGATGAGCTTTAGATATAGGTTAATAAAGTGATAGCTTTATTGACATATACTAGAATGCAAAGGCAGAATTCAACAAGAAGTAGAGAACAATGATCATTCCCCATTACAACAGAGGCCCAGAGTACACAAAGTCACATTCACACATAAGCAAGGACCCTGAATTTTCTCACTCTGTCTGAACAAGGAAAGAGAATCCCAGATTATCCTCAAACTAGGTATAGCTCGAGCCTATGATTCGGTGGTGGCAGCGGAAAAAGAAGAGAAAAATATGACTTGATGCTAATAAAGTCATATTTTGAAAATTTAAAGATACATGAATGTATACAGAAATTTTTTCTCTTTTAAAGTGATAGCATGTATTCTGTTAATCATGTTTCCTGTTTTCTGTGCATGTGCACCCGCTATGTGGCCAGCACTGTTCTAAGAATTTTATTTGCAATTCTTATGCAACCTTATTCGTCTGGTACCTCCACACTCTCAGTTATATAGTTGAGGAAACTAAGGCAGAGATGATGTAAGTCATTTATGCAAAAATAGCTAGGCAGTTAGTGGTGATGCTGGGATTCACATCCACCAGTCTAACTTCAAACTCTTTGGTCTCAACACCAGACATATATGACCTAAGTGGTACAGCTTAAAAGTTTCTTCATTTCCAAGCAAATCTACTCTGCATACATCATTTGGCCTATAACTCTGTTTTTAACATAAGGGACATCACTAGGCTACACCTAATTTCACTTCATATTTTAGGTCTTTGCTTTCTCTAGCGAAATCATTATTTTGCTATATATGTGGGCATCCAGAATATTTCCTTTGCCATTGACATTAATTCTTTAAGATAAAATCCTATAAAGGTCTGACACATTAAAACGTTTCCTAGGATGTTTGGATTATTCTTTTAAAATTCGACAATTGTTACTTTTTTTTTTTTTTTTTTTTTTGAGGTGGCACTGAGGTTATTTTCCAGCTAGCAGTTTGGAATGAGTTCAGTACAGGGAAACGAGATGGATGAAATTATCAGTAATGGGATATACTGAATCTTTCACCTCTAGGCAACTGGTTTAGATATAGCCTGAGGTGGGAGAAGCGGAGAGCCTTTTGTCTGACAGTTTCCTGTTAGCCTGGGTGAAATGAGTTGGTGGTGTCATACCAGTTCCTAAAGTCAGGTATCCACATCGTAATTGGCACCAGATTTACAATCTCTGCAGTGAGTTCTTAGAGGGCAAATGGAATTATTCTCTCATTACTCTGTGGGAATCCACCAGACTAGGTTTTAGTCTCAGAATGAGAAATGTACCCCCTTTCCTACCCTTGCTATCTAAAATCCATGTACAAATAAATCACTGCCCTTTATTTACACATAGTCATTAAGCTACCAGGAAGCCCAGGGATAAATAAGAACTAAATTGTTCCAATGTCTTTAAAAAATAACTTTCTCTCTCTTTCCTCTCCCTCCCTCCTTCCTTCCTTCTCTCTCTCTCCCTCTTTCTTTTTCTCCCCTCCACCCCCAGACACCCCAGACACAGACATACACACAGACACACAGACACACACACATGCAGAGTCAGAAAATAATATGCAAAATACAACTTTAAATAATCCACATTTTAGAAAGCATGGTTCTATAGTAGTGAAGGTCTTTGCATAATACCCTACATTATAAAGAAAGAGAGATAAGGAAAGAGAGTTTAGTGTTTTTGTTCTTCTACCATTTTTTTTCTTCATCCAAGACATAAAAATCTTGAATTTCAAACAGGCAACTTAAGTCTTCCAATGGACAGCCAAAGTTAAGAAAATGAATCTAGCTGGTTTGGATTTATCCTCCTTTCCCTGTGTTTTGATACTATAAAAAGCAGAATAATTTCATCCAGGATTGTATAATAATTTTCTGAATGATTTGTTACATGTCCATGTCCCTAAAGACTCACTGGAGACTGCTTCAATTTGTCTCACGTTCCGGAAGTTATCCCATTAGATGGACTTTATTTCAAACTCTAATTTTTGGAAGGAGGGCAGAAGAAGGATAGGTCACAAAATTATCTTCACAAAATGAAATAGTTTAAATTTGAGCATTTACCAAGTCATAGCTCAACAATCATTTCCATATATGTTCTATAGACATGCCCCACTTAGTGTACCTAATGCGGGATAGAAGAACAATTGAGATAATTCCATTCCCTTCCACCACAGGCAATGTTTAAGATGCGATCAATGACTGCAATTGACCATAGCCAACATCAGCATGAGAATGGCATTCCAGTCCCCCAGCAACATGCAGTATTTTGCATTTTGAAAGAGAGAGTGTGGAGAACGTAGATTTACATTTCATAAGCATAATCAAAAGCATTAGGGATAGAAAAAACTTTAGATGTCTTTACATTTTCCAGAAATGGAAATTGAGTACCAGGTAGAAAAAGTAATTTGCCCAAGAGTTTGTTGTTGCATTTTAGGGTGCTTGAAATTAAGATCAGTGTTTTGTATTTTATCACCATGGAAGAAATCATCTTACCTAACAGCTGTGAAGTGATAAACAGAGTCGATGATCCCACAAATGTAAGGTGGGTTCAAAGATTCAACCTGGCCCAGGTGAATTAAATATCCAGTTTCTCTCCTTTATTTGCCAATGAAATAGATACATAAGTAAAATAAATAAAAACACCATGAAGATACATGCTTCTTCCTTATAGAAACTCCTTTCTCATATAGGAGCAACTGAATGAGATGGGTCATGTTGCGAAAGGTGTCATTCATCTCATCTCATCTTCTGGTTCTTCCACAAAGAATTAATCAATGGCACCAATAGTTTTCTTGCCAAAATCCCATTAATTCAAAAGAATCAATTTCCTAACTTTCTTTCCATCCTGCCACATTTTTTTTTTAAACCTTCAACTCTTTCCAAAGAAACTAGAAAGTCATTTTGGAGCATAATTTAATCTTTTCACAATTTTTCTTGGAAAATTTAACAGGAAAATGATGTGGCATTCGTGTCAATTGTTCAGTTAGAAACTGCTGGCTTTTGAAATACAGAATATTTTCTGGCACCTGCAGTATGTGGTTATTTAAATAGTTAAATGAAATAATAATTAGTAATGAGCTATTATTTGCTCCAGTAGATTCTCTCAAGAGATTTAGGCTAGCAGCCAACTGGGTAGCCTTTTCTCCTGCTTAATTTATGATACATATCAATTCTTTTTAAAGATTTATGTTTTTAAATTTTTAACTCCAAATTTAAACATGTTCTCTAAGTCTTACTGTTATTGCACTGGCTGGTCTCACTAATTCTATCACACAAGTAGAGATGAAATATTACTCATAAGCAGAAACAAATACTCTGATATCAGGAATCTGCAACTTACCTATTAGCTTCATGCTATCATTGGACAAATGTAACAGCTCATTTAAAGCTCAAGAGGTGATCGCAGATGTGGAGAGAGGAACCTCTAAAAGCATCACTGCACATGAATTATAGTCTCTCCTTTATAGCTAAAACCTGATCTTTTATGCTGTCGTGTGCTCTCTTCCCTCCAAAATTCAAAGACACACTCTGGAGTTGAAAGCAGATTAATAAGCCATTAACTGACTACGCAAGAATGTTCTCTCCAATGATAATCAGCAGTTCCTTCCCTCCCTTTTTGTATATAAGGTTTCCCTGTTCTCAGAAATATTTTTGATTAATTGATTGTTACTGTCATGCTGGATAATATGCATTATGAGGAAAGAACTGAAGTCTTAGCTCTTAAAACAGTAACAAAGTATTAGCTATGGTGGAAATTGCATTCAAACAATAGCATGATAAACAAGTTGTTCTGTGTGATGTGTGTGTGTTTGTGTGTTTATTTATTTACTTATTTAAGATTTGTTACCATCTCAATATTATATCTTTGCCAGATATACTTATTAGCCCTTGGAGTAGTGACAGTAAGTGTGATCTTTTTCAGAGCTGACTCTCAGGAAACAGCAATCTGATTCAAGCCTGAATCCAACGATACAGACTATACATGGTTATTGATATCTTTGTGCCAAAAGGATCCCGGATCATTTCAAAACTCACAGAAATGACTTAAAATTATTAGAATGTTACCGGTGAAGGCAATCTAATGAAATATTCATATATTATGTGGGTGGACAATGAGGCTTCCAATGTGATTAGATCTGCACCATTTAAACCAGTTACATTCATCATATTGGCTGGTTTGGACCTAACGAGTTTCACATTTGAAGAGAAAAGAATATCGGTTTCCAGAAGAGGTAAAATAGAAGTGTGTGATGAAAATAATCTGGAGTTTAGAACTGGAAGGGCATACATTACATGCAATTCTTGGAAGGGTAGGCCTGGCAATGGTGGTTAGGGTTGAGAAAAGATTAGCAGAAAAGCCATAGAGCATTTTGGAAATTGAAAATAAATTTATTAACTAAAATAGGCTCTGGAATTAAATGAAGGCAGATTTTAACAAATGATCCAGTAATGTTTATGAAATGTTAACTAATATTTTCCCATACCCTTCTCCTCATTTGAATGTATAGGCAGTTTTTAGATTTTCAATGCCTCAGCCTATGTATGTAGCAAAAGAAAAGAAAGTGGTGCCTCGGTGGCTGGGTCAGTTAAGTACCTGACTCTTCGTTTCAGCTCAGGTCATGATCTCAGGGTCAGGAGATTGCACCTTTTTGGGGCTCCATGCTCAGCAGGAGTCTGCTTGAGGATTCTCTCTCTCTCCCTCCCTCTCTCTACCTATCTCCTTTTCTGGTACATGTTCACATTCTCAATCTCTCTCTTAAAAAAAAAAAAAAAAAGATTGGGTGGGGAAGGCAAAACAGGAACTCCCTTCCTTGCTTCTGAGTTCCAAAAGCCTAGGGCTTTTGGGAAAAGTGAGGACTCAAGATAAAAAATATATTTTAAAAAATAAAGATTTGGTGGGCACCTGGGTGGCTCAGTGGGTTAAGCCGCTGCCTTCAGCTCAGGTCATGATCCCGGGGTCCTGGGATCAAGTCCTGAGTCAGGCTCTCTGCTCAGCAGGGAGCCTGCTTCCCTCTCTCTCTCTCTGCCTGCCTCTCTATCTACTTGTGATCTCTCTCTGTCAAATAAATAAATAAAATCTTTAAAAAAAATAAAGATTTGGAGAAAAATTAGGAGCAAGGCCTTTGCTATGACTTCAACTTGAGAAACAGCAGGAAGGAAAATGTTTTCTCTGGAGTGAAGGAAGTCAGAGAAAAGAATCTGACGAATGTAGATGTGATAGGTCTTAAAAGTCCAGGAGGCAGAGGCTGAGAGGGAGATAATTATAGGACCACCAACACAGAAGCTGGAAGCAGGCAGGAAGCACCGTGACAGCAGGTGGGAACTGTGTACATAAAGGCAGAATAGTAAGAACCAGGCCAAACAGCCAGGAGAAGCAGGACTTGGAGACCACAGTCCCCTAAAAGTCCAAACTTACCTCAACTCCATCACATCTTCACCCATTGTCTCCTTGAAATGCTAGGTCATAAATTTAGTGACTTAACTGGAAACTGGAGTAACCCAGTCTCTTGGAAGTGACAAGAATTATATACCAAATTCTATATATAAATATTTAAGAAACATCTGAGTTTTTCTAGAATCACATTTTTTATTGCTATAAAACCTCATAGAATCCACAGAGAAAAATGATAGACCATCTCAAAAGCTAGTGGGCAAGAGGTAAGGATTTGAAAGGTAAATTAATTCAAAATATTCTGTGTAGGAAGCATCGATATTTGACAATTATAATTTTAACACTTTTCTTGTATTTAATTCTACAAATTACCTCTGTATTTGGGCACATGTTCAAATAAGCTTTTAAGTATTTCTCATAAGTCACAATTACTTACTAATAGGAAAATGACCATAAAACACTCCTTTTCGTCAGAGCTGCCTCCACTTTCCTCCACAATCATTTCATTCTGTTTCCATCTGTTCTGATCTCTGCTGCTTTGGAAGGTTCTTCTCTAACAACAGCTTGTTTCTGCAGGCAGGAAAGTTCAATTTTGAATGAGAGACGAGAAGCCATGGAAAAGTCTTAAGCCCACCCTTCATATGCACTGGGTTCTTGTGCCCTGTTCTTATGCTCATTCAGTTGCTGGCATTGATCATAGAAATTGCAACTCAAACATGGTGGAAACAGAAAGTGATGATTAAAAAAAAAAAAAGCATTTACTATGAAATGTGAGAGCTAAAATGCATTATCATGAGACTTTTTTTTCTTTTAGCTTCGAACAAAACCTTGTTTAATCAATGGAAAGGCAGATATTTGCTCACTATTAATTGATTGTGACCTGCTTACACCAGTGGATCAATTTAACCATCAGATTCTCAAGCTTAGTATTGTTTCTGATGGCTAATTGACTGGTACCTGGATGATTTATGGGCGTCTTTCTCATGAAATAAATTTGCATTTATGTTTGCTTTTCTTTCCTTTTTTTTTTTTAATTAACTCCAGCCTTTATTTCCTTGAGAATTATCTATTTCTTATTTTTCAGTGACCTTAGATTTCTCACCTGAGTGGGTATTTTTATTTTTAATTAATTAATTTATTTATTTTTAAATTTTCTTATTTATTTGGCAGAGGAAGAGACAGCGAGAGAGGGAAAACAAACGGGGGAGTGGGGAGAGAGAGAAGCAGGCTTCCTGCTGAGCAGGGAGCCAGATGTAGGACTTGATCCCAGCACTCTGGGATCATGACCTGACCTGAAGGCAGATGCTTAACAACTGAGCTACCCCGGTGCCCAAGGGGTGGGTATTTTTAATTTGACTTTTCTCTTTGGTTGATTTTTGAAGGAGTCTTCTTCCTCTCTAGAGCTTCTTGCTTCTGCTTTACTGTTATTTTGGTCTATCTTAGAGAGGACAGTTGCAAATATGAGTCTTCTGGGGCTCCTGTTCTCATCATGGGGGTGAGAAGATGGAGAGAAAGCTTGACTTAGAAAACAGCTTGTTCTAATGGCTGCAACACTTGCTCAGGGAAAAATTCAAGTTAACATCTCACAGTTTCTGCTTTGCCCTCCTCCCCACCGGGTTCCAATTAGTTCAAAGTACGTTTTGTGTAGCACTGTTTATAAGCCATCAGGGAAATGATATTCGCTCTCTGCCAGCAACAACAACGTTTAAATACAGATGCAACCAGAATGAGCCAGTTTCCACCCCAGAAAAAGACTTCATTGCATGAGCTCTACATAATAATATGCTGTTAGTGCTGCCATAATTTCTCTAATTATTGCTTCATGCATCCTTACATTACAACCTCAAAAAAAGTATATGTTGAGAAATTCACCAATGGTTTCATTATTTGTGCACCAGTTTTTTTAAACTGACTGTCATCACATGATTCATTTTGATGTGAGTTTTGGCATTTTCTTATAGTGAAAATGAACAAACCTTTCCAAGTTGCACGATCAAACAGCAAGTCTAAAGACAAAGACTGGAAAACCTGCCTTACTCTCCTCAGACTTCTCCAGAAAGATTCTCCAGGGACAGAGAAAAACTTAGCAGGGGTGGATACCTTGGGACTGTTACATAAATCTCAACTTGGGAGGGTTACCAGAGCAGTGGGGAACACAATGATAAAAGTTATAGTATAGGCAGAGCTTTAAAACAGTTGGTTTAATTAAGATTTAAATACTGAATTCTTCCAAACATGCTTTCTGGAAATGTATCATATTTGTTAGGATGCAAATATAGTATTCTGTGAGCCTGAGTAATCCCCAAAGAACCAAGTCCCAAGAGTAAAGGTGGATGCTGCTCAATTTGTTTATCTTGACTCAGCCGAAGCTGGAAAAAACAAGGACTTTCTCATAAACCTTCATTGAACCATAAGTTTCCACTAAGGAAAAGTGTACTAGAGTAGTAAGGTATGGAATTCCTAGAATCTAATAACCAGCCTCACCTAGTAATCCTGGAAGCTTGAATATGTGGTTTCATTTTTTCAACTTCAATTCTTATGGCCACTTAAATGTTAGAAGGATAAATGAAATAACTTTTTAAAGATTTATTTATTTATTTTGAGAGAGGGAGCAAGGGAATGGGGGGCAGGGGGGTGCAGAGGGAAAGGGAGAGAGAATCCCAAGCACACTCTGTAAAGAGTACAGAGCCAGACACGAGGCGGGATCTCATGACATTGAGATCATGACCTGAGCTAAGACCGAGAGTTGGACACTTAAAGGACTGTGCCATCCAAGTGCCCCTAAATGAAATAATTTTTTAAAGTGCATACCACATAGTTTGTCCGCCTTAAAAGGAAATGATTTTAATTCTTTGTATTATGATTTTCATATGACTTATTATTATCACGTGGATGATATAAAATGCCTTTGTGCTTTATCTTTTATTTGTCCCGATATGGTGAAAATAAAGAGAGAAGGCACTTGGCAAAACCATAAAATGTCTGTCATGTTATATTTTATGTCATTGTACATCCTTTCTGTTTTATTTTTACCCACTCCAGCACAAACATCTAAAATTATCTACAATTTACAGAAGTTTAATTTGGTTAAAGAAAAACATAAAACTCACTTTACACACACACACACACACACACACACACACAATCTTTTTGGTCTGTTCTCTAGACTTAGTTTTGCTTTAAATCCAAAGCAATTTTAAGTGAAATAAGTCAGTCAGAGAAAGAAAAATACCATATGATTTCACTCATATATGGTATCTCAAAAATAAAACAGATGAACATGGGGGGAGGGAGGAGAGAGGCAAACTGAGAAACAGACTCTTAACTATAGAGAACAAACTGGGGGGTGCTGGAGGGGAGGTGGATGGAGGGAGGGGTTAAATGAGTGATGGGGACAAAGGAGGGCACTTCCGATGAGCACTGGGTGTTCTACGCCAGTGATGAAACACTAAAGTCTACACCTGAAACTAATATTACACTGTTATGTTAAATGACTGGAATTTAAATAACTATTTGAAAAAGAAAAACAAATCAAAAGCAATGTTAATGACATGATTAGTTATTGGCCTCGAAAGTATGTTTGGGGACTTTCTCTTTACAGTTACCTGGTGATTACAGATCCTGTTTTTCTCTGAGGACAGAGTTAAAAGGAAAGTACAGAAAAGGATAGATTTTCACTCACACATTCTGCCCTCTGGAGTGTCCTGTTCTGTTTGCTTAGTACATTAAAAGTGGAAGTGATGGTGATGGTATTCCTTAAATTTACTCCATGGTTCTTTGCTGTCTAGATTAAAGCTAAAATGAGTCCAAAAATAGCCTGAACATAACTGTGACATAGATCACTTTTTATGGTCCCCTTCTCTTCTCCTATGAGCAACTCTTTCTTTCCATTTACTCTTTAGCAATTCTGGAACAACCATGCCATTGCCAAGATGCCCATGCCTCCCATTCTGATGAGCCATTCACTTCTGATAATACCTAAAGCCTTAAATTTGCCTTTTCTCCTTTCCAATGTAAACCAAGCAGGATTTATTCCTTCAGGGATGTGTTTTAATTTATGCCGAGACATTGATGAATCAACAGCTAATGAGTCACATTTCAAGACAACTTTCTCATCTCAGCTTTGCTTCTTTGTGAGAATTTCAAGCATTTGAGAGAAGAATGGAGGAGGATTTAGGACAGATGCTTCAGAATTCATTTATTCATGAATTTATTTTTCAAATGCATTGTTACTGAGCATCTAAAGTGTGGCATTGCCAGAAGAACTCACATGTAGAAATGTAGGTTCAATGAACCTAAACTCTTACCTGTAATGTAGTGAGTTAACACTGAAAAGGGAAATAAGACCTTTTAAAATAGATGAAAGAGACCCAAGGAGAGATTACATCAAGTGGAAAAATATAGCCCACTGAAGAGAATTACCAGAATCATGATCAGATAGATAGATACAGACAGACGGATAGATAGAAGATAGATAGATAGTAGAGATATATATTCTGGATTTTTGTTCATTACTCATTAAAGACAGAATCTGAAAGACACTAGCTTTGAAATCTTTGAAATGTGTTCAGGCTACAAAAGTAAAAGTATATCCCTAAACATTTGCTCATTGAATGAATATCTTCATAACTCTTTAAAATAATTATCTTTTCATTCAGTGAAATGCCTTGTGGACATCTTTAAGGTCTTATTAAAACCAAGTTAGAAAGAATTGCGCACACACTGCACAAATTAAGGGAAAGAGCTTGGAGGTACTCATTCTATATTAGAATATCATTGTCACACTTTGTAAGTATCAAGAACAGTTTATCTTCATGATCCTTTCAGAATTACCCACACTCCTTAGGCAGTTTAAAGAGGGTTTTGCTGAGAATAAAAGGCTTTTGATGAAAGAATCTAATTTATATCAGGACTGCACATTCCAAAAAAGTAGCCCTCTGGAATTTACATTGTTTTACCATTGATATTAGCTGTGCCTCAAATAAAAGCCTGTCCTTGTGGCCTTCATCTCCTAGCATTCTAGGCCTACATAAAAACACAAAATATTTTAAGCACTTAATAAATATTTAAGATGGAAAGAACTTTTGTCATCACCTGGTCTAATACTTCACTTTACAAATTGAACCCAACAAAGATGGATGACTTCTCGTGGGTCATAGAGCTCATGGCAGAACCATGATTAACACTCTTAGTATACTCTTTCAATGATCCATGCTCTGACACTCATTTTGATTCATCTCTTCATACTACCATGTTAGTATCATAGCAAAGTGAATGTAGATATTTTCAGATGTGAAAGGGGGATTGTGGAAAATAAAGATGCTAATTTCTGAAGAAAGATCAGATAAAAACAAATTTATGGTCAAGGGATACAGTCTCCATGTTTATTTTAATGGTTTGCCAGTCTATTGATTTTTAATTGGTCAACAAACTGAGAAATGGTCATTGTATTAGTCAGGGTTATCCAGAAAGGCAGAACCAATAAGTTGGAGCAGACAGAGATAGAGACATAAGAATTTACATATCTATAGGTATACATCCCAGACTAACATAATGAACATTTCCCAATTAGATATAGACATAGATATAAATACCGGTTTAGATACACTCTTATTGATTCTGTTTCTCTATATAAACATACCTATTTATGTGTGTGTATGTGTATCTGTGTTTATATATTATAATATATAATTGTAAATACATAAATATAAGTACATATAAAAATTTATACATGCACACACAAACAATTTTAAGAATTAGCTCATGTAATTATGGAAATTGAGAGATTCCACCATCTGTCTTCTGCAAACTGAAGAATCAGAAAAAATGGTGGCTGTAATTTAGTCCAAGTCCAAAGGCCTAATAAGCAGGCAAGAATCCTAAGGCTTGACACTGGGGAGCACATTGCCTGAGGGAAGGAAATGTTGGCTATCCAGCTGAAACTGAGAACAAATTCTCCTTTCCTCCTTTTCTTAGATTTTCCCCTTCAAAAGATTGGAAGATGACCACCCATATTGAGAAGGGCAATTTACTTGAAGCAGTAGACCAATTCAAATGTTAATCTCTTCTGGAAACACCTTCATAGACCCACTCAGAAATGTTTTCCTGGCTCTCTGAGCATACTTTAGCCCAGACAAGTTGACACATAAAATTAACCATTGCAATCATCTTATAAAGAAGTTCAGTTCCCAAATTTTGAAATGCTTGTCTTAATAGAGAGCTCCATTCAGATTACATTTGTTTTCTGTCAAAGCCCAAACTCCCTTATAATAATATTGCATAGATGGGGGTTGGACTACTTGTGCTGTTCCCGACAGAGTTGTTTCAGATTGTGTTCAGGGCAAGGAATGTACGAAATTTTCCAGCAACGTTCTTTAAGTCTCCATGGGATGCTTATATCAAAATGTTTACTTCTTTTTTCCATATGAAAATAGAATTAAATCTACTCTTCATGTTACTGTTTTCTTTTTTCAAAATTCCCTCTGAAATTATATTGCAAACATTATCTTAATCTGTCCTCATAGTAAACCAGAAAGAAAGATAACTATTTTTTTCAGCTCATCAGTGAAGTCACGCCAGGCTCAAGTGCATATTTAAATTGTTAAGATCATCAAATGCATGTTACTAAACCCTAAATCAGACTGCACTTCTTTCACAGATATCATACTACCTACTGATCTGAATATCCACCTCCCTAAAATTATACCCTCATTATTCCATTATTCAAAAATTAATCTCAGTGAGCACAGTTTTTTTTTTTTTAAATGTACATGTATGGCGATTGGGATTAATTTATAGAAATGAGTTTATGTTTATCAATTCCCTTGTTCCAGCCATTGTAAAGAGCATATTTTCTTATTTTAAAAAGCATATTTATTTTGGGGCACCTGGGTGGCTCAGTGGGTTAAGGCCTCTGCCTTCGGCTCGGATCATGGTCCAAGGATCCTGGGATCGGGCCCCATGTCGGGCTCTCTGCTCGGTAGGGAGCCTGCTTCCCCATCTCTCTCTCTGCCTGCCTGTGATCTCTCTGCCAAATAAATAAATGAAATCTTAAAAAAAAAAAGCATATTTATTTTATTATTATTTTTTTATATTTTTTAAAGATTTTATTTATTTACTGAAGGAAGACCACAGAGGTAGAAGGAGAAGCAGACTCCCTGCTGAGTAGAGAGCCCAACACAGGACTGGATCCCAGGACCTTGAGATCATGACCTGAGCCAAAGGCAGACCCTTAACTAACTAAGCCATACCTGAAAAGCATATTTCAAATGAATTATCTTATTTAATTTTCCCCCCAAATTAATAAACATATATTGAAATTTTATGAGAACTCCAAGTCTGATTTCAGAGCATGAACACTGAGAAACAACCTTACATTCCCTCTTGTAACCTATTCCCCTACACACACCAATATGCAGGTTATTGTAACTAAATTCTGAAGGAACAAGGGGTGTATTCAATTAATAAAGTATAGGGGGAGAAGGGAAAAAGAGATTGGAGCAAGAGAAGCAGAATATCCTGTACGGTTTGAAGAACTCTGAGTTGTAGAAACTGAATACTGAGGTGAAGGCATGGAATTTCAAGTTCAGGAGGTGGAAAGTTATCCTTGCTTTGTAATTTGGCATGCATGGATTCAATCTTTCCAACATGATTCTATTCCACTGATAAAAAATATTGGTGGGAAAAAAAAAAAAGAATAACAATGAACCTTTCTTGGATCATTCCAAACGTCTTAGACCAAGTAACTCGTGTTGTATGGTTTATTTGGAGAATCTGTGAAACATCTTAAAATAGACTAGTGTTACAGAATTTTAAATTTTTTTCAGGTTAATTTCCCATTTGCTGACAGTGATAGTTCTAAATTACATTAGTACCATAGCTCAAATTTTGTTTTCTCCTCAGCAGGCTTTTGAAAGTTTAACTTGAGAATAGATTCAACCCCACATTTCATAAAACAAAAAGTGAAGCCTGAAGAAGTAAGTTTTATAAGTGTTAGTAGAATTGGATTATAAACCAAATCATCTAATTATCTGAGAGCTGATAGCCTTCCATAGGCATTTGGATGTTCTAGCCGCTTCAATGTAAACGTTACATATGAGTTTGTCAAAAGAAGCAAGATGAACTGCTCATTAAAGATTTTATCTTGAGAGCATGGAGAGAGGGAGGTAAAATATCATCTTTGAGAACTGAAATTTTAAAGGTAACTGGCATTCTAGAGTTATGTGTCTGTGACTGTGGAGATCTAAGGATATACATATAATAAAAAGAATCTCATAAATAGAAATTTTGCAACAGTTGTATTGATCATTATGTACTTCTGCAGTATAGTTAAGAAACGTCTTGTTATCCAGGTCTCAGCTTAAATATCACCTTCTTGAAGCACCTTCCCATATTGGGTGGTCTCTTTTCTTTCTTTATTTTTTATTAACATATAATGTATTATTAGCCCCAGGGATACAAGTCTGTGTGAATCTTCAGGTTTACACACTTCACAGCACTCACCATAGCACATACCTTCCCCAATGTCCATAATCCCACCACCCTCTCCCTACCCCCTCCCCCGGCAACGCTCAGTTTGTTTTGTGAGATTAAGAGTCTCTATGGTTTGTCTCCCTCCCAAAACCATCTTGTTTCATTTTTTCCTTCCCAAACCCCAAACCCCCAACATTGCCTCTCAAATTCCTCATATCAGGGAGATCATATGATATTTGCCTTTCTCTGATTGACTTATTTTGCTCAGCATAATACCCTTTAGGTTCATCCACGTCATCGCAAATGGCAAGATTTCATTTCTTTTGATGGCTGCATAGTATTCCATTGCATACACACACACACACACACACACACACACACCACCTCTTCTTCATCTGTTCATCTGTTGATGGAGATCTAGGTTCTTTCCATAGTTTAGCTATTATGGACATTGCTGCTATAAACATTCGGGTGCACATGTTCCTTTGGATCACTACATTTGTATCTTTAGGGTAAATACCCAGTAGTGTAATTGCTGGGTCATAGAGTAGCTCTATTTTCAACTTTTTGAGGAACCTCCATGCTGTTTTCCAGAGTAGCTGTACCAGCTTGCATTCCCACAAACAGTGTAGGAGGGTTCCCTTTTCTCCACATCCTCCCAAGCATCTGTCATTCCCTGACTTGTTAATTTTAGCCATTCTGATTGGTGTGAGGTGGTATCTCCTTGTGGTTTTGATTTGTATTTCCCTGATGCCGAGTGATGTGGAGCACTTTTTCATGTGTTGGTCATCTGGATGTCTTCTTTGCAGAAATGTCTGTTCATGTCCTCTGCCCATTTCCTGATTGGATTATTTGTTCTTTGGGTGTTGAGTTTGATAAGTTCTTCATAGATTTTGGATATTAGTCCTTTATCTAATATGTCATTTGTAAATATCTTATCCCATTCTGGCAGTTGTCTTTTGGTTTTGTTGACTCTTTCCTTTGCTGTGCAAAAGCTTTTGATCTTGATGAAGTGCCAATAGTTCATTTTTGCCCTTGCTTCCCTTGCTTTTGGTGATGTTTCTAGAAAGAAGTTGCTGTGGCTGAGATCGAACAGCTGCCTATGTTCTCCTCAAGGATTTTGATGGATTCCTTTCTCACATTGTGGTCTTTCATCCATTTGGAGTCTATTATTGTATGTAGTTTAAGGAAATAGGCCAGTTTCATTTTTCTGTATGTGGCTGTCCAATTTTCCCAACACCATTTGTTGAAGAAACTGTCATTTTTCCATTGGACATTCTTTCCCATTTTGTCAAAGATTATTTGACCACAAAGTTGAGGTTATATTTCTGAGGTCTCTATTCTGTTACATTGATCTATGTGTCTGTTTTTGTGCCAGTACCATACTCTCTTGATGACAGCTTTGTAATAGAGCATGAAGTCTGGAATTGTGATGCCACCAACTTTGGCTTTATTTTTCAACATTCCTCTGACTATTCAAGGATTTTTCTGGTTCCATATAAATTTTGGGATTTTTTATTTCATTTCTTTGAAAAAAAATGGTTGGTATGTTGATAGGGATTGTATTAAATGTGTAGATTGTTTTAGATAGTATAGACATTTTCACAATATTTTTTCTTCCAATCCATGCACATGGAACATTTTTTTTTCCCATTTCTTTGTGTCTTCTTCAATGTCTTTCATGAGTACTTTATAGTTTTCTGAGTACAGATTCTTTGCCTCGTGGTTAAGTTTATTCCTATGTATCTAATGGTTTTGGGCAAAATTTTAAATGGGGTTGACTCCTTAATTTCTTTCTTCTGTCTTGTTGTTGGTGTATAGAAATGCAACTGATTTCTGCACATCAATTTTATATCCTGACACTACTGAATTCCTGTACAAGTTCTAGCAGATTTGGAGAGGAGTTTTTTGGGTTTTCCACATAAAGTATCATATCAGCTGCAAAGAGTGAGAGTTTGACTTCTTCTTTCCCAATTTGGGTGCCTTTAATTTCTTTTTATTGTCTGATTGTTGAGACTAGGACTTCTGGTACTATGTTGAATAGCAGTGGTGATAATGGACATCACTGCCATGGTCCTGATCTTAGCGGAAAAGCTCTCAGTTTTTCTCAATTGAGAATGATATTCGCTGCAGGTTTTTCATTGATGGCTTTGATGATATTGAGGTATGTACCTTCTAGCCCTACACTTGGAAGAGTTTTGATCAAGAAAGGATGCTGTATTTTGTCAAATGCTTTTTCAGCATCTATTGAGATTATCCTATGGTTCTTGTTTTTTCTTTTATTAATGAATTGTATCACATTGATTGATTCGTGGATGTTGAACTAACCTTGCAGCCCTGGAATAAATCCCACTTGGTTTTGGTGAATAATCCTTTTAATGTACTGTTGGATCCTACTGGCTAGTATTTTGGTGAGAATTTTTGCATCTGTGTTCATCACATATTGGTTTGTACTTCTCCTTTTTGATGGGGTCCTTGTCTGCTTTTGAGATCAAAGTAATACGTGATAAATGATTTTGGAAGTTTTCCTTCCATTTGTATTTTTTGGAACAGTTTCAGAATAGGAATTAATTCTTTAAATGCTTGGTAGAATTCCCTGGGAAGCCGTCTGGCCCTGGGCTCTTGTTTGTTGGGAGATTTTTGATGACTGCTTCAACTTCTACTGGTTATGGGTCTGTTCAGGTTTTCTGTTTCTTCCTGGTTCAGTTGTGGTAGTTTATATGTCTCTAGTAATGCATCTATTTCTTTCACAATGTCAAATTTGCTGGCTTATAGTTCATAATATGTTCTTATAACTGTTTGTATTTCTTTGGTGTTGGTCGTGATCTCTCCTGTTTCATTCATGATTTTAGTTATTTAGGTCCTTTCTCTCTCTCTCTCTCTCTTTTTTTTTTTTTTTTTTTTGATAAGTCTGGCCAGGGGTTTATCAATCTTATTAATTCTTTCAAAGAACCAACTCCTAGTTTCATTTATTTGTTCTACTGTTTTTTTGGTTTCTATTGCATTAATTTCTGCTCTGATCTTTATTATTTCTCTTCCACTACAGGGTTTAGGCTCTCTTTGTTCTTTCTCCAGCTCCTTTAGGTGTACGGTTAGGTTGTGTATTTGAGACCTTTCTTGTTTCTTGAGAAAGGCTTGTATTGCTATATATTTTCCTCTCAGGACTGTCTTTGCTGTGTCCCACAGATTTTAAACACTGTTTTTTTCATTTTCATGAATTTTTTCAATTCTTCTTTAATTTCCTGGTTGACCCATTTATTCGTTAGAAGGATGCTTTTTAGTCTCCATGTATTTGGGTTCCTTCCAAATTTCCTCTTGTAATTGAGTTCTAGCTTCAGAGTATTTTGGTCTGAAAATATGCAGGGAATGATTCTAATCTTTTGGTTCATTGTTCCACCACTTGCTGGGAGCCAGCCCTCCCCCCTGCAGTCTATTTCTGATTCACTTCTCCACATGTCCTACCTTTCAGAAAGTGGTCAATTTTCTGTTCCTAGAATTGCTGCTCTTCTCTTTGATCTCCTGTTGGATTTGCAGGTGTTTGGAATGGTTTGATACCTACCTAACTGAACTCCTGTGACCTGACGTCATCTCAGTCTGTTACTCCTCCACCATCTTGAGGCTTCTGGGTGGTCCCTTTCAAAGCTATTTTATCTTTTAATAGTTTACACAAAGCAGTCATTATAATCTAAAATTATCTGATATATATACATATATATATATGGATTATATATATAATCTTCCATATATACATATGGAAGATTATAGTTGTGTGTTGTTTTTTTTTTTTCAGAAGTGTGTAACCTCCTTGAGGGCAGGGACCTTGCCATTTATCTCACTGGTATATCCTCAGTGTCAGGCACAGTACCTGGCACAATATAGGTTCTCACCAGACACTTGTCAAATTGATTAGGCAAAATGCACTAGAAGAATTTGCCATGTTTTCAAGAAGTTTAGAACATAACTGGGAAGAGATTATAGTTCCTATTTAGCAGTGGATAGTACATGCTATTTGGCAAAAATTTATGAATTAATCTGTGCACTCTAATTCTGTTTAGAAAACTGAGTAGTCTAACTGGTGAAAACAATTGAAAGATAAAGGTATGAAAAACCTTGTACAAGACCATGGGTATTTCATCTGTCACCCAGAAGCCACAAAATTACTGTGTTTGTGTCATTTGTTAGAAACATCCTGATAGGCTTGTGGGATTCTTGTTATTCCTGATCACAGAGATTATTACTTTCCTCAGCCTTAAAAAAAAAAAAATAAAAATAAAACCGCCTATTGTTTTACCAGCAAAAGATGTGTTTATCCTGGAAAAGCAAAGAATTGTAACCTGAACTCAGCAACCTATGGCAAAACCATAGGCAAATTCACAAAACAAGGGAGAGGACTGCTGTTTTAGAGAGGAAAACAGGAAAGTGGGAGGGACTATTATAAACTAAAAATCCCGTGCAGTAAACTTAGTGTTCTAAGCATAGTAGCTTTTCATTGGTTGAGCTATGACTGTCTCTAATTGGTTGGGCTTCTGCTGGGGCAGGAGAAGTCTTCTCTCCTACTGCTAAGACAATAAAGTAGTATCCACATACATGGTCTCTCTCTCTACAATTGACCAAGAGTGGTAGGTCATGAAAGTTCCCTCCATGCCAAACTTCCTAGCTCCATTTCAGTGAGGTTTTCCTTTATTAATTTTCACACTTTCTATGATCTTATGATAATCATCATTATCATAAAATAGTGACATTTATCTCCTATATTTTCTTATGATAAAGATAATGCAAATTTATTATAAAAATATGCAGAAAAATGAGTATTCTCCTACATATTTTCTATGCATCTATCTACTGTCTTACTCCTTATTTCAATTTATATCAAGAATTACAGAGATAGATGTACACATAATAGATATGTCCATGAAAAGTAACAAGCTGTCCATGTTGAGCCCTGACAAAACTGCATATTGTGAGCAAATTAAATGATTGCTTTAAGCCCTATGTTTGTAAGGCCAGTTTGTTATGTGGTAGTAGATAATTAGAACACATTTGGTTTGTTGGAAGTAGGATACTACTGTGACAGAAATTTAACATATATGCCACTGGCTTTGGTGTCGAGACTGGGCAGAGGGCTGACTTTGGGAAACCATTAAGGATACTGTTAGCACATATCTACAAAGTTTAGAGTTGCATGTTGGAAAGGAAAAGGGCCTGGAAGGAGGTGGCTATCCCTGCGGGCTTAGTGGAAAGTGAGGGAGTATTTTTGAAGATAGAGTAAAGAAAATTCTTATAATGTATTGGTATTAAGTTTGTCAACACAATTGTATGTGGTAAAGTGGAAAAAAAACAAAAACAACAAAAAATAAAACAAAAAATCTAATAATTTCTAGGTCAAAGTACTATCTATTCTGTTTTCTTGGTTGTTCTGTTTTCAGTAAAAATATGAAGAAAATATAAGCCAAAAATAGCAGGGTTGGAAAATTTAACTTTTTCTGATTTATGGGTTTTTCAAATGGCAAAATAATTTCAAATTAAGAAATAACATCAGAAAAAAATAAAATCATGTTGGATCTGTAAGGTTCTTTTTGTTAATACCTCAGAAATATTTAAAATAGTGCCTTGTAAACATTTTAAATGGACAAAAGATGTTCTAAAAATCTCCAGATATGTCTCAAAGATGATTTATCTATAGAGGTCTCAGGGGGAAGTCAAGACAGAGAAGTACTTATGCAGAAGACATTTGTGCTGTGCCTTTCTCTGAAGGAGTGGTTTATACATTGAATCATAAGAAGACTAACTTTTTTAAAAGAATTGCATCAACTTGTAACTGAAAGAAACAGCATACAATATAACATGAAAGGATGTCTTTGGATTCTCTAGGTGCTTTGGATAGGAAGGAGGCTGAGTAAACCACTCAGTTACATGCCACTTTTGAAGGGAAAGAAAAAGCTGCTCAGAGGTTAGAACCAAGAGCTTTAAGGGTGAACTCAGGAACTATCAAGAAGAACCTCTAGGCAGTAGGCTAATGTTAATAAAGGAACTGGCAGCATGTGCTTGAGTAGGCTTCGGAGTTACTGTGGAAGAGTGGCTTCTGAAGCCTTCCATTTTTCCCTTTTGAACAGGAGCATCTATAATGTTTATTCTATGGCTGCCCCAACACTGCTGGCTGTGTGGGAGGAGGCATCTGTATGGGGAAAGATACCTTCTCTTTTTGTTCTCATTTCCTCCTAACTCTCCCTATACACACACACGACACATACACACGTATAACGTTTGCACAGAAATTGTCAAAAGAACAAACCTTTTATTTTCTGTACACATTTTTATAGTAAACAGGTATTAAGTAAGAATCTAACAATATAAAAGAGAAGTACTGTGGCTTTACTGTATTAAGACAATCAATCAGCTAAATAAATAATTAATGGTTTGATTTTCAGGAAATACAGAATGAGTTCATCACTGGTCAGTAGGAATGACCTAACTCCTACAAAGGGCTATTAAGTTGTTTCCAACAAGTACTTCAAATATTCTGTAGAGGTAAAGGAAAGGATGCTTTCACTTGTATAGATCCATATACTTTAACAGCTCTCAGAGCATTGATTTCTGACTCTCCTAAACAAATTACATGTATATAGTTTTTTTTTTCACAGTTTCACAAAATAGTATGTAATACCAACTGCTAAATATGAAATGGTGTAACCTCCACAATGGTATTACAAGCTTCTTTAAAGACAGAGATCACACAAGGAAGAGGCATGAACAAGCCAGGAAAGGTTCCTGTTGTGATGTGGTTTACAGTCTGCTGAGTACACATAGATAGGAAGCATGCAACTAAATTAATTAATAAAATAAACTTATTTTATGAAAAGGTGTAAAGGTAAAGGTGGGGTCAGAGGTGAAAGTCTTCTACGCCTACCTATGCAATCTAAAGTTATATTAAAAGTAAAAGCTCGTTTTCCTAATATTTGTTTTTCTCTTTAAACACCTACTGTTGTAGGTATGAAAAAGTAAGTAAAATGATTAAACAGTACTATGATATGAATGCCCCCCCCCATTTTGAATATTGAAATCCTACTGTTCAGTGTCATGGCCTTTGGGAGATGCTTACCTCACGAGGATAGAGCCTCATGAATGAGATTAGTATTCTAGGGGAGGAGCTTGGGAGTTTAGGTGAGCCTGGTGGTGGGTATTAAGGAGGGCACGTATTGCAGGGAGCACTGGATGTGGTGCATAAACAATGAATCTTGGAACACTGAAAAAATAAAATTAAATTAAAAAATAAATAAATTCTTACTAAAATATGAAATTAAAAGAAAAGAGATTAGTATTCTTATAAAAGAGACCCAGAGATCCCTCACCTCTCCCACCACATGAAGACCCAGTGAGACAGCTCTGGTCCTGAATCAGGGACAGTCCGTACCAGAAGGCAACCATACTGGTACCTTAGTGTCGGATTTTCGATCTCCAGATTTATAAGAAATAAATTTATTTTGTTTATAAGCTACTTGGTCTGTGGCATTTTGCTAAAGCAACCTGAGCCACAATAACTGAGACTTCATGCTATTAAACCATACATGTTTCTCCATGCCATCTGCCCAATATAGGACTCAACTTTAGTCCCAAATCTATTTTTTGTGGGGAGAGTTGCTTCTTACCAGAAGAAAAAAAAGCATACAGGTTGCCTTCTTCTATTATGAAAGAAATGCACATGGAGATATCACAAAGAATCGTTAGATACAATCAGAAAGCTGCAATGTCATTCAAACAGTAAGGCAACATTCTTAATCATAGGTAATTAGTAACAGGTGTTTGAGGATATTCTTACAAGGGAGAAGATCTTCCCTTTCAAAGTTTCTGATTAGAATGCTACAGTCTCAAGTGTAAACTGGAAGCCAAAGACTAAGAAGTTCTGCATTTATCAATAAGGGTTCTAGAATAAGTAAGTCATTTCAATTCAGATTGACTTGGAAAAAAAAAAAGACAGGATTGGGGATATGAAGAACTTTGAGAGGATTTGCTAATGCACTATTCTGTTTCTAGTCTGCAAACAAATTTTCCCCTATTTTTATTCAGATGGGATGTGTGGGTGCCCCAAAGGTCAGGATGTTGGAATGGCTTTTCAAGAAATCATTAGTATCTAAACAATATTGAAACTATAGCGCTCAGAAATAATCCTCCAAATGGGTATTGCCCACTTTTCCCAAGTGCTCTCTTTATAGGCTCTTGACTCAGAGTTCTACAAAACAGCAGGAGCAGCAGCAACAGCAGCAAAAAATCCCCCAACCACTTCCGTGTCACTTTTTGGCCAATAAGCAGATGTATAATATTATACAAGATGGAGATCATTGATTAATAGCAAATACTCAAGTCCTCTCACTGCATAAACATATGTGTTATTTCAAAGTTAGAAATATCCATGCTTTCTGATGTTTGTTTTTGTTAATCTCTTGTCTAAGAGTGAAGTTCTTAAGAAAATTAATTCTACTTAATTTTCTTCTACCATCTGTTGCATGATTTCAGTGTGATGATCACTGTGTCTTCTAGTGTTTCCCTGGGACAGTAGAACTTTTTTCATGCTTCACCCTAAATATTGTTTTTTTTTTTAAGATTTTATTTATTTATTTGACAGAGAGAGATCACAAGTAGGCAGAGAGGCAGGCAGAGAGAGTGAGAGGGAAGCAGGCTCCCTGCCAAGCAGAGCCCGATGCAGGACTCCATCCCAGGACCCTGAGATCATGACCTGAGCCGAAGACAGCGGCTTAAACCACTGAGCCACCCAGGCGCCCCTAAATATTAAGTTTTATCATCATGATAGTCTAACACATGCCACATCCAGACCACTATAGAAGATTTTTTTTTGAAATTGTCAGTTATATTGAAGTAAAACTGAGATGAGATATCACTATTGCATTTTGTCTAGATAATAGCATTCATTTCCATAGACTTCAGCAACATCATAAAGAATACGGATGAAGGTTTCAAACCCTTAGTATTTAGTATAATTACCAGTTGTCTTTTTATAGTTTTTGTTGTTGAAATGTGTTTGTGTGTGTGTGTGTGTGTTTGTGTATATGTATGCGTATATATAATATACTGGATAGGCCAGTCAATCTAGTTAACAAGATAAAATTACTTACTTGTACATTCTCAGTCAAAAACTCAATTTACCTTCAAGGACATAAAACAAAACATCAAATGAAAGAAGCATGAAAAATATATAAATAAATTTGACAAGTTGGCCAAAGACCATTAATCATCTTGGGAAATAGGAAAGTCACATGATTTATAATGAAGTACGCATTCTCAGGATGTGACATTCAATTGTCTTGAGTTCAACAATATATATTCCATTCTGATTCTATTCATTTGAAAACAAATCGAAATATAGCAAGTTTTTTTCCTAATAATTATATTCATAGAGGATTTGAAAGCTGAATTTGGAAGTGAAGAAAAAAACTATTCCAAAGAACTGTAATTGAAAAGAATGCTTATAACTATCATCTTTATTAAAACTTCAAGCACTCTTCAAACCTTGAATTTCATGAGATAGAGTATAAATGTTTATATCTTGAGAGATAAATGACCTTGTGTTTCAAATTAAGAACAAAGAACTTCATACACGAGACTAGATAACCCCATTAATTTTATTTCTAAAAATGTTGTATATTTGCAAATCAAATTTTCTCTGAAGGGGAAAAAATACCTACATTCACCACAGCTTTCTTTTTAATGGTCTTCTTTTTTCCAGGAGTCTTAAGATATTAGATTTTGCATGCAAATAGTTATAAGCATTAGTAGTCGCAATGAATAAAAATGAATGTAAGTGGGTTTAATTGGACAGGTATAATCCTTTGCAACCCTGGCTAACCTTATTCTGAGAGGAAATGCTGGAAAACAACATGCAGTCTAATTTAGAAATAAAAATGGCAGACCAAAACATTTGCTACTTTGCTACACAATTTAAAAAAATGGAGTAATAAAACTGGGGGAATTTGAAGAGGCTATCTGATACATTGCTAATTTTTCTACTCACCAGTGATAGAAAAGTGAAACCCTAACAAGAAAAGGTATTTTTGTTTTTCCATTTTGCTCTAAATTATTACAGTGATTTGAACTTTTTGTTCCTTCTGTTCACCCCCATCCTATTGCAGTGTCTGATAGTCAAAGAGGAAATGAGGGGTCTTCACAGTGACACATTTTTTTCCTTAAGAGCAATGTCATGGGCCATGATGTGAGGGAGGAGACTTCTTTGGTTTTATGAGGAAACTAAAAGTGGCTCCTTGAAAGATATGGCAGAGCCATCGCAGATGAATCTGGAGTTTGCTCTCAGCTGTCCCGCTTGCCAGCCAGTCAGTGTAAACTTCTATTTCTATAACAAGCTATTAATGAAATAAATCACAAGACAGTTTAGTCTTCATGTAATCTTTAGTTGATTAAAAGATTTCAGTCAAGGGCAGCAATTAGTAAAGAAATGCACAGAATGTAAACATAGCTTATGGGGAAGAATAACATAAAAAATAACATATCCCTCTGAATGCTCACTATTAGAGTGGAATCTTAGAAGGTATACATAGGGGTTTCACGGAGCCCTGGATAATCCAATTTCTCTTTCTTAGGAATCTTCCTGAAAAGTTGTATTGAAAAACAAGTCTTCAGAATTCTATAATTAATTTGTGGAACAATATGGATTTTTTAAAAGATGCACTCCGGAAATCGCTTCCCTTTTCTCACTTGCTGATTTACAAACAGGCTGTTCTGACTTTGTCTTCATTGTTCCTGAGTGCTATTCTGGCAGAGCAATAGCATCTTAATGATTTTCAGTCAATGACAGTTGCATTCCTAGGTAGAATGGACAAATCTAATATAAGTCAAAATTTTAACTTCTCATTTAATTTAAAGTCAGAACATTTTAGTCTTGACTTGGGCTAAGAAACCTATAGCAGGGAATGAGAACTAGTCTCTTTTATTATTAATCTTATTTATTTATTTATTTATTTATTTATTTTTTGGAGAAGCAGGCTCCCTACCGAGCAAGGAGCCCGATGTGGGACTCGATCCCAGGATGCCGGGATCATGACCCGAGCTGAAGGCAGCCGCTCAACCAACTGAGCCACCCAGGCGTCCCATCTTTTATTATTAATCTTTCTTGTTCTTCTATTCCTCCTCTCTTACTCCATTGTCTCTCACTTAACCAAGAGAGCAGTTGAGGAGGTAAAGCGATACACATTGCTTATTTGGTTATTGAGGTGTCCTCTTGGTGTGTCAGATGCTGAGGGGCTCTTTTTTCTCTTTTGGGTTGCTTTTGTGGGGTCCTCAGAGGTCACTACTCTACTCCTTCTGTGAGAGTTTTCCACTTCCTGTGTCCAACGGGTGACTTGCCTATTACAAGACCACTGACTACTACTTCTCCTTTAGTTCCAGTTGCTTATAATAAATCCTATACAGGCTATATTAAAGTCACCCAGCTCTGTGAAGCAGAAGTGTAGCCAGGGTTTTTCCAAGATGTTTCAAGTCCAGCTACCTTTTTATGGATCCTCTCTACCAATAAGAATTTCACACATTTATGCCTCGGTTGTATTTCTTGCATGATGCTCATCTCTCCTTGCTATCACTAGTAATTCCAATTTTTTCCCCCAATAAATACCTTTAGGTCAGAGGTAATCACTGGCTTCTGTGTTGTCCAAGTACTAGAACTACGGGACATAGTGTTCCTCTTCAAATTTGGCCTAGATGAGTTGTTTAAGATTCATTCTACTCTCGTCAAAGAAACCCTTGCCATCCAATGTCATGAATCCTTAAGCCTTCTCTTAAATGGTCTCATGGCAGATGATATGTGAAAGGTGTCTGAAGCAACTTTATAGCTTTTTAATATGTTTTTTATGGATTGGTCAACACCAATAGCAAGAATGTGAGGCCTCTGTCAAAACAGAAATTCTGCTTAGTTCCAACTTTGAATTATGTAAAAGCAGGACATTTTGCTGTGAAATTTTACAAGTGATGCTTTTATTTGGAATTAGAATGACCTCCCTGAGAGGGAGACTGAGCTTAGATTTAGAAGTATTTTCCCGTTCACTGAATCTACTGACACTTGCTACTTTTTTTCTCTTATTCCTCTCTCACACCTGCATGCACACACTTCCTTTATTATCCATGGAGAATAATATAACACAGTAGGAGGTCTCAGCTAAGGATCGCTTAATTGCAAACACAAAGGGCAGGTGGGAGTTGGGGATAATGAATATACCTAGAAGTATCTCAAAGCACTTAAGGTCTGGAGATATATATAAACGAATGTATTAATAAATAACCACACAAATAACAGGAAAGACAAGAATAAAAGTTACTCACTTTGCCTGTTCCGGTGTTTTTAATCTCTGGTTTTATGTTTCTCTGCAGCTAGGTCTTTTTTTTTTTAAAGATGTATTTTATGCTCATTCTTCACTGTGTACCAGTCTTCAGCATGCTTGTTCATGGCAGCCTCAATCCCTGAATACCACATACCTCTTCAAGCTTAGATGTCCATTGTTACCTGACTCATTTTTCATTGTCCAAATCAAATTCATGAAGCCAATTGGCCATATGTCAACTCAGGTAGTAGGTTTGGGAAGAATAGGAAATGGAAGTTCTAGCAAATTTCTAGGAAGAGGACCTCCCAGAAACATCTCTAACACTTGTGTGCTAAGAAAGTAAATAAGATAGTATATCATGTAGCATAGTAACTCTTAAAATACCAATAAGGTGCAGACATAGGTTTAAAATATGGTACAAAAATATGGTACCAATGGAATGATTATAGCTCCAAGTATACCAGCATGTTCAATAAAAGTACATTGGGTCTTATTCTTTGCTATTAGAACATGGATGGCACAGTATTCCTTGATGCCAAACATATCCATGGCGTCCTGGAATATCCTAAAGAATGAAAAAATTTATCAAGAATGCCCATGGTGAGGCATAGCTCTATCTGTTTAAGTAGAAAATATTGCAAACAATAGATCACAATTTAATTATTAGCCAGTTAAGATTTGTGTTTCCTGCTAGCCTTCCATTGTCATAACTCTTTGCTTTCAGTCAGAGCTTCTTTCCTGATTGTATATAGAAATAGATTTTCTAAGTTTCACTCCCTCATATAATATGCAGCCCCAGCAACATTGTGAACTATGAATATACATTACGTTGATGGATCTATTCAAAGAAACTCTCAGTTTAACAAATGGATATTTTAACCTTCATTAAGCAAAAGCATTTTTTTTTTTACTTGAAAATTTTCTCCCCTCCTGTTGACATTAGCCACTATGTTGACACTTATAGTTATGTGCTTGCTAGTCTGTCAATCAATCCATTCTTAGTATGTTCATGATTAAATTTTGGCTGACACAAGAAGATAATCATAGTTGCATATTCTGGTGATGGCCTTGTTGGAGGTGTTGGCAGTTTTTAAGTCCATTAAAGGTTAGGAGTTCATCTTTACCTGTATGCCCTTGCTATCACTTCAAACTTAACAATTAAAAAAAAAATACATTGTTTTCTCCAAAACTAATTATTTCTTCAACTAGTGTTTCTTCAATAAATTTGTATCTCTCAATAAATAAACACTAAGCAGTAATTCTATTCGCTAAAATGCTCTATCTTGGGCACTTAACCAACTGAACCACCCAGGTATCCCCAGGAATTTCAATTTTGATGTAGTGATATGTGGCCGTCTTTTTTCTTTGTAGCTTTTGCATGGTGTGTTTTCTTGACAAAGGCTTCCTTGCTATAAGAACATGAACATAGGGCGCCTGGATGGCTGAGTCAGTTAGGCGTCTGCCTTTGGCTCAGGTCATGATCCCCAGGTCTTAGGATCCAGTCCTGCATCCAGCTCCCACTCCGTGGGGAGTCTGCTTCTCCCTCTGACCCTGCCCTGTCTTGTGCTTTCTCTCTCACTCTCTCTTTCTCAAATAAATAAATTCTTTAAACATTTTTTTAAATGCTCTATCTTGTTAGAAAGTTATATTTGTTTTAAAAAATAAAGTCTCTCCAAGAAAGTGAGTGATAATATTAGCTAGTAATGAATAAGAATTGTTAGAACGATCTGAATGAGCGTCATACCTGTGTCTTGTGAATTTCCTATGTGTGCCCTGTAAACATGACTTTAATACTATTGTTATGTTTTATTTAGGCTGTTTACATTTGTAAAGTATGTAGACCAGCAGCTGACACCTAGAAAGTAGCTGGCTATATAAATGTCTATTCAATAAATGAATATAAAGTCTTAAAAATGAAAGACTAAGAAGGAAAAAGAGTTTGTAAATCTTGGCTCATAAGAACATCATTTTGGGCCTATCTTTTTATTTCTTTACAGATACTTTGCTTAGAAAGATGATGGGGCCTTTAAAAAAGGGCTAGCTACAGGCATAGTGTCTAGAATCCGTAAGAAAGGTAGACAAACAGGGAGCTGGCCTCTGGGAAAAGTCAGGAAACTATTACAAAATTTATGTCCCATAACCGATGTTACATTAGTAGATATAAAACAACAAAAAAGATAGTTTAGACACAGCCTTTTGTCTAGAGCTATACATAAACAATGATTAATGACTAAATTGTAGCAAATAGGCACAGTAAGCAAGATGGATTAAAAAAACTCATCGATTTCCCCCTTCTTTAATGACAAATAACCTTCATTTAAAAATGAAGGTGTTTATAACTTTTGGCTAATTAAATTGTCTTGCCATAGAAACTAAGTGGGGTTGCTGGTTAAGTAGACTACTTTCAGGAGTGGTGGAACTCAGGCATAAGATCTTACTTTGATGGAAAAGTAACTAGGCTTAAGACTGCAAGTGCACACAGAAGCAAATGCCCAACACTATTTCAATGTTAAGCAATGCTTCATTGCCTGCTCTGTGCCTACATTCATTCGGAGACTCATGGTACATTGCATTTATAATAAAACCCCAACCCTTTACCGTAACTTACAAGATTTTATAGAATCTGTCTCTTCTTGCCTTTCTGACTTGGGTCCTTAACACTCCTCCACATGTTTCCATGCTCCAGCCACACTAGGCTTCTTTCAGTCCCTTGACAATTTTGAATACCTTTTCGATTAGGCCACTGCAACCCCCATATTTCTACCTAGTTTGCTCCTGGGGCTGCCAGATGAATTTTTCCCTGATTATCCTACATACTGCCTGCCACCTTCCCCAACCATAAGGACTCGTTACTGTATGGTCTTACTTAATGTTCTTTATAGTACCTATCACCATCTGGAATTATTTTTTATTTGCTTATTTTTATTAGAATCATCTTCATTAGAATCCAATATACACAAGAACAAAAATTTGTCTATTTTGTACTCCACTGTATTTCTGGAACCTAAAACTATATCTGCTCTTAGCATGTGCCCAATTAATATTCATTAAATTAATTCAAAGAGAATAAGACATAGCTTTTGTGCTTAAGGAATCTGAAAATTATTACTTTTTTTTTTAAGATTTTATTTATTTATTTGACAGAGAGGGATCACAAGTAGACAGAGAGGCAGGCAGAGAGGGGAAAGCAGGCTCCCTGCTGAGCAGAGAGCCCGATGTGGGACTCGATCCCAGGACCCTGAGATCATGACCTGAGCCGTAGGCAGTGGCTTAACCCACTGAGCCACCCAGGCGCCCCAAGGAATCTGAAAATTATTTCTGCCCCTTTGCTTAATGTTTGCTGTTGACCACATACAGACTCTAAAACTACCAAACACATAAAAAACTCCATCAATCCCAATTAGATAAGGTTTATGATTACTTTCATAAGGGCAAGCAGCTTGGAGATTGAGCAAACAGCTCCCTCTGTAAGGGGCATTTTTTTCCTTCTCCTTAACCCAAATGTTCATTGCATATGAATCGACGTAGGTATCTAGACAACATGTCTCTCCAAAACAAAGGAAAGTACATACTCTCTTTAGGGATCCTCAATTTCCTGCTATCTGCTTAACTTGGAGTTAGTATTTTGAAATCAAGGAACTGCCTTTTCTTTTCTGGCTATATCTATTAGAGGGCTTTAGATTTAGGGATATTTGGGGAAGAAAATAAAAGTATCATTTTCTATCCATGAAATAACTCTACTGATGACACAAACTTTGTTTTATACTCCTTAGCTGTGTTTTTAGAGGATAATGAGACTGAGAAGGGTTTACCTTTAGACACATGAATTCTTGAGACTGTGGAATTACTCTTGGGAGCTGGAAAATTTCCCATGGTTCATCTTTATTTATCTCAAAATCTCCAGAGATATCCTTTACAGGCATACCTCACGTTCAAAATTCTGCAATGTTGTCCTCCAGGGCTCTTGAGATTTTTTAAGAAAAAAGTATCTTCTTTGGTCGGGTAGATAGGATTGGCTGTATTTCCTTGAAAGAGACCAAATATATTTCTAACAAAATATATTGCTGCTTTAGCATTATAGGAAACTCACAGAGCTGCAGGTCACATAAATACTTACTAAATAATCAGTCTGCTGCCTGTATGATAGTTTTCAAATTTGTTTTTATATTATATCCTTCAATATGGAAATGGATAAAGAATCACTACCCTTATGGTTTGCTTTGAAAGCACTTTGCCAGGTCATTAATTGTCTGATGTCTACCCCTGAGAGAATATCTAATTTTATGTCAAACCTACTGTATACATAAATATAAAACCTATAAATACATATAATATAAATAAAACTATATATGTAAATAAATACCTATATATGTAAATAAATACCTATATATAAATAAAAAAACTCTCTCTATAAATATGTTAGGATATATTTATTTCACACATTTTTTTCTCCTAGGGAAAGTATTCAAATACTATTTGTATTTGAAATGAACTGAAAAAGACAGAGATCTGAGTATTTTACAGAATTTATGCAGATACAAGAGATAATAGCTGGAAGTTAGAATAATATCTGACTTTTAAGAAATCCTATTAAAGACAGTTTTGAGAACAATGTAGAAAATCTATATTAATTGTTGCTGCTAGCATGAGTCAAAATATAAATGATAGCCTATTGATGTGTGTGTTGATTATTTAGGATATACATTCCCCTAAAACATGATAAGTAACAGGAAAACAGAGCTTTGGATCCTAACTGTAAGGAGGAGGTTTGAGAATATTTATACCCTATGGTAGTTATGGTAGCAACAATTTTAACGGACAGATGATTAAGTGGATTTGAGATTTTTGCATAATGATAAACACAAACTATGCCTTGAAAATGAGAGTTGAATTTAGGGGAAATTTTTATTAATTCTGTCAATTCTTCTGCTATTGTCATGGAAGCCAAAATAATTTATTGAATGAACATAAAATGGATATATTGGTGCTAATATTTTTCAGGTCACCTGCATTAGGATCAAATCATAAGTAAAACTGTTGTTCTGACAATGGTTGTTCATCCATCAGCCACCTAGTTTCAGCCCTTAGAAAAGTGATTTATATATAATAAATAGTTAAGATACTAAGTTGAGTAGATATTGAATAGATGAATAAGTGAAATCAAGGGACTAGCTAAAAGTTATATAATTACTGGTTCAGAGACTCTATATATGGATTTTAACAACCTTAATGAAGATGCCAATTCTTCCAATCAAAAGAAAAACAAACCCAGGAATCTGACTGGGATACTAAGAAAAACAATGCAGTTAAATTCTTGATTAAAAAATACCTGATCCAGGGGCACCTGGGTGGCTCAGTTGGTTGAATGTCTGCCTTTGACTCAGGTCATGATCTCAAGGTCCTGGGACTGTGTCCTTTATCAGGCCCCCTTCTCAGCGGAGAGCCTGCTTCTCCCTTTCCCTCTGCTACTTCCCTTGCTTGAGCTTTCTCATGCTGTCAAAAAATAAAATCTTCAAAAAAATAACCTGATCCAGATGCTTATTTTAGTTATTTATAAAGAACCCATTCCCTGGTCATCATATTCTTTCACAATGGAAAGAGATATTTTGAGAGATAGTGAATGATCAGCATTTAGCTATGTCTAATTGCATTTAAATGATAGTCTTTTCTCAGGAATGCCATAGAAAATACCCAAATAAACTATAAGACTTTAAGCTAATTTCCCAAAAGAAGAGATTTGGTAATTTGGTTTTTACTTTTTTTTAATTTTTAAGAAAATTAAAATCTACCCTGTGTTGTTGGAACATTTCCATAAGACAGCAGGACACTAGCAGTGGGACAAAATTGCCTTTTTTACTCTAGTTTCTGTACATAACAGTGTGCAACCTTGGGCACAAGTCTCAACTTGGGGGGAGTCTCAGTATTTTCTTACCTATAAAATAACGCTAGATCTTCCTGCTACACAAAGTTGTGTAACACATAATTGATGAACCAATTGTATTCATTATTTTAGGATTTTTTATTTGACCCTGTTGATAATTTAAGTAGTTTGTACAACTAATTTAAGTTTAATATATGTTTGTATGAATATAAATTTATACATATGTGTTATTTATAAACATTTTTCTTATTGTGTCTATTGCAATAGATCTCAACAATAGTTCTGATTAAACACTCAGTGGCCTAAACCAGTGTATTACTTGCTTCTTTCCTTCCTCCTAATGAGTTTTTCCACCCACTCAACCACCTTCTTCACCAATTACTGGTTGTTGGGCCCAGTCCTAATCCCTTGCTACAGCTTCATGGCCAGATTCCGTGCTGAGCCTGGGATCTCGGGCTCTCCAGTGTACCAGACTCTTGCCAGGTGAGAGTAGAGTAGACTCTGAAGCTGGCCAGAAGAGCAGGTGTTCAAAGAAAGGAGACCCTGGAATATCTGAAATATAGTCCCGCTCTAGACTAAGAAAAACCAATGAGATAGATAACTGGGAATAGGAGGAGAAATAACTAAAAATAAGAAACAAACAAACAAACAAAACAGAAAAAAAGGACCCCAGAGCAGGGCCTGGGACATAGTTTCTAGCATAGGTAAGAGCTGTAGACTCAGATATCCATAACTCTGGATAATGTTTATATCACTTTACAGATTGACAGTACACATATGGCGGCAGGCAATTTCAGAGTCAATTACAAGGCGAAGCTGGTCTTGTTACATTTTTGAAGAAAGAGAAGTCTTTGTTCTTCACAGGTTTCCAATGGGGATGACTGAGGCTTTAAAGGAGCTGCTTTTCGTGAAGAAGAACCATGGTGAGGAGGGAAGATATTTAAGTCCTTATTGCCAGCTCTGGGTTGACTATGGATATAGATGCTCCCAAATCTGAGCATGTCTGCATGAATATGGCCAGTATCCATGAGAGAACCAGGGGAAACTGGGCAAGTGATTGATTAGGCAAATTGAGGAGAACTTTAGTTAAAGGGTTCATTTCTCATACAATAGGGGAACAAGGAGATGTACAGATCAGTCTTTGAAATTGACCTTATCTCAATGACGAATGTGAAGACTGGACTAGAAAATAGCCTGTGGGAGCTGAAGGCCCTCTAAGTCACACAGATACAGCTTAAGAGGCTCCTGTTGAGGCAGAGATGGTATTTCTACTACTTCTAACTGCATGTAATACATTCACAAGACAACCTACCTGAAGGACCGTATCTGACAATGTGGTGTCTGGAAACAATGCCATCCATTTTCTGAGGCATGAGGGATGTGCCGTAGACTGAGGATACTTTGAGACCAGGTACCCAATAAAATTATTGCGGGTTAAACAAAAATACTATTATTAATCATCAAAAAATCCTTACATTGCAAAAACATTACACAGCAGCTATCTTCCCAAAGTTCTAAGTTGTGGCTATGTAAAAAGTAAGATGTCTTCTTAAATACATATGATCATAGGTCCAATAACGAATGCCACATATATTTATTGCAATAGGTACATTGTAGGTGCATACTATGTATTGGCAAGAAAATCAGATGATAACCTTTGTTCTCTTTCTAACAAGAGGATCATTATTTTACCATACTCTTCGTACTCAAGGTTTATTAAGCTAATAAAAACATTCAAAAAGAAGCTAGAAGATGCTAGAGATGTTCTATTCCCTCCCAAACAGAGGCATGGGCAAAGAATCCATAATGACATTTATATGCCCTAAGGATTAAGAAAAACACATGACTCTGTCTATGTGATGTTAGGCAACAATCTTCTGCCTAACAATATCTCCATATTTCCTGCCAGATTTATTAGAATTATATTATTAAAGCTAATTTTCCTGTGCTTTGTTTTAGCCTGGAATTATATAAATCTAACCGTATTATGATGAAAAGATCCATTAACTGGTTGATCACTCAATCTTTTTAGCCTACCAGTATCTTCAAGTTTGCCTCAGAAAAATTGCTTTGCTTGAGAGGCTGAGCTTCTAGCTCATATTATACTTGGTATACGCCAGATGACATCATCTTCTTGGTAGATAAGTGAGGAAGCTAGAGCAACACGTTTGTCCCCAACATCAGTAGCCTGCTGTGTCCATGCGCTTTTGCCATAGTAGTTAGTGCTTACTAGTTATTTAGCTCAGAGTCTACTGGTCAGTGGGGGTTTACTTGGGTGTCTTAGTATTTAACTGTTTCTCCTGCTGAGCTCTTCGAACTTACGTGATTTGCTGCTTCATTGTTGAGTATACCTCAGTGGTTTATCCTGATTGAGTGGTACACTGGGTGATATCTTCCTAGTAGAAGGAAAGATGGATAATATCCCAAATTAGAATCATGCTCCCTTGAGCTCCTGCAGCTTTCCAGTGACTTTGTGATTACTGATGTTGTTAAGGAGCAGACAAGAATGAGCTCTCAGGGGCGCCTGGGTGGCTCAGTGGGTTAAGCCGCTACCTTCGGCTCAGGTCATGATCTCAGGGTCCTGGGATCGAGTCCCACATCGGGCTCTCTGCTCAGCAGGGAGCCTGCTTCCCTCTCTCTCTGTCTTTGCCTGCCTCTCTGCCTACTTGTGGTCTCTCTCTGTCAAATAAATAAATCTTAAAAAAAAAAAAAAGAATGAGCCCTCAGTACATGTTAATAATTTGAAGTTAAATTTTATCCAACACATGACCTTTCTGAAAGGAGGTCTTACCTGCACAGCAATATTTCAAACTTGTTAAACATGTCACTTTTTTATTCATTAATTAATGTAACACAAACTGTCAATGAAAATGTCTTTCCCTGTGGCATTTACTGTACACCCCTCTTTAATTCTCAAAAATCCTAAAGAAAAACTTTATGACACAATAATCTAACACACCATAAAATGCTCTAGCACAACCCAGAATATTTATATGAAAGATGCTCTAATCTTGCAAAAGAAACTTTCTACTTAGCACTGATAGTTCACATTCAAATCTATTTAGCAGTACATTCAAGCATACAGATAACATATGAGCGAAATGAGAAATAATACTGTGATTTCAAGCTTCACTGAACTATGGTATAGAAATTCTGAACTAAACAATTGTTAAATGTTTGCCAGATAAATGACTATAGATGAATTGTTTTAACTTTTTTTTTTTTTTTTTTTTTTTTGCTTAGAAGCAACAAATGAAACTGCATTTCTGTATGGTGTAGACCCCATATTTTAACCAATATAATACTTGCTTTACCATCCAACTTAGAAACAAGAGAATCAATAAGTTCTCTGTTTGAATATGCTCAGTTGGGTACCAACGGAATTTCTTAATTGCCCAGAACCTGCCCGGTTCTTCAATGTGTGAACTCAGGATGGTGATACGAAAGAAAGAAGATACCTCAGTGTTGAACCAGACAAGCACAACAGTGATTATTTCAATTGTCTTTCTGTGTTCTAAATCTTATTTCAAGAATGGAAATTCACTATTATTATGCTACATTCCTTTTAGCATAAGTATTGGGTCGAGGACACCTCAGGACCAAAACTATGATCCATCAATACCTATGTGCCAATATATAGAATATACAGTTTGATCATCATTTTGATCTTTTAAGGATATTGTGATTCCAAACACTACTGGAGCTTGAGTGATTAGAAATCTATGAGGGAATATGAATAAAAGACTAAGAGGTGGTTGCGATGGGAAAGGTGGTTGCAATGAACTATAGAGACAGAAACTGGTAATGACAATTATGACTTTGCTTAACCTATTAGATACTGTTATGAATAATGAGTTGTACATTTAAAGCCAGCCTTCTGGGTGATGACTTTGGGGGCTTGGTTTCCCACTTGGGTCCAGTCCTTCTGTGTCAGAAAGTAGGACGATGAACAACGTAGAAGCAGATGTTCCTAATGCATAATTAGTTGTGCCTAATGCAAGGTTTCAGGATTGTGGTGACTGAGATGGGGGGGGGTGCTCTGTAGCTCTCTACTGTGGCTCTTAGGTGCTAGGTCCTTGTGCAACACCTATGAAAAGTATTCCTATATTGGATTCTACCAATTTCCTCATTTCCTTCAGCATGTGTTTTGTTATCAAACTCCTCATTTAGGGAGGAGGAGAGAGAGAGAATAGAAAAAGAGGTGATTTTCCAGAGATGTTTTATCTATTACCTGTACATGGTCCAGTAGATTTACCAGGTAAGTTTTCCTCTACTTCCTCTATTAACTCAGCATATTGCCACTGGCACTGAGAAATGTTGAAGATGTGGATTGATTAAAGTCATGTGTAAATTGATCACTTTCTGTACATGTTATGTCCTTTGTGCCGAAGACTTTATCTTTGAAATGAAAGGCACTATGTAATTTATTAATAATATGCTGAGATTTTCTTTGGCTCTTTACTAGAATATTTTTTCCCTAGATTTACAGTTCTCATAAATCTCCTTCTTCTTGACTTAAAATTATATAAATGTCTTTTTTTTCCTAAACAAGCTGTTTTAAAATGCCAGAGTGCAAATGCATTTATTTTAGAGGTACTTAGGTCCTTTAAATCGTGAATAATAACAATACATTTATATACTTTGTATATCTGACTATCCCTAGGAACTATTTATTGAACTTTGTCAAGCCATTACTAAAGTCTATGCATTCATTCAGAGGATAAAATTTAGGAAGCTTTAAAAACTTAAGTATTTAATGGACTTGATTTGGTGTTTAAGGCCCAGGAGGGTGCTAGCTAAGTGCCTGAGATGTTCAAAGTTGCCATCATAATAGCTAAGTCCCTTTCTCCCCTCCCTAGGGGGAGCTATGAGCTATGAGCTCATTCTTTGAAAGGGGATTTAATCTTTTATTCATTATTCTTCAGAAAGCCCTTGCCTGATAATAGAGTACAACCTGACAGTAGGATGTCCCTTTTCTCAACTTCAGAAAACTGCTTTCTCCACTTCCTGCTTTTTCTTATTTAATATGACTTTCCCTCCCCCAGTCCCAAACACTTTAATTTGATCACTTTTTTCTCTTCTAGCATGGGGCTCCTAGTGTTCCGAACCCCATCTCCAACATCAGTGTTTTTCTAGGTGTTGTTAGAGCTAAGTAATATCACCTCATGTGGGAGCCGTATCTGCCCAATGACTTCATAGAATTTCCTCAAATTGATTAGGTTTTTTTCTTGGATGGCCAGCTGCTCAGTCATGAGAAGGGCTGAAGACTGTTTATTGAGTATTTATGTTGCATATTTATTAGCTAAATCATAAAATCTTTAGAATAGAAACAACTTACATGTCATCTAGTCAGTATCATGTCGTGATCTCTTCTCCAGTCACTTTATGGAGGTGTTTAACCTCTTTTTAAATCCTGTCTAAGGTCATGGGGCTCATTAACATCTATGGAAATCATCTTCATTGTTGGACAATTATTAAGTTTATAAAGATCTTATATGGAGCAAGAAAATCAAGAACTATACTTTTCCATTTCTCTATTCAGGCAACTAAAAAAAAAACCAAATCTAGTGGCTTTGTAAGATATAAAACGTCCTCACACAATGTTTTATTAATCGATGCATTTATATAGTTTAATAGTAGGAGCATTTTGCGTGCAGATTAGGTACCTGTATGTAAACTAGTTCTTAATTCACTCATATACAAAAGGTGAGGAAAAGAGAAATACAGTAGTACCTTTTCTGTTGTTTCACTTTCTATATTTTCAGTTACTCATGGTCAAGTGTATTCCAGAAGTGATGATCCTATCATTGGGTTAGTAGTATCCTAACAGTAGTTCACAGCCCTTACATCGTTCTCTTCATTTCATCTCATCACATAGGCATTTTGTTATCCCTCAAAGTCACAAGAAGAAGGGTGAGTACAGTATAAGACATTTTGAGAAAGAGACCACATTCACAAAACTTTTATTACAGTATATTGGTATAATGGCTCTATTTCATTATGAGTTACTTTTAAACTCTAAACTCTTTCTGTACTTAATTTATAAATTAAACTTTATCATAGGTATGTGTGTATAGGAAAAAACAGTATATATATATATACATATATATGTACATATATATATATGTATATATATATATGTATATATACATATATATATATGTATATATACATGTATATATATATACATATATATATATATATATGTATATATATATATATATTTCAGTACTATCTGCTGCTGTCTCAGGCATCCACTGGGGGTCTTGGAATGTATCCTCTGCAGATAAAGGGATACTGCTGTACTCTACCAGCAAACACAAAGGGGAGAAAAATTCTGAAGGAAAAAGTAAATTAGTGTAAACCAGATAATGACATTCTATTGTTATATTTAAATCTAGGTAGGTCCTAAAGCTCTCATAATTTATACAAGTGAAAATGAACAGAAAGATTGTTATAACCCAGAGTTTGGGTTAATTTCATCTAAGTGCTGTGATGTTGTATTTTAACAGCTTGCTAAGGGTGATGCATTCTTTTTGATTTTAGCTATTTAATCACCTCCAAATGTTATTTATTGAGTCCCTGAAAATATTTTCTTACAGTATTTAGATTTTCCTTGGAGATCTCATTTGTGCACAACCCCTGCCTGGCTCAGCTTATGAAAGCTGATATGATCTCATCTGAAAGTAATACTGCAGGGAGTCATTTGTTTTACAGAAATAAGCCACATCATCATGGAGTACTGAGGGGCACAGGATGTGATTTTAGAGGGGAAAGAAAAGCATTTTTTTCCTTCATAGAAATGAAAAAGGATAATATAGATTGTATGTATCAAATATCAAGTATAAAAATATTCACATCATGAAATTTAAACCAAATGAGATTTCAAGGAAGAGATCAATCACTAATAAATGTAGAATTTTATTTTTTCAGAAGTTCACTTGTCTCATTTTCCACTGTTTATCTTTCATTTATTTTCTTTCTATTTCTACTTCAACTTTAATTAGATTTTCATAGAGAAGCTCAGATCTTGAGGAGAAAAAAACAAAACAAGACAAAACTATATAAACACTTTGTAGCATCTTTGTTAGAAGCTTTTGAGTTAAGCAGATCAGGGTCCAAAGCCCAGAACTGCCACTTACCAACTATATAATCTTGGCTGACATTACAATTTTGTAGCTCAGAAATGCATGAAAATTATATGATATCATTGTGGTAGTTGTTAGTGCTGTTTACCAAAGCGTAGGGTAGGTTGCTTTTTTTTTTTTTCTCCCCTGTGTTTGGGTAAAGACAAATGGTTATTTCTGGCCAATTATTAATGAAAGAATGTGGCATGTGTCAATTTCAGGCTAAAGCATTTAATTGTCTGAGAACACTCTACTGAAAAGCTTTCCTCTCTTAAGATAAATGTATATTATGGCTTCTCTGGGGGCTGTGGTCAGGAAATAAAGTGATCTGGGGCAGTATTTCATTTGATCTATGACACTATTTCCACCTTGATTTCTAACCTCGATCCCAGAACTGTGAGACAATAATTTCTGTTGTTTAAGCCACCCATTTGTGGAGCTTTGTTACAGCAACTCTCAGAATCTCATACAGACTGTGGTTGAGGGGAAATGACTCTGTGGTACGATATACTGTTTAGACTTGGAAACTGTCTCTTTCTGAAGCATAATCTAGCAGACCAATTGTGTTTCATCCATAACAAAGCCTGGTAAATGTAATACTGAAGGAATGGTTCTTAGAAGTATGATTTTCATGAATTTTTAAAATGTATACAACACATAAAAAAGGCTAGCAGCACTATCACTGACTTGGTTAAGGTCTATTGAACATATTGAATCTTTACAATTATCAATCGTATGCAACATTTTAAAAAGGTCTTGATACATTTCATGAGAATAGAATAAAATGTTAATGTTCATACCACCCTCAGGGGACTTTATGGTATTCTATAACAAATCTTTTTGAGCTACATGCAGTCCTCTATCCTTGTTCAAGACTGATAGCTAGCCAGTTTCAAAAATCCTCATATATATATTTTTAGTTTCTCAAAAAGCACCACTTCTTCATTCATAAGTTCATATTTCATTATTTTTCTGTTTACCAAGAGAGACCACTTAATGTTGTAATACAGTCATGGGAATCACAATCTGTCTGTATGAGAGCCTGAGAGTTGCTGTAACAAAGTTCCAGAAATACATGGCTTAAACAACAGAAAATTATTGTCTCACAGTTCTGGAAATGAGGTTAGAAATCAAGGTGGAAGCGGTGTTGTTCCCTCCCGAGGGTTGTGAGAGATCATCAGGTCCTTGCCTCTCTCCTAGCTTCTGAGGGTGTGCTGGCAATCTTTGGTGTTCCTTTGCTCATAGATGCGCCACTCCCACCTCTGCCAGCTTCTTTACATCACGTTCTCCCTGTGTGTCTTCACCTCCTCTTCCCTCCCTATGTGCCCCATGTGTCTGTGTCTGTGTCCAAACTTGCCCCTTTTTAAAATTACCAGTCATATCTGATTAGAGCCCAACTTAATGCTCATTTTAACTTGATTACCTCTGTAAAGACCTTATACCCAAAGGAGGTCTCATTCTGAGGTACTAGAGGTTGGAACCTGTCCCTTGGGAAAAACAATTGAGCCCATAACGCCATCATTAATTCAAACTAACTAGCATTTCTAGTAGAAATAACTGAATAGCTCGTAATGGACATGACAACACACTGTGGGTACATGAATTTTTAAAAAACCGGATGATTATTATAGCTAACTCTACCTTGTGAACTTTGTGTGGACTGTCACCCATGGCACAAATCCTCCTTTTCTTCCTCATTTGACTCAAGTACCTAACAAATATAGGCATAGAGAAAATTAAGGAGATGAATGGGATCCTCACAATTCTCAGTGTGTGTGTGTATGTGTGTATGTGCATGTGCAGGACTACATTTCCTGACCTCCTTATATTTGGATGGAGACGTGTGACTATTTTACTTCATTTTATCTTCATATTTGAATAAGAATGAATAGACATATATGTGCATTCTTTGAGAGACTGGCAATATCAAATTGTCGTATTCTTTTTTTTTTTAAAGATTTATTTATTTATTTATTTGACAGAGAGAGATCACAAGTAGGCAGAGAGGCAGACAGAGAGAGAGAAAGGGAAGCAGGCTCCCTGCTGAGCAGAGAGCCTGACGTGGGGCTTGATCCCAGGACCCTGGAATCATGACCTGAGCCGAAAGCAGAGGCTTTAACCCACTGAGCCACCCAGGCATCCCAAATTGTCTTATTCTTGCTTAACAAAAGATTGTTTCCTCTTCAGAATGACCAGAGTTAAAGTCTCCTTCCAGAATTAGTTTTCTGAACAATAACAGTCTTTCCATCAAAAACAATGCTGGCCTACAATTTCATTATCATTTTCAAAAGTAATACTTTTCTTTGTATCACTTCTTCAATACCCCAAGACTGTTGATTAAGAAAATTTTAAATATGGAAAATTAGGGAGTGATAAGTAGTATTCTTCCTGCTGGTATGAGCAGATGATAAAAGAGAGGAGAAGGTTAATATGCCTGTAAGGTCAAAATGCCTCCTTTCCAGCTGTCTCCTAGACAATTTCTAATGAGAATGGCATTCATATGCAACTCTGCTGTTTGGCTGCCTAAATTTTTCTAAGAGTTACATTTACATAAGTAATGGTTGAAAATCTTGCTTGAATTTACTTCTTATTTGGTAATTAGTTACCACCGAGTTTGACTTAAAAAAAAAAGGGTGAGGTTCACTTTTCAATATAGTCAACATACCAACAATAAAATATATTCCTTTTTGTTCCTTCCAGGTTTATTGAGATATAACTGGCATATAACATTGGATAGATTTAAGGTATACAGCATAGTGATTTGATATATACATGCATATTGTGAAATGATTACCACAAGTTTAGTTAACACAACCATCACCTCACAAACTTACATTTTTTTCTTATGAATAGAACTTCTAAAATCTACTCTCTGAGCAACTTTCAAGCATGAAATAGAATATCGTTAACTCTAGTAATCATGCTGTGCATTGTATCCCCAGAACTTATAACTGGAATGTTGTACCTTTTGATAGACCGCGCTCATTTCTCCTATGCTTACACATACAATGTATTCCTATAAAAGAGAGAAGAGGTGGGTTCATGGGTCATCCTTATTCACTTTAAGGCACTGCTGCATGTAACCTCATGCTGGGAAATGGGGTTCAAAGGCGAAAACAACATGCCTAACTGTTTAATGACATATAATAATACATTTGAAAATTTGGTCCTAAGCAGTTAACTGAGGAGATCATTATTTATCTAGAATTGAGTACTTATGCAGTGAATGCTTAAAATAAGACAATGTGCTAAGTTTTGAAAAGGAATATTTAAGATTTATCTTGTACTTAATATTGAAAGGCTGTGTTTCAGAACTGCCTGAAAAGATTTCTCTGCAGAGGATCTGAAAATTATATTCACAAAATTACCCTAAAAAATTCAGAATTGAGAAAGTATGCTAGCATGGCTATTTTGGCTTATAACTGGCTAATGGATAAAAAAGCACTCATTTCATCAGAAGCCTAAATTCATATTTATCAAGAATATTCAATCTTATCTACATTGCTTGCAAAATGTTTCTCCTTAAAACCAATAGTCCTATGGTGTGTTCTGCTTAAATTGTATGTGTAAATGAAAGCTGAACTTTCAACCTTTCTGCACTCCCTCAAGGAAAGGAAGAAATTGAAACCCATTCTGTGAATGCAGGCATTTAACACAAACCCGAATTTCAAGCGAATACACATGATCTTAAGAATTCAGGGCTGGACCAAAACCAAGAGGTCAGGTAGTCTGTTTTCCTTGTTTTTGGAAAGAATGTGTGTAATCCACACCAAAATGGTAAGACTCCATGAGAGAATTTCAGAATCTTGAAATGAAGATTTCTTAAGTCTTACGAAGAGTATTACTTCTCAATTCTTTTCGCAGATACTAACAAATGAGTTATTTCTCAGCTGGTTGAGTCTAATTTTTTGTATTACATCTTTCAATTCAAGCCTCCTCAAATTTTAAAGTACATGCAAATTACCTAGAGGCCTCATTAAAAATGCGGTTTCTGATTGAGCTGGTCTGTAGTGGAGGCTCCGAGCTTTTATTTATAACAAGCTCTCAGTGATGTTGATGCTGCTTTTCAACAACACGACTGGAATAGCACCAGTCTATATAACACAGAAATGCAGATCTAGACGTACTCTTAGAGCTTGCTCAGTCTGTCACTTTCGCTTATTAAAAGATTTAGCCACTTCGAATGATAGTTCCCTAGTCTTCTTTGTTTTATGTATTCATTTGATTTTTTTTTTTTAAATATCGGATGGCAAAAAGGATTCAAGTATTTTGTTTCTTTGTACATAGCACAGAGACCGGAAAACCACCAATCAAGATATTATAGAGCTGTACAATTATTTATCCAACTACGTTTCAAATTTCATATTGAATGACAATGAGGCCAAATATTTAAATTTCAATTAGCCAATGTTCCCACTGTTGTTATTTTCTTACACAAAGTAATTTTACACTTTTATACATTTATGTCCCTTGCTTAATCATTGAAGACATTTGAGTTTTAAACCCTGGTTGGTTGCCAGACATTAGGTTAGTAGTTGACAAGATAAGCTTGGAGGCCTCCTTCAACTTTATGATTCTAGCATAATGAGGCACAGGAGATTAAAGAACTTTCTCAAATTTATATAACTGCTTGCTGCAAATATGGGAACTTATACTTTTGATTCTAAGTGAAATGCTGTTTGCAGTATCTGATCCTTCACTCACATGGCTCTTTACTTACTAGACATTATAAACATATATGTAAAAATTAGAGATCTTACATTTGATTTTTTAAATATTGCAAGTATTTTAAAAATTGTGATTATTTTCATCAAGTAGATTAAGCATCTTGATAAAATAAACATTTTTACTCTGTGAACATGGTGGCATCTATGCAGGACTTTTAAAAATGCATTATCCATGTGGGTTTTGGACAGTCATGTTGTGGAAAAAGTCTCTTAACAGATGAAAATTTATGAACAAAATGTGTTTTGTGGATGTAAATCCTATCTAGTAATATGTTCTTGTATTGCCCCCTGGATTTTCTCCCGAAGTTTATTTTCTCTGTAGTTTGAGATTTCTTCCCAATTTTTTTTTCTTTTTCTTAATTCTACCCCCCAACATGGGACTCAAACTTATAAGCCCAAGATCAAGAGTCACAGGCTCCACTGAATGAGGCAGCCAGGTGCCCCTTCTTACCAAATTTTGTTATGAATCGCTTTCATATAGTAATGCTATTATAGCCCATTTTCTTAAATAATTATTATTTTCATTTGAAAAGTTGAGTTTATATTCTCCTGAATTTTCTTAATTTCTTAGATGTGTCTTCTGAAAGTAAGGCATGGAATGTAAATAAGTGGATTAGACTGTCCATGTCTAATCATTTCATTCAACTCATATTTTGATGTGTTTAAGAAGTATGGAGGCCATTTCCAGATTATGGAACAAAATACCTTAAATCAAATGGCCAGTCTTTTCAAATAGATGTCAATGGTGAAAGTTATCTGGATTTTGTCCTGTTAAAATATTTTCTTTTCTCTTCCTCATCACCCGCTGGATATTAAGTATGAATATAAATAATAATAAAACCTGTTTAACAAACAGGCTTTTGGTGACGCTAAAATAAAGACTTTGAAAACTGTCATTATTAACATGCATTTATTTTCTATTTGAAAGCACCAAGCTGATTCTATTATAGTGACGTTATTAGTCTGATAATTGTAGAGTCGATAGAAATTGAATTTAAAAGAATATCAAATATTTATCATGAAACTGAGAGAAGATTACATATATATAATATAGATACTTAGTAATCTATATTGTTTTCAGAAAATAATATCAGCGATTACTATCTACAGATTAGCTTATTTTTAATGTTTTTAATATTGCTACATTTTAGTATTACCACCGTAATAAATATAGCTTAAAAAGCCAGTAAAGATAAGGTAGTAAAATGAAATGTAATTCAGCAGCAAAAAGGTGGTGACTTCAAAGACTGAGTCGTGATGTTTAAAATCTTTCTTTTGGGGTTCCTTGGTCACAATGAAGAGGTGTATCTGATGTTTGTTGAGTATCTGTGACGTGCCAGGCATTGTGATGGGCACCAGGAAGCCCCTGCAGACCACGGCAGATATGGCTCATGGATGGTGTGTAAAGCCATGCCTGTAGTCAGGCACACAGATTTCGGGATGTAAGAATGAGGATAGGTCAGCACAGGGCACATGGAGGAGGTCATCTATATCAACCTTGAGGTGAGGAGACATGATATCTAGTAGTTAAGGACTTGCACTTAGAGTTAGATGTTGGATCAAGATCTGGGTTTACCATTTTACTAGTTGTCTGGTCTCAGGCGTGTTAACTCAGTTTCATAGTATTTAGTTAGCTTTTCTTTAAAACTAAGATATCAACAGTATAGTAGACTTACTTGTGGTAGTCCCCCAAAAGATATGTTTGCGTCTTAATCCCCCAAACCTGTGAATATTACCTCACATAGTGAAAGAGTGGATATTGCCTTATATGGCAAAAAGATGCGATCCAATGAAAGATCTTGGAAGGAAGAGCATATAATCTGGATTATCCATGTCAATCCTATCTGCAATCATTGTGAAAAGCAGAAGGAGTGTTGGAGACACACAGAGGAGAAGGCCATGCGAGGGGATACAGCCCAAGCCAAGGAGTTCTGACAGCTGTGGGAAGCCTGGAGCGGCCAGGAACAGAGACTCTCCAGCAGAGCCTTGCAGGGAGTGCGGTGCTGCTGATACCTTGATTTTGGACCTCTGACTTCAGAACTGTGAGAGAACTATTTCCTGTTACTTGAAGCCACCTAGCTTGTGATGATTTGTTATGGCAGTCCTAGGAAGCGAATACAAACAGCATCTACTTTTGAAGATTGAAAGAGGTGCTATCAGCGTTAAGTGAGGCTGCATGTAAATTTTAGGTTAATTTGACTGTTTGCAGAACTGGAGGATGAGCAAAAGGTATGTCGGAAGGAGGGTGGGCAGGGAGGGAGCGGAGGGGGAGGCGTTTGCCAAGCCCAAGGAGTGAGGTAGTGAGAGAACTTCAGAAAAGTGCATCCTGACAGTTCTGGAACAACTTGTCCCCTCCCCCCGCTCCTGACCAGCATGCTAGAAATTAGGTTTTATTCTTTATAAACTAAGCAAAATCAATAAAACAAAACCAATCACAGGCAGCTTCCTTCACCAACGAGAAATATAAAAAATTCACTGCTTGTTGATTGTTTCAGAGCTCAGTCTCCAGCTCTTTCAGAAAAGAACAATGCAGGGGGTGACAGGGAAATCAGGAGGTATTGAAGTTTCTCAGAAACTGAGCAAATTGAAAGCAAACCCAACTGAGTTCCTAGATCACAAGTCCCAGAAAATAATTAACTAGGTAACTATAGCTCAGCAAAGAGCCCTTCTCAGACAATCAGGGCAGAAAAGCTTCATGGGCCCTTAAGACAGGCACCCAATCCAGATGGAACACTAAATTTCCTGTAACGTATGTTTAAAATACAAACCTCAGAAATTACAATCTTTACCCTGGGTACAGAAATATCCTCATAAGCCGGGGAGGTACAACTGCACTTATGTCTGAGGGCTCACATTTTATCTGTACCTGATTGTTTCTTAGTTGAAACATTGCTGTTCCCATTATAGTTGTCTCATAGGTCTACTGTTCGGCTTATAATACTCTCCACTAATGAACAAAGATACTCGTTTCCTTTGAAACCTATAAGAGATGGTAGACATCAAATATAAGCACTTTGCAAAATATTAAGAGGGAAGTAAAGTGAATTTAAGAAGTTAATTATAACCTAGCTGGCACACACAGATGGGTTATTACTAGGGGTTGCGAGTCCCTTGATATTCTATTTTCTGATTTTCGGGAAAGGGCGATAGCTGCCATGGGCTAGTCGTATTTTACACACATCTCACAGCTATTTCCTCCTGTTTAATATCTGGGTTGTAAACATACATCCTCTGCATAAGATTTCATTTTTTTCTTAATGAAGAATGAGGATTATTTCTGTTCTAAGGATGCACCTATTTCCGAAATGATCAATAAGACTTATTGCTGAGCCTTAGAGACAGTCTTTCCACTCATTCCCTCTATTGAGGGTGCGGCCTGATTCTTTAAATTCTTAATAGGTTAGTGATAGCTTAACCATGCCAATTCCCATAACATCCACAAAACAAAAACAAAACACAACACACACACACACATTCAAGTTATCTATTTTAAACCAAAAGAAAAAAAAAAAAACTATCCATCCCAAAATATCTTCACTATCTCCTTTCTCTCATATTTCAGTTCTTAGCAGTAGAGAAACTCATAAGAGAGTCATTAGGGGTGCAACTTTAAATTGCATCAAGAATTTTTTTCTAATCTTAAGATTTACTTTTTCTAATTATCACACATTATGAAAAGAGAGAGAAGAACCTTGAGCAAATAAGTCATGAGAAAGTCTACTTTTGATTAGGGGATTATACGGTTCCTCAAGTCTGTAATAGGCCTCGAGGGGCTTTTACCTAATAGAATGCCATAGCAAATGTTGGGGGAATTTTGTAACAACGTGAACATACTGAAAGTTGAAAATAATGTTGAGTCATCATGAGGATGTTTAAAACTATGAATGAAAGGAGGATAAGAAAATCAAAGTTACATAATTTATAAGGATGTTACAGTTTTCATATATATCTAATGGATTTTTTTTTTTTTAAGTTTGTCTGCTCTGGAAAATCACAACTCACCCTTCTGGTTGCTGGCTGAAAAGTGTGATTGGGTAGCTAAAAATACCTCAACTATATTAAGGAGGGAACATGAGAGTAGGAATTTACAAATTGGCATGTAGAATATATTCAATTTAGTCCTACTATAGCATTTTTATTGCCTCCAAAAATCGTAAGTGAATGTATTCTGAGTCCGTGCAGAGCCACAAATAACACTGGGTTGCCATCCGTTAACTCAGGATCCCACTTGCGTATTAGAGGCACCAACACTAAAATTATCCTCCCCTTCACTCATTGATACCTCTCTAGATCACAGGCTCAAAATTGTCAAATTTCCTTCAGCTGTGATTTTTTTTTTTGTGGAGGAAAAAATGTAGCAAGATGATATTCTGTGTATTGTATGAAGAGATTCTGAACAAAGGCTCAAAGGCTCAAAGCGGGAAAATTGAAGGACATTAACTGAAAGAGGGTACAAAAGGAAAGACTTTGCTATATAGTAACATAATACTCTTGGCTCATGGAGGTTTTGTTTGGTTAGACCCACAGTATCAAAACCTACAAAGCTTCTTGTTTTGTTTTCAGAAACTGGGGCATCTCCTTTCTATCTCCTCTCTCTGATGCCTCATGTTCAAGAAACGTCTAAGTTATGAAAAGGTTGTTTCTTAACTATTGTTCTACATCTCCTATGACAGTCTATTGTCTTCCACATCAACTCCATCCCTATGGCCTCCCCAACTGCCTCTGAAGTGGGCTCCCCACATCCGTGCTAACCAGTTCTCCATAAAGCTGGAGTGAACTTTTAAAAAGTTAAACCTGATATTGGAGATGTCCTGTGTATAATCCTTCAGGGTCTTTTCCACTGCTCTTAAGGCCAAGTTCAAAAATCCTTACACAATTTATAAGCCCAAAAGGATATAATCCCAGCTTTCCACTTCGAATTCTTCTCACACTGCTCATAGTGATAACTGAGAAAACTACTGCGCTTGGTGATTAGGAAGTGAAAATGTTATCAGGGGAATATCATTGTGCAATCATAGATGCTGGCACACAAAGGGAATGGATAGGAAAGAAGCCTAGGCACAGTAATAGGTCACAAAAAGTTTGTGTATTTTCTTTACCAAAATATACCCAGCACCTAGTGAATTTAGAAGAGAGAAGCTTCTTTTTTTCTTTTTTTTGTAGGACATGGTGAATTTAGAAGAGAGAAGCTTCTTTTTTTCTTTTTTTAGATTTTATTTATTTATTTCACAGAGAGAGAGATCACAAGTAGGCAGGCAGGCAGAGAGAGAGGGGGAAGCAGTTTCCCCGCTGAGCAGAGAGCCCGATGTGGGGCTCGATCCCAGGACCCTGAGATCTTGACCTGAGCCAAAGGCAGAAGCTTAACCCACTGAGCCACCCAGGCACCCCAAGACAGAGTTTCATTAGGAAAAAAAATTAAGATGCTTCCCCAAATTTGAAGCTAATAAATGGAAATGGGGCATGATTTAATATAATACATGGGTGGTAGCTCTTACCCAGGCTAGATTTCGGCATTAGAGATTTGTTCTGTGCTTTGACCTTCTCTGCAAGTCCCCTTGGGTAGTCATTCCAGTTCACCTTGCTCATTTATAATACTGTGGATAAAACGCTTGCTTTCACCAAGCCATTGTGGAAAATGAATGTTTGCTGTGTGTTTGAGATTAGAAGATAAAAGGCTGTGTAGGACAGAAATGGTATGTCGAAAGGTTATTAATGATGTTCAAGGCTACAGGGAGAGTGATGGACAAATTCTCTTTAGGCCTCAATAGCATTTGGTACCATGAAGGAGCAACACTTATTTTTAGGTATACATTTTCCTGTTCATCACAAACAGGATTCATAAAGAGAGACAGTATTTTAGGGATATGATAGGATCAAGGTTTTTTTTTTTAAGATTTTATTTATTATTTATTTGACATTTGACAGACAGAGATCACAAGTAGGCAGAGAGGCAGGCAGAGAGAGCAGAAGGGAAGCGCGCTCCCTGCTGAGCAGAGAGCCCGATGTGGGGCTTGATCCCAGGACCCTGGGATCATGACCTGAGCCAAAGGCAGCGGCTTTAACCCACTGAGCCACCCAGGCGCCCTGATAGGATCAAGATTTAAAAATGAGTTAGTTAAAATCTTCAAGGGAAAAGAAACACCAAAATAAACATATTCATTGAATAATAAAAGGTTGCCTGTGTAATCAGATAAAATGGTTTTAATTAAATATATGCAAAATATGTTGTATGGAATAAGAGTAATGTATATATGCTATATGCACACACACACAAATACATTTGTTTCATCCATTAGAAGTATTGCAATAATTAGCTCTACTTTTTCTCCCTCTCCAGTGCTTACAAATTACTCTTGTATATATTACTGGCTAGAAATCATTCTTATTGAATTCCATATAATCTCGTTGGAATTATACTCAGATAATTTCATGTGACTCCCCCTAGTCCATATTCCTGCACGGAGACAGCAACACATGGGAAAGATGTTTGCCAGCTCCCTGTAGGAGAAGGTTTCAAGACTGGGACTACAGAGATTAAGATGCTCTTATTTGAACTGTGTATTTTGTCATTGGCATGATTTTGGAGGGCTGCATTTGCCCCCCACACAGAGAACAGTGTCACTGATTTGTCACAATCAACAAAAGCAACAAGTCTGCATTATTCAGAAGTTCTCCAACTTACCATATGCTCAAAGTTTACATAGTCCTCTAAAACCTTCAAACCCCACTTTCTTTGTTTCCCTTTTTGACTCTGCCCAGGTTCTCACCCAGTCCCTTGCTCTGCTTGGGAGAATCACAAGAATCTTCTTCTAAGTTGCCTGCATCCCCTCCTTGTCTTCACATCACCATAACAATGAGGTGAGGTTTTGTTTTCTTTTGTCCCATATTTAGCTCCCATGCAGTCCTTTTCCGTCAAGGTGTATGATTTTCTTCCAAGCTGTTTGTAAACTACATTATGTTTTTTTAATTCAAATAATATATTCTTATAGTTATAAATTGGTATAAAAGTGATCTATATTATTTTATGTCCTTGTGATTACCTGTCCTTTATTTTCTTCCTTTGGATCTTGAGATATTCAAGTATGTACTTTGCCTTTGCAACAATCTCTGATTCATTCCAAACCCAAAATTGATTAGAATATTTCTGTTTTTCTTGGTTAACATCAAGGACTCTGTAATTAAACCACCTTCATTTAAGTGGTGTTTCCCCACTCCCAACCTGTGTGACATTTGGCAAGTTACTTAACCTCTCTGAGCTTCTCTGAGCCTGTTGATACATACATTCACCATAGAGCTACTGTAATTATTGTTATTTTTACTCTGACTCAACATAGCTCTGAGGCCTTTTAACAATTTCACTCTTTTATCTAATTTCTACTGAGGCTTTAATTAGTCTAATAAAAGTTAAATTATATCTTAATTCAAAACATTATTAGGTTAGCGTATTAGCTTGCTAATAATGACTGGGGCCACTATAACAAAGTACCATAGATTGGCCGGCTTAAACAACAAAATTTTATCTTCTCACAGTTTTAAAGATTAGAGGTCAGAAGTCAAGGTGTCAACAAGGCTGATTTCTTCTAAACTGTCTCTCTGGTTTGCAGTTGGCCATCGTCTCCCAGTGTCTTCACATTATCTTTCCTCTGTGTATGACAGTGGCTTAATCATCTCTTCATTTAAAGAGACAAGGCATATTGGATGGACCTGCCCTGATAACTTCATTTAACCTGAATTGTCTTTTTTAAGGCCCCATTTCTAAACAGTCGTATTCTGAAGTACAGGGGGTTAGAATTGCAACATATGAACGTTAGAAGAACACAAAACAGCCTATGAAAATCAGCATTTCTGAAATTCCCAAATTCAAATATTCAAGATTTCTCTTTCATTGGAGAGAAATGAAATTAAACAGAATATCAAGAACAAAGAGAGAAAAAAGGGAGAATGACCATTAGTGTAAATTTGAATTATTTTTTTTTTTCCTGGATTGGTTTCCTTTGTCTTTTCAGTGAAGGCAATGAGACCATCGACCTACCTATATTTACTTTTCTTTCACTTCAGGAAACCCGTTCTTCTTGAAGCCCGGAGCTTATATTAAGGCTAGTGTAACTCAAATGTGACTAACTAATACACCATGTCCCTTCACAGTAGTTTTTAAAATCTGGCATCTGACCCAGAACATATTTCTGGAACATTTTAACCTATGTGTAAACACAACATAACGTGATTTCTCTAAGGCTTATCAAGCAGTATGAATTGTTCCATATTAGTAATGATGATAATAGCAAATCCTTCTCTAGTGTTTTCTATGTGCCAGTCACTATTCTAAGTACTTTATAGGTTTTCATTCTTTTAATCCTCTTGTGAAACTTAAAGTTCCTATTCTCAAGAAATGCAACATTAACTTTTACATTGTTAAGAGATTACAGGAAAAAGAAATTTAAATATGCTATGGCTTATGTTTAATATATGACCAACCTTTTCTGAGTTTAACAGTACCTTGAGGAAAATAGAAAGTTTTAGAATTCATTCATGATTTTTTAGTCATTTTTCAGTTGTAGACAATGAAGGGGGTACACTGATGAAAGGCTGAGGAATTAAATTTACATTCCCTCTAGACATACATACTTATCAAGCATTAAAGTTTTTCACATAGTACACTATAGAATGCTTACACAGAGGAGGAGAAAGGCTGCTGAAGCTGGATGAGAAACTGATATACAGAAGATATCATGGTAACTGGCTCGTCCAAGGTCACAGAACTGGATTATGGCAGAACTTTCTAATTCCAAGCTATTGGTGATATGCCCCATGTATCTTTGCTATCTATAAACATAAAGAACAACCTTTTGCCAGTGAGGCAAATTGGTTAAAATAAAAAAAGTTAGACTTAATCAAACGATGCTGATTAAAGTCCATTTTGTTTTATTTGTAGAAAATTTTGTGTTAGTCACTATCCTGTGATAAGACTTGCTCACTATTGGCGTGTCACTTCATAGTAATTGATCAAGAAAAATGTAGGACAACGGGGTACAGTAGAAATTATACTATTTGTAGTTTAACTAAACTTTTGGGGAGCTACCGTATATTTAATTCTTAACTCTGTGACAGATATAAGGAAAGAACTTAACTTACTCATATTTCCTAAATCTTATGCTAGTATTTGTCTTTTACACTATTTTTTATGTCTATGTTGAATAAATTTATATTTATTTACTTTCATACCTAAGAAATCAGATATTTTTAACTTTATATTCTGGAGTAATGTAACAGTATTTAATCGATTCTAATTGCATTTAAAATGTACTATAAACAGCTAGTATATTAATGGTTCTAAAAGATAGGTTTCTGGTGTCATTTTCCTGCTTATAATATTACGTGCTTTTAGAAACTCAAGTCCAGGCTACATTGAAGGGCTTTGCAATTTTCACCCTCTTGTCTTTCCTGGCCTCGGAGTCTAATATTTTCCTTAGTTTACAAGTTGAGACCATATTCTTGTAGATTTACTAATACACTTTGCTACCCACTTTTCTCCTTTTGGCCTTCACGATTGACTTGCTTAGCAGACCTTCCCATCATTCTCCAGGTAAGGAAACTTACAGAGGTATCAAGGCCCAATCAGTGTTACCACTGGTATGAAAACTTCCTTGACCTCCTCAGAGAAAATCAGCTCCTTTTTTTCCAAACTTCTGTAGTTTGTAAACTGTTATATTCTTATGACATTGATAACTTACTAAATTTTAACATTACATTTTCCTGCAGAAATTATCTCACATATATCACAGAGATATTTCTGTGAAACTTTACACCATGTCTATTAGATGATGAAAGTTTTCAATAAATATTTATGGGAGGAAGGCAATCAGAAAAGTGGAAATGGATTAAAAAAACATGGCAATTGGTGCACTGTCCTTTTTCTTCCTAAAGGAAAATATACAACAATATTTGCTTATAGCTGACATAACTATCAGAAAGGATAGGACAGACCTTTAAATAATCATGAAATGATATAATAACAACAACAATTTTGGAATAACCAGTATACATTTATCTATTCAATAAATAGTGGCTGAGCCTCACCATAGGGGAAGCCTATGTTAAGAAGATGAAGAATTCGGTAGAAAAGTAGACTCTTGCCTTAAGGATCTTACAATCTATTGATAAATAAATAATCTCAATCTGGTATGCTAAATCCTATAATAGGTTGTTACAGAGAGGTCTATGGAGGTCCAGAGGAAAACACAGCTAGGTTTAACAGAGAGCACTTTTAAAAATTCAGAGAAGAAATGGTATTTGTTTAGAATTTTGAAAGTTGGAGATTAAGTTTACCCAACAGATAAGAAATAAAACATGATTTTTGACATGAGGAAAAACATAAACATAGTTGATAAAATGCAGAATGTGATTTACGGAGAGATAAAAATTAAGAGTTGAGAAAGACGGGGCAGTTCTGTTGAGAAGGAACCAATGAGCCATGCTTGTCAGTTTGGCTTTGCCTAAAGGGAGATAAAGAGCTACTAATGGGTTTTAGGTAGAAAAATGAGATGATCAAATTCACAGAATGTGAATGAATAAATTAAGATGGTGAGCCAAAATTGGAAGCAGGAAGATCAATTAGGATATCACAGGAAATCTGGGAAATGCTAGAATCCTTAACCCAGGCAATGATAATGGGGTGTAGAGAAAAAAGCAATGCACAGTGTAGAGATTTAGATTGACTGATGGGAAGAGGGTGAGTAAAGATGGAGTCTGGCCTTTTTCTTTTATCTTTTCTTTTTACTTTTTTTTTTCTCTTTCTTTCTTTCCTTCTTTCTTGAATTAAGTGGTAATGCCAAGAATTAAGATTAAGAGGAAAATATAGTATGGGAAGGAAAAACAATTACTTTAATATTGATTGGTTTTCACCTGGCTCTGGAAAATTAAGAGGTCCTGCCTGGCAAACAGCTATAAATATTTTTCTGGCATGAGGTAAGACTCAGCTGGAAACATATCCAAAAGCTGGTGGTATATGCATGGAGATTAAGTCCGTAGAAGCATATGAAATTGGCCAGAGATGTCTCTAAGAGAGAAGAGGCCCAAGTCTAGTAAAGTCAGTAAAGAAAACTGAAAAGAATGGCTTGAGGTCAGAGGAAAACTGTGAGAAAATTGTGTCATGAGAAAAAGAGGACAGAGTTTTTAAAGAGAGTCTCACCAGTGCATGACAATGTGAAGGGTACACAGGGATAATCCAACAAAGATTTCAAGAAGCTCACTATAATAAGCCAACTGGCATTTAAATTGGGCAGTGAGTGTAATTTCAATATCTACCACTTATTTCAATTTTGAAAAGTCAGATTACATCCTGTGTCTGGACGAGACACTCCTTATGAGACAAGATGTATATATTCTCATATAATGTATGTATAAAAATCCAGCAAAAAACACTTACCACGTGTCTGCTTCTTATAGAATTGTGAATATCTGCAGATATTTTAAAAAGAAATTAATAGTCACAAATTCTATCTATAAAGAACTTATAATTTGATTAGGAAACTTGCCTATTTCTTCCCATGTGGCATGGCAATTTAGTTTATGTCAAGGGACCATGATATAGAGTCCATTGACTTCTTATGGGAAGCAGGATAGACAAAACCCAAATAGCATATCTAAAACCTGATGCTTTGTGTCCTTCACACAATTGAACTTAGCTGTGACAATAGTCAATCTTTCTGAGGTGGCTCCCAGGAGACTAGAGATTGTTCTACCAGACAGAGCCCTGGAAGTCTTTGTGTGCCACTAACTGATCAGATTATGTTATTTATTCCTGTTATTTTCCATTCCTTTTGCTGCTGCTGACCGTATAATAAGCTGGCAGACAGTTCTGCATTTATCACTCCTCCATCTATAAGAAAAAAGATCATAATTTAGTGTAACTCATGTAACTGCTATGATGAATGTCACAAGGGGTTTGGAAGGCTCTGTTTCACGGATTCCACCGTTCACATAGATCCAAACAGCCTGTCTTTTCCCAGAAATCTCTCAGTGTATGCGGAGGTTTTTCTAATTTCCTTATGTAACATAAGTCATGCCTGTACAGTGAACATGAAAGCTATAATATATCTCTATTAGAAAATTATTATATTTCTTTGTTGTTTATTCCAATATGCTATGTGATTTCTTTTCCATTCGAGGATAATTTTTCCTACTTTTTTGAAGCTGAAGGACCTCTCATCTAAAGCTTATAAAATGCCATTACTTCAGTGAAACTCATTTATTCTTATTATTCCTCATTACTTTTTTATATTCTAATTGCTCTTCAGAGCTTTACACAAGATGCGCACAATCTCCCACTACGCGTGCTTCTCCAGTTACAATTTTATAGCCCACACGGTCAACATGTACAAATTGTACATACCAATCTGATGCCTTAGCTGTGGTAATTGGATTTGCCATGTAATTACAGGTGGTAATGACATTTTAAGCACCTTATACAGGTGCTGGGAGAGGTTTATTATTATTATTATTATTTTATGTGAAACAGCATTAAGAAAGTCTAAGTTCTTGGAACCATGCCAGACTACAGAGGTGCCTTTCAACTGTAAATAGCAGTTTTCATTAGAGTGTAATTACAACCCTGACCACCTGCACTACTCTTTGTCACATCAACCACCCCAGGACCAGGAAATCCTGAGTGGAGAGTTAGTGTTTTGGGCTTTAAAAGCTAGAAAATTAAACATCTATTTATTACAGAGAAACATTTATAGATGTTGGATCAGAATCTGACACTCTGTGATTGCATATTCCCTCTTGGTTACCATGAACAGGGGACTGCCCAACTGCATTAAAAAAAGAAGAAGAAGAAAAAAAGAAGAAATTCTGGTGCAAGTCCTTCTCTGCATGATCGGGGATCAGACTCTGCATGCTTAAGACCAAAATGTATAGTCCAATTGTGTGTACGTGCGTGTGTGTGTGTGTGTGTATGTCTATCAGTCACTCCAAAGCCGAGTGGCTGACCTGATAGTTTACTGAGACGCTCCCAGCCACTTTAATGAAGTTTCATTAACAATGCTTCAACCTGTGGTTTTGTTCATGTGTGAAAGTAAACTCAGGCAGTTGCCATATTTACTAAGAACCCAAAAGGGCAGAATCCATGCTAGGGTCTGCAGGGGAGGCTGAAAGGAAGAAAGATTTGATTTTGCACAGAAACTAGCTCTACCACTTAAAGTGCTGTTATCTCGCTGAGCTTCTTTACCTTAATAAACTGATGGTGAGAACACTTACTGTGCAGAATTTTTGTGAAGGGTGAAGCGATAGAAGGCATGTAGGGTACTAATACTGTGCCTAGCAGATATTAAGCCGTTGATAATGACGACAGCTGTTGTTATTAAGAAAATAACGTGGTTGCAGGAGACAGACACAGATGCCAGTGTTTACATATTGACCCAAAATAATGAGCGGCATAATACAGTGAAAACAAGTGGGTAACATTGATAGATCAGAGCATCAAAAAATATCAACCACGTTTATATACATTCAGAATTGTTGAATTTGTTAAGGATGCTCTGGCAAATGTGAAAAAATACTTATTTATTTTTAATTTTAAATTCTAAGTGCAATTTTTGCTAGGCTTATTTCTTCACGTAATGAGAAAATACGCACCCAGCTTGTCATGCCCTTTTGCCTCATTACTTATGTATCTTTCCCCCTCTGGTAAATGTCAGGCAGTAAAATTGAAAATATAGTTTGTTTGGTGTTTGAAATACAGCCAGACCTGATTCTGCGTGTCTGTGGGAGGCACTGCTGTTCTTTCATTCAGTCTGTCCCCTTTCCAGACGTTTCAACAGGTCTGACTCCCGGTGCAGGTAATATTGGCTGTCCTTGTCTGAGGGTGGTCATGCAATCCCTTGACACTAGTGAGATTAAGGAATGTTTGACCTGCGTGCCGGGGAACTGATGGTATTTCTGTCGACATACTCCTCTTTTATGGGAGAGCTTCAATTCCCCAATCAATGACTGTTCTTGTCTTATGCCTTTCATAACAAGAAAGGTTATCGGGAAAGAAGGCCTGGGAGAGCTTGTCAGTTTCAGGGAATTCCTGCCGTATGGTGGGTAGAGCAAAAGCAGATTCCAAGACACTACTCATTTTTCTTGTCTGCATTTTAACAAAGATTGAATTACAGCATGAGGACAATGGGAAGTTACATGGTTTCATATTTTATATGCTTCTGTCTTTGAAAATACCGAGTCAGATTTCTGGTCCTGCTTTTTACAGCATATTTGAAGGTGATTATTCGAGCTACAGACAGGGTTTAGGAGTTTACTAATCTACAGTTGTTCTTAGTATTAATCCCCAAAATGACATCAGGAAACAATAGTAATTTTCTGGTTTTGCCTTCCCAAGAAAAAGAAGGCTTCTGCACTTCTTGTCTTTTTCTGAATGAAACAAATGACTAAATGAGTTGTCAGAGTTAGCGCTGGTCTTTTCCTTTCTAACAGACCTCCAGTATTATCCCTAAGTCTTTACTTCCCCCGATAGACTAATTACTAAGGTGGCACTGAAAGAAAATACAGGCTCAGGACTTGATTCTTTTGGTCTTCCTGTTAGGGGATTTGAACATCTGGCCCCCTTTCCCTGAGCTTCAGTTCTTTGCTCAGACCCCGAATAGCAACACTCCTCACCCAGGCAAGCAACTTGCACTTTTCAGAGCTGAACCAATTAAAGGGTGTTCTACAATTGAAACTACCCATCAACTGTCTTTTGTGCTTCTTGCTATGGTAACTTCCCGTTGTGTCAGTTTATTATCCTGAATGGCTTGCTTTCTTCTTGAATGAGATCCTCCACCCCGACCTGACTCCCCATGAGAGGCATTGACAGATAATGCAATCAATTAACAAGTCTTTAGTTTGGGTTTAGCCCCTTGTTAGACACTAGGAGGGGAACAGAAATATGAGATGTGGTCCTTGCCCCAAAGGAGCTTTTAATATCATCAAGAACACTACCCTAATGAAGTAATCATAAATCATTCTAGACTGCATCAATAGAGCGGTTTATTTTGCATGCTAGGGTTGCAGGGGGACAAAGAACTGTCAGAGTTCAGGGAATGAGTCAATAGCGGTCACAGGGCTAAAGTGAAGATGTGAGGCGGATTAGAACAGAGAAGAGTATTTGGGAGACAGAGGAAATTAACTTCTGTAGCTAAGGTGGGAACCAACTATTCAGGTGTCTGAACACTCACCTACAGGGCTTAGGTTGAATACACCAACTACTCTGTGAAAATTTCTGGGTAGGACAGTGTAATGCTGAGAGTGGCTTCTTGTGGCTATGAATTTAGGGTACATCATCCAAATGAGGAAAAATCCACGTACTTTTATTCTCTAAGCCAGGTAAATCAGACTTCACCTCCTTCTACCAGAGGTGTCAAGAAATACTAACTCAGTCACATTTATAAATTTGTTTTGGCAGGGAGAGCCTCCCTTAGAGTCATGTACAAACTCTAGGATGGGAAGAAGGTTTCTGGTCCTTGGTCCAGAGTGCTGGTTCTGACATGCCCTTGTGGACCTTTCAAAGCAGCCTTCTACCTTCCCCTATTCCCCCCGCATGAAGACACGCACTTTCTCTGTGCCTCCAACACCATGACCTTTTGGGGTTTTGTCATCTTGGTTATTCTATCATGAATCCTTTTGACATTTGGGGGGTTGTGCGGGAGTGGACGTTAGTTCCCTATCACTCTAAAAGCCTTCCAACTCTGACCGCTTTACCATCTCGCTGAAACAAACCATTTGCTTCATTATTGAGCCAATTCTGCTTTCTTTAAGGATTAGTTCCCCCCTCATTTGCTTATTTTCACAAAAGCCTGGATATGGGGGAATGTGCTCTGGATTTTTCCAAATTTCTGCCAGTTGCCCTGCTTCCCAGAAATTATTTCTAACCTAAATGGCCCAGGCTTAGCACAAAAGCCTTTGGAGCTGAACATGAAATCTACCTCGAATTATTTCCCATCTCCAGTATTAGAGAGAATAAAGTAAAAATAGCATCTCAATAATTACTCTGTCACAGGTGTTTAAGCAAGTTAATTATTGTCAGCAGGATACATTGGATGGAGGGACAACCTGGATACTAGGAAGATAGTTTAAAGGCTGTGGCAGTAATCCACAGGTGTTTGCTGAGGGCCCAGCCCAGGAGAAGAGGTGACTTTCTGTGAAATAAATTAATGAGACACCCTAACTGGGAGAGAGGGCCGTACTCCAGGGCTGTCAAACGTGTGGGTCAGACACGTTTTTAAATTCAACATTAGACAATGAAGTAATACTCTTATTAGGAGATCTTGTATAAAAAAAGAGCCTGACATCCAATCTCCTTGTTATTTCACTTTCCTCCTCTCCCCACAGCTATTCCTGCTGTGAGATTGTCAAACAAACATGTAAGACCTAGCACAGTGCTTGTAGCCTGGAGCAGAAGAGAGCGGCTTCTAACAATCTATGCAGCTTCCATATGGGAGTTACAACAATTAGTTTCTTTTTTCTCAGACAAGCCGTATTTAGCACAGAAAAAAAGTAGCACTATGTTGAAGTAGCTGAGAGGAGACAACTTGGATAATAGGGCTGATAGCACTGAGCTTGGGAGACGCACTGAATGCTGGTAATGAAAAAAATTCTAAGGAAAACCTGTGCCAGTTGAGTGAGGGTATAGGGGATCATGAAGAAATCGACAACTACATGATCAGAGAGTAATTAGAGGGAATTTGAGATATCAGATATTCCCGGAAGATGATAAAGAGAAGCTTAAAAGAGGGGATTCTTTTTTTCTAGTTACCACAGTGTTTTGAATAGATTTCTAAATATGCTTTCTTATTGCCCCTGGCCTATAAATGGGAACTAATGAAAAGTTGAACCCAGAGTGAGATAGGAACTTAACATTTACTCTTTGATTGAGCTAATATACTTAAATCTCACACTGTGTCTGTAAAAGAGGCGTAAATTATGTTCTGTGGATATTATTGTTCTCTCAGTGGGCTAGGACTTGACAAGAAACTGAAACCAGGCAAGTGTTGTCAGACGTGTCTTGTGGCATAAGGCTGCTCAGACCCAGATTTGGGAGGCAGAAGACTCAGTAGGGAGGTAACATTTCTGGCTCTCCACAAGCATTCTTGTTCTTCTCCTATAGTCTGTCCTTGTCAACCTCCTTTGAAGTTAGAGATGATCTTACTTTGGCCAATGAAATATAAGTGAAAATACTAGAGAGGGTCTACAGTCTCATGTAAGATGTGTCATTTAATTGACCCTGTGAAGCGAGGCATGCTTTGTTCTCCCTTCCCAGGTGATAGAAACCTGTGTTGAGTTGAGGTCTATGTTGACCTGGATCTACAATGAGCAGAGATCCATTGGCCCACATTGGAATTTACAGTGAGAATGAGAAAAAAATGTGTTCTGTCCCTCTGTGGTTTGGAGGCTCTTACAAAAGCATTGACTAGTCCATCTTGACTTTCATCGATGATCCACAAAATTAACTTTCCCTTTTGAAGCTCCCAAAATCTTACCTTTTTTTAGTGAAGAGTTAGAAATTTAAATTAGAGCAAAATGAAAAGTTATTAAAGACAAGAGCAGGTCTAGAATGTGGTGGGCAATTCCAGGATGATATCCTTGGGATATCCAAATATCCCAATATGAACTGTCACCAGGAAACAGGGAAGGAGTTACATCAAATATTTTAAGTTAACTTTTAATATCAAAATGATGCCTGGGTGGCTCAGTGGATTAGGCCGCTGCCTTCGGCTCAGGTCATGATCTCAGGGTCCTGGGATCGAGCCCCGCATCGGGCGCTCTGCTCCGCAGGGAGCCTGCTTCCTCCTCTCTCTCTGCCCGCCTCTCTGCCTACTTGTGATCTCTCTCTCTGTCAAATAAATAAAAATAAATAAAAATCTTTAAAAAAAAATATTAAAAAAAAAAAGGATCAGCATTTGTGTTGGCCTTCATATGTATATATCACTTACAGTCCATCAATCCTCTGAACATTGGAACCATTTCAGCGAAAAAATAAAAACTTCAGTTTCTATTGACCACAACCCTTTTCTAGAAAGGGTAGGACATCAATAAGAGCGGAAGTACTGAAGAAGTATCTAAATAACACTGACTTATCACTAATAGCATCAAAAAGCAAGTCAAATTTTTGTGTAACAGATGTATTTTAAAGTGAATTTGACAATTTGCTGAGAAAACTGATTTAAATTTTTTTTGAAATGTATTTCTCCCAGATTTGTCAATCTCTGACTCTTTTGTAAGACCAAAACATATTAAAGATTAAGGTAACATTTTTTAGCACTTGAACATTTCAGAATAGGAAATTGAGATATTTACAGATTAGGATGAATTGAATCTCTGGATAAAGTGAGTTTACCTTGCATGGACAATTCTCATTCAAATGTTAGGCAACCAAGAAACATCCAGAAGGCAAGACCTTTCTCAAGGATTTGGTATTGCAACAGCTCTACTATTTATACTAGAACATATCACCATGAATGATATTTGAGAGACTGAGAGAACATGACTTTAAACATGAGTTCTCACAACTATTGTTTTAGATATGGGTTTCCTTATACATATTAAGAAACATGACAATGTTCTGTGTGCCTAGTAAATTGGATCAAAAAAGATGATATTTAGCTTCTCAGACTCAGAAATCTACACTTTTGGTTTCTTGGTAAATTTCATCTAAAATTTCTGAAATGAGTCTCCTGGACTAAAAGGAAAACGGAAGTGAAAGACTTGTTCACACCAAGACCAGAAGACCCTGGACCCGGAGTCCAAAGACAGTGCAAAATGAGAGGCAAGGCACAGGGTCATACCTGATAGACCTTGGTAGAATGCATGATAGACCCTGCATTTGATTATGCATGTTGCTTCTGATATAATCACTTATATTTATTGCACATTGATGGAAAAAAACAACTTGAACAGCACCTTTGCAACATGCTATCCTTCATTCATTCTTTTATAGGGGATGTGTTATGGCATTATCACAAAGCATCTATAAAATAATAATATCCTGATACTATTTCAATATTCATGGGTGGATACTGGAAGTTATCCAATGCCAAGAGCTAACTACATAAAGGAGGAGGTGGGTTCTCAGAACAAAAATTAGAGACTAATACTTTTCATTTTAATGCTTCATCATCATTCCTCATCTTTGTCAAGTCATATAGGGAGAGGCAATGTGGACTGTAGGAAGGAGTCTCAGGAAATTATACATTTGAATGTTCTATGAGTTTTAGAAAACCCTCTCCAAGTTCAGGCTGGTGTGGTTTTTGACTCCTATGACATGGAGTATATCTGGTGGCCCATAAAATCTCTTAGGAGCCTGCTCACTAATCGACTTTGTTTTTTTGTAGTTTTTTTTGTTGTTGTTGTTGTTTTTGTTTTGTTTTGTTTTGTTTGTGTTGTTTTTTTGTTTTGTTTGTGTTTTTTTCACTTGGCCCTGAGACAATGTGGTCAGCTCCAGGATAGAATGGACCCTCACAATATAAAGATGGAATTTTATTTGTTTGTTTGTTTGTTTTTTTTATATTTTATTTTATTTTGACAGAGAGAAACCACAAGTAGGCAGAGAGGCAGGCAGAGAGAGAGGAGGAAGCAGGCTCCCTGTGGAGCTGAGAGCCCGATGTGGGGCTCGATCCCAGGACCCTGGGATCATGACCTGAGCCAAAGGCAGAGGCTTTAACCCACTGAGCCACCCAGGCACCCCTGTTTGTTTTTATTGTTATTGTTATTGTTTTGTTTTTGTTTTTTTTCAGTTGGCCCTGAGACAATGGCCCAGCTCCAGAAAAGAATGGACCCTCATGCCATAAAGATGGGATAGGGCCCATGAGTGAGATGAGACCCCAGAGTACATTGCTTTTTCTTTCCTCAGAGGGGTGGTTCCTCAGCTATTGTTCTCAAGAATGGTACTTTAGGCATTCCTGGGAAGCACCCCTTCATTGTGCAGAACTTTCCTGTGTACCCTCTTCCTGACCTTCATTCCACAAATTCCAATGTCAGCTCCAAAAACCAAAACACTCCTACATGATTCCAAATGCTCCCTGACTGAGACTAGTATCTGACCGTCTAGAAAAGTAATCTACACAGTAATTATTTATAATACCCAAGCACTGGTGAACTGAAAATTTGCACAGAAAATGGAATAAATCCAGTATTCCTAGAAGATTAAAAAATTACCAAATGCCAAATCGAGCAATACCAAATAAAAACCAAAACCAAAAGAAAAAAATCTCAAAATGGTCAAATTCATTCTTTGAATAAATGTTTGGGACTCTTCCATTCAATGAAAACATTTGATCCAAGTTCCTTGGGGCTCACTGTCACCGACATCATTGGGAATACCAAGTGCCTTTTGCAGGTAATCCTGGTACATTTCAGATGTGTGATGGGCAAGTAAAAGGTGATGTTAGAAGGGAAGAATGTTACATGTATGTAGAGTGATTGTATACTTGGGATTTTGTATGTTGGCTCATGGATTATATTTTTTATAGCTTAATAGGTAAGCACATTTGGACTAAAAAGCAAACTGCTTTCTTTTTATGGTAATTGATACACCATCTTGGCCTTTCTTCTCTGAGGGCCAGGGCCTCCATGGGATGACTGCACTGTGTGACTTCGGCATATAAATCATGGCCTTCCACCTGTTATTTAATAGACAGCATGGCTGACTCAATAACAGTAAGATTCTGTAAAACTGTTCCCTCCAGCCCTGGGTGTTTCCCATAGAGGTAATTGTCTAGAAAATAAATTTCCTGGACATAGAACAAGAAGGTACAGATCTAGGAACATCTATTAATGTCTTACATGTTAACTTTCAACTGTGCTGATGTGTCTGGCTCTTCAGAGAATGTTTTTGTAAACGTTCATCACACTTAAATGGATTTACATAATTGGTTTTCAATTAAAGGACACTGAATTACCCATTGGGCATTTATAATGACCACAGAGGCTACTGGTTAGTCAGACTTTCATTTTTTTTCCCTTTTTCCAACAGGTTTTTCAGCATTCAAGTAATATATTACATACAAGGAAAAACACAGTTGCAAAACCAATTTGTTAAGGGGCTTGTAAAATCCAGCTTTAAAAAGGTACTGAGGCATCAGAATAAAGGACCAAAGAACCAGATATTTTTATCAGTTTCTCAAGGTCAAACACATTACTAATTCATCAAATATCTCTTTCTGCTAAAGTTATTTGAAAAGCAAACAACCTGTTATGTGCAGATGTTGTACTTAATAACTCTAATGCTTCAAGAAAAAAGACAGGGATGGAACAAACAGAATTTTCTACTGCTGTAAGAAATGCCTTCATGTCTGAAAAACACTTGCATGATTAATAAATACTTGGAGTATTCTTAATAATAAAGCCTGAGAAAATTTGACTGTACTAGTTTTAGCTTATTATCTCTTCTGTCAGTTATATCTGCTGGTTTAGAGGGCAAACCAGTACAAATTCTAATTATAAAGATGTTCAAATTTTCTAACGTGTCTTGATTGTCTTTGTCTTAGAAATAAAAGTTGCTCACTTTATGCGTTTATATAGATTCGTTGTGACTGATCTAGCCCCTCAAATGGAAAGCAAAATTGGCTGGAGTAGGGATGTGTGTGTCTGGAAATTTATTCTCATTTCCTTACTGACTAGCTTCTCAGATTCTGGCCATAGGACTTCTTCTCTCTGGCCTTGTAAATGAAGCCTTAGAAATTGATGACTCTAAAATATCCTTTAGTTCTAAAGTTTACATTCTGTCTCTGAATTTATTTAGAACTATCTCATAACAGTTATACCCTGTACATATAATAAGAAAACAAACTAAGACATTCTGTTCAAGAAATGACTTCCCAAGGAAGAGTTAGCATCAATTTCTGGGTAGAGTCCACCATTTTGCATATGGAGATTGAGGAAGGACCTAATCAGATGTGATGGTTAGTTTTATGTGTCAACTTGACTGGGACAATGGGTGCCCAGATTAAATAATATTTCTGGGTGTGTCTGTAAGGCTGTAGCTGAATGAAATTAATCAATGGACTAGGGAAAGTAGATTGTCCTCTGTAATTTGCATGGCCATCAAACAATCTGTTGAGGGCCTGAATAGGGAAAAAAAAAAAAAAAAAGAGGAAGAAGGAGTCTGCCCTGTTTGCTGTCTGCCAGCCTGTTTGAGCTCGGAGATTGGTCTTCTGCTCCTGGACTGGGATTTATACCATCAGCTCCCCTGGGCCACAAGCTTTTGAATTCAGACTGAAATTATACCACTGACTTTCCTGGATCTCCAGCTTATAGATAGAAGATCATGGGACTTCTCAGCCTCTGTATTCCTGTAAGCCAATTTCTCACAACAAAGCACTTTATATATGTACACACACACACACACACACACACACATAAATTTAAAACTGCTGAACATTTAAAAAATATTTTATTTATTTATTTGACAGAGAGAGACACAGCAAGAGAGACAACATAGCAGAGGGAGAAGGAGAAGCACTGGGGTTCATCCTGGGGTTTGATCCCAGGACCCTGGGATCATGACCTGAGCCGAAGGCAGACGCTTAGTGACTGAGCCACCCAGGTGCCCCAAAACTGCTGAACGTTTACCTCCTTTTCTTTATGCCTTCACTCAGAACAAGGGACCTGGTTAGGCTAGTTGGAAGAAGCAGTGGAGGATAGATCATACCTGTGTATTACACATGAATCAAGTATCAACAAACTCTACCCAGTGGAGAAATCAACTTTTCCAACTCATTGCTTCACAAAACTGTTATTCTTCTCTTTATGTTTTGTGCAAAAAAAAAATGTTATTTTAATCTACCCTAGAAGGTTATTGTATACAAATTAGTGTTTGTCTATGTCTTTGTTTCAGAGTCTTCAAAGGCATAGATTATGAGTGCAAATTGTTTTGTACATCACCTGTCATCCTACCACATGGAGATAGATGCATGCATTTTTAATGATAGTGATGATAATAAAGCCACCTAGACTCCATGGCAGGAAACTTTGACCATGCATTTCCAAGTAACATTCAGGAGAATGGTTTTCAGCTTGCTCTGCCTAAAGCCTTAACAAAGATCAAAGGGTAAATATTCACAGGCACCAGGGAATTCAATAGAAGGTAAATGTTCATAATCAGTTCTGCTTCAAATCTCTCTGGATTTACTGTCTTTAATGAACCTGACAGAATCAAGAATTTGTGTGTATTGCAGACTTAATCTACATTCAGGGTTATCTCTCTTTATGTCTGGCTAAGGCAGATATCTATTTTCAACAGACTCTGGCCAGCATTTCCCATCATTTCTTACAGCAGATTTTATTTCCTGTTAGTGACACAGTTGAATGTAATATCTAGACAGGGGCTTGCCAAAGTGTAATCCACATTATCCTAATGGCAGTCCTGAAATTGCAGGAGAGGAGAACAGTAAGTGTTGTATCACCGAGAGAAGAGGCAGATAGGACCCGAGAGATACTGACAGGTATTATTATTCATAGTGTCCCTTTGGATATTGAAGAATCTTGAGTTCTGTTAAAAAAAAAAAAAAAGTCTCCTAATGAAACAAACTTAACTACTAAGGAATGTTTGTTTCTCAAGTCTGGAAAAATGAAAAATTTCTTTCAGAATACTTAAATATAAAAATTTAGACAGAGCCATAATCATAGACTTGATGGGCCCAGTGACTAGATCAGTCAGGTTCCCAGACCAATATTAACATGTAGGACATTTTAGAAATGTACATCCTTGGGCCCCACCCCAGACTACTAAGCCAGAAATTCTGAGGATGGGCCCAGTTAGTTGTGTTTTAAGACCTCCATGTGAATCTGATGGCACAGTAATACTTGAAAAGCACTAACTTTTCAGTGTGTCTTTAGCCTGTTTTCTTAAACTATCTGAGCTATTACTTTAATATATGAGATAACCATAAAAAATAGAAAATACATGAAATTTTTAAAAATTTTAAAAATAAAAAGGTTAGAAAAATTTAAAAAGATAATAATTAAAATCTTACCAGTTTTATCACGTACTGATACATTCAGTTGTAGCATTAAATACCATTTTGATGGGTCAATTTTGATGTTTTCCTTTGACATTATTGCTTCCTTAAGAATGCGGCCAAATTATAAAAAGAAAATGTTTTATTCTTTTTTGTACAGCCCAAGCCAAGGGTCAGTCATCAAATGATGATCAATATTTAAATTGTGGTTCTGCTGTCTATTCTGGCTTTTCTCTTTTTAAGGAATTTATTTATTTATTTATGTATCAGAGAGAGCACAAGCAAGGGGAGCGACAGGCACAAGGAGAAGCAGGCTCCCCACTGAGAAAGAAATGGGATGCATTACTCCATCCCAGGACCCTGGGATCATGACCCCAACTGAACGCATACATTTAACCAACAGAGCCATCCAGGCATCCCTATTCTGGCTTTATATTAACCTGATGTGCTTGCGACTTGTTGATATTCTCCATAACCATCACCAGTCACTGAGAAGCTGAACAAGACCATAAACCACTTCCTGAGCTAAATCATCTCGGGGGATGGGTCCGTCAGTGCATGAGCACATGCACTATTTTGCACTAAAGGCAAGCTAGGCTATCACCTCAATCTCTACACCATCCTCAAATCCCAAATGCCTTCATGATCGAGTAAAATTCAAAAGTTCTGCAAATTTGTCAGGCACCGAGAAAACACTGCTGGTGACAGGTCACCCAGGCCCCAAGTGTCAGAATCAGCCCATCTTTATCTCCACTCGCTGTTTCAGCTACATGTTCCCTCAATCCCTCTTCAGACTCATTGCACTTCGCTCTGTCTGCAAAAGATTCCTTTTTATTAAGATTCTCCCATCATGACAGTACCTCACGTCTATTTGGCAACTGGCTTTATCATCACCTTCAGTTTTAGTTACTTGAAAATTTCTTTGGAATTTTAAATGAAATATTCTTTCCTTAATTGTCCTGTTAGCTTATGTATAACTTTTTTGGTTTTGTTCAATTGGCAGATGGTTTACTTTTTTGTTCTGTAGATAGGATTGCCTTCTTGTTTTCCCTTCTGCTTGTATCATCCTACCTACTTACCTGCCCTCTTATTTTCTGACAAATAATCATTCTACCTCATCTTCCTTGTATGTGTCTGTTCTCCAGCTTCCCTGGTTTGGACTCTAGCCTCTCCTTGATCTTGGATGAATGGATGGAGATCGGTGTTACACTATTTAACAGATTCACTGTCATTATAGGCGCCTTGTTCTGTAATGTCTTTTTCTGGGCCTTCCTCCTAATTAGGGAATTGCTGGACCTGTTAACACTTCTGTACCCCTACACAAATCTTAATCTTCAAAGTACCCTTCTCCATGAAGAAGCTTTTTTAGATTTGGGTGTAAGGCTTCTTTGCTTGACATTGTGTCACCACTCATTTCTTCTTTACAGACTAATTTTGACTGATGACCAAAAGACTAGTGAACTAAATTCTTCCCCTCTTCACCTGAAGATCTCAGGAGCCCAGTGGTCACAGCTGCATACAGCATTGCTGGGGCCACGCATTTTCCTGGCTAGACCCGAGGCTCCGGACTGACCTCCTATCTATGAAGTAGTTATTTTGAAGCTGCAGATGATGATCAAAGATGAATTTAGCTCTACTAAGTGCTGAAAGTATAGGCAGTCCTGTAGTAATTATTATTTTTTTAATCACATCTAACTTTTCCTCATACAGAAAAAACACTTCAGCTTATAGTTGTCTTGCCTTGGGAAATGAAGAAAGGAGAGCAAGTGTCAGCTTGTTTATGAAGAGCAAGTAGAGTGATTAAAAATCAAGATCAAAAACCTCATACTGGTCAGGAGGAATTGATCACAGGAATATTTTGGTTTCTAGTATCGCTAAGCTGTATTTATCTCCCCAGGAAAACTTTGTACCAATAATAATTGAGCCCTTGTTTCTCTAAGTGAGTCTCAGGAGAAGGGAAGGTAACGAGAGACCAGAAATCTCTTCTGTAATACTAGCCTCGTGGGGATGGACCAGCATGGGTCCACTTCTTTTGGACATGAGAGGTGAAGGAGAAAGAGTTTTATGAAGACCGCTCATTTTTCATAGTTAGATTGCCAGACACATAGCAGGATTAAGAGATTTTTTGAGACTGGATATGGTCTAGACTAGCACCGCTAAAGAAATAGGAGCCGCATATATAATTTTAAATGTTCTTGTAGCCACACTGAGATTTATAAAGAAACTGATGAAGTTAATTTCAATAATACGTTATTTACCAATATAGATAAAATTATGATTCATGATATGATCAATATAAGTTTTTAGTGAAATATTTTCAATTATTTTATTTGTGCTGAAGTTTTGAAATCCAGTGCACTGGATAAAATTTACAGTATGTCTTAGTTCAGAATAACCACCATTCAAAGACTTAATAGCACCGATGTCTAGTGCCTCCCTTATGGAGAGTTCAGGTATAAATGTCATAGCTTTCTCTGTTGGACAAGTAGCAGCAGAAAGAACCCAGTTATGGTTTAAGAAGAATACCCAGTGCTGGTTGTGTCTATTCTAATAATAGATAAACAGACCATTGAGCTATTATGATTTGGGAAAATAATGCTACAACTTTGTTTTAAAATAAACTCAACAAATAATTACCTTTCTGATCTTATAATGCTTGATATTATGAAGTTTTTATTTCCCCGACCATGTGATTCAGTTGGAGGAATCAGGAACAAACAGTACCTTCAGAGCTAATTTTTTTAGCTAACTTGATTGTCTGAAAAATATTCAGTATCTCGAAAGCTCACATGGGCTTTGCCTACATGTGATAATAAAATGTGCAGTTATAACATTAAATATAAAACTTACCAGTGGATTAATTTAATCCAATTCGACTCTAATCAGCTCAATTAAACTATCTATTCAGTGATAAAACGTTTAGTCACATTAGTGATTTCATTACCTAACCAGGGAATTCAACTGATAGTTTTTATCTGATACCCTTTTCAGTTATAATTTATAACTACAATATTCATATATAACAAAGGCTTTAGATGTACCCACTTCAAAATATTTGGCTTGACAGATTATTTCCCCTATAGTTTGAACAACTGCCTTGAAAAATAATAATGCTTCATTCATTCAGGGACAGAATTATAAAATCCTGAAATACTTGGAAGTGGAATTGTTCCTTAAAATTTTGTCATTCGGTAGTCTTTAAAAGGAAAGGGTGGGTTGTAGGGAGAACTCAAATATTGAAAGATACTCAAAGATTTTTCAGGACACAGTTTTAAGAAATTTAATTTTGCAGTCCTCAATAATAGATATATCCAACTAAAAATACCTGTATGTAATAAATTATTTATTTATTTATTTACGATTTTATTTATTTACTTGACAGAGAGTGATCACAAGTAGGCAGAGAGGCAGGCAAAGAGAGAGGTAGAAGCAGGCTCTCTGCTTGGGGATTCGATGTGGGACTCGATCCTAGGACCCCGAGATCACGACCTGAACTGAAGGCCGAGGCTTAACCCACTGAGCCATCCAGGCGCCTGTAAATTATTTTTTTTTCTTTTACAAAAGAAAGATATTATACACTGATTGTTAATCTTACTATCATGCATTTTTTAGTGTGTGAAATCTCCAGGTCACTGAAGAGAGAGGAATACTCCTTTCATGAGTAATCAAGATCCTATAATCGCATAGGGCTTCTCTTCTCCTCTTTTAGAGTATATATTTAAGAATGGAATGAGGTACTAGAATTTGGATAGAATGATGTGATGCATGTGGTAACATTTTAGCCTCCTTGATTTATTTTTTGGTTCCTGGTGTTAAGTACATGTGTGACATAAAGCAACTTTGTAAGTGAAATTAATGGTAAAGGACCTCAAGATAGGAAGTTTCCTCTGGAATATTGGGTGGGCCCAATGGAATCTCAAGTAGAAGAGCACTAGATGTTCTTCTGTCATAATCAGGCTCCTTTTCTCAGTTGCTTGATCAAGGCAGAAGAGCCCATGAGAGATGCAGAATTGGTAGGATGGTTTCAAAGAGTGGCAGAGACTCAACCAGCCATTACTGGTTCTGAGATGAAGGGAGCTCCACAAGTCAGTTAATGTGGGGACCTCTAGAAGCTGAGAATAATCCTCAGCTGACAGCCAACAATGAAGTAGCCCTCAGTCTTACAACTGCGTAAAAATAAATTCTGCCAAAGACTTGAATAAGCAAGGACGTGGATGGGCTCCTAGAGTGTCCAGAAAAAAACTTAGCTGAAATCTCGATTTTGGTCTCTTGAGATTCCAAGCACAGATCCAGAAGAGCTTGCTAGATGTCTAGCTTACGGAAACTGTGAAATAATAAATGGGTATTGTTTTAGGCTACTAATTTTGTGATATTTGTTATAGCAGAAATAGAAAAATAATTTAGAATGAAAATGATAATTTTCTTTAAAAACTTTGTCTTTTCTATCTCTTGACATTTGTTAAAGAGTGAACTGCTTTTGAGGAGAACTTTGTGTAGACAAAGCAAATAAATATTGGTAGGAAAAAATGTTCACGAATTTTTAATATACAAATACAAGAAATTATTTTTCAAGTGTCCTGAATAAGAATCATTAGAAAGGAGCAGTAATGGAAAGAAAAGCATCTTTGAATTGTGAAATGGGTCAGCAACACATAACATTTTAACTATTACTGTACTATTTTCTAGGACTACCAACATTTCAAAATATACTGAACACAAACCCACAGAGAAAACTTTCCTTTGATCTTTTTTTTTTTTTCAGATTTGTTGTGTTTTATTCATTAAAATATTTAGAACTTTTTGGAATAAACCTTTATTCCAATTAGAGCAATACTCATTTCATTTTATTATTTATAATGTTTAATATTTTAATTCCCTTTAAAAATGCTCTCTTATGATAATTAGATTTTAGCAATATTTATACTTATTTTTTATTTATAGTTATCTTATATTAAATGTATAAAAATGCCTGATTATAACTTATCTCATTAGAATATGCATTCCCAGTATATTTTATTGTGATTTCTCATGATTTATCATAATTTATAATTTAGCTATATTATTTTTATTTTTATAAACTAATAAATTTAATGATAAATTAGAAAAAAATAACAATCACACCCTTTGGTCAAAAAAAAAGGAAACAAAATTTAAAATGTCAATGTGTGCATGCATTTAAATTCATAGGTACACACACCCGTCTATCTATCTAAATGTAGTAGGTTAAGGGTGACTGGCTGGCTCAGTCAGTGGAGCATGTGACTCTTTTTTTTTTTTAATTTTATGTTATTTTATTTCTTTTCAGTGTTCCAGAATTCATTGTTTATGATCTCAGGATTGTGAGTTTGAGCCTCATATTGGGTATAGAGATTACTTAAAAATAAACTATTAAAAATAAAAAAAAATGTAGTAGGTGAATCAATAAATGACTCCAAAGTATAAAACTATTTTCTGTAGTGAAAAATTTGTTTGGTAATATAGGAGAAATTACATCTTTTCAACTATTTTGATGAAAATATTTAGAAGTCAATTTTAAAATGTACAAATGATAAGTCATTTTCAATTTCTTTTAAGATATATGGAGAAAAACTTTTGAAGACCACGGACCTGATCCAGTATCTTGGGCTTTGTGTCCTAGAAAGTGGAACCTTTGTGAGCACATTTTAGGGAGTGCAATCCAGGGAGAAAGAGTAGGGATGAAGCGAAAGCTGATAACAGAAATCATTACACAGATGACTGCTCAATTCTCTAAAGCCATTCTCAAAGAAGTGATTGAAACCGAACCTTAGAACCATCTATCTGCGGGATCCTATCTACAACCCATTGCTCTGTGGTTCATCCTGAAAGACTAATACCCTGTATTTCCTTATTGTCATGTGTGAACGATGAATAGGGGAGTCTTGGACTTATCATATTTTGGAGGTCACAGGAAAGGTCAGAGGAGAGAGGTGAGAACCCAAGAGGTGGGCCTACATGAATCAACTAGAGTCCATGCAGAGCTCTGTTACCATCAAAGCAGAGACAGGAGAGGGTGAGAGAGTCAGAAATAATGTCCAATAGGGGTTGAACAGACTCTTTTGCACCAGCTGGATATGCTTAAATCTTCCTTCATATCCATCTTCCATACATCAACATAAGACTTCCACTGACATGAGAACAAGATATCTCACTTCCTTCCTGAAAGAGGAGATCTAAGTACAATTAGCTAGAGTTTTCTTAAATTTCATCTCTATAAAGACCTAAGAAGAGGTTCATGAAACAAGCTACAGTTCATTTTTCTGTGACTGATCACAAGGCATTATGCTATTTATATTATTGAATAACAACCATTCTAGGTCTTCCTTCCCCCAGTCAATACTGTAGCCAGTTAAAGTGGGATAATCCAGAGTTTCCAACACAAGAGTTCTGAGCCCGTAGTCACTTTGTTCTTATTGGGGCATGGTTGCTGCATTTGTCTATGCACTGTTTTTATCTTTCCCTGAGTGAAGGAAGAACTAACTAATTTCTGATGATTCTGTGGGTTCTACTCTTAATCTTCCCTGCCACAATTGTGTAGCAGCCTTCCTACCTCCACACAGTAGTCAAGACTAATTACCTCTGCCAGTTCCCTCACTCTTTTCTTTGTTGCTCTACTGGAAAGAAGAACCCAAAGAGACTGAGAAGGAGTTACAGCTTAAAGTTTGACTTAAAGATGCTCACCAACATAGTGAAGGTATAGCCCCCTAAGATAGAAAATAAACCTATAAGTTGTCAGAACCAAAAAGAAAATTGGATCATTGGCTATAATGGTAGGAAATTTGAATTTTATTTCTACCCTTTGTTTTTGGATCCATTTAATCCAGCACCCTAAATCAGTAGTATGTTTAGTTCATCCTTAGGCCAGCATCTTTTATTTATTTATTTATTTATTTATTTTTATTTTTACTTTCTTTTATTTTTTATTTTTTTTTGTTCCATATTATTTATTTTTTCAGCATAACAGTATTCATTGTTTTTGCACAACACCCAGTGCTCCATGCAAAACGTGCCCTCCCCATTACCCACCACCTGTTCCCCCAACCTCCCACCCCTGACCCTTCAAAACCCTCAAGTTGTTTTTCAGAGTCCATAGTCTCTTATGGTTCGCCTCAGCCGTAGCAACATCTTCCTAGGAACAACGGCAAAGGCAAGGGAAGCAAGGGCAAAAATGAACTATTGGGATTTCATCAAGATCAAAAGCTTTTGCACAGCAAAGGAAACAGTTAACAAAACCAAAAGACAACTGACAGAATGGGAGAAGATATTTGCAAACGACACATCAGATAAAGGGCTAGTATCCAAAATCTATAAGGAACTTAGCAAACTCAACACCCAAAGAACAAACAATCCAATCAAGAAATGGGCTTAGGCCAGCATCTTGATGCTACAGGCTGTTGTCCCTGAAATAGTGCCATAACTGAGACTTTCGTAAGTCATTCCACGCTTTGAACAAACCCATTTTTTTATGGATTAAGTGGGGTGGGATCCAAATGGCAAAACCAATGAATTCTTTGGTCATATATCTTTTTTTTTTTTTTTAAAGATTTTATTTATTTATTTGACAGAGAGAGATCACAAGTAGGCAGAGAGGCAGGCAGAGAGAGAGGAGGAAGCAGGCTCCCCACGGAGCAGAGAGCCCGATGCGGGGCTCAATCCCAGGACCCTGAGATCATGACCTGAGCCGAAGGCAGCGGCTTAATCCACTGAGCCACCCAGGCGCCCCCTTTGGTCATATATCTTCTGTCACATTCCTTTGTTACAAAATGAGTCCTTTGGTCTGAGTCAGTATTATGTATGATACCATGCCAATAGATCAAAAATTCTTTAAGTTCTCTAAAGTTTGTTCTTATACCAGTACTGGACTGGGGAAAAATATCATAATCAGACTAGATGTCAGTTCGGGTATGGAAAAGAACTGCATTTTTCTCCCCCAGAATGGTAAGTGTCCAATGCATTTAACATAGTATGAAGTGGCTGGCTGGTCTCCTTGAAGAATAGTTATATACAGGGAACTCACTGTTGGTCTCTGCTACTGGAACTTGGATATTCCTCATTGGCAAGAGCTACATCATTCTTGGCTAGAGGGAGATCATGCTATTGGGCTTAGATATAGTCTCCAAATATACCAAAGTGGTCACTCGATCCATGGGACCATTGCATTACCACTGAGATGGCCATGAAAGATTTCTTAACCTTCACAAGATGAATCACATCTTCTACTTATTAAGAGATTCTTCTACACTATGCATTCTTTTAAAGACTCTGCCTTGGGACACAAAAATTTACATACTTTAGGTTCACTAATATGTGTCCTTTTCATACTTCTTTTCCAGGCCTCTTTGTCTCTAGTTTCTGAATCTTACTCCTTCTAGGTCACTGAGTAACCAGTCAAACTATTTGTTGCTTCCCAACAGTTCATGTGGATATGAAATTCAGACCACTTTTCTCTCTATATAAACAGATGACCAAGTACATTCCTCAGAACTTTACTCACTGGGAGGATTTCTCTTTACCACACTCCTTATCCCCATAAGAGGGGCTTGAATGTACTAGCAGTCTATCTGGAGCTGCTCTCACATCAAAGACCACTGTGAGTTTTTTCCTCCCTCAACAGCTAGTTCTTGTTAATCCCCAGTAAGTTTATAACAATAAACTGAAGGGAGGCAGTGATGCAATGGTGATCGGCAACATAGGATTCTGAACAACTTCACATAATTATTCCTATTTTTGAAAGTGCATAGGATCAATCTCAAATATATCACTTCTTCCATGCTATGGACTGTGGCTCTGCCTGATTAGTAGGGACTGAATGTTGTGCTTCTTCCAAATTCATATGCTGAAACCCTAACACCCAATGAGATAGTATTTGGAGGTGGGGCCTTTGGGACTAAGGTTTAGAAAAGTTCATGAGGGTGTTTCCCTCAGAAAGGATTAGTGCTCAGAAAGGATTAGAAGAGGAGATCGGAGAGATCTCTTTTCTACTGAGGAAAGGTCACGTGAGCAAACCGAAAGAAGGTGGCCATCTCTAAGCCAAAAAGAGAGCTTCCTCACTAGGAACTGAATTTGCCAGCACCTTTGCTTTGGTTGTCCTAGCCTCCAGAACTGTGAGAAGGAAACGTCTGTTGTTTACGTCACTCAACCTATGATATTTTGTTATAGTAACCCAACTAAGACACAATGGCACCAATATTACTCCACCAGTTGACCCATTACTTGGTGAACCAAGATCAGATGATCACATTTACCCAGGGCCTAATACTGTACCAGGACCCATCTTGAAACACAGAGTAGTTTCTTGCTTCAGAATACATAGCGTTGCTTAAGAACCTTAGGGTTTCTTCACTGTGATTCTTTTGCTGTCTGAGACCACTTCTAGCAACATTAGCTTGGCTGAAGTACCTGACCTGAACAGTAGAGCTGCTTATAATAGAGCCTGATATTGCTGCAGAACTCTCACTTTGATCCCTATTACAACTTAAAAGTCTCTCATGTCACCCTATATATATAAATGGAGTAGTATATACAACCTCCAAAATTAAACAAACAAACGAAAACACCAATGAGTCATATTCATCATGGTAGGTGGTGTGAGGGGCAACAACTTATACTTTCCACTAGAGGATATAACCTAGAATACCTTATATCAATGGATTGTGCATCTGGAATACTTGGATCTAGAATGCAGATAAATTAGCGACTGGATGGAATACTTCAGTTTCCGTTCTGGCAGTTGACAGAACAGTTGATAGCCTTTGGTTATCCGCATATTTTTCAGATTATTATTATTACACAAGTCTAACAACACCTGGATTTACTGTCCATTTCTCTCACTCTTACATGTTCTACAATTCATTACCACAGATTTCTGTGGGTCAAGGAGCCCTCATTGCCACTTAGCTTTGCTGTCCATTATGGTAAATGTGTTCGTCTTATCACTGACAGTTACATGCAGCCGCTGGATCTCCACCATTCCAGTATCCATCACCCACATTGTTACCAGGAAGTCCAGTTCCAAGGCAGCATTTATCATTGTGGTGCTACAAAGACAGACAATATCGAGATTTTCAAAGATGATAGAATCTCATTTTTTATTTTAGTGATGAGTGTATCCTGGGCCAACAAGTGAATATAGATAGGTGGCATGTTCTCAAGTCCAATCTAGTAAATTCATCATAACATGACCACCTTCCCTGAGCCTACCAATCACTTTCTCAGTATTATTTTCAGGGAGTCTTTTATCATTACTATCCTCAGAACTGGGCTTCAAGAAATTATTGAAAAAAAAAAAAAAAACTCAACATGTGCTTGCCAGACCATTGAAGTCCAAGTGATGATAAGTGACTCCATTATTCCTTAGCCCATGCAGAGTCTAGCCCTATTTCCCAACCCATGAAACTCTCTCTTACATCTGCTTGTGGTCCCTGGAAGTACAGATAGGCAGTGTATGTAATTCCTTCACTGTGTGAGGGACTTCTTTTGTTAACAAAAATTGTATTTACCTGCTTGGACTTTGCTGATACCCAACTTTGGAAGGCAGCTATGCTCATCACTGTATCACTAATGTCACTACTGCTAATAGCCGACTTTGAAGGCTAGTCTAAAGTCAGTAAGGTGGCATGTGAGCATTTTAAAAAGAAGAAGTGCATTTTATGAGTTTCTGTCAAAGACTTTCTGTCTTCCAGTTTACCTTTAGTGGTAGATAACTACCACTAAAGATATTTTTTAATTGGCCCTTTCAAAGTAATTTTTTAAAAAAAGTTTAAATGCCTACTAGAAATCCTCAAACTTATCATTGTTCCCATATATCTTGCATGCTGTATCCACTGCACATCCCTTTATCACTCTTTCCATATGTACTTTATTCCAATTAATCTCAGATGAAAACCTCAGTCACTGTGAGGCCAACAGTGATTGATACTTTTGCTATTCTACTGAGGAGTAGTCTTTCTCCGAAAATCTCATCCTGAGATTTTTTTAAAATCACTGTTCCTCCTATCAACCATTTTAACCTGGGTTCCTCAGAGAGCAGAGCCTGAGCTAAAATTTTATATGCTATGACTTTATTAGGACATGCAATCCCAGGAAGTGAGAGGAAAAAAAATGAATTAAGGCTGCAATAAGAGTAGCATTATGAAGCCCTGACACCAAGTACAATTTATTCCTCAGTCCATTCTGGTAGTTTTTCAAGAAACAATATGGACTGTATCTCAGCACTAACTGCTCATGGGGAGAAGAAGGAAGGATTTATCTACTGTATTCTATTTCCCATCTGCTAGAATTTTCCCCAGGCATGTTGTTATCAACTCCCTGCCTTTTCTATACTACACCTGTATGGACTCCGAGCAGGATCAACAAAAATTGGAAGCTCCGTGATGAAAGTGAGAAGTTAGCATCATGGGCATTTGGAAAGGCACTGTCTGGTGCACCTGCATGAAATTAATTGTAGCTCACACAAAACAGGTAGCTGAAATAAGAGCCATATTGGGAAAACAGACAGTGAAGAGGTGAATAAAATATGTCTGGCATAGTCACCAAAATCCATTTTTGTACTTTAGGAAAGCGAGGCCCACAGAAGTAAATGGCTTATTCAAATTCTTACATCTAGGATAATTAGCGAAAGCTGATCCATCATATGGACTAAACAGGAACTAACTTTTAGGCTTTATCTTCTGAGAGTAGGGCTTTAAAGTACCTTGTAGTTGGTCAGAGACTGGCTAGATTAGATTATGGTAAAGCAAAATCTTTGGAATTCATACTCTAAAAAAAAAAAAGTTGAAAGAAATACTTCTAAAAAAGGAAGGAGGGGGAAAGATTGTGGACTTATTTGTAACTATATGATCAATTATGTAGATTTCTGGCTCAAGACTCAAGGGCAATGAAAAGGTACGAGTCTAAAATGAAGTTGTTAATTTTTCTTTAATCTGAGACTGCTAGGAAAGATACTGTCAGCTCATTTTGATGATGAACCTGATATAATAAATCATTTCAGGCCGCTAGGAATATATGTTCTTGTTTAAGGACTTCCTGAAGATATCCCATTCTTTAAGGGGAAAGAAATCTAACTGGATAGTTAGTATATCCTAAGCAGAGATTTCTATCCTTTAATAAAACTCACACAAAGACGGTTTCTTACTTTATCTAAATTCCAATAACTTTGGAGTGGAAAAAGTCATTAATTTGTCTTAAATGACAACTTTCTCTTCAGCAAACCCTGAATGTGTTAGAGTCCTTGATGCAACAGTGGAAAAAAATGCAGACCTGTGACCCCCCGTTCAGAGCGGAAATGAGCCCAAAGAAGCAGTGTTCCTGAGAGTGAGTGAGCCCAGGAAATGCGGGTGGCACGTTAGAACCTTGGAACATGGGATTTGCTGATGGCTATCCATGTCGGTTTCAGCACATGTCCACTAGGCTAACAATGGCCTAATGAGCTGGTGCATCTCTCTTTGGCAAAAAAACAAAACAAAACAAAACAAAACAAAACAAAAAACAATAATAATATTCACCCCAAAGAACAAAAACAAAAAAAGCCTCAGATTTTTCAGCACCTGGACAAACGATTTAAAATTGAAGAAGAAAAAAAACCTTTTTGAGAAAAATTAGTTATGTTGCATTTACTAAGGTTTTTAGAAAGCTTACAAAGTATCATTTACTCTCAAGTTTTAAATAGATATTTAATTAAACTTTTCATTCTGAGGTAGCTGCAGACTTATGAACCATTCCATAAATAGTACAGAGAGATCCCAAATACACTTTACTCAGTTTCCCCCAATGGTAACATCTTACAAATTATCTTAACAAAATCACCACCAGGATATTGTCATTGATGCAGTCAAGACACAGAACAGTGCCATTACCAGAAGGATTCCTTGGGTGAGCATCCCCTTCCCTGACCACTAATCCATTCTTCACTCACATGATTTTTTTTGTTTCAAGAATTTTACATAAATGGAATCACAGGGTAAATGACTTTGGGGATTGCCTTTTTTAAAAATTTTATTTATTTATTTTTAAATTTTTATTTATTTCTTATTTTTTTTATAAACATATAATGTATTTTTATCCCCAGGAGTACAGGTCTGTGAATCGCTAGGTTCACACACTTCACAGCACTCACCATAGCACATACCCTCCCAAATGTCCATAACTCCCCTCCCCCTCTCCCAACCCCATCTCCCCCCATATTTGACAGACAGAGATTTCAGTAGACAAAGAGGCAGGCAGAGAGAGAGGAAGGTAGCAGGTTCCCCACTGAGCAGAGAACCCGATGCAGCACTCCATACCAGGACCCTGGGATCATGACCTGAGCAGAAGGCAGAGGCTTTAACCCACTGAGCCACCCAGGTGCCCCATGGGGATTGCCTTTTTTAAACTCATTATAGTTCTCTGGAGATTCATTCAGGTCATTGCATATTACAGCCCTTCTTCGTAGCTGATGGTAGGGATGGACCACAAACTGTGCTCCTTTACTGCTGAAGGACATCTGTGTTCTTTTTAGTTCTCATCTATTATGAATGACATTGTTACAAACATTTGTACACAGTTTTGTGTGAACACAAATCATTATTTCTCTGGAATCAATGACCAAGTGTCCTGGGTCATATGTTAAGCACACATTTAGTTCTTTGAAGAAATTTCCAAACTATTTTCCAGAGCGGTGGTTCCCTTTTACATTCCCAACAACACCGTGTGGGTGATCTACTTTCCCTGTGTCCTTACTGTCATTTGGAGCTGCTACTGTCTGATATTTTAACCATTAATGATAGGTATATAGAGATATCTCATTTTGGTCTTCACAGCCATGCTGTTTGCAAAACTTTTCTCATACTATACAGCTTGCTTTTTCATCCTCTTAACAAGATTTTTTTTTTTCAGAGTAAAGATTTGAATTTTGATGAAGTCCAGTTTATCAATTTTTCCTTATATGGATTGTGCTTTTGGTATCAAGTCTAAGAATTCTTTTCCTAGACCTAGATCCTGATTTTTTTTCCTATTTAAAAAATTATAATTATATATCCTATAGTTAAATCTATTGTCTACTTTAAGTTAATTTTTGTATAAAGTTTGAGATTGAGGTCAAGGTGTGTTGTTTTTTTGTTTGTTTCTTTGTTTTTTGTGTTTTTTTGCTTATAGACCTGTAATTGCTCCACCATTTGCTGAAAAGCCACCTTTCTTCAATGGCTTTTGCACTTTTGTCATATATATGTTGGGTACATTCGTGTTGGTCTATTTTTGGATTCCCTATTTTGTTCACTTTATCTATACGCCTATCCCTGCACAGTCTTAATGCTATAGTTATGTAATTAATACGTCTTAAAATCAGGTTGACAGATTTTTACCATTTTATTCTTCCTTTTCAAAGATTTTGTATATGTTTAAATTTAAATATATATATATTTACAGTTTAGAATAATCTTGTCTACAGCTATAAAAAATCTTGCTGGCAATCGAAAGAAATTATGTAAAATCTGTATATTAACTTGGGGAAAACTGACATCTTTAGTATGTTTAGTTTTCCAATCTATGAATATAATATGCCTAATTATATCTTTGATTTCTGTCATTGTGTAATTTTCATTGTACAAGTCCTATATGTTTGGTAAATTTATACCTATTTGTTTCATATTTTTTTGTAGTAATTATAAATGGTATTTAATTTTTTGGCAGGGGGTGCAGAGCGGGAAAGAGAGAGAGAGAATCTTAAGCAGACTCCATTCCCAGCACAGAGCCTGACTTGGGCTGGATCTCACAACACTGAGATCCTGACCTGAGTTGAAATCAAGAGTCAGACACTTAATAGACTGAGCCACTGAGGCACTCTTAAATGGTACTTAATTTTTAATTTGAGTTCACATGTTTATTATTAGTATATGGAACTGCAATTGATGTCTTAATGTTTGCACTTAGGCCTTTAAAACATTGATATTCCTCATAGCCATCTTTTTGAAAATATCAATTCACAAATGTGGACTATGAGAGGAATGATTGAGCTACATGCTGTATTGGCTACTACTGCTGCATAATGAACTTCAAATTTCCAGTGCCTTAAAATAATGATTTCTTTTCTCTCGTGCATCTGCTAATCACCTGGGGACTACCTGGGAATCAATTGATCTAGGCTGGGCTTGACTAAGTTATAGGCTAAATCCAGTTTTGTTCCATATTGCCTGATCTTGACCAGTGGACTAGCAGGGCATGTTCTCATGATGATGACTGAAGTACAAGAGGGCAAGCCCAACCATGCAAACACATGTCACATCTTGGCTTGTCTCATAGCTGCTCATATCTCATTGACAGAAACAGGACACATGCCATAGCCTGGTAACAGTGGGACAGAGTGAAATATTTTACCTCTAGTGGGAGAAAATATAACTCTACCCAGGGGATGGATATAGAGACAGATGAAGTACTGGGGCTGATAACTTACATGCACTCAAGATCAACTCTTAGTAAGCAGCAGAGCTATGACAAGAGCTTAGATCTGTCTGGATTCAAAGTACATATATCAATTTTTAAAAAACATTGATTATTTCCCAATCTATAGCATAAAATGATCACAGGGGTAGGCAGTATTTTTGGAATAAAGAAACGAATATTCAATTGTGCCTTTTGCAAAAATATATTTTAGATATATATATGTGAATTTAGTTTTTGCAACAGTAATACAAAATTTCTCATCTGGTAAGGATACTTGTTAATTACTCAGCTTCATTTTTTATTCCCTCAATACCCTAAGGCTCTCTGATCATATTGTGTTATGGGACCTGAAAGCGTAACTTCCTCATAACTACAGTGAAGTTGTTTTCAGACTTCAGTAACTAATGTTCGCTCTGACATTGTTCTGCCTTCTACTTGATACCATTCTCTAGCAAACAGCATAATCATCAAAGATCCTGTGCATTTTCATTACCTGCTCATCTCCTGATGTTTTCGGAAGACATTTCCAAAGTCCTTTTAGGAAGTTGTCTTTAATGTGTGCATTGCTTTTACAAGCCACTTGCGTGTTTTTAACAAGTTCTGTAATTGCTCTCATATGGAGGAAATCTCTATTTAATATTCAGGAAATGCAATTAGTACCAAAGAATGTCAGGAAGAGGGAACTGAATGACATTTCTTCAACCTGACTGTCAAGTATGGACTTTTTCCAAAATGGATGAGTATCCCAAGGTTGTTTTTTTGTTTTTTTGTGTGTGTGTTTTTTTTTTAAATATTTTATTTATTTGACAGAGAGAAATCACAACTAGGCAGAGAGGCAGGCAGAGAGAGAGGAGGAAGCAGGCTCCCCGCGGAGCAGAGAGCCCGATGTGGGCCTCGATCCCAGGACCCTGGGACCACGACCCGAGCCGAAGGCAGAGGCTTTAACCCACTGAGCCACCCAGGTACCCCTTGTGGTTTTTTTTGTTTTTGTTTTTGTTTTTTTTTTAAGAGAGAGTTGGCAGCTTCTAAGGGCAAAATTTGTGAGACAATCCCTGAGTGCTATGGAAGCACCTACGTGGTGTGCACTTACATGTGACCAAGTACAAAGCATGTGCTAATGATTGGAGAATAGTAGGTCCTGGTATCATCTTTAGACTATTACAACGTGAGTTTTTTGCTAGATCATTAAGTTTGTTTTATGCAGAAAACTCATGGAAATCATATATGATTTGGATCTATGTATCTTTTTATTTCTATCTCAACCAACTCAGCCAATGATGTCTTTACTAAATATAACACCAGATGAGGTGGGAATGCAATCTTCCAGCCTGCGACATCTTTGGGACTATTGGTTACTGTACCAAGACAGACTTTGAGTTATTCAAATTGAGGACCTAATTCCAGCTCATTCCTTGTCTTGTCAACATTAGATCCAATAAATTATTGAGAGCTGTGAATATACAATTTATTGAGTTATATTCCCTACAAATGCCTTGATAGGGGGAAAAATCCCTAGGTAGTGTTTTAATGTTCAATATGGACTTCTGGCTGGTTTCATGAAATATTTTGAACACTACTGTCAGGACTGCTGGTTGCTCATTAATAGTTTTCAAATGATGTGAATATCTGACATAAAAAGAAACAAGCCCACTCCTACTATATTCCTTTTAAAATAAACAAGTTTATCTTTTGAGGTTTATCTCAGGTAACTGATTTTCAAAGCTGTCCCTGTGGCACTGGGTAACTTACTGTTTCTTCATAAGGGAAGTTTTGTTTTGTTTTTATATTAACTGTTATATCCGTATGACCACTGAGTTCCCATCAGTCTGGGGGAAGAAAAAAGAAAAAAAAAAAGTTTTTCCTTTTAACATTTGCCTGTTTACACAAGTCACATTTAAACTTATTACCCAAGCAGCCATTGGGGCCATGGGTTGGGATTGTCTCAAACTAAGGGCCTCTGCCTTCTGGTAGCTTAGCATGTAATTGGGCAGAGTACTGCAGAAAAATATATTAAATGAGGGGAAAAAAACAAAACAAAACAAAGCAAGCACACTCATCTAAGACCAACAAAGCAGGCTGACCAAAAAAAAAATAATAACATGATGTTCATTATTATACTCCAAAAGAAAAGTTTTATTTGCAAAAAACGTTGAGTGAATTCTTTAAACTTGTGTATGGTGGGTGCTCATACCTGTTCTGAGTCAAACACATGCCTAAAATCTGAAAATCTCCATCGCACATCGAATGGATGTTATTTTCTTGTTTCTCAATTTTAGCCTGCATTTGAATAGACATAGCTATAGACTAGGAGTGATACTGACTCTGTAAAATGTAAATAATTTCTTCATTTTTCAGCTGTAGATTGTTGTTCAGTGGTATGTTGCTAGTGCCTGTTTTTACACATGGAACATAGCAGGCCATCAACAAATAAGTTTTGAATGAATAGAACTATCTCATTGGGGTAGTCTAAACTCTGGTATTAGACTGCCTATTTTGAATTCCAATTTCAACACTCTCTAGATTTCTGATCTCAGGAAATCTACTTCACATTTGTGGGTCTAAACCTTTTCATCTGAAAATGAAAATAATATTTTTTACCTTATAAGTGAATTAATATGCAAAAGGAATTTAGATTGGTGATTGGAGTATAATAAGCACTCAAAAGCTGTTAGTTATTGCTACTTAAGGATTAATCACAAAAAATATATTTTCTCTGCTTGTTTTCAGATTTTTTATTACTTCCTTTTCTGAATTCTAAGAATTAAAAGTTAATTTCCTTAGCAAAAGGAACAATACAATGATAAATATGTAATAAAACAAACCCATATGTTGAATGTTAAATTCAACATAAATTATTTTGTATATAATTATGTGTGTCAGAATGCCTGCAACTCCATTGCTGAAAATTACAGAAAAAAATTGCTTTTATTCATGCTTACTTATATATTTCAATTTTCTGCCCTACTTCCTTTCTCTGAAACATATCAGGTGAACTGAAACAAAAAAAATATTTGGAAAAATATAAACAAATCAAAATTCAAGATGAAGGGAAACACAAATAAAAATACAATGACAATAAAGACTAATAGAGAGTTTATCATTGTCTTAATATTATGTCTATGTTGACACAGATATCCCTTCACAAAGCAGTGATCAGTTGTTATATAGTTCTTTTATTCATTCACAAACAAATGTACAATATTAAAAAATAAGAAGGATAATAGCTCTCCAGAAGAAAGGATTTTCCTAACCCTGAAATTTTAAAAATAATTTATCACAAAAGTTATTGGATAGAGGACGTGAAAGAAATGCAATCAGCAGTATTTTTGACAACATCTTTACCATAAATACAGTAATCGATTTCATATGGTAGTTTCTGATATGACCTTTGACAAAAGCTAAAAGCAATAATCAAAATTTGATCATATTCGTATTACATTATGTGAATATTATGAGCATCAGTTAAGTGAAATTGGATATTTAAAAGTAGGAAGCAAACATAATTTCTTGTCAGAGTACTTGAAGCAGGATTACAATAGAAATAAAAACCACTTCAATAAACACTTACTGGCTGTCTACTGTGTACTCAGACATGGGATAAGTGCTGAGGTTTTGAACTTAATGAATTAGAGTATTCATCTATTCTGCTTGAGTAGGATGGACTTCATAAAGGCCAATGACTTTAAAGAAGTGGTCATTTAAAAAAAATTTTATTTATTTATTTGAGCAAGAGAGAGGGAGAGAGAGCACAAGCAGTGGGAGCAGCAGGCAGAGGGAGAGGGAGAAGCAGGCTCCCCGCTGAGCAAGGATCCCGATGCAGGACTTGATCCCAGGACCCTGGGATCATGACCTGAGCTGAAGGCAGATTCTTAACTGACTGAGCCACCCACGTTCCAAGAAGTGGTCATTTTAATTTGATTTAAAAAGCACATTCTCACTTTAAAAAATGAAACATTTCTTTTTCTATACCATCAGTGATGGTATAGATATATTCTTTGAAGAATGAAGTATAGATTCCCCCTTACCCAGATACAGATTGTATTTATATCCATCATTTAAAAACCAACCAACCAACCTAAATGAAATAATGACAGCAAAACAACAACACAATCCTACTTTTTGAGTCCATGAATCTTAGAGTTGCTCTCGTCCATGTCCTCCCTAATATATGAACTTCTTCTAAGACATCCTCAAATATGGTTCACCAGTCCTTGCTTGAACATTTTCAAAGGAAAACCCCACTACTTTGGTGTGTTCTTTGTATTAAGTCAAGAGTGGCCTTCTTGTTTGAATCAATTAGGTTAAGTTCAGTTGCTAGTATCCCAGCAACAATGGCTTAAGTAAGATTGTGTGGTAGAGAGTTTAACATGATTGATTAAATTAAAGATCTAAGGTGGGTTTTTTTTGGGGGGGTTCTTATTTTACTCTACCATTTTTAGAATGTTTGGCTTCACTTTCATGCTTGTGTGCTTATAGTCCAAACGGCTGCAAAAGGCTTCATTTACAGAAGAAGAGAAAGTCTTATTTGTTATTACCTGCTTGAAAGATATTTATATATGAAGAATAACATTTATTGTATACCCACTAAAGTCATTGAACACCTCTAACCTAAAGTGGATAGGCATCAGGGATCAGCATCAAGGGAAACAAACAATACTGTGTCTTGGGATATGGAAAGCACCCTCACATTCTCTGTTTCAGCAGTAACTTACTACATGACTGATACAAGGGAACACTTTTAGTCACTGTTCAGATCCACTCCCAACAGATTTGTAGAGTCTGTGCCAAAAGTATATGTAAGTGCTCACCTTCCATTATATCTAAATATTTAAATATTTAAATATTTCTATCCATCTATATCTATCTATATCTAAATATCTAAATATTTAAAATAATAAACTAAGTTATCAAAGTAGTAAATAAAACATGTACTATCCTATTCACCTTCCAGGCCAAGGGTTCATCTCTTGTCTCTGTGATTATGGGTTTCCTGACCTTACTCAAACTTACGGTACACAAAACTGTTTTCTTGAACTCCCTCTTCCAGGCTGTTTTTAGCACTCCTGTCAGACCACTGACACAGCCTAAACAGAAACTCAGAACCAAGGACAGATGACACCCTAGTTGTCTGCTTGCTAGTTCTACAATTGTTAGGGCTATCTTTTTTTTTTTTTAAAGATTTTATTTATTTATTTGACAGATAGAGATCACAAGTAGGGAGAGAGGCAGGCAGAGAGAGAGAGGAGGAAGCAGGCTCCCTGCCAAGCAGAGAGCCTGATGCGGGGCTCGATCCCAGGACCCTGGGATCATGACCTGAGCGAAAGGCAGAGGCTTTACCCACTGAGCCACCCAGGCGCCCCTGTTAGGGCTATCTTATAAAGGCCCATGGTCCTTTGCAGAATCCTCTGGATTTCACAATGATAATACATGACAATGATAATAACAATGCCAGCAGCCCACAATCAAACATAATATTTCTCTGGTAAAAATGAGAATTCACACTAAGGAGGGTAAACAGACTGTAAATAGTCTCACATCTACTGAGATCAGGTTTTGCTGCCAAAACAGTGCAGGTCAAGTCAGGTTTTGCCACTAAGTAAGCAATTGAAAACAAAACAAAACAAAACGTCTGCTTTCCAGAGCTTTTGAATTTCAGAATTGCATTGTAAGAGATAATGGATCTGTAGTATGTAGGCACCCGGTTACATATTTTAAATATATTTCATGATTTAACACATTACATTTAAAAAAAATTTATTTATTTATTTGACAGACAAAGATCACAAGTAGGCAGAGAGGCAGGCAGAGAGAGAGGAGGAAGCAGTCTCCCCATGTAGCAGAGAGCCCGACACGGAGCTCGATCCCAGGACCCTGGGATCATGACCCTAGCCGAAGGCAGAGGCTTTGAAACACTGAGCCACCCAGATGCCCCAACACATTACATTTTTCAAAGATAATTATCATTATCCTTATATTACATATGAGAAAAGTTCGTTTGAGGGAGGTTAAGTAGCTTGCCAGAAGAGCTGTGACTTAAACCTCAGTTTGCCTCATTCATCCCACAAAAGTACATCAGACTGTCAGTAATGTATAAAGAAGCTGAGGTAGATTCCCCTGTAAGTTTCATGGAGAACCTTTTCTGGAATTATCATTATGAGACACTGAGACCAGTCTCTCTGATGTTCCAGTATTGTCCGTATATCTGTTCACAAAGAGGCCACAGATAAGAAAATGAGAGGTCTTAGAACATTTCTATGATATAATGTACTTCATTTCAGCATTATTTTAAGAGAACTATGACTCACTAAAGATTCCCATGCAGTGACACAAACTGTTAGATTAATGAGCAATTTATCAGTGATTTAAGGAATATTTGCCTGTCAAGTCAGATTCCCATTGTATTGTAAGTGTCTTCCTCTCCCCAGAATGCAAATATGTTTTTTATGACCCTTCTCATGCTCTGCTGCTTTGATTCTGTGGGTTATTTTTATTCACACCCTTAATGACTAGTCTTGAGGACTGTATATTACTAATGAAATGTACATGAGTAATGTTAAATGTGACAGAACTGAAAAGGTCATCTTCTTTCTCTTCCTCCAAACAAATAGCAAATCATCAATTGTTAGGATATAATCTTATGTTTTTAATTTGTTTGTGTTGGTTGTGGTTGACTTTATTCAGTGCATTTTCAAAATGTTGATCTGAATTCTGTCCTTGGAATACACAGGTGACATTTTGGGTTCACTGGCAGTGTGACATAATTGTTCTGTGATTCATATGATCTCTTATGACTCTTGCAGATTCATGTGGCTGAGGGATCAGTTCTCGTCAATGACGTGTGAGTGACAGTGTCAGATGTCACCACTAAGCTGGAGCAACAAACAGTTCACCTGTAATTTTCAAGTTTATTTTTCCCAAGTTTTCCTGGGACTTATTTTTTTTTTTTTTATTTTTTTTTTTTTTCCATTTTATTTATTTTTTCAGCGTAACAGTATTCATTCTTTTTGCACAACACCCAGTGCTCCATGCAAAACGTGCCCTCCCCATTACCCACCACCTGTTCCCCCAACCTCCCACCCCTGACCCTTCAAAACCCTCAGGTTGTTTTTCAGAGTCCATAGTCTCTTATGGTTCGCCTCCCCTCCCCAATGTCCATAGCCCGCTCCCCCTCTCCCAATCCCACCTCCCCCCAGCAACCCCCAGTTTGTTTTGTGAGATTAAGAGTCATTTATGGTTTGTCTCCCTCCCAATCCCATCTTGTTTCATTTATTCTTCTCCTATCCCCCTACCCCCCCATGTTGCTTCTCCATGTCCTCATATCAGGGAGATCATATGATAGTTGTCTTTCTCCGATTGACTTATTTCACTAAGCATGATACGCTCTAGTTCCATCCACGTCGTCGCAAATGGCAAGATTTCATTTCTTTTGATGGCTGCATAGTATTCCATTGTGTATATATACCACATCTTCTTTAGTATCCAAAATCTATAAGGAACTTAGCAAACTCAACACCCAAAGAACAAACAATCCAATCAAGAAATGGGCAGAGGACATGAACAGACATTTCTGCAAAGAAGACATCCAGATGGCCAACAGACACATGAAAAAGTGCTCCACGTCACTCGGCATCAGGGAAATACAAATCAAAACCACAATGAGATATCACCTCACACCAGTCAGAATGGCTAAAATTAACAAGTCAGGAAATGACAGATGCTGGAGAGGATGTGGAGAAAGGGGAACCCTCCTCCACTGTTGGTGGGAATGCAAGCTGGTGCAACCACTCTGGAAAACAGCATGAGGTTCCTCAAAATGTTGAAAATAGAACTACCCTATGACCCAGCAATTGCACTACTGGGTATTTACCCTAAAGATACAAACATAGTGATCCGAAGGGGCACGTGTACCCGAATGTTTATAGCAGCAATGTCTACAATAGCCAGACTATGGAAAGAACCTGGGACTTATTTTTACCTTTTATTTTACTCTAGCATCCAGAATAATGTCTGGGACAAAATAGACGTTTTTAATAAATAAATGAGTCCCCATTGGCTGTTTCCCAATCTATGGGTAGTAGCTATAACTTTGACCTTCATAGCCCTGTGCTGTATCCTGAAGACTAAAATTGCCTTTTGGCCAAGGAGACAGCATATTCATTTGTGAGATGTCACCTACAATATTCTTGTTTTAAAAGTTCATCCCTATGCCATAAAAAGGGGTAAAGAAAATTCCAAATTATCTGTGATTTTGGTAGATAAGAGAGAAGATTAAGGGAGGGTAGTAAATTAAAAAAAGAAAGATAAAAAGGATAATCTCACGGTCTTCCATTTCAAACTATTATACCACTCTTCAATTTTATGAGTAGAGAATTGAGATAGAAACACTATTTATCCCCAAGTTTTATATTTGACGTTTGTCCATCATCTTTCCTTTTCTTAACCCTCCATTTTTAATTTTATTATTATTATTATTTGTATTCTCTTTATCTTAGCATTACCTACTCCTTAATTTAGGACTACCAAACCCTTTTTCTACTCTGCTGTAAATCAACATAGTTTACAGGGGCTTAGTTAGTGTTGCAAAAAAGCATTGGGAGAGGAAAATATTTGTGTTCCTTTCTCTTTCCATAATATGCGGGGCTTGTGTGTGTGTGTGTGTGCGCGCGTGCATGTACACACACGTATTTGTATATGTGGTGTTTACAGAGCATAACGTGACTTCTTTAGATTCGGATTATTTTTCAAATTACATTGAACTTAGACCAAAATTAGTTTTAATTTTCAAGTCATTGTCATCTGAAGAGGGAATGGCTCAAAGGATTTTGAAAATTATTCAATTTTCAAATTGGGAAAATTATTATATGACTAATACTTTCTAACAAATAGATCATAAGGTAAGAAATTCAGTTTGAATAACCAAGACTTTACTACAATTGTGTTTTAACAATTTATTTCCATGTAACATTAATTTTAAAAATATTACTGAGAAAACAACATATTAAATTTGTTATTAAGTCTGGTTTATTGGGCTTGATCCTTGCTAAAGCTAAGGATATGACTCAATCTGTTTTACTCTTGATAAGATAAATTTAAAGAATGAAACCATAGGCAAAATCATTTGGATCTTTCCCTTAGTTGAAGCTACATTAAGATAGGGTTTTCCCCTTAAATTATTAGTCTTATGTGAATAATTGTTGTTGGGTCTTACCTTTTTTTAAGAGGGAAAATTACCCTACTCTTTCACTTTCAGATATGTGATATGTGTATTGACATTTAAGATTTTAAAGATATTCGATTCAGATAATTTAATTTGTTCTCTTATGCATTTGAAGCCTTTTTTTTTTAATCCCTCAAAAATGAGTGTTTTGGGTCTGGGTCAGTTACTTATATATTATATACTGCTACAGTGTGTTGTTGTCTAAGAGTTACCCTCGAACCACACATAAAATGACTATAGTTTAATTGCTTTTAAATGTTACACGATAAGGTATACAATCACCATCTTACCTTTTTGAGTTGCTAATGGTGGCTGCTTTTGGGGTGTGTGTGTGTGTGTGTGCATGCATGTGCATGCAACTTTTAGATTTCAGTTCTGGTAACTAGTTACAGTATGAGGATTCTGTGAATACACTGTAAAAAACATAACCCTCTCTTATTTCAATCTCTTACATAAATTCTTAGACCTCATCTAAGGAAAAGAGCAAATGGACATAAACTCAGGCAGAGTTAAAAAACCTTGGCTATATTTACAGTCCTTGGATATAAGAGGATCTGAGAAACTTTGTGTCCTAATGAAGTTTCTCTTCTATATTCATGCTCTAAATTAGGGAAAAAATAAAGTAGGAGAAAAAACAAGTATCCCTCTATCTAACACAAGACTGCTGATTATTTTTCTTAACTCTTTTTGGTTTTATATATGTTTTCTTATTTCTCTTCATCCATCATATACCTAGTCTGGTTTCTTTCCCTGGGTGGTCAGTTGATTTTATGTTCTTTTGTTGGTCATGGAGTATGCCTATAATTCTCTCCCAAATTTGGACTCCTGGCAAAAGTTAATTGGGAGCAACATCAAGTGGATGGTCAGCACCGACATATCCAGAATCCTGGAAAAAATAATTCACATAGCATACCTGCGTGTTGAATGAGTGATCTGTCAGTAGGTTGATCTTTGTAGACTAACAGAAGTAAATTGAGTGAGTGACTAGAAAGACCAAACATAAGCCTCTTTACAAAGCATATCTTAAAATACTGATTTAAAAAAAAGGGGGGGAGGGGGCCTTTGTTTATTTTTACCCATTATACCTAAACAAGCCAGGCACTTTGCTATTGCAAATGAAACAATTTACATGAAAATGCTACTAAAATAAATATTACAATTTCTTCTCCAATTGTTCTAATCTGCCTTTCTATTGTCATCTCTCTGAAAGTATTGACTGCTGTCATTTGTATCTATGGATCTCAATTTGACTCAAGCCTCTGTTCTGGCCTTCATGTTTTCCCTCTGCCTTGAATTCTTCCTTCTCTTTTATTTCATTTCCAATAGTCCTTGCACTTATAATACAAAATTATAGTTTCCAATGGCCGGTGATGTTATCTAAAACTACTTCAGAATGTCTCAACATTTTCGTTGTCTGCATTTTATGATTCTTTACATCCCGTACCTGATTTATTCACTCACTGGTTCTTTCAGTAAATAGTCATTAAATTCCAAGTACTATACTACACTTTGAGAATATAATAATGTACAAAGTTCATTTGCTGTCCCGAAAAATCTCACAATCTAATGTCAGAAACATATAAACCTGGGCTATGAATTTCCCAACTAAAGAGAAATTTCTTTGAGTACAATGATTTTTTTTTTCTTTATTATGGTTTATGGTATCCATAGCACCTACAACTCTGAGGAGGACACAGTAGGGCCTCAATACACAATTGACAAAATGGGTGTATTGAAAACATAAATGAATAAGACTCCATGATGGTTAAGTGCTGCCACAATAGAGAAGAGAGTTTAGAGGAAAGGAACCAGGTGGGTATGTAGGAGCTCAGCAAAAGCACATCACAGAGAGATTTTGGATTTTGACTTGATGTTCAAAAAACAAATGATAGTGGCTCGTAGTGAAAAAGAAGAAGGGTGTCCCAAGAGATGGCAAAAAGACACAGGAGAATATGGCACCTACTGGGACTGTGAAGAATTTGGTATAATTCTCTCCAAGCCCAAACCTACCCAACATTTCTCATGACAAACTCTCAGATCTCCTTAATATTGAAGGCTTTGTAGTTGCTGTTGTTAATATTTAAAGCAGATCCAATTTCTTTGCTTAAAATTCATGTTGATATCAGGTCATAAGGAGTAGCTCTAGGTTAGAAATCAGATCATTCTAGTTATAAAACGATATGCCTTTAAATCACTGCATGGCCTTTGAAAGTTAACTTTTCCTCTCTATGCCTCAATTTTCACACAAATAAAATGAAAATGTTGCAATAGATATTTTCCGAGGTCCTTTTTACACAGAGCATTCTATGATCCTTGACTCTTAACTTTTAAAATCACCCATTTTCAATAAGCTGAACAAGAAAGAAGAAAAATACGAAGCAAAAGACATTAGGAACATATCACAAGGATAACATATTTGGATGACTGTAGTACTGTTTTCTTGGCAAAACTGAAGGAAAACAATGGGTATATATCAGGTTATGAAGAGTACAGTCCTTTTGGGAGTCATAAGAGGTTAGAGCAGAGGACTCTGAGTGTTATGTTACTATGTAACTATCTTCCCCTTAGGAAATGTAGAAGCAGCTACTTTTCCCACGCAGGGAGTTTAAATAAAGGAAAGAACTTGTGAAGTTAATGAAAAACCAAAAAGTAGAATTATTGCGGTGCCTGAAAAGATCAAAACAAATGCACTCAGGAATTTAGCAGATGCTCCATGCATCTTTCTACTTGATTGCTTATTTACAGCTTTAAAAGACAAGCATCTCCACGAAGGCAGTGAGACATCTGGCCTTGAAGAAAAGGGCAGTCCAGGACAAGTGAAAACACTCATTCAGCACCATGAGCAAGCTGCCACCACCGTAGGAACCAGTCCGTGTGTGTAAGAATGCTTATGATTTGCTCAGCCCTGTCTTGAGCTGCTACCATGGCAACAGACATGGATAAAAGAGGATAAACATTTGATAAAAGCAAATGGGAAAAAATCCCTACCTTCAGGGTGAATATATATGGTGAGTTTTGTAATGGGAATCTTTCACTGCATGATGATTTGGAAGGAAAATCAGTTTTAGGCAATGTGCTCATGGAGGGTCCAACAAGTTAGCAGAATGGCTGTGTTGCCCAGCAAGGCAGTTCATTCGTTCATCTATACTTGTGTCTGAGTAACCACTCTATGCTAACACTGCTTGGAGCCTTGCAGAACGCAGCTAACACACATGCTACTAAATTCCCGCTCTTAAGTGGAAAGGGAATTTAAAAAAAAACAAAACAGCTAATTAAAACACAAGGCAGTAAGTGATAAGTCACATAGAAGCTATACCAAAACAAACTTGTAGATTTTAAAAGGAGCAAAACTTTATTTCAATTGAGGATATCAGGAGAAAAGCAGAGGGGAAGTTACATATGAGTCAGTCCTCAAAATATATTGTAAAATTAGACCCTTTATAAAAATATTGTGCATATTACAAGTCATATGTTCCGATAAAGATAATTTCAAAAATATAAAAAAAATTGGATGACAAAACATTATTTGGCATCACCAAAATATAATTACTGTCCAGCATGTTGGTATGTTTACTTCAAGTCTTCTTATATATAATAATATCTTATTATGTAGCTTATTCTGACTTCTTTCTTTGTCATTCTTCTAAAGCACTTTCCCACATTTTTCCATAGCCTTAATGAACCTGATTTCTTATGGATGCATTATTAACAGACCCTGGAGTCTCCTCTCCATTAGTGGTTGAGAGCTCTCTGCGGGTACCAAGATAATGAAAAAAAGATACAGAACAATTAGTCTTGAAGACCCTAAGAAAACTTTATTGAACTCTTAATACCCACTGGCATGAACAGACAGTGTGACTTCTAAACCCCAGCTGAACGGAGTAAAACATTTTTCCTAGTAATATATCATCTGAGTTTCAATCAAGACTTTATTTTTTTTCATTTTTATCAATTCAACCCCATTATAAAAATCTATATCCCACATTATTCAGCAAGGACTATTAGAAGAGAGAAAGAAGAGAAGCTTTTAATATTTTTTGGATTTCTCATCTGATATTCTTATTGCAGCCTTGTGGCTGTGAAAAGTCTGGCTGCATTTCAGGGCTTCTGATAACCAGATGCCCAGGCTACTGAGGTATTATGTCTACTTTGTCTAGAAGGAAATCTCACAGTCAGTATCCCCATGTCTAAACATGACTGTGCCAACTTCTGATTAAAGTTGGCAATGTAAAGTTTATGTAAAGGGTTCTGGTCACTAATTCCAATGTGTGTGTGTGTTGACAAAGGTTGGGGGTGCATGTCCCACACCATCCACCAAGCACTTCCCAGACATTTGTTGGGTGTCCTACAATTTAACTCAATTCTGACACTATCTACCTGATGACAGTGTCAGGTCCCACAGGTTAAGGGCTCTGTCCTACAAGACTGTCCCCTCTTCTACGTCAGATACCATCTGAAAGTCCAGGTTGTCACGTGGGATTCTGACCAACCCACCACAGATTAAAGGGTCCAATAACTCTTTCCTTGGTTTTGACTAAATTGCTAAAGTAGCTTTATTATAAAGGAACCACTACTTTATTATTTAAAAAATATAACTGAATAACACCGTGAAGGAAAAGATGTATAGGGTCAGTTATGGGGAAAACCTGTGGAGTTTCCATGCTCTCTCTAAACAAACCACTTTTCCAAATTTCTATGTGTTCACCAATGTGGAACATTTCCAGTCTTTTTTGGGGGGTGTTTCTAAGGAGGCATCGTGACATAGGTATGACTGATTACATCATTGGTCATCGATGATTGATTCAGTCTGTAGCTGCTCTCTCATCCCCAGAGGTCAAAACCATGGGACTGAATGGTTGATTCTCCAAGCAACCAGTCCTCATCCTTAGGTGCTTTCCAAAAGTCACCTCATTCGCATAGCAAGATATCTTTATTCTGTCATCACTCAGGAATTTCCAGAGGTTAGGAGCTCTGCGTCAGAAATGGGGATGGAACCAAATATATATAATTCTTTTTAGGAACACATTATCACATTATGCCAAACCTCTATTCTCCAGAATCACGTCAATATTACACAAAAATATTATACAAAAATTATATTACATTACATACAAAATATTATATTACACAAAAATAAAATGGAAGTTTCATGATGAAAGCGCTATAACTTTCACTATATCGAAAGCAAATGGAAGACTGTTAAATGGCAAGAAAGAAACTAACCCAAGTGCTTACAAGGGAAGTACCAATGAGGAGATCATTGATTTCTCCTCTGGAATCCCTTTAAGAGTTAGATACTGCAGACTTGGGAATCGCTGGTACTGCAGAGAGTAGAAATGAGACAGGGGCTAAAAACTAAGAGTCTGACTGATTGTATGTAAAGACCTGGTTGGGCTCCCAGTCTTTGTTCCCTTACCTTCTGGACTTGACTTTATTTTCCTTTATGAAACTGAATCAGAGGAACTTCTGGCTTGGGCTATCAGGCATTAGAAGGAAAATTGAAGGCTCCTTTTGGAAAATGAAGCTTTGAATACAACTCTGCCTACAGACTAGTAAAGCCTCCAACCACTTTTTCCCACACAGCTTCAGAAAACCAACAATACTGTTGATAAATATCAAGAAGGACAGGAGTTTCTTTTCTTAAGACTTACTGATACTGACATTTTTTTTAAAAAAGAATTTATTTATTTATTTATTTATTTGACAGAAAGAGACAGAGCTAGAGAGGGAACACAGCAGAGGGAGTGGGAGAGGGAGAAGCAGGTCGTCCCGCAGAGCAGGGAGCCCAATGCGGGGCTGAATCCTGGGACCCTGAGATCGTGACCTGGGCCTAAGGCAGAGCTTAACAATTGAGCCATGCAGGCACCCCTGATACTGACATTAGAAAGCTGCTGATCAAAAAGTTGCTGACTATCGAATTGATGTGTAATGAGTCCCTCCTGCTCCCTGTATCTGCACCACCAGGGCACACAGAGCTGGTATTTCAATACCAGCTCTTCATAGTGAGTCATTTCTTGCATATGAATGGGCAGGCTATTCCCAGAAGAAGATAAAATTGTCCCTGTACCTCTTGGTGGACTTCACATGCCAAGGATAGTATCATGGGCAGCTTTCTGTACTAGAAGCTGCAGTCATGCCTTCACCTGCGAGCATCCTGCTATGTCTTCTGTTTTGTGTGATCATCTCATAAGTTCCCATTAAACAATTTGCTATCTTCTCACTAAGTTAACCTTTCTCAATAATTCTGTCTTGACAATCTCAAAACAGTAATACATTTATTATTTAGAATGTAGATGTGGATACCTGAAAAAATATACTAGAAGAATTGAATATGATTGTATCTGGGGGGTGGGATGCAATAGGGAGGAGAAGAAGGACAATTGTTTTCTGCAAAAGTCTTTCACAGCTTTAGGATTAAAAAAAAATGATTTGCAGCCAACACTTTCATATGGGAGAGCAAGAGACTAAAAGAGGGAATGAGCTCAAGAAAGAGTAATTTAGGTTCTTTGTTTTAAGATTTTATTAATTTATTTGAGAGACAGAGTGAGTGAGGGAGAGAGAGAGAGAGAGAATGAGCAGTGGGAGAAACGAAGCACTCTTTGCTGAGCAGATCAATGCAGGGCTAGATCCAGGAGCCCAGAATCATGACCTGAGCCAAAGGCAGACACTTACCTGACTGAGCCACCCAGGCTCATTTAGGTTCTGCATAGAAAAGAGATTAATGGTAAATAAGATAATTGTAAGTGCCAACTTAAAGACCTCATAATCTCCTCAAAGTTCCAAAACAAAGGGGAAAGCGGAATGACTTTAGATGATGTTCTTTTAAGAGAAGAAAATTGGAATGTTAAAAATTAAAGTTTTATCAAAGTTAAAGCCTATTTAAATTATGTAAACAATAAGCACTGAAGCACTATTTTTCTCAGTTTTTGTAAATTATTATAAATAAAGTCATAATGAAAATTTATTGTATATATAAATCACTTGTTTATTTGGCCTAAAGATTTTCCTTTCCCCCTACAATAATGAGGGTTATTTTTCCTTGTTAGAGTTTAAAAGAAAAAAATTCTAGGCACAAAAGAAATGAAACTTTCCAGACTCATGAAATTTGTCAAATTGCTTTCTGAGAGATTTATAGCAATATTCACACTTACCAGGTAACAGCTGAGACTAGAGTAGGAAAATTCTATGAGTTCTGGGACCCACAGATAGCCCATTGTGGATTATGCACGTAATGGGAAATAGTAGGAAAAATAATTAGAAAGTTGTTTTTGGACCAGGTATGGAAGGTTTGGCTGACACAATTTAATATATTCTATTGGCACTAGGGAACTTTTTTTTTTTTTTTTTAATGAAGAGACAAAAAAGAGTAAAGGACAAGGACACGATCCAATTCAATAAGTATTTATGGAATTTCTACACGATTTTATGCATCATGTAATGCACAAAATGAGTAAGACATGCCCTTTGCTTCCCAGGGCGCAGAGTTTAGAGGGAGTGACTGACATAATGATGAATAGCTTTTAAAAGCAATATTGATTTGATAAGTACTACAGAAGTTGTAGGTACCAAGCAGAACACAGGGGCAAGGTACCTAAAACCTAATGGCAGTAACTTAGGAAAACTTGTAAGATGTCCAATTGGAGTTTGATCTTGAAAACTCATGCCATCAGCAGATAGAAAAGAAAGTCAAGGTCATCCAGGAGGAGATTATTCATCAAATGCAGAGAATGCATACATTTCAGATATAATTTAAATGGATAGATTAAATAGAGAAAAGTATAAATTACTAAAAGAAAATATAAATGAATGTAAAAATTTTACAGGTGGGAAGTCATCATAAAGAACATCAAAAGGAGGAGCTCTCCAAGTATTTAAAATTTCTATTCAATAAAAAATAGTAATAATAAAATTTAGATGAAAACAGCAAATGGAGAAATGTTTGCAAATTATAGACCAAATAAATAGCATATATGTAGGTCTTTTTTTACATTAAATATTTAAAATATTAAAATAGGGAGGGCAGAATAACTTAAGAGTGGAGAAATCTGGTAAAAAATACTAGTGTCTGATAGTGAGAAAACATAAATTCCAATAAAGGATATCCCGCAAAACACCTGAACTGTACTCCTCAAAACTGTCTAGGTCATCAATACAAAAGGATAGACTGAATGTGCCTGTCCAAAGAGACATGACAAATAAATGTAGTGTGGTATTCTGAGTGGGATTTGGGAACATAAAATGAGCATTGTGTAAAAATTCAAGATATTGAAAAACTATGGACTTTAGTTAATAATAATAATTATATAACTATATTTCTTCAATATTTGTAACAAATGTACCATAATAATGTAAGGCATTAATAAGAGAAATGAGTGTGAGTGTGAGTAGAAACTCTCTTCTAATTTTCCTACAAGTCTAAAACTTCTAAAAATCAAAGTCTGGGGACACCTGGGTGGCTCAGTGGGTTAAAACTTCTGCCTTCCGCTCAGGTCATGATCCCAAGGTCCTGGGATCCAACCCCGCATCGGACTCTCTGCTCAGCAAGGAGCCTATTTCCCTTCCTCTCTCTCTTCTTGCCTCTCTGCCTACTTGTGATCTCTGTCTGTCAAATTAAAAAAAAAAAAAAAAGACAGGCAGGCAATAGAAAAGGCAATAGAAAGATGATTTAAAAGGTAGTAGAAAGATGATATTTTTAAAAGGCAATAGAAAGATGATTATTTTAATTGAAAAACTGAGAACAGACACGAACAGGCAATTTATTCTAAGGAAAAACACATATTTGAATAAAATGTTTCATTTTACTGCTAACCTTAGAAATGAAAATTAAATTTGCTTGACTTCAAATAAAACAACAGATAACTATCAAATATCCATAGTGAAATAATGTAATCATGGGGAAACAAGTAGTTTCTTCCTTGACCAGTAAGACTGAATTCTGGAGGACAAAATAACATTGAAAATACAAATATCCAGTATCAGTTATTCCTCAGGGAAATAATTAAGGCTGCATTTGTGGACTTAGGTACATGTATATTTTTTGACATGTTTTGTGTGATTTCAAAATCTTGGAACACGCATTAATATCAACTAATGAAGATTGGTTTTTTGTGTGTGTGAAATAGTCAATTAGTGAATTTTCATCTATGTCTGAATGAAAATTGTCACGTGCACATATAAATACAAATCAAGTGTGGATTATGTTGCCTGAATCCATTTCTTTTTTTTTTTTCTAGATTAGCCAAATTTTCCTAAGAGAATTAATTTTCTATAATCTTCCAAGTTGTAGTAGGATGATAAGGGTATTCTTTTTTTTTTTTTTAAGATTTTATTTATTTGACAGAGAGATCACAGGTAGGCAGAGAGGCAGGCAGTGAAAGAGGGGGAAGCAGGCTTCCTGCTGAGCAGATAGCCCGATGCAGAGCTCAATCCCAGGACCCTGGAATCATGACCTGAGCTGAAGGCAGAGGCTTAACCCACTGAGTCACCCAGGTGCCCCTGATGAGGGTATTCTGTTCTTCTAAGCCAAATCTTTTTTTTTTTTTTTTTAATAAACATATAATGTATTTTTATCCCCAGGGGTACAGGTCTGTGAATCGCCAGGTTTACACACTTCACAGCACTCACCATAGCACATACCCTCCCCAATGTCCATACCCCCACTCCCCCTCTCCCAACCCCTCTTCCCCCCACCAACCCTCAGTTTGTTTTGTGAGATTAAGAGTCACTTATGGTTTGTCTCCCTCCCAATCCTATCTTGTTTTATTTATTCTTCTCCTATCCCCCTAACCCCCCATGTTGCATCTCCACTTCCTCATATCAGAGAGATCATATGATAGTTGTCTTTCTCCGATTGACTTATTTCACTAAGCATGATACCCTCTAGTTCCATCCACATCGTCACAACTGGCAAGATTTCATTTCTTTTGATGGCTGCATAGTATTCCATTGTATATATATACCACATCTTCTTTGTCCATTCATCTGTTGATGGACATCTAGGTTCTTTCCATAGTTTGGCTATTGTGGACATTGCTGCTATAAACATTCGGGTGCACGTGCCCCTTTGGATCACTACGTTTGTATCTTTAGGGTAAATACCCAGTAGTGCAATTCCTGGGTCATAGGATAGTTCTATTTTCAACATTTTGAGGAACCTCATGCTGTTTTCCAGAGTGGTTGCACCAGCTTGCATTTCCACCAACAGTGTAGGAGGGTTCCCCTTTCTCCAGCCAAATCTCAAGGAAGAGTATCTTAAGCCATGTTGTGAAAATTAATTATTCAGTGGCACACCTTTCATCTTTTCTTAACCAAGTATCTATAATTGAGTTAGATTTACAGAAAGTGATTTATGTGAGCAGTTTCTCAAGTCTTCTAAGGAGGGTACATAGCTAATACCATTCTGAATACAGAGGGAAAAAGTGAATTTATGACATACAGTAGATATTTGATGCTACTAGGGTCCGGCTGAAAATAACTGCATCTGTTTCTGATACACAGTCATCCTGAATTGTGAGGGTTCTGTCTTTTCTACAATTATTTACTTATTCTTTCACTTTTCTCAGTTCTCCATAAATATCCAATAAATACATGTTCTATTTAGGGTAGCCAGAGTGCATTTCTGTGGTTTGAAAGAAACAGAAATTGCACTTGTAAATGTGTGAGTGTTATTAACAGTAATGTTCCCGGACATTGGGGTGTGTAAGTATTTTATACTCACACCACAATCTTCTATGCCTGTGAAGCTCCATGTACATGGAATTTCTTTCTTTAGTTTGAATTCATGAAGCTTACTTCTCTCTCAAGGCGTTTTCTCTTTCTGATCTACGTGCCAGCAATTCTTTTCTCCCATGCCTTCATAAAGAGCCACCTTCACATTCAAATATCATTCCTCATGAGACCTTTCCTTACCAACATTTCTAATTACCCTTCATCTGTCCCTGTCTCCCTACCCATTTCCATATTTTCCTGGATTATTGTGTTTGACAATCTTTAACTCTACCTGAAATTATCTTGATATTTATTTACCTTGACTATCATCTATTTCTCCCAACAGAAGATAAGTTCCATAAAAAAGGACAATTCATAATGATAAAGGGGTCAATTCTCCAAGAAGACATAGCAATTCACTATGATAGTTGGAAATTTCAGTACCCCTCTATCAGTACTTAACAGAGACAGCAGGCAGAAAATCAGAAGTATATGGCTGAGTTGAACAGTGCCGTCAATCAACTGATGTAATTGACATTTATAGAATACTTCATAAAATATCAGCAAAATACATACTCTTATTAGTTCATATGGAACATTCATCAAGACAGACCACACTCTGCTCCATAAAAATCACCTTAATAAATTTAAAGGAATAGAAATCATAAAAAGTATATTCTCAGACCACAGTGGAATTAAGCTGCATATCAATAACAGAAAGATAGCTACAAATCCCCATACGTGTTGAAATTAAATGACATACTTCGAAATAACACATACGCCACAGAAGAAGTCTTATGAGAAACTTAAAAATATTTTGAATTGAATAAAAATAAAAATATAATGTATCTAAATTTGTCTGAAGCAGCAAGAGCAATGTTTAGAGGGAAATATATGGTGAATACATTTATGTTAAACATATATATTAGAAGTTAAAAAAGACCTAAAATCAATAATCTAAATTTCCACCTCGGAAATCAGAAAAAAAGAAGAACAAATTAAATCCAAAGTAAGCAGAAGAAAAGATACAAAAATTAGAGCAGAAATCAATGAATTGAAAACAATCAATAGAGGAAATCAATTAAACCAAAATTGGGGCTTTGAGAAGATAAAAGAAATTAATAAGCCTCTAGTTAGCATACCCAGGAAAGAAGGAGAGGAAGCAAATTACAAATAATAAATGAAACAAATGATAAGTCCCATTTGGGCAAGTGCTGTATCTCATGATGTAGAAAAATCCTTGGCACATAGTAGCTACTCAATATGTATGTTGTATAAAAGTGAATCATTTTGATTATCTGATTTTTTTTATTTTTCTATAATAAAAAGATATTATTTTAGAATTTAAAAAAGTGAAAAATGTTCTAAGAGTTATTAAAAAACACTAGTTAACAATATAAGTAAGATGCAACATTGAAACAAAGGAAAGATTAAGCAAACTGACAATTGGTAAATAGATAATTTTTGTTTTCCATTTTGTTTTCAGAAATGCAAAAATTCAAGGAAATCTACATCATATTATCTTGATATGAATAAATTGAAAAGGACATTGGCTTTATCAGTAAGTACTGAGGTTAAAGTAATGAACTGACTATATGAAGGAATAACTGCAAATAGAAAGAAAAAAAAGAATAAAAATTTTTACCTATTTATCAGGAAAGAGGCAGCTGGGAAGTAAAAAAAATAAAAAATAATAAAAAAAAGGTAATGCTTAGAGATCTGAATTAGATGAGTGTGAGTTAAAGCAGAAAAAATTATACTATGAGGGCTACTCTGAGGGTGGAGATTATTATTGTCCTTGGGTAGACTATTGAGAATATAATAATTTCTAGGATACCATTGGTGTTATAAAATTATCTAGATAAGGGATTCAGACAAAGTAAAAAATGGTAATATGAGAAAATAGACATAGGTCATAAAATTCAGAAGGTATAATGAGACAAGATTTGATTTAGGAAAAAAAATTATGGTGAAAGGATTGAGTGTAATTATTTGTGATCAGAGGAAAATTCATTTCCTTGACCACTTATAAGCATCTATGTAGACTCCTAAGGACATCACAACAGTGCGTAGGAGTCTGCCAGGGTAGAGGGGACTGGGAAGGATTTGGGAGGAGTGGAATTAGTAGAGGGTCTAACCCAACAAGCTATTTCAGCCTCAGAGCCAGAAGGACTCTTTCTTTTCCTTATGTGGACACACACCTTCCCAGGCATTCTCCTCAGGCAGCTGAGAGGTATAGAGTCCTTTCTTCTCAGTCTCCAGAAACCTCCAAAAAAGTTTAAAACTAATAGTAAGACACATAGAAGTAAATCTAAAATAAACTTTTAGTACCTCTGCAATCTCCCTGGTTCTTTTATTTGGTCCTTTCATACCATAACCACATTCCTTTATGGTCTGCTTTGGAAATGTAAGTGTTGAAAGATTCAGAATTTTTATAAATGGATTTTTTTTTCTTTCTTTAAACATCATTGAAATTTTTTTTTCCCCTCGAGGACTTGAAGCATTTGAATGGGAAATGACAGTTTATTTTAATTTTCATGTAGGAATGATAATAATTTTAAGTGCATAGTTTGATGAGATTTGATAAGTGTCAATAACCATATAGTCACTATGCCAAGCAAGATACAGAGCATTTTCAAACCCCCAGAAAGTTCCCTTGTGCACCCTTTCAGTTGTTTTCTTCTTCTCCCTGCCTCTCTCCCATTCCGAGATAACCACTGTTCTGATTTCTGTCACAATGTATTAGTTTGCCACTCCTAGAAACTCAGGTAAATGAAACCATCCACAATGAAAGGTTCTTTCACTCAGGATAATATTTTTGCTTTTGTTTTTAAAGATTCATCTATGTTGTTTATGTATCACTAGTTTATTCTACTTTTTTGGTAATACTTTTTAAAATTAAAGTATAGCTGATATACAATATGATATGAGTTTCAAGTGTATAGCATAGTAATTCAACAATTCTATATATTACACTGTGCTCAGCCCAAGTGCGGCTACCATCTGTCACTATACAATGCTGCCACAAAATCATTGACCATGTTCCCTATGCTGTAGCTTTAGCAACTTCGTTTCTGAGTAGTGAGTTCTATCATGAATTTAGTACAATTTATTTTTGCACTTACCTCTTGACAGACATTTGTCCTGTTTCCAGTTTGGACTTATCATAAATAAAGATTTTATGAACATTTTTGGGTGAAACTCTGTAAAAATGTGCTTTCATTTCTCTTAACCAACTAGTTAGGAGTAGGAATGCTGAATCATAGGACAGGTATATGTTTAACTTAATGGGACTCTAAATAAATTACATTTTATGCTCTATGGTAGACAGAATAATAGCCCATCAAAGACATCTATGTCTTAATTCCCAGAACTTGTAAATATGGTACCTTAAATGACGGAAGGGATTTTGCAGATGTAATTAGTTTAAAGATATTGAGATGGGGTAATATCAAGAATTATACTGATGGGCACAATGTAATTACAAGTAATGCCTTATAAGAGAAAGGCAAGAGAGTTAAAATCAGGTAGAGGAAATATGACGAAGAGGTTGGTGGAATGCAGTTTGAAGAGGGAGGGAGAAAAGGGCCTTGAGCCAAAGAATGCAGACTGCCTTTAGAAAGTAGGAAAGGCAAAGAAACAGATTCTCTTCTGAAGCCTCTAGAAGGAACACAGTCCTACCAATATTTGATTTTAGCCCTCAGACTCTTCAACTCTATGAGTCTATTTGTGTGTTGTGTTTAAGCCAAGTGGTATGTTCTTATAGCAGCAAGAGGAAACCAGTACACACTACTATCAGTAATATATGACAGTTGAATTACATCTCACCCAAATTTGAAACTGTCATTCCATGTAATTTTAGCCATTCTAGTAAGTATAGATTTGTATCTCACTGGAATATTAATTTGTAATTTGAATTTTCTAATGGCTATTAAATTTGAGTATCTTCTTAGTGTTTTATGAAATTTCACAAATTTTCTTTCATAAAATGTCTGATAAGTTTTTAACCATTATTTTTTTTGCCTTATTATTGAATTGAAAGAGTCCCTTGTATCATCCACATACTATTTTTTAATGATAAATGTATTATATATTTTTTTCTTAATGATGTGTTTTGATGAGAAGAACATTTTAATATTGATGAAGTTCAATTAATCTTCAGCTGTCATAGATAGTGCTATTATTATTCTAAGGAAATCTTTGCTATCTCTGAATAAAAATATATTCCTTGTGCTTTTTTAAAAAATTTTTATAGCATCAACTATATATTTAATAGTATGGTACATCAAATCAAATTTGTGCATGGTTTGATGCAGGTGTTGAGGTTTATTATTTTTCCTAAAGCTAATAGGTTGTTCCAGAACTCCTGTTGAAAAGACTTCTCTTTCCTCATTGAATTACCTTGGCACTTCCATTAAAAATCAATTCACTATATAAGTGTGGTTCTGTTACTGGACTCTCAGTTTGGTTCAATTAATCTATTTTTGTCTATTCTTAAATTTTTAAATATTGACAGTGAATGTTATAAACTTACTTTTAGCAGCATTTTTTGATCAGCATAAAATTTTAGTTATGTAGAAGTTCAATTTGTGAAGTTTTTTTTCTTTTATGGATACTGTTTTACTTTTTATCTTATCTAAGCAAAACCTTTTCTATTCTAAGGTGGTAAAGATACTCTTCTATTTTTCACAAAATTCCTTAGATTTTTCTATGTAACATCTCATCATTTATAAATGAGAGATTTATTTAATCCTTTCTAAATTTTTCTTAAAATTTTAATTTTTTTTTCTTATTTTATTTTGTTGGATAGTGTCTCTGGTACATGGTTTAAGGAAATGGTGAGAGGAGATATCCTTGCCTTGTTCCTAATTTTAGAAACCTTCAGTACTGCATCACATCATTAAGTAACATTTTAATTAATGTGTATTTTTTTAAAGATATGCTTTAACATGTTGAATCAATTCTTTTCCATTCCTAACCAGCTGTGGGAGTGTTTTAAAGAGGAACAAGTGTTGACTTTTTGTCAAATCCATTTTTCTCTATCAAGATTACCATAAGTATGTTCTTTATTCCACTAACAGAATAAATTATATAATGTGATTTTGAAAGTTCAGTCAACTTTACATTTTTGTGATAAACCACACTTAGTCCCCATTTGTTAATCTTTCAGTACATTGCTGGATTTAATTATCTAATATTTGTTGAGAATTTTTCTATTGTTTTTTTGTTATTTTTGTATTTTATTATTTTTTATATTCACAAGGAATACTGATCTGTAGTTTTCTATCTTATGATATTTTTTTCAGGTTATGTTATATGATATGGCCTCACAAAACATGTTCACAGTACTTGTCTCCTATGTTTTCACAACAGTTTATATAAGTTGGGTAATTTTTTTTCTCAAAAGTTTGATTGATTTCACCAATAAAAATATCTGTGCTGGAGCTGGAATTTTATTTTTGAAAAGTTTAATTGTGAATTTAATTTTCAAAAATAGTTATGAAATGATTCACATTTTTAATTTTGTGTGTGTATCTCATTTTGGCAAACTCTACTGTTCAAGGATATTATCTGGTCCACCTAAGTTGTTGAATTTATTGGCATAAAGTATTTATTATTTTTTTTATGATCCTCTTTAATGTTTGTATAACCTTTAATGCTCTTTAATGTGTGTTTCACTTTTGGTACTGTGAATCTTGTATATTGTATTTTGTATATTCTGTATGGGTGTACGTTCTTTCATCAGTATTGCTAGATGGAATATTTTAGTATATGTGCTGCGGAAGCGAGCACAAGATGGAATATTTTATAAATGTCAATTAGATTAAGTTAATTTTCAGTGCTATTTAAGTTGCTGATTTTCTGCTATTTTGATTTACTAATTATTAACAGAAGGAGCTTGAAGTCTCCAGAGTATTTATAATTTTGTCCTGGTATTATTTCTGCCAGACTTCAAAATGTTTACAGTTTCCTTTCCCTTGTCAAGGCCCTGTGGAGATCTTTTTAAATCCTCACTATGAGAACTTGCTGGAGTTCCTGGAGAAAATGCTTATAAAAGAATATGGCCTCCCTACGACTGCAATTCCCAGGAATTTCTCACTCTTATAATAATCCACAATCAGCCTCCAACAATTTGTCAAAAACTTCTCCAATTTTAGTTTCCAGCAGCTTCTTTTCCAGGTAAGTAGATTTCCATTGTTATATTCTTCTGAATGACTTGTAATCTTTTCTCTGACAAGTCGATCTTCTGATGAGCCTGAGAAAAAACTTGGCTTTTATTTTTATTTTATTTTTTAAAAGATTTTATTTATTTATTTGAGAGAGTGAGAGAGAATGAGAGCGAGAATGAGTGGGGAGGAGGGGCAGAGGGAGAGAGTGAAACACACTTTCCACTGAGCAGGGAGCCCAACAGAGAGGTCGATCCCAGGACCTGGATCATGACCTGGGCTGAAGGCAGACACTTAATCAACTAAGCCACCCAGGCACCGCCTTGACTTTTTAATTTATACAATTTTTTTCTTGTTGTAAGTTCAGCAGTGACATGTTCCAAATATTTAGTTGTAAAAAATGCAACTAGAAATTCTTAATTACCTTTTAAATCACATTTTAAAATGTGAAAACATTTTAAAATGGAAAAACATTTGATATTTTACGTGGATTTATCCCATCTGGTGCTCTTCATTTCCTTGTGTTAAATTCAAATTTTCACTTGGCATAGTTTTCTTTAAATAAAAAAAAAAATTGATGTAGTGTAGGTCAGCTTGGGATGAATTCTCTTAGCTTTTTTTATTTTATGTGATAGTCTTTGTGATTGTTATGTTTGGATGTCATTGACAGTTTTTGAATTAGTAGATTTTACTTCTCATCAAATTTGGAAGTTTTACCATTTTTTAAATTTGTCTCTCCTCTCCTTCCTGGAGTTAGATTGCATATTTGTTGGACCTTTTCATATTCATGGGTCATGAAGGCTCTGTTCACATTTTGTCCTTTTTTCTGTATGTGTTTTAGTTTTTATACTTTTTATTACTAGTTCTTTAAGTTTGCTGATATTTTCTTTGAAAGTTTATTAACTCCTATTTTATACTCTCTATATTGTATTTTTATATTATGTTTTATGCTCTTTTTTAAGCTTCCATCTCTCTTCTTATTCTTTAGTCCCTAAATGTATTTTTCATAGTTGTTTGAAAAAGTTTCTTCTGGGGCGCCTGGGTGGCTGGGTGGGTTAAAGCCTCTGCCTTCAGCTCAGGTCATGATCCCAGGGTCCTGGGATCGAGCCCCATGTTGGGCTCTCTGCTCAGCAGGGAGCCTGCTTCCCTTACCTCTCTCTGCCTGCCTCTCTGCCTACTTGCGATCTCTGTCTGTCAAGTAAGTAAATAAAATCTTAAAAAAAAAAAAAAGAAAAGAAAAAGTTTCTTCTGTTAGTTTTATATCTCTGTCATGTCTACATTTGTTTCCATTGACTGACTCATTCTCTGGTTATGAGTTAAATTTTCCTTATTATTACTAGAGATCTTTTTACTGGACAGCGTGTATTGTGAATATTACATCGTTGAGTAATGAATTTTGTTATCTTTTATAAAAAAATTAGACTTTGTTCTGACAGTCAATTAAATTATATACCAAGAAACTTGATCTTTTCAAGGTTTTTGTTTATTTGTTTTTGTTTTTGTTTTTTTAATTTAGTTATGGTGAGCATAGGAAAGCTTTTAATCCAGGGCTAGTTTAGCACTCTCAAACATAATTTTTCAATACCTTGACTAAGCATCTTTTATAATAAACAAGGAATGTCCATTCTTATGGGTTAGAACTCAGTTTCTCCCAGTCCTGTGGAAATTGTTTAGTTTACTGCTTCCTTGTCATTCTTTTCTTGGCCTCATGGAGTTTCATCCTGAACATGCATGGCATACAATTTAGCAATCAACTCAGAGGGAATCTTATCCAGTTTTCTTGACCTTTTTCTCTATTTAACAATCTCATTTTTATTACTCTGAGATTTTAACCACTTTTTCCTCCTTGAACTCTGATCTCTTACTCCTAAACTTAGTGAAATTTCCATACATTACTTGTGTTATCCTGCACTGTGTTCTGAAATATATTTGCAGGCAGAATGTCAGGGTAATTATAGATCTTGTTTCATTTTTCTCTTCCTTTCAGGAATCAAAGTTCTACAATGACTACTTTCTGATGTCTGAAAGCAGTTGTCTAAATGTTGAGTTTTTTAATAGCAATAGGCAAGACTACTCTAATTACTTCAGGATGGTCAGTAGCAGAATTAACATAGCTATGTTGAAATTCTTGCCTGTTGATTTCAAAATCTGGGTCATTTATCTGCTATTTTTTTCTATATCATGTGTTCTTTTTCTTGTGTATCTTCATGTGGGTAGTTATGTATTTTATACTTTGAGTGATGTGCTGAGGACACTGAAGTTTGTTATTTCCCTCTAAATTGTTTTGAGTTTTCATTTTGGCAGTCTGTTACGAGTGAGTTGTCTGGAATTTATTGAAGCTTGAATTTAAGCTATACTTTATATAAGTCAATCGATTTGTTTGTTTCTTTGTTTCATTAGTCCTAGAAAGAATCCCTTTGTTCTGGAATATGGGTTTTAATTATAAGACATGGCCCTTCTGGGAATTCAGTGGAAAGTCTGATATGGTTACCAAAGCCCTCTAGTTTGGCATGAATTGAACATAAAAATCTGTCACCCCAGAAGCCAGCAACAATTCACATCTCTCGTCATATCTTTCTTCCATTAGAGCTGCTGTTTATCCTAGATGGTGTAGGATCTCATCCTGTGTGCAAACAATTCAGATGCCAGCTACAAATTATATGTGGGTTTACATGAGAGTTTATGTTTACACTTCACAGCTTCTTCTTTTCCCAGGAATTTCTTCCTTTCAATTCTACCTATGAAGACTGCCATAAATTTCAATATCTGACTACCCAGTCCAAGGGGACCACAGCTTTCTGCTTGATCTTTATCCCCTCCACGACTTGTGGACTGGGCATTTCCCCAATATGATCTCACGTAGCGTGATTTCCTCATTCAAGGGTCTCACTGTCTCAAATTTTGCCTATTTTGGTTACTCTTCAGTGTCTTAGAAGTCTTGTTTTACATATATTGTCCTGAGCTTTTAATTGTTTTTAGATGAAAGTTAAATGTAATACAAGCTATACCAACTATCTATTACTGGAAAGGGAACAAAATTTGTTCATTTATTTATTTTAGGTTATTTGGACTCTATCAGATAATCAAATGTATGAATATATCTTATACTCCATTCACTTATTCTTTTTACAAACACAGAAGACTCCTGACAGCTGGTACGATGGGAAACCTTTCACATTGTATTCAGCATGTAAGTACTTTAGGCGAATACCTATTCAGGCACAGGCTCTGAGAGATCTTTAGGAGATAATGAATATGATTGACTCAATACCATTTCTCAAGATGAGGGGGTAACATATTAATTCACAAGTAGAAATAAAGATGTCTATGAGCAGACCAAGGCCATCGATGAGCTTACTATCTTTATTCAGTTCTTGAGCCCTGCAAACACTCCCCAGGCATTGGTGAACATATTTATGCTTTCTTGCTCTCTCCCTTTCATTCATCTAGCTCACACTTATATGTCTACTGTGTGCCAGTTACTGTTCCCGGTGACATGGATTAACTGGTAAGAGTGACCAAACCCAGAATATACATGAGAATATACACTATACTGAGAGATATTACATCAGGTGTGCACTATGAAAAAAAAGGTAAAGTGGCGCCTGGGTAGTTCAGTGGGTTAAGCCTCTGCCTTCGGCTCAGGTCATGATCTCAGGGTCCTGGGATCGAGCCTCGCATGGGAGTGGGGGTTCTGCTCAGTGGGGAGCCTGTTTCCCCCCCGCAACCTCTGCCTGCCTCTTTGCCTACTTGTGATCTCTCTGTCAAATAAATAAATAAAATCTTTAAAAAAAAAAAAGGTAAAACAGAATAAGGAACTAGAAAGCGATGGAATGGTATTTTAATTTGGTCAAAGAAAGATATTTAAACGAAGTCTGGCTGGGAAAAAATGCACATAACTAGGGAAGAATATTTCAGGCACAAGAACAGTATGCCTTAAGGACGGATTGTGATTGGCATGTTCACAAAATAATTATAAGACAAGTGAGATTGAGGCAGAGTAAATAAAGGCTACAGTGCTAGAGATGGGGGAGGTAAACAAGGCCTACATGATTGGGCATAGTAAGATATTTAGATTCTTTTTTTAAAGGTTTTATTTATTTATTTGAGAGAGGGAGAGAGAAATGGAGAGAGAGAAATGAGAGAGAAGGGCAGAAGGAGAGGGAGAAAGAATCTGAAGCAGACTTCACACTGAACACTGAGCCCAAAACAGGGCTCCATCTCCTGATGGCAAAATCATGACCTGAGCCAAAACCATAAGTTAGTCGCTTAACTGACTGAGCTCACCCAGGCGCCTGGATATTTAAATTCTAATAAGTAGTATGAATTCATAGGAACACTGAAAACATGTAAATAAGATCATATTTACATTTTTAAAAAAAATTTTCTGGCTGCTGCATGAAGAATGAATATACATTAAGAGCATGAAAAGAGGGGCGCCTGGGTGGCTCAGTGGATTAGGCCGCTGCCTTCGGCTCAGGTCATGATCTCGGGGTCCTGGGATTGAGCCCCGCATCGGGCTCTCTGCTCTGCAGGGAGCCTGCTTCCTCCTCTCTCTGCCTGCCTCTCTGCCTACTTGTGATCTCTCTCTGTCAAATAAATAAATAAAATCTTTAAAAAAAAAAAAAAGAGCATGAAAAGATTATTTTTCTTAGAAAGTTATTAGTTCTGTAGCAAAGTGGGTCAAGATGGGAGTCGTGAAGACGTAAGTTATGGTCCCCCCCCATAATGGGAAAAAACAACTTAGCATGTTTCAAGCGGCTGCATTCTTTATTTTTCTAAGACATGAAATGAGAATCAAGACAATGCATGCCCTATTTTAAAAGGACCAGGGCTCTGAAATCACAGTAACAATGTACATCTACTAGAATATAAAGTTGTTTTACCATTCATAGAACTTTGAGTAGTTCTCTACTTAAAATAGCAACAACAACAACAAAAATAAATAAAATAAAATAACAACAGAAAAATAGATTTGAGTTAGTAAGGACACAACATACCTTTGAAAGCTAATAACATAATGAGACACATATGAAGATTGTCTTAACACAGTACCTTTGGTTTAGCCAGACAAGAAAATGTTATCTTCCTTGTGTTGTAAAAATTATAAGGTTTCCACATGGATGCTTTCTTTTCTCAACCACTCTTGGTTGAGAATCTCATTGAAACTTGACCTTGAGAAGTCTGATTCTTGGGTTTCCACTTACCATTGAGTTTGGTACCTAGAGGGGGTAGAAACTACCATGTTTGGAGGCCTGTCTGACATCTTCTTAGTTTGTGATAAATGATTTTTGTAAGCACAGGAGACAAAGGAGGAGAGCCATTGAGCTGGTTCAGAAACCACTTATGGAATCTCCACTGGTTCTAAGTACAAGAAGAGGGTCATAGGGAAATACAAATATTCGCTCGAAGAAGAATACAGTCTTAATTTTTAACCTTAGAAAAATAAACGTCAGGGATTCTCCTATGTCAAAACTCCAACTGGTAATTTAGCACCATATGGAAAATCATGTTGGGGACCTAACTGTCTTTCCCCCTTAGTTTTGGTCTTCTGATTGCCATCCAATATGTGTAAACTATGCTATGTGGAATCATCATCTAATTATTTGTTTATGCAGCAGATTAGATGTTTATCTGTGAACTTTATTTCAAAGAGTTTAAACTGCAGAGTGCTGAAACCCTCAGCTATTGTTAATGGTAATGACTGCTATGGGGAAAAGAAGCTGCTGAGAGGAACTTTTACAATGTTTCTCCTGCAGCTTCCCTGCTGAGAGCAGAGGAAGCATTACCTGGTCCCCAGGGAGAATCTCAAATAAGACTGTTGGGGTAAAGGTAGACTGTGCAAAAATCTTTCTTGTCTTTTCTCTCAGACACCTCATCCAACTTCTCATCAAAGTGTCTCTTTGAACATCTCCTCACACAAAAAGGAAATGGCAGGTGCTTTCTTTGTGGGCATAGATTTTCATAACAGAGATATGGTTTGATTATTTGTCATGGGTTTTCATTCTCTAGCCTGATGGAAAAAACGTGCAAGTTTTACATTTTCATAAAACAAATAGAACTCGGAGTTTGGCAAATTATGTAGCGGATTTTATGTAATTTTTTTCAGTTCTATTAGATATTAGATATTTCTCAGTTATGTTTTTTTCTTCCTTTACAGTCCATGAGGGAGAAAAGAGACACGTTAAAAGAATACACTGAGAGCCTTATTAAGGCTGTAAAATAATGGGAACTGGCCGTAAAAAATTCTGGAAAAAATGCCTAAAGGTGGTCCCCAACTTACAATGGTTTGACTTAAAATTTTTTGACTTTACAATGATGTAGAAGCAATGTGCATTCAGTAAAAACCGTATTTCAGATTCTGAGTTTTGATCTTTCCTAGTGGTAATATGCATCCAATCGTCTCTTGTGATCCTGGGCGGTAACAGCCAAGCCACAGCTCCCAGTCAGCCACATGATCATGTGGCCAGACAGGGGATGCTCTTATCATATACAGGCTTTTTTTGTTTTTGTTCTTGTTTCTCTACATTATTCTACGCCATACAATGGTTCTGTTTTTCAGTTTTAGCACGGTACTCAATAAATTGCACGAGATATTTAGCACATTATTACAAAAAGCATTTGTGTGATTTTTGCCTAACTGTAGGCTAACATAAATGTTCTGAGTATGTCTAAGGTAGGCTGGGCTAAGCTATCATTAAGTCAGTTGGGTGTAGAAAATCCATTTTTGACTTATGATATTTTCAGCCTGTGGTGGGTTTATCGGGATGTAACACCATCATAAGCCATGGGAAATCAGTACACATACATAAGAAATCTAATGAGAGATTAGAAGGAGAAAATTAATTAAAGATAGATTCAATTTTTGTTGTTATCTGCCTATATATGTATATTATATTATATGTATGTTTTTTGTTTTTGCATTTAGCTAGATACCTGTCCTCTGATTCTTCCCCAGTTCTACAAGATAAGGGAGGAAAGCAGCTCTTTGCAGCATGCTAAAGAGGCTATGATTTTTTTGGAAGGAGGTAAAGAGAAGTACATCTCTTCCTCCCTCTTATTCAAATAATGTTTAATTATTGGGAAAATCAAACAAGTAGAGAAGTGCCAGTGTTAAGCTTCTTTCTGTCTTCCTAACTCAAAATGTGCCCCACACTAGCATCACCTGGGAGCTTGTTAGAAACACAGACTCTCTAGGTCTACCCCAGACCTAATGATCCAAAAGCTCTGGAGCGGACACAGAAATCTGATTTATCAAAGTCTCCGTGGGATTTTTACACATTCTAAATTTTGTAAAGCTCTATTTAAGCTTGTGTAGGAGCCCAAGATTCTGCATTTATATCAAGTTCCCATGTTATACCAACCATGATGGTCCATATATCATATTTGAGCATTAAGGTTCTATTGGATACATACATAATTTTGGGATTTTTTTCCTTTTCATTTTTTGCTCTTCCCTCCACTCCCCTATATTAGTTTTCTACTCCACATCACTCTGTCCTCGCTCCACATATGTGCAGCTAGTTTATTGAACAAGTGGAATCCAGCAGGCTACAGATATAAAACAGTTTTACTTTTTTATTAACAGTTGCCTTCAGACAAGCTCTTCTGAATCTCTCTTTCCTAAATCCAAAATGGCATTCTGGATAGATTTTGTAGCTTTCTGGCCATTTTTAGTTATTAAAATGACCATGTCAAAACTACTTAAAATTTTATTGTCATCTTTCACCCTCCCAAATCATACTTGACCAGTAGCCTGGGTCCAATAGGTAGGAGAATGATTTCGATTGTCTTTCTTATCTCCTAGTTCTCTGGCATTGGAGACTAGGATGAGTGTGGGTTTCCTGTCAGTAATGGGAGAGAATCCCGGATCTCCTGTGTCTCCGTTAGAGACATTTTCAGAGAGGGGAGTCATTGGACTGCCTGCCTTCTCTTCTGTGTTCTTCAAAGGTACCAGGAGTCTTAGGTGCTATGGATTTGCTGATGCCTTTTTCCCAGACAATGATAACTTGGCCCCTTCTTGCTCAACTGGTGTGGTCTGTTCCAATAAGCTTCCTCAGTACTTTCCAGTGGGAGAGAGACATAAGATTCTGTGTGTGAACCCAAATCCAGGAGATACGCATATCAGGTACACAATCATTTTCTCAATGTGCACTGTTTTGGCATTAGAACCTTAGGGAATCTGGGGCTTTCCAACGCTTGGCAATATCCAGCTACAGAGTGAGACACCTGGTCTCTCCATCTCTGACTGAATTTCTGGTGACCCCTCTGCAATTGAGAGTGTATAAAGTCAATGACTTCTTTTTGATTCTTTTCCTTATGTGCACTTAGATCGTATATACTGGTGCAGGAGTGAGAGGATGGGCTGATGGTTGAAGATGATCAAACTCATTTGACAGCCTCTTAACAAGGATGGAGGGGTTTGAGCATGTCCTTGTAAGCTGTCTAGAGAATATGGTTGCTTTTTGACCTTATAATTTGATACATAGGTGTTAACTGCCAGACAACTGGAACTATTCTATTATACATATTGTTCTCTTTCCCAATCTGTTATCAACATATTGTACTCATCCTGTCACTTACTTTGTGGATAGCACCCACCTTCTTTTAAGTTTCATTGGTTAAGGAGAGAATTATGATGGGAGGAGCCACACTCATGAACCTTACCTTGAGGCACCAGAAATTCAGAGGACTATAAAGGAGACAGTGGCAAAAAGAGTTCTGGGGGCAGAAGACAAAACCCATTACCACCTTCCTTCTTTGGGAAACTATTTTAGAAGCAGAATGAATCAGTGTGCATAATCTTGGTTATCTTGGTTATACACTGTAGGAAGCTTCTTCCTTTTGGGGCATTTATAGGTAGCATTTGAGAGTAGAAAAGTATATTAGACATCAAGTCAAATCCCCTTATTTAAAATAGAAATTAAATTTATTCATGATTTAGTGGGTATTTATTCAGTAGCTTCTATCAGCAAGAGACTGAATTTCAAGAAGATCTACCCAGAAATCTTAGTGGTTGCTGAAGGAGTTTACCACATTGACTCTGCCTACTTTGTGGTTTCAGCTTTATAGAATGTTCCCGGATGACACTCCATAAACTAGAATGCCTCATTTATGAATCAGATATAAGCAGGAAAATTAAACAACACATCTTAAATATTATTAAGTGAATGGCTCATGGAAGTTAGTCTTCTTAAAAAAGCCATTTCATTTAGAGAAAATAATGGGCTTGAATCAGGGTTGATATTCATATTCCAAAATGTATCAGATGATATTCAAATGTGCCATTTATCACATCTTAGTAAGTCACATTGAGGTGCCATTGCCCACTTTATAGCATTTTGGGTACAATTGGGGAATGCTGCAGCCATTATGCACAGCAACCCACATTATTCTTGACAGGATGCTGCACCTTCCAGGAACCAGGAACCAGGGCCTTCGCGGCCCCTAAAATTGGCCACAAGGGTACTCACTCTGATGTAAACACCTGCCCACCATGCTGGCAATGAGAGCTTATCACACCTGGCATCCTTTTAACAGCTGTAGGGTGACCTGTCAACCATGGGCCAAATCCAGACTGATTACCAGGAGGTGAAAAGTCTCAAATCCAATCAACCATCCCATGAGCTCAGCCACCTGTATCTGGTTAACATCTGTTGTTTGAAGTTTGTGGTTGTTTTCCTTTCAAGCAATGCATTTTTTTTTTCATTGACCAGTATGAAAAATGGAAGATGATGATCAATGCAGAGAAACATAATTTCAACATCTCTAACAAAGTGAAATTCTCACTGTAAATATTGCTGCTTCTTTTTTTTTTTTTAAAGATTTTATTTATTTATTTGCCAGAGAGAGAGAAAGCGAGCATAGGCAGGCAGAGTGGCAGCAGATGCAGAAGCAGCCTCCCTGCTGAGCAAGGAGCCCAATGTGGGACTTGATCCCAGGACGCTGGGATCATGACCTGAGCCGAAGTCAGCCGCTTAACCAACTGAGCCACCCAGGTGTCCCAATATTGCTGCTTCTAAAGTGCACATTTGGCTAGAATTTCAACTGTTCAGTAATGAAGATTTTGGCAAGCATTACAGGGGAAATACTGAAGGGTAATTGAGGGTAACATGGAGGGACTGAAGAAATATTACAAAAAAAGTTATAACCGTGGTCTGTATCTGAGTTAATTTAGTCAAAGGAAGAGTTATAATGCCAGAGAAAATAAAAATTGAAGATTAAATTTGTGCTAATTGAAGATACTATGGCTTCAAAATAAAGTATAATTTTGTAAGCTGACATGGTTGATGAAGACATGTTAAGGAGAGAGGTAATTTAAATTGGACCTGAAAGGGTAGATCAGCTTTGTTGTGTGAGGCAAGAAGAGACCAGAGCTCATCAGCAGATGGGCAAGGCGAGGGGAGCTATAGCATCACGAATTGCTTGGTCAGGTGTGTGCATGACGAGATGGGCCTGAAGAAAATGGCTCCTGCCCGAGAGAGTGGAAAGGCAGTCTATGCAGGGCAGGGGGCAGGAGAGGGCTTCAAAATTAATACAACTAAAAGAGAAGTCATCCTGTGTTCCCGACAAATGCAATGTTTCAGGAAAGGTAAGTACAGAGAGTATATAGAAGTGAAATGGACTAGGAGACACACTTCAGAGTTCTCTAATTGAGAAGGTGATACAAAACAGATGTAAAATACGCAACATTTCTCAGGTTGTGAGCGGCCATCTAGACGGATGTTTTCACACCGACCCACCAAAATACTCCAGAAAGCAGAAAGATATAAGGATACAGCTTCTTCCAGAGGAGCCTGGAGCTGTGGCTTGAAGCAGCATGTCAAAAGCATGAAATGCATTAAGAGTCTTAGAATTTACAGTAAAAATAGAGCCGCTTTATTTTTTCCTGATCTATAATGTATCTCGGCTGACCTTTTAAAACCTGAAAGTCCAAAGCAAGACAGCAACAAGTAACCAAGAAACCTTATTTTAAAATAAATTCTCTTTAATAGAGTGTAAATATTTTCGTTCAGGACTCCATTTCACATGTGTCCGGCCACCTCGCAGTCTGCAGCGGGTCCGGCTGTCCAGCAAAGCTATGGGGATTTACCACCATGAATTAATTTACATTGAACTCTGATGAGATTGGGGGGATAAGGGGAATATTGATCTCTAATAATCCAAGTGTTCTTAAGCACACAGATGAAGGTTTATGGAAAACTAAAAACCTCTTTTGCTATTATTGTTGTCAATAGTGCCTTTTCTGATAATCTCCTAATTTCTTACCAGTACCTACCCTTTGGGTAGTCTCATATTGTTGCCCAGTTGCATTTGCAAATTAAAACATTATATCTTCTTTATATGGTCATGACTTTTTAATTTGGTATCTGTTTCTTTGCTTGGGTCCTGTGCAGTTCTTCCCTTTATTAGTGATAAAGCTAATGATAATTTTTTTTTTCTATCAAGGGAGTGAAAATCAAACTATGTGTTTGTGCCCAAAATATATAAAGAGTCAGCAGTTTTATTTTCAGTTGATGTTAAATTGATCTATGTGTGTTTTAAGGATCCTTGTACTTTGGTTGTGTTTTTGATGCAAGCTTTTATTCCTCTGATAGACAAGCATACTTATTTCTGCAATATTATTTGAGCTCCACATTTAGACCTCCTTTATTTTGGATTTTAGATGAGAGCATGAGCACATTTTAGAGGACACTGCCAGGTTAACTTTTGAAAATTTTACGTCAATTTATAGTCCATGAAAGAGTGTAGAAGAGTGAGAACATTTTCCCAAGTGTCTCTGCACTGGATTTTTTTTTTTTTTTAAGTTTTAGCAATTGCAAGTGTTTTGCAAAAATGCTTGATTTACATTTATTTAACAACTGAGGAGTTTCACGTGTCCCTTGGTCATTTAAAATTCTTGTCTTATGAAAATTCTATTGGTAGCCTTTACTATATTTTCTAAGTGATGCTTACCATTTTCTTTTCAGTAAATCAGGGCATTACATGATTAAGGATCAAGAAGATTGTCATATATGCTCCAAATATTTTGTTTCTGTCTACAATTTATAAAATTTGGGTATAGATCACTTTTGTCATTTGAATTATTAAGTCATGTGTTTTCTTCTAATTAATATATTATTTATTTTAGGTATTTACACGTTATATCTATTAAGAAATTCTTGTTTATGTTTGTGCCTAGGAAGAGGTTCTAGTCGCACGCACACACACACACACACACACACACACAAATAATTGTTCAGTACTCTTTATTGAAAAAACACCCCTTTTAAACTGATTATTGAACCACCTTAATCATATATTAAATGATTGTATATGCATGGTTCTGTTTTTATTTATCTCTTTATCTAGACCTGCTGGGAGTCTAATATTGTTGAAGCAGGTATGACTGTCTTATTCTTGATTTACTGGAAATGTCTTTATACTTGAATAACAAAATGATATTTGATGATGATTTCAGAAAAATATGTCTATCTTCTAACATTTGGAAATTTTCCATTTATTTCAACTTTCTTTCCAATTTTATCAATAATATTTGCTGTATTTTATAAAATGCCTTTTTAATGTCTATTACACACTCATGTCACTTCCTTTAATGCATTAACATTATGACAAATATTTATTTGATTCTTTCCCCATCTTATTGAGGAATAATTGACATAAACATGTTTCATAGTTTAAAGTTGAAACATGTTAGTAATCTGATTCTGACAAGTATTACAATAGGCAGTAATGAGATTGGACTACAACAAAAGGTTGTGAATAGAGCCAATTTGAAACCAGTGGAATGGATTTTAAGGCCTATCCTGAGATCATGAGCTACTGTTAGAAAAGAAGGCTGATTATACACAGTGAGAAGAGATATCATAACATAGGAGGACCTGTTCTAGGTCAATACTGGGCCAGAACCATGATCATCTTGAAGCATCTGGTGATAGTGATCCAGGTTGTTGGTAAGTTGACTTACCTATTGTCCCTTGGATCAATTTCTTTCTGCATGTAGGCTTGAAACACCCAAGCCCTGAGTTGATACCAGACATGATCAAGCTTATAAGTTGAGCTTCAATTCTGTCTCTTGAGATTCTGTCTTACTGTAGAAAATTTCACCCAACGAAGAATAGGATATTTTTAGAGTATGCTAGAGGACTAGCCTTTTCTCACAGGAAACTGCTTTTCTCTTTTCCAGTTTTCACCCCTGAATTCCAGTGCTCAAAGTGTCTCCTTGTCTTCTAGGCAGGAACCTTTACCAGGTTACTAGTCCTTTGGGTTTCATTGCTTATTCCTGAGGCTTTGGGAGATTCTGAAATCTTGCAGGTGTTCAAACTAAGTGTGATAATCTGATTTCATTCAAACTTACCATTTTCTTCTTTTTTTAAAAACAATATCCAAAGATAAATTTATGCTTTTTTTATAGGAAGGTAATTTGAAGTAAAATAATAATACTTTTATGTTACTCTGAGACAAAGTACATTCTATGTGCTTTGTATGTTGTGTATTTTCTCTTCCTTCTCTTTTTCTTTCTTCTTACTCTCCTACCCTGCCCTCACTTCTTTCATTCCTTTTGGTCTTTCTTTCTATGGTTGTCAGTTTAGCTTTTTAAATAAATTATGATAATATGTATTTTAAAACATAGTTATATTTTAGATTTTCAAATTAATCATTATGAAATTATATCAAGTATTCTTATAATTACTTACCCTCATTCACTGTTCACCCTCCGGATGCCATCATATATTCACTTTCTACTTTTTTCATTAAACAAATTTGTCAGCCATGTCTGTCCTTTGGAAGCATTGCAACTTTTTTTTAAGGCGTTTTATTTTCTGTTTTCTTAATCCTTCCTTTATCTTTACTTCTCTATTTTATATTTTTCTTTGATTTTTGTCTTGTTTGTATTTTATGAAGTGTATTAACCTATATACAAAGTTTATTTTTCATCGTTTAAGAAAATAACAAAGCACGTGCACCTGAATGTTTATAGCAGCAACGTCCACAATAGCCAAACTATGGAAAGAACCTAGATGTCCATCAACAGATGAATGGATAAAGAAGATGTGGTATATATACACAGTGGAATAGTATGCAGCCATCAAAAGAAATGAAATCTTGCTATTTGTGACAACGTGGATGGAACTAGAGGGTATTATGCTTAGCGAAATACGTCAATTGGAGAAAGACAACTATCATATGATCTCCCTGATATGAGGAAGTGGAGATGCATCATGGGAGGTTTAGGGGGTATGAAAAGAATAAATGAAACAAGATGGGATTGGGAGGGACACAAACCATAAGAGACTCTTAATCTTGCAGAACAAACTGAGGGTTGCTGGGGGGAGGGGGGTCGGGAGAGGGTGATGGTGTTATGGACATTGGGGGTGTGTGTGCTGTGGTGAGTGCTGTGAAGTGTGTAAACCTGGCGATTCACAGACCTGTACCCCTGGGGATAAAAATACATTATATGTTTATAAAAAAATTTTAAAAATTAATTTAAAAAAACATGGAAAAGAGGAAAAAATAACAAAGCTAGGACAATCAGATTTCCTATATGTACAGATTAGCTGATCGTGAGGGGTTTAATTTTTTCACTGTATCTTCCTTGAATAACCTGGATGTTATTCAGAAATGGCTGGGACATAGTCAAGAAATTTTGCTTCAGAATTTCAGAAGAAAAACAACAGAGAATTACATTAAAAAATACAATTGTTAACTACAATGAAATCCCCATATATTGAGAGTTTATTCATTTCTGTTATTTCTTAATTACTTGTAATTTCAGTTTGGACTTTTGTCTAATATTAATTTTAACAAGCATTAAGTATTTTTAAATGTCTAAAATTGTACTTTTATGTCCTTTTGTTGTAATTTACCTTTCTATTAATTTTTATTTCATTTGGACAGAGAATACTAAAAAACTCCTTTCTCTTCTTTTATCAAGTATATCTATAACTATTTTTATTTATTTAATTAAAAATTTCTATATTCCAATATTTTCTATTCACTGTCTACAACCAGGGACTATTAGACTTCAGATAGCTTACAATTTGAAGGAAATGTTTTATAAATTCAAAATATATCATGAAAATTTTTGAGCTAGAAATACATACTATAGAGGCATGAATGAGTAAGTCTTCCACAGAGAGGACTTTGATCTGGGGCATGAAGAATGAGCCATTGACTTCCAGTAGAGGATTTTTTTTAGATGAAATAATAATTTTTCAAAGTCTTTATTTAAATTTTGGTTAGTTAACATACAGTGTGATATAGTTTCAGGTTGTACAATACAGTGATTCAACCCTTCCACGCAACAGCTGGTGCTCATCACAAGTGCTCTCCTTAGTCCCCATCACCTATTTCACCCCTCTCACCCACCTCCCCTCTGGTAATCATCAGTCTATACTTTATAATTGAGTCTGTTTCTTAGTTTGATTAATATGAGAGTGTTTGCTGAACACTAACTGTGGTGTGGCAAGAATAAGAGCTAGTATGTATGATGAGTCCAGACAGTATGTATGAGGAGTCCAGACAAAATTCAAACATACAGAGTTTGAATTTTAGAATGTAAACAGTGAGGAATTGGGCAATATAACTAGGCATAGGAGTGCCATGACTAGATAGATTTTGAGAGAGAACATCAACAGTATTGTAGAAGATGAATAGAACGGGAAAGAGATGGAGGATGAGATACAGTTGCACAATAAAAGGAGGTTTTAGATATGAGAGACATTTGGTTAAGTTAAAGCACATGTGATGTATTTCCCATTTGGATATTAAGGGTGAAGAAGAGGCAATATTTGAATAAATATGATTGATTTCCTGCTAAAGAATTATTTCTTAATATTTAAAATATCCTGAAGAAATAAATATTAATCTTCATTTTATAAAAGAAGATCCTGAATCTTAGACAGTTGAGGTAAATTGTTCCATTACACATTGCTTCTAAATGTTGAAACTCCAAAAAGAACCATGGTTTCTCCAGAGTTGTGTTAAAAACCCCACTCCTGCAGGAGTATGTTGGGCTTGAGAGTGCATGGTAATTCCTTAACCAGCTTGCGAAGTAGAGGAGAGAGACGTGCTTGATAGTATTGGAAGAAAGGGATATGTCTTTCTCTAGATAAATTCTAATCTTTAACTCTTATCTACCCAACAAAATTTGTGAACTGTTTTGTGTTGTTGTTGTCATTTTGTTTTATTTTTCTCTTCCTGAATGCTGGTAGAAGTCTATTTGAACTTCCCCTTTATATGGGTAGATTAGGAAAAAGTGAAAGGTACAAACACATTAGTTAGTTTAGTCCTCTGAACTAAAACTGTCCTCATTATAGGAGTTAGCATTCTCATAAGTTTATAATTTTGTGACAAGCTTTCTACTCATTCTTTGATAATAGTTTCTTTATCAAAGATCAAGAATTATTATATCCTAAATTGTAGCTACAGTGATGACATATACTTGCTGATTTTTAAGAAAATGAGGAAATCTTAAGTGAAGTTGAAAAAATACATAAAGACTTTTTTAACTTCTCAAATCAGAATTTAATTCTAAAAACATACCAGAAGTTATACTCACACATCACTTTGGGTTGTATCACTATGAAGTAAAATTACTTTCATATTTACCTTGAAGCTGGTAATTCATTTTGAAGAATCTACGATTTATGACATAAGAGGGTTTAATATTTATAAGGCTTAGAAGTAACAATAAAGCTTATCTCGCCTTTCCCCCCAACTTTTGCTGCCAGATTTGAAAATGTTTCATTTAAAAGGCATTTTGCTATATAAGAAAATGCACTTTTGGAGCTTTTGCCAGTGTAATTAATGTCGTTCCACTTAAATATATCAACAAGCTCAAATTCATGGAGCTTGTACTATGAAAATGCAACATTTTTTATCAGCTACTTCCTGCCTGTGATCTCTCTCTCTCTGTCAAATAAATAAATAAAATATTTTTAAAAACTAAATAAATAAATTTAAATTGAAAAAAAAAATGAGGAGTTATGGGTTAAATGTCCCATATAAATTAAATGTATTTATCAAAGGGCATGGCACAATTTAAAATGGATCGTCTGTCTTTGATATAAGCAAATAAAAAGATAAAGCAGTGGCACCAAAGATATGTCATGGACATTCTCTTTGATTCATGTGTTAGAGTTGGGAATTAAAAAAGCCACTTTGCAAAGTGTGGAGGTTCCTCAAAAAGTTAAAAACAGAGCTACCTGATGGCCCAGCAATTGCACTACTGGGTATTTTCCCCAAAGATACAGATGTAGTGAAAAGAAGGGGCATGTGCTGTTTATAGCAGCAATGTCCACAATAGCCAATCTGTGGAAGGAGCCAAGATGTCCTCAACAGAAGAAGGGATAAAGAAGATGTGGTCCATGTATACAATGGAATGTTATTTGGCCATCAGAAAGGATGATGAATACCCAACATTTGCATTGACATGAATGGAACTGGAGGGGATTATGCTAAGTGAAATAAGTAAAGCAGAGAAAGACAATTATCATATGATTTCACTTATTTGTGGAACATAAGGAATAGCATGGAGGACATGAGGAGAAGGAAGGGAAAAATGAAGGTGGGGGCATCAGAGGAGGAGATGAATTATGAAAGAGTATGGACTCCAAGAAACAAACTAAGGGTTTTAGAGGGAGGAGAGTCAGGGGATGGGTTAGCCCAGTGACGGAGGAATAGCATGGAGGACATGAGGAGAAGGAAGGGAAAAATGAAGGTGGGGGGATCAGAGGAGGAGATGAATTATGAAAGAGTATGGACTCCAAGAAACAAACTAAGGGTTTTAGAGGGAGGAGAGTCAGGGGATGGGTTAGCCCAGTGACGGGTATTAAGGAGGGCACGTATTGCATGGAGCAATGGGTGTTATACACAAACAATGAATCATGGAACACTACATCAAAAACTAATGATGTACTGTATGATGACTAACATAACATAGTAAAAGAATAAAAAAATATAACTGTTATGATTTCTTGTTAGAAAAGGTAACATCTACTTTTTCTTTTAACATTTACTTTATAATTTTTAAAAAGGTAAACTACAACCTAAAACATACTTAAGTACATTTTAAATGACCTATACTTTTATCAGCTGGCATAAACTACTTTAAAGTTCTTGTATCTTCAATATTTTGTTCATTTTCTTATAAAATTTCATATCATTATAATCATAGCATATGCACTATATGATAATTTAATATTTTAATAAATTAAAATATTTTTCACATTCCTACACATTCTTTATACATTTTAAATTCCTTTTAAACACATAAGTATTTAAAAAAGCAACATTTTTAGAAGAAGAGGAGAGGTAAACTATAAGAAAATTTGTGGCGCTTGTTGCTATTGTTAAAGGATAGTTTTACTCAATGAAACACCTTTAATCTAGTTGTTGGATCAACTTTATGGTTAAAATTAGTTTTGCCTGTTTTTTTCTGAGCCGTGACTTACATTGAAACTTTGATCTAGTGAGAATGACCCTGTTTGACCTTCACATCACTTTTACCTCCTTATGGTAAAATCTAAAATTTCTAGCTCCAAGTCCATTTTTTCTCCCAACCATTTGCAACATATGCCCTGTCTAGTTACAAGACAAGTTATATATAAGATAGACTTGAACACATGTATTTTGTGTTTGCCTAAGAAAACATATACATTATTCTTGGAAGCTTTTTGATGGGTTACTACGGAAGTCGATTTAATTCCTAAATATATGTGAAATCATAAAGGACTTCACATGTATCCATGTGCATATGCAGGCACATACCCCTTGCTCTTCCCCTACCCCCATACACATCTTCCACCTTGTTTTATGTTTTGTTATTGACTCACCTGTCATTTTGTGTCATCTTAAAAAAGGATAAGTTTCTTGGGAAAGTCTAGAATGCTATGGCTTACCTATCTTCTCAGTACATTTGAGTATCTTAATACAAAGTTTGGAAAACTGGCCCAGATGAAATATGCAGATGGAAATTTCTCATTAAATCTCCTCATTTAAATTCATTGTCCAATTTAATATCGTTTTACATTATTAATATTTACATAATAAATTAGACCCAGGAGACCAACTTAATATCATTTCTTGTGCCATAACAATGACCCCCCACACCCACAATGCCATCAAATGTGTTCCCAAACCCTTCAATTCTCTCATGTCATTTTCTAAAACAGATGGTCACACTTGGGGAGTAGTGATATTCATTATTCATTCTAGATAGGTTAGCAGAGCGTCTTCTAAATACTTAGCATTTCTCAAGGCAGCATGGGAAATGCAAAGAAGATGAAATTGCTGACCTTAAGGGACATAGAAATTTGTTGAGGAGACAAGACATATTGACAGGAACACTTACAGAACCAGACAGGGCAGCAAAGTGAGGTGCCAGGTCTATAAAAAACCAAACAAATAAGCAAACAAACAAGCAAACAAAATTCCAGAGATTCACCAAAAAACGTGAGGTTCATGCATGCTAATGAGAAAAAGATCTAAAAGCTGGCTTGATCCCTTTAATATTTATCACTCCATTATGTGTGATGTAGAAACACCATGCATCTCAACCATCCACTAATTCTATAGACCAGTGATTGGCTAAGTATGAAGATCTACCATGGTCTTCAGAGGCTTGCTGTCCCATCAATTTATACATTTGCTCCCACTGCAGGCTCTCAGATTGCCTCTAGAATAGTGGGAAGAACATCTGACCCCTTCTGAGTTTCAAATGATAGTCTGATTATCTTGCAGTATCCTGTAATTTCTGTCTCAAGGCTCTTGCTTCTGTTACTTTCCTAGATCCTGGCTTACCCTACTTTTCCATTAAAACAAACAAACAAACACATGAAAAAACCCTAAACTTTTCTTTGCTGGCTTTCTGATCTATGCCCTTGTTTTGCTTTCAAGTGACTATAGTCCCACTTGGCCCACTCTTCCTCTATCTGCTGCTCCGTGGCTTTTCCTTAGACTTCTAAACTCTTGATTTCACTGACTTGATTAACGCTCAGATTTCCATGTATTCTGCTCTGTGCGGGTCTCTATTCTACGTTCTGTCTGCAAACTATAAATGACTTGGTCTCCCTGGAATCTTAACTCCATCTCCTTAACTCATGAATTCCAGTGGGCTCTGCCTAAAATCTTCTCTTTGCCCTGCTGTTGGGAGATTCTGGACTTTAACATAGGGGAGAGAGGAGGTGCAACTTGCATGTAGTGGAAAAAGACCAGGAATGTTGCTAACCATTTTGTAATACACAAGACAGTCCCCCACACAACATATCACCCAGCCCAAAATGTCAATAGCATGCTGAGGTTTTAGAAACTCTAGCTTAGGCTGATGCAACAACCAGAGTTTTGGAGCAGCAACACACACTTTTTCTTCTCTTTCTGTACGTCTTAGTTTCAAGAGCTAATTTTTTCTGTTTGGTTTCAATTCAATTTCCACGTATTTTCTGTTATATCAGAAAGAAAAGTAAGATTACTTTTGTCCATAATTGAGTATAGAGCATAATCAGATCTGAGAGGGAAAAGGTTAGGAAAAAAATCAGCTAGATACAAAGACATAGACTACTAGGAAACCAACTGTTACACCCAAGCAACAGATTCAATTGAAATTCATTGAATATTGAGATTTACCTATATTATCATATTTTAACACATTATGATGATTCTACAAAACCTACCAGGTGGTATTATTTTCATTTTGCAGATGAGGGAACAGACCATTTGAGGGACTGCCTAAGGTTATTTGAGTGATAAACAGAAGAATTAAAATTTGAACTCAGGTCTGTCTGGTCCCATGTGATTGTCTAGCACTTCATAGCTGCATGAACCAGCAGAGATGGGCTAATGGAAAGCATCAAGCTGTGTGACTTAGTCAGTTAAGTGGCTTGCCTTCGGCTCAAGTTTTGATTCCAGGGTCCTGGGATCGAGCCACTTGTCAGGGTCTCTGATAAGTAGGGTATCTGCTTGTCCCTCTCACTCTCCTTCTGTACTCTCCCTCTCTATATCTCTCAAGTACATAAATAAAATCTTTAAAAGAAAAGCATCAAGCTGTGGATTGAAAAGATTTCATTTTATTATGCTACAACTAAGATTTTTGTTGGTAGTAAGTGTTGCTATGTTCTGACCTTGGGTGAAACAGAGCAATAGGTACTGGCCACTGGAAAACCAGAAGAAAGTTATCCCAAAGGACTGTGTCATTTTTAGTAGAACATCTATGGAGAAAGAAGCTTTATAAAGATCAATTTTAAAAGATAGGCAAATGGCTTTTAATTTTATATTCATAGTGATAGTCTGAAGAGCCATGTGGCCCAGAGATGCCAAATAACATTTTGGGAGGGGAATTTTATTTTTCTGTTTAGGGCTCTCTAATGCAGAAAAACATAGTTTTGTTAGTAACTGAGATTTCGTTAGTCTAAATTGCCTATTATTTGAAAAAATAAATTTAATATGCTAAAATGGACACAAAGAATCTGCTTTGGATTATGATACTTGTTTATTCTTTCTTTCTTTCTTTCTTTTTTTTTTTTATGAGAAAATGGTAGTTTGGAGTGATAGAGGAGAGACACAGCCTGTGAATGTCTTGTCTGCCCTGATTTCAACTCGTGGAATTCAGGTTCCTTGTATGTGTTTCTGGCTGACTCCACCTTGAGACCATCTGGAGCTAATGAAGTGTCTAGGTTGTGCTTGAGAGCTTTACAACCAGTCCCAGAGAGATTCTGGACTTTGCTTATGCCCTTGTGCAAAGTCTAATCTTATGTAAGACCTTGTCATTAACAGATTTATGGTGAATATTTTTCTTCCCCCTTAAATATGCTCTATAAAACCCTGCCTGCTTTATGAGTTAGTGAGATAGCTGTTTAGGGCTGTGAGGCTGGATACGTCTAACTGGAGTAAGTTCTTTGATTTAATTTTTGTTTCCTTTGCTGGCTACGTTCTCCCTGGAATACCAATGCAAAGAGATCATTTTATACTACTTTTGATAGAAGATACTGGAATAAATCACTGGTCAGATATAGTGGACTGCTGTTTAACAGCTTCACACGTGCTATGCAGTAGTCAATAATGACATAGCCAAATATAAATCTGTATCATTTTGGTTAAAAAGGTTTCACACTTGAAGGAACACCAAAGCCAAACAAAACAAAACAAAACAAAACAAAAAACAGACAAACCCAAATAAGGACAATTAATTTTCCCGTCAGAGGTATTGTCTTAAGTATTGTTGCCACTTATTTAAACATGGGCTGAAATCCAGGTTATTTTCTCTGGGAACAATCCTGTATAGTATTTTCTTCCCAAGAATCCTCTAGTACTTTAGAAAGATGGAATCCCATTCACTGATGACAAAGAGTAAGTGTGAAGAGTAAATGGTCATTTAAACTCAGTCTGATAGTTTCTGTGAAGATGAAATAATTTCATCTGCTTGACTAGGCAGGGAGGGGAAGTGGCAGTAAATTAGTACTGAATATATAAGTCAGTGTTTTTCACACATTTTTTGACCACCAGTCACAGTAAAATATAATTTGCTATATATAAGGCCACTAATCTATTCTGCTTGTTTCTTTCCCTTCCCTTCCCTTCCCTAGTCTGTTCCATTCCATTCCATTCCATTTATTCTATGCTGTTTTATGTTTTAAAAGATGCTAGTAGAGTTACTAAACTGAAGTTGTGACCCAACAATGTATTTCAACCAAATGATGTAGATTGATTCATATACTTCCAGTTATTTATAAGCCATTCAAGTCAATATACGCTGTTGTTGCTAGCACCATTTTTTAAAACAGCATTGTTGAAATATAATTCATATTCCACAAAATTCACTCATTTAAAATGTGTAATGCAGTCATTTTTAGCATAATCCCCAACTTGTGCAACCATCACCACAATTTAGCTTTATAAAGTTTTCATCATCCCCCAAAGAGACCATTTATTCATTAAGAGTCATTCTCTATGCAAACACTTTTACTTGTGCCAAGCCTGGATAACCACTAATTTAGTTTCTGGCTCTATAATTTGGTCTCTTCTTGATGTTTCATATAATTGAAATTAAATAATATGGAGTCTTTTGTGGATGATTTTTTTTTCATGTTGAATAATGTTTTCAAGGTTTAACAACGTCATAGCCAGCACCAGTGCTTCACTCTTTTTCATTCCTAAGTAGTATTTTGTTGCAGCTATATACCACACTTTGTTTATGCACTCACTAGTTGGTGGACAGTGGGATTGTTTTCAGTGTGGGGTTATTATAAGTTACTCTGCTATGAACAATTATGTGCATCACATACATGTTGTGTGTGAACATGTTTTTTTTTTTTTTCTCCTGAGTATATGCTTTGAAGTGAAATGTCTAGGCCATATAATAATTTTGTGTTTGAGTAACTGTCGCACTGTTTTCCAATGTGGCTGCACCTTTTACATTCTTATCAACAATGTGTGAATATTCCAGCTTCTCCACCATTTTGCCAACACTTATTCTTATCTGTCTCCTTTAGCACAGTCATCCTTATAGAGTTGTAAAACATTGTGGTTTTGACTGGCAATTTTGACTAATGGTGCTAAACATGTTTTCACATATTTTCATGTGCTTATTGGCCATTTGTACATCCTTGGAGAAATAGCTATTCAGATACCTAACCTGCTTTATTAAAGGGGTCATTTGTCTTTTTATCACTAAGTTAAAGAACTATTTGCATATTCTGAATACAAGTCCCTCAGCAAATGATTTATGAGTGTTTTTCTCCCATTCTTTGGATTGCCTTTTCACTTTTTTAATGGTATCAATTGCAGCACAACAGTTTTTAATGGTAATAACATCGTTTATCTTTTTTTGTCATTTTTGTTTTTAGTGTCATATCAAAGAAATGATTGCCTAACATAAAGTAATAAAGATTTACTCATATATTTTCTTCTGAGAGTTTTATAGTTTTAGTTCTTATATTTACATTCACTATTCCTTTGATATACTTTTTGTGGCTAGTGCCTTTTTAAATCAAATTCACCAAGAAAGGATCTAAGAAAGTGAGGAATAGGTTTGTGACCTAACTTTGGTCTAACAGACAACAACAGAAATAACAGAAATAAACAGAAAAAATAAAGGAAGCATGGACACACACATAATAATTTACACTTTGGCAAGCTACTTAGATGGATCCGATGAAAGAGGACAACATAAAGCTTAGCACTGAATGGAGAAAGTCTCAAACTGATTAGGATGGTTGGATTTTCCTATTCAGGGAGAGTGGAGCTGAGAGGAATGATCAGTTCTTCCAGGTAATTAGGACTGACCCCCCTCAAAGAGCAGATAAGTCTTAAAGTGTTAAACAGAATGTTCAGATTGGACTGCAGTGTATTAAAAAGAAGTAACTGCTTCTTATCTGTATGCAGATTTCTGGCTGTGAGTGATTGCTGTCCTTAATCCCCACTAGTTTTCCAGGTTGATCTCACTTCTTCCTCTTTCATCGTATCTCTAGCTTTCAAATCAGAAATCTTTTCTTAGTTGTTTAAATAGAAGTCTTCTGACTTAAGAAGCTGAATGTATTCACTTTCAAATGTGTCAACTGCTTCTCCCTTCTGGTTAATAGAGGAGTTGACAAGTGACAGGAAAACTTTCTAAGAGTACTCCTTGTAGTGAATTAATCTCCCAAAGCAGATTACTCGATGAACTCATCCACCCTTCTCAGACTCTAATAGAAAAACAATTGCTGCATTAGCAAAATGCAAACCAAAGCCAGCAGCCCAAGCGCACCCAGTGTCCATCAGACATGATCATCCTTGGATCAGTACAGCAACGGCCCTGTCTTGTCAGAACATTCTGAACTGTGACCTGATTAAAACGAAAAACCTAATGAACAGAATCTATGCAGCAGCTTCCCTTCATTATTCTCTCCCTGCAAAACGTCACAGGCAGCATCTGGTGTCAGGAGCAAATCATATTCTGACTTATATCCACACTAAACAGTTTTGCAGCCATAAAACACGCAGCAAACTGGCTCAGAGACATCCATTTTTAAACAGCTGACATTAATGATGTATAGAGAGAGAGCAAAAAGCCGTATTTTGCCCATCTCAGTATACTATATTTCCTGGTGAAATCCTTCTGGAAGAAAAACTTGTGCATCAAACTTCCTTTTAAGAAGAAATGTCTCCTCTGGAGTATAGAATGCTCTTAGAGTGATCTTTCCTTATTTAAGAGCCTGAAATGTGCCATAAGGCGAAATGCAATTATGTACCATTAACATTTTTTTGTAACTAGTAAACATCCAAAAATGTGGCCTTATGTTTTACTGTACAGAGCTTGATTAATTAACTTGCCAATGTGGCTTACTACTAGTATTCTTAAAATATACAATAAAAGTGCCAGTGCAGAAAGGCAGAGCAATATGACTTTTTCTCAGAAGCAAAAAATATAAAAATAAAAATAAACACTCCAAAATACAAAACAAGCAAAGAAACACTTCATATATTGGGCACCAGTGAACAAGCTGAAAGATTGCCTGTAATTTTATCTGAAAATGTGGCAATAATGTCATATGTACCAATGTAAATGAAGCTTATCAAAAGTAGATAAAGTAATCTAAAATTAGCTAAAATTTTGATAATAATTGTAATATTTAAGCAATGCTTTAATAAACCAACCATGTAACATTGTAGAACATAAAACAAGCCCCACATATGTTTAAGGCTTTAAAAAAAAAAGGACTATGGGGATTTCTTTATTGTTTAACACTTCTGTATTATACTCATGAAGTTTTGATAAAGCAAAATACATTTTATTTTAAAATTCAATGTTATTATTGACATGCTGTAAAACCCATTTTGCATAAAGTATGACTTTCAAAGTTTTTATATAAGGCAATGTCAGTTTTGTACAATAGGAAAATACCCTAATGTAACTTCTGTTTTTGATAAAATTACATTTCATTTGTATTCCTATATTTGTTATTCTGCATTATACCAGATCACATGCCTTATGTAGTACAGAAGGAAGAGGATTTAAGAAATGCTGTACAGAGAATGAAATTGGCAATGCTTGGCTCAGGCTGCCTGTGTTTACAAGCCTGGAATTCACATGGAAGTATTCGCCATCGAGGAGAAAGCATGGGTTTGCACTCATAGAAACCTAAAATCAGGTTGAATGCCAGTGTTTTCTAGGTGTGTCGCCTTAGCATGTTGGTTAAACTTTTTATATGTTCATTTCCTCACATATTCAGTGGAAATAATTACATGTACCTTATAGAGTTATTTCAAGGTTTAGTCTTAGTGTATTTAAATATAAAAGTTAAACTATTATGTTGTATACCTTAAAGTAATAAAATATTTTATCTTCAGTATCCTTCAAAAATGAATAAGTAAATAAGTAAGTAAATGGACCATAATAGATACTGATTTTTTAAACTGTCATTTTTAGTATTTGTTATGATAATCATATTTTATAACCCCAAATTGAGGCTCATGGTCTTACTAATATCTCACAAATGGTACAATATTTGAAATGGTGACTGTGCCAGAGAATTTTGGTTATATATTTGCTTCATATTTAGCTATAGTTCAGTAAGAAATGAAAGTAAATAATATGCCAAGTAATTCTGATGCTAATATCAACGGCAAAAGTCTCTTCAAATGTTTTCATTGTGGGTTCATTTTTTTTTTTTTTTTTTTTTTTTTTTTTTTTTTTTTTGGAGAGGAGGATAGGGAGAGGGAATCTTTTTTTTTTATTTTATTTTTTTTTTAAAGATTTTATTTATTCATTTGACAGAGAGAGATCACAAGTAGACAGAGAGAGAGAGAGAGGAGGAGGAAGCAGGCTCCCTGCGGAGCAGAGAGCCCGATGCGGGGCTCGATCCCAGGACCTGGGATCATGACCTGGGCCGAAGGCAGAGGCTTTAACCCACTGAGCTACCCAGGCGCCCCTCATTGTGGGTTCATTTTTATAGGTAGACGGTTAAATGAGGTAGAAGGGTGCTTTTTGTTTTTTGTTTTTGTTTTGTTTTGTTTTCGTGAATATAAGGATCCCAGAGACAGAGAAGGGTGGGAAAGACTCATGATGGAGTGTCAGAGGATGGAGAACATAATATCTACCCATTCTGTTCCCTAACTTGAGATAAAATTTTGGGAGTAAAGTTGCCAATAATTCTTTCTCTGCTATTCAAGTCTGGAATGTAGGGGAATATTCCTGGAGAGTCCTAAACCATAAGAGATCAACAAACAAGGTTTTCTTTTAGTCCGTATCATTATAAGTGATTCTTGTGTTCTTACATATTTACCTTATTTTATTCTTTAGATTTCTAGCCCTTTAAAAAAATATTTCAATTTATTTTAAGCAATTGTTAATGGTTTTATCATTTTTATCTTATTCATCTCTTTTATTCTTCTCCCTTTCAGATTTTTTTACATTATTTTTCTAGCATTACAAGATTAGCTTAGCTAATTAATTTTTTATAGCTATGAAGTTTGTTTTAACTCACGCTCTTTTTTTAGTCTATTTAAATTTCTTTTTCTTATTGATATTGCTTTTTTTTTAGATCATAAGGTAAGTAGAACATCTGGGTATGTCCAATTCAGCTCTAAGAGCTAAAACATGTCTTGAACAAGTCTGGTCTATTTTTCCTTCCTTCAATTATTCTTTTAGGATGCTCCTAGTCTCCTAGTCCTCCAAAGCTAAACCATTAACTCCTAATTAAGATTGACAATGCAGTCGTGTACCCTGACCAAAATTCTTTCTGAGCTAATAGTAGGCTCAACCAAAAGATCACCTTATGAGATTTATTAAAAAGTCTCTGAATTCTCACTTATTACAACCTTTAGTCATTTACAAAGAGACATGGGATTTGAAATACAGTGTCTACCCTTTGAAATTACTCATTGTTCTTTAATACATGAAAACAGATGGCTGCTCAGTGGGGCAATGATTCAAAGATAGATCACTATTCACTAAAAATTACTATAATTTTAGAACCCATACTGCATTATTATAAACAATCAATGGCTTTTGACTCATCTTGCAGAATTTCACCTAACAAGAAATGATAAAAAATTATCAAAATAACTGAATTAAAAATAAAATCCTCTAAGTTAGTGTGAGGAACTTGTTAAAATGTGTGTTTTGGGTGTTTACTTCAGAGAATTTAGTCAGCCTTAAGGCCCAGAAATCTGAGTATTTATTAAACATTCTCATGAATCTGAAGTAGGTGGATCACAGAGTGAACTTTAAGAAAAACAGCCTGTAACACTAGAGAGAGTTTTTCAATCTTCCTTCCCTACTTCTGAGCATCACGGAGATTTTATCTAGGGCAGAGATTTTGACAAGTGGAGTTTGTAAAAAAGAGGCAGCTAGTTAGTTATCTAAGCAAAGTGTCGCCTGGATTTGTCCCAGAGGCTGCCATTCAGCTGTATTTGATTCTATCTATTGATCAACAAGACCTGTTGTTTTCCTCTTGGATTCACATATCTAACACTGAGGAGAAGCCCTTGGGGAAACAATAGTCCCAGTCCAGATTGTCTATGAGTAAAGCTTTGGCAGTGACTTAATCAAGCCTGGCATCTAAATCCCCAGAAATCATCAGATGAGCCAATGAATACAAACACTATTTGAAAGACAGAAGTTAAATTGGGAACAAACAACTCTACGCTTGTAGGATATCAGTACTCCTAATAACTGAGTATTAGGAGTAGTGTGTTCAGACCTTCCTTATCATATATATATATATCTCCCCTCCCCAGAGTCAGAAGATGAAGAGGTCTAAACTATAGATAGAATAAAGTTCCTATTCTAAAAGTCATGTATCTTAGAACTGAAATAGTTTATTCTAAGCAGAACTTCACATTTAGAAAGTCGTCCTTCCAATTCTTCAGTAAAAACCTTAATTTAAGTGAGTTACATGTATGTTTCAGTGACTCTACAAAGTCTACTTTTGTTAGTTTCAGGTAATTCTATGAGATTTGGGTCCCTTTACCTCTGAATTCATAAATATTATTTTCATATCGTTATTTTCAAGTTGCTGAATACGGGTCATCTTCAACAGGGCACGATTTTTGGGAATGAGTCAGTTTGGCATCTTTAGGGCTGTTGCTCACATAATGGCCATCACTGAATAATGTTTCACTGTCAAGACTCCGATTATTATCAAACAGCACTATAAGAACCAGAATTTAATATCATCTATCTTACAAATTCAGACTTATTTACAATCACATTGCTATCTAAAGTTTGTATTAATTTTAAATTCCATTTCTTTAAGTTTTGAAGGTGCTAATGAGAAACTGTCCATCTAGCCCCACAGTACAATACTGCATAATATGCGAAGACATTTCTTAGAGTTTACTCTGAGGAGGAACCATTGTAACCACTTTTCTAATTATAAAATTTAGGAAAATCACATATCTTGCTTTCTTTGCCAGTGTCTTCCATAAACAGCAGGGTCAATACGATATTATTGGTTTTCTTTTTTTTATGAGTTTGCCTATTTATTTTTATATTTGTAATTACTTATTTTGTTGTTAATTACAATTATTAATCTAATAAAGTTATTTATTTTAATTAATTAATTAGATTTATTTAATATTTGTTTAATTTATTTGTTCAAGTTATTTTTATTTAGTTAGCTAATTAATATTTATTTAATAATTTAATATTTATTGATGTTTATTTAATAAACAAATTTAATATTTTGTTAGCTTGGGTTTGGTTTGTTTTGTCTTGACGTACCAAGCTTTAGGTGGGAAATATTTCACCATTTTAATCAATATTCCTTAGTTGATAGCATCACATCTGCGCTGGTCCAAATAATGCCCCACTTTAAAGTTTTGATTTTTATGCACTCTATCTCCCATTTCCAGTTCTTTTTCCCTTTTCCAACAAAGATCCATTATAATATATCTAAGGTGAATGTTTCTGATCCATTCTCTTGCTGTTATTTTTATGTGTGAAAACCACAAACCATGAATAAAAGTATTTATTTTTGTTATAAGATGCTATATTAAAATGTATACCAGCACACATTGCTTTTGGCAATTTTTTCCTCAATATTTTATTTTAAAAAAATCCAAGCATGTTGCTATTTACAAGTCAGTTTATTATTTTTAACTGCTATATTGAATTTTATCATACATTTATCAATATACACCTTCACTAATGGAATAGAGACTATTTTTTTGCTATTATGAATTATTTTTAATATCTTTTTATATTCATATGAAAGCCAATGTGAAGTAATTAAGGGTGAAGATACTTTGTTGTTATTTCCAGATGCTATTATCATCTATATAGAAAATTCAAAAGAATAAATGGTTAAATTTAAATAAATAAAAATACTTCTTAAAAAAGTTGAACAGGACATATGAATACAAGATTGATATAGTAAAAGCAGTAGTGATTGCATCAGCAATTCCTATTACAGTGTTTCTTTTCTGTCTTCAAATTACACTTCTTTTCCTTCTTCTAGTTTTTACATAATACTTTTCATCTCACAATTCCTTCCTGATACACTGAAAAATAATACCTGAATCCAAATTTAACTCTATCTGCTGTTTGGCACAACTATGGACTATAACATTTTTAAATAAAATGTTAGAGTTTTCTTTCGGTCTCTCACTGGCTCATTCAGAAGAACATGTGACTCTTGACCTTGAGGTCATGAGTTCGAGCCTCACACTGGGTGTAGATATTACTTAAAAAAATTTTTTTTTAAATGTTATATTTTTCTTGTTTAAGATCTCTGGAAGTTTGTCTATTCATTTACTCACTTATTGCTAACACTTCCTGCTAAAGTTCCATTGATTAGCTACCTCCACTCATCTTTCCGAAATCATTAGTTTTATTTAGTTTGACCGCTGTTCTGGGTGCTCAGTCATGTTTCCTTGGACATAATGTCTCTGTCTGTTTTTAATTTCTTTTTCTTTGGGCACTGGAGTTTCTCAGATGTCTTTTTTTTTTTTTTTAAGATTTTATTTATTTATTTGAGAGAGAGAGAGAGCACACGCGGGGGGTGGGGAGGCAGAGGGAGAGCAAGATGCAGACTCCCTGCTGAGCTGGGAGCCTGATATTGGGCTTGATTCCAAGACCCTGAGATCATGACTGGAGCCAAAGAGAAACGCTTAACCAACTGAGCCAACCAGGCGCCCTGTTTCTTGGATGTCTGATAGCTCTTTTCTACATTAATGTTTAGAGTAAAGAAATCCTTCAGTACCAAACCTCACCTGTTATCAGTAAGTCCGAGACTGTCATTCTCTTCCTGTGTCAGATCCCATTTGCCTGCAGTTTCTCATGGGTCTTTAATAACACCTGCTACTCCAAGACACCCCCTTTTATCCATAGGCATTTGCACATTTTCTCCTTTTATCCTCTACATATACTAATGTAAAGAAGGAACGTGATGAATTAAACCATCTCATATTTGTGTTTTGATGAAGGAAGAATTAATCGTGGGGTGACTATATAGTCTATCAACAAACCATTCTGAATGTTAGAGGTGATACTGTTAATGGTTAGGACTATCATGTGCTAACTTCAACATATGGTCTACTCTAACTTTCTTGGAAAAAGATTGGCCATCAGAACTTTTAATAAGTTTGTAAAAGCATAAATCATTCTATCTAATCACTTGTCATATAAATATCTGTAATACATTTTAAAATAATCTTTTGTATAAAAATGTAAACTTATGAAGTATGATTTAAGTGAAAACTACTTATTTAATGAAATTTAGAGATCGTTTTTTCTTTCACATTTTTGCTTTCGAATGCAGTGTATCAATGGCATGAGTCCGTCATAAACTAGCTCTGTACTTCAAAATTCTTCTCACATTAATTAAATCTGCTGAGGAAAAGGTTTTTGTTTTCCAATGATTAACGATGTTAGCTAATTTTCCTTCTATGCCTGTTTGAAAGAATAAAACCAGAAATTGATAGAGGAGTTAAATCAGAAATAATTAATTAGGGTTCCAAAAACTTCATGTACTCTAAGTGGACATTAGCCTATGCTGTAAAAGGCCAGATCTACATCTTTGATCCTGATCTAATAAAAGTTATTTATTGTTCTTTGACGTGTACCGCAGTAGACAAAAGAATGGGTCACCAAAATTGTCTTTGCTCCAATCCCCAGAATTGTCACAACTGTGATTATGTTAATTTATATGAGAAAAAGTGTTTTTCAGACTTTAAAAATATTGAGATAGAAAAATAATCACAGGTGATAGAAAAATAAGCATGGGTTATGTGGATGAGCCCCCAAGGGTCCTTATAAGAGGGAGGCCGAAGGATCAGAATCAGAGATGGAGATAGGACAATGGAAGCAGAGGTCACAGAGTGACAGAGGACGTGAAGATGCTAAGTTGGGGGCCTTGAAGGTGAAAAGAACCAGTAGCCAAGGAATTCAGACATCCTCTAAGAGACAGAAAAGGTAAGGAACTGGATTTCCCACTGAAGCCTCCAGAAGGAATGAGGCCCTGCTGACACCTTGAATTTAGAACTTCTGACATGCTAAATAAATGTGTTGTTTTAAGACTCAAAAGTTTATGGTCATTTATTATGGCAGCAATAGAAAGTCAATACGTATAGCTATCTTTGTGTCACAGGGTTGCTGGGTTCTTGTCTCAGTCAAAGAACGAATCTTGCAGTCAAAAGGCTGAAGTGAGGTGAAAGTTTATTAAGGAAAGGTGAGAACAGAAAGAAAAGCTCTCTAAAGTGAGAGGGGTATCAAATGGGTTGCCCGCTGAGGGCTCTTACGATCCATTTTTTTTTTTAGATATTTAGATATTTTAGATATTTATTTAGATTTTAGATATTTACCAAGGAACTTGGTAAATATCTTGTCAGTAATGTGTAAGACAAATATGGTGGATTTGTAAATATCAGGAGACTATCCTATTTATATTTAGAACACACAGGGGTGGATTTGTTAGCTTCCCTACTCCGTGGTTAATATCTGATCTGTAACATTTCTTCACATCTGGGATTTCTGTGAGCTGGGTTAGTAGTCCCATGAATGAGCCTAGGCACATAGCCCCCTACCTAGCCTCGCCTGTCCCTTACTCATTTGGGTAACTTTCACAGAATATATCCTCCAGGTGTTAGACACAAATTCTGCTGCATTGTTCTTTTGTTTCTGTCACCCAAAATAAAAGCATAATATCTAATGGGGAGTTAAATACATATAAATTTATATTATAGAATAATATATACTTATATTTTATGTATTATTTTATTTATAAATTTATTTTATATAGTTGTATGTCTAATGTTTTATATATTTACTAATATTTTATATATTTACATTAAATGCATTTATGTTCGATATTTAATATAAATATATAAAATGTTATAAAATTTATAAATATAAATAGGTATAAAGTCACAGAGTCAGGTGTATTTTTGGAACTTGCTTTATGTCATTATAATTAAATTCAGACTAACATTTAAGGCACCATTTACTCCAATGGCAGATAATTTTGTCTTCCTATTTCCACTTTGCTTTTTTATTAAATTTTCAACAAAGTTTCGAGTGCAGAGAACATGTTGGGTATTGCAATAGCTCCCTAATTTGTTTGTAAATTCTCACCTTTTGTCTTCCAATCGTATCAAGTCACCCCTCCATTCAGAATCCTGAAGAGAATTTTAAAGACTCATTTCCTCACTTGAGGTTGGGAAAACTGCTTTTCTTTCATCACAATTTCTTCACTCAACAGTATATGGCATCAGTTCAAAACTCTAACTCCCTTTGAATTTCTTTGTAATACGCAAAGCCACATTTTGAGAATTCCAAAAATCCTTTACTAACACTAAGCTCTTGCTAATAAAAAGTACTGTGGATTTTATTTTTTACTTTCTGTGCAATCAAAAAAAAATTCTGCTTAAAAATTACAATGTCCTCTCTGCTCTAAGCTGATCTACATTCCCACTTGAGTCAATAAATGCCAGTGGGTGGAGTGTTAGGGACAAGCAGTGGTTACTTTTTTCAAAATATCCTGCTATACTACATCTGTTTCTTGGCTCACTCACCCCAAGAAAAACTCTCCATCCTGACATGATAATGCCCCTCCCAGATGAATTCTTGGGGACTGAGGAAGACCACTGAGGACATGTCTCAGGGACGAGGAAGCCTCAGAGCCTTTTCTCTATCATCTCCTGTCCCGGGAAAATCTCTGCTTAAGCAAGTCAGCTGTTTCTTTATAGTTTGAAGACGTTTTCTTTCATTATAAGAGCTTTGTGAATCTATTTTTGTGCTTTACAAATAAATCTATCAGCGGAAACTCCCTGTTTATACAAAATACTCATTGTCAGGTCTTAGCATCTAACACCAACACTCCCTAACACCAACACCATCACCATCAACATCTCAGTATTTTATTTTATTTTTCCGTATAATCAGTTTCTGATTCCCAATTGTGTGGAGTAGTCTCTCTGTTATAGACTCAGAGCCCTGGGAATGAGTTCCCTGACATCCAACAGGTTTCTGTCAATCTGGAATAGTCATTATATATAAATCATGCTGGAGGCTTTCCCAGGAAGATATGGATCCAATTATAGGAATTATAGAAAGACGACGAGTATTTGCCTACAGAAATGGATGAAACATTGCTGAAAAGCTACTGAAATAAAGCGCTCCACCAGTCCGTTCCATGTGGCTCAGTAGGATTAAGCTGTCACAAAAATGAGTAGGTAGTGAGAGAAGAGCACAGATCAAAGAGGGAAGTTTTACTCAGAAATTACACTTGATCAGAGATCAGGTTTGGGTAATGCCAAAGATGGTAAAGCATGAGAGTGGAGGGTCTTGGTTTGCTCAAGAATGACACTAGCCTACTCTGTATGTGAAGGATTAATAAAAGGGAAAAACAGAGCCTTTCAGTGAGAGAGGAAGTCCCAAATTTCAGACCTTCAGTTAGTCACTCTTCAAACATTATGGGCTTTAATAGGATATGCTCCCTTAAAATAGCGGAAAGTCAGTACACTGACACTAAATTCTCAAAGCTTATCATAATGTGGAATTTATGTTTTGTCATGAGCCTCCTCTGGGGACTGGATAACAATACGGACAGAAACTAATATGGGTTAGTGTCAGGATCTCAGCTGAGCTGTCAGGTGTCAGAGTAGCTGGTTAAAAAAACAAGTCCGAAATGAAAGAGTTGATCACCTTAATCACTTACCATAAAGTTGGAAGAAAGGCCTAAAACCAGAGAAAACTCTGGGTTCTCCTTTTCTCCTATGGAATCAAGTATCAGGTCAGGGTCAAATGAATCAGCACAGATGTGGGGTCCTCTCACCGAAGAGGGACCTCCAAACAGAGACTCTGGTAGTTTTATGGAACCTGAGCTAAGAAGTAGAGGGAGTAGGGCTAGAAATGGAAAAATGCAGGTAATGGTCCGAGTGCAGCAAGTGTCTTCAAGATTTTCTCCTCTCTCCCACATTTCCATAAGGAGATGGCACCAGAGGGGCACCTGGGTGGCTCAGTCGGTTGAGCTTCTGATTCTTGATTTGGGTTTAGGTCATGATCTCACGGTCCTGGGACTGAGCCCTGTGTCAGGCTCTGTACTCAGCAGGGTGTCTGCTTGAGATTCCCCCTCTCCCTCTCCTTTTGCCCCCCCCCCTCCAAGTCTCTCTCTCTCTCTCATGAGATGTCAGCAGAGGCATCCAAACAAGATTCCTGTTCAAGGCTTCAGATAAAGAAACCTAGGGATAAAGTCTTCAAGACTAGAAATGCAAATACAATTGGTTTTTGAACAACAAAGTTTGAGCTACACAATTCCAGTTATAGTAGTTGTTGTTTGCAAACACACTGCAGTACTGTAAATCCATTTTCTCTTTCATATAATTTTCTTAATAACATTTTGTTTTCTCTACTTAATTGTAAGACTACAGCATATAATGCATATACAGAGCATGTGTTAATCTACTTTTTTATATTATTGGCAAGGCTTCCAGTCAACAATAGGCTATTAGTAGTTAATTCTTGGGGGAGTCAAGAGTCGTACATGGACTTCTGACTGTGTAGAAGTTGGTGACCCAATGCCCAATGTTCAAGAGTCGTCGTAGGTGTGAGAGCATGACTGGCTAAGGGATCCTCTGCTTTTTATTGTATTTCCATTGAGAGACTGCAAAGCACTGGCCATCTGACCATGTGCAAAAACTGTGTAAGGAGGGTAGCTCTCCCCAGGAGGCCTGTGAAGTAAAGCCTTTGTAGTCGCCTTTTATCAGGCCTGAAAAATCACAGATAGGGTTTAGCCAGGACCAGGACTCCTCAAATAGTAGATGCCTTTCAAACTACTTTAAACTATCCCATTGCAAGTCACTTACAGTAAGTAATGTAAATAATTAATACCTTTTAATTTTTTTTCCTTCTGGCTTAGACTGAGAGTAATTTATGGGCTAAGAAAGGTGACACTTGCTGCTTATTTTGCAAAGCTACAAATTGCGGAGTCTATTCTGAGGTGTCTTTTGATAGGAAACATTTGAATGAAGAGAGACACCTAACACAAATGTTCTCTGTATTTGGATTTGAGGAATTTTGTAAATACTGCTTATAATGTTTCCAATTTATTTTGATCTCCATGAAAACATGTATTTTTACATTCATTATTTCTGAAGCTGCCACCTCATTTCAAGCATCATGATAGGCAGTACGCTAATTGTTGTCTAAAGAATAGGGAGGAAGGAACATTAAATAGTAAATAACATACGTATTGTCTGCATCTGCCTTTGTATCATTCAGATGAACAGCATCCGAGGACGATAGTCAAGGGCAATGGCTTATTAGTTTAGGCTACAAACCGTAAAGATTAGAACTGACAGAAACCCGAGTCTCAGTAAAGGACATTTTCTCTGTACAGAGTGTTGACTGCAGTTTTGGTTTAGCTGAGGGTTTTATTCAAACAGGGGGAATGAGAATTTCATAACCAAGGGCTTTTTACTTGCTGTAGATCCCCAGAACTCACTGTAGAAAAACTTTCAGGGAAAAACGCTTTTAAAAATTGGCATTTGCTAATGACGCTGCATTAAGAAGGAGCAAAGTTCATAGTTTTCCCTGATATATTGGTCTTTGCAAAATATATCTCAGTGGGTGAGCATTCTTTGGATCAAAAACTAGGACAGTTTTCTTCATTTCTTTTAGTCTAAATGCAATATTGTATTGGTAAAATTTGAAAGCTCCTCCAGGCAAAAATCTGAAGGAATGTGCCTTTTGAAATACCCAGTTTTCTGAATAATTAGGAATTGATACCTTTAGCCAACCTCTAGTGATATGTATTTCAATTATTAAAGTTGGGATTTTTTTTCCCCAGAAGTAAGACATCTGGTGGTTTTGTACTCCAGGACCTACTGTAATCTGTAGCAGAAGCAGTGATGCAGGTCCTGGGTTTGTGGCTTTTGTAGGTTTCCCAATTCCTCATTTGCTCTTGGGTGTCATTTCTCATGGCAATCAAACAACCTGTATAAAACATCACCTCTTTCACAGAGATTGTAAATCTGAAAACCAGGTTTCCAAACCTGTCAGAAGTGTGTGTAAAATAGGAATACCTATTTTCTGAGCGAAAGCTTGAGGGAATTCTCTATGACTAAGCGACACTATTTTGCCTACACAGAGGTCATTTTTGCTTTTCTTTGTCATATTTGTTAGACAGGTGAAGCTGCTCGGTATCTGAATTCTAGCCAGGAGGGATGTTACTATATTTCCTTGGATTGCCTTTCTGATTTCACGTTGAGATGAAAGGTTTTCAGTACCACGAGATAGTGGAAAACGGGGGAGAAGTTCCATTTCCTGCATTCACATCTGATTTTTACCACCTTCTGAGGCAGAGAGTCTACTCCTGGTGGCCCCTCAGAATTATCTAGGAGGCTTTGAAATGCAGCTTTATGCTTGGCTTCATCTCATTCTCTCTAAGGATACCGACTAGGCATCAGATGTTTTCAAAATCCCCAGGTGACTCTAATGTTCAGGAGGTTGAGAATCACTGGTCCGAGGCACATTAATTATACTCTTCAACATCCTGTTTCCCATCTCTATAACAAAAATATTGTTTCACATAATGGTTTTCAGTATTTGGGAGGAGAGGGTCACAAATCTCCACTTATTCTTCAAATAAAATTTTATAATTATGAAAATAAACAAAGACCATCAAATGGGAAAACCAAAGGCTATTCTATGTATTCTGAGCTTGTTGTATAGCAAGGGAGTCAGACACCTTCACTTGAATTTTGGTAGAGATTGAAAAGCAGGCAGAGGAGTGGGAAAAGTTCAGAATGGAAAAGGGGAAGGCATCAGATGCATCCTAACTGGGGGTTATTGTTCTGGAGAAGCTATGGGTGGGCTCACTAGAACCAGAGCATCCTATGTGATTGGCTCAGGGTACAGGTTGATCCTAAGTTAGCTACAGAGGCAAAAATTAGGGAAGCGGTTAGTTATTAGCCAAGTTCTGGCAATTTGGACCAATTGTTACAGAAGTCATGATTTAGCTTCTTGGAGTGTCATTAGAGATAGCAATTTGGATTCCTGTAATTCTAACTTATAGCAGAATGGCTTCCTGAGTCATTTATTGTAGACATGGAAGTTGGCTTCCTGTACAAGTTCCTACAGGTTGTGGGTCTGAGTTCTATTTTTATATATAATCTGGCCATTTTCCCTTTGTATGTTTGGTCTCTCACATTTAGAATCCAAAATCCTCTCACCTAAAAGAAAACAGCAAGAAGAGAGAAGAAAAAGAAAGGAAGGAAAGGCTTAAGTTTCACCACATATAATAGTAACATCTATTCCCTACCTCGATTCTCACCAATTTCCTTCCTCATTATCCTGGGGGAAAAGTGGACTTGCCTGAAGTTTACCTCCTAAATGTCTTCAATCTACTTTCCTGAGATTGCCCAGCTCATAACACTGTCTCAGCATCTCTGAAACATCCTCTCCACCCCTCTGTTTGACCCAAATTAAATCAGTTGATACTTCTTTTCCCCTCTAACATAAACTTGATGGTTAGTATCAAGCTAGTTTTGCAGATTATGGTGGTGATGTTGGGAAAATTTTAGCAAAAATAGGATAAATGGATTAAAAAAAACCCAAGGAGTTTTAAAAATAATTGACCGTTTCTACAACAAACAAATTAAGTGGTCAATTTCTGAGATTCTGATACCATGTCGTAGAATAAATGTCTACCTGTCCATTAATCCCTTTTTCTCTTTGTGTACTCCAGAGTCATTCCTCCCACATATGAGCCACATTCTGTTTCACAGGCATCCCAGGAGGAAACCGAATGCTTCTTGTATTATAATGCACTGTAATTTGCATATTTGGTATAAAACTTTCATTTAGATCAGGTCCAATGACCTTTATTTTATCAACCAAAATAGCTTATTAGGATATTTTCTAAAATAAGAACCCTCTACATCTAAGACAATTATTACAATTCCTCTTGATTATGGAAGCAAATGTATCATGTTTTCTTTTCCTATATTTTTCCTGTACTTACATACTTAAATCCAATATATAAAACAGATAAAATCACCAAATATGAATGAAATTGAGTATAGATCACAGGTGGGTGATGTTTTTCTGGGCAAAGCTGGATTGTAACTATTTTAGGATCTGCGTATCATTGATTTCTGTTGCAAATGGCCTTAGTTGCAACTTTTCAAACGTACTGTTGAACCATAGGTAGCCACAGACAGTATGTAAATAAATGGGTATGGCTGTGTTCCAATAAAAGTCTATTTACAAGAACTTATAGTTGGCTGGATTTAGACAACAGATCCTAGTTGTCCAACCACCATCTGGATAAGACTGATAAGATCCCTACCCAAACCTCTGCTGTTTCTTTCCAGATTACCTTATCTCATTCCATTTGGTGGTCCTTGGAAATATCCCCTGAGCCCTGTTGATTCCAAGAAGAACGATTTGGAAAAGCACATTAACAAGTGTGATACATTAGAATTTAAAATTTTCAGAATCACAAAATTCTAATGGAAAAATTGCTTAAGACCAAAAGTATTTCTAAGACCTGTTTGTTCTTCACAGGTCTGAATTTGAAACTGATGGAAACAAAAACTTTCTCTATGGCTTTTTTTTTTTTCCCATTTTATTTATTTTTTCAGCGTATCTCTATGGCTTTTTTCAGAAGAATAGACATTTGCTTGCCAGAGAGTTATATGTCTGCATTTCTTGCCTCCCTTGGATTATGAGGTTTCTTATGCAGTAAGTTTGGGGCATGTAAATGGCTGTATAACAATTATTTTTCAATGATTTCTGGCTATTTTTTAGACACAGAATACTTAAATTTTAAGTATTTAAAATTTAATTAACCAAGCAACTGTCTCTCCTCCTAATGTCAATTACTTTAATAGGAAATGAGATTTCAAAGCCATTTTAATTGCTTTTATTATCATAAATTCACCTGATAATTCAGATAATATCCTGAAAACCTTAAAATAAGCAAGAACATAATTTTTTGAAAGTACTAATTCTATACAAGCTAACTACTTTCTATAAACCTATTATATTTGGCATTGGGAAAAGAAAGACAAATAGCCACTTTTAAGAAACTTTTCCTTTGAAAAGAGGATGACTGACAGTTTGACTTCAGTGACCATATCCCAGCCTCTTTTCTGCTGATAAATTTTGCCCAGGACTCGGACTGATTGATAGATTTCCCTTTATTGAACAAAGACCAGAGGCTCTTGTTAATTTAGATCTTCTCCTCCAAACTTCATGTTTGTATTGTGCACCTCTAGCTCTCAGTGATTTATTTAAAACCAAAATAAATGGATTCCCAGAGTTATCCATTTTCTGGTTACATAAGATATGCTTTCATTTAAAAGCAAGCAACCAAATTAAAAAGCAAATTTGAACAACAAAACCAAAATACTGTTCTCCCACTGAAAGTACTTTTTATTTATTTTTTTATTTTGTGGCACTTTCATTGTTCCTGTTGGGTAAGGGGCAGCTTCATAACTGGGTATAAAAAAATAAAAATAAAAATAAAATCAAATCATGAACTTGTTTTAAATATATATCAACATTTGGGAGACTTGGCTGCGTCAGTTGATGGAGCATGCAGCTCTTGACCTCAGGGCCAGGAGTTCAAACCTCACGTCGAGGGTAGAGATTACTTAAATACATACATACGTATATATCAACATTCATTATTCTAAAAACTGAAATGTTTGAAGAAAGTAAACTGAAACTTCTATTTTAGGATAGAGGAACAGTTAGAAATCTTCAACTAGGAAAAATTTATGGTGTAATTTCATTTAGATCATTGTCACATATTTATTATACACAAATGCATGTACAGACACATGCACTCAGTAACAATATATGTAGCTTTTTTGTGGACCAATTGCCTTCAACTGAAAAAATAAAAATATTATGCCTTGCAGCAAGCACTACTGATAAGTCATTGAAGATCCTTAGGCTTTTTGAGAAATGACTCTGAAATATTTGTCAAGTGGGGGCATAATTTAGCTGAAATGAAAACAAGGATTTTTGTGAACTCTTTTTAATTTTTTTCTCCTTAGAAATTATTGTTCAGGGAGCCAAGAAAAATACAAGGGGAAAGAAGAATCAGGGTGGTAAAAGTGGGGACTTCTGAGTCCATTATAAAAGTGGGAGAATGGAGAAGTGCCCAGATGTGATGAGTGCCTCAGCCTCTCTCCAGCACAGCCCAGAAGACTAAGCTGGGAGTATGATGCCTTATGCTTTGCAGCTGGAGCCAGGTATCCTCTCAGTGAGGGGTAGGTAGGTTCTTAGGACCTGTGTTAGATAGCTTCTGAAATGGCTCCCAACCATCCCTGTCTCCTTCTATCCATTTTCTGTGTAATCTATCCCTTCCCTTAGCTATATCTAGGGACTTTCTTCTGCCAATTAGAATTCAGCAAAAATGATGAGATTCACTTCCAAGATTCGGTTATATTATAAACTAGGTATTTGTGTCCCCCTAAAATCCCCAATGTGGTGGTATTTGGAAATGGGGCCTTTGGAAGATGATTTGTTCATGTGGACATCAGCCCTTACAAAAGAGACCTAAGAGAGCACTCTCAGCCCTTCTGCCCTGTGAGGACACATCAAGAAGATGGCTGTCTACAAACCAGGGAGAGAACTGTCACAAAAATCTAAATTTGCTCGTGCCCTGACCTTGGACTTCTCAGCCTCCTGCACTGTGACAAATGAATGTTTGTTTACATAAATCACCTATTTTATGGTATTTCTTTATAGCAGCCCAAACAGACTGGCAAGACTGTGACTCTCTCTGGGGTGTCCTCTCTCACTTCTCATTCATTCACTCTGAGGACAACAAGCTGCCAAGTTACAAGTGGTCCTATGGAGAGGCTCACACGACCAGGAACTGAGCACAGTCTTAGATAACAGCTCCCACGGACCTGAGGTCCTCAATCCAGGAGCCCATGAAGATCTGCCTCCTGCCAATCAGCACATGAGTGAGGCTGGAAGCAACTCCTCCCCAGGATAGTCATGTGGACTGTAGCAGCCGCCTTGTGAGAGCCCCTTACCAGCTAAGCCACAAGATCCCTTACATACAGAGACTCTGTGAGATAAAAATGTTATCATTAATACAGGACCTCAGTTTCATAAACTCAGGCCAAGGATGAATTCTGTTTGGCACTCATATGCTTGTGCCATGTGGTCCATCTAGACCAACCCTAAAGAAGGAAAAAGTAAAATCATCTTCCTACTCTCATTTTTAAAAAAACTTTTATTGGAAGTAATGAGAAAGAAAGGATATAACTTTGTGTCAACAGTACATTTCACTGGATATTCTAACACAGAAATATCTAGCCACTTCAATATAGAGCGTCTTTCAAATTTCACTAGCTGTAAGCTTCTTGTGTTTGGAAGACAGAAATGAGTGAGAATTGCTATTTCCTAAGAAGTACTACAAAGTGAGAGTGGTTTGGTTTGGACAATTTCTTGTATTTAAGATGCAGTTGCTCTTTGCAGGAAATTTCTGAAGAAGTGATAAATACATAATCCCTTACTTAACCTCATCTCATTTATTTGTCACTCTTAATGTTTCAAAATAAAGCCGAGGATCAACAAATTCCTCATAGTCTCATTTAAAGTCTGTTTACACTTATTTCAAAATGATTAAAATAGTTCACCATTGATTTTTTCCACATTTGAGTGCTATCGAGCTGGTAGGCAGAGACACATTGAAATCGTTAATATATTACAGCTTAAAATTATATATATGTATGTATATATACACACATATATACATGTATATATATACATATACATGTACATATATACATATACATATATATGTATATATATAATATACATACATACATACATATATTCTCCCCAATATACTTCCAGTGTCTGGCAGTGTGGTAGACATTGGAATTTTAGTGGTAAGCAAGACTGACACACTGTATCCTAATGGTATTTTCCTTATTATTTAGTAAAAAAGAGCATGCACTCTTTGACTCTCATTCTGTTTCCTGCACATATTATTATGACTTGGGGCAAGTTCCTTAAGCTTTCTAAGCTTTAATTTCTTCCTCTATAAAATGGGTATAATGAAAGTACTTCTCCCAAGAAATTGCTAAAAAGAGATAACAACTGTCAAGTTCCCCATACAAGGATCAAAGAAAGCCTTTAACCAAAGGTAAGTACTATGCTGTTGCTATTCTTCTTACTGATATCTGGATCACCAACATCATCACTGCTAGAGGAGGAGAAATACCTTTTCCCTGTTCTTAATTTCTAGAAAGAGGAGTTGTTCCAGAGTACACTATATGTCTCTCTGATCTTTGTAGTCTCTCCACCTTTGGAGAATCAGGAAAATTTATTGTTAGGTCAGAAACTATGACAAAAGGATACAAAATCCCTGAACCAGAGAGACAGACCATTGATGTCAGACAGAAGAACATCCAGGGCAGTATCTTGCATTGGCTCCACACACCCTAGTTCCCAAAGGACGATGTGAGAAGGCCGGGGGTTGCCTGTGCATGCAGGGGCTGCCTGCCAGGAGAGGAAACGACGTTAGGAAGCTGAGCTTGCATGGAGCTGCCGGGACATCGACCCTTCTCCACTCTTGGGAGAGAATACTCATCACCCTGGAATGAAAGCAAATGTCTCTGGAAAGGGGAAGGTGAGGGGGGATTATAATTATTATCCTGGGATGTTTCTGTCTTTAAGTGACTCTGGATGGACATCTGACTTTCACAACTGTTAGCTCTTCAAACATGTTTTTGCTGAGAAGGCCCTATCTATGCAGGCGCATGAAAAACCCATGGAGAATTATTTCCCGGTAGTTACCTATTAGTAAATTAGGGAAGAATAATGTACCATGTTGAGTTCAGCTCTATCTTTTTCCTCAGTGTCTTTTCCATTGGGAGCATTGAAGTTCCAGAGGAAACCCTAGTTGAGAGAATTAGTAAGCATGTCTGATTCTGGGATTCAGGGGGCAGGTCCAACTGGGTCCCACACAAAATGACATCAGACACCTCCGTAAAGATGAGTCATAAGGTTGATATTTTAAACTTTTTTTCATGTCTCTGCTTTCTTATTAAGATTTTTAGGATGTTGTCAAGGAAGAAGGATGCTAACTCGAGGAGGATCCTTAAGAGATTGTACCAATTACTAGTATGATTCTATAATGGTTCATATTGTAGCACCAGGTTACAGAAGCAATTAATTTTATTCAATATGACTTATTTAAAAGACATGTCAGTATAATTTAGTTTGGAAAACACTCCATCCCAAAGTATGAGGATAAAATTTTCTATCATGTAAATCAGTACGTTTCAAGGGTTTAAAAATGTTTGCTTATGTGTATTTTTGATTAATTTTCAAAGGCTGCTAATTTTAGAAAGAGCTTTCATATTGGATAACTATCATATTAATGTTTAAATCCATGTCACTTTCTTAACTAAGTTTTTTCTAGTCATAGAGCATTTGCTTTAATAATAAGCGTTTAAATTGGGAAGGGCTTGGGAAGGGCTTCCTGAATGTCTGTATAACTAGGAATTACCAAATTGGTAGCGGTGAGAAGAAGGTTCTAAGCAAAAAGAAGAGCAAAGATTTAAGCTCTGAAGTGGGAAAGGACTTGGATCCAATGTAAAAAAAGGCTGATGTGGCAGACCTTTGGACAGAGGGAGCAGCTAGGGGGCATCACAAGGAGGGGAGAGAAGCAGGCAGGGGCCAGATACTGCTAGGGTTCAGAGTTCAGGTGGAGAATAATGCTCTTTATTTTAAGAATCATTTAAATGTCAGAAGGAAGACTCTGATTATTAGATAAAGGATTGCAAAAAAAAAAAAAAAAAACCCAAAAAACCCAAACACCAAAAAAAACAAAAACAGGAATTGGTGAGCCTGGTTAGCATGCTCCAGCAGGTGTCCAAGCAGGAAGTTAAATTGGCCTGGGCAGAGTAGATGCCAGTAGAGACAGGAAAGCAAGTAGATTCCAGATGTATTTAGGGAGAAGGACAATATTTATTTTTATTGGCCAAACTGAATCCTGTGTCTTATATATCTAAGAAGCACCAGGAAATGTTCACAGTCAAGTGAAACCCATCACCTACAGAACATTTTTTTTTCGAATTTACCTAGACTGCAGCTTTTTTACAAAGCCGAGAAGAGACTGCATAAAACCTTATTGCTCAAGGAAAACATAAGCTCACACTAAATCACACAAAACAGGTAACTAATTAAGAAACGATTATTTAGACAATTATTGTAAATCTACGCTTTTCCTGGTTAACAGTCAGATGTGGAAGGCAGAGTATTTATTTTGATATGGATAATGTTTCCTGTGGGGAAAACAATAAAAGAAGTGTCTGGAAGTCGTAAAGTTGGATACCATTTGATGCTGTAAGAGACACCATTTTCACAATGCAAATGATATCCATATGACTCCTCCATTAGCTAACAGCTGTCAGGAAAGGGTCTAAGACTTTCTTTCTAGCACTGAGTCCAATTAAGTTGTAAAATCCTAACTTACTAAATTAGTCTATGGCCCACTTTTGGAGAGTTTTAAGTAATTACTCATTCTTGCTGGAGAAACTTGGTTTTTAGAGACGTTTGAGTTATTTAATTTTGTGGCATTCATCCTTGCATTCCGAGTTCTTACAAAGAGCTTTGTGGTTGTGATAAATCCATTATAAATTGATTCTGTGAAGATAAGTCTTAATAATTTCTCTGAAGCTCCAAGGATTCATGCCTATAACTTGAGGAAGTGACCAGAAGTTGGGGTTTGGGATAATAAGATTTTAGGAAAGAAGGTTGTAAAATGATCCATTTCTATATTATTTAATTGAGAACTCTTATTGAGCACCCACTGTGTGCCTGGTATTATGCTAGGAGATGGGAATATAAGAAATTCAAGAAACTTATGGTTGTATGGATGTGGATATATATATATATATATATTTTTTTTTTTTTTTAAAGATTTTATTTATTTATTTATTTGACAGAGAGAGAGATCACAAGTAGACAGAGAGTCAGGCAGAGAGAGAGAGAGGAAGCAGGCTCACTGCTGAGCAGAGACCCCGATGCGGGACTCGATCCCAGGACCCTGAGATCATGACCTGAGCCGAAGGCAGCGGCTTAACCCACTGAGCCACCCAGGCACCCCGGATAGATATATTTTTAAACATCATAATGATGTTGCTGGAACTAAATTAAAATTGTGCTAATGGTAAGATAGTGGCACGAAGGAGGAAGTGGTCATGTTTATCTCAAGTGGAAAAAATATTTCTGGAAGGCTGTAATGTGAGCTGAGTATTAAAATGAGTAGATGTTCATTAAATATGAAAGGAAGGGGCGCCTGCGTGGCTCAGTGGGTTAAGCCTCTTGCCTTCAGCTCAGGTCATGGTCTCAGGGTCCTGGGATCGAGCCCTGCATAGGGCTATCTGCTCAGCAGGGAGCCTGTTTCCCTTCCTCTCTCTGTGCTTGTCTCTCTGCCTACTTGTGATCTCTGTCTGTCAAATAAATAAATAAAATCTTTGAAAAAAAGTATGAAAGGGAGTCAGAATACATTCAAAACAGAGGAATCAGCATGCGTAAAAGCATAGCATTATGAACCAGTGTATACTTTTGAAGGGAAATGCAATTTTGGCTGGACTATAAAGTACACAAGAAGTACAGCAATAGTTAGGTCTAGGAGTAAGTAGGGGTAAAATCAGAGAGGAATGGAAACCATGCTGCCCATCCAGAGCTGGGCGAGTGAGGCCACTGATGGAACACGCTCAAATCCAATGTTCTGAAAAAGCCAAAGGATGCCAAATGAAATGTGTCTGCAGAGTGAATGGACGCTTAAAGTCCTAACTGTTGAAAAGGAAAAAATAATTTAATAAACAACTTCAGTAGGGTAGTGACGTGGTCAGATAGTTTTAAAAGAATCACCCTAGTGATGCCTGGTTAGCTAAGTCAGGTCATCTGACTCCTGGTTTCAGCTCAGGTCATGATCTCATGGTCCTGGGATGAGCCACGGGTCAGGCTTCCCACTAAGCAGGGAGTAGGCTTCTCCTTTTCCCTGCCCCTCTGCAATTCTTCCTTCCTTGCTTTCCCTCTCTCTCTCTCTGAAATAAAATAAATAAAATAAATCACCCTGTTGCAGAGTAAGGAAAGAAGTGAAATGACGCATCCCTGGAGGAACAAAGACCATATCCTATATGGCTACTAGAAAATTATATAGATACATATATGTACATATGTATATGTATATATATATATATTTAATTTGAAGATATAATTGGCTTTATTAAGTGATTCATGAATTGAACAGGATCTCCTCTAGGAAGTAGACAGGATACTCTAGAATATTTTTTAATTGGTACATATCATAATAAGTTTCTATAATAATTTAGAAATGAAAAAATGGTAAGTTGGACTGGAGTAGATCAACAGATAGAAAAAAAAGTAGATACGTTCAAGAGCTATTTAAAAGATAAAAGAATTTGGAATTGACATGGTGGGATGTTGTGGTGAGGAAAAAGGAAAATTAAAGCTTACTCGTGATTTATGGCTAGAATTCCAGTCTGATATAGGTTTGTTTGTTTGTTTGTTTGTTTTGCTCAAATAAGGAAAACAAGATTAACATATTTAAGAAAAAAGAACATAGCCAGAGGTTAGGTTATTGAAATCAATACCAAATGTACTCAGAGGAAGATTAGAAAGTCAGATTTTCATTAATTTCTTTTTTTTTATTTTTATTATTTTTTTTTAACAGGATGCCTTTTATTATTTTATTTTTTTTATTTTTATTTATTTATTTTTTTTTCAGCGTAACAGTATTCATTCTTTTTGCACGACACCCAGTGCTCCATGCAAAACGTGCCCTCCCCATCACCCACCACCTGTTCCCCCAACCTCCCACCCCTGACCCTTCAAAACCCTCAGGTTGTTTTTCAGAGTCCAGGTTAAGTGTCATCTAGTGTCTCTAGAGAGTTGTATTTAGGGGTGTAGCATACAGAAGAAAGTAAATGGGGAACCTAAATTTGGAATTAGTGGCATGAAAACTGGTTAAGCCATGAAAGTGGATGGGCTTCTCCCAAGTGCCTTATAGAGTTCCACCATAAAAGAGCTTAGTAGGGAAACTTAAGTAGCAAAATGTTAGAGGCCACAAGAGGAAGAACTGACACAGAGCCAAGGAAATGTGATTCACTGAAATGGTGACAAGCCAAGACCATAAGGAGGCGAAGAGACAATAGTTTCTATTAAAAAGAGTATTCATAGTATCAAATGTTGGATTGAAATGTGTCTCTCACGCTTAGTAACAAGAAGGTATGGAACCCTCTAGCAAGCTTAGTTTTCAGCAGGTGGTAGGGTAGTAAATTCCAGTCAACTGCAATTGAGATATAAATGGTAAGTGTGGAAAAAGTGGATAGCAAATACCAGCATCTCCTGGAGATGTTTGGACGGACAGGGAAGAAGTTAAGAAAGGAACAGGAAAGGGTGTTAACAGAAGGCTTTGAAAATCATCAGTGGGAGAGAAGATTTACAAAAAGAAATCAAGATCACAGGTGTGCTAAGACTTGTATTCTGCTATATGCTTTAAAAAAAAAATTAAATCCCATCTGTTCCCTTTAAGAATAACCAGGGCAAACTACTCATTGCGAGATCCACTGAATCTCAAAGCCACCCTGTGGAGACTTCTACCATCATCCCAGCCCCCAAAGGGCATTCAAATAACTGGGAGCAAGTAGAAGGTTTTTAAAACGGTGTGATTAATGTATATACCACAGTACCTAGAACATCGCCCAAGTTTAGGTAGTTCAGATCAGCACCGAGTGTACACAGCTGATGATTAGAAAGTCAGATTTTAATTAGAATCCTCATGGATTCGTGAAAATTCTTAATTATTGTTGCTGTTTTATCCTTAACTAAATTTTGCTCTATTCAAGCAAAGTAGAGCCTAAGTCTCCCCGTGGAATGCATGTAACCCATGCAATTCATTATAAAGCAGTTTCTCACTGAGAGCTTAGAAGTGTCAGAATTTATGAACATCCAAGCCCATTTGATTTGATTTTGTCTCTGGAGCATGTTTGCTAATGCACAAATATTATTCATTAATGTGCTAAGGGGTGTTCACTAAAGCTGAGCTGTGGAATTACCTTGACTTTAGCAGAAAAGTCATCACTCTTCTCAGGCAAAGAATGCTGATGAGGAAAAGTCTTCCAAAGAACTGTGATGGTATAGAACAGCCCAATAAATAAAACACACTATCCCGCTTTTGTTAATATGCATGAGAAAAGAATTAAATCTATATATTTCCCACCAATCTGTTTAGGAGCTTTTATCTCTAAGGGAAATGGTGGAGACATTCAAAAACTTTTAAATTCCCGTTATTTGTTTCTGTCGTGAAGAAAAGATGAAATCTCGAGCCTAAACTCTCTGGCAGTATGAACACTAATTTCATCATACTGTTCAGTACTCAGGAAATAACCATTTCTTATTCTGTAAGAAGATACCATACATTTCTCATGGAAGAGAAGCCCCAAACTTGTGCTTTAGGGCTGGTGAAGCTGTTCCCTGTCATCTGGGACACAGACTCCTTTATTCCTGCTCTGACCCCCTCAGAATGCTGTCTCATGCCTGCTGGCTTAAAATAGTTGTTTGTGTTCCAACCATCGTTATCCACATTCCAAGTCAATTCCAGGAAGGAGAAAGAGGGGGAGATTAGACACATAACTTCTCTCTTTTTAATTTTTAGTTTATTAAAATACACATAGTAGGTAAACATGCTCACATCAGAAAATACAGCTTAATAAATTCACACAAAGGAAAGACACCTTGTAATGAACACCCAGATTAAGATATGGAATACTACCAACATTCTAGAATTCCCCCTCTTGCCCTTTCCTACCTTCATTCCCCCTGGATGGTAGCTATTATTCTGTATTTTAACAACATAAATTAATTTTGCCTGCTTTTGGAACTTTCATAAATGCAATCCTAGATTATGTTTCTTTATATTCACTTTTTTTCTCACTATTACATTTGTAAGATGTATCCATTGTTGGCTCTAGCAATAGTTTGTTTTTTCCTCACTGATATATAGCATTGTAAGAATTAAGTTTCAAGAAGTTTTATTGTTAACAAACAATGGGTAATTATTATAATGAGTGCTGTTAATAAACATTATGTATTTTTTAATGAACATATGCATGCCTTTTTCTGTTGAATATATTCTTAGGAGTGGGAAGGTCACTTTATAACGTGTCTATGATCTTTATGAGAGAATACTGCAGTTTCCAAAGATGCTGAACTAACAAATTACATCCCCTCCATCGGTGTGTGGGAATTTCAGTTTATCCACAGGCTCAACAACACTTCATTATGCCTGTCTCTGTGACGTTTAGCAATTCTGTTAGGTATTGCCCTCTACTGTTAATTTATATTTCTCTGATGTCGAAGGCTGTGCATTTTCATACACTTAAAAGTCATGTAAATATCTTCCATTGAAAAGTGTCTGTTAAAGTTTTTGCCAGTTTTTCTTTTGACAGTCTCTCCTTTCCCTATAGATGTTTAATTTTTTTTAAAGATTTTATTTATTTATTTGATAGATAGAGATCACAAGTAGGCTGAGAGGCAGGCAGAGAGAGAGAGAGAGGAGGAAGCAGGCTCCCTGCTGAGCAGAGAGCCTGATGTGGGGCTCGATCCCAGGACTCTGGGATCATGATCTGAGCTGAAGGCAGAGGCTTTAACCCACTGAGCCACCCAGGCGCCCCGTTTAATTTTTTTTTTTTTAAATTCACTGGATATGAATCCACTGTGACATATATATATATATATATAAAGTATCCATTGTCACTTTGGCTTACACTTTCATTGTCTCAATGTTGTCTTTTATGAACATAAGCTCTTAGTTTTAGTAAAGTTCACTTAATATTTCCAATATATGGGGCGCCCAGGTGGCTCAGTGGGTTCATGATCCCACGGTCCTGGGATCGAGCCCCACATCGGGCTCTCTGCTCAGCAGGTCTCATGCTTCTTCCCTTCCCTCTCTCTGTCTGCTTCTCTGCCTACTTGTGATCTGTCAAATAAATAAATAAAATCTTAAAAAAAATTTTTTCCAATATAGTTAGTATTCTTTGTGTGCCATTTAAGATATTTTTACTTCCCTCAGACACAGGATGGTATTACCCTGTTTCTATCTAAATAGCTCATTGTTTACCACTTATATTTAGAACTACAGTTCAGCTAGAACTGGTATTCCTTTTTTTTTTTTTTTAAATCTTTTTTAGGGAGGAGGGGCAGGAAGTGAAGGAGAAAGAATTTAAAGCAGGCTCCACACCCAGCACAGAGCCTGAAGCGGGCCTCGATCTCACAACCCTGAGATCATGACCTGAGCCAAAATCAAGAGTCAGAGCTTAACTGACTGAACCAACCCAGAAGCCCCAAACTAAAACTGATTTTCAAATATGGTGTGTGATAGGGGTAAGGATTTACATTTTTGTTTTTCCATAGGGGAATCCTTTGTTGAAAGATCATCCTCATCTTTATGAAATACAAGCTTCTAATGCAAGTGACTTTGTAATAAAACAAACAATCTTATCTATGTGGGTCTGGGTTAGTTCTCATCCCCCTCATTCTTTGGTCTACTGATTTTTTATGTTCTAATGCTATAACCTTAATTAATGTAGCTTTATGATACATTTTGACTTCTGGTAGCATACGTACTATAGCTTTGTTCCTTTTCAATTTTTTGTGGCTGTTTCCAGTTCTTTATATGATCACATATGTTTTAAATTAAGCTTGTCAATTTCCAAGAAAATGATGTAGGGATTTTGATTGACTGTATTGCATTTATAAATAAATCTGTGGAATATTGGCATCTTTACAATATTGAGACTTCCAACCTGTGACTTGGCACTTCCCTTCATGTTATTAAGGTTTACGTCAATTAATCTTAGTTGCATTTTTGGCTGCTTTTTTGTTGTTTTTATTGTTAATTTGTTTCAGCGTAAGTGGTACACACTTTTCACTGGAAAATTAATTGTTTCATCTATTTTGACATTATAAATGGTATTTAAAATTAAATTTCCTTTTTGTGACTGATATATAGCAATATAATTAATTCTCTATTTTAAGATTGTGTCTAGTGACATTGCAGTATTCCCAAACAATTTTATTTGGATTGCAATATGCATTATTATATCACTTATAAACAATTACAAATTTTATTTTGCATTCCAATTCTTTGTTTCACTTTCTATTTTTTTAATCTTTATTTACTGTATAGGCCTAAGATCTCAAATTCAAGGTGAAGAGACATGCTGGTAACAGGTGTTCTGGACTTTTTCTCCATTTCATAAAAGAGTTCTTGATAGCTCATCTTTAAGTTTGAAGTTTGCTGTGGATTTTTCATAAGTCCTGTTAAACAGATAAAGTAATTTTCTTTTTAATTTAACTTGATAAATATATTTATCATTATTTGGAATTTAAATTTTTCAAAGAATATTGTTTACTTACTAAGATGATCATGTGATTTTTTGCTTTAATCGTTTACTGGCATAAATCATACTGCTTACTTTTCTATTATTAAAACAAATCTAAAATTCTTCAAATTAAATTGTAGTTTCTGTATGTCTCCAACTTACCACTGGCTTTTTCTGTTCTTAAAATGTAACTTTTCAAGGGTCCCACAGACAGCTTACTGTGTTACTAGAACCCTCCCTTCTTTTTTTGTAGATCCTGAATTCCACTTTTTTCTCCTTCATAAGAATAAAGAGAAAACTATTCTATTTTAACAATTTTCCATTTAACTTCTTAGCTCATTTCTCTGCCAGCAGATACCACAGGGAAAAAACCCACCAAATGTCGGATTCATTCTTTTTCTTCCTTTCTCACCAGTGTTTCTGCTTCTCATTTTTTGGCTTCCATGACAGACATAATCTTTAATTTTTGACTTCAAAAAAATGCCACGAGATTGGCAAAAGAGCTGTTTCCCTTGCTTCTACCGGGGCTCTTATTTTTAACATCATCTCCAAGAAACATCAAAGGCCCCTGAAGAGAAAGTGACTGACAAAATATTGATTCACTTCTCTCTGCTTCTTCTCTCTCTGGGATCTTGATTTTTCTAGCTCTGGTGGCTTTGTCAACTCACGTATGCCTTCAAACTTTATTTACATATCTATTTTTTTTAAAAGATTATTTATTTATTTATTTGACAGAGAGAGAGAGAGAGATCACAAGTAGGCAGAGAGGCAGGAGGAAGCAGGCTCCCCGCTGAGCAGAGAGCCCCAGGCGGGGCTCGATCCCTTGACCCTGAGATCATGACCCGAGCTGAAGGTAGAGGCTTAACTCACTGAGCCACCCAGGCACCCCTACATAACTATTTAATTCTGTTTTTTTGCAACTGTTCCTGATGAGAAAATTGATCTGCTACTAAGTCTCCACTATAATCCAAAGACCTGGATACAGTGATTCCTTATTTACCCTCTAAACTTCTTAATCTACATCCCAAGGTTTTCCACCCCTTTTCACCATATCATCATCCTCTTTCCTAACAGCTCTTTTCTTTTTTAATAATTTTGCCCTTTTTTTGGGCAGACATAGCTTTTTTGTTAATATTTTTAAATTGAGATTAATTATACACAACCTAAAATTTCCCATTTTAACCAATTTTAAGTATATAGTTCTGTAGCACCTGAGGTACATTCACATTGTTGTACAGCCATCATGAACATCATCTCCAGAACTTTTTCACTTTCCTGAACTGATACTGTACCAATTAAACATTAATTTTGCAATCCTTTCTCCCAACTCTGGGAAACCACTGGTTTACTTTCTGACTCTATGAACTTTACTACTCTAGGTACTTACTTAAGTGGAATCAACAGTATCTGTTCTTTTGGGCTGACTTATTTCATTTAACATAATGTCTTCAAGATTTATCCATGTTGTAGTATGTGTCAGATGTTTCTTTCTAAGGTGGGATAATATTCCATTGCACGTCTCTTAATTTTTTTTAAGGATTTTATTTATTTATTTGACAGACAGAGATCACAAGTAGGCAGAGAGGCAGGCAGAGAGAGAGGAGGAAGCAAGCTCCCCATTGAGTGGGGATCCTGATGCAGGGCTCGATCCCAGGACCCTGGGATCATGACCTGAGCCAAAGGCAGAGAATTTAACCCACTGAGCCACCTAGGCGCCTCATGTCTCTTAATTTTTGACTAATAGTATATTATGTGAGAAACTAGGATATCCACTCAGTTCTCTTTTGGTTAGTTTCTCATGGAATAATATATTTTTCTATTCTCTCAATCTATGTGTGTCCTTTGATCTCAGTTGAGTTTCTTACAAACATTGTACGATTAACTCCTTTATTTTTATATTCATTTTGCCAATCTATGCATTTGGAGTGGGATTTTAATCCATTTATGTGTAGAGAAATTTGTGACAGGGAAGCATTTACTTTGTTAAATTTTTTTTTTTTTTAGTATCTTAGTACTTTTTTTTTTGCTTATTTCTTCCATTACTGCTTTTTTGTGTGTTTAGGTGATTTTTTTTTTTTTGTAGTGAGATGCTTTGATTAACTTCTCATTTCTTTTGTGTATATTCTATAGATATTTTCTTTGTGATTACCATAGTGATTACTTATCATATCCAAAATTATGACAATCTCTCATAAATTGATACCAAGTTAACTTCAAATGGATACAAAACTGTACTCTTACAACACAATCATGCCTACTTTATGTAACTATTTCACAAATTATGTTTTACAAATTGTGTAATCATTAAGATAAACTTATAATTATTTTTCTGCATTTACATTTTAAAACCTATACAAAATAAAAAGTGAGGCAAACAATCAAAATGTATAATAATAATAATAATGATAACATGAGTTTTCTGTTCGTACCTGCTGTCTGGCACTCAGTTCTTTTAAAAAAGTGGTAATTGATGTTTTCATTCTGAGAGACAGGCCACTTTACTTAACCAACCTCCACTTCAGAATCCAATACACTTCTATTATTGACCTCTCAACCTTTCTGATTACCTCACTATATAGATAAAAATCATTGTTCTTGGGGTTCTTGTCAAATTCTAATTACCTTCCAAACACTCCAACTATTTTCATTAGTCCAGTGCTTGAATATACTACAGATATAAAATTCTTCCTGTAATTATAACTGTCCTACCTGTGTCTACCCCAGTTGAAGTGTTAAGTGTAGATTTACTTATTTACATCTTCAATTTTTTTAGTCTATTGTACTTCTTAGGCTGTTTCTACTCTGTTCATTAGGATTTCTGAAATCATACCATAAACCACATATCACATGCTAGATACACAATAACTTATTACTTATCATTGGTTACCAATAAAAATATATTTTTGCATGCATAAACTTCCCTCATTAATTTTTCATGAGATGATATGAGGAAGACTGATTTAAAGAATCTGTTATACAATGGATATTGTTAATATAATACAAATTATAAGAGTAAGCTAAATTAATTACACTATGTCCAAAACCAATAAAACGACTAAATTCCTGACTTATTTTTATGTTCTTGCTATTAATCTCTTTCTAGCAGTGTACTCTGCCTCTTCATTTAAAGTTACAGCTTCAAGAATCCTAAATGAAGGAGCAACTGAGCATTTTGAATTAAGCATATAGGCAATTGTACATGCAGCTAGGCACTTTTGCTGTTGATAGGGTAAATGGCCAATCATGCTGATAATTGGATCCATGCAAGCACGATTAGGCAATTATGAATGCAATAGCTTGCACAATAGACTGTTTTAGACATCTAATTATGTTCACAAGTAATAGTATGCTATGCAAATTTACTCCCTTTCTGGAAATAAAAGTGAGCCTAGAAAAGAATATATTTTACTGAGCTTAGGGTCAATATTCTATTACAGTTGAGATTAAAATGCAGCAGGTATTTAGGCAACATTTGAATGTGAGGTGTGGCTTGATATACAGACAGATAGATGATGTAAAGATAGGTAGATAGATATAGATGCATGGATATATATTTTCCCTGCCCAAAGATATCAAAGTGCCAGAATTATAGTGAAGTGAGTGACTTTGGACTATGAATTCCATTTTTCTACTGCCTATTCCCATTGTGGACACATACACGCACAAACTCACACACACCACCAGCAGGCAGATACATCCTAGGCAGCATCTCAGTAGTCTCTGCAAAATAAACTTGACTTTTAAGATAGGATTTAAAATTCAAAGTAGAGTAATGAGAACTGAATAGCAGATTAATGAGTTTTCCAGAAGAATCTCATTTTTTTAAAAGAATCTGAATTATAATAAAAAAAAGAACAAAGAAGATGCAACTCATCTTTGGAGAATGGGACTTTTCACATTTCATAAAAAATGGAACACTTTAAGTCTAAATTGTTTTCTAAACATCCTATTGGTTTCGAATTTGTGAATTTTGAAGGCCAGAAAAATGCTTCGGTATTATTCTAATATTTTGCCACTGCCACTTAATAGATACGAGGCTTTAAGAAGCCATTTTCTTTCCTACTATTTCTTCATCTGTAAAATATGAATTATGCTAACTTTCAAAGAATTTTAGAGGGTTAGAAGCAACATATATAAATTCTAGCACAAAGCCTGAATATAATCATTACTTATTAAGTGGTGGTTATTATTCCTATTATTCTGTATTTTAAGTATTTTTTTCTTTTTCTTTATCTCTCCATTTCAATTTTCCACATAAGGGAAGAGTCTCTTCCAATTTATCTCTTCTCTGCTCCATCATCCCAAATGATGTCTCTCTCATACCATGTATTAGAAGGAAATAAAGAAATAACTCTGTGGCAGGTACATTTCTAAGATGGATTTTAATGATTTCCACCTTATGGTATTCACTCCCCAGTGTAATCCTTTCCTCCTCTTTAATGTAGGCAGGAACTAGCGACTGGGTCCAATGCATTGAATATGACAAAGTTATGAGATGTCACATTTTTAAAAGTTTTTATTTAAATTCCAGTTAGTTAACATGCAGTATAATAGTAATCTCAGTGCACAATTTAATAATTCAACAGAGATGTCACTTCTAGATGAGGGTACAATTCAATACAATTTGTTCATTTTGTCCTACTCTCCTCTTTCTTCTACCTTGCTCATTCTGATGAAATCAGTCACCATTTTTAGAGTTTCTATATGGAATATCCCAAAGAATAAGGAGCTGAGGGACTCTTTGGACTAATGTCTCATGAGAAACAGAGCCTTCAGCCAAATAAACTGTGAAGATTTAAACCCAGCCAATAGTCACTTGACTAGCTTGGAAGCGAACTCAGTCCCAGGTGAGCCTTAAGACGACTGTAGCCTCTGCTGATGCCTTGCTTAATTGATAGGAGACACAAATCCAGAGATCCTGAACCAGATTCCTGATGAAAAGAAACTGAGATAATAAATGGTATTAAGTTTTTGGGTAAACCAGTAAGTCTGGAATAATTTGTTACATAGCAATAGAAAACTCATGCAAACCTATCCACACACACTTTTCTTTCCCAAACAGTTCTATCTGAATGATCGTTCTCCAGGGTATTTAAAAATACATTAGTTTCTGTGGCTTAAGACATGTCTTCTTATTTACATTGCTTTATGTAAGAAGTCTTCTCCTTTTTTAAAATACAGTTATTTCCTCTATCTCCACATCCTAGAAAGAATAATTAGGCAGCCATTTTCTTCAGGCCAAAAAAAAAAAAAAATGCAATACTGAGGTGGAAATCTAAAATACTATATTTTAATAAATCAATTATATAATAAAGTAGTAAGAAAATAATCTTGAACATCTAATTTTTAAAAAAAGCAACCTGAGAAATACTAATAAGAATAAAATATTGCTCTATTCCCAAGGAAGTTAAAATCTAGTTTAAAAAAATAAGACCTACACAGATTTGAAGACTATTAATACACTAAGTTAATATTTAATAAATGGGTTGCATAGTCAGTAAGCTATCTGGAAATAAATAGAAGAAAGTAGCTTCCAGGGAGAGGCAGAACATGCTTTAGTCCTTTAAAATGATTAAAATTAGAAATTAGCCCAATTACCAGTCTCTACCAAGTCTAGTGCCTCCTCCTTGACATTTCATTTTATTATCAATTATCTACATTATCATGAATAGCATTAGTTTTACTTATAAATCTAGAAAATAGTACAAAAGGTTTAAATATTTACCACAGGGCTAGCGGCAATATTGAAATTAAAACCGATTATTGAGACTAGGGTCGAGGACTTTGGCTCAGGGAAGGATGAATTTTTCCTTAAAGATTTATTCACTTATTTGAGAGAGAGGGGGAGGAAGGAAAGGGCAGCGGGATAAGCAGACAGTCTCAAGCAGACTCTATGCAGATCATGGAACCTGCTGCCAGGTTCAATCCCATGACCCTGAGATCATGAACATAGCCACAACCAAGAGTCAGATGCTTAACTAACTGAGCCACCCAGGCATTCCAGAAAGGACAGTTGTATAGGATGTTTACAAATTGGAATGAGAGAGAATGATCTAAAGCGAGAACTAGGAATTGGAGTCAGATGCTCTACCCTAGAGAAGGGTAAACTGCCTTTGAATGGGAGGGGAATAACATCTGGGAATGGAGAAAATTGTTCCAAAAAGAAAAAATATAGACAACTATCTGTGAGAGGCTTCGTATTTGAGAAATATGGTATCTTTGACTCCGTTTTCTCTCTGCTGTGTAGAAGGATGAGATACATAGGTAGAAAGAAGTTAGGAACAGTGATGAAGAGATACTAGAGAAAACTGACCAAAGACAAAAAAAAAAAAAAATTTGGAAGGGGAGGTGAACCATAAGAGACTATGGACTCTGAAAAACAACCTGAGGGTTTTGAAGGGTCAGGGGTGGGAGGTTGGGGGAACAGGTGGTGGGTAATGGGGAGGGCACGTTTTGCATGGAGCACTGGGTGTTGTGCAAAAAGAATGAATACTGTTACGCTGAAAAAATAAATAAAATGGAAAAAAAAAAAAAAAAAAAAAGGCTGGACTATGGCCTGGAAGACACACACTGGATGGCGATCAGAAACATTCAGTGGTGCCAGTCCGCTTTTGTACAATCGCTACTATTGTTACTCAGCATCATTAATATTTTATTATCACTTGAAAAAGTGATCCTATTAATGCTTTTAATTTCTTGTTTCTATAGCTATATGTGACACTCAGGTCTTTTGTCTGGTCAAGTTTGCTGATCATTGGCCCAGAGAGAGCTCTGGAAAATCAAAGTCAGTGTATATTGGTCACTGAGCAACTTCTTTTATTTAAAGCTGTACCATTTAGATCATGTGAAATTAATTGGTTATTTTTATCCTCTGTGGCCTAAACATAAGGTGTTGTAGATACAGAAGTAATTAATTAGCAGGACCTAAAATACACGCTTTCTATGAAATCGTTAGAAGGTGATTTCTGTTTTAGCTTGGAGGTGAGTGGGTATAGTTATTATATATGCCTTATATAAGACAGGACTTTGTCAGTTATGAAAACATTTACTCACCTTTACTTTTTGTTTTTCAGCCTCTCTATAACATTCATATTATATTTTGTGATGCATCATTTTAAATGAAGAAAATTTTATTTCTTTAAAGGAAAGTAAATTTTTTTGCATACAACTGGTGATGAAAAACATGCTTGCTAACTAATATTAATTCTTTTTCCCACAAAACTTGTCTCAACATTCAAGTGAAGTCAGAGGCTATTCTTGTAGTGCAAGACAATATGTGCAGAAAAAACATCTTAGACCCTGAGTTATAAAGTGGAGATTTGAGGCTCAAATCTGACATTTACTAAAGTTTGGGTTTGGGGCAAGTGGTTTAAACTCTCTGAGTCATAATTCCCTTATTGTAAAACAAGGATAAGTCCCATTGTCCAGGAAGGTTGTGTAAAAAAAAATGATGTAATATTTTTGAAAGTGTGTGGTACAACATGAAGCACTCTAGGATACTATTCTTTTATTTGAGGATTCCTGCAAGAAAATTTCCATCTATAACTATATAAATTATTTTGTTTTCATACGTTTCCACTAGTCTGGAGACATTTGGTCTCAGATTATGTAAAAGTCAATGAAGACTGGTCAAGCTTAAAGTCATGCGAGGCATAATATTCTGATTTTTTATTATATTGGACTCCTTTTAAAAGTTTGGAGAAGATAGAAGAAGTTAAAAAATAATTCATTGATCTGTAGACTTACCACTTAAAGGCAATTATTTTTTAAATCTCCCTTTTTGCTATATTTTGAATTTTTCAGAAATAGATATATGGATAGGTAGAAGATAGATAATAGATTAGTGTGTATATATTAGTTTGTATTATAAACAAAGGAAACATTTGTCTGTCTTACTTTAGCCTTCATAGACATGAGTTCAAAAGGTTCCATTTTGTGGATTTATCACTATTGCCATTTAGTAGTATATTTCCAGTTTTTTATAATTATGTATGATGTACATAAATCTTTGCTATATTTAGCATTTTCTTAATCCCCATAGGACCATTTCCTTAGAATTGATTTCCTGGAAAGCTTTACTTATTATTAGTGTTCTTACTATTTAGTAAACTTTCTTCTTTGTAAGGGCTCAGACTGTATTTTTCACCTTTGAAATCCCCCCGGTTACTGAGCATACTATTTCAGACAAAGTCAACACCTAATATTTGTAGAGTAAATTGTTAGTCTCAAAAACTCATTCATTCTCTAAGCTGAAGATATTGGTGTCGTCCAATGGCTATGTAGAGAAATGGTGTCATGCGGTGCCTGTAACGCTTTGTCGTATGAGAGGGATCATTTCAAGGCTGGTTGGGCAAATGATAATGTAGGCAGAGCACATCCACAAATTAGATAAACAGATGGGCTTTTATTGCCGGAAATAATTTGTTCTTGGAAGGAACATCTAACACTAGTCACCGTCATATTCCGACAGCAGAATGACATTTGGAATTGGAGTCAGAACTGACTTGGCACATTTCTGAGGGATGGTATCTCTGAAGGAAATGGGTAGCAATTATTTATTAAATAGTAAACTTAGTAAATTATTTATCTCAGATCATATGGACTTATATTATTTATTCCTAAATATGTTATATTTTTATAAGCAATGAGTACTGGAATGCTCATTGATGTTAAAACTCTTCTTGGTTTATGGACAGTTCTGTTATTACTTCAAATAACTATAATCAGGAGCATCAGGAGTGAAACCCAAGGGCTGAAGCACAAATCTGATGTGACTTCTTAATATTTAAGAATAAAAACACGGGGGGTTAGGGGGATAGGAGGAAGAATAAATGAAACAAGATGGGATTGGGAGGGAGACAAACCATAAATGACTCTTAATCTCACAAAACAAACTGGGGGTTGCTGGGGGGAGGTGGGGTTGGGAGAGGGGGAGGGGGTTATGGACATTGGGGAGGGTATGTGCTATGGTGAGTGCTGTGAAGTGTGTAAACCTGGTGATTCACAGACCTGTACCCCTGGGGATAAAAATACATTATATGTTTATAAAAAAAAAAAAATTGGAAGGGGAGGCGAACCATAAGAGACTATGGACTCTGAAAAACAACCTGAGGGTTTTGAAGGGTTGGGGGTGGGAGGTTGGGGGAACAGGTGGTGGGTAATAGGGAGGGCACGTATTGCATGGAGCACTGGGTGTTGTGCAAAAACAATGAATACTGTTATGCTGAAAAAATAAAATAAAATGGAAAAAAAAAGAAAAAAATAAATAAATTAAAAAAAATTAAAAAATTAAAAAAAAAAGAATACAAAGAAAATGGTCTGCAATCCTCAAAAGTCCAGATAAGTGATGCAATGTTATTTATATTTGTATTATGAACAATTTGCTGTAAGGAACTACTTCTCATGTATTTCATAGTCTTCATTTGTATCTTCCAGAGCCAGTGCTAATGTCATGAACAGATTCTCAATAACTGCTAACTGCCTGATGGTTGGAAGGATGTATGGATGAATGGATGGATGGATGGATGGCAAGAACAATCATTTCCTCATGTCTAGTTTATTGTCAAACTGGTTACATGTTTTCTTTAGTGCCTGAGCTTCCTTGAATTCTGATTTCCTACTAATGAATAGATCATTCTTTAAATTACTTCTTTATTAACTCAGTAGCTATGTTTTGGATGTCTACCATGTGCTCGACAGTGCAAGTGGGCTCAACACAGCAATACCACAAAAGTTCAATTGCTGCTCTAAGATTATAATCTGATAGAGACATGGCATTGTTCCATTGAAGTCTTAGTGCTATCAAAGTATTTATCCTTTGCCCAAATCCCTAATTTGGAAAGAGAAGGGGGTGCAGAGTGAATGTGAGAGACAGAGAGAGGAAAGAGAACTAGAGAAAGAATAAAGAATTGAATAAAGAGTTCCAGCTGTGTGTTAGGCACTACTGAGAGATCTCAGAGTAGCAACAGTGAATAAATAAGGGCACAATTGCTAGCCTCACAGACGTCATCATTTAAAGGGCAAACCTTGGGGCACCTGGGTGGCTCAGTGGATTAAGCCGCTGCCTTCGGCTCAGGTCATGATCTCAGGGTCCTGGGATCGAGCCCCGCATCGGGCTCTCTGCTCTGCAGGGAGCCTGCTTCCTCCTCTCTCTCTGCGTGCCTCTCTGCCTACTTGTGATCTCTGTCAAATAAATAAATAAAATCTTTAAAAAAAAAATAAAGGCCAAACCTTATACTCTGGTTGAGCTAAAAGATTGGCTCAGCTAAGTCAGGCAAGGAAGGATGGATAGGAGTCAGATGTTCAAATGACTAGTCCAAATGGACTATTGATTGACATAATTGGAAATCAATCTTTTCCATGTCCTCAACAAAACCTAATTGACCCGAAATAAATCAACCCAAAGGAAAGTCAGTTGAACATTTGAGTCATAGTGAGTATCTACAATATGCCTGACATTTTCTCCACACTATCTTTTTAACATTTTCTGCAAGTGACTATACACTTTATTTTGCAGATGAAGAAGCTAAGTTAAGAAATAGGGAATTCTGGGGCACCTGGGTGGCTCAGTGGGTTAAAGCCTCTGCCTTCGGCTCAGGTCATGATCTCAGGGTCCTGGGATCGAGCCCCACATCAGGCTTTCTGCTTGTCAGGGAGCCTGCTTCCTCCTCTCTCTCTGCCTGCCTCTCTGCCTGCTTGTGATCTTTGTCTGTCAAATAAATAAATAAAAATAAAATCTTAAAAAAAAAGAAATAGGGAATTCTGGGGGCACCTGGGTGGCTCAGTGGATTAAATCCTCTGCCTTCGGCTCAGGTCATGGTCCCATGGTCCTGGGATCGAGCCCTACATTGGGCTCTCTGCTCAGCAGGGAGCCTACTTCCTCCTCTCTCTCTGCCTGCCTCTCTGCCTACTTGAGATCTCTGTCTGTCAAATAAATAAATAAAATCTTAAAAAAAAAAAAGAAATAGGGAATTTTGGCAAAATCACACTACAAGTATATGCTTTAGGAAGGATTCAAAAGGAGATTGCTAAGTTCTGGCCTTGAATGTTTGCATATATAATAAACCTTTTGAACCAAAAGGAAAAAGAAGTTGCTGAAATGTCCTCATTAGGATCTTGCAATTCAACATTCAATTACAAATACAAAATGGAATAAAATAAAGCAGTGAAAGTGAGAATTCAAGAGAAAGTATAAATACATTTATAGTTTTAAGAAAGCATTTATTGTTTCTTTTAATATAAATGCTCAACCTTATTTTTCTCAGCAAACTCTTCTCAGTTTCCTATTAAACGTCCCATTCTCCACATAACTCATTGCACGCCCTGTGCTTACTATAATTTATAGATGTCCATGGTTCCAGGAAGGGAATGACCTCTGTCAATACTGTATAAATAAGACATAAGGCTGATAAGATTTTCAAATAAAAGGAATGGGAGTCTTTCAGGGTTTATGTAGAAACAGTGACAGATTACAAATTTATTTATTAAAGCTAAAATAATTTGAGTAATACCAACTTGTTGTCTATATACCAAAATCAGTACCTGGACTAAAACTGAAAAAAAAAAAAAAAAAGCAGCACATATGAGCATTATGAAGAAATATCTCTGCCAGTTTATGTTGGGGGAAAGTCAATAAAAGTTAAAACCATAATGTGCTACTAAATCTCAATTACTCTTTGTGGTACCATTAAAACTATTATGTAGTTTCATTTATTTGAGAAAACACATTGATGGTTCTTCTCTTGGTTCTGGTACTTTAGCTAGTAGGGTAGAGATTGAATAGAAAACTTTGTAGGATATCAATTATTTCAAGGGTTTTGTTTAAGGCATCTTTGCCTTCATCAAATGATGAATTTGTCAAGCATATAATAGGAATTTATAGCTTAGGCCTTTGTACAATAAAATGCCCAAGCTATGAACAAATCATAGAAGGTCAAGCACAGCATGAATCAAATTAGTATAGAAGAGTAGGTGAACATTTAAGTACTATATATATATATTAGCACAGTTCTTTCTTTCCAGCTGTGAGGGACTAAAAGGAAAATGTTTTCCTGTGTTCACATGTCTGATACTAACTACCAGAGTTAGCACAGACACCACAGGTTAAAGGCTTTAATCCCACAGGACTGCCGGTATTTCAGATGCTAATCTCAAGGCATCCTACACTTCTGATTGATTGGTTACAAATAAGGGGTTCCCACTTTACTAAGATTCAACAGTTTGCTGGAGTGTCTCACAGAACTCAGGAAAGTGCTTAATATGACCGATTTATTAAAAAAAGAAAAAACTCAGAGCTGAATGGAACAGATGCATAGGGCAAGGCGTTGGGGAAAAAAGTGGCCCTTTTCTGCCTTCTCCAGGCAGCTGTCCTCCCAGCACTTAGATGTGCTCACTGACCCTGAAGTTCTCCAACCTCCCTTGTTCAGGGGTTTTATGGAGGTTCCACTATAGAAGCATACTTGAGTAAATCTTTGGCCATCAGTGATTAACTCAATCTCAGCCCTTCTTCCTCCCCAACTCTCAGAGGTCAGGGAATGGGGCTGAAAGTTCTGACCCTCTTATCACATGGTTGGTTCCTTGGGAAATGGGTCTCCATTCTCCAATAGTCACCTCCCTCCTATAAACCCAGGTGTGGTTGAAAGGGGCTCATTTGAACAAGAAAAGATATTCTTCTTACCCCTATCACTCAGGAAATTCTAAGGATTTTAGGAGTTCTGTGCCAGGAACCAGGGACAGAGACTAAACACTTATTTGTGTCACAGAGATAATTCAATTTAATCACTAATGAATGGATACTTATGAATTCCAATAATCAGATTATACATATTAAATGAAAATGAACTTCTTGATTTTTCTTTGAGCATGACTCAAAATATTGATGCCTTGCAATGAATATGAGGTTTTTATGTTTTATTTATTTTTTAAAAGATTTTATTTATTTATTTGAGCGAGAAAGAGAAAGGGAGAGAGAATCTGGAGCTGACTTTCCAGTAAGCACGGAGTATGATGTGGGGTTCAGTCTCACAACCCATGAGATTATGACCTGTGCTGAATCCAAGAGTCAGAGGCTTTATCGACTGAGCCACCCACTGCCCAAGAAGTGAGATTTTTAAACTGAAGAAGAGAAGAAAAGCCCAGGCAGATAAAGCTAGGAAAAAGATGAAAAAATGTTCACATGGTTAAAAGTGTTTGCTTTATTGGGAATATAAATCTTATATATCCAAAGACTAAAAGGAGAAGGAAATTCTCCAGGTCTTACCCTGCAGAGATACCTACATGCCATATTAGTAGAATATTTATTGTATGATAAAAATTACCCATATGCTAATATGTGTAAAGTGTGTGGGAGAGTAGAAAAAAGAGAAACATGGTCTCCATCCTTTGGGAATATGAAAATGTATAAATAAATGAACGATGCAATATATACTTACGTTATTGGGATCATTTAAGAACTGACTTCATCTATCACACAGAATTATAATTTATTTTTAAAAATTTAGGGAAATAAAAGATCTTATAAGACTCAGATTTTCATTTGGTATAAATCAGACATGAAAACTTGAGCTAGTCAATGTATCTGTCTTTTAAAACCCAAGTTGTATCATATTTCAGTTTGCAGTTCTTTTTAAATTGGTTATTTTAATTATCAATGTGTCATCCCTAATAGCAAATGGAAAGTAATTAAATAAAAACAAATACATTTCAGAGTTCATTGGAGAAAGTAAAGATGGCTATCTCTGTTTTCCTATAACTCTTCCAATAGTTAATTATATTAGTAATACACTTTAATTATATAAAAATTAGAAAATTTACATAAGTTAAAAAAGAATTAGGGTATTAATATTCCTTTCCTACAGATAACTAATATTATCATTCAGTAAGGTTTCTCCCAGATTTTTAAATTGCATATTATTAATTAAATACATATTTTTATAAGATCAGGAAAGACTATTTTTTTCCACACTAAACCATATGTCAAGAACATGTTTTCATATCACAAAAGCACACTTAACTATCACTTGTAACAGTGTTTTGTTAACCTGTTTGTGAATTAATAATAAGTTTTAATTGTTACAATAAGAGAGAGAAATTTAAATGCCCAGGAGGGGCCAATCAGGTAGCTTAAATCTTAGAATGTCAGTAGGGACCTGTGAAACAGAGAACACAAGCCTAGTTTAATGGATTTTAACTTTAAAATTAAAACAGAAACAAAAATCACAATGCCAGCCAAACCAAGTTCATCTCTTAGTTGAATGTTGCCTGAGGGTTGTTACTTTGTCACCCCCTACAGTGACTAATGAACTAATTATGGAAATTTAGATTGACAGAAGACAGTTGAACCAAATTAACCAGGTACAGAATGCCTAGATACCCCTTTTTTACACTACATAAGAGGCAAGAAGAGATGAGTATTTCCTAAGAACAAAAACTGTTTTTAGCCAATTGGAAATTAACATTTTTCAAAGTTGAATTATTAGTACCAAATGCGTCTTAAAAAAAATAATAATACAAAGTACAAAATCTCTGAAAGGATGCATTCAAGTACACAGCCTAATAAAAGTAGTTGTCTCTAGGAGGAGAGGTGGGTGGCTAGGAGACCCACTCTTTGTTGTGTACTATTATTTTGGGTAATGAGTTTAACCATTCTGTATGTCTAGATACAGACAGTCTACTTTGTCTAGATTGTCTACATATAGTTTTCTTTCTCCTTTCACTGTTCAGTATTTGTTATGCTTTTGAAATCTGAGAATTCATAGCTTGCATTGATTTTGAAAACTTAACTGTTGTACTACTTTCTTAGGGCTGCCATAACAAATTACCATAAACCAGGTGGTTTAAAATGACAGAAATATATTCTCTCACCGTTCTGGAAGCTGGAAGTCTAAAATCAACATATCAACAGATTGGTTTCTTTTGGAGTCTCTGAGGGAAAATCTGCTGAATGTCTCTCCTAGTTTCTGGTATAACCCAGGAAGTTTGGATGTTCTGTGTCTTGTACACACATCACTCTGGTTTCTGTTTCTCTCTTCATATGTCCTTCCCTTCTGTTTTCTGTTTTCTGGCTTCTTGTTTTCTGTCTCTTATAATGACAGCCATCATTGGACTTGTCCTAATCTAAAATGATCTTCTCTCAAGATCCTTATCTTTATGACACCTGCAAAGATCCCATTCCAAAGAAAGTCACATTGAGATTCTAAGCGTACTTATCTTTGGGGATGGGGCATATTCAATTCAGTACAAGTATGATCTCTTCAAATATTATTTCTTTATTATTCTATCCTTTTTCTCTGGAATTTCAGTTAAATGAGTGCAAGATCATTTCACACTGTCTCTGAAGTCTCAAAATTGAACTCATATTCTCCTTATGTTTTTCATATCTTTCTGTACTATACTTTGTAATTTGTTCATATATGTATTAGTTATTATTATTATTTTTTACTATTGATCAAAATAGCCTGATCTTGGAATAATAATGTATTCAGCTTAAGTTTCTGTACCTTAGCAATTTGGTCTGGGCTCAGCTGGTTGGTGTTTCTCATATCGGGTGGGCTCAGCTGATCATGGCTACGCTTGTTATGTGTCTACAATCAATTGAAGGGTCAATTTGCGCCAGCCATTTCATGATAGCTATAGCTAGAACAACTAGCATAACTGGGCCTTCTCCTCATTTATTCTTTCTCATTGTCCAGCATCTTAGCCTGGGTTTATATATGTTTTGGAGGCAGAATTCCAAGAGTATGAGCTGAAGAGTTGTAACACCTTTTGAAACCTAGATTTGACATTAGCACAGAGTTGTTTCAGTTATATTCTATTGACTAAATCAAGTCACAGAGCCACCTGGACTCTTATAAATTTTTAATCTTGATATCTTTATTTTTATTTATAGGAACACCACTAGAATATATCTTAAAATTTTATAGAAATAGGATCCTGTTTCTGTCTCATGTTTTATATTCCATTTTTAACACTTTTATCGAGTTATATGGGACATATAACAAACTGCATATACATTTTTTGAAGATTTTATTTATTTATTTGACAGAGATCACAAGTAGGCAGAGAGGCCTACTTCTCAGTAGGAGGAAGCAGGCTCCCTTCTGAGTAGAGAGCCCAATGTGGGGTTCAATCCCAGGACCCTAGGATCATGACCTGAGCCAAAGGCAGAGCCTTTAACCCACTGAGCCACCCAGGCGCCCCAAACTGCATATATTTTAAATGCACAATTCGATAATTTTTGACATACAGATACATTCATGAAACTAATATGACAATTAAAATAATAAGTATATCCATCACTCTCAAAAGTTTCCTTATATATTCTTGCACTGCCTTCTTCCTGCCCATCCCTGTCTCCTTTGTCCTGTCCTCAGGCAACAAATGATTTACTTTTTATCACTATAGATTATTTTCCATTTTATCAAATTTTATAGAAATAAAATCACAGGGGCGCCTGGGTGGCTCAGTGGATTAAGCCGCTGCCTTCGGCTCAGGTCATAATCTCAGGGTTCTGGGATCGAGTCCCGCATCGGGCTCTCTGCTCTGCAGGGAGCCTGCTTCCTCCTCTCTCTCTGCCTGCCTCTCTGCCTACTTGTGATCTCTCTGTCTGTCAAATAAATAAATAAAATCTTAAAAAAAAAAAAGAAATAAAATCACACAATATGTACTGATTTTTGTCTAAAATATTTCACCTAGTGTAATGACACTGAGATCCACCCAATTTGTTATGCATGCTATTTGCTTGTTCCTTTTTATTTTTTATGACTATATGAATATGCCAAAATGTATTTATCCATTCACCTCTTGATTGACTTCAAGTCTTTCAAGTTTTTGGCTAGTACAGAGATTTGGGGGAATTTTTAATGTATGCTTGATACAAATACTTTGTGAAAATGTTGTTTGCAGCTCCTTGCTGCTATTGTTGTTCTTGTTGTTGCCTTTTTTTCAGTCAGTGGTTGTATTTTCATTATCATAAAAGTAACTTTTGATGATTATAAGTTCTTAATTTTAATGAAGTCTATTTAACCATTTTTTGCTTTTGTGGGTCATGGTTTTGGTGTGATAATTAAAAAAATATATTTGCCTAACCCAAGGTTAAAAATTTTCTTAGGTATTTCCACCCAGGATTTTTATTATTTTAGGTTTAAAATTTAGTCCTAGGGGTGCCTGGGTGGCTCAGTCATTAAGCATCTGCCTTCGGCTCAGGTCATGATCCCAGGGTCCTGGGACTGATTTCCATCCACATCAGGTTCCCTGCTGGGCGGGAAGCCTGCTTCTCCCTCTCCCACTCCCCCTGCTTGTGTTCCTTCTCTGTGTCTCTCTCTGTCAAATAAATAAATAAAATCTTAAAAAAATTAAAAATAAAATTTAGTTATATAATCCACTTTAAGTTATTTTTTTATGTGGTTCATGTTATGGAACAAATTTCATTTTTGATTATTGTAGGTGGATATATTGTTTTGCCATAATTTATTTCTGCTATGTTATAAGTCCTGATTTTTTTTTCCATTTTATTTATTTTTTCAGCGTAACAGTATTCATTGTTTTTGCACAACACCCAGTGCTCCATGCAAAACGTGCCCTCCCCATTACCCACCACCTGTTCCCCCAACCTCCCACCCCTGACCCTTCAAAACCCTCAGGTTGCTTTTCAGAGTCCATAGTCTCTTATGGTTCGCCTCCCCTTCCAATTTTTTTTTTTTAATAAACATATAATGTATTTTTATCCCCAGGGGTACAAGTCTGTGAATCGCCAGGTTTACACACTTCACAGCACTCACGATAGCACATATCCTCCCCAATGTCCATAGCCCCCTCCCCCTCTCCCAATCCCACCTCCCCCCAGCAACCCCCACGTCACTCGGCATCAGGGAAATACAAATCAAAACCACAATGAGATATCATCTCACACCAGTCAGAATGGCTAAAATTAACAAGTCAGGAAATGACAGATGCTGGCGAGGATGCGGAGAAAGGGGAACCCTCCTCCACTGTTGGTGGGAATGCAAGCTGGTGCAACCACTCTGGAAAACAGCATGGAGGTGCCTCAAAATGTTGAAAATAGAACTACCCTATGACCCAGCAATTGCACTACTGGGTATTTATCCTAAAGATACAAACATAGTGATCCGAAGGGGCACGTGTACCTGAATGTTTATAGCAGCAATGTCTACAATAGCCAAACTATGGAAAGAACCTAGATGTCCATCAACAGATGAATGGATCAAGAAGATGTGGTATATATACACAATGGAATACTATGCAGCCATCAAAAGAAATGAAATCTCGCCATTTGCGATGACATAGATGGAACTAGAGCGTATCATGCTTAGTGAAATAAGTCAATCGGAGAAAGACAACTATCATATGATCTCCCTGATATGAGGACATGGAGAAGCAACATGGGGGGTTAGGGGGATAGGAGAAGAGTAAATGAAACAAGATGGGATTGGGAGGGAGACAAACCATAAATGACTCTTAATCTTATAAGTCCTGATTTATATTGATATAAATTTTATTTAATTATCAATTTTGGGGCACCTGGTTAGCTCAGTTGATTAAGTATTCAACTTTTGGTTTCAGCTCAGGTCATGAGATCTAGCCCAACACTGGGCTCCGTGCTCAGTGGGAAGTCTGCTTAAAGATTCTCTCTCTCTCTCTGCCCCTATCCCTACTTATGGGTGCACTCGCTCTCTCTCAAATAAATAAATAATAAATCTTTAAAAAATAAGTAAATAAATTGCCAGTTCTTTTAAAGGCTTTTATGTATCAAAAAGAAAAAGGATTTTTTTTTTATATTTATTCACATAACTACCAGTGACAGTTCACTTAAGTTCTTTTTATAGATCCAGATTTCCAATGCCATTTTCTTTCTCTCTGAATTATTTTCTTTAATATTATCTTTTTGCGAAAGTCGACTGGTAATGAATTATTTAATCCATTAATAAATAAAATAAAATAAAATGTTTCATATTTCTGTTAAAGGTTTACTTCATCTTGGTTTTTTGAAAGATCTTTTCATTGGGTATAGAATTTTAGGTTAATAGGGATTTCTGCAACACACAACTTCCCTTGAATTTTAAAAATATTGTTCCACCATTTCCTGGCTTTGTTTTCTCTCACAGTTTCCATTCTTATCTTTGTCTTCTCTATATAATAGGTCTTCTACTCCAGCTGTTTTTAAGACTTTCTTTATATCACCATTTTCAAACAATTCAATTATGTTGTAACTTTACATCATTCCTTGTTTTGAGGGGGAGGTTGTTGAGCTCCTTGGATATGAAAGTTCCTAATTTTTATTGGATTTGGAAAATTTTCTGTCATTTTTAGAAATATGTTTTGTACTTCAACAGCTCCTCCACTTGTGTACTCCAATTACACGTATATGTGGCTGCTTGAACTTTTTCCACAGTTCATAGCAACTCTGACCTTTCCTTCCTTCTTGCTTGCTATCTCTTCTGTATCTCTACTTACAATGTTCAATTTTCCCTCTGATTCGGGAATATATGGAATAACTTTATTATAGCTGTTTTAATGTTCTGATGTACTAATTTTACCATCTGTGTTGTTTTCTCATTATAGGTCTTATTTTCTTGCTGTCTTACATGCCTGTATTTCTTTTTTAACATCTTAATTTTGTTTTTCAGTCTTCCAAGATTCATTGTTTATGTACCACACCCAGTGCTCCATACAGTAAATGCCCCCTTGATATTTTAATTTGGTTCCCATGATTGTGAATTTCACCTCATTGGGTACTGCACATTTTTTCTATTCTTATAAATACCTTACTTGGAAGTAGGTGTTTATTTATTTATTTTTTTTCCTTCAAGTTTTACTCCTAAGCTTTGTTAGGTGAGACTAAGATGATACATCAGGACTTATTTTTCTCTTACTACAGAGTCAATGTCTTTTTGGGTACTCTGCCTAATGCCCAACAAATTGTTAAACTTTCCACTCTATCTGTTGAAAAAAGGAACTTCTCTGACTACATCTGAATTCCAACAATTATTCCTCCTAATCCTTCTATCTTGACTCATGCACTGATCAGTGGTTATTGGGAGACCTGAGTGGAAGAATCTTTGTATTTCTGGAGCTCTCTAATTCAAAAACTCTTATTTTTTCCCTTTGAACTCTTTACATTTTAACTTCTCTCTCAACTCACTCAGGGAGATTGCTGAACTTCACTATTATCTCTCCCTACATGGTGAACTAAACATTCTTTCTGGGCAGCAAACTGGGGCAATCATGAGATCACTTGGCTTGTTTCTTGTCAGTTAGGAATCACTGTTCTTCATTCCAGATATCTGATGCTAAGAAAATCATTGTTTCATAGATTTGTCTTGCTTTTCCAGTTGTTTTAAATGGGAGGGTAAATCCACTCCTTTTTATTCTACATTAGGCAGCAATGGAAGTTTCCATTCTTGAATTTAAAATATTTAAGAGTCCACTTTGTGGTATATCTGATAATTCATATATTTTATATCTTTGAGGGGGTCTGACTTAGAGACCCAATCTATTTTGGACTTCTAAAATATTTTAGTTCATGCTTTCATTGTATTAAGGCAACATTATTCTGAGAAGTCTGGGCTAGAGGCGTAAGCCAATGTTCTTGGTGGTTTTCTTTTTTCTTCTACTAGGTTCTCTAAGATCTGACTTTTGTTGTTGGTGTTGTTGTTAATAATTTCAGACCTTGGGATTACTTATACAAATGGAAAAGAGAATTCCACTTCTTCTTCACCAAAATTCCCTAAATCTTAAAACTATTGAGAGCTCTTACACATTTAAAGATATGTTTGTCAAAATTTATTCCGCATTTTTAGATGTTTAATAGTGCATATTTTAATAACATTGAAGATGTCATATTGCCAGAACAATTCTAAATAACAGTTTCAAAGATAAATTTTCAATTATTACTTCAAATGTAATTTTCATGATTTTCTTTCATGAGTCTAGAAAGTAAAAATTAGCAAGAACTTATCATCCTTATTATTATAGACTCTTCTCCCCAAAGCACTGATGAAATCAATATCTCAATTTTGGTGATATCAAATAATTAATTTTATTGATCTTCTTTTCCACTGATTAAACTGGGTATTTCTTCCGAAATTTTGAATATAGATCCTACCTTGGGTATGCATATATTTTGTTGTTTTCTAACATTCAAATAAACTATCACATTTTTAAAATGTTTCTCGTGATATCATGCAATCTTTTTGACAAAAAAAAATATCTGAACAACAGATGAAAGAATATGAGTGCTTAAGTGACATTTGATACTGAAAACATGGGAAGGCAGTTGATCAGAATAATATTAGTTAGTCTAGAAATGAGTTGTTAACAGAAAGCAAATCTGGCAGTGCCAACTCTGAACATGATATAATTTGACATTATAATCATTCACCTTATACTCTTTGTACTAATTCTTTATATTTAAAAAGTAAGCTTGTCTTTATATTTTGGCTTCCTGTGTGATTTCTTGCAAAGAAAGTAAGTTGGTCAAGGAAACCATAAATCTTGTCTGCTTAGCATTATATTTCTTTTTTGTGAGTTATTAAATTAACATTCAGTTTTGCCTCAGTTTTTGTGAGCTTGACTGATATGAGACCATCTGGGAAAGATTGAAAAACTTAGAATTGAAACTTGAAATACTATGAACACATAGACTTTGAGATGAGATACATATTACCTCCTAGTCAGCCACCCCTAATTGACTCCTTTGCCTTAATTATCTAAGCAGCCATTTATTTCTCCCATTATAAATTTAATAATACATCTATCCATCCATCCATTCACCCACTTATCTATTCACTGAAAACCAGCACTTCTCTTCCCTATATCTACCTCTGTGTTTGTTAGTAGTAATAAGAGACAAATAATTACATCCTACTAGCCTTCTTTATGGGGAAGACAGATTCTTAAAACATGTAAGCATAATCATGTGTTATAAGAGCAAATATAGAAAAATGTGGCATTTAGTAGAATCACCAAGGGAGGATGATCAATTCCACTTAGTTTACCTGGTAGTACAAAAAAAAAAAAAAAAGGGAAACAAATATTTATAAATTTTTCAAAATAATTACTTCCTTTCACTCTTTCTGAAATTACGCCTGTGGTTATAAGAGGGTATGAATTGATCCTGGACATACTTTTAAAATAGGAAAATATGTACACAAGTAAAATTTAATGAAAAAAATAACTAAAATTCCAAAAGTTGTACAGTATACCAATGCAGTTCTTCATTTGAGAAGCATATGTTGAACACCAATGGTGTACAAGGCACACTTTCAGTCACTGAATTTTGTGACTAAAAATAATGCATTGATGGGTGTGAACTTGACACTTTTTTAAGAATATTTTGCAGGTTATTATTTATAAGACTTTGAACTTCTCATGTTACATTTTAAATTATTGGAAGACACAATCATTATAAGCATAAAATTTTATTGGCTTATACTCTTTGATGTCAAAATAGAAACAACTGTAGTTTATCATGTAAATAGAGAAAAGCTCTTAAACTGTTTCATAGTACTTTTTTAAAATATTTTATTTATTTGACAGAGAGAAATCACAACTAGGCAGAGAGGCAGGCAGAGAGAGGGGAGGAAGCAGGCCCCCCGCGGAACAGAGAGCCCGATGTGGGGCTCGATCCCAGGACCTTGGATCATGACCTGAGCTGAAGGCAGAGGCTTTAACCCACTGAGCCACCCAGGCGCCCCCTGTTTCATAGTACTTTCACCAAAAAATGTGCATCTATGTTTAACTATTGAGTATTAATCTTTAAAACATACATATGTGTATAAATACATCATATAGATCTATTTATCTCTGTATCTACTTATCTACCCATTTATAACTCTCCATCCATCAAGAAAGCTTATTTATTTCATTTTATTCTAATTTATTTATTTATTTTTTTAAGATTTTATTTATTTATTTGACAGAGAGAAAGAGGACAAGTAGCAGAGAGGCAGGCAGAGAGGGAGAGGGAAGCAGGCTCCCTGCTGAGCAGACAGCCCGATGTGGGGCTCCATCCCAGGACCCTGGGATCATGACCGGAGCCGAAGGCAGACACTTAACCAACTGAGAAACCCAGGCGCCCCTCTATTTTATTTCTTTTCAGTGTTCCAGAATTCATTTTTTATGCACCACACCCAGTGCTCCATGCAATACGTGCCCTCCATAATACCCACCACCACTATTATAATGCAAGAATGAAAAAAATAGAAATCCCACTCCCCTCTCCTCCAAAACCCTCTGTTTCTCAGAGTCCACAGTCTCTCATGGCTTGTCTCCCCCTCTGATTTCTCCCAACTCACTTCTCTCCATCTCAAAACATGAAGGAACTATATTTGTTTTCTTGAGATATGACATTTGTGCTCAGTGATTATGGGATAAAACACAAGGAAACTAAAACTACTGACTTGATACATATGAGTAGCTTACAAAATTTGCTTTAATTGTCCCATTATAAAATTTGTAAAATTTTGGCCATGCATTGAGAATTTTGGATGTTTATTTACTTTAAGATTACTGAGAAAATATATTGTGTCATCTGATTACAGTACAGAAATGTACTTACCAGTGCTGCAATTGTGACTCTAATGGCTGGTACTTAACAGTCAAACAGTAATTGATTGTTTAATAAAATTTTTTACTACACTGACACAAACCAAATCGTATGCATATTCTTAAACTAGTTTATTAAGTTAAATAGAACAAAAACTAGTACGTTTAAAGTGTGGCCATTAAAAAAAGCCACAAAGCCCAAGGATTTAAATTTCATTCAATTCACTTACTGAATATTTTCTTACTGAATATTTTCTATGTATAGGGCATGATATTAGGTGATATAAATAAGAACATATCATAAGCCTTTTTTCATGGAGAATCAAATATGATAACTATGATAAATACAAATGACAAAAAAGAGGTATGAGACAAAGAGTACAGATGGAGTGATTAACTGTTCTTTTTTTTAATATTTTATTTATTTATTTGACAGAGAGAGAGGTCACAAGTAGGCAGAGAGGCAGGCAGAGAGAGAGGGAGAAACAGGCTCCCCACTGAGCAGAGAGCCCAATGCGGGGCTCGATCCCAGGACCCTGAGATCATGACCTGAGCCGAAGGCAGAGACTTAAACCACTGAGCCACTCAGGTGCCCCTGATTAACTGTTCTTGAGAGCAGACAGCTTTTGCAGAAGTCTTGCTTAAAGTGGGCTTTTGATTATTAAGTAGAAAATATTCAGGTAAATGGGGGTGGTGAAAAACAGGTGTTGACAAAAGAGAAAACTAGATTAGTCTTTCAGGAAACCCTATGTTGTACAATAACCTGCAATGCAAAATGCAAATTTAGAGTAGGAGGGGAAGATGAGTCTGGAATGTAGACATGATCTGATTCTACAGGATCTTGTGACCCGTGCTAATACTATCATCATGTGGATAATGGCAAGCCACTGAGAAATAGTTAAAGCCAGAAACGGAGGTAAAACCAGTTACACAAGCACACACCTCATCCACACTTAAAAAACACGTTATTTAATTTATATTTCCAAAAGAGAAAAAGAAAACAACTGAATCTTCCCAAAGACATATAAGTTTTAGTTTTGGAAATCCTTAGGGATTTTCAAGGCCAATGTCCACTTTGTGCAGATGAAGAAATTAATTCTTCAAAGCTAAATGAAATTTTTAAGGTCTTAACCACTGACCAGATACAGATCTGGACTAGAACACAGGTTCCCCAATTAATTGTCCATAGAGTTATTTGGAGATTCAAAATCACTATGATTTAGAAAATGTTTTGCAAAACACCAACACTTGGTACTAACTGCTTCCCAACCATCGTTCTCCTATAACAGCTCTTACGTTTAAGTTTCATTAATGCAGGCTTTTAGGGTTCTTGTCTTTCAGATAAATATTTGGCATATGTTTTGTTAATAGGAGTAGCATTTGTTTTTTATATGGCTTTCTACAATCTGGATCTGATTGAAAACAAAATGAATGTGTCTGAATATCTACCCCTCAACCCCAGCATGGAAGTCCAGATACAGAATAGCTGTGCATTGGCAAAGGCCCAAAACTGAAACAGAAGGAGATGCCAAAGGTCTGATGACAGAGTCAAGGTTTTTGGCTTATCTGTGAAGGAAAATTAACACATGGGCTTTAAATGAAAAATACCCCATCTCCATGCAAAATGCAGGAACATTAATTATAAGAATAAAGTCTATTCATATCTTATTTCAGAAGAAGGTGGGTTATTTTTCATTCTGGATGCACTGATTGTTATTCAATAACCTTGCTGGATTTTGCCCTTAACTGCATTTATCAACTATGAGAGTTACTCAGAAAATAAGTTTATAAGGTTAATCATCAGCACATTATGCAGAATGCAGAAAATTTAGTGATGGTTTTACATTATGCTGGCATGTAAAAGAATATTTCAAAGGGCTCAGCTCTGGTTGTGACATGATAGTTCCTTAATTAAGAATGGCTGTTCTTCCCCATGTGTGCTCCCTACACAAGAAGCTAAGATTTAATTTTTTTTAATCTCAAAAATTTTCAACTACAAAAAAAAGATCAATTTGTTGACTTGATTAAAAAAAACACTAATACTTAATACTTTTAAATTACTATTTAAGGAAGGAGCCATTCTACCAACATTTGGACTTCAGTTTTAAAAGTAAATGTATGTGTATATTTCTTACTGTGTGTGTTTGTGGTTGTGTGACCATAATAAACTGCTCAACTCTCTTTTCAAAACTGTTGGTAAATCATTGAATTTATTGGCACTAGAGATATACAAATTGTGACTTTTGCTTCTGAACTAGCATACCGCCCCAGTAATTATAACTCATTCTGAATGTCTATTAGGTACCGGGCATGGTTATGTACATTTCATTCCCCCCCCCAAAGCATTATTGAGGTTTAATTTATATTAAGTGAAGTTCCAGTGTACAATTTAAAATTTAAGCATACAATTTGGTTGTCTTTACTGCCAAAATCAAGATATGGAATAATTTCATCACTATGAAAAGGTTCCCTTGGGCATATTTGCTTTCATTCCTCTCTCCCAACACAAGCACTAGATGACCACTATTCTTTCTGCCACTGTAATTTTGGCTTTTCTAGAACTTCATACAAACTTAATCATATGGTATATTGTGCAGTGTGTTTGACTTTATCCACTTAGCATAATGAGTTTAAAATTTATCCAGATTGTGTGTATTAATATTTTGTTCTTCTTGTAGTTGAGTAGCATTACATAGTATGGATATAAAACAATTTGTTTATATATTTGCTAGCCTGTGGACATCTGGAGAGTTTACAGTTTCGGAATATTAAGCATCATGATATAGCAGCATTTGCCTGCAGTTCTTTCAGGAAACAAATCTTTGGGTGAATACACATTGTCAATTTTGTTGGGAAAATACCTAAGTAGTTGCGAACTCCTATAATGGGTATATGTTTAACTATATAAGATATTGACATTCCTGGTTTCTAAAGAGACTATACCACTTTGCTTTCCTTCCAGCTGTACCAAGAATTTCAGTTCCCATGCAGCTTTAAGGATACTTGGTATTATTCAATTTAACCCTTATAATGGATGTGTGATCCTTTTTACTGTGGTTTAATTAAGTAGTTTTTTTTTAATATCATCTATTATTCATATATCTTCTTTGTGAAGTACCTGTTCATCTTTTGCCTTTTGTTTTATTTTACTCAGTTATTTTTTTTAACATTTCATTGTAAATATTCTTTTTTTTTTTATATATTTTATTTATTTGACAGAGAGAAATCATGACTAGGCAGAGAGGCAGGCAGAGAGAGAGGAGGAAGCAGGCTCCCTGCGGAGCAGAGAGCCCTATGTGGGGCTCGATCCCAGGACCCTGGGATCATGACCTGAGCCAAAGGCAGAGGCTTCTACCCACTGAGCCACCCAGGCGCCCCGTAAATATTCTTTATATATTTGGATACAGGCCCATTACTTACTTTTATATTGTGTACACATTGTTTCCAAGTCTGTGCCTTGCTTTTTCATTTTTTTTAAACTAGGTCTTTCATGGTTTTTAATCTGGATAGATACCATTAATACCATTTTATCATTTTCCCTTTATGTTTTGTACTGTGTGTGTCCTATTTAATATTTTTTCCCAATTTAATACCACAAGGATTTTCTTATATGCTTTCTTCTAGTGTATAATGGTTTTAGCTCTTTTCTTTAGGTCTATGATCAATTTCATGTATAGTTTGAGGTATGGTTTGAGGTATGGGTCAAAGTTTTTTTTCCTCCTTTTTTTTTCCTTATATATACTTGGCTATTGCAGCACCATTTATTGAAATAAATATACATTCCCCATCATATTACCTTGTCACCTTTGTCAAAACATGTTTGACTATGTTAACTGTGAGAAGTGTAAGTCTATTTCTGCCCATTCCATTTTGCTCCATTGGTTTTGATGTCTATCATTATGTGAATATCATAATGTAGCTTTCTCGTAAGTTTTGGAATCAGGTAGTCTAAGTCCTCCAATCCTATTCTTCATTTTCAAGAATGGCTAGTTTTATATATTATTTAATTTAATCCTAACAACATGGTCTGGTATAATTGTTATTGCTATTCCATTTTACACATAAGGAAATGAATGCAGAGAAATTAATATGCCAAATTTGAACATTGACAGTGTGACTCCAAAGTTCATACTTTTAACCATTATGTAGCCCTGTTTTCCTGCTTATGAACAAAAATTCAAAGGATTTTTTTTTTTATAATTATGGAATGAAAAAAAAATACCCTATGTGACTGCCCAGGCTCTCAGACAATAGCTCCAGGAGTAGTTTTACTGGGTGTACAAGAGGAGGGAATGGCATTATCCAACATTGTATCATTAAAGAATGTGGTTTTCTATGTGCCTAAAGCAGAGATGAATGTATGCAATCATTTGATAAGAACATAGTATTAGAGCTATTTTCTCTAGATCCAGGAATTAGTTTATATTACATTATCTGAATAGTGACCATATTCACAAAATAAAATAAGAAAAAAATCATTCTCTGGGGCCAAACACTAAAATGGAGTTGGTAATAAATCTGCCCCTATAGATAAAATCTTATAAACTCTCTTCCCGTATTTGAGCTGATTCCTAAGAATTGATAGAAAAGTTCTCAGTTGAAAAGGGAAAATGGGGGGGGGCACCTGGGTGACTCAGTGGCTTAATCCTCTGTCTTCGGCTCAGGTCATGATCCCAGGGTCCTGGGATAGAGCCCCACATTTGGCTCCCTGCTCAGCAGGGAGCCTGCTTCCCTCTCTCTGTCTCTTGTGACCTTTCTCTCTCTCTCTTAGTCAAATAAATAAAAAAAAATCTTTAAAAAATTTCAAAAAAAAGAAAAAAGGGAAAATGAACAAGTTAATCTATGCAAAATCTGAGCCCAAGAAAGAGGTTTGTCTGCCCTGAGCACGGTGCCCACTTCGTAAATACATGTGCAGAGGCAAGACTGGGAAGGAACAAGGAGCTCACCATCACAAAAACCCATGCAGGAAGTGTTGATGGTCTATACAAGCAATCCAACTGAAAAGACATTTTTGAGGTAGAATCCGAAGGATACAGTAAGCATTTGAAGAGGACAGATGTTTGAATTTTTCAAATCATAATTTTCCTTGCAATATGAACATTTTTCTTTGAAAAGAAAAAAAAAAAACTCTTCAAATGGGCTCTTCAGGACAGTTCTTTATTTTTAGCACTAACTTTAATGTTAACAAGGAAGAGCTTCTTAGAGTAATAGGATGGGAAAGAGAGAATGGATGGTTTTCCTAGTCCTGTGTTTCATGATGAATAAAGGCTCATCTGGCCCCAGCACCCTCATCTCTACCACCAAAAGAATGTCCCTCAATGCATTCATGAGTTCCAACTTTAGCATGTTAGGAGCCTGTTACCTTCAAACTGGCAAGGTAGACCACTATAGGATGAATGGTCATGTATTTTAAAAACCCGGCATTTTTCAATCTTGAGGGAAAAAAAGTGATGGTGTGAATTAGACCATATGCCTGTTCTCTGAATGCAGTTATTACTGGCTCTAGCTAATTTCGCCTAGTCCTAGATACAAACTAATGAAGATCCACAGCCTCAGCATGCACTGAGAATCTTCCCAACAGTGTAACCAAGGATCTGAATCAGGAAGCAGGAAACAGCCTTAACTCTCTCTCTGGTCAATATGATGCAGGTAAATAAATATCTTACGTGTGAAATGATCTGTGAGGGTGCATGTGTGCTTCTGGATGAGTTGAAAAGTAAAGGAAGGAAAACACAATCGTGCAACTGGTTAATGTCTCTGCATGATGCAAGGTTAGTATCTGGACTGACAATGGCACACAGTTATCTGGGCTGACTAGTCATTTAGGGCATTGCCTAGACATATCTGAAAGATGGCCATCCAGTCTCAAATTAGAAATACACAGAATAGAAAAAACAAATCCACCCAAGATAGCATATCCGAACATTTGGGACAACATGGTTTTGCATTCTGAAAATGAGCCATTTTCAGCTGCATGATATCAACAGAGAGGTTTAAAATTCTAAAAAAGAAAAAAAAAATCAGCCACATCTGGCTCTTTCATGCTGGTATAGTCACTCACCTTTCTCGAGAGCTTTAAAATATTCTTGTGTTTTCTGTACTTCGGTTTCCTCATTTGCTACCTGACTGTCACACTTCAAGAAGTATCATTAAGGCAAAATAGATTTGTATTGTGCTGATCCTTTAGCAAGGAAAAAAAAAAAGAACTTGGAAAAATTTTTTTCCTAGTTCTTCCCTTTATAACTAATAGAAGTTAGATCTATAATTTTCTGGGAAGAGAGGGAAATCCCCACCTGGTTTATTCAGCACTAATTTTGGCCACAAATATTCTGGCTGGGGCTTTGGGGAAAAGGGAAGATGCATGCAAGTACTGTTTTGGAAAGACAGAACTGTCTAATATGTAAGGAGAGGAAGTGGAAATGTGAACGGGGAATGGAGAAGTGACTTTGCCAGCATGCATCTCTCATAGCTTGGCTTGCTGACCAAAAAGCCACCACTGGAGATATCCCCACAAGTTAGAGGACAGAATCGTAAAATTAGCCTTCATCAAATAAAAACAATCACCTGATGATACAAGTGCCTACTGATATCCTTGAACGTCAATATATAATAACTGATAAGAACTAGAAATCATTTAGCAGAGAACGCGAACTCTTTCTAACCATCTTAACTTTCTCCATCCTCAGAAGCTCTTTTCATAGACTCAGGATATCTCTGTGTTAGGAAAAGTCTTTGCTGCAATCTCTTCATAACTCAAGCTATTATCCTCTCATTCCTCTGCTTTTTTTTTTTTTTTTCAAAAAATATTTTATTTATTTCAGAGAGAGCGCAAGAGCACAAGCAGGGAGGGGGTTGTTGAGGGAGAAGCAGGCTCCTGACTGAACAGGAGCTCCACTTGGGGCTTGATCCCAGGACCCTGGGGTCAGGACCTGAGCCAAAGGTGTTTAACCAATTGAGCCACCCAGGTGCCCCTCATTCCTCTGCTTTTTTCTGCTCTTCTAATTATGTTTTCATTTCTTAAACTTTTAATCTGGTTTCTGATTGTACAATTCTATTGAAATATGGTCACTAATATCCCCCATCCTCTATTTATATTTCATTCTTCCTAAAGGCTCTGTAGCACTTAGCATTTTCAATATCCCTCTTTACTTGAGATTAATCTCTCTTTTTGCCTCTGTGGCTCTCAACATTGCCATTCTCCTACTTTTCTGGATCATCTTTCTGTCTCTTTGGGTGGTTTTGTCTTCTCCTGACCCCTAAACTTAATATTTCCTGAACCAGATTTCTGTCCTCTTAAAATTTGAAAGTTAAGGTTAACCTTTAACCGATGGACTCTCTCTAGACTGGCTGCTGGGAGCGTCACAGAAACTGGCTACACTGAAGTCTTACAGGCAACCAATCCTGGAAGAGGGCAGCAAGGTAAGTTCAGGGCACTGGTTCTGCGGAGGTGAAGAGCTGTGACCGCATACATGCTCACTGGCTTGAACTTCGGTTCCTGATCATACTAGTGGCTAGGGCTAAAATCCCCATAAACACGAATACTGGAATGATAGAACAGAATTTTATTGGCCTTACAACTCTATTGCCAAGGCTCAGACCTCTCTTTCGTGATTACCCCAGAGGAAGGGAGCTCGGGTATTTTTTTCAGCATGAGTACTCAGATACTAGATCAGGCTAGGTGCTAAGGTTCCACCATATCACATAGTGGTTGAACCTCAGTTCCTGATCATGCCCCAGTAATGCTGGCACCTCCCAGTCCAAGAGTTTAGAAACCCTCTAGACCAACAGCCAGGTCCCACTCCAAGAGTCTAATGCCCAGCCTGGTCAGACTTCTGCATGCTGTTGCAGAATGCAAAAAGCCACAGAGGTCTACACACCTGCTTCTACTCTCATTTAAGTGAGTTTTCTCCATTGATGCTGTTCCAGAATTTTTCTGTGCTTGCTTCCTGATAATTCATGTTTGCCTGATCTATAAGGTTTTTTTTTTTTTTCCTCAAGGAACTCATCTGCTCTCCTGACTTTTCTCTACTTACACTGAGTTCAAGGTCTGAAAATGATTTATTAAATCTTATGTCTCCATTCCTGAGCATGATGGCCGACACAGGTAATAGTTCTGCCCTACTAACTTCAATAAGCAGGCAGCAGAAGTCACAGGCATATTTTGAATAGATGAATGAGAAACACAGTACTAACAAAGTTTTGTTTTGTTTTGTTTTTAAGAAATTCATTTTCCCTTATTTGCTTCCTATCTTTGTGAAGAATGCGATAATTGACTCTCATCCAAGCCCAATACCCTGGGGTCATTTCCAAATCTTGTCTCTGTTTCCATGTTGGTGAGAGTGGGATTAGGAGATATAATGCCACCTCTAAATTTTGATTGTTTTACATTGTCATTTCTCACTGGACTTCATCCCCACCCTGGGCAAGAACCAAGCTGCCACACCACTACGTCATAGTCATGTTATATCTTCTGTTGCTCTACACTTTTCTTTTGTATATATCTTGTCTCCTCATCTAAAAGGACAGTTCTCTAAGGGAAGCAACCCTTTTTATCCAGAACAGTTTTGCACATAACTGCTGCTTAAGAAATACTGGTTGATTTTGATTAGATGATGATAGTGTGAGAGCAGACATCCTTCAGCTCTGTAAGAGAATAAAAACAGGAGTGAGAGAAGCATCACAAGGGTATGGAGGAGCAAAAAGAAATTAGGAGGTGTTCAAAGATGTGTCATCCACTTCGCAATTTTTTATTAGAATGAGATCATCTTAAAGATCCCACAGGCCACTCTGACCAATTGTCCTGAAAGCACATGGATTTTCAGTTCTACTGCAGACAGCTGACAATTTCTAGCCTAATGAAATCTGCTCTCTAATCAAACCAAGAGCTTTCTGCTTTTCCAGTTGGTGAGAATCATAGAAAATTTAGACATGGGAATATTTACAATATTTTCTGAGACATACAAAATTTATTTCAAAAAATCTCTGGGCAGAATACAAAAGGAGAACACCCCAGACAGAAGAAAGAGGCACATGTTTTCCTGGAGGGCTACAGCTCTTACAGATGTCTGACCTTGTTTTCAGGGTTCAGGACAACATTACTGGATTTCCCCATCTGAAATTAATGCCATCCATCTACATACAGGCAAGTGTCTAGAGAGACACAGCCCAAGGAGCCAGCTTGCAGACTAAATGGGAATTGAATGCCCAGGTTACTTGGGTCTGGGGAACAAGATATTTTCACACGTGTTCATCAAATGAATGCTTGCTCTGTAAGCAACTTCATTTTGTGAAATTACTGGGAAATTTATTGGAATTATACAAAGAATTTATCAAAAAAAATAAAAAACAAACAAACATTAGGCTTGGATTCACTTGTGAAGATCACAGTGTTGTCCCACGTGTATGGGCCTATACCTTAAAATCTGTGTATTGAAATAAAGTTCAGTACATAGAAATAGTGTTGTATCATTTTCACTGTCCTTTGTCTTACTTCAAAATTCCATGGCACGTGTTTGCTTGTCTATCTCCCCATACATATGTATGTTTTGTGTGTGTGAAATTATAGCTCAAAAACAACATATGTGATTTTAATGGTGGTTTCCAGAACAACTCCTTTCTTAAACCTTTGAGTAGGTTTATCTCATCTATAGACAAAGTTAAGAACATCAGAATCCCATAAAAGGGACCCATGAACTGAACCTCCTCCCCACGTCTTCAGCTTCATCTACAACCACTCATTCTTTGAACTGTGTATTCTAGAAATTGAATTTTACATAGTTCTCTCAAACGTTTGGCCATCGCAAACCAATATGCCTTTCCATTGTTATTCCCTCTGCCTGGAATGCTTCACCCTTTTTGTATGAATCATAAAATCATAAAACATATCTGGTTTGACAGTCTTAGAATTAAGAAGAATCAAGAATTAAGAAGATGCCTACTCTTTATTCTGAAAGGCAGAAAGAGAAAGAGAAATGGCACAGAGTCAGGCCCCTCCTATAGAGAATTTTTTTCACCACTTTTCTCTGTGCATGTCATTAGGCCTCTTGAATCTAGTTTTTCATCTGTAAAAAGAAAGATAATGATATATATGTCATATGGTTGTTACAAGGATAAGATAAGGTCATATGAAATTTATAAGCAAAGAAAATACTAGTTTTTGCATTCATTTCAGACCATCAATTATATGGCTTTGCAACTTTCTCCCCAGCTAAGGCTTTTATGATTCTGTCAGTGTTATTTTTTTCTTCAGGATTGTCCAAGAGCTGTCACCAGGAGACATCAATCTCCTGTATATTTGCTTTTGGAATTTGTCATCAGGAGGTTTGTCTAGATTCAGATTATTCATTATTAAAAGAAAATATCATCCAATTTAGCTTAAGAGCTTCAGCAAACATGTGTAGAGTGAGGGTGGAGGTATTTTCAGAATTTAGAGACCTTAGTACAACTACATGTCTGGCCCTTTCTCTACCCTTTCCTTCCAAAATAGCAAGATCCCTTCGCCTTACTTTTCTATGTGTCTCGTCTTCCCTGTTTTCCTGGTAGATAAATTTCTTCCATGTGGGTTGTAATTTCTATTGTTCCATGACTTTAGCTCCTTTAGCTCTCTACTTGGTATAACTTATAAATCTGGTTTCTAACAGCATCGAATAAGAACACCTTTTTCTCTTAGTTCCAATTCTTGTTAGCTGGAGAAAGTATTCGTGTGCTGGCCTATTCTGTTCAGGGAAGTTAAGGTCAATTTGTACAATCTGGCTCCTGATGGGCATCCACATCTGAACAGCAGTGCTATAGGAAATGATTTATGGTCTTTTTTGTCTGAAGACAAAAGTTACTATCTCTATTAAAGAGCTCACTTTCAAATCTTACCAGGACTGAAACTTCCTGAAACCTCAGGAAGCTTCAAGATCTATCAGGTTAGCCTGATCAAGGGACAGGGTAAAGAGTAGATTCCAGCATTAACCTCAGCTTTCGAATTCCATGAACTTTTTCTGTCCTGCTTGGCTTCCGGTCCACTATCCAGAAAGCTTCCTCCTTCAGCCCCCTTTGTTTCTTCTAAATTATCTGAGTTCCCTGAAGCTTTTTGTCAAAGGAAGGAGAATAAGAATATAGATCAAGTGTCAATTTTGTCCCTTAGATTTGATCTACAGCTTTCAAAAAGCTATTCTGGAAACTGACAGAAAACTCACACTCACCTGGCTGTGGTGAGCACTGTGGTTGTCTTTCTAAGACTTTTTACCTCCTTCCCACCTTATTATGTATATCCAGGTAATGACAGTACATTGATCCACTCCAGCATCTGGGATGGTGAGTTTAGATTTGTTTAAACCACAAAACCAGTTAACACTTTAGGAAATCTATTTCTAAGCATACCAGCTTTGGTATTCCTTTGGCCATAGGGATTACCTGAGAATGAGTACTTGGTCAAAAGGACACAAAGGTGGGTTTTTATTTAAAAAAAAAATGTTTCTCTGACAGATTTACTAGAAAGGCAGGTCACTTTTGCCTTGGACAAAGAAACCTATAAATCATATCTCACTGGCCATCTTATTACTATAAGAAAGACAGTCTTTATATGAAGCTGTTATTGTAGAAAGTAGATAAAAGAAATAAAGAATAAGTGTGTCTTAGTGACACCATTGACCACCAAAGTGAAATAAACCAAAAGCTCTTCCTACCTTTGTATTTTTAAGATACATAAGTCAATAGGTTGAATGTGTTATTTAAGCCATTTGTACTGACATTTTTTATTCCCATCCAAAACATCCCAACTGATACCTTGGCTTCAGCATAAAAAAGAAATTGTTGGCTTACACAACAGAGATTTTCCAAAGTATTCTGTCTTCAGGCATGACTGGGTATAGGAACTCACATGATTACATTAGGATTTATCTTGTCTCTGCTGAATCTTTTACTCATTTGGGTTCATTTTCTGGTTTCATGAGTGGTAGACCCTGGAAACTCAGTAGATTGCTATTGATTTTGTAAGTTCCTAGTCTCAAGTCTCATGGAAAAGACAATATCATGGGACATTGTCCAGAATTCCTAGGCAATACCTCATTGTGTCTCATTTACTCTGATTGCATCTTGTGCTTACTACCACACAATCACTGTACAATCGCTGCAAATAGGAAAATATGTTGCTCAGATAGACAAATGGCTGCCTCTGAAGCAAAGGGTAGAGTGAACTGCCCTAACAGAACATAAGTTCTGTAAGTGTAAACTAGGTAAGGTAAGTGTAAACTAAGGGAAAGGAGTTGTTCTCCAGAGGAAAATTGAATATGGTGATCAGAAGAGTGGAAGAATTCTGGGCAGGAAAAAAAAAATCTATTAAAGGTACTATTACATCAAATTAAACTACAACAAAATAGATATAAACCTTAAAGTTTGATAATGGTACCTTCAAGATTGAAAATCAAGGTTGAGAGAATTAAGTGTTTTTTCCTAGGTAATATTAACTGAATTACATATCAACTGGGACTAGAACTCAGGACATCAACTTAGTAAATAAATCTGCTCTTAAACATGAGAAGGCAATGATATGTCAGAAAGGAAAAAATAGTTAATTATTTCAGCCAGGTTTCTTACACAGTATCCACTCTGGGACTATTAATCTCACAAAGAAGAGGGTAGCTTTTTGCTCTTTGGATTTTTGGAGAAGGAGGAAAAAAAAAGTGCTTATATTAAAAAAAAAATGGGATCTAGGGAGAAAATCCCTTCAAATATATCACAGCATATCACTGGGAGGGAGGAACAGAGGGAGAGAGACAAGCAGACTCCATGCTGAGCCGACACAGGGCTTGATCCCAGGACACTGAGATCAAGACCGGAACGATATCAAGAGTCAGAGGCTTAACCAACTGTGCCACCCAGGTGCCCCTATTGTTTGGATTTGTGCTGCTGCCTGATAGTCATCAGAAATGAAGGAAGTTGCTTTGATCCTACAACAACAGTTTCTTCACAGGAGGAATTAAATAAGCCAATGGCTTATATCTGGCTTGCAGAGCATTTGAAATTCTGACTCACATCAAGAAAGGCAAGAGGAGGAAGGAATGTGTATATGGCCTATTCTTTTCCGTAGAAGGAGTCACATTTCTTTGAACCTCCTTCCCATGAAAAGTAACTGGGCCTTTAACAACAAAAGGGAAAAAGAAAGAAGGAAAGACAGTTAGTGACTGCAGGTTCAACAGCTTAGATTCAGAGAGGAACAAGGAGGAAAAATGAAATAATTCTCAGAGTTCGAGGGCTTCCATTCAAGAGCCAGTGAGACAGATTTTGAAATCATGGGGCTTGTCCTTTGATTTCTAGAGCCACTACTTGGGTTTTTATTTTTTATTTTTTTTTTTCACCTGACACTGTCAGAAAGATTTCTAAGTGTTTTGCAGGCTACTCACATGTTGGAGTCCCAAAGAAGTCTGGGAAGTATCATAGAGGTTGTGATAATACGTTATTTTTTTCTTGTGGAATAGGCCAGAGGTTCTACTTTAAATCTTCTTTAACATAAAATGAACATAAGAAATTCTCAGATAAGAACTCAAGGCAGAACAGAGCAAATCTAACCCATGACACAGGATTTTGTCATAACAGAGGAGTCAAACAGCTTCAATGTATTGCTTCAGAAGAAGGAATTTTGTGCCACTAATTTTCCATTAGTGGGACCATGCAGGGAGCTGGGTTGCAAGAAGAAGGAAAACATACCTCAGGTTACTGACCTTATACGCTATTCAGGTGGGGAAAAAAAGAGGTTGCATCAATACAGGTGGATGTAGAAGGAGATAAAAATAAGAAATACAAGATGTTATGAATTTCTGACCATGTTATTGTGAACAAAAATCTTTCATCTGTGTATCAATTCATTCATTATTCTTCAAATATTTCTGAATATGGCCTATATGCCAAATACAACATTATTCATTTATTTATTTAAGGAGTATTCTTGTAAGATATTAGGTACATTTATTTTTTAAGGACATTTATTGAAAGAAAGAATCAGAAAAGTGTAAGAAAACACCTAATTATATGTGTGTGCATAGATAGATACATGTGCACATAGATGTAATTTGACATAACTTTTTAGACTTCTTATTTTGAAATAATTTTAGTTTTAACCTAAGTGTTGCATAAAGAGTATAGAGAATTGCTTCTAGGTATGTATGTCAAAGAAATGATTAGGCACATGTGCATGGATTTATAAATAAAGATGTTCATTTTCGTGTTATTTATGAGCACAATTGTGTGAATGATTTAAGAGAACATCAATTGAGGACCAGTTAAATAAATTAACATATACTCATGTTATCAAATATTTATATCCATAAAAAATGGTGTTAAAATTAAATATTTTTGTCTTTATTATAACCATAATGTTATTACACACTTTTATGGACATATACAAATTTGAAGGGAAGTTTATACCTAAATAGTAGTTACTTCCAGTGGATGAGGTGTTTTCTATCTAGCATATGCTAAGGTGGTTGAGTTTTTTCAGACTAAAAGCAGGATTTGAGGAATAAATATCAGCTAAATAAATCAACTTTTGGCCCAGGATTCTCTGTTATTGATAGCTTTGTCTCAGCTGTTTAGGTTTACATGTTAGCAGAGAATATGACTCCGTGTCTTTTTTTTTTTTTTCCAAGTAACAGTTCCTTCAAATTTTATTCCCTCTGTTCTGTTTTTTTTTTGTTTGTTTGTTTATTTACAGCATAACAGTGTTCATTGTTTTGGCATCACACCCAGTGCTCCATGCAGTACGTGCCCTCCCTATTACCAATCACCTGGTTCCTCAACCTCCCAAATCCCCGCCCCTTCAAAACCCTCTGGTTGTTTTTCAGAGTCCATAGTCTCTCATGGTTCATCTCCCCTTCCAGTTTCCCTCAACTCCCTCTCCTCCCCATCTCCCCATGTCCTCCATGTTATTTGTTATGCTCCACAAATAAGTGAGACCTTGATACTTGACTCTCTCTGCTTGACTTATTTCGCTCAGCATAATCTCTTCCAGTCTCGTCCATGTTGCTACAAAAGTTGGGTATTCATCCTTTCTGATGGAGGCATAATACTCCATTATGTATACGTACCACATCTTCCTTATCCATTCATCCGTTGAAGGGCATCTTGGTTCTTTCCACAGTTTGGCGACCGTAGCCATTGCTGCAATAAACATTGGGGTACAGATGGCCCTTCTTTTCACTTCATCTGTATCTTTGGGGTAAATACCCAGCAGTGCAATTGCAGGGTCATAGGGAAGCTCTACTCTTAATTTCTTCAGGAATCTCCACACTGTTCTCCAAAGTGGTTGCACTAACTTGCATTCTCACCAAAAGTGTAAGAGGGTTCCCCTTTGTCCACATCCTCTCCAACACACGTTGTTTCCTGTCTTGGTAATTTTGGCCATTCTAACTGGTGTCAGGTGGTATCTCAATGTGGTTTTAATTTGAATCTTCCTGATGGCTAGTGATGATGAACATTTTTTCATGTGTCTGATAGCCATTTGTATGTCTTCATTGGAGAAGGGTCTGTTCATATCTTCTGCCCATTTTTCGATATGATTATCTGTTTTGTGTGTGTTGAGTTTGAGAAGTTCTTTATAGATCCTGGATATCAACCTTTTGTCTGTACTATCATTTGCAAATATCTTCTCCCATTCCGTGGGTTGCCTTTTTGTTTTATTGACTGTTTCCTTTGCTGTGCAGAAGCCTTTGATCTTGATGAAGTCCCAAAAGTTCATTTTTGCTTTTGTTTCCTTGGCCTTTGGAGACATATCTTGAAAGAAGTTGCTGTGGCTGATATCGAAGAGGTTACTGCCTATGTTCTCCTCTAGGATTCTGATAAATTCCTGTCTCACGTTGAGGTCCTTTATCCATTTTGAGTTTATCTTTGTGTACAGTGTAAGAGAATGGTTGAGTTTCATTCTTCTACATATCGCTGTCCAGTGTTCCCAGCACCATTTATTGAAGAGACTGTCTTTTTTCCATTGTATATTTTTTCCTGTTTTGTCAAAGATTATTTCACCATAGAGTTGAGGGTCCATATCTGGGCTCTCCACTCTGTTCCATTGGTCTATGTGTCTGTTTTTATGCCAGTACCACGCTGTCTTGGTGATCACAGCTTTGTAGTAAAGCTTGAAATTGGGTAACGTGATGCCGCCAGTTTTGTTTTTGTTTTTCAACATTTCCTTAGCAATTCAGGGTCTCTTCTGATTCCATACAAATTTTAGGATTATTTGCTCCAGCTCTTTGAAAAATACCGGTGGAATTTTGATCGGAATGGCATAAAAAGTATAGATTGCTCTAGGCAGTATAGACATTTTAACAATGTTTATTCTTCCAATCCAAGAGCATGGAACAATCTTCCATCTTTTTGTGTCTTCTTCAATTTCTTTCATGAGTGTTTTGTAGTTCCTCGAGTATAGGTCCTTTACCTCTTTGGTTAGGTTTATTCCCAGGTATCTTATGGTTCTTGGTGCTATAGTAAATGGAATCAATTCTCTAATTTCCCTTTCTGTATTTTCATTGTTAGTGTATAAGAAAGCCACTGACTTCTGTACACTGACTTTGTATCCTGCCACGTTACTGAATTGCTGTATGAGTTCTAGTCGTTTGGGGGTGGAGTCTTTGGGGTTTTCCATATAAAGAATCATGTCATCTGCGAAGAGAGAGAGTTTGACTTCTTCCTTGCCAATTTGGATACCTTTTATTTCTCTTTGTTGTCTGATTGCCATTGCTAGAACTTCTAATACTATGTTGAACAAGAGTGGTGAGAGTGGGCATCCTTGTCATGTTCCTGATCTCAACGGGAAGGCTGCAAGCTTTTTCCCATTGAGGATGATTTTTGCTGTGGGTCTTTCATAGATAGATTTTATGAAGTTCAGGAATGTTCCCTCTATCCCTATACTTTGAAGCGTTTTCATCAGTAATGGATGCTGGATTTTGTCAAATGCTTTTTCTGCATCAATTGAGAGGACCATGAGTTTCTTCTCTCTTCTCTTATTGATTTGTTCTATCACATTGATTGATTTGCAAATGTTGAACCAACCTTGCAACCCAGGGATGAATCCCACCTGGTCATGGTGGATAATCTTTTTAATGTGCTGCTGGATCCTGTTTGCTAGGATCTTGTTGAGAATCCTTGCATCCTTATTCATCAGTGATATTGGTCTGAAATTCTCCTTTTTGGTAGGGTCTTTCCCTGGTTTGGGGATCAGGGTAATGCTGGCTTCATAAAGAGTCTGGAAGTTTTCCTTCTGCTTCAATTTTTTGGAACAGCTTCAGGAGAATTGGTGTTATTTCTTCTTTGAAAGTTTGGTAGAATTCCCAGGGAATCCGTCACATCCTGGGCTCTTGTTTTTTGGGAGGTTTTTGATCACTGCTTCAATCTCATTACTAGATATCGGTCTATTCAGGTTGTCAATTTCTTCCTGGTTCAATTTTGGGAGTTTGTAGTTTTCCAGGAATGCATCCATTTCATCTAGGTTGCTTAGCTTATTGGCATATAACTGTTGGTAATAATTTCTGATGATTGTTTCTATTTCCTTGGTGTTAGTTGTGATCTCTCCCTTTTCATTCATAATTTTATTAATTTGGACTTTCTCTCTTTTCTTTTGGATTAGTGTGGCCAATGGTTTATTGATCTTATTGATTCTTTCAAAAAACCAGCTTCTAGTTTCTTTGATACTTTCTACTGTATCTCTGGTTTCTACCTCATTGATCTCTGCTCTAATCTTGATTATTTCCCTTCTTGTGTGTGGAGTTGGTTTGATTTGTTGTTGATTCTCCAGTTCTTTAAGGTGTAGAGACAGCTGGTGTATTCTGGAATTTTCAGTTTTTTTGAGGGAGGCTTGGATGGCTATGTATTTCCCCCTTAGAACCGCCTTTGCTGTATCCCATAAGTTTTGGACCGAAGTGTCTTCATTCTCATTGGTTTCCATGAATTGTTTAAGTTCATCTTTGATCTCCTGGTTGATCCAAACATTCTTAAGCAAGGTTGTCTTTAGCTTCCAGGTGTTTGAGTTCCTTCTGAACTTTTCCTTGTGATTGAGTTCCAGTTTCAAAGCATTGTGATCTGAGAATATGCAGGGAATAATGTCAGTCTTTTGGTATCGGTTGAGTCCTGCTTTGTGACCCGGTATGTGGTCTGTTCTGGAGAAGGTTCCATGTGCACTTGAGAAGAATGAGTATTCTGTTGTTTTAGGGTGGAATGTTCTGTATATGTCGATGAGGTCCATCTGGTCCAATGTTTCATTCAATGCTCTTATTTCTTTATTAATTTTCTGCTTCGATGATCTGTCTATTTCTGAGAGAGGCGTATTAAGATCTCCTACTATTATTGTATTCATATCAATATGACTCTTTATCTTGATTAATAGTTTTCTTATGTAATTGGGTGTTCCCATATTGGAGCATAGATATTCACAATTGTTAGATCATCTTGGCGGATAGTCCCTTTAAGAATTATGTAGTGTCCTTCTGTATCTCTGACTACAGTCTTTAGTTTAAAATCTAATTTATCTGATATGAGAATTGCTACCCCGGCCTTCTTTTGAGGCCCATTGGCAAGAAAGATGCTTCTCTATCCCTTCACTTTCAGTCTGGGTGTATCCTTAGGTTCAAAATGGGTCTCTTGTAGACAACATATGGATGGGTCCTGTCATTTTATCCAATCTGCAACCCTGTGTCATTTTACGGGCGCATTTAGGCCATTCACATTGAGAGTGATTATTGAGAGATAGGTTTTTATTGACATCGTGTTGCCTTTGAAGTCTTTCTGTCTGTAGATTGTTTCTATATTTCTGTTCAATGATATTCTTAGGATTTTTTTCTCTTTTATAGGACCCCCCCCTTAATATTTCCTGCAGTGTCGGCTTGGTGGTTGCATAGTCTTTTAAGCCTTGCCAGTCTTGGAAACTCTTTATCTCTCCATCCATTTTAAATGTCAGTCTTGCTGGATAGAGTATTCTTGGTTGCATGTTCTTCTCCTTTAGTACTCTGAATATATTTTGCCAGCCCTTCCTGGCTTGCCAGGTCTCTGTGGAAAGGTCTGACATTATTCTAATGGGCTTTCCTCTGTATGTAAGGAGCTTCTTTGTCCTAGCTGCTTTTAAGAGAGTCTCTCCTGAAACATAATTCCTCATTCTAACTATAAGGTGTCGTGAGGACTTTCGAGAATCTAAAATCTTGGGAGGAAATCTTTCTGCCTCTAGTACACGAACGTTGTTTCCATTCGTGAGATTGGGAAAATTTTCATAGACAACTTCTTCCACTATATCTTCTAGACTTCTTTCTTTTTCCTCCCCTTCAGGGATTCCAATAATTCTGACATTGGAACGTTTCATGGCATCGTTTATTTCCCTGATTCTGTTTTCATGGCTTCTGAGCTGTTTGTTCCAGGCTTCCTCCTGATCCTTTCTCTCTATCTGTTTGTCCTCCAGATCACTAATTCTATCTTCTGTCTCAGTTACCATAGCTTTTAGAGAATTTAGATTAGATTGGAACTCATTGAGAGCATTTTGAACATCATCCCTGGTGGCTTTCAGTGCTGCCCTAACATTGTGAACATCATCCCTGGTGGCTTTCGGTTCTGCCCTAATCAATTCTTTTTGGTCATCCATGGCTTTCTCCAACCTAGCTATTGCCTGGATAATTGTTAGTCTGAATTCCTTTTCTGACATATTGTCTATGTCGATAGCCATTAGCTCTGTTGCAGAAGGCCCATCCTCTGTATTTTTCTTCTGTTGGGTATTCCTCCTCCTAGTCATTTTGGTAAGAGATGACTGGACAGATGCAGCTGGACTTATCGATTGTGGTGCAGTCAATGTGCACCCTAGAACGCTTCTGTGCAATCAGGATTCTCCACCCAAATGAGAGAAAAAAGAAAAGAAAAAGAAGTAGAGAAGAAGAAAGAAAAAAAAGGGAAAATAAAAAAGGAAAAAAAGAGAGAGAGAGATAGGAAAAAAAGGGAAGATAAAAGAGAAGGCTCAGCCCAAATGGGCCACAAGGTAAGATTTGTGAAGTATACAAACAAAAACAGACAAACAAAAAGACTGATAAAAGTATATGACAAGAGAAAAAATATATATATAAGCAAAAAAAAAAAGGGAAGAACCTCATCAGAAAGAACCCCAAGTATAAGATTTATATATTATCAGGACAAACACAAATTCACAGAAACACTGACAGAAGGAAAAATTGGGAGAGTGGTTATAAATTCTCAATGTAGGTGAGGAAGGTTATTTTGATTCTTCCTGAAGGTATCTTGATGTTTTTGTTAAGGGACTCAACTTTCCTAAGTTACAGGGGGATTAGAAACTGGTTTGCCTATAGGGGTAGCATTGATTGGGGAAAGGGGATTGATTACCTTGAAGTTTAACTCTATATGTATAGTAGAAAATAAAAATTAAACAAGAATAAGCTAGACTAAACTAAGTTAAAATTAAAAAAGAATTAAAAAAATAGAAAAGCAAAAGAAAAACACAGGTGTATGTATCAAAAAGTTCAGGTTAGAAGGTTATTAAAGAATTTGATGTACTGGACATCTCAGTGTGGTGGTAAATAGGTTAAAAAATTATCTGTATATATATAAAAAAAAAGAACCAGAATATTGGTAAAGAGTTAAAAATAAAAGTTGTATTTATGAAGTAGTGGTGGTTGTTCTCTTGTAGTCTTTTTTTTTTTTTTTCTTCCTTCCTGGTTGGTTGTCTGGGGGAGGGGCCTGCCACGTGGGTTTTCAGACAATGATGTTCCCTGAGTTAGGTCCTCCTGCTCCCCTCAAGGGGGTGAGCTCTGAGGAAACTGTTTTTTTCAGCCTTTTGTTATCTGGGGGTTTTTATGTTCTTTCATCTGCTTTCTCTTGCTTTGACAGCTTTTGATGGTTTTTGGAGGTTTAGAGGACAGCAAACTGCACCCCGACCTCCCTCTCAGAGAGAAGCCTCAGAATGTTTTGCAAAAGCTGCTGGCAGAGTCTGTTCTGAGTCACTGTCCCTGGGGATGCAGGAGCTCCTCGTTGTACCCAAAACCAGGGCAGTGGTGGCTGTCTAGACAGCTCCAGACCGCCAGAGAGGTTCCGAGCAGAGATCGCACACTGAGATTTTCCTGCTGTCCCGGGCTGGGAACGTCTGGTTTTTCCGGATGCCAGAGCTCCAGGCTAGTGCCTATGAGCACCTGCCACTGGCGTCTTCTGCTCCTGTAGAGATCCAGACGTGTATAATTCTGATCTCAGGCTGATTTCATGGGTGGTCAGAGTTCTTTGGTAGGTAATCAGCTCACTTTAGGGTACAGGTTGAAACGGTGCCTCCTCCTACTTCCCCGCCATCTTGACTCCCCCCCATGACTCCGTGTCTTATGATATCTTCAAAAACAGAAAGGTGGTCACTGCACAGAAATCCAATCCACCTTCTTGCTGATGCTTTGAAATCCACAGATGGAGATTGGGCTTAAATACCTACACACCACGAAGAATTAGAACAATGACTTAAATTCACATTGTGTGTAATACTAATAATATATCCCTCTTTAAGAGGGGATTTTGAAGAAGGCAGAGAGAAGTGGTTGAAGATATACCTGCCTTGAAGGGGGGAAAAAGACAGGAAGACAAGTTGATGGACACTAAGATAGTTATCCCTGACTTCTGATTTTACAGCTTGAGGGTTAATGTACACTTATTCATACAAAAGGCCATATTGTATGATCTTGAAACGTCTGCTTTTCCTTTTATTTCAATACAAGAATATATTTTGAATTTATTCTATTTTTCTTGTCCATAGATAGTCTTTCCTAGCATATTGACAGTTCCTTGAGGGCAGAGGCTCTGTTTTCTATACCATTACAATCCTAGTTCTTAGATTATTTCCAAATAATATACATATAAAGTTCTTTATTGGGTCAGTGTGCATCTTTAGGGGAAAAAAAAAAGAAAAGGCTTTGGAAACATACAAATCTGGTTCATACACTGGTCCTGCTATTTACTACTTCCTTCCTTCATTTTTCCCCTGTTTCCTTGCTTCTCTCTTTTTTTCCATCTAGAAATATTCGTTTCACAGAATTCCAACAGTATGAGAGACCCTATATTAAGTTTTACTCAAGCAAACCAAAACTCTCATAGCCTCAATTTTTATCAATGATAAAATGAAGGTAAAATAGTTCTCATCTTGTAGAGTGGTTGAAAATTTTCAATACAAGGAGGAATAATGGATTTTAGGCTTCTTGTACCATTTTCACAGTTTGTTAACTTAGTAAATAATACATGATAAATATTCAGAGTATTATAGTAATGTATAATAGTATATTCTTTTTGCCTTTATTCATTTATCCATTATTAATATCACAGGTATTTATTGAGTACTTGCCTTGTCCAGAATGTGTTGTATAGATTTTGAATATAAAATTGCATAAGACAGAGTCTTTGTTTTCTGGGATCTCATCACAGTAAAGAATGTTTCATGGGGGTACTAAGTCACCAATTTGCATTCGTTGTCTGCCCATGTTAGATGGTCACCTAAATATTGTATTTGTCCAAAGTGCAGTGCAAAGTTCTTAAAGCTAAGTTAGTCTAAGTCACTCAGAGAGGTTGCAAGATTGTCCTGAGTAATTTACCACTTGGCTGACCTTAATGTGACAGGGTGAAGATCAAATGAATGAAAGCAAGTGAAGTTTTTTTCCTCAAGACTCCACATCCCCCCCCCCCCCCCAAGACTCTAAGTTTTTAAAGGGAGACATTGTCCAGCCTTGCTCTCAGTTGACCTAACTAGGCTACTGGTCAAATGCCATGTGGACTGGTGATAGAATTTATATCTCATAGTCTAGGATAAGTATGACACTCATCCCCAAGGCTTCTAGGAACAGGAAGCAGGAGGTAAGTAGACTTTGATTCCAGGAAGAGCCATGGAAACGAACAATATTGAGAGTATAAAAAGATAAACAAAACTTTAGGATAAAGTTAAGCTTTATGTTGTATGAAATCAGAATAAACTAGGTAAAATATCAGAAACCGTTTTAGGCAGATCCTTTTCCTCTTTACTGGTCATCTCTCATATAATGCATAGATAGATCTTTCTATCTCAAAGGTACAGCACTGAGACAGACTCTCAATTTTCTATAGAGTCTAAAGTCCTCAGGCTATGAACAAAGAGAGCATGGATTTGAGAATGGGAAAAGGAAAGGCTGCCTTAAATCTACAGTTGGGGATTCAGGGCAACCTCTTCTAGACAAGTCCTACTAATGATAGAAAATGATAGCTCTAGTGAAGGACATGCCAGCTACCATTTTAGAGTGAACCCAACTGACTTGAAATAAAAAATGAAGTCAAAATAGTGTTCCAGGACCTCTATGATACATAGATTGGAGGGGAAAATGTATGGGAGATTTTGTTGGTTTCAAGGAAGTTTTCTTGTTGGTCTAAATAGAGAAAATTTAGTCTCCAATGGCAAGTCCCTCTAATTATGTTTCAAAGAAAATTGGGATCTTAAGAAGCAAATCTATGTATGGCTTAAAGCACAGTATTCCTGGATGAAAAGCTTCCCTTTAAGCATGAATAGTTCAGAAGGTGGGAGCCAAAGGGAAGCAGTATTTGCTTTTTCTGCTTCCTAGCTACAATACTGAAGTAAGCTCCCACGCAGGCAGCTGGAAATGAGTTCTGACTGGGGCAATTATATAAATGTCACTGTAAGCTGTTATCTTATCAGATTTTTTTTTCTTTCTGAGTCCCAGCATCATCTTTCAGGGGTACTGGATTACTTAAGATAAAGAGAAGGCTTAGATATATTGCCACAATAAAAACAAAGATGTCTCAGACACCGGCTTTATAACATTAGCTATAGATGGAGACTGCTTGGAAGGATATGTGAAAATAAAAGCAAACCCAGCTCACTCATTGCTCAGGCAGCAATGAAGAGTCACACTTTCCAAAGACCCTGGATACTTATCCATTACACATTTTGCATCTTATGTGAGCCAATTCTTTAAATGCAAGGCCACTACAATGCATGCCACAGGTCTTTTAACAAATATCAGATGGAGTATCTAGAATTTAACTAATAAATCTGGATTCTCAACTTTCTGAACAATAATATGCATATCCATGAGTCTGATATCAAGGAAAAAGCACATACCTGCCCCCTTGTCTGATTGAGAGATGGACTAGGGATGGATATTAACCTCTGAAGTGCCCTCATAGAGGAGCAAGCAGGTAAGAAAGGTAATTGCAATTTTGTACATCTGTGAAAGAAAGGTGGCCTGAGTGAAGTGAAAATAACCTGTTAACCTTTGGCTAGGTTTCCCATTAGACAATGGGGGCAAAATAATCATATATTAATTCTTAGAGAACTTTAATTCAGAAATTTGTGATCTGTCCAGATTATATTTTTTCTCCTGATTGTTCATTTCCTCCTTTGGAGGAGGATGATTCTTCACGCTCCATTGACTTGAAGTGTCTCCTTGTGGCAGGAGTATAGGTCCCTGCTCTGTATGACTTTCTTTGGCCTGTGCAATGTAAGCAGAGTTGCCAAAACCCATCCCTGCTAGCAGAACATTAAGAGCAGTTGTATTGAATGGCCTTACCTCTTTGCCCTCTGCCACCAGACACTGATTTTTCAACTTGGGTCCTAGAATTAGAACACAAGTAAAGTAAACTAGAATCAAGCTGCAGTGGGTAGATGTGAGAGGGAAATAAATACTATTCTAAATCCAGAGATTTAGGGGCCATTCATCACCATAGCATGATTTAGCAGAAGCTAACTAATATGTAATCTCAGAATAAAAATAAATGTATACTGAACCAACATATGCCTTTACTATTTCAAGTATTCTTACTGAACTCACCCATCTACTCATTCAACAACCCATAATCAATTGTCATTTGTTTTCTTTGTTGTTTTGTTTTGTTTCATTTTTGTTTTTTTAAATATTTTATTGATTTGAGAGAGAGAGATAGAAATAGAGACAGAGAGTGGGAGTGGGTAAGAGAGCAGAGGAGAGGGTGAAGCAGGCTCCCCTCAGAGTGGGGAGCCCAACTTGGGACTTAATCCAAGAACCCTGGGATCATGACCTGAGCCGAAGGTAAATGCTTAACTGACTGAGCCACCCAGGTGCCCCATCAATTGCCATTTGTATTTTGTTTCTGTCTTTATCAATTTTTTGGCTGGACTGATCTGTTGGTCTGGCATTGTGCCAGCATCACCACAACAAACTAAAGTGAATCTGACAAATAAGAAACTAAGGAATCAAAATTAAGTGGAAAATCTAGAAACCCAAATTCCATTAGCAACTCTACTAGGATGTGAGCATCAGGTTAGGCAGGTCATATTAGATTTCTAAGACACAAGGGAAAAATGGCTTCTCCTCACTACAGCTCACTGTCTAAAATGATGGTTCTTCTTCTTTGCCAGTCTGGTTTCTCTACTATTCTCTGAGCATGATATGCTTGTTTTGACTGCCATGTTTTTGCTTCTATGTACTGTCTCCATTTGAACTGAAACAAGCATTAAGTGAGTACCTGATATGTGCCAGGCACAGCACTAGTCTCTTTCATATGCATCGTCTTGTTGAATACTTTCAATTATTTTGTGAGGTAGTTGTCCTTACCTCTCTTAATAAACGAGGAAAATGACTATCAGAAAGTTCTAAATGACTTTTTTTTTACATAGCTAACAAATGGCAGGGCTGGTTTCAAACCAGTTTTTGCCTCAATTTCAGTGTAATTTTCAACATATCACAATGACCTCTTCTCTCACTTCAGAAAATTCTGCCAAGAACTCAAAGCACAGACCAAGTCTTGTTCCTTTAGGACTTCCAGGTCTTCCGCCATTTATTGAGCCCAAACTTGTCCCTTCCCTACAGTTCTACCTTGCAAATAAATACTCTCATTATGGAATTTAGGCAAATATTGTGCAACAACTTCAACAAATTTCATATGTGCATGTTGTCAATGTTTAACTCAATTTAAAGTTCATTAGAATAAAGCAAGAGCCTTGCTTGTTTGTGCTTAATCCTTCGTGGCTGAATAAATCACTTCCATATTCAGGAAAATTTCTATGTGGAGAGAGATTGGGCAGGATAGATAGATGCTTATACCCGCTTAGGGTAAAAAGAGAAACAGAGAAAGATGAATGAAGTGGAACAGGTGACACTCTAGGATTTTAGCCTACATCTTCCAACTCTAGAGTTCAAGATGCTTTCCACTATACCATGGTGCCCAGATGGTTGGATTCTATAACATGTATTTTATTGTTTAAAGCAGGAAAGTTCTCTGATTTGTCCTCCATTCCCAAATTGCCCAACAAAAATATATATTGAAAAGAAAACTTGTAGATTTGCTATACATCACTTGTGGAAAGTTTTTCAAGAAATAATTCTTCAATTTATTCAGTCTCATTAGTTTTCTCCTTTGAGGGATAGAAAAATGGATCTTTCTAGCAAAAATCAAATTTGTGCATGACAGCCAGTTGAGCTCAGAGGTCAAAGGATGAATTTGGACTGCTTCAGTGCATTCTCATCCGTTCAATCTTTTGTCATGCTTGCACAGCAGGTAGGATTTGAAAGAGAATCTGCCCTTGTCTAGTGGAATTTTTTTTTTTTAAATGGCTGAAAATAATCAGAACTTTGCCTGAGAGCAGTCACAGCCAATGCCGCTTCCCAGGGTTCAAGCACACCTCAGTTAATACTTAGGATTGGCAAAATGTCCCAAAAGTAATTTTCATGGCCCAGGATAGGTCTAATATGGTGAAGTTGTGTGATTATACTTGAGGATGGGATACGAGGATAGAAGAGGCAGGAAAGAATTCTTCAAGGCAAAGCCTCAAAAAAGATTGAGCTCTTCCAAAAATGAACAAAAAGGAACACAGGTAAGTCCAAAGCCAATGTCACTAAATGCCAATATCCCTGTGAAGCTCGAGGATCCCAGTGACTTTACTAGTGCAATTTCAATATTAGATCTCAAGCTCGTTTTCCCTAAGGCTGAGGAAAAAGTAAAGAACAGGGTCAAACAACCAGAGGGTTTTGAAAGGGCGGGGGGGGTGGGAGGTTGAGGAACAAGGTGGTGGGTAATAGGGAGGGCACGTACTGCATGGAGCACTGGGTGTGATGCCAAAACATTGAACACTGTTATGCTGTAAATAAACAAATAATAAAAAAAAAAAAAACCAGAAGGTAAAAAAAAAAAACCAAAAAACAAAACGGGGTCAGAAATAGGAATAAGCATTTGAAATGAAAATCAAAAGCAGAAACCTCTAATTGACTCTTGTCCTAATTCACTTAAAAAACAAACAAACAAAAAAACTGTTTCCATGTATATGATGCACTTACCTTTAGGGAGAAAATGGCTTGGCAGATCCAGAAAAGCTGGTAGTATCAAACGACTGCATATTTTCTAAGTCCCAGACTTCAAAGTCAGAGCAGTGCTTTCTGTTGGGACTGTGAAATGCAGGTGTTACAAAAGCATAGGGAGGATCTCATCACCTTGCAGCACACACATTCTTATGATTTATTACATATTAATGATGTTTACATTCTAAGAAGTAAAAGACATTGTCAGATTTATTTTTGAGTCTGTGGTCTTCCTTTTCCTGGTGGGCCTCACCTTCTTCCTCTCTACATTAGATAGGATCCTAATCTATCTCAAGGGTTTTCAACTGCTAGCTCCTTCAAAACAATTCTTTGCTGAGCAAAGCAGTCTTCAAAAGATTTCATCCCGGTTTATACATCTGCTGGTCCCTTCCTTCACAGGGGCCCAGGGCTTGGCCTCTCAGCTTAAAGATGTGTCATCTACCCCAGGAATGAAGCCACAAAAACATCCCTGACCATTTCTGCAACAAGACTCTTAGAGTCTTCTGCACAGGGGGGAGTGAGAAATAAAAGTAGTTTTGCAACCTGAAGAATTTAAAGCCAGGATCTGCTGCCAACGAGGGGAGAAAGTTTTGAATATCAGTAGACTGGAAAAATAATTTAAAATCCCGAGACAATACTTATGTGGTAAGGGAGAGAGTTGAGAATGACAGTTTTGTTAACAGTCACAAATCCTAGAAGGATAGAAAAGTATTCTTCAAAGACTGTATTAAAAGAAACCTAAATGGAACTGTAATTTCATAATGCGATGTTGTTTTTTTCAAGTTGAAGCGTTTCTTTCTTATTCCATGAAATGCCTTTTTTCCTATTATAATTATAAACAGTTAATTTGGGGAAACAGTCTTACTCTGATGGGAGCCTCTAAATGTTTAATATTTCATATCTCCAGGAGACAAAACCTGAAATCTAATCAGGTCATCTGTACAACTCAGTGCTCAGAAGCTCTGAACAGATACCCATTTCTCTTTTGATCTTGTGATACTATCTCAAATTTTGCAACTTACCAGCTAGCTGCATTGAAGTCATTAATCAATACCCCTGATATAAGACTGGGAAAAAAAAAGGGGGGGGGAATGCATTGAAAATAAAATGAAAATGAGTAGTAACTAAAGTTGTTACTTCCACAACTGGTCTTGAGGATCTGTTTATATCTTGACTCCACAGCATCCTTTTCCATTATCTGTTCCCTTTTCTTCAGCATCTCAGTAGGTTGGGGTCTCTTCTTGGTGAGTGGCTCAGACTTTAATTGATGAGGGTTGCAGACACTGAACAATCTTGACTGTGTAAGGTGAGCGTGGCACAAGAAAGCACATTGAAGGTCACCTTGGATCACGTCTCACTTCTCTCTGCTCTCACTGTACAGTTTTTTGATGATCACAATCAACTCAACCCACAGTAATATCCTTTGTGCCTATTTATGCTGTCTCTGGAAGATCCCAAACTGGCCAAAAGCCAACTGAACTTCCAATTAAGTGCAGTCATCAGTGGTCCTCTGGTGAAAGTGTTCTCCTTTAGGTAATAAAAAGCAAAGAGTCACATATAGACTGCCTAATAGGAAACAGAAGCCCTGTGAATTACAAGATTAGATCAACCTGGGTCACACAACCACTTTTGAACTAATGCCTCTGTTGCCTTTCTCTGAGAGATGTACATTTAGTATTTTTGTATATCCATTCTTATCACTGTTCCCACCTACCCTTGGGTGGTAGATAACCCACTGTTATCTCCTACCCTCTCCCTCACTCCTTCTTTCTCTCTCTCCTATGTGTTAGGATCAGTTTTGGAACAGAGTCAATATAAGTGGAATAGGACAGAGATGAAGTTATGGGATTAAAGGTCTAGAATAGAAGGTAATAAATTCATTACCTGTTGGTAGTAACTTCACAAATAAATGTCTGCTGTCAGAAGAGCTAGATGAAAAGCAGAGAAGAATGAGGCCAAACTGGAAACTGCCAAGCAATCTGTGCCTGCCCATCACTGCACGTGACCTCAAAAGGAATTTCAGAGCAGAGTGATTGCTACTTCATTTCTGCTTTCCAAATTTGCTTAAGATTGTCTTTTGTCAGATACTAAACTAGAACCACATATTCCCAGATTAATCAGATTGTCACAGCTCAGTCCACCATACTGGGTATCTATATTTGTGTCTCTGTGTGTAAAACTATCATAAAATTAGATTACCATGGTAATTATAGCTTTATATATGTCATTATTTTAACACTTAAATTATGAGCATTTGCCCATACTATCAAGTTCAACACAAATCTACAAAAAAAAAAAAAAAAAAAAAAAAAACTAAGAAAAGGCACATTGTAGCTGAGAAGTAAAAGTAACATTTTAATTGTCCCTTGATGGATGGGGGAAAAATGTAAAACAGAAGGTGGCATTCAGGCTGAGGAAATAACATAAACAAAGAATGAGGAGAATGCATAATGTGTTTAGGGATAAGCTAGTAGCTTGCAATAGACAAAATACAGGGTAAATACAATATTTAGTGACATAACAGAAAAATAGATTCAACTCAATTGAGACTGACCTTAAACTCATGTCAGAGAGTTTAGACTTAATGCTATGGACAATGGGGAGCCAATTAATATTTTTAGGCTTGGGAGTGGCAGTGAGGTTTGCTTTTTAGACAAATCACTCATGAGGAAATATGAAACTGGATTAGAGAGGCTCTGGGAGTAGAGCAGAGGGAACTGTTATGAGATAATTGGAAGCATTCTGGAAAGACACAATTCAGAATTAACTAGGGCAGGGGCTATGAGAAATGAGATAAAAGGAGAAATTTGAAATTCATGATGGTGGCCAAATCAATGACTTCATGACTAAATATAGAGACTGGGCCATAAAAATGTGTTAAAGTTGATTTTTAGTAGTCTGTCTTGGGTAGATGTATGGAGAGTAAAGCTAATTTAAATTCATACTAAAGGCATTTTAGGCTTGAAATAGAGTGAGCATTACACACTATAGCCAGAATTGTTACAGGGGTCTTCGAGGGAGTCCCCATAAAGTCGACCATCAGCTGCTTAAAGTAGTGGTTTCCAGACATAATGGATCATCCAAATCATGAATTGAGGGATGGAGGGATTGAAGGGATACAGGGGAGGAGGTATGGCTTTAAAATACATCACATATCAGGTCATATTCCAGACAATCCCAAATCAGATTCTTGAGAGACAGGGTCAGGAGATCTGTAATTTGAAGTTCACCCAGTGATTCTGATAATCTGCCAAGTCAGTGAGCTTGATTGTTGATCTGAACAACCGCAGGAGTACCAATCACAACACAGTTTTTGTGAATGCAAAGTGCAAAATGAACACAGCTCTAAGCAGTGGCCCTATTTATGAAGAACCAAGAATCTTCTTCTTTTTCTTTTTTTTAAGGTTTTATTTATTTATTTGAGAGTGCACAAGCGGGTTGGGGGAGGGGCAGAGCAAGAAGCAGACTTCCTACTGAGCAGGGATTTTTTCCCCCACCTGGGACTCCATCCCAGGACCCTGGGATCATGACTAAAGGCAGATCCTTAATCTACTGAGACACCCAGGCACCTGGATTCTTAATGAGAAAATGTGAATTTAGGAAGATCACAAATGGAGTAGAATGTAAATAAGCAAAAACAATCCCAGATTAAAGTAATAAAAATATAAATTTTTCAAAGGATGGTCATAGGCAGGCCACAAGATACTGAAATGGTAACAGTAGCAAAGCTTCTGTTGTGCAAACCTGAAACCTTGCCTTTATATTCTTTAATCACTAGAGTTTTAAGACCCAAGAGGGCAAGAACTTTGTTGTTCTCTACTGTTACATCCCTAGCACCTAATACAGAGACTGGCATATAATAAGTGCTCAATAAATATTCACAGATGATTTCAGTCATTTATTCAACATATAATAATACTGTATAATAATATCAAGCTTCATTTTTTTTTAGCCTTTTGCTAAGTGTCATAATCACATAAACAAACAAGACATTGTCTCTGCCTAAAAAGAGTGAACAGTTTAAGAGTAGAAGATAGGGGCACCTAGTTCTCACAGTTGGTTAACTCTTGGTTTCGGCTTGGGTTGTGATCTCAGGGTTGTGAGGTCAAGCCCCCTATTGCCCTCTGTACTCAGCAGGAAGTCTGCTTCAGATTCTCTTTCCCTCTCTCTCTGCCTCTCGTGTTCTTTCTCTCTAAAATAAATTTAAAAATCCTTCAAAAAAGTATTGAAGAGAGGTTCGTATGTGAACAAATAAAATCAAGGAGTATGGAGTACAGATGAAGCAATGAAGCCTCTCAAGGTCAACCACAAGTACAGAAACCTAGTCGGGATCAGGAATCTGAAGACCAAAATGACATTGCAGTAGAGACGGGCAAGGGCACATTCTTCTAACCTGAGAGACCCATGATTCTTCCACCGTTTTTTTCCCCAAGTTATCAGCCTTTTTGACGTTCTGGAGGAGACATTAGTTAAGAAAAATCTTAGAATATAATTAGAGCTTGAGTAGATAGATGTATCTATGAATGAGAAAAATATGACATGAGGAAGAAGCAGGTGACAAAAGACCATTTTGCGGATCCTGTTGCTTTCTAGGGATATCAGAGATTTCAGCATGGCTGGAGTGAAGGCCTCAGGGACAGGAAGTCCAGAGGTGTAAATAGAGGTCATATTCATGTTTTGTTCACTTCTATGTCCCTGGAATCTAGGACAGTACGTAAACATAGTAAATGCCTGCTTTATTAAAAATAATTTAATAAGCCATGGTAGTGTAAGAACAGTTTGGAATTTATCCAAGAGGAAATGGGAAACCATTGAAGGATTTAAAGTAGTTGAATAATGAGATGGGTTTTATTTTGTAAAGATCAACTTAACAGCATTGTGGTATCTTGAACCATTAAGAGTATAAAGATCAATTAGGTGATTATTCCAATGGTCCAAAAAAGAGTAAATGAGGGTCTCAAAACAGAGTAACAGTTGAAATATAGAAGTGCCTAAGGAAATCTATTTTTAAGTCCCGGGCAATGAGTGGATGTGAAGTGTAATAGTTGAGGATGGCTGTTGGGAGGAATTCACCAAGATAAGAAATAGAGGAGAAAAGGTTTGGGGAAAGATGATGTGTATAGTTTCGTGCATAGTCATTTTTGAGAGGTTTGTGGGATATTCCTTTAAGGATAATGCAGAAAGTACTAAGGACTTGGATCACAAAAAAGAAGTCTTGTTTGAAGATACAGGTTTGAGAGCAATTAACATATATGGTCTGTCAATAACACATATATGATAGTTAAAACACTAGAGTGGATGACTTTCTCAAGAGGAATACCAAGTGAGAGAAAAGAACACTGGTAAAATATTTAGTTTTGCAGATGGTAGAGAAGGGACAGCTTTCAAAAGAAGTTGAGAATCTCAGAGAATAACAATAAACTCAAAAGAGAAAAATAAAAGTCATAGGAAAATAGTAGTTCATGATCTAGGTTAACCAAGTACCTAATTCTATGAACTCATGGTTGAAGAATAGCTAGTATTTTGAAAGGCAGACCTGTTAACTAAACCAATCAAACCTATTTTTCAGGTTTGTGCCATCAATTAATATGAGTATGAGACAAGTTATCAATTAAGTAAGTTTATATGTCATGTTTCTTAAAAATGTTTTATCTTCACAAATAATCCTTTTTTATTGGGATTTCCTAAATTCCTGAGTTGAAAGACATATTGAGATTATTTTAAACTAAACTATTTCAGCTAAAATTGCCTAAAATTTCTGAGACGCAAAGAAGTTTGCAAAATAAGCAACTGCCTCAGGACTGTTAAACCTCTGGATATCTTTCCTAAGTATTTGGATAATAAACATTATATCCCAGGATTACTGTTTGATTTCAGTATTGCAAGTACAAGTTCTGTAAACGTGGGGGGGTTGCATATAATAGTTGCTCTGTAAAGATCATGGTAAAGATAGAACCATAACTAGCACAGAATCTCAGATCCTGAGATCTCAAGTTATAATATGAATAAAAATGAGAGTTCTGACATTAATTATAAACATAACTGTAAGATCAGGTGATTTGAACAGACATTTTGAACCATTCCACCCCCCAATACATATGCATACTGCATACTGGCCTTTAAAGAAAGATGACTCTTAATGGATAGACCTGCATAATGGCCTTTCTGTGTTACTTGCACTTAGAGCTAATTGGCTATGAATTGAGAAAGATTAAAAATGGATGTTTATGGGCTAGGGTGCCAAGGAATCTGACCATGCCTCTTTGGAATGCCAAATTTCCCAGGAAAAGTTTCTAGAAGCAAGTTGCCTACTAATATCTTATACCACCCACCCACGTTTATGTTGTTCTAATTATTGTGGTAAGATGGGGAAAAAAAACAATAAGACTTTAATATAAATTGGAAATTTATAAAAATTTGTGTAGTCAGGAATGGACAAGGATATTACCTATCACCCAAGACCTATGGTCTTCCATGTGGCAGACAAATTCCCCCAGTGTTTGATTACCAAAAGGCCTTACAACCCTAGAATCTTTTAAATTATACTAGGCTCCTGGGGTAATGAGTCCTGGTAGTTTTAATAAGTATTGTTGAAATTAAGTAGGAAATATCCAATAATGTGACTAGAGACACTTACTTCATTAGGAATATATATGGGACTAGAATTTAAAACTCCAATCCCCACAAATAATGTCTGTCCATGTGTATTTTTATTTGTCTTAAGTAATCTTTACTACCCTTGACAGCCAATGCAGAAAATCAAAGGTGCCAGAGGACACTTATCTCATGAAATAATTTTGTTGTGCTGTGGGCAATGTGATTGAAGATTGACCTTCCTAAGCCAAGTCAAAAAGTTTTTTTAATACAAACTCAGATTGTGATAAAATGAAGCTAAAAAGAGATATAATTGGTTGCACACACACTAATACATCATTGAGCTCCCACTAATCTTTTAATCTATTTAATTCAAAAACCTTAAATTAGATGTAGAAGAAACTCATGCTATTAACCACAACAGTGGAACAACCCATTAGCAATGGACCATGAAGTTACATCTCTTTCTCCTCTTGTAGTATGAGCGATCAAGTGCTTTGATTGATTGGAACATCTTCTGTGTTTTTTAACTGCACGAATTTGAGTCTAATTTATCTTACTCTATGGAAATCATATTAAAATTATGTGAAGTTAAAAGAGCATCCTATAGATCACACTAGTTTATAATATGTTCCAGAATTAAGGTGAATGATTGTCTTGAATAGTTTTAAATGACTTAGAGCAGAAATGGAGAAAGCATTCCCTTATTTCAAGCCATTTACTGATCAGTCATGGTCTATAACTTGTTAGTGTATATATATATATATATATATACCCATCTATAGCCAAATATTTTATCCAAGAGTCCTCCTGTGACTAATTCAAATAGTAATCCCCTAGATTAATTATTACACAATTTTTTTGTTAATTATGCTAAACCTTTTTTTAAAGTCGTATGTATTTGCTTTTTTCTTTTTCTTTAAGATCTTATTTATTTATTTGAGAGAGAAAGAGAGAGAGAGCATGCACAAGAGGGGTGGGGAGGGAAAGAGAGAGAGGGAGAAGTAGATTCCCCACTGAACAGGAAGCCTGAAGCAGGGTTCAATCCCAGGACCCTGAGATCACAACCTGAGCCAAAGGCAGACACTTAACTGACTGAGCTACCCAGGTGTCCCTCAATTTGCTGTTTTCTTTAATCATTCTGTGTAATTGAAATGGAAGCTCTATCAGTCCAGTGGGATTGCCTGTCTTTGTCACTTCTGAATTCTCTTTGCCAAGAATATTATCTGCTAAAAAGGAGAAGTTTAATATTCACTATACATTCATTAAATAGTTGAATAAAGGAACAAACTTTTTATTATAATGATATTGTCAAAATGTTCTGCACTTCATGGTTTAGAGTCATATCATTGCTAAAGCCAGATTTCCAAACACAAAATATTATTCCTAAAATCAGTCCAAAATCTTTTCACAGATAAATAAGCAGAAGCTCAGAAACTAAAGAAACATGAACACATTAACAAATGTGAACAACGGCAAAGAAAGAAAGAAGAAGAAAAAAGAAAGAAAGGAAGACAGAGAGAGGGCACCTGGGTGGCTCAGTGGGTTAAGCAGCTGCCTACCGCTGGGGTCATGATCTTGGGGTCATGATCCCAGCGTCTTGGAATTGAGTCCCACATCAGACTCCCTGCTCATTGGAAAGCCTGCTTCTTCCTCTCCCTCTGCCTGCTGCTCTGCCTACTTGTGCTCTCTAGCTCTCTGTTAAATAAATAAATAAAATCTAAAAAAAAAAAAAAAAAAAGGAAAAGAAATCTAGAGAGAGAATGACCAATAATTATATATGTGTGACATTCTGGAAAAGGTATAATTATAGGGAAAGGAAAAGATCTGTGATTGCTAAGAATTTGACTAGAGGTGAGAGTAGGATTTGACCCCAAAGGGGCAGCACAAAGGAATTTTAGTAGCAATGCAACCATGAAATAAGTATATTTAGAGTGAAAAAAACAGGCAGATGTCACTCTAAGTGATCAAGGTGAACATCATCAGTGATAAGACATAATGAAATCATATACCTCCAGGCATGACACTCTGAGGTAGTATGGTTTTCACCTTCCTGGTCTTTGTCCCAGAAATACAAAACTTGAATTTAATCATGAGACAGAAAGAGAGAAACCCATATTGAAGAACATTTTACAAAATGCCTGCCTACTGCTCTCCAAAGGATAAAGTCAGGAAACATAAGGAGAGATTGAGAAGTTGTCAGACTATTTTAACTATTATTATTTTAATGTTAATGTCATCCTTTTGATAATGATCTAATTATACTATGTTTATAGAAGATTTCCGTTAGGAGATTCTTTTTTTTTTTTTTAACATTTTATTTAGTTGACAGACAGAGATCACAACAAGGCAGAGAGGCAGGCAGAGAGAGAGGAGAAAGCAGACTCCCTGAGGAGCAGAGAGCCCGATGCGGGACTCGATCCCAGGCCCCTGGGATCATGAACTGAGCCGAAGGCATAGGCTTTAACCCACTGAGCCACCCAGGTGCCCCACCGTTAGGAGATTCTTAAAGAGCATATAGGACTTATCTATAATATTTTGTAACTCTTTTAGAAATCTAAAATTTCTTTAAAATGTTTTAATGTCTGTTACTAGTATAACTATACAAACTTTGTTTTGGTACATATTTTCCTATTTATATTTTTAGTCTTTTATATATATCTCTTAAACACAGTATACAGGAGAATTCTGCAAAAGTGTGGTGAACTGAGGGTGACTTTGCAAAATTCTTCTGTATATTATATTTAAGAAACATACATAAAATATTGAGACTATAAATAGGAAAATATATACCAAAATAAAGTTGTATTAGCTATATTAATATCAGACAAAAAATATATTAAAACAGAAGCAATACTAGAGATAATGTGGTCACTGTATAATAATATAAATTTAATTGACCAGGATGATTTAAAAATTTAATAAAGATGTCATCCATGTATAACTATCTAGGAGGAGATGTGGGAAAATATGAGAACAACTTTTTTTTAATTTTCTAAAGCAATAGTTAAAGATATTTTCTTCTGCTACATTAAGCATCATAAAACTCAGTGGGATGCATATCAGACAGGAGCTATCTAGAACCAAATTTGGAAACAAGTTATATGATTATCTACATAAGACAACTTATGTCAGACAACTAGAACCAAAGTGATACGTGGATGAAAATGTAATGTACATTTTTTTGTATATGATAAGACTTAGAAAAAGGTGTCACACACATACACAGAGTAAGGTGGGAAAAGAATATGGGCAAAATTTTCCAAAATTACAGACTGGAGAAGAGGCAAAATAAGGAGTTATGTTATATTATTTTCAGGTGTAAAATGGATACATGGATCCCTTGAACAAATGCACTCAAGGTAACCTTGGTTTTAGAAAAACAGTGCTATTTGAGAATTTTTAACATCCAACGCAGAGAATACTACTCCTATTCAGGGGCAGTATCTGTGAATTTAGAAAAACAAATGTCAAGATTCTTGAAGAAAAGGAAGGCGTAATCCTCTGGGTAGAGGCTTTATAAGGGACTACGACTCAAGGGAAATGTATTGCACTCTAGGGGAGAAAAAATAAAAAGCAGGTGCCGTAATCACTACTGATCACGGTATGAAGAGGTAGAGCTTCAGGGAATCATTTTGGTCATAAAATTAAAAAAAAAAAAAAAAGAATTCCAGTGAGATTTGACTTCAAAAGGAAGGGATATCAAACAGCTAGGGAAAAAAAATACAAAATCGTGTTATAGAGCCATAAAACTAGGCAAAGAGAGTTCCAAATCCCAGAGTGGACTAAGACAAAACACTAAGAACAATAAAAAGGTTTAGGAGGCTGTGTTTAGAGTAAAATGAACAAGAAGGGAATAAATCCAGAGCTTGAAGTATAAGGTTAATAGCCCACAGATATCAACCAGAGGGATGGAGATGCTCTTTTGCTCTCATTTTCCTTTGCAAGGAAAATAACCTTTAATCTCAAAGTTCCTACTAACTGCAGAAGTTATATAAAGAAGAATGTCTGAAGTCCCTAGAAAGAAAATAAGAGAAGAAAACCAGGAAACTACAGATGGATGGATTCCTTGGTTTCTAAAAAGGTAAACACTAAGGATGGCCAAAATTATGGCACCTAATGTAAACTCCCCAAAATGTCTAGTCCAGATTACAAAACAGATGGTATGTGAACACTTGCAAAAGGAAGAACTTAACATTTGGGCTCAGCATGATCTCAGTAAATGAAACATGACAAACTGAATTTATTTTCTTTTTTGATACAGCTACCAGACTGCTAGATGAGAAAAAATGCCCTAGGCATGATGCATCTGGATTTTAGAAAACCATTTGACAACTTTCTCAGCTGTCTTTGAGGACAAGCCAGAGCAATGTGGGCCAGCTGATAGTGCATTGGACGGACGTGAGCCTGCTTCTTTGTCTATACCCAGGGTGATGATTTATAGATCAGTGTCAGACAGGTGGAAACCATCGAGTGCCATGTTCCAATGCTCTGTGCTTGGCCTTGTTTTGTTCAACCTATTCATCAATATCTGCTTGAGTTCTCACTGCAGCTGTTTGTAGCACATTAATGCAGAAGAGAAACTCACTAAAATTTATTCAGCATAGGATTGTCATAACAAATACCTTATCTAAATTTATTTTTACAACAGCTCTACAAGGTATGGGGTATTATCCCCATTTTGCTGGGAAGGAAATGAAATTCAGTTAAAATACTTGCCCCATAGCTTGTGCATAGCAGAACAATGAAATAGGTTTGCATAATTCCAACGTTTATGGCCTTACCACTGTATTATGCTATCTCAAAATAAAGATCAACTGCAGAATGTGATCATCATAAAAATTATTGCTGGCTTCTGCTACATTAATAGGCATTTAGTGACTAGATTAATGGAGGCGATTATTCCATTGTGCTCTGCAGTGATCTGGCTCTACCTAGAGTTATGTGTAAGGTCTGTGTTACATGTTAAGAGAGGCATAAAAATGTAGACTGTTAACATCAAGGTTTGAAACCAGCTATATGACTAGTTATCTGACAAGTAGAAGACATTTAGAGTTATGATAGTTGTTAAAAAACAAACAAACAAAAACAGAGGGACAATGAGAGAGAAGAAACATCCCATAGTAAGTGGTCAGATATAGAACCAACAGAGAGAGGCTACAAGGATGGGTCTCTATGTTAATGAATTTTGTAAGGAATGGGACATGCAGAGACATGAACAGTCTATCTGAGGTAGTAAACACCCTACCATTGGACAAAGAATAATGCTGACCCATTTCCTGGGGTGGTGATGTGGGGAATTTTGCACTGAATGTGAAGTTGAACCAAATGACTCCCCCCCCAAAAAAAAAAAAAAAAAGAATCCAAATTTCTATGTGTCTTTATCTCTAGCTATCCTGTGCTATCTTGTCTTCTTAGGTTGTTAAATCATTTAGACCACACTACCAAGGGCATTATTTATTTATAACAGTATTTTTATGTTATGTAATATATTAATATAGGATAAGCATTCACTCATTTTATTTATTTATTTATTTATCCAGTGTTTTCCTATTATTATGTCCAATCTACCCCATCACCACAACCCCAATCGTTCTTACAACAACCCATACAAAAACCTCCTTCTTCTAACTATCTTTTAAATTTACCATTCATAACTTTCTATAAAAACTCTACTCAATGTTTTTCTTTTCTTTTGAAGCCACGTTAGTATAAAATGACCCCATTAGTCTGCAATCCCCAACTTATACCTGATTTATATTCTCTACCAGTTACTTAGGTACTGTATTATATTATGTCTTGTATTCTACTGGTATGTTTTTTTGCTTAAGAATAGTGAGTTAAACTCATATATCACACGATAAGTCTATTTTATCCACTAATCATATAGGTAGGACCTAAATGCCTCCAAAGGCTTAAAACTATTTAGAGTAAAAAAAAAAAAGGGCTCCAAATTACTAAAAGAAAACTTGTATATTAAAGATTAGTAAATGTTTAGAGTTATTTTAAAGTATATTAGAAAATAAATTTTACTCCATATAACTATTTTTAAATTTTATTTAATACAATATACGATGTCAGTGTGTTACATGTTATGAGTTGAAACCCAAGGGGGTCAGCATGGCCCCAGGTCCCACAGGGTCACAGAAGGATCTGGGGTGTCTGAGTGTCACAGAGCTAGCAGGTATTAGAGCAGGGAAGCTGCTACAGAGACAGAGCCGAGGAGTGAGCTCTCAGTTCGGGGGTACCTTGAACCGGTTGCAGGCTGGGTGAACTCGGAGCGCGGATGGAGACCAGGGAGACGGGAGTGATTGGGCTCTTTTCTCTGAGGGTGCACTGAGGAGTGGAGCCCTGAGCTCTCGGCTCCTCCGGGTCGGAGACTGGGAGGCCACCATTTTCATTCCCGTCCTCCAGAACTCTATGGAAAGCATTCAAAGAACAAAAGCTCCTGAAAGCAAACCTGAGTGGATTACTTAGCCTGGCCCCTGGTAAAGGTGGTGTAATTCCACCTCGGGCAAAGACACTTGAGAATCACTACAACAGGACCCTCCCCCAAAAGATCAACAAGAAATCCAGCCAAGACCAAGTGCCCCTACCAAGGAGAGCAGCGGAATTTCAGAGGAGGAAAAAGCGAAGCACAGAACTCATGGCTTTCTCCCCATGATTCTTTAGTCTTGTAGTTAATTTAATTTGTTTTTAATTTAATTTTTTTTCTTCTGCTAAATATTTTGTAACTTTTGCCCTTTTATTTATAAAAATTTTTAACTAATTTATCTAATATATATATATTTCTTTTTTATATTTTTATTTATTTGTTTTCCTTTTTTAATTTTTTTTTTCCTGAACTTATTTTTATCCCCTTTCTCCCCCCAACGTTTTGGGGTCTCTTCTGATTTGGTTAAAGTGAATTTTCCTGGGGTCTTTGCCACCCTTTTAGTATTTTATTTGCTCCTTCATATACTCTTATCTGGACAAAATGACAAGGCAAAAAAACTCACCACAAAAAAAAAGAACAAAAGGCAGTACCAAAGACTAGAGACCTAATCAATACAGACATTGGTAATATGTCAAATCTAGAATTCAGAATGATGATTCTCAAGGTTCTAGCCAGGCTTAAAAAAGGCATGGAAGATATTAGAGAAACCCTCTCTGGAGAGATAAAAGCCCTTTCTGGAGAAATAAAAGAACTAAAATCTAACCAAGTTGAAACCAAAAAAGATATTAATGAGGTGCAATAAAAAATGGAGGCTCTTACTGCTAGGATAGATGAGGCAGAAGAATGAATTAGTGGTATAGAAGACCAAAAAAACCAGAGAATAAAGAAACTGAGCAAAAGAGGGACAAACAGCTAGTGGACGACAAGGGGAGAATTCAAGAGATAAGTGACACCATAAGACCAAACAACATTAGAATAATTGGGATTCCAGAAGAAGAAAGAGAGAAGGGAGCAGAAGGTATATTGGAGAGAATTATTGGAGAGAATTTGCCTAATATGGCAAAGGGAACAAGCATCAAAATTCAGGAGGTACAGAGAACCCCCCTCAAAATCAACAAGAATAGGTCCACACCCCATCACCTAATAGTGAAATTTACAAGTCTTAGTGCCAAAGAGAAAATCCTGAAAGCAGTCCGGGAAAAGAAGTCTGTAACATACAATGGTAAAAATATGAGACTTGCAGCAGACTTATCCACAGAGACCTGGCAGGCCAGAAAGAACTGGCATGATATATTCAGAGCACTAAACGAGAAAAACATGCAGCCAAGAATACTCTATCCAGCTAGGCTATCATTGAAAATAGAAGGAGAGATTAAAAAGCTTCCAGGACAAACAAAAACTGAAAGAATTTGCAAACACCAAACCAGCTCTACAGGAAATATTGAAAGGGGTCCTCTAAGCAGAGAGAGCCTAAAAGTAGTAGATCAGAAAGCAACAAAGACAATATACAGTAACAGTCACCTTAGAGGCTAATAATGGCACTAAATTCGTATCTCTCAATAGTTACCCTGAATGTTAATGGGCTAAATGCCCCAATCAAAAGACACAGGGTATCAGAATGGAAAAAAAAAAAAAAAAAAAAAAAAAAAAAAAAAAAAAAAAAAACAACAAAAAAAACACAAACGCATCAAAAACAAAACAAAACAAAACAAAACAAAAAACCACATCAATATGTTGCCTACAAGAAACTCACTTTAGACCTGAAGACACCTTGAGATTTAAAGTGAGGGGTGGAAAACAATTTACCATGATAATGGACATCAGAAGAAAGCTGGGGTAGCAATCCTTATATCAGATCAATTAGATTTTAAGCCAAAGACTATAACAAGAGATGAGGAAGGACACTATATCCTACTCAAAGGGTCTGTCCAACAAGAAGATCTAACAATTTTAAATATCTATGCCCCTAACGTGGGAGCAGCCAACTATACAAACCAATTAATAACAAAATCAAAGAAACACATCAACAATAATACAATAATAGTAGGGGACTTTAACACTCCCCTCACTGAAATGGACAGATCATCCAAGCAAAAGATCAACAAGGAAATAAAGGCCTTAAATGACACTGGGCCAGATGGACATCACAAATATATTCAGAACATTTCATCCCAAAGCAACAGAATACACATTCTTCTCTAGTGCACATGGAACCTTCTCCAGAATAGATCACATCCTGGGTCCTAAATCACGTCTCAACCGGTATCAGATGATTGGGATCATTCCCTGCGTATTTTCAGACCACAATGCTCTGAAGCTAGAACTCAATCCCAAGAGGAAATTTGGAAAGAACACATATACATGGAGACTAAACAGCATCCTTTTAAAGAATGAATGGGTCAACCAGGAAATTAAAGAAGAATTGAAAAAATTCATGGAAACAAATGATAATGAAAACACAACGGTTCAAAATCTGTGGGACACAGCAAAGGCAGTCCTGAGAGGAAAATATATAGCGGTACAAGCCTTTCTCAAGAAACAAGAAAGGTCTCAAATACAAAACCTAACCCTACACCTAAAGGAGCTGAAAAAAGAACAACAAAAAAAGCCTAAACCCAGCAGGAGAAGAGAAATCATAAAGATCTGAGCAGAAATCAATGCAATAGAAACCAAAAAAATAAAACAAAACAAACAAACAAAAAAAAAACAATAGAACAAATCAACAAAACTAGGAGCTGGTTCTTTGAAAGATTTAATAGGATTGATAAATCCCTGGCCAGACTTATCAAAAAGAAAAGAGAAAGCACCCAAATAAATAAAATCATGAATGAAAGAGGAGAGATCACAACTAACACCAAAGAAATACAAACAATTATAAGAACATACTATGAACAACTCTACACCAACAAATTTGATAATCTGGAAGAAATGGATACATTCCTAGAGACATATAAACTACCACAACTGAACCTGGAAGAAACAGAAAACCTGAACAGACCCATAACTACTAAGAAGATTGAAATAGTCATCAAAAATCTCCAAACAAACAAAAGCCCAGGACCAGCAGCTTCCCAGGGGAATTCTACCAAACATTTAAAGAAGAACTAATTCCTATTCTCCTGAAACTGTTCCAAAAAAATAGAAATGGAAGGAAAACTTCCAAACTCATTTAATGAGGCCAGCATCACCTTGATCCTAAAACTAGTCAAGGATCCCATCAAAAAAGAGAATTATAGACCAATATCCTTGATGAACACAGATGCGAAAAAACTCACCAAAATACTCGCCAATAGGATTCAACAGTACATTAAAAGGATTATTCACCACGACCAAGTGAGATTTATTCCAGGGCTGCAAGTTTGGTTCAACATCCGCAAATCAATCAATGTGATAGAACACATTGATAAAAGAAAGAACAAGAACCATATGATACTCTGAGTAGATGCTGAAAAAGCATTTGACAAAGTACAGCATCCCTTCCTGATCAAAACTCTTCAAAGTGTAGGGATAGAGGGCACATAACTCAATATTATCAAAGCCATCTATGAAAAACCCACCGCAAATATCATTCTCAATGGAGAAAAACTGAAAGCTTTTCCGTTAGGGTCAGGAACCCAGCAGTGATGTCCATTATCACCACTGCTATTTAACATAGTACTAGAAGTCCTAACCTCAGCAATCAGACAACAAAAGGAAATTAAAGGCATCCAAACTGGTAAAGAAGAAGTCAAACTCTCACTCTTCACAGATGATATGATACTATATGTGGAAAACCCAAAAGACTCCACTCCAAAACTGCTAGAACTTGTCCAGGAATTCAGTAAAGTGTCAGGATATAAAATCAATGCACAAAAAACAGTTGCATTTCTCTACACCAACAACAAGACAGAAGAAAGAGAAATTAAGGAGTCAATCCCATTTACAATTGCACCCAAAACTATAAGATACCTAGGAATAAACCTAACCAAAGAGGCTAAGAATCTATATGCAGAAAACTATAAAGTACTCATGAAAGAAATTGAGGAAAACACAAAGAAATGGAAAAATGTTCCATGCTCCTGTATTGGAAGAACAAATATTGTGAAAATGTCTATGCTACCTAAAGCAATCTACACATTTCATGCAATCCCTATCAAAATATCACCCATTTTTTTCAAAGAAATGGAACAAATAATCCTAAAATTTATATGGAACCAGAAAAGACCTCCAATAGCCAAAGGAATATTGAAAAAGAAAGCCAAAGTTGGTGGCATCACAATTCCAGACTTCAAGCTCTATTACAAAGCTGTCATCATCAAGACAGCATGGTACTGTCACAAAAACAGACACATAGATCAATGGAACAGAATTGAGAGCCCAGAAATCGACCCTTAACTCTATAGTCAACTAATCTTCAACAAAGCAGGAAAGAATGTCCAATGGAAAAAAGACAGCCTCTTCAATAAATGGTACTGGGAAAATTGGACGGCCACATGCAAAAAAATGAAATTGGATCATTTCCTTACACCACACACAAAAATAGACTCAAAATGGATTAAGGACCTCAATGTGAGAAAGGAATTCATCAAAATCCTTGAGGAGACACAGGCAGCAACCTCTTTGACCTCAGCCGCATCAACATCTTCCTAGGAACATCAGCAAAGGCAAGGGAAGCAAGGGCAAAAATGAACTATTGGGATTTCATCAAGATCAAAAGCTTTTGCACAGCAAAGGAAACAGTTAACAAAACCAAAAGACAACTGACAGAATGAGGGAAGATATTTGCAAACGACATATCAGATAAAGGGCTAGTGTCCAAAATCTATAAGGAACTTAGCAAACTCAACACCCAAAGGACAAACAATCCAATCAAGAAATGGGCAGATGACATGAACAGACATTTCTGCAAAGAAGACATCCAGATGGCTAACAGACACATGAAAAAGTGCTCCACATCACTCGGCATCAGGGAAATACAAATCAAAACCACAATGAGATATCACCTCATACCAGTCAGAATGGCTAAAATTAACAAGTCAGGAAATGAGAGATGCTGGTGAGGATGCGGAGAAAGGGGATCCTTCCTACATTGCTGGTGGGAATGCAAGCTGGTGCAACCACTCTGGAAAACAGCATGGAGGTTCCTCAAAAAGCTGAAAATAGAACTACCCTATGACACAGCAATAGCACTTCTGGGTATTTACCCCAAAGATATAAATGTAGTGATCCGAAGGGCACATGCACCCGAATGTTTATAGCAGCAATGTCCACAATATCCAAACTATGGAGAGAACCTAGATGTCCATCAACAGATGAATGGATAAAGAAGAAGTGGTATATATACACAATGTAATACTAGGCAGCCACCAAAAGAAATGAAATCTTGCCATTTGCGACAACGTGGATGGAACTAGAGGGTATCATGTTTAGTGAAATAAGTCAATCAGAGAAAGACAACTATTATTTAATCTCCCTTATATGAAGAAGTGGAGATGCAACATGGGGGATTAGGGAGGTAGGAGAAGAATAAATGAGACAAGATGGGATCAGGAGGGAGACAAACCATAAGTGACTCTTAATCTCACAAAACAAACTGGGGGCTGCTGGGGGGAGGTAGGGTTGGGAGAGGGGAAGGGGGTTATGGACATTAGGGAGGGTATGTGCTATGGTGAGTGCTGTGAAGTGTGTAAACCTGGCGATTCACAGACCTGTATCCCTGGGGATATAAATACATTATATGTTTATAAATAATAAAAAATAAATTAATTAATTTAAAAAAAAGAATAGTATTGGCAATAACAATAACAACAAAAAAACAAACGAAATAAACTCATTAGTTACAGAAAATTTAGTATGACATCAGATTTCTTGTAGCAAACCATGCAAGTAGAAAGCATTGAGGAAGATCTTAAAGGCATCAACAAATGAAAATTATCAACCTGTAATTCCTAACCCAACAAAAATATATTTATTTATTTTTTTCCAGCAAAAATATATTTAAAAAATAAAAGTAAGAACACTTCTAAAGATAAAAGTTAAAAGAATTCATTCATCAGCAACAGACTCATATAAGAAAAACTATTTTTGTTTGTTTGTTTTAGTTTGTTTTTATTTTTTAAACTAATGTATAGTATATTATTAGTTTCAGAGATAGAGTTCAGTGATTCATCAGTCTTATATAACAGACAGTGCTCATTATATCACATACCTTCCTTAATGGTCGTCACCCAGTTACCCTATCCTCCGGTATACCCCCTTCCCCGCCAGCAACCCTCAGTTTGTTTCCTATGATTAAGAGTCTCTTATGGTTACATCTCTGATTTCATCTTATTTTACTTTTCCCTCCCTTTCCCCATGCTCCTCTGTTTTGTTTCTTACATTCCACATACAAGGGAAATCATATAATTGACTTTCTCTGACTAACTTATTTTGCTTGGCATAATGCCTTCTAGTTCCATCTACCTCATGCAAATGACAAGATTTCATTTTTTGATGGCTGAGTAATAGTTCATTGTATATATATACCACATTTTCTTTATCTGTTCATCTATCAGTGGACATCTGAGCTCTTTCCATAGTTTGGCTATTATAGACATTGCTGCTATTCACATAGGGGTACAGGTGCCCCTTTGAATTTGCATCTTTAGGGTAAATACCTAGTAGTGCAACTTTCTGAGCCATAGAGTAGCTCTATTTCCAACTTCTTGAGGAACCTCCATAATCTTTTCCAGAGTCACACAACAAAAACTATTAAAGGAAGTCCTTCAGACAGAAGAAAAATGTTACTACATAGAACAATAGGCATACATAAAGGAAGGACGAGTGCAAGAAATGGTAACTGCATGATCTACTCCCATCCTGAAATCGGATGAAAACAGAGGATCGTTATTTTTGCTGTTCATGGAATATGCCAAGTGCACTCCAGCCTCTGGGCCTTTGCACTTGCCATTCCCCCTGCTTGGGAACTCTCTTACCTTCTTTCCCAGATATAAGCATGAATTGTTCCATTCCTCCTTGCAGGTATTCTTTGTTCTATCATCATTTCCTTAGGGAGACTTTCCATATCTGAATTAAAATAACATCCCATATAATCTCCAAATTTTTACTCTCTTTTATTTTACATCACTTGTCACTTCAACAAATTATCTTATATGTGACTTAACATTCTCCCCTCCATTTTTTTTTTTTCCACCTGGCCAGGAGTATACTATGTGTTCACTTTATGAAAATTCATCCAGATGTGCACTTATCATTTTTACATATTCTATGTGCATGTTACACAACAATAAAATGTTTTAAAAATAAAATTAAAACACAGTGAGACACCACCATAAAGTCACTAGAATGGCTAAAATCATAAACACTGAGTTTACCAAGTAGTGATATAGATATAGAACAACTGGAATTCTCATTCAAGATTTAAGACTGTCAGGAGCATTTGAAAATTAACTGGCAGTCTCTTATAACTGAAAACTTTTCAGTATGTAGGCATTTTCCCCAATGAATTAAAACATATACTCATATGCTTTGAAGCTTCCCTCAGGATAGCTAAAAACTGGAAATAATTAATCAAAAGGTGAATATCTATTAGGAGTTCAATAAAAGGGACACCTGGGTCTCTCAGTGGGAGAATTAAATGTAATTAAATGTAATTAAATGTAACACCACCATCTGACTTCAGCTCAGGTCCCGATCTCAGGGTCCTGGGATTGAGCCCCACATCAGGGGTCCAGCTCAGTAGGGAGTCTGCTCATCCTTCCCCTTCTGCTCCTCACATGCTCATTCTCTCTCTTTCTCTTTCTCTCTCTCTCAAATAAATAAATGGAATCAAATAAATAAATGGAAAGCAGAAGGACATACGGACTGCAAAGGGGTGTGAGGAAACTTTTGGGATAATTTAAACTATTATATGTCTTGATAGTTCCATGAGTAAACAGATCTCCTAGAACTCACTAAGCTGTGCCCTTTATTTTTTTTTATGATTTTTAGATTTATTTGAGAGAGAGACAGTGGGAGAGAGCATGAGTGAGAAGGTCAGAGGGAGAAGCAGACTCCTCTTGGAGCTGGAGCCCTGTGTGGGACTCCATCCTGGGACTCTGGGACCATGACTGGAGCTGAAAGCAGTAGCTCAACCAACTGAGCCACCCGGGCGCGCTAAACTGTGCCCTTTAAATGAAAGAAGCACACTGCTTAGAAATCATACCTCATTGAAGTTCCCTCAGAATTTTGTTTTCCTTGATACTTCCTTGTGGAGGGTTTCTATCTCTTGCACTTTTACTCTTCTTTCCATGCCTTTACCCAGTCTCGACACTAGAAAGACACAATACATTATCCACAGAACTTCCTCATCTTTGGCCTCAAATTATGACTAGCTCAGGTGAGAAGCATGAATGCGCACTAGTCAAGTTATTTTCTCTCAACACTTCTGCTACGCTAAGAAATTTATTTCCGCAGCTTCCAATATGTGACTCTGCCCGGGTTTAGCTTCCCCACTTCACTGGGGAAATGAAGTAGCAATATGCTAGTAATGGATATTCACTGACAACATGCAATTACCATTCAGAGCCACAAGGATCAGACCAAATCCCATCACCTGAAGCCTTCCTTCTGCTATGTATGTGAAAGCCATAAAAATGGTAATTTGAAAAAAGGCAGGATTTAGTAAGTTTGGGGAAGGGGCCTGCTCTGGGAGCATTATTATGTAATGGGAGTTTGTTCTCAGAAAAAGTAAGGCTTTTGACTTGGAGTTTCATTTGCCAAATGTGGACTCCCACGGGCATGCTCTGTGAAGACACTGCCGCACAATCATACAGTTTTCGCTATGAAATGTTTTGCACGGGGGCAGACAGACTTTCCTCTCCGTTTCACGCAGTCCTATAAGCTGCCTGATCAGTTTGGTGCTTCCTCCTTTAATCTGCTGGGTTTCCATGTGACTGAAAGCATCTTTTATTTGTAAAACACAAATAAACAAAAACATGTAGAGGTCCGTTTCCTTTTACTGGAGCCTCGCTACCGTTTTGTGTATTAAAGGAAACAAACATGATTTTTCTTTGGATGGATACAAAATAAAACTGAGCCACAGAAAGAACAGAGTGAAGGACAGCGAATTCAAGTTTAGAGCCTTGGAACTGAAAGACGAGTTCTGCCGGTTCGCAATGTGACTCTGAGCAAATCACAACCTGTTATCTATTACAATTTTTAACCATGTTGGTTATAAAAGGTTTCTTAAGTTTCCACAGGGAAAAAAGTATCCTACTGAAAAGATCAGGAGCTAATCGACTGTTTTGAAAGAAAAATCTTACTAACCCATGCAACTGTCAAAGGCTGTGTGCCGGCAAAGCCAAGTAAATGCTAGGTAGAATGATAAAGCTCTACATTTTTAAGACAAATGTAAATGTAACACCACCTGAAAAACTCAAATACCTTAGACTCACTTAAAGCAATTGTGAATTGACAGAAACTAATGATTGCAATCACCCTTGAAATTAATGAGTGCGACGTAGAGTTCCTTCTCTGATTCAGCGTGAACTCTGCAGAACCTCATTCTATAAAATGAGAGGTAATTCCTAGCTTATTTACATAATCTTACATTTCAGGAGTGATGGAAGTGATGGTTAAAATATCACTTTGACAGCAGATTGAATTCTTTTGAAACTTATTTGCCACATAGGGAAATCTTATTCTGGATTATTTTGTTTTATGCCAGTGGAATGATCCCTCATTTTACCAACATAACAATGTATTTTCTAATACACTTTCAGAATGACTCCTGCAAAGTTAGGCCAATTATTTCATTGGGTTTAAAGGGATGCTACAGGCAAGACTTCCCAAATAAGAGAGCATGTTCAAGAGCATTCACGGGCTGTGAACACAGATTGATGCTGGACTGATTCCCAGCTCTAATGCACACTTTATGTACACTCATGGATCAAACACTGTGCTTTATCCAGTTTCTTTCCTTACTTGTTAAGTAGGACAGCTAGGACTTACCTCGTAGGGTCTTTGTAAAATTAATATTTGCAAATTGTCTATACTACCGCAGGCTCTCAACAATGCTAGTTCTCCTCTTAGGCCATGGAAGACAGATACTTCCTAGCTACTTTTCAATGCTCCTTCTTCCCAATATTGTTTTGCTGAATATCACATCTATATTTGTGTATCCACTAATTTGCTACAAATATTGATTATTGTTGGCAAGATAAATAAGTCCCTTAGGATTCTGTAAAATTTCTGCAGGACAGAAAATAACTACTGGTCCGCATGTTTCTAGAGACACAAGATGCCTAGTGTACCCAGCATGTTATTTATTGCCCAATGAGGTAATCCAGACTTACAACCTTCAGTGTCCCCTTCATGGGAGGGGTTGTGCTTTGTATAATCAGAAAATAACTTGGAAAACTGTTAAGATTACATTATTCTTTCAAGGCTCAGTTTGCTCTAAATGTTTTGGGGAAAAACATCCTGATGCTTCATTAGAACAGTGAATGTATTCTTTTTGCAAGACCCGAGAAATCTTAGAAAGACTATGTTAGAAAGAGATCATGACCTCCAAAGCATGTTTCTCTTTTGAAATCCAAAGACTCATAAAATCAACAAAATCTTTTTTTTCTTTCCTTCCTCCCTCCTTCCTTCCCTTCCTTTCTTCCTTCCTTCTTTTAACCAACAATTTTGAAAATATATGTACTCAATACTGTTCTACACTGAAGATACAGTAAGACACAAAATAGATGGGCAGTGATATAGGGGAATCAGGCAGTGAGCAATTAGAATTATAAATTATAAATAGTAATAAATGCTATGGAGAAAAATAAAATAGGGTCTATAGGGATAGGTTATTTCTGCTGCTTTTTTGTAAAGTGTAGATGGGAAGTCTTCACTGAGACAACAATATTTGAGTTGAAGTGTAAGAGGGTGAACTGTAGGAAAACCAGGGAAAGCGCATTCTGGAACTTATAGATGAAGAGATTGTTCTTTTTGAGCTTCATAAGAAAGGCCAGATGGCTGGACTGAGTGAGGAAAAGAGTTTGGTAGATGAGGTCTGGAGTTAATGACGAGCCAGATCCGTGGAGGTCCCACAGGCCTTTGCAATGTCTACAGTTTTTATTCAGAACAAAGTAGGAGGCTAAGAAGTCTTCTGTGCAGTGCAGTGACCTGATGTAATCTGACATGTTTTTAACTATCTCCCTGATTTGTCTTTTGAAAATAGACCATAGGGGGACTCTAAGTGGGAGCAAGACCACTCAGCAGACAATTGCAAACATCAGTGATGACTTATACTTCAGTGGGGGCAGAAGATTTGGTGAAAGTAGTAAGATTCCACATATTTTGAAGGCAATTATTAAAGAATAAGCTTTTGGTTTGATTTTGGAATATGAGATAAAAAGAAAAGTAAAATTTGCTCCTAGTAACTAGAGGGTAGAAGTTCACATTTACAAAGACTGAGGGTTATAATGTTTTTACTTGAGTAGTAGGGACATTTAAGATATAAGATATTAGACATCCAAGTGAAGATACAAAAACTGTGTATTGACTTTGTTCTGAAAGGCTATATGTCCACTTAAGAAGTAAAAATTGCAGTAGTCTCTAAAAACAACATTCTTTGCATTAGAAAGAAAATTCACATTGTAATGCCAACAATGTTGTTTTTAGATACTGTTTTAAATTTTTGATAAAATGCTTAAGTATCTTAAGAAAACTGAAATCTCCAAAGCATTTCTTATTAGGAGCTCTACAACCCATCCAGTATAGAAATGTATAGGACTTAAGTATTAAATTTGTAAAATTAATGCAGGGCTTAACTTCAGGGACCTTTTACCTTGACCATACAACCTGCCTTCTTGCATAAGAGAAGAAAGACAACTAACATTGAGCTCCTACTCTGTGGCTGAAAGTTTATGAAGGTGACAGCTTTTTGATTTTCATAAGAACTGTATGAGTAAGAAATTACTCTTTCCATTTGAAAGTTAAGGGAACATTTACAAATTAAGAAGCTTATCCAAAGAGACACAGATAACAGAGTTAAGATTCAAATCCAAGGGCTGGCCCTTATAATATATTTAATTTATTTTTTATTATAATTTTTGAAACTACACTACTAAAACCTTTCTCATTTGGCTGCCTACAGAATGATGAAACTAACCACACAGAGTTAGACATAAACCAACCACTCACAGTAAATTGAGAAAGATTTATGGTATTGAGTGGGAGTGAAAATGGGACTCTTCTCTTCCTTATTCCAGGCTTACAGATTGGGCTTTGGATATTAGAAAACTCGGCATTATCAAGGAACCAGCTTCAGAGAAGTTTCAATCTGCTATTCACAGACAATTTAATTTGTGTATTCAAGATTTGCTCCACAGAGAATCTCTCCCGTTCTTTTCTTTTCCCACAGGACCCTTAATTGTTCTAGCACCGCCATGTGGTGCTTCTCCAGCCATGACTCAAAGACTTTAAATGACGGTATTTATTTTAAGAAAAACTTTAGTGCCTGTAAAAACAGCATGTTCACCCACAGCACATCTGTTCTCCCTCTGAGTTTTATATTATTGCTTTGCCAGAGGTTTTACCTACTATTTGGAGGGAGCTTTGTTGCTCTGATTCAACCAGATCCTTATCTGCACTGAGTATAATTAGCTTAAACACGTAGGACAAACGGATATATTTATAGTTGTATGATCTTTGCCAATGTCTAGACTCTTCTGATCCTGAAGATCTTCATCTGTGTAAAGGAAACAGTCGTTTCTGCGTTGCAGGGGTGTATGTTTCTTTACTCTGCAAAAGCTTTTTCTTCCCTTTGGGTTGGACCATGTCCTTCCTTGGTATTTTCCTTTGGTTGTACTTCAGATTAGTAATAGATTATTGTTTTCTTCTATTTCCATTGGTACTCAAATCCGTGCACTGGATTGCCTGCTTGCTTGCCTTTTTATTATTATTATTATTATTATTATTATTATTATGTTCATTTGGCCACTGTTTAAGTACATCATTAGTTTTTGATGTAGTGTTCAATGATTCATTAGTTATGTGTAACACCCAGTGCTCATCACAGCAGCTGTCTTATATTGCATTTCCTTCATTCAAGACTCTTACAGACTTAAGTATTGAAAATGAAGAAAAATAGCTGAGTATTTTTGGTGGAATATGTATATTTGCATCATATTTTGAGAAATGACTCCATCTTATCCTAACATGTGCTTTTCTAGTCAAATACCTTAGCTAAATTTAATGATTGCATCATTACCTTAATCGGTACCACTTTAGTAATAGTGAGATCATATTAATCCTAAAGCATGGGTGTATCAGGTCAGGTTTGGTCTACTATGGAGTCAAACAAATCTCTAAAATCTCAAATAAGTTAGCCAGTCTTTCCCCATCTTTTAACTTTGCCTTCTGAGGTATGCCGCCTCCAGGGTTATGGCAGCCGGGAAGAAGGAGAGATGTAAGAGATTCTTAACTACACCTGCCAAGAAGTGACACATTAATTCTGCTCACAGTTCGTTGGCCAAGAGTAATCACATGGCTCCACTCTAGTTGTAAGGACATTCAGTGACTACCAAATTTCTATTTCTCCTCAATAATTGAGTATCAATTCCTCTATGTGCCATCTGGATTCTACCACTTCAAGGAGGCCAAATCCCAGCCTGGCGATACTGTATCTTACAAAATTTTATAGCAAACACTAAAATCCTAACAAAGAAATTCGTAGCTGGAACATATCAGCAGAAGTTAACTTATTTAGAATGAGAAGAGTACACAAATACAAATGAGCTTATGTTTAATGACAAGAAACATATTATCCTCCTTCCTAATAAGTATGCAAAAAGTATCAATGCTTTTATAATTGTGCATCATGGGATTTTTTTTTAGTAAATAATAACTCAATAATTAATTAACCTCCATTAACACTCAGCTATCACTAAATAGTAATATTTCTAAGTATAAGAGCTTTAGTTGCTAAAGAAATACCTTGCTGGCAAGCTCTGCATAGGCACTTAACATTTTTTTTTTTCATTTTATTTATTTTTTCAGTGTAACATTATTCATTCTTTTTGCACAACACCCAGTGCTCCATGCAAAACGTGCCCTCCCCATTACCCACCACCTGTTCCCCCAACCTCCCACCCCTGACCCTTCAAAACCCTCAGGTTGCCCCAACCTCCCACCCCTGACCCTTCAAAACCCTCAGGTTGTTTTTCAGAGTACATAGTCTCTTATGGTTCGCCTCCCCTCCCCAATGTCCATAGCCCGCTCCCCCTCTCCCAATCCCACCTCCCCCCAGCAACCCCCAGTTTATTTGTGAGATTAAGAGTCATTTATGGTTGGGCACTTAACATTTTTTAAAGTAGATTTGTTAAAGTCACAAGAATAGATTTCTGAAATCTCAAAGACTGTGGGGCTTCAACGTTGAACAATGATGTCTAGACATCAAACTGGGCTTTCTTTTGCTGCTTTTTTAACTTTCAAATAAAGACAACCCACAAATTGATTATCTCTAAACATTTGGAATCTTCTAAAATAATAAAGATTGGACAAAGACCATCGCAAAATAACTGAACAATATTTGAAGGGTAAAGAAAAGAAAGAAAACCAGGAAACGCTTGTTTGGTCTCTTTGGTGATAGTGATTTGTTCGGAATTTTGTATTATTATTATTATTATGCTCAGTTAGCCAACATATAGTACATCATTAGTTTTTGAGGTAGTGTTCAATGATTCATTAGTTGCATATAACACCCAGTGCTCATCACAGCACTTGCCCCAAAGTGAATTCACTACAAAGATGTTTTGTCACTGGCACTACACACCCCAAGAAGTCACAATGAAAATGAGAGATGAAACAATTTGTGGATAACTGCAGAAAACAGCCCAGATGATATGCATGTGTCTATGAAAATATGCTTTATGTAATATGAATAAAAAAGCATTGTGCGTCTGTTAAAGCCCAAAAGATTATGCAAGAGATTGTTTTTGTGTGTTTTTACTAAAAACCTATTTTTCTTTCTCACGTTATTTTAAAATTACACTTGGATTTTCTTTTGGTTATAAAAAATTACATGTTTACTACAGGATATTTGAAAAATAAAGAAATGCCAGGGGAAAAAAATAAAAGCTATAAATAAATATTTCAAGAATGAATGTTTTGATTTGTTCACTTCTGATTTTATTCCTGAGAATTTATCAATATGTCAAAATTCACATCATACTGTGTATGTCTGGTATATGATGCATGGCTACCAAACATGCTTTTTAGTGGCTTTATGATATACACAAACACATAGACATCCACAATGGTATTTAATGGTTCTTACTCTGGATGCTTGAGCTATATCTAAATTCTTCACCATTGTAACAAACACTGCACTAAACATCTAAATACGCGTCTTTATCCATATATCCTGTTTGTTTCCTGAGCTATATTTTTGCCCTAAATTGTTGTTTTTGACTCTTAGTAAGTATTGCCAAATGGCAGTGGCATTGTATAAAATAATCAAAATGATGTTTTCATTCTTTTACGCTACAGAACGATGTACATTGTTCATAGCATTTTGTTTATTGGTATTGCACAATGAATACTTGGATTTATAAAGAAAGTTTTGTGGAGGAAGAAGAATCTCACTGAATGGAGAAACTCAAGGCACTTCTTCCATCAGCAGCTGCTACAGACACAGCAGGGAATAATGGAGCAGGGAGTATGCACACTCAGGAGCAGCAAATGCTTTTAGGCTGGGAATGTATTTCTTCTAGAAGACACAGTGAGGAACTTCGACGGTAAGGTGAGAAAAGCAACTCTGATTTATAGGATGTGAAAATCAATTCACATTTTAGTGAAGGAAATTATTGAAGATATTCTTAAGAATAAAAAATACTGCAGAAGTGTTTAGGGTTCTAATATGATTGAAGTATAAAGTTTAAGAAGCATTTTTAAGAAATGGGATTTTTTTTTTTTTTGATCATAAGACGGCCCAATCAATACTGGATAAGGAAAAAGCAGAATATCGGGGAACATCAAATAGTACTCCAGAACTATAAATGTGTTCAATTATTCATTCCGATTCCACATGTCTTGTCAATGTTTTAGCGAGGTGCTGTGCTAGACAATACAGACACAAAGACTAACAAGAGGCAATTCCCATGCTGTAAGGATTTAGGGTCAATTGGAAGGAGAAGCAATTATTTACAAAGCTTATTATTTTTTTGTTTTTTATTTTTTATTTTATATTTATTTATTTTATTTTTATTATTTATTGTTTTATTATAATAATGATAATAATGAGATATAACCATGTAAGTCATAGAGAAATAACAATGGAGGTCTCAGATTGGAGCAAATCAAAAAACATAAAAGTTTTTTGAGGAGACGTCAGAATCAATGCAGGTGACATTACAGGGGTCACTTGAAAGGTTTATAGAATGTGTCAAGAAGAAAGTTTTCCCACAGGCTTTACAGGCAGTGAGGAGAAAAATCCTGTGGTGTCTAGGAGCCACAGAGGAGAATGTTGAGCCCCAGGGAATAGCACTAGTGTAGGAGGGCTGTGGTTGTGGAATTACACAAACTCAGATGGAAAGCTATGTCAGATGCAATTCTGAAAAATCTATGCGAAGTTTGTGTTTTATCAAGTTGTGTCAGAAAGTCAATGGAAATTTTAAGCAGGGGATTAATAAGCAAATAGTGGTTTTGTCCTGTCTCATGTGTCACATAAATACTACTTCACATATATTCATAGATAAGTAGCTTGTCTAAGCACTTAAGCTGAAGTCATTTGTAAACACATCCCCCCTGATTTTCTGCCTTACTATATTTATTTTCTGACGTTTGGGAGAAATATTTCAAGTGACAAAATGGATGTACTGCTCTCTAAATAGCTTAATTTAGATCCTCCCACCCTTTACTGTATAGTAGATGATTATGGCATCATATGTAATGAAAATCTACTCAGCTATAAAAACAATAATGTGTGTGTTCACAGACACACACACACACACAAACATATTGTGCAAATTATCTTTTTTAATCTAACATATATTGAAATATCAACATGTGTACATGAAGGAATTATATATGTATACATGTAATACATACATACAAAGTTACAGTAGATATCTCTTAGGTAAAAAAATATAAAGCTGATTAATCATTTGTATAATATGACCCATTTTTGTAAAAACAAAGAAAACCATTAAGAACTTGCAATGTGTTGGGGCTCCTGGGTGGCTCAGTTGGTTGCGCATCTAGCTCTTGGTTTCAGCTCAGGTCAGGATCTCATGGGTTATGAGATTGAGCCCCGCATGGGTCTCCACACTCAGTGGAGATTCTTTCCCTCTGCCCCTCCCCACCAAACTCTCTCTAAAATAAAAAAAAGTAAATAAATTAAAAAAAAACCTTACAGTGTGCTACATCATTTCTTAGCATCCAAAATTATGCATTTTTGAAAAAACACAGTAAGAACTATTAATAACCACCAAGGAGTGGCAATGAAGGGTCAGAATTTGAGACTCAGAAAATATTTACTGCTGACATTTCACTCTTTTGCATGTCATTTTATATTTTCATAGATAGGAAATATTTAATTTAATTTAATTATTTAATATATAAATATAAATATAAATTTATAAATATATATTATATATTAAATAATATATTTAATATAATTTAATATTTAATATAGTTTAATATTTAAAACTTAACTTTAGAACTTAAAATTTGTTTTTCTTTCTTCATTATTACTATTAATTAGTATTTACATTAGAAGTATGTATATATGATACCTCAAATTCACTTGTTCATATTCCAAATGGGTTTGAGAAAAATGTGCATGCCAATATTTTAGTAATGGGGTTTTATACTTCTATTGAAACAACCTCATTAATCATGTTATCAACATTTTCTCTACTCCTACTCATGTTTTGGCTCTATGAACTTCTTAGTTTATGAGGAATATGTTAAAATATCACCTTATTGTGGCACTATATTAATTCCAATAATTCTGTCAATGTTTATTTCATGTGATTAAGAAGACTACATGGTTGGGTACTGCATGTATAGAACAAATATGTAATCTTGACCATTTGTTCTTTTCATCATTATTGAATGATCTTTTTTCATCTCCAGTGTTTAGCTTTAAAATGTCCTTAACTCAACAAGTGCAAGTTTTGCTATGGACATGAGCAGCTGGAATTCTCAAAATTGCTGGTGGGAGTAAAAATTTATGACCATCTAAGGAAACTATCTATTTGAATGGACCAACTAACACCAGAGTGTATGTATTCCCTACTATCTGGTGATTCTACTCCCAGACATATACTCAACACGTAAATGTCTACCTAGACAATGCATATAAGAATATTCACAGTGGCATTTTTATAATACCCCCGAATTGAAAGCATCCCAAATATCCATCAACAGTAAGTGAGGTATACGAACTCTAGTAAATTTATACAGTCAATATTACAGAGCAATAAAAATGAACTCAACCACATGGATGAATCCTACAAATTTAACGTCAAGGAAAAGAAGTAAACCCTAAAAATTACTTACAAGCAATACTAAACCACACAGTTAGAAGTGAGAATAGTATTCAACTTCAGTAATAAAAGAGGGGTAGTGATTGAGAGACTATGCCGGCAATGCTTTTAAAAGTTGGCAGTTACTTTTCCTGTGACCTTGCTGATAGTTATATAGGTTTTATTTTGTGGCAATTCATTTACCAGCACATATATTTATGTTTTTGTACCTTCTTATATATTTGTAATACTCAATAATAAAAAGATAAAATTTTCAAGAAATAGAAATAGATAAATCCTTCCAAATCTATAAAATATATTTATCTCACTTGCCAAACCAGCATACTTAATGAGAAAACAGCAAAATATTTCCCAAGTAAAAAACAAGAAAAGTAGAACCCTAACACTATAATTTTATAAACTGTTACTAATGGTGCTACGCAAAGCACTTAGGAGAATAAAGTTAAAAGTTAAAAATAGGTGCATAAATAATTAAAATGTTACTATTTTAATGGATTCTATAATTACACAGGTGCAACATCCAAGAGAAGAACCTAAAAACCTAACAAGATGGTTACTCAACAATGGAATTAGCACAAACATCAATAGCTTGTTTAGATATCATTGAGAAGGAAAAATGAAAGTAATAGTTATCATAACAGCACTAACAAAAATCAAATTCTTAGAAATACAGTAAATAAGAAAAGTGAAAGATACATATGTGGAATATTGTAAAGAACTACTGAACGACATGAAAAAAATTATAGAACAAATGGAAATAAATATAATATTTTAGATGAAAAGATTCACCATCATAAAGGCTTCAATTTTCTCCAAGTTATCTTATAATTTAATGAGACCACAATAAAATGCTGTTTTACATAGACTAATAAGAAAAACTTTGGAAATTTTGAAGTAGAGGAGAAATGGGAGAGAATGCACCTTCCAGATATTGATGCATATCAAGGCACAGTGTGTACTTTTATTAGCAAACAGAAAAGTCAATGTAAATGTATAGAGAGTCCAAATATAGACCAAAACATATATAGGTATTTACTGTAATGGAAAATCAGCATCTCAACTCAGGTAGGAAAATGCTATAATTAACCAATAAATAGTGTTGACAACTGAAATAGGCATTTGAAAACTAATTTTGATCTATGTCTCACATTGCACAGAAGGACAAATTCCAATTAGACTAAACATCTAAGTGCAAAAAACAATAAATCTTTTTAAATATGAGCAGGAAACTTGGGGAAATTCCTCTATGATCTCAGAGAGAGAGAGAGACAGACAGAGATGTATTTCTAATTATGTCTCAGCACCCAGAAAGCATAACATAATAAATTGATAAATTTACTGAGATCATGATTTTCTGCAACAATTAGAAAAATGGGTATGTCACCAAAATCATATTTTAAACCTGTTTGAAAACACATCTAGGGAAAGGACTAGATAAATTAAAGTTCGACTTGTTTTGGTCAATGACAACAGACAACCACTTTCTTCACTGGAGGCATTTGTCAGTTCTGGGCAGGGACTAAGGATCAGGCATGACCTAAGTAGTGAAAGTCTGCTAGGAAACAGAGAAATGATGGGATCTGTGGTGGTTATGAGAGCTGCCATATCAGCATATGATTAGAGCATAATGATTATATCATTAGAGCAGCCCCAAGTTCATATCTGGCTCTTTCCATAAGAGATTTCTTGAGATCTGTGGTATAGTAGACAGCTGGAAGGCTAGGCCTGAGACATCTAAATGGACAAAGTAAAATCTCCCATGGTCTTTTGTGCTTAGGAATCAAAGCCCCACTAGACAAGGGGAATTGAATCAAGTACAAAAGTCTCCTTAAGACATGTGCTAGATTCTAAAGCCTTGTGGGTGAAGGCCAAGGAGCTAAACTGTAAACTTCCAAAAGGCAAAACCAAATCTGGAAATATTCCCAGCTAAGTAGATAAAAACCATTGCACTCAATAATTAAAAAACCCAGAAGGCCATTGTTGAGAAATAGGGAAACACCTAAGTAGACAGAATCTTACTAAAACTGCAACAACCCAAGCTAAGTTCAATTCCTGATTGGCTAAGTTTGCCATCATATCACCTTATTTGCCTCACAGAGGCAAAGGAACCACTTTCCTTTAAAATAATTATTTGTTTTATTTGAAAAAGAGAACATGAACGAGAGAGAACAGGAGCACAAGGGAGAGGGAGAAGCAGACTCCCCATTGAACAGGGAGTCTGATGTGGGGCTCAATCCTAGGACCCTGAGATCGTGACCTGAGCCTAAGGTAGACGATTAACCAACTGAGTCACCCAGGTGCCCCAGGAATCACTTTTCCATGGAAAATATTACTGCAGGATCTCCAATTCTCTTACACACATCTCTGACATATAATTAAAAATTTGAAATGTGGTGACAGGAGATTATAAATGATGATTATAATTAAACAATAGAAATAATTTCCACCTTTTTCCAATACTTGTCCTAGCCAAACCGGGCCCAGCAGGGTTACAACACTGGGTCCATTACCACCCAATGAAAAGTTCTAACTGACATATTTTGCTTGCTGCTTTACTATCACAGTGAGTGACGTTTTCTCAGAACTTGCTGTAGCCTGAATTTCTTCGTGTCTGGTCATACCATGCTGCTCTACCAGGATACCAGAGACAGGTTGGCTTTAACAACAGAAATCTATTTCTTATATTTCTGGGGGCTGAGAAATTGAAGGTCAAGGTGCCAGCCAGTTTGGTGTCCAGCTGAGACTCTTCCTCTTACAGATGGTTGCTTTCTGTATGTGTCCTCATATGATAGAGGAAGCTCTGGTCTCTTCTCCTTCTTCTAAGGACATTCGTCCTATCATGGGGACACACATTCGTGACCTCTCTAAACCTAGGTCCCAAAGGACCCACGTTCAAAAACAGTCACATTGCGGAGTAGGGCTCCCACATAACTTTTAAGGGGACATTATTCAGGTCACAGCAGTGACCCCTCCTTCCCTTTCTCCCGTCTCAGGAGTTCGAGTTCTGTCGCAGTCGCAAGGTACTCCCTGGGGGCGCCTGGGTGGCTCAGCAGGTTAAAGCCTCTGCCTTCGGCTCAGGTCATGATCTCAGGGTCCTGGGATCGAGCCCTGCATCCAGCTCTCTGCTCAGCAGGAGCCTGCTTCCTCCCTCTCTCTCTGTCTGCCTCTATGCCTACTTGTGATCTCTGTCAAATAAATAAATAAAATCTTTAAAAAAAAATAAAGCTACTCCCTGTTTACATCTGCTTCTTCCACAGAAATCTCCCCCAGTAAATATCTTGCCCATCGAATTCCATCTTGGCATCTCCTCCTCAGAGGATCCAAATGACTCAGACCATGTAATAAACATCTAAATGAACTATCAGTTAAGCTGGTTTCATTCTTTATATATAATGTAGTGGCTATTTCTGATTTTCAAAGCCATTAAAACCCTCTGTGGCTAGAAATTGGAAAGCTTTCAGCAATAAATGTGAAGACCAAATCTTGGGAAATGACTTGTTGAAGGTGAGGTGAGGTCAGTGTAGTGTTAATCCTGCCAGTCTTTTTCCTTTTTTGAGGCATCTTTTTCAAAGAGGAAGAAGATCCTCCTCACAAGATCCTCTTGTGAGGATCTAGATAGGCAAATTATGTGAAGGTGCCTAATACCTTGTAGGAGTACATTAAATCTTAGATATTTTCTTATTGTTCTTTTAAAAAAAAGTAGATAATTTTTGTTGTTGTTAGTTTCCATTTTTAGTGTACATAACACAGAATCTCAAATATACCATTTCAAAAACTGCTATCTCAAATGAATGCATTGCCAGCCACATAACTAAGCAGAAAGCCAGGTCCCTACCAAGGATTCTTTGGTTTAGAGATCTTGGTTATTTTTGATAACTGACCATTTGGACCACTGGTTTTGTATTTGCTTTTGTTGTTGTTTTCCTCTCTTTTCTGGATCTTAAATTCCCACTCTTATAATTTAAATTCACCAATGAAGAATGAGCCCTCAAAACTCTAGGTCCCCACTCTCTACCCCAATAAAAGAGTAACTTGCAGGCCTGTGTACTCTCTCTCTCTCTCTCTCTCTCACTCTCTCTCTCTGAGTAACTTCACTGTGTGACCTCAGGTATGCTATCTAATTTTCAGGTTTTGTAACTAATATATTTTTATTTTTTTCAAGGTTTCCTGCTGGTTGGTGCTGAAGGGTGTCTTTCAATCAAAATAAGACCAAGAACACTGATCTAAGTACAACATTAGTTATTGATAGGCTGAGACTGACCCAGAACAGTGAGCAATGCAGTGAGCAGTCTATTCACATCATATTTGGCAGAATTCAATTCCCACTACTATAAAATTGAGCAGCTCTAAGGTGTCTGACTGAAATTTTCTTGGGCCTTAACGCCACAATGTTCATTTTATTCCACCATCTGTTAATAGGGACAGGCCACCAATTTCTTAGGTTACCAGCCTGCAATCCAATGGTTGCTGCCTCACAGAATTTTATGAAGTGAGTTTCCAGAGACCTAACCTTCGTGTCAAGAGATGACATAGAAACAGAGATGCAGACACACCAGTCAACCATAACTATGGAATCTGTACAACTACTCAAGAGTTCCCAATCCACAACTTTTTCCCAATTATTCTTTATCAACTTTGGTATATGTAAACAGTAGTCAGTTTGGTGAGTAAGCTAACACATGGGTTCAGATTATCAACTCAAATACAAATTTGAAATATATGTTACGTTTTACTTAAAAACTGCCAGAATATTAGCTACAAAGAGGGTCTCACAAAGCAGAAAGAAATCTTGAATTTCAAAGGCAGATTCCCACATAGTCCCTTTCTGTATCAGAAATGTGCTTCAGACCCAGAAAATATGAGGTTTCTAAGTCATGTTCATGATGTTCTTCAGACAGCAGGAAGAATTTAAAGAGAGTTGTAGAACTTATACAACATTCTCTTCAAAGCCATGCCTCATAGTTCCTGCATCCTCTGTACCGAAGAGAGAGGATCCTCTTTACGACAGAGAGATCCTTGTGTTTCTGGTTTATTCTCTTTTTTGTTTTGTTTTATTTTTAGATAGGGAGGGGCAAAGGAAGAAGAAGAGAGAATCTTAAGCAGACTCCACCCCAGTGCGGAGCTCAGTGGAGGCCTCAAACTCATGACGCTGAGATCATGACCTAAGCCAGAATCAAGAGTTGGATGCTTAATCAACTGAGCCACCCAGGCATTCCCGGAGAGGTCTAAGTAAGGGCATTTCCCACATGACTCCCTTCTTCCTAGTGAATATCATTGGTCAATTTACCTGAATCCCCAGATGACAAGGAGATTAGACTTGGTCACCTGCCTTCTTTTTGTCCCTCTCACCTGTCACCTCTCTAAAGAGAATGAATGGATTGAGGTTAACTGGCTTAACCCCACTCACCTGGTGAGTAAGAGGTGTAAGAATGGGTGTTGAAAAATAAATTCAAAGGGAATGGCTAAGAGGAATGACGAATAGATTTTGAATAAACATTAAGGATAGAAGACTGGGAATTCATTGGCATTCAGTGGCAGTGTGGTTTGTTTTCAAGCAATAATACCTGGACTTCATATTTAGGTGGCAATGGTGATGGTTCTTATTCTTGCTGTTGTTCTTCTTCTTTTCCTTCTTCTCCCCCTCCCCCAACTTTCCTCCCCTTCCCCTCTCCTCACCCCCCCTCCTCTTCCTTCTTATTCATCTTCTTGTCTTCTTTTTCTCTTTCTTCTCTTTTTTCTCCATCTTCATCTCCTCCTCCCCTTTTTCCTTCTTCTTTTTATTTGCTTTTTCCATGCTATTTAATGTCTCTTAACTTAAGTTTCTTCAACAGTAAAATAGTGACAATACTTTCCCACAGGAATCTTGTGAGGATCTAGATAGGCAAATTATGTGAAGGTGCCTAATACCTTGTAGGAGTACATTAAATCTTAGATATTTTCTTATTGTTCTTTTTAAAAAAAAGTAGATAATTTTAGTTGTTGTTAGTTTCCATTTTTAGTGTACATAACACAGAATCCCAAAATATTTGCCTCCTATTCCTGTGTGCTTTATCAGTTCTCAAAGTGCATTTTATGTTCTTCTTGAGGAAAATGTAGTTGGGTTTACAGACTACAGAAGTTTAAAGACTAAAGAGATCAAATGTCAACACTGTTGCAGACAATTTCTATTAAACTAAGTTAGGTGTATATGGTATTTTTAACCAATGTTACCTCTCTAAAAACTAGGACAACTTCAAGCAAATAATAGTTTATAAATTAGGGGTCAGGAAAAAAAACAAATAATTAATCAGCTTCATTTTAGGTCTCACCCTTTTTCTACAGGTAATAGCAGTATTTGTGAGTCTTGAGAGCACATGTAGAGCCATACCTAAGAAGGCTCTTCTCTCAGGATATGCAACTGGCCTACTAAATAACATCATCCAACTCTTCTGGAATGAAATAAAAAAAGAATCTCACTTGTTATCACTGATGGACATATGTCAGACAGTAATGTCACTAAGGGCATTGTTGCAAGGTCTCTAACCTGACAACTGTTCTTATGACATAGGGAACGATGAAAGGCAGTGCATGAATTGCATATCAGATTGCTACTGTTTTCCAGAAACATGTTTCCTAGATTGAGTCACTTCGAAAAGGAAGTAGTCTCTATAGGCACGTGCATTTTTCATATGCACACATACCTGTTTGAATCTTGTAATCCTACTCATCTAATAAATTTTCTATTGAGTAATAGGAATGTTCTGGTGATTATTAGAAAAAAGAAACTAAAAATGTACACTGCATCTCTCTCACGTGGGATCTCCAAGAATTCCAGCGCAATGTTGTGATTCACTTTGGGTCTATGAAAGGAGTTTACCTTTGAATCCTTACCTTTGAATCATTACCTTTGAATCATGAATTAGCACTACTAATTTTGCACTGATTTCAAGCTAAAGTGGACTTCAAGTTATTTCCTTGCTTATTATACTTTAAATCTCTTAAAATGAAAATTTTTTCATGGCAGGAATCTCACAAAAAATAAAATTTTATAATTTATTTTCTTTTCTTTCTTATTTATTTATTTTTGTCTGAGTCCTTGCATGCTCTATAGACTTCAAATTATTGGTCTCCTGGTAAATGATGTTTTTCTGATGAGTGTAGCATTAGAGTATTGATTAACTGTGGTATTTCGGTGTCATGATAAGGAAGCCATGTTCTTTAGAAGAAATGAAACATATGCTAACAACATGGGTTTTCCATTGAACCCCATGTTTTTATTCTGTTTTATTTTTAAAAATCAATAGTATTAATTTTTAGAGAAGTTTTGTATTTACAGAAATGGAACTGATAGTGCAAAGGATTCCCATATACTCTTTCTCTTCCCTCTCAGGTTTTCCCTTATTAATATCATGCATTAGGTGCTCGCTTCGGCAGCACATATACTAATATCATGCATTAGTGTGGTACATTTATTATAACCCATGAACCGATACTAATACAGTACTAATTAATTGAATTAACTTAATTAATTAATTAACTGAATTAACTGAAGTCCAGAATGTCCATAGGGATTCAATTTTTGTGTTGTCTAGTTCTACGGGTCTTGACAAATGCATCATGTCACATATCTACCATTACAGTATTATACAGAATAGTTTCACTGCTGTGAAAACCCTCTGCATTTCAACTCTTCATCTCTGTTCTCCTCTAAACCCCGACAACCACTGCTCTCTTTATCATCTTTATGTTTTTGTCTCTTCCTGAATGTTCTATAGTTGGAATCACAAAATATGTAGTGTTTTTACTGTTTTTTTTAATTAAGCAATATGCATTTAAGTTTCCTCCCTGTTTTTTCATGGCTTTAATTGACTTCTTTTTATTGCTCAATAATATTCCATTGAATGAATATACCAGTTTGTTTATTCATTTCCGCTTTTGAAAGAGCTCTTGGTTGCTTACAGTTTTTGGAAACTATGACTAAAACTGCTATAAACACTCATGTGCAGGTTTTTGTGTGGATAAGTTCTTCAGCTCATTTAGGTAAATACCTAGGAACATAAGTGCTGGATTGTATAAGCCTATGTTTAGCTCTATAAGAAACTGCCAACCTGTCATCCAAATGGCTTTACCATTTTGTATCCCCAACATCAGGGAATGAGAGTTTCTGTCATTCCACATCTTTATTAGGATTTTGCATTGTTAGATTATTTTTGGATTTTCCATTCAAAAAGGTGTATAATGGTAACTTCTTGTATTTTTTCCAAGTTTGCAATTCCCTAGTGAAGTATGATGTTGAACATCTTTTAATATTCTTATTTTCCATCTGTATATATTCTTTGACTACATGTCTGTTCAGATCTTATACTCATTTTTTAACTGAGGTGTTAGTTTTCTTATTCCTCAATTTTAAGATTTCTTTGTATATTTTGGATACGAGATTGTTACCCATGTATTTTCTCCCATTTTTTGGCTTGTCTTTTCATTCTCTAAACCATGTTATTTTGCAAAGTAGAAGTTCTAATTTTATTGAAGTGTAATTTACCAAGTACTTTTTTTATGGATCATTTTAGGTCTTATATTAAAACATCACTGCAAAACCTAAGGTTACCTAGATTTTTTCCTAAAAAGTAAAAACTTTTGTCCCCTGGAAGTTTTGTGGTTTTGTGTTTTACACTTAGGTTTATGATCTATTTTGAGCTAATTTTTATGAAAGGTGTAAGGAAGTCTGTGTATAGATTCATTTTCTTTGCATGTGAATGAAAAGTTGTTCCAGCATTATCTGTTAAAAAGACCACTCTTTCTCCATTGAATTTTCTTTGCTTCTTTGAAAATGTTGGTTGATTGTATTTGTGGGTTTATTTCTGGGCTCTCATTCTGTTTCATTAGTCTATTTTTTTTCCCTTAGCTTACCAAAAGTATATTATCTTGATACCACATGGCCATGGTATATTAATTATTTTTATACATTGTTGTATTTGATATGTTATAATTTTGTGGAGGGTTTTTGCACCTATGTTTATGAGCTAAATTACATTTCCTGTCTGCAGATTTTACGGTAATGCTGGTCTCACAGTATGGTTTAAGAAATATTCCTTCTACTTCCATTCTCTGTAGGAGATTATGGAGAACTGGTAGCATTTTTTCCCCTAAATGTTTTTGTTAATTAATTAATTTAGTTTTTCAGCATAACAGTATTCATTGTTTTTGTACAACACCCAGTGCTCCATTTAATTAATTAATTTATTTTTTCAGCATAACAGTATTCATTGTTTTTGCACAACACCCAGTACTCCATGCAATACATGCTTTCCCTATTACCCACCACCTGGTTTCCCCAACCTCCCACCCCCCTACCCTTCAAAACCCTCAGGTTGCTTTTCAGAGTCCATAGTCTCTTATGGTTCACCTCCCCTTCCAATTTCCCTCAACTTCCTTCTCCTCTCCATCTCCCAATGTCCTCCATGTCATTTGTGATACTCCACAAATAAGTGAAACCATATGATACTTGACTCTCTCTGCTTGACTTATTTCACTCAGCATAATCACTTCCAGTCCCGTCCATGTTGCTACAAAACATGGGTATTCATCCTTTCTTTTTTTTTTTAATAAACATATAATGTATTTTTATCCCCAGGGATACAGGTCTGTGAATCACCAGGTTTACACACTTCACAGAACTCACCATAGCACATACCCTCCCCAATGTCCATAACCCCCTCACCCTCTTCCAACCCCACTTCCCCCAACAACCCCCAGTCTGTTTTGTGAGATTAAGAGTCATTTATGGTTTGTCTCCCTCCCAATCCCATCTTGTTTCATTTATTCTTCTCCTATCCCTCTAACCGCCCATGTTGCATCTCCACGTCCTCATATCAGGGAGATCATATGATAGTTGTCTTTCTCCGATTGACTTATTTCACTAAGCATGATAACCTCTAGTTCCATCCACGTCGTCGCAAATGGCAAGATTTCATTTCTTTTGATGGCTGCATAGTATTCCATTGTGTATATATACCACATCTTCTTTATCCATTCATCTCTTGATGGCCATCTAGGTTCTTTCCATAGTTTGGCTATTGTAGACATTGCTGCTATAAACATTCGGGTACACGTGCCCCTTCGGATCACTATGTTTGTATCTTTAGGGTAAATACCCAGTAGTGCAATTGCTGGGTCATAGGGTAGTTCTATTTTTAACATTTTGAGGAACCTCCATGCTGTTTTCGAGAGTGGTTGCACCAGCTTGCATTCCCACCAACAGTGGAGGAGGGTTCCCCTTTCTCTGCATCCTCGCCAGCATCTGACATTTCCTGACTTGTTAATTTTAGCCATTCTGACTGGTGTGAGGTGATATCTCATTGTGGTTTTGATTTGTATTTCCCTGATGCCGAGTGATGTGGAGCATTTTCATGTGTCTGTTGGCCATCTGTATGTCTTCTTTGCAGAAATGTCTGTACATGTCATCAGACCATTTCTTGATTGGATTGTTTGTCCTTTGGGTGTTGAGTTTGCTAAGTTCCTTATAGATTTTGGACACTAGCCCTTTATCTGATATGTCATTTCCAAATATCTTCTCCCATTCTGTCAGTTGTCTTTTGGTTTTGTTAACTGTTTCCTTTGCTTTGCAAAAGCTTTTGATCTTGATGAAATCCCAATAGTTCATTTTTGCCCTTGCTTCCCTTGCCTTGGCCCATGTTCCTAGGAAGATTTTGCTGTGGCTGAGGTCGAAGAGGTTGCTGCCTGCGTTCTCCTCACGGATTTTGATGGATTCCTTTCTCACATTAAGGTCCTTCATCCATTTGGAGTCTATTTTCGGGTGTGGTGTAAGGAAGTGGTCCGATTTCATTTTTCTGCATGTGGCTGTCCAATTTTCCCAGCGTCATTTATTGAAGAGGCTGTCTTTTTTCCACTGGACATTCTTTCCTGCTTTGTCGAAGATTAGTTGACCATAGAGTTGAGGGTCTATTTCTGGGCTCTCTATTCTATTCCATTGATTTATGTCTCTGTTTTTGTGCCAGTACCATGCTGTCTTGATGATGACAGCTTTGTAATAGAGCTTGAAGTCCAGAATTGTGATGCCACCAACTTTGGCTTTCTTTTTCAAGATTCCTTTGGCTATTGGAGGTCTTTTCTGGTTCCATATAAATTTTAGGATTATTTGTTCCATTTCTTTGAAAAAATGGATGGTATGTTGATAGGGATTGCATGAAATGTGTAGATTGCTTTAGGTAGCATAGACATTTTCACAATTTTTATTCTTCCAATCCAGGAGCATGGAACATTTTTCCATTTCTTTGTGTTTTCCTCAATTTCTTTCATGAGTACTTTATAGTTTTGTGCATATAGATCCTTTGCCTCTTTGTTTAGGTTTATTCCTAGGTATCTTAAAGTTTTGGGTTCAATTGTAAATGGGATCGACTCCTTAATTTCTCTTTCTTCTGTCTTATTGTTGGTGTAGAGAAATGCAACTGTTTTTTGTGCATTGATTTTATATCCTGACAATTTACTGAATTCCTGTACAAGTTCTACAGTTTTGGAGTGGAGTCTTTTGGGTTTTCCACATATAATATCATATCATCTGCGAAGAGTGATAGTTTGACTTCTTCTTTGCCAATTTGGATGCCTTTAATTTCTTTTTGTTGTCTGATTGCTGAAGTTAGGACTTCTAGTACTATGTTGAATAGCAGTGGTGATAATGGACATCCCTGCCGTGTTCCTGACCTTAGCGGAAAAGCTTTCAGTTTTTCTCCATTGAGAATGATATTTGCGGTGGGTTTTTCATAGATGGCTTTGATAATATTGAGGATGTGCCCTCTATCCCTACACTTTGAAGAGTTTTGATCAGGAAGGGATGCTGTACTTTGTCAAATGCTTTCTCAGCATCTATTGAGAGTATCATATGGTTCTTGTTCTTTCTTTTATTCATGTGTTCTATCACATTGATTGATTTGCGGATGTTGAACCAACCCTGCAGCCCTGGAATAAATCCCACTTGGTCGTGGTGAATAATCCTTTTAATGTACTGTTGAATCCTATTGGCTAGTATTTTGGTGAGAATTTTTGCATCTGTATTCATCAAGGATATTGGTCTGTAGTTCTATTTTTTGGAGGGATCCTTGTCTGATTTTAGGATCAAGGTGATGCTGGCCTCATTAAATGAGTTTGGAAGTTTTCCTTCCATTCCTATTTTTTGGAACAGTTTCAGGAGAATAGGAATTAGTTCTTCTTTAAATGTTTGGTAGAATTCCTCTGGGAAGCCATCTGGTCCTGGGCTTTTGTTTGTTTGGAGATTTTTTTTCCCATTTTATTTATTTTTTTCAGCATAACAGTATTCATTCTTTTTGCACAACACCCAGTGCTCCATGCAAAACGTGCCCTCCCCATTACCCACCACCTGTTCCCCCAACCTCCCACCCCTGACCCTTCAAAACCCTCAGGTTGTTTTTCAGAGTCCATAGTCTCTTATGGTTCGCCTCACCTCCCCAATGTCCATAGCCCCATCCCCCTCTCAAAATCCCACCTCCCCCCAGCAACCCCCAGTTTGTTTTGTGAGATTAAGAGTCATTTATGGTTTGTCTCCCTCCCAATCCCATCTTGTTTCATTTATTCTTCTCCTATCCCCCTAACCCCCCATGTTGCTTCTCCATGTCCTCATATCAGGGAGATCATATGACAGTTGTCTTTCTCCGATTGACTTATTTCACTAAGCATGATACACTCTAGTTCCATCCACATCATCGCAAATGGCAAGATTTCATTTCTTTTGATGGCTGCATAGTATTCCATTGTGTATATATACCACATCTTCTTTATCCATTCATCTGTTGATGGACATCTAGGTTCTTTCCATAGTTTGGCTATTGTAGACATTGCTGCTATAAACATTCGGGTACACGTGCCCCTTTGGATCACTACGTCTGTATCTTTAGGGTAAATACCCAGTAGTGCAATTGCTGGGTCATAGGGTAGTTCTATTTTCAACCCAATCAAGAAATGGGCAGAGGACATGAACAAACATTTCTGCAAAGAAGACATCCAGATGGCCAACAGAGACATGAAAAAGTGCTCCACGTCACTCGGCATCAGGGAAATACAAATCAAAACCACAATGAGATATCACCTCACACCAGTCAGAATGGCTAAAATTAACAAGTCAGGAAATGACAGATGCTGGCGAGGATGCGGAGAAAGGGGAACCCTCCTCCACTGTTGGTGGGAATGCAAGCTGGTGCAACCACTCTGGAAAACAGCATAGAGGTTCCTCAAAATGTTGTTTGGAGATTTTTTTTTTTTAAGGATTTTATTTTATTTATTTGACAGAGAGAGAGATCACAAGTAGGCAGAGAGGCAGGCAGAGAGAGAGGAGGAAGCAGGCTCCCTGCGGAGCAGAGAGCCCGACGCGGGGCTCGATCTCAGGACCCTGAGATCATGACCTGAGCCGAAGGCAGCGGCTTAATCCACTGAGCCACCCAGGCGCCCCTTGTTTGGAGATTTTTGATGACTGTTTCAATCTCCTTACTGGTTATGGGCCTGTTCAGGTTTTCTATTTCTTTCTGGTTCAGTTGTGGTAGTTTATATGTCATTAGGAATGCATCCATTTCTTCCAGATTGTCAAATTTGTTGGCGTAGAGTTGCTTATAGTATGTTCTTATATTTGTCTGTATTTCTTTGGTGTTAGTTGTGATCTCTCCTCTTTCATTCATGATTTTATTTATTTGGGTCCTTTCTCTTTTCTTTTTGATAAGTCTGGCCAGGGGTTTATCAATCTTATTGATTCTTTCAAAGAACCAGCTCCTAGTTTCATTGATTTTTTTCTTTTTTTTTTTTTGGTTTCTATTTCATTGATTTCTACTCTGATCTTTATGATTTCTCTTCTCCTGCTGGGTTTAGGGTTTCTTTCTTGTTCTTTCTCCAGCCCCTTTACATGTAGGGTTAGGTTGTGTACTTGAGACCTTTCTTGTTTCTTGAGAAAGGCTTGTACCACTATATATTTTCCTCTCAGGACGGCCTTTGCTGTGTCCCACAGATTTTGAACCGTTGTGTTTTCATTATCATTTGTTTCCATGAATTTTTTCAATTCTTCTTTAATTTCCTGGTTGACCCATTCATTCTTTAGAAAGATGCTGTTTAGTCTCCATGTATTTGGGTTCTTTCCAGCTTTCCTCTTGTGATTGAGTTGTAGCTTCAGAGCATTGTGGTCTGAAAATATGCAGGGAAGGATCCCAATCTTTTGATAGCGGTTGAGACATGATTTAGGACCCAGGATGTGATCTATTCTGGAGAATGTTCCATGTGCACTAGAGAAGAATGTGTATTCTGTTGCTTTGGGATGAAATGTTCTGAATATATCTGAGATGTCCATCAGGTCCAGTGTGTCATTTAAGGCCTTTATTTCCTTTTTGATCTTTTGCTTGGATGATCTGTCCATTTCAGTGAGGGGAGTGTTCAAGTCCCCTACTATTATTGTATTATTATTGATGTGTTTCTTTGATTTTGTTATTAATTGGTTTATATAGTTGGCTGCTCCCACGTTAGGGGCATAGATATTTAAAATTGTTAGATCTTCTTGTTGGACAGACCCTTTGAGTATGATATAGTGTCCTTCCTCATCTCTTATTATAGTCTTTGGCTTAAAATCTAATTGATCTGATATAAGGATTGCCACCCAGCTTCCTTCTGATGCCCATTAGCATGGTAAATTTTTTTCCACCCCCTTACTTTAAATCTGGAGGTGTCTTTGCATCTAAAATGAATTTCTTGTAGGCAACATACAGATAGGTTTTGTTTTTCATCCATTCTGATTCCCTGTGTCTTTTGATTGGGGCATTTAGCCCATTAACATTCAGGGTAACTACTGAGAGATATGAATTTAGTGCCATTATTAGTCTGTAAGGTGACTGTTACTGTATATTGTCTCTGTACCTTTCTGATCTACTACTTTTAGGGTCTCTCTTTGCTTAGAGGACCCCTTTCAATATTTCCTGTAGAGCTGGTTTGGTGTTTGCAAATTCTTTCAGTTTTTGTTTGTCCTGGAAGCTTTTGATCTCTCCTTCTATTTTCAACGATAGCCTAGCTGGATAGAGTATTCTTGGCTGCATGTTTTTCTCGTTTAGTGCTCTGAATATATCATGCCAGCTCTTTCTGGCCTGCCAGGTCTCTGTGGATAAGTCTGCTGCAAGTCTCATATTTTTACCATTGTATGTTACAGACTTCTTTTCCCGGGCTGCTTTCAGGATTTTCTCTTTGTCATTAAGACTTGTAAATTTTACTACTAGGTGACTGGGTGTGGACCTATTCTTGTTGACTTTGAGAGGGGTTCTCTGCACCTCCCGGATTTTGATGCTTGTTCCCTTTGCCATATTAGGAAAATTCTCTCCAATAATTCTCTCCAATAGACCTTCTGCTCCCCTCTCTCTTTCTTCTTCTTCTGGAATCCCAATTATTCTAATGTTGTTTCATCTTATGGTGTCACTTTTCTCTCGAATTCTCCCCTCATTGTCCAGTAGCTGTTTGTCCCTCTTTTGTTCAGCTTCTTTATTCTCTGTCATTTGGTCTTCTATATCACTATTTCTTTCTTCTGCCTCATTGATCCTAGCAGTGAGAGCCTCCATTTTTGATTGCACCTCATTAATAGCTTTTTTGATTTCAACTTGGTTAGATTTTAGTTGTTTAATTTCTCCAGAAAGGGCTTTTATATCTCCAGAGAGGGTTTCTCTAATATCTTCCATGCCTTTTTCGAGCCTGGCTAGAATGTTCAGAATCATTCTGAACTCTTGATCTGACATATTACCAATGTCTGTGTTGATTAGGTCCCTAGCCTTCAGTACTGCCTCTTGTTCTTTTGTTTGTGGTGATTTTTTCCGCCTTGTCATTTTGTCCAGATAAGAGGATATGAAGGATCAAATAAAATACTAAAAGGGTGTCAAAGACCCCAGAAAAATGTGCTGTAACCAAATCAGAAGAGACCCCAAATTGGGGGGGGGAGGGGAGAAAGGGGATAAAATGAGGTTCAGAAAATAAAAGAAAAAAATTTAAAAAATAAAACAAATCAAGAAAAAATATAAAAAAGAAAGAAAAAATATATATTTTAGATAAACTAGTCAAAAAACGTTAAAAAAGTAAAGGGTAAAAGTTTTAAAAAATTTAGCAGAAGAAATAAAAAGAAAGAAAAAAAATTGAACAAAAAATTGAATTAACCACAAGACTAAAGAATCATGGGGAGAAAGCCATGAATTCCGTGCTTTGCTTTCTCCTCCTCTGGAATTCCGCTGCTGTCGTAGGTATTGAACCTGCTTTTCTTGATAGATGAACTTCATCCTGGCTGGATATTTTGTTGATCTAATGGGGGAGGGGCCTGTTGTAGTGACTTTCAAGTGTCTTTGCCCGAGGCGGAATTACACATGGGGGAGGGGCCTGTTGTAGTGACTTTCAAGTGTCTTTGCCCGAGGCGGAATTACACCGCCCTTACAGGGGGCTGGACTAAGTAATCCGCTCGGGTTCGCTTTTGGGAGCTTCTGTTCCCTGAACGCTTTCCATAGAGTTCTGGAGGACGGGAATGAAATGAAATGAATGAAAATGGTGGCCTCCTAGTCTCTGGCCCAGAGGAGCCGAGAACCGGGGCCCCACTCCTCAGTGCACCCCCAGAGGACAGCACCCAATCACTCCTGTATCCCCAGCCTCTAGCTGCACTCCGAGCTCACCCAGCCCGCGACTAGTTCAAGGTAACCCTGAGGTGAGAGTTCAGTCCTCGGCTCTGTCTCTGTAGCCAGCTTCTCCGTTCTAACACCTGCGAGCTTTGCGACATTTTGACACCCCTGATCCTTCTGTGACCCTGTGGGACCTGGGGCCACGCTGACCCCTCATGGGCTTGACCTCAGTTTAGCCTCTGGAGCAATGTACCTCAGTGGAACAAACATTTAAAAGTCTTGATTTTGTGCTCCGTTGCTCCGCCACTTGCTGGGAGCTGGCCCCTCCCCCTGCAGTCTATCTTCCCATCTTTTTAGATTCACTTCTCCGCCAGTCTTACCTTTCAGAGAGTGGTTGATTTTCTGTTTCTAGAATTACTGTTCTTCTTCTCTTCGATCTCCCGTTGGATTTGTAGGTGTTTGCAATGTTTAGATAAGCTATCGAGCTGATCTGCTACCTGATGTAGTCTCAGCCGGCTACTTCTCTGCCATCTTGACTCCTCCCTCCCCTAAATGTTTTAAAGAATTCACCAGCGAATGCAGTTGGGCCTAGTACTTTCTGTTTTAGAACCTCATCAACTATTGATTCAATTTTTCTAGTAGATGTGGCCTTGTTCAAATTGTCCATTACTCTTTGTATGAGCTTTGGTAGATTGTATCTTTCATGAAATTGGCTCACTTTATTTAAGCTATCAAATTTAGAGTCATAGTGTTTTTCATATTTCTTTATTATCTTTTTAATATCTATTGGATAAGTAGTGGTGGGTCCTCTCTCCTTTCTGCTATGAGTAATTTGTCTTCTCTTTCTTTCTTGGTTAGATGCTCATTTTATCTTCTGGTCTTTTTTTTTCTTTTTTCAGACCAGTGACATATATTTTTTTTCACCATTTTTGAAAGGAATCAAAATACATGTTATGGAAGAGCAATCATTTTGTCTTGATTAATGAACAATATGTACAATAAATGGGAAGGAACCTAATAACTGTTAATAAACCCAGGTGGGCACCATATAGAAATGAGAATCATATTAGCTACCAGGTTTTTGAAGATTTTATTTACTTATTTATTTATTTGAGAGAAAAAGGGTGTACATAAGTTTAGAAGGGTAGTGAGGGAGAGGGAGAATCAGACTCCCCATTGAGCAGGGAGTCTGACATGGGGCTCCATCCTGGGACCCTGAGACCAAGATCCAAGTCAAAGGCAACACTTAACCAACTGAACCACCTATGTGCCCCTGCCCTTCTTTGCCTCCTAAGATGATTCAACCTCTATTGTTCTGAGCTCTGAATCCTGGGGGGTAGGGAAGAAGTAAAATTATCTTTGTTTTTTAGCATAATATAAAACAGATGACATATTTCATATTATGGGAAATATTGTTAATTACCTACCTATTAAGTTGTTTTAATACTTGTGACTACTCCTAGGGCAAAAATTTTGGTGAATACAAAATCAATCAATTGTGAATACATTTACAATGCTTATTGAAAAGAATAACTCATTATTACCAAAATTAGCATATGTCATAAAGAAATCAATAAACAAATATATTTGATATGTTTGATAAAATATGTTACTGATATGTTTAGAATTATTCCTAGATATGTGCTATTTCATGTCATTAATAAAGCCAGTGATTATAAATCAATCACAGAGAGGGAGACCAGATATCTAGTCATGCTTTTTATTGTTGCATTTATTATTATATTATTATTATTATTTTGGCTTAAGACATCTACAATATTAGTGATTATCTGATACATCATTTTATTTTTTTAAGGATTATTTTTATTTATTTAACTGAAAGAAAGATCACAAGCAGGGGGAAGGGTTGGGGAGAGGCAGAGGGAAAGGGAGGGAAGACTCCCCACTGACTGGGGAGCCTATACAGGGCTCCATGTGGGTCTCTTTCCCAGGACCCTGAGATCATGACCCAAGTCAGAGGCTTAACTGACAGAACCACCCAGGTTCCCATAGATACATCCTTTGAAATCACTCCTAGAATAGCAGTTCTTTCAGCAGATACAGGTTTGGGTGGCTTTTTTAGCAAAAAGCTCTTAGATAAATTTGAAGAAGGCAGAATACACATCTAGCACAAAGAGTATGGATTCAAGAAAGACTTCTGATAATAAGAAATGATTATGATTAATTTTCATTTGTGTAAATCTTTGCATAAATTATCAATGGCTTACCTAGATTCTTTTTTTTAAAAAGATTTTATTTATTTATTTTATAGAGAGAAATCACAAGTAGGCAGAGAGGCAGGCAGAGAGGAGGAAGCAGGCTCCCTGCTAAGCAGAGACCCCAATGCGGAGCTCGATCCCAGGACCCTGAGATTATGACCTGAGCCAAAGACAGAGGCTTTAACCCACTGAGCCACCCAGGCACGCCTTACCTAGATTCTTTATTTTTAATTTTAATTTTTAATTTTTAATTTTAATTTCCTTCCTATAGATGTGTGAGAAATAGGGGACTTGAAGGCCTTAGACCCATATTCCAAGACAATATTAGATATAGAATAAATATTTTATTCAAAGACATTCTTCAAAACCATGCTTGTCAAAAGAGCTCCCAAGAGCAGGTTAACAAAAATTAACAATATATGTCAGGAGAAAGATAGAATCTGAAAGAAGAGAGCAGGAAGAAATGGTCATTAAAAATGAAACAGAGGGGCAACTGGGTGGCTCAGTGGGTTAAAGCCTCTGCCTTTGGCTCAGGTCATGATCTCAGGGTCCTGAGATCGAGTTCCACATCGGGCTCTCTGCTCAGCAGGGAGCCTGCTTCCCCCTCTCTCTCCTCCTGCCTCTCTGCCTACTTGTGATCTCTGTCAAATAAATAAATAAAATCTGTTAAAAAAAATGAAAGAGAACAGTCTCTGAAGCTGTGTCTCCTTCCTAATGGAGTCAAATCTCCTGTCTGATTCTTGTTAGGCTTTCCTTGTAGGAAATGTGAGTGAGTTGGTAGGAGGGGTGCATGAGGGAGCAAGCCCACTGTGACTAACTGTGGGGGAGGGGACGATTCTTGAATGAAGTATTATAAATCTCTACATCATTTGGCACTTAAAGTTTTTCTTTATTTGAATTTCAGCCCTGATAAAAAGTTTGCAATTTCTGTCACAAGAAAATTCCCCATGGCATTTTGTAATGCCCAATTTCCATAGCTGATTTCATGTTTTCAACAGTCTGTCAAACTTCTGGCAGCTGTAACTTTTCTTATCTGGAACACTGGAAAGACACTGTGTTAGACTATTATTTTGATAAATTACTGGGCCATATAAGAATTCTGAGAGGCAGGAGAGTAAATTCCTCTGCAGCTCCACATCCAAGGCTGGTAGTTAAAGTTTAGGATCCCAGGTTTAGGATTTCTGGGAAAAAATGCTTCTTGGTATCAGATTGTTCTAACCATTCTTCAGTAGAAAGAGTTTAAAATTTCACATGCTTGAGGTCCATCCTAGAATAGTAAAATAAGAATCTCAGAAATGATACCTGGGTACACACATGCACAGATATATTTAAAGAATATTTGGTCTTAGTATGTGAAATCACATTTGGTTTTAACATATAAGTAAGTCTTAGAATGATTGCTCCAAGATACTAGAAAGGAAAAGATACTGTATTTGATATGACTCGAAGGAGACTGGGAGCTTAGCTCAAGGTTTATCAACCCAACATTGAGTTCTGTCTAGTGGGTATTATTTGGACTCTTGGCAGGATCCACATATTGTTCCTTGAGATGATCCACTGAGAAACTGGGTTTGGAGAGTCAAGGCATCTCCAAAGAAGAAGACCAGGTATTGAGACCAGACTCTGCAGTGAGTATCATCGGCATTCCCAATGCTCTCCCGCCCACACTGCCATTAATCTACTACACTCCAGAACAGGGGTCTACAAACAATAAGCCTGCAGGCCTCACATGGCCTGCTGCCTCTTTTTGCATGGCCCATAAGCCAAAAAAGTCTTTACATTTTTAGTATTTAAAAAAGCTCAAAAAGAATATTTGTTGTGACATAGGAAAATGCAATTTCCATAGATAAAATTTTATTGGATCACAGTTATGCTCATCTGTCTGCATATTGTCTATGACTATTTTCACATTATGAAGCAGAGTTGAATAGTTGCTAGAGAGACTGTAAGGCTCATAAAATCTAAAATATGTACAATTTAGACCTTCTATTAGGTTCCTAGCCCTGCCATAACATATTATCATAAACTTAGTGACATGAAAGAACAGAATTATTCTCCTGCTGTTCTAGAGGCTGAAAATCCAAAATCAAGCTTTCTGTCAGAACTATGGAACTTCCAGAGACTCTCAGATTCCATCCTCTGCCTCTTTCAGCTTTTGGTGGTGCCATGCGTTTAGTGGTTTGTGAATGCATCGCTCTAGCCTCTGCCTTGGTTTTCACATGGCCCGTCCTCTGGGTATTCCTCACCTCTAAAACAGGCACTTGCTATTGGATTTGGGGATAATCCAGTATGACCTCATCTTAAGGCTCTGACCTTAATCACATCTGCAAAGACCATTTTTTCCTAAATAAAGCCACATTTAGTTTTCAGTTAGACATAGCTGTTAGGGAACACTCTCTCTCTTACTAGACTCCCTTATGGAAAAATTGTGTCCTGGTCCGGAATTTTAACTCAGTTATGGGAAAATGAGACTCTAGGAGAAAGGGACAGTAGATTATGAGAACTTTTATATTTTGCTGGTGTGGAGTCCTGTTTTATTCAAAAGGGACAGGAAAGCTTTTTAGTTACTGGATGATCTTTGCAGACAGTCAAGTGGATGCTTTTGGTAAAATAAGGATTAATTCCACCCACACATAATTCCTTATTTTCCAAAACTATTCCTTAAAATATGCCATATGTCAGTGAATTGATAACTAGTCTAGAGATTTGCCTACAAGAGTCAAGTCAGCTTTCAAAAACACCAGTGTATGCAAATAGTCACTACCATGTTAAGCAGAAGCTGTTATACATAACTGATCTCGCTCGATGAAGATAATCCATTCAGCCATATTCTCTTTTTACTGATTTTTATATGACTTCATAAAATTGAATCCTTGCCAAAAATTAGAGGAAGTCAAGGGAAATATGATTAAGTAACTTAGAATACCCAGAGTGTGTCCTGCTGGCTGTCTAGGAACATAGAGGTTGGGATAGTATCAAAAGATAGTGGCATGCCTTCTTCTCACATCCTGAGCTTTGGCTCCTTCTGTGGAAGCCCCTTTAAGGGAAGAAACACATTGAGGGTTCAATAATCATTACAGTGCTTCAGAGATAGTAAGAGCTCAGACTGGACTTGTGGTGCCACTGTGGGCATCTGTGTAACCATAAGCCAGCAATCCTGCAGATGGAGAAAAACAAAAGATAGCCATGGGCCAAAGGGAAGTGCTGGACCAGCACCCAGAATTCTAGACAAAGGAATCAGGCAGTTTGGATGGCTGCCTTCTCCATGGGTCTGTGATTAAGAGGGTGGAAAGACATTTGGCTTTCTGGCTGGTTGTTGGGTGAGGAGAAAAGGAGGCAGAAATGCCATCTTTTCATGTTGTTACTGTAAGGGGTGGGGGGGTCCACCCTAGAATTTGGAGGCAACACTAGGGAGTACCCATCGTAATTGAAATTATTAATAGTGAATATAAAACATTTTTAATTTTCCTCTTTAGAAATCATTTTAAAAGGAAATTCAACCTAAGAGATATTCCTTTGTTACTGATCAGGTGTAAGAGATAACTGAAGCATAACTGAAGGCTTTATAATAGGTTGTAACGAAGATGACACGTTGGGACCCCTGGTGGCTCAGTAAGTTAGGCGTCCAGCTCTTCATTTCATTTCCGTCTGTGATCTCAGGATGGTGAGATCCAGACCCATATCAGACTCGGGGCTCAGTGTGGAGTCTACATGGGATTCTCTCTCCATCTCCCTCTCCCCAACTCGATCTCCCCCTAAAAATAAATAAATACATTTAGAAAAAGAAAAAAAGAAGAAGAAGTCAGAACTTAACTGTTAATGAGATTGTTTGGATAAAAGAGTCAATAAAAAGCACTGATGTCTGATGAAATTCATAGCATCATCTGAACATTCAAGGCACAGGGTATCCTAACCAATTGACATAATTCTTGACAGTTTTGTTGTTCTTTGGGATATTGTTTTAACAGGACCCAAAGATGAAAATGAAGGCAAGTATTTACTGCTATGGTTTTTCATTTGTTTGTCTGTTTGTTTTTTGCCTAAGAACAATGAAGAAATCTAAAATAAGCTGTCTTTAAAAAAATTATTTTTCTTTCTTTTTATTTATTATTTTATTTATTTTCAATATTCCAAAATTCATTGTTTATGCACCACACCCAGTGCTCCATGTAGTACGTGCTCTCCATAATATCCACCACCAGGCCTCTACCCAATACCACCACCCAGCCCTCTATTGTCCTCCCCTCCAAAGCCCTCAGTTTGTTTCTCAGAGTCCGCAGTCTCTCATTGTTTGTCTCCCCCTCCAATTTCCCCCAACTCACTTCTCCTCTTCATCTCCCAATGTCCTCTGTATTATTCCTTATGCTCCACAAGTAAGTGAAACCATATGATAATTGACTCTCTCTGCTTGACTTATTTCACTCAGCATAATAAGCTGTTTTAATTATGACATGGTATTCTACATAGAAATATAAAATGGGTTAATTTTGGTTTCTTGCTCATGTAAGTTAAATAATCTTTTTCTAGATCTAGCTTTCTTCTTTTTTCTATCCAAACATTATTTTTCACAAGATAAATATCCTTATTTTCTTATGCAGGCATTTGCTGCAAGACATTCCAGAACTATAGTGATAGTTTTAGAAAGATGCAGGTCTGGTTTTTCTATTTCCTGTTGAAGAAAAGAACGTAAATATGTAAATGAAATCTCTGGCTCGTGTTGCGACCTGGGCTACAGCACAAGTATCTCAGCACCAATGCCACTTAACAATGAATAACCTCGATTTCCTAAAGGTACAATTGTCCCCTATCTTGGGGACCATGATGCACTCTTGTGGTGAGGATGAGATGTCATTTGAATGAGGATTCTTTCTGTCATTCTCAAGCAGGAAATTAGATATGACTCAGACTGGGATAGGAAAAGAGTTTCTTCTACTTAGCGTATGGGTAAGTTGAACCTCATTCTTAGACAGCCTGGGAAGGTGAGGATAAATATAGAGAAAAAATCAGAGAAGGAAGACTTTTATTGATTTCTCTATTGAAAGAATTGAGGGAGGTATAAGAACAGCCCGTGCTGGATGTTTGTATAGAATGTATGATGAACAGATGGAGTGAAGCAAGGAAACTCGACAGGCTGCTAGAAACTGTGAGGTGTGAGAGTTAGTGACACAGGATAGGTGATAGAGACGTACTACCTGTGTTTATGCTGGATCTCTTTGGCATTCACTAGGAAATGCCTGAAAAATACAAACGATGAACAAGTTGCAGTTGCTGGTTGTGCTTCCATGAATGTGTAATTAAAGAGGGACAAGAGTCTGTTCTTACAATCAAATAACACAGGACAGATCATCATGTGAATATATGTGCCACTCAAGGTTTGTTGGTTACCTGGCTTGCTGGTTAATGGCAGTTTTAACTGTGGAGCATACAACTTTCACTGTGTCTGGATAGAGGATTATTTGACCTTTCTAGATTATAGTAGAGCAAATTGAGGGATGGACTAGAATTTATTAGACATCCTAGGTGACTATGTAGAGTTGATGAGCTTCACTTGGGGAATGATGGCTTTTGACAAGTGGGAGAAAGGGTGGTTTGAAGCACTAACACGAAGTGTGGGTGTGCGAGATGACTGAGAGACACGTGCATTTCAGTGTGATGTCCCTGCCCAATTAATGTCATATCTTTAGTAAATCATGGTAAATCTGCATTTGATGGAGGCTTTTGGAAGCAAAAAAAGAGCAGAGCTCTGTTTCAAATTGGCATCATCAAGGTGGTAGGGTGGGTGTGGGATGAGCTGAAATATGCTTCTGAGGTTTAAGAATAAGAAAAGGGGGACAAATAAGGAATAAATTCAAGAATTTGAAATAATATGGTGACTTTAGGATTTGCTTGAAGTATGTAATCAAGGAATCAAAACAAGATTATCTACACCGCAAAAGGGTTAAAACAGCCCAATTATAACAACAAAAGGAAAACAAAACAAAGCAAAAAAAAAAAAAAAAAAAACTTAGAGTGAAGAACCCCAGGAAACAGGGGCACATAGAGAACAAATTACTTTCCATGGAAGGAAATAAGCATAGGACGCAATTAGTTCAAAGAAGATTAAAGCATAGACATTCTCTTGTATTTAAAATAAAGAAAGAAAAATAAAGCAGCAGAACCCTTAGGTGTAATGGGGAATAAATCAGTATCCTGTCTGTCAATGATGGTGTATATGAGTGGGGAGTAATTATTGTCTAAGAAAGAAAGAAATTGAATATTCAAAACAAATAGATGAGGAGGTACAAGGTGCAAAGTATTTTTTTTTTTTTTTTAGATAATAAACTGACACACCAAGATCTAGACACTTTTTTTGGTCTTTGCAAATATCAGAAGGAGGCTTCTGAATCAATAACAATGTTTGTTTATTTTGAACATGGGCCAAATAGTACCAACATTTGGGAGAGGACTGTGAGTGAAAAAGAAGACTGGGGAATTAGGAACATATGCTCTTTGTGAGAAAATGCCCATGCACAGGTCTTTACCCCGAGGGATCTGGAGAGCTGGACAAATCAATCACAAAGTGGATTCCCTCCCGCATCATTTTTATACAGCTGAACTTGGATTGAATAGACCAACCTCTTCCCACAAAAGAAAACACACACACACACACACACACACACACACACACACACACACACACAAACAGAGCCTTAAAAAGCAGCTCATAACTTGAGGAGGGGAGGCAGTATGATAGAGAAGAATTTATGGGCTGATTGTAATGGCAGTAAAGCTAACATTTATTGATTACGTATGTCAGGCAATGTACTAAATGCTCTATATGCATTGCTTCACTTAATGCTAATAACAAACCTGCAAATGAGTAACACAATATCTCTATTTTACAGAGAAAGTAAAAGTACACGTAAGTCAAGTACTGTGTGTAAGAAAAATATTGCCATTTACTAATAGTACTAATATTATCAGTTATTAAACACTTATTATATATCAATTACCAGTCTAAACATTCTTCATACATTAACTCATTTATTTCCATCTTTCAGTTATTATATTATTCTCATTTTATAGATGATAGTACAAAAATGTCAGGGTTGGCTTCTAAAACCATTAAGAAGATTCTACAGCCATATTTCAACTTTTGAAATGGCTACTCATGTATTATTTGCCCATGAGCTTACCATAGAAAAACACTCTCAAATCTCTGTGTGCCAGTCAATTACCTGGTCATGAACTTAAACCTGTTTCCATGGCAGTGCCAATCGAAGAGGTTTTGGTAGATAAAGAATAATGGTACCAAACCCGGCAGTTAATTATTATCCTTTAGGTATTATTAACTTTTACAGATATTGTAAAAAGAATGATAGTTAAAGGAAGGGACAGTTTATGTGAAATTGATTTCTTTCTTGAAAGATACCCAGTTAAAAAAAAAAAAGAAAAAGAAAGATATGCAGTTTAATATCAGTTTTGACCATTAATCTTTTCCAAGGATATTGGACATAATAAAACTGGACATAATAAAACTGTTTAAATTCAGTTTCAAAATATATAGAAATTTTCTTAATGGAACATTAGAATTTGTGACATTTCCATTTAAATTTGCATTTTTTTTTTTATTTTCAGCATAACAGTATTCATTGTTTTTGCACCACACCCAGTGCTCCATGCAATACGTGACCTCCCTATTACCCACCACCTGATTCCCCAACCTCCCACCCCCCGCCCCATCAAAACCCTCTGGTTGTTTTTCAGAGTCCATAGTCTCTCATGGTTCACCTCCCCTTCCAATTTCCCTCAACTCCCTTCTCCTCTCCATCTCCCCATGTCCTCCATGTTCTATGTTATGCTCCACAAATAAGTGAGACCATATGATACTTGACTCTCTCTGCTTGACTTATTTCGCTCAGCATAATCTCTTCCAGTCCCGTCCATGTTGCTACAAAAGTTGGGTATTCATCCTTTCTGATGGAGGCATAATAGTCCATTGTGTATATGTACCACATCTTCCTTATCCATTCATCCGTTGAAGGGCATATTGGTTCTTTCCACAGTTTGGCGACCATAGCCATTGCTGCAATAAACATTGGGGTACAGATAGCCCTTCTTTTCACTACATCTGTATCTTTGGGGTAAATACCCAGCAGTGAAATTGCAGGGTCATAGAGAAGCTCTATTTTTAATTTCTTGAGGAATCTCCACATTGTTCTCCAGAGTGGCTGCACCAACTTGCATTCCCACCAACAGTGTAAGAGGGTTCCCCTTTGTCCACATCCTCTCCAACACACGTTGTTTCCTGTCTTGGTAATTTTGGCCATTCTAACTGGTGTAAGGTGGTATCTCAATGTGGTTTTAATTTGAATCTCCCTGATGGCTAGTGATGATGAACATTTTTTCATGTGTCTGATAGCCATTTGTATGTCTTCATTGGAGAAGTGTCTGTTCATATCTTCTGCCCATTTTTTGATATGATTATCTGTTTGTGTGTGTTGAGTTTGAGGAGTTCTTTATAGATCCTGGATATCAACCTTTTGTCTGTACTGTCATTTGCAAATATCTTCTCCCATCCCGTGGGTTGCCTTTTTATTTTGTTGACTATTTCCTTTGCTGTGCAGAAGCTTTTGATCTTGATGAAGTCCCAAAAGTTCATTTTCATTTTTTTTCCTTTGCCTTTGTAGACATATCTTGAAAGAAGTTGCTGTGGCTGATATCGAAGAGGTTACTGCCTATGTTCTCCTCTAGGATTCTGATGGATTCCTGTCTCACATTGAGGTCTTTTATCCATTTCGAGTTTATCTTTGTGTACGGTGTAAGAGAATGGTCGAGTTTCATTCTTCTACATATAGCTGTCCAGTTTTCCCAGCACCATTTATTGAAGAGACTGTCTTTTTTCTATTGTATATTTTTTCCTGTTTTGTCGAAGATTATTAGACCATAGAGTTGAGGGTCCATATCTGGGCTCTCCACTCTGTTCCACTGGTCTATGTGTCTTTTTTTTTTTTAAGATTTTATTTATTTGATATATATAGAGAGATCACAAATAGACAGAGAGGCAAGTAGAGAGAGAAGGGGAAGCAGGCTCCCCACTGAGCAGAGAGCCCGATGCGGGGCTTGATCCCAGGACCCTGAGATCATGACCTGAGCCAAAGGTAGAGGCTTAACCCACTGAGCCACCCAGGTGCCCCCATGTGTCTGTTTTTATGCCAGTACCATGCTGTCTTGGTGATCAAAGCTTTGTAGTAAAGCTTGAAATCGGTAAAGTGATGCCTCCAGTTTTGTTTTTGTTTTTTTTCAAGATTTTCTTAGCAATTCGGAGTCTCTTCTAATTCCATACAAATTTCAGGATTATTTCCTCCAATTCTTTGAAAAATACCGGTGGAATTTTGATCGGAATGGCATTAAAAGTATAGATTGCTCTAGGCAGTATAGACATTTTAACAATGGTTATTTTTCAAATCCAAGAGCATGGAACGGTCTTCCATCTTTTTGTGTCTTCTTCAATTTCTTTCATGAGTTTTCTGTAGTTCCTCGAGTACAGGTCCTTTACCTCTTTGGTTAGGTTTATTCCCAGGTATCTTATGGTTCTTGGTGCTATAGTAAGTGGAATCGATTCTCTAATTTCCCTTTCTGTATTTTCATTGTTAGTGTATAAGAAAGCCACTGATTTCTGTACATTGACTTTGTATCCTGCCACGTTACTGAATTGCTGTATGAGTTCTATTAGTTTCAGGGTGGAGTCTTTGGGGTTTTCCATATAAAGAATCATGTCATCTGCGAAGAGAGAGAGTTTGATTTCTTCCTTGCCAATTTGGATACCTTTTATTTCTTTTTGTTGTCTGATTGCTGTTGCTAGGACTTTTAATCCTATGTTGAACAAGAGTGGTGAGAGTGGGCATCCTTGTCATATTCCTGATCTCAATGAGAAGGCTGCAAGCTTTTTCCCATTGAGGATGATATTTGCTGTGGGTCTTTCATAGATAGATATTATGAAGTTCAGGAATGTTCCCTCTATCCCTATACTTTGAACCGTTTTAATCAGGATTAAAATGGATGGTGGATTCTGTCAAATGCTGAATCAATTGAGAGGACCATGTGGTTCTTCTCTCCTTTCTTATTGATTTGTTCTATCACATTGATTGATTTGTGAACATTGATCCAACCTTGTAACACAGAGATGAATCCCACCTGGTCATGGTGGATAACCTTTTTAATGTGCTACTGGATCCTGTTTGCTAGGATCTTGTTGAGAATCTTCGCATCCATATTCATCATTGATACTGGTCTAAAATTCTCCTTTTTGGTAGGGTCTTTGCCTGGTTTGGGGATCAGGGTAATGCTGGCTTCATAAAGAGTCTGGAAGTTTTCCTTCTGCTTCAATTTTTTGGAACAGCTTCAGGAGAATTGGTGTTATTTCTTCTTTGAAAGTTTGGCAGAATTCCCAGGGAATCCGTCACATCCTGGGCTCTTGTTTTTTGGGAGGTTTTTGATCACTGCTTCAATCTCATTACTAGATATCGGTCTATTCAGGTTGTCAATTTCTTCCTGGTTCAATTTTGGGAGTTTGTAGTTTTCCAGGAATGCATCCATTTCATCTAGGTTGCTTAGCTTATTGGCATATAACTGTTGGTAATAATTTCTGATGATTGTTTCTATTTCCTTGGTGTTAGTTGTGATCTCTCCCTTTTCATTCATAATTTTATTAATTTGGGCTTTCTCTCTTTTCTTTTGGATTAGTGTGGCCAATGGTTTATCGATCTTATTGATTCTTTCAAAAAACCAGCTTCTAGTTTCTTTGATACTTTCTACTGTATCTCTGGTTTCTACCTCATTGATCTCTGCTCTAATCTTGATTATTTCCCTTCTTGTGTGTGGAGTTGGTTTGATTTGTTGTTGATTCTCCAGTTCTTTAAGGTGTAGAGACAGCTGGTGTATTCTGGAATTTTCAGTTTTTTTGAGGGAGGCTTGGATGGCTATGTATTTCCCCCTTAGAACCACCTTTGCTGTATCCCATAAGTTTTGGACCGAAGTGTCTTCATTCTCATTGGTTTCCATGAATTGTTTAAGTTCATCTTTGATCTCCTGGTTGATCCAAGCATTCTTAAGCAAGGTGGTCTTTAGCTTCCAGGTGTTTGAGTTCCTTCTGAACTTTTCCTTGTGATTGAGCTCCAGTTTCAAAGCATTGTGATCAGAGAATATGCAGGGAATAATGTCAGTCTTTTGGTATCGGTTGAGTCCTGCTTTGTGACCCGGTATGTGGTCTGTTCTGGAGAAGGTTCCATGTGCACTTGAGAAGAATGAGTATTCTGTTGTTTTAGGGTGGAATGTTCTGTATATGTCGATGAGGTCCATCTGGTCCAATGTTTCATTCAATGCTCTTATTTCTTTATTAATTTTCTGCTTCGATGATCTGCCTATTACTGAGAGAGGCATATTAAGATCTCCTACTATTAATGGATTCATATCAATAAGACTCTTTATCTTGATTAATAATTTTCTTATGTAATTGGCTGCTCCCATATTGGGGGCATAGATATTTACAATTGTTAGATCATCTTGGTGGATAGTCCCTTTAAGAATTATGTATTGTCCTTCTGTATCTCTGACTACAGTATTAGTTTAAAATCTAATTTATCTGATATGAGAATCTCTACCCCGGCCTTCTTTTGAGGCCCACTGGCATGAAAGATGCTTCTCCATCCCTTCACTTTCAGTCTGGGTGTATCCTTAGGTTCAAAATGGGTCTCTTGTAGACAACATATGGATGGGTCCTGTCGTTTTATCCAATCTGCAACCCTGTGTCATTTTATGGGTGCATTTAGGCCATTCACATTGAGAGTGATTATTGATAGATACGTTTTGATTGACATCGTGTTACCTTTGAAGTCTTTCTGTCTGTAGATTGTTTCTATATTTCTGTTCAATGATATTCTTAGGATTTTTTCTCTTTTATAGGACCCCCCCCTTAATATTTCCTGCAGTGTCGGCTTGGTGGTTGCATAGTCTTTTAAGCCTTGCCGGTCTTGGAAACTCTTTATCTCTCCATCCATTTTGAATGTCAGTCTTGCTGGATAGAGTATTATTGGCTGCATGTTTTTCTTATTTAGTACTCTGAATATATTTTGCCAGCCCTTCCTGGCTTGCCAGGTCTCTGTGGACAGGTCTGACGTTATTCTAATGGGTTTTCCTCTGTATGTAAGGAGCTTCTTTGTCCTACCTGCTTTTAAAAGGGTCTGTCTTGAATCATAATTCTGCATTTTAACTATAAGTTGTCGTGAGAACTTTTGAGAATCTAAAATCTTGGGGGGAACCTCTCTGCCTCTAGTACATGAACGTTGTTTCCATTCATGAGATTGGGAAAATTTTAAGACAACTGCTTCCACTATGTCTTCTAGACTTCTTTCTTTTTCCTCCCCTTCAATAATTTCCTCCCCTTTCAATAATTCTGACATTGGAACGTTCCATGGCATCATTTATTTCCCTGATTCTGTTTTTGTGGCTTCTGAGCTGTTTGTTCCAGGCTTCCTCCTGATCCTTTCTCTCTATCTGTTTGTCCTCCAGATCACTAATTCTATCTTCTGTCTCAGTTACCCTAGCTTTTAGAGAATTTATATTAGATTGGAATTCATTGAGAGCATTTTGAACATCATCCCTGGTGGCTTTCAGTGCTGCCCTAACATTGTGAACATCATCCCTGGTAGCTTTCAGTTCTGCCCTAATCCATTTAGTCACTCATGGCTTTCTCCAACGTACCTATTGCCTGGATGATTATTTGTCTGAATTCCTTTTCCGACATATTGTCTATGTCGATAGCTATTAGCTCTGTTGCAGAAGGTCCATCCTCTGTATTTTTCTTCTGTTGGGGATTCCTCCTCCTAGTCATTTTGGTAAGAGATGACTGAACGGATGCAGCTGGATTTATCGATTGTGGTGCAGTCAAGGTTCACCCTGGAACGCTTCTGTGCAATCAGGGTTCCCCACACAAATGAGAGAAAAAAGAAAAGAAAAAGAAACAGAAAAGAAGAAAGAAAAAAAAAGAAAAGAAAAAAGGGAAAAAGAGAGAGAGAGAGAGGAAAAAAAGTGAAGATAAAAGAGAAGGCTCAGCCCAAATGGGCCCCAAGGTAAGATTTATGAAGTATACAAACAAAAAACAGACAAACAAAAAGACATGTTTGGGGCACTGGGGACACGTAAGAACAAGTCAAAATTGATGTATTTTCTCTGAGATTCACAAGAAAACAAAGGACTGTAGCAGGCACCTACAGTCGCTTCCACCTCAATGGTCTGAAGGTCTTCTACCCAGAAGTGTGAGTCCGAGTGAGGCAGCTTCCTCAGCATTCCTCCATGCCAGCAAGGAGGATCCCTGGATGGATCCAACCATCCCACGCCGAGCTCAAACAAAGTTTCCAAATAAATACTTTTTTTATAAAAAATTCAGAGGGGATCCTGCAGATGGGGGGTATGAGGAGATGATTCAGGTAGTACCAGGCCATTCTCCACATTTATTCTCTGCCTCCGTATTTTCTGCATATAAATGGAAAATATAAATTTGCATTTTTCTTGAAAATTTTCATCAACTCTAGAAAGCATAAGAAAAGTAAGGAAAATGTGATGAGATTAACCTGAAACTTAAAGTATCAAAATTAAAGCACTAAGCTTTGCTAGATCCTTCCAAATTTTTCATTAATTTTTTTCTTCTAGTAGGCATATAAATATAAATGTGCATAAGTCAATGCATACACAAACATACACAAACAACTTTGTTAGATTTTAGTTCCCAAAATTCTTTTTTAATTTATTGGATGAAATCCAAATACTTGAAATCACTGATGTAGTCTATCTCCTTATCTTTAGGTACAATGATATAAACTTTTCACTGTACTTAAGAAATGGTGACAGATTCTACATGATGTTTTGGGGACAACTATCAAAATGAATTTAAAATGTATTGTTTGGCTAACTGTACATTTTCTTATATAAAATGGTAAAATCTGCAGTTAGTTACTCATCAGCTGGCACTCATAAGCCTGAACTGAGATCCATGTTGTATTCACTGGCTATGCAGCAGCAAGAACCCATTCTCAATCCAACCCCCAATAAGAATCATATTGGGCATCTACTAAGTTCTGGGTGTTAGGACAGGAGGTTTGGAAATAGATTTCATGGCTACTTGGGTTTCCAAATCTCCTAGAGAGGCAACCTTGACACAAATAAGTACAGGACAGGTTATCCTGAATGTATATCAAAGAATTAAGGTTGAAATAATTAACAATTATATAAGTAAACTGATACAATTCAAAGTGTCCTAATTGATAATAGAACCCATAGGCTATGTCCATTAAGGGGTACAAAATAAAATCTGTAGGAGTTTTGGAGTTTGGAGTAAGAAAATGAAAATTTTTAAATGCTACATTTCCTGTCGTTGGTTCTAAGAAAAAAAGAAAAGAAGAAGAAGTTCTGTGGACAAAAAAGATTGCAAGAGATGAAGGCATGGATTTCTAAGATTTTATAGACATCAGAGTATTCTTAAGGTGTTTGCAAGGCAAATTTCAAAAGCAACAAATTATTTATTTATTTATTGTTTTTATATATCTTTTTAAATTATTGATGACAATTTTTCATCTCTATTTCAACACATGAATAAGTATTTGAGCTTTAACAGGCTAATTTCTTGAAGGATTCCAGTCTTACTGAAAGAGTCAAAGGTTGATATAGATCTGTCAAATCATTTACTGTCATTCTAGGCATATGATCGGTACTCGTGAAATTATACCAACGAGAAAAAGTTATCCTAGATGTTGCCAAAATCCTGAAGATTTCTGCAGAAGTTACTCTATAGAATTTTTTTTTCTTCTTTACATTAAAACCATAACTTGTCCTAACTATAGAGAAGCCATCTAGTGAAAATTCAGACACAAGGTAAAACTGTATCTCAAAATCATTTATTTTCCTTGTTTTGTACGACTGATCAGTATGTTTATAGTCCCTGATAAAAGTCTACTCTTCTACTGATTCCTCCTAGATATGAGTGAGTATTTATCAAAAGTCATTGGGTCAGATTTACCAATACACACACCAGTCCCCCTGCTTGTTGCTCATCAAAGAACAAGTTACTATGGGAACAGAGGTAGCTCTGTGAATAGCCCAATAAAAATATCCCACTTCAACAGGGATTCCTAGCACTTCATTCCTGAGAGAAATTTGCTTAAAAAGCTGACATTTTCAAATACCACACATTTAAAAAGTCATTTAAAACTGCGCTTTTAAAAATATTTCTCAACATAAAAAAGAAACAGCTCTGATTAGGATCTCCTCAAAATACTGATTGATAGGTAACACATGCCATTATTCTGGTCCACACTAAATTTGGCAGAAGCGCAAAATGAATTTATCTATGGGGAATCTGTAAAAGATGGATGCAAATATAAACAATAATATTTTTTTACCGGAATTAACAACTAATTAATACACAAAAGAATAGGCAGGGCGGCCAGGAGTTTTGTTTGCATGTGTTAACAACTGACTTGATCACAAGGGATACGCACCTCACATATTGGAGGCTTTTATGTACATCTTGGGCAAGTGTTTATCTGGCGCCTCTTTCATCTGTAACATTGCCTTTTCTAGTAAGTCTTTTTCTCTCCACAGAGAGTATCTCTACCTGGAATAATTAATCTACAGAGCTATTCATAACAACAATACAACTCACAGTGTATTGTTCCCCCATGGTCAGGAATACAGTAAAAAGTTGAGTCAACTAATTAAATATTTTATTTAAATGACATCAAACAAATGGTCTTCATTAATATTATCCCAACAATAATTTTGGTATTTTGTGTCATCATGGATAAATATTAAACTACAAAAGAGTATCAGAGTCCATTAAGGTTTAACGTGTTGTGTTCCTCCTTTTCCCAGTGTGGATGTCAATTTGGCTAGTATATGCTGTGAAAAATTCATTTTTGCTAACTGTTGAACCTCAAGTACATGACAGAGTACTTGACGCATGGGTGATATCAATAAATACAAGCTAAATGGGTAGTGAATACATGTTCACATAAGTAGAAGCAATTGAAAAGAAATAAACAGACAAGTAATAATTTTGTAGTGCCCACTTAGTTGGTGCCAGGTGTCATGTTTTACATCCTCTATCGCGCCTAGTCTCTCTCAGTAGATGTTCAAACACGAGGAATTGGGAAGCATAAAGTGAATCACTTAATTAATTGTTAATCAGAATTCAACATTTCATTTTTAATAAAGCAACAATAGAGAAAATTTATTTTTATTCAGAATTACTTCACCTTTAATCACTGCATTGAGAGAAGGCTCCTTACCTTGCATAAAATGATTTTCTTTCCACGAGTATTAAAACCTTATTTATAACTACTGTCATCATTTTGCTAATTTGTGTAACATTTGAGTTCCAGAATGCATAATAAATACTTTGTCAGGGAAAAAAGAAAATGCCTCATGGATTTGCAAAGGTTGTAATCTTTAAAGGCAAGGATGACATAGTAGAAGGCATTTGAATGGTTGATAAAAAGAAAATCGTAATCATAACTATTGATTATCTTATTCTGCTCTTCTTTCTAAGAATGAAAAAGGGAGAGGAAATGACCAAAGGTTCTTTCTTGCCAGTAATCTCAAGGAAACATACATCTTCAAATATTGGTTTCCTAGAGTAATAGCAAAATGAACTAAATGTTTTGATTCCTGAGCCCAGAGGGCTCCATTTTGATGTAAATTGATTTCCATTGTTCCTCCTACTGAGAATGTGCTTCTCTAGTGCAGTTACTCTTACATAATTTAATTAATGAGCACGAGTCAAATGTATTCAGAGTTTATCCAAGAATAGTGAATTCTAGCAACATTTACAAGCTATTTGAAATGCTTCTTTTACATTGCTGCTGGTTCTAAAAAGCAAGATCTGCCACATGTTGGATACTGGAGCAAAACAAACAAACAAACAAACAAACAAAAATCCAAAACCAAACCAAAGCAAACAACACACAAACTAGTTTTCCCAGATTTATGGGATAAGTGAGACCAAAGTGCCAGAGAAATTCATGTTTTAATGACCCATGATTGAACTGTGATTTTCTCTGAGACCATATCACATGTCCCTCCAACTGTACTTGAATCTGGTTCAATATTCTTACCTCTGACTCTATAAAAAAATAATATTGGATTCTAAGAAATAAGTATAAACTTTTTCGTGAAAAGTTCATATCTGTTATGGCAAAAATTAGAAAACAAACCAAAACAAACAAACAAACAAACAAACAACCCACCCACATTTTATCTATCTTTCATCATTATGACTTCAGTGTACTTCAGTTCAGCAAACATCCTCTAGTACTTCTGCTAGGCAGGCAGGGTTCAAAGACAAAGCACAGTCCCATTTCTTTCAAGAGCTTCTGTCAGCTGTAATGCTGCTCATTTTGACAGGCCCCTTAAATTTTACTCATCGGGGAACGTCACTGATTGGTAGTTTGATAGATATTTGTACTACACCATTTTTCATTGAGATCAACCACGTTGCTTTTCATTTTAGTTAAAGTGTAAGCTCCCTGAGGACTGTGTTTATTCACTATTTTCTCCCCAGTGCCTAGTGAAAACCTGAAACCTAGTTAAGCTTTAATGCACATGCGTTGAACAAATGTCTTTTGCAGAATGAAAGAAGATTCTTCCTCCAGGTGTTATCATTCTTGTGGAGGATAAAGTATTCCAAGAATTTAGATGTCTTCTCTTTCAGAATTTTAATACACTCTGGGGCAACAATCATAGACTTTAAAAAAATCATTTCTATTTGTTGGTGCAAGTTTCTTCTAGCCCATTGTTGAAAATGTTTCATTTGGTTTCTTTCCTTCTCAAATTGTTTGATGTGAACTGATGTGTATCAATCATCCACCCTAAAGAGTTCCTCTCACTGATTAAGCATGTAATAGATAGTAGAAGGAGAAAGTCTATCCTCATGTTCCAATAGCTTTTAAAATGTCAATGAAAAGAATTCAGAAACAGAAATACTCAATAAGTCTGCCTGGCCTGCATGATAAGCTATGACTTTATACGCACAAGCATGAATTAAAACGTTAATTCCAACAGCTTTGTTGTAACCATAGTTTATCACAAATCCTCAGTGTTCAATTTTTCAGCATTTGCCAAATGTGCTGCCCATACACATGGTAATGATTCACTTTGAATATTCAAATGCTTGAGCTTTCTATTGCATTTTATAATTAAAATAGTAACAAAATGATTTTGGTATGTGTTGGCAGTTTCAGTATCCCCATGTGATGTTTCTTAAGGGACCTTTATACTTCTAATGGGTAAGGGGGAGGGAACGGTCTTCTCTGTGAGCATGTATCTACTGGGTATTACAGAGATACAGAACATAAAATAGCATGTCCTTGGCACCTATGAACCAGAACAAAAAAGAAAATCTGAAAAACAAAATGTGTGTTAGATAGGTACACATTTTCTGTTATTTTGTTCAGGAGAAAACTTGGCTCTTTATCCTGCTCAAGATAGTCTTCACAGGGGTTATATTAACTCCAGTTAAAATTTACCAACAGAATTAAATTTAATTAAAACAAAAAAAAATGCTTAAGTATAGTCAAATCATTTAAATGGAATCTACTAATCTCAAGGGAAATAGATGTAAGCTATTTTTTCTAATGTTCAGATTAGACTGATGGTTGCCTTTCTTTGCAGGGCAATTTTCTTAAACTTTGTTATTTCTTACCATCATTAACTAATGGGATTTAGAATTCTAAGAAATGATGTTTAGGATATGAGCAGCAGACAGGCAATCTACCAAAAATCACTTCTAATTCACAGCACTTCACACTTCACTTATTAACAAACCAGAGTTGATAGCATATTTCAGATGTAAATTCAAAAAAAAAAATGTGTTACCGCTAAGTACATATTGTAATGAGAAAATGAAAAACATAAAGCCTCACCAGAGTCACCATAGTAAATAGATGGAATTTTTTTTTGAATAAAGACATAGTAAGGCACACTCTCTTTTATTAAATGATCTAAATATTATTTTTGCTTAAAATTGATATTTGGATTATCAAATTACAAAATTCCTAACTTTCTGAAATTGTCTGGGTATGGGATCCTGGGTAGCTCAGTCAGTTAAGCACCCAACTCTTTTTTTTTTTTTTAAAGATTTTATTTATTTATTTGACAGAGAGAGAGAGAACACAAGTAGGCAGAGAGGCCGGAGGAGAGAGAGGAAGAAGCAGGCTCTCCGTGGAGCAGAGAGCCCAATGTGGGGCTCGATCCCAGGACCCTGAGATCATGACCTGAGCTGAAGGCAGAGGCTTTATCCACTGAGCCACCCAGGTGCCCCTAAGCACCCAACTCTTAATTTAAGCTCTGATCATGACCTCAGGCTCCTGGGATCCAGCCCCGCGTCAGGCTCCAGGCTCAGTGCGGAGTCTGCTTAAGGATTCTTTCTCTCCCTCTCTTCCTGACTCTCCCTCTGCTCTCTCTTTCTGTCAAATAAGTAAAAAAAAAAAATCTTTAAAAAATAGAAATAGTTTGTGTAGATGTGGAAAACAAAAACAAATGAAAAAAATACTTTCTTCCCTCTAAAAACATTTTATAATAAAAATAAAGAAATATCCTCTACTCTATAAATAAATCCCTTTGCAGATCTATTGGCATGTGTGAATTTGTCTTAATGTAGCTTATTTTTTACATTAGCCATGCAGAGGGAGCCTCTCCCATCCCACACAGTGCACATGTATGTACATTGTAACAAATAGTATAAGAACTCATATAAGAAAGAAGCCAGGAGTTAGCCATGGTGTTCATATTAGTGAAGTGCCTGGAAGAGACATTGAAGTGTAGGTGGTCAGTGAATCAAAAACAAACAAACAAACAAAAACCAAAAAACAAAAAATCCAATTTCTATGATTCTTTAAATGAGTGAGCTAATGAAGCCAGAGAAATGAGTTTCATACTGACTCAGAGAGCAGTGAGCTTTGCTCCTTTTCTGAGGTTCTTTTCAGAAAGAACCTCAGAGGGTAGCTCAACTCAAGTCAACTCTTGTAAGGTGTAACAAGAGGAAAGAAAAATGGAAAATAGGTGTATCATTTTGAAATTATTTTTCATAGTAAAAATTATCATCTCAAATAACTCCTGTGTTGATTTGTGATGAACATCTTTATCTTTTATTCTTTTGTGAAAAAGAGCATTTATGAAAGAAATTGTCTTAATCTGCTTGAAAAGAAATTGTGTTGGCAAAATAATTTATCAGAAACAAAGGTGAAATATTTATTTTATTATTAAGTGAAAGACATTGGCTTTGAAACATGGGATGGAAAAATGGACAAAGATCTCAAAGTCTCCATTTTTCTCAATGAAAACATTGAATTACATGATCACAAAGGTCTCTTGTAACTTTAAGATTTCATGAGTTATGTAAGTTATTAAAGAAGGATCATTATATAGTTCATAGAAATTACACAGATATCAATAACTTACGGCAGCATCTAACTTTTCTTCTACATTATATTATAATATATAAAGAAGATGATAGTAGATAAGAAGGTTTGTGGAGAAGGTGAAAGAAAAGAATAGCTATAGAGTTACCAGGTCAAGGAGTTAAGTGAGAACTTACCAGTCACTAAGGTCCCAGAGTTAACTAAATCCATGCATTAAAAAAAAAAAAAAAAAAAAAAAAAAAAAAAAAAAATCCAATTACATAATTACAGGTTGCAGTGAAAAGTATTTGGCCCAAAAGGTAAAAAACATCCAAATGACTCCTGCCCTCACCAACCAATTATATAATCAGGCAGAAGCACTGTCATTCTAATTTTCCGTAGCAGCTTTGTGAACATGGGTGCCATGAAAAATCCAATATAATTTCATATTCATACTCATGCTAACTGGTGCTACTACTCACAGAATCACCTTCCTAGATAAAGAAAAGGGCTATAGAATCTTTAGGCAAAAATAAAAATGCGTAGAAAGATTTGCTTTAAAAAACGCCCATTGCTCGCTCTCTGCCATATTACTTAGTGAATGCCAACTACATGCCAGGATGTGAGCTCTTCGGCTGACCTACTTAAAGTCGGCTTGCACTTCGTCAGTTCAAAATCAAAGACTTGCGAGGCTGAACGAGGACTCCGGAGGTCGTTTATCTCAGACCCCTGCCTGGAGGAGTCACTGTTCTAACCCATCCTAGACGGAGGCTGGACGAGGAGTTGTTTCCAAAGGACCCCAGGGTGCTATAGAAGCTGCGCTGGTGACTCAGTTCTCTGCATTCTCCTTCGCAGTCAGGTCCCAATCAAAGTTGCTGAGAGGTGGAAAGGCCACCACACGTTTAGATGTTCTGCCTTTCAAATGTACTCAAAATGAGTTTCTCACAATGAGCGGCCATTTAAAACTTCCTAGGCTACCTGAAAACGACAGATTTAACTGTTCCTTTAAAGAACTAAATTCCACTTGACATATAGTCTTCTTTCTTTTCCTTACAGGGTGAGTTCGCTTGCCAGTCTTCCATTTTCTCTCTCTGTTGGTCATTGAGTAGATGCTTGGGCATCATTTAGTCATTCATCGCCCCCTAGAGAGGAGGCTGGTTGTGCATAAGAATGAGTTGTTTGTGAGTTGGTCAAAGACAAATGTCACAGGGGCACTAAAGTGTATTTTACATAAATATTTTAGGGAATAAAAAATAAAAAGTGGGTCAGATATTGACAAGTAAACTCTTCATTTGGTTGTCATGTAGATTTGTGTATATAAAGTTCGCCAAATGTACGTATGCCTTCTCTCATGTTTCTGAAGAATCTCACAAGAAACATCTTTGCTCTGAGAAAAGTGATCCTTCACCATGGACTGACTCTGTCTCCAAATCCAAGCTTTCAAATCACAATCACCCATAGATATCAAGGATCTCGAGGAGCAAGAAGAAGGCCAATTAATAAGTCTTTGTGGATCCAATCAGACCATTGACAAAATTCTTTAAAGAATAATGATTCCTCCTTTATTTTTACACTCAAGAATAAATATAATCCTCTCAATTCAAAGCTAACGGCACTGAAATATGTGCTCAACCAGATGGATGGATCATATATGAGAGATAATCTTCCAGTTGTTTCTGTGCTGTCCATACATCCAACATTCCCCTACTGATAAATTATAGGAAGAAGGAAAATATGACTCCATGACAAGCATTTGGGATCCTAAACAAACATGTGATCCTGGGGTCAAACATATAGGAAGAAAAATCAATAAAATACGAATTTTATTTTCTTGCTACTCAGACCAGAGTCCTGTCCAGGAAAGAAAGATCCAAAACTCATTTACATAAGATAATACAAGAGATCCATTTAACCTGAGTTTGTGAAATTTGGGTGCTTATGTATGATGTGTTTGCCTTCCATTTCTAAAGATCTCTAATAGTTCAGAATATTATAATGGTAGCTCTCAAATCAGTGGATAAAAGTGACATAAACAGTGTATAACTCCTTAGGAAATATGTCTATAGTATTTGCTATTACCTGTCTTAAGAGTTGCAAACTTATTTTCCTGTGAAGGGCCAAATAGTACATATTTTTGGCTTTGCAGGTTTCTATCCCTCTTCAATTCTGCTGTTGTAGTACAAGAAAGAGGCTTGAATTATTGATGTGGCTGGATTTGGCTCACGGCTTAGTTTTCTACTCCTTTCCTTAGACCATAAAAATTTCAAGACATATCAAAGACTTAAATGTAAAATTGTAAAATCATAAAATTATGAAAATAAAACTGTACAGAAAAATCTTCTAATCTGGATGTCAAAATATATTTTTAAGTATTATCTCAGACCCAGAAATCATAGAGTAATAGACTTGATCACATTAAAACTAAGGAAAAACACTAAGCATGGCAAAACCTGAAGATGAGGAGACAGCACACAGACAATAAATATAAATAAATCGTAAACAAAACTCAGATGCTTGGCATCATTCATATTAGAAGAGTTTGAAATTTAGAAGATAAAATGAATTATCATTTTTCAGCTCTAAGATTGTCAAAGATCAAAAAGTTTGACCAAACATACTTAAGAGGGTGTGTCAGAAGAGGACTGCTTAAACATTGCTGGTGTTGCTGGATAGCAATGGATTTTCTATGGAGAACAATCAGAGTTTCACTTAACTTTACATGACAAGGTTTCGAAATAATGAACAATTGATGTATTTTTTTTTGGTATTTTAATGTTTGCTTTAACATTTATTTGATAATAATCTAATAAAGCAATTAAAATATTTATATTAATTAGTGCATAAAGCTCTGTAGGCAATAAACCTACCTTCATTTTAGTTCCCCAAAAGTCATTACAGTTTCATGCAGATAAAGAATCTTAAAGTATTGTCAAACTCATTATTTGGATGTCTTCCAACCTGCATTTTAAATGACAGCTTCGCAGAGCTCTTTGACATCATCTAAAGATAGTAGCAGATTATCCCTATTTCATGTAGTTGTCAATTAATTCATAAAGAATTTCTCATTTTCAAAGTATGTTTGACACGAGTGCTCTGGTGACATGTTTCTATATTTGAATGTCTTGGCCCTTCTACTTCTTTTCTTCAATAATTCTTAATTGTTGTCAATCCTGCTATGACTTGCTACCTATAAAAAGTGCCACCTAACTACTTTTACCTCAAAGTGATCATACAGCCTTGTGTGGTGTTTTTCAGGAGATTGGTACCCTTACTTTTCTACTACCCTGATATGGTTGGATGAATCGTGAAGAGAATTAGCTTCAGAATCTTTAGATACCAAAGACTGTGGAGAGTTGGAGTTAATGTAAAGGTTCTTGATTTCTGTATTAAAAATGTGAGATCAAAACAATCAAGCTTCCACTGAATGTGACAATCAAGCTTCCACTGAATGTGCTGAGCACGGAAATGATTAGATAAGATATATGACTTCCGAAACAACTCAGACCTATGTGTGGAGGCTGGATTTGATGACAGATTGCAGCTAGCACCTTCAATGGGAAGGCTTTAGCCCTAGTCTACATAAAAGGAAGGAGACAATGATTGGTCACAGAAACTGACAATCAAAATTGTTAAATTAATTTCTAAGGCAGTGTGAGTGGATCCGAAGAAGTGTTTACTTATGTGGGGCTTTACTTTGTCCACTCACTCTAACAGCTGTTAAAAAACAGCATACATACTGCTGATAGGTAACTTTCTGAGAAGAGATTTAAGAAAAGACACATTCCCCATCCTGTCGGAATAACATAGCTGCCATCTGCTTAGCATCAAGGCCCTTTTCTATGACTGAAGAAAAAAAAAGTAAGTGTTAATGTCACCTGCTTCACTACTCATAGTACCATACTCCTGTTACTTCATCAGTTGCCTCATATTTCAGATAAGTTAGAAACCTTATCCTTTATACTTTCCCTAAGAAAATCAGAGTTTTTCCCAAATCTTTTCATGAAGGTATTGTTTCAGACAACACAAATGCTCTTTGAAGCATGTGGAAACATTGCAGTCTTTGAGAATAAAGTGTTTCAGCAAAAAATGAAACAAAACCTTCCATCTGGATGAGAAGTGTAGCATGAATGCTACCATTTAATTGGATAGCACGTTGCTGGAATTTTTCACTTCATTTGTAAAAACAGATACCAGCAATCAGTCCACTTCTATTCAGTTTGCCTAAGTCAAGCAGGCAGTCTGAACATACGGAATGGTTATTTTGTTTCCCCCAACTCTGTAAAATGTCCAGATTTACAAGAAAGTGGATGTGTTATCTCCAGAGATGCTGTATGCTTCGTGGCATTAATGCAGACGTAATTAAAGCACTAGTTAGCATATTGACATTAATGATCTATACATTTCTACAATTCTTTGTCCTGAATATAATATTCAGTCTGATCAGTCAGAGAAGTTACAGGTGAGGACTCTGGGCTAGACTTCCTGGCTTGTACCTAAGTTCATCTCTTCAGATTCCATTAACTGTGTATAAGTTATTTGATCTCCAAATACCTCAATATTCTCATATGTAAATTGTAGATGACAATATTAGTTACTTCATATGGTGTTTTGTAAGTATTCAGTGAGTAAATACATGTAAAATGCTTAAATATGTCATAGCACATAGCAAGCATTTAGTCAATGTAGCAATTATTGTTTTTAGTTCCTCCATATGGGGACAGAATTGGCTGAGGCCATTAGACAGATTGCTGACTTTTGAGATGAATCTAAACTACTTTCAGAAAAATTCCAGTCTCTGAAAATTTTTAATTCAGATCAGCTAAGAAGTTGATCTTATTAGGACATCTTGGTTAAAACTTCCCTCTAGGAATAGTAAAGACAGTTTTGTAAGGTGAGGACCACCTTGGGAGAAAAGGCATCTGCCTCAGGAACAGTCATGTTCATATCTTCTAAAATGTTTTTCATTGTACTTGACAAAAGCCTTTTGTTCTTATTTTGTTATATGAACCCCAAAGAAATCTTCCCTGTGTTATGACTGTACTCAGCTGGTCATGCCACCAGCTTAAACCAAAAGAGGATTCTGACTGCTCAGGAAAGCACAGAAGACATGTCACAAAGCCTGAAACTAATAGGATTAAATAGGGAGAGCAGAAACCAAATTATATTTTGGCTCTTTCCTTCACATAATTCACCGTAATAAGAAGCTCATTCCTTTCTTGAAAAACTTCCACAAATCTTGCCCTTCTCATTTGGTCAGAAGGGAAAAGAAACTTCTATTTCAATACCTTTTTTGTAGGTCAAACAGCACTATAAAGAATTGAAGGAAGTTTAGGAAAAAATTTATTAACGAGCAGAAAAGTGCTCTCTGCAAAGAGCATCTATAGGAATCCCCAGAGGTCACTCAAGGGACCACAGCTGCCTGACATATATTTTTTCTTTAGAAGATTTCTCATTTCCCAATAAGAATATTGGTATTCATTATTCCATGAACTTTGCTACTGCTCTGTCTTTGTGTGATTTCAAGTACACTTCTTTTGTGAATTCATGAGTTTTACATTTAACTTTGAATAGCCATGCTAGTTGAGAGAGACAAGAATATGGACAATGAATATCTTCAAATCTCATTTTAGATACTGAAGTCTTCTTCCACTGTGGGCAAGTGCTACAGTTCGTCCATGTGATAACTTTATGGGATTTCAAAATGGAACCTCTCCAGATGTAGCCCTGCACCAAGACAAGTGGCAGAGCAAACAGAACTAACACCTGCACTCTTGGGTGACCTTGTGCAGTGTACAATCTATACAACCACCTATGACAGCTTGAACTTTGGAAACAATCAAATTTTACTTGACAATTCTATTTTGTAAATTGGCAGTAAGGCCAAACATTGTGCTGCTGGGAAACTAGCATTTTAATTTAGTCAACTAAATTATTAATAAATAAAGTAGTTGACTATATAGCATCCATAATCCTACTATCTTCTCCCAATTATATCTGTTTTGGATGTTAAATATTTACTCTACTTATTATGTAGGCTTTCTACCAAAGCACATATATTTGTTTTATCTCCTTAATGTATCCATAAATATAGGCATACCTCATTTTATTGTGCTTTGCTTCCTTGTACTTTCCAGAAATTACATTTTTTTATTAACTGAAGTTTTGTGACAACCCTACCTTGAGCAAGTCTATCAGCACAATTTTTCAAATAAAATTTGCTCACTTCATGTCTCTAGGCCAGATTTTGGTAATTTTTGCAAATATTTCAAATTTCTTCATTATTTTTTGTAATGTTGATCTGTGATCAGTGATTATAGTTCACTTAAAGCTCAGATAATGGTTAGCACTTTTTTTTTAGCAATAAAGTGCTTTTTAATTAAGATATGTATATTTTTTAGACACACTATTGAGCATTTAATAGACTATAGGTTAGTGTAAACATAATTTTTATATGTTTGGGAAACTAAAACATTAATTTACTTTATTGTGATATTCACTTTATTACAGTGGTCTGGAAAACAAACCTGTAATATCTCCAAGGTATGCCTGCATGTCTATTTCATATTATCTTTTAAATTATCCTTTTGATTAATTGGTAACATTTCACTTTCACTTAACATTTCATTTTTTTAAGATTTTATTTATTTATTTGACAGTCAGAAATCACAAGTAGGCAGAGAGGCAGGCAGAGAGAGAGGGGGAAGCAGACTCCCCACTGAGCAGGGAGCCTGATGTGGGGCTTGATCCCAGGACCCCGGGATCATGACCTGCACCGAAGGCAGAGGCTTTAACCCACTGAGCCACCCAGGCGTCCCTTAACATTTCATTTTAAGTGATTGTGGTATTTCATAATTTTATTCTTTCTTAGTTTTTATCATCTCATTTCTTAACAATCACCTTTTACACTGTGATAAAGTATTGGTATTTCAGTACAATTATCAAGATTTCTCTCTCAAATATTAGTTATTGTTCTGTCTGAAAATTTTTTCCTCATTTTGTCCCTTTGGTCCCATATTTTCTAGCTAAACCTAATCATCCACAATGGCTTAGCTTCTAGGTTATTTCCTATGGTAGATGCTGTCAGTTACCCAATAATCAAATAGTCCCTGATCTGAGTTAAGGGTGGACGTTTCCTGAATTCAGAATGGATATAGGCTCTCCACCAGTACCAGGGTATAAAGTTAATTATGGAACTCACATTCCGTTATATCAGAACCTCACTTTATTATCTTCTCACTAATGAAGCCTATGACATCATTTTAGCAATGCTTTCACATATGTCCCTGATGAAAATGCAGAATTTCTTGAGGAAGAAACCTATGGTTCTACTCCATCCTTTTTCCCTTGAATATGATGGCATTGACCTGACATCCTTTATTTACTCAGGACTGAAAAGCCAGCATGCTGGAGATGGCAGAGCAGGAGTTAGAATGACATATTTGATGATCACTGGGTCCCTGGTGAGAAAACTGAGCATTTGTTCCAAATCTAGTATTGCTTACCTCTTATTTTGTGGTCATTTTTTGAAGTATTATTTTGTCTGATAACTAAATATTTTCATTTGTGACCACGCTAAGAAGATATCTTGCTACTTACAGTCAACTCTACTTTGTTCACTTAATTTGTATAGCCCACTCTGGACTCTCAGGTCTGGACTGGATGCCACCACGTGATTCAATGGTAAAATGTTCATCCACTATCAAAGGAGTTTTCATAGAATATTAACAACTTCTATTGTCTAATTACTATTCCATTTGTTAGTGCTATGGTATAGGGTAGTATGTCTTTTTGTAGTATTTTATCTTTGGTGTCTAGCCCAGTAACCAGGCCATAACACATACTAAATAAAATGTCGATGAGAGAGAGTTGAACTACTCTGTTATTTTCTCTCATTTTTTAAATTACTTATAATTTCCTCTCATTTATAATTAACTCATCCTAGGACAATTTTTAGCATTAAATTTGTTATACAAAAGCTTATGTATTTTTTGTACATTTTTATTGTGGGAATCTTATTTCGATATGATCTGCTAATCAGAGTTAGACAAAATTCAAGATTAAGGGGGTAGCCTTTCAGACTGCCAAGTCTACCCAAGAATTTAGACAACATTCACAAGTTTGGGGGCCCCAAGGGCCATCCTCAACTCAGATCAGCTGGCTAAAAATGCTGGCTAAAAATGGTCCCCTGACCATCCTCACATTTAATAATTTCCCTCACAGTACTCAGGAAAGCACTATATTTACTATTAGTTTTATCGTGGCAAAAGGACATGATGTAGAAACACATGAGGCAGAATAAAAGCCTGGGAGGAGTGTTTCAAATACAAAGCTTCTGTGTCCCAAGGGATATGTTACCCTCCTGGCACTGAAGTGTAACAATATGTGCATGAAATAGTGCCAAAGCAGGATGCTCATTCTAGCTTTGCTGTCCAGAGCTTTTATTGAGACTTCATTAGGTAGGTTGACATGGATGATTTACTGCCCACATGGTTGAACTCAATCTCTAGCCCCATTCCCTAGAGATCAGAATGATTTTACATAGCCAACAGTCCTAACTCTCTGATCACAGGGTTGGTATTTGAGAAGCTGGCTAGCCCCTACAGTCAGCTATCTAGAAAATGATCATTTGAGGTCTGAGGAGTCTAGCCTACCAGCAACCATCTTGTTAGCATAAACTATCAACTGTGGTCCCAGAGGCTCACTATGAATAACAAAGGCATATCATTCTCTTAGGGAATTCCAAGGGTTTAGAAGTTACCTGCCAGGAGTCAGGACTAAGGCCAAATGAACCTCTCTGGGTAAAGTTAATTCTTCACTATGCATCTGCCTAAAATGTTTTTCTTCTTCTCTTTCTTTCTTTCTCTCTTTCTTTCCTTCCTTCTTTTTCTTTCTTTATTCTTTCTTTATTCCCTTCCTTTCTTCCCTTTCTTTCTTTCCTTCTTTCTCCTTCCTTCCTTCTTTTCTTCTTTCTCTCCTTCCTTCCTTCCTTCTTCCTTTCTAATGGATTCTGGACAGTGTAAGTTATAATTTCTCATTCACAGAGTGATAGAGAATCATTGAATGACCTGTCAAAAGAAGCACTCAAAAGAAGAAGAAGAAGAAGGAGGAGGAGAAGGAGGAGGAGGAGAAATAGAAGAAATGGGAAACCCAGATTACCTACAAGTTGAATCATGAGCCCGTAATCATTTCTTTCTGTCCAATGACGTGTTCAGTGAATAGACCTCCTGTCCATGCCTAACATTACATATATCTGTGAGTGAGAAAACAGCTTAACAATGCTGAAAGAGGAAACATACTCCCTTTGTGACCAAGAGGTCAGAATGCAGGAAGAGCTTATTGGCTTATCCTCACAGCTTGACTCAGAGCACAGAGTTGGGGTCCAGAACTATGAGTTCTGGCTTAAAGCTTGAAAGTGCATCAGCTTCATGTGGGCTGATCCAACCATGCTAATGGCTTGCCATTGGGACAATAAACCAGGACATTAGAATCTGGGTACTCTGAGATGATACTAAGAGAAAGGTCAGCCATCTGGCTGCTACATCAGGTTTTACTAGTTTTAATTTACCCTTCTTTCTGTCCTATCTATTTTCTATTCATAAACCCACAATTGACATTTTGATTGGTATTATGCAGACTAAATGTTTGAGAACTCACTGTCCCAAGAGCTGAACTGGGGACTGACAAATGCTTAGTTCTTTTAGAGGCACATTTTGTTTCTCATTAACACATCTATTTTATAGTGAATATTCTTCGCATGTCTGAATAGTAGAGAAAACGGATTTTATTTCATCTAAGAGATTAATAGGGATGGTACTCAAAACAAACAAACAAACAAACAAACAAAACACCAACCTAGTAAAGACTATAGGCTTGTCAGAAGAACTGGTTCTAATATTTCTGTGAATATCTTTAGTTTCCAGACTTATCAGCTATAAAACAGAATAAAGAAAGGCTATATATAACAGAATTACAAGAATTGTTAGATAGTACAATTACAAGAATTGTTAGATAAATTGTTTAGGTGCATATATGACTCATGGTAAATGCAGGATAAATAATAACTGTTATTTTATGGCATAGCATTTTTATTGAGTAATGTTCAGACACAGGAAGACAATGATAATCTTTACTCAATAGTTTTTTGACTTGGAGTATGGGGTACCTATCAGTCGATAGTCAAATTAAGCCCACATATCCTCAATCAACCTCTAAACTCTAAATCCAGCCATGTGGGTGAAAGTAAAGAGGCCATCATATTAAACAAAGACATCTAGGTGAAGAGTAGATTGTTAACACCCCTTTATTTCCCTGGCCACCAAATCAAAGAACAGATATAATCTAAAGACTGATATAGACTACCAATATACCAATATCTCAATCATTGTTGTAATCATTATGTATTAAGTGTATTAAAACACATTATCTCCTTTTTAATGCACAGTAATAAACTCTGTTAAGCAATAATCTGGGTCCTTTTGTACTTAGACCCATTGAAGCAATTTGTTTTTATCTGGAAGTGTTAACAGTTCATCTTTCATTCTGTACAAGTGTGTATATTTCTCTACATTTTGCCATGGCAATTTTCATTACATTGACTACATTACACTGATACACTGATGATGGGATGAGCATGGCTGAGAAGGAAACAAGTGAAAATACAGGCTTCTAGCCTTTGTCACCATGTTGTGGGCTGTGGATGAACTCATGGATCACTAACTTAACTAAAACCATTGGTAGAACAACCATCACTAAAGTCCTTAGAGATCAATAAATGGGGGTATTTGGAATCATTCCCAAGGTGAAAAATAGTTTGCTCCACTAAACAAGGAATAATAAAAAATGACTATTTCAACTACTTGAAAAGGATCATAGTTTGATATATTCTCACCTGTAGCAGTAAGTTATAATATGATCTGTCAAAAGCTTGTTGCAGAGATTATTCCATGGCCAGAAAGGCTGCTATCCTACCGACACAGATTTAGGAACAGTTAGCCTTTCTTCTTGGTCTTGGTTCATTAGTTAATAGCTAAAATAGATTTACTTCCCAAAGTTGAATAACTCTTCACACTGTTGGGTTTCTGGAGTATAGCACTGCCGCAAACTACTGTCCTATATCTTTTAAGAGCAAAGTAATCATCTGTCACTGGGCTCTGATAGGTGTGATAGACTGACTATGTCATTGTAGAGACTTAGAATCAGAGCTGGAAAATGCAATCAGTCACCTATCGGTTTTAATGCCCTTTCACGTGCATATTGTCCAACCCTATGTATTCTGCACTACAACCACAGAGTTGAGTATAGTGACTGAGGTCATATGGATCACATAGTTTAAGATATTTACTATCTTGCCTGTCGTAGAAAATGGTGGCCAACTCCTTGTCTGAATGATGCAAGGCTCTTATCAAAGGCTCTGAGGAGGATCCATGGAGACTCAATTTTGTCTATCAGAAATACTACCAAAATGAGAAGATATAGAGGACATGGAGTATGAGCGCGGGTCAGGTGCCATGGGAAGCTTTGAAGGAAATCATTGTTTTCATGATATGTACAGTATGCCCCAGTCTTCAGTTCCTGTTTTGAATGTCCTATACTTCTTGTTTTTTGTTTCTGCTTTTGATGGGATAATGATCTTTCTGTATTCAATGTTCTTTACTTTTCAAAATATTTGTATTTAAGATGTGTAAATGTTTGTGTAATGGGATTATTGCATAATTATATTGTAAAATCAAATCATAACACATATGGGCTGGTTCATATTATTACCAATGAATATTACATAATTAAATGAAACTATAGCTTTAAGAGCAATGGAAGCTTTCTAAAAATTGAATAATGAGGGGAACTAAAATTAAGAGTATGGGAAATAGGGGTGCCTGGGTGGCTCAGTGGGTTAAAGCCTCTGCCTTCAGCTCAGGTCATGATCTCAGGGTCCTGGGATTGAGCCCCACATCGGGCTCTCTGCTCAGCGGGGAGCCTGCTTCCCTTCCTCTCTGCCTCTCTGTCTGCCTCTCTGCCTACTTGTGATCTCTGTCAAATAAATAAATAAAATCTTTTTTTTTTTTTAAAAAGAGTCTGGGAAATACAGAGTTCTTGGTGAAAAAGTAAATTAACACTGTGATATATTCAATTATCAGGTATTTCAAGCATTAATAAAAAAATTGAAAAGAGCCAAGCAATGCCCATATATACTTATACATCATGTCCTTAGGTTTATTTTTTAATTTTTTATTTTTTATTACTTTTTAAGATTTTATTTATTTATTTGAGAGAGGGAGAGAACACAAGAAGGAGTAGGCAAAGGGAGAGAGTGGAGAGGGACAAGCAGACTCCCTGCTGAGCGGGCAGGCTGTTGGAGAGCTCCATCCCAGGACACCAGGATTACGACCCAAGCCAAAGGCAGCTGTTTAACCACTAAAACACCCAGGGGCCCCTAGGTCTATTTTTTTTTTTTTAAGATTTTATTTATTTATTTGACAGAGAGAGATCACAGGCAGGCAGAGAGAGAGGAGGAAGCAGGTTCCCCGCGGAGCAGAGAGCCCGATGCGGGGCTCAATCCCAGGACCCTGAGATCATGACCCGAGCCGAAGGCAGCGGCTAAATCCACTGAGCCACCCAGGCGCCCCACCTAGGTCTATTTTTTAAATAAAAATTTCCAGTTACAAATGAATTCCCATGCAAGATTTTATACTTTGATAATAAATGAGCATATTCATTAATTAAATATATTATCAAGTTTTAAATTTATGTAAATGATATCTTGTTTTATGTATCTTTCTTAAAAAAATGTCTTAAATGGGATTGTTTGAAATCCATTCACATTGACAGCTATTGTTCGAATTGATTCATTTTATCTGTTGTATGGTGTATTGTCATATGACTGATAATAATAGCTCATAATTATTAGAAGCTCACTATATATCTGATTATATCTGAATTCTATTTACATAAATCATTTATTTTTATACACAAAAAACATGAAGCAGACACAATTTTTACCTCCATTTTACAAATGAAGATACTGAAGCATAGAGCTACATTTGCCCAAAGTTGATAGAGCTGCATTTCAAACATAGGCAGAGTAGCTCCAAAAAAAATCATTCTAAATCGCTATGCCAAAACCGCCTGGCTTAAGCACAATTTAAATGTTTGTTCTGCTGTTAGTAGGAATTTAGGTTGATTATGATATTTGCTATTACAGACAATGCTATAACAAACATTTTGGAACAGGTCTTCTTATGGTACCGTGAAAATTTCTCTATGTATATTGTGAATTGCTGAGCTGTAAAGTATATGCATCTTATTCATTAGATATCAACAAACATGCTCTCCAAAGTAGTCACATGCTTTCAAAATATAAGCAAATATACTTGAAATTTGTAGACTTAAATATTTTCTCACCAACTCTGAAGAATTGAAAGTGACTTTTTCTGGCTTAAAGAATAGTTATTTGTTTAATTACTAATGGGTTTCAGCCACTCTTCTTACGTTTCGATAATTCATATTTCCACTTCTTTTTTTTTTAATATTTTATTTATTTGACAGAGAGAAATCACAACTAGGCAGAGAGGCAGGCAGAGAGAGAGGAGGAAGCAGGCTCCCCGCGGAGCAGAGAGCCCGATGTGGGGCTCTATCCCAGGACTCTGGGATCATGACCTGAGCCGAAGGCAGAGGTTTTAACCCACTGAGCCACCCAGGTGCCCCTCATATTTCCACTTCTAAGAACTTTTCAGTCTCTTCATTTGCCTGTGTTCCTCTGACTTCTTCTTGACCTTACTGAATTATGGTGCCTTAAAAATATATTATAACACTGTTTTTTTAATTTGGTAGGTAACAAATGGTTTCTCTAATTCTGTTATTTACTTTTAGTTTTATTGTGTATTTAGTTCAACAGTAGTTTTTAATTTCAAAATAGTAAAATTTGTATATTTCTTATGGCTATTTCTTCATCTCTCATGTTAAAAAAAAATAGTTCCTCTGTCCCATTATAAGATATTCTTTTGGATTTTTTCCAAAATTTTAAAGTAGTATTTTTCATATTTAGATTTTCATCCTCCTATATTTGATTCCTTTTCAATTTTATTCAGAAATAACTGAAATGCATCACTATATAAGTTTGAGGTATATTTCACTACTGTAAAATCATTATAATAGGTTCCGTTAACATCCATCTTCTCAACTAGTTACAATAAAGAAGAAATGAAAAATGGAAAAAATATCCTTGCAACCTTAGGATTACTCTCTTACAACTTTCCTATGTATCATATAGCAATTAGCTATAGTCATCATGGTGTACGTTCATTCACAGATTTATTTGTTGTATAACTGGAAGTTTGTTCCTTTGGACCACCTTCCTCCAATTCCCCCTTCCACCACTCCCTTGTCTTCTGCTAACTTTAGGCTCAATTTGTTCTTCTTTTTCTAGTTCCTTAAGATATAAAGTTAGGTTGTTTATTTGACATCTTTCTTGCTTCTTAATGTAGGTGTTCATTGCTATGCATTTCTCTCTTAAAACAGTTTTTGCTATACCCCACAAGTTCTTGTATAAGTTCTGGTCTTTCCATTTTTGTTTGTTTCAAAAAAAATTTTTTTTTTAAATTTTCCCTGTAATTTCTACTTTGATTTATTAGTTGTTCAGACGAGTGGTGTTTAATTCCCATATGTTCATGAATTTTTTAGTTTTCCTCTTATTGCTTTCTAGATATATACCATTGCTGTCAGAAACGATACTTGGTATAATTATAATTTTGAATTTTCTAAGACATATTTTATGGCCTAACATGATCTATCAGGTGTTCCAGGAGCAACAGGTAAGAATGTGTATTCTACTGTTGCTGGTTAGATTGCTCTGTATATGCATGTTATGTCCTTTTAGTCTATAGTGTTGTTCAAATCCAGAGTTTCCTTATTTTTTCATTAACTAGGTGGTCTATCCATTGTTATGAGTAGGGAACCAAAGTTCCCAACTATTATTGTATTTTGTTTATTTTCTCTTTTTAGCTCAGTTGATTTTACTTTGTATATTTAGGTGCTCTAATATTGGACATATAAATATTTAAAACTGTTATAACTTCTGGATATATTGATCCCTTTATCATTATATTTTGGCTTTTTTTGTCTCTCTTTTCCATTTTTAGTTTAAATTCTATCTGATATAAATATAACCTCTGCTTGAGCCCCACAGATTCCCCTATAATCCCTGTGGTGCAAGATCAGAGTAGGGACTCCCACAAAGTCACCCCCATGATGGGGGAGGCTGTTGTTCCCTCTGGGTTGTCATTTCCCACTGGAAGAACTAAAGGCTCAAGGGAGTTCTCTCTGTATGGTCTGCACTGCCTGGGGAAGGACAATGTGGTTAAGGTGTAGCCTCTTCTCATATCCTCTAATGCAAGCTGTCTTGGTGTCTGAGGTGTAGGGGTACTTTAGCCTTACCCCTGTGTTGTAAGATTCTTTCAATGGTGTCTTATTCTTCAGTAGATGTTAACTGTTCTTGTGAGAGACATTAAAGTCAAGATGTGGTCATCCTGGTGATGTGACTTCTATTTGAATTTTAAATGAAATATGGCTCCATGTCTTTCCTCAAACTCTATGTGATGAAATCACTTATCCAGTAACTCTAAACGATGAACATTTCTACTTCATTGTTAATTAACATACGCCAGATTGATAGATTTATTTTTAAGTTCTTAAACTTATATTTTAAATTCTTAATCCATTCTATTATCCTCTTTTTTTTAGTATATGTGCTGCCAAAGTGAGCACTACCCTCTTTTTTTAATAATGTTTTATTGGAAAAGATACATGAAAACCACCTATGTACAGAACCCCAGGTGAACATAACAAGGAAACCTCTGCACACCTTTTGTCTTATAAAAGCTTGAATTCTTTGGAGTAACTAATTTCTTGTGCATTCCAGCAACAATGTCCCAGTTAACTTGGTTCCTTTTTCTCTAGGTTCAAAATAAAATCAATTTACCCTAAGGTCGGGGCTGAATTGAGTCTCTGGCAAGTGAAGAGAGCCATATTTCTTTAATGTTTCAAGTTTTTATTTAAGTTCCAGTTAGTTAACATATAGTGTAATATTAGTTTCAGGAGTAGAATTTAGTGATTCATAATTTATTAGTTTACATACAACACCCAGTGCTCATCATAAGTACCTTCCTTAATCTCCATCACCCATTTAGCCTGTCCCCTATCCCACCCACCCCACACTACCTTCACCATCCACCTCCCCTCCAGCAGCCCTGAGTTTGTTCTCTATAGTTAAGAGTCTCCTTTATGGTCCACCCCTCTAAGAGAACCATATTTTTTAAAGGCTTTGGTGATGGGTTTTGAGCTCAGTCAGGGTAATGAAACGCTTCATCACTGGAACAAACTGCACATCTGCCGTGGGCCATTTTGGGTTGTCTTCTTTCCTGGACGTTTCATAACGAGGATTGTTTTGCTAAAACTGGGTGTGGTCTGGGTAAGCCTCCTTCACAAGCTTCACAAGTCCTGTGATGCCTGGCTCTTTGCAGTTTCCATGGTAGAAGAAGGCTTCTTCCTCCAGCTTCATGGATGGAAGGCAGTTCTGAGCCTGACCTGGTAGTTGTGAATACCATCCCAGCATACTGTCTACTTGGGCTCTGCTTTAAGATCCTCAGTTCACATCTATGCCTTTCTCTAGTCTGCTTGTTGTCTCTGACTTTCATCAGCCAGTAACTGTTTAGATGCTTCCCCCATTTTTTAGAGGCTGGCGCTCCTAGGGCTGGAGTTATCCACTTACTCTGATGTCCCTGCTGGGTTCTTAGTGTTGGTATATTTTCCTTCTGGTCTCTTATTGCTAGCCCAGCAGACTCAGCAGCCCCAACCATCCTCTTCTGGGGCTTCAGCATGTCTCCCTGCAGGGGTGTTTTCTCATAGCACTGACCCCACCACCTGGCAGATCTATTGTTTCTGTATCTTTTTTATTTATTATAGCTTTATAATTAGACTTGCTATTTGATAGAACAAGCCTCCTCATTTTGCTAGTCTTTCTCATGAATGTCTTGGGTATCTTAAGATCTAAAATTTCATAATTTTTTAAAAATTTTCTAAGCTATCAACTGGAATCTCATTGAATATGCAGAATAATTATTAATCTTTTATAATTATTTATATGGATTATTGCTATCCATAATTATTGCATACTACTAAATTTAGTTATTCCATTATGATTTTCATAGTTTTTTTTTTTCCTTATGTTCTTGTAGGACTTTGTTGTGGTTGTTAATTACATTACATTATTTATTACATTAATTACATTACATTAATGCCTAGCACCCTATAATGTTTGTTGTTATTTTAAATGGTATTTTAAAAAATCTGGTATTTCCTAATGAGGAGGCAATAAATGTGTATCACTCAGATATACCTTTGAGAATGAACCTGTTGCATAGAATTCAGTCAGATAACAGCCTTGAGTTGCCTTACCTCTGGGATCCATTACAGCATTTGAGTCAAATACACACTGTCCCTAGGCAGTTCCCAGCCAATGACTGAGCATGATAGGCATATCCAGGCCTCCTGTTGATTGTTCTATACAACACTCCTCTATAGGCAATTTTTGCCCTACAGCTCTCTGCGGGGCTGCCTGCGGCTTTTTTAGAGCTGCATTGCTCTTTGGCAGTTTTTCTTATTTCTTGAACTCTTGAAGAAACAAAATATTTCATAAAGATAAGGCTTAATTTAAAATATTAACATACATTTACAATCTGAAACACTCTCATTCTGCTACTTAAATAATCTGTAACCGCTTCATCGTCATCATTTTATCAACAGAATTCATAATGTGACGTGACTTTTCATGTCACAGGATTCAATTTATCAGGCTGGATTTTCACCAGAGAGAATGAAGTTTTCATGAACCATGGTCAAAAAACATCTGACTGCATCTTTGTCCCGAGCCCAACTTGCCTCTCCCAACCCAAAACACATTTTTATTTTCAATTGGAAAAAAAACATGTGATCTGCCAAAGAGTTTGAGTTCATAGTGTTACTGAAATAGAGGAACCATAGGAAAATATATGAGAGATCATTAAAATTCACTCGTTAAGTTTTCATATTGTCAAATACAGAGAAAGATGGTACAGGTTAATTAAGCCAGGGGATATAAATGCTGCACCCAAAATTCAGTTTACACCCAGGTTATTGATGCAAACATTTGTTACCACATACGGCTTTAAATATTTTAAGACATTGGGTTTGATGTTTACACCCTACAGTGTGTGAATCTTCCATATGGCGGTTTTCTGTTATACATAGTATTTGAGTTATATGGCTAAGTGATAGAAGGTTTTAGTTCAAATGTTAGTGGATGTATTCATGTACACACACACACACATACACACACACGTGCATACAAGCTTATGCAAGCATTAAATCTTAGCATGAACCTTTGAGACCAAGTGAACAGTCCTGGCTATAACTCTGAATAGGTACTGGAGAGATGTTTTAGCAAAATATAGAATTATTTTTCCTGCATAGAATTCAGGCTATTTTATTTAAAGGGTACAATTTCAACTCAATTTCCCATATCTGTCTTCAATGTTAATGGCAACAAGTAATTTAAATGTCACCTTGTTGTTTAAAAAACATCTACAAATACCTAGCTTCATCATCCTCTTCTTGCTTTCTATTTACTGAAGAAGCAAATATGATTAATTACTCATTTACATTATTCAATGAGTAAGAAGCTTTAGTTTGAGCAGTAAGTCTACAAAAAAATGGTAAAACAAAGAAAAGAGTTGGGATTGCTTGGTCAGGGCCTGTAGAATAGCATTTTCTGTATTTCTTATCTGGATTCCATGCCCTGAGGCTAGAGGCCTGACAGTGCTTGCCTATGCAGCAATAGCAAGAAAAGCATGGTGTTGTTTTCAAAGGACTTTTCAACTGTAATGAAACTTTTTCAATTAGCAGAAACATGACCAAGGGTTTAAAAAAAATACAAAATTCATCCAATAATCTGAAAGATGTATTTCAAATACTCATCACACAAACACTCCAAAAATAGATATTTTATTTTTATTTATTTATTTATTTTAAATGCTCAGCCAGAATACAAGCATCCATTTCTCTTTGTGCTTAGTAATGGTAGAACTTTGTAACCAGGGATTCTTAAAAATAAGAGATTGGAGGAAATGCTTCAGCAGGAGATATAGACATATGAGGAGAGATGATGATAGATAGATCTCTGTTTCTGCAGTGCTAAATGTCACTTCTACTCAAAGACCTCACAGGAAACAAAAATTCTCAGACATATCAGTTTACCATAATGTTGACCAAACTTCTTTTCTTACTAACAATTACAGAAAGAGTTGTACTGCGTGACCTGAGCCGAAGGCAGAGGTTTTAACCCACTGAGCCACCCAGGTGCCCCACCCTTCTCCTTTTTATACTTTCCCACATTTCTTCCAAGACTTTACTCTCTCTGATATTTACCTATCTCCATGGTCACTCCATCTCAGCCTCCTTTGCTGGTTCCTTCTCTTCTCCCCAGTCCCTAAATTGGAGCATTTCCAGTCTCAGACTTTGGTCTTCTCTTCTGTTTGCTCATCTTTTATTTTATTTTATTTTATTTTATTTTATTTATTTATTTGACAGAGAGAGAGGTCACAAGTAGGCAGAGAGGCAGGCAGAGAGAGAGGGAGAAACAGGCTCCCCACTGAGCAGAGAGCCCGATGCGGGGCCCGATCCCAGGACCCTGAGATCATGACCTGAGCCGAAGGCAGAGACTTAAACACTGAGCCACCCAGGCGCCCCTTCTGTTTGCTCATCTTGTTGGAGATTTCATCTAGGCTCATGGCTTTAAAAATTAATATATGCAGAAAACTTCTAAAGTTGGATCTCCCACCCACAGTTCTCCATCAGATTTCAGACCTTTACATCCGGTTGTGTCCTTGACGTCTCTATTGGATGTCTACTTGACATCTCAAACTGAACACACTTCAAAATGGAGTCTCAATTTTCCCTCCCCATATCTGTCCCAAAAATAGGTCATGCCCCACTATTTTCCCAGTGCTTATGCCAACATAAGTGGAGTCATCCTTGAATTCTCATTTTCTCTTATAACCTACACCCAATATGTCAGAAAATTTGTTATCTCTAACTTCAAAACATATTCAAAATCCAAACATTTTACACTACCTATGATCAAAATTGATTCCCAGCACTACAACACTCTCCAAGTAATTTCTGTACTTGTATTATTGTCTGTTAGACTCTCTTCTCAACACAAGAGCCAGAGTTTTTGGGAAACACCCTCAGAATTAACACCTATTGAGGCAAGAAGTGCTGAGAGGGGAGGGAAAGGGGCATCTTTGGGCAAAGGGAAAAGTTGGGCTACCATAGAGTCTCAGAAAAGGTCACTCTATTCCACAGAAATCTCTGAAATGATCATTTTAAGACCATTCTAAGTGGTCTCAAGGTAGTGGGGAGCAGCAAAGTCTTTAGTTCCCCATTAACCACACATTGACTATAGGCTGTCCTCAGAGACCGTGAAACTTGGGCCAGCACACTCCCTGCATCAAGCAGAGAAAAGTGTCCCAGTTGGAATCTACCAGGCAGCAGCAGCACAATCTGCAAGTGTATTATAAGCCCTCCAGTTCTGAAGGGACATGTGGTTGGAGCATCACAGTGTCTACCAAACAACCAATTGAAAATCACTGGAAAAAACAAACAAGCAAACAAACAAAAAACACACACAAAAAAAACCACCAACAACAAAAAACACTTAGGAGACTAAGTAGATGGAATATGCCTAAATTCAAATTTGAGAATAGAATATTGCTGGGTTAGCTATCTGACAAAATACAAACTTCATCTCTTCCTTATGAACTTCCATAGCATTGTTTACAAAAATTGTGAATTGTAAGCTACTTTCAAATGGAACATGTGATTAATGATTCAAGAGATAGTAAGTCTCAAGGTGTCAAGTATGTGACAGGAATTTAATCACTCAGTGGCTTCAGGAAGGTTCCCTTATTACCAGATATCTTTCTACTTTGTTTCTTTCTGCATGAAATCAGTTCCTTTCATTCCTTTAGCTTATAATTTTCTTTTGTTTAAAAATATAGGCACTCTGAAAAAGGAAAACTCATTGAACCTTTTTGGTCACTACAACTAATTTTTTCTAAGCCATCTATATTCAGTAAAGACTATTGACCCTTTATGTACCAGATGCTATGTGAGGTTGTGAGCTTACTTGGGTGAAGGAAATTCTAAATGATTTCAAGAACTCTACAATTTAGCAATGGAAAAAAAGAAACTGTAAAAGCCCATTATTTCAATGCAGCTTGATATGTGCACTGACAGAAATTTGCCCAGCGTCCTGGTCAAAGGTCACCAGAGAGGAATCCTGGAGGACAAGTAGGGTTAATCAGTTGGACACTAGAGGTGGAGGTAATATTTCAGGCAGAAGAAGCTGTGCCCACAAAGGTTAGGAGGTCAGAAAGGACACCAAACACAGTGGAACTTACATGGGATCGATAGCCCTGGGACCGAGAGCCTGAGGAAGGCAAGCTGTGATGAGAGGGAGGCTGGAGCCAAAGCAGGGAAGAGAGCAATTGTACTTATTCAACTCTTTTTCAAACTCACTATTTCTTTAGTGGAATAGGAAGTTATGCTTGGAAGGAAAAAATATTGAAACACAAGAGCCAGAAATTGTGGTAGATTTTTTTTATTAATAGTTTACAACATATTTAAAGCAGGCAAATCTTCCTTTCTCTAATTTTCAAGTTATTTACAAAGAGTGATATTTAATCTTTTTCCTTGTGTTTGTGACTGTAGCCTATACAGAGAATTCAGTGAAATATACAGATTTTCTTCCCCTATAAAAATGCATATAAAATGGTGCATATTTAATTTCAAGGTGTTTTATAGATTTCCTGAAAGTTATCCATGGCTGCTTTAGGACAGTGCATTAAGAAACCCAATCTAGCATTTATATATCAATGTGATTAGATTAGGGCCAGTATGTTTGTTTTTCCCCTCCACCCTCAGATCTCTGCTTAAAGCACGCAGTATTTTTTTTTTAAGATTTTATTTATTTATTTGACACAGAGAGAGAGAGAGAGAGCACACAAGCAGGGGAGTGACAGGCAAAGGGAGAGGAAGAAGCAGCCTCCCCGCTGAGCAGAGAACTCAATATGGGGCTCCATCCTAGGATCCTGGGATCATAACCTGAGCTGAAGGCAGATGCTTAACCAACTGAGCCACCCAGGCAGTGCTCAAAGCACACAGTATTAATTCTAGTTGACAATTCATTTATTTGGTGACACCCAGACTCATGATGTATGGAATCACTCAACTTCTGGGCAGGGCCAGATGTATCTCACCCTGGTCATGCAAGGTATCTCACCCTTTATCAGCAAGTGTATAAATTCTTTCTGGGAGTAGAGCCTTTTCTTATGCCCACTGTAAATCACTAAGATGGTGTTATAGTACTATTTCCTTCTGTTTTGTCCACACTGGATTTGGAAGCAAATGTGACAACAGCTTAAAAAGTCTTTTACCTGTTGTAAATATAACTTCTTAAAACAGGAGCCTTCTCCTTTATAGTTATGAGATGTCACAATGATTTTATTGGGGAGACAGATTCAATCAATGTCACTGATTGAACTCTATTAAATAATTACACTTACTCTTTTGAACTTTTTCTCTAGTTGGCACTTGAAACAGTTCCAGATCGCAGTGAAGATGTTTTGTTACAGTGAGAGAGTTGAAGGATTTTTCTTTGTCTTCATTTATTTCTCCTTCGCCACTTCTATAGGTTTAATTTCTACCAGTAGATGCATATTCATTGGGTTAAATGCTTACATCTCAAAACAAAGCATGATATATTCTAGATAACATGAAAGACATCTTTGCCATCAACTTTTCCAAATTTGAAAAATATCAATTCCTTGCCCAATATTTTAATTACTAAAATATGGACTTACACTAAAAGAAATGAAAGCCACTTAGGAAGTCTCCATCTACAAATAATCTCATCTATTCCTCAGCGAAAGTCAGGCTGGGAAAGTTTGGGAAATGCAAGATGTATGTTTGAAAACTTCAGGAGTTATTGAGGAAATAATTTGCTATTGGACTTTGGTTAACAGAACATGCCACTAACTAAAATATCAATAAGAATAATGTGTGTGTGTGTGTGTGTGTGTGTGCGCATGTGTGTGTTTTAATCTGTTTGAGCCAAGTGTCTGATTATGGGGAAAACTGCCCATAAACAGTGACTGTAAGGTCTCTTGAAAGCCTTTTTGGCCCCAGTTATTTTTGTCATTAGTCATATTTTTCATGTATTGGGGAAATTGCTTTGTTAGGAACAATCTTCAGAAATCATTAGAGAATTGTAATATGTAAACCTAATTATTAACCACAAGTTATGAACCACATTGAAATTAATGTATTTGTCTACTTCACCCAGCAAAATTCTGAAGACATATGACTCAAGAGGAGTCAAGCACAGTGTTTTACCTAAACAAAGACCCAAGGTGAGTTTTCTGATCCCTAAGGACATTTCAAGAGGAAAGTAAAACAAGAAGCAAAGGAAAACTTGGTTTATAGCATTCACATTTTTTCCTTATTGGATCAGATCTTTGGCCCATTTATAAAGATAGATACAGATAGATGATAGGTAGGTCGGTAGATAGATAGATCTGTTAACTTTCGCATGTATTCACTCAATATTAATTCACAACCAAGGACCTTCTTAGGTCCTAAGGATCCATTCATTTTCATTAGTCTCATGGAGTTTACACTGGGAGGTAAATAATATAATCACACATTATTGTATATAATTGTATATATTGTTTATGTATATATAGTATATTGTATATCACAATTCTGACTTAAAACTGTATACTTACATTAAACATCATATGTTAAGTTAACCTTCAGCCCAGAAATGATACATAAACTGACTACCAGTATAGAGGTATCAGTTATATATCATCATTGGTTGTAAAAATTATAAATTAACTTAAAAGTTTCAGATATTACACTAAATGAGTAATTAGATATTAGGGAATCCACAACTCAGGAATGCAAATACAACATTTTTGTTTTTAGACAAATTAATAATTTAAGCTCTCATTTCTTTGGAAAAGCAGATTCTTAAACACAGGCAGTTTTGGGTCTTTTTCCCCCTAGAAGCTTGTCTAAATTCAGAATCATGGAGGCTTACATGGTACAAAAACATTGATTAGATGAGAAGTCAACTGGGGGACATCATGTTGGCTGAAATATCCCTTTATTTACCCAACTTTAGCCACTCTTTCATGAGTTATATGCCATGTTTTAGGACACAGGAATGATTTCCCATCTTGCATGCCATTCTAGAGCACAGGAATCTTTGGGAGTTTATCTTTGGCCTTATCAGCCATTTATGCCTGGTAGCCATTTTATCTTGGCTGTGAATGGGAAGGGGAACAAAATTTCCTACTGATCTTGGACTCTCCAAATCTATTTTGAGATTTCTACTACTCCCATCAACTCCCCTATCTTCCCCTATTTTCCACGCAGGGTCCTGACTCACTTTTCTAGTATGCATGATTAGAAAAATGAAAGAAAAGAGGGAAATGATTGCTTTCTAATGCTGAGCAATGGCAGAACTAGGCAACAATGTCCAAGAGAAGGGAAACAATAAAGCCAGCCCAACAATCACTCCAACTTTTCTGTTGTTATTTATGATTGTAAGTGAATTGTTTAGCTCTAACCTTCAGTTTATTTACTTGTAAAATAGGGATAAGATTAGTACCTACCACAACAGATTGCATAAGAATTTAATGAGATAATGAAAAACCCTAGTTTGGTACCTAGCATATTAAAAATCTTAAGTTTGGTGCTTATCACAAAATAAAACCTTAATGGATGTCATCTATTATATCACGTTCACTCTTCTAGTGTATATATATATATATATATATATATATATATATGTACATATATATATAATATTTTGATACAAAAATCAGTAATTACTATAATTACTTATTATTTTTATAGATGTTTATTGGGTGTTGCTGTATTTTTATGGTATCTAGAGATAAGTTTCTTAACAGTAATAATTCCTCTTCCATTCATCCTCACATGGTTTATTCTCACATTTGCATTTTGAAATTGTTTTTTGTGAATTAAATTAGTAAATCTTCTTAGTGGTAAACCAGAAGGTTTAAAATATTTAAAGTTCAATATTGTCTGAATATACTGACCATTAAATTTATAACAATACAGGTAAATGATAAAAACATAAAGCTTGGGTGGTGCCTGGCTGGCTCAGATAGAAGAACATGAAACTTTTGATCTTGGAGTCATGAGTTCAAGCCTCATGTTGGGCACAGAGATGACCTAAAAAAATCATAAAGCTTGGAAGAACTTTAAGTAGCTTTTTTTTTTAATCTGTTGCATTATCTTCACGTAGGACATCACATGAAAATATTTTGCAGGCAAAAGATGATCAAATCTTTATTTAAATGCCTTTAGAAAAGAAGATGCAAAGTCTGCCTCATCAAGCTACTCTAGGTCCTAAAAACAAAATGCCTGAACTAAGGAACCTCTGCTACTGTTCAAAAGTTGTTTTCTTTCCCCTGGAAAGGTAAGAGGAAACAGTTCCCGCTCTGAACACAAGAAGATATGAAAGCAAAATCAAAATGTGTTGTTGGCATTATTAAGTACACTTTTTAAATTCTACCTAAACATTTGCAACTAATAGATATTTTAAGACCTATGGTTTGAGTAATTACCTTTAATAGTAGTAAATGTTAGGTCTCTTCAATTTCTTAGTTGCGAAATTTTATGAGTCACTCACAGCATGTAACTTCATACATTTATATCCTTTATTTTTTAAATTTTCTGAAAACTAACTTCCATTGTTCCTTTTTCTACTGAATTATATTTAAAACAATAAAAGCAGATATTATTCTTCTTTTCAATGTGACATTTTCCACCCTATATGACTCAAAAATGTACTGCTTTCAATATAGCTAGAGATATGTCAGAAACAAAAACAACTAGACCATTACATATACAGATATCTAATAAGTCAGTTTTATTTTCTTCTTGGAATTCCACTAACAAAGAAAATAATTATAGAGACAACCAATCTAAATTAAAAAGAAGTATTTTATGGGGAAAAAAAAGACTCAAGATTGAGATCTATCCCCACAACTTATAAGCTGGCTGTCTGACCTCATTAACATCTAATTTCAATTTATTTGTCCTCAACATAGCAGATATGTTTCATTAGTGTTACCTTTTCATAAGATTTTAAGATGAATTTCAGTTTAGGTAACAAATATGAAACATTCACGACTCTGATCTTCACTATAATTGTGGTGACTATATAAGTACTTTACCTTTATCAAATATATATACTGTATACAAAAACTATCTTTATTAAAATTCAAACAATAGCCCATTCTAATTTCAAAGTTTAAAAAAATACTTCGTCTAGCAATTCCATTAAATAATTTTTTTTTCGTTCAAGATTTTTTTTTTATTTGTTTATTTACAGCATAACAGTGTTCATTGTTTTGGCATCACACCCAGTGCTCCATGCAGTACGTGCCCTCCCTATTACCCACCACCTGGTTCCTCAACCTCCCACCCCCCCCGCCCCTTCAAAACCCTCTAGTTGTTTTTCAGAGTCCATAGTCTCTCATGGTTCATCTCCCCTTCCAGTTTCCCTCAACTCCCTCTCCTCTCCATCTCCCCATGTCCTCCATGTTATTTGTTATGCTCCACAAATAAGTGAGACCATATGATACTTGACTCTCTCTGCTTGACTTATTTCGCTCAGCATAATCTCTTCCAGTCCCGTCCATGTTGCTACAAAAGTTGGGTATTCATCCTTTCTGATGGAGGCATAATACTCCATTGTGTATTTGTACCACATCTTCCTTATCCATTCATCCATTGAAGGGCATCTTGGTTCTTTCCACAGTTTGGCGACCGTAGCCATTGCTGCAATAAACATTGGGGTACAGATGGCCCTTCTTTTCACTACATCTGTATCTTTGGGGTAAATAACCAGCAGTGCAATTGCAGGGTCATAGGGAAGCTCTATTCTTAATTTCTTGAGGAATCTCCACACTGTTCTCCAAAGTGGCTGCACCAATTTGCATTCCCCCAACAGTGTAAGAGGGTTCCCCTTTGTCCACATCTTCTCCAACACACGTTGTTTCCTGTCTTGCTAATTTTGGCCATTCTAATTGGTGTCAGGTGGTATCTCCATTAAATAATCTAGAAGAACTTTATATGAGTCATGATGCTTCCTCAGCAAAAAACAAGACACACAAATCAAAATGGCTTAAGCTACATGAAAAATTCATTATCTCATTTAAAGAAAGTCTCACAGTAATGTAGGAGCATCCTTGCTTGGCCATGGTGTTACTATTCACTGTATGATAAGTTTAGTGTCAGAATTCTATACAACAATGGGAGATAAGACACTATCTAATGAGGGAAGTAACAATTTCATTTGCCAGCAATGTTCCCTTCCCATCTGTTGGCCAACATTTTGTCATATGCTTAACGTCAATCTAGTTATTTGCAATGGCAATAGGGGTACCATAATTAGTTATGTTGGGTTGTCCAATGCAATAGCCAGTAGACACATATGTCTATTAAAGTTAAATGAAGAGTAATTTTAAATAATTATTTAATTAATTGATAGTCATTAAAATAAAATTTAAAATTCAGTTTTCCTGTCTTACTAGCCACATTTCAAATACTTAATAGCCCCAATGAGGCCAATGGCTACTCTATTGGGCAGTGTAGAAATGGAATATTTCTGTCATCATAGAAATTCCTATTGCACAGTGTGAAAACTTTAAGATAAATCAGGATTTACCTCTGAGCTAGAGCAAGTATCATCTTCTTTGAAAGCTGACTATCTGAACAAATTCTGTTTCTATCTACCAAGGAATATATAAAGATTGGGTATAGGTATACAACATGCTATATCTGCTACATCATTTTTTGAAAAACAGAGATTGCCACATCATACAAACCTCACTCCCAGCATTACATATTCTATGTACCTCTCCTCTGCACTACATATTAGCTGGCAAATGGAGAAGTGGCAGGGAGATTTACAGAATAATATCTGTGAATTAGAGTTGGCTCTATAAATTTAGACGTAAGATAACTACTTAAAACTAAAAATGAAAAAAAAAAAGACTGAGAAGGTGGCATAGAAAAATATGAATGAATTATACCATTCTCCATTGCAAAATAATTGTGTCCATATTTTAATTTCTGCAACCAATTGCATGGTTTTGTTTTCATTTCACCAGATATCAAATGAAAACATATTTTATATTTAGGAAGTATAGCCTATTGTTTAGAACTAATGGTCTGCTTTATTTTCAGGAAGAAATATATAAGAGTTCAATAGAAAATTGGGTTCCTACATAGTTTAATCCCCTGTCTTCAAGGCGAATTACCTTTGTAACCTGAAGAAGTGTGATTCTAGATGCATTCCAGTTCATGTGTACCTGTCTCTATAGCTCCTCTTGTTGCTCCACTATGACCCTCTCCACTAAAGGGAGGGAGCAGGGAGCCAACTAGGAATATTGGAATAATCCCCAGATTCTACTTAACTCTCCACTTTATTAAAAAGTCCAAGATGCGGACTCCTGGGTGACTCTGTGGGTTAAGTGTCTGACTCTTGGTTTCGACTCAGGTCACAATCTCAGGGTCATGAGATTGAGCTCTGTGCTGGGAGTAGCTCCTGCTTGGGATTTTCTCTCCCTCCCTCTCTCTCTGCCCCTCCCCCAACTCACATGGGCATGTGCTCATGTGGGCATGCACTCTCGCTTGCTTGCTCTAAAATAAATAAGTAAGTAAGTAAATAAAATCTTTAAAAAGTCCAAGATGAAGAATAATGGCTTGATAATCATTACTATAAATGGAACAACAAATATTGGTAATGTTAGAGTTATCAAAAAAAATGAATGGAAAAAAAATTGAATGGAGATTCCAGGAGAAAATGTTAGAATGCTTTTTGTTCACTGAGATAAAGGATGTTCTCTCTCACACAGGGAAGAATATCAGGACAAATATACTTCTCAGGTCACAAAGCACTAAGGCAATTTACTTCTGTCCGTATTTTTATCAATGGTCCTTTGTCTATAATCCCTGACCTCTGAGAAATTTTAGGTTTGGCGCATTCTCTCCCCACTCTGCAGGTCATGCTCTGTTCTATTTGCTGTGTCTGAAATAGCTGTGTGCTTTCATCCTAAATTCATGCTTTGGTTCCAGGACCATCTAAGCATCTGATTAGCTCCATCTTTTATCTCCCATCTCAGTGGCTTTAGACCTTTGGCCTCCTGTTTCTGATGTTCCCTACACACTCTGATTGATACAGAGCAGCAAAGTTGGCTTTAGAGCCCTGAGTGGGACAGGACTGGCCTCCTGCACTCTACTTAATATCTTGCCAAAAGAAGTCTGGTCTCTGGAGAATGATCAACGATTTTTCAAACAGTGAGTTTAAGCTTTTCATTTATTTTGTGTCTTTTTCATCTCCTTTCACTAATTAAAATTAAAAAATAACTAAACAAAAAGGCTTGAGGGTGTACTATAGGTCACTAAAATGAATAATTTTTAATATTTAATATTTTGTATGTTGTAGCATAAATCGATCTCTCATTTTATGTTGTTCGATATTTTAAACTGTATTTAGGTTGGTTTCATTAAAATCCATTTGCAATTTGTATTTTCTTTGGTAATTATCTACATCTCAAAATGGTACTCAAACTACATATTTTACATATTGGATGGATCCAGATGTTATGTTTTATATGTATTCCTTTAATTCCTTAATTAAACCTGAAATCTTATTTCTAAGTCAAAATATGTGTTTGTAATTTTAAAGTTTTAAAGGTTGCCTCAGGTGGTCATCATTCTTTCAATATCATCTTCCTCATCCCAGTCAGCTATTTTAAAAAACTTTGTTGGTTTTATAATGTACCATACAATAGACCATCGCTAGGGACAGCTTGAAGGCATAGGGGATAGGACAGTACATCTGAGTCCCAGGTATAATAACTGGGTGAATTTTAAGTCATGTCATTTAACTTTCCATTGTCTTTGTTTCCTCATTTACAAAACAAGAGCTCCCTTGGCTCCTCTGTAAAAGGACCCATGCTTCTTCCTACCATGGCTGCTGAAGGCAGGAGGATTTTTTTCAGGACATACAGATCACACTGAGACTGGAGGGGATTTTGGGCAGAGAACGCAGATTTGTCAGTCTTCTGTGGTAAAGGACTTAAAGTGGGAAGTGCTTCTTTTCCATTTAGTGCATAAATATGAGTCTTGGTGTCTCAATAGCTCCCATTTCTTGGCCCCATTTTCACCTTGTCTTAAAAGGCCTGAGTCTGGAGTGATCTGTTTTGGGCTAGTGTGGGGTTTCCACTAAAAATACTGGAGGGTTTTGTCAAGATGATTTCAAATTTACTTTCATTGTTTAAAATTGTATGATGTAACAATGAAAATTCAAACATTCCAAATGAAAATATAGGCAAAGGACATAAACAGACTCTTGCCCAGAGAAGATATCCAATGGATAATAAGCACATTAAAAGGCGCCTGGGTGGATCAGTGGGTTAAGCCTCTGCCTTCGGCTCAGGTCATGATCTCAGGGTCCTGGGATCGAGTCCCGCATCGGGCTCTCTGCTCAGCGGGGAGCCTGCTTCCCTCTCTCTCTGCCTGCCTCTCTGCCTACTTGTGATCTCTCTGTCAAATAAATAAATAAAATCTTTAAAAAAAAAAAAAGGTTTTCAGCATCTTACTGGGATGATGCAAATCAAAACCACACTGAAATAACACTTCCCCTCCAGTTAGGTGATCATAATAAAAAGAACTAAACAAGTGTTGGGGAAAATATGGAGAAATTAGAACCCTCATGCCTTGCTGGTGGGAATGTAAAATGCAGAAAACAGTTTAGTAGTTTCTTTTCTTTTCTTTTTTAAAGATTTTATTTATTTAGTTGACACAGAGAGAGAGACAATGAGAGAGGGAATACAAGCAGGGGGAAGTGGCAGAGGGAGAAGCAGGTTTCCCACAGAGCACAGGGAGCCTGATATGGGACTGGATCCCAGGTCCCTGGGATCATGACCTGAGCTGAAGGCAGACGCGTAACGACCAAGCCACCCAGGTGCCCAAGCTTAGTAATTTCTTAATACACTAAATATAGAATTATCATATTAGTAAGCCACTCTCCTCCAGGGTTTTTATTCAAGAGAATTCAAAACAGGTACTCAAAACAAAAACTGGTACACAAACATTCATAATGGCTCTATTCACAATAGCCATAAGACGGAAATAGTCCAAATGTTGGTCAATGGATGAATGGATAAACAAAATGTGTATATCCACACAATGCAATATTATGCAGCCAAAAAAAGGAATGGAGTACTGACCTACACTACAACATACACGAATGTTACGGACAGTATGCTAAGTAAAAGAAGCCAGAAACCAAGGGACATTATTGTAGGATTCAATTTATATGAAATAGCCTGAATAGACAAGCCCATAAGGACAGAAAGTAGATAAGTAGTTGTCATGGGCTGGAGGCTGGGGAATGGGGAATAATTGCTTATGGGGTGGGAGGTTTCCCTTTGCGGTGGTGAAAAAGTTCCAGAACCAGATAGGGGATGACGGATGTACAACATCAAAAGTGTATTTGAAGTCACTGAATTGTACACTTTCAAATCATAATTTTTATGTTATATGTATTTTACCACAATAAAACAAATTATGATTCAATTTACACAAAGCAGAAATTTACATTTCTACCAAAGCAGGAGGGCCTTCCACATGTGGGAAGAGAAATTCCATTCTTATCAGCCACTTGCAGCAGTGGAAAAGGGAATTTTTTGCTTATATAGTTCTGTGATTTAAAGAAACAGCATTTCAAGGCATAATAAAAAATAACACTCTGGGGTATTAATTTTCAAAGTTTTAGTCATGCTCTTCAGCCAATCAGACTTTACCTCTTAGCTCCACGCTGCTCTGTTCTAAATTCTAAATTACCCTCTCTCTTTTTCTTTCTCTTTCTCTTTCATGAACATCATCTCTGTTCTCAGGTATATTCTGGGCTTTCTTAGGCTTAGCACAAACACAATTATCTCTCAGTTATAGCGGTATTTTTGTTGTTGTTGCTTCATTTGTAGCCAGTGTTTGTCACATACAGAATTGTGCATCAGAATTAAAAAAAAAATCTCTAAATTAAAATATTTGGCAGATAGTGATACAACGATGAGTTTTGACTCCTTCACCACATTCTCATGTTTGTGAAAATTATCACACATACAGGATTTGCTGTAATGATGTCAGCAGCTGAACGAGAAGGTAGGTTTTATTTCATCAACTTTAATAAGTAGTACACATGTAGAGATACTTAATAGTTATAGCCTCAGTGGTAAACTTGGGTATGAAAAAAATATATGTATATATTATTCTTTATATCTTAACCTCTGATTCAGAGCTACCTGCTTGCTTCTTGTGGTCATCGAATTTAGTCATTTCTGGGTTTAATGTCTAAGAATGCAGTGATCAATTTCTCATCTAATTGAAGCCTGTGATTCAGCCTTATTCTGGTTTAAAATTTCCCATTGGTCCCCCATTTCTGGGTTGTTCTACATTTCTGGTGGACTCTGCACCACTTCTCACATGCTGCCACCGCTGGCAAGCTTCTGGTCTCTGCTTGGCACAGGCGCTACCTACAGATGGCTTGGGTGGAGAGGCAGCTTTATCTCTCTAACCCCTACTATCACCAGACCTACAGCTTTTAACAAAGTATTTGCCTACTTGAGCCACAACTGAATAAGGGGAAACCTCAATGCTCCCCAAGGGCATGACCTTCAGAGGACCACCTCCCCTTCTGCCAGCCTGTCTGGGGTCCCTCTACTGCTCCCTCATGCTGTCCTTGGGGATTCTGCATGCCTGCTCCATTTGAGAATCCCAGACAAGACCCCAGATAGAGCGTCCCCTTCTCTTACTTCTCCCCACAGTTCAGGGGCAACTCTGGGATGGTCCCAAGCTTTTACTACACTCAAATGAAGAGAACCAGCAGATTACTCTGTCTGAAGGAGCAGGACGGATATATGTGCAAAGGTTCCAGAATAGGATGACCATTCCCCACTCAGTCGCAGCCAAATAAAATGCTTGGAACTTTCTTTCCTTCTTTCCTTTCCCATTCTTCCTTTCTTCCTTTGTTTTCAAAGAAATGGAAAAACTAGATTAGTAGCAAATTTGCGCATTTACTTCGGTACATTCAGTTCTATAAGGAAATAGAGATTAATTTCCATAGTTGTCTGATTTTTGTCACATGTTTCTACCCAAATAAGCCAGGGGAGAAACAACAACAACAACACACAAACAAAACAAACAAAACAACTAATCCAGTAAGATTATTTGAATCCTATTTAAATCTTTTTAGGTGACCAGTAAGGCAATACTGAATAAAATTTCAGAACTTCATCCACTCACCTGCTCTCTCTTGGGTGGTATCTGGGTGCATGGAGGAGGAGTATCGGTTTAAGGGCTTGGTCCTTGGGAAGGAGACAAGCGTTTCTGAGTTCTGCAGTATCCCTCCTTCCTTCATCCCCACCCCTCCATCCCTGGCTTTCCCGCTGAAGTATTGGCTGCTGTTGTGTGAGTGGTAGTAGCCTTCCCTGCTAAGCCACAGGCCGCCAGCTTCTGCTGAAATCTAGGCTAGGAAAAGTCCTCTCTCAGCTTAAACAAGGTGCTAGCAGCCACCCTTGAGAAAGGGAACATATCTTGGCCCTCCCTGCTTGTGGAGCCTGCTGGGATCTGAGTGTGAGACTCATACTGCCCCAGGCCAAGGAATAGTTACAGAAATTCCTCACCTGCATCCAAGAACTTCCAGATCCCGCCACTGTCCACGAAAATTGCAAGCAGCACTGAATGTGAAGAATCCAGGCCCTCTCTGTGCTGAGTATACTGTACAACCAAGGTTTTTCAACACCACTGTCCTTGGTCTGAAGTCACCCTGCCAGGACACCTGAAGAAAAATTGGCAGAAGCTTCTGGGGTCTTGGCATTTCTCTAAATGAAAGAAATTTATCTTGCACTCCATATATCTGACCACCTGCCTCTTCTGCTCTGTCTCCCGTCACCCGGTTAATCTACCGGGCCTGTAGATTGTGGTGGATATTACTCCATTTCTCTTTGTTGGAATATTCCTTAGGTAAAATTCAGCAATCACGTTCTCCAGGCCTCTGCTTCATATGTTAAATGGAAAGAGAAAAGAATTGCTCTTGAAACAGCCTTGTTTTTACACTGTCTGTCATGGTAGAGTCTCAAAAATACTATATTTGGTGGCAAAACTTGAATATTAACTCTTTCTGCCTTTTGGTGGAATAATCCTAATATTGCTTTGCATCGATCTGCCCCAACCAGTATCCCCACTTGAGCATGGACAATTTTACAAAGAATTATCCAAGACATGGACATAGGCTATGGACATTGCATAGATGTCCCTTCAGTCTAATGCTGAGCACTGGGGAGAGCTTTTAACATGCCTGAGGATGAACTTGTTTTCTAGGAGTAGCTGTCTTCATTAAACTATCTTTTGTTGTGATTATCAGAGTTTGCAGCTCTGTAAGGGCAGAGGTTAACTTGTAGAAAACTGGTGTTAATGAAATCGTTTCCTGAATGGGAGCACTACAGCTGATCCTTGTTCAACAGAGATGTAGAAATTCTATCTAGAGGAAAAAGCAACTGCAAATGTTAGAGTTTATTGCCATATGTGACATTAATCAGTTTTGTGTCTGGTTGCAAATTATTTTCAGCGTTACTGTGACTGACAGACTACATAAATCTTCGTTTCTCGAAATTTGTTTTGAACTACGTTTAACGTCTTACTGGTTCCCTTATTAATGAACTGAGGAAATTCTTTGACACTTGTTTGTTTATAACCTTTTGAAAAGTGTACTTTCATAATATTCACAGCCTGGGAATGAAGGTTGATGGAGAAGCACAGAAAGAGACTTTTAAAGATACATCTTGACACTTTTGGGGGCTGCATGTTTATCTTTCACTTAAATTGCACTTGGAAATAAGTTACAGAATAGAAAAAAAAAATCTTTAGGGCAACATACAGGCTAAACACTAGAGCTCCTCGAAATATGTGGAAGTAGGTTATATTAAAAATGGCACTGAAGAATCCTAAAAAACATGGACTTTTCATCACTCTTATTTGGCATAAAATTCAAAGCAAAACTTTTTTGTTCAAGCAAACAGTGCATAAGTTCCATTTTATCCTTTACGGCATTTTCTAACTGGAAGTCATGCTGAGTAAATTGGTGAGTGCATCTCTGCTTGAAACCATCTCAATATATGATTTCCTTTAGAACATCTACATAGTATGTTGGAGGAGTGGGAGGTAAAAAATGTTTAATTCTGAAAGCAAAAAGTAATTCGTTTTCTCAAAAGTTGTACAGATGTTCCATAATTATTCTGTCCGAAAAAAAAAAAAGATAATTATATAGTCATATGAGGTAGGTCTATGTATGGAAACCAAATAAGAGTAAATGTATAGATATAGATGCAGAAAAAGATGTAGATATATTGATCTTGTGACAAATTCAAATATTCATCTATCTATCTATCTATCTATCTCTCTATCACCTATCTATTTAAACAAACTGAATATCTTGGTTTTGAAAACCTCCAAAAACTTTTTTGGGCTGTTTTTGCCCAGTGCAATAAATATCAAGACAATCAGAACTAAGCGAGAGAAAATAAGACAGAATCTTGTGGAGAATACATAGCCCCTTCGCCTTCAATACACCCGCCCCAGTCCTTTGTTTTTATGCTTACTTAGATCTCAGTGTACAATCAGAACAACTTTAAAGGAGGAAGAAAACACAAGAGGTGAAATGCTTGGGTAGGCATCCACTACAGAGAGTGTCTAAGATGTTAATGTCAACCATGGGTGATCAGAGAGCAAGAGGATATCTTGAGGGTTATACTTGATGTTATTTATGAAATTATTCACTATGTATAAAATTATTTTTTATTAAGACTTTGATTAAGATTTTTATCCTCCCATTTGGGTGAAATTGTGATTTCAGATGTTGTGAGGTGGATGGTGGGCATGCCATACTCAGAACACACCCATATACCCATATGCTCTGTGACACCCTTTTTCCTGTCATTCCTGTGCTCAAAGTCTGTTGCCTTAACTCAAGGTTGCTGCTTATTACAACAAGTAATTTCTCTGCATGCTTATTTGCTCTTCAGCTTGCCACTTTCACTTTGTATCTACCTATCTGATTGCCACAGATGCAAGATGATGGATTGAACACATCACAGCCTGTCTCCCTTGTTCCTGGTCCCTAAAAATGGTGTAAGAAATGGCAATAAATCCAACATCTCAACAACAAAAAAAGACAAGGATGTAGTTCATTGGCCCACACGTTGTGAGCATCTGGGGAGGTCCAAAATAGTTGAAGGAGAATTAAAGATGGAAATGATCACTTAGAATGCCTGAAAAATATTGCTGTAAAAAGAATCAGCACCAGGGAATGAGGCAAATCTGGAAATGTTTGTGCCACTGCGGGAGCAGCCGTATCTCTCTCCTTGTCTGTTAACTACCACCTCACCATGGTCCATGTGGCAACTATGAGAGGGTCTAGATGCAGAAAGTACTGGAGTTAGAGTTAGATACAGGCGCATGAAACTCCTTCTTAAAAATTACTGGGGTCAGGGCGCCTGGGTGGCTCAGTGGGTTAAAGCCTCTGCCTTCAGCTCAGGTCATGATCCCAGGGTCCTTGGATCGAGCCCCGCATCGGGCTCTCTGCTTAACGGGGAGCCTGCTTCCTCCTCTCTCTCTCTCTGCCTGCCTCTCTGCCTACTTGTAATCTCTATCTGTCAAATAAATAAATCTTTAAAAAAAAATTACTGGGGCACTTGGGTGGCACAGTTGGTTAAGTGTCTGCCTTTGGCTCAGGTCATGATCCCAGTGTCCTGGGATCAAGCCTCTCATCAAGCTCCCTGTTCATCCGGGAGTCTGTTTCCCCCCCTCTGTGTGCGCTCTCTCTCTCTCTCTCTCAAATAAATAAATAAATAAATCTTCAAAAAAAATTAGTTTTGCATACATCATATACTTAGACATTAGGTCTATATGCCCCAGTGAGTTTATATTCCTTAGATAGCATAGGAAGTTCAATTCTATTCAACTCTTTCCCTCCCAACATAGGGCAAAGACAGATGAGGTGTAAAAAAGAGAAAACGAAACATAGCCCAGCCAGAAGGGTAGAACAGTGGGTAGTAATAAAGCTCTCCCCTTTTTATTGCTCCTGATTTGAAACTCAGCTATAGTAGAATAAAGAGGATCTAAGACTTAATTTTGCTTCTGTTTTGAAATTTTTATTTTATTAAGTTTATTATTACCATTTATAATGATGTAGAAGGTAGGTATCTTTTGCCATTTAAATATTGGTTACCTTAAAATTTTATAAGAGCATTTTAAAATCAACATAATGTCATTTTCACTGAGTCATACCTGAAACTCATAGTAGTATTTGGAGTTAATCAACTCCTCCCCCGATCCCCAGTTATTACCACTTCAGAAAACAGGTATCTTTCCATAATATATTATGTTCACTGACTTGGAGCTAAGAAACAAAGTAGCAAATCTGAAGAGTTAATCAACAGTGTCTCTCTGGATCCCAAATTATCTTCATTATTTCAATAAGTTCCTCAATGTGGTCTTGGCAAATGAGTCTTCCTATGTTTTCTAGAATATTCTAAAAACTCATGAATTGCTATGAAATGCTTATTGTAGACACTTTAAAAAGATGTACAGAAATAACTATGATAAACCAGTGATGTGTGATGAATGACTTTTCAGATTTAGGACAAACGACTGGCAAATGCATGTAAGAAAGCAGACTTTTCTAAGGAGCTCACATGGGAGATGCTGTACAACTTAGGATCATCCATCAGAGAAGACTGAGCTGGCATTAATTTTAGAAACTTGTTAGTATAGTTCTTCAATTAATTGAGTAAATAAACTGAAATTTAAGGTAATTAAGTCATGCATGGAGTTCTGCAGTTAGTGGCAGAATCAAGACTAAAATGAAGATTATCTCACTCTCAATCTTGTGTTTTCTCACAACATTACACTAAATCATGACAGAAAAGTGATTGATGAGGTATGATTATTTAATCCAATCTCCCTTGGTTTGAAAACTTCAATTCAATATTTTATTTAAGGCAATTGATACTAAAGGGAGCAAATACAAACTTAAAAATATTGAGGGAAGTTACTATTCAGTCCATTATGCAGTTAATAAATATATATAGAAAATATGCTACATATTGCTAAGTAATTCATCTTCCCCAAAGACATGAATTCTGCATGTTATACTTTCTGGTTAATAGGACAAACTGTAGCAAGTAGATAGGTATACACATATTTCCTGAAGTGTTTATTAAAGCGGTATAGCAACAGCCAAATAAATATTCTGAGAGCAAAGAGTTCTGATTTCAAAGGAAGTTTACTGACTTCGATTCAGTTTCTTACAGGAAAACCTTGGGGAAGGAGTATTTGAGAATTTGGTGGATGAGGAAGATTGTAGAACTGAAACAGGCGACAGTTCAAGAGGTTGAGGAGAAATAAGATTACAAAGTCACTCTAAGAAGCGGAAGAAATTTATACTTTCTTTAAAATTTTGCCCAGGTCTAGCCATGGTAATGACAGTTGACAATTACTTAAAAAAATGTCTGTTGCTCTTATTGGATCACAAGAGGAAAAGCTTACTCTCTTTAGAAGATGCTTTTGATGTTATGTTTGTGAGTCTAGTGAGGACTGAGATGACCTGCAGCCCCAAAACTTAACTATCTGGACTAAAAATGAAGGCTGCCTCTGGCAACATCACTTTATTATTTATTCTGGAAAATTCTTCCCCAGGAAACTAAAGATATAAACCAGTAAATAACTTCATTGTTTGCTTCCGGATCTTCTCCCAAATTCAGTTATCTAAAAGGAATGTCCTTAGGGCACCTGGGTGGCTCAGTAGGTCGAGTGTCTGCCTTTGGCTCAGGTCATGATCTCAGGGTCCTGGGATCAAGTCCTACATAGGGCTCCCTGCTCGGTAGGAAGTCTGCTTCTCCCTCTGTCCCTCCTCACCCCCGCCCCAGCTTTTGCTCTCTTGCAAATAAATAAATAAAATCTTTTTTAAAATGAATAATAAATAAAAGTAGTAAGTCCTTCTTTCTGATGATCACTCAATAGGCATCAGTAAACTACAGCAGCCTGACTGAGGTATGAACTTAGTTTCCCTTGATGTGATCTCATTTCACGCATTGTTATGGAGCCAGGTAAGGAATAATTCTGTCCCTAATTCCAAATGTGAAGGTAGGGAGGGAAGAGTCATCTCACCCTAGGCATTTCCCTGAACCTACAAAACAAGCACTGTACTTGCAGGCAGAGAAAAGTGAGGGAGGCACACCTCTAACCAACTGTGTTGTATGTTTTATGTGTTTTATGTTCCTTCTCTCCACATTCCAACAAGAATCAGGGCTGGCCTCACTGACACATGACCTGTGCAGTTGTACAGGCCCCACACTTGGTTTAATACCCTGTTGTCATTGTCTTGATATTTGTAATGATTTTTGATCAAGTCACTCTGCATTTTCATTCTGTAAATTGCATAGCTGGCTCTGGGTAGGCTTCTTCTTTATCTTTTGTTTGTTTCTTTGTTTGTTTGTAGACACCATGCCTCTTATGTAGATCCTTATAATCCAGGGTCAAATATAAGATAAAGAATTCCCTAAAATTCTCTCTTGACAATCCTGCCTTTCTTGCTGCAAAGTATTGCTGTCTATCTCATTGAAAAATAAAAAAAATCTAAGTATAGGTAATGAAATTTGAAGAACGCTCTCTTTTGAAGCCACTTTTTAATAATTTTAACCTCTAGCTGATCCAAAGCAGAAGAAGTCTGGAGCTGTTTAAGGAAAATGCCAGGTACATAGAAATTCAAAAGAGTTTATTCAAAAGTCATTAGTATAGGTTTAATTTTATACAATTGTTAAAGAAAACATAATTGGATTAAATGTTGGTAATAAATATAAAAGTTTCATATTTTGTAACAAACACAAATTAATAAAAATAGAATAAATGCTACAACAGAAGAATTATGAAAATGTATACAAACAGCGCCATCAATATATAAAATAGTAATCAAGCTTGATTAAAAAAAAGGCAAATATAAAAAGATATTTTATTTGCCAATCAATTGTAAAATGATTTTAAGGTATGAAAGTCCCTTTAAGATTGCCAACATCCATTCTCATCTGCTGTTGCCAGTGGAACTGACTACAATATGTATAAATAACCCAAACTTTCATGTCACTTATTCAATTTCATCCAGTAATCTCACTCGAAGTAATTTACCATAAAGATAGGTGCTGTCAAACAGTTATGTATAAAAATATTCACAGCAATGTTATCCATAGTGCAGACAGTATGACACTAGACATGTAGAAATAATCAGAGATGCAGTCCACAATTTATATATAAAGATGTTCACTGTAGTGTTATTCATAATAAAGACAGTTCCTACCTTTGTGTATAATGCCTTCTTGAAAATATGTATGTATTCTGAATGTCAGTAGGATGAAAAACAGACTTACATGGAATAAAGAGGTTTCTATTCCATGAGAACCAGAAATATCATAAATCTCTAATAAACCCTGCCAAAGTTACAATTTCAGTGAAATACTTCCAGGTATTCTGCTTTATATTCTACTTTGTTTTGGTTTTATCTTGAGAATGATACTTTTTCTTATTAGTATCTGTGGTTGTTTCATTCTTACATTTGCCCATAATAAAAAAGGAATTCTGGAATACAGTAAAGTCCTCAATTAGTTGCACAAATTTGAAGAACCAAAATCAGATGGGCTAATGTTTTTGTTCGTTATCAGATTTACTCATAATAAGGATTCAGTTCAGCATGTGAGAGATGTTTTAGGGAAAGTAGCACATATTTTAAGAAAGTTTGGATCTCTGACAATGAAAAATTTAAGTCAAAATCAACCCCTGGTTAAAACAAAAGCAAAAACAAATTCTCAAAGTACTCAATGTAAGTTTTGAAATAGAATTATTATTATTATTATTTTAAGATTTTATTTATTCATTTATTTGAGAGAGAGCAATAGCAAGAGAGAGAGCACAAGCAGAGGGAGAGTGAGAAGCAGGCTCCCTGCCAGCAGGGAGCCAGATGCGGGGCTGGATCCCACGACCCTGAGATCATGACCTGAGCAGAAGGCAGAAACTTAACGGACTGAGACACTCAGGTGCCCCTGAAATAGGGCAATTATAAATAGTTTACAGGAAGCCTTTCAACTCCTTGGAATAATGAAAGAGCTATTCCAAGTGGAAAACATTTCAGTTCGTGGTCTTTCTGAACAACATACACAAACATGGCTATTTTAGGAGCAATTAGACTGTAGGAAAGGTAAAATTTTCCTCAACACTTTAGGATTCCTGGTTGAGTCTGAAGATTAAACTGACAAAGACAGATTCACAAGAAAAGAGAATATACATTTAGTACAGTTTTATATGACACAAGAACCTTCATAAGACCTGAGTATTATGTTCCATGTGATGAAGAGTGGGCAATGTGATAGGTAAGACAGTGTGAGGTAAGTGGAGTCGATGGGTAGCTCAACAAGACTTATTTGTTCAGATTCTTCTTGGCACCTTGTTATCTTCACAGACAAGGATGCTCTTTTCCTCTGGGTATTAGGAAGGTACATCTCACATGACAGTTTTATGACCTGTCTCAGGAAATTAGGGGGAGGAGAGAAGGTCAGAATGAACTTTCTGCTTCTGCTATTTTCTAAAATATCTTCAGCTTAAAATATTTAATATGCCCTGGTGCTATATTTTGGACTAGTGTACTCTGAACTCCATCAGAACATCATTCCAATGATGAGTGGGCCTGGCAGGTCATGATCATGGAAGAGACAATGTTCCTGTAGACATCACATTCTACAACTTTCCTTCTTCACCCCTTTAAGTAGAATTGCAGGTTAGGATTGTGATAGGGCTGGCATTCCAATGAATCAAGCTATTGGGCCAAAGTTAAGGCAGATTTTCTTCTCCAGGGTCTGATTGGGGAGATATATATATATATATCTCCAATCAGAGATACAGAGATATATGTATGTATATATACATACATATACATAATTTTGTATATATATATACATATATATACACAGAGTTATATGTATGTATATATACATACATATCCATAATTTTGTATTAATACCACACACTAATAATAAGCCTTGGGTACAGATAAGAAGACAAATCATAAATACGTTTTAAATTACTGGAAGTTTTCCTTGACATCTCTATTTCCAGGATGTTAACATAAATGTCACGTTCTCATATATTCCCTTAGCACTTCCTGTTATAAACAATACTATCAACTTTCTATAAATGTTTATAGTTCTCTTGATTTATTGTAAGCTCCTTAAGGACAGAGAATTTGACTGTGACATTTTGTTTTATTCTTAGCACCTAAAAGAGTAAGAGGCACATACACTGTGTTTGATAAATATACATTAATACACAAATAAGTAAGTAAACATTTGTTGAGCAAATGAGTGATTGAGCTCCACCTGAGAACTTGTGGAAATCTGCTTAAGATCAAACACTGTGGTCTAAGACTTGTCATGATCCACCTCATGAATTTGCCATAATCAGCCCTGATGTTCCATGTATTATATTTCAGTCAGGCCAAATTAGCCTTGGCAGTTGCATAATCCTCAAAATGAACCAAACACATTCAGATTTTTCTTGCATAGAGCTGATAAAAAATATAATAGAAAATAATTATTGAATAAATGTTGAGTTGCATGGAAATGTGGGGAAGGAAAAGGTTTTCCTCTATTCTCTTGTGATTTTTTTTTCTTTTTTATCAATGGTATATGAATTAATTTGAGAAAGACAGGTTAATAGAAGAAAAAATATATACAAATTGTATTTGATGTTAATATTTTTTATGTATAGAGGGAATTCACAGAAAAGAAATGAAAAACTAGAAGAAGTGGTTAGACTAGACAACATGTATACCATTTTAACAAAGGGATTATAAATTGTGGTAGTCTAACTAGGAAATACTTGGTAAAAAAAGGTTTCTTAGTAAGGTTTGTAATGAAGACTCATCTCAAGGTCACCTCTAGTCTTATTGTTACGGAAGGGGCAACATCCTCACGATGGAAATTTACGTCACATTCCCGAAGGGAAATGTAGGCCCTACTTTTAGGCAGAAATGGGTAGAACAAAGAATCTTCCTATGTGTACAATTTCTCAATTGCCCTCACCTCAAAATAACTCTTATGCCAAAGTAGCATCATTTTGGAGTGGGTTATTCTGCCTGCCATTTAAAATTCCCCCTTTGTAAACATTCTAGCATTTGCTAGCATTATACTTGTAGTAGATTGGGGTGAGTCCCATACCCTTCAAAAGAAATTATAATGACAGGGACATTAATATTTTAGCTTCCAAAATCTCTCATTTATCTCTTTAGCATACTTGTTTGCACTTGGTTCCCATAATCCAAAAGAAAATAATAGATATTAACTATTCCTAAAGTCTACTCTGGAGAAGTTCTGTGGATCAATAAATATGTTTTGTATTGGGAAAAAAAAAAGTGTAAGTCATTTTCATGGACATATGAAGTGAGGAATGATTTGAAAAGAAGAAAATAAAATTATACCTTTAAGCTATACTGATTTATTTTCCCCTAAGCCTTACTATCTCAGTGCGTTTATTTCTTGAAAATTAAATTTCTTGAAGGAGAATGTCATTCCAGGCCTTCTTCAGTTGGCCTCCAATATTTGCATATAACCGCCATTCCAGTGAATATGGGTTTTGCTTAGAAATTAATCAGTGTCAGGATGCCTTCCATTGTAGAAAGTAATTCACATGCAGATAGTTTCCTTAACTTTCCTTATTGAATTCCAAAAAAAAAAAAAAAAGTATGAAGCATCTGGATTTTTGACATACCTCTGTCTCAAAAGCTGAAGTGATAATGTTTTCATTGAAGAGATGTAAAACACCTGGGGTGTTAACATTTAATTGAAGCTTGTTTTTTTGAAAGAACAGAAATGAATTTGTACTTTGTCATAATTCATTCCCCTGAAGATGCACTTGCTCCACAGAAAGCAGACAATAGAACTGTTGCCTCATTTGATTTTGAGCCAAATGATCAGATTGAACAATATCTAACCAGTACTAATGAGATTGTGATGAAAACAATGAAAAAACAAATAAAAGCTATCGTGATAAATATTTCATTCAACAAAAACATATATTGTGAATATAATTTTTACTTCTACTTTTTTCAGTCTATAATACCACCTGGTGATATTCAAAGACAAGTGTGCCCAGAATAATCTTGTCTCATTGAATTTGGAAGAAATGCAAATTGTGTTATTAAATTATCTTACATGCAAACAAAACATGTAATGGCAAAAAACATTTTAATTGGTTAAATGTAGAAAACTTCAGGATTGTAGTCTTGGTAAATCATACCATTTTAGAGAGGGAGTCTTTCACATTTTAAATTAAAAAAATAATAAATAGCTAAAACTGTCAATCTTCTTTTCTATCTCCCTTGTCCATGACACTAAATAGAAGCTATAGAATTACACACAAAATTTTGTACACAAAAATTTAACATCATATGTCAATGAAATAATGTAATTTTTTTCATCTTTATTTCTGATGAGTACTTAAAATATGTACAGGATAATTTTTTTTTTAAAGATTTATTTATTTGACAGAGAGAGATCATGAGTAAGAAGAGAGGCAGGCAGAGAGAGAGAAGGAAGCAGGCTCCCTGCTGAGCAGAGAGCCCAATGCGGGGCTTAATCCCAGGACCCTGAGATCATGACCTGAGCTGAAGGCAGAGGCTTAACCCACTGAGCCACCCAGGTGCCCCGTACAGGGTAATTTTTTAAAGGTAAAATTACAACAGAAATATAAAATGAATATATGTCACAGATCTTATTTAACACAATAATGAGGGAACTGGCAAAGTATCAAAACCAATTAAAGGAGAATTTGAAAAACATGCTAGCAAAGACAAATAAAAATACTGAAGTGAAGGTAGAAATACATGCAAATTTGGCCAGTATCCACAGGGCAATGATCAATTACATCTCCACCAGACAAAGTTCATTTGCATTTCTAATAATAATTTACATTATTTATATTACTATTTTAGTACTGTACATTATTATTTATATTACTGTTTTAATAATTATAATTATTTACATTGCTATTAGTTTTCCACAACTGAAAGAATTGCAAAATACATAGAAGACTATGAAACGCTAAAATAATCTGAATGTTCTGGACAAGATAACAGTAATCAATTTTGCCCATGTCAAAGTCTTAGACAGTTTTTCTTTTATAGATTTATAGATTTATAGGATTTGAATTCATGCCATCTATTTACATGTCAGGGAGCAAGAATTCCTGTCCCTTCAAAGGTCCTTCTAGCTGGACGAAAAATCAAATTGACATGAGACAGACTAACAGAGGAGAATCAAATTTAATAGTGTACGTACAATACAGGAACTCCACACAGACATGGAAATTCCAAAGATGGCCATGCAAATGAGGTATATATGTCATCCTGAACTGAGAAGAAGGGAATAGGAGTCAGGGACTTCAGGGGAAAGGAATGTTATTCACAGGACAATAAGAAAAAAAGCAGATATTTGTCAATTAGATGTTTGTCTTGCCATACAGATGGGTCACTGAGATAAAAATCTCTGCTCATAAAAAGATCTCCAATTCAGATTTTTCTGTGTAGTTAAGCGAGGGACAAAAGAGTCTCTTCAGCCTGTAGGGCCTTGATTGCCTTCAGCTCAGAATAATCTTCATACCAAAATGGACTGTCTTGGGGTGACCTGCTCTCAGCCCCTATAAAAAATTAACTGCAATTAATCTTTACCAAGAATAACTTTAAACTTATGATATGGGCTACCAAGGCAAAAGAAAAGTTATTAAATCTCCTTACTACTTAGAGCCCATGAACAAGTCCTTTGAAACCGGCAGAGTGACATTCCTCTAGGGACCCAATTGCCTGGATGTTGACACTTTGCTAGGGCAAAAGTCAATCTCAGCCCCACCTCCAGGATCCTGTAAGTCTACTCTAACATATAAAACGTCCTTTGGAAGCTTCATTTATCTCTACTTCCCAAGATACATGTTGACAATCGCCCTCCAAACACATGACCCACTGATACACATCGGAAGGGTCTCATTAACTAAGGTTTTATTAGACAGTAGTAAATGAACTTTTCCTAATAATAGCTAGCCCCCTCAAGGTCCTGGAAACCTTTCTTCCAAAATTCCTTAGAAACAACGCTATCCCTAACCCCTGTCAACTTGAAAGTATATAATGGGCCCCTCCTCCTGATTCCAGTGCATGATCTTTCTGTCCACAGATTCTAATCCGTGCTTAAATAAAAACCACCTTTTTGCACCAAAGACATCTCAAAAATTATTTCTTGGCTATCCGCTCTGGACCTCACCAACATTGCAAAACAACATCATTTGGCAACCCATTTGGGACTCCTCTTACTCAAGAGAGCTTTCTTTCTGTTCTCACTTTCACTTAATAAATTGTCACTTCACACTTTTGTGTTCACCAGATTCATCCTTTGAATCCACAAGACAAGAATCTTGCAAGCCTGAAACACTTACATCCCACTTCACACGAGCACTTGTGAGGTGTTTGCTCTTCCTTTATAATAATTTTTAATGTAATATGAGAGAATACTATGAGTTCTGTTAGGGATAAATTAAAAGTGTTCCTAACATGATAAAGCATGGGATTCTGCAATGTATGAACAAATTTATTTTGTGATTTATGATGTGGTTTATACATAGTTGAATTTATATGTAAACTATCATATGAATTTCCCCCTGAAATTTTGCAATGTGGTAGACTTGGTTTATTTGCTTAAATACTAATCTCAGGGATAACTGAAGCTTTTTATTAGATTCTTAACGGGACCCCACAATTTCTCAAAGGTTAAAAACTTCTACTCATGAACAAAATTATTCTGACCTACTTGTCTGCCTGATATTATTTCATTCAATCTTTTGGACTATTTATAGCAGGAGAGACACCTGGACTAGCACAGACTCTCCAATATGCTGGCACAACAAACAGATTTATCTGAAAATCACCGAGAGCTCACACTGGGTTGTCCGACTATGAGCTATTTTGGAGAACCTTGATCTTCCCACCGACACCTCATTTCATCAAAACTGGGTGCATCATAATTGTGTTTCTCACACGACCGATGGCTTCTTTCTCCAAGTAGGAGGAGGACCCGAATTGATCTTTACCAGACAACTCTCGAGAAGCTTTGGTACCTTTACCCCATCCATCCATTATGCCAGTAGTTTGATTGTTTGTCAATTATTTCATAAGGAAGGAGAACAGTGTGCTGACAGCCTTTCCTGAAATACAGATATGTACTACCCAAGATGTAGCGAGTCCTGGCATGACACCAGTCTGTGGGAGGCTAAAGAGGGTCAGAGGACCTGTGCCTTCTTTCTATTCTTGATGAACCTTTGTTGCCAAGTTCTGCAATAAAACCTATTCCTATTTCTCAACCTATGAGATAGGATGCTATAGAATTTTTGCTCAGTGCTAGGGAAATGCAACTGGTGATGCAAAAGGGACATAATTTTATCAGAGGGGCTGACTATAAAGAGATCAAACATACCTCAATCACCATCACAATATATATGTATTCTCTGATTTTTGTTGTACGTATAAGCCTGCTGGAAAAAAAAAAGTGTGAACTTTCAGAGTTCAGAGATACATAAACAAGTGTGGTAAACTTGGGGAAGGGTAGCAACAACTAAGTGGCAGAAAGACTACAGGGTCCATCTGGCACAATCCACCATTAGAAAGGGAAACAAGTTTGGGCATCAAGACTCAGCACCAGGCAGAAGGATATTATGAGGGTATCATTTGAGTTCATTCCCGACTCAGCCTATTTGGCATCATGTTCACATCATGGGCAAGAAAAAACTATAAAGCAAGCAAACAAACAAACAAACAAAGTTTTACTTAATTAAGCTTTGGGACCTTGGTAAGTATTAGGGAGCAAAAATGTCCTGTCCCCTTCAAGGTCGTTTTAACCACAAAGAATCAAATTGACATGAAACAGGTTAACAGGAGAGACTCAGAGTTAATAGTGAACCTATGGGGAATCCACATGAACATGGAAATTTCAAAGTTAATGAGGCAGAACAAGGTATGTATGTCATTCTGAACTTAGGAGAAAGGGGTAGGGGACTTCAAAGGGCATGCAATTCACATGAAGATAAGAAAGTGTACATGGTAAAGAAATGTTTGCTAGGCCACTCAGAAACAATGGGACATGGAGGACTCAGATCAAACAGGTCTTGATAGGTCCCAACGTGTCTACCATACATAGTTTATACTATAATATAGTTATCCATGGTGATAGCTCTCTTCCTGGTGCAGGCCCTCTACCTGATTTTTTTTTTTTTTTTAATTTAAGGAGGAGGTAAAGAGCTTTTCTTGACTCTGACAGGTTTTGATTGCTTTTTAACTCAAAATAATCTTCATGCCAAAGAGGCCCATTTGGGGCAGCCTGCCCTTGGTCCCCAACTTAACTCTGATGTAGGGACCCTAATAAAAAGAATGGATCATAAAGTGATAGGGGACATTTTTCTTCCAATGCTAGAAAATTATGCACAGGTTGTCCAGAGCATTAGAAGGCATTTGTCAAATGCCCGAGATGAGTGACATTTGTGAGAACAGCAGACAACAGAAGGAGATCAGTCACAAGATGAAAAGAAGTACATGTCAGCTCTGAGCCATCACCTGGAGCAGCCCAGGAGCAGTGAGCGAGCAGTATCTGGGCTATTCAATAGCAGAGCGCTGGCAGGTCAAGCTAGTGATGTCAAGAATTTCAAGCGCGATAACATAATCTGACCTGCCTATCCAGAAACATTTGTGTGCATTGCCATATAAACATAGGTATAGATTGGGATATCAAATTACTTATTACAAGACCAATGGCATAATCCTTATTGCATACACGTAACTTTTTCACTTCTAGGATGTATCTTGATACCTTTCCAAGTCAGTATCTCTGCATTATCAAACTCTAGACTCACAGAGCTTTAGTTTGAAACCTGGGGTCTCAACATACAGAGAACACCCTCACTTTGAGCTTTGCACATGTGTTTCTTAGCCTGGAAGGCTCTTTCTCCATTCATATGGTTTATATCATTCTTTGAAACATATCTTTACTCAAATATCACCAAGCCCCCCCTTTTAATACAGTTCTCTGTCCTTCTCTGTCCCACTTTTTCTCCTATCACTCTGTAGTAACTGTCCCTACTGCTTTTTTCTTGATATCACTTAGCAGGACTCACATTATTATGCATTTATCTTTTTTTTTTTTTTTTTTTGGTCTACCTTTCTTATTAAAATGTGAGCTCCAGGAGAATAAGGACTTTGTAGGCTTTATTACCACATATTCTCTAAGGCCTAATATAAAGTAGGTTCTAGGGTTGCCTGGGTTGTTCAGACCCTTAAACATCTGCCTTTTGCTCAAGTTATGATGCCAGGGTCCTGGGATCAAGCCCCGCATTGACCTCTCTGCTCAGCGAGGAGCTTGCTTCCTTCTCTCTCTCTGCCTGCTTCTCTGCCTACTTGTGATCTCTGCCTGTCAAAAAAATTAACAAAATCTTTAAAAAAAAAAAACCTAGAAGTTGGGAATATTTAAAATATTTTTTAAAAGAAATAAACGTATTTAATTAATTTTAAAATTTATTTATTTGGGGGTGTGCAGAAGGAAAGGGAGAGAAAGAATCTTAAACAGACTCCCCACTGAGTGCAGAGCCCAATGCACGGCTCCATCCCACTACCCGGAGATCTTGACCTCAGCTGAAATCAAGAGTCAGTTGCTTAACCAACTGAACCACCAGGTGCCCCAAGAAATAAACATATTTTAAATTCAAGAGATACAGATCATGTTTATGGTCTCTAGCTCATTGAAAGGGGTCAGTAGGTGTCACTGTAATCCCTTCCTGAAGACAAGACGTGCGCTAACAATGTCACTACAGAGATTACGGAATGCTCCTATAAATACTGAAAACAGTTGACAAATAGTTTTGGCTTCAGAGAGTACAATTAGCATTTCTCAATGGAATAGAGTGCAGGTAAGATGCTAACTTGTGTAAACAAAGTATGAAATGTGATAGAATAATTTTAATTGCTATCACTTTTCCAGTGAAACTTTTCAAAAGATACTTGAAAAAGTATGCCAACTTATATCACCCAATTATTTGGAAAGCTTTGTAAAATTCTTCTTATGAAGAGCATGTAAGATAAATGAAATACAGATGCCATATATTTGATTATTCCTCCACCTTTGTATAAGCAAGCTAGGAGTGTATGTGCATGGGTGTGTTCCTCTGTGGGATATTGTTTAAAATTCAGAATGGATTTAGGATATTCCTGTTATTCCTTATCAGTGAGATCTATTTTAATTCAAACAAGCACTATATATATATATATATATATATATATATTGCCGACAGTGTTAAAATAATATTTAACAAAATTGAATGCATAGAAAGGCTTGTGACAATTGCAGGAAATTTCCCATCTGAATATGTGCATCTACTTTTTTATGCATATGTAGTACAAGCTTAGCTCAATACAGAGCGAAGAACAAGGAAGAAACACTCTTGCAGTTTCCTCTTCCTTTTTATCCTCATTGCCACCCTCTCAGTTCAATCCCTGATTATTTGTGCTAAGCTAGTTGTACCAGCCCCTTCAGAGAACTGCAAATTGGTTGGATTTGATAGTAAGTCAGCTTTACCTCTAGTGAAAACTAAGCCAGTTCAGTAAGTAAAAACAATTTTATCTGAGGGACACCTGGGTGGCTCAGTTGGTTAAGCAACTGCCTTTGGCTCAGGTCATGATCCCAGCATCCTGGGATCGAGTCCCATATCGGGCTCCTTGCTCGGCGGGGAGCCTGCTTCTCCCTCTGCCTCTGCTTGTGCTCACTCGCGCTCCTCTCTCTCTCTCTGACAAATAAATAAAATCTTAAAAAAAAAAAAAACAATTTTATCTGAGCCACAATCCAAAAGGAACAACTATCATATATTTTACGTACCCACATTTTTATCTAAAGCATTATCAAGAATGATGTTATCCATTAGTTTCCTGAGAAATTAAATTGATAAATTTATACACATGTCACTTTTCTGATACATGTTTTTGACACATATCACCTTTTAAAAAAACTGTGGGGGCGCCTGGGTGGCTCAGTGGGTTAAGCCTCTGCCTTCAGCTCAGGTCATGATCTCAGGGTCTCTGGGATCGAGCCCCGTATCGGGCTCTCTGCTTGGCAGGGAGCCTGCTTCCTCCCCTCTCTGGCTGCTGCTCTGCCTACTTGTAATCTCTCTCTCTCTCTATCTGTAAAAAAGAAAAAAAAAAAATTTAAAAAAACTGTGTAGATCTAAGAAACCTAAGGAATTGCATCCTCAAAATGTAGAGAAAAATGAAAATGAATTTTCATTTGTAAACCTACACATTTACTATCATGTTAAATTACGCAGAAACATAGGTGCACCTGTGTGACTCAGTTGGTTAAGCGACTGCCTTTAGGTCAGGTCATGATCCTGGAGTCCCAGGTTCAAGTCCCACATCAGGCTCCCTGATTAACAGGGAGTCTGCTTCTCCCTCTGACCCTCCCCCTGCTCATGCTCGCTCTCTCAAATAAGTAAAATCTTAAAAAAAAAATACACAGATAGTAGGAAACACCTACTGTGTGAAAGATATTATTGGATGTGTCAAAGAGCATATAATGCCTTAGGAGTTGTGATCCCTGTTAAAGAGAGCTCACGATTTCATAAAGGAATACTATAGAGTTACATAAAAATAGAATTCAAGGGAGTGTGTAATTTGGCAGGAGGTGAGAGATGTAGACAATGAGTACTATGTAAATTTGTAGGATGAAGAGAATATTTAGCACTTTGCTGGTGAAGAGCCCTTTGATTTACTCATCTTCAATGGAATCTCTCTGCTTTTATCTGTTTTATTTGTTTATGCTCCTGGCTACAATTTCATCTAAAGAGAGGGTTCTGTGTGGGAAAAAATAAGTTTGAAAACCGTTCCCATAATGAAGTGGAACAGTGGCAAAGATTCTTAAAACAATATTGGGTAATCTAACTTATACGCATATGCTTGTTTTTGTAATGTTTCATGTGGCGCTTTGAGAGTATGTTGATTTACTTCCTCACCTGCCAACCTGCCACGCATTTCAAAGTGGATATGGATGCCAGTGTCTTTTCAATTCTTCAGCCACCTGCCATTGCCTAAAGAACAAAACCCAAACTCTTCAGCAGAGCACATTCCCCATTTGACTCCAACTTCCCTTTCTCTTGTTTTTTTTTTTTTTTTAATTGCAATCTTATACCTGATAGCACAACCATACCACCCTTGAGATGTATATCATTCCCATTATTCAAATGAGAAAACAGGTTCAGTATGGCCATGGCCCGGTAGATGAGCGGCTGTTCTATAAACTTAGGGTCATCTTCCAAATGTGTGCTCTTTCCTTAACATGTTCTCTCTCATGAGTCATTCACCTCTAATCCTCAATATATGATTGTTAGGTGAATAACAAGCAGAAAATTGGATACAAAGGAGAAACGCAAAATAGGATTGTACCCTCAAGCTTACCTCTTCATGATTGGGAACATGGGATAAAATTGTCAAAATATTTCACAGTCTCTCTGTATAGTTTCTTCTTTAGAGAAGGAGTAGTTTTCCAGTCTCTGATGATCTCTGAAAACTAACTGTCCATTAATCTCAGAGGCAGCTATTAAACTGTGATAGCAACATTTTGAGATTTTTTTTGGTACCTATTTTTTTTGGAAAAGTAAAATTGCTACAGTGTCACAGCTTTCTAGAATATTCCATGGATGCCTTGTCAGGTGAGAAGGGGAGAAAAAAAGAGAGGATACGTAAATCATTATCTCTCAAAGGCCAAGAGTGATTTTTTTTTCCTTTTGTAGCTAAGTACATTTCCTCATTTTGAAAATAGTTTTTTTAAGCTATACTAACAGACGAAGTGCCAGGTTTGCACAGTACACGTATTCAGCAATACTTCTGGAGAGATACATTTTCATCCAGTCAAGTTAATATTACCTGTGCCCCGCATACACACATACACACACACACACACACACACACACACACACACACACAGACTTCCTTCAGCTGACTTATTGGATTTTTAGATAGTGTTTGACAACCTCATTTAATATCTCCTAGCTTCCCAGGTAGAGCTTAAGAAGAGACATTTGTTTTGTCTGCCAACTCAGGATAACACAAGTTTTTATAGAAAACTTGCTCATAGTAACAAAATTTAGAGAAAATATACATACCATATAAAAACATATAATGCAGAACTGGAAAGAATTTCACTTTTTTCCATAACAGTACTTAATAAATGACAGCACTCTATTTCTAGTACCGAGAGAAACTGTGTAAGATCTATGCAAAAGTTTTCTCCTCAAGAAAACATGTATATATCTGTGTACACGTGTGTGTATGCATGTGTAGTTTCCATAGAATTGGGGCTTTTGAGGAAATGAAGGAGAATATTATTAAACTCCAAAAGTCAGCAAAATAAAATGTGATAGGAGGTAATCTTAATAAATGCTCTATTCATTTTACTTTAGGAAAAAAAAAAAGACACACTCTTATATTTGTCCCAGATTAATAAAACATTCTCAAATCATCCCTAGTACCTCCTACTAAGTATAGTATGTCTATTCATTTTTATCTTAATAAGCAACTTGGGGTAGAAAAGGTTTTGCTTTGTAATGGAAACTCAAAGGTTATTTTATCCCTAGTGCAAACCTTTGCTTCTTGATGGGGGCCCATTGCACCTGGGTAAAACTGTCAGTCCTTCAAAAGGGTTCTGAAAGCAACTATGATATTTGAAGATAAAAAGGATGAAGACATTGCCTGCATTCTGTCCTGTAAACCTTAGGGGTAATCCTTTGATGTTCAAATGAGAGGACCTTAAATTCTTTTATCTTTCTACTTTTAAAATACTGTCCACGAATTCTTTTTATAAATACCGTATTCCATTTTCTATACTGAAGGACTGATTGCTATTTTGTATGCAGACTAGATGATAAGTACATTCTATTTGAATGTGAATGTCTCATTACATTTATTTTTTATATCTTCACCAAGGCAGACTATTTCAAAGTAAATGGAAATCTTGGGTATCATTAATTATGTTAACAGAATTAAAATAACCTAGAAAATTCAATACCAAAGAAATATTTACTGTTCCATCTGTTAACCTGTTATCAATCAGCATTTTGTTGTCATTTAAAACTAAACTTAAAATTTTAGTTTCATGGTTCTTCATGGCTACTATGAAGCATATGAGAATAAATCTGAAAGAAATTGTATGTAACCTGAATTATCCTACGTTGTAAACCTACTTACTCACAGAGAATGTCTAGTCTTCTGCAAATCCCTATATGAATGTTACAAATATTTGGGGGAATTTCTGGGAAAGTCTCACACGTACTCCAAATCTTTTGCTTGTTCCCCAGGGTCATAGAGCTAAGCATCAGGGCGGTTGTGACTCATTAATGATGTGCAGCTTTACCTTGATGCCCTGCGTGGCAGCTCTGTCTCTCCCAAAGCTCCTCCAGAGCAAAGCCCTTAGTACAGAACATTGCTAGGGAGCACTCCAAAGGACGTATTTTGAGTGCCATTTTGAGACTAGGAACATATTAATATTGTCAAAACCCCTCCAAAATAGAAAAGACATTATAATCTCTGTATACCTATCACCCAGCAGGTTAAAAAAAAATACTAATACATTCGAAGATCCCTATGTAACCTACTCCTATAACATCCCATTATTTCACCATATCATCTAACTGCATTAATTAGAGGTGCGTGGATGGCTCAGTCAGTTAAACCTCTGACACTTGAATTCAGCTCAGGTCATGATCTCAGGGCAGTGAGATCAAGCCTGGAGTTTGCTCCACGCTGGACATGGAGATTGCAATAGATTCTTTGTCTTCCTCTCCCTTTGCTCTCCACCCCCCAAATGGCTTGTGTGCTCTCTCTCTAAACAAAATGGATGATAGATAGATAGAATACATAATAAATGCATTCATTTATATTTTCATATATATTAAGCATCATTCAATTTTGTAGGTGTAAATGTCATATGAATATCATCACAATATATACACTTCTCTTTGCTTTTGCCCTTTCAGCATTTGTTTATTTTGTTCAATATTTATTTTTCGGTATTAATTTCTTTACTTTTTACTTTAGTTTAAGCATTTTCATTACCATGTAGTTTTTCTTCATGTATCTTTTTTAGGGTCCGTGATCAAAGGAATGAGACTGACACAAAGCAAAAATCAAGCAAAGCTTTATTTTGCGCCAAGCATCAAAATCAAACCAACTGGTCGGGGCCATCTCTTACTAAGAGGCAATGACGAGGACGCCGCTCCCTATGACAAAGAGGAGACAACGACAAGGACGACAACCCGGACAACACAGACTCTGCTCCCCATGACACCACTCTAACAAGGCCGCTCCCCAGACGAGGCTGCTCCCCAGACAAGGCCGCTCCGGACAAGGCCACATGCTGGACGAGGCCACACGGCAGACGAGGACACTCCCCGGAATGACGCAGCTCTGGCGAGGCCACTCTGGAGAGGCTGCTTGTGGCGGGGCCACGGCTGGGGGGCAGTGAGGCCGCTCTCGCAGCGGGCCCCAGCTCAGGGGGCAGCGAGGTCTCTCCCTCGGCGCTGCTCCCAATGACTATCACTCCAACGACTACCCTAACAGCTCCCAACGGCTCCCAAGGGCTACTCTAACAGCTTTTCCAACTCCTCCTACCACTCTAACGGCTATTCTAACTCCTCCCACCACTACAACGGCTATTCTAACTCCTCCTACTACTCCCCCCAACCCAAGCCTCACAGACTAACCTTTAAAGAAGTGGTTGAGCCCGGCCCACACACAGTTGGCCAATGAGATTTCAACTCACCACAGTTAATATATGCGTGCCTCACTGATTGGATAGGGCTATCTGGCCTGGCCCGCCCCTATATCTGGGGTTTGCAAGTAAGTTCCTCTGGGAGGGGCGGGGTCAATCTAAGTTTACAACCAAATGGCTCCCTCTGGCTAACCAGGCCCCTACATCTTAGCCAGATTTATTAAAATATAAACTAATTTAGACATTATTGATTATGCCATTGACACAGAGGGAGAGAATAGGAAGAAAGGAACAAAAATAAAGAATATATATATAACTGTCATATATCAAGTTACCAACTATAATATTATTACAATTTGGTATATGACACTAATTGTAGCTCATTTAGGGAAAAAAATGATAAAGGAGGTTGTTAAAACTGTATTCTCATGGGAAAAATATAGGATTTCTACCTTATATATACACACATAAATCAGTTTCAAGTGAAAATAAAAACTTTAAAACTGAGAAATAGATCCATGGTACTCTTCCCGTAACTCTGGGATCATGACTTTATAATGTTCAACTTGCCAGACTGAACTGCATTTCCCGAAATTCTGTTCCTTCTATGCTTCCTATTAGAATAGGCTGCTGGAGACATTCTCTGCTGTTCAGCTGGAGCTAGCCACTGAATTGCTAGTTGCTCTGTCTTCCCTGAATTTTTTCTTCAGTTTCTCTGACTACTGGGCGAGTATTTTCTTATTTCTATGATAAAGGGCCCCAGCATCTGTTGGATATCCAGCAGATGTCCAGTCACTGATGACAGAGACAAGAAAAAGGACACAAGTGTTTGGGGGTCACCTGGGTGGCTCAGTTGTTTAAGCATCAGACTCTTAATTTCAGCTCAGGTCATGATCTCAGGGTTGTGGGATCAGCCCCATGTCAGGGTCTGTGCTCAGCACAGTGTATGCTTGGGATTCTCTTTCTCTCTCCCTCTGCTCCTCCCCCACGTGTAAAATAAACAAGCAAATAAACAAATAAATAAATAAAATATTTTAAAAGGAAAAAAAAACAAGAAAATAAACAAACAACAACAACAACAACAAAAACAGGAGGTTTAGTCCATCTTTGTGGGGATTCCAGCCCATGTTGCTGAGATTTTGGTCTATTTGTGATCATTCTTTCCTGATAGCCTACCCAGCAGACCTCAGTTTCTAGTATCAAAAGCAGAGACAGTCTTCCTAGAGACTGTTTAGACCACACATGTAACCCCAGCTATGTCATAGACGTATTATTCTCTGGACGTTTCCTCAGCTCTGAATAAAACAGATTCTGTTGGACCTTGCACCAATACTTCACCAGGTATGTGTAAACTCACTAGATTTTTCCAACTGCCATAGAGTTAGATACTCTATATAAATATGTTAATACATATTCTCCATTCTTGAGGCATGATCTTAATTCTGTGTTAAATTTCAAAAATTTTTAAAAGGTGAATTTTTAATTTATGGTTGTTAAAGTTATGGATGTCTTAAAAATATCAATCATATATATATATTTCCTATATTTTCTTAGTCTAAAGTATGAACTTAATTTAAAAAAACTTTTTTTGTGACTCATATGTATCAAATACATAAAATTTGTAATTCCATACTTTTTAAAAATGAAACATACAAATAAGTGACGTATTACTTAAACTTTTGAATTCATTACTCAGGAAATCAAATCTGCTACCTGAACGTATCCAGAAAATTCTAGAGTCCAAAGAAATTTTTAATAAATTAGAGAAAATAAGAGCTTTTCTAAGTTAGATCATTATCTCTTTCCATCTGTTGGAGCTATGGACTTCTTAAAATTTGACTTTCAAAATTTGAAGATGAAAGGCAGGTAGCATGGTTGAAAACAGAGTCTAATATCCCTTACTTCCCATGCTTATCAAAGTCTTTTTCCCTGGGTGTACTTTCATATTGTACCCTTCTGTGGTGAGTGATAATGTAAATATTGATGTAAGCCAGCATGATATCTCATGTTTTCTGACTTTGTGCTCTATCAAACTTATCGAGCACAACAAATTTATTTAATTACTGGAATGGGCTCTCCTTTTCTTTCTCATCTCACCAACCCTGAGATTTTGAACATGTTCTCCTGTCAGAGACCTCGCCTCCATACTTCTCTTTCCTTTGGGATGGGACCATGTCCAGCTTCATCCTGGTATGCTCACAATGCCACAACTGCACCATGCATGGCATATAATAAGCCTAGAATGAAAACTTCTTTGATCAATTCTGAATAGAACTTCACATTATTCTCTGTTTTCCCTCTAGTCAACCACTTTCTAAGCCCTTCTCCACTTTCTAAGCCCTTCTCCAGTCAAATTTCATGAGAGTGTTTTGACTCTTCCTCCATAACTTACAATCCCAACAGAAAATATCTCATGCAATTATTTCCATTTTTCTGCCCTCATAATAGTTATCTGTAAATCATTACTGCTGCGATCAAGAGTAACTATACCAACTAGACTCTATGTAGGAACTAGTTACCACACTTAAATTGCATAATTTGATTACAGTTTAATAAAATAATATTTAAAAAGCATAGGCAGGATTTAGAAAAAAATAACATATGACAGTGCAGTTCTCGGGGGCAAGTAGCACTGTACACATATCTAGGTGGGGAGCAGGTTATTGGAATCTTGTAGAAGTGAGTCATGCGGGCAGCACCGTGTTAAAATAGTTGTAGCATTTGGCTGAAGGAAACAAGCAGGCCTAGAGGGCGTAAGAAGAGGGCAGGGAATGACATCCTGGCATTCTCTCCTCTGCCTCTCTGTTTTCTTGCTGATGAGTCCCTTTGGCAATACCCCTATAACTAGGAGAGCCTTATCACCATGGAAGTCAGCCTGCAAAGACAGAGCGCAAGACAAAGAAGCTTAAAGCATAGATCTGAAAGACAAATGAAAAATTTCAGCAAAGTAATTAGTTACTACTCTTATAAATAAGAAAATAACATGTTTGTTTAATGCTCAAAATTTTAAATACTTTATATATCCCCTTAACCATAAAAATTCTATGAAATATCAATAATGGATTTCTTAAAAGGTACTAAAAGAGCACTAAAATTGTGGATTGAAATCGATAAAATTTATTTTGGATCAGGACTAAATTAGAAAACATGTCAGTCTTTCTTTAGCTGTATTTCTTTCAGTGAAATTTCCTCTATAGAGTGAAATGTCCACGGTATATAGTTGTTGTGTTGTGGCTCCTGAGTTTTGAGTGTATGCCCAGTCTGCTTGATATAACTGTGCTCTCAATTTGATCAGTAATATGAAGAAATTGATTTGATATTTCAACTTCCAATCTGGTACATCTAGCATATGGGCTATACTATTCTGTATTCTTGTGTTTTCTTTCTGTTTTTACCTTTTTATTTGTAATATTTCAATCAGATTATTTGCTGTGCCTTCTTTTAGGGAATCTTTTTCAAACTTCAGGATGCACTCAATCACTTGGAGAGTCTACTAAAATACATTTGGCTGGGCCTCACCCAAGAGTTTCCCATTCGGCCAGTCTGGAGGAATGGGCAAAAATTGGCGTTTCAAACAAGTTCCTAGATGCTGCTGCTGCTGGGGTGGGGGCCACACTTTTAGGAGCACTAATTTATAGGATCATGCAAACCATAATCTCTCAGTATAATCCTTTCTTAAAAATTACATAAACTGGAAACTTTAGTTTTTGACAAAAAATAGTTTTTCTTTATATTTTATATGCCTTGGTATATATTTTATGTGAGGTCAAAGAAGCTATTGGGATCTAATTATGGTAAAAGCTTTAAATTGTGACATCACAATGATTTAAAATAGTTAAGGGACTGTTGGGAGAAGATTATTCTTTATATTAGGAATGATGGAGACACATGATTAATTTGGTTTTAGAATAGTGAAACCTACTGGATGTGGTTGAACTTTGATTTCTAATTAATATTTAAAATTTGGAATTCCAGTGTAACATCAGTAGCAACTCAGTTACTACATTACTTTAGTAGACTCACACTATTATATAAGAAGATATAATACCACTAGTGGGTCTAGTTTTGAACATTAGAGGAAAGTACTTTGGTCACTAATACATTAAAAGCATATTTCTCACTGACAAAATGAATAAGACAACTTTCAAATCACTAATGGCCATTTCCATTTTGAATTTACAGTTATGAATTTAACGATTGATTTTTAGATTAATAGTAGAAAGACATAATTCATGTTTACACATGCTTATCTGTTCTATGCTCATTAAAGTGAATTCATTAAGAATTTATCTTGTTTTAAACCATGTTCCAGTTGAGAAAAATACCTTGATATGTTTGGATAGGCCTTCTTTGTCTATCTTCAACAATCACCATGGTACTTGGCACGGAGTAGAATGAGGATACATATATTTTGATGAGTTCATGAATAAAAAGAGCATAAAGTGTTGCCTGCGATATAATAGAAGTAGGTACTGGTGACAGAAAAAGCCCAAAACAAGTAGTCAGTTCAAACACTAGCACACTTGGGTGGCTCAGTCAGTTAAGCATCTGCTTTCAGCTTAGGTCATGATCACAGCGTCCTGGGATCAAGCCCTGCATGGGGCTCCCTGCTTAGTGGAAATCCTGTTTCTTTCTCTTCCAATCCCCTTGCTTGTATTCCCAATCTCCCTGCATCAAATAAAACCTTAAAAAAAAAATTCAAACACCAGAGCAGCCCTGCTCAATAGTAATTTCAGCAGTAATGAGGAAATATCCTGTATCCACACTATTGAATGTGGTAGCCGCTAGCCATTCACGGCTATTCATCCTTTGATATATGGTTGGTGCACTTGAAATGAGAAACTGAATTTTAAATTCAATTTTAATTAATTAAATGTAAGTGGCTAGTGGCTACTACATCATAATAATCAACAGTGCAGTCCTAGAGAGAGAGGAGTGGTCTGAAAAGCCTTCACAGAAAAGGCTAACTATGACATCATCCAGGTCTTTAAAAAAAAAAAAAAAGGGGGTATTTACCAGGTGATCGATCACCACTGGGCAGGTTTGGAGTGAAGCTATACTGCTTGCTCACTGTTCACCCCACGACCCCAGCAGCGATTCTCATATTCTAGATGCTCCAGTGAGCCAAGTTTGAGACAGACTAGCCTTTTCAAGGTATGAGATAAGGTTGAAGATAGTGGCCTAGGAAATGTGAACATTTAAGAAGTAAAGACAGAGAAAAAGACTGAGAGGGCCTGCCAGCTCTGTGGAATGAGACAAGGGGACATTTCTCGAGTCAAGCAGAGAGTGGTGGGAGATGAATGGAGTGGTCAGCAGTTTATTGCCAGAATTCAATTAAGAGGTGGACTGAGGCTACAACAATGGATTTGGCAATTAGGCAGCTGTTGGCAGTGCTCTTTGCGATTCAGTGGAGTGGTGCTAACTGCCAGAGGCTTCACGGTATTGATACATGTGTTAACTTTAAACAGAGCAAAAAGCAATTTTATTTAAGTAAAAAAATGAGGTTTTTTGGGAACAGCAGAGGAATCACAATTCAGGACAAGCCAACTATGGCCATAGTCAGATCTCAAGAGACAAAGGGAAGGTCAGCTTTTATTAGGTTTTAGCAGGAAATTGGGAGGGGCTGTTTTGAACCAAAGTTTATTGGAAAAGAATAAGAGTTCAAGGTTGTGGCAGTCTCTCACTGGCTGCAAGCAATGGTTAGTGCGTTGTTGCTGAGGCAGGGGGAGATCTTCCTTGCTTTTCTTAAAAGCAGGAGATAAATTCCTACGTGAAAAGTTCCCTTCCTTGTGGAAATAATTCTTATCTTCCTTCTTCCTGCTGGTTATACAAGTTGCAAACCGCGGTCCCTGCAGGAGAGCTCCCTGTCAGGTCTTCCCAACTCCATTTGAAATGAAGTTTCCTTTATTTTCACTCATGGGAGGTGAGGGAGTGAATAATTATTTTGAAGATGATGTTGTGAAAAGAAATGATAAGGCAACAAGAAAGGAAAGGAGGTTTAGGCATTTTTTTTTAATAGGGAAGATTTGAGGGTTCAATCTATGCCACCCCAAAATATGCCACTTTGGCATACTGGTTACTTTGAATAAAGGTACTTGAAAAACAGCTAGTGAAAGAAAGATGGTCTGATCCTCCTTGCTTCTCCTGAAAGCAGGGAGATACAGGCTCCCTCCCGGTAGTGGGTGGGAAGAAGGCACCCTTATCACTGGGAACTAGAAATTTAGCAAACCTTGTTACTCCTTCCCCAATTTACTCCCCCCTAGCCCACCTCCTTTTGTCTTCTCAATTTCTCACAAATTTATTGTTTCTTTGTCTAACAGGTACAAGAGCTCCCTGTTCTGATCACTTCTTTGAATCTGGGGCTCCAATGGGTATGTACATAATTACGCTTGTTTTTCTCCTGTAATCTGTCCTTTAGTTACATGAAGATTTCAGCTAAGAACTTGGAAGGGTATAGGAAAAATTAATTTTCTTCCTCTACAGTAACCTTTCAGGAAAGACTCATAATACATAACAGAAACAGAAATGAGATACCCAAGTATACCACTTGGAATATTCTTTAAAGCAATTTCCCTTTGTCACCTAACCTCTTCTCTCTCATGACAAGCAAAGCCTAAGCCTGTCCCTCTGGGTGAAACAAACTCCCTTCACTGGCCGGTCGTCCTCGCCTCCACATGCCAGTACAGTGCAAATGGTACTCTGCTATCCCCTGTGTGCCTAGTATTACTACAATCACAATCTTCATTCTCTCAGCTCCACTATCTAAAACAAATAGCAAAGTAACGTAAACATCAAAAATTATATGGGAAACACCACATCACTATATTCTTTGTACTAAACAATGATGTTTTCAGGTCAGCTGCAAAGAATTCAGGAGAAAACTCTGTGAAATTAAGTTCTGAGTCCCAACTGCCCGTTATCATTATAAATGGTGGACCACAGAAAAGTAGTTTACCTATCCAAGCTCTTCCAATATGCCTGTCATAGGATTTCTTGGAGGACTGCCAAAATTGGGAAAAGAGAAATCCTATAGTAGATGAGGTATATTTAACAATGATGCCTCCTTTTAAGTATATTTACATCCCCACCCTCATCCCCTCCAGCAATGACTAATTGCTAATGACTAATGACTAATCCCCTCTAGGCAATGACTAATCAATCTACTCTCTGTCTCTATAGATTCTGGACATTTTACTATATAAATGGGAGTCATGTAATATGTGGCCACTTGTAACTGGTTTCTTTCACTTATTATAATGCCTTCCATGTGCATCCATACTATAGCACGTTAGTACTTGATTAATTTCTACGGGAAAACAGTATTCTGTTGTATAGATATGCCACTGTCTTTCCACTCACTGGTTGATCACCATTTGGGTGTTTCCACTTTTTGGCTTCTGTGAGTAATACTGCTGATGAACATTCATGTGCAAGTTTTTGCATGGACACCCGCCTCCCCCTTAGGACTGTACCTAGGAATGGAATTGCTGGTCACATAAGAATTCTTTAACCTTTGAGAAACTGCCAGATTGTTTGCAATGTATCTGCCTAAATGTGTTTAAATAAGTTAAGTTTTCCTCTTATCAGTTTCTGTTTTATCTTTGGGTCTGAGCTTGGATGTTGCTGAATCAGAAAGTATTCTGAGTTAGGCTCCCTTCCTCTGTGCTCACATATATTCTACAATTACATCATAATAGTGCATTATGCTATATACTATTCTATATGCTATATGAAAATTCATTTTTCTGACATTTTTTGTGAGTGCCTTCTGCACTGCTGGTCGCCCAATGCTAAAAGCATAGTAGGTGTACAATCAATACTTATGGTCCGAATCCAAGTTTTAGAGTTATAAGGAATTTTTATGTTCTTTATATTTCTCTGAAGTTTCTATTTTTTAAATAATGAGGATGTGCTAATTTTTTTTCAAAGGTTTTATTTTTATTTATTGGACAGAGAGAGACACAGCGAGAGAGGAAACACAAGCTGGGGGAGTGGGAGAGAGAGAAGCAGGCTCTCCACTGAGCAGAGAACCCAATGCGGGGCTCGATCCCGGGACCCTGAGATCATGACCTGAGCAGAAGGCAGAAGCTTAACAAGAAGCACCCCAGCATGTCCTACTTTTTGCATTACAAAGTTATGTAATTATAATATGTAACTATAATTATATATAGCTATATAATTATATATGTAAATTATCTAATTTGCTTCTAATTACTTCTACTGAGCATGTTTAATTATATTATCAGGTAAAAATCACCTTATAAACTTCTTTAAAATATGTGATATCATAGAATAGTATAGAAAAAAATGTCTTAAAGTGTTTACAGTAAACCTTTTGGGTGGTAGCATTTTTGTTAGGTGTATTTTGGTATATTCAATTTCTCTAGAGTAAAAATGATTTGTATTACGTTTTAAAAGATTCTTATTTTGGAAAGTAGCATTTAGTTTCCTCTTCATTGAGTCTATGTTCAACAAGAAACCTCATAAGCTGGATTTCGTTTCCAAGGAGGACTGAAAATTCCCTAAGCAGAAGACATGAATATTGCAATCTTTCAAAAGGTAAATATAGCTCCTAATATACGGTGAATACATTGCCATTCTGGAACTTTACTTAATAAATCAGTCTCCAATTGCTTGATATACTCTGAATGCACGAACACAACTGAGCTTTCATATGTGTAACATTAAGGACTTGAGTATATGTGATGACAGCTTCGAGATACTGCCATCATAGAGCACTCAGCCTAAAATTGGCAGCCAGTATCCCTGCATGACGCATCTGTTTTATTACTGTGAACTTTTGCCAAGCATACAATGAGGTCAAAATGTGGCTCAGATAATCCCCATCTTCTATAGTAGAGAAGACTGCATTTTGCACGGAGTGAACCTTAGCTAGTGAGTTGGTAGGTGATTGCTTCTATGCAGTGTGTACTCTTTAACACCAAATAAAAGAGTAGTTAAGATATGGATTTTAGGGGCACCTGAGTGGCTCAGTGGGTTAAAGCCTCTGCCTTCAGCTCAGGTCATGATCCCAGAGTCCTGGGATAGAGCCCCACATCGGGCTCTCTGCTCGGAAGCGAGCCTGCTTCCCTTCCTCTCTCTGCCTGCCTCTCTGCCTACTTGTGATCTCTATCTGTCAAATAAATAATAAATAAAATCTTTAAAAAAAAAAAAAGATATGGATTTTAAAGCCAGACAGCCTCAGTCGGAATCCCAGCTCTGAATCTTAGCAGATTCAGAGGGAATTTGGATATATTATTCACCCTCTGTCCCTCTGTTTTCTCATTTGTGAAGTGGACATACAAGTACTTAACTCATAGGATTCATACAAGGATTTTATTTATTAGTGCTTGTATAATCATTATATGTGCAGAGAGTATAATTAGCACTATGTAAATATTAGCTGAGATTAACTGTATCTATTCATTTTACCAGGCACTAGATGATTTTGAATGTCTGACTGTATTTCCTTTAAATCAGTCTGTACTTTAGACATTTTATTAATTTAGGCTATCACATCCTCAAATGGTTCAAAATTGAGACTTTATATATTTTCCAATGTCTTCTTTACTCATATTTTAAACCAAAAAGTCTAATGATGCATATAAATATAAATTGAAAACACACTGATTTTTTTTTGATCCATTATATTAACTAAAAATTTAAGCACAGTGGAAAACTTAGCTAGAAAGCCTTAACCCTATTGGAGTTGAAAAAAAAATGTTCCATTACTTGTGGAAATTAGTGTGCTGGACATACTTTCACATGTTTAGTGAAGGGAATATAATTAAAGAAAATTTCAAAAATGTACTCCCTTTTTGAATTAAATGTTGAAAGCACTGTAACCCCGGATTAAATACGAGCAGCCTCTGGTAAAGTGAATGAAAAAAGTGCTTTAAAAATCACCACTGGGGAATTTAAGGAAATAACTTCCACATTAATAAGTTAAAGCTATCAGTGTAGAGTTTTGTCCATTCTCCCTTGAGCTGTTATTACTTGCCTGGTGAAGGGAATAGTTATATTAAAAGCCAACTTTGGATTTTTCTTTCCTTTTTTTTCTATAAATGCAATGCATTGATCATTCCTTTAATCATTCTTTTTCAGTTACTATTGCCTTTAAGGAGTAACAGAATTTAGTGCTCTGTAAAAAAGAAATGACACAAGGTAGGGCAACAAAGTCAAGGCCAAAAGAGCCTGAGCTGTACCTGAGGCTTGATTGCATTGCCTTGATAGGAGAAGATCCTCTTTGGGCTGTTTTAAGCTTGTGATTCTCTGCCTCTACTCCAGTGACTCTTGGCTTTGACTGCACATTAGAATCAATTGGGGAGCTTTTAAAAATTCTAGTGTCCAGGCTGCACCACGGGTCAATTAAACCAGAATTTCTGGGAGTGAGACCGAGGCATAGTGTTTGCCAAAACTCCCCAGGTAATATCAATGTGTAGCCAACGGAGGGAGCCACTGCTCTGGAAAAATCTCTTCCACCTCCCTGGAAAAATTCAGTAGGGCCATTTCTCACAACCAGTACTTTGTTCATTAGTTACCACGGCACACTGCTCACACAAAGTGCTGGGGAATTTTGGAGGATGATATTTTCTTTTTTGTTGCAACCTGGAAGCACTTCATCTCACATGACATTTTAGAGTAGGAGAAGCAGCTCATTGGAGCCTACCAGTAGGCTCTCTGATGGTTTGGATGACTGGGGTAAATAATGATTTATAAAAGATAGATATAAAGAAAGAAGGAAATATCTAACCACTGGTTATTCATTTTAAAATGTGACTAAAGATATTTTTAAAAGAATAATACAATGTCAAGTATTTTATTTTTAATTCTGTTTTATTCTGGATTGTCTCAATTTATTGTGTCATCTGAATGACAGTGTTCCCCCACCACAGAATAATAACAATGATAGCAAACATTTTTCATCTATGTTAAGTCTGCAGAGAGAAACTCTCACTATGTGACTCAGTAGAGCACCTGCTATATTGTTACTTACAGTTCAGAAAGGAGGAAACTGAGCCTCAAAATCTTTCTCAGGATTATTCAGATAAGAAGTGCATTTTTTTTTCCCTCAGAGTCCAGTACCTATCTCCTCATTCTCTTCAGTACACTTTATTCGGGTGGTTCTGCTCCATTAGATCTGATTATGATGGCCCCAAGTCAACATCTTGCTAAGCCCTTGGTCAGTTCTCCGCCCTCATCTTATTTCTTCTTCCAGCATTATTCAACACAGCTGAGTACGTCCTTCTTCTTAAAACATTTTTAAATCATTCTAGTAATTCCAGATTCTTCTGATTTTTCTCCTACCCCAACAACAATTTCTTCTCAGTGTGGCTGGCTCTTTCTCCTCCTCAGCTACCTCCAAATGATGGAGTTCTGCCAGGTCTTGGTACTGGACCCTCTTTAGTAAATCTACCTAAATTCTCTCCCTGGATGACTTCACGAGTCACATAACTTACCTACTGCCCTTAAGATAATACAGCCCACATTTATGTTTCAAGCCCCCAATTCTTCACTGACCTTTATCTATTTACACAACTTTTCCTCTTGCATGTCTGCTACACATTTTGAACTTCACCAATACCTAAAGAGCCTAACTCCTAGCTCAATCCTCACGTCTGCTCTCTACTTCCTGCGACATCATTGCTCTCATCTGGACTGCAACAGGTCTTCACTTCCTCTCTGCTTCTACTCCTATATCCATTTTGACCACTTCCCTCCACTGAAAGCAGAGGAATGTTTTAAAGTTTTGCTTTAGACAACAGCACTCCCTTGCTTAGTATGCTCCAGTGACATCCAAATTCCTAACCATGAGCTGAATATCCATGTGTTTTCTGATTTCTGCCTCCGTCTCTGTCACTCATTCACTTAAAAAAATATTATTCACCTATCATATGCTCCAAAGGACCCATCATGTATTTGCTCATGTGGAACCGACATATTGGTTGGAAAGGAACCTAAAGGGGAAGAGGATGTGTGTGTGTGTGTGTGTGTGTGTGTGACTGAATGTTTGCTTCTAATAGGATGGTCAAAAAAAAGCCTCTCTGCCTCTGTCCCTGATGGGGTGACATTTGGGAAATACTTAAAGGAGATCACGTGGGGACTGTAGGGAATGAGATTTGTTGAAATCCTTTGTCTCCCATACACCCTCCATATCTTGCAGTTATATAGTAGCCTTTTTTCTGTAACTTTAACACTTCTAGCTTGTTTTAGCCCTTTGTACTCTGTCTTTTCTTTGCTGGGGGACCTTCACCAGATGTTTGCCTGTGTTCACACCATCATTTGGATTTCAACCAAACATCACATCTTCAAGTCGATGCTCTCTGAGCATAGTAACTACTCCACGCCCTTATTACTTTCACTGTCTAGTCCACTTGCCAATGTCTCATTAGTTACTTTTTAGCTTCATTTATCACAATCTGAAATATTTTGGTTTTGGGTAAAGGAGGGCTATTACGATTCTTTTTGGTCTAGCTACTTCCATGAGTACAATACCTTAATAACCTATTCATGGCTGTGTATCCAGAACATAGAATAGTGTTTATAATCTCATCTTTTTTTTTTTTTTAATATAAGACTGGACTTGAACCCAGATCTTCAGATTCCATGCTTTTTCCATTATACCAAAGTAGTCAATTGCTCATTATTATAATTACTATAGGTTGTCCAGTATCTCATAACCTCTACTTGCTTTGGCTATTTTCACTTTTTCATTAGTCAAAGGATCCAATCAGCCTTTATCACCAGATTTAGGTCATTCACTTAAAGTGATGGGTTGAGCTACTCTGGTTAGTTAGGTTATCTGTTAGCCCAGAAAAAATATGCTGATTTTTTTAACATTTTAACACTTAAATTCCATTAATTAACATATAATGCATCATTGGTTTTGGAGGTACAGGCCTTTGATTCATCAGTCTTATATAATACCCAGTGTTCATTATATCACATGCCCTCCTTAATGTCTAGCATCCAGTTTGATTCCCTTTAGAATAGTGATTTTCTACCCCGCTTCCACATGAGAATCTGCGGGCGGGGGGTGGGGGGCGGATTTTATGATATAGCCATGCCTGTAGCTCACCTCTCAAGGTCTGGTATACTTCTGTTTAAGGTACAGCCAAGGCATGGCATTTAAAAAATCTCCTCCAGTGATTTTAATGATAACTAAGACTGAGAAACACTGCTCTAAGAAGTAGCCCACCCAAAATGAAGTGACAAAATAAGAAAAGCCATAACAGACTGTTTACACAAAGCGCTGCCCTGAAAAGTGTTTTGAGGATTACATACAACTCTTTTTAAATTACCTCGATAAAATCGGAATGGCATATTGAATGTATGGGGTGTATTACAGGAAAGCATATGAGTATCACTATCAGGAAACAGGTTTACAGACCCTAATAGGATGAGAGAGATTTTGAGCTGCTTCTCTGCGGGAGAATAATACTTTTCTCTCCTGGTATCCTTTCCTCATGGCCCTGAATTATGGCAAAGGAAAGTAAAATGGAGCCCTGGAGAAGCCACTGCAGAAAATCCAAGCGAGAAAAATACCACAGTTTTTAAGTGTATGCTGACTAGGTAGGACAGAATCATTCCTGCACCTGACTTCTCCTATACTTCCAATGTTTCTGATCTCAGGCAGTAATTATCGAGTATGTCAGCAAAGCATTGTTAAATAACTATCATCATAGAATAAACATAATATCTCTAGGGCCCATTATTTAATGCAGCACGGAAGCAACTGTTTCACGTACATAAAATCCTTCACTCAAAATCCTTCCAAGTAAATATTTTTAATCACTATTTTTCCAATGAAGAAATAGGCTGAGAAAAAATGAGACAATATGTTCAAAACCAGATAGCTAGAGTGACACAGTATCTGGACTTAAGTTTTTTTGAACTAGAAAACCAGGCCCTTTAGCAACAGTACGCCACCGTACTATGATGGGTCAAATGTTAGGTCGGGCGCTAGGGAAGAATACTCAAAGAGGGAAAGTTGTAACTGACAGAGACTTCAAGGAGCATTTCTGGAGTGAGAACATGTTCCTGAAGGCTACCAGTGTTCTTCCTCTCTCCTCTCCATCTGCTTTCAACTAAATCAACAAATTGTCTCGAAATAGATCTTTCTTGAGGATTATAACAAAGGATGAACAACCTGCCTTAGGAGAGGAATACCTTTCTCTGAAAGTCAAATACAGAAATCATAATGGATGTGGGGTCTTGGAGTGGAGTGAAGGAATAGCGACGGGTCATGGCTTTGAAGTTCTCAGCTAGAGCCAGAGAGGGTGAACTGCCGAGCTGGCAGCCTCCTACCCAAACTGGAGTCAAACCACCACAGAACAGAGCTTTGGCAGGGATACTGGGAAATGAACTAATCAGGCTTTGGGATTCCCAAGTCCCGATTGAGAAAAACTAAACCTGCAGCTTCTAATAAGATAATGAGGAGACTCTTAAAAATGAAAATGTGAAATTATACGGAGCTAGGTGACACCTCTCATTTGCATGCCTTTCCTGGAGCTACCTGAAGAGAAATTCCAGCAATTCATTTGGCTTCTGTCATAACCCTGTGCGCAAAAGCCACCAGCAGCCTGTAAATAAGGGGGTGTGTGGGAGCCTGTGACAAAGGCTTTGAGAAAACCACATGCACATATGCCGTTCTTCTAACTAGATTTTGGGCTTTTTATGTGTTCAGTCAAGAGTGAAAACAATATTATAAATGTTATGCTTTCCAGGCTTGACAGATGCTCATCTTAGGATGGAGTTACATACACAGATAGAAAATGAGCTGTAACAAGTTCTTCGCAGAGGATAAGTGGGTGTTTTTGGAATCCTTGATGAAAACTCACTGTAGCATATACGTTTTTTCCCCTTATTACCCAGATTTATTCTGTAAAGCTTTCCTTCCACCATTTTTACCATCCAACTGACAATTTTCAGTGTTCCTGTGTTATTACAGCTTACTCAGTATAAAGCAGAAATGATGTTTTACAGCAGCTATATGAAGTACCATTGAGAATTAAATCGATTTCCTTTCCTCCTCGTCATTGTGAATCTGGTGCCGACGAAGATGGAAGATTGGCAGCCAGGGAGTCAAAAGTCCTCCGTCATCTAGAAGATACACATGATAAGGGCAGAGGCAGCCCAAACTTCCCTCTCCACAGCCATACGCTAGCTTTCAAATCTTGGAGAAAGAGCTCTGTGGAAAAGTATGTCATTCATAAAAGATAGGATTTTGAGATAGGCTTTCTTTTAAAAAATTAAAAAAGCATCGGGATTTATAAAGCCGTTTGAAGGAAAATAGCAAGCTGGGAGTTGGGGAAAAGGTGCTCTTCAGGTTCCTGCGTAGTTTGAGAACAGTGTAGGCTGCACTCCTTTTTCCTTTTTTGTTTTGTTTTGTTTCGTTTTTTTGCCTCTCACCTTCATCAGTGTGTCTGCCACTCTGGAATTTGCTGCCCCTTTTTGTTGTGTCTGAATAGGCTCAGTTTCTGTAACAAACTACTTACTGGCCATAGCCAAGTCCTGAGGCTCGCTGTAAAAAGACACAGCCTGAAACCCTATACCATCGTGGAATGTCTCCACATGCTGTTTCTTTCACTGCTGTCTCTGTTTCCAACCGGCCTGCTCTTGCCTAGGTGATTTAGCTTTCTCATTGCCTTGCACCTGGTCTCGCCTCACAGCTTCCCTTGAATCCAGCTTTGTTCCTGGACAAATCTTTCAGCTTCCGTCCTGCAGGTTGGGAGCCAGGTCCTTACCACCCTATACGGAATCCAGGCTCTGGGAACCCCAGGTTCAGGGAGTTCTGAAAGGACACATCACAGGCAAGAATGGCCATGGATTTATTTCCAACCTGCCAGGAGCCTTTTTTCCCCCCCTTTTGTTTTGCAAAGATTTCAAAGAGTGTCTAAACTGTCACGGGGGTTCACCTTGAGAAAGTTCACCAAATGCTTGGGTCAAACCTTTGGTTTCACTTTTTCTCAGTCATCCCACTGTCCTCCAACCCACAACATCTATTTCCCTCCCCTCCTGCCCTGGGAGTTTGGCAGCAGGTGCCTTGAGGTTATTAAGCGTAGCCTTGTGTAATGCAATCTTCAGCAAACTTACCTCATTATTACGGTGAGTGTGCTAACTGATCCCATGAGTATACTTTGCCTGCATTACCTTTTTCATCTCCCAGTGTATACCTGCGACTCCTCCTATGATCCCAATTTTTGTTGATGGCACCACCATTTTCGCAGACTCCCAGCCCTAAGTAGCAGGGACTCCTTTTGGATTCTTCCCTTACTGGCACATTCAGTCTCTTGGCAAATTCTGTTGATTTTCATCCATCCCCAATTTTCTATTCCTACGACCATAATCCTTATTTGTTTAGATGGATGACTGAAAGTGTCCCAATTTGCCCTCCTGCCTGCTGGTTTTTCCCCTTTTAATCCATTTTATTCCTTACTGCCAGATTAAGCTTTCTGAAGCATTTCAGTTTCTGTTCTTCACTTACTTGGTGTGCGATTAGGGGCATGGCAATGAATTCCTATAAGGTTCAGTTTCTTATCTGTAAAATTATCATCATAATATCTCAAAATACTGTTGTTATTTTTTAAGTGCTACATTGCCACAGAATAAAGCACAAAGCTCTGAGCTTGCTCTTACAAGATTTCATATTTCTTCTTTAGTCAAATTTATTTCCCAGCTGCTCTCCGTCTGCACTTCCAATGCTGCAAGGGTGATCAGAAGATGGCCATGTTAGCATCTAATTACCCCCACGTGCCAGAATGATTTTAATCACTTCTACATGGATTAGCTCATTTAAAGCTCAAACTAGAATGTAGGCAGAATTACAGTCCCCTTTGTTTAAATGGGAAATTAAAGTTGAAAGGAATTAAAGTAACTTGCCCTAAACCCCACAGCAAAAGTGGAGAAGCTAAGATTTGAACCCAAACAATGTCCTTCAGAGGTTATAATTAGGTGGTGTTCTAAATATGCACGCAAATCATCTATGTCTTTTTGTTTTTCAGTATTATTCTTTCAAAACTTTTTTTTCTTTATCAGAAAAAATTAGCAACAGGCAGACAAGTGCACAAATATGCAGAGTTCACTGAGTAATAAGCAAACAACATCCAGGTCAAATACAGAACATTGCCAAAATGCCCATACCCCACTTCCGCCCTCCCAATGCTATCCCTTCCGTCCACAAAAGTAACTACTTTCTTAATTTCGGGTTTTATGGGAAACATGTTGGAGGTTCTATTTATAACCTTACCAGTTCGACATGTAGCCTCATCCTTGTAGGAAAGTTTTGAAGCCTTTTGAAATCAGTATCTACATGAATACATATCTATACCTATTCAAACATACAGTGCCCATTCTTCCATGCTGGGCTCCTTCTGCTCAGTGTTTTATGTGTGAGATTCATCCATGTGGTTGCATGTTTCTTTTTTTGATGGCTAATGACTTGGATATCTGGTGTAGTAAGGTACCCACCGTGGAATCTTTACCTTCACTTATGGTGAGATCATGGAGCTCTCTGATGGAGATGGAGATGATGGAGAGCATCATGGAGATGCTCTGCTATCTTCTAGAGGGTTTGTTGTTTTAAATTTCATATTTAGATCTGCAATACACATAGAACTGATTTTCTGTGTACAGTATGAATTGTAGGTCATATCCTTTTCATATATCCAATTGACCTGGTACCATTCACTGAAAAGACACTGCTCTGTAACATAACCATTATTCTCAAGTCAAGTGCCCATATTCGCATGGGTTCGTTTCTTGGTTCCCTATATTTTTTACCATTATTTCATTATGAATATTTTCAAGCATACTGAAAAGTTGAAAGCATTGTTCATTAAATACCCTCCTAGATTCTACTAGTAACATTTTCTTATGGTTGCATTCTCATATATTAATTCAACTGTCTAGTCTACTAGTCATCTATACATTCATCTTTTTTGAACATTTCAAAGTTATAACTATCAGTGTGGTTTATCCTTAAGCACTCTGACATCTTTATCATTAACTAGAATTCATGATGCTTCAGCTTATTCTCCAAATTCATACCAATAAAATCATAGAATATATACTTGTTTAACTATAGCTTCTTTCATTAGTATAATATTTTTGAGATTCATCAGTAGTAGTATGTGAATGCATGCTTTGTTTCCTTTTTCTTGCTGAGTAATATTCAATTTCATTAATGTATAGCAGTGTACTTCTCTCTTCTCTTAGTATTAAGTACCTGGGCTGTTTCCAGTTTTCAGCTACTCAGACATAAAGCTGTTATAAGCATTCTTGCAAAAGTGTTTTAATGGCCATATGCTTCTCTGTCTTTTAGGTAAATATTTATAAGTGAAATTGTTATCTCATAGGGTAGATACATGTTCAGGTTTATTAAAAAACCTGATAGAGTGTTGCCAAAATGTTTTATACTTCCCTAAACAATGAAGAAGGGTATGGTTATCATGCATCTGTCAACATTTGGAGTTATCAGAATTTTGTTTGTGTTTGAAACTCTGGTGAATGTTGTAGTTTCTATAATGACTAATGATATCTAAACCATTCATGAACTTAATGGCCGTTTGTTTATCTTCTTTTGTGAAGTACTGTTCAATTCTTGTGTGCATTTTTGAAATCTGGGTTTTTATTTACCTGAATTGTAGATTTATCTCTGTATCTATTATCTATCTCTCTCTCTATATCATCTATTTCTTCCAGTTTCTAATCCTACATCAGATATATACTTGCCAATGTTTTCTCTCATCTATGGATGCTTATTTTCCTAGTTTTCTCTCCTTTATAAAACTGCATACTTCCAAGTTCTGATGATACCGTCTTCTTGTGTTTTAGGAGCTTAGACACTTATTTTTAGTGCTAAGGTCTATGATCCATCTAAAATTAATTTTTGTGTATTGTAAGGTTGAAGTTTATCTATTTTTTTTATTTAGAGCTCTAAGTATTTCAACATGATTTACTAAATAGATTTTCATTCTCCCAACGGAATGCTTTAGCAACTTTATCGAGAATTAATGGAACATATAATTAAGAGATTATTTCTGAGTTCTTTCTTCTGTTCTATTGATCTTATTTGTCTATATGTCAGTGTCATTCTGTCTTGGTTACAGTAATATTATACTAAGTCTTGAAATTCTGTGTGTATGTGTGCAATTTTTTAATTACTCAATATTGTTTGGATATTCTAATACAAACATTTGTGATTCTTTTGCATTTCCACACAGACTTTTGAATCAGCTTGTCTATTTCTAAAAAAAAATGTGCTGGGATTGTTACAATTGCACTGAGATAGAAATCAATCCAAGGATAATTTACATGTTAACAATTGTTAACAATATTGAGTCATCCTATCTATAAACAGTTTATGTTTTACCCACTCCTGGTTCCAGCAGCAGGCTTCTGCTCCATTCAGGAGAACTGTGATTTTCTGTACTTGCTGATCTCTCCAATTTTGGGGGCAGCAGTTTGCCCTGTGACCTAAATTCTCTATAAGACCCAAAAATAGTTACTAATTTCCAGTTTGTTCAGCGTTTCTCTTGCTGATGACTTCTAAGCTCTTTACTTGTGAGACCAGAAATAGAAGTCAATGTAATAATTCATACATTTAAAAAAATGTTTTCCAGTTTGTTCCATCTGAGTGGGATGGTTGATCCAAAATATAGTCTGATAGTACTTAAAGCAGAGGTTTCCATTATTATCTACTTTAGTCTTCATATCAATACTATGAATAGTTAATTAATGCATTGTTCCTCAGTAGTCCTCATTAACACCCAATGCTTCTCTACTAACTGATCTAAGTAGTTTTTATTTTAATTTGTCTACCCTTCCTTTAGAATCTGGTAATGGCATCTCTTCCACAAAATATTGAAAGCATTACTTTTCCTCTTAAACTTTCTGCATTTTACTTGCACTGTTCTTAGGGCCCTTACCAGTTTAAAAAAAATGCCTTTGTTATTTATGTACAAATAGATCATTATATAGGTTATTAAAATCACATCTTCTGAGGAACCTGCATGGCTTAGTCAAGCGTTTGACTCTTGATTTCAGGTCATGGTCTAACGGTAGTTGGATCTAGCCCTGGGTTGGGCTCTGTGCTCAGCATGGAGTCTGCATGAGATTCTCTCTCTCCCTCTGCCCTTAATCCCGCTTGCCCCTCCCCAATAAATAAGAGAAATCATTTTCTTAAAAAGCATATCTTCTTTGTGATTTTTATTTACATTCATTTATTATTAAAATTACATTTTATTTACATTAATTTAGTGCTTCACGTTTAATAAAATATCTTTACTCAGATTTAATACTATATCCTACATGTCAAAAGAATGAACCCTAATGAACTCTAGTTGTAATTCCAGTCCTAGATGACCAAATCAAGATTGAACAATCACAACTCAGGAGTTTCTTTGCACAACATACTATAAGCTCATCTTCTGTGGTCTCAAATCCCAGTCCCATGTTGGTTTGTATAAGTATGGTCACAAATTAAATTGTATTTCATGTCATGTGACTAGATATCATTCTCTTTCCCTGAGAATTCTATGTCTCTGTAAAGTGACCAACTTTAGCAATGTAGAGTTGGCAGGGCCAACAGAACAAAAGTCAGAGGGTGGAAGATGGAGACAAATAGATAGTTGTGCCCCCTACTAGAGATGGTAGTAGATGTTCACAAATGCTATGAGAAAGAAAGTCTCCAGGACTATTAAACTGGGAAATAGTGTATCAAACAAAGATAAGGAGTGCATATTTTTAAATCTGCATTGGGAATTTACAATTGAACTTAAATTAATTTAATTTCTTTGTGTTATAGAACACATTTCTGAAAGACTTGAGGGACTAGTGGGTTCAAACACATTTTGTGTAAAGACATTAAGCTTTCTCCCATATCTTAGAAACTGGCTTCTTGCAAATCGGGATAAATATGGGTAAGGTGGTGAAAATAGGAAATCATTTTATCCTATGTTAAAGGAGAGCTAAACTTTTCCCAAATGACAGGAAAAACTGAGTTGCAGTGTAATAGTAAGAGAAAAAATTCTCAAGATGGAAGCATCCATTAAGATTTGCATTAGTCATGCCTTTACTAGAATACTATATCTACTTTTGGTTTTCACACCTTAAAAGGGAGTTAGAGAAATAAGAGAGGGTCAAGAAAAGTCACAGAAGTAATTAAAGAATTATAAATCAGGAACCTGGAGAAAAAGTAAAAGGTACTTTTACCACTTAATGTAAATAACTTAATTCCAAAAATACATACCAAGTGTGGCTCTCCACTCTTCATGATTATATCTTATATAAGAGAGAATTTGCAAAATGATTTATGCACAGTGCAAACAGCTTTAGCATTTAGAAAGATACATTTTTGCAGGTCGGCTGTTTACCATACCTTTGTATTGGAATCCTGTTTCACTGGTAGGCTATCCTTAACAGCACAACCGCTAGTCTTAGATCTGCTTCAGATCTCAACTTTTAAATACACTTATCATAAGAATTTGGGTAGTATATCGAGTTTTTCTGTGCCTGGCTTTCTTTATAATTGGGAAATAAAACAGTCTCCTAATTTAATAGATTAAATGAGTATAAATCTAATATATGTATATATACATAGTGTTTCCATCTTGATTGGCACATGTTGGATATTTAATAAATTTTTTATTATGATAAATTATATTGGAAGAAGATCATATGAATATCACATTCTATGAGTCTATAAAGAAGTTTTTGCAACTTCTCTGGAAACCAAAATTGAAGAAATTAACATTTAGAGAAATGTCTATTATTGGTTGGAAAAAAGTAAGTCTACAATTGTAATAGCCAATAATTATTGATCACTTACTATGTTACACTTTCTATTATAGCATTTCACATGTATTTACTCACTTAATCTTCATAAAATTTCCTTGAGGTATTTGCTTCTATTATGCCCATTTCACATGTGAGAAAGAGTGTTTTTGCTGTATCACACAACTGGTAAGGGGGAAGCTGGGATTTAAACCAAGGGAGTTCTGATCCACTGATCTACTCTCAAGGAGAGCAAGGCAAATATATTTAAGGAATATTTTATGCTAGAATAGAAAAATCCCAATCTACTGTGCTTTAAATATGTTTGTCTTCATTGATATGTTTACACATGTGAGAAAGCACATTGATAAAGATCAGAGAATTCCTTTAGATTTTAGAATACCATAGCCAAAAAACCAACACACACACACACACAGTCTATTATTAGACTATTGACAATAAAACAAAATTGCTAGTTTCCACAACTGTACACTTGGTCTTGACCAGCTTGTTTTGGAATTTTCTGTGTGTTGAGTGCTGCCTTATCAATTCTTTTTTTTTTTTTTTTTTGTAGTATGCTGATCGTCATGGTATCCTATATTCTAGAATACAAAAACTGCAAGAAACTTCAAGAAAATTCAAAGGCAGGGAAGATTCCCAGATCATAATCCATGTGTCCTGTGTTTGATAATTTGAATATAGTTTTTTAATTGACATCAATAAAGAAATAGTATATTTTTAAGGATAAAACACTAATTTTTAAAATTATTTCTGATGTGTAGTGAATGTATGCAAAATGTTAAAATTATTAAAGTGGCTGAGACATACATGAAAAAGGAAAGAAGCTATATGAGTATTTCAATCCTGCATGCATGCATAAACATTGTCACCCCAAGATGTCAGTCCCAAAGATAGAGTGACAAACCAATGAAATAGCACACCATAGTGACACAAGCTCATTATACCTTGTGTGATGCTTGGCCACAATTTCCTTACTTGATTACATTATTTGGGACAGAATGACAAACAGAAAAGTGAGATAGGGAATAATAAAGCAGTCAATGCCAAAAACTTTCTTAGCTTTGAAGATATCAACCTTTGCCCAGGTGCTACCGAAGTCATTTTAGGCAGAAATGGGAGAGTTTCCAATTGATTTGTGTTCCACTAAATAAGACATGGAAATGGAAATGTGCCACACTCTGTTTATCTGTGTTTATATGCTTTTTGCTCTTTTGACAATTGATTTGTAGGTGTGTACTTGAAAGTTAGGTTCATGTAAATATAAAAATTATGCATGTTTTGTTTCTTTTGCCTTCTCATAAATGGTAGTTGATTTAAACTATTTGATTCTAAATGAATGACTTAATTATTTTTTTTCTTTTAGTTGCTTTTCCTAGTATAATTTACACAGGCTCACAGTTTAATTTTTATATCTGGAATTTTATTGCATTTTTGACATTTAGAAAAACACAATGACAATAGGCAAGGGAAGCAAGGAAAAACACAATGACAATATTCCCTTGAAGAAAGAATATATGGACCATTACTAGCAATCATGATCCTGAACACATTCTTCTTTTTTTTTTTTAAAGATTTTATGTATTTATGTGACAGACAGAGATCACAAGTAGGCAGAGAGGCAGGCAGAGAGAGAGGAGGAAGCAGGCTCCCTGCTGAGCGAAGAGCCTGATGCAGGGCTCGATTCCAGGACCCTGGGATCATGACCTGAGCCAAAGGCAGAAGTTTTAACCCACTGAGCCACCCAGGTACCCCTGAACACATTATTCTTAAAACTGTGAAGTGCTTAAATGTTATGAGTCATTTGTATTTGTTTACTTGGCTTGAATTGGTGGCAATATTTTCTTCTAAAAATAATAATTGGATATTAAATAATCAGTGATCTACATTTGCTCTTATTTGCTCTTCACTTGATGTGAAAATTGTGATATGATATTAAAGGTGGTAACAAAATGTGTTTAGGCGGCACCTGGGTGGCTCAGTGGGTTAAAGCCTCTGCCTTTGGCTCAGGTCATGATCCCAGAGTCTTGAGATCAAGCCCTTTGTTGGGCTCTTGCTATGCAGGGAGTCTGCTTCTCCATCTCCCTCTGCTCTTCCCCCTGCTCGTGTTCTCTCTCTCTCTCTCTCAAATAATTAAATAAAATCTTTAAAAAGTAATAAAATGTGTTTAACCAGAGAGAAAATAGTACTTAACCCACATTGAACAGAGACTCATTTGCATCTACCAATAACTCAACAAGTGTTTACTGAGTTCTTACTTTGTACTTAGCGCTATACTAAGTAAAAGGTGAGGTAATCAATAATTTCAGAGAGTGTACTTTGTCAATCATTATGCTAGTCATTTTGCATATGTAATCACAAATCAGTTGGATATAATTATATGCATGTTACACAGAACATATCCACAGTTTAAGTTACTTGCTCAAGGTCAAGCTACTGGGAAATTGTGTAGTCAGAATTCAAAGCTAGTACCACATGGCTCTAAAGTTTTTAGTATTTTTATGCGCACTGGCAGTTTGCCTGTAGTTTAGTGGTGAGAAAACTAAAAGGAGAAAAATAATAAAACAAAGTAAGTAACAGTGAGAGACAATAGGTTTGAAAAGGAAATAGAGGGAAAAGGACAGACGACTCCTTGCAATAAATTTCACATTGTGAGTTCTAGGCTAACAATGCCTATAATGTCTGATGATTGGGGATATGAAAACTGGAATCCTATTGCATGTTCATAAAACTTGATCATTCACAATCACCTTATTATGGTTGGTAGATTTGGGTAAAATTTTGGTGACTTATTTGATCATGGAAGTACATCTTTGGAAAGAAGTGGGGGTGATGTCTGGGGAGGAAGAGACAGTCCCAAGAGGACTCTCAAGTTTTAAAATAACTTTTCCCAGTGAAGGTTTTAGTAAAGAGAAGAACTGCCTCAAGAGTTTACATTAGAATTTTAGGGTTTATGTTGTTTGCTTGTGGCTTTCCAAGAGTCAGGAAGATTGACTATGTTGCTTTTCCTCTAAGATTCCTCTCAGCCTTTGTATTCTGTTAAATGAGGAAGACTTGGAAGCAAACAACAACAAAAAAACCCAACAAAACAAAAAAACCCAAAAACTTTATAATCTCTTTCAGGAATTTCTTAGTAATGCATTCTTAATAGGTAGGTTTTTAGGCCACCTTCTAGAAGATACTTTGCAAGGAATTTCCTTCAATAATTCTTTCTCCTTAATGATATTTTTCTTGTGACTTTAAAAAGGGTGGATGTTTCAGGTGAAGTCATAGGAAACTGAGCTCTGTCTGCCTTTTCCTTGGGTGGTAGTTGTCTCCAAGTGATTAGTGTTTTTGACTCTAGTACTATAGGCTCAGTAGTTAGAATTACTTTAAATATAAAGGATAACCAACGTAATACTGCAAACACTCTTCTCTTTTAAAATGAAATGAATTTAACTGTTTAAAGATATACATATTTAAATCATATATAGATATACATATATTTAAATTTTATTTAAATTTAAATACATATATTTAAAATTTAAATCATATATAGATATATATAGATAGATAGATATGTATATCTATCTATATATATATCTATATATGATTTAAATTTTCAGTCCACATTTTAAACATAAAGGGCACTAGCTAAAGCAAATAGTATAAGAAAAATCACAAGGAATTGCTTACTGCATTATCATCTTAAACATTTTATCAGCTTTTTTAATGTTGGCTTATTATCTTCTCACTCATGAGATGCCTCAGGCTTCCTTTATGACTTGTGACCAACAAGAATGTTTCAGCTTATATTCAGATACAGTAATACTCTAGTTATTAAAGTCAGCATTAATATCATCTGCTACTAGTGTTGAAGCAGGAAATTCTCTCAAGAATCTTTTATTTTCTTCTCAAATACATTGTCCCCTTAGCTATCAGTTTTCAAAGATCGGCTTTAGCTCCCTATTTTCCCCAGTTTGAGAGTTTCTGAACTGTTCATGATAAATTTTATGGGTAATGTTTCCACTTAATAAGAAAGGGTGAATAAGTAAAAAAAAAAATCAAGAAAAGAAAAATAATTATTAAATGCCTATTAAATGATAGTTACTGAACTGTATATTGTATATATTATCATTTTTCTTCATAATTGAAATAGATATTTGCATTTTATTAATGAGAATATGGAAACTCAGAGAAGCTAATCGAATTCTGTCTAAGGTCTATAATATCACACATTGGTTAGTTGCAGAACTGGAACTTACACATAAATACTATAAAATATATATTTTGTTTTTAGGATTTTATTTATCTATTTGACAGAGAGAGAGAGCACAAGCAGGGTGAGCAGCAGGCAGAGGGCAAGGGAGAAGAAGCAGACTCCCCACTGAGCAGGAAGCCAGCTATGGGGCTTCACCCCAGGACCATGGGATCATGACCTGAACTGAAGGCAGCCACTTAATCAACTGAGCCACCCAGGTTCTCCTAAAATATACATTTTTTTTATTTCGAGAAAAAAATATATAACTTTAACCATAATTCTCATCTCATCATCGCACTCCCCTTCTCATAAATATCCAATGGCTTTGAATGTTTCAATAAAGTCTTTCTAACAAAAGATGCCTTGGAATGCATGTTTTTGAGAACTTGCATGCTAAAATGACTTCATTCTGCTCTCACTTTTGATTGATAACTTGGCTGGCATATAATCTGCACCTCTAATGCAGAATAAAAGATTTGATCTCTACCTGGGAAGAACACTACAGGTTCATTCTGTTCTTACCTGAAGTTTAATTGTTTCTATGAAAATATTCTCATTTTGTTATATATCTTTGATTTCCAAAGTACTAAAACTGTTGTTTCAGTTTAGCCCATTTATACCCCAGAGAATTGTATGGTTTATGGGGCCTTCTCCAAGAAGCTAGGCTTCACAGACTTTGCTTTGTTTTGTTATTTTTTAATACTCTAAATAATCTTTTAATTAGAGAACATCATGCTAATGGCTTCCAATAGGTAAGGCCTCATCCTCTTCAGAAATATTAATTCATGTACACATAGGTCCTGGACATCAGACCACGTACATTGCATTGATTTCTCTCCGCAGGGACATGTCATTAGTAAAGAAGGTTAATAGAATAGAGCGAGCTCCTCCAGTCTTTCCTTTCCATGCCACTTCTGTCATATTTTGTTTATCAAAGTAGTCACTGCATCCAGCCTAGATTCAAGAGGAGGGAAATTAGACTGAATTTCAATAAGAATAGTACCCAGAATGTTGGCACGCATCTTTAATCTATCATACTCTTCTTGCCCATATCTTTATGGGCATTTTCTCATTTTCTAGGAAAGTTCTTCAATGATATTTTTCAAATCTTATAATGAACATTATTGACGCAGGTTTTTAATTTCTAAGGGACCATTTGTTTCCTGAATGTCCAATTTTTAGCACTGTTGTTTTGTTTAATGTGTATAATATCTATTTTTATTTTTCTGCAGATTAATGGAGGTAGTATATATGTAGGTACATATAACTATATAAGCTTAAATTTATGTATAAAAATAAAACATTCACACACACATACAATGTATGTCAACATTTTCTTCTTTCTGAATAATTTCTATTTCTTTTAATTTTACCTATTGTCCTGGTTTCTGATATTCATATTAGAGATAATCTTTGGTTCTCTGCCTATGCTCAGAGTGTGGAACTAAACAGTCAATTGCAAGCTATGACTATGTGGAAGGATCACAGAATATTTAGTTATAGTTTATAGCCATCAAGCAGGACATTTTTTGGATATCACAGTGCTAAAAAAATTAGATCTCTTTGGGTTGTTCATATTTCTCCAATTTTTTTAGTGTAGTATAAAACTCTGCAGTATTCTGGGAGTCTAAGTCAAGAAAAAGAACTGGGGACCTCAACTTTCAACAGTCAGAATATATACAGCAAACTTTTTAGTATTGTACCCAGACATACAACTGAGCCCTTTGCCCTCATATCAAATCTTTTCTCTTCTATCTTCTTCTTAGTCATCTGCCAGAGGACATCGATAAAGTAAATGAAAAAGGGTCCAGGAATCTGTTTCCCAAACATTTTTTATTTTATCGTCCTTACTTTAATCCTCCACTTAATTCTTGAACTTTTTGAAGATTTTATGATGAAAATTTGGTTGAATCTCAGCTTTTGCCTTTGCTGGTTTAGGAATAATCTTTCTTCAATATGCTAGATTAGTTATTACTTCTCTACCTTTTTCCCAGTTTTCAAAATTTTCTTGTAACTGCTTCCTTTCCTTTTCTCCTTCTTGCTATGGATTAATGCCTTTTTAAAATAATCTCTTTATAGTTTTTAAGTGAGCTTTGGGATTTCAGAAAAAATAGTTATGTATGTTCAAACCACTTCCTTGACCTTGAAGTTCCCAATCCCATAAACATTTCTTGAATTGAAAAAGCTATCTCTATACAAGAACAAAGAGTTTACTGAAATATTAGCATTTCAGTAAGTTCTTTTATGTATATATTATATATATACATATATGTATATACACATGTCATATATACATATATAATATATGCATATAATATACATATATACATATATAGTGTATGTATATATAGTTGGTTGAATTATGTCAAATAACCCATTTGATTCTTCCTTTTAATTAGATACATTTTCACTTTGCTAGGGGAATATTCAGCCAAATATTGGAGTTTCTCATATTGCTAGTTAGCTTTTTTGTCCCCTACTTTTTTTCTTCTAAAGAAAGTCAGTTGTTGGGGCGCCTGGGTGGCTCAGTGGGCTAAAGCCTCTGCCTTCAGCTCAGGTCATGATCCCAGTATCCTGGGATCGAGCCCCGCGTCGGGCTCTCTGCTCCACAGGGAGCCTGCTTCCTCCTCTCTCTCTCTGCCTGCCTCTCTGCCTAGTTGTGATTTCTCTCTGTCAAATAAATAAAATATTTTAAAAAAAAAGAGAGTCAGTTGTTATAATTCAAAATGAAAATAGTCTCATAAGAAACCTCAGTAGAGACTTCCAATTTTTAAGAAAAAATTAACATATATTTAATTCAGCTAACATGAAAGACTTGCAATGTCTTACAACTCTTGTACTGCATGTGAATATTTACATGTAAGAATTCTCTAGGAGGGGCGCCTGGGTGGCTGGCTCAGTGAGTTAAAGCCTCTGCCTTGGGCTCAGGTCATGATCCCAGGGTCCTGGGATCGAGCCCCACATCGGGCTCTCTGCTCCGCAGGGAGCCTGCTTCCTCCTCTCTCTATCTCTGCCTGCTTCTCTGCCTACTTGTGATCTCTGTCTGTCAAATAAATAAATAAAATCTTTAAAAAAAATTTAAAAAATTTAAAAAAATGAATTCTCTAGGATACATGAAGAGGAATTGCTGGAATATAGAAAATATGCTTCTTTTACTTTATTTGTAAAAGTGTTTTCTATCAGGTAGTTTTATCAACTTACACTCCCTTGAGTGGTGTATGAGAACTGCCAATAGCTTCACATCTTCATAACATTTTGATGTTTTGTGTTATAACGTTTTCAACCTAAAATGTGGCAAATTCGATCTCATTTTGGCTTACAATTGCATTTATTTGAATACTAATGAAACTGAACCTCTTCTGAGAAATGCCTATTAATATCCTTTACCTTTTTTTCTCCCTCTCTTTTATGTTGATTTCTAAGCTGACAACTTAATATTTCCTCAGATAACTATGTTGCATAAATGAAACGATTACTGAATCTATAGCTTGTTTCTAAAATTTGTCTTTATTTTCTTAAAAATATTTCTTTTTTTTAAGATTTTATTTATTTATTTGATAGAGAGAGAGAGATCACAAGTAGGCAGAGAAACAGGCAGAGGGGGTAGGGGAAGCAAACTTCCCGCTGAGCAGAGAGCCCGACGCAGCACTCCATCCCAGGACCCGGGATCATGACCTGAGCGGAAGGCAGAGGCTTAACCACACTGAGACACTCAGGCGTCCCTATTTTCTTAAAAATATTTCATGCTGGCATTATCAATCATTTTGCTTGTGGTTTGGCCCTTTAGCATCTTTTTAAGAAATTTTTTCTTACTCTTCTGTTATTAACATGTCTTCATATATTTTCTTCCAAAACTTTTGATTTTGAAGTATAAATCTTTATCTGATAGATCTTTAACTATGTGAAATGACATATAAATCTGATATTACCATTTTTAAAATTTTTATGTGGAAAATCAATGGTACCAGGATCATTTGTAGAATGGTTCAAAATTTTATTCACTGATTTTCTAGGCCAGTCCTGTCTTATACCAAATGTCCATAAATGAAAAAGTCAGTTTCATACTCTGAAACTTTTAATTTATTTTTCAGGACCTGTTACCCTATTTGTCAGTACCATACTATCTTATTTACTGTGGCATGATAGTAAACAAGTATCTCCTTGCACAAGGGTCCCTTATTAGTCATTAGCACGCCCTAGCTATTCCTGCCCAGTTAACCTTCCATATGAATTATCGGGTCCTGCTGGTATAGATCTATAATAAAACTTCTTGGAATGTTGATTAAAATGTATTAAATGTATAGATCTATCTGTTTTAGAAAAATTTTATATTTATGGTGGTGAATCTTCCTCTCGGTCTACATTTATCTGAGTATTCTGGGTCTTTTTAATACCTCGGCATTTTCTGAATTGTTTTGTAAAAGTTTTAAACATTGAATTCTAGGAGCATTATTCTTTTGTTTCCATTTTTAATCATGTTTTTATGGCTTAAACAAGTTTCTCTTCTAAATACTTATTATGGGTACATAGGCAACTAATTGATTTTCATATTGTTCCTTCATCTAACAACTTTGTTGGAATCTTTGATTAATTTTGATTGTAGGAGAGGCAATAGGTTTTCTTGACCCTTTTAAGGTTTCTGGCTGGGTCTGAAAATTAAACAAAAAAAGATGAACAGGAGGAAAACAAACTTATATAAGTTTTAAGTGGCATAGGAGCCTTCATAAGGAAATGAAAACCTGAAGAAATACTTAAGCCTGACTATTTTTATGCTAAGTTTGATGAAGAATGGACAGTCATGTAGAAATATGATAGGTCAAAGGGTATGAAGTAAGTGTGCTAAACTCAGGGAAACTAAGCAAAGCCTCTTTGTAGGAATTCTGCTTGGGGTCCCTTTGTCTTCAGAGCTAAGAATGGTCCTTTCTTCTGAGTATCAGGAGTCCACTTTTCAGCTGAGGGCTTTATGACCTGTTTCAGAAAAGAATCCTGTGTACACGGAGGGCAGAGTGAGCTTCCTGCTGCTGTTTTCTCAAACTCTTTCAGCTTAAGGAGTTTTTTGTTTAAGATGCCATATTTTGGAGTAGCCTTTTCTGAATCCAACAGCCATATTCTAGGAAGATAATCTTATGGCTCTAAATAATAAGAAAATATTTTTCTTCCTTTTTCAACCTTCTAAGAGTTGTTTGGTAAAATAGAATTTTAAACGGAATTTAAAAAGGATATTAAATGAAATTTTAATATTTTGCCATTAAGTAAAATGTTTACTGTAGGGTGTAAGTCAAGGAAGTTCCCTTCTATTACTAAATTGGTAAAATTTTTCATTAATCAGTGTTGAATTATATTAATATTTGTATCTATTAAGGTGCTAATTTTGACATTTAATATGTTAATAAGGAAAATCACATAACTAAATGTTGTTCTTTTTTTAAGATTTTATTTATTTATTTGACAGACAGAGATCACATGTAGGCAGAGAGAGAGGGGGAAGCAGGCTCCCTGCTGAGCAGAGAGCCCTATGCTAATGCAGGGCTCAATCCCAGGACACTGGGATCATGACCCAAGCAGAGCCAAAGGCAGAGGCTTTAACCCACTGAGCCACCCAGGCACCCTAACTAAATGTTTTGTTGAAACACTTTTGTTCTTTGAGAAACACAACCCAATTATGGTGAAAGTTTATGTATATCATTGAATTTGCTTTGAAGAGTTTTGAATTTTATTTGGTGTTTTTTCATTTATGTTTAAAAGATGTCTTTGTAATTTCCCTTTCTCAAAGCCTATTTGATGTAGTATTAGATTATACTTCAATTGTGAAATGAATAGGTAAGTTTATCTTCAATTTGTAATTTCCGAAATAGGTTAAATAACATTGAATAGGGGCACGTGGGTGGCAAAGTTGGTTAAGCGTTGACTCTTGGTTTCTGTGCAGGCCATACTCTCGGGTCCTGGGATGGAGCCCCAGGTTAGGCTCTGTATTTAACAGGATCTGCTGCCCTCTCTCTCTCTACCCTTCCTGCCATGTGCACATGCCTGTGTGATCTCTGTCAAATGAATAACTACAGAAAATCTTAAAAAAAAAAAGTTGAATAATCTTATCCTTGTATTATTTTGTAGAATTTAAGTCTTAATTTGACTTTTGTGTGGTATTTGGGCCTAATGTATAGACATCAATACCAATTGGTTTAATTCATTGTCATAGAACTAGTAAGATTTTCACCATTTTCTTTAATCAGTTACTTTTTTAACCGAAAGTATTGCCAATTAAGATGACTATAATATTCATGTTAATTGTTTAATCTCTGCTCTAACTACAAGTTTGTGAAATTTTTCATTGCTCATATTAGTTCTAATATTTTTACTACATAATATTTTACTCACATTATTTTTTAAATTTAATTTAATTTTATTTTATTTTATTTCAGTGTTCCAAGATTCACTGTTTATGCCCCACACCCAGTGCTCCATGCAATACATGCCCTCCTTAATATCCACCTCCAGGCTCACGAACCGCACACCCCCCGCTTCCAAAACCCACAGTTTGTTTCTCAGAGTCCAAAATCTCTCATAGTTTGTCTCCCTCTCCAATTTCCCCCAACTCACCTCTATTATTTTTAAACACAATTATTTATCATTTTAGTGTTTAAATTTTTAATGCATCTATATATTTAATAACATCTGTCCATGATTCATCCTAGTATGTCTTTACTTCTTTCTGGTGTTTTTTTTTTTTTTTTTTTATCCTCACAGAAGTTATTTATTTTAGAAGGTATCCTTTATCTAAATCTTTTGAAGAGGGTGCTCCATTACTGTGTGTTTGAAATCATTCATTCTACTATTGATCCTAAATGCTTATTTATTAGGATGTAGAATTCCGGGTTACTATTTTTTCTCAGAACGTTGAATATATCATTTTCCTATCTTCTGCCTTTTTAAAGGAGTTTGTCGTGGCCTAATTTTCATTCCTTGGAAGATAATTTCTCTTCTTTCTCTTTGCTTCTATACTTTTTCTCTTGTGATTCACTTCATATTTGCTTGAAGGTAGATTTATTATATCTAACTTATTTGGTACTCACTGTGATTTCCAAATCTATGGTTTTCCCTATTCTATTCTTTTTTTTTTAATATTTTATTTATTTGACAGAGAGAAACCACAAGTAGGCAGAGAGGCAGGCAGAGAGAGAGGAGGAAACAGGCTCCCTGTGGAGCAGAGAGCCCAATGTGGGGCTTGATCCCAGGACCCTGGGATCACGACCTGAGCCGAAGGCAGAGGCTTTAACCCACTGAGCCACCCAGGCGCCCCTTCCCTCTTCTATTCTAAAAAATGTTTATTCATTTTCACCTTAAATATTTACTCATTCTCCATTAATTGTGTTTGTTCCTTTGGCAACTCCTTTTGCAACTGTCGGAGAGATATATTCTATTTTCTGTATCTCTTAAGCTCTACTTACATGTTTTATTGTTCTATCTCTCTGTGCTGGATTCTGGATAATTTCCTCAAATCTATCTTTAGCTCCTCCATTTCCTTCTTTCTCTGTGCTTATTATGTTGTTTTACTTTCTGTTGAATGTTTAACTAATATTTTGTTAATTTTTAGTTTTCTTGAGAGATTATTAATCTGAGAGTCAGGACAAAGGAGTCAAGCTTCTTGGGAGTCTTCTTGTGTTAAGATAAAGATTAATTTTTCTTTTTAAAGATTTTATTTATTAAAGAGAGAGGGAGAAGCAGAGTCCCTGCTGAGCAGAGAGCCAGACACAGGGCTTGATACCAGCACCCTGGGATCATGACCTGAGTTGAACTAAGGCAGACGCTTAACTGACGGAGCCACCCAGGTGCCCTGATAAAGATTAATTTTATTTTCAGTCCACATTTATTCTGAAGATGTCGTCCTTGGAGAGGACAAATGTTTTATGCAATTGTTTGCAGAGTTTTGCTCCCTAGATCTTCTAAACCAAAGCCCTCATCTACTGTTCCTGGGTGACCATTAAACCTAAAATCATATATACTTTTCCCAACAGAAAATCCCAACAGAAAATACACACTTATCACTGTTTTGATTCCCCTTTTATGATTTTTCCCTCTTTTTTTCCCTTACTTTCTTAAGAATTCAGCTGTGTATTTCAAAGGGATTTATTACATGTTGTGCATCATTTTTGAATATTGGGATGAGCAAGATTTGATCTGGTCTGTACATTGTCATTTAAGACAAAGAGAGAAAGCCAGAGGGATCCATATTTATTGAACATGGCTTTGTGCATGGCATTGTACTGGAACTTTCACACACATCACTTCTACTAATCCTTACAAGGACAATGAGGATGGAAGATATTAATAAGAATATGATAAGATATGTACTTTTAGAGAGCATTCGAGATGTTATTTGAAGAACAATTTTGGGACTCCCTTAATGCTCTTCGAGGCTTAATTTCTCTAATGTGGGAAGACGATTAAAAATATGTTTGCTTAACGTATCATGCTTAGTGAAATAAGTCAATCGGAGAAAGACAACTATCATATGATCTCCCTGATATGAGGACATGGAGAAGCAACATGGGGGGGTAGGCGGATAGGAGAAGAATAAATGAAACAAGATGGGATTGGGAGGGAGACAAACCATAAATGACTCTTAATCTCACAAAACAAACTGGGGGTTGCTGGGGGGAGGTGGGACTGGGAGAGGGGGAGCGGGCTATGGACATTGGGGAGGGGAGGCGAACCATAAGAGACTATGGACTCTGAAAAACAACCTGAGGGTTTTGAAGGGTCAGGGGTGGGAGGTTGGGGGAACAGGTGGTGGGTGATGGGGAGGGCACGTTTTGCATGGAGCACTGGGTGTTGTGCAAAAAGAATGAATACTGTTACGCTGAAAAAATTAATAAAAAGGAAAAAAAAATATGTTTGCTTAAAAAAAATGTTTGTTTTATTATAATTCATGGAAACTTGGTAAAATAACCAGTGTGCCCTGGAGGGCTGTGAAAATAAACAACCCCTTATTAAACTAAACATATGTTGTAAGATGACATAGTGAAATTTGATATGTGAGGTTCATTCTACACTTGAGGGATTATATTGTTTAAGTGGTGGGAGAAAAAAAAATGACGACAAGGGGCCTCACTTATAAGGCAGCCCTAAGACCTGGATCCCAAGTCACAGATGCTGCATGATCTTGATGGCGTCACCTAGAGCAGAACAGTCCTGAATCAAATACAAATTGAACTCATGCACATAATTGTTGTAAGACTTTTAGAAATATTGTATTTCCATTTATGTATCTGTACCTTTTTAACATCGTAAGGGGAAAAAATTCAGCTGACATCTCTTTCAGCAACTCCTGTGTTTACTTTGATCTGTGACCACTGTGTGTGTTTCCTGCTGATGAACTCTATGGCTCTTTGGCTTCATCTAGATCACCTCTCTTTTGGAACTTCTATGGTTGACTTTCATTGAGTCGTTAACCTAGCAAGAGCTGGTAGCTTTGTTTCTATTCTGTTTCTTACCTGGTTAGGGAGAGAAACAACTACAAAGCCAGTGTGAGATATTATTGGCTGTATGTAAGAGAAAACCAGAAAGATGGAGGCAGCATGTGTTGTAGGCTTTAAGGAAGTCTTAACAATACGTGACGTGAAAATTTAAAGATGGGCTGCAGTTAAACTGCTGAAGTGAAGAAAGACATTTCAGATGATTGTGAGGCTTGTGTGCATAGGGGGATAAGGAGATGGGTAGGGCTAAAGCATCAGCTAAGTCCTGCTGGGAAATAAGTCTGGTGAGATGGAACATTCTCATATATCTCTCAGAACACAGGAGGGAAGAAACCTTTAAGAGACTTCCCAAAATCCAAATGCAGAATTCCTTATTTTTCTACTGTTTCATTTCAAATCTTTATAACAAGATTGAAGATAACTAATTATTTCAATCAAGCAAGTACATTTTATTTGTAAAGAGGTCTCCCCATCCTATCTCAAATTGGTAGTAGCTCCATAAGGCCAGGTAAAATATTTGAAATTCCAAGTGTTTAACAATAATGCCTTGAGCAAATCAGGTGCTAACTGAATATTTGTTAAAACAAGAGAGGGAGAGGAGAGGAAGAGAGAGGAAAAATATTTACTGAGTACTTGACAATCACTACTACAGGGAAAATGCTTAGTAGGTTTTTGGGGGATGGGAATTTGTTGGTGGTTTTTTTGTTGTTGTTGTTTGTTTTTTTTGTTTTTTCTTTTTTGTTTTTGTAACTATAAGAGAATATATTTTCCATTGGTAAGAGTGTTTTGGCCAAACTACCTTCTCTTTCTTTTTTTTAAAGATTTTATTTATTTATTTGAGAGTGGGGTGGGGGGAGCAAGAAGGGAGCCCGACCCTGACCACAAGCTGAGCTGAAATAAAAAGAGTCCAATGCCCAACCAACTGAGCCACTCCGGCTCCACCAAACAACATTTTCTTAAACAAAACAAAACGAAGTCAACTGGGAACATGATTGATTTAGATAAACAGATTTCTGGGTGATCATTTCTTTCTTTTTCAAATTTCTTTTCTTTTTTTTTTTCTTTTCTTTTTTTTTTAAGATTCTATGTATTTATTTGACAGAGAGAGATCACAAGTAGGCAGAGAGGCAGTCAGAGAGAGAGAGAGGGAAGCAGGCTCCCCGCTGAGCAGAGAGCCCGATGCGGGACTCGATCCCAGGACCCTGAGATCATGACCCGAGCCGAAGGCAGCAGCCCAAACCACTGAGCCACCCAGGTGCCCCTCTTTTTCAAATTTCAACTAGATTTAGTGTTATATTGCTTCCCTGAAGACAGTTGCCATGTCTATCGGGTTTATTATGTATCTCTTCCGATTAGTATTGCCTTGGCTCATTTCTGTCCTCAACAGATGTGGTAATATTGTTGTTAAAACTTTTATTTTTATTTTTTTTTAATTTTCTAGTATTCTGTGTAGAGGGCATTTGTAAAATACATTCTATAACCCAAACTATGACATATTTAACTATTGTTAATAGATCAGGTTTTAACTAGATATTCCAGTAGTAGTTGCATTGAAGGGTTCCCTTTCCATCCAGTCTGCCTTAGAACTAGTGGTTTTATATAATTAAATTACTGGAATTTCTCAGTATCTTGGAAAAATAAATTTTTGATACATGCTGTAACTATTACTGAATAATCTGTCACTCTCCTCCATCCCTTAGAGAAATGAATACATGTCAATTCAAATTAACATCAATTTTTATCAGCTCCTCTGCTTAACAAGCTGACGCTACTTTACAGGCTTTGAAGGGGGTAGAGAGTGAAAGGTTATAGATACCACATCACTGACAAGGTGGCATTTTCCCGTTTTCTCTCTATTAACAATCCAGCTTCCTTAAAGACTGCTCTCAGGACTTCCTTGCTTTAGGCTGAATAATGCCTGTTCCAATAAAGACAACTCAAAAGCCCTGGAAGGGGAAAAAGAAATGCCCGCTTATGACAGACTCTGATAGGCTCTCTCAGTTCTTACTTAAAAGTCAAGGAAGCGGGTAGATTTTAAAGAACAAAAGTGTCAAACTGAACATGGTCTTTTTTGCAGTAAAAGGGAAAGGTCACTGGGAAAGAATGCTTAAATTAAAATTGAAATCCAGGGCTTCGGGATCTAAATGTGGCTCTAACCTTTCACAAAATAAGCACAGAATTGTAATACGAAGGGTTCTTTTATACCTCCCTCTTCCATTATCACCTCTTCAGGGAAAATGTCACATATGATATATAGATATTAACTCTTCCCTTTGGCTCAGGTGGGAAGAGCTATATGAAAATGACCAGTATAAAAAGTAAGACCTTAAATAATATCTCAGTCTATAACATGAAGGTACTTTTCTGGGCAAGAGGTTATATCAATCTGTGAAAGTTCAATAATATAGCAGAGATAGTGTGTGGAGCCATAGAAAAACTCTGAAGACACTCTTGCTGGTGACCTGTATTCTTTTGTTAAAGTCAATTTGATCATATCAGTGTGAGGATAGGGTCCTCATTGTAACAAACTCACTGAATCCCTGGCCCAAATAAGCCCATGTGTCACTTCGTTATAATTTTCAATTTGTTCTCAATAAGTTTATCTTATGCAATTTCCTTAAGTAATTTAGTAGTATACTGGATATGTCACTGTTAGAAATATTTCAAACAATATGTGAACACCTTCACCAATATTAACATAATTTGAATCAATGAAAATTCTGAAAAAGTCCATGTCTATCAGACAGAACCATATTTTCTCATTATATACTTTATCTTTTTTTAGTTAATGTCTGGAGTGTAGTAAAATTTGAGATTTTAAATAAATTTGATAAGAAATTGAGCACGCAGTGTATCAGGTTCACTGACAGTAAGAAAAAATAAACTGGGAATAAACACTGAGGATTAAGATCCCAGAAACAGTAAGACATGGGAACTGCTCTCTAGGAAGTAAGAGAATCCTGGAGAAAAACAAACAAACAAAAAACCATGACCACACAACTCTAAAACACTGAGGTTACAACAAAATCACAAATGCAATGCTTTGAGATTTTAGGAAAGAGAAAACTACTTACAGCTTTTATGCTATGGAAGAGAGATAATACAAAAAGAAAAATATTGATTGCAATATGAAAATGACTGCTTCTTTCTGCAAAAGAAAATCCACATCCACAATTACATAAAGTAAATTTACCAACAGTTGCATAGTATTTGGAGACCAGTTACATTTATTAGGGCCCCAAGTAAAGAAAACCTGGCATATTCACTAGTGATTTATTGAGTATTTATTACATACCAGGCCCTAAGTTAAGTCAAGCAAGTACTAATGCCAGTTCTTATAGTAGAATTAGATTCTATTTTCAAAGGAATGAGTAGAATGATTCTACTTTCAAAGGATTTGTGGCTATATTTAATCTACCAATATAGGTTAAGTACAAGAATCTTCTGGTTGAATTATTAGCTATCGGTAATTTAAAATAACTCAGGGATTGTTTATGCCTTGTATACAATACAGTCCATCAACCTTCTAGAACAGATGCTCCGCCGGACGTGAGTAATGGCCAGCACAAGCTCTGAAGGTACCCAGTAAATATTTTCTGAGCAGTAAAAAAATGAAAATAAACAAATAAATAAAAATAAATATTGATTTAAAATAATTAATAATTTTATTTTTTAAGTTTAATAAATTGTTTGATAAACTGAGTCTGACATAGACTCATCCACGGCAAGAGTGGCATGCTGGAACCAGTTTTTATAGGCTCACAAGAACCAATTGTGAACGTTTCCAGGAATTTTTGTGGGCAAGTTGATGACATGATGGTGGCTTGGAATAAGCCACAATGGGATATTCACACTACAGAAATCAGCAAATGTTATAAATGGTAAACCCTTATCAGCAAACTTCTGATGGTATATCTTCAGCACTATGCATGTCCAACCTGGCTCCCCTTATTTCTCTAAATCTTACATCTAGATATATTCATCTAAACCCAGGCTCCTGGGAAAATTTTTTTACTGGTCAAGGACTATTTAAGAAGACATTGTTCATAGTTCAGCTCTTGAAACATCAAGCCAATTTTTGAATTTTATATTTTGATTTTCTGCCTTAAGATGTATGAAGCTCTAGCCCTATTCCTAAGACTGCTGATTGGCTCTCCAACTTGTGTTTTTTTATTAATGGATCCATACCATGGGTCAGGCCATGTAGTTGTTTTTTTTGTTTGTTTGTTTTTTTAAATAAAACCATGGTTTGCCTTGCTCTTGCTAACCCTTCTGGTGATCCAGAAGTTTGATGGGGAAATTCAGCTGCATCATAAATCCTGTTAGTTAGCATCTCTGTATCATCTATTCCTTAATCCCCAATCAGCCTTCTGGGATAACAATCTACCGCTCTTTCTTGATCTCTCTGGCTCCCACCTTCACTTGCTTGGGCCATCCTTACTTATCAAGCTTAGCCAGGAGATGCTGCCATGGTCTGCTTAGCTGCAGTTCTATTGTACCACTGCGGTTTTCCCACTCTGGCTCTACCACTCCCACAGACATGCTAACACATCCCATTGGCCTCACTCACTGAGAGAAAAGCTTGCATGTAGCCAGAACCAGAATTAAACACTTTGATTTTTTTTTGGGGGGGGGGGCGGACCTATTTTGACATTGTAGTAATGGTGACATGACCAACTTGGTCATATCAGATTCATTAATTCATGTAGCTCATGCGTGATTAATCAACAAGATGGCAGCCACATGTAACTAGTTACTGGGCACTCTGCCACATGTAGATATTATCTGATTATATCTGTATCAAATGTTCCAGCAGCAAGCATTTTATCTGAGGAGAAATGTTAAAAGGTAGTCCCTTGTTCGATACATTTCAAATCTCATTTTTTACAGAGGTACTAAATATTGTGCAAAGAATTATCTGGCTCATTGTATAAAGATTTGACAACTATTCATACAATAGAACAATAAATTATCCTTAATGGCAAAGAAATCACATTAAGTAAAGTACTTGAAACTCTCTGCTTATTGATAATAGACACTAATCTAAAAAGCAATAATCTCTCCACTTAGTTTCCTTTTGATATACATTTGCTTGAGCAGAGGTAGTGTTTCATCGAGCATGATCATTTCCACTAGTTCTGCCAGCTACAGAGTAAACCTAGAGCCATAAAATAATTGTGCCTTTCCAAAACAAACATGCCAAGCCAATGGGAAGGAAAAAAAAACCCACCACCTAGTTCCCCCCTCAAATACTTTGTATGAATACAGGAATGCTAGATAATTATTACTTTTTAAAGATTTTATTTATTTATTACAGAGAGAGACAGTGAGAGAGGGAATACAAGCAGGGAGAGCTGGAGAGGGAGAAGCAGGCTTCCCGCTGAGCAGAGAGCCTGTTATGGGGCTAGATCCTGATCCCAGGACGCCAGGATCATGATCCAAGCAGAAGGCAGACGCTTAACAACTGAGCCACCCAGGCACCCCAGGAATGCTAGATAATTATTCAAAGATCTTTGAACTTAATGATTCTTGGTTTTGGCACTTTGTATGAGGGAAATACCTACCTCTTAAATTTTATCCTCTAAAGCCTTCATAGAAAAATGAACTCTTTGTAACTGAGCTTTTTAGACAAAGTATAATAATTACAAGTTCAACACCTCTTTCTCTAAATACACTGAGTTTATCTGTGAGGTGATATTTGAGGAACATGAACTAACACATATTGAACACTTACGTTTGTCAGAATCTGTTCTTGTTCCTTGTGATATAATGGGTCAGAGGTCCCAGGTTGAAGTTAATATTATTCTCCTTACTGGTTTTCAAAATTTCTTACTTTTGTATTTTTAATACATCCAACTTCCACAGGAATTTTCTAAGTTATGCATGACTGATATGATTCTCATCTTAGAGCTCTCAAAAATATACAGAGAAATGACTTGTGTATTACATGATCTGTTTGTAGAAGGAGAAAGAGCTACAACAGAGATTCTCTGAATCAGTCTCTGCATTATAGTTCCATTCAGAGAAAATGTTTTCCTTAGAGTGCTCATTCACACATATTTATAAGCTCTATTTTATAAGGAGAATTTATTTAGAAGATGCAGATAAAAAAGATGACTCAGACATAGCTCCTTCTTTCAAGGAGCTCATAGTTTACAGAAGAAGAAAACATGTAAATATATATCAAATAACGATACTTGAAGTATAGTAAATAGGAATATGGAGGCCAGGGATGGTACCCACAAGGAATGGTATCAACCTAGATGTTTATATGAGGAACTTTTGCTAGTCAAATTAAGCGAAAGAAGCTAAGGAAAAGGTGGGGGGCTGGAAGGGAGTGAGGCCTAGAGACAGAGAGAGACCAATACTATATGCAGTTCAGAACAGCTGGACCCCAGAACGTGAAGAGTGATAACATGAGACGGGCTGGAAAGGTAAGTAGAAGCCATGTGGAGTATGGATTAATTTAATTTGTTCTGAGAACAAAGAACACCATGAATTAAGTATAAATAATAAGACACATGGTAGTGGCTTAAATGCAAAAATTCAGATAGATAGATGCCAGTGGGCTTTCTTAAAAAATGCTTACGCTTCACTGTCAGTCTCCTACTGTTAAAAGACATTTGTCTACGCAAAATGTGGTCTAGGCATAGAAGGCTCCAAATATGACCTCCATGTATAATTTGTCTCTCATTTTATCTTTAGAAAGGATTGAAACAATGAACTATCTACATAATCTATCCCAACACATGGTTATTCTACTCTACTGTATGGAAAGACTTGTCTATTCAAAGAATCAGTTACTTCCCAGCTTAATTAAATGCACTGGTTTGCATTTTCGATTTTGACTACTATAACCATGATTTAAGTTAAGACCAAAACCACATCTTCTATAGTCATTCATCTATCAATGGATACTTGGTTGCTTCCATACCTTGGCTATTGTAAATAATGCTGCAACAAACATAGTGGTATGTACACCTTTTTGAATTAGTGATTTTGTTTTCCTTGGGTAAATACCCAGTAATGAAATCATTGGATCATATGATATTTCTGTTTTTAATTTTTACACAACTTATCTATGCTGAATTGTCCAAAGAATACTAATTCTGAAAGGTATGGAAGCAAAAGAGGACAGTTTACTCTGCTTTGAATATTACTGTGCACTTGACATCAGGGTCTTTTTCTTGGATTCTGGTCTTCAAAATAAATGAAATCTTGAGCATCTGTTTTAACCTGAACTCTTTTTTTTTTTTTTATATTTTATTTAGTTGACAGAGAGAAATCACAAGTAGGCAGAGGGGCAGGCAGAGAGAGAGGAGGAAGCAGGCTCCCCGCGGAGCAGAGAGCCCGATGTGGGGCTCGATCCCAGGACCCTGGGATCATGACCTGAGCCGAAGGCAGAGGCTTTAACCCACTGAGCCACCCAGGCGCCCCTTAACCTGAACTTCTTAGTAAAGAAAATTTTATCCCTAATTTTGGTTATGGTGATACCTGAAGGTATGACATGATCTTTCTGAATATGATAATCATGTGAAGTTGTTCTTCTGTGAACACAACAATGTACACTTGGTAACCCTGGACACTTTATTTTTGCTTTGTTTTGTTTTTCCTTTTAAATGCTTGCTGTGCTCAGGGTACCTGAGTGGCTTAGTTGGTTAAACGGTTAAGCATATGCCTTGGGGTCAGGTCTTAATCCCAGAGTCCTGGGATACAGTCCTGCATGGTGCTCTCCACTCAGGGGGGAGCTGCTTCTCCCTTTGCCCTTCCTCCCTCCCTGCCCCACTTGTGCTTTTTCTCTCTCGTGCTGTCTCCCTCTCCCGCTAATAAATAAATGACACCTTTATAAAAAAATAAAAATAAAATGCTTGCTGTGGTCTTTATTTGGTGAGCCAATATTCTTAATATTTGACCCTCTTGAACTCTTGTTAGTAAACGTTTTCTTTCCCTTTCTAAGTGATTTAGTCTCTGCATTTCCCTTTGACTGAGGGAAGGACTGCATATACCAGAGGCGGGCCACAGTCTGAAGTCCCATGAAGACGTTATCAGCAATGCCTTTGCAGCAGCAGCTACTATGACACCATCTTGGACAGAGGGAGAATGTCCACACAGTAGACATAGTTAGGAAAACTCTAGACCAAGAGGAACTCAGACATACCATTAGTGTTAACAGCAGGAAGACTTCAGTGATGGTTTTCTGACAATAATGCTGGGCAGTTGAGGAGGTAGACATTGTGGTAGCTGAATTCTAAAGGGTTCTAAATCCAGTTGAGTCAGCTGATTATAACAACATTAGAAGGTACCTTTATTGGATGCAGGTCACAATAACTGGGAACAATGAAAGTAGATGTCTTATCAGGGGCATGACAGCAGAAAAGAGGAAAGTCTCTATGAAAGCAGATGCAGAATGTTGGAAGCAGGACCACAACAATAATGCTCTCTCCCTATGCTGATGCTTGGCTTTAATCGTCCAAAAATATTAGTGAAAACAAAGTAAGATTGGTGTACATGAGTGTTCAAGTAATATCCTTCAAGAGAGTCCACAACAACCACGATGTTCAGTGGGAATGAATTAGTTCTATGCTTCATTATGAGGGTTGCCTAGAAAATGAGATACCTTTTTCTAGTTTCACTTGGGTTAATGGTGACCTTGCAAATGATATCATAAGAGCAAACTAAATGAGATGCGGTTAAGATCAGAACAGCCATAGATGCAGCAGCAGCCAGTAAAAATTTGCCCTGAGACCAAGTGACTGGTATCGGGGCTGGCTTCCCGGGTGGGGGACCCGAAAGGCTGTCTTCGCAGAGCACCTGCACTCAGAAGGGCCCTGCACTTGGCTAAATGCTCTGCAGTCACCATCTTGAAATTTGCTCTTGTAGTTTAGAAGTGAAGTACTGCTATGGAACATGCCTGCAGGCAAAAGGGAGATATGGAATATGCATGGTTTGCCCCATTTACATATGCAGATGTACTGCCCTGTGAGCACCAAGCATCCTGAGCTTAGTGAACCCATGATATGTGGCAGTTCAGCAAGGCTCAAGAATGCAAATTAAGTGTGTTTACCTCTGTGTCTGGATAAGCAGAGACACTAACAGCCTTTAGAGACCACACAAGCCATTTGAACCTAAATTTGTTTCAAACACAGAAAGGACAGAAAGGACAAAGCATCTTATCATATCCTTCTATCCTCCTATTACCTCCTTCTATTAGCCAACCACTTACGCTGAACATGATGACAGAAGGAAAGGAAGAGATTGGACAGCCAGGGTTCCTTTTCCTTTCAGTTTTTCCTTATGCATCAGCAAGCAGAAGGAAGAAAATGCTAGTAGAATAGCTATGTAGCAAAAAGGGGGGAAAAACACAGCAGCAACAAGCAGTTAAGTTAGTTTTGTGCAGCATTTCCACTGTTCTGATAAGAATGAAATTCATATGTATGCATGAGTTAAGAAATATGAATTTTGGCAATTCCATGTATGAGCTAGACACTTCTATTTGCATTTAAACCTGGCATAGCACACTATAAAGAGCAACAGAATTCATACTGATAATTTAAATTCATAATTTTTCTTTAATTAGAATAAAATTAAATGGTAAATAAAAAGCACCACAATGTATTGACAGGTAACAGAGGAAAGGACAAACTTTACATTTTAGTACCTTTAATGGCTTTTATTTTCCTGCTTTTTGATCACAGACTCCACATTTTCCTTTTGCCTTGGCCTTGCCTAATGCACTGACGAAAGCAGAGGAGAGACTTCCAGACATTGAGAAGGATGATTGTGACCCATAGGTGAAAAGAAGTGCACAACTTCCTTTCAATGAGTTGAGAATTCAAAGAATTTTGAAGAAAGACACATATACCCAGGAGTGACAAAAGAGCAACCTTGCTTGCAGAGTGTAGGGAAAATAAGAATAAACATAAAACCAATCCTTTAAAGGTGTGAAACATAACCCTGAGGGGGGAAAAATACATATGAACTTTAGAATTGAGCATTCCTATCTAAAAACAAAACAAAAATCAGAAAAAACATAGAAACAATAAAAAATCTTTAGGAAATTCTAGAGAAACTAACAAGCTTGTGTCAAATACTATAAACACCAATCATCTGTTAAAATTTTGCAAGTCAAGTACAGTTAAAACTACTCTTAATGTGCTCATTAAAACTTGTAAATACTTTATACCCATGAGAATACAACATTTAATGATATCTAGAAGGAGATTTGCAATTTTCTATCTTACTTCTAATTAAGAGCTACATCACTGTAGATTGATGAAAATTTATTCTATTGGTGACCTTAAGTAAGTCAAAAGGGTGAACACCTCAGCAGAAAATTGTCTAAAATGAGCCACAGCCAACCAAGACAAATGTCACAGCCACAGGGAAGGAAGGGTAGAAATGTCTAGCTTGTACACAGAACTTTTCTGCTCCAGAAGAATAAGAGACACTCTGAGAGAAATCAAACACATTCAGATTATTGCTTGGGGATAAGAAAGAGTTTCCAACATCTTCATGAAACACTACCACATATTGCAATGCCGAGGCTTGGCAATAAGTTTACTGCCTTTGTCTGCTGGGCTGGCCAAGAATTCCTTAAGATCAGGGTTGTAATATTGTATGGGACTTTGGAGTCAGGAAAGCCCTGACTGAAATACCAGTTCTCCCACTATCAGCTATGTGGGTGAGAACAAACAATTTAATCTGTGCAGTCCTTGGTTTCTATATGAATGAAGTGGGGATAGAGAGTGCTTGTCTTTCAGGGTTGATGTGAACTATACCTGAGTTCATTGACATGAAGGATCCAGCCTAATGGGTAACATAGAATGGGTAATTGCTATTATTGATATATAAACATATTAAATTATTATTCATACACATATTATTATATGTGCATATTCAACAAATAGTTGCTATAATTGTTGCAAGATTACTGTATAGCTAAATAGTGTTGTAGAATAGACCTCACACAGATAATAGTTACCATTTGGAAAATATCACCTACTAAGTGATTAAGGGCACTGAGATTCACAATTAAGATCTTTTTCTTTGTTCCAGGCAAAGAGGTAGCATGCTGTGTGAGTCAGTTTAATGTCAGAGTACTTCTCTCCAAGGCAAGCTGCTGAAAGATGACCCCTTCAAATATTTGTCAAAAAAAGCAGGTTTTGATTGATGGTAAGAAAAAAGATGAAGAAAAGAGAAAAGTTTAATCCATAGAGAGCTCAATCCCCAAACAAGGTACAACGGACCCCAAGAAACCTATGGTTGTTTGAGGGACCTGGGACCTCTCTAGCAAGACTGTGGTGACAGAGGGGTGAGAAAGTTAGAAATTCAGAAAATTAAAGGAGCAAACAGCAGAATGTTTGAGGTCACCTTTGTTTGTTTTGGATGGAGAGTAAGCTTGAGAATAGGAATCAAATTTGACAGAGGAAAGTAAATTTATTTGAGAAGAGAGAGAGGCTATAATTTGATCAAAATGGGAATCAAATTAACCTTTACTAAGGTTAACCTTTGGCAAGTTTCTTCTTTTCCTTCTTCCTTCCTTCCTTTTTTCCTTCTTTATATCAAACATCTAATAGACAGCAGTCATCGTACTAAATACTGGGCATAAATGGAAAAGATAGAGTCTCCACACTGTAGAAGCTCATAGTTTGAAAGAGAGAACCAAAAATATAAACAAGCAAAATCTTTAGCACGGAGCAGAGATACAAAGGAAGGACTATGGACTACCAAAGGCTTTAGAATAAAGGTTGTTTAATTGTTTTTTATAATATGGACAAAAGAAGAACTGCTATTTCAAGCACAGAGAACACCATAAGAAAATTGATTGATGAGGGGCACCTGGGTGGCTTATTTGGGTAAATGTCTGACTCTTGATTTAAGCTCAGGTCATGATCTCAGGGTTGTGAGATCAAGCCCCAGGTCAGGTTGGTGCTGGGCATGGAACCTGTTTAAGATTCTCTCTCTTCTTCTCCTTCTGCCCCTCCCTCCTCTCTTCTCCACCTCTTTCTCACACTCTCTCTAAGGAAAGGAAAGGAAAGAAAGAAAAGGAAAGAGAAAAGGAAAAAGAAATGAAAGGAAAAGAGAAGAAAGGAAAAGAAAAGAAAAGAAAATTAACTAATGGCTATTGCAGTATTCCACATGCAGGTGATACCTAAGAATAATATGGTTGAGCTTTAGTAGAAAGGTAATTATCTGCACAGATGCTAAAATCAGCTATGTCTTCATCATGGAGGGCTTTATTTGCTAGGCTAATGTGTCAGAGAAATTAAAGAAAAATAATCTCAATGATAAAAGTTTCAGAAATATTGGCATTGTTAAGAATATATACTCCTCACTTCTTTTGCCCTAATGGCAGACATTTCTTAAAACATAGGGAAGTTGCGACAGCAAATTGTTTTCTCAAGCGTTTAAATATAGTAGGGTTGTTTTTTTTTAATTATTTATTTATTTTTTATTTTTTTATAAACCTATAATGTATTTTTATCCCCAGGGGTACAGGTCTGTGAATCGCCAGGTTTACACACTTCACAGCACTCACCATAGCACATACCCTCCCCAGTGTCCATAACCCCCCCCCCAACTCCCCTCCTTCCCCCAGCAACCCTCAGTTTGTTTTGTGAGATAAAGAGTCACTTATGGTTTGTCTCCCTCCCAATCCCATCTTGTTTCATTTATTCTTCTCCTATCCCCCTAACCGCCCATGTTGCATGTCCACTTCCTCATATCAGGGAGATCATATGATAGTTGTCTTTCTCTGATTGACTTATTTCACTAAGCATGATACCTTCTAGTTCCATCCATGTCGTCGCAAAAGGCAAGATTTCATTTCTTTCTGAAAGGCTCGTTTTTAATATAGTAGTTTTTAATATAATATTTAATATAGTTTTTAATTTATAAGTTTTATAAATTTTATTTTATTTTATAAATTTTATAAATTTATAAATTTTAATTTATAAGTTTATAATTTAATATAGTTTTTAATATAATATTTAATATAGTTTTTAATATAGTAGGTTTTAACTGCGTGTGAAGATTTGTTATATAGGGGCAGAAGTGGCTATTGTAAGTAGGCAGAACTTAGTAGCATGAATAACATAGGCAATACAATTTTCTAAGATTCTGTCAATATTTTGCTGTGGCCCAGGACATACACATGAATGACTAGCTGCTTTCACAGAAACTAAAATTATTATTTGGGTAGATAACCTCCAAATTTACTGAGTTCATGGCCAACAAACTTACACAGTAACTATTTTATCTAATTACTTAAGGAATAAATTTTATATTAAATTCATTTAGACTGACTTAAGAGGAAATTATATTGTCTGAAAGGAGGCCTTCCATAGTAATATTATAAAAATATTTCTATGGCTGATATGTTTTCCTTTCACACACGGGGCAAAACTATTTTCTAACAGTTTGTCTTGGCCATTGTGATAAAACAGTTGACCAATGACATTTGACCATTGACAGCTTTTAGATCTCCACCACTCTTCCTGGTCTGCTCTGCATCTGGGCAACTAGGGTAAGACAGTCAAGGTAGGCACTTTATCTCTTCAGGCCAAGGGAACTAGGCCTTTATCTTTTTCTCTAAGTTCTACCTTTAAATGGAGTTGCAGCAGCAAAAATCCCATATGGAATCATATTTACTTGTATTCATAAAAAATTACCTTTTAATGTATTATCCTTTGCTTTTGTAAAACAATCCCAGTAATCGGCCATTTGAAACATTTTACTGTATGATGGGCAGAAATATTAATTGAGAACTCACTTACCACATTGATCGTATTGCTATCTCTAAGTGTATTAGTCTGCTTGGGCTACCCTAACAGAATATCGTAGATATTTTTTCACAGTTCTAGACTGGAAGTCCAAGATCAAGATACCAACAGAGCTGATCTCCGATCAGGACTCTTCCTGGCTCATAGATGGTAACAATTGTACTAGGTCCTCACATGGCTTTTTTTTGTGTGTGCTCACACTCCTGGTATCTTTTTCTCTTCTGATAAGGATACCAGTTCTATTGGATTAGGGCCCTACCCTTAAGACCTCATTTAATCTTACTTATCTCTTTAAAGGCCCTATTTTTAAATGCAGTCAACATTGGGGGTTAGGGCTTCAACATACATGATTTAGGAAGACACGACTCAGTCCATAACATTATGGTACTTCATTTTTGTTTTTAGATCTTAGTGTTATGGTACAGCTCTGATTGCCTAAAGAAAACTGTAGCTCTGCTCTATGATAACCATAGCTATTACTTTTTGCTTTAGTGGTTAGTAAACATAGAGTCTAACTTAAGGTTCAGTAATCACAAATGTGTGGACCATGGACCTGCATGCATATATTTGGTTGGTTCCCTGCCATGTCTTTACCTTCCACTTTCTGACTTCACCAAGTCTACCCAGTAATGACTATCCACTTCCACATACATTGTCTCTCACTTTTTATTCTTATTGCTTACTTATTTTTGCCAACATTTTATTAGTTTCTGGTTGCTAGATGCCTCAAATCTTTTCTGAAACAAAGCAAAAATACATAAAGAAAAACACACAGTGTGTAGTCAATACAGTCAGAGAATTTGAATCATTTCAGAGACACAACCTAAGTCCATTATACACATACAAGCTGAGTACCTGCACCTGTAATTCAAGTTTACTGTTTCCACTTTTTTCCCCCAGTTTTTTCACTTTCCTTTTGAAACCCTCTATTAAGCAGAAAGTTAAAAGGTTTTTGAGGGAATACATTTCCATTCATTATAGCAAAAACATGTTGGGAGACTTTTATAAGCAAGTATCAAAAGAATCACACTAGTGCTAACAAGAAAGAATTGCATTATAATGTCATTTTTCAGTACCTAGACACCTTTTCCCCTAAAAGAACGAAGAGCATGTTGGGGACAAAGAAGCAAAATAAAAAAAGAGACCTTCTCATTCCCTGCATACCTTATCCATATTTACCACTGAGCTTGAAAGGTTTTCCAATTCCTGAAGGAAGACTCTTTTGCCAAGAATTTAAGAGTCCCTTTCTCTTTACTTCATTAAGTACCTTCCAAAGGTATAGAGGGCAGTAATGGAAAGAGAAAGAGAACACAGATAAAAATTGAGACCTCCTAATGGAATTTAAAGCTCAATAATATGTACTTTCAGGTGCAACTGATATTTGCCTAGAGAAGAACAAGGTACTGAGGGCAGCTGATCTTCAATAGGTGGATGTGAATGTGAGAGATCAAATACACCTTTAAGAGATGCATGAGAGTAGTATTTGTTCTGGACTTCATTGGCTAAATTAACTCATTTGTGAGAATCTCAAAGAATTTAACTTATTCAAAGGGAGAAGCTTACTGATCAGTTGATAGTCCATTTTTATAAAAATAAATGCATAATAAATTCCTCGAAGACAGCTTAATTTTGTTTTCCCTTCTGTTAAAGGAAAATGCACAATGAGACGGGGTGTGACAAAATAGAAACACCTGTGCTATTTCTGGCTTGGGTCACTAATGAATTGGAGGACATTTCTAGAAGAGATTGTGGGTTTCAACTGCAGATTTTATCAACCGCATTAATATATGGTCCTATTACTAGTTGAAGACATTATTTTACAGTGAAAAGTATACCAGGATAGGAAGTAGAAAACATGAATTTGAGCCAAGGTCCAACTTGGCCATTTGCCATGTGACCCTGAGAATCTTACTCATTTTTCCAAAGCCCCCAGAATATTTTTCCTATCTGCTTGGCCTAGTTGTTTAACAATCAAAGGACAAAGGAGCAAAGGAAAGATATGAAATCATTATATATTCAATAGATACTACAGATACTATTACTTTATTATTTAATACTAAGCTCTTATTTTTTGAATGTTTCATAATTGCCACACTTTATGTTATGTAATGCTTGAAATTTATTTCTATATTAATTTACGGATGCCACAGATCCACCTATAACATGTAAAAAGTAGAGAGCAAGGAATTTCATTGTTAGTATAAGTTAAGGAGCGTTTTAAATGTTTTAATGTGCTATAAACTAGGTTGAGAAGAGCAATGCCATGCCCCCATGGGTGCTAAGATTGCTCAGCACAGAGATAAATAATTCTATAATAGCAGAGGCTGTGTGCAAAAGACTGCCAGGGACTTTAGGAATTATGAGGAAATGACCTTAGAGGAGTGACAAATCTTATTTCTTAGCTACCACTGCCATATATTCTGAAGAATCATTCCATAGAACATTCTAAAACAGAATTTGGAAAACTATCATCTGTGAGCCAAACCCAGCATGCTCCTTATTGTAACTGTAAATAAAGTTTTATTGGAATATAACCCTGCTCATTCCTACAGCTATTTTTGTGCTGCAATGACAGTCTTCAGTAGTTGCAAAACCAACTGTGTGGCCTAAAATATTTACTATCTAGACCCTTTACAAAACGTTGGCCAAACTAGCTCTAGATCACTGTCTCATCATTGTAATGGGAACCTTCCAGAAGTCACGAAAGAAAGATGACTAAAACATTCAACTCTTATTTGTAGTCACAGACTTAGATATTGACTAAGGCTGAGAACATAACATAATGCTTCTGAAATGTGGATTTGAGTACTAATTGTGCATTGGAATGCAAAATGATAAACTTTGTTTTTGGAGAAGGGAATCCACTGCTGTAAGGAATCTCCTTAAGAACCTGAAGGGTCTAATCTAAAAGCTTAGGCTTTTGATTTTACAATGCAGTTCCTGGGCCTTCTGACTCCTATGAGCATTCACCTCAGAATTAGTTCAGGAGGCTCTCACAGGCATAGATAACACAATCACAAAGTTTATCCTCCTGTCTTTCAAGGGAGTAAGGGAAGTTTTAATTGTTTTCTCTTCTGCTTGTGTATAAATTTGTGTGAAATTTTGTTCAGACTTTGTATTCACTTTCACATGAAAAGTAGCAGCATATGCAATCTCAAAATATGTATTTTTGACATAAGAATTATTTTGAGGTGATTATTTTTGAGAAAAAGCAAACAGCAGAATCTGTGAAAACAAGGTTAACAAGGAGTAGTTACCCTTTTGTAAGGAAATTTGCATATATAAGGGAACTCTCTATTTTAAAAAAGTGTCTTCCTCTCTATACCAGGCAAAGAAGGGTGACTAAATGAACAGAAAGTTTCTCAATGGAGAAGACAGGCATTTAAATCTGAATAACAAAACTTACTCTTGCTTACTATGTTTTTCCTGCTAACTTCCCATAACTGGCTTCTCCATTCCCCAACTTCTTTCTAAAAACAGCATTTAAGGTGGTGGTTTGGGGTATTCCTGAGAATTTACTCATTTTTCCCAGATATCACCACCGTTTACTGAAGTATACATATTATTAATCTTCTAAATTGTTCTTCTCTTGTTAATCCATCATTTATTATGGGAGGTCTTAGCCAAGAATCTAGAAGAATAGAGAGAAAAATATTTTTTCCCTATTATACACACTAGCTTACATGCCTAGAACTATACTAATACTTAATATTAAAATACAGCCTCCCCTACTCACTCACAAGCATGCTCTCTTTGCCTCTCTCTCATTCTATATCAATATGGAGTGGTCTTTTGTTAGAAGAAATGTTTTATTTTCCTCATGGGAGGGATCTGGCTAAAATGCAGATTCTTCTTTATAGCTTGGTGTGGCACCCAAGATCTGCACTTCTAATAAGCATTCAGGTGATGCTGATGTTGATGCTCCAAGGACCATACTTTTTGTTATCAATGGAATAAAAAATTGTTTTAGACTTTCTAAAAATAAACTAAATTTAGTTTTTAAAATCTCATTTCTATTCAGAGTCACTAGCAACTTAAAATTTAGTCTTCTTTTGTTAATGTACGGGAGAAGAAATACATTTCTCTCCATGCCTCTTCTCAGCCAGGAAGCCTGTAACAAGAAGATTAATAAGAGACAAACAAATGAAAGTTTATTAACATGTTTATCTAATGTGTGCATGCAAGATACCTACGGAAAAACAAGTAGCTCTCAGATGTGGCTTAGAATTCAGGCTTAAATTCCATATTTAACTGAAGACAGAAAAGTGAAGGGTATGAGGGAGGCCAGTTATGGGGAAATGACCAAGAAAAGCATAATAAAAGAATTTAAGATTTATTATGCAGATTTAAGGTCATGCCTTCTTCACTGATGAGAGTTTCTTTTGATTTAGTCATCCTCCTCGTCCTGATATGGAGAGAGACAGCCTTACAAAAGGAAGTTTCATAGGTAGATAGATGATAGATGATAGATAGATAGATAGATAGATAGATAGATAGATAGATTTCCCTTTTAAAAAGGCAACCCCAACTTGGTTTTCAGAGTTTTTCCTGTGTCTGATATTTTGCAAATAATCAGCTCAAAATATCCTTATGCCAAGAGGCATGTTTTGGGGTACCATATTCTGCCACTCTTTTGTGACAACCAAGTCAAATACATAGCTCTCCTTTCTCCTTTTCTTCCTTTTTGTGGAGGTAGTTCTATTTTTGAGGTGTTGGGGGGATTTACATGTGTCCTAGGCATTGTTTGCATGTCTTTTCTCTGTACCCTGATGGTATCTGTTGATGTCTGATTTTCCTTTATTACGTTCTCATAAGCTTGGCTTCTGCTGCTGACCCTGTGTCCCTTGAGGCACCACCAGTTGCTTGGCCCATCCCATCTAAGTCCTCCTTCTTCCAGGCTCGGGATCTCTGTTTCATCTGGACTATTTCAACATTTCTGAACCTCATAAAGGTCCTAAGTGTTTACCCTCCCTGATGATGCAGTTTGGGATTTTAGGAGGCTTTCCCTGAAACCAACAAACTATTCCTATAGATGTACATGGCTTCAACACCCTTAGAGAGCCCTGGACTATGATACAAGGCAGGCCATTCCAAGCCCATCTATGGCTTCCATCATCACATCCCTCTCCTGAGACTCACCTAGGATAGAGTCAGGACTTCTGGTCCTTTCAGAGACATCACCTACCCATATGGTCCTGTCTTTATTAAAACTTCTTTTCTATTTCATTTACCATGGATTATTTTGGGGTTTCATGGATTATTAATCCTGGTTTTTTTTTTGGAAAATAGTGCATGAAAATATTACTTATCTTGAATACTGATTTTTTTGGTGGCCCTTAAATTTTGCACCTAATGCAAGTGTCTTGCTCACTGTACTCTAATCCCAGCCATGTCACCTCTTTGAATTCTCACTTTTGTCCCTGCAGCCAATGAACTATAACCCAAAAGCACTTAATGCATCATCATTACCCATGCCCATTATTGGTGATTTTTCCATCCTGCCTCCTTTGGAGTTTTGACTTTTGTCTCTAAAATGCCTTCTACTTACAAAAAAGGAAAAGAAAACCCCTAGCACAGTGAATTAAATGCATTGACTTTCATTGCTGTGGTTTCCTTCCTTGAGTTTAAGAAAATGTGGATGTCAACTCAACTGACTTTGTTGTTGTTGCTGTTACTCTTATTCTTTGATACCTGCATCCATTCTTCCTGTATGTATACTGCATAACTAAAGCCATGGCTTTTGCCCAGCAAATAAAAACACAGTTAATATCTCAAAATATTGCCTTACTACGGCTTACAGTAATACCTAAGATAAGATTAGACTAAGTAGAAAACTGAGCAGTTGGTCAGTATCTAGCTGCCACAATGGAGATGAACAGATAAGCAGATAAGGAACCTTTTTAAAAAACAGAGGAGGACAAAGATTTAGTTGACTATAAGCTCCTCTGAAGGTAGGAATAGTGTTTCATATATTTTGACAGACAGGGGAAAGTTAATACATACTTGGTAAATAAGTATAGGATCAGAGCTGACATTTCAAAAATGTCATTGTTTATTTCCTCCTTATTATATTTCTTGGCACCTCAAAAAAAAAACTAGAATAAGAAAAATCAATCATGAGGATATATGTTTTTCCTAAATCTTTTATGCAAAGGCCATTGATTGTTAAAAACTATAGAAATAAAAACATTTTTTAAAATGAGGAATTTCTATTCTGGCCTCCTGATGGGAAAAAAAAAGATGAAGTAGAATGGAAGTGAGAAGAAAGGGAGCAGAAGGCCAAATAGAGAAAATAAACCTTCTGAATTGATTTAGAAAAGAGATAATAAACTGGAGAGAAAGCGTAAAAATCCCGCTGTATATGAAATAACTTGATGCCAGTTCCAGAGGAAGGAAGAGTCATATACAGTCTGCAATATATGTGTGGGAGGTAAAACAGTCCTCTGGGAGCTATGAGGTTAAGGAAATAACTGTGCACGAGGCAGAGTGACAACTGACCTCTGGCTCATTGAAAGAAATCAGCATGAAGGAGGATTTTGGAGAATGTCCTGAATTTCACACTATGTTCTTCAAATAGCTAGTAGCTTATTTTTATGAGAGCCCTGAGACATACTTTCCATGATCATCTATCCAGACAGTTGAGTTTCTTTAATGAAATAACATTACTCCTTTGGGAAAAGGATTTGAGGACAGGGAACAATCAGGCCTCCTACCAACTCCCACTATGCGAGGTGTTCCTCGAGAGCGGGCTGGCGCTCTGCTCTGAAATGAAGCCATTAACCTTACATCATGATGCATTGCTGAGAGGAAGAGATTTCTTTGAGATATTTCCTTTTATGTCTACCTCTCCCACTCCTCATCCTCAACTAGATGAGAGAGAGAGCGCCGAATCCTAACCACTAGACCACCAGGGATCAACTAGATGAATAGAAAATAAATTTAAGGAGACTGAGGAGCTCCTTAAATGATGATGATGACGGTGATGATGATGGTGATAAAGGCATTGCCCTAATTTCAAATTTTAATACATCAACTTTCTGGATGAAAAGGAGTATTACACAATGTTTAGTTAATATGACTAACTCCAGATGGGATTCATCTTGTTTTCCTATTTTAGGTAAGATTTTCACCTTTTTCTGTTACACTTTATTTCCTTAGTGCTGTATCATTAAATCCCTCATAGCACCTCCTCTGTCTCCCTCATCTTCCTTTCCTTACCATGATGAATAAATTCCGGATCAGACAGTAGATGGTGCTATTATTTCAAAGACTGTGCCATCCCACAGACTTTCAGATTATTTTAAGACCACAGAATCAAGTGAGAGAAAACTGTGGAAACTTGACATAGTTTTCTGGTTTACAAAGGTTATGGCGTGGGAAGCGATTTTTATGTAGTGACCCCTTCTGTCCCTTTTGGGGGTAAAATGACAATCAAAGGTTTCTGTAGTAATTAATCAATTCTGGCTCCCTAGAAAAGAAAAACCAGACTCACATTTAATTTTCTTCTCTAAAGCAGCAACAGTCACAGATGCTGTTGCTCATACCGACTGCCATTATAGACAGAAAGCAATTCACAAGCGCTCAGCAATGCAGAAGAAGATATTAAAATGTAAAACACATGAATGTGAAGTTTCCTTAAAAATACTGAAAAAAGGCTTTTTCTAATATAAAGCAATTTATATGTAAAACATCTGTAATCACAAAAGCACCTTAAATACAATATTCAAATGCAAGCAATAAAATCCTGTATCTGACAATGATAAATCAACATATTAAAAACTTGCCTCCTCTGGCAGCAGATGCTCTTTGAAAGAGAATTGGTAACAGATGCACACCATAGAGGGGGTTCAAACAGTGGTGACACAGGCACGGGGCTGAGTGGGGCCGAAGCTGCGCTGTTGCTGTTGGATCCTGCAACCTGCAGCTAAAGCACAATCGCTGTGGAGGTTCCTAAAGAGCAGCACTACAAGTTGTCTCTTTAAAACCCAATTACTCAAACTTAATGGCCATTGATGGGAACCCTTTACCTGTCTCGGTGGCGAAGGTTTAGGTTATTCTCATTTTTCATGCCCAAACGCAACATATGGTGATAAGCTGTCTTACGGCTGATTCACATCCTCTACCTACATTTGCAACTCAGAACATCTAAATGTAAAGAAAAATTTAAACGCAGGGACTGGTGATATTGTGAAAGCAATAACGAACGTTGACATTTGAAACATCTGGATAATTAATTGCGTTATTTTTAATCTTTATGAGTTTTTGCATTTGAAGGCCAGCCATGTTCTCAGACAGGCATTTCTAAGAAATTTCAGACTGTCTTTTAAATGGTAGGCCTTGGGGCGCCTGAGTGGCTCAGGAGTATAAAGCCTCTGCCTTCTGCTCAGGTCATGATCCCAGGGTCCTGGGATTGAGCCCCACATCGGGCTCTCTGTTCAGTGGGGAGTTTGCTTCGCCCCTCTCTCTCTCTGCCTGCCTCTCTCCCTACTTGTGATATCTGTCTGTCAAATAAATTAATAAAATCTTTAAAAAAATGGTATGTTTTTTAACCTTTGAGCTCCTCACAGGATAATTTTGAATTAAAAACTTGGTTTTTAATTGCTGATTAACAATTCTGTTTCTGTTCCATTCGCATTGCTTATGTCACATGGCCAGTATATGCCTCCGAATTCTGACTATTGTAGGGTTGATGAGTAATGTAAAAAGTAAGTTGTACGCAATTTTTAGTAGACTCTTTGAAAAGTTACTAAAATTGCTTTAATTCAGAATCTAATACATTTTTCGGTCACCACCCATATGGGGCAGTTTTAAAGCTTATATTCAAATTCTTGGATATTCTGATCACTAAGAGGTGATGCTTATGCTCCTAGCCCTTGGATCTGGGCGCTTGCTTTCATTAAAATGGTGGGAGGGGAAATGATGTAGCATGGTACTGACTTTGAGAGAGCATCAGAAGAAGCCTTGAGAGTTTTGCTTCTCTCCTGGAATACTCACTAGTATCCCACAGAGCCCATGTGTGCAGGACCCCACATTTTGAGCAGCCCAAGCTGCATGAAGATCATGTCTGGATTAAGAGCTCAGGTCCACTCCTCTCTCTCTGCCTACTTGTGATCTCTGTCTGTCAAATAAATAAGTAAAATTTAAAAAAAAAAAGGGGGGGGGGCGCCTGGGTGGCTCAGTGGGTTAAAGCCTCTGCCTTCAGCTCAGGTCATGATCCCAGGGTCCTGGGATCAAGTCCCGCGTCGGGCTTTCTGCTCCGCAGGGAGCCTGCTTCCTCCTCTCTCTCTGCCTGCCTCTCTGCCTACTTGTGATCTCTGTCTGTCAAATAAATAAATAAAATCTTTAAAAAAAAAAAAAGAGCTCTTGTCCACAGTCCTAGCTGAGGATAAGCTTCTAGTCATTCTAGCTCAGGTGCCAAAATGAGTGAAAAACCTCCAAATAATTCCAGTCTTTAGATGTTGTATCACCCCGGAAATTCAAATCATTCCAGCTGAGCTTTTATTGTGCCCTTTTGGAATACCTGACCCACAGAATCACTGAGCATAAGTTGTGGGTAGTTTTGTGACTCAGTAATTGACAACCAGAACACGAGTGTTGAGTTCTACATTGCAATAGCATTGTCAGTTGTAAATTTTCCAGACATTCAGGTATGTTTGGTTTCAGACATTTTCAGTATTCCGAGTCTCCTAATTGGTTTCCTTGCCTTGACTCTCTCCTCCCTCCATCCAACCTAGTTCGCTAACTGACCTGTACATCCCTGATATGTCACTCTGCACTGCCCCCTTCCCCCAAATGCTATCCTCCCTCTCCTTTGCCTGTAGTCCACACTCCTTACGTGGATATTTACTAACTTTTATTCTCTGTCACCTACATATACACATTTATTTCCAACTAATCCTACAGGCTATTTACTAAATCCTTTGGATTTCATGAGACAAGAACTAGAAGAATCTTCACAGCTCTTTTCAAACTACAAGTCCGCCCTCGCAATCACCTCCTGGAGAATCACTGCTTTAGTTGTCCAGTGCTGTTGACGAGCTTGTGACTATTCTTAAAATTTGATGAAGGGCATGGGTGTAATTAAGCAGCTCTACAGTTTCATGTTATAGACATTGTTTCTCAATATATTTGTTTTTCCTATCCTTACTATCTAGGATTCTTCCTCTAGAGCTTTCTCTTAGTTCATCTGAGTCAAATTCTTTTCCTGTCAGGTAGCGTTCATATTCCTTCTGCCTAGAGGTCTCCCTGGGATTTAGAGATGGTACTCCTAGATCTCATATGTTGACCACTGACTAAATGCCATGTATTTTGCTTAGGTCTTTACATACATTGTATCATGTGTCATTCTATTTTCTCAAATGCTTTCTATACCAATCATTTGGCAATTTCCATATCTTACTCTTCTCTGTTGTTTATTCTTTTCCCATTGTTGTTGACTTGAATGTTCATTATGATACCTGAAGACTAAAGATTTCTTTTTTTTTTTTCTTTTGGCTGTAGATGTGTTTAGAAAACCCTTTTTTTTTAAAATTTAATTTTCTTGCAGCTATAAAAAATAAGATGCTACAGTTATAGAAGATAAAGTGCTGTAAGAGAAAATGTTTAAGGAGAGGATTTTATTCAGGATAAATAGTGAAGTAAATAGGGAGAAATATTCATACATTTATCAATAAAGAGCATCTCAAAAGAAAAAAAGAAGAAAAAGGAAGGGTTTTAGAGAAGCAGATGAAGAAGGGAGCCATCTGTTAGTCATATAGGAGTCATGAACAAGGAGATGAGTCTTTGAGGGAAGGTAGAAGTGGGTCTTATTGGTAAATAAAGCAGAGCAGGGTCATTCTTTGTTGTCAGCCATTAACTGGAACACAAAAGGGTGGGAGCACCAGGCTCAGATATGGTTCAACACTGTCTCCAGGAATGGGGATGGGAGAATGCTGGAAGTTAATACACACAACTGGGAAGGAATTTTGATGATTTTGTAGTAGAAAGCAAAATATCTAACCCTGGGTATAGAGTCATAATAACAAATTATGGCTGGAGGAAGAAGTGATTTTATTTGTAGAGATTGGACTGTGGAGAATGTGTTTCTAACTCTTTTAGCTTCATTTTCTCCATCCTCAACCATCAACTCCCAATTGGGAATATGGTGTTATGGCTCCCTTAAAACATGTAAAACCTCTGAAGTGGGAAATAGAGCAAATGAAGAAATCAAGAAGAGAAATGTCATAGGGAAGTTCTGAAAATGTCCTTTGAAAGTGACTGTGTTGGAAATTGTTATTAAGCTTCCCATAAATGAGACTAGGACTACAAAGACAAATGGAAACATGATTCTGGTCTTAAAGTACTAATAAAGGTTTTAACATAATTTCCAGAAAACATTCTGTACAGTGATTATTCCCTAAGCCCTCTTTCAACTTAACACTGAGCTAAGACATCACACAGAGTCCTACTTAATGTCAGCTAACCCTTGCATTACTTATAGCTAACTGCTAATTAGCAAGGTCTCCAGACTACTAGTAAACAGAACTTGCCTCGCAAAATCATGGGTCTTGGTCCTTGAGGAAAGAACATGAGAAATGGGAACTCAACTGCCAGCACCCGCCCTTCCCCACTGTGACCAGCATTCTGTATAAAATGATCACATGGCAACTTGTAATAAGACAAGGTTTGGACAAGTATTACAGTAATTGCTTGAGAATGCCATTGTGTAATTATATAAAACACTGGGAGAGAGTCTAAGGCCATCTACGAGATGTTTTTTTCCAGATACGCATTTCTAGTTTAGCTGATTAATCTTCTCCTATCAGAAATCCTTTATTTTTACTACAACTTTCTCACTGATTTCCCCCCCTTTTTCTCTCTCTCCACCCTCATCTCTCTCTCTCTCTCTCACCCACTCTCTTGTGTTCTCTCTACACCTGTCTGTCTCTCTCTCTTCCTTACACACACCACATACTTTGACTAAATGTTTGAGACTTTTACTAAGACCAGTCTATTCTTCCTAGCATCATCTTCACATCCAACTTAGCATAGAGGCGGACGGCACTACAGTCTAATGAAATGCTTTGTTCAAGTAACTTGGTGGTATCTAAAACTAAAATCCAGAGTTATAAACTACGACTGCTGAGTTAGAAGTTAAAACTATATAAATTAAGTGACTGCATGACAGAAAATGAGTAAAGTGGTAAGCGGAAAATCTCTATCCATGGAGATAAAATTTAGTGGAAAGAATACTTTATTTGATATTTTTAATATTAGCCACATAATGATGAGATGAAAGGGGGGCCCAGTGAGGAAATTTTCAGTTGTGTTGATTGCTTTTACTTAATTATTATTTGTAATATCTATTTACTATTTTAATAATGAAAGTGGTATATGCATTTTTATAATATATGTGGAATGTAAATACAGTAGAGTTAGCTGCAGTGAAACTTAAGATAGACTAAGTTTTCATTGCAGAACAAAGTTTGCTCTGTCAGAGCATGTATTACTTAGCATGTATTTACTACTGTTTTCTTTTCTTTTCTTTTCTTTTTTTTTTTTTTTAAGAGAGAGAAGAGGGTGCAGAGAGGCAAAGTTAGGAGTCAAACACTTAACCAACTGAGTCACCCAGGCACCCCTACTACCATTTTCAAACTTCAAGCTCAGTTCTAAAATGTAGAAAACACTATTCTTTGACGCATAAATTAGGTTGTATCATCAGAAAATTTTATCATTAATCTCAAATATATTAAGGATATACAAATACCGAAATATTTCATTGTGGATATAAATATATATGTATAAATATTATGAAATATCTTTAAATTTTATTCTCCAAAACTTCCACATCAGCATCTCAAAATTAACATATTTGAAAAAATAATTTATGGTGAATTATTAACCAGAGTAATAGAAGGTTCCAGGTAGAGATTAACTATAGTCATTCTTAAATTGCTTTTAAAATCACAACTGTTCCATTGGCAAACCATTCTTAGGATGGATCTTTTGTCACCTTGCCAAAAACAATTTTTCCACTGTTCAAACGTATTCATGATTTTTTAAAAATTTATTCTATTTTATTCAATACAGTATGCACTATGATGGGGTCAAAAGTGTATGAATGTCAGGAGAGACTTAACTAGGTCTTGGGAGATGAGAAAGCTATGACAGACAATTTGAGAAGGGCTAAGGGAATAAAACCCTATAAGCAAATAATATAAATAAAATCTGGAAGGCAGAAAAGTAGGTGCAATTTAAGGGATAATTTAAACATTTGGTTGACTGAAGTTAGGTGGGTTAGGGAGGTTTTTGGTGACCTGATAAAAAAATACCCTTCAATGCTAAGCTGAATATTCTGTATTTCACTCTCTATGTGATAGCAGACAGTGTAGGCATTTGATAAAGGAAATTGTCAACTTCACTCTTTGTTTAAGTAGGGAAGTGTGATGGTGATATGAATCATATCCTATTGAAAACCAAGAGACTGGAAGTCGATACACCAATTAGGAAGCTATTATTATAGTCCTGGACCACAGTTCGGGACGCTGGTTCCGCAGCTTTGGGAACCAGAAGAGAGACTGAAAACAAGTGGCATGGCTAACACAGAAGCGGTCGAGCTTAAGAAGTGAATTATTACTCAGAACTGAGGAACGGGAGTAAAGGAGCTTTGGAAAAGGAGGTAGTGATGTCACTTCTGGCTGAGACTGTGTTGCTGGCAGCATGGCTGCATTCAGATCCTTAGAAACTAATTAAGAATCGAGACTTAAGGGTACAGACTTGGGAACCACGATAGAAAGTGTTCAAAAGCCTTATGAATTAAAATCATAAATACATCAACGAGGAGATCATTCGTTATTTCTAAGGAGCCTAATCAGTTGAGGAGAAGCGCGGGAAACCAGACAGCTGAGTGGATTGTGAAACTACGGTGAAAAAGATACTCTTGTTTTAAGATACTAGCTATAAATGGGGCACCTGGGTGGCTCAGTCAGTTAAGCAACTGCTTTGGGTTCAGGTCATGATCCCAGGGTCCTGGGATCGAGCTGTACATGATGCTCTCTGCTCAGCGGGGAACCTGCTTCTCCCTCTCCCCCTGCCTGACACTCCACCTGTTTGTGTGTGTTCTCTCTCTCTCTCTCTCTCTCTGTCAAATAAATAAATAAAATCTTAAAAAAAAAAAAAGAAGAAGATGCTAGCAATAAAGGGGGTAGGTAGTTTGGAAGTGAAATAGAATCAGGGAAAGGAATATTTCAGCACAGAGAAGTCAGATTGCGTTTTAGGCCAACGAGTACAGAGCTTATGGAGGATAAATTAAAGAAGATTTAAAAAAAAGTAGCTTTGTAGAAAACATCAAGAATAATACAAGCTCCACCTATAAATCAGGGATATTAATATTTGATTCTGGAGCTGTTGTAAGTCTTGGTGGTTAACATCTATCTCCATAAATAGGCAACTAATAAATGGCAACTATAATTATTATCATTAACATGAAAAAGGATATAATTAATTTGCATGTTATTAGGCAATAAAAAGGTTCATGTAAGTATATCTGAAGGAAAAGAAGCATTCCTTCTGAAATGCTAAACATTTAGCTACTTTTTAAAATATGTCTCTTATAACTTTTCCTTCCTTGAGAATACATATTTTATCTATTCTCATCACTCAGGAATGACATATTTTATCTTTTCTCATCATTCAGTGTCATTTGGAAACCATCAGTGATGCATTATTATATCCTACTCTAATAAGAATACTTGCTTCCAGATTGTCCAAGTCACAGAAAAGTGAGACAAGCAAGACAACATCACGGAGATGGACAAATGTGAATAAAACAATTCTCTCTTATGGAGGCAGAACCACTGAGCTGAATAAACACAGAGTTCTGGGTTCATGTTCTACCTGCAACAATTACTGACTTTACCCTAGTTGCCTCTTCTGTTTTACCTACCTCACAGGATTGGTTTAATAAGTAGATGAAAATCCACTTGGTTAACTGAAATCATCTACAAAAATGCAAGGAAATACAGCAATCAAGTTTTCAGAAAATTCAGAATAAAGGGCAGGAAGCAAGTATAAGTAAATCAGAGTTCCTCTCCCTGCCGTGTTTATGCATATACCATTCTGAGACCAAGTATTTTTCAGTGAACTTCAATTGTTTTTTTTAATTTGTTTTTTAATTCTTTTTTAAAGATTTTATTTATTTATTTGACAGACAGAGATCACAAGTAGGCAGAGAGGCAGGCAGAGAGAGAGAGGAGGAAGCAGGCTCCCTGCTGAGCAGAGAGCCAGATGCTGATCCAGGGCTCAATCCCTGGGATCATGACCTGAGCTGAAGGCAGAGGCTTTAGTCCACTGAGCCACCCAGGCGCCCCTTCAGTTGGGTATTGAAATGATAATTCTAATGGAGAAACATGTGGAATTTTAGCTCTAAGAAGCAAATGTACATAGTAAAGAAATTAAAAGCTTGAATAACCCAAATAAATTATTTCTGTTGATGAGATTGTTTCAGGATGATCTCTCCTGGGTAACTGGATTGGCTTCCTGCTCAACCCTGAGTTTGCCATTGTGTTCTCTAGATCCACTGCATGCTGTGATTCTTCTATGAAGAGTTAGAGCAAGCCTATTAGATTACATTTGAGTGTGGTCTGATGCAGTGGTGTTCAAACTCTGTTCTTCAGCATTTGAGGGGTCCACAGGAGGGATTCAGAGGCATATGGTTAGCATGTACGATTTTAAGAAAATGTTGAAGAAAGTGTTCTAGAAGGCAGAACTATCACTAAGAGTAACTTACTTATCTTGTCCTTTCTTCAGTAACTCCACTGATGCCTGTTAAAGCATCACAGGAAGGGGAGAGGGAGGGGGAGGAGGGGAGAATAAGGGAGGGAGGGAAGGGGAGGAGAAGGTAGAAAAGAAAGAGAGAAAGAAAGAAAGAGAGAGAGGAAGAGAGAGAGGGAGGAAGAGAGGAAGGAAGGAAAGAAGGAAGGAAGGAAGGGGAGGAGAGGGAGGAAAAAGAGATGGGAAGAAAGGGAACTGGGGGAAAAAGAGTTGAAAAAAGTTAGAACGTGATGTCAAGGAGGATGCAAGATAACATGTTTAAAAATACAGAAACATGTTCAAAATAAATGAAGTGAGGTTGACAAACTTATGTTAAATGACTTCAATTAATGCCATTAATGCCAAATAAACAACAATAATAGAAATTAGCTTGGGGGTTAAAGAAGTATGGGAAATGTTTGGAATTCCTACAGAAAAAATGGAAGGGGCTTAATTTGAGGTAATTATTAGAATTGGCTAAACAGCAGGGCTGCCCAGCACAGGCCACTTACTACATGAATCATAATCATTCTAAAAATTTCCTCTTACTTCACTCTGCAAGTAGATTATAAGTAGAATAATAAAAGAAAAAACACAGTGAGTCTATTTCATATGATACTAAGTTTTGTAAAAAATTTATGCTCTCAGTCTTACTACTGGACTCCATAAAATAAGGACAGTGATTTGGACAATGCTTTGATATCCAAAACTGGAAGACATGGGGCTTTTAAAATATCCTTCCTTGTCCTCATCTGATCCAAGATTTTTAAGAAGTGATTTTTCTATTAATATTGAAAATAATTAAGATCTGGAACTGCAACTGAAATATTGGGGTAATTTAAAAATACTTAGTTTCATACATTGGTTTGGATCTTTGTGTACAAGGGAGGCACAAAGCCCATATATCTGGAGTTCCGTTTCCAAGACTTTGGGTCCTAGCCTTATCACTTCTTAGTTGTGCACATATGGGCAAGGCACTAGTCATCACATTTAAAAGTATCAAATTCATAAGATTTTGTGAGTGTTAAATAAAAAGCTCCATTTAATGAGTAATTCCTGCCTTAGAGTAAGTTTTACATAAGAGTTGATTTTATTAAAAATACTATTATCATTTCTGATGGGGGCTCATACTTTCCACATTTTAACTTTCAACTTTCAAAATTAATGGTTCTCTTAAGTCCTGCTACTTTGAATTCCTTTAAGTTTGTCTCCCATTTAAAAAGATAATGCCAGAATGTAAGTTTCAAGATGGAAGAGAGTTTCGCTCCATTTAATTCACTGCTCTGGAGTCAGGACTTAGAATAGTACCAAGTGTATCACAGGTTCTTAATAAGTATTTCTGAATAAATTTGTACTATTTTATAATGAAAGATGAGAATACAGCTGAATTGACATGCTTCTCTCTTTCTGTGTCTTTTTGTTACCAGAAATTAAAAAAAAAAAAGTTCATTACTTATAATCACAGCTAGTTAAACGATGGGTTATCTTGTTAGTCAGATAAAATGATGTCTGTGTTAAGATAGAAAGTAAAAATGAAGAGCTTAGATAGAGATACCATTTTAATTATCTGAACAAGTACTAATGAAATAGCTTGGTTGAACACATCTTGCTAATACCAAAGAACATGACACTTTGCCTCCAAGAGATGTGGGAGGTCAGTAGAAATGAACAAGATGTGGATATAATTCTAATGGAGAAAAACAAATCACTGGAATTTCTGTGTTACGGCCATTTAGGAATTACCAAAGGAACTATTCTGCACTTGATTGTCATTTATGCTAATACCAAGTAAAAATGTTTTTAATCTTAACTAATACAGTATTTATACTGACATGGCTTCAATTCCCCCTCCATTTCCCAAGAAGAAACACTCGCCAGGTAGGATTCAGTCAGGAGAAGAATAAAAAGGCTGGTGTAAAATTTCAGAGATGCAGATTGATATATCTTGGGATAATTATATTCTGCCTGTCCAAAATTCTCATGACTATTGAAATGGGGAAAAAATATTTCCCTTATTCAAAATTTTGGGTAATAGGACTATGTATGGTTATGCCTTTTCTGTGTTTCACTTACCAGAAAAAAAAAAAAGACTCAACTACAATTGGTTTTAAAAAATAGCTTTCAAAAGCTTTTTTCCTCCTTCTTCCCCAGAACATCAGAATTCATCTAGATGACAGATAATAGGACTGTTATCATGGTACAGGCTAGTGCATTGCCTTCAGCTATTGGATTTTTTTTTTTCTTTTCCCCTTGGATTGTTTAAGAAGCAAAGCAATCATTTCACCAGAAAAAGTTCATTGGAGGAAGGCGAAGTTACACAGAAGGATCGCTATTCCAAATGGTGAAGAAACTCAGTCATATAAATCTCATTAAAATACATCACTATCACCAAATCAGCCATGTGAGAGCCTTAGGTACACTTTCGAAAAGGATCTTATTCTTGACAGATGTTACTTTTCCTCCTTGATGTACTTACTACCTTAAGTCACAATCACTTAAATACTATCCCCAGATCTGTCATTTCTTCTAGGTGCTCTCAGCTAAAATCTGAACATTATCTGAAGAAGGAAGAGAAGAGAAAATGCACCAAGATATCAAATAAAACCGAAGCTATTTGATAATCAGCGTGGTTCTTTAAAGAACATGACTCCTGCAAATATGGTGACCAAAGTCTGGGGAGTAACTCCATCTGCACCCCATTAACTAGTCCCAGAGTAAATAGGATTCCTAAGTGGGGAATGCAGAGATGGTTCATTATCAACAAAGAAATTGTCTGTGGTAAAAGAATAAAAGAAAGGTATAACTAGATAAAGGCTCATGGAATAAACGCAAAGAATTTCATAATTCTCTCTGTGTAGGGATGTATGAATCATGGACAGATTTTTGGAAGAAGGAAAACACCTCCCCCCAAGTGCTAGCTTGGAGAGACTATCCTTCCTTCTCTGCTCCCCACTATTTCCTTGATGGTCTTTTTTTGGAAGGTGGTGGTTCTAACCCTGAATGCATAGATTCTCCTAGGAAGCTTAAAAAATTACCAGTGTACTGGCTTCAACCCTCAGATTCCAATTTAATTGCTTTGAAATTGAGACTGGCATCGGTTCTTTTGCAGAGTGCCAGGGTGATATCGACGTGTGTCATGGCATGAGAAACATCAGTCCACATGCTAGTATCTTTTACTCATCCCATTTGTTATCTCACACCTGTATTTCAACCATCTCCTTTCCCCCATTTGTGGAAAAGGAGTTCTTAAAAGAAGATCAAGGATAGGTGTTTAACCCTTCCATTACCATCTGTTATGTAGTATGGTAGCTTCCACATCTGCCCTTAACCTATTGTTATGCAGAGTCATAAACTTTGTTCAAGACACTTCTATCTACTGCTTGTCCATACTTCTCCCCTCTCCACCACCTCCTGCCCAATGTGCCTTCATGCTGTGCTTCACTTTCTGTGATTCTACCCCTCCAACTGGATTCGCCCCCTTGACAATGACCCATACCACTGGATAGCACACTGTGTTTCCATCTGAGTCTTTTTTTTTTCCTCCTACATGGGAGACTGCAAATTACTCTGGTGATTACTCTTTGAGGCCTGAAAATTTTGATATATATAGGTGTGATTTATCTGTTCTTCATCAAACAATGATTTATCACCAAGTGAGACTTTCAAGTACCTTAGTAGGTCACTAGAAGAGGAATCTTATCATAGTACAACATTTTGCAAAACTGATTCGCCAAAATCCAGTCCCCAAATGATTCTGAAGACATACAAAAATTGTCGGTTAAAGGCCACATTCTACATCCCTAATTTGAAGACTTCATGTATATACTAAACTATTAAAAACTGTGAAAGTTTCTTAAATAGATAGACTTGTTTTTACTTTGTACAGTGTTTTCCAAAATTGCCTGACTCATAGTCTATGTTTTCCTTACAAAACTTTCTCTTGTCATATTGTATGTAAAATTACTCATCAATAATAGTCTCCATTTCTTTTGAGGGCTCCACGTAGAACAGCTGGGAATAGATTCAACTCATATAATACCATCCAGAGTTCACTCATGAAAGAGCAACCATGGGAAAAAAGAATAATGTAGTGAAGCCATCATTTTAGTTATATTATTATATTACCCAAAGAGTCTTATAGTTAATATATATACTGTGTGTGTGTGAGAGAGAGAGAGGGAGAGTCACCACGTTAAATACATGTGTAAATAAAGAGGACATTGAATAATTTTGTTAAAAATCTCACTGCATCAAGTCCATTTTATCAAAAAAGTAGGTATAATTATAATGTATAATCTATAATCGTTTTATAGAAAAGTAAGCTCAGACTTTGAGAGATTAAGGCATATATCCAAGATAATACAAGCTAAAACATCAAAAATCTGGGAATCAAAATCCTGTCCAATTCCAGGCACTTTTTTTTTAAGATTTTATTTATTTATTTGAGATAGAGAAAGAGAGAGTAAGAGAGATGGGTAAGGGTCACAGGGAGAAGCAGACCTTCTACTGAGCAGAGAGCCTGTCATAAGGCTTAATCCCAGGACTCTAGGATCATGACCTGAGCTGAAGGCAGACCCTTAACCAACTGAGCCACCTAGGCACTCCTCTAGTCACGTTTTTTAACTATTATGTTATGATAGAAGTACAGCGGGAAAGATTTACAGTAAGGGAATGGTGGATTGTCCGATCTAATTGCATAGCACCTTGGATCACTTCCCTTATTAATATAAGCAGATCATCTTATTTTACTTTTTAAAATATTTATTTATTTGAGAGAAAGCACGTTGCAGTGGGAGACCCAGATGGAGAGGGAGACTCAAGCAGACTCCACACTAAGCTCAAAATCCAATGTGGGGCGCAATCTCACAGCCCTGAGATCACCACCTGAGTGGAAACCAAGAGTTGAAAATCACTGGCTCAACTGACTGCACCACCCAAGCACCCCAGGTCATTGTATTTTATTTTATTTATTTTTTTGAGGATTTTATTTATTTATTTGACAGAGAGAGAGAGAGATCACAAGTAGGCAGAGAGGCAGGCCTGTGGAGGGGGGGACAGGCTCCCCGCTGAGCAGAGAGCCTGATGGGGGCTTGATCCCAGGACCCTGAGATCATGACTGAGCCCAAGGCAGAGGCTTAACCCACTGAGCCACCACGGCACCCCCATCGTATTTTAAATATTAATATATTCTTACTCTCATTTGTACCAGAAGCAGATTATTCGCAACACAACAACACATTTAAAATAAAGAAGATAATTCTGCTAAGCCTGTTACAGGTAGGCTTCAAAGTTAATTCTAAACTTTTTAGTTGGCAGGGCAAAAAGGGAAACAAAACCCACTGCATACTCCATAGCAACCAAAACATAGTCCTCGCAGTGGATATTATTCCATGTTTCACTGGATCATATCTTAACAAGATTTTTATTTTTTTAAACACAGGCTAAGGGCAATGTACCAAAGCCTGATTCAGTAATTCAGTAATGGCTGAGGACGCAAGTAGTGTGTTGGCGGAAATACAGGGGGGAGGGTGGGCACAGAAGCAATGCCAAGAAATCCAGTATTGAGTTCTCTGTTGGTCTCTGCTAAGTTCAAGGTTGGATTATTTTAAACGATCCAAGGGAATGGATGGACTGTGAACATTCAAGTAATTCTTCATAAATATTGTTTCTCTCAATCCAATGAAGGCTTTGATAGTTATTGAGCAGCAGAGAGTTCCAGGTTATATCTCTAGCATATACCTGGACAATCTATTGTCTGACAGATAAAATCTGACCATCAAGCATCTATCTTCTTAGGTATTTCTAGGTCTATTTTAACTCTCTTCCCAGATCTACCTCATCTGTATTATATTTCTAAAAAGTAGTCTTTTTTTTTCTTTTCCAATAATCTTCCCTGAGAAAACTAGAGAGCTCCAAAATGTTAGCAGCCCTAAACTGTCATTTCAAGATAGTTTCCCATAGTCTTGTTTGTTTTCTTGCCAAAAAGTAGAAAAGGGTTATGTGGTAATAAGGGAGGCCATGATATAGCCACTTATTACCCTTCTGGAACTGACCCAAAGTCCCCATCCACATCAACCCCAGGAGAGGTGCTGATCTTTTCTTTGGCCGTTCACCATACGGTGTAGTTTGAGCTACATGGCTAAAACAAAGAAAAGCTCATTGTAATTCCCTCTGGGAAATCTTTGTGACCACATGTTCTGGCACTGGGCCGTGAGTCTTGTACTTGGTGCGAGCAGCAGGAAGAGAATCCTCTTCTTCCATGAGCCCTGAAACTCATTTCCATGTCTGGAATTGGATCAATTCAGTCACTGAGATTGAAGAATTATATGCTTTAAAGAGCTATCTGCTGAGTTAAAACATGCCCATCGTATCCGTCACTCAGGTTTGCGGGCTTCGTCTGTACAAGCAAGCTGTGGGGATTCAAGACACTAAAATACTTACTTTTCACTTCTTTATAGGTCACTATGTGATAGGTCTTCCTGGTCCAACTCAGCAAGGGCCTATCACTATATGGAGGGGTGAGATGGGATGGGGGTTTGGAGAGAGAAAATTGGTTGATGAAATTTATCTTGCTTGTTTTCTCCCAGAAATTCTAAAATTGTCTGGCTTCCTTTTACAAGGACTTAGAGCCAGAAACAAAACTATCTAATTTCCTGATTTCTGTAGTTGGAAAGATAAACAAGGCTTTCTGTGGTCTCCTATCAAATACTGAGAAGGGCTGTGTAAAGTCAGGTCATTGCATGTTAATCAAGCTTTTTTTTTGTTTTCCTCCTAAAAATCCCTGTCACTGATGCTACAGAGAACATTAACAAAACACGCTCTATCTTTGGAAAGCTTTAGCACTTTTTTTTTTTTTTAAAGATTTTATTTATTTATTTGACAGACAGAGATCACAAGTCAGCAGAGAGGCAGGCAGAGAGAGAGAGGGAAGCAGGCTCCCTGCTGAGCAGAGAGCCCAATGCGGGACTCGATCCCAGGACACTGAGATCATGACCTGAGCCAAAGGCAGCGGCCCAACCCACTGAGCCACCCAGGCGCCCAGCTTTAGCACTTTTTATAAAATCTATTTTTAGAGAACTTCGGTGCTAGATAGAAGGAAGAGTGAATGAAGAGAACAGAAGAGAAGGGATGATCAGAGGATGGTTCATTTTGGGGAAAAACCTCTCTGCTTGTGGTGCCATTGTTGATTAAGACAAGATCCAGGCTGCAATCCTGTGAGCAGGTGGCTGAGGTGTGGTGGAGGGAATGATCTTTATTTCTAAGGAGGTCAAGAGAACTTCTAATTGTTAGATCACTTGCTTCAGTGTCGAAGTTTCTAAAACTGATGGTATGCTTGTGTGGGAAAGAGGACATCTCTCCGAAGGAATGAGGGAGAGGAGACAGACATAACAAACACAATGAGAAATAACACAGGCAAAATCTGATGATATGATGCAAAGGAACTACAATTTGTGAAAATGGGAGGAGAATTTATTTAGGTGTAAAGACTGGGAACTTAAAACCCATTAGCCTTAAGTTGCTAAAGTGAGGTGCATAAGTAAGAGAGGAAACAAAAAGCAGAGGACCCGGAAACTCAGGACATTGCCCAATTAACTAGAAAAGAGGTATATGGAGAAGAGTTCTGTCGATCACAGACCCTGAATCCGATAAGAGACGGTGGTAAGGGTTTGGGAGGAGAGGAGAAAATAGGAGATGGGTCATAGTAGAATATATTCAGAGCCCTATAGAAATAAATGTCTGTTCAGGATTCTGGGGTGAAAGGAGAGGTTTGTTAATAATGCGATGGACCTCAGACCTCAACTTTTAGCAAAAGCAAGAAAAGATAGGTTTTCCTGTGACCAGGTTGGGTCCTCCAGACCGGGAGTATTGGAAGGTTGCAAAAATAGAAAAGGCAACAGCCTGCAATGGGAAGAGCAGGTAACGGCCAGTGTACGGCCACTGTTCTGCCCAGCTACTGTAGCAAAGAGCACAGTTACCCTTGGTAAATTGCCTATATCCGCTGATCTTCAGAATGAATTCAGAGCTGTTACATAGATTAAATCATCACAACACCCAATGTTAATCATAGCTACTGTGTATCAAGCACTTGGTATGGGGCTCAGGTACTTTGCATACAATTAATTTATTAATCCTAGCAACAACAACCCTTGATGTTAGATACCACAATCTTAATTTGCTGTGAGGTAATTTCAGTTCTTTGAGGCTAGGGTCTTTGAAACATGAAACCAGAAATTAGTTCACGGTTTTCCAGTTTCAGAACAAATAATCTTCCCTACCTTTTTTAATTGATTTCTACCTTATAGCTGAAATCGATTTGCAATGAAATCTATTTGTCACTGTATTCTGGAAGTTCTCAAAGTGTCGTCCCAGAACCCGCAGCATTAACATCACCTGTGAATTTGTTAGATAATCAAATTCTCTGTTTGCTCCACACCTACCGAATCAGAGAAGCTTGGAACTCAGAAACCTGCCTTTTTTCAAGTCCTTTGATTCTGAGGCATGCTAAAGTTTGAGCACTACTGCTTGGTCAGAAATCTTTGTAGAATGCACTGGACACATCATTAACACTACACACCTTCCCTTTTTTGGTATGTGCAAAGAATGTGTGCAACTGCTCAGTATAGTAACAGCATACGGTTCTAAATTTCAGTTTTGCAACAAAATCTTGTGAGAGACATTGTTTGGAAAACGGCCCCTCAACTTTTTTTATTGCTGTGTTCGAGATACCCCAAGTCTCAAAAATCTACCCAACCAGGGTTCAGGTCTTAAAGAATCACAGGTCAACTTCATCTTTTGCTATTCTGTCAGGTATTTCTCATGATATTTCATCCATTCTTTGACCTCTATTTTCAAGTTATTTTCTCTTTTGTGCCTCAAAAGACTTAAATCTGTTTCTGCGTTTCTTTTTGCCTAAAGGAAAGGTGTATTTGAGGCTACAGTTTATTTAAGCAAGAAGCCTCAGGAAATCTTAGCACAAAAAGGTCATCATGTCATTACCTGTCATCAGATGTTGGTGCACGGATATGAAAGTTTAGGCACTAACTCGATAAGCACTGATATTACTGGCAAATTAGTAGATAGCACTGAACAAATTTATTCTGTGAAATCACTTCGCTGAAATCGGACTTTAAAGGTTCTGACCGGAATGACCAAACATTTTTAAAACAGACTCTGTGCCTAGTATAGGGTGAATCATCAAAGAATGTAAATTGAATCAAGGAATGAATGCGTTCAAGAATCAGGAATTCAGACTACATTCAGAGAAAAGAAGGCACTGTGTAATACATCCTCTGATCGCAGGTCTACATGGAGAGTTGTCGATGTTCTGGGGGTGGTAATCACATTAGAAAACATGATTATTCATCAAAAATAACTTTCCTAATATTATCAGTATCCAATAAGTGTTTATGGTTGTTGGTAACAATTAAGGATAGAATCTTAGAAAATATTGTTTTTATTTGCAGATGGAAGTACTGAGAATTTTGTTGAATTACTGCATTCTGGGATATGTATTGGTTACTTATATCCCCAAAGGTACAGGGATTCCACACCTATAGATATACAGTATATTTTGAAGAATTCTAATAATTTTCATTAATCAAACATTATCTAGAATAGTTTGAATATATCAAATTAATGAAAGGATGTATACCTCATGACACTAACTTCCATCTTTCCTGGGTTCCCTCTAACTGTGTGGGCCACAGTCTTCACCTGTAAAATGGAAAAATGATAAGCTAGCCATACGTACAAGGTACTAGTTTCTAATAGAGTTTGGGGTTTCCTGTGGAAAATATCATACTGGACTTTGTTTTTAAATAGAAGAAAACTCACACTGTTAATTGTTTTTTATTAAAAAATTAAGTTATGTTACCTGTCTATAAGCTTAGAGTGTCTACAAGGCCCCAAACTGGGACAAAATTATTTTTTCTCCACATACCACAAAGGGCTTTATGAAGTGCCTTCTCTTCTGTGTGAGCTCTGGGCTCTTACTTTCATCTAGAAAGTGAGGCCGGCAACTATTATTATACTGTGTGTGTACTTTGGAAAAAACTAGAACTGTGCTAGGAGATAGCCTGTGTATTACCTCATTTAACATCACCTATGAAAGGTAGAGGAAATAATATACAACCACATTGCATTTACATTACAATGATAACTTCTAAAATGTAAGTAAGCAAATATTGTGTATTTTATGATTCCTTTTTAACTTTTTCATGTGAACAAAGTGAGCAAGTTCCTTAGGAAAGAAACATACAGAACTATGCAATTGCACAGTATTATAAATTACCTGCCCTTTCATAGGCTTGGTCCCAAGAAATGTTAGATGCAAACCCTACTGAAACACAAATCTTTTTTATTCATTGATAGCCAACTATCTCAAAATCAAAATTTAATTGCTGTATAAAATAATATAGTTATTAAGCCCATTATATGGATTAAAAAGTCAAAGTCTAGTTAAAGTTAAAACTGGCATAAAGCTAATAAGTGGAGGCATTGGGCACAACCTCAGGCAACCTGGCTGTGAGTCTGTACTTTTACATCTACTCCTGAGGCCTTTTCATTGCAGAGGCTTTGGGTGAATCGATGTTGTACCTACACCATTTTTAGAGTATCTTTTTTATCTTCTACCCTTAAAAATTGGGAGAATCTTAATGTTCCTCTTCTGTAACAAAATTCCATATTTTTAAATTGCTTTGCAGTAAATGGGAAACTAATTTTATCTTATTTTAGAAACTTTGATAGAACTATGCACTAATTTAAAATATGCAAGAATACCAGGGCACCTGGGGGGCTCAGTTGGTTAAGCATCTGCCTTGGCTCAGCTCCTGATCCCAGTGTCCTGGGATGGAACTGACATTGTGTCTCGCTCCGTGCTCCGTAGGCGGGAGTCTGCTTCTTCCTCTCTCTCCGCCCCTTTTCTCCCCACCAACTTGTGCACGCTCTGTGTCAAATGAATAAATGAAATCATAAATAAATAAAATAATAAATAAACAAATAAATAAATATGCAAGAATACCTAATGGACAATATGTGCACACTTTGGGGTGACTGTTTCATACTATGATTTTAAAAAAAGATGATCTCCATGACTTAGATGCAAATATAAATTCATTATTTGGGCCCTTATCTCTGAATGGTTCCTAAGAGTAGCTTGAGAATAACATTGATTTTTATTTTTTGATTGTTGATTTTTATTTTTTAAAGATTTTATTTATTTATTTGAGAGAGAGACTTTGATTTTTATTTTTTAAAGATTTTATTTATTTGAGAGAGAGACAGTGAGAGAGAACATGAGAGGGGAGAAGGTCAGAGGGAGAAGCAGACTCCCCGCCGAGCAGGGAGCCCTATGTGGGACTCCATCCCATGACTCCAGGATCATGACGTAAGCCAAAGGCAGTTGCTTAACCAATTGAGCCACCCAGGTGCCCGGGAATAACATGTGTTTTCAAAGAAATTTGCATGGCTGGAAAGAATGGGAAAGGTACAGAAAAGGAAGTAAACTGAAAAAATAAGACTAAAAGCAATCAAGATATATAAATTCACTTACTGAAATTTAACTGAATTAAAGAGTTGTGCTTGAAACCAAAGTAACTAGAACTCCCCTGGGGAACCATTACTGGCACTCACTTGGACAATGACCTGCATTGTACAGGATTTGTGACTTGCCTCACTAGAAAACGTGGTCTCACCTCTCACTTGCCAACTTTTTGATCTTTGAATTTCCTCTTGATTTGATAGCTTTAGAAAAAAATGGGGTTTTGTTCCATCATGTAATAGAATATTTGAATCACAGTGGTGTCCTGACTAACCTCAGGGAGAGATAAGTAATTATGGAATCCTTTTGAAATAACGGTTGCTAACAATTTACCTAGGTTCTTAGTATCAACCTTGAGCCCTGAATACACACCAGTAGATGCATGACCCCTGATCTAATCAGTTTCAAATTTTTCCTTTGCAGCTTCATAACTGGTTTTTGATAGTCCCTAATGGACTTCTTCTCCTTCATAACTAACTACAAACCTTTATTCAGAATCCTATACAACTGGTTCTTAAAATACCATCAAAGACAATTCTCTGGAACCTGAACCTTTATGGTCACACAGTACTGTAAAAAATTAAGTTCACTAGAAAGTGTGACCGAACTTAGACTGAATTTTATTGCGGCCCAGCTGGATAAATGAATACTGAATGGGAATTTGCATAGGGAAAAATGGCACAACTACACCAACCTTTTTCAGAAATAGAGTTTGAAAACGTGCAGCTGATTTCAAGAAAGGTTTACTGTCACATTTGTGGCCATGCAATTGTCAAGTGCATGGCTGCCCATACTTTATCAATTGACAGTATGACCATTCTTCAGGACCCAGATGGGTCGGTCTTTTGGGAAGCCTTCCCTGATCACATTAGTCCACAATGATTTCTCTTCTCAGTAAACTCTAGTGTGACTCTGTGAATCACGCAGCTCAATAGTATTTACATGCTGCTTTACCTTTCTCCATGTATTCAATCAACAGAACTGTAAGCTCTTCAAGGGCAGAGATCAGACCTGCTTTGCATATTCCCCAAGGCATTTAGAACAAGTGTCTGCCACAAAAATATTTTGTTGAAGGAGTCACTGAACCAAGTGCCATGTCATTACTCACTCCGGTGTCTAAATGACCCTTGAGCACTGATCTTTTTCTTCTCCGAACTTCTGAGAACTCTTGTCTCCAATATGCAACACGACGCTTACTCACGTGCTCTCTTTTATCGTGATTTAACTGTTCTGGGTGTGTTTACCTTACTTCCCCTTTGTTGGGTTGTATTAGGTTGAACCGATGGATAATTATTTACATTTAAACATTTTGATCTGTACATCTCTCAGCATCATGTGGCTCTATCTAAAATGTTTTTTAAAGCAGAATCTGTGTCATATTTTATCACCAGCCCTTTCCCAGCCTGAGAGCTTCGTAGGTGTTACTTAACCAATCAACTCAAACATAAATCAAAGGTTAAAGTCTCAGTAATTATGCTTTACAATACATGATTTAAGTGACTTTATACTTATGACATTTTATTTGTACATTAAAAAGCATCGTTCTATTTATATCTGCAAATACATTTACAGGAGAATTAGCTTTGTTTAAAAAGAAACAACCAGCCATGGATTTTGCCACTCAAAAAGCTGAATACGTGAGAACCTATAATAAGTACAAGGGTACACATTCTCTTGGCCGAAGTGCAGAATCCAGTCATTCCACAGAAGCTTGGATTCTAAGAGGTCTGCCATCTGAGCCAAGCAAGTCAGTAAACCGACTCCTTGGAGCATGTGGTCTCTTCAATGTGTGATGATTTTTCTAGAATAGAGATTCCACTAACTGTACTGATAACTTATTTTCGTGTCTAATTTTCATGGCCATGAAGAAATTCCTGTGTGTGTCGGGCACAAAGATGTCTTAGTAAAATTTGAATCCATTTTTTCCTTATTTAGCTCTCTATAAAGCTATGTCACTATTGATCAACTGTTTCCTCCTCTTCCTTCTCTGCTTGGATTGTGAGAAGGCTGAGGAATTGCTGTATAGTTAACAAGCACCAAGGAAACTGCCTGCACCATCTGTGCTCATTTAATATCTACTTAAAAAAAAATCTTAAAGAGAAAGAAAACGTGGTAATGTTTCAAAATGATGGAAGCAAAATACGTATGTAGTGACTAGGTTCAAAATACTGGCCTTAGGAAGAATTGTTATTATAATTAATATCAATGGTGATAGACAACCTTTTTGCAACTCTCTCTGAAAAACATCTGTGAAATATGTCCTGAAAACAGTCTGGCTACTGACTAACTGTCAAACACAGACTCAAATACCTAGAGCCCTCCAACACAGAATTCTGCCTTCCTGAAGTGCTTTCGCTTCCTTTCTGAAATCTGTCAAGCAAACTTGCCACTTATTTCCTCCTTCCCCTCCTCTCTCCCTGACCCAACATGACATACCCTTAAGGAACAGTTTGAGACTCTCTCTTCCATGAAGACGCTTCTCTTTTCTGATCCTTCGTGTTTGTAATTAGACTACACTTTAAGTTAGCTGTAGGTTTAGTTTGTTTTCCAATTGATTCATATGATTTAGTCTTCTCTCCCTAGTTCTACTGTAAAATTCTTTAGGGCAGCAATACACATTAATTGATTAATAGTCCCTGACAAAATGATTCTTCTTTTAGATCTCCAGGCAGAACAGAAGAACTGCATAGTAAAACATATGCACGTGTGCGCATATACACACATCAGAAATCACTGGAGATTCTAGACCCAGTATTATGAAATGAGTCAGACTTCCTCTATATGTATTACTCTTGGTTCCTGGATTCCCTTAACTTGACATTCTTGAGCCACTCTATTTGTCTGATCTAATTTTGGTAAGCAGCAGAGAAATAATGATGGCTTCCTAGAAAGGCCAGCATGAGTTTGTCAAGGCACAATGAAAAATGTTGAGTCTTTTGAAAAACAACCTGAGGGTTTTGAAGGGGCGGGGGTGGGAGGTTGGTGGAACCAGGTGGTGGGTAGTAGGGAGGGCACGTATTGCATGGAGCACTGGGTGTTGTGCAAAAACAATGAATACTGTTTTGCTGAAAAAATAAATAAATTAATTTAAAAAAATGTTGAGTCTTTAACTCCTGCTTCAACCACATACTGAGAATATTTTAAAGCCTACTTTAACTACACATTGAGCATATTTCATTGGACTTTTTCTCCTTATATCATGGGAGAGCTTTCTTTAGCTGGTTGTACCAGTGTACCCATGATGCCTTGTTTTAATTAGTTGTTTCAACCACAGTCTATTATAAAACAAATTTAAAAATAGAAACACATTATCTTGCGGAGGTGAGAAACAAGGGCTCCTGATCTAAACTACAGAGAGGAGGTCTACCACTTGCAGTTCGGTTGTGGACAAGTTACCTAATCTTTCTGATCTTCAGTTTTGTCACCTCTAAAATGGGAATAACAATAATACTTCCACCACAGAGTTGTATTAGGAGTAAATAATTGAATATATATTAAGAACTTAGAGTAATACCTGGTACTTAGAAGCATTATGTAACTGTTAACTATTAATTACACTCAAACATTTTTAAACAACTTTAAAAGACTCAGTGCATGCTCTGTGGGATAAAACATGTGGACTAGTGGACATAAGGGGGGCATAGCCAAAGGGCAGTAGGGGCATGGTGCAGGGCATGTTTCCGTTGCTGAGGGAATTACAAGACTTGCAGAAAAGAAGCTAAAGGTGATTTTTGAAAGGAAAAGGAGTTTTTAACAAGCAAAGGAAAGCAATTCTAGGCAAAGGGGACATTAATGCAATAGAATTGTACTAGGGACAACTCCCACAGCACAAACCAGACCATTGAAAAGTAGTCTCTGTCCTATAGAAGCTCATATGTAGGAAAGGTGGGACATATCATACATAATCATAGCACTAGAGAGAGTGTAATGAATTTCACGTGAGCACAGAAAAGTACTAAATAGCCATGCAATTGTATCTGTCCTCTATTGACTATCATTTGGTCCTCATACCGACTTCAGATTGTGAATATTTCCTCCATTTTACAAACGAAGCAGGTGAGGTATACAAAGACTGAAAAAATATACCCGGGGTCGCACAACTAATTAGTGGTAGAATGGAATCGCAACTTAAATTTATCTGTTAAGATGATGAAATTAACAACAGACTAAGTTTGATTATATTTAAACTGTGTATTAATTGAAGGGTAGAAACTGCCTGAGGGTAATTAGGGTTTGAGGGGTAGTGTTAGGTGCATGGTTCCCAAAAGTCAAATTTTGAAAAAGTAACCCAAAGTGAGAATTGATTTATTCAAAGAGGGCTTATCTTCTTTACTCTTAAATAAAGCATCTCCAAAGTGGCTGTTTGATCATACAACAAATAATTACCATAATCACACCCATGTCCACTCCATTCAGTCAGACAGTCAATTTAACTGACTCCCCACCCCCTACCACTGACTTGACATTGAGGAGAATGTTGGTAGGTAGAAGAGCATCTGCATATTAGCATTAATGGGATAGCTCTCTAAAATTGTTCTTAACAGAGCTTATCGAAATAAAACTAAAACCTTGGCAAGCATTAGTCATGCTAATATAAATTGTTGGTTTGAAGGTTTTATCTGAATTGTTTGCCTCGTACACCCCTATGGACAGTCTAGATAAAAAAGGAAATAATGTGAGCAAGAGAAAGCAGGCAGAGAAAATTTGCAAGAACAGGTGTGTTATTTTTCTACCAATCATCTGAATCCTATCGACCTTTTCTTCAATTTAAGCTATTCTGGTCTATTCTGCTTGCTGTTTATTCTCTGTGCTGGTGCATTTTCATTTCTGCTCTTTTATTGACTTTTGGTTCCCATTCCACTGAAGGTCATGGCTCCCTGGCTACCTCTCCCACACCCCTAACAGGAGGCGCAGGAGACTGGATCTTCATACACAAAACTAAGAGAGAACACTAACCCAGTTATCCAAACAGTTGAGATAAAAGCATTTACGCATCTGAACCATCCATCTAATTGATTCTTTTTTCCACTTTACTTATCACATCTGTCCTGTGAATACTGTCAGTCACATTCCAGCTGAAGCCATAATTACGCCCATGAACGTTCACTCCATTCAGTCAAACAATCAATGTAACTGACTTTTTCCCCCACTGACTTGACTGGTCAGTGGGAGTGACAGATTAGTTGTTTCAGAGTCTTATAGAAATGGCCTTCGAAATTATGTTATAAAAGCATGTCTTAAGCCAGTTCTGGGTAGTTCTCTGATGCTTCTTGCATCCTGTGCTCTTATTAAAGACTCTCTCCATGAATGAGTGGTGGAGCAGCTTTAAAACAATTACAAGCATTTAAAAAGTAATTACCAGAGAATTCCACTGCAAACAAAATATCTATTTTGACTACCATGAACAACTCTGCACAAACACTTTCTCTCTCTCTCTCTCTCTCTGTGTGTGTCACAGATGTAGCTATCCATTTCACAGAAGATTTAATTACAAATTTGTCTTCCTTATCTTCCAGGCCCACATTGCTGCTTGAGAAAAATAGAAATAATGCAGGTAGGAGTGGCAGAAGAGTTAGAGTCCAGAGAGGTTGAGGATAAAGATTTAAGATCAAGGAAGAATTTTTTTTTTTTTTTTTTTTTTTAGTAGTAGGACACATGGCCTTGTAATCATTAACCTAAAAATGTGTTGTTTACAATTCATTAGTACTTAATATATTCTGAGAAAGTCAAATCATCATAATATCACACACTGTTCCATTTGTTGCTATATAAGAAATATTTTTTTAAATGAATGACATTTCAGATTTAGTTTTTTGATTTACTGTCTTGTTTTGTTCTGTTTCTCTTATGGAAGGAAGTTATACCACCACTTTTTGGTATGTATCTCTATGAATATGGGCGTGCAAATATAATCTATCTGGTATGTATGCTGTCTTCTTAAATTCTAGCCTCTTGTGGAAGATAATCTCAAGACATGGGATTTTAGGCATTTGTTAAATTCATGTGAACATCCAAGGATACCACAGTCTTTTGCACTATGTTACCACATAGTATGGTAGCCTTTAGTCACATGTGGCTGTTGAGCACCTGAAATGTGTGGCAAGAGTTAGTTTAAAAAAAGAAAGAAAGAAAAAAAATAAAAAAAGAAAGAAAGAAAGGACTGCAAAGCATCTCGTTAGTAATTTTATATAATGATTACCTGTGGAAATGATATTTCAGTTTTAGTGGGTTAAATAAAATCTATTATTAATTTTAATGTCACCTATGCCTTTTTGCTTTGTCCTGTGAGAATTAGAAAATGTTAAATTTCTGACTGGTATTGTATTTCTATTTGCTAGCACTGCTCTAGATAAGGAAGGGCTGCCTCACGAATGTGTAAAGACAGTGAGAGAAGAGACTACTCTATCTGCACATTTTGTCTTCAATGGAGATGGAAGCTAGCACTTCTGGGAGGAATGAAACTTATCTCTGACTACATTCTTAATAAGCCTTGGAATTAGAAGACTTCTTAAGTCCACAGTGGTGCCCACTGGCTAAATTTTTGGCAGAAAAGTACTGCCATTTCAGCTCCAGGGAAAATTTGGTTGGAGGGAATAGAGGAAGAGAAGAAACAAGAAAGAAGGTCAAAACATGGATGGAACTTCACCATTAAACATAAAAAATAAACAATTGCCTAGTCTGGTACTATGTAGCTAGAACGAAGACAGCTAAGTAATTTGATACATTGTGTACTTTCTGGCAAAAAGCCATCTATATTTCCACTCGTTTTCCTGGTAAGGACCCACAGAGGCAATTGTGTGGTTTAGCATAAGCTAGTCTTTTGTTCTTATGGCACATTTGTTTGAAATTTTGTTTTTCTTTGCCAAGACCTTCTTCCCACTGATACCTTAATAAACAGAAGGCTTTCTACCACTATGTTTTTCTTTTTTACCCTACTTCTTAGGGCTACAACGATACTCCTTGAGACTAAGTTATTCAGCAGCTAATTGTCTCAGTAGAAGCACTAAGGTTCTGGGAGAGTTTACCATCCACACACCAGAACAAAAAAGTACACCTGTGGAGTAGAAGACCAATGCCGTTTATAAAAGTTTGCTGTTACAGTCAGAGAACTTTACTTTAAAATGCCTCATCCAAAAACAGGCAGAAAATTACCATATCCAATCAGTCAAATTGAAAGCCTGGCTCCTGTCTAACAGTCCCTTGTTTAGGGACCACCTTCCATTCTTTTGAAACACAGGGGAGCAGGGCTGTCATGAAAATGTAATGCTTCTCCTTGAAATGCTAATCCTTGTTGCCATTTTATCATCCCCATGAACCTGAACCCTCTAACGGGAATTTTAGGAAGATAATGACATTCTTTGTAGTGTTGAGAGAGATGATCTCCTCTGAAATAGATAAAACTCCAAATCCTTCCCAAGCATCACATATCTTGCTATGAGTCAGGCAATGACACAGGTGGTCAAATGAATGCAGAGAAAAAAGTCAACAAACAGGATTATTTCTGCTTCTGCATTGAGTCTGTGCTGATAGCAATATTTTCTGATCGAATAAATTCAATAAGCAATACTTTCACATAATTGTACCATAGGGAGGGAGATTCAAAAACAAAAACAAAAACAAAAAAATTTACCTTTACTGGCTTATTATCAGTGGCACAACTTAAGAACAAGCAAAGGGAAGAGGTGTATACGGCAAGTGTGGGGGAAGGGAGACGTGTAAGTCTCCATGCTCTATGTACATCGCTCTCTCAGAGCTTCTATGTGCTCACCAATCCAGAAACCCCTGAAGACAAATGTAGTACTTTTAGGTATATTATTATATATTTTATGTTTTAGCTTAGTAATATTTTGAATCACTTTTTAAATTAGAATCTGCCACTATCTTCCATAGATCCACACTATCCACAGCTTCAACCTACATACCATTTTAAGGGGCAGTCAATAGAACCTCAAAGTACCTGAATTTCAGGACAGTCTTTGTCCTAGCAGAAAGCACATCCATCTCACCCTTTATCTTCTGAAATGCAGCTTTTCGTGTGGGGACTCAATGCAAGGAGATTACACGTTTTCCCCCACCTGGATTAGGAGATCACTTTTTATGCTTAGAACCCTGCACAAACTTGATGTTATTTTCTGTTTGGCTAGCCCTTGAACTAAGTTTCCCTCAAAGTAGGGACTATCTGACTGCATCACCAGTACCTAGGACACTACTTAGAATGTAGAGGATGATCAGTGTATTGCTAAACTTCTCACAAACAAATACTGGGGGGCGCCTGGGTGGCTCAGTGGATTAAGCCGCTGCCTTCGGCTCAGGTCATGATCTCAGGGTCCTGGGATCGAGCCCCGTATCCGGCTCTCTGCTCCGCGGGGAGCCTGCTTCCTCCTCTCTCTCTGCCTGCCTCTCTGCCTACTTGTGATCTCTCTCTCTGTCAAATAAATAAATAAAATCTTTAAAAAAAAATACTGGGCAAATTCAATTTTTGCCTCAGCAGGAAATTCTCCCATGCTCTCACATCTGGTGCTTTGTTATTGTACTTCCAATAAAGCATTTAGTAGAAGTGCTTCATATGTGCATAAAATGTATGCCAATGGAACAAATGAACTTGGGAAGGATAGGGAAGAGAAAGAAACTATTTACTTAGTGCTGGTGAGTTCTTCCAAATAAAGCACCTAATGTACATTTAGTCCCAGAGTGAGCAAGAAATGGAAGACGTACCATTGTGATTCCTGTAGTTTGCCTCAGTTTGCATTTGTCTTCCAGAAAGTGAATATCTTGGTATACAGGTTCTACTATTTAAATAGCTCTTTATTTATCTATCTGTCATCTAGTCAATCTGAGATAATGACCAATAGGAAACCCACCAGAAACAAACAATGGTCTAATCCCATACATAGGAAAAACTGCCTGCCCATGAGTATTGAAGAATGGTTTTGATCCCAGTTTGTCATGTTTTTATGAAAGACTTAAGGGATATTCAAGAGTAATTGAAATGCACAAACTTCTAATTCCCCATAGTAATTAAGAACATGAATTTTCATATCAGATAGATCTAGAGTTGACACCTGGTTCTGTCACAGATTAGCACTTAAATTGAAAAAGCTAGGTAATGTCTTAGCCTCCAATTTTCCTATTGCAAAATGAGATAATAATAGGGTTGTTGGGAAATCAGATGAAGAACTGTATTCGGGGAATGGATTATTCTACAAATTTTTACTAAGTGTTCTACTATATGCTAGGCATAGTAATGGCAATGCATTTAGCTACTAGTATTATTATTTTTATTTCTAATTGTTTTGCTATCCTGCTTTCCTGACTTGCTGTCCTTGAAACCCACTAAGTCATTCTTTCTCTGGTGATCACCTTTCTGCAAAGTCCCATTATCTCAGAATGACACTAATTTTCTCACGTTTGTACAGTATAAATAGACTATTCTGACAATTGTGTTTAAATGCAAAAGGGGGATTTTGAATTTTGTAGTTATAAGCATTCTCAACATACAAAATTGTTTAAATGTCATATGTATATCCTTTATGTCATATTCACCATAGTAGAATTTTTAAAATTATTTAAAAAATAGTTTCTTCCTAAAATTCTGCAAATAAATAAATGAACAAACACCCATCATTAGATTTTTCATCTTTTAGCTGATATGAAATACATTTCATAATCTCTTTGGAATTTGTACATTATTGATCTACAGGAATCAACATAAGAAAAGCCTAGCTCTAAAGTAGACTTAGGGGGTGCCTGGGTGGCTCAGTGGGTTGAGCCTCTGCCTTCGGCTCAGGTCGTGATCTCCGGGTCCAGAGATCGAGTCGCGCATCGGGCTTTCTACTCAGTGGGAAGCCTGATTCCCCCTCTCTGCCTGCCTCTCTGCTTACTTGTGATCTCTCTCTCTGTGTCAAATAAATAAATGAAATCTTTTTAAAAAACATAATAAAGTAGACTTAGGAGAAAAATGTTATTTTTTATTTAAACCTTACATTAGTTATTTATGTAGTTCTGCACTATACTCAGATAAGGACATTAATTTATTTCTCATTTATGAAATGTTAATATTTTTAAAACTTGAAATTTATCACTGGATGTAATACTGTATAAAATGTATTTGTAGATTAAGTATATTTGAAAATTCTTAATTATAATTTTAAATTGAGTAAATGGTCATTAAGTTGGGTAATGGCCATTTACAAAGGAATTAGTGATTGATACATAGTCATGTAAGTAAAGTTGCCGTGTCCAATACTGCCCTAATAAGACATTTATCTTAGATCTGTGTGTCTAAGATAAATGTTTAATTTAGTGTAATGCCTCATGAAGACCCTGTCCTCTGTTCTTAGTATATATACACACATATATGTGTGTGTGTGTGTGTGTGTGTCCATATATATATATATATATATATTTTTTTTTGGAGAGCAGCTTTAACACAGGAAGAACTATTCAAGATTCCTATAAATTCCCCATAGCAATCATCTCTTATTTGCAATATTTCTAGTGTACATATTAGTTACTTTCCTATTCCAAATACATTTTGACATATTTGCATTATCTCTTGCCGAACATGTGAAATTAACATAACATTTTTTTTAATATCTTTTGGGGAAAAATTATCTTTCATCTAAAGTTCAAGCATTTGGTCTAATGACATTCTACCTTATAGTCCAAAATGAACCCAATTTGAAGGTCAATTTCTTTCTTTATTTGTTAATAACAAAATAACTCATCCAGTTTATGGTTAAATCATTGAAATGAATCTTAATTATAGGTCTTCCAATTGGCTCACATTGCAAACATCTCATTTTCAAGAATCACTATCCATAGAGGGTTCGTCAGATGTTTGCATTCATGCTCATCAACTGTGCAGATATCCTGACAGCACAAGGAAAGGTAACTCCCGAGTAGAGGTTTATATGAAGTCATACTGACCCAGGTGTTCATTAAAAATGTGGTTTCTTCAGTCCAGCATCAGAGGTGCTAACTCTAAATCTTTGCAGATAAAGCAACTAAATCTACATATTTCAAAAATATTTACTAAGGTTTAGATACTAGCGTTTACTAATCGCTTTCTTATGCACAAAGATGTAAGTGGTAAAGTCAACGGGTAGATCCCCGTACTGAGCAATAACCACCATCAAAGAAGTTGAACATGTAACTAAGCGACCACCTATACTGGATCACATATTTTCAGTTCTGGATAATGGTCAACATAGAAATTGGTTGAAAATATCACCTATCTGGGATAAATCTGTATTAATCATCATGGCAAAATGTCTTCCTCAGGTAAAATGACAGAAACATTGAAAGCTGAGGAAAATGCCTATTTTAGTAAGTACAGGGAAAATAAATGTTTATAAAGCAAACAAGATTATGGATTAAGAGAACCCCTTTTTGAAAAGTGAGGGGTATGGCAAAGGAGAGCATGGGTATGTGTGTGTGTGATAAGAACTTAAAGTGGAACCGGCTCCCTGAATGTTAAGGAAGCTTAATGCCAACAACCAGGAAGTTGGAGAACCCAGAAGGAGAAACAGCCTTCCCCTGGATCATTTTCCAACACAGTACCTTCTCCGCTGCTTCAGTAAATGTGCGCACGGCACAAAACACTTCCTTTGAATCTCTGTGGAATCAGCCTTGCCTTGGACCATCAGCATCAGCCTCACATGGGAGTTTGTTAAATAAGCAAGATCTCGGATCCCACCCCAGACTGACTGATTCAAACCCGCAAATAAACCAGATGCCCACATGATTCACATTTCCATAAAAACCTAAGAGGCACAGACCTGGAAAATTTTCAGTTCAAGTATGAAGAAATGATATCTGACTTCTCCCTGTTTCACTGACCTACCTTTCCTCCTAGTATGCCCTCCTAATCCTTCTTTTGCTCTCAATCCCACCATTTTGTATGAGGTTTTCCTCAGGCACCAGATAAGAGGAAGTCCTCTCTCTTAGGAATCTATGTAAATTTTAATTAGACACTTCTTCTACATGAGTTTTTATTTATCTTTTCTAATTGAGAAAAAAATATGATGTTTATGTACATTTGTATCCTCAGCATTCAGCAGTGTACTTGTCTTATTATTTTTTTTTTTAAGCACCTATGCACAGTAGAAATGTTCTAGACTTGGCAACTATGCTAAATGATGAACCAAACGTATCATTGTCTGTATAACAAACAAAGTTTGAAATTTTCAAGCATGAATGTGGAGAAGAAAGAGTGAAGTCTAAGGCAACTGTGAGTTTGGCTCAGAATATCTATTCTAATTTTCTTCTAGTGTGGCTTTCCCTTCATGTGGGGGGCAAAAGGCTAAAAACAAAAACTTTTCCAATTCTTTTCCAGCTGGTGATCCAAGTTTGGTTCAGATTCCACATCAGATGCAGTCACATGAGATTTGAAATTGGAATTGGGATGAGTGGGGTACTGAGCATGTGTTTTATCAATGTGGATTATAGTAAATATGGTATGGTTCTGGAACAAACTCCATCTCTAAGGCTTGTTGATTTAGCAGAAATGGCTCCTTGATAGTAGCAAATGTGGCACAATGCGGGACCCTGAAGCTATAATGGCAGCATCCTGATTTTTGCACATGAGGTTTCCTGAGTGGAGCACAGTGATTCTGTTCTGGAACCAGTTACTGTAACTAATTTAGCAGCTCAGAGGAAAGCAGTCTTATGTTTTTGTATGTAACGAGGGATGTCCCCTGATTTGACAAGTAGCTTCCCAACCATAGCAAGAGAAGCAACTCCTTTGGCAGTTTGATTCTGTAGTACAGATTTGAGAATAGATTCTGGAATCTCATTCTGCAGTATTCAATAATCTTTTTTTTTTAATAATCTTAATAATCTTAATAATTTTTTTATTCAATAATCTTAATAAGTCTATAAGCCATCTGACATGCAGTAATAAAACCTTTTATTCAAAATAGCTGACGTGGAGAGGCACCTGGCTGGTTAAGTTGGTATAACATGTGACTCTGGATCTTGGGGTTGTGAGTTCAAGTCCCACTCGTAGAGATTATTTAAAATGTATGGATAGATTATTCAAATTTTTTTTTAAAACCTTTAAAAAGTATTGTCTAGTGGTGCCTGGGTGGATCAGTCAGTTAAGCATCTGCCTTCAGCTCAGGTCGTGATCCCAGGGTTCTGGGATCGAGCCCTGCATCAGGCTCCCTGCTCAGCGGGGAGCCTGCCTCTCTCTCTATCTGCATCTCCCTCTATCTGCCTCTCCCCCAGTTCATGATCTCTCTCACACTTCTCTCTCTCTCTCGCAAAAGTAAATAAATAAAATCTTTAAAAAAAAAAAAAGTATTGTCTAAAGCGGAATCTGTTCCCTGTAGAATACTGACTGATAGGGAACTTCAAAGAAAATGCACAGAATACATTAAAGGGTAATTATTAAAGGCTCCTTTTAAAGTAAATCAAGTGTTTGAGTCGAATAATATATGACCCTGATATAGGTGTAGTGTGATCTCTTTCTGTTTCACGTCTAGCTAATTTCTTCTCCCTTCTTTCTATTCCTAATCTGTTGTCTTGCTTTTCAGAGAAAAGATAGGCATAGACTATACACTCAGTCATAATAGGTGGGAGGAAATGGTTTTTTGAAATGCCATATCATATTTCTCATTTGCAGTGTTTGGTTTCTCATTACGGTACAATGATCTTAATTCAAATCAAACTCATTTTCCATTTTATCCTCAAGTGTACACTCTTACTTTTTTCTTTTCCTATAACAAAACAAACAAACAAACAAAAAAAGAAAACTGCTGAATTTCTTATTCTTTTTCTTCATTCCCCTTTCTTTGGAAAAATTGTATTTAAAAAATTATTCAATTTATAAAAAAAAAAAGCAAAATAGTTTACCCCTTTATACCATCCTTCACCCCTTACTGCTTACAATCAGCAGTCTGTTCTCTGTATTGATAAGCTTATTGGTTTTGGTTTTTATTTTAGGTTTCACACATAAAAGAAATCGTATGGTATCTGTCTTTTCTCTGTGTTATTTCACTTATCATAAGGCCTTTGGTGTCTTCAAGGTCCATCTGTGTTGTCACAAAGCAATACTGAATTATTTTCATGAATGAATAATATTCTACTGTGATTTATTCATTCATCCATTGATGGACACAAGTTGTTTCCACAACTTGGCTCTTATAAATAGTGCTGCAATGAACAGGTGAGTGCCTATATCTTTCTGGGTGAGTATTTTATTTTCTTTGGATAAATACCCATGAGTGGAATTGCTGAATTATATGGTAGTTTTATTTTTAAATTTTTAAGGAATCTCTATACTGTTTTCCATAATGGTTGCACCAATTTTCATTCCCACTATGAATGCAGAAGGGTTCCCCTTTCTCAACTGCCTCACTAAGATTTGTCAGTTCATATCCGTTTGATAATATCCACTCTAACAGATGACAGATGAGATCTCTTTGTGATCTTGATTTGCATTTCCCCAATGATTAATGATGTTGGACATCTTTTCATGTATATGTTGGCCATCTGCATGTCTTCTTTGGAAAAATGTCTTTTTAAATCTTTTACCCATTTTTCAATCAGATTGAGTTTTTGTTGATTAAGTTGTATGAAGTCTTTATATATTTTGGGTATAAGCCCCTTAACAGATATATGATTTGCAGTTATTTTTCTCTCACTCAATAGGTTGCCTTTTTATTTTGTTGATGGTTTCTTTTGTTGTGCTGAAATGTTTAGTTTGATGTGTGTGTGTATATATGTATATACACATGTGTATGTGTATATACACATGTATATACACATGTGTATGTGTATATATGTATATACACATACATATATACACACACACATCAAACTATATATATATATATATATATATATATATATATCTCACGAAGGCCTATGTCACGGAGTTTACTGCCTTGTTTTCTTTTAGAAGTTTTATAGTTTTAGTTCTTACATTCAAATCTTTAATCCATTGTTAGTTCATTTTTGTGTATGGCTCACCATATATCATATGTGGTCCACTTTCATTCCTTTGCATACAGAAGTCCAATTTTTTTCAAAATTGTTTATGGAAGAGACTGTCCTTTCCCCTTTGTCATAAATTAATTGACCATATATGTATGGGTTTATTTCTGGGCTCTCTATTCCATTCCATTGACCTATGTATTTGTTTTTATGACAATACCATGATGTTTTAATTACTATAGTTTTGTAATATAGTTTAAAATTAAGGAGTAACTTGGTTCTTTCACAAAGATCTCTTTAGGTATTTAGATCTTTCGTGGTTCCATAAAAATATTAGGAGGGAGGTGGGATTGGGAGAGGGGGAGCGGGCTATGGACATTGGGGAGGGGAGGCGAACCATAAGAGACTATGGACTCTGAAAAACAACCTGAGGGTTTTGAAGGGTCAGGGGTGGGAGGTTGGGGGAACAGGTGGTGGGTAATGGGGAGGGCACGTTTTGCATGGAGCACTGGGTGTTGTGCAAAAAGAATGAATACTGTTACGCTGAAAAAATAAATAAAATGGAAAAAAAATATTAGGATCATTTGTTCTATTTCTGTAAAAATGCCATTGAAATTTTGGTAGGAATAGCTTTGAGTCTGTTTATTGCTTTACATTATATAGACATTTTACAAATACTTTCCCACTTGTTTGAGCATTCTTTAATTTCTTTCAACAATGTCTTAGAGTTTTCAGAGTATAGGCATTTCACCTTCTTGGTTAAATTTATTCCTAAGTATTTTATTCTTTTTGCTCAATTGTAAGTAAGATTATTTTCTGAATTTCTCTTTCTGATAACTTATTATTTGTGTAAAAACACACAACAGATTTTTGCATATTCATTTTGTAAAATATATAATGTAAAAAAAAACTACCACATTTATGTACATTTGTATCTTTAGCATTCAGCAATGGGTTTGTCTTATAATTGATAATTTGTAGAATTTTATGGATTATAAAAATCCAGATGATCTAGAAGTCAACTGATATGGTCAAAAATAGCAAACTGTCATAAAGGCAGGATTATGATGACAAATATAGAGGCTTATTGCAAATACTAACTCAATCAATACTAACTATTAACAAAATTATATCATGATGATGATTGCTTGTTTTCATTTCTAGTGATACAGCTGTTAATTGTTCACAGGCATTTTAAACTGGCATATGAACTAATAGAAGAACTCCAAAGAATTAGACTAAATTTCAATTTTTTCATACTCTTTAGTTTGTATATGCAGGGTAAAAAGGAAATTATACTTTAAAATAAAGAAATTAAGCTATGTATGTCTGAAATGGAATTTGCTTTTATTTAAAAATATTTATTTTCCCCTTCTTTCCTCATTAGGTTTTCTATATAACTCTCACTGTGGTTAATATCTTTTATGAACTCATACAGCAAAAAAAAATTAAAATTTTTAGTAACTGAAAACTTGGAGATGAAATAACTTTTGTCTATGTTAGAGATTTTATTCTAAATAACATACGAGCTTAAGCACAGAGTACTTTAAAATGTCAAATTTCCTTTTTTTTTTTAAAGATTTTATTTATTTATTTTACACAGAGAGAGAGAGAGATCACAAGTAGGCGGAGACGCAGGCAGAGAAAGAGAGAGGAGGAAGCAGGCTCCCCACTGAGCAGAGAACCCAATGAGGGACTCGATCCCACAAACCCAGGATCATGACCTGAGCTGAAGTCAGAGGCTTTACCCTGAGCCACGCAGGCGCCCCTCAAATTTCCTTTTGAGAATTCTTTCTCAAGGAAAGTAATTATATTAAAGCAAAATAGTCACTTAAAAGGACCAGCTATTGTCATTGTTGTTTTCTTTGTTTTAGTCTCTACAATAAACAAGCATTTCTTTTTCTAATAACATGTTTTAAATGGAATGCAAGAAAAGTATTATTCAAATAGCAGGTAATATTCATTAGACAACACAATGTGCAACAAAGACAGTTTCGAGCTATGGCTACACAGTCTATGAATGCAGTTATTTTGCCTCTTTAATGGCAAACTCAGATAAATGTCGAATTAGTAGGTACTTTGTCAAACATTGTTAAATCTAACCGGTTTAACTGGCTTATTTTTACTCTATTTGGTTAGATAGCATTTTTACCTTACTTTTTAAAAATCTTTAAATATACAGGATGAAAAAAAAAAAGTAGTACCAAAGAGCTTATATAAACATCATTATCTCACCTTACTTCTCCCACCAACCTCTACCTCATCATTTCTGTTTTAATCTTTGTTGGTTATTGCAATAATTTTAAGGTATTGGTTTACAATATTATTTCCTAATTTAGATAGAAACCTCCTGCTACATAAGGTGATAATTTAAGTTCTATTATGTCTCCCCTTCAGTTTGTTCCCTCCTCTTCCTCATTTATAGTTTGTCTAAGGTCTTAGATTATATAATCTAACTCTACTCCATGTTTCATTCACTTTCAGTATTATCATTTGGCTTCCTACTATATCAAATGAAAATACTAGAACCCTTATATTTCCTTATTCCCTTCAATTGCTAGGTTGTTTTTTTTTTTAAGATTATTTATTTTTTAGAGAAAGAATGAGAGCACACATGCAATGAGTGAACACGGGGAGGTGGGCAGAGAGAGTTTTAACATTGTAGATTCTGAGAACAGGACCCTGAGATCAAGACCTGAGGGGAAACCAGGAGTCAGATGCTTAACCCACTGCACCAACCAGGATCCCATTGATTTGCTAGCTTTTATGAGATGGATCAGTTCTTTTTCATTTTCAAAGTGTGTGTATTTTGTGTGTGTGTATTCAATTTTTTTTCCATGTCTGTGTTTCTTTTGACCAAGCTTTTAGAGTTTTGTCTATTTTATTAGTATTTACAAGAACTTGCTTTTGGATTTGTTTGCCCCTTTATAGGTGTGTCTTTGTTGGTTTTTGTAGCATTCTTCCCTTTGAAGATAGTAATTTGGATTTTTCTTTTTTTTAGTTGTATTCTATTTACTATAAAATTTTTTCCTTCCTTTCAGGTTGTTTTCTTTCTTTGGTTGGTTTATATAGGTCTTTCTTACTTATTCTGCTTGTGATACTTTGACATCCATTCATTTATAAGAATGAGAATCATGTTATGAATGCTAATATTCTCCCACTACCAGCCCTAATGTGGGGTACCTGGATCTGTATTCTTGTTAAATCTCTCCTTTGAATAAGATGGGGAAATGCCATATGCATGTGCAGGGTTTGATAACCAGCATGAGTTCAGCAGATAGAGAACTAGTTATTGTACTACTTTCTTCCAAAATTCTAGAATAAAGAGAGTTTTGTTTTTTGATGTCTATGCTAACAGTGGGAACCCTAGTTCACCATAGTTAGCTAAATCTGTTTAGTGTAATGTCTCTCTTTTTTTTTTTTTTTTTTTTTTTTTTTTGATTAGGAGTAAACACCAGGATGCTGGTCACTTTTAGTGGAATTATCAGGGGGTTGGGGAGGAATGGTGAAGGGTAGGAGAGGAAAGCCCCAAAGCAGCTGTATCATGGGCAGCCTCCAGGGAAACTTCCTTTGTTCAGTCCCTTTCTCACCCCATCACCCTGCACTGTGAACACCAAGACTGAAGTGTTTCTAAAGTTCATTCATTGGAGACTCTCCCACATTATTCTAGCAGGCATGTCATTGATCTTATTCTATATATCTTTTTTATTTATTATCAGGCTTACATCAACTTTGTTGCCTTTTTTAATTGTGTGGAATATACTCATGGACTTCTCTTGTTCTTTTTGCTGCTGACTATGGGTTTATTTTGTTTGTTTTCTTCCCATTTGCTATTGTATCTTAAGAATTATGTCCAAGTTAATAGTTTAAAATGATCTTTAATCTATAATGCTATTAAGAATCTAAATGAGATTTAGAACTCCATGGGAAAAAAAAATCTTCCACATCTTTAATATAGTACAACATAACTAACAACAGCAATATAATAATTTCCATATACAAAAGTGTAGGTCAGTTTGTACTCCCCCAAAGTTGGGCTGAGTGGCTTTCCTTCTGTTTCTCTAGGGTGACTCTGTATGATTTTCATGTGATCATTATGTTGATAAAAATTCAAGTGTTTAAAGAGCTTGTACAATTTTGCCCCACTGCATCTTAGGGACACATACTTAAGCATTCTATAGTAGTAGTAGTAACATTGTCTTGCATGTGTTTAGGATGCCAAAAGATCATAGGTTTCATATGCCCCCCAGGTTATTTAATGTCGACAATACCCCAACTACTATGTGGTAGGTAAAATATCTTACCTCTTTTTACAAATGAGGAAACTGAGACTCAGTCTTATTAAGTAATTGTATCTGTTAAGCCTCAGGTGGTAGGGGCTCCTCAATTCCACAACTTTGGTAGCTATGGGGAAAAAAGGCTCTGAGGCTCAAGGTGATTCTTGAAAGCTTTTACAACCAGGCTGAAGGAACAGACATGGGGCAGTGGGAGTCTGGCTATGACCACCATCCAGCCAAGTCCCAGAAGAAGCAGCAAGTCTTCATCCAAGTTCACAAGTATGTTACGCAGTGGATAACTCATGGCCTGAACAGACCATCCCACTTTTAGACATATTAAAACTGATCATGCAAAACTTCTTAGCAAAACAACAGGCTGGAAAGACTGAACACACCCAACCCTGACTTCTCTGAACATAGGGACTGACACAATCACAGACCGCAATCTAGAAACAAACGATACCAAGCTATTCTGAACACACTGACTGTCCAATCTGCATCCATATCCAGCACCTAGCCCTTTAGAAGCTTCCTGTCTTGACAAGGCCTAGGCTTTCAAACAATAACAACAACAACACATAATCTGATGTGACATCACCTGTCATGTGCAGATGATTCTCTTTTCTTCTGTATAACATATCTAAGCTCATCTGGGCAGTTTCATGTACTTACTCAAGCCAGTACTCAGTGATCACTTGAAAAGCACAGCTTCAAATTTATGGTCTCATGACAGATGACAACAGATCATGATTTTATTTTTAAATATGTATGCACTTCTGAAAAATAATTACTTGTTTTATTTGGAATTAACCTTATGTTTTCTAAAATAAATTACCTGTCATATTTTGAAGTTAACCCATCTACATGATGCCTGAATTGATGTAAGAATTTTATTAATTTTAACTCTGTTACAAGAACAGATATTTTTCTAATAGAGTCTGTTTATGCAGATTTTACTATTTATTTGAGAGAGAGAGAATGAGAGAGAGAGAGAGTACAAGAGGCGGGAGGGTCAGAAGGAGAAGCAGACTCCCCACAGAGCAGGGAGCTTGATGTGGGACTTGATCCTGGGACTTCAGGATCATGACCTGAACCAAAAGCAGTCGCCCAACCAACTGAGCCACCCAGGAGCCCTGCTCATATCCTTTAAAATATGCATTTAATCGTGTGTTTCTCTCTTAGATTTTTATTATTTCATATTGAGAAAAAGTATAAATTACATTTGAAATACAGAATACAACTGAGTAATTAAAAGGAATGAACCACTGATACACAGAGAAGCTTGGGTGGATCTCAAGTGCATTAGGCTCAGGATAATGAAGCCAGACCCAAAAGGTCACATAATGCATAATATCATTTATATTTTAATATTGAAATGGCAAAATTATAGGGATAGAAAATGATTAGTAGATGACAGGTGTTAGGCATGGTGGGAAGAGGGGTAGTACTTTTTCTATACTGATTTTATTTACTTATTTGACAGAGAGAGAGAGACAGTGAGAGCAGGAACACAAGCAGGGGGAGTGGGAGAAGGAAAGCAGGGTTCCTGTCAAGTAGGGAACCCCATGTGGGACTTGATCCCAGAACCCTGGGTTTATGACCTGAGCTGAAGGCAGACGCTTAACAACTGAGCCACCCAGGCACCCCAAAGCAGGGTAGTATTATACAGTCTTTTCACAAGGGAACTTCATAGTGATAGTGATGATTAATTTTGTGTCTTGATTATTTTGTTGGTTATAGGAATCTACAAGTGATCAAATGACATAGAACTTTATCCACATTTCATGCCAATATCACTTTTTTGCATTATAATTATGTAAGACGTCAGCATTGGAAAAAAAAATAGGCTAAGAGCACACAGAACTCTTTTGTACTATCTTTAGAACTTCCTATAAATCTATAATTACTCAAAAGAGGTTTAAAAAATGAAAAAAGACAACTGAAATAAATATTTAAATAGAAAAATGCATTATGTTTAGAAAGAAAGCTTTGCTAGTACCGTGTATGTTTCCTTGGTACAACTGCTAGAGAGACAGTATAACTTACTGTTTAAACATGGATTCTTGAGGCCGATCACAAATTTTATGACTTTGGGAAAATTAGTTAACCTGTCTCTCAGTTTCCTCATCGATAAGATTTCCATAATATTAGTACCTACCTGATAGGGTTCATATGAGGATTACAAATGCTTTGATTTGTAAGACATTTAAACAGTGCTAAGAACAATAAGGGACTTGCAAAGTAAATAAAAATACAGACAATAGTATTGTTACTATAAGGGTTTAAGTAATTTGCACAATGAATATGCATTAATTGTCTATCATAGTGTAGACACTATTTTAAGTGCTGAAGACAGAGCTGTGAAAATAAATAAATAAAGCCTCTGACCTCATCCTGGAGTTTACATTCCAGAAAAAAAAGAAGAAAATAAATTAATAAGTGATATAATGGCAACTAAAGCTAAAAATAGAAGAGGAGGAAGTACAAAAGAAAGCTGTCCCAATGTTAGAGAGTTTGGATACAGTAGTCAGGGAAGTGTCCTCTAAGGAAGAGACATATGAGCTGAGATGTGAAGCAAATGAGGGGAAAATGTCCAAGGCAGCAACATGTTTAATATGTCCTGGGAACACCATGGAGTGCAGCGCAGCTGACAAGGCGTAAAAGAGGCTGAAGTGATAAAAGAGAGGTAGTCAGCCCCAGACCATTGAGGCTTTATAGGCCATGACATAGACATTGGATTTTATTCTGAAATAGGAAGTTATTGGAACATCTTAAGCAGGGAAATGAAATGACTTCATTTGCATTTTGAAAGAAGCATACTATACATCTTATCATCAACAGATTGTAAGGGCACAAGAGCAAGAGAGGGCAAATGCATTTGTTTCCTACCGTCACTATAAAAATTGCCAAAAGTTGTCACCTGAAAATGACAAAAATTAATTCTCTCACGGTTCTAGAGATGAGAAGTCCAAACTCAGTTTCATGGGGCTGATATCATGTGGTTGTTGGTATTCCTTGGCTTGTGATCCCTTTCCTCCCATCAATCCCAACTGTTGCTTCCATTGTCTTCTACTTCCTTTTTCGACCTTCCTGCTTCCCTCTTATAAGGAACCTTGTGATATAGTTAGGTTTCTACTGGGTGATTCAAGATACTCTTCCCTTCTCAAGATCCTTAATTCAATAACATCTGCAAAGTCTCTTTTGGCATATAAGGTGAATATTCACATGTTCTAGGAATTAGGACATGGATATCTTTGGCACTGTTATGCAGACTACCACAGCACAATTCTAAGAAAGCTAGAGTTGAAGTCCAAGTCAAAACTATATTTGTAGGTTGCTTAGATTAAAATAAAGTACAGGAGGTGGGGGCCTATTCCAGATAAATTACCTTTGGAATGTAGAATAGTAGTGGTTGGTCAATTGGATAGAAACATTTGATGGGGAGTTACAGAGGAATCAGGATTATGCCAAAGTTACTAACCTAAGCAAATGAGTGACTATAGGTGCTATTAAATGAGAGGGGGGTAATAATCTCTCGAATTATCAGAATAATAAAAAATGTGGATCCAAATAGTGGTGGGGGGAAAATCAGCAAGTTGATGTAATCTTTGCCAGATAAGTAACAGTGACTGGAGTGACAACGGGCACCTACTCCGAGAAAAGGCAGCAGGATTACGGTATGAAATCACTGGTCCACAGGATCTGGATAATTTTGGAGGAGATGGTGGGAAAGGATAAAAAGCAGTGGTCTAGAAGAGGCAGTGAGAAGCATCTGAGACTAAACTCAACCTCTGCTGATAAGACATATATGAGCTAAAGAACAGCCATCACGGGGCGCCTGGGTGGCTCAGTGGGTTAAAGCCCCTGCCTTCAGCTCAGGTCATGATCTCAGGGTCCTGGGATCGAGCCCCGCATCGGGTTCTCTGCTCAGCGGGGAACCTGCTTCCCTCCTCTCTCTCTCTGCTTGCCTCTCTGCCTACTTGTGATCTCTCTCTGTCAAGTAAATAAATAACATCTTAAAAAAAAAAAACAAACAAAAAACGAACAGCCATCACTTGAGAGGGCAACGGTTCTTGGTTAGAGGTTTCAGTAAGAGCAAAAATATGGGGGCGCCTGGGTTGGTTAATTGGCTACCTTCAGCTCAAGTCATGATTCCAGGGTCCCTGCTCAGTGGAGAGCCTGCTTTTCCCTCTCCCTCTGCCTGCTGCTCCCTCTGCTTGTGCTCTCTTACTCTCTCTCTCCATCAAATAAATAAATAAAACATTTTTAAAAAATAAGAGCAAAAACATGAAGGAATGATAAAGAAGAGATTGAATATTCTGTGGATGCCCCCCATGGCAGATGGGAGTAACCCCTCTATACACACACACAAACACACTTACACAAACACCCCTAAAATTTGTTTGAATGCCAAGACTAATAATGCTACACCTGAACCAAGAGGCTCATGTTCAATGGGACTTTCTGGAGAGAGCAAAATAGTCACCCAAGATCCTTAACAGCTTAAGTGGAGAGATAAGTGATGGCATTTATATATACCGTGATAGTGAGCGGCCCTGGTGGGTGACAGCTCCCAAGCCTGGGCTGAGATTTGCATGGTTTGAACTTCCAGGCTGGTGTAAGTGGGCTTTTCTGTAGATTTGGACTATATGTAGTTTTGTCAGATATGGCACAAAAGGAGAAGGTAGCGGTGTCAGATCTGTAAGCTGTCAGCAATAAAACATTAACAACGAAGTTAGACTTTCATTTCACTAAGGATAGAGGGAATTTTGCCAATGACAGGCCATGGGTTCCATAGGGCACATGGAATATTTACTGCCAGGGTCTGATTGGTGGCAGCTTGAGTCAACTTAAGCGATAGATAGGCAGAGCCAAAAAGATAATAGTGACCTGAAAAGTCTGAGCTTCTTGTGGTAATTGTAGTAAATTGGGAGACAGAGGATGTTGAAACTGTTAGGAGGCCCTAATAATGGCCTCCATTTGGGAATAATAGAAACAACAACTGCCATGTAACCAGTACAATTAAAATGACACTTTTTTCCAAAAATAATTTTTAAAATCCTAAACAGCCTACTCAGCTATATAATTCACCCCCTTTGATTTTAGGATCAGAGAGATTATTTATCCACACTTTTATAGCTGGTAAATGTCAGCTTTGGGAATCCAAACCCATAGTGTGTGATTTTAGAGCCGATTCCTTTTCAGTCAGGCCAGGCTGCTTCCTTCAGATGGGAGTAGCTAAAATCAACCATAATAATTTCATTCACTTAGGAGAGAGGCATCTAGGTTGAACAATTTGCTAATACTGATTTGATTCACCCAGGAAATTCTAGCCTGAAGAACTCAATATATTTTCAAAACGTTTCTTGTTGCTCTCTGACTGATGCTGAAATATCTGAATTAAAAGCAAAAAATGCAATCACAATCCATCATCCCCAGATAGTCTTGTGTCATGTAACTACTGACTTTGACAACTACCAGATCCACTCTTTGGATGGGTTCCTCCTCTAATTATATATACAAAGCCAAGAGCTGATAGTTAATCCTTCACTGCTTTCTATTGAAGGTTCCATTCTACAGTGATTTATCACATATCCATTTTAATTCCTGTTGAACCAAAACTTGTCATGCACGATTTCTATTCTGTTGTAGTTTTTGGGGAAAGAAAAATGCTTCTAAACACCTTTATTTAATTTAATTTTTTTTCTTTTTAGTTGTAAACATGAGAAGATGGATGTGGGTTGATTCTGGGGCTAAGAGTGAAGGCCTATTAAGCTCCATATGGAATCAGTAACACTGTCTCCGATGATGTATGAATTGTTATGTTTTGAGTTGACATCTTCCTGAATCTGAATGAGCTGTAGTGCTATGTATACCGTCACTTTTAAAAACAGGTTTCATACATCTGAACCCATACACTGAACAAATGGATAAAAATAGTTCTAGAAAAGCAGTGTAATAAATCCTTGATGAACTTTGTCCCGTAAAGCTATTAGGAAAAAGCCTGAGGATCATGTCCTATATTTAATGCAGTTTAATTTTTTTTCTCTCCAATGTCAAAACCAGTCATTTATTAATAAATACATTTAGATAAAAGCTTAGATAATGTGAAGCCCCCATAAAATTATTTAGTGAATATTGAGGGAGTAATTTTAAGAATTATGGATAGAGATTTTTAAAAAGAAAGTTGCTCAAAGTGATGGCATGTGTAAGATTAGAAAGATAATTATACTTAAAAATCAAACAATGGACATAAATATTTACAGGTGCTTCTTCAACTAGACTGAGATCTTTTTAAAGTTTATGGCCATATCTACTTCATTTCTTTGTTTTCTCTACAACTCTTTTGTGATTGATTAAAGATAATAATGAATATTTTCATAATTTGATGCATTTGACAAAGAATATTCATCTCTACTGTCTCATACTGGAAAGAATGATTATGATCTTTACCTAACAGCTTAAATCACGAAGGCTCAGAAATTAATATATTTGCCCAAACTCACACAGCAATCTGAGACAGTTACACACTTCATTTACCCTAAATTCTTTTCTTCTATATCATTCTGTGAATTACAGAAACTTAAATGTTTTATTAAATATAGATATACCACTGCTAGCACATAAAGCAAACACTTAGTAAATATTATTGTGATTACAGAATATTTTATGTTTTGACTAACCAAAGATAATATATCAATGAAGAATGAATAACCCTTTAAAGAGACAAGGAGAAAAAGACATCTCAAAGTCATTTCATATACTGGTACATTTAGTATATAATTTACAATCATAAAGCACATAAATTCTATGATTCATGGATCACATTTATATTTTAAACTTCCCAACCAGAATTATCAGACACCAAGTCTTCTTTTTCTTTAATCTCATTAACAATGCCAAGAACCATGCACTATACACAGTAAGTGCTTGTTGTAAGAGAACATTCAGATTCAGGGCCAACTCTTGTCAGTTCAAATACACTAACGGATATCGATCTAAAGCAATTTCATTAGAATATAATGATGATGCACAATGCCATGAAAATTTCACTTTTCATGTTGAATAGATTGAATAGATTGAGATTAGCCCAGAAACTAAAAAATAAAGATAAAAAAAAAAATCTAGTAGGCCAACAGAATTTTTGTGGTGTAATTGAGAAACATTTAAAAACAATGAGATACGACTTAAATTTGGACTTTTTGATTCTCCAAAATACTGAAAAACCTGGCCCTCCATTAGTGGAGGGCAATACCTAGTGGGTCATGAAAAGCAGCTCTCTCCTGTAGGCGATTCCTTTACCCTCCTGTTTGCTACTTTCCCTGACTGGCCTGGCACTTGGTCTTTGTAGTCACCTGCATTTGTAACTTTATGCAAGGGGCATTGCTCCTTGATTCGAACTTAAAAGAGGGATGTGATAAAAGGAGAAAATCATGAGACTAATTTACTTTTTTTAATTAAAAAAAAAGAAGCTAATATCTAAATAAGAATATAATTTGATTTCATTCTATCCATTTTCATGCTGTTTTCTAAGATATCAAAGTATCATCTGCCTCTTCCCTCCTCCCAGAAAATCAGTACAATGATCTTTACCGAGATCTGTGTAAAATACTAACATTTATTTTTAAATAAACAGAATTGCAAAGAACAGGCACAAGTAAATTATTTTGCAGAGATAACCCTCACATGTCCTCAAATTTTCTTAAAAATCACTAACATACTCCTCAAAAGAAATGCGTATGTTTAGCTTACCCCTCTTCTTTCTAACGTTTGTTGCGAGATAGTAAATGAACTATCAGTGCTAACGTTAGCATAATTTTAATTATTTGTTTAAATTTAAATTGAAAATTAAAATAGTGGATTGTTATTCGTAGTGACACAAACTGAATATTTACATCAGTGGTTCATATTTACAACTGTTCAACTCATATATCAAATTGCATGTAATGCTTTATAGAATCTGGAACTTATTTAACAAGTGTTCTTAAGATTCTAAACAGAAAATATTATCTTAACACTTTTCCCATAGTAAGTAAAAACCTTAAGTCTTGGCTTATAAAAAATGTGTAAACCCTCAAAAGATTTGGCTAAGGTTTCATTCGTAATTTGCTCTCAACATCATGGCCACATTGACTTACCCACATTAACGACAGAGTGTGTTCAACTGTAGAAAGCATGAGCAACTAGAATGTAGTTTTTGACTCTATGAGGACACAAGATGTATTATGAGATGTGTGTTAAGAAAATGGGATTGCCACAATATTAAAGAAAAAGTTTATTACAAATAATTGCTTGCTCTGTTTATGCTCCTTCTGTAGAACTAGGATAAGCAATTTAGGTTACAGAGATATATAACAGTTTTCATGAAGATGTATGAATTCCCAAACTCACAAGCTTTTTTAATCCACCTATAAATCATTTTATACATTTAATTTCTCCCTGTATAAATTTTATGGGACCATATACAGGCAGAAAGTTTAAATTACTACATGCTTTCTGAAGAGGGAGATATCTCTGGGATTTTTCCCCTACATGTTTCTTATCTTATACATGATATATATTCCAAGAGTTCAGTTGTAAATAGTTAGCAAATACCATTTTATTGCTCAAACATCTGCAGTCCTGTGAGGTATGAGACAATCTATTTTTGAGATAGAACTACCTTAAAGTTGGTTTTTTCTCTACTACATGAGAGACTAATACTATACATTCCATAAATCTCAAGAATAACAAGTTCTAATCCCACATCAAACTAATATATTATTATTATAAGGATTTGATCTACAGGTGGGATATAACCAACTTTCAACTTGCATACTTGAATTCAAAGCATTATTAAATCTATGATATGGTGCATTGCTAGACATAGAAATAGTGGTTCCAATTTACTGAAAATTTTTAGATGGTTTTTCCATCACAGTTTGCAAAAGGGAAGTCATAGGATCTTAGGATATTGTGACAGGTCGTAACTGGGCTTAAGGAGAAGCATTTTCAGTCAGATTTTCCTAATCTTTAAACTCACATTAGGCTCCTGAGAAGCTGCCCTATTATTTTACTACTGAGGGTTCCATAAGTACTTAACCTAATTTTATGGAACTATTTGACTCATTCTATGTGACAGTCTGCCTATATATGACTTGATATGAAATGCATAAATTAGGCAAAAACAGTGTAATTTTCTTATGTTGATTTGGGGTGGACATTTTTGGTGGGGAGGGTAAGGAGGTGATCACAGACTTGATTAAGTATAGCATGTGCATTTCTGGCTCCTTTTCAAACAGATATTTTGACTCCCTCTTTGACCAAACATTAATAATTAGAGTAAAACTGAAAATCAAATTTGAACTCTGTGGGAAACCCCACGGATTTGACTCACCTTCCAAGGTAATGAATCTAGTGCATGCAGTTTTGTTCAGATGAGCTCACTGAAATGGGACTTTGACTTAGCTGGTGTCCTGTGCTTTCCCCAACAATGAGACCTGCTTTGGAAAATGCAATTTCCTTTTGGCACAATTTCAGTTCCTTATAGGGGATCTGTCTCCATTCATTTCTTCTATCCTTTCTCAAGGGAAGCAAAGCTTTTGCATTGTGAACATTTTAATTTGTGAAGAATAGCATGTCTATTCATGCACATATACAAATTAGAAAAGTACTAACTTTTATATCTGACTGCACTAAGAAAAAAGTTATTTTATCTAAATATTAAAATAGCTATTGCAATGACATAAAGACTTTAAAAATCATTTTTTATGTTTCTACTTTAAATTAGGTGAGTTTAATCAAATATATATGAGTTGGAATGTAAATTTTTGATTTTAAAACATCTTCTAAGAATGATTTATGACCATAGAGACTTTTTGCTATCTCTGCCTTAAATATTTCCCAACATATAAATTATTTAACGAATTTGATTGATATTGACCCAGCTTTTTGGAGATTTATGGCATATCTATGGCTTGGAGTATAAAGCCTTATTAAGCCTACCTCTTAAAATATGAAGTGGCATTGACTATTGCTCATAAAGTAATAAAGTTTAATTCACTTGAGAGGTCAATAAAACTTTTGGAAACTCCTTTAAAAAGAAAATACTAGAATTGCTTTATGCATACACATTTGAGTCTGTGTGTGCCCATTTTTAAGCACACTTCTATGCATCAACTGGAAGCTTTAGTAAGGACAGGAGTTTAAAAATTCAGTTAGCTATGGAACTGCCTTAAGCAAGTCATTTAATCATTATAAACATCACCTTAAAAAATGAGAACACTAGTTAGTTTCTAAGTTTCTATTAGACTCCAAAATTCTGTGAACATATTTACTTTAAGTTAGAGTTTCCCCAATTTTACTGAGCAACAGGATCATCCAGAAACTTTATTAAAACACAGATTTTTGGGTCTTGCCCCAGAATTTTTGATACAGTAGTTCAGAAGATTAGCCCATGAATGTGCATTTCTAAGTCTTCAAGGTGATGTTGACGTAGATGTAGGGATCCCGTTTACAGACACTAATGCTCTAAGGATCTGTCTAAAGTGTTAGTTTATCAACACACCAGACTTTTATAATTGTGAATTTAGGAACAGGTGAATTTACCTTATTTCAAGTAGATACAGGACAACAAGTTAGTGGGGCCTCCTTTTGGTAAGCAATACTTATGAATTAAATATATCTTCAAAAGTATCTCCTATATATGAGGGATCTTACTGTGAATTTGAACACCGATCTATATATTCTTAATAGCCTGGTAGAAAATGACATTTAATTGAAGATTAGAAATAAAAATAGGTAGATAGGTGTGTAGGTAAATAAATAACAGATCCTTCACGTAATCACTGAATATATTAGGGAGTCTAAAGAAAACTCAATTTTATTTAAGACACTATAAATAAAATCAGTGAGTTAAGCACCACTTTATTATTGCAATTCAGCTTACCTGTTGGGACATTCAGACACAAGTAGTTAGTTATGTGTGCTAAAATGATACCATTGTTGGTTATCAACTTGCATTTGAAAGCAATAAATTAACAAACTTGTATTATGTTTATAGTTGTCATCAAATATAACAGGCAACATTAACCTAGAATTTAATTTTATTTGGATTTTAAATCCATTCTCCATTGCTACAGCAATTTATAGATTTTTTTTCATACTTGACTTTACAGTTTATGCATGAAAAAACAATATGCTATAGTACTAAGGTAATTTTCTAGTTTATAGTTTTAGTATCATCCTCTTATTTTCCAACATTTTACATATAACAAAAGTTCTATACTACTAAATTTTTATTCAGTTTAGCAGAAACATGATGCCTCTAATATTTCCATAACAAGATAATCAATTCAGCTAGAAACATCACCCACCATCAACAAAAGTACTTCTTAGTTATATGCCAATATCTTATTAGAAACAATGACATTAATTAATCTGAATTTAACACTGATTAATTTTGAATGTGATGTTAGAGTAACTTGGTTGCTCTAGGGACAAGACTAATGCAGAAAGAATTGAATTCTAACAGGATGAGAACCAGTTTTCAAACTCATAACAATTCTGTTTCAAGAAGCTGTTTCATTTCAATTCATAAAACACTTACTGAACATGTACATTTGCAAGGCCTTGAAAATACAAAGTTAGTTCTAGTATGGTGAACTCAAAAAAGATTACAATGTAGTAGGTAAAAGACAAAGGCAAAGAAACCTTGAAAATTCAGTGATGAAATGTAGCAACAAATTTATATACACATATGTACATAGAGGGATATCTCATAAGTGGATTATTGTCTGAGCACAGGAGTGACATGCTTCACAAAAAAGACTGATATTTAATTACATTTTTTGTGGTTTTTTAATGTATTTTTGAACTTTTTAAAAGTTTTTGTTTTGTTGTTGTTGTTATTTGTTTGTTTGTTTGTTTTTTAAATAAACTCTACACCCATTGTGGGGCTCGAAGTCACAATCCCGAGATCAAGAGTTGCTTGTTCTATCAACTGAGCCAGCCAGGTTCAAAAGCCAAGAACTGAAACCTGGGAACACCAACATTTAAGGACAGAATTACCAGTGGCTCCAAAGAGAAAGAGGAACATCCAGAGAGGGATCAGGGAAAGCTTGAAAAGAAAAGCCAAGATGGACAATTTTTGAATAAAAGAACTTCTCTTCCACTTATTTTTTAGTTCAGCATATATTAAATGAGTATTTACTATGTGCCAGTTACTATCCTGGGAATATATTGGTGTACAAAATAAGTGTGATTCTAACCACACCTTGAAGGTTTAAGTTCAATGGGAAGGAAGAACAGATTTGTTTTTGTTTTGTTTTGTTTTGTTTTTTTTGCAAAGTTGTAATAATAAAGGACAAGGTGCAGCATGAGCTCATAGGAGGAGTTTCTGACCTATCTTGGGACATATTTTGGGAAAGATCTGAAAGTTTCCTTCAGAGAACATAACTTTTTAAGTCAAAGCCTTAAAGGATGAACAATGACTAACTCAGTAATAAGGAGAGTAAATTTATTCCAGACAGATTGAGTGGCAGGAATGGAAACTCAGAAGTAAGGGAGATCATGGCATGTTCAGAAAACTAAAAATTTGTATGACTGGAAAATAGCATGGGTGGTTCAAATGGGATTGAAGTTGTCATCTTAATTGACTTGTGAGGAACGTCTGTTGCTGGTGACCATTTTCTTCTTGGAACAACGTCCTCCTTAGCTTCTCAGATATCACATCATTCTCATTTTCTCTCTCTCTCTCTCTGCACTGTTATTTTCAATTATTTTAGTCATGTCTCCCTCTATTATACAGCCTTTAAATCAGTCTTCACTAGATACAGCCTCTCTGCACAGTCTCACCTACTCCCATCACTTTCCTTGGCATCTTCTTCAACATCATACAAACCTCCCATAGATTTTACTTTAGCCCAGAGTTTTTTTCTGGAGCTCTAGACACAATTATATTCCACTGCCAACTTGGCATCTCCCTTCAGATATCTGTCATCTCACACTGAACTTGTATAAAATGAACGGATCTTTTTTGCCAAATCTGGTTCATAGATCTTTTTTGCCAAATCACTACTACTCATTTTAGGAGAGGCCCAGCCATTCAATCAGGCTTGAAACCCCAATAGATGGCAGATATTCTTGATCCTACCATTTTCCTTAACTTATATCCAAGACTAGTAGGATAATTTATAAGAAAAGTAGTTTGAAATATTTGTTCCTCTATTTTTCTTTTCTGCCATTTGAAGCAAGTTTCTTTATTCTACCTCTAAGGAATGTTTGTTCCAGGACTGAGAGTATAATTTTCTCCAAGATGATGACTCTTTCTTTCTATGGTTAAAGGCTTCATTGTGGTTTCAGACTAAAAAGAAAAGAACACTATCAAGGAGGTGACCAGTCTGAAAGTAGATATCCTTGCACTGGCCCTGAGGAGGACAGCAAAGAAGAAAGTGGAATCCTGTGTATGGTAAAAAAACAAGAAGTGAAATTCTGGGTTTGGACAAGAATGGAAAATGGTCCTTGAGGATTAAAATTAGAGGTATTTATAAACACATGTTTGGGTGCAATTCTTGGTATACAAATTGAAGCATGCAAGAAGTAGCCTTTCTATATTATCATACCCTTCACAAATACCCATACAGCCACTCACTGACAGGTTATCTCCAAGTCCAAGAGACTATGTTGTAGCTCCCATATTGGAGTAGGAAGCTTTAATCTCCAGCCCTTTGCCATCAGTTCTCACATCCTCACTGCACTCAATTTTCTCAACCATTTTTAAGGTTTGTAAAATAAGGATAGAGTACGTGTAGGCAGCTGTAATGTGCCAAGAAATGAGTGTCTCATTCTAGGAACACTCCTGAAAATATCATCAATTAAAGTGAGTTATTGTAGTTTGGATTTCATTTTGTGAGACTCCTCTGCAAGATAAATGGTCTTAGATGTCCTAGATGAACACATTTGTTTGTGGGTATATAAGGGGAGTTTCTCAATGCAAGAAAAGCTAGGTTATAAAAATATTTTTATCTTCTAATTTGAAGGCCCATATATAATCAGTCTTGAAATATTTATATCCTCCAAGTAACTGAGTGACCCAACCATCTGTCACTGAACACAGTCCTGCAATAATAATAAGCTAATGCTGATAGAGGAGAACTTGTATGTTTAAAGGTCCTTTAACTGTTGCTTTATTTACACTTGAGAGTTTTGGGAAACTGGAACTCTGATCGCATGTTACATATCTTTCCTCCTCTCCCTCCTCATTCTTATTTTACTCATAGTTAAATTTGAATAACCCAGAACTAGAATAAAGGGCAAATCTTGACCTTTTCTGTCTCCATCTATGTGACTTAGAATAAGTCACCTAATTATTTGAGTTTTTTTTCCTACTAAGTGGCAGATGATCTCAGGTACCTCCCTAAGTTTCACCATTTCATGATGCTATCTCTATCATTTTTCTTTAACTATATTGAATATATATACACACACATATATATGTATAATATATATAATTCTCTAACTGCTTTATTTTGTATATAATGTGTATTAGAAGAGTAAGGTATGTCCTTTGGAGGTATATTAGAAGAATAAGGTCTATTTAGCAGAAAACCAATCAAAGATCTTTAATATAAGGGTCATTTAAGTATCTACTAATGTTTCCCTCATCTATATAAGAATATTTATGACTAGGATTGCTCTTGTCCTTCATGATGTGTCATTCTTGTTCTAGTTATCTATTGCTGCATTAAAAAATATCCCAATATTAGAAGTTTAGAAAAACAACAACCGCTTATTTTTATTGGTAGTTCAGGAGTTGGGCAGTGCTTATTTCCATTCCATGTGGCAGGACCTAGGGCAAGTTGACTGAGGTTGGATGACCCAATTCTCAGACTGGTCCTCCCATGGAGGGCAAATCGGTGCTGACTGTTGACTAGAAATCGAGTTCAGACTCTCACTTGGAAGCTTCAAGTCTTCAACATGTGGGCCTCTCTGGAAATGGCCTGGACTTCTTCACAATGTGATAACTGAGATCTAAGTGTGAATGTTCCAAGGAGGCATCTCGAAAAGAAACTGTCCCAGAAGCATCGGCAGAACCTTCTAGGCTTCTTGTGATCTGGCTTCAGAAGTCCCAGAAAGTCACTTTATCCACTTTCTTTCTTTCTTTCTTTCTTTTTTTCTTTCTTTCTTTCTTTTTCTTTTTTTTCTCTCTCTCTCTCTCCCTTCTCTCTCTCTCTCTCTCTCTCTCTCTCTCTCTCTCTCTTTCTTTCTTTCTTTTTGTGAATCCAGTCACAAAATCAGCCACTTCAAGGGTGGAGTCCAATTCCTCTCCATGGGCAAAGTAACAAAGAACTTGTATTCATCTTTAATTTACCCCAAACTGTCTCCCTCAAGATTCTTTATTACGAACTGCTAACTGTGGTCTTTATCTCCTATTGCAATTATATTTTCTATCTAAGGTGGACTTGATGGTATGATTAGGTTTATAACTTTTTATTTCCATCATGAGGATATAGACATAAAAATCATTATAATTTAAGGTGATAAATTTAAAAATAGAATGAAATGTACATAAAAGGTTGTGGATACACAGGAAAGGCAATTACCAACCTTGAAGGTAGAGATGCTTTCATAGAAGAAGTGGCAATGAACTAATTTTTTCGGTATGATTCAGAGAATGTTGACAGGGTCACTCTACTCCCAGGTCCAGGTGTACCCTATGAAACACATATAACTTCACTGCAAGATGCAGAGTTGTCAAGTAGGAAAGAGAAAAATTCATTCTAAACAGTGAAGACAGCATTTTCAAAGGCATGCAATCATGAAAGAATTAGGCTGAAAGAAATGTGAGAATTTTAATTTGGCTAGACAACATTGAAAAGATTAATTTAAAGGGCAGGGTCTTGAGATGCTGGCCAAAGCACTGGAAAAAAAATATTTTGGATGTTAATCTTTAAGTATTTTAATGCTCTTTGTTTCTCAATCATTCAATCAGTTATTAAGGTCAGTACTTTATTAGCTCCGAGAAGGATTATGGCAGAGTAAAAAGCAGAAGCTGGGTTTGAGAAGAACAAGCTCCTTTTCTTTGGGGGTGGAACAGCGTACACTAAATAAGGTAAATCTAAAAGCAGATTTAGAGAAAGAAGCTAATAACTTAAGTGCTTGTTTGTTACCCCTTTATAATAATTTTCAAACAACATCATACTAGAACACCCCATTTCTTTTCACCTATGTTATTCATTAGTCTTCTTTTTAGATAGACTCAAACCAAAAGAGAAAAAAAAATGACATCCATTTTCTCCATTTCTACTCAGCTTACGGAAATGCAGCAGACTACATCGTGCACTTTCACTAAAATAGTCCTGCTGAGAAAGGCACTTCTCAGACAGGGATTTCATCTTTCATGCAGACCCAGACACACTGTATAAATAATGCATACATTACTCCTGCCTGGATGGGGTGATCTTTCCCTTCCACGGCTGCCTCTCCGGGAAGCCATTGTTGCTTCACTTGTAGTCATGCTCTTCTAATTTTTGAAAAGGTTAGCACAGTTTTATCTTTAATAGCCACTTGATCATTGTAGAGATTAACAAGTCATGTTGGAGACATTAGTCAAGGAAGCCATGGAATACATCGTGAGGTCTTTACATCCCCCCAGACTGTGCAGCAGCACATTGATGGGTATTTTCATGCTGCTCTCTCTAAATTACATGCAGGAACTGAAAGGGTATGTTTATTAGATATGAGCCCATTGGTTTTTAATCAAAATGAGAGAGCTGCAAACAGAGCTATCCACCAATCTTTAACTTCTACTGAGAGTGATGAATTTATCCTTCTTCCCATGACATTCCTTATAGGGACGTCACACCACTTTCTTTTAGATCCCCCTTAAAGGCTTTGTGATGATCTAGGGGAGCAGTGACTCACTGTGGCAAAGGCAGAGCTCCTAAATTAATGTCTGATTGTAATTTAAGCAACATCGACCTGGGATAAGGAAGATACATAAGGGACATTTTAGAGATTCTTTCAGATTGCTGGCATTACAATAAATAAAATATAGTGGAAGAAATAATAAACTGCACCACTGAAATGTATACCACTCTTTCAAGATTTTCTCCTTAATGAAAGTTTCCCAGACTCTTCTCCCTGACATTGAACTTAAATATGTTTCAATCTCCAAGATATACCAAAGCTTCAGTAACTATCTTATAGAAAAGGGTCAGCAAACCCTACCTAGCCTGTGGAACAAATCTGGTACTCCACCTGTAGTAAACAAAATTGTATTGAAACACAACCACACCCTCTCCCTAAGGTATTTTCTGTGTCGGCTTTCAAGCTAAAACAGAAAAACTGAATAGCTGCAACAGAGACCAAATAGCCGGCAAAGCCAAAAATATTTTTTCTCTGGCCCTTTACATTCACCAATTCTTACAAAGTACAAGTACTGGGGCACCTGGGTGGGTCATTTGGTTAAGTGTCTGCCTTTGGCTAAGGTCATGATCTCAGGGTTCTGAGATCAAGCCCTGGGGTGGTGAGCAGGGAGCCTGCTTCTCCCTCTCCCTTTGACCTTCTGCCTCTGCTGCTGGTCTGCTCTCACTTTCTCTCTCTCTCAAATAAATATAAATAAAATCTTTAAAACAACAACAACAAAAACACAAAGGTGCCCAGTACTAAGAAAGTTGTTCTTTCTAGATAGATGAATTTTGAAGAGAATTTAGGTTTAACACCTCAAACAATTCATTTAAATTTTTCTTTTCCAAGGTATATGTTTCTCTAACACCTTAAAACAGTTGATATAGATCTTTTTGTAAATATGCATTTTTCTGTCATCTTTCACAAGAACATGCAAAGTGCTTTAAGTTTTACTCGATGACTATTTAAATCTAACTTGATTTTTCACTGTTAAGTGCAATATTCCTACTGTGCTAGAGATATTAGTCAGGGTGCAGGAGTAAATGAGCACTTATCTTAGAAATAGGCAGGCACTTACTTTCCAAAAATAAAGAAATAAATCCCCTGATGTTAGCTGAGTTTCTGCTCACTTGATTCTTTACACAAAGGTAAAGTGAAGGACATAGAACCAGGTATCACTCTAAGGCTGTATTTCTGCAAAAATGAATTTTATAATGAAAGATTGAAGCAGCGTTTTCCCAGGTGGTTTTCTTACCCTTCAGGAAATCATTATCCTCATCACTATTTCTATCCCTATCCTTAGATTTGTCATTGGCATCCAAAACATTGCCTGTGAGTTCTACATCACGGGAACAAAGAAGATAAGGTACCTCCTTGTCAGCTTCTACCTGTTTGCCAATTTCACAAGGTGGGAGACAGACATGTCTGTTGCCATAAAAAAAATAATAATAATAATAAGTGATAAGTTATCTTGCTAAGGACTAATCTTAGAAAACCCTTACAGTTTGACAAAGTGAAGTTTTATTCATATGAAAAGAGTGACCTTTCTTCTTTTAAGAACACTAAAGTCATCCATATACACAGTAAAAATGGTAAGATCCAATGAATCTCATATATTATTGCATATTTTTGATCAACTCTCATTTGTAATGATATTTTATAAATTCAATTATGCTCTGATTTTTAGATTAAATAAATAAAGCAAAATTGGTAAGAAAGAAAATGGTAAGATAAAAATCCTCTCAGGCATTAATCTTGCTTCCAAAAAATGAGTTGTACAGTATTCTAGCAATAGTTTTAGATTTGCCAAATTATATGTCTATAAAATAATATTTCACTGACGGAATCTGATAAAATTATTTATTAATTATGGTTTCTTAGGTATAAAGGGAAGATTATAATTGTAAATATCTCATGGTATTTGTGAGTAAAATACTTGTAAATCAAGTACTAGAATGATACCTCATACATAAATAGACTCAATTAAGTGTAAACATTATTATTTCTATTCTCAGTCTATCAGAGAGCTTATTGGAAAGAATAGATAAACAAAGTATAATTGAACATTTTTAGGTAATTTTCAATTAAAAATTAATTATAAATTTTATTTTGTGAGATTTTGAAGTAATAGAGTATTGAAAAAAGTAGTATCTAAATATTTAAGCAACATATTCATGATTCATTAGTATATGCATACACAGAAATCACCATAATTGAATTTTACCAGTAATAAAACTATTTAGGAGATTGATGATACAAAGAAATATTCTTATATCACTGACATACACCAAATTGTATATAGTTCTAATATTTGGCCTTTTGCTGAAAACTAAACATATGACCAGCATTATTATTATTATTAATTATTAGGCTTATATTCATTTACACATTAAAATCCTCAAGTATATCTTATTATTATCTCAACTTTCAGATGAAGAAACTGAGACATGAAAAAAATTAAGAGATTTTCCCAGGACAAAGAGATGATGATTGGGAGAGATCCATAATTTGAACCTAAGTAGTGGAGATCTAGACCTATGTTCCCTATATCAGCTCAATCACAGGTGTTAATTCTATACTGTAGGCCTACGTTTATACTGAATATTTACACAGTCCCCATCATGAAAGTTAAAAATAATATCTTAGAGTGGTGTCAGCAAAATGGAAGTCGAGGAACCTCCAGAATCTCATTCCACCTGAAAACATCAAAAACAACGAGAAATTTGTTGAACTAACTATAGGACTATGAAAAATAGTCAGCCAAACAAATACCCAATTAAAAAAAAAGACATTTTCAATAAGGTGGGGAATTTCATGGCATTTTTACTTGTTTTTTCCCTATCCCTTTCTTGGCACAGCACCTTTTTGATGTGGAGAAGTTGTCAAGCCAATTCCAAATTCCCTCTCTCAAAGAAAAGGGAGTAGAATCTATCAATTTTATGGAATGCAGCAAAAGTAGTGTTACAAGGGAAATTTATAGTTATAAACACAGATTAAAAAAGAAGAAAGGGGGGCGCCTGGGTGGCTCAGCGGGTTAAGCCTCTGCCTTCGGCTCAGGTCATGATCCCAGGGTCCTGGGATCGAGCCCCACATCGGGCTCTCTGCTCTTCAGGGAGCCTGCTTCCTCCTCTCTCTCTGTCTGCCTCTCTCTCTGTGATCTCTCTCTGTCAAATAAATAAAATAAAAAAAAAAAAAAAAAAAGAAGAAAGGTCTCAAATCAACAACCTGACTTCACTTTGTACTTTAAGGAACTAGGAAAGACAAGAGCTTAGACTGATTTAAAAAAAATGGGAGAATTCTCAAATAACTAAAATTAGAAATGAAAGTAAGGACATTATTGCTAATTTAACAAAAATAAATGGGATTATAAAAGAGTACTATGAATAATTGTGAGCCAACAAATAGTTTGGCCTAGATGATATGCACAGATTTCTAGAAACACAAAGCCTATTAAGACTAAGTCATAAAGAAATAGATAATCAGAATAAATTATAGCTAATAAGGAGGTTGGATCAGTAATCAAAAACTTTCCAACAAAAAACCCAGTACCAGATGGCTTCAGTGGTAAATTATACCAAACATTTAAAGAAGAATTAGAACCAATCCTCTTTAAACCTTTCCAAATAATTAAAGAGAAAGGAAACTTTCTAGCTCATCCTGTGAGGTCAGCATTACTGTGATATCAAAGTCAGACAAGACAATCTGTGTTTATGGATCACATGACAATATTGTTTAGATGACAGTACTACACAAAAGCAACCTACAGCTTCAATACAACATCAAAATCCTCACATCATTTTTTGCAGAAATATAAAAATCCCAGCTGTGAAATTTCAAGAGAATGTTAATAGACAAAACAATCTTGGAAAATAATAAGGTATAAGGAACACATAGTTCCTTTTCAAAACTTACTAACAATGCTATGGTAATAAAAATAATGTGGGACTGGCATAAAGACAGATATATAGACCAACAGAATAAAATAGAGAGTACAGAAATAAATCCTTGCATATATCATCAAATAACCTTTGACAAGGTGCCAAGATTATTCAGTGCAAAAAGGGCATTCTTTTCAACAAATCGTGTTAAGAGATATGGATATCCTCATGCAAAAGATTTAAATTGGGACCACTACACTACCACTACCCTGTATACCAAAATACATGACGTTGGATTTGGCATCAATTTCTTGAATATGACACAAAAAGCACATGTGACAACAACAAAAAGAGAAAAATTAGACCTCATCAAAATTAAAAACTTCTTTCTTTCAAAAACACTATCAGGGAGTAAAATGAAATCCATAGAATGAGAGAAAATATTTGTAAATCATATATCTGATAAGAAATTAATATCTAAAGTATAAAGTACTCCTACAATTCATCCACAATAAAACCAAATAACTCAATTGAAAAAAAATTGTCAAAAAAGACACGAACAGACACTTTTCCAAAGAAGATAAAGAAAATGTTAATAAACACATGAAAGTTCAATCTTACAATCATTAGAGATATGCAAATTAAGTCACACTGAGATATCTGTTCACACACATTAGAATGTCTGTAAAAGAAAAAAAAGAGAGAGAGAGAGATGGTGAGAGAGAGAAGGAGGAAGGAGGAAAAGAGGGAAAGAGGAAGAAGAAGGAAGGAAAGAAGGTGGGAAGGAAGGAAGGGAGGGAGGAGGGACGAGGGAAAAGGGAGGGGAGGGCAAGGGAAGGAAGAGAAAGAAGTAAAAAAATACCAAGTGTTGGCAAGGATATGTGGAAATTTCAACCATATGCTTTACTAGTGGAAACATAAGATGTTACAGCTACTGCGGAAAACAACAGTTCCTCAAAAAATCAACCTGTAATTACCTATGACCTAGCCTAAATAGAACTGAAGGCAGGGACTTGAACAGATATTTGTATAGCAATTTTCATAGTAGCATTATTCATAATAGTGAAAAGGTGGAAACAACCCAAATGTCCATCAACAGATCAATGGATAAATTAAATGTAAATATCCATATGTTGGAATATAATTCAGCCATACAAAGGAATAATATACCAATACATGCTATAACATGGATGAAACTTTAAAACATTATTCTAAGTGAAATGTGTCTGAAACAAAAGGATAAATATTGTATGATTCCACTTACATGAGGTACTTATAGTAGACAAATTCATAGAGACAGAAAGTAGAACAGTGGTTACCAGGGGCAGATGAGAGGGAGAAGTGAGGAGTTATAGTTTCTGGATACAAAGTTTCAGGTTGTGATGATCAATTGTTCAGGAACTGGGTGGTGGTAATAATTGCACAGCAATGTGCATGTGAATGTGAATTCCCAGTATCTTATTTGTCCCCATCTGCTCATTTAGATTAAAAGAATACAAAGCAGTAAATAATATTCAGCCAAGCAGCAGTTGAAAGAAACATCTCACACCCTAATATAGATTCCTTGCTATTCCATCTCAGAGGACACACTGAGATGTAAGACATGAGTCTGAGAAAGATACGGACTCCTTCAATGGAGAATACACATCCTCTGATTGACCATATGAGAAGTTCCATCCAAATCGTGTTAAGAGATATGGATATCCTCATGCTGTCCCCCTTCACTGTCCCCAGTGAAACTCATCTATCAGGGGTTTCACTACAAAACAAATGCCGCTATCATCGGTACGGCATGGAGCTGATTATGTTCCACATTATCCCAACTTAGTAGTCTGTGGAACAGTATTAGAAGATAAATAAGGTTCATATTTTTCAATGTTTCTGAGTTTGGGTTACACTTTCACACCAGCTGTTTACTCTTTACCTGCAGATGCTATTCCAGATGTTTGACTCTGCCATAGGTTGGATCCTCCAATTACAGCACTAAACTTAATGCCTAGAGAATACAATTCAGCCTTTGGTTTTGTAATGATATTTTAAATAGTTTTTTCCTGTCAGTGACAAAATGAGTCAATCAGCCATAGTCAGGTACCAAAGAGAGAAAATCCATACAAGGTGGGCAGGTGATCCTATGGTAGAAATTGCTGCACATCACTGATGGATTCCAGACAGGCAGACAAACTGTAAGACAGGCAGACAGGAAGACATCAGGGCAGGCAATGTACATTTCAACAAGCAGAGAGAACTTCTGAGTCAGGGGTTCAGGCAGGTGGTTGGCAAGATGACAAGTTATAGCAAGGAGAGCTTGGCAATTTGAGGAAGCTTGGATGCTAATTATCAGGCAGGAGTTAGTAGAACTCATTTCTTGGATCTGGGTTTCTAAAGAAGGTCTGGGAAGACCAACATGTCCAAGACATGGTTCTCGACTCAGAGGGACTTTCCTTATGCTAGGATTCTTACAGTATCTGCAGGAGAAAGACAAATCAGGATATCAACTCCTGAACTGAAGTGCAGATCAAGATGAAGAACATCAATAAAACATTTAATGCTTCCTAAATAAGCTAACTAACTTGTACTCTAAATTCTCAATGGGATGAAAATGTGTCCTTGTGCTAAGAAGCAGCTCTTACAAATGGGAGTTACACATTCCAATTGTGATGACTCATACCTTCTACTAGTGTGGAGCAGGCTCCAACATTGTTATCATTGTTCTCATTTTGTTATGATATTTAGTTGTCTTTAACTTCTCTGCTATATTCACAGTTGCCCACAGAGCTAACTGGTTATTCAGAAGGACCTACCTAATAATTACTAATTTTTAGTAAGCTCAAAGAGAAGGAATAGTTGTCAAGAATGGGAAAATGTACTTTCATATGCTTCTTATAGAATTAACTGCTATGATATCAGCAGTATCTACCAGTTAAAATTCCTATCTATTTCATCTAGAAATTCTACACCTAAACATTTTCCTGAGGATTGTATAAGGCTATAAGTCTAAAGACACTAACTGAAAACTGGTTATAACCAAAAATTAGAGATCCCACTTCATATAGTTGTGATGATGACCAAATATGTTAATATTTATTTAAAGTACTTAGAATAAAGTCCGACATATAGTACATGTTTGTTGAGTAAAATACCACATGCATCTAAAAGGCAGAATGGACAATAAATACTGCCTTATTTAAACAATTGAATGTATGCTGCTCTTTAAAATAATGAAGTAGCTATTCATAAAGATATATTATTGAGTCGAAAATAATTTAAAAACCACATATGGTGTGATTCCATTTTTATAAATATATATGTATCAACTATATAATATAATACAAATAGACATGCAAATACATTATAAAGATGCTCTTCCTAATTATTGTAATCAAATAACATACATTTGGGTATAATGCTTGGAAAATTATTAATCAATCTTGAGTTAAGAAGAAAGAATAAAATTCCTAGCACTGTTTTCATGTCAGTGAAGAGCTAAGAGGAAAAGACTCCAGATGCTTCGTTTACAATACATAGATACAGTGGTATTGGGTAATTCTCACTGAGCCTCAAGAAAACCAGAAACTTTGGAGCTCTATAGAACGGCAATGTAACTTAAGAGTCTGTGAAGTTGTTGGGGACAACTGTGAAAATCTAAGCACTTACCACCATCTTTTTGTTTTTAAATTTTATTTATTTATTTTTATTTAAATTCAATTAGCCCACATATAGTATATCATTACTTTCAGATGTAGTGTTCAATAATTCATCAGTTGTGTATAACACTCATTGCTCATCAAGCATTACCACCATCTTTAAAAGAAGATGGGAATAAAAAGGCTCCAGTTTTCTGGAGAATTCCTATCATCTGAGCAAAAGAAAAGTGAAAACCAGCCATAGAATTCCACAGATTAAAAAGACCAGATGCTGGGTTGACCGTGAGAAGCCTTGTGAGTACTTGAGATTGAGGGGAACTAAGAAACCCTTCCTAATTTTTTTTTTTAATTATTTCTTTTCAGCATAACAGTTTCATTGTTTTTGCACCACACCCAGTGCTCCATGAAACTTGTGCCCTCACTAATATCCACCACCTGGCTCCCCCAAGCTCGCACCCCCTGCCCCTTCAAAACTCTCAGGTTGATTTTCAGAGTCCATAGTCTCTCATGGTTCACCTCTCCTTCCAACTTCCCCAACTCCCTTCTCTTCACCATCTCCCCATGTCCTCCATATTATTTGTTATGCTCCACAAATAAGTGAAACCATATGATAACTGACTCTCTCTGCTTGACTTATTTCACTCAGCATAATCTATTCCAGTCCCGTCCATGTTGCTACAAAAGTTAGGTATTCATCTTTTCTGATAGAGGCATAATACTCCATTGTGTATATGGACCACATCTTCCTTATCCATTCGTTCATTGAAGGGCGTCTTGGTTCTTTCCACAGTTTGGCGACCATGGTCATTGCTGCTATAAACATTGGGGTATAGATGGCCCTTCTTTTCACTACATCTGTATCTTTGGGGTAAATACCCAGCAGTGCAATTGCAGGGTCATAGGGAAGCTCTATTTTTAATTTCTTGAGGAATCTCCACACTGTTCTCCAAAGCGACTACACCAACTTGCATTCCCACCAACAGTATAAGAGTGTTCCCCTTTTTCCACATCCTCTCCAACACATGTTGTTTCCTGTCTTGCTAATTTTGGCCATTCTAACTGGTGTGAGGTGGTATCTCAATGTGGTTTTAATTTGAATCTCCCTGATGGCTAGTGATGATGAACATTTTTTCATGTGTCTGATAGCCATTTGTATGTCTTCATTGGAAAAGTGTCTGTTCATATCTTCTGCCCATTTTTTGATATGATTATCTGTTTTGTGTGTGTTGAGTTCTTTATAGATCCTGCATATCAATCTTTTGTCTGTACGGTCATTTGCAAATATCTTCTCCCATTCTGTGGGTCCCCTCTTTGTTTTGTTGACTGTTTCTTTTGCTGTGCAGAAGCTTTTGGTCTTGATGAAGTCCCAAAAGTTTATTTTCACTTTTGTTTCCTTTGCTTTCGGAGACATATCTTGAAAGAAGTTGCTGTGGCTGATATCGAAGAGGTTACTGCCTATGTTCTCCTCTAGGATTCTGATGGATTCCTGTCTCACGTTGAGGTCTTTTATCCATTTTGAGTTTATCTTTGTGTACGGTATAAGAGAATGGTCGAGTTTCATTCTTCTACATATAGCTGTCCAGTTTTCCCAGCACCATTTATTGAAGAGGCTGTCTTTTTTTCTACTGTATATTTTTTCCTGTTTTGTCGAAGATTATTTGACCATAGAGTTGAGGATCCATATCTGGGCTCTCTACTCTGTTCCCCTGGTCTATGTGTCTATTTTTATGCCAGTACCACACTGTCTTGGTGATCACAGCTTTGAGGTAAAGCTTGAAATCAGGAAACGTGATGCCGCCAGTTTTATTTTTGTTTTTCAACATTTCCTTAGCAATTTGGGGTTTCTTCTGATTCCATACAAATTTTAGGATTATTTGCTCCAGCTCTTTGAAAAATACTGGTGGAATTTTGATCGAAATGGCATTAAAAGTATAGATTGCCCTAGGCAGTATAGACATTTTAACAATGTTTATTCTTCTGATCCAAGAGCATGGAATGGTCTTCCATCTTTTTGTGTCTTCTTCAGTTTCTTTCATGAGTGTTCTGTAGTTTCTCTCATACAGATCCTGTACCTCTTTGGTTAGGTTTATTCTCAGGTATCTTATGGTTCTTGGTGCTATAGTAAATGGAATTGATTCTCTAATTTCCCTTTCTGTATTTTCATTTTTAGTGTATAAGAAAGCCACTGATTTCCAAGCCTCCCTCAAAAAAATTGAAAAATCCAAAATACACCAGCTGTCTCTACACCTTAAAGAGCTGGAGAACCAACAACAAATCAAACCAACTCTACACATAAGAAGGGAAATAATCAAGATTAGAGCAGAGATCAATGAGGTAGAAACCAGAGATACAGTAGAATGTATCAATGAAACTAGAACCTGGTTTTTTGAAAGAATCAATAAGATCGATAAACCATTGGCCACACTAATCCAAAAGAAAAGAGAGAAAGCCTAAATTAATAAAATTATGAATGAAAAGGGAGAGATCACAACTAACACCAAGGAAATAGAAACAATCATCAGAAATTATTATCAACAGTTATATGCAATTAAGCTAAGCAAACTAGATGAAATGGATGCATTCCTGGAAAACTATAAATTCCCAAAATTGAGCCAGGAAGAAATTGACAACCTGAATAGACTGATATCTAGTAACGAGATTGAAGCAGTGATCAAAAACTTCCCAAAAAACAAGATCCCAGGACCTGATGGATTCCCTGAGGAATTCTTTCAAACTTTCATTGAAGAAATAAAACCTATTCTCCTGAAGCTGTTTCAAAAAATTGAAGTAGAAGGAAAATTTCCAGACTCTTTTTATGAAGCAGCATTACCCTGATCCCCAAACCAGGCAAAGACCCTACGAAAAAGGAGAATTTCAGACCAATATCACTGATGAATATGAATGCTAAGAATCTCAACAAGATCCTAGCAAACAGGATCCAACAGTACATTAAAAAGATTATCCACCATGACCAGGTGGGATTCATCCCTGTGTTACAAGGATGGTTCAACATTCGCAAATCAATCAATGTGACAGAACAAATCAATAAGAGAAGAGTGAAAAACACATGGTCCTCTCAATTGATGCAGAAAAAAATGCATTTGACAAAATCCAGCATCCGTTCCTGATGAAAACGGTTCGAAGTATAGGGATAGAGGGAACATTCCTGAACTTCATAAAATCTATCTATGAAAGACCCACAGCAAATATCATCCTCAATGGGAAAAAGCTTGCAGCCTTCCCGTTGAGATCAGGAACATGACAAGGATGCCCACTCTCACCACTCTTGTTCAACATAGTATTAAAAGTCCTAGCAACAGCAATCAGACAACAAAGAGAAATAAAAGTATCCAAATTGGCAAGGAAGAAGTCAAACTCTCTCTCTTTGCAGATGTCATGATTCTTTATATGGAAAACCCAAAAGACTCCACCCCCAAACTACTAGAACTCATACAGCAATTCAGTAACGTGGCAGGATACAAAGTCAATATACAGAAATCAGTGGCTTCCTAATTTCTTTAACTATTGAAGTTTTTCGTTTCAAGTCCTGATTTTACAGGAAGTTTTCTTTATGTAAACTGCAGGGTAGAAGGCAATTTTTCAATTTTAGAAGTCCCTGCAGGCTAGTAATTCTGACTATTCTTTTTCATCTCACACCTCCTTCCCACTTCTGTTATTTCCTAATCATGCATGTAAAACTTAAGTTGATTGCTTCATGTTTTCTAAACAGAAACCTTTTTGGAGGAGTACAATGCATTTCATATCTTCATCATCGTTTCTAAGGACAACATTTTGCATATTATCAGCTTTCTGTAAATCTTGACTAAATGGGTAAACAAAACTCAGCTTTAATATGATTAAACAACAGGGATAGAGGCCCAATCCTAGTGATGGGTAGCATGATGATTATGATTTTTTTCATCATAATAATTACTAGAATTTTAATGCAATTAGAAATCTAATTAGTTATAATTGAAATGCCTGCTGTCCATTAACATACCTAACTGAATATATTTAGATTTCCCCAATGTGTTATTTTTACTCTTACACTTTAGTCCTAGGGAAAAAAAATGCATAGGGTGCAATTAATTTTTCCCCATAGGGGGCTGAAGTCTCTATTGTACATGAAATTTTTATGTCTAGAAACTTTAAAGCTTAGCCACTCCATTATGAGACTTAGGAAAAGTGGTGCATGTGGTTTCAAACTTTCTCCTGTTTATATCTAGAAAGCTATTACAACTCTTACAAATAGCAGAAAACTACTAGCCACTAAATATTCAGAAAAAAGCTATACTACAATCAAGTAAAATCAAATGTTAAGACATTTAAAATTCAGCTCAATAATTAGAGTCAAAGTAATGTTAATCCTAAGAACCTTATCCATGCAAATATCAGTCCTTTAGAAATGAATGAAAACCATAAATGAGGAATATTTTTAACTGCATTCATTTTAATAAAATGTTCAATTTGTGGTTTTGTCTTAGAATTTAGTTTATAGTAGATACTTAGCAGTCCATACTTTCACTTCCTATTACTCTTTGTTCCCCACCCCGGGTGCTTCCAGATTCAGTAGCTTCTTCAAAGATAACTCCTCAGAAGAGTCACAATGAGTCTAAGGTCATTGTTTCTAGTGATTCCGCAATGATCTGAATTATGTCTCTAAGGCAATTTCGCTCGTTGATGCCAGCTTTCAATAACATTTCCTTGGCTTTTAACTGTACTGGTTTTTAAGAACTTCCATTTTTCCCACAAGATCTAATGACCTGAATGTCTGCTTGTGACAAAAATAGAGTATTTCAAACTTTTGTTTAACAGTTTAGGACAATGCAAAAGATACTTGAGAAAAAGAAATCAATGCAAACAACAACAACAACAACAACAAAATGTTGGTAAAGGCTTATACTGAGAGTCCTGGTTTTCAGTGTGGATATAATGGGTTGGAAACAGTAAAATGGAAGAGAAGAATGTGTTTTCAGTCCTATGGGTCCCCCTGTTATTTTATTCCTACCCCCCATCACAGTATTATGTTTTATCATCTATATCCACTTGAGTATGAGTCACTGACCTGTAATCATCTTTGCTATGACCCTGTAGTTATAACATCAAAGACAGTTTAAATGTTACCCAACTCTATCTTAAAATCATCACAATTCTGTGAAGTGTGTAAACCTGGTGATTCATAAACTGTACCCTTGGGGCTAATAATACATTATATGCTAATGAAAAAAAAAGAAAGAAGGACAGAAAGAAGCAGGGAGGGAGGAAAGAATGGAGGAGAGAGAGAGAGAAAGAGAGAAGGGAGAGAAGGAGGGAGAAGAAGGAACAAGGTGGGGGGAGTAAAGGGAGGAAAAGGAGAGAAAGAAACAGACTGGTATGGGTCTGGATCTGAAAGACAAAGAAAGAAAGATGCACCACTCAGGAAATATGTTATTTCTTTTAGTGGGTAAATAACTTTTAAAATAAAAGAACAAAAATTATAAGTAAAAATTAAAGTAATTTATAAGTAAAAATTAAAGATAAGCATGAGTGTTACTTAGAATGAACAAAGAAATATAATAAAATGCAAATTTTAAAAGAACTATGATTTACTGAAAGTATCATAAAATCCAGAAAATAGTAATTTTTATTATTTGTGTCTAATGTACTTCTAAAATTCATTTTCTGCATTTTCTACTATAAACCTTTAGTTACTTTTTGATAGGACAATTATTGTACAATGTCTTTTTTTCTAAGGAGAATATAAATGTAGTTGAGTCTTTCCTCTAGAGTGCTTGTTGAATTTTATTATTATTATTATTATTATTATTATTATTATTATTGACAGAATGCATAAACTCTAATTTGTGATTATAATACTACTATGGATTTTGGCTCACAAACTCATGAATTGTGATAAGTTCTATTGTGTTTGATTTCCTATCCAAAATAAAAATAATGCCTTGTGCATTTAAAATGACATGTGTCTCATGAAAAAGTGCTCCACATCACTTGGCATCAGGGAAATACAAATCAAAACCACAATGAGATATCACCTCACACCAGTCAGAATGGCTAAAATTAACAAGTCAGGAAATGAGAGATGCTGGCGAGGATGCAGAGAAAGGGAAACCCTCCTACACTGTTGGTGGGAATGCAAGCTGGTGCAACCACTCTGGAAAACAGCATGGAGGTTCCTCAAAATGTTGAAAATAGAACTACCCTATGACCCAGCAATTGCACTACTGGGTATTTACCCTAAAGATACAAATGCAGTGATCCGAAGGGGCACGTGTACCCGAATGTTTATAGCAGCAATGTCTACAATAGCCAAACTATGGAAAGAACCTAGATGTCCATCAACAGATGAATGGATAAAGAAGAAGTGGTATATATACACAATGGAATACTATGCAGCCATCAAAAGAAATGAAATCTTGCCATTTGCGACGACATGGATGGAACTAGAGGGTATCATGCTTAGTGAAATAAGTCAACCGGAGAAAGCCAACTATCATATGATCTCCCTGATATGAGGACGTGGAGATGCAACATGGGGGGTTAAGGGGATAGGAGAAGAAAAAATGAAACAAGATGGGATTGGGAGGGAGACAAACCATAAATGACTCTCAATCTCACAAAACAAACTGGGGGTTGCTGGGGGGAGGTGGGATTGGGAGAGGGGGAGGGGGTTATGGACATTGGGGAGGGTATGTGCTATAGTGAATGCTGTGAAATGTGTAAACCTGGCGATTCACAGACCTGTACCCCTGGGGATAAAAATACATTATATGTTTATAAAAAAAAAAAATTAGAAGGGGAGGCAAACCATAAGAGACTATGGACTCTGAAAAACAACCTGAGGGTTTTGAAGGGGCGGGGGTGGGAGGTTGGGGGAACAGGTGGTGGGTCATAGGGAGGGCACGTATTGCATGGAGCACTGGGTGTTGTGCAAAAACAATGAATACTGTTACGCTGAAAAAAATAAATAAATTAAAATGACATGTGTCTGTATACCCGACAGAATTTACATCCTTAGCTAACATCTTTAAGAACCATATCCTTCACTTATGGTTTATGCACTTAATGATAAGAAAAATTTTCCACATAGTAGCCTATGGTTCCATACATTTCACTTTAATTCATCTTTACTTCTCACATATTCCCAATGGTGTCTATTACTGTTAAACATCATAATATTGCCAGCCCTGAATTTTTGGATCTTGATACTGGGTTGGGGAAAGGTTCCCACAGTGGAAGGTAGGCACATTTCTGGAAGCCAAGCCTACTTTTGGATAGCTGCAAACAACTGAAATATACTTCACTCAATCCAAACTAGACGTATTCTCAATTCAACATCCCTTAAATGAGTCTTAAAAATGACTACAGTCACATCACAACAATACACACAAGGAGGAATGCCCACTGTATGAGTTACAGCAAAAGGAGCAGTGGACTTAACTGAATAAAACTGGAATAAAAATATCTTGGGGTGCCTGAGTCGCTCAGTGGGTTAAAGCCTCTGCCTTCAGCCCAGGTCGTGGTCCCGGAGTCCTGGGATTGAGCCCCGCATAGGGCTCTCTGCTTGGCGGGGAGCCTGCTTCCTCCTCTCTCTCTGTCTGCCTCTCAGCCTACTTGTGATCTCTCTCTCTATCAAATAAGTAAATAAATAAATCTTAAAAAAAAAAAGAAAAAGAAAGTATCTTAACATTGCAAAGTTAGTGAACACATATGACCACGTGAGGATATAGTTCTAGGGCCCATTCCAGAGCTGAAAGGGGTGTATACAACTGCATTTTATTATAAATCCACCTCTTTGTATACACAATATTTTAAGCACATAGTTGGCCATTCCATATATATCTCATTTTATTCTTTCAATGAAACTTGAAAATTTGAAATCGTTCTTAAATTACAAATAATAAATTATGACTCAGTTAAGTTACATGATTTCCAAGATTCTACAAGTAGTAAATGATGAAACCAGAATTTAATTCAGACCTATGTTTTTCTGAAGCCCATATAAGGCTCTTTACTCAGGTTGGTCATAGACACTAGTGGACAAAGTAGCTGATGCTTTATAAAAAGCTTCATCCCAAGGAACTCAGATTATTCTGATATGAATGGAGTGAAGACAACCCACTGAGAAACACTATTTTACATCATACTATTCTATTATATTCTAATTCCTTAATGCTTACTAAAATCATGAACCGACTATTCACATAGCTAATTAGAAACCTTCCCTGGTAAATTTGACTTGAGGTAGAGATCCTTGATCAGGACACGGTTTAACCATGGAGAAAAAAATGTCATTTCAGAGACAGCCAAAGAAAATCTTGATTCAGGGATTTTTTCACATATATTCCTTTGTTCCTTAAGCAATCCTAGTGTCAATACCAGGTATATATAATTAAGTTAGCCTTAGAACATCTTCATCTACTGACTCTTTTAGCCCTTTACTGTGTAAACAGTCTCTGTCGGGCTCATGAGGCAAATCTTCAGTTCTGCTTAAGTCCTATGGCTGACATGGGTGAAGGAAGAGAATTTCATTTCAGTCAGGGAGGTGATTCTGGAAATGAGCAGCAGAAAGACAATGAACTTCAAGAAGATAAGCCAAAGGCACTTGAGGAGCCCATGAATAAGAAAACTTGGAAAACTAACACACATGAAATTCATGCTACAGAAACTTAATCTTCCTTTATTTATGGCATATTGACAGGACTACAGGACCAGTCACATAAGTCAAAACCTTGGTACTCACTCTCTTCTTTTTTTTTTTTTTCTCACTCTTTTCTTTTATGTTTAATTTGTTGGGAGGCAATAGGAGTACTCAACATATTTGCTTGAGAGTGGAAGGCTATTAGAAACACTTCTGCCTCACCTGGTCATGGTGTTTTCTGACATAGATGAAAGCAGTTCATTGGTCTGCCTAACGAACTGGTGGAAAACTTCCCTTTTGTAAGACCAAGCAGACAGTTTCACATGTAATATTTTCTTATTTATTTATCTTCCCATTTATTTATTTATTTTTATTTTCGTAGTCTCTACACTCAGTGTGAGGCCTCACCTCATGACCCTGAGATCAAGAGTCATATGCTCTACCTTGAGCCATGCAGGCACCCCTGTTAATGTGTTTGCATTATAATTCTCATCACCATTATTAAAAACATATATTAAGTACTTTTTCTTTTCAAAGTAATATGTTGACAGATGTAGTCCTCGTCCTCTAGGCACGTTTAGCAATTAATTAAAACTACACGAGCTTACTGAGCAGAACAGATTGGCCCTCTTCTTCACTTACAGCAAAGACCATTTTGCATACAATTGGTCAAATATAAACCCCAGCAAAGCAGGTCAGAGGGCTTGCGCAGCATCCTTCTACACCTGGTGGGTTGTGCCTACAGTACACAGTGAGTCAGTAAATAATAATGCTTTCTCTACCATAGGATCCTCTAATTCTGTCCAGCTGCCACTGAGGTTCACATGCCCAGTTAATTCACAAAGATGACCCTAGTAAAGAATATTAAAAAAAAAATCACAGAAAATTTATTGGGCCATTTTACAAAGTCAGGTGTTTGACAAGATATGATGCTAGATATACAGACTCAAGGTAGTTACAAACAAAGCCCCCTCGCAAACATATTCTGTAGTTAACGTAGTGTACTGATGGCCACATGGGGTTTGATTTTCTATACCATATTGCCAGATAAAAAAAGGTTTTGAAAATTCACGCAGTTGGTTTTCAAACAACTCCTACTTTGTCAAGTTTAATTTACAGGAGTAAATCCCAAGCATGGACTAAAATTGAACAACATTCCTCTGGCACCAAATTCAGCAATAAATGTAAAGGCAAACAGCATGCATATACACATCTACAAAGGACAGGAGCACCTGGTCTCCACCTGCAAAACAGACTACTTGAAACCCAGGTCAAGGATACAGAATGTGATTTACAGCTGACTACATCAATTTAAAGCATTCTTTTTCCTTAAGAGAGAAGAGAATGTAGTGCAGTTAAAATAACAGTTCTTCAGTGTTCTTAAAACTAAAACTCTAAGGGTCTCCTTAGTAATGTCTACCAGACTGTTTGAAAATTAATCATTGTCAACAAATATTTATTATTTCAATCAATTTATTATTAATATATTAATTTACTATCCTTGCATTGAGGTATAATTTACATATAACATTATATTGGTTTCAGATGCACAACATAATGATCTCTGTATATATTGCAAAATGATGAAGTGGTCACTACAGTAAGTACAGTTAACATGTCACCATACGTAGTTACAAAATTTTTTTTCTTGTGATTTCTAAGATTTACCCTCTCAGCAACTTTCAAGTTTGCAGTACCATGCTATTAATATAGTAACTATGGTGAACTTTATATCCCATGTTTATTTACTCATTTATAACTGGAAATTTATGTCTTTTGACCCCTTCCACTCATTTTACACACCCTTCTGCCTCTGGCAACCACCCATTTATTCTCTGTATCTGTGGGGTTTTTCTGTTTGTTTTTGTTTGTTTTTTAAGATTTTACATAAAAGTGAGATCATATAGTATTTGTTTTCCTCGAGCTTATTTTATTTAGCATGATGCCTTCAAGATCCATTCATGTTGTCATAAATATGTCAATTTATTATTAATCTACTATGAGCTCTGAAGGGGACCAGGGATATGCCATCCCAAAATGTGTCGCTTTGGCATAAGAATTATTTTGAGCCAAAGTGTTTTAAGTTCCTGAAATTCTTTGTCTTCTATAAGCTTAAGGTCCCCAAAGAGCTCAATTTTCATAAATCATATCCTCAAGAATTCTCTTCTTGGAGACAAGAAACCATCATTACATATATGTGTGGAAATATATATATCTCCATGCATACATACATAAATATGTATATACATATATATGTATATGTATGTATATGTGTGTAGATCTACACACATATATATGTATATATATACACACATATATATGTATATATGTGTGTATATATATACACATTATATATATATATGTATATATATATGTAGATCTATACACATATACATGTATATATACATACATATATAAGGGTATGTATACCCATACATAAGGTATCCCTATACCCTAATATATAAGAAAGACATATAGTCCAATGTCTTTTCAACACTTGATGTTATAATTCTTTATAACGCTAAAACAGGAAAAGAAATGAATGAGTCAAAAGAACCTGATTTTTGGGTTATGCAGAGAGCAAACTACTACCACTACAGTATTCTAATAATGATGATAATAATAATAATAATAATAGCAGATATTTAATATTGAGTTTTGATCTTTTAGTTAGATGTTATGGTAAATGTTTTAGATGCATTACAATTTTAATTTTTACTCATGTCCAATGAAATAGACAAAATTTTATTCTAAGGGCACCTGGGTGGCTCAGTCATTAAGCATCTGCCTTCAACTCAGATCATGATCCCAAGGTCCTGGGATTGAGCCCCATATTGGGCTCCCTGCTCAGGGGGAAGCCTGCTTCTCCCACTCCCTGCTTGTATTCTCTCTCTCAGTCTCTCTCTCTCTCTCTGTGTGTGTGTCAAATAAATAAACAAAATATTTTCTAGAAATTTTATTCTAATGAAAAAGTTAAGCTTTAGAAATGTTGAGATACTGTAAGGGAGAAAAATAAAATAAAATAAAATAAAAAACAAACAAAAAACCCTACCTTTCTAGTTTCAATGGCTAGGGCCTGCCTGAACTGAAAAACTGAAAAAAAGACAGATAACAAGAGGGAAAAAAGGGGGAAAAAGATAAAACAGATTTAAGCACATACATACACATGGGAATTCACAAAGAAATATGATTCAAAGAAGTAGAATTTGTCATCTTAGGCTAGTCAAAGAAAAAAATGTTTGGTCCTTCAGGGAAGGGGAGATAAATTATAGGAAGGAGGCTAGGAGACTTGTTGTAAATGAGGGTTGTTAGTAAGATTTCTTTTCTTTCTTTTTTTTTTTTAAATTAAGTTTAGTTAGCCAGCCTACAGTACATCATTGGTTTTCTATGTAGTCTTCAACAGTTCATTAGTTGCATACAACACCCAGTGCTCATCAAAACACGTGCCCATCTTAATACACATCACCCAGGTTTAGTAAGATTTCTTAAGCAGATTTTTAAAATTTATGTTATGTTAGTCACTATACAGTATATCATTAGTTTTTGATGTAGTGTTCCATGATTCATTGCTTGTGTATAACACCCAGTGCTCCATGAAATATGTGCCCTCCTTAATACTCATCACCAGGCTCACCCATCCCCCAACCCCCCCCAAAAAAAAACCCTCAGTTTGTTCCTCAGAGTCCATAATATCTCATGGTTCATCTCCCCCTCCGATTTCCTCCCCTTCATTTTTTCCTTTCCTTCTCCTAATGTCCTCCATGCTATTCCTTATGTTTCACAAATAAGTGAAACCGTATGATAATTGACTTTCTCTGCTTGACTTATTCCACTCAGCATGATCTCCAGTTCCATCCATGTTGATGCAAAACCTGGGTATTCATCCTTTCTGATGGTTGAGTAATACTCCATCGTGTATATGGACCACATCTTCTTTATCCATTCATCTGTTGAAGGATAGCTTAGCTCTTTCCACCGTTTGGCTATTATGGACATTGCTGCTGTGAACACTGGGGTGCATTTGACCCTTCTTTTCACCATATCTGTATCTTTGGGGTAAATACCCAGTAGTGCAATTGCTGGGTCATAGGGTAGCTCTATTTTTAATTTTTTGGTTAAAAAAATTGTTTTCCAAAGTGGCTTATATTCCAACTTATATTCCCACCAACAGTGTAAGAGGGTTCCACTTTCTCCATAGCCTCTCCAACATTTGTGGTTTTCTTGCCTTGTCAGTTTCAGCCATTCTAACTGGTATAAGGTTGTATCTCAATGTGGTTTTGATTGCCATAGCAACTTCTTTCAAGACATGTCTCCAAAGGCAAGGGAAGCAAAGTGAAAATGAACTTTTGGGATTTCATTGAGATAAAAAGCTTCTGCACAGCAAAAGAAATAGTCAACAAAACAAAGAGACAAGACATGGAATGGGAGAAGATATTTGCAAATAACACTACAGATAAAGGGCTGGTATCCAAGGTCTATAATGAACTTCTCAAACTCAATACCCTAAAGAACTCAAACTCAATATCCCCCCAAAACAAATAATCAAGTCAAAAAAATGGGCAGAAGACATGAACAGAAACTTCTCAAAAGAAGACATACAAATGACTAACAGACACATGAAAAAATGTTCATCATCATTAGCCACCAGAGAATTTAAAATCAAAACCACATTGAGATACCATATTAAGCAGACTTAACTGTGAAGCTCCTCCATTGATGAGTTGTTATGAGACCTGCTCCTGCCTGGTAGGGGAGAGGGAGACTTTTTTCTTTTTTTGGTGCATGGCAATTTCCTTTATAATTTTTTTTTCTTTTACAAAAGGGAAACTTATGCTCTCTTTTAGAGTTTTTCCTTTATGTACTGCCCCTCAATTGCCTTCAAAATGGTCCTTATGCCAAAGAAGCATATTTTGGTTTCCTTCCATACTTTACTAAACTCATACTGTGGCACAGGAATTTGACATCAGGTAAGCCAATTTTTAAGGACATTGTCCGGCAAACACACATAATAATCTGACACATTTAACAATACACATTCTCTCTTTGATGCTTCATAGGTTTGAAATATTAATGGTAAAAAACTTCCTTCCAAATCGCTATAAAGTGGAATGATATTTGTAAAGTCAAATCTCACTCATTGTTTCCTGAAAGCAATGCCATTGTCTGGCTTACTCACAAATCTGCTAATACTAACATAGAAGAGTCCATTCAGAACCTGGATAGAACTTTTAAATAACTTCCCCTCTTTATCTCTTCCTGGGTTGTAGACACCTGGAACTCGGTTCTGTTATTCTGGGTTTCAGAAATTTAAAGGCAACCAGACTGATTGTGGAAGGGAATGAGAAATTGTTGTGGGTTTTTTTGTTTGTTTGTTTGTTTTTGTTTTTTTTTTCCCCCAGTAGACCTCTACTAGAACAAGGTAGCTTCCTTGAATGAAGTAGTAACAGTAAGAATTGACTAATCTGTTTCCCCTGTTTCCAGGACCTGCCTTTGAGCAGCCCCAGCCAAGTCAACTAGAGCCCTTTGACCCCAAGGAAGAATAGCATTAGGGAAAGAAGAAAAGAAGAAGAACAACAACAAGAACAAGAAGAAGAAGGAGAAGGAGAAGGAGAAGAAGAAAAGAAGAAAGAAGAAGAAAGATCCTAAAAATGCTATTCTAATGGCTCATTCCTGTATAGCTTGTATACAAGAATACTACTGAATGGACTTAATTTTTTTTTTTAAGATTTTTTATTTATTTATTTGACAGAGAGAGATCACAAGTAGACAGAGAGGCAGGCAGAGAGAGTGAGAGGGAAGCAGGCTCCCTGCTGAGCAGAGAGCCCGATGCGGGACTCGATCCCAGGACCCTGAGATCATGACCTGAGCCGAAGGCAGCAGCTTAAACCACTGAGCCACCCAGGCACCCCGAATGGACTTAATTTTGCAGTGGGTAAGAACTTTTTGTTCTACTCTATTCTGCTGCTTGAATTTATCGTAATAGAAAACACCAAGCCCTTATATTTCCCAGTTTATGATAGAGTACAGAAAGTAAAGTATTTAAATGTAAAGAAAACACTTTGACTTAGTCTTTAACCTGGAAACTAAACACACTGGTAATTTACAGGTATACATAATACAATAGGCACCTTGAATAGTAGGACACTGTGAACTTAATGATATAAACTAAAGAACTTTCATATTTTAGTCAGACTTTTTTTATTCAGACACATACTACACCAGAATTTGTGTATTACTGTCATTTTTCAGGGTGTAGAGCATTATGAAATTTTTCAGTAATGCTGACATCATCAATTCCTCATCTCCCATAAAAACTCAAAATTAAAGAGTCTTGACATATCTGAGTATTCATCTCTAATCCCTCTGGTTCCCATCCTGACTCGACGCTTTAAAATTTGCTGAAAGGATTCCAACTATCAGAGAAGATTGTATTAAGTATTTCTAAAATTTGGTGTGTCTAAGAACCACCTTGTTCTTGTGAACATGTTAAAATGCAGGTTCCCAGATCTGATCCAGGACATGGATGAGTGATTTATTAGGTCTTGACAGATAATGGGTAACAAGCATTTTAAACAGGTACTCCAGCCCTAATGCAGATGAGCCACAGACCACACTCAGAAACAAGATGTAAAGAATACAGAAAGAACACAGAGGACTGCTCTGGCTTCTGTACTACTATGTGGAAACTAGTGTTGATCGCGAATTCAGACAAGATTAAGAAAAGGTTAACACTAATGACATTAAAACTCCTTGTGTACGGGTTCTCTTTGGCAACCGCTTGCCTCCTTTTTCAAATTTTTAACTGTGTGTAATTCATATATTGGTTTTTTTTTTAAAGATTTTTATTTATTTATTTGACAGAGAGAGAGATCACAAGTAGGCAGAGAGGCGGGCAGAGAGAGAGGAGGAAGCAGGCTCCCCGCGGAGCAGAGAGCCCGATGCGGGGCTCGATCCCAGGACCCTGAGATCATGACCTGAGCCGAAGGCAGCGGCTTAATCCACTGAGCCACCCGGGTGCCCCTGTAATTCATATATTGTTTCGGAGTGCTCTGAAGCTAGAATTTTACTGGGATTAAATTAAAATAACCTTCTCTTCTGCCTTCAAGCATATTGTGAAATTTAGCACGTTTCATGTAATTTAAATAACAAAACAACTTAGGGGCACCTGGGTGACTCAGTCTATTAAGCATCTGCCTTTGGCTCAGGTCATGATCCCAGAATCCTGGGATGGAGCCCCATGTTGTGCTCTCCACTCAGTGGGGAACTGCTTCTCCCTCTCCCTCGGTGCCTTTCCCTGCTCATGCTGGCACTTGCTTTCTCTCTCAAATAAATAAAATCTTAAGAAACAAAACAAAACAAAAAACCATATAGGATAAAGGCCAACATTATTTCTGTGAGAAGAAAACTATTAGGATTTTTAAGAGGCTAAAATAAACATCTAGGTTAGAAACTGTAGCAGTACAGTAAATTTCAAATATTTTTCAAGTACTTTCGAACAACCAATACCAAAAGCAATGAAAATTAGGAGATTTTTATGGTGTTGGTTGGGAACTTATAACATATAGAACACTGGATTAAGGAGAGGGAAAAAAAAAGTATAGTGGTAAATGAGAGGTATAAAAAAAGAGGTAAGAACACATGTGGATTTTATTAGTCTTTCTTTACATTATTTAACAAAGAGAATAAATATTGAAATATCAAATTAAAAAAAACACATTCTTGGGGCGCCTGGGTGGCTCAGTGGGTTAAAGCCTCTGCCTTTCGCTCAGGTCATGATCCCAGGGTCCTGGGATCGAGCCCCGCATCGGGCTCTCTGCTTGCCAGGGAGCCTGCTTCCTCCTCTCTCTCTCTCTCTCTGCCTGCCTCTCTCCCTACTTGTGATCTCTCTCTGTCAAATAAATAAAATCTTTAAAAAAAAAAAAATGAAAAAAAAAAAAAACACATTCTTACCTTTTTAAACCTTATCAAATTATTTCTCACATTGTGGAATAGGTTATATAGATTGACGAGCATTTTCAAATAAATTTTTCTAGAAAAAAAATGCTGTCTATAAAATATGAAAAGTTGAAGTGGACATTTTTGAAACTCCTGACTATATCTCTTTTGCATGGATTGCTGCTCCTCAAAATAAACTCCCACATGTAATAAATCTGTGTTATATATGATGGGTATCTAACTAGTTGGATGACTGAATATTTTGCTCAAATGTTTAATATATAGTCAGAACCAAACTGATCATTAATTATATAGGAAATACGATATTTTGTGTGGAGTCTATAGAAATACCACATAGAAACAGACCATTACCCAAACAATTTTTATTCCACAAAAGAAACAGTATGGTAATTAAAATGAACTTAAGGAATACAATACTTGGAACAGGTAGTGAATTTCTTTATTTTTAATCTATGAAGAGCTCATTTAAAGTCTGAAAAATCTTAAATTATTAAGTGAGTCATGTACATTGAGGAATTACTTTCTCATGAATTACTGAAACACTTGATTGTATTAGTAACAAATTCATTTCACTGTCGTATTTCAAGCTCAACCTAACTGAGTCTATGGTGCAAAGACAGACCTGCTGCAATACCAGATTTATTGATAGACATTTAAGAGGTCTCTGCAGTATTCAAATTACTTTATATTCATTTAACACATTTGCTCTAATTAAAAAGTAAGACTTCACTTTCTCAAAAGTCTCCCTGTGTGTATGCTTGGGCCATTTAGCTCAAAAGATAAAGATCAAGGGACAGATCAAAAGAAAAAGTTAAAATATAAATTACATGCTTTATGTTGCTTTCTCTGGATTTGGATATGCTCAGATAAAAGCTGAAATTTTAGTGAATGAATCCTGATTTTCTGTATATTCATTTCTCTATTATACTTTACATATAGGAAATGTCTCAGGCAACTTAGAAGACATATGGGTTTTCAATTAGCTGTAATTGAAAGGAAACACCCCATTGTCAAGATATTCGTGGAGTCACTTGAGACTGTGCAATGTTAGTGGAATTATGAAATTATTTCAAATTCATTTACTTTTGAAGTTAAACCTAAAGATTACCCAGAATGAGAGACGATAAGACAAATTCTTCATCCCATCTCTGAAAATAGGAATTATGGGCTTGGAGTCTGACCTAATCATATAGGCTTAATATAGGATTATCTAAGTAGTAGCTTTTACTTTGGTTTTTCTAGTAAATGGGTTCTAATCTACGTCAAGAGCCAAGTAACTCACAACTCTCTAAGTAGCTAGAGATCTTTTGGAGATCATTTCATGTAGCCATATGAAGAAGTAGGTTAATTACAGTGAATAGTGGATTCTATTCCTTCATAAGGATATATCATACATTATTTTTCCAGTTCTCTTTTAATGAGCATTTAGATTATTTCTGAATCTCATTACTGAAAGTAACACCACAATAAAATATCTCTGTATGTGTTTTGACACTCAGGCTCCTCTTCCAGACTTTATAGTTTAACGCAAATGGCTGAGGCTGTTCTTCCCGAGTCAGCTAAGTTTGGGTTTCTAGGTGTGTCTGTTGATAATGTGATTAGGCACGTGGGACCTGCAATTATGGTCTATTTTGGGTGAGGCAACTGTTCTAGTTCTGAGGATAGGGATGGCAGGGGGGTGTGCCTTTCACTGAGAATAGTTAGAAAGGACTCTTGGATTGGACCACTTCCCAAATGAAGCAGGATGGGTACCACAGTTACCTGGATTCTTGGATCAAGCTTACTAAATGGTTAGGACTGGGTACTATATTCAGTAATAGATGGAGTTATGAATTAGCCTTCCCTGCCCTAGCAGGGCAGCAGGATGGGACCCAAGGTGTACATAGCTTTTTGTTTGGGAACTCAAATCAGGTCAGAGTGCATACTACATTCCCCAGCAGACGAGTCCAACAGTTTGCTCTGCAGGCTGGGGAAACCCTAGACTGGGCTCTCTGTTCTAGTGCCACTGTGCACAGGACTGTTAGGTGGGCTCTGTAGCTTTGTAGGTGCTCTAGTTAGGTTCCTAGACAGATAGGCTGAAGTCTGCGTTTAGCAATTAGCAGATCTTTGAATTTGATTGCCTGCCTGGGTGCAGCGGAGAAGCAGCTCTAAAACCAGCAAAGCTCTTAGTGGTCTTAAGGCAAGCCAACCCACACTCCAAGTTCCCATGCTGATGAGGCCCACTGGTTTTCTTTGCAAATTATTGGCTATACCTTCCCTTCTCTAGGCTCCAGAACCACCAGGCTGCAAAGGAGTTGTCCCTAGACATTCTGGTCAGATGAAGCTAGAAGACAATCCCCATGTGGTTGTGGATGGGGCTATATCTCAATTCCCTTGCCTGGGTAGTGGTAAGACAGCAGGAGTTGGGGGGTGCAGAGGTGAAGGGCTGTTGCAGATTATTCTCAATTTCCCAAATAGGTTCTCTGGTTTGGAAGGGCCTCCTTCTACCCTCAGCTTTGGCTATAAATTAATTTCTCTGCTTGTGAGCAGCATAGGAACCCTCCAATGCTTGGTATTGGCTTCACTCTGGAGGCTATCAGCTCTGTCCACCCAGCTCTCAGATGGAGCATCACTGGGCCACATAGCCTCCAGGAATTGTCACCAGCCCTTCTGGTAAGATGGGGCCAGAAGACATCCAATAGAGCAAGAGGAACTATGACTCTAACTCTTTGCCTGAGCATGGTCAAACCAGGCTCGAGGGCTGGTGAAATCGCTCGTTTGAGGATCTGAATCTGGCAGATCTGTGTCCTGCCAAGATCCCCGGTCAGAGTGCCCCTGTGACTTGGTTCTGCAGATGAGAGCAAAACTGCTGGTTGGGATTACTACTTGAGCATTGCAGGTATAAACCTGGCCTGCCAAGATTCTCATGCTGGTTGTTTCAATCTCCTGCCCCCTTTCTCACAGTCAGATGCTCAGTTGCAGAGCCCCACCTATTCTCCTGCAGACCTCATGATATAAGATCAGAATAGGGGCGCCCATAAAACAACCCCAGTGCTGGAGTGGTCTGGTGGTCCCTTCTGGGTTCTCTTTTCCCCCTGGAGCAACCAGAGGCTCAGGAGAGGTGCCGCCACATGTTACTGACTGTTCTGGGGGGAAGGGCATTGTGGTCAGTGTGTAGCTCTTCTCTTACCCTCTAATGCCAATCTGTCCTGGCTCCTGAGGTGTAGGGAAGTGTCTCTCAGTGGGGGTCTTCAATAGCTTTTACTTATTCTCCTCATGAAGGAAGCAGAGTTAAGGAACTGCCTATTCACCATTTTGGTGACATCACTGTCCACAAGATTCCTTATTATTTTGTTCATCTGATGGGTGAAAAAAATTTTTTTTTCCCATTTTATTTATTTTTTCAGTGTAACAGTATTCATTCTTTTTGCACAACACCCAGTGCTCCATGCAAAACGTGCCCTCCCCATTACCCACCACCTGTTCCCCCAACCTCCCACCCCTGACCCTTCAAAACCCTCAGGTTGTTTTTCAGAGTCCATAGTCTCTTATGGTTCGCCTGATGGGTGAAAAAATTTTATCACATGATTTTTTTTCATTGCTACTATAGAATTTGAATTTTACATTTTTATTGTTTTGTGTTTAATTTTATGTATATTAAAACCCATATTTCTTATCTATTAATTTTCCTCTCATTTTCTTACTGAGAACTTGTTATACATTTTGATATTAATCCTCTTTCTGTTACATATGCTTCAAATGCATTATACCAAAATGTTATTTTGTTCTTTGTTTAAAAACAAATTGTAAAATCTGCCATGAAATTTTATGATGGTATCTGGGTTTTTGTTATATTCTGGAAGATCTTATCATGAGATTCTTATATTTTGTTTTAATGTTTAAATATCTTTATCACAATTGCATTTGAGATTTATTTCCATACATTGTGTAAGATAAAAATCAAATTTAAATTTTTACTTGTAAATGGATTCCTAATAATTCCAACACCATTTACGGATTACTCTCCTTTCTTCATCATTTTAAAGCTCCTTATTTACCATGTGATTTATTCTAATATTTTCTGGTCTGCTTTTCAGTGTGTTGTGTTCCATTTATCTATTTGTCAATTCCTATGGTAACACTAAACTGTTTAAATTACAACAGTTTTACAGCATATTTTGTTAACTTGCAGAGACAGAATCAACTTTGCCCCTGGAGTGTTACATTTTCAGCGAGCATGCAAAGCTTTACCAACCTCACTCCTATTTTTGCCAGTGCCAGTCTAGTCAATGATAATTTCCTCATCAACATGAGCTGGCTTGTTTGGGATGCCCTCCATTCAACAATGCCTCTACTGCTACTACTACCACTGGCTACAAATTATTGGGTATTTACTTTGTGTCAGCTAACTTTCTATGTATTTTAAATATTGATAGTTTTTTATTAAGGCTGTATAAAAATCATTTCAAGTATTGTAGCAGATAGCAAGAACTCTAAGCATATTTTCTCAAATCTTACCATTTCCTTGCACACTGGCTTCCCAGTGATTACTATCAACAGCCAACATCGTATCTCTTTGTGACAGAACTGCCCTCACTTTGCCAGACTGTTTTGCGGTTACACAGAGATAGCTCCAGGATGACCTTTCCCATTCCCCTAGGATAGCCTTAACCCATGGCTATCAATGCAGAGTATACATTCTCTGGTTTCCTGTCCCCATGCCAACTCTGAGGTGAGGCCTTCATTGTCATCAGAGATCCCCTGTGGAACCGAAACAAACCCTCTTCTGTACTGTACTGATAACTAACTTGCCCTTCCCTTTTCTCCCCCACCTCCTTCATTTCCTTGCCATATTTCCCTAGGAATACTTCCTAATGAATCACTTGCACACAAAACTTACTTCAATATCTGCTCCTAGGGAATCCATCTTGAGACAGATGGTTATAATATTAAGTCCGTGCTAAACAAGAAAAACCAAAATATAGAGAGTTTACAGATCAACTCAATGTCACACAGAAAATGAGTGGCCAAAATGACTAAATCTTATCATAAAATTATGCATAAATTCGAGATATTTGGGTTCAATTTACACTTGTCTCTAAAAGTAATCACAGGTTCAACTTCTGATGTCCTTCCAGTCGAGCCACAGCTCCTGCCAGTGAACTCAGTAGTGCCTGCTGTTACTGTCCTGTGGAAGCACTCTCCAGACAGCAAGTACAAGAGAGTGATAGCGAAGAGTGTGCTAGGTTGCTGGTTAGCCAGATTCTCAGACCACAGTTTTCTGGACCTGTTTTCCTTTTGCATCTAGGTTACCGTTGGCCAGGAGCTTGCGAAAGAGCTGAAAGTGCATGTGAAGCTGCAGTCATTGTTGCCAGAGGATGTTTGCAGTCAGATGCAATGACAGAAAAATGCACAGGGGCCATGGCCCCCTGCTTTTCTTACATGTCGTATCTGTATCTCTTCTTTCTGCTGGCCAGCAGGGACCACCAGCCCACCCCAGATACTTGGCCAAGGACATGCACAACTAGCGCTAAAAGTAGCAAGTTCAAAGACCTCTGCATGAGCTCCACTTTTGTTACCTGCTTTGACCTCTGGGTGTACTGGGTTCCTTGGATTTTGCTGAATGTTTACAGTCATTCACCTGAACTGTTTCAGGAGGACGGGCGAGTGACCTTTTTTTTTTTTTTTCATTGTTTAAATACTCCATCCAGATTTTCACCTTGCCAGCTTCTCCCATCTTATGCAATATCTTATTCCAAGTCATTTGTCCCTTCATACTCAGTAGCCATGCTTCCCTGATTGAACTCTGACAGATGCAAAAGTGTTCCATATCAAGTAATACCTAACTGAGACTTTCTCCCGAAACATTTGAAATACCCTCAAAAAGAAAAAATCTTTAAAAAGGTAACTGGCAAATACAGTTTATTTTCTTTATTCTGAGCATTTTTAGAACCATCTTCTCTAAATATGCAAGATCTCTTTTCCCAAAAAGAGCTTTGCTATTTCTTTTTTTTTTCTTCCTTCTTTTCTTTTTTGCAACTGTGAAAATATCTAAGAAGGGAATTTTAAAGTAAGAGCACGCTGCATGCCTTTCCCCCCACTATATTTTTTAGGAAAATTATGTTGCTTTAAATTACTTAAGAACTGACACAACCAGAAAATTAAGAATCTATGAAATCACGTCATGTCAGCTCATGACCATAAAGCTTGACATTCAAATTATGCAAACAAGGGAAATTAAAAAAAAAAAAAGTTTGGGATATATTGATAAGTAATTTTGCTTTTATTGACAAAGGTATCTCACCATTTTTATGGGTTACTATAGGGTTAATTTATGGCATTTAATGTTAAAGTAAAAAAAAAAATCAATTTTAGATTCCTAACCAAAAAAAGGCAAATTTGAAGTATTTAAATTACATATTAATAGCCAATAATTGAAATACTTCCAGGATGATGAAAATCATTAAAATGATCCTGAAATGAAAAATAAAAAATAAGCTACTATACTTATACTACCCATTGACCTAAATAAAAATATTTAATTTTATCAAGGTAAAAAAGAAACTAATGTAAAATTTAGGACGTCATGACCCTGGAGAAAATCTCACAGACAGGCAGCATATTGGGTCTCTGTCCTGTGTAAATAATTCTGTAAGCACAAAAGCCTGAAGAGTTTCATTACAGCAAATTAATGTCAGGGGAAGAATAAAAAGTGACAGAAATATGAAGGGAACTGTAGAAGTCTAGTGCAGCAGGGACCCTTAAGAGGGAGATTTATCGTAGCATAGCACGGAGGAAGTCACCTAAATGGAGGAAGGTTTGGAAAGAACTCCTTTCTAGCTTTCCAAGTTCTGGGGGCATTAAAATTGATGATAGTTTTCTCTTATTTCTCCTATCCACGAAAAATCAAATGGATCCAAAAAGCATTTTAAAAAACCCCAAAAAACAAAAAAAGAAGTAACAATATAATTTCAGTGTTTGCAAGGAAAATCCCTAAAGAAAATGCAGAAAAATGTTTTAATAGAAAAATGTGGAGGTCATAGTAGGAGAAGTTGGGAGTAAAAGGTCACAGGAGAAGTTGGGGTTAGATGATCATGTTGGAGAAGTCAGGAATGATGGGTTATGGCAAGAGAAGTTGATGAGGATAGTTTACAATGGAAGAAGTTGGGATTGACCACAGTGGGAAGTCAGGGTTGACAGATCATCCTATAGTTTGAAGTCTATGCTAAGGGATCACTCCTTTTGTGGAGTACAGTGTAACCCTTCCTTTTCTTCTCCTATAATGAAAAATGAGGCAGTGAGTAGAGATAGTAAAGATTTAATAATTATTTTAATTAAATTTGAAGGTGAAGCATAAGCATGGACTAGTGTGAGGCAAAAGAAAAACTTAAATGCAAAATTTAAGGAGACACTTTCCCTAGAGGTCATGAGAAGGCTGACCCTGCAATTCCATGATCCGCTCAGTGAGTTCTTCCTCAAATTTTGTGCACCAGGTATCTCTCTTGCTTTACCAGTACTCATGGACCTGGGGATATGGAATGTGGTGGAGATTTGTTGATAAAGAAGAACCAAAGGAAGCAATTTTAAGCTAGAAGAGAGAGATATACACATGGACAAAAAAAAAAAAAAAAAAAAGAAAAAAGAAAAAGAAAAGAAAGATATTGTTTAAAGTGACAGATTTAAAGATGCTCCCCTCTACCAAACAAAAACAACAACAAACAAAGAAACAAACAAAACAGGAATGAGTCATCTGGGTGATGAGGAATTATCTAAGTTTGGATGGACTTACCAATCAGAATGTTGCAGGTACCATAATACAAAATGTCTGTGGTCGCCAGAAGCTAGCATTTGAGACACAGTAACAGACGAGGATGCTAATCAAAACAGGTATTTCACTTTAGAAAATTTAAGCACACGATATTAGTCATATTCTGGCAGATACCTTGGAACAAAGTGACCAGCAGTTTGAAAAGAGTCATATATAGAAGTCACACGAATTGGAGTCCTAAACACAGTTCACAGAGTAAAGGCAGACTTATGCTAGGGAGGATAACTTTAGAACAAGGGAGTGGTTAGTCTTAAAGATATTAGGCACAAACATGCACTAGGAGAATTCAAACAGTGACACCAGTGTTAGAAGTTGGCTACCAGGTGGGGTCTGGTCAAAGAAATAGGTAAGATGTCAACTGTCATATCTCTGAACTGTTAAACTGCTAAAATTTGGGAACCCAAATTATTCCCAACTAATGAACAAACTCGTACCAGAGATGTGGCAGAACTGAGCTTTCAGTCAGGTAATTCTGGCTCACCATAAAGGAGAATCTCCAGGATAATGAACTACAGTAAGCAGATTGATAATCTACCAAAATTGCCCATGACCTAATTCTCAGAACCCGTGAATAGATGAGATTACATGGAAAAAAGACTCTAAAATTGTGGAGCAGACGGAGTGAAGATGGTTAATCAGCTAACCTTATAGTACAGAGACTATCCTAGATTATCCAGGTGAGCTCAAAGTAATCACAAGTGTCCTCATATATGCAAGAAAGATGCAGAGGAGTTAGTATCAGAGTGATGTGAGGTCAGAAAGACTCAACCGGTCGTTTCTAGGTTTGAAGATGGAAGAGGTGAGGAAGCAAGGAATGAGGGCAGTCTCTAAAACCTGGAAAAAGAAGGAAAATTAAGTTTTTTCCTAGAGCCTCCAGAAAGAAACAGAGCCCCATTAACACCTTGATTTTAGCCCAGTGAGACCCATTTCAGATTTCTGAACCCCCAAACTATAATATAAATAGTTCATGCCGTTTAAACTACTAGCTTTACGTTAATTTGGTACAGCAGCAATGGAAAACTCATACATGAACCAAGTCACCAGTATGAAGTTGATACAATCCTTTCCTCCATTTTCCAACATACATACCTTTCTCTCGAATTTAGGCAAAGGAAGCTGATAAAAAATCCAAAATCTAAAGTGAACACAATCAAAGGTCAAAATCCAAGAGACAAACTACGGGATTAAAAGCTTAATTTTTTTAAAGATTTTATTTATTTATGTTTTTATTTATTGGAGAGAGAGAGAGAAAGAGAGAGAATGTGGTTGGAGGGGAGGAGCAGAGGGAGAGGGACGAGGTGACTGTGCTGAGCATGGAGCCGAATGCAGGAGCTTGATCATGACCTGAGCAGAAACCGAGTCCAACACTTAATTGACTGAGCCACGCAGGCCCCCTGGAATTAGAAGCTTTGTAAAGGTTGTTTTCTTTAAGAAGGTTCTACTTCATATGGAACACAAAGAACTGGTTAATTTTGGGTGAACAGGAAAATAAAAAACAAACAACATTTCAGTTGAGAGGCTCCTCATAGGCAAGAGCAGAAGGCTAGGAATTGAGTGTAAAGATGATGGTGAAGAGAACACATAGATCTGGAGGAAAGCACGTGTGAAGACAGTAATTCAGATAATGACCATGTTTTGTGCGAGTGGCCCTGTCTCTTCATTCATCACATTGTCATACATTGAAGGTCCATTATGTGCCAGGCACCATTTAGATGGTAGAGATACAGTGGTAAACAAGACAGCCTACATTCTAGCAGGGATGTATATTTTAGGAAGTACCTTTATTGATTATTAGTTGGTTTCATCTCATTAATCACTACAACCATCAAATGAGGTGGTAAGAACTAGGACATTCTCATTTTACAGGTGGAACACAAAACTGCTTAAGGTTTTCTTCAAGGGCACATAACATAGGTGTTGGAACCAGAATTTGAACCCAAATCATGTAAATCAGAGTATGCATCCTTATGCTGCCTGCTAACAAGCAAATAAAAGTTCAGGTGGGTAAGGTAGCCCAGATAGTTGATGACTTTACTCTGTTAAAGGTTTTCATTTAAAAACACCCACACAACTAATAATGAAAACTACAATTTGTAATGCAGCCTTTTTTTTCTAAGATTTTACTAATTTACTTGAGAGAGAGAGAGAGAGAATGAGTGGAGGAGGGGCACAGGGAGAGGGAGAAGGAGAGTCACCACTGAGCAGGAAGCCCTATGCAGGGCTCAATCCCAAGTCCCCGTGATCATGACTTGAGTAGAGGGCAGCTGCTTAACTGACTGAGCCACCCAGGCAGCCCTGTAATGCAATCCTTTGATATTCATCATTATACTAAGTGTAAATATGCTATAGGCCTCAAAGCAATCATTCAGGATGGATATTATTGTACCCATTCTACAGATAGAGAAACTAAAGATCAGAAGTCTTAAATGATTGGCCAAGGACACTCAGCAAGTAAGTGGCAAGAGTTGAAATCAAAACCATGTTTGTATGTGAGGAGAAGCAAATATATTGTTGATACAATTTCATATACTTTCTCAAAACCAAATATGGAACAGTGAAAGATCATTTGTTCTATCTATCAACATATTATTAGACATATTTTTATTTCATTATAGCATAATGTGATGCTATATGGAAGGAGGAAATAAAATGAAGGAAGCAGCACTGGAGCAATCTAGACTCATGTATATCTGGAAGCCCATAGCTAGATCTCCTTGTCATTAGAGCCTTTACATTACAGAAAGAAGCCTTTCTGTCTTCCCCTATCCATGGTACAAAAGAAAGACCCAAATAAAAGTTGACATTAATTTTTAGAATTATTTAAATTTAGAAACTCATGCAGAATTGCAAGCAGTTATGCAGACAAAAATATTTCCCTGTCCACTGAAAAACTTTTTTACAAAATGAATGCTATGTCTTAACAATATTATTTTTCCTCAAGGATCAGACAAAGATGGTTTTTTCATAAAACTTGGAACAAGAAAAGTTTTTTACAGTGAGTCATTAGTACATGTTTTACTTAATTGTTATATAAATGATTAAACTTCATGTAGCTCTTATTTTTTTAATTCTGATCTACAGATGTACTCATCACAAAAGCTTTTTGAGAAAAGCTTTGAGAAAAAAGTTTTTAGCTCCTAGTGCCTTGCACAATCTGCACTTTCTTATGCCCTATCATCAGCTTAATTGGGAGGTTCCTTTGTGAAAATATGATTTATGTATGTTTTATTCAGTAATGTAGAATTTGAAAAAAAAAGGAAAACATTTTTATTACACTCATCTCCAGTTTCTTAGCTCAGTGATAAACTTTCCTTAGGGTGCATAATGCCAAACCAAGTGCTTAAAAAATGGGAAAGAACACCAATAATTTTAACTTTGGAAAATGTTTCGATGCAAATTAAATATATTCATTGAAAAACACATTTTTGAGTATTTGCTATGGGTAGTCATCAAATAGAGGTGATTTCTTTAAATGCAGGAGTTTTAGGAAAGAAAATGCCAATGGGCATGGCACTCTATGTAATCATGGAGTTCCATTCCCCAGCACGTATGCACAGTCCCTCCTAAGAGGACACTTTATAGTTATCATAATACATTCCTGGGTCCAATTCTTGTCCTGGTGACATGGGATGGACTCACTCTAAGAAATCCATTCTTATGTCCTTTCATATAAAGTTCACTGAACTCACTCTGGCTACTCATTTATTATATTATTATCTCAATCAGTCTCAGGCAGCCTACAGTGTGATTGATCTGTGAGTGTGAAGTGAGGAGCTGGTTTATCTACACCACACAGAGCTAGTCTGGTCTTGGAAATTAGAATATCTTTTCTTTTGCCAACGTAGTATAAATTCATCAGGCCATTAACTTTTCAGCTCTGCTCCCCCACCCCAGGTTAACATGAAATTACAAATACAAGACTATAGCCTCAAATTCAGTGCTGTTATCAATTTTTAAAACAAGTCAAAATCAAATCAATTTTTTAAAGTGGCAGCACTAATACAGAAGTCTCAGTGGTCTCAGCTTTTATTGAGTGAGAATTTGAATGTGTCACATTGATAGGAAAGCAACAATTTCATTAAAAGTACCTGATTTCCAAGTGGCATTTAAGGAAAAGGAGATGAATACAAAAACAAATAAAATTGAATAGGGGAGCTCCTTTCATAAATTATAAATGATATACCTATTAGCAGAGTCATAAAACAAGAAAATAAGGTAATTGGACTGACGCAGGAAGAGGAAAGTTATGTAAATGAAGACAGCCTTGTTAAAATAATCAAGACAAAGAGATTCACTGATTCAGAAGGTAGCAGCTTTGAATTGCTGTTATAATTAATCCTTTTCTCTCAAGCTCTTCTTTGAAAGGATCGCTTTTACTTGAAACTAATTAAGGTGGGCCGGACAAGATCAGCGTTAAGCTGAAGCTTCAAAGTAATGCTACAGCTAGCACTAGTTCTAGAAAGATGCTCTAAAAGTTGCAAATGCTCAGCGTATAAAGTAATATGACCCATTTCTTTCCCCCAACTACCATGTTTTATGAAGTGCTATAACTGATGATACCAAAGTGATAGAACTCACCATTTCTAGCTCGGAAATGCTGCTGACAGGTAAGACCTCTTGTTTATGCTTTGACTTTTCTTTATTAATCAATATAGGCCTGTTGTTAACATAACTCTGTGGTCCTCAGCTAGGTTTAATGGACACACTAGGCAACTCTGTTCTGGTCTGGGGAAAAAAAAAAAGTTCTGGTCTCAAAGAGTATACAACAATACAAGGAATTTTAATAAACTAAGAAATAAAAGGCAAAATATTTCCCACTGCCATCTACCTGAAAGCATATATACATATACTGACACATTCACACTTATATTTCATATATGAAACAAAATAATTTACAAAATTCTAGCAAAGATAATGAATCTATTTTCATCTTGGCAAAATTAATTAAATTTATACATGACATAACGAGAATGCTCCTTCTAGGGACGCCTGGATGGCTCAGTGGATTAAGCCTCTGCTTTAGGCTCAGGTCATGATCTCAGGGTCCTGGGATCTAGCCCTGAATCAGGCTCTCTGCTCAATGGGGAGCCTGCTTCCCCCTCTTTCTGCCTGCCTCTCTGCCTACTTGTGATCTCTCTGTCAAATAAATAAATAAAATATATTTTTTTAAAAGAATCCTCCTTCTAAAGAACTTGCTTATTCTGATGATACATTTTCAACACATTTCAATATTCTTTCATTTACTGAACACTAAAAAAAAATTCTGTGTTTGATTTTTTAGTCTGATCTCATTTGTAGAGAATAAACTCATTTATATGCATAATTCCTGTATGGGGGTATAAAGCAACAATTCTGAGTGGATTACGGACCCTGAGAAACTGAGGCCAAGAGATGTTAAATAATTTGTTTACACCTCCAGAGTTACTTCCTGGAGGAACTTGACTTTGAACCATAACCTTAGCTCCTACATTGTAGTACTTTTAAAATACTTTTTCATATAAGATAATGAATTGGATTTTCAATGACAAAAAATTGGCTGTCTATCTAATCATATATACTTTTTCATTCACTGTATCCACACTTACTCCTCCTGCACATGATTTGTTTGAAGATACATGTTTGTAATCACTGACTTTACCTTGGAAAAAAGAACATTTATATATTCATGCCAACTTAATGGCACAAATATTTTATTTTGTAGATACAGATTTTCTGGTATAGACAACACCTTAATTATGCCTTTTAATTATGCTTTATTGTATTAGCCAAAAATTATAACTGAATAAATCAAACCTCATGTAGCAAAAACCATGATTCATGTTGCATTTCATTTCAAGAGTATTTCCTTTTTTTAAATTACTATTATATTATGTTAACCACCATACAGTACATCACTAGTTTTTGATATAGTGTTCCATGATTCATTGTTTGTGAATAACACCCAGTGTCTCATGCAATACATACCTCCTTAATACCCTCGTCCAAGAGTATTTCTTGAAGTGAGAGACAAGTACAGAAAGTCAGCACTAACAAACTTTTTTAAAAATTTTATTTATTTATTTTTTCAGTGTAACAGTATTCATTGTTTTTGCACAACACCCAGTGTTCCATGCAATACGTGCCCTCCCTATTACCCACCACCTAGTTCCCCCAACCTCCCACCCCCCACCACTTCAAAACCCTTAGGTTGTTTTTCAGAGTCCATAGTCTCTTATGGTTCACCTCCCCTTCCAATTTCCCTCAACTTCCTTCTCCTCTCCATCCCCCCAATGTCCTCCATGTCAATTGTTATGCTCCACAAATAAGTGAAACCATGAGATATCACCTCACACCAGTCAGAATGGCTAAAATTAACAAGTCAGGAAATGACAGATGCTGGCGAGGATGCGGAGAAAGGGGAACCCTCCTACACTGTTGGTGGGAATGCAAGCTGGTGCAACCACTCTGGAAAACAGGATGGAGGTTCCTCAAAATGTTGAAAATGGAACTACCCTACAACCCAGCAATTGCACTACTGGGTATTTACCCTAAAGATACAAACGTAGTGATCCAAAGGGGCACGTGTACCCGAATATTTATAGCAGCAATGTCTACAATAGTCAAACTATGGAAAGAACCTAGATGTCCATCAACAGATGAATGGATAAAGAAGAAGTGGTATATATACACAATGGAATACTGTGCAGCCATCAAAAGAAATGAAATCTTGCCCTTTGTGATGACGTGGATGGAACTAGAGGGTATCATGCTTAGTGAAATAAGTCAATCGGAGAAAGACAACTATCATATGATCTCCCTGATATGAAGACGTGGAGATGCAACATGGGGGGTTAGGGGGATAGGAGAAGAAAAAATGAAACAAGATGGGATTGGGAGGGAGACAAACCATAAGTGACTCTTAATCTCACAAAACAAACTGGGGGTCCTGGGGGGAGGTGGGGTTGGGAGAGGGGGAGGGGGTTATGGACATTGGGGAGGGTATATGCTATGGTGAGTGCTGTGAAGTGTGTAAACCTGGCGATTCACAGACCTGTACCCCTGGGGATAAAAATACATTATATGTTTATAAAAAAAAAAAAAAAGAAAGAAAGGATGAATACCCAACTTTTGTAGCAACATGGACGGGACTGGAAGTGATTATGCTGAGTGAAATAAGTCGAGTAGAGAGAGTCAAGCACTAACAAATTTTTATTTTAAAACTTCAAGTGCAAATATTATGCAGAGTTTAGTACACTTCACAAAAACTGTGATCATGTGAAATGTATTTATTACCCTCTAACTTTTAGAATTTTGTTATTGAAATTGAAAAGTGATAGGCAGATCAAAATATTCATTTATACAAGTATGAGATCAAAAAAATGTAGAAGTTGTAAAAGTCACAATGCCTTGATACAATGGAAACTTTATGACTATATTTCTTTGAAACCTAATTCAAAGTGGCATCTTAAAATATTTTCCCTATCCTTTTAAAAATTAATTTTCCATTCATTTCAAGATTACTATCTAAAACAAACAGAATCTTATAATGAGATAAACATGAAGACTCAAATACATAAATGGGTAAATGAATATGCAGTTCACAGAACATAGAACTGAATAATATAATTCAAAATTATGTTCAATCTTAGGGGGTGCCTGGGTGACCCCTGGGTTAAAGCCTCTGCCTTCTGCTCAGGTTATGATCCCAGGGTCCTGGGATTGAGCCCCGCATTGGGCTCTCTGCTCAGCGGCAAGTGTGCTTTCCCCTCTCTCTCCGTCTGCCTCTATGCCTACTTGTGATCTCTGTCTGTCAAATAAATAAATAAAATCTTAAAAAAAAAGTATGTTCAATCTTAGTTGTAAATGTAGAGATTCAAATTGATTCCCCCGCTTTTTTTTTTGCAAAGTAACATTAGTAACATTCAATGCTGATGAACATACAGTGAGATGGGTATCCTGATGCATAGCAGGTGTCTTATAAAGGCCTACTGTTTCCCAGGAATAACTTAATTATATCTATGAGTGACTAATAAACACTTATGATTTTTATTCCACTATTTTTGCTTTCAGAAGACATTTCAGGAAAACAATCAGGAATATAAAAATGCCTGCAAATAAAAAAAAAATCTGTAAATAGCATTTTTATAAATGTTTAAAAATAGAAGTTTAAGTCCACAAAACAAGGGAATTATTCAATAAATTACTTTATAGTTATGAAATAGTATATTACATAGCCATTAAAATTGTTCATAAATATTTAATGTGAAAGAAAATCTTTGTTTTAAAAATAGTGTTGAAAAGAAAATCTCAATTCTATAAAATACGTCTACACATAAGGAAGTCAGGATTTTAATAGCAGGTAAGAGTAAGTACATCTCATTGGTGGAATCTGTAGATTATTTTTATACCTTCTGTATGTTTTCAAAATTTGGGAATATATGCTACATTTAAAATGATATGTTTTATGTACATGTCTATGCATATTTATGCTATGTATACATACACATATAAATACAAACATACCTATATTTTATAAACCTTTACTATTTAAATATCTAGCTTCTTTCTTGTTACCTAGTCTTTTTTTTTTTTTTAATATGCCACTATGGCAGACTGATTGCTTTTTTTAAACTAAACTCTGTACCCAATGTGGGGTTCAGACTCATGATCCAAAATCAAAAGTCATATGCTCCACCAACTGAGCCAGCCAGGCATTCCCATTACCTATGTATTCTTTTGTCTTTCACACAGACATTTTTATCTGCAGTTTTAGTTCAAAAGAACACTTCATTAACAAATACTTCAGGAACACCTGCGTGGCTCAGTTGGTTAAGCATCTATCTTGGGCTGAAGTCGTGATCCCAGTTTCCTGGATCTAGCCCCATGTCAGGCTCCCTGGTCCGTAGGGAGCCTGCTTCTCCCTCACCTCCCCACTTGTGCTCTCCTTGCTCTGTTTCTCTCTCTCTCAAATAAATAAATAAATTAAATTAAAAAAAAAACACACACAAATACTTCAAAAGCATACTATTGTTCCCTCAATTTCTCAGTCTACAAAGTAGCCTTTGTTTATCAAATATTAATAAATGGTCACTGGATTCCCTTCTTTAAAATTTATAGGTTCTCTTTATGCATTTTTTGGTCTCAGTAGATGAATGCAGTTATAAAAAATGTCATCCCACCAATTTGGAATGTATTTCAGTTAAGGATATTGATTTTCTAGGAGGATAATCACTCTGTATACAATCAAACTAATTGACAAACATATAGCTCTATTTTTTAATGAGCACTGTAGCCCATCTGATCTTATCATAGACAAAAGCTTTAAACTTTCTACTCCTCATCTATAAAGGAGTATATATACTCCTTTATATATAAATATACTCCTTTATATATAAAGGAACTTAAGTTTTGCAAAAAATGCATAATGATTCGCCAAAAGTCTAACATTTCTATATAGACTAGTGATTTTCCAATTTTTTATGGAAGTAAAAGCATTTCTTAAATTTTATGCAGATCTGAGCTGTTTTTTGCCTGTATTGCTTCCACTTCAATTAGCCCCATGCCTCATCTCTCTGAAGGAAGCTTCTAAGACACGAGGCTCTCTTGGAATCTGCAGAACACATGAAAACTGCAGCTCTGGAAATTTAATTTATCAAAGGTAGAAGAATAATTCATAATGCATCTGGACCAAATTTCAAGTAAATTATGTTTGTCATGTTGCCTGTGTTCTATTTACCATGAGAAATACCACTACAAAACATTCTATCTGAACAGAACATGTTTCAGATCAGAGAATTCTATTTAAGTACCCATGGAAAAAAATTCCTCTTGGGTGTAAGTTTCTGGAAAAGTTTAGTTTCCCCTGACAATTTTCTGTAAAGAAACTGTAAATCAGGTAACAGTTCCTCTCACTGCACTGGCTGTAAGGAAGCTTAGAGAAATGGACAAGTATACATGATGTCATGGTGTAAATTCCTGTGAGTTAATATTAAGTCTGACCTTGTTATATTCCCATCCATTTTTTTCCTTCAACCTCAATCATTTAATTTTTTTGAGAATATTTTGTGTCAATAACAGTCAGAAACAAAACTTACTCTTTTTTCCCATTTTTATTGAGATATAATTGACAATAGCATTGTATTAATGTAAAGTTTAAAATATAATGATTTGATATACACATATATTGTGAAATGATTACCACAATAATTTTAGTAAACATCCATCATCTGAAATAGTTATAATCTTTTTTAAAGATTTTCCCATAGCAACTTTCAAATACACTATACAGTATTATTAACTATATTCACTATGCTATACTTACATCACAAGAATTTATTTTATTTATTTTTATTTTATTATTTATTTAATTTATTTATTTTATAACTCAAAGTTTGAACTTTTTGACCACTTTCATCAATTTCCCTCACACACCAACTCCCAATTCTGGCAATCAACAATGTGTTCTCTGTTTCTATGACTTTGATTTTATAAAATTCCACATGTAAGTAAAATCATACAGTATTTGTTCCTCTTTGTCAGAATTATCTCACTCAATGTCCATCCATCCTTTCACAAATGGCAGGATTCCCTTCTTCAATATGGCTGAATAATATTCATACATATATATATATAAAACATCATTAGCTATATAATTATAAATATGTACTTTATATATTGATATGACATATTAATATACCTATAAAATAAATAAAATAATAAAAATAAAATAAGTAAAATATAACAAAATGTATTTTATTTAGTAAATATAATAAAATATATATTTTCTTTATATTCATCACATTTTATTTATCCTTCAATGGATACTTAGGTTGTTTCCATTATTTCTGTTGAAATAATGTTGCAATGAACATAGGTGTGCAGATCACTTTGAGACAGTGATTTTGTTCCTTTCTGATATATACCCAAAAGGGAATGGATGGATCATATAGTATTTCTATTTAAAATTTTTTTTGACAAACCGGGCACCAGGGTGGCTCAATTCGTTAAGCAACTGCCATCGGCTCAGGTCATGATCCCAGAGTCCCTGAATTGAGTCCCGCATCCGGTTCCCAGCTTCACAGGGAGTCTGCTTCTCCTTTTGACCCCCTCATGCTCTCTCTCACTGTCTCTCTCTCAAATAAATTAACAAAATCTTTTAAATACATACATACATACATTTTTTCAACAAACCTCTATACTGTTTTCCCACTGTGGCTGCACTAGCGTACATTCCCAACAACAGTACACAAGGGTTCCCTTTTCTCCAAACCTTTTCAAACACTTGTTACCTCGGGTCTTTTTGATGATAGCCATTCTAATTGGTGTGAGGTGAATATTTTGGTTTTCAATTTCATTCCCCTAATGATGATGAGTAATACTGTGCACCTTTTTGTGTTCCTGTTGATCATTCATTTGTATCTATTCTTTGGAAAAATGTCTATTCAGTTCCTCTGCCCATTTTTTAATTGAGTTGTTTTTGTGTTGTGTGTGTGTGTGTGTGTTGTTTTTTGTTTTGTTTTTGCTATTGAGTTATATGAGCTCTTTATATATTTTGGATATTTACTACTTATCGGATACATGATATGCAAATATTTTCTTCCATTCAGTAGTTGCCTTTTCATTTGGTTGATAGTGTCCTTTACTGTGTAGAAACCTTATAGTTTCGTATAGTCTTACTTTTAATTTTTGTTTTGTTCCTTTTTGATTTTGGTGTCAGATACAAAAAAATCATTGCTAAGACTGATGTCATGGAGCTTATACCCTTTGTTTTCTTTTAGGAGTTGTATGGTTTCAGATCTGTGTTCAAGTCTTTAACCATTTGAGTTGATTTTTCCTGCATGCTGTAAGATAGTGGTCTGATTTCATTCTTTTGCATGTGGTTTTCTGATTTCCCAACACTATTTGTTGAAGACACTCTCCTTTCCCCACTGTATATTCTTAGTTCCTTTGTCATAAATCAATTAACCAAATATGCTTGAGTTTATCTCTGGTCTCTCTCTATTTTGTTTCATTGATCTATATGTCTGTTTTTATGCCAATACATTATTGTTTTGATTACTACAGTTTTGTAATATAGTTTGAAAACAGTAAGAGTAATTCTTCTGCCTTGTTCTTCTTTCCCAGGAGTGCTTCAGCTACTCAGGATTATTTTTGGATCCATATAAACTTCAGGGATTTTTTTTTTCTATTTTCCTGAAAATGCCATTGGAATTTTGACAGGAAATGCGTTAAATCTGTAAACTGTTTCAGATAGTATGAACATCTTAGCAATATCAATTCTTCCAATCCATGAGCATGGAAGAAGACCTTTCTATTTTTTGTCTTCAATTTCTTTCATCATCTTAAAATTTTCACTGTACAGATATTTCACCTCCTTGGTTAAATATACTTCTAGGTATTTATTTTTGATACAATTTATTTGTTTAAATAAGGTTTCTGCCCCATTTTCTCTCTTTTCTCCTTCTGGGACCCCTATGACATGAAAGTCAGTCCTCTAGATATTGTCCAATAAATCCTTTAAGCTATCTTTGTTCTTTTTGTATTCTTTGCTCTGTTTGCTCCTCTGATTGGATGAATTCTACTCCCTATCTTTGAGTGTGCTGTTCCTCATGCTTATTTTAGTATGCTGTTGAACCTCCTTTATTGAATTTTTTAGTGCAGTTCTTATATTCTTCAGTTCTCTGATCTCTGTTTGTTATTTTTTTTTCCTGTCTCTTTGTTGAAGCTCTCATTTTGTTTATGCAGTTTTCTTCTGATTTTAGTGAGGATCTTTATGACCATTATTTTGAACTCTTTATCCTATAAATCACTTATTTTATTTTATTTTATTTTTTTCTTTTCATCAAAGTTGTTCTGGAGTTTTATCTTGTTCCTTTGTTTGACATATTCTGTTTCTTTATTTTCCGTGACTCTCTATGTTGGTTTCTGCACATTAGATAAATCAGCCACATTGCCATGTCTTGATGGAGTGGTCTTATGTAAGAGATAAATCTTCTCATTCAACCCCTCCCTAGCTCTTGGTTGTCTCTCACAACTTTGTGGGTGTCCAAGCAGCCTATTTTATTTGTAATGACTTTTAGTAGTTGAGAGTGTGCCAAGACCTGTCAATTCCCAAAGGGGAAGATCTCGGTCAGCACATACATGCAGGCTGTTTGGAAGCTGGACCTTCAGGCAACAGCTTTTAAAGTATTCAGTTGGTCTTTTAAAGGAAAGGCTGAACAATGGGCCTTTCTATCTGTACCCTCTGGACTGTGACTTGGGAGGGTAACTGCCTAAGAACTGGTTTTTGTTACTGCTATAGAGCTATGGGACCTCTGAAAACAAGCTCCACTAGGCACCAGAGCCAGGTAATCAATTATTGTGCCCACAGGGCAGCAGTTGCAAATTTGCAGGCATCAGACATGCGCACAAGCTCCTTCCCAGGAGACACCACTGAAGTAAAGGGAAAATGTGGTGATGACACACACCATTCTCCTTGGCTTCCAGAGAGAATTACCACCAGCTTCTGGATGTGTGTTATGTTCGAAGCCTGACTCTTAGGTAGAAGCCTTTAAAGTATGCATATAGGAGTCTTTGAAGGAAAGACTGTGAGAAAGGTGTTTCTGTCTGCTTCCTGTATACAGAGCCCTGTGGGGAGAGCCACAGCAAGTCCTCACAAGCCCGCTAAGTATCATTTCTTTGTTTACTACTTGTGATCTTGTGGGTCTCCTGCATGCGAGCCCTGTCAGCTGGCAGAGCTAGGTGTTTTGGGGGCTCAACAATCAGGTAAAAGTCTTAACGTTCTGGATGCTAGATGTGCGGTTCAAATCATCCATGCCTCTAGGAGAAGCCGAGTTGTGCGTTTTTTCCCACTAGTATGTCACTGTGCCAGGGGTGGGTGTATGGTGGGAGTGCGTTTCTGTTTTTATTACCTGTTTCTATGTGGCTATTTTCTCATTCACCTATGTGTACAGAGGAACTGCTCCTGTGAAGCTGTAGATTGGTGTGCCCATAGGAGAAAAGTGAGTCCAGGAGCCTCTTATGTCACCATCCTTTTTCTTTTTTAAAAAGATTTTGTTTATTTGTAAAAGAGAGACAGAGAGAGAGAGAGAGAGAGAGAGAGAATAAGTGGGTAGAGGAGCAGAGGGAGAGAGAAAGAGAAGTACAACCAGATTCCCTGAGGAACACGGAGCCCCACACGGGGCTCAATCCTGTAACCAAGAGAAGATGAGCCGAAATCAAGAGTCAGACGCCCACCCAAGGCCACCCAGGCGCCCCTTATGTCACTATATTTGGACTAGAAACTCATAAAGGTGATTCTTAATCCTTTAAAAAGTGTGTGTGTGTGTGTGTGTGTGTGTGTGTGTGTGTATAGAAAGAGAGAGTGAGAGACTGTCCTCAGAAAATTCAAGGTGACCTTTATTACCAATATTTTTCTGAATGTATTTGTATTAGCATTTATTTATTTTTCATTCATTTATTGTTTTTTTTTTTTAATTTTTTTTTATTTGCTTATTTACAGCATAACAGTGTTCATTGTTTTGGCATCACACCCAGTGCTCCATGCAGTACGTGCCCTCCCTATTACCCACCACCTGGTTCCTCAACCTCTCACCCCACCCCCCTCCTGCCTCCCCTTCATAACCCTCTGGTTGTTTTTCAGAGTCCATAGTCTCTTATGGTTCATCTCCCCTTCCAGTTTCCCTCAACTCCCTCATTCATTTATTGTTTTATTCAAAAAATCTTTATGGTAAAACCTAGATATGCCCAGCTCTTGTGTGAGTAGGACTGCAACAATGAACCTGACTCTCTTCTTCACCTCATAAATTCAAGGGAGTCCATTTACTACAACTATCAATTATTGTATGCCGTATTTTACCCATAACTCAAAGACCTCCAACAGTACTCTTTAATACATTTTTAAGTAGCTCAATGAATTAATCTCAAAATTGAAATCTATTTAACTAAGATAAGTAAATGATTTTTTAAAATGCAGCTAATACAACTTTAAATCAATAAAACTTATATGCATACTTTTTGGCCTCCTTTTAAATACACTGTGATTTCATGTTCTCTAGTACATTTTATTAAAACTCATTTGACAAGCTGTGTCTCAATCAAAATTAGCCTTGATGGAATAGTATAACCTCTTCTTAAAGAAAAAAAAATCTATCTTTCCCTCAGCCTTATAGTGTACACTGTTTTATTAAATCATAATGTCAATATCAATATCACTAAGCCATAACAATGGATTTCTTGCCTCATAATACTATGAACAACTTTAGACATAATTATAAACTATTTATCAAATAGCTTTAACCTAATTTTAAATTAAAAGAAAAAAAGATGATTAGTAAACTAAAATATAAAAAGCAATCAGGTTTCAAATTCGAGTCTTCAGTACTGTTCATTTTTTTTTGATTTTAAAGAAGAAAATAAGAATTTGATGATATGATTGCAAATGACAAGATAAAAATAAGATCAAAAAGCAAACCATGTAAAGTTTAAAATTAACATCTTCAAGGCAATTTTCCCCTTTATAGGACTTTTTTTTTAAAAGATTTTATTTATTTATTTGACAGAGAGAGATCACAAGTAGATAGAGAGGCAGGCAGAAAGAGAGAGAGAGGGAAGCAGGCTCCCTGCTGAGCAGAGAGCCCGATGTGGGACTCAATTCCAGGACCCTGAGATCATGACCTGAGCCGAAGGCAACGGCTTAACCCACTGAGCCACCCAGGTGCCCCAATTTTCCCCTTTAAAGCATAATTACCAATCTTTATTACATCCTCCTGTATTTTAGAACTGAAAAATTGAATTGCATTTAGAATTGAAATAAGAATGTATATTATTATTGAAAAAGGTCTACAAAATTAATTTCAACATAAATTTACTTTTCCTTTTTCTTAAGAGTCTCTACGAGAAAGAAGAATTATGAACAAAGAATCAACTTTTTTTTCTATTTTGAGACCAAGAATATACTATATCTCCTCTTTAAAATGTTTATTTTTCTATTTTTCTCACTAAGAACAGAATTTTGCAAGTTGTAAAGTCTTGAAAAGGTACTACAATGGAGTAAAATTTGGAATCACTATTACTTAATTATGTTAATATTATTTAAATTAGACTCATTTGAATTCACTTCAACTGATTATTTTATACATTTATAAAAGTTATGATTACCTTTTATGCTGCAATTGGAATGGGTTTCCCATCTCATTTCCCAAATCCCAAAGTCCCAGAGTGCACTACTTGTCAATAGAATCATTACTGAGATTCTAAGTACTGACATAAACTACATCAAAATCTAATAGTATGGCTTGAAACATTCTGATAGGGGATTTAACAAATCAAAATGTATAAAAATATGCCCATGCAATTTTACACAGTAGAATTAGCCTTGACACAGGAGAATTCTCCTCACAGGACAATGGTTTATCAAATAGGTCTTTATACTATAATTTATTGGAATAAAGAATAGCTTAGTCAGGAATAAACAGAAACCATTACAAATGGCAAGACCATAGGGATTGCAGTAAAATGACCATTCATATGTATTCCTATTTGATTCTAATAAATGAGAGTGTGATTTGTGCAAATGAGTCATAAGAAACATTTTAACAGTCTCCAAAAATAGCAATTTGTTTGTTAAAATATTTCACAAATTAAGGATAATATAGTTAATTTTTACAATATCTACCTAACCCATCTGTTACAGAATCACATATAAATCCAAGGAAAGCTGGACTACATATAAATCAATAGTGAATACATCTCAAAAGGACAAAGGTATCTTTTGTAATGGCTGACTGTCCATACCTACATGTGGATTAGTTTGCATATACAGAGATATCCTGTGGATTATCCTGGGCATTACACTTAGCCTTGACCTTTTTTCAAAGTCACATGAATCATGACTACATACATGTAGTAGAACATTAACAAAATTTATGCCTGATTCAAAAATGGAAGAAAACATATAGAGAGATTACAAGAAAGGATCTAAGAAAGAGAGATACTTGGGATCCCTGCTTGGCATAGTGAGTTGGGCATCTTCCTTTGGCTCAGATCATGGTCTCAGGGTCCTGGGATACAGCCCCACTTCAGGATCCCTGCTCAGTGGGGAGTCTGTTTCTCCCTCTCCCTCTGCTTACCCCCCAACTTGTGCACGCTCTCTCTCAAATAAATAAAATCTTTGAAAAAAATTTAAAAAGAGAGCAAATTACAGTTTAATAGAATGTTAATGATAGGGCACCTGGGTGGCTCAGTGGGTTAAAGCCTCTGCCTTCAGCTCAGGTCATGATCCCAGGGTCCTGGGATCGAGGCCCGCATCGGGCTCTCTGCTCAGCAGGGAGCCTGCTTCCTCCTCTCTCTCTCTGCCTGCCTCTCCGCCTACTTGTAATTTCTGTCTTTCAAATAAATAAATAAATAATCTTTAAAAAAAACAAAAGACTGTTAATGATAGCTACCATTTATTGATCTATTATCATATCCTAGACTTTTTGTTAACATTTTCAATATATTGTCCTATGTAATCTTTACAAAAATACTACAAAGTAATTACTAAAATCCACATTCAACAAATGAGGAAAATTCTCAGAATTTTTTAGCAACTTGCTCCAGTTCAGACAGATTCAAAAACAGCATTCAAAGCCAGATGTAGCCACAAAGCCAGGATTTTATCCTCTGTTTTACATTGCCTCCCATCTAAGTTTCAGAGATCTAACAGTTCATAAAAGGAGAAAAAATATAAACAAAGGCAAAGAAGATCAAAATATTTGTTTACAAAGAGGTCACTATAAGTACCATATACTTGCCAAAAACATTGAAAACATTGTAGAACTTAATTATAAAAGTGAAGTGTGAAGAACAAAGAATATAATAGTTCTTAACTGATGACCTCAATGAACCTTACCTAGAGCTCTGTATTAAATTTTGGGACCTGTGCTTTCACAGGAACATTGACGAAAAGGAGAGCTGCCATAAAATAATGGTAATAAGAATGTAATGACTGGGGGCGCCTGGGTGGCTCAGTGGATTAAGCCGCTGCCTTCGGCTCGGGTCATGATCTCAGGGTCCTGGGATCAAGCCCCGCATCAGGCTCTCTGCTCCGTGGGGAGCCTGCTTCCTCCTCTCTCTCTGCCTGCCTCTCTGCCTACTTGTGATCTCTCTCTGTCAAATAAATAAATAAAATCTTTAAAAAAAAAAAAAAAGAATGTAATGACTGTTATTATTATAGCTGCCTTTCATTTAACACATGTTATGTGCCTGATGCTATCTTTGTACTTTACAAAGTTCTCTCATTTAATCCTCATAATATTCTTGGAAGCTGGGTGTGATTTTCCTTATTTTACAAAAGAGAAAACTGGAGCTAAGAAAGATTACTTAATTCTCCTGAGACCACCAAATTAATATATACCAGAGTTGGTGTTTATCTAACAACAAAGCCAGGACACTTCCTATTATACTACCTAGTAAGGCTGAAAAGAAATGATGAAGTTTGGTGTTAAAAAGACAAACATTATGAGGGTTAGGTTTATAGTATTGCACAATTCTAAAACACTAAACCAGAAACAACTAGAAGGTGGTAAAGGGAGAGAAATTTTCCTACAGTAAGCATTTTCTGTTGATCAGGCAAGTTGGAATACCTAATGTGAAGCCATCCCAACATGACATCTTGCCCCTTGATGCTATTTTTCCCCACGTTTTCTCATCTCTAACTCAAGGAGTTTCTACTTGCAGTTGTCTTAGCCTGGAGTGTTCTTACCTTGTATCTTCTCTCTGAGGTAGCTTTGGAGCTGAGCCTTAGTCATACGAGATGCTTCTGTTCTCATTATCACATTACCTTTGTTTATTTATTGTTAGATCATTGATTATCTTTCTCCCCCACTAGAATGAATGTTCTAAGAGAGCATAGATGAGAACTGTTGTAAGGTATGGAGCAGACACTTAGTGAATATTTGTCAAATACTGAATAAATGTTGTTAAAGCTATTATGCTTTATATGGAGTAGTTCTCATTCACTCTAAGAATCTATGACTCTTCTTTTAGACTGGTAAATAATAAAGGCAGAAAACAGGAATGGTCTGCATAAGGACTATATGTGTTCTCAAAACAGCTTAAAACTTTACAAAAGCCACAATAAAATAGGTTTTAAGAATGCATATGGACAAACAAATGTACAATTGTATGGTAGAACTTGTAAAAAAAAAAAAAACAAAACTCTAAAGAATTGTGCAGAAGAGTTAGGATGGTCTTTTTTTTTTTTTTTAAAGATTTTATTTATTTATTTGACAGAGAGAGAGAGATCACAAGTAGGCAGAGAGGCAGGCAGAGAGAGAGGAGGAAGCAGGCTTCCCGCAGAGCAGAGAGCCCGATGCGGGACTCCATCCCAGAACCCTGAGATCATGACCTGAGCCGAAGGCAGCAGCTTAATCCACTGAGCCACCCAGGCGCCCCGAGTTAGGATGGTCTTAATATAACTTGATTTTTAACCGAACTCAATATAAATTTTCAAAACCCACACACCTTGCTCCTTGTGTGACAGTGCGTATAGACAACATGGCAATAAAATACTATCCCTATCCCTGTCTTCAAAAGAAACAAAGGTATGCATTAGCACCATATAAATACCATTTTCTTAATGTTTCTGATGTGTTAGGGGTAGTGCAGAACATTATGCATATATTTTCTTTTTTAATATGCAAAAACACACCTGTTTCTGAGATAGTATTTCTAAGTAATAATTCTTCAATTTGACAGACAAACGTTGTTGAACCATAGAGATTTAAGAAACTTGATCAGAATTACACCGTTTATTAGTGATGAAGTCATATTTAGACTTTAGATAATTCTGACTCGATGAGAAAGACATATAGAACAAAACTCTCCTATTGAAGAAGTTACAGTCATTATTTTTGCTCACATTTTATTAGCCAGAGTTAACCATGTCTCTGCTTAGATACAAGAGGGATAAAAACCAAAGGCTTAGCAGGATAGATAGCTTTATCCCAGCACCTGCTTCAAACCATGGAAGAAGAGCATGAATCTTTGGTGGGCAGAGTTGCCTCCACCATATAGAAGCAATATGTCGATCAGATTTGTGGTTTGGAACAGATATGCTCCAATAGGTATTTCAAATATGAGACATTATATTTCTATATTTATGCAATCCTGAAAGTTGTAGACATATAATATTTATGACCTAGACAGAAGCTGATTCTCCCCAACACACTTCCCCATAATTTCTTGCTTTTTCTTGATTAGAAATAGCATGATAGCTTTCCAAAAACAGTATCTAATAACTTTTTTTCTCATAAAGCTCTTCATGTTTTTACCCCTATATAAAGAATCTCAGTACTACATACTTAGCAGACAAAATTATGAGTCTAAGTCTTACTAAATACATATCTCAAATGAATTAAGGATTATGCAATCATATATATTTTGTCTGGGTTTTTAAAAATTCGGTTTTTGAATATTCCAATTTAGCCTCTACTTTCTGTATTTTTACATTTCATCATCCATATCTTTGCATATTCACTAAGTCATGCCTTTTGTGATTGATTCTCAGTTATTAAGTTTCTACAGTTATCAGCAACAAAAAATAGGACAACAATTTTTCAAAATGATATTTTTCATCACAGTATTGTTTTAGTCTCCATTCTCATAGACTTTAATCAGGAGAGAGAGAGAGAGACTGAAATCTGAAATAAATCTTGCTACTTGTTGTTGTAAATATCATTAAAGGTGTGAGAGACTAATTGACAGGACTTTAAAAATGAATCTCTATTTTAAGAGAAAACGGTGTAATCACCTAAATAAGTAAAAAGAAAAGTGGCAGTAATAGGAAATGCAGACAAGTGATCAACAACACAGGCATTAAAACAGACAAAAAACTAAGGGAATATAGAAAGAACCAAATGGTCTACTGAGAAGAAAATGAAAGAAACAAGTTAATCTTTGGAATTTATCAAGACAACAAAAGCAATAACAACTACACTACACAATTCAATGTCATCAACTAAAATTACCTTAAAAAGGTAAGATCACATCAAGACATTATGGTACTGGCACAAAAACAGACACATGGATCAATGGAACAGAATAGAGAGCCCAGAAATAGACCCTCAACTCTATAGTCTTTGACAAATCTTTGACAAAGCAGGAAAGAATGTCCAGTGGAAAAAAGAGAGTCTCTTCAACAAATGGTGTTGGGAAAATGGGACAGCCACCTGCAGATATGTGAAATGGGACCATTTCCTTACATCACACACAAAAATAGACTCAAAATGGATGAAAGACCTCAATGTGAGAAGGCAATCCATCCAAATCCTTGAGGAGAACACAGGCAGCAACCTCTTTGACCTCAGCCGCAGCAACATCTTCCTAGGAACATCGGCAAAGGCAAGGGAAGCAAGGGCAAAAATGAACTATTGGGATTTCATCAAGATCAAAAGCTTTTGCACAGCAAAGGAAACAGTTAACAAAACAAAAGACAACTGACAGAATGGGAGAAGATATTTGCAAACGACATATCAGATAAAGGGCTAGTATCCAAAATCTATAAGGAACTTAGCAAACTCAACACCCAAAGAACAAACAGTCCAATCGAGAAATGGGCAGAGGACGTGAACAGACATTTCTGCAAAGAAGACATCCAGATGGCCAACAGACACATGAAAAAGTGCTCCACGTCACTCAGCATCAGGGAAATACAAATCAAAACCACAATGAGATATCACCTCACACCAGTCAGAATGGCTAAAATTAATAAGCCAGGAAACAACAGATGTTGGCAAGGATGTGGAGAAAGGGGTACCCTCCCACACTGTTGGTGGGAATGCAAGCTGGTGCAACCGCTCTGGAAACAGCATGGATGTTCCTCAAAAAGTTGAAAATAGAGCTACCCAAAACCCACCAATCGCACTACTGGACATTTACCCTAAAGATACAAATGTAGTGATCCAAAGGGGCATGTGCACCTGAATGTTTATAGCAGCAATGTTCACAATAGCCAAACTACAGAAAGAACCCAGATGTCCATCAACAGATGAATGGCTAAAAAAGATAAGGTGTGTGTATAAATATATATATATTTATATATATATACACACACAATGGACTACTATGCAGCCATCAAAAGAAATGAAATCTTGCCATTTGCAATGATGTGGATGGAACTAGAGAGTGTTAAGCTGAGCAAAATGAGTCAATCAGAGAAAGGCAATTATTATATGATCTCCCTGATATGAAGAATTTGATAGGCAACGTGGTTGGGTTTGGCGGGTAGGGAAGGAAAAAATGAAACAAGATGGGATCGGGAGGGAGACAAACCATAAGAGACTCTTAATCTCACAAAACAGACTGAGGGTTGCTCGGGGGAGGGGGGTAATAAGAGGGTGGTTGGGTTATGGACATTGGGAAGTATATGTGCTATGGTGAGTTCTGTGAAGTGTGTAAACCTGGTGATTCACAGACCTGTACCCCTGGGGCTAATAATACATCATATGTTAACAAAAAAATTAAAAAAAAATTTAAAAAGGCAAGATCAAACAATAATGTGTTTTAAGTTACCTATAATGTATCTGTATAATGCAGAAGAAAAGTTGTTAAATGGCAGGGTTAGCTGAATTCTTTGAAGAACAAATTTAAAAAGGTTGTAAAATCAAAGAAAGAAATACCTGGTGACTAGAAATAATCACAAGGAAACCATTGCTGTATTTAACTCTGTTGATGTGTATGAAGCACTGTAATATTTGAGTAATCTACATTAAAAGACAGTATTACCATTGGACTTGAAAAATACTATACTTAAGTTAGAAGAATTTCTTGGGCTCATTTTATCTTAGGTTTCTTTTCTTTCCTTCTTTTTTTTTCTTTTTTTTCCCCCATGTGTCATATTTTGAGAAACCCCAGAGATAACTACCAGTCACTTAAACACATTCTTGGAAGGTTTACCATTTTGTTATAATAATATAAATGCTTGTCTGAATGTTGAATTATTAGTCTTATTTGCTGGGATAAAGTGAAAATTCAAATATCTGAGCATTATCTACAGTCAATGAATCAGAACCTTAGCTCCATTCAACTGTACCAAAGGAAAATTACTGGATTTTGTTTTTAGTGGAATCTTGGCACATTCAGGGTACTCTGTAACAAAGCCATCACTGCTGTACCCACTGGGTGCCTATAATGGAAATGCTGCCCCTCTCTCCTCTTTCAGAAGAATTATCCAATCTTCTAGGACCCATAAGCTGTTGAAGATACTTCTCTCGAAAATTAGTGGTTCTGACTACCTCTAGACTTATGTGATCATGGGTTATGACATTATGTCTTCTGGCTAGGGACATGGTTTTTCTTTATTTCTGATGCTGGGGTATTGCAGTACAGTGATTTGTGTTGTTTTCATTAAGTTTTATCGGTATAGTTAAAAATCAAAAGAAAAAGAACAGAAGATCAGCATGAGGTTTGTAAACTTTTCGGCAATTCTCGATAATCCTGTGATAACTTTGGGATAGCTCTACCCAGCAATGTCTCCTCCTTAGGAGTCTCCTGTACTCTTCCCCAGCATATATTTACCCTCCTTCCCAGGAAGAACTTGGTCCTTACTTGAAAAAAAAAAAATCTGTAAGCATAAAGGTAGGCAGATATAAGAAAGTCAGGTATCTGAGATAGGTTGATCTTAGCCCCTTCTTTCCACTCAGTGGAAAGAAGTTTCTGTAATCTTACTGTTTTGGTATACTCCTTATATTTCGTCTGTCCAGGATTCAACAAGAGGAGGTCGTACTTGTATTTTACACAAGCCTCTCATGGCTGTTATTTATTTATGTATTTGCTCATTTGGGACGAAGTTCAAGTGCATATCTACAGCCAGTAATATTTTTTCTTTTGGCTCTGATCCAGTACGAAGTTCAGAATAATAACAAGGTTCAAAATCCTACATATACATCACAGAAACTATGTAAGCAAAATCATTCAAAGTGATCTTTCAGTCATACATTTGGGAACTGAGATCCAGATGATTAGCTGACATTTGGTACTATAACCATATTCTCTGGCCTTATTCTAAAGGCCATCTTTAGGTAATTCCCCTTCATGTTGTTGGCTTCCCAAACTTTTCCTAAGAGCATTCTCTGGCTATGTGGTCATGAACATAGAGCAGGGAAGATGTACTACAGAACTAACATGGGGTCTTTCCATCATGTCAGTCTCAATGTACTTTTGACTGCCTCAGTTGCTGGAGTAACCAATGAATAAAAAAATCTCCATTTTAGGTGTGCCTAAGTGGCTCAGTTGGTGGGACGTCTGCCTTTAGCTCAGTTCATGATCCCAGAGTCCTGGGATCAAGTCCCACATGGGGTTCCCTGCTCAGCGGAGGGATCTGCTTCTCCCTCTGCCCCTTTCCCAACCCGTGTTCTCTCTCTCTCTCAAATAAATAAAAACTTTTTAAAAAATCTCCATTTTTAAAAATATTACAAACAACATTAGAATATAAGTTCCTGAGTAAGAGTAACCTGCCTATTATGTAATATTGAAAAAAAAATCTAGAAATAAAACCTGAGTATGTAAGGGTTAATTTTATTAAATGTGTGTCTAAAAGGACTTGTGGGAAAATTGGAAACATATAGAAGTTAATAAGTGCACTACTAAGATAAGCAGTAAACAGAAGTACCCCTTGAAAACCTAATAATATATCACAGGACAAATTTTCCCTGATTCATGGGGAAGTTATACATTTAATGCATACAAATACTGCTATAGCCCTGACCCACACAGTTCAGACCCAGGGCAGTGTTGCAGTTAAAATGACACAGCCCATGAGAACAGAACAAATTCAAAATAATTCAAGCTCTTTATATGACTTGCACTTCTTGAAACAGCATGAAGGTGACAAATAGTCCAAAGCAATGGTTTTTAAATTTCTTTTTATTTTTCTCTGTCTTTGACAGACCTCCCATACGCAATACCTCCCTCATTTCTCACTTTGAAAGCTTGTCTTTAAAATCTCTATCCATAGCTCCCAGCTTGCATGTCTTATATTCACATATTTCTTCTCCCCTGCCTTTTTTTTTGGGGGGGGGGGAGTTGGAAATAGACTATCTTTTGCTAGTACTGGAAAATTTTCCATGGATTTTAAGATTACATATAACAGCACACATTCAACTTGCATGCTTATTAATGACCATACATGTTAATATTTACTCGCTTACCTTTACAAAATCTGAAATCCCTCTGTGCTTTATTCCTACAATCATACCACTATCCCCCCGAGAAGGTATAAGAAGAGAATGGACTTTGCAGGGGTACATGGTAACCAGGTATTTGACATACCTCATCATTATCCAGATGTGATTTAGAAAGATAAAATAGAGCAATGGTCATATAAAGACAAAATCGCAAAGAAGATAAGCTTGTAATGAATAATTAGCCAGCCTCTCACACTTTAGGCCAAAAGTAAGAGGTTCAGATTTGTGAATCCCCCATTGTGTTAGTTCTAAAATTTAATAAAGTGTGCATTTGATTTCCCTAAGCAAATGTCATCTTGGTTTACTGTATGTACAAGTGTCAATGGAGAACTATTAAAGGAATAGCAATGGAGACAATAACAAGAGGACAATCTTTAAGTCCCCAAATCTATTATGTTTAAGGATTACTTTCTGGGCTTGTGTGTGTGTGTGTGTGTGTGTGTGTGTGTGTGTGTGCAGGGAGGTGGAAGGTGGTTACTATGTAGGCAAAGCTACTTTATTGAGGGTGGAAGTGGGGAAGGAAAATACTGAGGAACATGAAAATGTTAATAAATGTTAATCTGTTTCACTTTCTCTCTTGCTAATCTTGGCAGGGCCCTGGCTAAAGACACTGCATATGCAAAGATATTTCTTATAATTTACATAAAATGATATCATCCTCTCTTAATGAAGTGTTTGAAATTCTGCTTGGATCTTAGCATGAAACTTTCTTGGATGGAGAAATCATAGATTCTAGAAAATCAAACACCTTAGCAGGGACAAATTCAGAGTATGAAGTCAAATGATATATATATATATATATATACACACACACATATATATATACTGGTGTATATATATGTATATATGTGTGTATATATATAGTATATATATATGGATATATATATGGATATATATATGGTTATATATGGATATATATATGGATATATATATATATGGTAAGTTAGGAAGTCATTAAATGTTTTTTTTGTGATAGTGGTATTTGTAAGCTTTTAAAACTGATTGTGATTAAAATATCTTCTTTTAAAAAAAAAATTTCCCCAAACAAATGACTGTATAAATATATTGCTAGAACTCTCTTAACTGAAATCCCTTAAGCTTTAATAACTTCATGATAAATTCATACTGTATATTCACCCTAGTATTGCATTCTTTCCCTGTCCAAAACCAATCCATCTCCTATCCTAACATGCACACATCCAGGGAAGAAAAAGAGAATGTGAAGGAAAGAAGACAATGGGTACTTTTTTGTCACAAACAAATCAAGTACCAAAGTATCTTTCTGGGTGTATTAACACTCAAACTCAGACATGCAAGAGATGAACTGGGAGATAGCTGCAGTTATGTCACATAAGGCACTTGGTGCAAATTATGTCCAGTCTCTACCCTGGACCTTAGCCTCACCAGGGTTTCCCATGGCTAGGATTGGTGAACATGACTACCTATAAGGCCCACATCTGTCAGAAATCTGTCTTCTGTCTTTCTAAGTCCCCCTTATGCTTCTCGGTTCTGCTGAACAAATGTTTGCAAGTCCCTTTTCTAGTCTCTGGCTGACAACACATTGTTGTATTTATTTTAATGAGAATGTGCAGTCACAGTATATCTTTCTGGATTGTTAACATACAGCTACAAGTCTAGCACTTGAGTTCCATTTAGCACTCAGGCCACTATTATTCCAGGGAAGTTATTCAGTGATGCACAGTCACCACAATTTATTGCAGAGAATCCAGGAACGTCCCTTTCTGTATAATGTACATATTAAAATGTGTGAGATAAAACCATTTTTAAAGAAACCTTTTGCCTTAAATTAATATGTTAGACAAGAAAAAAGATTGACAATCAGTGAACTGAGTGGCCATCTCAAATTATAAAAGAACATTAATGTAAATCAAAAGGAGGTGGGATAAAAGAAATAAAGCAGCTCAAAGAAGGAATTAATGCAATATAATACAACATACAATAAGGAAAATTAACAAGGCTGAAAGTTTGTTCTTCATAATTATCAATAACATGGATAAGTCCCCAGGAAAACAAATGAAGGGGAAAAGAGAGAAAGCAAAAAGATTAGTCCATTTGAGGAACGGAAAATGGGAGATCCACTCCCCCACCAAAATTTAAAACTTATTCAGCTTAAAGTAATTTTATTTGAAAATTTAGGTGAAATTTACAATAAAAAATTAACTGAAATAGACACAAAAGAAATAAAACAATTGAATATTTTACATCAATTAAAGAAATTGCATTTGTTATTAAAACCCTTTGACAAAGAAACTCCAAAACCCAATGGCTTCATTTACGAATTCCTCTACACACAAAAAAAGAAAAAAAAGTAGCAATCTAATAATACAAACTGTAGATTGAATAAAAAATGTGGGAACACTATCAAACTCCTTAACTCATTTTATGGAAGCAGTATAACCTCGATATCAAAATTTGACAAAAATATTAACAAAAAACCTAGAGATCAATAATTTTTTGCATGAGCATAGATAGAAAAATCACAAAGTATTAGCAAATCAAATCCAGCAATACATATGTAAGATAAAACAACAAATAAGTTAGACTCATTCCAGAAATGTGTTTGGTTTAATATTAAAAAATAAGTCAATTTATTTCACTACATGTGTAGTGCTGTTATAATAATTAAGACAAAATTAGAATATAAAACAATATAGATTTATAATTTTGTAGTTCTGTGTGAGAAGAGCAAGTACTTGCATATAATCCCCAGTGTTCATCATATCACATGACCTCCTTAATGCACATCACCAAATTATCCCAACCCCCCACCAACCTCCCCTTCAGAAACCCTTTGGCTCTTTCCTATAGTTTAAAGTCTCTCATGGTTTGTCTCCCTCTCTGATTTGTTCCCATTTGGCTTTTCCTCCCTTCCCTTATGATCCTCTGCACTGTTTCTTATATTCCAAATACGAATGAAATCATACACAATTGTCTTGGACTTATTTCACTTAGCATAATTCCTTCCAGTTCCATCCATGTTGATGTAAATGGTAGGTATTCATCCTTTCTGATGGCTGAGTAATATTCCTTTGTACATATGAACCATATCTTTATCCATTCATCTGTTGAAGGACATCGCAGGTCCTTCCACAGTTCGGCTATTGTGGACTCAATGAAGAATTTTAATAAAAATTCTAGACCCAGGTATGATTTTTTAGAATCCGAGGAAAGTAGAAACAGAAGAGCAATTCTTTATTCTGTTAAAATGTCTAGAAAAAGTCTTTTATAAAATTTATGAATGAATGAGTGAATGAATGAATGGATGAATGAATGAATTCTGGAAATTAAGAATTGGAATCTGGTCAAGATGCTGGAGAAGTAGCAGGTTGAGACTACCTCAGGTAGCAGGAGATCAGCTAGATAGCTTATCTAAACATTGCAAACACCTACAAATCCAACAGGAGATCAAAGAGAAGAAGAACAGCAACTCTAGAAACAGAAAATCAACAACTTTCTGAAAGGTAGGACTGACAGAGAAGTGAATCCAAAGCCACGGGAAGATAGACAGTGAGGGGAGGGGCCAGCTCCCAGCAAGCGAAGGAGCAACAGAACACAAAATCAGGACTTTTAAAAGTCTGTTCTGCTGAGAGACATCGCTCCAGAGGCTAAACCGGGGTGAAGCCCACGCAGAGTCAGCGTGGTCCCAGGTCCCACAGGGTCACAGAAGGATCGGGGGTGTCTGAGTGTCACAGAGCTGGCAGGTATTAGAATGGGGAAGCCGGCTACAGAGATAGGGCCGAGGAGTGAGCTCTCAGCTCGGGGTTACCTTGAACCAGTCACAGGCTGGGTGAGCTTGGTGTGTGGCTGGAGGCCAAGGAGACGGGAGTGATTGGGCGCTATTCTCTGATGGTGCATTGAGGAGTGGGGCCCCGAGCTCTTGGCTGCTCCAGGCCAGAGACTGGGAGGCCGCCATTTTCATTCCCATCCTCCGGAACTCTACGGAAAGCATTCAGGGGACAAAAGTTCCCAAAAGCGAACCAAGCGGATTACTTAGCCTGGCACCTGGTAAGGGTGGTGCAATTCCACCTCAGGCAAAGACACTAAAGAATCACTACAACAGGTCCCTCACCCAGAAGATCAACAAGAAATCCAGCCAGGACCAAGTTCACCTACCAAGGAGAGCAGGTTCAATACCAAGGAAAGCAGCAGAATTCCAAAGGAGGAGAAAGCAAAGCACGGAACTCATGGCTCTCTCCCCATGATTCTTTAGTCTTGCGGTTAATTTAAATATTTTTTTCAATTTTTTTCTTCTTCTGCTAAATTTTTTTAACTTTTACCCTTTTCTTTTTTAACGTTTTTTAACTAGTTTATCTAATATATATATATTTTTTTCTTTCTTTTTTATATTTTTTCCTTATTTGTTTTCTTTTTTTATTTTTTTTTTTCTGAACCTCTTTTTATCCCCTTCCTCCCCCACGATTTGGGGTCTTTTCTGATTTGCTTAAACAGCATTTTCCTGGGGTCTTTGCCACTCTTTTAGTATTTTACTTGCTCCTTCATATACTCTTATCTGGACAAAATGACAAGGTGGAAAAATTCACCACAAACAAAAGAACAAGAGGCAGTATCGAAGGCTAGGGACCTAATCAACACAGATATTGGTAATATGTCAGATCTAGAGTTCAGAATGACGATTCTCAAGGTGCTAGCTGGGCTCGAAAAAGGCATGGAAGATATTAGAGAAACCCTCTCTGGAGATAATAGCCCTTTCTGGAGAAATTAAAGAAATAAAATCTAACCAAGTTGAAATTAAAAAACCTATTAATGAGGTGCAATAAAAAATGGAGGCTCTCACAGCTAGGATAAATGAGGCAGAAGAAAGAATTAGTGATATAGAAGACCAAATGACAGAGAATAAAGAAGCTGAGCAAAAGAGGGACATACAGCTACTGGACTACGAGGGGAGAATTTGAGAGATAAGTGACACCATAAGATGAAACAGCATTAGAATAATTGGGATTCCAGAAGAAGAAGAAGAAAGGGAGAGGGGAGCAGAAGGTCTATTGGAGAGAATTATTGGAGATAATTTCCCTAATATGGCAAAGGGAACAAGCATCAAAATCCAGGAGGTGCAGAGAACCCCCCTCAAAATCAATAAGAATATGTCCACATCCTTTCACCTCATAGTAAAATTTACAAGTCTTAGTGACAAAGAGAAAATCCTGAAAGCAGTCTGGGAAAACAAGTCTGTAACATACAATGGTAAAAATATTAGATTGGCACTAAATTCATATCTCTCAATAGTTACCCTGAATGTTAATGGGCTAAATGCCCCAATCAAAAGACACAGGGTATCAGAATGGATAAAAAAACAAAACCCATCAGTATGTTGCCTACAAGAAACTCATTTTAGACGCGAAGACACCTCCAGATTTAAAGTGAGGGGGTGGAAAACAATTTACCATGCTAATGGGCATCAGAAGAAAGCTGGGGTGGCAATCCTTATATCAGATCAATTAGATTTTAAGCCAAAAACTATAATAAGAGATGAGGAAGGACAATATATCCTACTCAAAGGGTCTGTCCAACAAGAAGATCTAACAATTTTAAATATCTATGCCACCAACGTGGGAGCAGCCAACTATATCAACCAATTAACAACAAAATCAAAGAAACACATCAATAATAATACAATAATAGTAGGGGACTTGAACACTCCCCTCACTGAAATGGACAGATCATCCAAGCAAAAGATCAACAAGGAAATAAAGGCCTTAAATTACACACTGGACCAGATGGACATCACAGATATATTCAGAACATTCTATCCCAAAGCAACAGAATACACATTCTTCTCTAGTGCACATGGAACCTTCTCCAGAATAGATCACATCCTGGGTCACAAATCAGGTCTCAACCAGTATCAAAAGATTAGGATCATTCCCTGCATATTTTCAGACCACAATGCTCTGAAGCTAGAACTCAATCACAAGAGGAAAGTTGGAAAGCACCCAAATACATGGAGACTAACAGCATCCTTCTAAAGAATGAATGGGTCAACCAGGAAATTAAAGAAGAATTGAAAAAATTCATGGAAACAAATGATAATGAAAACACAATGGTTCAAAATCTGTGGGACACAGCAAAGGCAGTCCTGAGAGGAAAATATACAGCAGTACAAGCCTTTCTCAAGAAACAAGAAAGGTCTCAAGTACACAACCTAACCCTACACCTAAAGGAGCTGGATAAAGAAGAAGAAAGAAACCCTAGGGGCACCTGGGTGGCTCAGTGGTTTAAACTGCTGCCTTCGGCTCAGGTCATGATCTCAGGGTCCTGGGATTGAGTCCCGCATGGGGCTCTCTGCTCAGCAGGGAGTCTGCTTCCATCTCTATCTCTCTGCCTACCTCTCTGCCTACTTGTGATCTCTCTCTGTCAAATAAATAAATAAAATCTTTAAAAAAATAAAATAAAAAGGAAACCCTAAACCCAGCAGGAGAAGAGAAATCATAAATATCAGAGCAGAAATCAATGAAATAGAAACCAAAAAAAAAATAGAACAAATCAACAAAACTAAGAGCTGGTTCTTTGAAAGAATTAATAAGATTGATAAACCTCTGGCCAGACTTATCAAAAAGAAAAGAGAATGGACCCAAATAAATAAAATCAGGAATGAAAGAGGAGAGATCACAACTAACACCAAAGCAATACAGACAATTATAATAACATACTACGAGCAATTCTACGCCAACAAATTTGACAATCTGGAAGAAATGGATGCATTCCTAGAGACATATAAACTACCACAACTGAACCAGGAAGGTATATAAAACCTGAATAGGCCCATAACCAGTAAGGAGATTGAAACAGTCATCCAAAATCTCCAAACAAACAAAAGCCCAGGGCCAGACGGCTTCCCAGGGGGAACTCTACCAAACATTTAAAGAAGAACTAATTCCTATTCTCCTGAAACTGTTCCAAAAAATAGAAATGGAAGGAAATCTTCCAAACTCATTTTATGAGGCCACCATCACCTTGATCCCAAAACCAGACAAGGATCCCATCAAACAAGAGAACTACAGACCAATATCCTTGATGAACACAGATGCAAAAATTCTCACCAAAATACTAGCCAAGAAGATACAACAGTACATTAAAAGGATTATTCACCATGACAAAGTGGGATTTATTCTAGGGCTGCAGGGTTGGTTCAACATCCGCAAATCAATCAATGTGATAGAACACATTAATAAAAGAAAGAATAAGAACCATCTGATACTCTCAATAGATGCTGAAAAAGCATTTGACAAAGTACAGCATCCCTTCCTGATCAAAACTCTTCAAAGTGTAGGAATAGAGGGCACATACCTCAATATTATCAAAGCCATCTATGAAAAACCCACCGCAAATATCTTTCTCCATGGAGAAAAACTGAGAGCTTTTCCACTAAGGTCAGGAAACAAGCAGTGATGTCCATTATCACCACTGCTATTCAACATAGTACTAGAAGTCCTAGCCTCAGCAATCAGACAACAAAAAGAAATTAAAGGCATCCAAATCAGCAAAGAAGAAGTCAAACTATCACTCTTCGCAGATGATATGATACTCTATGTGGAAAATCCAAAAGACTCCACTCCAAAACTGCTAGAACTTGTACAGGAATTTAGTAAAGTGTCAGGATATAAAATCAATGCACAGAAATCAGTTGCATTTCTGTACACCAACAACAAGACAGAAGAAATAGAAATTAAGGAGTCAATCCCATTTACAATTGCACCCAAAACTATAAGATACCTAGGAAAAACCTAACCAAAGAGGCTAAGAATCTATTCTCAGAAAACTATAAAGTACTCATGAAAGAAAATTGAGGAAGACACCAGGAAATGGAAAAATGTTCCATGCTCCTGGATTGGAAGGACAAATATTGTGAAAATGTCTATGCTATCTAAAGCAATCTACACATTTAATGCAATCCATATCAAAATCCCACCCATTTTTTTCAAAGAAATGGAACAAATAATCCTAAAATTTATGTGGAACCAAAAAAGACCTCGAATAGCCAAAGGAATATTGAAAAAGAAAGCCAAAGTTGGTGGCATCACAATTCCGGACGTCAAGCTCTATTACAAAGCTGTCATCAAGACAGCATGGTACTGACAGAAAAACAGACACATAGATCAATGGAACAGAATAGAGAGTCCAAAAATTGACCCTCAACTCTATGGTCACCTAATCTTTGACAAAACAGGAAAGAATGTCCCATGGAAAAAAGAGAGTCTCTTCAACAAATGGTGTTGGGAAAATGGGACAGCCACCTGCAGAAAAATGAAATTGGACCATTTCCTTACACCACACACAAAAATAGACTCAAAATGGATGAAGGACCTCAATGTGAGAAAGGAATCCATCAAAATCTTAAGGAGAACACAGGCAGCAACCTCTTCAACCTCAGCCGCAGAAACATCTTCCTAGGAACATTACCAAAGGCAAGGGAAGCAGGGGCAAAAATGCACTATTGGGACTTCATCAAGATCAAAATCTTTTGCACAGCAACGGAAACAGTTATAATACCAAAAGATAACTGACAGAATGGGAGAAATATTTGCAAATGACATATCAGGTAAAGGGATAGTATCCAAAATCTATAAAGAACTTATCAAACTCAACACCCAAAGAACAAATAATCCAATTAAGAAATGGGCAGAGGACATGAACAGACATTTCTGCAAAGAAGACATCCAGATGGCCAACAGACACATGAAAAAGTGCTCCACGTCACTCGGCATCAGGGAAATACAAATCAAAACCACAATGAGATATCACCTCACACCAGTCAGAATGGCTAAAATTAACAAGTCAGGAAATGACAGATGTTGGCGAGGATGCGGAGAAAGGGGTACCCTACTACACTGCTGGTGGGAATGCAAGCTGGTGCAACCACTCTGGAAAACAGCATGGAGGTTCCTCAAAATGTTGAAAATAGAACTACCCTATGACCCAGCAATTGCACTACTGGGTATTTACCCTAAAGATACAAACATAGTGATCCGAAGGGGCACGTGTACCCAAATGTTTATAGCAGCAATATCCACAATAGCCAAACTATGGACAGAACCTAGAGGTCCATCAACAGATGAATGGATAAAGAAGATGTGGTATATATACACAATGGAATACTATGCATCCATCAAAAGAAATGAAAACTTGCCATTTCCCATGACATGGATGGAACTAGAGGTTATCCTGCTTAGTGAAATAAGTCAATTGGAGAAAGACAACTGTCATATGAACTCCCTGGTATGAGGAATGGGAGATGCAACGTGGGGGGATTAAGGGAGTAGGAGAAGAATAAATGAAACAAGATGGGATTGGGAGGGAGACAAACCATAAGTGACTCTTAATCTCACCAAACAAACTGAGGGTTGCTGGAGGGGGTTGGGAGAGGGGGGTGTGGTTATGGACACTGGGAGAGTATGTGCTATGGTGAGTTCTGTGAAGTGTGTAAACCTGGCGATTCACAGACCTGTACCTCTGGGGATAAAAATACATTGTATGTTTATAAAAAAATAAATAATAAAAGATTAAAAAAAAGAATTTGAATCTAATGTTTATATGGAAACTGATAAGCCTAATATAATTTAACAATCTTAAAAGAAAAGAAAATCTACCATATTAAAAAAAGAAACCCTTACAAAGCTACAATAATTAAGATTGTAGTATTGGCAATAAAATAAACTTACAAAGCAATGGGACACAAAAGGGAACATCTAGCAAACCTACACATATGCAGTCCCTTGATGTAATAGAAGGTGACACAGTACTGTTATGGGAGAAATGGTGATCTAATAAATGATGCTATGTCAATTGAAAATTTGTACAGAAAAAGCAAACAAGAATTTGAATAAGTGGGGCCTGCAATACTGAAGATATTGACAGAGAAGCCACCTAACTTAACGTTTTGATTCTTTGTTTATTTTCAGTTCCCCTTGGTAATGTGGTTTACTTTCAAAGGTTCATTTGATGACAGTATGCCAAATATTTTACCACCTTATAATAATCATCACTAGCTTTCTATTCTGAAATGTCTGGTTCTTAATATCCATCTCATCATTTGCTCCTTGAATGAAATCACCGCCCAAATTATGCAAAGAAAAAACACAAAACCAGTTCAAATAAATATTGTGAAAATGTCTATACTGCCCAGAGCAATCTACACATTCAGTACAATCCCTTTTAAAATACCATTCACATTTTTCACAGAGATGGAACAAACAATCCTAAAATTTGTATGGAACCAGGAAAGACCCCGAATCACCAGGGGGACTGCTGAAAAAGAAAACTAAAACTGGGGGCATCACGATGCTTGACTTTAAGCTCTATTACAAAACTGTGATCATCAAGAGAGCATGGTATTGGCACAAAAACAGACATATATTTCAGAGGAACAGAATCCAGAATCCAGAAATGGACCCACAACCCCATGGTCAAGTAATCTTCAACAAATCAGGAAAGAATATCCAATGGAAAAAAGACAGGCTCTTCAATAAACAGTGCTAGGAAAGTTGGACAGCTATGTGCAGAATAATGAAACTGGAGCATTCTCTTATACCATACACAAAGATAAACTCAAAAGGGATGGAAGACCTAAGTGTGAGACAGTAGTCAGTCAGTGGCAGTAACCACTTCCACACTGGCCACAGCAACCTCTTTCAAGACATGTCTCTAGGGGTGCCTGGGTGGTTCAGTGGGTTAAAGCCTCTGCCTTTGGCTCAGGTCATGATCCCAGGGTCCTGGGATCGAGCCCCAAGTTGGGCTCTCTGCTCAGCAGGGAGCCTGCTTCCTCCTCTCTCTCTGACTGCCTCTCTGCCTGCGTGTGATCTTTGTCTGTCAAATAAATAAATAAATCTTTAAAAAAAAAAGTCATGTCTCTAGAGGCAAGGGAAACAAAAGCAAAAATGAACTATTGGGACTTCATTGAGACAAAAAGCTTCTGTACAGCAAAAAAACAGTCAACAAGACTAAGAGGCAACCCACGGAATGGAAGAAGATATTAGCAAATGACATAATGGATAAATGGCTGGTATCCAAGATCTATAAAGAACTTCTCAAACTCAACACCCAAAAACAAATAATCCCATCAATAAATGGACAGAAGACATGAGCAGACACTTTTCCAAAGAAGACATACAAATGGCTAATAGGCACATGAGAAAATATTCACCATCACTAGCCATCAGGGAAATACGAATTAAAACCACATTGAGATACTCCCTTATACCAGTTAGAATGACAAAAATTAATAAAACAGGAAACAACTCATGTTGGCGAGGATGTGGAGAAAGAGGACCCCTCTTACACTGTAGTGGGAATGCAAATTAGTACAATCACTCTGGAAAACAGTGTGGATGTTCCTCAAGACATTAAAAATAGAGCTATCCTACGACCCAGCAATTGCACTACTAGATACAGACATAGTGAAAAGAAGGGGCACATGCACCCTAATGTTCATGGTAGCAATGTCCACAATAGCCAAATTGTGAAAGAAACTGAGATGCCCTTCATTAGATGAATAGATAAAGAAGATGTGGTTCATATATCCAATGGGATATTACTCAGCCATCAGAAAGGATGAATACTCACCATTTGCATCAACATGGATGGAACTGGAGGGGATTATGCTAAGCAAAATAAGTCAAGCAGAGAAAGACAGTTATCATATGGTTTTACTTGTATGTGGAACATAAGGAATAGCACGGAGGACTAGAGGGGAAGAGAGGGAAAACTGAATGAGAAGAAATCAGAGAGGGCAACAAACCATGAGAGACTCTGGACTTCGGGAGCCAAACTGAGGGTTACAGAAGGCCAAGGCATGGAGGAATGGGGTAACCAGGTGATGGGTATTAAGGAGGGCACATATGGTGATGAGCACTGGGTGTTATATGCAACTAATGAATCGTTGAACACTACATCAAAAACTAATGGTGTACTATTTTCTGGCTAATTGAACATAATAATAAAAAATAATAATAAGTAAAACAGTTCAGTATGGCTTGGGTAAAGATATTCATTCTACCATTCCTTGTTTTCTCTAAAACTAATATTGCATTACTATAACTTATGGTTTTTATTTTCAAATTTTATAAGTTTATTTATTTAAGGGTTTATTTAAGGGACTAAAATAAACTCTGGGATATATGAAAAAGTTGTGTTAGTTTTAAAAGATACATAAAATCAATATAAACAAACAAAAAACAGTGACTGACAGAATGCCTAGATAATTCAAAGGGAAAAACAAAAACCAAACCAAAAATGTTAATGTTGATGTATTCAGTGAGCCAGAATGTGAATGTAATATTGCAGAAAGTTCTGACTCCATTTAATTGATATGTGCTTTTGGCAAAATAAGTGAGGATTTGGCCCAAGATAACAGCTTAGACATCTGTGTTCTAAGACCTCTGAGCAAGTGCGCCATGTCATCTATATTCAGGATTGGAAAATTCTGTTATATCCAAGTTACTCTGTCAGTCATACAATTTAAAATATGACAGAAATATCTTTAAATAGGACAATTATGAATAGATCTCAAAAATTATGGACAAGAATACAATTCTGAACATCAATTGTTTCTTCATTCACAGACTTAGCAAAATAAATACGCTTCTTCTAAATATTCTTTATCTTAAAAAAAAATGCAGAGTAGGGGGAAGCACCTAGATTTGAAATGTAGGTACAAAGATGAAAAGAAAACAACATATAACACCCCTTCCAGAAAAATGCATGATTTATAAGGATTTTGCTTTTAGTAAGGCTGAAGATAGATGAAAAACTAAATAATGTGAAAAATTACCAAAGACCTTGAGAGTTAGCTGAAATTTCACTCAAGAACTTACAGAACTTAATCAAAGTTGCCTTTGTTGAAAAGCAGATTTACATTCCAAATGAAAGCATTCAGAGTGCTGGAAATCAGAAGAACAGAGGAAGAAGGAAAGGGAAAGTCACCCCACATATTTCTTATCATCATTGCAATGTTCTCTGCTTTCTCTTGCTCAGCAAAATCACAAAGAAAAGTATTTGGCTCAGAAAATTCTATTGTGGGGTAGGTAGTAAAAGTAGTACAAAGTGCAAGTAACGAATCTCTAGGAAATAAAAGAAGGAAAAATTAACATAAGTCAAAACTTAATTAGAAGATCAATGGAAAAAAAAACTTAATTAGTAGATCAATGGAATCATTAATGTACTCTACAAACTATAACCCAGTGCGGGTAATACAAATGGTTAAAATATTTGAGATACATTTAGCTGCTTCACTTTTTTAGCATAATTTTCATCTTATATGGATATCTGGGCACAAATAGAATTCTGAATTATTACTATTAAATAGATTTTATTTACATTTAAATATACAATAGGCATTCTGTTATGCACCTTCCACACATTACCCTCTTCTTTATCTGACCTTGACATGTTGACTTTTCTGAAGGCGTGGTAAAACGTCTCTTTATTTTTTTCACTAACTTTTAACTCATCTGCCTAATAAAAATTCCAAAATTTGTATCTTAATGTAAGTAATCTTACATATCTTATTAGGAATGCCCCATTCTTCTAGTCGGAGTGACATCTGTGCTTTGATAATATCATAAATATCTCAGTTTAAGCATGTCCTAAACGGATCTCTTGGTTTTCCCACACAAAGCTGATTTAACCTTAGTCCCTCTTTCCTGATTCAGTATTAATTTGTCCTCATTTTCTTCCCTCTACCTGTGCTCACATATATAATCTATTAGATCTGACAGTGTTGCCTTGCTTCTCTACTTCATGTGCCTCACCTTCTCTCCATCTCCACCTGCCACTGACTTTGCCAAACCTACTGTATGTCTTCCTTGGACTCCTGCCTTGCAGTCTTTACTGCTACATGCATCCACAGGCACTCTGCCCCACTTCTCATTAATAGCAGGCAGAATGGTTTTTAAATAGGCTATGTCCATCCCCATTTTAAAGTTTTTAGACTGTAAGAAGGAGAAGAAAAAAGAAATGGTCTTAATCTCCAACAGCCCTTGGATATTCTGAGCTCTTGTTAAGCCCCAGTTCTATTTCAAGCCAGCAGGAAGTTTGGGAATAAGGATGACAAAGGAATGGGGCTCAGGGAAGAAAGGGTGCATTTTATTCCCCTTCCATATTGGTGCCTAGAAAAGAACAAGGCGAATGATTTGATTTCAAATAAAGTTCAGTAAATGAAAGAGAACCACCAAAAAGCAATTTCATATGGTCATATTCTAAACCAAGGCTGGTGCTCTATTAACATCAATATTGAGGATGATAATATAATGTCCATCTATACAGCACATTATGCATCTACTGTGCACAATAACACTATGACATCCATTCCAGCTAATCTCTCTCTATAAAAAAATAGAGTATTACACAGTTAAATATAAAGTCACATGGCTACTGGCAAACCTAGGTTTTGTCCCATGTTTGTGTGAGTCCAAATCTCATGCTCTTACTGTCTTCTCTTGGCAAGAAAGGAACCACAACATGTTAAAATCATAATAATGCCAGTAAAAGGGTCCTAGCTGGGATGTGCGGTCTTTGTTTAAATAAGCATACTCATACTTTTATGAATTTTGTTGAGCCGTGGAATTTTAGTCAGGCGATAGGAGCTGCATATTATGGTTTGCTATATAGTTTATCTTTTTTGAATGAGATAAAATTTGCTATGCTTTGAATGTTCATTGTATGTTTCAGCTTTTTTGAATATGTCCACACTATTGTAGACTTATATTTGTGCTTTAAAACATCAAATATTTCTTTTTAAGAGTAAAAAGATAATTTCCAACTACTTTTCAGGAAAAATTTTAGGAATTGGACTTTTTTAAAATTGTAGGTACAGAAAATAAATAAGTGAACCTCATGTGACTACCACTGGCTGGATGTGTCTTCAGGATGAGCAGCAGGAAGTCAAGGAAGTCCCCAGACTTCAAAAAGACTCAACTAGATTTGAATATTGTTCTATCATTTTTCAGAAGTGTCAATTTAGGCGAAATTCTATCCTCCATAAACCTCAAATATCATCATTTATGGAACTATGATGATAATACCTAACTTTTAATATCCTTTTAAAGATTAGGAATGACAATTTTCATGGTTTATATTCTCACTGATGTCATTATCACCATCACCGTCATCATCATTAACAGCAGAAACAAGAGACAGGTTTTGTTTTTGTTTTTGTTTTTTTTTCTCTCTTTTATTCTCAATGTATATCCTTTGCTTTGTCCTCCTTGGTTTCTTTCTTTCTTTTTTTTTTCTTTCTTATTTTTCTCTCAGAAAAACACAAAGGTGTTAAGATTGATTACATACTTTGCTTTTCCTTCTGGCCACCATTTGTCACTGTTGTAAGTAAACAGCAAAATAAAATCTTCTCTTACTAAATGAGACTCCATACAGATCCCACACAGTCTGTACTTGTTGGAAAAAAGAAAGGTCTCTTTTCCATGTGTCCAGATTTGATCTTTCTGTATAAATCAATAGTTACCTATATACACCTTTCACCCATCTTAGACACATACCCTTAGTTACACAGGATACAAAATCTACATTGCATAACACATATTTTCAGCTATTTCACAAGTCCTTATAAAGAAAATCTTCTCATTTAAGCATGTTACTGTTCAGCTCAGTTCTATATCCCTATGACATAAATCTAATTAAGACTTTGACAAACACAATTTAGAACGAGAATTCAAAAGTACAATTAAAAGGTTTAAATGCAAAGAAAGTGATTTTGGGTATTAAATGTAAATGGCATTTTAATTCAAAGAATTCATCAGTTTAGAAGTTAATGAAATTAATGAAGCAAGAAATAAGATGCAAATCCAAAAGTTTATATTCCTCTGCTTAGTTGGCTGCCCTGAGCAAGCCCTGAAGAGGAATCAAAGCCAATTACAGCCATAAGTAATAATTTGGGATGTGCTTTCATTAGATAGTTATATACAATAAAATACTCTGAAAAAAATTTCTGAACACATGGCACATTCACTCGAAAGTATCTAAGACTATGCTGGGGGTGGGGGCATGTTACTGAATGGATATTGGGAAAATACATTAAAATATTGGAAGTACGGGATAAATATCATCATTCTTATTTTTTTAATGTTATTTATTTATTTGATAGAGAAAGAGAGAGATCACAAGTAGGCAGAGAGGCAGGCAGAGAGAGAGGGGGAAGCAGGCTCCCTGCTGAGCAGAGAGCCCGACGCAGAGCTCGATCCCAGGGCCCCAAGATCATGACCAGAGCCAAAGGCAGAGGCTTAACCCTCTGAACCACCCAGGTGCCCCCCATAATTCTTATTTTAAAAAGCCATTTTAATGCTCTAAAATCCAAGGATGAAATTTTAGAATATAACAAAATTAGAAAGTTAAAGCTCTGGGAAACTCTGAAATCTTGACAAATTGTATCATTCTGAGCAAATGATTACAGGTGTGTTGGTGGTGATATCAGCAATTTTCTACTTACATGGTAGATAACACATACATTACTCAGGAAAAAAAAATGTATAATCTCCCATCTACCTCCCATATTATAAGAAAATGTCCACATCTATTCCTTTGAAAAACACTGTACTAGCAATCATCTATTTAATTGTTTTGTTATAAACCTATTCATTTATATCATTTTTTTAAATAAGCAAAAGTATTTTTTGCTGAAAAAATGTTTTAAGCATGACATAGTACTATGATTCACATTAATCTAAAAACGGGTTTCATAGTGTAATAAGTATCCTTCCAAAATGTCTCCCAAAGATGCCAACATTTTGGTATCTAAACCATTGTGAAATCCTTCCCTTTCATGTGTGAGCAGGACCCAGTGATTGCGTCTAATGATTAGAATACAGCAAAAGTGTTAGCTCCTTAGATTAGGTTATTAAAAAATTGTATCTTCTATTTTATGGCATTCTCCTCCTTATTCTCCTCTGTACCTGCTCTGATGAATCAAGTTGAAGAGGTACACATGACAAGGGATTAAGTGTGGCTTCTGGCCAACTGGTGGCAAGACAGCAAGTTTTCAGACCAAATGCCTTTATGGAACTGAATTCTACCCCTACTGGAAGTGAACTTGGAAGCAGATGCTTCCCTATTCAAGCTTTTTCTGTCACTATGGCCCTGGCTAACACCTTGGCTCCGTAACTCTTTGAGAGACCCTTGAATTGAGGACTCCGTTAAGCCCTCCTTAGGATTTTTGATCCACAGAAAATGTAAAATAACAAATGTGTTGTTGGAAACCACTAAGTTTGGGGGGGAATTTTGTTATGTAGCAATAACTAACGAATAAGTATTTTAGAGTATCTAATTTAATCAGGCTTATGACCCAGTATATTGTGGAAATTCCACTGAGAAACCTCAAGAAAATTAAACCTAACCAGTCAATTGAAAGGTCTTGTACTAGAGTGCTATTTATGTTACTATAAACAATGGTGTTACTATAAATGGTCTTATTATAAAATAAGAAAGGAATCTTGCAATTATTAAACATAATAAAAGAAAGTTAACTTTCTTTTGTTTGAAAACTGAGGACTCCTTTTGTTTTGTGTGGGTTCTTAGAAAACATAGTAATATAGCACTCCTAATATATGAAAATACAAGCAGAAAGTTATCTTAGTTCTAAACCCTATTCTCAAAAATCTACAATATATTGGTCCTTTATAAATATACTAAAGTGAACTTCGCTACCTTCTTTGATAGTTTTGATGCAATTACTCAGCCATTACAATGAAAATAGATTGTCAGGAAGGAAAAGAAAGGATGGGTAGGCACTTATCCTAAAACATCCACAGGAAAGGGTTTTGGACTTAAATATTGAACTTTGATAACTTTCTTCTGATTCAAATTTCTCGGTTGACTTGATGTATATAACAATAATAATTAATAATAATAAAAATAAGCACTGTATTTAGAAGTTTGTTTTATATAGATAATATATACGTATTAGTTTTCCATACTAATTGTTTAAAAATTTCATTACTAGTATTCCCTTATTTTTGTCAAAGATGTTTTGGAAAGAAAATTTTCCATTGGGGCCTGAGTGGCTCAGTTGGTTAAGCATCTGACCTCAGCTTAGGTCATGATCCCAGGGTCCTGGGTTTGAGCCCTCCATAAGGCCCCACCCTCACCCTGGTGCCTGCTGATCCCTCACCCTCTGTACCTCCTCCCACTCGTGCTTTCTCTGTGTCTTTCTCAAATAAATAAAATCTTAAAAAAACATTTTTTCCTTTATAATTAATAATATTTTTAAGTTAATCAACATATTCTTTTATTATCATATTGCAAACATATGGAAAAGTATTAAAATGGAAGATATATCATGACAAAATAAAAGGGGATATGAGTTAAGTTTTATTCACTTTTTAAAAAAGTATTTAACTTATTAATTGACAGAGAGAGAGATCACAAGTAGGCAAAGAGGCAGGCAGAGAGATGGGGGGAAGCAGGCTCCCTGCTGAGCAGAGAGCCCAATGAAGGACTTGAACCCAGAACCCTGAGATCATGAACCCGAAGGCAGGGGCTTAACCCACTTAGCCACCCAGGTGCCCCAAGTTTTATTCCTTTTAATGGGAAAATGTAAATATTCCTACTTGTGAAAGGCACATTGTCTTTAGATTTGAGTTTTCAAATAAAATACATATGTTTATATTTACAGATTCCTATTTTACATTTAAGACTTTACTCAAATTGTAAAAATGCTAAGCCAAATGACTATATAAATTCTGAGAGAAGGATTGTAAAGAGTATTATCACCATAAGAGATGGAAAGAAGCACAGCTTGAATTGTATCCCATGTAGAATTTGTTACTCTGGAAATTAGAAAAACAAAACCTTTGAGATCCATGCCAGGAAATACAGATATGGATATTATTCTAAGAATTACCATGGAACCCCAATCTGTTAATTTAATTTTTATTTTTGTGATTATAACCACATCTAACATATTCTTAAATTTTTGTTCTTAAGCCAGCAAAGATTCACAACAATGAATTTATGACAATCTATTAATTACTTCTATCTCTCATCACTTTTCTCCTAATCTCCCACCCACTTATTATTATATTTAATCATTTTCATTTTTATTTATGTTAAATCAACATATATTATATCATTAATTTCAGAGGTAGGATTTAGCGATTCATCAGTTGCATATAACATCCAGTGCTCATTATATTAAGTGCCCTCCTTAATGCCCATCGCCCAGTTACCCCATCTCCCCACCCACCTTCCTCCCTTCCAGCAATCCCGAATTTATTTCCTATAGTTAAGAACCTTTTATGATTTGCCTCCCTCTCTTTTTTCATCTTATTTTTTTCCTTCCCTTCCCCTATGTTTATGTTTTGTTTCTTAAATTCCTCATATCAGTGAGATCATATGATAATTGTCTTTCTCTGACTGACTTATTTCATTTAGCATAGTACCCTCTAGTTCCATCCACATCATTGTAAATGGCAAGATTTCATTCTTTTGATGGTTGAATAATATTCCATATATATATATGTATATATATATATATATATATATATCACATCTTCTTTATTGATTGATCTGTTGATGGACATCTGGGCTCTTTCCATAGTTTGGCTGTTATGTACATTGCTGCTAGAAACACTGGGATGTGTGTGCCTTTCAAATCTTTATGTTTGTATCCTTTGGATAAATACCTAGTAGTGCAGTTGCTGGGTCTAGGGTAGCTCGATTTTTCACTTTTTGATGAACTTCCAAACCATTTTCCAGAGTGGCTACACTGATTTGCATTCTCACCAACAGTGTAAAAGAGTTTCTCTTTCTCCACATCCTGATCAACATCTGTTCTGTCCTGAGTTGTTAATCTTAGCCACTCTGACAAGTGTGAGGTGGTATCTCATTGTGGTTTTGATTTGTATTTCCCTGATGCTGAGTGATATGGAGCATTTTTTCTTGTGTCTGTTGGCCATTTGTATGTCTTCTGTGGAGAAATTTCTGTTCATGTCTTCTGCCTATTTCTTCACTGTAATTTTTGTTTGTTGGTGTTGAATTTAATAAGTTGTTTACAGATTTTGGATACTAGCCCTTTATCTACTAAGACATTTCCAAGTATCTTGTCCCACTGCAAACTGCCTTTTAGTTTTGTTGATAATTTCCTTTGCTGTGTAAAAGCTTTTTACCTATATGAAGTCTCAATAGTTTGTTTTTGCCCTTGTTTCCCCTGCCTTTGAAAATGTGTCTAGGAAGCAGTTGCTGCAGCTGAGGTTGAAGAGGTTGCTGCCTGTGTTCTCCTCCAGGATTTTGATGGTTTCCTGTCTCACATTTAGATCTTTCATTCATTTTGAGTTTATTTTTGTGTATGGTGTAAGTAAGTGGTCCAGTTTTGTTCTTCTGCATGTGGCTGTCTGATTTTCCCAAAACCATTTGTTGAAGAAACTATCTTTTTTTTCCAAGACACTGATATTCTTTCCTGGTTTGTCAAAGATTAGTTGACCATAGAGCTGACGGTGCATTTATGGGTTCTGTATTCTGTTCCACTGACCTATGTGTCTGTTTCTTTCCAGTACCACACTGTCTTGAATATAGCTTTGTAATGCAGCTTGAAGTCCAGAATTGTGATGCCTTCAGCTTTGGTTTTCTTTTCAACATTCCTTTGGTTATTCAAGTATTATTATTATTTTAAGGATTTATGTATTTATTTGAGAGAGAATTTTAAACAGACTCCTCACTGAGCACAGAGTCTGAAACAGGGATTTGATCCTAAGACCCTGAGATCATGACCTGAGCCAATACTGAGAGCTGAACACTTAACCAACTGAGCTACCCAGCCACTCCACACTCATTTATTAGTTTAATCACAAGATAGACTAAAAAATATTTCAGCCTTGCTATATTTATTATAGAAAGATAAATGAAATCCTAAGCAGAAATGAGTATTTGTGAAGAGATTTTATTCTGATAGTTTTTATTTAATAGTCCTCAGAAGTAGATTATTTCCTTGAAGTGGTGAGAAGTCCCAGAGAAGAATTTGCTAATACATAGATTTGTTCTAGTTGAGGGTCACTACTGTCACGCAGGCTCAGATTACTCACTCTGTCAACCAGAAAGTCAAACATTAAATCTAGGCTCACTATCATGGCTTGCAGCTGGAATTTATCTGTGAGATACCACAAGCCTATATATAACTGAATTCTAACTTGATCTTCTAACTTCAACACTGGAGAAAATTTCTGTAGAAAGGAATGACGGTGGCTCTCAAAATGTTTATGCTTTTGGAAGTTACAAGCGTGCAAAAAAATTTTTAAGTCTGTTTGAAATGGAAGTGTTTATGAGTCATCCCAGACCTTATTCCAGGCTCCTGTGGAGCTGGTTTGAAGAAACTTAACCCAACAGATAAAAATTAATAAAAGTAATTTGAATTTTCAAAGCAGTCTTTCTCATCAAGAGTACATCCTTAACATCAATAAAACTTCTTGACAACAATTGGGAAAATACAGAAGATCAGGAAATAAGTGTGGTGAGGACAAATTCTTTTCCCTTAACTGGAAGGAAAAGGAAGAGAAATTCAAAGCATTTATAATTCTGTATGTTTTCTGTCATTCATTTTATATATGTTAAAAATATTTACAAATAAATCATCAGAGAGCGATAGAAAGCTAACAAAAATACTTCCATAAGGCTTAGCTATCAGAGAAAATTCTGTCTGCTTCAAATGTGGAGCTATTCCTTGCTGTCAAGAAAAGTTTTACTGTGATAATCTCATTTCTAATTGGATAAAGTTCTTCAGGCAGAAGAAATAAAATTTCATTGGAAGTTCTTTAAAATACTTTAATTCTGAGAAAAAAAAATATTTTAAGTTAAAAAGTTTCTCAGAGTTTGATGTTGTGTGTAAAAACACTGAAATAGTTGGGGCACCTGGGTGGCCCAGTTGGTGAAGCTTCCATCTCTTAGTTTCAACTCAGGTCATGAACTCAGGATCTTGAGATCAATTTCTGCATGGACTCCATGCTCAACATGGAGTCCTTGAGATTCTCTCTCTGCCCCACCCGCTCATTCTCTCTCTCTCTCTCTCTCCAAAGCAAGTAAATAAATATTTAAAAAAATACTGAAATAGTCATCCTTACATAATTTAAATGCTTTTTGATGGCAAAATAACAGATTTATTTATGCAGTATTTTTTTTCTTTTAAAGAATAGAAAATATCCTCTGCCATTTGGGGCTAATAATACATTATATATTTATAAAAAATTTAAAAAAGAATAGAAAATAATACAATGTTAAAAAACCTATGTTATAGAAGATAATGTCAAGTGATATAACTTAATGTGGGGTGTTTTCCTCAAGTGAAACTGTCTCTTTAAGTGTTAAGAGCAGCACCACTCTATTCCATGGCAGCACCAACTTAGTACTCCAGAAAGACTGATGTGGAATTTTAATGTTTCACTATTTATATTAACTGTTTTCATTTTCTGGTTCCAATTCATTTTTGGAATTTTTACTTTTTTATTCCCTTCCAAAAGTAGCCAATTTAATTTTTAGAGCATGGATCTTGCAAAAATTAAATTCAAATCTGATCATTTTGCTGGTGTTCAACCATCTTGTCATGTTGTGTTTACTCTGGAGGCTGCTGCCTTATATTGCAACATGATTTTGTTGTAATTGATAGCTACTCACAAACAGAAGGAGGAAAATAAAGTTCTGTGATGGTGACAGTGATATGAAAGTTGGAAGTAGAGCTAGATTAGAGGATGTTTCTGTCCTAATCTCTATTGCCTAGAGAGCAGGAATTACACTTGTAAGGGCCAGAATTGATGGTAATGGCTGGATTTCTTTAAAACTCATCTAAACGAGTAGTACTATGTTCTATCTCAATTAATTTCCATTACCACAACCATCAACCCTCTCTGGATTTCTCTTTCTTTCTCAGAATAAGTCAAAGGAGAATTGTCCAGAACTCATTTTATCAAGAAGAAAGGCCAAACATCTTTCTCCTGCTCTCAAGTATGTGGGATGCCAATTTCTCAGGATTGGCTTATCAGATCAGACCCTTCGAAAGCTCATTTCTCTTCATTACCTTTTTTTTTTTTTTTAAATATGACTGGCTACAATACAGTACTTTCTAAAAGTTTGCCTTTAATTTAGTAAGAAAAGAAGCCTATTAGATTTGAGACCATGTATTTATAGCTCAAACCAGTATACCTACGTTAGGATAAGAAGCATACATTAAAAATATATTAGGCAAACCGACCCTAGAGTTTGATAAGCCAGTCCAACTTATCAGAGTTTTGTAATTCTTTTACCACTATTTCTAATTCATGAACCTCACAATTAGTGCAGATTGTGCTCTGGGGTAATATCTTAAAGTAAAGCTCATGAACTCTGAAACAGCACCATATTCAATTGTTATTTAACTTCTCTTTCTCTGTTTCTTTATCTATAAAGTGAAAATAAATATAGCATATATTTCATAAGACAGTTAAGTGAATTATCAAAATTTGTATATGCCAGCCTATAGTCTGCCTTAGTAAAATATTTCATGTGCAATTGGAAATAACGTGCATTCTACTTTTGTTGGGTAGAGTACTCTTTACAAGGTCAGATTGGATTATATATGCTTACTGCTATTCTGTCTACTTGTTCTATTCAATTATTAGGAGAGAGTGTTCAAATCTCCACCTACAATAATGAATTTGTCAGGTCTAATTTGAGTTCTACCAGTTTTAGCTTCATGTAGTTTGGATCTCTTTTACAGGGTATATAATTATTTAGGATTGTTATGTTTTCTTGATGAATTGTAACTTTATTATTATAAAACATCTTATTTTATCTCTAGAAATATTCCTTGCCCTCCAGTCTACTTTGTCTATTATTAACACATGTTCTTCATCCTATCACTAAGGTTTGCTCTGTTTAACTTTTCCATCCTTTTTCTTTTAACTTATATCTTTTATTTAAAGTGGGTGTCTGGTAACTAGTATATAGCTGGTTCTTGCATTTTTTCCAAACCAACACACTCTGTCTTTTAATGCCTCACATATCCAACAAGGTTTTGTTACTCTTACTGTTTAAATTTGAATGTCCCCTAGCCTTGTGTTTGATTTGGGAAATATTTACCTTACAGCTTTTTGGTAGTTATTCTTTCCCTGAACTTGCTGAGTCTTATCCTTTTCATGTATAGTTCAACGTTCGAAGAGCACTCAAGGGCACTTCTGTACATATTTCTAGAGCACTTTTTCTGCATAGTTCCTGTATATATAGTACCTTGCCCTGTATCTCATATTAAATGTAATTTTCTCTGTGATGTGTTTTTTCACACACACACACCCACCCCGAATCTGACTCCAGTGTTCCTTTATATTATTTCATGGAAACTTACAATTTTTATTCAAAAGGATACTCACAGTGTGTAATGATATATATTTTTATATGATTATATGATTAAAGAATCTCTCTCCCTCTAAAATCAATATTTAATTGGGCTTCAGGGTTAATTAGAAATAATTTAAGCTTAAATGAGATCAAAGATACTACTACTTTCCTTTGGTCCCCATTGTATCTGAGTGTGTGTTGAAGTCATAGACACATAGTATATACTCAATACAAACTTACTTGAAGTAATTAATTCATAAATTTACTTTGTGTTTCTTCAGAGACTATTTAAAATCTTTCTGACTTATTCTTGAGAGTAAGTAAAGGAAATAAACATTATTATTATAGTTACCTGAAAATAAAATTCAGTGAAATAAAATAAAATGCATTTTATAAGATCATTTATTATTTTTTAGTCCTGTAAATAGGTCTTATCTTTGCTAATGCAAAATGTTTTCTTCAGAAACATAATTCCATCATTTCTCCAAATGAAATAGGAAACAGCATCAACAAAAATAAAAACATTAAAACCCTTTGAATAGCTTAAAATAAATAAACTCCCAGTTATCCAGCAAATACCAAAGGAAGTAAATTCGAATTAACTTAATCCCTTACCACATTTGAACATGTTTCATATGGGATTCCACTTTAAAGTTGGTTACAAATCTCCCCAAGTTAAAAAGAAGAGTTAATTTCCTCATTTGGATTGAAATCTCCTGCCCCAGGGTAAAAGTCTTTAAGGGACAGATTATAGCTCCAACTAGGAAAATGTTCAAAAAGAAAGGGAAACACAAAAGGACATTTGAAGACAGTTAAAGATTAAAACATAAGAATGGAGCTCCCAAACTTCTGTAAGTGGTTAGCATCTACAAAGCATGGAGGAAACTAGAAAGAATACCACTCCCGTACAGTTAAAACAGCTATAGTATCAGCAACAAACACAAAAAGCTATGATCTACAAAATCAAGTATCTCTTGAGAACAGGCAGAGGGTAGCCATGAAAATAGAGCATAATCATCTTACTTGAAATCTAAGGAAAGGTATGCTTCCAAGAAAAGATTGAATGCAAACACTTGTTTTTCTAGGTCAAATGCCATATAAGAAGGTATGGAGAATTTCAATATTCACTGTAGCATTATTCATAACAGTCTGTTATGCCCAAGTTTTCGTGTCCAAGAGACCACCAAGGAGCCAACACCGAAGCAATCACACAAGGGTTTATTCGACAAGCTTAAGCTTGGGCCCAAGTATACCTGACACAGCGAAACAGGGACTTGGACCCCGAATCAGATTACAGTCAGAGTTTTTAAAGACAGAGTAGGGGTGGACTTGGCAGTAGGTGATTGGGCCACGATTGCCATCCCTATGTTTTTGTGATTTATTACAGTGTTAAGCTATCCTATTTCTGACATGATTTATTACCTCGCTAAGCTACCCTATTCCTAATTGGTTTTTGGTATGGTGTGTTGTTTTCAAAACCTTTGGTCAGTCTTCCTGGAGCCAGGGGTCATTTACCGGTCATGGAGACCTAAGATGGCTGCTGGGACCAAGATGGCTGTACTTATGTCAAGGCTAAACTTGAGGTGGGTACAGCCTTGTTTTTCTTGGCCTCCACCAAGTCAAGATATGGAAATAATGTCCTTCAAGAGATGAGTGGATAAAGAAGATGTGGTATACATATACACTGGAATATCATTCAGCCATAACAAAGAAGGAAATCCTGCCTTTTGTGACTACATGGATGGATCCCAAGAGCATAATGCTAAATAAAATAAATGAGGCAGAGAATGACAAATACTATCTGATATTACATGCATATGGACTCTAAAACAGCTGAACTCATGAAAGCAGAGACCAGAACAGTAGTTAGGAGGGTCTGCAAGGTAGGGGATATTGGTAGATGTTGGTCAAAAAGTATAAACTTCCAGTTATAAGATGAATTAGGTTTTGGGGAGCTAATGTCAGCAGGGTGATTATAGTTAACAATATGTTGTAGATTTGAAGATTGTAGACCTAAGAGAGTAGATCTTAGATGTTCTTATCACAAAAAACAAATGGTAATCATTGATATGATGGAAGTATTAGCTAAGGCTATGGTGGTAATCATTTCAATAATATATGATGTATCAATTTAATCTGTTGTATATCTTAAATATGTACAATGTTATATGTCAATTATATCTCAGTTAAGTTGGAGAAAAAATAGTCAAAAGAGAAAATGTTGAAGAAAGAAGCTTCTATGACTATGTTTTATTTATTGTAAGTTTTAATATCCAGGTTCTTTTTCACTGAACAGTCAATTTTTGATACTCCTTTCACTTAACTCTCCAACAGTTAATATTCACTAAGTGCAGGTTTAATTTCAAATGCAAACCACCAATAAATTCAAAATATAAAATTTTTTATTTATCTACTACTTTTTAAAAAATGTGTTAACAGTTTGATTTCCAGGTCTGCATTGTTTTTCTGACCTAGCAGCTTCTCTGATTTCACTGTGTTTTGTATGACTGAACTCCACATGCATTCAACATTTTTGTTTCTTCTCAGAATCAGGGTTTCTAAAGTTAATGAAGTTGGCTCACCTCTTTAAATTATTCCTAGTTCTCAAAACGTAAAATGTTATATTATGCTCCCTTTCTTTCTTGATCTCTCTCCACAGGCCAAAACTTAGTCTCACAGATTTTGTGCTTCTAGGCCTAACTCACTCATACATAAAAGTATGTATGAGTATGTATTTTGAAGTATGAGTATGTATTTTGTAGTATGTATTTTGAAGTTTAATTTTCCAAGAAAATTACAAAAACCATAATTACCAATAAGTGAGTGAATCATTTGTGTTCAAAATACAATGAATCATTCTCTAAAATGGTTTTATTTACACTTTTAGCAACTTGACCTGATAGCACAATCTTTTCTATAAAAAAAACTAGATCTTCTCAAGTCTATATTTTTATGACAGGATCTATTTTTACTGAAATGTTTTCCATATATGATCTCTAACAAAGGGGCCACCTAGGGAAGCCATCTCTGGTAAATGAACAATGCTGTTCTTGAATAAAATATATTTTTTAAAGTTCTTTTTGTTATTAATACACTTCCAGAAGATAAGTAAAGTATTAGTGTGTGGATTGGGTATTTCAGAAAGGCTTTTGCTCATGAAAATTTAACATAATAACTAAAGGACTATGTTTAGATTTTGCTGTTGATTATGCCTTGCATAAGAATGTACAATGCTGGGGCACCTGGATGACTCAGTGGTTTGGTAGCTGCCTTCAGTTCAGGTCATGATCCTGGGGTTATGACCCTGCTCAGGGTCCCTGAGTTCAGTGAGGAGTCTGCTTCTCCCTTCCCCTCTGTGTCTCCCCCAGTTTGTGCTCTCTCTCTTTCTCACTCATTCTCTCTCTCAAATAAATAAATAAAATCTTTTAAAAAAAGAATGTTTAGACATTATCTTATATAATTACTATAATCTAATCACAATGTTGATTTCATTTATAATATTCTTGGACATTCTTTTTAAAAGTAACACAGTACATCAGGTCCAAGAATATAAGTCCATATTTAATTATAAGCCAAAAATGTTATCTCTCCTCCTTCCCACACACACTTCTGTTATAGATATTAGGACTTGCTTACTTCTAATAAATAGGAACAGGAAGAAAGATCATTGCATATAATCCCTATAAAAAAGTATTATAGTATTCTTCGCTTTGCTTTGCTTTTCCTAACAGATAAACTGAAGCTTAGAGAGGTAAAAAAGATTTTACTCATATGTGGAATTTAGGAAACAAACAAACAAAGAAAAACGCAAAGGGGGAAAAAAAAGAGATGCAAATCAAGAAACAGGCTCTTCTTAACTATTGAGAACAAACTGCTGGTCACCAAAAGGGAGGTGGGGAGTGTGGGTTAAATAAGTGAGGGAGATTAGGGGGTGCACTTGTTATGATGAGCACCTGGTGCTGTATGGAAATGCTGAATCATTATATTGTACAACTAAAACTAATATTACACTGTATGTTAACTAACTGAATTTTTAAAAAAGCAACAGAAAAAAAAACAAAAATCTTAAACAAAAAGGTACACCAAATCTATCAATTAGGAGTAAAGCAAGGATTTTTTTTTTAAGATTTATTTACTTATTTGACAGAGATTACAAGGAGGCATAGAGGCAGGAAGAGAGAGAGAGGGTGAGAAAGGCTCCCCGCTGAGCAGAGCCCAACGTGGTTGAGGGGCTTGATCCCAGAACCCTGAGATCATGACCTGAGCTGAAGGCAGAGGCTCAACCCGCTGAGCCACCCAGGTACCCCAGGACTTTTTTTTTTTTTAATTAATTAATTTATTTTTATTTGCTTATTTACAGCATAACAGTGTTCATTGTTTTGGCATCACACCCAGTGCTCCATGCAGTACGTGCCCTCCCTATTACCCGCCACCTGGTTCCTCAACCTCCCACCCCACCCCCCACCCCCTGAGCCGCCCCTTCATAAACCTCTGGTTGTTTTTCAGAGTCCATAGTCTCTCATGGTTCATCTCCCCTTCCAGTTTCCCTCAACTCCCTCTCCTCTCCATCTCCCCATGTCCTCCATGTTATTTGTTATGCTCCACAAATAAGTGAGACCATATGATACTTGACTCTCTCTGCTTGACTTATTTCGCTCAGCATAATTTCTTCCAGTCCTGTCCATGTTGCTACAAAAGTTGGGTATTCGTCCTTTCTGATGGAGGCATAATACTCCATTGTGTATATGGACCACATCTTCCTTATCCATTCATCCGTTGAGGGGCATCTTGGTTCTTTCCACAGTTTGGCGACCGTAGCCATTGCTGCAATAAACATTGGGGTACAAATGGCCCTTCTTTTCACTACATCTGTATCTTTGGGGTAAATACCCAGCAGTGCAATTGCAGGGTCATAGGGAAGCTCTATTTTTAATTTCTTCAGGAATCTCCACACTGTTCTCCAAAGTGGCTGCACTAACTTGCATTCCCACCAACAGTGTAAGAGGGTTCCCCTTTGTCCACATCCTCTCCAACACACGTTGTTTCCTGTCTTGCTAATTTTGGCCATTCTAGCTGGTGTTAGGTGGTATCTCAATGTTGTTTTAATTTGAATCTCCCTGATGGCTAGTGATGATGAACATTTTTTCATGTGTCTGATAGCCATTTGTATGTCTTCGTTGGAGAAGTGTCTGTTCATATCTTCTGCCCATTTTTTGATATGATTATCTGTTTTGTGTGTGTTGAGTTTGAGAAGTTCTTTGTAGATCCTGGATATCAACCTTTTGTCTGTACTGTCATTTACAAATATCTTCTCCCATTCCGTGGGTTGCCTCTTTGTTTTGCTGACTGTTTCCTTTGCTGTGCAGAAGCTTTTGATCTTGATGAAGTCCCAAAAGTTCATTTTTGCTTTTGTTTCCTTGGCCTTTGGAGACATATCTTGAAAGAAGTTGCTGTGGCTGATATCGAAGAAGTTACTGCCTATGTTCTCCTCTAGGATTCTGATAGATTCCTGTCTCACGTTGAGGTCTTTTATCCATTTCGAGTTTATCTTTGTGAATGGTGTAAGAGAATGGTCGAGTTTCATTCTTCTACATATCGCTGTCCAGTTTTCCCAGCACCATTTATTGAAGAGACTGTCTTTTTTTCCATTGAATATTTTTTCCTGTTTTGTCAAAGATTATTTGACCATAGAGTTGAGGGTCCATATCTGGGCTCTCCACTCTGTTCCATTGGTCTATATGTCTGTTTTTATGCCAGTACCACGCTGTCTTGGTGATCACAGCTTTGTAGTAAAGCTTGAAATCAGGTAACATGATGCCTCCAGTTTTGTTTTTGTTTTTCAACATTTCCTTAGCAATTCGGGGTCTCTTCTGACTCCATACAAATTTTAGGATTATTTGCTCCAGCTCTTTGAAAAATATCGGTGGAATTTTGATCGGAATGGCATTAAAAGTATAGATTGCTCTAGGCAGTATAGACATTTTAACAATGTTTATTCTTCCAATCCAAGAGCATGGAACAGTCTTCCATCTTTTTGTGTCTTCTTCAATTTCTTTCATGAGTGTTCTGTAGTTCCCTGAGTACAGGTCCTTTACTTCTTTGGTTAGGTTTATGCCCAGGTATCTTATGGTTCTTGGTGCTATAGTAAATGGAATCGATTCTCTAATTTCCCTTTCTGTATTTTCATTGTTAGTGTATAAGAAAGCCACTGATTTCTGTACATTGACTTTGTATTCTGCCACGTTACTGAATTGCTGTATGAGTTCTAGTAGTTTGGGGGTGGAGTCTTTGGGGTTTTCCATATAAAGAATCATGTCATCTGCGAAGAGAGAGAGTTTGCCTTCTTCCTTGCCAATTTGGATACCTTTGATTTCTCTTTGTTGTCTGATTGCCGTTGCTAGAACTTCTAATACTATGTTGAACAAGAGTGGTGAGAGTGGGCATCCTTGTCATGTTCCTGATCTCAACGGGAAGGCTGCAAGCTTTTTCCCATTGAGGATGATATTTGCTGTGGGTCTTTCATAGATAGATTTTATGAAGTTCAGGAATGTTCCCTCTATCCCTGTACTTTGAAGCGTTTTCATCAGGAACGGATGCTGGATTTTGTCAAATGCTTTTTCTGCATCAATTGAGACAACCATGTGGTTCTTCTCTCTTCTCTTATTGATGTGTTCTATCACACTGATTGATTTGCGAATGTTGAACCAAACTTGCAACCCAGGGATGAATCCCACCTGGTCATGGTGGATAATCTTTTTAGTGTGCTGCCGGATCCTGTTTGCTAGGATCTTGTTGAGAATCTTTGCATCCATATTCATCAGTGATATTGGTCTGAAATTCTCCTTTTTGGTAGGGTCTTTGCTTGGTTTGGGGATCAGGGTAATGCTGGCTTCATAAAAAGAGTCTGGAAGTTTTCCTTCTGCTTCAATTTTTTGGAACAGCTAAAGGAGAATTGGTGTTATTTCTTCTTTGAAAGTTTGGTAGAATTCCCCAGGGAATCCGTCAGGTCCTGGGCTCTTGTTTTTTGGGAGGTTTTTGATCACTGCTTCAATCTCATTACTAGATATCGGTCTATTCAGGTTGTCAATTTCTTCCTGGTTCAATTTTGGGAGTTTGTAGCTTTCCAGGAATGCATCCATTTCATCTAGGTTGCTTAGCTTATTGGCATATAACTGTTGGTAATAATTTCTGATGATTGTTTCTATTTCCTTGGTGTTAGTTGTGATCTCTCCCTTTTCATTCATAATTTTATTAATTTGGGCTTTCTCTCTTTTCTTTTGGATTAGTGTGGCCAATGGTTTATCGATCTTATTGTTTCTTTCAAAAAACCAGCTTCTAGTTTCATTGATACGTTCTACTGTATCTCTCGTTTCTACCTCATTGAACATGCAACCAAGAATACTCTATCCAGCAAGACTGACATTTAAAATGGATGGAGAGATAAAGAGTTTCCAAGACCGGCAAGGCTTAAAAGACTATGCAACCACCAAGCCGACTCTGTAGGAAATATTAAGGGGGGTCCTATAAAAGAGAAAAAATCCTAAGAATATCATTGAACAGAAATATAGAAACAATCTATAGACAGAAAGACTTCAAAGGCAACACGATGTCAATAAAAGCCTATCTCTCAATAATCACTCTCAATGTGAATGGCCTAAATGCACCCATAAAACGACACAGGGTTGCAGATTGGATAAAATGACAGGACCCATCCATATGTTGTCTACAAGAGACCCATTTTGAACCTAAGGATACACCCAGACTGAAAGTGAAGGGATGGAGAAGCATCTTTCTTGCCAATGGGCCTCAAAAGAAGGCCAGAGTAGCGATTCTCATATCAGATAAATTAGATTTTAAACTAAAGACTGTAGTCAGAGATACAGAAGGACACTACATAATTCTTAAAGGTACTATCCGCCAAGACGATCTAACAATTGTGAATATCTATGCCCCCAATATGGGAGCACCCAATTATGCAAGAAAACTATTAATCAAGATAAAGAGTCATATTGATATGAATACAATAATAGTAGGAGATCTTAATACGCTTCTCTCAGAAATAGACAGATCATCGAAGCAGAAAATTAATAAAGAAATAAGAGCATTGAATGAAACATTGGACCAGATAAATCTCATAGACATATACAGAACATTCCACCCTAAAACAACAGAATACTCATTCTTCTCAAGTGCACATGGAACCTTCTCCAGAATAGACTACATACTGGGTCACAAAGCAGGACTCAACCGATACCAAAAGACTGACATTATTCCCTGCATATTCTCTGATCACAATGCTTTGAAACTGGAGCTCAATCACAAGGAAAAGTTCAGAAGGAACTCAAACACCTGGAAGCTAAAGACCACCTTGCTTAAGAATGCTTGGATCAACCAGGAGATCAAAGATGAACTTAAACAATTCATGGAAACCAATGAGAATGAAGACACCGCGGTCCAAAACCTATGGGATACAGCAAAGGCGGTTCTAAGGGGGAAATACATAGCCATCCAAGCCTCCCTCAAAAACATTGAAAAATCCAGAATACACCAGCTGTCTCTACACCTTAAAGAACTGGAGAATCAACAACAAATCAAACCAACTCCACATGCAAGAAGGGAAATAATCAAGATTAGAGCAGGACTTTTTTTAAATGTGCAATTTAACTCTGGAGCCCATGCTTTAAAGCCCTGCTTCCTGAGGCTGCAAGGTATATCTTTCTTTATCACTCAGTTCTTTGAGATGTTAAGTGTCTCTTAACTTAAAGGCCTTCAAACAAATGCCTTCAGAAAACAGCCCAGTATAGCAGTTGCAGTAGTCAAGTATCTTCAAGAAGGAATATTAACAATATATTTCTGATCTGCCATATCTCAGAGGAAAACACCAGAAATGTTAGATTAGTCTGCCTTAGAAACATGGGAGGACAGCTCCCCTATAAATGTTGTATCTGAAAAATAGCCTTTCTTTTCAGTTTGTAAGTTCTTGGTTGCAAACTACTGAATTCAACTGGACCATAAGAATGGATTAAAGCTGATTAAAATAGTCTATTTTTCATTTCTCTAACTAACTTATGAGCCACCTGAAACAAATTTCATGGAAATTAAAACCTTAGAAGTGCTGTTTGATGTTTTAACTTAAGTAAATTTATAACTTTTTTGCCACTTTTTCTGAAAGTAATTACAATTTCACTAATGATAAGATAAAAATGATAATATGGCCCAATAATGGTAAAAGTGTGGTAAAATAGCTCTCATATACTGACAACAGTGCTAATTCATAAAATTTTTATAAAATTAATGTGAAAAGATGTGTCAAGGACATTACGATATCAACACTCCCTGATTCAATGAATCTGCTTCTAGTATCTTACCATAAAAGAGTAAATGCTAGGGCGCCTGGGTGGCTCAGTGGGTTAAGCCACTGCCTTCGGCTCAGGTCATGATCTCAGGGTCCTGGGATCGAGTCCCGCATCGGGCTCTCTCCTCGGCAGGGAGCCTGCTTCCTCCTCTCTCTCTGCCTGCCTCTCTGCCTGCTTGTGATCTTTCTCTGTCAAATAAATAAATAAAATCTTAAAAAAAAAAAAAGTAAATGCTATAAATAAACTCATGTATAAGGATAGCATCACAATGAATGAATAAAATAGGATTTGAACACACTCATACAACAAAATAATACAGAGCCACTGAAATGTGTTTTGAAGTGATGTGATTCCAATCATACAATATGTGCATATGGATGTATGAATATGGATATGGGTATGTATGTATGTATGTATGAATGTGTAAGTATAAACGCATAGCCATATATGTAAATACTTACCAGTAAAGAGAAAGAAGGAAAAAGGGACTGTGAGTGATTTTTAAAATATTTATCTGGGGGCAATCTGGGACTCAGTCGGTTAAGTGTCCAATTCTTGATTTCTGCTCAGGTCATGATCTCCGGGTTGTGAGATTGAGCCCTGCTTTGGGCTCTACACTGAGTGTGGAGCCTGCTTGAAATTCTCTCTCTCCCTTCCGCTCTGTCCTGCCACAAATCCCATGCACATGGGCTGTCTTTCTCGATCTCTTAAAAATAAAATATAAATAAATAAATAAATAAATGAAATATTTATCTGTATTTTCTATTTTTTTTTTCTAAAATGAGCATTTGTTCTAAATAGGGTTATCTTACACTAAACATTTCCTAGTACAGCTCCAGTTTACCCCCGAATAATTACTTACAGTGCCCCAGTCTACTTGGAAAAGTGTCTCTGAACAATAAATTCTATGGTCCACCTAAGTATAATTCAGGAAAAAAGGCTTAATTGTAACCACAAAGTGGTATAGGATTGGACCATGTGAATATGCACAAGAAACTTGAACAATATAGAGAATTTAGCCCAGTATCTATCAACACAAACCTACTAGAATATTTAATTACATAAAAGAATAAAGTTATGAACTTGATATAACTTATGTGAGTAATACCATAATTTGTGAACAAAACATATGCAAAGACTATCTGAAATTCCAGCAATTGAGAATGTAATTATAAGGTTGATATACTTGAGTTTTGAGTAAGCAAATTTTTAAAAGATTTCTTGAAGTATTTGGAGTAAGAGTCTTATAATTCCAACAGCAGGGATTATTAAACTTTGCAAAGGTGCTAAAAGTAGAACACTAGACCAAATGTCTCCCAAGGATAGTGAATTAATTTTTTCCTGAATTTCCTCTGGCACTAACAGAAAAATCTGAACCATATAAACAAATATTTAAAAGATACCTCAGAGGATAGTATTCTAATAAATTCTAAGCAGAAAGAGACGAGAAGATCTTATAATGAAATAATTATGTCAGCGCAACTTTAAGTACATTTTCTCTACTTTAGCACATTTCTCTGCAGTGCATTTTATAAATGATACCTTTAATTATCATGTTTTTCTAGATACCACATCAAACCAAGCTTAGTCAAGCATTTAGTTCCAACCATCTTTCCACTCCCTCCAATGTCATACTAGTCAGCTTCTGCCTCTCTTCTGAGAAATCTAAGGAAATCAAATTTCAGGAAGGCATTTGACTCAATCAATGAATGGCACAACACTTTAGCTAATAAGTTTCTTCTTTATTAACAACAGTATTGGATTAAACATAGGATAGATTGTCTCCAAGCCAATAGAGAGACAGATGTTCACAATGTTGATTGGTTATGAGATGAAGGGAGCCAGGATACTCAGGAAGGGAGTCCATCCAGCAAAATGAACCCAACTGCATGGTAATATCTAGTAAACAACATGAAAATGGATGATTCTTGTTTTCTCTCATATGCAGATTATTCTTCTTCAAATGTGAAGTCATAGACTTTTGTACGGAATGTATTACATTCATTGTATCTGTAGATAATGCTTTTTGGATTCAGTAAATCAAGACAGAGATACAGAATGGGGATATGCTAATCAAAAGCATCACTTGTACAAAAAACACATAATATTAAACGACTGCTAATTCACTGAAGTCAGAAACGTTATTCCACAACCATAATAACAACAAAAGCAATAATAGCACTTCATAAGCACAGACAGAACAATGAGCAAAGATGAGCAGTGACACCCACTGATACTCTCATCTGTGCTTCTGAGGGTATGTCTGAAATATATATTCTGTTCTGTAAGCTAGAGATTTAACAAACAATCAAAAACAAAATTTAAAAGGGGTACCTGGGTGTCTCAGTTGGTAAAGTGCCTTTGGCTCAGGTCATGATCCCAGGGTCCTGGGAATGAGCTCCACATCAGACTTCCTGCTCAGGAGGGAGTATGCTTCTCCCTCTCCCTCTGCTGCTCTCCCTGCTTGTGCTTTCTCTCTCTCTGTCAAATAAATAAATGAAATCTTTTAAAAAATAATAAAATAAAATGAAAACAAAATTTTTAATAAAAGCAAACAACCAAAATAAAAAATAACCATAAAAACAACATAAACCAAAAAAATAGACCACATATATGGAGAGAGAAGATGGACTATGTGGGACAGACCGATAGACCTAAGCATGTTTACCTTGGAGAAAAGGGGACTTAGGGGGAGTACATAGTTCTCCTCAACAATATAAAATTGTAGGTTCATGAAAAGGAGACAGTTTAGTCTGTGGGCTTCCAGAGGACAGGCTTAGAGATTACAGAGAGAAGGACATTACATAGTCACTAGGACATTATGGAAAATGGAGGGGCTTGAAATTATATGAGGCTGCTTTGGGAAATAATATGGTCCACCCACATCATTAAAGGCATTCACAGAAAGGTTTAATAAGAATATAATAACAACAGCAAAGCTGCCATTCTGAGCACCAATTATGTGCCAAGTGCTAACTGTTCTATATTTACCTCCTCACCTCGCCTTCATTACAACTGACACAGTTGTTATTAGGCCCATTTTACATTGGAGGAAACTATCCTATCCATGTCCATAAATCACTAAGAGGCAAAACCAGAATTTAGAGCTAAGGACTCTAATTTTAGAATCTGGTCCCCACTTTTCAGAAGTCTACATAAATCAGTTAAATTGCTGAATTAGACAAATTGATGTCATTTCTACCACTTTAACTAATTCTACCATTCCCTGCCTCAAAGTTTCTATGGAGCTTAGAAAGTTATCTCACTCTATCCCGTATAAATGCTACCAAGGCTGAATTCTCTTATGTGATTGAAAAACCCTGCAGAGCATGCAGTTCTGTCCACACTACATGCCTGAAGCCATCTAACACCACACCAAACTAAGTACTGTGAGAGATCCAGGAAAGCATAATTTTATCTCTTCCCTCAAGCAACTTTCAATTTGAGCAAGAAAGGTCAGGGTTACAGCCATGCTGGAGAAAGGCAAATCCAGTTTGATGAGAGAAAGGAAGAGGACAATAGCTGGGACAAGGTCCTTTCCAGAGCTTGCTTAAATTTCGAATGTTTACAAAGACAGTGATCCTTATTTAGGAAAGAAAGCCCAGTCCCAGTAGCCTGAGTCATGTCAAATGCTGCTGTTTGAAGGAAAATGTATAATTCCACAGCCACACCAGAATTTTTCTGTAAATGCTTTTACCAGCTTGAAGTTTCCTAGGTTACAGAGAGTATAGGCAGGATTGTCTTATGAAATACTGGGTCAAGGCAGCCCATTTCCCTCTCGAAACCATATATTCAGCAAGAAAAATGGGCAGATAGTCTGGGGGGAGAGAAAATGCTTGGAAATCAGATGTATGGACCAGCAGCCATATCAAATACCTATAAACAGAGGCGATTTCTCATCCACTTATGTGCAAGATCCACCGACTTAGTCTTTTACAAGAGTAATATGGGTGGGATAGAGATCAGAACTGGGAGGGAGGTAAGTTTCTTGGGAGCATAAAGAATAATTTCAGTGATAAGAGGAAAAAACTTCACCCAGAGGCCAAATTTGCCTATTCACAGCACAGGAAGAGTTGACGGGGAAAAAAATATATATATATATATACATATATATATATATATATATATATATATATGTATATATATATCCTGCTAGAATGCTAGATTCAGTCATCTTAGAAAGGTGGAAGAAGCTCAAATGGACATCCACACCTTTTCTTGGGACACAATGATTTCCTAGAGAGGAAGAATAATGGTAAAAGTATTTGGAAAACATTATCTTGGTATGTTTTTCCTGTTGTCCCTAAGACATCCTGTCTTAGGGAAAATGTCTTAGAATGGAGAGATCTATTAGAAAGGTAGAAGAAGAAGCCAAAATAAGTACTCTTATCCCACTGGAGATTCTAGCAGGAGACAACACATTGTTGGATGCCTCAGCCACACTGTCACACACCAAACTGGAACAGCCATGGCAAAAAACTACGGGTAAGGGAACATTTTTAAGCAGAAACAAATAATTCGAGCTTTTGTTTATTTTTAGCTGCTCAGTACTGAATTTACCGCACTGGAATAAAATAAGTGTTTTCCGATTCCCATATGTGTTGGGACAGATGATGAAAGTTTAGATGAGTTACAGAAAGCAGAAACTGTGCATATTTTATTTAGTCATCTGAATATATTATATCCTTTGGCAAATTCATAAATGAGTCACTAGACAATTACTGGTAAGTTGCATACTAGGTCAGTCTAACAATTCTAGCTTCCTTGAGGTTCTGAATATTATTTAAGAAAGACCCTAGCATGTCTTTAGAGACCATATTAGTTATGCTAATAAAACTGCCATATAAAAATTACTGCCTCCTTCCTTCCTATATCCTTGCTCTTTTTAGGAAGACAGTGAAATGGCAACATTGCTTTTAAGCATAGCAATAAGCTGTCCTCCAGAAGTTCTTTAGTTCTGGTCCTATCAACAGCATTCACAAATTTATAGATTTTCTACAGTTTCAAAAACAATACTCATCTAAAATACCTGTTTAAAAACACCCAAGGAGTTAAGTAGTGAAACTGTGACCAGCATCCTTGCTTCTAGCCAAAAATATATCTAGGCAAAATAATAGTAAATATACAATTTGTTCTTAGAGGTTCCATTCAACACATTTAAATAGTACATTCTCATTGCAACATTCTATGTGTTTACTTCCTTTGCTTTTATCCATTTAACACCAGCTCTCACCCTCACCTTTAATTTATCACATCTCACCAGGCTGTCTGATCCAGTTTTAAAGAAAAGCTGGGGATCTGTATTAGTCTTCTATTGCTGCCATAACAAGTTACAACAAACTTAGCAGCTTAAAGAAAACAAATTTATCTTTTTATAGTTGTAAGAAAGTAGGTTATAAGTCTAACTTGGATCTCACTGGGCTAAAACCAAGGCACCAGGAAGGCCATGTTCCTTTGTAGAGGTTCTAGGTGAGAGTCTACTTCTTTGCTCATTTGAGTAGTTGACAGAATTCTACTCTCTGCAGTTGTAGAAGTGAGGTCCTCACTTCCTTGCTCTTTATCAGCTCATGGCTGGTCCCAACTTCAAGAGGCATCTACATTCTTTAGCTTGTCACCCCCTTCCTTCATCTCCAAAGTCAACAGCAATGGGTAGAGTCCCTCCCACATTTTAAATTTCTCCTCCCTCCTGTTCCCTTACAGCTCTTTGACTAGCTGCAGTTAAGTTCTCTGGGTATAAGTATCCATATGATTAAACTGGACTCACCTAAATAATCTAGAATACTCTAGCTAAGGTCTGTAACCTTAATCATATCTGCAAAGTCCTTTTATCACAATATAGTACTACAGTCACAGATTCTGAGGGTTGGGACTTGTACATCGGTAGAGAGACATTATCCTGCCTATCACAGGCAGACAGTGGAATGTTGCTGCTTCTTTTTTTCTTAAATGTTGGGGCTGGCTTAAGAAACATTGAATTTTCAGTTCAAACATGCTGCTTTCATAATATGATGCCAATGATAACCTACCATCCATTGACATTTACATATTTTCTCTTTCTTTAAAAGCAAACTCTCAGCCTTGTTGACATGTCAACAAGTTAATCTGATAAATCCATACATGCACCTTTGTAAAATAAGCTAAGGATGCCATTTCCAAAAACACTGAGTATTTGCAGTTCTTATTTAAATGATCCTAACTTCATTATCCCATATGTTACTAATTCAGAGGATAGTGATTTTCACAGGTGGATGGTTTCATGGTTGATATCAGAAGAGGGCTCCATAAAGTCCAGATGGTGTTTGTAGACACTGTAACTTAGGTATGGCAGAAACACCCTAACATGTATAAAAGCATTACTGTTTATCTTGAGGTCAATACTATGGTGTGCCATTAACATCGTCTACTGAAAATGAAGCATTTATGTCCACAACTACTAGAGTGCTGCAGGAAGACTGCTCTGAAGGACTGATTAGCTACCACTCTCATCTACCACTCTCAAGGTAGAAAGTCCTTCTGGGCTCATGTGACATCAGTGCTTGATCATATGCAGAAAAAAGGCTCAGGCCCTTGTCCAACTCAGGTCAACTCTGACATGCTCCTCCAACTCCATTACTCCTTGGGAGATCAATGCAGGCTTTTGTTGGGGATAAATCACAACTCTATTTCTCTCTCTTTTCAATCTTGATTTTATCCTCTCTCTTCCACAGGTACTGAAAGAAGGCATGCCCTGTAATAAACTTCCCACATGATAAACGGTCTCAGAGATTGTTTCTGGGGTAAGACAATCTGCAACACTGAGTAAAGTGTAGAACCTTGTTGGCATGAAAGAAGGTTATGTTGATCATTACTGGTCTGCATAGAAATTGATGTAAATTGTGGTGCCTGGGTGGCTTGGTGGGTTAAGCTTCTGCCTTCGGCTCAGGTCATGGTCCCAGGGTCCTGGGATCGAGGCCCGCATCGGGCTCTCTGCTCAGCGGGGAGCCTGCTTCCCCCTCTCTCTCTGTCTCTCTGCCTACTTGTGATCTCTCTCTCTCTCTGTCAAATAAATAAAATCTTAAAAAAAAAGAAATTGATGTAAATTAAAGTCATGTAAAGTATTAAAAAATGAGGATGATGATAACAATGATGATTTTCTTAAAAAACATGACTCATTACAAATCTCATATTACATGATATATAATAATCTAATAGAGCAACCACATTTTTATGATAAGATAAAAAACAGTGGCAAACTCTATCATAAAAGTTTGTTCTATCATGCCTTCTTCATAACTTAATGTATGTATGTCTATGTCTTCATTATTAACATAATTCCCTAATGCCGTTGTTAGATTTGTTAAGATTTATTAAGTAGAAAGTTCATAAATGTGATACTGGTACAAAACAATCACATAAATTTAGAAATAGATCAGTCGTTAATCTTTACTATTCCTCAATACTGTTAGATGATATAAGACAACATGGGCTTTCGGTGATGTTAATGCAAAGTCTTTGAACCTGCTGAAGAGTTTATATTTTTCTACTTTTGAAGAGTCACGATCCCAATCCCATACCAACAGGACCAATCTGAGAACATTATAAGAAGGATGAGATGGGATATAATGTAAAAACTTAGGACACTGTAGCAATTGAGTGGTATTGAAGAAATGAACTTGGGAAGAAAAAAGGAATGGGGGTGGAAGGCATTGTAGAAGAAGAACAAGAGGTCTTGCCAAATGGCTGAATGCACAAGGCAAGGTAAAAAATTAAACATAAATTTAAATTTTTGGTCATAGTTGACATGGGACACCATGCTACCTAACAAACAAAAATAGAGAAGTATGGGAAAAGGTGGTTTTGGAATAGAAGATGATGTATTTGGCTTTGAATATACTAAGTTACAGATTTAAACAAATCCAGGACTAAAACTGGAAACTATTTAAATAGTTTAAGCAGCATTATACTAATGATATATCTTGGATTTAAAGCAGAAACAAGTAAGTGAATTTAAACAGTACAGATAATTTAAATGAAGTTTTTTTTTTCCTGCAATTGAGTATTCTATTAAAACTATCAGACAAAGAGTAAACAGAATAATTTATTGTAATGCTTTCTTCAGTGTAATGCAATTACAAATACAACTAAATATGACACTATCTTCTTTCAACTATCATCACAAAGAAAAGGATAGCATGCTTAATTCACAACAGTAGATAACACAAAAGAGCAACTATTCAAACACATATATTAGGATCTGGATTTGTTTTTACAATGGACAGGGTGTGATTGCTATTCTGGGATTGAACTACATCAAACATGAAAGTGGAAGTCAATAGTGAGGATTTCACTAAGGAGACGCTGGTGTACCAGATTCCTTTTAGTCAAGCTCTTATTGCTGAGTTTAGGTCACCAAACAACTAACTGGACCTGAGTGTGCAGTCTTTCCAAGCAGAAGGGATGATGTAAACAGTGGGTAGGCTGATGGAGACACAGGGTACCAAAACACCTGCAACTTTGGTTGTTTGTAGCACCTCAATCTTGGAGAGGTGATACTTATACTTTAGTTTTACATGATTCCAAAGAAAGTAAGTGCAGGTCAACTCATTAGTTTAAAAAATACTGGAAGGAAAAGTTTTAACCATCACAATTATAAAATTGTTCTAAGTGACTTCTTAGCAGATTAACTGAATGCTGCTAATTACAAATGAAATTTGTTATTTCACTCAAACAGGCTTGGATGACAATATGAAAATTTATTCAAATTACTATGTGTATTTAAAAGCTATAGCGTTACATTATGCTTTTATGGTATTATACTTAGTTCTTTAGAAAAAATAATTTTGGCTTATCATTTAAGTATGCTTACTTTAGTTTTAAAACATCAATTTTTAAGTGGAAGTGCTTATATTTACATAGGATAGCATATTAAATTCAGTTAAGGCTAAGTTGCCACTTTCAATATTCTATCTTTATTTAGTTCTTCTCTTCCCCACTTGTATTTCCTCTATTCTCCTACAATAGGTACACATGCCCATGCACACACATAAACTTTCTCTGATTCACGTGGATATGCAAATGTCAGGAAGACTGCAGCAATGACCCTTTCTTCACCATAAACTGGTTATTGAAACAGATACTTTAAAGCAAAGGGAAACTTAGGCTCAATCTTAAGAGTTTGATCCCCCTTTTCTTCTTTTTCCCTCAGGCAAGCCAACTAAGTTTGCTTTTAAAGGATCCGTCTAAGAATTACAGTTGATGAAGAAAATTTTAAGAAGCTAATCAAGAATTTTTTTAGAATATAATTAAGAAGATTTGCTTTGTATTTACTTCTGAATAATTTCTCTTTCATAAATGAGAGTAAAAATCTCAAAGCTTGATGAAATTTGCCAAGTGGTACCCAGATGTTATGTGATTATCCCTTTCTTGCCCATTTTAGATCACAGATATTGAAAGAAGATTATTTTATGAGTCAAATATAAAATTTTCTTCTATAAAGGAAATTGGTTTTCTCTCAATTTATTTGTTTTAATGCTTCTTTTTCTGTATTAACACATGCTGGATTACATATCAGAAGACAAATATTTTGATTTTGGGTCAATGATATCTTTTTTTGCTGCACAATTTCTTCTGGATCTCTCTACTGAACTCCCTTTAGTTTTATATTGTCTGCTAGAGGAGTAGGGTTTTTTTTTTTGTTTTTTTTTTACAATTTGCTGACATTATTTTAAGTACTTAAGTTTTTCCTGGATTTAAACAAATGAATCTTGATTAGACTTGCATAGACAACTGCTGATATCCAGGGTGTTTTTCTCATTTATATGACTGGCAGCTAGACTACATTTCCTTGCTATGTGTATCTAAACATGCTATATCACCATTTTTCCCCAGTAGAATGTGGGCAGAACTGACACATACATTTCCTGGCTGAGGCTCGTAAGAACAGGTGGCCTTTCTCCATGCACTCTCTCTCTTTTCCCATCTATCAACAAAGGAGAGAGAACTTCAAGGATATAAAAGAGGACAAAGCTGCAGGTTAGAAGGAGCCCAGGTCCCTAGATTACTATATGAAGTAGAGACCCCCTTCCTGACTCACTCATGACAGATGTCAGCAAAAAATAAATTTTTACTATTAAGGCATTAAGATATGGAGAATTTTTTTTACAACAATTAAGGAACTCAAAACTCAAAACAAATATGAACATATATATCACTTAAAATTAGATTCAGCAGCATATAAATGCTGTGTTAAACTGAATGTATTTAGCAAAAATAATTTTAAATATATATTTTCCAGTTTTTGAACACCATCAGTGGCTCCTATTCTGATATGTAGTTTCTTCATTATACAAATTAGAGCTTTTTATTTGCTTTAAATTTTGTCCGATAGTCCTGCCTTTATATTACAACTGCCACAAAAGAAATCAAAAGACAAAGGACTTAGAACAAAGTACACATCAAAAAACAAAAACAAAGGACTGAGATTTAAAAACAAACAAACAAGCAGAGAGATTGCATAAGATTTTCAAATCATGGGTATGCCAGGAAGAATGAGTGATCCAGTTGCTGAAATCAGTTTTCCCCTAAAATCAATTCACAAAGTTATTTTAATATATCAAACCATTATTGGTGTCTTGACAGTTTATAGGAGAATTAAGACAAATTAAGCTTTTATAAAGACTATATTATTGCACCATATAGCTGGTTTCTAAATGAGTAAAAACATATTGTTTTTAAACAGAATTTCATGTGATATAAACTTAAAATTAAAAAAAATAATTTCTTTAAAATTTTCATTCAATCTTTATTGATTGCTTTAGGCCCTGACTCTATAAAAATCAATCTTCTCCAGTTATCTCATCCTTTCCTAGCTTTTCTAAACCAATTTTTAAAAATTATATGCAACCAGGTACATTCATATATATTTCATATGTGATTTCCATATGCCACTTAAACATCTTCAATTAAGCTTTAAACTACTTGACAGTATCCAGAATCCAGTGTTTTGTATCCCCAAGGCATCTAATGAAATGTTGAGCATATAATAAGCATGAAATAAACATATGCTTGTTCTTCTCGCACAACAGAAAGACTTTAAGAATTGATTCTCAAGGCCAAAGACTGGCTATTACTGTGACTGGGTAAGCTCAGGATATTCTTTTTCTGGTACATCTTCAGCAAAAGGTAAAACATAGTCGAATGCTATTTGTAAAAAGTAAATCAAAAGAAAAAGTGGCCAACTTTGGCCAGTTCCCAGTGTAAATATAGTCTCATGTGCAAAAGTATTCACATGTAATATTGAAAATAGTACTGGAATAATCTATTTTTCTAATTTTATATCTTTAACCATTTAAAAGAATATATTTAGCCATAGGAATATGGGATTTTATTAATACAAAATCAGAATGTTTAAAATGCCTATTTTTATATGAATAGTAAAGTCTAGATAAGCACATATGTATTAAGTTTCTATAAATACTTTAAAACATTCCTTTAGCAATCCATGTCTTTTGCCTAAGGAGAAAAATACCATTAGAAGGATTCTTGTCATTTTGTAGCCTCTCAGCTGCCACATTTTCTTTAATCTTCATTATTGTCTTCTTGTTCATTCTGTAATATCCTTAAATTCAAAAGAACATCAAATCACAGATACTATGAGGTCACACAAAAATAAACTGACCATTGACAAGATTTTGGCTGAGAATAAATCAATATTACCACTTAATGGGGAAATTTCTATATAATTCATAAAATAAGTTAACCGGTCCTCTTAATCTTAAATATTCACTAACATGTATAAAAGTCCTTTTGGTTTACACAATTATATAAAAGTAAACTGTGACTAAAAGCTAATTAATATTGGAAACAACTTTTAATTACAAAAACATGAATTTGAACTTTCTTTAAAGTGTCTGGGCATAATTTCATGATATACCTTATAAGCTCTAGATATGAACTTTGGCAACTACATGAATATTTGTTAAGTGTTGACAGCTGTAACAACTTAGGAAATGAATGCTCAAGAGCATGAAGGTTATAGCTCTTCACTAAGCAACTGACCAAGTTTGCACCAACTTTTCAAAGACTCATACATATGTGGTTCTATTAATGTACTATTTAGGCTCAGAAACCACAGATATGCTAGGCCCTGTGAAAGAAACTTTTCTTGGTATCTTTTTCAGGAACTCCTAAATGATACACCATGAAGAGATTATAGGAGTGCTATCCAAAATACCAGTCCCTCATGCTATGGAGCAGCCAGAAGGGTCAGCTACTTGTCTCTGCCTAAGTTCATTTGGATTCCTTAAAGGACTGCCCAAGTGGAACAGCTTCATGAACATGCCCTTCAAACACCACTATTGTTGAGTGCAATGAACAATAGCTGTCTTTCTGCCACCATGCCCGAAGCAGGGTCAGTGAGGCATCCTCCCCTTAGACATGTCCATTTGCAGTCTGCAGTAGCACGCACCATCCTCCTTGGATAAGGGGCCTATGGAACTTCAGGGAGTGTACATTTCATGTGCTCAACTATTAAAAAAATATTAAGAAACACATATGGCCAATTCATGGAAGCAAGGTTAGATTATTTTTAAGTTTGGTACACATTTCATTAATAATTTCATTTTTTCTTATGATAATTATATTACACAGGATTTTTTTTGGCCATGTCATGTCCTAAATACATATACACAAACACCTCTTATCTTACCCCAGTGTGGCATGTACATTTAATGTTGCATATATGACGTGATGTGAAATATATTGGGAAGTTTATAAGCATTTTAATGCTAACAAAAACATTAATTATTATTAATATTTAAATGTAAAGGTGTGAAATCTATAGGCATGCAGGAACAATTTGATTCACATCTTATGAGCTGATAATTATTTTAAAGTTTGAATTCTTAGTGATTATTTGTTAGCACATGGTATTTACATGGCACTTCATAGGGCCTATACACACAACATTATTTAATTTTTAAAACAACGCCATGAAAGAGGTATTATTATTTTTATTTCATATATTTGAAACAGGTAATGTCCCGGTACTACAGAGCCAATAAATAGTAAATTGGAAATCTAAACTGTGGTCTTTGCTAACACTACATATTCTCTCCAAATTTTTAGTTACATTAACCTGAATTTCTAGTTAAATGTTATAAATAACTTATAGCATAGATTCCTATGGTAAGTCAAACAGTAAAGAGTGCATTAACAAACATTTTTAACCTTTACTATGATATTTATTGGTTTTACAACTGCTTCCTTTCTATATGACCTGTTTCTGTCAACTAATCTTCTTACAAGCATTTTTTTTTAATAGTGCCAGCTTTTAGGGAGAATAAATAGTAGGTGAGAATGAGGGAGGGAAAAGACTTGAAATTGGTACATCAACTGAGTTAAGTTTGGTGCCTTGGCTAAATCAAGAATTTAAATTGGGGCAATGCTCATTACTTCTCATGGAAAACTTTATGTGAAAAAAAAAAAAAAGAAAAATGTGCTCTTTGCCAAAATACTAGGAATCTGAACTATATATCTGATCTGTTGATGTTGCCTACAAATGTTGACAGAGTTCCATATCACCAATTTGGTTTCATCACTTCAAATATTACCTATTTCCAAAAGCCTTTCTTGATAAGTTATGACCACGGTTGACCTGTCTTCTCATTTCTCTGTCCTATTAGTTTTAGTAATCATTTTTCATTCTCACTGGACCATGTGTAAAGTAAATCTCAATTATCAAATTGTCCAATATGTATCTCCAATATGTTCCTTAGGAGCCAGAAGATAAATTAGAAAGAAATGCAGATCACCATTATCTCCAGAGGAGACCTAAGTTGCCCAATGTCACACAGTCAGTTAGTGGCAGACTTGTTTAATGTCACCTCTCTTAATACTATATCATTGCTCTTGCTGTCACTAGAGCAAAAATAGCTTCACTTGTCTGTGAACCAGACAGTATGGTTTACTGAACACTTAATGGGAGTGAGCATTAAACTAACATTCTTTCTTCTTTCATAACAAGGTTTGTGAAACAGAGCCTCCTCTACTGAACCCTTCTTGATTGAACAGAAATGAATACAAATTTCCTTGCCCTACTTCTAATTCCAAAGGGCAACTCGTATTTCCATAGTGTGAGAAGTCAGGGAAGCCCTACTAAGGATTTGGATAATCATAGCACCTAATGCTATGAATACTGACTTCCCTGGCTACAACTTTTTAAAAGAATCTTAAATATTTTGGCAGCAAACTTCCAGCATTATGCCCTTTTTACCACCATATGCAAACTACTGTTTACATTCTGATTTTTTTTTTAACTAGATCTTCACATCAACAAAGACTAAAGGAACTTGTGCTATTTTCTCCAGCAGAATAGTCTCACCTAGGATGGCCATGGGAGACAATCTACATTTTGTACAATATAGATTCATATAAATATCAGCAATCACCAGTGTTAGAATGGAGGAAATGACTGCTCAAGAGGTTAGTGATTTGTACAAGTGACCTTAGTTATGAGCAAGCTAAGAATATGACTTTCTAATTTCCAGCACAGGCTCTTACCTCAGCACGTTCCTTAATAGGTATGTTGGTGTTTTATATGTAACAAATGCAATAAAATACATACTAAAATGCAAGTAACTATACATTTCTATTGACTCTGCTGATTAATTTAGAAAATATTGTTTATCAACACCACAGTTCATTTGAAACACAGCGATTCAAATTTCTGGGTTGGATTCATCATCTATAATATATCAGGCTTAAAAAACAGCTAAAGACAAAGTTCTGTTGGTAGCTATACAAATAGCTAAATACTAGTTCTACATATAGTGTGTAAAAATATATATATAGTTACAACACATTTGAGTTTCCATCTACAAGATCAAAAAATGTATTCATTAATTGAATGTGAGGTACTTCTGGTAGATACACTAGTATTTACATAATAACAATGAAAATAAAAAGGACAATACCAATATAGCTATGTCACAATGCTAAGGTGCAATTCATGACAGACACATGGATATTTCAGAGATTCAAATATACAAAGGAATGTGTTCTAGAATTTATAAAGTATGCTGTATCTTTATTTATATGTGCTATCTCTTTATAAGAGAGATAAAGGGAGTGATTACTATGTATCAGGCACTGGGTTCACTGATTTTACAGATTAATTTTCATGTTTTATTTATTTGAGACAGTGAGAGAGAGAGAGCATGAGAGGGGAGAGGGTCAGAGGGAGAAGCAGACTCCATGCCAAGCATGGAGTCTGATGCAGGACCGGATCCCAGGACTCCAGGATCATGACCTGAGCTGAGGCCGTTGCCCAACCAACTGAGCTACCGAGGCACTCCACAGGTATCTTTTCATTCAATACTCACAACTGTTCTTTGAGTTGGGTGCTATGTTTACAGATGAAAGAGCTGGAACTTACACAATGACTTTCCAAGATCACATTCTTTTTTTTTTTTTTTTAAAGATTTTATTTATTTATTTGACAGAGAGAGATCACAAGTAGGCAGAGAGGCAGGCAGAGAGTAAGGGGGAAGCAGGCTCCCTGTGGAGCAGAGAGCCCGATGTGGGGCATGATCCCAGAACCCTGAGATCATGACCCAAGCTGAAGACAGAGGCTTAACCCACTGAGCCACCCAGGTGACCCCCAAGATCACATTCTTTTGATAATACTAAACAAGCTCATCTTACTAATCATTTGTTAGTTGATCATGATTCTGCTAGATGACTTGTGCTACATTGAGTCCTGTCCTCAGGTACACTGCATCTAATTAAGGTATCATGTCTTGAACACACAGAACAAGCAACAGTCCCAAATGTTAACAAAGTCTAGTCCATGATCATATGTTGCATTTTTGCCTAATGCCTTTTTGTGACCAAAGAAGGTAAGCACATAATTTGTGGAAACCAAAACAAATAAGAAAACCCTTGAAAAGACTGGGCCAGGCACTCGGGCTGCGCGGGCTCTCGGCAGCACGGGGCAGCAGCATCCTCCTCCTCCTCCTCTCTTCCTTTTCTTTCCTTCCGCTTCTTTCTGTTATCCTCCTCCTTTTCCTCCTTCCCCTGCCCAGTCTTCCTTTCTTCTCCGGAGGGCACCATCCTCAGGTCCGTGAGCGCAGGCAGCCATCACCATGGGTGCATCCAGACCAGACTTTATTGATCTGATCCAACGTATCTTGGGACTGCTGGCTGGAATTAAGCGCATTTTACTGGGGTCTTTGCCACCCTTTTAGTATTTTATTTGATCCTTCATATCCTCTTATCTGGACAAAATGATAAGGTGGAAAAAATCACCACAAACAAAAGAACAAGAGCCAGTACTGAAGGCTAGGGACTTAATCAACACAGACGTTGGTAATATGTCAGATCAAGAGTTCAGAATGATGATTCTGAACATTCTAGCCGGACTCGAAAAAGGCATGGAAGATATTAGAGAAACCTTCTCTGGAGATATTAAAGCCCTTTCTGGAGAAATTAAAGAACTAAAATCTAACCAAGTTGAAATTAAAAAAAGCTATTAATGAGGTGCAATCAAAAATGGAGGCTCTCACTGCTAGTATAAATGAGGCAGAAGAAAGAATTAGTGATATAGAAGACCAAATGACAGAGAATAAAGAAGGCGAACAAAAGAGGGACAAACAGCTACTGGACCAGGAGGGGAGAATTCGAGAGATAAGTGACACCATAAGACGAAACAACATTAGAATAATTGGGATTCCAGAAGAAGAAGAAACAGAGAGGGGAGCAGAAGGTCTATTGGAGAGAATTATTGGAGTGAATTTCCCTAATATGGCAATGGGAACAAGCATCAAAATCCAGGAGATGCAGAGAACCCCCCTCAAAGTCAACAAGAATAGGTCCACACCCTGTCACCTAATAGTAAAATTTACAAGTCTTAGTGACAAAGAGAAAATCCTGAAAGCAGCCGGAGAAAAGAAGTCTGTAACATACAATGGTAAAAATATTAGATTGGCAGCAGACTTATCCACAGAGACCTGGCAGGCCAGGAAGAGCTGGCATGATATATTCAGAGCACTAAACGAGAAAAACATGCAGCCAAGAATACTCTATCCAGCTAGGCTATCATTGAAAATAGAAGGAGAGATCAAAAGCTTCCAGGACAAACAAAAACTGAAGGAATTTGCAAACACCAAACCAGCTCTACAGGAAATATTGAAAGGGGTCCTCTAAGCAAAGAGAGAGCCTAAAAGTAGTAGATCAGAAAGGTACAGAGACAATATACAGTAACAGTCACCTTACAGGCTAATAATGGCACTAAATTCATATCTCTCAATAGTTACCCTGAATGTTAATGGGCTAAATGACCCAATCAAAAGACACAGGGTATCAGAATGGATAAAAAAACAAAACCCATCAGTATGTTGCCTACAAGAAACTCATTTTAGAGGCAAAGACACCTCCAGATTTAAAGTGAGGGGGTGGAAAACAATTTACCATGCTAATGGGCATCAGAAGAAAGCTGGGGTGGCAAGCCTTATATCAGATCAATTAGATGTTAAGCCAAAGACTATAATAAGAGATGAGGAAGGACACTATATCCTACTCAAAGGGTCTGTCCAACAAGAAGATCTAACAATTTTAAATATCTATGCCCCTAACATCGGAGCAGCCAACTGTATCATCCAATTAATAACAAAATCAAAGAAACACATCAATAATAATACAATAATAGTAGGGGACTTGAACACTCCCCTCACTGAAATGGACAGATCATCCAAGCAAAAGATCAACAAGGAACTAAAGGCCTTAAATGACACACTGGACCAGATGGACATCACAGATAGATTCAGAACATTTCATCCCAAAGCAACAGAATACACATTCTTCTCTAGTGCACATGGAACCTTCTCCAGAATAGATCACATCCTGGGTCACAAATCAGGTCTCAACCGGTATCAAAAGATTAGGATTATTCCCTGCATATTTTCAGACCACAATGCTCTGAAGCTAGAACTCAATCACAAGAGGAAAGCTGGAAAGAACCCAAATACATGGAGACCAAACAGCACCCTTCTAAAGAATGAATGGGTCAACCAGGAAATTAAAGAAGAACTGAAAAAATTCATGGAAACAAATGATAATGAAAACGCAACGATTCAAAATCTGTGGGACACAGCAAACGCAGTCCTGAGAGGAAAATATATAGTGGTACAAGCCTTTCTCAAGAAACAAGAAAGGTCTCAAGTACACAACCTAACCCTACACGTAAAGGAGCTGGGGAAAGAACAAGAAAGAAACCCTAAACCCAGCAGGAGAAGAGAAATCATAAAGATTAGAGCAGAAATCAATGAAATAGAAACCAAAAAAACAATAGAAAAAATCAATGAAACTAGGAGCTGGTTCTTTGAAAGAATCAATAAGATTGATAAACCCCTGGCCAGACTCATCAAAAAGAAAAGAGAAAGGACCCAAAGAAGTAAGTAAAATCATGAATGAAAGAGGAGAGATCACAACTAACACCAAAGAAATACAGACAATTATAAGAACATACTATGAGCAACTCTGCGCCAACAAATTTGACAATCTGGAAGAAATGGATGCATTCCTAGAGACATATAAACTACCACAACTGAACCAGGAAGAAATAGAAAACCTGAACAGGCCCATAACCAATAAGGAGATTGAAACAGTCATCCAAAATCTCCAAACAAACAAAAGCACAGGGCCAGACGGCTTCCCAGGGGAATTCTACCAAACATTTAAAGAAGAACTCATTCCTATTCTCCTGAAACTGTTCCAAAAAATAGAAATGGAAGGAAAACTTCCAAACTCATTTTATGAGTCCAGCATCACCTTGATTCCAAAACCAGACAAGGATCCCACCAAAAAAGAGAACTACAGACCAATATCCTTGATGAACACAGACACAAAAATTCTCGCCAAAATACTAGCCAATAGGATTCAACAGTACACTAAAAGGATTATTCACCACGATCAAGTGGGATTTATTCCAGGGCTGCAGGGTTGGTTCAACATCTGCAAATCAATCAATGTGATACAACACATTAATAAAAGAAAGAACAAGAAGCATATGATACTCTCAATAGATGCTGAAAAAGCATTTGACAAAGTACAGCATCCCTTCCTGATCAAAACTCTTCAAAGTGTAGGGATCGAGGGCACATACCTCAATATTATCAAAGCCATCTATGAAAAACAAATATCATTCTCAATGGAGAAAAACTGAAAGCTTTTCCGCTAAGATCAGGAAAACGGCAGGGATGTCCATTATCACCACTGCTATTCAACATAGTACTAGAAGTCCTAGCCTCATCAATCAGACAACAAAAAGAAATTAAAAGCATCCAAATCAGCAAAGAAGAAGTCAAACTATCACTCTTCGCAGATGATATGATACTATATGTGGAAAACCCAAAAGACTCCACTCCAAAACTGCTAGAACTTGTACAGGAATTCAGTAAAGTGTCAGGATATAAAATCAATGCACAGAAATCAGTTGCATTTCTGTACACCAACAACAAGACTGAAGAAAGAGAAATTAAGGAGTCAATCCCATTTACAATTGCACCCAAAACTATACGATACCTAGGAATAAACCTAACCAAAGAGGCTAAGAATCTATACGCAGAAAATTATAAAGTACTCATGAAAGAAATTGAGGAAGACACAAAGAAATGGAAAAATGTTCCATGCTCCTGGATTGGAAGAATAAATATTGTGAAAATGTCTATGCTACCTAAAGCAATCTACACATTTAATGCAATCCCTATCAAAATACCATCCATTTTTTTCAAAGAAATGGAACAAATAATCCTCAAATTTATATGGAACCGGAAAAGACCTCGAATAGCCAAAGGAATATTGAAAAAGAAAGCCAAAGTTGATGGCATCACAATTCCAGACTTCAAGCTCTATTACAAAGCTGTCATCATCAAGACAGCATGGTAATGGCACAAAAACAGACACATCGATCAGTGGAACAGAATAGAGAGCCCAGAAATAGACCCTCAACTCTATGGTCAACTAATCTTCGACAAAGCAGGAAAGAATGTCCAATGGAAAAAAGACAGCCTCTTCAATAAATGGTGCAGGGAAAATTGGACAGCCATATGCAGAAAAATGAAATTGGACCACTTCCTTACACCACACACGAAAATAGACTCAAAATGGATGAAGGACCTCAATGTGAGAAAGGAATCCATCAAAATCCTTGAGGAGAACGCAGGCAGCAACCTCTTCGACCTCAGCCGCAGCAACATCTTCCTAGGAACAACGGCAAAGGCAAGGGAAGCAAGGGCAAAAATGAACTATTGGGATTTCATCAAGATCAAAAGCTTTTGCACAGCAAAGGAAACAGTTCACAAAACCAAAAGACAACTGACAGAATGGGAGAAGATATTTGCAAACGACATGTCAGATAAAGGGCTAGTATCCAAAATCTATAAGGAACTTAGCAAACTCAACACCCAAAGAACAAACAGTCCAATCAAGAAATGGGCAGAGGACATGAACAGACATTTCTGCAAAGAAGACATCCAGATGGCCAACAGACACATGAAAAAGTGCTCCACGTCACTCGGCATCAGGGAAATACAAATCAAAACCACAATGAGATATCACCTCACACCAGTCAGAATGGCTAAAATTAACAAGTCAGGAAATGACAGATGCTGGCGAGGATGTGGAGAAAGGGGAACCCTCCTACACTGTTGGTGGGAATGCAAGCTGGTGCAACCACTCTGGAAAACAGCATGGAGGTTCCTCAGAATGTTGAAAATAGAACTACCCTATGACCCAGCAATTGTACTACTGGCTGTTTACCCTAAAGATACAAATGCAGTGATCCGAAGGGGCACGTGTACCCGAATGTTTATAGCAGCAATGTCTACAATAGCCAAACTATGGAAAGAACCTAGATGTCCATCAACAGATGAATGGATAAAGAAGATGTTGTACATATACACAATGGAATACTATGCAGCCATCAAAAGAAATGAAATCTTGCCATTTGCGACGACGTGGATGGAACTAGAGGGTATCATGCTTAGTGAAATAAGTCAATCGGAGAAAGACAACTATCATATGATCTCCCTGATATGAGGAAATGGAGAAGCAACATGGGGGGTTAGGGGGATAGGAGAAGAATAAATGAAACAAGATGGGATTGGGAGGGAGACAAACCATAAATGACTCTTAATCTCACAAAACAAACTGGGGTTGCTGGGGGGAGGTGGGGTTGGGAGAGGGGGAGGGGGTTATGGACATTGGGTAGGGTATAGGCTATGGTGAGTGCTGTGAAGTGTGTAAACCTGGCGATTCACAGACCTGTACCCCTGGGGATAAAAATACATTATATGTTTATAAAAAAAAAAAAATTGGAAGGGGAGGCGAACCATAAGAGACTATGGACTCTGAAAAACAACCTGAGGGTTTTGAAGGTTCAGGGGTGGGAGTTTGGGGGAACAGGTGGTAGGTAATGGGGAGGGCTCGTATTGCATGGAGCACTGGGTGTTGTGCAAAAACAATGAATACTGTTACGCTGAAAAAATAAATAAATTAAAAAAAAAAGAAAACTCTTGAAAAAAGAATGTGTTTCAAAGGTCTAAAAATCAAATGGAGCCCAATTTCCATGCCTTTACAAAAATAAAGTAAAAAAGCAAAAAATTGAGCATGGATTCTCATATATTTTTAGTATATTATTTTCCCTCTTTCTTTCCTTTCACTTCTGCTTCCCAGAAATACAATAATGTCAGTTAAAATTTGAAGAATGGGAAAGCTTGAACAATACACAAGAGATATTCAAATCTCTTCATTTGGATGATTAGGGAATCGGGAGGTTTTTGTTTTGTTTTGTTTTGTTTTCTTAATACCATGGGCAGTTTTTAGCAAGTTCAAGGTAATTGGGATTTATGCACTCCCATTTATGTGGTGTTTGTCAAAAAAGAAAAGAATGAAAGAAAGAAACACACACCAAACTACTATGCATGCCAGAATATCACAGAAAATTCAAACAGAATTGGGATCTTTTGCACTAGGGAACATATTTACTGAAGCAGAAAGTATCCTCTGTGTGAATAACCTTCCCTGAAATATCTTGGCATAAAGTGTTTAAACTTATTTAGAATACCATACTGTCTATAAATTTTCCATGTTTGTCAAGTCTCAAACTATACTGTAAGTCATCTCATCATAGTACTACTCTATTTTGTGATACTTCTTGGTAATAAGCACACAAAACTTCAAAACTTAACCTAGATTCAATTCAAAACCTAATATTTCCAAATTCAGTAAATCACCATTCAAAACTATCATTCACTAATGTCATTATGTGTTTTAATAGTTTTCAAATCAAATCTCTAAACATCAATTTATTTTTTATACATATAAATATATACCCTATAATATAAATAATTATAATAATATATAAATATATGTATATAATTACATATATATTTTGTGTGTGTGTGCATGTATGTGTGTGTATATATATTTATATATATATTTATATTTTTATCTTGTAATATAGGTCAAATTCATTTGTTAATCTTGGTTTAATGATGGGAATTATTCTGACTTCTATTTGCCTTACAACCTAGGGACATTTCAGAAGTAGAAGTCTAAATATTGTTTTCCTTTTTTTTTTTTTTTTTTTTAATGAGTCTGTTACACTTCTGCCTCTGGCTCACTCAGGTCATGATCCCAGGATCTTGGGATCAAGCCCTGCATCAGGCTCCCTGCTCATGGGGAGCTTCTGTCTCCGGTTTTTCTGCTACTTATTTCACCAATACTTCTGAAATTCAGAGTTTAGCCAGGATTACTCTGGAATTTCTAGCTTCAATTATAAATTGATAGGACAGTAAGCTTGGCCATTGTTGAGTCATGTACTTACCCTTAAATCTCTCAACTGTGGCTTGACCTTGAGGTTATGTTTGGTGAGTTGGCGATTCTCTTCTGAGTATGGGTGTAAAACAATGGAGATAGGGGAAGGGAGAATGTTCAGACAATCACAAAATGTTGACAAGAAAATTTGTTAATTTATCTTTAATGCTCTAGTTTGAGTACTATGTGCATAGTGGTAGATTAGGCCCTGGGAATACACTCTTCAATTCTGAGGATGCAAATAAGAAGAAACTTGAAAACTGTTAATTTCATTAACATTCTACTGTTGGGGCACCTGGGTGGCTCAGTGGTTTAAGCTGCTGCCTTCGGCTCAGGTCATGATCTCAGGGTCCTGGGATCGAGTCCCGCATCGGGCTCTCTGCTCAGCAGGGAGCCTGCTTCCCTCTCACTCTCTCTGCCTGCCTCTCTGCCTACTTGTGATCTCTCTCTGTCAAATAAATAAATAAAATCTTTAAAAAAAAAAAAAACATTCTACTGTTAATTATCTACAGATCCAAATGACTCCCTTCAATAGAATAATGGCTCCTCTTTTATGGTCATATGTATGTTAATGTACATCCCAGTAACTATATACACTTAAACGATTGTACCACTTAAGTAGCATTCATTATTTTGCCCTTGTGTTGTCATTATTTACAATTATGGAAGTTTTTCCTATTAGAATGTTTAAAGTGATAGTGCTGGAGAGTAGGAAGACATCATAACCACTAGCTAGCATATATCCAGATTTTATTCAGCCAATTTGGGATGCTTCTTTAAGAAAATGAATAAAAATTATAAACATAAAATTAAGTATGGGGCGCCTGGGTAGCTCAGTAGGTTGGGCCTCTGCCTTTGGCTCATGTCATGATCTCAGGGTCCTGGGATGGAGGCCCGCATCAGATTCTCTGCTCAGCAGGGAGCCTGCTTCCCCTTCCCCTTCTGCCTGCCTTTCTGCCTACTTGAAAATAAATCTAATTTTTAAAAAATATGACAATTATCACAAGTATTGAAAATTTGGGGGAAAAATTTGGAAAAATTATATTTTTAAATGAATTGATAGACATACCTCTATAATACCTTATTCCTACATATTTTGGCTTATACTTTTTGATTACCTCTTCATATGACAAATTTTATTACCTATATAGAGAATAGAAAGATGATCTATTCTTTGTTTTAGCATACTTGACTAATTTTTATATTGAATTTTAAACTATATAAGACATAATTTAATCCAAACTATATAAGACATAATTTAATCCGGACAAATTTTTCAGTGTTTGTTATTACTACCAAAAAGTTGTAGGCTATATTCATAGAAAATTTGAAAAATTCTGTTTTGTGTGGTTTCCATCAAAAAAAAAAAAAAAGGAAAAGTGTATGGACTGAAGACTTTACATTATCAATTATCTATTTGAAATGGATAAACCTCTTTTAACTAGGTATAAATGAAAACCAAATTTTTCTTTGCTTATATCTATATATAAATAAATATAAATTTATATGTGTGTGTATATATATATATGTATGTGTATATATATATATATATACATGTACATATATATAAAGAATTTTCCACACAGTAGCTTCTGTCTCTCTATGTTCCAAATTTCTTACTTCTTCCATTATTCACATACTTCCATTGGCAAATGACACTTGACAAGTTAATTCTGTAGTAAGATCACTTGATCTAAACCTTCATTTCATAATCTCAGGTAATCAGCACAGTGGTCAGAATGGATATTCCCAAGTTATTTATATGCATGGGATGACAACAATAACCTTAAGTAAATATAAAAGTGACTACAAACCATGAAATATGTTATTATCCCCCAAATAATTTTATCTTCCCTATTGCTAATACTTTAGAATGTCCAAAACTATTCCAATACCCTGCACACAAAGAGAAAAGTGACTACAGAGCCATGTATTCAACTGAGTGAGGTTTGGCAAAAATACAGGATGATGAAAATAGATTGCTAGGTTAACTTCTTATGCCTGTGAAGGGTCTATATAAGGAAGGAGCCACAAATTTCAGGCCTAATTATCTTCTTGGTACATCCTCTTCAAAATACCTACCCCCTGACCCTGTCACTGATCGGAACACGTATTTATGATCATATGATCCTATAATTATGATCATATGATCAATACGATCATAATTATATATTTATTTATATCAACATTATATATTCATATATATATGAATTGGGAATATATATATGTGTGTATATATATAAATGATGCTGTTCTGTTCAGCTCATGATGTTGTCCAGCAGAAATTACAAGGGAAGTAGAGCCTAATGTTTTCTCTTCTACTTTCAGATTAAATAGAAAACAGAAAATGCTTTGTCGAAGATTAGTTGACCATAGAGTTGAGGGTCGATTTCTGGGCTCTCTATTCTGTTCCACTGGTCTATGTGTCTGTTTTTGTGCCAGTACCATGCTGTCAACTCTATGGTCAACTAATCTTCGACAAAGCAGGAAAGAATGTCCAATGGAAAAAAGACAGCCTCTTCAATAAATGGTGCTGGGAAAATTGGACAGCCACATGCAGAAAAATGAAATTGGACCACTTCCTTACACCACACACGAAAATAGACTCCAAATGGATGAAGGACCTCAATGTGAGAAAGGAATCCATCAAAATCCTTGAGGAGAATGCAGGCAGCAACCTCTTCGACCTCAGCCGCAGCAACATCTTCCTAGGAACAACGGCAAAGGCAAGGGAAGCAAGGGCAAAAATGAACTATTGGGATTTCATCAAGATCAAAAGCTTTTGCACAGCAAAGGAAACAGTTAACAAAACCAAAAGACAGCTGACAGAATGGGAGAAGATATTTGCAAACGACATATCAGATAAAGGGCTAGTATCCAAAATCTATAAGGAACTTAGCAAACTCAACATCCAAAGAACAAACAATCTAATCAAGAAATGGGCAGAGGACATGAACAGACATTTCTGCAAAGAAGACATCCAGATGGCCAACAGACACATGAAAAAGTGCTCCACGTCACTCGGCATCAGGGAAATACAAATCAAAACCACAATGAGATATCACCTCACACCAGTCAGAATGGCTAAAATTAACAAGTCAGGAAATGACAGATGCTGGAGAGGATGTGGAGAAAGGGGAACCCTCCTCCACTGTTGGTGGGAATGCAAGCTGGTCCAACCACTCTGGAAAACAGCATGGAGGTTCCTCAAAATGTTGAAAATAGAACTACCCTATGACCCAGCAATTGCACTACTGGGTATTTACCCTAAAGATACAAACATAGTGATCCGAAGGGGCACGTGTACCCGAATGTTTATAGCAGCAATGTCTACAATAGCCAGACTATGGAAAGAACCTAGATGTCCATCAACAGATGAATGGATCAAGAAGATGTGGTATATATACACAATGGAATACTATGCAGCCATCAAAAGAAATGAAATCTTGCCATTTGCGACGACGTGGATGGAACTAGAGCGTATCATGCTTAGTGAAATAAGTCAATCGGAGAAAGACAACTATCATATGATCTCCCTGATATGAGGACATGGAGAAGCAACATGGGGGGGGAGGGGGATAGGAGAAGAATAAATGAAACAAGATGGGATTGGGAGGGAGACAAACCATAAATGACTCTTAATCTCACAAAACAAACTGGGGGTTGCTGGGGGGAGGTGGGATTGGGAGAGGGGGAGCGGGCTATGGACATTGGGGAGGGGAGGCGAACCATAAGAGACTATGGACTCTGAAAAACAACCTGAGGGTTTTGAAGGGTCAGGGGTGGGAGGTTGGGGGAACAGGTGGTGGGTGATGGGGAGGGCACGTTTTGCATGGAGCACTGGGTGTTGTGCAAAAAGAATGAATACTGTTACGCTGAAAAAATTAATAAAAGGGGGGAAAAAAAAAAGAAATATAATCGAATTTATACAAATAAAACTTTGGGCTGAGCGCTACAAAAAAAAAAAAAAAAAAAAGAAAACAGAAAATGAAGTGAAACTAATATGATGATTATAATTATGTCTTCCATCATGAGGGAGATTTCAAATCTGGCTGATAGAGGTTAGTTTTGTTGGTATGGCAATGTAGATGTGCATTAAGAATGGAAATGCAAAATTAAAATCAAGTACTAGAGAATGAAAATCTTAAACAGAGGTACAATTTCATAATCATAGCTTCTTAAAACAAAAGCCAAGAACTAGGTCATGGTCAGGATCAGACATTTCCATAGCAATAAGAAAGAACAAAATGAACAGGAAAAGACAAAAAAGGCAAAGATTTTGTGTAAAAATTTCTCAAGAATGACAATGAAGTTTAGAAATAACAGTGAAAGACAAAGCAGTCTGGAAAAAACACTGATAAGCAGGAAGAAACTGAGGTACATCATGATTTTCCTAGACTTCAGATCCAGTCTCCTCTCAGGCCTGATTATTCAATTATATTAATAAATGAATCTTCATGAAAAAATCTAATTCATTTATCAGTTACTTACTTAGTTTCTGTTATTTGCTAAGCACTACACTTCACACCGGAGGTTAAAATTCATGAAGAAACTATCATTTTGACGTCACAGGTTGACAAAATAACAAGGAGAAATATGAGACCCAGAAATGTCCGAGAACTGAAATTATTAATAAAACTCTAGATCTCTTAGCAAGAATTTTCAAGTGTCCTGTTTTCATTAACATATTACCTTAAAGTCTTCACAAAGGACAGACAGAGATTATCAAATAGCTTCCAATCACTCTAGGATGAAAAGGACTTTTCTTTCTTTTTCTTTTGTGGGGGGGGGATGTAGGAGGAGAAGATGTGGATTTATTTTTAATTTGCTGAAAATAATACTCAGAACATTTATATTTATTCTCATTGGCTAGAAACGTACAAATGACGGTATTAAATTGACGATTTACTTAATTTTTCTTATTCTCATTGCACACTATTTGTAAATTCCATTAACAAAATTTTTGTTTGTTTTTTTACAAACTAGAGCATTAAAGACAGGCAAGGCAAAATTCTAATTATATTTTGTTGCAAAGCACCATATGTTGCTGTTTTAACGTCAGAAAAGACAATGAAGAACATTCAGATATTATTCAAAACTATGATGAATCCGGCTGGGTGAAAAAGTTAAGCTGGTCAACACATTGCAAAGTGAATCCATTTATGACACACTTAATCATGCCAAAATATTTACCACTCAGCATAAGAACCCATCATGAAAAGGAAAGATGTGGTTTGTCATTTTAATATTCTACATAATTTTGTATCCAGCTGTGGCCCTCAAGAAATCTAAAAACTTTTTGTATGTGTTTGGGGTTAAGAAGGGGTAAGGATGAAGGGGGAGGAAGACATGTGGATCTCTTACAAAGCAACCAGATGTTTACTCTGGCACTTCACATAAAAGCTAAGAGAACATTAAAAATATTGATTGTATGTGTACATTTTGGATAAAACTGTTTTTAAGGCTTGCTTTATGATTTATTTGATCTCTTGCAGAGAAAAAAGATGAGTTGTTTCTTAAATAAATATGCATCTAATTTAATTAGATTTAATTAATTAATATGCATCTAATTTAATTAATTTAATTAATGTTATAATTCCATTATATGTATTTTTAGCTGGAAGGAAAGTATGAAAGGTAATTTTTATCAACTACTACGCAGCAAGTGTGTTCCGGTCATTATCCCTGAGTTCAGGTAGCTGGATATCTCTTCTTTAGGAAGAAATAACTGAGAGCCAACTAGGTATCAGGCACTTGCTTTGTTCTAAAAAAATCACTAGAACAGCATTTGTCTAAATCCTAACAAATCAACAGAACAGCACTTGTCCAAAGGCAGACAGACCTTTTTCTGCAATTTCCTGTCATGGTAAAAATTCTTAAATAATAGATTTTTCTCAAAGTTGGAAATCATGTCTTTTTGAGACCTATATAAGTATTATAATCAGAATAGCAAGAAAAACTAGTCTCAAGACTAAACCTAAATAAAGAATCATGAACACCATATTCCAAGGTCTTTGAACAAATCTGATCCTTGCCTTCTGAGGACATTTGATCAAAGCTACATTCACATAGGAGAAAAAGTTACTTTGATTTTTTTTAAATCACATAAAACTGGAAAAATATTGATTTGTTGACAGAATTTATCAGTTTTATTAAGATATTTTTGTACTGTCTAGACTTATAGCCATGAAGAGCACTTTGCTTTGCTAAATAATTCATTTGATTTGACTTTTACCCCAAATTCTGGTTTCAGTATTTCAAAAAAAAATGTTGAGTTTTCTTTAAGTCACTTCTCTCTGTCTCATATATTTTTCAGCTTGAGGAGACCACAATTTAAATGGATTTCTTTTTAGAGACACATATACATAAACTATTTGTGAGAAATATGTCATGGCATGTCAGTGCCAGTGTTCAGTTAGTGTATCAAATCCTACTTATTTTCCATGTTCCATACTTTGTGCTTGCTCTGCTGTCTACAGCTCCCTCTCCTACATCGCCCAACCCCAAATATCCACATTCTGCTCTTTAACCTCAGAAATCCCATGGGCCCCCCACTCAGGCAAAATGATGCTCTCAGTCACAGACTGCTATGCATCAGAATTGCCCTTCTTATTCTGTCCTCATTTCTACCCTACCTCTACCAAGGCTTCCATTCTCATGATGGAATTGGAGCTACCTGCCACAATAAAGGAATCTCACACATATTAAAGAATGGATATTAATAAATAATCCCTCTGGTAGAATTTTTATCTGAAATGAGTTTATTTCCAAATTAATTTCTAACTGAATTGAAAATAAAATGTATTTTTGGTAGGAAAATATTTTTTCAAAAGTTCTTAAAATTAAACTTATAAAATAAATGATGTTTAAAAATTGACAATTTTCTATTTCATTGATTTTTAGGTTTTTGATATATATCTTTGAATTATATTTTGACTTCTCATTAAATATTCTTGTGTCTCTTCTATGCCTAGTCAAGTTTTAGGAGAATTATTTATGTATTTATTTATTCTCTCTCTTTTAATTGTACAAATGTGTGAATTCTATAAGCTTTTTTGTTCATCTAATCTTATTCATAGACACAGTGACTCCTTTCCCGATAAGAAAAAATATAAATAAATATAAATAACAAGTATTATTATCTTAAGATAAAGATATTACAAATCAGGCTAAATGAGGAGCATTAAGAATCCCTCTACCCCACATAAGCCTAGTACCTCATAACCAGTGGCAGCAGGCTGCTTCTGGAGACAGGGTAAATGTGTGTAATGTAGCCCCACCTGAAGCACAAGACTGCAGGGAATCCTGGGAGCCAACAGTAAGTACAACACAGACTTTGAGGAAAGCCCTCTGGCATGCCAGGAACTACAGTAAGTTCAAGGTACCTACGACCAACCACAGGAAGACTTCTGTTTCTACTTAGGTCATAGAATGCCACAAGAGAATGCTGTTCCCACTCTAATAATGAGAACAAATAAACACAAAAACAAAAAACCACCAAACCAAACCAAAATAGATAGGCTGCTTAATTTGATACAAGTCAACAATTAGGTTTCTAAATTAATTTTGAGTTAAAATTTTCAGTAAAATAATGTTCCAAGAAAAGTAGCTAAAAACTGAAGCATATTATTAAAGTCTCAGGAATGTTAAACTTCTGAAACAATTCACTGAATATTCCATTTTTTAAAAAACTTAAAAATGCCTGTATATCAAGGCAATGATATTATTTAATAAACTGATGGCATTCCTTGAATGACTGAATCCCTGCCCTCCATTTGAACAGTAAAAGATTTTAGCCTATTGTGACTATTACCAGGCCATGTTACTGGATGTTGACACTTCTTCAGTTTCTTCCTAAGTGGTGTCAGAACTTCTTTATCAGTCAGTCAATCTGCCCATAGTCTCCTGTCCTCTCTCTACATTCTCTAAGTTAATTCATACTTCATAGTCTATAGTAAGAGACCCAAGCCATAAGGAACTGGACAGAAAGGCCACCTTTCTCATGGTTTTCCCAGCAATGCCTCATGGAAGTTGCACTCAAGAGGTGTATGTCTGAGTGACTATCATCGCCACTGATTAACAAGTATCCAATGTTAAGGCATATTCAGTGTGGAATATAAAGACATTTGTTGACGTACTGATTTCTATTCCTGAGCTTTCAGAGAAGAAATTCAATCAGTACAGGAAGTACAATAGAGGAAATAAAGAAAAAAAATCACTAAGGATTAGTATAAATTCAATTAAAAAATAATGTTGCAAACACCTAATAAATACTTTAATCAATATTCTTCAAAAACTACTGTAGTATTTAAAGATTTTTGGTTCAAGAAATGTTTAAGAAATTGATATTTCTGAAAACTTCTCACACATTTAGCCAATTATACATTTTTTTTTAAATATTTTATTTATTGACAGAGAGAAATCACAACTAGGCAGAGAGACAGGCAGAGAGAGAGAGAGGAGGAAGCAGACTCCCTGCAGAGCAGAGAGCCCAATGCGGGGCTCGATCCCAGGACCCTGGGATCATGACCTGAGCTGAAGGCAGAGGCTTTAACCCACTGAGCCACCCAGGCGCCCCCCAATTATACATTTTATAAGGAAAGAAACCATTTGACTTTTGAGAGGGAGACAATTAGTAGAGACCATTCCCAACTTGGTTATTACCTCTCTTCTTTACAAACTGAGCTGTGTCTGGGCCAAACATCCAAATTTGACTTTGGTTTTAGTGAAACTCTTTTAAATTTGTTCGGTTTGTTGGAGAAGGAGAGGTGGTTATCAGTCATTTTCTTAGTTTCATCAAAAATTCTTGGGTACCTGGGTGGATCAGTTGGTTAAGCAACTGCCTTCAGCTCAGGTCATGATCCCGGAGTCCTGGAATCAGTCCTGCATTGGGCTCCCAGCTTCGTGGGGAGTCTGCTTCTCCCTCTGTTCTTTCCCCTCTTATGCTTGGTCATTCTCTCTCTCTCTCTCTCTCTCAAATAAATAAATAAAATCTTTTTTAAAAAATTTGATGCCAGGTAACATATAACACATTATTACTTCTTAAAATGGAATTGCTTATACTCCTAATTATAAATTACAGGAAAAATTGTTTTATAAATGCAAAAACAATGAGTCATCATTATGCCCTTGGTAATAGATATGACCCCAATGCCTATCTTGTGAAGAATCAGGGTGGGGATGTAATCTAACATGAAAAAAAAAAGGACCTAAAGATTAGAAAAGATTGACCAATCCACCAATTTCATCAAGTACTAATAACTTGTTTATTTTCTTGTAGAGAAAAGGAGGCTCATTTTACCCAGATTGCATAAAGCAGAATTGAGATTTGCTTCAAATTACTTTCCTTATGTGTTCTTTCCCTAACACATCTTTGCAGGATAACCAGTCCTGTATCTAGCTATGTACCTTATGTATCTTATGTCTGTAGAAAGAGATGATTTTTGATAAATCAGGTGATAATGAACGACCAAGTCCACATAAATAAAGAGCCTACTAGCACTGTTTCTGACTCTCTTTATATATGCCTAGAAGTGAGTCTGGTCTATGGTGAAGCCTAAATAAATGTTTGTTTGCATATTTTAGTGAATGGTTGAATGAACAACCGCCTATGAGTTCCAAAATCACTTTTGTCACTTCTTAAGTTACCTATGCTACTGTTGATTATACATTTGGAGGATGATCCTGAATCTCCATGTGCTTAAACAGCCCCAAAGAAGTTGTGGTTGCATACCCCAGTAAGAAGGGCCTATAAGACCCTGATGAAAGGAATTCACAAATGGGAAGACTTAATCTTCTTTGGAAAGGAATTTGCATGTTGATCTGAAAAGCATCTATCTCTTTCTCCTGCACATCTAACAATTTTTTTTTATTATAATTTTAAAGGAAAGTGCCATGCACTTATTCTAATTTTAAAGGAAAGTGTCATACACAGGTGACAAGAATGCTGGAATTCTGATGAATTTAAAATGTTAATATGAGGAGAATTATGGATGTTATACAGACGCTGGAAACTTGGGTCCTTATTGTTGTTCACTCTGCAAGTCTAATCAGACGACACTTCTCAAATTACCAATGTATAAAATGAGATTTTGTTACTATAGCTCCTTTTCATGTGTGAAAGTGTTCATCATGATTTAGGTTGAAATGAGTGCCATATAATGTCTAATGTGCAATTAAAATAAGGTGATGTCATGAATTATCCAACAATTTTTAGATGTTCTATTCAGGATTTTTCTTTCTACTTATTTCTCTTAAAGGGATAACATGTTATAGATATAGAATTTTCTATTCCTTCATTAAAAATAGGTGATGATTAAGTATCACAATATGAATGATATATTAAAAATTTAATAGTTTAATTATTAGGTAAATAATAAAATTATGGAGGAGGAGATTTTAAAGATTAATTTGCTTTATAATATTTGTAGAAAGTACATGCTTAAATCCAATAAAGAAAAATTATTATGGCAAGATAGTAGTGACAGCAATATACACCAATACTATAAATCCAATGCCCCAAGAAGATAAAAAAATGTAACAAATAAATATACTTATGAATTGATAAAATATGAATTGATAAAATTGAAAATTTCTGTTCATTAAAAAAACAATTAAAAGAATTAATAGGGAAACAAGAACTAAAAGAAAATATTTACTATAGATATATCCAAAAAATACTTTTCAGAATATATAAACAGCTTCCACAAAGCAATAAGAGAGTAACAACATAATAAAAGGAACAAGATTTGCACAATTTCAAGTCTTCTCACAAAAGAGTTTCATAAAAGAGTTTCAAATAGCTAACACAAGTCAAAATGGTGATTATCTCTGTGGAAATGGGACACAGGAAACGTGTCTTATTGAGTTTTGGAATATTCTATAGTTACGTTTAATAGACTTATGCTTTTAGATTCATGAATTGTGCAGTTAAGTTTGTGGAGCTACCTGTATGTCTCTTAGACTTAAGAAAATAATTTGAAAATACAAACTACATTGAAATAAAATATCCCACATATGATTTCTACAGATGTAATGGAGTGTTCTCTTAAAGAATCTCTAAAATCAAAACTCTCATATATTGTTAATGGGCATACAAAATATCATAACCCTTATGGAGAATAATATTATAATAATAAATTTACAAACACATTTTATCCAGCTATCCACTATTAGATATCTGCTCCAAAGTTTCTTTGATATAAATATGAAAATATATGTGCAGAAAGTTATGCATTGCAATTCTCTACAAATTAACAAAAGATTAGGGATTATCCAAATGTCCACCAATGGAGGACTGAATAAATGATACACTTAATTATTATAAGATTCTCTAACAGAGAAAAAGAAACATCTCTATATACAGTCATAAAGAGTGATATTCAGGATATATTGTATGTTTTGTTTTATTTCATTTTTTATAAAGCATAATGGAAAAATAAAGTATTCCATAACTTAAGCAAGAAAGAATATTCATTTCTATAAAGGTGCATTTGCTTTTATTTACATACACACATGCATACATACACATATATGTGTGTGTGCATATATGTTATAAAAAGCAAAACTGTGGATAAAATTCCCGCATAAAAAGAGAGCATGATTATCTTAACAGAAAATCTTAAAGAATCTACAAAAAAATGGACTAGAACCAATTAAGAAGTTAAGCAAGTTTGCCGAAAACAAGACAATTTACAAAAATTAGTATGTTTCTATATACTGGGAATGAGAAGTTGGAGAACTGAAAATAATCCAAATGTCCCTCAGCTGAAGAATGGGTTAAAGAAAACAATAGCCAAACTATGGAAAGAGCCAAGGTGTCCATCAACAGATGAATGGATAAAGATTATATATATATATATATATATATATATCATACATATACATATATGTGTATATGTATGTGTGTGTGTGTACACACACATATACACACACACAATGAAATATTACTCAGCCATTAGAAAGGATGAATACTTATCATTTATATCGACATGTATAGAACTGGAAGGTATTACGCTGAGTGAAATAAGTCAATCAGAGAACGACACTTATGATTTGGTTTCACTCACATGTTGAATATAAAAGAAACAGCACACAGAATCACAGGGGAAGGAAGGTAAAACGGAATAGGAAATAATCAGAGAAGGAGACAAAGCACGAGAGCCTCTTAACTATAGAAAACAAACAGGGTTGCTGGAGGGGAGGTGGTGATGGTGGTACATCTCTATAACGGAATGTCACAGAACGATAAAAAAAAAGTACTACTAATATATATAACAATTAACATCAAATTCATTCTGATAACTGAAACAAACGTACCAGAGGCTGGAGGTAGTTGTGGGTTTGTCTATAAGGAGCATGGGGTGATTTAGCAGTGGCTACTATATCTTGACTATTGTGATTATGCCTTTGTATGCATTTGTCAAAATTGGAAAAATTTACACTAAAAAGAACTGCATTATTTATATACCTTAATAAGAAAATTCTTAAAAATGGGAGGATAAGCCATTGAGGAATGAAAAATAATCATATTTACATATAGAATGATAACAGTGGAATGGCATGGTCAGGAATAGAACCTTTTCTCTAAATTGTAGATTCTTTCAAGAGATTTAACTTGCTAATCTTTATTTCAGATGTGATATTGAGCCTATGTAAATATAAATAATTGTAAAACAATTAAATTTTAAAATGTAATTTATAACAATTAAAGTAAATTAAATAAGTTTCATAAATCAAAATAATAAGAGACTTTAAAACAAAACAAAATGATCTTCAAAAAATAGTTTTAACCTATTTTCCTAAATTATGTTGTTAATAGTATTGGTAATACTGTTTTTGTCATTCAGACTCAGCTTTATGTGTATTTTGCAATAAAGCAAATGAGTAATTGTTTTGATGTCATTGACAGTCAAGCTATTCTACATGAATGAAAGGAGTTCTGTCTTCAGTAAATGTATATAGTGCGATTTACTCAGTATAGAAATCAGGGTAGGCAGGTGCAATAAGACAGCAGTGAATTGATGTTAATTACATAGGCATAGTAATAATAATAAGATAATAATAATAGATAATAGCACATGTTAACTGTGCATATTTCCTGCCTTAATCACGGAATTAAAATTTTTAAGGAGCTATTTCCTTTTAGTTAGAAATAGTAATTGGAGACATAGAGTTTAGAGGACTATAGGGTCATTACTTAGTCTTTATAATACTGTTGATCAGATGAAATGAAATAGATGGGCAGTTTTCAAAGCTGTTGCTTGATACATATGATAAGAACAGTTTGTATGACTGGAAGCAGAAACTTGACTCTAGTTATCACAGTGGGAATACAAGCTTCCCACTCGGTTCTCATATCTAAGCCAGTTATTAGAACTAAAATCTATTGATTGAGAGAGAGGCTAGGTCAACTTAAGGAATACAGTTACAATTTCTGCTATAAAGCTTCCCCAGGAGGTTATGTATCCTTTCACCAGGGTTACTATAATCTGAGAAAAAATAAATAGCCAGTAAAAACTCATGCTTTTTTAGAAATTGATTGTGAATTATTGTTACTATCTGAAAAATCAAAATAGCAAATAGAGGAAATATATATATCAGATAACATTTTGTATACTCCAGATAGATACACTTGACTTTCAAACAACTTCCCATATTACTAAGAGATATTTTAGTGGGATAAGCCATAAAAGCCTTTGGAATACCCTCTGCAGCTTCATTTTATTTCCTTACACCACCAAAATAGAAAAACAATGCCTACCTCATGCCATGAGGATTTGTAGAAATTAAAGCACCATCAAATCCTTGAAAGATTCAGCGTTGTTGATTTTTATCACACCTCAATTTATCTTTCCTTGCATTATGCAAACATGCAAGGATCCTTCATGGATTTTGAAGAAAAAGTATGCATTACTGAAAACTTAATAAAACTGGAAGGCCAAATGGAGTTGCCATTTGAGATATTATATCTTTAGCAAATCAATTCGCCCACCATCAGCTGACCTGTAAGACTTTTTGTTTGTTTATTTCTTTGGTGGTAGTAAAGACTATCAGGAGCAGTCTGCCTTATAATATGGAGAGTAATTTGATCCTCTATCTCTGAACTACGATGTCAGCTTTTCTGTTCCCTGTAATGCAGTTTTCCCAAAGAACCTTAATATTTGATAACCTATAAAATATTAAGTTTATCTATTAAGTAAATGACATTCTATTAATTGGACTGAGTGACATTAAGTAGACAGTACCCTTGATCTCATACCAAGAGACTTATATGTCAAAAGGAATTAAGTCTTGTGAAAATTCAGGGTCCTATTGTATCAGTGAAATTCCTAGTAGTCTATTGTTCTGAGGTATGCTGGGATATCCTTTCTAAAGTGAAACTGGTTGTTGTATCTTGTGGCACTCTCCACTAGGAAGGAGTGGGTAATTCTGGTTTTAGGATGCAACTATATATTTACGTATGCAACTCAAAAGACCTCTAGTTCTGACTGGAGCTCAAATCAAGAAAAGGTTCAGCAAGGGATAGAGCTATGGTACAAGAAATCCTGCAAGTGGAGCCTTATATGCCAAGAAACCAATTCAATTCTCTCTCTGCTGAACTATTCTTCACATAGGAGCACCCTGTGGCCTGGTTCCTGGCCCTTGTGGAGGTGGAAACTGGAAACTGACTGTCTCTTCATGGAAAAGGAGATAGCCTTATAAACTGAACTACCAGCCAAGAAACATGCATCATCTGACCCATCATACTTCCATATTTTCCATTGGGATTTGGAAGTAGGCAATGCTCTTAAATATTACACAATTGTACTTTTCTAGAGATTCTTCCTCAGATGACACCTACTGCTATAGTATACTAAAGAATAGTCTTATAATCTTAGTTTTGTACTGTTTGAGACACCTTATCCAAAAAAGCTTGACATGGCATAACTGATCAGAGTCCACCCTGATCTCTGTTAGTTCTTTTTCTTTTTTAATATTTTATTTATTTATTTGACAGACAGAGATCACAAGTAGGCAGAGAGGCAGGCAGAGAGAGAGGAGGAAGCAGGCTGCCCGCAGAGCAGAGAACCTGATGCAGGGCTTGATCCCAGAACCCTGAGATCATGACCTGAGCCGAAGGCAGAGGCTTTAACCCACTGAGCCACCCAGGTGCCCCTCTGTTAGTTCTTAAAAGGACATATGATCTGAGACTGGGATCTACGTCTGTTGCATCCATAATGCTGACCAGGTCCTGAACAAACCCATCTGGTGTTTGTTTGTTTGTTTGTTTGTTTGTTTGTTTTTAATTTCAACTTCCCTGAGATGGAGACTATCTGCTGCCTATAAATGCCTATAACCACAATCCTCATGTACTTGTACCCTCCCAGGACTGGAACTCTTGATATTAACATGAATCATCTTAGTCTATTATATGCTTGTTGGTGAGAGGGGAGAAGCCAAAACAGCCTTACCTTATTCTATTGATTCCCAGCACTTTGTCTTTCCTATCTCCATCCAAGATATGCAGTAATAATCTGTACAGTGTGACTTACTGACCACGTGCATATAGATGCCCATGCACATGCACTCACATATAGTAACAGTAGGATACTTGGCATGAAGTCATATTCTGAACTCTGTGCATGCAGATTTGGAGACTGAGGGGACAGGTCCTACAAGCAACATGACCTCACAAGAATCACCATGATGGCTGTATTTTCTGGCTAGTGGGGAAGAATCTATATTCACATGAATCCTCAACGAGAAATTTCCGTTTTCCACAAAAGGGATTAAGAGCTAACTCTCTCTGTGAACAGAATGTTGATTATAGAGAACACAAATCAAAAAGCAAAAGACCAAGTCTGTTGCAGGGAAGAAAGGAGGAGGAGAGATGAAAATGTTTTCCTAATTTATGACTAAGGTAGCTAGACTACATTTTGCAAAATTTTTCAGTTATCTACTATTTATATAAATTTTTGAATACTCATTATATCTACTACTCATATAAATTATTGAATACTACCAATTAAGTAAGGTATATCGAAGTTTTCTCCCTCTCCCAAACATGGGAAATGACAGAAAGAAAGAAAAATAAATTGATATATTTATGATGAGAGTGGTGGGTAGGAAGCAACAGTGGACGAATGTTTTTAGCCAAGTTTTAGAAAAAATGATGGAAAAGTGGTAAGTGACTAGAGAGTTAAAGAAGTTGAATCCATGTGCCCACAGTGGCGAATACCTTCAAGAAGTGAGCTGATAAGCTCTGCAGGTCAGCTGAGGCTCTCAGAGCTTAGAAGCATCACAAAACCTGCAAGCAGGATGTGAAGAGTGGGGCATGGGTGAGTGCCTATGAATAATGTATGTGGCCCTCCAGGGCTTTCCCTGACACATGCATGAGGTCACTGCTACTTCTTATTAATGCTGCAGGAGATGGGATGTTTTGCTATAAAGCAACTGAAGTAAAGAGACTGGAAGTTCCCAAGCACAGGGGAAGGAAGAAGAGAGACAGAGGCTGAGAAACAGGAATTTTGTGACAGCATGCATTAGGAACTGCAGACCCTCAGCAACCTCCCCTAGCACCTGACAAATTATAATCCCCACCCTGGCAGGCCCAGGCAAGAGATGGAAGACTTTTGCCCTAGAGAAACTGAATAACCCAGAGAAAAGTTCTTCAAACTAACACATTTCATTAATTTCAGAATGAATATTCCAGAAGTAATGTTTTTTTGACATGTCTGATTATGATGCCAAACACTTACATGATTTCCGGAAGGGCACACTGACAATGAAGTTTCCATGTACATTGCATTTGCTTGCCCTACAGCACCAACACATTCTTGCTCTAAATAGGTGATAATAAATATTTTCTGAGTCCATGAACAAATTCAGCCCATCCTTGTCAAATCTCATTATCAAACATCACTAAGTGCTGGAAGAAACTTTTGTAGGTCAACTAATATGTTCCCTTGACATAATAACTTCGAAACAGAGTTTTCTATCATATTTCTGTCCAATGTCAAGATAGAAGTGAACAAACTCACATGCAACTTTAGAGCTCTTGTATTTTTGCTTCAGTGAAGCTAAACCAAATTATTTAATCGCTTAAAGTCAATCTCCTATCTTTTCAAAATTTCAGCATCAGCATTCATGAAAGATTTTGGTAGAGTTTCAGACTAGCAACTAAAAAAGACACTAGTAGTCTACCGTGTATCCATGGAAATAGAAAATGAGTAGACTTTTTGATATGATTATGCTATCTTTGGGATAGGTCATAACGACACCAGGTGAAAGGAAATGCAGGACAGAAAACGGCCTGAAGCAAGCCCGTCCTCATTAATTTTATCTCAACTCCACTGCTCTCATTTGTCATTGGCACTGTATCTTTCAACCCTCCAGGTCTGTAAGAAAATGTCTAGTTGTTTCTAAAATTCAGTGCGAAGTCTGGCTTTCAGGAAATATTTTTGATAACTCACTTTCTATTTACTAGAAAGGGTTAAAAATTCCTTATTGTATTAATTTTTTGTTATAGTTAATGTTCTAATTTTCAGAGTAACTCATTGTGCTTCTTTTCACTGATACCCTTAGTAAAGCAGTCATCCTTTCAAAATTTCTTGGTTTTATATACTGCCTCATTGATTCCTATGAGGATTAACTAATATAATGAGTGTAAAGTGCTTAGCACCGTACCTGGCCGAGTAAGTGCACATTAACTGGAAGCTGTTTGGGTTGTTATGTCAGTATCACTATTAGTTTTCAATTTCATGCACTTTACATTTAATATCTTAAAAAAACAATTATTTTCATCTAGCTGGATAATGGTTAAATCACGTAAAACCATATAATCAAATGTTATTCTTTCTTTCTGACATGATCTCTTTCCTTCTTTGTTTTTTTATATTTGAGCATAAATACAAAGTCATGAAGACTCAAGTTTACATAATTGGAGTTTGGAGAATCCTCGTTTTTCTCGGTTATATTAGCTTTTACTGTAAATGCCGAGTAAAGGGTTAATCCCACTTTTGCTTTGTCCTTTTTTTGAATAATCTCCACCAATAAGTATTTCTGTTCCTTTTTATCTGTTAGAGACAGAGAGAAAAATGTATATTTCATATTATTCAGTTATATCCATTTTTTTTACTTGAATATCTGCTCATTAAGCAGCCTTCACTGCATTGGTAGAATATTTGGTGTTCTCTCTTGCTGCATTCAATGTCTTTTATAAAATTTAACTACATTAAATTTCACCAGTCTTTTGTAATTAGAGTTACAAACATTTAGGTGTGTCTTAGATGTATCCCTTTATGCCCATTTTCATGGCATCCCTTCTCCTTTGCATCTATGTTTGACATCTTATATTTTTAACAAAATATAATGAACAGTTGCATTAATTTATGCCACAGTGGCTCTGGCAGACTCCACGTTGACTTTCAGTTCTGCCTTGTTCTCATCTAATACCCTTGAGATACATGTACAGTGAACAACATAATTCATTTAAAACTCGGCTGCAACTGAAAAAACAACCAATGATAACCAGCTTCTCCTTTCCAAGACCTTCTGGGACTCAGTGTAACAATATGTGCATCAACTATACACACGCATACACTCACACTCAAACATTTTTTCCACAACTTTACTCCAATAATACCTTCTCACAGAGCTCTTTCACAACAATGCAAAATTTCTCTGCTAGCTCCTGCCTTCTCAGGATATGCTCCTGCTTTAGATTGCTCGTTAGTGCTTATAACTCTAATACTCTTGGTTTTATTAATTTATGCTTGACTGCCTCTCCCGGAAAAAGTTATAATCCAGAGATTGGGTTTTGTTGGTTTTGCTCACTGCTCTTTTACCAGTGCCTAGAACAGTGTCTGGCATCAGAGGGCCACGTGATGTAACCCCATCCCATTGTGTTCCATGTCAATAGGATTTCCTGGAGCGTAACTAGTGTCCCTGGCATTGTACAAAACAGTGACATCATCTGCCATCCACTAGGCATAAAATAAATGTTAAAGAAATAAATGACTGTATTAACTAGTAAATCAATATCATAGATAAGATATCTTAGGAATATTCAGGACTTTTTTTTAATTAATGTAGAATCTAAAACTGCTCTAAAAACTAAAGTTTTTAAAAAAGAGACTGACAAATTAATCCACGTTTTTATATATATATATATATATATATATATATATGAAGTCATTAAAACTGAGTCTTTTTTTATCATTAATCCAGTGTAGGGTTAAATGAGGTAAATATATACAGAAATACTTTCTAAAATTCAGTAATTCAGAATTCAGGCAGTATTATCAGGCTGAAATTGTCTCTTTGATTTAGGTAACCATCCAGTTTCTGTTTTTCTCTGGATTAAAAAAGGCCAGGCATTTTCACAATATTTATTCTTCCAATCCAGGAGCATGGAACATTTTTCCATTTTTTTGTGTCTTCCTCAATTTCTTTCATGAGTACTTTATAATTTTCTGTGTATAGATTCTTAGTCTCTTTGGTTAGGTTTATTCCTAGGTATCTTATAGTTTTGGGTACAATTGTAAATGGGATTGACTCCTTAATTTCTCTTTCTTCAGTCTTGTTGTTGGTGTACAGAAATGCAACTGATTTCTGTGCATTGATTTTATATCCTGACACTTTACTGAATTCCTGAACAAGTTCTAGCAGTTTTGGAGTGGAGTCTTTTGGGTTTTCCACATATAGTATCATATCATCTGCGAAGAGTGATAGTTTGACTTCTTCTTTACCAATTTGGATGCCTTTAATTTCTTTTTGTTGTCTGATTGCTGAGGCTAGGACTTCTAGTACTATGTTGAATAGCACAAATGTCTATGCTACCTAAAGCAATCTACACATTTAATGCAATCCCTATCAAAATACCATCCATTTTTTTCAAAGAAATGGAACAAATAATCCTAAAATTTATATGGAACCAGAAAAGACCTCGAATAGCCAAAGGAATATTGAAGAACAAAGCCAAAGTTGGTGGCATTACAATTCCGGACTTCAAGCTCTATTACAAAGCTGTCATCATCAAGACAGCATGGTACTGGCACAAAAACAGACACATAGATCAGTGGAACAGAATAGAGAGCCCAGAAATCGACCCTCAACTCTATGGTCAACTAATCTTCGACAAAGCAGGAAAGAATGTCCAATGGAAAAAAGACAGCCTCTTCAATAAATGGTGCTGGGAAAATTGGACAGCCACATGCAGAAAAATGAAATTGGACCACTTCCTTACACCACACACAAAAATAGACTCCAAATGGTTGAAGGACCTCAATGTGAGAAAGGAATCCATCAAAATCCTTGAGGAGAATGCAGGCAGCAACCTCTTCGACCTCAGCCGTAGCAACATCTTCCTAGGAACAACGGCAAAGGCAAGGGAAGCAAGGGCAAAAATGAACTGTTGGGATTTCATCAAGATCAAAAGCTTTTGCACAGCAAAGGAAACAGTTAACAAAACCAAAAGACAACTGACAGAATGGGAGAAGATATTTGCAAACGACATATCAGATAAAGGGCTAGTATCCAAAATCTATAAGGAACTTAGCAAACTCAACACCCAAAGAACAAACAATCCAATCAAGAAATGGGCAGAGGACATGAACAGACATTTCTGCAAAGAAGACATCCAGATGGCCAACAGACACATGAAAAAGTGCTCCACGTCACTTGCCATCAGGGAAATACAAATCAAAACCACAATGAGATATCACCTCACACCAGTCAGAATGGCTAAAATGAACAAATCAGGAAATGACAGATGCTGGAGAGGATGTGGAGAAAGGGGAACCCTCCTCCACTGTTGGTGGGAATGCAAGCTGGTGCAACCACTCTGGAAAACAGCATGGAGGTTCCTCAAAATGTTGAAAATAGAACTACCCTATGACCCAGCAATTGCACTACTGGGTATTTACCCTAAAGATACAAACATAGTGATCCGAAGGGGCACGTGTACCCGAATGTTTATAGCAGCAATGTCTACAATAGCCAGACTATGGAAAGAACCTAGATGTCCATCAACAGATGAATGGATAAAGAAGATGTGGGTGTCGGAGTGTCGGAGAGCTCGCAGGTTTTATTTTTTTTTAAAGATTTTATTTATTTATTTGACAGAGAGAGATCACAAGTAAGCAGAGAGGCAGGCAGAGAGAGAGGAGGAAGCAGGCTCCCCGCGGAGCAGAGAGCCCGATGTGGGGCTTGATCCCAGGACCCTGAGACCATGACCCGAGCCGAAGGCAGCGGCTTAATCCACTGAGCCACCCAGGCGCCCCAAAGCGTTTGGTTTTAGTAGAGATAAATGTGGAAGTATATCTCTCTGGTTACTAAGCAAACTATTCTTTGCTCTCAGGCATTTGCTTTCCCCCAAAGTTAATCAGATCCAGTCATGTTACTGCCCAGTATCTTTGAAGACCACCATTTGGTCTTGTCTGACTTCCTTCATCTCTCTGCATGCTCCTGTCTCTCTATTTCAAAAAATAGTGGGCTGTTTTTTGTCCCAAAGATAGGCTCCTCCACTTGCTTCCTATCAAATGCACCCAGACATTCTTTAACTGTCACTCTTCCTTCCCATTTAGGGAAATCCTCAGAGGATATCTAGATTTTTCACTGTCTCAAGAAAGAAGAAAGAAAGCAACACACCTTGGGTGAAGACCAGTTTTTTCCCAGCCTCCTCTCCATCTGTGAAATACTTCTCAACTGGTAGGGAAGAAGATTAAGGAGAAGGGTTCCATGTTATAACGTTTCTTCTTCTTCGAGATCATCTTCTTATGGCTGCTCAATTTTACACCAATGTATGCATTTCTGTAATTTTTTTTTCTTTGTTTGAGCCACTGGTAATGTGGCCTCTGGTAAAGAGGTCAAATAAACTAGCAGAGACGAAATTTTAGTATCAACTAATCCACCAGGATCGGTGACTCAAGAGGGTTTAATCATCCTTTGTTCCTGTTTAAGAAGTCCAGCTTGTAGGTGCAGAGAGCACTGTCTTCATGTTAAGTCACAAAGACTGTCTCACTTCAAAAATTAGTTTATCTAGACCAATATACCAGTCAAAATCAATTCAATATTAACTCTTCTTCCCAAATTGAGGCCTTACTTTTGACTAAATCTGAAATGATACAGATGATATTTCTGGCTTTTTCTGTCTCCTTTTTAATTTTTCCTCCTCCCATCTGCCCAGTTGCTAGCTATTTCTGACCCTGCCGAGGTCAGAGTTCAGAGAGGAAGTGTACTAAGAAGAAAGGTAAGAGGGATAAGCTCCTCATCAATCAGATACTATTTCCACCCACTTTGTTCTCACTCAGCTGGTGGATATTTACAGATGACTCACTGCCTTGAGGTATACTTTTTTCTGGGCTCGTTCTTGGTAGACTCCATCATTGGATACTTGTTCACGTAGGTCTCTTGACTCTAGAAGATGAATTTGTATCCCTAGCGGTAAGTTGTAACCCTTTCCTCAGCTCTTAGGAAACTGGTCCTTTTATCCATCTTCTTGCTTCTGGGTTCTGTTGTCCTTCCAGGTCCCACATCAGTTCTAGGGAAAACACCCTCACCCTGACAAATCCTTGGAGAAGAGGACTATCCTAACATAGCCTGGTCTACTACACACATTGCCTGCTTTAGCTTTCTTTGGAGTAAATCTTGTCCCAGACCTTTGGGTCTCCCAGTAGTAGAGAACATATTTCAAGCTCTCCAGTCCACCCAAGGAAGAGCCCCTCACAAGGTGTTTGATATAAGTTCCCCCACCCCACCTCCCTCCCAGTTGTAAACTGTTTTTTGGAATGTATGTAATGAAAATCTGTCTCACTTTGATATCTAGTAGGTATTTTATTGGCAGCCAAAATGAGGGAGTAATAGTTCTGTTCTATCTTAATATCCTGTGTTACAGCTTTCAAATACATGAGGATTTTGGTGGGTACATGTAATTCATTGATCATTTCATATAATCACAGACATTCATAGAACACCATCATTGTGCCAAGAATTATGGGTGGTAATAAGGACACTAACTAACATAATTAAAACCAAATTTCTACTTGATTGTTATTTTCATGATTAAAGTAAAATAAATAACAGAATAATAATCTAACTCTGAAATACTCTTTCAAAAATATTTAACAATAACTTTCCCAATTTGTACACTATTTAACACTAACTTTTATCAGGAAAAGATAGCAAAGATGCATGAGCATAGCTTTGTTTTTTTGTTTTTTTTTTTTCTGCTTTATTTGATACCTGTTTCAGTGCCCTGATCCTTATTTTCTAGGGTTAATGATCAGAAAAAATAAGACTCCTTTGTAAAACCTCTAGTTCTGAAACTATCTTTTTACTTTTGTTGTTTTAATTTTTATTTTTTTATTGAGGCTGGTTAATATATAGTTTCAGGTATACAACACAATGATTTGATAATTGCATATACTGTAAAATGATCACAATAAATTTAATTAACACCTGTCACTTTACATAGTTACACAATTTTATTTTCTTGTGATGAGAACTTTGAGGATCTCTTGTTTTAGGAACTTTCAAATATGCAATACAGTATTATTAGCTACAGTCACCATGTTATACATTATCTTCCCACAACATTACTTTATAACAGAATGTGTGTACCTTTTGATACCTTTCACCCTTACACTAATATATACATTTCTGTGCTGTGATTCTTATCTTCAGAATTCTTATAAGATGGGTGTTCAGACATATCTAACTCATATGCCTGATACCTTGTCCCTTACTTACTCCTTTGGTATCATAGTGACTGCTTGCCTATATGTTCCAAATCTACAGAACTGGGGATCACAAAGCAAGGGTAGTACCTTAAATTCCATATTCTATCCATAAGTTTTCCCAACCTCCTTCCACCAATACAGGCACACTGTTTTACAACATAACTTCTACACGTGGGAATAAAATGAAGCCCAAACTTCCCTCTTTCCCAGAACAAACACAAAGTTAGACATTGATATTCTGTTGTACTCATTAGCAAGTAAAAACCAAATGCTCCAATATAGTACTATATGAGGTATTCATGCATTTCTTTGTGTGAATTTAAATCGGTAGTTTTGGAAGCAGACACTGAGGAAAGTTTCAAGAGGGAAGTAATTTTGATGAAATACTTTACTGTTGTGCACATTTATTTGAACAAAATGATAGAATAATGTGTGCATGTTTGGAAGGAATAAGTTTAAAGGACTTCAGATAAGGCTCAAGTCAGTATTTTCTTTTTTTTTTCTATGTTTTAATAAATATGGACAAATTACTGTTGTGGTTTTTAAATTAAAATCATTTCTACATATTATGGTCACTTTTTAAATACTGTAGCTTTGCTTAGGTATGGCTATGTCTTATCCACTTAGGGACTTCTTTTTTTTTGTATGTATTTCGAATTTCTGAGCCTCTATTTTCTCATTGTTGTAGGGACTGAGTATGACAATAATATTGAATTATCTTGTAAGCTCTGGAATGCTAGAAAAAAATAAAGAGGAAGAGGATGGCAAATAAAACCATCATTATCTGGATCATCATTTTCCAACCATTGGACTTCAGAGTTATTCCAGGAAACTCACAACATTGAGGGTCAAAATAAAGTCAGATTCCATTCTACTTTCCTGTAAAGTAATAAAATAAATACTTTAAAGTTTTTGCTTTTAACATAATTCAGAACACTCTAGTGCTTATTCAGTAAGCATGTGTAGCATTACTGGCAAGCAAGTAGCACTCGTAATTCAACTGTTCAATCAGCTCGACAACCACTCAGTAGTTTTTTTTTTTTCCATTTTATTTATTTTTTCAGCGTAACAGTATTCATTCTTTTTGCACAACACCAAGTGCTCCATGCAAAACGTGCCCTCCCCATTACCCACCACCTGTTCCCCCAACCTCCCACCCCTGACCCTTCAAAACCCTCAGGTTGCCCCAACCTCCCACCCCTGACCCATTGAGAAGTTTCCAATCCAGTCATGTATTGTTTTTTATTCTAAAAGTGGACTAATGATTAAAAATAGGGTTTAAGAAATATTGGTATTATATAGAGCATATGTATCATATATCATGAACCCTATGTATCATGAACCATGCAAAAACGGAAAATATTTTTTTAATGGTGAAGAGAATGAATAACATACATTTTTTTTTATTTTTTTTTCACTTTATTTATTTTTTCAGTGTAACAGTATTCATTCTTTTTGCACAACACCCAGTGCTCCATGCAAAACGTGCCCTCCCCATTACCCACCACATGCAGAAAAATGAAATTGGACCACTTCCTTACACCACACACGAAAATAGACTCCAAATGGATGAAGGACCTCAATGTGAGAAAGGAATCCATCAAAATCCTTGAGGAGAATGCAGGCAGCAACCTCTTTGACCTCAGCCGTAGCAACATCTTCCTAGGAACAATGGCAAAGGCAAGGGAAACAAGGGCAAAAATGAACTATTGGGATTTCATCAAGATCAAAAGCTTTTGCACAGCAAAGGAAACAGTTAACAAAACCAAAAGACAACTGACAGAATGGGAGAAGATATTTGCAAACGACATATCAGATAAAGGGCTAGTATCCAAAATCTATAAGGAACTTAGCAAACTCAACGCCCAAAGAACAAACAATCCAATCAAGAAATGGGCAGAGGACATGAACAGACATTTCTGCAAAGAAGACATCCAGATGGCCAACAGACACATGAAAAAGTGCTCCACGTCACTCGGCATCAGGGAAATACAAATCAAAACCACAATGAGATATCACCTAACATACAACATTTTGAAAGAGATTGGTAAATGTTTATTAATCAGACAAACTAATGTGGAGCTATTCTTCTCAATATAAGGAAGAAGAGCTCACATCTTGTCCAGAATATGCCTCTCCCTACCTCTGTGACTTTTGTTTGAGGTATTATGAAAATAGTTTGAAAACTAATATAACAAATACTTTTTTTTAATGATTCCAAATTTAAAAGACGTTTTTCGTTAGAGTGACGAGTAGCTGATAATTTTTCATTTGGATGTTTTGATGCTGCTTCCTAAGCCTATCTTCGATATTCTTTTTTTTTTTTTTAAGATTTTATTTATTTATTTGACAGAGAGAGATCACAGGTAGATAGAGAGGCAGGCAGAGAGAGAGAGAGAGAGGGAAGCAGACTCCCTGCCGAGCAGAGAGCCCGATGCGGGACTCGATCCCAGGACCTGAGATCATGACCTGAGCTGAAGGCAGCGGCTTAACACACTGAGCCACCCAGGTGCCCCTATCTTCGATATTCTTCATGAAAATTCTTTTAAATTTATTTTTAGCCAATCATTAAATAAACGGAATCACTTATATCCGTGGTCTTTATAGTATCAGATGGTGGCGTCAGAATGATGCCTAACAACTGAGTTTAATGAGGAAAACTAGCTTATAAGAGAAAATACATCTGAATCTCCTTAAGAGGAAACCAACTTATAGCTCTTATCTATTAAATATAGCGATGCTTTCTTCAAATACATTTAAGATGTTTTCTGACTTAATTTAAGACAGATATTTGGGACCATCTGTTTTCTTATACTTATTTACTAAGGAAAGTAATAGGAGTTTTTATGTGAGTAGTAAAGAATAACATTTCAAATAGCACCAAAGTCAAAGGGAGAATAAAATAGTGGTTAAGAACAAATAAAATTTCTAATCATGCTGTATGTGGTGTCTGTCCATGGATGGATACATCATGTATAATTGCTAAGTTCTACTTCCTCATTTTGAAATGGTGAATGTAATAGGACATATTTTTTGAGTCAGAAAAATTAAAAAGAGAATACATGTAAATAGATGGCACATTACCTGGAACATAGGAAATTCTCAGTAAGTGTTTTGGCTCTTATTATTAAGATCAGTAAATAAGATACATGCTTAAAATAAAATCAGTAACCTGGTATCTCCTACGGTTCCAAAAATTTGCCTTAAGTACAAAGGATGAGTTCTTATTATATCAAAAACTATTGGAGCACCTGGGTGGCTTAGTGGGTTAAAGCCTCTGCCTTCGGCTCAGGTCACGATCCCAGGGTTCTGGAATCGAGCCCCGCATAGGGCTCTCTGCTCCGCGGAGAGCCTGCTTCCTCCTCTCTCTCTGACTGTCTCCCTGCCTACTTGTGATCTCTGTATGTCAAATAAATAAATAAAATCTCAAAAAAAAAAAACAACTATTTACTAGGATTACAGTTTATATACCTTCAATATGAAAATGAGATACCCAGAATTTTATAGTGAAAGCAAAATAGCATAATTAAGGAAATATTTCACATTTGTTTTAAAACAAATCTCATTTCCAGTACCATAATGATACACTTTTACAAATAATATCAGAACAAACAATAAATTTATGAAACTAATTGGCTTCATACAAGCTGAGCTAATGAGTGTTGTTTGGGTCAGATCCTCAAATTACAAATAAATGTTATCGTTTATCAACTGAACACTTTCCTAATAAATCTTTGCACTCCTTTTACTTTACAGGCATATTGTTTGTGATTCCCTTCTGATTTAGTAATACATGTTTACCTGTGTCTGACCTCTCACACGGAGGAAACTTTTACCTTCAAACAGCAGCTAATTCAAATACTGCATAATGCAAAATATAATTTACACACTTTAACTGCACTACCACAGTCATTTTTCATCTCCCCCAACAGATCTACCTCAGAAGTGTTTGCTTCTACGGAGAAACTCCCAGTGCACCTTTACAAAGAAGCATTCATCTGTGTTCTGCTGGCAAAGACCACCCTCAGTGTGGACAGCAAGTTTTCCTTTCTATTTGATTCATGGGATGTTTATGTGGATAATTCCCTTGAAATCCAGCTTGATTTATAAACAATCTTCTCCACTCTATTGAGCCATTAAATCCCGAGCACACTTGTAATATACATAGAGATAATAATGGCATCCAAAAGAAGAGTCCAGCAAAAATTATTTCCATGAGAACATTTTTAGAGGGATGAAGTAATATTAGCTACCAAGGTAAGCAATATAAGATTTCTCAAATGAAGATAAGAAAGATGGCATCTCTTTGATCTCAAGGATGAGGATTGTTTTAACATATGCATATTGCACTGTATAAAAGAAGATAGGAACTATGGCTCACTTAGCTTCGTTTTATTTTTACCACCTAAAATTCCTTTTGTCTCACTCATATGTTTTATTTATTTATTTATAGGCTAACTTATGATGGAAACAAAATATGGAAGTTGCTAAACTAAGTACAAATTTATTCCTCATTTATCTACATACCAATTATAAGAAATTTGTATTTTAGGGTGCCTGGGTAACTCAGTGGGTTAAAGCCTCTGCCTTAGGCTCAGGTCATGGTCCGGGGTCCTGGGATTGAGCCCCGCATCCGGCTCTCTGCTCAGTGGGAGCCTACTCCCCCCCCACCTTCCTGCTTCTCTGCCTACTTGTAATCTCTGTCAAATAAAATCTTTAAAAAAAGAAATTTGTTTTTCGTATGTTATTATAAACCTTCATTCCTTCTGAAACAAATCAAGGAAAATATGAATAAATGAATAATGATAAATAATGAGCTAAGAAACAGTGGTGAATGTATGACTAGTAGGATGAGAGAAAATAACTGTATTAGTTAAAGGATTTCCTGGGAGATGGGGTAAATGTGAAAGAATTGAGGTTTCAATTAAAAAAAAATGATGCATAATAGGGCAGCAGAAAGTCCCTTAAACATATCTTTTTCAAGGGCCTGCCACGCATTTTTTTTAAATTTTTTTCCTTTTACCATCCTTGGCCTCCTTCCTACATCTCACTTCTCTCTATTCTAAAACATTTATGGTAATTGACACCAAATCCTCAGTTACTGTGGTTTAATTTAAAAAAATCATTCTATTAATATGATAAAATTAGTTATTCATATCCCTGATATTAAAGGATGGAAAGAAATTGGTAGGGTATCCAAGTAGTGAAATAAAAGAAAGAGAAGAAAGAAAGAAAGAAAGAAAGAAAGAAAGAAAGAAAGAAAGAAAGAAAGAAAGAGAGGGAGAGAGAAAGAAAAGAGGAAGGAAGAAAAGAGAGAGAGAAGTGAAGAGCAGTAAAGCTCGGATGGATGAAGGGAGAAAACCAATTACTCATTGAAGGTGCCAAGAGAAGAACTGATGATATGAATTCATCACTTCTCACCATAAAAGTGAATGACGGCACAGACACAAGGACTCAGGAATGAGAAGAAAAAAGTGTATGCAGCGTTCTTCTCTTTATACCTGATTGAGATATGAAAAGAAAATGAGGGACTGGATTACTAAAGAAAAATTCCAGACAGTTAAGCAATTTAAGGAATGATTCATTTTGAGATATGGCCATCAATTATTTATAAGGGTTAATAAATAGATTTATAAGCAAGAGGTACATGGAATCTAGAAATACATAAATGGCCTACAAATTATTTACAACCCTGACAAGTCATAACACATGAACTACCGCTGAAAACACCATTTACTTGACTTTAAAATTTGCACCATAAACTATAAATGGACCGGTTATGGAGCATCAGCCATTTGCAATGTGCTGTGCAATATTTAACATCAACTAAATGTGTTTTCACTAGCTGCTGACCAGTTGGACTAATTTAATAAGAAATCCTAGTGCCTAATGATTTATTTGTAGGTAAAATGATCATAAGTATTTAATGGTCTTAATATCAGAGAAGTAATTCTCAAATAGAATACCATAACTCAGATTTAGTGCATGCAGTTTATATCAGGCATACAAAATTTAAAAATAAAAATAAAAACAATTGCCAGAAAAAATTATGCCACCTATTACTTTTATCGCCATAGGCTTCCAGCTTTTCATATTTACTTTTTCTCTTTTATTTTCACATTCAGGTCTTCTCATAATCTTCCTTTCATTTGTGCAACCGCTCTCATTTCTTTGTACCTCTTTTGTTCTAATTCTCTAGTTATTCACAGCAAGCTCTTGGTTTTCAAAGGGGGATGTACTTCAGGGAGCCTGGGTGGCTCAGTGGATTAAGCTGCTCCCTTCGGCTCAGGTCATGATCTCAGGGTCCTGGGATCGAACCCCACATCAGGCTGTCTGCTCCGCGGGGAGCCTGCTTCCTCCTCTCTCTCTCTGCCTGCCTCTCTGCCTACTTGTGATCTCTCTCTGTCAAATAAATAAATAAAATCTTTAAAAAAAAAAAAACAAAGGGGGATGTACTTCTTTTTTGTATGGCAGTAAACAAGTGGAAATATTCCTTAGTTATCCTGCTTGCTGAATGAACAGCTGCAATCACCAGAGTATGCCATCATCTCAGAGACTCGGTCACAATTCTCAGTCCAGTTGGTGTCTTATTGTGTCCTTGTTCATCTGGAAGCCCCTCCCACAAATGTAATGTCTACAAATGCATATAAGTTTATGATAATAACTTAGAGTGACATCTAAATTTATTATTTTGTGTATTCCTGAAAGAGGTAATAAATAATCTGTCTTTAAAATGCCACGACATCACAATCTCTTTGTATTTTGTTTCATTTGTGGTCATAGGCTAAATTACGCTGGAAACAAAATATGGAAGTTGCTGAACTAAGTACAAGATTATTCCTCATTCATCCTATGTGCCAATTATAATATTTCAGAGGGCTTTGTTCATCATGTTCATTCAGACACCCCAACTGGAGGAGCCCCCTACTCAACACTGGACTCCAAGACACTGGTAAGAAGAGAAGCTGAAACCAGTTTCAGTTTAGGACCATCAGTTCCTGTTTGCATTTTATTGTATCGTAAAATAGCTTTAAGACGTTTCCCCAATCCTTGTCATTTGACAATTTAAATTTATTTTTATTATTTTTTAAAGATTTTATTTGTCAGAGAGAGAGCATGCACAAGCAGGGGGAGTGGCAAGCAGAGGGAGAAGCAGGCTCCCTGCTGAGCAAGGATCTAGATGTGGGTCTGGATCCCAAGACCCTGGGGACATGACCTGAGCTAAAGGCAGATGCTTAACTGACTGAGTCACCCAGGCATCCATCCATCTTTAATATGTAAAATATTAATGTAGTTGAAAAGTCAAACATGTATAAAACATGTGCTCAGAAAAGCCCCACACATAGTAGTTAACATTTTTATTTGGTTTCTATTTTATTCTTCTTGTGTTTATTATTTTTCAAAGAATAACATGTCTCTCAGAAAATGTAACATAGTTTATTCTGTTTTCTTCCTCTAAACAATATCAATCCAGGAAATTACACCATGTCAACTTACAGAGCCCTTCCTCATTGTGTTTCTAGAGCTGCACATTCTCTACTATGAGAATGCATGTCTTCTCCAACTGATCACCTCTGTATGGTTAGGTAGGCTGTGTCTAATATTTCACTGGTATAATGATGCTTCAGTGACTATCTTGTGCATATCAGTGTTCATGTTGTCGAAAGTATACCTGTAGGATAAACTTTTGCCGAAGAGGATACTGCCAAAAATTTAACTTCTGCTCAATTTCATAAGTGAGAAGGGTTTATTATCATTCCCTTCATTATGAGTGTATCTGACATTTTCCCATATGTCTGAAGAACACTTGTTTAATTTTCTGTGAATTCTCTCTTCATGTCTTTCATCCATTTTTCAAAAGTATTTGTATTCCCTCAAGTATTAGACTTTTTTTATACATTACAGATATATATCTTTATATATATACATATTTAGGGATATACTATTTAATATTTTATATACTCTTATATTTAATATAAATATGTATATTTACAAATATATATTTTATATATTTATAGATATTATCTCTGATTCATACTTCAATATTTTCTTCTAGTGTGTTGTCTCTGTACTTTGCATATGATGTAGTTCTTTCAGATGAAACAAATTTTTTCTTCATTTTTATGTCAAATCTCTCTTATTGCTTCTTCACTTTGAGTAACAGAAAATTTCCTCTCCATATCAAAGTTATAAAAGGAGTCACCCAATTTTTCTTCTAGTGTGTTTGTACTGTTCTACTATTTTTACATTTGCAACTCTGGTCTATTTGAACTATTTTTATTAGAGTACAGATTTAAGGTGTTTCATCCTCAATAAAGCTGTCTACTGAATAGCACTTCTCTTTATTTTTCTATTCTAATCTCTTCCTAATTCCTCTCTATAATTTCCAGTCTCTAACAATTATCTTATCTAAAGCTACATCAGAATCATTAAAGAGGCTGAATAATCTGCCGTATAAATATAAGTTTCCCCTATATCGATTCTTACTTTTCTATTTAACTTTGCTTTGGGAACAAAGAACTTCAATATCTTAGTGGCATAAACAACAAAGATTTACTTCTGGTCACATTAAGTGATGGCACTGGGTTATTGTGTTTCAGGTTGGCTGGGCCACAGGTAGACTGGGTTTCTGTCCCTCATCCCTTCTTGTTCCAGGGATCAGACAGAAAAAGGCCTCTCTCTAGGTATGCTTTTATTTCATGCAGAAAGCAGAAACAAGAGAGCACTAGTTAAACCAGCAATCACATTAAACTTCCACCCAAATGCCAAACACACCACTCAGCCAAGACAGGTTACTCTTCCAAACCCAAAGTCAATGAAACAGGGAGGTCATGTAATAACAGGCAGAAAAGTAGCATCCTGCAAAAGGGAAGGTGAAAATAGCTGGGAAAAATGAGTCTTACATATTGCCTCTGTTTAATTTAATAATAAAAGTGAGATTTAACAATGTTAAATTACAAATAAAAAGTAACCTTAGAAAATCTGGAGGATACAAAAAATGTAAGTAAGGAAGCAAGCATGAAGTATAAACTCAACATTTAGATATAAAAACTACTAATGTTTTATGTATCTCTATGAGTTAGTTCCAAGTATTATCAATTTTTCCAATGCTATTATTACTGGGTGAAATAAAATTTTCTTTTAGCAAAGATGGCTATATTTATGTGTGGTATATTAAAATATATATACTTCAGGTGCGCAAAAATGTCTTGAAGTTTACTAATTTTTTTTTTTCTGCCTTGAGCCTTTTAAAGTACTATTTCTGTTCTTTTAAATCTGTCTATGGAAAGGGACTTTTAAATGACAGTTCATTTATTTTCTACATGAGTCATCCAATTAAAGGACCTTTACCAAGGTTGTTAGACTTTCAAATTTACATAATTTGACAGTTGGCTCATTTGATAGCCTTTACTTTAAGAATGTCATCTTGCAAAAAAAAAAAAAAAAAAAAAAAGAATGTCATCTTGCTAGTTGTCTATTTTATTCTTTTAAAATTATGCTTATGCTGTTGAAGACTGCAGAAAGAATGACTCAAAAATCTTAGCCTGAATATGCTTAATTCATAGACCACAACTTTCTTGAGAACCTTGTATCCCCAAAATCAATGATAGAGCATAGGCACTGGATGCATTTTGAAAGGATACATTAAAGAATCATGTGTCCCCCCAACCCATGCTCAAATTGATTAAAGAAAAATCCAGTTTCATACAAGTCACAGGCATGTTCTAGGGAATTTCTGACCTTTTCAACAAATATGATTCGAGAGCCTTCTATGTGACAGACAATCTGCTATATATCAGGGCTAAATTGATGAATAAGATAGTGCTCTGCTGTTGGCAGCAAGGAACTTTCAGCAGGCTCTGGGCAAGAGCCATGAATGGACAGATATTAGCAATGTATCTTCAGATGCAACATTTAGACAGGTTAGGCTAACCCAGAGGTTCTCATTCTTGAATGCATATCAGAATAGCCTGTATGATTTTTAATAATATCAATACTTTGGTCTCACCCAATTCTAATTTAATTAGCTTGGGATAAGGATTGTACATAGATTGTTTTAAAAGCTCCTCAGGTAATTCTTACATACAACCTTGGTTCAGAATCATTAGTCTAATTTTTATACTACCTTGCTATTATGAATGTGGTTCTTAGACTAGCATCATTTCTATGGCATAAGAGGTTATTAGAAAGGTAGAATCCTAGGGCTCATCTCAAACTTAATTTATCAGAAGCAAAATTTTGGTAAGATCTTTCAGGTAATTTAGCTGTTTATTAAAATTTAATAAGTGCTATGTTCAGTATATAAGTTATTAAGACAAAATGATGTCTTGGGGACGGTTGAGAGAAACGAGTGGTATAATACCAAATTTTCTTGGTAAAACCACCAAGTATCCACAGTCTATACTACAGATTGACAAATTCAGTAATGATCATCAGCTAGATCTTATCTATAGACTTAACACATTTTATAAATATATTAATGTTGAAGCTGGCCAAAGGGGATTTTCAACATTTACTCAAAGAGTTTTAAGATATAGCAATGAGGGCATGAAGGAGATAAGTTCCATGAGGACAAATTCAAAAGCTTCTTACTAAAGCTTAAAGATATGGGCATTTAAGTATGTATTTAAAAGACAACCCAAGTCATGCCCGGCAGAACCTTGAGGAGCAGACAGAGTACTAAAGCTCTGATCAAAGATCTCAGATTTGATTTCTTCCTGCAGGAGTTCTGTTTGGCAAGACCTTTTAAAATATAGTGAAGTTGGCTTAAAATTGGGTTTGGTAAGAGAAAAGTCTTGGTTATTTCTAATGTTTGAGTCTCTGTTTGTTGATTTTTTTTAATGCAATAACAAGTAAACAGATTGAATCACTAATCAAAAACAAAAGAACAAAGAAAACCCAGGACGAGATGGCCTCATAGGTGAATCCAAACAAACATTTAAAGAATACCACTTCTTCTCAAACTTCTCCAAAAAATAGATGAGGAGGGAACACTTCCAAACTTATTTTATAAGGCCAGCATCATACAATACCCTACCAGACAAGGACCCTACAAGAAAAGAAAAATACAAGCCAGTATTTCTGATGAACATAGATGCAAAAATACTCAACAGAATATAAGCAAGCCAAATTCAAAAACACATTAAAAGGATCATATATGTGATGACCAAGTGGAATTTATTCCAAGGATGTAATGATGGTTCAAATTCTGCAAATCAGGCAATGTGATACACAGCATTAACAAAATAAAGGATAAAAATCATATGATCATGTCAATAGTTGTATAAGTATTTGACAAAATTCAACATCCGTTCATGAAAAAACTCTGAAGACCTCACAAGGAAGGTTTACATACCTCAACATAATGAAGTACAAATATAACAAGCCCACAGCTAACATCATATTCAATACTGAAAAGTTGAAATCTTTTCCTTTAAGTTCAGGACCAAGATAAGGAAGCTTATCTAGTATTTTAAGGCTAGTATTTTAAGTCCTAGTGAGAGCAATTAGGCAAGAAAATAATAAATTATTATTTATTTTAATTAGGCAAGAAAAATAAATAAATGATATGCATTCAAGTTAGAAAAGAAGAAATAAAATTGTCTCTGTTTCCAAGTGACATATTATTACATAGAGAAAATTCTAAATTCTCCACCAGAAAATATTTAGGACTAGTAAATAAATCTGGTAAAGTTGCAGAATTCAGGATTCAAAATCAATATATGAAAACCAGTTACATTTTTAAACATTAACAACTATCACAAAAAGAAATTAAGAAAACAATCCCATTAAAAGGAATAGCTTTAAAAATAACAATAAAAAGAATAAAATACTTGGGGTGCCTGGGTGGCTCAGAGGGTTAAAGCCTCTGTCTTCAACTCAAGTCATGACCCCAGGGTCCTGGGATCGAGCCCCACATCAGACTCTCTGCTCCGCAGGGAGCCTGATTCCCCCTCTCTCTCTGCCTGCCTCTCTGCCTACTTGTGATCTCTGTCTGTCAAATAAATAAATAAAATCTTTAAAAAAGAAAAAAAAAGAATAATATACTTAAGAACAAATTTAACCAAGGAGATGAAAGATGTATACAACAAAAACTATAAGACACTGAGGAAAGAAAATGAAAAAACAAATAAATGGAAAGATATTTTGTGCTCATGGATTGGAAGAATATTGTTAAAACGTTTACAATACCCAAAGCAATCTACTGATTCAATGCAATCCCCATCACAGTCCCCAAAGCACTTTTCACAGGAATAGAACAATCCTAAAATTTGTATGGAAGCATGAATAGCCAAAGCAATCATGAGAAGATCAAAGCTAAAGATATTACTTCCCTGATTTCAAACTAGAGTACAAAACTACAGTAATCAGAACAGTAGAGTATTGTCACAAAATCAAATACATAGGTCAACAGAACAGAAGCAAGAGCCCAGGGGAAAGAAAATTCTATAGATATATGGTCAACTAACCTTCAAAACATGAGACAGAGAAATAAACGTTTTCAAGAAACGTATTGAGAAAACTGATAGCCACATGCAAAAGAATGAAATTGGAACCCTGTCTTACACTATACACAAAAATCAACTAAAAAAAGGATTGGACTAGTACCTAAGACCTGAAGCTATAAAACTCCCAGAAAAAAATATTGCATAAGGTCCCAGACATCGATCTTAAAAATTACTTTTCTTCATTAGACAACAAAAGCAAAAGCTACAAAAGCAAAATAGGCAAATGGGACTTTATTAAACGAAAAAGCTTTTTCTGTACAGGAAAGGAAACTATCAAAAATATGAAAAAGAAAACCTATCAAACTGGAGATATTTGCAAAAAAAAATCTAATATACAAAGAACTCATACAATTCAATAGCAAATACACACACACACACACACGCACATGCATACATACACACATACCCTAGTTTAAAAACAAAAACAAAAACAAAACAAAACAAAACAAAACAAAAAAAAAACAGGCAAAGGACCTGGATAGACACTTTTCCAAAGAAGATATACAGACGGTCAGTAGGTAAATGAAAAGTGGCCCAACATCACTAATCATCGGGAAATGCAAATAAAACCATAGTGGGATATCACTTTACACCTGACAAAATGTGTATTATCAAATAGACAAGAAATAACACATACTGATGAGGACAGGAAAAGGGTTCCCTAATGTACTGTTGGTAGTTTTGTGACCTGGTGCAGCTTATATGAAAAACAGTATGGAGATTCCTCCAGAAATCAAGAATAGAACTACCATATGATTCAGTAATTCCATTTCTGGGTATATACCCAAATTAAACAAAACCATTATCTTGAAGAGATACCTGAAGAAAATATGATCTGTACACGCATGAAAAAAAGAAGAGGAAATCCTGCCATTTCTGACAACATGGATGAAGCTGAAGGGCATCGTAACAAGTGAAATAAGCTATAGAGACAAAGACTAATAGTTTAATTAAAAAAAATGTTGGACTCATAGAGAAAGAGTAGAAACTAAAGTGATTGCCACGGGCTTGAAATGGAGGAAATAGGAAGATGTTGATATACACAGGACAGAATTTCAGTTATGAGTATGTTTTGAGGACCTAATGTTTAACATGATGACTATAGTTGATAACACTATACTGAATAAACAAAATTTGATGAGAGTAGAACTTAAATGTTCCCACACATACAAAAATAAATATGTGAGGTGATGGATATATTTATTATTAACTCTAGGGGGAAATCTGTTCACAATGTATATGTATACTGAATCATCAGACTGTATAAATATCTTATAATTTTGCTAATTATCCCTCAGTAAAGCTGAAAAAGATAAAAATAAATATATTGTGTTAATGAATTGCTTGAAAATTCCTATGATATTTTCCCATTTCCTCCTCTTAAAGAACAAGGTCAATTTTACTCTACTAATTGAATATCATGGATAATTTTCTGAGCTCTCCTCCTTGTTCACTAATTATAACCCTACTCTTAGATATAAGTTATAGATATAGTTGATATGCAAAATATGCAGTCAGAGTCTGCATTTATTTCTTTAGTGTAACACTGTCAGAAAGAGGAATGAGATATTTTCCTATTCCATTACTAGACTGCAGACAACGTCTTCCTACCCACTTGATTATTTGAAAGTTGTACATGAAATACATGAGTGAATGAAAATTTTGGTCTGCTGAGTGACATCTATTTTGTTTGCACCTTCATGTTATCAACTTTATATCAGAATTTAATGCCCAATTGTCAGTTGCTTTGACTGTGGACCATTACTTAACTATAATTTCACTATGCAGCTGCTTGCTACCATTACTACGACTACTAATCCTATTCACAGTTAATACATTATGGATACCAGGGGAGAAGATCACACACATAGTTTAATTAAATGCTGAGAAAAATTCTGTGAGGTAGGTGTCATTACTCCCTTTTTTACAGACAAATAAACATATTTCTGCTTATAGTAACCCATAAATGTGCACAGAAGAATAACAATAAGACAACAATTATAAGCACTTACTGTGTTTCAACAACAGTTCTAAAGTTTTATTTCTATCACTTCACTCTTTTGCTGAACCGCACTTTACTAGAATTACATTCTGGGCCAAAAAGATTGATATGTGTGTTCCCTTCTTCCTTTATTGATTTAACATTTGCACTGTTTCCTGTGCTTTTATGAAAATTCAGGAGGAAATGTGAGTTAAACAGTGATCTGGCTGCCATGTTAATATGAAGAATTTTATCACTCCATTAGTAATTTGCAATGCTTCTAATTATGGAATGCTCCTGGTTAAGACAATTTACGAATATGTAAGTGATGAATCACTGAATTCTATACCTGAAACCAAATTTGCCATGTGTGTTAACAAACTAGAATTTAAATTAAAACTTGAAATGAAAACGACAACACACACACACACACCCACACACACACACACACAAACAGTTTGGGAAATTTCTCTTTGACAATGATTTAAGACTCACTTTCTCGATCTATGTTCTTTAGTCTTCCTTTCCTCCATTATACCATTCTAGCATACAAGTCTGACCATGCTTTGCACAGTATTTTTTAATGACTCTCCGTAAGCTATTGGACGAACTCTAAAGTGATTACCTGGAAGGCAATGCCCTTCATGATCTGGCTACTGCCAAAATACATAGCCTCATGCTTTTCTGCTCTTCTCTTTTCACTTTGAATTTTAACAATATTCAACTATTTGCCAGGTCTGTCCATGTATGGGTACATGCATTATACATGACACAACTTCTATTCCTCCTTGTGCTGCTCTTAAATACTTCCTTAAACTTGACATTGCCCCTGCCTTTGTTTCCTCTTATTTTTTCTCAGTATTTTTTTGTTTGTTTGTTTTGTTTTGTTTTTAAGATTTTACTTACTTATTTGTCAGAGAGAGAGAGAGAGAGAGAGAGCATGCACAAGCAGGGGAGCAGTAAGCAGAAGGAGAAGCAGGCTCCCTAATGTGCAAGGACCCCAATGTAGGATTGGATCCCAGGACCCTGGGATCATGACCTGAGCCGAAGGCTTAACCATGAACCACCCAGGCATCTCATGACCTGAGCCGAAGGCTTAACCATGAACCACCCAGGCATCCCCTTTTCCTCAGTACTTTGTATAAAATATGTCTGTAACAGTAAATGTCCATTAATTCACAAAATATAAATACAGTGACTGTTCCTAATATCACAGGGCTCATCATTAAGATTCTTTTCTCACCACCCTGCCTGCTTTGGGAAGAGTGCTCTCAACTCTGTTTTTTTTTTTTTTTTTTTTTGCTTATTATCTATCTTTTGTGATGAACTTGAAGTTTTTTTGTCTATTTTTTTTTCTTTTCCCATTTTATTTATTTTTTCAGCGTAACAGTATTCATTCTTTTTGCACAACACCCAGTGCTCCATGCAAAACGTGCCCTCCCTATTACCCACCACCTGTTCCCCCAACCTCCCACCACCTGAACTCTACATTCCTTGTTTCCACTCTTTGACCTGAGTCCTTATATTGAGGTCCTCTCCTCTCCTGAGACTTTTCAGGCTTTCTGTTTCATTTATTCCTAGACTGAAATTTGAATTCCATCTTTCCAATCTCTTTTTGTTTGATGCTTTTGTTGTTGTTTGTTTTGTTTTGTTTTTGGCCAGAAATTCACCCAATAACATAAGAGTCTGGACTCCTGAATCTCAGTGTAGGAAAAGCGCTAGAGGCTTCAATATAAATGGCAAAGTCCTACAAGGACTTTTTTTTACATTAACTATTCTGCTCAGTCCATCTAGAAAGGATGAATTATATTTACGCCTGGCATAGAAAAACTTACATGCTTAATTAGGATATATATGTAATTAGGATATATAAAATTTATAATATATAATACATAATAAATAATAATTTATAAAGTCATAATATATAATATATAATAATTTGTATATCCTAATTATATATATGCATATCCTATATATACATATCCTAAATATATATATTTAAAATCCTACATATATATGTGTGTGTATGTTTAATTAGGATTATATACATAATTCTAATTAAGTAAGTGAACAACTAAATCAAATTAATTTGTTATTACTATCTTGGTCACTATAGGGCTATTTTTGACACTGGCATTCTATTCCATTTTCTCTCAAGTAGATATGGTCTAAGAGAGTGCTTTATAAATTGTACTCCGTGGAGTCCTCAGAGGGTGATATGGGTATGCTGGAGGCAGGGGATAAAAGACTAGGAGGGCCAAGCAGGCAGGGCTCCAAGTAGCTCACATGCATTTCAAGCAGAGAAAATCCCCTAGTGTGCATTTTATGTGTTGGATTTCTTCCAAATATTTCAGCTGAATAAATGTTTCTAAGACTAAAAAATTTTTTAAAACTCCAAAACCACTGATGCAAAACTAAACTAAACAGTGGCAAAGGGTAACTTCCCATAGCACTTAAGCCCACTTACCTTGTCTCGATTGTACTTTAATAAATTTCCATGAACTCAAAACAGTTCTAACTATGATACTGAATTTTGCCAAGAAGACAAGCAAAGCATTAAATGCTTGGCAAAGTTGCTTCTACATCTTGAATGATGACAGACTTTCCAAGAATATCTGATAGACCAAATATGCATAAGCAAAAGGATTTATTTACCCCAGCATTTCTTCACATAGGAAATTTAATGATTTAATAATTTCATACCACTTTAACTCCTTGGCACCTAGAACTCGAAATGCCTCCTGCCTGGAAGACAATTGCCAACAATGAACACCTTAGAAAAGTGCTAATGCAAAAGGATTAGTAAGCTAGTGCAGATAAAATGAATTATGCTTAGCACTTACAGGTTTTCTATAGGCAGTAGTAGGATAAATGAGGTATTATTATTGATACTGTACATTTTGTGCCAGAGGCAATATCTACCTCTGTAGTGCTTTATGCTACTTAATACACCACTCTCCACAGTTATGTTCTTCCAAGCTGCTGCTGACAGAGCAAAGTAACACACAGAGACAAAATCCTTTAAGTTCCTGTGTTCCTTGAAATAAAGGAAGATAAAAAAAAATCAATGCATTATGTTAATTTGAAAATCAAATAAAAACGTGCTGTGGATTTTTTTTTTTTTTTCACCTATCTCCTATGGCTATTAATCCACACCCAAAAAAATCAAAGGGAATGGTTAATCTGTTTAAAAGGACTTAAACATTTCAAAGATACTTTTGAATTTTATTTTATTCTTTTCTTTTTTCAGTACTGATAATCCTCATATTTTCAAAGGAAAGGGGTCTTTTGGGTTTAAGTGATTTCTCTCATGGTGTTAATACCCATAGCAGAGACATCCCGAGACAGTGTGCAGCTTTATGACTCTTTAAGGAAAAGTGGTAAATGTCATCCCTGCTTTTTCTAAATAGATGGCATATTGATAGCAATGAAAATTATTTGCCAACATTAGCACAGAAAGAATGCCCATTTCAAATCTTCATACTGAGAATATAAGGATAAGGAGATATACAATGAGGACATTGCATGTTTATGAAAGTTATGCTTTGATCCAATGAGACCTAAATTGATATGTCATACACTTTGCCTTCATTAACGTGTGTTATCACTCAACTTCCTGCCAGAAAGTTCCACATCATCTTCCACTTTTTAAATTAGGCACAGTAGACTAGATAAGAACATTGCATTAGTTTGAGAAATATATTTGCCAGTAAGTGGTTTTTATGCAAGAACATATGCACCCCAAATATTTGAAAATCAGCTTATTATAAACACTACAAATCATTTAAGAAATACCTCTATACTCACAGAGTGCAGAGTCTGCTAAAGCATCATTTTAAAAGTTGTGGCAGCAGATAATAAAATAAAATATTACAGAATCAAGCTTTCACTTTCCCTTATTAACTCTCAATGTGTGATGTAAGCCTGCATGCTGAATAAAGAAAATCATCCCTATTGGTCCACTGCAACGATTAATGAATTCATTCTTAATCCCCTGCTTGGATTTGGAGACTTCCTTATATCTGATAATCCTTTAGCCATAAACTTTCTGAACCAAGGTTTTACTGTTGCTAACCAACTGCCCTGAGAAGTCATCTTCATGGGGAAATCTTCTCAGCTTCCTTCATATTTAAGAGAATTTTTAAATTTCTTTCTTGGAAGTCAAACATTCCTTTGCACTAGTTTCATAGAGCTTTCCTAAGCCTCTCAATATGTAGCCAGAATTTCAGTTTCCACGGTCAGAGTCCACTCCTGATATTATAATCCTTATCTAAACTGACACTTGCTGCTACACAACTTGATGGCATTTTTCACACTCCTGATTCACTTGTGTCTGCTTGTTAAAATTAAAAAGTGCACCAGTCCTACAGAAGATTAGAGCCCTCTTCCCAATCAATGACATGTCAGTATCAAAAGTTCAACTTCGCTTCAAGAATGCTATGATTTCCAACTCTTATTTTAAGAAATTTTTTAAAACAATAACATCCCTAAAATTTCATAGGATAGAAACCATGACATTACAACATTGTTTCCAGACACAGAACTTGTGAAAAAAATTTTGTGAGTTTATAATCACTTCACTTTGAAAGCATTCAAATGTTAAAAAAATAAAATAAAATAAATGTTGTTTCTTACAGAATGCCTTTTCCTACTGTGAATTGGGTTGCATCAATCCCAGGAAATACAAGCTCTCCCTTGGATAGCATTAGTCATCACTTTCTCATTATTAAGCATCATAAAACACTGTCCCATACTGATTTTCTTCCTCCATATCTCATTTCAGAGTATCTGTCCTTGTCACTATGCATTAATGCATAGAAAATTCTATAATATGTTTTCTACCTACTCCTGTGGCTATCTCTTATATATGGCAATTCAAAATCTCACACCAGGCCCAAACTACCATATCTAACAATACAATAAGTTATTCAGGGAGGCGGGAGAGCAAGTAACATGAGTTATATTTATTCTACATTGAAAAGAGAATGAGAAAGAAAGAAAGAAAGAAAGAAAGAAAGAAAGAAAATATTCACATGTATGCAGTAAAATAATGCTTTTCTCCATTTGTCCTTTTTGGAGAATTACTTTCTCCCAGTGAAAGTTGTTTACACAAGCATTGTTTACACAGTGTTTACTCACAGAGTTAATTGATATCAATAGTGAGAAATGATAGTAAGTAAGATTAGAAGATAGGGTGTACATATAAATGGATGCTAAAATTTTTTGTAGCATCAATTACAGCTTCTAAGCTACAGGTCTAAAAGATGAATTAATCACTGAATGCAGTGGGAATAACACGGTAGGCCTCCAAACATAAGGAAGAGCAGTCTGAAGACTATCAGGTCATAAGAAAATCTAGTTCCTTTAACTAGGTATTAAAAAAGCCAGTACTCCTAGAGAAAGGGGAGTGAGAATAAGACAGCATAAAATCAAGCAGGGTTTCTACATTTTGTATGAGATTCTATTAGCACAGAACATGAATAAACATTGGGCGATCCTTCAGAGCTTTCAACATATGTGTGGCATGAATAAGATCTCACTCTACAAAGATCACTTTAATAGTTATATGAATGGATTAAAGGTGGGTCAAGAATCAATGTGGATGACTGCACAACCCAGCAATTACACTCCCAAGTAGCTACCAAAAGGAAATGAAAATATATGTTCACACAAACATTTGAACATGAAGTTAATATTATTCATAGTAGCCAAAAAGTGGAAATGACACAAATGTCCATCAGTTGGTAAGTGGAGAAACAAAACATAATATGTTCACATAATGAAATACTAGTCAGACATAATAAGGAATGAAATACTGATGCATGCTACAACATACATGAACCTCAAAAGCATTTAGAAGTGAAAGAAGGAAGAAATAAAAGACCATGTATTATATAATTAAGTGTATATGTGATATCTAGAAAAGGCAAATATATAGATAGAGACTATCAGTAGATTACTGAAGGATGGAGGAGTGGGAGGGGAGAAGGAGAAGGGGATTTATGGTAAATGAACACAAAGGATCCAACTGGGATGATGAAAACCTCTGAAACTGGATTAAGATGATGGTTGCACAACTCAGGAATTTACTAAAAATCATTAAAGTGTATAGTTCAAAAAAGTGAATTTATGATATACATATATATATGTATAAACTATATACATATATAGTATATATATGTATATACTATATATATATATATAGAGAGAGAGAGAGAGAACCTCAAAATAGGTGTTAAAAATTGATATGGATAAAAGACCTCAACGTGAGACAGGAATCCATCAGAATCCTAGAGGAGAACATAGGCAGTAACCTCTTTGATATTAGCCACAGCAACTTCTTTCAAGATATGTCTCCAAAGGCAACGGAAACAAAAGCGAAAATGAACTTTTGGGACTTCATCAAGATCAAAAGCTTCTGCACAGCAAAGGAAACAGTCAACAAAACAAAAAGGCAACCCACGGAATGAGAGAAGATGTTTGCAAATGACAGTACAGACAAAAGGTTGATATCCAGGATCTATAAAGAACTCCTCAAACTCAACACACACAAAACAGAAAATCATATCAAAAAATGGGCAGAAGATATGAACAGACACTTCTCCAATGAAGACATACAAATGGCTATCAGACACATGAAAAAATGCTCATCATCACCAGCCATCAGGGAGATTCAAATTGAAACCACATTGAGATATCACCTTACACCAGCTAGAATGGCCAAAATTAGCAAGACAGGAAAACAACGTGTGTTGGAGAAGATGTGGAGAAAGGGGAACCCTCTTACGCCGTTGGTAGGAATGCAAGTTGGTGCAGCCACTTTGGAGAACAGTGTGGAGATTCCTCAAGAAATTAAAAATAGAGCTTCCCGGGGTGCCTGGGTGGCACAGTGGGTTAAAGCCTCTGCCTTCGGCTCAGGTCATGATCCCAGGGTCCTGGGATCTGAGCCCCACATCAGGCTCTCCACTCAGCAGGAAGCCTGCTTCCTCCTCTCTCTCTGCCTGCCTCTCTGCCTACTTGAGATCTCTGTCTGTCAAATAAATAAATAAAATCTTTAAAAGAAATGCCTTAGCTAGATCTTCTAAAAAATAAAAAATAAATAAAAAAATAAAAATAGAGCTTCCCTATGACCCTGCAATTGCACTGCTGGGTATTTACCCAAAGATACAGGTGTAGTGAAAAGAAGAGCCATCTGTACCCCAATGTTTATTGCAGCAATGGCCATGGCAGCCAAACTGTGGAAAGAACCAAGATGCCCTTCAACGGATGAATGGATAAGGAAGATGTGGTACATATACACGATGGAGTATTATGCCTCCATCAGAAAGGGTGAATACCCAACTTTTGTAGCAACATGGACAGGACTGGAAGAGATTATGCTGAGTGAAAAAAGTCAAGCAGAGTCAAGTATCATATGGTTTCACTTATTTGTGGAGCATAACAAAGAACATGGAGGACATCGGGAGATGGAGAGGAGAAGGACGTTGAGGGAACTGGAAGGGGAGATGAACCATGAGAGACTATGGATTCTGAAAAAAACCTGAGGATTTTGAAGGGGCAGGGGGTGGGAGGTTGGCGAACCAGGTGGTGGGTAATAGGGAGGGCACGTATTGTATGGAGCACTGGGTGTGGTGTAAAAACAATGAATACTGTTACACTGAAAAAAAAATTAATTAATTAATTTAAAAAAAAACCACACATGTCATTTGTTATGCTCCGAGGAGAAGGAAGTTGAGGGAAATTGGAAGGGGAGGCGAACCATAAGAGACTATGGATTCTGAAAAACAACCTGAGGGTTTTGAAGGGGCGGGGGTGGGAGGTTGGGGGAACCAGGTGGTGGGTAATAGGGAGGGCACGTATCGCATGGAGCACTGGGTGTTGTGCAAAAACAATGAATACTGTTACGCTGAAAAAATAAATTAATTAATTAAAAGAAAAAAGAAAAAAAAACAAAAAGAAAACAAAACACACTTCTGTTCTTATAAAGACTTGATTTGTAAGATAAATACAACTTCTTCCAATTCCTCAAAGAACTGAGTTGCAACCTGAATGATACAGAGACTGCTCCACCCATCCAACGATACTATCCTCAGTCTGCATCTTTGTTTCAGGGAGAAGACCTTCCATTAAGGTGAAAACCAAAAGATTCCTATGTTCTAGATTCAGAGCTACGTGTCTTTGGAATGTTCTAGTAAATCCTTACACAAAGGCTCCAGAATGTTCTTCTTTCTTTTTGGGTCCATAGTTTCATTTACCTTAGGGAGAAGGCCTAAACACATTTCCTGTCAGGCTCTGAATACCAGCTTCCAGTCTGGCCAATGTCTGACCACAGAACTACTTAAAAAGGAAAAAAAGTAAAAAAGGAATCCTTTTGAAGACCTTGTCAAGTTTCCATCTTGGACAGGCAGTAAATATTCCCAGCACTAAGAACAACCCTATAGGCACAAGAGGCAAAGATACTACACTCCAAGATTCACAGCCACTCCCAAGAGAAAGACAACTGCCCTGAGAGCTGGAAACAGTCAGTAGGATCCCAGCCACAAACAGAAAACAACCTACATTTCTGTACAGCTATATCATCTGGGTCCCCAACGTGACTGCTGCCAAGCCAAATTCTCAAGACACAAAATGAGACCAACAAGAAGGCAACAGCTGGGGCGCCTGGGTGGCTCAGTGGGATAAGCCTCTGCCTTCGGCTCAGGTCGTGATCTCAAGGTCTGGGATCAAGCCCAGTATCCGGCTCTCTGCTCATCGGGAGAACCTGCTTCCCCCTCTCTCTCTGCCTGCATCTCTGCCTATTTGTGATCTCTCTGTCAAATAATAAATAAAACCTTTAAAAAATTGATATGGGTTTGAAAGTTATTTAAAAGTTACTTGAAAATTATTTAAAAAGTACACTACTCCCAATGTTACGTTGACTTGGTTATGAACATTGTGGGAGAGACTGTTCTAACACACTATTGTTCTAACAAGGGACTGTTCTAACACACTATTTGTTCAATTAGATTGTGCTATGGGGGGAAATTCTGTCAGTTATAAGCATATCCTGATTATTCTATCTTTATAAGTCATTAACCTTCTACTCAAACATTGGAAATGCCTGCTCTTAGAAATAAGGCTAAACAGAATCCTAACATCAAATCCAGCCCCATCTTCCAGCCACATTGCTCTTTTAAAGCTTTTTATGCACAACAAATCCATGCCAAAGGTGTAGACTGTAGAGATTTCTCTTGTAATCCGGGGTATGGTAGATGCCATGGGGACTTTCAGTTCTATGGCAGCCAGGCAACTCCACAAAAATTAACAAAGTATGATGCTGATCTAGACAGTAGCACACCCTCTTGGCTTTAAAGAGACATAGACTGTATATATACATAAGACTCTGAGCATGCAAAAGAAAAAGAGGAAGGAAAACAACACATACACAAACATTTACAGGGATCTTATTCTAATCAAAAATACATTCTAAAAAAAAATGTGTCATGTATCTTTCTTCTACTTTCATTCATAAGTTTTGGTTTGGGCCCAAGACAACCTGCATATTTGGATTATCAATCTCTTTTTTTTTTTTTTCAGTGTTCTAAAATTCATTGTTTATGAACCACAACCAATGCTCCATACAATAAGTGCCCTCCATAATACTCACCAACAGGCTCACCCAACCTCCCAGCCCCCTTCCCCTCCAAAACCCTCAGTTTGCTTCTCAGAGTCCACAGTCTCTCATGGTTTGTCTCCCCCTCCGATTTCCCCCAACTCACTTCTCCTCTCCATCTCCCAATGTCCTCCGTGTTATTCCTTATGCTCCACAAGTAAGTGAAACCATATGATAATTGACTCTTTCTCCTTGACTTACTTCACTCAGCATAATCTATTCCTGTCCTGTCCATGCTGATAAAAAAAAGTTGGGCATTCATCCTTTCTGATGGAGGCATAATCCTCCCTTGCATCTATGGACCGTATCTTCTTTATCCATTTGCCTGTAGAATGCCTTTTTGGTTCTTTCCACAGTTTGGCGACTATAGTCATTGCTGCTATGAACATTGGGGTGCAGGTGGCCTTTCTTTTCACTACGTCTGTATCTTTGTGGTAAATACCCAGTAGTGCAATTGCAGGGTCATAGGGTAGCTCTATATTTAATTACTTACAGAATCTCCACACTGTTTTTCAAAGTGGCTGCACCAACTTGCATTCCCACCAACACTGTAAGAGGGTTCCTTCCCCTTTCTCCACATCCTCTCCAACACACGTTGTTTCCTGTCTTGCTAATTTTGGCCAATCTAACTGGTGTAAGGTGGTATCTCAATGTGGTTTTGATTTGAATCTCCCTGATGGCTAATGATGGTGAACATTTTTTCATGTGTCTGTTGGCCATTTTTATGTCTTCTTTGGAGAAGTGTCTGTTCATGTCTTCTGCCCATTTTTTGACATGATTATCTGTTTTGTGTGTGTTGAGTTTGAGGAGTTCTTTATAAATCTTGGATATCAGTCCTTTGTCTGTACTGTCATTTGCGAATATCTTCTCCCATTCTGTGGGTTGCCTCATTGTTTGTTCACTGTCTCCTTTGCTGTGCAGAAGCTTTTGATCTTGATGAAGTCCCAAAAGTTCATTTTGCTTTTGTTTCCTTTGCCTTTGGAGATATATCTTGAAAGAAGATGCTGTGACCGATGTCAAAGAGATTATTGCCTATGTTCTCCTCTAGGATGTTGATAGATTCCTGCCTCACATTGAGGTCTTTTATCCATTTCAAGTTTATCTTTGCATGTGGTGTAATAGAATGGCTGAGTTTCATTCTTCTACACATAGGTCTCCAATTTTCCCAGCACCATTTATTGAAGAGACTGTCTTTTTTCCACCGTATATTTTTTCCTGCTTTGTTGAAGAGCAGTTGATCATAGAGTTGAGGGTCCATATCTGGGCTCTATACTCTGTTCCAGTGGTGTATGTGCCTAGTTTTGTGCCAGTACCATTCTGTCTTGGTGATCACAGCTTTGTAGTAAAGCTTGAAATCAGGCAACAAGATTCCCTCAGTTTTGTTTTTCTTTTCCAACATTTCCTTAACAATTCAGGGTCTCTTTTGTTCCATACAGATTTTAGGATTGTTTGTTCCAGCTCTTTGAAAAATGCCAGTAGAATTTTGAATCGGGATGACACTGAAAGCATAGATTGCTCTAGGCAGTAGAGACATTTCAATAATGTTTATTCTTTCAATTCATGAGCACGGAATGCTCTTCCATCTTTTTGTGTCTTCTTCAAATTTTTTTAAGTAATTTTTTAAAATATTTTATTTACTTATTCGACAGACAGAGATCAAAAGTAGGCAGAGAGGCAGGCAGAGAAAGAGAGAGAGGAGGAAGCAGGCTCCCCATGGAGCAGAGAGCCCAATGTGGGTCTTGATCCCAGGACCCTGGGACCATGATCTGAGCTGAAGGCAGAGGCTTTAACCCACTAAACCACACAGGCACCACCCTTCTTCAATTTCTTTCATGAGTGTTCTGTAGTTCCTTGAGTACAGATCCCTTACCTCTTTGTTTAGGTTTATTCCCAGGTGTCTTATGGTTCTTGGGGCTATAGTAAATGGAATTGATTCTCTCATTTCCTTTTCTATATTTTCACTGTTAGTGTATAAGAAAGCAACTGATTTCTGTACATTGATTTTGTATCCTGCCACATTACTAAATTGCTGAATGAGTTCTAGAAGTTTGGGGGTGGAGTTGTCGGGTTTTTCATATAAAGTATCATGTCATCTGCAAAGAGAGAGAGTTTGACTTCTTTGCCAATTTGAATACCTTTTATTTCTTTTTGTTGTCTGATCGCTGTTGCTAGGACTTCTAGCACTACGTTGAACAAGAGTGGCAAGAGTGGGCATCATTGTTGTGTTCCTGATCTCAAAGGGAAGACTGTCAGCTTTTCCCCATTGAGGATGATATTTGCTGTCGGTTTTTGGTAGATAGATTTTATGAAGTTGAGGGATGTTCTCTCTATCCCTATACTTCGAATCACTTTGATCAAGAACGGATGTTGTATCTTGTCAAATGCTTTTCTGCATCAATTGAGAGGACCATGTGGTTCTTCTCTCTTCTCTTTTTGATTGTTTCTGTCACATGATTGATTTGCGAATGTTGAACCACCCTTGCATCCCAGGGATAAATCCCAGCTGGTCATGGTGGATAATCTTTTTAATGTACTGTTGGATCCTATTATCTTGAATCTTATTGAGAATCTTGGCATCCGTATTCATCAGGGATATTGTTCTGAAACTCTTTTTTGGTGGGGTCTTTGCCTGGTTTGGGGATCAGGGTAATGCTGGCTTCATAAAGAGTCTGGAAGTTTTCCTTCTGTTTCTGTTTTTTGAAAGAGCTTCAGGAGAATAGGTATTATTTCTTCTTTGAATGTTTGGTAGAGTTCTCCAGGGAATCTGTCGGGTCATGGGCTCTGTTTTTTTGGGAGGTTTTTGATCACTGCTTCAATCTCCTTACAGATATTGGTCTATTCAAGTTGTCAATTTCTTCCTGATTCAGTTTTGGAAGTTTATAGGTTTCCAGGAATTCATCTATTTTGTCAAGGTTGCGTACCTTATTGGCATATAACTGTTGATAACAATTTCTGATGATTGTTTCTATTTCCTTGGTGTTAGTGGTGATCTCTCCCTTTTCATTCATAATTTTATTAATTTGGGTCCACTGTCTTTTCTTTTGGATTAGTTTGGCCAATGGTTTATTGATTTTATTGATTCTTTCAAAAAACCGCCTTCTAGTCATTTTGATGTGTTCTACTGTATCTCTAGTTTTTATCTCATTGATCTCTGCTCTAATCTTGATTACTTCCCTTCTTGTGTGAGGGGTTGGCTTAATTTGTTGTTGATTCTCCAGTTCTTTAAGGTGTAATGAAAGCCATCTTATTGCTAGATAACATACAAAAATGCACAGACAAGTATAGACTGTGTTTTGTATTGTTTTTACTATGTGGCAAGTTTTTTCATGCTATTCAATTTTTACTACATCCTTATACACAACCTTTACTCTTTTTAGAATTAAACACAATGCAGATAGAAAAGGAAAAAAAAATCCCTAAACATGAGAGATAGCAAATCATTATTTCTCAACTGCAGTAAGAGACATTTGTTCTGAACATTGGAAACTCCTTATTTTATACATGGGTAATAAGAAGTAAATTTTCTATGATATATAGAAATATTAAAACATTATATATAGATACACTAAAAATGTATATTATATCTTTTCCCCAATAAGAATTATGATAATAATAACTACTGAGTACTTACTATGTGCCAGGCAAATTTATAAAAATGATACTACACACACACACAAACACACATACTAAATCCTCAGTATAACTGTATAATTACTATTATTTTTCTTAGTTCATATTTAAGGAAACTGAGGCATAGAAGAGTCAAATAATGACTCAGGTTACACGCCTAATAAATGGCAAAGCAAAGACATAACCTAAAACCTTCTGTCTTCAAGGTTCACAAGTTTAACTACTATGCAATATGCCATGCTTTTCCTAAAACTTTATTTCTTCTTATACTTTTAAAAGTTACTTCTTTACCCACTCTACATGATGAAGGTTTTAGGGTTTTAGAAATCCCAGTTCTTAACATTACAACGATTTTAAGACTTGATTTCTCTAGGTCTTTATTTTCTAATCTGTTGCATCACCTGAACCCCAGAATTTTTATCTAAAGCAGAAAAATACTTGTTTTGGGACAAGAGATGTGTGGACTAATAAAAGAAAACAATCATAAATATTCTGTCCAGTTATTGTTCACAGGACTTATTTGACCCATGATAAAACCTCACTTGTACAATCAATTTTTATTTTTAGAATATGTCCTGATTAAGGGAGTTATGAAACTGCATGATATATGCTGAAAATTACAATATCTTTAAAGTTGATGAAGAATAACACTTAAAGCAAAGAATATTGAGAGATGAGGCAGGAGAAAGAAGCTGCTTTATCTAATTTCTTTTAAAATGCCTATTTTATTCTGAAGATGTTTTGTACACAATTAAATGTTTTAAGCATGGAAGTGATGAGGAAATATTTGCATTTTTAGAAAGATTACTTTGATTGTAGAACAGCATATTAATTTGAAATAGACAGGACATAGAGCTATGTCAGAAACTGTTGCCATAGTCAAGGAGAATGATGATTAAAGCCTGTATTAGAAGAGAATAGTAAAGGTGATGGAGAGGTAATTCTATAAGAAATATTTCAGAAGTAAAATCTGAAATATTTGGCACTTTGTTGTATGTGGGGAAGAGTGAAGAATCAAGTATAATTCCAGGTAATAAGACTGAATGATTCATTGAATAGAAGGCTTCAAGAGAGAAACCAAATATACAAGGGGAAAAGGTTTGGGAGGTAATTAATTCTCTTTAGTGTCGCTACATGATTTTCTATAATAAAGTAGAATTTGAAATGGAGGGAAGTTGAGATGATTCTGGGAAAGACTATAAAAGGAGGCTATCAACTTTCTATTGCTATATAGAGATAACAGTATGTTTTCAACTTCTTTTCTCAGAAAAGGTTTTCCTAATCAGGATCTTGAAATGATAAACTAATTTGAACAACATTCTTAGAACTGTAGAGTTCCCAGTGTTACCATCATTTCACACCACTTGTATCAGATAACAAACCAAAAAGGAATATGATACCTCAATTAGGCTTTATTTTATCTGAGAAAAGTTTAAAAGAATTTATAAACATCATTGTGTAAGCTACTTTTAAAATTCCAGTAAGTTCGTTTAATTCAAATTTATTTAGCAAACAATAATTTGAGCCACTGTTCTGCATTTGGACACCTGCCTGGCTCTACAGAAATAATCAGTGAAAATGCCTTGATCTTGTACAAATGCAAGCACAGACTTATGAATCAACTTCCCTTCATTCCCTATTAAACTGATCCTCCTCTTGATTCCTAAAGCTTATGTGCTGCTACCCTTTTAAACTGATTGGAGACTTGTACTTTCCATTTCTCTTCTTTAGAGGTTTAAAAAGTTGATAATTTCAGCATAGATTCATATTCTGCCGCATATCCTAAAACCAGTAAAACATAAGGATCGTGTCCATAACAATAACACATACATTGTGCATTTACTTATTTAAAAGGACCCTTTTTGCAAAATACTTATTCTTCTTTAGTATTGAAATATTACTCAGGTTTGTATAATTTATTAACATTTATTGGAAATGCCACAACAACGTGGTGCCTTGTGAGCTGTTATACTCACATCACAGATGAAAAGAAGCTTAGAGCGGTCATAGAGCTGAAGACTTTGTACAGTATTAATCCATCTGAAAGTTCTATAAAATATTCTTACCCTTCTAAAGTATATTTTTATAGCATAATTAATTCTTTTATGATTTAGTTTCCCCTGTACTTCACTTCTGATTATTTTTGTGCTCTTCAAGGAACAAAAATGTGAGACTCTTCAAACTTCTAGTCAGGGGTATGACTTTGGCATTGCCAACTTCCCATGGAGACTGTGTTAAGGTTTATAACACTTACTTAAAGTTTTGAGTAACAGCAGCATCAATTTTACATTTTATTGGTGCTGTTTTTTGTCTATTTTGGACCTTTACATTCTTCTTATTTCTTCCAAAAGATTACCCAAAAAAGTTCTTCAAGATTATACTTTTCTACAAAGAACTAAGAAATGTTATTGCTAGTATTAATTTCACCAAATAATGTATGCTTTTCTCAGGAAAAAAAAAGTGACACTTTGGGATCTAAATTGAGTGTTTTCCAAAACTTTACAAATTTACATCCCTTTTGTTTGATGAAAAAATATAGAAAAAGGTAAAATTTGCAATCTTGATTCTGAAATGAGAACATCTACACAATTCTCAAAACTGGTGTTTCTGTCTGCGCAATTACACTGTTCACTTTCTAAAACATAAATATGGCTATGAGGTTCTCAGCACAGCAGGGTTGAGTAACAAATAGCAGATGATAAAACATATGTGTTCTTCTGGACTGAACCTCAAAGCATAACAATACCATCAATGCAGTATAGTAGAAGGTCAGATGTAGAAAGTCACTTTTGATTCAGTTAACTCCAGTTCCTAATTTCATATGATGAAATTAAAGCACAGAGAAATGGAATTAGTTACTCAAGGCTTTGTCACAATCCATGAGATCTACGGCAAGGGAATCTTACTGCTACCTATTGTGTCTGACATCAATGTACTTTTCATGCTGGAGTTTGGTCCAAGAATGGAAATGAAGAATGGGATATTTTTAAGTTTTTCCTTCAGAAAAAAATCAATATACAATCAACAAACATTTATTGAGTGTTTACTATGTCTAACTCTGTCAGTCATATCAAGAAGTTGCCAACTATAGTAGCTCATGAAATAGATTACTTGCAACATTCTTAACTCTGATTATGGTTAAATAAGCTTGGTTCCCTTCATTCTCTCTCTCTCCAACTGTGACAAAAGGTACTAAAACATCACATCCAAAGAGCATACATATCCTGTCAGAACCATGAATTTTATTTCAGTTTCCAAAGGGGTTTTGTGTGGGTGTTTCAACACTCATTAATTGCACTTGAACCATGTTTTAAAAATATTTTACCTTACCTGAATGCCTTTCATATAACATCCCTAAAGATACCACAAATGAGCAATAGTCACTTTCAAGTTTCAAAACAGTTCTGCTAGACTGACTAATGGGGTTTAAAGGTCCCCAGATCAAGATGATATAAAATTCACTGGACTTCTGAGCAGGCAATCATAGTAAGGCTTTGAAACAAGATTATAATCATCATTGGAGTTGGCTATAATAAAGGAAAGATGGAAGTAAGTCTTAAGGGAATGAGTTACGAAAAACAGACTTGCACCTGTGTGTAGAATTTTAGCATTTCAGAAGTGGGAAGAAAATTAGCTGTCACTTACTGCAAATTACTTCCCACTACATGTGAAGAAATTGAAGCCAGGAGAGGGCAAGGGACATATTCCACATCATATAGTTAGGTAGAAGAGAAGCAAGCAGTACAGTCTGTTTATTCTGATTTTAATAATTATGGCTACATAAACATCACACGTGCTTCTTTGTGAGGCAATCTACTATAAAATATATCATTGGTTCATTTATGACTAATTTAGAGTTTAATATGCTTTTCTGAAACATTGATAGTCATCACAAAGTTAACCTAAGTACACTGCACATGAGAACTTGTTCATATGTACAAGATATACTTAATACCTATTCATTCTCCCCTAACTATTCGCCCCCTTTTGCTCTCAATGAACCTTACACGTTTCGCTTCACTTCTGTGATCTGACTTTAAAACACAGTGAAACTATAACCTCTCTTTCCCCCCCTCCCTTAAAACTGTTTTTTTGTTTGTTTGTTTGTTTGGTGTGGTTTGCTTTAGTTTTTTTTTTTTGTTGTTTTTGGTTTTTTTTTTTTTTTTTTAGTTTCAACAGGGAGAAAAAAATCTTTCATTTTAAGTCACATTGAGTTTACAGTCAAATGCAACCCCCAATAGAAGTACAGCATCTGTGGACTGTAATGGGGCATTGACCATCATCTCATTTAGTTACCTTTTTATGCTTGAATCTCCCCTATAATATACCCCTTGAAGTAGCCGTCCCCTGCCTATATTTGAACATTTTCAGTGATTGATAGTCTACATATTACTTCTCAAGAGAGTTTGTTTGATGTTCAAATAGTTCTAGCTGTTAGCTCTTCCTTATTTTGTGCTGAAATCCATGTCCCTGTAGTATACAAAAATTGGTCCTAGTTTGCATTCTTGGGGCCATATAGTCTCATGGCAACACTTCAAATATTTAAAGCAGCTGTCTCATTCTCTCTGAATCTTTCCTACTCCAGATGAAATATTCCTTATTTCCCTCAACTGTTCTTACATAATACAGTATAGAGTCTCCCTTAACTGTCTTGATTATCTAATTTCTGTTCTCTGAAACAAACTCAATTTGTTTATATCTCATTTCAACTACTGTATTAAGAATGAAAAGTGTTTCTACAGTGTATCTGATTACTGCCAAATATTCTACTTAATATAAGGACAACAGAATCCAAGATCACAATTTTCTTTTCAATGACTGCCTTCTAATGATTCATATGAAATCTTGTTAATGGCTAAATGTCTTATATGATTTTTTAGATGTGCTCCTGCTAAGCTGCATCTCCCCACCCTGAACCTCTGCCATTAGAACTTCAGAACTATTTTTCCCAGCACCATTTATTGAAGAAACTGTCTTTTTTCCACTATATATTTTTTCCAGTTTTGTCGAAGATTATTTGACCATAGAGTTGAGGATCCATATCTGGGCTCTCCACTCTGTTCCACTGGTCTATGTGTCTGTTTTTATGCCAATACCATGCTGTCTTGGTGATCACAGCTTTGTAGTAAAGTTTGAAATCGGGCAACGTGATGCCGCCAGTTTTGTTTTTGTTTTTCAACATTTCCTTAGCAATTCGGGGTCTCTTCTGATTCCATACAAATTTTAGGATTATTTGCTCCAGCTCTTTGAAAAATACCGGTGGAATTTTGATCGGAATGACATTAAAAGTATAGATTGCTCTAGGCAGTATAGACATTTTAACAATGTTTATTCTTCCAATCCAAGAGCATGGAATGGTCTCCATCTTTTTGTGTCTTCTTCAATTTCTTTCATGAGTGTTCTGTAGTTCCTCAAGTACAGGTCCTTTACCTCTTTGGTTAGGTTTATTCCCAGGTATCTTATGGTTCTTGGTGCTACAGTAAATGGAATCGATTCTCTAATTTCCCTTTCTGTAGTTTCATTGTTAGTGTATAAGAAAGCCACTGATTTCTGTACATTGACTTTGTATCCTGCCACGTTACTGAATTGCTGTATGAGTTCTAGTAGTTTGGGGGTGGAGTCTTTGGGGTTTTCCATATAAAGAATCATGTCATCTGCGAAGAGAGAGAGTTTTGACTTCTTCATTGCCAATTTGGATACCTTTTATTTCTCTTTGTTGTCTGATTGCCGTTGCTAGGACTTCTAATACTATGTTGAACAAGAGTGGTGAGAGTGGGCATCCTTGTCGTGTTCCTGATCTCAACGGGAAGGCTACAAGAAAGGCAACCCATGGAATGGGAGAAGATATTTGCAAATGACAGTACAGACAAAAGATTGATATCCAGGGTCTATAAAGAACTCCTCAAACTCAACACACACAAAACAGAAAATCATATCAAAAAATGGGCAGAAGATATGAACAGACACTTCTCCAATGAAGACATACAAATGGCTATCAGACACATGAAAAAATGCTCATCATCACCAGCCATCAGGGAGATTCAAATTGAAACCACATTGAGATATCACCTTACACCAGCTAGAATGGCCAAAATTAGCAAGACAGGAAACAACGTGTGTTGGAGAGGATGTGGAGAAAGGGGAACCCTCTTACACTGTTGGTGGGAATGCAAGTTGGTGCAGCCACTTTGGAGAACAGTGTGGAGATTCCTCAAGAAATTAAAAATAGAGCTTCCCTATGACCCTGCAATTGCACTGCTGGGTATTTACCCCAAAGATACAGATATAGTGAAAAGAAGAGCCATCTGTACCCCAATGTTTATTGCAGCAATGGCCATGGCCGCCAAACTGTGGAAAGAACCAAGATGCCCTTCAGCGGACGAATGGATAAGGAAGATGTGGTACATATACACGATGGAGTATTATCCTCCATCAGAAAGGGTGAATACCCAACTTTTGTAGCAACATGGACAGGACTGGAAGAGATTATGCTGAGTGAAATAAGTCAAGCAGAGAGAGTCAATTATCATATGGTCTCACTTATTTGTGGAGCATAACAAAGAACATGGAGGACATGGGGAGATGGAGAGGAGAAAGGAGTTCAGGGAAACTGGAAGGGGAGATGTACCCTGAGAGACTATGGACTCTGAAAAACAACCAGAGGGTTTTGAAGGGGTGGGGGGTGGGAGGTTGAGGAACCAGGTGGTGGGTAATAGGGAGGGCACGTACTGCATGCAGCACTGGGTGTGGTGCAAAAACAATGAATACTGTTATGCTGGAAAAAAAAAAAAAGAACCAAAAAAAAATAGTTGTAAACTTACAATAAATGAAAAAATCATTATTAAAAAAAAAAAAAAAGAACTTCAGAACCAAGTATGAACACCTACCAATTCATCTTAAATTCTCCTTTCTTAAATTTTATCCTTGAGGTTTCCTTGTCATGTATTCCAGGAGAGAGATCCTGATTTGTTCCTTGATATATTTATTATCCCTTCTACATCATTTTGTTAGAGAGTAGTATAAATGTACCTTTGACTTATTTGAAAAGTCATTGCCTTTAAAAAAAAAAAAAAGTTCAAAGGACAGAATGGGACTAAGTGTAAGTTCTGAAGAACATACCTGGAGACTTCTCTTTAGTCTATAATTCCATTCATCAATCATATGGACCTTTCTTTCTTTTAAAGACTTTATTGATTTGAGAGAGAGAGAGAGAGAGCATGACCAGAGCAAGCAGCAATGGGAGAGGGAGAAGCAGACTCTCCAATGAGCAGGAAGTCCAATATGAGACTCAATCCCAGGACTCCCAAGATCAAGATCTGAGCCAAAGGCAGATGCTTAACCAACTGAACCACCCAGGCACTTGGAACTTTCTTCAAATAAAACATAGTGTGAAAGCACAACAATTAAAGCAGAGTTAATCATGTTGAAGATCTGTGGATATAAAAGTACACATACACACACCCCCTCTAATTTCTTGTATTTTCTAGGTCAGTGACATTTTCTCAAGTACCTCCAAGGGATCCTTAGGGAACTTCAAAACATAGTTTGAATTACAACAATAATCACATTTTTGAAATTATTCTCCTATAAGCAATGACACTAATCTGTGTTCTTCTGAGTAGAAGATTATCATGAGATACTAATAAACATCTAATTAGAATGAGGTTACATTATATATTCTTACTCAAATTGTCTTTAGATAAATTTTTTATTTTCAAATGGATAAAATTATTTTAAAGTACATGTGAAAAAAATTCATAAATTTTTAAAAAAGATTTTATTAATTTATTTGTCAGAGAGAGAGCACAAGCAGGGGAAGCGATAGGCAGAGGGAGAAGCAGACTCCCATTGAGCAAGGAGACCATTCCTGGACTCAGTCCCAGGACCCTGGGATCATGACCTGAGCCTAAGACAGATTCTTAATTGACAGAGCCACACAAGCATCCCTAAATTCACAGACTTATAGAAAAAAATTGAAAATAAATATTCATAAATATATAAAATTACAACAGTAACACCTGATATCCAAATTCACATAACTACTTTTGTATACATATTTTCATATGTAAATATGTTCTAGAAAATAATGGATTAGTTACTAAATGATATAATGATTGGAAATCCATTTTGAAAAAAATATCTTAGCTATATCACCAAAATAAATTCCAGAGAGAATAAAAGTTTTTAGAGGAGGAGTTAAGATGGTGTAGGAATAAGGGGGATCTTAGGTTTATTTTCATCCCTCTACTACAACTAGATAATATCAAATCATTCTGAATACCTGAGAAATCAATTGGAGATCTGAGAAAATGAATGCAGTCTGCAAGTAGAAAAGTGAACACCATTTGGAAGGTAAGAGGTACAGAGATGAATCTGGTGTGATATAGCTCGGGATACTACAGAAGGGAAGGAGCCTGCTTAAGGAGGTTATAAGCAACAAAGCACAAAATAGGAACTTTTAGAAGTCTGCTATAGTGGGGAAGGTGCCTGGCTTAACGGTGCTCACATGGTGCAGTAAGGCAGAATCCCATGTGTGACAGTATGCTCTCAGGATCCCAGGGGTTGCAAGATCATCGGGGCGTGCCTGAGTGTGACAGACTTCCCAGGCATAGAATCGGGGAACTGGCTGAGAACAGGGAGTTTAGGTGCTGGCTTTCTGCTCTGTGTTGCCATAAACTGTGAACCACTGCATAGTTGTGCAACTGCTTTCCTGGGAGGGATCCAGCAAAAGGCAGAAAAACATGGTGAGACCACCCCCAACACACACTCCTGGGAGGAAAAGCACAAAGTCTGTGCCACAGGAGTCCATAAAATTTGGAGATTTGAAAACTCATTCTCATGCCTGAGATAAAAATGGTCCATCCTAGACTGGGGGAATACAGAGTTCTGAGGGAAACTGGCAGACAAGTGTGATTGATTGCTTTTCTGTGAGGACTCACTCACAAAGTAGGGAGTGTGAATTTTCAGCTCTGGGACCAGAGAGTGGGTGCAGCCATATTCATTGAGTCCACTACTGCTCCCTTTAGGGAGCCACCTAATGGAGTCCAGAACTGCTTATATTGAACTTTGCCTCTGCACACTGGAGGCCCCTTTCCACTAGGGCAAGTCCATCTGATAATCAGCAAAACAGACTTCTTCCCCAGAAGACCAGCACAAACAATGCAATCTCACCAAATTTACTGATCACAGAGGACTGCAAAGCTTCAGCTCTTGGAGAGAGCAGTATATAGCATTCTAGGTATTTTTCTTTTTTCTTTCTTTCTTTCTTTGTATTTTTCTTCTTTCTTTCTTTCCTTCCTTCCTTCTTCTTTTTTTTCCCCCTTTCTTTTTCTTATTTTGGGATCTAGTGTCTTTTAACAAGCAGACCAAAACACACCCAAGATCTAGGGTTTTGATTTTTTTTTTGTTTGTTTGTTTGTTTGTTTTTGTCTTTGTTTTGTTGTTGTTGGTGGTGGTGTTTCTCTTTCTTTCTTTACTTTCCTGGACAAAATGACAGGACAGAGAAATTCACCCCAAAAGAAAGAAAAGGAGGTAGTACTCATGGCCAGGGATTTAATCAACATGGATATAAGTAAGATGTATGAACTAGAATTTAAAAAAAAAAATGATTATAAAGATACTAGCTGGGCTTGAAAAAAGTATAGAAGACACTAGTGAAGCCCTTCTATAGAAATAAAAGAACATCTATAGAAATAAAAATATAGAAATAAGAAAAAAAAAGAAATAAAATATGGAAATAAATAAAATAAAATCTAGTCTGGCTGAAATTAAAAATGCTATCACTGAGATGCATTCCCAAGTGAAGATCATAAAAACAAGGATGAATGAATTAGGAGAGCAAATCAGTGATGTAGAAGACAGGATGATGGTAAATAAGAATGCTGAAAAGAAGGAAAAGGGACACCTGGGTGGCTCAGCCATTTAAGTATCTGCCATTGGATCAGATCATGATCCCAGGGTCCTGGGATCAAGTCATACTTCAGGCTCCTTTCTCAGCAGGCAGCCTGCTTCTACCTCTGCCTATGACTCTCCCCACTTGTGCACACGCTCTCTCTCTCTCTCTGAAAAATACATAAATAAAGTCTTTTTAAAAAGGGGGGTGGGAAACTATTAGATCATGAAGGTAAATTCAGACAACTCAGAGAGTCCATAAAGTGAAATAATACCCGTGTTACAGGAGTCCCAGAAATGAGGAGCAGGGAAGAGGGACAGAAGGTTTATTTGAACAAATTATAGCTGAGAACTTTCCAATCTGGGTAAAGAAACAGGTATTTAAGTCCAGGAGGCACAGAGAATCCCCCTCAAAACCAACAAAAATAGGTCAACACCTCAAAATATTATAGTGAAGCTCACAAATTATAAAGATAAAGAGAAAATCTTGAAAACAGCTAGGGATAAGAGATCCTTAACCTACAAGAATAGACATAGAAGGCTGACAGCAGACCTGTCTACAGAGACCTAACAGGCCAAAAGGAACTCTATCATATATTCAACATGCTAAATGGAAAAAAAAAAAAAAAGTGTAGCCAAGAATACTTTATCTAGCAAGGCTGTTATTCAGAATACAAGAGTTAAAGAGTTTCCAGGACAAACAAAAACTAAAGGAGTTTTGGAACACTAAACCAGCCCTGCAGGAAATATTAAAGGGGTTGCTTTGAGTGGACAGAGAGACCAAAAGCAATGAAAATCAGAAAGGAACAGAAACAATCTACAAGAACACTGGTTTTACAAATAATACAATGGCAGTAAATTTATATCTTTCAATAGTTACTCTGTATGTAAATGTACAAAATGCTCCAATCAAAAGACACAGGGTATCAGAATGGATAAAAACAAACAAAACAAGAACTATGGATATGCTGCTTACAAGAGACTCATTTTAGACCCAAAGACACCTCCAGATTGAAAGTGAGAAGGTAATGGAAAAAAAAAAAAAAAGGTGAGAGGGTGGAGAACCATTTAACATGCTAATGGACATCAAAAGAAAGTTGGGATAGCCATTCTTAGACAAATTAGACAAACCAGATTTTAAACCAAAATCTAGCCAAACTTCTTAGACAAACTGGATTTTAAACCAAAGAATTAAACAAAAGATGAAGAAGGACATTATATCATAACGAAGAGGTCTATCCAGTAAGAAGATCTAACAATTTTCAATATTTATGTCCCTAACTTGGAAGCAGCCAAATATATAAAACAGTTAATGAGAAAATTCAAGAAACTCATTGATAATAATACAGTAATAGTAGGGGATTTTAACACCCCACTCAGAGCAATGGACAGATCATCTAAGCAGAAGGTCAAAAAGGAAACATGGGCTTTGAATGACACACTGGACCAGATGGATTTAACAGATGTATTCACAGCATTTTACCCGAAAGCACCAGAATACACATTCTTTTTGAGTGAATATGGAACATTATCCAGAACAGATCATACTGGATCACAATCAGGTTTCAACCATTACAAAAAGATTGAGATCATAAAATGTGTATTTTCAGACCATGACACTGTGAAACTTGAAGTCAACCAAAGAAAAAATTGGAAAGACTACAACTATATGGCAGTTAAATAACATCTTACTAAAGAATGAATGAGTCAACCAGGAAATTAAATAAGAATTTAAAAAATACAGGGAAACAAATGAAAATGAAAGCAACAGTTCAAAACTTTGGAATAGAGCAAAGGAGGTCCTAAGAGGGAAGAGGCAATATAGGCCTTCTCATGAAGCAAGAAAGGTCACAAATACACAACTGAAACTTACACCTAAAGGAGCTGGAAAAAGAAAAAAAAAAAAAAACAGCAAACAAAGCCTAAATAAAACAGGAGAAGAGAAATTATAAAGATTAGAGCAGAAATCAGTGATAAAGGGGAGGAAAAAAAAAGTGGAACAGATCAACAAAACTAGGATCTAGTTCTTTGAAAAAATTTACAAGATCAATAAACATCTAGCCAGACTTATCAAAAAGAAAAGAGAAAGGACCCAAATAAAATCATGAATGAAAACAGAGAGATCATAACCAACACTGCAGAAATATGAACAATTATAACAGAATATTATGAGCAATTGTATGCCAACAAATTAGGCAATCTGGAAGAAATGGATGCATTCTTAGAAATGTATAAACTACCAAAACTGAAACAGGAAGAAATAGAAAACCGAACAGACCCATATCCAGCAAGGAAACTGGAGCAGTGATCAAAAATCTCCCAACAACCAAGAGTCTAGAGCCAGATGGCCTCCTAGTGGAATTCTACCAAACATTTAAAGAAAAATTAATACCTATTCTTCTGAAACTGTTGCAAAAATAGAAAGGGAAGGAAAACTTCCAAATTCATTCTATGAGGTCAGTGTTACCTTGATTCCCAAACCAGACATAGACCCTACTAAAAAGGAGAATTACAGATCAATATCCCTGATGAACATGGATGCCAAAATTCTCTCTAATACTAGCTAATTTTAGCTAATAGGATCCAACATTAAAAGGACCATTCACCATGACCAAGTGGGATTTATTCCTAGGCTGCAAGGGTGGTTCAACATTCGCAGATCAATGTGATACACCACATTAATAAGAGAAAGGATAAGAACCAGATGATCCTCTCAACACATGCAACACAACCATTTGACAAAATGCAGCATTCTTTTTTAATAAAAACTCTCTGTTTTTTAGCTATAAAGGGAACATACCTCCACATCATAAAAGCCATATATGAAAGACCCACAGAAAGTATCATCTTCAACAGGGAAAAACTGAGAGCTTGTCACCTTAGGAACATGACAGGGATATCCACTCTCATCACTATTGTTCAACACAGTACTGGAAGTCCTAATCTCAGCAATCACACCACAAAAAGAAATAAAATGCACCCAAAGCAGCAAAAGAAAAGTCAAACTCTCACACTTCACAGATGACATGATTCTCTATGTAGAAAACTCAAAAGACTCCACCAAAATATTACTAGAACCAAAAAAAGAATTCAGCAAAGTCACAGGATATAAAATCAATGCACAGAAGTCATTTGCATTTCAGTACACTAACAAAGAGGCAGAAGAAAGAGAAATCAAAGAATCAAGCCCATTTACAACTGCACCAAAAAACAAAAGATACCTAGGAATAAAACTAACCAAAGAGATAAAGGATTCATACTCTGAAAACTATAGAACACTTATGAAAGAAATTGAGGAAGACACAAAGAAATGGAAAAACTTTCCATGCTCATGAATTGAAAGAACAAATATTGTTAAATATGTATGCTACCAAAAGCAATTCAATGCAATCCCTATCAAAATACTGTTGACATTTTTCACAGAGCTGGAACAAACAAACCCTAAAATTTGTATGAAATCAGAGAAGACCCAAGTAATTAAAGGGGTGTTGAAAAAGAAAACTAAAGCTGGTGGCAACATGATTCTGGATTTCAATCTGTATTATTAAGCTGTATTTGCCAAGACAGTATGGTACTGGCACAAAAACATACAAATGGATCAATGGAACAGAACAGAGAACCCAGAAATGGAACCTCAACTCTATGGTCAACTAACCTTTGACAAAGCAGGAAAGAATATTCAAAGAAGTGGGGGAAGAAAAGACACTCTCTTCAACAAACAGTGGTGGGAAAATTGGACAGTCACATGCAGAAGAACTTATACTATACACAGAAATAGACTCAAAATGGATGAAAGACCTAAACATGAAGCCGGAATCTATTAAATCCTAGCAGAGAACACAGGCAGCAAACTCTTTGACCTCAGCCACAGCAACTTCTTGCTAGACACCTCTCTAAAGGCAAGGGAAACAAAAGCAAAAGTGAACTATTGAGACTTCATCAAAATAAAAGCTTTTTCACAGCAAAGGAAATTATCAACAAAACCAAAAGGCAACCTACGGAATGGGAGAAGATATTTGCAAATGATATATCAGATAAAGGGCTATGTCCAAAATCTATAAACAACTTATCAAACTCGACACCTAAAGAACACATAATCCAGTCAAGAAGGGGGCAGAAGACATGAACAGATATTTCTCCAAAGAAGACATCCAAATGGCCAAGAGACACATGAAAAATGCTGAATATCACTCAGCATCAAGCAAATACAAATCAAAATCACAATGAGATCCCACCTTGCCTGTCAGAATGGCTAAAGCTAACAACTCAGGAAACAACAGAGATTGACAAGGATGTGGAGAAACAAACAAACACTCTTACTACTCTTGTTAGGAATGAAAACAGGTGTAGCCACTCTGGAAAACAGTTTGGAGGTTCCTCAAAAAGTTAAAAATAGAGCTACCCTATGACCCAGCAATTGCACTACTAGGTATTTATCCAAAGGACACAAACATAATGATTTGAAAGGCCACATGCACCTAATGCTTATAGCAGCAACGTCCACATAGCCAAACTATGGAAAGAGCCCAGATTTCCATTGACAGATGAACAGATAAAGAAGGAGTGGTATATATATTCAAGAGAATATTACTCAACCATCAAAAGAATGAAATCTTGCCATTTGCAGTGACATGGATGGAACTAGACAGTAGTAGGCTACATGAAATAAGTGAGTCTGACAAAGACAATACCATACAATTTCACTCATATGTGGAATTTAAGGAGAAAAAAAAACAGGTGAACACAGGGGAAGAAAAGGGAAAAAGTAAAAAACAGAGAGGGAGGCAAACTATAAGAGCTTCTTAACTATAGGAAACAAACTGAAGGTTGCTGGAGGGAAGATGGGTGGGGGGATGGGATAATTGGGTGATGGGCATTAAGGAGGGCAACTTGATGTAATGAGCACTGGGTGTTATTTGCAACTGATGAATCACAAAATTCTACCCCTGAAACTAATAATTCACTCCATGTTAACTAAACTGAATTTACATAAAAAATAAAAAAATAAATAAAAGCTAATATAGAAATTTACCAAAAAAAGAATAAAGGGTTTTATGTAGAAATAATTTATAATTGCTAGGATGAAATGTAAATGATTGTTTTAATAGTATCTTTAATGTATTAGTCCAATGGTAGAAACCACGAATTATGTAACTAATTTAAGTCATATTTGAGGGGCACCTGGGTGGTTCAGTGGATTAAAGCCTCTACTTTCAGCTCAGGTCATGATCCCAGCATCCTAGGATCGAGCCCCATATCGGGCTCTCTGCTTAACAGGGAGACTGCTTCCCGCTCTCTCTCTGCCTGCCTTCTGCCTACTTGTGATCTCTGTTTGTCAAATAAATAAATAAAATCTTAAAAAAATAAATAGAAAAAATAAGTCATATATGAAATAATATAACATAATTAAAAATCAAATTGCCTAAAAAATATTAGAAATGACACAAATAGCTTTACAAAATAATAAAATAATTTCCCAAACAATATAACAAAATTAACAGAAAACATGGATAAGGCAATTCATAAGAGTAACCACAAATGAGCAATAAATCATCAATCTCTCTGCTATTAAACTGACAAGAAGATAGATTTTTCCATAACTTATGTTGCCAAATTTTTAGAAGATTGCTAATAGTATACTAATGTATCAGAATATGGGTACTGGTTTTCTTTGTACATAAAAACAATAGATTAACTTTTGGGTGAGGGCAATCTGAAAACAAGTTCGTGTCAATTTTGTAATAGCCAAACAATGAATAAGAAAAGTCATTTAAAATGATAATATAGGGAAAAATGATAATATAGGGGTGCTTGGGAGGCTTAGTTGGTTGAGTGTCTGCCTTTGGCTCAGGTCATGACCCCGGGGTCCCTGGACTGAATCTTGTGCTGGGCTCCTTGCTCAACAGCTCAACAGGAAGACTGCTCCTTGTCCCTGCCTCCTCCTCCTCCCTCCTTGATTGCCTCTCCCTCTGCTTGTGCTCTCTCTCTCTGACAAATAAATAAATAAAATCTTAAAAAAAATAAATTAATTCTAAAAGTAAATAAAATGATAATATAGGAGCATAATTATGATAATTATCATAACTTATGCAGAATAATAAAGAAGCCAGGAAAAAGGTAGATTGTATCCCATTTCAGTTCAAAATACATATAAATCTAGATACTTGTCTACTTTTTTACCTGTTTAGAAAAATCAGCCCCAGACTTTGCCTTCTGTATCCCATTCTTCACTTATACTCAAATATATATAACAATTTCTTAAACATTTCTAGTTATAAAGAAGAATTTTTTTAGCAGTTAGGGATGCAAATAATCAATTAAAACAAAGTATTTGAGGAAGTCAAAAACTGATACTTATTGAGTTTGAGTATAATGTTCTGTAAAGCAAACTATTAAAAATATGCATGTGGTATTATCAATGCTTTTGAAATCTAGTAGGTAATGGCAAACCATAAACACTGAAAATTTCTAACCTCTCTAGTCAGACTATAGCTATTCTCTACCCGACTTGCATAACGTAGGGAACCACACACATCGTTATTTTTCCTAATTTCACATATAATTACTACTAATCATGAAGTTTTTGATGTATACCACATACTCTACCATTTAAGAAATTAAGTTGTTTCCTTACTTTTATTATAATCTTTACATTCATTACCTCATTTCAATTCTTCACAATAACGGTTATGTAGACATTATCTTCATTTTTTAATGCAAAAAAAACCCCACTAAGGGATTAAATAATTTTCTAAAGATTTATCACATAAATACATAAAGGACAGAACAAAGATCGAAGGTCCGGTGTGTTCTCTAGAGTTCGGGGCTCACTCTAAGATGCTATGCTGTGTTGCAGGAATCACTCTACCTAAGTGTGTTACAAAGAAAGGAATATGATAGTAGGACCATTTAGAATACAAATAAAATAACACAAGCTCTTTAAAAAAAAACAACAGTGTTTGAAAGGAAAATATTTATGACAAGAAAATCCATGAAATAAATATTTGTTGCAACTGAGAACCAAAAATTGCCCAGAGTTTCTGTCTTGGAAAAAATGATCAAGGGGCAGAGAGAGATATCTGGATCTCATTATCTCATAAAAGAAGTCAAACTAATACATTCAATCTATGTGAGCCACAACCTAACTTAAGCACTGGACTGGGAATGAACTGTGTTCTAGTTGTCTTTCTTCCCATTTGTGACACCCCAGGCAAATACTTGGACATTGCACACAATTTTAAGTTGCAAAATGAACGTGGTGCATTAATCTCCCACTAGTTTTCCTATCTAATGTTTCAATCACATTCTGATCCAAGAGAAAAATGAGACACCTTAAAGTCATAAATGGAGAGTTTTATCTATTATGGGTTCAACAGGTAAAAAGATATTAGCAGTTTTTTGTAGAAAGACTACTCTTTTGTCAAAAACTATAGAATAGTGTAAAGATGATGAGCTTTATCATATGAAAGATCTGCTTAAATTCAAATTCACTGTTCTTTATGTGGGTAATTCTATTCCCTAAACTGTAAGCCACATGAAAACAAAGACCACTAATTACAAAATTAATTAACAAAGACATTCTTTCCTACTGATTACCAAAAACCAAGGCAATGCCATATAGTTTGGTGCTTAATAAATGAATTTAACTCTTTAAATCAAAATGTAGCTAGTAAAACCGACATCACAGGGTTGTTGCAAGAATGAATTAGATAATACATGAAAAGTACATGAAAATAAAATGTCAGTTATAAGGAAATAAATAGAAACTACAGGTCATAATTACACAACTGATAGTAAACATTGCATTATCCAGAAAACGCAGCTAAATCTAAAAAAAAAAAAATGCTGAAAAAGATAATGAGAATGCTCTATACCTATTATTTAAGTGTGTGGTCTCTAAATTATAGATATACTTTTCTGCTTTCATTTTTTCAACATCAGGATTACAGAAACGTGTGTACACAGACTGCTAAATAGCCCCGCTTATAAAGCCCAAATAGAGTGCAACTTTTATGTTTCCACATTTCATTTGGATGATAAGGCTGAGTACACACACCTACTGTGTCTTTGCATTCTTGTCAATTGAGACTTTTCTCTGATCACAAATTGCTTGTTTTTTCTCTTCCTTAAAGAAACAAAAACCATACAACACAAAATCTAAAAAGCTACTGACAAAGGCTCATCATTATTTTCTTTCTTCCAGAGGACCACCAGGTGAAAACTACAAAAAAAATCTCTTTACCCTCAACTTCAGGTAATTTAGTGTCAACCCTGGGTAATTACATACATAATTTCTCTCTTCTCTAATCTCAAAAGAATGCAAATAAGAGTTTTATGTCAACAGACACCCTACCAAAATAACATGACCTTTTAATTTTTATGAATATCATGGTAGATACAAGTGTCATTGCAGCTTCTTTTCTATAACCCAGAAATCGAATTAAAAGATGCTGCTTTTACTGCTCTTTGTTCTCTAGAAATGAGTATGACATACTGTTATGGTCGACAAATATACATATTCATATATTTACTATAATTTCAATCACAGAGTATTAGAAGGGAAGAGGACTTCAGTCTAGCATCGGATTTTACAGGTGTCTTAGACTGTTTTCCTGAAAGTCTCAGATGGGGATGTGTAACAAGTGATGTATTAAGGAAACACACTCAGATGGGTAAGGAAATAGGAGAACAGAGTGTAAGGAACTATTTAGAAACTGTCCCTGCTCCCCTTCCCCCAGGGGATTTACTTGGAGACAAGTCCCAGAAACCAGCCTCAGTAACAAAGCTCAAATACAGGGGTGGGTCAGGCCAGGTGGAGACATCTGTTCAGTGGGGGGATGCATACTGTCTCCCTGGTTACCAAGGAGTATGGGCCCCACCCTTTGGGATCCTTTTTGGCACCAATCCTAATCAAGGTGTAATAGGCTGGCTCAAATGTCTACTAGGGTAAACTGTAATTCAATTGGTCACCTAGCATCACTGTGGAGTTTCCTGTGTGTGTTATAATTTCATTGGCCAGGCCCAACCACATGGCCTTTGCCCTTAAAAGCCAGTCCGTAAAGGAGAGTGGGGTCGCCCTCTCTTGTAACAGGTGCATCCCAAACGTTCAACGTTCGGTTAGATTCTTGATGTTTGGCACGAACTAAAGCTTTGCTTGACCTTCACTTTATATCAGTCTCCCTCCTTGAATCACGGACCCATTATTGGGGCATAACACAGAAAGGGAAGAAGTCAAACATGGGTGTGATTTCAAGCAAAGTCCTAGCCTCAAACTAATCATGAAGAGGAGCTCCACTATATAAATAACATCTCAGAGTTGTTTTTTTTTTTTTTTCATCCAGGAAGAAAGGGACTATGCCCTTGCACTTCTTCACAAGGCAGTCTTTCTGCTGCAGGGCCACATAAATTCCCACATACTTTTGGCCCCACATTTTTTAGCAAAACATGCCCTGTCTTATAAAGAGTAGCAAAAGTGTAGGTTATTAGAAGCAAAAAAACACAGATGTTGGGGAAGGAGCATAAAGAAACAATAAAAGGATTCAAGGTGATCTGATCTGGGTGGAGCACTGACAGTGCTTTATACAAGGGATGAGGAAATTAGGTTGCAAGATATCTTCCATAAAACACACGAAGTCACAGAACTGTTCACTGATAGAATCTAAGTCTCCTGATTCATAATCCAGGACATGTGTGTGTTACTTAAAGTAAATACCAGTATATCCACCATTAATGATTCCAATTAATTTAAACATAGGCAGATCTGTTAATTTATGACTTGTCTTGCAATTCTCCCATATAATAAGAGTAATTTCAAAATTATTGTTTTGGACCCTTCTGCTGCTAATGATGCTACAGTTCTAATTCATTCCCACTTTTAAGAACTCAGATGAGCAGACATTCAAACTTTGTTTTGGGAGATTTCTTTTTTTTTAATTAATTGTACAGAGAAACAATCAAAACTACATGACAAATCAGATTGCTAATCCCATAAATAGAATTTAAAATTATAGATCTACTCAAACTTTAAAATAAGAACATACTATTTTCCTAACATACACATTTGTGCTAGCCCATTTTTACTTATTAGTCTCCAAATGTAAAATTTTCACACATCTTATTCCAGTTAAGACTGTTACACATGAAATTTCCTAAGTCCTTAGCATCTAGGAAAGTACTCTCTCTTTCACGGTTTTCATATCTGAACTTAGATTAGATATTATTTAATGAACACATGCCCATGTGTTTGTGGTTTGCAAAGAATAATGATGAAATTAGTAGTGATGCAATCATTGTTTCAACTTTCCTTAAAAATAGTTTTTATTAAAAATTTTAACTAATTTTTTTTCAAAAATTCTAAATTAAGCCACCAGGAAGAAAATTGGGAGAGAAGTACAGAGACATAGTAAAAGATGCTTGGGGGGCCACCTGGGTGGCTCAGTCGGTTAGGTGTCTGGCTTTGGAACAGGGCATGATCATGGGGGTCCTGGGATTGAGTCCTATTCAGGCTCCCTGCTCAGCAGGGAGTCTGCTTCTCACTCTCCCTTTCCTTCTGCCCCTCCCCCTGCTTGTGCTTTCTCTCCATTCAATAAATAAATGAAAAATATTTTTTTAAAAAAAGATGCTTGAAAAGTCGTTATTTCCTTGTTTCATGAGCAGATTTTCATTTCTTGTCTAAGCAAAGGAAAAAAAAAAGGTAGATAAGAACCCTGATAATTAACCAACTATTCCCCTTCTCTTTGTTTATGAAGAAAAAAAAAAGTGAGAACACCTCTGCTATAAGGACAGATCTCATACAACAGGATGGTCTCTCTTCAGCAGGTGGGTGGAAGTTGGTTTGACAACGCTAATATAATTTATTTTAATAGCCTAAAAGAACACAAGACGTCTTCTCAAGTTTACATTGTTATGTTTTGCATGAGATGTATGAAAGCAATTGAAATGAAATGTGAAAGATATAAAGATTATGGTTAACACCTGGCATAGTACTTTTGCACAGTAGGCATTTAAACAAGTATATTGAAACTGTAATTGTCTCTCCCTTAAAAATACAAATGCAAAGTCATTCTTGATAATATAAAATAAATACTATTTTTAGACCGTTTTTCCTATGATGTTGCCCTTTGATTTTTTCTCTTATTTACCTTTGTGCTTTCCACTGTCTCGAGCTTTCTGTCCAGAAATAGACCTTGGAAAACCAAATCCTTATTAGCAATCTCTCACCCTTACTAGCCCATTAAATGTATGAAGATAATGCTGCAATTTTAGAGGATGGGGACATTCAGACTTATGTTTCTTCTTTCTTTTCATTTTTTAGTTTCATTTTCACTTTTTTTTTTCTGGGTAATCTACCTCTATACCCCTAACATGGGAGCAGCCAACTGTATCATCCAATTAATAACAAAATCAAAGAAACACATCAATAATAATACAATAATAGTAGGGGACTTGAACACTCCCCTCACTGAAATGGACAGATCATCCAAGCAAAAGATCAACAAGGAAATAAAGGCCTTAAATGACACACTGGACCAGATGGACATCACAGATATATTCAGAACATTTCATCCCAAAGCAACAGAATACACATTCTTCTCTAGTGCACATGGAACCTTCTCCAGAATAGATCACATCCTGGGTCACAAATCAGGTCTCAACCGGTATCAAAAGATTAGGATTATTCCCTGCATATTTTCAGACCACAATGCTCTGAAGCTAGAACTCAATCATAAGAGGAAAGCTGGAAAGAACCCAAATACATGGAGACTAAACAGCATCCTTCTAAAGAATGAATGGGTTAACCAGGAAATTAAAGAAGAATTGAAAAAATTCATGGAAACAAATGATAATGAAAACACAACAGTTCAAAATCTGTGGGACACAGCAAACGCAGTCCTGAGAGGAAAATATATAGCGGTACAAGCCTTTCTCAAGAAACAAGAAAGGTCTCAAGTACACAACCTAACCCTACACGTAAAGGAGCTGGAGAAAGAACAAGAAAGAAACCCTAAACCCAGCAGGAGAAGAGAAATCATAAAGATCAGAGCAGAAATCAATGAAATAGAAACCAAAAAAACAATAGAAAAAATCAATGAAACTAGGAGCTGGTTCTTTGAAAGAATCAATAAGATTGATAAACCCCTGGTCAGACTCATCAAAAAGAAAAGAGAAAGGACCCAAATCAATAAAATCATGAATGAAAGAGGAGAGATCACAACTAACACCAAAGAAATACAGACAATTATAAGAACATACTATGAGCAACTCTACGCCAACAAATTGGACAATCTGGAAGAAATGGATGCATTCCTAGAGACATATAAACTACCACAACTGAACCAGGAAGAAATAGAAAACCTGAACAGGCCCATAACCAGTAAGGAGATTGAAACAGTCATCAAAAATCTCCAAACAAACAAAAGCCCAGGGCCAGACGGCTTCCCAGGGGAATTCTACCAAACATTTAAAGAAGAACTAATTCCTATTCTCTTGAAACTGTTCCAAAAAATAGAAACGGAAGGAAAACTTCCAAACTCATTTTATGAGGCCAGCATCACCTTGATCCCAAAACCAGACAAGGATCCCACCAAAAAAGAGAACTACAGACCAATATCCTTGATGAACACAGATGCAAAAATTCTCGCCAAAATACTAGCCAATAGGATTCAACAGTACATTAAAAGGATTATTCACCACGATCAAGTGGGATTTATTCCAGGGCTGCAGGGTTGGTTCAACACCCGCAAATCAATCAATGTGATAGAACACATTAATAAAAGAAAGAACAAGAACCATATGATACTCTCAATAGATGCTGAAAAAGCATTTGACAAAGTACAGCATCCCTTCCTGATCAAAACTCTTCAAAGTGTGGGGATAGAGGGCACATACCTCCATATTATCAAAGCCATCTATGAAAAACCCACCGCAAATATCATTCTCAATGGAGAAAATCTATACCTAATAGAAATTAAGAACTAGAAACAACCCCAAGCAAATCTTATCCATGTATCCCCAGCAATTCATCACAATGATTTAATTTAAAATGAGGTGACAGATCAGCATTTTAGACACAAACACACACAAAGTATAAATTCAAAACCCTTTCCCAAAACCATATAGAAATAATGTTTTTACTCATAGCCTTTTGAGATATTTCATACTACTTGTTTCCTGATTAGCATTGATAATATTTGATCATATTTATGTATATTATGTAGGTAGTGCTTTTAATGAAATAAAATACATCAATTACTTAAGAGGTAAAGTATTATATTATATTATATAGTAGAAAATTAATTTTATATTATAAAGTAGAATATTAATTTCTGGAACACTTTAACCTATTGGTGGGACACCAGATGACAAAGAGTGTCATGGGGCATACACTGCTTCTTGAGAAGTGAACTTGAACACTATTTAGACCTCAATGAAATGTAACTATCTTTTCTAATAGATCCTCTATAGCATTATTTTTAAGCCTGAGGATTTCTCTTTTCTTATATCCTAAAAATATGTTAGAGTCTTCCAATTTTATGTAAGAAAATAGTTTCTATGGACGTTTATTCATACATTAGTCTTTTTAATGAGACGCTTATTTGTGATATGCATTTTTTGTATCAAAAATTTAAGAGTGTCACCTAAGTGTAAATAAACAAAGAAAATATATTTTGAGATGATTAGGTAGATGGAACACCATTTCTAAAACAAACAGATAACAAAGGACCAAGTTTAAAATCCATTCACACCAGCTCATGTAAGTGTGTCTATTTTGTACTTTTTGTACAGATCTTGCCTTTTTGTACAGATTAGCACTAGTGGGGCTCCATAGTCTGTTTATTGTACCATATGATTCCATCTAATGTGAACACCAAAGACAAATCGCATCACCACTTGAAGAAAAAGAGTCAGTAAAAGACCATGAAGGATTTCCATTCTTTTGAAATGTAATTTCAAAGAAGGAAGTGAAATAAGACAGAATAAAACCATTATAATAGAAGAAAAATGTAACAAAGAGGTTAGGAAAGTAGCATGAACTAGAGAGGACATACTTTAATGAGTTGCGCTACAGTAAAACAACAAAAAAAATAGAACATTTTGCTTCACTCACGATGATATCTGTAAAAATACCCCTCAAACACACAGAAATTCCAATCCATTAAAAAATATAGTTAAAAGATGAGACTATGTCCGTCTTTCTATTAAAATTATCCCTTGGGTACCTGGCTGACTCTATCAGAAGGGGATGTGACTCTTGATCTTGGGGTTGTGAGTCTGAGCCTCATGTTGGGTGTAGAGACTACTTAAAAAAAAAAAAAAAGGAGGAGGGGCAAGATGGTGGAGAAGTAGAAGACCCTATTCCAACCAGTCCACTAAAGTGAGCTAATTATCTATCAGAACATCCTGAACACCTATGAAATCAGCCTGAGATGTGGGATTATACACTTCCGCGTCTCTATAGAGGCAGAAAACTCCCATGAAGAGGCTCAATACAACATATTACATAATAACCTTTTAACTTGAACTTTTTCACACATATACCTGAGTTTTTCTTTTTCTTTTCTATTTTTTTTAGTATGCATATAGATATAAGCTTCAAGGTAAACCTCTTTCCCTAAGCAATACTACCCCTATATAGAAACCAGTTTTATTAATCTCCCTTTATCTCTGGAAAGTTGAGTACCTTAACAAAGATATAAAGATACACTCAGAAAGAATAAAATAAACTTCCTCGCCCACATTGAGGATTTAAAACCACCCTCCCATCTTTTTCTTCTGTCAGTGTTTCTGTGTATGTGTTTTTGTTCCAGTATTATATAAATCTTATACTTGGTGTTCATTTGGCTGGATTTTTTTTCCTTGTCATTTATTTTTTATTGGTCTTTTTGTTTATATACCTTATAAATCTTACCTTTGGGGCCCATTCTGGCTGGGTCTTCTCTCTCTCTCTCTCTCTCTCTTTTTTCTCTGTCTCTCTCTTCCTCTCTCTCTCTTTTTTCTTTTTCGCTTTCATTTTGGTGGTGACTTCCAATTTCTTAGAAGTGTTCCAGGGTGTACCTTGCCTGGATCACTATTATATATTCAGTAACACATCCCCTCAACCACCTCTCACCAAAATGACTAGGAGGAGGAATTCCCAATAGAGGAAAAATTCAGAGACTGTGCCATTTCCATCAGAACTATTGGATATGGACATAAACAGTATGTCAGAAAGAGAATTCAGGGTAGTAATTATCCAGGCAATGGCTAGGTTGGAGAAAACCATTAATGACAAATGGAATCTATTAGGGCAGAAGTGAAAGCCACCCAGGAAGAAGTTAAAAATGTTATCAATGAGATCCAATCTAATCTAAATACTCAAAAAGCTAGGGTAACCAAGACAGAAGATTGCATTAGTGATCTAAAAGACAAACTAATAGAAAAGAAGGATCAGGAAGAGGCCTGGAAAAAACAGCTTAGAAGCCATGAAAACAGAAAGGGAAATAAATGGTGCCATGAGACATTCCACCATCAGAATTATTGGAATCCTTGAGGGGATGGAGAAAGAGAGAAGACTAGAAGATATAGTTGAACAAATTCTGAATAAAAATTTTCCTAATCTGAAAAAAAAAAAAAATTTTCCTAATCTGGGAAATGGAACAAGTGTTCCTGTCCTAGAGGCAGAAATGACACCGCCCAAGATCAACAAGTCTAGAAAGAACTCCAGACACTTAATAGTGAAATTCATGAGTCATAATTTTAGACAAGAGGTCTTAAGGGCAGGTAGGGGGAAGAGATTCCTTACATACAGAGGAAGGACCATCAGAATAATGTCAGACCTGTCCAAAGAAACCTGGCAAGCCAGAAAGGACTGGCAAGATATATTCAGGGCACTAAATGAGAGGAATATGCAGTCAAGAATACTTTATGCAGAAAGGCTGACATTCAAAATGTATGGAGAGGTAAAGAGCTTCCAAGACCAGCAAGGTTCAAAAGAGTATGCAACCACCAAACTGGCACTACAAGAAATATTAAGGGGGTCCTATAAAAGAAGAATGAACCCAAGAGGGTCACAGAACACAAATTTACAGAGACAATCTATAGAAACAAGGACTTCACAGGTAACATGATGTCAATAAAAGCTTATCTTTCAATAATCACTCTCAATGTGAAAGGCCTTAACTCCCATAAAAGAACACAGGGTTGCAGACTGGATAAAATGACAGGACTGATCCATATGTTGTCTAGAAGAGACCTATTTGGAACCCAATAATACATCCAGACTGAAAGTGAAGGGATGGAGAAGCATCTTTCATGCCAATGGGCCTCAAAAGAAAGCAGGGATAGCAATTCTCATATCAGATAAATTAGATTTTAAACTAAAGACTATAGTCAGAGATAATGGTCTCTACATCATTCTTAAAGGGTCTATCCACCAAGATCTAACAATTGTAAATATTTATGCCCCCAATACAGAAGCAGCCAACTACATAAGACAACTGCTAATCAAGACAAAGAGTCATATTGATATGAATACATTAATGGTAGGGGATCCTAACATACAGCTCTCAGTAGTAGATCATCCAAGCAGAAAATCAATAAACAAGAGCATTGAACAACACATTGGACCAGATGGGCCTCATAGATATATACAGAACATTCCAAGCTAAAAGAACAGAATACTCATTCTTCACTGCACATGGAACTTTCTCCACAATAGACCATATACTGGGTCACAACTTGGAGCTCAACTCATACCAAAAGAATGAGATTATTCCCTGCATATTTTCAGACCAGAGAGCTTTGAAACTGGAACTCAACCCCAATAAAAAGTTTGAAAGGAATTCAAACACTTGGAAGCTAAAGACTTGCTTATGAATGTTTGGATCAACAGGAAATCAAAGAACTTAAACAATTCATGAAAATCAATGAGAATGAAGACACTTTGTTCCAAAACCTATGAGATACAGAAAAGTCAGTCCTAAGAGGAAAATACATAGCCATCCAAGCCTCCCTGAAAGAAAATGGAAAAATCCAGAATACACCAGCTCTCTTTACACCTTAAATAACTGAAAAATCAACAACAAATTAAGCCAATCCCACACAAAAGGAGGGAAGTATCAAGATCAGAGCAGAGATCAATGAGATAGAAATTAAAGATACAGTAGAACACATCAACAATACTAGAAGGTAGTTTTTTGAAAGAATCAAAAAGATCAATAAACCATTGGCCAAACTAATCCAAAAGAAAAGACAGAGGACCCAAATTAATAAAATTATGAATGAAAAGGGAGAGATCACCACTAACACCAAGGAAATAGGAACAATCATCAGAAATTGTTATTGACAGATATATGCCAGTAAGTTAAGCAACCTAGACAAAATAGATGAGTCCCTGGAAACCTATAAACTTCCAAAACTGAATCAGGAAGAAATTGATAACCTGAATAGACCAATATCTGTAAGGAGATTGAAGCAGTGATCAAAAACCTCCCAAAAAACAAGAGCCTATGACCCGACAGATTCCCTGGAGAACTCTACCAAACATTCAAAGAAGAAATAATACCTATTCTTCTGAAGCTGTTTCAAAAAACAGAAACAGAAGGAAAACTTCCAGACTCTTTTTATGAAGCCAACATTACCCTGATCCCCAAACCAGGCAATGACCCCACCAAAAAGGAGAACTTCAGAACAGTATCCCTGATGAATATGGAAGCCAAGATTCTCAATAAGATTTAAGATAATAAGATCCAACAGTACATTAAAAAGATTATTCGCCATGACCAGCTGGGATTTATCCCTGGAATGCAAGGGTGGTTCAACATTCGCAAATCAATCAATGTGACAGAAACAATCAAAAAGAGAAGAGAGAAGAACCACATGGTCTTCTCAATTGATGCAGAAAAAGCATTTGACAAGATACAACATCCGTTCCTGATCAAAATGATTCGAAGTATAGGGATAGAGGGAACATCCCTCAACTTCATAAAATCTATCTACCAAAAACCGACAGCAAATATCATCCTCAATGGGGAAAAGTTGACAGTCTTCCCTTTGAGATCAGGAACATGACAAGGATGCCCACTCTCACCACTCTTGTTAAACATAATACTAAAAGTCCTAGCAACAGTGATCAGACAACAAAAAGAAATAAAAGGTATTCAAATTGGCAAAGAAGAAGTCAAACTCTCTCTTTGCAGATGACATACTTTATATGGAAAACCCAAAGACTCCACCCTCAAACTACTAGAACTCATACTGCAATTCAGTAATGTGGCAGGATACAAAATCAATGTACAGAAATCAGTTGCTTTCTTGTACACTAACAATGAAAATATAGAAAGGGAAATGAGAGAATCGATTCCATTTACTATAGCCCCAAGAACCATAAGATACCTGGGAATAAACCTAAGCAAAGAGGTAAAGGAGCTGTACTCAAGGAACTACAGAATACTCATGAAAGAAACTGAAGAAGGGGGTGACTGTGTGGCTCAGTGGGTTAAAGCCTCTGCCTTTGGCTCAGGTCATGATCCCAGAGTCCTGGGATCAAGGCTGACATCAGGCTGCTCCATGGGGAGCCTGCTTCCTCCTCTCTCTCTCTCTCTGCCTGCCTCTCTGCCTACTTTTGATCTCTGTCTGTCGAATAAATAAAATCTTTAAAAAAATTACTTAAAAAAAAAAGAACTTGAAGAAGGCACAAAAAGATGGAAGAACATTCCATACTCATGAATTGAAAGAATAAACATTGTTAAAATGTCTAAACTGCCCAGCGCAATCTTTAATTTCAATGCCATCCCAATCAGAATTCCACCGACATTTTTCAAAGAGGTAGAATAAGCAATCCTAAAATTTGTATGGAAAGGAAAGAGACCCTGAACTGTTAAGGAAATTTTGAAAAAGAAAATCAAAACTGGGGGCATCTTGTTGCCTGATTTCAAGCTTCACTACAAAGCTGCGATCACCAAGACAGCACGGTACTGGCACAAAACAAGGCACATAGACCAGTGGGACAGAGTAGAGAGCCCAGATGTGGACCCTCAATTCTATGGTCAACTAATCTTCGACAAAGCAGGAAAAAAATATACAGTGGAAAAAAACAGTTTCTTCAAGAAATCGTGCTGGGAAAATTGGACAGCTATGTATAGAAGAATGAAACTCAACCATTCTCTTACACCATATATGAAGATAAATTTGAAATGGCTAAAAGACCTTAATGTGAGGCAGGAATCTATCAACATCCTAGAGGAGAACATAGGCAGTAATCTCTTTGACATCAGTCACAGCATCTTCTTTCAAGTTAAGTCTCCAAAGGAGATTTATAAGTCAAGGAGAGAGTCAATTATCATATGGTTTCACTTACTTGTGGAGCATAAGGAATAACATGGAGGACATTGGGAGATGGAGAGAAGTGAGATGGGGGAAATAGGAGGAGGAGAAAAAAGGAAACAAAAGCAAAATGAACTTTTGGGACTTCATCAAGATCAAAAGCTTCTGGCCAAAGGAAATAGTCAACAAAACAAGAGGTAACCCATGGAATGGGAGAATATATTCACAAATGACACTACAGACAAAGGGCTGATATCCAAGATCTATAAAGAACTCCACAAACTCAACACACACAAAACAGATAATCATGTCAAAACAGATAATCATGTCAAAAAATCAGAAGATATGAACAGACACTTCTCCAAAGAAGATGTACAAATGGCTATCAGACACATGAAAAAATGTTCACCATTATTAGCCATCAGGGAGTTTCAAATTGAAACCACATTGAGATACCACCTTACACCAGTTAGAACGGCCAAAATTAAAAGACAGTAAACAGCAAGTGTTGGAGTGGATGTGGAGAAATGGAACCCTCTTACAGTGTTGGTGGGAATGCAAGTTGGTGCAGCCACTTTGGAAAACAGTGTGGAGATTCCTTAAGAAATTAAATATAGAGCTACCCTATGACCCTGCAATTGCACTACTGGGTATTTACCCCAAAGATACAGATGTAGTGAAAAGAAGGGCCACCTATACCCCGATGTTCATAGTAGCAATGGCCACAGTCGCCAAACTGTGGAAAGAACCAAAAAAGCCTTCTACAGATGAATGGATAAAGAAGATATGGCCCATGCATGCAATGGAGGATTATGCTTCCATCAGAAAAGATGAATGCCCAAATTTTGTATCAATATGGACAGGAGTGGGATAGATTATGCTGAGTGAAATAAGTCAAGGAGAGAGAGTCAATTATCATATGATTTCACTTACTTGTGGAGCATAAGGAATAACACGGAGGACATTGGGAGACGGAGAGGAGAAGTGAGTTGGGGAAATCGGAGGACGAGACAAACCATGAGAGACTGTGGGCTCTGAGAAGCAAACTGAGGGTTTTGGGTGGGGGGTGGGAGGTTGGGTGAGCCTGTTGGTGGGTATTATGGAGGGCACTTATTGCATGGAGCATTGGATGTGGTGCATAAACAATAAATTTTGGAACACTGAAAAGAAATTTAAAAAAAATAAAAGAAAAAAACAAAACAGTGCAGACCCAGGATGCCATAGACAAGTCATCAACACCAGAGCCAGGAAGTCTCTTCAGGGAATCTTTTTAATCTCTATTCCCCTGTCATTATGTTCTCTCCATATCCTTTCTAATAGGGGTGAGAACTGTCTCATAAAAAAAAGGGGGGAAGAAGAAAGAAACTTAACAACATATCATGCCTTTGCAGTCACAGATGATTCTAGACAAAACTGTCTCCATTTTCATAGAATAATTGTTTTGTTTCTGCAATATTATATTGCTTTAATTTCATGTTTTATGGCTTAAAGCTCTTCAGCTAATAGATTTTTTCACCTGTATATGCTCATTTTATACTTAAATATATATAGGAATTGATTCACAAAGCTCATGGCTTTCAGGGACAATTTTCACATTACCTAAAAATCAGTCCATGTTGTGATAATGATGGTAATTATCACTCAATCCCTAATGACATGGAGTTCTTCTGCAGTTACACTCATCTTGAAATTCTAAGTCTCTTGTAATAGCTGTTGAAGCCCCTGTCACAGCACAGTCATTAACACTTGGAGAATTTTTTTGCAAGTGTCCCCGAGAACAACTCCAACCTAACACTGTCAGTTGGCCATAGAGAGTTCACTTATTTCTTATACTAATTAAGGAAGAATCCCAACAACTCCATGAGGAGAGGATGTGGGCAAAGTAGCAGAATATAGAGACATTTACTCTCACATAATGAACTCAAAACATGAACTTGGGAAATAAGAATATAAGTTCCAGGAAGAAGAATCTTTGAAAGTTTTCAGATTTGTGGCATGCTATGGATTATACTGTTATTCTACAATGGAACAACAGGAATATTACCTGAGGAAAAAAAAAAACAAATGAGAATTGAGTGAGAGAAGAAAAAGAACCAGGATTTGTTTTCTTATCTGCCTCCCAGCTGTGAATAACCTTCAAGTTATTCTTCATGGAAAATCAAGGAAGACACTAACATTTGTTAGAACAAATACTAAATGCGAAGTAATGTATGCATATATTCCTTATAGAGTGTGTTTATACAACTCTTTGAAATAGGTAATATAAGTATTCAGATGAATAAGTGAGTAACAGTAAGTGCCAGAAGTAGAACTCATTTTAAGTCAGAGCTTATGCCATAGGGTCAATTTTTGCATTTTTGCCTCTCAGTGACGGAATAAGCTATTAAGATCCACTGATTTTCAAAAGTTAGAGAGTGAGGACTTGCAGTTTCCAATCTTATATATAAAGAACTTGAAAGTTGTCACTCTCATGTTCACAATAAGAAAAAACCTAAACAAACTAAAAATCAACAACTCTTCTCAAATTCATTAGAGAACTGTGATTAGAGGACACATTGCTGCCCCCTTAACAGAAGAGACAGGAGGACACACAGCATCTCAGCTTACTAAGAGGAGGATCCCAGGAAGAGATTGCTGCAGCCGGAGCCAGTACCAGTAGGGACACTTAAGCTTTAACTATACTGACTAAAAGAACAGAGTGGACTAGCTTGAGAGTTAAAAATTGGGGGGCCTTCTTGGGACACTCCACTTTTTTCTTTTTCTTTTTAATTTTACATCTAAGAGCTTCACAAAGTTCTCAGTGTGAAGACGGGAGAATAAAAAGTCAAAATCCCATTCTGCTTCTGGCAGGAATACAGTGAAAAAATATAACTATTTTTTAATATCCCGAGAGTTTCATGCTCTCATTAATAAGGCCAGTACTTAAGAAAAGAAAACATGGTAAAAAAGACTTACACACTTAGATTTCACCATTGTAAAAGCAGTCTGAAGAGATAATGCAAGCATTATGTCCAGATTCAGATATGGCTGAAAATTTAGAATTATCAAACTTGGAATTCTTTGTTAATTATGATTAAACTCTGAGGGCTCTCCCAGAAAAAGTAGACAGTGTGCAAGAACAGATGTGTAATGTAAGCAAAGTGATGGAAACTCTAAGAAGAATAAAAAAGAAACCCTGGAAATTAAAAACAATGTGATAGGAATGAGGGCTTATCAGTAGACTGGGCATGGCCAAGGAAAAGAGGTTAATAGAAACTTCCCAAGTGGAAAAGCAAAGAGAAAAATAAATAGGAAAATAAAATTAAGGAAAAAAAAAACCCAAAACAGAACACTGGACTTCCAAGAATTGTGGGACACTTATAAAAGGTATACCATACACATGCAAAGGAAATACTAGAAGGAAAAGAAAGAGAAAAAAATGTAAGAAATATTAAATACAAATTGCTGAGTTTTTCCAAAATTACTGACAGACAAAAAACCACATCTCCAAGGTACTCTAAGAATTATGTTCTGGATATTTAAAAAAAAATATACCTATGCATATTATATTTAAACTCCAGAAAACCAAAGACAAAGAAAAGCCTTGAAAAGAAGTCAGCGTTGGGAAGTGGGTGGTGGGGCGGGGAGGCACCTCACCTGTAGAGAAACAAAAATAATAGTCATATCAGACCTTTCCTCAGACACCATGTAAGCAAGAGGAGACTGGGGTAAGATATTTAAAGTTCTGAAAGATTAAAAACAAACAAACTAGAATTATATATCCAGCATAATTATCCTTCAGAAGTAAAAGAAGACCTATTTTATCCTGTATTAAGGACATTTGTTACCAGTAGACATGATTTGCAAGAATGTTAAAAGAAGTTCTTCCGAGAGAAGAAACATTTTATAGGTCAGAAAATGTTACAGGTTAGATCTATGTTTAAAGGAAAAAAAAAAAAAAAAGAAAGCTTTAGAAAAGTAATAAATGAAGATATGATGTTTTATTTTTTCTTATTCCTCATTGAGCTAATTGAAAGCAGCAGTTCCTTTAAAATAGTGACAGCAACAACATATGAGATAATGATAGTTCAGGGATAAGGGAAATAAATGACAGCAATGCAATAATGGATGGGAGGGAAGAACTGGGGATACTCTGTAATAAACTGCCTCTACTACCAAGGAAGCACTACTCTGCTAGCAAGAGTGTACCTGAAATGTAATTGAATATTGCAACTTCAAACAACCATTAATAAATTTAAAAGTCACAAAGTATGTGTGAGAGAATCTTCCTCTTCTCCTCTCTCAGACTGTCCAATTCGCTTGTCTGTGTCCAGGCGTGGTGGGCAGGTCTCCCAAGTTAGGTTTCAGCTCATTGGTGGGAAAGATATACTGCAATTTTCAATAATTCCAAAAGAATGGAACGAAAGCTGAACTCTGACATTTCAAAAATGCAATGTGCTCTTTACTTCAGCTTAATCAAAGTGAAAAAACAGGAATGTAAAAAATATACCAGGGAGCAGGGCAGAGATCATCCATCATAAAAAGTGCTCAAAAATCCTCTACTTTGAAGCAGACTGTTTCGAAAAGTGAACATGCAACCCAGATGTTTTTTATCTCAGATGAAGCACATTGAATAATCAAAAGTGTGTGCCTGTCTGCCATTTTCTGTAATAATAACAAGACAATCAGTGAAGTTAAAGCAATGGTTGCCACAATAGATGAAGAAATCAGCATGTCATTACATAAAATGTTTCCTTGTCTTTTTTACATGCATTCTCTCATCAGTTGAGTCATATCTCCATGAGCCTCAAAGTAAAATTATGGAAAAAAAAATAAATGGAAGGTATAAACTGTAAATTGTTTAAAAAACCATTTTAGAAGAATGTGGCTACAAAGTAAATAAAAATAGTTATGCACTTAAAGGAAATATGCCATCACTATTTGCTTCTCTTTCTAGCCAAACCAAATATGAGTTGGACAGATTCACACATGTTACTCTATTGGTATTGAAATGAGTATTTCAATTATCATTCCCTCCAATCTCTAATCAGAAATCCAATCTGTTCTTTCAGAAGAAAGCTCCTGGCTTAAAATTTTTTAATCTCTGCAAAACTGTTTTACACCCACATTGTTTTCTTTAATAGCTCCATCCTCTTAACTGCTAAAGTTTTATGTGTATTTATGTAAGGCTTGGAGTGATCATGCATTATGCATCCTGCAGTTAGCTCCAGGGCAACAGGGGCAGCGCTCCCTGAATGCAAGGGCCTCTACTGAAAGTTTATGGATGATTCGGCATCTTTCCTCCAAATTAGTAATGATTTTCAAGTGGAAAAAAATAGATCCCAATGTGAGAAGAGAAAACAATATGAAAAGGAGACAAAAGTAAAAAATGTCTCCCCAAGGCTTCTATTCTAAAATATGTTATCATTTTTTTTTTTAAATCTTGAATTTTATTTTACTGCAGTCAGGTTCCACGTAATGTACCATTTTCCTGGGCCCAACTAGTAAGCCTCAGAAAGTGTGCCATTCTCAATTTCCCTGCTTCTCTGGTATGAGTTACTATAACTTCTGCAAAAGCCTCCTACCTTGTCTTCCTGCTTCTCTCCTTGCCCCAGAGTATATCCTGCAAAAATAATTCTTAACATGTAAGGCAGAAATCTGCTAGAGCCTTCTACAGTTCCAGTGTTAGGATGAAATCAAAACCTTCCAAAGGCCTAAGAGTCCTTCCGTGATCCTCATTCTTCTCCCTATTTTCTTCTTCCTCCTGCTGCTCCTCACCTACCCTGCTCCAGTACTCTAGCCTTTGCTGTTTCTAGACTAAAATGGGCACAGTCCTTTCTGAGGGCCTTTTCACTGGTTATTCCTTGCCCACATAACCAAAGTGGCTAATTTCCCTACCTCTTTTAGGAGTTCACACAAATGTCACCATCCTTGTGGTAACTACTTTGAATGCTTTACTTAAAACAGCCAATTTACTCCCACACTTACAATTTTGGTGCCCCATATTCTCATCTTATATTCTTTGCTTATTTACTTGGTTGTTTTTCCTTATTTGTGTCTCCCAGCTACAACATAGGAATTACAAAGGTGCACTCTTTGGATTTTGTTAGTTGATATCCCCAGCACCTACAGTACTGCCTGGTACACACTGGGCACAGAAGTATTTGTTGAATCAAATTACTGAATTTCTTGACAACTTCCCCACCAACCTATTCCCCAGCATAATTCTTCCTATACATTCAATATTTGGCCAAACACAGAATCTCACAGATGATGAAAAAGAAGACTTTTAAATCCTTATTGCCTGCTATATTTCTGATAAATTGTAACCATTTAGTGGATGACCATAATAATAGATAATATAAGCAATGTATTTAATTTTTTTTCAAATGACCAACAGAGCATAAACCAATGTAAATTGCTCACAATTTATATTTCCACCCACTGCATTTCCTCTGATAAGAACCAGAGATCAACAATCCTTTTATATAGTAGGATCCATCATCAACTGAGACCAAGAAACTGGGCCTTTGAACAACATGAATCAAGAAGAATGGTGCTGGGGCATTTTGTTCTACCATATATTTAAGCTTTCTATTACTACTAATAATATCGGACATTTCTTTGATTCTAAAACAATCATGGCATTGAGTCATCTTGTGCACAAAGCAGCAGGTCTTTTTTCACTGCCATCAATTGTCAGAGACCAGTCAATTTTAAAACACTAGATGACAGACTTGTATCCTTTTGCTTCCTCTGAGTATGTCAGTTTTATTTCCACATATTGCTGATTACGTAATTTTCACTTGTATACATATTGGAGATGTTCTGGTTGATGTGATGTGCAGAATACTAAATTCTAACTCGTTACTCATTTGGAAACCTAAAGCTTTGAAATAAATAACAGTAGAACTTCCCAGAATCTTTTTGAATGTCCTGGTAAAGTGTTGCTTGGTCCAACTACACTGTTTCATGTATAGTTGAGATAGTAATTCACATAAGAAATAGGAATCTCAGGGGGCTCCTGGGTGGCTCAGTGGGTTAAAGCCTCTGCCTTCGGCTCAGGTCATGATCCCAGGGTCCTGGGATCGAGCCCCGCATTGGGCTCTCTGCTCCACAGGGAGCCTGCTTTCTCCTCTCTCTCTGCCTGCCTCTCTGTCTAGTTGTGATTTCTCTCTGTCAAATAAATATAATATTAAAAAAAAAAAGAAATAGAAATCTCAGGGCACCTGGGTGGCTCAGTGTGTTACACCTCTGCCTTCAGCTCAAGTCATGATCTCAGGGTCCTGGGATCAAGCCCTGCATCGGGCTCTCTGCTCAGCAGGGAGCCTGCTCCCCACCCACCCCACCCCCCCCCCCCGCCAGCTGCTGTGCCTACTTGTGATCTCTTTCTGTCAAATAAATGAATAAAATCTTTAAAAAAATGAAATAGAAATCTCAGTTTCTCTTAGCTTATAAATTCTAAATTTTACTCCCTGACAAAACAAAACAAAACATAAAAACACAGTACCAATACTGTTTAGAAAGCAGGAAGTAATTCTTAGTCTTCTCCTGACTGGCACTAGACTTAGAGCAGTCATATTGCTCTCCAACCTCCTTGAGCAAACAATACAGCATTGTTGGAGAGTGAACTAGAGTTTGTCATGTCTCCTTTCAGTTGTCACCTTTGCCATGATCATATATGACATGCTTTCTACTGTTGCAAAGATTTTCCCACTTATTATCTTTATGTAGCTTTATAACAGCCCTGTAAAAAGATGTGATCCATCTTATTCCCCAAATGTTCTGTGAAAAGAAATTAAGACGTTAAAAGATCAAATGATTTCCATAAGGTCAAATGTTGACGTTAATGCATTTTAGGGAAACAATCCTCATGCCTTGCATTTTAGCTTTTTTCTTTTAAATATTATTCTACATGTTGTGCAGTACACATGCAGAATCATTCCTATGATAAGACATGAATTCAGTGCTAAATCTGAAACAGCCTCTATGCTTCCATCTGCATTTGTTTAATCTCGTCTTTTATGGATCTCCACTGTTACTGCTGGTTATCCCCAGAAGGTTTTCACATGTTGTCTCAAATGAACCATATCCATCTGGCATGGGGATCTTCTGCCAGCCTGAACTGGGTGACCCCATGCCCACTGAGCAGGCACCATCTCCATGTGTTCTCAGCTAATGCTTCTCTACGAGATGACTGTCCTACTGAGCTGTAATGCCCAACACCAGACCAACAGGCTGCTGCTTCCTGTTGGTCCTCATTGGCCATCTTCTCTGCAGAAATGGGAAGAATGGTCCTTGTCCATGAGGCTCTGACCATATCAGATTGGGTAGAGAAGCCTCATTTTTTTTTCTCTTCTTAGCCTCCCTTTTCTCTTACTCTAAACATATGAAAAGATGCTCAGCATCACTAATCATTAGAAAAATACAAATAAAAACTACAGTGAAATCTCACCCCCACTGGAATGGCTTACTATGAAGAAAAGAAAAAAAAAAAAAAAGGCTGGTCAGGATGTAAAGAAATTGGAACCCTGTGCATTGATTAACAGTAGAATCTAAAAAGTTATAATCACTCTGGAAAACAATATGGGGGTTCCTCAAAAAACTTAACATAGAATCACCATTTGATATATATATCAATCACACTGTATTTTATAATCAAACCTTTTATACTCTTACACAAATATACCAAAATATTGTTGTGAATCTAGCATAGAATAGGATTTAAGTATATATATATATATATATATATATATATATATATATATATATGAGAACTGAAAGCAGGGACTTAAAAGGGTATTTGCATTTCACTACTCAAAACAACATTATTTACAATAACCAAAACTGAAACAACCGTAATACCCAGCAGTGAATGTATGGATGAACAAAATGTGGCATATACATAAAATGTAATATTTTTTAACCCTAAACTAACCATGAAATTCTGATCCATGCTATAACATGGAAGAATTTTGGAGGCATTACACTAAAAAATAAATAAATAAATAAATAAGTCAGACACATAAGGACAAATGTTGTATAATTCCATTTTTTTTAAAAGATTTATTTATTTATTTGACAGACAGAGATCACAAGTAGGCAGAAAGACAGGAAGAGAGAAAGGAGGAAGCAGGCTTCCTGTTGAGCAGAGATCCAGATGCGGGGCTTGATCCTAGGACCCTGGAATCATGACCTGAGCCGAGGCAGAGGCTTTAACCCACTGAACCACCCAGGCACCCCATATAATTCCATTTTTATAAAATATCTCGAGTTGTCAAATTCCTAGAGACAGAAAGTAGAAGAGTGGCTACCAGAGGTGGGTGGGGGAAGATGGTGAGTTGATATTTAAAGGGTACAGAATTTGAGTTTTGGAAGATGAAAACTGATGACAGACAGTGGTGATGATTGAACAACAACATGAAGTGTGAATACACTTTAGTTTCCATGTGTTCAAAATTCTTTAACTAGTGCCCAAAACCCTACACTATCAATGTCATTTCATCCTGTGCCCATTAAGCTTATATGTTTATGCCCCAAAGGGATCCTGTGGCAGCTAGCAGAACATATCTTTCGTTTATCATAGCCTTTCTATATGCTATTCCTTCTAGATGAACTATTCTACTACATTCAGAATTTTATACTTTTACCAAAAAAGCAACGCATATATAAGTATTTTGTGTTTTGAAAACTTACAAAATATATGTAATAGTATTAAATATATATTTGCAACTACTTTTTCATACATTGTCTTATGTATTTTAATTTTATCTATGAGATACTTCATTTTAATTACTATGTAGAATTTTATTGCAATAATACATTAGAGTTAATTTATCTGTCTCCATACTGAGGGAAATTAATTTATTTTCCCTCTAATTACTTATATTTATTTCCAGACAAACTTCTGAAAGAGTTTGTTAAGAGTACTATAAGTAGAAGCAAATTTGATGGATATTAAAATATGATATATGAGCATCTTAAGTTGTTATTTTGCCAAATTGAATCTTGTGGTGGCTACAATTTACAACCTCATAAGCAACCTGTAAAAATGCTCATTTTACTGCATCCTTGCCAGCAACTAGCATTACAGATTTTCAGAACATTTTTTTCCAAGTCTGAAAAGTGAGAAATTATATATTGTTGTTGTAATTACATTTCACTGATCAGCAGTAATGCTGAGCATCTTATAATATGTATATATTTGCCTTTTGGATTCTTATGTAAATTGATTGTTCAAAACATTGTTCCCTTTTGCAATTGTGTTGATTTGTCCTTATTAAGTTTTAGGAGTTCTTTGTATATTCTAATTAAAAATCTTTTATTGCTTGTGTGTGTATCTTGGCAAGTCTGTCACTTTATTTCTACAGTGTTTATAATATTTTGACTATAGTTTTCAAAGGACAATCTAGCCTTATTTGCACATATTTATAGTTTGCACTTATTGGGTCTTACTTAATAAATCCTATTCTATGCTAGATTCACAACAATATTTTGGTATATTTGTGTAAGAGTATAAAAGGTTTGATTATACAATACAGTGTGAAGTAGGGATCAATTTTATTTCCATATGAGGATCAAATTTTCACAATACTATTTTTTGAGTGTCCCATATTCTCCTGTAATGTGATATGGTCCCTTCCTAATTATCTGGATCCTATATATACATGGGAACTTATATATAGGTTCTCTACTGCTTTCCTTCAGTCTGTTTATCTAGATTTACAACTATCATGATGTTTCAACTATTTTTGCATTAATTAAATCTTGAGATACTGTAAAGAAAATCCTTGTTCTTATTTTTTCTTCTCTGCCTTGAATATTCTTAGTCCTTACTCTCCTATGAATATTAATACCTACTTCTAATTCTCTGATATATTTTATTATTTTCCATAGATTTCAGATTATTTGATTTTATATACAATATTATTACTTATAAATAATAACAATTACCACATACTTTTTAAACCTTGCATATTTTCTTTCTTTTTTCTTATTTCACTTTATTTACTCAATTCTCCAGTAAAATGATGAGTAATAATTAAGAAACAGATTTTTTATATTGTCGCTGAGTTTAAGGGAATTTGTCTAATGCTTCACCATCAAGTACAATATATTTGACCAATTTGATTGGATATCTATTATTAATTCAAAGAAATTCTGTTATAGTACTATGTTTGTTAATACTGAATTTTATCAAAAGATTTTTTCTCCCATGTGTTTGTTTTCCTCTTTAATTTGGTAATATGATGAATTGCTTTAATACATTTTCAAAATTAAATCATCCTTGCAGGTTGAAATAAATAGTTCTTGGATTTTTAATACATTGCTGAATTGAATTTCCCTCTTTTATTAAGGTTTATTGCATCTATATTTATGCTTGAAAGTGGTACATAATTTTGGTTACTTGTATTGTCCTTGTCTGGTTTTGAATCAGAATTATATTAGCATTATAAAATGATCTGAGGAGCATTCTAATATAGAGTAGGACTGTCTGTTTTTTGAAGATTTCACACAATTTCCTTAGCCTGATGGATATTTTAATAGTAGAGGATTGGGGAAATTGTGAACTACTTATTCAACTTATTTGATGGTTTTAGACCCTTCTAGTTTTGTTACTTTTTAAAGCACTGTTTCTGTTAAATTTTGAGCTGATATAAAATAGATTCATCACATGGTAGGTAGGAGCCATAAGACAATATTTCTTGTCTTTTAGCACTCTTTAGTACTATCAGTCAGTCCCTGCTCAGGCCTCCAAGCCTCTGTTTGCTGTTTTCCCTCTAACTCTCTAGCTGCCCTGTGCAGTCTCCATTCAGGTTCCCCTCATCTACCTGAGGTCTTCATGTGGAGTGCCCCAGGGATCAGCCTCAGTATCTTTTCAGGTGACACTCATTTCCAGGTGGTTTCATCTGGTCTCATGCATTTATATCTTCAGCTCAGATCTCTTCCTTGAACCTCAGCCCATATTCTAACTGGCTACCTGGTATCTCCATCTGGATATTCAATAAACATCTCCAAGTTAAAATGCTAGAGCTTGTGCCCTGATTTCACACAGCTAACTACTCTTCTTGCAATCTTCTCCCTCAGTTAAGGGCAACTCCACCTTGATTACAACCTTGGAACAGACACTGAGCAGAGGTACCAGCTAAGCCCTAACTAGATACCTGACTCACAGAAACTGTGAAATGATTAATGTTTGTTGTTCTAAGCTACAGTGTTTTGGGATGTTTTATATAGCAATAGATAACTAATACAAAGTAAATTCCATTTTTTTTCCTATTCTTTGAAAGTACTTGTGTAAGATTGATGGTTTTTCTTACTTCACAGTTTGGTAGAATTGATATATAAAGCCATCTGTCCTAGGGCATTCTTTTGAGGGAGGTTTGTAATTATAGTTTCAAAGTTTCTTGAATAGTCATATTAACTACTTCTCCTAGTGATAGATTTAGTAAGTTTTCTTTTGCCATATGTGTCAGATGCTTAGAAATTGTAGCTCTAGAATGAAGTACAAAAAAATACGCTAATTGAAAAGATGATGATGGCAAATAATTACAGCTATCTTAAGGGCACTGTATCATAAATGGAAGAAGGTCAAGATTGGTGTCGATCATAGCTCTTCAGAATTTCTTAAGCCTCAGGTTTTTTTCTTTTTTTCTAACCACAACTCAATTACAAGTATATTCAACTGTGCTAGTCAGGGTTCTTCAGAACCTGAACTGATATTTATGTATATAAGTATATGAATTGTATTTACATATAAAGTAATAATACTTGATGCAAAATTCAACGAGAAGTCTGAGTTGGCATTTAACCAATGTTGGCTAAGGAATATTTTAATATAGGGGTGCCTGGGTGGCTCAGTGGGTTAAGCCTCTGCCTTCAGCTCAGGGTCCTAGGATTGAGCCCTGCATTGGGCTCTCTGCTCAGCGGGGAGCCTGCTTCCCCACCTCTCTCTCTGCCTGCCTCTCTGCCTGCTTATGATCTCTCTCTCTCTCTCTTTCTCTGTCAAATAAATAAATAAATAATCTTTAAAAAAAAGAAATATTTTAATATATATTACAGTCTTATAAAATGGGTAAGGGTTGGAAGTAGTAAACATTTATGATATAGGCCTTGCTAACAGGGGTATCTACTACATTATGATTGGTCTTTAAATTTTGTATCATTTATCAAAAGGGTCAAAGTATAAAGTGACTCATTTATTGAGTAAGAAGGGTTTTATTATAGAAGATGTTAAAGAGTTTATCCTTGGGTACCTTAGAACTATAATTTTGAGAATTTCTCTAATGGTACAAAAACATTTTCATTTAGTTTAAATCAGAACCATTTTATTTGTAAGGATTTTGACATGAAAATAATAAATAGCCAGTGTACAAACCTGTAAGTTTACTTCTAAGAAATGACCTTCCAACAAATCCCTTTGCTGTAATTCAGAGGATCCTTGATCCTCTAAATAGTAATAATAATTTGGTAAACACTTCACCACCTAAGAAGTTCTTGAAGCAGCCCAGCACATTTTCATCTTAGCATCCTAATCTCGATAAATTCTCTTTTTCCAGTAAAGAAAAAGAAAAAAATTCAGATAGGATATTACCTAATAGCCTTGCATTATAAGCACTCATAGGACCTGAGGAAAAACAATAGCAGATGACCGACTGTCAGAATTAAACAAGTTTCCTAGCTAAAAAGTCTTTAGTTACTTCCTTTTATACTAGTATATGACCATTTATCTCATAGGATTTCTGTGGGAAAATCACCAGAGTAACTAGAAGGAAAGAGACTGACCAAAGTTAAATAAAGATACTGTAAGCATGCATTATAAACTACCAGAAACCCTGTGTTTCTTCTTCCTTAAAGAAAATGCCATATTTTGAACTAAACTGACTATGAGCATTTTCATAAGCAGACTACATTTTCCCTCATAAACAGGAAAACCTGACAGAAATCTCAGAAACAGGGGTGCCTGAATGTCTCAGTTGGTTAAGTGTCTGACTTTGGCTCAGGTCATAATCCCAGGGTCCTGCGATCAAGTACCACATGGGGCTCCCTGCTCAGCAGGGAGCCTACTTCTCCCTCTTCCTCTGCCTGCAACTCTCCCTGCCCATGCTCCCACGCTCTCTCTCTCTGTCATATAAATATATAAAATCTTAAAAAAAAAAAATTGAATCTCAGAAATAGGGATATAATGTGTTTTCAGAAGAAAACACCACTACAATTATTTTCATGAACCTTTGAGGACACCAGAGAGGACAGAAGGTTCTGATACTGTTGTCAAGCTACTGGTGTTAACGCACAGGGAAGGGATGGTGCCATACTATTTTCCCATCAGAACCTTAGATGGTACTTTGATACAGTGGACTTCAACCTTCCATGTGTATAAAAAAAACTTCAGAGCACTGCTGATGTGTTCATGAGACATAACAATAGACTAAAAGTAAAAGTAAAATTCCTTTTTCTACCACTCCTCCCCATGGCAACCATGACTATCATGAATACGCAAATATAAACATTCATAAACACCCAGCACACCCAGACATGCTTCCCAGTCCAAAGATTTGGACCAAAGATTATTCCAGATAGGGTTCTACAGCTCTGTGATCCTTTTAAGAAAAAGGTGGTGTGAACTCAACATGTAGGTCAGTGCTATTTATCTAGAAAACATATTACTATTAAAGCCCTCTTGCACATGACCATCTTAGTTAACACGTACAGATCTCTGTTAATAGAAGTGTTCTTATCAATACCATCATCATAAAAGATCATGCAGTTCTCCTGTTCAAAATCACTCATTTCTCTCCATTATTTTAGGTTAACCTAGGTCATTTCATGGTAAAAGCAGAGAACTTTGCCTTCATGCTAAGGTGGACTTTTGCATGTGGTCTTTTCTGTGGCCATTTAATCTCCCTTTACTCTTCCATAATGGTCTGCTTCTTTAACAGCCCTTTAAACTTAAAGAATCTTGGCACACTTTCACAATTGTTTATTTTTATTTTTGAGAAGATAATACAGCCACATGGTAAAAAATCAAATAAAACTGGAGATATTATCCATAAAGGTAAGATTTTTCCCATCTTGCCCCTTTCTAGACTTAGAGCTTAAAGGCAACTTTTTTTTTTTTTTAATGCCTATTTGTTTTTAGTTCTCTGGCAATATCCCCATAATTCAAAGTCACATGCTTTCACTTCAATTTCTTGATTTATAATTTTAAATCATATTCATCATGTTCATGATATGAAAAAAACAGATTTACCTTCACTTATGCTGCTACTCAATCCCTCTATTCTCTTCCCAGTTTAATTATTTTAAATATAGATAATCAATAGCCATATCCCTGGGGTACCCTAAAAAGTGTTCCTAGTTTCAAATTCAGATGCCCATCTACCTTGAGGTAATCAGCTATCTAAAATCATGTCACAAATTTGTTTTCAAGATATTCAGAAAGAGATTTCTTAACTGTTTAATCACTTTCTCATTTTGGGGAGTCACTGGCACATTTATCCTCTATTATTATCAGATTAAGCTTTTATTTCCTTTTTTTTTGTTCAAGAAACACCCATCTCAAAGCAGGTGCTCCCAGACCTTTCCTTCATTGACCTCCTTTACTAGACCAATTTTTAACCTACAGTGCCTGTCTTTAGTTTTCTTGGTTTATTTTCTCCTTTTGCTAGAAGTACCTCTAGCAACTTATAAAATAAACAGTTAACAGAAGGTAGACTAACTAAATTTCTGAATGACTGAATATGTTGTTCTTCTGTTCTTCCACTTGATTAAGTACAGAACTTTATACAGACAATTATCACCCCTCAAAACACTAAAAACTCCATTGTCCATTGTGTATGGGTACCCTTTGTTGCAGATGAAAAGTTTAATGGCAGAGTTTTTTTCATTTCTTTGCTGCTTGATTATTTCCTGTCCCATGTTGGAAGTATTGTAATCTCTTTACTGATGCCTTGGTGAAATTCAAGATTATATATGTTTATTTGTGGTCATTTTCGTCATTGTACTAAATGGGCATTCAGTGAGCCTTTTCAATCTGAAGAAAAAGTCATGTGCTTCTTCAGTTCTAGAAAAGTTTTTTTTTTTTTTTTAATATTTCTTTGGTAATTTCTTCCTCTCCATTTTTTTCTTTTACTGTACCTCTTCCTTTTTTATTTTTAATTTATATGTCTTTTTTTTTCCACATGATGAGAACATGTATTTCCAAAATAAAATGGACTCTATCTAGTTGAATTAACTCCTCCAAAAGGAACCATATTTTTTCAGGCTAAAATTCATTAGAGAAGTACATTCTAATTGTCTTATGTGGAGTGTTTGCCAGGGAACAAATATTGACTACCTGTACTTTCAATGTATGGGTGAGACAAGCTTATTGAGGCTATTACAGTTGTCTTCCCCACTAATTTTTTTGGTGGGGGGGTAAATTCTCACTCACACTGTCTGCTACTTTTGTTGTTTCTTAGTCTATGGTGTTCTATGGCCTGGCAAAGAATGACCACCTTAAATTGCAATTTGTCTTATCTGCCATCCATGAGTACCCAATTTCCATTTCTACAGAAATTTATTAGTAATTCTCATTACAATTGTGTGTGGTGCTGTGGAGCTATTGCTGTTTTGGCCCCTGACAATTTGTTTCAGTAAGATGTCAATAAGGAATAAAAACAAATGTGCATGTCCTATTTACCACCATGAATTAGCTATTTTCTAATATCTCAAATCGCCATTTGTTAAGTTACTGGAAATCAATGTATTTTTATGTGGGGGTATTTTTATTGTATAAACCAGGCTGCTTTTCATAGAGTCAAACATTTATCAAGTTTCTAAAAGGAGCCAGACACTATGGATAGTAGATTCAAATGCACTGTAGATCTAAATGTATTAGGCAAACAATACAGTTTTCAGACACAAACAGAGAAGGATAGCTTTGTAATCTTGATATAGTTAAGTATTTCTTAATCAAAAAATTTAAGGTATCAATCATTTTTAAAAAGCTACTTTTTATTAAAATCTAGAAATGTTTTTAATCAGAACACTATTAAGAGAGTTGAAAGGCAACCCACATCAGGGAAGGAAAGTAGAGTGCATATAGATTATTTAAAAACTATAAACATTAAGAAAGAAAAGTAGTTAAAAGACTTGAAAAAAGGAAATCTAAATGACAACAACAAAGACAACAAAGAAGAAGGAAGGCAAGGGAGAGGAGAGGAGACAAAGGATAACTGATTTCACCAGTTGATAGAGAATGCAAATTAATACCATAGGAGATACACCACTAACCTACTAGAATGGCTAGACTGAAACACGCAAATCTTGATGAGGACATGGAACAAAGGGAAAGAACACTCTGCTGGTGGGAGAGTAAGCTGGGAACCACTTTGGACAAGTTTGGCAGAATCTGCTAAATCTGAGAGTACACGTACTCTCACCCAGGAATGGCATTCTTAGGTATATACCTGACATAATTTTTCTCATTAAAAGGTATGGATTAAGTGTTCAATGAAACGTTATTGTTCTTAGCCCTAACCTGAAACTATTCAAATAATTCAAATACTCAAATATAGACTGGAAAGAAAAAATTATAGTATATTCATATGATATACATATGATGTACATATGTATGATCTACATATTCATATGATTATAAAATAGCATAATACTGAATAAAAAATAATGCAGACACTAAAGAGTATGTGGTATGTGATTCCATAAATGTATACTTTCTATAAACTGCAAAAAGTACAATAATAGGCAAAATTCTTCTATGTTATTAGATGAACAGCATTCTAAGGTGGGGGGGAAATTAGGGTTTTTCTGAGGATTGGTAAGGTTCTATTTCTTGATCTAGGTACTTATTCTATAAATGTGTTCAGCTTGTGAAAATTTGTTGATACTCTGTGTACACTTGTTTGTATGCTTATGATGTTTCAATCAAAAGTTACAAAAATAATTTAGGTTGTGATGGGAAGACAAGAGGGCTAAGTATTGAATAAATTTGGTTATGTATTAATGATTGCGGAAATGAGTGATGAGTACATGAGCTCATTCGACTATTCTCCCTACCTCGATGTGTTTGAAATTTTCCCAAATAAAAAGGTTTAAAAAAAAAAGTTTAAAAAAAAGGGGTCTTTCTTACTTGTAGATATGTCTGCAATTTACATCACCACAAGATAACTTGTGGAAAAGTAAACATAACAGATCATCGTGGTTACTGTTATATTCCAAGTGCCTGTAAGAGTGTGTGGCACATAGTCACTCAATAAATACTTGCTGAATGAAATAATGATTGAATCTAGAAGAACACATATTTGAGATAATTACACTATGGCAAAAAGGTATAATAAAAACCCCAAAGTCTAAATTAGGAGATTTTGGTTGTGTTGTATAAATGCAGAAAAGATAAAATATGGCTTTCATTTATTCAGGTTCTACATTCTTTCCCATGGATTAGAAATCTAAATAAGTTTCTTAAATAAAAATAAGCCCCCTGTGATGTATGTAACAATGTTTGCCTTTTGTGTGAAGTAAATGCCTCTGCTTTACAATCCTATCTAAGCCACTCATTTCTTTGTGCTTTCTTCCATCACAAACAGGAGACCTTTCACTCCAGGTAGCCGGTGGTGTATTTCGTTTAAAAACACTGTGAGTTACTAGTTCCAAAGGAAGAGAGCATATATGAATTTCCATAGTATTTGATTTTCTTAAGATGACAGAATCAGCTTTTGGAATATTTACATTATTTTGTGCAAAACAATTTTGATTAAATATGTAACTTTTCAGATTTCCTGTTTCTCATAAAATAGACACCTACTAAACTCATCTCTTTTAAAATGTTAATAGCAGATCTCCCAAAATAACAAATCCCTCTAAAATATTTGTATGGTATTTTATTTATATTTCAGTTAATTCTGAAGTTTAAAACTATGGTTACAAGTTCTAGTTCAAGTACATTTCACATCAGTTATAAAGATCTATAAAATACTTCAGTATTAAGTTGCTTAGTTTCACTTCCTATATTATATGCCTTCATTCATGTTTCTCATATATGTAATATATATCTACATTATCATCAAATAAATATCAAAAAATAGATTTTAAAGATTAAATATATGAATGCAACTGTAAGCTTCTTAAAGTTTCAAGTTTATGTATTTAAGATGCTTGAGGTATAACATAGTAGTATTTATATAAATGTTGCCATAATGACCAAAAAAACCCAGTGGATTTGGACCCAAACTGCAAAGTGCTCTCTACTCCAAATCAAACTAATAAAAAAAAAAGAAAAGAAAAGAAAGATCTGACATTTCAGTGATCTAAAATAAAGTCTTAAGCTATAAAATACCTTTACTGGTTTTAAAATAAGAATAGTATATACCCAGATTATAAAATATTAAAAACTGCTTTAAAATAAAAATCTGAAGCTTGAAAATCTACTTTTTTTTTAAAGATTTTATTTATTTATTTGACAGAGATTTCAAGTAAGCAGAGAGGCAGGCAGAGAGAGAGAGAGGAGGAAGCAGGCTCCCTGCCGAGCAGAGAACCTGATATGGGGCTCCATCCCAGGATGCTGGGATCATGACCCTAGCCGAAGGCAGAGGCTTTAACCCACTGAGCCACCCAGGCACCCCTTGAAAATCTACTTTTTAAAAAAGCTTGTTTTCCATTCACGCTTATATACACCAAATGTGTTTACTTGATAAAGACTCCAGAAGGTATTTGGCTGTGTTTTCAAGCAACATTCTATATTGATTGCAGGACATTTGGCCAACAGTAATTAGTAGTGGAGTTTCACCACCTACTTAAATGCAATCTGTTTTACAGTAAAAGTGCTTAGAGTGTAGATTTTGCATCCCTTATTAAACAGGAACTCCAAGGCAATGACTTAAAGAAAGGATGATTTGAAGCTTAGATTCCATACTCACAAGAATTCTACTCTTATCCCCCTCCAATCCATTCTCTACACTTAAGTAGAAAATGAGCATTCTAAAATATGAATTTGATTAAATTACAATCTTACTTAAAACCCTTCATTGAGTCCCAAATATTTCTTTAAGAAAAAGTCCCTAATCATTCCTAAGTCTTTGTCTTCTGTTCTCTGAATACTCCTTCAGTATCATTTTGAGGACTGCTTTTCTCACATTCAACTACAGTTCTTCACATGTGCCAGGATTTCTTTTGTCTTCAATATATTCAGTCTTCTGGAATTTCCCCACTCAATTTTACCAAAGTGTAGCTTCTCAAATTCCAATTCACTTTCCCTGTACATTTCCCTAACTTCTGAGGACTTAGTTAATGGTTTCTTCTATAGGAGTCTGTAGCATAAGCATTTATAGTAATTATCAAGCTTATTTCCCTAAGTTGCAATTGACTGTTTGTCTATCTCCACCATTTCTCTAGAAATTTCCTTTTGAGAGTATGGATTTATTTTTCTTTTGCAATCATGTGCAAAGTATTTAACACAATGCCTACAACATGATAAGTTATCAATAAATATTTGTTGAGATAACAAATGAAAATATTATGAGACACAGATATTGTTAGTTTAAATCCTGAAAATACTGGTCATAAACAGTTCAAATGTATTCCTATATTATCGTAAATATTCACCATCCTGAAGGTTAATACTTCAGGCAAACATACTTCTTCAAGTTAAATTTGTAACATCCAGTTCTCCAATCCTAAAAATTTACATACTAGACTTTGAAATGTAATTTATTCTCCCATATTGAACTTGTTATTAAATGACTTATAAGGACAAGTGAACACTTTTCAGAAGTCTACCTTAAAGAGAGAAAAACAAAAAATATCTGACCAGCCAGTTAGGCTTAAGAAAGATCAATGATTTGTCAAATACTCTGGCTTCTTCTATTTTCCCATTCCAAGTGACATGAATTGTTTGCCACCTGAGTATTTGTCATTTTTATTTTAAGGTTTGCAGATGTCAAATACAATTTGGGTCTCTGACCAACAAATAATTTATAGCTGGGGATTTTTTTCTCAATGGACAACTCCCTCCCATGTGTAACTAGCAGTGCCAATTATAGTAACTAACCAATTATATTTGTTTATAGTAACAAACAAACTATAAACTATTGTTTATAGTAACAAAACCAAACAACTACCTGAAAGCTCTTGTCATGGCTGGTTCACTAAACGGAAAATAGTTTATGCATCACTGGGGGAGCATTAGAAATTTACTTCAGGGAAAGCATTGTCTGTGTACTTGTTATTTAAAGTTCCTCTTTCTGACAAGATCCAACTTGTGGTAAGAAACTAAGCGTGGATGCTTACATTCTAACACCCAAAGAAAACTGGAAAAGACTAGAAATTATACAGCTAGACTTCTATATAGAATAAGGACTATTTGGGGCTAGAAGATAGTACTCAAATCATCCAAACAATCCTGTCCATGCTCTGTTGGTGAGTCAAGCTACCTTGTTAATGGTCAAGACTATATTCCACGTTTAGAGATAAGGCAAATTTGTACTCAGGAAATAAAAATCCTATCTTCTCTGAGATGATCTTACTTAAATAAAAACAAAAACAAATGAACAAACAAACAAACAAAAATTAACCTTTTAAGGTCTATCTACTTAAAGTACTTTAAATATTATATGCTTTGACTTCCATGATATCTGATTTTTATTTCCTTTTTCCTTCCTGTAATAAAAAAATAAATATGACTCCATTTTTTAATGTTAACAGCCAACAGATTTCAAGCCCCACGCATCTCTCTTCCATTTCAGCTCCACATCTGGGCAAGGTGGTAACAAAGCCTGGGTGCACTTTCCTCTGGTGCCAGTGGAAAGTTCAAACCACACATGCCCCAGCTTGTGGCAGAACACTCAGCCAATTCTCACCCCTAACCACCATAAAAACCCAAGCCATTCTCCTTTCCTGATCACTCAGGTTATTTCAGACCTCCATGAGAAGCCTGTCCTACTTTCCCTACAGAAAACCTAATTATATGAATTATAAACCTTTTCATATCCTCTTGGTGCCTGTGTGACCACAAGTTTCAATATCCACACCAAATTTTGTGTGACCACATTATGTCACAAATTGTCTATAAATGGAAAGCAGTACCAGAAGGCTTTGGACCTGTAGAACTGCTCAATGTCTAGTGTGTCTGTGCTTGTTTTCTGCTCTATCACAGCCAATTTTTGGCAAAGCTTGCATAACCTCACCTTTTTCATGTTTGGTTTAACTTTTAATGAAGAATTTATAGGTATCCTTCCCATATGGTTCTACATACACTTTCCCCATGCAATCCATTGCCTTCTAGTACCCTGTTCACCAGATTCCAGCTACTTCCACATCCTTAAACCTTGAAGTCTTCAATTCAGTCGATCTAGCATGATGTTCCTGTATTCTAGCCATCAACATTAAATTCAGAAATTATCTTCATGCAGAGAGGCAGGGAGACCATGAGTTTCATCTCATGAGTTTCCCCTTTTTAATAGATCACAATCTTGCTCTGCTTATTGTCTGATACCTAAAAACTATTATTTCACATATTTCCACAAGTTTCAGTTTCATTTTTTGTTTAAGTAAGAAGTTTAGTCCAATGCCACTTACTTCATTGAGCCAAAATGAAAGCCTGACTAATTGATTTTGTTTTAAATTCTTTGATAAGTATTTTCTATCAGTTCTAATTTGATTTAAAATCTATGAAAAATTATCTTATCCATACTCTTATTCCCTTAAATCATTCTTATATAGAAAGATTTTTATGTTGGAAATTTATGTACTTTTCTAATATGAAAGGAATTGTATTTCATCAATTCTAAAGTTTAATGGTATATGATAAATTCTTTAAAGTACTATCTGCATTTTATCTAGTCTAGCTCCTCATGAGATAACAAAAACTCAAGAACCTTGAAGGGCCTCCCAAAGAAGTGAGAAAGGATTCTACCCTATACTGGATCTTGTTTTCATTACAGGGAAAGGGCTTTCTTTCCCTGATTCTATTGGGCTTACTCTATAAAGTTGGAAATTTGTGTACATTACTTATTACTGAGATTCCAAAATGTCTCACAGTGTAACCGATATAAATTAATTCTCAAATTCCCTTTCTATCCAAGGATTCAATCTCAGCTGAATTTGATATGTTATAGAAGTTACAGCCGTGATTAAACAGAAACATACCCAAACCACTCTAGAATCCTAGGAAGGTTATTTATTAGTAAAAATAGCAGTGGTTGGGGGGTATGGGGCAGAGAGTGTTTGTTTTAAAAAATATGTTCCCTAGCTAAGGAAATGTAAGAGATTTAGAAATGCAGTTTTATAAAGTCAGGCACCCAAAGGCTTAAAGGAAATGCACCTCTGGTCAAGAAGATTTTATTGCTATGGGAAGAACAAAAGAAAAACAGAAAAACGAGAGGTTCTCCCTGAGATGTGTTAGCAAGGGTGGAGACCTGACCTTCTAACAGTCTCCTAGCAGGAGCGATTATTATGCAAATGGATGTGTCCAGCTGTTGTTCCTTTTTATGGTGGATAAAATAAAAGGAAATAGGCTCAAATTGCAGCATGGGGTACTAAGGTTTGGCAGCTTTGCAAATGGTTCTTTGCTTACTAGCCCAAGGAAAGTGACAGCTGATTGCAGGAGGGTATCAAGGAATACTGATTTCATCATTGATTTATGGTTTCTCCACTCCCAATCAGAATTTAGACTAGTTAATGCTAAACTGTTAGAATACTCACATATTAACTCTCATGTAATATAGGTATTTTATATACAATAAAAAGTACAGAGAAAATGTTACTTATTAAAATTATTTAATTTTTTATAAGTTTATAATATAAAATTAATAAAATTTTTAAATGCCCTTCCTACCTCCCTGATTTGATTTCTTTTAAAGTGCTTTAGTTCTGGGCACCTGGGTGGCTCAGTAGGTTGAGCCGCTGACTTCGGCTCAGGTCATGATCTCAGGGTCCTGGGATCGAGTCCCTCATCCGGCTCTCTGCTCAGCAGCAAGCCTGCTTCCCTCTCTCTCTCTCTGCCTGCCTCTCTGTCTACTTGTGATCTCTCTCTGTTAAATAAATAAAAAAAATAAAATAACATAAAAATAAAGTGCTTTAGTTCAATGGTTTCTTATTACTGTATACTACAACAATAATAGAAATAGCTTATGTGAATTTAGACTTTTCAATGCCTTTTTGCATATATTACCTCATTTGTTCTTTGGATAGACTTATTTCCATTTTATAGAACAGGGAACTAAGGTCAATGAAAGATGGGTACCTTGACTAAGTGAGTATTGACTGATAAGGTCTTGGACCACTATTTCAATATCAGCCTTCTCTTGCTCAGTCTAATTTTTCCGCTGAAGCTTCTGGTGGTCTCTCAACAGAGTGGCAATGTATAGTCCCTAAAATTCCTCAGGAGGGTACCAAGGGGCTTGACCAGAAAAGCCAATCACAGTGCTTGCCATAATCCCAGACCTTTCTAGGAACTTTTCTCAGGAACTTGAGTCTAGAGATAACCTGAGAAAATGAAACAACAGCACTTTCTCCTAGAAAGACTAAGAGTTATCATGATAACTAAATAGGAAGCAGAGATTATAAAAATTCAGAGTATGATAGGCAATAGAAAAGGAATCACCAGTTAGAAGGTGAAAAAGGCAGATGGTAGTCTAATATCAGGAAAAAAGGGGAGACTGAAAAAGAACAGTGTATCAGAGCAGTACAGGTTCAACACAAAACATTGAAGGAATCAGAGATCATTTCCCCCTATGTCCATGTCATAGTCTCTTTTTCTGAGTGTCCTCCTAGGAGAACTCTCCATGAAACATGTTTCTTATGGTCCCCCTTCTTCCTGAAGGCAGGCTCCACTGTACTCCCTTGTGATGTGCTCCTTCTGAAGCTGTAATGTTGAGACCTTCTTGGCTATCTGGGTGTGTTTATCTTCCCTCTATCCATACCATCCCCAATATTTGAGGTTTTTTTGAAAGATTATCAGTCCCTTGCTATCAAATAAATCAAGTAACAAAGCACTGACTTCAGCATTTTATAAAGAGTTAACGTTGGGATGCTTGATGGCTCAGTCAATTAAGTGACTGACTCTTGGTTTTGGCTCAGGTCATGATCTCATGGGTTGTGAGACCAATCCCCACATAAGGCTTCACCCTCAATGGGTGAAAATTGAAGATTATTTTCCTCTGTCCCTCTCCCCACTTTTTTTTCCTTCTCTCTCTCTCAAATAAACAAATCTTTAAAAAAAAAAAAAGAGTTAATGTTGAGTGTCTGGGAGGCTCAGTTGGTTAAGCAACTGCTTTTGGCTCAGGTCATGATCCTGGAGTCCTGGGATCAAGTCCCACATCAGGCTCCCTGCTCAGCAGGGAGTCTGCTTCTCCCGCTGACCTCTCCCCTCTCATGTTATCTCTCTCAAATAAGTAAGTAAAATCTTAAAATAAAAAAATAAATAAAAGTATGTATTTGAGATAGGGAGATGAATAGATGGCTTTTCCTACATATGTCTTATATCTTTGAAATGCTAGTGTTGTTATTGATGGTCACTACTGCAAAATGATTTCTTTTAATCATTTTATTATTTCAATCATTTAAGGTACCTCTCTTTTGAATGCCTTGCTAGCTATAATGAAAGCCCTTAATGAATTGAAGAATTCTGTATCATTTTCTTTACATAATTTTGTACAGTGTCTAAACTGTGTGCCATTCTGAACTCATAGCTGTATCATTGAAAGTCATGAAGTAAATAAAAGGGTTGTTTTTTGTTGAATACTATAATGCTGTAGGAATGGTAGGAGGAGTTTTATATCCTTTGGCCTTTAATATTCATAAAAACTTTAATAATTGTTATTACATCTGAGAATAGGGCATCTGAGAATGACAGGTGACATTGCTGTTATCCCGCAATTGTGGGATTGTAGAGCTGGAGTTTGAAACCAGCATCTCTGATTTAATAGCCTCTAATACTTCCACCACCCAACACTAACGCCCATTAATTCCTCTATTGATTCATACAACATAAATTTATGCAGAGATGACTCTGCCGGGCATTGGTCTAGGAACTAGGGGTACATACTAAACAAAACAAAACTAACACTCCCTATATTATGAAGCTTCTATTCTAATGACTCTTTTGAACTTTATGGTTCCTCAATAGTTTCCAAATCAGTGATCTCTATTCATATCTTCTCTCTCATCTTGAGTGTATGCAAAATTGGTATCCCACCACGTCAGCATTTTTCATACAGCTTTGTGCCACCCACCCAATACAGACCTCCATTTTCAAGCTTAAGAAATGGGCTTCTCTCTCTGAAGTCAGTTAAGGCACATACATATCCAAAAGGTAGAAATGGTAGATAATTATTTTCAGATTGAATGGCTTTTGCTAATACATCTTATTCTTTCCAGACCACATTTTGACATTAATTTTCAATTGGCAAAACCTTCTGTTTTGTATTGAATTATTTCCCCCCTAGAGATGTGATGAATTCCTAACTCCCAGTATCTCAGAACAGGATCTTATTTGGAAATAGTGTTGCTGCAATTAGTTAAAATTTCATAGGTCATAGCAGAGTAGGGTGGGCCCCTAATGCAATATGACCAGTGTCTTTATTTAAATGGGCAATTTGGACACAAATTCAGAGAGGAACCAACCAGAAGAGATTTGGGAAGAAGACAGCCATGTGGACAAGGGAAGCAGAGGTTGGAATGATGTATGTATAAGCCAACAAAGCCAAGGATTGCTTGCAAACACTGACAATTGGAAGAATCAAGGAAGGATTCTCCACTACAGGTTTCAGAGAGAGCACAACCCTGATGACATCTTGATTTGGGACTTCTAGACTCTTAAACTGTGAGTCAGTAAACTTCTGTTGTTTTAAGCCATCCAGCTTTCGTAACTTGTTACAGCAAGCCTAGAAATAAATACACTTTCCTTTTTCTCTTTTCCTCATACACCCTCTTCTTATTCATTCTTCCTTCTTCCCTCTAATTTTCCCTATACTTCTCCTTATTCTGTTCTGTCACCTCTTACTCACCTTCTGTTAAAGATCCTGTTGGCAAGAATTTAAAAAATCACTCTGCCACCATTTCTTCCTAGATTGATTTCCCAGGTTTGACATCTTCCTTGCAGTTCCCTTGCAGGGTCCACTGTCAGAGTTACTTAATAAAGATCCCCTTTTATTTATGAGTGTTAAGGAATGCCTAGCAGGTTCAGAAACTCTCCTCTCAGTCCAAATTACAAAATGCATGAGCTGATGGGAAAGTCTTAGAGCATGTTGCTGCTCCCACTTAATGATGCTGAGGCATATGTTTCATTGGTCCTCTGGCATCTTTATGTCTTCAAATACATGCAATCTCCTTCCTTCAGAGAGTTATTCAGTGCACTGCAAACGATTAGCAAGTCCCTGAACATGTGAACATTTGGATGCTTACCAGTCCCAGGTAGACAGGACATTTTTCCTCAGGCCTCAGTGTCATAACTAATCACGTTTGCCTCTCATGGAGGCACTGGGCCACTTCACGAAGCGATTTTCTACTCCAGATAATCACACTACCTTGCTGGCTATTCAGTGTAGGGCAAAAACCTTTACTCAAGGAAATGTTATTTCAAAACCTGATTTTGTGCAACTAAAAAGGAACACTTGTCACTGCCTATTTCCTTCTTTGAACATCTCTGCTTGCAAAGTTTTCTTGGTTACTTTTCCCTTTGATGTCAGGAATAATAAAAAAGAGGAAAAAGGCATAAAAACATTAGCAAGGCCTCACCTCTTTTTTTAGTCAATGTAGCTTAATACACATTTTAAAACAGAAACAATATTTTGACATACTGTATTTTCTTTAATAAATAATTATAAAGTGTTTTTATTATTCCTATTGATGTAAAAGGGACAGTGAAAAACAATATAATCCATTTCCTTACAGAGCTTTCCCTCTAGTGAGGGAAGCAGACAAGCCCACAGATGACCACCTTCCATGCACAGGCCATGTGGTACAGGGTGGCTGGTATACTGGAAAAATGTGCAGACACCGAAGTCCAGAATGCCTGGGTTCAAATCTTGGCTCAGCCACTTGCAAGTCTCTGAACTTGAGCAAATTACTTAAGCTTCCTCAGCCCCAGTTTTTACACCTGTAACTAAATCCCCCAGTCATAAGGCTATTTTGAGGGATTTACACGTTAATGTCCATAATGCGTTAGCATAGTTCTGGACACATAAGGAACTCCAAGGAACAGTAAGCGTCTATCTACAGGGGGAAAAGCAGTCGGGCAGAGGGCCTAAAGGAAAGTAGGATGGAGTACTGTGGAGTATTGACAATCTGGAAGCTATTCAACTTTGGCTGTGTGGAGTAACCTCACAAATCCGCTTAATTCTCTCCACAGAGACCAACTAGTGACAACAAGCAAAAGAGGAGGGGGAAAAAAAAAAAAAAAACTAAAGGGAAAATGAAACAATGACTTAAAAAGAGACAGTGACATTATCGCCACCTGCCCTCTTCCCTTCTCCTGAGGCATTAGTAGCTGCTCCAAGGAGAACGCTATCTGTGTCATACACAGCAATTACTTGGTTGATTTTCTGCAGGGAGCTGCTATTTTTCTGTTGACAAGGCACGTTGAATTGATCATTTGGCATTACATCATATTCAATTTACTGTCTCATAACACTTTATTTGTTTTATATAAGGAGTTGTGTGCCAGAGGGCTCTGATGATGTTGAAAATGCATCATTTCAGTCACTCACCTCCACTGCTAATGGTTTTGCTGCCAGCTTTTTAAACTTGAATTAATTTGGCGACTTAGCACTCAAGTAGAAAAAAGTAGAAAATCTACTTTTGAACACAGGTAAAGCCAGCTGGAGGCTGAGTTATAAGGAAGAGAATTTATTTTGTTGGAGGCTGTGATGCCAAAGTTTTACCATTTGTGATGCCAACTTTTTTTTTTAATAAACTCTTAATTTTAAAGTAGACTTACAGAAAAGTTGTGGATTTCTGAGTTCTGAGGATTTCCACAGATCTAACACTCAGTTTTTCCTATTGTTAACATCTTGTATTACTTATGGTATATGTGAGGCAACCAATAAAGCAAATTTAATGCATTATTATTAACCAAATTTCATACATTATTCAAGTTTACTTAGTTTTTACTGGATGTCCTTTTCTGTTCCAGACTCTCATTCAGAATACCACATTCCATTCAGTCGTCATGTTTCCTTAGGCTCCTCATGGCTCTGACAGTTTCTCAGATTTGTCTTGCTTGTAATGACTTTGGTGGTTTTGAGGATTCCTGGTCAGGAACTTTAAAAAAATTGTCTCTAATTTTTTTAATAATATTTTTCCTCACGATTAGATTGAGAACAGAGGAGTTGGGGAAAAAGACCACAGAAGGAAAGCTCTACTTTCATCATCATTTCAAAGGTACCCACTATCAACAAGACTCATCATTGTTGACATCAGCCTTCATGACCTGGCTGAGGGAGTGTCTATCAGGTTTTTCCACTGCAAAATTACTCTTCTTTTCCCCTTTTCCATACTGTGCTTTTTGGAAGGAAGTTACTCAAGACTTTGGGTTTATGTGCCACCTTGTTGGTAAAGTGTCTACATAAACTATGTGAAGTTCTGCACTTGAGATTTGTCTCTTCTCCCCCATTCTTTTATTTAATCATTTATCAGTATGCAGCCACAGATATTTAGTTTATACTTTGGGTTATGATCCAATACTACATCATTGATTTTCTTGCTCAAATTGCTCCAGCTTTGGCCACAGGAACTCTTCCTGTTGTCTCTTGTGTCCCTTTTACATACTTCTAGTGTCATGGTAGATAATTTGTTTGTTTTAATACTTTTTATTTTCTGGCCACACAAGATACCCCAGTCTAATATTGCTCTGTCCTGGATTCATCCATTTATCCAAGAAGCACTGGTTCCTTTTATCAGCGAATGTATGAGAAACTTGCTATTAGAGTATCATTGCTTCTGATAACAGCTTATTTTACCACCAATAATTCCTCCTAATTCCCTAGGATCCATGGGGACTCAGACTGCTCCAGGCCCTGCCCTGTAGTGGCTCACCCACTACAACTCTGCAATATCAGCTTGTCAGCTCTAGAATCCTCTTTTTCCTGCCCCCCATCCAAAGTTACCCACTTTCGTTCTATTCCTTTTCTGCTCTTGCAGTCAGCTTCCAAAGATAGTTATCTGAACTTTGCACAGAGTATTCCTAGTGATTTTCAATAAATATTTGTTACACTGAATTGAATCTGATAATCTAATTCCCATTAAGTTGTCAAAAACTGATAATGGATTAAAGTGTCACTACTCACACGAGATAATTGAATTTTTAATAGAGAACTTCTGGAGACACAGCTATTCCCCAAGGAAATGACACCAAAATGTAGCAGATGCTTGGGAAGATGTATGCAAGCACGTAGACCTAATTTTAGTGGGTGCTGGCCAGCATTTTGAAAAATTAAAAGAAAACAGAAAATATAATGTACCACACATGATTAGAATAAATATTGTTTTGTAAAGCTTTGGGGATATGTGCGTGTGTACACTGAGTCGTGATGTACATTGCATCACAGTGTATAAATGACTATGTTTTGCTACCATTTTATAAAAGGATATAGAGAAGATTAGAAATCTTATGGATTTCTATGCCAAATCCTAATTTGGCAAAACAAATAATTTTGGTTCCATTTTTTCCTCCATGCCTTTAGAAATATTTCACAAACACACCATACTGGTGAGTTTGGCCATGCTGTGGTCTGATTTACGGATATAAAAAGATATGATCCATATGTAATAGGAGATCATATTCAAAGGATCTTTTACTTTCTGGTTTCTTATCTTTATTAGGATTTATCCTCATCCATCAGGATAGCCAGATAAGAAACAAGAAAATATAGTATAAGTGTCTTCATGCAGGCTCTGGTGTCTTCATGACACAAGCTCTGCCATTTCTTAACTGTACTTCTTGAGACCAGTAACCGCAGTTGCCTTATATATGAAAAGGGGCTAGTCGTGGTGTTTACTTCATTGGCTTAATGTGACAGAAACATTATTACAGTGTGCATTCAATATATATCATAAATAAGTCAGTTATTTTGTGAACTGTAGATTCTAACTCCTAAGAGGATAATGAAATCAATGTGATGGGTTGCCTGGAACATTAAATAATAAAATAGACTTACAGCATGACAGAGTATATCCAGGTAAGTTACAGTAAATTTGATTCCCAAAGCTTTCGTTCGTTCATCTTTCTGTGTGCGTGTGTGTGTGTGTGTGCGTGTGTGTGTGTGTGTGTGTGTGGCACGCACCCACGTTCACTTGTATGCTTATGTCTATTGTACACATGCTGGGTCATTAGGCAAAATACATTTCTTACTGATGGTCATAATCAGAAATATTTGAAGTGTCAGGCAGATCTTTCCTCTCCCAAAACTAAATTAACCATCCTCCCCAATCCTTCAACTCTAAGCTCAGTTGTTGATCTTTCAGATAACGTTCCTTTACTTCTCTGTAAATCTTCTTTTTTAATCTTTTATCACATCATGAATCCCTGAGTTCCACCATTTATCAGAGCTGTAATTTTACATTTGTTTGCATAACTGTTTGATTAATAACTGCATCTCTCTTTTATGCTATAAGTTCACTGACAGTCATGACTGGTCATTTTTTGCTCACTTCTATATTCCATGAACCTAACACAATATCTGGCACATGGCAGATGCTCAATAATTATTAAATGAGTGAATGATTGAATGTATCCTCCATTCCTCTAATACCTTCCCTGTATAAAGCCATTAAGTCGATGAATTCTTTCTACTTAATATCTCTCAGATTCATTCACTTCACCACAACTTTTAGGGAACTTAATTCTTTTTGCCTGAGTTTCAGCAATATCCTTCTAACTGGTTCCCTTATCTATGCCCTGCTGCTTTTCCTCCCACTCCAATCCAATTAATTTTCTCCCTAAGTGCTTTTTGACTAAAATAAAAATATAATCATACCACCTCTCAGCTTAGTATCTTTCAATGGCATCTAATTGCCCTTAGGAAGAAGTTCAAGCCTCTTATCACACAGGGGGTACAGGCATTCACAATCACAAATGCCATTGTGCAAAATTTTAACTTCTTTTCTTTTTTTTTTTTAAGATTTTATTTATTTCTTTGACAGAGAGTGATCACAAGCAGGCAGAGAGGCAGGCAGACAGAGGGGGAAGGAGGCTCCCTGCCCAGCAGAGAGAGTGATGTGGGGTTCAATCCCAGGACCCTGAGATCATGACCTGAGCCGAAGGCAGAGGCCCAACCCACTGAGACACCCAGGAGCCCCATTAACTTTATTTTCTTATAACTCTGTTTGATATTCTGATTCCAAACTATATATGCCTGATTTTAATCACTTTCATGTAAACTCAGTCCAACTTAGTGATTTCTCAGTCATTTAGTACCTATATTTCAGTCACCTAAAAATTATATATAACCCTCTTATTTTTATTTTTTGCACTACTTCTCTTAGGGGTTGAGTCTAATCTTTGGGAGATTAAGTGAGGATGGTGGAGTGACTTACATAATTATCACTCCATGTTTGAAGGAGAGGGCTTTTCCTTGGTCTCAATCTGCTTCAGATCTAATTCTGAATGTGTTCTCTTATTCTCAGTTGGACACAAACAACTCCATCAAAGACATCTGACTATCAGAGTCACAGACAGTTTTGTTTTGTTTGTTTTTCAAGATTTTTATTTATCTATTTACCAGAGAGAGAGAGAAAGAGAGCGCGCGCACAAGCAGGCAGAACAGAAGGCAGAGGGAGAGAGAGAAGCAGACTCCCTACTCAGCAGAGAGTCCCAAGTGGAACTCGATCCCAGAACCCTGAGATCACAACCCAAGCCAAAGGCAGATGCTTAACTGACTGTGCTACCCAGGCGTCCCAGAGTCACAGTTTTGAGGAAGCATTGCTTTTCCCTTCTTTCAAATTCCACAAACTTCAAGGCCTCAAGGGGGGATTCTATTCTGTAAGAGCCCCTTGTATTTCTCTGTACTTGCTAAAGCTTCTAGAATATGGTCCAACTGTAATTTCTCTCCAAAGCTTATAGACATTTTAGTGTCAGGTGTGAAAGGAAAAACTAAACTATGCCCACATGCATCCTTAATTTCACCTTTGAAATTTATAACTCATAAATTTGTCTTTGTTCATTTTATTCTTCCCATTTGAAAATGTCCCTCTGGAGTTAATGGTAATCCAAAGCCTTCCATTGGAACCTGGATGGTTGCAGTTGGGAATTTCTTGATTTTATCATGCACAATTCTAAGCATTTTCTTGTATTATTTCATTTAATTTTTACAACAGACTTCTGAGGAAAGTGGACTTATTTTTCTTATTGTAACCAATGAGGAAACAAAAGTACAGAAAAGAAGCAACCTGTTTATGGCTGCACAGTATATGGGAAGCCAAAATCTGACCCAGGAACTCTTCATCTGGAGTCTTTGTTGTCAATCCCGTCGCTATTATTTTCTACACTGCAAACACATTTTGCATCTCAAATCTTGCTACCAGATGCTCTAACTTCTGGGTGGAATGTTCTTTCTCCATTATCCTTCTTCTTATCATTTGAAATTCAATTCACCACATTGTCCCCTCTAAAAGAAAGTTTTCTCCTTTATCACCTATCACTCTCCCCACTCCAGTCTGATTCTGAATGCTCCAATGGATGGTTTAACTAGCTCTAGATATGTCTCCCACTAGCCTATGAGCTTACTGAAACCAAGAAAAGAACCTTATATTCTTGATATCTGTATTTCAATGCCTAATCTAGTGCCTGGAATATAAAAAGTGTTTAGAACAATTTGTTATATAAATTAATGATGAATGAAAAAGTTTGAAAGCCAAAGGTACTCCACAGTGTTAAGGTAGAAACAACAATAACTTTAAGAAATGGGAAACATGGCAGGTTTAAATGCTTGTTTAATAATAATATAAAATTTTACTTTTATATCACAGACACATTTGGGTAAAAGGACAGTGAGTAAAAATTAGCTCCTCTGAGGCTAATGAGCTTTACTGTCCTTCAATATCCATCTTGTTCCCTCAGCTTTGAAGACAACATCTAAAATAGTATGCTAGATGTTTTCTCAAAAGTTTCTATCATTCATGGATTTGAAGTTACTAAAATACTAACACAATAACATTCTTTCTATAGCTTGCAAGGATTATCCATGCTCTTCCTGGAAATTAATCCTCAGAATCCCTAGGTGTCTGGTTTTAAGCAATAACTATGGAAAGAGTCATGTGGGCAGCAGCTAGTGGGATGTGAAAAACTGAAGCAGTCACAGTACTGAGTCACAATTAGTTACAGCACATCCGGGAGAAGCAAAACGACTTTTGTATTCCAAGACATCTGGAAACTTGATCAATTCCCAACCACTTTCCCTACCAGAAATATCAGTACTGGGTGAGAAAAGGAGAAACGTGAGTCATGCCTACTACACAAGCACTCATATTCTCCAGCCAGATGGCTAATTTTCAAGGCTACCCACAGCAAATACTCAAGCCTAAAAACTGCCAGAACTTGCCACTAGCCCATTCAGAAAAGACACATCTGTTCTGCTCTCCATATTCCCTAGGACAAGCATCTACTAAAGACCAGCAGTTGATTTATTAAGAAAAGATAAATCAAGAATTCAAATAAAATGTTTTTCAAATGTCAGAGACACGAAAGGCTAAACTAATGACTTGAAAATAATGGCGTGGGATTTGACCAAGAATCAACTGATTAGCATTCAACACCATCACTTTTGCATAAAGAAGGAAAATAAAATATGCCAAAAAGGATGGAAATTTTCTGGGAGTGAATAAAATAACAATGGCATATTTGAGGAAATCTGCATAATATGCTGTATCTTTAAGTGCAATTATCAAATGTTGATATAATATGCAGCTTGCTAATTGAATTTCTGAATTTAGTGTATGAAATATTGAAGGCAGTTTAACAAGCACAATAGTGGGGAATGGTTTCCAAGTGCAAATAGGTAATGGTGGAACAATTTAGGAACGATGAATGCTGTCAAATTTTTCAGGCACGCATATATATCTCTAAGCAAATGCAAAAAATAATCATAGATTTGAAGATTCCTTCCTCCTCTATTTTTATTGTAGTAATCTCTTCTTGTAAATCTTGTATTAACTTTTAAATAAAATTGTGTCTTCAAATATCATAATAACCAGTTTCTGAATAATCAACTATCTATGCAGGGTATTTAGCAAAACCTTTACTTTTTTTAAATAAAAATTTTACTTATTGTTATTCTTTGACTTTCTGTTCTTCATTTGTCTGGAGGTTGGGAGAAAATGAAAGCTTCAGGAGGCAATCTAGCTGCACAGTCCGGCTACATCACCCATTCCTTACTGTACACATCATCAAACTGTTCTCAAGTTTTTAAGGACAAATGCTATGGTCCTTCTTCCCTGTGTCTCCAAGGACAAATGCAAGCTAAGGGTAGCTGGGAGCAGAAAATTAATAATCAACTGACTTTACTAATATTCCTCCCAGAACATGGCAAAATTGTGCCAGTTCCCTCATATAATGAGGCTTTTTTTTTTTTTTTGGTCCCAGGGATTCTTCCATTCTAACTAATCATTCTTTTAAGACGGTTAAGAGTCAACACTGTATATAATTATTTTTCCAATGATATTAGCCAGCTTCCAAATATTTAATAAGCCTGTTTTCAAGATGCAGTACATAGCAAGAGGTAATGAGAATTGTTACATGTTATAATCTGGGTATTAATGACCATCTGGGAAAGCTGATAGCCCAAGGAAATATCCTATGGTGACTTTATGATTTCTATTATAGCTCATTTGTTTTATTTTAATTAGGTAAAAAAAGAAAAGAAATCTCTTCCCCACTGTGGCTGTCTGAAGGAATAATAGTGCCCTGGGCAACAGGTATGGCCATTTTTAATGAATTGGCAACAGAAATAAGATTCAGTTTCTTGGACCTGATTAACCCTTGGGGAAGGGGGAATCTTGAAAATACCATACAAATTGTCAGTGTCAAACCTTCTTCAAAAAAAAAAAAAAATATATATGTGTGTGTGTGTGTGTGTGTATGTATACACACACACTAGATATATATATACATATATTCATATATATGAATTTATATAAAATTTATATTACATAAAATATATAAATGAAACAACCTATGTCTAATTATAAGGCATTTGCAAAGTATTTTTTAATGAGTTTCAAGATTTTCTGAAGAATCATCTGCAGAATATAGTGGATATTTGCAGAATAAAATAATGTGCTTTCTGACAAAATGTTGTGAGGGCTCTTTGATTATCATATCCAAAATACTGCCTTTCCAAAAATAAACAAAGTTGGATTTTATAATGTTAAGTAGATTGCGTGTGTTTAATAGTGAATGGTTATAAAGATGTGCAGATTTTCAATGCTATTATTTGGTTGGTTAATTTAAAATAAATGAATATTGAAATTTCATGAGTCTTCGAAATTCTTATTGTATATTATACATTATAATCAGAAATGTGACATTTCAAAGCATGAAACACCAAACAAGGTCCTTTGTGCCACAAAATATTGCATATAAATTAGAAATAAATAAACTGTTCACTAAAGGAAACAGAAATATTTTGCTTGCCTACTGGGGCAGAGAGAGTTTATGAGAAAGATAAAATAGGACAAAGACAAGAAGAAATGAAGAAAGGCACTAAATAGTATTGAGTGCAAAAGATGGAAAACCTATGGAGATAATAAAAAGAAGGCACTAAATGTGGAAAAATGGTAACAGGATATTGCTCCACAAATATATAAATAATAATAATAATAATAAAATAGATTCAATTTCTTCAAAGGAAAACTCCCTAATTTTTTGTTTTAAGGGATCATGAACATGTGTGTTTAATTTTTTTTTTCCCAGAGCTATTTAAATGAATACTTTATGGGCACTACCTCATTAATCTTTTATTACTTACTGTGCAGAATATAATTACTTCTATTTTACATTTGAAGAAACACATTTATGGTCTATTCTGATGTAGAGCATTGCTGTTTTTCAATAAACAAGAATTGGGAATAAAGATGACAACCTGGCTCCACTTACCAAAACATGGGCAGGACATAAATTTGGTTGGCAAAACTTAAAAGGAGATCCAATATGCTTTGTGTAATTTTTGTACATGTGAATTAAAGTGACAGATGATAATGAGAAATGTATCTCTGCCCCCATTTCTGAATTTAAATAACTTTGTGAAACTATATCAAGTTTTCTGTGTGTGGAAGGGATGTAACATTTTTTTTAATTAAAAGAAAAAAAAAATCAGTTTTACAAAACAACTGGTATACCACAAAGAAAATCAGGAGATATAACTTAGAACTATGTGTAAGTGAGAAATTTAATACTTGCTAAGTAATGACTTAAGTTTGGGAACCTCCACATACATTTTATTTTTGTTCTTATTGATCAAAACATTCTTGAACATGTATTTAGAATATATTTTGAGCAAATGTCACATTCTTACAGCTGTCCCTTGGAGCATTAAATGTATTCATATTAGATAATTATTATTTGTAGGAACAACAAAAAATTATGTAATGTCAATTCCAGAACCTTGCTACAGCAAATGTGTTCTAGAAAGATGCAAAAACTTGTTATATGACACACTAAAAAGGGAAACTATGAAGCTACGCCTCTAAAAATTCAAAATACATATAAGCACAGCTATTCACTGACACTTTGCTTGTAATTACAAAATACTAGAAACAATCTAAATGCTCATACATATTTTTTTAAGATTTTATTTATTTGATAGGGACAGACACAGCAAGAGAAGGAACACAAGCAGGGGGAATGGGAGAGGGAGAAGCAAGCAGGCTTCCTGCCAAGCAGGGAGGCCGATGCAGGGCTCAGTTTGAGGACCCTGGGATCATGACCTGAGCCAAAGGCAGCTGCTCAAGGACTGAGCCACTCAGGAGCCCCTAAACTCTCACTCATTTAAAAGTGGTTTAATTAAACAATAAACACAATGTAAATGCAGCTGTAAAATGAAAGAGGAAGATCTCAATGAAGTTATATAGAATATTTCCAGGGTACACTGTTAAATGAAAAAAATAATAGTACAAAAGACACTCTACTATATATTCCCTATCATAAAAGACAGAAAAGAATGTAAAAGTATAGACTATGGACTCTGAAAAACAACCCGAGGGTTTTGAAGGGTCAGGGGTGGGAGGTTGGGGGAACTGGTGGTGGGTAATAGGGAGGGCACGTATTGCATGGAGCACTGGGTTTTGTGCAAAAACAATGAATACTGTTACGCTGAAAAAAATAAATAAATTTAAATACAAAAAAAGTTTAAAATTAAAAAAAATAGACATTTATCTGCTCATTAATGAAAAAAGTGAAAGAACAACAGAGAAGATTGTCAGAAATGAATGAATGTGTTTAACTCCAGGGGATAAGTGAGTATGGCATGGAAAGAATAAGGAATGAGGACACAGTAGAAGGAATTTCTCTGAAGATATCATTGAGCTATGACATTTAAAACTGAGTTAATATTTCACATACTCAAAAAATAAATTAAAAATTTAAATCAATAGGTAATGTGGGAAAATTGGAAATGGACTAGAAATAGTAAAAAGCAAAAACAAAAAACTTTTCTTACTACAAATGAATTACATAACCACACTAAAAGGAACAAAGAAAAAAAAAAAAACTAACCAAACTTAGTACAACGGTATTTAACCACATAATCTAAGTAAGTTAAAACTGTACACTACCGGGGCACCTGGGTGGCTCAGTGGGTTAAAGCCTCTGCCTTCAGCTCAGGTCATGATCTCAGAGTCCAGGGATGGAGCCTCACTCTCTGCTCTCTGCTCTCTGCTCAGCAGGGAGCCTGCTTCCCCCTCTCTCTCTGCCTGCCTCTCTGCTTACTTGTGATCTCTCTCTCTGTCAAATAAAAATTAGATTATTAAAAAAAAAAAACTGTACACTACCATTGCAATCAAGTTAGTAAACTTGCTTTTCGTAGATATAGGTTACCAATTCTCAAACTATGTATATTCTAGAGCAAATAAGTGAATATATTGTGGATAATAAGAGCCAAATTTCTTATTGTTATATAAAACTGTTATAAATAAGGAAAGGGGGAAGGTCAGAATCAATTTTGAGGTGTTGAATTGGAATTATAGATACCAGGGTGAAATAATTCATTTTTAATACAGATATTTGATGATAAATGAAATATTCAATTTCAGGACAATTTCAGCAATTTAATAGATAATCATATTAATGAATTATGTGATGGCTAATTTTATGTGTCAACTTGACTGGCCATCGGGTAGCCAAACTGAACATTTTTTGGAGTGTGTATGCAAAAGTATTTTTTGATGAGATTAATATCTAAATTAGTGGATTCAATAAAGCAAGTTGCCCTCTCTAATATAGGTGGGTATCAATCCACTGAGAAACTGAATAGGACAAAAGTTGGAGGAGGGAGTGATTTGTCCTGTTTGCTTCCTGACTGCCTACTTGAACACAACATCTCGTCTCACCTTCTTCAGCCCCCAGCCAGGATTTATACCATTGGTTCTCCTGGTTCTCAGGCATTCAGAATCAGTCTGGAACTTACAGGACCAGCTTTGCTGGGTTTCCAGTTTGTAGATGCCAGGTGCCTCCATAATCACATGAGCCAAAGATAGATCCATGTATCTATCAATCTGTCTGTCCATCTGTCCATCTATCTATCTATCCAACTAGTTCAGTTTATCCATGGAACTCTGATTAATATAGATTATAACTTATACTCTGATTGATTGAATAAAATTTATAACCAAATAAATATCCATGAGTCGAGACAGATAAATAAATAAATGTGGAAAAAGAGAAAGCTCTACAAAGATACATATGAAGAGACAGAGAAACCTGGCAGATAGTACCTTAACTAGGTGATCGTAGCTCATCTTGCCAGCAATAAGAAATATCTACATCATATACCTTCCAATATGATGCACTGAGAAATGTACAACATCATTTCTGGGCTATTCCTGCCCAAAATTACTAAACTGAATTTAATCATGTGAAAACATGTCAAACCTAATTTGAGGGACATTCTACAAAAAAACAAAATAAAACAAAACAAAAAACTCATGAAAGATTTAAGGAAAAAAAAAAAAAAAAAGACCTGAAAACCTGTTTCCAGATTAAAGGAGAATAAAGTGATATAACAACTGTGTGATATTGAATCAGAACCTGGTCAAGAAAACAAGGGCATTAATGGGACAGTGCATAATATGTAAATAATGTCTATAGATTGGCTATTGCTATTGTATCAGGAATTTCTGGGTTTGATAACTGGCCATGGTTATGTAAGATGTTGACAGTTGGGAAAGTTGGATGAAATTAACAAGGACACTGTTAGTACTATCTTTGTAACATTCCAAGCCTGAAATTATTTCAAAATTAATTTTTAAGTATTAATATTAAAATAAACACACATACACATAATGGGACAACTAACTGTAAGACATGAAGACAGACTAATAGTTTTGAAACTCCAGATCTCAACGCATAATCAAGTGATACCAAGGTAGCACAACAGCAGCAGACTATGCAACTTGAGGTCCAATAATCACAGAAGGAAAAATTCTGAACACACCATGTTTGAATGTAAGAAAAAGTTTCAAATAGCAGACACTGCAGCTTTACATTTTAAGAGACCATTTTCTCAACTCAGGATTGGATACAAGTGTTTGCCATATTTGTTTTTGCCTCAAGACACTTACAAAGCTTGACATCACTTAAAAGCAAAGGATAATGATATGTCAGTGTCAAAACTATCCACACTACATAATGTAATAGTCTGCACTAAGACAGAAGACTTTAGAATTTTTTCTTAGATATTTACAACATCACAAGTTGTAAATATTTAGCACACATACTCTTGTCCATTGTTGGCAACTATTGGGCAAGGCAGAATAAGATAAGTTGGCCCCAGAGCTGAAACAAGTCATAGTTTGAAACAAACATTCCAGATCTACATAAATGTCTGTGAAACTAGAGGGGAAATAAGGGAACATACGGAGAACACAATTCTAGAGGTCTACATAGCTAACTTCAGAAGTACAAGACAAAATGAAAGAAGTTAATACATAGAAGCTAGAAGGCAATCAATGTCCCCATCTGGGAGGTGAGCAAGACAGGAATAAGAGAATAAATGTTCATCATGATCTAGATGGACAAGCGGCAAAGGGAATGAGTATAATCCTCAGGCCATATTCTTTTCAAGTACAGGTACATAATAATTACTCAATAAATATGTTATTCTTATTATACTAACATGAGCTTTCCTTTCTTTTCGTGTCTTCTTTCATATTTCTATTTGAGGAATGTTTTATGATGAACATTACATATAAGTTCTTATATGTAATTTATAAATGAATATGTTGTATGGAAGTTACCTAAAAATTTTGTACTTGTGGGGTAGAGGGTTGCTACTCAACAAGTATAAAGTTTCAGCTATATAAGATGAATAAGTGCTAGAGATCTACTGAACAATGCTCTGTACTTAGCAATAGTGTACTGTGCACTTAAAAAATTGTCAAAAGGGTGGATCTCAAGCATTCCTATCACAATATAAATAAATAAATAAATAAATAAGAGAATGTGATTTTAAAAATGTCGGTGATGTCAGAAATTGTGTTTCTCGCTCCATTTTTTTTTTTTTTAATGATTTGTTATTTATTTGAGAGAGACAGGGAGAGTATAAGCAGGGGAAGGGTTACAGGGACAAACAGACTCCTCACTGATCATGCAGCCTGATATAGGGCTTGAGATAGGGCTTGACCTGGCTCTTTATGTGGGGTTTGATGCGGGGCTTGATCTCAAACCTAAGCCAAAGCCAGACACCTAACTGACTGAGCCACCCATGAGCTCCACTTGTTCTATTCTTATTTGACACACTATATATATATATATTAATGTTTGCACTTGGATATATGTAAATTATGTTTTGGTTACAAAAAGAGAAAGTGTTTACAATCATTTTGGTTAGAAAGTCTCCAAATTAAATATGGGTCAAATCACATATATGGTCAATTTGCACATCAGCGACTGCCAAGAATTTGTCTGACCCTGCTGGCTTCTTGGATCTACATTTCTCTTTTACCTAGCCATACAAAGCTAAGTACTCTATTTAAGAATTAGAACAAAATAAAGCAACACCAGTGAATTCATCTATGACCTCTGACCTTTGGCCTAGCATCACATTTCCTACTGGTTTAGAGCAGGATTGAGCCCACAGTTGACAATCTTGGCCAGAAAGCAGGTCACAGATTTAGTGCTAAATCTGTTCCTTCATGAGGTGAAGTTGAAAAACTCAGTTGACCACAGAAATATTCATCAGAAAATATTTATCCTTCTGGTTGCTAAAGTTACAGAAAATATGTCCACACATAGCCTTCATTTAGGTGAAAATGCATTCCAAAATGGCATCCTAGATAGCTATGTGTGAAGAATAGCTTCTTCCTAAGATCGTTTAGGTTCAGCAATCTTTATGTCTACAACATTAATCTCTTGCTATGGAGCTCTCTCTGCTGAATAGAAATCCATGTACTACAAGAAGATACCCTTAAACCTCAATAAGATTTAGCATTCAAAGACTATATCTTTCACCTTTGCTTTTAACCCACCTATTCATTGTAAATGGCTTACAAGATCATACTTGAACAGTTTCTTGTAATTACCTGTTGAGAAAAAAATCATGTGCAACAGGGGAAGAGGTCCACTGAAGAAGAAGAGGCTGACCTGAGGCATGGCAGGAGAAATACCCTGTCCTATCAGTGACGACAGTTAAAATAATCCCAGGGTCTTCTGTGTTAGCCTAGGAGCCATGGAGCTTACGAAGGGAGGAAAGAAAACTCAGGAAACTGCTCTATGGGAGTGCCAGGAGTATAGTCTCCACAAACCATTTATTCCAGTGAATGTCTTCCCTTGAAAAACTTACTTTTCAAAAAAGTAATTAGTCACATTATTGTCTGAAAATATTTACTCTTTCTTCTGTCTTTATGTAGTTTCAAGCCAATAAGAATCCCTAAATACATCATTTTAATATTTCTCAAAAGGAAAAATGCAGACAGAAAACTGAGTAAGTTAATGCTACAAAACTGAGATCTAGAGCAGATACCGCTGACATAGCTCAGAAGGTCACATGAGTGCAAAACCCTAGGAGATCCTTCCTGTACCCTGTCAGCCCCCCTTGTCTGTATTTTGATAAACCCTTCAAAAAAGATTCTCACCCTTAAAGAGTCCTCGCTACTTTATCCTGCCCCGTAAGTTTTGTGTTTTGTTGTCTTGAAATGAAGAATATTTTATAGCTCATGGATACCCAAATGACCTTTCTTCAGTTTCTGGTTGAAACCACACTGATGAAATGCCTTTCTGACCTCACTGTAGCACTAGTCTCACATTTTGCCTCCTGTAGCCACTTTTTTGTCTTCCCCTTTGTGATGGTAATTTTATGTGTCAACTTGACTGGGCCACAGAGTGCTCAGTTATAAATTGATAAACTGAGTAAAGCAGATTGCTTTCCTTAATGTGGGTGGATGTCAGACAATCAACTGAAGGCCTAAGTGGAATAAAAAGGTTGAACTCTGAATAAGAAGGTATTCCACCTGCCTGTCTTGAGCTAGAATTTCCCCCTACCTTTGGACTTCGAACTAAAACATCAGCTCTTCCTGAATCTCAAGCCTGTCAGCCTATGGACTGGAATTACACAACTGGCTCTCCTAGGTGTCCCGATTTGTCCACAGACCTTGGGACCTGTCAGCCTCCATAATCACATAAGATAATTCCTTACAATAAGTCTATATGTATATAGGCCATAATGATATAGCTGTATGTATATAAGATATACATATAGATGCATTATATATAACCTATACAGAGAGAAATATACATATGTATCCTACTGGTTCTGTTTCTCTAGAGAGCTCTAACATACCCACCATATCTACTCAAACAAATATCTATCTCCTCTCAAAGATGCAAAATACACATTCTATGATACATCATAATTCTTTTTCTTTTTTATTTCTTTTGTCTTTGAGAGAATTGTCCTGCTACAAAAAAAAACTAAAAATTAATATCTGCTACCGTTCCCAGTCCCAGATAATTTAGTATTTATATTATGCTTTACTTCAAAGGAAAAGGAGAAAGAAAGAAGGAAAGAAAGAAAGAAAGAAAGAAAGAAAGAAAAAGAGAAAGAGACAGAAGCAAAGAAAGTTTGAGTATTCAAATAAATTGGACCAGCTTGCATTCCCACCAACAGTGGAGGAGGGTTCCCCTTTCTCCACATCCTCTCCAGCATCTGTCATTTCCTGACTTGTTAATTTTAGCCATTCTGACTGGTGTGAGGTGATATCTCATTGTGGTTTTGATTTGTATTTCCCTGATGCCGAGTGACGTGGAGCACTTTTTCATGTGTCTGTTGGCCATCTGGATGTCTTCTTTGCAGAAATGTCTGTTCATGTCCTCTGCCCATTTCTTGATTGGATTGTTTGTTCTTTGGGTGTTGAGTTCTGCCTACCTACTACTTAGGACAGTCTAATGATTCTTTCGAGTACTATGACTAAGAAAGAGTTAACAATAAGTAAATTGGGGGTGCCTGGGTGGCTCAGTGGGTTAAGCCTCTGCCTTCAGCCCAAGTCATGATCTCAGGATCCTGGGATCAAGCCCCACATTGGGCTCTCTGCTTGGCGGGGAGCCTCCCCGCACCCCAGCCTGCCTCTCTGCCTACTGTGATCTCTCTCTCTGTGTCAAACAAAACAAAACAATAAGTAAATTGATGTTTTCGATAAAGGCAGCATATCTAATATATTTCTGAGTAAAGTCCTAAATTTCTAGCAACCCTGTCAAATACTATGTGTCACATATTAACAAGATTTTACTTATTGATTATTGATGAAAATCAGGATCATCAGGAAAGCCCTTACAGGATTACAGAGGAAAAAGAAAAAGAAAAACAAAAGAGAGGGGGAGGGAGGGAGATAGAGAAGAAGGGAGGGAGGGAGGGAGGAAGAAAGGAAGGAAGGAAGGGAGGGAGGAAGAGAGATGAAGAAAGACAAACTCGATGTGATATTTAAAAGGCCTTACCTGTTTTGATGAGTGGGCATCACAAAGAACACAGATATTTTTCTTATTATATCCTCACACCATAGTTCTGACCACCACTTCTTCCTCTTTCTTCTAAGCAGCCCTTTTGGATACAGTTCTTATCTATAACTCAGTCTTCCAGAGGGACCACACACTTACCTGTCTGCACACCACCCACTTCTCAAGGAAGCTGAAGAAAACTCTATATACACACTGTGGTCTAATTAGAAATCCCAGTTGTCTGGGATGCTGGGGTGACTCAGTTAGTTGGGAGCCTACCTTTGGCTCAAGTCATGATCTCCAGGTCCTGGGATGGAATTCTGCTTTGGGCTCCTTGCTCAGGAGGAGGCTGCTTCTCCCTCTGCCATTCCCACTGCTTGTTCCCTATCTCTCTCTCTCTCTCTCTCTGTAAAATAAATAAAATCTTAAAATAAATAAATCAATTAATTAAATTTAAAAAAAAGAGAGAGAGATCCCAGTTGTCACCATCAATAGGTGGTAATCTCAGATTAACTAGCAAATCTCAGTATTTCTCTAATCACTGGCTGGCTGGGAGAAAATTTAGTGTTGTGATCTCACTAAGAGTTCAGCCCAAAATAGAAAATATTAAAACAGCAGCTGAAACTGAAGAAAGGACATACCTTTGCACATGGTCCTTTCTCATAGTTTTATTATTTTTATTCATATTGTAGACATTTCTCTCTCCCCTATTTATTACTAGATTTTTTAAAGCAGACATGTGACTTCATTCTTCTTTATCACCAACCCACTGCATTACACACATATACAGAAAAATGCTACTCATTTGAAAAAAATCATTTAAATTCAAATGTTGAAGTTTAATTTGATTACTTTCCTGATATTTAAACTTATAAACTTTTTTCAGGTTCCATCATATTCTTTGCTCTTAGAAAGATCCCAGACAACTTTTGGGCAGAAAAGTATCAGCCTTCCTATCTTTATGATTCTTTATTTCACTTTCTCAGACTATGAATGTAGTTTTGCCAGTTTTCACTGCCTGGGAGTCCAGATCACCTATTGCTGTGGTTTTTGCTCTACTGTGTCTAGAAAGTCAATACTTCCTCCCAAACTAGATATTCTCCCTAATATGACAGCATTCCTTTAGCCTTAAAACACAAACCTCATTCAAAATTTCACATACCATCATCTTGAAATAAATAACAGTTCATCATCTGAGTAGACATATTTCCAGTTAGCCCCAAAATACATAACTTTAGAGAGTAAGGAGAGTTAAGGAAGAAGCTTCAACTTAGATATATTATCTTACTCAGAATTTCTCATGACTTGGAAATATTTTGAATTTGCTTCTCTTAGCATATCACTCTATCGTCTCCAAATATAGGTGATCAAATGGTGATAATTTATCTTTTGCTGCTAATCGTTTTTCCTGTATTTTGAGTAACACATACTCTTGCATAAACTTCATAGTAACATCAGAAAAAAAAAAGGTTGTAAAATACATATTACACCTCAGTAAGATATTTACATTGGTAAGTATATATTCCAAGTCCAGAATATCCACCATCTTATCTCAGCCTCACCAGTCATTTGGTTAAAATTTCAGACATACAGCTCTGTCAGCCTTCACATTCAAAATAGAAATACCCATATTTAAAATTCAATAACTTTCTGGCAACCAGTATGAACAGATTGCTAATTTTTTCACCCCCCCCAATGAATCTGCATCATTCATATGGTATGTTAAAAAGTATGGTTTTCAAAGTCATCTATTTTCTGTCCTCATTTGCTAATGTTAATAGATACAATGTTATTTATTTATTTTATGAGTTGCCTTCCAACAGAGAACAGATTTCTCACATTTGTATATTAAATAGCAGTAACCAAACACTTTTCATACAGTGATCATCTGCTCAGTCCCATCAGAACAGTCACATGCCTGTCCCATATCAATCCAAAACTCACTTTACCTGGTCATGACTGGTTTCTTCTCCTCCAACACTGTGTTTTAACCTGAAACCTGGTGGCCTCAATTAAATTTTTCCAAAGCTATTTCTTTTTCTTACTTCCCAAGGATAAGAAGTAATATTATGAAACTAGAATTGCTCCAAATACTTATAATTTCTTATTCAACAGCCATTTAGTCTGATTCTGAGTAGGCATACATGTATTATGTATGATGACTATATCTACCTCATGAATTTACTGTGGATGCTAAAAAGTATATGTCTGTTCATATATACATATATATGCTTATATATAAATATATGTATTTCATATATATATGAAAGTAAATAATACAATGTTAAGTGACTTATATGTGTTATTCAAGGACATTAAAAAGTATTCTATGAATAAGCCACCTAACTAGAGATAATCCTCATGACTTTATCTTGAAACACAATCAGAACCTTAGAACATATTTTCTGCCTGTGGCCAGAAGTAAAAGAGAAGAATATCAGAGGAGTGACTCCAGCAACACTACCAAATAAGACTTCCTTTACTTTTACCCCTTCCTCAAGAACAACAGTTTGGCATCCAGCCATGAACAAAGTGACTTTGTGGAAGCTGTGGGATCAAGCACAAAGACCTCAGAGGAGGTCTGCTCATCCTTTATAGGGTAATAGACATACCGACTTTAGTCATGGCTGTGGACCCTGCAATGGCACATATACTAGCTCTACCTTCTGTTACCTGTGGTCTGGGACCCCCTGGAGAACGTATTCTTAACAATCACCCATTGACAAGTAAGCCTTTATAGAAGTCTAGGGTAGATTATATATCACAAAATAAGTTATTTAAGAAGACAGAAGTCATACCAGTTATCTTTTTTGACCATAATATGATGAAACCAGACATCAATAATAGGAAGAAAACTGGAAAAATCACAAATATGTAGGGACTAAACAACATGCTACTTAACAACCAATAGGACTCAGGAAAAAATTAAAAGACAAATCAAAAAATATCTCGAGACAAATGAAAATGGAAACACAACATACCAAAACTTAGGGGATGCAGCAAAAGCATACCTAACAGAAAAATTTATAACAATAAATCCCTACACCAAGAGAAAGAAAGAGGTCAAATAACCACTTAACTTTATACCTCAAGGAACTAAAGAAAGAGGAATAACTAAGCTCAAAGTTAGCAGAAGGAATAAAATAGCAAAGATAAGGGCAGAAATAAATGAAACAGACCAGAAAAAAAAAACAATAGAAAAGATCAATTAAACTAATAACTAGTTTTTTGAAAAGAAAAATAAAATTGACAAACCTTTAGGTAGATTAACTAAAAAAGACTCAAAAATAGCAGAAATGAAAGAGAAATTTCAACTAAAATCTCAAAAAAATATAAAGGAAGGATCATAGAAGACTATTATGACCATCTCTACAACAACAAATTAAACAATATAGAGGAATGGAATACATTCCTAGAAACGTATAACCTACCAAAACTGAATCATGAAGAAATAGAAAATATAAAAGACTGATAATGAGTAAGGTGACTTGAATTAGTAATCAAACATCTCCCAACAAAGAAAAGCTTAGGACTAGATAGTTTCCCAGGTGAATTTTACCATTCATTTAAGGAAGAATTAACACTATCTTTCTCAAACACTTCCCAAAAAAATTGATGTGGAGGAAACACTCCCAAATTTGTTTTATGATGCCAATATTATTCTGATATCAAAGCCAGGAAAAGACACTAAAAGGGGGAAAAAAACCCTAATGATAAATATCCCTTATCGATATAGATGCAAAAGTTCTCAATAAAATATTAGCAAACACAGGATGCCTGAGTGGCTCAGTCAGTTAAGTGTCTGCCTTCAGCTCAGGTCATGATCCCAGGGTCCTGGGATCAAGCCCTGCATTGGGCTCCCTGCTCAGCAGGGAGCCTGCTTCTCCTTCAGCCTACTGTACCCCCCACTGTGCTCTCTCTCTCTGACAAATAAATAAAATCTTCAAAAAAAATATATTAGTAAACCCAATTCAGCAGTACATTAAAAGGTTGTACAACATGAGCCAGTGTGATCCATCCTTGGGATGCAAAGATAATTCAACATACATAAATAAATAAATGGGATACATGATATTAGTGGAATTTTTATTCCATTCATATGATGATCTCAACAGATGAAGAAAAAGCACTTGATAAACTTGAAAAGGAAGAAGTACAAATGTTTTTGTTTGCAAATGATTTGATTTTATATATACAAATTCTTAAAGACTCCATCAAAACCTGTTAGAATCAATCAACAAGTTCAGTAAAGTTTCAAGATACAAAATTAACATATAGATATCTATTGTGTTTCTATACACTAACAATGAGATATCTGAAAAAGAAATAAAGGAACAATCCCATTTATAATAGCAACAAAAAGAATAAAATACTTAGGAGTAAATTTAATCAAGGAGGTGAAAGATCTAAAAATTACAAGACATTGATGAAAGAAATTGCAAAAGACATAAAGAAATGTAAAAAGATATTCTGTGCCCACACTGCTTAACCAGAATCTATCACCATTATTTGTTTTGTTGTGTTGTGTGGTTTGTTTTTCTTTTTTTTTTTACAAGTCCCCAGTGTTAGCATCAGTGATTCTCTGAGAAGTTTCTCTGAGAAGCTGCTTTGAATTTTTATTTAGATCTGCCCCATGTAGGTTGGGTTTGGGAGTAAATCTAGAGAAAATAGTTCCCAAAGTGTCAATTCTATGATTTCTCCCACTTCTGTAATTTAAAAGAAATATTTTAAATAGTTGAATAACTTGAAAATCTATTAATAGCATAAAGGAGAGAAATGAGCTCATTGGCTCTAAAAATGCTGCAAAGGCTCAACATGGAAAATCCTAGGTTCTATTGTCTCATGGCTGCTGAAGCTGTTATTACTACAAAAGTGTGTTTGTACATTTTTAAGGGGAAAATTATCACAATGATTTAAGTGATGAGGAGTAACCACTAAGCTCTTCATAAAAGACCCAAAATCTGGTTAGCATAAAGGGATGGTCTGCTGAGATACTTAAGCTTACCACAAATTTCCTTTTTTTCACCTTCTACTTATTATTAAGGAAATTTCACAGACAAACCTGAAACCTAACAGTGCTTTAGCTTTAAACTTGTTGAAGTTATCCACACCTAATCAGTAAATTCAAACTTAGCCACACACAAAGAGGAGACAGGGTGTAAATTGTCATGTATCCCATTTTCCAAGGCACTTAAGAATGTCGAACACTTCTGTCATTTTACTATGTAAGTGAGACCAGATGCCTGAAAAGTTCTGCCCAGTTGATTTTCAGTGGAATAAAAAGCTTTATACACATCCTTATTGCTTTTTGCTTGTCAAGAGAGAAAGACTGAAAATCCAAGCTGGATGACAAGGTAAGTATAAGGAGGGAATTTTTACCGTAACTTTTGTGCAGTTGCTATTTCTTCCTCCCTCCTCCTGCTCAAGAAGGAGACTCATGGCCACCCACCTATCCTCCACCACTTTCTTAGCTCTGGTAAAAACAGCTGTGGAAAAGAAATGTGGCTTTTCCTTCCCACTCCTTTCAGAATATACTGTCTCTATTTGTTAATTTTATCATATAACTGAGACTTTGGCACAGGCTTTTCACAGTTCTTGTCATCTGACTGTGGTTCTAATAACATAAGACAATATTTTTCTTATTATACTCCCTGAAAAGTATCAAAAGATTTCATCTTCAAAAGGCCATTTTAACCAATACAATCTACCCATAATATTTTCTAACATAAAATCACTTGAGATAGGTATAGCTCCAATATGTTATATCCTTACAGATACCAGAGTAATCCTTTCACCTAACATGGTACTGTGACTACATTCTGTAATACTCTTCTCCATCAGTTTTAAAGTGTTTATTTTACCTAAATCTTGATTTTCAACTATGCAGGCATCTTTCCTGCTCATTAAAGTAAGATTTTTTTTAATTTTAATTTGTTTCTCAGCGTAACAGTATTTTTTTTGTTTTTGCACGACACCCAGTGCTCCATGCAATACGTGCCCTCCCTATTACCCACCACCTGGTTCCCCCAACCTTCCACCCCCCACCCCTTCAAAACCCTCATGTTCTTGAGTCCATAGTCTTTCATGGTTCATCTCTTCTTCCAGTTTCCCTCAACTTCCTTCTCCTCTCCATTTCCCAATGTCTTCTATGTTATTTGTTATGCTCCACAAATAAGTGATTTGTTATGCTCCACAAATAAGTGATACCATATGATACTTGACTCTCTCTGCTTGACTTATTTCACTCAGCATAATCACTTCTAGTCCCGTCCATGTTGCTACAAAAGTTGGGTATTCATCCTTTCTGATGGAGGCATAATATTCCATTGTGTATACAGACCACATCTTCCTTATCCATTCATCTGTTGAAGGGCATCTTGGTTCTTTCCACAGTTTGGCGACCATGGCCATTGCTGCAATAAACATTGGGGTACAGATGGCCCTTCTTTTCACTACATCTGTATCTTTAGAGTAAATACCCAGTGGTGCAATTGCAGGGTCATAGGGAAGCTCTATTTTTAATTTCTTGAGGAATCTCCACACTGTTCTCCAAAGTGGCTGCACTAACTTGCATTCCCACCAACAGTAAAGTAAGGTTTGATTGCATATGGTAAAGTCTAATTTCTACAATTTCGTCATAGGTCTTGAATGGTCAGACTTAAGAAGTTTTGTTATTCATGCCAGAACAGTAAATTTTGCAAATATAGGTCATTCCCCCACTTACTCTAGTACCTCTTAAATACTTCTTTGGGTATTGCACTTCATTAGCCTCTAGTTAGCTCTTCTTATTCACAGCCAAATTTAGTTTTCTTTGCATTTATTCAAGTATTTCAAACATTCACTTGTATTATTTTAAATAAATAATGTAAGAGGATGGCTAGAAGCCTTTCCCAAGTAACATAATCCCCTACAAACAATAGTCTCAATATACATGTTGGGTTCTTCCATATAACAGATGGGTGCCAAATGCCATTTATATAAAGCTCCATAGACTACCTGGACACCAAAAGGTGTATATCAAGAGATTACCCTCTTTCATTTTATTTTTTATTTGTTTGTGCTTTTTGCTTTAGAGTTTTGTTTTTAATTCATTTGAGAGATTGAGAGAGTACAAGCAGGGGGAGAGGCAGAGGGAGAGAGAGAAGCAGACTCCCTGCTGAGCTGAGAGACTTGGGGCTCCATCCCAGACCCTGGGATCATGACCTGAACAAAAGGCAGATGCTTAACCATCTGAGCCACCCAAGGACCCCCTTCTTTAGTTTTTAACTAGATATATTGGCTCAAGTATGTTAAATATATATGTGTAAATAACATTTTTCATCTAGCATTGTTAATTACTCTCTTGGCTTTGCTCATTTCAACAAAGCTCAGACATAACTCAATATAGCACAAAATAACATTTCTGTGACATTGTAATAAAGTCTCTATCCCAAAGACATCAATAAAGCAAGAAATTAAAAAATTTAAAAGTAAATGGAAGGAAATCAAATCAAGTCTTAGAGATATCAGTTATGCAGAGGCAAAGAAAGCATATAAAAGGATTACTGAACAAAACAAGAAAAGGCAGCCAGAAAATACCTACAGCCCACAGAAAATGCAACCAATTTAAAAAAGATACTGCTAATTGAAGATACTATTGGACGTAGTTAATATAATATGCCATTAAAATCAAGGAATTAAAAAAAAATACTAAAGGTGTTTTTCCCGTAAGTACTGATACATATTTCAATAGTGTAATTAATTAACTGTCAGTTATCCCAAAGAATGTGCCAGGTTCTGGTTCCAGGTTTTTTTGTTTTTATTTTTGGGGTTTTTTTTGTTTGTTTTTTAATTGATAAGCTATATCTCACCATACACAAGTTATACAACCTCTATGGCCTCAGTTTCTTCCTCTATAAAATGACAAGGAGTTTATGGCTAAATATATTATAGCTAAGATTGCTTCCAGCTTTTAAATTTTTTTTAAATTTTAGAACAGTTTTTGATTTACAGAAAAATTGCAAAGATGATATAGAGAATTCCTATAATACCACAGACTTAGTTTCCTCTATTATTAACATCTTGCATTTGATGGAACACTTGTCACAATTCATGAGACAATATCAATATATTTTTTACTGAAGCCCATAATTTATTCAGATTTCCTTACTTTATATACCTACTGTCTTTGTCTATTACAAATCTTATCCAGGATACTAACTAACATTGTATCTAGTCGTCCTATCTCCTTGGGCTCCTCTTGATTGTGACAGATTTTCAAACTTCCCTTGTTTTTAATGACCTAGACCTTTTAAGAGTACTGGTCAGGTATTTTGTACTTACACTTTACAACTTTATATAGTTCGTCCCCCTAGCTTTTTTTTTTTTAATATTTTATTTATTTATTTGACAGAGAGAGAGGTCACAAATAGGCAGAGAGGCAGGCAGAGAGAGAGGGAGAAACAGTCTCCCCACTGAGCAGAGAGCCCGATGCGGGGCTCAATCCCAGGACCCTGAGATCATGACCCGAGCCGAAGGCAGAGGCTTAAACCACTGAACCATCCAGGCGCCCCCGTCCCTCTAGCTTTTTAAAAACATCTTATCAATGATCTTTGTAAAACAATAGTTGGTACACAGCAACAAACACATAGCACACCTATGAATAAATAAATGGAAAACTAGATGTTTCATTCATGTATAGAAAGTGATATATCAATATTAATTAAAAATTAATTCTTCGGTGTGGATTTTGATACCAGATTGGTACTGTATCATTCCAGTTTAACAAAAACCAAACTGGAGAATTTTATTATTTTTTCTTTCTGAATTGAATTTAGCAACATTTCAGAATAAGACCAATTTGGAAGTTTAATGAGAAAAAATAAAGTATCATTGGAAAATATTTACTGGTAAGAGAAATCCAAGTGTGGGAATGCAAATTATTACATTCATATCATCTTAGTGTTCCACACAATCAGGGGGAGGCATGCAAATATCAGTGAGGAATAGACCAAAAAATACAGTGGAAGACTAAGGATTCAGTATTCTGTTGGAATCAGGAAAGTGAAATTAGATTATTCTGCCTGTAGGGCAACAATGTGTTGGAAATGGAGTTATGCTAAACATAACCTTTCTTCAACCTTTATTCAAGGTAGTAGCTGAAAATTCTCTTTTCACACATAATTTCATCATGCAATTACCTCAGAGAAAAAAAGATAGCAAATATAACCTTGACTGGCAATGCAATCTTTTAAAGTAGCCTTTCTTCTTTCTAAAAATCTGGGTCCTCCAGATATAATTTCAGACTAAATACAGTGTACAATTTTCTGGCAAGAAAATGAGTAATCACTATACTATTTAGTAATACACTGATCAATATATTTTGTTCTAATTCAGTAATGTAATAGCTATTTACAGAGTATTTGGTTGCATCACTACAATTTCAACTATGAGCTCGGCTAGATAATAAAACAATAGGCTTTTCCTCAATGAACTACTGCTCAGTTTTCACAATTTACTATAAATATTAAGTTTAAAAAAGAAAAGAACTTGCCATGTTATCAGTTCTTTCAGCCTACTGTATTTTACCACAGTATAGCAAACTATTAATTATCAATCCTTGAATGTCTTTTTTTTTTTTTGCAAATTAGTTTCAGAAAAGCAATTTAAAAGTTCCTTCATTTTTCTCAGTAGGCCTCAAGATAATATTCTTTTAATTGCAAGAATTGGAATGCCTGATACTTTCCATTTTTAGTATAGTGCATTGACTTTTTCAGTCACTATTCCATTTTTACTTTTCTAGTGATATTTACTTCACTGCTACTCTATTTCAGATAAATTAAGGAACTGATGCATTCAACATTGTTGAATGTTTTCTTTGTGCTGGGATCAGAAGCGCCTGTTAGAGATACAAAAAGGTGAAGATACCTTTTTTAACCTAGCAACTAGGCACTCACAGTCTTACGCAACAGAAGACAGAAATTTGCACCACAGAGAACAAGACCCCTTTAATCTATGTAGGTAAGTCTTCCACAAATGCATGTAGATACTACTTAATATATATATAAAAAAACAGACACAATGAAAAATCTCTATCAATTATTAATATAGGTAAACTTAATTGGCTTGATTGTAATTTACTGTTTTATAACATAAATATGAAATACCATGAAATCCAATAAAATATAAAACATAAAGATATAATTCAGACCGCAAAAGGCTGATTTCTGGACAAAATAAATTTTTCCCTCCTAAAGGATATGAAAAGAGTATAGTCATTCAGTTAGAATCTGGGAAAATGGGTATATTCCTTTGATTCCAGGTTTGCAAATAGAGTTTCCTAGAGGCAGTGATATCAACTAAGTGATTGCATGATTGGCACAAAGCAACAAACACATAGCACACCTATGAATAAATAAACAAATGGTAAACTAGATGTTTCATTCATGTATAGAAAGTGATATATCAATATTAATTAAATTGATATACCAATTTATCCAATTTGATTTATCCAATGATGATTGGAAATAATTAGCATGGGGGTATAGAAGTACCTTCTTAACCTCCTGTAAATGTGCCTCTCTGAAGTCAGATTAAGTAACACAGGAAAGTGATGGGAAGGTATTCGAAGTTAGCCCCATCTCAAAATGAAGCTTCTTGACAAAGGAAATCTGAAACTTGAAAGAAATAAATTGGATCAAGAAAGGGTAAATGGAAATGATATGTAATTCAAATACAGATAAGGAGAAGGTCTTAAAGCTATAGTTTGAGGCTGATGTGAGAATAAAGATAGGGTTCTAATGGAGCTCATAATGTGAAGGGTAAATTATATAGAAAGGAATTTACAGGCAAGGAAGGCAGAGTCATCATTAACAAAGGCAGGACCATGAAGAACATTGGTTATTTAGCATTTCCAAGGATGGCTACAGGCCAATCATACACAAATAACTAAAATCTAATTATTAAGTTGATAAATAAAGCAACTAGCAGAAGATAAAACTTAGCATTTCCTAAACCAGTGGTGTTTAACCACTGAAAAATATAACACACAAGTGATAAAATGATTTTAGTACTCTCAGCCCCTCTAAGCATCCTTAAGCCAAGGTGATTGAATATGGCAACAGACTTACTAAGATCTGCAATTCTTATCTCTAGAAAGTTTTGGGGTGCTCCTTGTAATCCCATAACTTTTTGGCTGTCTTTTTCATTGAAAGGAGCGTCTCACTGGGTGAGAAGTGGATGGAATATGATAAATAGAGAACTAACCAAGATCAAAGGTTTGGGGACAGGGAGGAGAGCAAAAATGAGATAATATGAGACACAATCAGAGATGTGGTTATTCGGTAACAACTCAGCTGTTAAGAACTCTCCAGGAAGCAAAGTACTTTCTGGTCAGTGAACACTTGGTTCAAAGCTCACATTCATACTTGTGATATGATCTTGAGTAAGTTATTTACTTCTATAGTCTCTTTTTTTGAGTTTTAATATGAAAACAAGATTAATATTACTTCACTGATCTGAGGATAAACAAAACAACGTACAACAAAACTTGGCTCTGCACTAATGCCAAGTATACAATAAACATTTAATAAACAAATCTCTTCTTCTCTGTATATTCATATTTTCCATACATTTGAGATATTATACTGTATTTACCAAAATAAATTTTTCGTATTTTAGCCAATATGTCTTAACTGTTTTATGTTTTCCTTCCTTCTTATACAACTGCCCATAATTACCTCTTAAGCTTTCCAATGTCAATATTTTAAATATCAATATATTTTTTATAACACACTTGTGCATGAGTCCATTCATTAAATGGTCCCAAGTTCCTATGAGTTGGTTTAACTGAGTTAGCTTTGAAAATATTTTTGTTAATAAATTCTGGACTATAAAGGAAGACTTTGTTTCAAGTGACACCTGTATAGTATTTATACTTCTAATTACACTTTTTTCCCCAAATTATATCCCCCAAAAGAAAGCCCTCAAGTGAAGGATGGCTAGAACACTGAACAGACAATAATGCTCCAGAGCACGTATTTTTAAAAAATTACTAATATAAAACCCATCAACTTTTTAATGAATTAAATTACATACATAATACTATGATCTGAGTTTATCTATAAAGCTTAAGTAAAAGTACCCATTTTCACTCTTATACATAGCCATTTATAATCAACAACCTGATAAAACTAAGATTCAAATCATATCCATAGTAATATCTACTTAAGCCCGAAGACTCATGTTGTAAAGCAGAGTGTTGGTACCTTGGCTGATATGAATAGTCACTGTGACTCAAAACTACTCCTCTTACAAGTACATATGTCAGGTGTTGAGCAAGGAACACAATTAAAGAGTCATGATATAATTGCTTGGAATCATTGTTAGAAAGAACATATTCAGTATTCTCACTAAAAGTAATAAATGTGATGCTGAAACATTTTGGTAAAACTTATTTAACTTTTAATAGGAAGAAAGAGAGACTCTTTTTTAATTTAGAGTTCAAAATAAGAAGATATCATTACTGCTTAGGTAGCTGCTTAAAATGACATTTATCTGACATTTTCACCTATATAGAAAGGCATCTGATGAAATGAATTTTTTTCAAGCAGTGAAGCTAAAATGGTAATCATATCAGTAAAATTCTTCAAGATTACTCTTTCCTTTAAAAAATGTCATTCAAGGGTTATTACATATTAGATGTGAACTGTATTCTGACTTCCGGTAATACATGTACTCAAAGGCCATACCTTATAACTCTTACATCATTGAAAACACAGTATACCTAGACTTTTTTTTCTAAGTCCTTAATTTTGATAAAAGTTTTGACAAAGGAATTCTGTGGATAAACAGTACATAGTCAGGTATCATCTGTCCATTAGTTGACGCATTACATTGGCTGGCCTAATTGCTGATAGCATAAATTGCACAACAAAAAACACAACATAAAGCCTAATGAAATCTTCACAATTACTTTTTTTTTAAAGATTTTATTTATTTATTTGACAGACAGAAATCACAGGTAGGCAGAGAGGCAGGCAGAGAGAGAGGGGGAAGCAGGTTCCCTGCTGAGCAGAGGGCCAGATGCGGGGCTCCATCCCAGGACCCTGGGATCATGACCTGAGGGGAAGGCAGAGGTTTTAACCCACTGAGACATCCAGGTGCCCCCACAATTACTTTTATAAAACTAATATAACCATAACATTGAAACATGAACTAGATGTTACAGAGGAAAAATATGACTAATTTTTACATGTCAACAAAGAAGTTTTTTAAAAGGCAAATTAAATTAAGCAATATATTAAAATAATAATGAAATAGATGTTAGCAAAAAAATTCTGAGTGAAAATGTATTAATACTAGGCTACAAATTAGTGTAATCATATAAATAAGATGATTAAAGGATGAAAATAATGGGATACCTTTAGAGATATGGAGACTATAAGGTCACAAATTAGTGTAATCATATAAATAAGATGATTAAAGGATGAAAATAATGGGATACCTTTAGAGATATGGAGACTATAAGGTCACAAACCTGGTATTGCTAAGGGCTAAAATTATAAGCAGTTTGCTAAGACTTATTTCAATGTGTTTGACATTTTGAAACACAATTAAGAAAAGCATGGATACCTATGAATATTTAGAGATTCCCATAAATTAACTGAATGGAACTGCTCACACTCTAAAGTTTTTAAGACATCTAGTTAAAGTTTGGCTGGAGGTGAGTTAGTTCCATGCTATGAAGTCCAGAGAAAGGATACCAAGGAAGGCAACTCCTGCAGGACACAGCAGTGAGCTATAAGGCTTGCATAACTTTTCACTGCAATGGACTTCTCTTTTTGTGATGCTTAAAAATGAAGATTGCTAAACAGATGGATTCTAACTCATTTTGGAAAATAACACAAGGAAAAAAATACAACTTTCAGGAGAAATGCAATAGGTCAATCACTAACCAGCTGAAAAGAAAAAGAAAGGGAAAAAAACACATTACAGGGCCACCTGTCATTTAGTTGTGGGTGTCTGTATTTGTTTGTTGTTTTGTTTTTCTACTGTAAAAAGCAGGAGATTAAAAGTAGATATTTGTCCAAATAAATTAGCATGTTTTATTCACTAATAACCTGTCAGATCTAGCCGACAGGAATTTAGACAAATTTGTCTAAAGATGAGTACTAATGTTCATTTCATAGTAGCTCACCCTGCTATCATGAAAATGTACCCTCTCTATAGTAAATAAATAAATGAAGCCAGTTAAACTCAATGAGAGTCTCAGGATATCTACACCAGCAGTCAATTATTGTTTGAGAAAATAGCGCTAATAAGTCTCAATTTTTTTTTTAAAGTAGAACTTCATCATGGCTTTCTTCCTAAAACAACATTCTTAAGCACATTTTTAAAGAAAAAAAAAATCATCCTCCCACTCAAGAAAGCTGATCTAGAATGTTTTGCTATTTCCTATAACATATCAAAAGGCACCACTGTTAAGAACTAGCTTTGGCCAATGTAAATTACAATGCCAAAGAAGCTTTAGATCTGTGACTAACCATCTACCTTCTTACCAAGGGAAGAAATAAAAGATAATAATCAATAATTAGAAAGGAACAGACATGAAGCATCTCTTGTTTATGTCATAAGAGAAGACTTTGTTTACATGCATATAAAATATGGTAGTTGTTTTAATTTTATTTACTTTGATAACTATACAAAATAATTTAAATAGCTTTACTTCTAGCCCCATAAGAAAGGATCATTATTAGTAAATTTTGGGAAATCAAATTTACATCTGTTTCAGTAAGAGTGATGTGGATCATTTATATTTAAAAGACGGCATATGAGATATATATATCTTAAAATTCAGTTATTGAATAATAATAGACCACAACCTTAAACATATCTATAAACAATGAAAGATTAACCCAGTGCAGACAGAGGATACTACCAGAGAAAGGGTGGCAGGAGACCATTTAATTTCCTTGTAACCTTAGTTATAGACCTCCTAGAATTTAAAAATGTATGTATGTATGTATTAATAACAGGGGGATCCTCATCTATGGAACACTTTAAGTCTAACGTACCTTGTGCATCTAAAATTGCTTATGTTAAAAGAGCCTGGCCTCATGGTATCTGGCTCCCTAGAAAACGCCCCCATATACCATGGATTTATCAGAGAATAAAATGGAAGTGTTTGGGGGTGCCTGGATAGCGAAGTGGGAAGTGTCCGACTCTTGATTTTGGCTTGGGTCATGATCTCAGGGTTGTGAGATCAGTCCCCAAGTCTGGCTGTGCACTGGGCTTGGAGCCTGCATGAGATTCTCCAGTTTCCCTCTTCCTCTGCCCCTAGCTCCCTGCTCATGCTTTTCCAAGCTCTCTCTCTCTCAAAATTAAAAAAAAAAAAAAAAATTAAAAATTAAAAAATGAAGGTGTTGCATGACATAAGCCTCCAATTCTGTGTGAAGGGATTGTGCTTCTCATTTAGAAAACTTCTCTCTTAACTAGGCCACAGCAAGTCACAGGAAAAAGAAGAGCTAAAGGGTGGGTTACATTGGAGATCCCAAACACCTCCTTGCTTCTCTTGCCCCTAACAACCTATAGCCTTGAAATTATTAATAAAGGTTGACACTGGCTGAGATCTCTCAGACTTGTGAGTCTGATGTGACAAACTAGTTCTGTGGGTAATATTTGATATTTTTAAGTATTATATGTCAATCAGCCTTTTCCACAATATACAGAATTTTTTAAAAATTGATTTATGACTACCACATCTTAGTAATCCTAAAACTTACTTGGTATATTATTAAAAGTTAACACATAGTCATGTATAAAAGGTTGTATATCATTCACCCTTGAGAACTGAGAAAACTGCCTTTTTGAATTATTTTTTCATTTTGGGGGGATTGTGGAGAATTACCCTGGGAACTTGTGATTGCTGACAGTATTTGTAGATCATGCTATGAACATTCATTTTATAGTCAGTTTGAGCCTCACATATTTATATCATTTTATTATATTGTTCTTATACTTGGGGAACAAAAAATTATAATAGTAAAGTTCTGATATTGAACAAGATTTAAACATGTTACCACAAATATACAAGGGGAGAATCATGACGAAATGAGTACATGACACTAAAATATTTAGTCAGCTCTAGCAATCTTTAAATATTTATTTTTCAAATATATATATTTTTTTAACAGTATGACTTTTTTTTTTAAAGAGAATCTTTTTTTTTTTTAAGATTTTATTTATTTATTTGACAGACAGAGATCACAAGTAGACAGAGAGGCAGGCAGAGAGAGAGAGAGGGAAGCAGGCTCGCTGCTGAGCAGAGAGCCCGATGCGGGACTCGATCCCAGGACCCTGAGATCATGACCTGAGCCGAAGGCAGCGGCTTAACCCACTGAGTCACCCAGGTGCCCCAGTATGACTTTTTTAATTGAAGTGTGATTGACATACAGGGTTTTATTAGTGTCAGCTATACAACATAGTGATTCCACCATTCTGTACTTGATGCAGTGCTCACCGTGACAGGTGTAGTCACCATTTGTCGTCATATGTTATTACAGTACTACTGACAGTATTCCCCATGCTATACTTTTCAACCCTGTGACATACAGCTTGAGGTTTGTGCCTCTTAATCCCTTCCACCTATTTTATCCATCTCCCCACTCAGTATGACTTTTTTTTTTACTTTTAATTTATTTATTTATTTTTCAGCGTAACAGTATTCATTGTTTTTGCACAACATCCAGTGCTCCCTGCAATACGTGCCCTCCCTATTATCCACCACCTGGTTCCCCCAACCTCCCACCCCCGCCCCTTTGGTGATTCACAAACCTGTACCCCTGGGGATAAAAACACATTATATGTTTATAAGAAAAAAAAAAAAAAAGAAAGGATGAATACCCAACTTTTGTAGCAACATGGACGGGACTGGAAGTGATTATGCTGAGTGAAATAAGTCAAGCAGAGAGAGTCAAGTATCATATGGTTTCACTTATTTGTGGAACATCACAAATGACATGGGGGACATTGGGAGATGGAGAGGAGAAGGAAGTTGAGCAAATTGGAAGGGGAGAGGAACCATAAGAGACTATGGACTCTGAAAGACAACTTGAGGGTTCAAATATATATATTTATCATTAAGGTTCCAATACAGAAAAAAAAAAAAAAGATTTTCCAAGTGTTTTGAGCAGTAAGAGATATAAGAAATTAGGGTTAATGATTATCAGAATGGCTGAGAAATTGGAGTCAGCTAGTAATAGCAACATAGCACATCCAGTCAGGAGACCAGGAAGTGGTGGCTGCCTGCTGCCCTCCACCCTCCATTGTAACCCTCCCCCCAACCGGCCCTTCCAGTGGTCAGGAAGATACAAGAAATTTCTGCTATTTTGGCTGTCTCAGACTCTGGATGTAAGCAGGTAGTACCTGTGCTCCACCTCTACAACAACTCCTCTGTACTGGAGTATGCGAATCAATCTCCACTGCTGCCAGTGGAAGATCCTCTGCACTTCCTCTGCTTTCCAAAGCTCATGTCAGTGCATCTCACTGGCAGAATTAAATCTGATTTACCACTGACACGACCAGGGAGTCTGGGAAATACAGATTTTGGGTTTTAGGATATTGAGTCTACAGAGAGTATAAAAGTAGGTGGCAATAGATGCTTGATTGCCCATAGATGCTTGTCAGCTCAATATATGTGTAGATTGATTAAATATATTTGATATCATTGCATTACCTCAAAATTTTAACAGTGGTATTTATTGACTTAGAGCTCAAGCTCTGTACTGACAGTCTTCAAATCATCTCCCAGCTACCCATTGGCATGAGCTCAGATAATTAATCTACTTTTTCCCAAAAGATCTCCATGAGAAGCTAGTATAATAATTTTTCTTTTTACATATGAGGCAACTGAACCTTACCTCAGGAATTAATGACATAAAGCTATGTTTGCATGTTTGTAGTATATAACACCTATCACACATACTGATACATAATAATAACTCAATAAATGTAAGCTATTCCTAATACACCAACAATGGCTTATTTTATATATCTATATACATCCAGGTAATAAGATTACAGCAGAAATATTCAAACTACATCTTCCCATTATTATCTGTTTATATCATCCATTAAAAATGTACTTTTGTTTTTCCTTATGTATTTTTCATTTATAAAATTAAAAAATGCATTAATTGTTTAAGTGGACTATAGCTAATCATTTGGGTTGAGGATTTTAAAGTCGGCATAAGGCAATTCATTAATATGCTAAAATTCATATTCAGAAATTAATCCATTTGCAAATGAACTATAGCTCCCTCAAAATGACTGATATTGCCAGATTTAGAGATCTTAATTGTATAATTTGAAAATCATTAATGTTAATAACAAAATTAGTTTATTGAGTTTATAATTATTCCTAAAACATTTTAATAATGGCACTTTTTAATAATGGCACTAGATATTAGAGTTAATTTTATAGTTTAAACACAATGTGTTACTCCATTCTTGTTGGTGTCCCAAAATGCATATATTTGATTTTGAGAACATGGTTTATTAATTTTTTTAATTGTAATTTTAAAAATTTGCTATTTCTTCTTTGTGCTCCCAAAGAATTCAGTGTTTCTCTGTCATCATTTATCACCCGATGTTTGAACAGTCCTGCCACCATATAAGAGAGACGTACCAACATGTAGTAGCTACCAGAACCTGGAAAATAGTTAGCTTCTTTAAGTACTCAATCAACAAAGCTAGTGATCCTAATAAGGCACACGCACACACTAATACACACACGATTAAGACCCTGTTGGGGCGCCTGGGTGGCTCAGTGGGTTAACGTCTCTGCCTTCGGCTCAGGTCATGATCCCAGGGTTCTTGGATCGAGGCCCGCATCGGGCTCTCTGCTCTGCAGACAGCCTGCTTCCTCCTCTCTTTCTCTGCCTGCCTCTCTGCCTACTTGTGATCTCTGTCTGTCAAATAAATAAATAAAATCTTAAAAAAAAAAAAAAAAAGACTCTGTTTACTGGGGTGCCTGGGTGGCTCAGTGGGTTAAGCCTCTGTCTTTGGATCAGGTCATGGTCTCAGGGTCCTGGGATCCAGCCCCAAATCGGGCTCTCTGCTCAGCAGGGAGCCTGCTTCCCCTTTCCCTCTGCTGCCTCTCTGCCTACTTGTGATCTCTCTCTGTGTCAAATAAATAAATAAAATCTTAAAAAAAAAAAAAAAGACCCTGTTTACTAGGAGAAAGTATGAAAGTGTGATATCACTTCAAGTCTTTCAAATTTCAGATAAATGCCCCTGGCTGACTGAATTTAAATCACACATGGAACCCAAGCTCTAAGAGAATCTGAGATAATGCTGTATATGTTATAGTGTATATAAATGATGCTATTGATTCTGACCTATTCTCTAAATAAGGACACAAGTGAAGGAATCATAATGTCCCCAAGTAGCAATCCTCTCTTTGTTACATGTGCTATCTACCTTCACCTCAGCACTTAATCTGTACCACTTCACAACCCAGTAAGATGGTTAATATTATCCCCACTTTACAAAGAAGAAATTGGGGCTCACACAGGGACCTCACATTGTCTTAGATCATGTGGCTAGCAAATCATAGTGTAGTTCTAACACTCTTCTGAACATGTTATACCTGAACTCTATATTAAATTTGTTTTTAAGTAAGTCCTGAATTAACTGCTATTATTGAGGCAGACTAGTAGGGTCATATATAAACATCTGATTCTTATAATGGTCACGGTCATAAATTATCTGAAAAAATGTATTCCTACTTTAGGGAAAGAGAGGTAGGGAGAATAATAAATACATTAGAGGTATGTATTGTGTTCCTAATTCACAAAATTGGGTACAAAAGAAAAATTTAATCTAACAATTTAAAAGTAGATGGTCTACTTAGGTTTTCTTGCTTGAAGGAGTCCAGTGATTTTGTAATGCATGAATAGATGTTGAAACTTAGTGTGGGAGATGTTTGGTAACTTTCCTGAGATCACAAAGTAATTTGGCAACTTTGTCTCTAATCACAAAGCCTGGGTTTGTTCCATTATACCAGACGCCTTCATGACACAGCTTCAGAAACTGTAAAAATAGTTTAATAAAGATTTTTAACATAAATTCTAAGGGGACTGTTTTGTTTTCATTATATACTTACTATCTATTATTTTCATTATATGTATATATATATATATATATATGCTTGCTCATATAGTTTTATTACAAAGTAATTATAATTGAAAGATGGAAGAAATGTTTACCATCTGAATTGGGTTGAATGGCGTCCCTATCCCCACCCCAAAAATGTATGTCAACCTAGAACCCCAGAATGTCACCTTATTTGGAAATTGGATCTTATGTGGAAAGATGTATTCAAGTTAAAAAGAGGTCATACTAAATTAGGGTAGGCCCTAATCCAGTGACGGTATCCTTATAAGAAGAGGAAAATTTAGGGGCTCTTTGGTGGCTCAGTCAGTAAAGCGTATGACTTTTCATCTCAGGTCATGATCCCAGGGTCCTGGGATCAAACCTCACATCGGGTTCCCTGCTCAGCAGGAAAGCCTGCTTCTCCCTCTCCCTCTGCCCCTGTCCCTGCTCTCTGTCTTTCTTAAATAAATAAATAAATAAATAAATAAAATCTTTTAAAAAAGGAAAAAAAAAAGAGAAAAATTTCAAAACAGAGAAATGCACACAGAAGAAACACGCACACCAGGAGAACATCATGTGACAGCAGAGGCACAGATTTGAATGCTCAGTCTGCAAGACAAGAGACAACAAAGTCTGCTAGTAACTTCCTGAAGATAAAAAGGGGCCAGGCAGGATCCTCCCCTGGAGCCTTCAGAGGGAGCAGGGTCTCCTAGGGACCTTGATTTCAGACTTCTAGCCTTAGAACCGTGAGACAATACATTTCTGTTGTTTTAAGCACCCAGTATGCAGTACTTTGTGCTTTGTTTGGTTTTGTTTGGCTTTATCCTCACTTTAATCTAATTATCCTGTTAAAAAGGGGAATATGCACAAGCATAACTGCCCTATCATATAGCACATATAATTAATATGTAAGGACAACTGATTACATCTATGAGAGATGGTGTGACCTTAAGCATTTTGCATACTAGTTTACTGATGTTAAGTCTCAATTCCTGTACCAAGAGAGCCAAAGGGAAAACAAACAAACAATAAAAGAAACAGTAATGTCCTCCTTAAGAGAAAGAATTTACCAAGATAATTGCTTTAAACCTACAGATTAAAGTGGGGGGAACCCTCAAAACTACCAAGTTTACTCACTCAGCACACAGCAGATCAAAATTAACCCAATCAGTAAAACAGGCATGAGCACTAACTGCTAACCACTGTCAGGCACCTAAGCGCTACCTAGGTTTAAGCACTTGGCAGAAAAGCAGTGTACCAAAAACATGCATTCCTCTTCTCGTTCATCCATTTCTTTACCCACACACACATTTACTATTACTTGGACTAGGCAGCAACAAGGACAGCTCATCTCCTCTGGGAAAACAAGAAAATGAAAACTTGAGTTAAGAAGGGCCTATGAGGGGTGCCTGGGTGGCTCAGTGGGTTAAGCCTCTGCCTTCCGCTAAGGTCATGATCTCAGGGTCCTCCCATCTGGCCCCACATAGGGCTCACCGCTCAGCGGGAGCCTGCCTCCCCTCCCGGCCCCTGCCTACCCCACTCTCTCTCTTGCCTGCCTCTCTGCCCACTTGTGATCTCTGTCAAATAAATGAATAAAATCTTAAAAAAGGGGCGGTGGGGGGATTATGAAGCAACAATTTCAGGGACAGAAAAGTGCTTGTATTGAGGGCCTACTACTTCATCCACTGAAATTAGCTCAACAGGTGCTGGAAAACAGGTTCATAACTGAACTAGCAGAAGCAAAGCAACACTACTAACAAGCAGCTGGGACGAGCGGCACAGGGGGAGGACGTGATGTCCTCGCACGTCACCACCCTACCGCTCTGGCCCACCATCTTCCCATCGCACTGGACCTGAACACACGGTGGCCGCATGTTGCAGGAGCAGCGGCATCTCCTGTATGACACGGGCCACCCCCGTTCCTGTCACCACCTCTTGGGGATAAGCCCATCGCGAGGGCACCGTCCCCTGGGGCTCGGTCAGACTCGGGAGATGCGAGTCGGCATGAGCAGACAGTCCTCCTCCAGGCAAAACTGTCCGGGCTCAGAGCCCTGGGGTAGCCCAAAGGCCAGGAGGGGCAACCCGGGGGCAGAGGCCGCCCCATGCCTCCGGATCCCACGGGGGAACCCAAGTCACTGGCGGACTCGGGGTTCCCCCCACTCTCCAAGCCCGCTCTCCCCCTGATGCTTGGTGGGACCATGTTGCTCTGCCTCGCGTCAGGCCCTCTAGAAAGGAAAGGGTCCCAGAGGGGTCCCCCAGGGAAAAGAAAGGCGGGCGGCAGCACCCCGGTGCCAGAAGGGCCGAGCACACTCTCGCCGTCCGGCTGGCTCACCTTTCCCGCAGCTCCCGCAGGTACTCTCCGGGCCGCTTCATCTCCACAGGTTTGTCCAAGTGTGCGCGCATTGTAGGAAGAACAAGCCGCTGGGGCAGCAGCCTGTGGCACGTCCTGTTTGTGGCACTTTGTTCCTGCAGCCCAGAAATGAATGCGCCATCTAGTGATAGAATATATATTTTCACAGATTATTTTACAAAGTATTTTACATATAAATACACATACACATTTTGAAAAATAGCCCGTGAGGAAGAAAACATGGTCATATTTGGCCATAGAAACAGCTGCTTTATTATTTGTATTTATTTAGTGCATTGTTGCCTATCAAATATTTTGTAATCAGCTTATAGAATAAAATAATGCAAAATATATCCATCTGAAATATTCAATTCATAAGAATTAGCACTTATTTAAACATTTATGAAAATGGTAACTTGGTATATTAATATCTTCATTTAGAATTGATTAGCATATCTTAATTTTTATGTCATTAATTCTTATCTACACTTCAGTGTGAGTGGTATTGAATTTCTGTACTTAATTTCTTGAAAATATAGTTGTGATTGAAATGTAGATCTTAAAATCTAAGGGGGAAAAACAGTGAATCTTATGTAGGAATGTGAGATTAAAGGAATTTTTAGCTTGATTCTTGACTTAACATAAATGTGTCTTTCTGACTTAAAAGTCCCTTAACTGTGTAAATGTATGGCATAAAGCACTGTCTTTCGTGAAATGAAAAATTTAGTAGATAATTAATCATGCCAATTGTTTTAAGACGGGTATTCATTTTTAATGCATAATGTGAATGAAAACTACCAAATTATAGAAATAACACATGAAATCTCTGGCTTATGGGCATTTGGGGAAAGCTAAAGGATAGCAGTGAACATAAAACTTCCAGAAGAGATCACTTCAACAGCTTTTTCCTCTCATATTAGAGAATGTTTTGCTGTTCAAACTCTGCTTTTTTGAACAAGAAGACGTTCTCTGATACAAATAAGATGAAAGCCCCACATCCAAAAAGATGTGAGAAACTGACTGTATGATTTTAACGCTACGTGGATTAAGGTGAAAACTGAGTAGGTTAGTTTGCAGTGTGTAGTGAATATGGCAAGAATCTATAGAAATGATATATAACTCTTAAAATCATGAATTATTGCTCTATTTTTTCCTACTGCTTGGTATGTTTTTGTTGGTATTGGTTTTTAAATAACCATAATTTTAGTCTCTTTTTCTCTAAAAGAATCATAAATGAATGGAAAAATTAGAAGTATAATATAAATAATATTTTTTATACCTTCTTGTCTATCATTCCCAGATACTATGGTGGGTATTTTTTTTATAAACAAGGCCATTCTTGTTATAACCACAATAAAACCATCGAAACGAGAAGGTTTACCTTAGTAAGTTGCTATCATCTAATTATCAAAGGATAAGCAGGTGTTGGCAATTGTCCCCAAAACATCTTTTACAGCTAAAGTATCCAATTCAGAATTACATGTTACATTTAGTTGTAATGTCTCTCTCATCTCTTTTAGTCTAGAACAGTTCCTTAAAATTCATGAGATTGATATTTTTATAAACTACGGGCCTTTTTTTAAAGATTTTATTTATTTATTTGACAGAGAGAGAACACAAGCAGGCAGAGAGGCAGGCAGAGGGGGAGGGGGAAGCAGGGTCCCTGCAGAGCAGAGAACCCAGTGTGGGGCTTGATTCCAGGGCTCTGAGATCAGGACCTGAGCCCAAGGCAGCGGCTTAACCCACTGAGCCACCCAGACATCCCAGGCCTTTTTTTTAAAGATTATTTTTTTAGTTTGGTTTGTCTGATATTGCCTTATGACTAGATTCAGAGCTACATCTTTGACATGAATATCACAAAAATGATGCTGCATTCTTCTCATTGCATCCTATCAAATGGCAAAGTATTTCCATTTGCCCCATTATTGATAGATAGTGTTTAATAATTTAAGATGGTGTTTTCCAATCTTGTCTACTGTAAGATAACTCTTTTTCCCTTTGTGATTATAGTTATTTTGTGGGAAGGTATTTTGAAACTATGTAAATATCCCATTCCTTTAAAAAAATTTCAAATCATTCATTTATTTTTCTAATCTTTGTCGTCTCATGGTTCCCTAATTTATTTGTGGATTATAATCTATATTGTCATTTCGTTGAGTCTCAAATTATCCAGATTTGGTCAGTGGGAGTTCATCTAACCTAGTTTTTCTATTCTCTTGGGATATTTTATCATTTTTAAGCATTTTCTTCCCAGTGCTCTAGACATTCCAGGTTCATATTCCCTTCCCCAGCCATAAAAGCAGCTATTTCTGCAACGTACTTTTTTCCCTCTTATATAGAAAGTGGTAATAGAAATATCTGTGTACTAGATGGGTTCATTGTTTTAGGTTAGCAATTATTTCTGAAGACCGTAGTGACTAGAACTTGGGAATATATGCATCGATTTACATATGCATTAGTTTATTATCTATTCATCCATCTGTCCATCTCTCTATTGAAAAGCCATGAGTTCACTTCTAATTTGAGTCCAACACTACAGTTTATTCTGGTTTTCTTCGTTTCTGTGTTTATAACTACTATTGTTGTCACTGAGAAACATATCTACCATATTTAATATATTTATATATTTGATTAATAGGTTGTATGTAGCCTATGTCTATTGGCACTGCCATCCCTTTTCCTGTGTAGGTACCTGTTCACATTCTGACACCCTGATGTAGGTTATAAACTATATGACACCATTATCATTCTGCTTAGATTCTAAAGTCCCACACCAATGTATCCTTCCATAAGGACATAAAGTTTCAGTAGGAGTATAAACTGTTTATGGAAGAAGTCTGATAATATGTATAAAAATCTAAACTATACCTGTCCTTGGAAACCTTCTCCCTGCTAGGAAGTTAACCTAAATAAATACCCTCACATGTACACAAAGTTGTATGTACAAGGCTTTTAGTCTACCTAAAAGTGACTAAGTGCATAAACATACTCCAAGATAGAAAGGGGAAAGTGAAGCGTATAAATTGAAAATAAGTACCCATTAATTAAGACAGAAAGAGAAAAGCATTTGAGATGTAAGTTTAAAGAAATAGAATAACTATATAAAAACAACTGCCAGTAAACCGAAACTGTAAGGGAAAGAGAGAGAGGGAGAGAGAGGGAAGAAAGATGGGGAGGGAGAGGGGGAACAAAAGATGACCATGACAGAGAGTGAAGGTGGAAGGAAGGGAAGAAGACGGTAGATAGAGAGATAGATAGATAGATAATAGAAAAGGAGAACTTCAGACCAAAAGCATTCTATTTTAGACAAAATATTCTCACAGTCATACAGCTATAATTTAATAGGCACATAGAGCATACACATGAACTTTTATCCAGATTGAATCTCTTAAGTAGCTTACATACTCTGTCTTTGCCCATTTTATGCCATCTTTCTACCAGGACCATGCCACAACACAAGTGTTTATCCTTTCCCCACCCCCAAATCCCAGAAGTCCCAGAATCCTTTATCAACGTGACAGATATTTTTGCCATAGTACGTGTCCTTGACTTGCTCCACCTGAAAATACTGAGTGCTTTAAAATTTTCCCTTCTTCTGATGTAAACAAATATGCATGTAAGTTGTTTCTTAGAAGAGAATTACCTACATAATTTGAGAATTAAACTTGAGGTGACAGTGGGCCAATGGATTACCTTTCTCAGACCATATTTGCATATTAGCAAATGCCTTCTATCCTTAACCCCTTACCCAGGGCCAAGGGCAAAGACAGCAATAGAGGAGGGTAACCCCATTCTGCTCACTTCTGTAGGATTCTGTTTTGGTTTACTGCATTATATTTGGTAAGCTCTTAATTGAAATATGTAAATGAGTAAATAAAATTTCTGATTTGTATCCAACAAAATGTAATGCACACTATATCCCACACTTTTCTATTCTTTAACTTTTATTTACTTGTAAATACCACTTCACTCTTAGGAAATAGCGGTATGGTAACTTGAGGGAGAATATCCTAGAAGCTCAGAGTTACCTGGATGTCTCATTCCACACAAAGTTGTCCTTTTCCAAGTTTAAAATGTGGCAAACTCCACAGAAAGAATGGGACAGTTCAAAACATAAAATCTTTATTCTAATCAGAAATCCTCTCCTTCACTCTCTTTTCAAATTTCTTTCGCATATAGGAACACATGTTTTCCACCCAGAAGAACTTAATAAGATAACTAGCTATAGTTTTGGTAGTTTGGAGAAATATAACTTTCCCTGGTGTCTCTATAAAGGAACTTTTTTTTTTTTAATCTCTTATTCTTCCCATTGGGAAAAATTTACTACAGATAATTCAAGAAAATTTCATTTATTTAAAGGCCTTTCTTCCTTCTGTTCAAAGATACAACTACATTTATAGGAGCTTATAGAGGGTTGCAGCATTGGATTGGTGGGTTGTTAAGGGAGGAAGTCCCTGGCTTCCTTCATGATCATTATTAATCTAAGATGTACAGACTGAAACAGCCTCACTTTCAACTGCCTTCTCATTATTGTTCTATGCAGGTCATTACAGCGCAGTGCATGCTCTGACAAGTCATCACCATGTTTCACTCTTTTTTAGCTACTTCCTCGCCACTCTCAGACCACAGGAGACATAAGCTACACTGGAACTTTGAGGCAATGCCAAGCTCACCTGCCAGCATTGCCATCTTTTCCTGGCAACCAGGAACTCCACAGAGAAGGTGAGCAACTTGTCTCTCTAACTCTGAGGTATCCTAAAAGGTATCTGGTCTTCTATTTCCCACCAATTCCCAGCAGAATATTAGTGCAGAAGAGACCACAGTTTATTCTTAGGTTTGACTAACAGTATTTAATCAGCTGTGTTCTGTTATTACTCTCTCTCTTCCTTTAGGCTATATAAATTTTAGCTAGTCTTGGGTGAAGGGTGAAGATGCCTTCTGTCTGATAGAGTACGTATAGTTTCCAATCAATTGTGTAACCTTGGGTGTTAAGCTTAAGAAATACAAAAGTCAAATATTTAATTATATTGTTCTTCATCTTTCTTTCCCTAGAGACAAAGAACAGTTGCCCCTGGTGGGAAGGATAATTGGGTCATTTAAAAATCAAAAGAAAATTTCCAGTTTTTAAAAAAATTTTGCTTAGTGCCTAAAGAATTCCTAAAGCATTCAATAGCAAACTTCCTTCTCTGTTGCCCTTTTTGACTTCCTGTGTTTATACTTATTCTTAGAGCTGCTTTTTAAAAGCAACTGGAGAGTGTGATTTATAACTTTCAGCCTGAAAATGTCAGAAAAAGTAGCCAACACCAAGTCTTGCTCTGTGAAGTTTAAAACATCATGAAAATTATGTTCCTCCCCTCTACCAAATTGTTGCCTCCAAAACCCACAACTGCCTCATGGGCTGTAGTAATGATGAAGACAGAGTAACAAACCTATACCTGCCTGGAGAGGGTCTTAAATATGCTGATTCTTGAACAACAATCCAGGGTTACAATATCATCATTTTTAGAAGAGAGGGAAGCTAGTATTCATACTTAATAAACAATTCAAATAATTATTTCCTTCAGTTTGGAATATTCTATCCTAGAAGATATTAGCTATTATATGTGAGCTATAAAAACTGGCCATACAAATATAAAAAATAAAATAAAAACCTTCAGATAGCTATTATTTCAAGCCAATTTGGGCTACATTAAAAAAAAAAAAAAACACTCAATGGGTGCCTGGGTGGCTCAGTGTATTAAGCCGCTGCCTTCGGCTCAGGTCATGATCTCAGGGTCCTGGGATCGAGCCCCGCATCGGGCTCCCTGCTCCGCAGGGAGCCTGCTTCCTCCTCTCTCTCTGCCTGCCTCTCTGCCTACTTGTGATCTCTCTCTCTGTCAAATAAATAAATAAAATCTTTAAAAAACAAACAAACAAAAAAAAAAAAAACATTCAAAGGAATAATTATAAAAAATCTTAGAAAATATTAGTGACTCCATTCCCATGCACACACACTGGAAAAAAATAGCATAATAGTGCAAATCGATGTCCTCAGACATTTACAACTTCATATCCACAGGATCATTGATGATTCCAGAAAATACCCCAGTCTTTTTACTGAGAATATAGAACAATGGAAGAATTTAGTGGGTAACAAAAACTAAATCTAAGTATCTACCAATGGATGAACTTGTTAAATAACGTTGTTTAAGGAATTTTAAATGCCTTAATGCCTTAAATGGTTTAAAATTAAACCATTCAACAATATTTAATGAGATTCTTCTAAATTAGGCAGTATGATAATGCATTCAAATATTATACTCCTACATTTATTTATATGGAAAACTTGCTTATAATAGATTTTTAAGTATAAGTGTTAATGAGAAATAGTCAGCATATTATGATTTATATCAGAAATAGACATAGAGAGGTGGCTCAGTCAGTTAAGTGTCTGCCTTGGGCTCAGGTTATGATTCCAGGGTCCTGGGATCAAAACTGTCATTGGGCTCCCTGCTCAGTGGAGAGCCTGCTTCTCCCTCTCCTCCCCACTAGTCCTTTCTCTCTCTATCTCTGTCTATCAAAGAAATAAATAAAACCTTAAAAAAAATAGACATAGAGATACGAGCTTTAGATGGACACAAAGACCAAAAACTTAATGTTGATTATGAGTTAGGATCCTAGATAATTTTTAATTTTATTTTTATCTATTTTCTAATGTGTTCATCTTCTTTTCAGCCAGGCTCACCACTCTACCTTATTCCTCCCCGTACACGTGTCAGGTGGCAACTTGTTATTTTCACCTTCTTACCTGCTTCATTTGGTTTTGATGAATGATGTAGTCTTGAGAAATGACATTCAGAGTGTCAAGGGGTTTGATGATCAGGTAGTTTTGGCTATACTTAGGATTTAAAAATGAGGTCCAAAAGCCTGAGCCAGTAGGTTCTGAATGAAATTTCTTTTACTCAAATTTTTTATCCCTTTTCTCTGTTTTTTCTTTGATTATCTTTTCTTTGATACCTCCTGTCATCTCTTTTTTTAAATCATTTATCTTTCTTGTGTATTTCTTCAATTCATACTTCCTTCTCTCTGACTGTCTTATTATTTGTTTCCTGTGGAGTTTTTTGCCTTCATCCCCAAACTTGTAACATTTCTTTCATTATTACATCAAATGACCAAAGTTAATATCACTTTATAACATATTTATTTCAGAAGTATGTGGGGAGTGCTGAATTACATGTTTTCATATAAAATAATTATTCATTAGAAATACAGAGTCATACATATAACATGAAGTTCAGAGAGACCAAATGTCAGGTGTTTCTGTAGATTGTTTAGTTTTCTGTTGTTGGAAAAATGAAATACAAAAACATAAGAACACTGAGATTTTCTACTACTCTTGACCGCAGCAGCAACTTGGTCTTGCAGAAATATAATTACCTGAGACATAAATCTAGGTGAGTAGGGGGAAATGCACTCTTAATGTATGAAGGCAAGAGATTAGTGTGTATACATATGCATGTATATATGTATAGAGAGAGAGAGGAAGGGAGAGAGGGGTATGATTTTTAGGAGAAATATGAATTTCTCATTTAACTCAAAAGGGGAAAACTTTCCATAAATGAATTAGACTTGAGAGAGAACATACCCATAGGCAGGCAGAGAACACACATGTCAGGAACAGCAGAAAGGGAGCTGGAGCCCATTTCTCTCATGTAAAAGAGTAGCAGACATGACTGTGCAATGTAGAGCAAACTTCTTTCTTGTCCCCACCAGCCGAGAAGCACTTCTGAAAACTGAACTGCAATTAATGGGGTTTGTTTCCCAAACTGAAAAAAATATTTTAAGTCAAGGCCACTAACTAATCACTGTCCTCTAGCAGACTGGTATGTTCCAGTTACGAATACATACCTGCCTTTGTCTTCCCTACACAGTGAGTTTGCAGTTCATCAGAAAGAGAGGACAGAGACTAAGAGGATTATTTCAGTATTGAGGAGCAATTGACCTTGACAAAGGATACGTGTTGAGGACTCTGGAAAGGCAAAGTTAGTTTAAGAGCAGCAGGAAATAAGAGATGAAAAGGAGAGTTGAGGAAATAAGAAAAAGCAGGTATGTTTTTGTGAGAAACTTTCAAAAAGTTGAGGGAGTATTCATGAATGGCCCCAAGAAAAGAAAGCCCAAGCAACCATGTCCTGTCTCTGGTGTTGTGTGAGGAAACAGGACATCCAGAGATTAGATCTGCCACTTCATTTTTGTTCACTCTCTCCCAAAACACAATTTTATGTGTAAAATGTCTTCTGTTTGAAGCACCAACTGTGGTTCCTATTTTTCTGACTGGTACATAGGCTCATTGTGAAGACAGATGTTAAACAAATGGACCCAAAAATAAATATAATCATACAGTTCACAGATGAAAAAGGAAAAAAAAAAAATACTTACATAATCTCATAACAAGTTTATGGATCTGTTTTAGGTTGTGGGCGGGCCTGGATATGTTGTGATGAGCAATCTCCTTTATTTGTACTCTTGTCCTCAGAGGGTTTTTTTTTTGTTTGTTTGTTTGTTTTAAGATTTTATTTATTTATTTAACAGACAGATCACAAGTCGGCAGAGAGAGAGAGAGAGAGGAGGAAGCCGACTCCCTGCGGAGCAGAGAGCCTGATGTGGGCCTCAATCCCAGGACCCTGGGATCATGACCCGAGCCGAAGGCAGAGGCTTAAACCCACTGAGCCACCCAGGCGCCCCTTGTCTTCAGAGCTTTTAATTACTTGGTTGGCTTCAATTTTCACACCTCAGTCTGCATCTCAAATTGTCATTACTTCTTCTGACTTCTTATTCTTTCCTCTCTCCTACTTCCTGGATATCCCTAATGGCTTCCATCTCAAATTCAACAAGTTCAAGAATCTTATCTTCCCCTACAGTTTCTTTGTTGCTTGTTCTTTATCCATATTTGTACAACATCAGTCTCTTTATTGTCGCAGAAGCCAAAAACTCTGGCTCATTTCTTTAAAAAAAAAAAAAGATTTTATTTATTTGTTTTATGGAGAGAGTATGAGGAGGGAGAGGAGAAAGAATCTGAAGTGAACTCAGCACTGAGAGGGGAGCCTGACAGCAGGCTCCATCTCATGACCACGAGATCATGACCGGAGCTGAAACCAGAGTTGATGCTTAATTCTGAGTCAACTGAGCCACCCAGGCATCCCACTCTGGTTCATTTCTATTAGACTAACTGGGTGAATACTATTTGCTAAACCTCACAATAAATATCCTAGCTTCCAATTCTCCCCAATTTGGTCCATCCAAAATATACTCTTCGTAAATCTTTAAACACAATTCTGGCTGTATCACTCGTTTTTTCAGACTCCTTCAGCAGCTTTCATACATTGACCACAACTCTGACATCAGGGCCATCTGAGAATCACCTATAACCAGTTTTTTTTAAGATTTTATTTATTTATTTGACAGACAGAGATCACAAGTAGGCAGAGAGGCAGGCAGAGAGAGAGGAGGAAGCAGGCTCCCTGCTGAGCAGAGAGCCCGATGTGAGGCTGGATCCCAGGACCCTGGGATCATGACCTGAGCTGAAGGCAGAGGCTTTAAACCACTGAGCCACCCAGGCGCCCCCACCTATAACCATTTTTTAAATTTAATTCCACAACTCTTCTGTTATCTAACCATACTGGACTTCTTGTAGTTTGTCAGATGTGCTCTGAAGCTTTCCGCCTGCCTGATTTTTGCTCAGTTTATTTGAAGGGAAATATTCTGCTTGTTACCTTTTTTGTCTTAAGTATACACATTTCTATTACAATGTTAAACTTCATATTCTCTGTAAAGGAATTCCTGGCACATTTTGATTGACATAATTGCTCTATTAAATTTTCATTATTTTTTTTTCTTCGTAGAGTTCACATGACATTGTTCATGCATTTCTTTATGTGATTTTAATCTTCTCCCATTCTTCCTTGATGTTTGAGAGCTCTTATTCATCTGTGTATTCCTAAGTGTTTGTGGTGTGGGTGCTAAGTACTGCATCAAAACCCCTCAAAGAAGTTGAGTAATACAAGCAGTACAATTACAAATGGCAGCATCCAGTAAGTGACTATGATGCAGAAGAGGCATTTCCCTTTAGCTTGGGAAGCCTGTTTTCAAAGGGTTAATTGGACATCATGGTGATGCTCTCAGGAAACAGGTGAACTGTGTTTCTCCCCAGCAGGCTTAAGGATTAAGGACTCCACACTTCAGATTTGCGTCATTGCACATGCTGAAACTAAGCCAGGGAATCAGTTAGGCAAATCTTTATTTTAACCTTGCTGCACTTTCAGAGAAAGATCATTTGATAAGCTGAGAACTTCCCCCAAATCAATCTGTTACAGCTATGGTGATGGCTGGAGAAATCTAGTAAGCTCAGAACTCTCTTCCTGGAGATCTTTTCTCTTTCCCTCCTTCCTCCCCCCCCCCACCTTTTTTTAATACATTGAGTTCTACTTGCAACAGTCACATCTGTTATTTCACTTCTCAAGTAATGCCTTAAAACTTAGAAGAATACAGTTTAGACCTCTTCATGAACGATTGGATACTTAAAATGAAATTTTTATCAGATCAAATTCCTTTTCTTCAAAATAGATAAATAAATTTGTTTGTGCTCTGACTGGTGAACAGAAGAAGATTGGAAAACCGCCTGATGATTGTGTCTATCTGTGAAAGTTAGCTGGTATGATCAGAGGGCTCTTATAAATGTCAGATCATTTAATCAAACAGAGTAAAGAGAGTAAAACTTGAGTTTCTCAATTCTTCTACCAATAGGAAGTGGGAAGCAGTGGGAATTAATCATTTTGGTACTTTATATAATTTGATTCTAACAGACTGAATTTCCTCTGACAAGGAAGGTGGCGTGTGGCGTGTAATAATCTTTAAAAACCAGCATAGCTTGGCTTTGATACAATATTCTCTGAAAACAAAAGTCTACACCTCAATCTCAGGTTTCAATAGCAGCATATAAAAATTCTGTTGGCAAGAACTATAAAAAGGAAATTTTATATTCAGTTTTGTCGGATGCCTTTCAATTCACTTCTTACTGATTGTTTCTTTTAGTTTGCTTTTGTACAATTCTTAGAAGAAAAATGAATCAAAAAAATAAATGATTTTTCTATGTAATGTTTATACAGACACTTATGCAGTGATTGGATGATGATCCTCTAAGTTAGCAGTATGAAAATAGTTTTAAAATTAAATTGAATGGTGGGGAAAATTTTTTAAATGAAACAGACAGGCAAGTATCATCAGTTAGTTTAATCCACAAATATGATATCTCCTCTGAGTAAATGTTTTAAGGGGAGCCTGGTTGGCTCAGTGTGTTGAGCGTCTGCCCTCAGCTCGGGTCATGGTCCCAGGGTCCTGAGATGGAGCCCTACATTGGGCTCCCTGCTGGTGGGGAGTCTGCTTTTCCCTCACCTTCCTGCTCATGCTCTTTCTTGCTCTGTCTCAAATAAATAAACAAAACCTTTTTTAAAAATTAGAAATTAATTAATTAATTAATGAAATGATAAGAATCTGTGATACTTGGGTAACATTTTAATGCAAAGTAGTTTTCTGTAAGCAGTAAAATTAAACATATATTTATTTAAAAAAAAACAACAACTCTTGGCTTTCCAAATAGGTCTGGAAATATTTCTAAAATTCACTTTCTTAGACAAAATAAGAGATGTAGACCTCAAAAGCAGAAAAGAGAAGAAAAATGGACATGATACTGAATGGGATTAGAATGAACTTCACTAGGTCCTAGTAACATTTTTGTTACCTTAGAGGATAAATAGTGATTTATCCCTATCTTGAATATTTTCAGATATTCAATTTTCAGAAAGCATCAATAAATTGATGTTGTCTCACACAGTTTAGCACACAATCTAGCATTTTATTTTACATTCTTATTCATTCATGTTTTCAAATCTATATACATTAGTATTCCAAATAGAAATCAAATATATGAAGGGCAACTACCATCACTTTTCTTTTTTTGGGGAGGGTGAGGCCACATGACCACCCGTCATAATATATCAAAATAAAATATAGCATAGTACTTAAAAAATAGTAGTTACTCTTATATCTGTGGATGACAGTAGACATCTTAAAATTACCTTTGGTAGTCTACTCAATTCCTGCCAAGAAGTTTGCTGACCCCTTCTTTTTTTTTTTAATCTTTATGTCTATTGTTATATTAATACATTTTACCTAGTTCTATAGTCAATAAAAAAAGAAATTAACCAACTAAAGTAAGTCAATTATTGCTTTATCCTTTTAGGATACAGTGTCTCCAAAATGTATTTTTTTTTTCAGCTACACAAATGCTAAAAAATCATTGATAATACAATTTTATGGTTTTGAAAATGAAAATATTGTATTGTAAATCTATGTCCAGCCAAAAAAAATACTTTGGGATGGAGGTCACAGAATTATAGTTCTAGACATCAAAAATCTGAAAAGTTTGTCTTGTATGAATTTTTATTTTAAGGCAAAAATATGAGAGAGATAGAATTTTATTTAAGGAGAATGTAATGAAATAAAAATAATTAATAAAGCAAAAAGTGCTCTTGTGAAGTAATGAGGATACGAATATAGAGGTAAAAATAATTTAAGGAACTAAAATAAATTAGAGATCCAGAGAATATTTACATTTTAATACTATGTAAAAAAAACTTAAAAAGTTAAATGACAAATTTCTTGGAAAATGCTAACAACCAAATCGTAACAGGAAAAACTGAGCTAGTAATTTAAAACCTATCACTGAAACACCCATTACGCATATAGTTTTGTTGCAGGGTCATCAAGGGCAAAGGCCAAGAAAAAATTATTGTATGCTGCAACTTAGTAAGTTTATTTAAGTAGCACAGAGAGAGGACCCATGGGCAGAAAGAACTGCACCATTGCTGTATGAATTAGTCTTGATTTGGCTACCTCAGGAAAAAAGGAGTTATAAGCAGTTATATGCTTGGTGCTCAAGGGGGAGGGGACATACAGAGAGTATTAGATCATAAATGTCTTCTCTGAATACTACTCATAAAACTATTCTTGGAAGATTTCTCTGGTGTTTATCACTCACTTTAATATTAACTGTCAGTGAGATATACAGACAGTTATGAGACCCTTTAAGAATGTAGCAACCAGGGCATATCTGATCCTTCAAAACTATGCAAGTCAGCCTTCCAGGCTAAAGGTGAACATTTTTCTGCTTCTATACCCCATCATCCTCCTACCCCCCGCCCCAACCAATTTTCAGTCTTTAAATCTTTAAGATGTTGAAGGATGAAGGGCTCATCTTCTGTAAATTCTTCAAGTTGACAGGGGTCATAGAGATGACCACTATTTGTCCCTACAAGTAACTATTATAGAAGGCCTTGCTGTAGAGTTCAGAGTGGATGTTGGGGTAAATTTGTTTTGAGTAGTAAGAGTCATCTGTTGGCTGGGCAGAGTCAGAACTGTTTGCACATATCTTGACAATAGGAGAGAACAAGCAAAAGAGACAACACATTAGGATTATGATTATAATAAACATAAGAAGTGTGATAAGAGGGCCTTTTAAAGTAAACCATAGTCCGCCTCCCACCCAACCAAAAATTTAACTAGTCATTGAGAGAATTAGGAGTCAGGCATTGCCTTAATTTGGGTGTGCATGTCTGCCAAAATTTTGGATACATTAGCAGAGCCATTTAGGATATATATACAACATTTAGTGTCAATATTAGCATAATAACTTTCCTTTGACTTACAGTCAGGATATCAAGAGCCATTAGGTTTTGGAGGGCTACTTTTTGAATTTGTGGGTGACTTTGTGTTGGGTTTGGTTAAAGGTGGCTGCTGTATGTTTGCTAAAGCCTTTACTTGTAGTTTTATATCCATAGTGGTGGCTGCTGGGACATATGGCTAAGGGATAAAACCATTAAGAAGCCTTCTTTACCTGATATCTAGCCTTAACAATATCTTTTTTTTTTTTTTAAAGATTTTATTTATTTATTTGACAGAGAGAGATCACAAGTAGCAGAGAAGCAGGCAGAGAGAGAGAGAGGGAAGCAGGCTCCCTTGCTGAGCAGAGAGCCCGACGTGGGACTCGATCCCAGGACCCCGAGATCATGACCTGAGCCGAAGGCAGCGGCTTAACCCACTGAGCCACTCAGGCGCCCCTAGCCTTAACAATATCTTAATTAGAGGAATCATTGGCAAGTGGGAGATGACTTGTCCCAGGAGATAAGGGCATCCCCAAGTGCATTATCCAATCCAATTAGCATCCATTATCTCCACAAGTTCATAGTCAACCCCATGGAATGGGATGCCATTCCAACTTTTAAGGAGTGATTTCACATAGAATTGATTGAGGTGATAGTTGAGTTATACAATGATTAGGAGTGTCCATCCATTCTTTAGCTGTTTAAATAATCATGTGCCCATAGGGTCTCTATTACTGTCCCCACAAAGGAAAGGCCCAAAGATTGTCTGTATTTGAGCTATTGCAGCAATTTCTTTGAAGTTTACCTCAAGTCATATTCAAAAATAATTAGAACTAGATTCTAACATCAACCAAGGTGTGTTATTGAAACATAATTTTTCTGGGGCACCTGGGTGGCTCAGTTGATTAAGTATCTGCCTTCAGCTCATGTCCTAGTCCCAGGGTCTGGGATGGAGCCCCATGTTGCTTTGGACTCCTGCTCAGAGGGGAGTCTCCTTCTCCCTCTCTCTCTGCCACCTGCTCCCACCCCCAACTTGTGCTTTCTCTCAAATAAATAAATAAAATTTTTAAGAAAAAATGAAACATAATTTTTCTCTTTAAATTCACCCTTTTTTCCTGAGGTAGCCAAATCAAGACTAATTCATTTATAAAACAATTCCAGTTTTAACAAACCTAGCTTAATTATATATGTAAACACAGAAAGAAAAGTGATTGATCATATAGATCCTTTAAAATGTTCTTTGTTGGAACTTTTTATAAGGAATCTCTATATTGAACTTTTAATATCCTCTCAAGGCCAGAAGAAAGGCAAATAATGTCATTAGACTTGCCTTCAATACCTGTAAATTTGGGCAAATTTCTGTTCTCGATGTCCCAAAAATATCTTGAGATTCCTGTACCTTCCAGGAAGTGATATTCTTTATTCACATAGTAAGACTGTTATAAACTTTGTAAGCAAAGTATCATGCCAACATTTCCAAGTGGTTTCATTGGCTCCATAAAGTCAACTTTAATCCCTTAAAGCTATCTGGTCATATCTGAGTCTATGCATATCTCTCTCAAATATAATATTGTAGTCAAAGCCTTGATAATATAACCAATATTTCCAATCGTTTCCTTTTGCAAGGAGAACAGATTCTTTTCAGACTTATGCAAATAACTAAAATTACCCTGAAAAAAAAAGACTTTCTGAAATCTGGAGGGTTTGGGTAGGGAGAAAAGTCAAATGCTTCAATCTGTTCACAAAAGAACATTTTATCATCTTCCTCCATTCAGTCCTGTTGATTTTTGTTCTGTTTGAATGCAGCTTCCCCATTAGTTCTAGAAATTCTTCCCCATTTAGTTTTATGATTTTTAAAGATATAAAATAAGCCCGTATTTGTCAAAGGCCCTTCTTATGAATATTCTTGAAGACGAAACACATTTTGCAAAAGCATCAGCACAATAACTATAAATAACAAAAAACCCAGAAATGGACTTGGTTCTAGATTGGAGAGGTCAGTAAATGTATTGGACAAGGAAGCCCAGTTGTTTCTGTGAAACATTGTATTTTAATAATTAGAATGTCAAGTAATGAATTTATAACAGAGCATATTAAAACTTTGGGAATTTCATATATTTTCTAGAACAGTTTTGCATTTACCCATACAGCATAACATAAGTTTTATCATCATTTGTTTGACCATGCTTCCCATGTAACTTAACATAGCAAATAAAGAAGGCTAATTAGATTTCCTTTATCATTTAAATCTTGGAGAAGTTTGTTAAAAACCTTAGAAAGTTTTAAAGTACATCCCTAAATAGTATTAAAGATCATTATAAATCTAATATTTGTATTTAATTAAGGTGGCAATAAGGGGTTCTATAGGGAGTTATATAGTTGTTAGTAAAACAACCTCCCTAACATTGAGAATTTTAACTTTTCAAAGACTGAATAAAGACAAAACTTAGAAACTGGTTTTCTGGGAAGATAAAGAAAAGAGAAAAACTCTGTTTACATTTTCTTATCAAGAGAAGACCATCAACCCAAGAAAACTGTCTTTTAACAAAGGTAAAAGCAGAATTTCAGTCTTATATCATTGTGCTTTTAAAATCCACTGATTTCAACTTTAGTCCTGACCACACATAAAGTTTTTTCCAAAACTCTCCCTTCACAAATCTTCTACAACTTTCTTCATTCAGATTTTGTCCCAAGACTTTGCTCTCTAAATAACCAATCTTCTTTTAGGACAAAACAAATTTATTTTCCTTCAACAAAATCTATTCCCATTCCTTAATTTTTTCTTATTAAAAATATATCTTTCTTGCATACAGACTGACTTCCCTTATTTCTATCGGTCTTAATTACACTTAGCAGAATTTTAAGTCTTAGAAATCTTAGCCTCCAAAGAAGATTAAGTAGTAACAAATTGTGTTGTTTGTTACACCAGAATTCTTTAGATCCGGAAGTTTATAAATATATTTCATAATTTCTAAAAACAGATGTTTTTTCATAGTGTACTCTTTTAATAAAGCAAACATGTTTACCAGCAGGCCCAAGTATTCTGCAACGAGAAGTCAAAGCAGATAAACTTATGTTCAGCAAACAATATTTTAGTTTTTTTTTGGAAAAGCTATCCAATGAATTCAGTTTATCATTTAGCAAAATTTCAAAGTTTCAGGTTACCAAAGACTTTGAAAGCTATTTGAAAGTTTTACATATAAACCTTTTTATTTATTCGACCTACTTGTCCTTAACAAGTAAAGAATAAATTCTTAACTTGCTCTCTTTTGTGAGATAGACAAAACTAACCATCATTTTCAGTCATCTTTTTTGCTGACAAATTGCAACAGAGATAACATGAACTTATTTGACCTTCAGTAAACCTTGCTAGAATAAAAATATTATATTTAGGACACCTGGATGGCTCAGTTGGTTAAGCAACTGCCTTCAGCTCAGGTCATGATCCTGGAGTCCTAGGATCAAGTCCCACATTGGGCTTCCTGCTCAGCAGGGAGTCTGCTTCTCCCTCTGACCTTCTCCCCTCTTATGCTTTCTCTCTCTCTCATTCTGTCTCTCATATAAATAACTAAAATCTTTAAAAATATTAATTAATGCTGATAAATCTAAAGAAATGTCTAAATTAAACTAACAAATTTTAATAAGCTTAAATACCAAATATGTGATACCTGGGTCCTTGAAAAGTCAATCAGTTTGTTCCCCATTGTCACTTTTTACCTTGGGTACCTGAGGGTAAATCTTAAGTGGGTGGTTTTAGTCCAGTGAGGGGAGTTCTTTGCTCCTTGACACAGAAGTTAGAAGCAGGAGCCAATGGTACTGGAGGTATAGAGGATGGTTTATGAGTGGGTTATGCAAACTCCACTTATGATGGTACAGAAATAGAAAGGGGGTGGAGACAGAGGATCTGGGGGCTTCTGGCTAAGCTGGAGGTGGATAAAAGCCCAGAGGGCAGAGAAAAAGGATTCCTAGTCCTAAAACTGGTCAGCTCAAACAGATGAGAAGACATATGTTTTCTTTCCACCAAAAAGAAAAAAAAAATAGGTAGTCCAAGTCAGGTCAAAGAAGACAGAGAGTCTTCCCAGAACAAAAGGAGTTTCAGCAGCTGTTTGGAAATATTCCTTGAGACCTGTCCCAAGGTAAATTAACCACAGGTGATTGAGTCCAACTTTCCTAGCCATTAACCCAGGAAATGAATGAGGAAGAAAACTCCACACAATAAGAGTTAGGCAACATTCATCTAGTCGCCTCAAGATATATGCTAGATCTGACACACAAAAGGAGAAGCACGGAAGAGATGAGTGACTTGGGAAGAACAGAGGAAGACATGTATGGGATCTTGGCAGTAACCTCTTTACAAGAGAGATAGTGGGTGTTGTGGTGGTGGGAGGGAATAGAGAATGTGCCAGAACATAGAGAAAGTAGAGGATTAACCGAAGTAGAAAAGCCTGAAGCAGCTGAACTGATGGTGGATTGAGGGTTAGAGAGTGAGGATTATGGACAAATGAGGATTTGGATACAGGGCCATAAAAGCCTGACCATATAGGTTTTTGGTCAATTCCTACAAAATGAGGTGAGTACTTTAACTAGGACTACATTACCAAAATATCTGTTGGCTTCCAATGGTGTCCCATCAGGAATATTGCAGAAGGTTCCTGGGGTTCAGAGTAGCAGGAGGCATTTCTCTTTCTTGACTGTTCTGAGAAGGGATGTTGAACTCCCTTCACTTCCCTATTCCATTCTAGATTACATTGGGTGCTGGTGAATGGATTGAAATGCCACAGAGACTGGGGTTACCTCTTTGCATTTTGGGGAGTCCATATATTTGGTGACCAATAACAATACCTTTTGTAAGCCTCTAGTTCTATTATTAATGGCCAGGGTAAAGGTCCTGGTCTTTGTTAAGAAGGGGCAGCTATTTTTTTTTTAAACATTATATATCTAAACTAGAAGTACTTTTAATCTTAGAGCAGGACATAGAATACCAAACAGACCATGGTAAGGACAAATGAAAGACAAGAAAAAAATGAAAGTATGGGACTCTTACCTAATCTGGGCAACTTTCTTGTGAACTTTATCATGATCCAGTCTCAAGGGAGTGATTCCCTGCTGGGTGAGTTCCCCAACTGGGTAATAGCTCTAATTGGTCCCTTTCAGGAAGCACTCAGTAAGACATATTTTAAAATTTTATGTTCATCAAAAGTCACACCAGGTTATTTAGGAGGAAACCTTACACAGTAGTCTTGATATCTATGGCCATCCTAACAACATGTATGGCTGGCCGTCTCATGCCCAAGAAGAGTACAGGGATCAAAAGAACAGGTAAAACAGAGAGACCCTAATTTCTGAGCTCAGTGCCCTTATTACCAAGGTCTAGTGTGCCTGTGGGAGGCAGGAGATTGTCCCTCCCCATAGTGTAGCCACAGGCAGGAGCGCTCAGACAAGGCATATTCAGAACTGTCATACTATTCAAGACATCTCCAGAAAAGAACAAGTGGAGGCTGGGGGAATAAAAGAGGCTCACCAAGTTGCACCCACACTCTTGGATTCACTCTGTAATCCCTGAGTGGGGCCACCAAAAATGTTGCAAGGTCATGGAATGCAAAGACCAAGAAAGAATCCTTGAGATGTTATAAAGTGCATCATAGTAATTTTACTTAAATAACAAAGTATAGGGGTGCCTGGGTGATTCAGTTGTCAAGTGTCTGCCTTTAGCTCAGGTCATGATCCCAGTGTCCTGGAATCGAGCCCCACCTGGGGCTCCCTGTTCCACAGGAAGCTTGCTTCTCCCTCTCCTGCTTCCCCAGCTTGTATCCCTTCTCTCACCATCTCTCTGTCTGTCAGATAAATAAATAAAATCTTTAAATAGCACTGTATACAACCCATGAACAAAAGGGCAGCTCCTTTGCTGTATTAAGCTAGTGGTTATATTCTTAGTGCTCAGGGAGGAGGGAACATGCAGAGAGTATTAGATCATACATGTCTTCTTCAAATTTCTACTCATAAAACTACTTTTGTAAGATTTCTCTAGTACTTATCATTCACTTTGTTACTGACTATCAGTGAGATAGGCAGTCATGAGATCCTTTAAGAATGTAGCAACCAGCATGTCTTTGATCCTTATCAAAACTATGCAGGCAGTAGGCCAGCCTTCCAGGCTAAAAGGGGACATTTTTTCTGCTTCTGTCCCTCATCAGTTTAACTGAAAACTTCTAGTTTTATTAGTGACGTGTATTTTAATCTCATATAAATGATTTCACAATGTACAAAAAGATAGCAAAAACTTTGTTTCCAGGAGAATGACAGTATAAACATTCTGAATAGCCGTTTTGCTACAGATAGATGTAAGTGTTGAAATTCTCTCTCTCTCTTTCTCTTTCGCCCTCTCCATCCCCTGCCTCTGTCTGTCTGTCTGTTTGTCTCTATATACACACACACATGCATAACTAAGCTGACAAGGGAATATGGAATCTATAAAACAAAACAAAAGTAGGAGTCCTGGGGTATAAATTAAGGCACCTATAGACCCATGGTTTGTATTCTGTTAGCTTCCCAAAGTATTATGAGGTACAGTGGTTAGGTTTATGACCTATGTAAGATAAAAACTGGTGTAAGAGATTTATGCATAAAGCTGGGGTCCCAAAGAGTCATATCATCCTTGTGAGATAGAATGAAAAGTGCATCATACAGAATAGGACAGCAATAAAACTTACCTGCTTTAACTCTGAGTTAATGAATGAAGATCTAAAATATTTTTTTTGGAAAAGCCAAGAATTCTATCCTGAGAATTTGTAACCATAAGCCAGACTCCAAGTAGGTTTGTAAAACTAAGTTCAAGTCACCTGAGTTGACTTAAATTCTTCATAATAAAGACTTCAGTTTTGATATTTGATTAATGACAGCTTTCAAACCCCACAACTCCCCTTTCCCCTTTTGCCTCACATTTGGGGAAGCTGATTAAAAAACAAAAAAACCCACTCTGTTCCTTCCCTTGGTGCCAGGGAGAAGTCAAAACCATGCAAACCAAGCCCTCTAGTAGAACACTTACTCCAGCCCCACCACTCAACCACATTCTTACTTTCATTCTCACTTCATTCTAGCCATCAGGACCAACTGGCACCTGCCCTATTCTACCCAGGAAGTCTCATGGAGTAACTAATAAATCTTGACATGTGCTCTTGGTGCACATGGTTGTCATCACTGTTGATGTCTGAATGATTCCATTGGGAGGAGTCCTTCCCATCCACCATGGGTTTACTATAAAACATCCACACTTAAAACTACAGTGGGATTGTAGATTTATTCATTTATTTATTTCAATTTTTTTTCTGGCAGTGGATGCTGTTGGTGGTGTACCAGATCCCTTTTATAGGGCCAGTGCACACAGATGCTATAGTTTTTGCTATTAGTAGCTCACAGCTGTTTCCTCCTGCAAAGAATTGGCCATCATCAAATGAGAATGGCCTTTTCCAGCCAGGAACCATCCCTCAGCCAGCGGTTAACATACTGGGGGTAGGGGGTATTAAGAATTGTGAAGATTGTGAAATTTCACCCGACTTATAAGCTAACAAATTAACTTGCCACAGTTTCATGAATGCTAGCAAAAGATACAGAATTTCATGGTCAAAGACAAAGGACTTTATCACTCACAATAATAGCAATAGTAGCCAGAGTGTCGGAGCTGGTCCCTGTGCCCCAATTCCCATAAGGCAATGTGAAAAGGGCCAAGTCACACTTATGCATAAAATATATCATGTTATGGGAGAAGGAATCTTTAGCTTATAAAGGGGAACAGAATCCTTTATAATGGGCTATAAGCTTACCTTAACTTTGTTCCAGAGGGAGACATTATCTTTATCATACTGAACAGAAAATAAACCTGTCCTTCAGTCTAGAGATAGACATTATCTCTAATTTACAAGGCTGTTCACTATAGAAAGAAACAATTTTTAAAAGATAGTCCAGAAGAAATGTAGTCAGCTCTTCTGCTCATAAGACAGGCAGGAATACAGGAGATCTATGGATAATTGACTCCAATAGGTGGGTTTATTTTACTAATCTACCATTATATATTTTGAATTTTTTTACAATTAAAAAAACTGTTGGGGCACCTGGGTGGCTCAGCGGGTTAAAAGCCTCTGCCTTCGGCTCAGGTCATGATCCCAGGGTCCTGGGATCGAGCCCCGCATCGGGCTCTCTGCTTGGCTGGGAGCCTGCTTCCTCCTCTCTCTCTCTCTGCCTGCCTCTCTGCCTACTTGTAATCTCTATCTGTCAAAAAAAAAAAAAAAACTGTCAATAATCACAATTAATGTAAATGGAGTAAGCTCCCCAATTCAAGAAAGAATGATTATCAGAATGAAGAAAAAAACCCATAAAATTCTAACCATGTAAAATTTATGAGTCATACTTACAATCCGAGGACACATACACACCAAAAAGTATGTAACAAAATTATATAATAACATATGCCAGACAAATAGAAAAGCTGGTATTGCTAAACCAAATAATAGACTGAAAGTAAAAATGTCTTATGAGAAATAAGAAAAAGAAAGGTTTGGTTTGGCATGAAATAATGTTTCTAAATTTGTATGCTCCCAGAAGGAGTCTTAAAATACCATAAAGCAAATATTTACAGAATTAAAGCAGAAATTAATAAATTCATTATCATGGTAGGAGATTTTAAACACATCTATCTTTGTAATTGAGAGATCTGACAAGCAAAAAAATCTATAAGCATCTGTACAGTTTCAATAAGACAATTAGCAAGTTTAATTTAATGGACAGTTCCATAATAGTGTATTCAACAAAAGAATAGTATGGAACTATTACCCAACTGTCAGATACTAAGCTGCAAAGCCAGTTTCACCAGATTGCAAAAAATTTCTGTCATGCAAATCACATTCTCTGGCTACATGCAACTGTTAGAAATCAAGAACAAAACGATAACTAGAAACATCCAAAACTGTTATAGGTGTTGAACATAACTTTAAGTATTTCATGTAATAAAAAGAAAAACTCACAATGGGTATCAGACTTTATTTAGAAATTAGTGATAATGAAATTATTGCATATCAAATCTCAAGTGGTAAAGCTAAAGCAATTATTAGCTTAAAATTGTAAGGGAAATTTTTTTTTAAAGATTTTATTTATTTATTTGACAGAGAGATCACAAGTAGGCAGAGGCAGGCAAAGAGAGAGGAGGAAGCAGGCTCCCTGCTGAGCAGAGAGCCTGATGCGGGGCTCAATCCCAGGACCCTGAGATCATGACCTGAGCCGAAGGCAGAGGCTTAACCCACTGAGCCACCCAGGCGCCCCTGTAAGGGAAATTTTAAGGGAAAAATAAAAGACTAAATATTAATGGTACTTTTTGTTCAAGCCAAAATTGAAAGAATTATCCTATTTACAGGGTGCCTGGTGGCTCAGTCAGTTAAGTGTCTGACTCTTGATTTTGGCTCAGGTCGTGATCTCAGGGGCTGAAATTGAGCCTTGAGTTGGGCTCCACACTGGGCATGAAGCCTGCCTAAGATTCTCTTTCTCCCTTTGCCCCCAACCCCCAACAAAATCAAAGAATTATCTTATTTCCTCTACTTCTCTCATCTTTCACATCCAGTTCATCAGAAACCTCTAAAACTTATGCTGTATCTGTCCAATTTTCTACATTTTCTCTGCAACTACTATGTTCCAAGTCACTCTTCTCTCTTGCTGTGGTATTTCAACAGCAATGGTTTTCCTGCTCCCTTCTTGCCTTCCTAAAATCCGTTCTCCCTGGAGTAGTCACCATGATCTTTAAAAGCATACATTGGATCACATTGTTCCCATGTGAAAACAGAGTGACCTGCTTTTTGATTGCAGGACTGGTTCTTTTAATTATTCTCATCTATTCTAGTTTTCAGTGCTCTAGGTTCTCTCCTCAGAGTCTCACAACACAGTAATCAAGCAGCTGGCTGGACTGCGTTCTCATCTAGAGCTCAAGGTCCTCTTCTAAGATTATTCATGTGGTTGGCATAAGCTAATTTCTTGTAGGTATGGAACTGAGGTTCACATTTTCTTGCAGCCTGTTGATTAGAGTTCTCTTAGCATCTAAAGCCTGCCCTCAGGTCTTCCCTATGTGACTCTTTCACAACCAGCGATATTTCTCTGAAGGCGGTAGGATACTCTTTCTCCAACTGATGAAGATGGAAGCTTATATAACATAACGGAATAAAAGGAGTTATGGTGCCATACTTTTGCCATAGAACGTAACCCAATCAGGGGGCACCTATCCATCATATTTACAGGTCTGCCTACACTCAGAAGCAAAGAAAGTAAACAGGATATGTGTACCAGCCAGTGGGAATCTTTTTTTTTTCCTTTTAAGTTTTTATTTAAATTCCAGTTAGTTAACATACAGTGTAGTATTAGTTTCAGGTGTACAATATATACAAGTGATTCAACACTTCCATGCAACACCCAGTGGGCATCACATCAAGTGTACTCCTTAATCCCCATCACTTCTTTTTCCCATTCCTCCCTCCCCACCACCTACTTCCCCTCTGGTAAACATCAGTTTGTTCTCTATAGTAAAGGTCTCTTTCTTGGTTTATCTCCCTGTTTTTATTTTCCCTTTACTTGTTTTGTTTCTTAAATTTCGTATATGGGTAAAATCATATGGTATTTGTCTTTTTCTGACCTAAGTATTTCACTTAGCATAGTACTCTTTAGCTCTATCCATATTGTTGCAAATGGCAAAATTTCAATCTTTTTTATGGATAATATTACATTTTGTGTGTGTGTGTGTTTACACCACATCTTTTTTATCTGTTCATCAGTTGATTAACATTGGGCTATTTCCATATTTTGACTGTTTTGCAGATAATGCTGCTATAAACATCAGGTGCATGTATCCCTTTGAATTAATATTTTTGTATTCTTTGGGTAAATACCTAGAAGTGCAATTGCTGGATGATAAGGCAGCTCTATTTTTAATCTTTTGAGGAACCTCCATACTGTTTTTCAGAGTGGCTGCACCAGTTTGCATTTCCACCAGCAGTGTAAGAGGGTTCCCGTTTCTCCACATCCTCACCAATACCTGTTGTTTCTTGTGTCAGTGGGAATCTTGATGTCATCTTAAAATTCTGCTTTCCATCCTATCCTTTTTAAAATCCCTTCTGAATAATTAAAATAGTTATCATTCTATTACATTTTTAAAATTTAATAGTTTATTTATTTTTGTAATTCCTCCTTGGTATCTAATCATCATTAGATAGATCCCTTGCCTGTGGTTTCCACTGCTGTTTCTCCATTTATAGAGCAGAGACCTAAAACATGGAAGATAATAATGCTGCATGCATGTGTGGCTACACAATATGATATAATGCGCGTGCTCTCTCTCGCTCTCATATATATATATATGTAATTGTAAGGGAGGAAAATTAATTTTCCCTCTACCTTTCTAGATTCTTGGTGGAGCGACATACCTCTCCCCTTAATACAAGATAGATTAACAGAAGAAAAACAAACAGAAGTTTAATAACATTTAGGGAGTGGAGGAAGGAGCTGTTAATTGAAGATTATCAGGAAAAAGATAGTGAACAAGGACAAAGTTGTGATGCAGATTTAAGTGCTGGCCTTCTCCATTGATAGGAGTTTCAAGATATTAGTCATCCTCCTCTTCCTGGTACAGAGAAGGAGACAACATTACAAATGGAGATTTTTCTTATAAACGTATAATTTTTTTTAACAAAAGGTCAACTTTCATTCCTGCAGTTTCAGAGCTTTGTCTGTATCTGCTGTTTCTCAGAAATAACCAGCTCTACATAATCCTTTTGCCAGATTTTGCCATGGCATATTTTGTCTTTTCCACCATACATTTGAGGGAAAAACTATCTTTGTCCCTAACTTACAACTTAACACCAGAATGAAATATGGATGAGATATGAGATAAAATGGAAAGATATAAAGTACACATAATATGAAGTGAAACACACATACATCCATTCCTTGTAAACTAAGGAGGCGTAGCTATGAATGATATAAAATTCAAGACCTATAAACTAAACAAGTAAAAGACTTAATTAGATGATAATATTTCTGTACACTGAAAAACACCATTAAAAAGTTTTTAAAAAGATAAGCTACAGATTTATAAAATATTAAAGAACATATACCTTGTAATTTAATAACAATGATATATAATGAAAACATACAAAATTTTAAGACAGACACAAATATAACAATTTTTATAAATGGACCAAGGTTATTATCAGAAAACTCTCAGAGGAAGAAATGAAAAGGAGCATTACTAATAATCAGGTAAAAAGTGTTATAATTTTCTATCAATGTATTAAATATTATGAGAGTGAGGGGCCATTTTTTTTCCACCTTCTTATTGGTAAAGGTAAAAACAATAATGTTATTTCACATTGCTAAGAAAAATTTCTTAAATCCAGTCAGTAGGGAGATAAATTGAGACAATATCTCTGGGAAGAAATTAGGCAATAAATAGCAGAATTTCTTTTGATCCATCAGGAGCTTGGAATTAATGAGCATCATTTAAAATTTTTGTCTTAATAAATAATTGGAAATGCCAATTTTTTTCTTAATTAAATAATATGCTAAATTAATAAATGCAACATAATTTATTCATTTAAAATAAGTTATTTTAGAATAATTTAATTTATTTAATTAAAATTAAAATGCTGATACCGATGTTTATTTATTATGGAGTATCAGGCATTTGAAATATACTTATTCATATATGTAGAATTACATAGATGGACATATACAACTAATTTAATATCCCTCTATCTGAAAGGTGAAAGAGGTTTCTGGACCATTTTATTTTAACTGTAACACTTTTATGTTTAAAATAAAGCTCCCTGCCAAAAAGTTCAAGTAATCTGCTCAAAGTTAGTAGCACAGCTAATGAAAGAAAGATTCTTTCTGTGTTATATGACATGGAAAACAAAGTCAGAAGAAAAATTATTGAATTTCCTTACTACCTACAGCCCACTGAAGTCCTTGAAACAGGCAGAGTGACATTCTTCTAGGGACTTAGCTGCCTTTGCTAAGGGCAAAAGGGCCTAGCCTACCGACCCCGCCCCCCTGCCACCAGGATCCTATAAATCTACTTTAACATATAAAAATTCCTTTAGAAATTTCCTTTATCTCTAAACCCCCAAGACACATGTTGGCAATCACCCCCCAAGCATATGGCCTACCAATATACATTTGAAGGATCTCATGACTAAGGTTTTATGAGGCAATAATAAATGACATTTTCCCAACAACAGCTGGCCCCCCAAGGTCCTGGAAACCTTGCTTCCAAAATTCCTTAGAAACTTATGCTGTCCCAAACCTCTTCCCAACTTGAAACTACATAATGGGCCACTCCTCATGACCCCAGTACAGCTCTTTCTGCCCACAAGTCCTTCCCTGTGCTTTAATAAAGTCACCTTTTTGCACCAAAGACATCTCAAGAACTTCTTGGCCATCAGCTTCAAACTCTAACATTTTCCCTACATCATTATACACTAATGTTTTCTTTGATTTTCATTATAACTTTGAAGCTTGTATACTGGAAAACATGTTTGAATGTTAGTTTTAAAGAAGTCATTTTCAACTTGCCACTAAGCCCTTTAAAGTAGCATTTAAAATATAAAGCATACAAATTCTCAAAATCAGTCAAACATGGAAATATCAGATATCTAAGATTATATTTGTCTTCGATACAGTAAGTTCTAAATAAATAGCTACATAGCTTACCTGAACCGAACTCACTATACTAAAAAGTCACTCCTCTTCCATCAAAGTTTCCCATAGTGCTTATAGTGAGATTATCTGCAAGTCTTTTGACCTCAGACCTGCAGACTTATGGAATGAATAGGCTAAAGTGGGCTGAGGAGGCTATGATTAAGAAACAAAGCACAGGGAGCACACATTATAGCCTCAAAACATCCAATGTCAATGTAAAGGACTAGATTACATACAACCCAAGAAACAAAGTGCAGTTCATTGTTGCAATAGGCACTTATGAAAACACACCCAGTTTTTCATTCCATTGGTTCTCAAACTTTTGACTGCATTAGAATCATCTGGAGGGTTGACACATAGATAGCTGAAATCCATCCTCAGAGTTCTGATTTGGAATTGGTAAACGTAAAAACAGTAATTGCACAGTTTCTCAGATGCTGCTGGTCCAGGACCACACTTGGCAAATCATGCTCTATTCTACTCTTCTAGTTTATTACTTCAGAGTTACAGTTTCTGAAGTGCTAGTGAGTCTTCTTGCTCAGATTTAGACCCAATAGTTAAAACCAGAAATAGACAAGATTGCTTAAGTCACACTCAAACAAAAACCCATTGCGCTTATTTCTTATCATACATCGAGGCATCACTGAAGATGTTTTGCAATGACCTAGAACATCCCAACCACCAGACCAGAAACACCATGATAAGAACAGAATGCCTAGAAGACCAAACCCCACATATCCCCTTCCCTGTCCATGATCATGGGATAAACACATACTTATCCCCACCAACGATCACATGCTCCCTGCCTGCCCTCTTGCACATACCCTCTCCCAACCTTTCTCTAAAACTACTGGTATCCATCTTACTGGCATAGAGGTCAATTGTTAAGGCTTGAGCTGGCTACCTCCTCTGGCTGCCAGGACCTGAAATAAATTACTCCCTTTGTCTTTGAGTTATTATTGAATTCTCTTGTGATGAATTTATTGAAATTTGTTCAGCAACAGTGTTGGCAAACCCAGCCAGGAGTAGTGCTTCCAATTTGTCCAGCCCTTGGGATTCCCCAGGGTGGAGCAGTTGGCCATAGTAGCATGCCAGGGCTTACTGGTTCCTTTTCTTGAATTTGTAGCTGTGATAGATCATTTCAGCATCAAAAGGATATAGATAGAGTATAGATATAGCAATGTAGATATCAAATTATATAGAGATAGATGTGTAGTTTACCAGTATTCCTCCCACCCACAAAATGTCAACTCTACAGGTCAATAAATATTTATTGAGAATTACTCTGGAAGCACTAAGAGAGCTGTGATAAAAACAGAAGACATTATTTCCTACCCTCAGAGAACCTATATACAAATAGAGAACTTAAGACAATGAATACAAAAGCAAATACATAAAAGAAACAATGCAGTTGTGTAAAAGGTATTTAAGAAGATAAAATATGGTATCATGATAGAAAGTGCCAAGGCCTGGTATATCAAGAATGATTTGCAGGGATGACTCTTGAAAGGGATAGCATTTAAGTTGAGAAAAAAAAAAATAAATAAGAATCAAAACTAAAAACCCTCTCATTAATAATATGAAGAAAAGAGTGTTCTAAGCAAAAGAAATAGAAAATTCAAAGCCCTGGCATAGAACTGAGATTGGAGAAATCATAGATAAGAAAGTAAAAAGTTTATGTCTTGGACTTTGCAATGGGAATAGAAAACAAGGGTATGATTATGTCCACTTCTGAATCCCCAAGCCTAGAGCAGGGCTTGGTACACAGAAAATGCTCAATATGCTTGTTTGCTTGCTTGCTTGTATTTTAAGAAATAAATATATTAATGATTAAATGAACCAGTGAATAAGTTTTGGATATGGATTTCAGTGAATGATATCCCACATGCAAATAGAGCTATCATTATTCTTTATAGCTTGTGTTTAGTATCACAAAGGACAGAACAAATTGTCAGCTTTTATTCTCAAATTCCTCCTATAAGTAAGTTTCAAAGGACAATTTGTTATTATAACTAAAACTATACTATAGAAAATGAAAATTTAATATGGTTTTGACTTTGAAAAGTACAAAGAATCTGTAAGCCACAAGAATACTGCAGAGACAAAAATATTTCTAAAAATATTGACAGGTATGCATTTACTTTTAGTGCTTGAGACTGTATGATGGTGATAAGATGAAAGGTACAAAATGTTTACAGCCTTCTCTTTGGCCAACATGAGAAAGGGTGGAAAAATAAAGTATCATATAAACTGAGATTATTTTTGTTATATCTATGAGTAATGGTGAAATTTGGTTCATTTTCTCTACATATTGTATTTTTTTTTAAGATTTTATTTATATATCTGAGAGAGAAAGAACACAAGCAAGGGGTAAAGCAGGCAAAGAGATGGAAATAAGCAGACTCCCCGATGAGCAGGGAGCCCAAAGTGGACCTCCATCCCAGGACCTGGGGATAATGACCCCAACCAAAGCTAGATGCTTAACCAACTGAGCCATCCAGGCACCCCTTCTTTTCATGTTTTCATTACTACTAAGCAACTTAATACACAATATTCAAAGTGTTTTGCTCTTATATATACATTAAGAGCAAGAATTAAAATTTTAAAACAAATCTCCTTCTCATGTAGTTGTTATCTGATTGGATGAATAGCTATTGTTTTATGTTTTCTTTTTTTAATTATAAGAATATCACATCCTACATAAAAAATTCAAATTCATAAACAGATACAATAGAAAGTAAAAAACAAACCAAAAAAACAACCTTCACAACTTTTCACCTTCCTGCCTCACCACAACAGTTTAACAGATAATATTCTACCTCTCTCTATGAATCTTTAAATTATATATTAAATATCTGCATTTAATTAAATATATATTGTTTTAAGTGCATACAGAGGCTGATGTAAAGGGATGGTAAAAAAATATATATATCCATGCAATGATAACCAAAAGAGAACTGGAATGATTATACTTACATTGCACAAAATAGACTTTAAGTCAGAAACTCTCAGAAGAGACAAAAAAGGGCATAACATAGGGGCACCTGGATAGCTCAGTCATTAGACATCTGCCTTTGGCTCAGGTTGTGATCCCCGAGTCCTGGGATGGAGGCCCGAATTGGGCTCCCTGCTTGCAGGAAGCCTGCTTCTCCGTCTCCAGCTCCCCTGTGCTTGTGTTCCCTCTCTCTCTATCTCTCTCTGTCATAAGTAAATAAAATCTTAAAAAAAAAAAGTCATAACATAATGGTAAAGGGGTCAACTAATCAAGAGGATATAACAATTGTAAATATATAAACACCCAGCATTGGAGCACCTAAATATATGAAGCAACTATTAACAGCATTGAAGGAAAATAAACAACTATACAACAATATTCCACTTTCAACACAGAATACATCATCCAAACAGAAAACCAATATGGAAACCATGGACTTGAATCATACTATAAAGCAAACGAAGCTAATAGAAATTAACAGAATGAAGGCTAAAAGTCATCTAGTCATTGCAATGGCTGTAGAAAAATCTTTTGAAAAATACTCTTTTATGATAAAAAAACATTTAACAAAGGAGGAATAGAAGAAAAAAATAACTCAGCAGAATACAGTTATATATGACAAACCCACAGCTAACATAAAACCCAGTGATAAAAAGCAAAAAGTTTTTCCTTTAAGATCAAGAACAAGACTGGGGTGCCTGGGTGGCTCAGTGGGTTAAGCCTCTGCCTTCGGCTCAGGTCATGATCTCAGGTTCCTGGGATGGAGCCCTGCATGGAGCCCTGCATCGGGCTCTCTGCTCAGCAGGGAGCCTGCTTCCCCTCTCTCTCTGCCTGCCTCTCTGCCTACTTGTGATCTCTGTCTGTCAAATAAATAAATAAAATCTTAAAAAAAGTATCAAGAACAAGACAAGACTCCCCACCCTCACCATTCCTATTCAACAAAATACAGGAAGTCTTAGCCAGAGCAATTAGTTAAGAGAAAGAAATTACAGGCATCCAAATTGGAAAGGAAAAAACTGCAAGTGTTTTTATTTACAGTTTACATATCTTAAGTACAGAAAATCTTAAGGATGCCACTAAGTAACTGTTTAGATCAATAAAAGTAAAGTTGCAAGATACAACATCAACATACAGAAATCCATTGCATTTCTATGCATTAACAATAAACTATCAAAAAAATTAAGAAAGCAATTCCATTTACAATAGCATCAGAAAGAAGAAAATACTTAAGAATAAATTTAAGCATGGAGGTAAAAGACCTGTACACTGAAAACTATGAGATATTGATGAAAGAAAATGAAGAGGATGCAAACAAATGTAATGACATTCTGTTTTTATGGATTGGAAGAGTTAATATTAAATTGTATATACTACATTTTGGGGATTCAATACAATTCCTATCAAAATTCCAAAGGTATTTTTCACAGAAATAGAAAAAAAAATCACAGTTTTTTTACAAAATGACAAAGGTCCCAAATAGCCAAAGCAGTCTTGAACAAGAAAAACAAAACTGGAGGCATCATACTTTCTGACTTCACGTTATATTACAAAGCTACAGTAACCAAAGCATTAAGGGACTAGAATCAAAACAACATATAGAGCAATAGAACAGAGAGCCCAGAGATTAATCTGCATATTTACAGTCAACAGATCTTAGACAAGGGTGCCAGAACATACAATAAAAGATGGATGGTCTTCGGGTGCCTGGGTAGCTCAGGCAGTTAAGCGTCCAACTCTGTTTTGGCTCAGGCTATGATCTCAGGATACTTGGGCTCAAGCCCCACATCAGGAGATTGCTTGAGATCCTCTCCCTCTCCCTGTGCCTCCCACTCCCATGGCTCTCTCTCTTTCTGTCTCAAATAAAAAAATTAAAAAATAAAAAGAAGGATAGTCAGTCAATAAATGATCATTGCAGAAACTGGTTATCTATATCCGGAAAAATAAATAAGCTATCATACGTGTACAAAAAATTCACACCATATACAAAAATTAACTCAAAATAAATTAAAGATTTAAATGTCAGACATGAATATGCAGAACTACTATAATAAAACAGAGAGAAAAATTTCTTGACACTGGGCAGTCATTTTTTGGATATGAAACTAAAAGCACCGGTAATAAAAGCAAAAATAGACAAGTGGAAGTGCATCAAACTAAAGAACTTCAGCACAGCAAAAGAAGCATTCAACTTGTGAAAGAGACCACCTACAAAATGAAGGAAAATATTTGCAAATCACATATCTGATATATAAGGAACTCATGGTTCTCAATATCAAAAAGCAAATTACCTGATTAAAAAGGACTTTATTGGGTGCCTGGGTGGCTCAGTGGGTTAAGCCTCTGCCTTCAGCTTGGGTCATGGTCTCAGGGTCCTGGGATAGAGGCCCATGTCAGGCTCTCTGCTCAGCAGGGAGCCTGCTTTCCCCTCTCTCTCTGCCTGCTTCTCTGCCTACTTGTGACCTCTCTCTCTGTCAAATAAATAAATCTTAAAAAAAAAAGGACTTTATTTATTCAAAGAAGGCATACGAATGGTCAATGAGCACATGAAAATGTGCTCAACATCATTAATCATCGCAGAAATGCAAACCAAAACCACAATTAGACATTATCTCACATAAGATGGCTTTTATTGAAAAGACAAAAGATAAGTGTCTGTAAAGGTGTGGGGAAAAGAGAACCCTTGTACACTGTTCGTTGGAATGTAAATTAGTACAGCCATTATGGAAAGCAGTATCAAAGCGCCTCAAAAAATTAAAAATTAAACTGTGATATGACCCAGCCATCCCACTTTTGGGTATATATCCAAAGAAAAGGAAATTGGTATCTTCAAGAGATATCTGCACTCCCATATTCACTGCTGCATTATTTACCATGGCCAACATATGGAAAGAATTTAAATGTCTGTTGACAGATGAATGAATAAGGAAAATGTGGTAAATAGGTACACTGGACTAGTACTCATTCTTAAGAAAAGGAAGTAAGTAAACTCTGCCATTTGCTGCAACTTGGCTAAACCCAGAAGACATTATGCTAAATGAAATAAGCCAGACACAGAAAGACAAATATTTCATGATCTCACTAATATGTGGATTCTAAAATGTCTAACTCATAAAAACACAGAGTAGAACTGTATTAACCAGGGGTTGGAAGGTGGGGGAAATGGAAAGATGTTGGTCAAAGGAGACAAAGTTTCTGTTATGCAGGATGAATATATTCTGGAGTGCTAACATACAGCATGATGACTAGTTTATAATGCTGGATTGTGTACTTGAATTTTCTAAGAGAGTACATCTTAAGAGTTCTCACAACACACAAAAGAATGTAGTAATTATGTAAGGTAATAGATATGTAAATTAGCTGGATTGTGGCATTTTTCACAGAAATAGAAAAAGTGTATATTAAAACATCACATTGTGCCCCTTTAACATATGCAATTTTTGTTTGTCAATTATACCTCAACAAAACTGGTAGGAATAAAACATACAGTGCAAAAATATATATATTAAATGTATGTATATTTCTAAGTACACACATATTTTTTATGTTCTATCACCTACATTTAAAAAAATCTAAAAAAAAGCCCATTAAGCCTGGGAAAGGATAATAATAATATATAAAAAGCTGACTCTCATACAGATATAATAATAACACTTATTATAAAGTTTATTTAACTCTATTAATGAGGGGACTGGTAAGATGTTAATGACCCATTCAAAGGAGAATCCAAAGAAAACGTACATTTATATATCAGAAACATTGAAGGAATATGCAAATAGAGGCAAAATTGGCTTCTTTCACATTGGGAGAGGGAAGTAAATTGAACCTCTATGGGGCAGAATTAGCATATCTATAAACAAGATTTTGCATTGTTATCAATTATCTATAATTTAGAGTTTTAAAATAGCTCAAAAGCAATATAATGCTAGAATTGAATAACCAAGATGTGTGAGCTCTAACAATGAATAATTTTCCATTGAAGCACAAATTTCCCCCTACAAAACAAGTAGAAAAAAGCATTTTATTACGCATACCAGTTAAATCTTTTTCAGCCAACTTCTAATAGGTTATCCATGGAAACAACTAGAAATGTTCCTTTATGTTTCAAAACTTTTTATGTAAAATTCCACACACAACTATGTGTATGCACACACATATATTCTTTCTAGGATGTAGCATGTATATCACGCAGCATGTAGAACACTCATGTTATTGCTACATGCCCCTGGAATTGAACACAGTAAACTGAAGCTCAGAGACTTGCAGAATATAATCTATGATGCTAAGGTTGTAGATCTAGAATTCACCTTCCCCCCAAAATTGCACCATTTTCTTCTACTTCTGAATATTCTGAATCTAGGACTGGTGTGGAACTACACACAGTCCTGTGTGAATAGTGGTTTCCTAAACTGCTGATCAATGAGATCAGAGCTGAAAGTTGTCTACACTATTCTTTGTAGGTTCTATGCCTGTTTAAAGATTTTTTTTTTTTTTTATTTGACAGAGAGAGATCACAAGTAGGCAGAGAGGCAGGCAGAGAGAGAGAGAGAGAGGGAAGCAGGCTCCCTGCTGAGCAGAGAGCCCGATGCGGAACTCTATCCCAGGACCCTGAGATCGTGACCTGAGCCGAAGGCAGCAGCTTAACCCACTGAGCCACCCAGGTGCCCCCTCTATGCCTGTTTAAAGAAAAAAAAAAGTATTTAAAAAAGTAAGAAATGAAATTAATATAACCATGTCAAAAATACCTCACCTGTCTCAAGTGACATTCTCTTTCCTAAATAGGAATATTGACCTTCACCAAAACCTTTTTCTGCTTACTGTTAGATCTATAATCTAAATATAGCCCAAGCCTAGCCATTTTTCCAGAATCTGCAGGAGTTGCCTTCTGCCACATCTAACTTTGAAATGATAATCCTTTGACAGCCCTTCTGTTAGTTGTTTAGTCCTTACATTCTGATGCACCCAAATTTGCAGTCATCCAGGTGGAATCAAAATCTGGAAGTGATTTATCACTTTAAAGAAACTAGACACAGTCTTTCATAGTCCTTTCTTTTTCTTCCTCCCCCTTCCCTAATTCCTACCCTGAGAGACAAAGGAATGTATAAACTTGACAAACAATAAATCAGTAAATGAATCAGTATCTCAGATAGAAAGAGTTTAGACTCAAAGACAAAAAGAAGTTCAAAAAAGAAACAAGCTGATTAGTTTCATTAGCATTTCAATAGAATGTGGGCCTTCAGAAGAGGGTGGAGTAAGATTCCACCAAGTGTCATTGAAAATGAACACTTTGGAACTCTTGACAAGCTGGGGAAGAAGGTAATCATTTTACTTAATTTGTTTTTAGGTTCACTCATTTATAAGAACTAACAGTTCCCTTGCTCTTGGCAAAATACAACTGTGATTGCAGCTTTTCTATTCACTGCACTGGAAATATCAGTGAGTGTCTCCAACTGAGAGTGAGATATTGGCAGTATATCCAGATATTATGTGCTTATCCATATTATTTTTCTCTTCTACCCTTTGGTAGTCGAATTTTGATATACTTTAAAAAATTGTAAATAATACAATCAACCAAATCATTGTCTTGTAAGAGTATGGATACAAATAAATATATTAATTCAGCAACCCAGAGTCTGCTGAGTTGTACTAATCACGCCAATGGGTGTTTAATGTGGTTAATTTCAAACACAGCAGGATTTAACTATGTATATACTCTGATGCTATACAATTCTGAGTAAGAAGGCATTTGAGCATGAAAATAACAAATTATATACTCCGTGTATTATATATAGTTTCTTTCCCCAAATAGCTCTCTTAGTCTTACATGATAGTTAAATAATTAAACACGAGGTTAATTGTTTACATACAGGAGTTGAGAATTGATTTCCAGTCACACTGGCACAAACCCATGAATACTGTATCTTTTTGATAGTATCTTTTTTGAATTTTAAACATCTTAGAATTTGTTTTTCTTTGCAGAAAAGCAAAGTACATGAATTCACCTTACTAGGACTACTGCACATTTATTTTTTCTCTTGAGAGTTGGGAGAATAATTTAAAAGGATCAAAATGGAGGCATGGAATCATGCAGAGGCAGCACATGGATGTTATACTTTTGTTCTTGTTTTTCAACTCTGAGCTTGTTGGGTAAGGACCAAGACTAATGTAAGACAAAAGAAAAACCAGTAATGATATATTATTATAGCAGTAATTTAGTATTAATATAATATAACCTTATATTGAAGGGGTTATCTCATTTTTAATTGTCTTATTTAGAGTCTATATATGATGTAGTAGGATTTACATAAAAATGTTTGTCTATGTACAATAACTGGAAGATGGAGAACAAAAATAAAAATATGTGAGAGAATAAAAGTTATGAGTAATTTAAACATTTTACTTTATTGTGTTCTAATGAAAATAATATTTCAGATCTGATAAAGTAGTTCCATCATCCTTAAGATATGCATATCAACAATGGTAATATTAAAATTTAGCAATTGGGGTGCCTGGGTAGCTTAGTGGGTTAAGTTCCTGCCTTCGGCCCAGGTCATGATCTCAGGGTCCTGGGATCGAGCCCTACATTGGGCTCTCTGCTCAGCAGGGACCCGGCTTCTCCCTCTCTCTCTGCCTGCCTCTATGCCTACTTGTGATCTCTCTCTCTCTCTGTCAAATAAATAAATAAATAAATAAATAAATAAAACTTTTAAAAATTAAAAAAAAATTAGCAATTATGACATCAGTATCTAGTGTACATCTAGTATTATTCTTGGACTTATAGAGAGAAAATATAGTATAAAATGCCTGCCATAAAATATATCCCAGTTTAGCTTAGAGAACAAAAAACTCACTTTGGACTGTAACTAAGAATGCTCCAAAGGACGAATTCCTTTTCCAGTTCTCAGTCAATTCGCAGTGGTGATGTGTGGCTGATGTTCACAAGCTATTCAGTGTCTTTGTATCACCAAAATAAGAAGAACCATAATATAGCTACTATTTAGGAAATACTTGCTATATGCCAGGCACTGAGTTAATCATTTCACATTCCTTATTTAACACAATTAACTTTTGAGTTATTTTCCTATACCTTTTAACAAATAAGGAAAATTGCAGAGATGAAGCACATTTCTCAAAGTCTCAAGGGTACTATATATTAGAAGAAGGATGTAAATACCGTTCTATTTGTTCCCACTCCCCGTGCTTTTTATCACTCCATAAAGCCCCTTCTACAGAGCTTGTATGATCCTGGCATGGAGTGTGATTCAGGGGGAGGACAGAGGGAAGACGTAACTGAAAGGAATTAGGGTGGGTGAGTGGGAGGAGATAAACGAAAACATGAGGCTCAAGCCACAGAAGACCTTTTGCTCATATGAGCTAAATTCTACACAAACAGAAAGATAACTTGATGGGAAAAATAAATAAACAGCTTACATTATTTTCAAAACACAGTATGCTCAGAGTTGACTAATATTAATAATGTGTTCTTTCTGGCAGTGCAGTTTATCTTAGGTGCCATCAAATGGGGGAAATAACAGAATCAGGACCTTAGATCTTGGCAGAAATTTAGGAGAACCAGCTAAGTAAGGTCACAGTAGGCCTGCAGGCTCCAGCCTGACCTTTTGGATCTGATTTTGATAGTTAAAACTGAGTCATTTTTCAGGTTGAATATTTCTGTACTTCCTAAGCCTTTAGTATGTCAATAACCCTAATAAAAAACAAGATTATCATAATGACTGATTACATGCTTCTCACACCCAGTCCATACATGCCTAGTCCTGCCTATTTTCACCTTTATCAGAGATCTACTCCTCATTAATAACATACAGAGACTTAAATGCTTATAAACAAATTCAAGTGAAATCTGAATTTTTTGGCCATTTTCTCCAGGAAAAAGTCAGAGTGGTCTAGATGAAACAAGAATGAAAAATTGTTGATAGTACTGAAGTTGTATAAGACTACAGGAAGGTTCTTTACAATACCCCTCCCCTTTATTTCCCAAATAAAAATAAACAGAAAAGAGAAAAATGTAGAAGGGCAAACATAGAAGTCAGATCAAGATCTATATTGATAACAATATAGAGATGTTCACTCTGAACAGACCATGGTTAGGTTACTTTTGAACTGTTTTGTGGGGGTGGGTATGTGTATACATAGTTGTACTTTTGAATATGTACCATGCTAATCAGTCTGTTAAAAAACAGAATTCCTCTCCTGGTACTTGTATTCCCTCTTGTGTGCTCACTTTTGTAGAAATGATATTCTCCCCTTTATTTGACACTTTGATACTAAAATTTCACATTATGAATAAAGCAATACATTGGGGAGAATTGAGCTGTGTTTCAGAAACAAGACTGTAAGTCCTCTGTAAGCTTTTTTCTCAACAGTCTTAAGTTGAGGAGGATTTAAGGATTTATTCTGCCTTTCAGCATTAGCTTCATAAATACTTGCCTGTTCTTTTTATGAGTTAAAAAAAAAGGAATCCTTTACGTGGAAACACAGTACGTGGAATGCCCTAAATTCTGCAAAACATTTAGAAGAAATACAGCAATTCTGTCCCTGAAGCTTGTCATTTTAAGGTTAGACAATTCAAGCAATTCAGTTTCAGATTTCTTCAATTAATAAAAGGGAAATTTTCTGAAAATGTCTTGGTATGGAACAACTTAGTTTAAAGTTAAAAATAAAAGAAACTGAAAAGTTTAGGAGGGGAGGCAGTGACGAGAGTATTTATTTAAAGTGAGGGCTAGGGCACCTGGGTGGCTCAGTGGGTTAAAGCCTCTGCCTTCAGCTCAGGTCATGATCCCAGGGTTCTGGGATCGAGCCTCACATGGGCTCTCTGCTCCGCAGGGAGCTTAAAAAAAAAACAAAAAACTTAAAAAAAATATAAAGTGAGGGCTATAAATGATAAATGACAACTAGGGCAGAATGAAAGATGATCTAGAATGAAAAAAAGTGATGAAAAGCTGGCAGGTAGGCATTGGGCAAGCTTACCTACCTACTACTCCTACTGTAGGAAAGGAAAACAGTGGGAGACTGGGCTGATAAGGCAGAGGCATGTCCTTCTCCAGCTCATCAGTGGACAGTGAAATGACATGACCCAGTGTTGGTAATGGTCATCTTCAAATGATTTTTTTTTATATGCAAAGGAATAAATCACTAAACTCTACCTTGAAACTAATAATATACCATCTATTAATGGACTTGAATAAATAAAAAATAAAATTAAATAAAATGATTTTTTAATGGAATTTTTAAAATGAGATTTGGAAACTCTGTGCATGTGTGTGTACATGCGCTTGCATATATGCACGTGTGTGCTTCCCAATTAGCACAAAAATCATGCTTTATAAATATCTCAGTAAAAACTGAGCCTTAAAATTAAGTGTCAGTGATAATTTTTATAACAATTCATTTGTATCAATAATAATATATATTACAGAGTTGCCAAACTTCTCTTAAAAGACTTTGGTTCTACCAACAGTATTCAAGGGGACTGAGTTGCTCTAATAACCTATTTTCAGTGGGTAGGAGATTTAACAAATCAAATGATATTTAATTGCAAATGGATACTTGCTATTTTCTAAATCAAGTACCAAGTAGAACAAAAATGATTCAGTATTTTTTCTTATTTCTTTTACAAATATTTTTTTCATCTATGTAGAATTTTACATTGTTCCAAATCCATGTGATCTGGTCATTAAAACAATAATAAAGGAGAAATGAAAATAAATGTGAAAATTTATATATAAATAATAAATCTTTTATATAGGCCTCACTAATTATAGTTGTATGTTTTGAGTTTTTCTAAGTAGCCAAATTATAAAAGTATGTGAGCTTGAGGTAAATGAAGCTAATATATAATCAATCCATGTAAAATAATTCAGTGATAATAAATATGAAGAGAAAAAAAAGAAAAGAAAAATTCTAGGCAGATCTTTGATTTTGTGAGTTTATGAGGGTTTGGACTTTTTAAAAAATATTTTAACTTTTTAATTTTTCTTTAAATGTACTCCAGTGATTGGTTGGCAAAGTATAACAAGAGACAAGAAATGGTTCCAATTATCAGTGTAGAATGCCAGTCACATTTCATTTTTAATCCACCATACCAAGAAATACAACACATTAGTACAACATTTGAAATTGCTATTTCTATTTACTGAATTATGTTTCTGTCTTTGAGTACTTAAAAGTTTTGAACTTTGAAGAGCTTTATTTGAACATTATGCTATATCCTTTTCTTTTTTAAGATTTTATTTATTCATTTGACACAGAGAGATCACAAGTAGGCAGAGAGAGAGGAGGAAGCAGGCACCCCACCAAGCAGAGAGCCCAATGTGGGACTCAATCCCAGGACCCTGAGATCATGACCCGAGCCCAAGGCAGAGGCTTAACCCATTGAGCCACCCAGGCACCCTCTTTTTTAACTTTTAATTTAGGTTCCTAAGTCTCTATCAAGTATCATCTGAATCACTGTTCAGCATTTTCTGGTTTAACCTTCTTTCTAGAAGAGGATTAGTATGAAGTTAATAATATAATTGCATCATCCTAATTGGTGTGGATAAATTATACATCAATTGTACAATTTTTTTAGTATCTAGAACTCATTTGATAGAATTCAGTTACTTCATTGCTAATTGGAATTAGGTTATTTGGGTCTTAAGATGATATAAGGTAAATACTTCGTGGAAAATGAAGTCAGTATTGTTTCCATACTTTAGGTATTTATAATATAAAGGCATATTATATAAGAATGAAGTGAGTCAGGATTGTAAAGGAAAAAGGACAGAGTGCAACAGAAACCTCTATATCATTAGCTTCCATAACCAAAATCCTAATATCCTTTTCCAATCACTGACTGGGAAGGCACTGCATATTTTTTCATGAGTCTATATTCAAAACCATCTTAAATTTGCCTTACTTACCTTCCCAGCCACAAAAGTAAATCAAATTTATTTATGTAGAGTGATACCTGGTTTCTGACCCAAAATTTTATGTTTAATGAGACTCATTATTCACCAGGATGGCATCCAAATTTTTGGCTATTTCAAAAAAGAAATTCATTCTCAAACAAGGAAGATGTGCTTACCTCAAGGATATTATAGTGATTGTGTCTCAGGGTTTAGAAGAAAGGGATGTTAAAAAATGAGAATAAATATGACATTCTTTAAATTATATAATTCCCAGGTATTCAATTTTATCTTGGGTATAACAAATTGGATAGGTGGATATTAGAGAGTTTGTTGAAATTTCAGAAGTTATTTTATCCTCTTGAAAATCACAAAACAGTATCCTACACAGTGTAGATGCTTAAAAAACTAGATTACTTGTCATAGTCAAAGTAATATTTGGTGAGCCACTTGATTTTTGGAACTCTACAGTGGCAAGCGTGGAAGATTCTGACTTGTTTCACAGACATCTAAAGTTGTGACCTTCCTACCTTCCTATTCTCAGTCTCATATTCGTACACTTGAACACACATACACATAAAAAAGTAAGGTCTTTGCAAGAATCATTCTTTACCTTTAATGAAAGCTCTCAGTGATATACCAAGTGCAGCTAAAATGACATTAATGGATTTTACAAAAATATATAATCAGAATTGTTATTTAGTCACCTGAATTTACTTTAGAATGATGTTGGTTAAAAATACCAAATTATTCTCTAACCTACATCCTTTATACTGTCAAGGCTTACAAGGACATATTTGGCTATATGCTTTAATTAACACCATAGAATTAACTTTTTTTTGGTGTAGTGTTCCCAAAATTTAAGTAAAATTTCCATGATAAAATATTTTGTGTGTGGATGTTGTCACTCTTGATGGGTCAAATGCAATTGATTGGATGGATATAATAAATTATTTGCAAAGAGTGACAGTCTGTTTCTATACCTAAAATAATATTAGGACTTGATCAAAAATAAAACTTAGAGGTAATATATTATTACCCAGACAACTAAATAAGAAAATAGAGATTATAATTAACTCACAATCAAATTAAATTATGACGCCAAAAAATAAATTCGATTTTGTTATCAATTATTTTCATAGTGTAGTAAGATGTGTTTTTTTATTTTTTGAAATAAGAACTGATTTTTTTAACTCAAAGTGGTCAGCTGTTTTCTAACCATAACTTTATATGACTGAAATTATTGTTTTAAAATTTTCAGAAACTTTTGACTAAAGCAAATAAAAAGCTTCTGTAATGAAAAAGTAAAATAGTTTCACTGTAACTAGTCTTTATATCCATATAAGAAGCAGATCTGCTGTAAAGCTAAGGAAGCTGTCACGTTTTTGGTCTCTACTAAGACTTAAGACTTCTGGGCTATAGACCTACAGAGGGGAAAGGATTACAGATTTGTGTTAGACTCAAATAAAAATTAATTAATTAATTGATCAATAAAAGGAAAAATCACACTTTTCTAAAATTTTGTGATATTTGTAGTATCTATCACTTTATAAAATAGCTTTTTATTTGTTTCTAATTTGTTTCTCATTCTAAATATTCACTTATTCACTTTTGTGTTTGTAATTTGGTATTTTTTCACACAGATTTACAAATTATATATACTTCAGAGCTAATAAAATCTGGTTCCTTCTCTTTTTTTGATATTTTGTCTCTTTTTTAAAAGATTTTATTTATTGCAGAGAGCAGGAGGGACAGAAGGAGAGTGCGAGAAAATCTGCAACAAACTCTGTGCTGATCACGGCGCCCACAGCAGGGCTCCATCTCAGGATTCCTAGATCAGGACTGAGTCAAAAATCAGGAGTCAGACACTTAACTGACTGAGCCATCCAGGAGCCCCCGATTCCATTTATTTTAAAAGATTTATTTATTTATTTTTAGAAAGACAGAGTGTCCCAAGGGGCAGAGGGAGAAAATCTTCAGACTCTTCACTGAGAGTGGAGCCTGACATGGAGTTCAATCTCATGACCCATGAAATCATGACCTGAGTGGAAACCAAGAGTCATCAGGTAAACCCACTGAGCCACCCAGGTGCCCCTCCATTTCTGAATAGCACTTTTATCCAACCCTCTTTACTTTATCCTAGATTTTGAAAAGTTTCCTCTTCTGACTTCTATCGTTTTCAGTATTGCTCATCTCTGATTCAACCTTTTTTTTTTTTTTTAATTGTTTCTAAATTGCTTACCTGGGAGCTTGATTTCCTTTTTTAAAATCCTAATAATTTTCCATTGAACATAGGATAGGGGACATCCATTATATGTTTATGTGTGTTACAGTTCCCTATTGCTGCTATTACAAATTACTGCAAATTTATTGGCTTAAATCCACACAAATTTATTATCCTGTAGTTTCCAAAGTTCAAAAAAAGTCCTAAAATCAAGATGTCCATAGTGTCTTTTAGAGGCTTTTGAGGCTGTTTCCTCACCTTTACATCTTCTGGAGGGCACCTGCATTTCCTAACTTATGGTGCCTCCCTCCATCTTCAAACCCAGTAGTGCGGCATCTTCAAATTTCTCTCCTTCCTGACTGTTTTCTTCTTCATGTCTCCTCTGATTCTGACTCTACTGCCTCCTCTTCCCCTCATAAACCATTGCAATTACACTGAGCCCACCCAGGTAATACAGGATAGTCTCCCATCTCAAGACTGATAACTTCATCACATCTGCAAAGTCCCTTTTGCCACGTAAGCTAACATATTCTCTGGCTCTGGGAATTATGACATGGATACCTATTTTGTCTACCATATTTTGGTCTACCATATATGACATATCAAGCCTTTTAATTAGCACCATTTTACCTTTCTAATTCTTTCTTAAAATTCTGAATCCAGACTCTGGTCTTAGACTCTAGACCCGCGCTGTTAACTGTTCACCACGGTACCATCATGTCTGTAGTTCTTCACAGTACTTTTTCCTAAAACGCCAGGGAGTTTCATAACCCTACCTTTTACTCCACAGCTCTCTGCCTTCTTGCCTTCATTTAAGACTCAGCTTTCCCTCAGGATCACCTCTCTGACTCTTATTTCAAATCTTCTTACCCCTTCAGAATTTTCCATGCCCTCCACTGTATGCACTGTATGTTCATCTCTGAACATTTAGTTACCTGCATGTCTCCCTTTATAAGATCTTAAACCCTCTGAGAAAAGAGGTCATGTTTTTAGCATTGTATTTCCTGAGAACCTTCTGACATAACTGAGACACTGAAGATACTTCATAAATGTTGATTGAATAAATAAATTGAAATGCAAAGTATAGTTAGGTGGGAGCAATAAACCCTGCTTAGGAGAGCAAAGTCCCAAAAGGAGTTCACAGTTTATTTGAGAATCACGAGTATTTCAGCATGGCTGGAATATAGTATAAAATGGGCATGAGCAACAGGAAGGAGGTAGAAAGACAGGGAAGCAGCAAGTCACAAGAAGCTATATCAAACCATAGGGATGGGACTTTATCCAGAGGCCCTGGGAATATAATGGCAGAATTTAATCATAAAAGGGATATTAAGTTTGTATCCTAAAGGATTTTTTTAATAACTGATTTCAAGACCATATCTAATTATTCTTTCTCTTCCAATTCAGTGTGGTAGGATTAAAAGTCATCCAAATTACATCTTTAGTCATTGTTTCTACCACAAAATAGCTCAGTTTCAGTGCCTCCATTCTGTTAACTCCATAAATCACCAACTTCTTGACATTCTGAGGACCTTGGTTTCCTCAGTTCAGCTTATCAAGGAGGAAAGAGAACATGCTTTTTTTTTTTTTTTTTTAAACCTGCATTGGTAAGTTTTGTCAAAGGGAATTCTCTATTTTTAAGGAATTCCCCAGACTTAAATGTTTTGGTGATGGAGTAGCCTCATAAATTAATCACCACAATCCAACAAATATTGCATCACATACTATGGCTTTAGGAGTACAGAGCAACTTGGGTTATTCCCATTTGTGAGGAGCTTAAAGATTTAATAATAATAATTATTATAATTATATTATAATTTATATAATAATAATAATAATGGTTCAGAAAGTATCATTTAAGAAACCAAATGACTGAGGTGCCTGGGTTGTTCAGTCTGTTAAACATCTAATTCTTGATTTCAGCACTGAGCATAGAGCTGGCTTAAGGATTCTTTCTACGTCATCCCCTGCCCCTCCCTCCCCAAAGTGTGCATGTGCTCACTCTCTCTTTAAAAAAACATAAAGAAGAGAAAAAGGAAAGAAACCAATTGATTTCTCCCATCAACAGAATTAGAAATCTGAGGTAGACAGTTAATGTTTTTATGGGGAGAAATTGGATTATTATTTACCCTATACTAAGATCTAGATGAAAAGTTTCTCTTTTCTTTTCTTTTCAGCTTCCTTTTTTCTCTCTTACATGCACACACATAAATATACAATCATCAAAAATATAATTAGGTATTATTATGCCCATTTTTGCATATTAAGAAACAGATACTTGAATAGGTGTTATTTCCAAGATCACACAATTGGTAAGCCTGGAATCTGCGTTGGTTGTGCCAGCCTCAAAAGCCTATATGACATTCTCATTTTCTCCCTCATTCAAGGGAAACCAATTAATATTTGTTATGTGCATTTAGTTTTATGAAACAGCACAATATCTTGCTCTTGGGAGCCTCCAGCTCAAATATGTAATTTGTCATCCCTCCTTTAAAAGCCATGGTCCTACTTTTTTATCACCCAGGAAATAGGAAGCAACACAGTCTCAGAATTGATTCTTATAAACAAATAATTTTCATAAATGATATTCATATGTGTGGCACAAATAGGACTTTTGAATGTAGAAAATTGGGGAAAGATTACAAGGGCTATAATTAGCTGTAAAACTTAACTACCATTGCAGTTTTCAACATATTTAATAGCTTAATTAGAAAAACCAACATTTATTAATGCCTGTAATGTGTTAAGTACTGTGTTAGGCACTGGGGAATCCATGACAAGCCATAACCATTGACTTTGTCTTCAAAGAAAAAGAAAAATTTAATGAAGAATTACAGTAAAGTTTGTTAAGTACTATGAAAATGTATTTCAGGGGCTTTTAAGTTAATCTGAAGTGGTTAGGGCAAGTTTCCAAGTAGAAGAGAAGTTAAGTTCAGACAAAAAGAAGGAGTAAGAATTAATGAGATGAAAAGGGATGGGTGATGCCAAAACGTAAATCATTGGCAGGTGGCCCCATGTCATTAAGGGATGCAACTTTTAAGAATGAAACAGTAAAACAAAGAGAAGGTTATAATTTGTTATATCAGAGGTCCTGTGTCTCACAGTTTGCTATTCAATGTCAAGAAATAAAAAAACAAAACAAAACAAAACACACAAACAAACAAAAAAACACCAGAAGCTTTGTAACAGGCACGATATTTCATAGTTACAATAGTTCATATAACAGGTATAAAAAAAGTAATTTTTCTTGACTAATTTTTGACACTCTGTCAGATGACTGTATTGTTTGAGCTTTCAGGTAAATTCAGTCCTACTGCACAATTTTTCAGGTCACTTCAGAAGACGTTAGCCACTTCACGAGCACTTCAGTGATGCTCAAAGGTTCATTTTTATACCATTGTTTTCTCCTTAAAAGGTCTTTCTTCCTTCCCATTTTACTTGTAAAGTGTTTACATGTGAAACAGTCCGTGGGCACTGGTTCCCATTAGTGGTTCAGCACAGAGCATGTGAGGTGATGGCAAGGGAAGGAAATGTCTTATCCCTTTAGGGTCTTAGCTGAACAGAGTTGGTCTAGGCTAGCCCATGTGCTCAGGTTTGTATCGTGGACAGAGCCAGGTATTGGCCTTGGCTCATATCCAGCCCCTAGGAGTTCCCCATAGGCAGGGCATGTGCACCCTTCTGAGGTGAGCACCCTTTTCCTTGGAGTAGTTCTTGACTCACTCTCCCAGCTGGTCCCACAGTTCACTTTGGGCCTCTGGGGGGAACTTACAGATCTTCTCGTGCCACCTTCAGACCTGTGGAAAACTAATAAGCTTCTCTAAGAGCCTCCCAGGCCTAGATGTCACTGTCTTTCTTCAGGGCATATTTGTGGGTTTCCTTTCTTGTTCTGTAGTTAGAAAATATGTCTCTTCTTCATTTAGACTTGTCCTGGTCCTGCAAGGAACTCTTGTGTTCCTTCCTCTTGACTTGCATTGGAAGAGGGGACATAAATACCACAAATACTCTTCCTTTCTCTACCTTTTCTCTCAGGGTGCACTTCATGCCTACCTCGGATTTCTCAACCCTGACACTGTTGACATTTGAGGCCTGATAATTCTTTATTGTGGGAGGATGTCCTGTGCACTGTGGGATGGTTAGCAACAACCTGGATTCTACTCACTAGGAACCACTATCACCTCTCCAACTGTAATAATAAAAAATGTGTTCAGACATGGCTAATTGCCCCATGTAGGCAAATTGCCACGTTACCGCTTTCTCCACAAAGTAACAATTTTGTCTACTCTAGGGCGAAGGAGTAAACTGATTCTATCAAAATAAGTTCATTTAAAAATATTTTTAATCTTGTGCCTAGAATCTAGGTTTTATTTTTCTTCTCTAATCTCAGGGAGACTATAGAGTTAAATGACATCTTTTATTTGTTGAACACTGGTAAAAATCTCTCCTTTGTCCCCCAGGGGTAATTTTTTTTTTTAAAGATTTTATTTATTTATGTGAAAGAGCAGAATGAGAGAGAGAGCACGAGCTGGGGGGCGGGGGGTTGCTGCAGAGGGAGAGGGAAAGGAAGATTCCCTGCTGAGCAGGAGCCCTTTCTCCCCACAATATGGAGCTCCATCCCAGGACCCTAGAATCATGACCTGAGCAGAAGGCAGACATGTAACCTACTGAGCCATCCAGGCTCTGCACCCCAGGGGTAATTGTAACCCCAAATCTTTAAGATTGAGTCAGAGCTCAGCAGAACAAACACTTGTCAATGGTTAGTGTTTCTATGCCACAAGTTAGTAGTTCATATATCATCTTCCCCATAGTTTTACCAAATATCTAAAAAAGGATTCATAGTAAAAAGTTAAGCAATTAAAACATCTCTAAGATTTTAATCAATGCAATTATTTATTTACTTATTATTTTTTTTTAATTTTGTTTACATTCCACTTTTTAAAAATAGCCCAGCAACTGTTATGGCTCTCCCTGGATAAATCTCTTTATTAGCCAGTCCTACATTTCCATTCTTTTTCCTTGGACTCAGTTATTGTCAGATTGTTTATGCTTAGAATCCCAAACTGTCATTATTACTCCATGCTACTGATCTATCACATCTCATCTCCTCTACTTTCCACCCTCTGCTCTTTCTTCTGTGACAGAGGCAGAATCATTCTGAGAACCAGCCTATATAAGTCTTGGTCAGACCAAGCTGTACTTGTTTTAATGTGATACACAACCCAGAGATAGACTTCTAGGAACCACATGTATCATTTTGGTCTGTCTAAAAGCAGTTGTTTTCCATCCTGTAGCTGTGTGCTTAGTAGTTTTGCAATTTATGATATATTTTGGAGTAAAGGAGAAAAGCAATTTGCAAGGGGAATACAACTTTAAGTTTAATGCAAACTAATGTACAATCAATCAACAGTATTAAAAGAGAGAGTACTGCAACCGTTGTGGATATACTAGCTAGTTCATTTTCATGTCCTGACTATAAATGTCTGGGTTCACACATTATTATGAGCAGGAATCTAAATCACGGCAGCCAGTTTAAAGGCAAAAACAAAACATTAATAGGAACAACAAAATTAGGAGCAATAATGCATTTTCAAATAAGGGTATTTATCCTGCTATGTTCTAAAAACCCAAACACATAACTAACCTGATAGCATAATTCTTGAAGTATCCATTATACCAAAGACTAATTATTTTTCTATAAAAATACAGTAACAGGATTAAGTTTTAAAAGGTCACTTCTATTGTAAAATGAAGCTAATTAAAATTATACATAAAGCTGGTGAGGTTAGAAATTTGTTTCTGAGTCCTTATTCATGTTGGAAATTCCAATATCTAGTACAATTTCAGGTGCATAGTACATGCTTAATAAATACAAATTAAATGAACAGGAATTAAAGTTTTATAGAAAATATGAGTACTAAATAAAGTAATGAGAGAGGAAGACACGTGTTATAGTTTTGAAGTATGCCTGCATAAATAAGGGTTCAGTAAATGCTTGTGATCTGAGCTGAAAATGTTCTTATGGAAAAGATGAAGAAAGAAACCACAGAGTGTTGATAAAGAGCTTATCACATGAGGTGGGCTCCCAATGAATTGGGCTTCCTGATACTTACATCACTGTATAACCCCTTTCCTTGAGTGGCTCTTTTCAATAAAGAGAATATGGCATGAAAGGGTTTCATTTCTGAAATTAGGTCACAAAGAGCTGTGGCTTTCATCTCATTTGCACACCCTCTGGCTCTTCCTGCTTGTTTGGTCAGATGAAGTCAGCTGCCTTGTTTTGAGCTACTTCATGGAGAGATCCACATGGCAATGAACTGTGTGTGGCCTCTGGTAAGGTTTAGACAAGTTTAAAGCATGATGCTCCTCAAAAGCCAAAATGAATCCTAAAGGCGTTAACAGCTGGAGCCTGCCAGCTAATGGCAGTTTGAGCTAAGTGCAGCCGTCTCTCTAAAGGAGATCTGATTCTTCACAGTGGAGAGTCAAGGAGAGCTGTCTAAAACATGGTACACTTGAACAGACTGAGCTTAGAAGGATGGGAGACTAGGAAGGAATGTGGCAAGGGAGCAGAACTGCATGTTCAAAGACACATAAACTTGAGGCAGCACTCTATATGGCACAAAAGGGCTAGAGAGAAAAATGCTCCAGGAGAAAAAAGTAATCTGAGAATGGAGGTGGGCAGGTGCCAGATAATGAAAGCCCGTGCACCTCATATGGCTAAAACTTCATCTTAAAAGCTGTAATAATATTGAAGAGTTAAGGATTTACATCAGTGAATTATAAGATTGACATTTTTATGAAACTTTTGTTCTGAATCAAAATAAGGAAAATAGCCAGTTCATTTTAGGTTTCTGAACTCATGAACCAGTATATAAAAACATAACCTGTTTGTTCCATGATAAAACATGATGAATAGTAATTATTGCAAGGCCTTGATTTGCACTGGGACTGATACTTGAATATATTGACTTCTGAAGGAAGATGACAGTCTCTTGGAAGACCAGCTTAAGTTTCTAAGATCGATGGGTTATATGGAGATTAAAGTAGTTTCTGGTCAGTTCCTCTGATTTGCCTAACATCTACGAATCTACTAGAATACAACTAGAACCAGGTGCACCACTGTGCTCTAGACCCAGATTTATCTGATTAATTGGGAGGGACTTGTAAGAGGACAACAAAGATAAGACAACAAGAGGAACATAGAAGAAAAATCGCCATCGATAAGAAGGCACACAGCTTATTGGGCTTCATGTACTCAGAAAGAGCCTGGATACATGAAGAGGGCAGGAAAGCTACATCAGAAGTTACCTACTCTCTGAAAATACCTTTGTTCCCTGGGAAGGAAGTAGTTCTGTTAAACAGAAAGAATTGTTTCACAAAGTCCCAGAGACCCTGTGGATATGCCCCATTTGTGACAGCCTTTGAAATGACACCCAATGATACCACCCTACAGGAATTCCTGACCTTTGCTTGTCTTACTAGCTTCATCTTATATATACCCTTGTTATCTGCTGCTTATCTCCAGAAATTTTATAAATGTCACAATCTTACCGATTTCTAGACTAGATCAGTGCCCTAGTTAGTCTGTTTTCTGTCATTCTTTTTTTTTTTTTAAGATTTTATTTATTTATTTGACAGAGAGAGAGATCACAAGTAGGCAGAGAGGCAGGCAGAGAGAGAGGAGGAGGCAGGCTCCCTGTGGATCAGAGAGCCTGTGCGGGGCTCGATCCCAGGACCCTGAGATCATGACCTGAGCCGAAGGCAGCGGCTTAATCCACTGAGCCACCCAGGCGCCCCTGTTTTCTGTCATTCTTAAATAAGTTGTTTTATTACAATTTTTATAACATTATCTTTGTAGTTGAATATTGTTTATTTAATTAGGTGTTTATTTCATTAATTAGATCCTTATATCAACCATATTTTTTCTTTAATTAGAATTTAAGCTTTATGAGGGCAGAAATTATATCTATGTACCTAGCATGATACAGGTACACACTAAGTGCCAAATAAATATTTGGTGAAAAAGCAGGTGTATAGAACTGGCATGTATAAAATATCTCACCCTATATTCCAAATTTCATTAAATGACATCCAGAATTGTCTAAACTGGAAACCCCTGGAGTTAGGACTCTACCTAACAAGTCTCAGGCTCCTTCAACCACTGCTGCTCCCAATCTGGCCAATCACTCACCAGTTCTGAAAAAAACATAGTATGCATGGGAATTTGTGGAATTTTGACCAACTGTATGAGGCTAAAAGCTAAAATCAGGCTCTACTGGTTTTACTTCACAAATACTTCCAAATTCACCTCCTCTTCATCACTACTACCACTAATATCTTAATGGAAAACAGTACTGTACCAATTAAACTCCTATAATCATTTTTAACTTTACAATTAAAATAAAATAATGACCTTCTAATTAGTGTCCTGTATTTTATGTATACGACTTTTATATATTAATTATATATAATTTTATATGTAATTTATATATAATTATGTAATTACATATAACATATATAATTATGTATATTTTATACATATAATTACCTATAATTTATTGCTTTTAGTTAAATATATTGTTTAATTCTGCAAGTTAAATAACTTATAAAAACTTTGCAAATTAAATTTGTAAGTCTAATGCATTTAATGCTCATAATAACACTTTGGAGAAAGCTATCCTAGTTTTAATCCCGTTTTTACAGAGAGAGATATTATGACAGATGCATAACTTTCTAAAGGACACCTAGCTTGTAAATGGAAGTAGCTGGCTGAATTCAAATCTATTAGTAGGCTGGGAACTAATGGAAATGGTGGAACTAGTGAGATTGGAAGGTAAAAGTGTGTTTGCAAATTCCACACTCCTAAAGAACTATTGTTGCTGCCCCTGACTGAAATTCATCTTTCATATATTTGGCGTAATTATCTTTCTAAAACATAGATGTGATTCTCCCATACTCCCATCTCCATCCCCCACCCCCTCCATGGGGACAAGGGGATGCAAACTAAGTCCTTTAGTCTGACATACAGGTCTTTCAAGAGCCTGATGTCTTCCAGATTCCCTGGTTGTCTCCTGCCACTCCTGGTTTTCACCTTGCTGGCTCACCTTACACAGCTATTTCCTTATATGCACAGGTGCTTCTGCATATTTGCTTCCCCAGGAAAAGCTTCCCTCATTTCTGAGCTTGGATGCTTGGATAAATGTCAGCCATCCTTCAAAATTTAGCTTAGGTACTACTAATCTAGACAACTGCTATTACTTTACTTTCTCTATTATTTTAAAGAAAAAAAAATTTCGTTCATGTACTTATCTCCTCAATGGATTGTAAGCACTTCAAGAGCAAGGACTGTATCTCATAGTTTGACATCCAATGGCAGTCATAGTGATTGGCACAGGGTAGACACTCGAAAAGTAATTATCAAAGAGCACTAAGAAGGAAGCCAAGACAAAACAAATCTATATTGATTTAGAGCTAACACTATAATAGACATTTCAAACTTGTCATTTCATCCACTACTTGTGAAAAGTAGAATCTATATGGTGTTAGCAGTTCTATTTTATAGATAAAGACACAAATGTTCATTGAAATTAAATATCTTTCCCAAGTTTTCATTATTAGTGGAATTCAAATGTAGTTTTGACTCCACAGTTAGAGAACTAGATATTATGTATAATAAAACTTTCCTGGAAAAATATCTTTATAACAATGACTACCATTTATGGTATAATTACCATGTCCAACATATTGTGCCAAGCACATTTCTTTCATTCTATTCATTCAAGTGTTAATAAATCTCATGCTATAACCAGGAATATTCTAGTGACTGGGAATATTAACAATAAATAAAACAGGAAAAAGTCCTTATCCTTTATGGAATTTACATTTAAGAGGAAAAGGAGAAGACAACAAATTGATAAATTCATAATACACCAACTGGTTGACAAGAGCTATGGAGAAAGATGATGTCTGAATGGATATAGGGTGTTCAGGGGGCAAGTGGAAGGGTTGCATTTGTGAATAATGTGGTAGCGAAAGTCTTAGTGACATTTGAGTTGGGACTGGAAGGAGACATCATGTGCTGCCTGGCATGTGGACAACCAGGAAGCTAACATAGCAGGAATGGGAGAAGGGTAGGGAATGTTAGTGGGAGGTGAAGTCAGAGAGGTAGGAGTTAGTGTTGGAGGTGCAGACTGGGTAGGGTGCTGGATGGCACTCTTAGACTTTGACTTACATGGTTTGGAAAATTACTGAGCAGAAAAATGACATAGTCTGATAGGATCTGAAAACATCTCTCTTGCTACTGTACTGAGAAAATATTTCAAGGTGGCAAGGTCCAAAAACAGTCTAGTTAAGAAGGTATTCAGTAATTTATGTCAGACATTGGGGTAGCTAAAATCAGGTGGCAGTGGAGATAATGCAAGTGCAGAAACTTTGAATATATTTCAAATAGGAAATAGAAAGAATTTGGTATGGATTAGATGTAGTTTGTGAAAGAAAAAAGGAGTCAAAGGTAAAATATCACTGTGGTTCTTGATTAATATGTAAAATGGACGTGCAAAAAAAAAGGTCTACTAAGATTCAGTACAATGTGAAAACATTTAATACACTTTTATCATTATTTCTGTATAGTAATACAATTTTGATATTTCAATATTATTTGAAGAGAAGTCTATATTGGGGATAAATTATGTAAGTGCTCAAAACTATTATTTCAAAAAATTTCAAAAAAATGTTTATCAGAGTCTATCTTTAATTTATTTTATTATTTACATTGGTACTTGTCATACTTAGTGAGAGTGTAGTATGTCTCAAGGAAATTTCCAATCAGGAAATTTTTTTTTCACTTTTTAATCCAGTGCCAGTGAAACATCAAATGACTAGCAGTAGGAAGCAATCATAATGCCTCAGATGTGATTCTTGGGAGAATGAAGCTACTTTCATAGCCTGTGAAAGACAGGACTTGTCATGTTTATCGCCTGAGAAGACCTTGAGCTCTTTTTATCCAGTATGCATGTATAAAGTTAGAGTTTTAACTAAGGCTATTGAAGAGTAATATAAAAATAATCATCAAGGACACCACCATTTTTTTGAGCTGTATGTGTCTTTGTGTGACTGTAAAAGTGATATAATAAAGCAATCCAATGGTTGCAATGTGAAACCAGAGAAGAAAGAAGGATAGAAGGCACAGTGAATGTAGAATTAAGAAGGTGTCATTAAGATCACAGAAGTAAAGGAAATACTTTTCTTTTCTTTTCTTCCTTTTTTTTCTCCCCCTTTCTGGTGGTGTGAACACCTGAAAAAGAACTCAATTAGACCAACAATCAATGGCAATACTTCTTTGGTTATGCTTATTAGGTGATTCTAGTTTAGATTCCAACTGAGCTGGAGGTACCACAAGGGAAGAAATGTCAGCAAAATATAATGCTATTGATCTGACATTTACTCATGAAATTATCTTCCAAGAATCTTCGCTGAGACATCCTATTACTACCTTTATTTTTTTCCACAATGCACAGAAAAGTAAACTCAGTTCATCTCTAACATTAGAAATGCTCTAGGAATTTGGCATGAACTTTCATTGCTGTTTCAACATCGTATAAGCATTAGTTGGGTAAGGCAAAGGAGAGATGACTGTAAGTGGGATTGATTATTTCGCAGGAGAGGAAAGAGGGAAGATGAGGTAGATAATAATAAATCAGATTCTCTCAACTTGGCAGTCAACAGCTGGCTGTGAATCAAATGCATATGAAAGTTCAGTGGCAGTTGTCAGTACTAGATAGTCATTTGTTAAATGATGTGAAAGATTTGGTGTTTAAAGTAACAAGTATAAGATGGGAAACATAATAAGATTTTAAAAAAAGGAAAATACATTATTAGTCAAATGAATCTTCCCCTGTCAAATAGTCACTCTGGAGGAATGTACAGTAGTAATAGAATATGTATATCATTGATAAAAATTTGGGGATGTGCTATTTTGGAATTGTCCTGGGGGTAAGTTTTTAACACTACCCAAGAAAATGAAGAAAATGAATAGAAAATTCAAACTAAAAGATTACCAAAGGAAATGAAGCAGAATAATAAAAGCTGCCAAAGTGAATAGCCTCAAGCAAGAGCTTGGGATAAAGCATGAATTACCATCAACACTCTACTCTGCTTTTCTTCCTTCCCCTATAGTCCAGTACTCCCTAGACTAGTAGACACAACGAATAATAGATTCTTGCTAAAATGGGATAATTACTAATGTCCTTGTTACATGGTATGTATGTACCTAAGTATGGAGAACCTATTCTAATCCAAAAGTGAACTAGGTGTCTTGAGATTGTTCAGCTTGACCAAATCTTAATAAAAATTCCTATCTGCTCGGCTCTAGCCTAATGACACTCAATGAGTTACACCCACCGAATGACAAACAACTTAATATTTCTCTTTTATATGTAGCCATAGGAAATAAATGATTTTAAAACCAGATTAATGGCCTCTGGAAAGAAACTACTATAGATCGACAAATAACAGTTTGTAAGTGTGAGTTACTTTTTGATATATCCAACCACTAACACAACTTAGCATCTTGAGATAGGATTTGCCAAATCCTTCTTGGTTTCCATGTTGTAAGTGCATAGACTTTCCACTTCAACTTAGTAAACTTGGAAGATAATAAAAGATGAGTAAGGTGAGGAGTTCAGTAAACACACATGCACGCACGCGCACACACACACACACACACACACACACACACACACAGTAAAGGAATATATATTAAAAAGTTTATTCTAAAGGCAAGAAGAATTGAAACAGTTTCTATACCTTGAATCACAAGCAGTTCAGAGTAGAAGAGGTGATAGCCTGAGGGTTATGGCACATTGTAACATTCTGAGTAGGTGTTGATGTATTTTTAACTGTGGGGGGGAAAGCAGGCTGATTTACTTCATTTGGAACCAGAAACTAGCCCTGGCAGGTGTTTTACCGCATTAAGCATATGGGCCTCAAAATGTCGATGACACCCCTACTGCTTTCATTTTTTAAGTCAACCTATTAATAACATCTGACAGCTGGGTCAAAAGCATATGCTATTTAGCCTTATTGTGACATTTTGGCTCGTCAGGACACCACCAGTGATTATTCAACCTTGAGACTTGCGATCTTGTGTCTTCTGAAATTATGACTGCTCAACAGAGTAAAACAACCTATAAATTCCAGCCAGAACACTTTATAAGGTTGTCTATATACCATAACTGAATTTACTGGCCACATAGTCAAATCCTTTTATGTGTGAAGCAAAATCAGCCTTTAGAGTAGATAGGATGGATGGATCTATAATGTTAGGATTTAAGGGGTCTTGACACGGAATACTTCTCAATACAAACACCCCCAATGATGGTACAAACCATTTATTCTCATCTGCTGATACATAATTAGAAAATCTTTACAATTAGGCTGAGTATATAGAGGAGGAGTTTAAAGAGTTTAAGGGGGAGGTCCGTTTAAGAAATGGAGCACAAAAGGAGAAGGGAATCTGCACTAAAAAAAGATGGCTGGTAGTACTAACTGTAAAATCTAATTTTGCCTGGGACTCCCTGTGTGAACTGTTTTATGCCCTGAGCATTCACTCTTCATTATCCATTTACTCGTCACCATCAAAGGAGACTAAATACCAAGTATTAATGCATAACACTCAATTGTTGGAAATCTGGCCTGGCACAAGTATCGAACACCTGGGATAGTGGAACAAAGAAAAATAGCCAAAGTCAACATCCATCCCTCAAAGCAGACACTGGAGCAGGGAGGCTCGGAAAAAGATAAAGAGGAGCATGGTGTGTGTGAGCATGAATACTTCCTCTGCTTCTGGACCAATAACCCAGAGTTCTATTTGTTGGATTGCACAAACACAACGGAATAACAAATCCCACTCAAAGAAAACAAAATAAAAACACTCCTAGATACTATTTGTTTGTTTTTGTTAGTATTCACTCTCCATCTTTTCTAAATGACTCTAGATCCTCTGATAGTGAACCCCCGAAGTAGGGGCAGAAGAAACATGGTGCAGAGCCAACACTTATTTTCAACCGGTTATTCAAAGCTGTTGGCGTGATTCTTCTAATCTCAAACACTCCCTACCCAATAGGGTACAAGATGAGCATCAGAGTGCTTCCCATTATAGGAATAAGAGCAATAAAATAAGAATTTTATGACAATATTTTGATGCTCAGGCCAGAGTCCCTGCCAGGATATCTCCCAAAGGTGTTTTCTGAAATGAATTTTGAGGACTGCAAAATCTTGGAGCACCCTGACCATCAAGTATCAGGAATAAAGTCAGCATTAAAATTGTTGATTTGGGGGCGCCTGGGTGGCTCAGTGGGTTAAGCCGCTGCCTTCGGCTCAGGTCATGATCTCAGGGTCCTGGGATCGAGTCCCGCATCGGGTTCTCTGCTCAGCAGGGAGCCTGCTTCCCTCTCTCTCTCTCTCTGCCTGCCTCTCTGCCTACTTGTGATCTCTCTCTGTCAAATAAATAAAATAAAAAAAAAAATCTTTAAAAATTGTTGATTTGTGGGGAGAAAAACACAGCTTCTGCCTTTCTTGAAAGATGAACCAGAGCAAAATAGCAGTAGAGACACCTCCTTTCACAGAGGTGTATCTGTTTCATTTGCTCCCCATAATGCCAGGGATATTGACCATTCCAAATAAGTACTCCTCACTGAAACCTGAAGCTGTGTGTGTGTGTGTGTGTGTGTGTGTGTGGATGTGTATGTAAGTGTTTTCTATATATCTTCAGTGAACTGAAAATAAATGTTAAGTGATGGTATTCAACCCTAAACCCATAGTGACAATTTATATTTTATCACCAGGCTCAGTGGAGAAAGTTTAGCTAAATTTCTGTCCATTTGTGTGGGTGGGTAAGTGCTAAAATATGTCACTTACTTCAAGTTAGTAACTGTAACATATACATACAAAACTGGCTTAACTTTTAATTAAGACATTGAACCCCTAAGTAAAAGAAATCTACAAGTCATAAAAAAGGCGTGGTTCTGCAGCAAACGTTTTAACTTTGGTCTTCAGAGATATGCATTATAATTTGTTTGTTTTTTGCTTTTGTTTTGTAGAATGCTTAGTAATGTGTCAGTAAAGCAGCTTTTCTGTCTCCAATAGCATCTGCTTTCCACGCAGTGAAACTGACTTACAATGAATCTGAGGGAGAAATGTGCTCTCATATACTCTATTTGGAGTAATCCTTGGAAGCAAATCCTTGCAGCCTCTGAAATACCATATAACCATAACAGCACCAATTTTTCCTTTCCCTCTAGTGACTGAAAAGAAAAAGGATGCTCCCCTCCCTCATCCCTGAACCAAAGACAGTACATTGTAATTATTTATTTCACTATGATTTGCATTTTACCTGACACCATTTATATATCCAAGTGGAAAAGCCGTGCACTTAAATATTTTAACCAAAGATGGTATTAGAAGTGATTTTAATCACCTAAATTATTTTCTCTAAACTTTAAAAGCTATCAGTGTTTTCTTATTCCTCATTGCCAAATGATGGAGGTTATGTAACACTGATCATTTCCTTTTATATTTAAAAAGTGAAATGCTAGTGTGAAAACATAAGTGTTTAATGTAACTATTGCTTCAGTAAAGAAAATACATGGTTAGGAAAGGTGATATCGGCAAGACAAATGCTTGCCAGCTTGCTGACAGCCTGCCTCCAAGTCCTCATGCATTTCTGTCCCGTAAGCACATCATCACTGGATATCAGGACGTCCTATGTGGTCAAAGTCTGTAAGAGCTGCCATATTGGCTAGTCATAGCCATTGTCACTTTAGGTTGGGTGTTCACCTCTAGAGATTTTAGAACCATCCCATAAACCTTCCTTTCTCCCTATTCTGTTATGAACACCAGCCACCATTTCTGTAATGATTCTGGTTACTTATCTGAAGAATATAGTGTATTTCATTTCTTTGGTGCATTGAGACACTAAATGTATATAAAATATCTTACCTTTCAAAGGCAAATTGAGGGCATCTCAAGACCTGTTTTCTCCAAAATAAGTTCATGAAAACTGGATATTGTTAGGCAGCTGCAATGTTCACAGCTGGCCTTCGGAAGGAGAGAAATCTGAAGCCACCATAAGAACCTACTCCTTTGTTCTTCTCCACCTCTCAAACTCCTGCCTCAGTTACGTGTCAGATGACAGGAATCAGCAGTTTCAGGAGAGCAGGGACATGCTGTGGGGGAAAGACTAGAGAACAAGATGCTGGCAGTGTCTCTGTTCATATCATTGAAATTCATGGAAACCAGAGTTTTCAAAGGAACTTTATAAAATGGATTCAATGCTGTATGTCTTGTTCCTGTACACCAGCAATCCCTTTGTAGCAAGAAAATAGAGACTATACTAGGAACTGATATGCCAGAAGTTCCACGTTTTATCCTTCCTGTTTTGCCCTTCACAGGAGATGCGACTCAAGTATTAAGTGGGAAACTTCTCTCAAATATAGATATATAAAATTTTATTCAAGCAACAAATCAGTTTTTGGAGCCCCAGGAGTGAAGGAGCACGATTATCTGACATTTTAGCCCTTTCTGTCCACTCTGCAATATTGATTTTAAACACATGGTCCATAGTTTCTCACTGGGCTTTTGTTATTCACTAGCTGAGATTATAGACAACTTAATACTCCACATGATTCCACTGTATGAAAAATGAGAAAAGTTGTTATACTTCCCCATAGTTTTTTTTTTTGCCATTATAAAGTGAAAATACAATGCAAAAACATTTAGCACAATATCTGACACATGATAAGCCAATAAAGTTAGCTGTTACCGTCATTATTCCTGAGTCAGCATCTTGTTCTGCCCTCTTATGACATACCAATAATATGCTACTTCCCTTTATTCTCTTCTGTTGTTTTCGAAAACCCCTATGTTAGTATTTCTCCTTCTGCACTTTGTTTTCTTCTCTAATTCCAACTTCTGTTCAGTGATATTCTAGCATTTTTAGCATGGCCTAATTTTCACCTTTCAGCTGAGTCTTCCCTGATCCTTTCAACTAGGCCAGATTCTGAGGTTATTTATTTTCAAAGGATGATATTGTTTTTATTCAGGGTCAAAATGAATATGTCTGTTTTATGTCTATTTCACCACTGTGATATTAAACTCCAGGAAAGCAAGAACAGCTCATTTTCTCGCTCTCAATTTTATTCCTAATGTCTGAAAAGCTGTATGACTCATATGGGGAACTCCACAAATATATTTGAAACAAAAAGAATCAATCAACAAATGAATGCTGTTATTTGTAGGCCATTCTTAATTTATCATCTCCTAAGAAACTCTGCTTATTAAAAACCATGATGACCACTATCCTGTCTGCATCATCCAGATCATTTTGTTAATATAGTTTCAGGATATTACATCAACTTCCTCTATGATATCAGCTTCTAATTCAAAAATTATCTTTCCATTTCATCTCTTTTATTATCTGTAATGTTGTATACTTTCCCCTTAGCAAATGAATCATTCATTCGTGCTTTTAAAATGTTCAAAGATAGTGATAAAAGACTGGGGGTAAAAACGTCATTGTCTTATTCTTGTTGTTTGCTCATTTATTTTGGTTTGTTTCTTTACTTGTCTGGTAGGAGCAGACATATAATAAAGCTAATATAAATGAGTAAGTTTAATGATAATGTCGGCACAAGGAATCCTAAGAGAATGGTATAGGGATTCTCAATGAATCTGAGAGAAGAGTGTCAGGAAATTTCTTAGAATGGGGTAGAGGAGGAAAGAGAAAATAATACAAGACTAGAGGCAAGGGGAACAACATTACTTCTAATGGGACTCTACGATGATTGCTGGAACTACTGCATAAAGTCAGAGGCAGAGCAACTCAGAGACCATGCTGGCACATTGGTAAAGTGAGAACACGGGAGACTTTGAATATTATGCTGGAGAGTCTTTTTTGTCTCCTGAATGGTGGCTCATTAAAGGATTTCAAGAAGAGGGGTGAGGTGACATTGTCCAGCTTGCTTCTAAGATTTAGCGCTGAAAACTCTATGGAGGATTTGGGGAAGCTGCGTCCACAAGGCCACTGCAGTAGTTGAGGCAGACTGCAGTCCTGATCACAAGATTCAGTGTGGTGTTGCAGGAGAATGTCTTGGACAATGTAAAGTCCCAGAGAAGCATAAGGGTGATGAACTAATAGTCAAGGCTAGAAAAGGAAAGGAAGGTAAGAAAGGCACATATGGATGGGAGCAGTAAAGGCAATGTGGGTTAGGAAGCTCCTGTGAGTTTAAAAGCAAAGAACTATGGGAGAGCCAGTTTAGAATTTCTTGAGAAGCAATTCTGAGTCTTCCCTCAAGAATTACATCCCTACTATCATCACCACTATCTGGGAGGAGATCAACAGGACTAAATTATTTATGTCATTTGTCCCAAAGCTTTAAGCTCTTCCCTCCAGAAATCAGCTTGGCTCACTCCCTCACAACCACCACCTGTTTTCTAAGGACACTCACTTTAGGGAATTTTCTCAATCGTTCTTTTTTTTTTTTTTAAAGATTTTATTTATTTATTTGACAGACAGATCACAAGCAGGCAGAGAGAGAGAGGAGAAAGTAGGCTCCCTGCTGAGCAGAAAGCCCCACGTGGGGCTCGATCCCAGGACCCTGAGACCATGACCTGAGCCGAAGGCAGAGGCTTTAATCCACTGAGCCATCCAGGCGCCCCTCAATCATTCTTTTTAAAATAGCATATTCCACAGGCTCACCATACTTTTCTGTCCAGCTTCAGCCCTCTTTTTCACAAAACTGATTACCATGATACATATAAGTACATGTAAACCCTGGAGATGTTGTGGGTTCTGTTCCTGACCACTGCAATAAAGCAAATATTGCAATAAAGTGAGTCAAATGAGTTTTTTCTTTTCCCTGTGCTTATGAAAGATATATTTACACTACACTATAGTCTCGTATGTGTGCAATACCATTACTTCTAAAAAGAAAAAAAGGTATATGTCTTAATAAAGAAGTACTTTATTACTAAAAAATGCCAGGAGTGGCTGGCTGGCTCAGTCGTTAAGCCTCTGCCTTCAGCTCAGGTCATGATCCCAGGGTCCTGGGATCAAGCTCCACATCAGGCTCCTTGCTCAGCAGGAAGTCTGCTTCTCCCTTTCCCACTCCCCCTGCTTGTGTTCCCTCTCTCACTGTCTCTCTCACTATCAAATAAAAAAAAAAATCTTAAAAAATGCTAACCATCATCTGAACTTCCAGCCAGTCATAATCTTTTTGCTGGTGGAGGGTCTCATCTCGATGTTGATGGCTGCTGACTGATGAGGGTGGCTGGTAGTTGCTGAAGGCTGGGATGGCTGTGGCAACTTCTTAACATTAGACAGCAAAGTTTACAACATCAAATGACTTTTCCTTTCAAAAACACTTTCTCTGTAGCATTGATGCTGTTTGATAGCATTTCACGCACAGTAGGATTTCTTTCAAAATTGGAGTCGAGCCTCTCATACCCTGACACGCACTACTTTGTCAACTAAGTTTATGCAATATTCTAAATGTCTTAGTGTCATATCAACAGTCTTCACAGCATCTGCACCAGGATTGATTTCATCTCAAGAAACTACTTTCTTTGCTCACCCACAAGAAGTAACCCCTCATCCTTTCAAGTTTTATCATGAGATTACAACAATTTGGTTACATCTTGAGATACACTTCTAATTCCACTTCTTTTGCTGTTTCCAGCACACCTGCAATTAACTTCCTCCCCTGAAGTCTTAACTCTTCAATTTGTAAAAAAATGCAATATCTGTGAAGTGTGATAAAGCAAAGTGCAATAAAATTGAGATATGCCTGCATTTGGTTATCATTTGACCATTCCTACTATTTTTAAGTCTCATGAGAATATAAATTCTTTTCTGTTTTGTTCATTATGGTATCTTCAGTTCCTAGAACAATATTTGACGCACAGTAGGTGCTCAAAAATATTAGTTACAGAATAATTGTTGTTGGTAACTTTCAGTGCCCAAAGATTACAGATTTCTATAAAATGTTGGAAAATAAAATGAGCCTGAAATACCTTGGAAAACCATTTGCCAGGTTCACAGAGGCCTAGGAAGGGTCCTGCCCTGCAAAAGGGCTGCTTGGAAGTGTTCAGGGTAAAATAGGAGGTATAAGGGCAAGGACCCCTTTGGGGAATAGCAAAATCTTTGTTCTAATCCAAGGTGCATGGTGTCTGACAGTCTCCACTACTCAGGAAGCAAAGCCGGATTCGACAAGTGGGAGAGGAGCTTTCTGTTAATATTGTGTGTTATCCCTACTGCTCAATTTTACTCTAGCAGGAAAGGAATATTACCCCGGACAGACACTCACCAGTGAATCCCAAATACCTTCTATAAGCAAAACATATGCTGCTTTTAAATTATTTAAGTTCATATTTAAGACTTTTAAAAATAGAAGGTAACAAAAATAATACCTTCTTTGCTTATCTTTGACCTTCTCATCCAAAAGAAAATGGACGTTCTGCTCTTTGGACTATTAGTAAACACAGTGGTGAAGAAATCTCCTTCAGATAGAGACTTTCCCCATCTCCTACCCCTACCCCCAGACTTCTACTGGCTCAGCTCCCAGATACTATCTGGCCATACCTTGGTATTCATTTTCCCCAGCCAGAAGATACATAAAGAGCTTTGAATATAATGGATCTCTTACTGATTAAGAAGGATATAAGAAACTTGCTTTCTCCTTTTGTTTGCATGTATGCTTGATTACTACATGGACCTTCTTCATTAATTTGTGTTTGTTCAATTATTTACCTGGTTTTCCTAAAACTAGTTGTTATAGTAAAAATGTCTATGCTATTTTCATCTATTAATACAATAGAGAATACATTCTCTTGTTCCTTAATGAGTACTTTCTGTATTGTAATTGGTTTCATTTATTAACTCTTATTAGAAATTAAGAGGGTGGGTCCTATTTTATTTAGCAGCCTGTCACCTAGGAACTCAGAGTAATTGGAGTGTATTTAACGATAGGATATATAAGTGTGTTTTTACAAACACCAACCCTTCATTCTTATTGCTAAACTTCACTGAAAATTTTTTAATCAAATCCTCATTGTCTCTTATGTGTTCTTCTAAATTGCAGATTTACAGAGGGCAGGAATTGCTGTCTTTGTTAAGCCAGTGTTTCTAAAGCACCAGCATCTTATGCCATGCCTCTTGGCAGTGAATAAATATTGATTTATGAAAACCATAAATTGGGAGATAATGATCTTCATTAATCAATGGGAAAGACGATAGGGAATTTACAGCTTCAATTCAGGGACAGTGAAACACTAAATAGAATATTTTAATTATTTCATTATCATCACCATTCAGTAACGTCGGCAGATCAGGATTTGTGTGTGTCATGAGTGTGTATGTGTGAATAGACATGTATGTGATTAAATCTAAGCAGAATGAGGGGGAGGAGAGAGTCTGTTTAGTTTTGAATGTCATGAAGTTTGCTGCTGAAAAGATTCAGTAATTTAGTCTTCCTTGCTTAGCTCTTTCTATTTCATTAGCCCTGGAACTCTCTCTGCTCCTATGTAGCAGCCAAGATTGCCATATTGTTCTTTGTTGGCAAGATCGTAAGCTTTCACTTCACTAATCGGAAGGAGATAAAATCCAAATTCAAAATTTAAAAAAGGAATAGTCATACTTTTTATCATTTTTAAACAATAATCATTCCCATTTTATAGCTTTCACTCTCATTTATGACAAGATGCATTTTGATATGCATTATTTCTTAGACTTTTAGAGGGTTTTAGAAACTCTTAATTTTATTTCTGCTGAATAGCAGTCCTATTAGATTTTGCTTTAAAAATATATTTTCATTATCAAATATGTTTGAGAAAAGTCGGAGTCTAACCATCTTTCAAAATCAGCAATGCTCATTCATTAAGTTGCAAAAAGTGTTATACAAAGTTTTTTCATTATTGAAACCAGTATTTTCTCATATTATTTAAATGTGAAAAAAAATTTAACATTTAAAATGGATTAGCGTCCTTTTGGGAAAGCTCTTAAACTTTATTTATTTTAATGAGGAGGAAAGTGTTTCCCCTGGAGGAAAAGCAGGGGAAGTAATGAATACAGCTAGAAGATGAAGCCAAGGCTGTGGCTGCTTTGGTCTGGGGTCTCTCCACTACACTACAGAATGATTTATCCCTAATTCAACTTGATTCTGCAGTAGAAAGCCAATTTTTTTAATGATGATTCCTAGATCATTTCCAACATTGAGATATGAATTAAGCATAAAACAAATCACAGATATATATGGCTAAAAAAAAAGAAAAATCAATATTCTTCTCCCTATCATGTTCCAAGACTGTAACTTTAAAACCACAAGAGGAAAGAGAAACTCAATTTTTAAGAGGTTTAAAGGGTATCCTCCGGGCACCTCGATGGCTCAGTCAGTTAAATGTCTGACTTCATCTCAGGTCATGATCTCAGAATCTTGGGATCAAGCCCTGGGCTGGGCTATGCACTCAGCGAGAGTCTGCTTCTTCCTCTCCCTCTGCCCCTCCCCCCCACTTGTTCTCTCTCTCAAATAAGTAAATAAAATCTTTTTTTTTTAAGATTTTATTTATTTATTTGACAGAGACAGAGATCACAAGTAGGCAGGGAGGCAGGCAAAGAGAGAGGAGGAAGCAGGCTCTTCGCGGAGCAGAGAGCCCCATGCGGGGCTCGATCCCAGGATACTGGGATCATGACTGGAATCGAAGGCAGAGGCTTTAACTTACTGAGCCACCCAAGCGCCCCAGTAAATAAAATCTTTTTAAAAAAAATAAGGGAATCCTAAAAATATTTCAGTTATTGCTGATATTTTTATTCTTCGGGCATCTGAAAAATCACGTTGATGGCCGTATTTAAGAAATTCTAGTAATTGTAAACCTTGTTATTAAGTCTAAAAATGGATACATTTTCATTTCCAGGTGTTTTTTAAGACAACGTTGATTTTTAATGGATTAATGAGTGAAGCACTTTTGGTAAATACATAAAATGAAATCTTATGGAGCTGCCAGCCAGAATGATGTAGTGATGCTCAACCAACTCACATGACATAGAAGAACCTTAAGATATTATGCTAAATGCAAGAAGCCAGACACAGAACACCACCTTATATTATTCTGTTTATACAAAATATCCAGAATCAATTAATCTATAGAGATAGAATGTAGTTTGATGTTTGCCAGGGACTGAGGCAGAGGGAAATGGGGAGAGACTGCCTGATGGGCACGTAAGCCAAAGGTTATGAAAATGTTTTGGAATTTGATACAAGTAATAGTTACATAACATTGTGAATGTACTAAATGTCACTGAATTGTTCACTTTAAAATGGTTAATTTTATGTTATGTGTATTTCACCTCAATTGAAAAAAGAAGGTTGAGTTAAGCATCTGGTATCTGAGAGTTTTGCTCCAAATGTAGCCTCCAACTTTAGGCTAGAAAAAACCCTGTGCCTCTTCTTTGTTGCTTGATGTTAAAATAGCACGTTTTTCTTGGCATCTCTGTCTTTCCCTTTCCTGCTTCCTAATCAGCATGTTCAACTTGAACAGAAAGGTTTCTTCTCTGTTGAGAAAAATTAACAGTGTATATTATTTTAAGAACATTGCACAAACCAACTTGAAGTCCAAATTAGATGCATTCTGAGCATAATTCCATTGCTCTCTTACATATGACCCTAAAATAAAATGGGTCACAATGTGCCATCAGGAACTATAGAGGGAGGACACAGGTGGAAGAAACAGCTTTGAGTTAGAAAGCTCTAGAAATGGGAGTGGAGGATGGAGGCTGTGTTAGCCACCTGGTATGAGGCAGATTCCTTTGGGATCACCTTTGTAACGGATAGGTAGAGGACACCTAAATAGGCAGGAAAATAGATGGCCAAATGTGAGCTTTTTAAATGAGTTGTAAAAATGTGTTTCTTCAGAAAAATGCATTTCAACTTTCAAAGTTTTGTATCAGCTCATCTCATTGCTGTTTGTGATGGTGGTGGTTGTTTGGGTTCAGAAGCAGATGCCTCAGTTCAAGGCATCATTGTCATATGTCCATCTCAGGCATTTACTTGGCTTTATAACTTACATATTTATTTATTCACTCATGCCTTTGTATCCCATTGCACTCCACCCCCTCTTCCATGACAATCCCATCTGGTGGACTCACTATGTATCCTTTGTTCTTGCCGAGGACAGCCTTTTTATAGAGTGATTGAGGGAGAGCATCCTATGTATTCTCTTTTCATTTTTGTTCTTTCTGAACCTTGCCTTTTGTTAAAATTTCTCTTCTAATGTAACCCTCAAAGCAATTTTCTAGGGAAATAGTGGAGAATGGTGGGAAAAGGCCCAGGTTTAGAGACAGAAGACCTGTGTGGGATACAAGATTCAGTGGAGAACTAGGTACTTCTATGTTATGAGCAAATCTAATCTCAAAGAGTCTTCTACAAAATCATTCCTTTTAACATTATAGTTTGAGAAAAAATTGCAGTCACAGAAATAGGCAATACACGTTTAAGAAAGCTCAACTCCCATCCCAGTGTGGGAAACCGATTCCCCTATGTTGGGCAATTCTAAGGTAGGGCTCTTAGCTGTGACAGCTGTAAATATGAATGTTCTAGGGAAGAAGGTCACAAAGTGAGCTGAGGAAATGAAGCTTCCAAATATACACACAGACCCTGTTTACGATGTTTGTAAGCCAGTCTTTCAGAACTCAGCTTAGATATCCCCAAAGAGAGAATGTTTAATAGCTGTGAGACACCCAGGCCAATCCATGGAACTTATTAAAGCCTTAAGTAACTGAGAAATAATATTAGTATTGCTAATATCATCAGGACTACAGCAAAGAATGGTTGGTGATACCTGTTGAGAATGAGGATTGACATTGTCTCTACAGGGATATCCAAGCTGAGTCAGCAGATTACTTTTTCCCCTTTTCCATGTTGCTGTCTACCATCCTTCCTATTGCCCGGTTGCCTGGTGCTTGGTGAGAAGAAACACCATGATCCTGGAATTACTTCCTCTTTTTCTAATTTCCCAGCTTCAAATTCCTGAAACCATCTTACTTTCTTTAGGAACAACACTTGGTGTCACTGGAAATATTCAGTCTTTTTCTCATGTTACGTTTCTAGTCTCCACTGAAATGCAAGTTAATGAGTGCTTCTAATAATTTTTGCTTTGAAAGAGTATCTTTGCTAATACCAAATACCATTCACTCTTTGGGTTTCTATATGACAGTGTGATTGGGTTGTGGCATCTTTAAATTTCCTACACCCCACATCCAATGGTTTGAGGAGTTTTATCAGCTCTACCTTAAAAAAAAATACTCCAAATCTAGCTACATTCAATCTTCTCTACTATGCCTTGTGTATATATATATTTTTTGCTCCTCAAAAGCTAATTTTAGCATCGAACAGCCCACATAATCCTTCCAAAGGTTAGTGGCTCTTATCACTACTCTGTTCAAAATCTCCCATGCCCTTTCCATTACAGTTAGAACAAAATCCAAAGACTATCATGTGATCTTCTTCTCCCTCACATCTGTCTTCCTTCCATTGTTATCCCACCAGAGTCACTGTGTGCTTCTGAGCTCATTCCTACCTCACGTTCTTTGTACCTGTTGCTCTCTCTTCAGGATGTATTCTTCCTGATAACAGCATGGCTGTATCCTTTTCTTAATTTATTCTTCTGCTCATATTTTATTTTCTGGGACATAACTTCTCTTATCACCAAATAGCCTCTTCTTCCGTTATTGCTCTCTATCACCCAACCTTGTTTGATTTTCTTTATAGCATGTATCATTAATTAACAGTAAATTGTATTTGTTATTATTAGTTTATTCACTAGAAAAAGAGAGCATATTCTCTTCATTGCTCTAGCAATAACACTTAGAACATACCTGGCATATAGAAGACAATAGTGAATGCTAAGATCAGTGTGGCCATTTAGATATAATTATTTTGTTAGAATCCAGTGAGAACAGCGTGTTGCATAGGGATATCCTGGGAATTTAAATAAGTTTCCTATTTAAGATGGAGAACAGCAACAGTAAAATGTGAAACAGGCAGAGAACATGTGTCAGATGGAAAGTAAAATAAAGAATTTCTTTAATGGAGGACGAAGAATGAAAATAAAAGAAAAAAATTTGAAACAGAATTTAAGAGACTTAACGGTGAACATATGCATGGAATTATTTAAAATGGGTGATGAAGTAAATTAATGATGAGTATACTAAAATTTCAGTAATCAATAGGTTTTAATGCTAATGAGACATTGTTTTCTCAAAGCATTTCAACATATGGTGACAGACTACAGTTCATAATGATATATTGTCCGTAGCAATTAAATTATTTTCCTTGAAAGTCTGACTTTTTATTCACTTTGTTTTGATTAATGTTATGGCTTCTCAGAAAGTGAATTAAGTGGGCAAACCTAAAAGCTTTTTGCTTTGTTATTGTTGTTTTTAATCTGTTTATGATGATATCATTAGAAGGGAACTAAAATTATTTTATAAATTCTGTTATCGTGGATTTGTTTGGAGTGAAGTATATTTATCTCTTTTACTAAATACATGAAATATAGTTAATATGTTACATAAAACAGAGACTTTGGTCTTAATGGCTGTAATATGATTTTAGTGAAAAAATGTTTGTATGGCAAACTTTTAGGGTTTAATAAGCAATAATAATGCAAATAAAATCCAGAGACAAATTACAACAGGAATGTAGAGCCTACTATACAATTATAACTATGAAGCTACCAAACGCATAGAGTTACTTTTTCTCTCATGTTATAGAGTTAATATGATTTATGTTTCATGTATATTTATTGAATACCTATAAGTCATTGCAAGGCAGTATGGGAGGCATATATGCCTAACACAGTATTCCTACTCTCAAGAAATAGAAAACTTAATGAACTATAATGCATAGTTATAAATTATATTATCTGTTATGAAAATTAAATAACATAGAGATGCTTGGCATAGGAAATGTTTAAATAAATGTTGCTATCATACTTTATAATTTGGGAGAAACAACAGAATATCGTTTCAGAGTAGTAATGCTTGAGTTCAAATCGCAGCTCTCTCCTTTGAGACCCTGGCCTTGCTTCTCTAAGCTCCAGTGTCCTCTTCTGTCATTATAAATATGAAAATTAATATAAATTACCTGGCATAGCACCTGGCACTACTCTGTATATACCATTGTGCTCTGACACAAACACCTTGTAATATTAATTCAATCTTCCAATTGTTTTTTCATTGGAAACTTATACTTGGTTTCTGCACATTGGAAAATGCTTTTCGTGAGCATCTCAGGATTTCTATATAAGGAATATTAAAACTTCAGCTCTAGTCATGCCAGGTTGATTTTTTCCCTTTTTGTTCTGATGAACTGATGAAGAACAACATAATCGAAGGAAATATTCTGTACAAAGATCATTTTACAATCCGTCATTAGGCACAACTACTCAGGTTTCACTGATTTCAGTAGATATTGTTCAGACTATCTTCTCCCCCCATACCATCATTATCCTCTAATAATAGAGTTTACAAGACATTTTAAGAGACCAATAAAAAGCAAGTTCCTAAGAGAAAATTAATGAATTACCTTTTCCAAAACTTCATTAACTGTGAGAAACCTACTATTGACCATGATGTTAATGGTAACTATTCTGTTCATCAATGTGTTTATAATTCATATAGCAACTCATGGTTCTAAACATCTGATGATGACAAGCAATTATAATAATTATGGATTTTGTTGTATGTGCAGAGTAGCACTGGGGCTATGTAACAGTAAAATAGGGTTGTAATTTAAAGTAATATTTTACATTTTTATGCAGTTGAGAACTGCACTTCTGATTTGAAAAATCACAGAAAAGTCTTACTTCTATTGGGTTGATTTAAATATGTTTGTCCTATCACAGGCATGCTACTCCAAAGATAATTTCAAGGGAAAAAAAAAAAAGATCAGAATTACTTAAGCATTGGAATGGGCATGTATCTGCACCTACTAACCTTTCTATACACAATAAAATTCAATCCATACGCAAACCAGTATTCAGGTCTGAAACAGTGGGAGGTCCGACAAGATCAATGTTTACATAGACATTAGAAAGTGCTTTCCAGGGGTGCCTGGGTGGCTCAGTGGGTTAAAGCCTCTGCCTTCCGCTCAGGTCATGATCCCAGGGTCCTGGGATTGAGCCCCACATGGGGCTCTCTGCTCAGAAGGGAGCCTGCTTCCCTCTCTCTCTGCCTGCCTCTCTGCCTGCTTGTGATTTCTCTCTGTCAAATAAATAAATAAAATCTTTTAATTTAAAAAGCATATAATTGATATTTCATAGTGAGACTTTTTTTTAATGTTTACATACTGGAATAGAAATGCTGTCTACCTTTAACAATAGAAGCTCCTTTTTATAGGTTCTACAGCCTTTTTTTGGTGGGGGGCAACTAATTATAATTTTATTATTTATTTATTTTTTATTTTTTTAAATTGTGTTATGTTAGTCACCGCGCAGTACATCATTAGTTTTCGATATAGGATTTCATGATTCATTGTTTGCATATAATACCCAGTGCACCATGTAATCTGTGCCCAGCCTTGAAGAAAGGCCACAAGTCCCAAACCACTTTTCTTAACAGTTTGCATCAACTCTGACTTCTTTTTCTGATCCTGCAAATTAAATACTGTTGCTTGTAGCACTGAATCATGTCATCGCTAACATTGTTCTAGCTGTAATTGCTTTATGTAGGCAAGTTTCAAATGAAAAGATTTTCAAAGAAAACTTCTAGTGGCAGCCAGCTAAGAAGCTGCTTTGGGGGTGTGGAGAAAGAGGGGAAGGGGAGAGGGGAGTTGGCTCTGGCGGGTGCTGAGGAGGCAGTGACACAGTTGCTCATACCTTCACTATGGAAGTTCAGAACAGTTGGGATAATATCTACATTTTTGGCAGAATCCATGCCCATAAAATCTGCAGGTTAGAACTTAAAAAAAATTCTTCCTTATGTAAGGTTGGCATCCAGAGTAAGGCATCATTTCTTTGACAAGAAAAGCCATTTTTCTGTGAGACATTTAATTAGTGGAGCCGCTTCTCTCTAAACTCTACGTTTGACATCACCTCCTATTAGACCAGGCGAGGCCAACAGTATTGATTTTAGATGACTTATGCAGTTTTTCAGTAACCCCAAAGCCTGCTGTTTTTAAGTTAATATAACCTGGGGAGAAAACAGCATATATTTTGGGAGCAAATCCATATTTATTTTATGTTTCTGTGGGACCAAGATATCTACCTGTGTTTACAGAGTTTCTATGCCAGACTATTTTAAGGTGTAGGAAAAGTAATACTAAAAAAAGAACAAGTAAAATGTCTTCCATTGAAAGCACTGAATACATTTAATTTCATATAAAATGCCGCTTCATTCCCCAACCTCTTTCAATTCCCTGAAGGTTAATGCCCACTAAAAATACAAACACAAATATTTATTTTTGTTTTCTTTGGATTAAAGAGACAATCTCTAAAGGGCATTTCAAATGCATTTCATATTCAAAAATAATGTTGGATGTGACCTTAAGAAATGCCTCAATCCAGAAGTTTTCTTTGTGTTTATGCATTCACATTCACTGCTGGCCAGGTTGCTGGTTTTTATGGTTGAAAAATGCCCCACAAGGACAGATCAGAAGGATTTTTATGGTATTTATATTACATAATATAAAATCATATCATCATCCAGAACTGATTACAAATAAAAAAAAACTAATTTCAGTATTTTATTATTAACATTTTCCCTAGGAATACATCTAAACGATTAAAGCTACAATCATAATAAATTCACTTTTCATATTTGTGGCATAGTATTTGTTAGTCTAAAGACACAATGAAACCATTCTCAGTGCCCAGTCTCCATGGTCTTACCACAGACTGCCTCCTTCTCAATTCTCACATATCTTTCACTTACTCACTCCATTCCAGACACACTGGCCCTTCTGTGTATCCAAATAAACAATCACACTCTCCTCCTTGTTTCTGCATGTCCTGTCACTAAGCCTGGAGCATCCTTCCATCCCCACTCTTCACCCACCGCCTACATTTGTTCACATGACTCACAGCCTCACTGGATTCAAATCTCTTTTCAAATGTCATTTCTCTAGGGAGGCCTTCCCTTGCCACCTTATTTCATTTAATACCCCATCAATATTTACACATACTGCTTTACCTTTCTTCCTGGTTTATTGCCTTTCTTCTTCACTTGGATGTCAAGAGACCTAGAAGAGGGAAATGAGTTTTGTTTGGTGCTGTGCCCGGAGCACCGGGAACAGTGCTGACACATGTACATGCTCAGTAAATATTTGCTGGTGAAACGCAGGCTGCTCAGGGTGTGGAGCACTCTGATATGTTAGCTCACTGAAGGCTCACAGGACCCTAGTGGTTGGTAAAAACCAATGAGGGAGTAGCCGGGAGAAGTCGGGTATTCTGCCTATGACCAGGAGAGGGAAAGAAAATTAGAACTATTATACCCTCTCATCTCATAGCAAAGGCAGATTTGAACTAAAGGCAAAGTGGTGGTATGGTGTGATGTGTTCATATGACATCTGGTATAGGAGCTACCCAAAGCTGGTGTGCTATCTTTGAGTAAGCTCAGAAAATGTCCATGAGGCATTAACCACTACTGTGGCTGAGACCCCAAAATCCTGATCTCTAATTACAAATGCAAAAAAGGAATATGCTACCCCATATGCCACCAAAATTGCCCTCTGGATTCATTTCTACCCTGTGGTATGTATCTAACTCTGAGAAGATAAAATGAGAAAATTAAGCTCTTGAAACTCATTTTCATAGTTTTGTGTTTTCAATCCCCAATGCTAATGATCTTTTAATGCAGACTTTATCTGTGAATTCTATTTATTCTGAGTGGTCATTAACATTTGCTAGCTAATGCATTTATTTATTCATGTTAGGAAATAGAAATGCAGAATATGTGTTGGATTCTTTGATTATCAGCAGAGAGCTCAAGAACATTCTTAGAATAATGTTGGCCACAAGTTTTAAACAAATAACAGGCTCTTGTGTACCCGAAATACATGGTCCTTAAAGAAATCCCCTGAATAAAGCATTAGGTTTAGGTCAGTAACAAGTTTATATAAATTAACAATGCCAATTTCTTTGGGCTTAATAACTTTTCCTACAGGTTTGGTGGCTAAATATAAACCACTGGTCTTTTAAGTGGGAGGAAATCTTGCTTATTTCCATGAAAATATGTAACTTTTGATTGTTTAACTCTAGAATAACACTGGACCTGTCAGGATTAATTAAACATAAATTAATGACCCAATAGTTAGATGAAAACCATTATCCACTGTGCTACCAATTAAAACAAAAGCAGAAATGAATCTATGACAAAGGAGACCATCACTGATTATCCAAAACCATAAAAACATCCATTATTTGCAGTCTCCATGACTCATCATTCAAATGTATGTGCAGTTCCAGCTACATTAACATTTCCAAAAAAGCTTTTCTAATACCTGGCCTGAATCCTCCCTCTTTTTCTAATCATGCCCTACATCCTGGCCACTGCCCTCACTTCTACCCTCTTGAGACGTTTTTACTACTGGTGACTGTCAAGCCATGTTCTTTTCACAAGAAATAACAGGGTTGGAGAGGATGCGAGGATGTGGAGAAAAAGGAACTCTTCTATACTGCTGGTGGACATGAAAATTGGTGCAGCCACTAGAGGAAAGGGTATGATGATTAATCAAAAAAAAAAAAAAAGAAGTATCATATGATATCAGCCACAGCAACTTCTTTCAAGATATGTCTCCAAAGGCCAAGAAAACAAAAGCGAAAATGAACTTTTGGGACTTCATCAAGATCAAAAGCTTCTGCACAGCAAAGGAAACAGTCAACAAAACAAAAGGCAACCCACGGAATGGGAGAAGATATTTGCAAATGACAGTACAGACAAAAGGTTGATATCCAGGATCTATAAAGAACTCCTCAAACTCAACACACACAAAACAGATAATCATATCAAAAAAATGGGCAGGAGATATGAACAGACACTTTTCCTATGAAGACATACAAATGGCTATCAGACACATGAAAAAATGCTCATCATCACTAGCCATCAGGGAGATTCAAATTAAAACCACATTGAGATATCACCTTGCACCAGTCAGAATGGCAAAAATTAGCAAGACAGGAAACAACGTGTGTTGGAGAGGATGTGGAGAAAGGGGAACCCTCTTACACTGTTTGTGGGAATGCAAGTTGGTGCAGCCACTTTGGAGAACAGTGTGGAGATTCCTCAAGAAATTAAAAATAGAGCTTCCCTATGACCCTGCAATTGCACTGCTGGGTATTTACCCCAAAGATATGGATGTAGTGAAAAGAAGAGCCATCTGTACCCCAATGTTTATAGCAGCAATGGCCACGGTCGCCAAACTGTGGAAAGAAACAAGATGCCCTTCAACGGACGAGTGGATAAGGAAGATTTGGTACATATACGAGATGGAGTATTATGCCTCCATCAGAAAGGATGAATACCCAACTTTTGTAGCAACATGGACGGGACTGGAGAAGATTATGCTGAGTGAAATAAGTCAAGCAGAAAGAGTCAAATATCATATGGTTTCACTTATTTGTGGAGCATAACAAAGAACATGGAGGACATAGAGAGATGGAGAGGGGAAGGGAGTTGAGGGAAAGTGGAAGGGGAGATGAACCATGAGAGACTATGGACTCTGAAAAACAACCTGAGGGTTTTGACGGGGCGGGGGGTGGGAGGTTGAGGAACCAGGTGGTGGGTAATAGGGAGGGCACGTATTGCATGGAGCACTGGGTGTGGTGCAAAAACAATGAATACTGTTACACTGAAAATAAAAAAAAAAAGAAGTATCATATGATAAAGTAACTTTCCTTCTGAGTGTTTAGCAAAAGGAAATAAAAACACCAATTTGAAAAACTATATGTGCCCTTATGTTTATTACAGCATTATTTACAATAGCTAAGATATGGGGCAGCAACCTGAGTGTCCATTGGTAAACAAATGAAGAAGAAGATGTACATGTTTATGTGTGTGTGTGTGTGTGTACATATATTACTCAGTTATTAAAAAAGAAAAAAATTCTTACCATCTTGCCATTCATGACAACGTGGATGGACCTAGAAGTTATTATGCAAAGTGAAACAAGCCAAAGATAAATACCATATGATATCACTTACATGTGGAATTTAAAAAACAAAACAAATAACAACAAAAGAAACAGACTCATAGAGAACAAACTTGTGGTTGCCAGAGGGGATGAGGGTGGGAGATGGGTGAAATAGGAGAAGGGGATTAAGAGGTACAAACTTTGAGTTACAAAATAAATAAGTTATCAGAATGAGAAATACAGCATAGGGAATTCAGTCAATAATTAAAAAAATAAATACATGTCTTTTTTTTTTTTCTATATTGGAAGTTTCACTGAAAGGGAAGTCAGCTTCACAAACACCTTGAGTTAAAATACTACCAAAACTCAGTGGGTTTCCCTGTTGTATGTATGTATGTATGTATGTATGTATGTATGTATGTATGTATTTGACAGACAAAGATCACAAGTAGGCAGAGAGGCAGGCAGAGAGAGGGGTGGAGCAGGCTCCCCACCAAACACGGAACCTGAGGCACGGCTCCATCCCAGGACCCTGAGATGGTGACCTGAGCCAAAGGCAGAGACTTTAACCCACTAAGCCACCCAGGTGCCACTCCCTGTTGTTTTTAAATGCATTTGGGTCACAGTAGTGACTAGTTGTCTTGAACAGTCTCTCATCAAAGTAGTATATAGGTCTGCTGCTTTAATTTGGCCACCTGTACATCTAGGTCAAAAATTTTAAAAATTAACAGCTTCTGGTAAAAATGATCTCCAGTGATGATTCTTTTATTATTAATAAGTTCCATTAATAGAACACAGAAGGATTTCCCTTGCAATGTAGACTGAAGACTGGGTCCTTTCTCGTTGCTCATCTCCGACAATCTCCATGGCAAAGTTAAAATATAAAAAGCTTCTTCATGACACTTTGAGGACCTCCTTGAATATAAGCTACATATATATATATATAAGTAAGCCAAGTAGGTTATGTTTAAGAGACTACAATAGCATCACTTAGCTTAATCCATGCCAGTCACGAATTAGATACTTAGGAATTCTAATCTGTGTTATTCTCAGTCAGTAGCTTCGTTCTGTTCAAAGTTATTCTGGGTACTCATCTCTCTGTGTTTATAGTGATCACAATGATAAGTTTTTAGGATAAATATAGCATATACTATATGCCTGGCTCCAATGAAGTCACTTTGTACTATTTACTCAGCGTAACACTTATAGCAGAGACCTAAACTGTGATTGGCTCATAAGGTAGAATCAGTTCCAAACTCAGGACATAAACCTTTGCAATCCCTTTATAGAATAATAAGGAAGGAGAGGTAAGATGACAAGGATGAGGATAAAAAAAAGGAAAAGAAAAAAAAAAGAGACAAAGGGATATTTGCCAGAAGGATAATAATAAAGAGATGAAATCATGTCAGATATGTAAGGTACTCACAGAAAGTAACCCAAGCAATTTCTGCTTTGCTTACACTTGACGATGCTGTGCAGATGACTGACATGAAGACTCTGAGCTGTGAAAACTCTTGGCAAGCTTCCCTGTACTAAAAAGGCCCCCGACATTCTCCCATTGGTGAGGGGACTGCAAACACCAGTGCTATTAATATCTTGCATTGCATGTATCCTCAATTTTAAAAATGTCTTAGGTTTTTTTGAGTACTTACTATGTGTAAGGCAACATGTTATAAATATACATTATAAAGATATAGGAGACATGGTTCTCACTCTTCACAATGTATTTTTGACGTTTCTCTTACCAAATCTTGCCAGAAGAGTTTCTCTTCTCCATTGGTTGCCAGTGTGCTTGCCCTGTAACTTGTTTTGGCCAAGGGGATGTTATCATCATTGTGCAAACAAAAGCTTAACACTGGCTTATTCAGTGGACGTCCTCTTTGTGACATGAGAACATATTCCTAATGGACACAGAAGCAGATCATCATCTATCACCAAACTGAAGCAGAAATACTGCAGTTGAACTAACGTTTATTAGAAACAAATGCTCATTATATTTTGACATCATGATTTCTGAGGCTGTTACATAGCAAAGGTAGACTATTCACTAATAGAGATAGTAGTCTGGTCCCTCTCTAAACTTCTTTTAGACCTCCTTGTAACACTCGGCATTTGAACTTTCTTTCATGTCTTTAAACACACTACGTTTATTCTGACTTTGTGACCCTTGGGCAAGCTTTTCACTCTGCCTGGATTTTCTTTCCCATGGGTGGACTTGCTGCTCCTTCTCATCTTTCAGGTTTCAGCTTAACCATTTACTAGGTAGGGAGGTATTCTCAAACCACAATGTCTAAATGTCTAAATACAGACACCGCCCCCCCACCCCGTTTTCTCTGTACCTATCACATACATCGTTTATGGTATTCATAGTGTTGAGCACAATTCATAAACATTTGTTTTCTTATTCATTGTCTTTATGGCTACTTCCTTCAGATCAGATAATACATAAATATTTTTCTCTAATGTAACTAGAACAAGCCACACAATGCCTTTTCAGTGATAACTACATAAATGAATCAACTCCGATGAGTGGTTTTATCCCATTTACCATTCCCAAACCCCCACAGAAACCACATGAATACCACGAACAGTTAACAAACTCACAGATAATAAAAAATGTGTCCTCTTTGGACGGAGAGCTTTTTTCTATCTTTTTTCCTACTTTGAACAGTCTAGTATTTTATTTTTTAAAAGTGCAACATCTGAAATAAGCATGTCTGATAGGCTGGCAATTCCAAGCTGGTGCTCTGAAGTATGGTCAGATATTTTTGTTTTTGTTTTTTTCCCACCATACTCTTCCTGGAACCTATCGTTTTTGTATTTTCTAGGTCATTGATTAAGAAAATAAAGATTTAATAGTAGGAATATATTCATATTCATCAAATTCTGGTTGCAACTGGTACATTTAAACATCAATTTTATTTTTTTTTTCCAGCTTGACACTTCACTCTATGGTTTTCTGATGTAACTGGATAGCATGCATCATCCTATGATTTGTTTCTTCCAAACCATTTGGCTTTAATAGTATATTCAAAAATTGCAAGAAAAGGCTGTTATTTTTTTCCTTCACACTTTTATTCCATTTTCCTTTCAATCAGTATAAATCTATTTTCTAAATTATTTGCTAGATATGAGCACAAATTCTTGCAAAATATATAGATGTATAAATACATATAAAATCTACAATTATTTTATAGTATAACAAAGAAGTCTACTTAAAGATCAGTCATGTATTTATCATCAGTCTCCTCTATCCAAAGCACTGAGTATGCTTTTTATATTTTGACATTTCTTTTTTCAGGAGTTATTTTGCTATTTGAATAAGCTTCTATAAGAAAGAAAAGTTAATAAGCTCCAAGGCTCAAATTATAAGATGACACAAACTACACAGTAACAAGTGTGCATTAGTTATTCTCTAATTTATATTCAAAATTGGAGAGATAATTTGCAAACACCTCATAATAAATCCTGAGCTAAAAGAAATGTTTGTCAAATTTTTCTCTCACTTTCCTTTCCGTGGTATGCAGATGTTCAGTTTTAAATTTGTCACATTTTCATACTTCCTTCTATACTGCTTGCTTTCTTTGATTTCTTTCCAAAAAATAAAACAAAAAGCAAGCAAATTAAAATTCATAACTATGAAACAAATTTTCCAAAGACATTCTTTATATATTTTTTTCCTTTCCTTTCCCCCTTTTCCCAAAGTTCTGCTTCTCAATTATTTTCCCATAAGTTTAGTCTACCTTGGAATAACTAACCATTAGGAACATTATATACTCCATCTCCCAAGATTTAGTATCACCTTTCTTGCCAATATCTGACATCTTTTTTTTTTCAGACCTACAAACTCATTATATTTCAAACTGAACAAAGAATTAGTCTCAAAACAACTGTTTATCTCAGTTTTGTATTCCTGTCTGAAACATACCAATGTATTGGAACCAGAATTTAAATTTTTCAAGTTCCTAAAACTCTACATCATTTCACACACAGATCTTTCTGATTACCTTCACCATACTTGTTGCTATTTCTTTAGTCCATTAACTCTTCACTGGACACTGCAGTAGCTCATTCCATCCCCAACTCCTAAAATCTATTCTGCATCTGCTGTATGGTTCAGTTTTATAAAGACCAACTCTGCTTATGTCTTTTGCTTGTTCAGAAACTTCCAAGAGTAGACTCTTCCACATCAGTCAAAGTCAGGTACAAATTCAGTCTGCCACTGGGGTGTTCCATTCCTTGACTCCTAACCTGTTTTATTCTTCCCAGCCACCACCTGCCTTCATGAAATCCTTCCTTCTCCCTCTGCTGGATCTCAAATGTGTGCTCTAGGTTTAAATAATTCCTACACGTTTGGATATTTTTCTCTAATTCTTTTCCCCTGCAAAGATTCTATCCATGTTTTCAGGATTGCCACAAATTCCTTTTATCTATGAAATAATCACTGAGCACCTGTAGTCATTAAATCTCTAAGCCATAGTGTTTTGACCTCTTTCATGATACTTCTTAACATAAGTTAGTTAGATTTTATTTTTTTTTAAAGATTTTTATTTATTTATTTGACAGAGAGAGATCCCAAGTAGATGGAGAGGCAGGCAGAGAGAGAGAGAGAGAGAGGGAAGCAGGCTCCCTGCTGAGCAGAGAGCCTGATGTGGGACTCGATCCCAGGACCCTGAGATCATGACCTGAGCTGAAGGCAGTGGCTTAACCCACTGAGCCACCCAGGCGCCCCAGTTAGTTAGATTTTAGATCTAACTATATCTTGGCCAGTGGAGAGGGGACTATATTAATTGGGATTATACTGCAAATAACTCTGAACTAAATGGAAACTGAGAACTCCATTATGTGTGTGTATAGTCTGACATACATACTCTGATTGATTTGTGCACCTAGAATACCATTAATGAAAACATATGTGCTTATTACTCTAGTGGACAAAAAATGGAAGGAACCAAAATTTCTTTCCTTATACTTTCCCACCACTAGTGTCAAGGCAAGATACTCATGGACTAGGCATTCTGCTTTGAATGAATGTGATTGGCAATAATCGTACAGACAGTGACATTTTTTTAAACCATTCTAGGTATCATTGGGTGTATCAGTGACCTCTATTTGCATAAGGAACCACCTTAACACTTTGTGTCTTAATCTAACTCTGTAGCATAGCAACTTGGACTGGATGCAGTTGGATAGTTCTGGATAGACTTGTCTCATCACCCATCAGTTTATCTGAGAGTTCCAGGGAGCCTCAGCTAGTGACTTACCTCTTATCCTCGTGGTCTTCCATCTTTCATCAAGTTCAACCAGGCCCTCCTGCAGCAGCTGAGCAGGATGCCAAGAAAATAAGCAAAAATATTCAATGCCTCTTGAAGTCTGACCTCAGAATGGCTACACCATTACTTCTTTCTCACTCTATTTATAACAAGAGCTTCAAAGTCACACTAAAAAGGGCGTACTACATGGGGTGCTCAAATAAAAATTTTTTAACAGCTCCGTATAAACAAGAGGAATCCTTCCACATTCACATCTCTTGAGTTCAAGCTTTTCGCAGAGATTCCCTGGCTCAGCCCTGACTATCAGAAACTGAACCTGCTTTCCCTGATGCATGTCCTCCGGGGTTTTTATATCAGTATTGCAAAGGGAATTACTTTAATTGGCTTGTTTACTCCTTATACTCGTTTGGAGAGATGGGGGCTTAATTATTAATGAACCAACTGTTTTATTTAGGAGAAAAAAATTCAAAAATGACATGAAATAAAACATTTGATGATGAGTCTAACATTACCTGTACTTCATCTAATTAAACAATTAACAACCAGCACCTATTTAATATATTTTTTCTTTTCTCCTCTAAGATATATAATCCTACCAATCCATATATGTATTTTTTAAAGGAAATTCCCCATACTAATGGGGTTTAGAGCCTTAACCTAAGAAGCTGAGCTGGGAATGAGAACAAATAGTACAGGCACAGGGTTCATGAAGCCAGGAGTCTTTCTTGCATTCTGAAGTGGTCATTTTTGAAAGCATTCATTGGTTGGGCAGGCCATCTATAGGGACACCTAAATAATTAGGAGTTAAGAAGGGGATTAATAGTTCTGGAGAATCTATAAAGGAGTATAGATAAATGAAAGGTGGTACAGAAGAAAGTTCTAGTTCTGGGTAGATGTCCTAAGAAAAGCAGGGTAATTAAGACAAGTGGAGCTCCTAGGGGATCCAAAATATTCCTCGCTGATCACGATTAAGATGAAAGAACATGGAAGCACAATCCTATGATAGGAGACAAAGCAGATCACAAAATGGAAACCCAGAGGTAATCACTTGACTACACACTAGTAGCTCTGATTGGCAGAAATGACTGTAGATAGAGACCCTTGTGAAAAGACCAATTCAGGGAAATATATAGAAAGAATTATTTATATCTCTCTATCATCTATCTATCTATCCATCTTAAAAGATTTCTTTATTTATTTCAGAGATGGGGTAACTGGGGAGGGGCAGAGGGAGAAGGAGAGAGAGTCTTAAGCAGACTCCACACTGAACATAGAACCTGACTCAGGGCTTGATCCCACAACCCTGAGGTCATGACCTGAGCTGAAACCAAGAGTTGGATGCTTAACCAACTGTGGTACCCAAGTACATCATGTATATGTTCTAATTAAGTAAATAATTACAAATTCTTTAGTGTATTTAACGTGTTTTAGCATTTTTTTTTTTACAAATTATAGATACTGCTTTACCTATCGGTATCCAGTAAATATCTAGTGAATACCAAAAAATGTTGTTGCTCCAGAGATAGAGATCTGCAATCCTGATCCTGCTTCAAGAAAGGATTCAGTGATTAGCTGCAAATGCATGGTTGTACAAAAGCTTTAGCTGTTAGTCTGCCTCAGCTTTTGAGTCAAGATCAAGCTTTTCTAGAGAAGCTATCCAGTGACTGAACAAGACGGTGATACAAAAGCCTGTTTCTGCCCGAGTTGGGACTCGTCCAACAGCTAATCTTTGTTTAGGAGCTCCTTGTTGAAGATGTTGTATTATAGTTACCATGTTATTAATTGCTTTAGATCTGATTGGTTATGGTACTGAACAGTATGTTATAATATGGATTCTTTGTGGTAGCCAGGAGTTTCATTTGGTCTATAGTATAGGAGAATGGAAGTAAAAGTAAAAGTTATGAAGGTACTTTGAAAACTGCATAAAAGAGTTAATTTTTATGAATGCTTGATTAACAATAATAACTAGAAAACAGTAACTATTGAAACTCAAAGATAATGTAAATCTTTACTCCTTTTCCAAGTCCCATCTTCCATCCAGATCATTCTTTCCTAGCATGTATTGAAACTTCTCTCCTATTCCATTCTTTTTTAGTAAATGAGCACATAACTACTCTGATAGCGCAAATGGAAGAAAATCCCAAGGGGAAATAATATGGATTGAGTGCTAAGTAACTAAAAAAGATTCTATAACCCCTCAATGAAATAAATAAACTGGGTATGAAGTTCATTGCACTGACGACAATGGTGTGGTAGAATGGAAAACAAATTCAGGAAGGGCACCTGGGTGGCTCAATGAGTTAAGCCTCTGCCTTCAGCCCAGGTCATGATCTCAGGGTCCTGAGATCGAGCCTGCATCAGGATCTCTGCTCAGCAGGGAGCCTGCTTCCCCCTGCCTCTCTGCCTACTTGTGATCTCTCTCTCTGTCAAATAAGTAAATAAAACCTTTAAAAAAAAGAGAACAAAGACAGGGAAGAAAAACCGAGAAATGTAGGCAGCAATTAAAGATCTCCCTTGACTTTCAGTCAGTTTATGTCCTGATAAACCCATCGTAAGTTGAAACTATAATAATTTGAAAATGTATTTAATATACCTAACCTACTGAATGTCATATCTTAGCCCAGCTTACTTCAAAAGTGCATGGGATGCTCATATTACCCTACAATTGGTCAAAATAATCTAACACAAACCTCATTTTATAATAAGGTTTGTTGAATATCTGATGTAATTGATCAAATACTCTACTAAACATGAAAAGAAGAATGGTTGGGTACAGAATGTTTCTAACTGTATCCATTGTTTGCCCTTATAATCAAGTGGCTGACTGGAAGATGTGGCTCACTGTTGCTGCCTAGCATCATGAGAGTATCATATAGCATATCAGTAGCCCAGAAAAAAAAATCAAAATTCAAAATTTGAAGTATGATTTCTACTGAATGCACATAGTTTTTGCACCATCATAAAGTTAAAAAACTGTAAATCAAACCATTATAAATAGGGAACCATCTATATTCAGATTAAGGTCTGAAATTCACAAGAGCTGATAGAAATTGGGATATATCTTTTTTTCTTTTTCGTGAAAAGCGAATTTTCACTAAAATTATGCTGTCAGTGTAAGTGTCATCTTTCAGTTTCATAAACACGGATGGTTTTTAAACTTATTCTCCTCCAAAATTTATTTATATTTTACACAGAGCAGGGATAAAATTCTAACTTTTATGGCATAATCTAATATACAGACTGAAATATAATCTAGGAAATCTTAAATTATAGCATTCTAAATAACAGAGATTTTACTTATCAATGCTGTGTATCTAGAAGGACTAATTATTCATCTATCAATCCAATAACATTTGCACATATTTGTCAATCATTATTGAATTACAACATATTTCTTTCTTTTTTTTTTTTTTGATTAACATATAATGTATTATTTGCTTCAAGGGTACAGGTCTGTGAATCATTAGTCTTACACAATTCACAACACTCACCATAGCACATACCCTCCCCAATGTCCATCACCCATCCACCCTATCCCTCCCCCTCACCCCTCAGCAACCCTCAGTTTATTTCCTGAGATTAAGACTCTTATGGATTGTCTCCCTCCCCAGTCCCATTTTGTTTCATTTTTTCACTCCCTTCCCCCCATGAACCCCTCACCCTACCTCTCAAATACCTCATATCAAAGAGATCATATGATAATTGTCTTTCTCTGATTGACTTAGTTCATTTAGCATATTACCCTCTAGTTGCATCCACGTCGTTGCAAATGGCAAGATTTCACTTCTTTTGATGACGGCATAGTATTCCATTGTATATTATACCACATCTTCTTTAGCCATTCATCTGTTGATGGACATCTAGGTTCTTTCCATAGTGTGGTTATTGTGGAGATTACTGCTATAAACATTCGGGTGCATGTGCCCCTTCAGATCACTACATTTGTATGTTTAAGGTAAATACCCAGTAGTGCAATTGCTGGGTCATAGGGTATCTCTGTTTTTCAACTTCTACCATTGTGTGTTACAGACCTCTTGTCCCAAGCTGCTTTTAGGATTTTTCTTTGTCACTGATACTTGTAAGTTCTACTATTAGATGACAAGGTGTTGATCGATTTTTATTGATTTTGAGGGGGGGTTCTCTGTGCCTTCTGGATTTTGATGGTTGTTCCTTTTGCCAAATTAGGGAAATTCTCTGCTATAATTTGCTCCAATATACCTTCTGCCCCTTCTCTTTTTCTACTTCTTCTGGGATCGCAATTCTAATATTGTTTCATCTTACCGTATTACTTATCTTTTGAATCCTCACCTCGTGGTCCAGTAGTTGTTTATCTCTCTTTTTCTCAGCTTTATTCTCCATCATTTGGTCTTCTACATCACTAATTCTCTCTTTTGTCTCATTTATCCTAGCAGTAAGAGATTTTTGAGTGCACCTCATTAATAGTTTTTTAAAATTTCAACTTTAGGTTTCTTTTATTTCTCCAGAAAGGGATTCTCTAATATCTTCCATGCCTTTTTCAAGCCCAGCTAGCACCTTGATAACTGTCATTCTGAACTCTAGTTCTGACATCTTACTAAGGTCCATATTGATTAGGTCCTTAGCTGTCAATACTGCCTCTTATTCTTTTATTTGTTTTTTTTTTTTGCGAGTTTTTCCATCTTGTCATTTCATCCATATTAGAATAGTGAATTAGAGAACAAAATACTAAAAGGTAACAACGACCCCAGAAAAAATATAAACCAACCAAATTGGAAGAGACCTGAAACTGAGAAGGGGGCAGAAGAAAAAAATTTTATATATTTTTATATATTTAAATTTTAAAATATATATTTTAAATTATATATAATTCATATATATATAATTCATATACATATATAATTTAATATTATATATATATATATATATATATATTAGACTGGTGAATAGAATAAAGCCACACATTTGATTTTGTGTGTATTTTGGTCTGTTAGAAGGAAATTTTGCAGAAGGAAAAACTCATATATATCCACACACACAAAAACACACACACACATACATAAGTAAGGTAAACATGATGAAGGGATGGAATATGACTGTAAAGATAAAAATTAAGAAAGATTCTAAAAAAGGAATTGATAAGAAGTTGGTTGAAAAAAAAACAGTTAAAAAAAAAAAAAAGAAAGAAAGAATGCGATCAGGCTGGAGACTAGAACAAAGCCATGCCCTAGTTTTAGGTTATACTTTGATCTGCTAGAATAAATTGTATCCCATAATTTTAAAAAAAGAAAAACTTATATGAATACAAAAATAAAGTTAAATACAATGAAAGGATAGAATATGACTAAAACAATGAAAATTTAAAAAGATTTTTTTAAAAGGTATTGATAAGATAAAATAGTTTAAAATGTTCAAATAGGAAAGAGGAAAAATTTTAAAAAGTAAAATAAGAAAAAAATAAAATAAAATAAATTACTTTGAAAGATTAAAGAATCATGGGGAAAAAAACCATGAATTCTTTTTCTTTTTTTTTGAATTTTGCCAGTCTTTTTTTTTTTTTTACAATTGACAGGTTTTTTTGTTTGTTTTTTGTTTTTTGTTTGTTTGTTTGTTTTATAGTTTATTTATTTATTTTTTCAGCATAACAGTATTCATTGTTTTTTGCACAACACCCAGTGCTCCATGCAACACGTGCTCTCCCTATTACCCACCACCTTGTACCCCCAAACTCCCACCCCCGCCCCTTCAAAACCCCAGGTTGTTTCTCAGAGTCCATAGTCTCTCATGGTTCGCCTCCCCTTCCAATTTCCCCCAACTTCCTTCTCCTCTCCATCTCCCAATGTCCTCCATGTCATTTGTTATGCTCCACAAATAAGTGAAACCATATGACACTTAACTCCCTCTGCTTGATTTATTTTCACTCAGCACAATCACCTTCAGTCCCGTCCATGTTGCTACAAAAGTTGGGTATTCATCCTTTCTTTTTTATTTTTTTTATAAACATGTAATGTATTTTTATCCCCAGGGGTACAGGTCTGTGAATTACCAGGTTTACAAACTTCACAGCACTCACCATAGCACATACCCTCTCCAATGACCATAACCCCCTCCCCCTCTCCCAACCCCACCTCCCCCCAGCAACCCTCAGTTTGTTTTGTGAGATTGAGTCATTTATGATTTGTCTCCCTCCCAATCCCATCTTGTTGCATTTATTCTTCTCCTATCCCCCTCACCCCCCATGTTGCATCTCCATGTCCTCATATCAGGGAGATCATATGATAGTTGTCTTTCTCCGATTGACTTATTTCACTAAGCATGATACGCTCTAGTTCCATCCACGTCGTCACAAATGGCAAGATTTCATTTCTTTTGATGGCTGCATAGTATTCCATTGTGTATATATACCACTTCTTCTTTATCCATTCATCTGTTGATGGACATCTAGGTTCTTTCCATAGTCTGGCTATTGTAGACATTGCTGCTATAAACATTCGGGTACACGTGCCCCTTAAGATCACTATGTTTGTATCTTTAGGGTAAATACCCAGTAGTGCAATTGCTGGGTCATAGGGTAGTTCTAGTTTCAACATTTTGAGGAACCTCCATGATGTTTTCCAGAGTGGTTGCACCAGCTTGTATTCCCACCAACATAGGAGGGTTCCCCTTTCTCTGCATCCTCACCAGCATCTGTCATTTCCTGACTTGTTAATTTTAGCCATTCTGAATGGTGTGAGGTGATATCTCATTGTGGTTTTAATTTGTATTTCCCTGATGCCTAGTGACGTGGAGCACTTTTTCATGTGTCTGTTGGCCATCTGGATGTCTTCTTTGCATAAATGTCTGTTTATGTCCTCTGCCCATTTCTTGATTGGATTGTTTGTTCTTTTGGTGTTGAGTTTGCTACATTCCTTATAGATTTTGGATACTAGCCCTTTAACTGATATGTCGTTTGCAAATATCTTCTCCCATTCTGTCAGTTGTCTTTTGGTTTTGTTAACTGTTTCCTTTTCTGTGCAAATGCTTTTGATCTTGATGAAATCCCAATAGTTCATTTTTGCCCTTGCTTCCCTTGCCTTTGCCGATGTTCCTAGGAAGATGTTGCTACGGCTGAGGTCGAAGAGGTTGCTGCCTGCATTCTCCTCAAGGATTTTGATGGATTCCTTTCTCACATTGAGGTCCTTCATCCATTTGGAGTCTATTTTCGGGTGTGGTGTAAGGAAGTGGTCCAATTTCATTTTCCTGCATGTGGCTGTCCAATTTTCCCAGCAACATTTATTGAAGAGATTGTCTTTTTTCCATTGGACATTCTTTCCTCCTTTGTCAAAGATTAGTTGGCCATAGAGTTGAGGGTCTATTTCTGGGCTCTGTATTCTGTTCCACTGATCTATGTGTCTGTTTTTGTGCCAGTACCATGCTGTCTTGATGATGACAGTTTTGTAATAGAGCTTGAAGTCCGGAATTGTGATGCCACCAACTTTGGCTTTGTTTTTCAATATTCCTTTGGCTATTCGAGGTCTTTTCTGGTTCCATATAAATTTGAGGATTATTTCTTCCATTTCTTTGAAAAAAATGGATGGTATTTTGATAGGGATTGCATTAAATGTGTAGATTGCTTTAGGTAGCATAGACATTTTCACAATATTTATTCTTCCAATCCAGGAGCATGGAACATTTTTCCATTTCTTTGTGTCTTCCTCAATTTCTTTCATGAGTACTTTATAGTTTTCTGCATATAGATTCTTAGCTTCTTTGGTTAGGTTTATTCCTAGGTATCTTATAGTTTTGGGTGCAGTTGTTAATGGGATTGACTCCTTAATTTCTCTTTCTTCTGTCTTGTTGTTGGTGTACAGAAATGCAACTGATTTCTGTGCATTGATTTTATATCCTGACACTTTACTGAATTCCTGTACAAGTTCTAGCAGTTTTGGAGTGGAGTCTTTTGGGTTTTCCACATATAGTATCATATCATCTGCAAAGAGTGATAGTTTGATTTCTTCTTTGCCGATTTGGATGCCTTTAATTTCCTTTTGTTGTCTGATTGCTGAGGCTAGGACTTCTAGTACTATGTTGAATAGCAGTGGTGATAATGGACATCCCTGCCATGTTCCTGACCTTAGCGGAAAAGCTTTCAGTTTTTCTCCATTGAAAATGATATTTGCGGTGGGTTTTTCATAGATGGCTTTGATAATATTGAGGTATGTGCCCTCTATCCCCACACTTTGAAGAGTTTTGATCAGGAAGGGATGCTGTACTTTGTCAAATGCTTTTTCAGCATCTATTGAGAGTATCATATGGTTCTTGTTCTTTCTTTTATTAATGTGTTGTATCACATTGATTGATTTGTGGATGTTGAACCAACCCTGCAGCCCTGGAATAAAACACACTTGATCATGGTGAATAATCCTTTTAATGTACTGTTGAATCCTATTGGCTAGTATTTTTGTGAGAATTTTTGCATCTGTGTTCATCAAGGATATTGGTCTGCAGTTCTCTTTTTTGGTGGGATCCTTGTCTGCTTTTGGGATCAAGGTGATGCTGGCCTCATAAAATGAGTTTGGAAGTTTTCCTTCCATTTCTATTTTTTGGAACAGTTTCAGGAGAATAGGAATTAGTTCTTCCTTAAATGTTTGGTAGAATTCCCCTGGGAAGCCATCTGGCCCTGGGCTTTTGTTTGTTTGGAGATTTTTGATGAAAGTTTCAATCTCCTTACTGGTTATGGGCCTATTCAGGTTTTCTATTTCTTCCCGGTTCAGTTGTGGTAGTTTATATGTCTCTAGGAATGCATCCATTTATTCCAGATTGTCAAATTTGTTGGCATAGAGTTGCTCATAGTATGTTCTTATAATTGTCTGTATTTCTTTGGTGTTAGTTGTGATCTTTCCTCTTTCATTCATGATTTTATTTATTTGGGTGCTTTATCTTTTCTTTTTGATAAGTCTGGCCAGAGGTTTATCAATCTTATTGATTCTTTCAAAGAACCAGCTCCTAGTTTCATTGATTTTTTTCTATGGTATTTTTGGTTTCTATTTCATTGATTTCTGCTCTGATCTTTATGATTTCTCTTCTCCTGCTGGGTTTAGGGTTTCTTTCTTGTTCTTTCTCCAGCTCCTTTAGGTGTAGGGTTAGGTTGTTTACTTGAGACCTTTTTTGTTTCTTGAGAAAGCCCTGTACTGCTATATATTTTCCTCTCAGGACTGCCTTTGCTGTGTCCCACAGATTTTGAACCATTGTGTTTTCACTATCATTTGTTTCCATTAATTTTTTCAATTCTTCTTTAATTTCCTGGTTCACCCATTCATTCTTTAGAAGAATGCTGTTTAGTCTCCATGTATTTGGGTTCTTTCCAGCTTTCCTCTTGTGATTGAGTTCTAGCTTCAGAGCGTTGTGGTCTGGAAATATGCAGGGAATGATCCTAATCTTTCGATACTGGTTGAGACCTGATTTGTGACCCAGGATGTGATCTATTCTGGAGAATGTTCCATGTGCACTAGAGAAGAATGCGTATTCTGTTACTTTGGGATGAAATAGAACTGTGATGTCCATCTGGTCCAGTGTGTCATTTAAGGCCTTTATTTCCTTGTTGATCTTTTGCTTGGATGATCTCTCCATTTCAGTGAGGGGAGTGTTCAAGTCCCCTACTATTATTGTATTATTATTGATGTGTTTCTTTGATTTTGTTATTAATTGGTTGATATAGTTGGCTCCTCCCAAATTAGGGGCATAGATATTGAAAATTGTTAGATCTTCTTGTTGGACAGACCCTTTGAGTAGGATATAGTGTCCTTCCTCATCTCATATTATAGTCTTTGGCTTAAAATCTAATTGATCTCATATAAGAATTGCCACCCCAGCTTTCTTCTGATGCCCATTAGCATGGTAAATTGTTTTCCACCCCCTCACTTTAAATCTGGAGGTGTCTTTGTGTCTAAAATGAGTTTCTTGTAGGCAACATATTGATGGGTTTTGTTTTTTTATCCATTCTGATACCCTGTGTCTTTTGATTGGGGCATTTAGCCCATTAACATTCAAGGTAACTATTGAGAGATATGAATTTAGTGCCATTATTAGCCTGTAAGGTGACTGTTACTGTATATTGTCTCTGTACCTTTTTGATCTACTACTTTTAGGCTCTCTCTTTGCTTAGAGGACCCCTTTCAATATTTCCTGTAGAGCTGGTTTGGTGTTTGCAAATTCTTTCAGTTTTTGTGTTTCCTAGAAGCTTTTTATCTCTCCTTCTATTTTCAATGATAGCCTAGCTGGATAGAGTATTCTTGGCTGCATGTTTTTCTCGTTTAGTGCTCTGAATATATCATGCCGGCTCTTCTGGCCTGCAAGTCTCTGTGGATAAATCTGCTGCCAATCTAATATTTTTACCATTGTATGTTACAGACTTCTTTTCTCAGGCTGCTTTCAGGATTTTCTCTTTGTCACTTAGACTTGTAAATTTTACTATTAGGTGATGGGTGTGGACCTATTCTTGTTTACTTTGAGGGGGCTTCTCTGCATCTCCTGGATTTTGATGCTTGTTCCCTTTGCCATATTAGGAAAATTCTCTCCAAAATTCTCTCCAATAGACTTTCTGCTCCCCTCTCTCTTTCTTCTTCTTCTGGAATCCCAATTATTCCAATGTTGTTTCATTTTATGTTGTCATTTATCTCTTGAATTCTCCCCTCATGGTCCAGTCGCTGTTTGTCCCTCTTTTCTTCGGCTTCTTTATTCTCTGTCATTTGGTCTTCTATATCACTAATTTTTTCTTCTGCCTCATTTATCCTAGCAGTGAGAGCCTCCATTTTTGATTGCACCTCATTAATAGCTTTTTTGATTTCAACTTGGTTAGATTTTAGTTCTTTAATTTCTCCAGAAAGGGCTTTAATATCTCCAGAGAGGGTTTCTCTAATATCTTCCATGCCTTTTTCGAGCCTGGCTAGAATGTTCAGAATCATCATTCTGAACTCTTGATCTGACATATTACCAATGTCCATGTTGATTAAGTCCGTACCTTCCGTACTGCCTCTTGTTCTTTTGTTTGTGGTGATATTTTCTGCCTTGTCATTTTGTCCAGATAAGAGGATATGAAGGATCAAATAAAATACTAAAATGGTGGCAATGACCCCAGAAAAATGCGCTGTAACCAAATCAGAAGAGACCCCAAAATGTAGGGGGGAGAAAGGGATAAAAAGAGATTCAGAAAAAAAAAGAAAAAAATTTAAAAAAATAAAACAAATTAAGAAAAAATATAAAAAAGAAAGGAAAAAATATATATATTAGATAAACTAGTCAAAAAACGTTAAAAACGAAAAGGGTAAAAGTTTTTAAAAATTTATCAGAAGAAGAAAAAAGGAAAAAAAAATTGAATTAACCACAAGACTACAGAATCATGGGCAGAAAGCCATGAGTTCCGTGCTTTGCTTTCTCCTCCTCTGGAATTCCGCTGCTGTCTTAAGTATTGAACCTGTTTTCCTTGATAGATGAACTTTGTCCTGGCTGGATATTTTGTTGATCTTCTGGGGGAGGGGCCTGTTGTAGTGACTCTCAAGTGTCTTTGCCCAGGGCAAAATTGCACTGCCCTTACTGGGGGCCAGACTAAGTAATCCGCTCGGGTTCGCTTTTGGGAGCTTCTGTTCCCTGAACGCTTTCCGTAGAGTTCCAGAGGACGGGAATGAAAATGGCGGCCTCCTGGTCTCCAGCCCGGAGGAGCTGAGAGCCCGGAGCCCCACTCCTCAGTGCGCCCCCAGAGGACAGCACCCAATCACTCCTGTATCCCCAGCCTCCAGCCGCGCTCTGAGCTCACCCAGCCTGCGACCACTTCAAGGTAACTCCAAGCTGAGAGTTCAGTCCTTGGCTCTGTTTCTTCTGCAGCCGGCTTCTCTGTTCTAACACCTGCAAGCTCTGCGACACTCCGACACCCCCGATCTTTCTGTGACCCTGCAGGACCTGGGGCCATGCTGACCCCGCGTGGGCTTCACCCCGGTTTAGCCTCTGGAGCAATATCCCTCAGTGAAACAGACTTTTAAAGGCCTGATTTTGTGCTCCGTTGCTCCGCCACTTGCCGGGAGCCGGCCCCTCCCCCCGTGGTCTATATTCCCATCATTTTGGATTCACTTCTCTGCCAGTTCTACCTTTCAGAAAGTGGTTGATTTTCTGTTTCTAGAATTGCTGTTCTTCGTCTCTTCGATCTCCCATTGGATTTGTAGGTGTTTGCAATGTTTAGATAAGCTATCGAGCTGATCTCCTGCTACCTGATGTAGTCTCAGCCTGCTACTTCTCCGCCATCTTGACTCCTTCCCCCCAAAACTATGAATTCTATATTTTCCATTCCCCTAGCTCTGGAGTCCTGTCATTCTCATTGATTGGTGAACTTGGTCTTGGCTGGATGTTCTTGCCAATCTTCTGGGGGAGAGTCCTGTTGCAGTGTTTCTCAAATGTCTTTGCCCGAGGTGGAATTACACCTCCTTTACCAGGAGCCAGGTTAAGTCATCTTCTTGGTTTTGCTCTTGTGTTAGCTTTTGTTCCCTGAACGCTTTCCCTACAGTTTTGGAGGGGAAGAATGAAGATAGCAGCCTCCAAATCTCTGGCCCTGTAGGAGACGAGAGCTCAGGGCTCTAGTCCTCTGTGTACCCTCAGAGAAAAGCAGTCAATCCCTCCTGTCTCCCTGGTCTCCAGCTGCACTTTGAGCTCACCCAGCCTGTGACTGAGCATTTCTATCTCTGGTGCACAGCCACTTTTGGAGTCTCCAAACCCAGCAGATTCTTGCACTGCGCTTCTGCACCACTCCTCCTGGAGGTTGAAGGAGGGGGCCTTCCCAAATCTGTCACCTGTGGAATCCCTGCTTGAAGAGCAGTGGTCCGACTGTACCTTGGATCACAGTATTAGGTAATTCTGAGCTGCGAGTCCACTTCTCAGCTCTGTCTTTGCAGCTGGCTTCCCTGCTTCTGTACCTGGAAGCTCTTCTGCACTCAGGCACCCCTGGTCTTTTTGTTACCCTGCAGTTCCTGAGACTGCCCTGTCTCTGCGAGGGCTCCAACCCCTGCTTAGACTCCTGAGTGATGTCCCTCAATAGAGCAGACTTCTAAAAATTCCAATATTGTGCTCTGCTGCTCCACAGCTTGTCAGGAGCTGGCCCCTCCCCCCATGGGCTATCTTCCTGTATATTGCCTGGGATTCACTTCTCTGTAATCCTACCTTCTCTTCCTCAAAATGCTGCTATTCTTTTCTTCAATCTCCTGTTGAGTTTGTAAGTGTTCAGAATGGCTTGATAACTATCTAGCTAAACTCCTGGGACCTGAGGATATTTAGGTTTCCTATTCCTCCTACTTCCCATCCGCCCCTCACCCCATCCCAGTTCCAACATATTTTATGTCTTATATATGCAAGTGTTCTTAATGTAACTTCCAGGGAATTAGATATTTTCAGTGATGCATCTAAATTTTAATTTGCCTAAAAAAAAAGCAGCCATACCTGTGATTTTCATGTCAACATGGATTTTTCTGGGATTTACTAAGGTTCATGAAAACTAAAGTGATGTTGTACTCTATTTTTAATATCCTCTAAGAAAATACAGAAATCTGTAAAACTTTATGATCAAGGAGGATTTTATTATCTTCATCTGAAATATATTGTTAGGAAATCTCAGACTTGGGCTGTTTCCATAATAATGTGTTTACTGTAGATAATGCTGCCTTAAGCATGAGGTATATGTATTCCTTTGAATTAGTATTTTCAGTCAGAGATCAACAAATAGAATATGATTTCACTTATACGTGGAATTTAAGAAGCAAAACAAATAGACAAAGGGGAAGAAAAAGAGAGGCAAACCAAAAAACAGGCTCTCTATTTTGTTTTGTTTTGTTTTTTTCCTTTTTAAAAGATTTTTATTTATTTATTTGACAACAGGAGAGAGAGTGTGAGAGAGAGAAAGCACAAGAAATGGCAGCACAAGCAGAAGGAGAAGCAGCTTCCCCATCAAGCAAGGGGCCTACCAAGGCTCAATCCTAGGACCCTGGGATCATGACTTAAGCCAAAGGCAAACACTTAACTGACTGAGCCAGCCAGGCACTCCAAGAAACAGACTCTTAACTATGGAGAAGAAACTGATGGCTCCCAGGGGGAGGTGGGTGGGGAATGGGTGAAATAGGTATTGGGGATTAAGAAGGACACTTGTGACAAGCACCAGCTATTGTATGAAAGGTTTGAATTACTATATTATATACCTGAGACTAATACTACACTGTGTTAACTAGCTGGAATTTACATAAAAATTGGAAAAAAAAGAAATCTCAGATTATCCTATAATACTAAGAGACATTTTTAACACAGAGCTTACTTGAAGAGAGAGGCAAAATGTACCCCATCACATACAACTTCTTTAATAGTATCCAAAGAAATTGCATATGTCTTATGGAAACCATGGTAAGTTAGGCCTTATTTCAATACAATGAGATGGATTAGTTAAGTTGGACATGCCTTCTGAAATTTGGAATATTATGCCTAGAATCTGTTCCTGAATACTGAATTCTTGAAATGGTACCCTGCATATTTGAAAAGAGCCATTTTAGCTAACACCCAGTTTACACATGTTAACATATAGTTAGTATATATGTTATTTCTGTAGTGAAAACAAATCCATGAAATGAACATTTTAGGGGTTTGTATAGATAAAAAATATGTACTCAAAAAGTGATAAAATTACTATCACATGCATTGTGTTACATTGTTTGAGCATGGCTTGGATACATTGGGGCTGATTTTAGGATAAGTAACTGCCATGTTTATCCATGGGGTGCTTTAATACCACCTTCAAAGATAAAACTAGGATTTCAAGGACTCACTGAAATGATGACCCATGATTTAACATCCATGATTTAATCCCCAAGCCCAGGTGAACAAAAGCAATTTTAAAATAAGTTAAATTATATATATAATAAATAGGCCTTAATATTAATACAAATGCGGAAACAGATAATAGTAGATTTAAGATTCATTCCATATAGATAACACTTTAAAAACAAAGGTTCTATTATTCAAAAATTATCTTTATTAATTACAGTTACTTAAATGGGTAATTCAAAATGATAAAAAAAACAAAGGCCTTGTACTTAATGGTCAACAGATGCTATTGGCTTAAATATGGACTTATATTCAATTATAAGGGTCTAAAGTCTGAAATTCTTCATCTTTTCATGTAAGTTTTGATATGTAGAGTATGTGTCGTTTTATTTTATTTTATTATTTTTTAATATTTTATTTATTTATTTGACAGAGAGAGAGGTCATTAGCAGGCAGAGAAAGAGGAAGAAACAGGCTCCCCAGTGAGCAGAGAGCCTGATGCGGGGCTCGATCCCAGGACCCTGAGATCATGACCTGAGCCAAAGGCAGAGGCTTAAACCACTGAGCCACCCAGGCACCCAGTATGTGTCGTTTTAAATATTAAATATGATTTGCCAGACTTTTCTACTTGTTTCATTTATACAAAACTGATTGTTCTTTTGTTGAAATCTGCACCAGAAGACAAAATTTGGCACTTCCTTCTTGCCACACAGTGAACTGGCCATAGCGATAACTGTGTCGCATCTTAGCCAAATGGTCTGTAATGGGAAACTGGCACATCATAAGTCTAGTGGCATGAAAGTGATTTTTTGTAAAGAAGAAATGACACACATTTAACCAGAGCTTGTTAAAATCTTCAAGCTGCCGTTTCTTTCTCAGATACAACTATCAAAGGGAGTAGAGTGGCCCTGTTCTTTATCCCTATCATAGTAGTTCGGCTGAAATATGCAGGATATTTAGTATTTTAGGTATAGGCCTTTTATCAATGTCTCTTCAGTATACCACTTAATGCACGAACGCCTTTTTAAAATTCAGCTGGTGATGCCAAATAAAATCATCCTACATTTTAAGAATAGAAACTAAATAAAGGGACCATGTTTTAATTACATATAGATAGTAAGGTTTTCTTCTAAGGCTCAAAAAGGCTTTTATTCATAGGTTAATTTAAGGAAACAATTGAGCTTGAAATTCATGAAAAATGCTGTCATCTTATGAAAAAAATGGATTCTGGGTTAAAAAAACAGTAATTGAAGTAAAAATGAGGTAATAATTTTAATAGCTTATTGAAGATTTTGGTCAAAAAGGGAGGATACAATTTGGGCACCTTATTAATCATTCTTTTTTGGAGTTGTATGAATTGGAAGCTACTTTGTTGGGTTAACTCAATTAGAAGTGCTTGCAGATAATCATAAATCTCTTCATCTTAAGTGCATCATTAATTTTATGACAAAATTAACCCAACACCATTTGAGCAACAGGCAAATCTTGACAGCTATATATTTTTTTAGACCATTCTAGTTGATATTTGAGGGCTCCACAAACAATTTTAACAGTTCACTAGGTTTTAACTTTGAAACTACTACAGCTGATGGGATCCTAGGATCAGCAGTGACATTATTTCTATTGTCCTGAGGGAACAGTAAATGAACAATACAGATAGCTGTGTTACATGAAACCTTTCCTTACCACACAGAACCATCCTTGATGTGTTCACTCTAACAGGGAAGATTACTTTCAACTTTCTGCTTGCAGTGTTCTGATAACCTTGCATATTTAATTGTAATTGAGAGTCAAGTGACTTCTACAGAGAATGCATTTTAATTAGCTATCAAATGAATTAGGAAGCTGTTTGTCTAGATTTTCTTTCTTTGTACTAATTAATTGAGAGTCAAGGGTCGGGATCTTGTCTTGCAGAATCCATTGAAGACATTCGTTTCAAATATTTATATACATTCACTTACAAGCGTAGGACTCAGAGTTCATTTTACAATCTAATATAGGCCAAAAAGGAGCATTTCCATGAATGTGCTGGCATCATGCTGCAAGTAATACTGATGGCAAAGTAAATATTTGAAAAGGTTTATATTTTCTGCTGCAATATTTAAGGTGAATAAAAGTGCACTATTTTAAGTATCATTAAGCAAGCAAAAGAGAAATCTATAGGCAAAGATTATATCTTAATAGAACACAACTTATATTAAAAATAAAGGGCAAGTAACACCAAATTTGAAGAGTCCATAGAAAATAAATGGAATGTAGAATTGAAGTAGTGTTTTTCATTCAGTTACTTAAAATAAAAGCATTAAGGCAAAAAATTAATTTAGTTCTAAACTTCACCTTATGTCTGGAGTTTTATAGCACTACCAAAATGGTCACAATAATGTAAGTCTTGCAAATGATTTTCAAATTTATAAACCTATAAATATCAAACTAGAAAGTTCGCATTTGGCATGCTTATATTTACTAAATATTTGAATGACCTCCTCATGTCACTATGTGGTTCTGCAAAATGTGAGATGACTCAGGATTCAGAAGGGTGGGGGCACCTGGGTTACTCAGTTGGTTAAGCATCTGATTCTCAAGTCATGACCTCAGGGTCATGGGATCGAGCCCTGTGTTGGGCTCCATGCTTAGTGCAGTCTGTTGAGGATTCTCTCTGTCTCCCTCTGCCCCCCCTTGCGTGTACATGCACACTCTCTTTCTCTAAAATCCATCAATCAATCTATCTTTAAAAAAAAAGGTGGGTGAACATAGTTCTATGGTCAAAGTGAATGCAATTCTTCAAGCATTAAAGAGATTTTTAATCTTTCCTCTGATAGGGATTTAAAAAATGCATTTGCCAGATCAATAGCTGCAAACAAAGTGCCACAGTTTGTTTGGTTGGTTTATTTATTATTTAGACAAATGGTTTAAGATGGCTATCACCACCACCACATCTTTTAAATCTTTAATTGTGGCATAAATCTCTGAAATTTCTCCATGAATTTGTCCTTGTTTTTATTTTACTATTTGGCCAGAACATAGGGCAGTTTGGGGAATGTCCACTTAGCCCTTAATATAAGGGCTTTTCCTCCCCCAGGGCATGTCAGAGTTGTGCCAGATCCTCAGTATACACATCCCAATTGTGTACTGAAGGGACAGAGGATAACTTCTGGCTAGATCCTTGGATGTACTAATCCACTATATGAGAAACTCGGGCCAGAACTTTATTCTTTACTTGGAGTCCACAGTTTCCCACTAAATGGGGGGCATGATGATTTTAAGGTACCTGGTTATCTTCATCCATTTGGATGCTGTATTCAACAACTCTCACAAGTTTTGAGTCTTTTCTTTTTTTCATTGCAAAGTTAAGACTAGTAATCGACATAGAACCCTTTGGTCTTCTGACCTACACCATGCACCTTAAGTTGATTATTACCCAACCTGAGTTTATTTTCTTTTTTAAGCCTTAAATAAGTCATCCAACAATACAATGTTTATAATTACTCTTGTTCCATATTGTTTAAGAGTCACAGCTGTCATATAAGTCAATGCTTAATCTTCTTTTCTTTTAAAACTTTATTTATTTGAGGGAGACAGAGTGCAAACAGGGGGAGGGGTGGAGGGAGAAGGGCAGAGGAAAAGGCAGAGGAAAGAAACCAAGCAGACTTCCCTCAGAGCCTGGAGCCTTGCACAGGGCTCAGTCTCACGACCCGGACACCATAACCTGAGCCCAAATCAAGAACTGGCACTTAACCAACTGAGCCAACCGGTGGCCCTTCATCATCTATCTGTAATTCAACCCAGTCCCTGCTAATGGGACAGTTAGAAATTGTGGTGCTCTTACATATCAGGGTAATCATCACCCCACTTATCCCAGACAATGGGGTCTTTATAATATATGACTGGTGGGTGACTTTGTTTTAGGATTCCTTCCTGATATTTCGCTTTGCAAGCTCCTTCATATTTCCCAAGCAGAGCTTGAGACAAAGGCTTTATGCAGTTTATATTGGATAGTGATCTGGGGACTATGGAGGGAAAACTGGGACTAGTACAAAAGCTACACAGATGGGTATTTTCAAATTGATTACTGCTGTGTGAAACTTGGGCTGGTTTCTCAGAGAACTTCAGAAGAAACAGGAAGAATGAAGCAGAAAATTAGCTGTCTAAAATGAGGAAGGGATATTTTTTATTGGTTAATTGTTGCTCCATTGGTTAATGTTTGCTCCATGGAGCACTGACACCTTCGAATTCCCAGGTCACACTTGCCTGAGTTCCTGGTGGATTCCTGTAGACTTTCTTGCTCTCCCCATGGTAGGTCCTTTTCATTTGTTGTCAAATAATCAAGGTCAACTTAGAGTGCAGCTTGAGTAAGGAAGAACTGTAAACCTGGATAATATGAGGGGGAGCACATTCTAGAGTGGATCATAAAAGTGTTGGACCAGTGAGGAAGAATATGAGAGAATTTATTTAACATCATGGGGAGAACATCTGGAGCTTGTCTTTTGCACTAACTCAGAGATGCCCCAGGGCAGAAAGCAAGAGTGATTAGAAGTCAAATAATGCCTCTCAAATATGTGCATAACCTAATCCCTGAAATCTGTGCATATGTTACCTTACTGCTAAAAGGGACTTTGCAAATTTATTTAAGGTTATGGACCTTAAAATGAAGAGCTTTTCTAGGTTGGTTCAATCTAAATCCATGACCACTTAAACACAACGGACTTTCTCTGGCTGAAGGGGGAAGGGATCAGCAAAAGGGAAACCAGGAAGATTATAAAACTGACAGAAATATGAAACATGGTTCTGGAATGTTTTGGGGGGATTTCCCCCCACCCCCATATTCTTTATCAAGATGCAAAGCCCTGCGATCTGTATTAGAAAAGGAAGTGGGTAGCCATCCTTCCACTGAACAGTCACTGCCCACAATCCATGGTACTACAGTCTTTCAAAGAGTGATGCTGCCAGAAAATAGACAGATACCAAGGACCCTTTCTAAGAAAGGGAAGGGATGTGGATGCACTGAAGAAGTTTGTCTCTCTCCTGTTGAATTTACAGAAGGTCAGAGCGCAACATAGGACATGCTATTTGGGGATGTAGCTGAATGTGGATTACAGAAAAGAATCCTGGTCCTATGGCAAACAGGAGCATTGACATTTTCATGCATTTCTTTGTTTCATTATTTAAGTAAATAAAAATATAGTGATATGAGAATGAAAATGATCACACTGGGTTCTAGGAGAGACTCACAAGGATGTAAGAGGGAGAAATGGTCCAGGAGTTATAGGGCTAAGAAAGATATTTAAGAGGCATAAAATTGATGGAATGTGGGAACAGGTACATATTGCATATACTATGTATATGGAAAGCACTGAAAGTACAGTGTTTTCTCTGTAAATAAAAATCAGTAAGTAGAAAAGAAAAACATAAGAAGGACGTTCGGCTATTACTACTTTTAATTTAATAGCACAGGGACATGAAGGCATTGTTCCATAGGCTTACAGAATTGTTGAAAAAGAGAACTTTTGAAAACTCGTTGGTATTGTGAGTAGGAAATAGTTACTATGACACCTCAGCAGAAAGCCATGAGAAAAAAATACACTAAACAAGACAAAAGAAAAACTAAGTTAAGAAGGAAGCTGAATAAAAAAAAAGAAAGGACTCATTCCCGAGGCACACGCATACATGAAAAATCAATTGAATCTGCAGGGAAAAAGATCAACTAAAAATGCAGGGCAGAAACTTGAAAATCTCTTCTAGAATGAAAGAAAAAAATTATTAAAATGATGCAGGTGTGAGAAAAAAAATACTTAACCTAAGAACTTCTGTGTATTAAATCAGTTTGGACAAAAGTAATGAAAATATCTTGAAGAAAATGAATCTCATCTATAAACATTGTTTTAAGTAGACAAAATTAATAAAAAACGTAAGTGCATATGTGGCAAAATATCTTTATTATAATTTGTTTTGTTTTTTTAAGTCTGGGGAGAAATGTTACAAAAAAAGAAAAATCTGTTTGGTCTCAGACTTATCCTTAAACAACATTGAATATCAGCAGGAAGTGGGAGGCAGGTGCAACTTAATTTTGCAGGAAATGGAAAATCTCTATACATTGAGTTGAGTTGACATTTGTTTTTGAAGACCTTAGAGAAATGTTTGTATAAGTACAACAGCTCAGCAATATACCACAGATAAAGGCTTTTTATGAGTATACTTGATGAAATATACCAATAAAATTAGACTTAAATAAAAATAAATAATGAAAAAATCATGTAGTAAAAGGAATGAAGATTAAAAAGAGAAACACTAAAATTTGAAAATATTCCAATTAATAAAAAGAAGACAAAAATATAAAAATACTACTTCATTTAATATTTGTCAAAATAAAACCACAAACTTCAGCAAAACTAGGAGGGTAAGTTAGATTAGGGGAGTCTAAGGATATTAAACTTCTCATGTTAGAGGGGAAAAGAGAGACATTTTAAAATTTTGGATGTAATTATTAGTACATTTTTTAAAGTTAAAATTATTTAACAGTAAAACAAATAATAAATAAATAACTTTCAAATCAAAAGACAAAAATAAACTCATGCAATATGAAGTCTGTATAGGATAAACAGAAGCTGAATAAAAATAAGTAACCAAATAAAAGCCCAGAAAAGACATAAAGCAAATATTCTAATGTTATATTTTAAAAGCAGGGTACAAAATTTAAATTTTTGCATGAGCCTACAACAAACGCAAATTCTTTAAAATGGTAACTGGCTATTTCTAGTGTTTTAACTTAGTGGTAGTTTTTCTTTTTTCTTTATATTTATTTTCTAAATTTTCTAAAATGAATTTTTTTTTTTTTTACAATAGAATAAGCAATACGGGACACAGGTTATAACAAAATAGCTGATGAGGAATACTGGCCTCCTGTACTGTCACTTTGGATAGGAAAAAAAAGGAAGCAAATGGAGAAGTTACCACTCTGGAGAAAAGTAGTGACTTCTGAAATTATAAACCAGAGAAGCTAAACATGACTGAATTTTACATAAAATAGGAGAGAAATGCCATCTTCACAATTAATGGGTCATCAGAGTCAGTGTGTGAAAATATGTGGGGTGTGTGTTATTGTTGTTGTTGTGTATTTATATGGATTTCCACAAACTTACCATTGATGCTAGCTGACTGCAAGGACAGAGTTTACTCCTGTTTGCAATCTCATTGTCCAGTTACTTCCTACCTAACTTTTGACATTATCTACTGACAAATACAGCTCACTCTAAATTTAAACTCTGTGTACTTTTTTAAAAAAGATTATTTATTTATTTATTTGACAGAGAGAGATCACAAGTAGGCAGAGCAGCAGGCAGAGAGAGAGGAAGGGAAGCAGGCTCCCTGCAGAGCAGAGAGCCCAACGCGGGATGGGGTTCCATCCCAGGACCCTGGGATCATGAACTGAGCCAAAGACAGAGGCTTTAACCCATTGAACCACCCAGGCACCCTGTGTATTGTTTTTTAAGTATCTCCATAAACAGCCTCATATTTCAAACTCCTGATTTTTTTTCTCGATCATATTTCACAGTTTATTCTGTTTGTGAAAAAAATATTTTCTCATTTATAGTTAAATTACTGACCTGAATAAAATGTGTATGATTTTTGTTATGGACCTTATCTTTTGAAAGTTTATGAGTTTTATTATTTGTTTCCCAAGTTACTATGGCATAAATAGCTAGAAATCAATTGCATCAGGACCTCATATTTTATGTATTAAAACTGCAGAAGAAACCACAGCTACAAAATTATCTTGGAGTGAACAAATGAGTAAAGCTTCAGTACTGCATTGCTTCAGTTCACTGTTATCTTACAAACCCCAGTTAAAGGGGCAGACTATCCATCAGAGAGAATAAACACATTCTAAACATAGAATTTGTCAAATAGGCCATCTTTAGTACCAATTTTTCTTTTGATTTTTGATAGCATCACATGATAGCATTCACTAGAAACTATTTTTTCAGAATAAGTTATAGTCATTTAGCTATAACTACTACAGAAAAGTTAAACCAAAGAACTCATTTCATTTTATTTTTTAAAAAAACTGGATACATGAATAACACATTATGAAGTACATGTTCCTGGACCTGTGGATATTACATCATCAAAAACTAAATGTTGTTCTAAATAAAACCCTTTCTGTATATTGTTAATTATCTGTATTTTTTTCTTGATGTGTTAACTTTCTGAGTATATTAGCAATGGAATTGGTAGCAGAACCAAAAAATACTGTTTTCTCACTCTTTTTGTTGCTTTTCTCACATTCAAAATATATGGAAAAATCATTTTTGTGTGTGTTATATTATCTGGTAGTCATCTTCACAAAGAACTGCTTGAATCTCTCCTTTTCTTACAAGTTATAATTCAAGGATTTCTATTTTGAAAAAGTTTTCATTAAATTGATGGAAACTGGAATGTAGCATTAGGTAAAGAAAACAGCTTTCAAGAAGTGGTGAGTTATATTTTGCTCAACTCAGTGGGATTCTTAATCTTTTATATTTTAATTTTTAAAGTAATACTACATGAAAAGCTTGAATGAAAATAGTAATAGTGTTCCTAAAGAGGAATCAGATTTCACATCATGATTATCTGTTTGAAGATATGGACATGTGAGAGGCTTAAGGAAAATAAGCAGTGTATTTTTTTTCCCTGTTCCTTTTATCACATATATCAATTTTCCCAGTTAGGGTTTGGAAATTGTGGGTATTTTGCATATTATAGTTCATTTATAGTAGATATAACATACATTGAGTATTGAACTTCTTCATATCTGAGTCATCATAAAAACGGAAAGTAACATTTGTACAAGAAAAGTATAAGTTTAAATCTCAATCTCAAGAACCAACAAAATAAGCATATAATCGAATACAAAACAAAATAAAACATAATCATAAATGGCATTAAATGGCCAAATAAAACACATTTATGTAAATTAAAATAGCCCAAATTTACACAAAACTGTGAGAGTTTCTAAATGAAACTTTCTCCCTTAGTTGGTTTTCCCTTTTTTGTTTTGTTGTTGTTGTTGTTTTATTGTATAGGCACTTAACTAATACCAAGTTTCTATAACTCATGTATCATCAGTATTAAAAACTTAAAAACTTGGAGGGAGCACCATGATTCTCATGCCGAGGTGCCCTTCCTTCCTTCCTTCCTTCCTTCTTTTTGACTTAGCTATTTCATCTGAAAACTTTTTAATAGTAGAAGGTAGAACACAGCCCTAGACCATTTGTTCTTAATAAGTGTAATTTTTTCCCCAGAAGAAATTTGGCAAAGTCTGTAGACATTTTGGTTGTTCCAACTTTGGGTGGTGTCAGTAACATTTAATGGATAGAAGGCAGAGATCCTGCTAAATATCCTTCCTTACAAAGGACTATAAAGAATTAACTGGGTCTAAATGTCTACAAGTTGGAACCCCGTATTTTGGATGAATAGTCTTTTTGGATAAGAAGGAGAATTCACCAGGAAACATTCATTTTTAGAAAATATGTTAGATCAAAGCTTGAAGGAATGTTTTAGGAAGTGTTTTGGTGATGGCATTTATAAAGAATGGTAACCACAGAGGAAAATTATACACCTGAATTTCTTGCATTTATATGAGTTTTTGCATCAGAGAATTGAAAGAGCTAGAGCTATATAAGTATAATAAATTTAAGTAGTTGAAAAAATATCTTTGTCCTGTAAATATTGAAGGCAAAATAATTGCAAAAAGAAAAACTATGAACTCTGATGTGGACTTGAATGAACCAGCATGGGATGGTGAAGCATTATGTGGACATAAGGACCATGATAATGTAGATGGGACCTCAGGGTTAAAAAGTATATCCTGAATTCTCTCAACTATGGTTTTCATCAATGCTGTAGTGAAAAAACAGGTTGTTGTGTCAGACTCTGGGTGTTAGTTGTCTGTATGTCATATATGATATGTTAATATTTATAACACTGGCAATTGTATCAAGATCATCTCAGTCTCTAGGTTCTGTTTCTTTCAAATAATAATTTCAGTAACATTTATAAAGCTTTGATATAAAAAGTCAACTTTAGATAATAAAGCTCCAGTAAATCAGAACTTCCTGTATTTGCTTCTCCAGGATGATACTCCAGGATGATATATACCAATAACCATTCCACTTACAAAATAATGCCTACATAGAATCTAATGGAATCTGAGTTTTCCATAAAGTACATTTTCTGAGAATGGGAAAGGCAGGAAGAGCTTTGGCTTATTTCAACACAATTGTCACACTACTGTGTGTATAACCTACCTCTCTTTCTATCGCAATATAAGAATCTGTAATACACAATATATCTTGGGGGAAAATACAAAACAAGGAAAATGTTTCTGCTTCAAGAAGAGAGAAAACGCTTTCTCTATTGTGCTTTTAAAAGTGATGTAATGAAATCAACCCAACCCAGAAAGTATGCTCTAAGGATATACCAAAAATTATGTCTCATGTTTACTAAAATAGTTTCCTACGGATATTACAGTCCACAAAGAAAGGAATTTTCTTACTTTTAAAAACTACCCAACGCAAGCACTTAAATATGTAGAATTTCATTTAAATAAGTCAGTCAACAATTTTTTATAAAGTCTTTAACACTTCATTGTAGAAACATAGGCAAAATGACTATTATAACCAAAATGAAAAATACTGTTCAATTTAAAAAATGTACTTAAACAAGAACCTGAAAAAGTTTATGATATGCATAACATTGTTCAAGCAAAATTGCACTAGTATTACATAAATCAATAGTTTATAAAGGCCTCAATATGGCAAAGTTTAGAAATAGGTAGTATGCATGCACATAGTACAACAAAAAGTCTCTTTATAAAACAGCAGTTTTTTTTTAATGCTTGTACAAAGGGATAAAGAGCAACCACAAACATATTTCATCTGTTAGGTTAATACATTATGACAGCTAAAAGTCAGTCATGTCTATCAGAGGAACAAAAAGCCCTCATACCTTGTGAATAAATCTTTTGTGCCTTTAAAGATATCTGTATAAAAATGCTATCCTTTTTTATACAACTTAAATAAATCGTACTTATTTCAATCAAAATTTGAAAACAAACAAACAAAAAGGTGAATGGGGTCCATGTGTTTTGCATAACCAAAAGAAACTAGAGTACCAGAGTAACTGGTCAGCATTTACACTCTCCACCTTTGATTATGGACAGATAATTGTTCTTCTATAACCTGTTACGTCCCTTAAGAATATATTTTGAATAGGGCAAATATTGGATTAGTCATACTGTATATTGAAAATATTTACCAACTACTCTATACTATAATGGCTGCTTTACCTCTTTCTCTTGACCTAGCAAAGAGAACGCATTCACATAATTGAAGTTCTGTCATCAATTTGTGTGCTTATATATTATTGTTCTGTGTTCTGTGTGGTGTAAAGGATTGGGTTAATCTTCCACAAAATGCACATGACTAGGAAGAACTTCCTAAGGCATGAGTACCCATTGCCCTGTTGTGCTTTAGGCTGGCTATTTACCTCAGGACCGAGGGAGAACAAAAGGTCTTATCCCATAGCAAGTGTGGTCTTTCCACTTCTGGTTATATTTTTGCTATGTTCTACCACCTAAATATAACTGTTGTTTATAGGATGTATATGTTTAGTATATCACAGAGAGTCCACTAAATTTTGGTAAATGTAGTCGTAGGTATTCATGCAAATTATTAATTGTATATATTTTTAAAGTTTTTCCTCAAAATTTTCATCTATCGCTTGGCAATCTAAGGCTAATTTCAAAGCAGGTGATGCTGGACTTGTGAGGGCTAGATATTTTCAGCAGTCTGAATCAACCTTAATGGGCACAAAGAAGAGAGTTGACCATTCAGTCATTCTTCCATCAGTTTAAAGGGAAAAGTAAAATGATATTGTATTACAGCTTTCAGACCATATAATGAAAAAGTGCAGAGATTCTCTTTGTTGATTAAGTAGAAACAAAAAAGTTCATATAAAATAGATTGCTCATATTCACACTACAAAGGAATATGTTGTTTTTAATTTTAACAAATCCAAAGGTGAATCATATAAGCAGCATTGTTGTAAATTGTATTGTAGTGCAGTTCTTTTTCATAAAAATACCATACAAATGGTCAATCAATAGTCATCAGCAAAAAGTAAAACCCAGAAAACTCAGAAAACAATTAACCAGGAGAAAGATAAAGAAGGAGGTAATGCTGATGCCAAAACAAGTATAATACTGTTGGAACATACAAAAGTAATCCTTATATTTTATACATTTATACAGCATATAAAAGGTATCACTGATTATGCCACTGTCTCTCTTATCCCAATTTCTATTTTCTTTGGAAGCAGTTCTTTCCTTTCATCAACACTTCCTAAGGAGTTCCGACAATTTTGCCCATCCATATATAGTTTTGCATACACTGGATTGGAGTAATTTGTTGTCTGCAGGAGAAAAAAAAATAGATAAATTCAATTTTTATCATCTCTGACCATCTTAATTATTTTCTAGGATGTCTGTCTTTCAATATTAACAACACTTATATGCAATACATTTAATTTTCTAAATAGTAATTATACATATGTAATTTAAATTCTGTTTACAGGCTTTAGTTGACTTTTGTGTGGTATTAGATAAAAACATAATTGTACGTTTTTCAGGTAAGTTGTGAATCTAAGTGGAACTTTGACACAATAGTAAAAGCCCAAGGATATCTTTGTGAAGACAATATTCACTGAGGCTTTATTTGAAAGCATAAAACATTGAACCAAATCATCTTATTTCCAGTCCATGTGTTTGCCCCCTTACTACCATAGCAGTGGCAGGAAGGAGGTGTTTACAGAAAGTCATCTAATTGCTTGAAGCTTATAATTGTTTCAATAGGAAGTTAAGAACAGGAAAACAAAGAAAATAATAAAAAAATATATTGGTGAAATAGACTTTCAAATAAAGAGTATTTTTGCTTCAAACAACTCATATGTATTTATTACTGGAAGTACTTTTGGACACTTCCAAGGAATTGTGAAGTTCATTGTCATTTTAATTTTCGTAGAAACTCAGAGCACTTTGAAGTAGAATCGAGACATGCAGAAGTGTTCTCTTACAGTTGAAAAACATACAATGTTTATTATTTTATTAATTGCAACTTAACCCAAGAAATTATTGCCTACTTTTCGTTTAGTTTTGTCTTCCCAAATACAGAATACTAAATCTTAGTTCCAACAAAGAAACATATAATCTTTGAGCAATGCAAATGAAACAACCATGATAAAAAATGAGAATGAAAAACAGCTGATGGGAGAGAGGTACAAGGGAGAACATACTTATCCCTAGGAATTTTTATACCCCTATTTTGATCCCTCTTCCTTCTACCGTAAGCCATGTAACTCAAAATCAAGTACCTTCCACTACAAACTAGTTATTTAATTAAAAAAATTTTTTTAAGTGGTCTCATTAGGCCATTTCTAATTTCTCAACATGATGCCACATTTTGTAGTATATTTTTATTTAAATTGACATCAAACTTGCAAATACTAAACAAAACATCTTAATAGGAAGTGAATAAAGCCAAACATGAATTTAAGTTTAAATTATTCAGTTTAAATTTCTGGCTAGAAATTTCTAAGAATAACAAATACTCATTTTTATTATTAAAGTGCTGTGACATTTTCAAAATCACCAGAAGAGATATTTCTACTTAATAGCTTGTCTAAAATGATAACATGTTTTCTATGAAATCTTGCATAAGCAGGATATCTAACATAAGCCTCTGATTTTAATGCTGTTTTGAAATCTCTTGTTAATTAAAAACTCAATTAAAGACAGCCCCTATCTAAGTCTAGCCATCATCTTTCATTGCGAGGGGTTCTGTGATGGAATGGATATGGAATAATGAATTTTCTTCTCTCACCCCAGCAGTTAGTGGTCCTTTCAAATCAGAGTTTAGGTAGATGGGTGGTGCTGTGTGCTGAAGCTTGAAAGCACTGGACCCTCCCCCTATATACCTGGCCTGTATGTAAACAGAGAATTTTAGTTTCCAATCTAATATCATAGAATGATTTTCATTGACATAAACTCATATTAAGTCATAAAAATACTCATAAAAATAAAAATACTCATTAGCCCTGGGACACAAATGGTGTGTCCATCATAGCGTTAATAGATTGAGAAAAAACCATAAATATTGGATCTGTGATTTTTACATAGACATTTCTGTTACATATAGCTTACTGACAGACACGCCATACATCAAAATACCTCCATACATTTCTATTTATTTAACTTCATCCTTCCCAAATAAAGCCTATCTTTGTTAATTACTCTGTGAAAAATATACAACACTCCCCCACTTAAGGTTTTGCCCCTTTGAAAAGTTCTGACAGTAGCCCATTTTGAACACTCAAATATATGACTGCTTCTAATTAAAGATTCATCACCACTCTATATTTAAAAAGAATTAAAAATGTTACATTTAAAAAAAAACTTTATTTTGGAAATCTGACTCTCCAGATGAATTACTAATTAAACTAGTTCACTAAGTCTCTGTACAAGAACACTGACTTTAAATTTTCTTGGGTCTAAGGGCAGAATTAGCCAATCTGGTACACTCATATTTGGGATGAAGTATTTATTAGTGATCCAAATAGGGTGAAAACTAGGCAAACATTTGAAAAGCATAAAAAAATAATGTGCAAATTTGAAGTAAATTAAAGGTGAATTGAAAAAAATTAACTACCAACTCTTAATGAATAATCACAAAGTTTGGGATAAGGATAAGGGTCTCAGAAAAAGATTTTAAATATAAAATCAGGTCAATATTGCCTCTTCATTTTCTCCCACAAAGTTTTCATTGAAAAAATACTGAGAATAATCTAAGTAACATTTGAGATGAATTTGGAAATAAAACCAGTGAATACTAATTTCCTTTTTTGTAATCTTCAAACTGTTCTGTGATTGCCTCCATAGTCAAATCTTTTTTATTAACTTTACTTACTCCTTCTGTTATTTTGATTAGAAGGTATGATTGAAGTATAAATTTTATCCATTTTGAAAATAATGAAAATGCTCTATAAAATCCTCTTTATGTGTAATGCAGTTTGTATTTGATCACATCATGACTATATCAAACCATCATGACTCAGCGGATACCCTATGAAAACCATTAGATTATTAATGTTGCTTTGGTGTGGTCCTCTGCTTTCTATAAGTGTTTATACCTATTAGGACTAGTTGTGTCTTTTGCAGTTGCTTCTTAGGCAACAATTCATATTTGCATTTCAAAAATCAGAAGCTAGCTAGACTCAGCCATCTAAGTCACATTAATGTAATTTTGGTTAATCAGTCAACAAATTGGTAAATAAATATTTATTGCATGTTATGTGCAAAGTATATTAAAAGTGTATCTGAAGGGCACTGAAGCATAGTTTTATTTTCCTAGAGTAAATGTGGAAAAATTTTTAAATGGAGTACTAAAAAACCATTTTCTTTAAGTATCCAAAATTGGATGAATTCTATCACTAGGAATAAAAATGATGGGAAAAAAGAGAACTTTCCTTATGAAAAGTGTATAAAATATGTCCTCATCAGTTCATATTATACTTACAGACAGTGTCCTTTTTCTAAGAAGAATTCAAAGAATATGAGAAGTCTATTATTTATCTTCTTCATAGATAAATTATCAAATAACAATGTGCACCATATATAAAGTCTTCCATGTTTTTTTAAGGTTTTATTTATTTATTTGACAGGCAGAGATCACAAGTGGGCAGGGAGGCAGGAAGAGAGAGAGCTGGGGAAGCAGACTCCCTGCCAAGCAGAGAGCCTAATGCAGGGCTCCATCCCAAGACCCTGGGATCAGGACCTGAGTGGAAGGCAGAGGCTTAACCCACTGAGCCTCCCAGGCTCAGTGGGTTAAGACCTAAAGTCTACCATTTTTAAAGTAGAAATACTGAAACTTAGGTTTCTAGGTTTTATTTCATTAACAATTTCAAATGTAGGAGTTAATGGATTAATAATGAAAAATAAATATAAATTTATTTCTAATTAGGAAAAAGTCACTATAATGTCCTCTGATAGTGTAAAAAATTTATACATGCACTAATAATTGATTATTTTTCTGAGAAATAATTATTTGACCATTGATTTCAGGCTCAGACAATCTGGCTATGGATTCAGAACTAGCCTGAATGTATGGGATGCTATTCAACATCTTTGGGAACAGCTATTGCTATGAGTGCAAACCCATTTGGACATAGACTGGTTGCTGTGATTATTTACAATGTAAAGGTGCATTTTGAACAAAGGACGTTTAATATATCAGGAAATAAATTAGCTATTCAATAAATGAATGAATAAGCTAAGAAAAATCATTCCATAATAGCAAATTAATGTTCTTAATTCACAGTAAAATAGTTCATCATTCTCATGTAAAATATAAAGTTAATAAAGTTTAGTGAATCTTTGTGAGTTTACTTTATCTGGATAATTGTATCATTTATCTATTTCTCTTAAAAGCTGCCAATCTGAGCATATAATGATAAGAATAGAAACTTTACCAAAAGAGTTAGGTTTTTAGGCTGTGTCTATCAATGATACAACTTAAATCAATAGGAAGGCGATTATAGTAGAAAATATTTTTCAAAAGTAATTTGATTACAAACAAATCCAAGGGCACAGCTTAGTTGAATCAATGAAATACTACTGGAAATAAAATACCTGTTTTGACAATGAAGTCCTGTTCTCTTTTTATTATTAAAAAATAAATCAGTATTTTTATACTAGGCTATACATTTAGATATGCTAGAATCTCAACGCATTTGAGTAAGACATTATTTTAAGGAACCTATACATGTTTATCAACTTAATGAATGAATACATATCTAATTTCCAAAACATGTTTTCTTAACTTCATGCTTCAGGTGAAAGGAAGCTATAACTTATTTTTTTCTTTTAAAAAAGACTGTAACATTCAATACATCCTAAAGTTCTTTACTGTAACTTCAGATAAAAGAAGTGCTGATAAAATTCAGGACTGCATTATAGATAAATGACAGAGAAATGTTAGTGCTTACTGTCTACCATCTTAAAATATATTACCTTTGTTGCATCTACTATAAAACCAGGATCTAAAAGACCTCCATCGTTGTGATCATGATCCACCTCATACATGTTATAAGATGGATTCCCAATTTCTACATTGATTCCTCCATTGATAATAGGCTGTCTTCTAATAGTTTTTGTCCTAGAATATGTGAACATTAATGTAAGTATAAACTATCTCAATATTACAATGATACATAAAACTATTACATTTGTAGATTTACTCATTTATTTTAATATAACTCACAGAGAGTTCATAAAATGTATTCAAAATAAATGATATTTATCAAGTCATAGAAGAACAAAGAAAGTCTTAATGTGATAAGTTATTTCTTTAAATTATTTAGATTTGACAGTAAAAAATGCACTTGGAACATATTCCTCTTAAATAGCTAATACATTAGTTGAAACAATATTCATAAATTCATTATTTTTTTAATTCACTTTTATCCCTTATTTCTGAAAACTATGGTGAAAAAGTAGTGATAAAGAATCTTTGAAATAGATTGTTTTCTTTTTTTTAAATGTATTTATTTGACGGAGAGAGAGCACAAGCAGGGGGAGGGGTAGAGGGAGAAGAGGGGTAGAGGGCGAGGGAGAATCAGGCTCCCCACTGAGCAGGGGCTCAATCCCAGGACCCCAGGATCATGACCTAATCAACTGAGCCACCCAGGCAGCCCTGAAATCGATTGTTTTCAATCCCAAGTCATGCTTTTTAAAAAACTGACTCACAAACACTTGGTTCTGGGTAATAACTCCATAGATAACCTACTCCTTCTAGATGTTTATAACTATATGTTCACATAAATTGAAAAATTATACTGTTTATAACTATATGTTCACATAAATTGAAAAATTATATTCTCAGATTATATAAAATAAACCAATACAGAATTTGTGAATGAAATGCACAAGTTGTGATACATAATACATATTCAGGATCATTGTATTGACATTACTAATCTTACACATTAAGATAACAGGGTGCGCTTCAGACTCTTGCTGTTTCATGGGAAAACTGCCAAATATGTAAAATTATGTTGAAATTTTAATTAATATGTCCCATTGTTAGTTTTATTAGATTATATAAATAGAGCCATTCTGTCAATATAACAAGGGAGAAGAACATTCTGGATTATACTCACTTTAAAATGAAATAGAAGGATAAAGGGGTTCGAAAACAAGATTTTTCAGTTGGAATAACTAAACCATTTTTTAAGAATTAAAAAAAAAAGAAAAACACTACATTTCTGTAACTCTGTGTATAATTTATTTACTGACTTTTTGTCTAAACCATTGAATCTTACCTTCTTTTTCTTTTACAAAGCACTAAACCAATTACTAAAGTGGTTATCAAAGTCACCAGGAGAACTAGAGGTACAATGATGGCGATGCTTCCTGAAAAAGAAATGAATGAATAGGTGAACACATAAATAGAATGAATTAAAGAATGATATAACTGAATACTTTATTATACCAAATCTTTTGACCACGGATGTAATGAAAAGTAAAGCTAAAGTCAAATGTCTATATTCTTAGTTCATACATATGGTAGTGAAAAATCACTCTCCTATTAAATCCTAGATCTGCTGGAAATGTTTCTTTAGATATCTTTCATTTATATGTTGCAGTTAAATACTTTGAGGTTAGAAATGCTGATTTCTTTGTCAGTCTGAGTCTGATTCTCACTACACAAGTTTACTTGCAATGATGTAATTTAGTACATGTTGGTAACTTCTTGTAAATCAATGGTGACTAAACACACATTTATATAGTTCCACTGGCCACAATCCCACTTTTAGTTTTGTTCCTTTAGCTATAAATACTCTCTATCAATGAGCACATGTAACAAATCAGATGGCAGCCTGGCCAAATAGAAGGACATCAGTGTTGGATTCAGATAGACAAAGCCTAAATATTGATCAGTTTTAAACTTACTTAGAGTGAGCCCTTGGATAAGTTATTTAAAACTTGAGTTTCATGCTCCTCACCAATAAAAGAGAGACAAAGAGTCCTACTACACAGGGCTATTAACTTGATTCAACAGAATGGGGGTTGGGGAGCCAAAGAGGAATCTCTTTCTTAAGTTCCAGTTCCAGAATAATTTCAGCAAAATAAATATGAGGGTTTGGCTTATGTTGTAAATATCCATTTTCACCTTTTTCCATGTATTTATAAAAGTGATCTTAGGTTGTATCACCTATCTTCAAAATGTAATAAAAGATCTATGGAATAGATCTCTAAGAATGGTCAGAGAAACTGGGTCTTACTTTTTATACATTTGAGCATAGGGGAAAAACAAAATAGAGGAGAAGTTCCATTTCTGCCTTGGCAATAAGAGCCACCATCTCTCCCCTCTCCACTCCCATCCTCCAGAGGAAGGAGATAATACCCTTTTACTGGTAATGTGATCCACTGGAAAATATACCAACAATTATGTCACTAAAGCAGGAAGAAAACTGAATGTGAGGGTTGCTTAATAACAAGAAGGTATTAAGTAGCTCTATCAAGTACCTAATGTTAACTTGTCCAGCAGATAAATATCTAGTGTCTGTGAGACAAAGGCTTTTGTCTATTTAGAATAAGCATCTGGTTGATTCAGTTGAGTCAGCTAAAAACTAACGCAAATAAACCTCAAAACTAACTGAAATTTTTTTGTGGGTATCTTGAATGGCTCAAGAAATATTAGGAGTTATTAAATATATAAATTTTTCTCTACAAATACACATGCATATAAAAATACTGTGGTAGAAATGAATGGTAATATTTAGCACAATAAGCAGCTGCGTGGGGACAACAAAATAGTAATACAGATCAGTTTTGATAGCTCTAGACAGGCGATATCTGTGTGACATGGTCTATCCTGGAGATTGTTTACCAAAATACCAAAAGGTCTTTATTAAGGAAATCTCATGTGTAAAATAATCTTCTAATTTTGAACTTTAAAAATCATTTGTTTAAAATAACCAAATAACTACCTCTTCCATGCGAGAAAAAAAAAATGACTTGCCTAATTTAATCAGTTTCTAAAATGTAAAACTCATTTTATTATTTCATGTTCTTACCAGGACCATACATCTTAGTGAGTTTGATATTATATTACCTTCTTGGTTTGGGGAAAGTGAACTTTATATGAATGTGTAATTTATTAGTAATTAATAAAAGTAGAGATCTGGCACCTTGGATAGTAATTAACATTTATTCACAAATTTTTAAATACCAGTGAACAGCTTGGTCTTTTCATAAACTATGACTTCAACTGACTGTTCATGACTTTATAAATATCCTTACTTCATTATTTATCTCCCCCCCTAAAATTTGTGGTAAATTGGTAGATATAAAATACTAATTCTGGTCTTTGGGCATATAAAGTTACTTTCTCTTTACTGCCAATTGTATATTATTTTAAAAAAGATTTTATTTGTTCTATATAGTTTCTTTTATTGCTATATAAGGTAGAAATTCTGTTATGTATACATGCTAAAAAAACCTTACCAATCTCTTCCTTTTTCTTTCTGCCATCTGTGATGGCACTTCCAAATCCTTACATTGCAGCACTTTAAGAGCCTAGACTTCTAAGATGTTTATATAACCAATTAAGGTAACTGCAATAATGTTTAGTGTAGCCAATATATAATGCAGGGTGGCAACTGGCAAGGTTTTAAAATTGGATTTAAAAAAAAAATTTATCAAGTGGAGCAACTGGTAACAACATATATTTTTAAAAGAATTAGAAGACTTTTATCAAAATAAGTAGAATATATAGTAGTAAATATATTGTAACAGATCAATCAAAATTTACTGCAGGTGTTTTTTTTTCCTTAGCTATTCGTAGATCATTTAAACTGATTTTTTTAAAAGCATATTCTATACTTATTACAGATGGAGATGATATCTCAATAACCTTGTCATGTAAAATATAAGTCTTTCTTTCTTTGCAACATTGTTCTGTCATTACACAACACTTTCCGGTTAGAAAGGACTGTGTTATCAGATTGTTAGATTGAAGAGACCCTTTCCCTGGGAGAGGCAGTATAGTTCAGCAGTTGAGATAATTGACTGTGGAGCCAGGCTATCTTTGTCCAAACCTCAGCTTACTAGCAACATATCCTTGGGCAAATTAGTTACCTTTGTCTCAATTCACACATCCATAAAATGAGAGTCATCATTAATACGACCTCATAGTAATGTAAATAAGATTGTCTATCATGTAGAAAACGCAACATGCATGTTTATTAAATAATTAAACATATATATTGTCATAGCACTGTACTTGAGTAGGGGAAGGTGGTGAGATCATTTTGGGACATGTTGAATTTGAATGTCCCATGGAATACAGATGATATAGACCTTGCCATGGATATAGATATGGATATAGTAATTGTGCAGTGGGATCTATGGCTCAAACTAGGAGACAAACCAAGCCTGGGAATAGAAATGTAGGGGTAAGCAACATTCAGTCGGTAAGTAAGTTTAAGAACTGTGGTCCACTGAGAACAGTGTGTATAGTGTAAGTGGAGAGAATGAGCTTTCCAGAAGAGACAGGGAGAACTTATCTCACAAAGAAGAGAGTTGCTTCGAGAGGTAAGAAGGGAACCAGAATAACTCAGTGTCATGGAAGTCAGGAAGAGAAACTTTTGTTTATTGGTTGAATTTATAGTGGAAAAATATAAATATTAAACATGCCATTATAATTGACCTCTTTTGATATATTGCTATATATTCTGTTCTTAAAGTCATGTTCACATATAGGCACATATGTGAATGTAAATATGTTTTTGTGATTAGGGTGTTTTCGCTTAAGCATTGTGATGAACTGTAATTTTAAAGGTCATAAAGAAAATATCCTCACTTTGTACCACTCTCCCTCTTGCCCCCTTGATCCCAGCACACTGGTCTTTCAAAACTTTGAGAAGTTCTATTTCTTGTTCCAGGGCTTTTGTGCCTGCTGTCCCTTGTGTTTGAAATACCCTCAGTGTCTTCTGTTTCTAACCCTTCAAATCTCAGCTTCTGTGTCATCACCTCAGACAAATCATTCCTGACCTTAGTTCTCACCTGCCATTTTACATTTATGCTTCCTTTTTTTTTTTTGGTCTCCTTCACAGAACCAATAAAAACTGACAGTTATTTCATAAGTTTGCGTGTTTACTCATTTGCTTCCTTGCTTTATTGCGGTATACCCTTCTAGAACCTCAGCCTCAAAGAAGAGGCACTGTCTGTCTCACTGACTTGTCTCTGGGATCTCATTCAGTAGGACACTTAGTTGAGGCTTGATAAATATTTGCTTTGGGAGAATTAGGACAAAGGCATTATTTTGTCACATTTCACTTATTTCTCTGTATTTGCAAATTTTTGGTTCCTTGGTGTCACATAGTTTTGTTTTGTTTTGTCTTTCTATTTTAAAACAAGATGGCATAAAAGAGATAAGGGCAAAATAGGAAAGGAGGAAACACAACTCCCTAACAGATATCACATCTCTATTGTCACTGTACTAAAATAAAGCATCTCAATATTACTGCCTCACAAATGCTGAGTATATTCTTATCCTTTTTAATTTTAGCAAATATGAAGAGCATAATTCAAACATTGAGCATTCACTCCCATAAAACTTTATGTAAAATTTAAATAGAAGTACCCAAGGAATATTTTATCATATTTAATTTAAAAATCTTTAAAATAACTTCAGAAGAGTCAGACTAGCTTTTTTTAAGTGGAACCTCAGCGGAACATGCTAGGATAACAAATCTGTTTAATTCCACTGGCTGAGTTTTTTGATACTTTAAACAGCAATGGCCAGAAAACATCAGCATGACTACTCAGTGATGATTAAGAAAGCTGTGCATCAGTTAGAAAGATAAATCTCCATGCTAGCTGACAGTATAGTCAGGCCAACAGAAACAGTGTATTGTTTATTACCCCAAGGTCTGATCATTATGGAATGCTTCACTGTTCGTGAAAATGCAGATCTGAAACATACTGCTAAAGTATATCTTTCTTACTGGGCAGATGACGTTTCTCCAAGTTTGGGGAACATTTGACAAACATTCAAAACTACTGGGCTTTACCTTAGGTAGGATCAGTTTAACTACCTTTTTTCCTTCTTCCAGAGTCATTGAGGCAAATTTCTCTAAGCATAAATGTCTGATGATAAGTGCCTTTTAATAGTGTCATTATGTGGTCAATTTTGCTCAAATTTAAGAAATTTGACATTTACATAGCTAATAGCCCTTTCAACGTGCATTGATACTTCCATTAAATTTAATGACTTTAAATCAGTGATGGAAGGAAGGACATCAGAATCTTTGGAAAAAGGGTTGCAAATACTTGCCACTCTTTCTGTTTGATAGTCCCTATTTTAGAACTACTGTATGGAATTAGAGCCATTTGCCTTATAAGGGGGTTTTTTGCCCCTGCAAATAATTGGAGACACCACCCTCCAATAAAAACATCTGTTGTTCCTCTCCTCCAAACCATTTCCAAACACCAAACTTTCCCTTGTGGGAGGAACTTAATGTAAAATGTGAATATTCAACTGATGTGGTACTTTACATATTTTTTACAGAGTTTATCAATACTTATAATTGTTTTTGACTATTTCAAAGGCTGTATTTCTTATTTATCTTAGATAACTGAGAAATCACCAAGATAAAAGGCTAATGTAAATAGTCTCCATAATTCTCAACTTATAAATTCAGGGTGTTACCCACGTTGGTAACTTGAAATGCATTTTTCATTTAAAAACAATACTATTGGTAATTGTTGAGCTTTGTAGCTGGTTCACAAAATCATATGTAAATTAGTGTGTCTCCAGAACAATAAATGATAACCTAGATATGAGCCCTAGAACCTGGGAAGAGAGAAGGGAACTTTTTTTCTTTTTCTTTCTTTTTGTAATATCAAATTAACCAAGGCATATTTTGCCTCTTCTACTAGTTTTTATGAACCAATTCCTCAAATCCCAGTGCCCTATTCCTACAATAATGTGCCCATAGCTTTCCGAAGGTCTTCTTTTCCCCCTCCTTCACTAAAGACAACACATAACTCCAGGGTAAACACCAAACACTCTATGATCAAAGATTACTCATTTCTGCAAATTCAAATTTCATGTCTAGGCTATTTACTCGAGACCTATTGGCCATTTTTCCAAAATGTTCATGCATATTAGCTCAAATTCATCTCTAAATGGTGGGACTTTGGGCAGTGTTGCTTGAAAGATCTTAAGCAGCGATGGGGCAAGGAACAACAAAGAAGTAGATCAGCAAATACTGGTATCCTGAATGTAGGGTACAAAAATTGCATACTTTTGACTTCAATAGTGCCTTTCCTTTTTCACAAACTCCGTAGTATGTTTTTTATTGTTTTCAGGAAATCTTTTTTTCACCAGCAGTAATGGACTAGAGAAAAATTCCTAAGGTAAACATTTATCCATCAGTGATATTATTCTTCTTTAAGAATATATTTAGTCACTTGATAGATATTACATATTTCAAAAGTTCTCCACTCATAATAAAATAATTGATAATATGTAAGAATTGGTAAACTATTTTTGACCTTCATTTTGAAAATCTTTAACTGACTGAGCCACCAAGCACCCACCATAAGAGACTCATTTTGAAAATCTTCATAAAATCATTTAGAATTGTTAAAAATATACACATAGACACACAATGATGATGTAGATGGACTTTCATATCAGTGATCTGTCCTAAGACTACAGCTACACAAAGAAAGATTTGCAAAATGTTGAACTATATTTTAATACATTTCAAAACAAATATTTTGAAGACAAAGAAACAATAAATCAACCATGATCCTGATTAAGATTTGCTTGTTAATATACTTTTCTTTAAGACTAACCAGTAAAGTCTGCTTTACAACATATGAAATTCAATTCAAGAAAATACACTTTGCTCTAACTAAAATATGAAATTACTTTTTTCCCTGGAGCATTCTCATATCCATTGTGATATATGAAGCCTTTGTAGCTGATGTACATTTCCCCAGAAAAGATTATGCTAGGTTTGCAAATGTGCATTCTGAAAACTGCCAGAGTTTGAACTCTTGCTGCCTAAAAGAGCATGTGAATGCTGGATCTTGTCACCAGGTGAACTCAGTGCCCCATCTTTTCCAAAACGACCTGGATTGTAATGCATTTCCTGAAAAATTCCATGAAGGAGATTTTCCAAGACTCAAGTCCCCCAGTAAAGGCATGAAAAATGATTTCTGTACCATACAGAGCACCCAAGATGTTAACCGGAAGAACTTACTTGTGTTAATATGATCAGACTTGCTGCTCTTTGGGGCTGGTCTCTCACACTGTGTGCCTGACCAGTTGGTGGAGCATCTAGAAAAATTTAAAAGAAAGAAGAAGAAGAAGAAGGAGAAGGAGAAGGAGAAGGAGAAGGAGAAGAATAAGAAGAAGAAGAAGAAGAAGAAGAAGAAGAAGAAGAAGAAGAAGAAGAAGAAGAAGAAGGAGAAGGAGAAGGAGAAGGAGAAGGAGAAGGAGAAGGAGAAGGAGGAGAAGGAGAAGGAGAAGAAGAAGAAGAAGAAGAAGAAGAAGAAGAAGAAGAAGAAGAAGAAGAAGAAGAAGAAGAAGAAGAAGAAGGAGGAGGAGGAGGAGGAGGAGGAGGAGGAGAAGAAGAAGAAGAATTATTAGTTCATAACAAAACTCACAAATCTGCTAAGTAGTAACTTCAACTAGATGAAATGGAGAAGCCAGCCACAGATTCATAAATATTAGGTAGATTCCTAAATATTAGTTTTGCTAATGTCTTGCATATTGCCAGTATGCTGAGGGTAACTTCAACTGAACTTCACTTGTTGAAATACTTTTTCAAAATTTAGATTAATAGTAATTTTCCTTATTCTATGTTAAATCTTAAATTTAGCTTGTTTTATAGCAAACCTGAAAACTTAATTAAGAACTGGGAATTAATTTAAGAAGTACTGAAAATTATAAGTAGCCATGATAAAAACTGACTTTGCCTGTTGAGCAAATCCATCTTTATTAATTTTCCAGGATTTTTTTTTCCCTGCTTGCTCTATGTCCAAAGTGTTATTAACCATCAAACAGCAAATGGTCATCTGTCTCAGTTCAAGCTGCAGAATTTTTTACTCTTCTAAACACAGATAAGGAAATGCAGCCCATTCCCATTTGAAATAAGACTTCCATTCCTATAGAATCAAGACAATGTGCCCAAGTTTTTAGTGGGAGAAGTTGTCTTCCCCAGATAGGTACCATGACACTATGATGAGAAGTCTAGCAGAGGATGGAAATAAAAGATCTGATTAAAATCCTTTACTTAAACATAAATCACAGCCATATAATTAGCTGGATGCATCAAAATAAATGCTGGGATGGTTTTAGCTATGTTTAAATAATGCCCATTGGCTAAAACAAGATGCCTCTGTGCATCTGTCAGAGGAAATCCACAGAGAGACCATTTAATGGGCTTCAGTTCTTATTTCAAATGACTGTGAAATGCCACCATATTAAGAATAGTTGCACACAATGAAAGAACAGCTTCCAGACCATTCCAAGTAGATCTCTCTGGGCATGGTGGCCAAACTAAATAACTGCGATTTCAAGGTTTCTGCCAATTCTGTCATAGCCAATTCATTAGCTGAATTCAGATAGCTGAAGCTGTTGTTGGAACTAGGCTTCAATGATGGCCAATTCAGATAGCTGAAGCTGTTGTTGGAACTAGGCTTCAATGATGGCACGTGAATTATTTGAGATATCCGTGAGGACAGTATTGGCTCTCCTAAAACATGAGCAAAGTCTCATATAATCATCCTGACTGAAGAACTCAAATCATGAAACAAAAATTTGTTTCATTAAAGCATATATCAATGTCAGCATAATTTACAATAATGTTATAATTCAAGAATAGAGCTATTTGATTAATAATGATATTATAAAAGTATGAGTATGAATTATGGTTTAAATGAAAATTAATATATTATTAAGTCAACATTTATGCATCATCTTACCTTTTGTTTAGATTCTTTATAAAAAGCTTACATACATACTTCCTATTCACATTTACTATATACCATAATGCAATAAATCACTAAAGTAGATAAATAAATTTTAAGGCCAGGTCAATGACTGTCTACATTCCTGAAATGAAGTAATGGAATGAGCACATTTTCACATAATTATAATAAAGGAGACAATGGATAAAATCATTGATTTTTAAAAAAATTTTTTTTTTCTTCAGTTGCGGTTTTGCAGATGAATGATCTAGAAAATTGTTCCAATTCTTTACAGTTTCTACTTCTTGACACAGTTCACCGATAATTCCAAATAAAGTATTTAGGATAATGTATATATATGTCATTGGAGTAAATTCTGATCATTGCAAAATTCTTTTTGTTTTATGTAGCTTTACATTTATCAAAACTTCCTAAGGATATTTTACATATTCCAATGGGGGAAAAACAATACTGACTTTTAAATAATTTTATTATAGTGCTTATGTATACAAGGTTATTTTTGTGTAGGCATATTGCCTTACTGATTAAAATATAAAAAGTGGCTCTTTACGTTACCTCCCTAGATAACCAAACCAAACCAAACCAAAAACAAACAAACAAACAACAAAACAACAACAACAAAAAAGCAAACAAAACCTAAATCAGGGCTCATATTAAGAGGAATGACCTGAGATACATTTTGTGATGTTATTACTAGAGGCAGGAATCTCAGGGCTCATCATTACACTGAGATGCTGAGAAGTCAAAAAATGGAATTGCTCAGAGATGGGAGGATTAAATGCTAATTGACCAGATTGTGTTCTGACATGAACATCATGTATCTTAAGTACTTTAGGAAGTTATGAAAAATATGGCTTTAGAACTCCAGAAGAATAAAGAGTGGGGGCGTCTGGGTGGCTCAGTGGGTTAGAGCCTCTGCCTTCAGCTCAGGTCATGATCTCAGGGTCCTGGGATTGAGCCCCGCATCAGGCTCTCTGCTCTGCGGGGAGCCTACTTCCTCCTCTCTCTCTGCCTGCCTCTCTGCCTAGTTGTGATTTCTCTCTGTCAAATAAATAAAACATTAAAAAAAATTAAAAAATAAAGAGTGATTTTTAAACAAAGAAGATAAGGATAATGTGATTCTTAATTCCAAACTCTGGAATTATTTAGGGAGGACAGGTGGTATTTGTTAACAGTACTGATTTTCTGTTTTATCCATAGCTTGGAATCTAGTATTTATGATGGATAAAAGAAATCACCTGCTCATGGTGATAAAGCTCCTCTCTTTTAAATTGTGGAACCACATTTATATTCCTAATCTTCAGGGACTATTTTACTTATTACATACTGGAAATAACTCTCAAAGACTGTGTGGGAGAAATAATTAATTTTAATATTTATACATCTTAATCAGCTGATGATCACCTTGCAATTTCCCCTATACTCCTTATAAAACAATTATTTTATGGCCAAAGATAAAATATATTCTACTGTTCCACATTTGTTACAGTTTTTAAAAATAATCTCTTTTGAGATATTAAATCAAATAGAAATCATTATTCTTGTTGCCTACCTTACAAAATGACTACTTAAGGCATTTGCTGCTCCATGAGTTCTTCTTCCAGTGGTTGATTTAAGACCAGGTATTTTTACCATCTTTATAGAAATTCATAAATCTTCATACCCTGAGTTGACTACAATGATCAAAGCCATTAATGGCAGAGCATTTAGCAAGAAGAATGTCTGAAGATCATCAAAATTTCCTGTCCAATTCCTCACTGAATCATTTGCATTATCCTGCTGACTATAGTATCTCTGGCATCTCTTTTTCATTATTCCTCAAGCAAAATCTATAGTCCATGCCCTAGTCATTTTTAATCTGTACTGTTGCAATCCTGTGCTCCCTGCCAGTAATTCTCAGACAGCCGTTGGGGCAGAGGGAGAGAATATCCAAGCAGACTCTTGCTGAGTGCAGAGCCCAGCTCGAGGCTCTATCTCATGAGCCATGATATCATTGCCTGAGTAGAAACCAAAAGTTGGGTGCTTAACTGACTGAGTTACCCAGCATCCCCCACCCCCATTTTTTATTTCTTACCAGAACAAACACCTCTATGTCATTCCTTTTACACTTATTCTATAGGCTGTTTTCCACTATCCTTAACTTTAAGACAACAAAAATCCCCCTTTTCTTATATGTTTATCTCTATGACAGTCTGAATTATTTAACTTTTTAAACACGTTGGTGAATTTTAACTAAGTATTGTTGGAATGTGGATACAGAAAGAGAGAAAGAGGTAGAGAGAGACTTATTTATTTAAGCTATCTTTTATCCTTTTTTTACATCATCATATAAAGATATTGTTCTGGGCTGGGTTTCATTGTTGTTGTTTTCTTTTCTTTTTTTTTTTCCCCCATCATGATAAATGTACTGTAAAATGCCCATCCTCTATTTATCCCATCCTCCCATGCACCTCCTCTCTGGTAGTCATCAGTTTGTTCTCTATAGTTAAGAGTCTGTTTCTTGGTTTGTGTGTATATCTCTCTTTTCTCCTTTGCTCATCTGTTTTGTTTCTTAAATTACACACATGAGTGAGATCATATGGTATCTGTCTTTCTCTGACTTATTTCACTTAGCTTATACCCTCAATGTTGTTCCAAATGGCAAGATTCCATTCTTTTTTTTTATTTTAATTTTTTAAAGATTTATTTATTTGACAGAGAGAAATCACAAGAGAGGCAGGCAGAGAGAGAGGAAGGGAAGCAGGCTCTCCGCTGAGCAGAGAGCCCGATGTGGGACTTGATCCCAGGACCCCGAGATCATGACCTGAACTGAAGGCAGCGGCTTAACCCACTAAGCCACCCAGGCGCCCAGATTCCATTCTTTTTTTATGGCTCCTAGCAGTTTCTTGAAGTCAATAGCTGCCTGGTAAAGCTTTATAGATTTCACACTATTTTTTACTTCTTCCCTTCTCTCTAAGGCTACTGACCTTAAAAAGAATGATTATCTACTGCTGCATTCTTTTCCTAATTTTATTCTTCCACTTTCATTATAGTTATATGTATAAAAGTTTTAATTATAACATATTTTATGATATTTCATTTATGTTCTACAGAAGTATGATTATCAAACTGAAAAAAGTTGCTAAAACTGAAATTCTAGAGTCCCATATTACCAGAGATTTTCATTAAACAGTTTGAAGTCTGGGTCAGAAATCTTTATTTTAACAAAGTGTTAAATTGTTCAAGTGTTCAAGTGATTCAAGTGATGCAAGTAATTCCACAAATCACACTTCAAGAAATATTTGAGACAAATTATTATTATAATCCCAAAGACTTTGTCCTTATATCAAATATTATTTGATTATTTTTTTAATTTTTAGGATGAAAATAATAATATTTATGCTCAGAATTATTGTTCAAAAGATTAAATTATATTGGCAGAGGTTCTTTACATTAGTACTAGAAAGCTGGCTAGGTTTTTGATTTAGGTAACTAATTCTCATCTGAATGTTACTATATGAATTGTGTAGTTAATTTACTGTGCCCTTTAAAAGTTTGTGAAATTATTGTATAGTTAGAATGTACTCTGTTTCAATTGTAATATTCTTTTTTTTCCATTTTATTTATTTTTTCAGCGTAACAGTATTCATTCTTTTTGCACAACACCCAGTGCTCCATGCAAAACGTGCCCTCCGCATTACCCACCCCCTGTTCCCCCAACCTCCCACCCCTGACCCTTCAAAACCCTCAGGTTGTTTTTCAGAGTCCATAGTCTCTTATGGTTCGCCTCCCCTTCCAAATTTTTTTTTTTTAATAAACATATAATGTATATTCTATAGCACAAAGGATTACCTTTGTGTAAAGGCAATAGTAAAAAGATATTACTAGGAAGACTAGTAAAAATTTTAGTCTGTCTAAAATAATGCTAGCTCTGTAGTAGCACAGTGATTGAGAATTGAGACTATCAGATACAAAACACTAAAGGTGTATTAAAATCTGAGATACTGCCTTTCACCATGTAACAAGGATCAGCTTACATGGACCACAAATGTCATTTTGTAGAAATGTCGTCTAGAGTCATTTGCTTTGGGAGAACTTCAAAATAAAATAATGCGATTAATATCCACTCCCTCTTTTCATCAAATTTAAAGGTCATGGGGCTTTTCTGACCAAAGTAAGATTCAATGGTGAACCTTAAAGCTATTTGGAATTGAATTTCTCCTCTTCTTTACACGTGGTAGGCTGCCCTTATCAACCATGAAGACTGAGGCATTTAGAACGAAAAAAAAGTCTCATGGGGGGAAAAATGGCACAAAGGGATTAAGGAAACCTTAGAAAACTCATGCATAGTGTCATCCATCCTTTTGTGCTCCAAGAACTTCAATAAAAAATAAAAAATATAGCATTTTGTGCACCAAATTTATATAGTAGAACTTCCATATTTATGTAAAGAAAATTTAAAAAAATGAAAGTCATAGCAAAATATTTTTGCCAGTTGGGCAAATTTTAGTCTTTCAGTGTTGACATTATGACTACTTTTGCATGGTGTTCCTAACTTTGAATCTTTATACTCTTACAGTACCTTTTTGTGCCCTTTTCTTTGCAGACAGTAGTATTGCAAAATGTTATATAGACAGTTATCTAGATATTTATTTACTTGTTTGTAGTTTTATCATAAAACACTTTTTTAAAACACTTTTTAATCTTTTATTGTTTCACAACTTTCTGAGCTAAAATTATTTCATATATTCATAATGATTCATATTTTTTGTAACATGTCCCCCAAATTTCCTACCCTAACTTTAATGGGAAATTTTGCATAAGGTCCAATTAACATTTGCTAACTTTGTGCCAGATCTTAGGATAAATACATTCATATGAAAAATACTCTTATTCAATTCTATAATAATCTAGGAGTTGGAACTATTCACTGTGTGAAATGAGGAAGTGCTTGTTCGGATAATTTGCCAGAGAAAAATAGCTAATAAGTGGTAGAAATAAAACGTGGTGTTATTATTTCTTCATTGTTTTCTGCGACAATGCCTTGATCCTTCTAACTCAATGCAGGAGTAGGAAGAAATGCCTTTCTTTCATGTCCAGGAGAGTACTAGTCCCTCAACAGGAAACTCAAAACACTGTCTGAACAAAAGGAAATAATATCTTTTTTTAAGTAGTAAAATTGTAGGAATTACCATATTGGCTCAGACCTGTGGTCAGTAATATTTAACATTATGTCTCCCGCAGTAACAATGAGGAACATATTATTAAAAAGTGTTTACATCCTTCTTGATATCAATTTCACATTTTTATTTTGGTTCCAAAATATTGTAAATGTGTCTAATATACCTTTAAAGATACATTATCTATAAATTTATCTATATTATTACTCAGTGCGGTTTGAATTTCCAAAACTATTCACTCTTTTTTTCACTTATTTGGTATTTTTTACATACAATTTGTACTACAATTTCTATTTATGCAGTACTAGTCTCAATCGAAATTTAACTGTTACTTCTTACATGGCAACAGCTAGGGATTACCATGTTTTGTTTTTTTCAGAAAGCTTAAGGTAGAAGCTTGAATTTAGTTGGTTTTTACAAGTATACTCTATTCTACTCTATAAGAGCATATTATAATACATAGTTTGAAAACATTACATTAAATTATTGTGTTATTTATGCTGATAAAATTAGTAAGACAAAACTTATCTTACTTTAATAGAAGAGAATTGGGGCAGAAAGAGTATTGGTTTCTGAAAATTGTTAAAGTGATAAAGTAAAAAAAAATGGATATTAAACAAACTCTGACCCACAATTATTTTAGGAAAATAAAAATTAATAAGAAATTGAAGAGGTGGCCATGAAAGAAATAAAATTAACAGAATGGATTATTTAACATGATTTATTTTAAGAAGTAAGGAGGACTATAAAAGAAAAGATGAAATCTAGTTTGCCAAGTAATTACCCATAAAAGGAAGTTTGCTAAGATTGGGTGGTTTAAGTTAGAAATGTTTAAACATAAAATTCTGCACAGGCCACTTGAGCAGAAATGGCTACCAAAGTGTGAAATGATGACTGAATAAATACTAAAAAAAAAAAAAAAAAAAAAAGAAAAAAGAAATCCCTAGTAATGGAAAATTTTTATCATCTAGATACTCTCCAGAAAATTTTATTGAAAGCAGATCAAAAAGGCATGAGGTGTTCTTTTAGAGTGGATAGACAATTTCTACTTCACTGAATACATTACATGCACCAAATGAAAACTAAAAGGAATAGTCATAAAATTAGTATTAAGTAATATGGTGGGTGTAACTGAAGACATAAAAGCAGAGGTTAGAAACAGTGGTTACAATGCTATAGCTAAAGGTGAGAGGAAAAACAATGCATGCTGTAATATCAGTAGAGAGCTCTCTATATACATTGCCCAGATCAAAGACCAATCCCACGACTGTCTTAAAGACAGCAAACCGTGGGGGGTGGAATTCTCTTAGTGCCATGAACACAAAGTAACTACTTTGCCATATTTTGTGATTTAGTACAAAATAAGGATATGCAATAAAGAATTTTCTATTAAAAACCAATCAAACAAACAAACAAAAAACAACCTCACGAAGGCCCTTCCTAATTCTTAGGGCTTCTGTGGTACAGGATGGTGAAATCTTACATTATTATGAGGATGTCTGGCATATCCAATTGCACCTATTAAGTATTATTCAAGGCATATTAATCCCATACAAATCTGGGGCAATGGGAGGAAGATCGGAAAGTGTTACCATAACGTTTTGAGTATGTGAATATCTTTAAGTCCAATATAACTTTAATTCTCTAAAAAAAAATTAGTTTCTATTGCACTGCTCATGAGCTGAGATATTGATGTTAGTCATGCTAATTTATAACCTAAATCACTGAAAAATGATTCTGACATTAAAAACAGACTTCTGCTTTCTGGTACTTCAGCATTTTTTTTTCTACTCACAAGATTACCATTTATCTACCAAAAGGTATCACCAAAGCTTCCCACCAGCCATTTGTTGTTAAGTGACCTTGTATTAGTATCTTGTATTAGTGTGGATACCAACTTTCCAATTACAGCCTTTTTTTTTTTTTTTTTTTTTTTTTTTTTTTTTTTTTTTTATTTATGACAGAGAGAGATCACAAGTAGGCAGAGAGGCAGGCAGAGAGAGTGAGAGGGAAGCAGGCTCCCTGCCGAGCAGAGAGCCTGATGCGGGACTTATCCCAGGACCCTGAGATCATGACCTGAGCCGAAGGCAGCAGCTTAAACCACTGAGCCACCCAGGCACCCCCAATTACAGCTTTTTAGGCTTCCTTAAAATCTAGGACCTGAGCTTTCAAAAGATTTTTTTTAATATTTGTTTTAAAAACAAAAGAAGTAATTAAAAAAAGAAATATGAGATAGATTAATTGCTAAAGTCAAGCTTCAGTATGAATTAAGAAATTTGTGTATGCTGTACAAAAGTTAATTAGTCATACAACAGTCACCAGATTTGTTCAACATTTATAGGAGTATGATGCAGATAGAAATATAGGAAGTTTTAGAACAAAAGATGCCCATTAACATACATCTTTCTTAATCCAAGTGTTAGATTACTTTTCTGACTCAAGGTGAGAAGGTTTATGCAGGCAATGGGCTAAAAATTGATTCAGGAAGTAGAGAAAAATGTCTTCAATAAATCTAAAATGCTACACAGTATTTTGGTAGTATTTTTCACTATGGAGAATACTGCCATTTGGGGGTAGTTCTAAATATTTTTATGCATTTGATCAACATGTAATCATAAATTTGGTACATTCTATTTTTTGCTCTCTATATATGCATTCATGAATATCTAAGTATGCATTTGCCCATAATTACGCTAGACTGTGATTAACTTTAAAGTGGAGATTACCATTCATCTTTGTATTCTCTCATTTCTTGAACAGTATCTGGCACGTAGTCAATGTGTGTATCTGGTTAATCAATATTTGCCAGCTGACAAAATGAATGAATGAATCCATGAGGCATGGAGGATGCATGGTTGAACACATACGAATACACATATATAGAGATATATGTGCTGTACTCATTCTATGAAGAATATACAGCACCATTCATAAGAATATGCTTTCAGCTGGGTACCAATCGGCCATTTCTCACTGAAAGGAATACTGATCCACCACGGGAAACACTTCATATGTAAGAACACAGTAATATTTAGATAAGCTATCGAGCTGAGGGTTTTGAAGGGTCAGGGGTGGGAGGTTGGGGGAACAGGTGGTGGGTAATGGGGAGAGCACGTTTAGCATGGAGCACTGGGTGTTGTGCAAAAAGAATGAATACTGTTACGCTGAAAAAATAAATAAAATGGAAAAAAAAAGAACACAGTAATAGGCAAATATTTTCTTCCTTCTTTCTTTTTGCTTCCCTCTTCCCCCACTTCCCCCTTTCATTTATTAATTCTTCCCTCTATAAAATCAGGTGATCACATCCTAGCAACTTGGGCATGTAAAATTTTTACTTATTCAATGATATAAATTGTGTAATAATTCAGTTCTTGTCTCAGGATACAGACAACAAAGAAATGTTTTTCCTTCTATGACAAAAATTATAAAATTTTTGGCATGGAAACCTTTTATTGGTATTAAATTAAATGTAATCTAATTCAATCAATTAATTTAAACTGTTGTCTGAAACTAAAGTGTATGCTGGGACACAAACAGCATGGGTGAATTTGGGAATCAGACAGACCTGTACTGTAATCTAGTCTCCCCTCCTCACAAAAAGGATGTATCCTTCAGCAATTCATCCATTTCAGTTTTTAGTTCATAAAAATGGAGAGAGTGAGTGAGTGATACTTCCTGCTTTGCCACACATTGTCTGTAGATGAGGTCTCATATGATGTTACCTTTGTTTTCCTCTTAAATCCACTTCCTTTTTTACTGCCTCAAAAGATTTTTCCTTCTTCACTTCTTTTTTTTTGGGAGGGGAGGAGGTAAATTGATAATTATAGAAGCTTAAAAAAAAAAAAATCCCAAAACCTTCCCTGGGAGATTAAATGACATAATGATGTATATAAAATTTACATATCATTTAACTTAATTTAACTCAGATGATGATATTATGAATATTAAATTATTAAATTTAAAGACTGTATATATCATGCCAATATCTATATAATTGTAATTTCTTATTTGTAATGCCCACTGGAAGAAGTATTAGCTTAAGGCTTTAAACTCCTTTAACATAATGACTTCTTTCTGTTACTATCTTATTATAAAAAAGGAGAAAGAACGTATTATCTTGAATAGTGATAGTATGAAGAATCTTTATTTTTTTTACCCTTAAATCAATGTTGCTAGTTAAACAGTATGTCCCTGATCCTTTTCTTGGAAGTGTATAAAATTAGTTTGGGATTAGGTACTAGGTCGAAGGCTGACTGATACACTTTTTTAACTTGTTCCAGCATGGAATACGAGCAAGAAATAAATCTTTGTTGTTAAAAGTATCTGAAATTATGATTATTTTCTATAACAATAAAATCTGGGGAAAGCAATCTAAGTAGAGAGGGAAAAAATTTAAATTGTTAAAGAGGTAGTATTAACCAATGAAAATATTATGAAGTTATATTGTGCTTGGTTTCTTTGTTTATTCTGATTTGCTGATTATATGAAGTCACATATATGATTATATGTCTCTAACTCAAGGGAAGATAATGTGACAACATCAAAGCTTTATAACAATAGCTGCCCCATATACGTAACTCCGTAAAAAATGTTCTCTGTTAAGCAGTGCCACTATACTCAAAGCAAAAACTGGACTTAAAATTTGCACAGAAAGATGTGATATCTGTATTGCATGTTTTCCCCACAGCACGACTAGCATGTGAAAGTCAGGACGAGCTACAGCTTGTTACCTGGGATCATAAAGGATAGATATTGATGTGACAGCTTCTCTTCGCCTTTACTACTCTAAAAGACAAGCACATCCCATATTTTCTGCTTTGAAAATATGCCAAGGGGCAGGAAAGCAAATAAGGAACGTGCAATGACCTGACTCTTGAAATGGGGACAATACAGGCCACTAAAGTTGAATTGCTCAATACCCCTGCTGAAAAGTTGTGATCTGTTTGAAATCACTCATGACAAGTTCCTTGGGCTCTTCTCAAATATTCTCTGTGGGGCCACAAGGTCGATGGTCCACATGCAGGAGCGTTGCTCAGCTTGACAGCAAGACTGGGGAAGAGCAATTGGTGTATCTCCGTTCTGCAAGGCCAGTATTTTGAGAAACTAAGGCCTTAATTAGCTGGAATGTAGAGAATAATTCCTATCTCTTTCAAATCTGTGACAGAAACAGAACTCATTATCCTCTTCCCACAAGTCCAGACAAAGGCTTCTGTAGTACCTGTACATTTCCTTATGTGTTTCTCTCACCCTAAGGACTTAGAAAATAATGCTGAACTTTTAATAAAATAATTAGATTGGAACAATCACAAAACGAAAGAAAATGACAAAAGGCCTTATGCAGATCTCTCTTAATGAATGTCCCTTTGGTATTTATATATTTGTTTTGCATCCTTCTGCATTTAAAAACCTCTATTTTACAAATCTTTAGGAAGTGACTTCCTTTGTGTGTTTTCTAAGTTAAATTAGGGCACACCTACTGTCCTTTTGGTTTTTTAAAGATTTTATTTATTTATTTCGCAGAGAGAGATCACAAGTAGGCAGAGAGGCAGGCAGAGAGAGAGGAGGAAGCAGGCACCCCGCCAAGTGGAGAGCCCAATGTGGGACTCAATCCCAGGACCCTGAGATCATGACCTGAGCCAAAGGCAGAGGCTTAACCTACTGAGCCAACCAGGTGCCTCCACTGTCCTTTTTTTTCTATTTTTTCTGACTCTTGCAGTTTTTGAAAATTTAATAACAAAGTAAGAGTGGTATTACTATGGTGATAGTAATCATATCACAGGCTGTCAGATCTCACAGTACAAAAAGGCACCAAGATATTAGCTAAGAACATACTACATGCAGAATGTATACTAGCTACTGGGGCAAAATAGATAACTCATACACAACTTCTTACTTGAAGGAATTTACAAACTACCAGAGAGAAACAGACATATAAATTTAAAGGGGCCATGGAGTGTACAACAGGCAGCATTCCCAGGCCAGTTTCATAGAAATATATTCCATGTCCAAAGGCCACACAAAGATGAGAAGTCAATTCCATCCATAAAATATGGAATGTCAGAGAGGAGTATGAACAATGTAAGCACACAGATAGTCTCACACACACATGATCAAAGAAAGGAGATAATTTCATGGAAAACCATTTTTCCTAAAAAAAGATGAACAAGAAACCAGATACCCATATAAATCTAACAAAACCAAAAAGAAAAAAAAAAGGAAAATATTAGATTGGGGGAAAATTCTCAGAGTATGTTATTTTTAGCTTTTGTTTGAAATGAAGAAGTAAAACATAAAAACTAACATTGTCATCTTGTTTTGACCAAATGGAGAATTGTTCTTGCTATGGGCAAAAAGCAATAATATATATTATAAGAAATGTCTTGGAGTTTTGCCATTTTAAAAACAGTCATTGCCTGAATTTGATATGATTTCAGAAGCAATGCACTATCAGAGATCTTTTTGGTTCTCCCTTTTCAGATGACACAAATATTTTTAAAAACTGCCTTTTCTCTTCTTGGAAAAGAATACAAATTACACAGATTACTATTTTAAAAAAGTAAATATTACACAAATTCAATCAGTAATAGGTAACCATTTGCCTTTAAGCTACGCAAGTCATATATTGTGTTTTGTTCACCGATAAATTCTTTGGTGCCTAGGATGTTGTCTGGTTTATAGTAGGTGCTCAATAAATGGTTATCGATGAATGGGTATAGGAAGAGAAGATTGAAGTATATTTGTTCTCTAAAAGGGTAAAATATGAACCAATCAAGGGTCAGACACCTGGGATTCTAGTATGAACAGATTTTGCATTATTCTTAATATTGCTGCTAATGGAAATTTAGTCTTCTCAGTGTCTTTGTATGTATCTTAGAAGGATTTGGGGGAGAATTTGTATCTGTGGTTGTGACTCCAACACAATTTTAAACCTGATTGTAAATAAAAAAAATCAGATTGGACTCAGATTTAAATATACTGTGCCATATAGACTTAACATAAGTGAACACTTAGTCCAAACATCACTTTATAGACAAGGAAAATGGGACACAAAGAGTCATTAGTCAATTTCTCAAAATCAGTTTCGTTCATAAAGTCTATATACTTTTGGACCCAATATTTCCACTTCTGGGTGTTAATCCTAGAAAACTATTGAGAAAGTACAAAGATAGTTCATACATGTTTTTATCCTTGGAAAAAAGTTAACGAAAGAACACAACACAAAAACAAAACCACATACCTAATAACTGAATGATACATGGTTGATTAAATAAAGTAGGAAAAATGCAGACAATGGAACACTGGACAACAACTAAGAATAAAATCTTCTAATTATATATGTTGACATGGAATGCTGTTCAGAATGCTACAAATGTGATTTTATTATTGGAAAATGAAATGTACTCTAAATATTGCTGGGAGACAATGCTGTGGAAGTAAGTCTATGTTTTAAAGAAAGTTAAATCCAATATAAATAAAAGTCTGGCCCTAACAAGCTATTTTAGAATTAGGAATACACTATTAACTTGATACTGAGTTGAGTAGTTCTTCACGCTATTAATAGTTTCTAACCCTCACAACAAAAATTATAAAGCAGCCCAAATGCTGTCAAAATACATATCAGATTTTTGAAAAATTTGGTTTTAAAATAATGTTATGTACTTACTTTAAAAATTATCAAAATTCTTGTTAAATAAGCATAAAAAATTTCCTAGATTTTGTGTTTGTCTAGGCTTTGGTATGGAGTTTTCTTTTTCCTCCACATATAGTAATAAGAGAAAATGGCCATCAAGAGACAAAAGCAAAGGCTTTCAAAGAAAAAATCTATTCCTTAAGTTGAAGGAGACAGTAATAAAATTTCTATATGGAAAAAAAAATCTGTCTCCTTCATAGATCTGAATACTTTATAGACTTTCCAAATGTATATAAGATCTGCACATTCAAATAGTTTTCCACTCTATGAAAAAAAGAAATGTACTACCAACAAACGAAAGCAAGCACTATATCTTAGCTCTTAAATCAATTTTTTGTTTCCTGTAAGGCTTTTAGATAAACTAGTACATACTAGCTTTTCATTAAAGATACATGGCCACTATCAATTGAAATCTGAGGCTGAAATCCATGTTTCCAAAAAGTTCCCCTTATAAGGAAAATCAACCACTAGAAAGATATCCCAAGGGCTCAATATTCCCCTGTTATATAGAGCTTTCAAAACATCTCCCTTAATGGCCATCCAATGGTAAAATCCAATAAACCAAAAGTTATAATTTTTGTCCTCTTTAAACTATCTAGAGTTGATCTATCTTTATTCTTTTTTCTTTCCTTTCCTTTCCTTTCCTTTTCTCTTTCTTTCTTTCTTTCTTTCTTTCTTTCTTTTCAAATTCTTTTACACTCTCTACTCCTTTGACCTGGAGGAATCTACTCTTGGACAAGTTCCCCCCAATTTCTATTTTTTCTCATTTACTTCTGCCGATTCCTTTGTAACACAGAATCAAATAGTGGTATTTCCTAGATCCTTAATCCTCTACTTTTCTTTCTGTAAACCCACTCTTGTGTCGTGGCATAACATATACTTCATCAACTGACCCCAATATATCTCTCTAGTCTTCTCTCTTCCCAGTTTGCCATGTAGGCTATGTTCTGTTCTCAACAACCTATTCAGACCTATTCTGAATATTCAACAATATTCAGACCTATTCTCTTCCTCTTTCAAGAAATGTTTTTAGTCATTTCCCTTCTGTACAAATACTACACATTTTTTTTTTCAAAATACTATGAAAATATCACTTCATCTATAGTTTTTCTCTCCCCAATAACTAATCATTAATTGATCTCCATTGAGATATTTTCCTGTAATACTTTGGTTACATTTCTTTGTTTGTTTGTTTTATTTTTTTTTAATTTAAGTTCCAGTTAGATAAGGTATAGTGTAATACTGGTTTCAGAAGTAGAATTTAGTGATTAATCACTTACATATAACACCCAGTCCCCATTACAAATGCCTTCCTTAACACATCACCCACTTAACTATTATAACAATTGTCAAATGGAATTTTAAGGTTTTTAAATCCCATTCATCTACCAAAATAAATTTTAAATTCTTCAAAGTAAAAACTATGCTGGAGTTAGTAGAGTATAAAGGAAGTAGTACAGAGTAAGAGTTACAGCTGGGGCATGAACTTCAGAACCAAACAAGTATTATCTGAGTCTCAGGTATCCATAGTTTCCTAGTATGTAACCTCAGAGTTATCATCTGTGAAATGGGGATAATAATTACGTGATGATGATGATGATGATGATAACAGCATAATATTATAACTTTACATAAATATGTAAAGTGCCTAACATAGTGCTTGGTAGAAAGTATTTGCTAAGTCAGTTTTAGCTCTTACTAATTATTCTTCCAAATTTACACAGGGTCTCATTCATCTTATGTTATCAATAACCATTTAGCAAATGGATTAATGAATGGATGATAGCAGAATATCATTATCTCTTCTATGCTTCTTTTATATCTTAAGTTATTTGAGGGATTCAGTAAGCATTACTGCTACCATCAGAATAAATTTTAGATTTTAAAAAACAAAGGCATAGACAAAATTTCCATAAAACCAAATGCATACAGAGATAATGACAAACATACACAGAAGTAAAATGTTTTTGTTCTAAACTTTTCCGATTAATTTATTTTTCCTCACTGAACTTATGAAATATTCTTATTATCACCTTGAACGGTGATAATCAGGGGCTGGGTGCCCCTGATGATACTTCGTAAGAGTAAAAAGTGGAAGAGAACATTATTGCGGGCTGCTATTCCCATGAGAGATATCGATTCTGGGGACACAGGAGCATTCTCTCGGCAGATATGTTCCTAGACCTATTTATGGGGAGGAAGGAGGAGTGATCTGAAATGTTATGTATACTTTGCCTGGACATAATGAAGAGGGACAAGAATAATGAAGACTGGGCCCCAGAACAGGCATTACTGTTGTCCCAAACATGAAGTATCATGAGTACCTACATCAATGTTTAGCCGAGGATCATTTTGGACTTATTAACTCTGAAATATCCACGAATTTCTTGCCCTTGCTCTTCTACCCTCCAGTTGCCCTATGCAGCCTCAAGCACTTGTCACTTTTCTCCAGAAGTGATGCCAAATCTTCTCATGTGGGGTCCCAGCAGCTGATCTCCAGGGCTCTCCCCCCATGCCAATGAGTGTCACCTTCAAAAGCCAACTCCTTCAGCTCAGATCTCTGGCTATTCATTCTTTTTGGAATCCTACGTAATCCTCTAACTTTGGCATAAATAGGATTCTAATTTACCTTTTCAGTATTATGTCTCATATCCCTCCCGTTCCCAACTATATTCACCCTTCAGTCTAACTATATGCAGCCACTCACAGTTCTGCAAATAGGCCACTAAGTCTCACATCCATATCTTTGCTTATATTTGTCTTTCTTTTCAGAATGCTTTTCCCAACCTCACTGAACTTCATGAACTATGTGAACCACAAAAAATCACCTTTTCTATAAACTATCCATTTCTGTTAACAAATCACTTGCCCTGCTATGACTTTATTGCCCTCTCTTTTTTCCTGTGTTCACACCTACATTATTATAGGTTAAGTTGTTGTTTATAAATTTTTCACCCCATTAATTAATGGGCTTCTTGATGGTGGGGTTTTAATTTAATTCATCTTCACTTGTCTAAGATTTAGCACACTTTCAGGGTCTATAAATATTTGCCGAATGGCTGCAGGAATTTTGGGTGGAGCCAGGTTGAGGTAGAACTGAAGAAGAGTCTCCTCTGTCTTCACTTAAACAAGATACAAACCTGAGTGTGACCTGAGAAGTGAATCAATGCCTTAATAGATCAGTTTACTTACATTTTGTAGACTAACATTTAAAGTATTATTTTTGGATGTAGTTTATGTAGGAATATTGATTTGACATATTCAAATATCTTCCGGAAAAAAAAAAAAAGGAAAGAAAGAATACAATTTTTTTCCTATGTGCTTACTTTAATCAGTTCCTTTTTTTTTTGAGTATTATCTAAAGAATGACATTTTCTTGAATAACAGTATAGATAATTTTTTAACAAAACCATAGAGCTTTGATAATGAAACATCTGAATTTCAATACAATTGTGCTTTAATGACCATTAATAAGTACACTGTGACACCACCCTGGGGCTGCTATCAGGTGCCAATCATGGCCTCTGTTTATGACACTGGGTATTATGGGCGATGTCACATATAAGCCATCTCTAAAGCTCAGATACAAAGTGCAAAATTTACTTCCGTTGTGATGAACATCAATAGTTACCCCAAAGGTGGTCCCTGAAATTTCTCAGAGGAAATGAGTTTGTTTGTTTTGGACAAAAAGAAAAATTCGAATATTAGGAAACTAAATTTTTACCATGTACCTATTTCTTCCATGAAGAAATCTTTCTGGTTAAAGTAAGATTGTTCTCAGTAAAAATATGGGAAAACAAATAATGTATTATTTCATTAGTACTTAAAATGGACAGCCAGTTACTAAATAAAAGCCACTATTCCAAATACACTACAGACTATAGCAATAGTCTAAAAACACCTGCTTCTGTACTTCCTTAATTAAAAGCCACTATTCTAGCAAATGTGTTTTTATTAGGCAGTTCCATGAGCTTTTTCATTCCCTCCATTATATTTCCAGACACTCTAGCTGACTGTGGTGCATACACTTGTCGGTGAGCGAAGCAAAGGTTAAGTGTGTGTGACACAGATGAGCCCCGAGATTAAGTATACACTGTGAAATGCATGTGGATGTTCATGACTTAAACCAATGAACTGTGGCCTGAAATGATGTCACACGAAGCGCAGTGGTAAGTGGAAGGTTAAACCTACTTGCATCTTGGCTCATTAAACGCAGTTAAAGTGCAAATCCCCTCATTCTGACAGTAGTGATCACAAGGGTTCTCTTTCTGGTCACAGCGCTGACTTTTAAACCCCACAGAGCATCTGCAGAATTTCAGTAAAATACAGCTAAATAAAGCGTCTAACTTTTTTTTTTTCCTAAATATGTTTCAAAATTATTTCATACAGAGATAGTAACATATGAATAAAACTTCATCAGGTATGCTCATTTCTCTCTCATTCACACTCATCACATGCTACTCTGACAAGATGGGGACAGAACGTGGATGTGGATCCTATGTGGACGTCATCCTTCTAGTCAAGCAGTGATAAAAGAAAACTCAAAATAGAAACCACATAAGTGGAATGGTTTTATTTCAAGTTGTCCATTCTGGACAGAGGGAAAAATACTAAATTCTAGATTTTTCTCATGAGCAGAGAATCTCCAACTCTTTCCAAACGTTTAGAAACCCAGATTCAAGTTAATGAATTCCAAAGTGGACACAGGCTTAATAGGCTTACATAATACAACACTCTACACCTGATACAAACATCAAATATCATTATATATTTGAAAAGATACCACAAGTTCTTTTGGAAAGAATGGTTGTAAGTACCAAGTGTTCATAAATATGATTATGCCTGGGTTTCCCATATCTGAATAATGTCAATGAAATTAGAGTAATTTTCCCTGGCATTTCCAAGTTCAAAGATCTATGAATGTCTTTAATGGGTATGATGCTAAGAATTGAATGAGCTCTTCCTTATGAAATTACTAGTAAATTGATGAGGGAGGAGATTCTGCAGCATATGAGCCACCAAGAAATAATACTTGATCAGAGATGTCCATGAAATATTCATTTAAAAAGCATTACCCCCCCCAATAAAATGTATTACCCCAAGAAAGGAGAACAATCGAGGAGAGATTCCAAGTACATACAAAGTCATACCATAAAATGCCCATAACATTCTATAATACTCACAGACACACAGGTACATTTGTCTCAGGGTCCAGCTGGCATGTGCCACCATTGTAACAGTAGCCATCACATAACTGACAGCTAGAGGCAATCTTTCCATTAGTGCAGCTGCAGCAACAAAGAGGAGAGAAATCTCATTGTTACTGGCATCATTATTGTTGAAAGCTGACATAAACTCTCTGCAGATGAGAATATTCATCACAGAGGAGTAATGGAATGCCTAGCTAAAAGAAAGTTTTCAGAAAGACAGACTTCCTAGAGGCAAAAAAAATCTATCTATATAGATAGATAGATATAGATATATAGATATAGATAGATAGATAGATTTTTTTTTAACAAAATGATGACAGACAAATGTTTTCTTTTGGTAATTTTCAAATTTTCAACCCATTTACTTAATATAAAATTTTAATATCGCTATATATATGTGTGAAAATATGCTTTAATGTCTAGCACTTACACTGCAGGGAAACATTAGCATCAAGATCTTATTCCCTTTTCATATAACCAGGGCTTGGTGACATCCGTGTGAATTATAAACCACATGATCTAATATTCTGGAAGCAACTGCTTCAGCTATTTCTTGTAAACTGGAAAATCTGGTCCAAAAAAACTGTTATGAGTTTTAGATTCCAGGTTTTATAAGAAAGTATAGGATTATCTGATAGTCATTTTGTCCCACTGCTTCTCTTTGATTATGTACTGTAATTGTCATTTTTTTTACTCTGACATATAAAAAAAACCTTGCAATGTTCATTGCAAAAATAAACAGTAGTATAATAGGAACAATATGTAGTTGACAACAAGGTAACGAGGTAGGGTTTCTTGGAAAACTTATGAAAACAACTCTAATTTACAACACATTACATGTCTGAAATAAGAATAAACACTAAGGCTATTGCTGCATGGGGAAAAACAAGCATAACAATAAAAGGAAAAACACAGAAATTTCTTACTTGCCATGTTATATTTTGACATAAATAAATACTATTAGATTGGACATTGAAAATTGTTCGGGAACAGACAAAGGTGTGTCGACATTCTAAATTATAGAGAGATCTCTTGTATCAGAAGTAGGGTCATAGAATCATACAAGCCTTGGCCCAAATCAGAATTACAACAGATCATGCCACTATTCTGATGATGAGATCATGTTGGCACTAGGTACCATGAAGCAATCAGTGGGTGTCACAAGCTTGACTCATAAATCAGATTGCAATATCACTGATCACTTTGATCCTTTCCATGATGGATATCTATTGTGTTACATCCATCAAAGTGTAATTCCCAATGATTGGTTAGATTCCTGCTATGATCAGTTGGTGATCCTGATTAATTTATTCTGTGAATATTTATTTCACCTCCTGTAGGTGGTAAGCTTACTGGAAATACACCAAATGGCTTATAATTTTTCCAGGTGTTTAATTTAAAGATATTTTTTAAGAGCCTAGATATTAAAATTGTAATTCTTTTCAAGATGAACAGAAGCCAGGAGTCAATTATGTATTGGTTACAGAATGGATATATATGAATGTAGAACCAACATGGAGAAGAAACCAGTGGTTTAACATTTCCAAGATTTAACAGAGAATGTCTTAAATCTAGAGGTATCAGAATATGGATGCAAAGTGAGACAAATATGCATAGTGGTATTAGTGTCTTATATGTTAAATGGATCCAAGAGACTTTTCCTTGCCTTCATCCCAGCCTACTTGAAAATCAAAGAACAGCAAGTTAGTTTCTTGTTCTATCAAAAGGACAACATCAAAGAGGAAAAAAGAGTTCATTTTACATTAAAGGATTTCCTACAAAAAAAGGATAACTATACACCAAATATCAGCTTTTAAAAGAGAAAAAAATTCCAAGTATTGATTGCTTTTAAACTCCTGCTTTCAAGAGTTATAAAAGATGTTGCCTTTCTCCTTCTAAAGGTCTTCTTTAAATCCTAAATTGAAGACAGGCATTTGTGTATATTTCAAATGCGAAATACAAATTACTGAAATCATTATAATGCATCAAAGACTTCAGCTCATATTTTAATGCCAGTTTTCATCATAATTTCATTTCTTAGAGGCTTGTGTCACACACACACACACACACACACACACACACAGAGTTTGTGATATATCACTTTCCAAAAGTTAATTACCAGTTGTCCCATACGCACAAAGAAGTCCCATAACAACTGACATTGCAAAGGTATTATTTAGGCTATTCAAAATTATGATCAAGTCATTCTTCATCAATATTTACTTAGATTTCAACAAAAGAGAAAAATATACAATTTGCTCCATTTTTAAAGATCATATTTACTACACTTGACAGAGTATCTATTCTAGTTGACAGCTCATAGACTGTGCATTAGAAACACAGCTGACTATTTGGCATCACACATATACATGGAGGCTTGAATTCTCCTATTTATGTAAAAGATTTACTGTAACTCAGTCGTGGTTGTTTTATTATCAGTTACTTACCTATGAGACAGAAATTCTACCATCACTGTAAACGCCATTAATGCTAAGATGAAAAGTGTTAAAGAAATGAAGAGAAATTTGTCTAATAAGTTTCAGAATGCCCAGTCTTGTTTGTCTTATCATTCTCATATGTTAGATAGTATATTTGATCAAGTATTATACTATTATAAGCTTTTATTATCTACTTGTTTGTTAGCAACTAATATTTATCTATTTGACATACTCTTCAAAAAAGGATCTTTTAAGAGTCAAGAACTACAACGTTAGATATTTGTGGCCTACTCAGGTTATGAGGTTCTAGTGTTTCCAGGTTGGTAAAGCCAGTTTTCTCAGTAGAGTGGGCAGTCCTGAGAGCCCAAAGAGTCTCGCCCTTCTTTCTTCATATGGAACTCCCCCTTGTAATGAAAACACGGTGTGGGTCTCTGCATGAGTTTTCCAAGGTAAACAGAAGGAAATTGTGGCATATAGCCTGTCTTAGATGATAATCTATTATTTCCTGTGTGAATGGAATGCAGTTGTAAACAAGAGACTACAGTGCATTTCTGATATGGTGCACTGGACAGAGAGAAAAATATATGTTCACTCATGGAAACCAAGTTCTGTCTTGCTCAAGTTTCATCACAAAGAACTGACAAGCTTAAGGAGCAAATATGATTTTGGTCATTTACATGAAAATGCCTTTGCTTTTATATACTTATCAAAGGCACATATTTATAATTAGTCATATTTTCAATTAGTTTACTTAAAACATAAAGTACTTTCAAATAACCCAATTTGAGGGCTTGAGTAAATGTCATTCTTAATGATAACACAAATCATACTTAGCGTAAATTCTAAAATGCGAGCAAATAAAAAATAAAAACAGGTTGCTGCTGTCTGTAATGAAATTTTATTGGGCCTTGTTTGGCAGAGCAACATCACTCAGGGCTGGCACCCTCACAGAGCTGTCTCAGGGGAAGCCGTGGGATGAACCCTTGATGTCATGCTTTTCTACCTCATGTTCTCATTTATGATACTCCTCGGCAAGGCAAGTGATGGACTCCAGTGTTTTTAAGTCCTTCTTTTAAAAGGTTGTGAAAAGAAGTTTAGAGTAAGAACTGAACTCTAATAACCTCAGCGGCATAAACTTGTTTCATGACAGAACCTGACCGGCATTACCCTTTAGCAGTGATGCTCTGTTTTCCAGTCACTTGGTCTTAAATCCAAAAGGCAAAAGGCAAGGTAACCAAAGTCTAACTTGGACATTTTTATTGTAGGTGCCTCCTAGGATACATTATTCCTTCTCCTAATTTTGGACTACTGTGCTTAATATCAGATAAAAACTCAAAGATTAATATGTATTCCCATTAGACAGCTCTTTTGCTCCTTCCCCACAGGCTCATTTTTGTAACAACAGAAAGGAAACACTCTCTGTCAGTAATAATGAAACATTTAAAAGCCTGAGCTTTTCAAATTAAAGAATATTACATATAGCTTTTTGAAGGAATTTTGCATTTCACTATTTCTTGCTTACTATTAGGAATATTCTACATAGGGAATGATCTGATCATATCCTTACATGATTGCATGATTAATTTTCATGTTCCCCAGTCGCATAATATAGATGTTGAATAAGTTCATTTAATTGACATGAACTGAATTTTATCTACAACCAAAAGGAGAACAGGATGCACTGCTCACTATATAGAACCTTAGGATAAAAACAGTTTACATTATTTTCACTTCTATTGCTGAGCTGTTACATCCTTTTGGGTTCGAATGCTTTTATAGATTAAGCTGGATGCCCACTTACTTGCAAAATATATCTTCACTGTCTTTATTTATAATACAGTGCCCTCCGTGGCACCTTATACATTTGTCAACCTCACATTTTGGACCTTCATAGCGTGTTGGACAGACACAGTCAACACTTCCATCATCGCCAATGGTACAGGATTCAGAATTCACACAGTAGTGGTGACACACATCTAGGAAGAACGCACAACAGAGAAAAAGAAATTTTACTACAAGATGTTTTTCCCTAGTCAAATCCATGTTATCATTTCACTTGATATTTAAAGATGGTGAATCATTAAGCAAATATAGAAATAAATAAATTATTCAAAACATCTAAATATTAAAAAATGGCCAGTCGGTAAGTAGATTAATTTACAAAATCAGCTTGTGATTAAATGTAACTAGGATCCCTTACTAATGATATTGATTCCTCTTTTGGCCAGTCAGGCATCATTTCCTCTGCTAAAAAAGGGTAAGTTATATTGATATCATGCGAGCTGAGGGAGTCTTTTGGTTCTGAATTTTAAAGTTTAAGTTAATCAGTTTCCATAGTTTCCTTCTCATGGGCAATATTAGTATTATTCTGAAATGAGCAGAAATACTCCAGATTTCTTTGGATGTCATTTATTATTTCCTTTCCTTGCACTTTTTTCATCTGGAGAACAGGGTAGTATGTGATGAGTGGGGGACTCCTACCACTGCATCAGCCCTTTGTGATGCAAAGAAGGAGATGTGCCTCTCATGGAACACCAAGAGAGAAGCGAACCAGGAAACTGATCCATCATGGGTGGGAAGTGAACAGAAGTCTAGGCTATTCTTCCCCTTCTAGGTAAGAACCTAACATCCCAGTCAGAGGGAAAAACCTCCATGTGATGTGAGTCTTTTGTTTGGGAAGATGTGTCTTATTGAACATTATAGACAATTTTCTCAACTACAAACGACTTCCTCAAATATTTCTATACCTCTTGAATGGGAATAATAAAACAAAGACCAAGTAATAATGCAATAACCACACTATCTTTATAATTAGACATTTTGACTCAGTCTTTTGGAAAAGCAGACAAGTATATATGTACGTTTGTATATCAACACGCTGTAATTTATCCATTCAAAATATTGGAATTCATAATACAATAATCCTAAGCAAAAGAACTGATTAGATCAGTCTCAGATTTTGTGTTTAGAAGCTGCAAATTCCTTTTAGCTAACTAATTGTGAAGCAATGTTAAATGTGATTAGCTGAGATAAAAATCTCAATTTATAAACTTTAACCTGATGTAAGACAGTTATAGCGGGTGAGGAAAATTAAAACATAATTTATAATTCTCATGTTTGTATATTTATTTAGCCCTTTATTAAATCAGACAGAAATTAAATTTATTGACAGGCTGCTTCATATTTATGGAAATTTATTTCAAGCATTCTTATGCTTGCTCTTGCATTATGCCAAGTACGCTCATTGAGATTCAGCGCTTAAGTCTATTAGCAACGTTTTGGCTATATTTAAAAAAAGTAGCACTTTCAAAAGGTGAGAGACTTGAAGATCTAAAAACTAAGGTGGTGTTAGTATCTATCCATGATGGTGTCTGTTTGCAGTTGCTCCAGGCTTGGTGGTTAGCACACATCAGAAACTCTGTTTTTATTTATGAAGAATGTATGATCAGCTGCCTATATGAGCTTCTCTCCTATTCAGTGAAGAAATCTCTAGAAAACAACTCTCATTAGTTCAGGTTGTTCAGTACATCTTACTGACAAAGAGTTCTTTTCATATCACCCCCCCCCCCCCAATTGCTTTAAATGCCCATACTCCGATCCTGGTTCAACTGTCTGATGGGGCATAGAAATTAGCTTATGTATCCTTCTAATATCTTCTTAGTATGTCCTTAGCGATAGTGGATAACTCATCAAAATCATGTAGGTGACTTATTTGCAAATGTAAATTCCAGTGCTCATTACTGCCCGCTCATGCCTATATTCTAATTCATGAATCTGAAATAGGGCCCAGGTGATTTCCATGTGACTGGTTGAGGAACTAGAATCTGGGAACTGGGGAATATAAGAAATGATGACCCGGAAACAAATTTTACTGATTAGCATAGGGACTACATTGTTCAATAGTTGTAAAAGGATTTGATTTAACCAAAATAGCTTCTTTCTTCCTTTTTTCCTCTTTCTTTCTTTCCTTCCTTCCTTCCTTTCTTCTTTCAAAAGAGTACATGAGAGCAGGGGTGGGGGCAGAGCAAGAGGGAGAGAATCTTAAGTAGGCTCAATGCCCACTGCAGAGCCAGTTGTGAGGCTCAATCTCATGACCCTGAGATCATAACTTTAGCCTAAATCAAGAGTAGGCACTTAACCAACTGAGCCCCCCAGGTGCCCCTAAAATAGCTTATTTCTTAACTAACTTTGTGAGCCTTAATTAAAATGCAATTTTTAATCCAAAATTTTGGGCCATTTTATTTTTATGACCATATCACTGAGAAGACCTGAGAAACTGGAAAAAAATCAGGTTAACATTCTGATGTTTGATGATTGACCTGTAACACACTGTAGCAAGGAATACCTCTCATCTGCCTGACGTTCTAAAGGGTAAAGTTAAATACTCACCTACAATTTACTAACTATAAGTAATTTTGGTGCATGAATTAAATCTGCCTTAGGCTAAGATTAAAAAAAATGTGAGAATATATGCAACTTATTGGTGTTCAAAGAAATACAAATTAGTGTTGCCTGGGTGGCTCAGTCAGTTAAGCGTCTGACTTCAGTTCAGGTCATGATCTCGGGGTCCTGAGATGGGACCCCACACTGGACTCTGCACTCAATGAGGTATCTGCTACTCCCTTCCCTTCCTCTCATGCTTGATCTCTCTTTCTCTCTCTCTCTTTCAACTAAATGAGTAAAATCTTAAAAAAAGGAAATGCAAATACCTCAAAGATATACCATTGCACTTCCACTTAATTGACAACAAATAACAGAAACTCTCATACACTACTAGTAGAAATACAAATTGGTTCAATTCATTTGGAAAACGATTGACAACAGTAGATACTGTCAATTAGTAGGTACTCTATTTGAACATACCCACACCTTATGACCTAGCACTTCCACTCCCAATATATATCGAAGAGAAAGCATGAATTTGTGCACAAAAATATGTATGTAATATGCACAGCAACCTGTGCATAGAATCAGCCCCAAACTAAAAATAATCCAAATGTTCATTGCAAGAAGAAAGGATAAACTGTGGTTCATTCACATAGAGAAATATACACACAAATATATGTATACATACACATAAATAAAAAAATGAAAGCAGTACAGCTTGTAAGTAACAACATGGAGGAATCTCACAAAAGTAATAAGAGAAAAAAGCTGGACACAAAATATATACACTATTTTTTAATTTACATAAAGTTCAAAAGGCAAAAGTAATCTAGAGTTTTAGAAGTCAAAAAGAACTTATTTTTGGGGAGAAGGGAAGGTATACTGAGAAAGACCATCAAGGAACACCTGAGGTACCAACAATATTTATTCTTGACCTGGGTGTTGGTCCACGCTGCTTTGTACACCTGGTGATAATTTATTGAACTGTAAACTTGTGATTTTAATCCACTGAGCCACCCAGGCGCCCCAAACTTGTGATTTTAAACTTTCCTATTTATATTATGCTTCAATAAAAAGATTTTTTCTAACCTAATGGCAAATAAACTACAATTACAATATTTTAGAGATTCTAGTTAATTTTCTAACTAGAGTAAACAGGTTTTCTCTTTATAAACAGTTCTAGTGAAAGGAATTCATGGTCTACTTTTTGTGTTTTAAGGAAAATTCTCTACCCTTTAAAGCTTTCAATATTTTTTTCCTAGCATGTCAGATGCACAAAATTCAATGCAGTTGATTGGCATGGCATAAAAGTGGAATCAAAAGAATGTAAAAGAAATGTTTGCTTAAGATAAAATTGTGAAATAAGAAGATATTAGAATTTGCACTTTAATAAATAATTCTAAATTGCATGCTGTTAAGCCATGCTACTTTCTTCCTTCTAAAAAAGACAGAAATCATTTCAGACTCAGAACCCTTTCTCTACAGATATTCAAATGAGAGATACTTCATTTTCCCCAGTTTACATGCTTCACACTTGACACTAAGTTGAAATTCATGGACAGAGAGTCGCTCACAATACTCTGACCCTGTCAGTGTTGCTTCCCAGAGCCTTTCTTTGAAAATGTTCTGACTATCTCCCACTATTAGGCTTCAGATGTGGAGCATATAGAACTCACTTGATTTGTATGTTCAGCTGGATTGTTTTCTGCACTACTATTAGGATTCTCGGGCCCAACCCTTGGCATGCATAGTCTCTCTTCCTCTCCTTTCTCTGTCTCTGTCTTAAAGACTTCAGTATACTCTGGGGTGCCTGGGTGGCTCAGTGGGTTAAAGCCTCTGCCTTTAGCTCAGGTCATGATCTCAGGGTCCTGGGATCCAGCCCCATGTTGGGCTCTCTGCTCTGCAGGGAGCCTGCTTCCTCCTCTCTCTCTGCCTAGTTGTGATTTCTCTCTGTCAAATAAATAAAATAAAATAAAATAAAGACTTCAGTATACTCAATTCTCACTCCAAGATTCCTTAATACAGGAGAAAGTAACCTTATTTAATAGGAGACTTCATCATCTGCTATTTAAACTTGCACATAAGCAGAGCACCTGGGTGGCTCAGTCGGTTAAGTGTCTGCCTTTGGCTGAGGTCATGATCCCAGGGTCCTGGGACTGAGCCCTGCATTGGGCTCTCTGCTCAATGGGGAGTCTGCTTCTTCCTCTCCCTCTCCCTCTGCCTTTCCCCTGCCTGTACTCTCTCTCTCTTTTTAATAAATAAATAAAATCTTAAAAAAAAAAACAACCCTACCATGTAAGCATTTGATACATGTAAATTGGAAAGCAAAATAATCCCTTCAATTGTTCTCTGTTATTTCAATTTGACTCATGACACGTATCATGGAAAAAAAATGGTACATCTGAAGGTGCTATTTCTAAAATGGATGATTCAACCAAAGTTCACGTTCTCTGCAGTCTCCGCAGTATCTGGACAACAATGTATAATAAGTCATTGGAGAGTGACCTAACTTCTCTCTCATTTTCTTCTCAGCTTTGCCCCACTTTGAATTATAAGCATCTATACAAAACTCGGGTAAATACTTGCAATGTTTTCACCCGTGTCACCTCTGTATACACTCCCAAACAATTACTACACACTCGTATTTAAATTCTCTTTCTTCATATTTTTATCTAACAAGAAGAATACTTCATTGGCACTTTCTAATCCAGCAGAAATTTAGTGAAGTATGAAGACGTATGAAGTATGAGAAGGCTCCTTTGGTATGTAATTATTTCCTTTGGTTCTAAGGATTCTACCCTGACCTAATAAGCTCTTACATGAACAGAAAAATTTAGCACTCACTGAAAGAACACTTTTCTTATCCCACAGCGCTAAAAAATAGTTACCTTCTAGAGCTTACCACTTTAAGCACCAAGAATGGGTTAAAACCTTTTTGAAGGTAATCTTTCTGTAAGGTAGATACCTATTTTCTTAAATATATAAATACATTTTTTATAGGATCTTATTTTTAGGTAATCTCTATACCCAAAATGGGACTTGAACTTACAACCCTGAGATCAAGAGTCACATGCTCTACCAACTGAGTCAGCCAAGCATCCCATAATATAGCAATATTTTTAATGGCTCCTGTAACACTATAATTTGTAATTGTTTCTATGAACTTAACTTTGCAGAAGTTTTATAACCTTCTGCTTTTTGTTTTTGTTTTTCATTTTTAGCTTTGACTAAGTGACATGTTACTGGGAAAAACAAACAAACAAACAAACAAACAAAAACACTTAATAATTCCTCCCAAAGGAAACAGTTAGGGTTGTTGGTGGCTGGTTAACAGCAAGGTTTAGAGCAAAGGGATTGTCTTCCAATTTCTGACACACAGACATAGACACAAATACACAGACACAGACAAACAGACAAACACCCCAATTACCTTTTTCCCCCAAATTTTAAATTTGGCTTAATAGTTACTGGAACTGAAATAAAGTTAAAAAAAGAAAAAAAAAGAAATATGGTACACCAAAAGAAGATAAGTTAAAAGAAAACATAAGTGAGAGGGCACTTTTTGTTGGAGGGCATGACGTAGGGAAGGAATGTCAAAGATTAAGGAGTCTAGCCAGATCAACCAGTAAGCATTCAAAAAGAACAGTTTGAATTTATGGAAAGGAAAGCTGGTAAAACAATATGGTTGGTCCTGTTTTGAACAACATGAGTAATTTAACTGTGACAATAAAATGGAAGTGGTGGATCCATAATTGATTATTTGCTGAGGAACATGCATCTGCCTAATTATATCCTGGGAGCTGTAGGAAGAGGACAGAAATACGAGAAAGGCCACCAGCTCTCAGAGAGCTAACAACTCAACTGAAAGTTTAAGATGAGAAGGAAAAAGAACCAGAACTGATCTGAAAAAATATCCACTGTGGCAAGAGCCTACAAATACTACTACCAAAAAAATCTTCCTTCTTATGAAACATTCATCCTCTAATTTTCAAAGCATTTTATTGACCTGAATGGCATGGCAATTGAGATGTTCCACATATGATAAGAAGGAGCAATAATAAAATGTAATTAATCTGTGCTAAGAAAGTAGAGATTACCATGAAATTATACAATAATACTTTATATTCACAATATAAAAATTGTTATAACCTCTGTAGGGTAATTACACTAAGAACTGCATAGTAGCACTAAACACAATCATGTAATCTAAAGGACAGCGATGGATATATAATTACAGAGTATTCATATGGTAATTAGGTGAATAGTAACTGGAGAATAAGTGAATGGCTATTTTCTGCAACAGAAATAAAATAATTTTCAAGGGATGACATCATTGCACTCTTTCTTTCTCTCTTTCCTTTTCCAGCAACCACAGATATAAGGAAATATTTTTCCCTTTAATCTTTTTTAGAGAATCTTAATAGACTCCATAAAAATATGGGTTGTATGGGTATATATACAGGTTTATGAATATTCATGGTGAGCCAGATGTCTATAAAATCTCTAGCTGCATTTAACTTCTTTCCCAAATATTTCTTTCTATTGAAAAGTAATTGCCAAGACTATTTAGCTATTAACTCATATTTGCAACTGGGCTATTCACATTGTAATAGTTAGTGAAGTGTGAAATTTATTTAAAGAGAATAAAAGCAAACTAAAATAATACCCCCTAAGCAGGAGCCGAAGATACTCAGTAAGAATACGGCAAAACTGGGGAGTCTTTAATGGGTAATACAGATGGTCATACAGGGAGACTAAATTACACAATTACATGTATAAATACAAGTTGTTCTACTTCACTAAATTTTGACCTGGTTTAAAAAAATAAGTTATGTGAATTCATTTTAAGATTCATGCATTTGGTAATTGAGGATTACACACAACAACAATAATCAACCAGAAGTAGGACTGTATTACTTTCACAAAGAAGACGAGGTAGAATTATCCATAGTGCATATCCCCAGGCGTCTATAACTGAGCTCCATTCTCAGTGCGATTCCTGCTCCATCTTCACTGATATTTAATTTTGTCCCAGGAGTAGTAGGTTCTATGAATTTTGCTAATGTCGTCCCTACAGGGAGGTTTATGGCAGCTTCCATGTAGATATAAAATGTGGAAGACAGCCAATGATGGTATTTTATAAACTTTTGATGCTAAGGTGACATAATAGAAGAAAGAAATAAAATCATTGGCTATGAAGGATTGGGAGGTTAAATTCCGTACTTATTCTGGCTAACAGTATGATCTTATCTGAGTTACTTGACCAATTTATCCAGTACACCCACAAATCATCTTTGAACAGAGGCAATATTCTTAAACATGCCTAAGATTAGCTCACCAGTCCTTCTTCCCCTACCTATCCTCAACAATCCCCTTTATATCATCAAGGCCAAGGGTCTGTTTGAAGTAAAATGATGGACATGATGATGATGATAAATACTCGATTTTATCTGTCTTCATGTTGGCTCATTTGTCAGTTACGGTCTCATGCATTATATAGCATTTTCACATCTTATGGAGAGTAAACTGAGGCACCAAAGGAGGTTAAGCACCCTCCAAAGACTCCACAGAAGTAAGTTGGAGAACAGAAATTCAAACTCAAGTAAGCTGAACACTAGACAATACTTTTCTCATTTTTTCTTACTTTTCTCATTTAACAAGTCATACATTTGTTAAAAAACAAAAACAAAAACAAAAACCCCAAACAAAACAAACGAAACAAACCTCTAGAAAGTAATTTTAAATATCTTTGGCATTCCCTTTCCTTTCTGTGTATCTAAACCTGAACATGCTGCCATCTATCTACATGGATATCTGAGGGTCTCCCCACCAGCCAGAATGTTAAAGGGTCCTGTAGCTCAAGAGCTACAGGCCCAGAAAAGCTTACTCTGTGCCCCCACAGTCTGCAATATCAGAACTCAGGAATCAAGCTGGACTCCCACATGAGGTGGGGATACCTCATTTACAGGTTCACATTTCACAGGTCATTCTCAGCCTCCCATCCCAAACCAATTTGGATATTTGCCTCTCCAGGCACTGATAATTTGTTTACAGCTCTGGGTTCTTGTATTCGAAGGAAACTTCTAACTATCCATGGCGATCTCTTCATTATCAAGCAGGATTAACTCTGGATCCCTCCACATAAATAAGAAACTGAAACAACAGGCAAGAAATTACAAAGTGAGGAATGTCTGGAGTGTTACCATTTACTGACACCTAATTTAGGATGAAAACATTTAGAAGGAATCCTGGAAAAGCTCTAAGATTCTTAAATATGTTGACAGGAATGATTGTGGCCTTTCCTTCTCTTGAGTTAGTTTTTCGTCTTGCATGGTTTAGGAGGCAAAAGAGAGAAAGCAACTTGTACAAAATGCTTAGAATTTTATGATTGTTGTCTTTGAAAGCTTATATAAGGCAATGGGAAAACAGATTTAAGAAATATTAAAATTATTCTTTTTTACAGTCCTTAAATGTTTTGTACAACCCAAGATATTTTAATAATTAAACTTATTGCATAGTCCTAAATAGATCTTCCAATTTCAGAGCTGAGTTTAATAAAGTAGGCAAACATTGAATCCAGGTATGCCAATTAAATATTCACCAGGGAAAAAATGTGTGCAAAACTATGATTAGAACTGATAAATTTTCATCAGGAAAGCGTGTCTAAGAAAATTAGCATTTTCTAATTTATTACTAAAAATAGAAATATATCCCAAGTATTTCCATAGAGAAAAATGAAAAATTTAGAAGAATGAAATCCATTCTGAGCAAATAGTGCTATCTCTTGAGTATCCAGGTAAAAGGAAAATGTAAAGTTGAGAAAGCCAAGTTATCAAAATGTTGATTTAAGTATGACATGTGGGGTGAGATTTTGAAAGTACCAGCATTAAATCTCTGACAGATTGCTGTTTCAAAGTGCATATTAACAATGATAGCATCAATCATTTTAGTAATAGTCAAAAATTAATTCATAAAAATATCATGGCAATATTTTTTCAAATATCAATAAGCCTATATAACTTTTGTTTATAAATCATGTTCTAGGTTGAGTGTTCCTCTATTTTTAAAGCAATCCAGCCATAAAAGGTTTTAGCAAGTAATTATTTCTGGGTTGAGTTGTTCTATTTTTAAAGGAATACAGCTATAAAAGGTTTTAGCAAGTAACTATAAAGTGGTAGAGAGTCATTGAGACTTGAAAGCAAGCTGACTTGCAGATGACAGCTAAGTTTGGTTTTATAAGATGAGGCTAACTGAAAACCAAATAAGGGGATAAGCAGAAGACTGCTTAAAAAACAAGAATGAAGTGGGCTCATATCAGGTAGTACATTTCTGACCATAAACAAGTTATCTGCCATATTTATTTCCTAATTTCTCTGTCAGGGCATGGAGTATATAGTAAGTTTCAATCAATTTCAACCTACTAAAATTTGCCAACATCTACAGTGTTAATAATATCTATTGGGTTAATAGTGCTCATGCCCTCAGAATGCCCATAATTTGATAGAATGCTCAAGGTTAACAAAGTTGAAAAAAAATTTAAAAAACCAAGATCAATAAAAATTTTTAGCTAATCAGAACATGGAAATATTTTATTTATTTGTTTGTTTATTTTTTAATATTTTATTTATTTATTAGAGAGAAAGAGAGAGCATGAGCAGGGGTGGAGAGTGGCAGTGAAGAGAGGGAAAAGCAGGCTCCTCGCTGAGCAGGGAGCCCTATGAGGGGCTCGAACCCAGAACCCTGGAATCATGACCCAAATGGAAGGCAGACACTTACCTGAGCCACTCAGGACCCCCAGAAATATATATATTTTTTAAAGATGACTGAGATCACAAAGTAGCAACTCATTTTTAGTAAACAAGTCTCATGGAGAGATGGGAGGTAAAGAATGCTGGACAGGAGGTAATCATGGAAAGATCCTCTCAAATGGAAGTATCATTAACAAAGTTATTGTCCTCATGTTGTAGTCTAACTAGAGGGCAGGGATGTCCCACATACCATACTGGGAAAAGATGAGGCCATCCTAGAAAAACATACAGTTCCTATGTGCATAATTCTCTTTCTTCTCCCTTTCATTCTTCCATCCTTATTTCCTCCCCTCTTCTAAGCTACTCACTTCAAATGTAAATGTCAAAATAAGGATTTCTGATATACTTAAATGTGATCTCTTTTCTAGTTTTCCTTTAATATGTTGCTTATTGAATGCATAATATATATCTATATACCTATATCAATATATTGATCAGTATATAGATAGATAGATAGATAGATAGATAGATGTTTCTACACCAGTGTGATAGCAAGAAGAAAAATAATGGTTTATATTGAAGTGATTACTATTTAATCAGACTTCACTAAAACACTGAGAACATCACATTGAAAAGGTCACCTGACAGAAGTAGTATGTAGTACACTATAAAAGATTTTCACTGGTCAAATGTGTAAGTTTCCTTTTGGTCAGATCTGTGGGAATTAAACAGATTATTGATATATAATAACCAGATTTCCACTTTGCTAAGACTTATTATAATTCCAAGATGATAGAGAATCACTTTATTGTTAGTAGCCTTTAACTTTTTAACGTGATTGGAAGTATGCATTGGATTGCTGTAATTAGTCACTAAAATAATTTAATCCAAGATCCTTTTTATTTAGAAAGATTATTGTCCTTCGAAAACATCCTTAAGGTGGTGAGATAAAGTCATTACTCCTTTATGCACACAGTATACTAAACGATACTGTAGCAAGAAACTTTTGATACAGTAACTAATGTGTTTTCTTTCTGAAACACACTGACTCTTCTCTCCACTCAGACAGTAGGTAGGTTCTTAATTTTTTCCATCAACTCATTTCTCACCACCTGACATCTAACATGTTTGTGTATTATTTATAAATACAAAGGTGTACCATGAAAGTTGTTTTCAGTTTATTCATGAGTAAATCCCAAGCTTCAGTGGCTGGCATGCATTAGATGTTCTATTATTATTTGTTGAATTAATGAATGGCCATTGGAAAGCAGGGCACTTCAGAAGACAAAGAACAAGAGCTGATGTTTTAGTTTTAAAACCCCAAAGGCAGTTACAAATATGTAAATATTGAATCAGCCAACCACTCCTAAAACTAACTGGAATTTGCCAGGGTGTGTCTGTGTGTGTTCAGGTGGGGAGGGGAAGGTGGGAGATGAAAGAGAGGAGAATCAGATGGCAAGAAGTGATAGATGTCATCAAGGCCCAGTAAACAGGCCCTTGGAAATTTGGTCCTCGCAATAAACATATACTTAGCCACTGTATCAATAAACCAACTACTAGATACTCCAGGCTGCCATGTGAATGAAGGATGTGACCTGCCAAATTCTTAGAAATGGGGCATTCTACAGAATTCGACTAAACTTTTCTGCTTTTTATAGGTTTCTACTGTGTAGTCATAGTCTAATCTATGTGTGGAAGTATACCTATAAAAGAAATTATTTTCTTTAGTGGTTTGATCTACTTACTTTCATGTGACTCAATATATAATTCCATTCTAAATATATGGATCATTTCAGAAATTATTTTTAAAAAGCAGCTCAGACCATATTCATAAATGCCACAAAAATAATAAATCTTTTTTTATATAGTGGCTTGCTTATCTGAACAAACTGGAATAAATTATTTTCATTTTCCAAATTATATATTACCTAAATAAATATAACATGTAAATATATATTGTAACATATTTTAATTACATATTATAAATGATAGGCACTCAAAATATCTATTAGAATGAAAAATTTTTGAAAAAAGCATTTGATTTAAAAATTTATACAGAACTTTTCTTATAAATTATCACCGAAACTCTGAAAGCAGATATCTGAAAGCAGATAAAGTTTTAACTATTATCATTATTTATTTTACAAATCATGTGTCACCTATGATGATGAAAACAATTTGAAAGCCAAAGTTGTTAGTCTATTTGTTACTATTTGTTAGTCAACAATTTTCTACTTTACATAGTTTTAAATGATCTAAAAAATGTTTTAATTCCATATCACTACCTCTAAAATTCCATATTTCTTCCTCACATCTGGATTCCAGCTTGACGGAGTCCAGAAGAGTGAACTTAAAAAGTATGTTCAGTGAAGATCCAGAAAACCACTGAAACTATATTACATTTTATGTACTTGTTTTGTTGTTGTTGTTGTTGTTGTTTTGTTTTGTTTTTTTTGGGGGGGGGGCAAGAGATTCTTAAAAGGATTAGAAGCCTGTATTTCCTCTTTATGTAAGAAGAAATATGGAGTTGAAAAATTCTAGCTTATTCTAGCTATTTGTGGTCTGGAAGGTACTGTGGAAGGGACATGAGTTCTTGGACTCAGACAATAACTGACAGAGTTAAATAGGTGTCATTCATTACTGGTCATATACCAATCTGTTTGTTTACTCCACTATGTTGATTTACATTTATTGTTTTATTTATTTTTATATCAATTTCTACCACTTGATTTTCAAGAAAAGGTTGCCCTTGGTTATTATAATATAGATTTTCTCATTTCTCAAAAGGAATAAATAAAGTGCAAATTATTTCATCAAATTGAAAATTAAATCATATCATTGCCATGGATTTAGTCATGGATCTTCAAGAGGTAATGCAAATCTAAAAATTCAAATGCAGATACCTGACCTTTGGATTCATCTTCTAGTACTATTTTGAACCAAATATTTTCTATTTCTATTTCTTTCTATTTCTCTGTCTTATATTTAAGATGTATCTGATTCTCTGGTGGCAACCCTCAATCAATGTTTTTTTTTCCCTAATAGTTAATTTTCCTATAATTAAACACATATATTGAAAATTATTGGCTATCTCCTTTCTATTTAACTTTTGCTCTTTTTAGTGTTAGGTTACCTGTTGGAAAACAATGGATTTTAAAGTATATGCATTTATTGAAATTAAACTTATATTTTTGCATTCATGAGAATAAAACTGAACAAATAAATACAATTATTATTTTTTAAAGATTTTATTTATTTATTTGACAGACAGAGATCACAAGTAGGCAAAGAGACAGGCAGAGAGGGAGGAGGAAGCAGGCTCCCCGCTAAGCAGAGAGCCCGATGTGGGGCTCGATCCCAGGACCCTGGGATAATGACCTGAGCCGAAGGCAGAGGCTTTAATGGGTGCCCCAATAAATACTATTATTAATGCATTGTTTTGATTTAAGCAAAGATCTGTTCTTCACCTGATGGGTTACATAACCATAGGGTAAATTATAAATCTTCCCATCTGTCTTAGGCCTTTTGCACTCTGGGACTCAAAACTATGAGTTTAAGATTAAGGGATTTATTTATTTTTTTTAATCTTGAGAACCAATGATGGCATCCTGATTCTCTTGTCATTTTTATCAATAATCAGGATGAATACATTTTTTCCTAGCATAATACTTACTATCAAAAGATGTCAATTATTGCATGAAAGAGAGTAATGATACCAGTTTATAGTGACAAAATCTTTAATAATGACAAACATGAAGATTATCACTTTAACTGTATGATAAGAATCTTATTTTGTTTTCTTCTATTTAAAAGATTTTAAGATTCCTGAGTCATGACATTTTTTCAAGACATATCAATTGACATCCAAATTTGATATCAAGAATGTGTTTTAAAATTACTCTTAAATTTACATTTAAATTAATTGTTTTAAAAGTGATGTTAGCAGATGTATTTAAATAGAAACAATTTGCTTGGTTTGAGGTAAGCCTCAAGTAAATATTTTTGTTCAAGCTGTGTCTCTATCAGTGCATGATTTGTGTAATATATTATTTTCAAATACACAATTCTATTTGCAGATAATTATTTATGAATCCATTCAGTTTACTTAACACCAAGTATATCAGAATCACAATCATGGATGTCTTCTCTTCATGCAAAGCCTGTCTCCCTCCTTTCCTTCCTTCCTCCCTCCCTCCCTCCTTCCCTAAACCCTCTCTCACTCCCTCCCTCCCTCTTCCTTCTTTCCTTCCTTCTCCCTATCCTGTCCTCCCTTACTTCCCAGGGCTTCCACCTGGGCATCTTCAGTTTATTTCTATACAATTCCCTCTTTAGACCATTAGTAACCATTACTTGTGTGACAAGTTATTTTCAATCTTAAGGCTTTCATTATTTTTCACTTATTTTGTATACTCATTCCTCCTTATTTTGGAAAAAGAAGGGTGAAGACTAATGGGTATCCCTAATGTGGCATAAAAACAGAAGATTAAACCATCTAAGCTTGGCATGATTACTGATTGAAGCGCTGTTTCAAGAGTATTGTGAGACTAAAGTTGTCTCAAAATCAAATGAAGCTGGCATGGAAAAAAGTTACTGCTATGATGCCAGAAAAAAGAAATTAAGCCTTCTTTTTTTATTTTTTTTTTGAAATGAAGCATTCTTAAAGATTTTTTCAAATAACAGTTACTGAAATTATTACACATAATTACTAATATTCCAAGTGTAAGTTACATGACATAGAGATAAAAGTTTATCTTTAAAATTCTTTTAAAGATTTTATTTACTTATTTGATGGAGACACAGCGAGAGAGAGAGAGAGAGAGAGAGAGGGAACACAAGCAGTGGGGTGGGAGAGGAAGAAACAGGCTCCCTGCTGAGCAGGGGACCTGATGCACAGCTTGACCCCAGGACCCTGAAATCATGATCTGAGCTGAATGCAGAGGCTTAACAACCCAAGCCACCCAGGTGCCCCAAAGTTTGCCTTGTATAAAATTAACTTTATAAACACATTGCTGGGTGGGATTTGAAACAATTTCATATATAATAATGGTATGCTCCTAAATAGTAGGGAATAAAGTCCATTTCTGATCTCTGATCCTTTTTGTCAATGTAAGTCTAAGTTGCAGCTTTGTCTGGCTTTTAATCTACAAAGATATGCCGCTGGTTTTTTATTCACCAAAAATTATGGGGACAAGTATCTTCTAAGAGCCTTTACACTGACATATCCATGATGCCTAGAACAATGTATAGTACCCACAAGAGTACATATATATCAGTTAAGTAAATTAATTTTAATAATCAGAATATGTACATTGACTCATGTATGATATATTCTCTGCTTGGAAAAAACTGCCTCAGTGTCCAATAAATTCTTTTTACGTGAGCACATTTCCCTTAAATATTTTCCCTCTTACTATTTTTTACATTTCCCAATGATAGCATAACATTATAGTAAAGATCTGTTTTTAATATTCTAGATTTATACTAGATCAAAATTGCCTTCAATAATATTTCTATAATTCTGACAATTTTCTCTAAACTCCCCAGAGTAAGATAATACAATTAATACATTACCTTACCTTTAGCCTACCATTCTCCATCCTAGTCACATGAGAAAAGAAATATATTTATTTTTCTTTACATACATTAATTCAAACCTAATTCTATTTTTATACCTTTTTTTTTCTCCAGCCTGGAAATGCAAGCACAGAGTTTCTCATGGAATGTAGGTCTTCATGAGCTGCTGAGTAAAGGTGGCCTGGAACTGTTTTAAGTGGTATCTTGTCAGAGCCCAGACAAAAAAATTGGCCTGGCTGGCTGGAAACAAGACTTTTCTACTTTGTTTACATTAATTCACATACCTAATACTTTCTCCTAAGTCCAAGCACTGAGTTCAGCCCCTCTATGATTGATGAGGTATGCCTCACCATGGCCTGTTTCTTATTCTAGGGCAGTAGAAAGTCAAGAACATGAATGATGATATAAACAGCTTAAAAATGCCAAGGAGAAGTGCTGGATGTCCTAGGGCAGAGGCAGTTTAAGAAGACAAAGTGGGAGGCTTAGAGAGGGTTAGCAGACGTTGAGGAACCCACATGTAAAGACAAAGATGTATGAACAATTTAAAGGGGCACATTTTAGAGAACATGAACAGGTTTCCATGGCTGGAAAAAAAGATACACAGTGAATGTGTTGTAATCCAGGCAAGAAGCCTGAATAAAAGCAATGCTTGTTTTCTCACCAAGAGAAAAAAAAAAAAAAAAGTGGAGGACCCTCAGTAGCTAGGGCTCCAATTATTTTGTCTCTAGGTATAAATGCTCTAAGAATCTTATCCTTGCTCACTGAGGAAATGGCTAGTTCTTATAACTTCACTTTTTAACTCATGATCCTTTCTTGGGGTTCCAGGCTCAGTTCTAATTGGCCTTCGTATCAACAGGGACAACTGAAAATATTTTATTCTATTTTCCTGGTCATTATTAAAATTCCCTGGTCTCTTTTGCATGGGCCTGCTGCCATAGCCTTAATCAAGATTACAATTCTTATTAACACTTCTTTTCAATGGAGTAGAAACTGGTAACCATCAGGTTGAACTAGTGCGTGACTTGAGCTTTGAGTGTTCCCATAGTGAGCCTCAAAAGATGCTGCAGATGGACAGGATATCAGATGACAGAAAAATACACCAGGAGAAGCTACTTTTGAAGACAGACCCACAAGGCTATAAATTGTGGCTCCCATGTTCTCCAATGGAACAGATAAGGGAGAATGCCTTCATCTCATTTTTGGCAATAGTAAAATTGGACTAATAATACTTCACAGGGTTGCATGAGAATTTGGTAAAACACTGTATGTTCAGAGAAAATTATGTTTAACAGCTTATTTCTCTGTGACCAATACATTATACATTTTTAGTGATTCATTATTTCTCTCGCCAACTTTCCTGTAAGAAAATTAAACAGAAACAGAAAAGATAAACTTCAAAAGAACTTCCCTTCTGGCCTTTTGCAAATTCTGCTGCACTCACCACTTCTCTTCATCTAGTTAGCTGCTTCTTTCTTCCCATCTCAGCTTACATGCTACTTCTTTCAAGAAATCTTTCCTATAAACTGAATTCTCTTTCTGTGTTTATGTGCTAGCCACTGTATTTCATTAAACTGCCTTTAATATAACTTGTATCTTTTTCTGAATCACACATTAGATTGTAAACCCTTTGAGGGCAGGAAATATCTCTGACATCACTGTTTTCTCAATGCCTAATAGGGACAGGTCCATGATAAATACCAAATTTGTTTACTAACCAATTGACTAATGAAATAAAATTGTTCTGCAAAGTAAAAATAATCCCATCATGTCATCACATATTGTAGACACACATCTATATTTCATAACTTTTATAATTACTCTTGATAGACTATGGTTCTAATACCAGTTACAATAGATGAAATACTTAGATGACTGTCAGGTACTCCTAATTTTATGAACTTGAGATATTACTTTGTGTTGGTACTTATTGCAATAAACCATACAGGTGTATTTCTAATAAACTAAGTTCTAATTGAAATTATAATGGGTTCCCAAGCAGATTACTAGAGAACTTTAAAAATATCAATGAGAGAACAAACAGATTGCCATTCGATTTTAACACTGTGCTCTTAGACACAGATTGAGCTGCCTCATTGGCCCTTTTGCCCTAATGTTATTAAGCACTAATAACCTCAGGTATTATTGGCCTCATATCTAACATTCATCTTTAAATGTGAAATGCCATGCTTATTATTATTTTTTATTTATACTAGAAATCCTTGTTCCAGATCTGTACAAAATGGAGCTATATTTGTTCTTAAACAACTTTCTAAAAGAATATTCCATTGTAGTTTGCCATTATTTATCTCTGTCTCTCCTCCCTGGGTGCTTCTGTTAAAATTAATTTGCATTTAGACCTCAGGATTTTATATTGCCATTAGAATCATGAAATGTTTTTACTCAGCACAACTAAGAACTGATGTTTTACCTCCCACTAATGGACCTTTAATTAGGCACTGTAATGAACCATTCTGTCATTCCTTCCTTTATGGAGAGAAGATTTTGTATATGCAAGATACAATTTTGACAGAACACCAGGTCCACTGAACCTTGCCGACTCACATATAATAGATCCTAAATTTATTATGCTTTTGTCAGTTGTTGGATTTATCATTTTAATGACACTGTCCACAGACTTATTTTGCTGCCAAAGAACAGCATCACCATACTGCAGGAATGTTTGCTGACATCTTGATCAACAACTCCTGGGGTCCCATTCTGACTGTAATATTACTACTTCGGGACCTTGAGCAAGTTATTTAACCTCTGTCTAAGGATTAATTGGTTAATTTTAATAAGTGCTTTGCAGTAAAAGGTGGGAAGTGCTATGACTGCTAATAATGATAATAAAATGATAATGCAGCCTTTTATAACGCATCAGGCTACCTCAGACTGTGATTCTATTAAGTTGTCAATTAAAATATATGCTAACTCAATTTATTCTTTTTCAGAAACCAAATCGCTATGATGATGGCCACATAATATTTTTTTTAACTTAGATCAAAAAGAAAAAAAAATGGCCTTTTTTGAGCTTAAAAATTTTTTTTTTCAAGTTTAAAAAAAAAAAAAGATCAACATTCTATGATGATGGACCAATTGGGAACAGAGATAAGCTGCACAGAAAAATACCAGATGGTTGTAGCCTGATTAAATGTAGCTCTTGTACATTAAGTTGATTGTTCTTTTATTAACTTGTCTCCAAACTGCTTTCATTTATTTTCTATGATTATTTATTTATTTGACAAATGCCTTTGTTGGGTATAATCTCAAAGAGGTTGTCCCAGACAAATAGGAAGGAAACACACAATTAACGATAATACCAGATTAAAGTGAGTAGAAACAGACAGAGGTAAAGAAGCAGTGACTCGAAAATTCAGAAGAGAAAGCCATGCATTCTCTTGGGGAGATGTGAAGACTCTGACAAAGGAAATGGCCTTAAAACTGAGCAGGGACAGATAGATAGGATTTGGCATGGAGAGACGAAGGTGAGGAAGAAGCCAAAGAAAGTGCATTCCAGAGGAAGAGAATAATGGGAGAAAGTCTCAATGCCAAGGAAACTGATGTGTGGAGAAGCAGGGTAAGTGTGGTTTTGCTAGAATGAGAGAGAGGCTGCAAAAGTAGTCTGGATAGTAATGAGGATCTGCGTTATGCTGGGGAGTAGATGGTGCTGTCCCTGATTTGCTTGGAAATCTTTCAGGGTTGTGAGAATATTGGAAAAAAAAATCCATGAGTTGGTAGGTGGGAGTTGTACTGGAATATTCTGCTTTGTTGAGAAGAGGGAAGAGGAGGGGAAAGCCATGAGGAGGAAAGCAAGGTGTGTAAACAAGGTGTGACACCAGCATATGACAGGATGGTTTTTTTCTAGATAAACTCTGCGGGCCTATGACACATACCACTTAAGAGATAACTCCTCAGTAGCCTCCTCGGCAAAATGAGAATAAAAGCAACACCTGGTTCATTAGTGGGATTAAATGGATTAGTAGAATTAATGGAAAAAAAAGAATGAAACACAAGAGTGCCTAGATATAGAAAGATCTCAGTAAGTGTGATTGAGACAGAAAACCATTCTTCTTATTATGGATACAACATACAGCTGTGGCTATTCTTTTGAGAACAGGTACAGAGGGTGCAGAGAGAAAGCATGGAGATCAGTTAGTAAAAAGGCAAGTAAGAAATGCTGGAAACTTCAATGAAGGTAGTGGGGATGAAGCTGGTGAGAAGTGTTCAGGTCCTGGGTATATTTTAAAGGAACACGTGAGAAAGAAGTTGGGGTGTAAAAGAAAGAAAACAGTCCAGAATGAATTCAAAATAGATGAATGGGGATTAAGGAGTACACTTGAGGTGATGAGCACTCAGATTGTTGGGACTGTTGAATCGCTGGATTATGTACCCAAAACTAATATAACATTGTTTGTAACTACACTGGAACTAAAACAAAACAAACAAACAAACAAAAAAAATAGGAAAATCTTAAAAAAATAATAAAGTGGGTTAGATTAAAAAAAAAAAAAAGGAGGGTTAGATTAAAAAAAAAAAAAGGATTAATCCAAGATACTTGGACTCAAGTGATGAGTGTTTCCTTTTATAAACACAGGGTAAACTGTGGTAGAAGCAATTTGGGGTGAGAAAATCAGGTAAATTTAGAGCGAACTCAAACTGTCAAATAGACACTTAGGTATAAAAATCTGGAATTCAGGTGGGAGTTTCAGCTAGAGATATACATTCAGAATTGTTTGTATTTGGATGATACTAAAAGTCACACGATTAGTTGAAATCATCTAAGCAAGTAGGTCTCAATCGCAGTCACACATATGAAACATGTGAAAACTTTACAAAATATTGAAGCCTAACAGAATCAGAATCTTTGGGGGTTATGTTTGGGAAACTGTATCTTACAAAACGGTATGTAAAAATGTTTAATCTAATGTTCCGATTCATACGGAAATCACTGGCTCATGGAGTGAGTGTTTCTGAGAAAAAAGAGATAAGAGACAGTCATGAGCCACTCCAATGTTTAAAGGTCAGGGAGATGAGGTGGAACCAGCAAAAGACAGTGAAAAGAAATACCCAGTAAAATGGGAATGAAAAGAAGAGAGTGGTAAAGACAAATGAAGGTGTTTTAAAGGGGGAGTGATTAACTGCGGATTGTGGGATAAAATAAGAATTGATAATTGGCCATTGAATATGAGAACATGGACAACGATAAAATAAATTAACCTGAACTGATGAACAATATTTCAGCAAAATAGTGAAGATAAAAACCTGCCAGAGGTGAGGTCAAGAGAAAAATGAGAGAAATGTAGCATGTAACAACTCCTTAGAATAAAGCTATGGGTAAAAACAAACAAACCAGGAAAATAAAGTTGTGGATAGAAAGATATGGGCACAAGGCAAAGTTGTTCAAGAAACAACTAGGGGGAGAGGAAAATACAGATAAAGGAGAAAGATGGGGACAGTTGTAAGAGATATATCCATGAGTAGCTAAGAGGGATGGAATGTATGAGTGGACAGTAGAACATTAGCGGTAGCACAGGGTTCCTGCTCCTAAGAAGACAGTCTATGGATCTAAAAGAAAAAGTAGTTCAAGAGATGATGGTGATGGTGGGAGCTTGTGGCAGTTCTCTTTAGATAGCTTCTATTTAATCAATGAAACAGAAAGCAAGTTCTTGAGCTCAGGATGAACTTGGGGAGCAGGTATTAGAGGTTTGAGGAGACCTTTCTCAGATGATCTGACCTAAACATCTAGGAGAGTCAGTAGATTAGCAAAATACAGTTGAAGCTATAGTAAGTGGCATTTAAAATTAGTGGTAAAAACTCAAGTGATCCCAGTCTGTATGATTATGTGCTTTTCTTCAGTTGCATCCAGCAGTGGGGTACAAGTTCAGAGCAGATGGAGAATTGGATTTAACCATGGTTAGAGTTTTCAAAGAAAGTGTCATAGGAGGGAAGAGAGAGCAAGGGAATTGAGGGGTCTATATGAGGGGGTGATTACAACGATGGATTATAGAATCTCAGCAGAGGAAAGAAGAAACATGGACTCTTTAAAATGAGAAGAATGAAGAGCAATGTAAAGAATTGTTGGAGTTGGGGTGATGGAGGGAGTGACCCTGAAAAATAAGGGGTTGCTGAAAATGAGATATTGGAAGGAACATCGAGATAAGAAAATTACTTAGCATAAACATCAAAGTATGCTGTCAGACCATCTTATGGGACTTGCTTTCACTTACAGTACTGACATCTGTCTCCAGTGTGTTCAGGCTGGCAGTGGCAGTAGGGCTGGTTCCCAGCAGTCACACTGCAGGTCCCTCCATTTTGACAAAAGTCCTCACAGACTGTCTTACCACAGTTGGGTCCCGTGAACCCTAGCGCACAGCTGCAGGTGGGTCTCCCTATTGCAAAAGACAAAGAAACAAAAAAGAAATTATTTGACTGGAATGGTTTATTTTCATGGAATCCTCACTAGATAGGAAACAGGAAGCCAAGATTCTGGTCAATGTTTTTCCGCTAGTTAATCTGTGGTTTTAGGCAGTAACTTGGCCTCCGTGTGTCTTAGTTTTCCCATGTTCTAGTGAAGCCTAGACTAGAAGATAACTCAGGTTCACATCAGGTAAAATAAATGGAGCTCATTTTAGGAATAATTACATATTTGAATGGGTGTGTTATGCTCTGAAGTGTTTGTGTTATTCTTTGTACTTCTCTGTTCATGTCCATTTTGCTTTTTCAATTATTTTTGTTCCATTCATATAGTAATGCAGATTGTTTTGGCCATTAGAATATAAAATAGAGACAATTATATTTTTTTTCTTTTTTTCTTTTTTTTAGTGTTCAGTGATTCATTAGTTGCATATAATACCTATGTGTCCTCCTTAAAACCCATCACCCGGTGACCCCATCCCCTCACTTCCTTCTCCTCTGAAACCCTCTATTTCTAGGAGTCCAGAGTCTCTCATGAGTTGTTTCCCTCACTGATTTCTTCTCATTCAGTTTTCCCTCCCTTCCCCTCTGGTCCTTCAAGCTATTCCTTATGTTCCACATATGAATGAAACCATATGATAATTGTCTTTCTCTGTTTGACTTATTTCACTTAGTGTAATCCCTCAGACAATCATATTTCTGTGTTGAATCATCATGTACCACCACTTTTAAAGCATGAGCTCAGACTTACAAATAAATATTTTAATAAGTTTGAAGTGGGCATGCCACCTATATTTATGCAATTAGTTATTTTAGTTGATTTAAATATACATACTGAATTTAGTATCTAAGCACTTAGTAAGTCCTAGCTTATTTCATTTTGAGATTTTTATTTATGCATGGGAAAGGACTGCCATTTTAGTAAGACGATTTAAAGTCTAATATTAGCAGCACACTAGAGCAAATCTAAGGGATCATCTATGGATATTCTTCTTTATTTGCTCAATAACACAAGTAAAGGTGAAAAATCCTTTAAGGTGTTTGGAACATAACACAGTTAACTGTTATATCAGGAATGAGTCTCTCTAACTGCCTAGGATGTCAAGGACTAGGTGAAAAATGGAGTACAGAGCTAGCTCTTGTAAGAGAGATTAAGGAAAACAAAATGAAATAATGGCCACCATTTGCAATAGGGAAAAATGAAGTTTAGAGATTGTGAAACTGTAAAGAAATAACATGAAAGAGAATAAAAAAAAGAAATTTAGTTATAGATCTGAATTAACTAGGACTTGGAACTGTTACTCAGTTGACTAACATCAGAGAATATCCAACCATCTCCTCTCTCAACTTTGTAGACATGAAGCGTAATTAGAATGGTCATAAAAATGTATGAGTATAAGGCTTAGACCTGAAGTGTGAAAATGATATGTTTTCTCCATTGCCATAGATTCTACATTCTACTTTTTTGAAAAGCCCTCATAAGTGAATAAAATGCCTCCAAATAAAATCCACATCTATTTCCAAGAGAATAAATAAGTTGAGGTTCCACAACCTATTTACTTATTTTGCTTTGAAAGCTCTCTACATACTTAAGCATACTTGAAGCTATTGCTTCTCAATGAACAAAGTTACATATATTTTTTATGGTGAGTTGCACTGCTTTATAGCTTATGTATAAATCTTACTAGTTTGGTGTCAGACAAATGCTTATTAATAGGTTGAGAAGCAAGGTAAATTTTACATACATTAAAAGCTGAGTCACATCATGTTTTACATTCCCAGAAAATGGCTTTAAAACTTTTAGCTAATTATTTTTCTTATAACGGTAGTGCATTTTCTAGTTGTTGCTTACATATAGACAAAATATCTTCACGGGAACGATAGTGGTTGAAAAACAAAGACACAAACAAGCGAATGAATAGTGGTAGAAGATGAAGAGGACAGAGAATTGTTAGAACACAAGTACTAAGGAAAATGAAAGACCTGAACAAAAGAAGTAATTCCTCTTCATTAACAAGAACCAGTGAATGCCTTACCAAGAAATAAAACATATAAACAGGAATACAAATTAACTTGAGCTAAATGTGAAAAAAAAATAGACCAGAGAGTACAGGAGAAATCAAAAGGAATTAGAATAATCTCAAAAAGTGTCATATGGTGGTAGGACTTAAACACCATAGATTTATGGGTTTTTCCCCCCATTATTTTCCATGTGTTTTAAAATTAGGAGTGAACCTGAGGGTTTTGAAGGGTCAGGGGTGGGAGGTTGGGGGAACAGGTGGTGGGTAATGGGGAGGGCACGTTTTGCATGGAGCACTGGGTGTTGTTCAAAAAGAATGAATACTGTTACACTGAAAAAATAAATAAAATGAAAGGAAAAAAATAAAATAAAATTAGGAGTGAAAAACATTAAAGTGATAGAAGTTTGAAAGAAACAAATGCAACCCACTAGGCACTTGAAAACTGCTCTCTCCCAGTCACTGAGAGAATGACACCATGCTTTTATCTCATCTACAGCTGTTTTGAAACTAGGGCAGAGTGACTAGTTTTTTCCCCACCTCCACCCCCAGCATATGTCTCACATCATTTAGATTCTGGCTGAATTATTTTCAAAAGGCTTTTTTCTCTTCCTTTAAAAAGAAGATTTCTTTTTGACAAGAAGAAATCTTCATATTCAGGGGAACATTACCAACTTGAAGCTGTGTGTTGATACAGCAGATCTTTTGTTTGCTGATGGGAAATGAACCATCTGTCACAGGATTTTATAATGGGCTCCATCTAATATTTTCAGGAATCTCTCTGGGTGTACCCTAACAAGTTGCATTGGGTTGATTTATAAAGATTTTTTAGGTAGCTCAATTTGATTTTGGCATTTGAAAAGGCAACAATACTGTTACGATGACTAAGGTATAGATTTATAGCAGTGAAGCGTCCAGGGAGCTTGGGAGTTGACAGCCTACAAGGGTAGTATAATCAGGAAGAACATCAATTAACTGGAGGAAGGAGGGGGAGGATCAGTTTGTTGCCTCTAATCAGTCTGCTTTCTGTAGCATTTAGACCTTTAAAATGTGGGTTGTCAGTCCGCCTGGACCTACGCTATCTGTGCCAAATACCAGTGGTGGAAATATGAACATCACTTCTCTGTTTCTTTCCTGCTATGCAAAAAAAAAAAAAAAAAAAAAAAAATGGGGATAATATTATGGGGTTGTGCAGAATCAAGTAAAGTAAATGAGATTATACATGCAAAGCATTGCTAAAGGTACTAGGCACACAGAAGGCACTCAGTGACACTTTAGCTCTGTTTATTATTATTACTGTTGTTATTTCTACTGAGATTCACCATTCTTCATTTTGTGACTGTGTCCTAAAGAGACATTGTAACATTCTAAGAAAATCTTTTGGAAAACTGTCTTAAATTACACATTTTATCTCCATTATTTATTTAAGATAAAACAAACTGAGGGTTCCTGGAAGGGAGCGGGGTACAAGGGATGTGGTGGCTGGGGGATGGACATTGGGAAGGGTATGTGCTATGGTGAGTGCTGTGAATTGTGTAATGAATCACAGACCTGTACCCTGAAACAAATAATACATTATATGTTAATAAAAAAATTAAATTTGTATGGCAGTGATGGGATAAAGCAGAAAAACTCCATCAAGTCTCAGACTTCAACATCTTTAACTTTGGATGATGGGTCTTTTTCCTCTCTTTACTTTCTCAGCATGCTTAATTCTACATTTTAGTAAGAAAGAACACACACATACAAACCCCACGAAACAAACACAAACAAAAAAAAATCACACCTAGTATTTTTATCAAGTCCGTTTACTTGTATAACTTCAAGTTTTGATATATACTTGAGCTTTTTAAGAGTCTACACTCACAGCTTCCAGTTCTATCAAATACATTCCAATCCTTCAGTGGGTTTACAGTTTTTATTTTTTTCAACATACAAAAAGATGTGTCTTAATCTGTTACTTCTCTTTGCTATTTCAGAAAAGAGGACAGATCCCTCACTATGTATGTATTATTCACATAAATCAATTCTGATTCCCTAGTGGTACAAAAGGTTGAGGGATGGAGAAGTTAATGTGTACTTATATACTCTTGCAAAGCTTATCTCTGATCTTTTAATCCCTAAATCTACTGATTTCTTTTCAATCATTCTCCTCCTTAAATGTCTGCGTAATTTACACATTTTATTTTTGAAATTTATTTTTTTTGTTTTTTATTACACATTCTATTACTCATCTACTCTAAAAATTCTGTTTCTAAGACACTACCACTGTTGATTTCCCTTTTTTCCTTTTCAGTTGCCCTTCTGTTTTCTCTTTCTGTCTCTTAAAATATATTATTCAAGACTTCTTTTTGGTGATACACTTTCATGGCTACAATAATTGCCTCTCTATTCAAATACTTCAGCATCAATTTCCCGACTCTGGGTTCATTCGCCTTCCTAAATGACAGGCCTTCAGTCTCAGTCTTTGTTGTATGTCTCGGTGTGTGTGTCTCTGGCTGCTCAGTAGGTTAAACTCTCCCATGACCCACAAGAGAGAAAATTCTTCTCATAAACATTGTCCAGGTAGTTTACACAATTTCTGCAGACTAGGTTTTCCTAGTACTAGGTCTGTTCCATATTCAAGTTCAAGACTGTATGCTAGCAAAGTGCCTTACTAGCTGTGTACAACAAGCAAAGTTTAGTTTATTTGCTCCATTAATTCATTATTAATTTATCTGCTTCTGTTCATAGTTGAATGGAAACTGGTTGCATATATCTTCCAAAATGTGCCAGCAAATTTTTACACATCAAGTTAAATAATAAATAAATGGTTTAGATTTAACTGGATAACCAAATATGTCAAATATGGCAAAAATATAACAAAAGGTGTTAATCATCTATAATCAGTAATATATATTAAGGAATATTCACTGATACAACTAAAGATTGTATTGCTCATAAGAAAAATGGAAATGTCTTGGATTCTCACAGAGTTCTTGAAATTTTGCTGATCTTACATGGCCCTTACATATCAAAACTAGTCTCAGTAAAAATGGTTAATTCTGAAATAGTTCATAAGAATATTTAACAGGAACTAAATGAGTTTAGTAAATTTGGTAAATAATAATCAATTGTTTGTTTTTTGGTATTAGACAGACCTGGGGATCAAATGTTATTAGATATTTATTAATTGTGTGGCTTTGCAAAACTTACCTTAACTCAATAGACAGAAAAAGGCACTAGTAAATGCCTATTATGTGCTGGTAAAACACGCAGCGCGATGTCTGCCACATAGCAAGTACTTATTGGTAGTGTTATTATTAGTAGTTGTATTGGTATTATTATCACTATTAGTATTTTTATTAAACAAATTATCGACTGAGGTTATTATTTAAACTTAACTGAATACATGTGCCTTTCTTAAGAAACTACATATGGAATCCCAATACACGATTTTTCCATATGTATTCTTTTAAAATAACATAAATATATATCCATATATATCAACTCAAAATAATGTTTTAAAATATATAATAAAGATGGAATCTTTTCTGTTATATAGATAGGTAGCTACGTGGATATTATAATGATTTACCATTAGTCCTTAATCTTTGTTAAATGGAACATTAAATTTTTATGATTTGGTTATAGTTTACCTCTAGTTAGATGGTCCTATTTGACTATATGTTACTTTGTTATACAGTTATAACCAGTTATTTCTCTGATGTGGGTAGATAATATTACTGATTTTTGTGATAACAGACAATGTCTTGGAGCACTGACTTTGGAATAATCTAGATTTTTGGATTCTAGTTATCTTACTTAACCATTCTAGTTCATATCTGAAAATTACCACAATGTAGACATCATGGAGTAATAAGGATTAAATAAGGCCTTATGTTTAAGGAATTTGCCAGAGTTCTTGGCATTTATTAAACATTCAAAATGTAGTTGGCACGGGGTGCCTGGGTGGCTCAGCGGTTTAAGCCTCTGCCTTCGGCTCAGGTCATGATCTCAGGGTCCTGGGATCGAGCCCCGCATTGGGCTCTCTGCTCAGTGGGGAGCCTGTTTCTCCCTCTCTCTCTGTCTGCCTCTCTGCCTACTTGTGACCTCTCTCTCTGTCAAATAAATAAATAAAATATTTTTAAAAAATGTAGTAGGCACTATAATAAAATAAGGCTTGCAAAATTTCCAAAGTATTATAGTCACTGAATATATATTCCATATAGAAATGACTATTTACTTGCTAATGATTTAGAGTAAAATGTGCAGTATAGCTTTTGGTCAAGTACCATATGAATAAATATCAATCAATCAACATGCTCAAAAGCATACATTCCTATTTGAATATTATAAAAGTGTATCTGTTGGCATTTTTCAGTAATTTGATGTAATACTGGTGTCTGTTTTTAAAAGCTAGATTTATTTAATAAACAGTTTTTAAGCTGATTATAAAGATGCTACTCATCAGTGTGATTTAATCAATACTGTATGACTTTAAGTAGGTAAAATTACATCTCTGCTCAATATTGGACAAATAAATCATTACTCCTTTTTCTATATAAACATAATGCTAGAAAAATGTGTGGTTGATTGCCATGAAGGAATGCTCTCGCTCAAGTAATTACTCGTGAACGTCCTATGAGACAGTGACAGTGTTTATTATTTCTGAGGGGAAGATACCTGCTAGTGAGCATCATTAGTCAGTTCTCTTTTCAAGCAAATTATTTGGAATTCATACTATATCAATGTGAACCATGCATCTTACTCTGTTTAATTTGGTACTCATTGAGTGAGTCTGTTCATTGTAAAGTTTTATCCCTGGTTGTAATATTTTCTACCTAACTAGTCTTCTATAGTCATTGTTTAGTTCAAACAGTCTGATAAATGCATTGAGTCTAAGTAATAGAATTTAATTGACATTTAAACTGCAGAGCATATTTTCAAATGCTCACACTTAATGTTCTATGAAAATAGTGTCTAAAAGTTATATACTCTTTACTCACAACATCTTTACTATTTGAACAAAAACCACATTCTTGTTCTTTTATGCAGGATAAAAATAATAAATCGAGAGACAAGTCGCCATAGCCTCATTCGGTTCGATACTAGATGGCAATCAGAAAGCCCACTGCCTGACCGCTTATCCCCAAGACCACTCTGTTTTGTGAAATCTGTCTTCACTTCTGATTTAGACTCAAGTAATCAAAGTTTTGAATGCTTAAAACAATTGCTAGTCTTTTTGATGAAGAGATTTGACATTCCACTTTTCCACTTTATATAATGTCTTCCTGGACAGAAAGTAAGTGCCCGTTTATACATAATTTTAGTAAGTTGACTATAGCTGTCGAGTTGTCTTAAGTATCATAAAGATTACAGAGAACTATTCAGTAAAGCCTGAAAAAGAAAATGAGGAACTGTGGACCTTACCTAGCTCCTTCCCAAGTACTACTTAATATATTCTGACATGTTTCAAATTATAGGTCACAATCTATTTATACTTCTGAAAAGATCGTTTTCAGCCAGCTTTGTGAAAATAAGACTGAAATATTTTTGTCCTTTCTGTGAATACAAGGAAGCCACCTCAAACCTGAGATTAGCTTAGAAAGCCGTAAGACTTAAGTTCAGTGCTGCTCTCACGATGTGGCCCAAATGAGCAAGTAACTGATAAAAAAAAAAAAAACTCCACAGAATTAGAATCTTACTTTCAATCTCTCAAAGGTTTTTGTGAAGGTGCAAGGACTGAGAACAGCACCTGGCACTCACTAAGCAGTCAAATATAGACTACCATGATATTGGCAATAATAATAATTATTATTATTTTAAATTCTAATAATTATTATCATTACTTAATTTTTAATTCTCACAGCAATGCATGTTAATTGTGGAACTTGGAAAATACAGGCATACAAAGAAAGATCTATTTCCTCACAAAGACACTTTATGTGTGCATTTTTTCCCATATTGGGCTCATATTATACAAACAGTTTTATTTCTTGTCCTTTTAAACTTTACATGTACAATGTGAATTACTTGGATCTTGTGATGTTTCTATTTTTAATTTTTAAGGAACCTCAAAATTCCATTTTCCACAGTGATTGCGCCAATTTGCCTTCCCACCAACAGTGCATGAAGGTTTCCTTTCCTCCACATCCTTGTTAACATTTGTTATTTCTTGTCTTTTTGATACTAACCATTCTGACTGGTGTAAGGTGGTATCTCATGGTGGTTTTGATTTGCACTTCCCTGATGATTAGTGATGCAGCATTATTTACAACAGCCAAGATATGGAAGCAATCTAAGTGTCCATTGATAGATAAATGAATAAAGAAGTGTGATATATATGTGCAATGTAATATTACTCAGTCATAAGAAAGAAGGAGGTTTTGTCATTTTGATGACACAGATGGACCTAGACTATAGATGGACTTAAAGGGTATTATGCTATATGAAATAAATCAGGCCACTTTATTTTGACCAGGGTGACTCAGTCAGTTAAGCGTTTGCCTTCAACTCAGGTCATGATCCCAGAATCCTGGGATGGAACCTTACGTCAGCCTCCCTGCTCAGCGGGGAGCTGCTTCTCCCTCTGCTTGCCCTTCCCCCTGGCTTGTGCCTCTCTCTCTGTCAAGTAAATAAAATAAAATCTCTTACAAAACAAAACAAAACAAAACAAAACAAATTCCATATGCCTCTGTTTATATATGGAATTTGAAAAACAAAACACACAATAAAGAATGGACCCATAAATACACAGAGCAAACTGGTGGCTGCCACAGGAGAGGCAGAGGGGATGGACAAAATAGATGAAGGGGAGTGGGAGGTACAGGTTACCAGTTGTGGAAGGAATAAACCACGGGGTGAAAGGTACCAGCATAGGAAATATTGTCAATGTTACTGGACTAGCATTGCATGGTGACGGATGGTAGCTACACTTGTGATGAGCATAGCATAAATTAAAGAGTTGTCAAATCACTTAATTATACACCTGAATCTAATGCAACATTGTGTATCAACTGTACTTCAATCAAAATAAGATAAGACACAATGTGAATATTTTACTATATTATCATATAGTCTACAAATCTGGCTTTATTTGTCATATAACATTGATCTTTTAGATATGCTTTATCCTACATATTAACTATTTCGATTCAGGTTTCTATCTCCAATTTTATATGCTAAATAACACTATGTTGAACATCTTCATTTCTAAATATTTTGGCTTTTATCATTATGTAATCCTTAGAATATGTATCTAAAAATTTCATTATTTTAAGGACACAAAATCTTTTAAACTCTTGGTGAGTATTTCAAAATTGCTTGCTTCAAGATTTGCACCGTGAACATTTTCTTCTGATAGTGATTTAAGGACGCTGGTTTCATCTGTGTGTGACTTGGCTTCTCCTGTACTTCCTCCTCTCCAAACTTCTCCTTCCTCTTTTTCCTCTTTTCTCCTCTTTTTGTATGTTTGTGTGCATGTGTGTGTGAGATTCATCCTTTGCCATTTGCTCATTTTGTTGTTTTTTTCCCTCTACTTGATTTGTGATGGCTATGTATTTCTATGCCACTTATTTGTTAAAATTATATACCCTATTTTATGTTTTCAATTATTTATATATATATGTATATGTATATATATATATATTTTAATTTATTTATTTGACAGACAGAGATCACAAGTAGGCAGAGAGGCAGGCAGAGAGAGAGAAAGGGAAGCAAGCTCCCTGCTGAGCAGGGAGCTTGTGCGGGGCTCGATGCGGGGCTCGATCCCAGGACCCTGGGATCATGACCTGAGCTGAAGGCAGAGGCTTCAACCCACTGAGCCACCCTGGCGCCCCAATTATATTTTCAACATAATATTCTCTTAGATCCTTAAAAAGCAAGTAAGACCAAATACCCAACTCTTAGCATTCCCTAAATATAAACAATATTTATGTTAAGGAAGCTAGGACATCAAGATTAATTTCAATTTAAAAAGTTCTAATTTAAATAAAAAGTGAAAGAAAAACAAAGTTGGGCAATTTAAATACATGTTTACCCTTTATCAAGATGTTAATTAGGTGATTGTGTACTTCATGTCCTAGGTACAGATGTGACTTGAGGGACATTAGCATTTACATTTTGTCTTTAGTCCCATGATGTTTTGAGGGTATCCAAAAGTTTCCAGCTCAACTTGTCTTTGAGCAAACATTTTTAGGGCAGCTATATTTGATCTTATCTAATGGCAGCCATATATGTCACCTCCATATTTGGGACAGTGTCCTGGGCAAAAAGAGCCTGAATTAATAAGAAAGAAAAGACTCACCATCTACTTATTATTTTCAAGGCCCTTCCTAGGGTGCCTGACTGGCTGTCTTTAAGCGTCTACCTTTGGCTCAGATCATGATGCCAGGGTCCTGGGATCCAGGCCCTCGTAGGGCTCCCTGCTCAGCAAGAAGCCTGCTTCTCCCTCTCCTTGCTGCACCCCGAACCTCCTCTTATGTTCTCACTCTCTCTCAAATAAATAAATAAATAAAATATTTAGAAAAAAATAAAAAATAAAGGCCCTTTCTGTTGCAGTGAAAAGTAGAGGGAAGAATCTCCTTCCACCCAGCCCCGCCGCCCCCATCTGGGGCCACTTTCCTCTTATTTTAGTTCTGGGGACAAAACCTTTCCCTGTCAAAGCCCATAGATATGGTAACAGAGAGGGTTACAGTGAGAGCTTCTGTGCTCTACTTTCTATATTCATTTAAGACATCCAATACAAATGTATTATCTACTATAAAAAATTGCACCATCACTCCTTTTCCTAGGCAGTCCTCCTTTTGTGCACTTTCAAACTCCCTAAATTCAGAGTGGCCTTCCCTTCTGCATAACTCCAAACTTTATGCGTGAGAGAATTTATACTGACCCAAATTTATAAACTCTCTCGCTCTATTACTCTAAATCACCTGTGTAGAAAACTTTATTTCCGGGGGCCTGGGTAGCTCGTGGCTCAGTCATTAAGCGTCTGCCTTTGGCTCAGGTCATGATCCCAGGGTCCGGGGAAAGAGCCCCGCATCAGGTTCCCTGCTCCCCAGGAAGTCTACTTCTCCCTTCCCACTCCCCATGCTTGTGTTCCCTCTCTTGCTGTGTTTCTCTCTGTCAAATAAATAAATAAAATCTTAAAAAAATAAAGAAAATCTTGTTTCATTTTGATATGAACATTAAAAGTCTAAATAGCAGAACTGTAAGAGTAAGGAAAAGACCAAACAGTATCAACATACTTTGGAGAATAAATATTTATAAAAGGGAAGAGTAATTGTAAATATATATAGTTAATCACATAACTATCCTCGTTATAGTCACGATGAGAAACACTCTTCAATTATTCTCTATTTTCTATAATAGAATGATTGAGTAATTCAGTGTTTTACTCTCATTTCCATTATTTTGCCCAAGCAAACTTTATTTTAATATCCTCCTTTGAGCAGGTCATAGAAATGAAGTACATGTACACCTGTCAATATATTCAATGTCAAACTTTCATTTTGCAGTACTTTCCTATATGAATATAGTTCATATATTTTATTTTTTAGCTTTCTCTATTATAAAAAAAACTTAAGGAATGAAGAAACACTCAATTTTTTAATTATGCCTCTTGGATGTGTGCTTTTAATTAACTGGTGACATTTCCTTTGTTCAGTTATTACAGTTCTATACAACTGTCATAAACTTATAAATTTTAATTAAGGCTGCCCCAAACCCTAGTCATATAGCGTCCACATAGGAATTTGCCAAAAGGCTTAACCATAAGTAAACCAACAATGAATAAATCCATGAATTGCCCATGGGGATTTGTTTAACAAATTAACATTTGTGTGGAGATAATGAGGTTCTACAGTCTATAATACCAAACAATGTTTTTATAAAACTGTATTTTTAAAAGTAAAAAATGCTTTGTATATGATTTAATTGAATAAGATATTATTATTAATAATTAGATGCTCTACGACAATAAACTACATGGCCACATAGCAAGTTAAATTCATATAAGGACCCATTTCTATTACTAATTTGAAATATATATATTTTTCTGATCATGTTACCTATGTAAATCAAGATCTAATTATCTGGGTGCAAAGATAAAATTGATATATTATAGATTTTAAGGATACAGCAAGATCTGGACAAATGATTTAAACAAAACATTAGAAGTTGTGCTGTATCCACCTATAGTTCAGGATCCATTAACAGGACAGCAAATTCAATGCTTCATAGAGATTTGCCCTTGTGGATCCATGCAGGTTGAATAGATATCCATGGTTTGGAGTACCAAACTTTTTCCATTTAAATATTTCTAAAGGCAAATAAAAGAAAATTATCTAGTTGTAATCCCCAAAATTTTATTATTTTAATGAGAAAATTAACAATCAAATAATAAAATCTTTAAACAACTCATTTGTGCAAGGAAAACTTCTCTCCTAAAGGAAATGGTATCTGTGTTGCTAAAATACAATTACAGGTTTAATCCTTTTACCACACATCCATTCAGTTTTCATTTGCAAGGTCCCAGAACTGTAATTTCTCCCACACCAACAGAATATACTCCACTGCAAGGAGTAGCTTCTCTTAGGAGAATGAAAATATATAGTAAGACCTAGTGCCTTTTTATTTCAGTCGAGTTGCTGCATATGTTTTCAGAATTCTATTAAGTATCTAGAACACCTTAATTATCAATTAATCATAAGTCAAAATATCTATAGGCATAAAATTATCAAATTTAAAGAAAGAGTAATGCTTTTATTATTAGAATGCAAATCAGAAACAGTTTGGTTCCTCTAAACTCCATTGAAAATATTTCCTCATGTGGTTCTTTCAGTTAGCATTATGCTAAACACTTCAAAGAATAGCATAAGCAATAGAAGCAGTGAAAACTCCCAGTAAGACAGAAATTAACAATGTAGGGGATGTGAAGATCATATGGATTAATTTTCCATTTGACTAAATTTGCATTTATTGTAGTAGAATTAAATCTGCATAAATTTCATTTTAATAGTTATTCAGTGTCCTTTGCACTGAGTTCTGGAATTTACAAATTATATTTTTATTATGCACTGGGGTTAATTTTTCCCATGGGAACACACTTTAAATATAATAGCACTAAGTAGAAAAATATATTTTAATGTTCACTTATGTACTGTAGCAAACACTTTTTGCAAACAGAGCTATTGCATAATTAATAAGAATTTCAAGTATACCTTAACATGTACTAACCTGATATTTTCAAAGCATATTATACACTATATTACAATGCCAATAAAGTAATTATGATTTTAGATATGAATTATGATGCTATCAGATGTACTGATAGAGTGTATTTATATTTAACTTAAATTTTAAATTTAACCTAATTTAATTTTCAATGGAAAATGAGGTTTAGCATTAGGCTAACTGTTCAGTTAAAAAAGAACATACAAAGAAATGAAACTGGACCACTTTCTTATACCATACACAAAAATAAATTCAAAATGGATTAAAGACCTAAATGTGAGACAGGAATCCATAAAAATCCTAGAGGGGAACATACACAATAACCTATCTGACATTGACCAAAGCAACTTCTTTCTAGATGTGTCTCCTGAGACAGGGGAAACAAAAGCAAAAATAAACTGTTGGGAGTTTATCAAAATTAAAAGCTTCTGCACAGTGAAGGAAACAATCAACAAAACTAAAAGTAAACCTATGGAATGGGAGAAGATATTTGCAAATGACATATCTGAGAAAGAGTTAGTATCCAAACTATATAAAGAACTTATAAAATTCAACATCCAAAAAATAATAATTTAATTTTAAAATGTGAAGACATGGATAGACACATTTCCAAAGAAGATATACAGATGGCCAACAGACACATAAGAATATGCTCAACATCACTGATCAACAGAAAAATGCAAATCAAAACTACAATATCACCTCGCATGTATCAGAATGGCTAAAATCAAAAACATAAGAAACAGCAGGTGTTGTTGAGGATGTGGAGAAAAGGGAACCCTCTTGCTCTGTTGGGAATGCAAACTGGTGCAGCCACTCTAGAAAATAGTATGGAGATTCCTCAGAAAGTTAAAAAATAGAAGCACCCTATGATCCAGCAGTTGGACGATGAGATATTTACCCAAAAAATACAAAATACTAATTTAAAGGGACAGATGCACCCCAATGTTATAGCATTATCTATTAAGAACCAAATTATGGGGGCGCCTGCGTGGCTCAGTGGGTTAAGCCTCTGCCCTCAGCTCAGGTCATGATCTCAGGGTCCTGGAATCGAGCCCCACATAGGGCTCTCTGCTCAGCAGGGAGCCTGCTTCCTCCCTCTCTCTCTGCCTGCCTCTCTGTCTACTTGTGATCTCTGTCTGTCAAATAAATAAATAAAATCTTAAAAAAAAAAAGAACCAAATTACGGAAATAGCCCAGATCAAAGAAATAGTAGTATATAAATACAATGGAATATAACTAAGCTATAAAAAAGAACAAAATCTTGTCATTTGCTACACCTTGGATAGAGCCAGAGAGTATTTCGCTAAGCAAAATAAGTCAGTCAAAACATACACCATATGATTCTATATGTGGAATTTAAGAAACAAAACAAATGAGAAAAGGAGGAAAAAGGAGAGAGAGAGGCAAGCCAAGAAAGAGACTCTCAACTATAGAGAACAAACTGAGAGTCACCAGCGGAGAGGTAGGTAGGGAAGGATTGGTTAATGGTTAATTGGTTAATGATGGGGATTAAGGAGAGCACTTGTGATAAGCACTGGGTGTTATATGGAGGTGCTGAATCACTATATTGTCCACCTGAATGTTAACTAACTGAAATTTAGATAAATATTTTTTTAAAACGCTTTACCCTGAAATGTCAAAATAAAATTTAAAAAATAAAAAAAAGAAAGATTTTGGGATCAAACATATAAAGCTTATAAAACTGATTTTACTTAATCATTCTTTTTTTTTAAAGATTTTATTTATTTACTTGACAGAGATCACAAGTAGGCAGAGAGGCAGGCAAAGAGAAAGGGGGAAGCAGGCTCTCTGCTGAGCAGAGAGCCAGATGTAGGGCTCAATCCTGGGACCCTGAGATCATGACCTGAGTTGAGGGCAGAGGCTTAACCCGCTGAGTCACCCAGGTGCCCCAGCATCAGAATACCTGTAAGCACTGACCCCTGTTACATGGTGCACACTCATCTCATGATAATGAGCATTACTATTGTTACATTTTGTGACTTGAACTTCAATATACCGAATTTATAACAAATACTATTATGTTGAGTTAATAATTCAATGTAATTTGTGTTAATCTATTTTTATAAAGACACCAGGAATTAAATTTCTAACACTAAGTATCCTCTTTATATTTTCACATGTAAGGAAAAAGGCAAATTATTTGAATGCACAATGAAATTCAAATATTTACCCAGAGCTGAGGGTATACAGGTTCCTCCATTTTGGCAATAGTTGCTACAGTGATTGACTTCACATCTGTCTCCTGAGTAACTAGGCCAACAGTGACACCTCAAGTCACCCTTCTCATTTAAAATGCATCTTCCTCCATTTTCACAAGTCAATTTGCATGAATCATCTGGTTATAAGAAGGAATGTACAAATTAGCATGCTTTTCATTAGATGGTAAAATAAGAACAACTCACATATATAAAAATTAAATATTCAATTTTTTTAATAAAATTCCCCAAATAAATACCTCTAATATAAAAGTAGAAGAAGCAAAATACTATAAAAACTATATGAAAATAGAGAAATCGATTTTAACCACTGTTAAATGGTGAATACAAACACTGACTTAATTTTTATTCTTCTTTAGGCTTAAAGAGTTATTAACCATTTCTTGCATTTATTAAAGCATTACATAACAATACCAACTGAAACTTCCTAAAAATGAAATATTTTCCAATCAATACATTTTCTTTATGATATAAGCAAATATGGCCTATTTTTAGGACTGTTTGATATTAAACCAAACTGAAATACATAAGATAAATTTATAGTGTATAGGATATATGCATATAAAGTATATATATAGTATACACATTAGATATGGAATATTTAATGAATATGGATATATACTAGCTATATATCTATAGATGTATATAAACACACATAAAACACATATAATTTATAGTTTAGAAAAATATTTAAATGAAAATGCATTCTTTGATATACATCCTTATTAATTATGTATAAACAACTCAAAACTAAAAGTCACATAGGTTTGGTACAAGATAAAATAGTGTCAGAAATTTTCCATATGTAAAATTTCCACATGGAAAATGACTAGGTACCATCTGTCTACTTAATACATTGTGGCTGAGGATAAGAAAAGGATGGTCATTCCTTGGGGTTACAAAATTATTTTTAAAAATATGATGAGTCTTATTTATGATAAGAATTAGTTTGGAATAATTTTTTCAGGTATGTGTGTTGACACGGTCTTATTCCGTTCGAAATACTGCTTTACTTAGGGGAGGACATGATGCCCAATTGAACACAAATGATTGAGAGTACTGTGAGAAGCATTCTGTTCTAGAATATGCCTTCTACTAAAGCCACGCCTCTTTTATAGCTAAGTAAGGTAAAATCAAAACAGCCTGTATTCTTTGTTCAAGATCCATTGGCCCACACATAGCAGAAGCGTTAATTTATCACTGCAAGAATCACAAGAGCAATTTAAAGAGCCTCAGTGCCTTCAAATAAAAAAATGACTCAAATATCACATCCACTGTAATAAATAGAGACTATTTATGAGCAGTACCAGAAATTCTGAGACTTGCCTCTTTGTAAAGCAAAGAGCTGAATACAGAGGTTGAATTCTCAAGAAAGATCTAGAATGGAAATATATACTTCCTTGGTTAAAATTCAACCAAACATTTCTAATTCGTTCAGCATAGAATATTCCTGACTGGAGTTGTGAATGTAAACAGAGAAGATAAATATTTAAGGCATTATGATCATAGTTAAGATTATTTGGGGGAGTAAATTTTCATCTGTAAATGTTCTCTGTAAACTACATGGATATTCAAAATCTCTACATGTTAGGACATGTGCATTTCTATAATGTGCCTCATTAGGCACTAGAAATTTTAAAATATAACACTGCTTGATGAAATAGAAGTGGAGTTTCAAAACCTAACTGTAATAGTTCTATAATGAAAAAGAAGGCTGCATTTGTCAATAGCTAAATCACCCCCAGAAGCCAAGCTCCAGCAATTATAATCAACTATAGGAAAGAGCAGGTGAATACTTCTCCAAGAACGAGTAACATTTGAATTTCAAATTTCTTCCATGAAGATTAAAAATATTCAGTGTCTCATCATTTAACAATAGCAGCTAGAGAAAGGCACATAATTATAAAGGGCAGAAAAACTTGGCTATATCAAATGTTAATGTCAGGAAAAAAATTAATTGGCATTTATCTACACCAATCAATAATTCTGCAATCTACTTATTTATATTCCTCACCAAGGTGGTCTAAACTGTCTGCTACCAAGGCTCATATGCATAGAGGCCAATGTGAATATTTTTTAACACTCTGATTATTTAAAATATAAGATTTATTTTAAATTACAAAGTGAACTTTTAGGAGGTTTCTGTAATCGTGCCTTTCAATCAAATCTGAAATAGCAAAACTGAAATTTCTTACAAAGTTTAAGGAGGGCACATGATGTGATATGCACTAGGTGTTATATGCAACTAATGCATCATGGAACATTGTATCAAAAACTAATGACATACTATCTGTTGCTCATTGAATTTAAAACAAAAAAAGTTTTAGATCTTGGATAAGTATACATTTAGACAAACATGCTTTCTCATTCCAAACATAAAACTGTAAAATTTGATGAATTAATACAGCAAAAATCTATTTCATTTCCTTACTTACTTAATGATAGATTTATCTTAGAGTGTTGTGTGTCTCCTTTTTGCAAAGCATTGTACTAGGCAGTTTATATATGTCATTTCTGGGTTTTCAGTGACTCTGGATATAGGTGATTTGGGAGCTATAGAGGCACTGAGGTGGACTATGTGCTGGTAAAGAGTGGAGAATGCCTAAGTTCACCTTGGGGGACCACCATTATTAAGCAATGTTAGACCATCAACTGAGTCTCTCCATGCTTCAATTTTCTATCTGTAAAAACAGGGGCAATGACCATACTATCTTTGGGGATTTGAGGGAATTAAATATAATAATATACATATACTTAAATTAGCCTTGTTCGCAAGCCTTCAAAATATTTGTTATTATTACAAGTAGTAGTAATATTTATTGTTAACCTAATTTTATGCAAAAGAAACTAGACTAAGGGATGACAGGGACAAACTCATTAGTTAATTGATAGATCTTGGCCTACACCAAAGCTCTGCCTCAGACCTACCCCAGGCCAACTTTTTCCTGTGTATTTGTTGGATTATTGGATAAATACATCTGAATTTTAGATACATAATTTATACTAAGAAAGAAGAAAAAAAAGATATTAATGTCTAGTTGTAATGAAAAAACAGCAAAAACTGTAGGCAACTTGATCATAAAAACAACACTGACATCTGAGTCAATGGAAAAGTCACACTGGTGGCATTAGTAGAAAACTTCAGTGCAGAATCTTCATCTCTGTCTCAGGGGTCTCTCCCACCCTACCACTAGTATAAGTAGACACAGTACATGGGGGGGGGGGCGCACCTGTGGAGATCACTGATCACGGGCTATGAGTGTGCGTGGAACTAATAAGAATGTGGCACATCTTCCACAGGGAAAGACTGTTATTGTAAACAATATGCGGCCCCACAGAGCTCAGCTATGACCATGTCAGAGCAGCTAGTGAAAAATGTGCCTAATAACGTTTGAAAATGTCCATTTAATTCTCCCATTTGATCATCACAGCTGAGATCACAGCCACTCTCACTGGAAAGATAATCGATAAAGAGAAAGGGTGCAGTCGAGTACCAGTGACAGCTCCCTTTTCAAGAACTCGCACTAAAGGACTCATCCAAAACACCAATCATGATTCACAATTAGCTCTCTGTTAAGAAATTTCTTTTTTTTTTTTTTTTTTTTTTTTAAGAAATTTCTAACCTTGTCACCCACAACACTGTTTCAGAGGTGTTAGAGACTAACTAAAATAAATGACTCACTATTTTCTTTATATGCTTTACTTTTGTGCCTTTTCAGTTCCTCTGTCTCGTGTTCTGATCCCTCATTCCCACTTAATCTGAATCCCCTCTGTCTTGGCACACCTTGTCCTAGGGTCATATTCTATAGGAAATTGTAATCAATTCTCTAATTGGATGACCACCTGGATTCTTCTAAAGGTATTAACCCTGTCTCTTCTCACATGTATCACTATGCAAATGAATACCTATTGGTGTTCATGTCACTCATCGTATCATCTTTGAAGACTCTTCTGCCTTGCATATCCAATGCTTAAAGAATATATATTAAATGAGGGAGCTATGATAGTTTTAGACACCTAGAGTCTTGGAAGGTAGAAGTCTTCAGATCACCTGTAACTCCCAGTAGAGAACAATGAGAAAATGATATGGGGGTGGAGACGCTGACTGAGGGCAAAGACATGGTCTTCATGTGAGGTGTTCATTCTAACAGAGAAAAATACTGCAGGTAGGTATAGTCCTGCTATGAAGTGATCCTAAGTGTATCACACTGGAAAAAATGTGATCCTCAAGGGAATTTAAAGTACCGTGTTTTTGTCTGTGTCATAAAATTTAGGAAGTGTTGATTTTCTTTTTGCTTAATAGTAATTTGTCTTTCCATTATAGCTAGTGTCTTGATTATGAGGGAACTTCTCATCAGTCTACCTGGCTAATTGAGAAATGTCTCATTTTTCTCTTTTCTCCTCATACTATTTTTTTAAAATTTTTTGTTTTTTTATTTGTGATTTTTTGCTACTTAATACTTATAATAAGCATCTGATATACGGTTTTACTTTTTGTGTGTGTGTGTGTGTGTGTGTGTGTGTGTGCAACTTCTATTTATTTCTTATTTTTTTATAAACATATAATATATTTTTATCCCCAGGGGTACAGGTCTATGAATCGCCAGGTTTACACACTTCACAGCTTTAAATGTTTGTTTCAATGTTAATGTACTTCTAAAATATGAGCTCTAAGAATAAAGAAATCGTGTCAGTTTTGTTTCTAAATTAGTCCTTCGTTTCTAAATTACTGCTACACTTTTCTCATAAGCCCTCACAATATTTATTCATGTTGGTAGTAGTATGTATTGTGAATCAAATTTTATGCAGAAGAAAATACACTTTAGTTTCTTATCCTCAGTTTCTAAATTAGTATTTGGTGCAAGAAAGTTGTTCATCGTGAATTTGAGGAAAGAATAAGGGATTTTAAGGTTGGGTTTAAATTTATAAGGAAATGGTGCCCTCAGAAATATCGTTATCTTCACTGATAAAGAGCTATATAAAAGTATCTTGATTTGGTGTGTGACTTCAAAGTTCTTAATCTAGTCTTAAATGAATAGTGAGTGCTCAGTGCAGCTCTGTGTATATAGAAAGAATTGTTAGGAAGTCATCACCAGGGAGAGTAGTTTATGCAGACATTCAAAAACCAACGATATCACAAGGTAGTGGGTAATAGGGAGGGCAAGTACTGCATGGAGCACTGGGTGTGATGCCAAAACAATGAACACTGTTATGCTGTAAATAAACAAATAAAAAAAATAAATAAAAATAAAACCCAACAATATCAAGGCTACTATATTGATGATTGAGTAGCTAATTCTGTTCAGTTTCAAGAGGTGTGAAAATTTATCATACAAATTTATTCTTTACAGAATAATGACATTTATTTACCTAGTAGGCTGTCATCATTGCAAGTACCATTAATCAAATATTTGCCTTCTGGGCACACACAGGTAGCTCCAAAGGGATTCAGCAAACACAGGAATTCACATACTAAGTCCAAGCATGGATTAGGCACTGATTAAAACAAAGAAAACAAAGAAATGCATGACTGTAAGTACAGTAGTTTTCAGAAACATAAAATTCAACAAGCTGAAAGGATGCGTTAGCAATGTTGAAATCATAACAATTGCCACTAGGTATATGTTATTTCAGTGTTACCATTCTCCTTTATAGGTAAGAGAAATTCTTATTCATTACCCATCATGAACAGGTAATTTACCCTGATTTATACTTCCCACAAGAAAGAAGGAATTATTCAAACATATATTTTGTCATTCTTCCATCTGACTTATTTTTGGTAAAAGAGTTGGTCTGAGATACCCAAGTAGAGTTTGGGTTTATGTTAAAAAAAAAAAAAAAAAAAGCCAACTGAAGTGTTTGGGGGACCTACTCCTCATTTTAGGTAGTTTCAGAACTATTGAACAGACAGAAACAACTTCCCTCTTGTATTTACAAAGGCTTAAAATTCATCTGTATTTGTTCAAAACACAAACAAGAGAGAGGATTCTTTTTTTCTAAAAACCAGATTTAACATGGTTTCCTTTCCATCAGGTTGCAGTTTGTGTGCATGTAAATGTCTGCCACATTTATTTTTGTCTAAATTTCTATCCAATTAGCATCCTCTGTAGTCATAACTGCTTCATGGCTCTCCTTAGAGAATCTGTCATTAGAATGAAACAGAAATGACACCTAGCTAGTGAAATGATGACTGTGAGAATGGCTTTGACTCAGTTAAAACCACTACTCAAACACCTATTCCATCCAGCGCAAAGTCTTATTTATTTATGTAGTTTTTATAAAGGTGGTAATATTTGACTCTGAAAAAGAATTAGGGGCACCTGGGTGGCTCTGTTAGTTAAGCGTCTGCCTTCAGTTCAGGTCATGACCTCGGGGTCCTGGGATAAAGCCCCACATCATGCTCCCTGCTCAGCGGGAAGCCTGCTTCTCCCTCTCCCACTCTCCCTGCTTGTGCTCTCCTCTCTCTGTCAAATAAATAAAGAAAATCTTTAAAAAACAAGAAAAGAAAGAAAGAATAAAAGGAAAAGAATGAAAGACAACTAGAGGATGATACCATATCCTCATACTAACCCTGGAACTAAAAATGTCAGATCATTGGTAAAGAGCAACAAAAGTTTGGATAGGATTTCAGGAAGTTCTTAGGGGACTAGCTTTCATTTTAATCTGTTTCCAAAACTGATTTGGACAAATATCAATTGTTACCTTTCCAGATAGTTACACCAAGTGGGGTTAAGTTTCTTTTTATTTGCAGCAAAAATTTAATAAAACTTAAAGTTTCTTGAAGTGTAAACTCATATATAAAAACAGATCATTAGAATTTCAGTCACATTATTTTTTACTTTATTCTTCAATATTTTTGATAATTGTGTTTGAAACCAGTTTTTCAAGATAATTGCATCAATGATTTATTCCTTTCTAGAATGAAAGTACAATAAAAATCATAAACAATCAGAGAAAATATAACCCTTGAAAACAGTACTCCTCAGTTGTGTTTATTTATTTATTTAATTTTTAAACATTTTGTCTATTTATTATTTGACAGAGAGGGATAACAAACAGGGGAAGCAGGAGAGGGAGAAGCAAGCTTCCCCCTGAGCAGGGAACCCAATGTAGGGCTCCATGTGGGCTCGATTTGGGGCTGGATCCCAGGATGCTTGAATCATGACCCGAGCCAAAGGCAGATGCTTAATGACTGACCCACCCAGGCACCCCCTCCTCAGTTGCTTTTAAAGATGGAATGTTGATGCTATAATTGTTCCTTATTAACAGTAACAAGAGTCAAAATGGCTAATGATGAATTTCAATACCTGAATGGTTAATGTACAGAGTCAGAGGTTTTATTGAAAAACAAAATGGTACTTTTTTTTTATATAGCCAAGAAAACACAATCAAATGCAAAATAAAATTTTGTATGATTTACATCTTGACTTTGGTGATTAAAAAATCTTGTAATATCAACATTACAGTTACTTAACTCAAAGGATTAAGATACTGAAATAGTTAAATATTTTAAGATACTGTCTTTTGTCAAAAACAATAAAAATATACTTACAGTCTAGTTGTTTATAGCGATGAGATATCAAAACACCTTTTGTTTTATCAATATCTAAAGCTAGGTATTCTACTGAACCATGGCCAAATTTTTGTACTCGGAATACACCATTTTTAGGTCCTGCTCCATATATATAATCTTCAAAGACATCAATCCTGTGTGGATGTAACAAGCCTAGAATTTTTAAAAGGTGGAGTTATAAAAGTTGCAATGTAAATAAGTGCTCGGACTTAAAGCCAAGTTTATTCAAGATCCTGTAGAAAATTTTACTGCTTTTGTTTTTAAAAACTTTCAGAATTATAATATTTTAATATTAGCTGTAAAGTTGTTAGAATTAATTTCTTTGCAGTAGGAATATGTGAAATCCTAAACATATCACTCACAACATGAAAAACATTGCCATAATCACTTTAACCATCTGCACCACCACAGAGCATTTGCTGGGGGTTTACTGTATGCAGAGTGATCTGCTGTACAGTTTGCAGACAAAAGAAAAGCTATAGGCCAGCCTTAGCCATTGCAGACAGAAAGGCAGTTCAGAAAATTCTGAATTTATGTTCTAGATCAAATTAAGGATCAAATTAGATGTCCTGACTGACCAAAAGTAGAGAAAAAAAAGACATTACCATTGTCTGTTTTAGAAACGGGTTAAAGAAAACAAACTAGAAAATGGTAATGATGCATATGACTAGTTTGGCTAACAATAAGAGAGGCTATGATTTTGTATATTTTAAGAAATGACTTATTTTAAGAGATTTTTATGATAGGAATAATTAATCTAACCTTTGACACTGAAATGTATAACATGCAAAATGACATTTATAGTTTAGTTGTTATCTACAGGTTGTAAAACATAAAGTGATTTTTAAAAAACTTATAAATGTTTATTCAGTGCACTTAAGCTGAAACAGGTTTTTACAGTGATCAGTTATAGCAATGTGTAATTTTTTTTTCTTTCCTTTTTTTTTTTTTTTTTTGGCCATCTAGGGTCATCATACAAAAAACACACTTTGGGCAAAGGCACAATGAAAGTTCACTTCATTTATTTTTTTTCAACTCCTCTGCTTCTGTTTAAAAAAAATGAAAAGCAAGCTATATTCAGTACATATAATATGTAAATATAAAAGCTTCAAGTGCATATTATAAACAATTTGTGGTAAATAAATGAAGATGTTGTTTTAGAGAGGGGCAAGAAAAACAGAAGAGACAGAAATTAGTTTCAGCAGAAAGAACTGAGGTTGCCAGGCAAGGCAAGTGTGAGGCACAGACGGTCGAGAATGAGAATAAAAAACAGGAGGTAGGCATAGAGGCAGGGATACAAAAGGGTACTACAGAAGAGCACAAGTAGATTCTGTACTCACTGAAGGTAGAGGTAAGTTAATGTTACACACTGCTTTTCATTGGGATGTACAATTGTTACAGTGATGTTTTATTATACACAGTAATTCATTTCTGCCTGCTATCACTGCAATTTGAAGTAAAAACTTGTGTTCAAAGGCTCTAATCTTGACTCCTTAAAGTGTTCACCTCAGAATGTAGTATCTACAGAAGGAACAGAATGACTATTTTCTGAAAATGGGCAGCAATGGGCCGTGATTGTCCTATGCTGAGGAAATTCTGGCCTGGCCTCTTGTTATTCTAGTAGGAATAAAAATTATGATCTCTAGTAAGAGCAACAAGTTGCAAGGAAAAAGAATTTGATGAAGTTTAGAATGTAAAGCTTTTGTATTTATACTGATGTACCATTATTTAACACTCTCAATGATAATTAAAAGATGAAACAAAAGCGCTTCACAAACCTTGTTTGCTACTGACAGAGATTACTGAATCAGAGCCATCATACAGAACACTGCCAATAATAGAAAGCTCAAGGTCAGCCCAGTATATTCGCTCACTAAAATGATCCACAGCCAGACCTGAAAAATCAACACATGAGGACAAATAACAAAAATAAAGTTGAAATTATTTAAAATTATGTTTTTGCTTCTTAACGTATAATTATGTTTGATGTTATTCTTCAGGTATCAAAGAAATTACCCAGTCTACATCATCATACTGTACAAATTAGGAAAAAAATGAAATAATTACTCCTTATGTGCAATACATATGTATAGCTTACATAGAATATATTAAGTTGTAGTTAAAAACTTTACTTCACATAGGAAAAACTACTCTATATATTCTTCCTTTCTACACTTACTGGTCTCTTAACTATAGCTCTTTTCTAAAATACTTTTCCATAATATTTTCGTTTTTATCTTTCTATAAAGTACATGCAGAATTAATTCATTACTTAAATAATTTATCCAAACTTTATTTATAATAATTCAGTGTAATTAATTTTCATGAAGGTACCTTCATGAAAGGTGTATCTCGTATCTTCATGTATCATGTATCTTCATGAAGGTACATTTCTCAGAATACAAAAGGCTTACTCATTAAGACATTTTCACCCATTTGGAATTGGCCTATGATGTGAACCACCTGCATGCATGTTCAAGTTTAAATTGACTAAAGATGGATGTTTATCATAGGGAAGAACAAATGGCAAATTCCTTAATTAAGGTTCTAGTTGTGTTTAAATTTTTCACTCAAATCATTAAATTTCTCAAGGACTGCTTGTCTTTATTTTTTTTTTATCATCACTTATCTGTTAGTGAATAACAATGGGCTAAAAGATGTGGAAAAATCATGTTTTTCTACTTATTCAATTTTTTATTTTTTTATTTTCATAATGTGATTGGAGTCCAGTCAGTATCTTCTCATAAAAATATCACCAACATAAAAGATATCTTAAGTAAACTTCCTTTGATAAGTTTCGATAGAAAAGTAAGATCACAACACATGAATTCTACAATAAGACTTCACTGCTCTAGATGGACAATTTTTGTGACACAGCTAGTCTTTTATGTATGATATATTACATAATAAAAACAATATAATGAAATTAAAATACCCTTGACAGCTGAAAGTTAAATAGCTTTCCCAGTTGGAACAGTCAGTAAGAACTAAGATACACCTCCATGGCAAGGCAACTGAATGGGAAGTGTTTTTGAATTTGTGCTAACTGGATTCCTGTGTAAGTAGGTCCAGGATTTGACAATCAGAATGAAAAACCAAAACCAAAACCAAAACCAAAACACACAAAAAAACTCAACTCACAGTGAAAACCATATAAGAATCATTTGGTTTTTAGTTAAGCATGTAGATCTAGCCCAAATGCAATCAAACTAAATATGAATATTGTTCCTTAAGTGTAATATAAATATATACTATGTCCAATCAGTCTCTGAGAAATGACTTAAGAATTAAAACAAGTGGCTTATGTTTTATCAGTTTCTGCTCAATGATTGATTTGCTACATGAACATGTTGGGAGCTATGATTTTGCTTCTTCATGTATAATTACAGGTAACATGAATTATAAAATGAATCAGTTTCCTGCTGCCCCATTATATTTCAAAACAGTTGTCTAAAAAAAAAAAAAAAAAAAAAAAAAAAAAAAAAAAAAACAGTTGTCTAAGCAAGGTTGAAATCACTCTCCTTTCTCTTTCACAGATGCAATACAATAAAATAGTAGATTAAAATAAGCTGTCCCCAAAATTGGTCTTTACATTTGGATATTAAATTTGTTAACTGTAGAAAAAAAGAAATGTGTGCCATGCAATCTAATTACCAATATTGTTACTTTAGATTAAGCAGCAGTAAAAAATTTCTCAAAAGTGCCCTATATTGCTTTATTAGTCCAGGCTTGTCTAACACATAGCCATCTTTATTAGCTCCAGTCACATATTTTACTATTGGATGGTATTACAGCTAGATAAAAATTATATAACAAAGCTTTCAGATGAGTGGAGTTTATATGCCCAAAATCCACAAATCGATGATTTCGATTTTTCCTTAAGCCCTTTAATAAAAGAGATAGTCTTTTAAATTAAAAAGTTAATAAAGGAATCAACTAACTTCTCTTGTTATAGAGATGAGAGTGAATTTTATATGAAAGAACAAGTTCATTTCTATCTTTAAAATATCATATCTCCTTTTTGTCTTTAATAAAATACCAATAATAAGATGAAAAAAAATCAATTCCCAAGAAAGTCATTTTTTTAGCTGAACTGGGAATGATGGATATGTGGAACCAAGTCTGTGTAATACAGAAAATTTAAAATAAAGTGCCATTTGTGCTAATCTAGCATTATGGAATCACAATTTGAAAGTCTTTTAAAAAGATGAAGACAGGCTCGCTAAGTTTTAGGAATGTATAATAGTAAACCTAGTTATATAGTCATTTTCTTAATATTTACCATGATATCAAAGTCTATGATTACATTTTAGGGATTTTTGAATCTCACTTTAGGTGAACTCTGAAAATTTCCAAGATCTTCCCACTAATTCCTCAATTTCCACTATGGTCTTAAAGGGAGGGGGGGAGGAAGAAAGAAAAGAAAAAGAAAATGTTAAAGCAAAATCTTACGAGAAATGGCCATAATACCAATGTGATATTTAAGAGAGAACAGCTGGAGAGTAATAAATTAAAATCACTGTATTTCCAGAAATAGAGAAAAAGACTATATACATTCTGTGTTAAAGGAAAGCCAATATTTGTAAGGTAGTATTAGCCAGCAAGTGTGAAATACCATATTCTTGATTTAAAAGGTGATAAAAAGGATCTAAAAGCTGAAAATATTTACCTCTACGTCAAATGCATTTAAAAAATTGTTAAAAGTATTTTTTGAAGGGTGCCTGGGTGGCTCAGTTGGTTAAGCATCTGTCTTCAGCTCAGGTCATGATTCCAGGGTCCTGGGATAGAGTGCCACTTAAGGCTCCCTGTTCATCAAGGAGTCTGCTTCTCTTTCTCTCATTCTACCTCTGTGCTTTCCCTCACTCATTCTCTCAAATAAATAAATAAAATCTTTTTTAAAAAGTATTCTTTGAAGTAGTTTGCCTACTTACAGACTTAGATTCCAAACTAAAGTTATACACACACACACACACACACAAACACCCTTATCTAAGTGTTAGTAAAATAAATGGATTAAGGAGTTCCAAAAATAGCCTTAAGGTTTTTTTTTATATTTTATTTTATTTAAATTCAATTAATCAACGTGTACTGTATTATTAGTTTCAGAGATAGATTTCAGTGCATATAGCACGCAGGCCTCCTTATATCATGTGCCTTCCCTAATCCCCATCACCCAGTTACCCCATCCCCAACCTACCTCCCTTCCAGCAACCCTCATTTTGTTTCCAATAGTTGAGAGTCTCTTACAGTTTATCTCCCTCTCTGATTTCATCTTATTTTATTTTTCCCTCCTTTCTCCTATGATCCTCTTGTTTTATCCATTTCATTTAACTAGAGATCTTTGTTGTCCAAGGAAAAAAGAATTTGCAATCAGTAATTATAACCAGTGCATGGTCAATGTGTACTTCTTCAAAATCTCAGAAATTGCCAGGATTTGGCAACATAAGTAAGCTTCTAGGTATCAAACAAAATGTTATTTAAATCAAACTCATAATCTTACATGCTCTCTTACTGGAGGGAGAACTGGAAAGTGTCCTTACCTGACACATTATTCATTAACCCAATATATATTCATAAGACACTTCTCTTACACTGTCAGGTACTAAGTATGTAGCAAGGAACAAAATAGATCATGTTCCTAATCTCATGGAGCATGCTACTCAACCACCACACAATTGATTGAATCAGAAGATAAATTACACTTTTTGTTTTTAACCTAGTGTCTAATAAAATAAACAAGTGTGCCATTTGTCAAAAGAGGCTATAAAATCATATTATGGGTTAGAGTGTTAAAAACTGTAGGTGTCCATTTCTTCACTCATTCCATACATAATTATTCTTAAGCACACATCAAGTATGGGCACTGTAATACTCTTCAGTGTACATATAAACATCAGTAATGGTTTTATGGTCTTATTGGATAAACAGAATATACAAGAAAGAGTTCATCCTCTACTATATCATTTGAAACAGTAGATGATGAAGTATCAACTATGGAGATAATGAGTGCTATGAAAGTCCAGAGAACTGAGGTATTCCCATGATGGTTTTGGAAAGTCTCTAATGGCAGTGCTCCTAGTGAGCAAACATAATGCTAGCTAAGTGGTGGACTAACTATTCAACTGGACAGTAAAATTCTAGCCCTGAAATACAAGGGTTATCTCAAGGGACAGACAGACACATCTGTTCCTCTCACTGTTCATTCCTGCGGATATTATCTACACCCTATGAAAGTACAGAGTCTCATCAAATGTGTTGCAATTCCATGCACATATTCCTTCATGAATTCAGAAATGAAAGACAGAATTTCCAATGAACTCAAAATGTAAAGAGCAGCATATCACACCTGGAGAGAAACAGAAGTGTCATTATAGTTACTGATTTCAATATACTAACGTTAGAGTCGGGAAAATATTTATCAACATACACCAAGGAAAAAGAGAAAAAATGGTACAAGCAAGTCTTAAGATGTTTCTGGGAAGATAGAAGTAACAAACGTACTCCCGTAGAAGGATATCTCAAGGGTACATATGCATAAGTACCCGGGCCTCTCCACATATAAGGTGTTCATATATAGAGAGGCAGAACAATGACTAATTCATTGCCAACTCTTCATTATCACTCTCTAGTACTATGCTATTTATGAAGTCTAAATTATCTATTATTTCCTAAAGCTCGCATGAGATTTGTTCTTGACTCATTTTTATATCAATAACATTTAGCATAACAATACTCAGGAGTTATTAATCACTGTAAAGACAACATTGGGAGATGCTTCGCCTGATAGAATAAAATCTTGCTTAGGAATACAAAACCAGCATTTCCAATATGAAAAAAGTCACTTATTAAGCAAGGAGGCGTGAAGTAATAGATTTTTATATATGGCTTGTGGATTTTTAAAAATCTTACAGAATTCTAATTGATATACAATAAGAAAATGAATCAAATTAACAAAATATACTAAATGACATTTTAAAATATAAATAAAAATAATTGTCAGTGCTAGGGAGTTATGGTGGACATTATATGGAATAATATGAGGCTTTAGCATAATAGATGGCACATTGTTTTGAACAATTATTCTTAGCTTGTTAGATATTAAAGGAATTATGTTAATTAATTATATTGGTTTCAACATCTGATTTAAATTAATTGTTACAAGGGTGCCTGGGTGGCTCAGTCTGTTAAACAGGTTATGACCCCAGGGACTCAGGTGTTGGGCTCTCCATTTAGTGGGGAGTCTGCTTCTCTCTCCCCCTCTGTTCCCCCATGCTTGTGCTCTATACTTCTCTCTCAAATAAATAAATAAAATCTTTAAAAAAATAAATACAACCTTATGAATTCCCTATAAGGTAAGTATTATCACATACATTTTATAAATAAGAAACTTGATGCTCAGAAGTTTACACACACAGTTTTAACTCAAGTCTATATAAATGGAGGGCTTATGCTCTTCCCGTTAATTTATAGTTTCTCTGTGTAAGTCACTATGGTATTCCCTTTAAGGTCTACATCTTTCTTTTGAAATTATTTTTTCAGCTGTTGTGACACTGAATTCTGTTGTTTTATTCCAACTGCTCAAACACCCTTGCAGTCTTCAGTGCTGACTGGGTCTCTTTTTCTTCTTCTTCTTCTTCTTTTTTTTTTTTTTTAAGATTTTATTTATTTACTTGACAGAGAGAGATCACAAGCAGGCAGAGAGGCAGGCAGGGGGTGGGGAACAGGCTCCCTGCTGAGCAGAGAGGCCTCAAGTGGGGCTCGATCCCAGGACCCTGAGCTCATAACCTGAGCTGAAGGCAGAGGCTTAACCCACTGAGCCACCCAGGCATGAGAAGACTTTTCTAAATACAAGCATCTCACACAATTCTACCCTAAGAAACCTCTTTGTTTTCCCCTCCCTTGTCCATCTTAACAACTCCAGCAGCTTTAAATATTGGCTTTCTTTGCTAATTTCCCAAACCTTAAGATTAAACCCTAGGCTTTAAACTCCAGAACTGAAATTTTCAATTATCTGTGCCATCTCTCCAACTGACTGACTCAGCTGGGGTCACATCCACACCTGCAACACTTCCCTGTGACTGATAGCTCTGCACAGTGGGCTCAAGTGCACCTTCTCAAGGTTCTACTCTACAGACCTAATAATGTCACATGGAAAACTCCTCTCCATCATTTCTAACTTTTTTTTTTTTTAAGATTTTATTTGTCTGAGAGAGAGAGAGAGAGAGAGCACGCGCACAGGAATAGGAGAGCAAGGGCAAGGCGGGGGTGGGGCAGAGGGAAGGGAGAAGCAGGCTTCCTGCTGAGCAAGGAGCCCTATGAGGTGCTCTATCCCAGGGTCCTAGGATCATGACCTGAACTGAAGGCAGGTGCTTAACCGACTGAGCCACCCAGGTGCCCCCATTTCTGACCCTTTTTCCTGTTCTATTTACATTCTCTTTTCCATAGCACAAAACACTTTGTAACTTACTCTGTAATTTACTTGTTAAAACATGGTATTTTTACTATATAACCACTAGAAGAAGAGGGATCTCTGTGTTCACTCCTCTATTCCAAATGCCTAACACATAGTAGGCACACATAGTAGTGTGCCTGTAGTACTGTAGTGTGTAGTACTGACACATAGTAGGCACACAAAAAAGTATTAGTTGGATGAGTGAATAAATGGCTTCCAAGAGTCTACTGCCTATAAGTGAGGCAGAAGTTTTCAAAGCAGAGTTGCTGAGAAGAAAAGTCACACATACCCAGTCACATGGGGTAGAGAGCCCCATATCAACTCCTTTCTTGACATGTCCCTCTGAATTCTGCTCAGATCCTATTATCTACTTAACGTAAAGCAATTGTACTTGTTATGGTCTTTGACATCCTGTGTGGTCTGACCCCTACCCACCCCTCTAAGCCTTGTTTCATGTTATTTTCCAATTTGTTTACTATACTCTGCCTTTACTATCTCAGGGCCTTCAGTCCCATTCTTTACTTTGCATTGCAACATCATTCCCCATGTCTATGTCTTCATACAGTTAAGCAATTAACCTTAACCATCAGTGACTCAAAGAGCCTCTTCTCCCCATTATAATTAGCGTGGCACCTGCTGCATGCTGACCCACTCCTCTCTATCAGAGCCATTTACACACACAAGCATTTGTGCATGCACACACACACACACATGCACATATACTTCTTTGGTTTTTCTTTTTATGGTCCCCCACACTAGAATTTAAGCTCAGGGAGTGCACGGATCCATATTTCTGATGACCAGCAGTGTCTGGCATATAGTGAGCATCCAATATTTTTAATGAAAGGAGGGATGGATGGATAAATGAAGGAAATAAGAAGATAATTATACGAGTAGTTTTAATTTAATGACTTTTTCTCCCTCTTTGGCACATTTTTTATCTCTTCCACAATTCTCAAAAGCATTTGATAATTTCTACTGTGCAAATTCGGCTTTGTCTCCCATACATTCTCCCCTTTCCCCCTGTTACTATTCTAGTTATGCTATTCTCAGCTCTCATCAAGATCACTCAATGGATTGTTAGCTGGTCTCTTAGCTCATAACACGCTGTTCTTTCTGTTTGGAAAGTTATTTGCTTACATATTCACATAGCTTCCTACCTCTATGATGTTCTCTTCTCAAATATCACCTTTCTAGAGATGACTTTTTTGATAATCCTATTCATAATTCTACTCCCCTCCTCATAGTCCCCATTCTTTTCCACATAGCACTTATTAGTATCTGGCATGATTTATATTAAATATTCCATTCTCTGGAGGAAGGTAAGTTTCACAACAGTTGGTAATCTCTTCACAAGAGTTAGAACTTGTCTTCAGCATCTTGAACAATTTCTCACACTAAGTAGGTGCTCAATTGGTATTGTTAAATCAGTGACTGGAGACATACTTATGTAAATGAACTAATTCCCCAAAGACTGCTCCTTCCCATAAAGAGTAAAAACAATGTAGTTGAAGGAAAAATCCTATGGCACATTAACAGTTAATAAGAATATAGGTGCCAAATATAAATAAAATTGCAACTACATAAGATACTATAAAGCACAATTATTAAGTAATCTGTACTCTAGACATGTATTCTCTCCTTTGGGGTATAGTGCTGAGGGATGTTGTGTGTGGCATTTACAGGAAGGAGCCTTGAAGTTCCTTCAGTTCTGGAAATGTTTCATTGAAGAAGTGTTAAACTTAGACCTTATAAGTTGAGTAAGAATCATCTGGGTGCACAGAAGTCAGAAGGGCATTCTAGATGGGGAGCCTGGGAGGCAAATGCAATGGGAGAAAAACAGGCAAGTAGAACAAAACACACAGGCTCCTGAACAGTTGTGGGAGTATAGGGAGTTTGGAGTGGTAGTTTAGATGACATAGCTGGGAGGGATATTAAAGCCTGATTAAAAAGAGCTGTGAATGAAAGGGCAAGGAATCATGATGTCTGACTTTTACAGAAATTATTTGTTTTGCCACCTCTTTGTCCATTTAGTTTCTTTCTTTCTTTCTTTCTTTTGCCCATTTAGTTTCTGATCCTCTAGGAATATTATCATCTGTCCTAGCATCATTAACATATATCAGTAAAAAATACCCTAATACATTATAAACTGTCAAAATTCCATGCATGTGAAATCCTACAAATGGCCTTGCAACTTAGGCAATTTTCAGATAATATCCCCATAATATCACTGGCAATACGATAAGGCCTTGACTTTCAAGTTGGAAAAATACGACATGAAATGTTAATGACTTTCATAAAGTGATACTATAAATTATTTTATCTGCTTGTAAAAATGATTATATTGCCAACAAACCTGGAAAGAATTGCAACACTAATATGCTGAACATATTGCTCCACATTCTAGACTGTGTCAGAAATACATCATACCTGTGGGTCTTTGCAGATTCTTTTGTACTAAAATCCTTCTCAGAGTACCGTCCATGGCTGCTTCTTCTATGTGGGAGTGGTCCCCAACGACAGTCCAGTACATCATCCTGACGAGACAAGTCAAATGGATTAGCTTGCAGCTAACTCACCTCTGCTCCTCAAAACAGTTTCCCTTCAGACCATGTGCATCAGAACCACCCTCAAGTCCCTGAAAATGCAGACTCCTGGACCCAACTCTAAACCTACAGACAGGGAATGTACAATAAGAGCAGATTATTAGGAGTTTTATTTAACATTTCTCTATTTTCCTTTTAGGTCATTGCCTATAAATGAAAAAAGTAAAAGAGTAAAAAAAGGAACAATTCAAGCAAAGGAAATGAAATATTTGTCTTAAAATTGTTTAAATTTGTTCATATGTACATCTTAATCTTTTATTATCACAAATTGCCAAAATACTAATACTCCATACTTCATACGTTCAATATTATAGTTAATGTCTTGAAAACTCAGTCTTAGGTTAACCATATTGGTTATGTGTTTATTGAAATGTCCACATAAGACACACACACGTACATACATAGAATATATCATGCAGCAGGTTTTCAGGAAAACATGTGTTTTGTGCTATGATTTGGTGTGAAAAGTTCATGCTCTTGTACAGAAATAGAGGAAATTGTAGAAGTCTTGTGAATCTATTATATGTTGAACATTTATTACAGAAGGAAAACTAAAGAGAAGAGGTGGGAAAAAAATCCCTAAAAATGGATATGCTTATCAAGAAATATAAATAGCCAACTTGTTAACCTACCCTCTTTTAGGATTTACGGCGATAGCATAGGGTTCTCCAGCCATGTTTGTTAAGAGTCTGGTGCAGTTGGGGCCATTCAGCTGTCCCACGTTGATAGAGTACCTCAGACTGGTCCAGTGAGTGGTGTAGTAACTGAACCAGTGCATTCTAGAATGATCAGTCCAATAAATATTTCCAGCAACCCAGTCAACTGCAATGTCCCTGGGCCTTTTAAATTCAGGACACTGAAAGAAAACAAAACAACACCACAGTATTTTCAAAAGCAAAGTGGTGGAGGGGAGGTCTGTATGCATTAATATTGTATGGAAATAATATCAACATGGTCAGGTGTTGTTACACAGGTTTTTAAAATATCTAAAATGTTCCATTTTATTCTTAATTTTTATAGGTATTATAATTTCCACAAATCTAATTGCAATATTCATGGGAGTTTAACCTATCACTGCCTTTGTATAAACACCATCCTGTTAGACTATTTCTAGAATTGTAGACAGTTCACCTGTGACTTATCCCAGTCAGGATTGTTCACCTGTGACTTATCCCAGTCAGGATTCTTCTGAGACTAACCATAATTGTGATGTCTAACAAAATAGAATAGTTTAAGAAATCCATATAAATAGCATCATACTGTTCTCTTTCTGATTTCTTTTATTCAACATTGTATGTATGAAATTCATTCATACTGTTGTATATGTCAGTTACTAATACTTTTTTATGATGGGTAGTATTTCATTTTAAAAAACTAACAGTTTTTTCACCATTTTACTGATAATATCTATTTGGATTATTTATAACCTTAGGCCACTGAACTGAAGCCATGAATATTCTTGTACATGCATTTTGGTGGATACAAAAATTCATTTCTGTTGAGTATTTAACAAGGAATAGAATTGGTGAGTCTTAAGGTATACATATACTTAGCTTGGGTAGATACTGCTAGCATTTTTTTTTCAAAAAGTTTTTTTTTAACAATATACACTCTCTTAAGCAATTTAAGGAAGTTCCAGTTTTTCTGCATTCTCACCATATATAATTTGATTTAAAAATTGAAAAAATATTAGTAAATATGGACACATTTAGAAAGGTACTATATTTAAACTTATTTTAAGGAAAGTTACAATATGTCTCATTTATATTAAATGCACAAGCTTGGATTTTCTGCTTTATATTGTATTATTGAGTTATTGTAAGACAGAAAAGTAAAGAAGTTCTTTGCAAATAAACAGTGAGGAAAATAACAAACACTCTGTGCCCTTCAATTAACTTGGACAATTCGAGTAGGAACTAGTGTCATAATTAATTTGACATGGTCAGGTTTATTGTGCATAACCAAAAGCGAGAAAGGATACCCAGGGGTATTATATCACGAATGGAAACAATTACTTGAAGGTGATTATGACTAGACATGTGGTCAATGTGTAAGAGCATCATTAGGACCTGGCAACCAGTGGAAATAAGGGTTTTTAACACATGATAGTTTCTTGAGTGAATTTACTAGTGAACAAATTTTACTGAAGGAGTGAGTGGACTTGGATTAAAAGAAGAGAAGCTAAACTCAAAAAAGAACATGAGATGTCAATAAACAAGAATTACAAGCCACTTCCTGCTGTTTGATTACTGGGATCTCAAGGAAGGAAAATGCGGCCTGAACTAAATGCAGAACCCATAGAAATTCCTAACAACTTTTATTATCAGTCCTTTCACATATTGATTTAAAAACTGAAATTATGAATAGTTACCTATTTCTCAACTCTAACAATATATACTATCCATTCCCCCAGTGATAGCTCAGTGATGTTTAACAAAAAGCACTCTGCAATACAATATGCTTTAGAAACACAATATAAATAATTGTCACAGGTTGGCAGAACATAAATATTTGTCCTAGCTAAACCACAAAATTATTTTCAAATGTTCCAGTATTTAAATTAACCGTAATTTCCCCGATTTGGCACTGTTTAAAAGTAAATATATGAACAAATGGCATGGACATGTCAGGGTAAGTCATAAATTTATAAATATGACAGACTATGGAGAAAATAACCATTATAAGCTGTTTAGAGTTCATTGGAGTATACTTATCATCTTCTAACACTAGTAAAGCAAACCCTCAGCATGCAAAAAAATATGATATTGGTTATCTGGCATGAGTATTGAAAAATACCTAGTTTCCCTTTATCAGATATAAATATATACACATGATTTCTTATCCTAATAATATCCTTGCTAAAATAGGACAAATTCCATGCAAAGTTCCAATTTTTGAATTTAGGATTTTCATTTTGTTTTACTCATTCTAAAAAAAAATGTCTGATTATCTTTCCATTCTATACTGATACACATGGACTGTGGACAATTAAAAACCCAAATTCTTTATTTTCATAGAACATTCAGAAGATTGATTAAGTGATACTTTGTCAAGTACGCAGGTTTGTGAAGATTCTACTAATGGCAAATTCTAGAAGGATAAATCAGATTTATGTCACATTACTAGGGTAAAAAATACAGCTTAGGGGAAGGGAAAAATGTTACTTTCCAATGCGAAGCACGAAGAGATACCGATGGAGTCATTTAAATCTATACATTTATTCTCTGGTTCCCTGATCAAGAAATCCCCAATGTCATTCCGGTATCAACTAAAGTAGTTAGAACATGGAGTAAAGGATGCCACACCCGATAAATTCAACCTCTGGACGTAAATCATCAGTGACAAGATGATTCTCAGAGAATAGTGGCATCAGGGTGAAGATGTTACCCGATGTTCATCTTCATCAATTTCACAACATGCCAAATGCCCAATGATTCTCAACACTGAAGAGAAAAGAACTGAACAGAAAAAGAACAATAACAAGAAAGAAACAGGATGCTCCTATTGTCAAGGAAACTATGACCAAAGTCATATCACCCTTTATATCGTATCAAATCACCGTTTATAGGGGCACCTGGGTGGCTCAGTGGGTTACGCCTCTGTCTTTGGCTCAGGTCATAGTCTCAGGGTCCTGGGATCGAGCTCTGCATAGGGCTTTCTGCTCAGCAGGGAGCCTGCTTCCCCCTCTTCCTCTGCCTGCCTCTCTGCCTACTTGTAATCTCTCTCTCTAGTTGTCAAATAAATAAATACAAACTTTAAAAAAAAATCACCCTTTATAATGGGCTCCATAGGAATGAAATAATACCCCCCTCTATTGCCCATAGCTTGACCAGGATTGTGAATAGTATTAGACATATAAAAGGGACTCTAGTATTAAATGGATGCTGGCTGGGGAGTGGAAGGTAGAAATTCCTGTTGGATCCTGATACAATAAAAAGAGAATTTATGGAGAGGTTCAAAATCAAACAGCTGAGTACAAAAGGGCAAAGTAAAAGTAAACTGAGGTTCTGGGGCATGGAATGGAGTCTGACATGGGACAATAGAAATGGGAAAGCTAAGCCATTTGCTTCCAAAGAGGTGAAAAACAAAACAAAACAAACAAACATCAGATTCAAAAGAAAAAGAAAATATAAAACTCTCATTGCCCTTTTGGCTAGCTTACTAGACAGGCCTATGAGCTAGAGGAACTAATGAAATATGTCATATTGAAGAGACTGTAGAGGCAAGTGGTTACCCTGACAACAAAAGACGTTGCTCATCTTGTTGCACAAAGTGGAAGACACATTTTGACTGCTTTCTCCAGACAGATGATTTCTTTCCTAATAAGCTCTCTAAATACACAGCCAAAGTTTTGAGGCCTGAGGCATTCTTCCTTGTGGAGATATATTAGTCCAATGAATGAAACACTTAAATCTTACAGAAAAATTGGCATCTTGATTGTAACAAAATTAGAGGTTACTACTTCAAACTACTAATCCTTTACAACTGTGGACTGTAAGGTATCAGTCACAATTCCAGCTTCAGGAAACTAAAGATATAAGTCACTGGAGACATTTGATTTAAATTGAGGAAAGAGGAAAACCTATGAAGTGGGACTTCAAGCATTTGAACCAAGGAAATGCTGCCATCTTTTTTAAAAAAAAAATTTCCTATAGTTAACAATATACTTTAGGAAAATATGTTTAACATGAGGGTAGATTGAAGTAGTCACATATTTTGTTTATGCTATTTTTTCATCTAAGAAAAGAAAATTTGGTTTATTTTACTAAAGTTAATTATCCTGTAAAGTAATACTATTAAAACAAAGATGTAAAGCCACTCTAAAGATGTGTGTGTGTGTGTGTGTGTGTGTGTGTTTCATTTCACTAAATGAAAAAGCTATTTACACTCTTGGCCCATAATATATGAATCATATTAAATTCTCATAAACCAGGAAATAGAAATAAAATGACTATGCAAATTCTGAACATTAATAAATCATATGGCTTAATAATATTATAAGATATGTAGATATATATTATTTCAATCTAGAAGCTCATACAGCAATGGGAAAATCCAAAAAGAGTCAAGAAAAAGTTATATTTGGAGATAGAATGTGTAAGAGTTCCTAAAACACTTCAGGAAGGAAATCTCTGCTTACTACCTACAATTTATTCTGAAGCACAGATTATTTCAATCTGGGTAATTTTAAACCTCTAGTTATCTAACTTAAGACCATGTCCACCTGGTACAAACTCTTCTTGGAGGGGGAGCACCTGGGTGGCTTCTTGGGTTAAAGCCTCAGCCTTGAGCTCTGGTCATGATCCCAGGATCCTGGGATCAGGCCCCGCATTGGTGGGGAGCCTGCTTCCCCCTCTCTCTCTCTGCCTGCCTCTCTGCCTACTTGTGATCTCTGTCTGTCAAATAAATAAATGAAATTAAAAACAAACAAACAAACTTCTTCTTGGGGAGAAAAGAAACTATTTAACTCTTGGACAATTTCTAAAAAGACCACATTTGTCTTTGGATTATAGACTCAAAATTGAATGTGAGATTAAGAGTCATTTATGGTTTGTCTCTCTCCCAATCCCATCTTGTTTCATTTATTCTTCTCCTTTCCCCCTAACCCCCCATGTTGCATCTCCACATCCTCATATCAGGGAGATCATATGATAGTTGTCTTTCTCCAATTGACTTATTTCACTAAGCATGATACCCTCTAGTTCCATCCACGTTGTCGCAAATGGCAAGATTTCATTTCTTTTGATGGCTGCATAGTATTCCATTGTGTATATATACCACATCTTCTTTATCCATTCATCTGCTGATGGACATCTAGGCTCTTAATCTCACAAAACAAACTGGGGGTTGCTGGGGGGAGGTGGGGTTGGGAGAGAGGGAGGGGGTTATGGACATTGGGGAGGGTATGTGCTATGGTGAGGGCTGTGAAGTGTGTAAACCTGGCGATTCACAGACCTGTACCCCTGGGGATAAAAATACATTGTATGTTTATTAAAAAAAAAAAAAGAAGAAGAAAGAAAGAAAGAAAGGATGAATACCCAACTTTTGTAGCAACATGGATGGGACTGGAGGTGATTATGCTGAATGAAATAAGTCAAGCAGAGAGAGTCAAGTATCATATGGTTTCACTTATTTGTGGAACATAACAAAGGACATGGAGGACATTGGGAGATGGAGAGGAGAAGGAAGTTGAGGGAAATTGGAAGGGGAGGCGAACCATAAGAGACTATGGACTCTGAAAAACAACCTGAGGGTTTTGAAGGGGCAGGGGTGAGAGTTTGGGGGAACCAGGTGGTGGGTAATAGGGAGGGCATGTATTGCATGGAGCACTGGGTGTTGTGCAAAAACAATGAATACTGTTACGCTGAAAAAATAAATAAATAAAAATTTTTAAAAAATTGAATGTGACTTTATCTTTTCTTTTCTTTTAGCATACTTAGTGTTCTTTAAACTTATTCATCTTTTACCACTCCCCCTTCCAAGAAAAGAGCAAAACTGGCTATGAAAACCTTCACACTATCAGGTAAAAAAATATGGAAGATTAAAAAGAACATTAAATTTGGAAGCAGAAACTTGGTATAAATCCTAATCCTAGTTTCTCTGTAAATTATGTGATATATAAATAAAGGCTTTGGATTAGATTATCTGTAAAATGTTTCAGACTCTAAACATTAAATTATATAACAGTTTAAAATATTAACCATTCAATTAACCCTCATTTTACATAGCTTTAAGGATGTATCTAATGTTAACAGTGAATTTTCATGCATTAGTATGTGAAAAATTTTTGGTACTTATGGGAGCAATTTTGACATCATCCCCTATGCAAGTGACCTAGAAGTAAGGAATAAAGGTGTCTTCTGGCATTTAAAATTTTAAAAAAGCATAACACTTGAGATGGGAAGCAGAGCTATCTGAAAGCAGAGATTGCAAAATGGTAGATTGAGAACTAAATTTAAATTCAAGTAAATAGGGGCGCCTGGGTGGCTCAGTGGGTTAAGCCACTGCCTTCGGCTCAGGTCGTGGTCTCGGGGTCCTGGGATTGAGTCCCGCATCAGGCTCTCTGCTCAGCAGGGGCCTGCTTCCCTCTATCTCTCTGCCTGCCTCTCTATCTACTTGTGATCTCTGTCTGTCAAATAAATAAATAAAATCTTAAAAAACAAATAAAAATAAAAATAAATTCAAGTAAATAAAACTTTTAGGTATATTTTAAGTTTAAAATTAAGATATAACCTTAAAATCAAGGGGTTTTTTTAGCATTTACTAAATATTCATTGAACATTATATCAAAAACCAACAATGTAAAGAAAAAAAAAGACAAGGTATTTTTTTTTCTTAAAAATTAAGGATATATAAGATAGTATATAAAAAGCAAGGCAACATTCCAGAATAACAGAGTCAATTAGCTGCTGCCTCCTGATTTAATGGAACAAGAGGCATGTACCTCTTTCCTGTGTCCCTAATGTTATGTCAATCACTCATTTATTTTACCCGTATAGCTGGTTTGCAGCCCATGACTTAAAGAGACAAAAGAAGTTGACCTTATTGGATAAATCTTTTATCAATAAAGAAGGGAGTTAAGATAGCAATAAACACATAGAAAAAGAATTACAGAAGCAAACGCTGATACTATCTCCAAAATCATTAAGTAGGATATATATATATATATATATATATATATATGCATATGCTGTATAAGTTCTTTACACAAAAGCTCTTTATGTACAAATTTGGCTCTTATAAAGAGCTTTTGCATAATGAACTTACACAGCTCAACATCAAAATGGCAAATAGTTCAATTAAAAGATGGACAAGGGACATGGACAGTCACGTTTTCAAAGAAGACATACAGATGACCAATAGACACCTGAAAAGATGCTCAACAGCACGAATCATTAGGAAAATGCAAATCAAAATTACAGTATCACCTCATGCCTGTGAGAATGGCTAAGATCAAAAACACCAGAAACAACAAATGTTGGTAAGGATGTGGACAAAAAGGAATCCTCTTGCCCCGTTGGTGGGAATTCAAACTGGCACAGCCACTGTGGAAAACAGTATGGAGGTTCCCCCCAAAATTAAAAATAGAATCACCACATGATCCAGTAATTCCACTAGTGTGCATTTACTGAAATAAAACTAAAACACTAATTCAAAAATGCGCCCCTATGTTTATTGCAGCATTATTACAATAACCAAGATATGGAAGCAACCTGAGTGTCCATCCATAGATGGATGGAAAAAGATGTGGTGTATATATACAATGGAATATTACTCAGATATAAAAAAGATTTTGCAACAACATGGATAGATCTAGAGTATATAATGTTAAGTGAAATGAGTAAAAAAAAAAAAATACCATAGGATTTCCACTCAAATGTAAAACTTAAGAAACAAAACAGTTGAGCAAAGAGAAGAGATGAAAAAAAAATACCAAGTCTTAAACATAGAAAACAAAGTAGTGGTTGCTAAAGTGGGTAGGGGGGATTGGTGAAATAGGTGAAGAGGATTAAGAGTTTACTTATCATGTGATGAGCTCTGACTAATGTATAGAATTGTTGAATCATTCATTATATTGTACACCTAAAACTTATGTAACACTGTATGTTATATACTTGAATACATTGGGCTCTTGTAATTCAATGTAGCGCCTACATCAAATATATTCAGATTGTAAATATGTATGTATGTTTGCGTGCATGTGTGTGTGTGTGTGTGTGTGTGTAAATAATACATAATGCTGAGTTTCATACATCATTTTCTGGCTAGCTTCATTAAAATTAGTTTCCTACTGTCTTATAACTCCCTACCATTCCAGTTCCCAGATCCAAACAAAACCTGGAATAATCATGAAGCCACCTTGAAGGAATTTCCTAGCCATTCGACTGACATTCTTTAGATGACAGTCAATCTTTCTGTGGCCTGTCCCTTCAAAAAGTAACAGTTGGTTCAATTTTGAAAGACTCACAAAAAGAAAAGTTTATGTAGGCTATAATGTCTAAGCAAGACCAATGTTAATGACTGCAATGATAATGAAAACAATGTCTTCTGAATAAAGGAGTTTCTGTTTACCAGGATAATTAAGAGAGGCAAAGGAAAGATCATGCTTGAAGATTCTGAAATGAAGCTGCATTCCTGGAAATTAAATATGGTGTATTTAATGGCTAGGAAAAAAATAAGTGTTTGTGGGTATAGATATATGTTCATAGGTGTGTAAGGCAAGGGAAGGGTGTGGTGTAAATGAGATGCAATATTATAGAAAGGCTTATAAACCAATGCGTATTCAATGGAAATCCATTGGGAAGATTTAAGTGAGAGAGATATGATGATTATATTAATATTTTAAAATTATTTTGGCTACAGTGTGGAGAATGGCTTAGGACTAGGGATGAGAAGTAGATACAGGGGGTGCCTGGGTGGCTCAGTGGGTTAAAACCTCTGCCTTCAGCTCAGGTCATGATCCCGGAGTCCTGGGAATCAAACCCCACATCGGGTTCTCTGCTCTGCGGGGAGCCTGCTTCCTCCTCTCTCTCTGCCTGCCTCTCTGCCTATTTGTGATCTCTGTCTGTCAAATAAATAAATAAAAAAACTTAAAAAAAAAAAGAAGTAGATACAGGATAATCAAAGGAGACTTACTCAATGGATTTCAGAAATGAAAATGTGGAATTGTAATCTAAGTTTTAATGAGACAAAAGTGGATAAAAATGGGATATATCTGGAGATAAAGATATTTGATCTTGTGATGAATTGAATACCAAGGATGAGAAGAATAAATTGTAAAGTATAACTTTCAAGATCAATATACTATGGTCATGTATACCAAAGATTTTCAATTAATTCATTGTTTTTAATTCTTTAAAAATATTATGTACCTATTTTATGACAGATCCTATTCCAGATGTGAGGATTACATATAGTAATGTCTAAAACAGCAAAAATAACTGCTATCCAAATTTACTTACAGCAAAGAAAGTTACATAGTAGATAATAAATATAATAGATTAGTAAATGATATAGAAATTTAACAAATATATGCACTGAGAGTGAAAAAAAAGAGTATTGTGTTGAGGATCTAGGGTGGGAGTGGAACAGTAGATTGCAATTATCAATACACTACGCATTTAGTAAATGGCATTTGAGCAAATTCTTGAAGAAATTTAGGAATTAAGCCATACAGGATATCCAACCTAAGAACATTTAGGCCAAGAGAACATTTCAGGAAAGACCTTACATTAATAGGTATGATGGGTTTTACAAATATCAAAGCATCCCTGGAGAAGAGTAAGGGATAAATTAATAGGAGATGAAGTCAGAGAGGAGACCAGATCTTTTAAACCCTTGCAAGACATGAGAAATTTGTCTTTTCTAATGGGGAACCACTAAATATCTTTGATCTCATTTATGTCTTAGAACATGCATTCTGGCAACTGTGCAGTGAGTAAGAAAGTAAGAAGATCAGCTAGGAGGCTACTGCACTAAATCAGAAGAAAAATGATAGTGGTTCAAAAGTAGGTACTTAAAGTCAAGCTGATGTAAGGTAGTTAGCTCCTAGAATATGTTGAAGGTGCATTCAACAAGATAGCCTGATTTAGGAATTATGAAGGAAGAAGGACCAATAGCAACTCCAAGATTCTTTAAAATATTTATTTATTTATTTTGGGGGTGCAGGGGCAGAGGGAGAGAAAATCCTGAAGCAGAATCTCTGCCGAGTGCAGAAGCCCTATGCGGGGCTCAATCTTAGCACCCTGAAATCATGACCTGAACCAAAACCAAGAGTCAACCATTTAACATACTGAGCCAGTTGGGCTCCTTGTAATTCCAAGATTTTTATTTTGAGCAAATTTAGTTTGCCATTAAATGAGATTGGGGAAGTAGATTGTGTCAATCATGAGAAGTTTATTTTTAGGCATGCTACTTTGGGCACATTTTTAAAAATCCTCTAGCTCCCTATCCCTGGGGAGTCTGCTTAAAGATTATCTCCCTCAGCCCCTCCCCCTACTCAAGTGCATTCTCTGTCTCTAAAATAAATAAATAATTCTTTAAAAATTCAAAAAAAAAAAAAGCAAAGTAAGCAGTTGAACAGAGCCTGATAACAATTTGGTAGTTGTTAGCATGCAGGTACATGTTAAACCATTAAACTATATAAACTTTAGAAGGAAGTGAGAGACCGATAGAGAAAAGAGGATCAAGGTCAGGGTCTACATGCATTCTAGTATTCAGAGGGAAGGAGAAAGGATGAAGAAAAAAAGACTCAGGTGTGAGAGAAAGTAAGAGACCAATAAAAGAATAACTATATCGGTGACTCATCTTAGAATCATTTTCTATTTCAGGGTTATTATTGAATAAATGAAACAAGATGGGATTGGGAGGGAGACAAACCATAAGTGACTCTTAATCGCACAAAACAAACTGGGGGTTGCTGGGGGGAGGTGGGGTTGGGAGAGGGGGAGGGGGTTATGGACATTGGGGAGGGTATGTGCTATGGTGAGGGTTGTGAAGTGTGTAAACCTGGCGATTCACAGACCTGTACCCCTGGGGATAAAAATACATTATATGTTGATAAAAAATAAGAAATAAAAAAACCCATTTAAAATAAAAAATTTTTAAAAAATGATGTAACAGACACAAAAGATCTACTTAAAGTTTGTTTGGAAAGACTGATATTACTATGTAGAAAATGGTTTCTCAACTACTGACATTTCAGTCAGAATCTTTCCTTGTTATATAGAACTAGCCTCTGTACTGTAGAGTTCTAAGCAGTCTCCCTGGCCTCTACTATACTCACCAAAGATTAGCAGCACACCTCAGTTGTGGCAATAAAAAATATCTCCAGAATTGCCAAATGTCCCCTTCAGTGGGGCATCATTCTCAGTTGAGGACCACTGATGTGGAACCACTGAGTATTCTCTGATGTCTGCTTCCTCTGTGACTTTCAGTATTTATCAAGGTCCTTAATTAATATGTCAGAAAACTTACTGAACACCTCTTTGTCCTCATTTACTCGATCTTTTGGCAGTGCTAGAAATATAACCTCAATCTCTTTCTCAGAATTGTCTCCTATCTTAGTTTCTGTGACACTACAATTTCTTCTATTCTCCTAATGCACTTCCCACTCACTGTTGTCATTTTAATCTGGCTTCAGAGTTTGGTTCCAGTGCTTCTTTATGTCACCTGTACTCTCTTCTTGGTAATCTAGTCAGGCTTCATGGTTATAGACATCTCCTCTATTCTATTCCTTAAAATCTCTAATCCAGAGACTAAGATCAAGCCTTAAATACACCATTGACTGTTGGACAACTCACTTGGATTTATTACAACCCCTCACTTGGATCTCAGATTTACCATGACTGAATTTATTATTTTCCCTATTCATCAAGTTGTAAAATCTAGGTCTTAGGTCCTTCCTATACTCATTTTTTACATCCATTCTATTTGCAAACTTTGTTAAACTTCTACTCTCTCCATCCCATTTCACTGAGACTATAATATTGTAACCTCCACTCTTTTTGCACCAACTTGGAGCACAATCCTCCTATGTGATCTCTTTCTGTTCCAGATTTTCTCCCACCAAATCCATTCTCTATATAAATGTAAAGTAGCTGTCTTATACATAAATAAGATGACATTACTTTCTCCTCATCTTTTAGGTCTTTGCTCAAATCTCTTTAAATGGGCCTTTATGGATCATCCTATTCATTTTATTTATTTTTTTCAGCGTAACAGTATTCATTGCTTTTGCACAACACCCAGTGCTCCATGCAAAACGTGCCCTCCCTATTCCTATACAAAGAGGTCTTACAACATCTGAGTTTTTCTTTCTTGGTCCATTCTGTATTTCCTTCAATATAATTTTCAAAATTGGAATTTGGGGTATTTATTTATTTATGAGTTTACTTGACTTTGTCTTTGTTCCCCAGAATATAAGCATCATAAGAATAAGACTCTGTTATCGTTTTGTATCCTAGGAACACAACACTAAACATAACAAACAGAATTTCTTAAATAAAACTTTGGGTATGAGGTGGGATTGGGAGAGGGGGAGCGGGCTATGGACATTGGGGAGGGGAGGCGAACCATAAGAGACTATGGACTCTGAAAAACAACCTGAGGGTTTTGAAGGGTCAGGGGTGGGAGGTTGGGGGAACAGGTGGTGGGTGATGGGGAGGGCACGTTTTGCATGGAGCACTGGGTGTTGTGCAAAAAGAATGAATACTGTTACGCTGAAAAAAAAAATAAATAAATAAAAAGGGAAAAAAAAAAAAAAAAACTTTGGGTATGAATGAAAAACTTGACTGGTTCACCTTAAAATGCTGTACAATATGTTCAATAATATCCTCAGGATTATTAATTGTGGAATCTTATGTTTTATGTAGTCCTACAAGATTTATGTTCAATAAAACTTTAAATATTGATCACAACTGTTACAGAACCATTTAATGCCAATCAACGTATGTTGTTGAATGCCTGTCATATGCAATCAGCAATAATCAAGTAACAAAATGTCAATAACTTAATGATTTGATAGTTGTATATTTTTTTCTAAAGAAATCATAATAAATGATTTTTGTTGTTAAATGGTGTGAATAAACTCGGATGGTTTGAAAAGTATTCTTGACAAGCAAGTGTAGGTAATTTTAAGGTAAAGTTATAAAGATTACCATAAATTTATAATAATAAATTAAAAAATGTAAAAAGAAACTATCAATTTCTACTAGTTTCCAATGTCCTAAAATAAGACTTTGTTTTTGACAAAACTTGTATACACACATATACACACATAAACTTATTTGTGAGCACACATGCATACCTCTGCACTTGTGTGTGTGTGCATGTATGTGTGTGTGTGTGTGTGTGTGTGTGTGTGATGTACACTCAAACACATATATGGGGGTTTGCGGTTTATAGCTAGGACCCCAATTAAGGATGGAAACCTATTACATAAAACTTAGCTGGATATTTCTTAAAAGCTTTCAGGGAAAAATAATTGCCTAATCAACTTACTGAAGAAAAGATATGATTATTAATGAATAAAACTATAAGCATGTTCGTTCTGAAACCCTCTTTTGCATAATAGAGAATATGCCAAAAATGGTATCTCATTTTCACTTCTCAAAATTAGGTAGATCAGATAAACCATTTGTTTTGCTCTGGAATATTTAGCTCTTTAATGGTAAAAATCTAATCTGTATTTTTAAAATCATTTGCATTTCTCCAAGCATTGACCTATTTTATAGTGCTTGTCATCATGTACTTTGCTGTACAGCATTTCATACTAGAAATGATAAATTGCCAGAAAGTATGTACAATTGTTGTATAATGCTTTCATATTCTGTTCTGACTACTAAAATTCAAATTCAGAAATCTCATTATGCTTTACATATAGATTGAATCATGTCAGCCTTTTAAGTTTTAAATTATTTAATTTTCTTAAAGGAAAAAAAAATCCATCCATTTTGTATAGCCCAGGGGGCTAGAAAATCATAAGCATTTCTATCTATAAATAACTTAGACTGTACTTGAAATTTAAATTTATAATCATAATTAGTATTCAAGCCATTTTCACAGATTACAGAAGAGTATTCCCTCCACGACTTCCAAAAAAAAGATCATATTGAAAATTACCTTCCTTTGGAATGGACTTCAGTTAACATTTAGTTGTCTGAGTAATATTTTTCTGACTTCTGATACAACATACTTTCTACACTTTGCTGAAATGGAAATATGCCAATATTTTCAGTTTCTCTGAACATGTTTTCAAGACATCCTATTATCCCTTGGCTAACTTCTTCCATTTGGTTCACCGATAATGGGAATTTGACTAATGTACCCATAGTTTGATTTTTGTATTTTTCTTTCTTTCACCTCTTGATTCAGAAATGGAAACCGACATTCCGTATTCAGCTCAGGGAAAAATCTTTGAGTTTCATTTTCCCCAGGGTGGGGAATTCTCAAGTCAGTATCATTTACTATTTGTGTTTTTGGGGTTAATGTAGAGCATGGAATCAGCCATAATACCTGGCTTGCTAAAATGTTAACACAGAGGCTGCTGGGGGTGACAGAGGGTTTACGAGAAGGGTGTAGGCCTTTGGAGCACCAAACCCTGAATGATCACTCGGTAACTGGAATGTCATGGGGAGTTACCTTCCCCTAACCTTTCTTAGCTCAGACTGCTGGCTGCCCTGTGATCTAAGAGATGTATTCATTGTCCCTTAGACTCTGTTTAGTAGAACGTGCAATTAGCATACCACATTTTTTTAAAAGATTTTATTAATTTATTTGACAGAGAGAAACACAGCTAGAGAGGGAACACAGCATGGGGAGTGCAAGAAGGAGAAGCAGGCTTCCCATCCAATAGGGAGCCTAATGTGGGGCTCAATCCCAGAACCCTGGGATCATGACCTGAGCTGAAGGCAGATGCTTAAGGACTAAGCCACCCAGGTGCCCCAAGCATTGTATCTTTCCTGTAAATAGATCCTCCTGGTTTCAGTGAAACCCGAGGTCAACATCCTCTGATTAAGAAACAATGATAAGGGGTGCCTGGGTGGCTCAGTGGGTTAAGCCGCTGCCTTTGGCTCAGGTCATGATCTCAGGGTCCTGGGATCGAGTCCCGCATCGGGCTCTCTGCTCAGCAGGGAGCCTGCTTCCCTCTCTCTCTCTCTCTGCCTGCCTCTCTATCTACTTATGATCTCTCCCTGTCAAATAAATAAATAAAATATTAAAAAAAAAAAGAAACAATGATAAGGATTTGTGATTATCCTGAAGGACCAATAAAAGCGGAGTAAAGAGCAAAGTGTCTTCGTTTCTGAGTGAATACCTCCTTGCTTTCTTCTCTCCTTTCACAACAAAGTTTGGAGTAGTCTTTCATCTGTTGGTACAGGCATTGCTGGCCATTCCTGGCATTGTGTCAAAACTGAGACGATGCAATAGATTGTATGCTCATTAAACTACTGGATGGCTAGGTGGTGGACTGATTAAAAAAAAAAAAAAGATACTATACATTGCAGAGTAATTCAGGGGGGTAAAAAAAAAAATCAATCTTTATCCATAGGCTGGACTTCAGAGGAATAAAAACAAATTGTCCAGGTAAACAACTAGAGAGACATAAACTATGTCACACATCTTTTGGAAATCATATATATTTACTATCTGGAAGGGGCTTTAGAAATTTTCTACTTCAATTTTATAGTTGTTTTTGAGATAAGTAAGTTGAGACTCAGAAATGTAACCATTCTTTCAAGTTAAAGTCTTAATTTGGTTACATTTTAGCTGCATGGCCATAAATGAGTCATTAGTCATCTAAGACTGCATATTAGTTATTAAGAATGTAAGAATGGACTTATTCCAATATTTATAATATTGAGGAATCAGGATTACATACAAAAAGATTTAGGAAGCAAATAACTGCCCTCATCTGTATAGCCTTAAGTTTTGTTTTATTTTGTTTGCAATGCCTTGATTGGAACTTCTATGGAATGCTGAGTGGCTAAGAACATGGTCCTAAAACTCATGGCTCAGAGGTTCCAATCTTATAATCTTGACATTTGATTAGCTATGATGGAATCTTAGAAACTGTACGCTGGTGTTACCCACTTTCTTCCTAGTGAATCCTGTCATTCATGAGTGAAAAGAGACAGAAAAACAAAGTCTAGAAGATATAACATATGTAATCATTACCATTACCTTAGCTAATTGAATTTAAATTTAAAAAAAGACAAAATGAAGTTTCATATCCTATTAGCAAAAGACTAATTAGTAGCTTTGCCATCATTTACAAAAGACTCTATACCACAGTTATAAAATTAAAAATTAAAATATATAAGGGGAAGCCTGGGTGACTCAGTCAGTTAAGCTTCTGCCTTGGGGTCTCAAGTCATGATCACAGAGTCCTGGCTCCCTGCTCAGTGGGAAGTCGCCTTCTCCTTTTCTCTCTCTCTACCCTTTCCCCCCTCATGTTTGCTCTCTCTCAAAAAACAAAACAAAACAAAAAAAAATCTTAAAAAAATAAGATATATGCAGGTAGGTATATATAATACAAAAAAATACATTTACATATTTCTATGTATAAGAATAAAAACTTAGTTATCTAACTGTAAGCAAATTTGGCTTCAGGTTTAAAATAAACTTTGTTCACTAGAAGATACTGGTTATATATTAATTATTAATCTCCCCAGATAAAACTAAAATAATTATCCAGTAATTTTCACTGAAAAAAATTCTACCAAATGAAAAATGTATTTTTAGATAATAAAATTCAGAGAAAATTAAGTTGTAACTAATTTTCATGTAATTATATGCATCTTAGAGAAGAACATCTTGTCAATTATCAACACTATCATTGTCATCATCAGAAGCATCATTGTGGTCATCACCCCATTAATACCAAGCATCTAGACAGTACTTATCATGTGCCAGGAATTGTTAACATAGCTAACAGTTCCTGTATATATATATATATATATATACACAAGATTAAAAACCCAGGCAATGTAACTCCACAGTACATACTCTTTATAACTTCATTAATAACAGTTACCTTAGGAACAAAGTTTTTGCAAAGCAGACTTGTGATCCACAGATAATGAAAGCTAAAGCTAGCCAAAACTGAACTAGCTTTTTAGTCTGATAGCAAGTGAGTAAGTGAAGGAAGGCAGAGGATCTACTAAATTTTATGGCTCTCTCCTAGAACTGTTCTTTATGTAACTTAAAGGTATTGTGTAATACTCACTGTGTTTGGCGGGGGAAGAGCTGAAGAAATAGCTCTGAGATATTATATATATATATATTTTTCTCACAGTGAATTTAATCTAACCTGAATTAGAAAGGTAATATAACTTCATTAAAACCAGATTACAGCTATCTACCTGATAAAAATGTGTTCCAGATTCTATCAAATGGTATTCATGCAGTTCAAATCTTTATGGGTGATACTACTGCAAAGGATAGTAAGGACTTCCAAATAGTTTCCTTTGATTCTTTTCAAATAAAAGATTCAATTATATCCTACTGTGACAGCACTTGACTTTTTGGTTGTATGGGAATGGGCCGGGCCTCATAAAAATAAGCATTTATCTGTCATTTTTCTCCCAGGTTACCACAAAATACAAAATACACAATAATTGACATGCCCTAAAGCAAAAAAAAAAAGGTAGTCTACAAGCACAAATCTAAACAAATGTTCTAGTTTATTTTGCTCAAAAGGAATAACCATGGTAATCAACATGTCCATCATACACCAGCAAATAATATTGCTCTGTTTTAGATGTTCCCTGAAATATAGTTATCAGGAGTCAGAAGAAATGGTTACACAATTTAGTTGCTCCCTTCCCCTAGAAGAGTGGTGTATTTCTGATATTGTTAAAAATGAAATAATATTCCCTGCATATTTTAAGTTTATTTTCTAACATGAAACCAAAGTAATGATTCCCAACCTCATCTCATAATGGAAAAAAAACCTCACATTATATAACATTAAATAATATAAAATATAAAATGTACTAGAAATATTAGGTATTATTCATTACCATTCTTACATAGCTAAAGCAAAGGTACTTAAAGAAAAACATAATATCATGCAATTAAATTATATGCAGCTGTGAGAATAAATAAGTAGGGAAATTCTTGATTTCTGTATAGGGGGAATATTGGGAGAAATAACTGTACATATTAATTACCTCCTATAATCAGATATTGTAATTGATAGATTAAAAAAAAATAGGGAGGTGGAAAAGTATGAGCCTTCAAATAGTCAATGTTATTTACTTACAATCAAGCCACTGTTTGCTTGCCTTTTTTCTCTGCCATGGATCCTTTTGTAGAAAATTCCGCCTGGATTAAACTGAGTACTCCAAATAATCATATCTCTTTGATAAAATACATCCATCCCTGTTATCCTTGAATTATGTTCAATATGAGAAATTTGTTGATGATCGCCACTGTAGTTGAATGGATATATAAAACCCAGGATATCAGTGTCATTAGCAATGTAGAGAACTTGATCTTCAGAGCCTGGAGATTATTATAATAAAATACAAAAATAAAGTAAATTTCAACTAATGTAAAAGCAATAATTGTACTTTTAAATTATATTGAATTATTATTCTTAACAGTTTCTTGTTCAATAAAAATCAACCAACTTTGTACCATACTATAGTCTCTGTGACTTATTTCTAATACACACTTACCTAAATTTAATGAGAGTTAGTGATGTAGGTTTTCCCAAGACACAGTTTACCTTACGGCTAGGAATTAGGTATTTGTGGTAGATATCCTTTTCATAAAGAGGGATTTCTATTTGATAAATTGCAATACATTATGTTCTAATGCTTTGATCCTCAATATTCACATGTTGTGTTGTGTACTCATTAAGCCTCAAACATTCCTGAGCATTTAGTTTATGCATCCAATTCATCATTTTCTTAGGTTAAGAAATGAAAATTAAGAGGGGGAGAGTCTCCTTCTAATATTTATATATCTCAAATATTCTTCTAATTTTATTATAAAAATATATCAGTATTTACTACATTTAAATATCATGTCAATATTATTTAGGATCTTGCTACTGGATCCTTGTAATCCAAAGTTTTGAGACCTATAATAAAATACTAATGCCATTTGCATATTGAGACAAGTAAAATCCTAAAGTGAATTGTGAACATATTAAATAAATTATTAATGAGACCATGAAAATTGAATTATATATACACTATCTGCAAATTAGAAAAAACAGACTATGAATTCTATCTAGTTCAGCCCTATGGGTTTAATGGTTCTCACTTGGTTATGTTTATCTGCTCTATGGCAGGCACTATTTTACAACTTCCATAATTTATTTCCTCCTCTTATAGGAAGTAGAGATTCATATTTTCATTTTACAGATGAGTAACTGAGGCTCAAAGAGTTTCATAACTTCCCCAAGGCCACAGATCATAAAGGCGCAATGCTAGGATTCAAATTCAAGTACATTTACCTCTCTAGCCCATCCTTAATCCACTATCTCATGTTGTTTTCCACCTGTAATAACTGTTTTATTAATATTGTCCAATCATGCCCTGTAACTTAACATTTGTTATAATATTATTTAGTAAAAACCAGAGCATGAAAATTCATAACTAAAAAAGTCCCAAATTCCTGTTTTTTTAAGTTTTAAAAATGATATTTCTAAGTAAAGGATGTCTGAATTAAAGCATGATTTTATTTCAAAACCTTTTAAATTCTTACTCAAAATTCCATTCTCCTTATAGTGCTAACCTTTAACCCTTTAAACTGTTATTTTTATCCATTATATAATAATATTTTTCATATACACTGAGAGCAGGTCATAAAGAAAGATGCTTCATATTCTATCATGTTGGCTTGTAAACTTTCCCCTTCTTCTGACAGATTTTTCAAACATGAAAGTGGTTTTAACAATAACCACATATTTGATAATCATGTCTATAAATCATCCCAGATTAGATTAAGAATGACAACAAACCAATTTTGCAAATTAGCCAATATTAAAAAGAGATTTTGTTATATTTTCAGGTATGGAGCTATTGCTAAAATATAATATGAAACATTGTTTTCACCATAAGATATTTATAGCAGTTATAATAGAATTTGAAATAACTGTTATAACCTTACCTTTTGCTATGCAGGTGTTATTCCTTTCCTGAAAATTCTGGTCACACACACATTTATATGACCCTTCCATATTGATACATTGGTGGGAACATGTGCCAAATACCAAACATTCATTAAGATCTAGAAGAGAAGAGCTCCAAATAGCATCATCATACCTCCAATTACTGTTTCTATTCTTTCCACATTTAAAAAAAGACAAATTTACTTTTCTTCCTTCAACTTATTTCTATTTCTTTTATTGTCCTTTTAAAATTCTCAAGTATATGGTTTGCTATGTCATATTTTCTGACCATAACAATTTTTACAATAGTTTCACTGTAATAATTCATCAATTGTTTATACATTGCTTTTTAATCTACTTAACACATTGAAAGAGCCCTTTCAAACTTCCCTAGTATTTTCATTCATTCAAACGCTTCTCGAAGATTCCTTTTGAGACTGTTTCTGATTACCTACCTCCATACATTTGTACATATAATATACTGTCCTATAAGCCCCTTGCCCACCTTGACCCAAAGAATTTTTATTCATCTCTCAAGATCCACATGCATAAAACCTTTTTTGTTCTCCACCAACGTACACCCATCCCACAGTTTCTCTGCTGTTTACTATCTGGCTGTTTCTCCTTACAGCACTATATGTACTATATATCATATATGTAGTCATATATTCATACCCCCTACTTGACTGTCATCCCCTGGAGGTCATAAATTATTATTAATTTTTTTGTCTGCATGTTACACAATTCCTGACAAAAAAATGAAGATACAGATACAACTGTAACACACTTCTGGCTTCCTATATACAAAGAAACAATGTTACAAGAAGGGCTATGTGAAATAAACAAACAAAAGCAACAAAACCTTGAATGCCTACAAATAAATGAATACATGTGCATTATAAGTAATAAATTAAAAAATCACAGGCAACATTCTGTTGTTTAGCACATGCCTCTAATTTTAATGGCTTATGCAGAGCCAGCAATGATGTCAGGTGACTCTAGTGAGTTACTACTTTCTCTCTCTATTTTCAGTCAGCTTAATTCTGTTTTTTTTTTCCATGTTGCCCTAATTATGTAATAAATATGTGAGATAAATCCTTCTTTTGAATTAGCAAATTTAAGAATAAGCGCAGCAATAAAAATTATCTTTCATTTAGCTCTCAACTGTGTTCTGAAGCCTTAGTGGTAGAGATCAGGACTTTCCCAGGGACACTTGCAATGACAAGGGCAAAGCTCAAACACAGGCTTTTTGATTCTTTTGTCTCTACTATGATACTTTGCCCAAGGTGAATTTAGGCCCTCATGACAATTCATTTCTGTGTTTCATTGAAATATAGGACAAAGAGATAAAGAAAGCTGTATTGTTAGTGAATATCATGACAATTCATTTCTGTGTTTCATTGAAATATAGGACAAAGAGATAAAGAAAGCTGTATTGTTAGTGAATACCATACCAGGGACAAAGCAAAATATATTTTATCGGCACCTGGCCATCAAAAAAGTATTACAATAAATACATTCGATTATTTGACATCTGTAACTTTGAACAGCATGTTATTTGATCTTTCATTTTCCTTTGATATGGAGTCAAATAAGCAAAAATCTACATGATTTGATAAATATTTTGGATCCCTCACATGGCCCTATATTGGCCAGAATCACCATTTTCTCTTCATCTCTATACTAATGCCAGGGGGTCCAGCTCGCTCAGTTTGTAGAGTATCTGAGTCTTGATCTCAGGGTCGGGTATGTAAATCCCATGTTGGGAAGAGAGATTACTTTAAAAAAAGTACACACACACACACACACACACACACACACACACACACACTAATGTTGATATTGTGAGCTTTCGTAAGGGGTGGCAGAATCTCACACATGTCCAATACATAAAACAGTGCCTGACACACAGCAACTGTTAATCCATTGCACTTCTCTGCTGTTTTCTATAATTTGTATTCCTTTTACATATTTATTGGCTCTAACACCACATAGTGATTTTTTAGTCTCTTTTTGAGCTATATATAGGGAAAGCACAAATGCATTTGAATTTTTTGAATTATGAATCAAAGCCATGTCTTTCCTTTCCTCCATACCAAATCAAATTGCTTTTCCTTGCTATCAAAACTTCCTTTAATAAGAATACAAATTTTATTGGAATGCAGAAGTTATTAATTTGCACAAAAAGAATACTGGATTTGTAGCACCTTAAAATGAAGAGAGAAGTTTTAGCTTTTATTTGACATAGAACAATTAAAAATACAGAAAATTTTGAGAATTTTGAGTTTTAAATTTACTAAGTTTATAAGGAAATTCAGCCCATTATTCATAAATAAATGTTAGAAAATTAATGATATTGAAATTAAAATTTTGAAGAGGTTGTGTGTATGTATGTGTGTGTTTATACATAATTGATAGAAAGTTTCTGGGGAAGAAAGAAATAATATAGCCTTGAGAAATAATTTACTTCTTAAATTAAAATAGAGAAAACCTCAGGGTGCTTGGGTGGCTCAGTAGGTTGAGTGTCTGATTCTTGATTTGGCTCAGGTCCTGGTCTCAGGGTCCTGAGGTAGGGCTCCATGCTCAACAGGGAGTCTGCTTAAGATTCTCTCTATCCTACTCCCTGTGCCCCTCCCCCTGCTCACTCTCTCTAAAACAAATAGGTAAATCTTTAAAAAATATATTTAAAAAAATAGAGAAGGCTGTTAGTTTTCAGTGCTCCATATTAATGGAGAGATAAAATGCCATAGGTAATTCAAACAAGTATATAATTCAAAATGTATGTAAATATAACATGGCCATACTTCTTTCCCTTTTGGGTGGATATAATGAATTCATTTCAATGATCTCATTTTGATTGACACAATACAAAAAGACTTTTCTTTATCCAAGAATGACATGGACAGTAGAGAAGGCAGCTGGTGGGTGAAAGCATTTTACAACTTGAATTTACAGTAGATAAGCCAGACTTAAACAATTTAGGCTTGGCTCTAATCACAATAATATGAATTTTAATGGAGATATTGGCAGTAAGTACATATAAGTCTGTATTTCATGGCTCTCTCATTAAAGCTTTGATGTATATTATATTTACCTATAATTTACTATGAGATCCTGGCTATCCTATCATGCTCAATTTTTAAATGATCTCAAGTAAGTTGATAGAGATTTCTTTAGATCCTGTCTTTGAATTGTAAAAGACATTCTTGATAATATAAAGCACTGTTTGAGACATGGTGTTAGGACAAAAGCCCTCAGTTCTCTCAGAGTGAACTGCCTATTGCAGTACTGCAAATGCTACAACTCAGGAGAGTGGGTCATCATAAACATGCTCTTTGATGAAATGTCTCTAATTCTCCAGTTGTTCCTGAACCAGCAATTTTTTTTATTTGCATTTCAAAACAAAGTTGTATCAGTACAATTGAAATTCCCGCAGGTCTGAATCTGCTATAGAAAAGGCTTTGTAGTCTCAGAAATGGTTAGCTTAGCCATACAAACAGGCTTTTGACCCCAGGGACTTTCACTCTTGTAGGTAAAACGGTATCCCTTAGATACACACCAATCTGATGAAAATCAATCCCATGTCATCTTACAATTTAACAGCATTGTGAGTCTTTTATAACCTAAAGATTTAAGAGCAAGCTGCTGAGGAAATGTACTATACCTTCACACTGTCTGTTTTTCATGTTTCTCTGAAATCCAGGCTTACAGCGACAAAAAACAGATGTTTTTATTTGATTACAGTATGCATCATCTCCACATGGATTCACATTATCTTCACAGGTATATTCAGCGGGAGCTAGGATTTAAAAATACCACCAAAACTAATATGATTCTAATTCCTGAAGTGGGGGTTTACCTTTTTTCTTAACTTGAAATTATATTTATTATTCCACAGATAAGTCTTTTTGAATTTATAAGATGATGACCTTCTTTCTAAGTCATGATTTCTTATAAAAGTATAGAAGCAGATAAAAAGCTGAGCCCATTTATACTGAATATAGTTTCAGACCAAACTGCCAGTAGCTGGTATTTACAGCTGTTGAAGTACACTACTTGTGGAAGGAAGTCCAGAGTCAATGTTTCTAATGACAGATTATCATTACAATGGTACGATGTATGAGTACTATATCTTTCTCTAGGAAACAAAAGGTTTCCTAGAAGCTACCCAGAGATGTGGGCATTAATTGCTAACCAAAATTTAGTATTCAGGAATTCAATTAAGGGTACTACCATGTTACTCAAACAAGTAGGCTAAATCATCAGTTCTTAAACTTTTTTAGCCTGAAAATATATATAGGAGGAACAGTATGCTCCAGTGGTCAAGGGCTGTTATACAAGTTACGACAGACTATGTGTTATTTGCCATTCCCAGCATAGTAATTACAATTTCATAGCTTTATCTCTCATTCCAGAAAACATTTTAGGATACAAATAAATGAGAGGAACATTATTGTAAAATAGATTTTGAATTATCTGTTTTTTACTTACGTATATCAAATTATTTTGAAATAGGAAAACTATCAGAATTATAATGGTTATTAATCCCCACTGACTCTTGAATATTTTATAATTAATTAAAGTACACCAGTGGAATTTCACCTCAGCCTTGAGGTATATGTGGCCATATTGTGGGAGGTAATGCTTCATCAACCCAGAGAAGAACAACTTGGATGCATAAATGAGAAAAAAGTGAAAGACCCCATAATAGGAAGGATTTTATGACTTTTATAAGCAATCTGAATTAGAGTCATAAGTTTGGTTATTTTTCTTAATATGAAAAATGAGATACCAAACATTAAACATGAAAATAACCAAGCCCTAATAACTCAAATAGCATCACACTCCAACGAAATTAAACAATGATGTCTTCTTTAAGAATAACTCAGCAATGGATTAAAATCTTAAAATACTGAATAAATTACTAAGACCTTTATTATTTTTCAACTAAATACCATTGTTTGTAAGAAAAAATAGTAAATTTATATTTTATGAAATAAAATATTAAGGGATATAGATATCTTTGCTGATAACAAAGTCTGCAATTGGATATTGAGATCTCAGATTCAGGTCAAACAAGGGTACTCACTGTGAAAACGACCTTTCCCACCTCATACATACTGATATTAGTTTAAGTGGCATTCTAAGGTTGCATTGGTAAGGGCTTACCAAAAAGAAAGTATACTTAAGTACATTTGTGAAGAATGATATTTTCTCACACCAGTAGAGAAAATTTTAGTCATGTTGAAGGAGAATTGAACTTGCATGTTTCTACACTTTAACAGAAACTAAACTCACTTATTCTGCAGCCTTGCTCATCTGAACCATCTCCACAGTCATCAAGTTGATCACACTGGAAGTCCATGGGGATACATTTTTTATTGCTGCAAGTAAACTCATCTTTTTTACACGGTCTTGCTTTATATGTAAGCTTACCTATAGAGTCATTAAAAAATGATTAGTACTTCACAGAATCAAAACAAATTTATTGAGTTCATTAACACATTCAAGATTTTATTTAAACACCATGAAAAACATGGCTCCACAATCCTTTATTTGAAGCTCTTGGGCCAAATGAAAAAAGTTTGGAAATTCCGGACTTGTAGAAGAATAAGAGTGTATTTACCCTATAATGATTAACACTACATTTCCACCGGAATATGTTTGAATATTCATCCTAAGTGAGAACTTGTTCTTAAAGTAATAAAAACTGCTTCAGACCAGTTCAGATCAGGGTTTGTCATCAAATGATTTTTGCCACATACAGTAGTAAAGCCTTGGTTTTAAAAGTTTTGTTAATTTCATAATTGTGAAGAAGGAATTGTGTATACAGACATAAACTCCTTACTAACACTCTCCCCTCAAGGAGCTGTTTAACAGAGAACATTTTCAAACCACTGTTTTTTCTCTCATGCAGTATTTTCAGAAATAAACTGTGTATCATCAATGGAGATTTACAGACTAGTAGAGAGTTTGGATAAAGCTGCACAGCTCTACTATTCAAATGAATGTTAGCAGATTATTTTTCATACTTTGTCAGAAGATCAAGTGTCTGAAAAAATTACCCTCAGACATGCTACATGGAAAATACTTCTTTGTAATTTTTTGAGCCCCAAAATCATTGTATTATCTTGTAGCTGTCACTAAGTCAATTATTTCACATTAAACAGATTTACCACCACAGTGATCTTCATCTGAGTTGTCCCCACAGTCATCAATCCCATTGCACCTGTGCTCAGGCTGCAGGCATATTCTGTTATTTCTGCATCTGTAAGGTCTTGTGGGTGGGCAAAGAAATTTGGCTGGAAAAAAAAAAAAGGAAAGAAAAAAATCAAAGCCGCTCCTTTGGGTACACTGACTTATGAGGAACAATCCCCTTCTCTCTTTCTTTTTTTTTTTTTTTTTGTCTTCCTTTTTTTGTTTTGTTTCAGTTCATTTTGTTTTTTTGTTTTATTTTGTTTCCTTCTTTTCTAATCCATAATCTGGCTTTTCTGAATATCTTTTGTTGTGGAAATTGCTTTTATGTAGGTACTAGAAACTGTGAGAATAGAAGCTATGATCTTAGTCATTTATATTAACTACAGAAAAGAGTGCACAGCTGAAATGAAATGAAGTAAGAAAAAGAGCCAAACCTCATGGTCTCATTTCCAGATGCCTTATCTTAGCTCACTTCACTTGGTGTACCAAATTAATTTATGCCTGCAGTTTATGCAACATGGCAGGACACTTAGCTATTTGAAAGAGCAATTTCACACAGAATAGAGCTTGAGCAAGCATATGTTACAGGTCCAAATTTGAAAATAGGTCATCCAGTGAAAAAAAAAAGAAGTCCCAACAATACTATAACTGTTTTTCTTACTCTGGATCTCTGTGAACAAATGTATAAATATGTATTTGAGTCACATAGGTGATCTTTGTTATTTATGTTTAATTTTTGTGGGTATATGTAGCTTTGGGGGAGGCGGTGTGTGTGACTTAAAGCGGCAACAGTGAAAGCCAGAGAATTTTATCCTTGTCCCTTCTATCATTATCTAATCTGAAGACTTCTACCCCTAGAGGAGGAAACCTCTCTCATGACACTTATCTTTACATGTGGAATACTCCAGGTGCTTTCATTGGTTTCTCAATCTTTTCATTCTTGAATTCTTTGCTGATATTCTCATTTATTCTCATGGATTTACTTGATCGTATACCCTTAAAACTTTCAATTCACTATCTAATTCTAGCATCTCACAATTGATTATAGGATATCCTCTCAGATTTCAAAATCAGTAAGTTCAGAACTCCATTCTTTATCACCTTCCTGTGACTACCTTCTCCCCAAACATAATCTTTGTGTTATTTCCATGGTTCAGTTAGTAGCACACCATAGCTGCAAGCCTGGGGCTATTTTAAATGCATTTCTCTTATTGACCTTCAGCTCTTACTAGTCAACAAATCCGGTTGATACTACCCCCAAATTTGCCTTCTCTCCATACATATCAGTTACAACAGTTCAGCTCTGCACTATCTCTTACAGAGAAAACTGCAGTAGAATCCTAAATATCTCTATTTCATTGCCCAACCTAAAATCTTCCAAAAGGCACCAGAACAACCCACCTTAGACAATCTGATCATCTCTTCCATAGTTATCCAGCATTTTCAGAATAAAATTTAAGATACTTCACGTGCCATAATGGATTGATCACTACTTTGTCCATGCTACTCCTACAGACAAATCCCTTGTCACTCTTAATGTTCTAGCAATACTACTTTATTAGCTTCTTAATTATGCCATACTCCTTCTTGCCTGGACTCCATGGTTTAATTGAAATCTGGTTCCCACTCCAAGCATAGGTCCTCCTCTTCAGATCTTTTAGGAATATCTCTTAAATTTCTCAAGCCTCATGTTATCTTATATTTAAATATCCCTTAATTTCCTACTTTAGCTTTCAGAACTTTGTCACTTTATTTTCATATTCAATTTTTTAAAATAAACTGAAAAAACCATTATTTTGATAGCCAGTCATTTGATTAAATATCTTCCTTATTGCTATTTTCTCATTAGCTTTATAAACATCATCCCCTCCCCAGTTTACTAATGACTGTAGCACCTTCCTTCATCATTATTGCTCTCTGTCCAAACTCGTTTCAACATCCTAGATGACTTTAACATCCACATGAACAAACCAACCAATAACTGTACCTCTTAGCTCCTTGAGTTTTTCATACCCAGTAACATTTTACTCTAATTCACCTAAGCCAGCAAGTATCCTAGAAGGTTGTAAAAATTGGTAGATTTAAATATATTTCTCTTCTTAATTTAGCCAATGGCATTTCGTGTTGCTTGCAGGTAAGAATATTAATTGATCTACATGAGTGCAGCTGGATATAGTTTCCTCCAATGGCTTCATTTACAAAGTCACTAATCTGAATGCTACAAATTCTGATCAGCAGTTCTTATTTTCCCAAATTTTTAATTCAACCAGTCTCATTAAGTCCTTTTTCTGTCTTAGGTGAAACTTTAGTCCATTGATAGATATACCTTTTCCTATTCTCCAGTGTTTTTGTCTTTAGTTACCTCTACATTGACGTAAGATCCCATGCTTCATCTTTCAGTTTACTCAGTTGACAAATATTTATTGGTAACTTATTATATGTTATCTAACAAAACCCTAAGGTTAGATGAATAAAACCATCTGCTATTCCAATGTCTGCATTCTGGGAGGACCAGGAACATTGTAGATGATCATGCCACAAGACCAACTGATACCACAAATATAAATATTTATTACTACCAGATGGGCCCTAAATATTACTTGGAAATCATATATCTCTATATCTACATAGATATAAATACAGATATACATGTATATATATAGATAGATATGGATATAAATACAGATAGAGATAGCATCTCTTACCCTTTGCAATAACAATTTAAATCTGTATTCCTTTCAAATTTTCTTATAATAACAACCTTCCATATTCTATATATGGACATACTTGCTACTGCATATATAAAAATGAAATAAAATTATGGTGAATTTGTTATCACTTCATTATATAATTGGACATCCACCTGCATCTATACATAATCTATCAATTCATGTAAATATTTTTAATAACAGAGAAGGGGTGACTTCTCTTATCTAAAACTAAGTTCTCATCTGCTCTGAAGCCCATTTTTTTTCCTGCTTTTTTAGGAACCATTCCATCTTTCTTGATACATTTTATTACCTTGGTATTTCTTTTGCCATACTATTTTTTTTTTTTCAAATTCTTTTGTGTTAACTCACCTGAGTCTCTTCCAGCTGCTTATGTTTATTTAGAAGTTTGGTGGCACTCAGTATTCTATCCTAAATTCCTTCTTCTCTTATGCCTTACTCCCACCCAGCCTAAATCTTACAAAGTCCATAGTATTTTCTTTTAAGATTTTATTTATTTATTTGACAGACAGATCACAAGTAGGCAGAGAGGCTGGCAGAGAGAGAGGAAGAAGCAGACTCCCTTCTGAGCAGAGAGCCCGATACGGGTCTCGATCCCAGGATCCCGGGATCATGACCTGAGCTGAAGGCAGAGGCTTTAACCCACCGAGCCACCCAGGCACCCCACAAAGTAATGAAAGTATTCATTATCCCATTTTATTCTGACTCTCAAATTTATAACTTTAGACCAGCTTTTTAAGCTTTAGAACCAAATATCTAGAGTCTACCTGAAATCTATACTTGAATGTCTCCTCAAATGTATCTCAAACCGGGCATTTAATCTTTACTTGCAATACTGTTCCTCTTCCTATATTCCCCATGTATTCAGCTGAACAAGCACAAACTCCCTACAGATTATACTTAGTAACTTCCTCTTCCTTGACTTATCTATCTAATCTACCATTTAATCCAATTTATTTTGCTTTTCAAATTACCTCCAAGTATATTTGCCATCACATGCTATCATTATCTTAACCTGAGCTAGTAGCATGGCTTGCTTAGAGTACAGCAATTATCTTACCTAGCTTTGCTCCTTTTTATCCAATATATGTAAAATATAAATATGACTATATGCCTGTTGTACTTAGAACTTTTTAGTATTCTTTCTCAAAACAATTCTTAAAATTTTTATTTATTTATAGAGAGAGAGAGAGAAAGACAGAGAGGTCAGGGGGAGGAGCAAAGAGAGAAGGAGAAAGAGAATCTTAAGCAGGCTCCATACTCATCTCAGAGACCAACCCAGGGCTTGATCTCAGAATCCTGAAATCACTACATGAGCCAAAGTCAAGAGTCTGATGCCACCCAGGTGCCCCAAAACCTTTTAGTATTTTTAATTACTTTTAGGCTAAATCCAAAATTCCCCATGAAGACTTACAAGATTACAAACTCTTCTGTCTCTTCAGTTTCATCCTAAACCAGTATCTACCTTGATCTGTACTCTCCAAGCACAGGGATATTTCAGTTACTGCAATAAGTTATGGTTCACTCTACCTCAGGGTTGTCTACATTTTCCTTTGCCTGCAACATTATGTCATCCACCTTCCCTCCAGCCCATCCCTTTCACCTACTTGGCAGTGATATATCTCTCAGACTCAAACTCAAATATTATTTACCATAACCCAAGATTGAATAAAATCTCTCTGTTCTATACTTTTAAAACTTACTTTTTTTCTTCAATGCACATATAATTTTCAACCATATATTTTTAAATCATTTGACTACCTAGTCTGCTAGATTCTCAGTTCTGTGACATCAGGGTCCATGTCTGTGTCTCTCATCATTATATTCCCCAAAATAATAATAGTGTCTATGCTAACAAATATTTATTAAATGAATGAATGATACTATGTCCCATGCTGTTCATAATGCCTATGCTGTCTTTTAATTTGGATTGTTCAAACTGTAGCTTTCTGAATTCCTCCTTAGGGAGAGTTCATCTTATTCCTCTCCACCTTATCTGTACATTTACTAAATTCCATCATTGCTTAAAATATAATGTGTGAAAATCTGATTTGTACAATCAGAGTAAGATCTTGTCAAAGAGAACCATGTGTTGTTCTTCTCTTTCTTTCTTTCTTTTTTTTTTTTTCATCCCAATTACTTAGCACAGTCCCTGGTACATAACAACTTGACTCAATATTTATACTGATGACCTAGGGAAATGTAAAAACATGCATGGAATCAAGCTGGTTGTATTTCAGGTTTTCCAGCAGCCGTGTGGCATGTTACTCTGATCACTTCCTGGTCCTAGAAGTGGTCCTGGGGGTCTGACACTGGAGCCTCACAGGGTTAATTAGCAACCATGTCCTGCTCCACTCACTAGCTGTGTGCTGAAGTGGAAGAGAGAATAGGAAAAAAAAATATATATATATATATATATGCACATATATGTATACATACACATACTTTATAAAAATAATTGATTCTGGCTTGATAGTAGGGGATAAATTTATATTTTCCCATGGATTATAATTCAGAAACAATATAATCTCTGGTGATTTTCTAGAGTCCATTGTGTAAGATGATGTTGAACTAAAACTGAAACTTATTTATATCTCTCATTAGTTGTGTCTACAGAGAACACTCTCCAAAGACTGTCATTTTTAAGTTTTAAATCCCTTTAAAAATAAAGCTGCCTCCATGCTTTGGATATTTTATTCAATTGTAATGTCAGTAGTCAATGTCATCGTCTATCAAAAAATACTGTTTTAACTTGGTGTACCAAATAGAACAAAGAATTTAAGTATATACACTCATGCTATGCCTTCTTTAATTCACCTGAAGTGCTACTTAATCATATTCAAAGTAGTAGTATTTTTCTTTAAATTAGAGGTAAAATACACTTTTACTGAGATTAGATACAAAGAATGAGAAGAAGGAACTGAAAATGTTTGTTACCTATAAAAATCCTTTACTTGGTGATATAAACTTGGACATTAATAGTTGCTAGTTGCGTACGTATACTCCTGACAATTATCAAGAGTCAAGAGTATCTTGAATTTGAAGAAGCAATAACTTTTGTTAAGATTTTCAGATTGAAAGGTTATATAACTCCTAATTGCAGTTCTCTGCCCAAGTCTATATATGTATTAAAATATATTAATATATTTATAATGTAGGACATATATGAAGAAATAATATATGCTATATTTAAATATATTAATATATTTATGTAATAAAATACATCCATATGCTTACATATTAAGATATTATCAACATATTTACATATTATCTCCATATATATCTCCCTGACATTGGTCTCAGTGGTGGGTAACTTGTGGGACTATATGATTCTATTATTCACATTTTGTCCATGTACTTATCTGTTCCCCACAAAAAATGTTTTAGCCTCAGTAAACAATTTGGTACAAAGTCAAGTCCTTATATGAACCTCACACAATTCGAAAGTTCAACCGCTGTTAGTCCTCCCAGATATGCCATACACTATCTTTTGAGTAGTGTTGACATGTACAAGTTCAGATTTAGGGGCCATCTCTGTAAAATCATCAACTTTGGGCAGGGTAATCTATTACTACCTGAATAAAAGCTGTATCTGTATCTACCTAATCCCAGGACGGTAGACTTTGTGGTTTGCCTCACCACTCTATCGATTCACGCCAACATGTTAGATCTGGAGATGACAGTGTAATCTAGACCTAGGTGAAATGCATACCACACATATCAGGGGCTTCATCAGAGTTGTCTCCGCAGTCGTCTTCTCCATCACACACCCAGAAATGTAGCTTGCAAAGGGAATTATTGCAGAGAAACTCATCTGATCTACATATATTTCCTCCTTTATTTTCAAACAAAACAGAAAAAGAAACACAGAGATGCAGCATAATTAATGCCAGTCAACAGGACACATATTCCTCTAATTATCTTCGCATGGTACCTAGTTTCTCACTTCCTTACATTTTTTTCCTGTACAATATGAGGGACAAGCAGTATCCAGACATTTTTTTTTAAGTTGCTCATGGTTTATTTTTCAAAACAATCTGATATTACCCAGGTATATCATATTTCCTTTGGAAAATACTGGTAAGATGGTAGAAGAAAGTTTTTTCAAATATAAATTATCTTCCACTTTACAAAAATTTTTATGTTACTGTAAAGAAACTTAGATTTTAAATGGTATTCATTTTCATTACATATATTGTGTTGTTCTGGAAAGAAAAGACACTTGCAAAATTATTAAATAGTTCAATTTGGTTATATCTGGAAACTGATAAACTGAGTTGCTGAAGACAGAATAACCAATAAAAAACTTTTGCAATCACAGATAATCAGTTAATTTTATAACAGAATTAGAAGTTGGTGATGTGGTGAAAGACTCAGTGTCTTCCTATGTTATAAGAGAGGCATGGCTAAAGTAATTTATAAGGTCATATTTACAAGTACCCGGGGAAAAAACCCAAAACAACCTGATGAGAATTCAGAATTAAGATAAATAAGATTGCTCTCAGAGAATTTTACTACCTATTTAAACCTCGTAACATAATAAATATGGTTTCCATATTAAATAGAATTGATGACTGAAGGCATTAACATATTTAAAAGTGGATATGTTTATTAAAACATGGGGCTGGAGAGGGAGAGTGCTCATCCTTGTGAGACTAGAAAATCCTGGAAGGAAGCATTTTCATTTTGTGGATACACTTTAGAGGGAATGGTAAGCCTAAACTTATGAGGGTCAAAGAGCTCATCTTGTTGGGTTTTGACTTGTATACGAATCTTTAATAATTCACCCACAGTAGCAAAGACTTAATTTAGAAATGACAGAACGAGATTTGGATTTTAGCATAATAACACTAGCTGGAATGTGGAGAACTTGGAAATAAAGGTAGCAAGGGTAAAGCCAAGGCTGGAGGAAAACTCTTCAAAGAGAGTTGGTTGCAATGCAGAAGAGAACTGTTGGTGCTTGATTTAGAGTAGCTATGTTTGAAAGTGCTTCAGGAGGTAGAATCCACAGGATCTGATGGCTAAAAAGATGAAGGTGGCAAGGAGAATGAGCAGTCAAACATAGTACTCTATTTTTGGTTTATTTGGACCATTTGTTGAATGTTGATATTGTCCCAAAATAAAAGGAGGAGCAAGCTTAATAGAAATAATTACACGATTCACTTAAGGACTAGTAAGACAACCATGTAGTGATATTTAACAGGATAGTGGATAAATGTATTTAAAACATAGGACAAGTTCTGAGCTGTAAATATGTAGCTGGGAATGATCCGAATGTAGTTGTTATTTGAAATTTAGAACAAAACAGAGGAAACATTTAAAGACTGGATAGATAAAGAGGAGTCTGCAAAAGAGACAGAAAAAGTAGCCAGAGTTGTTGGAGAAATACTTGAGAAGTGTTCCAACAAGGAAGTAGTAGTGAGAGCATTTATATAATCCTAAAAGAGGAGGTTCAGTGAACTGGTGGTGGATTTAGTGATGTGTTTGTAGTTCGTTATTATTAGATAAAAAAGTAGTAGTTACTGTAATCATCCATCCCTTTCCAGGAGTTTGGTCTTAAAGGCAAGGAAGAAAGGAGGAAGTTATGTGAATAAGAGAGGTTGGTTTCTTATATGGAGTAAAACAGATATCTGATATACTTGAGTCCTTCTGAGAATAATTCAGTAGACAGAGTAAGCTTGAAGACAGAGAAGAGAGAAAAGATAATTGATACAACAAATTCCTTGAGAATCCAGAAATTGTGAAGAATTTGAGAGCTAAACTAATATAAAATGATTATCCTTAGATTGGAGGTGAAACAAGTCTCCCATTTCAAGAGGGAGGAATTGGGGAAAGGTTAGGCTAGGCACAGCATTAGGTAGATTTGTTAATTGGGTGACCAGATGTTGAATAAAGCTCAAGATTTTAAACTATTTCTGTGAAGTAAGAGGTGAGGAAGAAATTCAACTTTTTTAAAAACTCATAGGGTTAATGGTAGAGAGATGATTAGGGACATAGAGGTTGATGGCTTAGAATCTTAATAGTTGAAGCTGAGGCCAAGATATTATAGTGATATCAATCTAAATAGTTCCGAGTGTTTCTGCAAAAATGCTTAACAGAACTGGCACATCCTACATTGACATCTCTGAAGACTAGCAAACTCTAAAATATGGAAAAAGGCAAGTCTGTGGTAAGTCCACCATGGTGAGTATCAACATGTAAGACTGACAATATAATATCTGGCATTGGGGTGCCCCTTTCTTTCAACTTCTGGAATGGTCAGTTCTAAAATGCCTTAATTCTAAGAATAATTTCAATGATCAAAACCCATGCAAGAAAATATATTACCACTTAACAACTCTGTCTGAAAACAATAAAAAGATAACATGTACAGTCTTTAGTATTAAAGAAACTTAAGATATGAATATTGATAGGAGGTGTTTGCTTAAATCAATATCAAAATCCATGGAATATGAAAGTTATATTCTTTCAGAATAAAGATGCTCTCATGACTAAATCTCATGACTAAATCTCATGACTAAATCTCATTGCATGTTTCATTTTACAATGGATTATATTCAAACAAAATTTGTGAACTCTTGACATCCTCTGAGTATTTTAGAAAAGTCTATTTGTAGCACATCAGTCTTGTTAAAAGGAAAAAAAAAAATGAGTTCCCAAAAGTATCACTTTAGATAACATAATTTCCCCATAAATGGGCATATTATTATTTTTATTAAGAAGAAGAGAAATATAAATGAAATCACAATTGTAGAATAAGGCAAACATTTTGTGATAACTAATAAAGGCTTCCTATTGTACCATGAAGAATTTGTGTTAAAAAAAAATGCATCATGGAGCTAGTATGACGTCTTGAGTCTAACATAAAATGCTTATTTTGAAATAGCATGAGGCACACATAACCAACAAAATTCCAGTTTCCTAGTCATTAGTCACGTTCTTAATAAGCTCAAACAGAAGATTATTAGAAAAATAGAAAAGTGTGTGTATACATATATAAACAAAAACCTATGTCGAAATATGACTGAACTTTTGGCAGGTTCATAGAAATCTGGACAGGGAATTATCATCAAAATTATGGATCTAGAGTTCCCATTTTAATTTAGGTGGAGGGAAAGTTTAATACATGATAATGTTTTATAATTTTCATAAATAGTTTACCTATTTTTGAGCTGGTGATTACTAAAAAGAATAATTCTCAATCTTGTCCACAAAAATTGCTAAAGAGAATAAAGTTTGGGAGCTCAGACCAAAACAAATACTAAGTTTCCTTGAGGCAACATGTTTTAGCTTTGAAAGTATGAATGCTGCTTTTAATTCCACAGTATTTAGGGGTTTGACTTTTTAAAGTAAACTAGTAAAGTGGATTCTCTTAGAAAATGTTCCTGCATGCCTATTGCCTTCCAACCCTAACCCTTTTTTCATGTGTCCAGATCCGGGATGAATGAAGTAAGATTTGTTTATTCTGGCATTCCTTTTCCTCAAAGCCTTAAAGTACATTTATCCAGTACCTAAACCACTTGCTGGAGGTAAGTGAAATACTAGAAATCTGAATTCGAGCATGCCTTAAGGTACATCCTGTAAGGATGATCCTGTAAGGATCAAATACTTTAACCACCAAGATAATTCATTGGAATTTACCTGGCAGCAAAGAAAACCCAAGGAAAGTTAGAAACATGAGTATTGATGGAAGGGGAGCTTTGACACATTTGTAAATGATCCAATTAAAGGTCCTCAACTATTTTTTTAATCAGTAAGCTTAAACTCTTAATAGAGTCGGTTTAAATCTAAAAGATAACTCAGATTTCAAATGCTATCATTCAATGCTAATGTTCTATCTTTTTTTTTTACCGCAATGTTTGATTTTTAACCTGTAATTCTTTGTTCAAACAAACATTTCTTATCAAATTTACTATTTAAAAAATAGATAAATCCTGACAGGATTGCCCTTACACACACACACATACAGTCACTCACTTTCTAGATATTCCTATGGCTCTTGGAGATGTTTCACTGTGGTTGGATCTGATAGTATGAAAAATTAATACAGAAAGGTTTCTAGAAGTAAGATAAGAAACTAGATCTCTTGAATCTCATTTCAATAAATTCTCTGTGATTTACTTAGTACAAATTCGTTTACCCTTTCATTTTGAAAAAATATTTGAAGACTCTTTAAGAGTCTTGGAAAACTTCTCATTATGCTTAATATTAAAACCAAATTCTAGGGGCACCTGGGTGGCTCAGTGAGTTAAAGCCTCTGCCTTCAGCTCAGGTCATGATCCCAGGGTCCTGGGATCGAGCCCCACATCAGGCTCTCTGCTCAGCGGGGAGCCTGCTTCCTCCTCTCTCTCTGCCTGCCTCTCTGCCTACTTGTGATCTCTATCTGTCAAATAAATACATTTTGAAAAAAAAACAAAACCAAATTCTATAGCATTAATTTACAGTTACTTATAGTTCCTAAACACTTAAAGTTTCTCTCATGTCTGAGACTTTTGTGCATAATGATAACACTGCCTGGAATGCACTTCCTCATTCTGTTTGCATACCTAATTTTTTACATCAAGAAACTCACATTCCAACAGGGGAAATTTAGTCAACTAATACAGAAGCAATTATACTAGAGGGAAAAATACAATAACAGGAATGCAATCAAAGGGTTGCTAGGGAAGCTCCATAAGAGACTAAGATTTGGGAGAAGACAGTAGCAACTGAATGGACTTGAAAAGATAGATACAATTTTTATTGGCAAAGGTATTGAGATGGTGGAAATAGCAGAGGTATCAGGACAGACGTTGGAAAACATGGAAAATGTTACTAGATTTATTCTTCAGTTTGATCTAGGATATATGATATAAAGAGAAGTAATCGAGTATAAGGATAGGAAGGTAAAACAGGATCATTCTCTTGTAACCGTGACTGCCATATTTATATATAACCAGAAAGAAAGAGCTTCGAGCTAACATCGACATAATCAGAGTTACACTTCAATAAGATCAACCTGGCAGCAGTGAGTGGAATGTATTAGAGTCCAATTACATGGCATTACATGAACCCAGGCAAGAAGCAATGAGAGAAAGAGCCAGACTGGTGACAGAGACTGACATTGAGGGGCTGGAGCTTATTAGCTAGAAAACGGAAAAAGATGAGTTACTTAATTGTCCTGAAGTCTTAGAATATGATTTTATTTAAGAGGTTTTGGTGCCAGAAAGTCTACAAAGTTTGCTGTCTCTAAAGTGACCAATTATAGAATGTGAATGTGAGAACTTAACCAAAAGTAGAAACAGCTATTAGAGAAGTGCAACCTTTTATGGCTCTATATAATGCACTGCAGATTCCAAATGAGAACTAGGATTTCTTCTGGTGAATATTACAAGACTTTATCAGGTTGGGTATGGATGATTTTAGGAAATAATAAAGGTTTGATCTAATACTAAAGAAAATGGAGGATATTTTTCTTTGAGTGACTAGATTTTTATAAAAGTAAATCTTTATTTTTTTTTCTATTTTAAAAGACTTTTAAATGATTTTGTTTATTTATTTGAGAGGGAGATAGAGATAAAACACAATCAAGGAGGAGAGGGAGAAGCAGGCTCCCTACTGAGCAGAGAGCCATAAGAGGGGCTTGTTCTTAGGACCCTGGGTTCATGACCCAAGCCAAAGGCAGATTCTCAAATGACTAAGCCACTCAAGTGCCTCTAAAATTTTTATTTAAATTCCAGTTAGTTAACAGACAGTGAATTTTAATTTGAGGTGTACAATATAGTGATTCATCATTTCCATACAACCCTCAGTGCTTATCACTAGTGCACTCTTTAATCCCCATTGCCTATTTCACCCATCCCCCTTCCTGCCTCCCGTCTGTAACTATCAGTTTGTTCTCTATAGTTAAGAGTCCATTTCTTGATTTGCCTCTTTTGTTTTCCCTTTGCTGATTTATTTTGTTTCTTAAATTCCACATATGAGTGAAATCATATGGTATTTGCCTTTCTCTCACTGACTTTTTTCACTTAGCATTATACTCCCTAGCTCCATCCATGTCCTTGCAAAGGTATATTGAAACTGTATAAACCCTGAGTACATGTTCAAATGCCCTGCAACATACATCAATATCTAGCATCATCTCTGTTGATGATATTCCAAAGATTCTGAAATGTAAAGTCCATTGACTTTTTAAAGCAGCTTAAAAATAATTTCACATTTAAACAACATATTTAACATTATGAAAATAATAAGAGTTAGAGAATTTGTGGTCATTTTAAGCTTTGCCCACAATTTCTTTGCTTTCATTTTATTAACCTTAAAGCAGTAACAAAGTTGCTTGTAATGTAGTGAATTACAATTAAAAAGTTGTTATTTTTCAGGAAATATTTTCACATAACTAGAAAATAATGCACTACAAAATTTAAAGCTGACTTCCAGACTGACAAAAAATGTAGATCTTTTTCTCAGCCATATGGCTAAAAGGAAATTTGGAGCACAAGCTGCAACCTATGTATGATCTAGCAAATTAGTATATGTAATATAGTATGCCTTATGTTATTATTCTTTCATAGCAAGGCAAGCAATGTGGAAGAGAAATGTATCTCAAAAATACTTTTGTAGTAATGTCTCTAGCAGTTATGTTCCCTGCATCCTTCTCCTGTCCCTATTCCTGACCCAGCATCTAATCCGAGGACAGGCTTGGGGTAGGACACATTAAACACTTGTATTTTGGTTGCCTTTGTCATATGAAGCTTGACATTTACTCTGTCTGAAAATTATCCAGATTTTGCTTACTCAGATCAGGATGTTACATAATGAAACAGGAATGGGTAAAGAGAATCATTTGGTGATTCCATCCTCTGGCCCTAGTGCCCTATTGATTCTGCACAACATTTTAACTGTCATTCTCTTATTTCTAGGCAAGTGCGCACACACACACACACACACAGACACCTTACCTCTGTCACAGTTCTCTTCATCACTGCCATCCACACAGTCATGAATGCCATCACAGAGCCATCTAATTGGAATACAGTGGGCTTTATTTCTGCATCGAAACTGATCTTCCTTACATTCAGTCACACAGTCCATCTGTTCAAATACAAATAGGCACTGCAGTTTTCATTAATGAAAATGACATAGTCACAGGCAAAATAAACATGCAGCTGACAATACTGGAGATTTATTACACTGTGGGCTTTCTTTAATTTTGACTTAATGAATATAACCTCTGCAAATGACAATGGGGCTTAGTATATGAACAGCATGCAGACTCAGGTATCTGTTGCAATTTCTGTATTGAGTGTACTTGTCCTAACATTTTAGACATTGCTAAGAATCAAGAATCTGTCTCTTCACTCTATTTTTATTATGTTTGCTTTCCTGAACCTAATTCATGTAATTCAGAGATTTTAATCAAATGATAGATTTTACCTCATCAGAACCATCAGCACAGTCATATTCTCCATTACATTTCAAAGATGCTGAAATACATCCTCTGCTTGCACATATATATTCACTTGATGAGCAAGTAGGAGACGCTGAATATAATTATAAAGTTAAGATTTAGATTCGGTAAATTGAATGATTGGTTTCAAAGATAAAAACATAAATAAGCATGTAAAAAATGCATAGAGAGCAATGAAGGTAGTTTATATTATTTAAACAATAGTCCATATCTGATATCAAACATTTATTTAAAATGTGTTTCACAATATTATCACATTTCATTAAATATACCTAAAAAAATGATGTAATAACCTGTTTAGTAAGTATTCAACTCATCAGACTAAAGAAAGAAGGAAAAAAATCTATATAGTCTCCACCTCTTTAGTTTTGAAGAGTTAAATGAATTTTCCATAATTTTAAATTAAATTATTTAAAAACAAAAGTCTTAAATTGTTTTTACAATTGTAAAGGGATTTAGTGACCCTTGGAAATGTTAATTTATATATGCATCATATAAATCTAAAAGTAGAAATCTTGGCATAGTCTCATAGACCCCATGATATCTAGCTGGCTGTGTTGACATAAATGTCATATTTGCATAAGTTCTGAGAAGTACTTTTGTTTTGGGGTCCTAAACATGAATATATGCAAAATTAACTGAGTCTATAGCAACTTTATGACATAGAAAATAAAAATAACAAGTGGATATTTAAATTAATATCAATATTAAATCTAATTAATTGACATAGTAATTATGATTGTTGCCTTTGTCTATGGGTTCGAATTTGCTAGGCCAGCATTAAAACCTCCAGGGTTCTTGGCCTTAAACTGGTCCACTAGGTAGCCAAATGCACTTATATAAGGAGTTTGTGGTCTGAAATGCTTATTTCCAGGATTCTAATAAGCTTTTTCCTAGAGTTTTAATTCCTTTTAATTGACAGTGTTTGCCTAGGGGTCTGTATTCATATGGAGGCTGAGAACTAAATTCAGTAAGAAAAAAGATGCAATCAATTACCAATATGGACCATGTGCATTGTACAGAGATACAACAATATGTGTGTCCTGTATCTGCTACTCTCACCTGGGTTCTCAAAGTAATGCTTTTGTGGTTATACACAGATTATAGCATAATTTTCTTCCAAGATTCTTTTTACTCTAAGATAATGTTATTAAAATATCTAAGGTACAAAATATTAAGTTTTAATGAGAATATTTATAAATCCCATATTTAAAGAATAAGAATATATCATAAATTGGGTATTCTTTTCCTGGACTCTGGTCTTGCTTCCTAATTTTATTTCAATTTTGGAAAAAGATGGAAATAGAAATAATACACTTATGCATTTTCCCAGTTGGTATCATGTTGAAACTACTAAATTCTGTTTCATAACCTTCATTTCCGTAACTGAAAACTTGATTTTTATTACACTTACAGTTTCAACATATTTCGTTTTGGCATCTTGGAAAAATAATTCCAAATAGTGTGGAAAGATAGAGAAACCAGAAAATTGAATTTTTAGAAGTTTAATGCTTGGATCGCCAACATAGTAATGATCTTACCTGCCAAAACACTTTCAAAACATAGCAAGGACACACCAATGAATCCATCTAGAAATATTTCTAAAATTTTATTTCTGAAATAGTAAGTGTGTGTGTGTGTGTGTGTGTGCATTTGCCACTGTTTTCTGTACATGATTGCCTAAATTGAAATTATACCTACTTAAAATATCAGCTAAACTAACTATCACCTCAGTCATTTTACCTGGCTCACAGTGTTTCTCATCTTCTCCATATTTACAGTCTTCATGGCCATCACATTTCCATTTTGCTGATATACACTGACCATTGGAACACTGGAACTGATCTTTGGAACAACTTGTCTCACAATTTCTCTGTCAAAATCACACAAGGCAGTTAACATAAGCTTTTTTTTTTTTGATATTTGCTACTTTTATTTCTTATTTTTTTTATAAACATATAATGTATAATGTATATTTTTATCCCCAGGGGTACAGGTCTGTGAATCACCAGGTTTACACACTTCACAGCACTCACGATAGCACATACCCTCCCCAATGTCCATAACCCCCTCCTCCTCTCCCGATGCCACCTCCCCCCAGCAACCCCCAGTTTGTTTTGCAAGATTAAGAGTCACTTATGGTTTGCCTCCCTCCCAATCCCATCTTGTTTCATTTATTCTTCTCCTATCCCCCTACCCCCCCATGTTGCATCTCCACGTCTTCATATCAGGGAGATCATATGATAGTTGTCTTTCTCCGATTGACTTATTTCACTAAGCATGATACCCTCTAGCTCCATGCACATTGTCGCAAATGGCAAGATTTCATTTCTTTTGATGGCTGCATAGTATTCCATTGTGTATATATACCACTTCTTCGTTATCCATTCATCTGTGGATGGACATCTAGGTTCTTTCTATAGTTTGGCTATTGTAGACATTGCTGCTATAAACATTCGGGTACACATGCCCCTTCAGATCACTGTGTTTGTACCTTAAGGGTAAATACCCAGTAGTGCAATTGCTGGGTCATAGGGTAGTTCTATTTTCAACATTTTGAGGAACCTCCATGTCGTTTTCCAGAGTGGTTGCACCAGCTTGCATTCCCACCAGCAGTGTAGGAGGGTTCCCCTTTCTCTGCATCCTCGTCAGCATCTGTTATTTCCTGACTTGTTAATTTTAGCCATTCTGACTGGTGTGAGGTGATATCTCATTGTGGTTTTGATTTGTATTTCCCTGATGCCGAGGGATGTGGAGCACTTTTTCATGTGTCTGTTGGCCATCTGGATGTCTTCTATGCAGAAATGTCTGTTCATGTCCTCTGCCCATTTCTTGATTGGATTGTTTGTTCTTTGGGTGTTGAGTTTGCTACGTTCCTTATAGATTTTGGATACTAGCCCTTTATCTGATATGTCATTTGCAAATATCTTCTCCCATTCTGTCAGTTGTCTTTTGGTTTTGTGAACTGTTTCCTTTGCTGTGCAAAAGCTTTTGATCTTGATGAAATCCCAATAGTTCATTTTTTGCCCTTGCTTCCCTTGCATTCGCCGATGTTCCTAGGAGGATGTTGCTGCGGCTAAGGTCGAAGAGGTTGCTGCCTGTGTTCTCCTCAAGGATTTTGATGGATTCCTTTCTCACATTGAGGTCCTTCATCCATTTGGAGTCTATTTTTGTGTGTGGTGTAAGGAAGTGGTCCGATTTCATTTTTCTGCATGTGGCTGCCCAATTTTCCCAGCACCATTTATTGAAGAGGCTGTCTTTTTTCCATTGGACATTCTTTCCTGCTTTGTCAAAGATTTGTTGACCATAGAGTTGAGGGTCTATTTCTGGGCTCTCTATTCTGTTCCATTGATCTATGTGTCTGTTTTTGTGCCAGTGCCATGTGTCTTGATGATGACAGCTTTGTAATAGAGCTTGAAGTCCGGAATTGTGATGCCACCAACTTTGGCTTTGTTTTTCAATATTCCTTTGGCTATTCGAGGTCTTTTCTGGTTCCATATAAATTTGAGGATTATTTGTTCCATTTCTTTGAAAAAAATGGATGGTATTTTGATAGGGATTGCATTGAATGTGTAGATTGCTTTAGGTAGCAAGACATTTTCACAATATTTATTCTTCCAATCCAGGAGCATGGAACATTTTTCCATTTCTTTGTGTCTTCCTCAATTTCTTTCATGAGTACGTTATAGTTTTCTGCATATAGATTCCTAGCCTCTTTGGTTAGGTTTATTCCTAGGTATCTTATAGTTTTGGGTGCAATTGTAAATGGGATTGACTCCTTAATTTCTCTTTCTTCTGTCTTGTTGTGTTGGTGTACAGAAATGCAACTGATTTCTGTGCATTGATTTTATATCTTGATACTCTACTGAATTCCTGTACAAGTTCTAGCAGTTTTGGAGTGGAGTCTTTTGGGTTTTCCACAGATAGTATCATAGCATCTGCGAAGAGTGATAGTTTGATTTCTTCTTTGCCGATTTGGATGCCTTTAATTTCTTTTTGTTGTCTGATTGCTGAGGCTAGGACTTCTAGTACTATGTTGAATAGCAGTGGTGATAATGGACATCCCTGCCGTGTTCCTGACCTTAACGGAAAAGCTTTCAGTTTTTCTCCATGGAGAATGATATTTGCGGTGGGTTTTTCATAGATGGCTTTGATAATATTGAGGTATGTGCCCTCTATCCCTACACTTTGAAGAGTTTTGATCAGGAAGGGATGCTGTACTTTGTCAAATGCTTTTTCAGCATCTATTGAGAGTATCATATGGTTCTTGTTCTTTCTTTTATTAATGTGTTCTATCACATTGATTGATTTGCGGATGTTGAACCAACCCTGCAGCCCTGGAATAAATCCCACTTGATCGTGGTGAATAATCCTTTTAATGTACTGTTGAATCCTATTGGCTAGTATTTTGGTGAGAATTTTTGCATCTGTGTTCATCAAGGATATTGGTCTGTAGTTCTCTTGTTTGATGGGATCCTTGTCTGGTATTGGGATCAAGGGGATGCTGGCCTCATAAAATGAGTTTGGAAGTTTTCCTTCCATTTCTATTTTTTGGAACAGTTTCAGGAGAATAGGAATTAGTTCTTCTTTAAATGTTTGGTAGAATTCCCCTGGGAAGCCATCTGGCCCTGGGATTTTGTTTGTTTGGAGATTTTTGATGACTGTTTCAATCTCCTTACTGGTTATGGGCCTGTTCAAGTTTTTTATTTCTTCCTGGCTCAGTTGTGGTAGTTTATATGTCTCTAGGAATGCATCCATTTCTTCCAGATTGTCAAATTTGTTGGCGCAGAGTTGCTCATAGTATGTTCTTATAATTGTCTGTATTACTTTGGTGTTAATTGTGATCTCTCCTCTTTCATTCATGATTTTATTTATTTGGGTGCTTTCTCTTTTCTTTTTGATAAGTGTGACCAGGGGTTTATCAATCTTATTGAGTCTTTCAAAGAACAAGCTCCTAGTTTCATTGATTTTTTCTATTGTTTTTTGGTTTCTATTTCATTGATTTCTGCTCTGATCTTTATGATTTCTCTTCTGCTGGGTTTGGGGTTTCTTTGTTGTTCTTTCTCTAGATCCTTTAGGTGTAGTGTTAGGTTGTGTACTTGAGACCTTTCTTGTTTCTTGAGAAAGGCTTGTACCGCTATATATTTTCCTCTCAGGGCTGCCTTTGTTGTGTCCCACAGATTTTTGAACTGTTGTGTTTTCATTATCATTTGTTTCCATGAATTTTTTCAATTCTTCTTTAATTTCCTGGTTGACCCATTCATTCTTTAGAAGGATGCTGTTTAGTCTCCATGTATTTGGGCTCTTTCCAGCTTTCCTCTTGTGATTGAGTTCTAGCTTCAGTGCGTTGTGGTCTGAAAATATGCAGGGAATGATCCTAATCTTTTTTTTAAAGATTTTTTTTTATTTTTTATTTGTCAGAGCGAGAGAGAGAGAGAGAGGGATCACAGGCAGACAGAGTGGCAGGCAGAGTCAGAGGGAGAAGCAGGCTCCCCGCTGAGCAAGGAGCCCGATGTGGGACTCGATCCCAGGACGCTGGGATCATGACCTGAGCCGAAGGCAGCTGCTTAACCAACTGAGCCACCCAGGCGTCCCACCTAATCTTTTGATACCTGTTGAGACCTGATTTGTGACCCAGGATGTGATCTATTCTGGAGAATGTTCCATGTGCACTAGAGAAGAATATGTATTCTGTTGCTTTGGGATGTAATGTTCTGAAGATATCTGTGATGTCCATCAGGTCCAGTGTGTCATTTAAGGCCTTTAGTTCCCTGTTGATCTTTTGCTTGGATGATCTGTCCATTTCAGTGAGGGGAGTGTTCAAGTCCCCTACTATTATTGTATTATTATTGATGTGTTTCTTTGATCTTGTTATTAATTAGTTGATATATTTGGCTGCTCCCACGTTAGGGGCATAGATATTTAAAACTGTTAGATCTTCTTGTTGGACAGACCCTTTGAGTAGGATATAGTGTCCTTCCTCATCTCTTATTATAGTCTTTGGCTTAAGATCTAATTGATCTGATATAAGGCTTGCCACCCCAGCTTTCTTCTGATGCCCATTAGCATGTTAAATTGTTTCCACCTCCTCACTTTAAATCTGGATGTGTCATCACATCTAAAATGAGTTTTTGTAGACAACATATTGATGGGTTTGTTTTTTATCCATTCTGATACCCTGTGTCTTTTGATTGGGGCATTTAGGCCATTAACATTCAGGGTAACTATTGAGAGATGTGAATTTAGTGCCATTATATTGCCTCTAAGGTGACTGTTACTGTATATTGTCTCTGTACCTTTCTGATCTACTACTTTTAGTCTCTCTCTTTGCTTAGAGGACCCCTTTCAATATTTCCTGTAGTGCTGGTTTGGTGTTTGCAAATTCTTTCAGTTTTTGTTTGTCCTGGAAGCTTTTTATCTCTCCTTCTATTTTCAATGATAGCCTAGCTGGATAGAGTATTCTTGGCTGCATGTTATTCTCATTTAGTGCTCTGAATATATCATGCCATTTCTTTCTGGCCTGCCAGGTCTCTGTGGATAAGTCTGGTGTGAATCTAATATTTTTACCATTGTATGTTACAGACTTCTTTTCCCGGGCTGCTTTCAGGATTTTCTCTTTGTCACTAAGACTTGTAAATTTTACTATTAGGTGATGGGGTGTGGGCCTATTCTTGTTGATTTTGAGGGAGGTTCTCTGCAACTCCTGGATTTTGATGCTTGTTCCCTTTGCCACATTAGGGAAATTCTCTCCAATAATTCCCTCCAATAGACCTTCTGCTCCCCTCTCTCTTTCTTCTTCTTCTGGAATCCCAATTATTCTAATTTTGTTTCGTCTTATGGTGTCACTTATCCTTCAAATTCTCCCCTCGTGGTCCAGTAGCTGTTTGTCCCTCTTTTGCTCAGCTCCTTTATTCTCTGTCATTTGGTCTTCTATATCACTAATTCTTTCTTCTGCCTCATTTATCCTAGCAGTGAGAGCCTCCATTTTTGATTGCACCTCATTAATAGCTTTTTTGATTTCAACTTGGTTAGATTTTAGTTGTTTAATTTCTTCAGAAAGGGCTTTTATATCTCCAGAGAGGGTTTCTCTAATATCTTCCATGCCTTTTTCGAGCCCAGCTAGAACCTTCAGAATCATCATTCTGAACTCTAGATCTGACATATTACCAATGTCTGTTTTGATTAGGTCCCTAGCCTTTGGTACTGTCTCTTGTTCTTTTGTTTGTGGTGATGTTTTCTGCCTTGTCATTTTGTCCAGATAAGAGGATATGAAGGATCAAATAAAATACTAAAAGGGTGGCAAAGACCCCAGAAAAATGCGCTGTAACCAAATCAGAAGCACCCCAAATTGTGGGGGGGAGAAAGGGGATAAAAAGAGGTTCAGAAAAAGAAAAAGAAAGAAAAAAATTTAGAAAATAAAACAAATAAAGAAAAAAATATAAAAAAGAAAGAAAAATATATATTTTAGATAAACTAGTCAAAAAACATTAAAAAAGAAAACGGTAAAAGTTTTTAAAAATTTAGCAGAAGAAGAAAACAGAAAGAAAAACAAATTGAAATAAAAATTTGAATTAACCGCCAAACTAAAGAATCATGGGGAGAAAGCCATGAGTTCCGTGCTTTGCTTTCTCCTCCTCTGGAATTCCGCTGCTGTCCTAGGTATTGAACCTGCTTTCCTTGATAGATGAACTTCGTCCTGGCTGGATATTTTGTTGATCTTCTGGGGGAGGGGCCTGTCGTAGTGACTCTCAACTGTCTTTACCCGAGGTGGAATTGCACCTCCCTTACTGGGGTCCGGACTAAGTAATCGGTTCGGGTTCGCTTTTGGGAGCTTCTGTTCCCTGAACGCTTTCCGTAGAGTTCCGGAGAATGGGAATGAAAATGGCGGCCTCCCAGTCTCTGGCCCGGAGGAGCCACGAGCCCAGGGCCCCACTCCTCAGTGCGCCCCCAAAGAACAGCACCCAATCACTCCCGTATCCCCAGCCTCCAGCTGCGCTCTGAGCTCACCCAGCCTGCAATCGGTTCAAGGTAACCTTGAGCTGAGAGTTCAGTCCTCGGCTTTGTCTCTGTAGCTGGCTTCTCCATTCTAATACCTGCGAGCTCTGCGACACTCCGACACCCCCGATCCTTCTGTGACCCTGCGGGACCTGGGGCCACGCTGACCCTGCGTGGGCTTCACTCCAGTTTAGCCTCTGGAGCAATGTCCCTCAGTGTAACAGACTTTTAAAAGTCCTGATTTTGTGCTCCATTGCTCTGCAGCTTGTCGGGAGCCGGCCCCTCCCCCCGTGGTCTATCTTCCTGTCGTTTTGGATTCACTTCTCTGCCAGTCCTACCTTTCAGAAAGTGGTTGATTTTCTGTTTCTAGAATTGCTGTTCTTCTTCTCTTCGATTTCCCGTTGGATTTGTAGATGTTTGCAATGTTTAGATAAGCTATCTAGCTGATCTCCTGCTACCCGATGTAGTCTCAGCCTGCTACTTCTCCACCATCTTGACTCCTCCAAGCTTTTATTTTTTATTTTTATTTGTTTGAGGAGCAGCGAAGCAATGTTTATTGGGTGATAGTACAAAGCTCCCAAAGAGGAAGGGGACCCAAGAGGGTTGCTGTTGGAGTTTCTAAGTCTAGGTTGGTTTGTTTGTTTGCTTTTTAAATTAACATGTAATGTATAATTTGTTTCAGGGGTACAGGTCTATGAATGATCAGTCTTACACAACTCATAGCACTCACCATAGCACATACCCTCCCCAATGTCCATACTCCAGACACCCTAACCCTCCCTGCCCTCTTCCCACAGAAGCCCTCAGTTTGTTCCTGAGATTAAAAGCATATAACATAAGCTTTTCGACAAACATATACAAGCCCGAAAGACAGCTAGAAACCTTATGAACAGAAACCTAGAAGTGTAGAAACCATGACTAGCACATACAAGAAGCTCAGATGGTCATTTAAGTCCATGGTTGTATATAACAAAAGAATAACAATTTTCTATTTTCATTGTCTTTGCGAGTCATAATAAAACAGAAAAATGAGAAAAGAACTAGATCCCATAGTTCTATCATATCAATTGCTCTGAGGAGATCATTTTCCAATAGACAGTTATGGGATAATTTAATTTTAAGATAATTATAGGTGACAATTAAGATTGTGGGGGGAAATTAAGTATTAAAAAATTATTTCTAAGCAAGTACATTCAGTTCATTGCAAATGGAATGACAGGATGAATGTGAAGCAAAGAACGCAAAGGCAAATCTGTTTTGTGTTAGCAGAACTTCCCCACATGTCCTTCCTTTCTCCTTCCCATGCCTTTTCCTCGCTACCTGTCCCTTCACAGATCAGTTGTTGTTTATAATCCTTACTGATCTTCCAACATTTGTTGTTAAAGAACTGTGAAATGAACTGTCACAATTGTCACTTCTACTAGCTGCATACAGATTTTATTTGGAATTCAAACAAGACAGTAGTAGATATATTTTTGGGTACCTTTCTTTTTTTTTTTCATTTTATTTTATTTTATTTCTTTTCAGTGTTCCAAAATTCATTGTTTATGCACCATACCCAGTGCTCCACGCAATACATGCCCTCCATAATACCCATCACAACTGTAGAAAACAAGGAATATAAATTAAAATTACATGAAATTCAGTTCCAGTAGAAAAGGGATCATGTCTGTATGGATAGGGATCATGTGTGTTTGTGAACCAAATATCTAATACTGTGCCATGATTTAAAGAACTGCTTAGAAAGTATTTGTAGAATTGATGATTGTCTCAGCACTAAAGGAATTTAAGTAAAATAGTTCTATAACAAATGGCACTGGTATATCTGTTTTGTCAACAATATAGAAGATTGCGCTTCCAGATACTTTTTCTATCAGAAGACTTCAATCTAAAATAAATTACAGTATTGTTGATGAGTGTGTGTGTCTATATTTTCAGGTTATTTAATTATCATTTTAGATTCTTAAAAGCATACAGAAAGAAATAGAATAATGAACCTCATGGGCCCATCATTTAACAATGATCAACACTTCACTATTCATGTTTCATATATCCTCCTCCACCACATTTATTTATAGTCTGGATTACTTAACACAATAACGATAATATTAGAACATTAATAATATCACAAAATTTGCAAAAATTCTTTAGTATAAAGTCATTCCCAATCAATATCCAAAATATTCTCATTTTTAAAACTATATTAAGATACTATTTGGTAGAATAAAGTTCTAAAAGAAGTTTACACTTTGAATGTGGCCTGAGTTTCTTTAAATGAATGACTATCTCCCATTCTCCTAGGTTTTTTGTTTGTTCGTTTGTTTGTTTGTTTGTTTGAATGCCATTTACTACTTGAAGACACTAGGTTATTTGTTCTGTTGAATGCTTCCGGTTCTGAATTTGGCTGATTGAATCCTAAAAAAGATAGTTTTGTGACATCTAAAGTGACTAATGAGATTTTTGTTTTTTAAAAGTAATATTATAAACACATGTATTTTTATACATGTATTGTATTTCTATCCATCACAGTCACTTTTTTTTTTCTGATATTCAAGTTGTCCCATTGATTAGCAGAAAATCCCTTCAATTAGCTCCTATGTATTCTGGACGTTATAGTAATAGTCTTGTTCTGGCTTAACAAGATGTTAGTGGCTCATTTTGTCAATTTCCTTTTTCAGATGTAGAACTGGACATTTCTCAAAGGAGTTTTGTCTCCTTTAATTGGAAAATGGTATTTAGAGGCCACTATGTGAATGTTAGGGTCAATCTATAAAGCTGAGATATCATCAGTTTAGCTAGGAATTATATATTTTTAGAAAGAGTACGATATATCAAAATCTCTTACTGATACTTGTGAATTTAATATTACAGAATTTTTATTTACTTTTTTTTCCTACATTGGTATCTCCTTTCTTTTACTTAAAATTCTGAGTGTGAATAATATGAAAACAACTAAGCACTCGATCTATCCTATTCTCAATATATGCAAGCTTCAAATTAACAAAACCAATATTATTACCAAATATATGAATACAGTTTAATATTCATTTGCATTTTTTGTCCACACAATGCAATATACTTCATGCAGAGGCTATATACTGTACTTTAAAGTCACTTTAAATAATTCTTTTCTGCTATTAATGTGATACACAATGACATTGATCCAAGATATTATTATTGTTTAGCTGGATATGAACAAGCTAATTACATTATCAATTAACATCCTTATAAAACCTCACAATTTTATCTTTTGTTTCTAAGATGAGAGTATCCTGTGTATAATTGGCTTTCTAGCCATTTGTTCTGCTCACTTTTTTTTTTTTTTAAGATTTTATTTATTTATTTGACAGAGATCACAAGTAGGCAGAGAGGCAGGGAGAAAGAAGAAAGCAGACACTCTGCTGAGCAGAGAGCCCAACACTGAGCTCAATCCCAGGACCCTGGGATCAGGACCTGAGCCGAAGGCAGAGGCTTAATCCACTGAACCAACCCCCCTGTTCAGTTCACTGTTTTGTTTGCTTCTTTGTTTGTCAATGTAACCTGGCATTCTAAACCTTAAAAAGAAAAGAGGAATCAACTGCCTGTAGTGTTAGACACTTCATTACTTACAGACTATACTAAATGGCTGTAAACATAGAGGAAGACCACCTTTAAGACTGGGTGCGGTGCATAAACAATGAATCTTGGGACACTGAAAAAATAAAGTTAAATTAAAAAAATTAAAAACAAAATTAAAAATAAAAGAAAGTAATTTAGATTCCCTAGGGGCATTATCATGCAAATGTCTGAGTAATAGAGTACTAGTCAGCCATCAAGCAACTACATAACTTCCATTAATTTAGGGCATGAGATAAATGGTGTTAATAAGAATATCTAATCTACTTTCATTTGAATTAATATTTTGAAAAAGAAGGTTTTCAGTCTGTTTACGTACCTTGGGATATCTAGTGAATATCATGGAAGATGAAATCATAAGCCTTAAGCAGTATATCCTTACCTCTTGAGGTTTCAGGGATTACACAGGGTGGGTGAAACAAACTTCCATGGTATGTATGAGTTTATGTGAAAAGTGTTTCATTGGCTAACATTCAAAATAATTCTTGAATAAAAGGATACTAAGTAAATATGTAGCTGGGCAATGTAAGAGTTTAGCTCCCCTATGAATTTTTTTTTTTAATTTTGTTTTGACTTGTTTGTGAATAGCCCCATGAATATAAGTGGTATTTTTCAATTTCTCCCAAGAGACCTTTGCAACCCCCAAGATTTAGGTTTTCTGGCCTTTAGGTGAGAAGTTAAAAACATTTGTTTCCAAAATGTAGGCTCCTGAATGTGACTGGGGACTTTTCCAACACAGTGTGAGAATGGAGAAGTGTCCAATCTTAATAAGGATACCTGAAGACTGGGGAAGAACCAGTCTGCGTGGGTTCTATAAATAGTAGAGACTTACAATGTCTACCAAAGACGCAGAAAATCAGTTGAATGAGTAAGGAAGTTTGACCTGAAACACAGAAACCTCTAGAATAGCAGAGAACATTCTCTCTAGGCAAACACAGAGTCAATGGGATGACCTTCATGAGGGGAAGGTTCATATGTGAGAACTTCCAGAGCAGCAGAGCTCTCAAAATTCATTGTACCCTAGAACGAAACATTGTGGCCACTGAGGACCAGACACTTCATTTTTCCTTTATCTCTGAGTGGGACTGATTTCACCAGCTCTGTGTTCCTGATATTAATATGGAAAATCATTAACCAAAAAAATCATGAATAGTGACTATTACTGGACTTTTCTCTATTTGAAAGTAAAGGATTACAATTCACTTTAGATTTGATTGATAAAAAAGATATTAAGTGTGCATCATATACTTTAAAAAAAAAAGATTTATGGACTAATTAACAGCTGAGACACAAATATATAGAGGCATAAATAATAAATTATGTGAAACATTGTAAGTGTTAACACAGTCTAAGTTTCTAGAATCATCCAGAAATATTCCAAAGTTTTTCACATAGACCTTATTATAAATGGGTTGTGATTCATCATCTAAGCAAAGCTGAACCTGTGGTTTCATGAAAATTGATGACCCACATCGAAGTCTATAAGGGTGTATCTATTGAGGAAAGAGATTGGGGAGAAGAAACTGTTTAAAATTCATAAAAATATTAGTCTTGACTATAAATATTGCAGCAAATATGAACAAATTCACAGATGGCAAAGGCACCAGCTACAGGGAATACAGTTTCCAAACATCTTATTCCCAATCCAGCCATTCACCACTTGAGGTAAAACAGATTATAAAATTAACTGTCAATAGCAGCACAAGAGCTATTCCCTGCGCTGGTGTGTGCCACACAGCACGTAGATATAATACTACTTATCTCATTGTGTCAGGAGTAAAGTGCATTTCAGAACTGTCCACATCACACCTCACTGGATTGAATAATAATAATTATAAATGTGACTCTAAAGAACTTTCTTTTTTGTTTGTCTTGGCAAAGTGGCTTACCTCGTCAGAGCCATCTGCACAGTCAAAATCTCCATCACACCAGAACCTTGAAGAAACGCAGTCCCCATTGGCACAGAGAAAATCTTTCAGTGTGCAGGTCTGCGGCTCTGGGGACACAAAAAAATTCACAGGTTTATTCTATTATATGCAACTGCATTCTAAATTTATATGACATATAGTATGAGGTAGCATTAAGAAAAAAGAGGTTAGGGGCGCCTGGGTGGCTCAGCGGTTAAAGCCTCTGCTTTCGGCTCATGTCATGATCCTGGGATCAAGCCCCGCATCGGGCTCTCTGCTTAGTGGGGAGCCTGCTTCCTCCTCTCTCTGTCTCTCTGCCTGCCTATCTGCCTACTTGTAATCTCTATCTGTCAAATAAATAAATCTTAAAAAAAAAAAAGAGGTTAGCCAAGCAGAACCAATAAATTGTTTGGAAAAAAGTGTTTCATGAAGCATCTTTGGGACATAATATAATGATTTTTTCACAATTTTTTTAAAGTCATGAATAGAAAGTGGTATTTCAGAAAAAAAAATTATAAAAGACAACAGATAGTCCACTGTTTAGTAAAAATGTAACATCAAAGTAAAATGAAAGACATACTCTCAATAAATGCTGAAAAAGCATTTGACAAAGTTCAGCATCCCTTCCTGATCAAAACTCTTCAAAGTGTAGGGATAGAGGGCACATACCTCAATATTATCAAAGCCATCTATGAAAAACTCACCGCAAATATCATTCTCCATGGAGAAAAACTGAAAGCTTTTCCGTTAAGGTCAGGAACACGGCAGGGATGTCCATTATCACCACTGCTATTCAACATAGTACTAGAAGTCCTAGCCTCAGCAATCAGACAACAAAAAGAAATTAAAGGCATCCAAATCGGCAAAGAAGAAATCAAACTATCACTCTTCGCAGATGCTATGATACTATCTGTGGAAAACCCAAAAGACTCCACTCCAAAACTGCTAGAACTTGTACAGGAATTCAGTAGAGTATCAAGATATAAAATCAATGCACAGAAATCAGTTGCATTTCTGTACACCAACACAACAAGACAGAAGAAAGAGAAATTAAGGAGTCAATCCCATTTACAATTGCACCCAAAACTATAAGATACCTAGGAATAAACCTAACCAAAGAGGCTAGGAATCTATATGCAGAAAACTATAACGTACTCATGAAAGAAATTGAGGAAGACACAAAGAAATGGAAAAATGTTCCATGCTCCTGGATTGGAAGAATAAATATTGTGAAAATGTCTTGCTACCTAAAGCAATCTACACATTCAATGCAATCCCTATCAAAATACCATCCATTTTTTTCAAAGAAATGGAACAAATAATCCTCAAATCTATATGGAACCAGAAAAGACCTCGAATAGCCAAAGGAATATTGAAAAACAAAGCCAAAGTTGGTGGCATCACAATTCCGGACTTCAAGCTCTATTACAAAGCTGTCATCATCAAGACAGCATGGCACTGGCACAAAAACAGACACATAGATCAATGGAACAGAATAGAGAGCCCAGAAATAGACCCTCAACTCTATGGTCAACAAATCTTTGACAAAGCAGGAAAGAATGTCCAATGGAAAAAAGACAGCCTCTTCAATAAATGGTGCTGGGAAAATTGGGCAGCCACATGCAGAAAAATGAAATTGGACCACTTCCTTACACCACACACGAAAATAGACTCCAAATGGATGAAGGACCTCAATGTGAGAAAGGAATCCATCAAAATACTTGAGGAGAACACAGGCAGCAACCTCTTTGACCTTAGCCACAGCAACATCCTCCCAGGAACATCGGCAAAGGCAAGGGAAGCAAGGGCAAAAACGAACTATTGGGATTTCATCAAGATCAAACGCTTTTGCACAGCAAAGGAAACAGTTCACAAAACCAAAAGACAACTGACAGAATGGGAGAAGATATTTGCAAATGACATACCAGATAAAGGTCTAGTATCCAAAATCTATAAGGCACTTAGCAAACTCAACACCCAAAGAACAAACAATCCAATCAAGAAATGGGCAGAGGACATGAACAGACATTTCTGCAAAGAAGACATCCAGATGGCCAACAGACACATGAAAAAGTGCTCCACATCCCTTGGCATCAGGAAATTCAAATCAAAACCACAATGAGATATCACCTCACACCACTCAGAATGGCTAAAATTAACAAGTCAGGAAATGACAGATGCTGGCGAGGATGTGGAGAAAGGGGAACCCTCCTCCACTGTTGGTGGGAATGCAAGCTGGTGCAACCACTCTGGAAAACAGCATGGAGGTTCCTCAAAATGTTGAAAATAGAACTACCCTGTGACCCAGCAATTGCACTACTGGGTATTTACCCTAAAGATACAAACACAGTGATCTGAAGGGGCACATGTACCCGAATGTTTATAGCAGCAATGTCTACAATAGCCAAACTATAGAAAGAACCTAGATGTCCATCAACAGATGAATGGATAAAGAAGAAGTGGTATATATACACAATGGAATACTATGCAGCCATCAAAAAAAATGAAATCTTGCCATTTGCGATGACGTGGATGGAACTAGAGGGTATCATGCTTAGTGAAATAAGTCAATTGGAGAAAGACAACTATCATATGATCTCCCTGATATGAGGACATGGATACGCAACATGGGGGGTTAGGGGGATAGGAGAAGAATAAATGAAACAAGATGCGATTGGGAGGGAGACAAACCATAAATGACTCTTAATCTCACAAAACAAACTGGGGGTTGCTGGGGGGAGGTGGGGTTGGGAGAGGGGGAGGGGGTTATGGACATTGGGGAGGGTATATGCTATCGTGAGTGCTGTGAAGTATGTAAACCTGGCGATTCACAGACCTGTACCCCTGGGGATAAAAATACATTATATGTTTATAAAAAAAAAAAAAAAATTGGAAGGGGAGGTGAACCATAAGAGACTATGGACTCTGAAAAACAACCCGAGTGTTTTGAAGGGGTGGGGGTGGGAGGTTGGGGAACCAGGTGGTGGGTAATAGGGAGGGCACGTATTGCATGGAGCACTGGGTGTTGTGCAAAAACAATGAATACTGTTATGCTGAAAAAAAAAATTATAAAAAAAAAGTAAAATGAAAGACATAGAAATCTACATATTACATAATAACAAATCTTTTTCAGCTGTTGGAATCCTGTCATTTTTATGTATTTAAGTAAGTAAGACGTTTTGTGACCCTGTACTCATGGGGCTATTTACTAATTGAGTAGTAAGTCCAGCCTTTGACTCCTGACTTCTATTTTGCATTCTAATGACTTTTAATTCGTCAATTTTGTCTCCAGAAAATCTCGAGCTCATTAAAAAAAGAAGGGTACATGGGGATATTTTTGGACATATCTGTGTGGGTAAGAGTGGAAGGGACAGGAGGAGGCTCTCTTTTTAATAATTGCCTCTTTGTTTATGCAATGTTTTGCGGATGTTCTGTATCAATTACCTGCCATTTTAGATAATTTGCCAGTTATTGATTTAATTATGATCCATCATCTTCCACACAGGATATAAACCAAAGAGTATGACTTGCTACTTGGCTTACCTCTGATATGGAGTATGTTTCCTCTGAACAATGAAATAGGATTTTAGGAATTTTTCCCTGTGGGTAATCGATATGACCGCTAGAGATCATCTCTTGTTTAGTTCTTGTTCTCTAAATAGAACTGATATCTGGCATGAGGGAAGATCCCTTTTTGTTTTCTCTACTCATTAACTCTATTTACAGCTGTCTCACAAACACTAATCCTTTTACTCAAGTGAAGTAGGAATAACAGACATTTAATTTAAGGAGTATCCATATGAAGCCTAATTTTCTGCATAAAGATTGTGGCTCTTTCAGCCTGCTTTTGAATATTGCTCTACACAATCACTCAGTTTCTAGCTGTCAGGTAATGGCATCAATGTTTGGTATCATGAAGGCTCTTCTATTTCCATAGAAAAATCCCTTCTGAGATGAGTGTAATATGGAAAGTGTAATATGTATCAGCATTTTGTTCTGCTTTGGGACTTACTTTCGTCTACAGTGTGAATTTCAGTCTATGAGTAAGACAAAATGTTATTCAGTGGGATGAGAAAAAGCCACTTAACAGGAGGATCCTCCTCATTTCTCTGCATTCCTTTGTTTAGTGAGCATGACAACTACAGTTTCTCCTTTTGTCTTTGCATTATATGTACTTACACCACATTTTAATCTTAAAAAACAATGGTCCTAATACTAATATCACTACTTAAGAATAATAATTTCTACCAACTAGTGATTGCTTATTTGTTGTTAAGCACTAGGTGAAGTTAATACTAAGCACAGGAATTAACTCAACAATTAATCCTAACAACTGTATGAGGTAGGTACTATTATAGGACGCTTTCATCAATGAGTAAACTGAGGCACAGAGAGGAAAAAGAACTTTCTCCCAATCACCCTGATGGCAGAAGAGCTAGTATTGAACTTGAACCTACACAATCTGATATTAGGGCCTGTACTCTTTACTACTAGGCCATACCATTGTCCTCCATACTACTTAGGAAATAAGGTGTTCCCATATTACAGAGATAACAATAAAGCCCAGAGATCAAGTTACTTGTTGAAGAATGGCTAGCAATGTCTAGTTCCTTTAAAAATAAAAATTACAAAATTAAAAAATTTCTCTTATTATTCCTCCATACTGAATCCATTTCACCCTCCTGTTTGCAGACATGCAGTTTTCTTCTTAGGGAAAACAAATTATAGTGAAATTAATAAATTAATTAATAAAGAAGTGCTTAATCCATTTAATAGTGGTAAATAACAATCAAAATGATTTTCATTAAAGAATTAGAGAGTATTTTTAAACACATTGTATTTAAATGTTTATAAGTAACAGCAGTAGAAATACCGAATTTCATAGAGTTGGAGGTATCTGGATGGGATTTTTTTTTTCCTTTAATATTTTAACTTGACTTTATCTTAATGTGTGTTCATTAAAGTGTGTTCATCATACGCCAAACAACAATGACTTCACAAACTTTGACACACTTTGCTATAGGAGGGGTTGAAGGTTGTTGATCTAAGATGATAACAAGTTATGTTATAAAATATTTCAAAGCATTTGACCAATAATTCCACAGAACGGTTGTTCTATAGAGACTTTGTTAACATCATTAATTATTCTAATATGAGCACAGAGGTATGGAGTGATTTGTTGAAATGCTGTAAGTTTCTAGCATGCTTTTAAGAATGCCAGCAAAACCACTTCTGAATAATAATCATCAGTTATTTATGCATAAGTGTCATCAAGGAATGGGATAGCTATAGCTAGTCTGTTTTTAACTCTCATCTATATGCCTCAGAATCTTTTGCCACTGGGTGTCTCAAAAGGAAACTCTCTCTTGAGGAAAAGGTAATTTAGTTATGAAAGAAGGTTCTGAGGGATTATATTCTCTTATGGTTTCTTACCTTTGTTCTTTTTCGGATAAAGTATAAGACCAATTTTAGATCTTGGAATGATAGTTAGCATTTTTCTTGTTAAAAACAAAATTAGCAAAATGATTTTATCTGGAAGATAACCCATTTGGAAAGAAAACTTGAGTGTGAAAATTTCCCCAGTATTTCCAAAATGTGTTTCTCACATTAAGTTTCTCTGATACTACCTATGTCCCCAGATCTAAAGTTAGATAGGGAACCTCATGCATGAATAATTCACCAGGTTTCCATAAATCTTACCTAAACATGCCAAATTAACAAAAAGAAGCCTTTGCAGGACATCTTTTGGAAGGTCGATCTGGATTCTATAGTAAGGAAAAGTCACTTCCCTCAATACTAAAGGAGGCAAAAACATACAGGCTCAGAACTGAAAAGAGCTTTGGAAGCCATCTTGCACAAAATTGAAGAAACTAAGTTTAGAAAATAAAAGTGACTTTCAAAGCCACAGTGTTAGTGGCAGAGCAGAAAGTCTTTCAGACTTCAATTTCTCTGCTGAGTATATTATCATAAACCCTTGGTGATAAGTTCAAAAGTTATATGAATGTGGGTGTAAGCATCTGAGGAGAATTTTTAGAATACAATTAGTATAACTGACATGCTATACAAATAATCTTCTGATATAAATTCAGTGTGAAAGTACTAGAAATTCAAATAAGGCAGACACAGCATGTCTCTCTACAAAAACCTTAATCTGGTTGATCAAGTTTTTTGGTGCTTTTAAATCTATTGGATTGTTAGTTACTTCTTAATAATGCAAAGATGTAAAATAATTTATTTTGCACATCGATTAGTTAGAGGACATACCTGCCATATATATTGTATTTGTTGCTGATAAAGATAGTATAAATGATAGATTCGTCAGATATTTCCAAACCTTTGATACAGATGACAAAATAACTTCAAAAATAAAAAAAAAAATTTCTTGTTTTTAAGAGGTTAAATCATTGTTGGAGCACAGTGTCCCTGCTGAACACTTAACAAGGGAAATCATCAGCAGACGATGAAAAAATGACAATGGACTAATTATCCCATATAAAATAAAAAAGTAGAAAGCATAATGGATTTAAAACATCATTGTAGTTAATTGCTCCACTATGATTCAGATTCTTCCAATATCTATGCCTGGAGTATTTCCAACACAATTTAAAGAATAAACTCATTATATCAGATTCATAAACAAGTAAGTCCAAAAGTGATTTTAACAATACATTGCTAATATTATAAATGTGTCAGGCCCTGTGCTGGACCCTGAGAAATATCCCTGCTCCCTACACTATTTCCAGATATTTAAATAGGAACTAAGATACATGCAAAAAAGAAACGAGTGGTATAATGGAATGCAGGGGAGTGGTTGGTTGACAGAATATGGTCAAATTAAAAAAAAAGATGCTGTTGTTGTTTTTAACTCTAAGACTAATTTATTATCTCTGCTATACTTCTCTACTTAATATTTTCCAAAAATAACCACCAAATGTGAACCAAAATGCACACAATTGACTAATGATATTTAGAAAATGTGTAACAGTATACTGTTATCATCTATATACATATTAAAATTAAATTTATATATGTGATGTGTTATATAGAGAGTTGTGATCACAATATGTAAATAGTAATTTATATGTATATATAATAATAATTTTATTTTAATTATATACATGAAATTATAATAGTTTCAATAGATAATGAGAAATTGCAAATATCTTGATAGCATTTTATATGGGAGCAGTATCTTTTCTAAAGATGACTTCCATATGACCAATTTCTAGATGTTTTATATAGTTATTATGTATTATTTTCTCTTTCTTCATCAACTGAGCTTCTGTCCATGTAGAACTGCTAGTATTTTCGATGTTTGAACATTCTCATTTCTTTGGGTCTATTCATATGCTATCTTCAAACACCACCCAGTTATCTAGATCCCTCAGTCCTTCCTCTTACACATTCTTACACGTTTACCATGTTACCAGTTCTCTGATACTTGTCCTGTGTATGCCCTCTATCCTACCATGTCACAACTATAACATGCTTCCTTCTTGTTCACTGTCATTAGTCCCCTGCAAATTCATCAATGTTGCTATCTTATGCCACATGACCAGAATGAATGGGAACTAAAATTGAGTCACGTATAATTGGGTATTTTATACTGAAATGCTTGGTATTGTAGCCACTCTCTTGCTTTTTCTTAAGGGTTCTGTGGCTACAGTGCTTTATCACTAACTTTTTCCGGTGATGAGTGAGAGGTGTGTTCCTTCTTGTGTTCTTACCTAAAAAATGGACTTTTAGGAGTTGCCAGCAAAATCATTCTCAGCCACCTAGAAAACCCCAGCAGACTCAGAAACAGGTTATTTCCACCCTTCATTTTTCTTCCCCTTCTTCTCCAGTTTAGCAGTAACCTAACTTCTCACACAATTTCAATAACCCCTTGAACAAAGGATTTTCAAAGATGTAAGTTTCCAACGTTAACTTCTTACTTCCCCTCTCCTGTTCTCAACATCCTTCAGTCTTAAGGCACTTCTTCTCAGGTGTCTTATTGACAAGTAACACTCAAGGTATCTAAAATTAAGCTAAATAGTTTTCTGTATATTTAAGCTCTGAAACAGAAGTGAATTAAACAGAAAGTGTGTATATAATTGCTTCATTTTTGTATTTGATCTTCTATTCCTGCCACTGGAATTTTAATCACTGGATAGAATCTGAAAACCTGCTTTACAAAAGAATCTGGAACACTCTAATGACTCTTTGAGATATATATATATATATATATATATTTTTTTTTTTTAAAGATTTTATTTATTTGAGAGAGAGATAGAGACAGTGAGAGAAGGAACTCACACCAGGGAAGTGAGAGGGGGAGAAGCAGGCATCCCACTGAGCAGGGAGCCTGATGCAGGGCTCAATCCCAGGACCCTGGGATCATGACCTGAGTTGAAGGCAGATGCTTAAGGACTGAGCCACCCAGGCACCCCTCTTTGCAATATTTTTTACCTTTTTAAAGAGTAAGATCAGTTGAGGTATCTATATGTGAAGGAATAATAAAAGGTCCCCAAATCAGAGTATTCCATAATCCTAATGATCCAGAGATTTCATACTTAATGTACCTGATGCTCAAACAACAGTCAGATTAAGTTTCAAAAGTTAATTTTCAAAAAAATTGATAATTTGCAAACTGAATCTCCAAGCGGTTTATAAAGGCTGTGACTCTACTAATTATACACTTTTGTAGAAAATGTTCCTATGTTTTAATATAACAATATCTATTTCATTTCCTGTGTCTTGGGAAATGAATACTCTTAGTCCAATGTGTAAGAGTAGACACTATAGTTATCATCGAATCCTTTCTGGAAGTAAGCAGAATATAAATATGTAATAAAAGGAATTTGATTATTATCTTATTTTAAAACATGACTATATTGCATTCTTTGTTTAAACAGCACTGTGAGAAAGTGCTGGTAGGAAATATATTCAGAAATTAATGCTAGAATATAAAGATGCTGTCACAATTTTACATACTGCAATACTTTTTAGAAAATAAAATTGTTGGACAATTATTGTCTTTTAAATTTATTACATAAAAATGCAGGAGGCAGATGATGATAATAGTGTTATTCTATTTTCAGAGAAAAGCATCCTGAATACATATGGTGTTCACCACTCCAGAGAGAATAAATGATATTTCGCTGAAAGATGCTCATGGGTAAATTTGTAGTGTAAAAGGATTTGAGACTGAAATGAAATGAATACCATCCGCTAAAGAATGATATGTTTTGTTCTGTCTCCACATCATTCAGCCCTTTGTATGAACTTGCATCAAGGGCTCACTTCATTGCATGCTAATGGGTTGCGTTAAACCTCATGATACTTTCATACCAATTCTGATAACTATAAGAAAATAACTCCCAGTATGTGCATTTCAATAATTCTACCATTTGAGATTCAGGTCAATTTAGTCTGGATATTCTTGCCCAAATGTGAATATATGTATAAAAATGTAAGCTGCAGGACAGATAGGTTCAAATTCATACCTTAACTGAACTAAAAATTGCTATCCTGCTTATTGAATATGCTGTCAAGCTCACAGTGTTCTCAAGCAAGAGTTACTTACTACAGTTTTCTTCATCTGAATTATCACTGCAGTCATTTTGGCTATCACACCGCCAGTGATCTGGAATACAGTTGTTGTTTCTACACTGGAATTCGTGAGGCCCACAAGTCTTTTTATCTGTAAGAGAAAGAGCCAGGTTTGTGGTGTTGAATTCCATGAAGACATCCTTCATAATACCCTCACTGCCATGCCAAATCCAGGGTATATGACATTTCCTCAGACCTTAATTCAGTTACTAACTGAGAAGCATCTTGAGGAAAAGCTGAAGACAAGTGCTAAATAAAATTCATGCTAATGTCTTGTTTTATGTTATTTTCTAGTCATGCTTTCATCACTAGTTAATTATAAAGCAACTGATTGGCCCACCCACATAAAGTCAACATAAATCAATAAAAAAAATCAAAACTATTAAGAATTAACATTCTCTATAAGGAACTTAGCAAACTCAACACCCAAAGAACAAACAATCCAATCAAGAAATGGGCAGAGGACATGAACAGACATTTCTGCAAAGAAGACATCCAGATGGCCAACAGACACATGAAAAAGTGCTCCACATCACTCGGCATCAGGGAAATACAAATCAAAACCACAATGAGATATCACCTCACACCAGTCAGAATGGCTAAAATTAACAAGTCAGGAAATGACAGATGCTGGCGAGGATGTGGAGAAAGGGGAACCCTCCTCCACTGTTGGTGGGAATGCAAGCTGGTGCAACCACTCTGGAAAACAGCATGGAGGTTCCTCAAAATGTTGAAAATAGAACTACCCTATGACCCAGCAATTGCACTACTGGGTATTTACCCTAAAGATACAAACATAGTGATCCGAAGGGGCACGTGTACCCGAATGTTTATAGCAGCAATGTCTACAATAGCCAAATTATGGAAAGAACCTAGATGTCCATCAACAGATGAATGGATAAAGAAGATATGGTATATATACATAATGGAATACTATGCAGCCATCAAAAGAAATGAAATCATGCCATCTAGTTCCATGGATGGAACTAGAGCGTATCATGCTTATTGAAATAAGTCAATCGGAGAAAGACAACTATCATATGATCTCCCTGATATGAGGACATGGAGAAGCAACATGGGGGGGTAGGGGGATAGGAGAAGAATAAATGAAACAAGATGGGATTGGGAGGGAGACAAACCATAAATGACTCTTAATCTCACAAAACAAACTGGGGGTTGCTGGGGGGAGGTGGGATTGGGAGAGGGGGAGGGGGCTATGGACATTGGGGAGGGTAAGTGCTATGGTGAGTGCTGTGAAGTGTGTAAACCTGGCGATTCACAGACCTGTACCCCTGGGGATAAAAATACATTATATGTTTATTAAAAAAAAAAATTGGAAGGGGAGGCGAACCATAAGAGACTATGGACTCTGAAAAACAACCTGAGGGTTTTGAAAGGTCAGGGGTGGGAGGTTGGGGGAACAGGTGGTGGGTTTTGCACGTTTTGCAGGGAGCACTGGGTGTTGTGCAAAAAGAATGAATACTGTTACGCTGTTATGCTGAAAAAATAAATAAAATGGAAAAAAAAAAAAAACAATTAACATTCTCTTTAGCACTCCTTCCCTAAGCCATCTTCTATTTCTTCTGTAAGGCAGCAGAAAGAAATGGTTATTAGTCAGAACCTGAGATTTTCATCTTACCTTTCTCCCTACCTATCAACTGATCTAAACTCAGATAGTATAATAAAATCTAACGTGTACAGACCTTGAAAAATAATAAAGTGCCATCTCACTTGAACTTCTAAATAATCCCACTGGGTGTAAGGACTGTTATTAACTAGACTTTCACTTCACAGATGACAAAAGACAGACTTAGAGTTTAGAAGCTTGATGAATTTTTACTATCTTTAAATGGCATAGTCAATATATGTATTTGTGTTTTTTTACTCTTGCTTTAGTAGTCTTTACAACATAATCTGTGTCCAAAATGGAGCCAGATTCAGAATGCATACAGTAAGAGTTTATTTAAAGTTAGATTACTCATTCTTAAATTTCTATAAGAGTAATAGCTAACTATATATAGTCTAAAGCACTGCATCTTAAACTTCAATGTACATATATATAAATTACTTGGGAATTTTGCTAAAATGAAGACAGTGATTGAGTAGATCTGGATTTCTAAGAAGCTCTCCAGTGATGACATTCTCCTTAGGTCTATGAAATATAGTGAGTAGCAAGGACCTGAAACATAAAGATGGGATAAATTCAATAATATAATGATAATAAAATTATAAATGTCAATGTATAATTTAGGACACATTCTCCTTTCATATACTTAGATCAACTCCATATTCTTCCCTGTATTAGAGATCTGCTGTGAGTTTAACAATTCAGACTAGTAAAATAAATTAATTAAAGGAGAAGATAAGCTATTTGTTACTAGTTGCTACTCTTTATCTTAAAATGTGTCTTATAAAATTCAAACTCAGATATTATGAAAGCAAAAGTGATTTAGATATAATTAGAAAATTAAATAATGAACATCTTTTGAGGATCCAACCCACCTCTTGGTAAGCGTTTTCATAAACATGATCATATTCAATTCTCGTAACATCCCTCAGAAGTATTGTTACATGCATTTAAATGAATGAGAAAATAACTCTCAAAGAGTTTAAGTAATTTCTCCAATATTACAAAAGGTATTAAATGGCAATGGAGAAGTTTATATCCAGATCTTACTCCAAAAAATTTTAACATTTCTGTGGAAATTCTCGAGACAGAATTCAAATTTTTCAAACTTGTCAAATTTGTCTACAGATAGATAGATATCTTTATATATGTCCATATATAAAGAGCCTATATGTTCCTTCCTTCTTCCCTCCCTTTCTTTGTAGCAGCCTACCTGCCTGCTAACGATTACTCAGATCCCAACTTCTGTCACACAGTGCTACGTTTGGTGATATATCTTTTTTGCCTATGTTACACCTAAATTTAGATTTAAAAATTAGCTTAAAATTTGTAGATGCTCTAACAGAGCATTTGGCACATTTCACTCCATCAAGAATTGTGTTACGATGATTGGAAACTTAAATAATGACCATTGAAAATATGGGATTTAAGGTTTGGTACTGAACTTTGTATATGGTCGTTATATTTTGGCATTTAAAACAAAATTCTCTGAGACCACTATTCTATGTTTGTTTAATATAGCTTTATTTATTCTTCTTTCTGTGTTGCTTGCATTATTTTAAGTATTGTTTTAAAATTTTAGAATATAAGAAAGTCAGAAAGATCAGACCTGATCATACAAATAGACCATAGGACCTAGTACTACAACATTAGCCCCAAGCAATTTCCCATGGATACAAAGTATCGAAACAAGTATTTTTGAGGTTTTTTTTCTGCATCCTGTTTGTACTTTTTTCCTCCTATGTTAAATATTTGTATCATATTTTGTGTTTGAAAGAGATCTGCATTTATTTCTTAACAAAAACAAGTTACAGTTCATTGCAAAGATTTCCATTTGGGCATGCAAAAACAGTAACATTGAAAGGTTAATTGCCTTATGCAAGGTTATTCAAATTTTATGTTTCCAAATTATTTAACTTTTTGATCCATGACATTGTTTATACAAATTACAAATGCAAACTATACAATCCGTACAGCCTTGTTCTGTATTTAAAGTCTCCCTTGAGATTAATGCAAATATAAATATAAGTATATTTTTAATAGGAAAATGTATGATCAAGGTAAAACAGCAGTTCTCAAATTGGCTACACATGAAAATCACCTAGTAAACTTAAAAATCCCTTTTCCCAGTCAATATCCCACATCAATAAAGTCAGACTCTGGGGTGTAACCTAGACATCGGTATTTTTATGAAAACTGTATGACTGATTACAATGAACAGCCAAGATTGAAAATCACTGGCCAAAAAAACTGATTGAAGAACAGAACATATATAATTCCACATTATAATACTCTACAGTAATTAATATTAAATGTTCACAATATGAACAGTTTTCTATTAATTCAAATTATTATATAGCTTTGGAACAATGTGGTATTTCTGGAGGGTATTATAACTGTAGAGAAAACAAATGAGTATCTGAAAACTTGTATTTTTTTAAATTTAAAATATTTTCACATGAATTACAGATACTACTAAAAATTTGATCCTCCCAGAGGGACTACCAAAATGTAGAACTGTATATGGTATATACTGTGATACTACTGGCACTTATATATGCAAGGGTGACTTCTGAAAAAAAAAAAAAAATCTGGTGTCTGTGATGTTTTTTGAGCCAGAACTGAGGAAGTGGATTGGGATACAGGAGTAGAAGAGAAATTTAATTTCTCATTGTGCCAAAAGAAATCCAAAGGAATGTACAAACTACTGGAAGCAATACGTGAATTTGGTATATATATATATATATATATATATATATATATATATATATAATTATATTATAATATACATATTTAATTATATTTCTCTATATTAGGAATAACCAGAAATGAAATTTGCAAAAAAGAAAACTTTTACAATAAAATAACAAATACCTAGGAATTAAACTAGTGAAAATTGTGTAATATCTTCATACTGAAAACTGTAAAACACTACTGAGAAAAATTGAATAATGCTTAAGAAAATGCAAAAATATATCATGCTCATAGATTAAAATAATTGAAATTTTTAAATTTTTGTTCAAATAATATAAGGGATTAATTCAACCTCTTTCAAAATTCTAACTTGTTATTTTTAAAGAAATAGATTATCCTAAAATTATATTGAACTGTAAAGGATTTAGAATAATAAACCAATACTGAAAAAGAGGAAAAAGTTGGAGAATTTACAATATCTGATTTCAAGAGTTTCTATAAAGCTATAGTAATTGAGAAAATGTAGTACTAAGCAAAATGAAACCAGAAATATAAGCAAACATATGTGGTCATTTTCAACAAGGACTCAAGTCAATTTAATGGAGAAAAAAAAAAGTGCTTTTTAATGAATATTGATGAAAAAAGTGGCTAGCCATAAGAAAAACACAAATCTCAACCCATCATACTCCGTACAAAAAAACTAATCTGAGGTGATCATAAACATAATTAACATGGAAAAATATTTTCATAATCTTAGAGTAGTCAAATATTTCTTGGACAGAACACAAAAAGAATTAATAATAGAAAGCTGGTACATTTGACTTCAGAAAATTAAAAAAGTTTTATTCTTCAAAAGGTATCATTAAGAAAATGAATAGGCAAGCAACATATTAAAAAAATATTAGCACTACAATATATCTGGGAAATTACTTAGGTCCAGAATATTTAGAAATTCTCATATCTTATGCATTAACAGACAAAAGACTTGAAAAGATACTTCACCAAAAAAAAAAAAAGACATTTGAATGCCAAATTCAGGTTCTCAAAATCATCAACCATGAATGTGCTGCAAATTCAAACCAGGAGATACCACTAAATACTTAGTGAAATTGCTCAAATCAAAAAGGCCACACTAAATTTTCATGAGAATACAGAGGACTTGAAACTCTCTCTTCTGATTCTTATAAGGTAAACATATAATTGCCCTATAACCCAGCAATTTTACATCTAAGTGTTCATGAAAAATGAAAACAAACATTCACAAAATAAATTTGTACAAGGAGAATAAATTCTTAAAAGCAGCCTTATTTATAGTAATCAGTATCTAAGATATTCCAAGCGAGAATATATCCATGCAACTGAAAACTACTCAGATATAAAAAATAATGAATTCTTGAGATATAACTTAGAAATGTTTTTAAAATTTCATGCAAATGAAAAATTCACAAGCAAAAGTGTAAATACTAAATGCATTTATGTATATGGCATCCAAATACAAGCAAAAGTAATCTATGGTGTTGGAGAGGAATTGGAGGTTGTATAGGGGAATGTTAGGGGAATTGACTAAAAGGGGCATGAGGGAACTTTCTAGGGGGATGGAAGTGTTCTGGATCTTATTTTGGTGTTTGTTGAATGCTGTATAAAATTGCCAAAATTAAAGTGAACATTTTAGATCTGAGCATATAATTTTAATTGTATTTTAATTAAAAATTACTTCACTATTAGATTGCAAGGCATTTGGAAAATCCAAATATTTATACTATGGTAAAGAATTATTCATTTGGTCCCTCGATGCTCAGGTATATTCAAAACCGAAGGGTAGTCTGAAAGAGCATTCTGTTAAAAAAATTATTTAAAGTCTCAAATTTAAATATTCCACACTAAGTGTAAACAATAGCATGTATGTTTCACATACAAATGTCTCCAGAGATTTTTTTATTTGGCATTTGAAGCTACCATGTATTCATTCTGCCCTAGACATTTGTAGTATCAATCTGTAATTATCTGTCTTCATTTTGGGGATGATGATTTCAGTAGTAATAAGAGCATTGGATTTCCTAAGACATAAAATGCACTTTGTTAGCATCTGGTATCACTCTGACCCAAAAGTACAGGTAGCTTCGCCTTCCCAAAAAGCATACCTTTTGAAAATTTAGATAGCATTCACAACATGCAAATAAACCAGTGTTTTCTTATAGATCTCAACTACAATATATGTCATTCAGAATATAGAACATGAACAATAATGTTGTCAAAAACTGTATCTTCTTTGGATATACCAAAGGTTTTATTTTAATCTGTGAATTAAATGATGCTTCAAGCTGTCTATATCCCTTTTCTTTTTTTCCTCTTGAGAACTTCCTAAAAAAATGTATGCCACTAAAATGTTTCCAGTGAGGTTCAGTAGTGGAAAATTGTATAGGCTTTACATGTAGGTATTACATGTAGACCTTTCATATACAACACATTTTTTTTTTCTGGTTCATTCTGCAACAAATTATAACAAAATAACAAATTATATTATTAGGGAAACATTTAATTCCTCAGTGAATATGTGAAATTATGCCTATTGCATATGCATATATAAAAATATAATAAATAATAAATAATATATGGTATGTGTAATGCATATAATATATGTATATATTATATACACATGAATTTTTGTATATTATTCTTTTTAAAAATTTTTTTAGAGAGAGATTGCATATGCCTAACTGTGGTGGGGCAGAGGATCAGAGGAAGACAGAGAGAGAGAATCTTAAGCAGGCTCCATGCTCAGTGAGGAACTCAATGTAGGGTTTGATCTCACCACTCTGAGATTGTGACCTGAGCTGAAATCAAGAGTTGGACACTTAATTGACTGTGTCACCCAGATGCCTCTGTATATTATTTTTTTTAAGATTTTATTTATTTATTTGACAGAGATTTCAAGTAGGCAGAGAGGCAGGCAGAGAGAGAGAGGAGGAAGCAGGCTCCCTGCTGAGCAGAGAACTCAATGCGGGGCTCGATCCCAGGACCCTGGGATCATGACCTGAGCCGAAGGCAGAGGCTTTAACCCACTGAGCCACCCAGGCGCCCCCCTCCCCCATATATTAAATACTCTTAAAAAATAATATTTTAGTGATTCAATAGATATCTAACCAAATTGAAATTATACACTGTTTCCCTAGTAATACTTTACTATTGCTTTAGGAAAGAAAATGTCACTTGTAAATTTACCATGTGTTTTATTCAACAGCTGATCAGAATAAAATGGCTTGGAAAAACTTACATCTTGAGGGATAGGGCTCAGTTGGCCATCAATTTGAAAGTACACTGTATAAAAAAATTTAGAGCAAAGTTAGTAAGAAGACTTTAGCTTGTAATTTAAGAAGTGTTGGCATTCCCTCTCCCTGCAAAAACAAAAATGGCAATGTGGGGGTTTTGTTGTTCTTGCTAAAGTTTTGGGTTTTGTTTTTGTTTTTGTTTTGCTTGTTTTGTTTTGTTTTGTAATCACACTTTCCATCTTCCATTTCAAGAAACATTATGATTACAGTTAAGTAACATGCAACAACTTGTTAAACTTGTTAAAAAAAAGAAAAGAAATGTAGTCATAGAAACACTGAGGCAAAAAGAACCATGAGAACAATAAACTTGAGCCTTTATCATGGTAGCTGGTTGTTTCTTTTATTCCAGATTAAAACGTCATAGTGTCTCAGAAATATGGGGTTAGAACGGAGTACCTTCTCTTGTAGAAAACCTTGTCTTCCATTGGGGGCAGGATAACCATCTGTTAGCTATCAAAGCATAGCCTCTTCATATAGAAGTCATTATTTATTTATTTTTTTTAAATCAAGCTTTAAACAATTCTGATCTTTCAGTCTAAATTCTCCTCAATGTTTCTGTTAGCATCATATGGAAATAAATACCTACATAAGTTGCTTCCCAAATGTTCTAAATCTCCTTGATGTATTGAGCTCCTCAACAGTGATGATACAAAGGGTCATGTTTTTGTTTTCCTTATTTTCTTAAGCTGATAGGATCACTGGCACCTACTTCTTGGTAATATGAATATAGTAGATATATGCCATTATTATTGGTTGGGTCTTTTTGGTCTTTTTAAAATTACTATTCCATATTCTAGCTGGTGAAGTTGTTATACCTAGGTTACTACCTCTTCTGTCACAGGAGAGGACCATATGACCCTGGATGGCCTCTTATCTTAGACCACAATTAGTTTACAATTGTCATATTATTCATGTTCTAAAAAAAAAGAAAGAATGAAAGAAAGAAAGAAAAAAGATTTAACAGCTTAAACCTGATAGATTTTTCTTCTTTAATATTAAATATACAGAGGAAGGCCGTGCAAGGATTATATGGTGGCTAGACAATATCCTGAGGAACACTAATTTTATCAATCTGCTCTACCATCTTAACTAATGACTTCCATTGTTCTTAGTCACTCATGGCCCAAGATGATTACTAGTGCTTGCGTCATCACCTTGCAGGTGTGAAGAAGAAAGAGCAAAAAAAGCAAAAGGAAAAAAAAAAAAAGAGGAAAAAAAAAAGCAAAAGAAGAGGGGCTCCTGGGTGGCTCAGTAAAGTCAAATATCAGACTCTTGATTTTAACTTAGGTCATGATCTCAGGCTCATGAGATCAAGCCCCACATCGGGCTCTGCACTGAGCATGGAACCTGCTTAAGATTGTTTCTCTCCTGCTCTTCTACCTGCCCCATGCACTTCACCACCCTACAGGCACACACTCTCTCTCTCTAAACAAACAAACAAAGATACAAAAAAAGAAGCTCTTCTACTTGGAGGAAAACAAAAAACAAAAAACAAAACCCTAAAACAGACTTCCTAGAAGTCTTATGTAACACCTCTGCTTATATTTCAATGGTCTGAATTTGGTCCCGTGATAAAATGTTGCTGTAAGGGGAAATGGAGATGTGATGACTTATTCTTGAATAGCAACATGTCGACTTAAGATTTACAGTCTTGTTTCTGAGGGGGAATAAAAACTGGGTATAGGCACAGGCATTTTAGGAGTCTCTGTTAAAAACTGAACAAGCCCAATTAAAGCCATTGGAGGTGATTCCAATGGTTACTGGAAGAGAATATTTCTTTTTTTGAGATTACAAGTACTAGAGCATCAAGTTGCCATCGGTCATTTAAAAATTCACATAGAAAGTACCATTCTCAGAAACACCAACAAAGAAACAAACAGCTTAGAAATGGAAAAAAAAAATGATAGGGCTCTTATGACTCTATGTCAATATCTGTATTCAAATTGTTCCTGAAGTCAACTCCATCCACTCCTGGAATTGAGGCGGAAAATTTATTTTGCCACTAGTTTGCATTGGGTTTCTGTCATTTATAGACAAGAGTCCTGACTAATGCAAACATTATATTATTTTATTGCTTAAAAAATGAGGGACTTCTCATATTAATGTTCTTATTTATATGTGCTGATTTACATAATTCCTAGGCTATTTCATTGGTTTATAATTACCTGGGAAATGCAGTCACTTTCCACAAGAAGCCTCAGAATTAGTCTCTATTTAAAAGTAATTTGCAAATCCAGGCTTCCATGAAGATGGGAAATGGTACAAACACCCCCCACCTTTTTTTTTTAGCTTCTTCTCTATGTGGCATATGCTGTTACAGCCTCTAGTGATATTGATTATCTGGAAAGCTGCAGGTTGCCTTGTATTGTAAAGTGTTTGGTGGATCTGAAAATTAATTTCATGTTACTTCCCATCAATCAGGGTAATATTCCTCAATGAACACTTACATTCACAGCCTGTTCTTTTAGGGGAAGTGGAAAGAATCTGTGGATGCACCAGTAGTTGAGAATAACAATGCCAGATGTGGCTTGTCCCAGTGGGATCCTACTACTTCTGCTTCACTTTTGAATTTTCACTTAATTTTTAACTTTTACATTATTCTTCTAGGTAGAGAAGAGAAAGGCTTATAAAGTAAAACAAACTACCAATGACATATTTTCTTAATAAAGAAGTGAATCTGTAAGAAGCCTGCTCTCTGGAAGCTCCAGTAATGACATTTTATAAATTGCATGTCAATGCAATGTAATTTTCACCAGAAATTTTTTGAATTCACATTATGCAGTTTTAGAAAGTGTAATATTAAATCCTGTAATACTATCTATTGCACTTGACAAGAATGTGTGTGTGTGTGTGTGTGTGTGTGTGTTTCTTATTTTGAAAGTTGTAACTCTATGGTTGTAAATTGTGGAAGGGGGAGAAGTAGTTATTATTTCCTCTTTGCTAACACACTGTACATCATCTGTCAAAACCATTCTATTCCATTTATTGTTCTCTTTTCAACAGTCTGTGTCTTGACAGTTTGTATGGTAATATTGTACAAGCAAATTTGCATTTGTGAACCACAGATGAAGAGGGACCCAAATCTCCATAAACAAAGAGGTAGGTAGGGCACCACTCTTCAGAGTCATTCTAGAGTTCCCATTAGAGATTCTGGTAGTGACTTTCCAGCAATTCTATTTGGGTTTCCTCATCTAGCTTACAGGAAAATAAAAAAAGACTCTTCCTGCCTTTTTTCTAAATATTGATTCCATGTTTTATTTTAAAAGCAAAGTAAAATCAATTTGAGGCAACTAAAAAGTGAGTCTACCAAAATATTTGTAAATATCCATTTGACTACATTTATCTAGTTGGTCTGACACAGTTAAGTCAGAAGCATGAGACAATTGCTCAATTCACTTTACATTTTTAGGATGAACAACATCAAACTCTGATTTGGTGGTGGATAGTGAGGCATAGTGAAAAGAACCTGAATATTAAAGTCAGAATTTGATTTGAATGGTAATTCTAGTTCCTACTCATATAATTTAAAAATAATTATTTATCTTCTTTGTGCTTCAGTTTCACAAAGGCTAAAAATTAAAGTGAAATACACATATCGAAATGAACATCTGGCTTAATAAAGAGTAACTGGTGAAAATTAAATAATAGTAATAATTAAGTAACCAGCTACTTAAATAGTAGTAATAGTTAATAAATAAATAGAAAAAAATAGTATGTAAAAATAAGCAAATAGTAAATAAAAACAGAAGATGCAGATTTCAACTTTACCATCAACAAGCAATGTGAATTTAGGAGGAAAAAGAGTAGCATTTATTTAAAAGACTTCTATGTTGCAGGCACTGCTTTAAGTCCTTTACATTTATAATGTTATTATTTTAAGTGAACAAATGATTTTACTATAACTTTGTGGGCATCCTATTTACTTTATAAGTAAAGACCAGGTAACTTGCTCAAGGTCACACATAACTATGAGTCACATAAGACATTTAAATACTATGGGAAATCACATTCCCAAACTGCAAATTTGAAAGGTTACAAGACCCCTGCAGACTTTTAAACAAAACTGTTTTTGTTTTGTTTATCGATAATAATATATCAATATCAATAATAATCAATAATAAAATATCAATAATATTGATAATAAAATTCAGATAATTTTATTATCTGAATATATGTTTAATTATCAGATATATAAAATATTTTCAGCTTGTGTTATTCTTATTTCTTGAAAAACAGTATCTTAACTGTGTAAGTGACACATACAGTACTCTTTATGGAAATATAAGCTATAACACAAAGAAGAAGAAACAAATAGCTCATAGCCACATAAAAGAAACTCCATTATGTTTCCCTCACTATGAAAATAAAATATTGTACATTGTATATTTCACTAAAAATTACATAGAAATAATTTCTCTAAGTCATTAAAAAATTCTTACAAATGCCATTTCTATGGCTGTATAATATTTATTTAGTGGATATACTTTAGCTAAACTGTTCTCCTTGAGTTTGGTATCTAAGCTATAACTTTTTCATTAATTTGAATAAGGAAGGTAACATTTGCAATAAAAATACTTTCTTCTACAGTTATGTATGTGGATACATATTTCAAAAGAGTCTTTGTTAGTGATATTCACAGCATTTTATATTTGATAATTTTTATATCTTGTCATTAGCCTACATTCTAAAATTCCTTGCACAGGAACTAACAATCTTAGATTGAATGTGACATTTGTTACTTACGTAACAAAGTCACATATTCTTTCTGCTCGATATTCTGAAAGTCTTTCTCATATAAGATGTATTTATAAATTTATCATTCATGTTTAGAGTTTTTGTAATTGTGTCAATCAGTAATTATTAACATTAAAAGAAACAACTTCTTAATGTAACATAGCAAACCTTTCTTTGGGATTACAAAACTCAGTGGGAGGTGAAGAAGGATGGCAAATGAGAGAAAATGTTGTTTACTAGAAACATACAATTAGATATACATTATTAAATATCTTGGGTGGGATGAGAGATACCTATCTCTTAAAAGCCAGGTAAAAATGATACATGCACATGTATACACATCCCTGCAGTCAGTATGTAGATACCAGTTAAAAATGCATACAAAGGATACTGCTAGTTATCTCTGAAACACGTGTGTGTGCATAGATACTTACCTTAGAAAGAGAAAGTATAAGAGAAAGATAGCCATAGGTTAGATTCTGAGAAGAATCAAGATTTATATGTAGTTTCATCTGTCATTGAATATAAACCTGTGTGTCCCTTTGAAATCTTGGAGGAACTGATACCACAACTGAAGAAAACTTTTCCTTTGTTATTCTTATTATTTCGTTGCTAGACTCATCTTTGTAGAAAAATATTTCTACCAATTATAATGAATGGCATATTTTTGTTGCAGTATTGTGTACAGAGAAACATTAAGAGCAGTGTTAACTTTTATTAAAGAAATCTCCTTGTTATTGAGCAACTGATCTAAATCATTTATCCAACCCATATGCTTTGGAAAGTGCATAAAGAACTCAGCTAGGAATGCCAGAGTCAAAAATGTGTTAATAAATTTAACTGAGAAACAAACCTCAAATACTTACTATTTTTTTATAAGATTTTATTTATTTATTTGACAGAGAGAGAGAGATCACAAACAGGCAGAGAGAGAGAGTGGGAGAAGCAGGCTCCTTGCTAAGCAGGGAGACCGATGTGGGGCTCGATCCCAGGACCCCGAGATCATGACCTGAGTCGAAGGCAAAGGCTTAACCCACTGAGCTACCCAGGTGCCCCGAATACTTACTATTTTTTAAACACTTCTTTGGAGGTTTACATTTGTTCTAAAATTTAGTGCCTTAATAATTTGAAAAGGCAAATTCAAGATACACGCACTTTTTACATATGTGTACATATATGTGCATATACATATATGAATATGTATATGTACAATGCATATATATCTATGTAACATATATACACATATATGATGCATGTATACACATTTTTATATGCATAAACACATCACTTCACTTATTCAATATATACTCAGGTATTTTTATGGTTTTGACTTTGTCAAATTTTCTCATTAATATACCTTCATTTTTGTGCATGAATTCATGGAGAATTGTACTAAAATAGAAATATTTTAAACTTTCTAGTTTTTTTTTAGTATTGTTCATATTGAGTAGTATAATTTTTCTTTTATGCCTCTTTTCCACTGAATAATTTTACATTTTATTCAAAAACATGTAAAACATTTAATTACTCCTTTGTTTTTTTTCCATCATAGATAAGTATATTTAGTTTACATCTAGAATGCAGTTTTCTTTTATTATTTATCCACACCCCAAGTACCTTAAAGAAGCCATATTCGGGGGCACCTGGGTGGTTCAGTGGGTTAAGCTGCTGCCTTCAGCTCAGGTCATGATCACGGGGTCCTGGGATTGAGTCCCGCATCGGGCTCTCTGCTCAGCAGGGATCCTGCTTCCCTCTCTCTCTCTCTGCCTGCCTCTCTACTTGTCATCTCTCTCTGTCAAATAAATAAGTAAAATCTTTAAAAAAAAAAAGCCATATTATATGGTTTACAATGTTTAGGAGAAATAATACTTCAAGTATGGTGTATGAAAAAAAAGCATGTTTTAGTAATACCAATGTCTAATGGTCAATCTCACTTTCTGCTAACCTATTTGGTCTTTATTTTGTATGTAGTGCTACAGTGAGAAATAAAAAAGAGAAGGAAATAGAAAATATGTGTAAGGAGGAATTTCAACTAAGAGAGTTTGAAAATGCTATATTAAGGAGTGACCTTGAAGACTAACAGAGAGAAAATGATTGAGACACTGCATTTTCTGGGAGAAAGAGCATACCAAGAAGAAACATGACCTTGGAGGAATAACCAGACCTGGAGTGTCCAAGGTACAGCAGGGAGATGAGGTAGGTGAAGTAGAGAGAGAGGGTCAAGGGTCAACAATGGTCTATACGATTCATTGTCGAGGAAGGGCACTCACATCAGAGAACGCTTTGTGTGGAACTTCTCTTGCTATTTTCTCCTCCTTGAAAGAGCATATAAATTTGACCTCTTTTTTTTTTTCTGACAAATGAATTTCACATAATTTTTTAGATTTATGCCAAAATAAAGATGAAAATTTGAAAGATTGCTAGATGACTGCAGCAGTATACTAATCCAGATTTTGGAACTGCCAGCATGAAATCTTTGGCCTGTACATATTCTGGATAATTACACTAATTACCTTTTTCCCAGCTTTGGTGTTTATTCTTATCTACAAAGCTAGCAGGATGACATATACTGATAAAGTATACAATAGGTAGTAACAAGCCAAACTCAACTTTGAAGGAATATTGAGAATCTTAAAATAAAATGTGTCTAATAAGTTATATTGATTACAAGTCGATAATTTGATTTCTTGACTAGATTTATTGATTTATTGTTATAGAAGTAACAAATAGGTCTATCATTGCAACTAGAATTATATTTTATTTTTTAAAACATGGGGATTTGTTATTTCATTATAATCAATACAGTAAAATTTGTATAACTGAAGTGATTCATAAGAATATATTATGGACCATCTTTTAAAACTGGTATTGGCACTTTTAGATTCCAGGTTTGATTTTTATAGGTTGAAGACACTAATAACAGCTTATATTTATTGATAGTTTTCTCTTTTTTAGGTTTAAGGCTCAGTCTCACTCATTGAGTCCTCCAATGTACAAGGAAAGTACACTGAATAGCTGAGGATACTAAACCTAAGGTTACAGTGAATTACTTGTCGCAAAACCCACAGCTCTTAAAATCTGGAACCAGGATTTGGATCTGTATCATTTGATCCAGTATCTGCACTAAAAACTATTCTGCAACTGGGACACAAATAACTCCCCCAAACAAAGGTCCTCATTGCTCCTTTCTTTTGCTATTTTATTCCAAGATCTCAGTTCTATGGACACTGAGAGCTGACTAAAATTGTATACATGTCAAAAGTTGTGAGTTCAAGAAGAATATAGCTGTCTTCACCATAAAACCCTAAAGCTGCAGTAGGTCTACAAGAGAGGGGGGAAACTATATTTATATAGTGATTATAAATTTATGCTCAGAGATAAATATGGACAGTATTACAAAGCCTTCAGTGACAAGATTTATTATTCCTGAACTAAGCATAGTTGTTGTTGTTATTTCTCATAATCTGGCATACTTTAAACTTTGAGGGAAACAAAGTAGCTCATTAAAAAAAAAAAATCAGTCTCTCTCTCGATATAGAACATGCCCCTTACTTGAATTATAGTTCAGCTAGGTGCTATATATCAATAAATTATCACATTAGCCTTTATCTTATCATTTCCTCATTGGCTGCCTGGTCAGCAAGGTATTGATTTTTTTTAAGATTCTGCTTACAGTACATGATGGTTTGCTTGGCTTTACTCCCAAACATCTTTAAAAACCTTAGTGGTGCACTTCCCTGCTAGATGTCTTTATTCACCTTTTAATAAGCCTACTTGCCTCCTATAATAATACTGCATCTGCTGTTGAATGATATTTATCAGAGAGACAGCAGGCTATGAACGAAATTTTAAAAACCAATGCTTGAGCTGAATTTAATATGAGAATTCAAATAAAGGTGCCAATAAAATTCACATTTTAATATAGCCATTAGACGCATGCAGAAAGTAAAGTATCTCAATGGATAATATAAATCATCATTACATTTGCATTAATTTAACTCAGTTAAATATTCCTTCAAGTTTTAAATGTCTCACTATAAACAAGGAAGAAACAGAATTGTCCTTCACATTATAGTCTATTGGTTATAAGAAAGAAAATAATTGTCACTTCAAAACATATATGACATATGGGATATATTACCAAATTAATAAAAATTTTACTCATAGTGAAAGTTAGCGACAAGTGTTGTTATAAGACCAAGTTGACTCTTCTGACTGGGAAGAGCTACTAAGTAAAAAAGGAAGCAGAGGGGCACCTGGGTGGCTCAGTGGGTTAAAGCCTCTGCCTTCAGCTCAGGTCATGATCTCAGGGTCCTGGGATCGAGCCCTGCATCAGGCTCTCTGCTCAGCGGAGAGCCTGTTTCCCCCTCTCTCTCTGCCTGCCTCTCTGCCTAATTGTGATCTCTGTCAAATAAACAAATAAATATTAAAAAAAAAAAAGGAAGCAGAAAGAACCCACTAAGCAGGTGCCTAGTCAACCTTACAAGAGCCATATTTTCCAGTTCACTCACCGATGTACCACTTCCACAAATTTGCTATTTGCTAATATCACCTCCGCTGAGGTTTTATCTAGTATTTTTTCTTTAAACTGTTTAGCTTTTTAAAATTTAGCTTCATTATGAGCCAAAAGATTCTTGATATCATGATCTGATATGCTGGTTTATGTGTTTTAATTACATATTTAAAATACACAATTATTTTGTGCAGTATATAAATAATTTCTTATTTATATATACTTTATATACATCAGGAATGATTACTTCATGGCAGTTTCCCCCAAAATATTTTCAAATCTAAAATACACATGTAAGCACACACTCATAAACAGACACATGAATTGGAGACATTCTACTGATAGTATCCGTGATTTTAGTTAATTATTCTATTCCTAATACATAAGACACTACTATGAAGTCAGAGTCCTTATAATAATAGTTAGATGTTCTGGTTCCAAACTTAAAACTTTTCTTCCAGAACACTGACATATTTCTCTTACATAGAAATTTAAGAAAACAAAAATAAGCCAAGGAGAACTCAAAAATGGATGCTTAGCAATGAATGAACATATTTCACAAAGTTCACAAAGAATATTGAACATAAGACTTAGAATTTGACCTAGATTTCCTTAAGAAAAAATTAGGAAGAAAGAAAAGTGCCCAGGAAAAAAACGGAAAACCAAATGTTACAGAGAAAAATGGATATGACAACAAAAGGAATCACACCAACTATGACATCTCAGTATAACATAATGGGAATTCTGTATCTTGAAAGCAAGTCACTTAGTGTTTGAAGAGATGGTAAATATATTTCAAATAATAGTTCGAATGTTAATTCTAAACTGCTGAAAAACTAGACCCAAAGAATAATATCTGATGGCAACTTGGAGAGATTATTTTGATGTCATGCCAACAATCTATCCTTGACACAACTTTATTAAACTTTTTATTAAGAAATTACATAAAGATATAATATGTACTCTTTACAAACTTGCAGATGGCACAAATCTGGGAGAAATATGTCATGATGTGATTTTGAAGTAAGTATTCTCATTTTCTGGGGTGGGGGGTAGAGAATAGACTTTAATAAATATAAAAGGAAATAAAGTGTATGATATAAAAGAGATTAAATATACCAGCTTTTTCCTCACCAAAGAGAACAGTAATATTTCTAAGACTTGAGAGAAAATTGTTCTGGGAGTTGGTGTTGTTGCTGTTGTTGTTTAAGATTTTATTTATTTATTTGAGAGAGAGATAGCGAGTGCAAGAGTTGTGAGGAGGGAAGAGGGTTGGAGAGAGGGAAGAAAGGAGGCTCCCTGCTGAGCAGGAAGTGATCAGGAAGTCTGATGCAGAAGGAAAGCTGGACTCCAGGGGCTTCATGGAAGTGGGAGTGCTTGAAGAGGGACTTAAGGAGGGGGCCCAGTCCCAGGACCCAAGGCCCTGGGATCACTACAACCTGAGCAGAAGGTAGACGTTTAACTGACTGAGCCACCCAGGTGCCCTTGGGGGTTTTTCTAAAATAATTATCCCAACATCGTCTTCACAGGAATGCAGTATTATATAAAAGGATATAACTTATATATGATATATTATGTCTCTCAAACAAATGACTTACTAATGGCGAAGGTCAAGAAAAACTTTGATATTATTTTTCAAATTTGTTGACCATGCTTAGACAACATATATCAAGGTTCTGGTTTTTGGAAAGAATTTGAAGTGTATTAATAATTCTTTATTGCATATTAAGAATAGATTTAGGTGATATAAACATTCAAGTGGAAAATGGCTGTGAGAAAAGTCATTAAAATTGTCACCAAAAGAGGAGAGATGACAAAATGCATAATCACCATAATTCTATGCTTCCTCCCCACAATATTAGTAAATAATTGGATAAATAATACTGGATAAATACCTTTTGGTATATAGATTGCACACATAGATCTCAACTGATGGTAGAAGAGATTCCAAATTTACTCATTTAGGTAACATGTTTGAGGAAAGAAAACGAAATACCTGGACTTCACACCACATTTACGAGTTGATCTTATTGTAATTTGGCAGGGGAAGGATGGATATAAAGCAGGAATAAACTGGAAAGGAAAGCTAAGAGAAAAGATAGAAAATGGAGAGATGGGAGGAAGGATCCGAAGGGTGATGAAGGAAGGAGATATAAACTGAAATTAAATTTCCTGAGAAAAGTAAAGAAAAATTTATCTTACTCTGTTCAGATTGAAGGATCCTCAAAATGTTGATAAAGAAAATTGAGATTTGTAGGTCTATGAATTAATGAAATTTATGAGTCACTATGTAAATATGTTCTGTACTATATAGTAAAATCTGTTGGGGTGAATATTAATACACAAAAAACAGGTTTTCTTCTTTCCAATGTGAGCTAATAGATTGGCTAAATCAGCAACAGTGAACCAAATTTTCTTCCACCAGATATCAGAGTAAACTTCCTTTCTTGTATCTTAATGAAACTTATTTTGTATAATAAAGAAATCAATTTTCTACAAAATTTCTGTATCTATAAGACAAAATATTTTATTGCATTCATTATTTTAATTGAAACTACTAATTTGAAAAAAGCTCACTTAACAGTAAACGGAAATTTTTGTGAATTATATACACATTCTTGTTATTATATAATTTTTCTCCTTTTAGTCATTGAAACTAACTTGGACAGAAATTAATCATTATGAAAAAAGTAATAATTTAGATTGCAAATTTTGTAATCAAAATTATGCTTCATTATTATTATATAGACTATATTCCGATTCTTGCCATTTGCAGATGATTAAAGTTCCTATCTGGGAGAAAAGAAGTCTTATAAATAAGATTATCCAACGCCCTAAACTTCAGGTATAGAAACAGCCTCAGAAGTCTAATGTGACTTGTCTACATCACAGTGGCAAAACAATGAGTATTCACATGCTTTCTGTATTGGAATGATGTGGAGATACAATGTTCCCTGGGGCCAGATACACTAGAATTCAACTCGGCGCTTGCCAATTTACTAGCTTGGGCATTGACCTTACCATTCTGACTCTGTTTCCTCATCTGTTAAATGGGAATAATAAAACCATAATAATATCAATGCCACCTAATGTAAAGGTTTCTCTGAGGATTGGAAGAAAGTGATTGACACATCTTAGGGCCTCAGTTAAAATTAATTATTTCATCTTCTCTTTCTGTTATCCCAGCTTCTGCCTAACATTTCTAAAAAAGGCCAGGAATGAATCTTGTAATTTAATTCAAGACTTTGTGTTCCCAATTCAAATGATGAAAAAGCAAACCTGATTATAGGTAAAGAACCTGAAGGCATAATAAGAATACATTTAGGAAAGCTTCTCGGGCATCAGAATCTCACAAATCTATTGCTGATTTTTGGTCACTCTTGATTAATTTGATAACAAAACCTCATCTTCCTTTTGCTCACATCTTTAGTCAAGACCTGTCTTCAGTACTGCCCTTCCTCCCAGTCACTGAGGTCTGATGACAAAATGAAAGGAAAACAATATCATTAGGATCTTCCACAAGATTTCATCCTGTCTTCTCCACGAATTATCAGCACTGGAAATACTTCACAAAATCCATCAAAGAAAATTTAACCATAAAAGTTTCTCAAGGGTTTCTTCCCTTTACAAGTCTAACTGCACTGGTTATAGTTAACTTCTGAGTCAGTTCACAATGTTTTAGACTTAAAATATTTTTATACAGAACCCTCTCATTGGCTACTCTCAAATGAGATATTGCTCATCCAGGAAAACACAAACAGATACACATATGCAAATGAACAAGATACATTGTGGAAAATTTGTATCTAAATGCAAGTAAATATAGCCAATTCTAATCTAAATATATTAGATGAAAATCATATTCCTCTCTCTATTTCTAAGTTAGTGTGGGTGCTCTATTGACTTAGTGTCAGAGAACAGATTTGTCTTCAGGAGGAGAAATTTCACACAGAGCACCCATCATGTATCAGATATAAAATAACTCATCCTGAGAAGATAATTTTTCTTAATCCTTTTAATATCCTTATAATAGATATTGTTCATTTTACATCAAGAAAACTGATGCTTACAGAGGTTTATGCACTTAATATCACATGATCAGTAAATCCTGAGGCTAAATTCTTTGCTGTTCTTTACATTCTATTATGCTATTAGTGTGGTATCTGCATAATTATTCAAAGGAGTATTCTGATGATTTCTCATCATTTTTATTTTTATAAATTTAATTAAGTAAATGATTTTCAAAAGCTTTTATGAGGCATGCTTATGATATAGAATGATGGAAGAATAAAGTCTGAAAAATATGTTATCTTACATTTTAACAAGAGTACAAACATTTAACAGAATTGTAGGAACCACGAATTTTTTTTAATATATACTATATACTGGGAAATACTGTAATAAGAATGGGTTTTTAAAAAGCCCTATAGTACTTGCTGTGTTGAGCACTGGGTTTATATGTAAGTGATGAATCACTAAATTCTTCTCCTGAAACCAATATTACACTATATGTTAGCTAATTAGAATTTAAATAAAAAATGTGAAAAAATAAAGTAAAAAAGTAAAAAATAACGATAGGTTATATTGGCAGAAAGTATAATAATGGTATATTGGTTGCATCATTTTAGCTTTGAAGAAAGATAAATGCAATGTGCTTACACACACAAACACAAGCATACATTCTATCATATTGGACCTAAAATATTGGATTGACATCCCCAAGGTTGTATTTGGAGGCTTAAGGAGAAACTAAAGCCATCTTAATCCTTTATCTTCAGTCTTAAATTTCTTATATGCTCCGGATGTATTAACATTGGCTTTCCTTTCTCTGGTCAATATTTAAGAATTTTTGTTTGTTTGTTTGTTTGTTTTGTTTTGTTTTGTCTTTTTTTTTTTTTTTTAGAGAAAATCCCTCAATGGACAGATCTGAACTGAGGTTTTTCAATAGGAAATCTGTCACTGTGAACCTCTGTTGTCGCCTGCGAAAATGTAACACTGCGAAAATGTAACTCATGCCTGAGAAGGCATGAGTTCAACAAGTTTACCTCTCCCTAGCTGACATGTGACTAGAGAGGCAAAGGTACAATTTTTACTCTAAACTAAAAGCACCTAAATAAGAAGGCACTTGCCTTTTTAAAATAAAATCACATACACCATTAGAAATGTTTTTAAAGGAAAATGACATTTCTTAAAACTATTTGTATTCACTGACAGATATTCACATACCAGAGACCATGCTAGTTATGGTGTCATTTGCAGAACTATTTGTTCCACGTTAAGCAAAATATCATCTCCACCTCAGCAGGAGATCTTGGCACATAATTAAGTTGATCTTTTGCAAAGAGTTTGCAATGCTGTCCTCTGTTTATTGATAAAAAGAGAATCCCATTTCTAATGGGATTTAAGTCGAGTGAGTTTTTTAATACCTTAAAAAGACAGCTCATATTTTTCCCTAAGTACTCTCTATGTCCATCTTTCATTATTAGCTGTAGAAACCAACGTTACTTTTGTACTCATTTGGAATATTTTTTGCTTTATCCCTAAAGACAGTTAAATCATACTGATTCAGTTTCAGCTTCCTCTTTTATTTCCACAAATAAATCCCTGGCCCAAAATTTAAAAAAAATTATTAATATCCTTAGTGTTCATATATTGTCAGTTTAAATAATTGACATTTTCAAAAAGCCAACTGCAGGGGCACCTGGGTGGCTCAGTGGGTTAAACCTCTGCCTTTGGCTCAAGTCATGATCTCAGGGTCCTGGAATCAAGCCCTACATCAGGATCTCTGTTCAGTGGAAAGACTGCTTCCCCCTCTTTCTCGGCCTGCCTCTCTGCCTGCCTCTCTGCCTGCTTGTGATCTCTCTCTGTCAAAAAAAAAAAAAAAAAAAGTCAACTGCATATACCAGTGGCATTAAAATGTGCCCTGGGTAAGACCATGCTTACGTGGAAAGGGGATGGGCTCTCACCAACAAAGAGAAGAGGGATACTTCCATATTCCATATCTCACTTACCACAGGTTCTCTGCCTTCTTTCCTAAAGCCTGGCCTGGTTCCTGAACAGAACCTGAGATCCTACATACACCCAAATTCCCCCAGATTCAAGCCCCACCCATTTGTAACTCTCTTGTCTTTCATCACACTCTCCCTGAGTCTTTAGGGGATTGTAGCAAAAGCTGCACCGAGACAGTAAATTACTATAGCAGGTCTTGGTGTCGTTCTAGTAATTGCAGATTCAGGTTTGGCTGATGGCCCCTCACCATAGATACTGATTCACTGGATCTGGATATCCTATAGACTCCTATGTGACACATCTGCACCAGGGCTGAATTTGTCTCCTTTTGTGGAGAGAATCCCTACTCTTGGTATCTTCTTCATGTAGATAATTCTCTAGATTTTGAAATAACTCATTCCAACTGGACCTTGCATGTGGGCCAAATGATTATAAAATACAGGCATGCTTTGCAACTCAGCATTATTTCACATTACTGCTATGCTGAGAGATATTCCTGGGCACTAAATATGGGGCAAAAGGGTATAGAAGGACCATCCTCAAAAATAATGTGGAAGGAGAATGTCCTCAAGTCATTGATGTTGTAGTTTCACTTACAAGCTTTATAATTTAGCCTGACTATAGTATAGGGTCATGGTTGGCATATGCTTAGAAAAGTTTTCACCCCGGGAATCTACACTGAGTGCTACAGTCAGATCCTCATCTACACTTTCCCTTCTAAATAGTTCCAAAAGTCTCTTTGAAAAATCCCCAGCCATATGTATTCCTCCAGTGAGGCCTGTAAAGCAAGAGCTTACAACACCTGCTCTCTAAGTACCTACACCTGATGAAAGAAATGTGCACCCCTTATAGACCAAAAAGACAAGACGCTATTAAAGTTTTATTGGAATAAAGTCATAATGAATTAAGAACTCTGTCCCTGTTTAGGACTATATTCAATGTCTCTGCTATTCCAAAATTATTACTGATACCAAATTCTCTGTATATGCAGTAGTACTTTAACTAAGCCTTAACAAGGTGGCAAAGCCCTGAGGAAATAAAATCTGATTAAAATAGTAGATTATGGCTCAGTAAGACTTGGGGTAGAGAAGTCAGGAGACGGTAAATAAAGGAAAGCATTGAATGTTTATCAAATATGTAGAACTTCATATAGAAACAAATAGATGGTTTGATCTGAGTGACAGATGCCAGATTTACCCTCCTACTTGAAACAACAACAAAAAAGAAAGAATAAAAAGAACCCCCCAAAGATAAAATATGTTTTATCCACATATGAGACATCAGGCAGGAAAGAACAGTAATCTATGAGAGACAAAAAACAAATGAGGTAAGGTGAAAAACAACACTGCCAGGCCTTAATGTCTTGGGAAAGTTTCCAGGCTGCAACATGGGTAGGGGAAAGGTAGACAAAGTCCAGTGGACTCCATGAGCTAACAAGAATGAACTGAGAGAAGGAGCAAGATGGTGGAGAAGTAGGAGACCTAAATATCATCAGGACCCAGGAGTTCAGCTAGATAGTTATCAAACCATGCTGAACACCTACAAAGTCAACAGGAGATCAAAGAGAATAAGAGCAGCAATTCTAAACAGAAAAGCGACCACTTTCTGGAAAGTAGGATTTGTGGAGAAGTGAATCCGAGGCAACATACGGGACCATAGACTGCGGGGGAGGGGCCAGCTCCTGGCAAACTGAAGAGCAACAGAGCACAAAATTGGAATTTTTAGAAGTCTGCTCCACTGAGGGACATCCCTCCAGAGGCTAAGCCGGGGTGGAGCCCTCACAGGGACAGTGTGGTCTCAGGATCTGCAGGGTCACAAAAAGACCAGGAGTGCCTAAGTGTGGCAGAGCTCCCAGGTATCAGATCAGGGAAGCCAGTTGCAGACACGGAACTGAGGAAGGGGCTCTCAGCTCCTGGTTACCTTAAACTGTGATCCAAGACACATTCAGGACATTACTCATCAAGCAGGGGCCCACAGGTGGCAGATCTGGGAAGACTCCGTCTTCCTTCTCCTCCAGGAGGATCAGTGTGGGAGCATGCTGCAGGAATCTACTGGGTTTGGAGACTCCATACGGGGTGTGTGTCGAAATGCTCGGTCACAGGCTGGGTGAGCTCAGAGTGCAGCCCGAAACCAGGGAGATGGGAGGGATTGACTGCTTTTCTCTGAGGGCACACTAAGGAGAAGGGCGTTAAGCTCTCACCTCCTCTGGGCCAGAGATTGGGAGGTTGCCATCTTCTTTCTCCTCCCCCAAAGCTGTACAGAAAGCATTCAGGGAACAAAAGCTATGGAGAGCAAACCCAAGAATATTACATAGCCTGGCCTCTGGCAAGAGTGGTGCTATTCTTCCTCAGGCAAAGACATTTGAGAATCACTGCAACAGGCCCCTTCCCAAGATGATCAGCAAGAACATCAGTCAAGACAGTGTTCACTGATCAATGAGAACTGCAGAACTCTATAGCTAGGAGAATGCAGCACATATAATTCTTGGCTTTTTTCCTCGTGATTCTTTAGTCTTTCAAAGTTAAATTTTATTTTTTCTTATTATATTTAATTTATCCTCCTACCTATTTTAAACTTTTTAAACTATTCTGTCTTATCAATACCTTTTTAAAAATATGTTTAAATATGTTTAAATTTTCATTATTATAGTCATATTCTATCCCGCTTTTGTATTTAAATTTATTTTTTGTATACATATAGGTTTTTCTTTCTTTAAATTTTTAGGATACAATTTCTCTTAACAGATCAAAATATACCCTTAATCTAGCACATGGCTTTGTTCTAGTCTCCAGCCTGATCACATTCTTTCCATTTTTTTTAACCAACTTCTCTTATCAATTCTTTTTTAGAATGTTTTAAAATTTTCATCCTTATAGTCATATTCCAACCTTTCACCATGTTTACCCTTATTTTCATATATATATATATATTTTTTTCTTTCTTTAAAATTTTGTGAGGCAGTTTCTTCTAATAGATCAAAATATACCCCAAATCAAGTTTGTGGCTCTGTTCTATTCACCAGTCATATATATAAAATATATACATATATATATGAGATATATATCTATATATAATGTATATCATGTATATAATATATAATGTATATCATTCATATCATATATATCATATATATGATATATCATATATATAATGTATATCATTCATATACATATACATATATATGATATGATATATCATATATATATATATGAGTGATATACATTATATATCCTCCCTCCTTTCTTCTTCCCCCAGTTTCAGGTGTCTTGATTACTGTATATTTTTCTGTGGTCATTGCTCCTTTTATTTTCTTAATTTTTATTTATTTATTAATTTATTTTTTAAATTTTAAAATTTTATTTATTTATTTATTTCCATTGCTCCTTTTAGTATTTTGTTCTCTCATTCATCAATTCTTATCTGGACAAAATGACATGACAGCAAAACTTACCTCAAAAAAAAAAAAAAAAAAGAACAAGAGGCAGTACCAATAGCTAGGGACCTAATCAATATGGACATTAGTAAGGTATCAGAATTAGAGTTCAGAATGACAATTATCAAGGTGCTAGCTGGGCTTGAAAAAAGCATGATAGATATTAGAGACTCCCTTTCTGGAGAAATAAAACAACTAATATCCAACCATGTAGAAATAAAAAAAAATCTATTAATGAGGTGCAGTTAAAAATAGAGGGTAAATGAGGCAGATAAATGAGATGTAAACAACTACTGGACCACAAGGGGAGAATTACTGAGATAAATGATACTGTAAGATGAAAAATATTAGAATAATTGAGATTCCAGAAGAAGAAGAAAGGCACAGAACATATATTGGAGGAATTTATAGCAGAGAATTTCCATAATTTGGTGAAGGGAACAAGCATCAAAATCCAGGGGGCACAGAGAACCCTCCTCAAAATCAATAAAAATAGGTCAACACCTTGTCATCTAATAGTAAAACTGACAAGTCTCAGTGACAAAGAGAAAATCCTGAAAGCAGATAAGCATAAGAGCTCTGTAACATACAATGGTAGAAATATTAGATTGACACAAGACCTATCCACAGAGAACTGGCAGGCCAGAAAGGACTGTCATGATATACTCAGAGCACTAAATGAGAGAAATATGCAGCCAGGAATACTATATCAGCCAGTCATTGAAAATAGAAGGAGAGCTAAAAAGCTTCCTGCACAAACAAAAATTAAAATAATTAGCAAACACCAAATAATTTGTAAACAGCCCTACAGGAAATAGTGAAAGGGGTCCTGTAGCAAAGAGAGAGCCTAAAAGTAACAGATCAGAAAGGAACAGGTAACAATCACCTTACAGGCAATACAATGGCACCAAAGTCATATCTTTGGATAGTTACCCTGAATGGAAATGGGCTAAATGCCCCAATCAAAAGACACAGGAAACCAGAATGGATAAAAAATAAGACCCATCGATATGCTGTATGCAAGAAACTCATTTTAGACCCAAAGACACCTCCAGATTTAAAGTGAGGGGGTAGAAAACCATTTACCATGCTAATAAACATCAAAAGAAAGCTGGGGTGGCAATCTTTATAACAGATAAATTAAACTTTAAGCCAAAGACTATAATAAGAGATGAGGAAGGACACTATATCATACTTAAAGGGTCTGTCCAACAAGAAGATCTAACAATTTTAAATATCCATGTCCCTGCATGGGGGCAGCCATTTACATAAACCAATTAATAATAAAATCAAAGAAACACATCCAAAATAATACAATAATAGTAGGGGACTTTAACACCTCACTGAAATGGACAGATCATCTAAGCAAAACATCAACAAGGAAATAAAGGCTTTAAATGACACACTGGATCAGAAGGACATCACAGATATATTCAGAACATTCCATCCCAAAGCAACAGAAGACACCTTCTTCTTGAGGGAACATGGAACATTCTCCAGAATAGATCACATCCTGAGTCACAAATCAGGTCTCAGCCAGTACCAAAAGATTGGGATCATTCCCAGCATATTTTCAGACCACAAAACTTTGAAACTAGAACTCAACCACAAGAGCAAATTTGGAAAGAACTCAAATACATGGAGGCTAATGAACATCCTATGAAAGAATGAATGGGTCAACAAGGAAATTAAAGAAGAATTTTAAAAATGCATGGAAACAAGTGATAATGAAAACACAATTGTTCAAAATCTTTGGACACAGCAAAGGCGATCATGAGAGGAAAGTATATAGCAATACAAGCCTTTATCAATGAACAAGAAAGGTCTCAAGTACACAAACTAACCCTACACCTAAATGAGCTGGAGAAAGAACAGCAACAAAAGCCTAAACCCAGCAGGAGAAGAGAAATAATAATCAGAGCCTGAATCAATGAAATAGAAATCAAAAGAACAGTAGAACAGATCAATAAAACCAGGAACTGGTTCTTTGAAAGAATTAAAAGGATTGATAAAACACTGGCCAGACTTTTCAAAAAGAAAAGAGAAAGGACACAAATTAATAAAATCATGAATGAAAGAGGAGAGATCATAACCAACACCAAAGAAATACAGACAATTATAAGAACATACTATGAGCAACTATACACCAGTAAATTTGACAATCTGGAAGAAATGGATGCATTTCTAGAGACATATAAACTACCACAACTGAACCAGGAAGAAATAGAAAACCTGAACAGGCCCATAACCAGGAAGGTGATTGAAGCATTCATCAAAAATCTCCCAACAAACAAGAACCCAGGGCCAGATGGCTTCCCAGGGGAATTCTACCAAACATTTAAAGAAGAATTAATACCTAGTCTCCTGAAACTGTTCCAAAAAATGGAAATGAAAGGAAAAGTTCCAAGCTCATTTTATGGGGCCAGCATTACCTTGATCCCAAAACCAGACAAAGACCCTATCAAAAAGGAGAATTACAGACCAATATCCTTGATGAACACAGATGCAAAATTCTCACCAAAATACTACTCAACAGGATCCAACATTACACTAGAAGGATTATTCACCATGATGAAATGGGATTTATTCCTGGGCTTCAAGATTGGTTCAACACCCACAAATCAATTAGTGTGATACAATACATTAATAAAAGAAATAACAAGAACCATATGATACTCTCAATAGATTCTGAAAAAGCACTTGACAAAGTACAGGATGCTTTCTTGATCAAAACGCTTCAACGTGTGGGGATAGAGGGGATATACCTCAATATCATAAAAGCCATCTATGAAAAACCAACGGTGAATATAATTCTCAATGGGCAAAACTGAGAGCTTTTCCTGTAAGGTCAGGAACACGGCAGGACTGTCCACTATCACCACTGCTCAGCATAGTACTAGAAGTCTTAGCCTCAGCATCAGACAACAAAGAAATAAAAGGCATCCAAATCAGCAAAGAAGAAGTCAAACTCTCACTCTTTGCAGATGATATGTTACTTCATGTGGAAAACCCAAAAATCTCCACTCCAAAATTGTTAGAACTCATACAGGAATTCAGGGAAGTGTCAGGATATAAAATCAATGTACAGAAATCAGTTGCATTTCTATACACCAAGAGCAAGACAGAAGAAAGAGAAATTAAGGAGTCAGTCCCATTTATAATTGCACCCGAAACCATAAAATACCTAGGAATAAACCCAACCAAAGAGGCAAAGAATCTATACTCAGAAAACTATAAAGTACTCATGAAAGAAAATTGAGGAAAACACAAAGAAATGGAAAAATGTTCCATGCTCATGGGATGGAAGAACAAATATTGTGACAATGTCTATGCTACCTAGAGCAATCTACACATCTAATGCAATCCCTATCAAAATGCCAAAAATTTGTTTCAAAAAAATGAACAATGGAAAAATTCCAAAATTTATATGGAACCAGAAAAGACTCTGAATAGCCAGAGGAATGTTGAAAATGAAAGCCAAAGTTGGTGGCATCACAATTACAGACTTCAAGCTCTAATCCAGAGCTGTAATCATCAAGACAGTATGGTACTGGCACAAAAACAGACACATATATCAGTGGTACAGAACAGAGAGCCCAGAAATGGACCCTCAACTCTATGGTCAACCAATATTTGACAAAGCAGGAAAGAATGTCCAATGGAAAAAAGATGGTATCTTCAACAAATGGTGTTGGGAAAATTTGACAGTCCCATGCAGAAGAATGAAAGTAGACCATTTACTTATACCAAACACAAAAATAGTCTCAAAATGGGTGAGAGACCTCAATGTGAGACAGGAATCCATCAAAATCCTTGAAAAGAACCAGACAGAAACCTCTTTGACCTCAGGTGCAGCAACTTCTTCCTAAACACACTGCCAAAGGCAAGGGAAGCAAGGGCACAAATGAACTATTGGGACTTCAACAAGATCAAAACTTTTGCACAACAAAGAAAAGTCAACAAAAGGAAAGACAACCCACACAATGGGAGAAGATATTTGCAAATGACATATCTGATAAAGGGCTAGTATCCAAAATCTATAAAGAACTTATCAAACTCAACACCCAAAGAACAAATAATCCAATCAAGAAATGGGTAGAGGACATGAACAGACATTTCTGCAAAGAAGACATCCAGATGGCCAACAGATGCATGCAAAAGTGCTCAACATCACTTGGCATCAGGGAAATCCAAATCAAAACCACAGTGAGTTACCACCTCACACTAGTCAGACTAGGTAAAATTAACAAGTCTGGAAACAAAAGATGTTGGTGAGGATGCAGAGAAAGGGGAATCCTCCAGAATGCGAGCTGGTGCAGCCATTCTGGAAAACAGTATGGAGGTTCCTCAAAAGGTTGAAAATAGAACTAGTCTATGTCCCAGCAATTGAACTACTGGGTATTTTCCCAAAGATACTAATGTAGTGATGTGACGGGGCACGTGCACCTGAGTGTTTATAGCAGCAATGTACACAAAAGCTGAACTATGGAATGAGCTTAGATGTCCATCAACAGATGAATGGATAAAGAAGAAGTCATATATGTAGGTGTGTATACACACACACACACACACGTATATATACACAATGGAATACTATACATCTATCAAAACCCTGTAAATCTTGCCATTTACAATGACACAGATGGAACTAGAGGGTAATATGCGAAGTGAACTAAGTCAGTCAGAGAAAGACAATTATCATATGATCTCTCTGATATGAGGTATTTGAGAGGCAGGGCAGGGCATTCATGGTGGGGGAAGGGAGTGAAAAAATGAAACAAGATGGGATTGGGGAGAGAGACAAACCATAAAAGAGTCTTAATCTCAGGAAATAAACTGAGGGTTGCTTGGGGGGGGCGGAGAGGGATAGGGTGGCTGGGTGATGGACATTGGGGAGGGTATGTGCTATGGTGAGTGCTGTGAATTATGTAAGACTGATGATTCACAGACCTGTACCCTTGAAGCAAATAATACATTATATATTAAAAAAGAAAAAAAGGAATGAACTGAGAGTCCAAGGAGAACATTGCAGTTCTCAGCCACTAATTGAGAAGAGAATGCTGCCTAGAATGTGAATTCCACAGATTTGCAGAGGATCACTCCTGCATGTGCAGTAGAAAATCAATCAGGTTATACATCCAAACAAAGTGCCTGATACAAAAAACAAACAAACATCAAACAAACAAAAAATCCTGAAAATGTTATAGGGAACAGTACCTGAAACTCAAACAGGACCTAGAATAGTGCCTGTTCCCACTAGTCAGATTGGATGATCATATGATGCACAGAACTCTGGGTAGAACATTCAGAATTACATTGCCCTAGTAGTGAACAGTTAGTCCTGAGAAAAACAAGAAAAATAATGCTCTGGTCCCATCTAATAAATCTTAAAAGCTAAATTTCAATGAATAAAATTGTTTCAAATAACTTAATAGTATTGCAAAACAAACCTCAAAAATATTTATGGAAATACAAAAATGTCTCTCACCTAACAATATAAAAGAACTAGCAGAAATAGGGGAAAAAGTGAAAAAAAAGAACAGAAAAAAAGTAAAAAAAAAAAAAGAAAGCACAAATGCTGTCAGTAGAAAACAAATAATAAGATCATAAGAAATAATAAAGAAAAGAATTTATAGCTATGTAATGTGGTAGACAATTAAACTTATCTGGATGGTCATTTTACAATGTCTACATGCATCAAGTCATCTTGTTGTAAGCCTTAGGCTAATATAATGTTATTATATCGCAATAAAACTGGAAGGAAAAAGAAAGCAATCCTCAGGAAAAAATAAAATTACATCTGGTCTTATCACTGACATTTGAGTAAGACCAGGGAATGATGCAAACAGGGAAACTTAAGGAGTTTTGTAAGCATCTCAGAATGTTAAGAATTTAATATATTTGAGGTTGCCAGAAAAGATCATGAGAGTTTGGAAGAGTGACAAGGAGATCCTGAGTTGTGAATTGATCATGGGACTCACTGAATTAAGGAACACCAACCCCGGAAAACTTAAGGAGAAAAGGAATGGATTTGCAATATATTGGGCAGCTCTTAGAATCTAAAAGTAGAATCAAAGATAGAAACTTCTATCTTCAACCTAGTTGAATTGGATAGCACACCTTAGCCCAAACACCTCAATAAGCTAGGTACAATAAAACAGGCATCGTTGAAAATTACCAATATCCAAATTGAGGGACATTTTACAAAAACACCTCACTAGTAATCTTCAAACTCTCAAAGTCATTGCAAACAAGGGAAGATTGAGGAACTATCACAGATCAAGGAAACTCAGGAGATGTGGCAATTAAATATATTGTGGGATCCTAAAACGGGAAAAAGAACATTAGTGGAAAAACTAGTGCAATTTGAATAAAGTGTGGACTGTAGCTAATAATAAAAAAAGACTAAAACTTAGACATATTCATAATATAAATGTAAATGGTCTTAAAACTCCAATTAAAAAGACTGAAATTATCACCTTGGAAAAATTCCATCTGTATATATTCCCAACTCTATGTGACTATAAAAAAAAACAAACTTTAAAGTCACTAGTAGATTAGAAGTAAAAAGATGGAGAGAAGTAAAGCATGCCAATAATAAAACCAGAGGAACCTACAGAGGTTGTAATAATATCAAAGTAGATTTCACTGCAAAGCATATTACTAGTTTTAAATCATTTCCTGATGACATATAGATCAGTTTATTAAGAGAAACCTAACAGTCCTGAATCACCAATAACAAAACTTCAAAATACATGAAACAAAACTGGTAAAATTTCAAGGAGAATTAAAAAATGCACAATAATAGTCAGAAATCTGTATGCGTCTCAAAATGCCTGACAGAATAAATACCAAAATATCAGTAAGGATAGGGGCGCCTGGGTGGCTCAGTGGGTTAAGCCGCTGCCTTCGGCTCAGGTCGTGATCTCAGGGTCCTGGGATCGAGTCCCGCATCGGGCTCTCTGCTCAGCAGCGAGCCTGCTTCCCTCTCTCTCTCTCTGCCTGCCTCTCTGTCTGCTTGTGATCTCTCTCTGTCAAGTAAATAAATAAAATCTTAAAAAAAAAAAGAACCATTTAAAAAAAAAATCAGTAAGGATAGAGGATATTTAAATGGTGCTATTAACCAACTTGATCTAAGATAATGTATAGATCATTTCACCCAGCAACAAAAAATATATTTTCTTTTCAAAGGCTTATGGAATCTTTATCAAAATAGACCAAATCCTGGATAATGAAAACATATGTATAAAAGATTTGTATTAGAAAAGGAGACAGATTTCAAATTAGTGACCTCAACTTCCAATGAGCTAGAATAAGGAAAGCAAATTGAACCAAAAGTAAAGGGAAGAAAATGAAAATATTTGCAAAATTTTTATCTGAACAATAACTTGGATCTGCAATGTATAAGAACTTGCAAAATTCAATAATATAAAATAAGCCACCCAATAAAAAAATGGGAACATGATCTAAACAGATGCTTCACTAAGGAAGATACATAGCAAATAAGCATATGAATGACATTCAGTATCATCAGTCATAAATGAAATACAAATTCAAACCAGAATGAAATACTACTACACATCTATTAGAATGTCAAAAATTTGAAAATATCAAGTATTGATAAGAATGTGAAGGAATTGGGACTCTCCAACAATCGCAAAATGTGAAATGGTGCAACTACTTCGGAAAAGAGTTCAGTATTTAAAAATTTAAACACTCTGAAAAACAACCAGAGGGTTTTGAAGGGACGGGGGGGGGTGGGAGGTTGAGGAACCAGGTGGTGGGTAATAGGGAGGGCACGTACTGCATGGAGCACTGGGTGTGGTGCAAAAACAATGAACACTGTTATGCTGTAAATAAACAAATAAAAAAAAAATTTAAACACTTATATGACCTAGCCTTCAATTCTCAGAGAAGAGAAAATGTGCATTCATGTAAAGACTAATTACATGAATGATCATAGCAGCCTGATTTGTAATAAAACTTGAGTTAACCCAAGTGATAATAAATGAGTGAATGAATACAAAATATTCATTCCACAGTGTCTATCCATACAGTAGAATGCTCCGAAGCAATATAAAGGAATAAACATTTGATTCCATCATCAACATGGATAATCTCAAAGTAATTAAGTTGAGTGGAAAAAGTCAGACAAAATATATGCATAATGTATGTCTCTAGGTTTACCTAAATGCAAACTAATCTATAGTGACTTCAAGCAAGTAAGTGTTTTTCTGTGGAGGTAAGGATACAGGAGTGCTGAGAGAGAGAAAAACAAATTTCCAAGAGTGATAAGTATGTTCATTATCATAAGTGTGATGACAGTTTCATGATATATACATCTGTTAAAACTTATCAGAGTGTGCATTTTAAATATATACGGATTCTTGTTTGTCAATTATACTTCAATAAAGTTGTTAGACAAACAAACGGGACTTACAGAGGAATGTAGTGCATATACAGAATTGTGATTCTAACATTTTGTGGAAATGATATAACACAGATTGGAAGTTTCATACTAGTCACACTCTCTTTGACATTTGTTATTATATTTCCCATTAATCTGTTACATCAATAACTCTTTGCGCACTCTAATGATGTTTTATTTTTCCTCCCTCCTGACAAGAAATGGGAGAATTCATAGAACTACTTCATTCTGTCATAAAACTTTGTCAGATTTATTTAAATCTTTTTTGTTCCTTCTATCCCCATTATAGAATAAACAATTTGGGTGTTTTAACCTGTCAATGCAAAATATTTAGAAAAAAAAGTGTTGAAAAAAGGGCACAAAATATTTTGAGGGCCTACAGGCACTTGCATACTTACTATGTACTTACATACATATATACTCATGGGTACATATATACTTACTAGGTACTTACATACCTACTATATACTTACATACTCATGGGTACTTATATACTTACTAGGCACATAGATACCTACTACATACTTACATACTCATGGGTACTTATACACTTACTAGGTACATACATACTTACTACATACCTATATACTCATGGGTACTAATATACTTACTAGGTGCTTACATCTCTACTACAGACTTTTATACCTACTAGGTGCTTATTTATCTTTACTTCTTTAAATGCTTTCATCAGTTTTCTAAGGACAAATTATTATATCCATTTGCAAATGAGGAAATAATAGAGACCTGAAGAAACCTACCCAATTAATGAAGAAAACTACCCAATTAATAAATGTTGAAATCAAAAAGAGAGCTCTGCTCCCAGTTGTCCAGAGTATATGGGCTCTTTTCATGGAGCTGTCAAATGCACTGTCATAGCCCACCTTCGTTCCGAGAGAGGAGTAGGCATATCTCATTGCCCAAGTTTGAAAGAACCTGGAAGTGATTTTATATATTGAAACTCCCTTACACTTTAAGTCAATTTTGCATACAAATCAAGCCCAAACTATTGAATTGATCAGGAAGGAAAGCAGTACTTACATAAAAATGTAGTAAAATACATTTAAACTTAAAGGAAACCAGAGTCCCAATGTCCAGGTTTGAAGAGAAATATATTTGGCTGAACCCAAATAGTCTGCTTTTTAAAATATCCTTTCTTCACTCATTCTTCAAATATTTATTTATGCCAGATTCTGTACTATGTACTGGGTATATATTAGGAAGTTAGAAGATATGTAGATCCAGCCCTCTTGGAACTTATAATTTGGCAAGAGAGACAGTAGACTTCATTATAACTTTTCAAAAAGCAACAACATGGATGCAGTTATATGATACTGACAATCTGGTAGAATGTATGTTAAATCTCTAAGACTAGGGGTTCCTATAAATTGGCCACAGATCAACAGTGTGAATATTGTGGTTTTATTTGCTTTTAATCAAACACAATATTAAAATACAAAAGCAGGTATATACAGTGGGGAACAGGAGACACATAGTACTTAAAAATGCTGTATTCTGTTTCATAGATCATAGCAAAGCATAGAATGTGGGGAGGTTTCAGGGGAGAAATAAACAACTGATTAATAGAATGGAAAATAGAACCCATGTAGAGAGATAAAAGAAAATGGAATTATTTGGCCTGAAGAAGAATGTGAAAGAATTTAATTTGGGAACACTTAAACAAAGGAATTTTACGCAAAGGATAGTGTTAGGTTATTCAAAATTTCTACTGGAAAGGAAAGAAAGGAAAAACAAAGCAGATTTAATTTATAGCATAAGGATTTTGTCTAGACATAAAGGAGTATTCTGTTCACTTGTTTGTTTAGATTAAGGATGGTACTTTAACCGCATAACTTCTAATGAACAATTTCCATCCAAAATTTCCATGATAACAATACGTGGGCTTTAGATGGAACCTAGTGGACTTGACATTTTCAGTTCCATTCTTTAGTGTGGTTTAGAAGTACATTCTATGTTAATGCAGCAACATATTTAGGGAACACTTTCCGTCAATAAGATGCTGAAAGTTACTAAGTCACAACATTGAGCCAAGAAATGAAACCAAGTGGATGGATAATTTTGCACTATGAAGAAGTAATAAATTCCAGCTGCATACTCCAAAGAACATGAAAAAAAGCTCTGGTTTAAGGTTGGCATCGTCACCTCCATAACCCATATGGCTAAATCTTGGATCACAATCAGACCTTCAGTCAATAGACTCACAGGTAATTACATTTGGCTTAACTATTGCAAACAAGAGATTTTAACATGTTCATTTCTTGTAACTGCTTTGGTGCCAAGGAACACAGCATTTAGTGCCAAGACTTAACTGTATCTTCCAAAAAAGAATTTGAACAATTTATGCCCAGTGGTCAATTACAAACTTTCATAAAATTAGAAAAAAGAGAATGCTTTTTTATTAGAATTTTCAAAAAACTGGAACAAAGCAGTGTTGATGACTTTCACTTCTGCATAGTAAAAATATTTGAAGCATATTTGAAAGTAAGTAATATTAGCATGAACAATTATTTTCTTCTCAATACTCTCTTGTATTTGAACCAATTTAAGATGTTAATAAACTATACATAGTTCATATATAATTTTTATATATAATTACATGTAGTATATGTTATGTATAATATATGCATTATATATTAACAAACTATGTATATATAGTAAAATTTATATATAGTTACTGGAAAAGCTGCAAAAAGGAGCAAAGGCATGATCAAAAAATAAAACTAGGCTAGGAGGAGTCAAGATGGCGGAGAAGTAGCAGCCTGAGACTACATCAGGTAGCAGGAGATCAGCTCGATAGCTTATCTAAACATTGCAAACACCTACAAATCCAACGAGAGAGCGAAGAGAAGAAGAACAGCAACTCTAGAAACAGAAAATCAACCACTTTCTGAAAGGTAGGACTGGCGGAGAAGTGAATCTAAAACGACGGGAAGATAGACCGCGGGGGGAGGGGCCGGCTCCCGGCAAGCGGCAGAGCAACGGAGCACAAAATCAGGACTTTTAAAAGTCTGTTCCACTGAGGGACATTGCTCCAGAGGCTAAACCAGGGTGAAGCCCACGCGGGATCAGCGTGGCCCCAGGCCCCGCAGGGTCACAGAAGGATCGGGGGTGTCAGAGTGTCGGAGAGCTCGCAGGTATTAGAACAGAGAAGCCGGCTGCAGAGACAGAGCCGAGGACTGAACTCTCAGCTAGGGGTTACCTTGAACTGGTCGCGGGCTGGGTGAGCTCGGAGCGCGGCTAGAGGCTGGGGATACGGGAGTGATTGGGTGCTGTCCTCTGGGGGCGCACTGAGGAGTGGGGCCCCAGGCTCTCGGCTCCTCTGGGCCGGAGACTAGGAGGCCGCCATTTTCATTCCCGTCCTCCGGAACTCTACGGAAAGCGTTCAGGGAACAGAAGCTCCAAAAAGCGAACCCGAGCCGATTACTTAGTCCGGCCGCCGGTAAGCACGGTGCAATCCCGCCTCGGGCAAAGACACTTGAGAGTCACGACAACAGGCCCCTCCCCCAGAAGATCAACAAAATATCCAGGCAGGACGAAGTTCATCTATCAAGGAGAAAGCAGGTTCAAATCCTAAGACAGCAGAGCAATTCCAGAGGAGGAGAAAGCAAAGCACGGAACTCATGGCTTTCTCCCCATGATTCTTTAGTCTTGCGGCTACTTCAATTTTTTTTTCTTTTTTCTTTTTTCTTCTTCTGCTAAATTTTTTAAAACTTTTACCCTTTTCTTTTTTTAACGTTTTTTGACTAGTTCATCTTAATATATATATTTTTTCTTTCTTTTTTATATTTTTTTATTTGTTTTATTTTTTAAATTTTTTTCTTTTTTTTTTTCCTTTTTTTTTTCTTTTTTTTTTCAGAACCTGTTTTTATCCCCTTTCTCCCCCCCACAATTAGGGGTCTCTTCTGATTTGGTTACAGTGCATTTTTCTGGGGTCTTTGCCACCCTTTTAGTAGTTTATTTGCTCCTTCATATCCTCTTATCTGGACAAAATGACAAGGCGGAAAAAATCACCACAAACAAAAGAACAAGAGACAGTACCGAAGGCTAGGGACCTAATCAACACAGACATGGGTAATATGTCAGATCAAGAGTTCAGAATGACGATTCTGAACATTCTAGCCGGGCTCGAAAAAGGCATGGAAGATATTAGAGAAACCCTCTCTGGAGATATTAAAGCCCTTTCTGGAGAAATTAAAGAACTAAAATCTAACCAAGTTGAAATCAAAAAAGCTATTAATGAGGTGCAATCAAAAATGGAGGCTCTCACTGCTAGGATCAATGAGGCAGAAGAAAGAATTAGTGATATAGAAGACCAAATGACAGAGAATAAGGAAGCCGAGCAAAAGAGGGACAAACAGCTACTGGACCATGAGGGGAGAATTCGAGAGATAAGTGACACCATAAGACGAAACAACATTAGAATAATTGGGATTCCAGAAGAAGAAGAAACAGAGAGGGGAGCAGAAGGTCTATTGGAGAGAATCATTGGAGAGAATTTCCCTAATATGGCAAAGGGAACAAGCATCAAAATCCAGGAGATGCAGAGAACCCCCCTCAAAGTCAACAAGAATAGGTCCACACCCCGTCACCTAATAGTGAAATTTACAAGTCTTAGTGACAAAGAGAAAATCCTGAAAGCAGCCCGAGAAAAGAAGTCTGTAACATACAATGGTAAAAATATTAGATTGGCGGCAGACTTATCCACAGAGACCTGGCAGGCCAGAAAGAGCTGGCATGATATATTCAGAGCACTCAACGAGAAAAACATGCAGCCAAGAATACTCTATCCAGCTAGGCTATCAGTGAAAATAGAAGGAGAGATCAAAAGCTTCCAGGACAAACAAAAACTGAAAGAATTTGCAAACACCAAACCAGCTCTACAGGAAATATTGAAAGGGGTCCTCTAAGCAAAGAGAGAGCCTAAAAGTAGTAGATCAGAAAGGTACAGAGACAATATACAGTAACAGTCACCTTACAGGCTAATAATGGCACTAAATTCATATCTCTCAATAGTTACCCTGAATGTTAATGGACTAAATGCCCCAATCAAAAGACACAGGGTATCAGAATGGATAAAAAAACAAAACCCATCAGTATGTTGCCTACAAGAAACTCATTTTAGACGCGAAGACACCTCCAGATTTAAAGTGAGGGGGTGGAAAACAATTTACCATGCTAATGGGCATCAGAAGAAAGCTGGGGTGGCAATCCTTATATCAGATCAATTAGATTTCAAGCCAAAGACTATAATAAGAGATGAGGAAGGACACTATATCCTACTCAGAGGGTCTGTCCAACAAGAAGATCTAACAATTTTAAATATCTATGCCCCTAACGTGGGAGCAGCCAACTATATCAACCAATTAATAACAAAATCAAAGAAACACATCAATAATAATACAATAATAGTAGGGGACTTTAACACTCCCCTCACTGAAATGGACAGATCATCCAAGCCAAAGATCAACAAGGAAATAAATGCCTTAAATGACACACTGGACCAGATGGACATCACAGATATATTCAGAACATTTCATCCCAAAGCAACAGAATACACATTCTTCTCTAGTGCACATGGAACCTTCTCCAGAATAGATCACATCCTGGGTCACAAATCAGGTCTCAACCGGTATCAAAAGATTAGGATTATTCCCTGCATATTTTCAGACCACAATGCTCTGAAGCTAGAACTCAATCACAAGAGGAAAGCTGGAAAGAACCCAAATACATGGAGACTAAACAGCATCCTTCTAAAGAATGAATGGGTGAACCAGGAAATTAAAGAAGAATTGAAAAAATTCATGGAAACAAATGATAATGAAAACACAACAGTTCAAAATCTGTGGGACACAGCAAAGGCAGTCCTGAGAGGAAAATATATAGCGGTACAAGCCTTTCTCAAGAAACAAGAAAGGTCTCAAGTACACAACCTAACCCTACACATAAAGGAGCTGGAGAAAGAATAAGAAAGAAACCCTAAACCCAGCAGGAGAAGAGAAATCATAAAGATCAGAGCAGAAATCAATGAAATAGAAACCAAAAAAACAATAGAAAAAATCAATGAAACTAGGAGCTGGTTCTTTGAAAGAATCAATAAGATTGATAAACCCCTGGCCAGACTCATCAAAAAGAAAAGAGAAAGGACCCAAATAAATAAAATCATGAATGAAAGAGGAGAGATCACAACTAACACCAAAGAAATACAGACAATTATAAGAACATACTATGAGCAACTCTACGCCAACAAATTGGACAATCTGGAAGAAATGAATGCATTCCTAGAGACATATAAACTACCACAACTGAACCAGGAAGAGATAGAAAACCTGAACAGGCCCATAACCAGTAAGGAGATTGAAACAGTCATCAAAAATCTCCAAACAAACAAAAGCCCAGGGCCAGACGGCTTCCCAGGGGAATTCTACCAAACATTTAAAGAAGAACTCATTCCTATTCTCCTGAAACTGTTCCAAAAAATAGAAATGGAAGGAAAACTTCCAAACTCATTTTATGAGGCCAGCATCACCTTGATCCCAAAACCAGACAAGGATCCCACCAAAAAAGAGAACTACAGACAAATATCCCTGATGAACGCAGACGCAAAAATTCTCGCCAAAATACTAGTCAATAGGATTCAACAGTACATTAAAAGGATTATTCACCACGATCAAGTGGGATTTATTCCAGGGCTGCAGGGTTGGTTCAACATCCGCAAATCAATCAATGTGATAGAACACATTAATAAAAGAAAGAACAAGAACCATATGATACTCTCAATAGATGCTGAAAAAGCATTTGACAAAGTACAGCATCCCTTCCTGATCAAAACTCTTCAAAGTGTGGGGATAGAGGGCACATACCTCAATATTATCAAAGCCATCTATGAAAAACCCACCGCAAATATCATTCTCCATGGAGAAAAACTGAAAGCTTTTCCGTTAAGGTCAGGAACACGGCTGGGATGTCCATTATCACCACTGCTATTCAACATAGTACTAGAAGTCCTAGCCTCAGCAATCAGACAACAAAAAGAAATTAAAGGCATCCAAATTGGTAAAGAAGAAGTCAAACTATCACTCTTTGCAGATGATATGATATTATATGTGGAAAACCCAAAAGACTCCACTCCAAAACTGCTAGAACTTGTACAGGAATTCAGTAAAGTGTCAGGATATAAAATCAATGCACAGAAATCAGTTGCATTTCTGTACACCAACAACAAGACAGAAGAAAGAGAAATTAAAGAGTCAATCCCATTTACAATTGCACCCAAAACTATAAGATACCTAGGAATAAACCTAACCAAAGAGGCTAAGAATCTATATGCAGAAAACTATAAAGTACTCATGAAAGAAATTGAGGAAGACACAAAGAAATGGAAAAATGTTCCATGCTCCTGGATTGGAAGAATAAATATTGTGAAAATGTCCATGCTACCAAAAGCAATCTACACATTTAATGCAATCCCTATCAAAATACCATCCATTTTTTTCAAAGAAATGGAACAAATAATCCTAAAATTTATATGGAACCAGAAAAGACCTCGAATAGCCAAAGGAATATTGAAAAAGAAAGCCAAAGTGGGTGGCATCACAATTCCGGATTTCAAGCTCTATTACAAAGCTGTCATCATCAAGACAGCATGGTACTGGCACAAAAACAGACACATAGATCAGTGGAACAGAATAGAGAGCCCAGAAATCGACCCTCAACTCTATGGTCAACTAATCCTCGACAAAGCGGGAAAGAATGTCCAATGGAAAAAAGACAGCCTCTTCAATAAATGGTGCTGGGAAAATTGGACAGCCACATGCAGAAAAATGAAATTGGACCACTTCCTTACACCACACACGAAAATAGACTCCAAATGGATGAAGGACCTCAATGTGAGAAAGGAATCCATCAAAATCTTGAGGAGAACACAGGCAGCAACCTCTTCAACCTCAGCCGCAGAAACATCTTCCTAGGAACATTCCCAAAGGCAAGGGAAGCAGGGGCAAAAATGCACTATTGGGACTTCATCAAGATCAAAATTTTTTGCACAGCAATGGAAACAGTTAACAATACCAAAAGATAACTGACAGAATGGGAGAAATATTTGCAAATGACATATCAGGTAAAGGGATAGTATCCAAAATCTATAAAGAACTTATCAAACTCAACACCCAAAGAACAAATAATCCAATTAAGAAATGGGCAGAAGACATGAACAGACATTTCTGCAAAGAAGACATCCAGATGGCCAACAGACACATGAAAAAGTGCTCCACGTCACTCGGCATCAGGTAAATACAAATCAAAACCACAATGAGATATCATCTCACACCAGTCAGAATGGCTAAAATTAACAAGTCAGGAAATGACAGATGTTGGCGAGGATGCGGAGAAAGGGGTACCCTACTACACTGCTGGTGGGAATGCAAGCTGGTGCAACCACTCTGGAAAACAGGATGGAGGTTCCTCAAAATGTTGAAAATAGAACTACCCTATGACCCAGCAATTGCACTACTGGGTATTTACCCTAAAGATACAAACATAGTGATCGAAAGGGGCACGTGCACCCGAATGTTTATAGCAGCAATATCCACAATAGCCAAACTATGGACAGAACCTAGAGGTCCATCAACAGATGAATGGATAAAGAAGACGTGGTATATATACACAATGGAATACTATGCAGCCATCAAAAGAAATGAAATCATGCCATTTGCGACGACGTGGATGGAACTAGAGCGTATCATGCTTATTGAAATAAGTCAATCGGAGAAAGACAACTATCATATGATCTCCCTGATATGAGGACATGGAGAAGCAACATGGGGGGGTAGGGGGATAGGAGAAGAATAAATGAAACAAGATGGGATTGGGAGGGAGACAAACCATAAATGACTCTTAATCTCACAAAACAAACTGGGGGTTGCTGGGGGGAGGTGGGATTGGGAGAGGGGGAGGGGGCTATGGACATTGGGGAGGGTAAGTGCTATCGTGAGTGCTGTGAAGTGTGTAAACCTGGCGATTCACAGACCTGTACCCCTGGGGATAAAAATACATTATATGTTTATTAAAAAAAAAAAAATTTGGAAGGGGAGGTGAACCATAAGAGACTATGGACACTGAAAAACAACCTGAGGGTTTTGAAGGGTCAGGGGTTGTTGGTTGGGGGAACAGGTGGTGGGTAATGGGGAGGGCACGTTTTGCATGGAGCACTGGGTGTTGTGCAAAAAGAATGAATACTGTTACGCTGAAAAAATAAATAAAATGGAAAAAAAAATTAAAAAAAAAACTATACTCATGTTTATTCCTTCAGTTAATAAAGAGGAGGAGGATGTTTTCAAATGTGTAGCTTGCATGGCATAGACAGTAAGCACGAGATCGTTCTAACAATATGTAAACATGGTGCTATATAGTATGATTTCATACTGGCTGGTGAGAAATTTATGCTCTGTTCAAGTGTCTTTCTTTCTTCCTAGTTGCTTCATCATTAAAACTTTGGTCATGAAATGATATAGCTTCTACGACACTCACTAACCTCTCTTTTTCACAAAGAGAGAGTTAGATTTTGATAGGCCAGCATCAAACTAGAATTCAGTTCAACTAGAATTTAATGACACTGTTCTCATTGTTCTTATTTTTACTCTTACCTTTATGGCAAGCTAACAGATTTCCATTTGGAGTCATTGATCAATGGTTTGTCCTTTCAGGGAGGGGGTTTTTATTGCTGACATTGTTAGGATAGCCATTAAAAAAAGTTATAATAAAACACAGACTGACTTTTAGTTGGTTTAGTATTGCTTTCAAGTTGACTATAGATAAGACATCCCTTTATTGCCACTTCTATCTTACTCACTTATTGTTAGTGATGATAAAATCCTTTAAAGAACTGTGTATGTATTCTTCCCAATGACAATCATTACAATTTGTTTGGTATTATTTGTATCTGTGTCCTAATTCCTTGCCTTATTGTAAATTTAGGGCAGGTTACTCAGTTGAATAATTGTTAAGTGTATGGGTTTGGAGCCAGAGCCTGTGGGTTCAAATATCTGCTTAACCACTTTCTAATTGGGTGACCTGTATAAAGAAAATTACTTATGTGTTTTGAGCCTTATACCCTTACCTATAAAATAAGAATAATAGTATATTTTGCATAGGACTGTTGTCAGGATTAAATGATATTTCACATAAAGTTTAGTACAATGCCTTACATGTAATAAGCTTTCAAAACTATTAATTATCCCTGTTGGACTTCTTTGAATTACCTGATTCTCTAATATAGTTGCTTACTTGACATATTTAACAGGTATTTATTAATTTTTAAAATAAGTGAATGTTATAAATATACAAAATACTAAAAACAAAATAAATAGTACAAATTGTGCCCAAAGTATGTTGTAGGATAAAATAATTGTAGCCAGGATTTTAGTTTTCCTCTGCAAAGAATAAGGGGTGTTGTATGAGAGCCCCTTGAAGTTCAAACCCATGGATAACTTTCAAATTTCCTATTGGTAATACCCATACCTACTGATAATATCTCCTGGTGATACCAAACTTTTACATATTTCCCATACTAATTTTAAGATGTGGTGTGTGTGTATGTGTTTAATAGTGTACAGCCATAAAAAAAGAATGAAATCTTGCCATCTTCAATGACATGTGTGGAAGTGGAGAGTATAATGCCAAGTGAAACAAGTTACTCAGAGAAAGACAAATATCATAGGATTTCACTCATATGTGGCATTTCAGAAACAAAACAAATAAACAATGGAAAGAGAGAGACAGAATGTGTGAGAGAGAGATAAGACAAGAAACAGACTCTTGCCTATTAAGAACAAACATGGTTACCAGAGGTGAGGTCGGGGCGGGGGCTATAGGTGAAAAGGGTATTGGGGATTAAGGAGTGCACTTGTCATGATAAGCACTGGGTGATGTATGGAATTACTGAATCACTATGTTGTACACCTGAAACTAATATACCTCTGCATGTTAATTAACTATACTGGAATTAAAATATTAAAATGAAATAAAAATATTTTAAAATGTAAGCTGTAATTACTTTAAGACATTACAAAATGGACATAATGGATTCTGAAAGAAAAATATGTATATATTTGCTTATATTTTAGGTGAATAATTCCCAATTTTTTTCCTTCTCTGACTCAGTGGAATGTCCTTTATTGAAAAGGAACTGAATAAACTGTCAGTGTTTTAGGATTCCTGAAGCTAAGTTTCCTGTACTTCTGTGACTCCCTGATAGCCACTGGGATTTTTACTTCTCAATGCATGTTTATATTAAGAATATTGTGTTTTTAACCATCACAAGGACCAAACTAAAGATCTGAGCAGTTGTTCCAAAGGATTCTCTTCTTGAAGCAGTAATCATCATAGGACTTGGTATATCCTAATTCTAAATTCTGGGTTCATCCATAGAGCTCCACGGATAGGTATTTATAAAATAATATAACATTCTAACATCTATGGACAATTTCTAGAAACAGATAGAAATATCCACAGGATATGTCAAACTTGTTTTTAAAGGTATAGTTAACTAAAATAGCTATATGATTCTTTTTATAGTAAAATGATTATTAATTGGCATTAAGTAATATATTGCATTTTCTGAGTATGTTTTGTTTTTAGAATTCAGAAGGTAATTACAAAGAAAATTTAAATATAAGCAGACTCCATTTTTTAAAAAAGATTTATTTATTTATTTGACAGAGAGAGAGAGAGAGAGAGGTAAAGAGCAACCCCTAGCAGGAGGAGCGGCAGTCAGGGGAGAAGCAGGCTCCCCACCCAGCAAGGAGACTGATATGCGACTAGATCCCAGGACCCTGGGATCATGACCAAGCCAAAGGGAGCCACCCAACCAACTGAGCCACCCAGGTGCCCCTCCATATTTTATTTTTTAAAATGTAATCCAATAACATATTCAGAATGAAGGATATCAAGCTCTATATGCTAAGTCATATAAGAAATTTCTGCCAGGAATCACCTCGGTGGATCAGTCTGTTAAACATCTGCCTTCAGCTCAGGATATGATCTCAGGGTCCTGGGGTAGAGCCCCACATCAGGCTTGCATTTAGCAGGGAGTCTGTTTCTGTCCCTCTGGTCCTCTTCCTCACTCATGGGTCCACTCTCTATCTCTCTCTCTCTAAAATAAATAAATAACTCTTTCAAAAAAATATTAAAAAAATAAAATGACCAACCCTAAAAAAAGAAAAGAAAAGAAAACTTAGATTTGTGCTTATACATTAAAATCAGCTTGAGGATCCAAGTGGTATCAGATTTTGCTGGCAAAACAACTATCCATATTTAGCCATTAACAGTTTTATGAAATAATATATTAATGAGAGTAAAAACCCTAATGTAGAGTTATAATTATACTACTATTTAGCTTTGTCATCTTTGTGGACAGAGATATAGATGATGATTCTGATAGACATACTTATACTCTGAGCAGTCTTAGATTCAATGCCTAGATTGCAAGTCTCTGGGCTGGAGTTTTCATGTTATTAGGGCACTATTTGTATATGGTTCCTTGTTCAATGTTCATGTGGGAAATTATGGAAGTGGAGACGGAGGTAATGCAGGATTTAGTTTGAGATAATGAACTCTGTTACCTCTACCTTTTTTAAAAGATGTATTTATTTTAAAAAACATTTATTATTTTTCTGTGAGAGAGAGAGCAAGTGAGCAAGCAAGTGTGCAGAGGGAAAAGGAGAAGTAGACTTCCCGCTAAGTGCAGAGCTTGTTGTGGGGCTCAATCTCTGGACCCTAGGGTCATGACCTAAGCAGAAATCAAGAGGCAGAAGCTTAACCAGCTGAGCCACCCAGGCACCACTGGTCATTTTATTTTTATTATCTATTATGTTCCTAAATGAAATGACATTGCTTTTTTAAAATAGTAATTTAAAATCTTATCAACCAAAACAAATACAAATATTTTTCTTCTAAGGGTAGACAAAAGGTATTTTTTAAAGTTCTACATTTCTTAAGTATTTTTTATAAAGTGTCTAATATTTATTTTTCTCACATTCTGCTACCAGTCTCCAACTAGGGGTGTGTGTGTGTGTGTGTGTGTGTGTGTGTGTGTGATGTTATTTTGCATTTTTGGAGAATCAAATTTACTTGGTGAAGGATGAGAGGAGCAGTATAGCAAGGATGAAGTTTTTCAAACAAAAGTATCACGGAATGTTAAATTCCTGAGTCAATTTCCTTAAAAAAAATCAACTGCATCAACACAGTTCTTATTAAAACAAATATGTAGTTCTTTCCTTTACAAACTCAATTATAAACCTCGCTGGGCAAAAAGCTGTTTCCATTCATGGCTTTTACTACAGATCAGCCTGGAATCTAGAATATTTGGCATACCTCCTTACTCATTGTGTGGGCTCCTTTTTAACTTTCTGGTTAAATCTCACAATTTCCTCTTATTATTAAGAAGAAGAAAAAAACAAAATAAAATAATATCACCAAATAATTGCACACCCTTTGGCAGAGAGGTAGTCAATGGATGGAAGTTACTGAACACAAGTTATAAAAAGACTAAATGCGTTCCACTTGAGACTATTAAAGGATGCACATGTAGGTCATTCATTTCTTCACAAAAATACTAGATGGCTGTTTCCTGGTCCTATTCATACAGAATAGAGCCCTCAAGGGCTCTGTAAGAACCAAAATATTTCAGTGCCAAAGACGCTATTTTCCCCTTTCTTTATTTTTCTCATACACATACAGAGAGAGAGAGAGAGAGTTACTCAAACACAAATATAATTGTCAGAAAATGGAGAAAAGATTGCATTTTGCAAAACAAACAAATAGATGGATGACAGCAAAACATATGATGCATCAAAAAATTTACCATAAAAGATAATAATATTAGGGGGCGCCTGGGTGGCTCAGTGGTTTAGGCCTCTGCCTTCGGCTCAGGTCATGATCTCAGGGTCCTGGGATCGAGTCCCGCATCGGGCTCTCTGCTCAGCAGGGAACCTGCTTCCCTCTCACTCTCTCTGCCTGCCTCTCTGCCTACTTGTGATCTCTCCCTGTCAAATAAATAAATAAAATCTTTAAAAAAAAAAAGATAATAATATTAGTATAAAAATACATCCTACTGAATTAACAGAAGCTTCTTTGCTCAGAAAATAAGCTCTTCAGATTACCGCGCTTAAAAAAAAAATACATTAATTTTCATGGCAACTACTTTAAAAGTTCAGAAATGTACCAGAAGTTGAATCATTTTTTTAAAAATTTCTATTTAAAAAGAAAGGAGATGACATTTGTCCACATTGTGCTCTTAAAGTAGCAACGCAGAGCTACACATTTGTAAAATAAAATAAAATGTATTAGCATTAGATTGAGTATAAACTACACAGACTTCAGTAACACTTACATGCCAGTCAATATGTCTAAAATATATTCTTAGAGATAGTGATTCTATGAGATTGTTGTTAAGTGTTATTTTACAAATCATCTGGGCACAAATCAGTGTAAGAGTAAAACATCTTCTAAAAGAGTAAAGCAATGTGGTTATTGTTTCTCTCCCTCATGAATTGTATTGCTCCACAGCCGTTTTGCCAGGGTAATGAGAGGAGTAGGCAAGTGCTACCTCAATGATGGTAAGATACGACATAGAAGAAATTTCTTTAGGTAGGTAGAGAAAGTAAAGTGCCCACTTCTGGATCCTGAGAGACTGTGAGAAGAAAAACTTCATCCTTGTTACACTGCTGCTCTCATCCTTCACCTAGTTTTTAATTCTCCATTTGATTCCTTATTTGATTCTCTAATCAAATCTAATCTCAGAAAGCTGCCAAGCTTCCAGGAGAAACATCTAGTATCAGGTACATAACACAGTCAATAAAACTCAGGGGCAACTCTATGACATTAAAAGTGAGTAGGAGCTAGAGAGATAAGCAAGAGACGTTATTTCTGGTTCTTCACGAGACCTGGAGGTTTCCAGGACCACGTGTCTCTCTGCATCTTACCTCAAGAGCTTTTATACAACAGCAGAAACTTAAGATCAGTTTGCGGCTCACCAGAAATGGAGACGTGGAGGGACACAGCCAAGCCTATGCTCCAGCCATGTATGGTGATGCCTGCACTCCACAGCACAGGGTACTGTAGGGGTGCAGATCAGACCAATCAGGCAGCAGAGACCAATAAGGTCCCAGAGAAAGGAGGGTCTTTCTCTTTCCACCTGCTAATGTAAAGGAATATAATCCCACCATCCTAAGTATCTGAGATATCATGATGCCATGTGTTAGGAAATTTAAAACCTGGCTCCCAGCAGCCTCCCTCAACAGCAAACTCCTCCTCCTGGCCCCAGACAAAAGCGACAGCCATCCAGCAGGGAAAAGGTGCTTTAGGATGATCACATAATTTGTTTGCTAATCAAAATACAACACAGAAATTTGTAACCTATTTTTAAATGCAGGGAACATTGATTACAAACACTAAACAGACACCTTAACTACATGCATGTAAATGCACTGCTTTCCAAGATACAGAATTTAGTACATCATCATTTACTGTGTATGTGAGGAGCACAGAAATCCCCCCATGGGTTGTCTTGAAATCAGGGAGCTAACATTTAGGAATGCTATTCTAAGTGCAAGTAATTAAATATTTTGAAAATACCTAACTTCAAATATCATGAATTATTCTACTGCCATTACAGCCATCAGTATCAGAGCTTCTCTGTTTAGGCTCACTCCAGGCCCTCTATCCTACATGCCATTTAGCCCAATATTGACTGTACAGTTAAAAGATTCCTGCCTCTGGATGTTCCCACAATGACTTTAAATAAACTCTCATGCAAACTGACAATTAGAGCACCTGAGAAAGGAACTGAGACTTCATGATGACTGTAGCTTAGAATGTATGAAATGTTTTGTGCTTTATTTGCCCATGAGTATGTAATAATTGTAACATGTAAAAATAATCTTCAGTATTAAATGCATTATTCACATTAATACACTAGAATACCAGAAAATATTAAGGTTTAATTTAATACTGAAAAGACAAGACTATGTGAACTTTTAAGATACTATTTTCTCTTTTTTTAAAATTTTTAAAATTTTTTATAAACATATAATGTATTATTAGCCCCAGGGGTACAGGTCTGTGAATCACCAGGTTTACATACTTCACAGCACTCACCATAGCACATACCCTCCCCAATGTCGATAACCCCACCACCCTCTCCCTACCCACCTCCCCCCAGCAACCCTCAGTTGGTTTTTTGAGATTAAGAGTCTCTTATGGTTTGCCTCCTTCCCGATCCCATCTTGTTTCATTCATTCTTTTCCTACCTCCCAAACCCCCCACGTTGCATCTCCACTTCCTCATATCAGGGAGATCATATGATAGTTGTCTTTCTACGATTGACTTATTTCGCTAAGCATAATACTCTAAACTTTTAAGATACTATTAACTATTATGTATATATTAATGAATACACACAAATATAGTACAAGTTAAAAAAAAAAAAAAACATGAGTGGGGTGCCTGGGTGGCTCAGTGGGTTAAAGCCTCTGCCTTCGGCTCAGGTCATTATCCCAGGGTTCTGGGATCAAGCCCCACATCGGGCTCTCTGCTCTGCGGACAGCCTGCTTCCTCCTCTCTCTCTCTGCCTGCCTCTCTGCCTACTCGTGATCTCTGTCTGTCAAATAAATAAATAAAATCTTTAAAAAAAAAAAAACATGAGTGATACACAATGACTTCAGAAGAAGGGAAGGAAAGAAGATAGAGGTGGGCTTTATATGTTATTGTAGAGGTCTGAATATTTTAAAAGAGATACCTTAGGTCAAATGTTGAAATCTATTAAAAATGGTACATTACTTACTATATAACTTCCTGTACAAGTCTGCATGGTAGAAGTATTTTATAATCATTTATGTACTTGTTTTAACTCTAAAACATCTATTTTTATGTTCTTACAGATTAAGTAGATGAATTCAAATTTCCTCATCAGAGATTAAGGGGAAAATAAAAGCGCATATTGGTCACTCCTATCTTTTAGTTTCAACGTGTTCAGTATCATGTTGGAAAACCAGGCTGCAGAAAGTACAAAGTTACTGTAGGAAACTCAAGTTCCTCTCATAAGCTCTAGCTGGTATGATTATAGCTAGCATCTTATTTTGAGATAATTAGCCAAACAGCAGGTTATAAACCAAGACTGCTCAAAAGTAACAAATGATGCTGAACCAAGAATTATCAAGAATTCTAGCTAAGGCTAAGGCAGAGGGAGACCAGATAAGAAAGCAGGAAACATGGCCAAAGAAAAGAGCAATATGGCAGAGCAGACAGTGCGTTCCCGAGAGCTGTGATGGGAGTATGGAGCTGACCAGGAAAGCCCAAGGAGAACAACGGATGAAAAGAGAATGTCACACAGACATCTAAGGAACAGAGATTGTAAACTATAAACTGGGGACAAAGGACATAATGGAAAGACATGGATTCTGATATCATCTTATAAGAGTTAAATTACAGAAAAGTTTCAACTCTGACTACAAAGTAGAAGCAAGAAACCAGTACCAATTTGTCAAATCCCAAATCTGCATTTCCTTCCTAAAATAGAAAATGGCAGGCAGAAAGTGGGGAAAGTTTGAAATTGAAATTTGGAATGGAATTCCGGGAGCTACTACAATTGAGGTATTGCATAAATTTTGATCAGGCATTCAAATCCGGTGTTTGTCCAACAGTGTAGTAAGTAGTGGAACAGCCTTCCAAGAAGGGTAAACACCTATAATTTAATAAAAGGTATAGATCTACACTTTATAAATATTATTTTAATCCTCTGGGCATATAGCAAAGGAAGAGGAAACACTTTACCTTCAAGCAAAAATAAACAATTTTATAACAACTCTTAACAACTCACAAAACAAAGTTGAACTTATCTTGCCATAAATACGAGTATAACATAGATTTAAGTCTTTACTTACACAGAAATAGAGCTAAAAGATGTTTTAAAAATATTTATGAATTTAAATCCAAATGTGCCAAATGCAGTTTTTACACATAAATTTAGCCATCTCAAAAACTATGTGTAATAAGATGGGAAAATATGTAATATAATTTTAAAATTTGTATCCACTCTCATCAAGATTAAACTATTGGAGAAAGACTCCTAAACTATATTTAATTTATGTCTATTTAAAGTGGTTTTGAGGACTCCTTAAATTCTAGATTAACATAAAATTTTTACACATATTGAATGATAGTTGTTAAATCTGCAAGAACTGCAAAAACTCAAGAATTACACTGGACAGAATTCAATAAACATGGTATTCCAGTAAATATAAAAATTAAATAATTTTAAAAATATTTACACCTTAAGAGTTATTTTTTTATAATCCCCTGTCCTACATGTGTATTTTATTTGTTTGCAAATTATTCTGCTCTCTTTGTTAGATTTTTCCATAGTGTCTCAGTGAACCGCAACCCCTACATTGGTATTATCCATACAATTTAAAGCAAAAAAAAAAAAAAAAAAATTGTTTCATTTAGGATATGTCAAGGTAGAACAAATTACTATTTTAGACCTTTAGAACTGACAGAAACCAATTAGATCTAAAATTGTAGATAAATTGCTGCTGAGAAATAAGATGTAAGAGCTAAGTGAACTCCAAGAGTAAAAGAGAATCTACCCCTAAATTTAGCAGTGGACTAAAAAAATATAGAAGTATGTGGGAACAACAATGAAAACGAGTTGCATATTGAAGTTTTTTGTAAAAGAGAATAGTTCAGTCACTCAATAGCACTTCATGCAAATCTATTTTATATCTTGTGAGGCTCTGAGGACACTCAACATGAGAAATAGTGAAGTTTGCTTTTGTTTTTCTTTTCCCACGCAATGGAAGTATTAAAAGGTGAACTATCCCACAAAAGTTTTAACAGACTTAGTAAAAATACATGGCATTTCTACATCTATTGAAGACAGAAGAAAGGGGAAGGAGGTAGTTTTTTTAGCCCATTAAGAATAAAGATTGAGAAATGCTATACTAAACTGTAATGTATGTAGAAGTATTTTTTAAATTGGGGTGTCTGAGTGACTCATTCTGTTAAGTGTTTGACTCTTGATTTCCCCTCAGGTCATGATCTCAGGGCCTTGAGATCAAGCCCAGATCAGGCTTCACACTTAGGGTGGATGGGTGGGCTTAATGCAGAGTTGGCTTGGGATTCTTTCTCTCCCTCTGCCTCTCCCCCCGCACCAGCCAGCTGGTGCTCTCTCTCTCTCACACTCTAAACAAACAAATATATATATATAGATAGATAGATAGATAGATAGATAGATAGATATACACAAAATCTTAAAAAAAGAAAAGTTTTTTAAAATTAAATTAGTGCCTGCCCACAATAAAATTTTATAGTGGGCCTAAGGCAAATCAGACGCAACCTTTTTGCCTCTTTTCTCCCTCTTATTGTATGTATGTATGTACTTGTGCACTTGTCAGGAATTCACAACAATGACTACGGCCAGGAGAATTCTATATAACTTTATAACAGAAAACATTTAAATATTTTTCTCTTTATACATAAAGAATGAGGTGGTTTAGGGGGCACCTGGGTGGCTTAGTCAATTACCTGTCTGACTTTTAGTTTTAGCTTGGGTCATGATCTTGGGGTCCAGGGATTGAGCCCTGTGTGGGGCTCTGCACTGGGCACTTGTCCCTCTCCCACCTCTCTCCCCTCTCCCATACCCTGACTGGTGCATGTGAGTGAGCACACATGAGCCCTCTCTCTCTCCCTCTCTCTAATAAATAAATAAAATCTTTTTTCTTTCTTTTTTTTTTTTTTAAAGAATGAGCTAGGTTTATACTATGTTCATAGAGTAAATGCTTTAGTGTAAAATAACCCTGGATTCAAGTTCCAGTTCCACCACCTGCTAGTCATGAAAGTTTGGGTAAGTTATATAACCTCCTTGGGGCTCTTTTACCACATCAATAAAATAAGGATAGTAAAGGATTGTGTGAAATAATGAATATAAAGCCTTTAACACATTTTCTGGGCCATATGGCAAACACAGCAAATATTGGGAATTATGGTTATTATAATGATCAATAATGATCAGTTCGAAGAGTATAATATACTGCAACAGTTAAATCACATTATCATAAGGAACAAATTATAGATATTCCAGAAAAATATTCATATAGCTAACATAAGTCGTCATTCCATTTTGCTTCAGTAAACAAAAAAATACCAAAGACAACAGAGCAAACTTGCCAGTAATATAAACTACTCTGCAAAAGTCCTTGATAATCAGTGATGACTATACTTTGAGGCTTTGTGAACTGATGAGTACCGATTTCACAAAGCGGTAAATGGGGTTTCATGATACTCTGATAAGCTGTTTTTTTTTTTTTTTTTTTCATGTTCTGAAGACATATGGAAGACAGAATTAGGAAAAACACTTAAAGACACATGAATGTCAATTATTACACATATAGACCATGAATATTGTCCAGTATAAATGGAGTTTCAGAGAACATAAAGGTTTTTCATTATTTCCTTTTTTCTCAGAAGAGTTCACTAAGAGCATGTGGAATATAGCAGATGCATTTAACACAATTTTGTCTATGAAACCTGAAAGTCCTGTACTCAGTTTGAATAAGCCTTTCTTTCTTTCTTTTTTTTAGAAGGTGGGGGAGGGGCAGAGGGAGAAGCAGAGAGAGAATTCCAAGCAGGCCTCATGCCCAGTGTAGAGCCTGACAAGCCATTCCATCTTACAATCCTGAGATCATGACTTGAGCCGAAATCAAGAGCTGGCGCTTAACTTATTAAGCCACCCAGGTGCCCCAAACTTTGCTTTTCTTAATCAATTACTATATTAAATATTTTTTTTTGCTTCCCTGACAATGCTAAATTTGGTGTATTTTCCTACAATAGAGCCTCCATTAGTGTTTAATAAATGTTGATAACGTGAACTACACATGACACTGCTCTTCATTTCTGTCTCACTGTTGACACTTTCAAGATAGAATGAAATGCATTAAACAAAACAAATATGTTCACCATTTCTGCAATCTTAATTAAGGAGTAATTCTTGTAAATAAAAGTATTTGATTTTAAGTAAAAAGATAAGTGTTTCAGAAACAAATGCTAACTTAAATGATCATTGTCATCTATTAAAACAGAAGAGATACTTGTATTATCTTCTCCCTTCCTTTCACCATGTTTAAGAATAACCAGTAGTCATTGAATGACTGGAAAATCATATGTATTTAAGCAAAAAAAAAAAAAAAAGTCTGGAACAATACAAAGATAATATCTCATTCTTTCCATTCATTAAATACTAATGCCACGCGCATACAAGACAAGAAGGTGATAGCTTAGCCAACCTTTTAAACCCACCTTTCTAGAAATAGTTTTGAGTCATCTTCAGCAGTATTACTCTTCTGCCTTACCTGAGAGTAGCTAACCTGAGATGTTTTTCTTTTTTTTTAAACAAAAAAATAGGTTCTACGACTCTGTGAACACAGGGACAAAACTTTCTCATGTGAGACCTTAGTTTCACCAGAATTGTGCTCAAACTCCTTTCACTGTGGCCATGTCAGATGATGACACAAATACAATAGGTACGATCCAGGGTCACAAAACACTCACCACAGTTGGCCTCATCTGATGCATCTGCACAGTCTGGATCCTCATCACAAACCCACAGCTTGGAAATGCAATGTTTAGTTGTTTTACACTGGAAATAGTCTGGAGAACAGCTGTTTTCGGCTTAAGAGGAAAACATGTATTAAAATGCAGCTTTGAACAAGAACAGACATTTTATCTAAAAAACAATCAGAGGAACAAATGCTTAAGAAAGTCAACTGGAAATGTATTATCTTTTAATTAATAAGGCTCTGAAGGTGAGGGTTTTAACTTACGTTATCTATGATATATACCAAATATCCTTCCCAGTAGAAATAAAACATATTTCTATAATGATACATTTGATAAAAATCAGAGTTCTCGATACAAGCCTCCCTTGATTAGCTATATTTGAAATCAATTTTAAAAACAGAATTTGGAAACGTTCTGAATAATTTTACCAAATAAATGTAAGAATTTATACATATGCATTTCTATAAATAGAAGAATAATAAAATCAGAAGGTATTTGTGAATCAGGAACTAAAAAAACACCAAACTTCTCAAAATCTCTAGCTGCATTGAGTTTTTGAGGGAAGGGGTGAACATCTGACTTAGACTGTACACTGCCTCACAAATCCTAGTCAGTTTAATGGATCAGCTCTTGGAATGACTAACCATAAAGAACTGGTACTGACTTTATTCTGAATGCACCATCTTAATCAAATTGCTGGATGACTGCACATTATTTACTGATAAAAGTTTTAGGGGAATAAAATAAAACTTCAGCAAGACAGAAACATTGACAGCAGTTCTGTTGAAACCCTGAAACCTGACAGGTATTTTATTGCTCGTATTCTGTGTGTTTGGGTTTGCGTGTGGGCATGCCTGTCTGCCTACGTGCATGTATGTATATGATGGAAATTGTTTTGCCTTTCATTGAATCTGCTTGATTTTTGGTGGGGGATGGAAAGAAGAGGTGAAAAGAGTCGAAAATATTTTATTATTGTTCTTTGAAGTAGCTGGCAAAGATACGTTAAACAGTGTATTATTTATATTTTTTAACAAATAATTTTGTTAGGTTTTTTTGCTCAGATTTTCTCATCATGCATTCGACATGTATTTTATGGGAGGAAACGATCTCTAATTAATGGAGTTGATTTCAAGTAACTAATCGACAGAAGAAAATTATTTGTAGCTGCTTAATGTGAGCAAAAAAAAATCAATTTATGATAAAACACCATAGTCACCTGTAATGTTGGTTTTGTTACTTCTCTTAAGGATGATGTGAATGAATGTTTGTTGTTTAATGTTTGCTGTAATCTTTAGGTAGCTATCTAAGTAAAGACCACCCATGTTTTAATTTTCTTTAAAGCCTTTATAAGGAACTTCTTAAGTAACCCATCGCCCAAGGTGCCAATTTGGAGGTATATGTTCATAATTGCTATTACATTTTTCTACATTGTGCGGATGTATGGCACACAATAAAAAATTTTCGACCCATGTCAGCTGAGACTCAGAATTAAGACAAGATGGAGCGTTCTGAGGTGACTTACGACAGTCCCTTTCATCTTCTTCATCCCCACAGTCGTCTTGTCCATTACATCTGAGGTTTACCGGGATGCATTTTTGGTTCTTTGTACACTTGAACTGACCTGACAGGCAGACATGTGTGTCTAAAAGAAAGAAAGAACAATAAATCTGCACTGAAAACTGTGCCTGCATTTAAATTGGTGCAGACAAAATCAGGTAAGAATTGGACTTAAGTTCCTTGGTTAGGAATTTAATCACCTACCACAGTTGAGTTCATCAGAATTGTCACCACAGTCATTCTCTCCATCACAGATGAAAGCTGGCAGAGCACAGAGCCCAGTGCCACATTGAAACCGGCCTGGCTGACATTTAAATTCAGCTAGGGAGAAAACAGACTGGTATCATTGAATGCCAAGCTTTGCTCATGACCTCTTAAATAGAGCTTTTCTGACGTTATGGGTATTTATTATTTCATTATATTAAATATACCCTAGAGCACACCGTGAATGTCTCATACTTAGTAGCTATTGGATTCAGATGTACACTATGACCAGGCTATAAGCAACTCAGATGGCCTGCAGATTACATATCACAAATTAACAGTAAGAAATCCAAGACGATAATGCATCTTTGCCATATTTCTTAGTTTATATGTGAAATAATGATAACAATAATCATCATAATGAAGTAGGCTCTATTGAATATCTGCTCTGTATCAAACACTGGGTGACACACTTTCACAAAGAGGTACTAACCAAATCTCATCAAAACCTTCTCACCTCAATATCTCCACGACTGTTTTATAAATGAAAAAACTTGGTCTCATGGATATTAATAACTCACTCAAGTATGTACAAGTTTCAAGTGCCAGATATGGAAATTAGATCTAGATCTGACTCTGAGTCTTCTTACAAACCATATCGCTTGGCAATAAAATACCTTTTGACTGATAATCCTAATGTATGTAGTTCAGATAAGTCAACTGAATGAATATTAACAGTGATACTTTAAACTTTCTTTGGGAAATTAATTATGCTTTTATATTTACAATATCAAGTAAAAATTTCCTTAATCTTAAAAAATAACTCAATATGTGCTCGACTTCCATAGAAGTGAGTCCTAAAATGTTGAAAGTCATTCAATTTCTAACGTTTCTTAGTAAACCACACTAAGCGTTAAAACTGTGTGATACTTAATTTCTCTCATTCTAAACTCATGCATTTCCTCTATTTTTTGTTGCTTCATATATGATTTTCTTAAAATCACATATGATTTCTTGAATTTTCGTAGCAAAGGATGATCCTCTACCAAAACAACCTTCCCATAAGAAGATTTCTAACTATCAGAGGAATTTCAATGCCTGGAAGATAGCTGGGCAGCCTATCTGACATTCAAATGTGTCTCCAGAATGATCTTTTGTGTACTAGAGCATCATAGAAAATGCAGTTAAAAACTTAAGATGCCAGAGAATTCATGATGCATCACTCTTAACCACATTTATTTAAACATTATTATTGAAGCTTGCAAGTATGTGAAACTTGGTTTAACCTTTCATGACTTTTCAGATGAAATTATTGAGACTGTCAGTAACTTAGTACCTGCAAATTTTGAAGATATAGCTACTCAAATACGAATTCTAGACAGTCCACAGACTCATGTACATCACTTCCCACCTACCTCACCATAACCCTCAAAATAAGGCTTCATGCCTACAGATATTCAGTGCTATTAACCCTTTGACTCCAAGTAAAAATTATTTACTAAAAGATCACAGAGACAATGTCACCAATAAAAACATGTAGTACTGGTATTTAACTAGGATAAGGATGATACCAAGACTCTTCGATAACAGATGTCTCTTTGCTTTCCCCTTAAAAGACATTAAGGTTATATTTGTTCATCATATATTTTCAAAGGGTGTAAATATGAAAATCTTTCATTGATTTTTTATATCAGTATGGTTACAGTATGATACTCCAGTCAAGATGAAAGTTAGAGCTAAGGAGCTGCAGATAGTTTAGAAGGGAAAGCACTGGGAGCCTCTGACTGTGTCTGCAAGTCATTATGGCGGTATTTCTCAGAGAACACTTCAGTGACTCTGGGCAGGGAAAGTCATCCTAATATGAGGACTCATTTAATGTATTTGTTCTTCATTATTTCTATAAATTACAAAACAGGTTGTGTTCATTTTATTTATTATACTGTTAAAAGTTTACTTTATTGCAGGGAAATCAGTAACTTTCTTTTAATGAGTAAATTCAGTTGGTCACCAATATAATGTGTTCCTTTGATAGTCCTTTTAATTCAAATATAATTCAGGCATAATAGTATATTTACATCATACAAAAACTACTCATATGTATTGTCTATCACAGTGAAAACAAAATACTATATTAAAAAATCAAAGACCAAGGGACCTTTCAAAAACATAAGAAGAATATTAGAAAAGCAATGATTTCTGTAACTTTTTTTCCTTTTTCTTGAATATATTATTAACATTGTTTTCAAATGAAAACAATGAACAATGTGAAACAACTTCAAATGGTGTATATGCTTTGTAGTGACCAGAGAGATGGAATACATCTCATCTAAGTAACTATCTAGAGACCCTAAGGTTAGAACAGTTTTGTAATTATGTGGTGGAAAGTTCTACAGCAGAAAGTAACTAGCTTTTACTTAGTATACTGTCTTTCCTTAGTATAAGCTTAAGGATCTTGAACACAATCGTTAAGGCCAAATCATGGCAACTATCCACCGAGATTTGAGGAAATTATCATGATCGACTATAAGCATCTTCAACTTGATAGGATTGTATTGGAGTGACCCATGGTGTGAACTACAATAGACTATTAAGAAAAAGTTTACTGATTGTCCATTACAACTGAAGTTACCAAAAATAAATAAATGTATATACACATACGTGAACATATACATAAGCCATATACATACACATACACACACACACACACACACACATTCTCATATGGGTATACCTACCTATATGTATGTGTGTATATATGTATGTATGTATATATGTATTTGGCATCTAACCATTCCAATCACAATTTGAGTCAAAGTAAAATTAGTAGTCATTTTAAGGAATACCTAAGAGCATACTAAATTATTAGTAGAACAAACTAATGAATTATATTGGAAAAAAATCTCAATTTTAAAAATGTTCAGTATTTTAACACTGTGAAGATTAATCCCTTGAAGTTAAGATCTTAGTTATCAATTGGCATTCTGCAAACTTGCCATTTTTTGCTTTTAATTTGGTGATATATCCAGGCAAAATCATGTTGATTGTTATTTATACTGATCATTACACAAAGAGTGTAATTTTTCTGTAAGAAAATTTAAACAAAACACTAACACAAATTGCTGATGATGTCATTCTAAATGTAACAGTTTACAGAGACATACTCAAGAGATTGTTAACAATTTTGTTGTATTTTTAAAGATTTTGTAAAAGTATCAGAAGGTCATACTTAAGGTCTCACTTCAATTTTCGGTGTCTGGGATTTAAGGAGCTCTGAATTCTGAATACCCACATTTCACCAGTGTACTTACGACAGTCGTCAGGTTCGTCAGATCCATCGCCACAGTCATCCACAGTGTCACATTTCCACCAGAATGGAATACATTTATCAGTTTTGCATCGAAACTTTAAAAAAAATATAGAAAAAAGGAAAGAAAAAAAAAGATTGAAGAACCCTACTCTGATATAAAATTGATATTTAAAAACTCACCAGGGCAGAGTAGCCTAGCCTGCACTTTTGCTGCAAATGTTAACTGTGGTGGTCTTAGATCATTCCACAATAGGGAATAAATGCACAACAAGCAGCAAAATGATCTTCCAGGAAAGCACATTGTTCAGGAAAACCTCCTGGGATTTCTGGAACACAGACAAGCTCACTCATTTACATATGATCTATGGCTGCTGGCTGCTCTTGAACCACAACAAGTTAGGCAGTTGCTACAGAGACCATGTGGTCAGCAAATTTAAAATACTTATTATCTGAGACTTTACAGAAAGCATGGCAAATGCTGAAGAGGGCTAAAAATCACCAGAAATATCAGGAACAGTTATCCTGAATGCATTGAAAAGTTGAATTAATTTAGTTAATTCAAATTAAGTTAACTGAATTGCATTTTCTTAGGAATCTTAGACAATTGGATTAGCATCTCTCTATCTCTATTCCTTAGCCACCAAATGAGGAGTTAAATATAATCTGGATGATCTTTTCTGGCACTGTCATGCTGTTATTCCGTGGAACTTTCTGAACATACTGCCTTTAGCCATAATGAATACCTGCCCAAATAAGTTTTAAGAATATTTCTTTAAAGCAGTTAAAACTGGTACAGTTATTTTCAGTTTTCAGAATTCCTAATAAATATACATGATCTTTGAGGGTAAATAAACTGTCACAACTAAAAAATAGGTACAAAAATTGCACTAGATAGTTAAACATGAAAGGAAGACTTTCTTTAAAACTTGCAATAGGGGAAAGAGTGAACAGAACTTCACTGAAACAAAAAGTGGGGGTAGGTTGAAGCTTAGAGGTAAACTAATGGAAAAGTATGGAGGATGTTGGTCAACATGATTAGGCTGTCTGTATTTGCTAAACGGTACTTATCAAAGGAAGGCTCCAACCTTCCCATAGAGACCAAGATAGTCAGGGACTATCTTTCTTGATGATTAAATCTCTAGGGGATGGTTCCCAGTCCTTGAGGAAGACATTCCTAAGCTGTAAAATTGGCAAGAAGCTGGGAGAAAATTTACATCTCAAAAGGGCAGAGAAATAATCCACAATTGCAAGTTTTCTAAAATAAATGCTCTAAGAATAGAGACTCAGGGACCTACAGTCAGGAAGAAACTGTCTAAAGTTTCTTCAAGCTGAGGAATGTTAATGTTATCTTGGTCAAAGACTTACCACCCTATGCTACATCCTCCCCACAAAGCCTGGCAAAGAACTTAGCAAATAGTAGGTATCTCTAAGTTAAAATGAACATTTGCAAATCAAAAAACAGTAAAAAAAAATATATATATATATATATATATATAAGGCTGTAACAAATTTTTTGCTGAATATCTTTTTGAATATTGTATATTTAAAATAAAACACTAAAGAAAACTGCTGTGATAAAACTTATTCTTAAGATTTTTAAAAATCTATTCACTGACATATTTATTAGTGCGTTTTTTTTTTCAAAGATTTGTTTATTTATTTTAGAGAAAGAGAGAGAGCCTGAGCACGTTGGGGGTAGGGGCAGAAGAAGAGGAAGAGAGGCAGAGAAGCAGACTCCCCACTCAGTGGAGATCCTAGAGTGGGGCTTGATCCCAGGACCCTGAGATCATGACCTGAGCCTAAACTAAGAGTTGGAAGTTTAATCAACTGAGCTACCCAGACACCCCATTAATGTGTTTTATTTGTCCTGTCATCCCTTCCATTTAAAACAGTTAAAAATTGGGGTGTCTGGGTGGCTCAGTGGGTTAAGCCTCTGCCTTCACCTCAAGTCATGATCTCAGGGTCCTGGGATGGGGCTCTCTGCTCAGCGGGGAGCCTGCTTCCCAACCCCCGCCTGCCTCTCTGCCTACTTGTGATCTCTATCTGTCAAAAAATAAATAAAATCTTAAAAAATAAAATAAAATAAATAGTTAAAAATTATAAGAGAAGAAATTCCATTATTTACAGAAGTTTTTTTTAACTTCTTTCTTTTGAAATAAACATCAAATGGAAGATTAATAACAGAGAAACTAGTTGAAAATGTTATATCGTAGTATTTACTTATAAGCTACTTAGCACACATGTAACATATTACCAGAAAAATATTACAAAAGGTTATTATTGGATTTTTTATAAGAAAGGTGTCTGAATTCAAATTCTTCTGAAACAGAGCACAGAATTATTGTTTCTACTAAACTTCACTATTTGCCAAATAGACAGAGACCAAGAAAACTCAATACCTTGTGATCTCAATAAGTTTTAAGTTTATTCTCATAAAAAAAACTAAAGAAAACCATGCTTTCCATATAAAGAGTATATATCTGAAATAGTTACCATTAAAAATTCACTTTAAAATATTAAAACCAAGCAATAAAGTTTAGTTTCTTCTAACACTATTAAATTGTTTTCTTCTTTATTTCAACAGAAATTCAGTGAAAAACATATATCACAAAATTCATCTGGAATTGAAAATGTTTGATAACTTTCTAAAAGTTATTAATTTTCTTTTTGAAGTGTTTCTGTTGTAATTCCCATGTGAGTGACCTGAAAGCAAGGTGACATTTACTTAACATGCTGTATGCCAGACAGATAGGTAACCTAGAAAAATAGGGCCTAGGTTCAATTTTGTCTAATGCAATAGGTTAGCAAGCTAAAAGTTCGTTCATTTAAAGTACTCTTACTTTTTTCTAGTAAGAGAAAATTTGATGCTAGCTTTTGCTTAATCTCTCTGGATCCCATGAAGTTGATTCAAGGCAGATCTACATTATTTTCTTAAATAAGGGTGTGATTTTTCCCCCCAATAGAGATATGGGAGGAAATAGAGCACTATGAATACAAGGGAAGATCTGACTCTTCCACTGATTTTCCCGTACTTGCTTAGCCTGTGGTCATGTCTGTGGTGGTTTTTATAAATTACCACAGGAAAAATATTACCTTTATAGATAGTGACTGTCTGGGGATATAAGGCAAACTCTGAAAGCAATTGCCCTGAACATTAAACATTTCCAGTCATTACAGTATATCAAAGCACATTAGCAAGAGGATTTCATGTCTCCTGAGTATATTCAAAGCCTTCCCAATCAAGATTTGAAAAATATCTAAAATACATATTTTAAAACTCACTACATATGCCCAATTTAAATAAACACCAACTGTTGGGATTATATATGACATGACGACTGTGCTTGCCATTTCATTTTTAATAAGAACATAAAAAGGTTTTGAGCTAAGAGAAGGCCAGGGTAAAATATACTTATTATGTTTCTTTTTATGCTAATCAACATTTTATTCATTACTCTCAAAGGAAGATTTCTTCTATTTTGTGTCTGGGCTTCATTTTTTCATACTTAAATACAGTAACTTAAAAAAGATAAATGCTAAATATAAATATAAAGCATTCTTCATGGTAAATGTTCTCCAAGACTAATATCTTCATAAAATAAATTGTGAACTGCAATTATCACCCACAAGAAGAAGCTATAAAGAAACTACTAAATACATGTCTATTAAAATGGATACAAGTATAAAATGCAAATCTTGCATACACAAGTAAGGTTTTACTTGCAATAGAAAAATCTCCATTTAAAAACTAAGTAAAGCTATTTTTAATTTACTTTTTATTAAAAATAAAAATAATTTAAATTTAATATTTGAAGTGATAAGTGCTGTAATAATTGGATTTAATCTTGATTTTTAAGAGATTTTCATGTTCATTTCAATTCTAATAGAATTCTTGCTGGTGTCATTTGCCTATTTTATTTTTCTAAAAAGCAATGCTATTTAGGGGATATATGTTTAGATGCTAAAAAATTAAAAAATCCTGTAGTAAGATAAATTTAAAATGTAACATTTTTATCAGGATGCTAACTGGTATGATTCTGAAATACTTGGATTATTTGCTTCATTTCAATTTCAAACCTTATTTAAAATTGGGTTTCTATCAACTGACTTTTCTCCAAGAAGTATATAGTAGATCGTTTTTTCTTTCACTGCATCAGGAAAAAAATCAGCAATAAATGGCTGCATAAACCCTAAGACATACTGGGATCTCTACTAATGGATTACATTAACTGCTCTTCATTAACTCTTTTGTAAAAATGAAATGAATGATAGCTCTACTGCTGACAACAAAGATATATGATTCACAATTTGTGTTGTTATTGTTAGTGTTCTGTCTCACTATAGTAGAATTTTTTTAAATTTAAAAAATCTTATAAAAACACTATCGGGGTATTTAAAAGTTTTTTATATATTTTAATCATATCATCAGTAATACCAAATTGGGAGATAATTTAATTATATTAATAATATTTTTCTGGGTTGATTTAGTTATTCACTTAGTTGATCTGATTTTTTTTGGCATTGAATAAACATAACTATAGGTTTTCTTATGTAATAATTTAAAATCTTTTATTCCCTTTATGATTACGGGAAGGCTGCTGTTTTGAGATATTCATCTGTGTGTCAAGCATCCTTTGGCTTGCTCTATTTCTGGTTGGCTATAGAGGTTCTCCACTCTGTAAGTGGCTTAGGCAGGCATCATCATTTCTACTAAGTCACCTAAGGCCACAGTGTTAGGCACCAACAGAGAGACTCTTAGATCTCACCCCCAACAAGGGACCAAGTTATTTCAGAATAACCTCGAGTTTAAATTGGACATTTTCTAAACTAAATAGTACTAACAGGAATTATATTTAAAAAGTTTTAAGAACCTAGGATTTCTCCCTTAGATTTTCTTTCTAGGAATAATTAGATTGCTTATTTTGTCTCTCACAGTGACTTAAATTTCTAGTTCTCTAAAGATATTTTACCTACACAAATGCTTGGGGGATTACAATTAAAACAATAGACTTTGTAAAAAAAAAAAAAAAAGAAGAAGAAGAAGAAACTGTGACCTGTGCTTCCAATAACACATCAGAACCTCCTGACGGCAGTTCACACTAATTGCATACACATCCTTGCATGTGTTCTAGTTGGACCCTAGGATACAGGCAATAACAGCACTTACTATGTACCTGGAACTTCTCCCATTTAATCTCCGTAAGAGTGGCCTGGAAATACTAGTATTTCCATTCAAAAGATGAGAAAACGGAAGCGTCATGAAGGTAAGTAACAAACCCAAGATTATTCAGCCAACTTCAAGCAGAGTCAGGATGACAGTCCCAGTGGATGTACCCTTAACCACTACACCTACTGTCTACCACAAAGCGGTTTGATGTTTTGCGTTATACAGTTCTTTACTGGTGATACTCCTAGTGATAACTTGAGAAACTGGGTGAGCTAGTATTAGCTTCTCTGTTCTGAAAATAAACACACCCAAAGAGAAATTCAGTGTTTTACGATGAAGTCACTGCTAAAATTAGGAAACCAGCAGATTCAAAACACAAAATTCTGGGACGCTTGGGTGGCTTAGTCCGTTAATTGTCTTCAGCTCAGGTTATGATCCCAGAGTCCTGGGATCAAGTTCCACATGGGGCTCCTTGCTCAAGTGGGGATCCCGCTTCTCCCTCTGCCTCTGCCTGCCGCTCCCCCTGCTTGTTCTCTGTGTGTGTGTGTCAAATAAAAAATAAATAAATAAATAAAAATAAATATCCCCCCACAGAATTCTAAGAACAAATTTTAGACATTTTCAAAACAAATCATGGTTCCTTTGACAATTTTATCTTATATAACAGAGTAACTAAAATATAAAAAAATCAAATCTTATAATGTCATCAATCACCCAAATTTGTAAGTAGTAATATCAAGTCCATGCAACTAAATACTATTGAACATACATTTTTAAATCTTTACTTTACTTTACTAATTACAACATGTAATTACACATTGAAGAAAAGGAGTTTGGGAAGGAAATTATTTAGATCATATAATTTTTCAATAAAAATTCTAGAAAATTTGCTTTTTGTCCAATTCATCTCTTCCATACATATTCTTTGTTGAGGAATGGAGGGGAGTATACATGGTGACATAGCAGATTATCTAGGAAGATTTGTTTATTTGTTTAAACTGCATATATCTTAGTCTTCACCCTATGCCAAGGTCACCCTGCCTTCTTGAAATATGTTAGATCTCTTCTAATGATTCTGCTATGTGCATTCATGATTTGAACCATTACTCTGTGTGGAGCTGTGTAAAAAATGGTTTCCAGGTTTGTTTTTCTCTTTTTGGCTTCTATTGGTATCTCCTATTTCCTGAGGTCTCGTTCTCAGGATGACATCAATTGTTTTTCCCTCACGCTATGACTCTCTATATGATGTATGGGAAGTTCATCATACTATGCTAAACAACAAAAAATGATGTTTCCAAGTGGTTTAAGCCAATAAACCAAATGCAGGAAAAATCTTTATAACAGCTTGATGATACATCTTATGAAATATTTCTAGGGCTCTACTCACCTGACTGGCTGTGCAGTTGGATAAGCAAGTCCTATTGTCAGCTGCAAGATAGAAGTTGGTGGGACATGCACAGGTATGAGTCTTTCCAGGGGCTAAAAGGCATAGATGACTGCAACCACCATTATTTATCATACAGAGATGTTTGGAGACTACAGATGAGAAAGAAACAGCAAAACAGAAAAATCAAGACCAAAATATAATATGGGATTAGAAACAGAGCATTTAAACTTCATAGCTTGTAGAATTTTGTAATCAAGAAATCAACAAGGTCATAAATATAGTTGTATTGTGTTGTAAATTCTATTCATTGCCCAATGGTATTTATTTTACCATTAAATAATTTTAAGGATGTAGTTTCACAAAAACAAGCATTTTAGAAAAAAATTGTCTATCAGAATATAGAGTAGAATCATTTTGGATGAAGACATACATATGTTTAGAATTATAAATGTAAAATAAAACAATGAAGCAATGATCTACAACTAATAGTGTAGATGTCTTTTTTTTTTAATAAGCCAAATAGTGGCTTAAGCAAAATAATCAAACTTTTATTGCATAAGACCTGACAGAATTCCACTAGACATACGCTTAAAAAACTTGATGTATTTCTCCTTCTTAGAGCCCCAGAGATACTTAAATATAATTCCTTTCACACAGCATTCCAGAAAGTAAGGATCCTGTAACTATTTTGTTAAGGAATCATTTCAAGAATGCATTCTCTATTTCTCTAACTACATTTATTGTCATTTCAACTTAGTATTTCAACAAATTAATAATTCTCTATACTATTATTGAGCTTCTAATCATATTCCTTAATAGACAAACTTGAAATCAAACCAATTCATCCTATACAGTTAAGCTAAATAATGAAATCTGGTACTATTTATCAAAAATAAATTTACACTTAACCATGGAGGAAACAAAAATGGAATGTTCCTAAAAGATGTGAATGTGCTTATGGAAATCATGGAAAGAATAATTACCATCGGGTTGTCTATAAGAATGATACACCTGGATATCTGTGATGGCATGCCATGAGTTAATCAGTGAGAGTCTGTCTGCTCCCGAGGTTTTATGGGCACGGCTGAGTGACTTGGTTTTCCCATCAGTCCAGTAGATGTAGTCTTCAAACAATGTTAGTGCAATCACCCCTGGAATATCTTGATTAGGGACTGTAATAGGAGATGGTAAGATTAATGTTCAGTCTTGGAAGACTGCCAGTTAAAATATTCAATACTACATGGGCTGACAGATACAACTGCTACAGAACTTCATGTGAATAATTGCTGTGACAACCTGTCAGGCCAGCAAGGTTCTTTATTACCAGTTAAGAGAATGCAGGATCTGGCGCAGGAGTTTACTTTGCTCAAAGTTTGCCCGATTCAACCACTGGGAGGAAGTGAATGCTATCCTGCTCATGAGTAATGGCTGCTTCACCAGAAACAAATACCATCCAATAGTTAAATATGTGTATATATCCATCCAACTGGTCCCAACTTAAATCCTTATAACTACAGTTATTGACTACTACTTTCTTCCACTTCCAAATCGATTAAATTATATATCCAAGATGAAATGTTTATCTACCTGGAGATAGAATGACTATAAGACCACTATAAACTATTTTAGTCGCTCAGATTTTATGAGTATTTTTACATGCAAGATGAGCTGGGAAAGGGATGGAGGAAAATAAGTGTGACAGACAACAATGTATTAGGCAGATTTAACAGTCATAAAACTGTTTAGTTGCAGGTTAAAATTATTTCATAATTATATTTTCATTATAGGACTAGGTTTAAATGTAAATAGTAGATTGAGCATCACAAATGTGAATTTTTCATTCAAGAGATTCCAGGGTCCTATCAGGCATATGAGATATGATAAATTTGTTTGGTGATTTAAGGTTTAAGTAACTTTAAAATGTGATAGAGTTTTCTTCAAAAACAGTTTCAAAAGCTATCAATAAAGAAAGTGGAAATTCCTTAATTGGCACATGCATTACAATGTTTTCCCATATTTGTTTTCAGACCTATTTTTAGAAATTCTGAGAAACGGTTCACTAATGAAAAAAGTACTGTAAGTCCAATAACAAGTACTTTTTTATAAATTAGATTTTCATGACTGAGAATTAATCTTTGCATATTCCTCATTCAGGAATAACTGAGAAACTATCAAAATTTCAAATACAATTTGGAATTTTTACTCAGGGGGTCAAAGGTGATCAGAGAATTCACAGAGACAGAGACAGAGAAAATAGAAATAAAAGCAGTAAGATGAAACTTCTCCAAACAGGTGACACTTTAAACTACTGACAATTATCACTATAGGGGGTAGCCAGAAATCCATCTCAGAATAGATATTATGCCTATGAAGCAAAACTCAAAAAAAAAAAAAAAAAACCGTTAAGTGTACACTTTTGATGCAAGTCCTCAAACTGAATTATCTGTGCACTCCTGTAGATATGAAGTCTATTGCTAGAATGATAAGTGGAATTGGATAGAAAGATGAAGAGGATACTTTACTAGAATGAATCATATCTGAGTTATTTACACAAACCTTTCCCACTTTCCCTCTTTGGCTGTATAAGTTCATTCCAGAAAGAGAAAACTAATGTGGTAAAATGTTAACAACCAGGTGAATCTTGGTGATGGGTGGCTGTAACAGTCTTTCAACACATGTGTATGTTTGGAAATATTAAAAATAAAACAAAACTTGGCAGAAAAAGTTGAAAGATACAATTCAGATTTCTTTAGATGCAAAGGAAATAATTAGATCATTAAATATGGACTCAAAAAGTTAATTGTCATTTTAAAAAATTCTCAGTTCACCAGAGATTCAATTAATTTGTACACAAAAAGTGGAGTTATTTTATGAATTTGCCTATTAACACCTCTAATGTTGCATAGTCTTTTTAATTATTCAGTAAGTAACTTACAGCTGACATTTTTTAAGTACTCTTGTGCCAGGAAGTTGGCAGTGGTTTTCAGTGGGTAGGGGCAGGCAATTCTGGCCCCACAACAAAGAATGTTCAGGCCCAAATAGTAATAGTTCTGAGGTTATGAAACTCTGCTGTAAAATATCTACTTTATACACTTATTTTATTTAATATGCATCATTTTATTTTGTAGTAGCAGACAGATCTCACTTCACAGATGAGCAAGCTAAGATCTGGAAAATTTAAGTACCTTGACCAAAGAGGGGAATTAAAAATCAGTAAATGAAGGTACTGGTATTTGAATCTAAATCAGTCTCTGGCTGCCAAGTTCTTTGCCATTTTACCTCCTAGCACTGTTTTCAAGAAAGCCAGCCTCATAGGCAAAAGTACTGTTATAGACTGAATTGTTTCCTTCTCTTCCAAATTCATATGTTGAAGCCCTAGCTCCTGAGATTACTATATTTGGAGACAGGTAAGAGTGGGGTCCTAATCCAATATGACCAGTGTCCTTATAAGAAGAGAGAAACAGAGACACCAGGGATGATCACATATAAAGAAAAGGTCATGTGAAGACACAGCAAGAAGATAGTCATCTACAGCTAAAAAGAGAGAGGCTTCAGGAGAAACCAAGTCTGCCACGACCTTTGTCTTGGACTTCCAGCCTCTACAATTATTAGAAAATAAATGTTTGTTTAAGCTACCCAGCTTGTGGTACTTGATATGGCAGCCTTAGCAAACTAATGCAAATATATAAAGGCATAAGACTGATTTCATAAGATCCATGTGAAAGTGGGTGGCGTGAAGGGTGAGGGAGAGGGACAAGCAGACTCCACACTGAGCCTGACTTGGGGCTCCATCCCAGGACCCTGAGATCATAACTGAGATAAAATCAAGAGTCAGATGCTTAACTGACTGAGCCACCCAGGCACCCTGAAAGTCAGTTTATATAATTACTTAATTGAATTTACACTATATTTTCAGACATGGGGCAATTTAAGTACTGGACAAGTTTTTTCTCTCTAAGCTTATAGTGACTACCTATCAGAAAATCTCTGTTATCAGATAATCAATATAAATTTATGGAGATCAGAAAGGTGAACTCTTACTTCAGAAGATGGGAAACAACTGAATGTATAGAGATCAATATAGAAAAGGTCAAGGTGAAGAAAATTCGAGATCAATATAGAAAAGGTCAAGGTGAGGAAAATTAGTCTATTTGCTCAAAGAGACTATTGGTTTAATTTAATCCCTTGTTTGGTACTGGGGTAAAGAACCAGACTATCACTCTTAGCTTTATAAGCTCACTCCCAGGACTGTTCATTTGGCAAACGTGTATTTCCCAAACAGCGTCAGGTACAACCACCAGAGTGTTTGTTCTAGAGAAAACAAATTAAAAACACCAACTTTTGTTAACAAGGAGATATCCAGTCCCACATATCTAACACTATAGTAGCTCCAACAATCTATTCTCTAAGAGATGGTGAAACTTCACTTAATATCACAAACAAGGCCAATGAAAATCAAGCCAAACAAAAGAAAGCAAAACAAACACAAACAAAATCTTTTTATATTGCCTTTCTAGGAGTTTATCTTACAACTTGACAGTGCACTATATTTCTTCTTGAGGATTTAAACTTCTCCAACAAGGTATTTGACTATTTGCTTAAGCTTCTGGGGGGGAAAAAGCCATATATTAGCTGCTAAATGATTAAGTATAAATAAATGAATCCCATGTTTGCTTTTCCATCAACAGATGAAGAATTCAGCCCACATTGAGGCTAAATGAGATGTTCTGAGCCAAATCATCATTTCAGTGTAAGGAACTTCCCTGATTCAGAATGAGAAAAATAAAATTGCTTATTTTTGGTTGTCTCCTTATTTATCTTCTTATTACTTTGTAAATATGTACATTTATATGTATACATGCATTTATTTATTATATATGTGTACATTTGTAATATATCTATTATACATATACTTATCTATGTATATTCATATATAATTCATAATAAGTACATAATAAGTAAGTCCATATAAACATAAACATGGAATGTGATGAACATGAGAAAAACATTTAACAAATTCACTGAGATGTGGCTGTGTTTATGGAAAAAGTAGTCAATGTTTTCTCAAAATAATAATGGCTATCCTTTTTAAAAGAAAAATAGTATCACTGAGTATCATATATAAGACTGCACTTGCAGGGCACCTGAGTGGCTCAGTGGGTTAAGCCGCTGCCTTTGGCTCAGGTCATAATCCCAGGGTCCTGGGATCGAGCCCCGCATCGGGCTCTCTGCTCAAGCAGGGAGCCTGCTTCCCCTTCTCTCTCTGCCTGCCTCTCTGCCTACTTGTGATCTCTGTCTGTCAAATAAAAATAAAATCTTTAAAAAAAAAAAAGACTGTACTTGCTTAATTAAAAGAGAAATGTGAAAAATAAACTTAAAGCACACTTCATTTACAGGTATACAGTAGACATAGAAAATAAGACAGAAAAAACAGAACTATTGCATGGCCTGTAATGGGTATTTATGATATATTTTAAAGCTGCTTTCTGCAGTTAAGTCTCTATTCTGGATAACAGCATTATTTATTTTACCATTTCCAGCATTTCACTCAAGTATTAGGCTCCTAATTTTTATCTTATAACTATATCTATCAGAATAAATTTCTTGGTATTTGGCAAAAAAATACATCAAAGAAATACTCTTGGTGAAGGTTTTCCTTTTTAGTCAAGTTGGATGCTATCCTATTAACATTTCTAGTAATTACAACAAATAGAAAAGGTGGCAATCCAGAATATGCTTTTGGCTTAACCACTGCCTCACAGAGTTATTCTATTATGATGCTCTTGATGACTGATCTTTTGATAACATTCACCATGCTGAACAAGAGTAATCCTTGATAATATCTTTCAAATTTTGCATTTCAACTTATCTAGTTTAAATACTTAACAAAATGTACAGTTACACAGTATTCATCTTTCATTGAGTTAAAATATGATAATTGGTGCTATGGGTAGGATATAATAGTGGGATAATGGCAGAATCAGCATGACTGCCCAGTGGGTTAAAACGAAATTTTACTAGAGGTAAAATTTCTCTCTCTCTTTTTTCCTTATATCCCCTCCAAGATTTACTTTAAGAATTAAATGTGATTTCAAAATATTACTTTATATGCAGCAATCCCTATAATTTATTATGTTATAAAATTACTTTAAAAACTTTAGCAATATTCTAGTAAAGTAAAACAAAGTAAACAAAATAAAGTAAAACAAAGTTCATAGAATACAACCACCAAATTCAGTAATTATTATTATAAGTAAATCAAAATCACAGAGTAACTTGAGCATTACTATTTTTTTCTTTTTTTGAGTATAAAGAATTTATATATTATTTGGAAGAAAATACCTAAATGGTTGTCACTGTATGGCTGATTAGGTTTGGAAATTTAATCTAAAAATTTAAAGTAAAAAAGATATCAAATAAAACGTGAAATTTTGCCAACTTTTCCTTTTTTACTGTATTTTAAGATTCCCATTGTCTTATTCTTGGTGCCATTATCACAAGTAAAGGCTCACATTCTCTTACACCTGAAATACTGAAAAATTTTTTTAACTTTTTTCATTGTTTTTAATCTCATCCAGTCTCTTTTGTGTTAGTCAGGTTTCCTGTAATAAACAGAAAATACATTTTTAAATGAGAATTTAAAAGACTTTAATAAATGAATTATTTACAGAAGTATGGGTACCGTCAGTGGACTGATGATGGATTGTTTTTTCTTTTGCCTCTTATCAGAATCTGGTGATAGCTATAGCTAAGGGAGAGGAACCACACAACAAGAACAGTGATCATTCAGTGAAGGAGCTCAGCCTCTGCCAAACCACTGTGGTTGGGCCCGAGGGAAAGGAAATAAGTAAATAGTCCAACATCTTCCTCCACCCACCATTCAATCTCCTGTCAATCTCATGGATACAATTCAACCTGAAGTCAGAATATGACAGAGCCTGGGTGACACAGTCCACAGAAATCCACATTCTAGCATTTAGAACATGGCAAAGAAGTAGAGGTACGATAATCTAGAGCTCCATCCAGTCAATATTTCCAATATTTTTTTAAATCTCACATATCTCTTCCCTAATCAAAAACCATCAACGACATCCCCGTTCTAGGCAGTATGGTGCACACATTTGAGCTTGACCAAAACACCTTTGTCTTCAGAAGAGGATCAAGACGCTCAGCAATCCTCTATTCTGAGAGACCCTGATACTAACCATTTTTCCCGACATCGTTCTAAAAATAATGTACAACAAGCTATGTAGAGAAGTTGGGGCATAAATTAATGGAGCAGAATGAAAGCCAAAAAAATGGAAGAAATAAAACAAAGAAAAACAAATAGCATTGAAAAAAATGAGGTGAGATTAAATTAAGGCTTCAGAAAGAATATAGGCTGATAAACACACAATAAAATTAGATGATGGAAGAAAATGGATTAACATGGCAAAAAAATAAAAAGTGGGAGCTTCAAAGCAGTGGTCAGTAAGTGGGTGGATAATGACTTTTCTTTATGAAGAGTGACAGAGAAGAGTGGGTGGGAAAATGGCCCCAGTGTACTAATCTCCAGAAAATGAATGCTAAGCCAGTAGCTATAGCTACGAATACCCCATCAAGATGAATGTGCTTTATATAACCTTAGGGCCAAAGACATTTGCTCTTTGTCAGTAATTACACATCCCCTCAGTGTTATTGGTTGCAGAGTCCTTTTTTTGAATAAGTATCTCCTCAAAACCATCTTTAAAAAGATACAAAATATTCCATTTAATATTTGCCTCCATGACCATTTTCTCTGCCTACCTCTTTAATGCAACTCTGCTTAATGGTAATAGTATTATAAAGAAAATTTCAGGCAAATGGATCTGAAGTCCATTGTTCAAAGTGAATAAAGGCATTAAGAAATGGCAAGAATCCTAAGGATATCTAACATTAACAAATATTATGATAGAATTTCAAATTTATTTTTTCCAATATAAACATAATCTTTCAAAAAGTTCATCCATCAGTGAAAACTTAAATGAGACAAGAAATAAGTTTCTTCTCTTCAGTATATGCCTTAGTGAATAGCAGATCTAAGTTGCTACTACCCAGGAGTCTATTATTTGAGACTATCTTTTAAATGCTGACACTGAACAAGTGTTCAAATAATAGTTATATGTCCCCCCCTTAAGCCATTAGTTTATACTGGGACACTTAAACGTATAAAATTTTGAAACAAATGTCATGTATAATGGCAAATATAGAAACTAATGCTATATTTAGAGTTCTTCTTTAAAGCCATTTGTATGAGGCTAACGGCATCCTTTGTCCATCCTTTTCTAGTATTATTTGCCTCTTGTTCTCCACCTCGTCACTTCAAGTAATACATACTCTCTATATAGATTACAAATGTGTGGTTTAATATAAGTCAACCACTTCCTGGTCTCACCTACATTTTTTCAAAGTAATTCATAATAGAGGTCAAAACGGCCATTCAATATTTAACATTGAAAGGATTATTTATGTTAATGAGTGTGAGAATTTATAAAGCAGACAATGTGAATTGTCTGTACATTTATTTTGAAAACTAGACTAAGCCTGCAGTACTATTTCTTGACCAGGAGACTGCTCTGCAGTCTCTAAATGAAGCAACATTACTCCATGCACTTGGTAAATATATAGTCCTGTTGCTTTGAAAGGCTTTGAGTTTTTTCTGCTGGTGATACAAACCTTCATGGACATTTGGCAATGTGTTTTCAGAGCTGATGACCAATACTAAATACAGGAGTTATGATATTCCCCACACACATGCATTAGGAATGTGTTTGAGAGTCCTAATGACAGCAGAAGCCTTGGGTGGGGGTAGGAAGCACTTTGCCTTTGGGACAGATATCAACAGAGCCATTTACATGAGTTTGGTATTTGGTCTTCCCACATTCCTACAATTATAAATATGGTTATAGAATAAAAAGTGAAGAGTGTAACATATTTCAAGCATTGCAAAACATGTTCTAGGTAGTTGTAGGAATAAGTAGGAATAAGTGAAGGAATTGATAGAACAGCCTTCTGTTCCAACCTCAGCTAAATTCCTTTAAGGAATGTTAGAAAATCCCTGATTAACTAGAAGCCCCATTCTCTGGATAAAAACAATGAAACATACTGTGGCAAAGAAACTTGCTTAAATTATACAGCAACCTGGACCAAAGCCAGATCTACTGATCCCCAACACCCCACTGTCTCCAATTTAAGGTAGAACATTGTTGAAAGTGGCTGTGAACTCATGCTAGGGTAATACTTAAAATTTCCCATTTAAAAAAAGTATATGGGTCATATGTGGCATTTGCAAAATAATAATCTATCGAAACATATATATAATTTAATGTAACATGTCCTATTCTAGGAACAAAACTGAAAGACATGATTGACACTGAAATTCTAAGACTTTTTAGAAATGGCAGTTAATTTCAATTTATTTTACTGTTTCAGGAACATATCTATGGTAACTGAATTGTATTTTGCTCCCTTCCATTAACTTTTATTGTATTGTAAACAGCAGCACATCAACACCGTTGGCATAAAATAGCTTGTGAAGTCTACATTTGTAATGGACTGTGAATGATAGGGATATTTTTTTTTTCCAAAAGTACTAAAATGAAATATCCTACCAAGAAAGAAATGCTCTAGAATATTGTAAAATCAGAGGGTGGTGTTTATTAGATTTCCTCCCTCTTTTGGTGCGTTTCAGTGTACTCTAAAGATCCAAGTGCAAGAGCTACTGAGTTTCAGAGTAGATGAGAACAACATGCTCCCTTTGTCTTTTTCAGTGTGTTTCCCCCACAGACAACAATGTCGTATATACATATTTATGCTATTTCACCAGTAGCACGCCGAGATCTGGATTCCTTTTCCAACAGTAATTAGGTGATCACTGTATGGGTTATGATTTGGAATCCAAACAGAGACCATCCCCCTCACAATACAAACTGGATTCCCAGAGCAATAAACAAACGATTGAGGCGGAGGACAGTACTGACACATCCGTGTGAAGACCTTCAGGTCTAGGATGGGAAAAAATGAAGAACCGTAGTCAACATAATTGCATGAAATTTTAAACAACTTGTCCACAAACTAAAAGACAGTTCTGTGATAAACTGTAGTTTGGAATCATACCCAATGATTACTCTTCAGAGAAATTAGCTGTTATGAGTATATATTTCTCTAGGATGTTGGATAAAATATGTACATGGTCAACAGATTTAACACAAGGTTAAATCATTCAGGGATACAAACAAGAGTATTCTGGAAAAAAAAGTTACTAGAAATAATGAATTTTATTCATTTATTTTTAGGACAAATAAATTGTAAAACTCAAGGTCAGACGTATATTTTTCCTAGCTCACCCTATTGTTAATATGGATCACAAACTATTTTTAGCCCTATTGTCAAGAAAATATCTACTTCTCTAAGATAACTCAACTTCAATGGCACGTCTAACAGAATACGAGGAAAATGAAATCTTAAGTTATATAGCTTGATACAAGCAGTCAGAATGAAATTTTATTCTAAAGACTAGAATTTCCTAGAATTTCATTTCCTTTTCATTAAATGGAAAACAAAGCCTCTGACTTAGGGTACATATACAAAGTTATGCTGAAATTCTTTCTCAGAAGATAGTATATAACCTATTTTATAGATACTCCATTTAGAGAAGACTTAGCTTTTTAGAATGCATGAAATAAATGAGAAAAGATCTTTACTTTGGTCAAATTTCAGAGATTCTCTGGCCTGAATTTCCAAATAAGATCTGGACGTTTTCCTTTAGGTAGGAGATAGTTTGGAAATAACAAACTATAACATCAAACTATCCCACTAAAGCAGGGTGCACATTTTTAAGCAACATTACTTTCCCTTTACTATCCCAAATAAACTGTTCAAAAGAAAACCACAGGCCCCCAAATAGCATCACTTAGGTTAAGGCCCCAACTTGGTAAACCAAGGCTTCATACTTAATCTAACTGCAGTTTCAATCCCCCAGAAATATCCCCTTTAACAAGTCATCATGGGAATTTCCTGGTCAGCACTAGGAAATTAACTGATGGACTCCTTCTGTTCCCCTTAGAAGGGCAACCTTGCCTAAAACATGGATTCTTTCTAATAATTTCCTTTTTTCCACCCCGCCTCTACCTTTATAAATCTTTCCGTCTGTAGCTTTTTAGAGCTCTCCTCACTTGCTAGACAGGTGCTGCCTGATTCATAAATCAACTAATGAAACTAATTATATCTTTAAAATTTATTTTTTAATTTAGCAATACCAAAAAAATTGGATTTAGTAAGATATATGCTTTCTTGTACAGTAATTATGTTCTGGTGACTCAAGTTTTTGTTTTTATGTTTTATGTTTCTCACATATTTCACAATTTAACTACATTTAACTACAATTTAACTGATTATTTAAATCAATCAGAAGAAAATCAGGTATGGATATACCTTTATTTGTGTAAGTGTTTATTTGCACTATAGCAGTAGCTTTTAAAATTGGCAATAAGGAGGCAAGAAATCTTCAGTCAATTATCTGCTCACAAATGAAGCTGTGTGGAAAACGGAAGGAAAGCAGGCTTTGCAACCAGTTAGATCTGAGTTCAAGTTCCGGTCCTCCTGATTACTAGTTGTTTGGCTTTTCACAAATTTCTTAATCTCTATAATCCTATTTGCTTGCAGCAAAATGGCTTTGATGGTACCTATCACATAGTGTTTGTTGATGGAATGACTAAAAGGGCATGCATTGCATCAAGCACAGTTCCTTGAACATGCTAGACTTCAGATAGAAATATGAGTTTGTAAGAAGAGGGTCCCAGATCTTGGAACCCCAGCACCAGATTAAGAAAATTTCTACTGAAAGAGAGAACTGAGGATTGGACTGTAATTTGAGATTTTCACTAAGGCTAAGTAGAAAGCATTTGTTTATTACAGATTTTCAGCTTGTCTTAAAGCTTAAATTGAAGACTAGCTTCCTCAGGTTAAAACTGTGTGATCTGGCAAACATTTTGTAAAAGTTGTGTGATCCATTTAACCGGAGGCTTAAATTTTAATTCTGGCATTCTTTGATGCCATTTTTTCCCCCAACATCCTTATGTCCATAGAAGAACCAACTGAGATCTAGGGAAATTACCTACGCTTTTCGGGTTGAAAAGCTAGTTAGCAGTCCATCCTACTCCCCACCCCCATGACACTCATTTGCAACCTTTCTTCTAGATAAATGATCAGGTATTGTGAAATGCTTTTTAGGGAAAGATACAAAGGAGGTTGTTTATTCATATCCTTAGAATTCCTCTTATGCTGATCCTTTTGCTAAAATTAATGTACCTCTCATTAAAACAGAGCATTTCAAGAAAAATCTCTAAGCTATCCATTGTTTGGTACTTTTAAAATTTCTTTTAAAGTGTACAAATATATGTGAAACTATTAAGTCATCAAAATGATGTTTTGTTTGTTTTTTCCCAGCTAAGTGGATGATAATATAAAACATCCACTTAATATTTTCAACTGGACCACCAAAATTTCTGTTATTTTGAGCTTACAAATGCAACTCTTCCTATTTTCTTTTTTTTTTCTTGCCAAATAACTTTTGTATGTAATAGTTTATCTCCATTCCCTCAGCTATAATCACTTCAAATTTTTTCTCCTAAAATATTTTAACAGCCTCTAAAGTCATTACCCTTCTAGGGTCTTCATTTTCCATGCTGTTGTCAAGTCTAATGATAGCATTCAATCAACTAAACACCATCAATGGTTCCCTATAACCTAAAGGATAAATTCCAAATTACTTAGCATATAAGACCTGTCACAGTCTGGCCCATATTTGCCCTTGTTCATCTAGTAACATTATCTCCCTCTTATACAACTTCCAAACATAGCCAAATTGTGTAAACCCCATAGTGTTCAAGACTCTATTACATCTTTACCCATGCTGTTCCCTCTGTGTGAAGAATCCTTTATACATTTCCCCATATGGAGAACTTGTACTAAATCTCTCAGATTTCTCAAAGAGTCCCTTACTTCCTCAATGGCTTTTCTACTCCTCCCTACATTTTGAAAACATTTTGTATATTCCTCTAACCCCAATCTAATTTATGTTTTTACTTGCATATCATTTTTTTATCATTTATATATAAATCCTTTAAAAACACAAATTTATTCACTTTGTAACTTGAGGGCCTAGCACAAGGCATGGCATTGGAAGAGACATCGGTTAAGTGTTGAATGAATACATGAATGAATGAATGGCCAGATCTAAAGGGAAGAAATCAGAGAAACTTAAAAAAAAAAATGACCTAATGAAAATTTGATCTAAAATAAACTGTTTGACTCAGTCATCCAGTATCATGTGTCATATTTAATGACATCATTATATTAAACCATATTATTATAAAATTATTACAGTGGAAACCAGAAGAATGAAATAAACAGGTATTAGGAAGGGGTTCACCTGACTAAGATTGCATGTAGATGCTCCAAAGCTGGCAAATTGACTGTTTATTTCTTTACTTAATTTTGCAATGTGGTGTTGAGACTAGGTAGGAAGGTGGGCTGGGGTAGAGGAGGTAGCAGAGAAAGATGGATGGAAATTCTTCTGTAAGTCACATGTACCTTGGAGGTAACCTGACCTATTGTTTAGGGCATAGAATTCTGTATTTTTAGAAGTTTTTAGGCTGGATAATTAATAATAAATTAAAGCTTCATCTATGAAATTACTGCATGGTTAAATCCCAATATGTTTGGAGAAAAAAAAAGAAACTGTCAGGGTTTATTTTTCTCCGTTATTAAGATTTGGCTTATCAAAAAGAGCCATAATTCTGAAATTTCTCATACACCTTGCATGCTCTCAAATTACTTTGTCATGAATGGCATAGCCCACTCTTTTGATGAATTTTTATTCTGCTTCAACAAGCAGAATAAATAACAATAACACTAGTCTGGTTAATAGAAAGAAAGAGATCAGTGACCAGACTAATGCAAAACTTATTTATTATTAATGTCAAAGTCTCATTTTCTACCTCCACATACATAATTAAGAGACCACAGCATTCTCTATGTCTTTATGGGGAAAATACAAGAAGTAGAAAATGCTACTCCTCTTTACAAACATAGCAAATGAATAGCTTTTTTTCTCATTGGCTGTGGAGTTGGCATAATTTAGGCTACCTACAATTAGTAGCTCATTAGTAACTACTAGGTAATTGTTGGCTTGCATTCAGATATTGGCAGATGCCTGATAAGACACTTAATGAATTTTTCATTAGTCTTTCTGAGAAAGCCTTCAAGAGAAAAAATACTTCTGAGGGCAGCAGCTCTTTCGGTTTCTTTTGCTTCCCCCTTGAGTTCCCAAGTATTTTCAAAATCAAACTTTAAATTGTTAATGACATCATACCTAGGTATCTTTCAGCCAAATATTTCACTCTAATAAATTAGTGCTATTTCTTCTTGCTATGTATGTCCCTCAACCCAAAGTCACCACCAGTACCACGGTTCCAAGACACTTCATTTATACGCATTTAATTTTGTATTAAGTTTTCAAAACATTAGTCTCCCACACATCTGACATAACTTCCAAATAATGAATAAGAGATGGAAACAATAGTTTCTAATAGATAACATTTTTAACTACAATTTGTATTCAAACACAAAGTGTCAAGTGAATAGGCAAATATTTGATGCTGCAAATTCTATTTTTAATACTCATTCATTTAACCAAAACTGGTTTAAATTCTATTGTTTAGTGAAAGTTTTTAGTGGAAAGTAATTCATTCACAACAATCTAGTAATTTATATAGATACTAAAAATAGATGGGTTCATAGTTACATGGGGAAAATACTGATTGCCACAATAAAACTTTCAATTATATCATCTAAGAATGTTGCAGAACATTTCATTATTGATTCTTCGGAGAAGATATAACTGCTGAATGCTAAGTGCGATTTTGATTTGTCAACATTACTTTTGCTGTAATTAAAATCCTAAAGTCATCTTTAAATAATTCTTCACTCAAACTGCATCCTGATGAGTTTCTTTATCTCTATAATTGGATTGCCAACACCTAAATAAGTGACTCATCCAACCACACTTGTGATATCTCAATGTTCTGGCCCTGAAACAAGCACCTTTAAAAGCTTTCTGCCAGCATTTTTAGTTAGAATGATCTAGTTGTTTAAATACAAGCTGAGGGGGACTTAGGCAAAATCATTAAGTGGTGTGACTTCAGTGACTTTTTTTATCTCCTTTATTTTTATGTATTTCTCTATTTGCTTTTTAAGTCAATGGCTTCATCCTTCTCAGGGCTCCATACTGGTACACTCTTGCATGACCTCACCTGCCAGTGAAATTATCAATAATCCTCTCTTATCATCTCCCTGGTTTCCCTCCTCCCTGGGCTTTGTCCTAAGCTTACTGCCAGGGAAGAAAGCAGCCTGAGAAACTGAACCAGGCTACTGTGTGGGCGTTCTTTGGGATCTCTCTGTGAACTTGGTCTTTTACTGTTTGAAGATAAAAACACCTAATAACAAAGGTGACATTAAGTCAATAAAGATCAATAAAGAAAATCATTTATCTTCTTCATTCTGGGAAAAATCTCATCTTTTTACATCTGAAGTATTTTGAGTGTTCACCGGAACCATTTGTGGTTTCTGTTCCATCCCGGTCGTCTCCGCTGCACCCTGTTCTCCTTTGGCATGTCCTACTCTGGGGTTCTTTTCCAATCCCTCACCCTCAGATCCTCTCCCCTCAGATGTCTCCCTTGTCCCTAATTCTAGTGTCACTTCCCTTGTATCCATTTGCTTCATTCATTTGTTTTATAATTAGAGTTTTTTAATCTACTCAGTTATAAAAATGCAGAAAATTGAGGTATCTGTAGAATTTTACATTTGCTGATATTCTAATAATCTGAATGTTACCATAATTTGAAGGCTGTTTTCCATGTTAACTTTTGTGGCCACTGTTGATAACAATAAATTCAATCATGCGTGCAGTATAATTGATAATTTTTAAATACTATTATGTCATTTCTTTAAAGAACTGTACTTTTACTTAGTATTTTTTTTAAAATAAGCCCTACCAGTGCAATAATAACCTTATGTTTATAAACATGTAATCTTCCGTTTCAATTCAGTCAGGATGTATGTATATATTAACTAAGAAAAATATTGTTCAATTACTATAAAAACTATTTTGAAACATACAATTAGAGAAAATATTGTCAAATGATTTTTATACATGATTACAGAGGCTCTGAATAAATATGCCTAATTCTTATTTACCAATATTGTTATAAAGGAGTATAGTAGTATAATCTTAAATTATAAAATGTATTTGAGAGAAATTATGTATAATGAATACAAATAATTGTACACATATTTTCTTTTTTTTAAAGTGTGCACATATTTTCTAAATGAGTAATTTATGCACTGTTAAAATATACTGAGTCATTGGTGCTACCAGACCAACCTTTGTGTCTATGAGATCCATCCATGTTGCTAAATTCAATATGATTTTCATCAGCCCAGTAGAGTCTATGGTTGACATAATCTATTGTTAGTGCCATGGGTCTAGAAATCTTGGTTTCTATGACAACACTCTGATTGGTTCCATCCATTCCAACACGGCCAATGTGAGGATACTCACAGCAGTCAATCCAATACAAATACCTAGGAAAGAAAATCAATAGCCATTTTGTTTACAGACACTCAGGGAGTGAAACATCACAAAATATTTCACTTATTTACTCAGCTATTCCCCAAATTAATTCATGGTATCTCTCTGAGTTGTAACTTCTAAGAAGCATATTTTAAATACAAGTTTTTCTTATGATTTTTATTAAACAAATAACACACTTCAAAATATCCACATAATTTTAAATATGTTTCCTTTAGCACACAAACCTGTATATAGAACATTATTTCTACAAGCATTAACAAATTACAGATCCCTAAAACTAACAGAAGTAAGCCTTCAAGTTGCATATGTAATGTTGGAGGAATAACTATCCAGATTTTTTTTTTCCTTTTTGGTTCATTACCAATAAAAATTTCAAAATCATTCGTGGAGGAGTACATTGTATTTACCTGAATCTGCATTGCTCACTGTGGTAGCCTTTAGGCAACTGTGACTCTTAACATTTAAATTAATTAAAATCATATAAAATTAAATGAACTGTATTGTTCCTCAGTCACACTAGCCATGTTTCAAGTACCCAATAGCGATATGTCACATGGCTACCATACCCAACAGCATAGATATAGAACACTTCCATAACCACAGAAAGTTCTATTAGACAGTACTGATTTCAATTATGTTATTGGAAGTTGTACAGTAAGGTATATCAGATAATAGTTTTAAAAAATAAACAAAAAAGGATAAACAAAAAAGGAAGAAAGTTATATTGGTACTAAAACTAACTGAGTTAAACATAAATATTATACACTGGTAAAATAGAGATAATGTATAAGTGACAGAAATTACTGAGAAATTTCTACTTAATTAAACCATCTATTTTTTCTTATAGTAGAAAAAAGTCACTTTGTCTTGCTGAATATGTTTCCTTCTCTATATAATTCAAGATTTGAGTTAGAGAATCATTAACATCCATTTCACATGCCAACACCAAAACTGAAACTTATTAACCCAAGTAGTTTCCCCAGATCCATTCTTTTATTTTTAGTAAGTATAAAATCATTGACAAGGGGCGCCTGGGTGGCTCAGTGGATTAAGCCGCTGCCTTCGGCTCAGGTCATGATCTCGGGGTCCTGGGATCGAGTCCCGCATCGGGCTCTCTGCTCCGCAGGGAGCCTGCTTCCTCCTCTCTCTGCCTGCCTCTCTGCCTACTTGTGATCTCTCTCTGTCAAATAAATAAATAAAAAATCTTAAAAAAAAAATCATTGACAATTCTTCAAATCTGGAAAATGTGGTAATTAAAATAATATAGTATGGAAATTATTCTGTATGATTTATAATTGGCATATTTGGTTTAAAATCAAAATATTCCTTAAAGAAAAATCTTGCTCAGACATTCTGATAGTGATAACTGTGTTGAGACATTTTAACCACACACTAAAAAAGAAATAAAATAGTTGAAGAAAAACCATTTATCAAATACCAGGCTAACACAAATAATCATTGTAAGAAATATGTGTATTTTTGTGCTGACAATTATTTTGGGAGTTTTGCATAAAGGTAGGGGATAGCAGATTATAAGATATTTTTAAAATTTTCTTACTTGCCAAAATATCATTAAGAGTCCTAATTAAGCACGACACTTAAAATAAGACATATGTATCTGGTAAGGACTACACGAAAGGTAGACTATTGCAAGCAGAGATTCAAAGAGAGCTCTGAGAGTGAGATTTTAAAAACATGTTTGAGTCTGGAAATTCAACAGTCAAGTTTGTATAGAACAATACTAGATTCTATCCAGTGCTTATGTATATCTACGTTCGTTCTGAACAAAGTTGAAAATCTCAAATCACCAGATAATAAAAGATACCAAACCTTCCAGAAATTGACTAAAAGTATTTTTTCTTTAAATCTTCAATTATTTTAAGTTATTTAAATATTGAATTTTTATTTTTATTTTGAAAGCAAATGCATGTTAGCAAAATACAACTAGAGAAACACAATCCATTCCTTTCCAGTAACTTTATGGGAGTGCACCTTGCTGTCTATACTAGAGATAATGACAGTCCAGATAAAAAGGAAGGAAATGAATCAGAAGGAAGTAAAAATGCAAAAACAGTTTATGTCATTGAAATCAGAACATTCTTCCTTACCATATAACTCTGAATCTTGGGAACACTAACAAAGCAATTTTTTTCCCTAATAGATGATATCATTTATATGCCAGCTTTTCTCACACATGTCAGATATGACTAGATATATGTGGGCTTCTATACAACCATGATGTTTTTGAAAAGTGAATATAAACAAATAAAAATTTAAAGTAGTATTTCAATAACATTGTGTATCATTACAAAGTACATGTCCAATATAGCTTAATTAGAGGTAATATTCATATTTCTATTTAGCTATTTACATATGCTTCCACTTGAAATTAAAACATCCCAAAAGTTAAAAAGAAGAGTTTTCTCCATCAAATGCTATCAATACAGTATTGCAAATTTTTGGATGTGAATAATAATAAAATTTTTGGAGTGTAATTTAGGAATTCCAAAGGGCCTGACCTCCATATAATAGGAATTTAAAATTTTTGTCTATAATATGGATTTTTTTTTTTTTTTGACTAGCCTCATCACCATCTTGAGCCAAGATATCAAGAGCAGGAAGAGCATATTTCATGGAGTCTGACATCTGTTACTTCATTCTCAGAAAGCTTTCTAAGAGTTTTGAAATCCTGTCCCTGCCATTCAAGCTCTCCTTTAAAAAAGGCACAAAAATACTTCTCTCAGTGACTCCCCACCATTAAAATACGTCACTTCATCTCTAGTTGGAGTATTTACAGTCCCACATGAGACCATTCCTCTTCAATTACATAGATATTTTCAGTTAGATGTAATTCACTTTGCCCCTCCATTCACCAAATTCTTCCCTGATCATATTTTTCAAGATAGGTTTCAAGATTAAATATATTTGAAAAATGCTTTCTTTAACAATGTAAGCATCATCTTTTTTTCCCCTTTTTATTGTGAAAGGTTTTAATATGCTTTAATATGACAGTGTTTCTCTCAAAGGGAGGTATAGTGTCCCTTTTCTTAATCACATAATCTTAGGTGATAGCATTTATTTTCCTAGGAAAACACTTCAGGAAACTGTGCTTTAGCTTTTCTTGGTCTACAGAATTACTCTCCTTTATCTCACTTACAACTACTCAATTACACAATGTGTAATTGAACAACATATATATTGTGAACATAGGAACCCACAAAGTACTAAAGTAGATTCTCAGGCCTCATAGTCAAAGAATGTACCTCGATTTACTCAGCTGGTATAACAACTCTAATAAGTACCAGAGCCATTCTTAAGTAGATTGAGAACAATATTTTGAAACAATAATTTTTGAGGCCATATTATGTACTAGGTACTCCTTAGAACTGGGAACACAGAGGTAAACAGTTATGATTTTTGCCTTTAAAGATCTCTCAGTGAATACAATATAGTCGGATGTAAAACAAATGAAAAAAAATATAATGATAAAACTACTTTACTACGGAGGCACAAAAGAAGGAATGATAATTTTACCTAGATGAAAGAAAGCATGAAAGAAATATTGTGCTCACTAATAGTTCTTTGAACATAAATCTTATATTCATAGCTACCTTATAAAGATATGAATAATCCTTATCTCCTTCAGATTTTAGAACAAAATATAACTTAATTGAAGATTTAATGCTGTAACAAATCTTAAAGATCATTAGCCTAAGACCTTCATTTTACTGATAAACGGAGACCATATAAGATTATGTGTGTTGTCACAGTCTATTATGATAGTGATACAGTTGGAACAAGGGCTCGGGTCTCTAGATTTATAGACTACCTTTTTCTCTAAGCAGCACTATGTAGAGCCTTCAGGAAATGAGTTCTAGAAACAGACTAATCAGGTTCAAATTTCGGGTTGACCTATTACTAGTTTTGTGAATGTGGCCAATTTAACCTCTTCATTGAGCCTGTATTTACTCACATGTTGAAAAGAATAATAATAGTTCCTCCTCATAAGATCATCATGAGATTTAGGTGATGGAATACAGGAAATAAATTTAGAACATTGGTAAACACGGTGTAAGAGTTTAGCAAATATTAGCTATTATTTTTTATCTGTACAAGGTATGTATTATATATTTCATATATATCTGTCCACTCCTTCTATATATATTGGTTTAATAATACTCACCTAAAGGTGACCTGTTGCATCTGAATTGTGCATATAGTTTTATATAAATTGTCTCTATTTTGTGTTTTATCACGATTTGTCTTTTTAAGTACTCATCAACCAAAAGAAGATTATAAAAATATTCTATTACATTGAAGAAAAATATAGTTTAACTCTTTTAAGGTATGTATGAATCTTCGTAGACACAGGATTGCTCTTTCCTTATGAACACCTACCTTCTGATGGTTAAGCTTTAATGGTTTAACTTTCCATACTTAAGCCCCTTTACCATACATTTTTCCCAAGTTTTTTAGTAAGACTGTACCAGACATTCTGATAATTTTAACATCTGAAATTCAACTTCTTAAAAACTACTTAAGTACAAAATTTTCTATAAATGGTTAAAGCTGAAAAATGAAAACTTCATTGAAAATGTCAAAAGGGGAGTTCCAAATTCCATCCATATTATATGTAATGTTTACCTAGGATCACATCTGAAAACCTCAGCCCCAAATGGTATCTACTCTGTAAGTTATAATGAAGTGTGAACATAGAAAACAATGTCTGCTGTAACCATAACAATAGGCTTCTGTGGTTCCTGAGGATGTCTTTTATAGTTTAATATAATATGCTCCATTTCTTTAAAAAATTAAAATAGAAACCTGCTGTTTTTACTATTTTTTTCCTGAATTCGGGAAATAGATATTTCTTCCAACAGCACTTATTTCTGATTTTAAATTATAATTAATTTTTGATGTTCATTTCCTGTATGTTTTTGACTAAATATGGAAATATAGGTTTCAAAATTGGTAGAGAAAAGATTTTTTTAATGCAACTGTTTGTTTTAATAGAATATTTCTATTTTCCCACAGAAATCAGAAACTGAGTTTTTATTCCTAGCATGCCTTTCATTCCCTCAGAACAAAAGTTCCCTTATGACCTTTCTCCTTGAAACATGCAGGTTATTTACATACTGATGTATTGGTTTGGGCAATGATGCAGGTACAATGTCCCTGTAGCTATAACCCTATTCACTGTGTACATCCAGTTACCCATTTATTATTTCCTTCTGCAGCGAATTTAACAATCTCTGTGTTTGGCACAACCAGTGATTAAACCAAGCCTTCTTGTGAAAAGAATTCACTTTCTAGATGGAGAGATAGATATTTGTACCAATAATAATCATATGTATATCTGAACCTACTATAATATTATATGTCAATTATACCTCAAAAAATAAAAATTAAAAAAAATAAAAAGTCATGCAATGGTATGTGTTCAATATGTAGGGACTTCTTAGGCACAGCTGGGGAATGTTTCACAGAGGAAGTGATATTTCGTGCTGTTGCTGGAAAAATGGGAAGTTATTAAAACTTGAGGAAAATCAGAAGGGCATTCTAGGAAGAAAGAATGAAATGTGGAAGATACAGAAACATAAAATATGTCTTTTTCAAATGTATTTGCATTATCATTATCTGTATTGGCAATAGTGGATACAGATACTGAGTTTTATATATATGAGTCCTTCAATATATTTTCATTAAAATGTATTTATAATTCAAAATAGCACCTAGTATTATTTTCTTGCGATATTGCTAACAGACTACTAGAAAAGAAATCCAAAGAAAAATATTCTTAATAATAAAACGTGCTTAAGAGTCATTTATCCCAATCCCATCTTGACTCTTAATCTCACAAAACAAACTGGGGGTTGCTGGGGGGAGGTGAGGTTGGGAGAGGGGGAGGGGGTTATGGACATTGGGGAGGGTATGTGCTATGGTGAGTGCTGTGAAGTGTGTAAACATGGCGATTCACAGACCTGTACCCCTGGGGATAAAAATACATTACATGTTTATATAAAAAAAAAAATTGGAAGGGGAGGCTAACCATAAGAGACTATGGACTCTGAAAAAGAACCTGAGGGTTTTGGAGGGTCAGGGGTGGGAGTTGGGGGAACAGGTGGTGGGTAATAGGGAGGGCACGTATTGCATGGAGCACTGGGTGTTGTGCAAAAACAATGAATACTGTTATGCTGAAAAAATAAATTAAAAAAAATAAAAAAAAATAAAGCGTGCTGGTAATGATTGTATTTTTTCCAAAATACTCATATCTACATTTAAAATCTTGTAAAAAGCCTATTTATTAAAATGGAAGAAACTATAGTAGTTTTGTCTTTATATGTTTGTTTTCTTATCTCTGTTTGCATGGTTCCTGAAAAACACAATCACGATCCAAAATCATTTTGTTACTGAAAATTCTAATGTGATATAATAGGAAAAGTAAGGGACCAAAGCTTGAGAATTAGGTTAAATCCTCAATTTAGTATCTTACTACCTATATGATCCTGAGAGAATCACTAGGCCATTTTGAGGTTGAATGTTCTTTTCTGTACTTTAAGGATAATAGTTAGAATAATAATGTTTTTCTCACAGACTCAGAAAAACAATACAAGCAACTAAAGTGATAAAATGCAGACACAGTTTTTCAAATTCATAGAATTCTAGAGAAGTGGCTAGGTATCTCCATTATCATTGTTATTACATGGGAACTCCAATCCCAGTTGGTTTACACACTAATCATCTCCCCTTTTTTTTTTTTTTTTTTTTTTTTTTTTTATCTCTGCCACTTTCCTGTATTCCTCATATTCTAGGGAAATCTTCCTCTATTAACCTGTTTGCCTGAACCAGAAATCTTATTTGTTTTGTTGTTGTTATTTTGATCCCTAGGCCTTTCTCTGCTCTGTAAGGTGAACTGGTATCAAAGTTTCACAAATGTGCAAACTTAAATTGTCCCAAATGTGAGTTCTTTCAGTTCCTTGAATGTGCCATGCTCCTCTATGCATTTTGCTTTCCCACAGAGCTTGTTCTTTTTGCCTGCTCTGAAGTACACTGCATCTCCTGGCTAACTCTTACTCTACCCATCTTGTCCAGGAAGCGGACTCTGAATCCAGTTGAGATAGAATCATTTTCTATTTTTTTCTATTTTAACAGGTTACTGCATTGCATTGTAATTATTTACTCATCTGCCTACCCACTGAACTGTGCAATACCTAGAGATAGGACTATGCCTTTTATTTTGTTGCTGCTACTTAGAACAGAGATAGATAGACACTAAATGCTAAAGAAATATGAGTTGAATTAATGAATGAGTAGATTAATCTTCTATTAACCAGTAATATCACACATTCACTTTATTGTCTGTCATAATGGTCTTTTGCTATGTGATTACCTGAAATAACATTAATCATCCAAAAAAACAAATCATGCTCAGTCTGGCTTTAACATTATATTTCCTATTCTACTTTAAAATGCACAGATATATACATATATATATATATATTCTGCATAAATGACAACTTTTATAAATACTAGTGTAAATAATATTAATTGCCCCCAACTTATGATAAATTAGAACAGCATTTCCCAAACTAAACCAGATAACAGAACAATTAGGATAATGGGATCTCAGCTGAATTTAAATGTAACAAACAGGAAGGTGATCAATCCATCTACTTGATCTACTTATCATTCTTAGTAACCACCATATGAAATTGATATTGTGACAATTGGGATACTGTCATTAAAAGACAGAAAGGACCTCTAAGCTACCTCCTAAAAGTTCAGTTGCTTCATTACATTAGTCCAGTGATCTTTATCCTCCTTTACACAAAAGCTTCCCTTATCCTTAACTAAATATCAGGTCAGAAATTACTCTCCTTAAGGAAATGGGGGGTCAGTCATGTTGACCAATTCAAAACATACGTAAACTGCGATGTTATCTAATGTAGAAATATTCAAGGGCATTTTTATCACATAGTCTTATAATTTAAGCTGATTTTTTAAAGCAGGATTACACAATATTTTAGACAGTTATGAAATTTTCACCCTGAGGCTCATCTCATACAAACTAAAATCCCAGTTTGCCCTATTGTCTCACTCCGGGGAAGAAGAAAAACAGCAGGTACAAAATGGTGTCATTAAATTTTATCTGCTAAAATAGGTGGCTTTAATTGTTACATTAAAAGATCTGATTTTTATCTGTTTTTTTTTTTTGCATATCTATATCATAATAAAATATTATCCAAAATTGCAATCAAGGGAGTCGTTCATAATATTTACACTAATTTAGTACTTCACTATTTTAACTGACACTTTTGATGGATGGGTTTATGTTAATGATAACTTAAGGCTGCTTTCAGTTTACAAGATAATAATACTTGTAACCCAGGAGAAATAAAACTTAAAGCTAAGCTCAGCTGTGTTCACTAGGCAAAGACACAGTTTTTGCTTTATAACTAATAGATTCCACAATACTATTATGATCTACAGGTAATGTTTGCCTGTTTAATATGAAGCATCTTGGAGAGTATAAAATGAGAAGTTAAGCCAACCATATTGGTTTCAAAGAAAAGGACAATGGTTTGAACACACTAAAATAAATATCGTCTGATAAAATACTGAATTAAAATATTCACATTCTTATGAATGAATGATGACAGTAGTCAAACTTAGTACAACTGGCCATTATTTCCTGAGACATATTAAAAACAAACTCTTTTGTGATTCTGTTTCAATGAAAATGGAATTGATACTCTTGAATCTTCTGTTGCTATGGTAAGGAAAATACTTTAAAAGGTAACAAAATGGTTACATAATTATATAGCAAAAACCTAAAAGTTGCACATTACCTTGGAAACAGAAGAGTATTTACAGTATAAGTCTTCTCCTATTAGGTACTGCTTTTACCCAAAGTAGAGTTTAAAATTAAGCTATAAAATATACAGTGATAATGATCACATTGCCAATTATAAACATAAGGGAAGAAAAAAAAAACAGTTGCAACATATTAGCAAGAAACGATTGCTAGTTGTTGTATATGATATGATAAAAGCAGTGATTTTATGAGACATATAAAGTGAAATTAATTTATACAGCAGAAAATTTAGAGCATTATTGTTATCATGACACTTGTTACTATGAATGTGTTCTATTTTAAAGAATCACGTTTTCTCTAAATTTGTTCTTTTAACAAGCATGTTGAGAAGGTTGAACTTCTACAGAGATCATTTTGGAGTATGTAATCACTCTAAATTGTAGTGGGAGGGGGAAAAAAAAAGGCATGCCTTCTCTACCAAAACAACACAATTAAAAGTGAATGATAATGGTCATAGTCTACAGAACTTTAGCAGCCACATATCTGGCTTTGACTCCTAGATTCTGACACTTTATTGTATGTTCTTCCCTCATCTGGAATCTCCAGCCTGCTGTCATTAACCCTTACAATGACTTGTTCTCCTTTCTTACAACGAAATGCAACTCAAACAGCTCCAATATGAATCTTTCTCAGTATTTCCATTTTGCTATCCCTTTGGAATGCATAGATAATGTACTTGTTATTTATTATTCATGGACAATACGTATGTCTCTTGCTCTAAAGTGGTACAGGAATTATATCATTCGTATTCATGACCCACCACAATTGCTTCTTTTCCTCCAAGATTTAAAGGCTTTAAAATTAGAGAAATCTCCACATTTTATTTATTTCCACTACATTTATAGATTACTTAGAACTTTTAAAAATAGTTGCTGCAAAATCTCATCATTTTAAATGTTTTTCTTTTTCACTGTAATAGTCACATTCCTATTTTTGACTTCCCAGTAAGAATGTCTACACATTACACTGCATGTTGGTTTTCATGTTAAAACCTACAGAATGGGATTCACCACATTGAATGCAATCCACAGTTGCAATCTTTAATTTAAGATTTTCAATGTTTGTTACACACCCAGCTCGAGGATCCAAAGACAGGTCCCGGGGGAACTTCAGCCTTTTGCTAACAAGTATAGTAGGGTATAAACCATTGAGTTTGGATACTTCAATGATCCTCTTTTCTGTGTCAGACCAATAGAGGTTTTTTCCAATCCAATCGACAGCAAGTGCATTGGGAACAGCTGTGTTATGCACTACCTAACAAGATAAGAATTTAGAAGTTAACAATGTAAATATCTAGTTTAAGAACTGAGCAACTGCTTTTTGATTTTTACAGAGATAATAGAATTCTACTTAAACATTAGAAATAGAATTTAGAGAAACATAAAACATAGAACACTTTTACCCTAATAAAATTACTTACTTATTTGGGATATAAGGAATTAAAATATCTGTAATCAGGCCCCTAAATATGACATATGGAGTTACAAAGTAAACACCAAAATAAAAAACTGTTGGGCAACTACAAATTTGTTGATGACATTATCGTTATAGTTTACCATCTTCTGAAAACTGGGGGAGAAATTCTATCACACACAAAGACACATGCACAGAATTATTGATATTATTTACTTTTAACAGGTTTTGGAGGAGATACCAATGGCATTCTCTACTTTCCAAACTGCTCTTTCCTTGCCCTATTTAAATTATCTACTACAACAAGAGGAAAAAAAAAATACAAGCAAGAACATACCTTATTTCAACCTAAACAAAGGAAGTGAAATTCATATGACTGCTGCACTTCATTCTAACCCATGTCAATATCAGCTATAATTAGGATATAAACATTGTATGTATAAACATGATGCATAGAAAACAACCAAAGATTCTGTATAACTGCTATTTCTGAGTTCTCAATGATTTAAGGATTGTGTGAAAGGAGAAACTGAAATTTGGGGCTGTATAGAAGTCAATGGTTATGTATTAGAAACAAGAAAACAATAATGAAGGTTTATAGTTATTCTTTCCCTAATGTTGTCAATAGTAAAGATCACAAATATATATGGCTGCATGAGCATTTTCAGCAACTAACGGTATCAATCTACTGTATTGAATTGCAAGATATCTTTTCTTCTTTCTCCCAAATTCTACTTTAAAAAAAAATTGGCATGGCTGACAATTTACATGAAAATCAGTGAATTAGTTATCTCAATAGAAAAATGATTCACTTTGTGACCCTATGTTATGACATGATTTAAAGTACTAATGTGCTAGTAGTCCTAAGGCAATAGATAATTAATCTTTAAAATATTAAAAGATATTAAAAAATATAAATGAAGCCAAAAATTTAAAAGTAAAAAAATATGATCAAATTTGGGTGATGGTACTTTTACAATTTTTATATAAATAGTCAAAGAATTAAAAAAGACAAAATTCATCTGTTTCTTTGTTCTATAAATAAACTGGTATTTCACTTAAAATTATCAGTTTATACATAAAGTTTATACATAAATACAATCACACTGGTTGTCTCGGTATTGTATATACATATTTCAAGATTTTATTAATATTTTCAGAAATGATTGCTTCCACTAAAAATTTCTGTATGATATTAGAGATGGCTACAAAAAAATCAAAGTAATTGATAGGTTCTATGTACTTGAATTTGAATGTCTTTGTAATATATTTTACTGCATATAGGCAGCAAAAATTATTTTATTTTTTCATAAAATTGTATTTTAAAACACAAGGTAACACAGTGTTCACTTCAGCAGAACATAAAACTCAAGATAACTCAGAAATAGTGCCAAGTAGCTCATATCTAGAATGTGACATATATTTAATTATGATGCTGTCTGATCAGAACATTCATGATTTTACAGAAATGCATTCAATTATTTCTGTGTATAGAAGGTTAATTTTAATAGAGCTATAATTTCAATCTAGAGTCTAATAATTAATTTTTTCCATTATAGATTCTCAGACTCAACTTTCCCTTTGATATAAATCAACACAATTGCAGGTCAGGCACTAATCATTCAAGCTGAAAGCATCCCTCACGTTTTGTAGGGTTGTGAATAAAGTTCCGAATTTTATTTTCCCAATTTGATTTCTATCTTATTGCAAGAAGTAGTGTTATAATGAAACATATGGATTAAAAAGTCTCATATTTCATATTTAAAGTATGTATTAACACTGTACAAATGTGAAATTCAAATCAACCTAATATATTCTATGAGTTGTATTATTACCATGAAATAGTATTTTCTATTCAAGTCAGATATACCAATAAAATATCCAATAATCCCATCACTGTAACATGTAGTTACCTTAATGTCAGTTCCATTTAAACACATTCTATTTATGCGGCTGCCATTGGGTCGACTAGAATCAATCCAATAGATGAATTCTTCTCTGTAATCAAAATCTATAGCAATAACATTGTTTAATCCCTAAAAATAAAAAAAGGATATGTTTAGTAATAGTCTATAGAAATTCCTTTAAAATGTTTTAGTTCATAAGAATCACTATCTTCTTTTGAACCTAAATAGTTATAGTTATTACAATGAAGAGCACTTGTGACCAATTCTTTTTAAAAGCACTTTATGTTTATATCTTCTCTGTACCATACACTTGAGATGTTGCATAATTCATTTGAAAATACTTTCCATGTGGGTCACAAAGATTTTGGACTACTTATAGATAAAGATTTAAGTAAATAGCTAGTGAGTGGAAAAAAAAATCTGCTTTTAGGGAGATAAAGTGAAAGCCTCTCACTTTAGGTTAATGTTAAAAAGTATAAATTTAATGTCATTATTATCTGTTGTGTAGAATAACCAGAAAAGAGCATACATCTAAATTGGAAAGGCCAAAGATCCCTGAAGATTGAAGATGAGCCCTGGATAGCCATCTGGTCAAAGTCAGAAAAGAAGGTTTAGAATTGACTTTGTCCAAAATCATTTGTCTCAACAAGATAACTCAGCTCCCTCACTTTGTTTCTTCCTGCTTCCAAGGGCCCTTCAGCCAAGAGAGCGCCATGTCAGAATTTAAAATTTATAATCTTAGGAGAGTTGTGAGTATTTGACTAAAGAGGAACTGGGTGGTCAACATCTTTTTATTCCACATGGAAAGAGTAGGGAACACCTGCCATCAGACTCACGTCTTTTTTAGAAGGTAACAAAACTGAACACGAATCCAACTGAGAGGATTCTGGATACCACAGTTCTATGGTGTGATGTGTGTGCCTTTTGACAGATTTGATTTGAGAATTGTACATCAGGATCTGGGAATCTTTTTTAGGTGCTGAATTGTTCAAATGATTGCTGAGGGATTAATTTAATTCTGACCTTCTGTCAGGGCTGATAGATTTACTACCCCAATGGACGAACGAAACTTGTTTCAGGATTTCTGTTGTGTTAACTCATTTTTAAGGCTTGGATAGTTATTAATATATGAATTTTGTGTATTAAAAATAATTGACACTATAGATATTTGGCAATGCCCTAGAGAGCCATATCTTTATGTCTGTGTAAACTTGCTTATATCTACAGTCAACCTAAAATTACAATTAAGTCTCAAATTGTTTTGGGGGTCATTTATAAATAGCTATCATCCTATGGGTAAGGATTAGCACCTTCAGGGAGATGAGCTATTTTGTTTGGTTGGAGGGGGAAGGAAAGGAAGGATGATAATTACCACATCTGGGTTCAGTTTCCAGATCTATTCCCCAAATTCAAAAGCAGATATAATGACGCTGCATTAGATTTACATACTCTTTTATAAGACTCAGGTCAAGGCTAAATTATTACTGTTCATATTTTATTTCTTTCCAAAGGTCTAGAAGACTGAGGATGGCTGAGTTATAGAAGCAATTCAGAGAAGGTTCTGGAAAATATGGATTTTTTTTTCTCTCAGCAGGGCTGAATTCTAGTGGTAATGGCATTAAAATCACAGTTTCAAGTCTTATGTTTTTATTTGGCTTAACATGAGCAACCTCTTTCCTCAGCCCCAGATTACGAAGTTAGCCTGAAATAGCCTGACAGTTTGGAACTGCCTGCCATTGGTCATAAATAAGAGACATAAGTACACATGACAGTGTCTAAATTCCTCATTACACCCAGGTGAATAAAAACAAGTATATTTCTTACTGATATTACTAATAAAAAATAACAACCATTAATGCTTTAAAAATCAATCACCGAAAGAAAAAATTTGTTAAATATTCATTCACAAGCTAAAAACTGGAGGACTCCTTAACTAAATGCATTTCAGCATACATATCTGGGAAGTTGTCTATGAAGTTTTAAAAATCTAAATTGAATATATTACAAGTTCTGTACAGACTTTAATAAATTCACTCCAATAGAGTTTTCTACAGCTTTACTCTTAATCCCCACAGAAAAGTTTGCAATTCTCTCTTTGCAGAATCATATGCAAGGAACATTAAAACAGCCAAGGGCATGGTCAAAATAATGTCTAAACACTAGAGTCATCCCAGTGGTTTTAGAGCTGAAAATTGGTTTCATCAAAATCCTATTTGTTTCTTTCATTTCTATAGCTGAAGATTTGCACCCTTTGGTTCAAGATGATTAATTTAGGAAATTGTGTTTTGTTTCCCAATGCAATTTTACTGGAGTAAAAACCACTGCTAGGACTGAATTGGATAACACTGGAAAACCACTTGATTAATGCTCTTAAATTAATCAAATTAATACTTGATTAATGCATTTTACTTCCAAAATCCATGTTATTACAGTACATTTTCTTTATGTATGTGGTATATGAATTTAAGTTATAGCTGGCCGAGGTATCATTATGTTTTAGAATATGTAGGGTAAAAGATAATCTACTAGTTGTTATCATTTTTTACTGTAATGATTCATGAGATTGTACAGACTACGACAGAGAATAAAATTCAAGATATTATGGTAATTGTTCTTCTTAATCACCTACACACACACACCCCCCCTAAAAAATCCTCCCAAACTTAAGGCAAGGATGTCCTTTCACTTATTTTGACTGAGAGAAATATGGGGAGGTAATTACTTCCATTGTTTTTACTTCATTCTGCACATGTAGACAGAAATCTCTGAGGAAAAACAAAAACCAAAAACCTGTTTCTACTGCCTAGAACTCCTTGAAAATTCCTATAATGCTATAATGAATTGTAGTTTAAAATACCACCCCTGACAGAAATGATATATTCCACACAGACTGCAGGCAAAACTGGATGTAAGGGCTCTGTCTAGCTTTTTGTGTGTCTATTTCCTTACTCCGTGGTCACATTAAATAAATGCTTTTCAAATACACAGATGTTCAGAGTCCTCACGAGCTTCCTCTTTTTTCTCACTCCCTCTTTATTTCTGTAAACCCTACATGAAGAAAACCATCTGACAGTCATCCCCACTTAGGTACTAGTGAATGGCAATAGTTGAAAACGGTATCAGGAAAGAAGTTTTATTTGAACATGTATATTAATGCAATCTGGGTATATGAAAGAGACTTAAATGATGCATACAGAAAAAAATCATTTTGCTCCATTAAGAACAATCTCTGGTAACATGTTATCCATGAAAAGACAAAAGGGATACCGGCAGAAATGTTCTGAGTCACAGGGTTGGAAAATAACGCAAGGAGATGTCACTGAAGCTCTGTTATGGTCTTCATGAAGTCAATAAATACTGTTGTTATTTTAGTTATTAGTTCAACTGAGCTTATACACAGAGTGTCCTAAAGAAAGAACTTTCTCCTTTTCTGATAGTAGAATCTAAAAGGAAGAAATGCTAAACAAACAAAAACAACCCAATAAAGAGAAAATAAGCACGTCCCTTTCCCAGATAACATACGAGGAAATCAATGGCTGGCACATCCAACTTTAAAAGTATAGAGAGGAAAAAAAAAAAAAAAAGGTATAGAGAAGCTTAGAGGGGATATAGAGACCTACTCCAAAAGAAAAACGATTTTCAGGACTTTGTAACTTTGTTATAGGCTTAAAATTAGGTTGCACAGAAAAAAAGAATTAAGTTAAATAATGTAGAAAGCCATTTGGGCCACAAACATTTTTCACATTTATATATGCTAAAACTTTTTCCCTGGAGTTGTTTCCCTTATATTATTAGTCATTATTATTCTTATTTTATGCATCTCTTAAAGAGATAGTGGACGAATTCTTATATTTTAAATAGATTTCTGTTTAGTTTTTATAAACAACATGAATATATTTTACATTTTCCCAGTCTCTGCAGGGTTCACAATGAGAGATTCTTCTCTCTAATGACACAGAGAATGTTGGCGGCACTCTCTAATCTCAAGAGCAAGAATCTAAACCTCACAAACATTCATGAACAAGTATACACATGACGAGTACACAGGAAGTCTGACGACTCCAGTGATCGTAGAGCGTTGGCCTCTACATCAAAGTGTCAACTGCTACAGGGTTTGGATTGTGGACATTCAAGGATGTGAGCCCAGTACTGCTATACTTTTCCTATTTATTTTCAGAAGTAGCCTGAAATCTAGATGTTTATGTGAATATTTCATCTTCAATCTGTGACTTAAAGGAAAACCGGAAAATCCAGCTGTCAGGGAGAGTCAGTGTCCCATTGCTAATGAATATTTGCACTGAAAATGAAACTAAATTCTTAAGAAAAATGAATGAAACTGGCAATGGCAATGGCGGAATCCGTCAGTAGGTGACAAAACCGTCAGTAGGTGACAAAACCATCAGTAGGTGACAAAAATAGTTGTATTTAAGGAAGTTTTCCTTATGCTGAAAAATCACCACATGAATGGCCTTCTTTGCCTATGCCTAATGCTGGCACAAACATATTATAAGAACAAGAAATGTCCCTTTTTTCTATTTTTTCTTTCTTTTTTTTTTTTTCTAGACAGTTCTTTCACATATTCGTGTCACTATTATATGGTCTGGCAAAAAGGCATTTGTAGCAAAACATATACGAACTGAACCTTCCCAAAGAAGCTATTTCTCCTGACAACTAAAAATATGCTATACCTAACTGCATATGATTTCTCTAGTCCATGTAGTAAGCACTGTAGTTTTAGTGACTTGATTTTATGCTATTTTCATCGCAGACTGCGAGAAATAAAAAGTTGAGGTGAGCAATTCAGAGTTTTCTTTTCTGTCCTATAATGGAAATCATACCTTTTCATCTCAAATAACATATATAAGTAAACTCTGACCATAGAACTTAAAGATCAAAATGTATGAACCTAGATTCTCTTGGAGTGGACACATTGAGGGATGAAGAGGAGAGGACTGAAAATATGTGCCTCACAACCTTTGAACCATGGTTGGATTACCATTACATTTTTGCTCCCTTGCTAATTCTAAATTTTAAAAGCTAAAGATCACCAATCCCACTTTATTTCTTAGTTCTATAAACAGAGACTTAAAATTATTGAAAAGGCATTAATTTTTAAATCCCAAGGGGGTAAAACCAATTTGGGTAACATAAAAAAGACTTTAAAGATAATTTTATTCTTTTTCTTGAGACAGTTTTCCCTTCCATTAATTATGTCTTGCTCTTGTTGTTGTCTTTTTTGTTTGTTTATTTGTTCATTTTTTTTTTTTTTTACTTTCTTATATATGGTGTGATGTAACATGTTGGGAACATCACCTGGACAATTCAAATAAAATAAAATCTATGGTAATCTTATATAGATACATGCATGTGTCCATAAGTAAGTGCTTCATAAATTTTAATTGTGAGATATTTCTATAATTCTAATGCATATCTGGAGTACCCATATTAAACATGAAATCATTATGACAATGTCATACCTGTTTTAAAAGTGTATAGTTGGAGCCATCAGTGCTAATTTTCCTTATTTCATGATGATCAGCCAGAATTAGAAAAGGTTCTTCATCTAAATACCAAGACAAAAATGTAATTAAAATTTCATATGTATGGTTTTCAACTTTGCTTAGTTTCAATTTCAGTTTTTGTAGCATTACAAATTTAAATTCAATGCCCTCTGGTAGATTAATGGTTAAAAAATTCACACTGAGAATTTCAATTGATAATAAAATGAAAAGATAGCAGATACCCAGGCAGTATGGAAAATCCAGATAATTCTAAATGCATCCCTCTCTTTCCTTCAATTTTCATGAACAGCAGATTATCTAATTTATTCAGAATTGGTGGAAAATATCTGCTGCCATAATCTGATTTTTTACATGAGTTTCAGGAAATAAAACACTACACCTAATTTAGAACCTTCAGTACAATTCATATAATCAGAAAAGTCATTCTTGATAATCAAATAAACAGCTTATGCTGTCAGAATGACTTTGGTGAAAATCAAGAGTATAACTGCCTATCTATCTATCTCTATATATTTTTTAATCTGCCTGGAGACTTCTCTTAGATACTTTTGGAACTCTAGATTCTATCATTTTTGTTTATTAATTTTACCTTTCCCTATACTCTGGCTTTTTAAGCCCTTTAATGGTCATTAATGGTCTTCATTTCCTTCTTGTAGTTTGTCTGAGATGTTTATGTTGTAGTATCTCATTTGTTGTAGTATGTTATAGCATCTCATTTGCTCTAGAATCTAGAATAGATAATAATAAGAATCTTATCATGCTCCAAATATATGAAGATTCTCTAAAACTTTAGATCAGTTTTCTCTTAAGAAATTTTTTGGAAACAAAATGGATTTTTATTTTTGTTTTTTTAAAGATTTATTTACTTTAGAGAGAGAGAGGGATATAAAGAATCTTTGCTGAGTGGTGGAGCCTGACAGGGGGTGCAATCTAACAACCCTGAGATCACATCCTGAGCCAAAACCAAGAGTCAGATGCTTAACTGAGTGCATCACCCAGGTGTCTCCCCCCATAAACTGGATTTGATAAATAAAAAAAATATTCAGGGGCGCTTGGGTGGCTCAGTGGGTTAAGCCGCTGCCTTCGGCTCAGGTCATGATCTCAGGGTCCTGGGATTGAGTCCCACATCGGGCTCTCTGCTCCGCGGGGAGCCTGCTTCTCCCTTCTCTCTCTCTCTCTGCCTGCCTCTCTATCCACTTGTGATCTCTCTCTGTCAAATAAATAAATAAAATCTTTAAAAAATAAAAAAAAATATTCAGGTAGTTTATAAAGCACATTATTATGAATACATATGTGAATAATTTAAATTCAAATTGACCACATCCTTGATTGTTATAATCCTGGGTCAATTCAGTCAAAGTTTTGTTCAAACTCTTTTTTTAAACAGCTTTGTTTCTAAGACGAAGTCATATATTTAGTTCCTGATAAGCAAATTTAATGTCAGGAGAAATTAGGAAAAAAAAAAAAGGCAATGAAAACGGTAGTCACTTTATGTAATTTAATATAGATTTTATTATGAATCATTTATTGTTATAGAGTTATTGTCCTGTTTGTTAAATTTATGTTAAAATTATTACCTTCCTCTTTTTATCTTTAGTGTTGCAGTAAATATATAATGCATAGGGTGCTATATTATATTTTAGCATACTTTACATGCCATGGGTTAGAAATATGTGCCACACATGCTGGACACTTTCTATTAGCAAGGGCAGCACCCTCAGTCATTCAGTCTTCATGTTGGTGGTAAATTGAGACTCTGAACCCCACTAAAGGGAGTCCGTTGTGGAGTTGAAGGTGCCTTGCCATCTCTTGTCAACTATATTTATAAATATGAAGTTGGTCAGTTATGGTCTACCTTAATACTTAGGCAGTTATGTTCTTTACTGCTTAAATGTAATACCTGAAATTATAAAACTCTTAGAAGAAAACATTGAGAAAAGTCTCCATTAAGTTCTTGGAAATGATTGTTTTAGATACAACACAAAAAGCCACAAGTAATAAAAGCAAAAATAAGCAGAAATATATCAAACTAAAAAACTGTACACAGCAAAAGAAATAACATAGATAGAAGGCAACCTATGGAATGGAGAAAATATTTGAAAATTACATATTTGATAAGGTGTTAATATTAGGGTCAATATTGAACATATACAAAGAGCTCATACAAATCAATAAAAAAAATAAAACTGATTTAAAAATGGGCAGAGGAGGGCCACCTGGGTGGCTCCGTCTGTTAAGCATCTGACTCTTGATTTTGGCTCATGAGGTCATGATCTCAGGGTTGTGAGACTGATCCCTGTGTTGGGCTCTGAGGTGGACATGGAGACTTCTTAAGATTCTCTATCTCCCTCTCTTCCCAACCCTCCCTCTCTCTCAGGGGGGAGAATAAATAAAAAAATAAATAAATAAAAATCAGCAGAGGATCCGAATAGACATTTTTCCAAAGAAGACATACAAATGGCCAACAAGTACATGAAAAGATGCTCAACATCAGTAATCATCAGGGAGATCCAAATTAAAACCATAATGACATATCACCTTATGCCTGTTAGAATAGCTATCACCAAAAAAACACTTGAGATAACCAGGGTTGGCAAGGATGTGAGAGAAGGGAACCTTTGTCCATTATTGGTAGGAATGTAAATCCACTATAGAAAACAGTATGGAGGTTTCTAAAGAAGTTAAAAATAGAACAAATGACCCAAGAATCTCACAGCTGGTTATTTAGCCAAAGGAACTGAAAACAGGGTAGCAAAGATATATCTACATTCCCATGTTAATGAACACACTCAAGACACGGAAACAACCTAAGTGTCCAGCAGTTGAATAAAGAGGATGTGACATATACACACATATGTGTAAATATGTTTATATGTATAGATGTCTGTATTCAAATGCATCTTTAATTTATATATTTGTATTTACACATATGCATATTATATCATATGCAATGTATGCATAATATATTAGTATATATTATTTTCTATATACCATGCATATGTAATATTATACACACTCATACACAATGGAATATTATTTAGTCGTGACAAAGAATAAAATCCTGCCATGTACAACAACTTGGATGATCCCTGAGGACATTACATCAAATGAAATAAGTCAGAGAAAAACAAATACTATATGAGATCACTTATACATTGAATCTCAACAATAACAAACTCATAGAAACAGACAGTAAATGGTGTTTACCAGGGATGAGGGGTAAGGGAAATGGGGAGATGTTGGTTAAAAAGTACAAACTTCCAGTTAGAAGACAAGTAAAACCTGAGAATAAAAGGCACAGCCTGGCAATTATAGATAATAATACTACATACTTAAAAGTTGCTAAGAGAGTAGAGCTTAAATGCTCTTGCCAGAAAAAAGAAATGGTAATTAGGTGAAGTGATGGAGGTGTTCATAATACTATGGTGGCAATGATATTGCAGTATATAAGTGTATCAAATCAATGCATTATACAATTTAAAGTTACAAAGCTTTAAAAAAATTAAAAATAAAGTTACATAGTTTTATTTCAACTCTATCTCAGTAAAGTTGGAAAGAATCTATCCTCTCTTTAGCAAAAGATTCATGCTTCAGCAACAGTTTTTGTATTAAAATTATTATTAGTTTCTAATTATTACTGTTAATGAGAAACAGCTACAGCCTGGATACATTACATAATAAGACCAAAACTGTAATCATTGGCATTCATCCCCTTTATACCATCCTTACCAAAAAGTTTAAAGTAATAAAAACATTGACTGGTTTTAAGATTTATCTCTTCTTATCCTAAGTCACTGAATGCATGATGTACCAAGTAGGTTGGTTAAACAAAAACAAAAACAAACAAACAGCAACAGCAAAAAGAAGTCTCCAAATAATACACAAATTGATTCAGTGATGAATATTCTAAGAATAAGTGAATATGAAATTTAAAAAATTTGAAAGGGCTACTTTTTTATCTACAAAATGTGCAAAGGTTTAACCAGTTGAAAGCTGAGTTTAAGAATTTCTGTCCCTCGAATTTATTAAATAAATTAAATTTATTAAATAAATTAAATATCTAATGTTTTAAATGGTGTTATGTATATCATATAGATAAGAAACTAGCAATGCTAATTTGATTCATTATACTAAAAAATAAAGTAAGGGGGTAAGAGACATATTAGATGTCATTTTTTGCTCATTTAAACAGTCATTATTTGTTTTATATTGCTTTGCATTATTTTAATATGTGTGATTTTCTCCCCTAATGAACTATATTTTTGATATTATGGTCCATGTTCTACTGAATTTTCTAATTCACAAAATCAAACACACTACCTGGAACAAACAGAAGTTTAATAATGTTCACTGAATCACTGGAAGAATTCAAACAGTCCTATATAGCTGATTTATTGCTGTTGTTGCCATCATCATTCCCATTACCCTATTGACCTCTTCTCCTTGGCATACATATATAAATGTGTATGGTATAGGGGAGAAGAAAAAACCATTATAATACAGTCACAATAGGCTTTTTGATAGTCTTGGCCAAATTTGCTCCTAAGAACCTGTGATGCAGCAGGAAATAGTTCTTTTTACTGCTGAGCACTCTCAAAATCTAGAAAGCACTTAGTAATTCACAAGACCATAATGCAATTTTATAACAAACACAATAGTTTGTGAACAGCACACAAAATTAGAGTGACAGATTCCTAAATCAGGGTAAGTAGGGAAGAATTTTGATTTCTTACACACAGCAAGGGAGAGTGAATTCAGTAAGAATGGCTATAAAACTCAGAATCCATATGTGTAACTGTGGTTGGATCAGTGGACAAGTTTAGTTCGATACCTGAGAGTGATTTGCAGCCATTTGGGTTATCAGGTTGTATTTCATAGCCATCTGTACAGAGGCACTTGTAGGTCCCATATGTATTGATGCACTGCTGGCTACACGGAAATCCCAAGGAGCATTCATCAATGTCTACACATGTTTTACCATCATCCTTCAGTTGGAATCCAGGCCAGCATTTGCACTGAAGAATGAAAAACATTCATAATCAATTCATATCATTATCACTGTCTTTTCTTATTGGATATCCCTTTAGCATGATTCAAGAAAGAAAATCATGGAAGAATACATAATGGCAAGTCTTTTTGTGTCCAGTGATTTTAATAAGAATTATGTATATTAAGTAAAGCTAAAAAATAATTCTCCCAAATACCTTCACTTGAGCATCTGATGTTGGCAAAATTAGAAAGGTTCACTGACATCATCAGACCCATGTGGATGACCGTAGCACCAGTCAACTTCTTTTGTTCTTTTTCTATTACATTAGATGGTCTTTTCAGAGGACTTTAACAATAATAAGAATTAACCGTTACATGGACCTTTGAAGATCACTAACCTTGTTGCATGTGTTATTTTATCAGAATCTTATAGAAATCTATGATGTGGGTATTACTCTTTTTAGTGAACTGATAAGAAACCTAGAGGCACAAAGATGAAGCTGCCTAGATAAAGTCAGGGAGCTGAGACTGTCTGTAACATACAGCAATGCTCAATTAATATTTATCGACTGGGTCTGATTCCATAATCATGTTGATATTGTCTGGAGAAATAAAATAATAGTAACAGTTTCCCTACTGTAAATTAATCAATTTACATCATCAAATCTTTTAATCAGCATCTCTATCATGTACTATATCAGCCTTTGATGATGATATGCAACATCGACTAAATGGTATGTAATTTCTGAACACAATGTCACACTATGTATGTCTTTGCAGTCCTAAAGAAGTAGCATACTGTGATCCTGTGATCTGTTACTGTCTTTCAGGTCTGTACTCATTTCCTGTCAAGTACTATATAAGGATTGTAATTACACAAAATGAACCTATAATTGGCCAAATGAGTACAATCATATTAACTTTTACAAACACTATTTAGCATTCTTTGAATAAGAGATATGTGCAAATACTGAGTAAGCGAGTTAAAAAGAAACCCTAAATTGTTAAAAGTAACTAGTATTCAAGAGTTACTCAGCGCAAATATTTAATAACCTCGGTCATTTATCTGAAGGTAAAGGTGATGGCAGAGCTTTGTATCTACTGGGAAAATATCAGAGATATATGTGCACATTATCAAATAGTCAGCATTAGTTTTTTAGGTACCAGAAAAAGCATTCATTACTTGGGGAAGAGGCAGCATCATCTTCACCTGAAAGGGCTCTAAGGAGAATTAAATACCTTTTATTAAGTTCTTTTATCAGGAATGGGTCCCTTTAAGCTCTTAGCACTTTCATCATTAACAATTTATACTAAAAATTAGCTAATAATCTTTAAGAATTATGTTTTTGTTTTGCTTTGCTTTGTTTTGATCCCTAGGGCCCACTAGCAAGCCAGCAAATCAAAGCAAAAGCCATAGCTTGATTTTCCATACTCTCCTTATCCAACTCTTACTTTCTTTGAGAACATTCATCCTGATTCATACCTGATTTAGGAAGTCAAGACAATTGGTGCTTTGTGATGGCAAAAGAAAGCAAGATGCTTAATGTCACCTAAGTGTACACTTAAAAATAAGTCAAGCAGAGAGAGTCAAGTATCATATGGTCTCACTTATTTGTGGAGCATCACAAATGACATGGAGGACATTGGGAGATGGAGAGGAGAAGGAAGTTGAGGGAAATTGGAAGGGGAGGCGAACCAGAAGAGACTATGGACTCTGAAAAACAACCTGAGGGTTTTGAAGGGGCAGGGGTGGGAGGTTGGGGGAACCAGGTGGTGGGTAATAGGGAGGGCACGTATTGCATGGAGCACTGGGTGTTGTGCAAAAACAATGAATACTGTTACGCTGAAAAAAATTATAATTAATTAAAAACAGAAAAAAAAAGTTTAAAATGGTAAATTTTATGTCAGGTAGATTTTACCACAATTTTTAAAAAAGAGGTAAGTTTTTAAAAGAAAGTGAGAAAATGACAGGATACAAAAAGTTATCACTGAAAAGCAGTGGAAAATAGGTCATGTGGTCATAAGGTTGGGAAACCAGAGAGCCATAGTCTGACATAGGACCGTGTTGAATTCAAGGGACATTTTAAGGACAAGTGAAAGGAATTTTAATAGACTGTACTGAATTCTCCTCAAAGAGTATTATAAAAGGAAATAAAGCTCCTGGTTTTAATAGGATTTCTGGAAATCACTTTGAATGGCTAATGTGAAGCTTATAGAACTATTATATCAAAGAGATAGCTTAGATAAAAACATATTTATGGAAAATCAATTTCTTAAAGTAAAATTGGTAGAAGTTACCAAATGTAATATACAGTTCTATAAACAAATAAAATTAGAATGCTTAAGGTTATCAGTAACTTTTAAAATAATTGTTTATTGAAATAGAAGATTTTTTAAAAGATAACCAACAAAAACATTTTTTGCTCCAAAATAACCCAAAGGCCTCAGTGGGGAATCCTACTAGTCTAACTTTCATAAATTGAATGGAAACTAATAATTATTTGCATTTTCAAAGATAAAAAAGGAGAGATTCACCTACATTTAACAGAAAATAAATTTTAAAAAATTTCACCTTCATTTATAAAGAAAAACAATCTTTATGGAACTGAGATTTATATATATTCAATACATCTTAATATTTCTCATCATTAAGAACAACTTCAAATTGTCCTGATTTGTATTAAGTTTTATATAAGATCCTACAGCTACTAGAAAGAAATATAGGCACTCAAACTTTTCCTATTGCATTCAGAGAAGTTTCTTGGCAGGTTTTTAAGTGATATTTGGCAAATATTATTTTATTCCTAATATATGTATATATTAAAACTCATTTCTCTCCCAGAGGTACATTTATTTCTACATGGTAAATTATACCTCACATCAAAATAATATCCTTGCTTTTAGTAAATGTTATTACTCCCTTTTGAATAGTTAGATACATTGTATTTATTTTGTAACAAGCGTGCAAATTATTCACAGTCCATAAGATCTAAATCTTGCTTTTGTAAGCAATTTTCATTTTATTGCAGATTTTGGAGGACGATTTCTTGTCATGTTCTACAGATATTATCATGAGAAATAGGTTATTGGATGGTTTTCCCCATTCACTGGAAGGGAGAAACTCACAAACTGAATCCTCCCCCCCACAAAATATAGACACCTTTTGTTGTATAGAAGGCTTTTTACTCAATTTCTTAACAACAAATTATCATGAATATAAATGTATGTGTGTGTGTGTGTGTGTGTGTGTGTAAAATCTCAGCACAATATGCAAAATATCTGGATTGAAATTTTATTTAAATCTCTCATTTATGATTCTAGTCCTAGCTACTTGAATTTCTATATTGCTCTTGTTTCCCCAATAGATGCTTTATTTTATTCATTAGTTTTGACATGTGTACATATTCAAGAACACTATTCATATCAATTCTGTCAGGTATACATATAGACTTTCTGAATGATTAAATATGTTGTCTATTTTAACTAGAATTCTCATTTCATTCTATGACTCCTTTCTGAGAAGTTAAGGTGAAAACACTGATTTAAAAAAAAAACATTATCAATAAATAAGTATTTCTGTGTAACATGTCCTATAAAGTAATTAAAATAGATTTAACATGGCAGTCTGGATGATACATATTTTTACCATAGTCGTTTTCTAAACATGGCATTTCTGAGCACGAGGTACTTCTTATATGCAGGCATTCTATTGCATTTTATTTTTTCATTGTAATTTCTTTTATTTATTTATTTATTTATTTGATAGACAGAGATTGCAACTAGTCAGAGAGGCAGGCAGGGAGAGAGAGGAGGAAGCAGGCCCCCCGCTGAGCAGAGAGCCCAATATGGGGCTTGATCCCAGGACCCTAGGATCATGACCTGAGCTGAACACAGAGGCTTTAACCCACTGAGCCACCCAGGTGCCCTGTTTTTCATTTTAATTTTTAAAGATTTATTTATCTATTTTAGAGAGAGAGGGAGAGAATGGGGGGAGGAACAGAGGGAGAGGGGGAAAGAGAATCCTTGAGCAAACTTCTTGCTGAGCACAGAGCCCCATGTGGTGCTCCATTCCAGTACCCTGAGATCATGACCCGAGCTAAAATCAAGAGTTGGACACATAACCAACTGAACTACCCAGGCACCCCACATGAAACTACTTAAAAAGTATTACACTTCATTCTGCATGTTATGTCAAAAAGTGACCACCTTATATTCTATAATTTTTAGATTTCACCAATGTTATTACAACAGATTTAAATACATTCAGGATAAACATAAAGAGCTCTATGTTGAAATTAATGTCTTTAGGTAGATAGGCAGATATAGATTCTATGATACATACATTCTATATTTCATATTATATTATATACACAGGTCTAAAGAACTATTTCTAAACTGTGAATTGAAATTAAACTAATTATCTCTAATAATTCTATGATACACTCCCTAATTTTTCAGGAAACACATCTATTTTTATTGTGCCTAAGTCACTGGTAATACTTTTTCTGCTTCATTGGGTTTCAAAATATTTACTGCCAAAATTAATTACTTAATACATATTCATCTCATTAAGAGTTATTTTGGCTCATTTGTCTTGTTTTATTTTACCTACAATACAACACTTGTGAGTACATGTGTGTTTTAAGTATGTAAATTTAACCAAATCTTCTTAATACAGTATTTGGACAATTTTTTTTAACAAATGTAGTTTTCTTAATGTTTCACTTTTTGTCTCTGCTTTTGCACAGGGAAAAATGAATATGGTATTTCTCTGGTTAAATTTATATACAATAAGATCCTATCAATGTAGTTAAGTTAATCATAATACCAGAAATTCTGAGATTCCAAATGGCAAAGTGGTTGTTTGGCTAAATTTACCACTAGACAGGACTGGCTTGCCATAGAATGTCAAAGTTGGCAGGGAAAAGGTACAATACATCTGCAACACAGAAATATTTTCTCTAGCATGTTTTAAAGAAAGGCATTTAGTAATTGAACACTACATCAAAAACTAATGGTGTACTATAAGTTGGCTAACTGAACATAAAAAAAAAGACATTTAGCTATAATTTAACCCTTTTAGTAGTGAGAAACGAGGCAGCTCATTCCAATGCAAAGAGAGTACTTTAGAACACTTTTCCTCATTTTGAACAGAATCTGCTTCCCAACTCATAATTCCAACCTTGGAAGTAACTCAGACTAGGTCCGTTCCCTAATCCAGTATTTCATATATTTGAATTCAGTTAATAAGCTGTCTTTGTTCCAGGCAAAACTTCTTCCAATGGCGTGTGTTCCAGACTCCTTATGCTTCTGGATGTATAAATTTGTATACACTACAATTTGTCAAGGTTCCTCTTAAAATGCCGTGTCCATTAATGCACATAGTATTCCAAGTGTTAACTGTCCAGTGCAGAACACAGTAGAATAAAATCTAACCTTGGTAATGGTCTCAACTGGCATTAGACTGCCTCTGTGTTTTGTAGGAGCACATCCTATTGCTAATTCACACAGAGCTATTGCTCAGTTAAAAGCACTGACTTTCAAATGAATTGCTCTTCCTGAGATTTTCCCACACTTACATAAGCAGTGTTAACCTAATGCACAGCTTTCATTTTAATATTATGCTCAATTGCATCCTCCATTCCAACATGAATGAAACAGGAATGCTTTCAAAAGCTATGCCCGTCAATCAGTTTTGTCAGTGAATCACACTCTTCAGGAAAACAGTGCTAACAAAAAGCAATTAGGATATTAGGCATGATTTATTTTTAGCGTACCTGTACTCAGTCCTAATAATTGATGAATTCTATTTTTTCTTCCTGTTTATATGAACAATATTGTATTATCCAGTGTTGTGGTAAATAAATGATTAGCCCATTTCACTTCAAAGATGGGAGGAAGAATGAGGGAAGGAATGGGAACTTAAGAGTTGCATACATATTTATGTGTTATTAACATGGCAATATCTCCCTAAACACTGGTTTTCCCTTGCCTTTTCTCCTCTTTTATATTTAACATATATTGAAAAACACTTTGACATTTTTGTCTTTCTGAGTACATTTTTACAGTTTTTATATCACATTATTATTATGAATTGCTTGTATAGATATTTTTCATTTGCGTAGTTTTACTTAAAGACATCATGATGTAGTCTAAGTATTATAGCCATATTTGATTGAATGGTGTTCATTGTCACAAATCTAATGTATCATGTGATTTACTATTTTTGATGAGTACCTACCTTGTAACTGACTGGAAGGTCCTGACAATCCTGAGAACATCCACTGACTTTCTTACTCAAACATTCATTTATATGGCAGTTTCTCTCATCTGAGCCATCGCCACAGTCATCCTTATTGTCACAAAGACCTCCACTGGGAATGCACCTGCCATTTTTGCACATAAAAAATGAACTGTTGCATGACTGTTCTGGAAAAAAAAATAAAACAAATGGAACATAAAGGGCATGCCATTGCTTTATACTACAATTGCTGAAAACATTCACAAATATGATAACTTATCTGTCAAAAATTATAGTGAAAAAATATATACATATAAAATCCTCTGTAGTGTAGTATTTTATACACAAAATATTTAAAAAATCAAGGGCAAACTGTACTTTCATGTTCAACACTCACTGAAATCTTCCTTTGCCATTAAAATTAGCAATCAAAATAAGCACCTATAGTAAAATTAATGATGTATATCTGTCTTCATCTATATTGTGAAGAATTAATTTAAAAGTATAATGATAGTTTGACATTTCCCTCAAGCCATAGGTCTCTGAGAAATTATATGTCACTAAAAATTAAGAATCTAGAATAGGTAGATATTTCTAAATTCTTTTTCTTCTTGGAAATATAACATTGACATTTTTAAGTCAGGGCATAAAAAGGATTTTTGTGGTGAGTAATAGTTGTTCCAAATATAGCTATGGAAAAGGAGTTTAGGTTTTGCAGCTACTCATAACCTGATAACTTGAACATTACTCATTATCATACATGATAAAAGAAAGCCTATTAACATGTAAAGTACATGAGAGAAAGGTAATTGGGTTTATTTTAAATATATGACTATGTATTCAGTCTCTGGAATAGTGAAATGATAAATAGATCACGTTTAGGTATGTATATATTTCTGTTCAAATGATATGCAATATACTTCATTTTGCCCAAGTATTACTGATACAGACTTTCTCTCAGTAAATCTCAACTTAATTTGTCTGAGTTTTCAAATAGGCCCGTACGAAGAAATTATTTTCACATAAAATTATGTATTAAGAAAAAAATGACTTTTTGAAGGGATCAAGATGATGGATTCATTAGGTTCACCACCCAAAATCTACATATTTTAGCACAGATTTAAATTTCTAAAACTTGCTGCAAAACAGAGTTGGTTACTAGGATCTTTTATGGTGTCACTTGTAACATCACATGCTTAATTATTTGCATTTTTTTTCCATTGAATATCATACTAAACTGAAGTGAAAATCAGAGTCACAGTTTTGTCATTGAAAACCAATTTGGGAATAAGTATAATATTATATATTTTTTGTACCTGCACTTTTGCACTTTGGATTTAAAGGTGCTTCATCAGAATGATCAGGGCAATCAAAGTCTCCATCACACTGCCATTGAGTATTTAAGAGACATCGTCCATCAGCACAACTAAACTCTTCTGCATTGCACTGTCGGTATCCTGGAGACAAAGAAATAAACATTCTAATTCATATAACAAATATTAAATCTGCATTCCCTAACATACACTATACCTAATTAACAATGGGAGTTACCCATGTCTCCTACAGGAAATGTTTCTTATTCCTTTTAGGGACAGTGGTCATACTTGCAATAAGTATTTGTGGTTGAGAAGTAGGATTAACGCCTAGGAAATAAAATAAAAAACAAGGCAATCTTATTGCTTCTGGAAGAGGAAACAAAATGCAATACTCAAGGATACTATCTCTGTTCCCCTATTATCTATATCCTAAAGAATTCCCTTTGAATAGAAAACAAGAATAAAGCAGGGCACCTGGGTGGCTCAGTCACTTAAGCAGCTGTCTTCGGCTCAGGTCATGATCTCAGGGAACTGGGATCAAGTCCCACATAAAGGCTCCCTCTCCCTCTGTCTGCCTCTCTGTGTACTTGTGCTCTCTATCTCTCAAATAAATTAATAAATAATTTATTTATGTCAAATATATAAATAAATAATTTTTTTTAAGAAAACAAGAATAAAGCTATTAATTTTTTTCAAGACTAAGCTTGGTTAGGTATAGTACCAGAACATATGGATGAAGTGATTCCAAGTTATAATGATAAGTCTCAGAAGCTGTAATGCCATGTTTATGTTTGGAAGCAACATCGAAAGCATAAAGACATTGTTAAAATGAAAAAAAAAAGCCAATTTATAAAGCAATAAGCACAGAACTATTATAATTATCCTATGTATTGATACTGAGAGGCATTAAAAAGCTTTATTCAAATCACAGTACCAACCCGTCAATTTTTAATGATCATATCTATGCCTGTTTGTAAGTAAAACTCATTGATTTTGACTATTATGAGTTTTAGATTAAATTTTTGCTAAGTTTGTTAACAATAAAACTGTCATTTCTATTAGAAACTTTCGGGTAAATCTGGTAAATATTCTACTTTTGAAGAGAGGGAATAAGATCTGCATGTTAATTAACAAATAAACAAAATTCCAATCAAAAATATTTCAACAATGATTATATAATTGAGATTTTTATCATACTGAATAGCAAAACTACAGAGTTCTAAAATACCTACAGTTTCACCAGTCTTTCCTCCTCTCTGCCCTTCAGTAGTTCATTCTCAGTCAACAGGTACATTAAATTCAAGTTTCTCCCAGCCCAGTAACAATAAAAATCCATTTGGGGTGCCTGGGTAGCTCAGTCAGATAAGCTGCCTATTCTTGATTTTGGCTCAACTCATGAACTCAGGATTCTGGTATCAAGCACCTCTTGGGCCCCCTCGCCCACCCGCATAGGGCTCCATGCTCAGCAGGGAGAGTCTGCTTAAGGATTCTCTCTCTCACTCCTCCCTTCCCCCTGCTCATGTGCCTGCTCTCTCTCTCTCTCTCTGTCTCTCACTCACTCTCTCTCTAATAAATAAAAATCTTTAAAAAGAAAACAAAAACCATCCACATAACTCTTAACTACCCATGATTCTTCTTCACCAGCCTACCTAGCATTCCCTTATTTATCTCCAGTTCATCCTCAAATCATTCACATCCATTTCTACTTCTACCTTCTGAAATTCCTCTCAGAGCTAACAAATACCAAGTGACAAGCATCAAATTCAAAGGAGCCTCAGACTCCTATTTCACTTTCCTGTAGCATTTGATGTTGTTGAGCACAGTAGCTTGTAAATAACTGCCTGGGTTTAATTTTTACAACCCACTCCCATGGCATCTGTCTTATTTTGCTTCTGTTGTTCCCTTGTATCCTTCCTTCTGTATTAAGGCATCTCCTGTTCCATCCTAAAATATTGTGGGTGAAGCCCCAACTTCAATCTTCAGCCTATTGTTCTCCTCTTTTCCTTTCTATAGTGTTAGGTGTTCTCCTTTTTTGTCATTTTTGAATATCACCTTTATGCCTATGGTCACCAAATTAATCTTATTTGTCCTGATCATACTTCTGGTCTCTAGAACTAAATTTTCAAACACTCGCTGTATAGCTTCATGTTGATTGCCTGATTAACACTCATATTCAAAACATCCCAAATTAATTCTTTTTAAAATTTCTCTTCTCCTACACCAGCAAAATGTGGCCCTTAACCTCCTGTGTTCCAAATCTCATTAATGATGGTAACAACATCCACCAAGTGATCCAACCTGGAAATTTTCCTTTATTCTCCACATCTGACTGTAAATGAATTCTGACCCATTCTGTTCTTTCTATTCCAACATTTCTGCCCTGGCTTTTCATCACCTCATTAATCATCATAACTATTGCAATAATCTTTAATCTAGCTTATTTCATCTAATGGCTCCCCTCTCCCAGGGCAATATTTCATCCACTCTGCTGAAAAAGATGGATCTGAAGCTTATTTTGACTGTGGTATTCTCAGTTTCAAAGGTGTGTTGGCAACTGAGAGCTAAAATAATTAAATACAAATTCTTTACAGATTTTTTAGTATTTCAGACTTTTTAGAATCCAGTTTCAACTTTCTAATTTCAATTTACTTCACAAAAGACAAATTTCTATTCTTCACCGATGTGAATTTGTAGGCATTTGTAGACATACATAGAACTTTCTATGTGTCCAGAACTATTCTAAGCACTTTACAAATATTAATTCATTTAATTCTCTTAACAGCTCTAAGAGTTAAAATGTTACTATATATATTTTTTTTTACAGATGAGGAATTTAGGGACAGAAAGGTGAAATAACTTCAAAGGTCACACAGAGAGTAAGCAGCAGAGCCAGGATTTAAACCCTGGCCATCTGCTTCCAGGCTCTGTGCTTTCAACCATTGTGTTATTTTATCTACCATCTAAATATGACTTTCTTTAACATTCCCTACTTCTGTTCTCTAGTGCTTCAAAAATTATTCTCTCAGCTCTGATCCCATCTATTGTGATTCTTAGTCCCATCTGACAATGTGTGCTATTATTCTGTTTGATTTTCCTGTTTGTCTGCAAATTCTTCTAGTGGGATCTCTATCTCATTCATCTCCATATCAACAGAATAAGTGTCTAGCAGAGGGAAGATATTCAATCAGACATAACTCTACTTCAGATTTACATCTTGAGTTATGATGTACCTTGTAAAATATCATACTGAATCCATGACTTTATGGTGAGATGAGCATAAAAACTGGTATCCACTGATTTCAAAGAGATTATTATCAAAGACCAAGGCTGTAGACACAACACAGGGAGGACAACAGAGGGCACTAAATCGACTGCCTTTTATGATTATATATGGATTTTATGGCTTTTCATTTTATATTTATTCATGTGTGCATTTAAGGATTTTGAGGTTTTTGAACAAAAAATATCAGGTTCATGTAAGACTTCAATTTCAACGAGGAATTTTTAATGATTTTCACTACAAAAGTTACATATGTATTTGCATATACATTACATAGGTGATGGTCAGATAAATATATATGCAATGACAAGATACATTTCTTCATAATAAAATTTAATTTTGACAAATAAGTGCACATGTAAACTGCTAAGGTGAAAGAAAAATGTTAAGCATGCAGTTTCTCTGATAATCGTGAATTCCCTTACTTTTTTCCTCACTCAAATATTTGATTTGGCTAAAAGACTGAACTAGCTGGCCATATATTGTCTTTAAAGTTTAAAGTAGTTTCAACCAAAGACATTTTTCTAACCATTTCCCCATGTGGTTCCTAATAAGAACACCACAAGTAGGCATGCTCTTCAAATCAATATGTAACTATGCTAGAATGTAAAGAGGTTAGTGTGGTACTTCTATGAATAACTACGTTAGCATGACCTTAATGACATTATGAGTTGTCTTCATCATTTATTTCTATATTTCTTTTTTTTAAAGATATTTATTTATTTATTTATCTGAGAGAGTGAGAGAGAGAGAGAAAACAGAGGGAGAGTGAGAGTGAGAAGCAGACTCCCCCTGAGCAGAAAGCCTGATGCTTAACTGGCTAAGCCACCCAGGCATCCCTATTTCTATATTTCTTGAGTCATCTTAAAAGACCATTACTCAGCCTGAGAATCTCTTCCATGAAAAGTCTGTATATACTTACCACACTGCAGTGACTCATCAGAGCCATCTCCACAGTCATCATCATGGTCACAGACAAATTGCTTGGGGATGCACACTTTATTATGACACATGAAAGCATTTTCATCACATGTATTATTGGGGGCTAAGAAAGATATAACAAAGAATAAAGTTAGATGAGTACCTATTTTATCTTCCCCCACCTGAAGAGTTTAAGGGATGTATGCTGTTATTCTCAATAATTCATAGTTATTTAGAGAAAGAAAAGTTCGCCCAATATTCCATTCATAATATATATGACCACATATATAAATTCATAATATATGTTAACATACATATATTTATATATGAAATATATGAATGTAATTCAAAGTTTCAGTAGTAATACATTCAACAATTCCACAGTGACCCTGAAATTTCAGGCCACTTAGCAATTTGTCAGTTTGCTGAAGGATGAATTCAAAGGTTTGTACAAAAATCACTCAACTGTAATAATGTGGCTGGGTTTTTTCCTCTCTTCATGTCTGTACTAATACCAGTAAAGTGATTAAACAAAACCAAAACAAAACAAAAACCAGCTTGCTTCTTTGTGAAAACTGAAACTGAAAAGACTACCAAGTGCTAATAACGGTCATGATGGAAGTGAAAAGAAAACATCAAAAAAGCTAAGAAAGTTATTACCTCCAAAATGAAAATAAAGCTTTTGGGTTAAATTAAGATCTATGGTATGATAAGCCCAAGCATTAATTATCACATAAAATCTAAAATACGTATGCACAAATGGACTATCCATTCTTTTGGAATCCTGATCTACGACAGTCGTGCTGTAGCAAGGATCCTAACCAAGTTGGAAAGTGTTTGACCAAAAAGTACACTTTCAGCAAATGTTCAGAAGCTGGTAACTTATGCAGAGTGAATAAACTTTAATATGCATAGAATCAATAATGGTTTAAGGAGATCATTTAAATATTTTCAATTACCTTATCTTATATTTAAAGGATAAATGCTCTGTTAGGACTCAAGATTTGGGATATTTCGAATGTAAAAATAATCTGCTATATAATAGATGGTAACTAAACTTACTGTGGTAGTCACTGTGTAATATTACATATAACATCATTATGTTGTACACCTAAAACTAATACAATGTTATATATCAATTACATCTCATTTTTAAGTAAAATAAAAAATAATCTGATATATGCCATTATAGTACACCAGAAAGAGGAAGATTTTGCAAAAAGTCACTCTGCTATTTATGATTTGTATCCTGAGGAAGGTATTTACCTTCTTTTTGCATGTTTCTTTATTCATTTAATGGTATAATAAAATCTTTCAGAGAAATTTCTCGGAAGAACGGGACAAGATATATGAAGCAGATCAGACATTTCAAGTACTCAATGAATTCCTAGGTGCTGTTTAAATTCCTATCTATGTAACAATTATTTTTGGCAGATCCTCAAAAACATTTCACCAGGATTCAATAATTCAATAATGTAAATAAAAGCACCTACCAAAATAATTGGCATATAATGGGCACCTGAAAAAATTTACATGCCTTCAACCTCCTCCTTCCATGTCTTACTATGGACTTCCCTCTATCTAGAACACATTTCTCTTTCTTCTCTTTGTTCAATATGACTCAGATGTTACTGCTTTTTCTTGAAATCCTTCCATGACACTTCTACTCTTTTTTATATATTATTTCTTTGTGATGGCCCAGTATCTTTTCTATACTTCATTCTGACACTTAGAGGATGATGATTTTTTTTTTACAAGTGTATCGGCTAAGGAAGATACGGTCCATATATACTGTGGAGTATTATGCCTCTGTCAGAAAGGATGAATACCCAACTTTTGTATCAACATTGATGGGACTGGAGGAGATTATGCTGACTGAAATAAATCAAGCAGAGAGAGTCAATTATCATATAGTTTCGCTTATTTGTGGAGCATAAGGAATAACATGGAGCACATGGGGAGATGGAGAAGAGAAGGGAGTTGGGGGAAATTGGAGGGGGAGATGAACCATGAGAAACTGTGGACTCTGAGAAGCAATCTGAGGGTTTTGGAGGGGAGAGGGGCGGGAGGTTGGGTGAGCCTGGTGTTGTGTATTGAGGACATGTATTGCATGTAGCACTGGGTGTGGTGCATAAACAATGATTCTGGAACACTGAAAAGAAATTAAAAAAAGAAATTAAACAAACAAACAACAACAAAAACAAGTCTATATAGTGTACATTGCCATATAATGTAAAAAGACCATGCAACCAACTAAGTGTCATACCAACTAAAATACCAAATAAAATTTGAACAGTGACTTCTTAAAAAAGAACAAAACAAAACAAAACAAAAAACAAGTCTATCAGCTCCCTAGCCCCAGACTTCCCTGTATTCCAACAAAAGGAAATCTGTGCTTTAAAGTCAGTAATGACAAGAATGGAGACATGAGTAAGCAAAACAGAAATGATTCTTTGGATTTAATCAAGTATAATTTATTTTCAACAAAATTATTTTCAAAAATGATGTGGAAGCCATGTAGGAAGAGCTTTAAAAACTTCCCATTATTATCAAAGTAAAATGCAGTTACTATGAATTCCTCTAACTTTGAACTGTATGACAGCTTACATAACTCAAAGTGAATTATGCCAGTTCTAACGGATGAATTATTTTTTAAAACATAAGCAACAGAGGCTTATTTGGCATTAACACTTTCAGGTCACTTGAGTACAATTTGTTGTATTTTAGCATAATTTACTTAATAGCACCCATGTGGTCCAATAGTGCTAATATGCCTCCCAGAGTGTTAACTTGCTACAATAGCAACAGTATACTGGGACCATCTGGATCCCTGAATTGATGCATAATCCTTTATTATGTAGCCCTCAGTAGCCTCATTGACCTTTACAGACACATATATCAGTTTCAAGTTCAAAGTGAATTATTCTACTCTAGCATAAGTTCTGTGCACATAGGCCTGCCTCAAAGTTTTCTTTTTTCTCCTCCATGTTAACTATGCCCCAACTCCCATATACATACCCACATACACATACACCTCCATTATGGCTGCAAATACAGTTTTAAAGCCCTGAAGACAGGTCATTGGAGATATGACTGGCAGAATTCACTTTAATGAGAAGAATTCATAGCACTGTTTCTGATAAATTGTTCCCCTCACCAGATACCCTAAGTGACCGTGGGACCTGCATTCAAATATTCAGCTCCTTCATTTTCTTGATCATGCAAAGGAAGTTTATCTAAATTTTTACTATTGAGCAATTCGGCGAAAACTTCCTGAGGTGACCAAGAGTCAGAAACTTAATAAATCGTCTGACCTCCAAAGGTGTCCACTTGATATCCGAGCTTCATTCAGCTATATCCATACTATTTTTACCTGACCTAAGGGTTAATACCCTCTCCGTAGGACTAATAGGTGTTTACTGACCTTCTGATCATTGGTTATTTGGGATCACATCAGCCATTTATAGAGTGTTTGTAATAGGTAATCTAAAAGCCTTTGTGGCGGGGGGAGTGGGGGGGTACGGGGGGGGGTCTAAAAAGAAAATAACAAATCTACCACAGTCACACACATACATCAGACAGCTACATAATCTCAGAAGTGAAATGATGAATCTGTGTTAGTCAGAAGGGTTTTAAAATGGGTGGTCTCACTCTGCATGTTTGAAAAACTGAACAGTAGTTGGTTAGAGGGATCGCTGAACTGCCATGATGATAACATCCCACCTGATTAAGTCTGGGTATGAGTCCAGGGATTGGGAAAGTGAGAGAAAATGTGATATGGTGAGTACTGTGAAAGGAAGAGTCTGAGGAAGCTGTGTCAGCTTTCCTTCACACAGAGCCCTACAGTGTCCTACCGCAGCCAGCTGTGGAGAGCTCATCACTTCCATTTGGACAGTCCCTTTCACCGTCACAAAGCCAGTGTCGCGGCACACAGGCATGGGATCCCTGGCAGCTGAACATGTCGACCGCACAGGTGGCAGCACCTGAAAGCCAAGGAGAGAATGCCATTAAGGTCACTGCATGTCTTCTGGGAAAGATCTAACATTTCTATTTACCTTAGAAAGAATGTAAACAGAAGAAGTTGCTGACAAGGAAGAGACTGTTGCTATTTGATAACATCACATAGTATCCTTCTCCTATAGATGTTTACACAGTTTCCTCTCAGAAATCATGCCTTCCTAAGTACAAGTATTGTATTTCATAAGGCTACATCACAGAAAATAATAAAGATCTTTTCTCCCTACAAAATGTAGCAAGACATACAAATGCCATAGACTTGTGAATAAACTATGATAAAATTCTGAAAGACTGAACCCATAAGGATAATGATAATAATAATAATAATAATAATAATAATAATGGTAGTGTTTTTATTGTTTAATACATGCTAGGCACTTATATATTAACTCATTTAATTCTTGCAAGAATTCCAACCAGTAGAACTATTATTGGTCTCATTTCACTAAAAGGAAACTGAGGCTCAGAGAAGTAGAAAAGCTTCCAGAAGTCACAAATTGTGCTGGATGACACACGTTCTGTTGGGAGTTCAAAACCCTTCTGATTGCTGAGCACCTTCTCTCGACCGCTAATGTCATGACAGTTACTCCCTACCTTGTGCTGTTGAAAAGAATTAATGTATGCATGTTCCTTTTGATTTTACACACTTAATAAATAAAATTTACTTTTTCTCTGCTCTGTCAAATCAATGTCCCTTTAGATGGATGATTTTTTTCAAATGTATGCAGAAAAAAATGTTTGCTGACTTTGATTATATGCTCGAAGGATCATAGGTGGTTTCTTTGTTTCTCCTTATACGGGTATAGAGCAATCATATGAAATAGAATATAATTATTTCTCATGATGTTTTCCTAGCATCTAGTACAATTATACATATTGAATTCTTTATTTACTTATATAAAATATTTGTTGAGTGAATCAGTTAGATACCCTCAAATCATGTTCTAACTTTTCTTTAACTCCATTTTCCTGTGAGCAAAAGCTATCCATAAAATAGAGGCTAATTTTTAGAATTATTTTTTAAATGCTAATATCTAGAGGAAGAAAAATATAACTGAATAGAATGAGAGATATTAGGTTTCAAACATTTAAAACAGTGACCAAAATGCTTTAATTATAGAATGATTATCACCTTTCTTTTCAGCTATAGAGTTGTTATGATCAGATCATGCTTTTCAATGCAATGTTTTCAAATGGGGGGAGCAAGGTACTAAAATAAAACCCTCTGAGGATTTTTTCCATCATAAACATGACTATCCTTGACGTATACTTTAGCTTGGAGAACAGGATGGCAAGTGAATATAGAAAAGTCCTCCAGGTAATTCCGATTTGTTCATTTGATTGAGGATCAGTGCTAATAGAATGGGGTTTAATATGATACCTATTACTGGAAGAAATCATAAAAAAATCTATTAAATAAGTGTTGCTTTCATTTAAAAATGAATTTACCTGCTATTATGTCTTTAATATCTTCTATAATAAAATCAAGTTCCTACCGAATTTATTTTTATACTATTTGTCATTATGATCTATCTTTTTAAGCTTGCCACAAGAATATAAAGTGTCACTTTCACTATTATACTCTCAACTAGAGATTTAATTTCCATAATATTTTTGTTATTTAGCTTGAGATTTTTAAAAAGCGCATTCTCTGTAGTAAGGAAGTTTTGATACTTGTAGACCTCCTTGTCTAGTTTGTTTTTTTTTTTTAATCATCCCCATTTAATCTCAAGGTGGGCATAATAGATATAATATCAATTTGGCTGTTGAGAAATTTAATTCTGTATGACCTTGGAGAAGACTTAAGTGTCTGAGTTTCACTATTTGTAAAATGAGGGGTATGACTAGATAATTACTAAGATACCTCAAGCTATAAAATGGCATAAAGCTCTTTGCAGCTAATTTTCTGGCTCCCTTGATAGCATTCAACAGCTTCTGTATTAAGAGCTTGCCAAAACATCACAGTCAATCAGAAAGAAAATGGGCCAAAGAAAAACTCACGGCTTCATTCCATGGTTACCCCTGCCATCTGGAAACACATTAACTTCCTTACGGAAATGAATCCCAAGAAAGGAAGAAGACAAGCTAAAATATTTCTACCAGATCCATCTTGTGCACCTACTCAGATATGATATTTGATTGGTAAGAGTTACTATCCCATTAGAAAGGATTTAATAAATCTGAATTCGTGTCTTGGCTCTGTCATCACTGATTCACTGAGTGACCTCAGGCAATTTATTAACTTCTATGAGTTTCTCTTTTTTCATCTGTCAAATGAGGGTGTACTAGATGATAATTTTCAAAATGGGACCCTCAGATCCCAAGTCAGAACCACTATTGTACTTATTAAGAAAGGTGGTACTTACAGTCCATATTAGAATATTTGTAGGTAAAGCTTAGGAATCTTCATTTTTAGCAAACTTCTGAAAAGTATCTTTTGTGCACTAAAGATGATAAACACTGAGATAAATTATTTATAAAGCTCCTTCCCAATCCTACTATATTAGGTTCAGTTCACTGAATGATATTTGGTGTAAAGCAGTCTTTTTTTATGTGTCACCAGTAGTTAGCATATAAAATGCAGCCTGCAATTAAATTAAATGGACTGGCTGTTTTTGACAACAGGTAATCATGTCCATTACCATTTTAATTCTCTTAAAAAATTATCAGGACACTGATAGATGTAGATGCATCAATAACTCTGAAAAATAAAGGAGAGAGCACGAGAAATGGAACAAAGAGAACAGAAATAAATTCATTTATATTGTATACAACGGTCATGTTAGATGATCACAATAGTTACATAAGGGAGATCTTTTCATACCCTCCCAATAGGTAAGGAAAATATAGATGTGGGAGAATTCAACTCTGGTTTCAGAGTCTTTATACCTTCTACTATATCGTGTCCACTCAGAAAGGAAAGGGATATCAATTGAGCCATTTAGTGTCAGGTCAAAAAGAAGAAGGTCAAAAAGCTAGATGATTTTAAAGACTAGCAACATGCTCAACCCATTGTAAGTAGGTAATTCTTTTGTTAAAATTAAAGAAAGATTATTAAATCTTTCTCTTCAGAAAGAAACAAAGTAGTTAAAAGTGACTGGCCAGACATCGAATTGATTACTGAGTTCTTTTTCCTTTCAGAGTTTTTTGATACTGATCTTTCTTTATTTATTTGTTGTATAACTAAGTTGTTTCAGCTGTGTAAATAAAAGTAGATTTGGGTGGCTTAAATACAAGGAAAAAAAATTACCTGCTTTCAGAAGACGGCTCTAATTTTATACTATTTACAGAGAACTTCAGTTTAGCTTGAGTAGTATAAAATCCTACCTACCTGTCTCTGTGGTACTGACCTAAAACTGGCCACCACTACCAAAATTTTAAAAGTGGTGTCAGTACACTTAACTCTGTACATGCACCTTATTTCGAAAGAAAAGAGAGAAAATAGGATAATAACAGTTATGAAATAGTGCTGATATAATGAGTAAAGGTTTTATGCCTATAAATACAAATACACATGTAGAAACAGATCAGAAAGATAGAACAAGAAGCATATAAATACATTAGTAGAATGCCTGGCTATTTGTAATAAACTTATAAAGATTAGATCAATTCCTTCTTTTATCCCTTAAAAATTAACTTAATAACTCCATTTAATTTATTTGTTAAATGTTTGTGATTATTTAAAAGCAATTACATTGGCTTTGTAGTTGATATGTATTGGACACTCAACCTCTAATCCTATAAAGCTGTTTTTTGAAGTACATTTTAAAATTATATACAATAGCCCCCTTTTAACTTCCCATTTAAAATAATTCAATAATAATAATCACTATAATACATATACACAATCAAAAATAGTATTTGTGGTTTGTGGCAATGTAAATCAGTATATTTTGGAGGGTAATTTAGGAATGCATGCCAAAGACCAAGAAAAAAATGTTTCTTCATTTAAATTAAGTAATCCCAGTCATTGAGATCTAGTCCAAAGAAGTACATGAAGACTAAAAAAATAAAATTTACAAATATATTCATTGTGTGAATATTCAGGAAAATATCTTAAAAACTGAAAGACCGTGTATATAAAAATAGTAGAATAATAGTAGAATAATAATAGTAGAATAATATGAAACCAGCTACACAGAAATGTATATATAAATTTAATGCTAAATTTAACAGTTTTATGTATGCTCTAAAATGATAATGGATATGTGTATCATATGCCTAAAAATTGAATGAGAACATAGAAGAACCAACTCACCACAAATGCTATCACTTTCATCTAATCCATCCCCGCAATCATCCTCTCCATCACAGATCCAATGTTTAGATATGCATTTTTGTGCAGAACAAGCAAATTGGTTCCAAGAACAAGAAGAATCTAGAAGACAAAAGTGTTTGCTTTAGGTGCAAAAGAAAAAAAAATCATTTGAGACCATCTTAGGATAGGTCTCACAGTGAGAAAGTCCTTCCTTAGACTTTGCTAAAATAAATTGTTCTATAATAAAACAAGCCGAACTCCTCTTCTCTATGACAGCTCTCTAAAATTTTGACAACACCCTGTGTATTCCCTCTCTGGGTCCAGGTTATGCAACATTTTTCTTCCCACAGAATTCTCACAGGGCTTGACCTTGAGCTACTCATTATACTAGCCATTCTCCCCTAAGTATTTTTTAGGTTGTCATTTAAGAACAAAACAAACAAACAAACAAACAAAAAACCCACAATATCTGGTGCACAGATAAAAAAACAAATGTTCCAAGTGTGGTCTGTCATCCCTTCTAAATCTTAGTTGACGTTTGAACAACTAGAGAAAAAAATGCATACTAGGCAAGATTATAATATGATATATTCACCAGCATATATATTTGTTTTTAGCTATGAGGTGATTAAGGGGGTTTTAGCTTGATGACAAGCCACTCGTTTCACACCCATACAAACTAAACACTTAAGAGGTTTTTACTTCTCTTGGGGACACAAGTCTGATGAACATCTAAATTCATTGGCATGGTGGTTTGTATTTTATTACCACATTATACTCTTATCATAGTGTATTCCCTTAATTCCAAAGTCAAGTTTGTGATTGTTCTCCTCCACCTTCTGCCTGTCCCTCCACTCAGTATATCTATCACCAGGTAACATCCAAAATAAAATCCTTCCAAATTCAAGTGTTCCAAAATGTAAATTATAAAAAAATAAACACTTCAGTTTCAATCCTATAAACTATGTTAAAATCTTGCATCTTTATTTACAATATTCACTTAGATGACCTGTGATAAAGAGAGAAAGGTGGAAAAACTGAACACTGGAAAAAATGAAACTAACAAAAATACAACCATATAATGGCTTCCTGTCCAGAAACTAAGAATCTGCATAAACTATTTGTAAAATTCTCTGTTAATCCTGTTCACAATCTGGCTCTAATATAAAGATATATAGCATCTTAATCAAACAAAATGCACCTTCATATTTCATGATGACATTTATTTTTAGAGGAGCTTGACATTTCATAGAAGATCCATTTTTAATCTTTTTTCTACTTTGTCTATTCACTGTAGTGTATGTTATTTGTGTTAAATGAAAATAGTGAATATAGGCTTTGTTTTCCTGTAGGAAATTTCTTTTGCCCAGAAATAATGAAATCCATAAATTCTATAAAATAAATTTTTAAAAATTCTGTCTTGACTTGCCAAGTAAGATGAAATGTACATACACAGAAATTAGGAGATAGTGGTGAAAGATGAGAGTTTGAGGAAATAAAAGTTTAAGTGTTATTTAAAGCTATACATGTAATTAATAGAAACATTTAGAATAATAATAGTCAATAACAAGTAGGGAGAATATAATGAGTAGTGTGAGCTAAATCCTTATTTGTCATTGCAGAAAGTAAATATATTAGGATTTCGTTAATCAGACAGAAAATGAAGGTATATCATTTAGACTGACAAAGATAACCAGTAACAAAAGCAGTAAAAGTTAAAAGAAAAGAAAGAGGCAGGAGTGTTCCTCTCAATTACAAGTTCTTCTGTTCTGTTTTAATTTGTACCATTTTGTGCTACTTAATAAAAATGAAAATTGTTAAAATCAATTAACAATATTTTGTATAAAATCCCTATGTAAGAGAACACCAGCGTATAAATAATAATATGGTACACAGAACAAAATACAAAGTCTCACCACAATGGAATTCATCGAGTCCATCCTCACAATCTTTCTGACCATCACATATCCAGGTATTCAAAATGCATCTTCCACTAGGACAACCAAAATAATTTTCTTCACATTTGTGTTTGTTTTGAACTGTGATAAAATACAGAATGTAATGTCAAGTAATTTACATTAATCTTAGACTTCCACACTATAGCGTAGACGATAAAAAAGGAATTCTCCTTGAACTGAAAGAAATAAAGAACAAGAAAACGTAAATAAAAAAGAGAGCTGACATTCTCTTCAAGAATGTCGAGGTCATGAAAACCAAGGAAAAGCTAAAAAAGACAAACAAACAAACAAACAACAACAACGTGGCACAGAACAGAGGAGATTAGGAAGATATGATAATCAAATCCGATCCAAGATTGGATCCTGATCTAGAAAATGCACTAAAAGAAAAACCTGTTAAAATCCAAATAATGTGGTATCCCATTAATAGAATTAAAATAACTGAGATAATTATAAAGTGAATTAGGCCAGGGCCAAATAAACATTTTTGGTAGAAAATATATGTAATTCCATATTCATAAAAATCAATAACACTAAAAATATCAGTGGATTTTTACTGAGAACATGTGCGCATGGTGTTCTTACTGTCCTATATTCTGAATACGCTTTGACAAGGTTTATAGAAGCACTTTCCACTTCAAAAAAAAGAGACAACTTACAATAGAATCTCTAAAACTGTTGTATCTTATAGAAATAGCATGAGAATAATAAGTATTTGTATATAAAATTATTTTGTAAATTATATAATTTTAGATTGGGGAGAATTGCTATTATTATAACTTCCAAGACTGCATAAAAATATTAGATTTTTCTCTACTGAATGTCATCAGTCCCCTTGCACCTTCAGGTTCGCAGTTTTGTAAACCATAGCCAATTTGGAAGCAAATCTTACAGTATATGTCACACTGTAATAATCCATGCACACTATAATAATCATACTATGTAATCCATTATAACTCTATTAAGATAACAATCCCATTTTATTTTTTCAAATGTCAACTTTGTAGATTGAAGATGAAAATAAAATTTTTGACAGAATTCACCACTAAACCAAAAAGTCCTGAGTGTGATTTGTGTCTTATTTTTCTTAGGACTAGCCTAGATACAAGCTAAGGTATTTAGATTGACCTATTACTGGCTTCCTGTCTGGCTGTCTACCTATGTCATCAGTCTACATGAGCTCCCCCTTCTTCCTTCCCCATTATAATCATAATTCTTTATTAATGTTAAAAGTTAACTTTTAAAATAATTTATTAATATTAGAAATATATAAAGATCACAAAGTTTTACATATGTACGTAATATGTTTTCTATATATGTAAGTTTAATGGGTATCTGTTATATGTTGCTTTCATATTAATTTTAAGAATTAACTACAGCTATAATGAGGTACATAATTGTTGTAGAAAGAAAAATGAATTAAGAATCCAGACACCCAGGCTTTTTGAGTCTAAATCAATGTTACTATATTTCTTTTAAAATGTTTTATGTGACAAAAATAAAATGTGGAAGAGTTGTGCTGAGCCACAGTGACCAGTGCACATGAAAATTCTCTACATAAGCAGAAAAGTTCGCCTTCCTCCTAGCATGCGGCTAGCCTTTCAAACCCAGAAGGAACAACAATGGGATCATAGAATGTTACGCATTGTTGAGCAAAAAAACAAACAAACAAGAAAAAGAATCTACTATTGCCCAATGAAGTGAAAGATTATGAATTAATAATATTGGTCCTTCATAGTAGATTTTGTATATGTGCATTGCTGTATAATTTCTTAAAATATTTCAAAATATTATTATATGTCAACTAAACATGGAAAAATTGAGTGTAGCAGCAGGCGAAGGAGGGAGAGTTACAGTATGAGGACACATTTAATAGTTTCCTATAAATCATATCTATTGCCAGTTAGAGTAATTTAACACCTTTACTTCCTGTATTTGAAAATTTTTTTTTCTGAAATAGTTAGAAAGGAACAGGATCATGACTTTTTCATGGAATGCCTTCTGCTAAGAAGAGCTTATGTACATAAAGATGGCTAAAAGTCAGATATAAATATACCTTTCCCACCTTGACTCAATGATAATTGCTATTATCCATACTACTATGTTGAAAGATTGCAAAACTTCACCAAGCAGCCTAACATGACAATACAAGCTGTATGGCATTGAGTAAAGCCAGTGGTGAGAAGCATTGTCTTTCTCCTTTAGTCCATGCATTTTAAGACATAATCACCAATTCTAAGAGGAGTACTCATGAACTGAACATTAAAAGGAAATAGATCCAAATACAGAACAGATTTCTTGAGTATCATTTCATAACTCATTAAAAAAGATCAAGGGACATGTTTGGAATGGAATGATTACTTGTAACTTAGTCTACATTATTTAAATTTTAATCCTCATCACTGTATATCAAGACTAAAACTTAATAAATTTATTTTATATAATGAACCTCTAAATCTCAAGGCAAAGTTGTTTTTTGTTTTTTGTTTTTCTTTCTAGAATTACCTGGGCATTTTAATTCATCTGAGTAGTCCCCACAGTCATTAGACCCGTCACATATCCAGCTTGGCAGGACACACAGTGAGGTCGAATTACATCTTATAAACCCTGTGGTTTTCACTCCAAGTTTATAGAAATGTGTACAGTCTGTATTATCTACAAAGAGGTAAACAGAGAAATGAAAAATACCTCATCTGCAAAGATTACAAGCCTTCTATGCCAGTCATAGAAACAAGCAAATTTAACTTCATTTGAAGAAGTAAGAATGCAATTATCCTACACAACAGGGGTTAATTACATATCAATTCTGGACAAGGTTCAGTGGAACACCGGGCAGTGTAAGATGGAATGCCAAAGGTACCCAGGGATGAACAAACAAAAGGTAGTGGATTATCTTACTGCAGTTCTTTTCATCTGAAGCGTCTGTACAATCTATGTTCTGGTTGCATCGTGCTGATCTTGGAATGCATGTCCCGTCCGCACAACGGAATTCAACAGCAGCACAGGTGGAAACTGGAAAAACAGGTAAATAAATAAATGGATAGATGAGACCAAAGGGGCTCCTCGTTCTAACATCTTCAGTACCAACGGTCCCTGACGTACCGTGATTTGACAGTTTTCCAACTTTGGGGTAGTATGAAAACCATATGTTTCAGTGGAACCTGTGCTTCAGATTTTGAATTTTGATCTATCCCTGGGCTAGAGATATGCAGCAAGATACTCCCTTTTGATGCTGGTCAGCAACAGTGAGCCACGGCCCCCAGTCAGCCACTGTGATCATGAGGGTAAACAATCAATACCCTTACAACCGTTCTGTATCCAGACGCCACTCTGTTTCTCACTTTCAGTACAGTAGTCACTAAATTACATGATATATGTGATACTTTATTATAAAATGGGCTTTGTGTTAGATAATTTTGCCCTACTATAGCTTAAGGTAGTGTTCTGAGCACATTTAAGATAAGCTAGTCTACCTATGACATTTGGTAGGTTAGGTGTAGTAAATGTATTTTCAACTTCACGTATTTTCAACATAGGATGGGTTTACCAGAACATAAGTGCACTGTAAGTTGAGGAAGATCTATATTTTAACCTGGCCCATGGCTTCCACCCACACCCCCAGGCTTGGGTGTGATGCCTCGTATGTCTTCCCCTGTTGTGGTACTTAAAATACTTCACTGAAATTGCCTGCGGATGTATCCACTCCTCCACTAAGTCATAAGCTCCATGAAAGCAGGGGTTGCGCATGGTTCCCATCATAGTATCAGTGTAGTGCTAAGCCAATGTACTAAAACATCAAGTGTTGCCGAAAATTCTTTCTCCTTCCAAGTTCCAAAGTATAAGGTTAGAGCACTAAGCAAATGCCTGATGGAGGAAGTACAGGGAAATCCCCAACTGGTTGCAAATAAGTGGAACATTCCCTCTGTCAGAGACAGAAACTGAGATGGAGAAACCGCTGAACATTTGCTTTATTACTCTGAGGAAATAGCTCAACCATGCTAGGAAGTCTTCCATGCTATGTTATACTCCTTTACACGGCCATATCACTAACATTTGGTATAGGAAAGATGACTACCTCATGCCAAGAAACATAAATGTGCTATGACTTGTCTCTATTGTTAGAAAGTCTGACTTTCCAATTCCCTGCTATGCTTAGATGAAAATCAGTTTCAATATGCTACTGTCATTATATATACCTTATACAGAATAGCTTATGCTTAATCATATATTCATTTCTACTTTGCTCACACATTCATTACCATATAATGGTTTCCAGCAATATGTTGTGAACAGGTGCATGTCATGCTATGTACATTAGATTAACTTAGGTGAGATTTTTATTCCAAATTCAAATTTTCACAGGTTGATTATGTAAATGTACAACCTGAAGGGCTCTTTGACTATGCCACTTTTACTAGTGTTGATATTTTAAAGAGCCTATTTATTTATAAATAGAAATTATATCAATTGTAAATAGTTAAAATGCTACCTTAAAATATGCAAATTTTACTCAAGGGTGTATATGTCATTTGTATTTCATAATGCACTGTTCTTATTATATTTAATTGTATCTTGCAATTGTATTCTTATTTGTGCTTAAATGATGATTAGAATAAATGTTTTATTTACAATTTGCAATTATAATTGCTTCAGTGTTTTCTTCATTAAAAATAACATCTTATCATATGAAACAGATAATGCTATTATGAGTAGAGATAAATACACTGTTCCAAACAGGAAAAAGAAATATTCTTCTTTTATGTCTAAAAAGCAAGATCTCTTCCATATACCTTTCTATTACATTTTATATTCAATATTTTTTCAATAGAAACAGTCAATGGAATACATAACATAGAAAGTAATCATGACAAGCATTTATATTTTGTTTCTTACTTTGCTGTCTGTCAGCAATCTCTGATTAAGAGTTGTGTTCCACACGATTCCTTATAATCCCTTTATTTAGAAGACAGGATTCATTTCTCTGTGAAACAACATCCTAGATAGTGGTAACATCCTCTAGATCCTGGTAATGTTATAATACCCTAGAGTTTCTATCTTACACTCACAGAGGTTAAGGGTACCAGAAGAATTCTGATGGGAACAATCACAATTCACCACATCATCTCCATCTCTCCCCAAACGTCCACAGAGCAGCTTCTGTGTACATGGTAGGGAGTCCATCTGAGTGGAGATGGGTGGCAGATAGGGTGAAGAGGCAAATTATGACTCCACTGACATGAGGATAGCATCTTCCATAGCTATGAGGGCTGAAGATCCAGCAGTATTGCAGTAATGGAGTTTCAAAAACTGTACTGGAGCTCTCAGGTGAAAGGGAACATAAAGAATACCTTGTGAGAAGAGCAGAGATGTGGAGCAAGTGGAACCCAGTTTTAGATGGAAGTCTGAGAAGAAGAAAGAAAGGAGAAGAACTCGAGATGAAAAGAAATGGTAACTTTGAAGTTGAAATGAATGGCTAGGAGATAATATTTAAAAGAAAGACTTGAAGTCTACGGGCACCTGGCTGGCTCAGTCAGTAGAGCATACAACTCTTGATCTCTCCATGTTGGATGTAGTGATTACTTAAAAATAAAATTTTTAAAAAATGCAAAAAAAAAAAAAAAGGAAAGACATGAAGGAATTGATGAGGTAGGGGGTTAGAAGAACTAGGTAGAGAACAGAATATTTGCAGGATGTGTTTTCTCCCATTTTCCAATGAAAAATTGAGCAAATGAATCGTGGTGAGGAGGACAGGCAGGCCTATTAGAGTGTATGCAATGTGCAAATAGGAAGACTATCCTTTTTGTTCAAATCCTCTCTTCACAGGGTCCATGACTTGGTATGGAATTTGAGAACCACCAGAGGGTTAAGTAGTGTGCTAAGATGTACTGGAATTGGACATACTAAGTGGCTGCAGAATTTCACATGTAGCAGAGGCAAAATGGTTGTGGGGACTAACATCTCCTGCAACTGTAAGCAAGGAAGCAGAGGGGGATGGGAGAGATCCAAGGGAATGCAGGAACTTTATTAAATAGTTAAGCAAATACCTCTTTTGCCAAAACCTCTTCCTCTATGTTCCTTCAACTATATATCCTCCTACTTTGTTTGGTCAATCAGTATTGAAATTTGTTTCACCCTTAGGGTGATTTCTGAGGGAGAAATATGTTGGAATCTCTAATTTGTCAAGTGAATATGAAAGCTTTCTGACAATTTTTCCTCAGACTAAAAGTCCTAAAAGAGAGAAAAGAAAATAATGTAGTTCAAATAAAGATAAGCCAAGTGAGAAATACTAGACTTTTCCCTCCAGATAGTGCAAAAATAAAGTAAGCCCACAAAATGTGAGTGAAAACATACCACGGCCACCCCAGGAATAGCAATGAGAGAGTACAAAGGAAGCTCTGACAGGGATTGTGGATCAAAGCAGCACTAAGAGAAAAAGTAAAACCATTCTTCCCCTCACATACTTTCTTAATTTTCCTACTTCATCTACTTTTTTTTTATTCCATGTCAGTTCAAATATTTAATGAGATAGTAAAGATATAACATTGATTGGTCTTTCTGTGGTTTTTAAGACATTTCTTATGAATATCTTAAGTCTATGTTTTCTCTTCCAACTTCCCTGCCCAGCCTGCAGCACATGGCAGCTGACATGGGGGAAAATAAAAAAGGTGGTGGGGGGAAGAAAGAAAGAAAACATTAAATTTACTGTCTTCTTGCTCTCTTCTGTTTACTTTCAAACCATATCTTTTCTTTAATTTACTGCTTAGGCTCTAAGGGTATGCAAACCCAGAGGAATGATGATTTCATCTATAGGAATGCTTATCCTTTTCCCTTAGCTTGTTGTTTGTGGAATCTTCAAAGTGTTGCTATGAACTTGTGAAAAAAAGAAAGAAAGAAAGAAAAAAAAAAAAAAACTAACACCAGTTTCCTTCCCATCAGGTAGTCTTAGAACTACTTAGCTTTTTAGTCACCTAAAGGTGTCCAGGTGACTGAGGCAAGCTCAGATACTACCCAAGGAGAGTAATTAGACTCACCTCAATAGGAAGAGAAGGAGGGATATCGTGTATTCTCCCCAACTGATTCACCCAGCCTCTCACACACGAGAAGAAATCAGAGTGACAAACTTTCTGAACAACTCTTCAAGTTACCCACCTCCACCCCGCCAGATAGCCTGGTGTGTAACACTCTCAGGGCACTAATAAAAGATTTACAAGGATTTAGGGTTTTGCTTCCCTTCAAAAGGAGAAGAAACCAAAACTGATTCCTTGGAACATCCATTTCCATTCTGCCCTGTGGGATAAGAATAATGATACTATTAGTTACTACGAACAGCTAAACTAAAGAAATAAAAGTGTAACAGTACAGTGTACTGTACAGTGTACAGTGCTGTACAGTGTAACAGAAAATTTACAGATGATTCCACCATCGCCTTTCTCCATAGCCTATCAAACTCTCTCTATACATTGACTTTTTATTGTACTAACTTAAAATCTTCATGTCTTACTTTATTTACACTTAAAAATAATAGGTGGTTTGTTGTGTGTGTGTGTGCACGTGTGTGCCCCCATGTGTGCACACATATATACAACGAAATACTGCACACATATGTTGCCCTGATGATAGAAACAGAGAAGTATCTGGAAGGAAAGACGCAGAGCAAGAACTCCTTTTCCATTGTCCCTGAGCCCCTCCATCCTCCTTTTCAAACTTCATCATCTTTTAAGTACTGTAAAGTTCCATTTGTTGGATAAATACACATCTGAATTATAAGACAGACTGGCTTATGTGATATGGACCCAGAGACGTCTTTCCCCTAGCATGTGAAATGTGACTTACAAAGACACCATGTAACCACACTAAATATGAGAGAAAAAATCAAATCCAAAAGATACAACTGTAATAAGTAAACTCTTATCTAAAAACCACCCAATTGTTTACCCTAAAGGAGCTAGTCCACTTACTTAAATCTATTCATTTCTAGAAATAAGGTGTATGTTTGAGTTCCCACAAGTGCTTTTACTTGCAAATGTCCTACATTATATGGGAAGAACTTCAAGGCCAAAGTTTTTGTTGTTGTTGCTGTTTTTTAAAGTATGCAATTATTATGATTTTTATATTATTATTATCACAAAAGAAAAGTTTTAACAGAAACTTGATTCACAAATGGAGTTGTTCTTGCCCAAGTATATGGCTAAGAGCTATAACACAGAAATCAAGAGTTTAGCCTAAGAAAAGGGAAATAACATTTTGAGTTATTTTTTCTCATATACTCAAACTCAAATAACATTTTGAGTTATTCTTTTAGCAGCTGGAATTGATGATATTAGTCAGAATAAAACCTACCTATATTTTTGGAAGACTTATGGCTTCACCAGAAACAGAAAAATTTAATATACACCTACCAGATAGTAGGTGCTATATTTCATAAAATCAAACTCACTGACTAATTTATTTACCGTCTTTGAAATTTTGTTTTCATTTTTTCAAGAAAATCCACAGTAACTTATTAACTCCGCATGGTCCCTTTTATGACTTTTGTCTTAAAATCTACTTTCTGTGTCTTTTGTTCAGTTCCTTCACATTCTAGCTTGATAGTTTTATCTTTAACCTAGTTTAATGCCTTTATTATATTCTCCTTTCCTGCTTGCAAATAACTGATAAAACATGTCCTTTTGGGGGGTCTACTTCTAGTTTGCTTTCCTCCTTTCTTCCAAATACTTAACCATTTTTCTCTATATATTCCCAGTATCTTACTATATTTTATCATTTTTTTAATCATCTATAGGTAATATGAAATAACAGCTGATTTAAAATCTGCACGAGTATTTGGCTCTTCCTAAACTAGTGTCAGCCTTAGATAGTAAGCCATTCAAGTATTTGGCTAGTGTCATACAGTCTAAGGGGGCAAACTTCTGAGCCCTTTTCTAGCTCCAAAATGGTCTGTGCACATTCTGTCCTCTTCCACAAATTTGCATCACCTTCTCCTGCCATCTGTACTTCACATATTTCCTTTACCATCAGTCTTTTCTAAAAATAGACTTATTCACTCTATTTACTTCTTTGCTATCCATTTTCTGTACCAACTCAAGGAGATCTGACTTTTCTTTACCATTCCACTGAATTGACTTTGATGAAGGTAACAAAGAGATTAACTCCTATTGTACAAGTTCAACGACTGCCTAGTCTATACCGGCCTTCTTGCCTTCCCTTAACACATTAAAATGCTAACTGATCCTCCCTTCTTAATAATAATAATAATAATAATAATAATGCCTTATGAAGATCTTTTCATCAGTCCTGTGGTTCACTTCTCCTTTTCTTATATTATTAATGTCTTTAATTTTTTATTTCAGTAGGTAATTCTGACGTACTCCCCTGCAACTATTACTCTATATCTCCTCTGAGTTTTCTCTCTGTATTGTCCAAAATTAACACTTCTGTTCTAAATCTACTACCAGATCTCTATCTATCTAAATGTCTCTGCGACATTTCCATCTGAATGTCTCCAGGCTCCACTGTCCGAATGCAAACCATCTTTATCATCTTATCCTTGATCCCACATGAATAAAAGGTCCATAAAAATAAATTTAAAAATTAATGAAAAACAAAGAATGATGTAAAAAGAGGGAGAAGAGTTCACGAAACTTGTCTATTCTTTTCCATGTTTTCGCTATCTTTATTACACAAGAAGACCTGTTATGCCACCTTTAAAATTCTGTTGTATGTCTCTCTCCTTTTTATTCTTAGCTTTGGCTGCTTTGATAGCCTCCTGTTTTACCTTTCTCATCTCAGCATTCTAGTTTTCATTTGCACAAGCATAGTCCTCCCCCCCACTTTTTTTGAAATGTAAATTTGATTGTATTGGGCTTCTTTTAGACCTCTGGTAGGTAAATTTTTGGTGACTACAAGGTAAAGTTCATGTTCCTTAAAATGGCATCAAAAAACACCATAAATGACTCTTAATTTCACAAAACAAACTGGGGGTTGCTGGGGGGAGGTGGGATTGGGAGAGGGGGAGGGGGCTATGGACATTGGGGAGGGGAGGCGAACCATAAGAGACTATGGACTCTGAAAAACATCCTGAGGGTTTTGAAGGGTCAGGGGTGGGAGGTTGGGGGAACAGGTGGTGGGTAATAGGGAGGGCACGTTTTGCATGGAGCACTGGGTGTTGTGCAAAAACAATGAATACTGTTACGCTGAAAAAATAAATAAAATGAAGAAATCTTATCCAATAAAAAAAAAACAAACAAACAAAAAAAAAAACCACCTTCAAGTCCTATCTCCTTCCTCTCACTTGCCTCATTATTTTTTAAACCACTTGCCAATATGCAATCTGGCTCTAAACATATCAAAGTATTTGCAGCTTTCAATGTTAGTCTGTCTACTTGGAATCACCTTCTATTCTGATCATTCTACTTTATTTATACTTTATTCCAACCCTCCCCTCAAAACTTATGTTTTTATATCTGCAATCATAAAACCTGATATACACCTTCGCCTCTTTAACTATTTTTATTTGGAGTTTGAACTTCCTAAGGGCAGGCAGAGGACTTATTAATTTTATGTCTCATCCTTAATGCATTTTACCCAATGAAATATGTTGAGGAATGAAATTTAAAGGAAATTGGTTCAGAAAAATCTGTCTGGGGGCACCTGGCTGGCTCAATCGGTTAAGTATCTGACTTTGGTTCAGGTCATGATCTCAGGGTTCTGGGATCAAGTCCAGCAGCAGCAGCAGCAGCAGCATCAGGGTCCCTGCTCAGCAGGAAGTCTGCCTCTTCATCTCCCACTGCCCTTCCCCCTGCTCATTCTTTCTCTCTCTCTAATAAAGAAAAAAATCTAAGAAAAGAAGAGAAAAGAAAAGAAAAGAGAAATCTGTTGCATCCAGATTTTAAGAGTCCTTAAATGTCAAACTAAAAAAAACTTGCTGTTTATTCTGCAACTATAAAGACTCCATTTGTAATTCTTTATCAGGGCCATGATAAAAACAAAAAACAAACACAAACAAACAAACAAACAAAAAAGAAGGTGAATTCTTACATAGTATTTTCTATATGCCAAGTTCTGTTCTGATTTTATTTAATATCAATATACTCATTTAATCATTGCCTCTTTTCTTACAGCTTGAGAAATTGAGGCACAGAGTGGTTAGATATTTTACCCAAAGACACAGAGACAGCGTTGGGGTTGAGGTTCTGACCTAAGTCATCTGGCTTGCGGATTGGTGTCAGTATTCACTCAGAACACATTCAGTGAAACATTACAGTATGACTACAACTTTGTGATTAACTGGAAAGAGTTGAGGCAGGGAGACCAGTTAAAGGACTATTCTGTTTATCTAGGCTCAAAGCAGATTGAAAGGGAAGGTATTTCAAAGAACTGGATGATTTACTGATACATGGACTTGTGGGTGATAAAATGTAATAGAAAGAGGAATTAAGGATAATACCAAGGTTTCCTGTCGAATTGTTAGGAAAAGAATGAGGTCATGTGAAAAGCAGAAAATTGAGGAGTGAGGGAGAGCATTTTTGGAGCAGTACATTCACTGTTCCATATTCTGGTACAAATGTCCAATAAACATGACAGTAGAACTGAAGAGGTGAGAAATGACAAGAGTTTTGAAGTGGGCAAAGGGACAGAAACAGAATAGAGATTGTACTCATGATTTCAACGAACTGCAATAACTCCCCTCCAACAGCAATTAATGAAGTGTGCTCTATCCATATTGGCAGGGGCCATATACTGAAATGGTGATGCTCTCAGGAATACACTACGGAAAATGTCCAGGAAACACTTTGCATAATATTCCTAGGCTGATGCCGCATACATTTACCTTTACAGTCCAGTTCATCAGAATTGTCCCCACAGTCATTTTCACCATCACATAACTTGCTGTGAGGAATGCAACGACGGTTGTAGCAGGGTCTGAAACCTCGTCGACAGCTTCTGTTTTCTTATAAAGAAAAATAGAAACATCATTGGAGGTCTTACAGAGATATTTTTACAAAAAAGAAAATCACAGATGAGTTTTCATTTCATAATGATTGGATCGTGGATCTACAAAAGGAGCACTGTACGGTATCAAAGCTCTGGATTAGAATATTCATGCATTATCAAGGAATTCATTCATTAAAGACCGTTTTGACTAATGCTTTAACTTGAGTGATTCATACTTGGAGATCTCTTCAAATTGTACCCACGTTATCATTTTTGATATTTGTGTGTCAGTACAGAAATAAACATATATTCAACTCTCAAGAAATAAGTCTTTACCTCAACAGTCACAAAGACACTCTCAACACCTATCTCCTATCTCCTTTGCATTTCGTAAGACTTTTATAACAGGAAAAAAAAAATAGTGGCAAAATATGTATTCTTGAACCAGTGAATCAGAGGCTTATCTAATATCCATAAATTTCTCTTAAGAATCATCCAAAAAGGGGCGCCTGGGTGGCTCAGCGGGTTAAAGCCTCTGCATTCGGCTCAGGTCATGATCCCAGGGTCCTGGGATCGAGCCCCGCATTGGGCTCTCTGCTTGGCTGGGAGCCTGCTTCCTCCTCTCTCTCTCTCTCTGCCTGCCTCTCTGCCTACTTGTAATCTCTATCTGTCAAAAAAATAAATCTAAAAAAAAAAAAGAATCATCCAAAAATTCCTAATTTCCTAAGGAGAAGAATAATTACCTTCTGAATTCTGTTTACCTTAAAGAGAGTCTCCTGACAGTTCCTGAGTTCAGGCAGAATGTACTAGCTGTCATTTACTGAACACCCATTTTGTGCCTGGCTCTATAATATGGAGCAAATGTAAACATACATTTGTTTATTTAGTGCTGTAAGCCAATATTCAAACTAAGTTTGTTTTGTAGTGAAAAACTAAAATATGGGGAATACACTAGTGGGTTTAGGAACAAAGATTTAACTTCGGGTGTGATTACGAAGCTTAGAATCTATACCTACGGTTGTCAAACTATAGCCCACAGGCCAAATGCAGACTAGAAGCCTGTTTTTGTATAGCTCTGACACTATGAATGGTTTTTATATTCTAAAATAGTTGAAAAACAAATTATTTTAAATAAAGGATATTTCATAGAGAGCATTTTTGGCCCACAAAACCTAAAATACTTAACTAGCTAACCCTTTGCAGATAGTAATTGCCAACTCCTGCTCACATGACTATTATCTTGCTTCTCAGAAGGTAAAAATAATGTGAAATACATTCCTAACACAATTCATAATAAATGCAAATTTGCAAGCTGATTATTATTATATTTTTATATCCTTTAATATTTTCATGGGGCATAGGGCATAACCATTCACTCAAATGAATATGCCATTTGAGGTAAATTCACTAAAGTTTTAGTTACAGATCCATTATGGGCAGATTACATCTGACTTATGATTTTAACTGAAAGTCTGTGATCCTGTAACATATGTGAGTGAGAGGACTGCCTGCAAATTTCCCAAACTCTTTCCTCCTCTTATTTTAACCACTTTTTGATTATTTAGGTATAATTATCTAATCGAACAAAAGAGAAAAGTACAAACCAAATGTAGCAATTTCACATACAGATTCCTGAATTTTACAGAGCATACAATACCAGTACTCTAATATTATAGTACAAAAATAAATCAGACCAACTTAGAAATAATCTGGAACAATTCTACAGTAACTATTAATGATTACACATATTCAGCTTTCCAGGAAAAATATTGTTGTGATGAAGACTAATATCAGTGGCTTACTGGGCTTGAAAAGCCAATCTCTACTCCCATGAGAGAGTGCAAGTTTTACTACCACTTAATGTTATCACTTAGTGTCACCTACAGAGGCATAGCTCTAGGAATTCATGCTTGATGAGGACGATGGCTAAAGCCATCAGCCTTTGAACCCAAAGACACTAGCCCTGGGCCAATCCTGGAGGCAAGAATAGGGACAACACTTTGATATCAACTCAACAACATGCTAGTATTGACTGATAGTAGACTTTTGTGCAGGGTAAACTTACAATATAGGCCAATGACTAATAATTCTGACTTACATTTTTTAAGAATGTAAGCCTAAAACCTATCACTACATGATGAATAAGACAGCTTAAATAAAGGCCCCTGTTGTATTTAAACTTGCAATTTGTAGTTGGAAAGCCATGAGAAAATTCTTCACTGAATATCTTGTGTCCTATATAGGACATAGGGAGTCCCATTTGAACAAGAACAGAAGGCCGAAATCAATTACTTTAGACCTACGTGGTAATGAGCGACATTAAGGAAATCATACATGTGAGCTAAATGGAGACAATCAAGCCCAAAACTATGAAAATAATTCCAAACTTCTCTCTGAAGTGAAGACATACATCATATATGAGCCACTTACCACAGTAGAGCAGTTTTTCATCTGATTTATCCTTACAGTGAGGCACGCCGTCACAGGTGAGCTCATAGTCAATACACTCTCCGTTTCCACACTCAAACTCTGAATACATGTTGCAAGATGAATTTTTAGCTGAAAGGGAAAAAAGTCTATGTTTTGACTCAATAACAAACATTTCTAGTACCATAACATCTCTTTCCCTTAATCTTCATTATATAACTAAACTAAAATTTATCAAAATGTAAAATAAAATAAAGGGCAGTGGTTTACGACATGTCTTTATTTAAAAAAAAAAATAAGAGGAACAACTTTTTGTTTGCTGTTTTTACATTCCCTCTCTAAAATTTTTGGGAGCTGCCTCACTTCATTTTTCTTTTATACCTATTTGTATATTGGGGTAATTATTTTGTGACTGTATATGTGAGGAAAGAAGGATGGGCTTTGGGGGAGTATATTTATGCATCTTAGCATAGCCGTCTACCTTAAAAATAAATACTGAAAAAGAGACAATTAAAGGAGCCCTTTACATATGGAGAGAGGATTTTTTATGTGTGTTCTTATTAGAAACTATATTCTTCAACACATTGGAATTTTCCAGGACACAGAGTTCTCAGTTTTATTTCTTTCTTTATTTTTGTTTGCGTATAGTTGATGCTCAACTTATTTCAGGTGTAGAGTTCTCATTTTTTAATGCTTGGCTTGATTTATCTCATCTAAATCTCCCTCCAGCTGATCTTCCTCCCCAACTACCTTTTAAAGAAGTCTCTGTAGAAGTTTTCATTGTTCAGAGGTACTGGAATTGTTAAAAGTATCTTCATCAGCCTCTTGTTCTATCCATGGTGAGAGGTACTGGGGGCAGGAGGGCCACACAGGCCAGCGACTACTCCTTGAGATGCAGAGGAAACTGTGGGTTGAACTGGGGGAGGCCAAGCAACTGAAAAGCATGTGTACCAGAAGCTTATGGGCTCCAGATGACCACTGCCATATGTCCCATTTTTAAATCTCAAGATTTTCTTAAGAAATTAAAGAGTTTTCATGTGACTAGTCCAATCTGTGAGACCAGACCAATAGCAACAAAGTACAAACAAACAAAAACCATCTTTCTACAGCTAAGTTTCATTCCTGGAATCCCAGTATGTGACCCTTGTTTTAGAAAGATCTCTCCTGGGGAAAATGGACCTATTTTTATTCTTAAGCAATAGATTTACCAACAGTCATTTGGAATGCAATTCTGCTCTTGCGTTATATGTTGTTTGCTTGTTTGTACTCACTCCATTGCTCACTGAATAATTGTACAGTGAAATCCAGTCATACTAATTATATTGGAGATAATTAGAATTCATTTATCTCTACTAATGCAGAAAACATAGCTTAATTTTATAATTTACTATCAATTTCTTTTCAAAGTTGCATTTTAGAAATATTCAATTACATGGCTACAAATACTACTTGAAGTAACTAGTGTTTTTTTTCTTTATTGTTCCTAAAATTTATCTCATTTTTACAGGTTATCTATTTATCTACCAATGACTTCTTACTGAACTCTTTCAATGCCCATTTCTTTCTTCACTTTCCAAAACAAAATTATTTTTCTTGGTGCAGACTAAATTTGGTAGGATAGAAAGTCATTTTAGAGAAAGTAACAAAGAATTTAAAAGTCTAAAAATGTCATTAACTTCAAAGGAACAAGTGTTAAGAAGGGTACTGACATTATTGCACATGATCACATTCAAGCAAGACCTGAACAAAATTCACTTACTGAGAGGCTACTGACTTTCCCAACTTACTGTCTACTTGCAGCATATCTTGTTTAACTTCTCACTTCTAAGGAAAACTGTTATGATTGAAAATGCAAATTTTGCTTTTATAATCATTATGCCTTTGAAGGAAAAACAACAAAAATGTTTTTATTATGTAAAATCAAACCTTATATAAACACAATTCTTGCTTAGGTATGTTCAATAGAAATAGCATTGAGGGGGCGCCTGGGTGGCTCAGTGGGTTAAAGCCTCTGCCTTCGGCTCAGGTCATGGTCCCGGGGTCCTGGGATCGAGCCCCGCATTGGGCTCTCTGCTTGGCGGGGAGCCTGCTTACTCCTCTCTCTCTCTCTGCCTGCCTCTCTGCCTACTTGTAATCTCTATCTGTCAAAAAAATAATAAATCTTTAAAAAAAAATAGCATTGAGTATTTTATGCTTCTTTGCAGAAACAAAAATGTGGTTCAGCTGTCCTCTAATTCTCTTACAAGGTAATTACTTCAATTATATTTGTTATTCTTATTTCTATTGTAAATGTTGATAAGGTTAGGAATGTTGTTAAAATGGAATTGCCTCATCTTTCTGTCTAGAGTTATGACAACATGTGCTTTTTCCTCCGTTGTCCTGAGGGAGGTTAATAAATGGCCTTTCACCCCTTCAACACTGCCATTAACATTCATGAACTGCTCTGGATGAACTAATTCAGACGTGGACATAGATATGCCAGAAACATCCTCATTTCCCAAAGATGGATTTGACAAGAAGCCACTCTCCAGCCTCTCCGCTGGACCACAGGATTTCAATATGAATGCACCATGGATACAGGACGCTTCTATAAAGGTCTGTCTGCTCTGAGGAATCCAATATCGCTCTATAGTTGCATGCAGATACAACTGTGCTTGTTTAAAAGATAGTTTTATTTCTGATTCATTCCCTCTTATCAATAGAGAGAAGCAGGTGGCTTAGTAGGGACAGATGTATCTAATCTATTTTGGAGCAAGGACAGGCATCCACTGTATACAAATAAGCCTTGCTGTTTTGACTGAAGGCATTGCTTTTCTACTGGCCTGGAGTGACCTGTGAAAGAAACATGAGTGATTCTAATGCATGACTAACACTCCAGGCTTACAGATGGCATCCGATCCAGACCATTACAGCTGAAACCACAAAAGCAAACTGAAAGAGAGAGTTTAAACAATTGCCTGAGAAATTCAAGGAAGTGTTAGGTTACTAAGAAATACGGGAATTTGTGGCCCGAATTATTAAAATTGGCTGTCTCATTTAAAGTTCACTGGCCAATTGCATCACTCCCTTGTTTGGTTTGGCACAGTCTTAAATAGAAGTCTTTTACTTCTTTCAGTAACAGGTGCCCCTTGGATTGTGGTACCAATTCGCAAAGCTAAAAGATACGTGTATATTCTTATCTTAGGTGCAATTGTTTTTAAGTTTAAAAAAATAATATTAAAATGCTTGTATTAGAGTACACAACAGATAAAACAGATCTTCCTGGTAAATAAAGACCAAAAGAAGACTGAAGATAAACATGGAATATACTTATACCATCTTGATACTTATTTTTATAATGTATACACACTCAGTTCTGTTGATTTTCTAAAACGAAGATAGAAGATGATACAGAGAAGAGGGAAAAAAGGCAAAACAATAGCCATATCCTGAGAGTGAGTTCACCAGTTTCCAAGATGTTTGTCTCTTGTCTTTTTTATACACAAATAGTCTTAATGTTAAAGATAAATTACCATTTTTTATATTGCTGGCTTATTTCTCATAGCAACACTGGAATACTTGAACTCTTATTTATTTTGAAAACTTAGCTCCTAATAAGTGTATACTGTAATGGTATTAATTAAAGATTGCAATGCCTTTTGGGAGGTATAAACATCATGCAAGGCTGCAATGTTACATTCTTAATTAACCATTTGGAAATGATTACAAATAAGCTGCATGAGCCATTCTCTCTCATTTACATACTGTGACGGACTGAGTGGTTTTACTACAAGGCTATTGATCTACTGCCTATATATTGGCATATTTCAGCTTTAATTAATTTTGCTATTGACTTAATTCTCAAAGTTGTAACCGCAACTTTTCAGATGATTTGCCGGTATTTCTTTAACTAATCCAACACCTTCCAACCTGCAATAGGGGGTACACTGTTTGTCACTGTTCTGGTTATCATTATCTATCTTATGGTGTTACAACTAAGTAGAATGGTGAATCAAGTTCTTTTTAGAATAGAGAGATATGCCAACTGGGCACCTAAGATTGGAGGAGAGTACAACTTCATGAACACTAAAACAATTTCAATGTCCATGTGTGCCCTTCTTTTTTTTTAAAGATTTTATTTATTTACTTGACAGACAGACACAGTGAGAGAGGGAACACAAGTAGGGGAGAGGGAGAAGCAGGTTCCCCACTGAACAGGGAGCCTGATGTGGGGCTCAATCCCAGAACCCTGGGATCGTTACCTCAGCTGAAGGCAGAGGCTTAACGACTCAGCCACCCAGGTGCCCCCATGTATGCCTTTGAGTAGCTGTATCATATCACATTTCAATTGTCTTTACTTACTCACACATCTGTTGTCATCTAGCAATATTCGATCCCCCCTGCAGGAACAATTTACTCTCCCATTAGGAGTTAAAAGGCACAGGTCATGGCAACCTCCGTTTAATGAGGAACATGGAGAAAGTTCACCTGCAATGAAGAGACTTTATTGGTAACATTTTACATTGAATTTCTATTCCATGTTAGATAGAAATTAATAGTAAACTGTTACACAGCCCCATCTCTCAAAGATATAAACAAGGAAGATTCAGGACTTTTGAAAATCCAAACATCACAAGAGATAAGAACATTAGAAAAACATGTCACATAAGTCATTTCATCATCTAAAACATTAGTCAAGGATGTCATGGCATCAAATAAACTAGTATCACTTAAAAACATACTGACACTTCAGGCTGCAATTTTTGTAGTATTCCAGTGATTAAAGAACTTTTAAGCCCAGATGTAAAGCTTATTCATCAAGAAGCATTATTTTCACAAAAACAACTTGATTTGAATATTTGAAGATTGAGAGTGAGAGAGAATAAATTTCCCAGAAACAAGTGATTAAAAAGGAATTGTTCTTCTGGTGTTAAATTAAGAACTACAGAAGTTACCTTGAGCATTTCAGATAATTTTAATATATTGAGTAGTCAAATCTTGAACACTACCCCAGGAAACTTAAGAAAACAAAATCCAACTAAGTATTACTAGAAAACATAATTTTTTGAGAGATTATATTATTAAGAAATACATTTAGTTTCCAGTGTAACTTACAGCTATTGGTGTCATTGGCAACAGCTATGATTCCCATTGGTTGATGTGGAATATCAGAACGAAGAATTTTTGTATCTCCCCCTGTGTATTTGTTGGAACGCAGAATAGCTCTTCTTCCCCAGTCTGACCAGAAGATATAATTGTCATAAACAGCTAAACTGAGGAAAGTTCCTGGCCCAGATTTAACAATCACCTGAAATAAATTTAAATATATATATATTTTTAAATGAATATGTAGGTATTCCTATATCCTCATCTATTTTTGCTTCAAAAATTAAAAAAAATAAGATTAATCAATAAAAAAATCATCAGATAAAAATGCATTTTGCTAAATGTATTATCATAAAATTCTTTATAGCTTTATTTTAAATGTTTTAATCATTCTTAGCATTTACAATGTGTTTATTTACTATTTTAAGTATATTTCTATTTACTAATCATTCAGCTTATAAAAGCAACTGCATTTTTTCAGTATTATGAAACAAAATCACCAGGTCAAAAATATGAGATCGTTATTACTAATAAACATTTATCTTTATTAAGAATCATCAGACAGCCAGTGAACACTAATCAAGCTCTCCAAACTATAAAAGGATTATAAAGAACTATAAGACCCAAGTTTTTCCTTCAGGAAGTTTTCACCATGGGTGATTAAACCAGCTATACATATATTGGCAATAAAAGTTTAAAAGTAAAGACAAAACTTCTACTTAGACCAAAATAAAGGACTAGATTTACCTTCTCAATAAGACAATTACAAAACTAAATAAAATATGTAAAACAAGGCTTTTCAGCACATTGACATCAGGTAACAAAGGACAAGTATTCCTAATTAATTCAGGAAATAAACTGAGTGAGTCTCATGATGGCCATGGCTAAAGGCCTGAGAGAGATTCAGGTAGCAGCCTAGAATAGAAGAACCCAACAGAACCTAGACAACTCCCTGAGTGGGGTAGGGCTGAGAATTCGAGGGCAGTGGGGTTAGATCTCGAGGGCAGAGTGTCAGAGAAGAGAATGTAACAGAAAAACAACTCTAGGTATCTGCATAGGGCTCTCCTGGATGATTCAGCCAAGTACAAAGCACATACACAAGCATCTAACCCAACTTCAGGTTGGAGAAAGAGCCATGCAAAATCAGAGAGAAGAGTTCCCAAAATTCGCACAGGTCCATGAATTGTGCTTGCTAACACCAACCAGATTTGAAAACTTTCCAATTCACGAGAGTCTGAATAGAGTAAGTGGAAGGGTCTTGCCTCAGCAATGCCAAATAATCAACCCTAGACTAACTTTGCCCTAACTCCTAATAAAATTTAAAGGAAGACCTCAAAGGATCAAACTATTTCACATAGCTTAACTCTTCCCCAGAACAGAACTCAGGTATTTTAATGGAAATATGAAAAATTTACCACTAAGCTACTATGTAAGAAAAGATATAAAAGAAAAAGAAATATCTCAAATTAATGCCCTCAACAAAAATGCTAAACCTAAAGTATAGAAAGGAAAAATAAATAAATAAAGATCAAGAAATCAAAGAAATAGAAAACAGAAAAAAAAGACAAAAATCAATGATATTTAAAAAATGGTTATTAGAGAACTATAAAATGGATAATATATAACGATGAAGTGTGGTTTATTCCAGAAATAAAGATTGATTTAACATTTAAAAAAACCTTATTAGTATAATTTACCATACTAACAGACAAAAAAAGACAATACATGTGAAGATCTTAATAAATGCAGAGAAATTATTTATAAGATCTAACATCCATTCCTGATAAAAACTTAAAATAGAAATTAAACTAAGAACAAGAGGAATGATCACTCTCACGTCTACTCAAGCTTTTCCTAGAATTTCTAGTCAGAATATTAAAGCAAAAATCACAATATTTTTAAGAAATTGGTGGGGGAGAAGAGGAAGAAATCAAAATGCATTTATTTGCAGGTGACATAATCCTCTACATAAAAAAATTCAATAAAATCTATAAGAAAAAAGCTGCTTAGACTACCTAATATACCTAGTAAAGCTGTATGATATAAGATTGCTATAAAAATTGTGTATACTAACAATAAATAATTAAAAATTAAAATAAAATAAATTTTCTAGTGGCATAAACAAATATGAAATACTTAGTTACTTATGTAAAAATGTGTAGAAGAACATAAAAACTATAAAACATTGTTAAGAGAAACTAACAAAAACCCAAATAAATAAAGAGATATACCCTATTCATGATTTGTAAGACTCAAAACCATTAAGATGTCACCTCTCCTCAAACTGGTAAATTATACCTAATGCCAATAAAAACCCAGCAGACATTTTCTAGAAATTGACAAGATAATTCCAAATTATGTGTGGAAATGCAAAATATCTAGAACACAAAAAACAAAAACAAAAAAAGGCAAAAAATAAGTTGGTGGACTAACACTACCTCATTTCAGGACATAATAAATTGACAGTTACCAAGACAGCATAGTATTGGAAAAAGATAGAGAAACACATCAGTGGAACAGATGAGAGAGTTCACAAACAGACCAATATGTACATGGATAACTATTTTTTAACAAAACTTTAAAAAAAGATAGTTTTTTCAACAAATGGTACTTGAATAAATAAATATACATACACAAAATCTAAAGTTCCATCCATTAAAAAAAAAAACAGAAACAACTGAAAACATATTATAAACTTAAATATAAAATTTAAAGCTATAAAATTTCTAAGGAAAAATGCAGAAGAAAATTTTTATGACCTTGGGATAAACAAAGATTTCTTAGGTATGACATCAAAAGCATGATTCATGAAAAAGATTGATAAATGAACTCAATCAAATTATAAAACTTGTACACTTCAAATGATAATGATAAGACAATGAAAAGATAAGTCACAATCTTAGGTCTAGCGAAGGACCCATATTGAAGAAAAAAAAAAACACCCACACTTCCAAAACTCAAAATTATCATGAATATATAACCTAACAAACAATAGGAAAGAGGTTTGAATAAACATTTTATTAAAGAATATATATGCATGACAAGTAAGCATATAAAAAGAGTATTGACATCATGAGACATTAGTGAAGTAAGTTAAAATTACTGCATGATTCTGGGAGAAGATATTTGCAAACAACATTTCAGATAAAGGGCTAGTGTCCAAAATCTATAAGGAACTTAGCAAACGCAACACCCAAAGAACAAACAATCCAATCAAGAAATGGGCAGAGGACATGAACAGACATTTCTGCAAAGAAGACATCCAGATGGCCAACAGACACATGAAAAAGTGCTCCATGTCACTCGGCATCAGGGAAATACAAATCAAAACCACAATGAGATATCACCTCACACCAGTCAGAATGGCTAAAATTAACAAGTCAGGAAATGAGAGATGCTGGCGAGGATGCGGAGAAAGGGGAACCCTCCTGTTGGTGGGAATGCAAGCTGGTGCAACCACTCTGGAAAACAGCATGGAGGTTCCTCAAAATGTTGAAAATAGAACTACCCTATGACCCACCAATTACACTACTGGGTATTTACCCTAAAGATACAAAGGTAGTGATCGGAAGGGGCACGTGCACCTGAATGTTTATAGCAGTAATGTCTACAATAGCCAAACTATGGAAAGAACCTAGATGTCCATCAACAGATGAATGGATAAAGAAGAAGTGGTATATATACACAATGGAATACTATGCAGCCATCAAAAGAAATGAAATCTTGCCATTTGCGACAACGTGGATGGAACTAGAGGGTACCATGCTTAGTGAAATAAGTCAATCGGAGAAAGACAACTATCATATGATCTCCCTGATATGAGGACATGGAGATGCAACATGGGGGGTTAGGGACATAGGAGAAGAATAAATGAAACAAGATAGGATTGGGAGGGAGACAAACCATAAGTGACTCTTAATCTCACAAAACAAACTGAGGGTTGCTGGGGGGAGGGGGGTTGGGAGAGGAGGAGTGAGGTTATGGACATTGGGGATGTTATGTGCTATGGTGAGAGCTGTGACGTGTGTAAACCTGGCGATTCACAGACTTGTACCCCTGGGGATAAAAATACATTATATGTTTATAAAAAATAAAAAATAAAAAATTTTAAAAAATTACTGCACCATTCTTAGAATAAAACTAAAATGGCTGGCAAACCAAGCATTGGTGAGGATATGGAGGAACTTACAGGAATAGAAAGTGGTACAGCAAACTTGGAAAACAATTTGGCATTTTCTTACAGAGTTAAACATACAACTAGCGTATGATCTACCCTTCTATTCCCTGGCATTTGTTTACCAAAGGAATTTAAAGCATATATCTATATAAACACTTATACACAAATGTTCACAGAAGCTTTATTTGTAATAAGCAAAAACTGGAAGCTACTTAATATCCATGTACAGATTTATGCATAAACAAATCACATATATCCATATTATCTTAAGTTCGGGTATGTCCTCAGGAGCTCGACTTTAGCAAAAAGTTGAGTTTTGCTATGTCAGTTTAGCTGGACTCCCCCACTCTTGATACCTAATCATCATCAATATCTTCATCCCCTGGTCTCCCCCGGTGAAGTATGATCACTTTGACCTACCATCACCAAGAATCTTGTTAGGTCAGTGTACGGAGAAGCCTCCTTTAACTTCTGATGTTTCCTCTTAGTAATCGTCCATCCATTCTCTCCTTGGCTATAAATTTCTACTTTTTATTCTCTTCAGTATTGAGCCCATCTTTTCTCCCTACTACAAAATTCCATTGCAATACTCCCTCATATCTCTTTTGGCAGTCCTGAAAAAAGCCTGTATTGACAATTTAACAAGTATCATGAATATATGTTTTCCTTAACACATACAATGCAATACTACTGAGAAAAAAATAAAAAGATGAACTATTGGTACATGTAACAATATGGATGGTTTTCAGAATAATTATGCCAAGTGAAAGAAACCAGACAAAAAGAAATACATAGTATATGATACCACTCATATAAATTTAAAATGCAAACAAACAAAAACAACAACAAAACAAACCAAAACAAAACAAACAAACAAAAGCAGTGTTTCCCATGGACTAAGTGGGGAGTTTGCTGCTCCCTCTCCATCTTCCTCCTCCCCCAGCTTGTGCTGTCTCTTGCTTACTCTCTCTCTCTCAATAAATAAAATCTTTAAAAAAATTTGTCTTAGTTAAAGAAAGTAAAGAAATTCTTTGATATTAGCATATATGTAATGTGCTATCTTTATTATTTTATCTATGCTCCTTCAAATTAGGAATTATACTAATATCTATTTTTTTTAAGATTATTTATTTATTTATTTGACAGACAGAGATCACAAGCAGGCAGAGAGAGAGGAGAAAGCAGGCTTCCCGCAGAGCAGAGAGCCCGATGCGGGGCTCGATCCCAGGACCCTGGGATCATGACCTGAGCTGAAGGCAGAGGCTTTAACCCACTGAGCCACCCAGGTGCCCTATACTAATATCTTTGATTCCTTTTTCTATCCAGTATCATATTTTGCATGAACAAAATTCATACTTCAATGAATCACTAAGAATGAAAACAAAATTCTAACAGTCAGACATAAATAAAAAGTTACTTTTAATGGATAACAAATAGCTAGGCTTATGACAATGAAAGTTTTTCTATGTTGTTACCAAAAATCTATTTGGTATACAGTAACTTTTATGAATTTTAACACTGATTGAGTCTAGTAGTTTACTTCTCTACTTCTGCTGACACAGAGAAAGAGAAAAAGCAACATTAAACTCAGTCTATAATTATGCATGTTGCTTTAATAGGGTACAATAGGTTCTACTAAGAATTGAGCTGACTCCAGACATCTCATTTCACTGGTTAGAGTTCCATGTGGAACATGGAGATGTGAAAATCCACTAAATTATACTTATTCATCTCCATGTTAAAACATTTTTATCATAAGTTCACAAATACTGCACCTCATAAGCCTAATCAGCATCTTTATTTACAGTGCAGAAGACCTGTCATCATAAATTGCACTTTACCATGTCATATGGAAATGTACCAGTATGGGAAAATTTTGAAGCATTTTCACCTTGAGCCTATAAATAGGCTCATGTTTCAAAATAAGAGTTTATGTTCATTCAGAAAATGCATTTCTTGACACATTCACTTAATCTCACATGTGTCCTCTAGATAGAAAATTAAATTGGTGATACCACATAGACTTGAAATCATGTGTCAGGAATTTAATTATGAATCATATGATTTTCCATCTTAAAACTTCCCTGGTGCCTTATTGAAAGCACTAGAACCTATGATAGAATACAGAAATATTCAGTTTTATAAACCAGACAACATAATTCCAACACCCAGATGCTAAATGTTAAGCCAAACAATTTAAAAGCCAAGCAAACAGGAGGCTTCCCAATCACCCCAGTTGATTGCCTCACCAACAGGATCGTACATAATCATGAGAAATGACAACTTGGCCCCTGCCATGGTCAGGCATGACAAAGTGTTACAGACTGCAAAGAAACAATTGCCATTGCTTTAACCTTGGAGAGGATGGTGATGTGGTCAATCAGCAACTCAAAACAGAAATATCTAATTTAAGAATAGCTGGCTATATTTAAATTTCTTGAAAGAGTTTGAAGAAAATGGGGTATCAAAACGTCATTAGTATCCAAAAAATTTGAAAAGAACATTCACAGCAATCATCTAAAAGACTGCCTATTGATTTACCAGCCTCAGTTAAAAAGGCAAACCCATCATAGAGGTAGATTAGAGAATAAATTACTTTGATTTTATACTCTTTACTTTCTGATCTCTCTATTGACCATACTCAACCAGATGCTAGAGGACAATGAATCTGGTGACAAGAAAGATTGCTAGGGGCAGAGAACAGGTGGAAGAATGTGGGGAAAAGATCTAGAGGATATGCCTGAGAGAAGTAGCAGAAGGGAACCCTATTCTGTGATTCATTATTTTTCCCCAAATAAATTATTTACCTCAATCTCCTAAACTATAAAATGGGATAGTAAAATCAATGACTCAGCTTTGCTCTTATTTCAAGGAAAAATATAGTGTATTCCCTAAGGTCACACAAAGGACTAAAAAAATGAACTGTAATATCCCTGAAGTGTTATAGCCACTCCTAACTGGAATTTGAGCAAGTTTCTAATGTTTTGATTATTGTGTCTTCATATATGATTGCAGGAATAAAGTTATAGTTAGCCAAATTTCTAATTTAGATATATTAGACAGTTTGAGAATCAAAAGCTGATAGTATTAATAAAGAATAAACTTTAAAAAAAAACTGAATCTCTTTTTCAGTAAGTTCTTTCTGCTTTGAATTCCATTCAAAAATGCCCACTGTGAGACCCATTCAGGAGTGACTTGACTTCCTTGAGAATCCTTTCCTTGCTGCCCAAAGCAAAATGGCTCCTTCCTCTGCATATCCAGACAGTTTCTACACACATTCATAATGCTTAACAGAGAATATCATAAGAGCTTATACTTTATCCATCTTCCTGGCAAGACTGAAATACTTGAAATCAGGAATTCTATCTTTTCATTTTCATAAACCTAGTGCTTAGAATAGAACATATTTAATGTTCAATGATTATCAAATCAGTTAATACAAAAGTAATTAAAAAGTAAATTAAAAGGGTAATTAAAAACATTTCTTCTTGTGTTTGGATTTCTTTCTTTTGCTTCTTACTTTTTAAAGGTATATTTATACGAAATTTGAACTCAACTTTGTACTTTTGGTTTGGTTGCGTACCTAAAGATATAATCTTTTCTTTGTAAAATGGTATTACTAAATTTGTGTTTTACTGAAACACTGTAGGCATAATCTTCTCAGGATCACATTCATGCCTTTGATAAATATTTCAGTGCTGTTACTCTCTAGATCATTGTCTAAATACAACTCTCCTGACATTTTAATATTTTACTAGAAAAAGTGTAGAGTTAGTCAAAGAAGTATATATTAAATCAAAACCTCATATGTCAAAGCTATACTGAAATGCCAGTCTTAATTTTTCAAATTGGGTTTTACTGAATATCTGACAAAAATCAAATATTATTTTAGATGCTACATTGTAAGAGTAAAAAAAAAAAGAAAGAACAAGTATCCTACACAGAAGAATGATTATTTGTATGCATGAAGATGTGTCTTCCAGTGTGTGTGAGTATGAATAAAACTACACAGGGGAAAGGGTAGAAACATATTAATTTAACACTATATTTGTAAAGAAAATATAGTCTAGGATTATCAGTCTGGACTCTGAAGTTAGAATGATTGGGACTGTTTTCAAACTTTTTCTTATTGTGCAACATAAATTGTTATTTCCCTTCTCCAGGCCTTTCTTTCTTCTTTTCTAACAAAAACAGAGTTGATATGGATCATAAAATTTTAGAAACTGTTAAGTAATATTAATACAACACTTAACATGGTTACATTTTAAGCTTTTCATAAATGTTTGCTATAATTATTTTTGCATGATGAAGAAGCAATGAGATAAGCTTGTAAAGGTAGTACTTTAAAATACTCTCAGTCTTATTTCTATTTATTTCTAAATAGCTTACTTATTTCTAAAAACTATTATATTTATAGTTCTATTTATAATTATAGATTACAAACATATATAATATATTATATATAAATATTATTTATATAAATATAATATATGATATATATTATATATTATAAATATAGATATCATAGAATCATAACTAAAATTCTATTTATAATTCTAAAAATATTCTATTTATTTATAAAAAACTTCTAAAAGTGTTAAAAATGATAAAGAGTCAAATTAAAAAATAAAATTTTACATGAGATTTCCATTTGTAAACAATGTATTTTCAACTTCTGAGATCATCAAACCTATGCTTAGAGGCAAAATTAATGTCTGCTTTGGTAAGATCCTTGAGTTCCATTTCTATTTTGGATGCATGTCTACTGGAAATTTCTGGTAAGAGTCACAAAGGTTATGATGTCAAATTTATTAACTTTGAGGGAAAACTAAAAAGCAGTGATTTTAATTAGGCAAGCCATATTACACTGAAGCTGTCTTGAAACTCCTATCACCTTGAGTTTTAGAACTGTACTTGATTTCTAATTTGGAAATCGAAGATTTTTGTTTATTATATGTGTGAGGAAGGGGTTATATCTCTTTGAAACATACTGTTCTAAACATTCTAAACACTGGCTATTCTAAACATTCTAAATATTTGCCAGCCAAAACAAAACAAAACAAAACAAAATAACCCTCATTTGAGTTGTGGAAAGAGATGGGTAGGGGGATAGGGTAACTGCATGAAGGGCATTAAGAAAGGCATGTAATGTGATGAACACTGGATGTTATACTGAACTTACTGAACTGATGAACTGATGAATCATTAAACATTATATCAAAAACCAATGATGTACTATACCTTGGCTAATTGAATTTATATTAAAAAAATAAAGATTTTGGGTTGCCTGGGTGACTTGGTGGGTTAAAGCCTCTGCCTTCAGCTCAGGTCATGATCCCAGAGTGCTGGGATCGAGCTGTGCATCGGGCTCTCCACTCCTCGGGCAGCCTGCTTCCTCCTCTTTCTGCCTGCCTCTCTTCCTACTTGTGATCTGTCTGTCAAATAAATAAATAAAATATTTTAAAAAAATAATAAAGATTTTAAAAAATAATACTCATTTGATTTGTTAAATGTCACTTTGAGAAAGGGATGAAAGATTTTTGATTGAAAGTTATATCCAAAATGTTTACTTAAGCATTTTTATTTATATTATTATATTATCATTATTTATAATATATAAAACAATATATTATTTTATTGATATATTGATTAAATTTTATACGTGTGGTCATAGGCTACTCCAAGGTCACTTTAATAAACGTGGAAATATTTATAAAATTATATGTAATGGTAGCAAGGTGAGTTAATAAAACTCTATTTGAATTTTCATAAATATGTGGTAATATCATCTTAAAATTCTTCTTTATTAATCAAATTAAAAGATATAACTGTTGAAAAAATAAAAACTCAATGAAAACTACTGCAGGATAGGTTGCATTGACTATATATACTTTCACAAACACATCTTCCTTACTATACATACAGTTTTTTCAATCAACTGTGCTGAAGCATAGTTTACATATAAAATGGGGTGAACTTATTTTTAACAATTAGAATAATCATGCACATTCCTTTTCACCTCCAATTCCCAAACTCGCATCCTTTTTCTCAGAAGTGAACACTGCCATCAGTTTTTTGAGTGATAATACATTCTTGTAAAATGCTACTTATTTTTAAAATTACAAAAAGTCTTACATAGTTGTTAAGGGCGATTGTCTATAATCTTTAAAATTAAGAAACATACTGTAGAAATGTGTTTCAATTTAAAATTCATCTTATTCAATAGAAATCTATTAGATGAAGCAGAAACTCAAAACAAAAAAAATTAACTTGATAAAATGATCAGCAAATTGAAAGCAGAAGGAAATTTCTTCAAACTGATAAAGGATATTAATGAATACCCTAAAGCTAAGGTATTACTTATTAGTGAAAGCCTGAATTGTTTCCCCCTAAAATTATAAAATTTCTGGAAGGAAACAAAATAAAATATATTTTTTATCTTGAGGTAGACAAAAATTTCTTAGATAAATGCAAATAACATGAACCATAAAAAAAGATTGATAAATTCAAATTCATCAAAATTAAAATGCTTTTCCCTACCGATACATTACTAAACAAAGATGAAATAAATGGATACAAGGCAAGCCACAGAGTAGGATAAAATATGCATATCATATTTATCAGGCAAAGTACTTAGAATCAAAGCAAATAAAAAACCCTAGGACTCAATCATAAGAAGGCAAATTTAAAAAAAAATAAATACAGAAAGAAATAAAAATCAACAAGAGATACTAACAGCTATTTCACAAAGAAAATAGGTAAGTGGCCAATAGCCACATGAAAAGATGCTCAACATTATTAACATAAGAAAATGGAAGTTAAAGTCACAATGACATAGTAATATACACTCCAGAATGGGTGAGAATGTGGAGTAAGCAGAACTCTCATATGGTGTTGGTGGGACAGTTAAATGGTATAGTCACTCTTTAACATTTTTTTAAATTAAACATGCACCAATCATATGTCCCAGTCAATAAAAGCATATGAGGAAACATTATGGAGTGATATAATGTGATATAAATGTGCTGTATCTTTATTGTTGTAGTCACTATATAATCTTATAGATTTCTTAAATGTCACCAAACTGTATATTTAAATTCAGTGAATTTATCTTATGTAAATTATGATTCAGACTCAATTAATTTTAAAAAAGATAATTGCAAACATTTTGACTGGATAATTTGATGAATTAAGGGAGTATTATTTATTAAGATATAATAAAAGTATTTTGATTATGAAAACTAAATACACAAAATAATGTCCTATCATTTACAATTATATACTAAAATGCTTAAAGACACAATGTTTAAATGTCTAAGAGATACTTTAATAACATCCATAGATTAGAAGTGTGAGGGCTATTTAAGAAACAAAACTTAACATATATTACAAATTACTGAAGTTGGGTAACTGGTACAAGGGGTACATTACACAATTATCTCAACTTTTGTAGCCTTTTGAGAATTTTTTTAAAAGATCTTATTAATTTATTTGAAAGAGAGACAGCATGATCAGTGGGTGAGGGGGAGAGGGAGAAGCAGACTCCTTGCTGAGCAGGAAGCCCGACATGGGGCTTGATTCCAGGGTCTGACCTGAGTCAAAGCCTGCTGCTTAACCAGCTGAGCCACCCAGGTGCCCCAACATTTTGAGGATTTTTTATTAAAAAGGTAAAATTAAAAAGTGTTAAATGTAAGAGAAGAAACTTAAATTAGTTGTCCTTATTTTAACTACCCCTTGAAATAAGATGATATATATTTTTGGGGCACCTGGGTGACTCAGTGGGTTAAAGCCTCTGCCTTTGGCTCAGGTCATGATCCCGGGGTCCCGGGATTGAGTCCCACATCGGGCTCTCTGCTCAGCAGGCAACCTGCTTCCTACTCTTTCTCTGTCTGCCTCTCTACCTACCTGTGATCTCTGTCAAATAAATAAATAAAATCTTTTAAAAAAATTTAAAAATGATGGTATATATTTTTAATAACAGGAAATAAGTTTCAATGTTCACCAAGTAAGTTGCAAAACCAAGTTTAGAAAACAAAGTTTCCTAGAACCAATGCATGACTCCCTACACGTTCTATTATCACACACACACACAGCTAGTGAACTAAAGACAACAGATTTAGACTAATAAAGACTTAGATTCTTAAGAAAATTGGTGGAACAGTCTTAGACACTGTTAATACTAGTAAAAGAGTCCATGAAATAAAACTTGATGTTTTCTGTTTTATTCACCTATTACTTAAAAGGCTTAAGTTTTGTAAACACATTTTCCTTTTATCTGTCATAATCATTTTAAAAAATTATTCACTGAATATTTTTGAAGGAAAAATGAATCTGAAAAGCAACACTGTTCTGACAGTTCACAATTATATAGCTCAACCCAGGAAGTGGGTTAATGTCTTCTTAATGTTGCAGCCACTTTCCTGTCTAACAGTGCCGCATTACTGATTTAAAACTACAGAACTATGTGTTACTCAGAAAATGAAATGTTTCTATCAAAAAGATATCCTGAGAAAATTGATTCATTATGCCAGCATTTTACAGTACTTTCAATCGTGTTTTAATATTAAGAATACTGCTTTCCTTGAATTATGTTCAAAACAAAATATTCAGAAGTGTTTAAAGCTATTGTAACCACTTGCTGTAGGTGAATCCAGGGAAAATGTCTTTTAAATGATGAAGTGCATGCTTCATCTACAATTTATCAAAAGACATAGAGTGAGAAAGATGAATGGATTGACTTGGACAGCTAAAAGCCTATAGTCTGTTTTCTTCTGATGCAATAATAACACTGATGATTTAAAGAAAAATAATAACACTGATGATTCTTCATTACTCTTAAGTGCTTAAACCTTTTAAGGAAAGAGGGGTAGATAGGATAACCAATACAGAGACAGCTCTTTTAGATGCTGCACCAATAATTTGTCAGTAAATAGTGTAATACTGGTTTCAGAAGTAGAATTTAGTGATTCATGACTACATAAAACACCCAGTGCTCATCACAATAAGTGCCCTCCTTAATCCCCATCACCCAGTTAGCCCATCAACCATCCATCTTCCCTCCAGAAACCCTCAGTTTATTCTGTGTAGTTAAGAGTTCCTTACGGTTTGCTTCCCTCTCTTCTTTTTGGTTCCCTTCCCTTGTGTTTAGCTGATTTGTTTCTTAAATTCGACATGAGTAAAATCATATGGGGTTTGTCTTTCTCTGATGGACTTATTTCGATTAGCATAATACACTCTAGCTCTATCCACATTGTTGAAATAACAAGAGTCCATTCTTTTTGATGGCTGAGTAATATTCCATTTTACACACACACACACACACACACACACACACACACACACCACACCACATCTATCATCTATCTATCTATCTATCTATCTATCATCTATCTTATCTAAAGAAGATGTGGTATACATACACTTATCAGTCAATGAACATTTGGACTCTTTCTGAAATTTGGCTATTGTTGATAATGCTGCTATAAACATCAGAGTGCAAGTCCTCCTCTGAATAAGTACTTTAGTATCTTTTGGGAAAATACCTAGTAGTGCAATTGCTGGGATGCAGGGTAATTCTATTTTTTTTAAAACATTCTTTTTTTAAATATTTTATTTATTTGACAGAGAGAAATTACAACTAGGCAGAGAGGCAGGCAGAGAGAGTAGAGGAAGCAGGCTCCCTGCGGATCAGAGAGCCCAATGCAGGACTCGATCCCAGGACCCTGGGATCAGGACCTGAGCTGAAGGCAGAGGCTTTAACCCACTGAGCCACCCAGGCGCCCTGGGTAATTCTATTTTTAACTCTTTGGAGAACCTCCAAATTAATTGTCTAAGTACAGAAGAAGTATTTCAAGTAAAAGTGGGCTGCAGTGTAAGAGAGAACAAAATTTGAGCTTTTCAGCCTAACTTAAAACCAGTCACAGGAAATGTTTCAGAAACACTGCTATCCTGAAAGGCCTAGTCATATATTTTTAAAAGTGTACCTTTCAAGAAACATTAATGTAATTTATCTGCAGCATAAGATAGCATTACTCTAGGTTTTTGGGTTTCATTTTCCAGAGAAAAAACTAAGGCACCAAGAGGAAAACATTTTTTCACTCCAGCTTCTAAGTGAGATAACAGTAAACAGAAAAATATGGTAAATGCATCCCATTTCCTTCTAATTCTTTATTATGTACATGTTACACATGTGTATATATAAGTATATATTTAATCATGATTTTATAAGAAAGTTTACAGGATATAATTAATATGTCACATAAGGAAATTGTTCTATATATCATTTTTTAATTAGTATTTTTAAGGAGTATTCTATGACCTACAGCATAATTTAAACCACATAATATAAAATACTAGAAAATGAAAATTCTAGAATCTTTAATTTTGTATCTATAAAATGCTACTAGTTCCTTTAACCCTTAGATAACATGTATATTTTTAGAACCCTGTGCACTGTTGGTGGGAATGCAAGCTGGAACAACCACTGTGGAAAACAATATGGAGGTTCCTCAAAAAATTAAAAACAGAATTACCATATAATCCAGTAATTCCTCTACTGCGTATTTATCCAAAGAACACAAAAGCACCAATTCAAAAAGATATATGCAACCCTATTTTTACTGCACCATTATTTACAATAGCTAAGCTATGGAAACAACACAAGTGTCCATCATAAGATGAATGCATAAATATGTATTATGCATATACAATGAAATATTCCTCCACCATAATGAAAGAATGAAATCTTGCCATTTGCAACAAAGTGGATGGACCTAGAGGGTATGATACTAAGTGAAATAAGTTAGTCAGGAAGACAAATATCATATGATTTCACTTAAATATATAATTGAAGAAACAAAACAGATGAACAGAGGGAAAAAAAGAGACAAAGCAAAAAATCGAGTTTTAACTAGGGAGAACAAACAAATGATTGCCAGAGAGGGGAGGTTGGTGGGGGGGGAATGGGTGAAATAGGTGAAGGGGATTAAATTAATAATAGTAATAATAATAATAATCACACACAAAAAAGATGAAATAGTGACAATTTACCAGATGTTTCACTCTATAGAAAATATTTACTTATTTACATTTTCTTCTTGTTTTAATTGTGACTCTGAATATTTACTTTTAAATTTAAATAAATTAAATTTGTACATGAAATTCTATACACTTAAAACAAGTAAATAAGAAACTTAAAAAAAAGTCTTAGTATCTTCACTAAGGCAATTATTTCTCATTGTTTATGACCTAACAAGTTATGGAGCATTTTGCATAGGATCAGAGAATTTAAGATTTTTCAATCCTTTTAAACACTTGCAAAATAAGAGTAGCAACAAGCATTAATCACTCAAAATTTGTAAATTGAAGGAAATTATCTTTGAGTCAGATTTATTTAAATATCTAAATAAAAATTATAGAAGTGTACTGAGTTCTTTTTCCCTTACAGATTAATAATTTAGATTTAATGAAGGTAAATCCCTGGAAGAAAGGGTAAAAAATAAGAGGTCAGTCTCTCGGCGGCACCTGGGGGGCTCATTGGGTTAAAGCCTCTGCCTTCGGCTCAGGTCATGGTCCCAGGGTCCTGGGATCCAGCCCTGCATCAGGCTCTCTGCTCATCAGGGAGCCTGCCTCCCCTTCCTCTCTCTCTGCCTGCCTCTCTGCTACTTGTGATCTCTATCAAATAAGTTAAAAAAAAAAAAAAAGTCAATCTCTCAATCCTGGTAAAGTGTCTTTAAAAAGTAAAGACAACATAAGCTACATGAAACAACTAAATCATCTTGGTGTCTATTTGGAAGGCCTTCTTAATGACCAGTTTGGGCAATTAAAATGATTACCCAATTGACTAGTTTTCACTCCTGTGATTTTTTTTTTTAAGATTTTATTTATTTGACAGACAGAGATCACAAGTAGGCAGAGAGGCAGGCAGAGAGAGAGAGGAGGAAGCAGGCTCCCTGCTGAGCAGAGAGCCAGATGTGGGGCTCCATCCCAGGACTTTGGGATCATGACAGGACCCGAAGCCAGAGGCTTTAACCCACTGAGCCACCCAGGCGCCCCCACTCCTGTTATTTTTCAAGCAGGCATTCCAACCCAGAGGCTTTTAGGCTAACAAATTCTTCCACTTGGAAGTATTTTGCCCAAGGACAGATTAAAGTAAAAATAATTAAGCTGTACACTTTAAATAGCATTACTACTAATTCCTCCTTTGGCCTATAAATGAGATCTTTTATAATAAAAAAGAAGAAAAATGTGGGAATAAAGAGAATGATTTCCATTTTTGTCGTTAATTTAAAATTCAATGCTTTACTCTCTCTACATGTTAATATGCATTTATCTACATTTCAAACTCTGACACTTTGCATCTACCTTCTTATAATTGATTTAATTAAGATTTTAAAAATCTATAACATTCAAAAATTCTATAAAATGCCATGCTCTGCTCTAACTTACCATTGCCACAAGTCATTTTTTCCTATATTTTAGTGTCATTTGCCATGCATTTTAAGATATTTAAATAACATTCATATTAAAGATAAATGTTTGGAGAAACACTGTTTGAAGAAGCTATGCTATCATATATCCTCAAAGTGTTTTTCATGTTGGTTAGTTATAAACTTTATTTAGCTATTTCCATGAGCTAGGAGCAACATTTTGACCACTCTACTCAATATGGCTTAAATAGCAAGAACACCTGCACAAAGTTATATATTTTCCATTTGCTCAGAAAAACAAAACAAAACATAACTTAGTAATGAGAGGGTGTCAATGAATTATGAATAACTTCTGTGTAAATGAAGGCAATATAATCAGCTCCCTTGTACCAGACAGGTATTATGTTTTTCCACAAGGATTCATTTTAGTTAATTTAAATTGAATCATTAAGCATCACAATTTGGCACCTGCCAGAAAGATGACAAAAAAATAAGCAGCTACAATTGTTCAAGGACATGTTCTGAACTATTCAGTATATAAATTATCTCTTAGCATTCATATTAGATAACAAAAGTTTCTCCTTTGAACTGGGTTTTGATAACTAACTGTTGGCTTTAATATTACCCAAATGTTAACGCCAATTTTAAGTCATTGAAAAAGTCATTAAATAAGCAGTATTTCTTAATGAATACAATTTGAGGCATTAAATAGAATATATAATAAGAAAGGAAATATTCAGCATCCATACACAATGATTAGGTAATAGCCTGCACATAAATAAAATTGAACTTTCTTTAAATACTTTTGGCAAATTATAGTATTGTCACACTCTCTATCTTAACCTTCAGCTTCTCACGTTAGCCCTGATGCTAAGCACTATGAATGGCCTTGGGATACTTTCATAATAACATAGAATACTGATGATCCTGTAATGAAGCAAAAAAAAAAAAAAAGTCCTAAACTAAGTATATAGTTTCTGGGGAATAGAACAGGTGTAAAGAACTAACTCTACAACTATGAGCAAATTATTATTCTGTGAAATGAGTGAACGTGTCAGGATTGTCTCAAAGAACACTTCTAGTGCTAACAGTATATTATTCAAACTAAATGCAAATACCTTATAGGTAGATATAGAGATTTATGGTGTCTTCCTTATCTCTCAGGCATGAGCAGTTCATATAGACATGATCAACTCAAAAATTAACGTATTGTATATGTTACATTGCATTTCTGATTCATGTAAGGTCTATTTTCCAATAGATACATTGCATTTTATGTGAATCATGCCATAACTTTTCATGTTCAAGTACACCTTATTTTCAGTTCCAAATATTTCATAATTGGTTACTTTCAATATTCTGTGTGAATTTCAAACAGAAAGGAAGGAAAATAGTAAAGGAAAAGGATGTTAGCCCAGAGAAAAGACTAAAAAAAAAAAAATTAATCAAAGAGTAGGTTTGGCACAGCAGGGAGGAAACATTAGGGAAAGCACCACAAGAATGAACAAGGCTTGATCTTGGTACTCTTGATCTTTTGAAATGAAGTCTTTCGCTAAGCCAACAGTATGTGTAAACTGATATATCTTCCTACTTCTGATGCTGCAGGTGACCCAGGGAAATGCTTTCATCATATTATAACCTGGGATTTAAAAGTCACTGGGATCATATCTGTGGTCACTTGAGCATCTGTACCAATAGCTCTTGCTTAGATACCTGGAATAAAAATCCCAACTATATATTTTGCTCCCCAATTTCTCTGTAATTGCATTTTGACTTGAGAGCTTTTCTTTCCCACTCCCTTGCTTACTTTGTGAACATATGAGTCAGAGAAAGAAAATAAGGAAGCCACCTAATACAACCAATAATAATACAAGACAACTTAAAAAAATGTTAGCAGAAGAAGGACGTGTTCCATTTCCAGATGGGGGTTACTCAGACTTGTATGAGCATGGATTCATGAAATGTAACTAGGTCACCAAAAGATACAAGACCATCAGAATCTAATCATTCTTGAGGTCACATGTTTGAAACAATTCTTTTCTTTAACATTTATATTTTAAGGTCAGCTTCTAAGATTATCTACGCTCAACTAAACAAACTCTTCTTACTTCCTGTCTCAAAAATCGCCTCGGAAAGACTTAGATAAAACTCATATCACACCATCCTTAATTACTGTTTGGTTCAGTTGCCTGTGACTTTTTTCATTATAATACTACTATCCTCAAACTGGTCAGTACCTGGAGGGACTGACAGGGGGTTAGCCCAGCTCAGTTTTAGTCATTTACTCTAATAGTTGATTCAATGACATTATTTACTCACCTCATTAGTTTGCTTTCAAAAATAAACACATTGAAGCCTCATTCTCCTTTCTTCAAGATTTCTACTAATTTTTGTTTGCTTCTTCTAGTTCATATAGTCTGCCTAGCTTATTAACTTAAAAAAAGAATATTTCATTTCTTTGGATTAAACTTAATTGTGTGTCTCTCCTTCAGTGTAAGAGTTTGCTACTCTGAATAATAGACCAGTGCAATTAGTAGTGAGTTGACAGAAGATACCACATCCAAGTAAAATCATTGCCACACAAGTTCCTTTACATGTTTCCTCCCACTTAGCCTATGATCGTCCCTAAAAAATGCAAAGCTTTATTGAGATATCAGTTTTGAAAACGGTGCAGAGTACAACACTGTAAGAAATTGAAGATTTTGGCATTGATCCATTTGCCTAAATTTGAATTAGTTTACATTTCCGGTACTGTCTCTCAAGGTAATGAGCCTAGTAATGTCATATTTTTATAACACTTCTGTGATGACAAACTTTCATTTGTATAAAATAACTACGGCCAAAACAGACTTCAGGATTTGCAAAATCCACATTTACTTGATTCATTTAATTCCTTATTTTCAAGATTTTGATCCAAATCACTTCTTAGTCTTCAAAATTTTAGTCATATATATTAGCAGGAAAAAAATTGGTATGTTCAAATATAATTGTATCAGTTTTTAAAATCTTAATAAATAAATAAATAAATATGATGTCAACTGTTTTTACAAAGATGATATTTTTAACTCTCCCTTATAATCTCACTCAAAATAAGCGATGTTTAAAAATTTAATGATGAAAACAAGGTTATCTTCAATAAGAAAAAGTGTCTTTATCCATTCATCTGTTGATGGACATCTAGGTTCTTTCCATAGTCTGGCTATTGTAGACATTGCTGCTATAAACATTCGGGTACACGTGCCCCTTCGGATCACTATGTTTGTATCTTTAGGGTAAATATTGGGAGGGAGACAAACCATAAATGACTCTTAATCTCACAAAACAAACTGGGGGTTGCTGGGGGGAGGTGGGATTGGGAGAGGGGGAGCGGGCTATGGACATTGGGAAGGGGAGGCAAACCATAAGAGACTATGGACTCTGAAAAACAACCTGAGGGTTTTGAAGGGTCAGGGGTGGGAGGTTGGGGGAACAGGTGGTGGGTGATGGGGAGGGCACGTTTTGCATGGAGCACTGGGTGTTGTGCAAAAAGAATGAATACTGTTACGCTGAAAAAATAAATAAAAAAAAAAAAAGAAAAAGAAAAAGTGTCTTTAAATTTTATAATAAAAAGTGGAGAATAATGCCAAATCAAATGTTCATGATGAATATTTATAACCTTTTATTAGGTTTTTGAAAATCACATTTGAGCATTATAATACTGATCACTTAAAAAATTAAAATTTTGATGGAGGAAAACACAAGTTGGCAGATCTCAATTACATGATTTCAATGTTTCTTTTTTATAAGAAGGCTTAATCTATCGAAGCCAAGATCATCAGTTTTTCTTCACTTTTATTCTCATCTACAAAGACACAACTCCTTAGGTGAGGAGATGAGTTTAATCAAATGTAATGCAGTTAATGTGTTGGTGCTGATCTGTCAACATGATACCTTCCAAGGTACTCTGTGAGAGTGACAAAGGAAATGAGTATTGAATAGGAAATTGAGCTTTGTCCTGTTCTCCTCTCCATTCCCCCTCTGGTCACCCAGGTCTTCTCTTAATCATCTGTTGCAAATCCTTCTCAAGACCTTCACATTTGCAGTTGTCTCTGCCTGGAATGCTTTTCTACCACATACCCATTTGGCTATCTAGTTCTCTCATTTCTTTCAGGTATAAATAATTTTTGTCTAAGTATTTCTCACTGCCTAACTTAGCATATATTTACATGTCTTGTTTAGTCTGCCTTCCCACTAGATGTAATCTTGCATAAAGGCAGGGATTTACTGCTCTATTTTGACAAGAGAAGGGAGATAAAAAAATGTTTTATGGCTATAAGGAGACAAAGAAAAGAGGAAAGGGGAGAGGCAAGGACAGAGAAGTGGAATCTTAAATTCTTTAAGGTGGTAAGAAATTGCATAATATGATTTCGTGGGAAAATAAAACTTCCTTGGCTTTCTCAGTGCCTCTGAAAAAAGCCCTAGCCTCCTGAGACACAGAAATGCATACACTATAACTATAGAGATTATTTGCTTTCACTTTCCTCAGAAACATTGTACTCTTCATATATCATGCAAATTAGATCCATAGCCACTTTCTGGCTAGTTTCTCTGATCTGAAAGGATAATACAACTTCTCTAAGAAGCCAAATAGCAGATGGACCAAGTCCTTATGTTACGCCACAAGGTGCAAGAAAGATGACTCCTATCTCAAAATGTCAAAAGTGAGGAATCTCAAAATTGGGACAAATTTCTGGGCCTTAAAAACATGATATTCAGGGGTATCTGGGTTGTTTAGTCAGTTGAGTGACTGACTCTTGGTTTCAGCTCAGGTCATGATCTCGAGGTTGTAAGATCAAGCCCCACATCCAGCTCCATGCTCAGCAAGGAGTCTGCTTGAGATTCTCTCCCTCTCCCTGTCCCTTTGCCCCTTCCGTTATTTGCACATGTGCACACTCTCCCTCTAAAATAAATAAATAAATCTTTGAAAAGAAAAACAGCTGTTGACATCGAGTCTTTATCTGGCCCTTGAAAAGATGTATTTATACTCTAAAAGGTTAGGATGAGAAACCAGGATCATTTCCATACAAGTCTCAAAAGAGAAAAAAAAAATTATTTTCTTTCTCCTTTTGGGAAGGAAAGTTGGTAGCTCTCTCCATTCTATATATAAATGAAAAAATCTTTTCCTCTCTATTCTTGTCTATGGGATGTAACCTGTTTCCTACTTTGAAAGATTCCATTGGCTCTCATTGTTTTGCTACAGGTCTAGATATGGGTGACAAATTCTTCTTTATTTTTTTAAGACTTTATTTATTTATTTGACAGAGAGAGAGATCACAAGTAGGCAGAGAGGCAGGCAGAGAGAGAGGGGGGAAGCAGTCTCCCCACTGAGCAGAGAGCCCAATGCAGGGCTTGATCCCAGGACTCTGAGACCAGGACCTGAGCCGAAAGCAGAGGCTTTAACCCATTGAGCCACCCAGGCACCCCTGGGTGACCAATTCTTAACTACTACTCTGACTATCTAGTTATAAGTATCAATAAAGAACTCTTTTTCCTTGACCTGGTGTCTTGCATTTCTGTAATATTCATATATAAAAAGTATATAGCTCTGCAAGTGGGGTAATATCTCAGAATTCTTGACAAAAGAGATACGGAGTCTGATAATATTAAATGTTGATGAGAGCAAAGAAATTCTTGTGACCAAGTAATATGTATTTCACATAGCTCTCTAGATTAATATAAAGAACAGAGAAAATAGGTGACCACATATTAATATGAGGCCCTGTGTGCCCCACTGGAAGAATTCTCTCAGCAGCCAAGATAAAGCAGTTTCAAACATGAAAGAAAAAAGGGTCATTTACACTTCAGCATAAATCCTAAGTTTAAAAAAAAAAAAGATTAGACTCATGACAGAATAAATCTTTCCTTTTAAAGTTCAGGTATAACAGCCTATTAGGTAATTACTTTGATATTAAATGTCTATAATTTCCATTTCCATGATAGCTTATAATGACTGAGAGAAAGAATGAGGAAATACCGATGAAGTCTGTCATTATGTATTTACATAGTCAAAAAAAAACAAAAACAAAAACAAAAACCCTACAACTGGAGTTCATAAAATGTTAATTCATATGAATTAATGTTTTGGCTTTTCCCTTTTCTTTTCTTCTGTAAAAAAAAATCCTCAGGGAGGGATGGAAAACACGACCACTGGGACTTCTCAATTTAAAAGCTATTACTTGAAGAGTCTATGGGGAGGGTGGCTTCGGAAGTATTTTCCTGTATTTGTCAATTTGTTTTCTTTCTTATTTTCCAAACTAAGCAATTGGAAATGTGGAAAGGGAAATAAAATATTGCGAAGCCCAGCTGTCTATGGGACACATGTTTATGTCAGTCATCACACTCATGATCTATTGCAGTAATAAATCAAAAGAACCACACTAGTTGTGTAATTTATTACAGCAGTAGATCAGCAGGGTGAGGCCTCCAGGAGCTGAGTTACAGACATGAACCTTGCATCATTGCTTTTATTTACTTCCTCTATTTAAGTTTGATATAAGAAGACAGAGTGGGAGGACCTAAGGTCAGAATTGAAAACTCCTGTATAATTTTTTAAATGGCCTTCACCATTTAAACCAAGGCAACATTATTAATTTCCTGTGACTTATTTTTCTATGGTAATTATTGATAATTAAGTTTTTCTACCTTTCAGTCAATAAAGATTGATTGAGCTGGGTAAAAATTAAATCATTCATTAAATCTGTCTCATCATGAAGCTGGGCCTGTTTTATAACACAGGAGGATTTGCAGTCAAAACCCATTCTCCAGGGTGACTGGGTAGCTCAGTTAGTTAAGCAGTTAAGAGTCTGCCTTCGGTTCTGGTCATGATCTCAGGGTCCGGGGATGGAGTCCCAACTTGGGCTCCTGATCAGTGGGGTGTCTGCTTCTCCCCCTGCCTCTTCCCCTGCTTGTGCTTATGCTCTCTCTCTCAAATAAGTAACTAAATAAATAAAATCTTAAAAAAAAATCCATTCTCCATTTCTGCATGGCCACACCCTATCTGCCCTCAGCCCCATAGTAATGCCACTATTTCCCCTTCTAGATATTCCAAGGTTTATAAAAATTAGCATATTTTGAATAACTTTGCCACATAATGTTTGAAGACTGCCTCACTACTTATATTATATATTTTGTGGTTAATAACATTTACACCTCTGCTATTAAAAGTATGGAAAGTTTAGGATAGCCAATCTCTGGAAATGAACAAACCAATTCACTAAATTGAAGTCTGCATTTTAACATTATCTCTGGAAGCACTGGCTTGTTAAATAACACATTCCCCCATCTTAGGTCTATATCATATAACTTTGGATCTAAGAATAAGACTGAAACATTTAAAACACACGAAAAATAATGCTAATGCTTTCCTAAGATAAAACTCCTGGGGAAAAGGTAACAAATATGCAAGGACAGTTTGGGAAAGATCATGGATTATATAATGATACAAGGCAAATGAAAGAACTCGGTCCTTTGTGTCTCATGGATTTCGTTTGGTTACTTCATGAAGTTAGCTAAGTTCAGTGTCTCTACTACGTCACTGGGAAAATTGAAATAATAATGGTTGTTTGGTGATAATTATGCCAAATACAGACTAGAATAGTTAGGTATCCACTAAATGGCAGCTATTATTAAAAACAAAACAGAACAAAACAAACAACTTTTATGGTTTTGAGCAGCTCAAATACACAAGAACATGGTATAAAAATTTGTAAATTTTTGGATGGTCAGAATAAAGCCAGTGACATTGTCCCTGGTCAGGGAACTATTTTCTAGTCTTCAGTTACTTAAATACTGTTGTATAAGGCATGCCCTATGTAACACATCATATCCTCCAGCCACACTGGCTTAAAGACTCATGACAACTTTTTTCTTCCCTCCCTCCCTTCCTTTTCCTTTCCTCCCTACCTCCTTTCCTTCCTTCCTTCCTTCCTTCTTTCCTTCCTCCCTCCATCCCCCCCTCCTTTTTTTCTTTCTTTCTCCTGTATTTCCTTCCTTTCTTCCTTTCTTTTTCTCTGTCTACAGTTGATGTTATCAAGTACTTCATATAAGCGTTGTGGTTTCATTTTGTGCCCGTGCCTAGAGCCTATGACTATTCCTCAGGTGGCAGGAAATTAATGACCCACGGGTCAAATCTCCAACCAAGAGTAAAGGACCAGCAGAAATGTTTGTCTCCTTCCCTCTACCCTACTTGCCCCTGGACTATTCTAAAGTGCCAGAGTTTATATGGCCTCTCTGAAGATGGTTTCAGAGATGAAATCCATTGCACCTGATACCAAGAAATAGCCAGCTTTGTAGCACACCTCTTCAGATACGCTCTTCCTCCTTCTCAGCCCATTCTCCTCTTCCTTCGCTTCTAAGTATCAGAATATAAGCTCTTCTCTCGGGCTCTTTTTTTTTTTTTTTTCCTTAAATCTGGACTGAGATAAATGTTTTCACATTTTTTTGGTCCTTATCTGAATGCAACTTCTTCTATAATTTATTTTAAATTGTTCTTTAAATTGACTCATTACCATACCAGGGAATCTAGTTATTAGTTAGAAGAAACAGAATGCAACTCTAAAAATATCTACAAAGAAATGGAAACAATGCTATCAAATTATAATTAGATACTATTACCCACCAAATTTTAGTCTGAGTTTTCTTTCTCCTGTTTCCCTCTTCCATCTCAGTAATAGACTATGTGTCACAGGGGTGTTAAATATATACTAGCAACACAATTAATCTTTCTTCCCAAGTCGATCAGAAGATTAAAACAGAATTAAGAAGAGGACTTTTCACACTATTGCATTAACATTAAATTGATGCTGTTTCTGTGTACCACTTGATATCACTGATAAAGTCCCACATTTGGAGGGAAATGCGCTAGGCACTGTGAAGACCAAGAATTTGATGATTCCTATGCAAATCTGTCCAGAAACTCTAATCAGGTAAGAGAAACCCAAACTGTAACTTGAAAAAAAAAAAAAAAGATATTCACATTTAGTATGTATTTGACTGCCTATTGAGTAAACTCCTTATGTTTATAGTAGCCTATGATAGCGAATCCAAATTCTGACTAAGCGCAAAAATCAAGTGGAACTTTAAAACTGAGATCCACATCTCATTCAGGAATTCTCATTTAAATTGTTCTTGGATGAGGCTTAGTCATCAGCATTATACAAAAGTTCCCCAAGGGATTATAATATGCACTTGGTGTCAAGAAATTGGTCTAAGTCTTCTAAAATATCACTGAAAAATTAAGACATATATATATATATATATCCCTTCCTGTCCAAGGAAACATTATTCAGGGGATTTATTTTGTTCAACTATTATACCCTTTAATGTCCCTACCATTCAGTAGCCTCAGAAGTAGATAGCCTGGCCGTCTGATTAGGTTTCGCTTTATAAGGTGGCCAATAGAACCCCATGAGGTGTTGCTACACTTTCCTGACTGTGCTCAGCTCCAGCTCCCAGTACTGAAAATAAACACCTGGCACTTTAGCCCTCAGTGTCTGGAATTATTATCTTATCAAGATAAACTACTGGTTATACAAGTTTGCAGCTGCTACATTAGTGATCACAGTATTCTCTTTGAATCCTGATGGAAATATTAGCCTAAGAGTCTGAAGTACTTCTTGGTTTTAAAAGTTTCTTCTTTCATGTGAATAGATGTTTAGTTTTATGTCCTTCTAAGACATACCTTTAATATTTTCCTTCCATATTTCCTATAATACCTTTAAATATTTTCCTTCCATTTTTCTTAATTATTTTTTGATCTTTAATAAATAGGTAATAACCGAGCTCATTTATCTTACTAACTTAATTTTAACTTACCTATTTTTAAATATTAGCTTGTCCTTTTGTAATTTAACAACCTAATTGAGAGTTATTAAATACATTTATATCTTGATAGCCAACCTATTTTTTGATGATTTATTTGTTAGTATGGTCTAGTAGAAATTATTTAGCATTTTGATTTTCATTAGCTCTTAAGTATTCTCAAAGCTCCTCATGTAAATAAAAGATCTTGTTACAATAGTTTTGCAAATCTTAGGGCCATGGAAAATATCTGTTTTTCATGCTAAACATTTTGTTCCTCTCAACTAAATCGAAGTAATATGTAACTTTAAAGGTTTCTCTTAATGTCTTGGCTGTTGGGAAGCTCAGAAATAAATGTATGTTTTTGTTATTCATTTATAGACATACTGTGTGTGAGCTTTTATTGTAGACTAGTTTAAATTATTTTTAAATAGTTGAAATAATAATTAGTTAATTGGCTTTCATCAGTTTGCTAGCATTCTAGATGTTTTCAAGAGTCAAACAGAAAGAAAATTAAAGATGTTGTCTCAAGCTTAAATAAATTCAAGTTGGTTTTTGTGCATGTAATAACTAATAAGATATACATTAAAATTATCTAGAGGCAGGGGTGCCTGGGTGGCTCAGTGGGTTAAAGCCTCTGCCTTCGGCTCAGGTCATGGTCTCAGGGTCCTGGGATCGAGCCCCGCATCGGGCTCTCTGCTCAGTGGGGAGCCTGCTTCCTCTTCTATCTCTGCCTGCCTCTCTGCCTACTTGTGATCTCTCTCTGTCAAATAAAAAAAAAATTATCTAGAGGCAATACAAAAATTTATCCAGAAATTCGGAGAAAAAACTCACATAACTTAATTCAGAATTTCCTGAATTTCAATATGAAACTTTTCCATTTACTAATTTCCCCTTTACACACAAATTTATTTCACCAAAAAACATAACTTTAAAGCTTTTTTGCATGCTTTCCCCTCTGTTTGATTTCCAAGCAAAATTAATCTGGAAAAAATGTTGGTGTGTTTGTGCATGCACATGCAAGATAGCTTTCCTTAGCTATCTGTTCTTTGTATCTTTGTATATGAATTTCTACAATGAGGCAGGTGGGACAGGTGGCTGCTTCTGAAAATTCTGTCTGATGCCTAACAAATTGAAAGTTTCCATGATCTACTAAATCAATCCATCAGTATCAGTATTACAGTCTGAAGGGACACCAGTTATTTTCTGGGTGAATATACTAGTTGCCCTGGATATTGACCATTTATTCTTCTCTAGAACACATCTTTTTTGAGAGAGCTCGGCTTCAGTAACACTTTAATTTGCACGACTAACCAAGCTGAACCATCACTGAAATGTATGTGGATTTAAATCAAGGGGACTGTGTTCAAAATAAATACCATTAACCTTACTGCAAAACATCATATCTTATCAAATAGGAATATCAGTTGTACAGACTTCAGAAAATTACCCTGCATGGCTGAGGCCTTCAAAAATAGTTAATCTTTGGTGTGCTGTTTTTAGGCTGTTTACTTTTTTATTTTATATAGGAAACCAGTATTTTAATTTCTCTCTTAGTTTATTAATCCATTTGCTCATTGCTTCAGCAAATATTTGCTAAATATAGCAATATACCAGACTTTGAGCCATTTGGTTTGGAAATATAGAGATGAAAATGAATTCTATACTTCAGATGTTAGTAATCCTATAGAAGAAGCAATGAGACAATTTATGATTTAATTTAATTGATATAATTCATGTTCAAACAAATGTATATGTATGTAGTGAATGAAGTCACAACTTTTTAAATTATTTTTTAATTTGCATTGTTCAAGGGGAGTTTTGTAAGATTTAGCATTTGTATGCAATTGTCCGGTACCAAGTTGCATGTAACACTTTAACTCTTCAAAATACCCCCTATGAGGCATAAACTATTAGTTCTATTTTACAGAAGAAACTAAGACTCAGAAAGATTAAGAAAATGTCCCAAATATATTAAACAATATGTCAAGGATCCAAGTTTTACATCAATATCTACCTCTATAACCTAAACTTATTAATTTCTGTCACATCATAATGCTTTTTGAAAGGTGATATGTTTTATTTTGGTGCTAAGACTATCTCTGTGAATAAAATAATCAACATGTGTGGCATCATCTTATTATACACATTAATATGTAAAAAGACGTGTCCAAAGTCTCTCCTATTTGAGTTCCACAAAATCAATGGCAAAGTCACAAAAATTGTCAGAAGAAAATGTTATACCTTGTTTAAAATATAGAAACGGTGATTCAAGAGATTAAGTTATTTGCTGAAGATCAAATATCTCTTTAGAATCAGAGTCAGGAATTAAAACAATTTCATCTAACATCAACTTCAGATTTCTTTTCGCTCTTTTCTTAGTCTTACTCAGACACTGGAATTTGGCAATATCATTTCATCATATAAACTTCATTGTATTCACTCCGTGATAACATGTATCATGTATCCATCATGGTTACATGATAAAATGCAGACAGCACAATCCACCATCTTTATTTCCACAATCTTGATGTCTTGTGGGGAACCAGTGTTTTGAAGTCTTTGGGTTCTGATGAATTATAACATAACATGTATGCTTTAATAAAACTTATCCCTAACATTTATTTTTTTAAAGATTTTTTTTTATTTAGTTATTTGACAGAGAGAAATCACAAGTAGACAGAGAAGCAGGCAGAGAGAGAGAGAGGGAAGCAGGCTCCCCGCTGAGCAGAGAGCGCGATGCGGGACTCGATCCCAGGACCCTGAGATCATGACCTGAGCCGAAGGCAGCGGCTTAACCCACTGAGCCACCCAGGCGCCCCAAACTGAGAATTTTTTTTTTTTAAGATTTTTTTTTTTATTTAGTTATTTGACAGAGATATCCCTAACATTTAAATGCACTGGCAATACATAGACATTCTGTTGTTTTAGAGATTTGTGGAACATGGTTTATATCTTTATTTACATTTTGTAAAACAATAAACATAATGCATTTCTTTTTTCTATTTTGAGTCCTTAAAAATCTATAAGCACACTGACTTTTGTTTCTGGGAAGATGCAACAGACATAATTTTTCAATTCTTCTCACTAAGTACAACTAAAACTCCTGGAAATAATATATAAAACAAATGCAAGTTGACTGAAAGGTAGAGAGAAGTAGGCAGGGAGCTAGGGAACTTGGGACTGAGGAACAACATGGTGATGAGTTCCCTGAACTTTATTTTTGCCTCATATATCCCAGATTGTAACTGAGTAAACTGGCAACTCAGAAAAGTCAATATGCACGACCAACAATGACAAAATCCTGCTCTTTCTAAGCAAAAGACTGGAAAACATTCTAACTAGTGAGGTGCTATTCTAGTCAAACACCACAAAACAAACAAACAAAAACCCAAAAACAAAACTGTGACCCCCCCACCCCAAACACACACACACACCAGCAAAGGCTAAGTGGGGAACCTGGACTTAGATCTACTATCTGGCAGTGGTGAGGTGCCCTCCCCCTTTCTACTAGGGTGGTGTCAGAAGAAGCCTCGTGCAGAATCAGAACTTTTAGCATCATCCAGGAATAATGAAGCTAATCCACAGTGCTGACAGAAAAGACCAGCTGGGATACTATAACTTCCACCATCCCTATCCAGAAGTAAAGAGGACAAACAATCATGCCTCGGTGTCAACAGAGTCTGAGTGCGGAAACTTGGCTTCTACCTCCACTTGGCAGTAACAAGGCAAGACCTCACCTATCTCTCCCATAATGATACCAGGGAAAGTCAGTTAAAACTGAAGGCTTAAATTAGATGCAAAATTTCATACAATAAAACAACAACATCCAGGTTAAATGAAGAATCACTCATCATACCAAGAACCAGGAAGATCTTAAGAGATCTAGTCTGGGTAACAGTGTATTTCTATTTTTTCCATTAATATATAATAAATCTTCCCATGGAATACACATTTTATGTCATCATTTTAATGTATGCATAGAATTCTATTGTTTTATTCTCATTTTTATCACATTTCTGTTTAGTCATTTACTATTCCTAAAGATTAGAAATTTAGGGGTGCTTGGGTGGCTCAGTGGGTTAAAACCTCTGCCTTTGGCTCAGGTCATGATCCCAGGGTCCTGGGAAAGAGCCCCACATGGGACTCTCTGCTCAGCAGGGAGCCTGCTTCCCTTCCTCTCTCTCTCTGCCTGCCTCTCTGCCTACTTGTGATCTCTGTCTGTCAAATAAATAAATAAAGTCTTTAAAAAAAAAAAGAAAGTTAATAGAAATTTAGTAAATTCAGATTATAATTTGAATATTCATGTCCAAGTACACTTAAAATATATAAAAGTCAATACTGATACAATAATCTGGATATTAAATTGTATTTCTTGAATTCAGAGAAGTGTCAAAGACAATTAAACACCTGAGTTTCCAGTAGCCCTTTAGGATTCATTAGTCAATGGGTTTATTTGTAATATATTGGACTGCAATACCTGTAACATAAGTTCTGTATAGTCCATTGGCTAATCTGTTAGAATTAAAGTTCACAGAATGCTTCTGGTAACTAACAGTCATTCTGTTTTTGGTCTATGGTCCATATAGCTATTAATAGGTGCAGAATCCCATGTAGTTGAGGCATTCTAGATAAAACAGAAAAGATAATTTCCTGTCAAGAAACCTTTCCTCACATCTCACTTTAAAACAATTTCTCATCTTAATGGTTCTAAATGGAAGCAGTTCCATGCCTTCTGGGAGTTTTGGAAAGTACTGGTTGTGATTTTACTTGACTGTAGCATGGGAATTGGGTAGAGAGGTGGGAAGCATTGACTAGGAAATTCAGTGCTTAGGGACCAGGAATCTGGTTGCACCATGCGATAGAAGGCAATGCTGTACAATGAAGTAAGACTCAGCCAAGTTTCACATGTCTTACAAGATTTTTTACAAAGGTGAAAAATCTATTTACAGTTATGGAAATCTAGACTTTAACTACATTTTACATATACAAAAAGTATTTTTAACAGAGCCCTTTCTTATATGCTTATTATTTTTCAAGGAATGGAATTTCTACATAAATTGAAGGATAATGCCATTGTGTTTAGATAATTATCAGGAATTTATTACTAATTTTAAAGAACATTTGATCATTTCTTTACATATTTCTCCCTTAGTTTGTACATTTACATATTGAGCTATATCCTCTTTTATATAAATTACTTTATATATGTTCTTTATTTTAAAATTCAGGTATTAAATTGAGCTTAGAAAATTTATAAAGATAGATAAAATGCAAAAATTTCATTTTAGAATAGGAATGGGAAAGTTACAGAACATTTTTTACAGTTAAAAAAAGGGACAGTGCCTCTAATAGATAGTTGGAAAATTTACTAGTTATCATTAGATACCACAATCAGAAACATTAGAAATTAATGTTGCTTTTTTTGGGTCTTGGTTTCCAAGTCTACAGATTGTTCCAGTTAGTGGTGGCACTAAAACCTATTTTGTAAGTTTCAGAGTCTACACCTCTATAGATTTTATACTACCATTAAAATGATGCTTTCAAAAAGAGTAGATATCATAGCCATAAGTACAGATTTGGAAGAAAGAAAGAATAAAAAGGAAGGAAGGAAGGAAAGAAGGATGGAAAGAAGGAAGGAAGGAAGGAAGAAAAAGAAAGAAAGAAAAAAGTGATAGATGTCTTTATTCATTTATGGAATGAAATAGCTGATTCTGTAAGTAGAAAAGAAATATATGGTACTGGGGCTCCTGGGTGGCCCAGTGGGTTAAAGCCTCTGCCTTCAGCTCAGGTCATGATTCCAGGGTCCTAGGATCGAGCCCCACATCGGGCTTTCTGCTCGGCAGGGAGCCTGCTTCCTCCTCTCTCTCCCTCTCTGACTGCCTCTCTGCCTGCTTGTGATCTCTGTCTGTCAAATAAATAAATAAATAAATAAAAATCTAAAAAAAAAAAGAACTATATGTTACTATAAAAAGTAAAGTATCTAATATCCTTGTGATCAATATTACTCACAATTGACAAATTTTAAAAATTTGTTTTTCTATTTTTTACTCAAGAGAGTTCATATCATCAGAATGTGTTTGTAAGGAAGAAGGTTATCCCATGTCTTTCTCATTCTAAAGATAAATCTTAAGACTTATTATTTTTTCCAGGAAATATGCTCTGGGAAAAAAAATATAAAACAAAACAAAAACAAAAACAAACAAACAAAAAAAAAACTTTGCACAAAGCTTCTAAAAGAGTGTCAAAAATAAGAAACATCAGCAATTGCGATTTCTAGGAACATGAACAACATCACTTTTGGAAAGGTTTGTGCCACTCAGGTAGCTGGGGCCTTCCAAGAAATGATTAACACTTACAGTGTAACTGCAGGGAGAAAGGCTATAATCACCCTGTCTTAGCCCCTGTCAATATTAGTTATTGTTTCAGCTCTAGGAAAAACAAAGATGACAGATACAGAACAGAAATAAAAATGAACAGAATGAAATCACTGTTTTTTTTCTTTTTATTTCCTTTTTTGGGGGGCGGGGAGTTCTAATAACTCATCAGTCGGGAAGATTAAATTGTATATTGTTAAGCAGAGAATGCTTTTCTTAATAAGAAAAACCAAAAAAAAAAAATACTGCATTTTTATCAGTACAAGTCATATTTAAACCATGTGTGGTTCTATTTTATTATGACCTCACCATAAGATGAAATCAAATATTAAAACCTGAGTTTGATAGAAAAAAATTAAACCTATGAATGGTTTTTAAGCTAAATATTAGTAGATAACTAATTAGAAAAGGTAAAATGTATTTTTAAAACACATCTCCTTTTTCTGATACCTTTTTCGATTTTCTAAAGGATTTGTTTTCATTATGTATTGATTAATAATGGATTACATAATTTTCCCTTAATAAATGAAGTGATTTGTATGTAGTATACTAGTATTTTTTGAATTTCTACAGCACCATCTTTAAAAAAAGTTATCTTATCACAACACTATGCTATATTTCTCATTTAAGATTTATAATGTGCATGAGAAGATTAAAAGCTTTAAGGTATAATATGCTAAATAAGCCTATTAGACATAGTTTAAACCATATTTTCAAAAATGTACATGGTCACAGTTTAATTCCTATGGATATTCAAGAGAAGACAAATTCCTCAAGCACCCTTTGGGAGAACCACGGCATTGTAACTGAATTTGTGGGCTTACAATATCCAGATTTATAAGAATCTCTCCAAGCTTTATCAATTAACTACATATAGGTTGCTTCCTTCTCATTAAAGAAGATGCACTCTCAAATAATTCAAACTGTAACATCAAACTTCTTTCCAATCGGTGAGCTCCCCTTGGAATATTTGATATCTCGCTTTCTCTCTCCCCTCCCTCTTTCTCTCTATTGCATTTCTTCTCTACCGTCACCTGTTTCACCCAAACTTAAAATATAATAATAATAATAATAATATCACACACAACAATATAAAGGAAATGATCTTTTCTGAAATTATTTCTCTGGCCACTCATTAATTTTGCTTTGTCTCAGCCCTTTTTGACTTTATAAGTTGAACAATATTTTTTCTCTTCTTATATTCCATGGTCAGCATCTAAATGTTTCGTATAATCTTTAAAGCTTCATAACTTTACTTTCTACTTCTTAAATATCATTTTTTAAAATATTTTATTTATTTATTTGACAGACATCACAAGTAGGCAGAGAGGCAGGCAGAGAGAGAGAGAGAGAGGGAGAAACAGGCTCTCTGCAGAACAGAGAGCCCGACGCAGGGCTCGAACCCAGGACCCTGAGATCATGACCTGAGCGGAAGGCAGAGGCTTAACCCACTGAGCTACCCAGGTGGCCCACTATCATTATTTTTAATCCTATGGTTTTCCCCTGTGACACATTTCTGCAGTACCTTTGCCAAAATATAAAAAATAAAATTCATTATGTTGGTTTGTTGACTTGTTTGAAAAAAAAGTATATACAAATTCTAAGGAAATATGTCAATTACATTAATATGGTTGCCCGGGGGCGCCTGGGTGGCTTAGTGGTTTGAGCTGCTGCCTTCGGCTCAGGTCGTGATCTCAGGGTCCTGGGATCGAGTCCCGCATCGGTCTCTCTGCTCGGCAGGGAGCCTGCTTCCTCCTCTCTCTCTCTGCCTGCCTCTCTCCCTACTTGTGATCTCTATCTGTCAAATAAATAAATAAAATCTTTAAAAAAAAAAAATATGGTTGCCCGAGGGGAACACAATAGGAGTGAACAATGAAGATAATAGGAAACACACACACACACACACACACACATACACATGATCCTGACACAGACCAACCAACAGAAATTAGAATGCACTCAACTAGCTACACAGGAATTTTTCAGATAAGAAGAATTTAGCTTCTGTGGGGATCTAAGAAGAAATCTGTTCTAAAAGGTATTCTTTGATTTCTAAGACTTCAACTCAGCTGAACAGGAACATTTCAAATTTAGTATTGATTCTGGTCATACTTTTTTAACATATGCTAGTTAAAAAGATATAAGTGGGAAAATAAAAAATCCCAGGTGGATAGGATATTCAGAAAATTGTTCTGCTCTTTAAACAGTTATCATGTAATAGAAGCATTTTTAGAGTTAGCATGATGCTATATACTCCTAGAATTTTTTTTTTTAAAGATTTTATTTATTTATTTAACAGATGGAGATCACAAGTAGGCAGAGAGGCAGGCAGAGAGAGAGAGGAGGAAGCAGGCTCCCCGCAGAGCAGAGAGCCCGATGCGGGGCTCGATCCCAGGATAATTGATGACTTAGCTCTCACTTAGTAACTCTCAGTCTCATAGTTCTATGGATATCTTAGTAATAGATTATAAAAACAGGTAATTAATCATGAAAAGAGGCTCAAAACTATAGTAGGTATCCAGAAATTTAAGTCAACCTAAAAAATGGCATTCAAGATATTCTGTTTACAAAATAATGATTAAAACATAACACACAGTGGTTAATATATAGAAATGAGTGGTAATTCCATGGCACTAACCATGAACAGTATCGCATAGCAACCACAGAATTCTGATAACTGGCAAAAGAATAAGATAATTTTGGACACATACACATACTTTTATCCAATGAACATGATAAAGTAAGAGAACACGAAGGTTGAAAGTAAAAAAAAATTGAGTCTTATGTATTATTGGAGGATGGATTATACCTACCCATGAAAAAAATACTTCAGTGTTTTCTTTACATTTCAAATTATAATGGTCAGGTCACTACAGAGGGCCGTCTAACCAAGCAATTTTCTTAGGCTATACTGTTATTAAAATAAATGAAAGCATAAAGAACTCCCTTTTTTTGGTAAAAGTTCACTCAATTCCTAAATCCTTGTGCACCTATAGAAAGGTCAGATCCTGTTTCCTTACTTGCATGGAGACTTGCCTCATGTCCTTTGTATGTAAAAGTATTGTACAAAGTAAATTAACTCAATCAAAGTGGTAATGACTGTCTTGAAAAATGACAATTCTCACTAAGTATTTGAAGCACTATCAGAGAGAGAGAAAAAAGCTAGTGTGTTCAAGTTTATATCAGAAGCCTAAATTGAGACCTCAAAACCAAATTCATAAATAAATTTTGCCCCAAAAGAGAAAAATAAATGCTTAAAACTAAAATAAGTTGTTTCATCAAGTATATCCAGTGAAATAAAAAAAACAAATGACAATGTTCAAGGTGTGCTTAAACAGTCATTTGGCAGCGATGTTGAGATGGGGAGTGTTCATGTGTACATTATTTGCTATTAAAACAAATAACAGCTAAAATCAACAGAAATAATGTTCACTAATTTTGTGAAAATAAAAGTCACTGTGAATTCAAAGATGTAGAAGAGATGACCCCTGTCCTCAAATCTGGTTAAGCTGATAAAATACAGGTTCATGTATAGATGGATAACAATATAAAATAAATTTTTGACATTTCAATTATAATTCTTAATATTTTGAATTCATATCCTACATTCAGAACAGAATTACAATTGTTAATTTATCTCTAATCTTTTCTTATTCTATAGAACTTAAATTCAGTCATAGAGGGCTTTTCCATAAATGAGGCTTTTAGGAACAGTGTCATGAGTTAAATGCTAGTATCTAGATTTGCAATGGAGCTTACCAGTCTATTACACAAACTTTCAAAAGAGAGGGAAAAAACCCTCCCACTCACAGAGATCAGCCTTCTTCCACTTATCATATTAAAAGAGAACATTGTTCAGTCTATCTTCAAGTATGGAATCTGTGACACAGACCTAAAAAACCATTATCTTGAAAGATCACTCTGTCATTAAGGAGGGATTACGGGGGAGTAATATTATTTGGAGCTTTTATGGCTTTGGGAAGAAAGTAGAGGAAGAGATAGCTCTATAAATAAGCGGTTTAGCATTTTTGCATTGGCCTGAAGTTTTGAGGTTCTTCTTTTTTGAGGTCCTTTATTATGGTAATTTTTATGAAACTAAGACAGATGTGATAATGAAAGATTCTGAGTTATCTAAATCCTGGTTCCACCCAATTTGCCTTAAAATAGAAAGAGAGATGGCCTTATCAGCACACTCCGTACCTGCAAAGTGGCTCCCACTCTACCACATTTAGTGAGCAGCCTCATCCAGCAGGTAGCACTGGCCAGGACCAGCTCCCCTTCAAAGAAGCTCTCACCTGTGGGATCCTGCTGGTGGCCTCAGCCTGGACTGGTGCTACCCTCAAGTGGCTCCCACCCTAGGGCATGGGGTTCAGGAGACAACCCCACTCACAAGTGTGTCCACAGCAGTCTCAGTCCAGCCACAATAGAAGGGTACACAGGGGGTGCAACTGGAACACCTCTTTCTGGTGACGAAGGGGGCTATTCTTCTGGACCCCACAGGATAGCTTCTGCATAAGACCACTACTTTCATAACTAGGAGATATATAGCCACCCTAACAGAGATTTAGGCAAAATGAGGAGAGGGAGGAACATATTCCAAATTAAAGAAAAAAAAAGAAACCTCAGAGGAAAAAACCAAAGCAGAATGAAACAAAAAGCCATCTTTCTGACAAAGAGTTCAAAGCAATGTTCATAAAGACACTCACAGAACACTAAAGAATGGATGAAGAAAATGAGAACTTTAACAGAGAGATAGATCATACGCTTTTAGATATAAGAAGAGTATCTGAAGAGTACAATAACTGAAATTTTTAAAATACACTAAAAGAAATCAATAGCTGATTAGATGATGCAGAAGAAAGCAGGGTGGTGAAATCACCCAGGTTGAATAACCAAAATTAAAAAAATAAATAAATAAAACATGAAGACAGTTTAAGGGATCTCTATAACAACATTAAGTGCCTATCGGGGTTTTAGAAGGAGAAAAGAAAAAGAAAGGTGCAGAAAACTTATTTGAAGGATTAATAGCTAAAACTTCCCTAATGTGGAGAAGGAAACAGACTTCTAGGTTCAGGAATCAAAGAGAGTTCCCAACAAAATGAACACAAAAAGGTCTACACCAAGACACATTATAATTAAAACGTCAAAATTTTAAAATGGAGAATCTCAAAAGCAGGAAGACCAAAGCAGCTAGTTATACACAAGAGAACCCTCCTAAAACTACCAGCTAATTTTTCAGCAGAAAATTTGTAGACCAGAAGAGAGTGGTCCAATATATTAAAAGTGAAGAAAAAAAAAATTACAACCAAAAAGACTCTACCTGGCAAAATTTTAACTTGGAACTGAAGAAGAGATAAAGAGTTTCTCAGACAAAGTTAAAGGAGTTTATCACAACTGAACTGGCGTTATAAAAAATTCCAAAGGGATTTCTTCAAACAGAAAAGAAATGGCCATAACTAGAAGTAAGAATATTATAAAAGAAAAAAAAAACCCTCTTAGTAAAAGCAAATATGCAATAAAAATGTAGATCAACCACTTACAAAGCTAGTATGAAGCATAAATGACAAAAGGAATAAAATCAACTGTATCAACAACAATTAAAGAATTTATAAAATTTAAAAATATAAAGTGTGACCTCAAAATCATAAAACATGGTTGGGTAGTAAAACTTCAGTGACTTTAGAATATGTCTGAACTTAAGTGACCATCAACTTGAAGTTTATATTCTATAAATATATATTTACATATATATTTTATAAATATATAAATAACATTTATAAACATTTATAAATAAATATAGATTTAATTTAAAATTTATAAATATATAGCTCATATATTAATATTTCAATATATATTAATTCCATTGTAATCACAAAGGAAGAAACTATATAATTACATGAAACATAAAGAGAAAATAATACAAACATGATACTAAAGAAAGTTGCCAATCACAATGGAAGAGAGCAACAGAAGAAGAAAAGAGCAGAGACAAACTTCAGAAAACAACTTAAAAACAGTTAACAAATTGGTAATATACATACCTATTAGTAATTACTTTAAATGTTAAGTATACTAAATGATTCAATCAAAAGACATAGGATGGGTGGCAATGGTGGTATAATGGTGAGCATAGCTGCCTTCCAAAAGACAAAGCTGAATGAATTAAAAAAATCAAGTTCCATGTCTATGTTGTCTACAAGAAAGTCACTTCAGACCTATAGGCATACAGATAGGAAGTAAAGGGATGGGAGGAGATAGTCCATGCAAATGGAAGCAAAAAGAAATCTGCAGCAGCAATATTTATTTTTTTTTTTTTTTTTTTTTTTTTCCCCTTTTTATTTATTTATTTTTTTTTTCAGCGTAACAGTATTCATTCTTTTTGCACAACACCCAGTGCTCCATGCAAAACGTGCCCTCCCCATCACCCACCACCTGTTCCCCCAACCTCCCACCCCTGACCCTTCAAAACCCTCAGGTTGTTTTTCAGACAGCAATATTTAAATCAAAACAAACCAAGAGACCTTTTTAAAAAGATTTTATTTATTTATTTAACAGAGAGAGGGAATGCAAGCAGAGGGAGTGGGAGAGGGAAAAGCAGGCTTCCCACTGAGTAGGGAGTCTGATGATGGGCTTGATCCCAGGACCCCTGGGATCATGACCTGAGCCAAAGGCAGATGTTTAATGACTGAGCCATCCAGGCACCCCCAAAACAATAGACTTTAAAACAGACTGCGACAAGTGACAAAGAGGGCATGACATAAAGATAAAGGAATCAATTCAACAAAAGAATATACCAGTTTTAAATATCTATGCACCCAACATTAGAGTACCTAAATATATAGAGCAAATATTACCAGACATAAAGGGAGAAACAGATAGTAATATAACCATAGTAGGAGACTATAACACCCTAGATACATCAATAAATGGCCCATCCAAACATAAAATCAATATGGAAATATTGGCTTTAAACTACACATTAGACTAAATGGACTTAATAGATATACATAGAACATGCCAGCCAAAAAACTGCTGATTACCTTGTTTTCAAGTGCACATGGAACACTCTAGGATAGGTCACATGTTAGACCACAAAACAAGTCTCAGTAAGTTTAAGAAGTGCTTTTCCCTATCATAACGGTATAAAACTAGAAATTAGTTACAAGAGGAAAACTATAAATTCACAAAAATATACATATTAAACAACATGTTACTAAACAAGTGAGTCAATGAAATAAAAAAGGAAATAAAAAGAATACATGGGGAAAATAAAATTGGATACAAAATAGTCTAAAATCCACTGGGTGTTGTGCAAAAACAATGAATACTGTTACGCTGAAAAAAATAAATAAATTTATAAAAAAAAATAGTCTAAAATCTATGGAACCCAGCAAAACAAGTTCTAAGAGGGAAGTTTTAACCCTACCTCAAGAAACAAGAAAAACCTCAAAAAACAATCTAACCTTACCCCCACAGACAGAAAAGAAAGAACAAACATAGCCTTAAGTTAGTAAAAGAAGGAAATAATAAAGAGCAGAAATAAATGAAATATAAAGACAAAAAAATCAATAAAACTAAAACAAGGTTCTTCAAAAGGGCAAATAAAATTGATAAACTTCAGCCAATTTCATTAAGAAAAAGAACAAGAGAGGACCCAAATACATAAAATCTGAAATCAAAGAGTAGAAGTTACAACTGACAACATGGAAATACAAAGGATTGGGGGTGCCTGGGTGGCTCAGTTGGTTAATTGCCTGCCTTCAGCTCAGGTCATGATCCCAGGGTTCTGGGATGGGGTCTGATATCCGGTGCACTACTCAGGGAAGCCTGCTTCTCACTCTCCCTCTGCCTAATGCTTTGCCTACTTGTGCTCTCCTTCTTTCTCTCTGTCAAATAAATACATAAAATCCTAAAAAAAAAAAAAAAAAAAAAAAAGAGAGAGATACAAAGGATTACAAGAGACTGCTAGGAACAACTACATGCCAACAAGCTGAACAATCTAGAAGAAAAGAATAAATTCCTAGAAATGTACACTTTTCCAAGACTGAATCAGAAAAAAAAGAAAGAAAATGTGAATAGAATGATTACTAGCAATGAAATTGAATCAGTAATCAAAAACCTCCCAAAAAACAATTTTACTAAACATACAAAGAACAAATAATACCTATTCTTCTCAAACTATTCCAAAAAGTTAAAGAGAAAAGGATGCTTCCAAATTTATTCTATGAGGCCAGCATTACCCTAATACCAAAACCAGACAAAGGCATTGAAAAAAGAAATTACAGACCAACATTCCTCTTTCATAAACATACATGCACAAATTTTTAATGAAATACTCAATTCAACTAAAAATGAGCAAGAGGACCTGAATAGAGATTTTTTCTGAAGAACATACAGACAGCCAACACATACATGAAAAGATGCCCAACATCACTAGTTATGAGGGAAATGCAAATAAAAACCATAATGACATATCAGCGTATCCCTGCCAGAATGGCTAGTATCAAAAAACAAAAACAAAAACAAGAAATAACAAATGTTGGCAAGGATATGGAGAAATGGGAATGGTAATCTGCTGATGGTGAGAATATAAATTGGTGCAGCCACTGTGGAAAACAGTATGGAAGTTCCTTAGAAAACTAAAAATAGAAGTGCCATATAATTCAGTAGTTCCACTTCTGGGTATTTACCCAAAGAAAACAAAAACTCTAATTTGAAAAGATATGTCCATACATTCATTACAGCATTATTTACAATAGCCAAAATGTGTAAGCAACCCAAGTGCCCATCAACAGATGAATGGCTAGAGACCATGCAAAATACATAAAATACATATATATTGGAATATTGCCTCACCCATCAAAAAGAATGAACTCTTGCCTTTTGTAAAAACACAGATGGATTTAGAGGGTATTATGCAACATAAAGTAAGTCAGAAAAAGTCAAATGCTGTATGATCTAATTTACATATGGAACCAAAAATACGAAATAAACTGACAAAACAAAAACAGACTCATAGATACAGAAGCAAACTGCTAGTTGCCAGAGGTAAAGGAGTTGGGGGGTTGGGCAAAGGAGATGAAGGGGATTAAGAGGTACAAACTTCCAGTTATAAGTCACGGGGATTAAAAGCACAGCATTGGGAATACAGTCAATAATGTAATAATTTTATATGGTGACAGGTGGTACCTAGACTAAATGTCTGATCACTTTGTAATGTCTATAAGTGTTGAATCATGAAGTTGTACACCTAAAATTCATGTAATATTTTATGTCAACTACACTTCAATTAAAAAAAAAAACAGAGAAGACACAAATGAAAACAGTTTTATGTCAATATTTGATTGTATTTATAATCAAAAGTTAACACATTTTCTGTATCCTATGTCTTTAGGTAACAGAAAAATCTCTGCAGTATTCAATGCACATTTTATTAAATAAAAAAATTGCTGTTGGTTAAAATGGAACTTTGTAGAATTTATTTTTCTCAAAGACAGAATGAAGCAGAAGCTACTAGAGATTATATAACTTTGAAATCTTCATTGTATTATTTATACAGTCCTATGGTTTCTATAATCCAACTATCCACATGCATATTTATTAAAAACCAGATGAATGGGACACAGATTAGCTCCTTTGCAATGAAGATAAAGATAAGGAAATCTAAATTGATGTAAAAATGTAATAAATTTTGAAATATTTTCCAAGTTTTGGGGCCAAATCAGATTTTTTTTTTGATGATAAAAGTAGAGGAAGAGTAACATGTAATTCTAAGTTTGAGACAAAATTTGTTAGTGTCATGTGGGGGGATAAAATCATAACTTTTAAAGTAGTGTTCTCCTCAACATTTGCCTCTCTACAGGACAGAAATATTTTCCCCCCAATTTTATTGAAATATACTTGACATATAACATGTATAAGCTTAAAGTGTCCAACATAATGATTTGATATTGTATATACTGCAAAATGATTATCACAATAAGGTTTGTTAATACATCCATAACCTCACATAGTTAGAATTTGTGTTTGTGTGTGTGTGTGTGTGTGTGTGTGTGTGTGTGTGTATGTGTGTGGTGGTGGTGGTGAAAATATTTAAAATCTACTTTTTCAGAAATTTCAAATATACAATACAGTACTGTTCACTATAGCCAGCCAGAAAGTACCCTTGTTTAGAAAGGGATGCAAAATGGAGAGTTGAAATCTTAACTAGGCATATATTTTTCTAAGTGTCAAAAGAAATCTTTTAAGTTATGTTAGAGATCTGATGACTGAACCACTTAGAGTAGCTATAATTTCCATACATAAAAGTATACTATAGGGGTAAAAGCAAAGCAGGTATATAAAAAATAAATAAGTAGATTGAGGTGGATAAAACATTGCTATAAGGCACTATAGGAGCATTTTCTGTATTAGTCCCTAATAGAAAGTAGTACCACATCCAGGACAATGATTTTCCTGACTGACATTTTAAAAACATTACCCAATACCTTCATTTGGAGTCTCTTTGCTATATTCTTGGGCACATATTTTTGTATTATATTGTTATAATAATCTTGAAAGGTAGAGAATTTGCATATTAGAAAACTAAAATTTATGAAGATTGAATGATTGGCTTTTATTTTTATTTTACTATTTTTTTAACTGATGATGGTTAATTTTTATTTTACTTTTTTTTTACTGATGATGGTTAATTTTCATCTAATAACTATCATTTTATTTCATTAAAAAAGCATTTAAGGGGCACCTGGGTGGCTCAGTGGATTAAGCCGCTGCCTTCGGCTCAGGTCATGATCTCAGGGTCCTGGGATCGAGCCCCACATCGGGCTCTCTGCTCCGCAGGGAGCCTGCTTCCTCCTCTCTCTCTGCCTGCCTCTCTGCCTACTTGTGCTCTCTCTCTGTGTCAAATAAATAAATAAAATCTTTAAAAAAAAAAAAAGGCATTTAATTTATTTAAGCTAAGGAAAAAAAAAATTACCCATTTCTCCCACTCCCACCACCTCTTTTAACCACCAATGTGTTCTCTGGATCTATGAGCTGTTCATTTACTTGTTTGTTTTTTATGATTTAACATCTAAAGGAGGTCATATTTGTCTTTTTCTAACTTATTTCACTTAGAATGCCTTGAGGTCCACCCACATTGTCACAAATGGCAAAATATAATTCTTTTTTATGGTTGAATAATATCCCATTATATAACTATACTATATTTTCTTTATTCATTTGGCTATTGATAGACACATGGATTGCTTCCACATCTCTTATCATATATAATGCTGCAATCATCAGAGGACTGGATATATCTTTTCAAATGTTTATTTTTGTTTTCTTGGTTTACTTAGAAGTAGAATGGCTGGATTATATGGTATTTCTATTTTTAATTTTTTGAGAAATTCCACACTGTTTTCCATAGTAGTGAAAATTTTTTGAGAAAATACCATACTGTTTTCCATAGTGGTGAAAATTTACATTTTCACCATCAGTCCACAGTGTTCCCTTTTCTCTACATCCTTGCCAACACTCATTTCTTATCCTTTTGATGCTAGCCATTCTAAAAAAGATATTTATTTATTTATTTATTTAGATCATAAGAGAGAGAGCACAAGCCAGGGGGGCAGGGAGAAGCAGGGTCCCCACTAAGCATGGAGCCCAATGTGGTTCTCAATCCAGGACCTAGGGATCATGACCTGAGCTGAAGGCAGATGCTTAACTGACTAAGCCACCCAGGCACCCTAATCATTGTGTTTTTGATTTACATTTCCCTGATGAGTAATGTTGAGCATCTTTTCATGTGTCTGTTGACCATCTTGAAAAATTTTCATTCCATTCTTCTGCCCATATTTAAATCAGACTGTTTTGGGGTTTTTGGGAGGCAGGATTGGGTTTTGTTGGTGGTGGTGGTGGTGGATTGTGGTTTTGTTTTTGCTTTTGTTTTTTGCTGTTTAGTTGTGTGAGTTCTTTGTATATTTTGTTTATTAGCTCACATGGCTTTTAATTAGAAAAGATAGACCAAGATTTTCATCACAGTTATTGCCTTTAACACAAACTAAACTCATTAGGTCTTAGCTCATTATTTCCATATTCCTTAAGCACTCAACTGTCCTGTAATAGTACTACTCAAGGTAGTCACTCCATAATAAGATGAAGTACCTGTGCTAAAATGTAAATCAATATATTTCTTCAAGAATTCTCTATCTCTCTCTGCCTCTGTCACACACACAAACACATATCTATATCTATGTGTAAAGATATAGACTTATACATATATGTGTAAATACAATTAGTTGCCCAGGGATAATTATCTATTTCTATACCTATAACATATAAATATACAATGCATATTTATATACATATACACATAATATATAGGTGTTATTTATATATAAATATATTTGTAGGCATATATTCAATTGAATTAAATAGTATGCTTAATGATACAGACTAGGCATTAACAAACTAGGGACTGCTAGTTGATTGCCTACTTCTATAAACCAAATTTTACTGAAATACTGTCATACCCATTCATTTACATATTCCCTATGTCTGCTTTTAGCACTATAAGACATTGCAGGTGTGATACAGACAATATGGCTCATAAAGCTTCAAAGACTTACTATGTGGCCCTTTAGGAAATGCAGTGGGAGTGAAGAGCCTCAGGATCACTTTGTCCTTCAGGCATGCACTGGGTTGGTGGTGCAAGGGTAAAGATTTCCCCAGTTGTGTTACCACCCAGGTCTTAACCTCCTGATCTCTGAGATTTCCCAGTTGCTAAGGACTGATGTTCTCATAGGATAAGTGGTGCACACAGGAATTTTACTATTCCATAGGCCCTAAATACCTGCTATAAGGGTTCTACAGGGGCAGCATAAAAACTGTTGCATTAACATTTTATGTGGAGCCCAGAGAAAAGAGAGAATATGCATGGCCCTGAAAAATTCCCATTCTTCTCTCTTCAAAGCTTTTTAGGATGCTTCGAGAACCCAAACACAGACAGAGGTTTATTTTCTTCTTTTTCTATGTTCTTTTATCCCAGGGCAACAAATCAGTTTCATTTCACATATTTTAAAATATAAATAACAATGAAACTTATGCAAATCACTCTAACAATTCCAGTTCAACTAATAATTAGGAAAAACTCCGTTACTGTTTCTCCAGAATAAAGTCTGTAAGAATTAGACTGTCTCTCTGGTACCGAATGCACTTGAACAAATTTTTCAAAATATTATGCTATTTTCTTTTTCATTTCATATTCAATTGGATTAGTTCAAACAATTACATATTTTGAAATCCCTTTATGTACATATTTTAGACAAGTACAAAGCATATTTTTTAAAGTATGATTGCTTAAATCTATAATTAAGAAATTCTCAGTTAACTTACATGTCTCTGGGATCCATCATATTCACATCTTTCAATTTTTCCCAGGCTGCCATCTGAGAAATACAGCTTCTCTGCACGGTGGTCAATAGTGAGACCATTTGGAGTGAGTATGTCTGTACTGACCACCACTTGAGCATTTTTCCCAGTCAGGGTAGATCTCATGATACTTGGATGCTGTTCATTCCAGTTGGTCCAAAACATTAAACTAATTAAAATGAAAATTATGATAATAAATTAAAGTTTCCATTAACAACAGAAACAGTAGAAATATGGCAATGTCAAGCTTTAAAAAGAAAAAAGTAAATTTATTTTTCTTATATTTGATGACCCTTAAGGAAGTCTAGGTAATAAGTGGAGATATGTATATTCTTTATGCATGTATCTTTTTCTCAGTTCCTTAAATAAAACCTAGAAACAATTTCTGAAAAACAATTGTTTTGTACATTCTCTCAAATAACTTAATTGAGTCAATTTGATGTATAGCGAGAATTTATTTTAATCATGGATGAAACAGTTATCTCTTTTCTTTAATTGGCAAATATCTAAATTTCCTTCTCTTTCCTGGTTTGCTTTTTAAATTTTGCATTCTCCTTTGCATATGTTTTAGAGAAATACAATTAATAAACTCCTATATTTCTTTAATTTCTTTTTTTCTCTCTTTGTCAGTTTGATATTTTTATAAATGACAATGTTGCTTTTGGAATTCCAGAGGTTACCCTCAACTCCCTATACATATTATCTGTCACATTCAGATTTTATAGAATGCTTTAAATCAGTGTTTGTTAACCTGTTCTTTGGGGAAGCCTTTGCAAGTCACTGGGAAAATAGAGCCTGTAGAGTTCCAGTTTCTAATCCCCATTTTTACCAAAACAACTCTTCTTTCTCTACTTTTATCTATAGGACCGTCCCTAAGAGTTTACTTGAAGACTGGCTGTTGCTGCTTAGAATGTAACAAGGGAAGGAAGGGAACAAGGGAAGGAAGGAAGGAAGGAGGAAAAAAGGAGGAAGGGAAGAATGGAGGAAGAGAGAGAGGCTGACAGGCAGGCTATTCTACATATTTGAAAAAAATCCTTAATATATGTTGACAAAGAAAGATTATTTGAAATAATATTTCATTTTTACAGCAAGATTATATATACCATTCCTATGTATAATCATTTAAAGTTCATATAAAATTATAACCAACATTTATAACTGAACGTTATTCAAGTCACAACAGAAATCTTCCTATTTGCTAGTTTAAAATATAACCCCCACCAACTGAGAAAAGCTGGGTCAACTATACTCTTTGTTAAAATGTTCCATAGCCTTTTCATCTATCCTATGGAACATGAAAGTTTTCTAAGTGAGCCAGTGTCAAAAATATGTTGTCCTCTAAATGAGTAAATTTGCAAAAACAAATGGTGTTCCAGTTTCTTAAATTACACAGTAGTTTTATCCATACACTCTGACTTTTCAAAAAAAAATAGTTAAAACATTTTAGAAGTTACCCATATAATATAAAGTATTAAGCACACTTACCTGCCATATTTTCCTAAATTATTGGTTTTAGAATAACAGAATTTCTGAAGGTATTAATATTCTTTTAATTTCACCTTTCATTTCACAAATAAGAAAATGGAGGTCAGAGAGCTTAAGTAATTAAAATTATAGTAACTGGGGCACCCAGGTGGCTCAGGTCGGTTAAAGCCTCTGCCTTCAGCTCAGGTCATGATCCCAGTGTCCTGGGATGGAGCCCCAAGTCAGGCTCTCTGCTCAGCGGGGAGTCTGCTTCCCTTCCTCTCTCTTTGCCTGCCTCTCTGCCTACTTATGATCTCTGTCTGACAAGTGAATAAATAAAATCTTAAAAAAAAGAAGTTTTAAAAAGAATAAAAATAAAATAAAATTATAGTAACTAAACCAAGTTTTGAAGTCAAATGGTTTTTTACCTAGAATTTAAAATTTTATTTTAAAATTTCTGTTAACTAACTGACATACGTTTTCAAAAGTGATTTGAATGTGTCATTGATATGTATAGTAAAAAAATATGCTTTAAATTTTAGTTACATGTAATTTTTCAGTTAAAACATTTCAGTGTGTTTAATTCTAATTTACAGTTCACTATATGTAAGATGAAGTGTAATTTTAGCTTATGTAATACATATTATAGGATAAAGCACATCAATTAAAACTAATCATATATAATATTATCAATTATCACCCTTAGGTTTATTTCAAAATTGTTGTAGAAATTCCTTTGATTAACTGCAGAACACTTATTATTGTCCTCAGATTCTCCTGGTGAAACTTCAAGATCAATGCACTTGATTCAACAACAAGCTGTAATGTGGTAGATCTGTGGTATGAGAGGAACCAGCTCTGCCCAGGCATCTGAGGGCCTATGTCCATCTGAGCTAGGTCACCAGAGCTGTGTGAGGAATCAACTTTCTCTCAACCTTGAGTCTTCACTTATAAGATGGAGGTGCTAACTGAATTAAATATAATCTCATTTCTAGCTCTTAAGAGTGTCTAGATTGAGTTAGTCATACACTGACTAATTTACACAGACTCCTTACGTGGTCAGGGTCAGTGTTTACCAATATATATTTTTTTTAGTCTTCATTTTTTCTTTGCCACATCTAAAAAGAGCTCTTCTATTTCTACGTGGTAAAAGCCAGATTTGTCTGATTGTTGTTTATTTGATTAATTTAAGAACAAAAGGACTTTCCAGTGGTTAACAAATATTCTTATCATATTGTATAGAAGTGGAACTTCATAAATATCTTTTTTTCTGCCTAACCCAAGCTTCATTATTCTTTTTTTCATACAATTGCTTCTTTATGGCATCCCCACCAAACATGAATATTTTTCTAATTTTTTTTATTACTCTATAGCCTGAGCTCCATACTCCACACTCCATAGCCTGAGCATTTCTTTTTGTCACAAATTCTTTGTAAGTATTATTATAAATGCCTGCACAATATATCATCAAACATATGTGGACAATTTAGAATATTGTCAAGTCTTTTGAAAATATAGCTTCACACAAAGAGTTATTGTTTTCTCTGTATTTCAACTGGAGAGATACCCAGTTGCTAAAATTACTTAATTAGATTATAGAAATGTCTCTTGGTTTTTAATACATGTTAACAGTTTTCTTCAGATTTATCATTTCAGTCAGCTATGCATTAATGTCTTCTTCTTATACCTTTTCCAGCATGATATTGTTTCTATTTTCCCTTTTATCATATAAATTTGTCTTGCTGGAATTCTCACAGAGTTGATACCTTGCATTTCACAAGTCTGGATTTTAAGTATTCATGTCTATAATGCTCATTTTAAAAAATAGTTTTATGGGGGCACCTGGGTGGCTCAGTGGGTTAGGCCGCTGCCTTTGGCTCAGGTCATGATCTCAGGGTCCTGGGATCGAGTCCCACATCGGGCTCTCTGCTCAGCGGGGAGCCTGCTTCCTCCTCTGTCTCTGCCTGCCTCTCTGCCTACTTGTGATCTCTTTCTGTCAAGTAAATAAATAAAATCTTTACAAAAAATAGTTTTATGAATCAGGAAAGGAAAGGTAATTCTTTTGAATACCTTTGAAAAGGTAATTCTTTTAAAAATTAACATAACTTTGATAACCTTTGACTTATAATGAAGAAATAATAATTCACTGTTTCTTACTTTTGGCATTCATCCAGGGCTAGCACATGTGGGTGGTCATCCTCTGACATGGTAATGACTGCTTCCCTGTCAAATGCTCCTGGCCGCGTCTGGTCCACTGTGTGTCTGGTGATGGATGAGGTAGTGGAGCTGGTCCAGTACAGTGTATCCCAAGCCCTGTGATAGGCAAGTCCTTCAACAGAGCCCACATCTGATGGGAGAAAGAAAATAATAAATTTACACTTTTATCTACAAAAGACAGTTTCTGGATAGAAAAGGCATTTAAGATACATTCATATATCTACATGTTATTTTAGCAATAATTTCTTCACAAATTCTCCAGAATAAAAACATAACAATTTTGATGCCTACAATTGATAGCTGATTATACACAGCAAAACTGAGTTATGAAATGGTATGTTTGTCACAAGAGCAATTTTTGCAAAATCATGTCATTAAAGTCTGAATCTTCCCACCACCCCCTCAAGAAAAAAGCCCTCAATTAAGGAATTGATTTTTATTTAAGAAAATGGTGTCTCTTTTGTTCATGTCTTAATCATTAATTTTCAAAAAGTATCTACTGTGCAATAATTACAGATGCTTTTGAAAATCATATATTGAGGTTCCCACTGAGGTATAATCATAATGAATTTTATCCTGATACTATATCTGAAGATGTCAAGGAAAAGTAAACACATCAAAAATTACGACAGTATTGAAAAGCCAAATCCAACACCACACTTCTATTAAACAATGGTAGAGAATGTTTTAATAAGTTACTGTAGTAAGTTCTTTGATTCTATTCAACTAATGTGATATAAAAGTAAAAGAAAATGAAATTAATTACCAGCTAACATATACTTTAAGTGTTGTCAGAAAAGATAAATGGTTGTACACAGACTCCAGTACATAAAAGTGACAATGTGAAAAAGAGTAATTATTTCTTAAATTGTGTTCCCAATTACTATGATAACACAAGATAGCTGTGTTATTTTTCAGAGGCGTTTTGAGTACCTTTTTTAGTATAACCAAATTATTATAGTTTTTCCTTTGTGTTGTCTGTTTTCCTCAGAGTTATTACTCTTAGCATGTTTAATTTCAGGAAGGATATATATAGCTTTGGCAGTCATGCTAAGACATTAACATTGTAACAAGCAGAGCTTTTCAAATGTATTTCTCTCAAGGAATCTCTAAAAGGAATTATTCAGCTCTTCTAAAGTTAGGTAGATACAGAGGGTTATTTTCAGGTTTAAAATGGGTAAATATTTAGTTTGATGGTTAACAGAACTTAGTGACAGTGCAAAACAAATTTAAGTCTTTTGAACTAGATATCTTTAATGTGATTAAGTTTTGTCAGTTTTTTTCTATACACAACAGAGAAAAATCCACCAACAATGCAATTATTAGCTACCATCCATTGGGCACTGTCTTTCTGCTAGGAATGGTACTATTTTGCATGCAATACTTTATCTGTAAAGCTTTGCAGTGATATTTGTTTTACTGCTCTTCTTCTCCTAAAAAGGAAACTGAAACCCACGGTCACAGGACTGATAGAGTTAAAGTACAATTTTAGGTTAATCTGCCTCCAAAAGCCTATATTCTTTGGCACTACCATTTAGAGATGGGTTTATAGCCCCTATCACCAATTCTCAATCTACAGAAAGCTAGAATCAAACAAATGACTCGTTAGTTTCATCTTGTCTGACTCTACATGAATTGTATAACCAGTAATTTACTGAGTGGCCTCCTCTCACACATTCAACAAAACAATTTACAAGAAATTAATGTGGGTGATTAGTAAGGAAACTTAGACCAGAGAAGATGGGGAAAAATTATTAAACACAATCACAATAAAATCTGTAATACTCTTTTTATGTGAATCATATTGTGTTCTTACTTGAGGTGAGTAGGTGGGAGATTGAAAATGGTTAAAGGTATTTCAATTATTAATTTAAAAAAATCATCCCTTCCACTGTATTTTTTGCACTTTCATACCATGTTAGAAACGGAGCTTACTCTATTAGTAGTGTAAGCAGCATTATGCTCTTTCACTATTCACAGAGTGAGAAATGGTGTAGCTGGGAAAAAATTCATGTAGATCACAATCATTCATCTACCCTTATTCTGTATCTTCCGCCTCTTTTGACAGATCTTCATGGCCACATTTTCCCTGCTACATCAGGAAAAAACAGTTGGTATCACCACTGAGATGAAGCAGACTTTCCTTTACCATGGCTGACATAGGTCTAGGTTTACTAGAGTACATAATACACCTCATTGTCCAGGTACAATCTCTTTTGTTTTATTTTTGTAATAAATGACAACCTGACAGTATAATTAATCATAATCTGGTACTACACTTTAAAGTATTTTAGTAATACACTTTTTCTCAAAAAGATACCTAATTCTTTATATAAATTGCACTTGTTATTAATGAATTAATGAATTAATGAATTAAAGACATGTAAAATTAAAAATCATGAAAAATATTTTAGTCCAGATAATATTAAGACATTCATATCATTTTTATGATTATTTCACACAATGTCAGATTGTGTGTGTGTGTATATGTGTGTGGTGTGTGTTCGAACATTATGGTTCCTGAATCAGTTGAACAGGTAAAATAAGAACTTTGAGTTATTGGTCCTGGGAGATAATTATGCAGTTTAAAAATTAAAGTAAAATGTTTATCTATCCAGTCAACCAGTCCTAAAATATTAAACAGAATTAAACATCCTTTTGAATTCAAGAATGTAAAATGGGCATGATTTAAATAAAAAAATAAACAAATAAATGTGTTATATTTTTCAACTCCATACTTTTTACCTCAGCAAAATAATTATATTGAAAGTGTGATGCATAACCAAGTAAAAATACTACAACTTCATTCCATGCACTTATTAAAAAAAAAAAAAGAGAGAGAGTGAGAGATGTCCCTTCCCTCCATCCTCCTTTGAACTGGGAATTAGGTTTGGTTAAGCATGAATGAGGTCCTGAAGTGTTTTTGTAGAGGTAAGAAGAAGAGGTCAGCTCATTAAAAAATACAAGGCAGGCAAATAACTCAGAACCACTGCTCTAGTTAATTTTCTGGATTCTAATTTCCACAGAACTGGACAAGGAAATTGATCCTACCACCTTGGCACACTGACACGAACAACAACAACTCGGACAGCTACCCAGAGGACTTCCTAGAGAGCATACCCTTCATCTCATCACCACTGAAAAAGGTACAACAGCTCATTCTTGTCTTTACACTGTTCAGGAGAAGAGCTTACAAAATGGGAAAGGCAATGAAGATGTTCTTGGGAGGGAGCTACAAGTACAAAACATGGTCATTCACCTGGCTGGAACAGCAGTCGCATATTAAATCCTATAGCAAAATTAACAGGATATTTGCTGTAACTGCAAAGCGTCACAATATCCTCTCCTCTCAAAAGTATCCTATTTTCTTACTCATTGGTTTATTTACTAAAGCCATGAAGTTATCATAAGTTTGTTGTTTAAAACTTTATGAGTAGTATAAAGCATCCTAATTTTGTCTGTAGGATCTAAAGACAGGGAGGCAGGCTCAATTTTCAACCCAGGTACTAATGAGGGTATACAAATGGTTGATAAAACATAAAACATGTTTAATATTATCAGCCATCACAGAAATGGAAATCAAAGTCATAAATCACATCCATTATGATGACTATAATTTAAGATAATAACAAGTTTCAGCAAAGAAGTGGAACACTCATATATTGCTGGTGGGAATATAAAATAGTGCAGCTGTTTCAGAAAAGAGTCTGGCAGTTTTTCAAAATTTTAAATACATAATATATATATTATATATTTACTATATATATATGTGTGTGTGTGTGTGTGTGTATATATATATATATATATATATATATATATATATATATATATAGTGACCACTTGACAAAGCAAGTCCACTCATAGGTCTGTACCCCAGAGAAATGAAAATGTATATCCACATGGACACACATGTTCATTGCAGTTTTATTCATAATAGCCAAAAGCAGAAATAGCTCAAATATCAACCAGCTGGTGAATGGATGAATGAATTGTGGTACATCTATACAATGGAATATGTTTTAGTAGTAAAAAAGAATGAAGTACTGATAATAAGCTAAAACATGGATGAACCACGAAAATGGTGTACTAAGTGAAAGAAGCCAGTCACATTAGACTACTTATTCTATAATTTCCTTTACAAGAAATCTTTAAAGGCATAAAATAGATTAGTTGTTGTCTGGTTAGGGAGCCAGAGGTGGGAGAATAAAAAAGTAAGTGAACTGGTATGAGCTTTTCTGAGGGGGTGAAGTGAGAAAAATATTGTCAAATTAATAATCATTATGGTTATACAACTAAGAAAATACTAACAGATACTTTAAATGGGCAAAATGGTCTATGAATGATCAAAGTAAATCTGGAGCTCTTTTGAAGGAAATGTACAAAGTAATATGAGCTTAAGCATCAAAAATGGGGTACAATTTAAGTTCTAATTTGATAAGTACTTATATATCTATTATGAGTCTAGCCACAGGGTTGCTGGACATAGTGTACATTGAGGATACTGTAGGAAATTAAAATTTCTGCTAATTTCTCTTGAGTCTACCTTACCAAAATGCTTTACAAATGACTAACTGCATGGGTTATTTTCCCTTTTCTAACTATTCAATTGGAGAACTGATTTTAATAGATTTTAATGTAGATCACTTACTATAAATTAGACTACCACCTTCTGGTTTGAAGACATTTTTTATTTTCACATTGATGAATACAATAAAATAACTAAAATACCTTTCAGATATAGGCTTTCATTTTTATTTCCTCAGATTATGTAAGGCCATTAACAAATCACATACCAAGACTGATAAGTACCGGTAGAGGATACTGGCCAGGGTATGATCTGAAATTTTTGACATTCATTCAGATTGGGGATGGCCCACCATAGGCTGCCAAATAATTGGAATGTCAACCCTGATCACACCTAAACTATAGCAATAGATTTTATCTGTACACTTTGCCCTGAATCTTTATGTTCTTATATTCTTCAGAGTTGAATTTTTTTTTACTAGTTTAACTTACCAAAAACTGAAAAAAAAATCAAAAGCTATATAATAGTCTATAGATTGAAAGAAGGGACAATTATACTGAGAAAAAAATGTATATATGTTTTTGTGACTAAATACCTGGAAAACAAAGGATTTGCTGAAAAACTATTAAGAGTTCAGTAATATGGCAAGTGTTAAATAAATAAACAAAATTAATAGCCTATTATGTACAAAAATACAGAAAGAAGATGCCAATCCAACTAGCTATTTATGCTGTGGTTCCAGTCAATGAACATACATACCTATACAACTGCTCATGCTTGACCACCTGAATCTGACCCTTCTTGTGCCCAAGTATTTCAATAAAGTTATCCTTCAAGAATGTGGATATTTAACCTCAGGCCCTCATCCCTCTTGAGGCAACCCATTCAAAGAGTTTGAATGGGTAATTGCTTTATATTACTCTTTTGTCCTCATTATCCTACTTAAATAAAACACTTTTTTCTTTCCAAAAGCAAACTTGTTTACAGTCCTGTAATCTATCTTTAACAAAGACAAGCATTCACTATTATCTCAAAAGTGGTTTTAATTCCCTAGAACCAGAGTACCTCAAATGTTTCCAAGTTAGAAGACAGTATTTGCTTTACATTGCATAACAAACAGGACTATTTACTTAGGTTTGCCAGAAAAAAAAAGGAACAATCTGCCCGAAGGGAGTATTGTAGCAAATTGAAACAGCTTGAAGCTTTTAGGTGACAGTGTTTTGTTTTGTTTTGTTTTGTTTTCCTCTTAATCTTACTTGTGAGTGTGTGTGTGTGTGTGTGTGTGTGTGTGTGTGTGTGTTTTCAGGTTTAAAACCTTTAAAGATCCCAGTTTCTGCCTGAACTTAAGACTCAGCTGAAAATTTTCTAAATTCAGCTATGTCTCAACAAATGCCTTTATCTTGTTTCACCACTAGTGGAAGCAAAGAAATATAAGCCATGAAAAAATTGAGCATATGGTTAATTACCCTTGTGTCGTTCCTTCAGGAGTAACTGGAGATAAGCACTGACTCAAGTAAGATTAAACTAACATTGGAATGCCTAGGGCTTCCAGGAAAAACATAGACTCCAAGGTTTTTAAAACACTCAAGTATGTCATACTTCACCCTCCAGGGAAAGGCTGGGACACCTTCTATGTACAGGCTTTCTTTGAGAAATATAATTAGTGAGTCACTTGAAACCCATCCTCATTTTCTTTGTGAGACTGCAGTAAATCCTCAGGCCAAAGTCATGAACTGAAATATTCTTGAGAAGCAGGTGTTTTTGCCCATTTTCAGGTGTCTGGATAAAATTAAACATTTTCCTCACTCAATGCATACAATACAAAATGATATCAACAGCAATTCCTTTATAAACAGAACAGACAATAATTTCTTAGTATCCTATAAAGAAAGGGAAGGCCTTCTTATCCAGACTACAGCTCAGCTTCTCAAGATCCATCATTTAGATTCCTGTTCGTTTGATATAATGCCACCTATTCATTGCTTAAATACGTTTTGTAAATAATATCCTCCAGAGAATAATTTGCTAATTTATAAGTGATTAATGTTTTACTATGTTTTATTTTATTCTATCATTTTTAAGGGTCCATAAAATATGGTCATTTTTTTATGCAGAAGAAAAGATGAGAACCAACTTCATATTCCTCAAAAAATGAAAAATAGAAAAAAATTAAAAATAGAGCTACCCAATGACCCTACAATTGCACTACTGGGTATTTACCCCACAGATACAGATGTAGTGAAAATAGGGGCATATGTACCCCAATGTTCATAGCAGCAATGTCCACAATCACCAAACTGTGGGAAGAGCCAAGATGCCCTTCAAAAGACAAATGGATAAAGAAGATGTGGTCCATATATACAACAGAATATTACTCAGCCATCAGAAAGGATGAATAACCATATTTTGTATCAATATGGATGGGCCTGGAAGAGATTATGCTGAGTGAAATAAATCTAGCAGAGAAAGTCAATTATCATATGGTTTCACTTACTTGTGGAACATAAGGAATAACATGGAGGATATTGGAGAAGGAAAGGAAAAGTGAATTGGGCGAAACTGGAGGGGGAGACAAACCATGAACAACTGTGGACGCAGAGAAACAAACTGAGGTTTTTAGAGGAGATGGGAGTGGGAGGATGGATAGAAGCCTGGTGGCATGTATTAAGGAGGGCATATATTGCATGGAGCACTGGGAGTGGTACATAAACAATGAATATTGGAACACTGAAAAAATACAATAAAATAAATAGAAAACAACAACAACTTCAAAAACACAGTCTTGAGAAAGGAGTAGAAACGAGGGCTTTGGGTACCTATATATAGTACAAGTATACATGGTCCTTAACAGAAATGTAGCATTATATCCAGCTTGTGAGATGTTCTTTAGTGATAAATTATTACTTTCATGAAAAGTATATGCTGTACATGTCAATTATACATGTTTAGTTAGATAATAAATGTGGTACATAGAACTAATTGGACAGAATATATACATGTAGCTTCTGGTAATCTTAGGGTCTTTTAAACTGAATTCAGTCAAGAGCAATTATGATGTTGACTGCTGCATCAGAAGCATAAAACCTTATTTAGCCATTACTGTACGTATTTCTCCTCCTTCTCCTTCTCTTCCTCCTCCTCCTCTTTCTCCTCTTTTACTTCTTCCTCCTCCACTCTCCCTCCTCTGTCTCTTCCACCTTCTTTTATTTTTCCTTCTTTCACCTCTGCCTTTCCTTCTTCAGATATCTGATCTAACATTACTTAAAACCATACTTATTCTACATCACTTTGCCCCTGATTCAGTCTCACTTCTTCAGTGTTCTCCCATGTTCTACAACCATTATCTCCCATGTTCTACAATCATTATCTCCTGCCTGATTCTGCCTTCTGTCTATTTTTCATTTGCTTGTTTGTTTTTAAATAACCCTTTATTTGGTGATTTCAGACCCTGATTTCTCTCTGACTTGAATCAATGACATCCCTTCTATGCCATTCTGATCCACAGAAAAATTATCTGTTTTGGCTTCTTCACTCCCTCTTATTGATGGATTTCTGTGGAGTAGAGTGGAGTGGAGAAAATATTATTCCAGACACCCTTTTGTTGCTCTGCCAGCTCTTGGCTTTTTAACACTATTGTATCAAGTGACTGGTCTTAAACATATGAGATTCAGTGCAAGCTAACTTTCCATATTCTGATGTTAAATTTGTTTCTTTACATAATGTATGGAAGTAACTTGATACAATATCTATGTTTTTAAGCTATATAGAAATAATAAAATTGAATAATAATTCTTTTATGAATCACTATAATACTTAGAACAAATATGCCTAAGTAATAAATGATATTTTTAATGACTTTAGAAAATCAAGAATAACAGTAATGATCTTGATTTTTAGATTCCAATTCCTTTTTCCTTTTAAGAGCTTTTCATAACTGGGTGGCTCAGTTGGTTAAGTGTCTGACTCTTGTTTTTGGTTCAGGTCAAGATCTCATGAGTCCTTAGATTGAGCCCCGCTCTGTATTGAATCCCACCGCAGGCTCTGCACTCAGTAGGGAGTCTGCTTGAAGCTTCTCTCCCTCTACCCCTCCTCCCCACTTGCATGCATATGCTCTCTCTCTCAAATGAATACATCTTAAAAATTAAAAAAAAACTAAAAGCTTTTCTTGTATAATAGTTTGGCCCCTTTAGGGGAAAAAATGAGATCATCATTTGTAATATTACAGAAGAACTAACCAAAGATATAAAGCAACATGTCTTTTTGAGGGGTTATCTTCAGTGGTAAGTGTCAAGGGAAATGCTTCATAGAATAATATGAATTTGAATACTAATCTGCCTTGAGATTTTAGAATTTTTTATCAGGAATCCAAGAAAAAATTATGAGATTAATAAGTTAAGATATCAATCTTTCAAAAATAGAAGTTATCTAAAGATCTAAGTATTATAATGTAGATTTAATGAAGACATTAACAATTTGAGTATAAATTCATTTCCATTATCAAGCAAATAAACTTAAGAGATCAGTCATAATAATCCTCCCATTTCATAATTTTTTAAATTTATGGGGTGTTCCATTGTGAATGTATTAAATAGATACTATTCTTTGACAACAGGACAAAATTAGATGGAAAAAATGAAATTGTGGAATCAATTAAATTAGGTACAAGATTTCAAAAGTGTTTTGTATTGATACTAAAATTCATCAGAAACATCCCGCTTAGCTTCTCACCAAACCTACAGATCCATTTCATTGTATCTTGCCCCTTTCCCTTAAGAGAAATAACAGGGAAGTCCACTAATTGTGCTCTTAAGCAAGGGCATTGGGCCTTTTGTTTTCTCCTCTCTTTTTACAACATAAAGACCTCGTATTTTACTGGATCAAATGATCTCTTATAATTACATTGAAACTACCCTTTTTAAGATAACCAGCAATTTCTCAATTGCTAAATCCAGTACACATTTTTTTCATCTTATCTAGATACTTAAAAGTTGCTGATTATCTTCCTTTTGAAACTCTTTCAAGAGTTGTTCTTTGCTTGTTTGTTTGACATGTTCTTTCTTGTCTTCTCCTGTCTCATTGGTTGTTTCCTTCTCAACATCATCTCCTGGCAACCCTGCCACCCAACCTCTAAAATATAAGTATTATCTAAGGTTTCATTTAAAGTCCTCTTCTTTTCAGCTCTGTCCCCTCTCTTATCTGATCTATTCCCAGAGAATTAAAGAGCATCTATGTGTTTATGTATTCTTTTTCTTTGCCTCTTGCTATTTGTGGTCTTTTTGTCTGTCAGCCCATGAGAGTAAGAGCAGGATGCGTGAGTGGCTTGTTCTCAATTGTTTCCGACACTGAACAAAGTTCCTGGCACAGAAAAAGCAAATGAAATTATCTGTGGAATAACTCAAAATGGATTTTTACTACATTAATCCATTGAAGGAAGGGTCTGCCTAATAATGTTTTTTTTTTTTTTTTAAGATTTTATCTATTTATTTGACAGACAGAGATTACAAGTAGGTGGAGAGGCAGGCAGAGAGGGGAGGAAGCAGGCTCCCTGCCGAGCAGAGAGCCCAGTGTGGGGCTGGATCCCAGGACCCTGGGATCATGACCTGAGCCACAGACAGAGGCTTTAGCCCACTGAACCACCCAGGTGCCTCCTGCCTAATAATGTTTTAATTCTTATATGCCCAAGATCTAATATACTGGAGAAACATGTACAGTAATAAGTAAGAGCATAAATTCTGGATTCAGATAATGGCTTTGAATCCCTACACTATCACTTACCAGCTATACAACCATGGGCAATTCATTTAACTTTTTAAAATTTTCATTTCCTTATTCATAATGTAGGAATAGTAAAAGTAACAAATTCATGACATTTGGCATGATTACATAAGTTAACATATGTAAAGTTTTAAAAATAGTGCCAAGTACAAAGAGCTTAATATAAGTCAGCATTATTATTATTACTATTATTACTATTGCATTGTTCTACACAAGGCTACAGCCAATTATGCTTAGCAATACTGATGTTTTGTTGGATAAATTATCATCCCCATTTTCGACAAGTAGAATGGGAGAAATAACAATTGTTATAGGAGTGGGTTTCTGAACTCTAAGACAGCACAATCTACATTTAAAATATAATTCCCTCTTTATTATAAAAACTTGATCTTCAGATTATTTATTCCTCAAGCCTTGGAATAAACTCAACCATTTGGACTATATCTTTGAGTCTTAGTATTATTACTTGTGGGTTTATAACATAAATATTTGATGATCTTTTAGGTGGAAAAGGGGTGGTACTACTAGAAAACTAAGCAATTAGGAAATATTAAATTTTTCTAAAGAAAGAAACAAAGACAGAGAGACATAGGAAAGGAAGTAAAGACTGAATAAAAGTGAATATATATATTTTTAAAGGTAGGCAGTTATGAAGCAGGGAAATAGAGAAAAGTTATTCCAGATGACAGGGATTGTGGAACAAAGGTTTGATTCTCTATGGCTACATTTTGCCAAAAAAAAGGACAGAAATTATTACTGGAAATAGAAAAGAATGTGAGAGATGGATAGAAATATTTGATTGCTAGGATATAATAGTGTTTTTGCATTCAACTCAATATGAAGAGATATTAAGAATTTTATTTAGAGATTATTCTTTAATCTTTTACAAACTGTGATACATTCAGAATACATTTGTTACGTATAATACATTGATTACATTAAAATACTATACATTGTATGTGCACACAATATTTTCTTTTAAAGATTTATTTATTTTAGAGAGAGAGTGTGTGTGCACAAGTGAGGGGAGGGGCAGAGGGAGAGAATCTCAAGGAGACTCCTTCCATCTCACAAGCATGAGATCATAACCAGAGCTGGAATCATGGGTCAGAAACTTAACCAACTGAGCCACGCAAGTATCCCCATGCACACAATATTAAAATATCATAATGCAAAAAAAAAAAAAAAGCTAACTAAAAATATCAATATGAAATACAAAGGCTCACCTTAGTAGATATCAACCATTGAAATGTGCTTTAAATAAATAAAATTGACTTTACGCATGCTTATTTTTATTTTTTAAAAATATGTTATTTATTTATTTATTTGAGAGAGAGAGACAGAGCACAGTATGTGGAGGGGCAGACAGAGAGAGAGAAGCAGACTCCCCACTGAGCAGAGAGCTGGATGCAGGGCTGGATCAATCCCAGGACCCTGAGATCATGACCTGAACTGAAGGCAGATGCTTAACTTACTGAACCACCCAGGCACCCCAGACCTTACACATGTTTAAATGGAGTAGAAGGTATATAATTGTAAACACACTTAACTAATGTTTAAAGCAAAATAATAATAAAAGTGTTAAATTCCTTGCAAATATCTCAATTACAAGCAAGGAGAATTATTTATTGAATACTTAATTTATCCTTAGCATCATAAAGAAGGAAATACACAAAAAGGAGGGCCCTAGAATCTACTAGAAGAGAAACATTTTCCCCCCCACTAACATGCCATTAATTAAATGCCAAATAAAATAGTGTGAATATTAAGAAGTACAAAACTTCAGGGTGGTACACATGATTTTTAGAACAATTTTATGTCATCACATTTACTTTAGTCACACAAGCATTTTAATCAAAATATCTTCAAATTTCTACTTACTTTTTAATGAAATCATTAGAGTCTATACAACTCATTTTTAAAATTTGTATTTCTCACCAGGATTAATTTCTACAGTCTTCTCTGAATACATTTATAAATGTTCCCATTTCCCTCCCTCATCTCTAGCCTCAACATTCTTAGTGACCTAAATTTATTTATCAGATCTTTTATTCACTAATTTTCAGCACTTCTCAATGGTTATGACTTTATCTACTCAATAGGAATCACACTCAACAATACCACTTCTGGGCTTCAACTTGGCAGTTATCCTCTCCCAAACCCTTACCTTCTTATTTGTTAGTGTTTTCATAACTGAATTTACTGTTCATTTGTACCCCACTGTTTGAGTATGAAATCTATTTTCTATCATGGAATTAATTACTATACTCAGTTTATGATATGTGGTCTACCAAAAATGAACAACATGGTCAACTATTTTAATGTCATTACTACTAGCCTCAATTTTTATGTTTTTCTTTACCTTTCATTCCTCTAAAGCTGTATAATTTTTCAATTTACTTCTTGTACTTCTTTAGAAAATGGAAGATTATTGGAGGAAGAGAGAGAATTATGGACCAAACTCATCTAATAGAACTTTAGATTGGCCTTTTGCTTTCTGTGGGGACACATCAGTGACATCTTGGTGAGTTATATGGCACCCTTCACAGTGTCTCATTCTTTTTATTTCCTCCCATAATTCTCTCCTTGCTTGACTTTCACGATTATATACATTCTTATCTCTCTCTATATATCTACTACTACTCTCTCCTCCTATTTCCCATTATGAGAGATCCCCAAGGCTCTTATTGAACAGAAGATATCTCATGACATGAGCTATAAGTCCTATCCTATGACCTTGACAAAGACTTTCTCTTTGCCAGGATCCTCTGAACCCTCCTTGGACTAGCCCTCAACCTTGGCCTTTAAAAGCTATAGACTTTCCGCAAAAATTATTTCATGCACTCCCTGTCCCCATGCTAAAAAATTAAGCAAACACTAACCTCTTTTCTAACAGCTTAAGGCAGCATCCCTAGAATAACCCTAAATCCCCTTAAAGTGTCTGTTTGAGAAAGTTCAAGGCTGCCAAAATAATTTACTTTATATTCCAGCCAACACTTGCTGATAGGCTCTGACCACTCTTAGAGCATTTAACTAAAAAGTGCTTACAATGATGAATACTTTCACTGACCCTTTGAATATATATCTCCTACAACTCAAAGGTGTCATTCTCAAGGACCTGAAAGCTATTCCTTTGAAATGTAACCATCAGGTAAGATAAGAACTATGCTCTCAGTCTCTGTGGGAGAATAGAATCCTAACTTTCATAATCACCAGCTACAGACACAGTTGGCCTAATGGAATTTACAATGACAAACTCTGAAATTTTTCATTTTCTTTCCACTGCTAATCCCAATTCTTATTCCCTTATTCTCCCTTTAAATCATGCAAACATCTTTGTACAAATCAGTTAATATTGGACTTTCCCATGTTACACAATAGTACATTACTGATTAAAACATGGCTTTGCCACTTTAACTTATATCTGACTGTGTTTACATTTGGTCTCCAAACATGTATTTTTAGTTCTATATTCTTCTATCTTCAGAATAAAATTTAGGAGATTTAATTTTGCTTGCTAACTTCATAGAGTATTTTTTTTTCTTCTTAGTAGTAGTATTTGCCTCTCAAAAGAAACCTCTTTAAATAAGTAGATAAACCACTTATAGAAATAATTGAAGAGATATCCTGAGGAACATGTCTGAAGATAAATCAGACTTTATGCCTTTTCTTGTTGAGAAGAAGACCAGCTCTCTATGAGAGCTGAATTGCTTTGGAAAATAAAGTAGATTTTTTAGTGCTATGTGATGGAAGAGAAGAAAGTTATGAGGTAATAACTGGAGAGAGAAATTTGAGCAAGGAAACACTGAGATCTAATTAGAAATTTGCTATGTGTTGTTCAGTGAAAATCTGCTAGTACCTTTCTGTGAAGTTTCCCATGTAATGTCCATTTTTTATTTAGGTTTATTGACTGGAAATCATCCTGGTGTTATGGCCTCAAGGAGGATGTAAGTCAAGAGTCTAAATATGAGCATGGGAAGCTTAGTTTATCTGAATTATGGTTAGAGATTTAGATCATGTTCTCTTACCATCTAGATTAAATACACTTAAAAAAGTGTGCCTGGGTGGCTCCATTGGTTAAGTGTCTGCCTTTGGCTCAGGTCATGATCCCAGGGTCCTGGAATTGAGTCCCTCTTGGGCTCCCTGCTCAGTGGGGAGTCTCCTTCTCCCTCTACCCTTCCCCCCGTTCATGATCTCTCTCTCTCTCTCTCTTAAATAAATGAAATCTTAAAAAGAATGTCTTCTCAAGATGCTTTTCTTATATTGTCACTTTTCTCATGTTTTCCCACTTCTCCACATATTGTATACTTCTATTTCTATACTCATTAAACTGCATGATAATAACTTTTATGTCTACTTCCCCAACCATGTTTCAAACTCCTCAAAGATCCCTTCGTTATATGCACAGGCACTATCTTTCTGGAGTTGACCACTTAGAGTACAGAAATAGGCTGTATATTGTCTCAGTATGTCCAGAACCTTGGGTTGATAAGCAGTATTTCTCATGTTTGCTGAATTCTCAAAAATTAATTTTAAATTAAATGTAGAGTATTTAAATGGAGATGGAGACTATCTGATTTTTTTTTAAAGATTTTATTTATTCATTTGACAGACAGAGATCACAAGTAGGCAGAGAAGCAGGCAGAGAGAGAGGAAGGGAAGCAGGCTCCCTGCTGAGCAGAGAGCCCGATGCGGGGCTCGATCCCAGGACCCTGGGATCATGACCTGAGCCGAAGGCAGTGGCTTAACCCACTGAGCCACCCAGGCGCCCCCTATCTGATTTTTTAAATGATTGAGTTATTTACATTAGAAAGAGACATCAGAGGGAGGGGTAGAGAGAAAGAGAAAGTCTGTAAGCAGACTCCCTACTGAGAGTGGAGCATGACTTGGGGCTCAATCCTGGAACCCTGAGAGCAACACCTGGGCTGAAATCAAGGGTCAGCCACTTAACTAACTGAGCCACCTAGGTGCCCCAGAGAATACCTGATTTCTAAGGTACTTTACTAAGAAGTTGACTAGAAAATATCAAATTATTGTTTTAAAATCACTCATCACAGCCACTGGGGGAGGAGTAAGATGGTGGAATAAGACTGAAATATCATCAGCTCCCAGGAGTTCAGCTAGATAGTTATCAAGCCATTCTGAATACCTACAAACTCAACAGGAGATAGAAGAGAAGAAGAGCAGCAATTCTAGGAACAGAAAATCGACCACTTTCTGGAAGGTATAACGTGTGGAGATGTGAATACAAAGTGACAGGAAAATAGGCACCCCCCCGGGTCTATCTCCCAGCAGGTGGTAGAGGAGCAAAGCACAAAATTGGAACATTTAGAAGTCTGCTCCACTGAGAGATGTCACTCCAGAGGCTAAATGAGGGGTGGGGCCTTCATGGGGACAGTATGATCCCAGGACCCATGGGGACACAAAAAGACCAGGGGTGTCTGAGTGCTACAGAGCTCCTAGGTATCAGAGTGGAGAAGCCTGCTATAGAGATGGAGCCGAGGAGTGGGCTCTCACCTCAGGGTTACCCTATACATGATCCAGGGCACAGTCAGGCCCCTGCCCCTCTTTGAGCAGTGGCCCCACAACTGGCAAATACAGAGACACTCCATCCTTCCCTCCCGGAGGAGCGGTGTGGCAGAAATCTACTGGGTTTGGAGACTACAAATGGGGCCGTGTGCCAGAGACAGAAACACTTGGTCACAGGCTGGGTGAGCATGGGGTGTGGCCAGAGACCAAGGAGAAGGGAGAGACTGACTGTTTTACTCTGAGGTCGCACTGAGTGGTAGAGCCCTGAGCTCTCAGCTCCTATGGGAACAGAGATTGGGTGGCCACCATCTTTATTCTCCTCCTCCAAAGTTGTACGGAAAGCATTCAGGGAACAAAAGCACCCAAGAGGTGACTGAAGCAGATTAATTCGCTGGCTTCTGGCAAGGGTTGTGTTATTCTGCCTTAGGCAAAGACATTTGAGAATCACTGAAAGAGATCTGTCCCTCAGAAGATCAGCAAGAGCGTCAGCCAAGACCAAGTTCACTGACCAATGAGAACTGGAGGACTCCAGAGCTAGGTGAAAGCAACACATAGAATTCATGGTTTTATTCCCATGATCCTTTAGTCTTTCAAAGGTAATTAAAAAAATTTTTTTCTTACTCTATTTTTTAAATTTTTCCTCTTTCCTATTTTGATGTTTTTTAAACTATTTTATCAATACCTTTTTAAAAATCTTTTTAAATTTCTATTGTTATAGTCATATTTTATCCCTTCATTGTATTTGATCTAATTTTTTGTACACATATAGGTTTTCTTTTATTTTTTCTTTAAAAATTTGGAATACAATTTCTTCAAATAGGTCAAAATATACCCTAATTTAGCACATGGCTTTGTTCTAGTCTCCAGCCTAATCATTCTTTCCTATTTTTTTTTCTTTTTTCAACCAAATTCTTACCTTATCAATTCCTTTTTTAGAATATTTTTAAATTTTCATCTTTACACTCCTCTTCCATCCCTTCATTGTGACTACCCTTATTTTTGTATATATATAAGTTTTTCTTTCTTTAAAATTTAGGAGGTAATTTCGTCTAACAGACAAAATTATACTCAAAATTAAGTGTGTGACTCTGTTCATATATGTGTGTGTGTGTGTGTGTGTGTGTGTATTTTTTTTTTTTCTTTTTTTCCCCCTTTCCTCTCATCCCAGTTTTGGGTCTCTTCTGATGTATTAGTGTATATTTTTCTGAGGTTGTTGCTGCCCTTTAGTATTTTGTTCTCTCATTCAACTATTTTTCTCTGGATAAAATGACAAGGCTGAAAAACTCACCAAAAACAAACAAACAAAACAAAAACCCAAGAGGCAATACCAATGGTTAGGAACCTAATCAAATTGGGTATTAGTAATATATTAGAACTAGAGTTCAGAATGATGACTCTCAAGGTGCTAGCTGGGCTTGAAAAAAACATGGAAGGTATTAGAGTATCTTTTTCTGGAGAAATAAAATCCCTTTTTGTAGAAGTAAAAGAATGAAAATCTAACCAAGTTGAAAGAAAAAAAGCTATTAATGAGGTGCAATCAAACATGTGTTCTCTTATTGCTAGGATAAATGAGGCAGAAGAGAGAATTTGTGATATAGAAGATGATTGAGAATAAAGAATATATGTATATATAGATATAGAGACAGATGATAGATATAGATATAGATTAGGTACAGATATAGATATAAATTATGGAAAATAAAGAAGCTGGACAAAAGAGAGACAAACAACTACCAGACCATGAGAGGACAATCAAAGAGATAAGTGAAACCATAAGACGAAACAATATTAGAGTAATTGGGATCTCAGAAGAAGAAGAAAGAGAGGGGCAGAATGTATATTGGAGCAAATTATAGTACAGAATTTCCCTAATCTGGTGAAGGGAACAAGGATCAAAATCCAGGAGGCACAGAGAAACCCCCTCAAAAACAATTAAAAAATAGATCCACACCCCATCATTTAATAGTAAAACTTACAAGTCCCACAGACAAAGAGAAAATCCTGAGAGCAGCTTAGGATAAAAGGCCTGTAATATACAAGGGTAGAAATATTAGATTGGCAACAGACCTATCCACAGAGACCTAACAGGACAGAAAGGACTGGCATGATATATTCATAGCACTAAATGAGAAAAATAGGCAGCCAAGAATATTATATCCATATAGGCTGTCATTGAACATAGAGGGAGAGATTAAAAAACAAAATGAAACAAAACAAAACAAAAATAACAAAAACAAATAAACTTCTGGGACAAACAAAAATTAAAAGAATTTGCAAATACCAAACCAGCCCTGCAGGAAATATTGAAAGGGGTTTTCTAGGAAAAGAGAGAGCCTAAAAATAACAGACTGAAAAGGAACAGAGACAATATACCATAGCAGTCACCTTACAGGCAATACAATTGTACTAAATTCATATCTGTCAATAGTCAACCTGAATGTAAATGGGCTAAATACCCCAATCGAAACACACAGTGTATCAGAATAGATAAAAAACAACAAACAAACAAACAAAACAAAACAAAACAAACAAACAAACAAAACCCTCCAAAACAAGAACCATTGATATGTTATTGGCAAGTAACTCATTTCAGACCCAAATCCAGATTTAAAATGAGGGGGTAGAAAACAATTTACCATGCTAATGGACATTAAAAGAAAGCTCGGGTAGTAATTCTTAAATCAAATTAGATTTTAAGCCAAAGACTATAAATAAGAGATGAGGAAAGACACTATATCATACTTAAAGGGTTTGTCCAACAAGAAGGTCTATCAACTTTAAGTATCTATGCCCCTAACATGGGAGCAGCCAATTATATAAACCAATTAGTAACAAAATCAAAGAAACACACTGACAATAATAAAATAATAGTAGGGGACTTTAACACTCTCCTCACTGAAATGGACAGATCATCCAAGCAAAAGATCAACAAGGGAATAAAGGCTTTAAATGGCACACTGGACTTGAAGGACATCACAGTTATATTTAGAACATTCCTTTCCAAAATAACAGAATTCACATTCTTCTCTAGTGCACATGGAACATTATCCAGAATAGATCACATCCTGGGTCACAAATCAGGTCTCAGACAGTTCCAAAAGATTGGGAACATTCCCTGCATATTTTCAGACCACAGTGTTCTGAAACTAAAAATCAATCTAAAATACATGGAGACTAAAGAGCATTCTACCAAGGAATGAATGAGTCAACCAGGAAATTAAAGAAGAATTGAAAACATTCATGGATGCAAACGAAAATGAAAACAAAACTGTTCAAAATCTTTGGGACACAGCAAAGGTGGTACTGAGAGGAAAGTGTATAAAGATACAAGCCTTTCTCAAGAAACAAGAAAGGTCTTAAAAACACAACCTAACCCTACACCTATAAAAGCTGGACAAAAAAAAAAAAAAAAAAAAAAAACCAGCAAAGAAAGCGAAAGCCTAAATTCAGCAGGAGAAGAAAATAATAAAGATCAGAGCAGAAGTCAATGAACTAGAAACTAAAAGAACAATAGAACAAATCAATGAAACTAGGAGCTGGTTTGTTGAAAGAATTAATAAGATTGATAAACCCCTGGCCAGACTTATCAAAAAGAAAAGAGAAAGGACCCAAATTAATAAAATCATGAATGAAAGAGGAGAGATCACAACCAACACCAAAGAAATACAAACAATAATGAGAACATATGAGCAACTATACACCAGTAAATTTGATAATCTGGAAGAAATGGATGCATTCCTAGAGAAATATAAACTACCATAACTGAACCATGAAGAAACAGAAAACCTGAACAGATCCATAACCTGTAAGGAGATTGAAGCATTCATCAAAAATCTCCCAACAAACAAGAGCCCAGGGCAAAGGCTTCCCACGGGAATTCTATCAAGCATTTAAAGAAGAATTAATACCTATTCTCCTGAAACTGTTCCAAAAAATAGAAATGGAAGGAAAACTTCCAAACTCATTTTATGGGGCCAGCATTACCTTGATCCCCAAACCAGACAAAGACCCCATCAAAAAGGAGAATTATAGACCAATATCCTTGATGAATACAGATGCAAAAATTCTCACCAAAATATTAGCTAATAGGATCCATCAGTACATTAAAAAGATTATTTACCACAACCAAGTGGGATTTATTCCTGGGCTTCAAGGTTGGTTCAACATCTGCAAATCAAACAATGTGGTACAGTACATTTATGAAAAAAAAAAAAAAACAAGAATGATATAATACTCTCAATAGATGCTGAAAAAGCATTTGACAAAGTACATCATCCTTTCTTGATCACAACTCTTCACATTGTAGGCATAGATCGTAAATACCTCCATATCATGAAAGCCATCTATGAAAAACCCACAGTGAATATCATTCTCAATGGGGAAAACTGAGAGCTTTTCCCCTAAGATAAGGAACACAACAGGGCTGTCCACTATCATCACTGCTATTCCACATAGTACTAGAAGTCTTAGCCTCAGCAATCAGATCACAAAAATAAAGGGTATCCGAATCAGCAAAGAATATATCAAACTCTCACTCTTAGCATATGATATATTACTTTATGTGGAAAACCCAAAGAATCCACTCTAAAACTGTTAGAACTCATACAGGAATTCAGGGAAGTGTCAGGATATAAAATCAATGCCCAGAAATCAGTTGCATTTCTATACACCAACAGCAAGACAGATGAAAGAGAAATTAAGGAGTCAGTCCCATTTATAATTGCACTTAATATCATAAGATACCTAGGAATAAACCTAACCAAAAAGGCAAAGAATCTGTACTCATAAAACTATAAAGTCCTCATGAAAGAAATTGAGGAAGACAAAAAGAAATGGAAAAATGTTCCATGCTCATGGATTGGAAGAACAAATATTGCAACAATGTCTACGCTAACTAAAGCAATCTATACATTTAATGCAATTCCTATTAAAATGCCATCAATTTTTTTTCAGAGAAATGGAACAAATAATCCTAAAATTTATATGGAATCAGAAAAGACCCTCTATAGCTAGAGGGACATTGAAAAAGAAAACCAAAGTTGGTGGCATCACAATTCCGGACTTCAAGCTCTATTACAAAGCTGTCATCAATAAGACAGTATGGTACTGCCACAAAAATAGATACATAGGTCAATGGAACAGAATAGAGAGTCCAGAAATAGATCCTAAACTTTATGGTCCACTAATCTTTGACAAAGCAGGAAAGAATGTTCAATAGAAAAAAGACAATCTCTTCAACAAATGGTGGTGGGAAAATTGGATACCACATGCAGAAGAATGAAACTGGACTATTTCCTTACACCACACACAAAAACAGACTCAAAATGGATGAAAGACCTCAATGTGAGAAGGGAATCCATCAAAACCCTTGAGGAGAATACAGGCAGTGACCTCTTCTATCTCAGCCAGAGGAACTTCTTCCTAGAAGCATTGCCAAAGGTGAGGGAAGCAAGGGCAAAAATGCACTTTGGGACTTTATCAAGATGAAAACTTTTGCACAGCAAAGGAAATAATCAACAAAACTGAAAGACAGCTGAGAAATGGGAGAAGATATTTGCAAATGACATATCAGACAAAGGGATAATCTCCAAAATCTATAAATACTTTATCAAACTCAACACCCAAAGAACAAATAAACCAGTCATGGCCAGAGGACATGAACAGACATTTCTGCAAAGAAGGCATCCAAATGGCCAACAGACACATGCAAAAGTGGTCAACATCACTGGGCATCAGGGAAATCCAAATCAAAACCACAATGAGATACCACCTCACACCAGTCAGAATGGCTAAAATTAAGAAGTCAAGAAACAACAGATGTTGGCAAGGATGTGGAGAAAGGGGACCCCTCCTGAACTCTTGGTGGGAATGCAAGCTAATGAAGCCACTCTGGAAAACAATATGGAGGTTCCTCAGAAAGTTGAAAATAGAGCTACCCTATGACCCAGCGATCACACTACTTGGTTAATCCTAAAGATACAAATGTAGTGATCCAAAGGGGTACGTGCACCCAAATGTTCGTAACAGCAATGTCCACAATAGCCAAACTATGAAAAAAACTAGATGTCCATCAACAGATGAATGGATAAAGAAGATGTGAGGTACACACACAAACACGTAAATATACATATATGCATACATATATACATATAGATACATATGTATACATATACAAATGCACATATGCATATTCATACATATATGCATGAATATGTGTATATTCATATTTACATATATGTAGATATGTATATGTATGCATATGTATACGTGTGTGTGTGGGTATGGATATAGATGTGTAAATATAAATGTATACACATAGACACACATGATGGAATACTATGCAGCCATCAAAAGAAATGAAATCTTGTCATTTGCAACAATGGATGGAACTTATGCTAAGTGAAATAACTCAATCAGAGGAAGACAATTATCATATGATTTCTCTGATATGAAGAATTTGAGAGGCAGAGTGGGGGGTCATGTGTGTAGGGAGGGAAAAAAATGAAACAAGATGGGATTGGAGGGAAACAAACCATAAGAGACTCTTAATCTCACAAAATAAACTGAAGGTTGCTGGAGGGTGGGAGGGTAGGGATAGGGTGGCTGGGTTATGGACATTTATGAGGTTATGTGTTATGGTGAGAGCTGTGACATGTGTAAGCCTGATGATTCACAGACCTGTACGCTTAGGGCAAATAATACATTTGTCCCCCCCAAATATATATGTATATATATATATTTATATATATATGTATATATATATATATATTTATATATATATATATATATATATATATACATATATATATATAAAATCACTCATCACAAAATTAAATTGATAAAGGCATGGGGCACCTGGGTGACTTAGTTGGTTAAGTGACTGACTCTTAATCTTAGCTCAGATCTTGATCTCAGGGTTTTGATCTCAGGGTCTTGGGTTCAGGACCCATGTTGGGTTCCACGGTGTGTATGGACCCTTCTTTAAAAAATTTTTTTCAGAGGGTGCCAGGGTGGCTCAGCCATTAAGTATCTGCCTTCAGCTCAGGTTATGTTCCTGGTGTCCTGAGGATTGAGCCCTGCATTGGGGTCCCTTTTCTCAGTAAGCTGTTTCTCCCTCACCCAGTCCCCTTGCCTGTGTTCCCTCTCTTGATGCCTCTCTCTTTCTCAAATAAATAAATAAAATAAAACTTTTTTGATAAAGGTATTAATAATATCATTTCCTTAGAATAATATTTCCCCTTTATGTTTTCAAAAGTCAATAATATGCTGTCAATTCAGATACACTGATTTAACTAAAACATAAATCTTTTTGGAGGAAAACAATGTACAATAATGGTTAGAGATAGAATTACTTAAGAATGGTTACTTTTGTATTATATTGTATTTTTTCTCATGTTTAATACTACTTTTCTCTGATTCTATTTTCTTCTTTCAAATACTAATGTGGCCACCTGTTGCTCTAGGAACATCCTTGTGCCCTCTTGCCTTCTCCTTGTAACTTGGTTAATTCTGGCAAATAGGTGGAATTCTGGCAAATGGAAGAGGGATTTATCATTTCTAAGTTGAAGCAGGGAACAACAGAGTAAATTCTTTATAAACTCTCTTGCCCTGCCAGGATGATCTTGGAAGCCACCCGATATGGTATAGAGAACTGGGAGCTATCTACATTGCTGAGTCACTGCGAGGAACAAGGCTGCTGCGTGGAGTCAACCAACTCTCTTCAGACCTTGCATGAACCCAAAATAAATATCTTAAACTTCCAAAAAAAAAAAAAAGTTACTGAAACAGACCTTAAGGAAGTCACTCATATCTAATTTTAAATATTATCATAAAAAACTTTCTTGCTTCAATACTGTTAATTAAAATAATCTCTTTGTTCAATATATTGTCGTTAGTCTGACAGTGCTTATACTTTAAAAATCATTATTTAATCCTATTTAAATGAATTAAATCCTTTGAATTCATTTCTAAATTATAAATTTATCCAAGGAATCAATATCTGAGACTGCATAAACTGAAACCTAACAATTTATCATTACAACCTATTTAAAGAATGATTTCATGTGGTTTCAGAATTTGTATGCTCATTTTTGAAGACTGCATTTATAAACGATTCAGGTATAAATTATTAAGAAATTGGGGCACCTAGGTGGCTGAGTCATTTAAGTGTTCCTCCCTCTCCCTCTGCCCCCCCATCATGCTTGTGCTCTCTCTCTCCGACAAACAAAATCATCTAAAAAATTAAAAAAAGAAATAATAGTGCTGCAAAAATTTGTTAACTCACTATTAATTTAAGAGTTTCTTGGCAGAAAATTATTTTAACATGCAACATTAAACTTTTTAGGAACCAAAACTTTATCCTTAAGAGTTTATGAAATACATCCAATGATTTTATCTTCTATTTATACTATCAGTTTATATATACTATGTCCTGTCCTTTGAGGTCTTTCATTATTCAGTGATCAAAATGAAGCTGCCTAGGCCCCTCTGGCTAACCTAGTAGTCTTCAACATTTATCAAATGCCTTCCGCCACATGACTGAATAACCTTCCTTTCTATATCCACTGATCACACACTCTTTCCTTGAAAGAACAGAGCACTCCTGGAGTCACAAAACAGGAACCAGACCGCTTTTTAAAATCCCTCCCTCACCCCACCCAGCAATGAGGAATCAGACCCCCTGGCACAACCACAAAGTACTGAGATAACATAGCCTGCACCATCCAGTCTGCATGTAATCGGGAAATGTTACAGACCACTGCACTCCTGTATTGATCAACTACTCTTTACAAATTCAGGCAGAAACCTCAGAGCTGGCATTTGGACAAGAGTTCTTCTTCTCCCCAGGTGGCAGGTCACCTGAATAAAGCTTATACTCCTTTCCAGTCAAAACTCAGTCTCGGGGCACCTGGGTGGCTCAGTGGGTTAAGCCGCTGCCTTTGGCTCAGGTCATGATCTCAGGTTCCTGGGATCGAGTCCTGCATCAAGCTCTCTGCTCCACGGCGAGCCTGCTTCCCTCTCTCTCTCTCTGCCTGCCTCTCTGCCTACTTGTGGTCTCTCTCTGTCAAATTAAAAAAAAAAACAACAAAACAAACAAACAAAAAAAAAACTCAGTCTCAAGTATTGGCCTTTTGAGCCACAGCAGCCAATCCTGGGATTCAGTAACAAAAAGTCTTGAATAATATTTGTCCTATTAAATTACTTGGTGAAAACTAGAAGATGTAGCAACATTAACTTCCACCTACTTCATTCAAATAATAATAGTTGATTTCTTTTTATTAAGTAGTTAAAATTTATGGAGAGTGTATTGGGGTTATGCACGTGCCAACTCTCATTGTCAGGGGTTAACCATTTGGGGAGTGGAAGTCACAAAGCTTACAAAATACCTAATTAACAACACTTATTAAACACTTACTATGTGCTTTTCACTATTTTAATAGTTTACATTATTTTTATTTTCCATGGATTGAGCATTAACTTGGTTATCTGTTCTTCTGGTCTGATTGCCCAAGTATTGTTCTTTTTTAAACTCAAACTCCCATTGTAAGGGCAGAATGTGAGCATTGTAAGCTGTACATCACTTTGGTACCACAGCATAACACACAGACATCCGCATTTTACATAAAAAGTGAAAATGACAAAACAGAAACATAGGAGAGAGTTTTACTAAGTTAGAAATAGGATACATAACAACCAATCTACTTATAAATAGAAATGTAATGGAAACAGAAAACAATTTGTCAGTGTAATCCAGTCAAGTCAATGTATCCTCAAGGACAAATTATTTTTCATACTAGAAGAGGTAAGATGTGACATTGATGTTGGGAATTCTTTTTTCTGATCTTTTTTTTTTTTTTTTTCACTCCACTGGTGTCGTTTCTTTTGTTTTTGTTTTTGTTTTGTTTTGCTTTTTGTTTTTTGCATTTCAAATGATCCAGGGATCATTTCAGATAAAACTTCATGTTCAGACAATCAGCAATACTCTGTCTTACCCAACATAGTTTGACAAGAGGGAAAGGGCTTTCTACTTAGATAAAGTGATAAGAGTTAACAATCATACTGTCAAGAAAATAATTATAATTATTTTTCATGAAAAATCTTAAAAGTTGTCCCTTGAAAATTTCATATTCCTCAGATTTGCATTTATTGTTTCCTTGAACTAACCATTTAGTCCTCCAAAATCTCACTTCAAAAGGAATATTTTAAAAATTTTGGCTCTCGTGTGATGAGGACTCTCATCACAAATATCAAAACTCTCAAAAAAAGAGATGTTATAATGTGAAAATGAAAATTATTCATTGGATTTTAAAAATTTCTTATCATTCGTGGAACATGCAATATATATGGAAAATGTCAAGGCTCTTGAGTAAAAATAGAAAGGATTGCATGACAGGAAATAGAACTGAAAGATTCAATAATCCTTTAGCTCTCCATTAGGCAGTTAGAGTTGAGAAAATAAGTAAGGAATAAAGATATCCCTCATAGAAGAGAAAGCAAAAATTAATTAATTAATTTAAAATTTAATTAATTAATATTTACAACAGAAGAACTTAAGGAACAAGTAAAGAATCCCTTCTACTGCCCAAAGCTACTGATTTCCAAAACAGATTTGTAGACTTTTGTTTCCTTGATAAGCTTGAGGTCAGGAGTGCTGGCTAAAAGATATGAAGCCAGGAAGGTGAAGTTAATATAATCCTCTCAAACTGAAATAGATAGCTGTCATACAATTTTCAGTTAGAATTGGGGGGTGGAGCTTAAGCTTTTAATAAAATGAAAATCAAAAATGTATGGTGATGCAGATTGGAAAATAATTATTTTCTGTTTGTAAAAGAATTATGCAAAGACGTCTAAATAGCTCTTCTGATAGAAGTGGGTGGGCATCAATGACCAGTTGCAGGCATATGGCCCCTGATTACTGTATTTCCCATAAATCTCTTTTTATCTAAATTATCTGAAAACAGAATAATTTAGTATAATCGCAACATGGACTGTTTTCGTAGTTTGACAAGCATTTGTTGGAAATGATTTAGAATCTCAGAGTCTGTGCATATGTGTGTGTTTGTGTACATAGGTACACATATATATCCATATAATATTTTTTCAGGAAATAAATTAATCACAGAAATACCAAAGACAGATATAAACAGGAATGGCTGAAAGCCTATAGCACTAGAAAACCATGGGACCCTAGGGCTGTTGAGGTCCTGAGCATAGACTGAAAACTGATTTACAATTCAGTCACTATTATTGGCTGACCAAGTAAGCAGGAGGGAGTCCCCAAATCACCTTTTTCTCATTTATGAAATGGAGGTAATAACCGGGAATTCCTTAACTGTTCTTGGTATGTTATGAAGTTCAGTGAGACTATTTCCATATAAATTTTGTGATTTGTTAGAAAGAAGTATTGCAGATACAAATGTTATCACTATTATGGAAATGCAGAAGCTCCTTATAAATTGAAAACGAAATTCTTCAATTAATTATATAGAAGCATTATGCCAAACAATGTGTTCAAGTTTTCCATAGATGTTTATTCCAAGTGTTGGAATCAACATTAAGATACTGCAAAATAAGTGTAAAGGTCTTTAAAAGATAGTGATGTCACCAAGTTTTCCTAAAGAAAAAAATATTTTTTTAATTATAAATATTTCTATGTTGTAAGGTATGAATAATATATTTGAGAGCAGAAATGTGAAATATAAACATTAGTTATTTTAAATTATTCATCCCCCATAATTAGCTAGAGTATAGTGAACCAGAGATTTTTATATATGAAAGCATCTTGCATCCTAATATTAATATAAAATTAAAAAGAAAAAATAGTAATGTTCATGAACTTCTGAGATTGTTTTAATAGTATATCTCCATTAAAGAATGCTGGGTTTTCTACTTTATATTTTAAAATTTGTTGTTCTGGCATTATCTTCTCAAAGTTCCATTCCTATATTATAATCTGAAAATTAAAGTTCATATGCATAGGATAGGCACTAATAGATTTTTTTTTCCATTCATAGCAAGTGCTGATTTCATCAAATAATCCATCGAGTAAAGAAAATATAAACAGATGTAAAGGAACATATTTTTTCACTGACATGCTGAATTAAAACACTGAAGGTGTTAGATGCCTAACATCTCGATTAAATTTATTCTACCCATGAAGCAACAGTTTATGATTTTCAAATGAATGGCACACTTAAATGAAGGGAGCATTAATACAATATGATATTAATATACAAATACTCACATTATTCAACTGCCACTGACATTCTGAATTAAATCAGTAATGGGGTGTATAACTGATTAAATATCTACACAACAGAAAGCAACAGCTTATGATTTAAAGAGGCGCTGGTAGAGTGATCACATCATTACACTGCCAAATGCCATCTATCACTTTTACTGAACTTAACAAAGATGGATTACATCCCACAGATGAGATGCGGCCTATAAATACTGTCATGCTGATCTTCATCTGACTTTCCTAGAGAACAGATAAGCAACAAATCAATAATTGAACAAGTCATATTAGAAATTCAGTGTTATTCAGCATCCAGAAGAAATCTTGTAGGACATTAAAGCAACAAATCGCCTTAATTCAATGAAATCTGCCAAATTATGCTTTCCCTTCTAAGTTAACTTATTTTCTCTTTATTTATTTCATCAAGTTTAAGAAAGATGCAGTGTGAAGCATCACCACCCACTTTTTTCATTTTAAACCAAGACTGGTTTAGCACCAACAAACTTCCTTTACAACTTTCTCTACTAAGTGCAATATGCTTCCTGACTCAAGTTGTAAGTTCATACAGGTAATTACAACTGTATGACATAGAATATTGGTTTTAAAGTTACTGTCTTCAAACACTGAATGAAACTGAATACCATAAAAATATGCATAAACAATACATTCATTTTACAACTTCTGCATTGTTTTAATAGTATTTCTCCATTAAACACCTGCCTGACTTTTATTTACCATCTCATTTAGCTTTCACAGTTTACCTTTGTGGAAACTGCCTGTCAATTGCTTCAGCAGTCCAATCACTGGAGACCAGATTGCTTTCTGTCAGTCTGCTTGTATAATGTTATGGTAATAGATAACAGGTGGTCAGTATTCATCGGCTGAGGTGAAGATGATGTTTCACAAGCTATAAAACATCTGAGGAAATGCTTTAACAGTTCACACTTACTACTAATTGCACCATTAGAACTTTAATTAATTCTTTACCCTTCCACTATGTTCCTTCAATGGCCATAAGGTAGGAAATCATTCGGAACAGAAAGAAAGAATCTAAAGAGACAATAATGAGGTGTAATAAAAGAAAGAATGAGTGGCAGAATGGCTAACATTTTGCTCTGAAACTAGAGTGGAGTTTGATTGCTTAATCAGTTCTGTATTTGATAATGCCCTTAAAAGGGAATCATTTTTTAAAGAGTACCTTAATTCTAAGAATATGTTAACCACTACCTACATTTAAACTGACTATCCTCAATTACTAACTATATGTTTGAAAGTATTTTGAAATGCCTCCTTTCTGATTTTAAGGCATCAGCAATTGAATCCTTACAAATCAGAAATAGATAAATGAGACATGAAAAAGGTTTAAGTCCAGGATGATCTATATATTTTTAAAATATGGCCTTGGTCTAGGTTGCATAAAAGATGGAAACAGGGTATTACACTCAATGTCACTGAAGTGATGTTTAAGCTCAGGTAAATTTCCACTTTGACATCTCCAGTTTCCAATTTTCAAATAGCACATGTTTAGACTCATGTCATGGCTAAAGAGTTCTATGTATCAGGAAACTTAGATAATTTGAATTTTGTAATTTTAGCCTTTAATTTACTTATACCTATTGATGTATTTTAAATATACATAGTTTATAATAATTCACTTGAATAAAACTGAATACAGGAAACTTTGAGCAATAACATTGATCTTGAGAAAATTTAAGACTAGAATGAGAAAAACTTTAAATAGATTTTGTTTTTGAAAGGCTTATTTTCCTTCTTATCTAGTATACTAGATAAAAAAAGAACAAATATTTATCAAGACAAATCGTATGAAAAGCATACTGCTCATCAAAAATCTAAATAGTCATCTAAAAAGAAGTTCAAATTTACACACAATTTTTTTTTTATCTTACATTACTATGATAAACCTATGGCTTTATATCCAGCTAATGAATCATTCAACACTACATCAAAAACTAAAGATGTCCTATATTTTGGCTAACTGAATATATTAAAATTTTTGAAAAAAAAAAAAAAGAAAATCTCTGGACTTTTAAGAAAAAAAAAATTTTGCTTTGTTCTCTTAAAAATTCTACAGAGGGGAGAAGGAGTCAAGATGGCAGAGAAGTAGCAGGCTGAGATAATACCAGGTAGCAGGAGATCAGCTAGATAGCTTATTGAACCATTCCAAACACCTACAAATCCAACAGGAGATTGAAGAGAAGAAGAGCAGCAATTCCAGAAACAGAAAATCAAGCACTTCCTGAAAGGCAGGACCGGTGGAGAAGTGAATCCAAAGAGATGGGAAGATAGACTGCTTCCGGCAAGTGGCGGAGCAATGGAGCACAAAATCAGAACTTTTAAAAGTCTGTTCCACTGAGGGACATCACTCCAGAGGCTAAGCCGGGGTGAAGCCCATGTGGGGACAGCATGGTCTCGGGTCCCACGGGGTCAAAGAAGGATTGGGGGTGTCTTGAGTGTCATAGAGCTCACTGGTATTAGAGCAGGGAAGCCAGCCACAGAGATGGAGCTGAGGAGTGAGCTCTCAACTCAGGGTTACCTTAAATTGTGATCTGTGGCACAGACCACTGCTCTGTGACGAGAGACCCCACAAGATCCAGGGAGACTCCCCCTCCCTGGAAGAGCCCAGGGATCTGCGGGGTTTGGAGACACCAGGCAGGGCTGTGTGTCAGATACGGAGATGCTTGGTCACAGGATGGGTGAGCTCGGAGCACAGCTGGAGGCCAGGGATACTTGAGTGATGGAGCGTTTCTCTCCAAGGCCGCACTGAGGAGTGGGGCCCTGGACTCTTGGCTCTTCTGGGCAAGAGATTGGGAGGCTGCCATTTCCATTCCTGTCCTCCAGAACTCTACAGAAAGTGTTCAGGGAATAAAAGTTCCCAAAAGTGAACCCCAGCGGATTACATAGCCTGGCCCCTGGTAAGGGCTGTGCAATTCCGCCTCAGGCAAAGACACTTGAGAATCACTACAACAGGACCCTCCCCAGAAGATCAACAAGAAATCCAGCCAAGACCAATTTCACTTACCAAGGAGAACAGCAGAATTCCAGAGGAGGAGAAAGCAAAGCATGGAATTCATGGCTTTCTCCCAATGATTCTTTAGTCTTACAAAGTTAATTAACTTTTTTTAATTTAATTTTTTCTTCTGCTAATTTTTAAAATTTTTACCCTTTCCTCTTTTAACATTTTTAACTAGTTTATCTTAACAATGTTTCATAAGAAAAAAAAATCTTTTTTGAACCTTCATTATTATACTCATGTTTTATGCTTCATTGTATCTAACTTTATTTTTTGTATACACATAAGGTTTTTTCTTCTAAAAAAAATTGGGATACAACTTCTTCTAATAGATCAAAGTATACCCTAAATCTAGCTATGGGCTTGTTCTAGTCTCCAGCCTGAACAAATTCTCTCCACTTCCTTTCTCTTTATTCTCCCAACCAAATTATCTTATCAACTCCTTTTTTAGAAATGTAAAAATAATTTTTCATCTTTATAGTCATATTCCATCCCTTAATTGTGTTTACCCTTATACATGTTTTTCACTCTTTAAAATTTTGGAAGGTAGTTTTTTCTAAGAGACCAAAATACTCCCAAAATTAAGTGGGTGACCTTGTTCTATTCACCAGTCTAATATATATATATATATTTTTTTCTTTTTTATATTTTTCCTTTTTTAATTTTTTTTTCCTGAACATCGTTTTACCCTCTTTCTTCCCCCCATGATTTGCAGTCTCTTCTGATTTGGTTAAAGCATATTTTCCTGAGGCCTTTACCACCCTTTTAGTATTTTATTCCCTCCTTCATATATTCTTAACTGGATAAAATGACAAGGTGGAAAAACTCACCATTAAAAAAAAAAAAAAGGAAAAGAAAAAAGAAAAAGAGGCAGTACCAAAGCCAGAGACCTAATCAATATGGAAATTAGTAATATGTCAGAATTAGAGTTCAGAATGATGATTCTCAAGGTGCTAGCTAGGCTTGAAAAAGGCATGGAAGATATTAGAGAAACCCTCTCTGGAGAGATAAAAGCCCATTCTGGAGAAATAAAAGAATTAAAATCTAACTGAGTTGAAATTTAAAAAGCTATTAATGATGTTCAATAAAAAATGGAGGCTCTTACTGCCAGGATAAATGTGGCAGAAGAGAGAATTAGTGGTATAGAAGATGAAATGACAGAGAATAAAGAAGATGGGCAAAAGAGAGACAAACAACTACTGGACCATGAGGGGAGAATTAGAGAGATAAGTGATATCATAAGACAAAACAACATTAGAATAATTGGGATTCCAGAAGAAGAAGAAAGAAAGAGGGGAGCAGAAGGTCTATTGGAGAGAATTATTGGAGAGAATTTCCCTAATATGGCAAAGGGAACAAATATCAAAATCCAGGAGGTGCAGAGAACCCTCCTTAAAATCAATGAGAATAGATCCACATCCCATCATCTAATAGTAAAAATTAAAAGTCTTAGTGACAAAGAGAAAAATCCTGAAAGCAGCCCAGGACAAGAAGTCTGTAACACACAATGGTAAAAATATTAGATTGGCAGCAGACTTATCCACAGAGACCTGGCAGGCCAGAAAGAACTGGCATGATATATTCAGAGCACTAAATGAGAGAAACATGCAGCCAAGAAGACTATATCCAGCTAGGCTATCATTGAATATAGAAGGAGAGATAAAAAGCTTCCAGGACAAACAAAAACTGAAAGAATTTGCAAACACTAAACCAGCTCTACAGGAAATATTGAAAGAGGTCCTCTAAGCAAAGAGAGAGCCTAAAAGTAGTAGATCAGAAAGGAACAGAGACAATATACAGTAACAGTTATCTTACACACAATATAATTGCACTAAATTCATATCTCTCAATAGTTACCCTGAATGTAAATGGGCTAAATGCCCCAATCAAAAGACACAGGGTATCAGAATGGGTAAAAAACAAAAGCCATCAATATGTTGCCTACAAGAAACTCATTTTAGACCTGAAGACACCTCCAGATTTAAAGTGAGGGGGTGGAAAACATTTTACCATGCTAATGGGCATCAGAAGAAAGCTGGGGTGGCAATCCTTAGATCAATTAGATTTTAAGCCAAAGACTATAATAAGAAATGAGGAGGACACTATATCCTACTCAAAGGGTCTGTCCAGCAAGAAGATCTAACAATTTTAAATATCTATGCCCCTAACATGGGAGTAGCCAACTATACAAACCAATTAATAACAAAATCAAAGAAACACATTGACAATAATAAAATAATAGTAGGGGACTTTAACACTCCCCTCACTGAAATAGACTGATCATCCAAGCAAAAGATCAACAAGGAAATAAAGGCCTTAAATGACACACTGGACCAGATGGACACCACAGTTTTATTCAGAACATTCCATCCCAAAGCAACAGAATACACATTCTTCTCTAGTGCACATGGAACATTATCTGTAATAGATCACATCCTACGTCTTAAATCAGGTCTCAACCAGTATCAAAAGATTGGGATCATTCCCATATTTTCAGACCGCAATGTTCTGAAGCCAGAACTCAAGCACAAGAGGAAATTTGGAAAGAACCCAAATACATGGAGACTAAACAGCATCCTTCTAAAGAATGAACCAGGTAACCAGGAAATTAAAGAAGAATTGAACAAATTCATGGAAACAAATGATAATGAAAGCACAGTGTTTCAAAATCTGTGGGACACAACAAAGGCAGTCCTGAGAGGAAAATAAATAGTGATACAAGCCTTTCTCAAGAAACAAGAAAGGTCTCAAATACACAACCTAGCCCTACACCTAAAGGAGCTGGAGAAAGAACAACAAAGAAAACCTAAACCCAGCAGGAGAAGAGAAATAAAAAAGATCAGAGCAGAAATCAATGAAATAGACACCAAAACACAACAAACAAACAAACAAAACCCAAAAAATCCAATAGAACAAATCAATGAAACTAGGAGCTGGTACTTTGAAAGAATTAATAAGATTGATAACCCCCCAGCCATACTTATCAAAAAGAAAAGAAAAAGGACCCAAATAAATCAAATCATGAATGAAAGAGGAGAGATCACAACCAACACCAAAGACATACAAACAATTATAAGAACATATTATGGGCAACATTATGTAAGCATATTTGACAATCTGGAAGAAATGGATGCATTCCTAAGACATATAAACTACTACAACTGAACCAGGAAGAAATAGAAAACCAGAACAGACCCATAACCAGTAAGGAGATTGAAGCAGTCATCAAAAATCTCCCAACAGGTGCGCCTGGGTGGCTCAGTGGTTTAAGCCGCTGCCTTCGGCTCAGGTCATGATCTCAGGGTCCTGGGATCAAGCCCCGCATCAGGCTCTCTGCTCGGCAGGGAGTCTGCTTCCCTCTCACTCTCTCTGCCTGCCTCTCTGCCTACTTGTGATCTCTCTCTGTCAAATAAATAAATAAAATCTTAAAAAAAAAAAATCTCCCAACAAACAAGAGCCCAGGGACAGGTGGCTTCCCATGGGAATTCTATCAAGCATTTAAAGAAGAATTAATACCTATTCTCCTGAAACTGTTCCAAAAAATAGAAATGGAAGGAAAATTTCCAAACTCATTTTATGCTGCCAGCATTACCTTGATCCCCAACCAAACAAGGATCCCATCAAAAAAGAGAATTATAAACCAATATCCTTGATGAACACAGATGCAAAAATTCTCACCAAAATACTAGCCAATAGAATCCAATACTACATTAAAAGGATTATTCACCACGACCAAATGGGATTTACTCCAGAGATGCAAGGTTGGTTCAACATCCGCAAATCAATCCATGTGATACAATACATAAATAAAAGAAAGAACAAGAACCATATGATACTCTCAATAGATGCTGAAAAAGCATTTGACAAAGTACATCATCCTTTTCTGATCAAAACTCTCCAAAGTATACAGATAGAGGGAACACACCTCAATATCATAAAAGCCATCTATAAAAAACCCACCACAAATATCATTCTCAATGGAGAAAAACTGAGAGCTTTTCCTCTAAGGTCAGGAACATGCCAGGATGTCCATTATCACTACTGCTATTCACCAAAGTACCAGCAGTCCTAGCCTCAGCAATCAGACAACAAAAACAAATTAAAGGCATCCAAATTGACAAAGAAGAAGTCAAACTATCACTCTTTGCAGATGATATGATACTATATGTGGAAACCCCCAAAAGCCACTCCAAAACTGCTAGAACTTGTACAGGAATTCAGAAAAGTGTCAGGATATAAAATCAATGCACAGAAATCAATTGCATTTCTATACACCAACAACAAGACAGAAGAAAGAGAAATTAAGGAGTCAGTCCCATTTACAATTGACCCAAAACCTTAAGATAACTATGAATAAACCTAACCAAAGATGCAAGGAATCTATCCTCAGAAAACTATAAAGTACTCATGAAAGAAATTGAGGAAGACACAAAGAAATGGAAAAATGTTCCATGCTCATGGATTAGAAGAACAAATATTGTGAAAATGTCTATGCTACCTAAAGCAATCACACATTAAATGCAATCCCTATCAAAGTCCCATCCATTTTTTTCAAAGAAATAGAACAAATAATCCTAAAATTTATATGGAACCAGAAAAGACTTCAAATAGCCAGAGGAATATTGAAAAATAGAGCCAAAGTTGGTGACATCACAATTCAGGACTTCAAGCTCTATTACAAAGCTGTCATCATCAAGACAGTATGGTACTGGCACAAAAACAGGCACATAAATCAAGGGAACAGAACAGAGAGCCCAGAAATAGACCCTCAACTCTATGGTCAACTAATCTTTGACAAAGCAGGAAAGATTGTGCAATGGAAAAAGACAGTCTCTTCAACAAATGGTATTGGGAAAATTGGACAGCCACATGCAGAAAAATGAAGCTTACACCACACATTTCCTTACACCACACACAAAAATAGACTCAAAATGGATGAAGGACCTCAATGTGAGAAAGGAATCCATCAAAATCCTTGAGGAGAATATAAGCAGCAACCCCTTTGACCTCTGCCACAGCAACTTCTTCCTAGGAACATCACCAAAGGCAAGGGAAGCAAAGGCAAAACTGAACTATTGGGACTTCATCAAGATCAAAAGCTTTTGCACAGCAAAGGAAACAGTTAACAAAACCAAAAGACAACTGACAGAATAGGAGATGATATTTGCAAACAACATATCAGATAAAGGGATAGTATCCAAAATCTATAAAGAGCTTATCAAACTCACCCCCAAAGAACAAATAATCCAATCAAGAAATGGGCAGAGGATATGAACAGACTTTTCTGCAAAGAAGACATCCAGATGGCCAACAGGCACATGAAAAAGTGTTCCACATCACTTGGCATCAGGGAAATATAAATTAAAACCACAATGAGATACCACCTCACACCAGTCAGAATGGCTAAAATTAACAAGTCAGGAAATGTCAGATGCCGGAGAAAGGGAAACCCTCCTACACTGTTGGTGGGAATGCAAGCTGGTGCAGCCACTCTGGTAAACAGCATGGAGGTTCCTCAAAAAGTTGAAAATAGATCTACCCTATGACCCAGCAATTGCACTACTGGGGATTTACCCTAAAGATACAAATGTGGTAATCCAAAGGGGCATGTGCACCCGAATGTTTATAGCAGCAAAGACCACAATAGCCCAACTATGGAAAGAAGCTAGATGTCCATCAACAGATGAATGGATAAAGAAGGTGTGGCATATATCTATATCTATCTACATATTAGATAGATATATAGATAGATGAATACTATGTAGCCATCAAAAATTGAAATCTTGCCATTTGCAATGACATGGATGGAACTTGAGGGTATTACACTTAGCAAAATAAGTCAATCAGAGAAGGACAACTATCATATGATCTCCATGATATGAGGAAGGGGAGATGCAATGTGGGGGGTTTGGGGAGTAGGAAAAGAATAAATGAAACAAGATGGGATTGGGAGGGAGACAAACCATAAGAGACTCTTAATCTCACAAAATAAACAGGGTTGCTGGGGGAGGGGAATAAGGAGAGGGTGGTGGGGTTATGGACATTGGAGAGGGTATGTGCTGTGGTGAGTGCTGTGAAGTGAGTAAACCTGGTGATTCACAGACCTGTACCCCTGTGGCTAATAATATGTTGTATGTTAATTAAAAAAAAAAAGAAAAAAAATTCTACAGAGGACATTGGGAGAAGGAGAGGAGAAGGGAGCTGGGGAAAATCAGAGGGGGCGATGAACCATTAGAGACTCTGGATTCTGAGAAAAAAACTGAGGATTTTGGAAGGGTGGGAGTGGGGGTTGGGTGAGCCTGGTGGTGGGTATTAAGGAGGGCACATATTGCATGGAGCATTGGGTGTGATGCATAAGCTATGAATCTTGGAAGACTGAAAAAATAAAGTCAAATTTTAAAAAAAGGAAAATATTCTAATAAATTCTTTAAAAATTTTTAGAAAACAACAAATGTCAAAGCCCCCCTGACAAAGTACTATGACTCTGAAAGCTAACTTGGAAATATAAGAATACAATTCTCAGTCAGCTGGACTTAGTTTTGATTGAACCCATTATAGATGTTGGTTGTGTCAAGCAGAAATAAATTTTGGTTTCAACTTTAAGTTTTCCTAAAACCAGGGGGATTTATGCCGAATTCCTAGAGAGTTATCAGTGTCTACAAGGTTTAAGCTTTTAGTTCTAGCTGAAGGTAAATCAGGTATATAGACTACATCATCAAGATTTTACAGTTAAAGGGGAGGGTGGATAAATAGGTAGAGCACAGATGATATTTAGGGCATTGAATCTATTCGACATGGTATTACAGTGGTGGCTAAATGTCATGATATATGTGTTGAAACCCACAGAATGATTAACACCAAGACTGAACCTAAATATGGAAGTTCAGACATTGGGTGATAGTCATGTGTCATGTAGATTTACTGACTGTAATTACTATACCAACCAGGTGTGAAACACTGGTATTTGGGGAGGGTAGGAGATACATAGGAATTCTTTGTAATTTCCACTTAATTTTGTAGTAAACCTAAAACTGCTCTAAAAAAAATAAAGTCTATTTAAATAAATAAATGAACACTTTTTTTTTAAGTAGTAGAAAACATTTTAAAGTTTGTTACAAATATGGTAATGCCTTTCTAAGTCTGATGTAAAAACCAGAACCCAAAAGAAAAGATTAACACACTTGAGTACATAAATATTTAAAACTTCTGTTATGAAAAAAGTAGAGATAATTAAAAGATAACATATTGATGAAAATATGTTTTAAACACAATAAAAGATTCATATACAAAATATGTCAAAGATTTCTCATAATCAATAAGGAAGATATGAAAACCACAATTTAAAATCGATTAATGTATGCATATAATTCTTTTTTTTTTTTTAAAGATTTTATTTATTTATTTGACAGATAGAGATCACAAGTAGGGAGAGAGGCAGGCAGAGAGAGAGAGAGGAGGAAGCAGGCTCCCTGCCAAGCAGAGAGCTCGATGCGGGGCTCGATCCCAGGACCCTGGGATCATGACCTGAGCGAAAGGCAGAGGCTTTAACCCACTGAGCCACCCAGGCGCCCCTATGCATATAATTCTTGACCCAGTTTCTACTTTTAAGTTCCTCTGGTGTGGCATCTGAAGAACAGCCATGTACGCAGATACACAAGACAATGTGAAACTAGATCATCCCTAGAGCCTCTCAAGGAGCTCAATGGATCCCTCTACCCTATGAAAAAAGTACAAGGAGTCCAACCTGCCAACCAGGGGTATAGATACAAAACCTGGAGTTCCAGATGCTTTTTGGGTTAAAGATAATAATAATAAATAATAAAACTTAAAATGTGACATTGGCTTAGTGAAGACAATAAAGTTATGAGTGACAAAAACTCAAATATTATAGGAAAACCAATTTAAATAATTATAGATACAGGAAACAAAGCACATGAAAAACATGGCCCTAGATGAAAGGACATTTTTCATGAAGTTGATGTGTATTAGATGTTATTTGCCACTTACAACAAAGTTCTACAAAGTAAATATAAAATTACACTGACGCTAGATGGCAAATACATGGAAAGAAAAGCAACTTTGATGAAGTAAGTTCTTTTGCCTGAGGTCTAAAATTTAAATTAACTAAGAGATACATTTGTGTGCCTCTCAGGGATGAGAGTGCCAAGGTGAAGAGTTTTAAGTGATAGAAACAGAGTCTACCTTATCAAGGTAGAAAGCAAAGGCACCAAGTCATTCATAAACAGTTTTCAAGTTCTCTCTAAAACAGTGAGATCCAATACACTAATAAAGGTCAAATAAAATGTTACATTTACAACCAAGTATACTCATCACATAATATCAAGGTGAAGGGATAGAGATTGAGAAAGACATTGAGAGAGGGGTTTGGAGAGATAGGTACTGAGGGAGAGATTAAGAGAGAGAGGGGGGCGCCTGGGTAGCTCAGTGGTTTAAAGCCTCTGTCTTCGACTCATGTCATGATCCCACGGTCCTGGGATTGAGCCCCACATCAGGCTCTCTGCTCTGCAGGGAGCCTACTTCCTCCTCTCTCTCTCTGCCTGCCTCTCTGCCTACTTGTGATCTCTGTCTGTCAAATAAATAAATAAAATCTTTAAAAAAGAGAGAGAGAAAGAGAGAGAAGTAGAACACGGAAGACTGTAAAATATAAGACTTTAGGCCTAAAAATTGTATCTATCTAAAATCTTTGGCTATACTTACTCATACAATAAGTCTCCAAATTTGCAAAGTTCAAAAATATGTAACATTTTTTTTGTTGGCAATAGGAAAGGAAATTGGTGTTATTCTCAAGTTATTGTTTATATTGTTAATTAGTGCAGATAATTATATATGCCCTCTGACTCAAAAATTCTATTTGTAGGAATTTATACCACAATAACATCATTACAGGAACAGAGATACTTGTGTAAACAAATGTCAAGTGCTACATTGTTTGGTAGAAAGCATTCTAAATGGCCTAAAGTTCATGTACAAAAATGTTAACTAAATTATGGCACATTCATAAAATGGAATACTATGTAATTGTCTGAATAATGAGAGAGACCACAGATACTGGTATAAAATAAAATTTCATGGCATCCTTAGTTTATTTTTTTAAAGACTGCTTTACTTATTTGAGAGAGAGAAAGAAACAAACAAGTGGGGAGCAGGTGCAGAGGGAGAGGGAAAGGAGAGAGAATCTCAAGTAGACTCCAAGCTCAATCTCATGCCCCCTGAGATCATGATCTGAATCAAAATCAAAAGTCAGGTGCTTAGCCAACTGAGCCACCCAGGTGCTCCAAGCATCCTTAGTTTTAAAAAGCATCTTAAGGACTACATAGATCCATACATAAATATTTTTCTGCACAAAATAATTATATACCACATTACTTCTCTGAAATGGGTTTGGGACTTCAAATTCTGAGATTTGGATTTTGTTTAACAATTAGTAGCTTTACATAACAAAAACTCAGCAAGGTAACATTAAAAAGAAAAAAAAAACACAAAACAAAACACTGGCAGCATTAAAACTTTCCTTTAGCAAACCAAAAAACAAACAAACAAACAAAACATAAGAGGAAATGTGGCAAGGATTGCAAAGAAATAAGGATGATTTCAACACAGCAATAACAGTATAGTCAAATTCAGGAAGCAGGTTGGACAGGACATCCATTTTCATGGTAACTTGACTCATATGGATAGAATTCAATTAAGAGAAGCTAATAAAATAGAGCAATGGTTCTCAAAGTGTGGTCCATGGATCAGCAGCATCAGCATTAACTGGGACCTTATAAGAAATGGAAATCCTCAGGCCTTACCCTAAGCCTACTTAATTAAAAACCTTGAAAAGTGGTGCCAATATTTTCAGTTTTAACAAATTCTCTAGGAAATTCTGGGGCATGATAAAGTTTGTAAACCATTATAGGACAGCATAATGATTAAGAATAAAGAATTTGGGGGCACCTGGGTGGCTCAGTGGGTTAAAGCCTCTGCCTTCGGCTTGGGTCATGATCCCAGGGTCCTGGGATCGAGCCCCACATTGGGCTCTCTGCTCCGCAGGGAGCCTGCTTCCTCCTCTCTCTCTGCCTGCCTCTCTGCCTAGTTGTGATTTCTCTCTGTCAAATAAATAAAATATTTAAAAAAAAAAGAATAAAGAATTTGAGTTTTAGTTTCAGCCATAATATATAAAGAACTTGAAAGATATTATTTAAGGAATATTAGTATTGCATTTAAGTAGTAAAATAAGAGCTGAAAAAACTAAAAATGAACCACTTCTCTTGCACCAATCAGAAAATAGAAATCACAAGGCAAGCTATTACGCTGAAATCTGGAGAAAAAGGAAAATAAAGGTAAGTGTAGCTGAGCCTAGATTACAGGAACACATGCCACAAAAGCCATAACTGTTAAGAAACCTTAGAAGTAACTTTGATGAATTACTGGAGTTGGAATGTAGATTAGAGTAAGAGGAGAAACTCCTGCAAACTGCAGTCTTGAGTCAATCCACACTTTTGTCGGTTTTATTCCTGAGAACCCTTGCAAAATCTCATGGTAAAGGACCAAGAAAATCCCTCATATTTCTGGTAGTGGTGGTGGTAGGGGTGGAGAGAAGTAACCATTTAAAACATGCTGAGAATCCTCAGTTATTAAGATTCATTAAAAATAAAAAAAATAAAGATTTAGCAAGAGAAAAGAGTTTTTTAGAGCCTTATCCAATGTGGCTCAGTTGGTTAAGTGTCTAACTCTTGATTTTGGCTCAGGTCATGATCTCAGGGTTGTGAGATGAAACCCTGCCATGGGCTCCATGCTGGACATGAAGCCTGCTTAAGATTCTCTCTCTTATACTGCAGATACATATTTCTTGTGAATGGAACTGTAAAAATCCTCAATTAAATATTAGCAAATCAAATATAACAATGTGTAAAAGAATTACATACTACAACCAAGTGGGATTTACTGCTGGCAGGCAAGACTGGTTCAACATTTTAAAATCAATTAATGTAACCCATTGACTAAGAAAAAAAAAATCATCTGATCACATTTATTTGTGCAGAAAAAGCATTGATGAAATCTGACACCCATTCATGACAAAAAGTCTCTCCAAAGTAGAACTAGAGAATACCTCAACTTGATAAAGCACATAAACCTACAGCTAACATAAATAATTCTCCCATGTAGGTATTCCTACTAATTTATATGGATATCCCCTCAAGAAAAGGGAACAATCTCCCCATCTTTTATGCTAGACTGTGCATAGTGACTTCTGTCCAAAGTGTCAATAATGTAAAGGAGAAAAAAATAGTGATTTTATAGTAGAGAAACCTGAGAAACATTATCTTGGCCAAGTAATCAAGGATAATATTATTAGTCATAACTCATCTGGATAGTATATGTATGTTTGATATGATATAATTAAAATGACATGTTACATCTCTAGTCTTCTTCTAAATTACAAGTAACTTGAGTCTCATCATAAGAAAAAGATATCAGACAAATCCCATTTGAGAGACATTCTACAAAATACTTGGCCAGTACCCCTCAAAACCATCTAGGACACCAGAAACAAAGTAAATTTGAGAAACTACAATGGCAAAGAAAAGTCCAAAGAAATAAGATAACTAATGTAATGTAGATACCAAATGGGATCCTGCAACAAAAATATTAAAATGTACAGTAAGTAAAAACTACACAAATCTAAGTAAACTGTAGACAGGTTAATAATAATGTAACAATATGGTCCATTAATTATAACAAATATCTCATATATTAATAATAAGGAAAACTGGGTATGGGATATAAGAAAACTTCCCTACCATCATCTCAATTTTTCAGTAAATATGAAAGTGTTATAAAAAATAAGTGCTATTAAAGAAAGGGTGAAAGATCAATTTTGAGTTCCAGTTTGTAATTTCCTAATTGAGACTATAAGCTACTTCATTTCTTGGAGCCTCAGTTTTCTTCAGAAGATATATTTTGTAGAGTTACTGTGCAGATTAAATGATATGTGGAGCTTTTAGTAGAATGCCTAACACATAATGAAAACAGAAGAAAGAGGTGTGTTACTATAGCCAAAAAGAATAATACATGAGTCATCTAGGGCTTTCCTATAAATAGAAAGAATTTTGTGATGCACTTGGAATAAGAGCAATTCCACTGCACTGGGGCTCCAATTTTAAAATATTCTTTACTACATTACTGTTATTATTATTATTATTCATAGATTATCCACTTTTATTTTGGTGTAACTTAGATACAAATTACAATTCCATTCTTTGGATTTGGGTTATAATAACTTTAGAGCTGAAGTAATTGAATTTCATTTTAAAGACACTCTCAGCAGTAAATTTTTCCATTGGCTAGAATGGCATACTTGCCCATCTGTACTCTGAATCATATAACCCATATTAGATACTCTATTCTATAACATTTATTATATTAAATGGAAACTTTATTGGACAAGTTACTAGTCTTGATGAAGAATATGGTGAAAATAATTAAAGACTGATGAGTTTCGTATTTTTTGTCATCTGGAATATATATAGTTTATTTTATATTTATATTTAATTATTTATATATTATATATGTCAATATATATGTGTGTGTATATACATACATACATATATATATATATGAATGAAATAAAACAGTTAAGACATCTAATTAGTAATTTAGTAGGATTCATTCCTGTAATTGATCATGAAATGACGTGTTGAACACTATATATGTGGCAAAACTTGGTCAGTCTTCTCCCTGAATCTATTTTAGGTAATTCTCAGTAATCTACACTATCTTCCCAGTGTGGCCATTTATCTGAGGATATTGAAAGCATAAATAAATTTCCAGTTCACAAGTATTTTAAACAAAACTGAGATCAATGTAAACCCACTGTTAGAAGCAACAACCTCTGGCAGCCAATATTCTGCAAATAACTGGTTCTGAGCTGAGATTATTGCAGCCAATATATTAGAAGAAACTAGGAGCTTTGTGAGCCACTTTGAAAAATAGTCTTTCACAATCAAGAAATTTGCTCTAGATTGCACCTGCAAAAATCAATATTGATTCTTGTATAAAGCTTTTTGAACCTTTAGCATGGAAGAATCAATGTCTTTGGCTGATTATGTATAGTAGCATGGCACAAAATATACCGTTAATTCAATAATAAGCATTAATTCTAGGTCAGCAGACATTCATCAACTAATGCTCTCATGAAAACAATTCTCAGATGTGCTGCATAAAGCATGGACAGAATAATCTGAGGGTCACTGTTGGAAATAGAAAATACAATTTCCATTATATTATTCCTTTATAGACTGAAAATGTATTCATGCATTTAATTACTCATTATAGATGTGTTCCTGTTTCCTATATTCAAGTTATTTTGTAAGGTAATAAAGTAACAATATAAATCCCAATGCCTATTCCAATGATATAACCCAATGAGATACATATGGTATATAATATAGTGTTATATATGCAGTGTTTTATATACACACACACACACACATACATTACACATCCATATACAGTATATGTATAACACTGTATTGTGGCTACTTATTTTGAAATATACCACAATCTTCTTCATTATTTATAATAATGTTCTCATACATAAAATTTTCTAAAGAAAGTCAAGGTAACTGGAAATACCATTAAATATGTGTTCAATTAGAAGTAATTGCTATACTAAAATAAACAACATTGTACATTATTTTTCTAATGAAATTCAGTTTAAGAAGCTGAAGTTCCTTAAAGTCTGGGAAATAAATAAATACATTAGCCACAAACACAGCCTAGTTCTCCTCAACATTCTGGAGTTAAACAATTTTACTAACATGGTGGAAAAGGCAACATGACTGTGATAGTGCTTGCTGAAGTATAAAGTCACTTGGCTGAGAAGAAAGTCCAAGGAATGAACAGAACCAAAGTCTTGTGGAAAAATCAGAACTAAACTTTGGATTTGGCTCACAAATAGCTTGGTTTATTTACTAATGGCTTTGGATAAAATGGTGAAATGTTCCTCGGAAACAGTTACAAAGTTACAGAATTCCTACCCAATTTAGAGACACAAAATAGATATGGGAGTGACCAGAGATCATCCTAGAAGCAGAATTGTTAAGTTAATTTTGTAACTAATGGCATTGAGGCTCTAAGAACAGATACAAAGAAATGATGTTCCAGAAAGAAAGAGGGGACATTGCCGTTACCCAGACAATGGATGAATGAAATGAGGTCTTTAACTTTAACTTTGTGGTTATGAATTTTTTTTTAATTTTTAAAGATTTTATTTATTTATTTGACAGACAGAGATCACAAGTAGGCAGAGAAGCAGGCAGAGAGAGAGGAAGAAGGCTCCCCGCCGAGCAGAGAGCCCAATGTGGGACTCGATCCCAGGACCCTGAGATCATGACCTGAGCCGAAGGCAGTGGCTTAAACCACTGAGCCACCCAGGCGCCCCTGGTTATGAAATTTTTAACTGTGTGGTTTATCTTCCACTCTGCATGCCTCTGTCAATATAAATGGGAATTTCAATAACTCTATGTCTCCTTTAAATGGTCTGCATCATGAGTAGGTTTTGGGAGTATGCAGCTTCTGATTCTGCACTTGACTATGTTTAGAGGTTTTTCTTCAGACCTTTCTTTATCTAAGAAAGTAATGTTACTGTATATTGTCTCTGTACCTTTCTGATCTACTACTTTTAGGCTCTCTCTTTGCTTAGAGGACCCCTTTCAATATTTCCTGTAGAGCTGGTTTGGTGTTTGCAAATTCTTTCAGTTTTTGTTTGTCCTGGAAGCTTTTGATCTCTCCTTCTATTTTCAATGATAGCCTAGCTGGATAGAGTATTCTTGGCTGCATGTTTTTCTCGTTGAGTGCTCTGAATATATCATGCCAGCTCTTTCTGTCCTGCCAGGTCTCTGTGGATAAGTCTGCTGCCAATCTAATATTTTTACCATTGTATGTTACAGACTTCTTTTCTCGGGCTGCTTTCAGGATTTTCTCTTTGTCACTAAGACTTGTAAATTTTACTATTAGGTGACGGGGTGTGGACCTATTCTTGTTGACTTTGAGGGGGGTTCTCTGCATCTCCTGGATTTTGATGCTTGTTCCCTTTGCCATATTAGGGAAATTCTCTCCAATGATTCTCTCCAATAGACCTTCTGCTCCCCTCTCTGTTTCTTCTTCTTCTGGAATCCCAATTATTCTAATGTTGTTTCGTCTTATGGTGTCACTTATCTCTCGAATTCTCCCCTCATGGTCCAGTAGCTGTTTGTCCCTCTTTTGCTCGGCTTCCTTATTCTCTGTCATTTGGTCTTCTATATCACTAATTCTTTCTTCTGCCTCATTGATCCTAGCAGTGAGAGCCTCCATTTTTGATTGCACCTCATTAATAGCTTTTTTGATTTCAACTTGGTTAGATTTTAGTTCTTTAATTTCTCCAGAAAGGGCTTTAATATCTCCAGAGAGGGTTTCTCTAATATCTTCCATGCCTTTTTCGAGCCCGGCTAGAATGTTCAGAATCGTCATCCTGAACTCTTGATCTGACATATTACCCATGTCTGTGTTGATTAGGTCCCTAGCCTTCGGTACTGTCTCTTGTTCTTTTGTTTGTGGTGATTTTTTCCGCCTTGTCATTTTGTCCAGATAAGAGGATATGAAGGAGCAAATAAACTACTAAAAGGGTGGCAAAGACCCCGGAAAAATGCGCTGTAACCAAATGAGAAGAGACCCCAAATTGTGGGGGGGAAAAAGGGGATAAAACAGCTTCTGAAAAAAAAAGAAAAGAAAAAAGAAAAAAAAAAAAAAAAAGAAAGAAAAAATTTAAAAAATAAAACAAATAAAAAAATACAAAAAAGTAAGAAAAAATATATATATTTAGATGAACTAGTCAAAAAATGTTAGAAAAGGGTAAAAGTTTTAAAAAATTTAGCAGAAGAAGAAAAAAGAAAAAAGAAAAAAAATTGAAAAAAGAAAAAAAAATTGAAAAAAGAAAAAAAAATTGAAAAAAGAAAAAAAAATTGAAGTAGCCGCAAGACTAACGAATCATGGGGAGAAAGCCATGAGTTCCGTGCTTTGCTTTCTCCTCCTCTGGAATTGCTCTGTTGTCTTAGGAATTGAATCTGCTTTCTCCTTGATAGATGAAATTCGTTCTGGCTGGATATTTTGTTGATCTTCTGGGGGAGGGGCCTGTTGTAGTGACTCTCAAGTGTCTTTGCCCGAGGCGGGATTGCACCGCCCTTACCGGAACAAATAATCCTAAAATTTATATGGAACCAGAAAAGACCTCGAATAGCCAAAGGAATATTGAAGAACAAAGCCAAAGTTGGTGGCATTACAATTCCGGACTTCAAGCTCTATTACAAAGCTGTCATCATCAAGACAGCATGGTACTGGCACAAAAACAGACACATAGATCAGTGGAACAGAATAGAGAGCCCAGAAATCGACCCTCAACTCTATGGTCAACTAATCTTCGACAAAGCAGGAAAGAATGTCCAATGGAAAAAAGACAGCCTCTTCAATAAATGGTGCTGGGAAAATTGGACAGCCACATGCAGAAAAATGAAATTGGACCACTTCCTTACACCACACACAAAAATAGACTCCAAATGGTTGAAGGACCTCAATGTGAGAAAGGAATCCATCAAAATCCTTGAGGAGAATGCAGGCAGCAACCTCTTCGACCTCAGCCGTAGCAACATCTTCCTAGGAACAACGGCAAAGGCAAGGGAAGCAAGGGCAAAAATGAACTGTTGGGATTTCATCAAGATCAAAAGCTTTTGCACAGCAAAGGAAACAGTTAACAAAACCAAAAGACAACTGACAGAATGGGAGAAGATATTTGCAAACGACATATCAGATAAAGGGCTAGTATCCAAAATCTATAAGGAACTTAGCAAACTCAACACCCAAAGAACAAACAATCCAATCAAGAAATGGGCAGAGGACATGAACAGACATTTCTGCAAAGAAGACATCCAGATGGCCAACAGACACATGAAAAAGTGCTCCACGTCACTTGCCATCAGGGAAATACAAATCAAAACCACAATGAGATATCACCTCACACCAGTCAGAATGGCTAAAATGAACAAGTCAGGAAATGACAGATGCTGGAGAGGATGTGGAGAAAGGGGAACCCTCCTCCACTGTTGGTGGGAATGCAAGCTGGTGCAACCACTCTGGAAAACAGCATGGAGGTTCCTCAAAATGTTGAAAATAGAACTACCCTATGACCCAGCAATTGCACTACTGGGTATTTACCCTAAAGATACAAACATAGTGATCCGAAGGGGCACGTGTACCCGAATGTTTATAGCAGCAATGTCTACAATAGCCAGACTATGGAAAGAACCTAGATGTCCATCAACAGATGAATGGATCAAGAAGATGTGGTATATATACACAATGGAATACTATGCAGCCATCAAAAGAAATGAAATCTTGCCATTTGCGACGATGTGGATGGAACTAGAGCGTATCATGCTTAGTGAAATAAGTCAATCGGAGAAAGACAACTATCATATGATCTCCCTGATATGAGGACATGGAGAAGCAACATGGGGGGGTAGGAGATAGGAGAAGAATAAATGAAACAAGATGGGATTGGGAGGGAGACAAACCATAAATGACTCTTAATCTCACAAAACAAACTGGGGGTTGCTGCGGGGAGGTGGGATTGGGGGAGGGGGAGCGGGCTATGGACATTGGGGAGGGGAAGCGAACCATAAGAGACTATGGACTCTGAAAAACAACCTGAGGGTTTTGAAGGGTCAGGGGTGGGAGGTTGGGGCAACCTGAGGGTTTTGAAGGGTCAGGGGTGGGAGGTTGGGGGAACAGGTGGTGGGTAATGGAGAGGGCACGTTTTGCATGGAGCACTGGGTGTTGTGCAAAAAGAATGAATACTGTTATGCTGAAAAAATAAATAAAATGAGAAAAAAAAAAAAAAAAAAAAAAAAAAAAAAAAAAAAAAAGAAAGTAATGTAAGCTGTTAAACAAGCCAAACTGATTTCAAGCTATATCTTTGGCCCAAAAGTATTTCTGCTTCTGCATGAAAGTTATTTTAGAATTTAAATTCTTTTCTCAGTGTGTTGTCTGTCATTCCAGTTCTCTTGATCAATGGGAACTTGGTGTGGGCTAGACAACAGGCGCCACTGCTACAGACCTTCCTGGACACCAGCACCTGCTCTAGCCCCACAGACCTGGTTTTGTTCTCTCTCCTTCAACCTACAGCTGCTGTGGCATGGCCCAGTAGGTGTTTTATCAAAAGTGTATGTTCCAGCAACACTTTAACAGTGGGACCCTCAAAAATCCAATTAAAGAAATATATCAACCTAAGACCCAGTAAAAGTTGACCATACTGAAAAAGTAGGTTACAAAAATCCTCTAACCTTACCTTCTAAAATTCATTCTCATTATGTTCAAAACATGAGCACTTGGCATTACTCTTCTAGACTAGAAGTCATACATGCAACCACAGACACTGCATCATATGTAGAGTGATGTAACACAAGCAAGAGTTTACAATTTTAAAGGACTTCAAAAGAAGTTTGCCATGCATTATAATGACATTATCTCAGAGTTGATAGGGAATCTTCCTGAATGTCTCAAAGACAGTTTTTTTTCCTGTCACTTCATTATTTTATTGTGTATCAAGTTCTAATTTAAATAAAACAAAACTCTGACTATAAAATGAATCATATTAATTCTCTGTAAAGCACTGTGATATGCTTATTGGTTATAAGCATGGGCTAGCTTTCCTGGAGGAACATGTTCTAACTCACTTTATTGTCACAACCACTATGTAAGTAGGTGGAATTCTTATCCTCAATTTAAGAATGTGGAGCCATAGATTCAATAGTCAAGTGAGATTTAAACACCATGAAATATATATATATATATATATATATACACACACACATATATAAAATATTTTATTAAATTATTATATTATATTAACTATTAAATTAAATTAAATTATGTTATTATTATATACTATATATAATAATCATTTTATCTTTATATTTTGTGTAAAAGTGTAAAAGTATCCTTTGAACAGGCACTCAGAATCTATTTTCCCCAATAAGAAAAAAAAAAAAAACTTAAGATTTCTCTCGACCATTCCTTATTATTGTCTAAAAAAGTCTTAGAAAAAATATTATAAATTGCAACTTCAATAATTATTTATTATAAATTAATAATCATTTTTTTCTTGTCCATGGTGGAGCATTCTTGAGCTACTGCAAGATCCTAAGGCATCTTTCTCCAGCCCTTCTGCTGTGATACATAGCCTGGGCTCACTGTACATAAATAAATTATGCTGGTTCAGTTAAACAGCACTGGCAGATCATGAGCTTCACTTTGATAGGCAGATTTGAAATTAGATGCTTCCTTATTTCAGTATCTGCACAGTCCTACTGCATTCTTAAATTCATACAGGATGATACCCTGAGATACTGTAATTCTAAACACAGTATGGCAGTTCTACTACTTCCTTTTCCTTCATTCTAGGAAACAGAGTAATCTTTCTAAGACAAGGTCAGATTATTTCATGCTTCCCAAACCCCACAGAAGCTTCCAATTTTACTTAGAATAAATCCAAAGACCTTCTTCTTATGGTGTCAAGGTCCAGGATTGTGTGGAGTCCAGTCACGATTCTGACCTTATCAACTCTTATTTTCACGGTGCCAACTCTCTTCAGCTATGCCTGCTTTCTTGCTTTTTCTTGATTTATCAAGTTTTCTTCTATCTCAAGGCCTTTATACTTGCTGTCCCTCTCTCTGGAACACCCATTCCTCAGCTCTCCTCATACCCTAGAGCTTTCTGCTCAAGTGTTAACATCCTTAGAGAATACTCCACTGGTCACTCTGTTTAAAATAGTACCATTTACTTCTATATAGACTCTTCCTTTGTCCTGTTTCTTTTGCTTCAAAAATTCAGTAATTATTTGATGAATATATTTAAATCATTTTATTATCTGTCTCCTACACTATAATGTGAGCTCCAGAAAAGCAGGAAGTTAAGCACTGCTTTCCTCCCAGGTCCCGTAAGAGAGAGAGTGACACATTATAGTCATTTACTAAGTATTTGTTGTATGAATAGATAAAATAATGAATTAATGAAAAAAAAAAACTGTTCATCACTTTTCTTAAAACACTATCTTTAATTTCTGTTAACCATGACTTATCAGCCACATGTTATTGATAAAACTTGTGTTTGATGCCACTCCTTTGTTAATGCAATATATAAACATTTAGTCATGCATCCTCACTTACCAAGGCCTTTTTAATATGAAACTTGAACCATTCAAGAGGTGTTGTGTAAAATTCCACAGAAAAGACAAAATTATAATTTGTCATCTATGCAATCCACAAATTGTAGTGCTCAAATGGATATTAAAACTGTAATCTAAGTAGCAAAGACTTTTGCAGATGACTGTTATTTTTATGAAAATTAAATCTTCAAACAATGACTGATAGTATAGAGGGAAATTAACCTCCCCAAGATTTTAAAAGTTCATCAAAAGCTTTATTCCGTAATGAGCAATGGCAAAATAGTTCTTATGGTGGGAGAAGTCTGAGGACAGATTTTTTAGGACAAAATGTTTTACTCTTAGGTGTCTGTATGATTTCCTTTAAAAGAGAATAAAATACTTTCAACATCTGGCTGTCAAAAGAATGTGCTTACAAGAATAAAACTTTTAAAGATTTTCTAAAATACCCATTAAACTCTAGTAACCTCTATGGTAAATACACCAGTTGGACCTGGTGATCTTATGATGATTTTATTCTCTCACTCTCTTAAAACATTTTAGGGATGACAAAAAATTATACTTAAAGTCCTTGTCCATGTCCTAGGTTTTACTAGATGATAAGCTCTGTGAAGGCAGGGATCTGCTTTGCATTGAATTTCCAGCATAAACATAGTGCCTATGTGAAGTTATGGGTAAAATATTAATATGTCTCTACTTCTTGTTAAGTGATATTTTCCTTTGTCAAAGACATATGGCAATGTGGATAGAGCTAGAATGTATTATGCTAAGCAAAATATGTCAGAGAAAGACAAATAGCATGATTTCACTCATATGTGAAATTTAAGAAACAAACCAAATGAACACCGAGGGGAAAAAAGAGAGAGAGGCAAACCAGGAGACAGACTCTTAACTAGAGAACAAACTGAGGGATTTTGGAGGGGAGGTGGGAGGGATTGGTTAAATAGGTAATGGGTATTAAGGAGGGCACTTGTGATGAGCATTGGGTGTTGCAGGTGATCAGTCACTAAATTCTACACCTGAAACTAATATTATATTGTGTGTTAACTAGAATTGAGATAAAAACTTGAAAAAATAAAGTTTTTCATAAGTAAATACAATGAGAAAAGAATTAAGTGCATAGCTTTAGCTTTTTTTTTCAATTTTTAAGATTTTATTTATTCATTTGAGAGAGGGAGGAAGAGAGAGCACAAGCAGGGTGAAGGGTAGAGGGAAAAGCAAACTCCCTGCTGAGCAGGAAGCCCAATGTGGGACTCAGTCCTGGAACTCTGGGATCATGACAGAGCCAAAGGCAGACGCTTAACCAACTGAGCCATCCAGGATCCCTCGTTTTTACTTTTAGAAATAAGTGTTGAAGTTTATGTTAAAAAAAATATTTCTAAAAGCCACACCTAAAAATTAGATAAACTATATTTATTTGAAAAAAAAATCAAGAATCAAGGACAATGTAGCAAATTAACTTGATATCAGAACAATCGATTTGGAAGAAAATTAAAAGTAAACAGATTAGCTAAACTCCTAGATGACCTAGTAAGTATTATTGATTCTGGCAAAGGAAATGCATGATCTAGACTTCCACAGAGGTTTCTGGAACCAGAGATAAAGTCTGTCCATCAGGATGGACCAGAAAGTCAGCATTGAGAATCTCCTCAACTCATTTCCTTTGCCATCTCTTGTCAGTATCAAAGAGCTGTTTGAATGCAGAACTGACACCTATCTTGCCAATATTGGCCATACTGAGTAGCTACTTCAACTGTTCAGCTGATCCTACTGACTGGTGTTTGTGCATCATCCAGAAAAGTGGAATGTGTGCCCTGAGATCTTTTTTTTTTTTTTTTTTAAGATTTATTTATTTATTTATTTGACAGAGAGCGAGATCACAAGTAGGCAGAGAGGCAGGCAAAGACAGAGAGAGAGGGAAGCAGGCTCCCTGCTGAGCAGAGAGCCCCATGTGGGACTCGATCCCAGGACCCTGAGATCATGACCTGAGCCAAAGGTAGCGGCTTCACCCACTGAGCCACCCAGGCGCCCCTGTGCCCTGAGATCTTAGTGAGTCCCATCTGAACTGCCCACATGGACATCTAACTTCAATGTCCCAAGATTCTTCTAGGTCCCAAAGTAAAGAAAGATAGGGTCCTGAATGATCATTAGGATTATGGTAACATGGAAGAGAAACCTAAATCTTCATTCAGTATCTGGTAAGACCAGAAAGGAAGAAAATCCACCACAAGCATATCTCACATGGAGAAGGGACTAAAATATTTCCTGAATATTCAATGCATATCCTTTTTTGTGACATTTAACTCACAATTCATATATACAAGTTGATATAGATAGATAGATATAAATCCATCTATCCTATAGGTATAAATCTATCTATCTATCCTTTTTATTTTATATTCCATCTTGTAAAAATGTTTTAAGGTAGTTGTTAACAATTGTGAGTGCTTTATGTTGTTTAAGTATGTACATATATAGTGTTATCTACCTTAATTAAGCAGAAATGATAGTATTAGAAGTCCTAGCCTCAGCAATCAGACAACAAAAAGAAATTAAAGGCATCCAAATTGGTAAAGAAGAAGTCAAACTATCACTCTTCGCAGATGATATGATACTATATGTGGAAAACCCAAATGACTCCACTCCAAAACTGCTAGAACTTGTACAGGAATTCAGTAAAGTGTCAGGATATAAAATCAATGCACAGAAATCAGTTGCATTTCTGTACACCAACAACAAGACTGAAGAAAGAGAAATTAAGGAGTCAATCCCATTCACAATTGTACCCAAAACTATAAGATACCTAGGAATAAACCTAACCAAAGAGACTAAGAATCTATACACAGAAAATTATAAAGTACTCATGAAAGAAATTGAGGAAGACACAAAGAAATGGAAAAATGTTCCATGCTCCTGGATTGGAAGAATAAATATTGTGAAAATGTCTATGCTACCTAAAGCAATCTACACATTTAATGCAATCCCTATCAAAATACCATCCATTTTTTTCAAAGAAATGGAACAAATAATCCTAAAATTTATATGGAACCAGAAAAGACCTCGAATAGCCAAAGGAATATTGAAGAACAAAGCCAAAGTTGGTGGCAACACAATTTCGGACTTCAAGCTCTATTACAAAGCTGTCATCATCAAGACAGCATGGTAATGGCACAAAAACAGACACATAGATCAGTGGAACAGAATAGAGAGCCCAGAAATCGACCCTCAACTCTATGGCCAACTCATCTTCGACAAAGCAGGAAAGAATGTCCAATGGAAAAAAGACAGCCTCTTCAATAAATGGTGCTGGGAAAATTGGACAGCCACATGCAGAAAAATGAAATTGGACCACTTCCTTACACCACACACGAAAATAGACTCCAAATGGATGAAGGACCTCAATGTGAGAAAGGAATCCATCAAAATCCTTGAGGAGAATGCAGGCAGCAACCTCTTCGACCTCAGCCGCAGCAACATCTTCCTAGGAACAACGGCAAAGGCAAGGGAAGCAAGGGCAAAAATGAACTATTGGGATTTCATCAAGATCAAAAGCTTTTGCACAGCAAAGGAAACAGTTAACAAAACCAAAAGACAGCTGACAGAATGGGAGAAGATATTTGCAAACGACATATCAGATAAAGGGCTAGTATCCAAAATCTATAAGGAACTTAGCAAACTCAACACCCAAAGAACAAACAATCCAATCAAGAAATGGGCAGAGGACATGAACAGACATTTCTGCAAAGAAGACATCCAGATGGCCAACAGACACATGAAAAAGTGCTCCACGTCACTCGGCATCAGGGAAATACAAATCAAAACCACAATGAGATATCACCTCACACCAGTCAGAATGGCTAAAATTAACAAGTCAGGAAATGACAGATGCTGGAGAGGATGTGGAGAAAGGGGAACCCTCCTCCACTGTTGGTGGGAATGCAAGCTGGTCCAACCACTCTGGAAAACAGCATGGAGGTTCCTCAAAATGTTGAAAATAGAACTACCCTATGACCCAGCAATTGCACTACTGGGTATTTACCCTAAAGATACAAACATAGTGATCCGAAGGGGCACGTGTACCCGAATGTTTATAGCAGCAATGTCTACAATAGCCAGACTATGGAAAGAACCTAGATGTCCATCAACAGATGAATGGATAAAGAAGATGTGGTATATATACACAATGGAATACTATGCAGCCATCAAAAGAAATGAAATCTTGCCATTTGTGACGACGTGGATGGAACTAGAGCGTATCATGCTTAGTGAAATAAGTCAATCGGAGAAAGACAACTATCATATGATCTCCCTGATATGAGGACATGGAGAAGCAACATGGGGGGGTAGGGGGATAGGAGAAGAATAAATGAAACAAGATGGGATTGGGAGGGAGACAAACCATAAATGACTCTTAATCTCACAAAACAAACTGGGGGTTCCTGGGGGGAGGTGGGATTGGGAGAGGGGGAGCGGGCTATGGACATTGGGGAGGGGAGGCGAACCATAAGAGACTATGGACTCTGAAAAACAACCTGAGGGTTTTGAAGGGTCAGGGGTGGGAGGTTGGGGGAACAGGTGGTGGGTAATGGGGAGGGCACGTTTTGCATGGAGCACTGGGTGTTGTGCAAAAAGAATGAATACTGTTATGCTGAAAAAATAAATAAAATGGAAAAAAAAAAAGAAAAAAAAAAGAAATGATAAATATAACTTTTAGACTTAAAGCCTCTAACAGCTGGATTTTACAATTCTGAATATAAAATAAATAAAACTATATCTGTTTTCCTGAGTAGAGAAAAATATATAATCCAGTATATCCTACCTTTCCTTTATATTGGCATTATAATTATATAATATCACAAACTTTTTCCTCTCCATACATTTTTTCTTAGTATCTGGTGCCATTAAAGTGGCAGATCACAAAAACTACTCTTGGGCTCTACTTCATTGATCATATACCCTATCAAACAAAAAATATATATTAACCACCTCTTCTTCACAAGGCACTAGGAAAGATGTGGAAGAAATTCTGCTTTGAAGAACAGAATAAACATGTTGTATAAAAGTTGTTTTTATTATTATTATTATTTTTTAAGATTTTATCCATTCATCTGACAGAGAGAGAGATCACAAGTAGGCAGAGAGGCAGGCAGAGAGAGAGGAGGAAGCAGGCTCCCTGCGGAGCAGAGAGCCCGATGCGGGGCTCGATCCCAGGACCCTGAGATCATGACCTGAGCTGAAGGCAGCGGTTTAATCCACTGAGCCACCCAGGCACCCCTGTTTTCATTATTTTAATATACAATGCTTAAATGACAGAATAAGAATGTAATCTGATTGCTGGCAGTTACTGCATTATTTATACAACTACCATTAAAATTTGAATTTAAAAAATGCAATGTCAGGCTAATGCAAACAAAGGTAACCTACTGAGGCCTTAGAAAACCTCCTGCTTGGTTAAAATGAAAAGAGAAAACAATGTGCTTCTATTTTGTGTAAAATGCTGTAATTCCAGCATTCCATTTTTTTTATGGAGAAATTCATCAAAATCACAATTTTGCTACTTATTAAACCTGAATGTAACGACCACCATTTCAATGCACAATCTTCATACATACTGTGCATATTAAGATATAGTACATTGTGTGTTCCATTTTCCGAACCCAGTAAGCTCAGAGGTTATGAATCATATCCATCATATTTTCATATCCATCATATTTAATATGTCAGAAAAAAATCAGGGAGAAAGGTAAGAGGTGTGATGTAGTAGGTACATGTCCAAAATAGTGCTGAACACTTTGTAGACATTTTTTCATATAGCTTGTATTTACTAAAGTACACTGGATCTTTACTTCTCAGCAACCTTCTCTCAGTTCCTCCAGTAACATTTATAAATTCATTTTGCAGCTATGCTCTTTTCCTCTCTGCATGCTGATTTCCCAGCTGTTTGATCTTCTGCTATTACTTACTTCCAAAGCATCTAAGCTTAAAATGATATAACTGGTCACAAGACTGAGTGCCAGGGCACTAATGTACACTCTCCGTTATATAAGTAGCCAATAATCTTCATTCCCATAAGAGAATATTGATTATATATGAAGGGGTAAGAGTCTTGCCATTTTTACTCATCTCTTCTTATACTGGACAGATAAAATCATTACTATAAAATTATTAAAATAAAAGCCATTATCATGCCTTTGTGTTTTTTATTTTCAAAAGGACACATAATAGCATTAGTCCTTTCATTTTGATCAAACACAGGGCTATGATGAGCAAACCACTCTGATCTAGTATATGACCAATGCTTTTTGCCACAATGAAATAGGTGTTTGAGTGTTTACAGAGATTGTGAAGCAGCCACTCAAGATAAATATTATTTTTTCTTTATTTGTTTTCTCATTTAAGTATAAAATTCTTTGGTTTTAAATAAAAACACCGAAATATTTATTAAGGGCTTCCTGTTTAAGGTGTTAGGCATAAAATCTTTCTCATAATCACCTCCTGGATTTCCGCTTTTTTCTGTAAGTTTATTTCTTTTTTTTTTTTTAAGATTTTATTTATTTATTTGACAGAGAGAGAGGTCACAAGTAGGCAGAGAGGCAGGCAGAGAGAGAGGAGGAAGCAGGCTCCCTGCAGAGCAGAGAGCCCGATGTGGGGCTCGATCCCAGGACCCTGAGATCATGACCTGAGCCGAAGGCAGCGGCTTAATCCACTGAGCCACCCAGGTGCCCCTCGTAAGTTTATTTCTAACAAAAACATTATTTGTTATCATTGTAACCTCGCTATTGATTCACTTAATATTCTCCCTTTAAGCCAATCCTGATTTTATTTCTAACTGAATAGAAATTAATGTGAATTATTTCTGGAATGCTGTTGTTAGCAATCAAGAAATCTTTGTCTATACTATTTTATTTGCCTATGTTTAATCATAGAACTAGGTTATTCAATGGGACTGAATATTACTTCTGGAGAAAATCATATACTCATATACACTGGCTCCCAATAAATCCATACCTGGGTTTACTCATTGTGCATAAGATTAAATATGGAGATGACTTGTTTCCAGGTTCCAGTTGTAATCTTGAAATGTATGACTTGATTCAGAACTTAGTTACAGGCTTTGCAGATGCCACACCCGGGAGACACCTGTGCCTCCCAGCCATAGTCAACCCCACCATGTTCTTAGACATTGTCATGGACAGTGAGCCATTGGGACAAAGTTTCGAAAGCAGCAGAGAATGTTCATGCTCTAAGCACGGGGGAGAGAGTTTGGTTTTAAAGGATCCTGCTTTCATAGGATTATTCTGGGATTTCTGTGCCTGGGTGGTGACTTCACACGCCACCATGACACTGGTGGCAAGTCCATCTATGGGGAGAATTTGATGATGAGAATTTAATCCTGAAGCACATGGATCCTGGGATCTTGTCTGTGGCAAATGTTGGACTCAACACAGAGAGTTCCCAGTTTTTCATCTGCACTGCCATGACTGAGCTGTTGGATGGCAAATATGTAGTTTTTGGCAATATGAAAGATGACATAAGTATTATCAAGCCATGGTGTGGTTTGTGTCCAGTAATGGCAAGGCCCGCAAGAAGATCACCACTGCTGATTGGACGAATCTGATTTGACTTGTGTTTTATCTTAACTACCAGACCATTCCTTCTGTGGCTCAGGAAAGTATTCCTTTGCCCCCATCTGCTCAAAATACTTTATAATCTTTGTGCTCTTGCTGCAGTTCTATGGGTTCTATATTTTTCTTACTCCCTTCCAAGTCCAGCTGGATTGCAGAGTTGTTATGATTTTGAAATACTAAACAAAAATAACAACAGAAGAACTTAGTTACTAACCTACAAAATTGGAAATGATATATGTCGCTTAAAAACACAAAAACTTTAATTGAAATATTGGTGACAGGCATAAATTCATCTTTTCTCATTTCAGATTCAATCCAGGAAACACACTTTTGGTGAATGCTTTAAAACTGTTTGATATTTCATGATCCCACCCTCAACACAAAAATCCAACCAAATCCAGATGTCACAGATGTTTGTTTCTAAAAATCCCACAGTACTGACCTTATTCTTTACACCAAACTGACATCTATCAAGAGCCCCCTAACAGAAATCCCCAGGAAGGAATGGAAGCATCTCTTCTCTACCTAGGTAGCACTTGTACACTTCTGAGGCAGGTCCATGAGATTAAGTCAATTAGCTAGTGATAATGGCTAAAATCATACTAGTAAATCTTAAAATAGATTCAAAATTTATTGAGGAATTGCATTTTGTTAACAAGGCTGAAAAATATAAATATTGATTTTCAAAAAAATTAGATGTCAACAATACAATCAGAACAAAAAAGAATGGGAATGGACTTAAACTTACATGGTAAGATTTGAATTTGACAGAAAAATTATGATTTCATGATGAAATTAAGATCAGCAACCTGTGACTTGGGCAAATTGATCTCGTTAAAATTAATGGCTACATGTGAAAATGCATGTATCACAATCTATAGTCCATACAATTAGAATATGAATAAGCTAAAGAATGAAATTTTCACTATATAATTTACATGCAAACTAACAGATCTTAATAAAATTAATTCATTAAAGTTAAAATAACATTGGGGTGCCTGGGTGGCTCAGTGGGTTAAAGCCTCTGCCTTCGGCTCAGGTCATGATCTCAGGGTCCTGGGATCGAGCCCCGCATCGGGCTCTCTGCTCTGCAGGGAGCCTGCTTCCTCCTCTCTCTCTGCCTGCCTCTCTGCCTGCTTGTGATTTCTGTCTGTCAAATAAATAAAATACTAAAAAAAAATAACAGTAAAAAATTGTGAACATTTATGAGCACTTGATAGAAAATTAATCAAGGAATTTTTTTGAGATTTTTACATTTGTCAGATTTTTTATTGAATTGTCGGTACACATAAATATGTAACCAGAATATTTGAGAAGTTAAATGTCATTGTGAAATGTTGGAGTGAAAAAAAAAAACAACAGAAAAACTGATACTCTATAGAAGACGTAGAATATAATGGTTTAAAGCCCAAACTCTCATGTAAAATAACTCTGATTCCAAATCTTTGCTCTACCAAATGCGTGACCCTAAGCAATTATTTAACTGTTCTAATCCTCATTTTTTCCTTTTTTTTTTTTTTTCAAATCCTCAGTTTTTTCATCTGCAACATGTCAATGATATATTGTTGCCCATCCCACATTTTTGTAAATATTATATGGCCTGCTAGAAATCAAATGCACAGTGTTGGGTACATAATGAGCTTGCTTCTTGGTTAAATGGACTGTTACCATTAGACATAAAGTTTATCAACTGCTGACGTGCCTTGGTGCCTCAGTGGGTTAAAGCCTCTGCCTTCAACTCAGGTCTTGATCCCAGGCTCCTGGGATTGAGCCCTGCTTCTGGCTCCCCACTCAGCGGGAAGCCTGCTTCCCCCTCTCTGTCTCTGCCTGCCTCTCTGCCCACTTGTGATCTCTGTCTGTCAAATAAAAAAAGGGGAAAAAAAAGTTTATTAACTGCTTATCCTTCCATGTTGAAATTTTAATATAATCAATCTTTCTTTCTTCTACCCTCTCTAAAAAGGCCTCTCTTTTTTATCTATATTAATGTTTTCCCAATATTCTTGATTTGAAACTTTCCTACCATTTTTATATTACTTGGTCATTTACTTTAATTCCTGAAACTAGAGCAATGTTGCTGTTATTTTTTTTCTACCCACATTTTGTTTTCTGTAATATATATTTTTATGCTATTTATATCACTATATATAATTATATCACTTTGAGTTTGAATAGATTCACAGTCTGTCAGCAGGGTCTGCAATTATATAATAATACCTACTTACTTTATATGATGTTCAAAAATCAATTTTCATAATTCCACCTACCCAAATAGAACATGAGAGAAAATAAGTATTCCTAAATGTCAGCTCTTTCAATTTTGAAGTTAGCTTTCATGCATTAGTTGCTTCTTTTCCCAGAATAAATCTTGCTAGTTCTCATAGGACAAACTTTTGAGACCATCCCAATAATCCTACTCTGAAAGTACTTGGGTCTGTGGATATCCTTCAAGAACATGACGGGTGAATCTGAATCCCACTGGTTTGAGCACTGAGCATAGAAATCACATTTTTTATGTTTGACAAAGCACTTCTGTTGGTACCTCATGCAAAGCATAGCTTTAATTTAGTAGATGGAGAAACTGAAAGCCAGAGAGGTAAATAACTTCTAAGATTACATAAGTGACAAAACCTAGATTCAAAGTCAGATCTATCTGATGCCAAAGCCCATGTACTTTCTTATTCCCAGCTGCCTCCTCTATTCTAGGCCCTATTTGTCAATAAATACTATTCACATAATGTTAGTATTTTTTAATATTAACAAAACATAAACTTTGTTACTTTTAACGCTGGAGCACAAAGTAACTACATTTTATAATTTATGTTGCTTAATTTTCTATGTTGCTTATTATTTGAAATAAAATTAAATGTTTCAGCACCATTTCTGGAATATATATATTTATATATATATAAATGTAAATGTACATGAGGACACATATACGTGTATGTACAATATGTGTATATATCGATGTATGTGAAAGAATGTGCATATGTATGTGTGTATGTTTGTTTCTGAAGTATACAGATATACCTATACATATGTACATGTGTTTTGTATATATGTATGTGTCTATATATACAACATAAATACAAATACATTGAGACATGACTTTCTTAGTGTTTCTTGATATTTTCTAGACAAATGGAGTTATTCCAGCTATCTTCTTTGGATAAATGAAGTATGGTATTTTGAATACTAATGGGAAAATGTGTTATAATTAAGTGAAATAATTTTCTAGTTTTTCTTTGCATTTAAATGGAGTGAAAATTCTGAAATTATAAGTCAAAACATGTTATATTCATAACAGCTTGCAAAGTTATTTTTAAAATTCTGCCTGTAAATGCTTTCTTTAAAAAAGCATCTAAAATCCAAATGTCTACATACGTTAAATATTTTAGAGAAATATAGTTTTAAGTCTATATTCACATAAATTTATATGACCAGTGGACACTATTTTTCTGAGAGAATACTGAATAATATTTCAACATAGTATGAAGCAATACCACTTCTCAATATCAAAATAGAGCAAAAGATAGATATTTAAAAGTAAATTATCTAAAAGAAATTCTAGCTATTCCCTCATACATATTAAATATCTAAATACTCTTTATGAATTTTTAGACTTTTAAAAATCTGTATTTAAAGAAATAATTCTGAAGAAAAAGTTTTAATGACATTTATTAATTTTCTAGTATTTTTTCTAATTTTCTAATGATTTGAAAATGAAAAAATTTGGCTTATTAATTAAGATACATATTACTTTGATTACAAATTTCAATCAAATACAGGACTAGAGGGACTTAGTTCCTTCTCCATCTACCAACTAGTAGAATAGCAGTAATAGACCTTAGTTTCAAGAGATGAAAAGTTAGCTAGACACAAAGAAATCTTTATAACAATAAAAAAATGTTTTAAGATATAACATTTAGTTACTAATGGCAAAATAAATAGAATTAAAACTATATTTTGAGAGACTATAATTTTAGAGACCTTTATGGACCATTCCATCTACAGGCTGAATGAATTCTTAAATAGTGTTGTTACACAGTCACAAAACACATACAAATACTCGCACTTTCCAGGTGTCTTAAAATAGCTTCTTCTACTCTTTATATATTATATTGTCAGTGAGCTATAGTACTGCATTTCAAATTCTCTTCTTTTTTCTATACTTTTTAAAAACATATGTGTTAGAGCTTTCCCATTTATTTATTTTTACTTATTTATTATTATTTATTTATTTTATTTATTATTATTTATTTCCCATTTATTCACTTATTCAAAAATATTTATTGAAGGTATAGTATACATGATGAGCTGGCATGTAATTTATCATCCAAGCAGAGATATTTGTGAACATGTAATAGGTGTTGATAACAAGAAAGAAGGTGTTGGTAACAATCATAGCAGGTCAGCAGGCACAAAATGGAACAGTCCTGGGCAACTGGGGAATATGGGCATGTGGTCTATACATGCTGGGGACAAATCAGCAGTGGTCCCTGCTCTCATCAACCACACCGTCTCCAGGACAAGTTAGACCCAAATCAGAAAATCAGGGTTTTTTGTTTGTTTGTTTGTTTTTGTTTTTGTGGAATAGGGTGAAGAATGTGAAGAGTTGGGGTTATCAGATCATTCTCTGGAACTAATATTTAATGTTTAAGCAAAGGAAAAAATGCTGATATTGGTAAGCACAGAGGGTGGGATAGGATTTAGGGGTAACATATTGAAAAAGAACTTTCCAGGCAGAGGAAATCATGCATGACAAATTTGAGATAGAACAGCTTGAAAAACTGAAAGTCTAGTAAGCCTCAAGTCTCAAGAATCACACAGGAATGATCTGAAATCCCAGGAAACAGGTTTTGCAAGGTCCTTAAAGGTACAGCAAGGATTCTGAATTTTTATTTAATTGCGACCTAGTGCGGTTAAGCAGAGAAGTTATATAATTCCATTCTTAAAGCACATCACTCTGGCAGCTTTATGGAACACAACTGATAGAGTTAAAGACAGAAGTTGGAAACTGTCTACAGTTGCAACAAGAATAGCAATTGTGATGATTAGCTAGACCAGGATACTGGTGATGGGATTGGGGAGAAAGGGACTGACCCAAGATATATTTTAGAAGTAAAACTGATCAGATTATATCTCTAGAACATTGATCTTCAACACATTTTCTGAACTCTGGCAATATTTTAAACTGCCTTTTAAATATTTTCATCATAGACCTTAGGTCCATCAAATTGAATAAATCTAACACTAACCTCAAGATAATGTTCTCAAAGCCTGTTCTTCATCTGGTATTCCTTGTATCAATTGTGATTTCTGCATTTAATTCAAGGTGGAAACCAAAATTACATAAGTATATCTCCTCCCTCCCTTCACTTGGCCACATTCAAATGACCATCAATTCTTGTCAAATTTTTTTCTCTAAATCTTTGAAATACAGCCTTCACCTATTTCACCGATCCTTCATAAAGGATAGTGGTGCTTTAGTACCACTATCCTTTATGGGGTAGTGGCAATTATATCCCACCCATAGCACTTTCAGGAAAATAACTATTTAAGTGTTTTGAATTGCACATTCTAACTTCTCTCCAGTCTGTATGCTACTAATGGAACAGCTCGGACTAATTTTGTAGTTGAAAGATTCAAAAAATGTAACTTCCTTTCTTTCAGGAGCTCAAGGATTTGACTTTTGTTAAAGAACTTATCAAACCCAGGGTGCCTTGGTGGCTCAGTCAGTTAAGCATCTGATCATGATATGAGGATCCTGGGATTGAGTCCCTCATCAAGCTCCCTGCTCAGTGGGGAGTCTGCTTTTCCCTCTGTATCCTCTGCCCTCTGTCCCACCCCTGCTCATGTGCATGTGTGCACTATATCTCTCCCTCCTAAAATAAATAAAATCTTAATAGATAAATAAATAGATCAATAATCTCATTAGTAAAATTAAAAAAAAATTATCAAACTCAACACCCAAAACCCAAAATATCCAGTCAAGAAATGGGCAGAAGACATGAACAGACATTTCTCCAGGGACAATACACAAATGGCCAACAGACGCATGAAAAAAAAATGCTCATCACTTGGCATCAGGGAAATACAAATCAAAACCACGGTGAGATACATGTCACAATGGTCAGAATGGCTAAAATTAACAACTCAGGAAACAACAGATCTTGGTGAGGATGTGTAAAAAGGGGATCCTTCTCATACCGTTGATGAGAATGCAAGCTGGTGCAACCACTCTAGAAAATAGTATGGAGGTTCCTCAAAAACTTGAAAATAGAGCTACTCTGTGACCCAGCAATTGCACTACTGGGTCTTTATCCAAAGGATACTCACATAGTGATTTGAAGGAGCACATGCACCCCATAGCCAAACTATGGAAAGATCCCACGTGTCCATTGACAGATGAATGGATAAAGAAGATATATATTTACCACATCTACTTTGAGTACTGAATAGTACTCAGCCATCAAAAAGAATGAAATCTTTCTATTTGCAAGGAGGTGGGTGGAACTGGAGGGTATTATGCTAAGTGAAATAAATCAGTCACAGAAAGACAAATGTCATATGATTTCATTCATATGTGAAACTTAAGAAACAAAACAGATAAACATTAGGACATGGGAAGGAAAAATAAGAAGAAAACAGAGAGGGAGAAAAAACACAAGAGACTCTTAACTGTAAGAAACAAACTGGGTTGCTGGAGGGGAGGTGGTTGGAGCTATGGGGTAACTGGATGATGGGCATTAAGGTGGGCCCTGGGTTTTTGTTTGATTTTTTCCAAGATTTTATTTATTTATTTGACAGACAGAGATCACAAGTAGGCAGAGAGAGAGAGGAGGAAGCAGGCTCCCTGCTGAGAAGAGAGCCTGATGCGGGACTCGACCCCAGGACCCTGAGATCATGACCTGAGCCAAGGCAGAGGCTTAACCCACTGAGCCACCCAGGTGCCCTGGGCCCTGGGTTTTATATGAAACTGATGAATCACTAAATTACCTCTGAAACTAATAATACACTATATGCTAATTAAATTGAATTGAAAAAAAAAGACAAGAGTTCACCGCAAGAGAAATTTCTTCCTTAAGTTTTTTTGTTGTTGTTATTGTTATGTTACATATTAATGCCATAATACTTGGCTTAAACCAAGTAGTTTGAATGCTTGCAATGCCAGTTTCGGAATCACATTGAATCCTCTTCTCCTGATCCTCTGGGTCTGCTGAATCATAAGAATTAGGGCTCACCAATAAAGAAAATAACAAAAGCTACATGTGCTTAGCTGGCATCAGCATTACATTTTTTTTTTTTTAATTCCCCAAGGCAAATAGATTATTATCTGGATGGGTAAGACCTTGGTAACAAAAGTGGGAGTATATTTGTGTTAATGTGTTTATACTGTATTTTAGTAGTAGAAAAATAAAGAAACCTCAGGACACAAAATTCAATGTATTCTATAGACATTCATGAAGTTTATATAAGTGAATCAATCCCATTTTTGTTTTGAATTTGTAAATAAAACTACTTTAATATTTCTCTGCTTTGAGAAATATGTACTTTTAGATTCCTGTTCTGTTCTCATAAAGAGATATATATTATACTAAAAAAAAACTTTATAGGAGAAATCATTTTCCTTGGGGGAAATATTAATTCTCAACATGCTACTCTATTGGCAAAGTCCTTTTTGTTTTTAATTTCTGGATACTATTTGAATTTTCTCTTTTCTAATATAAAAGGCAGAGATTATCAGAAACTTCAGAAGAGATGAAGTCAATTCATCTGGCACCAAGACAGAAAGTGTTTAGGTAAATCATTTTGAAGACTGCCTGATAGCATTGCAATTTAGAGGCAATAAAACTAGAGCATCTCATTAAAAGAATGTTTTCCTTAGATCCAAACAGGACTAGTGAGCCAGGGAAAAGAATTGTACCATTTGACTGAAGGACATAATAGCCTGAGGAACTTGGTTTAAATGTTCCTGAGGTAAGTTCCTGATGCAGTGCCCCCCACTAAAATGACTTGGGAAGAACTCAGAAGAAATACACGTGAAAATTCACATCACCACTAAATTCTGATAATGATGGAAAATTTGCCCCAACATTAAGGAGAGCTATCCCATAATTACAAGGCCAACAGGCCTGGATTAAGAAACACAACTAATAACATGAATATTAGCCAGGGAAAATAAAGTAAATGCATTAAAATAGAAGTTAACATGTATTGTTTTCACAACCTCATTGTATATTCCCTAGCTCAGAAATGGTAAGTCCAAATGAATAGTAAACCAAGTAATCATATAATACTGTAGAAGTGTTACTTGTTAAAGAGTACCTTAGCCCCCTTTCCCTAATTATGGTCTGTAATATTTATTTTTCTTCAACCATTCCAGGAAGCAACTAAACAACCTTGCAGTACATTTAGGAAATAAAAACTAGAAGAAGTCATTTTTACCTTTGAAGACACAGCTTCCCAAATGGCTAATGTGTTAGAGGGAAAAGATGAAAAGATGAAAGAAGGAGATTTTAGTCATATATTCCACAAAGCTAAGATGTAATAGAAGTAACTATTTTGATTAGAAGAAAATACCACATGGTCTAGAACATGTAGATGAAAGGCTCATAGACACTGAGCATCAGGTTAAGAGACATGTATATCACTCTGCTTTTAACCTGAAGGTTAAAGAAAGTCATCTGAGTAGAATCAAAGGCAAATTTTACATAATTATTATCTAACAGCAGGTTTGCCTTCTAAGATAGAAAAACAATTGAAAGGAGTGCCTGGCTGGCTCAGACAGTAGAGTGTGAGACTTTTGATCTCAGGGTCATGACTTCAAGCCCCACATTGGATGTAGAGCTTATTACAAAAAAAGAAAATCATAAGGGCGCCTGGGTGGCTCAGCCAGATAAGCGTCTGACTCTCAATCTCAGTTCAGGTTTTGATCTCAGGGTCGTTTAAGTTCAAGCCCTGTGTTGGGCTCCATAATGTACATGGAGCTTACTTAAAACAAACAAACAAACAAACAAACTATATATATATATATATATATATATATATATATATATATATATACATACACATATATATACACACACACACAATTGAAAAATAGAAAAATAATTCTAATGTATAAAAACTTCAGAAAAAGGAAAAATGAATTTCATCCAAAGGCTTAGGAAATAATATGCTTCTGAAAATGGGTAGTAACGGAAGAACATATTAAAAAGTGACCTGACTTCTATAGTTTATAGAAGCAAAATAAATTAAATTTAAAAAGACATTATGAAGGAGTAACAGAAAGTCAAAAGAAAAGAAAATGCTAATAAAAAGCAAGGGACTGAGATAAAAAGGTAGATATTTGAGATAAGGAAAGATTATAGGAAATTCAGTAGGCAAAAACAAAATTAAAATTTACAAGTGGCACAGTAAAGAACACAATTGCCATTTTCAAACATTGAATTACTGATGAGAAGGATCTGAGACACCACGAGATAAATTTGTAGAGATAAAAATAAGTAAAAATACAAGAGATAAGGAGGGAACTTAGAGGCTACTGAACTATAAAATGACTAAAAGACTGGAACAAATGATATTAAAAAACTCTAAATCTTTGAGGTTATTAAATAAAGTTGGAAAAAAAAGTTGCACTACTTATTTTATTTGTTAGCATCTCCCCCAAATCCAGTGGTTGCTCCATTATTCATCCATTCGAAGGAAAGACCTTTATTCATACTCATGAAAATTGGAAATTTCTGAAATGCCCAATTATTACAGGATATTTAGAGAAATTATGATGTACTCACTTGATAAAGTACCACCGAAATAATGACATATAAATTTATATTTTTATGTAACCATAACAACCAGCAGAATTAGTGACTGGTGTCTCATTTCCCACTATGGAATAGTGGGAAAAGTATTATGATACAAAATGCCTATCCAATTTGGATCAGGTTTGATTGAACATCTTACACATAAATGTATGTATGTATGGATGTATATGTCATATGTATTAAGTACCATTCAAAATAATTGATTCTAAAATTTTCCTTATAAGGAAATACTTTGGGTGTCATAAACATCCATTATAAATCATGGATATGCTGCTATTTTTATTGCTGGAAGCCCCTGCTATAGTTTTGAATTTTAATGATTTTTTATTACAGTTACCTATAATAGATAGTAAGTGACAATCTTGCCATTATACTATCGAAATTAAGCATTTCCTTAATATCTGGGAATTTGTGTTATAATATCAGCATTCAACATTTGTTTATTTCTGATGTAACTGTACATACAAGCATGTCCTGGGTAGCAATTTTCACAATAAACGTCAAAGTCAACGTTTAACAAAACAAAGATGAGTTTTTATATATAATTGGTATTTTATGCATAGGCATAAATGGCTACATATGTGCCTATCTCATTTTAGGAGAAACTTGGAAATATAGAGCTGGTAGTATGTGTTAGTTTATATGAACATGAAGAAAAAATGTGAAAAGTTTTCCAGTTAAATATGAAAAATAAAATATATTTATCATCACATCCTTGTAAAAGTCCACATGAATGAAAATAAAGACATTACAACATACATACAAATTTTAAAAATGAAATTATACCAGAGATGTCAACCATAATTTGAAGTTGCAATTTTAATATACTAGCAATAAAAAACTCATCAGATTTGGGAAAGATGAATGTTAAGTATCTATAATTTTTTGCCACTGCATAATCCCAGAAGAACCCAGGAATTAGAGATGGCAGGTAGTGCTGCTGGCAGGTTATGGGCGAGTCTGAAAAATAGAAGATTTGTTTGAAAGTATGATTTAAGAAGCCCTTACATATGCTGACAGAAGATGAGGGGTATACTATGGAGAAGCTGATCCACAGAAAATCTGGACTTCAAAACATCAGTCGGAGCTAAGGGTGAACTCACCAAAGGAGAAGGGGAATTAAGGAAAAGTCAGCATCCTGAGCAGAGATAACCAACTATGGCTATCAAAGGACAATGAAATAATACCATATATTTGAGGAACAGCTCCAACATGAAAGGCCCAAACAAAAAGAATAATTCATTGAAAAGGAAAATGAAGAAAACAGAAAGAATACAGGAAAATAATATATACTAAGGAATATCCCAAAAAAGAGAGTTAGAAAATTATAGTATGGTAGCAAAAGCTTAAAAATTAACAGAAAAAAAAATCTGAAGATAAATTTGAGGAGATCCCCCAGGATATAACACAATAAAGCAATGATATAAAGTAGGCATTTTTCAGAAATGTAAAATTGTAAAAGTTTACTTTATTGAATATTTTGGGGGAAGCTAGTGAGAAGACGTATCTCTTAAGAAAATAATATAATACAATAGTGATAGGTACATTAAGAAAAGGAGAGAAAAAAGAAATAACTAGTAATTCCATGGAGAATAGGAAGTTGTATAAGATAATATAACCATAATTTATTACTTGGTTTAACCATTATTAAGATGTATATGATAATAATTATATGGAAAGAGTAATGATGAAATGAAATATAATTGTAATATAACCATAATGGAAGGATGGGGTAGGAAATATGCATTGGGGGGAAAGTCTGTAAACTATATAAGAAATCCAAGCCCTTTTTGTTCATGTCTGAAAGGGAAAGATAATATATGAAACTGAATTACAAGGAAATAGAAGTATTACATATTTTACATACACACACACACATATGTATACATTATCATATATTGGTACGGAGAGAGAGAGAGGAAGCAAGAGAAAGGGAAAAAGAGAGAGAAGAGATGGGGTGCCTGGGTGGCTCAGTGGGTTAAAGCCTCTGCCTTCGGCTCAGGTCATGATCCCAGGGTCCTGGGATTGAACCCCGCATTGGGCTCTCTGCTCTGCAGGGAGCCTGCTTCCTCCTTTCTCTCTGCCTGCCTCTCTGCCTAGTTGTGATTTCTCGCTGTCAAATAAATAAAATATAAAAAAAAAAAAAAGAGAGAGAGAGAGAGAAGAGACAAGGAATAGGTAAGTGAGTTTAAATTAATGGCATCCGGGAAATTGTAATGAGACTGGCAAACACTGCATAGTTGATTACTAGTTTATACAATTTATAAAACTACTTGATTTAAATTTATTTAACTAATAAACTTATTTAACTAATAAAAACTACTTGATTTAAATTTAAATTTAAAATTATGAATACAAAACTTTGATAAAAATAGAAGTGAAATTTCAAAATGATGCTTAAAAGAAAGAAACCAAAATGTTAAAGGTAGGTATATCCACGTGGTCAGATTATGAGTGTTTTTAATTGTCTTTATTATACTTCATATTTGTATTATAAAACTTTTCTTCAATGAACTTGTATTACTATTCTTTTGAATTTGTATTACTATTACAAACATTAAAAAAGACAGAAAAAACTGAGGAAATTGTGATTTTAAAATAGCTCAGCAATTGTGATTTTAAAATAGCTTATTATTATAAACAAATTATGAAATCAAAGAAGATGATTTTTTAAAAATATATTTTATTTATTTATTTGAGAGAGAGAGAGTGAATGAGAGAGCACAAGCAGGGGGAGCAGCAGAGAGAGGGAGAAGCAGGCTCCCAACTAAGCACAGAGCCAGACCCCGGCGGGGGAGCTGGATCCCAAGATTCCAGGATCAAGACCTAAGCCAAAGACAGACACTTAACCCACTGAGCATCCAGGCTCCGTAAAGATAAATAATTTCTGAAAATAAATATCTTGATATTTAACATATTTTATGAGAATAAGCATGTAAAGGAATATACACCTTGATCTTTAGCAGATATTTTAAAGACTGTTAACACTTAAACTTTGAAGATTGATTGGATAATTGGAATAAATGGATTTGGCATCTTGTTAAAAAAGAAACTGTTCCATTATATTTTTCTGTATACTTTTTTAAAATGCTGAATATTAGTCTCACTTCATCCTCTAAGTGAGAACAGATGGTTTTTATTACTAATTCAGAAGATTTTTCCCCCAATAACATAGACTGAAGTTATAAATGGGATTTCCCACACTTACTCCATTTTGGGCCATATGTTTAAGAGAAATTATGCTTACTCATAAGAGACAAGAAGGAATGCTAAGCAAAAATGAGTTTGACATCTGAAACGTATTGCAAAGGGTCTCTTACTATCATAAAGAAACATCTGCTCTCTGTGTTGTTCACTCTTGTTACTAGATTGTCATTTGAAATACTAGTGCCTGGGCATTGCATTTTCCCAAACATCAATAAGTATAATCATTACTGTCAAATGATAGCATTAAATAAATTCTACCCAGGATTTCTTAAATGGGCAGAGTTGTCCCAGGATGACACAAGAGAAAATTTTATGGGTTCTTAATTCAATTGGATTATGTACATAAGGTATCTCATATCTCTCTGTATTTTCAGCCCCTCTTGAATTATGCTCAAAATGCAGTAGATTTTCAATAATTGACTGACCTTATATTTAAGTAAGTAATTGTGAATTTCTTCATTCATCAGTGAAATAAGGTTTAGGTTATTCCCATACTTTAAAAATACAGTGGTTTCCAAATTCTATATTCATTAACCTTGATGGTAATCATCTGTTATATTTTCTATATTTCTAGTAAATGAATTTTGAATTATCTTAATTCAATAATTTCAATAAATTTCTAAATATTTCAATAATTTTTCTTAACATTGTCAGGGATATAAAATATCAAAACACTTCTATAGCTCAAGTCAGATTTTTTAAATGTTCATAGCAAATCTGTCTCTTGTACAATTAAACTAATTCACTAATTAAACTAATGCACTAACCTGCCTGCACTTCAAACCTGGTCAGCTCACTCATTTGATACTTATATAAGTTCTGACCATTTTGATGTGATCTTTCCATTTCTGGTATTGTATTTACTTTCTATACACTGCATATTAAAAATAATCACTTTTCTAACATTGGAGGAGAATGGTTTCTACCATTTAGTCTTTTTTTTTTTTTAGATTGTTATTTTTATTTATTTAAGAGAGAGAGAGCATGAGTGGGGGGAAGGGGCAAAAGGGAGAAGGAGAAGCAGACTTGCCCTGAGCAACGGACTTGACACCCCACTACGTCCCAGGACCCTGGGATCATGACCTGAGCTGAAGGCAGACTCTTAACCAACTAGCCACCATTTTCCCCCCTACCATTTAGTCTTGGCATAATTTACAACTTTAAACTTATCTAAATGGAAAAAAAAAAAATGCTTATTGCCCTTTTCTTCATTTACTAGTGATTCATCTAATCAGTTTGGTTCAATTTTGTGTTTATGAAGTGTTTTTGTTTGTTTGCTTGTTTGTTTGTTTTTATTCACTGTGATGAATGTGAAAAGATAAAGCCCTCATATTTAGGGAATTCAGACTCAGAGCTAGAGACAGCAATATCAAAAAATATTAGTTTATGAAAATGTCACATTTTAATTTTCCTATGGAAATTTTCAGGCAAACACAAGATTAAAGAGAGTCATCTGATGAACCCCTAAGGACCCATATATTTAGTTCGAACTAGTACCAACATATGGTCAATTTTACTTCATCTGTAAAGTTTCCCTTTTCCCTATGCTCAATGTGCCACTGGATTATTTGGAAGCAAATCCAAGATACCAGAATCATTTCATCAGTAAATATTTCAATTTGTACCTCTAAAAAGTAAATATTCTTTTGATTTTAATAAATATATTAATACTAAAAATCATGATTAAAATAGCCAGGCTCTAAAGCTGTATTATCCAAGTAGCTTCATTACTTAAGAAAGAAAGACACAGAGAGAGAAATCTCCAAATCCTGGCTACTGCTTTTCTGTCTTTTCTGACCTCTGATGGAGAAGAAAAGTCTTTCAAGCCTTCATGACTTCTTGCAGGGTTTTTTTTGGTTTTTTTTTCCCATTGTATATTTTTAATCTTGTGAGTGGCAATCACATTTCTACTCCAATACACCAAATAAATCATTCTTTCCTTAGGGAATGACTACATTGTTTCATTTTTCATGAATTTGTTTAAGAGTGTAATTCCTTTCTAGACCAGTCATTAATAAAGGAAGGGAAAGAAGCTCCTAGAGGGCAGGGACTAGATATTCTCTACTTATATTCCATCAGAGACCAGGTAAGTACCTGACATATAAAAAGCACTCCATATATCTTAACAAAGAAAATAGGCAAGATATAAATTTGCTTTTTTACTAGCTTAAATCCCAAAGAGACAAGCTTAACTGGTTTTATATTTCATTGGGGACTCAATAAATGTCATATAATAGTTCTGGGAAGATGAGTCATCTATGTCAGACCACAAATAGAGAATTGCGCATGCTTTTTGTTTCTCCCACTCCTCAGTGATTTTAGAATTGCTCTTGTCACTGTCACAGAAAGCCCAGACCTACTGTTAAAAATGGAAATCTGCCAACAGATTCTATAACGTGAAAACACCTTGGCAGATTTTGTGACAATACATGATAATTTGTGATGTAGAAACTTCACATTTTTTATCTTATTTTAAGGAGATGTACTAATTCTAACAAAATTGTTATTGCACGTTATTTTAGCACTATTTCAGGATGCTGCCTTTAAAATTTGCAGAGAGTGATTGTAAAAATCACAATGGATAGTCTTGTTAATAAGATGGATTATGCTAGAAAAATACTAAAGGAAGATGAATACTTTTTTGGCAAGGGCACTGCAAAATTTTCTTTTAAAAATTATTTTTATCATCACATTATTCAAATATGTTCTTACACAAGAAAATTCTCTCTGCTGTTCTCTCCCCTTTCCTCTTTCCAATTCTTGCTGTTAGAAGCTACTGCTTTTAGCCAGCATTGTAATTTTCTAGACTTTTTATTCTTCTGTTTATATTAACTGTGTGTGCATGTGTGCATCTCCTTGGATTATTTGTCTGATTCATAAAAAGAAAAGCTTATTGGTTTCACTTAGGGATTTTGGGTTATTTCAAATAACTATAGGAAGAAAGTTTATAAGAAACAAAGAGAAAAATTTCAGAGAGTTTTTGTTTCGTTTCATTTTCATATGTAGAAAGTTAAAAAAACTCTGGGGGATAGAGGAAATGGGACGATGCTGGTCAGAACTATAAACTTCCACTTATAAATTCATATGCAATTATAGCCAATAATACTGTATTAAATACTTAAAAGGTGGTAAGAGAGTAGATCATAAGTGGTCTCATCATTGGAAAAATGGTTATTATATCATGGAATGGAAATAAGAGATGAGGCTATGGTGGTAATTACATTGCAATATGTAAATGTATCAAATAAGCAAATCACACACCTTAAACTTCCAAAATGTTGTATGTCAATTTATATCCAAATAAAGTTGGAAAAAATCAAACTTAAAAAAAATGTTACCAGCAAAATCACAAAGCATGTACCTTTGGGAAAAAGTAGCAAACTAAATGCCCTTCTGACAGCTAAAGCAGGATAAATTAGAAACAAAAATTGACAAAATATATTCAGAAACAAGAGTATAAGTTTAGTTAATATATCACAAAATGGTTAGTTTAAATTAAAAGTGGGCATATTTTCTTTCTCTCCTCTCATATTTTAAATTCAAAAATGTTTATAGAGTTTGATACATGACACGTTATTTTATTCTGTGAAATGAAGTAGGGCTGATTGGCATCCATGCTAATATGATATATGCATATGGTGCTTTTATAGAAAACACAGATACCTCCCTTTTGGTAAAAAATATTATGCATCTTAAAAAATAAAAGCACATAGAATATTTTGCTTAATTTTTATTTTAACTTCACAAAAATAAATTATCCCATATATATCGATATATGATATTCCATAATATAGAGGTGTGGACAGCTTGGTAGTGAAAGGCTTAGAATAAGCTTCCTCAAGATATTTCATTTTAATAATGTGGATTATTTTGAGCTGAAGGCAAACAAGACCCAGCAAACTGAAGAAAAAAAATGCACCCCTCTTTTAACTATCTAGAAGAATTTAGATACGAAGGTCCAGAAAGAGAGCTACTGCTAGATATAACTTTTACTGACAGACCGATCCAAATAGCTGGGCAAAAATCTAATTACCAAACACTAGTTCTTTTTTTTTTTTTTTTTTTTTTTCCTTCTGTAAATTACCCTACTCATCTTTGAAGTCCCAGGCCCCTATCCCATTTTTTAACTTAGGATAGCACATGATTGCCCTTGCATATCAATGCCTTTGTAGGGTTCTCCTGCATACAAAATTAAATTAATTTTTCTCCTGTTAATCTGCTTTATGTCATTTTTATTGTTATACCAGCCACAGAAACTAAAAGGGTAGAAGGAAAGTTTTTTCCACCCTGACATTGGAAAACATGATTTTCCAAAGATAGAAAATCCTTATAATTGCCCTACTGATGAAAACACAGTAAGAGAGGCCCAGAAACTTACTGATTTCCTCATTATTTTACATCAGGACAGACTAAATCTTAGAAAATTTCCTGCGACTTATCTAATTCTGTTCATTAATTCACTCAACAAATATTACTGAGGACTGCTCCATGCTGAATGTTGTGTTTTTCATGAAGGCCATATCATAATCTCGGTTTCTTTGTTTAATGGAAATGATAGTCATGAAAATAAGGGCATTAATCTATGAGGAGAAGGAAAAGAAAGGACCATACCTGTCTTAAAAATATTACAAATGTATTATTATTTCATATACTATTTTATTTTTTTATTTAAAAAACATTTTTTAATGTATTTGACAGACAGAGATCACAAGTAGGCAGAAAGGCAGGCAGAGAGAGGGGGAAGCAGGCTCCCCACTGAGCCGAGAGCCCCATGCGGGGCTTGATCCCAAGAGCCTGGGATCATGACCTGAGCCGAAGACAGAGGCTTTAACCCACTGAGCCACCCAGGCACCCCCATATACTATTTTAGATAATACACTGAATCATTCTTCTATACAAAAAGTATGAGTAAATTATGGGACATTGAAAATAAGGATAATAAATTCTGCATATAAAATTAATTTTACTTAATTATAGTTAAATATGTAGTTACATATTTAATATGTAATAGATATAAATATACATAAAACCTGGTTCATGGTATAAAATTACAAAAATACATATATGATGTAAGTAGTAAGCTTGATATGAAATTAAAGATATTCAAGGAATATTTAATTTTAATTATATATTATGTTAAAAACAAAAGTATCTCTCTCTTATTGATATGTGTTGAAGTATTTAATTATAAGATAATATGTTATCTGGATTTTGTTTTAAAGTAATACAATGGTAGTGTGTGTGTGAGTGTGTGTGTGTGTGTGTGTGTGTGTGTGTGTGTGTTGGGGGAAGAGGATTTTGAATAGATGAAGCAAAATTGGCCACATATTGCTACCTGAAATGGTTCAATGGGCCCATTGGATTAGAGTATCGCTTTTGTGTATATTTGAAAGTTTCCATAATAAAAAATTTAAAAACTAACATACTATATTCATAAGTTAAATATGTATTTAAAATCATGTGACATTTAGTATTTTAAATTTAAGCTCATAGTATTTAATTTTTATTTTTTAATTTTTTTTAGAGTACGAACACGTGTCACAAAATTTATTCAACTCCTATAAATGCTCATGGTATTTTAAAAGATTTTATTTATTTATTTGACAAAGAAAGAGAGAGAGACACAGCAAGAGAGGGGACACAAGCAGGGGGAGTGGAAGAGGAAGAAGCAGGCTTCCAGCTGAGCAGAGAGCCCGATGCAGGGCTCTATCCCAGGACCTCTCAAGACCTCTCAGGGCCCTAGGATCCTGACCTGAGCTGAAGGCAGCCACTTAACGACTGAGCCATCCAAATGCCCCAGCTCATAGTATTTTAAATGAAACATTTTTCATTGTGATTTCACAAGTTTGAGTTGATTAACAATGGATAAAATATTAATGATAAACTGTAATAATAAGGCTTAAAAAAAGTTATAATTTCTGGATAGTATTGAGTAAAAAGTACTTTCCCACTGATAAAAATAAATTGACTGCCCAGTAAACATATTATGAGAAAGTTTATCTATTTTTAAAATTTGTTATTTGTTTTTAAAAACATCAAATGGTGGGGGTGCCTGGATGGCTCAGTCAGTTAAACATCTGCCTTCATCTCAGGTCACGATCCCAGGGTCCTGGGATAGAGTCCTGCAGTGGGCTTCCTGCTCACCAGGTAATCTGACTCTTCCTCTGCCTCTGCCCCCTACCCCGACTCGTGCACTCATTCTCTTTCTCAAAGAATTAAAAATCTTTAAAATAAAAAACTTCTAATGGAATTCGGTATGTTAATAATTCAAAAAAATATAAATATATTTTAATGTTTCTACACACTGTAAGAGAATAAGATTTAAACAATCTTTAGAAATCAATTAAGATTATAAAAATAAAAAAAAAAAGATTATAAAAATAAAACTACCCCTAAAATGATCATTTTTAATAGTATTACTTTCATTTTCTAAAATTTCAAAACTTAACACGGGAATGTTTAAAAACACACAAAAATGCAGTTATCAGACCTTTAAATTCATCTGATTACTTTTCTTTTATATGCTATTTAAAGATTGAAAATAACAGATTAAATCTTTCTATGTATCTATAGATATATAGATACAAGATAATCATTAAGATCAAATATGATTATTATTCAATATAGGTATTTATTTATTTATTTATTTATTTATTTATTTCATGTCCAAGGTGGAACCTTGACTCCTTTGGGTTCTTTGCGAGTTCTGTAGCAATCTTCAGTGAACTGGAACATGTGGGATAATGGATTGTTTATACACTGTAAATCTACTTTCAGTGAGCTGGAAATGTGGGAGATAATAGGTTGTTTATGATTTGCAAATCTGTTCAGTGAGCTGAAAATTTGTCAGATAATGGGCTGTTTATGAATTCTAAATCAATATTCAGTGAGCTGGAACTATGTTAGATAATGGGCTATGTATGAGTTGTAAATCTGTTTTCAGTGAACTGGAAACATGTTAGATAATGGGTTGTTTCTGAGTAGTAAATCTATTTCAGTAGCTGAAAACATGTTAGGCAATGGGTTCCTCCTGAATTGTAAATCTGTTTTTTAGTGAACTAAAAACCTATTTAATAAAGGACTCTTTATATGTTATAAATCTGTTTCCAGTGAGCATGAAATGTACTAGAAGAATGGCTTCGTTTTGACTAGAAGATCCCACTTTACTAGTAACCTGTCACCTTTATGAGTAGTGGATCTATGGTCAGCAATTTAGATATATGGAATGATGCTCTCCTGTTTACATAAGCTTTGTTACTTCAATCTATTTTCGGCATGCTATTCTCTGCTGAATAATGGTTCTACTTGATTATGGAGAATGGGGTGGAAAGCTAAGAAAGGTCTGTTTTCAGTGATGTTCAGCCAAACTAATTTTTGAAGAATACTGAGAAGTGTTCATTTTTAACAGTTACCAGTTCCCCTGGAACTTAGGGAATGCTATAAAACATAGAAACCACAGGTTCTAGCTTCAGTGGACTTACAATCAAACATAGATAAATACCACATAAGAAATGGTGAATATTCAACACAGCAAATATAAAGTGAATACCACCTAAATTAAGCATAAGCTGAGATTAAAAAAAAATAAAAAAAAATAAACTTCCAATCTCAGTGGGAAGACAACCCAGGCAAACATAAATCAATGAAATATAATGTAAAGAAAGGGGCAAATACATGATTGAAGCCAAAACAAAAACAAGCTTACATTGGGTGTGGTATTGTCATTTATAAGAAATATAAATATTTGGTTATTCAGATAACTAAAATGTATTTCTCACAAATATCTGGTCTTTATCCATGGTTCTTGGTGTCTGAGAACTGTTTGTGGTGTGAGGCAGCCTGCACGTGCACGCACGTACACACATACACACACACACACACACAGGAATTGGGTCTGGAAATGTTTTTACTACTGTCAAGCTAATAACGAAAAAATGATCAGTGAATGGGGGATGGGTAAGCTATAAAAGCTAATTTGAATCAACAAAAATAGATTTTTTTCACTAACAAATTGATTTCTAGTCTCTTATTGAACTTTTAAATATGCAAATGTTGTTCAATGATTTCATATCTGTTGTTAATTACTATTTCAGGTTTTATGAAAATTGAGAAGAAATATATATTCTCTTACCAATCATTATGTAAATTATGCTTAACTAACCAATGTGATACTCAGGTTTTTAAATTTATTTTAACTTTTTATTTAATATTTTTTATTTAAAAAAATCTTTCTGAGAGTGAGCATAAGCACACAAATGTGGGGAGGAGGGACAGAAAGAGAGGAGAGAGAGCATTTTAAGCAGGCTGCACAACCAGCTGGACTCCTTTGTGGGGTTTATCTCACAACCCTGAGATCATTACCTGAGCAGAAATCGAGAATCGGATGGTTCATGCACTGAGCCACCCAGTTACCCCTCAAAAAGTCTTTTTTTTTTTTTATGTATTATTTGAAGTCTCTTAAATCCTACCATTCACCAATGTCACATCTCTGTCCAAACACAAACAAATTTCTGCTCTGCAAGGGAAATTTCTTACAACTTCTAAAGAGTTATCTTCTGGGATTAGACTTCATGTTTATAAGTAATGGGTTCAAACCTCAGTTTTTAAAATTATTTTTGGGGGCACCTGGGTGGCTCAGTGAGTTAAAGCCTTGCCATCGGCTCAGGTCATGATCCCAGGGTCCTGGGATTGAGCCCCACATCGGGCTCTCTGCTCCGCAGGGAGCCTGCTTCCTCCTCTCTCTCTGCCTGCCTCTCTGTCTAGTTGTGATTTCTGTCAAATAAATAAAATATTAAAAAAAAATTAAAATTAATTTTGGACAATCTCTCTTAGGGTAGATACCTATACTTTTCTTGTATTCTTTCAATAATTTCATGTATCACTCATATTGTTCTAAGCCAAGTTATGCACTATGAAGATACTTCTTTCCTTATATTTTTGTTTTTCCTAAGTTAAAAACTTTCTTTTTGTACCTGATTCATTTTCATTAACTTTTTAATTCTTTATAAATAACACACCAGTTGAACATAATATTAAATTTGTGATCTTACACATCAATGAAAGCCATTTTTTCTTCTACAATGCTCCCATCCAGTCCCTGCATTCTTGCTTCAATCTGGAGCATGAGCTTTATATGCCTGACAATTTTCATGGTGGGACAAACTTTGTTGTTTGTATTATATTCTTTTATATCTTGAAGACCAAGTCTTTCTCTCTTTGTCTTATTCCCTTCCTTTACAAATGCATATTCTTTTATAGATTTTAAGAAAAGTACACCAGAACTAAATATTGGATGATCATACACATCTTAAAGTGTCTTTGCATTGACTGATAATTTGGCCAAGAACAGAATTCCACGTGAAATTCATTTTTTTCTCCAAATTTTGAAAGCAGTACTCCAAAGATGATAACAAGATAAGTTCCATTCTGATCTTGTGCTTTAATATATATATTTTTTCTCTTTATAAGAAGATCTTGAGCTTTTCCTTCATATGCAGGATTTGTTGTTTTCTTTTGTTGTTTGTTTTTTTTTGTGCTGAACACTTTGAGATTTTATAATATGAAGAACTGTGTCTCTCAGACCTTAAAAACTTTTCGTAAATTTTATCACTTCTCTGACATGTTTTGGATTTCATGCATTCAAGTTTCTAAGTCTATTCTCTTTTTATCCTGATTTGTCTTTCCTTCCATTTTATAAGCATTTTTACAACTTTATTTTCCAAATCATTAGTTGAAAATATATTACTTTAAATTGCTAGCTATCATATATTTGATTTCCAAAAGCTCTTCCCTTTCACCTATTATTCTTATTTTTTGACTATTGGTTTTATTGATTCATAGCTTCTTAGAATGTCTTATCCATATTTTTAAAAGTTTTACTATTCCCTTCTTAAACATTTTCTATAGCTAATTTATTACCTGTTGGTTGGTTTGGTTTCTATCTTTCTTATTTGAGGAATTCCTCAAATATTTAGTGATCTTTGTCTGTCTATTCACATTTAAGTGTAAATTATTTAAAAAAGTCATTACAAACTCTGTGTCAAGTATGTGTTTTGCACAAGGTGCTTAGGCTTTTTCCATAGGCAATCTCAAACAGTACTATCTTGAGATCTAAGGATTGAAACCCATCAGTTTCCTTGGAGAAAGAGTATTCTGTGTTTTGCCTGAAACTGTATTCAACATCAGGCAGAGAGAAATATGACAGAATAGATTTGGAAAATTCAAGTGTTTTGTTTTGGCCATCACCTTACTTCTGCAATATCAGGTCCACACACCCAGTGATTCCTACAGGTTCTTCAGGGCAAGCGATCTTACTCTATGTTCCTCTTCCTCCCTCTAGTCAGTTTTAATTGAAATTTTCTCTTTTTTGTTAGGGCTTCTCTAAACTTTCCCTTGCTGTCTTTCAAATTTGTTGATATTTTTAATCACTGTTTCTCCTTAACTTTTTGTTTCTGTGTGTTTTTATTCATTATTTTTTATTCTCATTTCAATTGCATTTAGAAAGAATGAGTAGATAACATCTGCTGTTGTTAATTGTTAATAATGTCACTCCTGATGTTTTGCATCATCTGTTTTTTTTTTTTTTCTTCCTAATTTTCTTGTTATGGAACTCATTGCTTTTTGTCCCTTCCCATTATCAGAAGTCTAAGTTAATTTATTCAACTGATACACAGTCTTGTACAGAAAATATTGAAGTCATGTAGAAATCATTATTAAGAAATTTTAAATGGTGAATAAATATTTAGTTACTTTTACAAGTTTCTACCTGAACGTTTCTCACTGTAGCAATTTAAACAATCACTAGGTACAGAATGGTGTAACAAAGTTGCTAGAAAATATGAAATGAGAAATAGAAGAAAAGATTGCTCCACTTCTGTTCTGGAGAAACTGCAACTCTAGTACTGGAGGCTCTACTAAAATGGGGTTATAGGGGCGCCTGGGTGGCTCAGTGGGTTAAAGCCTCTGCCTTCGGCTCCAGTCATGATCCCAGAGTCCTGGGATTGAGCCCCGGTCATGATCCCAGAGTCCTGGGATTGAGCCCCGCATCCAGCTCTCTGCTCAGTGGGGAGCCTGCTTTCCCCTCTCTCTCTCTGTCTGCCTCGCTGCCTACTTGTGATCTCTGTCTGTGAAATAAATAAATAAAATCTCAAAAAAAAAAAAAAAAAGAATGGGTTTACAGTACCAGAGTTTTAAGACTATGGGTATACAGAGATAAAGTTAGTTTTAAAAAATTGTCCACTGGATTAAATTCAATAAATGAGCAATCTAAATAGTTCTGATAATTCCTCTCTGATAATGGCCCACTATTTATTTAAGTTTTACGTTGGAAAAAAGTTTCAGCATATCATCTTAAATCATATATATTTCACACGCATTATATTTTTTATAATATACTCCAAAAGTATTTCTTAAATTTAAACTGTCTTGGGGTGCCGGGGTGGTGCAGTCTGTTGAGCATCTGACTCCTGGGTTTGGCTCACATTGTGATCTCAGGGTCATGAGTTCAAGCCCTGTATCAGGCTCCATACTCATTAAGAAGTCTGCTTCAGTTTCTCTCTCCCTCTCCTTCTGCGCCTGCACCCCACTCTCTTGATCTCTCCAAAATAAATAAATAGTTCTTCAGAAAAACCTGTCTTAACTGATAAACATAAAATTAATTAATTAATATTCTAGGTTTCGTAACATTAAAAATATATAAGAAATGCATTATAGAATATAGACCTAATTTAAAGAGCCTATATAAGTAATTATCTCAATTCTCTCCTTTATCATTTATTTTTGAGTACTATGTTAAAAACTTGGATGGAACTCTCACTGACAAGAATAAAGAAATACTATGAAAACGTTCATTGTTATATAATTTATAATAGAAAAAACTAAAAGATCATTCATAATTAATAAGAGAGTTAATAAAATATAGTGCATTCACAATATATAATATTACTTGGCTATTAAAAGGAATATATATCAGTTCATTTGACTATATTTATATGAAAATTTCTGGATAGAGAAAATTAAAGATTATAAAATAGAGAAAGAACAGTAATACACAGTTTTTATTTATATAAGCTCATAAGTACAGGTGTATATAAAACACATAAGTAATTATATAAGTTAAAGAAATTATGTAAGAACATATATCTGGTAGTAAGATGAACTCCCTTCGGATGGAAGTGAGTAATAATACAAGGGAATTAAAAATGAAGAAAAAAGCAAGCAAGCAATCAAATGACTCCAACTCTAGATAGAATATGATGAAGAGGGGGAGCGGGCTATGGACATTGGGGAGGGGAGGCGAACCATAAGAGACTATGGACTCTGAAAAACAACCTGAGGGTTTTGAAGGGTCAGGGGTGAGAGGTTGGGGGAACAGGTGGTGGGTGATGGGGAGGGCACGTTTTGCATGGAGCACTGGGTGTTGTGCAAAAAGAATGAATACTGTTACGCTGAAAAAATTAATAAAAAGGGAAAAAAAAAAAAGAGGAGCAGGCGGATTAGAAGGACCCTGACTTCTCTTGACTTCCCTCCACCAGAGAAGGAGTCGTGCCCCTGGCCAGGGAATGGTTAATTTAATTAGGCTCCAAGTGCCGGTTCATCCTCTTCAGGGAAGCATAGGGTTACGTGCGGACAACAGGAGCCTTGTGTGCCTGCCTGTGGTTGACTCACAGATAGCGATTTTAATTTTTCCTTTCAATTTGCCTTCTCTTTGTTTTGCCCCTTCCTGACCCTTGCTTTAGAAAACTTCTGGCCTCTTATTCCAGGCTGTGAGCTTCTAGAAGGCAGAGCTTTGGAGGCTGGAGTATGAATGGCTGAAAACCCAGCCCAGGAAGTTCGCCTTTATTATTTATCTGTAGGGTGGTTTGGGGCACCTGCCTAAGAAAAGGAAGCTGGGCGGGACTTGCTTCTTGAGAAAGTTCTTTGTTGTTACTGGCACGTGAAAAATTTGTTTCTAAGTAGAATAAAATATTCGTTGATCAAAAAAAAAAAAAAAAAGAATATGATGAAGAAAATTTTTATAAATGATAGAGAACAAAGAGAGTTAATTTGAGGTATTGGCAAAACTCTTAGAATTTAACTAATCCCTTGTTGATATTAATATAAATAAAATTTCAGCTGTGAAATAATGCCATTTTCATTGAAATGATTTTTTTTTCACAAATAGAATTGGACAAGAAAGATTCTGAAAATTTCACAATAGTTTCTGCAGCAAACTATTTTTATCTTTGCAATGATAAATTGTACAATTTCTTAATGTACAATTTCTGAAAAATAGCCTTAGGTTTAAAATATCAATTCTCATAGGTAATTTCTTTCCTGGTAAGAGAAATTTAGAAATTTTTGCACATAGAGTGAGAAAATAGCCAAATGCTAATCATGTCAGTGAGGCATCTGCAAATGCTTTAGATTGCAAAAGTATTTAAAAAGGAAGTTAGATAGTAGTAACTTTTAATAATAACCTATTGGTTTAAATGTGTATGATTTATAAACATATAAAGGGCAGTAGTGAAGAAAGTGTATTAACTTTATGAAAGTAATTTTAAACAAAACACCATGTAACCTTCAGAACATGAGAGGAGACCATGTAACAATTTTAACTAATGATGACATACTATATACAAGAATGTAAGTTATCAGCCAAGAGTCAAAGTTTTTGTATTGGACTTTGAGAAATTAGTTAAAACTCAACAAAAGCTCCTACTAAGCAATAAAAAACAAAACTTTAGGGTAAATTACAGACAACTGTACATAGACCATGTTGGAAGTGTACTGGTAATCATGATCACAAAGTATTCACTACAATGGCATTCAGAAAACCTATTCTATCTGGTGACTCATGCCAAGGTTCAGACCTCCCCACCGTATAACCACATGTGTCACATATATACCAGTTAAATAAGAGGGCTAAAGATTACATGATACTTTTTCTTGAGAGTAAAAATATTTTTAATGTCTGAAAGACACTGAGTAATTTTTACTGTATGGCAAGTATGATTTGTGTGTTTGCAACTATACCATTTAAGAAAATTAAGAGATCCCCAAATTTCTCAAGACTGAATACTATCTAGAAGAAGACAATAGTCATACATTGAAAATAGTCATGCAGTGGCTTTCTGTTTCAAATATTCTTTCCAAATTAAAAGAAGAAAAAAACAAAAGGAAGGAAGGAAGAAAACTAAAAATAACCAACAGAAATGAAAAGAATGCTTTTTTTTTTGAGAAAATAAAGATGTCTTTTGCATATTTTCCCAGCATCATCCTGATAACAATGCAAAATGCTAAAATTATTCCTCTCATTTTAGAACATTATTTAAAGAATAACTGATTCCATCATAACATAAGCAGGCACTACTGAGCGATAGACAGGTGGATCCATAGTTTTTCCAGTAACATATTATTTCTGCCTATCTCTATGTTTAAACTGGATATATTACAAAATCCTTACATTCAAAATTATTAAATGCTTTGTGATATATTTCCCTGATAATTCAATGTAATGTAACTGTGTAGTGGCTTTAAACAAACAGAAAAACATTAGAAAGTAATTCAAATTCTGATATCTGGAAGACTCTTTCTTTAAAAAGATTAATCTGCCTGATACAGTAAAATGAAACATTGTGTTGTTTCATTTCATGATAATATCCATACAGCAAATGCAAACTTCAAAAATAATCATACTTAGATTTAAACAACCAAACCAAGGCTGACTGTTGGATAACAATCAATATTTCGCTTCTTTGTTTGAGATTAAAGAACTTCCATATCAGGACCTGATTAATCATTTCAACTACTATTGTTCTATGTGAAAAAAGCAGGGAAGCTTGTTTACATATATTATTCTAAGAGAAGGTCATGCTATGACATAATCTGACAATGTTGAAATGCAAATGCTTCATAGGGACATTATTTTTATTCATAGAAAGTTGAACTCAATTGTCAAATATTTCCTTCTCCCTTGACACCTAAAATAGCATGGAAATGTGGTAACTGAAGATTCATTCATATTTAATCATTTCAGAAGGAGCTCTATTTCAAAGAAAAATAGTTTTAGAATTCACATTGTAAAATGGATTCAAATTTATACCTGGTCCAGCATTTCTCTCCAACCTAGACGCTAAAGAAATAAGCAGGCAACCATAATATTTATAACTGTAACAACATTCCTATCCTACCAAGTCAAACTTCTGATAAATAAATACTTTCATAAATGTAAGTCTTAATTAGTTCCCCTTTTCCTGTGGCGTACTTCAGTGCCATTTGTGCCAATTTTCTTTAATTGGCATACATGGGTACAAAAATATATTTCAATTTCAAGGCTACATAGAGACCTCCCTGAAAAAACAACCTTACATGTAGGTTGTTTATACATAATGGCAAATTTCCACACTAAGCAAGTAAACTCTATGTCATGCAGACAACAGAAGGCTAAAATTAACCAGATACTCATAAGAATTACTGGAGGAGTTCTCTAAGAGTAATAATAATAATAATTTAAAAATCTAGATAATCTACCAGAGCACATGGATATTCCACAATCTTACCTGCTGGTAATCTATTTACCTTGTAAAAGGCAGATTTTTCAAGGCTTAGAGAATCCCACTTGAAATTCTAGTTGTCAACTTCATTCTTTCCAAAGGAACCGTTTAGTGGAGTACAAACCTTGTAGTAACATCTATTTATTACACACACACCCAAATAAATAACTGCATCCTACAATACTGGGGCAAGAGGTGTTGGAAGGGGGGTGTCTCAGCTTTTGATGAGATATCTATGAAGAAAATCTTAATGTATTCATTCTTGACCAGTATTGAAAGTGCTTTATCGTATCAAGTTCAATTATAAACCAAAATGTAAGGGCGCCTGGGTGGCTCAGTGGGTTAAAGCCTCTGCCTTGGGGCACCTGGGTGGCTCAGTGGGTTAATCCTCTGCCTTCGGCTCAGGTCATGATCCCAGGGTCCTGGGATCAAGCCCCACATCGGGCTCCCTGCTCAGCAGGGAACCTGCTTTCCCCTCTCTCTCTGCTTGCCTCTCTGCCTGCTTGTGACCTCTCTCTCTCTCTCTCTGTGTCAAATAAAAAAAAAAATTCTTTAAAAAAAAATAAAAAAATAAAGCCTCTGCCTTCGGCTCAGGTCATGATCCCAGGGTCCTGGGATGGAGTCCCGCATCGGGCTCTCTGCTCAGCAGGGAGCTTGCTTCCTCCTCTCTCTCTGCTTGCCTCTCTGCCTACTTGTGATCTCTGTCTGTCAAATAAATAAATAAAATCTTAAAAAAAAATGTAAGAGAGACCCATACAAACATCCCAAAGTTTAAAAATATCACTTGGAATAAGACTAACAGTTTATTATGATTTTCATAATTGCTTGAGTAAAAAGGATGACAAAACAGATAAATAATCCCATGCTCAGAAATCATAAAATTTAGTCAAGCATCCTGATGTCATCAATAAACCATTTCCAAGGATTGCTTTCAGAAAACTCAGAATATACTTTATTTCAAAATCTTGGCTTAAGAACTAAGACTACTTAGAGACGGTTTCCTAAAAAAGTTGTATTTTGTTAGTCTACAAAGTATCTTATGAGTATTCCTAACAAGGAAGATGGTTTTGAGATGCAAAAATGAAAAAAAGAAGAAACACACACACACACAAAGAAAAATGTTTTCCCATCAGAGAATTACCCTGTGCCAGCAACAGTCTCAAATAAATCTCAAAACATGCTCTCCCTAATATACCAGACCTCCATCCAACTTTTTCCTTTGCATTAAGGTAAAACATTTCTTAGAACTGCCTTGTTCAAGTGCACAAGACAGAACACGTTTATTACTATTTTTTTTCCAAAAAAAGTGGATTCTAAGGCTGCAAGTGTTAAAATGAGAAATTAGATAGGGACAAGTTTCCAAAAAAATAGGCATTTTGACATGCTGGGATCCTACATCACATTTGCTTCCCAATTAATGAAGGAAAGAACAATGGTTATTTTGTTTGCTGTTATCACCACACCTAGAACAAAGCACCAAGCAATAAATATTAATTGAATAAATGCATGGAAAAAATGCAGTGTGGAGAATCCATTTAGTTGGGAAAATAATACAGTTTTAGGTTTATAGCTATGACTGCCTTGGCCTTAATATCATCCTTCATATCCACGCTTCAGACATCATGTATTCTGAGACATTAGGTAATGGTATTGGACAAATTTAGGCTTCCTCTACCCTGTAGAAATGTTTACCTAAAGAACAACTGATACATTAGTATAAGCCTTGGTTTTCTAAGACTTCAAACTAAAATGACTGCTAATGATGTTTATTCTCCTCTCATATACCTTGCATAGTATTGTTAGACTTATTTTAAAATTGAGTTGCTTCTTCATGTAATTTCTCTGCTCCGTGGACTATGGTATCTCTGTTTGGTGTACTGGAAACATTTGAAAACTCCACGACCTATGTTTCAATACCTTTCACAGTCCATGCGATTCCCTTTTCCCTCTAGCACATAAATCTTTTTAGTTGTACAGAACTTTTCTCTCCCTTTAGCACATACATTTCAGCTCTAACTTTATGTCTTTGCTTGACTCTCCAAACTGTAAGTGATTTCTCTATTCTCTCAGAGCACATGCTTTGTAGCCCCCTTGGGACATTAATTATATTCTTCCTTATTTTGTAGTTATTTATGAGTCTGTCTTCTTCTCTTCTACTTTATAAAACAAAAGGTCTTGAAGGTAAAAACTATTGTGTTCATTTCTCTGTCTCCTTTATTAGGAAGCACAGTGCTTCACAAACAGTAGGAACTTACAAGATTTTAATGACTTAAACAATACACATGAAAACTGAAGACTGCACCAAACTTTTTAGCACCTAGAAGATTAGAACATGTGAGCTCAAATGTGTGTGTGCGTGCGTGTGTGTGTGTGTGTGTAATACACATTATTTTTCTTACTTGGAATCATATTTTTAAAATTGTACCTGAATTTTAAGGTAACAAAATCAGAATAAATTTAGTAATGGAGACGAATTGCAGGCTATTTTTGGTAATATGATTCACACTTACTACATTTAAATTATATTATGATCCTTAGAAGTCACAATCCATTCTAAAATTCTAAAAATTTTATAACTGTGAAGCATTTGATATTCTCAAACCACAATTGTTTACATAAACAGCATGGTTCAAAGCAAATTCTACAAATTAAACTAAACATAACTACATATTTATCCAAGGTGCTTGTAAACCTGTCTCAGAAAGTTTAATATATCCCTATATTTTATATAAAGTATTTATCTGGCCACTGCATGTTTTAGAAACAAAGCTAATGTGGTTTCTAAGGACAGGGGAAACGGAGAATGTTGCAAGGAGCCTATGAAACTGATCAACACTTACACAATGAAAGACTGTAAATTTGCAAGCTATGTTCCCTCAAAAGAGAAAAGTAAAAATCCAGAACCGAAAACCTTAAACATATTGCTGTAAAACTAACGGAATAATGGAAGAAATGAGAAATGGGAATAGAATGGTAGATTGCTGGTAAGAGATTTGAATGCCTGTTGAGGAGTTTTCTTTGCTTGAGAGTTTTGGTCACAGGATTTTTAAGAGTCTTGAATAGAATGTTACAGTTTCACATGCAGAACAGAACTGGGTATTGAATATCTGCATTCAAGTGTTTGCTCTGTCATTCACAGCCAGGGATACGACTGTGGTGAGTTAATGTCCTAGAATTTTTTTTTATTAGGAAATATTAACACTTCCTTACAGAAGTTTCTTACAGAGATCTAAGAAATGTTAAATGATACAATAAAGGCAATAATTTTTATAAACCACAAAATGTTATTTTTATACAAGGTAGTATCGTGTTAATAATCAAACAATTTTATAGCTCTATCAGGGCTAGATACAGCTATATCAGGGTAGACTGATGGCAAGTGGAAGGAAGACCACTTAGGGAGATTTGTAATAGTTCTGGAAATAAGTAATGAGAAACTAGAAGAGTTTACCAAAAGGAAGGAAAAAGTGATAGTAATAGAATACAAAATTAATTAGAGGTTGTAAAGAAACTAATTACTTGGCAGGATTTCACTTTCATTTTCACCTAACATTCAACAACTAATCATCAAGCACCTACTAAGTGCTTGGTATGCTAAAAATAAAGGAACATACAATTGTTTATTTTACTGACACACTTATTCATAAATAATAAACCATTTCTGTTTTGGTTTTTGACCAATGTAGCATGGGATCCCTTTTAATCATAATTAATTGTAATATTGTTGAATTCAAGTTTTGGAAAACTGGTCGAAAAATTAAGGATTTCTTTGTCCTCACAACTATTCAGATGCTTTTGAATTGCCTTAAAATATATCACTCATAGACACAGTAATAGTTACATATATATTAATTTGTATCATTGCTAGTTTTTGTACAGTGGACAGTAATTAACCACCGTAAAATTAAAATATTTTCCTATTTTGAATCTTTTTGAGGACTGTGACTCACCATAAGTTTATCTTAGAAGTCTAAAAAGAAGAAGTTTCTTTAATGTTAATGTTGGATTTGATCCTAGGCTCAAAACTGACATGTCATACAGATTTTGGTTGACTTGTCTGTTTCCCCATGGGAATTAATAATACGATCTCTAAATGGTATATGTTTAGAGGATGGGATAAAATAAAATGGAATAAAACAAAACAGAATCAAGAAACTAAGAAGGATCAAGTTCATACTGAACATATCCAAAAGGACTTCAAATTAAAAGTAGCAATAGATCATCTGTATTTGTATCCATTTCCTCCTAAAGCTTCACTAAAACAAGAGTAAAATGTCATAAGAGGAATTTTTTGGAATTATTAAGTACAAAAAAAATGGAGAAAATATGCATGAGAGAAAGCTGATAGAGAAGTGTTCAAATAGTCGACCCCATAACTTTAAACGGTAAGATAGAGGAAACCATTCCCCAAACCTGATGAATTAATAGTAACAGATATTTGTAAAAATGGAGGGAAACTTAATGGTAAAAACAGGATCAATGGAAGGTCTATTTAGGAAGCAGTAAGATCCACAGATTTTCTCCATACTTTACACAGGTAGACTCTGCTGATGCTCCTGATATAGAATTTTTACTTTTTTTCCCCCTCAAATATCAAACAGAGCATCTCTGAATTGAGTAATCAAAACCATAGTTAAGGGCAGCAGTAGTATGCTTAAAATAAGAGATGATTTTGCATATTGAGATACCTTTCTCTAATTGCACCTGAAAATAATGCTAGAATTATATCTTCCAGGCAGTGACTAGAATAGTTTAACCAGGACCCTTTTGCTATCATAAGAGAAAAGACCTAGAGACCTGACACGGAGAGTTCCCTAAAAAAAAAAAAAAGTTCCAACCAGATGACTTATTTGAGAAGCGCCCTGCCTGCCTGCCCGCCTGTGACACCTACAAAATTTCTAATCAGCTGCTGACTGACACAGGAGTGAAAGTCCTGAGGTATGTGAAGAAAACTTTTAATAGAAAATAAAGAGACTAATTCAAATAGGAAAGATAAAAAAAAAAAAAAAAAAAACGGGATAAACAGAACCTATACATAAAGATAATAATTTCAGAGGAGGGCGCCTGGGTGGCTCTGTGGGTTAAGCCGCTGCCTTCGGCTCAAGTCATGATCTCAGGGTCCTGGGATCAAGTCCCGCATCAGGCTCTCTGCTCAGCAGCGAGCCTGCTTCCCTCTCTCTCTCTGCCTGCCTCTCTGTCTATTTGTGATCTCTCTCTGTCAAATAAATAAATAAAATCTTTAAAAAAAAATTTCAGAGGAATTTTTTGTATTCTTAGAGAGAAAAGAGAGCTACTGCATCCATGAAATAAGAATAAAGCGATATATATTTATATATATAAAGAACACTAAGAAAATGAAAATGAACTTTTGTAATTAGATCAAAATTCATCAGAAATGAAAAAAATCAAAGGAAGAGCTGGAAAATTAAGCTCAAAAAGTAATATTCAGTGATAAAGAAATGAAAAAAACAACTAAGTGTCTCAAACAACAGATAGAAATAAACTCACACTAGGACTTATCATCATGGAAATTCTAGAAGATTGTTAACAAAGATTCATTAAAATTCTGGTCGGGGGGGGTGCCTGGTGGCTCAATGGGTTAAATCCTCTGCCTTTGGCTTGTGTCATGATCTCAGGATTCTGGGATCGAGCCCCGCATCGGGCTCTCTGCTCTTCGGGGTGCCTGCTTCCTCCTCTCTCTCTGCCTCTCTGCCTGCTTGTGATCTCTGTCTGTCAAATAAATAAATAAAATCTTTAAAAAGAAATTCTGATGGGATGAGGAGAGGAGGTTTCATAAAAGTTTCTAGAGTCTTGGGGCGCCTGGGTGGCTCAGTGGGTTAAAGCCTCTGCCTTCGGCTCGGGTCATGATCCCAGAGTCCTGGGATCGAGCCCCACATTGGGCTCTCTGCTCTGCAGTGAGCCTGCTTCCCCCCCTCTCTCTGCCTGCCTCTCTGCCTACTTGTGATCTCTGCCTGTCAAATAAATAAAATCTTAAAAAAAAAAAAAGTTTCTAGAGTCTTCTCAGCAGCAAAACACAGACGAATGGATAAAGAAGATGTGGTCCTTATACACAATGGAATATTACTCAGCCATCAGAAAGGATGAATACCCAACTTTTGCATCAACATGGATGGGACTGGAGGAGATTATGTTAAGTGAAATAAGTCAAAGAGAGAAAGTCAATTATCATATGGTTTTCTTATTTGTGGAACATAAGGAATAGCATGGAGGACATTAGGAAAAGGAAAAAATGAAGGGGGAGAAATTGGAGTGGGAGATAAACTATGAGAGACTATGAATTCTGGAAAAAATATCGAGGGTTTTAGAAGCGAGAGGAGAAAAAGGATGGGTGACCCTGGTGATGGGTATTAAGGAGGGCAGAGATTGCTTGGAGCACTGCGTGTTATATGCAAATTCCCCATGGGAATTTGGAACACTATAGAATGAATCATGGAACATTATATCAAAAACTAATAATGTACTGTATGGTGACTAACATAACACAGTAAAAAATAAAGAAACAAACAAAATCTTTCACCAAAAAATAAAAAAATATAATAAATGAAACTGGAAGAGCAAGAGAAAATGGTTCCTAAGTTAAAATTATATAAGCCATACTATCAGGCATGAGTATAGACTGAAGCCATTTTTTATAGAGGCATACTTCATTGCACTGCATTTAGCTTTACTGTGCTTTATGGATACTGCATTTTTTATAAATTGAATGGCAACCCTATATTGAGTAAGTCTATAGGCGCCATTTCTCCAACAGTATTGACTCACTTTGCATCTGTGACATGATGCTTAAGATGTGAACTTTGGTAATTCTCACAACATTTCAAGTTATTTCATTATTATTATTTCATTTTGTGACCTGTGATTAATGATTTCTGATGTTACTATCACTATTATTTTGGTGCACTACAAGTGTCACCCATATAAGATGGCAAACATATTAAATGTGGCATTCTGTCTGACTACGCTATGAACTGGCCATTCTTCTCTCTCTCCTCCTCAGGTATCACTATCCCCTGAGATACAACAATATTGAAGTTACACCAATTAATAACCCTACGGTGGCTCTCTGTAAGTGTTCAAGGGAAGGGAAAAGTCACACATCCCTCAGCTAAAACATTAAAACATTAGAAGTTAGAATGATTAAGTTTAGTGAGGAAGGTACGTCAAAAGCTGACATAGGCTGAAAGCCAGGCCTCTTGAGCCAGTGAGCCACATTGTGAATTAAAAAAAAAAAAAAAAGAAAGAAAGAAAGAAAGAAAGAAAAGAAAAAGAAAAAGAAAAACCAACAAACAGAAAAAACCAAAGTGTTACTGCAGTTAACAGACAGATGATGAGAAAGCAAAACAGCCTGATTGCGGATCTAGATAGATTAAAACAGCCACAACATTCCCTTATGCCCAACCTAAACCAGGGCAAGGTCTTAAATCTCCTCAATTCTGTAAATGCTGAGAGAGTGAGGAAACTGCCAAAAACAATAGCTGGAAGCTAGCAGAGGTTGGTTCATGAGGTTTAAGGGAAGCTGCCTCCATAGTACAAAGGACAAGTTGAAGCAAGTGGTGATGTAGAAGCTACAGCAGCAAGTTCCAGAAGATCTAGCTAAGATCAGTAATGAAAGTAGCTACACGACACAACAGATTTACAAAGTAAACTAAAGAGCCAGGTAGTAGAAGATGCTGTCTAGGACTTTCACAACTAGAGAGGAAAAATCAGTTCCTGGCTTCAAAACATCGAAGGACAGGCTAACTCTCTTATTCGGAGCAAATACAGGTGTTGACTTTAGTTGGAAGCCAATGTCCATTTAGCATTCTGAGAATCCTAGGGCCCTTAAGAATTATGTTAAATCCACTCGGCCTGCGCTCTATAAATGGAACAACAAAGCCTGGATGACGGCACACCTGTTTCCAACATGGTTTACTCAATATTTTAAGCCCGTTGTTGAGACCTCCCACTCAGAAAAAGACTCCTCTCAAAATATTACTTCTCATTCACAATGTATCTGGTCATCCAAAAGCTCTGATGGTGTACGGTGAGTTTAATATTCTCACACCTACGAACATAACATGCATCCTGCAGCCCACAGATCAAGGAATAAGTCTGACTTTCAAGTCGTAGTATTTAAGAAATACAGTTCTGAAGTGAAGGACAAGACTGCACATGTGGTGGAAACAGCAAGAGAACTAGAAGTAGAAGTGAGGCCTGAAGAGGTGATGAAATGCTGCAACTTCATAATGAAACTGACGGACAAGGAGGTGCTTCTTACGGATGAGCACAACAGTGGCTTTCTGAGATGGAATCCCCTCCTGGTGAGGAGGCTGTGAAGACTGTTGAAAAGACAACAAAGTAGTTATTCATTTATTCATTTTAAAAGCTTTTATTTATTTGAGAAAGGGAGACAGACAGAGACAGAGAGCATGAGAAGGCCTGAGAGATGGAGAAACAGACCCCCGGTGAGCAGTGAGCCTGACGTGGGGGGCTCTATCCCAGGACTCTGAGATCATGACCTGCGCCAAAGGCAGACATTTAACTCACTGAGCCACCCAGGCGCCCCAACAACAAGGGATTTAGAATATGATATAAACTTCGTTGATAAAGCACCAGCAGGGTTTGAGAGGACTGAGAAGGAATGTGAAAGAAGTTCTGTTCTATTATACGTAAAGACCTATCAAACAGCATCACACATTACAAAGAAATCATTTGTGTGGAAAAAAAAAAAGACATTCAACATGGTAAACTTCATTACTGTCTTATTTAAGAAACATCCACAGACACCCCAAGCTTCAGCAACCACCACCCTGATCACTGAGCTGCCATAGACATCAAGGCAAGAACTTCTACCAGCAAAAAGATGACAAATCTCTTAAAATTCAGACAATGGTTAGTCATTTTTTTGGCAAGGAAGTATTTTTAAATTACAGTATGTACATTTTTTTCTTAGGCACAATGCTATTGCACACTTAATAGTATTAATAGTATATTGCAAACATAACTTTTATACACACTGGGAAACCAAAAAAATTCATTTAACTCACTTTATTGCAATATTTTCTTTATTGAAATGGTTGGGAACTGAAGGCACAATATCTCCAAGTTACACTTCTATGTAAGATTTCAAAAATTTTATCTACCATGCATCCTTTCTTAGGGTGCTTTGATAAAATGATGGAGTAATCCGAGAGAAAACAAAATACGAGATAAAATAACTGTAAGAGAGGTACAATAAAAAGCAAGACAAAGATAATCCTTAAATGAAGGTAAAGATTTATTCCTAAATTACCTTTATGTAGAATGTGTCTAGCCAAAGTTAGTACATAATACATTAGGATGATAAGGGGATCAGAAATGGGAATAAGAAGCCAAAAGATACTGCCTCAAGCCAATACATAATGCTTAAAGCTACAGATTTAGGAACTAAAATTTTAGTTTTGTTATTATATTATTTAGATATGAAAACAAATAAAGAATTCAATAAAATAGTTTAAAGTAGCTGCCTATGGTAAAGGAGTATAGAGCAGGTCTGCTGTCTTATAGCGAGTCTTTTAAAATTATGACTCTTCAAAAATTGCATAAATTGGTAATTAGTTTCCTATTGAGGTGATAGCAAATCATCACACATTTTGTGGCTTAAAACAATACAGATTTTTCATCTTAACATCTCTAGAGGTCAAAAGTCCAAAATATTTATTATTGGACTAAAGTTAAAGTGTAAATAGTCCTGAATTTCTTTGGGAGAAAATCTCACTAACAAGACTCTGTTTTCTTTGCCTTTCCTTTCTTTTTTTTTTTTTTTCATTGTAATAAGACTTTATTTTTTATTTTATTTATTTATTTATTTTGGTTTTCTTATCTTTTCTAGCTTCTTGGGTCCACCTACTTTCCATGGTCTCTTCTTCCATCTTCCAAGTGAATCACTACAATCTCCCCTTCCATCTCTGTATCCCCTCTAACTCCAATCCTTTCTGTTTCTGTCTTATAAGGACCCTCCTGATTACATTACACCCACTGGATTATCTATCTTAAAACCTTTAACCAAATCACACCTTCAAAGCCCCTTTTACCATGTGAAATGGTAACATATGAAATATACAATATGAAATAACAAATACACAGGTTTTAGGGTTTAAAACAAGGACATCTTTCGAAGCCATTTTTCATCTTAACACAGTTGTCCCTGGCTCTCAAAGATTCACATCCACACCATGTACAAAATGAGTCCATCCCACCCCAAGGTCATGAAAAGTCTCAACAAACTGACAGAATCAATTCAAGTCTAAAATCTTATCGAAGTGTCATCCATTTGAAAATCTGAAATTTAGTCATCTACATCAGGTATGTTTGAAATTCTGGGTATGATCCATTTTGGTACAAAATTCCTTTCCATCTGTAGACATGTGAACCTAGAAAATAAATTACCTGTTCCCAAAATACAATGATAGAACAAGCATGGGATTCCAGTTCTAGATACTCTCACTGAAAAAGGAAGAAAATGGAAGGATAAAATGAGTGATCAGTCCCAAGCAATTCTGAAATCTAGCAAAGTAAGCTCCATTAGTTTTCAAGGCTTGGGAAAAATCCTCTGTGGCATAAGATACTGCACTCCAGGACCTCAGCTCTGCCCTCCGAATCTCCCTCCTTTTTCGTGTATTTGTAAATGAATAGAATTACCAATCTGTTTCTTGTCTATAGAATTTTGTGAGTCTGAAAGTTTTATTTTATTTTCTTCTACCTATGTCTCTTTCAGTATAAGCTAGTCATGTTTCTGCTAATACTCTCAAAAACCTTGTAGTTCTATGTATGTTATGAAATTTGCCCCATTAGATAAGATGTTCCTCAACAGTTACTTCTAAAATAATTCTATCACATTTTTGGTTTCTACTGAGATACCTAAAGGGATCCAAGAGGCACATGACCAGTCTCTTCAGGGAGCCCTCCACGTGACAGAATATAATTACCTTTTGTTCTTTCATAGGCACAAACAAGGGACTGTCCAGATTATAACCCTTTCCTCCAGAATAGACTTCCCTGATAGTGAATTTCCGTGTCACTTACAATCTGGATAGACTAAGAACTTTCCAAATCATCAAGTCCTATTTCTATTTTGCTTTTTTGTTTTATAATTCTTCCCTTAATTTATCTCTCTCTCTCTCTCTCTCTTTGTATTTTACTATATAAGCAAAAAGAAGAAACCAGGCACACCTTGAACATTTTGGTTAGAAACATTTTCAGATAAATATCCAAGTTCATCACTTACGACGTTTTCTATATAACTGTTTTCTATTTTCTATATAACTTTTCCTAATAACATGTTCTTCATTTCCTTCTGAGCCCTCACTAATAGTACTCTTAATGTCCATATTTCTAGCAGTTTGGATATGATGATTTAAGTATTCTCTAAGACAATATAGTTTTGTTTTGTTTTAACCATACTTCTCATTTCTCTATATACTTACTCATTAGCAGAGTCCTTAACATCCGTATATCTAATAGTCTATTCACAACAATGTAGGCTTTTTTATTATTGTCCTCAAAATTCTTCCAGCTTCTACCCATTACCCAACTACAAAGCCAATTCCATATTTGTTCATATTTTTTATAGCAAGATCATACATTCAGGCAAAAAAAATTGTTTTTTTTTTTTTATTTGTTTCCTTGCTGCTATAACAAATCACCACAAATGTAGTGGTTTTAAACAATACAAATTTATCATTTCACAATTCTGTAGGTCAGAAGTCCAAAATCAGCCTTATGGTCAAGGTGTAGGCAGAGCTGGTAACTTCTAGAGGCCATAGAGGATAATCTGCTCTTTGTATCTTCCAGCTTCTCAAGACAGATGGCACTCCACGGCTTGGGGCCACATTGCTTGAATCTCTGCTTCTATTACCACATTACCTTCTTTCTCTACCTTACCACATTACCTTCTCTTTCCACGTTCTGAATCTTTTTTTTTTTTTTTAATAAGAAATCTTGTGATGTCACTGGGCCCACCCAGATATCTAGCATAATCTCTCTTATTTAGTCATCTGAATGCATATGTAATCACAGCTACAAAATACCTCTATAGGGGCAGCTAGCTTATTTTTTTTGAAAGATTTTACTTATTTACTAGAGTGAGAGCATGAGCAGGGGGAGGGGCAAAGGGAAAGTTGACTCTCTACTGAGCAGGGAGCCCAGTGACTCAGGGTTCCGTCCCAGGATCCCAGGATTATGACCAGAGCCAAAGGCAGTTGCTTAACCGACTGAGCCACCCAGGCACCCCAACTAGATTATTATTTGAGTGAATAACTTGGAAATATTGTCTATTCAAGTTAATACATTAAATTGACTATCCTCAGTAGAATTTTAATAAACTAAATTTTAAAAGAATAGGGTTAATTATAATAGTAATGTGGTAGTTAATTAAATTACACTGATTTGCTTAACATACCATACTTTGCTGATGAGATAATTTATGCTAGAGAGAACAAATATTTCAGCATGGACAGAAAGATATAACTGAGTAAACACTGTCTCTATAAGGTAAATTTGATCAAGATACAGAATTACAAATTTAATCAGGTTTATGTCATGTCATTCATAATATGCTTAAATTTATCAACTGATGTTCATTATGACAAGTTTTAGTGAAATATAATTTTATTGCCTGAAAAGGTATTTAAAAGTTAGGTAAGTGTGAGGTCAGTCATCAGCTCTGATTATAGGTTGTCACCTCATGTCTCTATCTCTAAAATAAATCGTCCTTTTTGACTTAAAACAAATAAAAATACAGAGAAGTTGTTTTCCTTTTTAAGTCAAATTGTGAGAAATGACACTAGGAAATGTAGAATGAATACAATAAACCTAAATAGTCTTTGATTAGAAAAGTTCATGATGCTTAAAAGTAATGCCATGTTTTCACATGAACCCAGCAGGTGCTCTTTGGAATGTTTCTTGGTGGAAGTTATTCTAAGGTTCACAAATTTGAATATATTTCTTAATCTAGTATAGCCCATTTATTTTAGGTAAATGAGCAGGTGTATAATTTACCTCTCATTGCAGGTAATCATATCATAATTAAGTCTTAGGTAAAATACGTAAGAATACAATGTGTATTTCTCTTGCTACTAGTAAGAAAATGCCTCCAATCTATTGGTATCAAAAACAAGTTTTTTAGGGGTGCCTGGGTGGCTCAGTGGGTTAAGCCTCTGTCTTCGGCTCAGGTCATGATCTCAGGGTCCTAGAATCGAGGCCTGCTTTGGGCCCTCTGCTCAACGAGGAGCCTGCTTTCCCCTCTCTCTCTGCCTGCCTCTCTGCCTACTTGTGATTTTTCTCTCTGCCAAACAAATAAATAAAATCTTAAAAAAAAAAAGAGTGTTTTAAAAATGAGAAGCACTTCTTAGATAATCCTACTGTCAAAATCTGACCACTGATTTTGAAAGGTTTTAAAAGTTTAAAACTCCATGATTTAGGAGACTTTTAAAAGTCATTCCTTTACTTATCGTTTACAGTGGGCCATTGAAAAAGGGAGAACTAGGGGTACCAACCCCCTACAGAGTCAAAAATCTGCATATAACTTTGAGCCCCCCAAAACTTAATACTAGTGCCTTCTATTGATGAAAAGCCTTAGCAAAATTATAAGCAGTTGATTAACATTTTTTGTATGTACTATGTATTATATTCTGGCATTCTTGCAATAAAGATATCAGAGCAAAATATCATTAAAGAGATCACAAGGAAGAGAAAGTACATTTATAATACTGTATTTACTTTAAAAATTCTATGTATAAGTGAATCTGTGCAGTTCTTACCCATGTTGTTCAAGCATCAACTGTGTTGTTTTCCAACAGATTCTTCCACAAGATTGCAAGGTATGCATGGACACAGAAGTGGACATTTTGACCCTTACTGCCCCAAATGTAAATTTGCTGTTTTCATTACAATTCTGGCTTTGTGAAATCAAATAGGTATCATTTCAGATTGAGAAAAGTGAAGAAATTTAGTCTGATGTATACAAGATTTGAATTAAAAAATAGTTTTAGTTAAAACTTTTTTGTAAAAGATTTTATTTATTTTTTTAAGGGAGAGAGAGAAAAAAATTGAGAGAGAGAGAGGGAGAAAGAGCATCAGCGTGGGGAGAGTCAGAGGGAGAGGGACAAGCAGACTCCCCAGTGAGCAGGGAGCCAGACATGGGGTTTAATCCCAAGACCCTGAGATCAATCACAACCTGAGCTGAAGTCAGATATTTAATGGACTGAGCCATCCAGGTGCCCCTAGTTAATACTGTTTTTTAAAAAGCAGGTAATTTTTATTTATCTAACTTATGGTCCCAAAGAGCCATAAGTTAGATAATGGCTAACTTATGGACATAGCTCTTTGCTCACATACATTGCTTTTCATGTACTAAATATTTTCTTTTTTGTGTGTATAATACTATGCACCAAACACTGTCCCAAACAGTAGAGTTACAGCAAACAATATTTTAACTTGCTATTTTTTTTTCCAAAACATGTTTTTTAACTCAAAGTATCAATACACCAAAAACAAATGGACCATCATTGCAATTCATTTGTATGAATACCAGTCATATGTACAGCAAACACTGCCACTACTTAGGGAAGACACATAGCCTTGTAGAGATCTAGCAAAGATGTTTTTTTTTTTTTTAAAAAGAGTAGTCTGAGAACTAAACAAACCAGGTGAAATGAATAACAGAGTGTCATGGGACTCAAGGGAGAAATGGGTTGTCAGTAGTAGAGAGTGGTCAACAGTTTCAAGTGAAATGAGTTTGCTGGCTTTGTCAAGCAGCAGGTCATCAATGGTGTCTGATACCAGAGTTATGAGGAAGTGCATGGCAGTCAGCAACAGTTAAAGCAGTGAAGAGGATGAGTCACTGGGTACAGATTACTCATTTTAAAAAAATGTAGTGAAATGAAGGGAAGAGAGGGTAGTGGAAAACAGGGAAGGAGACAGGTTTGTTTATGGTTTTATTTTTAGTGTGAAGGAAAACTGAGCATGAATTTTGATTTGAGAGGAGAGCTACTGGGCAGAGAGAAATTAAACATGTAGAAGGGTGGGAAATCATGGAGACAAGGGGGCAATGGGTTCAGACAGCATAGGTATAAGCCTTACAGTTGAAAGGACACCTTCTACAATTAAAAAGTAGAAGATGAAAAATGGGCAAATAATAAAGTGAATAATAAATAATAGGTAAATAGTTCCATCCACGTCATCGCAAATAGAGCGTATCATGCTTAGTGAAATAAGTCAATCAGAGAAAGACAACTGTCATATGATCTCCCTGATATGAGGACATGGAGAAGCAACATGGCGGGTTAGGGGGATAGGAGAAGAATAAATGAAACAAGATGGGATTGGGAGGGAGACAAACCATAAATGACTCTTAATCTCACAAAACAAACTGGGGGTTGCTGGGGGGAGGTGGATTGGGAGAGGGGGAGGGGGCTATGGACATTGGGGAGGGTATGTGCTATCGTGAGTGCTGTGAAGTGTGTAAACCTGGCGATTCACAGACCTGTACCCCTGGGGATAAAAATACATTATATGTTTATTAAAAAAAAAAAATTTGGAAGGGGAGGCGAACCATAAGAGACTATGAACTCTGGAAAACAACCTGAGGGTTTTGAAGGGTCAGGGGTGGGAGGTTGGGGGTACAGGTGGTGGGTAATGGGGAGGGCACGTTTTGCATGGAGCACTGGGTGTTGTGCAAAAACAATGAATACTGTTACGCTGAAAAAATAAATAAAATGGGAAAAAAATAATAGGTAAATAATAATAAAGATAATAATAACCACAATTTGAAAAACATACATAATTATGTACACTCACATACACACAAACAGTTCAAAGTACGTGCTACGTTGTTGCAGATACAATTACAGATACACTGACAGTGACAATTACTAAGAAGCAGAACCATAATCTGAACCCAAGGAATCATTTGAGAGTCCAGATCCTTACCTACCACACTTGGATGAACCTGACCAAATCACTAAGTGGAAATGAGGGAAACTGAGGAAACTAACCCCTCTACTTTTGCTTGTAAGATTAGGATAATAGACATTTACAGAGAATGGTGAGGATGGGAATGGGAAGAGTTTGAAGATGATGGTGAAGAAAACTATGGTATTACATGTGTAGGTATGTGTGTTTCCGTGTGTCTTTGCTCATAAAACATCAGTCCTTTGGAATGGGAAACTAATAAAATTTTGTGGAATTTTAATAGATATTTATCAGAAAGATTAGTGTTACTAAATTCCTTATTTAGGTTGTAGTGTTCACTTTTTGCCAATGAGGTTTTCAAAATAATCATAAGTCTTAATGCTTTTAAAACCTCAGAATACATTAACATTTAAGACTGGACACTACGTTCAATTTTTATTTTCCCTTAAGGAAGCAAAAGGAAGTGTTTTACATACAACTAGCTCTAACTCTACAAACATATTTCACCCCTAAAAAAATCCACTGGTTATGCAGTGGTACCCACCTTTGAATATTCTTTTAGTTTGTTAGAAGTACCATAACATAACATCAGTCTAACATCATAGACTGGCTGGCTTAAACAACAGAAACTTATTTTCTCATAGTTCTAGAGGCTAGAAGTTCAAGATTACAGTTTCAGCAGGTTTGGATTTTTCCCAAGTCCTCTCACCTTGGTTTGAAAATGGCTGAATTCTCCCTGCATGCTCAGGTGGTTGTCCCTCAGATCGTAGGTGTCTATGTCCTAATCTCCCCTTGTAAGAATGAGTCATTCTGGATTAGAGCCCACCCATATGATCTTACTTTACTTCAGTTACCTCTTTACATATAGTCTCAAATATGGTTGCCTTTTGAGGTACCGGAGGTTAAGTTTTCAAACTATGAATTGAGGGGTGGTGGGGATATAACAAACATCATTAAAAGAATCTTAAATTTTTGTTCATCAGTCTGGTAAGAACCTGAGTAGAGTTACTTAAAGAGCATGTTTGGGGCTATCATTTTCTTCAACATCTTCAGCATTTTGGAAAAACAACCAGAGGGTTTTGAAGGGGCTGGGGGGGGGGAGGTTGAGGAACCAGGTGGTGGGTAATAGGGAGGGCACGTACTGCATGGAGCACTGGGTGTGATGCCAAAACAATGAACACTGTTATGCTGTAAATAAACAAATAAACTAATAAAAAAAATAAAAATTAAAAAAAATGAACTAATAATGATGAGATTTGATGCACTGATAATCATTTTCCTTTACTAATAAGAGAATGAAGTTAAAAGTAACTAGCACATTTAGTGTTTTGGGAATTAAGGGGAAAAAAAAAATTAAGTCAGCAACCCTTCCACATTGTGACTTTGTCAAAGCTGCACTAAACTTTCTCCAGGGGTTGCTTCAGACTGAGTGAAGAGTTAAGATTCACTTTACAATCAAAGATTCACTCTTACAGTTAAAAAAACAAAAACAAAACAAACAAACAAAAACTGCTAGTTCTTGGCAGGAATAGTTTGAACCAGGCACTCTGTGGTAAGCACTCTATTGTTATTGTTTTCATGAATCCTCATACAAACTGCTAGGTGATGCTAATATTTTCCCTAATTTTCAGTTAAGGTTTAAACTGACTATATTATAATGGCAGACAGAATCTAAGCCTCACTTATTTGAAAGACCATGATTTTTTTCTTTTTAAAGATATTTTATTTATTTATTTGAGAGAGAGGGAGAGGCTGTGCATGAAGTGGGGGAGGGGCAGAGGTAGAGGGTGAGGAACAAGCAGATTCCCCACTGCGTGTGGAGCCAGACTCAGGGCTGATCCCAGGACCCTAAAATCATGACCTGAGCTGAAGTCAGACACTTAACTGACTGAACCACCCATGTGTTCTGAAAGTCCATGCTTTTACTCTTAACAGAATAATACCTTACCAAATATCTTTAGTTGTCAGTGAACAAAATGATTATGAAAACTGAATAATATGACCCCATGTCTGGATCTCGAAGATGAATAACACAAATCTCTAAAAACCTAAACCTGATTTTGTGATGGCAATGAGTGAGGAAATATTTGAAGATCATATTTGAACCTTTAAATATGATTTGCACTCTTTAACAGAAAATATTAAAACTCCCACAGTCATGCAAATGCCACTATTACTTTTATGGAACTTAAATGGCAGCACTGCATGAAATGGTTTGCTGCATGAAATACATGTGTAAAGCTAAGCTACCTGGGGCATAAGTCATAACAAAATATGACCCCATAAAATCGCTCTATCAGCATTCCAGCATTCATCAAAATGTTACCTTGTTCATGATGGTTACTAAAGAGAAGATATATTTTGTTTATGGCTTATGCTTCAATGCCAACAATTTTTGCCAGGATTATAATATATAATTTGTATTATTTCTGATTTTCCAAATGAAGAGTGCTGAAGAAACACAGAATTACATGTTCCCATAAAATACTTAGCATATATTAAATGCATAATAAATGTCTTTGGAACAAATGAAATTAAATTAAAGCAAAAGCTAAAATTAATAATTAAGCATCATCTATTAAGTTACTCACACCAAAATTCAAAAGAGTAACAGCTCATGTTAATAAAGGGTACTTCATGTCAGTGAAATAAAGTACTCTAGTATTTTCTGTGAAGAAATAAATATGATTTCCATGGATTTCTAAAACTGATATAAAGCCCTTGGTAAAGAGTAGAGTGTAAGTAAAAAAGAAAAATTCTATTACATATGAAAAGATAGAACCTTTAATATTTCATTTCAAATGAGACTAAGCAGACTCTGTTCTTGGTAGGCACTAAAAGAATATTTGACAAATTGAATTAAATAAGGCAAGAATAAAAACGATAATTTAACATTATAGTCTATAGGGAGGTGGTAATTTCAGATTGCAATATTATCTTGTGCAAAAGTATTATACTACTTGACAACTAACTGTGATTCAGTCTCAGCTGAAGATAAGAAAATATTGTTTAGGCAAAGCTCATCTTTTGTTAGGATGGTTCAAATCCAGACACTAAATTCATTTCCAGCTTTACTACTAAACCAATCACTTTTGCAGGGACCTCAATAATAAAGGAAAAAAAGCAGAACTTACTGTGTACTCACCAAGTAAGGTAAACAGTTGTATAGATTCAATTCACGTGCTATGTCCGAGAAATATTTTACAAAAGGAAAACAAGAATGGCGTAAGTGGACATAACTGTAAGCCATATTAAGCTACTTCTACTTTAAGAAACCATCTGTCACTGGATGATTTTAAAGTAAGATAAATATTTGTTGTCTTAATATTATTCTCATAAAATATTAATAACCTGATGCATAAGCAAAAGTCATTGATTTACCCTTATGGTTACTGGTCAGAGTTATAATGCAACAAAACTGTCAATATAGACCATCTACTCCACAGAGTCCCTTTTATCATTCTAACTGGCAGAGATTTCATTTTTCTCTGAGTGCCTATGAACATTCTGTTTAGACTTGTATGACCCTTGTGTCATATTAACTTGTTATTTCTACTGGTAAAATTTACCCTTCCTTGTTAATTCTACGAGAGTAAGAATCTTGATTTTCAGACAGCATGACTCCTTTCTTTAGTGAATATTCAGTGATTGCTTACTAAGTCCCAGCACTCTATAGCCAGTGTCAGAATGCCCCAAAAGGCATTTGCAATAGCAGTCAACACAGTGTCCTGAGGGCCTACAGGAGGCTGTGCAAGGTACAGTGTTTGCTCTAAACAACAGAGGAGCTATTTCAATAAAAAGAAAATAACAGTATTATAATGAGGCCAGTTGCATATTGTGGAAACTGTGAAAGACATGCTTATATCTAGACTGAGATGACCGTGTGCGTGTATGTGTGTGTGTGTGTGTGTGTGTGTGTGTGTGTGTGCGTATCATGTGGGTATTGAGGAAAAGTTAAACTGAAAAATAAATGTGAATACAAGTTAACCACATGAAAAATAGGTAAGGAAACAGAACATTCAAATGTATCTAGCAGAGTTGACAATTAGCAAATTGAATAGAATGGTTTAATTTGGATATACATTTCAGAAAATAAAGATTTATCCTTCCTCATCTCTGAGTCTGTGTAGTTCATATGAAATTATATAATATGAAATTATATGGAAAGAAAACCCTGCCTAATAGCACGTAGAAAACTTCTTCATTGCTTCATACTTCCCATAGCTTAAATAACCCATTTGGCATTAATACCTCTTCAGAGTAACAGACTGTGCTATATAATGTGCTAATATAGATATCAATCTGAAATTTTGTTACTTTCCAATTTGCTCCCTTGCACTGTGAGTAAATTTAAAAATGGCAGGGCAGGTAAATCACAGGGTGAGGAAAATGTTATAGGATTTACAAAATAAGTTTTAAATAGATGTCTAATGTTATGTGAGAGGTATGTAATCAATTATCAAATTCAACTTCTTTGTAAAAATACACGGTTCATGCCATCCTGGTGAAAAATTACTTGAGAAATTATGCTTCTTTTTTTTTTTATTAATTCTGAAACAAATGTTCATTTTCTCACTGAACTCTGTTCTCTACTTAACACTGGCAGAGTAGGAAGGTTATTGTAGATGTCTTTCAAATGTGGATTAAATTGATCTCATTTTTCCTTATTATCCATAAAACTAATAGGTACAACAGGCACTTCCACAGATACCAGCTGTTCCACACTCAAATACTCCTGTCCTCCCAAGCATGCAGGTTACTATCAGATGACCTGCCTTGTCCATTCTGACCCCATGTCTAGCCCATTCAAATCCCAGGGTTTTGTGAATATAGCAAAAACATAGAACTTTACACTCCACAAAGGTTTTACCATTTCAGACTTTCATGGATTAATTATAGATTCTGTTCTCAGCAGTCACTTTACATATATATGTTTCTAAGCAACATTATCCTCAGGTTCAAAATGGGGAAGACAAAAGGAACTTATGAAAATATGCTTTATTATACAATACAGGCATTCTTGTATATCTGATGCATATTTATATTTACCAACATTCTTCTTTATTTTTTTTTTCAGGTTTGATTAGTCTTGGCACTCAACCAAATATAAGTTACCAGCAGCCTCAAGTTGCAAAGGGTGGAAGACAGAAAAAAGTATTTGAATCTTTGGAAAATCAAATGCTTCTAACAACAGAAATTCATTCTGTCATCTTGAATATATCACTTCCTATTGTTTTTGGTTTTTTTCATCTCCACCCCCAAAAGTAGTACTTTCGCTACTCACATAAGTAAGTATATTCTATAGCACAAGTACCTTCTGTCACATAATTCTAAGAAGAATTCTGACAAGGTCGAGAGCATAACAACAGTCAAGTGTATAAGCCCAGTAAACGACACAAGGTGTTGGAAGAACTATGGAGTCCAACATCATTTTCGCCCACAGAGGTCCCTTTCCTCAGGGACCTTCTACTTTCTTCATTCATAGTATTTGAGACTTTGAAGGGAGAAATCACTTCTGTTCTTTGAAATCTTTGTATACTATCATGGCCATTTTGTATGCTGGCTAGATTCCACTAATTTATCATAATGAAGCTTTAAAAAAAAAGAATCAGTTAAGGAGAATGAAGGCAAACACTCATAATGGTTTAAGCTAGTTGGATGCTGACTAAACACTAGGTGCTGTGCTAACCAACGTGTATTAACTCACTTAATCTCATTAACCCTCTGAGACTGATACTAACATTATCCTTATTTCCAAAGACACAGCTTGTAAGTGGTAAAAAGCAATGAAGGGGCTAGGTTGGATGCAGCTAGATGTTTTGGCTCTAGAACTTCTGCTTTTAACCAATATTCTACGCTGCCTCTCTTACTTTCTCATCAAAACTGAAGTCTCCATTCTCCCTCCCCTTGCTAATCAGAATCCAACCAAGCAAGCAATTGAGGCCAAAGAATCCCTTTCATTCTGTAAATGAAGGTTTAAGACAAATCCTAACAACCCAATTACATGACTAACATAACAAATTCCTAAGAAGGCTCCTTATTTTTATTATCTACCAAGCGATTATAGATTATAAGGGATATAGAGATTATATGCAATAGACCCTTCCCACGGGAACTTGAAATTTTGAGGGGGAGGTGAATCCTATAGACAAAAATGAAACAAAGGAAAGGCATAGGGTAAAAACTAAGTAGGTGATAAGGACATGAAGGACACATGACAAGTCCTAAATGTTTTTCAAAGGAAAGAGACCACTGTGGGCTACAGTTCTAGGAGGGAAAAAAATCAGAATTCCTTAATTGCATGGAGGGACTTGAGTTGAATTATAAAGATCCCCCAAAACAGAGACCGTTTGAAAGTCTATCAAATCTCTCCCATTCTAATTTAACAACATGAGTAAAGATGCAGGGTTTGAAGAAAGAATAAGGAAAAAATATAACAAGATGAAACCAGAGAGGGAGACAAACCATAGGAGATTTTTAATCATAGGAAAAAAACGGAGGGTTGCCGGAGGGGAGTGAGTGGTGGGATGTGGTAACTGGGTGAAGGACATTAAGGGATGTGATGTTATGAGCACTGGGTATTATATTAGACTGATGAATCACTGACCTCTACCTCTGAAACCTATAACACATTATATGTTAATAAAGAAAATAGTTAAACCGATAAATTGTATGTATGTATTGTATGTTATACATACATATGCATGTATGTATGTATGTTATGTTTTGCCATAATAAAAACTGGTACATCACCAAAAAAAACTTTTAAAAATAATATGATATGTTCATGAGACAAAAATGGCATGAGCAAAATAGGAGCAAAGGGCAAATTTGACATAGAAGAGAAATTTCTGGTGAGATGGATCATGTAGGTTAAGATGGTACCTGGAGAGAGGGCGCCTGGGTGGCTCAGTGGGTTAAAGCCTTTGCCTTGGGCTCAGGTCGTGATTCCAGGATCCTGGGATTGAGCCCTGCATCGGGCTCTCTGCTCGGTGGGGAGCCTGCTTCCTCCTCTCTCTCTCTCTGCCTGCCTCTCTGCCTACTTGTGATCTCTATTTGTCAAATAAAATAAATAATAAAAAAAGAAAATTACTCTCTAATTGATTCAGTCCTAAATCTTAAAAAAAAAAAAAAATGATACCTGGAGAGGAGGTAATGGATTACACTTTGTGATGCAGAAAATAGGGAGTTAATATTTTAAGGAGGACCACAATGAAAGCACTGTTGTGTATGATATGCAGAAACTCCTAGAAAATCAAGGCAGAAAAAGAGAAAGCAAGTAGAAGATCAATATTCAGTAATGAAAGAACAAAAAGATGGTCCAAATAGTGACAGTGGATAAGAAAAAATACTTGGTGAAAAAATAGCTCAGGGGTACAGGAACAGAGGGAGTTAATAATTGTGAGGTTTGATTCTAATTGGTTATTTAAAAAAGGTAATAATTTTACTAACAAGAGAAATAGGAGAGGTTCTGATTTTTAGGTAGGAAAATGACATTGGTATGTTAAATTATGAGTTGTCATCAAGAATATTAAAGGAAATTTTCAGTAAATGTCTAGAGATTTCACACTGTTCCACTAGTGAGGAGATAAATCAGCAAATTTGGAATTGGGGTAATATTAAATAATGAATGTCTCAATATGAATCATCACAATCACTGAACTCCCTAAAAGGGAAAATATGCCCATCAGTGGGGAGAAAGTTTTTTCAGGAGTTGCACTTCTACAGTCAGAAACAGAAAACATAGGGAAAAGCATTTGATTGTTAAAGAAAGTGATAGGGACACCATTACATGGCTTATCTCTTGGTCCAAATTTGGGGAAAAAAGAAAATGAGTGTGGTTAGTGGTTAGAGAACTAATGGAAGAGTGAAATGGAAAGTGTACATATAATGCAGGTAAAGACAGAAAAGCAGGCTCACAGGTATGTTAGGATAGGCTGGATGCAGTGTAATCAGATTGTGCTGAGAGAGAAGAAACACTAAATCCCAGGAGCCATCAGACCCAGGCTATCGTCAAGCTACAACAGAAAGTGAAAACAGAGAACAAGAGTCAAAAAATGTTATCAAAAATTATGGGAAGATTGTTAAGTGTGCTAAGGCATCAATAAAAATGCTGTGATTGTCAGACTTCCAAAAGAAGAAAGACAACTGGGTGCAAATTGCTTAAGGAAATGGAAAGGAACCGTGGTATGTGGTTGGAGGAGAGTATTGGTTAACACTTAGCTTTATCAACATGTCAGTAAAACATAGAACTACACATTGAAAATTCTACTTTGTAGAAATCCTAAAAAGTTAATGAGGTTTGCAACAGCAACATTCATTTGAATATGGCATGATGTATGACTGAGTCTGCTATTCTGCAAGAGTGATAATCTAAGTCATACACTATGTTATTGTAGGTGTTGCAAATAAGGCTAAGTACAAAAAATTGTGAAATTTATGTATTCTACTTATGTCATTTCTAAAGTTACATAATTAAAATTCAATTAAGAAAAAATCTGTTCATGAATTTCTTCTCTAAGAAACAGATTCACGTAATGGTTTGTTTTAGCATAAATTCTTATAACATTCTCTCTCAAAACATTTTTAACCAGATATGCTATACTAAAAAGCTCAGAATGGCAAATTGAATATGCAAATAATTGTTGATTTCTGGTAAACTTTGCTTATTTTTGTATTATAAGCAAAAAAAAAAAAAAAACACACACAAAAGCAGAGTACATTTTAATGGATACATGGAATAGAAATGTCTTCCCTTTCAAACAATTGCAGGCATTTTAATGTGTACATAGAATAGAAATGTCTTCCCTTTCAAACAATTACTTCACTCCTCAGTTATAACCATCTTTGAAGAGGAACCCTGGATTCACTTGTCCCCTTGCCTATTTCTGCAGGTACTCTACTGCTTTCCTAGGAATTTTGAATTCATCATCACCCCCTCAAAGACTTATTCATAATTCACTGTACATTGATTTCATTTCCTGAATTCATGCCATAAATCTCTGAAAAGGAAAAAAACTACTAGGGCTGTCCCCTGAGCCTGAGTATCTTCGCAGGAAACTTTTCAGCCTCCTGTCATAAGACTAATTCTCAGCATAAAAAAAGTTAGTACTTGACCACATTGCCTTCTACTCTATCGCTGTCAGCTATTCTGACACATTCATGAAGAAATGGGAAGCTCTGAATCTATGAATAATCCTAATACTGATCACTGAACATTCCTGAGTTCTCCATGTCAGTTCTGCCTCCAAGACCTGAATCATACCTCATATTGACTCTACAGAACTTCAGTAGAATATTCTATATATGACTCAGAATTCTTTATTTTTTCTTTCTCTAACATACTGTTCCTCATGAATTTTTCTGCTCCTCATATTAAGTGACTTCTACCTGTGGTTTCAATATCTCTTGTTTAGGTATGTTAGTGCCCTGGAGGGATCTGACCTTGATCGGTATTATAGGGTAAGAGACTTTAGGACAATCATGCCTATGAAGGGGATCAGAATATACCACCCTAAAATAAGCTACTATGACATAAGGATTATTGTAAACTGTAACAGCAGATGCAGGAAATCCTCTCCACCCTGTCCCTATCTACTTAACAATAGGACATGAATTTTCTTTGTGAAGTTGTCCCCTCTCTGATTGGGAGAGAAGAGCAATCATTATCACTGGAGTTGGAGATAGCACTAAAATGCGTCTACATAAGCAACATCTTATTGAACAACCATTATCTTCCATTAGTTTTCCCATGTACCTCTGTCCACACAATTTACTTGCTCTAGAAACCCAAACTATTTTTTGTTTGTTTCTTTTTATTTTTGTTTAGCTAGTTCTCTGCAGTTGATCATCCTCTGCTAAAATGGTCTATCACTTCTTTTCTATGAAGTCCTCCATGTACAGAAAATAAATTAACATTAAATTTTCTGTGTGCTTTTTCTGATTAGCACTTCTATCAGTTTAATTCCTATTTCATTAACCCAAACCAAAAGGCTATAGGAAAAATTATTTCCTCCCCAACTTGACACAGGCCATATTCCTGGAAAGACTCCAATATTTTAAGAAACTATGAGTTCATGGAAGACATACTGAACACACAGCCTACAACTTAATGAGGAGGAAATCCCATGTCCTCTTTCCCTCTGCACTAATCCTTTCTCACTCCAGATTCTGCTTTCCGTAATTTGATGATGATGTTATCCTGTGTCTTCCATTGCGGTATAAACATTATCTCCTTCCTCTCTACTTGCTGACTCCCTATGCACAATGCTCATCTTTTATTCTTACCGTTTTTTCAATCTTAGTAATTTCAATGTATAATAAAGCCTGAAAGTATTTCTTTATTTTATAAAATCTGAAAAAAATGAGTAGATAAGATTCTCACATATTGAGAATGTCTTTATGACATATACCAAGCAAATTAAAATAATACACTTTAAAGGTGACATTTTTACCTTTGAAATTGCACACAGAAAAAATTAGCATAATCAAATGAATTTGGGGGCACTCATAAAAGGATATGGAACTAGCCCATTTAAAGGAAAAGAAAAAGACATTTCCAGTACAATATAATTTCTTAAAAAGGCATACTGCCACCAGTAGTCTTGAAAAAAAAATATGTAAAGCATTATGAAGGAAGAGAGTTCAAGATGGTAGTGTAAGAAAACTGAACTTACTTTCCCCAGGAACACAACAAATCCACAACAATATATGAAACCATTTTTTTCTGAATAGGACCTGAGAACTAGATGAACAGCACCTCCACCAAAAAAAAAAAAAAAAAAAAAAAAGCATTGAGAAGAGTACGAGAGGCAGAAACACCACCTCCCTGGGACCCTAAACCAGCAGTAGTGACCTCACAATCACAATGGTGATTCCCAAAATACAGAACACTCCCCCAAGGCATGAAGAAATTATGTACTTCATCAGGAACTCTGTCTCTGGGGGCTGTCACCAGAAAGGTGCTCCCCACCCCAAATGTCTGGTTTTAAAAATCAATAGGGATTAAGATCAGGAGAATCAAAGAATTACAGGGAATCGAGAGTCAACTCTTAAAGTGGTTGTAAAAAAGCCTACCCACCCTGAGATCCTGGGCAAAAGTAACAGACTGAAAATTTCCTGGCCAATAAGTGAGAAAGCCCCACTTACAAATTTGAAAGTGGCAGCTGGAAAGACAGGAACCTGCAGTCCAGGACAGAAGCCCTGACAGATACCACTCTTAAATTTCCTTCTACTTTGCTGGTGACAGAATCAATAGGCACCAACAATTTCTGGTGCTCTCCCTCTAGCCTGCTTGTACTATAGGGCATGTTCTGCCCATCCCATGGTATAACCAGCCTGGGCAAGCTCCCATACCAATTAACCCCATGTGGACACCAAGCCACAACTGGGAGGGATGAGATTCTTGAATCCTGCCCTCTTTCCACAGCTAAGGAGACAAGATGCAAGGACAGGGTGAAGACCCTGAGCCCTGCCCTCCGTGCACAGCAGCTAAGCTACAACAGTACCAGACATGTGCCCCAGCCATGCCCTTTCTGCCCAGCAGTCAAAACTGTAATGGACCCATTTAGGTGTCCTGAGCCCTGGCCACTAGCAGACAGACTGAGCAGTAACCAGGCCAGGCAGTGCTGCAGGTCCTGCCCTCCTTGTAGTAACTACCCACAAGAGGGCTGGGCCAGAGCTCTGAGCCCTGCTCACTCTACAGAGAGACAGAGCAGCAACTGAGAAGGGTTAGCACCCTCAGTCTGGGCTCCTCACCCCCTCCTGCACTGCAGTTGTAGCTCTATGGCATCTCCTTGGCATCTTTAAAGACTTAATCACATTTCCATGGATTAATCTTGTTGGTAAGTGGTAAAATATGTAACGAGATGAAATGCATTATACCAGATTTATTAAAATGGAATACCAAAACATAAATGAATTTTATGTCTTATTTGTATTTATTTGCACACCACTAACTCATTTTGGGGGTGGGTGAGGACTGCTTTACTTTTTTTGTTTTTGTTTTTTGGTCTGGCAAATCAAACTATAAATTCTCCCACAAAACTTCAAGAGAAGATTACAATGGTTAAACAAATTAGCAACTTCTTGGAGGGATAGGGTGGCATAAGGAGAGTATTTAGAAAAGTTTATGTAAATTATCAATGTAAACTAATCTTAATTAATTTTTTTTTCATTTTATTTATTTTTTCAGTGTAACAGTATTCATTCTTTTTGAACAACACCCAGTGCTCCATGCAAAACGTGCCCTCCCCATTACCCACCACCTGTTCCTGAGGGTTTTGAAGGGTCTTAATTAATTTTTTAATTCTAGTCAGACCTTAATACACTACCACATCTTTAATTATTATAATTATTTCTGATTGTTTAACCACTCTAACACATATTCTAAAAATAATTTAGGGGATAATTATCCTAAATAATCCACAAATGTGTCACAAATATAGTAATATAAAATTTTAAATTAAATAAAATTATGCTTGTTTTTATCTTCTTTGCATTACTCTTTCTCATAAACTCTTGGCAAAAAAAATTATGCGTTTGTTTCTCACTTGTAGGTGAGGAAATTGACAGTATCACACAGGAAATAAATAGCAAAGTGGGATTTCAGTCCGAACTTGACTGATTCCCAACTCCCAGCTATCATATGTCACTTCTTCCATGTGAGTTAACACATACACCCACTGAAGTGTTACTCGTTTTAATTGCTTTGATTTTAGCGGAGAGGATTAGAATGGTTTAGTTGTATATATATATACTTTAATTAATATGCTTTCAGTTTAATTTACCACTGTGGAAACAGGATCTGTAATAAGGAAACAACCCCTTAAGTCACCTCTGCCTTCAGACGTGGCCTTTAAACTTCACTGAACATAACACAGCCAGAGTGATCATTATAAAACAAAAAGCCTAGTATATGTGTATCTTATTTAACAGATTTCCCTTTATCTATTAGATAAACCAAAACTACTTATCTTGGATACTAGTTCACCAATGTTCATTGCAGCACTTTTACAATAGTCACAATAGTCAAAAAGTAGAAAGAAACCAAGTGTCCATAAACAGATGAATGGATAAACAAAATGTGGTATATACATACAATAGAACCTTATTCAGCCACAAAAGGGGGAATGAACTTTTGATATGTGCTACAGCATGCATGAACTTTGGAAAATATTATGCTAAGTGAAATTAGCCACACACAAAAGGTCAAATATTGTATGATTCCACTAACATGCAATATCTTAAATAGGCAAATTTATAGAAAAAGAAAGCACATCAAAGGTTATGAGGGACTGTGGGGAGGGTAGATGAGAATAATTGCTTAAATAGAGTTTTACTTGAAGTGATAAAAATATTTTGGAAGTATTTGTGATGGTTGCATAATATTATGAATGTAATTATTGTCACTGCATTGTATAATATTGTATAATTAAAATGTTAAAATGGCTAATTTTATTATATGAGTATTATATTTTATGCATTGTATATATTACCTGATTTAAAAAATTAATAATGTAATATACCAAAAACTATTGAGTTGTACACTTTGAATGGGTGAATTATATGGCATATAAACTAAATCTCAGGGGCGCCTGGGTGGCTCAGTGGGTTAAAGCCTCTGCCTTCAGCTCAGGTCATGATCTCAGGGTCCTGCATCAAGCCCCACAGCATCAGACTCTCTGCTCAGCAGGGAGCCTGCTTCCCTTCCTCTCTCTCTCTGCCTGCCCCTCTGCCTACTTGTGATCTCTGTCAAATAAATAAATACAGTCTTTAAAACAACAACAACAATAACAAAAAACACTACATCTCAATAAAATTTTTTTTTAAACACTTCTTATCTTGGCATATCAAATTCTTTATTATTGGAGCCCTCCCTAGAACTCCAGCTTTATCTCACCCTGATTCAGGCCACATAACCTGCATTCTAATCATATCAAATGATATATGAATCTTTGTCTACCCTGTGTTTTTTCATGTCTTTGCACAAAATTTCTGAGTTTTAGTCTAGAAGAATAGTTTGGAAATTTTTAATTTGAGAACTTTTACTCCCTTAAAAATTATTGAGGACTTGAGAGAAATTTTGTGTGAATTGTGCCTATAGTTATTTACCATATTAGAAATTTAAACTAAAAATGTAGTTTTAACCATAAATCTTAACTATATAGTTAAGTTTTAACTATATAATTCTTTATATAGTTAAGTTTTAACTATATGTCTTAACTATATGTTATAGTTTAACTATATAGTTTTAACCATATAGAGATTTAACCATAATCTCTTTTAAAATAAAAATGAATTGATTGCATATTAATATAACCAGTATCTTCTAAGAAATTATCTGTATTTTTTTTAATATTTCATTTATTTATTTGACAGAGAGAGATCACAAGTAGGTAGAGAGGCAGGCAGAGAAGGGGGTGGAAGCAGGCTCCCTGCTGAGCAGAGATGCAGGGCTCAATCCCTGGACCCTGGGATCATGACCTGAGCTGAAGGCAGAGGCTTAACCCACTGAGCCATCTAGGCACTCCTATCTGTATTGTTTTAAGTGAAAAGAGAATATTGTTTTATAATTTTATAAATCTGTTTAGTGCCTGGATTACTAGGAGACAGCAGGTTCACACATCTACCTCTTCATCCTATCTGTAATGTTTTAATTGAAGTATGTGAAGAAAATCCAGCCTCACACAGCTATGAAGTTGGAAGAAAAAGGAGTGTTTTAGTAGACTTTTCAGATAATTCTGGATATTCTTTCACACTATACCAACACATAAGAAGCAGCAGTTACTTAAAGGTTAGCTTCACTGTAGAATCAGAAACACACAATGGTGAACTTTTCATACTCTATTACATTAAAATTCATTGGTCTATCCTACACTCTGAATGGATCATTTACCCACGCATGATTTTATCATGGCATTTGCAAAGTATTGGTTCCCTAAGTTATGCGTATCTGTTGACACATTTCATTTAGCAATAACACCCCCCACTTCACTTCAATAATATCACCACCCATCTCATCAGAAAAGCCTTTAAGCATTGGGAAGTTATCAAGCTTACTGTGCTTGGTACAAGTCTTCCAGAATTCTAATTTTTACTTGAAAGCTTGATTTCTATTATTTGCGGCAGATATTGTAAGTCATTTTCCTTGTAGTGACAGACTCATTGTATTCATTCTTTAGAAAATGTCTGCCACATACCTAGGTCTGAATAATTATAGTCTGTTCTTCATTCTTTCAAGTAAAACATGGTGTTCCATAAAAGAAGCATGAACCCAAATAATAGCACAAATACTTGGTTTCCTTCAGGCAACCACTGTACTTCAGAATGCAGCAAAAGTGCCTTATGTGTATTTCATCACACAGAATATTAAAGAGATGTGTACTGAAGGATCAAGATTCAATAAAATATAAATGTTTTACTCTCTTCAAGGACGTTCTTTAAGTGAAACTGTTTTTTGTTTTGTTTTGTTTTGTTTTGTTTTTTCCCAGCTGTTAAGCGCCAGTGAAAAATACAATGACTACTAGGACAGTCTGGTGTCATTGCCTTGATTACCACTCAGTTGCCAGCAGTCTGGTCACCACTGCTTTTACATCACTAATGAGAAGTCAATACCATGGAAAAGGCAATTATCTAGTATTATCATAAAAATAAATCTTAAACTCCATGAACACGTAACGGGGAACCCCAGGAAACCAAACTTGAAGACCACAGGTCTAGAATTATCCTTCTTCCTCTTCTCCTCCCCTATCCAGCCCGATCAATTAATAGATTCCTATTGAACCTTTACATTTCCTCAACTCATGCCAGTGGCATCTCGCACCCTGTCCCAAAGATATTATTTTTGTTTTCTAGTCCTCTAGTTTCTATTGATTTTCAATGTTTGTTTACTTGTAGTTGCTTCTGAAACTGTAGCTTCTAAAGGCCTATGGACTCATATTCAACTTTATATCAAAAAATTTAGAGCACAGAGAATGAATTAATAAATTAATACATTGTGGGTATAGTATAAGCACCTCCAAATCTAAATTGTGTCAGCCTAGAAAAACTGGAGGACCACAGTGTTATAATCTAAACTTCATAGATTTAAACTGAATCAATAAAAGTCAAATATATCTGAAGTCTATGATCAGTACAGTTACAGTTACATTGTTTCTCTCTCTCTCTCTCTCCGTCTCTTGCACACACACACACACACACACAAAAGCACATGCACACACATACACAGACACACACACAGGCCAAAATGGCATGTTGGCATGTTCTGGAATTTTTTGTAAATTGGTATGAAATTATCAATAAGTATGGTAACCTTACTTAGAGAACAAAGAAATGAAAATGTATATTTGTACAAATATATGATTGAACTAATTTGGAAAATCTGAATAGGAAAATACTGGCCTAGCAGAATGGCAGGCATAGCATGGAGTGCCAATATGAAATAAAAAGTTTGACAGTATTTATATGTCTATTTATATGAGGAAACTACATTGGATGCTGGAACTCACTAGTTATCAGGTATACTAATATAAGTTGGTATTTTCTATAAATTAGACAGTCATAGCCAAAAAATTATGAAATTATTGTTGGAAAATATGGGATGATAAAACCTTTTACATACGGTTGATGAAATATAAACTGATATGGTCTTTTTGGACAGAAACCTGTCCAGCTATAAAACATAAAATAAACACCAACTGACTTTGCAATTCTATTTCTAGGATTCTATGCTAAAGAATTACTCACATGTATAAATAAAGATATCTATATGCACAAATGTTCATTGTGACATTGTAAGCAATGATGAAATACCAGAAACACATGTTTATCAGGAGAAAATAGTCAAATAGTTTATCTTTAGTACACAATAGGCATAGGCTTTCTAAAGAATGAGATAGTCTTATATACTGAAATAAATGGTTTTCAAGATATTTGACAGTTTAAAAAAAGCAGCTGAAGAATGCATATAGGATCATTCAATTTTGTAATTACAAATTACATACACACACATGAAAAAAATTCTGAAGGCATGACTACTATCAGCTATGGATGAGTATATGGAATTGATGTTGCAATGATGGAGAAATTTCATTATGAAATCCATATTACTTGAATACTTTACAATTAATTTAATCAACTAATTTGCAATTTAAAAAGTAATGAAAAGGACTGACCTCAAGTATAGTGAAATTGGAAAAGTAGGGAATGTATGGAAATCACATAGAAAAGAAATAGGTTGTATGAGGAATATATTGAAAGTTCAAGATTAGAAACTAATAATCAAAATATACATACGGTACATGCTAAGAGTTAATTGATTTTTTTGACTTTGGTAGATCAGATAATATAGGTGCATTATTCTTGAACATAAACTCAAAAAAATGTAATTGCTACATGCAATTACCACTTTAAATTCTCTGCTAATGCAAATGATACTCATTTCACCAAATTATTTTTTAAAAATTATTGTACTTACTTTCAACGATTACTTGTCTGTCTTCCCAGTTATCCTTAATAAGCTGTATATTTCCAAAATGTGCATCACTGTAAAAGATTCGGTTGGTACCTTTTCTTTTTTGATTGTAGTCAAAAGCCAAGGCTATGACATTCTTGAAATAATGTGGATTCTCATATGGCCTTATTGGTGAATTTAAATTGGTTTCATCAGAAAGATGTATACTTTTTAATATTGTTCTCCCTGAATACAGCAAATAGCCTTCATGCCTTAGGCAAGTAACTCCATCCTCTGCCAAATATCCATGGGCACAAGTGCAAGTTCTCCGAGAATTTCCTCTATAAAGACAGAGTTGCTGACATCCACCATTGTCTTTGGCACAAATATTGGTCCCTAAAGAGGAAAAAAAGATACACATGTACACAAACATCACATATATTTGTGGGGTTTTTTTTTGTTTGTTTTTCAAATGATTTTTTTCTTACAGAAATATTTAAAAATAATGTTGAATGGTCTGTCTTTTTATTCTTTTTTTTAAGATTTTATTTATTTATTTGACACAGAGAGAGATCACAAGTAGGCAGAGAAATGGGTGGAAGCAGGCACCCTGCTGAGCAGAGAGCCTGATGAGGGGCTTGAACTCAGAACCCTGAGATCATAACATGAGCTGAAAGCAGAGGCTTACCTCACTGAGACACCCAGGCACCCCTGTCTTTTTGTTCTTAATAGTGAATGAAAAGAAATCAAGTACTCTAAAGTACTGATTTTTTTTTTTCATACCAGTTTAAAGTCTTGGATTTCTTATTTCAAAGATCACATTCTTCTGCTCCAAACACTATCCAAATAAAAGCATTACAATTTTCCCTCGATCAACCAGTTAAGTGTATAAGTCTTTTTTGAAACTTGGTGCTGAATTCCAATAGGTTTTATGTATTATAATCTTTAGCACAAGTAATGATTCTTTCAAAACATGAACTGAATTCACCAACAAAGTGCGCACTGCTTTAAAATCTTCCCTATGAAATACAAAAGCTATCAAAGGAGGGGCGCCTGGGTGGCTCAGTGGTTTAAGCCTCTGCCTTCGGCTCAGGTCATGATCTCAGGGTCCTGGGATCGAGCCCCACATCGGGCTCTCTGCTCAGTGGCGAGCCTGTTTCTCCCTCTCTCTCTACCTGCCTCTCTGCCTACTTGTGACCTCTCTCTCTGTCAAATAAATAAATAAAATATTTAAAAAAAAAAGCTATCAAAGGAATTTACAACTGTAATGCACCTAACCTCCTAAGTACAGTAAGCATAAGTTTTTGCTTCAGTTTTGAGGGAATATGTAATATATTAAGATTAAGATTTCTCCATCAGGCTAATTTTCCTCCATGAATCCGTCATCAGCTCCAAAATTATCACACCTATCTTTGATGTCAAGGAAATTAATTATAATTATTTCAATGGACATTAAAATTGATATTTAATGACATAAAATAGGCATTTAATTTGACTGAGGTAAATTTTTAAAAAATCCAAAGTATCATCATAACAGTTTCAAAATACACATTTAAAAGAAGTGATGACTTCAGAAATATTTCACACCAACAGCAAACTTCTGAAGCTATAATCATTTTATATATCAAAATATAACCCCAAACACATATTTTGGCTGCTTTTTATTCTCTAGTATCCCAATTATGCAATGCATTTTTCGTTGAGTAGATAGATACAGATATAGATATAGATAATCTATATTACTTAGCCCAAACCTATAGTGAAGACATGCCAGATATATAACATGTCCCAATACATACACTGCCCTAGGCAAAAATATCTATGCATGAACTCTTATATATTCATTTCATTAGGCTACTTGTATGATTTTTGTAGGAACATAGATGTAAAAAATAGAATTTTGAGGTTTTTGATTCAGATAAGAATCCCTAACTTAAGTTTGATAAATGTTTAAAAAATAAGAGAGGGATGACATAAGATGTATTCATTATATAAGAGTGCTGACCTTTCTCTCTTACTCGATTAAAGATTTTAACCTCCTTCAGGTTGACTCCAAGACCTGTTCTCATGGTTATGGTTTCTGTGGCATCATTCTTGTGGCCTCTTCTGATGGACCCGTTGGCATGTGCTCTGACAAGAAGATGAACATACATGATCAACAATCTTTAAGTAATTCACATCAAATCAGTTATTTAAACTGAAGGTAACAGATGGCCAAGCAGAAGGGGAAAAAAACCAACTTTAGTCTGTGACATTGAAATACTTGAGCCAGGAAAAGCAAGAGTGCTTGACTTTCTGTGGAAATTACATGGCTTTGTGAGATCCTTTTTATGTCCTTGCTAAGGAGTGGCTAATCCTACAAGGGTAAAGCAACTGGCACTGAAATAACATTTTGAGACTCAAATACTTATGAAAAAATAAATTACCTGTCAGACCAGTAGATATAAGCCCCAAAGACTGCAACTGAAAACATATCCACATTGCTCCCTGACAGCAAGATCTCACGATTCCCTCCAGTCTCAAGGTCGATTCTTTCTATTTTGTCTGTACGAGCATCACACCAGTACAATTTGTTTTCCTAAAGATCGATTGAAAAGGAATATTAGAAGCTATTTTGGATTAAATGATTTATTAAAAAATAAGGGAACAGTAAGAGTGGATTGATGCAAGATGGCAGTTAATGCACTTTAAATATTTAAGAAATCCAACACACCTCATAGTCAATGGAGATACCATTTGGCCATGCTATTCCCATGCTTACAAGGATAACCTTCTCTGAGCCATCTAAGAGAGCCTTTCCAATGCAGGGCATCTGTCCCCATTCAGTCCAGAACAAGTAGCTGAAATGAAATTGTTGATTTATATAAATATGCAAATAAACACAAAAACACAATTATTAATAATAAAGCAGTAACATCCATACCAATAGAACAAAATAATACATTTTATAAATCAATACACTTATGTTTCTGTTTATAAAAATAATTTTTATTGTAAATAATATTTAATTATTCATAGAAATCACAAGGATGGATTAAAATCCCTCCAAAATACTTTGCTCGTGCAACTCCCTGTCTGAAATGCTCTTCGCCAACCTGTTTGACTAATTTGCTCTTGTTCCTATATCAAACATCATTTCCCTCAAAAATTCTTCTGTTCTGACTACTGTACCATACATTCTGCATGGATTACAGTGGCAAATTTACAGTGTTACATTTCTTACATTTCTGTACAGTGTTATTTTTTATTAATGTCTTTTGTCTCCACTGGACAATAAGCTCAAGGAAGACAGTGATTTTTTTTTCTCCTTTTCATCTGCTAGGACACTTACAGCACTAGAAAATTAGAAAATTTTTAAAATAAAAATTAGTTATAGATAAATATTTGATTTATTAATGCATACATAAATGCACTATAATTTCAATTCTGTCCAATTACATTGCTAAATGTAACTATTCTAATTTGAATTTTGTAAGTTATCCTGTGAAGCAATCATAAAGCTCGGATTCAGACAAAAGCAGACATTCCTATTTTAGTAATCTCATAAAGCAAAATGGAATATGGAAGAAAATGAAATGCAAAAAGAAAATGCAGAGCGTGCTGAAATAAAACACATCAAAAAAACTAAATGTAGAAAAATAGAAGGCATATTATCTGTGCTTTTTTCACTCATTCACTCAGCATATATAATATTTATATTACAAACATATTATAATGCAAAATACATGCTTTCAGGATCCACTCTTTTGAAGCTGTGCCCACTGAAGTTTTTATCCAACCACCAGAAAATGACAATTAGACTTTAGAAAAATATGGAAATCATTGATTCATTCAGGCAAAATTGGATAGTATTCTGTGCATATTAGAATACATATATGAGTGATCATACATGAGAAAATGAGATTGGATAAAGAAAAATCAAAGATGTACATTCATATTTAGTACCCACTTAATGAACTTACTATTTATCCATAAAAAAGATAAACTAGGGCGCCTGGGTGGCTCAGTGGTTTAAGCCGCTGCCTTCGGCTCAGGTCATGATCTCAGGGTCCATCGAGTCCCGCATTGGGCTCTCTGCTTGGCAGGGAGCCTGCTTCCCTCTCACTCTCTCTCTGCCTGCCTCTCTGCCTACTTGTGATCTCTCTCTGTCCAATAAATAAATAAAATCTTTAAAAAAAAAGATAAACTATATAAAAATATATGTATTCCCTTTATGCATATTCTTTAGATTTATTTTAAAAGTTGATTTTTTTTTCCTGAAAATGTTATATAAAATAAATGTGTTGGACATTTACAACCAGACGAAAAAGAGGTGTGGCTAGAATTCCAAGTATATTAGTCCTGAAGAAGCTTTCTTCATATTCACAAGCTCTATAAATCAGAAAGGAAAATCTTTGTAGCAAGAAATCCAACTAATATTTTATTGGTTAGATCTATGCTAAAACAGGCATGAAAAAAAAAAATCTATGCTTGCATTAAAGTTAATAATTTTTTAAACTTTAATGGAGATTCTCATTATATTAAAAAATAAATTAGACAACTGAGAGGCCAAATTTGTTGCCCCATTTAATTTTTTAAAAGAAAATTTTCAGCATTAATAATGCTCCTAAAATGACTAGTCAGTCACTGTGTTAAAATGGCAGGGGATGTGACACTGGGAAGAAGATATTGTGGGAACCAGCACAGACAGGTGCTTATTTATTCCGTCTGATTCATGTCATCTACTTTAACATATTTCAGAGTTCAAATATGAAAGGAAATATATACAATATACATTTTATTTAATAATAACCTGCTCCCAAATGAACTAAGTGAATAATAAAAAACATTACTTCGAGTGAGCAGGGCAAATTAGCCATTTAATATATTTAAGCTCTAATTCTCACAGGCATGGAAACTGTGGCTCAGGAAGTTAATGATCCACAATCACATAGATGACAAGGAAGGGTTCAAGCCAGGAATTTCACTCAGGCTTTATGAACCCAGGCCTGTGGTGTATTCTGTATGTTGTCTCATCAAGTATAAATATAATACAATGATATAATAATCTTATATCAAATACTATTTTTCCCTAGGTATAAAGAATAGAACAAAGATCTTCATACTTAAAAACAAAAAACAAGCCATGAGAAAAGGTCTTAGTATTGAGAAACAAGTCTCTCTTGTTCTTTTTTCTCAAGTAGTGCCTAAAACTATCCAAAATAAAATTGTCTTGAGTACAGATTTTACTCAAATTTCCCATAGCAATTTGATAAATCATCATTATATATGAAGCCAGATCTGACTGCGGGAATCACTTTTATGGCTAAATAATTTATCAACTTAATAAAACTAAAAGATTCTATACCTACTAAAATTAAGCAACACTTTATGAGTGTTAGGAAAGGAGTAATTTATTTTCTCCTTAAACTGAAATTAAAAATAAGGAATTGAATAGAATTAGCACCTTGAGAACCTTCAGGGATTATAACTAAATGTAGAAAAAGAACGCTAAGCTTATAAAACTACAGGGAGAAACTTATAAATAATTTAAGGTTGTAATTTACAAAGTTGTACTTGAGATAACTTTAATGAACATAGATTCTTGGTATCTAAATGTGATTTTTCACAAAGGAAAGAAATGAAAATCTTTGTCACTGGTTTTTGAAACCCCATGGAAATTAAGATTCAGTGACAGCATTATAGATTGATTTAGTTCCCATTTGAGTTCAAAATTTGCCACAGTGAAATGTTTGTTGAGGTGTATGATATAGTGTATGGTGTATGATATGGTGAAGGAAATTGCCTTTAGAGAATTAACTTAGTTAATCTAGCACTAAAAATACTTCTCAAGGTTATTCCAGACCTAGAAATGTTCAGAATTGTCAAAATCAAATGCTTTGTTGTATAATGGAAGTTTCTCTGGATAATAATTTGTCCTAGTAAATTCCCATATTTATAAAGGCTTGCAGTTATATAATTTATAATCACAAAATCAAAAATGGGACATTCCAAAAGTGGTTTGAAAGGATTATAAGAATAATGTCAGAAATTATCATAACACAAATATCCACATTGTCTTAATAAGACACTAAAGTTTTGGGCAGGAAAATGTGCAATGAATACACATTATGTTCCAATATGAACGCCCAATTAATTATTGACATTTGAATAACATGTAAAATATTCCATTTGGTAGCACCAGAAATCTTTAAGTCCCCAAAAGTTTACTGAATTTATCATATGACCATTGTACCAATAATCAGAATTACTTTACATATAGGTAGACTTAGAAAGAAAACAAGTATTTTTTTCCTCTCACAATTAGTTAGATTAAAGCTCAAAAATATATAAAATATTACAAATGACTTTGTATAATTACAAATAATTTTTTTTGAGAAATAAAGCTAACAAAACTTTGGCTTTAGTAGGGAAGGGTAAAAAGTGTGAGATAGAAAGAAACGAATGAATAAGGCCAAATTATTATAAAAAGAACAGGATTAAGTGTGATATTTTTAGACATAAGAAAATAGTGAAAAGCAACTAATTTGAATCAATCATTTTCTTGAATTTAAGATTCCTTTGAGGGGCGCCTGGGTGGCTCAGTGGGTTAAAGCCTCTGCCTTTCACTCAGGTCATGATCCCAGGGTCCTGGGATCAAGCTCCACATCGGGCTCTCTGCTTGGCAGGGAGCCTGCTTCCTCCTCTCTCTCTGCCTGCCTCTCTCCCTACTTGTGATCTCTATCTGTCAAATAAATAAATAAAATCTTTAAAAAAAAAAAGATTCCTCTGAACACAGATCTGAGTTTCAATTTTTACAATAACCTCACCACTTCTTTCTATTCTTATGCCCTTATGAGAGAGCATGATTATATACTTTATCAGATATGATAAAGAAAGATGAGATAAAACCAAAAATTTCCATGCTGGCACAAAAATGAAGATTATGTAATTCTTTTATAGGTAGATGCCTTGAGAATCAAGAATGTTACTGTTGGGGCACCTGGGTGGCTCAATGAGTTAAGCCTCTGTCTTTGGCTCACTTCATGATCTCAGGCTCCTGGGATCAAGCCCTATATCTGGCTCTCCACTCAGCAGGGAGCCTGCTTTCCCCTCTCTCTCTGTCTGCCTCTCTGACCACTCGTGATCTCTCTCTGTGTCAAATAAATAAATACAATCTTAAAAAAAAAAAAAAAGAATGTTATCGTTCCCTCTGCCATACTGAGGGTCAACAGTATGTTACTTTATCAGCAAAAAGTACAAAGAAAACAAAAAGAAAAAAAACAAAAGCCCTACAAATTAACAATAGCAGCTAGCCTTTATGAGAGCATGAGTTTTATCTGACAAAAACCTGCTTGCAATTTTCAATGTCTTAGCAGTTTCATTAAAATTACTTAAAACTCATACTAATCAAATGTTTGTAGGCCAACATGTCAATGTCTCCATCTTTAGGGTACGTGCAAATAATATAAAGCTCTGAATACATTTCATGAATACATGAATTGACATCTTTCATCTCCTATGAGGAAACGTGTAAAGTAGAACCTTCTCTATTCCTTTGAGGGCTTCTTCACATTTCCTTGTTCTTCATTTAACGTGCAGTTTTGTTTTGAGAAAGCATTCCATGCCAATCCCAAATCACTTTTCAAGTGTCCTGAATGTGTTACTATTGCTTAGAGGTTACTGTAATATAAAAAGAACTCAGGCACAGATAGCAGAATACGCGCTAAAAGGAAGAGTCTAGGGAGAGTATAACCTTGAACACTACTCTTTTTTTTTTTTTTTTTTTTTGGTCTGTAGTTTGGTGGATGATTCTCAAATGTATTCTTTTAATGCAGTCATGTACTCACATAACAAATATCCAGTAGGTACCTATTATGTGCTAGCAGCTGATGATACCAAATGTAGAGACTTTAGCAACCCTCATGAAACCCACTGATTAATGGTAGAGACAAAAGGGTAAATTAAGAATTACCTTAAAAAATGCCAGTAGAAATACTTGAAACTTTAACTATTTAATTTGATTTGATTTAAATATTTAAGCTTTAAGTCTTGAAGTCATAAAAGTACAGGCTTCAACTCTGAAACTGTGCAGTGGTGAGAGAAGTTGTCATTTCCATAAACAATTCAGAAATGAACTTTTCTTTTGAGCCAAAATAAAAATATAGGCCATCTGGGTTGTTCTCTTTTTCTGTTAAAACTTAAAATAATATTTATCATTCATTCTACAGGTCTTGCTCTGGTTTCTTTTATTCTTACATTTCACATCAGATTCCTTCTTGATTCCTTACTTCACAATATTGAGTGAAACAATTATGTGTGTATGCCCAGCCAATACTGGAGAAGTATCAATAAAAATACTTCACAAAGAAAAATATATTTGGCATCTCTAATGCGATAGCATATTATGTTTATAGCTTGCATTATATTTAGTTCCTTAATTAATTTACACCTACCTCATTGTATATCTTCTCATTTTAATAAATATGTACATATACATATATGATATTATTTTGCTATTTACATATTTCACAAGTTTTTCCTAAGTAAAATGTCATATTTTATTCATTTTTGGTATCCCAAATATATAATATTTTATGTGTCCCTAAAATATATATATATTTTCCTATGAAATATTTAATGCCTAGAGTCTTAGAGCCTAGACTTATGGTACTCATAAGCTGATTTAGAATTCTTAAAATATTACACAGAAATCTACAATTTGTTTCATGACCTCTAACTTGTCTCAAATACATGAGTCTATCCAATCCACCCTGGATAGTCCACATTGAGAGATACTGAGACAATTTCCATAGGTGCATAGAGAAGCAAAACTTTGAAATTTCTCTTTTACCCTTTAACCACAGTTTTATTGGTCAGATCCTTTAAAAAAATCAGGGTAAGTTCATACATTTATGTGTGGCTGTTTCTGGTTTCTATTCAACATGGCTTTGGTGTTCTGAACCAGAAGGTCCCTCCTGTAGTTGGGAGTTGGCATGAACTTACTGGCCTCTCTCCTCCATCAGCCACTGAGTTAAAGTGATAGCCCAAAGCATCTTTATTACTTTCAGCCCTCTTTTCCTGCTTTTAGCAGGGAGGATGAGATCCAAGATTCATGTTTAGAGGTTAAGGAGTGAAGGTGAAGCATATAGTAAAAGATGAGGTGAGCAAAACCTTTAAAACAGGGTGTTAGCAGAATTTTTGAGAAAATCCCTAGTGAAAAATAGTGTGATGCTTTTCTTTCATTTGTTATAATTTGTTAATATGCTTTTCTTAGAGACCTATAGAGGTAGCTGCCTATAATTCGGGGGATGTTCTGAGTTATTTGACCATCGTGGCATCTTAATATTAAATACTAACAGTCTGATTCCACCCTTATTTCTACTGCAAACCAAATTTAAATCTACTTGCTTTTTATATGTGTCATCTTGCTTTGGGATGAAAGCATACTTTAGGATATAGTGTTAAGTTATGCTGTACTCCTGCTATCTCAAAATATGTTAAACTATCATTCAAGATCTTCTGTATATTGTTAGCATATTCTAAAAGCATATATATATATATAGATATAAAATCAATCAAAGACCACTTGACAATATGTAGTTGTCGAACACCAAAATCCCATATTAAGCTGAATCCTATGAAAAGAAACACTTTTCAGCAAATTATTTATGATTATAAATATATAAAGCTAGATTAACAAAACAATGCACAGCTCAGTTAAAAAAAATGAGTATTTGTGCTTCACTTAGAGATCATACACTATGGAAAGTTAACCAAATTTTTGGTATTATACAAAGTGACATACTGTGACTCCTACTGTAGGAAGTGAGTTTTTAGCATAAAAAATTATTACATTTCATTTTTTTTCCATTTTATTTATTTTTTCAGCGTAACAGTATTCATTGTTTTTGCACAACACCCAGTGCTCCATGCAAAACGTGCCCTCCCCATTACCCACCACCTGTTCCCCCAACCTCCCACCCCTGACCCTTCAAAACCCTCAGGTTGTTTTTCAGAGTCCATAGTCTCTTATGGTTCGCCTCCCCTTCCAAATTTTTTTTTTTTAATAAACATATAATGTATTTTTATCCCCAGGGGTACAGGTCTGTGAATCGCCAGGTTTACACACTTCACCTCAATTTTTCTAAAAGGAAGTGTTGCCTTACAAAAAGTCAACAGAAGGAAGAAACTAATTTTTCAAGCTGAAGTAAATTCATACATGCTTTCTATTTTGCATTTGGTTATATTTTAAACGATTTCAAGTCTCCATTGTTGAGAACAGGCTTCATGACCACCTTTCAAGACATATTTATATCTTGGATTCAGCTAATTTACTCCATCATTGTTCACCTTTTTTTTTGGCGACATCACCTGACATGTTTTAACTTCAAACATCGAGAATATGAAAATGCTGTACTTTATTCATATGATATGAATTTTGACACCTAGTCTATGTAATATTACCTGGAAGCCAATGTTTCAATAAACATTTCCTAAAAATCAGCATAGCTGGGGGGAGGTGGGATTGGGAGAGGGGGAGAGGGCTATGGACATTGGGGAGGGTAAGTGCTATCGTGAGTGCTGTGAAGTGTGTAAACCTGGCGATTCACAGACCTGTACCCCTGGGGATAAAAATACATTATATGTTTATTAAAAAAAAAAAATTTGGAAGGGGAGGTGAACCATAAGAGACTATGGACTCTGAAAAACAACCTGAGGGTTTTGAAGGGTCAGGGGTGGGATGTTGGGGGAACAGGTGGTGGGTAATGGGGAGGGCACGTTTTGCATGGAGCACTGGGTGTTGTGCAAAAAGAATGAATACTGTTACGCTGAAAAAATAAATAAAATGGAAAAAAAATGTAAAAAAAAAATCAGCATAGCCTTTAAAAAGGTGTATCAATTCTTAACTATAAATCCTGAGAAACATCTATCCATGTGACTTAATAAATTTTTAAGAAATATTCTTAAAAAGAAGTGAGGTATGAAGGTAAATAATATTTGAATTATTGCTATATATTTCAAAGATTTCTTGTTTTGTGGATTAAAATGTAAATTTTGTTTGGGGGGCTTAAAATTAGGAATTCAATAATATTTAATGAGATACTCCAGCTGAGTCTGTGCTGATCTCACAGTTGCAATGGAAAGAAATGGGAAATCTAAGAGACATCTGGATACAAAAGATGACAGGAGTTAGTGACAGATGAAAAACTACAGAAAATCTAAAGTAAGTTTCAATCTTGTCAGGACAAAAAGACATACAATAGTTAGGCAAAGAAGTCAGTAGACTAAATGTAGGTGGATATATTAAATTTCTATTACAGTGGACATTCAAAGATTTTCTAAAGAAAAATAGAAATATAAGCAAAGCAATGAAGATAAGACTTTGGATGCAATGCTTTGAATGATGTAAAAAAAAACATGAGCATATGTTTTGAAGGGTAAATATAACAAGAAAGGGAATGGCATATAAAGACATACACGAAGAGAGACATGTGTAGAGGAGGTATATGGAGGGGGTGAGAGAGAGCAAGAGAACTCAGAGTTAGAGAAGGTAATAGAGTAAATAAATTCTTGCATGGATAACTTTGGAGAAATATGTCAAAGAGAAGGCAAATGGTGTGATATCTAGAAAAAATATGAATTTGGCTATGGATAAATTTTAACAATTCTGGAAGGAACAGAACTTCTCTAAGAAGTTGAGAAGTAAACATGCAGAGAGAAATAAGATACTGTTTTGGGAGGTTGTTGTTTTTTCTTTCTTTCTTTTTTTTTGTTGTTTGTTTGTTTGTTTGTTTCAAATGAGATCTGATCCTATTTGAAAGAGAAAGGCTTCACTGAAAGGAATGGATTAAGGATGACAGAAGAGTTATTGCATGAGATACCTGAGAAAATTAAAGTAGAGAAGATTTAAATAAGAAAGAAAACTTTCTCCATTCATCTGTTGATGGACATCTAGGTTCTTTCCATAGTTTGGCTATTGTAGACATTGCTGCTATAAACATTTGGGTACACGTGCCCCTTCGGATCACTATGTTTGTATCTTTAGGGTAAATACCCAGTAGTGCAATTGCTGGGTCATAGGGTAGTTCTATTTTCAACATTTTGAGGAACCTCCATGCTGTTTTCCAGAGCTGGTGGATAAAGAAGATGTGGTATATATACACAATGGAATACTATGCAGCCATCAAAAGAAATGAAATCTTGCCATTTGCGACGACGTGGATGGAACTAGAGCGTATCATGCTTAGTGAAATAAGTCAATCGGAGAAAGACAACTGTCATATGATCTCCCTGATATGAGGACATGGAGAAGCAACATGGGGGGGCAGGGGGATAGGAGAAGAATAAATGAAACAAGATGGGATTGGGAGGGAGACAAACCATAAATGACTCTTAATCTCACAAAACAAACTGGGGGCTGCTGGGGGGAGGTGGGATTGGGAGAGGGGGAGGGGGCTATGGACATTGGGGAGGGTATGTGCTATCATGAGTGCTGTGAAGTGTGTAAACCTGGCGATTCACAGACCTGTACCCCTGGGGATAAAAATACATTATATGTTTATTAAAAAAAAAAAAATTGGAAGGGGAGGTGAACCATAAGAGACTATGGACTCTGAAAAACAACCTGAGGGTTTTGAAGGGTCAGGGGTGGGAGGTTGGGGGAACAGGTGGTGGGTAATGGGGAGGGCACGTTTTGCATGGAGCACTGGGTGTTGTGCAAAAACAATGAATACTGTTACGCTGAAAAAATAAATAAAATGGAAAAAAAAAAGACTTAAGAGACATGTCAAAGAAAGAAAACTTTCTCTGAGGTTAAACTCACTTATTTTAAAACATTCACAGCATACATTCACACATCCTACTTTCTCATACCACATCATCACTATCACAATTGACCACTGAATTTATTTAATTGCTTTACTACACACTGAAAACTTTGCCATCTTTTCCCTCCACTGCTGACATTCTTAGGGTCTGCATGAGTCATGTTGGTGACCTTGTGATCATCTCAGCTCACGTTCACCTCATCTGTTCCAGGGACCTATATCCCTCCTTTACCCCTACCTTCCATAAGCAAGGCCACACACTCATCTTAATTACCACATGGGACTACTCTATTTCCAATTTTACCAATTCTGAAATCATTGCTTAATTTATAGAGTTGCCTTGGTCATTCGTATCCTTACTCCTTACTCTCTGACTTTAATATACTGTTTTAGGTCTCCATGATTCCTTGACTAACTTCTAGTCCTCAGCTCCTGACTGGCAACTCATGGTTATTCCATTATAATCCAGCTTTGAATTTCTCACCACCTGTTCCCTTTCTCTCTCTCTCTTTCTCTCTCTTGTTTTTTTTGTTTTGTTTTGTTTTGTTTTTGCTACTGCTAAGGCGCTATTACTACTCTAGGTCATAGAAACAAACTAATTAGATCCTAGAAATCTATCACAGCTGGATTCATGTTGCTTTAAGTTCTTTTATTCATATTCTAGTCACCACAATAATTTTAGCAAAACTTACTTATCCATTTAAAGCTGCTACCCTTACTCCTATGACTATCACTTATAGCCCATGAGTTTCTTCAATTTCACTAATTTTAATTGCTAAAATAAATTTTATTGTTGCATCCTGTCTCTTCACTCCATCTCCAAAACTAGAGGGAGGAAGAGAAATTCCCCTAATTCAATGCTTCCACTTAAATTTACCTCATTTAATCCTTTCAATAACCAAAAAGGACATAGGCATTTGAGATCAAGATATTTCAGAAGACATCAAAGGTAGGAGACATCCAAGTTGGGGTTCCAAACTCTGCTGGTGCTCCACCTAGACACCCCTCAGACCTTATTTCCTGTTTCTATATTCACCAGCCCCAGCTTTTGTGTCCTTTGTCTCTAACAGTTTCCACAGGCACTTTTCTTGAGAGAACAGGAACTAGCAACTCTTCTTTCACAAGCAATTCTGAGAGCTCGAAATCTTGGGAGTATAGGTCTCCCAAGGGTTGTCCTCATTCAGTGAATGGTTGGGTGGGAGTTTGAAAGCCAAATCCCCTTGCTCTCAAGTGAGGTTTACACTCCAGAGCTCCCCAAGTAATCAGTGGAGACCTGGACCTTGCTCACAGCTGAAATTTTGTTTGGTCTCTTCCCCTTTCCTATACTGATTGTCTCCCATTTCCTGAACTGAATTCTCATTCCAGGATCCGTTTCTAGGATACCCAATGTAAGACACAAATTTGTCCATCTGCTTTCTGGTCCGCTATTCTCCCTGCCCCACTCTATTGCTCCTTCCTTGTCCATGTTCTTCCTACACTGACTGAAATTTGCCTTTCCACCGGTTTCTTCCCTTCTGTCTATGAACATGTGGAGTACCCCCTGACTCCTACACAGAGGAAAACTTTCTCCATACCCTACTATCTTCTCAACATCTCTATTATTCCCTTTCCCTTCATTGTCCAAATTTCTGTCACTATAGATGAAATATGCTAGTTCTACATTCTAATTATGTTTCATTTATTTATTTTTTATATTTGGCTTCTGTCTTTACCAATTTCCTGAAATTGATAACAATTAACAATATCACACTGATCATCAACTGCATGTGCTATTCTTTGCTTTAATCTCTCCTCAGCTCTTTACTGCTGGAACACTCTTCTCCCTGGAACTGTTTCCCCTTGACGTCTATGATAAAGTAATTTTCTGAGGGCTTGCAATGGCCACTTTTCTTTCTCTTTGGCCTTATTGTTGATTTTCTTTTTCCTCTCTCTTAATCATTTCATCCCCTAACTATAAGCATTCTTCATTTTTGTCCTTAAACTTCTTTTTTTCTGTACTCTTTTTTGGTCATCTCATTCACTACCATAGTTTATTGCAGAGTCTGAACCATTGGCATAAACCAAAGTGACTTTATATTTATCCAACTCTTGATTCCATATACTCTACTGAATATCTTTTTTCCAGAATAATCCAGGACTTCCAAGACAATCTCAGTCAAAAGAAAAAAAAATGTTAAGGTTAATTTTTCAGGCATAAAAGACTGGCTCTTTCTGAATCCAAACTGATTATCTCATATGTATTTTAAAATTTTTCACTCTCTCCAGCTTTGATCAGAGTCCTGCTGGCCTAAGGACTTACAGTGAGAAAATGACCTTTTCTTTTCTTTACTTCTCTTTTTTTTCCCTCTTCTTTCCCCTTCCCTTCCGTTCTCTTCACTTCTTTTCACTTTCACTTTTCACTTTCCCTTCTTTTCACTTACTGATCTTTTCTATTTATTTTAGTCTCCCCTTTACATATTTGCCTGTAGCTCTCTCCATTATTTGGCTTGAGAGTAAAGAAAGAACCCCCTCCCCCATAAGACTCTGTCTAGGATGGTAACTATTTCTAAGAATTCCCTAATTTAAACAATGCTACAATTTCAATAAACTCTCATTACACTTCTAACCATTGCTTATGTGGAGGCTTTGGGGCCAGAGAGAAGGTTTAGGAGAGAGTCTAGGACCATTTTAATATCCACTTAGGAAAGTAGAGAAGGTGTTTGTGGTAATTTCCTTAATATGTGGAGAATACTATAGTCTATTTTATGGCTCCAAATTATCCCAGCTACCTGTAGGCTCTTCCCTATGTGGCTATACTCTTGCCGATGGCCTTTGCTTTGCCACTACCAATGCTTTGATTATTCTATTTCTTCTTCATATGATATATTTCCTCCCCATCTCAGACATCTCTCTCCTACAAGTCTTCTCTATAAAATCTTGACTAAGCATCACCATTGTTGCTACTACCCTCACTGTGATTACCTACTCTGACTATACGTCATCTCTTTTTTCTTAAAACGCAGTGTAACTTTATAAAGATCTTAGAGAAATTAGGTTAACATGAGATTTAGAATGAGGTTTAGGCTTGAGTCCTACTGATCTAGGCTTTTTAAACCTGAAACTGAATCTCACGTTACAATATGAGACTATGACTTTAACTGAAACTGTTTAAACAGAAAACTCATTGTGAACAGAAGCAGCATCTGATTTTTATATCATCATACTTCACAGTGCCTCCTAGTGTCTTTCACACTGTAAGCAGTCCTATTTTGTCAAGATGTACTGAACTGAAGGCTGAAGAAGAGATGGAGATGCCCTGACATGACCTTGCACCCAGCGTGCTGCACTCATAAATGTTTTTTTAATAAACTGACAGAAAGCAGCGTATATGTGGGTCCCTTTGCCTGATGTTCTCAATCATCCTAGAGAGGAGTAGGTATGTTTTTCTGCTAAGATGACTGTGGAGTTATAAAATATACTTAAAGAGAAGAAGACCTGGAACAACAACTTGAGGTCCTACACTATGTTTCAACAAAAAAATAAATAAATGCATAAATAAAAAAGAAAACTACAGATTGGCAAGCAGCAGCAGCAAGGGGTCTGCTAAACTGAACTGCATGAATCTATAATAGGCCAGGCACAAGACACGCTCGATCATACAAATGAAGTGTTGGGCTTATTATAAATACAAGGGGAAGAAATTCTTTATTAGAAACAAACTCATTTCCTATGTATCTCTGGGATTTTATAACATTCAAATTATATTTGTTCCTACCATTAGAATAATTATCCACAATAGAGCAATTGATCAAGTTTTCTCTATTGAGGCTATAATGATTTATTGCTTGATTATAAATTACAATTTAAAAAGAGATTTTTAAAGTACTATCACATTTCCAAAAGTGCATTTTTATTTTTAAGTTTATGAGTGTGATATGGACATATTCAATTGAGTCATGTGTTATAGTCTTGGAATTAAACAGAAGCACACCCTTCCCTCACAGTCTTAAGATGTAATGGCATACACGTGGTTGTAGGCAAGGGCCTCTACAGGGGAAGGGGACATCAGACTCAAGTCAAAATTATTTTATAAGCTTCTTCTCCTAATTTTTTTAAAATATTTTATTTATTTGACAGAGAGAAATCACAACTAGGCAGAGAGGCAGGCAGAGAGAGAGAGGAGGAAGCAGGCTCCCTGTGGAGCAGAGAACCCGATGTAGAGCTTGATCCCAGGACCCTGGGATCATGACCTGAGCCAAAGGCAGAGGCTTTAACCCACTGAGCCACCCAGGCACCCCTCTTCTCCTAATTTTTTTCCAGCATTTTCTCATTATGGCTTATCTTCTCTTTTACTTATACTTCTGATTTTTTAAATTTTCATATCAGTTTTATCCTAAAACTGTTAAAACTGTTTCCTTGTATTTTGATATTTTTGGTTATTAATTTTTGTAATGTTTTCCAATACATATGTATATGTGTGATATGTTACACACACATGCATACATTGTAGCATGACTTTTGAGTTTAGAGAAACCTAACTCTCCCACATATCAATTTGAAAGCAGAGTAATATTTAAAATAGCTGACTCAGTCTCCTTATCTGTTAAATAGAGGAAATAATACAACTTTGGGTTTGTTGTGAGCTTTTAAATATACTAAAAGGGTAACAGAATTCCTGGTATATTAGATATAGCGTATATGAGAGAGATACCAAAGATCATACCAAGTGTTTTTTTTGTTGTCGTTGTTTTGTTTTTTTGCTTTTAATTTTATTTATTTATTTGACAGACAAAGATCAAGGCAAGAGAGGCAGGCAGAGAGAGAGGGGGAAGCAGGCTTCCCACTGAGCAGAAAGCCTGATGCAGGGCTCGATCCCATGACCCTGGAATCATGACCCGAGCTGAAGGCAAAGGCTTAACCCACTGAGCCACTCAGGTGCCCCCATACCAAGTGTTTTGACCTAAGCAACTGAAGTAACAGGACAGGCATCAACTAATGGAGGACTCATAATTGTAGAGAAAGATTCAGTTCTGTTTTGAACCTGTTAAGGTTAAGATTTCTGGTGGATCTTCTTTTGGTTATCTATTGCTTCTAGCAAACCTGTCGAAATTTAAAGGCTTAAAACAACAGTAACTTACTTACTTCTGCATTTGCAATTTAGTAAGAGCTCAGTAGGAACCATTCATTCCTTCTTCACATCTACTGTGGTGCCACCAAGGTGGAGGTGACATAACAGCTAGGGACTGGAATCATTTACATTCACTCACTCAACATATCTAGCAATTGGTACTGTCTCTCAGCTCAGACCTTAGCTAGGGTTGTTAGCTGAAACACCTACACTGGCCCCTTCCTGGTGTACCTTGGCTTCCTCACAGCAGAGTGGGTAGTTTCTAAGAATGTCCAAAGATAACCATGTAGAAGTTTTCTTTTCCCTTATGATACAGCCTCAGATTTTACATAGTATCACTTCCATAATAGTCAGAGATCCACCCAAATTCAAGCACATGGAAAAGATGCTCCACTTCTCTGTTTGGAAGTGTCAATATCACATTTTAAGGAGAGCGTGTGAAATGGCAGATATCATTGTAATCATCTTGGAAAATAAAATCTGCCACAGATCTGTTAGAAGAAGTAGTACGTAACATAAAAATCTAGAGTTTAGAGTGAGGTGGGTCTTGCTTTCAACATTTTACAGTCTTTAACATTTAGGTGGGATGAGACTACTGAAGAGAGAACGACACCAAGGACTGAGCTCTGGAGAACTCCAAAATTAAGGTGTAGAAGAGAAAATGAACAAAGAAAGAAGAGAGTGTTGGAATGACTACTGAAATGGAAAAATCAAGAGAATTGGTTTCCTTCTTCCTCACAATGTCTCTTTGAAATTCACTGAAATTCACTTTCTCAAGATCTGTCCTAGTAATAGAATCTGAGTTTGTTGAGAAACTGAGTTTGTTGTATATATTGTTAGGTCTGGGACCTCATGCAAGCCCATGTAATGAGACATAACTTGTTAAGTATGTCAAAATAATATCTTCCCTCTGTCTATTGACTGATTGAAGAATGTGCATGTAATCCATTTCTGATTAAGGGATAACAAAGAAATTGATGTAAAGATGTTTTTCTTCCCAAATATGATCCAGCAAGGAAAAGCTTTTTTTATCCTCTCCCTTTTCAAGTGTAAACAAACTCCTTGATGATATATCAAGCATGTTGCAACAGTGAGTCCAAGACATGAAGTCTTAGACAGAATATAACATAGTAAAGATAAGAGTTGGAAAAAAAATAGAAAAACTCCAAAAATTTACACTCAAAATTTTTGCATCCAAGAGCATTCTTAACCAATGCAAGTTTTTTTTTTTAAATTTTACAACATAATCTTAGTCAGAAGTGTGACAAATTGCAGGTGTTACTTCACATTCCTATATTAATTTTCTTTGTTTCCTTTTTCACTGTACTAATACAATGACTTAATTCTATAACATTTGTCAAGAAACTGAAACAAATGAAGATATTGGAAAAACAACATACAACCTATAACAAATAAGAAAGTTTGTAGACTTTCACAAGAGCCAATTTGATGTTTTACATAGATTGACTTAATTCTAAATCAGCATCATGTTATCTAATACACCATGGTTCACTTTCCCATCCCTCCAAAAAGAAGAGGAGTTCTGTTAACGTAAAAACATCCACTCTTTAAAAACCAACAAAAAACTCTGAAATCAAATCATACTAGCAATGAAAGAAACGTGGTGGTGGCAAGTTATATAAAGTTTTATAATAGGATAACTTTGATATCACTGATTAAGAGAAAAATAGTTATCAGTCTGCATTTTATTCTTTACCAGCCACTGTACTAATGACTGGGGATAGAGAAATAAACCAAATGCACATGACTATTCTCCTCACAGCGCAGTGAAGAATGGAGACATCATCCAGTCCAGAGAAAAAACAGAGGTACTAGGCAAATAAATATAAGTAAATAAGCAAATATTAGTGCATGGGATTCAGAACAAAAAATAAAAGTAATGAAAGTACTAGGTACTTTGGTGTCACAGAATAGAACAATCTAATCTGTTCACAAAGCCAGGGAAGGATAAACAAAATTTAGCAAAGTAAAAATAGGAAGGAAAACACTGCCGATAAAAGAAAGAGGTTGTTCAAAGGGTAGGAATAGAAAAGAACAGAAGTATCTGAAAATATTTTTAAAACTATGTAGTCCAACAGAGACTGAGATATCACAAAGTGGCAGTAGCAGGAGTATGAGCCTGAGTCTTTACATAAGGCCTGATTAAGAAGGATCACAACAGAGGTGCCTGGCGGCTCAGTTGGTTGAGCATCTGACACTTGACTGCTGCTCAGTTCGTGATCTCAGGGTCCTGGTCTCAAGGCCGTGAGATTGTGCCCCACATCGATCCCTGACCCGTGCACCGGAACCTCACATGGGTCTCCTCACTCAGCACAGAGTCTGCTTGTCCCTCTCCCTTTGTTCCTGGCCCACCTGCTCATGCTCTCTCTAAAATAATTAAATAAATAACAAATAAATAAATAAGATACTAAAAAAATTAAAGACGGATCACAACAGAAATTTGGGCTTTACACAAAAGTCAATGGGGATCCCTCGAAAGGATTTAAGCAAGATTTATTTTAAAGGAAAAAAATTCACTATAACCTTTAATGATGTTAGGAGATGAACTGGGAAATTGCTGCAGTGTTGTATGTGTAAGACAAGAACAGATTTAATTAAAGTGGGAATTGCAAAGATGGAGAGTAGTAGATTGATAATATTTAGAGAAGAAACATTAATAGAACTTGATGGCAGATTGAATTCATTTTAATTTTAGGTATGCAAAGTTTGAGCATCTATGAAACATCTAAATGGAAAAATGGAGATGTCAAAAAGGCAGGTAGACATTTATCTGGAACTCAAGGGGAAAAAAATGCAAAGTTTGGGATGAACATGTTGTCTTAGCAATCACAGACTTATAAATGGAAATTGAAGCTTTAGAAATATTGAAGAAGGAGGTTGGATATTAATCACTCATCAAGTAAGTGAATACCCATTTTGTAAACAGTTGTAGGGTAGACCTTTAAATTGAGAATCCAGAAACATGTTGGTATACTTACTTGGATTTACACATACATTAAAGAACTGTGTAATAAATATGACCTCATCAAATATATTCTAAAATATACATCACAGAGTGAAAATAAACTTTTCTTTTTTTGCTTAGGTAGAAAACTGAGTTTCATTTCAAATACTATGAGTAAAAATAAATATTAATATGAACATCTGGATTTTTTAAATGAAACTTATGAAAACTCACTTAAAACTCAAGATATATGTAAAGCTTAAAATTACCCTTTCTCTGGGTGCACAGCTATAGCTCTTGGTTGATCCAGGCCTTGGGAAATAATTACATAACGGAAAGAGCCATTGAGTCTTGCAACTTCAATTAAGTTGAAACCATGATCTGTCCAATATATGTTACCTAGGAGAAACACAGGTGTGTTTATAATATGGTTGTAAGAAAGAAAAGTATTATTATTTATGGCTAAAATTAACTTTCTAAGCATTTGCATAACTATCAAGAAATCATATACTTCCTATTTTTTTAATGTGTACATTTCCTAAGCAGAAAGTTGTAAATAAACTAATATGCAAATACTTCCCAATCTCATGCATCTGTGGTTTAAACTATATAATGATACATTTATATGCTAAAAATAAATTGAAACTTCTTTCACCTAAAGAAGGGATCTATTTTAACTTTCTACTGACTCCAGGCAAAAGAGAACTTCTAACACTTTTGTTTACCTGCCTCATGGTTCCCAGGAGATTTGGGCAAAGTTAACACTACATAATCTACTTCTGCATAAAAACACTGGTCTAAAGACTCAAAAGCATTAGAAAGAATGAAGCCAAGAGCAAAAGAGACTATTTATCCCTGTGGCTAGAAGTACAAAAAAAAATTATTGTGAGTTGGAAACAGAATTTTTATGAAGGAGATTGAGATCCTAACAGAATCGGTAGGAAATGAGAACAGAAAAAAACATGGATTATACCAGCAATCCAGTCAATAGCTATCCCCTCCACTCTTCCCAAGCCATTGGTAATGATATCTTCTTTCCAAGTCTGATCTCTTTTAGCTCGGCTAATTTTATTGAAGCCCATGTCTGTCCAGTAGATGGTATCATTTTCTATGAATAAGACAGAAAGAAAAAAAAAGCAAAAAACATACACATACACTATAAAAGATATCAATGTATGTATTAGGATCACATTGTATTAGTATTTTGGGGGTTATCATCCTGGGTATACTAGGGTATAGATATTCTTCAGGACAATTTACTAACACAAATAGCAAGAAAGTTATTAAAACAACATGAAAGAACCTAATCAAATGGTTTTTTAAAAGTACTTTTGAAATACATGTGGAAATGACCTATCACATCCTTGATTATTTTTTCTTCATTTTTCTACTCATTTAACTCGAAAAATACTTATCTCACATTACTTTGCAACCCTGATGTCAAACCATGCTATTTTGGACCACAGTTTTTCACTTCACACCTATACCTGTGTCTGAGTTCTCTAAATATAAAAAGAATACTACTGGAGGTAATCAACAAAGTCTTAAAGTAGAGAGAGAACGGAAAGAAACATAAGAGCATTTCAACTATATCAAGAGTGTTTTAAGCATAAGGTCATTCAAAATGTATAAAGTCTTAAAAATGCCCTAGCATTCAATTATTCCTTCTGAGGTACTAGTTTCTCAAATGTCAAATACAAACCCCTTACATTATTTTTCAAACTCTGATTGTACAAATGGGCTTAAGAATACTTGAAAAATGGCTCTATGCTATCGCAGAGTCTTTAAATAACAGTGCTTTTTGAATATTTGAATGAAAAATGTGTCTAAAGATTCTAAATGAAATATATTATATGTGCATGCATATGCATAAAGGGTAGCGATTATAGACCAATGATTTTAAATATAGCCACCAGAAAGACACTGGGGACAAATCATTAAATAATAAATTTGCCACCAACTAAGTAAGTTTTTGTGTTGTGACCTACGTGGCCATTTGAAGAACAAATCCTTTAAGACCAATATAATTTCCCTCTGGCACAGTGACAGACTATGGAAATAAAGAAAAAGCAATTAGTATAATAAAGCCATTTATCAGTAAGCTTTGAGATTCCATTTCAAGTATAATATAGTCTAAATTCTTTTGCCTAATTGGAAAAAGATTCCAAATCCTCTTGTTCTCAAGAATGGTAAGTCAAATATATAATTGTTTGAAGCAGAGAAGATACCATTTTCAAATATTTATCTGGAAATCAAGAACTTGTTTGGTTTTCCCAATTTTGTTAAAGTATTAGTTAACATTTGAAAGAGTGAATCAGTGAACAATAAACATTATTTTTGCATCAATACTAAGCATTATGTCAAATCCAAATTCTCTTCTGCAAATGTTAGACCCATGTATCTAACTGCCTTTTTTGTATCTCCACTTTTATGTAGAGAAGACAATCTTGGTATACAAAAGATAAATTCTGGATTTCTACATGAAACACTCTTCTCTTGTAGTCTTCCACATTGCAACTCCATAAGCCATGACGGTATGATGGATGATATCTCCATCCTCTGTTTCTTGGGCCAAAAACCTCATATTATCCTTGAATACTTTTTCTCAAACTTCACATCTAATCCATCACCCATATACTGTAGTGTTCAATCTATTACAAAGTATTTTTGGTTCTTCTAATTCTTTCAAATCATATCCATCATCTAACTACTTTTCACACTCTCTACTACTTACAGTGCAATCCAAACTACTATTAACTCTTGCCTGAAGCACAGTTGGTTCTTGAACAACCCAAATTTGAACTATGTAGGCCCATCATACATTTTTTTCTTTTTTTTTAAGATTTTATTTATTTATTTGACAGATAGAGATCACAAGTAGACAAAGAGGCAGGCAGAGAGAGGGGGAAGCAGGCTCCCTGCTGAGCAGAGAGCCCTATGCGGGGCTCAATCCCAGGACCCTGAGATCATGACCTAAGCCGAAAGCAGAGGCTTAACCCACTGGGCCACCTAGCTGCTCCCACGTTTTTTGGGTTTTGTTTTTGTTTTTGTTTTTTTTTTCAGTAAATATACTGAACAATATTTATATAGTCACAGACAGACATTTTATCCTGTAGGCAGATGATGTAAATTTACAGCATCAATAAACTCAATAAAGTACTTTAAATGTATTTCTCTAATTATTTTGTTAGTAACATTTTCTTTATCTAGCCTGCTTTATTCTAAGTATACAGTATATAATACATAGAACATACATACAAAATATGTGTTAAGCAACTGTTTATGTTATTGGTAAGGCTTCTAGTCAACAGTAGGTTCTTAGAGGTTAAGTTTTGGGGGAGTCAAAAGTTATATGCAGATTTTCAACTGCATAGGGGTCTGTTCCTTTAACCCTCACATTGTCCAAGGTCAACTATATTGAAAATAGCTTTCTAACTTTTTGCCCAGCTTCATTTCTGCCTCAGTACTCCCCTTTCTTTCCTAGTCCTTTCTTTACTTAGGGGCCATTGTTACCCTTTCAAAAAGTAAACAAGATCATTTCTCTCCTCTCCACTCAAGCTCTCTAGTCATTTCATCCAAGACACAATTAAAGTTTCTTCCCATTACCTTCATAATCTACCCACATCCTTCAACCTTCTCTCACTTCACATCCTTCCATTCTCACCCTCACTCATTATCTCTGGTTACAGACTTTCTCTTCCTAACAGAAACCAAATACTATGAGTCTAAGTTCTTCACATTACTCCTTTTGTTTGGGAGCTCTTTTCTCAGATATCTGCATACCTCTGTCTTAGCTCAAATATCCCCTCCTTCTTGCTGAAACTTTCTCTGGCTACTCTGTAAAAAATTATTTCCTTGACATGCTCTACCCAACTCATCAAACCTATTTTTGTCCTTAGCATTTATTACTGTCAAACCCTGTGAGGGTCGAGACTTTACTTTGTTCACTGCTTTATCCCTGGCACCTAGAAAAATAATATCTGACACGCAGTAAGCTCAAAGTAAACTTTTGTTGAATAATGAATGAATGGGATGTGCTATGCAAAGACTGGCTGAAGGAGATATGGGGAAGACACAGAGTTTATCATGAGAAACTTTATAAGCTCAATGAGAAGAAGGTATGCTTCTTTTTGGTATTTTTTGGTATTTTTTGAAAAAAAATGACTAATAATTCACAATACTGGAATATGAGCAGCATATACGTATTGTAGGCAAGTAATCTTGCAAGAGTTCAAAGAAAATATTCACAACAATCTTCACAAATAATAGGAAGAAATACCCTATTTTGTATGGGAGTCTTACTTTTGAATTACCCTGTAATAACTCTGCCAGGCTGCAAACTCCTATTTCATATAACCGAGAAACATTCTTCTTCACAAACACCACTACAGTTGGCATATACTTTTGTTATTATATTGAGCTGAAATCAGGGCTTTGCATTTCTTCTTAGAAACAGACCATGAGAAGGTTGTCTAGGTGGCTCAGTTAGTTAGTGTCCAACACTTGATTTTGACTCAGGTCATGATCTCAGGATCCTGGGATTGAGGGCCACTTTGGGCTGTACACTCAGCTTGGAGACTGCTTGGAATTCTTTCTCCCTCTCCCTCTGCCCCTCCCCCCACTCATGCCCATTCTCTCTGAATAAATAAGTAAACAAACCCTTAAAAAAAATAAAGAATCAGACTCTGAGATAATTCATAGGTAGGGGCTGCAACTGACCCAATTTTTACCAATGTAGTCACATGCACTGTGGATACTTCATGAATATTCATTTTGTGGGTAATAGATTAATTTGTAACACTGAGGTTATCTCTAAATGGTCAAGTCCACTAGGTCAAAGCACTGAGGAACTGAAAAGTTTCCTTGTATTATTTCTATTAGATATTTTGGGAGATTAGTGAGCAAATCAATCTTGTGGTGACTCAGTGTGGTGGACTTAAACAACAGAATTAAATCAGTCATTCATATCCAAATTTCTTTGTTATCAATTCTTTCACATACATATTCAGACCTACACATTTTATATTGAGCAAGTTCACTAATACATAAGAATATGTTTTCTTAAAAAAATGTATTTTCTAATATATGGGAATATTTGCAAAATAAACAAATTATGTCAAGACTATCTTAATTAAGAATAAAATCAGACTGAAAGATGATAAAATTTTACAACAAACAGTGAAGATAGAAAATGGAAATACATATAAATATAGAAAGGGAAGAAAAGACTATCATAACTGTGTCCTGATACTTACTCCAAAACACATTTTTTAACTTTAATTATCCTTATTCAACACATTCTTATAGAATATTTAGTGTGTGTTGAACATTATTATAGGCTTAGGAGTTTGGTGGTGAACATGATAGACAGTCCTTATAATCACAGAGTTCACTTCTGGAATTAAATTAAAAATATACTATCTTGAGACATATAGTAATTGGTAATGTATAAAATAATCATAGGATTGGAAAATAGAATTTGTAATTTAAGGTAATAACAATTATAATTAGCTCCCCACAGATATAATAAGACACATAGGATATTGGTAACTATTTTCAAGGATTACATATAGAGAGATTGGAGGCCAGCTATTGTGCATTGTAACTACAGTCAGAATTAAAAGAAAAACTGCATACCGTTATAATGATACTAGTCTGTAAAATAAGGGAGAAGGTTATTGATGCTGAGAAAAGTTAAACTTTTTGAGTTAAGCTGAAGTGCTGACCATCTACAGAACTAGATTATGCACAGTCCTGTCTGAAAATAGGAAATAAGAAATATAAATCTCTTAAAGGCCTTTCATTCCTATTTTTATTATGTTTATACTAATATATAATAACATATATTAGTATATATATAATAACATATATTAGTATATATATTTATTTTATTATAAAATAATGTATTATAAAATATTATTATAGAATAAAATTTTATATTGATATAAGTTATAAAATTTTATTTTCTATTTTTATGATTAATGAACACTTGTTATTTATTGTGAATACACTTGTCTCCATGTTAGCTTGGGTTATTGGGTCCTTTGTAGAAAATTCAAAGTCCTGTTTCCCCACCTAAACTGAGATACTATTTCAGGAAACACCATACCAAAATAAAAATTAAAAAAAAAAAGAGGGGCGCCTGGGTGGCTCAGTGGGTTAAAGCCTCTGCTTTCGGCTCAGGTCATGATCCCAGGGTCCTGGGATCGAGCCCCACGTCGGGCTCTCTGCTCCGCGGAGAGCCCGCTTCCTCCTCTCTCTCTGACTGTCTCCCTGTCTACTTGTGATTTCTGTCTGTCACATAAATGAATGAAATCTTAAAAAAAAAAAAAAAAAAAAAAAAGATAAAATATAATGTATAAGGTTACCATGCTTCCCTCTCCTAATGAAAAAGTCACCAACACACCAGGAAGATAACAGACTAGATTGCAAAGGGTCTAGGGCTGGGATCTTAACATTGAGTGTCCCACCGTTTCCCATGAGACTTTCACAAAATTACTTTGTCTCTCTTGACCTCAGTTTCCTCACATATGAATATGAATATACAAATAGAAAGACAGAGATATACAGATATAAGTAAAAGAAGGTAAAATCTAGATAACTTTTAGGGTTCCTTTTAACACTTGATGCTCTAATGTTAAGATTTAATTTTTGGTTGCACTTTAAAGGAATATAGTATCTCAAAGTTCTGCCCAGTTTTAACTATTACATAGATTTTCCTTTTGCTCTGTAATTTTTTTCTCATTTTAACTAGCTTTGTTGTCTGGAGCTAAAAAGAACAAAGCATACGATTTTTCCCAGAGCATGCTACTAATGGTTATGAAACCACATTTATTTTTTTTAAGATTTTATTTATTCACTTGACAGAGAGAGATCACAACTAACAGAGAGGCAGGCAGAGAGAGAGAGGGAAGCAGGCTCCCTGCTGAGCAGAGAGCCCGATGCAGGACTTGATCCCAGGACCCTGAGACCATGACCTGAGCCGAAGGCAGCAGCTTAACCCACTGAACCACCCAGGCACCCCACATTTATTTTTTTAACTACAGACCTTCGCACTTATCCTACTAAATGCTACCCTGTTACATTTGATCAGTGATCTTGTCAATTGTCATATTTTTAAAAAATCATGTTATCCAATTGCTCCTTTTTGTGATACCACAATTTGATAAGTATATCTTTATTCAACTATATCTTTATTCAAGGTAATAAGAAATATGTTGAACAGAATCAAAAATATACTTTTGGCATACCACTTTCTGCTGCAATTGCAACTCCACCATTCTTTCATTATGGCTGATACAACCACAAAGAACTCCTACCACAGATCAAGAGGCAAGAAATTCTCAAGATTCTCCCCTTTCCAGGAATCAGTCTGTGCTAATCTACTCTGGTTGAGAGTGCTTACCTTAGGAGGTAAGGGGCAAATGACTGGCTTCAACTAAGGAATAGCTTTAGAATGTGTTATTATTAAAAAGTAGAGGGGGGGCGCCTGGGTGGCTCAGTGAGTTAAAGCCCCTGCCTTCCAATAAATAAATTAAAGGAAAAAAAAAAAAAAAAAAAGCCTCTGCCTTCCGCTCAGGTCATGATCCCAGGGTCCTGGGATAGAGCTCCACATCTGGCTCTCTGCTCAGCGGGGAGCCTGCTTACCCCTCTCTCTCTCTGCCTGCCTCTCTGCCTACTTGTGATCTCTCCCTGTCAAATAAAAAAATAAATCTTTAAAAAAATAAATAAAAAAAAAGTAGAGGGGAGCTTACTATTTTAGTTTCCTCCTCAATTACCAGGTTTTTATTTTATTTTTTCCTGCACCAGTGTTGAATATGTCTGAGAGGTGAAAAATTACAGCGAAGCCAAGAAAAATACTGGCTTTTTGGATGAGTCTTTTACAAATATTATAATATTTTTGTAAAAGATCTATATCTTAGCGCTTTGATCACCCATCACCAGGCTTTAGTCTTTTATTTTGTCTAGAATTCTAAAAGGTAAAGTAAGTATAACAAATATAATCTCAACTTCGGTAAAAATGGTGACATCCAACCTTAATTCTGAGAACACCAGAACACTGAAAGACTGTAAGTGTTCCTGGCTCCTATTGTAATTGTTTCTATTATCTTGCAAATAAGAGCCAGTGCTGTGAGGATCAGGAAAACAAAACAAAACAAAAACAAACAAACAAACAAAAAAAACCCGTGAAGATGGAAAGGGTTTGTGAGCTGTTAGCTATCAGAATACAAGGAACTATAAAGAAAATGGGAGAGACAGAAGTAAGGGAAGAAAGGAAGGAAGGGTAGTGAGCTTCTATTTTATCATTTGCATAGCCACTCCATATGCTAATATGACTTAACAGAGAATATTAGAGATATAAGAAAAGTAAGAGAAACTGAGGCATTCTGAAAATGAACTTTTAAAAATGGTATAATCAGTGCTTGTGGAACAAGTTTCTTCTGTCATCTTTTATCAGTACATTGCTGATAAATTTGAGCCATTTTTTCACACTATGTATAAATGTGGCTATATTTTGAATCTAGCAGCTACTGTGAGAAAGACAACTGGATGGCAAAAAATATATTGTCATGGTTAGCGAAGCTACAAAAATTAGAAGGTACCCCACAATTTATTTTTAAAAATCTTACTATAGATTTCCTTTTCCCTTAATTAAAACAAAACCAAAAACCTCTAACATAAACAAATCCTTCTAAAAGGATCTGAGTTTGGTCATTAGATCTGGTAATGTGGATGGATTCTAATACCTAGTACCTAATTCCTAACGTAATAATTTGGTAAATGACAACAATGGAAGCTCAGAATCTGGTTGACCTTTAGGAGGTTTACTTTTCCCAGGTTTATAAATTAATAAAATTATAGACATTTTATTGAAAACAAGAATCTTTAGTAATACGTTCCACTAGTACCTTCTTAGAGTTTACGAAGAACTTGTTTAGAAAGTCAAGTTAGATCCACAACACAAAGAATTACTTAAGGACAGTTCCAAATTGTGAGTACTAAAATTTGCAAATTTGTTTAGCTTAATTTATTTGCCAATGTCTTTTGTTCCCATCTTGTTGGACCCATTATACTGTATCCCACACGTTAAAAATAAAGACATTTATGCTCACTCCCAAAAGCACGTGCTAACTTATGGGAAATTCTATGTAAAGTAAGCCTTGGTTTCTTGATAAACTTCAGGCTTGGGTTCAGAGAATGTTTTATCTATGACTATTCTTTCTTGGGATCAGAAAGAACAATATCCTTCACCCATCTCCTCCAACCATCAGTTTTTACTTGGACTTTAATTATTTACCATCACTTTCAGATGAGCTGGTTACCTACACTTTTCCCCTTTGAGGTAAAAAATATAAGGTTTCTAGGAGGCTTTTACTGTCATTTATCAGCAGTGACCTTAAAAGGGAGGCCCAGAAATTCAACTGTTTCTCTATTTACAAAGTCTGCCTTAAGACATGCAATTCATTAATTCCTCTAGCTTAGTTAACATAATGATTTCCAAATGGATTTCATTCTAAAACTTCTACACATATGACGGTTACCTCCAATCCAAACCCTACTTTTTGTTCTTTTGGAAATCATCTTGTAATTTTTGGGAAGAAGAGACTTTCTCACATCACTTCTACATTTTCCAGTCATCATATATCTAAATACTGTTTTTTTGAGCTTGGTATTTGTCAGTCATTTCAACACAGATACTGGATTCAGCCCCTTCTCTGATCCACTTCTTATAACCCCACCCACACATGAAATATAAATAATATAGCAGAATTTATGGAAGCATGGGATTGAGGGATAAATTATAACAACATAAAAAACTTCAAACTGGAAATTAGATACCTTATTCTAGAAAGTGCTCTGGTCATACCCACCAGAGGTGATTTTTCAGTGGCAGCCCTGGCCTCACACCTTATTGCAAACTGCTTTCCTCTGATCTCATCTCAATTTATCATTCCCTCCCCTTTCAGATTACTGAGTCTCCAAAAACAGACCCTCTATAACTATTGTCCCCAACCTCAGCAACAGGTTTGCCTTCACACAGTTCAAACTCAATACTCCTCTAATGGCTGTCCAGTAGAATTGCCTAGAGAAATTAAAAAAAAAAACAAAACTCAAGATAATGATTCACCTCAGTGATTTTTAAGTTGCTTAGTCTGCGATAGCGTGCTGGTTGAGAATTACCAGCTAACACATCAAAAGCACAGAAAAGGAGAAAAACACTTGTTAGTCAACAGGATCTAAGGTCTTGTGAAGGAAATTGCTATTGTAAAATGCTACCCTGACCTCATTACAATCTCTTTGCTATTAATGGCTCACAACTGAAGGCATTTTCAAAGAGAAAAGAATGCCATATCCAGAACATCATATCTGGGATTTTTTTTTCCTTTTTCCCCAGGTGGAGGAGACCTTTAAATTGGGGGGGGGGATATATGTGTGTGTGTGTGTGTGTGTGTGTGTGTGTGTGTGTGTGTGTGTGTGTGTACATATATAAAATATTTTATATAAAATAATTTATTATTTTATATATACATATGGATGTATTTTTAAATTTGTTGATTCTGATGAGACAGGAAAATTGAAGGGACTCCATTAAAAAAGCATTTGTAGTTTATTTGTTTTCTCTTTGCTCCAGGTTCTATTCTTGCTAAAGTCTGCACCCCCACCCCACTTTACACATGCCTTGTAATGCAAATAGCGTATATCTTCCTGGTAAGGGACAGAGAGAATTCTATCTTTAGAGTCTTCCAGCACAATAGATGACAAATAAGGAGTGACCATAAATGTTCTGTGAGACCACTGACTCCAAACACCTTGACACCAAGACCCCTGGTTTCAGGGGATAAGTGACTTATGAAGGACACCTGGACCATGTCCTTGTTCTGACAAGTTCCTGGATGCCTAATCACCAATAAAAGATTTCAGACCCAAAGCAAAGAGGAGACTCCCTTCTTTCTGTCATGAGACTCCCTGACAGTCTGTATCTGCTCTCTCTGTATCTTTAATAGTCTCTGCTTTCACCTCCAGCTGGCTCCAATTTGATTTCCATCTTGCATGGTCCTACAAAAACCCCTCTGTACCCTTGGACCTGGCCTACGTGCATCACATAGGCCCAGATCTGTCAGAAATCACTGCTCTTCAATCTATACCTGAATCAAGCTAAATCAAAAGGCAACTCAGGGAGATTACTTTGCGTGGATCCTTCTCCATTCTCAATAAGCTGGCTTTTATTGAACTATGTATGATATGTCCTTTGCCACACATACGTATTCTTTGCTTTATTTTTCTTTTAAATTATATAGACCTTGCGAGCCCTGGAATTGATTGTATTCCTGACTTTGTACTGGTTATTAGAAATACAAAAATTGTATTTGCTGCCAACTTTCAGCAAAAATACACATTTTTACAGCATACAGTTTATCTCTAGTTTCGTATTACTTTTTCCCCTTTTTTCTTAGCAGTCATTCCCTCACATCTTAATTGTTAATCTTACTGCCATTCCCACATTTTTTAGTACATGCAGTAATGTTTAGAATAAGATGAGATATATCTATATCTATCTATACATATGTGTGTGTGTGTATATATATATATTTTTTTTTAAGATTTATTTTGTTTATTTGAGAGAGAGTAAGAGAGAGCATGCACACAGGGGAGAAGGAGAAGACTCTTGGTCAAGCAGAGAGTCCAATGTGGGGCTCAATCCCAGGACCCTGAGACCATGACCTGAGCCAAAGGTAGGCACTTAACTGGCTGAGCCACACAGGTGCCCCGGATATATGTTTTTATAATTTATCAAATCATACTTTATACATAAGTGACATCAGAGTCAGTCGGCTATATACACTGTAGGGAATGGCTACACATTGTCTAAGACAATGGAAGAAAATGTTAAAATGATGATTTCTTACTTATTTTTCTCATCTTTTAGGAATTTCTATTTTAGTGTATATTTAATGCAGGGATAATATATTCTTTACAAGTAAATAATTCCTAATAAAGTAATAAATAAAAATTTGTATCTAAATGAAATCTCTTCATTTCTAAATGAAATCTCTTCTTGTTTAACTAGTAGTTATACGATGAGAAAGAAAGACTTGCTACTACTAGTGTGCCTGCTACTTTCCAATCACGCCCCATTTTTTTTTTTTATTTTCAGAAAGGAATTTTAATTAATTAATTTATTTTTTCAGCATAACAGTATTCATTGTTTTTGCACAACACCCAGTGCTCCATGCAATACGTGCCCTCCCTATTACCCACCACCTGGTTCCCCCAACCTCCCACCCCCGCCCCTTCAAAACCCTCAGGTTGTTTTTCAGAGTCCATAGTCTCTTATGGTTCGCCTCCCCTTCCAATTTCCCTCAACTTCCTTCTCCTCTTTTTTTTTTTTCCATTTTATTTATTTTTTCAGCGTAACAGTATTCATTGTTTTTGCACAACACCCAGTGCTCCATGCAAAACGTGCCCTCCCCATTACCCACCACCTGTTCCCCCAACCTCCCATCACGCCCCATTTTTGACATGCTCTGTGCCACGACACACCAGCTGAGACCACTGGAGCCTACTGAGTGCTATGGAAATTGAGAGGAAAGCAAGGTCTGTCAAGGTCATCAGAAAAGACTTCAGGGGAGCAGTGAGGCTTTCACTGCTCCTCGAAGACAGGGTAGCATTTGGATTCACATTTGGAGAAATGCACAATATGGTTTACTAAAGAATCAATTTAATAAGTGTAGTCATCTTCATAATAATAGGAGAGATGACAAGAGCATTTCAGGAAGACTGGGAAGCAAAAACTGTGATGACAGCCAATTGTGAATCCATCAGATACCTAGGTACAGATACAAATTAAGTTTTACTTCCTATTCTTTTCTAACATTGAAACCATTTCTTTAAACACTTTACAGGTTAATAAGGACCCAAGTTCTCAGTATTTCATATTAAAAGGATTCAATAATAAAGTGCTAATGAATTACATTTGTTTCCTTCATTTTGAGAAAGGCAAATCAATACAAACGCTAATGGGCAATTTTCTTAGAGCAACAAATCACTAAAGAACTCCATCCTTGTGAGTAAATAAAATAAAATCTGCAGACTTCAAAGGTTTTAGATATCTTAATCCCCTTAAGGTACAATGTTATGAAACCTTAGATAATGTACATTCTCTTTTAAATTACTCCTTTATCAAATAAGAAATACATGCCTGTCTAGCTTTTGTGTCCTGAATGGAATTTGCATTAAACATACTTATTATAAAAGCAATTCCATTTTCAGGTTTTGAACTGTTTCCTCTCACGGTAACAAAAAGAATCTTTCACATTTTCTTAAGCATTGACTGTTTTTTCTCTTCAAAGCATTTGCACCGTGCTGTTTTTCACATGCATTAAGTAAGTTCTCACAGCCCTTGTGTTCCTAATTTTGACTTTCAGGTAGCACATGAGAACTAAAATGTGCTGTCACAGTCTCATCAGCTTCAGAATAGAAGGGGTCCAATTGTAGCTCCAAGGAGAAATTGTTTTAATTTATTCTACTTTAGATTTTCAAAGCTAAGCTATAAAATTGAGACAGCATGTTGAATAGATATGTCTTCAGGGGACACCTACTCAGACATTTCTTCAGGAAACCATCAACCCATTTCAGAAAACAATGCCATCTGATTTCACTTTTATTTTTGAATAGGGAAAGACAAAAAAACTGGTTCCTCAAATACTTGGTCTCTATGTTATGCCTCAAATTAGTCAATCAGACAAAGACGGAGTGTATACCTTAAAAACAGAGGTTTTCTCAGCAAATATATTTGTGTGTGTGTTTATGTGTGTGTGTGTGTGTGTAAATTTTTTTTTTCATTACCACCTCTGGTGAAAAATTACCTTAAGTTTACTGAAGACAGGAATGCAACATAATAAGTAAAAGCTTGGATACTATGTTCTGAATTTAAAATCTTAGCTGGACTACTTAGTGACTCTATGACATGGGCAGGTTACTTAATCTTTCTGTTCAGTTTCCAAGTATACAAATAGGTAATGATAGACATACCAGGAAGAGTAAACAAATCAATCTTTGTTAGAGCACTTAATGTCTAGTACATAATATAATAAACCATCAACTATTAAAATTTAAAAACACAAAAAATAATATAATAAAATAAAAAGTATAACAAGTAACCAATTCGGTAATTTTATATGTCCTTGAAGTTTTAATGTGGTCTTAGTTTAACATACAATCATCTTTATAAATTTAAAACTATAGAGAAAATATTTTACTATTTTATTTGCAAAAGAAGGAAAAAACTATTATTAATTAATCACATCAAGGAAACAAGAGATAGAAAAAAATAAACAGACATTGCTATATATCCACTCACCATCTATGAATTTTTTTATTAAAAATTAACTGATTTGGATGCACATTTTTATTTTTACATTTTACATTTTACATTTTATTTTTATTAAAAATTAACATTGATTTGGATGTGGCATCTCACATTTTCAGTAAAGCAAAGTTAACTTTACTATGAAAAGTTAGACACAGAAAATTTACCCTAAGAATTACTTGCAATTATCAGTGTTTGTTGTACTAATATATATATATATTATTTTTTTAGGACAGGAGGAAGTTCTTATTAACCATTAAGAAATCTATAAAATTTTTCCTCAATTGGTGTTTTAAATGCCTATGAATATTATTTAAATCATATGTGACAAAAAGATATAAAAATCTTACATGATTATTTTCTAGTTTGATTTTGACTATTGAATTGTAGCTAACATGATAATAAAACATAGTCTATAAATGTGTACTGCTCAGACTTTCAGAAACAATGATTCTTTTCATGAACAAATTCCTGCTAAAAATAGAAAAAAAAATATAACTTGATAATTTTTGAGAGCTATATGCATTATGGGAGATGACCAAGAAGCCTCCTTCAGTCTTCCCAGAGAATCAATCACCTTCTTGTAAGTTCTTGGTAGCCATATGCATTACCTATCCTTCCTTAGTGAATTACAATTGTTTCTCAACCTATATTGGGAGTACATTAAAAGAAGGCTATATATTCTCCTCCTAGTCAGCTCCAAAGAAGCTGGTGTAATGCTTCGGACTGCATAGATACAAAAGCTGACTGAATGAATGACTGAGCATGGCTGTCGTCACTCTTACTATCCAAAAGTCAATTCAACCTGTCAGAAGATAAACCCATCAAAGCTGCCCTCAATCTCCTCCTTTACCTGTGCTCTCTCACTTGATGGGAGAAACAATATTCATCACCCAAACTAAAGACTTGAGAGTTATCATGGATTCTTTCTGTATCTATTTACCTTACCCCCACACCCAATCAATTACTAAGTTCTGCATATTTTAACTACTTCTTCTTCATTTTTTAAATCTGCATATAGCACTACAGTTTTATTCAGGTTCTCAACATCCTTCTTCTGATGTACTGACAGCTTCCTAAATGGTCTCCCTTCCTGTAATTTTATTATCCTCCTAGCCATTCTCACAACTATCAGGGTGACTTAGCTAAAATGCAAAACAGATTTTATCACTGTTCATAATTCTAGGTTTCCTATGACCCAAGATGTAGATCAGATTCCTTAGTAAGTCATATAAAGCAACCTATGATCAAAAACAGTAGTCTCCAAACATTTTTGTGGAGTAAAACAATTTGAGTATCTACCCCTAGTGTGTGTGTGTGTGTGTGTGTGTGTGTGTGTGTGTGTGTGTATTTTTTTCATTCATTACACATATATACATACATGAAATATGCACAATATAAGTTTCTAGAGAAACGAAGAAAAACTAAATATAAACAGTTTTAATATTTTCTCCTAACTAATTTATTTATTTACAGGGTGTGTGCTTTATTTGCCTCTTGGAAAAGATTTAGCCCATAAATATTTCCTTGCTTTCGTCTAATAACACCTTCCTGCCTCGGGTTTGACTAGTAGAACCATTCTGTTTGCCATTGCCCTCACTAACTGTACACACACCCATCGTATAATTTCTCACTTCTATGCCTTTTCTCGTGTCATTTTTCCTGCACCTCTTTCCTAAGATTCCATTATTCAGATGTTAAGACTCGTGCATTCCTCCTCCAGGAAGCCTTCTTGACTATCCCAGTCTAGGTCATTGTCCTCCTTGGTGCTTTCATAATAATCTGTGCTTATCTCTATAACTGTACTTAATACAGAGTGTTGTACTGCTTACTTTTTACGCATCATGCTTTCCAGTAGACTGAAACTGATTTTTTTTCATCTTGAATCCACAATGTTTCTCTACAGCTTTCTGTATATGATAGTTGAATAAATGTTGATATCCAATGAACAATAATACAAACAGAACAATGCAAAAGGTAAAAAAAAAAAAGTTAAAGCAGAGTATTATCTACACCAAAAAATGGTAAGATAAGAATTGTTGAGAAGAAGCAATTTCATAAGGTAATAATATTTTAGTCAATTATTAGATCAGCTAAAGAATATGTATTGAGTGTCCCAATTTATGAAACTATATTTTCCCTCCTATGGCAAAATATTAAAATCAAATGGCAAGATATAATTATAGTAAGTAACATTTTATAATAAGTTTCATTATATATCAACTATAAGTTAAATGAGCAAAAGATGATTCCAGAAAGTTTAAGGTCAAGAATCAGAACACTTTTTGAAATTCTGAATATTTAAGATTAAAGCATTTGACAAGATGTCACAAAAAGATATAGTATTTGTCTAGGGGCACCTGGGTGGCTCAGTGGGTTAAGCCTCTGCCTTCGGCTCAGGTCGTGATCCCGGGGTCCTGGGATCGAGCCCCACATCGGGCTTTCTGCTCATCGGGGAGCCTGCTTCCTCCTCTCTCTCTCTCTGCCTGCCTCTCTGCCTACTTGTGATCTCTCTCTATCAAATAAATAAATAAAATCTTAAAAAAAAAAGATATAGTATTTGTCTAATATTGTTTAGCACCACTCCATTGTGCAATTATATGATGTCCTGGATTTGCTTGAATCAGATAAGACAAACAGATCATGAATTGAAACAGATGACGGGACACATGGAGCGTTCATCATACTGTACTGTCTACATTTTTATATACGTTCCAAACTTCCCATGGCAAAAGTTTAAAAAGTTTCCAACAGATTGAAAAGAACATCTCATTTTAATTGTCATTACAAATCAAATTCAGCATCTTTTATGGTAGTAAAATATATAAATATTCTCTAATCTTTAACATAACTTGAATGGCCCTGGCGGTATCCTACCCATGCAAGAAACTAAGAAACTCCAACAATTTCAGCAAAATTTTAGCTATACTGACCAAAATATTACCTCTCCCTGCCAAAGAAAGAAAAAAAATCCTTGAAACAAAGAAAGTATTTATATGAACTAGGCTTTGGAGATACATGCTAGAAATAGTCATATTCTTGGTCTCAGCAGAATCAGCAACATGTTTACTAAAAATATAGAGCTTTGAAGCAGCACAGGCAAGGGGGTTGATTTTTCACCTGAATTAGACTATGCTAATGCTGATAAAAGGTTAAAGATTTTATTAGAAAACTGGGATAATTTTTTTAAAAAAATTAATTTTTCAATTTTAATTAAAAATTTTTTTTTAAAAAAATTAAAAGATTCCAATATCACCTTCCATTTTCAGGTAAATTAAGAGATATGTAATTTAATATAAAAATAACAATTATGCAGACTCGCACATTTTAAAAAAATGTAATAAACCCAGGGAGATAAAGGAAAACAAGACTCTTCAAGCTATCTTCATTCAGTGAGAATACAAACTAAATGGTTTTAGAAAGTTTGTGATACAACATCTTAACAAGGGTAGATCAAGGACAAAGACTTACTCTAAAGTAGCTAACTTGAAATATTTTCAATTATCAAAGTGGAGATATAACAATTCTTTTCATTTACATATACTACATATGTGTGTGTTTGTGTAGATGTGAGTATATTCTTTCCTCTTGCTATATTACCTTGAGCTCCAAGCCTCTTAGATTTTAAAAAAAACCATGACAGACTAGTAGATAAATATACATCTGAGTCTACAAAAGGAAATTCTAATTCTTCAGGAAATCTAATGAGTGGACCTGCCTTCTTCCACTGGATTCAGACTGAGTGAGTGCATGCCATGAGTAAGACGTTATTTACAATAACATACAAAGCAAAACATTAACCAATAAATTTTACAATATATGTCTTACTTCATTGTTGTTTTAGCCTAGCTTGTATGAAATTTGAGGAATAAATCAGAGGGCTAAATAATGGAAACTTTTTCCACAAACAGCTGTGCACAAGAAAGTCCTAAGCTTTACTTATAAAAGCCACAAACTAGAAATGTCTTAAAACATTCATTAATGAAAGAATGGATAAACAGGCTATGCTATAGTCACACAATTGGATATGACTGTGTGATAAAAAGAAACACTTTATTAACACATGCAGCAATATGATGATTTCAAAACTATGTCCAGAGAAAGAAAGCAGATGCTAAAGCACACATTCGTAATTCCATTTATATAAAATTATAAAATAGGCAAAACTAACTTATATGATAAAAATCAGATGAGTGATTGTTTCTGAGGATAGACATTAACTAGGCGGGAGCAAGAGAGAGCTTTCGGAAGCAAGAGAAATATTTCATGTCTTGTTATGTATTCATCAAAACTAAACGGAAGGCACACCTAGTGTCTGAGCATTTTACTATGAATAAATTTCACTTAAATACTGAAAAAATTAAAGTATGGAAACATTTGTTTAAAAATCCCCTATGATCATTTTTAAGTAGATTAGTCTGGCTGCATCTAATAAATTTCATCCTAAAACACAGATATGCCTTTGGCATGCAGGACTCTTGGAATACATTTCCCTAACTTTAAGGAAATTATTATATAGAAGAAAATTCATAAGACAATAGACAATAACCCATTGGCAGAAAAGTTCAGTACCAATTGATGGAGCAGACTGAAAACAAGCTCTGAGTACATGCTACTTGAAGGGACAGTTTCGATCATGATGGAGGCATAAATTTGAATCCTACTCTCTAGGAAAATGGAATTATGAAGGTAGTAAATAAATGTATTCAAAGAAGTATAAATTAGAAAGTATACTGAAGAAAATATGTAGAAATTATAGAAATTGAAGAACCACTCAAGATGAGGATGTAGGAAGATCCTGAACTCATTAATGTACCTATGAAACAATTTTCTTGTCAGGAAACTTAACACTGATGACTCATAGATCTGTACCCTTAAGCAAATAATACATTTTATGTTAATAAGACAAACAAACAAAAAACTTAACACCTGGCTGAGTGACAACTACACATCTGGCAAATGAAAAGAAAATCACATCCAAGCAGGCAGGAGACTGTGGGACACAGCTAGCCATATACCACACCTCTGGTGCACAACCCACAATTGAGAAGTAACTCAAAACGTAAAACTTCTCCTTGAGGAGTGAGGGGATTGAAGTCTACATGGGGCACCCCAAATTTTACTTGCACCCTCAAAGTATCTAATGTTGAAAACCAAATGGTCTAGTGTCCTGAGACCCACAAGACCACAGCCATCTAAGAAACGGGTGACATTCTGAGACTCGTGGGCCTCAGGGCCCCATTCCGAGGTAGCTGTTTTGCCCAAACTTAAAGTGAAGGAGCCTCACCTGCTTATATTAAAGTGCTGACCCAAGGGGTAGGGATTTAATTTCACCCTCACCTCTAGGAACCTGCTGGAATACTCTCTAGGGCCAGAGACTGGTAGGCACCTGTATCACCCTAATATGCCCCTATGGTCACATCATCTTTTCTTCTTCATCAAACCTCTCTAGGGGCGCCTGGGTGGTTCAGTGGGCTAAAACCTCTGCCTTTGGCTCAGGTCCTGATCCCAGGATCCTGGGATTGAGCCCCACATCAGGCTCTCTGCTCAGTAAGAAGCCTGCTTCCTACTTTCTCTCTGCCTGCATCTGCCTACCTGTGATTTCTATCTGTCAAATAAATACATAAAATCTTCAAGAAAAAAACAAAAACAAAAACATCTCTCTCTGACTCTCCCTTATAAAGATACTGCGACTATATTTTGGGTCCACCTCAAGATCTTTAAAATATCCCATCTGCAAAGAGCTTACCATATAAAGTAACATTCACATTTTCCAGGGATTAGGACCTGGGGAGGGAGCACGGTTCAATCTCCTACACTAGGGCTACCAGGTATTTGCAAAATAAACTGGCTTACCATTCCTCTCCTTAGTCATGTGTGTTGCCCTATAAGCCTAACAAAGATAGGATTGTTGGAGAGAGGAAGAATATAGGATTTTAAGGACAACCCACTGATGACATTAATAACCCCAGGTACGTCCTGGTGTCTGAATGAGCAGCTGGACCTTTGGCATGTTTCAGGAGATGTTTCAGCATCTGCTCATGGCTGACAGAAGAAAACAAAACAAAACACAACACAACACAACAAAACAAAACAAAAAACAGTTTCCAAGGATGGCCAGTCCTTATTAAGAATGATATTTCAGGGGAGAGCGAGAGGGAGTATTCTCTTCCCTAGAAGGAAGCTTTTTGCACACATCTGGTGTCCTGATTTCTGTGTCTGCTGCACAGAGGATACATTTTGATCACCTGTCTCTAGTAGCCAGGGAAGCTTGTGATCCTGGTCCCATGTTGCTATAAAATGGGGAAGCCACTATAGAAAACAGTATGGGCATTCATCAAAAATGAAAAAAAGAACTACCATATGACCCAACAACTCCACTTCTAGGTATTTATTCCAAGAAAACAAAAGGCTAACAAAAAGATACATGTATCCCCATGTTCCTTACAGCACTATTTATAATAGCCACAAAAACAACCAAGTGCCCATCACTGGGTTAATGGAGAAAAAAGATGTGAGATAGATAGATAGGTAGATGACAGATGGATAGATAGATGATAGATAGATAGATAGATAGATGGATGTTGTGGTACCTGTATGGTATCTAATGGTATCTATATCTAAATATATGATGGACTATTACTCAGCCATAAAAAAAGAATGAAATCTTGTCATTTGCAACAACATAGATGGACCTTGAGGGCATTATGCTAAATGAAGTAAGTCAGACAGATATGAAACATACCAAATACTGTATAATTTCTCTTATATGTGGAGGAAAAAAAGAAAGGAAAGAGGGAGGGAGGGAAGAAAGAAGTAAAGAAAGAAAAGTTAGGGGAAAAAAAAGACTGGATTTCCTTGGAGAACTTGGAGAGAAGGTAGATTGTTAAGAGAAGAGCAATGTGCTCAGAGATACATGAATGAGGATAGAACAGATGCTTTATTGTGGTAAATACAGAGATAACTATGTATTCTTGTCTTAATGGTGCATCTCAACTTGCCTGTATAGTTTTCTTGCAAGTGAATTTTATAATTTTCTCAGGAAAGAAAAAGAGATTGTAATGAGACTCTAGGAAAGGGAAAGATTACATCCATTTGTAAACTGCACTTGGAAGAAGCTTTGAGAATGTCACATAACGGAACACGCTATTTACCAGAACATAAGAGAGTGACAGAACAGTCAGAAATCAGGTTTGAAAGATGTTTTTGATTTGTATAAAAGTGTAGTTTATTTGTTGTTATGAAAAGATGGTTTTAGTACTAAGAGTTTAGGATTTTATTTGATGATGATGATGATGATGATACAGTCATAGCTAGCTTGACCAACTGTCAGTTTGCCCAGTACTCTCCTTGTCTTAGCACTAAAAGTTCTATGTCCCAGAAAACCCCTCAATACTGAAAATGAGGTTGTCTCTAATTTCAGATTGCATAACTGAAAGATGGGCCCAGCTGCTGTGTTCTGGATCTACCACCATGCTGTGCGAAGGCTGCTCTTAGTTAGGGACTGCGTGAGGTAGGGGTATTAAAGTAGTCTCATTCCTGCAACATGTGGAACTCCTTTGATGGGCAACTTTGGCTCTCTGTCAGCCTTCCTAAAACTTTACTGAAACTACACCAGTCTAAGACTTTTCCTACCTAGCCTCCCTTCCTTCTCTGTTTCACATAAGTTAGATCTGCATTGTAATCTGACAACTCTTCTCATTTTTTCCCTCTCAGGTTGTTCTTAAATAAGGCTTTTGCATATCTAATCCTGTCTTGACTCTGTTTCTCAGAGGATCCAAACTAGTACAAGCGGTGTAGGAGTAGTCTGAGAAAATAAATGGTAAGATGTGGGTATGGGTCTGGCTTACTCTCTACACAACAAAGAGGACATGTCCCTGAGGATACATGGTGCATGGATAGTTTCCAGCACATGATGTTCAGGTGCTAAAATTTTCATGAAAAGTGACCTGAGAAAAATTTTGTTAAAAGGGAAATATCCTTGGAAGGGCAATGATGCATGCGTTTATAAAATATGGAAGAAAAAATGACTACAAAGATATCAGAGTTGGCTAGTGACTGCTACATTGTAATGACACTCTAAAGAGGAATAATGAAAAGCTGAGAGCTATTTATAAACAATTAAAACTGAATGTGAAGGTCAATATGGGGAAACTACAAAGGGACAGTAGAAGAGTAGACACAGCTGAGCAACAAACAGAAACTGTAAGATTTAGATCTACAAAGCTCCAGAGTTGTCTAAATGCTTAGCAAAGACAGGTCTGCTATGCTAAAATCAGAGACCTGGTTCTTAAGACCTGGGAACGTGAAATATGGATGAGGATGGTGGATATTCCTAAAGGTGCTGATTCCTGGACTATCCCCTTAGACTCACAGTTTGCAAAGGTTGTCCAATTCCTCCTAGTAAACACTAGCACCTTCTTGTGCTGAAAGATGTTGCAGAAATACTTTACCTGTGAGGCAAAATGTACCACCTCAAGAGGTGTACTCAGTTTTTCTGGTTGCTAGGCTGACAACTACGGGTAAATCTCAATACAATCTAGCTAGAGGGATTGCTGAGTCTCATAAAGGAGGAAAGAGATTATACACTAAAGGAACTGTAAGGAATAGTTAGCGTGATGACCAGGGACCAGAGAAGAATCCCTGAAATTGGATTTTGATGGTACTTGATCAAGAAGGGCTAGACTAGAAGATAGATAAATAAGGATTCTTTTGCTTTGAGGTACTTTCCCAGTATACTGACAGTATTTAATACTCTGGCAAGAAGCCAGGGAGGGGGACACAATCTTTGTGAAGGTAGCTCTTAAGGCATGGAGAAATTATGCCATCCTCCATGTAGAAACACTTTATGATGTTTCAGATGACGCAAAAATAAGAAGATGAGAAAAGGAAGTCGACATTGAGAAATAGATTTTATAAAGAAAGAAAACCCACCAAAGGATCTCAGAGGACACACACCAAAGCTGATGGCAGTGTAATAGTGACAGGGGAACCATCACCACCAAGAAATTCCAGTACTCGAGGTGGGGGGAACTTATAGCCCACAAGGATGTTGCTTAACATTTACAACCCCAAAAAGTACATTAATAGAGAAGCAAAAACTAAGCAGTGGTTGTCCCACTGAAAGTCATGATGCTTTGCTCATATATCTAACCTGAACTAATCTTCATATCCAGAACCTATTGATTAAAAAAGTAGCCAAATCTCCAAAACCCTGCAACACTGTGTCAGTTATACAACTATGATAATCCTCCCAGAGGGACCTACAAACAAACATTTACTTGAGTGACTCGATATTGGAGAAAGGGAAATACCCAGATAACTTGATTATTAGACATGGTGTTTAAGTTGACATTGATACATCATCATTGATCCCTTGAGGTGGGGCTTAAACAGACCAGGTAATAAGTGAAGTTCTGACTAAATTCTGATTCACTGTAGCCCACTGAGTCCATAGACCCACTCAGGAGTCATTTTCTTAGTTCCAGAAAATATAATTGAAATTGATATACCTAGGAATTTAATAAACATCGACATCGGGTTTGCTGCCTCTGGAATAAGAGCTATCACAGTGGGAAAGGCCTAGTGGAATGTTTCCAAAAATATATATCTCCATCCTCTCCCTATACAACCTGAGTGGTCACCATTAAAGATAAGAAACGGTCTCAATTATGCTTCTGCTCACTTTGGCAGTCTTGCCCCTGCAGAATGATTATAGACTACCACAGTCTTAACCAAATGGTAGCCCCAGTTGTAGCCACTATGCCAGTTGAGGTATTATTACTAGAGCAGATTAATACAGCCTCAAGCACATGGTATGCAGCTATTGATCTGGCAAATGTATTGCTTTCAATTCAATTTAAAAGAAGGATGAGATAAAGTTTTATTCACATTTGATAGAGGACAATATTTATTTATGGTTTTTCCTCAGGACCATGTTAATTTTCTTACCCCCTGGTCAAAAACCCATATTCAATATTGTCTGGAGAGATGTGAAATCTGGACCACTAGACATTACAGAGAATACATTAACCCACTGTATCAAATACATCAAACTTCTCAGAATGAACAAGTGGTGGCTAGGATGCTGGAAGCACTGGGAAAACACATGGGCACCTGAGGGTTGGAGATAAACCCTGTAAAGATTCAGAGACAGCATTTTAATGATGTTTTTATGAGCCCAATGGTCAACAGCATGCCAAAGTTAAAGACAAAGTTCAGGACAAATCATTGCATCTTGATATCCTTACTATAAAGGAAGAATAGTACTTGGTAAGCCTCTTCAGATTCAGAAGATAACATATTCATTCCATGCCAAAGACTATTGTTCTAGCTCATTTCCTAGGGGACATGGCAAACTCCTAGCATTGAGTGTGATGCAGAGCAGTAAAGAACTCTGCAGTAGGTCTAGGCTATGATGCCAGCAGCTGTGGCATTTGGACAGTTGTGTTTTCATTTTCATTTGTTTCCATGTATTTTTTTTAATTCTTCTTCAATTTCCTGGTTGACCCATTTATTCTTTAGTAGGATGCTCTTTTTTTTTTTTTTTTTTTTTTAGTAGGATGCTCTTTAGCCTCCATGTATTTGAGCTCTTTCCAACTGTCCTCTTGTGGTTGAGTTCTATTTTTAAACCATTGTGGTCTGAAAACATGCAGGAAATGATCCCTGTCTTTTTTTTTTTTTTAAATATTTTATTTATTTGACAGAGAGAAATCACAAGTAGGCAGAGAGGCAGGCAGAGAGAGAGGAGGAAGCAGGCTCCCCACGGAGCAGAGAGCCCAATGTGGGGCTCGATCCCAGGACCCTGGGATCATGACCTGAGCCGAAGGCAGAGGCTTTAACCCACTGAGCCACCCAGGTGCCCCGATCCCTGTCTTTTGGTACTGGTTGAGACCTGATTTGTGACCCCATGATGTGATCTGTTCTGGAGAATGTCTCCTGTGCACTAGAGAAGAATGTGTCTTCTGTTGCTTTGGGATGGAATGTTCTGAATATAACTGTGAAGTCAATCTGGTTCAGTGTGTCATTCAAGGCTATTTCCTTTTGATCTTTTACTTAGATGATCTGTCCATTTCAGTAAGGGGGGAGGGTATTAAAGTTCCTTATTATTATTGTATTACTGTTGATGTGTTTCTTTGATTTTGTTATTAATAGGTTTGTATAATTGGCTACTACCATGTTAGGAGCATAGATATTTAAAATTGTTAGATCTTGTTGGACAGACCTTTTAAGCATGATACAGTGTCCTTTCAATCTCTTATTATAGTTTTAGGCTTAATATCTAATTTGTCTGATATAAGGATTGCCACCCAAGCTTTCTTTTGATGTCCATTAGCATGGCAATATTTTTTCCCCAACCCCTCACTTTAAATATGCAGGTGTCTTTGGGTGGAAAATGAGTCTCTTGCAGACAGTATATCCATAGGTCTTCTTTTTTTTAATCCATTCTGATACCCTGTGTCTCTTGATTGGGACATTTAGCCCATTCACATTCTGGGTAAGTATTGAAAGATATGACTTTAGTCCCACTGTATTCCCTGTAAGGTGACTGTTACTGTATATTGTCTCTGTTCCTTTCTGGTCTATGTTACTTTTATGAGTATTTTATTACTCTCTTTGCTTAAAAGATCCCTTTCAATATTTCCTGTAAGGCTGGTTTAGTGTTTGCAAATTCCTTTAATTTTTGTTTGTCCTGGAAGGTTTTTATTTCTACTTCTATTTTTCAACTAGTATTTTTATAATCATGATTCTGAACTCTAGTTCTGACATTTCACTGATGTCTGTATTGATTAGGTCCCTAGCAGTCAGTACTGTCTCTTGGGTTTTTTTTTGTTTTGTTTTGTTTTGTTTTTGTTTTTGTTTTGTTTTTGTTTTGTTTTGTTTTTTGAAGTGAGTTTTTCCACTTTGTCATTTTGTCCAGAGAAGTATAGATGAATGAAAGAACAAAATGCTAAAAGGGCAACAATGACCTCAGAAAAATATACACTAAACAAATCAGAAGAGAATGGAAACCCGGGGAAAAAGAAGGGGAAAAAAATGATCAGGCTAAGTAAATAGAAGAGAGCCACATAATTGATTTTGGGTGTATTTTGGTCAGTTAGGAGAAACTGTTTCCCAAAATTTTAAAGAAAAAAAATTAATATATATATACAAAAATAAGGGTAAATATGATGAAAGAATGGAATGTGATTATAAAGATGAAAATGTAAAAAAGGTTTTAAAAAAAGGAATTGATAAGCTAAGAAGCTGGTGGAAAAAAGAAAGAAAAAAGTTAAAAAAAAAAAGAGAGAGAGAGAATATGATCAGATGGGAGACTAAAACAATGCCATACACTAGATTTAAGGTATATTCCAGTCTCTTAGAAGAAACTGTATCCCAAATTTTTAAAAAAGAAAAAACATATATATGCAAAAAATAAGGTTAAATACAATGAGGGGATAGAATATGACTATAAAAATAAAAATTAAAGATGTTTTTTAAAAGGTGTTAATAAGATGTTGGTTAAAATAGGAAGAGAAGGGGCACCTGGGTGGCTCAGTGGGTTAAATAAAGGCTCTGCCTTCGGCTCAGGTCATGATCCCAGAGTCCTGGGATCGAACCCCGCATTGGGCTCTCTGCTCAGCAGGGAGCCTGCTTCCTCCTCTCCCTCTCTCTGTCTGCCTCTCTGCCTACTTGTGATCTCTGTCTGTCAAATAAATAAATAAAATCTTTTAAAAAAAATAGGAAGAGGAAAAATTCAAAGAAAAGAAGAAAATGTGAAGAAACTTTTTTTAAAATTTAACTTTGAAGAACTAAGTAATCATGGGGGAAAAGCCATGAATTCTATGTGCTGTGTTCCTCTAGTGCTGGTGTTTTGCAGTTCTCACTGATCAGTGAACTTGGTCTTCACTGGATGTTCTTTCTGATCTTCTGAGGGAGGGGTCTGTTGCCCCTGTGATTCTCAAATATCTTTGTTGGAAGAAGAATTGCACTGCCCTTGTCAGGGGCCGGGGTAAGTAATCTGCTTGGGTTTGCTCTTGGTAGCTTTTGTTCGCTGAAAGATTTCTCTACAGCTTTGGAGGACAAGAATGAAAATAGCAGCCTCCCAATCTCCAGACCTCTAGGGGCTCAGAGTTGGGGCCCCACTCCTCAGTCAATTCCAAATGCAGTCAATTCCTCCTTTCCCCTGGTCTCCAGCTGCTCTCTGAGCTCATCTGGCTTGTGACCGAGGGTTTCTATCTCTGGTGCACAGCCACATCTGGAGTCTCTACACCCACCAGATTCTTGCAGCATGCTCCCATGCCACTCCTCCCAGTGGAGGAAGGGAGTCCCTGGATCTGCCACTTGTGGGGTCCCTGCTCAAGGAGTAGTGGCCAGATTGTGCCTTGGATCATGGCTTATGGCAACCCTGAACTGAGAGCCTACTCCTTGGCTCTGTCTTTGCAGCCAGCTTCCCCATTCCAATACCTGGGAACTCTGCCACACTCAGGGACCCTCAGTATTTCTGTGACCCCACAGTTCCTAAGACTACACTGACTTAGGGAGGGCTCAACCCCTGACTTGGCCACTGGAGTGACATCCCTCCTTAGAACAGACTTCTAAAACTTCTGCTTTTGTGCTCTACTTCTCTATCACTTGCCGCAAGCTGGCTAAAGGAGGTCCTGGCCCTCCTCCGCAGTCTATCTTCCTGTATATCACCTTGGATTCACTTCACCACTTGTCCTACCTTCCAGAAAGTGGTCACTTTTCTGTTCATAGAATTGCTGCTATTCTTTTTTTTTTTTTTTTTTTTCAATCTCCTGTTGAGTTTGTAGGTGTTCAGAATGCTTTGATAAATATCTAGCTGAATTTCTGGGACCAGACAAAATTTAGATCTCCTACTCCTCTACCATCTTGCTCTTCCTTCCAGCCTTGGCATTTGGGTAATATGACATAGCAGACCTGATGGGTGTCAGTGGTCAGAACAGTGTGGAGCTTATGAAGCCTCAGCAAGGGAATCCCAACACTGGCATCTAAGATTCTGCAGCAAAGCCATGGCATCTGCACCAGAGAATTACATATCCTTTGAGAAAAAGCTCCTGACAGGTTTCTGGACCTTGGAAGAAAACAGAATACTTGACTCTGAAGCTCCAAGTTACCATGGATCTGGAACTAACCATCATGAGTTTTCCTTATACCCACATCTATGTAGAGGTTCCAATCAAGAAAAGAAGGAAAACAAACAAACAAAAAAACAAAACAAAACAAAAACTTAGTTTGTCTTAGGGATCATTCTGCTTAATATATGTGAACAAGATAAACATGAATTAAAGTTGCTTTCAAAAGTAGGCCTTAAAGTGAGTAGGGGGGGGGAACCTTTCCTAGGGGTAGAATTGTGAGCAGTATACCAAATTATTCACCTTGTGTGAAAGAAGTAGCCTGAAGTACTCATGTATATAGATTCTGAAGTAGTGGCCCGTGGCCAAGCCATATGTCGTGGAACTGGAAAGAAAATAATTAGAACATTAAAGTTTAGTAGATCTACAGGAACACAAGGATGCCCAATCTTGCCACTCTTGTTCAACACAGTACTAGAAGTCCTAGCAACAACAATCAGACAACAAAGAGAAATAAAATGTATTCAAATTGGCAATGAAAAGTCAAACTCTCTCTTTGCAGATGACATGATACTTCATATGGAAAACCCAAAAGACTCCACCCTCAAATTACTAGAACTCATGCAGCAATTCAGTAATGTGGCAGGATACAAAAATCAATGTATAACAATCAGTTGCTTTCTTATACACTAACAATAAAAATACATGAAGGGAAATGAGAGAATTGATTCCATTTACTATAGCACCAAGAGCCATAAGATACCTGATAATAAACCTAACCAAAGAGGTAAAGGATCTGTACTCAAGGAACTACAGAACACTTATGAAAGAAATTGAAGACACAAAAAGATGGAAAAGCATTCCATGCTCATGGATTGAAAGAATAATCTATACTTTCAATGCCATCCTGATTCAAAATTCCACCGGCATTTTTGAAAGAGCTGGAACAAACAATCCTAAAATTTGTATGGAACCAGAAGAGACCCTAAATTGTTAAGGAAATGTTGAAAAAGAAAAAAAAAAAAAAACTGGGGGCATCACGTTGCCTGATTTCAAGCTTTACTACAAAGCTGTGATTACCAAGACAGCACGGTACTGGCATAAAAACAGGCACATAGACCAGTGGAACAGAGTATAGAGCCCAGATATGGACCCTCAACTCTATGATCAACTACTCTTTGACAAAACAGGAAAAAATATCCAGTGGAAAAAAGACAGTTTCTTCAAGAAATGGTGCTGGGAAAATTGGAGACCTATGTGTAGAAGAATGAAACTCAACCATTCTCTTACACCACACACAAAGATAAACTTGAAATGGATAAAAGACCTCAACATGAGGCAGGAATCTATCAAAATCCTAGAGGAGAACATAGGCAGTAACCTCTTTGACATCAGACACAGCAACTTCTTTCAAGATATGTCTCTGAAGACAAAGGAAACAAAAGCTAAAATGAACTTTTGGGATTTCATCAAGATCAAAAGCTTCTGCACAGCAAAGGTAACAGTCAACAAAGAGGCAAACCACGGAATGGGAAAAGATATTCGTAAATGACACTACAAACAAAGGGCTGATATCCAAGATCTATAAAGAACTCCTCAAACTCAATGCATGCAAAACAGATAATCATATCAAAAAATGGGCAGAAGACATGAAAAGACACTTCTCCAAAGAAGACATACAAAAGGCCGACAGACACATGAAAAAGTTAATCATCATTAGCCATCAGGGAGAGTCAAATCAAAACTACATTGAGATACCACCTTATACCAGTTAGAATGGCCAATATTAACAAGACAGTAAGCAACATGTGTTGGAGAGGATGTGGAGAAAGGGGCACCCTCTAACACTGTTGGTGGGAATGCAAGTTGGTGCAGCCAGTTTGGAGAACAGTTTGGAGATTCCTTAAGAATTTAAAAATAGAGCTTTCCTATGACCCTGCAATTGCACTACTGGGTATTTACCCCAAACATACTGATGTAGTGAAAAAAAAGGGCCATCTGTGCAAAGAGTTTTTACTGTATCTTAATTCCTACATTCACCACAAAAGAAGTACAGATAATCAAAGTGCCTTAGTTTTTTGCTTTAGCTGGGCTTCATCATCTGTCACCCCAGAACTGTGTACACAAACAAAAAGTTCATGGTGACTGAAATAAGAGTTCAGTGACATGGATTTCCACTTATCAAGGCCAAGCTTGCTAATTTTGCCTCTGAACATCCAATCTATCAGTAAGGGAAACAACATCAACTGATCTTCTGGTGGCAATTCAACTACATTAGGCACCTTCTAACCTGGAAGTGTCAGTGCTTCATTCTCTTGAAGACATAGGCCCACTCTAGGTATTGGCTTGCCTTTCTTACTGCAGGCTCTCAGGCAGCACCTCTATACAAAAGCTTATGAAATCCCTAATCCACAGGCATAAATTCTACACAACCTATAATCTCCTCAGATATCCAATTCACAGTGAAAGAGGCGTGTGAGTGGGCCCATGACCATGGGATCCACTGGTTTAATCACATACCACACTATCCAAAAGTAGATGGGGTCTCAATTCTGGGACAAGCTTTTAAAGACTCGGGTGAAACATCAGCTTAGAAGCATCCCTTTCAAGATGACATCCTCAGGTGACAGTATACATTAAATTAGAGACCTCTATATGGTTCTGTATCACCAACAGAGCAATTCAGGCTCTAGAGACTAAAAGATGAAAACAGCAGAGTCCTCACTTTCATTCACTCTCAATGACCCACGGAGGATTCTGTACTTCTCTTCCCTGAAACTTTGGACTCTGTAGGATTGGAGCTTCTGGTTTCCAAAGAGGGCACACTTTTGGCAAAGGGCCACAAGCAAGGGTCCCACTAAACTACAGCCTATGGCTTCTGCCAAGAGAGTTTGTAATTCTTGAGTCTAATAATCAGCAGGTTAAAGAGGACTCACCATACTGGCATACATGACTAACCCTGAGCAGAATAAGGAGGTAGGGCTGCTTTCACATAATGTGGCCAGGGGAGAGTATGTATGGAACCTGAGTGGTCCACTTGGGACCTTCTACCACTCTCTGTGAAAAGATACATGCAGCAATCCAAGTCTGAGAAGGGTTACCAAGGGTTCAAACCCTAGGAAATAAGGTTTGGGTCACAGATCAGCTACCTAGACCTGCCAAAATGATAACTGGGAATGAAGAGCAATTAGAATGGATAGTGGAAGAGGAGGAAGATGGCTATCAACTGTGGCCTGAGATAAACTACAGCTATAAAGTCTTTTAGTCCCACTAACCTCCCTCTTCTAAATTTCCTCACAAGAAGAGAGACCTAAGGGAACTACAAAGTTGTTTCCCAAACCTGTGTAGACACAGATATGTGTGACAAAAGGGGTGCTCTTTGGCAATCTGAACATGCACTTCTCAAATCTCTGCCTACGGGGAGCATCACTGACTGAATCCACCACTGATATAAGGCCCCACTTCCAATAAGATTCACAATGATTGAGTATGACATAAATACTGAGGCAGACACACTCCTGTGAAATGCAAAAGTCCTTCAGATGGCTACTTTGGCTCAATAACTCCCAATCAACCTTGCAAAAAATGTCTTAGAATTGTACTACAGCCTAAGACTTAACCTATCCTACTTTTCTCTCCAGAGGTCAGCGCTATAACACATTCCAACTCAATCTCATCAGTCTCAATCCCCTTTATTACACACAGACACTTTCCCCAATCAACCTCGTACATGCCAAGATATGAATATTTTTAAATGTGGATGAGAGAAGGTACAGAATTTCATGCCCCTTGGACTTTGTCAAAGAGTTCAAACTGGCACAAATAAATACATTGTATTGATCTTCACTATTATCCTCTGTACTGCTCTGTGCTCCTCTTAGAAAATGAAAAAATTAAAAAAAAATGAAAAATAACACACACACACACACACACACACACACACACACACACACACAACAAAACTGGCAACTCGGGCTGCCAATACTGCATCACAGAAATGCTGTGTAGTTAAGTAGCATCTGTCCCTGCTAGGTCATTTCCAATATGGTCTGCCACAGTCAATCCCTACTAGGTCTCCCTCTCTCCCTAACTATTCACACAAGAAAGTTCTCCATCCACTGTTGTCATTTGAGTTTGTGACAATGGCCTAATAATCTCAATAAACTAAGTTGGAAAATTATCTTCTGGGAATGAGATCATAGGATGGGTTGAAGATTTAAGTGACATAGAAAGTGTGGCTACCATAGAGATGGGTATGAAGAAAGAAGACTGTAGGATTTACAGGGACTTGGGGATTTGCAATGCAAGGATATCAGAGGAGCACAGAGTGCAAAGATTTACAGTTCATTAATGAAATACCTGGCTGCAGAATATGGGCTCTGAAAAGAAGCAGAAAAATTATGGAACAAGTACAGTGAAACAAGCAGATGGAGTCAAATCACTAAAAGCTGAAATAAGGACAAAGATTAGGTTCTATGTGGGGTGATAAATACAGAGGGTATATAGAAATGGATATTCCTATTTCTATCTACCTCTCTGGAAGAAAGTACATGGGATTAAATTTATATTTTTCAGTTTGAATAATTACTCCAGATACTGAATTTCCTGTAGTAACTACCAAGTATTCTAATAAAATAGATATTTTAAATGGCTCTAGTAATCATTTCCTATATAATATATTTAAATATTGTATTAGTTTGTTAGGACTGCCATAACAAATACAACAGAATGGATGGCTAAAACTCCAGGACTTTATTTTCTCACACTTCTAGAAGCTGGAAAGTATGAAACTGAGGTGTCAATAAGGGTTGATTTCATTCTCGTACCTCTCCCTTTGACTTATAGATGTCTTCTCCCATTGTCTGTGCATGGTCTTTCCTCTTTTCATAAGGACATGGTTATATTGAATTAAGGCCTAACTATATAACTTCATTTTCCCTTAATTATCTCTTTAAGAGATAATTTCCAAATTTAGTCACATTCTGAGATGCTGAAAGTTAAGACTTCAATATATAAATTTGGGGGGCACATAATTCAGCCTATAATAGGTATCTACTTGTATCTCAGAGCTTTTTTTTTTTTTTTTTTTTAGTCATATAAGAATGGATGATGCTGAAAATGTCTGAATTATTAAAAAAAATTCTAAGTAGGAGCAAGGAGTTGTTTATATATTAGCAATTAACATTATGTTCAATCACCACCATCCTATAAGATATAAGAAAAGGTAGCCTACATGCAAGCCTAGTAGAAGAAATACAATGTCTACTTCATATTTCCAGGGTATGCAGATATTTGAGGAGTCATTTGGCAAATTATAAAATTCATTGTTAGGTATATGCCCAAGAAAAATGAAAACAAATCCCCACACCAAAACTTGCACTTGAATGTTCTTGGAAGTTTTATTTTCAATAGTCAAAAAAGTAGGGGCAACTCAAATGTCTACCAACTGATGAATGGGTTGAAAAATGTGATATATCCATAACATCAAATATAATTCCTCCACACACCAAAAAAGTAAGTGCTGGTATATGTTACAACATGGATGAACATTATGCCAACTGAAGGAATTCAATCATGAGAGACCACACATTATATGATTCTATTTCTATGAACTGTTTGGAATAAGCAAATCTGTGGAGATAGAGAGTAGATTAGTGCTTCCCTTAAGACGGACAAGATGGAAGGACTATGAAAATTACTAATGAACATGAAGTTTCCCTTTAGGTTAATGATGATGTTTTAAAATTCAATATTGGTGATGGTTGCACAACTCTGTGAATATACCCCAAACCGTTGATTTGTTAATTTTTAAACACATGGATTCTATGGCATGTAAATTATATCTATAAAAAGTTGTTAGCTTAAAAAAAAAAAAAAGGAAATCTGAGTTTGAGGAATTAACACAAATGTTGAAAAAAGATTTACAGCCCAAACTTGAAAATAGTCAAAATGTCCAAAAAATTGGAAAAATAAAAAACTACTGTTATTTACATTTTTAATAATGTACTCCTGTCAAAAACAGCATTTACAGTTTATTAATCATAACATAGCAAAGTGTTCATATTAGAATGGTAACCGTGAGGAGCAAGACAAAATCTTATCAATGGTAAGTTCTATTTGTATTTAAAACACATAGTACAAATATCAATATGCCAAAATATGACCCCGCCTTATTTGAAGAACTTAAGAAACAAATGAGCAGGGGTGGCTGGGTGGCTCAATGGGTTAAATCCTCTGCCTTCAGCTCAGGTCATGATCCCAGGGTCCTGGGATTGAGCCCCGCATTGGGCTCCCTGCTCAGCAGGGAGCCTGCTTCCCTTTTTCTCTCCTCCTACTTGTGATCTTTGTCTGTCAAATAAATAAATGAAATCTTAAAACAAAATAAGAAACAAATGAGCAAAGGAAAAAGAGAGGAAGAGAAACCAAGAAACAGACTCTTAACTATAGAGAACAAATTGATAGTTTTCAGAGGGGAAGTAAATGAGGGGGGATGGGAGAAATAGGGGACGGGGATTAAAGAATACACTTATTATGATGAAAAAACAAGACAAGGGGTACGTGGGTGGCTCAGCGTTTAAGCATCTGCCTTTGGCTCAGGCCATGTTCCCCAGGTCCTGGGATTGAGCTCTGTGTCAGGCTCCCTGCTCAGCAGGGAACCTGCTTCTCCCTCTCCCACCTGCTCCTGTTCTCCCTTGTGTTCTCTTTCTTTCTCTCAAATAATTAAATAAAATCTTTAAAAAAAAAGACAAAATGATATAAAGGATTAATATGCCAAAATATAATTAGTTGCTATTTGTGTGATAGTATTAGTGATGATTTTTATTTCAATTTTGTTTCATGTTTTCTAATTTCCCATAATATAAAATTTTAATAAAGAATTTTTAAACAAATAAAAATATTTAATTATAGATTGAGATGTCATCAATAAGTGTTTGTTGAACTAATGACTAATACTTCTCAAATACATTTTAATAATGTTTAACTATTGAACTGGTAGATATCTACTTTTTCATTCAATCATCACTATTTTAAGTTAGTAGGGTTTCACATGAACATTGAGAATAACTGAGTATGCAAATATACTCATTGGTATACTGTATTGAATCTATAAGTTCAATTTGAGCCAAATGAGATAAAAACATCAGTTATTTTATCCCTAAAACAGTATTAAGGGAGAATAGTAAATGGGAAAAAAAGAAGGCTACAGTCACTATTTAAATAAGGTTATTGATAATAATAACTAATAAATTTTAGCTCTTACCTCTACTAATCAGTATAATATATCATAGGTAACACAATTTTTTAATCCTTTTATTCAGAATTTAGAAAATAACTTTTCATGTTAGTTAGAACCCTGAATTACTGTGAAATCATCAGTGTTTTTAGTATTTTAATATTTAATTTGTACAGGAAGTAGCAACCAAAATGGGGTCTCCCTGTCAACATTTGTTTTTCCCTTGAAGAAAAGAACAGATTCTATATGCTCAAACGATGCCAGTCTAATTCTGATTTTGTTCACATAGGTTTTAATGACTATTGACTGAGAAAATAGATGGTTTCTAAACAAGAGCTTATAGGTTGTTACTGTTGAAGCTGTTAATATTAAAATTTGAACAGTCAAAAAGCTGGAAGTAGCCCAGATAAATCATTATTCAGAAGAGTTGGTTTGTTTGTTTTAACTCTTTAAAAGACTCCAGAGCCAGAGAGTCATAATGCTTAAGTAATCTATTCTGGTATTTAATACACTTACAATCAAGTTCCATTTCTGGTTCTATCTGAGTTTTTCCCTACTTAATTTACATCTAGCTCCTCTCATTCAGTCCTCAGTAAAATTAAATAATAGATAAATGAAACAAATAAACTTCTAAGCTAAAGCAATCAACTTTGTTTCTCAACATAGTCCCAGATGAATTCACTGACAGAATATTTTACTCATAGCAAATGATGGGAGATTGGAAGAAGATTTGCATAATTGCTCTTGTGCACCATAGTAGGCATAAAAAACTGGTAATTGTTGCCAACTACTTCAGAGCTCCCTTTCTGGCCACAAATCTCTGTGAAGGAACACTTGATGCAATGCTAGAACTCATTCTAAGCATAGTTAACATCAGTCAACATTTAGCCTGCATTGGTGACAAAAAGGAAAGTAACCACACTAATAATTCTGTTCATGTTACACACCTTCGTATCTCCCAGGGAATCCTAGAGAGGTATAAGAATTTTCTTGAAAGAACTTTTCTTAATGGACTTTTGTGCCAGGGAGTTGTCAGTACAAGATTTAGTGTAAGTTAATATTACATGAAGACTTTCCCAGACACTGGTCACAAACTGTAAAGGGGGTTGTAGGGAGCTGCTAGCTTTTCTTAAAGGATTTAAGCCATAATACAGAAGTTATCCATATGGTAACATCATTGATAACCTGAACCAGCCATCAAAATTTATCTCTTAGACAGTAATATGTGGTGATCATATGGATAAAGCATCTATAATACTTTGAAAAACAGCCCCTAATGTACTACCAACGATCCCCACCACAGGATGTCGAGCCAGCCCCCTTTTAATCCTTTCCCTGTGAGTATGGGCTGTGCCTAGTTGCCAACTTCTAATAAATAGAATGTACCAAATGTGATGAGATATCCTTTCTGAGACTGGGTTACAAAAGGTCTGGCTTTCATTTTGTGTGTGCCATTTCTCATTGTATTGTTCACTAGCTCTCAGGGAAGCTAGCAATCATGTTGTGAATTGCACTGTGGAGAGGCCCACATGATAAGAAACCGAAATCAGTGTTCAGTGAGGAACTGTGACCCCTCTGTCAAATAGCACACAAGGAACTGAATCCTGCCAACACCCATATGAACTTGGAAGCAAACTCTCCCTAGCTGAGCATCCTGAGGAGACTACAACAAGGTGTCTAGCCAACACCTTGATTGAAACCTCATAAACTGACCCGTAGAAACTATAAGATAATAAATGTTTATTGCTTCAAGTTGCTAAATTTCGGTAATTTGTTATGTAGCAATAAATGATACAAATATAGTGGGATAAATTATTTTTGTCTTTCTCCTTCCCCTTCTCCTTTTAGAATGATCATCATTGTTTCTTTTGGTCACCCCTCAGATGAGGCTGTACTAGTGGTCTTCTGTCCCTAAGTTTAGCGGCGGCAATCCTAACCTTGGTGAATATAGCATCATCATTCCCCTAAACTCCAAATCCTGAAACTGTCAAATATCTTTCCCAATCATCACCACAATAGGATTACAATTCTCATTAGAAAATTATCGGGGTTCTGATGTTAGTTACTTCACTACTGGTATTCAATTCATGGTTTATGTCAATCCCAAGGGCAAACACTCAAATGCAAATCCTGAATGAAGAATTTCATTTGGGCATCTTGAAGTAACCAACTCTCCCCTGTATCCATATTTTATCCACAAACCCACTTTCTTCACTGTTAAAATGAAAATACCACGTGCCTCAACAAATTATTTAGAGGAATTAAATGGCATAAATACAAAAATGTTTCCTAACCATATTTGGGCAATGTAGTAAGTGTTCAATAAATGTTAAGGATTGTTTAAATGTTATTTTCATTTTTCTTTCTCCTAAAACTTCCTTCTTCCTAACCCACAGTAGGTTATTAGTTCCAGTTCTAGTCTTTCTACTTTAGCCAAGTCTTTATTCTAAAATTAGTAAGGAATTCATGGAAATAATTAGTTCTTTATTCTTCTCAAATGATCTGCTTACTACATCCAAAATGATCTGCTTACTTACACCTCAAAGGACCTGCTTACTACACTTATTAATTGCTTCTGGTGAAGAAAAAAATCAAATGATAAAAAGAAATAAAAAATCTGTTTATGACTAGTCCAAAATCAATGAAATAACTTTCATTTTTCTCTATTAACTAGAAAATTGTCTACTTGATTAAAAACTAATGATCAATAATCTCAGAAACTGAATCAAAGCCCTTAGTTTTTCTTCTTAAAGAAAGGGTGTCAAAAAGAAAAATAGACTAATATTTTCTTGGTTTTCTTACAATAAGGAAAAAAAAACTTTTTCAAGGTTAAAAGAACTTTTTTAAGGTCACAATTAACAGAGTTAATGGCATCAATGTACTTAAGCTAAAAGGAGACCTCAACATTATCATTTGACCTTACAGCATATCCAGGACTGAGTTTCTGGGAATAAACAGGTAGCAATGTATTATCTAAGAATCAAAGTACAGAGAAATCTGAAAAACGTCCAGAAGACTAACTTATCTAAAAAATACTTTCTTCACATCTCTTTAGTGCTGCTTTAGTTGTATTTATGGTATTGGGTAAGATACTGAGCTTTCCTCAAACAGAGTAAGATAACTTGTACATCTCTTAGCAGCTATTAATAATTTACTGTGAATTAGTATAGCTAGGTCTTTTGAGAATAGGTTTCGTGTTAACTCTGTTTTGATAAGGAAAAGAGCACAGGAATATATTAGAGTATCAAATATAAATGTAGCTCTGCTGAAAAGAATCCTGAGCCACTAAAAAGAAATATAGCAGCATATGTTGACTCAGGAGAGGGAAAAAGAAAGGTGCCCAAACACAGAAATGATGTTTCGTGTGAATATATCTAAAGTTGGTATTGACATGTTTTACTTTCATGAGGAGTGTTAACTGCCCAAGTGAGAAGTTTCCATGAAACTTGCTTCTGTGATTCTCCCAACAACAGAGAGAATAATGTAAATCCCAAATAAGTTGACCAAAGTCTTAATCTTAGCGGGTAATCATTGTGCATCTTCTGAGCTTTTGGTTTCCAGTAACCTCTGGGGAGTTCAGATGTTTGAGAAAGATGTCTGTTTATGTTTTGAGTTCAGAAATTATCCAAAAATGATTTGTGAGATATATACAATAATTTGTTTAACCTATAGTTCCTTATCTATGCATGATACTTGTCTATGAGGGTTGTTGAAGTTTTTGTTTTCTTGTGGTAGTTACTACTTTGCCTCTTGAAAGATATACTGGCCTTGACCGTGTACAAATACATACAAAACGCTCACATGATTTGAAAATACAGTCTTGAAGCTAGTTTGAAATGACAACACAAAATAGTATTGGTTCACTGTCACAAGAACTAGAAAAAAATGAACCAGTCCTAAAAATTCACTTTGTAGCCAAGGAAATTGTTTTCACAAAATTGAAAAAAATGTCCCAAAGCAACAGTATTATATTTAAGCTATTGCTGTTACTGACATAAAAAGAATTCCTTTTATAATTCTACTGTGCTCTTGTTTGGTGACAAAATGGTTACTAAAAATTTTTTGTGAATAGCTGTCTTCTAAGCCTCCGGGGATAGGGAGAGACTCTCACTTGAGTGTCACTTGCTTCAGTTCTTTTTTTTTTTTTTTAAAGATTTTATTTATTTACTTGAGAGAGAGAGAGAGATCACAAGTAGGCAGAGAGGCAGGCAGAGAGAGGTGGGGAAAGCAGGCTCCTTGCTGAGCAGCAAGCCCGATGCAGGGCTCAATCCCAGGACCCTGATATCATGATCTGAGCCAAAGGCAGAGGCTTACCCCACTGAGCCCAGGTGCCCCTACCTGCTTCAATTCTTAAATGGATTAAGGTCACATGATTGAATGATTCAGTATATGAATCAAAATAAAATATGATCTTCTACAAGCACAACGTAGTTTATCAAGTAATACCAACAATGTCCAAATAAAATTTTGTTTCAGTGGTTATATGTATAAGTGTAAAAATTGAGAATAGGATACTTAATTACCATATAACCTCTTGATCTCTCTGGGTTTCAGTTTCCTTATCTGTAACAAGAGGGAATGCTACTACATGGTACCAAATGTTCCTTCTAGTTCTAACATTTAACAATATATGTAAATGTTGTGGAATTATTAATGAGAGATTACTTCATATAAATAGATGACAGTTAAATGTGTAAATGTGGCAACAGTATTTTGTCATACATTCTCTTTCACTTTATTTTATTAATTGACTTTATTTTTTAGAACAGTTTTAGATTCCCAGAAAAACTGAGCAGAAAACTCTCATGTGCTTTTTCCTCTCATACACATGCAGCCTCCCCCACTGCCAAGATCTTACACTGAAGTGGTACATTTGTCACTCCTGATGAACCTAAATTGGTATATCCATAGTTTATATTAGAACCTATAGTTCAGATTAGGGATTACTCTTGGTGTTGTATAGTCCATGGGTTTTAACAGAAGTTAAAACGACAAGTTCTTTCAATGTTTTGTCTTAATGTCCAGATCACTATGTGATGGTGTAAAAAAGCATTAAAACATTCCCCATAGTGAATGCCAAGCAATGGCATCTAAATAATAATTTTTTTTTAATTTTTTTTTTAAAGATTTATTTATTTGACAGATAGAGATCACAGGTAGGCAGAGTGGCAGGCAGAGAGAGAGAGAGGAGGAAGCAGGCTCCCAGCTAAGCAGAGAGCCCGATGCGGGGCTCGATCCCAGGACCCTGGGACCATGACCTGAGCTGAAGGCAGAGGCTTTAACCCGCTGAGCCACCCAGGTGCCCCTAAATAATAATTTTTGATGCTCTCTTAAAAAAACAGAACTAACAAAAATCCAACAGATCATCCACATATGCATTACCTCAGAAACTATTCCTTGTTTATCTTTTTTCTCTATAGAAACTTAGCTATGATATTCTACACCTGGTAGATAGCAATTAACATTTGTTAATATTGAGTTGGATGATTCAAACTTGAACAAAAGAGATAAAAGATGAAAACAGGAATATAAGCTTGAAATTTTCAGATAAATAATCGTTCTTTGAAAGATCTTGTATGTGCCGCTCCACACTGTAAAGTCTCTTTACACTAAATGTGACAACTTTCAAAAAATAATAATAATAATAACTATTCTCTGAATAGAATGTCCTCTGTCTTCAAGCAATATCTTATTATGTGATTATTATAAAAACGCATAAATACCCTCCAGGGAGAGGAGGGGCAGACTGGATAGAGCATCACTTACTGAAGATCACATTGCTAACTGGAGCAATGGGCCTTGTTTTGAAGGAATTTCTCCTAAAACATATTCTTCAAGGCATCAAATTAAATATTCATTCATCAGGAGGAATATGACCCAGTGGGCAAGGATTTTCAAAGTTAATTTTTTTTTCCAGTGGAATGGGACTTTTCCAGTCAAGTGATAAAAATGCTTTGAACATATTAAACCTAGCTACAGGGTCTTCTTTCTCCTGTGGATACTATCCAGAATTGACTCAACTGGTGAAAGAAATCCTTTCACTGCAGAAAACTTTAATTCATTAGGACCAAAACACAGCAGGACTGAAATCTGTTAATCCTCATAAAATGCACAGGTTTGAACAATGTATTTATCCCTGTAAAACTGTGGTAATAAAATCCTATAATGGTTATACTCAAGAAATGATTCTCCTTCACACCATCTCCTTAATGTAAAGAGAAGGTTTTGTTTGATTTGTGGTTGTTTAGAATAAGGATCTACTGTGCCCTTCCATTCTGTCATCTTTATCTTTGATAGATTCCTAAAGTAGGGATTATGTCACAGAAGTGAATGCCCACTAATGAAAGAAGAGGAAATAGAGTATCTGCAAAGAGAACTAATAGTGAAAGAACTTATGATCAGGTAAAACATAACGGCCATGGTGAAAAAGAAAAAAAAAAAAGTTGATGCGCTAAGAACTGGTTTCTCTCCTTTGTTCAGGAGCAATCTAGACATTTGCCTTCCTTCCTCCCTGAAGGGACGTCACTCAACAAAGCCAGAAAACTTATATATTGCATATAATGGTATCATAAATCAAGTGGCTGTCACTTCTTCTGATCCTAATACATTTTCATAAAACCCAATTAGTAAAGGACCAGATTGTGAAATGGACCGAAGCACAAAACGTACACACAGAAGTGGTTGGAGGCTCTTATTATCACCACTGCCATCATCATTGCTAGCATTTTACTTGGTTCCTTATCTATGTACTGTCTGCTGGCCCCTAGGTTTACATTTAATGATTTCAAATAGATGGTGATATTTTTTAATATTTAAATATCTGCTCGGGACGCCTGGGTGGCTCAGTGGGTTATGCCTCTGCCTTCAGCGCAGGCATTATCTCAGGGTCCTGGGATCGAGCCCCGCATCAGGCTCTCTGCTCAGCAGGGAGCCTGCTTCCCCCTCTCTCTCTGCCTGCCTGCCTGCCTCTCTGCCTACTTGTGATCTCTCTCTTGATCTATAAAAAACAAAAACAAAAAAAAATATCTACTCTCCCTACTGTTCATTATCACCATAATTAAGTCCATCTTTACTAGGGAATTTTACTAACCTACTCTCTCTGTACGGGAGAAGTTAAGAAACAACTATTCTATACAGATCACTGAACAGAAAGTATAGTATAGTCAAGAGAACAGAAAAGGAAATCTTCTCTAATTAGAAGCTGAAATACAGCTTCTGGGGCATGTGTGTAAATACATATATATTACATACACACATACATCACATATGTGTATTTTTACAATTTATTACTTTCTATTATTAGGTATCACTACTATTTTCACAGTTCCCATATATATCAGGCACTGGGCCAAGCATTTGCATACATTAATCTTAATATTCGTATATCCCATAAAGTGAGGCAGCTGAGCCTAGGGAATATCATGTAACTTAACATCATGGGGTAGTAAGAGGGTGAACTGGCACCAGAATCCGAGTTGTTGCAAAAGTCTTACCTCTTCCTAATATATGTTTTCCTGGCCCCAGGTCTCCAACCTTCTGATTTCAAAGTAAGTTTTGCATTGCTGTTTTCTGATTAACAATATGGATTTAGATACATTCCTGAACATTCTAATGTTATATGACTATTCTATATGCCTACATCCTTATACATTAAGAAGAAATAGATTTTCTAAAAACAATTTCTTCCTAGGAATTGAATTTAAAAATATGGTAGATATGATATAAAGAACAGAAAGTTTTGACTAACAACCAGGAATTTCTCTGGGGAAAAACTACGTTGATGCAAAATAAGTTTATTATGATATTATTATTGGAAATCTAGAAATAGGGAGAGTACTATTCTCTGCAAATAAAAATATCCTTTGTCGTGGTACATCCTACAAAACTTAACCATTTTGCGGCCACTACAAAGCCTCAGAGAGTGAATTCAATTTATGCAAATAATCAGTTTACCCATAAGAAAAAAAGAGATTTACTAGTGATCTAACCAGGACATTTATACCACCAAATGTTTTAACATCATACCTCACAGAAATTTTCAAATACTTCCAAAAATCATTATGAAGTCTTTAAAAGAACCAAATATGTGATAACAGCTGAAACAAGGGATTATGTGTACTTACTAAAAATATATGCATATATACATGACATCTTTTCAAGAAGTTCAAGTTTTCTTAGTTTTGCACTGACTAAATCATATATGATGAAATTCTAAAGAATAAGATCCATGTAATTAAGAGGGAGGGTAGGTTATGCAGGGTAGGATAGTGAGCCTTCCGTGTATAATGAGGTTTGATCAAACAGCCTTGCTTAATCAAAAATCACATTGTGATTTTGGCAAAATTTACATATTGCTCAACAAAATATACTATATTTGTCTGAATTTCCTTTTAAGAAAGGTCCTTTTTAAAATGTAGGAAGTTTGGCCTGTATATGATTCCAAACATTTGGTACAAAATTTACTTAAGAAAAGTCATCTTTGAAATATTTGTGAAGATCCCCAGTAATTCATTAAATTGTAGCCAGGAATTTCATTAACACATGATTAAACAAAATGTGTTATAGCTGAGGGGGAAAAAAAAAAAGCTTACAACCAGAATTCCACATGCTGAAGTGTAAAGATTTTTTTAAGATTATAAATCAAAGAACTACCTGCTTTTTAACATTAGATAAAATTGCGTCTTCACAAGTACTGAAAAAATACTGTAAACATACATGTACATCTTCAGTACTAAATCCTTAATATGGGAAGCCTATGATTTAGCTCGAGGAGAGGAAGAGAAATTTGCTTTTATAAGTTTAGACCCACAAGTGTAGAATTATGGATCTAAGTATAAATCCAAGAAGCACATCTAATGCTTATACTATATCTGAACTTAGCATTTAGCACACACACACACAAATCACATTTTCTTATAATAAATTGGGCAGTGTCTACCATCAATTTCCAATCAGACATTTATATTAGCTACAGGAAAATGTTAGTGTCTAATCTTTCTTTTAACATTTGCTAAAACAAGAAGGTAAGATAAAATCTGACTCCAAAATAATACATACCATATTCAAAAGTAATTTAAATGGCACATCATTTATAATTATTTACTTATTTGGAATTCATTTGCTACTATCTATATTAGAATAGATAATAATTCTGATAATGTTTTAAATTATATTATGTTTTACATATATAGTCAATCAAAATGTTTTGTATATCTTTATATCTGTAATTGAATAAAAGTAAAAGTGTCATTTAAAAAATTACAAACAAAAATGAAGAAACCAAATGACAATCATGGCATTTTAATGTTCTTGCAGTTCAAACGCTATACTGTAGGAATTTTTACTTGATTTTTTCATGAAAACATATTTAGAACAATTTGTATTAGGCTTAAATATTCATTACTAATTTGCTTTCTTATTCCACATCTTGACTATCAGAGTACAGAGGGAAAGGTTATACTGCCATCAGGCATAATAAATCAAGTGAAAACATCATACATAAATTATGAATAAAAAGCTATTTACCTGCATGGAAATCTATCCCAACAGCAAATGAAGTTCCTGATATAGGCATCAAAGCATCCATTTTGTCACTTGGTTCCAGAGGTATTCCCCTGATTCCTTCATGAACAGAGTACATAAGAAATGACTCTATACCTAATTGGAAAAAGAAAGAAAGAAAGAAAGAAAGAAGAAAGAAAAAAAGAAAAAAGAAAAAAAAAAGCCCCAAGTGAACATTTAAAATTAAAATCATTCTACTAACATTATTTCAAACAGTCTTAATTTTTTTATAAAACATGTTTCTTAGCCTTTTTTAAATTTTTAACTGAATACTACACTTCTGACTAGTTGAAAGGTAGGTAGATTAGTGGCTCTCAAACTTGGGTATGCATCAGAATGTTCTAGAGAACTTGTTAAAACACAGATTACAGAGGTCCCCAACCCAGGGGCCTGATAATTTGAATTTTTGAAAAGTTTCCAGGTAGCGATGGCACTACTGGTCTGGGAACCATACTTTCATAAACACAGAGGCAGATAATTTTGGAAAACATACCTGGCCTCACAACCAAAATTCACCCCCTCTTTTCTAATGCCCAATTATCTTATTGCTTATATATGATAAAAAACTTTGAGAGTATATATGATTTTACATAGTTACAGAGCTGTTAGTTTTCTAATAAAGTTAATCTTCTTAAATCATTTTGAACACTAAAAACATACCAAATACTTAATTTTTGCTAATGCCTTGCTGTTATAGCTTCAAAAGTATGTTCTAAAATATGCACAGACATAAAAGCTGACTACCAGAAGTCTGCATGCTGATACTTATGAATTTTTCTAATACACCACAACATGTTTTTAGGCACATATTTTCTTCTTCTTCTTCTTTTTCTTTTTTAAGATTTATTTACTTGAGAGAGAGAAAGTGGGCACGCACGTTTGGGGGTGGGGACAGAGGGCATGGAGCTGGATGCTCACTAGATTCCATGGTCTTGAGATCACGACCTGAGCCAAAACCAAGGGTCAGAGGCTTAGCTGACTGTTCCACCCAGGCATCCCTGGTTGAAACCTGTTTTTTGGTAAAATTAAGTCATGATCATTGGATAAAAAGATCATTCTAGAATCAAATTTCTTTGGAACTAAGAACAAGAATCTTTAAAACGTGAAATAGGAAGATGGGTGTTTTAGGTTTTAGTTCTTTGGCAATGATCTTTTCTCTCAGCTAAGCAAATCTGAGCCCACTTCTCTTGTATTTTCTTTCAAACAGTTAAAAGAATAACTGAATTCAGATTGAATCGTAGTAGTAACCAGTCACTGCTTTTTACTTCAGCCCTTGCTTATTCAAGTTGAAAGCAGTTTCTACTGGGTTTGGTTAAAAGTTTGATAATAAACTGCAGTTCCGGAAAATAACTAATTATGACCTTTAAAGAATGGTAATACTTAAAACTTTTTAGATAGTAACAATCTTACATATATGAGACTAAGCAGTGAACCATTGTTCTAATAAGACACTAATATTATTTTTTCTATTTCTTAACTAATTTTTGTTGCCTAAAATTTGCATTGATAAAGTAAATGCATCAGAATTAAATTTTCCAAGACCTTATACCTTGACATGACATGCGGTTCTTTTGGAGATAATATCCCACTGTACACATGCAAGTCCTTGTGGTTTCAGATGTTGGTAAACAAAGCTGAGAGCATCCGCCATTATTTAGTTGACAAGAATTGCTGCCTGCATAGGAGGAAAACAAGCAAAAGAAATATTTAAGAAAAATAAAAAGTATCATTCGATAGCAATAATTTGAACAAATATTTATACTTTTGTTGATTTATAAATGCAGCTGCTTCACAGAGGTTAGTATGATGTTTTACTGTCTTGAATAATTTGAAATGGCATATTGCAGTTGAAGTTTGCCCACCGAAAAGAAGTAAATGGAGGTCTGATGTGTGGCATAGTGATTATCCACAGCAATACTATAATTAATTTATAGTATAAATTAAACTTTGATTACAATTCAAAGTTGCTAAGAGACTAGATCTTAATTATTCCCACCACAAAAAAAATGATAATATATGATGTGATAGAGGGGCTAGCTAATGCTAAGGTGGTAATCATATTATAATATACAAATGTATGAAATCAGCCCATTATATACCTTAAACTTATGCAATTTTATATGTCAATTAGATCTCAAAAAATAAATTTTAAAATAAATAATTAAAAACAGTTTTTTAAAAAGCAAATGACAATGCATGAGAAGATTCAGGGCTACAGAAAAGCAAGTGATATTCGTTTGTCATGAATGTTGCCAGACTTGCAATATTTTAAGATCACAGAAACTAGGAAATATTTTATTATGATTTTTATTATGATATTTCATTTCAACTCTATAGTTACTTCCTTTTCAAGAATATTTTATCCAAATGTGTCAAATAAATAGCTGTTAAATTATACTACTAACTCAATGTGAAGATTATGCCATTAAAAGAAAGGAGGTATATATATATATTTAAATAATTTTCAAAGCAAGGAAATAAATTTTGCTATTCCTAGGGACATAATTCTCCCAAAATATATTTAAAACACACCCGTAAGAGTCATCTAATTAATTGGCATATTAATTCTCCTTATTCCTGCGTAGCAGCAATGACAAATATTAGTCAGGTAATCACAGGTAGGCATTCTATAAAGATGTTCCATTGAATTTACTAGGCCCAATGTGCTAATTAAAGCTGGTAGCGTGACGTTAAGAAATTTACAGTCTTATCCAGCAAGTTCATTAAATATCCCATTTTTACAACATTTTTATTATTCGAGGACATGCAGTACCGTTTACTGGATGTTCAAGCTCTAATATGAAGTGCAGTAAATCCAGTGAGAATTACAAAGCGTGATGAAAGTTATATATCAATAGTACTCTATGGAAAATTCAAAATACCAATGCAGCTCATTATTTCTCATCTCCTGAATTCAAAATAGTCTGATGGGATTTAATTGTTCAGTTGAAGCTGTCATGAGTTCTGTCACTTTTGAAGTGTGAAATACTCTCCGCTTGGGAGATTTCCCATCTGGAGACCTACCATACTCTCTGCTCATTTCCTATAGTTACCAGTTCAGTCAATGCTGGACTCCATTCTCTACAAGGCCACATGCTAGGACTAGGGTTGCCCTGTAAAATTATTACTTTTATTTTTATCTCCTATATAAACTAATGAAGGTGAATTGACTTATTTCCTCTTTCCTCAAGCTGACTTATATACTAAGATAAAATTTCAGATCTCTGATTATTTTAATGAGTTACATTTTCAGATTTATAATAATCTATACTGACCTTATACATATTACAGTTTATAGAAAACACATAAACATATATTAATGCAATGCCAAGCTATGGAAATTTGCATTTTGATATTGATTTATTTCAACTACTATAAAGACTGAAAAGCTGAGAAGAGATTGAGAAGAAATGTTTTAACTAGAGAGCATGAAGAAACATCAAATGGAAAGAAGGGGAAATGAGGAAATTGAAGTTAATAAAAAAATAGATTCAGGAAGAGAATGAAATCACAAAAGAAAAGTAGGGTTCTATAACCTTGGTGATATTAAATATATGTTAAAAACATAAGAAAAGTAATTTCTGGAACTGTGCATTTTTAAATATAATTGCAGTAATAGCAGTATATTGTACCATACTTATTGACAAATAATATAATTAGCCTATGTTAACAATTATGTTGTACAATATATATTTTATGTATCACTTGTTTAGTCTCTAGTAGTGAAGAAGAGAAAAAGGAAAAAAAAAGATGAAATGAGTCACTATTTGCAATAAGTATCTTTGCCTAACAAACAACGAATTGATGTAGGAAAAAATATTAGAGTGGTTTTAAAGACAGTAATTTAGGCAGTGATTATCTGGCATGTTTGAAATACCAGCTTGGCTTAATATTTCGCAATGAGACTGATGTTCAAACTTCATGCCCCAATTCCCCAGTGGAGGTAGAGAGTCCACTTGACTAACGAGAAGTCTCAGCTCTCTAGTGATCTACGTCAAAAGTGATAAATGAAGTAGCTAATTGTACTTTAAAATCCAAAGAGGTAGTAATGTTAACACCTTAAATAATTCTAAATTGCTCATATTTCATACTAATGAAGCTTTTAAGGTACCTGCCATGATTCTGTTAATGTGATTCTCTCTAATACAGATGCTTTCATCAGCACATTCTTTTAGTAAAAATAGTATTTGCACTGAATTTTAAGCTTAGTCATATTATACCATTAATTCCCAAGTATTACAGGTCCTTGTCAAGTTAGGAATACTTTCACAATGTGTAAAATACCCAAATCTACCTGTAGGATTAAACATTTACAAGATGAGGAAAATTTTGTTAGCATGAGTAAAAAAGTGAGCCAAACATAATATAAAAAGTTTTCCTCCAATAAACTTTTTGGTGCTGTATCCGGGAAAACTCTACAAATTATATTAATTTACAATTTCAAGCAAACCATGTGCTTTTTCATATTTTGAAAAAGAAGGAATAAATTTTTCAATGTCCTGTTTGGATACAATATATGTCTCCCTCTGTTGTATTTTCTAATGCGTTTTCAGATATAATCACATTAAGTACAGACTACGAACTAAAGTTTACCACAGTACTATAAGTTTTATACTTTGCAAATATATTCTATTAAAATCCACAAAAAATGTCATGATATTTTATTTATTGAGTACCAATGTTTTATTCTCATAATATAATCTATTCCCCATGGCTTGAATGCCAGAGAAATTATTTTGATTACAGATTTGCTACTGAAAACTCTCCTGTTCACTATTATGGATAGTTACTTTTTTTTAAATGTCAGAGGGGCACCTGGTTGGCTCACAGTCTGCTAAGTCCCAGACTCTGGATTTTGGTTCAGGTAATGATCTCAGGGTTGCGAGATCTGGTTTCGCATTGGGCTCCCCACTAGGGGTGGAGCCACCGTGAGATTCTCTCTCTCTCCCTCTTTCTGTCCCCCATCTCCATCTCTAAAATATAAATAAATAAATAAGACTTTAAAATTATTTTTTTTTAAATCAGAGAGCAAATACAGATTTGTGCATAAAGTACGGGTATTAGTGTCTTCTAAACTATGAAAGGAGCCCAGGAATCACTTAATTGTTTGTTTGTTTGTTAAAGCAATTATTTTCTTTCTTTTTTTTTTTTTTCATGAAATTTCAGGAATGATTTCATACTAAAATTTGGCCCATGCTCTGTACAGGGAAGGCAACCATGAATCTGGTCTTCCTTTTATGTCTGGATGTGCAGGTATGGCTCCCAATTGGTATTGCCAATAAATTCTGTCAATTGATGTTTGTTACCTATCTTCAGAATTAGTGATCCCCTTGGTTCACTAATTCTGTCTCTACTGTTCTCTGCTTTGGTCTATATGCCCAGATCCTTCAGATGAAAATTCCTTTACATTTTCTTGAAATGTTTTTCCTAAGAAGAAAAGTATGTGAAGCTAAGGATTTTCATAGCAGAGACTAAAGTAAGAAAATACAGAAAAATATTTTTTCTAGGAAAAGAGTTCTGCTAATGTCATGGGTCATGAAGCAAAAACTAAGAAAGGACTAGCAGGTGTGGGGCTGTCCTGGCTAGCATCTCTAAAGTAATTGCCATTTGGGCAATGTGACAAGCCCACCTATGTAAACCATCTGTTCCTTCTCTCACTCCATTTCACTGCACACCATTTGGACAAGCAAAAACAAAAAAGCAAAATGCTTAGAGCCAAACAATGCAGTGCTTTTGGATGCATAATTCTTACGTTGACATAGTCCATTTGAAGTCCCCTCATTCATTCAGTTTCGGGGCTTAATTATACACTGTCTGTATTTGGCTGGGATTTATTTTTCTCATTCTTACATTTTTAAATCAAGAACTAGATAAGACCTCTTTGAAGACCTGACAAATTAAGGTTCCTTGGGAGCCTTTCCTAACATTTTGGAAACTCGTTATATACCTTATGTTAAGGGTATTTCTTCTGCAGTAATAAGGAACATTTGTCTCCCCCCACCTTTTTTTTTTTTTAAACTAGAAGCAAAATACAAACCTTTCACTTGTTGAATTGAGAAAATAATATGAAAAGAAGAGAACATTATATATTCAAAAAGTGGCACAAATTCATTACAGTGTGACTTGCCTTGCTGTGCTTCTTTATCATACACTTTCATATGAACAACCCCAGAAGTCTTATTTCGTAGGACAGTGGGGTTTCTTCCATCTCTTTTGCTGCAGGTTCCCAGCTGAGCTAAGTTTTGGTCTGCCCACCACAGTTTCTTATCTATAAAAGTGAAAAGATTTCTTCTATGAAAAAGATACTCATCTTATTAAATAATAGTAAACAGCTATTAAAGTATAATACTATTTGATTTCTTTTGTTATATTGCCAAACTCTGTTTCTAAGGGAAACTATGAAATCACTCTTACTCTTTTAAAAAATACAAACCACAGTGATATATTATTGTTTAGATTTTCCTCCCTCCTCCCCAATTAGAGGCTCTTGCCTTACCTTTTCTTTTTCTTAAAAGAAAATTTCACACACCATATAAATAAAAGCATATTCAAATTAATATAGAATTCAGATTATATTATTTACATACTTAAACATGATCACAGTAGTACTGTATTATATCTGTAAATGAACAGCAAAATCCAACAAAATATCCAAACAAAACTTACCAAAAAAAAGACTATACTCTTTGTTTGCAATATGGAAAATTTTAATAATTAGTACTCCCTCCTACTGAATTCCTCATAGTAACTTCTTTTATTTTTTTGCATGGCTCATGCTCCTTTCTTCAAAATTTTAATAATGTAAACTGCTCAGTGTATGTGTTGAGTGCATGTATTAAATATTTTTTGTTGGGTGCATGTATTGGATATCTCTCTTAGAAGAGATGCTGCAATGTGCCACAGATTTAAAAAAAAAAAAAAAAAAGTCTTGACCTTAAGGAAGCTAGCATGCTGGAGAAATGATACATTTATTATTATTTTATTTCAAATTATTATACCAAAACTAGAAGGAATCTATTATCATTCTCATTTTATACATGAAACATCTAGGATTCATAGAGATTAACTATCTTAATCAAATTCATATATTTGGTCTTCCTATCTCCAAAATTTGGTTCTTTTTAAGATTCTATGCTGAATGCATAAAAATTTTAAGAAAGGCAATAATTCAAAATAAAGTTCATAATTATAAAGTTTTTGAAAAATTTAGACTTTTCTTGAAAAAGCTAATTAATCACAATTGGGACCACCTCAATTTCTAACTAGAAGTTAAAGGTTATTTAATTGTATGAACAAAACAAAATAATCTTTACTTTCACCGTACATTTATTCTTATTCAAATTCTACTATATTTAGACTGAACCAAAGCCTAGTTTCAGATACTGCAAAGAGAGTAATACAGACATCGACAATGATCATCCCTTACTGAATTTGATTTTGTGCAACGGGCAATTCTAAACACTACAGATTACTTCATTTGATCTTCACAACAATTTTGTTAGGTAAGTACTACTATTATTAAACCATTTTGCCAAAGAACACTGAGACAAAATGAGGTTAAATAGTTTTCCCTAGGTCATACAATAAATAGCAGCCCCAAATTATAGAACAAACCCCAGTTTTAGAGCCCATGGTGTTAAATTAAGCTCTAATGTCCTCTTACATTGATAGATGGAGTTTAGTCTTCTCTCTCTTACATAGATATATATATAATAAAATATATATATTTGTTATGTATATATGTGTATGTGTGTGTGTATATGTGTATATATATATATACTCACTAATATAAGTGAATATGATTAGTGAGTAGCCCATTCATTTAGGTTTTGGTTTATACCCCTGAATTGACATAAGACCAGAAAAATTTCCTGTGAAGAAAATGAGTAAAGAATTTTACTGTAGGGGCTCCTGGGTGGCTCAGTCGTTAAGCATCTGCCTTCAGCTCAGTTGCAACCTGGATCGTGATTTTTTCCCCACTCTCAATTTTCGTTCATTCATCACTCAATTTTATTATGCTCCAACTAAAAATAAAAATAAGATAAAATAAAATCTGATTTTTCATCCCTCTCCATAGAACTTGGGATGACTTTGATTTCAGCTTCTAAATAATAAAGTGGGAGTGTTAATAAAGGCTAAAAATAGGATAATCAAGTGAAGATATTTTTATATGTAATATCACCTACCATCACCATCTCCCCAAACCCTTGCACTGAGTTTACAGAGGATAAGTAACTGATAGAAGTCTCAATTAAATATATAACCATACCTCTTTTTAAAAATGCTCAGCAAAGAGGTTTGGAATATGAAGTCTGGTGCCTTGAATAATGTTCTCTTCATTCTAGCATTGGGGGACCCAAAATCTGACCCCTAGCTCCCAAAAAAGCAAAATCTGCAAGTCACAGTGTCCAATTCTATGCAGAGCTCCCAATGAAAAACCCCTCCCCAAAAAGATATGGGAAAAAATATTTTTATTTTCATGAAGGAGGAGGAAACCAATGATAGACACCAACTTCTACTTTGTTAGACATTATGGGAAACCAAGAATCTCCAGTTCAGTTGAAAAAAGCCAGAAGAGTAAAAAGTAAATACTCAGACAGACATAAAGACACATAAACATTATTCAAAAAAAATCTTAAAAAATTATCAAAGACAGGGGAGGAGTCAAGATGGAGGAGAAGTAGCAGGCTGAGACTACATCAGATAGCAGGAGATCAGCTCAATAGCTTATCTAAACATTGCAAACACTGACAAATCCAACGGGAGTTCGAAGAGAAGAAGAACAACAATTCTAGAAACAGAAAATCAACCACTTTCTGAAAGGTAGGACTGGCGGAGAAGTGAATCTAAAACGAGGGAAGATAGACCACGGGGGAGGGGCCGGCTCCTGGCAAGCGGCGGAGCAAGAGAGCACAAAATCAGGACTTTGAAAAGTCTGTTCCACTGAGGGACATTGCTCCAGAGGCTAAACCGGGGTGAAGCCCACGCAGGGTCAGCGTGGCCCCACGTCCCGCAGGGTCACAGAAGGATTGGGGGTGTCGGAGTGTCACAGAGCTCTCAGGTATTAGAACAGAGAAGCCGGCTACAGAGACAGAGCTGAGGACTGAACTCTCAGCTCGGGGTTACCTTGAACTGGTCGCGGGCTGGGTGAGCTCGGAGCGCGGCTAGAGGCTGGGGATACGGGAGTGATTGGGTGCTGTCCTCTGGGGGCGCACTGAGGAGTGGAGTCCCGGGCTCTCGGCTCCTCCGGGCCGGAGACTAGGAGGCCGCCATTTTCATTCCCGTCCTTCGGAACTCTACGGAAAGCATTCAGGGAACAGAAGCTCCCAAAAGCGAACCCGAGCCGATTACTTAGTCCAGCCGCCGGTAAGGGTGGTGCAATCCCACCTTGGGCAAAGACACTTGAAAGTCACTACAACAGGCCCCTCCCCCAGAAGATCAACAAAATATGCAGCCAGGACGAAGTTCATCTATCAAGGAAATCAGGTTCAATTCCTAAGACAGCAGCAGAATTTCAGAGGAGGAGAAAGCAAAGCACGGAACTCATGGCTTTCTCCCCATGGTTCTTTAGACTTGCGGTTAAATCAATTTTTTTTTCTTTTTTCAATTTTTTTTTCTTTCTTTTTTCTTCTTCTGCTAAATTTTTAAAAACTTTTACCCTTTTCTTTTTTAACTTTTTTTACTAGTTTATCTAAATATATATATATATTTTCTTTCTTTTTTATATTTTTTCTTTGTTTTATTTTTTAAATTTTTTTCTTTTTTTTTCTGAACCTCTTTTTATCCCCTCCCCCCCCACAATTTGGGGTCTCTTCTGATTTGGTTAAAGCACATTTTTCTGGGGTCTTTGCCACGCCTTTAGTATTTTATTTGATCCTTCATATCCTCTTATCTGGACAAAATGACAAGGTGGAAAAAAATCACCACAAACAAAAGAACAAGAGGCAGTACCGAAGGCTAGGGACCTAATCAACACAGACATTGGTAATATGTCAGATCAAGAGTTCAGAATGATGATTCTGAAGGTTCTAGCCGGGCTCGAAAAAGGCATTGAAGATATTAGAGAAACCCTCTCTGGAGATATAAAAGCCCTTTCTGGAGAAATTAAACAACTAAAATCTAACCAAGTAGAAGTCAAAAAAGCTATTAATGAGGTGCAATCAAAAATGGAGGCTCTCGGGGCGCCTGGGTGGCTCAGTGGGTTAAAGCCTCTGCCTTCAGCTCAGGTCATGATCCTGGGGTCCTGGGATCGAGCCCCGCATCGGGCTCTCTGCTCAGCAGGGAGCCTGCTTCATCCTCTCTCTCTGCCTGCTTCTTTGCCTACTTACGATCTCCATCTGTCAAATAAATAAATAAAATCTTTTAAAAAAAAAAAAAAAAAAATGGAGGCTCTCACTGCTAGGATAAATGAGGCAGAAGAAAGAATTAGTGATCTAGAAGACCAAATGACAGAGAATAAAGAAGCCGAGCAAAAGAGGGACAAACAGCTACTGAACCATGAGGGGAGAATTCGAGAGATAAGTGACACCATAAGACGAAACAACATTAGAATAACTGGGATTCCAGAAGAAGAAGAAACAGAGAGGGGAGCAGAAGGTCTATTGGAGAGAATTATTGGAGAGAATTTCCCTAATATGGCAAAGGGAACAAGCATCAAAATCCAGGAGATCCAGAGAACCCCCCTCAAAGCCAACAAGAATAGGTCCACACCCTGTCACCTAATAGTAAAATTTACAAGTCTTAGTGACAAAGAAAAAATCCTGAAAGCAGCCGGGGAAAAGAAGTCTATAACATACAATGGTAAAAATATTAGATTGGCAGCAGACTTATCCACAGAGACCTGGCAGGCCAGAAAGAGCTGGCATGATATATTCAGAGCACTAAACGAGAAAAATATGCAGCCAAGAATACTCTATCCACCTAGGCTATCATTGAAAATAGAAGGAGAGATAAAAAGCTTCCAGGACAAACAAAATCTGAAAGAATTTGCAAACACCAAACCAGCTCTACAGGAAATATTGAAAGGGGTCCTCTAAGAAAAGAAAAAGCCTAAAAGTAGTAGATCAGAAACGTACAGAGACAATATTCAGTAACAGTCACCTTACAGGCTAATAATGGCACTAAATTCATATCTCTCAATAGTGACCCTGAATGTTAATGGGCTAAATGCCCCAATCTAAAGACACAGGGTATCAGAATGGACAAAAAAAACAAAACCCATCAGTATGTTGCCTACAAGAAACTCATTTTAGATGTGAAGACACCTCCAGATTTAAAGTGAGGGGGTGGAAAACAATTTACCATGCTAATGGGCATCAGAAGAAAGCTGGGGTGGCAATCCATATCAGATCAATTAGATTTTAAGCCAAAGACTATAATAAGAGATGAGGAAGGACACTATATCCTACTCAAAGGGTCTGTCCAACAAGAAGATCTAACAATTTTAAATATCTATGTCCCTAACATGGGAGCAGCCAACTATATCAACCAATTAATAACAAAATCAAAGAAACACATCAATAATAATACAATAATAGTAGGGGACTTGAACACTCCCCTCACTGAAATGGACAGATCATCCAAGCAAAAGATCAACAAGGAAATAAAGGCCTTAAATGACACACTGGACCAGATGGACATCACAGATATATTCAGAACATTTCATCCCAAAGCAACAGAATACACATTCTTCTCTAGTGCACATGGAACCTTCTCCAGAATAGATTACATCCTGGGTCACAAATCAGGTCTCAACCGGTATCAAAAGATTAGGATCATCCCTGCATATTTTCAGACCACAATGCTCTGAAGCTAGAACTCAATCACAAGAGGAAAGCTGGAAAGCACCCAAATACATGGAGACTAAACAGCATCCTTCTAAAGAATGAATGGGTCAACCAGGAAATTAAAGAAGAATTGAAAAAATTCATGGAAACAAATGGTAATGAAAACACAAAGGTTCAAAATCTGTGGGACACAGCAAAGGCAGTCCTGAGAGGAAATTATATAGTGGTACAAGGCTTTCTCAAGAAACAAGAAAGGTCTCAACTACACAACCTAACCCTACATGTAAAGGAGCTGGAGAAAGAACAAGAAAGAAACCCTAAACCCAGCAGGAGAAGAGAAATCATAAAGATCTGAGCAGAAATCAATGAAATAGAAACCAAAAAAACAATAGGAAAAATCAAGGAAACTAGGAGCTGGTTCTTTGAAAGAATCAATAAGATTGATAAACACCTGGCCAGACTCATCAAAAAGAAAAGAGAAAGGACCCAAATAAATAAAATCCTGAATGAAAGAGGAGAGATCACAACTAACACCAAAGAAATACAGACAATTATAAGAACATACTATGAGCAACTCTACGCCAACAAATTTGACAATCTGGAAGAAATGGATGCATTCCTAGAGACATATAAACTACCACAAATGAACCAGGAAGAAATAGAAAACCTGAACAGGCCCATAACCAGTAAGGAGATTGAAACAGTATTCAAAAATCTCCAGACAAACAAAAGCCCAGGGCCAGACGGCTTCCCAGGGGAATTCTACCAAACATTTAAAGAAGAACTAATTCCTAGTCTCCTGAAACTGTTCCAAAAAATAGAAATGGAAGGAAAACTTCCAAACTCATTTTATGAGGCCAGCATCACCTTGATCCCAAAACCAGACAAGGATCCCACCAAAAAAGAGAACTACAGACCCATATCCTTGATGAACACAGATGCAAAAATTCTCGCCAAAACACTAGCCAATAGGATTCAACAGTACATTAAAAGGATTATTCACCACGATCAAGTGGGATTTATTCCAAGGCTGCAGGGTTGGTTCAACATCCGCAAATCAATCAATGTGATAGAACACATTAATAAAAGAAAGAACAAGAACCATATGATACTCTCAATAGATGCTGAAGAAGCATTTGACAAACTACAGCATCCCTTCCTGATCAAAACTCTTCAAAGTGTAAGGATAGAGGGCACATACCTCAATATTATCAAAGCCATCTATGAAAAACCCACCGCAAATATCATTCTCAATGGAGAAAAACTGAAAGCTTTTCTGCTAAGGTCAGGAACACGGCAGGGATGTCCATTATCACCACTGCTATTCAACATAGTACTAGAAGTCCTAGCCTCAGCAATCAGAAAACAAAAAGAAATTAAAGGCATCCAAATCAGCAAAGAAAAGGCAAACTATCACTCTTTGCAGATGATGTGATACTATATGTGGAAAACCCAAAAGACTCCACTCCAAAACTGCTAGAACTTGTACAGGAGTTCAGTAAAGTGTCAGGATATAAAATCAATGCACAGAAATCAGTTGCATTTCTGTACACCAACAACAAGACAGAAGAAAGAGAAATTAAGGAGTCAATCCCATTTACAATTGCACCCAAAACTATAAGATACCTAGGAATAAACCTAACCAAAGAGGCTAAGAATCTATATGCAGAAAACTATAAAGTACTCATGAAAGAAATTGAGGAAGACACAAAGAAATGGAAAAATGTTCCATGCTCCTGGATTGGAAGAATAAATATTGTGAAAATGTCTATGCTACCTAAAGCAATCTACACATTTCATGCAATCCCTATCAACATACCATCAATTTTTTTCAAAGAAATGGAACAAATAATCCTCAAATTTATATGGAACCAGAAAAGACCTCGAATAGCCAAAGGAATATTGAAAAAGAAAGCCAAAGTGGGTGGCACCACAATTCCGGACTTCGAGCTCTATTACAAAGCTGTCATCATCAAGACAGCATGGTACTGGCACAAAAACAGACACATAGATCAGTGGAACAGAATAGAGAGCCCAGAAATAGACCCTCAACTCTATGGTCAACTCATCTTCGACAAAGCAGGAAACAATGTGCAATGGAAAAAAGACAGCCTCTTCAGTAAATGGTGCTGGGAAAATTGGACAGCCACATGCAGAAAAATGAAATTGGACCACTTCCTTATACCACACACGAAAATAGACTCCAATTGGATGAAGGACCTCAATGTGAGAAAGGAATCCATCAAAATCCTTGAGGAGAACGCAGGCAGCAACCTCTTCGACCTCAGCCACAGCAACATCTTCCTAGGAACATCGGCAAAGGCAAGGGAAGCAAGGGCAAAAATGAACTATTGGGATTTCATCAAGATCAAAAGCTTTTGCACAGCAAAGGAAACAGTTAACAAAACCAAAAGACAACTGACAGAATAGGAGAAGATATTTGCAAACGACATATCAGATAAAGGGCTAGTATCCAAGATTTATAAGGAACTTAGCAAACTCAACACCCAAAGAACAAACAATCCAATCAAGAAATGGGCAGAGGACATGAACAGACATTTCTGCAAAGAAGACATCCAGATGGCCAACAGACACATGAAAAAGTGCTCCACGTCACTCGGCATCAGGGAAATACAAATCAAAACCACAATGAGATATCACCTCACACCAGTCAGAATGGCTAAAATTAACAAGTCAGGAAATGACAGATGCTGGTGAGGATGCGGAGAAAGGGGAACCCTCCTACACTGTTGGTGGGAATGCAGGCTGGTGCAACCACTCTGGAAAACAGCATGGAGGTTTCTCAAAATGTTGAAACTAGAACTACCCTATGACCCAGCAATTGCACTACTGGGTATTTACCCTAAAGATACAAACGCAGTGATCCAAAGGGGCACATGTACCCGAATGTTTATAGCAGCAATGTCTACAATAGCCAAACTATGGAAAGAACCTAGATGTCCATCAACAGATGAATGGATAAAGAAGAAGTGGTATATATACACAATGGAATACTATGCAGCCATCAAAAGAAATGAAATCTTGCCATTTACAACAACGTGGATGGAACTAGAGGGTATCATGCTTAGTGAAATAAGTCAATTGGAGAAAGACAACTATCATATGATCTCCTTGATATGAGGACATGGAGATGCAACATGGGGGGTTAGGGGGATAGGAGAAGAATAAATGCAACAAGATGGGATTGGGAGGGAGACAAACCATAAATGACTCTTAATTTCACAAAATAAACTGGGGGTTGCTGGGGTGAGGTGGGGTTGGGAGAGGGGGAGGAGGTTATGGACATTGGGGAGGGTATGTGCTATCGTGAGTGCTGTGTAGTGTGTAAACCTGGCGATTCACAGACCTGTACCCCTGGGGATAAAAATACATTACATGTTTATAAAAAAAAAAAATTGGAAGGGGAGGCGAACCATAAGAGACTATGGACTCTGAAAAACAACCTGAGGGTTTTGAAGGGTTGGGGGTGGGAGGTTGGGGGAACAGGTGGTGGGTAATAGGGAGGGCACGTATTGCATGGAGCACTGGGTGTTGTGCAAAAACAATGAATACTGTTACGCTGAAAAAAATAAATAAATTTTTAAAAAAAGTAAAAAATTAACAATGTACCACAAAAACACTGAATTTTGCACTTAAATGTGTGAATTGTATGGTATGTGAATTATATTTCAGTAAGGTGATCTTTTAGAAACTTTTTAAAAATAAAAAATAACAAAATAACAATGGTTAAAAAATTATCAAAGACATCCAAATACATGTCTTATTCTAGAAAAATTAAAGATGCTGAAACAAGGAACAATGAAAGACAAACTCAGGACATTAAAAAATACATGGTTGAGAAAATCTTCCATAATACAGAGGAAAAGGGCAAACAGATAACATGGTAATAAAGGAAGGACAAGTTGACTATTAGTCTTAAACATCACATAGTCAGCATCACAAATCTGACAAGGAATCACTGGAATCTCCACTGCTATGCATTTACAGGAAAAAAGAAATCAGCCAGTTTTACATAACGATGTCCTCAACTGTACAGTAAAAGCATTAATTTTATTAAGTCTTGATCCTTCAGTACATGTCTTTTTAATATTCTGTGTGGCAAAATGGAAAGTATGCATAAAGCATTCTGCAGCATGCTAAAGTATAATTGTCTGGAAGAAATGTGTTCATGAGATTGTTTAAGCTGCAAGAAAAATTAGCTACTTTTTTCTCTTTAATTTTTATTTATATTCCAGTCAGTTAACATACAGTGTAGTATTAGTTTTAGGTGTAGATTGAATGATTTATCACTTACCTACAATACCCAGTACTCATCACTACATGGGCCCTCTTTAAAACCCATCACCAATTAACCCATCCTTCCACCTACTTTCCTGCCAGTAACCCTCTGTTCTCTATAGTTAAGAGTCTGTCTCCTGATTTACCTCTCTCTTTTTCTTGTCTTTTCCCCCTCTTTTCTTTCTTTCTTTTTTTTTTTTGAAAATTAGCTAGTTTTTTTTCATAGAATACCATTTTTTTTAAGATTTTACTTATTTATTTGACACAGAGAGAGAAAGCTTGCACAAGCAGAGGGAGCAGCAGGCAGAGGGAGAGTGAGAAAGCAGGCTTCTACTGAGCAGGGAGTCTAATGTGGGACTCGATGCCAGGGCCCCAGGATCACGACCTGATCCAAAGGCAGCTGCTTAACCAACTGAGCCACTCAGATGTCCCCATAGAATACCATTCTCTACTTGAAAGAACAACTGACAATCTATGCCTATTCACACGTAGGTGCTTAGCAGATATTTCTCAAAAATGAATGAAGTGGAGAAGAGGGTTGAAGGACTGACAATATCCAACTTCAGGAATTACTAAAAAAGTAATTAAGACAATGTGGTACTGGTAGAAGAATAGACAAACAAATCAATGGAACAGAATAGACAGTCCAGAAATACACCCTTATAAATATAGTCATCTGATTTTTGACAAAGGAGTAAAGGCAATGCAATGGAGCAAAGACAGTCTCTTAAAGAAATGGTGCTGGAACAGGTGGGTGTCCACATATGAAAGAGTGAATCTAGATAAAGACCTTACACCCTTCACAAAAATTAACTCAAAATGGAACAAGAATCTAAATGTAAAGTGCAAAATTATAAGACTCTCAAAAGATAACAGGAGAAACCTAGATGACTTGGGGTAAGGTGATGCCATTTCAGTTACAGCATCAGAGACATAACCCATGAAATAAATAATTGATATAGTAGACTTATTAAAATTAGAACTTCTTTGCAAAAGAAAATATCAGTACTTAGAAGACAAGCCACAGACATGGAGAAAATACTTACAAATGTACATCTGATAAAGGACCATTCTCAAAAATATACAAAGAACTCATATAATTCAACAATAATAAAATGAATCACCCAATTTTAAAAAATGGGCCCAAGACATTGATACTTCATCAGAGAAGATATGCAGATGGAAAATATGCATATGAAAAGATGCTCTGCATTATAGCTCATCAGAGAAATGCTAAGTAACATAACAATGAGATACCACTAGACACCTACTAAAATGGCTAAAAATCACTGACAACACCAAATACCAGTGAGAATGTGAACCAATAAGAACTTTCATTCAATGCTGATGAGCATGTAAAATGGTACACCTGTTTTGGAAGAATATTTGGTGGTTTCTTACAAAATTGAAAATACTCTTACTGTATGATCAGCAATCTACTCTTTGGTATTTAAGGAGTTAGAGACTTATGCCTGCGTACACACACACAGAACACGGATTTTTGCAGATTTATTCATAATTGTAAAAACTAGACTTGACTAGAAAACAAAAAGAAAAGAAAAAGAAACAAAAGGAAAAGAAAAGAAAAGACTATCCTTATCCATTAGAAGGTAGTCAATCTATGTCAGACTCTATGTTGCTTAACCAAAAGTCACTGTCTTCCCCATCAACACTGCTAAAGAAGAATAATTTCCACAGGCAACATTCAAAATGCCAAGCACAGTCTTTTGCGGCCTTCTGGTCAATAGAGGTGGCCATATAACTTAATCTAGATTACAGTTTCAGGGCAGGAAGAGCTTCTAGGAGTAACACAAAACCATGCCTTGTCTAAAAAAGTCTCCGAGGATAACCAGCTGGATTCTGATGGGGCAGTACAGAGTTGTCAAATAAATGGGAGAAGAGGCAAAACAGATAAAACCATATCCTTGAGAACCACGATCAAAGAAACTTGTGTCCAGGAAAGACTATGACCATCAGATAACAGTCTTCTCAGTAGTGACCAGAATGAAACTAGAACCACAGACAAATCGGAAAAACTATTCTAGGTTGTTGCAGTCCTCTAAAAACATACCATTCATCAATCCTAATTCTTGCTCAAGATTCTTCAAATTTCCTGATTATATACTGCCTCAAATTTAAAATCCCTTACCAGGTTTTTAAATCATGACATAATCTGAATTGATTCCATCTAAGATGTCTTTCTAACTTCTCTCGAGGACATGCTACATCCACTCTTACCACCTCACAATGTTCATTTATTCATTCACTTTTCAACTAATATTGATCATCTATTATATTTATAAAGTACTACGTAGATAGCAGGAAAATGAAAGAGAGTGTCTGCTTTTATAGACCCTATGCTCTGGTGATGGAGAAAGATACATAAACAGGAAAGAAGCAACTTTAATTCCTACAAATCAATAGCAAAAAATAAATAGATAAATTGATTGAAAATAAGCAAAGGACTTGAATAAACATTTTTCTAAAGAAGACATGTAAATGGCCCACATGTATATGAGGAGATGCTCAACATAACCAATAATCAAGGAAATGCAAATCAAAACCATAATGAAATATCACTTTACACTTGTGAAGTTGGCTATAATTAAAAAAAAAAAAAGAGCTATGCTAGCAAGGTTATAGGGAAACTAGAACACTTGCACACACTGCTGCAGGGAATATAGGAATATAAAATGGCAGAGCCACTATAGAAATAATATGGAGGCTCCTCAAAAAATTAAAAATAGAACTATTGCATGACCAAGCAATCCCACACATCTGAGTATATATTCAAAGAAACTAACGTCAGGATATCAAAGAGATATTAACACCCCAATGTTAATTGCAGCATAATTCATTAGAGCAAAGACACAGACACAAACTAAATGTCTACTGAAAGATGAATTGTTAAAGAAAATGTGGTATACACATACAATGGAGTATTATTCAGCCTTGATTACAGCCTTGATGAAAAAGGAAATATTCTGGTAGAGAACGTTGATAATGGGGAGGCTATCAATGTAAGGATATAGGCGGTACATAGGAAATCTCAGTATTTTCTTCTTAATTTTGCTGTAAAAGTGCTCTAACAAAATTAAATCTTTAAAAAGAAAAAAAAGATTTTGCCATATACATCAACATGGATGAACCTTGAGGATATCACACTACATAAAATTAGCCAGTCATAGAAGGACAAATACTTCATGATTCCACTTATATGAGGCATTTAAGCTAGCTAAACTCTCAAGCAGAACAGGATGGTATTGTCAGAGGGTGGGGAGAGAACGAAATGGGGAGTTGCCCTTCAACAAGTATAAAGTTTCAGTTACACAAAAGGTGAAAATTCTAGAGATCTGCTGTACAACATTGTGCCAATAGTTAACAGTATTGTACTGAACACTTAAAAATCTGTGAGGAGGATGGACCTCAGGTTAAATATTCTTATCGTAATTAAAAAAAAACAAACTAAGAAATAAAATAACTAAAAACTTCTCTTAGTGCTGTGAAGAAAATGGGCACAGTTTCATTTTTTACTTATGTCTGTTTTTCCCCATTTTCATCTGCCCGTAATTCCACTGTAGTCACCCTTCACTGCCCAAGTAGAACCTCACCCTGAGGGAAGTATTTCAGACTAGGATATCCCACATTGACTCTTCCTTCTCACTGATGCTCAACTATCTACAGACAGAATCACATGGTTTTATATTTAATTGTTGCTTTCCCTTTTTTTCACTTGTACTAGTTTTGACTCTTTATCCGGAGATTAAAAACTCTTGAGAACAAGGATCCTGTCTTGTACTTCTTTATATTCTTCACAGTGCTTTGTACGATGTAGAAGTTTCCTAAATACATGCAAAATGATTACGGAAATAAATATCCCTAAAAATGTCTCCCATAACAAGTCATAACTCAGAAAACATTTAAATAAAGCTATCTCTTCCATTCCTTGTTGATATCTTTCTTAAAATATCACTTTTTAAATATACTTTCCAAGGATCTCTCTAACACAAAGGACTTTGATTTTTACTATGTACTTAGAATCACATGTATTTCTCTCACTTTTTCTTTCTCACATTGTTATTGATTTGAATCTACTAGAATCTTCAGAAAGTACCAAAATGCAAAGACTGCTTGCTTAACTTGATGTCAGTTATTATGAATATCTCTACTCCAACATTACGGGTTACATCGTGTCTCCCAAAATTCATATGTTGGAGTATTCACTTCCAGGACTTCAGAATGTAACTGTTTTTAGAGATAGGGAATTTAAAGAGGTAATTAAGTTAAAATGAAGTCATTAAGATGGGCCTTAATCCAATATGACTAAGGTCCTTATAAGAAGAGAAAATTAGAAGCAGAGTAATGTACAGAATTGTTGAATTGCTATATTGTACACCTGAGACTAATATAATACTATATGTTAATTATATCAGTATCCAAAAAAGAGAGACAGAGAGAGAGGGAGAAAGAGAGAGAAATTAGGACAGAGGTACCCGTACACAGAGAAGACCCAGGGAGGAGAAGACATCCATCTATAAGTCATAGAGATAGGCCTCAGTAGATATCAAGCATGCTGACACGTTAATCTTAAGACTTCAAGCTTAAGAATAATGAGAAAGTAAATTTCTGTTAAGCCACCCAGTCTGTGAGACTTTATGATGTACCCTTAGGAAATGAATACATTTACTAACAGACCCATTAAAGGAATTTATGAAATATAAGAATTAACATAAATAACAAATATAAATTGATTCTACCATACAGTCTCTAAAAGTCTTCATTCAAAAGAGAGAGAGAGAAAGGAGGAGAGGAGAGAAGTGGAGAGAAGAGGAGAGGAGAGACAAGGGAAATAAATTTACCGGAATGTGCTAAGTTTCAGGGCCTTTGCTAAACTCTGAACATAAGCAAATATGGCTGTCTCATTTAATCATCATAAATGAGAAGTGATGTGTTAATGCACCTCCTATTGTTAAAGATGAGCAAACAGAAGGTCAGAAGGTGACCTTCTCCAAGGTCACACAGCAGAAGCATGGCGGGAACTCTCAGTTGGTATTAACTGAATTTCAGTGCTCTTGCCACTGCATAGCACTGCTCATAAAATGATACACTCACTAGACCTGATAACACTACACCTAGCAATGCAAAATTACTTGACAAATGTAAATTAAAGTTTGGCCTCAAATTAAAAAGAGTTGAAATATATACTTTAGTTATTACATTTTGTTTGTTTGTTTGTTTGTTTATTTTTGAGAGGCAGGCAGAGAGAGAGGGGAAGCAGGCTCCCTGCTGAGCAGAGAGCCCGATGCGGGGCTCAATCCCAAGACCCTGAGATCATGACCTGAGTCAAAGGCAGAGGCTTAACCCACTGAGCCACGCAGTTATTACAGTTTAAAATTATAATTATGAAGCTTTAAATTTTAATAAAACTTGACTTCTTGAAATGTATTATCAAAATTGATAGCTTATTTTTTAAATATTGAGAATATGTACTTTATGGAACTATACCAGAACTACTGAGATCCATATTCAAAAATTATATTTCTTCAAAAACTAGCCATTTATATTTAAAATATAAAATACAATATTATGTCCAGTTCCATCTGAATTACAGATAAAGGACAATTAATTTTTGTATAAGTATGTCCTGAAAAATATCTCTACAAAAAATATTCACTTACATGAAATTCAAGTTTAACTGGGTATTATGTATTTTATCTGGCAATTCTATTATCTCTACTCTCTTCTGAAACCACCAAATTTACAAGAAAACAATGAAAAAGCATATAAGCCTATAAAGACAAGGAAGTCTTTATAATGGAAAAAAGACCGAGGCTATAAAAATTGTAGTAGATTAAAAACAGATTATAATTGGTGACTGACTCTATAGATAAAAAGAAAATCTCCACCAGCAAAGGAAGGTGGCCAGATGCAAGCTAGTCTGCCCTCCAGAACTTCAGAATGGGTGAGTAACTGGGAACCATCAGGCCTCCAAAGACAGGGAGTGAGATACCATTGAAAGAAAGATGATTGGTTTAGTCTATTTCTGAAGGCATTAGAGTCATATGTACACATCCAAGAGAGTGCTGCTCTCTAAGCCTGGTCAAAGAGTTAGAGAAATACCCTCTGGAGAGGATGACTGAGGACCCTGAAAATAATATACAACAGAGGGTCTGGATACTATAAGTAAATACAGAGATTAAGTGATAATCTACATTAGTGGTTCTCAAATTAAAGAATAAAACAGAATCATCTGGACCACCATCCAGTCCTCAGAGTACAAACCAGGCAGTCATCTCTTGGACCCTCACTGCTCCATGGTCTTATCAAAGTGCCATCCAGTCTGAGTAACCCTGGTTAGTTCTTCACCCTTATTATCTCAGGGATGTTTTATTTCCTCTCCATTTCCAATGCAACTGCTGAGCTCAAGGGCTCAGCACCTGTCATTCTCTCATTGTTAAGGAAACACTAGCGTGATCTTTCCAAAATGCAAATCTGAGCATATCACTCCTCTGATGCTTGAAACTCTCCAGTGGCTTTCCCCTGCCAACCCTCTAAGTGGGGCACAAAGGCCATCCATGATTTGATGCCTGGTGAATTTTCCATCACCAGATCTATCATTGCCCCAGTGCTCCATGTTCCAGGAATACTGAATTGTAATCAACCTCAGTTACCCCAGGATAGATTAACCATGTTACAGCAGAAACATGTATAGAAATAATCAAAAGGCAGTTTCTTTGTAAGGAAAAATAATTAAAACTACTGTGAATATGAGAAACACCTACAAATCAAGAGGAGTCTCTCATTTCCGATTATATAGGAACCATTACATTTTTACATTGTATCTGCTGCAAATCAGAAACGCCCCTCCACCTGGACAATCAGAGGTGGATATGTTTGCTTACAGCAGCAGTCTGTTAGCCTGTTAGCTGCTCCTCTGTGCAGGAGCAGCTCTCTGTCGTTTGTCTGAAACCTGTGTAAAAATCTGATCCTCATGGCTGTGATGGAACTAGATGTCTCTTTGCTTTGCTAATACTTGGTTTTTGTTGTTTTTTTCTTAAAAAGAGAATTTTGGAGAAGGACAGTGAAGGCTAGATGGAGAGCACTGCAGAACAAGGCCCAGAATTCTGTGTTGAAGCCTTTGTGACCTTGAACTGACAGTTATGGCCCTAAACTCTCGATTCATTGTTATATTGAGAGCATTGCCTCATTGAGAGCTGAGGGGGCAGTCTGAGGTTATAGGGAGAAAAACCTGAGAATGGCAGGTAATTTAATTTCCAAGTTGATGGCTTCACTGTGTTGCCAGTGAACTAGTATTCCTGCAATGATGGAGAGAATGACAGTGCGAGGGAGGAATTAGCTGACAAAGACAAAGCAGCTCCAAATACCTGCTTGCTTTGGTGTTTAGAAAATAAAAAAAGTAGAGCTGATTCAATGAAATTGATGTTACCTAAGATAGTTTTCATTAAAAACAGGGAGTGGAGAAAGAGCAGGAGGAGACTCAAATAACAGAGTAGACTATTGGAACGTTTTAATTGCATGCATTTATATTAAATATTCATCCTGTATCACAGTTGTGTTTAATTGTGCCTGAACTATGTTCTACCTGTATCCTCCTTCCATTTTCTGTTATCCTAGTTAACAGGTTAATACAATGTTGACAGTATATATAATTCTCCAAAATGATGATTCCCAACATCTCTGTGCTTTTTGCATTTGCCCTCAGTTTACTTCCTTACCTCCACTACTGTAACACCTCTACTCTCATTATCCGAATAATGGACACATTTTCAGACGCAGTTAAAGTGATACCTCTGTTTGGAAGCTTTGCCGTCAAAACGGAAAGTGGATCACCAAATTCTTTTCGTTCTATGATTTGTGTATAATATTATAACTCTCATAATCCCATAACCCTTTTTTAATTTACATGTATGTCTCCTTATTTAAAATGTAAGATTCTTCAGGGAAGGAATTATGTCTTATTAACTCTTATCCTCCATACTTATGCCAATGCCATTCACACGGATGGTTTTCAAGACTGTAGGAGGTAAGAAAATGTGATTTGGAGTCGTACATACCTGCTTTGATGCCTGCCTGTGACACTTACTCTCTGGGTGATCCTTACAAACTTACTTGGACCCTTAATATTTGTCTCCCCCTGTATAAAATGGGAAAAATTCTACCCACTCACATAATACAGGAAGTACTAGCTAAGTGATTTGAATGGTAAAGATAATAATTGGTACCTTATTGAATAAACAAATGAATGAGTCAAAAGAAAATAAAAAATATACGTGAAAATACTGATTCTATTACATAAACAATTAAGAAAAATATTTCTACGAATTATCAGCAGTAATGTGTGAGGAATTACTTTTTCAAACTGAGGGATGGATTTGCACTGTATTCTACGATTTTATTCTACTTCTCTTGCAGCTAATGAAAGACAGCGTCATGTGCTACCCCTTTGTCATAAGGATTATTTTGACCTGATTATTTTGAGAAAAAGCGGACACAGGAGGAGCTCTGAAAACAGTGTAAGTTACCGTTTTATAAGGGACATTTATGTTAGAAGGGAGGCCGGTACCATGAAGAGAGCTAATACCAGAGATCATTTGTTTACTGGAGAAACTTTCCGTTTCAAAGGGCAGCCTTTGCTTACCAAGCATTTCCCCTTCTCACTTTCCCATTAGTTGCCTTCTCCCCTTTGAAAGGTCTGGGTCTGAAGTCCCATACCCCTGTCCCTTTCCTTAGCTAAGGATGAGAGATAAGCCTCAATTATCTGGCTGCCTTTCCAGTCTCCTATATTTTGGGGGCTTCTGTATACACATACAAATTATTTTTTTCTCCTGTTAATCTCCCCTTTATTACAGGAGTCTCTTAGCCAAGAATCCATTAGAGTAAATGGAAAATTATTTTTTCTTCTCTATACTAGTCATAATCATTAGCATGGAAGTTGGTTGAAATTAGTAGGTGATGGCTTTCCTCTTTTGGACTGAATTATGTGCTCCCAAAATTCACATACTGAATCCTCAACCCCCAAAATGACTTCATTTGGAGACAAGGTTTTTAAAGAAATAACTAAGGATCATGAGGTCACAAGGGTGGGTCCTAACCCAATAGGACTGGTTTCAGGTTAAGGAGAGACACCAGTGCCGTGAGCACAGAGTAAAGATGACAAGAGGACTTGGTGTGAAGGCAGTCATCTGCAAGTCAAGAGGTCCTGAGGAGAAACAGAACCTACTGACTCCCTCATCTTAGAAGTCTAGCTTCTAGACTTGTGAGAAAAATCAATTTTTACTGTTTAATCTACTCAGTCTATAGTGTTTCATTATGGCAACCTTAGCTAATACACTACCCCATATCTACTAGTTTTTGTTTGTTTAATTAATCAATTAATTAATTTTTACTTGTTAAAAGCTTACTGGGGAAGTTATTAAAATGAGTCTGAGACATTTTGAAGGGCCAGGCTGAGAAGCACAACTGAGAGAAAATTCAGCCTGAACTGAAAGCAGATCTGAACCTTACTTCTAAAGTACATTCTGTTTACCTACATCCAAATTCTTTCTATGACCTCCATTCCTCCCACTTCTTCTGGTACCACAATGCTTCAAGCTATCAGTCTCTCACCTGAACTCCTATAACAATAACCTTCTGAATTTTTCCAGCTTCTATTCTTGCCCCTCCCGCAGCCCAGTCTTCACATACTGTCAAATAATATTTTTAAAATACATCCAGATCATAAAACTCTTGTTTAACCCTTCAACTGGCTACTAGAATAAACTCTTTATTCTTTACCATATTGGGTACTTTCTTCAGGATCTTTCCCTGTGGTCATCCTCTCCTCTAGAACGAAGGTCCTATCACTCTAGCCAGGTTAATCACAACATGCCAAGCACTTTTGCCCTGAAGGCTTTGTATTTGTTATCTTTTCTGCCCAGAAAGTTCTTCCTTGGAAAATTTCACAAGGCTAAGATCTTTCTTGCCATTCCAGTGTAAGCTCAAATACCACCTCTTTGGCAAAAACTTCCCAGAAACTGTATTCTGTTTTCCAAACAGAGATAATCAGAATGAAACGCTCTGTTACTGGTAATCGAACACCATATAAAACAGTGTCCAGGAAGAATTAATCTTAGTAGACCTTGTCCTAAATATATCTTTATTATTATGTACAGGTCTTAGTTTTTAGTTTTTGGAAGAAGTCTGAAAAATGGGAAGGCTTAGAAGATAGCAATCATGATTCAGAAGGGTCTGAGAACCATGCTACTCTGAATGAAATAAAACAAACAAAAAAAACCAACAAAATACAAAAAAACAAAACAAAACAAACAAACAAAAAACAATTAGGTGTCTTACCAGATAGCTTAAGTGAGGAATGAGAGCAGGGAAAAATAGCACTACTGCTTTTATCAACTGACAAAATGATTATGAGAACAAAAGAAGATGAATGATAAACGCTTAAAAATTTCTAAACAATCTGACCCAGAAATGTTACATCAAAAACTGTACCTTAAGCTCAGCAAATGACTACCTATTAGGATAGTCATCATAATATCAATAATTTTTAGAAAATATTAAAACTTTATCATTTATATACAGGTGATTATTTAAATAAAATATCATATACGGATATAGTGAAATATCATGTAAACATAAAAGTGACATTGTTGAAACCCTTACTGATCTAGAAAGTAATGTTTAAGACAAATTAAAAGTGAAATGAAGTTTATATATAGTTTAAAAAGTATATATGTCATAAATTTAACACAAGCTTTAAACCTGTTTTATATAAAAAATTCTTGATATTTTGAAAATGTTGCTATTTTTAATCCATTTTAAAATAATTTACTGTATTAGCATTCATATTATGTAACTTCAATTTCAATTAATTTAAGTCATCTTTCTAGTGTGCTTCTTGAGCAATTTTTTTTTCCTTTGGATATATGAGAATTAACTAGCATTTTATCTTCGCTTAAATACACAGTGTATAATAAAGTTCCAGTATTTTAAAAATTGCTTAAATGGCTGTTCTAAATTGGATAATTTGCTGTTCTGTCCTTATTATTAAACTATGAATTTTGTTGTTGCAGTTACTACCTAACTCTTGATACTGCCAAATAATTAATATGATAAAATCTACTAATCTAGAAATATATGTGTAGGTATATAAATAAACTACTGGGGAAAAGGTTAAAAAATAAGGAGTCGGAAATGATCTTTGGTGATCCCATTTGACTTGTTCTTGCTTTTCCCAAATAATTTAATGTATCTATTCACTTGAAAATAAAAACATGTAAAACCTCTACTATGTAGCGCAAGTCAGGGAAAAAGTAGCTCATTTAAATCATCAGTTAGCAAAATATGTCATTGCAACTCAATACTTCCAACTGAGTTGAACGAGAAATCTATTAAAAAAATCTTTTAAATTCTTTTAAATCTTTTAAATCTATTAAAAAAATCTTTTAAAATCTTTTAAAAAAAGATTTTATTTATTTATTTGACAGACAGAGATCACAAGTAGGCAGAGAGGCAGGCAGAGAGGGAGAGAGGAGGAAGCAGGCTTGCCACTGAGCAGAGAGCCGGATGCAGGGCTTGATCCTAGGACCCTGAGATCATGACCTGAGCTGAAGGCAGAGGCTTTAACCCACTGAGCCAGTCAAGCGCCCCACGAATGTTGTATTTTAAATATAAACTATAAAAACTAAAGAAGAATGCAAGTGCCTTCTATGAGGAAATCCAGAATGAGCGTCCTTATATGATCACTTCATTGTGCCCTCCTTTTTTACTCCTTTTTATACAAAGAAATCCACTAGATAAGGCCTCTGTGTTTGACAGAGATCACAATATAATGATCCTGAAAAAAGAATATAACTCCAAATTTGCAAATAACACATTTCTCATTACATTTAGGATTTTAAAAAATGGTCACTTACTGATACAAATTTTTATGAGGAAAGATGATCTGGAGATGTGATTTTTGTCACTCTATACCAAGTAATCTCCAACTTTGACTAGATTTCTCACAACAAGAATTCCCTATAACAAATCTGGATGGCACAAGTATCTTAAGAAACACACACACACACACACATTCCACACATGAATGCTTGGATGTAATTTGTATGGAAATGATTTGGAGGTATATTAACTATTTCAAAAAAAGAAAAACATGTTTCTAGGGGGTCGTTAAGATAAATTTTTATATAATAGAACATGGTTAAATAATTTTGAAATTTTACTGACACTATAGTTATGCCTACATGCTATAACTATAAAGTTTTTATGTATTTTGTCCATCCATATAAATATAAGAAATACTCCAGCTTAAGAGATCTTCAATATGTTTGCCACCATTAAAGGCAATCTTGGTGATGACAAGGTCAAATCACTGTTAAAAAAAAGAAAAAAAGAAAAGTGTTTTTCTTTTAAACTGAATTAATGGTAATCCTTACCATGCCGCATGTACTCTTTTTGTATTTGCTATTCCACAAACTGAAGAGTCCTCTTGTAAAGGTTTCTGGGTCACCTACCTGTCCTTCTATATCTTGTCACATCTTTTAGGCAAAACTCTTACCTGCGTTCTAAGATTACAGTCTTTTTTCCTCCCACATGTAATCTCATTTGGAGTCAATTCAGAGCAAAATAATCTTATCACTGGCCTTTTGAGTTCTCTGGATCTTTGATACATCTACATTATAAGCTATATAGAACAATTTTACATACAATTTAAAAACCTAAAAGCATCATATTTTTAAAGGGTACACCTAATTTATGTTCTTTCATTTTTTCCTCCTATAAAACACAGGATATTCCTTGAATGGTTACATTTAAATATGGAGCAGTATTAATTAGGATTAAATTGATGAGGACATTTATTTCCACTTTGTAATGCTTAATATTCTCTCCACATTATATGAGATTGTGCTGATGCTGATTATGGAAAGGGGGAAAAAAAAGAAATTTAAACGTACTGATGCCCAGGTACATTTTTTTTCTTATTTTCCTAAATCTAGGTATATATGGCCCCAGAAAATCCTTTGTGCTTAAACGCCATCTATCTAAGTCTAATTTCAGTTGAACAGAGTCTCCAAATATCAAAAAGGGCTCAAGTTTGATTGTTTAACTTCAGTTTAAGTGAATAGTATTCACCAGATCGTAATTTGATTCTAAATTATTGATACATTCCAACATGGGAGATTAGGGAGATTACCTACAGAATATTGTGAGACTTGTGGAATGACCTCCTTGGTTCTCTTGATTCATTTTCTAGATTCACTACATTGCTGTTGTAACTATATTAACTCAAAAATCTATTATAAATCTAAAACATGTCATGTCTTTTTGTACTCTACACCCTTTTTTTCTTTTTAAATGAAAGAGGAGACATGGGGTAATATAAAACAATTATGCCTCTACTCAAAGAGAATATGTATTTTCAAATTTGTTCTTTTTTTAAAGCCATAACCATGAACAATGTATACTTATTTTTCCTGGGGAAAAAAAAATTCCAGAAAAGTTAACCTTTAATAGTTTATAAAGGGGAGACAATCACTTATTTAATGCTTTTAAGTGTGGTAAAGCTGAGATGATTTAATTATACCATTTATGTTAATGAGACCATTCTCTGATCACTAATTATAATCTGGTTACAAAAATAGTACTATGATGTACTTTGCAATTGTAGTATTTATCCATTCTGTTAGGTAATTAGCATTAAGAAGAGCAACATATTGGAACACAGCAATTTAAGGTGACAAAAATTGCTGGAATAGTATCACATATAGTCCTTTGGAGATTTCTCGTAGTACTTTTAATGTAAATTTTGATGGGCTATTAGTTTTCATTAATGGTAGTTTGAGTACTTAGAGAAGACAACTATGTGCTATACTTAGTGCTGGGCAAACTGCCTGGATATATTTCATATATTACTGTTACTTTAATGAATAGTGTTATGGCAATTAGAAGACTGATGGCTTAGAAAATTTAGGTGGATATATTTGAAGTTCTTTGCACTAAGTGACATTGCTTGGTGTACACTAAAAAGTATCTTAACCCTTTTAGAAAAGCATGATTTGAAAGGAGAATTAATTTAACTATACAGCATGGTTATAGTGCATTTAAGATAAACTGGTTTCTAGATATCAAATTACAGATAGAGATGCAATCTACGTGAAACAATTAAATCACTGGACCTTTTGCTGAAAAGTAGACTTACACCCAATTTTTAAGTAAATGGAATATCTTTTGTACCTTTTTAAGTGATATGTTGTTTGTTCAGTTTTTAACTACTTGTATTTTTAAGTAGAACATACTTATATAATTCAAGTATAAACACAACAATAATTATATAAATATATAATATAAGTGCACTGATGACCATTTGTATATCTAAGAGAATTAACATTTTTTTTCAATCCTTGCAATAGCAACTGGGGTTATTTTTCTGAACTGTTTTAAAGACTCTTAATTAAAAGAATCATTTTCAAGCATTATATTCTCTCTTCCATGAATGCTTTCTACTGAGTAACCTTTTATAAATATATGATCTGGTGTCTAGAGATCATTCTCTCAAAAAAAAGCCAATCTGTTTTTTTTTTTTTAATAGGTTAAGATTCTTTCTAAATCCAGATAATTTTAACTGACATAATACAATAGCATAAACATATAAATCATTAAAGCTTTTAATTTTAAAACAACTGAAATTAAAGCCACAAACTATGAGTTCTTCAAATTTAAGTGTTCTAAATATCTATAATTATTTTCTTCATATGATCGATTTCATGTTTTTTAAATTTCTATAAACATTAACCATAACAGCTTGAAATAAGCATATTTACTAGAAATTTCTCTTCTTTCTTATTAAAATACATAATTATTAATAGTAACATTGCCTGTGATAAATTGGAAATAAAACAGAACACATGGGGCAGAACTAATTCCATCATCATTAAGAATTTCATAAACATGAAAGCTAAAATCTTTAGAGAAGAAATGTTATTGTACATTACTACTTCTAGCTCATAATGTAAGTTAACTATTTATTCTATGTTGGTATATGACTGGCAGCACATAAATTATCAAGTGTTTTTTAAGCAGAGTAAAACTTTCATGGAGGGGGAAAATAAATGCCTGTAGCATTAAAAAATACAGTTTCCATCTAAAAGTAATAGGTGCTCAAAAATATGGACAAATAGTCAATTCCCACTTCCTGCTCTTTCTTCTTTACATGTTCTTCCCCCCACATACTGGAATGACTCACTTCCTCATTTCCTTCAGATTTTTGCTCAACTGTCATTTTCCAATGAAAATCACCATGACCTCACTACTTAAAATTGTAATTTTTCTGGCTCTTTTCTCTCAACTCAACTCTATATATACTCCCTATTCTTTTGCCTTGCTTGAATTTTCTCCATTAGTACCTTCCATCACCTGACAAACTTTATTACATTTGTGTATTTGCTTATACATTGTTTTCTCCCACTGGGGGGATCAGCCCCATGATGATGGATTTATTACCTGCTGTAAGCTCTGTTGTATTCCTAGCACTGAAATTAGTGCCTGGATCATTATGATCACTTGCTAATTGTTTGAATGAGTAAACGAATTGAAATTGGGACAAATAAATTGCTATCTGCATTATAATATATGATATATAAGACTAAGATACATATAATCATAAAAAATGCAAATCCAGACTCTTTTTCATTAAGTTACATATAAAAGAAAGAAAACAGGAAGAATATTTTTTGATCTAAATTTCTCAACCTCAGCCTACTGGCATTTTGATTCAAATAGTTCCGTGTTAGGGAAGACTACACTGTGCCTTTTAAGGTGTATACCAGTATCCTTGTTTTACACCCTCTAGAATGAGAGCAGCAACCTCTCTACCCAATCTGAAATGTCTTTAGGGGCACCTGGGTGGCTCAGTGGGTTAAGCCTCTGCCTTCGGCTCAGGTCATGATCCCAGGGTCCTGGGATCCAGCCCCGTATTGGGGCTCTCTGCTCAGCAGGGAGCCTGCTTCCCCCCTTTCTCTCTGCCTGCCTCTCTGCCTACTTGTGATCTCTGTCTGTCAAATAAATAAATAAACTCTTAAAAAAATGTCTTTAGACATTTCCAAATGCTGTCCAATGGACAAAATTGTCTTGGGTTGATAATAAGTTGGGTAGTGAAAAGAGTTCTAACTTTGGAGTTAGAATTATGTGCGAGACCCAGTTTTGACCATGGACAATACACACTTTTTGCAGCAGTAATGCTGCGGTTGCAACACTTTTTTTTTATAGTTACTGTGTCTATTAGCAATAATTGTGTACATTTAGAGAGTAGATGCTCTGTAAGTAATAATTATTGAGATAAACAGGGCAGCATAATGGATAAAATATGATTTTAAAAATACATCTAAATTTGTGTATTTAACTAAAGAAATGCAAATGTGATAAAAATTGGAGCAATCTCTACAGACTTTTTTTTTTAAGATTTTATTTATTTATTTGACAGAGAGAAATCACAAGTAGGCAGAGAGGCAGGGAGAGAGAGAGGGGGAAGCAGGCTCCCTGCTGAGCAGAGAGCCCGATGTGGGGCTCGATCCCAGGACCCTGGGATCATGACCTGAGCCGAAGGCAGAGGCTTTAATCCACTGAGCCACCCAGGCGCCCTCTACAGACTTTTGAACCTAGCTATCTTTAATTCAAAATATATATTTTGGCCAATATTCAAACCAATATAGATTTACCTCATATTTAATAGCTGCATTATATTTCACTGTACAAATATTTCATGATTCACTTGTTTATTCATTTATAATAGATATACAGATTTTTTCCCCTTGGCTTTCCTAATCACAAGTACAACTTCCAAGTATGTTCTTTCATACAATTCAATGTGCATACATCTTAGTGTAACTGTGTCTAGAAGAAATTCCTAGAAGAAACACAGGCTTTAAAGTCTAGGGATCATGACTAGAAAGCTTGCCACACTATTTATTAACTATGTAACCCTGAGTGTCTAATTTAGGCTGGTTGAGCCTCTGCTGGGACCTCTGGAATAAGCAGTGTTAATGATACCTGTCTCAGGAGATTGCTGTGAGAATTACATGAGGTAAGATTTGTAACCTAAATACTAGAATGATTTATTTATTTAGACTGTCAATTATTATTATTAAAGAGGATAATGCTGTTAGGCTCAGCAGTGAGAGACTATCCTTAAGAGCCTAAATCATTCCAAACACTCCAGGTTTTTTTCATTTTGGAAGTCTTTTATTTCTGCTTGTTTATGAGAATTTTATTTTCTTCTTCCATTAAGCTGTTTAGTTTTTTTTGAGAACAAACACAATCCAATTTAACCCTTCTTTTTTTGCATTTTTATATGCATATGCATATACAATAAGTGCCTGAAATAATTGACTATATTTTACACATTTATCTTATTACTCATTTTTCCCTTTCCAATTTAAATCATTATATTATAAAAACTATTTTCTCTCAAAGTTTATTTCAGGACATATTTAAATTCTACATTAGATTTATGGTTGTGACCATTCTGCATAAACATGCATGCTTTTAAAATACATTTTGATTGCTGTGGCAGATGTTTTTGCATGTAGATGGTCATTGTTTTATTTATTCATACATTCTATTACTACTTATTGAAATGTACTCAGTGTAAAGCATCTTGCTGTGTGTCATGAATGATGCATATATGAATAAAATGTCCCAAATTATGGAGAAGTGAGACAGATTCACACATTAGAAAAGACAAAAAATATTCCTCTGCATTAGGAAAATACAAAGGGGTCATGAGGAGAGAAAAATCTCAAATTACATTGAGGTAAAGTTGAAGTAGGCATTGAAGGGTGGCATTTCATCCATGATGGTAGATGATAAATATGGAAAGTAGTCAAGGAACAAGAAATAGCCAAGACAAATATAAATAAGCAGGGTATAATCAGATACAGGGGAAGTTTGCCTGGATGTATCATACCTGGCTGACAGGTAATAGAGGTAGAGGTGGATCTCCTGAAAAATCAAGTTATGGTTAGGAATGTTCTTTCTGGTAATAAAAACAGAATGTAACTTGAATCAAGATCTCAGGTGAGCCCCAGAGGAGTGAATGTTCACAAATCTCATTGACTGTAAATTTCTTTTTTTGTAAGGTGGGACCAATACTGCTCTGGGTTTTAACATGTCTTATTGATGCTAGCTTCGTTTATCCATAAAGTGACACTAATAATTACCTGACAAACAACTTTTGGTAGATGAAAAGGAGTTAAGTTGTGAGTGCTTTTCAGCCCCTGAAATGTTATAGCTGAGTAGGGGTGCCACAGCTGGTCTGAACATAGCAGGTCTCGAAAGTTTGGAGACTGGAGATTCAGAGAGTGAAAAAAAGGTTAAGGGATCATTCAGTAGCCCAAACCAAAAGTTGTTAAAAATCTAGACTATGGACTCTGAAAAACAACCTGAGGGTTTTGAAGGGTCAGGGGTGGGAGGTTGGGGGAACAGGTGGTGGGTGATGGGGAGGGCACGTTTTGCATGGAGCACTGGGTGTTGTGCAAAAAGAATGAATACTGTTACGCTGAAAAAATTAATAAAAAGGGAAAAAAAAAATCTAGCTAGACTGTGAAGAAAAATCAACAGGCCAAACAAGTAAACAACAAAACAAATAAAGGGGCAGAGCTATCAATGATGTCCAAGAGACAGAGAAAAAGATAGAGGATTAGAAGAAAGAAGAAAAGGAAGGAAAGCAAGGGAAACTTTTCACAAGAAGTACGGACTTGAATGAAACTAAGTTTCAGCCTTTCCACATGCAGAGGCAGAGAAATACTTAGCAAGCTTTGATTTAAAAACAAAAAGAAAAACAAAACCCTGCATCCAACAACATGTAGACTTGCATTGTACAAAATAGGAAATGACTTCTTAAGGTAGATTATTCAAGTTAAGAATTGCAAGTTATCAGAGCCGTCGCCTTGTCATAAGAAGACAGAGTATCCATCTAGACTAAATTTTATTTTCAATCTATGAGTGTTCAGTCTAAGGACTGTAGCCAGGCAAAACATACCACACTCACAGCCTGTCACTTGCCATCATTTACAATATCCCATAGATGCCATGACAACCTGCCATAATAATTTATTTCAGGAAGTAAAGTAGGAAAAAAAAAAGGCTTTTGGTGATTTCTGAATGCCAATTTTACTGGGTTGTTTGTTGTATAGTTTTTTTTTTTCACATTCCTATCATTTTTTATAAGGTATATTATCTATCTGAGGAAATCCAAAGCAAGTATGAAAACTTGAGTATGATATATGCTTTATTTTTATAAACCCTAATATAAGTCATTACACCAAGTAATATTTTGCTGAAAAGTATATAAAAATATATATACACACATACGTGTGTGTGTGTGTGTGTGTGTGTGTGTGTGTGTGTGTGTATTTGAGAAATCAGTCAAGAAAGCATGTTAGTGTAGGCCAAGACTAATTTTTTGCCATTAGCTTAGCATTTCTTTCAGTCAGCGGAGAAACAGACAGTGATAACTGTTTGGTTGTAGAAATTCTCCTGGGAACATTGGAAACATCTAATCTCCAACATATTAACACTGTATTCATTCTTAAGCAAAAAAATATGCCCTTCTCTGATACTCAGATGGTTCCAGAAGAATTTTAATGTGTCAGCCTTGGCTTTCCCATGACAAACTACCCATATGCTAGGACTCTCCATAGCAGCTATAATGATGACCTCAGTTCTGTGAAATGAGCCTATGAAAAGTATAATCAAATGTCCATAGGAATTATTTTTATTATAGCCGTCCAAGGGTTCCCTAAAGAGCAAATGATTCATTTATTTTGTTAGCAATGACTTAAAACAAATGGTGCATAACCAAATCAAGATAAGTGAAAAACCAACTTTTGATTCATTAAAAGGCAGAGTTTGTTTTTGATAGGAGACTGAAAATGCACATGAAACATGCCTTTTCTCCTTTATTGATCCTAACAGTAGCCAAAATTCAATATCCTTCTAATATTTACATATTAAACCTATTCTGGCAAATTGCTACTTGAAACAGATCAATAGTATAATATATTTAAACTGTAATTGAGATATCAGTTGAGTTTAAGTATTCATAGAAAATGCATAATTAAAGATTTTTTTTTTGCCTTTACCTGTGACTCAATCTTTCTTTAATTTTAAAGAGAAGCTAGCCAAGTTTTGCAAGTGATTCTAAGATTAGATGGATACTGGAGATAGCTATTTAGATATTTATAAAAAGTACAAACCTATTCTAAGACAAGTAATCTATGCAATTCTATGTTGTAAACATCCACTGAATTCTCAACTAAAAGTCAAAATAGAGTAACTTTGCCTAACAACTAGAATAGATGCATATGAACTCTGATTAGCATAATTTCATAAGTGAACATTATTTTTATTCACAATTTTTGTTGTCTCTCTACTTAGTCATTTTGTATATAAGTAAAACTACTTATCCATTTTGTATATAAACATTGACATTGTAGAGGCCCAGAGAAGGCTGACCCAAGATGGGCCATGCTGGCATAAAGACTATTCTGAGTTATAAGAAATCAAACCCCAGCAAATGCAGGAAAGGTTCTTTGCTTCCTACACAATTGCATAAATTTTCATTGGAAAGGAGACCCTGTAACAGGAAGAGAACTATTAACAGAGATTCCCCTTTACCTAAAAATCTTATCTGCAGTAACAGAGCAACCTGGTTTTTCTAAACATCTCTTTTCTCTTCTTGTTAATGAGCTTTCTCCCCTTTGTATCATCCTGAGGCCCCTATCCTTCTCCTCAGCTCATATAAGCTCCATGTGGACTAACTGCCTTTGGAATTTCATGTGTGTAGATTCCTCATGATGAGGGAAGAGAAGGCAAGCTGGAGACAAAGTAGAAGCTGACAACCTGCAAACCCCCCCTTCATCATGGGATATATGTGAAATTTCTGAGGCATTTCTGGCTTCCCTAAAGGGAAGAATTAGTGAACTTGTAGAGATCACAATCCTGCAAGACCTGAGCTCCCTTGGTTTACAAATGTCCTAGTGATTTACAAGGAAGAAGCTTTCTTATCAATAGTCTAACTTCCAAAGACCCATAACTCAGTTCCTGAAGCCCTAACATCATCCTCCCCTCCATAAAATTGAGGGAGGCTGAGGCAGAAGTTAAAGTGAATAAAGTTGAATTTTTTCTAAACCTAAAGCTCATTGATAAGGATTTGTAATAGGAGGAGTGTAATATTCCTCCGGGAAACTCTCAACTGTCTTCCTGTTAGTGTCTCATTAGAGAGAAAAACAGCTTTGACTTGATAATAACCAGGCCTCCAGTATCCTGAGAGTCTTCATTACATATGACAGTCCTTCTGAACATCCCCTTTATCTTCAACTGCCCAACTCCTGAGTATATAATCAGCCACTCCTTGGGACTGCAGTGTAGCAGCTCTTTCTGCCCATGGGTCCTGTCCCTGTACTTTAATAAACCACCATTTTGTACCAAAGAAGTCTCAAGAATTCTTTCTTGGTCGTCAGCTCCTGACCCCACCCCACTGAACCTCACCTATATTCCAAAACTTCATCACTCATATTTACAACTATTAAATTTGATTTTTTTCCTGTTAATCTGTGTCACGTCAATTTGATTCTAAGTCCAGCTAGAATGACTGCAGAGCAGAGGAAGGTCTTTCCCTCAGACGACACTCAAGAACATGTCATGTTAACTTTGGGATTCTTATCTGCAAATACCATCACAAAGACAATTTCCAAAGGTCATATTGCACCAGAAAACAAAAGAAAAATGAGATGTGCAATTGAATCTCAATGATACTAACTGCATATTCAATGGCTTAGCAAAGAACAATGAATAAATAGCTCATAAGATGTGAGTATGTGGTGAAATTTTAAATTCAAGCTTATACCCCTTGTAGTGCCCAGAACTCAAATTCTTGCCCTAGAAAAGCTTAACAAATTACTACATGACACATTTTAATGGACTATATCAAGATCAGCCTGTGATTCAAGAAGATGCTGACTATTAAATCCAGAAGTGCCAAGGATTTTTTATGTAGACACACAGGTTTCTTTAAGTTTGCTTAAGTAATTCCCGTACCTCGACTTCTATTTTAAATCTATGGTCCGTTTGTCCCAGATCCTCCCTGCTCCACCAAAAAAATACAAAATACAGATAAGTCACTATCCTACTATTTCCTGAATTCCATCTTAATTTTCTTCAAATACCAATAAGTCTGTTTCAGCCAGTTCATTTGTTTAATTTGTGTCTTTCCTCTCAGGACCATGAATTGATTTTTCTAACTCTCTCTTCAATGTGAACACGATATATATACTCTCCTCTCAAGCTACAGATGCTGACAGTGAAAAGAAATAGTTTGTTAAAAATAATCCATAAATAACCCACAAATCCTAATTTTAGTCAATAGCTTCAACCTCTACCTCCTTTCCACAAAGGCACCTAAAATTGAAGGGCAACTTGATTAAGTTAACCTCACTGTCTCCTGCAGGCATTAATGATCAGGAAAATGCCAAAAGTTATGAGGAAAGCTGAACAAAAACAAACAAAAAAGTTCTGGGTGATCAATAATAAATAATAAAAGATGTAGGTAATCAATAGTCAAATATGACATAGCTGACTGTACCCTACTTTATAGTACAAACAACCTAAAAATCATGTAAGAAAATGTTCTAGAATATCAGTATTTCATGAAACTGAAGTATATTTATAAAAGAAAATTCCCATGAAAAGCAGTTATATACAGAGCAAAAAAATCGAAGACAAATAAGTAGTAGATTATTTTAGAGTTACAAGCTATTGTATTTGAAAGCAGAAACTATTGTTTGTGCTGGTTCTGACAGTTTGAGAAAGACAGTTGACAAGGTCACCTTTATTTTTTAAATGAGGAAGAATTTGATATTAAAAGTTATAGGCTAGTTTAAGTTGAACTGAAGTAAGATTTAGACCCCATATTCATACTTTCTTCATCTCTATATACCTCAGGCAGAATACAAAATCTGGTCAAACAGGACCACAAAAGCCTGGCGGAAAAGCATTACGTCCTGTCCTGTAGGAGAGAGACCACTTCTCTTCTGTAAGTTATGCCAGTTTTACCAGGTGATTGATTGATTGATTGATTGACTGACTGACTGATTTTTACCTAGTCTTCTCTACTGGTATAGTGAGGCATTAGCGGCCTTAATCCCATCCTCTTCTCACAATAATTCAAAGTCACCAGTATAAATGATGATGATCAAACCAGAGGTGAGAACTAACTGCTGTTCTTTGGGCTGAATCAAGTATGCCCATCCCTTGGTTTGTGATGGTGGGTTTTGTTAGTTTGCTTGGTTTATATCATGCTAATTTTCAGGGTAAGCCTGTACAGTACATTAGCCTGCATTTTTTTTTTAATATGACTCCTTGCTAACATTTAAAATTTGTGAGGTTTTATGTTTGTTTGTTTAGTTTTGTTTTAACTGGATTTCTTGCCTCTCTTGCAAAATAAAAGATAGGGCACAAGTGTTTAATGTTCTTTATAGTAAAAATAAGTAGACCTGAGAGATGAGGAATTAGCTTTCTCCAGTTTTATCATACTTCCTGCCATTCTTATATGAGTCTGGATATTGAATCCTACGCTCAGTTTCTACCGACCATCATACTGGAATGACTGGGTTTTATTATACCTGACACACTTTACTCATCACAATTTTTCTGATTCTATTAAATAAGGATTTAATTTTGTAATTGTATATAAAGGAATGAGTTCTGTAGATGGAATGATATATATAAATTATTTTTCTTTTTGCTATCTTAACAAATAGCCTTGAAACTCAGTATCTTAAAACAATCAACATTTGTTGTGTCTCACAGTTTCTGTGGGTCAGGGGTTTGGGAGCAGGTATATTAGTGGTTCTGGTTTGGGCTCTCTCTTAAGGTTGCTATAATGCATTGGCTTGGGCTATAGTCATCTGAAATCTTAACTGAGATGGAGGTTCTACTTTCAAGATGACTGACTCATATGCCTACTGGCCAAAGGTCCCAGTTCCTTGCTGTGTGGATATGACATGTGAACTGGCTTTGCCCTGAGTCAGCCATCCAAGAAAGAGAGACAAGGAGGAAGGCTCATGCCTTTTACTACCTTATCTCCAAAGTCACACGCCATCCCATTTGTCTTATTTTATTCATGAGAAACGAGTCACGAAGTCTAGGCCACACTCAAGGGGACAGAAGTTTAGCACTAATTCTTGCAAGAAGTATCAAAGTGAGAAAGTTTGGATTTAGAAATCTTGATCTTGGGGTCTTAGACTTGGCTAAGTCATCAATTCATTGCTTTATTAACCTTCTACTTTACCTAATCTTAATATTTCAAAGTTCCTTTCAGTTTCTTTTGTATACATTATTCTAAATAAAACTGGTAACTCTAAATAGTTATAATTTATCAGCCTCGAGGTTTGAAAAAAATGGTAAGAACTGTCTAAACAGAGTTTTCATTCAATTTTAGGAAAACTACTTGTAAATTTTAGCGGAACACAAACTTTCAGTTAGTTATAATTGCCTGGGTAGTATGTCTGAAGAGGTGGTATACACTGGTATGTAACTGGTAACGTCATAGCACAATTATTTCCTTGCTTTCTAGATGTGTAATTTTAGTATTACTGTAGGCAAATAGCTTCTTAAACATTTGTAGCTATAATCATCTGTAAACCCCTGGATAGGAAGTTGTAAAGTTCTCCTGTTTTACTTTTATATTGCCCTTTTTATACGACTATAATACTTAGCCTCAGCAGGAAACAGGTCATTGTCCTTTATTCCATCCCCAAAGAAAAAGAGGAGAGAGGTTCTCAAAGAAGGGGGGATCTGAGCAGCAGAGCAAGTTCAGAGCTAAGGTAGAGAACTTTGTAAAACAAGGTTGTTCGGCAGCATTTCTAAGGTAATGTCCTTTAAGCTTCAAACCTCCAAACTCAAAATATATTTTGATATATCCACTGAATGAATTGTTGATAACAGAGACATTAATAGGTTTTATTATATTTATTTTTAATCTCTCGGGTTTGATCAAATTATGGTGACAGGGAGGGGTATACATACATGGCCATTCACTTGTTAAAATAATTTCAATATATGCAAAGTTGGGTTCCCTACGTGGTGCTAATGTCCTATCAGCTTCACAGTGCTGCCACAATATGGGCATTAGGATCTCCCCCAAACTCTCACTCTTTGATTTTATCAGGGAACAAAACTAACTGATTTTATTTTATTTTATTTTGCTGCAAGGGACTACTGCTCTATTTCTGAGACTTTGTTTCCAGCACTGAGTTCTGTAAGTTTAGTATTCATTTTCTACTAACAGCAGGGTGGGTAGCAATCACGTTAGCAGAAATAAACCTTTAGAAAGCTTTCCATTATTGTATGAGGAAATGATTTTTATAGTATACATATATACATATATATCCACTAAAAAGTCAAAGACGTTTTTGAAATGTTATAAAATATTTTAACATTTTTCCCTCTAATTTATTGTGTTCCTTGGCTGTATTATTTGCTAGTTCAGGTTGATTGCATAAGGTATATTTGAATTCAATTTTTGAAAACATAATGGGGGTGGTGATTTGGGGATTGTTGCAGAATTTAAACTCTGCTATTTTTACTCAGATGATTTAAAATATGTACAAGTATACATAAAACAAAATTTTCTTGTTAATTTGCCAAAGCTGAGTAATATAAAATAACCTTATTTTACTTATTGCTTTATAAGAATATTATAAATAAATGTATGCTTTAAAATAAGCTACTTGTCAGATACAATCCTTGTGTGCGTGCGTGTGTGTGTGTATGTGTGTGTAATTTCTGAAAATATAACATTCTTCAAACAATATAGGAATTGTCCAAAGTCTAGAAAGAAACCTGGGACGTTATTAAAAATAAGGTTTTTTTTTTGCAAGTTTAAATTCCCCCTCTGAAGAAAAACTTTAAAAAATAACACTAATTCTAAGAAATAACTAGAAAAAGAATAGTGAAAATGATAGCAGAAAGACAGCCATTTAGGAATAAAACTACAGCAAAAGAAAACTACTTACTGTCTGATGCCACACTATGTCAGATATCTGCAAATGCCCAAAGAGGTAAATTTCCAGAGTGCTTTAAACATCAAATTAAGTGACGCCAGACTTTACCTTTGATGTTTGTATAAAATTACATTTTCACAAGTGTATTCCCATGCATTTCCATGTGATTTTCATAACTTTATTAAGGCAAATATATTTAGTAACTATATTTCTCAGCTATTGAAACTGAAATATTCTTTGTGATTGATGATGGGCTGAAATGATCTTTTTTTCTCACTCTCCCTCACAGAAATGTATGTTCTGTTTTGTTCTGTTTGAGAACATTGTCCATGTTTATATTTGTACTTCAGAGATAAGTACACTGTCTGTACTTAGAAGATTCTAAATACATGTTGAACTGAACTGAATTTTAATTTTTTCTTATATCCCAGACTCATCCTGTTTTAAATAATAATTTGTAATATCTAAACTGGATTCACTTTTATTCAGATCTTTTGAATCTAATTGAAATAAAAGGTGATTAAAACACATTTTTAGTAGAGAATAAATTTTCATATCTTTCTCAGTTAACAACTATTTACTTTCAAACTTTGTATATTAATCAACAGTCATTAGTTAAAACAAAACCAAAAATAAAATTAACATTCAATTTGGGAAATGATAAGAAAGAAAGATTGTAGAATATTGATTTAAAAGTCTTAATTTATTATCTATATAAACATTTAGAAATACATTCACATTGACTTTTCATAAATAGTACATATAGTTATATATATAGTATTTATATATATATATAATTATGTATATAGTACATAGACACACACACACACACACATATGCTATCCAGAATACCTCATATTTAAAGTTGGAACTATGAAATCAGTTTTTTGACTTTCTATAACCAGACATACTACTGAGATTCTATGTGGAAGATCTAATCCCCATACCGCTGACCTACGATGAATGTCAGTTTACAGCCAGCCATTCATTAAGTAAAGGCACAACCATCCTCACCAGAAACCACTTCTTTATGGTATTCTTATATCTTTTCTAAAGCTCAAACTGCTTTGTATTAAAATTCATATTTCAAAAATTAACTTCTAATATTAATATAGTAGAAGTTGACTATTTGTTCTATGAAAGGCCATACTTCCCTGTTAGCTTCCTAATTGTCTTATTCATCTAACATCTTTTTTTCCCCAAAGACTGAACCAAAAAGAAAGGAAATAAGGCTCAAAACGTACGACTACTCATCCTTAAAAATAAGAAAGAATTATTTGTGGGAGAATAATTTTATTCTTTGGTCAATGGGCCCTGTGGCCTTGTTTTTTGAATTATCTGTGTGAATCAAGCTACCCGTTATAAGCAGAGATAAGCCACATTTGACCTTATTGTGACAAAGACACAAGGCCCTTATATTGCAGTAGAACAAAGAAAATAATCATAAAATAATATAAGTCACAGCCAACAGTCAATAATGGTAAAGTTTGTATTGTAAACAGCACAAAGCCCCTGATCTGGATAATCTTACAAGTCTGTTTGCTAAGGTTAAAAAAGAAAACTCACATAGAGATGTATAATTTGAATGTGCTTCTGGTGTTAATGGAGCAGTAAATTTTCTAAGCTTTAACAGGTCATGATTAATCAACCCCCAATCAATACATAGCATCCTAGCTATAGAACCATTACACTTACCCATGATGGTTAGGGCTGTAGCTTTTGTTAATTCTTCTTTCATTGACTCTATTACTTCTAAATTACCACCATCCAGGTTGCATCTATTTATGGTTCCATTTCCCGAACTGATCCAATAAAGCTTGTTTTCCACATAGTCTATCGATAGACCTGTAATTAAATTATACAACTTAAACATAACTGTAGCCACTTAAATAGTAATGTTTGACTACCACTATATTTGAGTGGGAAAAATAAGTTGCAAGCTTAGGTTCTTGCCTTTAAAAACAAGATCTGGCTAATAGGGAAAAATACTGTTATAACTATCCGTGGAACAATATACCTTTATAGGCACTTAAGCATTATCTCTGTTGATTATCACAACAATCTGTGACACTGAGAGCAATGACTGTCTCATCTCATGAATAAGAAAAATAATACCTAGAATTGTTAAGAAATCTATGAGTCCATAGCTAGCAAGGGATCTTAGTTTAACAAAGTTTAACAAAGTTTTGATTTCCAAATTAACTGCCTCCCCTTCTCATTACACTGCTTTGCCTCAGAAAATTTTAATACATAATACATTTTTGGGAAACTAATACCATTGATGAAATTTTTAATTCCCACCTACTTTCAGTAAAACTCACTTTAGGCAGTTCAGCTATAGATTCAAGTTGTTGATTTCAGTGATTTTCAAGTAAATACAAAAGTAGAATTTCAAAAAACTGTAATGTCACTGAAGCATGGAATTGAGTTGGGCTTATTTAGAATCTGTTGTGGGGCGATAAACCAACCATCTAGTAAGGGAACCAAGCCAAAGGCTTAAGATACTATCGCCACATCACAGCATATCACTGTGGATTAGCTTTATTACATTTTATGGATAATTTCATATGTTATAGTGGTATTCATGGTTTTCAAGGTCTCAGGATATGTATATTTTGATTGCTGAGGATTCTTGGTACACATCTACTTAATTACTGGCATGTTCAGTAGGCTCAGGGTTCATGCTATAACAATAACTATGGTTCCATATTGATCTTCTGTAATTCACAGCTACTTGTGGAAAAGCACATGTGGAAATATACTCAAGCATATGGTACAATAAATTGGTTCTGGAGTCTTCCTCAGAGAATGAAGGAAGGAAAACACACACACACACACACACACACACACACAGAAAAAAAACTCTTCCCTATTTTAAAAAAGAAACAAACAAAAAACTAAGACAAATTAAAAAAAAAAATGAAGGAGGAAGGAGATACTGAAGAGAATCACATGAGTTCCAGTGCATTGATAAAGAGTTAAATATAGTCCAGATAGTTCCAGGTAAAGACAGTCCCAATCCAGGGAGTTGATTTATCAGATCAGGTTTAATCAAGTAGAAATAATACTACAAGTCTATGTAATATATCAGCTATTTATTGATTTATTAGTATATTTTACTAATAGAAGTCTGAAAGGTACAGAATAAAGCTAATAAATATAAGACATTTCAGGGATAAAGTTTTCAGATTTTCTTTTTATGACTACTGTGGGAGATTGGCTTTAAATACTTAAGAAAATGATCAAATAAAAACCATCACATTCATATTCTTTGGTGTAGTATTTTCAGGTTGAAGGTCATCCATCATTCAATTTTTTATCAGAGAAAGTTCAGTTACTTTGTAGGTATTTCCTGAGTCACCTCCAAGCATTTTTCTTTCTAGTAAAAATCCTGGTTTAAACTACTTATAGTTCAGATGTGGTCTATTTTCCTTTCTACTTAGTTGGCTATCTAAATCACATAATTCTATCTTTAATCAGCAATGAAGAATATCTTACTAGAGACTTATGTAACAAAATATACACCAAACATTTTGTGGTCCAATTTTCATCAAAAAAATGAATTAATACATTTATGATGAAGAATTCCTTCTAGGCAATTATCTATCCCTCTAGATATTCCAAATTTTCTCTCTCAATCAAGCCAAACCACCAGAGAGCTATCTGCTTTTTAGATCGCTGAATTTTTGTCCCTCATCTAATCTGTTGCTGAATTGAGCTCTGGCATTGTGCCCTTGATTTAAATGAAGGAAGCTGTAAGAACTAGCCAAGGAAACCACTGTTACACTTCCCAGGATATAGTGTCTGAAATAATATATCACATAGTGACCTCTTTATATAAGGACCCATGGGAGAAATTTCTTTCAGGGCTCAGTGCCAGAAAAAGCTATAGTGGAAAATATAAAATTGTAACTGATCATATTTCTCTCTTTGCTTTGGCTGCAAAGAACCTAAAGAGTCATATTTGTGACCCATCTGCAGAAATTGTAAAGGAATTGCATTCACACCACTAATTTTACTCCTGGCTTCAATAGACTAATCTATTATTTTTCTTCACCTTGATTTTTAAAATCAATACTCTTGTCTGGCCTTGCTTAAGGGATTAAATTTGTCTAAGTTTCCTAAACCCCCCCTTTTTTTAAGGAAAAGGTACACTGATAGCAAATGTGCCCGACTCCAGATTAACCCACAGTGTCAGAACTTTCTTATCCACCTAACACCCTGTGATTTCTGGACTCTAACATAGGCTGTATAAAGCAGTCATTTTACAGAGCAGGGAAGTTACTGTGCTGGGGTCAGAGTTCCCCAGAGTTTACTAGTCAAGATTTTTGTTCATGGACTCTGAGTGCCTGAAGAAAAGAAGTAGTATGGTAGTGAGCTTTGATCTTCAATACTGAGCACAATGCTTAGAGAAGAAAATTTATAAACACTGCATGAATGAATGAGTTATTTAATTAATTTCATTATTAAAATTGTAAGTTGTCTTCAAGGAGTTCTGTCTACTAAAGTTGAATTATCTTCACAACAGAATTTTTTAATGCACTACCTAAACCCGCATGCTATGACAATAGAGAAGAAGTGCAATGATTCAATAGGTCTACTTGGCATGGCTTAGGTTTTTGCATCAATATTATGAAGGAATAGTGTAGGATTAATCATTTTAAGATTCACATGAAAAAATAATTAAGTTCCTATATTAACCTACATATTCATGTGATCAGTCACCTAGCTTGTATATCATCTCTTCTGTTAAATGTATTAGCTTAATCTCTGAATGTTCTTGAGCACGTTTATTCCTGAATTATAAAACAGAATTGAAATATTTCTTTCAGATTTTATTTATTTATTTGAGAGAAAGAGAACATGAGCGGGGTGGGATAGAGGGAGAAACGGACTTCCCACTGAGCAGAGAGTTCAATGTGGGTCTCCACCCCCAAAACCCTGAGATCATGACCAGGGCCAAAGGCAGATGCTTAACTGGCAGAGCCACCCAAGTGCCCTGAATTGAAATATTTTTAAAATCCTATTATGAACTCAAGAAACTGGTGATAATATGTTTTAAATTCATAGATACATGCATGTTTAGAAGTACAGATTTTTGAAGTGTTTAATGTAAATGTTTTCACAGCATAAGATTTTTTATTTTGTTATTCTCATACACTTAGGTCTTAATAACACTGAAGAATTAATTGGTGTCCATTTATTGCAATAATTTCTGGATCAAGTCTCTGTTGCACTATTTCAAAAGATGAATCACTAAGCAGTAAGCTGAGATTTTTTGATGCACTTGAAACTACTCAATGATTTTAGAATGCTAAATCAATAGCCATGAGAAAACAGATCAAATATATGCATGTTAAAATTTTTTTTTTTGACAGAGAGAGATCATAAGTAGGCAGAGAGGCAGGCAGAGAGAGTGAGAGGGAAGCAGGCTCCCTGCTGAGCAGAGAGCCCGATGTGGGACTCGATCCCAGGACCCTGAGATCATGACCGGAGCCAAAGGCAGCAGCTTAAACCACTGAGCCACCCAGGTGCCCAAATATATGCATGTTTATAAAAGTGTCCTAAACCTATGCAAAGAAATAAGATTATGTTTGCACCAAAATGTCCTCAAATGGGTGAGGGTGACTGAGATTAAAACATCATTAAAATGATTTTTGGATATATCTGCAGAATATTTCACTATTAATATAGACTTTTTTCTATAAGACACATATATTTTTAATATCATCTAGAGTTGGTAATCAAAAGAGGAAAACTAGATTCAATAATATAACAGGTATATCAAAGGAAGAAAAGTCATCATTTGAATTTAAAAACATTAATGAAAAGAAAAATCCACCTTTTTAACCTATCTTTTCTATTTTTATAAAAATGTAGAGTGAATTCATGTGCTTTCATTCTGATCCTTTTTAACCAAAGATATCCCTTGCTGTATTATTTTAATATTTTGATTTAAATAGCCCAGTGTATTTTTAATTGGGACAATATAATTTGCCAAAATTATGTAATTGATCTTATAATAGAAATACACTGATATAAGAAACTACATATTATTTTTTAGAAAAAATAAAGTCTAAATATATTTCCATATATTACTAAAAAAATTGGGGCGCCTGGGTGGCTCAGTGGGTTAAAGCCTCTGCCTTCGGCTCAGGTCATGATCCCAGGGTCCTGGGATCTAGCCCTGCATCAGGCTCTCTGCTTGGTGGGGAGCCTGTTTCCCCCCTCTCTCTGCCTGCCTCTCTGCCTACTTGTGATCTTTCTCTGTCAAATAAATAAATAAAATCTTTTAAAAATTGTGAAGGAAAATTAAAATTTAAAAAAAAAAAAAAGATTGGGAGGTTCAGGGGCTCCTGGGTGGCTCAGTAAGTTAAGCATCTGTCTTCTGCTTGGATCCTGTTCTCTGTCCTTGGATGGAGGCTGGTTGTCTGGTCGTCTGGTCAGTGGGGAGTCTGTTTCTCCCTCTCTCTATCTCTCTGTGTGCTCTCCTTCTCAAATAAAATCTTTTAAAATTGTTTTAAAAATTAAAAAAAAATAATACTGGGAAGTTCACCTGTCTCATTTCTTTTTTAAATGACTCAAAATTAAATCAATGTACTATGCAATATGGAATTAAGGCAAAAATACAAATATACAGAAAAAAAGGTTTTGTTTTTTTTTTAAAGATTTTATTTATTCACCTAACAGAGAGAGAGATCACAAGTAGGCAGAGAGAGAGGAGGAAGCAGTCTCCCTGCAGAGCAGAGAGCCCGATGCGGGGCTCGATCCCAGGACCCTGAGATCATGACCTGAGCCGAAGGCAGCGGCTTAATCCACTGAGCCACCCAGGCGCCCCGGATTTTTTTTTTAATTAATGTTTTCTAGAGGTGGTAATTTCCTAATATTTTTCAGACACCAAATTTCATTTCAAATTTTTCAGCCCTGCCTATGCATTACAATTATCTGGAAAAGTATTAAAAATACTGTTTCCTGGGCTCCACTCCCAAAAATTCAAACTTAATTGGTTTGAGTTGGTCCCAGGAATCAATATTAAAAGGAAAAAAATTCTCTTCAAGTGATTTTAGAATAAAAACATTAAGAAATTCCCTGGGTGGCTCAGTGGGTTAGGCCGCTGCCTTAGGCTCAGGTCATGGTCTCGTGGTCCTGGGATCGAGTCCCGCATCCGGCTCTCTGCTTGGCAGCGAGCCTGCTTCCCTCTCTCTCTCTCTCTCTCTGCCTGCCTCTCTGTCTGCTTGTGATCTCTCTGTCAAATAAATAAATAAAATCTTTTAAAAAAAACTGCATATTTTTATGAGCCTTCAAATTTGAATATGCAGTAAGTTTAATGAGGCCTTTTAAATATTGCCTGGAAGTGTAATATGGGGAGATCTCTTTGGAGACAGAGGAATACTAAAGATATAGATGGCGAAGAAAGGGTACCATGGATAATAAAACATAGATGATTAACTTCAAAGCCTTCAGACATGTATAAAAAAATAACATTGAAATCTTCTAAATATTCTCTTTACAGCATTCTCTTCAGACAATAGAATACAACTCCTTCTGCATATAGGATTGTGATAGTTATAGAAACTGACTATTGAGACTATACAGCAGGTGAAGAAATATCATAAAATCGCATCCCTCACTAAACCTGTAGAAGAATTATAATGTTCTGGATACTCCAAAATGGAGATCTTTTCAGAGTTCACCAGAAGAGGCATGATTTCTGGGAGGCAAAACTGTTTCTGAAACATTGAATTTTTAGCTCCAAAGGAGCATGGTTATTCCATGAGGAAGTAGAGTGGGGTTCTTTGCCTAATTGCTATCATGCTATCTCAAAAAATTATCTCTTAAGAATGCTTAAATTTTGTGAGTGCAGAAATAAATATGCTGAGGAAACCTGATCATTCTTTGTGCTTTATCCCTGCCTTCTCTCTGAGGTAAATATGAATACAAGGTACCACCTTTCAATTCAGCTTGTCTCTTCATTTCTGGGTTCACCTACAAAAGACCAGTTAGACTGCACCTTGTTATCCCCTCACTTCACCATTATGAAATTGTTATAATAATATAATAGTGTCTAGCACAAAGAAAGCGCTCAATAAATGCTAGCTATTTTTTAGTACTACAAGTTTTTGTATTTCCTTTTCAAGCTAAAATCCTAGTCTAGAATTTGCAACTCTTTGGTAATTCCCACAACTGATAGTTTTTTGAGATAACTTGGTGTGAGGTATATTCAGATTGTGCATTTCATTTGTTATTACAGTATCTCTCAATTATGCAGGTAGATCAAAATTAAAACCTTTTGTTCTGTGAAGCCCAATAAAAGACATGCTTCAATCTGGGAGAAAATATTTGCAATCCAAGTATCAGACAATGCAACACAATTATTTCTGCTTCTGGCACTGTAATAGTTGTAGAAACTGGCTACTGAAAACATACAACAAATGAACAAGAGACTAGTATCAACAAAAGTACACTCAAAACACAGCAGCTAAAAAAATCCAATTAAAAAAATGGGCAAAAGAAATGAATAGACATCTCAAAGAAGAAGATACACAAATGACAATTAAGCACATGAAAAAAATGTTTAACATCAAAAGAAAATGTAAATTAAAGTAACAACGACATCACTACACACCTGTAAGAATGCCTAAATGAAAGTAGTGACAAATGAAATGCTGACAAGGATTTGGAGAAAAAAAGGATCACTAATACATTGTTGGTGGGAACGAAAAATGGTACATCCCCTCTGGAAAACAGCTGGGCATTTTCTTGTAAAACTGAGCATACTATTCCATAGGACCCAACAACTGCACTCCTGGGAATTTATTCCAGGGAAATAAAAACTTATGTTCACACAAAAACTTGCACATGAATGTTTATAGCAGCTTTATTTAGTAGTCAAAAATTAGAATCATCCCATCGCCTGCAAGAGGAGAATGCGTAAATAAACTGGTATTGATATATCATGGCCTCCTGCTTAGCAAGAAAAAGAAGGAAAGTACTGATAGATTCAATTTCAATGACTCTCTGAGGATATAAGCTGAGACGAAAACAGCCATCCATAAGGTTAACACCCTGTATGATTACAGTTATATAACATTTTAAAAATAGAAAATACCAGAAATGGAAGACTGATGGTGTGGGGAAGAAAGTGGAAAGAGGTATAGGCAGGAAAGAGGAGGTATGGTCATAAATGGGCAGTAGGAAGGACCACTGTGGTGTTGTAATTATTCAGTATCTTTTTTTTTTAAGATTTTATTTATTCAATAAATAATTCAGGAAGGCAGAGAGGCAGGTGGTGGGATGGGGGTGGGAAGCAGGCACCCAGAATTATTCAGTATGCTTTTCATTTTTTTTTCCTTTTGTTTTCTCACTTAACCATGAGAACTTCATTTTGGGGCACCTGGGTGGCTCAGTGGGTTAAAGCCTCTGCCTTTGGCTCAGGTCATATCCCAGTGTCCTGGGATGAAGCCCCACATCAGGCTCTCTCTGCTTGGTGGGGAGCCTGCTTTCTCCTCTCCTTCTCTCTCTGCCTGCCTCTCTGCCTACTTGTGATCTGTCAAATAAATTAACTAATTAATCTTTAAAAAATAAAAGAACTTCATTCATTTTATTCAGCATCTTGACTGTGGTGTTGGATATAGGAACATATGCATGTGATAAAATTACATCTAAAATTAAAGATATAGATCAATATAAGCAATCTGAATAACATTAATGGATTGCATGAAGGTTAGTATTTGGGTTGTGATATTTTATTGTAGTTTACATAACATTCCAATGGGGGAAAATCAGATAACGCATACATTGAAACTCTGTCTTATTTTTTATAACTTCAAGTGAATCTAAAATTATCTCAATAAAATTTTTAAATAAAAAAGTATATTATCCAAGAAAAAGTTGAATTACATGTGTGCAGATCAGAATATTCCACTCCAAAATATGCCACTTTCATTTAAAAATTATTTTGATTTCAAAACAAATGAGAAATAGCAGACAAAAAAATAAAAGCTATTTGCCCTCTTTTTTTGCTAAAAGCAGTCCTAGGCACTTAATCACTCGAGACCAGTCTAGACTCTTACCAGCCCAGGGATGGCACAGAGAGGAATCTACATAATGAACCTTGGTAACACAACACTTATCTTCCATCAGTTTCCCTCAGATATTTGCCTTCCCATAGTTTGCTTCCCTTGCAAGTTTAAAACCCTTTTCCTTTGTTTTGTCATTATTTTGTTTTGTTATTATTCTACATAGTTTTCTGATTTTTGTTAAGATGCTATATAAAGCCCAATTTCTAACCACTGCTTTGAGTTACTGATCAGTGAGCTTCCCTGCATACATGTGTGTTACTTTTGTTAATAAACTGTTTTTCTGGGGTGCCTGAGCGGCTCAGTGGGTAAGCCTCTGCCTTCAGCTCAGGTCATGATCTCAGAGTCCTGGGATCAAGCCCTGCATCAGGGTGTCTGCTCAGCAGGGAGCTGGCTTCTGCCTCTCTGCCTCCTTATGATCTCTGTCTGTCAAATAAATAAATAAAATCTATAAATAAATAAATAAATAAATAAATAAATAAATAAACTGTTTTTCTCTGGGTGGTTTGTCATTTGTCAATCTAATTTCCAGGTTCTTAGCCAAAGAAAGGTTAAAAAAAAAAATTGGCTGGAGAGGGGGGTTGGCTCTTTTGTTTTGTTTTGTTTCTCCATTGCAAGTGTCTATACTACTATAATCTGATCTAAATTATTTCTTGAAATCATCCCTCTCCATTCACTTTACTTTAAGAAGTCACTGACAACAAATAGAGTTACAGAACTAAGGTAATTAGTTCTTTATCTCATGGAGTTAAGATTTCAGCCTCTCCCTCATTCTCCCTCGAATTAATCATTTCATCTCAGATAATTTATGCTATATTTCAAGCTTCTAATGATTGGCAAAAATTATGTGACTTGTGAAAATAATACATGCAAAACTGGAAGCAAGCTCAGACTTGGTAACAGGCTTTTCTTGAGGAGTGTTTTGTTCCTTTTTTTTTTTTTTTTAAAGATTTTTATTTATTTATTTGACAAACAGAGATCACAAGTAGGCAGAGACGCAAGCGGAGAGAGAGGAGGAAGCAGATTCCCTGTGGAGCTAGATCCCTGTGTGGCTAGATCCCAAGACTCCAGGATCATGACCTGAGCCGAAGGCAGAGGCTTAACCCACTGAGCCGCCCAGGCGCCCGGAGGAGTGTTTTGTTCTAAAAGATCACTTTAAAAGGTTTAATACCTATAGTTTTATAATTCACCAAAACTACATTTTAAACCTTGGTAAGAAGTAGACCAAAATATTTTTTAAAAGCCCTGGACTGTGTCATTTGAATATTTTAAAATTATACTTTCTGTCAATATAATCCTAAACATTCCCTTGTGTTAGATTTTTTTTCCCTAGACACACAGAGTTTTCTAGACGTATCATGTTTGTGCCTTTTATGCTTATTTTTCCTTTTTACTGAGAATAAGGTAAGCCCCTTCTCTTCTGTCCCTGCCTTAAAAACAAAAGTATATTTTTCCTTCCAGACCCAGTTGAAATTTCAAATATTACCAATTTGGGTACTATTCTCTATTTTTATTGCTCATACAAAATTGGTTGTCTCCTCTATTTTCACACTGTCTACTTATATTACCTTTATGGTGTCTGGGAATAGTACTCATGAATGACACTGCATCAAGTGATTTGTAACTATTTCTGTCTATTTCACTGGACTATGATGATCTTATTGATAATGTATCCAGATTTTACTTCCAGGTTCTGACACCTACTATACACTTCATAACCTTTTCTTAATAATCTTTTTTTTAAACTTGATAACAATCAAAAGAATGAATAAACAAATGATCAGATAAAAATATAATAAATTTAGGTTATTTGTGTGTATATTAATGTGTAATTTTAATATTCATAAGTCCTCTGACCTTTTTTGTAAGCTCTTCTTAACATTTCTTTTGGGAAGCATGACTTTTATATATTGATTAAATTCCATACACAATAAAAGTGACTGTGCTGCGTAATAAGTATATTTAAATAACTGCATATCTCAAGCAAGAAAATATATACAGAAATTTGTTTTAACCTTACTTTTAAAAAGTGAGGTCTCTTGGATTCTGTTGATGTAATAAAAAGTGTTTATGAATGTTATCCATGAATAGAGTTCAAAATCCACATTATATAATATATGGGTTGGAATGATTAAATAATAACTCAAAAATAAGTTTGGTAGGTTTCAAAAAGGTGTACTTGAAGATTGAGTAAGCAAATGAATTTTGGTTGGGATTACATTGAAAATGAAGGGAAAATATGTAATGTACACAGGATTCTTAAGAATAAACCATGAAGGATAATGCTGATTGACAAGCTAAGTTGCTTTATATGAGGCTTAAGGGATAAAATTCATAATATGTAAACATTTTAAACATGGAAATGGCTTTAAGTAGAAAATTAAAATCCTTTGTTATGCAAACTGCTCTAAGCACTTAATGTATCCAAGACTGAGCAATAAATCTTAATTGAGAATATTTAGCTCAACAATGGATAACTGGAATGTTGATTTGTATTTAACAGAAACAAAGTTATTCAGCCCAAACTGCCTGAAGGATCCAATTATTAGTCTACAGTTATACAGGGCCCTAAAATGCCAAGTTGGGTGTTTTGATAAGATTATGATGCACTTCTATTTCAAGAATGTCACACATATGGATTTAACAACAAACAAGCAAGGGAAATCCAGCGAATTACAACATAAAAACAATTTCACAAATTAGAAAGCCTAGTATATCAGTGACATTTCTGTTGAAAAGTAGCATTTAAAGATTTGGAAATAATTAATAGTGAGGTAAGATTGGCATAGAGGTGGCATTGCTTCTTGTGTTCCCTGGCTGCTTGGAAAAGCTGACTGCTGCGTCCTAATTGGGCCCACATTTCTCAGGAGTACCCAGGTTCTTAATTTTTTTCCTCTACTTTCTATGCTTGAAAGAGTATCAATTTTATTCCCTGATCTTAGCTTGAGGTCAGGTAATTACTACATGAAATCAGCCTCTCTAGGAATAGCATAATGGTTATGGTTTAATACGGCTTTGGAAGCAGATAAACTTGGATTTGAGTTCCACTCTACTATCCATCACAGGCAACTTACTTCTTTCAGCAAGAGTCACTTTCTGTATCTATAAAAGAAGGATAAGAAACCCTTCCAGAAATGATTAGTGTGAGTTGATTCATGCAAAGCATTTTACAAGTGCTTGACATATTCTAAGTGCTTAAAAAGTAGTCACTATAATTATGTTATTTTTCTTGCCAAAGTGAGGATGGTTCTATTGTATCACATATCCTAGGTGAAGGATAAGCAAACACAAAGGTTGGGGGTTCATGATGAGAATTCAGGTTCCATAAAGGAGGAGATAATGATTGCTTTGAGTTGATACTTCCCAGCCTCACCAAAAAGAATATTGTGTTTCCTCTTTGAATCTGGGGAAAATAAATTATAATCTGATAATCAATATACCCGAAAAGAAGAGCAACTGAACAGTAGCTCCTCCTTTCCTACTCACCTAGTTTTCTTCATGGAAATGATTTAGAGAATACAGTGGGCAAGAGTTTAAGCCAGAGGTTGTCCAGACAGACTTACCATGAAAAAATAATTACAATAATTTCCTGCAGTGCAAAATATCAGTGCAGTTTGATTAAGTAAATAACAAAGTAATAAATTTCCCTATGTATATGTATTTCATGGGTATGGCAATCATGTGCACCAAGAAAAATAGGCTTGCACTTATCTTTTACACAGTCATGTGTCTACTCCTGGTACTGGAAAAGTCCATTTTAGAATTCATCTCAGGGGAATAGTTCTAAGAAAATCTTATCAAGTGGGATTACAATGCCGTCAATTCTTGGAATTATTTCCAAGATTCTTCTGTATCAAATGTTTCCTTGTGAGACTTAACCTGCATGCTGAAAGAGAACTTTGGATGCCTCCATTTGACCTCAGACTTTCTAGTTGGGTTCTTCTTTCTAGCTTGTCATAGGGTTAGACCGAAGTTCCAGGGCAAAGCATTCCCTGATGGGAACCAAAACAACCCCCTCAGGCGATAAGGACTGCCCCGAGCCAGAAAGACCCCTCCTGAGATTGACTCCAAGATGAGGATCTGACTTTCACTGTCTACTTGCACTTACCCACCACCTTTACCCCCACACTTTTGCTTAAATAAACCTGGAAGTATTTTCAACATTCTGGGGACGATCTTTGATTACTTGGCCTCGCTGAAATAAATTTGTTTTTGATTTCTTCATCACTCCTTTCTCTGCCTTTGGATTTTGTCAGCGTTGAGTGGCTGAACTTGGTCTCTTTGGGACCCCCAGAGCCAGGGGCTTTTGTACCCCTGTGTATTAGCTACAATGCTATACTAAATAACAGTTCAATTTTGTATATAAAACAAATAAAAAAAATAGTCCACTTATTTGCATCGCAGCTCTAGGCTCTCCAGAGGAGGAAAAAAATAAGTAAACAGTAGCAAAATAATATCTTTTTAAAAAAGAAAACAATAATCTGAAGTGCTTCAGATTTTGTGAAAAGTAGTAAACAATATGTTTTTGAATATATTTTAGGAAAACAGTTCAAACACACAGTGAAAACACTAATTTCAAAATATAGTTACTATGCAACATAATTTTAACCTATTTATTTATTTGTTTGTTTGTTTATTTTGAAGATTTCATTTATTTGAGAGAGAAGCAGGCTTCAGGGAGCCCAATGTGGGGCTCCATCCTAGGACCCTGGGATCATGAACTGAGCTGAAGGCAGATGCTTAACAGACTGAGCCACCCAGGTGCCCCCAAACTTTAACCTATTTTAATCAATGACTATAATAGCTTGAAACCCATACCATCTTACCTGGCCTTCATCCATCCCAAATAAAGAATCTGAAGTGACTGAATATTGATAATACTTTCCTGCTATAAACTTACTCACAATGATATGTTTTATAATTTATAGATAATAGACTCTCTACCCTATTGGTATATATCAAAAATTATAATAACATGTTCAAAATGAATAAGGCATTACTGTACAAAGAATTTAGTTTTATCTTTACATCCAATACTGAGGACTTGTTGATAAGTTGATAAGTTAAGCACATCTATTTTTGCCCTATTCTTTGTTTCTATGAGAAATCTCTGAGGTGCTGAGAAGAGCCAAATGGCCACCAGGTTAGACAGGAGATGGGGGAGAAAGAGCAAGAGGAACATGTTGAAAAGAACATTTGGAAATAAACTATTTCTAATTTTTCCTCTCTAGCTAGCCATGCTTTTATTTACAAGCAATCCTGTTGGTAAAATTCTTACATTCCATGCTTTGAGAAAATTATGGCATAAATATAAATATTTTCTACTCATCAGATAATTGAGGAAATGCAACATGGACAACACTCAGCTCACTTAATACACACTACTTTCACAAAGTAATCTTACTCAGCTATGGTATATAAATAAATCTTGGATTTATGCAATCAGGTAAGAACATATTGCTGTTGGATAGGAAACAGTGGTCACTTCATTCAGCAAATATTTGTTGAAGATCTACTAACATGTCAGCATTGAGCTATGAGTTAAGGACACAATAGTAAATAAAACAGATATGGTCTCTAATTTTGTAGTTTCCTTTCTAGATGGTAAGCAGTAGTTATTCAAATATTCAACAAACAAATGGAAGTCTAAAATAATGACAAGAGCTGTAAGATGAAATGGTGTTAAGTGTCTATTTTAAGAGACTTCGGCCTTGTCAAGGGAGGTCAGGGAAAGCTTCTTTGAAGAAATAATATTCGAGTTGAAATCTTGCAGATAGGCATACAACTGAGATGGGAGACACTTCTGGGCAAAGGAATACTTTTCTAAAATGTACTGTTAGTGTAAAGAGTCTAACAAGTTGAGAGAAGCAAAGAAGGAAATATGGCTGGAGTGGGTAAGTTTGACTCATACTGCAATTCCTTTTAGATAGTAAACTCCATGAGGACAGGGTCCATATCTCCCATTTGCCTTATTTCCCAGTAAATTGGTACTCTGTAGGAACACATTTTTTTTCCTCTTTATTTTAAGAGGCCCACATACATACAGATCAACACGTGAATCCTTACCACATGTTTCTGACTCTCTTTCTCATTACTATGTCATTGTTGCAAAGGAAGTATTACATAAAAAGTCATCTTTGTGTCATCCACAATGCTTAGCATAACACCTTAACATTAGCCATTTAATATATGGATTTAGATTTAAGAAAGAAAGGTTATTGTAGAGATTTTTTCTCTCTCTCTTTCTTTAAATTTACATGTGACTATTTCTGAAACATTCTTAAGTATTGTTTCTTTTTCTCCTCCTAGGCTAAAAAGGATACATTATCATACTTTATATAATAATCTATATAAACATGTTAAATTCAGTATAATAGTCATTTGCCCAGCCTCCAATCAGAAAGCATGGGTAATTAATGCCAGCTAAATTTTGTTAATTTACTGTTTCTGCTTAATAGAGCTTTTACTAGATTTTATTTAAATACTTATGGAAATTTATGTTTGGATCAACATAGACAATCACTACATTTGTAGGCACATAGATGAGTGGATAAAATATAGGAAAGTTTGTGTTTAAAAATTGTGATGTTTATTTAACGTGTCAACCTGGCTTGGCTATCATCCCCAGTTGTTCAATTAAACACTAATCTAGATTTTGCTGTTAAAGTATTTTGTAGATGTGATTACTATTTACAGTCAGTTGATTTTAAGTTAAGGATATTATCCTAAAAAAATCTAGGTGGGTTTGATACAGTTAGTTGAAGGGCTGTAAGAGAACTAAGGTTTCTATGAGGAAGAAGGAATTGTAGCCAAGTTCTACAGTTTAAACTGCTGCCTTAGACTTTCCATCCTGCCAGAGGATTTCAGATTTGCCTAGCTAACCCCCACAATCTCATTCCACAAATCCTTGTAATAAATCTCTTTATATATCTGTATCTATATAACTAGACACTCTCTCTTTTTTCCTATCTATTCATCTATCTATCCACATATTCGAGTGGTTCTGTTTCTCATGAAACCCTGAAAGACACACAAGTGTCTCCCATCTCCTATTGTAGATAATTTTTCAGAGTCAGCTAGATGGAAAATACATTAGTGTACACAATTCTTCACAAAGGATGCTTTTATTGTATTTTAAATGAGTAAAAAGAGAAGCCAAAAAAACCCTATGAAATGAAGGCTTAATTTTATAGATGAGAAAACCCAAAGCACACCAAAACCACATTAATGTGTCCTTACTATCCAGTCTTTAATGTCATAACTTACTATTCTAAGAAACTTTTGTCTGGCAAATTGGTTTCAAGATAATATTACTGCAAATTTCAGGAACTTCCGGATAGCCCATCAACTCCTCAACCAAAAAGCAACAAGTGACACTTTATACATCAAGAGTCTTTGACCCACGTACCCTCAAAATCTTTCTGTATCTACCAATCCAGAATTATATAATGATCTTTACTTAATGCTCTTAACCATGCCTCCAACTGAAACATCTACCCTACACCAGACTTCTAAATCTCAATTACTATTTCAATGTTGTTTTTCCCTCTCTGAGACACCGCTAAAACATTGATGACTCCAAGTTCTTCCTCAGTGTAGGAAGTAAGAAGCTCAGCATTGTCTAAACAACAAGCTGTTTTGGGGATATTTTGAAAAGCCAGTATTTAACATAGAGAAGAGAAGAAATTAATGACCACTCATATATTCATTACCCAGAATTGAACAATATTAACTTTTATTATATTTACTTTGAGTCTTTTTAAGAAATATGACCTAAATTTTACTAATACAGTAAAGTCCCTCTTGATAAAGATGAAATTTCACTGTGAATGTCATTATTGTTCCTTCCCAAAGAGAACTGCTATTATAAAATTGGTGTGCACATTTCCAGTTTACCTCTTTCCATTTATTTTATAAATTTATTCATCCAGGAGCAATAATATATATTAATGTATGTTTCATTTTGTACTTATGTAATTGGTAACATATTGTAAGTACCATTCTGCTAATTATTTTTCTCGCTCAACATTTCTGAGATCTATTTATGTCTTTTCATATATATTTATATACATCCCTGTATTTCAGCACATAAACATGCTGTATTTATTTACTCATTACTCTTTTGATGAAGATTTAGATTCTTTCTAAATTTTGTATTATTATAAACAATGATGTATTGAATATCTTTGTACTTGTGTGAAGGATATATTCTTGAATATACATATAGACATATTTTTTAGAGTATATATTCTTTAGAGTATGTAAGTGCAGAGTGGTTGGAACATATTATATATGTGCCTTTAATTCTAAAAATAGCTCCAAATGTAGACATTATTATCTCTATTTTAAAGATAATAAAACTGGGGCGCCTGGGTGGCTCAGTGGTTTAAGCCGCTGCCTTTGGCTCGGGTCATGATCTCAGGGTCCTGGGATCGAGTCCCGCATCGGGCTCTCTGCTCAGCAGGGAGCCTGCTTCCCTCTCACTCTCTCTGCCTGCCTCTCTGCCTACTTGTGATCTCTCTGTCAAATAAATAAAAAAAAATTAAAAAAAAAGATAATAAAACTGAGCCTTTGAAAAGGAAAGAAGAATGCTTAAAGTTACAGAGTTAGTAAGTATTAAAGCAGAGATTCAAATCCCTATCTGTTTGGTTCCTAAAACAACTTTTTCCCCAACAATATTGTCCCTCACACACAGCAAGAGGAATATTTTGTGTGAATGTGATAATTATTAAGTTGTCCTTAGTTTTTAGGTTCCTGAAGTTCATTCTCCCTCTTGTACCTTACACCTTGGAGTGGGCACTTAAAGGTGGCAAATGATAACAATATGTTAATGACCTACCAACATAGAAATATTATTCATTGTAGGGAAGTGAAGGAGAAAAGAGACAGGAGATAATTTCAACTGCTTACTTGCTTCCTCTGTACATCAAAAATAAAGATATCTGTAGGCAGAAATGTGGTAGAATACATTGTAGTTAGGATTTCCCACAGAACATCAGGATATCCAGAAACATAAAAAGGGAAAATGATTTGTTACATTTATATATGGACAACACAGTCTCTCATTCAGCTTTGCAGAGACCAATTTTAGCATTGGGGTAACATAACTAGTTAGTTAAAGTAGAAAGTTACAGAAGGAACTTGTAAGACCTATTTGTAAAAATCTACAAGAAGATGAGGGCTCAGTTGTCTTTTTGCTCCAAGGCTTCTTTTGGGAGAATTGAACTACTTCAAACCTGTTTACCTCTTAGAACTAGCAGCAAACCAATACTGAGTTGAGTCCTCATATTTACATAAAAATTTGTGCGTGTCAGAGGCTCACTTGGTACATATATTCCTCTGCAAGATTTCTAAGGATTCTATTGTATGTTTATTCTTCACTGAACTCATTCATACTACCAGTACTGCAGACAATCATATCATTCAAATTCCAGTCTATTGGACCCGATATACCTTGTATTATTACTCTTGACAGGTTCTGTTATTAAAGGCCAGATGTTCCTTTAATAAATTTTCCTCATTCAATCCTCATGGGAACTTTATAAAATAGACATTTTTGTCTCAATTTTACAGATGAGGAAAGCAAGTACTACCAAGGTAACACTAATTTGCTGAAGGTCACTGAGTTAAACTTACTTAATGAAATCTAAAATGATTTAGCATCTCGTGTCCCTTAAGGAAAAGGGCAGTGTCAGGCTTCGTACAAAATCTGATACTCGATAAATCTCTGTACTGAATGAATGAATGACTTGCAAGCCATACTCATTAATGCTGATTTAAGGCATCGTTTGCAGTAAGGTTCTGGATTATTTTGGTTAAAATAGTATGTCTTGCACATGTTAAAATTAAAAAGTATTAGTCTGAATTGATTTTAAAGTGATTTCCAAACTAACAGTAACTGACATGATGTAGACATCTAATATTTGTTGTTGAATATTGAATCCTTATTCATATACAGTTAAAAATATTACTTGGTACATAACACCTTGAAGGCCCAACTACAAAATATAAACAGGAAACACTATTTTTCTTATAAATGATCTTTATATAAGCTGCTAGATTTTTTTAAAATTTATTTTGAGTAGGGGAATGGAATTTAGTATTAATGAAGATAAGGTTTTCCAATTATAGAATCAAGCATATAAATTAACATTTTGGTATAACCTGTGGCTCCCACATTACAGTATAAGGACTTTATTTGCTCCTACTATTTTCATCATACTCACTTTTCCATATTAAATATTCTGAACAATTCTAGATAAGCACCAACTGAATTGCTTGAGTCCAAATTAAATCTTTTGTATGGGTCCTAATCTTGTAAAGCCCCTTGTTTCTTTTGTCCTATCATTTTCCACATAGAAGTATTAGCATTTCAATTTGCCTTTAATTTCTAACACTACCTTGAATTCCAATTGTGTATCAAATCTTAGAACAGCCAGTCCAAAGAAAAGAGTTGTTAATATTATCATTTTCTATCAGAGGTTTAGTCTACATGAAAAGAATTGCTTATTATAAATTTTAGTGATAGTAAACCTTTACTGAATGATTACTAGTAAAAATGAACTATTTCAAATAAGGATACTACCACATCTCTAAAACTAAGAATAATTGCTAAAAAGCTTGATGGTGAATTTATTTTTCCCCAGAATTAAAAATATATTGTGTTTAATTCAAAGCAAAATTATGATTTTCTTTTGTATATTCCATCATTTGCATGTAATATGATATCAAAATCTAGGTTCATTATTGGACTTTTTTTTTAAAAAGATACTTGAGGGGCACGTTGGTGGCTCAGTGGGTTAAAGCCTCTGCCTTCAGCTCAGGTCATGATCCCAGGGTCCTAGGATCAAGCCCCACATCAGGCTTTCTGCTCAGCAGGGAGCCTACTTCCTCCTCTCTCTTGCCTGCTTCTTTACCTACTTGTAATCTCTGTCTGTCAATAAATAAATAAATATTTTAAAAAAAAGATACTTGAGATGACAAATAGGCAGTGTGATAGTTCCTGCCTCTTAAAGCAATATAAGAAAAAATGAGGAAAGAGTGATTATAATTTGAAAAAAATATATAGATAATAATGTAAAGGATATTTGTGAAAACATATATAACATATTAACTTGTAAAAGAATCTTTGTAGTTAAAATTTTTAAAAAATGTTTTATGTACGTACATCAGAGCTTTCTACCAGCACCATTGAGTTTTAGCTAATGATTTATAATGGTTAACAAAGGTAGAACAAACCAAATAAACCTACTGCATAGTGAATAAAGACTGTTGAAAATTAAATACTAAATACTCAAATCATTATAACTATTAATAATGACACAACAATGATCAGGGGAAGTTTTAGTATATTATATTGCCGCTGTAACAATGTGTCAAGGTACTCACCATTGAAAGTAAGATATTTATTAATTACATCAAGTTTTAAGTGACTTCAATACTAAAGATACTATAAAAGCTCTCATGTCGAAAGAATTTATCTTCTTATCCACAAAAAGAATGTTTCTTCCTTACGCAACATAGATCCAATGGAGTCAATGAGATTGAGGAATTCCTGATTGAATTTATATTACTAATCTATAATATTTTTTTTAGGTTCTAGATCAAAGATACACTGTATAAGTTTGTCATATTAAAACTTCAGTGATTATTAAAAAAAAAGAAAAAACCTACCAACTGGTTCCTTTTGATTCTGAAAGAGAATCTTGCTGTTACTGCCATCCATGTTTGCCATGTTAATTGTGTTTCCATCTGTCCAGTAGAGTTTCCTTAATTTAAGAGATATGAATTAAAAATATTAGAGATAGACCTACTTGTTAACCAGAAAATACACTGAGGAATAAAATTAATGTCGAAGTAAATTCTTGGTATAAGATTAATTCTTTTTAAGAAGAGCCTGAATTGTTGAGGCACTTGCTGATGATAAGGTGCATGTTTGCCTGGAAAGAAAGCACCACTCTTTCTTCTTCCTGTCACTGAAGGACAATCAACTCACTTCCTTTTCCCTCCTACATTCACAACTGAAATATTTATCTTTCAATGTAGTAAATTACTTCCATTTAAAGTAATTCATCCAGACTGAATCCTCTCGGTTTAGAGAAACCAGATACCAAACAAGAAAACAAAGTCATTTCAGCCATTCTAAAACTAAACATACGTAAATATGTTATTAAAACTGGTGTTTGAAATAAAATTAGTGACTTTTCCCTGTATCTCCTTTTTTTCCTTTTCTTAAATTCTGAACTGTTGTTACTCCTTAGAAATATAAATTAATAAAATCTTGCACTAATGTATAAAAATCTGGCTTTATGCAGATAACAGAAATCTCTAAACAACTCTTTTACAATTTCCGTATTAACTTTTTTTGACTGGTATAGTTGATATGTTAATTCCTCTGAATTAAAGTTTTTATATCAAATCAGGACAAAAATGTGTGAAATTTTTGGAAAACTTTACAAAAAAATAATCATACTTTACCCCCTGACTGGGTGAGCTGCAAGACACTGTGGCTTATCGATTCCATGGATAATTGAGGTTTTCAAAGAGCCATCTAGTCGTGCTACATTAATTTGTGTTTCATCAAATTCGGAGCTAACCCAGTATAAATTACGTGAGACCCAATCCACTGCTAGCCCTCTAATACTCTGAATATCTGTAAAACAGGAAAGAGAAAATTAAAAGTGAATGAAGTTGCTCATTCTTTTTGACTTTCCAAGTAACTTATTTTCTGTCTCAGGGAAAATTTAATTTACACTTTAATTTGTTAGCTAAAATTGTACAAGATTGTAATCTCATTCCCTTATCAGCCCTTCTTAAGGCATGAATAATCATTAATGTCTTACTGCTGAGCCATTTGAAAACCTGAAGCAACAATTAGCATTGAAATTACACTAACACTCAATGATTCACTAGTAAACACAGGAGCAGACACAGGCAGCAGTCTTATGGGCCAAGGTGACCAAAATTCAAATTAGAGTAAGAGCTTCTCCAGTTGGTAGCACATCTTTCTAGTTAGGAAAAAGTACTTGTGGGCCGTCAACAAATGGGCTATTTTGTGTTTTAATTTGCCAATTTGTTCCTGAAATGAAATAAAGCAATTCAACTTTCCTAAAAAAATTCACCAGAGTCGAACATCTTTCAAAATAGATAATTAGCAGAAATTGACTGAGATATGTCCAAAAAACAAAATCCTTTTAATATTCCTCCAACACAGATTCTACATAAATTACTGAAATCTAATTAAGTTTTGATTCACTACAGCCAATATGAATTTTTGGATTGTTATTCCTTGATTATTTAATTAGCCATCTTTAAAAACAGATAGAATTTAGTCTTAAATGGAATTGTATGTTTTAATTAAAGAAACAAATTAAAATCAAGTACTTAAAATGATGGATCCTATAAAATCTTTTTTTATTGCTTTTTTAAACAATTTTTTATTTATTTCTTATTTTTTTATAAACATATAATGTATTTTTACCCCCAGGGTTACAGATCTGTGAATCGCCAGGTTTACACACTTCACAGCACTCACCTTAGCACATACCCTCCCCAATGCCCATAACCCCAGTCCCTCTCTCCCAATCCCCCTCCCCCCAGCAACCCTCAATTTGTTTTGTGAGATTAAGAGTCACTTATGGTTTGTCTCCCTCCCAATCCCATCTTGTTTCATTTATTCTTCTCCTATCCCCCTAACCCCCCATGTTGCATCTCCATGTCCTCATATCAGGGAGATCATATGATAGTTGTCTTTCTCTGATTGACTTATTTCACTAAGCATGATACCCTCTAGTTCCATCCACGTCATCGCAAATGGCAAGATTTCATTTCTTTTGATGGCTGCATAGTATTCCATTGTGTATATATACCACTTCTTCTTTAGCCATTCATCTGTTGATGGACATCTAGGTTCTTTCCATAGTTTGGCTATTGTAGACATTGCTGCTATAAACGTTCAGGTGTACGTGCCCCTTCGGATCACTACGTTTGTATCTTTAGGGTAAATACCCAATAGTGCAATTGCTGGGTCATAGAGTAGTTCTATTTTCAACCTTTTGAGGAACCTCCATGCTGTTTTCCAAAGTGGTTGCACCAGCTTGCATTCCCACCAACAGTGTAGGAGGGTTCCCCTTTCTCCACATCCTCGCCAGCATCTGTCATTTCCTGACTTGTTAATTTTAGCCATTCTGACTGGTGTGAGGTGGTATCTCATTGTGGTTTTGATTTGTATTTCCCTGATGCCGAGTGATGTGGAGCACTTTTTCATGTGTCTTTTGGCCATCTGGATCTATAAAATCTTTTTAACATATTTACTAGAACATCTTTTTAACATGTTACCCTATAAAGTAAGCCAGTGTAGTCCCCAATTGGTGGCACTTAAACAGTCTAATTTGGTTTTGTCTTTATTTTACAAAGTTTTATCTGGAAGCATACTGAATCTGTAGAGCTCTTTAGACCAGTGTTACTCAAACTTACAAGACCTCTGGGGATTGTTACAAGGAAGACTCCGATTCAGTCATTCTGAGGAGGGGCCTGATGTTCTGCAAGTTCTAACTAGCTCCCAGGCACTGCTCCAACACAGTGGTTCCCGTCCACCTACCTCCAGAATCCCAGAGCAGCTGTTGTTTAGCTCTTCAAATTGCTATGTCTTCCATTTTTATTATTTTTAAAAGATGACACAAAGCTAGATTTTCATGTAAAAGTGAAAACACCAGAAATATAAAATTTGCTAATTATTTCAAAATGTATAAGACCAAAATAAGGCATATAGACCTGGCAGTTCTGGGTGGGTTGTAACAGTAATGTTGGCATGGTGGGATTCATCGCACGTTTACATCCTCCAATCCTGACAGAGCCTCCTTTCTGCTCCGAAATCCTCTTACTATTTCTAAATAACTTTTAGTCACAGTGCCCTTAGGAGATATTCTCCATGTTTTAATTCTCTTCTTATCAACAGTCTCTCCTCTGCAATCTACCTTTCATCATCTATTTACTGGTAAGTTGGTGAATCTTAAATGTGAATTTTATTTCTCAACCCAATACTCAAAATTTCTTTTTATTTTCAGTTATCCTCATCCAGATCCCTTTTCTTGAGAAAAAGTAATACAGCACCTCTGTAAAGCTAAACCTGCCACATCTGAGACTTACTCATTTGCCTCACTGACGATATTTACTCCTTCTGTTCCTTTACCCTCTGGACTTAATTGGTTTGCAGCAAGACAGTCTTGCATTTATAATGAAAAGATTTGGCTTCATGTTCTAGGTTGGGTGCCTATTTTTTGTCTTTAATCAAGTCACTTAAATTTCAGCCTCTATTCTTATCAGGAAAATGAAGCTAATTACAGATGATACATAGGATTCCTGTGAGTATTACATTAGATGATACATAGTTAGGGAGTTTAATGCTGGGTTGAGGGGTATTTTGCCAATCCAAGGATTTAACACTTTCTGCATTTTTATCATGGATTGCTTGGCATTGGCAGAAATAACACAATGCATTTTTATTTCCTCTAAAATACATATTCTCCAAAGGTTTTGGTTTTTGTTTTTGGCTGTTTTTCCACTGCTCAAATCCTTCTATTTATTTCTAATTGACTCCCAATCACATGGTCAGAGAATACATTGTACTCCTAAATTGGGAAACATAGTCAAATGTAGGCAATTAATACCTATTTAGTCCTTATCAATTCTATGGTTTATGCTCTTTCAAATCTTTTTCTGTCTTTGAGACTGCAATAGCATCCAGTCTTTTTCCTCATCCAACCAAATGATTTAGTTGCTGTCAGGTTATTTTTCTGATTAGAGAGCTCTGCATAATGACCTTTGTTTGTCCCAAAGATATTCAATAGCTTCCAACCACTCAGAAAGTGATGTCTAAATTCCTTATCCTGGTTTTCTGTATAATCTGACTATAACTACCTTTCCAACTTTATTTCTTAAAATTTTTAACCAATTACCTCCCACTTCAGTCATACTGATGTTTTCAGATTTCCAGAGTTGCCCTGACCTTTCTAACCTATAGGGAATTGCCTGTACCTCATTCCTTATCACATTTCCACCTGAATCACACACAAAAATAAGCAAGCTGTTGGCAACATCAACCTTCAACCACAAAAACATAATCAATTCTTTTCTATATTCCAGCCAGAAAGTTTTCTCTACTTAATAAGACTATATTTGGTCAATTCCTTTGTACTTCATGTGATAGTTATTTGCTGACACATTATTACTCTCACATATACTTCTTGAGGGTAGGCTTCTTGCTAATATATCTTTATCACTCCCTTCCCAAATGTATACAACACTGCTTTAAACATAAATATTTTAAACAAATTGACAAAAAATTCATGACCATGCACAATCTATAATTTTAAGGATATCTGAGCTGAATTAGAAATATCAGATAAGGTCTTCAAGTTCATTCTCAAGAGTAAATATGTATCTAAATACATACTCACCCAATATTAATTCTCATGCTCTTATCCTTATCTTTTGTCTACCCACTAACTAGATTAGAGTTTCTAATTATCAACTTTAATTCTAAAATAAAACTTTTGCTTTTTTTGACCATTCTTAATACCTACATTGGGTTTTTTTTTTTGTTTTTTTTTTTTAGATTTATCTGGTAAATTCACCATAAGAGTGGGAGGGATAAAAAACTGCCATATATTTAGTGAAATTTTTCTTTCCTTGATAAAAATATTGAAATAATTGAAATAATAAAAAACATTGAAATATATATTGAAATAATTCTGATTCAATCTCTGTTTTCAAGAAAGTCAAAGACTTCTGAGTAAATTTCTCAAAGGGTTCAATTTTCTATATTGAGGAACACTTACTTACCTCTTGAACTAAAACAGATTAGATATTTTGAAAAGCCTGTCACTGCAATAATATCTTCTGAAAAATGATAAATTGTAACTTTTAAATAATTTATCATGATCACAAGACAGGAAAGTCTCTACATGTTAACACAGACTTGTTTGTTAGCCAAAACCATAAAGGAAGGCAACGAGAATATGGAGGCTGGTGCAGCCATAGGGACAAAATCCTGAGAAATCAAATCAAGTGGTAATCTAGAGATCCATGGAATATTAGTTGCTTAGTGCAAGTGGGTTCAGTCTTTAAATGCACAAATACAAGAGAGCTAAACAAGAACAATACCAGGTATTTTAGGAGGGTATACATCATCACTGACAGGTGAATAGGAAGAAAAACAAAAACAAAAACAAAAAACCTCCTCGCCTGCTTAAAAAGGAGAATAATTTAGTAGTAGAAACAAAACTTATTTTCTCTGTTATTTCTCTGAATACAGAAAACAAAACACAATAAAACCAAACCAAGCCCAAACCAAACACAAACAGACAAAAACTTTAAGCAGAGGTCTATACTGGAGCAAGAGTTTACTGTTTATAAACAAGATATCCACTGGCTGGGTAAGGGATAATGAAATTCAAGTGATTTCCAGTTTACAGTGACTCCTCTTTTCTCTGGCAGAAGCAAATTCAAATCCTCTATGAAAGAAAAAGAAAAATTCCTCAACCCTGGCCCTCATAATTTCTCTAGATTAAGTTCATTCTCATAGAAAATAAGAACAAAAAAAAAAAACACAAAAAGAAGTGAAACATAAAAGGAGGAATTATGAGAAAAATCAACAGATTTAAACCTACAAAGCCTACACGCTTTTACATTATTGTGCAAGATAACGAAGAGTGAGTGGACTATTTTAAAGGAAAGCATATGCTTTGAAATAATAAGCATAGCCAATAATTGTGATTTATTTTTAAATGTTTATTTATTTATTTATTTTAGAGAGAGTGTATGTGTATGTGGGTGGGGTGAGAGGCAGAGGAAGAGGGAGAGAGAGAATCTCTAAGCAGACTCCCTACTAAGTGCCAAGCCTGATACAGGGCTTGATCCCATGCCCATAATATCATGACTTGAACAGTAATCAAGAGTCAGATGTCCAAACAACTGAGCCACCCAGGTGTCCCGCTAAAAACTTTAAAAAAAAAAAAATAATCTTGGAAGACATAAATACGAACCAAGAATGGCTTGTAAATATTTTTAAACAATATTTTAAAAAGAAGCAACGTATTAAATAGATTAACCAGCAACTTAGACACCATTCAGTCAGTAAACTACAAGACAAATCGAAGGAGTTAGCCAGAGCCAACACAGAGAAGCAAAAAGGTTAAATGAGTTGGAAGTCTGCATATTTAGTCAAAGTTTCCAAAGGAGGAAATAGACTAGGTTAGAGAAAATGGTGAGAGATAATATTTGAGGGTTTTCTCCTTCCCTTGGCTGTTGCAAGATATGATCCCATAGGAGGCACAACAGACTCTTGGTAGCTAAATAAAAACATCGTCATGAAGACAAAGAAAGAATGTTAAAAGCATTTAGTTAGATAAACATGGAGATTCTTAATAGCAATAAGTAATGTAAAATATGGTAGAATAATATCTGCAAAGGGTTGAGAGACAATAACTCAACTTGAAATTCATACTCAACAAAATTATCTTTATATCTGTATCTCAACAACAACAAAAATATTTTTAGTTAAAAAGTGGCCAAAGGGATGGAATAGACATTTCTCCAAAGCAGATACAGAAAAGGCCAACAAGAACCCGAAAGGATGTTCAACATCACTAATCATAGGGGAAATTCAAATCAAAATCACAATTAGAGATCACTGCACACCCATTAGGATGGCTACAGTAAAAGCAATGACTACCACCACCAAAGAACTAAAACCCAAGTGTTGACAAGGATGTGGACAAATTGGAACCTTTCCAAGTACTGTTGGTAGGAATGTGAAATGATTCAGCCTCTGTGGGAAATTGCATTGCAATTTCTCAAAAAAAAAAAATAAAAAATAGAATTACCATATGATCCAGCAATCCACTTCTGGGGGCACACCCAAAAGAACTGAAAGAAGTATCTTAAAGATACACGTATGTTCACAGCAGAATTACTCACTGTAGCCAAAAGGTACAAACAACCCAAATGTGCATTGATATATTTATCTACCTATCTATATAGATAAATATACACAAACACAATGGTATATTATTCAGTGTTAAAATAAAATTCTGACACTTGCTACATTGTGGATAAACCTTGAAGACATCATGTTGTGTCAAATAAGGCCTTCACCAATAGGCAAATACTGTGTGATTCCACTTATAAGAGGCACCTAGAGTACTTAAATTCATAAACAAAAGAAGTAGAATGGTAGACATTTGGGGAACAGAATTACCAAGAGTTAGTAACTGTTTAATGGCTATAAAGTTTCAGTTTTATGGGATGAAGAGTTCTGGAGAGGGGGCGCCTGGGTGGCTCAGTGGGTTAAGCCTCTGCCTTCAGCTCAGGTCATGAGAGGCAGGGTCCTGGGATCGAGCCCCGCATGGGGCTCTCTGCTCAGCGGGGAGCCTACTTCCTCCTGTCTCTCTACCTGCCTCTCTGCCTACTTATGATTTCTCTCTCTCTGTCAAATAAATAAATAAAAACTTTAAAAAAAAAAGAGTTGTGGAGATTGGTTCACAGTGTGAATGTACTTAAAATTACTGAATTGTACACTTAAAAAGAGTCAAGATGATAAATTCTATGTGTATTTTACCATGATCAGAAAAAGCTATCAAAACCAAAAGCTAAATAAATATATTTCCAGACAACATATCAGATTATCACTAACAGATTATCAGTAATCAAAAGGAACATTAAAAGATATAAATTAGTGAGAGGAAAAATGACCACAGTACAAAGACCTTAGTTAAAAGAGGAATGGGGTAAGCACATAAATTGGTTGACATGTAGATAAATCTGAATGGAAAACACGTACACACACACACACACACACACACACATAATGGTTGTCAATTCTTTGCTTGTGAAATTTCTTTCTTTTTTCTTTCCCTTATGCAGTGAACCTGCTGATACCAGCATCTTGGAGGTGGGTATAAAGGCTTTTGCCCAAAATCAGATATGCTTTCAAAGAAGGAGGGGATCTCAACTGTCATAATTTTCTGAGAGCAGATATGGCTATATCCAATCAAAATGCATTTGAAGTGGGCTTCTGGGCAATTATTTATTTGTTTTTAGGGGCAAAGTTAAAAAAAAAAGCAAATTGATAACATTTTTGTCAAGCTTTTTCAAGGGAACTTTGTAAATATTAAATACTCCATTTATTGCAACTATGAAAAACTGAACACACACATATTACTATATATAACACATGGTATACAAATTAACCAAACATCCATAAACATAATCCAGCTTAAGAAGTAGATTATTGAAAATACTTTAGGAGCCTTCTATGTACATGTTCATTAATTTTATGCTTCTTCAACTCTGAACAATATACTGTTTATCATTGTCTTGGTTTCATCAGTTTTAATACAAATATATGTATTCCAAACCTATGTTATTTTTTTTTTCCTAGAGAATCTGAAGCAGAAATGCAACTTTTTCACTAATCATATCGCTTAATCTCTTAAACCTATAAATATTGATACTTTATAGGAATAATCTGAAGCAAGGGGGTCTATTTTGTTTACATCTGCATCAGTGTATCCAACATCTTTCCAATGATCACCTCTGGTTAACTTCACCTCTCTCCCAGCCATCAGGTTTGATTATTTCTATATCATACCTTTGATATCTATCACCTTCTTATACCTCTCATTGTTCTAGTCTAACTTTTGCTCTAGATTTAGAACATTTCTTAACCTTCTAGCTGTATCCTTATCTATAATTCTTACTTTCAGCGTTTCATATTTCCACCTAATTTACCTTCAAAAGAGTTTGAATCACGACCTTTAACCAGCTGTAAAAATCTTTAGTGGTTTCTCACTGCCTTTAGAAAAAAAAAATACAAAACTACAAAAACAGTTCTTCCTGAAGTAAAACCCTTTGTGCTCTGCTTCTCATTAACTTTATAATTTATTCTTCTTGAATGTCTAGCTACTGCTTACTACTTGCTCCTCCCTTCATATGAAGTATCCAGAGCTTCAAGACTACTGATATTTCAACCTGGATTGATCTGCTAGCATTTAGACCCCAAGGTCTAATTTGACTGCTATTTCCTAAGTGAGCACTTTGGTGATCCCAAATAATAAGTTAGTATTCCTTGTGTTAATTTTCTAAGTAGCTTACACCCTTATTAAACTGCATATTTCATATAGCCTTATATTTGGTTAGTTGTTTATATCTCATTCTTTCACTGGACATGAAGTTGCCTGAGGTTATAGGCAGTCTTAGCTAAATATAGCCATCTCTTCACTCACCTAATGTTTCACATATAGAATCCACATATAGAATTTCCCTATGGGGAAAAAATAAAATAGGATACTATCCTTCTTACTAAAAGATAAAGACTAAACATAGCAAGTATGGCTTATTTAGCACTCATTGCTATAGATACATAGTTCTCAATGAAATGGCATTTATAGGTTTGGTTTTGCTTTTTTTTTTTTCCTTTTCTTTTCTCTGTTTTTAAATCACAGATGTTGACATTCTTCCACTGAAAGGTTTCCTGGGTGCAAATGAAAATTTAAAATCTTATTTAGAAATAGGCAAAACAGCAGATGTTCACTACTCAAACTCTCTATTTGAATTCAAGGCCTGATTCCAAAATCTAGACTCTAGATCTCACTTTTATTACGGACTTGTTTTCTTTTCCTTCATTCTTGCTGGACAAATTTTCACAATAGTTTTTTTTTTTTTTTCCCTAAGCATTTTTGTTAATGGGTACAATTAAATATGATGTCTTGCAAAATAGAGGGAATGTATGAATTTAGTACTCAGTGACAAAATAATTGTTGGCAGAAGTGGGTAACAATTTCAAATAATAATGGAAATCTACTTTGAAATAGGTCCAATTAGATTCAAAGTACCATTGAGAATTAAATTTTATATTGTAGCAATGTGATCAAAAGTCTACATTTAAAGAGTTTATATTATTATAGTTAAAAAACCATATGATTATATGATAATTCCCTACCATATAAATGAGGCTTCTTTATAAATAGGTAACTTCTAATGTGTATTAATCTTTTTGACCATTTTATCATATGCTAAACTCAGATGCTTTCATATGGTAGATGACTCTAGAACTTTGTTCAATCAATGGTACATGCCCAAAGTTGAGCCCTAAATTTTCCAGAAGTGAATGATTCACTTTGCCCTAGAATAACCAGATACATCTGGAGTTTTTTCCAATAAAAAGTGAATTTTTATTGACAGTAGTCTGGGACCTTATAAAACTACCAACATATCTCTAAAAGCTTTGTCTTCTATGTCAGAATAACCAAACTGTTGGCAGAGTGATGGAATATTCCTACACTTCGCCCAGGTGCTACTAGGTGAAATCAGCAGATTATGTTGAATGCATGTTAAATGAATATTGGAAATAAATATTTGTACAAACCATGTGGTTATTAAAATTTTCTGCTCTCTATTTGCCGAAGTTCCTTATTTGTAAAAGAAAGGGACTCTGGGTCAGGAGGGAAAAACCACATAACTTTAAAGTCAATTCCAACTTGCATGAAACAAGCCCTGCCATTTCTTACTATGAATTAAATGACTCCTCATTTTTAAAAACAGAAAGTAACATTTACTTCAAAGTACTGTATGGGGAATAAATGATAGATAAAAGAAGAATAGATACAGGGAGAGAGGAAAGATGGCAGAGAAGTAGCTGTCTGAAATGACATTAGGTTCCAGGAATTCAGCTAGATAATTATCAAACCATTCTGAACACCTACAAACCCAAGAGGAGATCAAAGAGAAGAAAAACAGCAATTCTAGAAACAGAAAATCCACCACTTTCTGAAAGGTAGGACGTGCAGAGAAGTGAATCTGAAGCAATGGGAAGTTAGACCGCAGGGGGAGGGGCCAGCTCCCAGGAATCAGTGGAGCCGCGGAGCACAAAATCCAAACTTTCAGAAGTCATCTCCACTGAAGATATGGCAGCAGAGGCTAAGCAGAGGTGTAGCCCTCGCAAGGACAGTGTGGTCTCAGAACCCGCAGGGTCACAGAAAGATAGGGGTTTCTGAGTGTGGCAGAGCTGTTGGGTATCAGAGTGGAGAAGCCAAATACAGAGACAGAGCCAAGGAGTGAGCTTTCAGATCAGAGTTACCTTAAATGGTGATCTAAGGCACAGTTGGGTCACTGCTCTTCAAGCAGGAACCCCACAAGTGGCAGATCTGGGAAGACTCACTTTCCTGCTCTGGGAAGAGCAGCATGGCAGGAATCTGCTGGGTTTGGAGACATCAAGAGGGGCCATGAACCAGAGATAGAAACACTCGGTCACAGGCCGGGTGAGCTTGGAGTGTGGCCGGAGACCAGGGAGACAGGAGTGATTGACTGCTTGTCTCTGGGGTCACACTGAGGAGTGGGGCCCTGAGCTCACAGCTCCTCTGGGCCAGAGATTGGAGGCCACGATATTCGTTTCCATCCTCCAGAGCTCTAAGGAAAGCATTCAGAGAACAAAAGCTCTGAGAGCAAACCAAACAGATTACTTAGGCCTGTCCATGGCAAGGGCAGTGCATTTATTTTGGGAAAATCCTTTTTTTTTTTTTTTAATATTTTATTTATTTGACAGAGAGAGAGAGATCACAAGTAGGCAAAGCAGCAGCCAGAGATAGGGCAGCAGACTCCCTGCAAAGCAGAAAGCCTGATGTAGCACTTGATCTGAGGAAACTGAGATCATGACCTGAGTCGAAGGCAGAGGCTTAACACATTGAGTCACCTAGGTGCTCCTAAGGCAAAGACATTTGAGAATCACTGAAACAGGCCCCTCGCCCAGAAAATCAGCAAGAACATCCAGCTAAGACAAAGTTCACTGATCAATGGAACAGCAGAAGTCCAGAGTTAGGGGAAAGCAGTAAATAGAATTCATGGCTTTTTCCCCATGACGCTTTAGTCTTGCAAAGTTAAATTTTTTAATTTTTTTTTTCTTATTCTATTTTTTTAACTTTTCCTCTTTTAATGTTTTTAACTTGCTTACCTTAAGAATATCTTTCTAAAAAACACTTTTAAAACCTTCATTGTTATAGTCATATTTTATCCCTTCATTGTATTTAACCTTGTTTTTTGTATATGTATAGTTTTTTTTTTTTTTTTAAATTTAGGCATACAATTTCTTCTAATAGAACAAAATTTCTAATCTCGCACATGGCTTTGTTCTAGTTTCCAGCCTGAGCACATTTCCTACTCTATTTTTTTTCTTTTTCCAACCAACTTATCTTATCAATTCCTGTTTTAGAATTTTTAAAAATTTTTCATCTTTACAGTCATATTCCATCTCTTCATCATGTTTGACTTTATTTTTCTATATATGTAAGCTTTTCTTTCTTTAAATATTTGGGAGGTTATTCTTCTAAGAAACCAAAATACACCCAAAATCAAGTAGTCAAGTGGGTAGCTCTGTTCTATTCATCAGTCTAATATGTGTGTGTGTATGTGTGTATATACATATATATATATATATATATAACTTTTTTATTATTTATTTTTATTTCCTTTTCCCCCTCTTTCTTCTCCTCCCAGTTTTAGATCTCTTCTGATTTGATTAGTGTACATTTTTTCAGGGGTTTTGCCACACTTTTAGTATTTTTTTCTATCACTCATATATTTATATATGGATAAAATGACAAGGCAGGAAAACTCATCACAAAAAAAAAAAAGAACAAGAGGCAGTACTGACAGCTAGGAACCTAATCAATATGGACATTGGTAATATGTCAGAATTAGAATTTGAAAAATACTCAAGGTGCTAGCTGGACTAGAAAATGGCATGGAAGATACAAGAGAAACCCCATCTGGAGAAATGAAAGCCCTTCTGGAAAAATAAAATAACTAAAATCTAAACAACCTATTAATGAGGTACAGTTAGAAATGGAGGCTCTTACTGCTAGGATAAATGAGAATTAGCGATATAGAAGACCAAATGATGGAGAATAAAGAAACTGAGGAAAAGAGAGACAAACAACCACTGGACCATGAGGGGACATTTCAAAAAATAAGTGATACCATAACAAAACAATACTAGAATAATTGGGATCCCAGTAGAAGAAGAAAGAGAGAGAGGGCAGAAGGTATATTGGAGTAAATTATAGTAGAGAATTTCCCTAATATGGCAAAATATGGAACAAACATCAAAATCCAGGAAGCACAGAGAATCCCCCTCAAAATCAGTAAAAATAGGTCCATACCCCATCATCTAATAGTAAAACTTACAAGTCTCAGTGACAAAAAGAGAATCCTGAAAATAGCTTAGGAAGAGAAGTCTGTAAAATACAATAGTTGAAATATTAGACTGACAGCAGACTTATCCACAGAGACCTGACAGGCCAGAAAGAACTGGCATGATATATTCGGAGTACTAAATGAGAAAAACATGCAGCCAAGAATACTATATCCAGCAAGGCTATCACTGAAAATAGAAGGAGAGATAAAAAGCTTCCAGGACAAACAAAAATTAAAAGAATTACCAAACACCAAATGAACCCTAGAGGAAAAATTGAAAAAGGACCTCTAAGCAAAGAGAGAGCCTAAAAGCAGTAGACCAGAAAGGAACAGAGACAATATACAGTAACACTCACCTTACAAGCAATACAATGGCACTAAATTCATATCTTTCGATATTTACCCTGAATGTAAATGGGCTAAATGCCCAATCAAAAGACACAGGGTATCAGAATGGATAATAAAACAAGATCCATCAATACACTGTCTACAAGAAATTCATTTTAGACCCAAAGACACCTCCAGTTTTAAAGTGAGGGGGTGGAAAACAATTTGCTATGCTAATGGACATCAGAAGAAAGCTGGGGTGGCAATCCTTATATAAGATAAGTTAGATTTTAAGCCAGAGTATAATAAGACATGAGAAAGGACACTATATCATACTTTAAGGGTCTGTCCAACAAGAAGATCTAACAATTTTAAATACCTATACCTCTAACATGGGAACAGACAATTATATAAACCAATGAATAACAAAATCAAAGAAACATATTGACAATAATACAGTAATAGTAGGGGACTTTAAAACACCCCTCACTGAAATGGACAGATCATCCAAGCAAAAGATCAACAAGGAAAAAAAGGCCCTAAATGATACACTGGAACAGATGGATATCACAGATATATTCAGAACATTCCATCCCAAAGCAACAGAATATACATTCTTCTCTAGTGCACATGGGACATTCTCCAGAATAGATCACATCTTGTGTCACAAATCAGGTCTTAACTGGTACCAAAAGAATGGGATCATTCCCTGCATATTTTCAGACCACAATGCTCTGAAGGTAGAACTCAATCACAAGAAGAAATTTGGAAAGAACCCAAATACATCGAGGTTAAAGAGCATCCAACTAAAGAATGAATGGGTCAACCAGGAAATTAAAGAAGAATTGAAAAAAAAATCATGGAAACAAATGAAAATGAAAACATAACTGTTCAAACACAATTGTGTTCAAAGACAACAGTTCAAAATCTTTGGGACACAGCAAATGCAGTCCCAAGAGGAAAGTAGATAGTGATACAAGTCTTTCTCAAGAAACAAGAAATTCTCAAGTACACAACCTAACCCTATACTTAAAGGAGCTGGAGAAAGAAGAGCAAACAAAGCCTAAACCCCACAGGAGAAGAAAATCATAAAGATCAGACCATAAATCAATGAAAAAGAAACAAAAAAAAACAATAGAACAAATCAACAAAACTAGGAGCTGGTTCTTTGGAAAAATTGATAAGACTGATAACCCCCTGGGCCAGACTTATCAAAAAGAAAAGAGAAAGACCCAAATAAATCAAATCATGAATGAAAGAGGACAGATTACAGCCAACACCAAAGAAATACAAGCAATTATAAGAACATATTATGAGCAACTATACACCAGCAAATTTGACAATCTGGAAGAAATGGATGCATTTCTAGAGACATATATACTACCAAAACTGAACCAGGAAGACACAGAAAGCCTGAACAGACCCATAACCAGTAAGGAGATTGAAGCAGTCATCAAAAATCTCCCAACAAGCAAGAGCCCAGGGCCAGATGGCTTCCCAGGGGGAATTCTACCAAACATTTAAAGAAGAATTAATTCCTATTCTTCTGAAACTGTTCCAAAAAATAGAAATGGAAGGAGAACTTCCAAACTCATTTTATGAGGCCAACATCACCTTGATCCCAAAACCAGACAAGGATCCCATCAAAAAAGAGAATTACAGACCAATATCCTTGATAAACACAGATGCGAAAATTCTCACCAAAATACTACCCAAGAGGATCCAATAGTACATTAAAAGGATTATTCACCACAACCAAGTGGGATTTATGCCTTGGCTGCAAGGTTGGTTCAACATCCGCAAATCAATCAACGTGATACAACATATTAATAAAAGAAAGAATAAGAACCATATAATACTCTCAGTAGATGTTGAAAAAGCCTCTGACAAAGTACAGCATCATTTCTTGATCAAAACTCTTCAAAGTGTACGGATAGAGGGTACATGCCTCCATATCATCAAAACCATCTATGAAAAATATGAGAATATGAGAATATCATTCTCAATGGGGAAAACTGAGAGCTTTTCCCCTAAGATCAGGAACACAGCAGAGCTGTCCATTATCAACATTCAACATTGCACTAGCAGTCCTAGCCTCAGCAATCAGACAGCAAAAAGGAATAAAAGGCATCCAAATTGGCAAAGAAGTAGTCAAACTCTCACTCTTTGTGGATCATATGTTACTTTATGTGGAAAACCCAAAAGACTCCACTCCAAAACTCTTAGAACTCATACAGGAATTCAAGGAAGTGTCTGGATATAAAATCAATGCACAGAAATCAGTTGCATTTCTGTACACCAACAACAAGACTGAAGAAAGAGAAATTAAGAAGTCGGTCCCATTTACAATTGCACCTAAAACCATAAGATACCGAGGCATAAAGCTAACCATAGAGGCAAAGTATGTGTACTCAGAAAACTATAAAGTACTCATGAAAATAATTGAGGAAGACACAAAGAAATGGAAAAACGTTCCATGCTCATGGATTGGAAGAACAAATATTGTGAAAATGTCTATGCTACCTAAAGCAATCTACACAATTAATGCAATCCCTATCAAAATACCATCAATTTTTTTAAAGAAATAGAACAAATAATCCTAAAATTTATATGGAACCATAAAAGACCCCAAATAGCCGGAGGAATGTTGAAAAAGAAAACAAGGTTGTGGGCACCTAGGTGGCTCAGTGGGTTAAGTCCCTGCCCTCAGCTCAGGTCATGATCTCAGGGTCCTGGGATCGAGCCCCACATCAGGCTCTCTAACTCAGTGGGAGGCCTACTTCTCCCTCTCTCTGACTGCCTCTCTGCCTACTTGTGATCCCTCTCTGTCAAATAAATAGATAAAATCTTTAAAAAAGAAAGAAAGCCAAGATTGGAGGCATCATAATTCCAGACTTCAAGCTCTATTACAAAGCTCTCATCATCAAGAAAGTATGGTACTGGCACAAAAATAGATGCATAGATCAATGGAACTGAATAGATAGCCCAGAAATAGACCCTCAACTCTATGGTCAACTAATCTTCAACAAAGCAAGAAAGAAAGTCCAATGGAAAAAAGACAGTCTCTTCAACAAATGCTGTTAGGAAATTTGGATAGCCACATGCAGAAGAATTAAACTGGACTATTTCCTTACACCACACACAAAAATAGACTCGAAATGGATGAAGGACCTCAATGTGAGAAAGGAATCCATTAGAATCCTTGAGGAGAACATAGGCAGCAATCACTTCGACCTCAGCCACAGCAACTTCTTCCTAGAAACATCGCCAAAGGCAAGGGAAACAAGGGCAAAATGAACTACTGGGACTTCATCAAGATCAAAAGCTTTTGCAAAGCAAAGGACACAGACAACAAAACCAAAAGACAACTGACAGAATAGGAGAAGATATTTGCAAACGACATATCAGATAAAGGGCTAGTATCCAAAAACTATAAAGGGCTTAGCAAACTCAGCACCTGAAGAACAAGCAATCCAATCAAGAAATGGGCAGAGGACATGATCAAACATTTCTGCAAAGAAGACATCCAGATGGTCAACAGACACATGAAAAATTGCTCCCCATCACTTGGCATCTGGGAAATACAAATTAAAACCACGGTGAGATACCACCTCACACCAGTCAGAATAGTTAAAATTAACAAGTCTGGAAAGGACAGATGCTGGCAAGGATGAGGAGAAGGGGAACCCTCCTCCACTGTTGGTGGGAATGCAAGCTGGTGCAGCCACTATGGAAAAGAATTTTCAAAAAGTTGAAAATAGAGCTACCCTATGTCCCATCAATCTCAGCATTGGGTATTTACCCTATAGATGCAAATTTTGGGGCACCTGGGTGGCTCAGTGGGTTAAAGCCTCTGCCTTCTGCTCAGGTCATGATCTCAGGTCCTGGGATCGAGCCCCGCAATGGGCTCTGTGCTCAGCAAGGAGCCTGCTTCCCACTCTCTCTCTGCCTGCCTTTCTGCCTGATTGTGATCTCTCTATCAAATAAATAAATAAAAAATATTAAAAAAAAAATAAAGATGCAAATGTAGTGATCCAAAGGGGCAAGTGCCCCCAAATGTTTATAGCAGCAATGTCCACAATAGCCATATGGTGGAAAGAACCTCGTTGTCCATCAACAAATGAATGGATAAAGAAGATGTGGTATGTATATACAATGGAATACTATTCAATCATCAAAAGAAATGAAATCTTACTATTCACAATGATGTGGATGGAACTAGAGGGTATTATGCTCTTGAAATAAGTCAATTAGAGAAAGATAATTATCATATGATCTCCCTGATATGAGGAATTTGAGAGGCAGAGTAGGGGGTTTGGCGTGTAGAGAAGGAAAAAATGAAACAAGACGGTATCAGGAAGGAGACAAACCATAAGAGACTCTTATTTATTTGACAGAGAGAGATCTAAAATAGATAGAGAGGCAGGCAGAGAGAGAGAGAGAGGGAAGTAGGCTCCCTGTTGAGCAGAGACCCCCCCCATGCGGGACTCGATCCCAGGACCCCGAGATCATGACTCGAGCCGAAGCCACCCAGGTGCCCTCATAAGAGACTCTTAATCTCACAAAACAAACTGAGGGTTGTCAGGGGTAGTGTGGTAGGGAGAGGGTGGTTGAGTTATGGACATTTGGAGGATATGTGATATACTCTAATTAGTGTTATGAAGTGTGTTGTGAAGTGTGCAAGCCTGCCGATTCAAAAAACTACCCCTGGGGCAAATAATAAAAATAATTAATAAAAATAGTAAAATGAAAATTTTAAAAAAATTAAAAGAAAGAAGAATAGATACAAGTCTGGAAACCCAACTACGTAACTCCTGGTTATATAAAGAACTTTAAGGTCTGTGAATGTCTTCTTTTCTTCTTACTATGTTAATTGCAAGTTAATTTCTTGCTATGTTAATTTAAAGTTTGTGGGGAACAGTCTTTTATCTAGTAAGGTATAATGGTGGACATTATATAAATAAGTACTCAGGAGAGGGAACTGAGCATAAAAGGGTAACACCCAGTCACTGGGGATGAAGTCCCAAATTCTCTCATTGCAGAGTAATGAGAGTGACAGGAGCTCTAAACATGCAGTCCAGAGTGGGACTGTGGCTCCACTCTTTACTCCCTTTGTTTCAGAGACAGAGTTTCAGCTTTCACAAGCTTAAGCTTTCTCATCAGCAGAATGAAAGTATTTCTTAATAATAGGTTTGTAAATATTACATGACATTATGGTGCTTGTCACTTTAAGGACAGCTAGTATTATTCATCACATCAAAAAAATAAACCTGAGAGCATCAATAATTGAAAAATACCTGGACGAAGCAGTGACTCAAGAATAAGAATTAATTACCACCAGAGAGTCAGGCTGCATACCAGTAGCAAAAATCTTTGCTATGAATTGTGCAGTAATTTTTCTTAGAATAAAATTACCTTTTTTGTATGTGAAAGAGGCAAATATACATGTGATAATAAATATTTGTTATTTTTTACAAAGAACACATCTATAGTCATTTGTTAGCATTTATGCTTATAATGAAGTATGCTTTGTACATGTAACTGTAACAAATAGCTTGGGTAGGTAGTACATAAGTTAAGAACAGTTTAGTATTTTAGGATATGGAGAATGGCATGGCAGGTAAACTCCTTCATGAAGTTTCCGTGTTTTCTCAGGAAACGGTCTGATTGGAGCAATGGCAAATGTAAAGTCTGATTTTTGAAGCAGATTTCACATTAGACTTAGGCTAAGGAAGATAAGAAAAGAAAGAATCTCAAGAAAAAGTCTAGTAGAAGAAGGACAGTGAATTGAGAACATACAGAGACCAGCATGTAAGAAATAAGAGAAAGGTCAGACATTCGCAGGGAATCCAAAAGATGAAAGGATAAAATACAGTACAATTACTGGCAGGATTTGAGATACTTTGATGAGCTCACAAGCTGAACTGTCAAAAGTTCATCTCAAGCTTTCTATTAATGGAAAGATAAATCAGTCCTTCACAAGATTTCACCATGGAAGAAAGGAAAATGCAACATCATTCAACTTATAGGGGAGCCAGAAATGAAGGACTTACCTTCGACAATACCTTCATATCCAATTAATTAATTCCTTTATATTTTCACTCTTTTATATTTCTATAATTCTCCCCTATTTCTTTGTTTCCCTTCTAGTCCATGTTTCTATCACATCTTACTAAAACTGCTATATACCAGTCTCCCAGAGTCACCTGCCTCCATCTCACGCCTCTTCAATTCTCTACTAAACCTAAGAGCTAGAATCCATATTTTCCAAAGGCAAATACATACATAGCTGTATGTATTTGGTTAGGCAAATACATACAGAAGTATTTCAAATTTCAAATTTTAAATACATACAGAAGTATTTCAAATTTCAAATTTCAAATACATACAGAATGTATGTATTTGTCTAACCATACAACTGCTGCCTCCTTGAAATACTTCTTTGATTCTCATTATTTTCAGTACTAATATAAAAATCAACAACTTACAAAGTCTAGATTCAGTTCCTACTTATTTCTTTAGCTCCACCAGCTTTTATAGTATATCCCTCTTGTTCTGTTTCATACTATTCAGCCAATATTGATTATCCATCAATTTCTTATATATAAAATATTTCAATATTTTCAAAATGATTGAATTAATGATTATTGATCCTAATGAATATATTTTATTAATTATTGGTAAGAAAATATCATTGCTCAATTTTTTGTAATAATTATAAATGAAGTCCACTAAATGAAAAGAAGTCTGTGACTTTCTTGAAGATAAATTCATCAAATGTACTACTAGCTACCTATCTATATTGATAGAAAATTGTCCTCACATTTTTCTGAGATATAACATCTTTCCCTTCATACAATTAACAAAGACTTTTGGTAAGGATTTCACATTCATGATAAAGGGCTTAAACAATTTTCTGTTAGACTTTGATGAATTTCTTATGAGATCACCTGACCGTCAGTCTTAGAAGGCGCGTAACGTCCTTTAACTGATCTTTCAAGGTATTTAATGATCATTACCTAGTCTAACAATTGGATAATAATCCAACCATTATTTCCCTCTCCTCTGTAAAAAAATCCTGTATGAAGAAAAAATCTTTGCATTAGCCCTCTTATAAAGGTTCTTCTCTTATGGGAAGTTTGAAATAAGTATTTAAACAAGTTTATAACCAATTCACTCAAGTTGCTTTAATAGTACTAAACTTAGATGAATAAAGAGCTAGAATAAATAAAAGAACACTGTAGTGGTTAAAGACTCTCAGATGTACTAGTGATACTCAAGCCAGCTTTTAAATATGATATGTGCAAACTCTTGAAAACCTGTGAATTTAAAACCTGCACTTCTTATTGCTTTAATTAAGAGATTGATCATTCCTCATATAAGTTCTGATTTTATTTTTAGTATGTTTCAAAGCATGAGAGTTTGATATATCTATATGGATTACTGATCACCCTTTCTTCTATCCTCTTCCAAATCACTCTCTCATGCTTATTGGAAAATGAAATTGAACAAAACTGTCTTGGTTGGTTTTGCAGTCATGGAAAAGAGCTGATACTCAGTGAAGATATACTATGAAGATATACTAATATACCAATACTACACTATATACATACTATACACATATATACACTATATATATAAGTATATATAAAGCTAATATATTATATATATGCAATATATATACTAAGATACCAAATGAAGATAAACTAAACTATTACTACAACTAATAATAACAATAATAACAACAACAAATGATCCAGAAAGCATAATACACCAAGATTCAAACAAAGACTAGGATAATTCAATGTTAAATATTTAGAGTCATGGCATCTGTAAGTATGTCTAACTTCACTTCAACTATATTTTCTACTTTGGGGAAAGTTACTTTTTTTTTTTAAATGGTTATTCTAACAATATTTACCAATAAGTTATGATTTAACCTGCTAGGTTAGGATGTGGATAGAAATAAGTTCCCTGTCTTATTTGTGTAGTCCAGTTCTATAAAAATTTATGCAAAAGGAAGTTGATAGTAATCTTGAGTCCAAAGAGGGAAAGAAGTCCTTCCCAATATTCTATATTTTGTGTATGCACAAATTACCATTCCCCCATCAGCAAAAAAGAAGTCTTCAAATGTTTGTTTAGAAATCCATAAATTTTAAGGAGATCCCTTTTGAATTTTTTCTTCTTTTGAAACAAAATTTCTAGTTATCAGACTATTATATGCAACATAATTATAGCATTCTACAATTGTAAAGACATAGCATATTATTAAATCTCTGAATAATCAATTCCAACTTTCAATTAACAACACAGAATTGGATAATAAAAAAAGCATACAAAAGAGACTTGTGATTATTATAAATTGAATGACATTTTTTAAGTTGTAATGTGCAAAGCTCTTACCTCTTGAAATAACAGTTTCCAACCCAGTTCCGTTAATAAAAGCCCGTTTAATGGTCTGTGTTTTAATATCTGTCCAGTATAAACGTTCTTCAGATGCATCAAAGTCTATCACAGTAACATCATCAATATCGGGGACTGTAAAGGCCGTGATAAAGTTAAAATATGGATTATCAATATCCACTCCTCTGATTTCAGAACGCCTTGCATATAGAAGAAATTTTTTCATTTCTAGAAAAGAAATAGAAATAAGTGTTTTTCTCTTCTAACCTCGGCAAGTTTGAAGCAATCTAGAAATTCTAAAATTATTTCTTATTATTTAAAAGAATTTTAACATCAAAAAATCATAATCAAGATTTGATAGGCATAAATGAGTTATCTACTATTTAAATTAAAATTCTTAAGAAACAAATGAAAAACAAGTTAGAATTCTTAAGTCATTATTTTTCTTTTGTTAGAAATACCAAGAAATTCTCAGTGATTAGATCTTATAATTTTAAACAATTCCTAAAACGCATGAACTCTGCAAATGTCAAACAATGGTATTTTTCTTTGTACCTTATCAGAACAAAATTAAATGATTTTTGAAGTCATCTAAGAACATTTTTTATACTATCTCAATAAAATTAAACATGGATTTAAAAGTCATGTTCAGGTTCTCCTTGTCAAAATTGGGCTTCAAATAATGTTAAGGTATGTTTTATTACACATTTTTAAAAATCTGTAGTAAGTAACACTGTGAGGCATTGCATCATTTTTACTTCCTATAAGCACCTTTTAGAACTGAGTTTATAAAATAGGAGATTAAGTAGAAATAGATGTCACAAATAATCTATTATTTCATTGCTCTCTTTGGAATTATTGTTGTTGTGATATGTTAAGATTATATATAATTAATTAAATCAACATGCACCTACATTCCTGAGATAAAATTTATGAGCACATTCTTCTCTGCCCTTGAAAGTAATTGCTTCACAAATAAACAAAAATTACTCAAAATTAAAAGAAATCAAAACAGAAAAAAAACTATAGTCTGATTTCATTCATAAATTTCATTATCATTTTTTCTAGTTTAAATGTGCTGTTTAAATATTTTTAAGAAATATTTCAAAGTCATATATTTTACCTCATTCTTCCTCCCTTCAAGTTGATAATCCCCTATAAATGATGTGAAAGTAACTTTAGAAGAGCAGGAGATTAAAGCTATTATGTACCTCTTTGTTACATGGGTTACCTACATCATCACTTTCTGAAAATGCCTGTTCACTTACAAATCTCCCTGTTTTGTAGAGATAAATTCTGCCAACACACCAAATGAGAAAGTGGCAAGAAAAAAAAATGAATAAGGTAATAAATAGTAAAGTGCAGCATATCACATATTTAAAGACTTCGTCAGTCGTCCCAAAAGTAGATGAATCATCAATATAGTCAGGAAGTAGCACTACCTCAAATGTTTTTAAGGACATTAAAAATCTCTTCTGCTTCACTTTGAGGAAAATCTTAATGCTAATATCATTTGAGAGAATTCAATTTGAAATTTGGATAAAACTACAAGAAATTTACCATAGCAGGTCTTCTTGTCTGAGGAAAGTTTCATCAAGTGGGGGCACGCACAAGCAGCAGTCCTATTATGATTGATCAGACACATATGAGAGCAGGGTCCTTTGCCATCATTTGTTGCACAGGGATTGGGAGCTGTAATTACACAGCAAAATATTAACAGTGAAAAAGAAAAAGAAATATATTAGGGAACCTTTGAGGTTGACAAGGGTTATTCATGTAATAATTCAAAGTGAAGTTCCCTATATAGCACCCATTACTGGGATGATTAATATGACAATAATAGATAATCATACATAGCAATTGCATTAATAAAAACATTTTCCTCCTCAATGATAACAACTGTTAACTCCCTCAAATTTCTCTAAGTCTAAATATATGCATCCTATTTCCTTAGAAGGAAAGATTTTGTTAAGGATTTTTTTCTGAGGAAAAAAAAACAGGAGTAATTATTAAATTTAGTTTATAATAAGCTCAACTAAACCATAATCCAGGAATTGAGTGTGTCAATGTACATTGTTACTTTCCTAACCCACCATATAGACTCCCTTTGTGCCTCAGCACATCACTCTTAGTGTTTCTTCAGGAAACTGCTCTTGTTACATACATATCTTTCCTTCAGGTTATATGCTTTTTATCAAATCAGAGGCCTAAGTGAAGAAATGTTTAACATCCTTCAAGATTAAAACATCTACACTTTCATTTTTTTTTCTCTCTCTACTAACTGGCTAAAGCTTCCTCTACTTATGCAGACCTGTTAAACTATATTGTACAAGTAAGTTATAATATATTCAAATTTAGAGTGGAATATTAAATTTTATAGCTCAATGTCATTCTCTTATTCTTTTGTGTTTCGTGTTCTGTCATTATGCCTTTTGGATAAGATTTTAATCTCAGTCGATCAATAACTATTCTCTTAAATCTTATTTTTATAGAACCTGTCTAGTAGAATAAGGACACTAAATTAAAGGCAGAAAAGTGTTACAACTTCTGATCCCACTGACAATATTTTAGTCTTCAACCTATATCGTCTTCCTAACAAGTGAACCTATTGTTCAGAGTAGTTAATGCCTGTCCTGTAGAGTTTTAAAGCATAAAGATCAAAAATAAATGTTACAATGAAATTGTAGAGGATATGAAAAATTAACTGTACTTGATACTCAATGTGGTTTTTGCTGGTATTTAGGTAAAATCATAATCAATATCTTTGCATTTGCTTAAAAATAAATAAATCAAAGGAAATGAAAGACAGAAATATTTTTATAAGAATATCAATAAAGAAGAAATTTTAAGATGATGGCATAAAAGGATCCTGAACTCACCTTCATCCATAGACACCACAAATCTACAGCCATATATATAGAATAATGCCATATGAAAAGGATCTGAAAGCTAGCTAAGTAGCACCTCCACAGCAAAGAATTAAAGGTCCACACTGAAACAGGTAGGAGAGGCAGAGACATGGTTTCAGAGAAAATCCTCCTCAACCCTCACTGCTAGTTCCAGCCTTAATACCCTGATTTTGCACACCATAGCTACAAACTGTCCAGCTCTAACTGGCCAGCCAAGCACCCCACCCTCATGGACCATAGCCACTACTTGTCCTACCAAAGCTGGCAGAGATGTACTGCGTTCATAGGGGACACTTCTTGAGCATCTAGCTCTCATGGTCAGGGGGGATTACATTTCTGGGCCTCATGGTCTGAAACATTCGGAGAAACAGACCTTGGCAGGCTACAATCCTCAGGGCACTGCATGAACAGTAGACTGAAACACTTTCCCAGTATTTGTGTGAAAATGCCTATTTTCTTGTTCTGGAACTAAAGCCTGAGAACTAACATTCAGAGGCCCGAGGCCCCCTGGGAACCTAAGTAAAGAATCACTATATTAGTGCCCTCTTTTGTCTTTGTTGATATCTCCCAGAAAAGGGATTGTACATATGTTTAAAGGCATAATTTTTAAAACTGTTGTCCAGATCTCTCAGGTTTGAAAGTCACCATGTTTTATGATTATGAACCATGGTTTATGATTAAGACTATATTTATACACCTTAAAGGCTGTTGCCTGAGAATCTATCTTACAATAACACTAAAACTATACATTGTCTAAAATCCCTCCCTTTGGAACACTGACAGATTTGGGCACACCTACAACAGCTGGGACCTGTGAAGAACAAATCGGGCTACTTAGACAAAGGTAGGAGAAACAAACACAAGGTAAAAAGAAGTTTAAAAGAAACGCTTATCTGCTACACAAGTCCACTGCTTCAAGACTGAGAGAGGTAGCTTTTTCACCTAATGCATAAAAACAAAAACAGAGAGTCAAGCAAAATGAAGAGACAGAGGAATACATTCCAAATGAAAGAATAAGACAAAGCCTCAGAAGAAAACCTTAATAATGCAGAGGTAAATAATCTACCAGCTAAGGGTTCGAAGTCATATTCATAAAGATGTTCACCGAACTCCAGAAAAGAACGAATGAACACAGTGAGAACTTCAACAATGGGGCAGAAAACATAAGAAAGTACCAAAAAGAAATCAAAAGACTGTAATACAATATATTATAATAGCTGAAATGAAAAACACAATGGAGGGGTTCAGCAGCAAACTAGACTAAGTAGAAGAACGGATCAGCAACATGGAAGACAAGACAGTGGAAATCATCCAATCAGTGGAGCAAACAGAAAAAAATAATAATAATAACAAAAGTGAAGGTAGCTTAAGGAACCTATTGGATAATATCACACAGAATCATATGCATTATAGGAATCCCAAATGGAGAAGAAAGAGAGAAAGGTGGTAGATTATTTATTTAAAGAAATAATGACTGATCAAGACAGTATGGTACCAACACAAAAACAGACACATATATCAATGGAACAGAGTAGAAAACCCAGAAATGGACCCACAACTATTTGATAACCAAACTTTGGCAAAGCAGTAAAGAATATCCAATGGGAAAAAGACAGTCTCTTCAACAACTGGTTTGGGAAAACTGGACAGCAAAAGGCAAAAGAATGGAACTCGACCACTTTCTTGTATCATACACAAAATTAAATGCAAACAGATGAAAGACCTACATATGAGACAGGAAACCACCAAAATCCTAGAGGAGAACACAGGGAGTAACCTCTTTGACATTGACCACAGCAACTTCTTATGAGATACATTTCCAAAGGCAAGGGAAATAAAAGCAAAAATAAACTATTGGACCTCATTAAAATAAAAGCTTCTGCACAGTGAAGGAAATAATTAACAAAACTAAAAGGCAACCTTCTGAATGGGAGAAGATATTTGTAAATGATATATCCAACAAAGGATTGGTATAAAAAAAAACCCCAAAAAACAAAAAACAAAAAACAAAAAACCCACAAATAATCAAGATAACAAATAGGTAGAAGAGATGAACAGACATTTTTCCAATGAAGACGGACAGATGGCTAACAGACACATGAAAAGACACTCAACATCACTGATAATCAGGGAAACACAAATCAAAACTACAATGAGATATCACCTCACACCTGTCAAAATGGCTAAAATCAACAATACAACGAACAGCAGGTGTTGGCAAGGATGCGGAAAAAAGGGAACCCTCTTACACTGTTGGTGAGAATGCGAACTGTAGCAGCCACTCTGGAAAACAGTATAGAGGATCCTCAAAAATTTAAAACTAGAGCTACTCTACAATCCAGCATTTGCACTTCTAGGTATTTATACAAAGCATACTAAAATATTGATTTGAAGGGATACATGCACCTCGATGTTTTTAGCAACATTATCAGCAATAGCCAAATTATGGAAAGAGCCCAAATGCCCATTGACTGATGAATAAGTTTCATCAGATGTGGCATATACATACATGAAATATAACTTCAACCACAGAAAGAGTGAAATTTTGCCATTTGCAACGATATGGGTAGAGCTAGAGAGTATTGAGCTAAGTAAAAAAGTCTGACAAAGAAAGACAAGTACCATATGATTTCACTCATATGTGGAAATTAAGAAACAAAACAGATGAATATGGAGGCAAAAAAGGGAGGCAAACCAGAAAACAATCTCTCAACTATAGATAATAAACTGACGGTTACCGGAGGGGAGGTGGGTAGTGGGATGGTGAAGTATTAAGGATGGCACTTGTGATGATCACCAGGTATCATATGTAAGTGATAAATAGCTAGATTTTACACCTGAAATTAATGTATACTTAAATATCTGGAATTTTAATAAAAACTTAAAAAAAATAAAGTATGGTTGAAAACTTCCATAATCTAGGAAAAATAAAGGGGTGGAGGGATTAAGACATCCTATTTCAGGAAGCACAGAGAGTGCCACATAAAATAAATAAAAAGGGATCCAAACCAAGATACATTAGAATTAAAATGTCAATAGTTAAAGATGAAGAGAGAATATTAATAGCAGCAAGAGAAAAACAAATTCTTACATATAGGGGAACCTTAAGGCTATCAACAGATTTATCAGCAGAATGTTTATAGGCCACATGGGAGTGGGATGACATGTTCAGAGGGCTGAAAGTAAAAACAAAACAAAACAAAGCAAAGCAAAACTTCCATACAAAAGTACTTTACCCAGCAAGGTTATTATTTGGAATTAAAAGAGAAATAGAGTTTTCCAGATAAACAAAATGCAATTCATTACCACTTAGTGGCCTTAAAAAAAATGTTAAAGAGACTTCTTTAGGATAAAAAGAAAAGGGAATAACTAATAACAAGCAAACATCTGAAAGTAAAAATCTCATTAATAAATGTAAATATATTATAAAGATAATGGATTAACAATTTATAAAGCTAATATGAAGGCTAAAAGACAAAATATTAAAATTAATTATAGCTGTAATAGTTAAGGGGTATACAAAATAAAAATATGTAAAATATGGTCTTTGTATGGCTCTTCCAGCTGATTCTCTTTGGGCACAATGGCAACTCTTAAGGAAAAACTGATTGCACCAGTTGCAGAAGAGGCAACCATCCCAAACAATAAGATCATTGCAGTGGGAATTGGACAAGTTGGTATGGCATGTGCTGTGAGCATTCTGGGAAAGTCCCTGGCTGAACTTGTCCATGTGGATATTTTTGAAGATAAAGAAGAAATGATGGATCTGCAACATGGGAGCTTATTTCTTCAGACACCTAAAATTTTGGCATGATTCTGTCATGCCAAATCAGATGATTCTGTGATTGCCAATTCTAAGATTGTGGTGGTGACTGCGGGAGTCCACCAGCAGGAGAGAGAGAGAAAGCTTAATCTGGAGCAGAGAAATGTTATGTCTTCAAATTCATTATTCTGATAGTCAAGTATAGTCCTGATTGTACCATAATTGTGGTTTCCAACCTAGTGGATATTCTCACATATGTTACCTGGAAACTAAGTAGACTACACAAGCACTGTGTGATTGGAAGTGGTGTAATCTGGATTCTGCTAGATTTCTCTATTTTATGGTTGAAAATTTTGGCATTCATCCCAGGAGCTGCCATGGATGGATTTTGGGAGAACATGGTGATTCAGGTGTGGCTGTGTGGAGTAGAGTGAATGTGGCAGGTGTTTCTCTTCAGGAACTGAATCCAGAAATGTGAACATAAAACAACAGTGAAAATTGGAAGGAAATACATTAGATGTACATAAGATGGTGGTGGAAAGTGTCTATGAAGTCATCAAGCTAAGAGGATATACCAGCTGGGCTACTTGATTACGTGTGGCTGATCTCATTGAACCCATGTTGAAAAATCTATCCAGGATTATCCAGTGTTAACAATGGTGAAGGGGATATATGATATTGAGAATTAAATCTTCCTAAACCTTCTGTGTGTCCTGAACGTTCAGGGCTTAACCAGTGTGATCAACCAAAAGCTGAAGGATGATGAGGTTGCCTAGCTCAACAAAAGTGCAGATATGTTGTGGGACATCCAGAAAGACCTTAAATATCTGTGACTTGTGGCTTCTAGGCTGTAGAAATTTAAAACTACAATGTGACTAACTTGGTATTTCATCCATATACATGGGTCACAGTTTGCTTTTATCTTCCTAAATATGTGAATCTGGGCTCACAGAATAAGAGACCATACTTGGTTTAATGCTTGCAATATGAACCCTTGAACAAATAAAATTAACTAGAGTGCTTCTAAAAATAATTAATTAATCAAAATAATTTTTCAGGAATTAGAAAGAGATGTAAAATGTGACATCAAGAATAGAATACATGGTAGGGGAGGGTAATAAAGATGCAGTTTTTTAAATGTGTTTGGATGTAAGATGCTATCAACAAAATAGACTATCTGTATGTGTGTGTATTTCTTTCTATCTATCTATCTATCTATCTATCTATCTATCTGGTGCTATTTGTGGACCACATAGTAACCACAGATAAACAATCTATAGTAGATACACCAAAGACAGAAAGGAATCTAAACGTAACAATAGAGAAAATCATCAAACCACAGGGAAGAGAACAAAAGAAGAAAAAAAGGAACAAAGACAAACTACAAAAATGTCCAGAATACAATCAACAGAATGTCAATAAGTATATACCTATGAATAATTCTTTAAATATAAATGGAGTAAATCTCTAATCAAAAGACACAGAGTGCCTGAATGTGAAAAAAATAAATAAATAAAACAAAACAAACAAACAAACAAAAACAAACCCCAAGACCCATGCATATTTTGCCTGCAAGAGACTCACTTCAGATCTAAGGACACACACAGACCAAAGATATTCCATACAAAGGGAAAGTAAAAAAAAGTAAAAAGAAAAAAATGTTCTGCTAAGGGTTATACTCATATCAGACAAAATAAACTTCAAAACAAACTATATGAAAGACAAGGGCATTACATAATGGTCAGTCCAAAGAGAAGATATAACATGTGTAAGTATTTATGTAGGTATTTATACACCCAGTGAAGGAGTACCTAAATACATAAAGAAAATATTAATAGATTAAAAGAGAGTAACTAATAACAATACAACAATATTAGGGGACATTTAAGTGCCACTTACATCAATGGATGGATATCCAGACAGAAAATCAATAAGAAAATATTGGCATTAAATGATGCATTAAACCATCTGGATGCAGATATATATAGAATATTTCATCCAAAAGAAGCAGAATACATGTTCTTCTCAAGTGCACATGGAACATTCTTCAGGATAGATAAGATGTTAAACCACAAAACAAGTCTCAGTAAATTCACAAAAAAATGAAATCATATCAAGCATCTTTTCTGACCACAACAGTATAAAACTAGAAATCAATTACAGGAAGAGAAGTATAAAAATCACAATTATGTAGAGATTAAACAACATGCTACCAAATAGCCAATGGGTCAATGATAAAATCAAGAAAGATTTTTGATTTTGATGATCAAAATTGAAATACAAAAGACCAAAATCTGTGATATGCAGCAAAACCTGTTTTATGAGGGAAGTCTCTAGCAATACAGTTAACCTGAAGAAATATGAAAAATCTCACTTCAATAATCTAACTGTATACCTAAAGGAAGTAAAAAAAAAAGAAGAATAAATAATGCCCAAAATAAGTAGTATGAAGGAAATAATAAAGATCAGAGTAGAAATATATTTAATAGAGACTAAGAAGATAAAAGAAATGCTCAAGGAAAGTAAAAATTTCTTTGAAAGAATAAACAAATCTTTACCTGGATTGAACAAGAAAAAAAGAGGGGCTCAAATAAATGTACTTGAGTATAGGGCCCCCAAAATAAACCCACACATATATGCTCAATTGATTTATGATACAGGAGTCAAAAATATACAAAAGGAAAAGGACAGTCTTTTCAATAAATGGAATTGGGAAAACTGACAATCACATGAGAAAGAATGAAACTGGATTGCTATCTTACACCACACACAAAAATTAACTCAAAATTGATAAAATATTTGAATGTAAAGCCTGAAACCATAAGATCTCAGAAGAAAACATATATGGTTAGCTCCTGAACATCAGTCTTAGTAATTTTGTTTGTTTGTTTGACTTCAAAGGCAAGGGAAACAATAGCAAAAATAAACAAATGGGACTATATCAAAACTAAAATCTCTGCACAGTAAAGGAAATCACCAAAAAAACACAAATCAAGGTGCTAAACGGAAGAAGATATGTGCTCATCATATATAGGGGCTAATACACAAAGTACATAAAGAACACATAATTCAAAACAACAAAAGAAACAACCTCATTAAAAAATGGGCAGAGGATTTAAATAGACATTTTTCCAGAGAAGACAGAGATGGCTGACAGGCACATGAAAAGATGTTCAACATCATTAATTATCAGGGAAATGCAAATGAAAGCTATAATGAGATTATTATCTCATTCTTGTTAAAATGGATTTTGTCAAAGAGACAAGAAGTTAACATCTGTTGGAGAGGATGTGAAGAAAAGGGAACACTCGTACACTGTTGGTGGTAATGTAAATTGGTAAAGCCACTATGGAAACCTATATGGATATTCCTCAAAGAACTGAAAACAGAATTAACGCAATTCAGCAATTCCACTTCTGAATATTTATCCAGAAAACAAAAACACCAATTCAAAGGGAAATAAGCAACCCTGTTCACTGCAGCATAATTTATGATTACCAAACTTATGGAAACAATCTAAGTGTCAATCAATGGATGAATCTATCAAAAGATGTGATATATACATATAGATCTATAGATATAGCTACGATGGAATACCACTCAGCTATAAAAAAGAAAATCAGTATTTGTGACAACATGGATGAACATTTAGGGTATTATGCTAAGTGAAATAAGTCAGATAGTGAAAGACAAATACCATATAATTTCATTTATATATGAAATCTAAAACCAAACAAACAAAAGGAAACAAAAACAAAGTCATATAGAATATATTGGTTATCAGAAGGGAAAGAAATTGAGAGAGTAGGCAAATGGGTGATAAGTCTCAATTGTACGGTGATGGGTGGTAACTAGACTTATGGTAGTAATTGCTTTGTAGTGTACAAACTGAATTATAATATACAGCTGAAACTCATCTAATGAACACTAATTTAACCTCAATTAAAAAAAAAAAAAAAACAAGAACAACACCGTTAGAAAAAAAAAAAAAAATGGAAGCCTAAGTCTAGGGATTCTTTGGGAGTACAATTCCCTCTATCACATGGAGAAGTACTATATATATATTCTTCACAAGTATAAATTATGTGTTACAATTAGATTCCCTGAAGAAATTGCAGGTTAGAGAAGCAAGAGAGCAGATGTTAAGTTTATGAAGGAGGAAAGGTATTGGAGGAGTGGAGCCAGAATCAGGGGGCACTGTTTGAGAACCATTAAATACCCAGAGCCACGCTGACCCAGCTGTAGTAGTAAAAGTTCAAATTTCAACACTTGGGACAAGAAACAGAAGGTGAGGAAAAAGAAGAAAAATAGAAAAAAAAATGAAGAACAAAGGGTGAAAGAGGAAGGAGGAGGAAAAATTTGTTTAAAAATACTGATATAGGAAATGCTATTCTTCTCAAGGAAATCAAAAGTATAATCCAAGACAGCTCAATGATAGGTAGTTGGATTTCACTTTCAACATCACTATTTTTGGCCCAGAATCATACTAGCTCTTCTCAACATCTTATAATCATGAAAAAAATATTTTTAAAAGCAAAAATAAAATAAATAAAATATTTAGTTTCTATATGCACAATAAAGTAAAAAATCACATTGCTTTGTAGCCCATCTGTATTAATGATAACACTGTAATGTAATAGTCACAATATTTTGTGCTTTCAGTGTGCAAAATCTAAAAGACTTTACTTTCAATATTTATCTTTTCTCAATTTGAAATAATACTGTTAAATATTTTTAGTTTCTGGGGCACCTGGGTGGCTCAGTGGGTTAAGCCTCTGCCTTCGGCTCAGGTCATGATCTCAGGGTCCTGGGATCAGGCCCCACATCGGGCTGTCTGCTCAGCAGGGAGCCTGCATCTTCCTCTCTCTCTGCTTAACTCTCTGCCTACATGTGATCTCTGTCAAATAAATAAATAAAATCTTTAAAAATATATACATTTTTAGTTTCTTTCTAACCATGCAAATAGACACCAAATTACCAAATTAAGGAATTTGATTCACAAACTTATATTTTAATATACAGCAGGCATTAGTAAATGGTGACCCCAGAGCCAAATATACTTCACTGCTTACTTTGGTAAATAACGTTTTATTATAACATAGCCATGCTCATTAGTTTCCACATTGTTTATGGTTGCTTTCACACAGTAAGTGCAAAGTTGAGTAGTTTCAACAGGGATCATATGGCCCATCAAGTCCGAAAATACTTATAATCTGACTCTTTACAGAAAAGTTTTGCCAATACCTGATATTAAACAATTAACTATTTTATAAGAAATACTATGGCAGAATCCAATATCAATACAAAGGTTGTGAACTCCTATAAGACCAAGGCTATCCCTTCAAATTGTATCCAGAAGTTGAGAAAAGCTGACCAGTCAATGGAATGCTGTAACTAACAGATGAAATGCTATTAGAGCTATGTAAACTGAGTGTACCGATGGTTCATATTATCTAAACTTAAGCTGAAGGTGCCAAGGTGGCTCAGTCAGCTGGGCATCTACCTTCAGCTCAGGTCATGATCCCAGGGTCCTAGAATCAAATCCCACATCAGGCTGTGGTATCCCTGCTCCACAGGAGCCTGTGTCTCCTTCTGCCTCCTCTCCTGAATAAATAAATAAAATCTTAAAAAAATTAAAATAAACTCAAGTTGACCAAAGAACCTTAGAGATACATGTAACTCCCCTCTTTATATTTATGCATTGAATAAATATTTATGAAGAACCTTGTTATTCTACCTACTTTTGAAAATCTTGAATTTAATAGTAGACAAGACATAGTTCTTATACCAAGGGGTTTAAGAACCTGTACTCTAATCACGAACACCATTCCCTGCAATTCTATGGTCACTGGCTCAATTTAGGTTCTCTCCATTTCTCTCTTACATTACTACTCTAAGTTTCTAAGTAATTTCTTGATTTCTAGTTTCTCTCCATTGCATACAGTTAGGCTTTTAAAACACAGACTTAATCCATACAGCTGCCTTGCTGAAAAATTTTGGGTGGCTTCTCATGGTTTACCTCACAAAGTCTCCATCTTACCTCCTACCATCTCCCCATGATTCTTTGGCACTTGCCAGATGTTTATTTTCTGTTCTTTAACCCCCATGTGTTTTTTGTTTGCTTGTTTTGTTTTATCCTGATACACTCAATTTGTTTTTGTTAAAGATGTTCTCAGCCTTCCAAACTCACAAAACTTAAATTTCACAGCATTTTTTCCACTTCTTTTTCATTACCGTATTTAATGAGTTATCATTACCAGACTTTCCCCAATATATGTTTCCTTCTCTGCATTTTTACCTTTCCTCTTCCAACATAGTTTTATTTCATCACCTTTGAATGACCTCTATGGCCATGTAACTAGTCCTCTGTGGGGTACTGCTCAGAACATACCACTCTTTCTAAGATACTACTCTATCTTCCAGCCTCTATGCCTGCTTTTCTTTTGCATACACATTATGCACATCTTAAATCAATTTCTCATCGTTCTCTGAATATCTAGAGCTTGTCCTTTTCCACTTTCACTTTATCATCAATGTCTTAACTTTTCTTTATGAATCAACTTAAGTCATTTTTCTTCCACAGAACAGTTTCTAATGAAGTTAGCAAATGATGATCTCTTCCATCACTTAATATTATTTTAATTATGGCTATACAAGGCATTTAGCAATTGATTGTTTACGGTCCTGTTTTCTAATTATCCATGACTTGTATTCATATGTTTTATGTCTGTATATACTGATAAATCAAAGATTGACATTTTCTATGATTTTTTTCCTGTAAAAGGCCAAAGAGTAAATATTTTCACCTTTGCAAGCCTTATGCCCTTCAGAGTAACTATTCTACTTTTCTGTTGTAGCACAAAGTCAACCAAAACAATATGTGAATCAAAAGGTTTGGCTATGTTCAGATAAAACTTTAGTTACAAAAAAAAAAAAAACCAAAAAACAAAAAACTTTAGTTACAAAGGAGGCAGGAAGCTGAACTTATTCTAAGGGCCTTAATTTGTCAATATCTGAGCTTGAATATCAGTGTCATGTTGGAAGGAAGTATGACTAAGTACGTAACATATTTTTTCATAAAATTTCTCTGGTATCTATTACTGTGCTAGATTTAAAGACATTTGGATTCATATGCATGCTCATTAATGTTTGTGGGATATGTCCTAAAGAATCAGGAATCTAAATATTTGGAAAGGGAGTTAATCTTCTAAGGCACATCATAGCTGTAGGTAAAGAGACTAAATAATATATAATTACAATGTTTTATAGGAGAACCAAATGTTAATTATGCAATCACATAAGACTGATGTGTGCTCTGTGAAGAAAACAGTATCATTAAAGATAATTTCATATTTTATGCAAACCATGTTTAATTGTAGTACATTTCTCACCAGCAAAAATAAATCCTTTAAACCCAAACAATTATTTTATCCATTAAATTTAAATAAAATGTATGCAAATATTGATGCAATATAAAATATGTATCATATTTATTTACATAATAAAATTCTGCTTTAGCCAGAATACCAGGATCCAGTTTATTAGATAAGTGGAAGATTTTTCTTTCTCCTATGTCGTCAATTTTTATAGTAACTAATATTCATCCTGTTAGTAAACTTTATTGGTACAAAATAATTGCTAATATCATAAAATATCTATATTATACTTTTTCTTTTAGAAAATAATTTAACATTTTTAAAGAAATGCATTTTCAGAAGGATCTTACAATTAAACACTAATCCCCTATTCTATTTTACTTTTGACAAATGCCTTCAAATTATAATTTTAACATTCGATGTTGAAGAACTAGAATGAATTTCTTGTTCAAAACACACACATATAATAAAATACATACAAGTGAAAGTTGTTCTGATTGCTTTAGTTTCACCAAATCCCAGCAATATTAGATGGTACTTCCATCGAATTATAACATATTTAGTGGATTAATTTTATACTGTACTCTATTTTTATGGAGTAGAAAATAAAATATCTAAAAAATCTTATCTGATTTTCCATAAAATATCTGTATTTCAATGAGAAAAATTCTAAAAGCCACACTTTTTCCATTTATTTGTGCACAGTTCTTTGTAAAAGGATAAAAACAAACATGGAATATTATGTTATATTTAGTGCTTAAAACACCAATGAACTTTCAGTTATTCTAAAAAAGTGACTTTAGGTGTTTTTCCATTTTCTTAATTTGCTTGCTATTTATAGTACTTGTATGATTTGAATGAATAAACATCAAAGTTTTATCTTTTTGATAAATTTATAATCACAAAAAGACTTTCTTATTTAAAACAGTGGATCTCCACCTCTCATCCCTCCAGGAGACTTTTGGGAATGTATGGACACATTTTTGGTGACAGGAGATAGTACTGGCATGCTAGTAGTCAAGGATCCCAATAAACTTCCTGCAATGCAAAGGAAAGCCCTTGCCCTCCCGCCTAACTAGGAATTATCTGGTGGAAAACGTGAACAATGTAGAGGCTGAAAAATCCTGACATTGGAATAGAACCATGGATTCAGCATTTAGTGGATTCGAATGAATGCAGGGCTCTAAATCACTTAGGTTTGCATGACTTAGGCAAGTACATCAAACAGCATACAAAAGAAGAAAGAATTTTGATGATTCCTTTTTTACTAATCTTTTCTACTGCTCCAAGGTAGATTGCATATTTTAAAGATAGCAATTTATAATGCAGCTAAACTTACTGCCTGCATATAAATTCTTTTACAGGTTAGCTGTTTGATATTTATTATTTTGCCAAAGAAATAATGATAAAAATGGCAATTAAGTTTTTCAGATGAACCAACAAAACCCATTAATTTATACTATGGTTTTAAGAGAACATTAAGAACTTATTGTTCATTTCCCCCTCTCTCTTCTACTGGGGTCTTAGTACTGCATAAAGTTGTAAGCACCTCATTATAGAACCTCACAGGTTTACTCAAATCATAAAAATTCCTCCTCGCTTCGATATCAACTGCCTTTCACTTCACCTCAGTTAGAACTTCATCTCTTCAAAGTTGCTGGTATCAACTACAAGTAAAGGTGAAAGCATTTTGATTTAACTATTTCACAGAGGCTTGCCATTCTTAGAAATACTAGCATTTTAAAATAGAATTCATGTAAAAGGATTGGGAGGAGACAAACCATAAATGACTCTTAATCTCACAAAACAAACTGGGGGTTCCTGGGGGGAGGTGGGATTGGGAGAGGGGGAGCGGGCTATGGACATTGGGGAGGGGAGGCGAACCATAAGAGACTATGGACTCTGAAAAACAACCTGAGGGTTTTGAAGGGTCAGGGGTGGGAGGTTGGGGCAACCTGAGGGTTTTGAAGGGTCAAGGGTGGGAGGTTGGGGGAACAGGTGGTGGGTAATGGGGAGGGCACGTTTTGCATGGAGCACTGGGTGTTGTGCAAAAAGAATGAATACTGTTACGCTGAAAAAATAAATAAAATGGAAAAAAAAAAGAATTCATGTAAAATAAAATAAATCCCCTTTTGATAGTACATAAATATTTGAAATAAAGAGCTACTAAACAGTCAGGGAATGGGGTGCCTGGGTGGCTCAGTTGTTAAGCATCTCTTAATTTTGGCACAGGTCATGATCTCAGGGTCATAAAGTCGAGCTCCACTTGGAGCTCTATACTGGGAATGGAACTTCCTTAAGATTCTCTCTCTCTCTGCCCCCCCACCTCTCAAAAAGCAAAGCAAAACAAAGCAAACCAAATTAAATCAAACAGGGAAACAATATTTTTTTAACACCGTTAATAAGATGTAGGATGGAGGGCACACATACAACTATATACAGACGCAGATATTTGTATATATATCTCTACATACATATACATATGTGTTAATATGTAAACATATGGAGGTAGAAATTTAGTTTTTATGACAGGTAGTTAGATCTTGATAAAGTAAGCTGTGGAATTAGATGATTTAAGTAATTCGCAAATATTTGAGATTCAGCTCCACCACATTGAAACATAGTATCAAGAGTATTTCTTTTTTTTTCAATTTTAATTAATTTATTTATTTTTTCAGCGTAAGAGTATTCATTGTTTTTGCACAACACGCAGTGCTCCATGCAATACATGCCCTCCCTATTACCTGCCTATGATTAAATATATTTATAAGTCTAAATGAAATCCTTCAAGTTTTATAAGTGACTTTGTCCTCTAAAGGAGCAATGATATTACTAATATTCCTAGAATCTGGAATCTTTTTTTTTTTCAAAATAAGATCGGCTAATGTTCTTATAAATGTTGCCAATAAAAGTTTCATTTTCCATAGAAATATTTTCCTGAAGCAATGGTAGTAGGTACTTATATCATTTCAATGTTAAAACTACTCTTTGCGAAATAGCCCACAATTCTCCTTATACTATCATAACATAATAGGCAAGTGAAATAAAAATTGATGGAAAGAGTAAAGGTTCTAAAATGAAATAATTTATTTTTATCACAATATGCTAGAAAATGTGCTAAGTGCTTTGTAAGCATTATATCCTTTATTCTTCTTACCAGTTTTGTTTATAAAAATAAATTATCTCCATTTTATAGAAGAGTAAACTTAATTTCAAGAGGACTTAAATCACAGAACTATTAAGAGGGAAATAGGTTTCAGATTCTGGAGTACGAGCCTCTACCCATTATACATATTACCCCTCTTAATGAACCAATTCCCTTAGACTCATTCATTCTTGTAATGATTCATGGATGCTTTACAAATCAGGGATGTGGGATGCATACTGACTTGGAGTATATATATATTTTTAATCTAATTAATATAATTCTTGTTGTAACTGTGAATAAACCCCTCATGCCTCATTCATTTTGTCTCTGGGTTTTGATTTTGCCAAGGGATATTGTCATTAATGTGTTATATAAAATTGTTTGCACATTTGCCAGTCACTGTGTTTCAAGAAGAAAATTGAAAGGGATGATTGAGTCAGTAGCCTGTCTTTGAAAGTGAAATAAAATGGTTCCTGGAAAATAGCACTATTTATATGAACAAATAAATATTAGGTCCCCATTGAACTGAATTATTTTCAGAAAGAGAAGTTTCTTCAAAAAGGGAAAACATCTTGTAATTGGTGAAAGTCTAATAGATAAAAGTATTTGCAACACTCTATATTTAAGGTGACAATCATATTCTTGAATTATTTCAGGAACAGATTCCAATCACAGCACATAAAGAAATATAGAAGAAAACTGAGAACAACAACAACATCAGAGTGGTGAAATCTTTCTGGATTCATGGAAAAACTGAACTACTTGGTATTAAATTACAATTGAAGCTGTGATTAAGAAAACATCTTTGAACTGAGAGAGGACACAGAGGAATGCCAACCTGCTGGACTGGAGAAGGTTTGTAAACAAAGAAGGAAGTTGTACTTTCTCCATGTTTACAAACAACTCCTCTTATAAACAGAAAAGAGGGGTACTGATGGGTGAAACAAAGTAACTAAGGAAATTTTGTCTGTGTCTGTCTATTTCCTATCATTTACTTAATAACATTTATATAGTTCTTAGTATTTGTCAGCTATCTTCTAAGTGCTTTAAAAGGAAACTAACCTGTTTAATCTTTCACAATGATTCCATTTTACAGACAAAAAAACACAAACAAACAAAAAAACAGGATAAATAATGGTTATGTGGTCAGGATAGGACAAAATTAAAATGTGAATCCAAACAGTCTGGCTCTAGAGTCTTCCTTCTGGTTATGACATTGCATAAGCTAAGTTATCATGAAGGTTGTCTTTCTTGCATTTGCATCGTGTTACCTAACAACAGTGTTCTTTTATTTAATAAATTATATTATTTTAGTAAAAAGACTTTAAAATTAACAATAATACTCAACCTCAGACAAACTTATGATCACTAGGACATAAATAAACAACTCCATGTAAATTGTCCTAAATAAAATTACAGCAGACCATCCTCCAAGTTACCAAATCCAATGAATATACTTATGTTTTTGTCTTCCTTGACTTCTCCCGGAGAATTAACTCTGTTGACCACTGTCATCTTGACACCTTTCTTAGTTTTTTGTTTGTTTAATTTTTGCTTTTGTTTGTTTATTTATTCACCTGCTGTGCTCTCTTTGGTTCTGAAATTTCTTGGTCATCTCCTCAGCATTCTGCCTTCCCTTCCTCTTTAGTGTTCATTTTCTTGAAAGTTCTGTCTTTGCCCTCTTCTCATTTTCTGTAACATTCTTGGGAAATCTCACCTATCATCTTGCCTTCAACTTAAAATTGAATGACTACCAAAGCTCTCCTTCTAGTTCAAACTCTCCTTGCCTTTGCAGCCCTGAATATTCAATCATATCCCAGCGGTACCTCAAATTGAATGTACCAAAAGTCTATTTCTTGTTTATCCTTTAAACCAGGTACCAGTAGACCTTGGCCTACAGGTTAATCCTGTAGCTTAGAAAACAAATAAAGAATAATATTCCGGGGTGCCTGGGTAGTGCAGTCAGTTAAGCATCTGACTTCGTTTCAGCTCAGGTCATGATCTTGGGCTCCTGGGATAGAGCCCATGTTAGGCTTGTGCTCAGTGTGGAGTCTGCTTAAGATCCTTTCTTACCTCTCCCTTTATCCCTCCCTTGTTCGCACATGCTCTCTCTCTCTCGAATAAAAAACTAAATTATTTTTTTAAAAAGGAATAATATCCATAACACATGAAAAGTATATGAAATTCTAATTTCTATTTTGTCCTATTCTGACGGCATACCATTATCTATCCTAGCTTTTCATCTGTAAAGTGAAATTACTGCAAAGATTAAATACTTAGTTTCTTTTTAAAGCACTTAGAAGATACCCAACAAATACTAAGCACTATATAAATGTTGTTAAATAAATAATAGACACACACAAAATTTCTGTCCATAAATTAAATTTTATTGAAACAAAAGGACAATAGTTCATTTCTATGGGATTACTTTCACGTAACAGCTGAGTTGAAGAGTTGCAACAGAGACCATATGGCCTATAAAGCCTAAAACACTTACTGTCAGGCCTTTCACAGAGAAAGTTTGTTGATCCCTGCCTTAAACCAATCCTGTGGACTCTATGTCATATTTTGATCATGAAGCCAATTACAGAAACTAGAAACACAAAGCCATCTCAAATTCTTCCTTTTCTTCCCAATCTCCCCTATTCTACAACTCCTATCACCGTTTGTTTTTTTTTTTAATTAATTTTGTTTCTAAGTGTATCTCATTCATACCATTCTGCCTGCTTTTATGACAGGCTCCCAGATTTTGGCATTAGCTGCCTCCTGATCTACAGCTAGTCTCCTTACCAGTCTCCTATCTCAGTGCTATCTTTCCACAGTCCATCCCTCGCATAGATGGAGTCAAGTTTCTAGCACCCAAACCTGCTATTTTCACTCCTTTGACCAAATATTTAAAACTTATTTATTTAAAACTTATTTACTCCTTTACTTAGGACTGTAGTTCTTTAGACAACATCAGCATCCCCTGGGAACTTACTAAGAATGCAAAATCTCAAGCTACACCCCAGACCTATTGAGTCAAAAGCTCTTGAGCGCAGCCCAGAAATCTGTATTTTAGTGATCCCTGCAGATAATTCAGTTGCACATTCAAGTGCGAAATCACTAGCACCACCCACCCTAGGGGACAAAAATTAAAATTCCTCGAAAGGACCATTTAAATTCCACCATGGTCGGAGTCCTGCCCAATCTGTTTCCCATTTATTCCCTCCTTACCTTTAGCTGCTTCAACCATCAAATGAGTAATCGAGGCCCCAGAAGTTAATTATTTTGCCTCAGTTGACAAGCCTAGTGAGTGACGGAGGATGGATTGAACTAGACTAAGCAAGGGTCTTTTCAGGACCTCATCCTACACCTTTTAAAATATATTTACTACCTTTTACATTCAAAATCCATCCATAATAACAGTTATCTTACTGACCTTTGCTGTTAAGTTAGTCTGTTCCCCTTCTCGACTATAAACTCCAAGAAGGTAAGAATTAGTCTGTCCCTTGTAAATAATCAACAAAACTTGACTCTATACTGCCATCTGGTGACATGAAATAATAATTCCAAGGAGAATCTCAAACATGAACTCCATGACTTCTTCCTATAGAGCTTAAAGGTTAAGGAGAGTTCAGCAATTGCACTACTGGGTATTTACCCTAAAGATACAAACATAGTGATCCGAAGGGGCACGTGTACCCGAATGTTTTTAGCAGCAATGTCTACAATAGCCAGACTATGGAAAGAACCTAGATGTCCATCAACAGATGAATTGATAAAGAAGATGTGGTATATATACACAATGGAATACTATGCAGCCATCAAAAGAAATGAAATCTTGCCATTTGCGACGACGTGGATGGAACTAGAGCGTATCATGCTTAGTGAAATAAGTCAATCGGAGAAAGACAACTATCATATGATCTCCCTGATATGAGGACATGGAGAAGCAACATGGGGGGGCAGGGGGATAGGAGAAGAATAAATGAAACAAGATGGGATTGGGAGGGAGACAAACCATAAATGACTCTTAATCTCACAAAACAAACTGGGGGTTGCTGGGGGGAGGTGGGATTGGGAGAGGGGGAGCGGGCTATGGACATTGGGGAGGGGAGGCGAACCATAAGAGACTATGGACTCTGAAAAACAACCTGAGGGTTTTGAAGGGTCAGGGGTGGGAGGTTGGGGCAACCTGAGGGTTTTGAAGGGTCAGGGGTGGGAGGTTGGGGGAACAGGTGGTGGGTAATGGGGAGGGCACGTTTTGCATGGAGCACTGGGTGTTGTGCAAAAAGAATGAATACTGTTACGCTGAAAAAATAAATAAAATGGGAAAAAAAAACTATTTTAAAAATGATGCCACCTGAATAAAAATGTGGGACACCAAAAAAAAAAAAAAAAAAAAAGGAGAGTTCTGAGGTCAGTTTCCTCAAAGTCAGATAACTGAACAAACATCCTCTGGCTATTAGACCTTGAGGAAATTACTTAGTGTTTGACTTCCTTAGATTCCTTATCTATAAACTATGTTGCTAAAACCTTCCTCATAGAATTGCAATGAAAATTAGCAAGCGCCAGATGCTATTATAATTATTAATATTATTATAAAGGACTTAACTATGTAGTTGGCATAAATAAATAAGTGACATTCCCTTATTCAAATATTTTATAATGTAGTTGGGTAAATAAAACAGTGTTAGGAGAATATTAAATAATCATACAAGCTCTAAGTGCTAAAGGACTTCCTACGGTGTTAAGCATGAACATGAAGGAGATGAAATCTGAATTGTGTACAGATTTATAACTGGTATGTGACTTTGAAGAGAGAAAGCCTCAGAGGGAGAACTTTTTTCCCTGCAAATCTTTGCACAGATTGAAAGTAATACCTGTAAAAGACTAATAAAAACACAATATAAGTGCATACTTTCCTTATTATCATGAAGTCAGGATTATGATATAATTTTAATTTAATGCTTAATCATACAAGCTCAGACCTCATTATCTGAACAAAACTAACACATTTCTCAAAAACAGTTTATTATAAATTTTGTTGTTGTTGCTCTTTTTGTAATGCACAGAATTTATTCAATTAATAACTGTATTTTACTGATAAAGATATATTTAAATTAGATGGCTTCATAAATGTCAATTATTCATTTTCACCTTAAAGAGAAATCTATGATTTTGTGTTCTTGCTTATTATGAATGTAACAAATATGTTTATTTATACATCTTCTCTCTATGCTAAGGAAACAATATCCTCTCATGTGTTCATTCAGTAGGTGGAGGTAAGTATCAACTACATGCTATAAATTGCCAATACATGCCAGATATAATAGAGAATTTAGGTTAATGTGTCCAGTTATCAATCCAGTCAGTGGAATAGAATGAATATATAAAATCTTCCAAAAGCATAAAGGGATAAAATGTGATTATCCTAGCCACTTTGAAACTATAGTACATGGTATATAAAGTTTTTATTCCAAATTCCCAACATATTGCATTCAAATTTTTGCCCTCAATCCCTACTGTAGCTGTCAACATAAAACCACTAATTTGTATCCCTACTTTATGCTAAACTTTCTTATTTTGCTTTTTTGGCACAGGAGAGGTCATATGCACCCCCATGTTCATCGCAGTACTGTTTATAATAGCAAAGACATGGAAGCAATCTAAGAGTCTATCAATAGATGAATGAATAAAGAAAATTTGGTGTATATATACATATATATACACACATAAAATTTTGTGTATGCATGTGTGTATATATATATATGTATAATATTTAATCATAAAAAGGAAGGAAATTTTGTCATTTGCAACAACATGTATGGGTATTGAGGACATTACACTAAGAGAAATAATCAAACAAAGAAATACAAATGCCGTATGATCTCACTTATATGTGGAATCTTCAAAACAAAAAAAACAACAACAAAACACTGAAGTTATAGATGCAGAGAACAAATTTCTGGTTGCCAGAGGGAAGAGGTGGGGGTTGGTTGACATGGATGAAGGGGTCAAAAGGCACAAACTTCTAGCTACAAAATAAGTAAACTATGGGAATGTATATACAGTATGGATGATTTTAGTTATTAATACTGTATTGCATATTTTAAAGTGGCCAAGAGAGTAGACTTTTTAAATTAAATAAATAGATAATAAGACCATACAAGAAAGATTACAACTTAATTTTCATTAGGGTTTAGTGATACTTTCCTTCTCAGGAGGGCTTATGTTCATCTATGTTTTTCTGGCAAATAAGATCATATGACTTTCTAACAACAATAACAACAAAATCCAAGGTTATTAAACACGGATAGATATTTGTGCATAGAAACATGCATTAAAATTATTGATGATGGGATAAAAATGAACTGAAATCAAATTGTCCAATAATAGATGAATAGTTGAGGATATATTGATAGCCACATGTGCTGTGAAAATATGTAGTTACAAAGAAGAGATTTATAAGGCATCAGTGATAGCGGGGGAGAATGTTAGGTGTTTTCACTTAGATACAAAATTTAAAAGATATAAAATTTAAAAGATACAAAATTTAGATACAAAAAATTTATCTACAAAAATATTGTTTACAAATTATTTACAAATATTTAGATACAAAATTTAGATACAAAAAAATATATATAATTTAAAAGATACAAAATTTAAAAAAATGAAATGTGACATTAAATTTAAAGAGATACAAAGCTTTCTTGGGGTACCTGCTGGCTTATTCAGTTAAGTGTCAGACTCTTGGTCTCAGCCTGGCTCTTGGTGTCGGGATTGTGAGTTCAAGTCTGACATCGGGTTCCATGCTGGGTGTGAAGCGTACTTAAAAAAGGAAAGTTTTCTTAATTTAGAAAACAATGAAACATGGACTGGAAGGTGGTCATGATCATTGGGAACCTGGGTTTGCCTTTGATGAAGTATATTTCTCTGAGCCAGTTTACTGCATTCACTTCCCAGAACTTCAGTTTCCTCATAGGAAATGAAAACAACTATCTTGTTAGGTGGTTCTAATGACTAGGGGGAAAAAGTGACAATTAAATGGCACATAGTAGTTTATAAACAATGATAACTTTATTTATTATTGTTATAGTCAACATCTCTGTTGAAAACTACAAGAAAAAATGTCAGGATGTTTTTTGCTCTGGGAGCTGGGAAAATGGATATACCTTTGAAAGTAGGTTTGATAATCTAGTCACCTGACTACATCTGAATTCTGTTGAAAGATCAACCATATTGCTCTTCTTTAGAGCTGTGATTCACATTTTTATTGGCATTTTACTTTTAAAAAATTGCTATGATATAGAAAAGTATAATGTTAACCCTAATATGAATTATTGAAATATGAGACAGTATGTATTCAAAAAGGACTCAAAAAAGTAATGTAACCTAAATTTCAACAAAAGGTTAGGAAAATGGTATGATTTCAACAGTTATTACTATTTTTCTAAGATTTATTTATTTATTTGAGAGAGAGACAGACTCAGAGAACAGGGGAGGAACAGAGGAGGAAGGAGAAAGGAAATATCAGACTCCTCGCTAACACGGAGCCCAGCCTGGGCTTTATCTCAGGACCCCTATATCATGACCTGAGCTGAAATCAAGAGTCAGACACTTAACTGACTGAACCACCAGGAACCCCAATAAGTATAACTCTTTAAAATTTGATTTACTTAAGCATGTAAATACATAGCACTGATTATATGTGAGACACTTTCAAGAACTTTTCATGTATTTACACATGTTTAAAATATTTGTATTAAATGACTGTTAAACTCTTTTACTAGATCCTTTGATATAGACCCTATAATTTTCTCCAGTTTGCAGATGGATAAACCAAGCCCTAAGGAAGTTAAGTAACTTGCCCCAAATTATACAACTAGTAAATCATAGGCTTGGGGTTCGAACCCAAGCGGTTGAGCTCCCAAGGCCATGCCATTAACTCTAAGCTCAGCTCCCTCATACCCTGAAAAAAAAATAGATTTAAAATATCCACAATTGCCCCTTTATATTGCATAAGTCTAAGTTTTGATTTGTTTCTTGTTAATACCATGTAACAATAACATGAGGAACCAAAAGATCTAAAATACATTTTCTTTTTTTAAAAGTTTTGTGTAACTGTTCAAAAATCAACCTGGAAATTGTTGCACAAGGTGAATGTATGATAACTGGTGTTAAAGCATACATTCATTTCCTACTTGGAGGATTAGATAATTTCAAGGAATTATTTCTAACCTTTCTTTATTTATTTTAAACACATATTTTAATTTTACAGCACTGAATGGCATGTATTTTTAAAATTATTTTTTCATGAACTTTGCATTATTATTCACCAGAAAACAGGGAGCTATGATTATTTTACTTGTGTTAACACTGAACCTTTGTCAACATTTTTACTACAATTCTACCTTGATAATAAAATAGTCAATATATTCCTGCATCTTTTTAGACATTTTTTCCCCTAACAGTGGAAGTGTTACTTCACTGAAGCAGATAAACAGGATGGATAATGATTGTTTATGCTCAGTGATCCTTATAATGAGGGAAAAGTAGAATGTTCTCTGATCATTCTCAAAATTGGAAACTGACTGAATTTCATTTAGGAAATAGCAAGGTCTCACCATAGGTGACATTCTCTAAAGGTATATAAAGACTAGAATATCTGCCCTGAATCCTCTATGTTAAATCAGAGCCATACAGTAAATATTTCCCTATTTTATGCAGATGGTAGGAGTCTCATATAAATCATCTTTCAAGTTAAGTAAAGATGTCCAGAAAATATCCCCACTAAAAAATGAATTACAGGAATCTCCCATGATTTGGGGTGGAGATATCTGAAGTAGATGCCTAGAACCAGGGATAGTACCAAACTCTATATATATATCATCTGTTTTCCTATACACACATATCTATGATACGTATCTATGATAAAGTCAAATTTATCAGTTAGGCACAGTAATAGAGTAAAACAATAATTAATAACAAAAAAGAGCAACTGCAATACTATACTATTTATAAATTTATGTAAATGTGGTATCTCTCTGTCTCAATATATCTTATCATATTATTCTCACCCTGGCATTTATGATGATGTGAGATGATAAAATGTCTATGTGATGAGATGAAGTGAGGTGAATGACATAGGCATTGTAACATAGTGTTAGGCTACCACTGACCTTGTAATGATAGTTCAGAAGGAGGATCTGCTTCTGGACCATGGTTGACCGTAGAGAGTGGAAGCATGGAGGAGGGGTCTACTATATATTAACTGTCTTACTTCCTTTCTATATATGTGAAAATGTGAGAAGAACTTGAAAGTATCATTTTCATTTCCATTGTCACTTTGCTAGGGTTCCTATCCATGTGGACAAATCAGACAGTTAGAAAATGGAAATATATTGATCTTATTTTGAGGAGGGGAATGTTGTAATACATAAACCCGGCCATATTTCATGGCCCAATTCATTTAAAATACTCTAAATATAAAAACTACATAAAAAGTACCAGCCTAGGGGCGCCTGGGTGGCCTAGTGGGTTAAAGTCTCTGCCTTCGGCTCAGGTCATGATCCCAGGGTCCTGGGATCAAGCCCCACATTGGGCTCTCTGCTCTGCAGGAAGCCTGCTTCCTCCTCTCTCTCTGCCTGTCTCTCTGCCTAGTTGTGATTTCTCTCTGTCAAATAAATAAAATATTAAAAAAAAAGTACCAGCCTAGGCACAAAAATATGTAAGTACATATTTTTGCATTTATAAAAATTAAAACCAATCCTATGTTTGTCATCAACATACAGTGTTTATGACTAGATACTCTCTCATGCTGAAGAAAAGTTTTAGAAAAGAGCATCTTTTTCTTATTGTGCTGGTGGCCTATTGCTGGTCAGAATCATGATTTCCTGAATTATTTCAATTTAGTTAAATCCAATATATTTACTGAATGCCTATTAAGCACAAAAGTGACTAAGCTATATTTTCTCCCCTTAATGTCTTCATGTTGGACAGATTTGTAAGATGAAAAGAGCAAAAAAATTATAGGTGACAGAAAAGGATTAACATGATTGCTCACATAGTACATGGTGTATAGAAACTCCCACACGACAAAGAAGGATCTCTTATGTAAGAAAATTGAAACAGAAATTGAAAGTATCTAGGAAGGAAACTAGATTCAGACTCTGTCAAAGAGAAGGCACAGAAAATTTTATAGATGAGGAAATTTTGGTAGAAGTAATAGTATCGATAGAAAATGAAGGTCAAATATTGAAAAAAGAAAAAGGATAAAAGTGGAATTTATAGACCACAGAGGTGAGCATTTTTAGTCATGTCTAGGTGTAAAGAATATAACACAAATTTGAAATAAGGCTTGAAGTGAGGTCCATAAGACCAATGCATTTCTAGGAGTGGAAGACCTGTCTACTCTATACTGAAAGAGAGAGAAAAGGAGAAAATATAACCTCTCAGGAATAGTTGTCATCTGAGCATCAGATGTCTCAAGTAAAAACATGCTAATAATAAGGAAGCATTATTTACATTGGAATGAGACTCTCATAGGTTATGGTACACATTGTAAAGGGGAAGTCTCCACCAAGAGGTATAAAAGGATGAGCTGATGCTCCACCAAATAGCCATACTATCCAGGAAAAAATAAAAACAAAAAAGAAAAAGAAATGTAAGAATAAAAAAGAAAAATAAGTGTAAGAATGTCAGGCAAGGATTGATAGAAGAAATGAAATCACAAAGCCAGGATGAAGATTACTATTGAAGCAAAATGTTGAATACATGGGGAGAGGTGGCACACAGGCTCATGTGATCTCTATTCTCTTAAAATAGAAAAGCTCAAGGAGATGCTCCACTTTTTTTTTCTTTTTCTATAGACCATTCTTTCTCCTCCTAATATAGTTCACGGGGATAATTTAGGGGAAATATCAATGTTCTCATCTAATCTTCTGATCATAATCAGATGATAGATTCCAAATCTGAAGACCTTCTACAACTTCCCACAGTATCCTTTATTGATACAAGCAGTGACTTAAAATGTGGGTCTTTGTATAAAACCCTTAATTTCTAAGATTTCCTTATTGCTATGTAAAAGAAATGAAAAGGAAAGAAAAAAATTGTACTAATTAAAATAAAGGCTGGAACCACTTTTACAACACAATATACATAAAATATTGATAACTTAATGCATAAAAGATATTTTACAGTTCAAATATTATATGGATTAAAGTGAAAATATCTGGGTGGTTAACTCACTACCAGCACTCACCCTGGGGCTGACGGCTGGGGTGGTATATCTGAAGGTCAAATGGCTGTGCACTTGTCTTCTGAATCACGCTGACATTCTGCCCTGTCCACTTATTGGCTTTTGACAGTGTGTTGGTCCTCCAGTCCGTCCAGTAGACCTCACTCCCATATAAAGACACAGCAAAGGGATGGGAAAGATATTCATGACCTCGAATGATTTCTATCATGGCTGTTCCATCATAGAGGGCTGAATAAATAGCATCTGACCTACAGAAATGTAAATACATTAATTTTATCGGAACTTATTCAAATAGTCCAGTGGTGTTATCACACTACCTAGACAAATGCCAGAGAAAATATTTTATTAAAAAATATTTCATGGGTCTGTATCTGATTTGTAGAAAGAAGAAAAAAGCCTATCATAACAAAAACAAACAAAAATCACCACCATCATAATGAAAACAAAACAAAAAAATCACCACCAATTTCAAAGTGTGCATACATGATACATGCATGTTAGGGTATCTTTTGAGTTTACAAATACTATCTGAGAAAGGTAACAGAAAATACAGAAGAAAAAGATTACCTGGCATCTGTCCAAACTATCCTTTTTTCAAAGTGGTCCACAGTTAGTCCATTAGGCCAAGCTCCAGTTTTCATGTCTTTGTAGATGGTTTTTCTTCCAGCTCCACTCATAGAGGCAGATTCAATGCGAGGAAAATTGGCATCCCAATCTGTCCAGAAAAGAATTCTGAAGAAAAATAAATAATGCTATTGCTTCAGCCACTGAGTTCACAAAGGTTTACTGAGTGCCTACTATATGCTAGATGCTGGCAGGTAAACAGTCTCAAAAGGAACAGATGTATTATCTACCCACTCGGGGCTTAGAGTTCAGTGGAGAAGATAGACTAAATAAACACAGGAATATGTGATTGCAGCTTCTAAAATATGCTGAAGGAAATTTTCATTATGGGAGAGAATAGTAGGTAAGTGATCCACTTAGAGAAGGTGTTCAGGGCAAAAAAGGACTTTGAGGAGGCTGTATTTACATTGAATCTAAAGTATAAGTAGAACAGTATAAAGAGCATGATGAGCAAAATAAATAGCAGATATGAAAGCCTTAATGGGGTGGGGGGGGAGTGGGTGATTTGAGGAATAGAAATAAGACCAATGCAGTGAGTAAGGAGGAAAAAGGAAGAGGATAGATTTGAAAAGTGAGACCTAGGGGCACCTGGGTGGCTCAGTGGGTTGAGCCTCTGCCTTCGGCTCAGATCATGATCTCAATCCTGGGATCGAGTCCCGCATTGGGCTCTCTGCTCAGCAGGGAGCCTGCTCACCCCCTTTCTCTGCCTGCCTCTCTGCCTACTTGTGATCTCTCTCTGTCAAATAAATCAATAAATAAATAAATAAATAAATAAATAAATAAATAAATAAAAAGAAAAGTGCGACCTAATGGGTTTTGTAGTCTAAGGCAATTTTTGGGATTTTATTCCAAGGGAATAGGAAGCATATTTAAGCAGGGGTGAAACATGGTATCATACATAAGTGGATGATAGTGAGGCAAGAGAATGGCATATCAGGTGGTCATTTTAAAGGAACAGCCAAGGATGACAGTGGTTTGGAATATGGCAGTGGAAGGGAAGAAAGGTGAATGGATTCAAGGTATATTTGGAGGGGGAATTGCCAGTACTATCTCATCACTGAATACAGGGAAATGAAGTAGATAATAAATCATAGATGACTGTGTTTCTTGTTTCAGTAAAGTCAGAGTAAGTGCAAGGAAGAGGGTTTGCAGGGAATCCATAAGTAAAATGGAGAAAATGAAAGAGGAACAGATTCTAAGACCTGGGAATTGACTGTGTTTGGGTGTGAAGAGCAATCAAAAGTTACTTTCAATTTTTTTTTTAATCTTAAGATTTCAAGACATCCAAAAGGAAGTGTTCAGGAAGCTGTGCGGTATGCCAGGGTGAATTTCGGAGAAGGCAGAGCTGGACACATGAATTTGGAAATCATCAGTACAGAGATGATATTTAGATTCATAGCAATGAAATAGATCATATGACAAAAGATATTGAGGGAAAACAGAGGAAATCATTATATACAAACATGAGATTGTTAAAACACCATTTTTCATATGTTAAAGATCATCTTTTTTAAACAAAATACTATTTGAGACTCTACAAATTCATGATGTACAAACAGTTAGACACAATGGGCATTAAGTGCCTCATGTCCTGCATTTGATTTTTAAGCCTATTAGGCAATGGATGTTTTATGTTCAATTGACAATGGTTTAAACCGCTGATGCATGTTTCTATGGTATATTTAATACAGTTACACAATAATTTCACAATCATAATTGCTCTCCATATTTTTTAAGTGCTTACTATATGTTAAACACTATTTTTAGCCAAAATACTATTTTCAGTTTTATATATTATCTCATTTAATCAATCATGAAGCTATGGCTAAAGTTATCTATGTTTTGGAGATGGGAGAACAAGCTTAGAGAAGTTAAATTACTTGGGCTACACAGCTAGGAATTGCCAGAGGGAGGCAGAAAACTGGGCAGCCTAACTTCTGCTCTGACGTTTTTAACATCAAATTCTTTAATGTCATGTCACTAAATAAAATAGGAAAGGGAAAACATATGGCAGATGATAAGGCTATGTTTGCTAATCAATAAATTGTAGTTGCCTTTTCTACTTTCGTAGAAGAACCCAATGAGTAGCATGGTGATTTGGGAAGGGAGAACTCACAGGACTGGAGAGATAGAGACAGTCCAGTAAATTTTCCCATTATCAGCTCTGACAGCATTTTGGCAAGAAATGGTAAAGTTATTGATAAAGATACCTTTGTTTTTCACTATAATTATATATCATTTTGCTATTTTTTTCTTCTGTATTTTGAATGATCCTTAAGTATATGAATGTGGTAGATTACCTTGGAAAATAAAATAATCCTCTGGAACAAAATTCAAAATACAATTTAAGCTATCTTCTTATTTTTTAATATTATCTATATTATCTTTAGGTAAGGAGATATGGAGCAATGTAAACCAAGTATTTACCATGACTTGAATTTTTGAGAAGTATATAGTCTTTAGGACAGAGGTATTTGAAATATGAAATGAATAAAACACAATTCAATACATTATGTAATAAATTTAGTAAGTATGTGCATTAAAAGACTATGGTGAGGGGCGCCTGGGTGGCTCAGTGGGTTAAAGCCTCTGCCTTCAGCTCAGGTCATGATCCCAGGGTCCTGGGATCGAGCCCCACATTGTACTCTCTGCTCAGTGGGGAGCTTGGTTCCCTTCCTCTCTCTTCTGCCTGCCTCTTCTGATCTCTGTCTGTCAAATAAATAAATAAAATCTTAAAAAAAAAAGACTATGGTGAAGAGAGAAGGAAGATGTAGATGTCCTTGATAAGACTGGCAGCTCATAGACAGCTCTGAAACACTGGGCAGCCTTAAAATATTACTAAATAATTATGCCAACATGTTTCTATGTCAGACTAACTTGGGATCAAGACTGGTATCTGTCACTTTATCCAGAATATTTAATCTCAGACTCCATTTTCTCATCTGTAAATAAAAACTCTAACTGTACACACTTATCAGGAGCATTTGGTGAGGTCCTGGATGTAAACAATCTAGCACAAAGGAAGACTAGGTCACAGAAAAGACTTGTGCTTCCACGAGCATGCCACACACACATAGACATAGAATTGATTTTTTAAATGCAAAATTTCTAAGTATTTCCAAATTGTTAAAGAAATGGAGAGAGGGAGAGACAGAAAGAGAATTAATACTATTGTCAATGTTTAAATGTCACAGCAGCATGTATGTGAAAGTAGAATGTTTTATGTTTATTAAAAAAAAAAAAATTTGGAAGGGGAGGCGAACCATAAGAGACTATGGACTCTGAAAAACAACCTGAGGGTTTTGAAGGGTCAGGGGTGGGAGGTTGGGGGAACAGGTGGTGAGTAATGGGGAGGGCACGTTTTGCATGGAGCACTGGGTGTTGTGCAAAAAGAATGAATACTGTTACGCTGAAAAAATAAATAAAATGGAAAAAAAAAGATATATATTGATATCAAATTAGTAACAAAAAAAAAAGTAGAATGTTTTATAAGTCAAAGCCACAAGAAAAGGATTCAGAGGAGGAAGCTGTAAGATTGGGTTTATCTCAAAAAATGTCTCTCAAAATCTGAGTTTATGTTTTAAAAAAAAAGGAAGTTTTAGTTTCAGGGGCAGCATTAGAGGAGTTTCTTGTTCCTGCTATGGGATCATATCCACAAAAATAATATCCAAATTATTCATTATTTAATCACCAATATTTGAATAAATTAAGTAAACTTCTGAAAAAGGATAAAACAAAGTAATGTATCAGGGATAACGTATTGATAACGGTTGAAGCTTGGTAATGAATATGAAGAAGTTTATTATCTAATTCATTTTATTTTGTGTATTTAAAAATTTCTATAATAAAAGTTTAAAACTGCAAATAACTCAAAATTAATAAAATAGATAATTTTTAAGAATATTAAAAATACCAGAGGATATTTATAAAATTTTAAATCTAGAAATCACTTTTCTAAAAATACTAATTTTTAAAGATTAATATGAGAAAAAATATCATGTATATACACATGCACATATTACTTATAAATTACCTAATATACAATATGTTGTCATAAAGGGAAAATGGAACAAAGATTTAATATAAAGGTGGTAGGTTATTCAGTTAAGTAGTTGAATGTCTTTAAAACAATGAATGAGATGTATTATGTGTCTCACTAAAAATTTAATTTTGGATGCATGCATCTTTTCACGGACAGCAGATTGTGGTTAGTTTCCCTTTACACTTAGGATTTTAAAACTAAGATTTAAAATGAGAAATAAGACCAATACAGCATCAATCAAATTTATGTGGTATCTTGACAAACAAGGTAGAGTACAGATACTTGCAAGCTTAAAAATGATTAGGAAAAATAATCACTGAAAACAAACAATGAATTTGAGAATGATAGCGAGTCTGAGTACCTATGGATGAGCCACCATGAGATCTAGGCAAGGCTGTAATTCACACTCTGGATTGATGACCCAAAGACTTCTGAGCATTGTCTTTTGCCTGAATAACAAGTGGAAAACTGGTGTCTCTCTTCTAACTTTCTACCTAGTTCTGCCTTATGTGGTTGTGGAAATTCCAACATACACATCAGTAACTCTACAATTCTGCATTCTATATTATAGGTTTACCAGAGTAGGCACTGTAAACTCTCAAGTATGTGTTTCCACTGGACCATAAAAGCATAGCTTGGGATAATTTGAGACATTCTAAAGTGATTCCATCATTTCTTTACTAAACATAGCAGCATTAAGCTCTTTCTTCTGTAATGCTCACAATGGTCCTAATCTTTCATCAATTCAAGTGGGGAAGTTTCCAATACTTTTTATAAAAGAACATGTTCTAGAATTAGTTCTCCTAAAAGTGTTCTTAACTTCACCATAAGTCAGTTTACAATCAATTTAAAAAGTTGATTTCAAGGATCATTGTTTCATAAAATTCTAGGCACTCTTTTGTATACTTTATAGTGTGGTATTTTAAAAGAATCATTTTCCCCTTATTACTTTCTTTTTATGGTTAAATGTATTAGCATTTCAATGATTGAATTATTTCTTGAAATACACAAAGACTGAATATCTCTTCTTACAGGACATTTGGAAATATTCAGCCACAATTGCTTTTAAAAAAGAGACTACAGTCTAGTGACTCTACAGTTCCTGCATTCATGAGTTAGTGTGTATCAGGATTAAATTGAGTCAATGGACCATGAACAACTTGTATCATTACAGGCATGAAAGGGCCATTATCATCTATCAGGTCAAGCTGCAGAAGGTGAAAATAAATGATCTTGGCAAAAAACAAGGATACTTATCTACAATCTTTAGGTCTTCTAAAAGCAACAACATCTTTATTAGTTTCATTTAGGAACATTCCCAGATAAAATTAAAATTTTATTTTCATGTTTCACTAATCTTCACAACTACTTTCACAAATTGCAACTGCTATACCAAAGCCCAGTTATTCTGACAAATGAAATCTAAACACACAGCGGAGCAGGAGGACACCATGCAGCTGCACAAGTACAAAGGCAAAGATATTTCAAGACCCAAAGCGAATGCCCTGTAAATTGGGAACTCCCTGGTGCTTCTTACTCCCTAATACTAAGCTTGAGGCTCAGGGAAGATTCATGGACTCATTCAAGTCACCTTAGTAATAACTATATTCCCTTAAAAAGGAATGAGAGAAAAATGGCTCCTCCCCAAGACTTCCATTTACCGTCTTGGAATAACTTGTCACTTTGGATATTGGGTCAAAACCCAGAATACCAAAGGGATGTGGCATGATGGCAAATATGTTTTATAATGTAAAATGAAGACCTGTGGATTGTATGCCTGGGAAGCAAAGCAGTTGATTAAAAACATTTTTTTCTTGGCATCTGTAAAAAAAGGTCACAAAGGACCTTCAGAGCTAAAGGAAACTCACATGATGTAATCCTGTTTTCTTGTGCTAATGTTATTACTCATTTTTTTGTTATTGTTCTTTTTGTTTTTCCTTAGCTATGCTGAGGGAGGGAAGTGGCTGTCTGCAAACTTGTTCATTCACTTGTTATTGGAAAAAAAGTTTATAGTATTTACCCATTAGCTGTCTTTTAATCTATGCTTCTCCCTTTCAGGTTTATCCTTGAGTTTTGTAAGTTACATGTTAACAGAAAGTCTATGAATATGCTTGTATTAATTTATTTAACAAACATATTCAGCACAATTTTATATACCAGGAGTGGGGGAGGATTTCATAGACATGGAACCATGTCTTGCCATTAGACTTTGTTTACCATTAGAGAGCTTATGATGTGGTAGGAAAGTAATAGTATTTACAGAAACTGCAATTCTAAAAGAAATTCAGTAGACTAACCCCAAATTAATACCAATTCTCCTGAAGCTGTTTCAAAAAATTGAAGCAGAAGGAAAACTTCCAGACTCTTTTTATGAAGCCAGCATTACCCTTTTCCCCAAACCAGGCAAAGACCCTACCAAAAAGGAGAATTTCAGACCAATATCACTGATGAATATGGATGCTAAGATTCTCAACAAGATCCTAGAAAATCCAGCGGCACATTAAAAAGATTATCCACCATGACCGGGTGGGATTCATCCCTGGGTTACAAGGATGGTTCAACATTCACAAATCAATCAATGTGATAGAACAAATCAATAAGAGAAGAGAGAAGAACCACATGGTCCTCTCAATTGATGCAGAAAAAGCATTTGACAAAATCCAGCATCCGTTCCTGATGAAAACGCTTCAAAGTATAGGGATAGAGAGAACATTCCTGAACTTCATAAAATCTATCTATGAAAGACCCACAACAAATATCATCCTCAATGGGAAAAAGCTTGCAGCCTTCCTGTTGAGATCAGGAACACGACAAGGATGCCCACTCTCACCACTCTTGTTCAACATAGTATTAGAAGTCCTAGCAACGGCAATCAGACAACAAAGAGAAATAAAAGGTATCCAAATTGGCAATGAAGAAGTCAAAATCTCTCTCTTTGCAGATGACATGATTCTTTAGATGGAAAACCCCAAAGACTCCACCCTCAAACTACTAGAACTCATACAGCAATTCAGTAACGTGGCAGGATACAAAGTCAATGTACAGAAATCAGTGGCTTTCTTATAAACTAACAATGAAAATACAGAAAGGGAAATTTGAGAATCGATTCCATTTACTATAGCAACAAGAACCATAAGATACCTAGGAATAAACCTAACCAAAGAGGTAAAGGATCTGTACTCGAGGAATTACAGAACACTCATGAAAATAATTGAAGAAGACACAAAAAGATGGAAGACCGTTCCATGCTCTTGGATCGGAAGAATAAACATTGTTAAAATGTCTATACTGCCTAGAGCAATCTATACTTTTAATACCATTCTGATCAAAATTCCACCAGTAGTGCTGGAGCAAATAATCCTACAATTTGTATGGAATCAGAAGAGACCCCAAATTGCTAAGGAAATGTTGAAAAACAAAAACAAAACTGGCGGCATCACGTTACCTGATTTCAAGCTTTACTACAAAGCTGTGATCACCAAGGCAGCGTGGTACTGGCATAAAAACAGAAACATAGACCAGTGGAACAGAGTAGAGAGCCCAGATATGGACCCTCAACTCTATGGTCAAATAATCTTTGACAAAAGAGGAAAAAATATACAATGGAAAAAAGACAGTCTCTTCAATAAATGGTGCTGGGAAAACTGGACAGCTATATGTAGAAGAAGGAAACTCGACCATTCTCTTACACCGTACATAAAGATAAACTCAAAATGGATAAAAGACCTCAACATGAGACAGGAATCTATCAGAATCCTAGAGGAGAACATAGGGAGTGACCTCTTTGATATCAGCCAAAATTAGCAAGACAGGAAACAACGTGTGTTGGAGAGGTTGTGGAGAAAGGGGAACCCTCTTACACTATTGGTGGGAATGCAAGTTGGTGCAGCCACTTTGGAGAACAGTATGGAGATTCCTCAAGAAGTTAAAAATAGAGCTTCCCTATGACCCTGCAATTGCACTGCTGGGTATTTACCACAAAGATACAGAGGTAGTGAAAAGAAGAGTCATCTGTACCCCAATGTTTATAGCAGCAATGGCCACGGTCGCCAAACTGTGGAAAGAACCAAGATGCCCTTCAATGGATGAATGGATAAGGAAGATGTGGTCCATATACACAATGGAGTATTATGCCTCCATCAGAAAGGATGAATACACAACTTTTGTAGCAACATGGACGGGACTGGAAGAGATTATGCTGAGTGAAATAAGTCAAGCAGAGAGAGTCAAGTATCATATGGTCTCACTTATTTGTGGAGCATAACAAAGAACATGGAGGACATGGGGAGATGGAGAGGAGAAGGGAGTTGAGAGAAATTGGAAGAGGAGATGAACCATGACAGACTATGGACTCTGAAAAACAACCTGAGGGTTTTGAAGGGGCGGGGGGGGGGGGGTGGAAGGTTGGGGAACCAGGTGGTGGGTAATAGGGAGGGCACATATTGCATGGAGCACTGGGTGTGGTGCAAAAAACAATGAACACTGTTATGCTGAAAATAAATAAATAAATAAATAATTTTAAAAATATACCAAATGCATGACACCACACACACACACAAACACCTATTTTAAAAAGAAGTATAAGTTTCTTTGGAGCTCCTTTCAATTTTGATACATATGTTTTTTATGTATTTCTTGAATTTTTTGAGAAATAGGGAGAAATTTTATGATTCTATTTGAATAGATAACACTAAGGCAGTAAGTTTTTTTTTTTAGTTTGTTTTTAAGTATGTATTTATTTGAGAGAGAGAGTGAGAAAGAGTACGAGAAGGGGGAGAGTAAGGGGGAGAAGCAGACTGAGCAGGGAGCCCGACACAGAACTTGATCAAGAGGACTCCAGGATCATGACCTGAGCCAAAGGCAGTCACTCAACCGAAGAACCTCTAAGTGGAGTTTAAATCAAATTAAATTATTTTTCAGTGTTTCTTTTCTGGTGCTTTGCTTTGTAGTTCACTGTATGTGTATGTGTGTGCATGCTTATAGGTATTTTTACTATGCTCTCATCCTACCTTATGTAAGGTCCAATGTTTAAAAATAATTATGGACTTTTTACTAAAATATCCCAAAACTGAAAATATTTTCATATTTGCATTGCATTTTTAAACTTAATTGCTACAGCTGGGCTTTAGAGGTGTTTATGTGAACTTCATATCTTAATTGTATCAATCCACTGTAGGATAATTTTTAGCAATAAAAATCCTATTATACCATGATACCCAAACTTATCAACCTTTCAATTTCTTCCTAGAGTTGTATGAATTAGTACTACCTTATGAGCTTTGATTACTTACACCTAAAAGGATTTTTGTGTATATTTTCACTCATTATTTAAGAAAAAAATTACTACCATTGTAATTGTTTTAACAAGCTGTACAATTTCATAGTAGCAATTAGTAATAGAAGGCATCAACTTTCTCAGAAGCATTATTATGTTTTCCTACCCAGAGGCTGGCATTCTACACTAACTTTCAACTCTTAGAGGATATATTACTTCTGAAGATCTTATGTCACTGGGATACTATCTAATATTTTCACTTAAATAGTATTTGTCGGTGATGTGTTGTGTCTCTATTTTTTTTTTTTTTCTCCTCTCAGGTAGGATCCTCTGCACACTAAGTGAGATAAATAATTTTATCCTAAGCATTGTAAGTTCAAAGCTGTAGAAAAAAAAGTTTCAACTCCCAGACCTAATGCTTTGTTTGGTCAGACTATTTTCAGAGCTTTCCATATGCCTGTTTTGTCTTTTTGTTGTATCTTGTTTTTCTCTCTGTATGCCATCTGTAATTTGAGAGCACTCACAGCTTTTCTACCATATTGGTGTATAAGCTAAAACCACAACTTTCTCCAAAATATCACTTTCCCTTCTACAGAAAGTTTCCCCTGTGTATAAGGTACTGGTACAACTTAGGTCTACTAGGTGAAAATTCCACACTGGTAGTTGTTACATTGAGGGTAAAACTCATGTTGGTAATGAAATTTTATGGGAAGTAAAGGGTCAGAATCAGGAAGTTAGCTATAATCTCAGGAATAGTCTGTTTTAAAAAATAAAATTTTCACTAAACATAATATATCTCTTCCCAGTGAACTGTTATTATAGGAATTAATGAATAAAATGGGCAAAATGTAGACTGTATAAATAAGAGAACCCATCTCTAAGGTAAAAGATACAACTACTGCTTTGCTCCTTGCTGTCAAATCTCTGTTTTTTTCAAAAGCAGCCAGAAATCCAGGACTGTATACAAAATGCCTTAATATTTTAAGTTTGAACAAGTAATAAGTAAATTTAAAACACTGTAGAGGTAAAGCAAACATAAGAGTTGCCTATTTGGAGCCTTGTTCTAGGCAAGCTGCTTTGGTCCTTTAATTTCTGTGAATGAATTGAAGAAATGAAACAGACTTCCTAATCCATTGATTTCTATACTTCAGCAAAAACCAGAGCACCAGCCAGAAATTGTGGTTAGGAAGGTGACTTAAACACAGGCTCCCTTTTCTCTCTTCTGCATATCATTAAACTACCTCCTGGCTGATTCTCCTTCCTCATTGGTGTTCCCTGGACTTTGTATTACTTGAAGGTACAGAGACAAAAAAATAAATTAATCGAAATTAAAATGAATTAAAAAAAATTCTGATCTGCTAACCTTTAGCCTTGACAATGATTTTGGATTTGTAAAATAATTACCAAGGAAATAAATAATTAACAGTAATAACAGTATTCTCATCTATATCACTTACATCTTCTCTTCCACATATTCATCATCTCCTCAAAAACAACCAAATGATAAAGGTATCATCCCTGATTTACAAAAGAAAAAACAAATTTAAAAGAAGATAATAGAGTTAAGTGGATTCTCCAGAGAGTAAGTGAGCGAATAGAAATTGTAACCCTTTTATTCTTTTATTCTTCACAAAACAAACTGGGGGTTGCTGGGGGGAGGTGGGATTGGGAGAGGGGGAGCGGGCTATGGACATTGGGGAGGGGAGGCGAACCATAAGAGACTATGGACTCTGAAAAACAACCTGAGGGTTTTGAAGGGTCAGGGGTGGGAGGTTGGGGCAACCTGAGGGTTTTGAAGGGTCAAGGGTGGGAGGTTGGGGGAACAGGTGGTGGGTAATGGGGAGGGCACATTTTGCATGGAGCACTGGGTGTTGTGCAAAAAGAATGAATACTGTTACGCTGAAAAAATAAATAAAATGGAAAAAAAATAAATAAAAAAAAAAAAAAAAGAAATTGTAACCCTTGTTTTCCAGTGTCTCTCTTCTGCCCTTTCACAGAGGAATACACAAGGGAACACCAGGGCCAATTAGCTGAGTTACTCAACATTTGACCTTGTTTTCAAGAATCATGTGCCTTGTCTTTCCAACACTCCAATAATCAGTGTCTCATCATTGGATTCCTTCAACCTTATACTAATTCTCTTTTAAACTGACTCCAAGAACTTATAAAATACATAAGAGGTGGTGCAATTAACATCTATGACTATTTGTACCAGAGACTGGTCCTGTGGTTTGGAACCATTAGAAACAATTATAGCATCTCTTTAACACATCACAGAGAAATTCATTAAATTATTGCTTCAAAATTGAGTTCAATAGCTTTCAATAGGGCTTAATGCCCATATTTAGAAAAAAGATATTTCTATCCTGTAAAGGCACCTACATAAGCAATCTTATAACCAAATTTATGCTAATAAACTGATTATATATATATGCTATATATATAATATATATAGACGTAGACATACATTAGACATATACATAACTATACATATATAAACATATACGTACATGCGCAAAATAAGCAATCTGACTCATAATTTATGAGATAATTGAATCCAGTATTCATTTAAAAGATTATTTTTTATGCTAAAGTGAATCTGTAAAAGGCAAACTTCTTTACCCATATCTTGGGTCCAAAGCAATAGCCCTGGGGTGTTCCATGGCTCCGGCGATTAGTGTAGTTCTTAAGGAACCATCAAGTTTGGCGACTTCAATTTGGTCCAGATTGCTGTCTATCCAATATATATTGCCTGCTATCCAGTCGACGGTCAGTCCTTCTGGGGTAGCCAAGCCATGCTCCACAACCACTTCTATTGCACTGACCCCTACAAAAAAAAAAAAAAAAAAAGGAAACCAATACTTGTACCTATTCGAGGAATGTGTTATGTACACACACACACACACACACACACACACACACACACGGCCTACTTAACAGCAGCACAGAGTTTTGAAGTATATTGAGTTTCAAAGATATAGTGCAAATGTGTTATATGATGGAAACTAAGACTCCAAATTTAGAAATCCTGATCTTTCCTACCAGAAATCTTTAATTTCTTAAGCCCTTTCAGTGACAGTGCAATAGAATTTTTGAATAACTTTAAGTCTAAACAATAGTGTTTACATTTCAAAAAATTATATTTCTTGTTTCTGACTTTTGAAATAGAACACAGGATTTGGGGAAAAAGAATGATGTGCTAGTTAAAATTAGTGCAATTTAGTATCAATATTGATCTTCAGGGGTAGAATAAAGAGAAAATGCCCCTCTGGGGCAACATGCATTATAGCTAGTCAGTAGCCACCCTTTTCTGAAGCATGATAAATACGATGACTTTACTGCACTTACCCTTAATAAAGATAAACCCCAAATCACACTCCCTGACCCTTCCTGGGCCATAAGACTTACACGATATAACATGATTACAAACAAGAGAGGAAGGCATTAGTTTGCTCTAAATTAAAATAAACAATTTGGTAATGTCCACTAATGATCTATTTATCCACTTTTTAACTTCTTTTGTAATTAAAATATTTTTAATAGGATAACTCTTAATAGTTTACAACATCGCCAGTGTTTTTGTTAGACATTTTAACAGACTTTTTTTTTTTTAACCTTGTTCATCTAAGCCCAAGGATCTAAATCCATCACTTGAAATCAGTCTCTTACAATATGCCACAGACACAAATTCACAGGTGAATCACATGTTTATTATCATTTTTCCAAAATTACAAACGTAACTTAAGGAGAAATTCAGATTTTGATATAAACACCTGGACTTTGGAATGCTACACAGAGCCAACGTTTCCAAAATGATTATTACATATATTTATCTCAGAGCCTTGCTACTTAAGAAAAGTGTACATTAGAAAAAAGAATTAAGTCAAACTATGATAAAAACATTTAGTTCATATTAGTGGTCTTTGTGACAATTCATTATATGTTGAAATTTTGCTGACAAAATAACACATTTTAACTCATAAACATTATGTCTACTAGTATGTGGAAGGCAGTAGTTGTTTCTTATATTTTTCTTTACCAAATGTCCATGGATAAGCTCACAATTTGAAAATCGTATGCCTAGCATAGGCTCCCATCATTCATTCCCTTCCCTCAATATATTTTCAGACATAAACTTGACATCCCTGGTTTTACATATATGAGGGAGAAGGCAAAGAATGAAAGTGCAAAGATTGATCTAAATCCCATCTGATAACCGCATATTTTTCTAAAATTTTCAGTTAAATATTACCTCCACTTTCAGAAAGCTTGCCCCGGTATATCCTGTCTTCTACAACATCTGTCCAATAAAGCAAACTTTGATTGAAGTGAAAATCAAGTGCTATTGTGTTTCTCAACCCAGGAACAAGTAGACTATAGTCTCTTTTATGAAGATCAATCTTTCTGATCTCATGACGAATAGAAAAGATGATGAATGCTTCAAAGGGATCTGAAAATAAATTTATTTTTAATAGGCTTATAAAAATATTTATATGCTTTCATAAGTAGGATAAAACACTTTGAGGTCAAGTCCAATTATTTACAAGCATAATTTATTATATAATTCTCTGTTATTCCAGAAGCAATTTCTTTTAATCCAACATTTATAAGAAACTTGAAAATTTTAGGCTTATATATACTCATTAAAATAAGGTATATATATGTTTTTATTCCTTGGATCTTTCCACATTTGATTCTGATTAAAGAACACAAGAATTATTGGAATTCCAAGACAAAATGGGGGTTTTCTATCTTAGTGGAACTTCAGCTGACAATCTAAACCATGGAAACATCAACATAGGAATAGCTAACAGTTGACTAAAATGAGTTCTGCTACTCTTAAACCATCATACACCTACAGCTCCATATAGGAAAGAGATACAATAAAAGAAGATTTCTTTGAAGAGAGTTATGGTCTTAGAGTTAGAGTGCACTCCCCATTAAGAGGGAAAATGATGGCTTTCTCCACAGTCTGACATTTACTAAAATTACATTACCAGTTTGGAAATGTGCTTATTACTACGGGACATACTAAGATGAGTTAGACATGAATTTTGCTTGATGAATATACATTTTGTGGGAGGAGACCCAGGTTTACAATTTCCCCCATTTCCATGTTAGTACCATTCCTTTGGGCTTTCTTTTAGGAAAATTTGTTTTCCTATTTTAAGTCTAGTTACCATCATCTCTTTCCATGGTGATTGGCTCAAAAGGTGGATGTGAGATCTAAATCAGGCTAATGGGTCTCTAAATTTCTAGAGGATATTTCAAGCTGATGGTAAAGAGTGTCTTTTCTTGTAAGGTCACAGATGTCTAAGCCTAGTAATGCCAGTGTCCATGCTCTTACAGTTTGTATAAGTCTACTTGTGATATTGTAGTAGAGGAGAAAAAAGACACAGAGAAGGAAGTAGCAATGACCTCAGGAGGTTCAAGTCCCCAGGCTAAGGATGTTTAAATCCTCAGTTGTAATTATCCCTTAGTTCCTTTCTTCATATTACCTATACATTGCACACACTTCAGATATGTAAGCCAATGCTTCCAACTCAGTTTGAACTTGTTTTTGGTCAACTGTAATCAGTTTTACTCTTCTTCCAGATCTCTATCCCTCAGAGAGGTCTTTCCTGGTCAGTTTCCCAATAAAGATCATTTTTTATTATTTTATATCTCCAAAATCTATTTATTCTCTTTTTTTTAAAGATTTTATTTATTTATTTGACAGACAGAGATCACAAGTAGGCAGAGAGAAAGGAGGAAGCAGGCTCCCTGCTGAGCAGAGAGCCCGGTGGACCCTGGGATCATGACTTGAGCCGAAGGCAGAGGCTTAACCCACTGAGCCACCCAGGTGCCCCAAGATCCCTGTTTTAATAAAGCATATAAACCAGTGAGGAAGGTAGATGTTAAACAAATAAATAGTGATTTTAAAATATAATTCAGGGGCACCTGGATGGCTCAGTGGGTTAAAGCCTCTGCCTTTGGCTCAGGTCAAGATCTCAGGATCCTGGGATTGGGCCCGGCATCGGGCTCTCTGCTGAGCAGAGAGCCTGCTTCTCTCTCTTTCTCTGCCTGCCTCTCTGCCTACTTGTGATCTCTCTGTCAAATAAATAAATAAAATCTTAAAAAAAAAAAAACCTCACAAAAACAGGGATCTTGTTTGCTTAGTCCATTATGATGGGTCTAATATCAAGCACCAGGAAGGACACAATTCATACCAGGTCTTAGATTTAGAACAGTGCTAACCTAGGCTGCCTGCTGTGGGCATAGGGAAATCACTGGTCTGCCCCCACCCCCACCAACTGAGCATGAATCTACTTCAGAGAGTTCTGCTTAAAACATTAAGTAAATGGGGCGCCTGGGTGGCTCAGTGTGTTATGCCGCTGCCTTCGGCTCAGGTCATGATCTCAGGGTCCTGGGATCGAGTCCCACATCGGGCTCTCTGCTCAGCGGGGAGCCTGCTTCCCTCTCTCTCTCTCTCTCTGCCTGCCTCTCTATCTACTTGTGATCTCTCTCTGTCAAATAAATAAAATAAAATCTTTAAAAAAAAATTAAGTAAATGTGTTTTGAATGAACAGATGTGAAACTGATTCCATCTTAAGCAACCAGCTTATAGTTACATGGGACAGAGCCTGGCAATGATCAGTAGAGCCACCTACTTTACCTGAAGCTGAAAGCATAGTGTAAGTAAGCCCAACCAAGGCCATAAGGACTAATCTGAAGTTCTGAGATCTTGTGAACAATAATTATATATATTGTTGTGATCTTACAGGTCTTATGGTAATTTATTGCACAGTATTATGGTTTTTACTGCACAACATTACTGTGACAGTAGCTAACTGATATAAAATACCAAACATGTATTAAACAACGAGTGCCAAAACAGCTCCCAATAGAACAAATATTCATAAAATTTTAAACCCAGAATTTCATGTTTTTGAAGTATAGAAAATGGTTCTATTGGATGTACAGTTATTTAAAAGGGAGAATACCTAATTATTAGGTATTAGGATTACGATACCTTGTGAAAATCAGCTCTATGAAACAACTGCTTGCCTTTGAAAATTTCTTTATCTCTTTTCAGAAAAGGTCTTTATGTGTAAAATGGAGTTAATGATAACCTCCTTTCAATTCAACTGAAATTGTTGTTACCAGAGTCCAATTAAATAATGCAGATACATTTGTTTAATAAGCTCAAAATCATCACAGTGAATATAAATATGGAGGAATCTGTGAGGTAGTCAAAAAGTAATAGATTTGAAGTCACAAAATTAGGATTTAAAACAGAGCCCTTCTACTAATTGACTGTGTACATTTGAGACTTTCTGATCCTCAATACTTTTTTATTTATAAAATATGTAACATACTGAGTTATCAGAATAATTGATAATTAAAAGTGTTAATACTTAATATCTCAATAAATATTTAATTATTATTATAAGTCTTAAATTTCAAAGATTTCCCAAAGGAATAAGCAAAAGAGATATTGCATAAGAGAAACGGCTGGAATGATAATACACCAAAAGGGAGCTGGATATTTCTTAGCATGTGCCAAAGCTGGTGAAGAGCTTCCCCATCCTTTGGCTTATAGTTTGCCCTTAGTTAAATAATAAATTAAAAGTGCAGCAGCTACTTGCTAGAGAAATTTACATTTAATAGCTAATAAGGGACATAGAGTTTCAAAATCGCAAAGCAATAATGTGCTGCCTCTTCCTTAGAAAATCACACCAGAAAAAGGAAACAGTTAAAAAAAAAAAAAGAAAGAAAGAAGAAAAGAAATGCCAAGTTCCACTTCCACTAACACTGGAAGACATCTGTTACAAAACACCACAGTGTTAGAGGATGCACAGGTGAATGTCTTCAAAATATGGACAGTTTCTGAAAGAGGATGCCTGTAGCTGCAGCTATTAAAAAAAAATCCTGGCAGAGCACAATCTCAAAGGAGATAGCATAAATAAAGGGAAAATCCCATAATTACTTTTTGGAAAAAGAGGATGGGAATAATCGCTTGGTCTCAGAAACTTCTCTGGGCCCATCAGCACCCTAAAGACTGATGAGAATCTGAATGAAGAAACAAACAGGCATATAATACATTAAGTGAAAGGAGCCACGTTCAAAACTCTATAGAGGTGGGATGCCTGGGTGGCTAAGTTGGTTAAACATATGCCTTCAGCTCAGATTATGATCCCAGAGCCCTGGCACTAAGTCTTGCATCTGGCTCCTTGCTCAGCAGAGACCCTGCCTCTCCCTCTGCCTGCTTCTCTCTCTTTAACAAATAATTAAAATCTTAAAAAAAAAGTCTACAGATTAGATGATTCCATTGCTATGACATTTTGGAAAAGGCAAAACAATAGAGACAGAAAACAGAATGGATGCCAGAGGCAAGGGATGGAAAAGAGATTGATTACAGATTTTTAGACAAAAATTGCTATCTTCCTACAAACAACCACCAACCAAGAAGACAAAATGGAAACAGAACAAAACAAAACAAAGCAAGAACAAATACACACTAGCAACAACAATGAAAAATAATAAGAAATCTGGGAATGAAATTATTAAGAAATATACAAAGATTATACAAATAAATTTTAAAACACCAATGAGAGGAATAAAGACTTCAATAAATGGAAAGGCATGTAATATTATTAGATAGAAAAAAAAAAAAGAAAAAAGAATGTCCCAAAGAATTTACTTCTGCCTGAATTAATTTATAAATTTCCTGTGATGAATAAAAATGACAAAAACTTTTCTTTAAAAATAATACCAGGTAACTCTAAAGATTACATTAAAAAATGTGTGACTAGGGAGTCAAGATGGCAGAGGAGTAGCAGACTGAGATGACATTAGGTCGCAGGAGTTCAGCTAGATAGTTATCAAACCACTCTGAACACCTGTAAACCCAACATGAGATCAAAGAGAAGAAGAGCAGCAATTCTAGAAACAGAAAATCAACCACTTCCTAAAAGGTAGGATGTGCGGAGAAGTGAAGCCAAAGTTATGGGAAGATAGACTACAGGTGGGACGGTCCAGTAAAATCAGAACTTTTAGAAGTCTGCTCCACTGAGGGATGTCACTCCAGAGACTAAGCAGGGAAGGGAGCCCTCACTGAGGGCTTCTGTCACAGAAGGATTGGGGGTGTTTGAGTGTAGCAGAGCTCACAGGTGTCAGAGTGGGGAAGCCGACTACAGAGATGGAGCCAAGGAATGAGCTCTTAGCTTGGGGTTACCTTAAACTGTGATCCGTGGCACAGTCAGACCACTGCTCTTTGAGCAGGGACCTCACAAGTGGCAGATCTGGGAGATTCACCTTCATCTGCCAGAAAAGCAGAGCAGCAGGAATCTGCTGGGTTTGGAAACTCCAAACAGGGCTGTGTGCCAGAGACAGAAGTGCTCAGTCACATGCCAGGTGAGCTAGGAGCACAGCCGAAACCAAGGAGACAGGAGTGACTGAATGTTTTTCTCCAAGTGGGGCACTAAGCTCTTGGCTCCTCTGGGCCAGAGATTGGGAATCTGCCATTTTCATTCCCGTCCTCCAGAACTCTACAGAAAGCATTCAGGGAACAAAAGCTCCCAAGAGCGATCATGAGCAGATTACTTAGCCCAGCCCCTGGCAAGGGCAGTGCAATTCTGTCTCAGGCAAAGACATTTGAGAATCACAACAACAGGTCCTTCCCCTAGAAGATCAGCAAGAACATCCATCCAAGAACAATCTCACTGATCAAGGAGAACAGCGGAAACCCAGAGGAGGGGAAAGCAAAGCATGGAATTTCATGTCTTTCTCACCGTGATCCTTTAGTCTTGCAAAGTTAATTAAATTATTTTTATTTTATTTTTTCTTATTCTAATTTTTTAACTTTTCCTCTTTCCTCTTTTAACGATTTTTAACTAGATTATCTTAACAGTACCTTTCCAAAAAAAAATCTTTTTAAACCTTCATTATTATAGTCATATTTTATCCTTCATTGTATTTAACTTTATGTTTTGTATTCATATAGGATTTTTCCTTCTAAAAATTTATGGGATACAATTTCTCCTAATAGATCAAAATATACCCTAAATCTAGCACAGGACTTTTTTCTAGTTTCCAGCTTGACCAAATTATCTCCACTTTCTTTTTCTTTCTTTTTCCAACCAATTTATCAATTCTTTTTTTAGAATTAAAAAAAATTCATCTTTAGAGTCATATTCCATCCCTTCATCGTGTTTACCCTTATTTTTCTATATATGTTAGTTTTTTTTTTCTTTAAAATTTTGGGAGGTAGTTAGTTCTAGAGACCAAAATACTACCCCAAATCAAGTGGGTGGCTCTGTTCTATTCACCAGATTAATTTATATACATATATTTTTTGATTTTTTAATTTTTTTTAAATTTCTTTTTACCCCTGTTTTCTCCCCCCAATTTGGGAGTCTCTTCTGATTTGAATAGTGTACATTCGTCTAGGGTCTTTTCCATCCTTTAAGTGTTTTATTCTCTTGTTCATATATTCTTATCTGGATAAAATTACAAGGTGGAAAAACAAAACAAACAAACAAAAAAACAGTACAAGAGGCAGTACCAACAGCTAGGGACTTACTCAATATGGACATTGGTAATATGTCAGATCCAGAATTCAGAATGACAATTCTCACCATGCTGGCTACGTTCAAAAACGGCATGGAAGATATTAGGGAAATGCTGTCTGGAGAAATAAGAGCCTTAAATAAAAGAACTAAAATCTAACCACGCTGAAATCAAAAAAGCTATTAATGAGGTGCAATCAAAAAAATGGAGGCTCTTACTGCTAGGATAAATGAGGCAGAAGACAGAAATAGTGATATAGAAGACCAAATGACAGAGAATAAAAAGGTGAGCGAAAGATAGACAAACAACTACTAGACCACGAGAGGAGAATTAGAGAGATAAGTGATACCATAAGATGAAAAATATTAGAATAATTGGGATTCCAGACAAAGAAGAAAGAGATGGGGCAAAAGGTATATTGGAGTGAAATATTGTAGAGAATTTCCCTAATATGGCAAAGGGAGCAAGCATCAAAATCCAGGAGACACAGGGAACCCCCCTCAAAATCAGTAAGAATAGGTCCACACCCTGTTATCTAAGAGTAAAACTTACAAGTCTTAGGGACAAAGAGAAAATCCTGAAAGCAGCCTGAGATAAGAAGTCTGTATAAAATGATAAAAATATCAGATTGGCAGCAGACTTATCCACAGAGACCTGGAGGCCAGAAAGAACTGGCATAATATATTCAGAGCAATAAATGAGAAAAACATGCAGCCAAGAATACTATATCCAGCTAGGCTATCATTGAAAATAGAAGGAAAGATAAAAATCTTCCAGAACAAACAAAAACTAAACAAATATATAAACACCAAACAAGCACTACAGGAAATATTGAAAGGGGTCCTCTAAGCAAAGAGAGAGCCTAAAAGTTGTAGACCAGAAATGAACAGAGAAAATATACAGTAACAGTCACCTTACAGGCAATACGATGGCACTAAATTCATATCTCTCAATAGTTACCCTGAACTGGGGCGCCTGGGTGGCTCATTGGGTTAAAGCCTCTGCCTTCAGCTCAGGTCATGATCCCAGGGTCCTGGGATCGAGCCCCGCATCGGGCTCTCTGCTCCGCTGGGAGCCTGCTTCCTCCTCTCTCTCTGCCTGCCTCTCTGCCTAGTTGTAATTTCTCTCTGTCAAATAAATAAAATATTAAAAAAAAACAAATAAAAAAAATCTCTAAAAAAAAAAAATAGTTACCCTGAATATAAATAGGCTAAATGCCCCCCCAAAAGACAAAAATACTAATCAAAACCACAGGAGGGTATCAGATGGAAAAAACAAACAAACAAACAAACAAACAAGACCCATCAATATGCTGTCTACAAGAAACTCATTTTAGACCCAAAGTCACCTCCAGATTTAAAGTGAGGGGGTGGAGAACAATTTACCATGCTAAAGGACATCAAAACAATGATGGCGTGGCAATCCTTATATCAGATAAATTATATTTTAAGACAAAGACTATAATAATAGATGAGAAAGCACACTATATCATACTCAAAGGGTCTCCTCAACAAGAAGATCTAACAATTTTAAATATCTATGCCCCTAAAATGGGGGCAACCAAGTATATAAGCCAATTAATAACAAAATCAAAGAAACACATCAACAATAATACAATAATAGTAGGGGACTTTAAACCCCGCAAATAAAGGCCTTAAATGACACACTAGACCAGATGGATATCACAGATATATTCAGAAAATTCCATCAAAAAGCAACTGAATAAATGAAACAAGATGGGATTGGGAGGGAGACAAACCATAAATGACTCTTAATCTCACAAAACAAACTGGGGTTGCTGGGGGGAGGTGGGATTGGGAGAGGGGGAGGGGGCTATGGACATTGGGGAGGGTATGTGCTATCGTGAGTGCTGTGAAGTGTGTAAACCTGGCGATTCACAGACCTGTACCCCTGGGGATAAAAATACATTATATGTTTATTAAAAAAAAAAATTTGGAAGGGGAGGTGAACCATAAGAGACTATGGACTCTGAAAAACAACCTGAGGGTTTTGAAGGGTCAGGGGTGGGAGGTTGGGGGAACAGGTGGTGGGTAATAGGGAGGGCACGTTTTGCATGGAGCACTGGGTGTTGTGCAAAAACAATGAATACTGTTATGCTGAAAAAATAAATAAAATGGAAAAAAAAAAGCAACAGAATACACATTCTTCTCTAGTGCACATGGAATATTCTCCAGAAAAGATCACATCCTGGGTCACAAATCATGTCTCAACTGGTACCAAAATATTAGGACCATTCCCTAATATTTTCAGACCACAATCCTCTGAAGCTAGACTCAATCACAAAGTTGGAAAGAACCCAAATACATGGAGTCTAAAGAGCATTGTACTGAAGAAGGAATGGGTCAACCAGGAAATTAAAGAAGAATTGTAAAAAATTCATGGAAACAAATCATAATGAAAACACAATGGTTCAAAATCTGTGGAGACAGCAAAGGCAGTCCTGAGAGAAAAATATATAGCAATAAAGGCATTTCTCAAGAAACAGGAACAGTCACAAGTACAAAACCTAAATGTACACGTAAAGAAGCTGGAGAAAGAACATCAAAGAAAGCCTAAACCCAGCAAGAGAAGAGAAATAATAAAGATCAGAAAAGAAAACAATGAAATAGAAACCAAAAAACAGTAGAACAAAACAATGAAACTAGGAGCTGGTTCTTTGAAAGAATTAATAAAATTGATAAACCCCTGGGCAGACTTATCAAAAAGAAAAGAGAAAGGACCCAAATTAATAAAATCATGAATGAAAGAGGACAGATTACAGACAACACCAGAGAAATACAAGCAATTATAAGAACATATTATGAGAAAGTATACGCCAAAAATTTGACAATCTGGAAGAAATGGATGCATTCCTAGAGACATATAAACTACCTAAACTGAACCAGGAAGACACAGAAAACGTGAACAGACCCATAACCAATAAGGAGATTGAAGCAGTCATCAAAAATCTCCCAACAAACAAGAGCCCAGGGCCAGATGGTTTTGCAGGGGAATTCTACTAAACATTAAAAGAAGAATTAATACCTATTATCTTGAAACTGTTCCAAAAAGTAGAAATGGAAGGAAAACTTCCAAACTCATTTTATGTGGCCAGCATTACCTTGATCCCAAAACCAGACAAAGACCACACAAAAAAGGAGAAATACAGACCAATATCCTTGATAAACACAGATGTGAAAATTCTTACCAAAATACTAGCCAAGAGGATCCAATAGTACATTAAAAGGATTATTCACCCTGACCAAGTGGGATTTATTCCTGGGCTGCAAGGTTGGTTCAACATCCACAAACCAATTAATGTGATACAATATATTAATAAAAGAAGGAACAAGAACCATATGATACTCTCAATAGATGTTGAAAAAGCATTTGACAAAGTACAGCATCCTTTCTTGATCAAAACTCTTCAAAGTGTAGGGATAGAGGGTATATACCTCAATATCATCACACAGTGAATACTATTCTCAATGGAGAAAAACTGAGATCTTTTCCACTAAGGTCAGGAACACGGCAGGGATGTCCATTATCAAAACTGCTATTCAACATGGTACTGGAAGTACTAGCCTCAGCAATCAGACAACAAAAAGAAATAAAAGACATCCAAATTGGCAATGAAGAAGTCAAAATATCACTCTTTGAAGATGATATGATACTTTATGTGGAAAAAAAAATAAGTTATACAAGAACTTGTACAGGAATTCAGTAAAATGTCAGGATATTAAATCAATGCACAGAAATCAGCTACATTTCTATACACCAACAACAAGACAGAATAAAGAGAGATTAAGAAGTCAATCCCATTTACCTTCATGAAGATCAATAGTTTATGCACAGCAAAGGAAACAGTCAACAAAACCAAAAGACAACTGACAGAATGGTAGAAGATATTTGCTAACAACATACCAGATAAAGGGCTAGTATCCAAAATCCATAAAGAATTTATCAAACTCAACACCCAAAGAGCAAATAATCCAATCAAGAAATGGGCAGAGGACATGAACAGACACTTCTGTAAAGAAGACATCCAGATGGCCAACAGACACATGAAAAAGTGCTACACCTCACTCCACATCCGGGAAATACAAATCAAAACCACAATGAGATACCACCTCACACAAGTCAGAATGGCTAAAATTAACAAGTCAGGAAACGACGGATGCTGGAGAGGACACAGAGGAAAGGGAACCCTCCTACACTGTTGGTTTGAATGCAAGCTGGTGCAGCCGCTCTGGAAAACAGTATGGAGGTTCCTCAAAAAGTTCAAAATAGAGCTATCCTATGACCAAGCAATCGCACTACTGGGTATTTATGCTAAAGATGCAAATATTGTGATCCAAAGGGGCACATGCACCTGAATGTTTATAGCAGCAATGTCCACAATAGCCACAATAATAATATAATTATTATAATTAATGCAATTGATACAGATGTATGGATATTGAATAATTTCAAATATTTTGTAAGTTGAAAACAGCAAGATATAAACAGTACACAATCTATGCTACTATTTATAACAAAAATCAAAATATTTTTCTAGACCTATAAGAAGGTTTAGCATAGAATACTTCTTGAAGTTTTAATGAGGGAATATTGTTACCTCTGCTTTGGAAACTGGTGACTGGGGTTTCCAGTGGGGGGAGAAAACTTTCACTTTATTTGCCATTTATACAATTTTTTAGCACCAACATATATTTTTCTAATAAGGATAACAATTTTTAAGAATAAAAATTCAAACTAACAATAGAAGGCATTATCATTTCCTGCTTCATAGAAACACTCATAAATAAAATAAAAATTGTTTGGGCATGACATGTATGCTGAGCAAGGTAATTCAGTATGACAAACACTAGCATGTTTTGTTTTTTCCTCCCCTTTCAGGAGAACTCATATTTCCACTACAGCAATATTTAGGAGATCATTTACTGCTCTTATTTTCATGCTCCATTTGAGAAAGTATATTCTCCTACACTAAAAATTACTGACTTGTTACAACTGAAAGTAGAAGGGAATTCTACAACAGAAGACCTGGATTCTACTCTTGCCTCTGCTACAAATAAAAAAAAAGTCACTAAAACTATACAGGTCTTGTCTTAACTTTTAAAATAAAATACTTTAGTGCTATATGATTTAAAGTTTCAACCATGAAGAGTCTTGAATTATTAATTATATTGTTAATGAAGCAATATTAATACTAACCAAAATAGACTTAAGGCAAATGGTTTTTGTAGAAAATAAATGCTCTCTACCATATGGTAGGACAACAGATAAAAGGATATAAACTCTTGGGGTGCTTGAGTGGCTCAGTGGGTTAAGCTTCTGCCTTCAGCTCAGGTCATGATCTCAGGGTTCTGGGACTGAGCCCTGCATCGGGCTCTCTGCTCTGTAGGGAGCCTGCTTCCTCCTCTCTCTCTCTCTCTCTCTCTCTCTCTGCCTGCCTGTCTGCCTACTTGTAATCTCTGCCTGTCAAATAAATAAAATCTTTAAAAAAGAAAAAAAGGAGATAAAACTCTTAAAATGGTTTGTGGCTCCATAATACAGGCTGAAAATATATAAGGCAATATCTGACAGAGTTAAATGGAGAAATTGATAAATCCATAATCATATTGTGAGATATCTAACTAAAACAAAATTATAATAACAAGATGATTAAAAGAACAAACTGAACAAAAATCTAAGTCTAGGGGCACCTGAGTGGCTCAGAATGTTAAACCTCTGCCTTCAGCTCGGGTCATGATCTCAGGGTCCTGGAATCGAGACCCACATTGGACTCTCTGCTTGGCGGGGAGCCTGCTTTCTGCCTCTCTCTTTGCCTGCCTTTCTGCCTACTTGTGATCTCTGTCTGTCAAATAAATAAATTTTAAAAATCTTTAAAAAAATCTAAGTCTACCAGAAGTATATAGAAATCTGTACATCAAAACAGAAGACATGTTCTCCTTAAGCACACACAGAATATGTAACAAAATGTCCATGTTCTAGTCCACAAAATAAGTCTCAAAATTTCGCAAATAATCAACCTAATAATGAACACCTGTTCTTAGCACAATGGAATTAAATTAAAAATCAATTATAAAGACTGTTAAGCTCCTCATATGTTTTAGCCCTAAAAATAAACACTAAGAATTTTTCTTGACCAACAGGACCTCAATCAGGAACTGAGAAATAAAGATATTATGGCAACAAATGTATAGATTAAGAAGCATGAACAATTAAAATTAATGAAATAGAGAATCTGTTACTGAATGGTGAAACAAGGATCCAAAAATCCTCTCCTTCATAAGAACAGTGAAAACTCTGGCAAAATCTTGAAAATCACTTTTTCTGAACTCTAGAAATTCAACAAAATCTAATAACAATTCAATGACTGTTTATTCAAGAAAACCTGCTGAATATCAGTATTATGTGGTGTTTTAATATGTACCAAACCCATTCCCCCATCCTTAGCTTCGTCATAGATTTAAAAACAAATAGTCCCCGAGTCCCCAGAGGAGGCAGATGGGTTTGGAGCTCCCCCAAAAGCCCAAACTCTAGAGAACTGTTCAATAGGGGAAGAATGGCCTTTTCAAGAAAATGTGCTGCGGGAACTGGATTTCCACATCCCAAAGAAACTTTACACCATATATAAAAAAAATTCAAAATGAATCATAGACCTAAATATGAGTACTAAAATAACACAACTATTGGAAGAATACTTAGTTACCCTAGATTAGGCCAAGACTCTGAATACTCATTTCACCAAAGAGCCTATAAAAATGGCCAATAACATATGAGAAGATGCTTAACATCATTAGTCATCAGGGAAACACAAATCAAGCACAAGATACCACTTCATACCCCCTAGAATGACTATAATAAAAAGATGGACAATACCAACTGATGGCAAAATTGTGTAGAAATTGGAGCCCTCAGGCACCACTGGCAGAAATTTAAAATGACACATCCACTTTGGAAAACGCTTTGGCAGTTCCTCAAAATGTTAAACACTGAACTACCATATGAGCCAAAAATTCCACTTTTATTTGTATACACAGGAGCAATGAAAATGCATGTCCACACAAAAGCTTGCACATGAATATTCATATCATAATTCATATAATCAAAGAATAAAAATTCAAATGCTTGTCAACGGATGAATGGATAAACAAGATGGCATATCAATACAATAAATATAGTACTCAGGAACAAAAATAAATTAAATACTGATATATGGTAAAACATGAATGAATCCTGAAAACATGCCCCATGAAAGAAACCAGTCACTGGGGACCACATACTATATTATTCCACTGTTTTTTTTTTGTTTGTTTGTTTGTTTTTTTAAAGATTTTGTTTATTTTATTTATTTGACAGAGAGAAATCACAAGAGAGGCAGGCAGAGAGAGAGGAAGGGAAGCAGGCTCTCCACTGAGCAGAGAGCCCGATGCGGGACTCGATCCCAGGACCCTGAGATCATGACCTGAGCTGAAGGCAGCGGCTTAACCCACTGAGCCACCCAGGCGCCCCTATTATTCCACTGTTAAGAAATGTCCAGACTAGGCAATTCTACAGGGACAGAAAATAAATTAGAGGTTGCCAGTGATGAAGTAGGGCTTGATGGGGAGTGTATGTATTTAAAAAATGGAGTTTTTTGGGGGGAGGGATTAAAATAAAAGTAACACATCATAAATAGCTTTTTAGAGAGTCATAATGGTTGCACTACTCTGTGAATATACTATAAACCACAGAATTGTGTACTTTGAAAGAATGAATTTTATGGTATATACATTATATTGCAATTCATCTGCTTTTAAAAAGGAAATATGGTAATGAGTGTGGAAACTTGTAGAGAAAAAGAACTGTACAAACACAACTTTTAATTCATTGTTCCCTAAGAATCATGATTTTTACTTCAATATGCTTAATCTGTATAACTACACCCAGCTCTTTAGCTCTGAAAACTATTTCATCTATACAGGGAAAAAATAGAGCATACTGATGTTTTAACTTTTTTAAAAAATTTCTTCTCTGTGTATTGTGGAAGTTGGATAAAATGGAGAATTCATCTTTTAAAAATTAATAAAATAATATAAGATTCAAGGAACCAGAAAAAATAACTCTAATAATTTAGGAAGAATAAAATAAACATAATTACAGAAATTGATGAAATAGAGAAAAATATTATCCAAAAAATTGAAAGCCACTTGCTTGAAAGATGAACAAAATAAACATATAGAAGAGCAAATACGTTTACATATGCGTATGCACTTAAACAAGTGCTTTGACTTGTGCACATTTCCACAAGGAGACATCATATGAGCTTTCACTACAAAAAAGTTTGATGTAGCAAAATGCTGGAAGCAATGTCAATGACCATGAACAGAGAAGATTAACAAAACTACAATCTTTTTATACAGTAGAATGCCATAGAGCATTTAAAAGGAATAAACAGAACCATATAAATACTATGGATGCATCTCAAAATCATATTTGTGACCAAAAAAATCCAACTAACTCCTGCTGGATATATACTATATATGACTGCAAATTTAGGAACACAAAAATTACATTACATCTTGTGTAAGAACACAAACTATGACAGAACAGAAATACTGATTTCACAAAAGTAGGTACCTCTGGGGATGGAAGATGATGACAGAGGCCTCAAAGTTATCTAGTGTTCTGTTGCTTTCAGAAAATGATTTATATTATGAATAGCATGAATAAATTGGATAAATTTTCAATATACTAAAATATTAGCTGTGAATACACTATTATCCAATGTTTGAAAAAATTCATAAAGTGAAAGGTGATTAGAAACCTATATTTTTCTTTTTTTTCAAGATTTTATTATTTATTTATAAGATTATCTATTTATTTATTTATTTCAGAGAGAGAGAGAGAGAGAGAGAGCGAGCACAAGAGGGGGAAAGTCAGAGGGATAAGCAGACTCCCTGAAGAGCAGGGAGCCCAATGCGAGACTCAATCCTGGGACTTCAGGATCATGACTTGAGCTGAAGGCACTGGCTTAACCAACTGAGTCACCCAGGCACCCTAAGATTCTATTTTTAAGTAATCTCTACTCCCAACATGAGGCTTGAAGTCACAATCCCAAGATCAAGAGCTGCATGTTTCACTGACTGAAACAGCCCAGTACCCCAAAATCATATCTTGTTTACTCTGAATAGTGACTGATATATTGACTCTCTTATTAAAACTGCCAAAAGGCTTTTCAAGTTCTCATATTTATTATAGTCATTTCAAAGTTGAAGTCCTTATGTTGTTTTTTCCCTTTAATAATAAAAATGTAAAAAAAAAACTATTAAAATATTTGGTGATAAAACACAATGAAGTATTTTCTCATGTGTTTCAATTTTGATGTAAGTATAATACCTTCTTTTGGGGCAAATTCAATTTGGAATGAATATTAGCAAAATAAGTAGTCCTTCATTTTTGTAGTCTACTAACTTTTTTTTCAGTATGCTAGCTCTTAGTCATTTATTCAGTTTCATAAATGACTGAATTATACAGCTCAAAACACCAAACAAGACTCAATATAGAAGAGGCTTGAAGTTCTACCACTTCACCATGAGAAGACATATGTATAAAACAAAGATTACAATTATATATTTTAAAGTGATGAATTTCATTTTTATAAATGTAGTACATCATACATAGCTTTTAAAAAACACTCAAAGGTCTGCTATCTGCAATTCTTTTTTCTTTGATTTTCTTTTAATCTACTACAGATTTGCACAATGATTGTTACAAGACAGTATATGAAAGTGGTAGGTGACTTGTCTAAGAAAGAGTTCCTCTCTAGTCCTTTTGGGTTAATTGTTATGACGACTCTACAACTAGCAATTCTATGTGAATAGCTCCTGATTCTTTATCATACATATAATGTCTTCAAACAGAAATTGATATTACAGTTACAATGTTTTCTCCCCTGCAATTTCAGTACTTATTTTCTTTTTTTTGTTCTCATATTTAATAATTTATTTGAATTTGTTTGTCCCTATCATCAGATATATTTCCTCTATAGACCAGCAACTTACAAAGTGGTAAATGGTCTATTGTTTACTCTGGTTCAAGATGTATAATTATTTCCTTTTCTCCATTCCTTCAGCTATAGCTATGTTGGGAATGAATGATAGTGAAATATTAGTGAAGTGTGATATACATAATGGTAGAGGATATAGAATCTATGAAATTCAAACTGATAAATTTATAAGATTATATCACAGACTGTCCATCAATATTCTTGAGAGCTATTTTTTATTCATTTGTTTCATTGTTTTTCTCTATTTAATTACTTATCTGAAAAATTTCTGGATATTACTCCTCAGTCATTCTGCTTTATACTTCAGGTTTCTTAAAAAGTTATCTATTTTTTCCATTAATAAGTGGTAGAAATCTGCATTCAGGGTGTGTGTATATTTGAAAGAGAGAGAGTGATCTCATTGAGGGGTAAGAGACTGAGCAAAAATCTTTGCATTTCTAAGATACTGCTCCGTGCTTTTTTGCTAGGTTGTATTTAATAAATACCCAAAGATATAGATGTAGTGAAAAGAAGGTCTATATGCACCCCAATGTTCGTAGCAGTAAAGTCCACAATAGCCAAACTGTGGAAGGAGGCATCTTCAACAGATGAATGGATAAAGATATGGTCCATACACACAATGAAATAAATCAAGGAGAGAAAGACAATTATCACATATCCACATATGGTTTCGCTCATATGTGGAACATAAGGAATAGTGCAGAGGACCACAGAGGAAGGGAAGGAAAACTGAATGGGAAGAAATCAGAAAGGGCGACAAACCATGAGAAACTCTGGAATGTTGGAACCAAATTGAGGGTTAACAAATTGAGAGTGGGAGGATGGGGTAACCAGATGATGGGTACTAAGGAGGGCACATGTGATGATGAGCATTTGGTGTGATATGCAACTAATGAATTGTTGAACACTACATCAAAAACTAATGATGTATTACGTGCTGACTAACTGAACACAAAGAAATAAATAAAAATAAAATTCCAGAAATTACATAAGTGAATGAATGATTAATTATAAGAATCAATGAACAAATATCCCAGGATACATCAAATAGAGAGGAGATAAAAATGATTATGGGAAGACAAAAATAAGAAAAAGAATGAAGTTAAAAAAGGAGTGAGTGAGGAAGCAGAAAGATAAAGAGGAATTATTCGGTAAACACTGGTCAAATGTGAATGAAACTAATAGAGGAGTAAAAGAATGCAGAAGATAATTGATATGTCTGAAGTTTAGTACATGCAACTTATTCCTACAAATCAGTAAGAAAAATGCAGTGACCTTAATAGGAATATGGGCAAAGGAATTGAAGAGATGCAAAAGGTTAACAGGAGTATAGAGAAATGCTCAAATTCATTATTAGAAAAATACAACTAAAGCAATGAAATATCACTTTACTCCAAAATATTGGATAATAAAACGAGAAAGTTTATTTTAAAAGCTGGAAAGGATGTGGGGACTTTGGAAGTGTATTGTTGGTGAAGGTGGAGACTGTTCAACCTTTCTGAAAAGAAACCGGTTCTATTTTCTCATAGGAAGTATAAGGGTACACTATGAGTCAATATTTTTGGTCCCAAATAATTTTCATGCAGATTTGTACAAATAGGCAAATGTATATCAATGGCAGCATTACTTGTGCAGAGATTTGGGGTGATTTGATTATACTTACATTGTAGAGTGCATAAACAAAAACAGGTGGGTACATGGCGTATGATACTACATAGTGGTTAGAAACAATAGATTAGCTGTACATATAGCACAGATTAAAAACTATTAAAAACTTGTTACTATTTTAGGTAATAGAGGAAGCTGTTACACTAAACAAGATTTGCTACGAAATTATTTTTATATATTTCAAAAGAGGTATAAAATAACTGATACAGTCTCAGCTTTTAAGAAAGTTTAAGTCTAAGTGGTGACAGAAATAAACTCATAGACATACACTATTGAAAGGCATTACAAGATTTGAGGGCACACCGTATAGAGAGATGGCCTGGATCTTTGTAGTAGCTTGTAAATTTCTTGCTTTGGCATCCGGTGGAATGAAGTTCAAAAGCTTTGCTCTAACATCTCTGCCACAGGCCCTGAGTAAATGAAGTAGCCTGTCTGGATCTCAGTTTCCAAAGGCATAAAATCAGAGTATTAATAATATCTGTTGGTTTCCTGTAAGTTATAAATGAATTGCCCATCGCATTGTAGATGCTTGATAAATGGTACTTGTTAGTAATATTATAATAATTAACTTGAAGAATAATTCATAGAGGAGAAGATTTCAGAATATAGGATTTCAAGAATGTAGAAGATATTGTCATCCTGAAAGGTCACAGATGATAGTGAACAGAGTATGTGAAGGAGATGGTACAATAAAGGGATGTATGTGAAAGTACTTTATACATTTTGGCCACTGTTTATTTACCATCATTATTAATGAGGAAAAAAGTAATAATGTGCCTCAAATGGAAATCCACAGTGGAAGATAATGAAAGATTAGTTTGGAGAGATACAATAAGAAAAAAATTTTAAAAAGGTAAAAATTAAAAAATATATATATAATGAGAAATAAATAAGAAATAAAATAAGAAAAAATGAAAAGGGCCCTAAATAGCAGATTGAAGAATCTGATGTTCTTTCTATAAATAATTCATTTATTCTATTTTAAAATCATAAATAGACACTGATATGTAAAAGTATCATTTTACTAACATAAAGTGGATTGCCAAATTATACCACACCCCCAGCTTCCTTCCCCTCATCTTTTCACATTTATTTACCATTATTCCCCAACATAATTCACCTATCATTACTTTGTTCTCTTTTCTTTTACTTTTTCCTCTTTACTCTACTTTGGCTTCTTTCCGTTAATTCTCATCTTCCAGATTTTGACTTTCCTCTCTCTTTAAAAAAAAAAAAATACTATATCACTTCAAGTTTCAATATATTCTTCTTACAAACTAAAGAAACAAGAGGATGAAAACAAAGAGGCCAGAGGAAGGATTGTCATCATCATCACAACATGGGTATCTCCTGGCTGGAACTGTGGTACAGATGTTACCAACTGGAGGAGGACTAAGTCCAAAAGACTTTGTGGAGAACACAATTAAGATATGGAGAGAGAGGGCAGCAAAGAACTGGGGAAGTCAAAGATAAGTTCAGATTGTGGGCCCTTAAGACCAGAAGAAAACTAGGGATGCTGCTAGGACTATGGATAATTGAGAGAAGAGAAAGAGTATATTTCAGTCAACTAATTTTGAGATGATTCAATGCTACTCAATTAAAGAGAATTGGAGAGTAGGAAAGACAGCATAGCTAGAAATATAAATGCTACAGTAATTTAATTTGAGATGATAAAGGAAGATCTCCAAGAGAACACGTGTACGGGTACATGAGAATTAAGGTTTGAAGTATGTAATGGGCACAGTTTACCAATAGGAGAACACTACATTTATACAGTTTTTTTTTGTTTTTTTGTTTGTTTGTTTTTAGATTTTATTTATTTATTTGACAGACAGAGATCACAAGTAGGCAGAGAGGCAGGCAGAGAGAGAAGGGGGAAGCTGGCTCCCCGCTGAGCACAGAGCCCGATGTGGGGCTCGATCCCAGGACCCTGAGATCATGACTGAGCCAAAGGCAGAGGATTTAACCCACTGAGCCATGCAGGTGCCCCTACAGTTTTGCTTTTATGAAACTATGGATTATATCAATAATCTCCTAAAAATGATGTAAATTGAATTGAAAAATAAATATAATTTTTATAAAATATTCACAATATTTTCTTTTGGCATCTAATATAATTTTCACAAAATATTTTGTGGTTTAGTTAATAAAAAATGGACAAGAAAAGACATATTTATTGAACACTCCTTTGTTCCTAGACATTTAAGGGAAATAAATAGCACATATAAAAAATGATCTTACCCTGAAGAGTTTATAAGAAAACAGCATACCAAAAAAATTAACTATATTCAAGGCAATATGTATTACAAAAATTATTTTCCTTATTTTTGTTCAATATTTGACAATTTCATCTCTAAAATATATCTTCAATCTGTTCTTTTCTTTCTTAGTGGAGGTCACCAATTATCTTTTACCTGAGCAACCTTCTTTTAATTGGTCCCTGTACTAAATATAATGTTTAAAATCTAAAAGTGGAAATAGCAGAGAATAAAATCCACACAAACATTGGTGGGGAAATCTAACCTAATTCGGGCTAAGAGAAAATAAGAAGGAATGCTATAATATTCTTCCCTGTGTAACTAGAAATGTGCTGCATGTTTGCAAGTAAGCTGTCTACTAAACAGAAAAGAAACTAGAGATAATACAATCAGCAGCAATATTTTGGATATTCATAGTACAAAAAAATGAACACTTCAGGAAAAAATGATTAATGCATTACATATTAAGGCAGAAACATGTAAAGGACTGATAAAGTATTGAAATATCCAAGAAAATGAGTACAGCTATATTAAGTAAAAACTGAAGACCATAAAATAGTACTTATGGAAATCTCTATATTTAACTAACAAGATATTAGTAGTGAACTTAGAGAAAACAGAATCAGTTCAGCAATTCAGGAAAAGCCAGATTATAAAGAATTTAGGAAGAAAGGAGGTGAGAGAAATAAGAAAATATGAAAGAACTATAGAAGATTCAAGAGCAAAAAACGTGGGGGAGTCCTGATTCTAATTTGAAGCTTAAAGAATACCATTATTCTTTACTTTTAAAATGTCAAGAAGAATAAGCACAGGTATTACATTCAGTAGAAAGGACACATTTTAGAGAAGCGGAGACCCAACTTAAAAATGATTTAAAAAAAAGTAGCAAAAGAAGGATGAAAAAAAAATTTATTTTCAAAGTCCAATAGTTAATGGTTAATTCATTTTTTTATTGAACTCCAAATCTACTATAGGTTTTCAAAAAAAGAAAGGAAGTGAATAAAATACAGAATAAATTCTTTTTATATATAAAAATTGGTTTAAATAAAAAATAATCTTCAATAGCTAACAAAACCTGTATTATCTGTAATAATATAAATGCTGACAATGGTTTTCGGTGTACTATGTGTTTCAGAAGGGATAAATTACCAGCAGGTTAAAGTCTCCATGCAAGAAAGCATCATATTAACTGTAAAAGGTAAAATATACCTTTACTTCCCTCTTAAATTATAAACAAAGTAGGTGTGAAATATAACAATTTTAACAGTGAGAACTGATGCAGCACTGTTAGAGTTTCTTTCTGAGCTTAGAGTGGAAGGAGCCAATCACATTAGGAAGATTATCTTTGCATCTGGTCACATATTTAAAGGTTGAATTATTTTAACATTGAACATGCGTTGTTACTGATTACATAGAACACAAAAGCACTAAAATAAGTCAATAATTTTGTCATCTGTATCCAAAAACCAGTTATGGAACCAATTCTCATGTAAAATATGATTATATTTTGATCTACTGTTTCTCTGATCCAAACATGTACATAAATAAAATGACTATTATCACTATGACGAATTGTTATTATTTTTCAGCCTCTCATGTCAATTACTTTGTACCAGATTCTTGGAAAAGAGTCGAATAAATGTCTGCTAAACGTATGCATCTTGGACTCAAATTTTAAAAGCCAGGAGAAATAATTACAAAACAACATTTGAAATAAAAGAATAAAATAACAATACTCACTGCAAAAATATAACACTTTTGATTTTATATTATTTTTCTATAACTGGATTGAATATTATATATAACATATGAAAATAACCTATAACTTCATTTTTTACTTCAAGCTGCTTATTATTTCATCAGAAAGATAAGGAATATAGAAAACACATAGATGAAAATATAAAACAGCAAATTAAAAATGTGGACACATATTTTCATGGAGGATATATTCTAGACATAGGAGAAATAGAGAAAAGAATATTTGAAAGACTATTCCGTTAAAGAAGAACTATTTGAGTTCATAGGTCTGAAAGAATACACAGGATATTTTGAGAAAAAGAATGGAAATAAAATCTAAGCAGAAGAAACAAAATGAGAAATGTTTATGATGTATACGTTTTTAGCTGTCTGATGAAACCTGTGTGCCAGTTATCAGAAATTCTTGGGGTGCCTGGGTGGCTCAGTGGGTTAAAGCCTCTGCCTTCGGCTCAGGTCATGATCCCAGGGTCCTGGGATCAAGCCCCGCATCGGGCTCTCTGCTCGGCAGGGAGCCTGCTTCTCTTCCTCTCTCTCTGTCTGCCTCTCTGCCTACCTGTGATCTCTGTCTGTCAGATAAATAAATAAAATCTTAAAAAAAAAAGAAATTCTTCTCCTATCCCCCTACCCCCGAAACAAGATGGGATTGGGAGGGAGACAAACCATAAATGACTCTTAATCTCACAAAACAAACTGGGGGTTGCTGGGGGGAGGTGGGATTGGGAGAGGGGGAGCGGGCTATGGACATTGGGGAGGGGAGGCGAACCATAAGAGACTATGGACTCTGAAAAACAACCTGAGGGTTTTGAAGGGTCAGGGGTGGGAGGTTGGGGGAACAGGTGGTGGGTGATGGGGAGGGCACGTTTTGCATGGAGCACTGGGTGTTGTGCAAAAAGAATGAATACTGTTACGCTGAAAAAATAAAAAAAAAAAATTCTTAAAAAGTGTAAAAACAGTAAGAAAAAAGCAAATAAAACAAGTATATATAGGCAAAGGAATAAAACTCTATATATTAAAATGCTGTTACCACCAAAAAACACTACTTTTGGATGAGTAATATGCATTCTTTTTTATTATGATATTTGATAACAGCTTGAACAGTAGGTCTAATGACTCCCATTATTGAAGTAAGAGTGGTTTCCAAAGCCTGTATATATATGATATTTTTGAGATATCAGCAAGTTTAACACAATGTGAATGCCTATTACTTCAATTGGAGACACACAGTTGCTGGTAATAAGTAGTATTAACTTTCAGTGAGACATTAAAGAAAATAAAGGTAATCTTTTCCCCCAAAACATCCATGGACCTCTTCAATTCTGTCCATGGACTCCAGGTGTCCCACAGAATCAGTTAAGTCTCTGGAGAAGATACTGCAAAGTTACCATTCGTTAAGTACCTAATGGGTATGTGGCACAGTAGCACTTTCTCCTGTTTAGTTTTGCAACATGCTATATGGAAGACATTATTAAAATGGGCACTGATATTTGAATGATAAGAAAACTGAGGCTCAAGCAGTTTTATGTAGCCTGCCTAATATCATGTATATAATGAATGCCAGATGCAGGGTTAAAGTTTAAAGTCAGATTCCATAATCTCTCTTCCCACTATGCAATCAGATCTAGAGAATCATCAGAATGTTTTAAATAGACAGTTAGAAGATGAACACAGCCAGAACAAAGAGTTTATTTCAAGAGTAGAAGACATACAACTGGAAGTGTGGGCTAGGACCAGACTTTGGAGGGTTCTGAAAGCTTCAGAGAAAAATAAAAGTAAATGCTTTTGATATGCAAAGAAGACTTTTGGTATGAAAAGAAGACTTTCAGGAAGATGATGATGAAAAGAAGACTTTCAGTAAGATGATGATGAAAGTAGCATTTCAAGAAGGAAGGAACCAATTTGAAGGACTGTGATTATAAGGATACTGTAATATGCTCTGTCCAGAAGATTTTGGAGTAGGTCTAAAATTATACATTCAGGGCACCTGGATGACTTAGTTCATTAATCATCTGCCTTTGGCTCCGGTCATGATCCCAGGGTCCTAGGATAGAGTCCCAGTGGGCAGTCTTTCTCCCTTTGCCCCCCTCAAACTGTCAAACAAATAAGTAAAATGTTTAAAAAAATTAAAAAAAAATAAAATGACAGATTATACTTAAATGCCTCACTCAAACTTAGTTGATTCCTTTTATTAATTCTTCAAAGGTGCTTTTGGAGTATTCTCTCAAGATCTATTCTTAAATATACTGAGATACACAACACAGGAAAAAAAAAAACTAGAAAGGCACTTGTTATTCTTCAGTCTAGCCAAACACACATCTACTTACCAACACTTGTGCAACTTTCCCCATCCACATCAAGCTTCCATCCTTCATAGCATGAACACTTGACTGTGTGCTTGTGCTGCTCACACACTTGACTGCACTTCATATGATTGCTACAATAATCTATAATTTCACACGTTTTATTGTCTTTGTTGAGCTGAAGTCCTTCAGGACAGGAACAGACAATTCCTCTTCCAGGAACAACAGAACAGTGATTGCTACAGCCTCCATTGTTCAGTGAACATTCATCTATAAAAGGAGGGGAACAGATTACAGGGCATTATCAATTGTTTTGCTCAATTAAATACTAATCATTGAACTCAATTCTCTAGGCTAGAATTAGAGCAAGGATATTATAAATGAATAGAGAGAGCTCTCTGGATTTTTTTTTTCAGGGATTGGGGTAAGAATGATAAAATAATTCATCGAATGACCAAATATAATTCTACATGATAGGAACTGGGAATGGAAGGTTTTCATTTCTGTAAAACTTTGGAGTCTACTTTGTTTGACCCCATAAAGGTAAAGTGTGTTCAATGTTTCTTTCTATTATAACTGGAAAAATTACGCTGAGCCTTTCAGCTGTTGAGCAAAATCAGTTGCTAAGGGCTCCCCAAGGACATACATTGATGATCTGAAAATTTGGCTTGGTTCAGTGTATATAAACAGGCATATATATATATATATATATACATGTATCAAATATATATATATATCAGACACTAGATGTAGAATATATATATATATTTATATATATTTATATATATATTAATATATATATATATTCTACATCTAGTGTCTGATTCATAATGATAATGCAGGGTGGATTAGTTTGCTCTTTACTGGTTACAGCCATTTATTTTTAAGTTATGTAAATTGTACATTGCACCCTATATATTGGTTATTGTGATTAATTCAATGAGGCCATGAAAAGATCATAAATAATAGACATATACACAAAAATGTTGACTTGGTATTTGGGCTAAAATAATGACCAACCAGTATTTATTACATGAATAATATGATTGGTTTATAAAGAAAGAAACGTTTTCTTCCATAGCCTTATAATTTAGAATTGCATTACATATATTTATTTCTGATTCTATTTCATCATAAATTGTAAGGTCCATGAGGGTATACAAACTATTTGCTCTGTTTAGCAGTGCATATCCAATAGCTAGCACAGTGCTTACCATAGAATAAACAGTTAACAATATTTTTTGAATAAAAAAATGTCCAAATGCACAGTTACCCCCAAATTGGGCCACTACTGGTCCATCTGTGAAAATTTCAAGATGACCTACTTATGCATTGATGAAAATAGCAGATAACTGTTTTTTTCAAACACGTTACTACCTATTCCTATCTATTACTAGATACATAGGAATAAGGCTAAAAGAAGCTTTGCCTTCCTTCACTTTAAAAATATTTTTAAGTTGTTTTCAAAACCTGTCTGATTAGGTGTTTTTTGAGACATGCTAAAACAGAATGTTGTTCAATGATTGACAAATTACAGTAATAGTCATTTATGCACCTCAAATATTTCCTGCTGTATATGAAAATTTATCTAGTTCAGAAACTGAGCTTAAGTATAACACTTTAAAAATATTTCTACATTTTTTAAGTACTATATAGGTCAACTTTTCTTCATACTATTTGTCACCAGAAAAGAAGTTACAAAAATAAGAAAAAGAAAATTATCATATTAACTATTTTCTCTAAGAATTCAAGTTTGGCATTATTTTAGAAGAAAAAAGTAGATTCATTTGGCTCTCCTAAATATGTTTATTCACCCATATCATAGTCATTTCAAAACAAGAGTCATTTTAAGGTATTTTCCCCATTTATTTCAAATGTCATTCTTTTTCAAGAGAATTACTGTAAAGAAGTATCATCATACCCAGGTGAAAAAAAATTGTTATAGTTCTTTTAGCTTATTTCAAATATGACTGTTCTGATACTATCAGTGGGATGAAGTCATAGATTTTTTTAAAAAATAAAATTTACATTGATATCTAAAATCGATCATATAAATTTAATGCCAGTATTTGTGTGGCTAGTCCCTTGTTAATTCCTCCTTAACCCTAAACATGTCATTATATCCTGAAACTTTGTTTCTTTTCTTTCTTTTATTTATTTTTTTAAATTTTATTTATTTAAGAGAGAGAGAGAGAGAAAGAGAGAAAGAGCACAGGCAGGGGGAATGGCAGACAGAGGAAAAGGAAGAAGCAGTTTCATGGTAGAGCACGGAGCCCAGTGCGGGACTTGATCCAACCCTGGGATCATGACCTGAGCCAAAGGCAGACCCTTAACTGACTGAGCCAACCAGATGTCCTAATCCTTCAACTCTCTTTTAAATTTTTATTACCAAAAAAGAATTTCTCATTGATCAAGCTCTAGTCAGGTTTCTCCGAGACTTCTGTTCAACTAGTCCTCAAACTGGCTTATAAAAATTGCAGACCCTTAGTATAAATAATTTCAATCTTTACTCCCTTCCCCAATCATACTCCCGTCACCACCCAAAAAGAGATTTCACCAAACACTAGCATAGTTTCTAACATAGTTTCTAACTGCTTAGGACAGCCTTCCTAGTATGACTCCAGCTCTATTAAAGTACCTGCTTGAGAAAGCTCTATGCTGGTAGGAGAATTTCCGTTTGCTCCAGCCAAAATCTGGTGATAGACAGGCCCTGGAACCTCACCTTAGAATAATTACTTTAAAAAATGTGCAGTTATAACTATTTTCTCTGAACATTGAATACGTAATCTTCTACCACCCAGAACTGTCTTTTCAAGGACTTGAGAAATATCTCTTTGAAATGCAAACACTCAAGAAGATAACTCTTTCACTCTTGCTCCCAACCCTGTGGGTGCTTGATTTTGAGTTGTACCACCGTCTCTAGTCAAAGATAAGAGAAATTTGTTTTTTCTCTGGGATAAGCACCAATGGCCTAGTCACATGGGTCAACCCCCTTATCACCTCTTGGTGCCTTTCCCTTACCATACTCCAGGCTTCAAAATGCTTCTAGTCTTTTGTTTCAGAGAATTTGATTTCAGTCCACAAGAAATATTCTTTTCTGTTGCAATAATAAATACTGAATAAAATCAATCCTCCCGGGGCGCCTGGGTGGCTCAGTGGGTTAAGCCTCTGCCTTCGGCTCAGGTCATGATCTCAGGGTTCTGGGATCGAGCCCCGCATCAGGCTCTCTGCTCAGCAGGGAGCCTGCTTCCCCCTCTCTCTCTGTCTGCCTCTCTGCCTACTTGTGATCTTTCTCTCTGTCAAATAAATAAATAAAATCTTTAAAAAAAAATCAATCCTCCCCATTTTACCCAGAGTACAGCTTTGTTTTTCTTTGACATACACTTATAGCAAGGTTTAACAGTTAACTTTAGTCTTGAATGATTCAAGATTTTTCTCATTTGTTTCTTAAACAATATCCATTTCTTAAAGTATATCCATTTCCCCTTGAAATCATTTGAAAAGCCCCCTGAGAAAAATATCTTTTCACTAGGATTAAGAAAATTATTTCATTCAGTGTTCCTTTACTGATTTTTGTTTTGGTTTTGATTTTGTTTTACAGATCAGATTTACCTGGAGGAAACAAGAATCTCTTCACTAGCCAAAGAGCATGATTTTTCCATTCTAGGATATCTCCCAAGTATTAAGTCTACAGATTACAAATTATTTTCATACAATATATTTTGTACAAATTTACGTGTATTGAGGAATAGGATATCAATCAATTCCTGTTACCTTTTTAACAGAAGATGGTAAAGGAGGGAACATTAAAAAAATAAATGAACAGCTTTTTGAAAACTATTTCAAAGGAGTAAACATGAAGAGGGCAAAACCTACATTTTCATCATTTACAACATATGGTTAAAACAAAACAAAACAAACAAACAAAAAACCTCTTTTGCCTTTGGGACTCTCTCTCTCTCTAAAAAGAATTTCCTAGCTACTAGCCAAATGCATGCCAATTATTTAAAGTTAATTCACATGGTATATCTTTTATATCCACTGGGTAAATGACTTATTAGGGCTGCTGCTGCAGCACTCATAAACCAATAGCCTCCTTAGCTGGACAGGATCTAACCTACGACTGATGGGCAAGGATCCTGAAAATAAGAGACCAAGGTGCCATTTCTCTACAGGTACCAATATTGCCTATAAAGATTCCATCTACAAACTACAGTACAAAGGTACACACAAAAGGTAGGAAAAGGAGAACCATAGAAAGTAATTCAATCCTTTGACCAGTATTTGTTTTTGATTTTCATTTCCCTAACTTTCCTTCAACTTCACCTCACAAAGGAGACAGTCTAGGACTTCAGTATGCCATAGTGCTATAAGTAGGATGAAACTGACTTTCATCCTTTCTGGTATGACCACACATAGCTTTATTGTAACCTCTTTCACACCTGTAATTCTTTGAAATGTTTGAGCAAAGTTCCTAAGCTGATGAATATAGTGGCTTGATAGTAAGAACCAATTTTCAGTCTTGAGGTAAATAAATAAATAGATTCAGAAGAAATCCCTTTTGCTCTTTTATTTTACTAATTCAGAGAGCAAGGACGGGTAAAGAAGGCTGTGTTTTTATAACATTATTTTCATTTTTCTTAATGATTGTATTTTGTCTTCTTTGCCTTCATTTAACCTGAAGGTTGAGAAAAGATAATTTCTTTCAATATCTATAGTGCATTATTACCTTGATTTCCTGCTCAATATCATCATCTCCTTTTTTGTTTTGAAGAATCTGACATTTCAAGAAATTAAGTTACCTGCCTAGATAATTTAATTGAAGTAACTGAAGAATATAATTTAAACCTGTCAAAATCTCAATATTTTCCTATATTTACACATATTCAATTTTAAGAGTATAGATAGTTTCCTTCTTTCAGAATTGCTCTTACAACCTTCATGAGCAGTCCTCACATACGGTAATGCAAGAGATATTTCCATCACCAATCTACTCCATAAGGGGAATAAGCTGGGAGAAAAAGAAGTAAATACAGATAAGCTGTACCTGTTACCTTGTATTTGTTGCTTAATTTTAGGATTTTGGGGGGAAGGTGGTGGGGATTGAGTCTTTTTGTTTAAATTTTAGCATCACAAGGGTACCTCAGTCTTTTTAGCATTCAGCTCTATGCTGATAGGGGAGTCTGTTTCAGATTCTCTCTTTGCCTCTCCTTCTGCCCCTCCCTCTGCTCTCTCTTTCTCTCTCTAAAAATAAGTGTCTTTATAAATAAATAAATAAATAATTTTAGCATCACTGAATGAAGATTGTTGAAGTTACTGTTTCAAGGGTATTTTATAGAATCACAGAATCTTTGGAAGAAAGGACATTTATTGCATAAATTTAAAACATAATAACAGATTTTTTTATCACTCAGTATTCTATTAGTACTCAATTCAGATCAAAATATGATAACTTTAGGCTTAAATGTAGTTGTCTTTTTTATTTTCAATTAGGTAGCTTCATCATTTCCTAAAGTCATTTTCTCAGTCCCTAGTCACCTCATTATTGTTCTTATCATTCCTTTAAACCTTTCCTCATTACTCTATTGATATCACCTTCAGTATTATCTAGAAAACATATTTTAAAAATCTCCTTGCTATATGTCTGATCTCCCCACAGAGAAGGAAATGTAATTTTCTTTATATGTTCTGGTTGGCATAAAAAAGATGACTAGTCAAAAGTGATTTCAAAGCTCAAAAGCTATCAGATTGAAATAATCATTTTAACTAGATAGAGCATGCCCAAAAAAGCTATTGTAAGATGACTAAAAACTTCAGAGAAAATTATATAAACTTGAATAATATTCAGTTGGTTTTATTGTTCAATTTCTTCCTTTCCTTTCGTCTTAAAAAAAAAACATATTTCTATTGTAATTATTGGAAGGTATGATAAAATCCACTGGATGTTAGTAAATTCTATCCCATAGTTCTGTAATAAAAAGGTTCTCTTGTTGAGAATGATTCACTGACAAAAAAAATAATCATTTCATTGTGGAAACAGCATTAACCATCCAGAGCTCTAAATAATGATCACAATTATACAATTAAGTTAGTTGGCTAGAGTCCAACCTTTTCTGCTTCATTTTCAGAAATTTCTGATCATATTTTAAAAACCTTCAATAGACTTACAGTCCCTGAAAAATGGAGATAGGATTTGATGCTAAACATTATATTTAAAGGAAATAAATGGAAGGACTGTATGCTACTATAAGTATCAGCAGGTGGACTAAATGTTTCTAGTCTCCAGAAAGAAACAAATCAGTGAAACATGCAATACCACAGAGATCTCCTTCATCAGACCCATCTGGACAGTCCCTTCTCCCATTACAGAGTTTCTCTGGCTGAAGGCAGGCTGAAGTGTCATTAGCACAAGGGTACTTGGGTGGTCCACATAAAAAACTGTCACAATCATCTTCATCTGACTGATCTTCACAATCGATATCTCCATCACATATCCATGCTTTGTTGATGCATCTCCCTTTGGGAACAGAAACATCATCCATTTGATTGTTGTAATTAAGTCACTGTCATAATGAATAGTCATTACTGTTTTTAGTCAGTGGCAGAACTATGTGCTATTACCAAGAAATCTATTTGCTGATAGTCTGACAGTTTATTTTCATGGCTTTTTGAATACGTCTCACACTCCAGTTAAAATGATGTTAAAGTTAAAGCCTTAATATTTTCCTTGGTTTCAAGTTATTGTCTAGCCCTATTAATAAAATGACTTGTGGACTTATTGAAAGCTTCATTATGATACTTAAAGAAAAACAAAACAAAACAAAACAAAACAAAAAACACTAAGCAAGCATTTGTATGTAAGTCACTTTTAAAGATCTAAATTCAGGTACATGTTATCTGTGATTTTGCAACCCTAAATTAAAGCAAATGGTTTATTTCACAGTAGAATAGGTCCTTCTGTTTACATTTATAAGCCCAAGACCTTAACTCTTTCTCACACCTAGACATGTGTATTCCCTTTCATAAAATATAAATGTTATTAAACATCTTGATAGCTAAGGTATATACAGACAGGTGTTATTGAAATGTGTTTTTCTTTATTGACTTTGAAAGGGAAAAAAATGATTCTTGTTTAGCCAGCAGTTTTCAAAAGTAATAACTCGAAAGACAGAGAAAGCAATGGCCACTGTCTATGTCAATCTTTTTTCACTCTAAAATTTTCCTGAATGGTTATGTTTTTCTTCTAAGTAATTATCTTCTCTGGATTATGCAATGTTAAGGTATAATGTAAATAAAAATTGGACTTGAAGATAAATACTGGTTATTAGCTGACTGTATACCAACAACTCATAAAAGGAGTAGGGCAAATGAAAGGGAAAAGAAAAATACTAGATTGTATATGTCAGAGTCTATATATTCATATGTCTATGTCAAACTTAAAGGTTACTAAATTTTAAAATAATCAAAATATTGGTGAAAAGATGTTTCATTTGCAGAAATACATAAACAATTTTCCATGCTATGAAGTCAAATGAGAAAAAAAAGCACAAATCATCAGTTCCATAGTTAATATACATACATCTCATAATCAACATTAGTTACTGACAAAAACACTCTTAAAATAAGAAATGATGGGGCACCTGGGTAGCTCAGTCTGTTAAGCAGCTGTCTTAGGCTCAGGTCATGATCTCAGGGACCCAGGATCCAGCCCCACCTCAGGTTCCCTGCTCAGCAGAGAGCCTCCTTCTCCCTCAACCTCTGCCTGTTACTCTGCCTACTTGTGCTTTCTCTCTATTTCTCTGTCAAATAAAACCTTAAAAAAAAAAAGGAATCATGGAGATTTCACTGTTCAATTTGATATAAATGGAGAAACATTATAAGCTTTGCCTTTATATCACAAATAAAACTAATAATGTTATAATTTATATTATCCTGGAAATACTATATAATACAATTAGATAACAGAAATAAGTGAGGTATAAAATTAGAAGAGTATCATTATATGCAGTTAATATAATCAAATAATCATAAAATCAATAAAAACTGAAAATGATAAGAACGTAAGAATTTTTTTAAAAGATAGCTAATTTCAAAAACTATACAGGAATCTGTAGGTTTTATATCTCAATAGACTATAGTAGAAGATGGATTTAAAAATCTATCATAAAACAAAGTATTTAGGTTGACTATATAAGAAGTATAGAGAATGTATATGCATAAAATTAAAAAGTATACAAACAAACCCAAAAGAAGTCTTGGATAAAGAAATAGTTTGGTCTTAGAGAAGCTTTATATCTGTAAAATATTTTCCCCAAATTAGTCCCAATAAAATAGTAACAATATTATTACAATCCTATAAGCTTATCCTAAATTTAAGAAAATAAGAATGCAAATAACATTTGGACTCTTCATAAAAAAGAGAAGAAATTTATGAGTAGGAACTGTAAATGCCAACTATTTAGAAGTATTTTGAACTAACAACAGTCAAAATATTTTTTTTAAAGATTTTATTTATTTATTTGACAGAGAGAGATCACAAGTAGGCAGAGAGATCACAAGTAGGCAGAGAGGCAGGCACAGAGAGTGAGAGGGAAGCAGGATCCCTGCCGAGCAGAGAGCCCGATGCGGGACTCGATCCCCGGACCCTGAGATCATGACCTGAGCCAAAGGCAGCAGCTTAAACCACTGAGCCACCCAGGTGCCCCCAGTCAAAATATTTTTAACAGAATATCAATCAACACATCAACAATTGATAGGATAGAAATATCAAATACTCATCTACCTGGTATATGGTTTTAATATACAAAATTGGCTATTCAAAATAGTACAGATAATGGAATTACAAAATTGGTAATGCAAGGAACACTGCTTAGCCATCTGGAGGGGGAAAAAAAAAAGCTGAATCTTGATCCTTACACTAAAACATATTCTTTTTTCTTTTTCCCCATTTTATTTATTTTTTCAGCGTAACAGTATTCATTCTTTTTGCACAACACCCAGTGCTCCATGCAAAACGTGCCCTCCCCATTACCCACCACCTGTTCCCCCAACCTCCCACCCTTGACCCTTCAAAACCCTCAGGTTGTTTTTCAGAGTCCATAGTCTCTTATGGTTCACCTCCCCTTCCAAATTTTTTTTTTTAATAAACATATAATGTATTTTTATCCCCAGGGGTACAGGTCTATGAATCGCCAGGTTTACACACTTCACAGCGCTCACAATAGCACTTACCCTCCCCAATGTCCATAGCACCCTCCCCCTCTCCCAATCCCACCTCCGCCCAGCAACCCCCAGTTTGTTTTGTGAAATTAAGAGTCATTTATGGTTTGTCTCCCTCCCAATCCCATCTTGTTTCATTTATTCTTCTCCTATCCCCCTACCCCCCCATGTTGCTTCTCCATGTCCTCATATCAGGGAGATCATATGATAGTTGTCTTTCTCTGATTGACTTATTTCACTAAGCATGATACGCTCTAGTTCCATCCACGTCGTCGCAAATGGCATGATTTCATTTCTTTTGATGGCTGCATAGTATTCCATTGTGTATATATACCACATCTTCTTTATCCATTCATCTGTTGATGGACATCTAGGTTCTTTCCATAGTTTGGCTATTGTAGACATTGCTGCTATAAACATTCGGGTACACGTGCCCCTTCGGATCACTATGTTTGTATCTTTAGGGTAAATACCCAGTAGTGCAATTGCTGGGTCATAGGGTAGTTCTATTTTCAACATTTTGAGGAACCTCCATGCTAAAACATATTCTAAGTGGATCAAAGAAGTAATCATTTTAAAATAACAATGATAAATGTGTACACATTCTAGAACAAAATAGATATGAAAACAAAACAACAAAGATTTGAAATAGTCATTACACATATCCAGAATATATGAACAAATTTGTAAACAATCTCATAAATACATTTGATTCCACATTGCAACAATATAATCTCACTATAAGTTCAACACAAAGGTGGTAAACTAGAAAAATTTTTATTATATGTGGAAAAGGGGCTTTCTTTCTTTAAAATATAAAAGGACTATTACAAATAAACAAAACAAAGATCAAAAAAACAATAGTAAAATTAATGAATCAATAATGACTTACAAACATATGATGACCAAAAATATCTTTTAATGAAAAAGCTAAAAAAGCAATTTGAAATAAATTTTTTCCTCTGCCAGATTGGTTTAGGTTAAAAAAAAGAATAACAGAAAGATAGATTTAACAAGATTGTAAGCAACATCCCCAATACTGAGGGGGCTTCAAATCAGAATAATCTGTCTAGGGCAATCTTACAAAATCTAACAAATAATAAATGCATTAATTCTTCACCAGAGTAATTCTAATTTTAGACGTTATCTTATTAACAGGTTTGCCCAAATGCACAAGGATGCATTATAAAGACACGTGTTGCTGCTTCCTATATACTAGCAAAAGACTGATAACAGCTTAAATAATTATTGAAAAACTGGTGATATCAATTACAATGCATCTGTGCACTGAAATTGCACACTTAAGTGAAAAAGAATGAGAGAATTCTACTCAGGTAATATAACACAATATCCAAACAGGAAGCAAGATGGCAGAGGACCTGAAATGACATCAGGTCCGAGGAGTTCAGCTAGGTAGTTATCAAACCATTCAAAACACCTACAAACTCAACAGGAGATAGAAGCAGCAATTCTAGGAACAGAAAATCAACCATTTTCTGGAAGGTAGGGGTTCAGAGAAGTGAATCCAAAATGATGGGAAGATGGAATGCAGGGGGAGGAGCCAGCTCCTGGCAAGTGATTGAGCAGCAGAGCACAAAATCAGAACTTTTAGAAGTCAGCTCCCATGAGGGACATCACTCCAGTGATGAGGGACCCACTACCTGGGGTGGAGCCCTCACAGGGACAGTGTGGTCTCAGGGTCACAGAAAGACCAGGGGCATCTGAGTGTGGCAGAGTTCCCAGGTATCACAATGGAGAAGCTGACTACAGAGATGGAACCAAGGAGTTACCTTAACCCATGATCCAAGGCACATCTGGGCCATTGCTCTTCAAGCAGGGACCCCACAAGTGGCAGATCTGGAGGGATCCCCTCCATCCGCCTCTGGGAGGAGTGGCACGGGGGTGAGTGCCAGCAATCTGCTGGGTTTGGAGACTCCAAACATGGCTGTGCACCAGAGAAAGAAACATTCAGTTACAGGCCACATGAGCTCAGAGTGCGGCCAGAGACTAGGGAGTTGGGAGGATTTAACTGCTTTTCTCTGAGGGTGCACTGAGAAGTGGGGCCCTGAGCTCTCGGCTCACTCCATCTGCAGACTGTGAGGCTGCCATTTTCATTTCTGTCCCCCAAAGCTCTACAGAAAGGGCTTAGGAAACAAAAGCTACTGAGAGCAAACCCAAGTGGGTTACTTATCCTGGCCCCTGGCAAGAGCAGTGCAATTCTACCTCAGGCAAAGGCATTTGAGACTCACTGCAAATGGCCCCTCTCACAGAAGATCAGCAAGAACATCCAGCCAAGACCAAATTCAATGAGAACAGCGGAACTCCAGAGCTAGGGGAAAGCAATGCATAGAATTCATGGCTTTTTTTCCATGATCCTTAAGTCTTTCAAAGTTAAGTTTGTTAAATTTTATTTTTTCTTATTAGATTTTTAAAATTTTCCTCTTTCCTCTTTCAACGTTTTTTAGTTTATCTTAACAATACCTTTTTTTAAAAAAATTTAAATCTTCATTTTATAGTAATATTTTATCCCTCCATTGTATTCAACTTTATTTTTTGTATACATATAGGTTTTTCCTTTCAAATTCTGGGATACAATTTCTTCTAATAGATTAAAATATACCCTAAATCTAGCACATAGCTTTGTTCTAGTCTCCAGCCTGAGCAAATTCTCTCCTCTTTTTCCAACCAATTTATCTTATCAATTCCATTTTTAGAAATTTTTAAAAATTGTCACCTTACAGTCATATTCCAACTCTTCATTATGTTTACTGTTATTTTTGTATACATATAAGGTTTTCTTTCTTTAACACTTTGGGAGGTAATTTCTTCTAAGAGACCAGAATACACCCAAAATAAAGTAGGTGGCTCTGTTCTATTCATCAGTATAATACATATTTCTTTTTTTTTAATTTTTAATTTTTAATTTCTTTTTTCCCCCTTTCTTCTTCCTCCAGTTTTGGGTCTCTTCTGATTTGGTTACCATACATTTTGGGGGGATCTTTACCACCCCTTTAATATTTTATTCTATCATTCATATATTCCTATCTGAATAAAATGACAAGGTGGAAAAACTCACCACAAAAAATAAAGCAAGAGGCAGTATCAAGGACTAGGGACCTAATCAATACAGATATTGGTAATATGTCAGAACTAGAGTTCAGAATGACGATTATCAAGGAGCTATCTGGGCTCAAAAAAGACATGGAAGATATTAGAAAAACCCTTTCTGGATAAATAAAAGAACTAAAATCTAACCAAGTTGAAATTTAGAAAAGCTATTAATGAGATGCAATAAAAAATGGAGATGCTTACTGCTAGAATAAAAGAGGCAGAAGAGTGAATTAGTGGTATAGAAGACCAAATGACAGGGAATCAAAAAGGGAGCAAAAGAGAGACAAACACCTACTGGAACATGAGGGGAGAATTCGAGAGATAAGTGATGCCACAAGGAAACAATATTAGAATAATTGGGATCCCAGAAGAAAAAGAAAGACAGAGAGGGGCAGAAGGTATATTGGGATGAATTATAGTAAAGAATTTTCCTAATATGGCAAAGGGATAAAGCTTCAAAATCCAGGAGGCACAGAGAAACGCCCTCAAAATCAATATAAACTAGGTCATCTAATAGTAAAACATACTAGTCTTAGTGACAAAGAGAAAATCCTGAAAGAAGCTTGGGACAAGAAGTCTGTAATATACAACAGTAGAAATATTACACTGGCAGCAGAGTTAACCACAGAGACCTCGCAAGCTAGAAAGAAGTGACATGATATATTCAGAGCACTAAATGAGAAAAATATGCAGCCAAGAATACTATATCCATCAGGCTGTCCTGAAAATAGCAGGAGAGATAAAAAGCTTCCAGGACAAACAAAAATTAAAAGAATTTGCAAACACCAAACCAGCCCTACAGGAAATATTGAAAGGGTTCCTCTAACCAGAGAGAGCCTAAAAGTAGTAGACCAGAAAGGAACAGAGACAATATACAGTAACGGTCCCCTTGCAGGCAAAACAATGGCACCAAATTAATATCTTTCAATATTGTGCCTTGAATGTAAAAAGGTTAAATGTCTCCAATCAAAAGACACAGGGCATCAGAATGGATTAAAAAAACAAGACTCTGGGGCACCTGGGCAGCTCAGTGGGTTAAAGCCTCTGCCTTTGCCTCAGATGATGATCTCAGGGTCCTGGGATCAAGCCCCACACCAGGCTTTCTGCTCAGCAGGCAGCCTGCTTCCCTTCCTCTCTCTCTACCTGCCTCTCTGCCTACTTGTGATCTCTGTCTGTCAAATAAATAAAATCTTCAAAAAAAAAAAAAAAAGACTCTGATATGCTGTCTACAATAAACTCATTTTAGACCCAAATACACCTCAAGATTTAAAGTGAGGGAGTGGAAAACAATTTACCTTGGTGAGGGACATCTGAAGAAAGCTAGGGTGGTAATCCTTTATCAGATAAAACAAATTTTAAGCCAAAGATTATAATAAGAGATGAGGAAAGACACTATGTCATAATTAAAGGGTCTGTCCAACAAGAAGATCTAACAATTTTAAATATCTATGCCCCTAATATGGGAGCAGCCAATTATATAAACCAATTAATAACAAAATCAAAGAAACACATCAATAATAATACAATAATAGTAGGGGACTACTACTGATGATCTGTCACAGAAATAGACAAATCATCCAAGAAAATATTAACAAGGAAATAAAGGCTTTAATTGACACACTGGACCAGATGGACATCACGGATATATTCAGAATATTCCAAGCCAAAGCAACAGAATACACATTCTTCTCTATTGCACATAGAACATTCTCCAGAATAGATCACATCCTGGGTCACAAATCAGTTCTCAACTGGTACCAAAAGTTTGGAATCATTCCCTACATATTTTCAAACCACAATGCTCTGAAGCTACAACTCAATCACAAGAGGAAAGCTGGAAAGAACTCAAGTATATGGAGGCTAAAGAGCATCCTACTGAAGAATGAATGGGTCAACCAGGAAATTAAAGAAGAATTGAAAAAAAATCATGGAAACAAACGGAAATGAAAACACAACTGTTCCAAAATCTGTGGCATATGGCAAAGGTGGTCCTGAGAGGAAAGTATATAGTGATACAAGCATTTCTCAAGAAACAAGAACAGTTGCAAGTACAAAACCTAACCCTACTCTTAAAAGAACTGGAGAAAGAACAGCAAAGAATGCTTAAACCCAGCAGGAGAAGAAAAATAATAAAGATTAGAGCAGAAAACAATGAAATAGAAACCAAAACAACAGTAGAAAAAAATCAACAAATCTAGGAGCTGGTTCTTTGAAAGAATTATTAAGTTTGATAAACCCTGGCCAGACTTATTAAAAAAAAAAAAAGACCAAGAACCTAAAAAAATCAAATAATGAATGAAAGAGGAGAGATCATGACCAACACAAAAGAAATACACAGAATTATAGGAACATATTATGAACAACTATATGCCAACAAATTTGACAATCTGGAAGGAATGGATGCATTCCTAGAGAGATATAAATCACCAAAACTGAACCATGAAGAAACAGAAAACCTGAACAGACCTATAACCAGCAAGGAGATTGAAGCAGTCATCAAAAATCTCCCAACAAACAAGAGCCCAGGGCCAGATGGTCTCCCAGAGGAATTCTGCCAAACATTTAAAGAAGAATTAATACCTATTCTCCTGAAACTGTTCCAAAAAATAGAAATGGAAGGAAAACTTCCAAATGAATTTTATGATGCCAGAATTACCTTGACTCCAAACAAGGCAAAGACCCTATCAAAAAGGAGAATTACAGACCAATATCCTTCATGAACACAGATGCAAAAATTCTCACCAAAGTATTAGTCAATAGGATCCAACAGTACATTAAAAGGATTACTCATCCTAACCAAGTGGGATATTCCTGTGCTACAAGGTTGGTTCAACATCTGCAAATCAATTAATGTGATACAATACATTAATAAAAGAAAGAACAAGAATCACATGATACTCTCAATAGATATTGAAAAAGCATTTGATAAAGTACAGCATCCTTTCTTGATCAAAACTCTCCACAGTATAGGGATAGAAGATATATACCTCAATATCATAAAAAGCCATCCATGAAAAACCCACAGTGAATATAATTCTCAATGGGAAAAAACAGAGAGCTTTTCCCCTAAGGTCAGGAATACAGCAGGGATGTCTACCATCACCACTGCTATTCAAAATTGTACTAGAAGTCCTAGCCTCAGCAGCCAGTCAACAAAAAGAAATAAAAGACACCCAATTTGGCAAAGAAGAAGTCAAATTCTCACTCTTTGCAGATGGTCTGATACTTTATGTGGAAAACGCCAAAAGACTCCATTCCAAAACTACTAGAACTCATACAGGAATTCAGTAAAGTGTCAGGATATAAAATCAATGCACAGAAATCAGTTGTATTTCTATACACCAACAGCAAGACAGAAGAAAGAGAGATTAAGGAGTCAATCCCATTTACCACTGCACCCAAACTGTAAAATACCTAGGGATAAACCTAACCAAAGAGGCAAATAATCTGTACTCAGAAAACTATAGAATACCCGTGAAAGAAATTGAGGAAGACACAAAGAAATAGAAAAATGTTCCATGTTCACGGATTGGAAGAACAAATATTGTGAAAATGTCTATGCTACCTAAAGCAATCTACACATTTAATACAACCCCTATCAAAATACAATCAATTTTTTTTCAAAGAAATGAAACAAATAACCCAAAACTTTATACAGATCCAGAAAAGACTTCGAATAGCCGAGGATTGTTAAAGAAGAAAGCCAAAGTTGCTGGCATCACAAATCTAGACATTAAGCTCTATTACAAAGCTGTCATCAAGACAGTATGGTACTGGCATAAAAACAGACACATAGATCAATGGAACAGAATAGAGAGCCCAGAAATAGACCCCCAACTCTATGGTCAACCAATCTTCAACCAAGCAGGAAAGAATATCCAATGGAAAAAAGACAGTCTCTTCAACAAATGGTGCTGTGAAAATTGGACAGCTACATGTGGAATAATGACACTGGACCATTTCCTTACACCACACACAAAAATAGACTCAAAATGGATGAGCAACCTCAATGTGAGACAAGAATCCATCAAAATCCTTGAGAAGAATACAGGCAGCAACCCCTTCGACTTCAGCTGCAGCAACTTCTTTCTAGAAACATCACCAAAGACAAGGGAAGCAAGGGCTAAAATGAACTATTGGGACTTCATCAAGATCAAAAGCTTTTGCACAGAAAAGGAAACAGTCAGCAAAACCAGAGGACAACAAAGAAAATGTGAGAAGATATTCACAAATGACATATCAGATAAAGGGCTAGTATCCAAAATCTATAAAGAACTTATAAAAATCAACACCCAAAGAACAAATAATTCAATGAAGTAATGGGCAGAGGACATGAACAAACATTTCTTCCAGATGGCCAACAGACACATGAAAAAGTGCTCTACATCACTTGGTATCAGGGAAATACAAATCAAAACCACAATGAGATACCACCCCATGGCTAATGTTAACATGTCAGGAAATGACAGATTTTGGAGAGGATGCAAAAAAAGGGATACCCTCCTACACTGTTGGTGGGAATGCAAGCTGGTGTAGCCATTCTGGAAAACAGTATGGAGGTTCCTCAAGAAGTTGAAACTTTTGCTACCCTACAACTCAGCAGTCACATTTGTGGTGTTTACCCTAAAGATACAAATGTAGTGACCTGAAGGGTTACAGGTATCTGAATGTTTATAGCAGCAATGTCCACTATAGCCAAACTATGGAAAGAACCTAGATGTCCATCAACAGATTAATGGATAAAGAAGATGTGGTAGATATATGGTGTATATATACAATGAAATATTATGCAGCCATCAAAAGAAAAAGATATCTTGCCATTTGCAACAACGTGGTTGGAACTAGATGGTATTACACTGAGCAAAATAAGTCAATTAGAGAAAGACAATTATCATATGATCTCTCTGATATGAGGAATTTCAAAAAGCATGGTGGGAGTGTTGGGGGGTAGGGAAGGAAAAAAATGAAACAAGATGGAATCGGGATGAAAACAAACCATAAAAGACTCTTAATCTCACAAAACAAATTGAGGGTTGCTGGCAGGAGTGGGGGTTGGGGAGAGTGTAGTTGTTTTATGGACATTGGGGACAGTATGTGATACAGTGAGTGCTGTGAAATGTATAAGCCTGACGATTCACAGACCTGTACCCCTGGGGCAAATAATACATTATATGTCAATAAAAATAATGAATAAAAAAAGAGATGAAAACAACAAGTCTCCAAAACATATGAATAAAAATGGCCCACAAAACCAAAGTTGTGGTAGGTTTTCTTATATGTTAGAAGATATTTATGTGATTACCAATATCTAGAATTATAATTCTATACACATATCAATACAAGTTTATGGACAAGTTGTCTCTACATGAACTCTTTCTGGGAGGCTGCATAAGAAATAGCTAATAGTGATTGCTTCTGGTGAAGAAGACCTGAAGTATGGAAAACTAGAGTAGGAAAGGAGAATTTTTCACTGAATCCATTTATACTATTTTCCTTCTACCAAATTTTGCATGACCCCCCCAAAATAGCTCATTTTAAAATCACGATGATGAGATGTATACATGTGTGCCATAAAATTTGATAGTTTCTGCAGATGCATGATGAAAATTCTATGTTGAATTGAACTTGTGACTTACCCTCCCCTAGGAAATATACCTTCTGCTCCCACTCACTTTCTTCTTATTCTAGGATCCCATTATTCTAATATTGTTTCATCTTATAGTATCACTTCTCTCTCAAGTCCTCCCCTCATGATCCAAGTAGTTTAACTTTTTCCCAGCTTCTTTATTCTCCATCAGTTGATCTTCTAGATCACTAATTCTCTCTTCTGCTCATTTATCCTAGCAGTAAGACCATCCATTTTTTATTGTACCTCATTAATAGCTTTTTTAAAAATTTTAACTTGGTTAGATTTTAGTTCTTTTATTTCTCCAGAAAGGGATTCTCCAGCATCTTCTACACTTTTCTCAAGCCCAACTAGTATCTTTATAATTACCCTTCTGAACTTCAGTTCAAACATCTTACTAATGTCCTTATTGATTAGGTCCCTAGCAGTTGGTACTGTCTCTTGTTCTTTTTCATTTTTTTTTTTTTGAGATTAGTTTTTCTGCTTCGTCATTTTGTCCAGAGAAGAATAGATGAATGAGAGAAGAAAATGCTAAAGGGTGACAACGAACCCAGAAAAATATTCACTAAACAAATCATAAAAGACCAGAAACCTGGGGGTAGGGGGAGAAAAGGAAAGGAAAAAATATATATGATCAGGCTGGTGAATAGAACAGAGCCACATGCCTGATTTTGGCTGTATTTTGGTTTATTAGAAGAAACTGCTTCCCAAAGTTTTAAAAAAGAAAAACCCATATATGTACAAAAATGAGGGTAAAAACGATAAAGGGATGGAATATGACTGTAAAGATGAAAATTTAAAAAGATTTTTAAAAAGAAATTGATAAGAAGTTGGTTGAAAAAAGAAAGAAAATAAAAGAAACAAGGAGAGAATGTGATCAGGCAGGAGACTAAAACAATGTCATGCACTAGATTTAGGGTATATTTTGTTCCATTAGAAGAAACTGTATCCCAAAATTTTAAAGAAAGAAAAACTTGTGCACATGCACACACACACACACACACACACACACACACACACACAGAAAAATAAAGCTAAATACAATGAAGGGATAGAATGACTATAAAAATGGAAACTAAAAAAAAAATAAAAAGGAATTGATAAGATTTATGTTAAAATAAGAAAAAGGAAAATTAAAAAAAAAAAAACAGAAAAAAATAAAGAAAATTTAAAAAATTAAGTTTGAAAGACTAAAGAATCATGAGGAAAAAGCCATGAATTCTTTGTGCTGTATTCCTCTAGTGCTAGTGTTTTGCTGTTCTCTTTGATCAGTAAACTTGGTTTTGGCTGGATGTTCTTGCTGACCTTCCGGGGAAGGGGCCTGTTGGCAGTGAATCTCAAATGTCTTTGCTTAAGGTGGAATTGCACTGCCCTTGCCAGGGACCAGGCTAAGTAATCTGCTTGGGTTTGCTCTTGGTAGCTTTTGTTCGCTGAATGCTTTCTGTACAACTTTGGAGGATGAGAATCAAAATGGTGGCCTATCTGGCAATCTCCAGCCCAGAGGAGCTGAGAGCTCAGGACCCAGCTCCTCTGTGTGTGCTCAGAGAAAAGCAGTCAATCCCTTCTGTCTCCCTGGTCTCTGGCTGCAGTAGGAACTCTCCCAGCCTGGGACAAAGCTCTTCTATCTCTGGCACACAGCCCTGTTGGGAGTCTCCAAACCCATCTGATTCCTGCAGTGTACTCCCGTGCTGCTCCTTCCAGTGAAGGAAGCAGGGGCTTTCCCTGGATCTGCCACTTGTGGGGTCTCTGCTCAAAGAGTAGTGGTCCAACTTTGCCTCAGATCACAGTTTAAGGTAACCCTAAGCTGAGAGCCCCTCCTTGGCTCCATCTTTCAGCCACTCTGATACCTGGAAGATCTGCTGCACTCAGGCACCCCTGGTCTTTCTGTGACCCCAAGGGTCCTGAGACAACACTATCCCTGCAAGTATTCCACCCCCGCTTAGACACTGGAGGGACTTCCCTCCACAGAACAGACTTCTAAAATTTCCAATTTTGTGTTCTGCTGCTCTACCACTTGCTGGGAGCCAGCCCCTCCCCCCGTGGTGTTTCTTCCCATGTGTCACCTCAGATTCACTTTTCCGTGCACGTCCTATCTTCCAGAAAGTGGTCACTTTTCTGTTCATAGAATTGCTGATATTCTTTTCTTCTATCTCCTGTTGAGTTTGTAGGTGTTCAGAATGCTTTGATAACTAGCTAAATTCCTGACACCAGACAAAATTTAGGTCTCCTACTTCTCCTCCTGTGTGTGTGTGTGTGTGTGTGTGTGTGTGTGCACAAGCCCTACTAATTACACTTTAAACCTACATGCTGAAAATAGGTGTTTATTATCAAGTTGAGTTTTTATATACTCTTTTCTGATATATTTATAATGATGTTTTCTATTGATAACTATGTGTGCAAGAATGTTACAGAAACTGCAGTTTTTCCCTTTGAGCAAAGAGAATAGGAATGACCAAGTAACAAAGCAGCAACAACAAACAATAATAATCAGTATGTTGGTATCATGACAACTAGTGAAATCAAACAATATGCAAACATAAACACACATGCATGCACTTGGGGCATTTTAAGGACTATTTTTATTTTTATTATTTTGAAATATGTAGTTTAGGATAAAAGCCAGTATGATGTCAACAGCAATAGTGAAACTAAGAATTTCTGAAATCATTAGAAATTGTACTTCTTTACCAAAATAAATTTCTATGATCAGTTCTAGAGTTTCTCTTTCTCTTAAACTATTTTGGGTGTTTAGGGGCACCTGGATGACTCAGTAGGTTAAAGCCTCTGCCTTCGGCTGGGGTCATGGTCCCAAGGTCCTGGGATCGAGCCCCGCGTCAGGCTCTCTGCTCAGTGGGGAGCCTCCTTCCTCTTCTCTCTTTCTGCCTGCCTCTCTGCCTGCTTGTGATCTCTGTCTGTCAAATAAATAAATAAAATCTTTAAAAAAATACTATTTGGGGTGTTTAAAAAATAGATTTATCATTTTGTAAACTGCTTGACTCATTTTTAACTTTATAAAAGACATCATATGTTATAACAGCATAATTTTGTTATGCTGTTTGGGATACAATTGGCAGTTAATATTAAAAATAGGGGTATGGGTGTGTCTGAATGTCTCGGATGGGCATCCAACTCATGCGATTCAGGTCATGATCTCAAGGTCCTGGGATTAAATCCATTTTCAGACTTTGTGCTCAGCAGGGAATCTGCTTGAGGGTTTCTCTCCCTCTCCTCCTCCCCCACTTGCACTCTCTCTCTTTCTCAAATAAATCTTAAAAAAAAAAAGAATATGGATATGTAAAGAAGTGAATTTGAGAAAATTCAAATGGATTTACTCAATATAGCATAATGTCTTTCTAAGTTACAATTTTTTAAAAAAAAATTTACACTACTGAATTTAAAAACTACATGCATATTTATTTCTTTAACAATGCTGGCTTCAATTCAATTCATCAATTATTTATTGAGTGTAATGTGTTTGCCTAGCTATTGAAAAATGTAAAAAAGATGGGAAAGACAGATTTCTCACCTGGTGAAGCAGTAAGTCTAATACTGACAAAAGTTCTACACTGAACACATATAAAAAAAGAGTAAGATAAAAGCCATATAAGGATCACAGAGTGCCATGGAATTTCAAAAATGTAGAAAATATATATGACCTGAAGGTTGAGAGCAAGATTTAGTGAGATGTTATTTGGAAAGGTGTCTTGAAGGGTGTCGGTGAATATTACATACGGAAACAGAAAAAAAAATCATTTAGATAGCTAAGATATACAGTTTTAATCCTTCTACAAAATAAAAAGCAAGTAAAACAGAAAAAGAGAGATAATTTAATAGTATGCTGAATACTCTTGCTACTCAACAGGAATGTGTCAGAGCATAGATTTTTGAAATAAATCAACTCTAAATTGATCTCTCCATTTCTGAGTGAACCCACTCTAAAATTCTATCTTGTACATGTATTCCTTATTTTATGCTAAACATTATTTTCTTAATACCACAGCTATATGTACAAATTTCAATCAGAACTATAAACACAGAACCATGTATACTGAGTTTAATGTATGATTTTTAATGGCCACTTTGATCACACAGGGTTTTAGTGTTATTTGCTGAACCTAATGCACACACAACATGCAACTCCAATGTAAAGTTATAAAGTCAGGAGTGGGTGCAGAAACAATAATAAGGCAGTTCGAAGTCAGTTCATGTAATGTTGACTGCTAATTCATGAGATGTCTCTTAATCATAAACAATGGAGAGCCATTAAAAGATTTTGAGAGAGTATGTGCTCAGGTAAGTTATGAGGTAAGAGGGAGCCAAAGCTATGTGTAGAACATATTAAAGGGGAATTATTGTCGGGGGCAAACACAATAGGTCACACAGTGGTCTGAGTGACAGATAATTCAGGTTTACCATATGTTATGATATGTGAGTGGAAAGAGCAGAATGAGTGACAGTAGAGAAATTGTAGATATAGCATCAGTAGGACCTAAAAAATGATGACATGTTAGAATGTCAAAATGCACTTTCTGCTTTATTTTTTTAAAGATTTTTATTTGTTTATTTGATAGACAGAGATCACAAGTAGGCAGAGAGGCAGACAGAGAGAGAGAGGAGGAAGCAGGCTCCCCGCTGAGCAGAGACCCCCCCCCCCATGCGGGGCTTGATCCCAGGACCCTGGGATCATGACCTGAGCAGAAGGCAGAGGTGCTTTCTGCTTTAAATCCAAATGTTTAGCGGGTTGAAGATGTTTTTATTTTTATTTTTTAAAAAAGATGTTTTATTTATTTATTTGACAGACAGAGATCACAAGTAGGCAGAGAGGCAGGAAGAGAGAGATGGGGGAGCAGGTTCCCTGCTGAGCAGACAGCCTGATGTGGGGTTTGATCCCAGACTCTAGGATCAAGACCTGAGCCAAAGGCAGAGACTTTAACCCACTGAGCCACCCAGGCACCCCTTGAAGATGTTTTTAAAACAAACAGAGAAATACGGAAAAATTTTTGGCTTCAGAGAAAAAGTGAGATGTTCAGCATAGCATTGAGAAAAAAAAAAAATGAGTTTGAAGGTTGGGTTGAATTCCAGTGATAGGAATTTGGTAAACATTTACCTGGGAGTGAAGGTTGAAACTTTGGGAACAAAAGAAAATTCTATGGATACCTTGCAGAAAGATGAGAAGGAGCAAAACAAAGAAATTAAGAGAAAAATCTACACAATGTCTGAAACACATTATGCATTTAACAAGTCTTCCCCCACCCCCTTAGGTTTATGGGACAGACAATGAAAAGTGAAATTAAAAAAAAAAAAAAGAAAAAGAATCTAGATGGTGAATGAATAGAGTACAATCCAAGAGAGTTTATAAGGAAAGATTTCAGAGAGGGCATGTGTTGCAGAGAAAGGTCAAATCTTATAGAAAAAGAAGTCAAAATATAGTAATAATGGTCAATGTTATCATTCATCAAACTCATATTGTGTTCCAGTCACTGAATGTATGTCCTATTTATGATGATGATATCAACTATGATATCAATGTAATTATTATCTCAATTTTCAGATTAGAAAATTGAAACTTAGGGGCACCTGGGTGGCTTAGTGGGTTAAGTCTCTGCCTTCAGCTCAGGTCGTGATCTCAGAGTCCTGAGATCAAGGCCCACATTGGGCTCTCTGCTCAGCAAGGAGCCTGCTTCCTGCTCTCTCTCTGCATGCTTACTTGTGATATCTGTCAAATAAATAAATCAAATCTTAAAAAAAAAAGAAAATTGAAACTTAGAGATGTTTGCTAATTTTCTGAACTCACATAGTTATTATCCCTGATGACCACCAAAACAGCAATTTCCATCTAAGGTAGAGATAAACACATCAGTGGTTTCCAGGGGTTGGGGGAAAGGGGATGTGGATAGGCAGAGCACAGAGATATTTAGGGCAATGAAATCACTCTGTATGACACTATGGTGGCACATCGTACATCATTACACATTTGTCCAAATCCATAGTTTGTATAATACCAAGAGTAAATTTTAATGTAAATTATGGACTTTGGGTGATATGTCAAAGTAGGAATGTAAGTTCATCAACTGCAATAAGTCATTCTGTTGTGGAATGCTGATAGTAAAGGAAGTTGTGTGTATAGCGGTAACAGGGGCTATATGGGAACTCTGTTCTTTCCTCTCACTTTTGTTATGAACCTAAAACTGTTCTAAAAATTAAGTGTACTAAAAAAAAAAAAAAGGCTTTCACAAAAACTTAATTGTGCAGTATATTCCTTGTCATTCAGTTCTAAATACTTAAATGTATATATTAGGATATCTTTATTAATCTTGATTATTTTGAATTATGATTTTAATTTTCAAATTCATGGTCTTCTGTTTTTTTGTTTGTTTGTTTGTTTGAGAAAAAGTGAGACAGAGAGACCAGGAGTGAGGGTAGGGGCAGAGGAAGAGGGAGAACCAGATTCTCCACTGAGCAGGGAGCCTGACATAGGACTCAAATTCAAGTCCTTGGAATCATGACCTGAGCCAAAGGTGGGCACTTAGCCAACTAAGCCACACAATTACCCTGTCTTTCTAATTTTTTTGATGCTGAATTCTAATTTGACTTTTGTGTATGGAGAATGCTTTCTGTACATTGTCAACTATTTGGTGTACAGGTAAGGCTATCTACATACTTTTAGAGTTAAGCTTATTGAATGCATTATTCCAATCTTTAAAGAATATAATATAAATGAATATCTTGTACACATCACTCCACCATGCATTATTTGTAGGATAAGGCTTTAGAGGTGGAATTGTGAAAGTGTATTCACATTTTAAACTTAGATACATATTGCCAAATGGCCTTCCTTATAGTTTCATCAATATATAGTGACATCAGTGTCTGCTTCATTTACTCTCACCAACATAGGGTATTATTGGTTTTGTTAATAATCACCAATCTGATATTGAAAAAAAAAAAGTAATTCCACTAAATATTTGACTTTCTAGCTTAAGTGCCTTAGTATGGAAGTGATATAATCCATTAGTCCATAAAACTAGTCACCTGTTCTGAATATAACTGCAAGAGAGTTGAGAGATAGAGGAAAGCATAAGGATGATTGATGAGTATTGTCTTTTCTACATATTGTTAAAAATACATATTTAAATTTTTAATGTAAATATAGGTGTCTTAAAGTCTTAGAGCAGTTTTAACCTTTAATAAATTTAAAAATATAAATGTTACAAGCATAAATATTATTTGAAAGTTTATCTAAATTTGCTATACTTTTATAAATTGGGTCTTAGTTACATGTAATTTTGTTAATTTAGAGTATAACACTTAATGTTATTATTTTTTGTTTCAGTTTCACTAGTTGAAGATGGCAAACTACTATAAACTACTAGAAACAAACTTAAACATTCATTATTCAAGATTCACAAAACTAACAACATGTTAAATATAAATAATTGAAGTTTCAGATGATGTCTTTGGTTCTTTGGTGTTATAGCATTTATACTTCTGAAGTTATTAAAGGTTAAAAAATGACTAAGAGTTTGGGACATTGCATACAAATGTGCAAAGTTATGAATTTTTCCTTTTAGCAATTCTTTATTTATATTCCATATGTTCTACTATGTACAAATCTTTATTTTCTAAACTTTCTACAATTTAAGTTTTATTGTCTCTAGAATTAAGATATTGAGTGTTTTTATTATTAAAGTTCCAAATGCAGGGATGGTATTACTCTTCAAAATTATTAGTTTTATTATACTATGATCAGGTGATTTTGTCTGCATCATTTCTACTTCTTGGAATTTATTGAGTTGTTTGTGACAATAGTTATTAAAAAAATATATCATAAGCCTGTAAAAGAAGGTTCATCTTTTTTGACTTCTAAGAATTGAACTATATTTTTATTAATTTGTTCTAAGCATTAATTCTTTAGATCTACATTCTTGCTTATTTTTCATCCATTTGATTTTTTATGGGCTATGGTAAATGAGTAAAATTTTATTCTTCTAATATAGTTTTCTTATTATGGTTCCTATATTTTTTGCTATATAGAAGTCAATAGCATATTATTTAATGTAAGATATTCAGACTTCAAAATCTTTATTGAAGATTGCATTTTTATCATTAAACTCTGGTTGGTTTTGTTGTAGTTGTTAATCTCAACAATATTTTATTTTGGTCCCTAAACTTCTCTTTCTCATTTTCTCACCAAATCCTATTTTGCTATTACTTAATAATTTTCTTAGTGAGGCTTTGTATGGAAAAATCCCATGTACTTTGTATGACTAAATTATCTGGAATAATATTTTACCCGGAATATTTACCAAGAATATTAGCCTGAAAGTGTTTTTCCCTCAGCTTCTTATACTCCATTTTCTTGTGGCATTTCTTATAATCTTCTTAGATAATCTGATTTTCTTTCTGGTAGTTTCAGTATCTGATGATCTGCAATTTCAAAATGACTTATAGAGGGTTTGGGTTAATTTCATTAATTTTACCCAAAAGTCTGAATGTATTTTTTTTAAATTATCATATATTGTATTATTTGTTTCAGGGGTGCAGGTCTATGATTCATCAGTCAGTCTTATGCAATTCACAGTGCTTACCATAACATATACCCTCCCCAATGTCCATCTCCCAGCTAACCCATTCCTACTACTCCCCGCTATTCCAGCAGCCCTCAGTTTGTTTCCTGAGATTGTGTCTTATGGTTTGTCTCCCTCTCTGGTTTCATCCTGCTTCATTTTTTCCTCTCTCTCTCCCCCTATTTTCCTCTGCCTTGTTTCACAAATCACTCATATCAGTAAGATCATTTGATAATTGTCTTTCTCTGATTGACTTATTTCGCTTAGCATAATAGCCTCTAGTTCCATCCACACCATTGCAAATGGCAAGATTTCAATTTTTGATGGCTAGTATATATATATATATATATATATATATATATATATATATATATATATCCCCCACATAGTCTTTATCCATTCATCTGTCAATGGATATCTGGGCTCTTTCCATAGTTTGGCTATTATGGACATTCTTGCTATTGGCATTGGGGTACAGTTGCCCCTTCAAATCACGTTTGTATCATTGGGGTAAATACCCAGTAGTGCAATTACTTGGTCGTAGGGTAGCTCTACTTTCAACTTTTTAAGGAAACTTTATACTGTTTTCCAGAGTGGCTGCACCAACTTGCATTCCCAACAACAGGGTAGGAGGGGTCCCCTTTCTCCTCATCCTCGCCAACATCTGGCATTTCCTGACTTTAGCCATTCTGACTGGTGTGAGGTGGTATCTCCTTGTGGTTTTGATTTGTATTTCCCTGATGCCAAGTGATATTAAGCACTTTTTCAGGTGTCTGTTGGCCATCTAGATGTTTTCTTTGAAGAAATGTCTGTTCATGTCCTCTGCCCATTTCTTGATTGGATTATTTGTTCATTGGATGTTGATTTTGATAAGTTCTTTATATAGATTTTGGATACTAGCCCTTTATCAGATATGTCATTTGCAAATATCTTCTCCCATTCTGTTGGTTGTCTTTGTTTTGTTTACTGTTTCCTTTGCTGTGCAAAATCTTTTGATCTTGATGAAGTTCTAATAGTTCACTTTTGTCTTTGCTTCCATTGACTTTGACAATGTGTCTAGGAAGAAGTTGTTGCAACTGAGGTCAAAGAGGTTGCTGCCAGTATCCTCCTCAAGAATTTTGAAGGATTCCTGCCTCACATTGAGGTCTTTCATCCATTTTGAGTCTGTATTTATGCATGATGTAAGAAAATGGTCCAGTTTTGTTCTGCATGTTGTTGCTGTCCAATTTTCCCAACACCACTTTTTGAAGAGACTGTCATTTTTCCATTAACATTCTTTCTTGCTTGGTCAAAGATTATTTGACCATAGAGTTGAGAGTCTTTTTCTGGGATCTCTATTCTGTTCCACTGATCTATGTGTCTCGTTTTGTGCCAGTACCATACTGTTTTGATTATTACAGCTTTGCAGTAGAGCTTCAAGTCTAGAATTATGATACCACCAGTTTTGCTTTTCTTTTTTAACATTCCTCTGGTTATTCAGGGTCTTTTCTGGTTCCATACAAATTTCAGGATTATTTGTTCCATTTCTGTGAAAAAAATTGATGGTATTTTGATAGGGATTGCATTAAATGTATAGATTGCTAGAGGTAGCATAGATATTTTCACAATATTTGTTCTTCCAGTCTGTGAGTGTGGAACATTTTTCCACTTCTTTGTGTCTTCCTCAATTTCTTTCATGAGTATTCTATAGTTTTCTGAGTACAGATTCTTTGCCTCTTTGGTTAGGTTTATTCCTAGGTATTTTGTGGTTTTGAGTGCAATTGTAAATGGGATTGACTCCTTAATCTCTCTTTCTTCTGTCTTGCTGTTGGTGTATAGAAATACAACTGATTTCTGTGCATTGATTTTATATCCTGACACTTTACTGAATTCCTGTATGAGTTCTAGCAGTTTTGGAATGGAATCTTTTGGCATTTTCCACATAAAGTATCAGACCATCTGCAAAGAGTGAGAATTTGACTTCTTCTTTGCCAAATTGGGTGTCTTTTATTTCTTTTTGTTCACTGATTGCTGAGGCTAGGACTTCTAGTGTTATGTTGAATAGCAGTGGTGATGGTAGACATCCCTACTATATTCCTGATCTTAGGGGAAAAGGTCTCCATTTTTCCCCATTGAGAATGATACTCACTGTGGGTTTTTCATAAATGGCTTTTATGATATTGAGGTATATACCCTCTCTCCCTATACTGTGAAGATTAATTGAGAGAGAATGTTGTACTTTGTCAAATGCTTTTAATGCATCTACTGAGAGTATCATATAAAAGAAATCAACAATCATAAGAATATATTATGAGTAACTATATGCCAACAAATTAGACAATCTGGAAGAAATGGATGCATTCCTAGAGATGTATAAACTATAATACTGAACCAGGAAGAAAGAGTGTATCTGAACAGACCCATAACTAACAAGGAAATTGAAGCAGTAATAAAAAAATTTCCTAAGAAAGAAGATTCCAGGGCCAGATGGCTTTTCGGGGAAATTCTACTAAACATTTAAAGAAGAATTAATACCAATTCTTCTGAAACTGTTCCAAAAAATACAAATGGAAGGAAAACTTCCAAACTCATTTTATGATGCCAGCAATCCCTTGATTCCGAAACCAGACAAAGACCCCATCAAAAAGGTGAATTATATACCAATATCCTGATGAACATGGACTCAGAAATTCTCACCAAAATACTAGCCAATAGAATCCAACAGTACATTAAATGGATTACTCACCCTGACCAAGTGGGATTTATTCCTGGGCTGCAAGGTTGATTCAACATTAGCAAATCAATCAATGTGATACACCACTTTAATAAAAGAATGAATTTTCTTATTTATGAGGTATCAAGTTCCTCCATTTAGGGAAATCTTAGCTTTTTCAGTCAGTTATGCTGTGTGTTTGTGTGTGTGTGTGTGTGTGTGTGTGTGTGTGTGTGTGTGTGTTGTGTTTCTTTCTGTTAATACCTATATTCCCTCATGGAATTTCTTGGAGTATCTGCTGTAGCCTTCCAACATAGATCTTAACTGCTCTTTTTTATTTCTCTTCTTTTTTTCCATGATGTTTCTGAATAAACTGTATATTATTATTTTCAAATTTGTTTTCTCTGTGTCCAGCCTAGAGTTTATTTAAAATTCTATGTTGATGTATTTCATTCTCAAGTCTAATTTTATCATTTCCACCATTTTCAATTATAATTTTCTGCTCATATCTATATATCTATATATGGATATGGATATCTATATCTATATATAGCTCATATCTATATATCTATATATGGATATGGATATCTATATCTATATCTATCTATCTATCTATCTATATATATATATATATGGATGTATATATTCTTGTTCAATTTAGGGATATTATTTTCCATTTTTTATCTTTGAGGATCCCAAACATACTTACTTTAATTCTTTTTTTTTAGATCTGTCATTTAAACATCTAATTTTCACTTAATCTTGAGTAAATTCATTTTATGATTGATTTTTGATGGCTTGTTTTACTAGAGATGGTTATCTTCATGGATTTTAGAAATTTCTTTTCAATCTCATCTTGGATAGGAGTTTTCAATTTTCTTTCTGACTTTATGTGTTTATTCATCACTGTATACAGGTATTGCTGCTTCTACTTCAGTCCACTCCCTCACTACCCCCACTCTTGGTTCAAAAATACGTCCTGTATTTGTCTTATCACTTTCAGTCTTTAAGCTAGCCAGAGGCTTGACATGATTGCCATGCCTACGTTCTCCAATCTCTCTAGGCACACTACTTCATTGAAGTAACCTAGGAAGCAACCAGCAGTAATCCCCCCCCTTTTTTTAATTTAATTTAATTTTTTCAGTGTTCCAAGATTGTTTATGCACCACATCTAGTGCTCCATGCAATACATGTCCTTTTTAATCCCCTCTTTTTAAGAGCAAAGGAGTCCAATTCCAGTTTCTGATTTTCAGCAGTGTGTCTGGTTCCAGTCCCCAGCTTCATGTGGGATAGCTTTATTTCCCATTAAACGTAAGATCTGAACACCTGTTCATCTCTACTGGTCTCCAAATCTAATTGAATCAGGCATCCAGATTCAACCCAGCTCACCATTTGTTACTCCATTTACTTCAGTTCATCAGAGATATTTGTTGGTCAATATGACCATATCTCTCTCATTTTCTCCTGTTATATTCTATCACCATCTTTGTGTGTTTTTCACAGCAGAGAAAGGATTCAAAGTGTGAATTTAAAATTCAACCTTTATGAATTTTTTCTTATGCCTTTTTAATGACATTAGACTAATTCATTGTGTGAATGCACTTAAGTATTAAGTAGTTCCCCTAAACATGGACAATGAATTATTTCTACTTTGGGGGCCTTTAAAACAGAATGTTGCACTGAAAATCTTTTTATAGATAACTTCATATACTCCTGCTGTTCTTTACATGAATTTCTAGAAGTGAAAAGTTTGGGCCAAATTTATATTCTTACCAGCAGGTGGAGGGCTTCTTTTCCCCTAATATTTCCATCATTATATAATATCAATATTATTTTCTTTTGTCCAATATAAAGAATGTATCTGTGAGTTTCTTTTCCATAAGAGGTAGACAAGAAATTTCTCTCCCTGATTCCTCATCAATAATATAACTGCATTTTGTTGGTTGGGAGTAAGGGACCAGGTATGAGAGCGTATAGTTTTTTGGTCAAAGATAGGTCCTTTGAAATTAGAAGCTCTTAAATATTTATTTTAATTAATTAATTAATTAGCTCCTAAATATCAATGATTATATTATAATTTTAATTTAGGTCACATTCTATTCTTTGTAGGAATAAAGTAACTTATTAACATGCCTACATTTTTACTCTGATAGATAGCAATTTACATGTAAAGGAAAAGCCATTGTGACCATCTAAAATAAACTGATTACCCTGAAAACTTAAAAATGTTTAAGTTAGCATTTGGAAGTCTTTGAAAAATAAATATGAACACTGAATACAGCATCTTGAGTAGTTTAAAGGTTTTTTAGCTTTTAAGGCTAATAATTTAAAGTAAATTTTAAAATCAAAAATATTATAGACATGTACATATATTTAATCCAATATTTATATTTATGGTTCTCTTTAATATCTGAAATATTCATAAATATGCATATGTAATTATGAGTTATGACTCCTCAAATATTTGATATGTTGTGGTTTACTATATTGAAGCCACAGATCAAATCGGAATCAGACTGATGGTTAAATTATTATCTTTCACATTTTGCACTTATTTATTTATTTATTTATTTATTTATTTGACAGAGAAAGAGAGGGAGTACAAGCGGGGGAGTGGCAGGCAAAGGGAGATAGAGAAGCAGGATCCCCACTGAGCAAGGAGCCCAAGGTTAGTCTTGATCCCAGGACCCCGACCGAGATCTTGACCTGAACCAAAGCCAGATGTTTATCCAACTGCGTCACCCAGTTGCCCCAATTTTTAATTTTTATTTATTTATTATTTGTGTGTGTGTGTATGAGAGAGAGAGAGAGAGAGAGCACTTAAAGTCTCCTCTTTTAGCAAATTTCAGTTGCATAATATGGTATTATCAACTATAGTCACCATGTGATACTGTATTTCCCTTTGATAATGCAACATAAATTTTATTTCACTTCTGATTTTTTACATTAAGTTTTGATTAACCTGATGATTACTTGATATATACATGTGATGTTTCATTAAAAACATTATTAAATGGATAATCCAAATCCCAATCAATACACATAAAATTGTCTCTCAGAATCCAATTCTCCAAAGATACCCAGTGTATGGAGTCAAAGTACACTACCCACAAATATGCTACTTTTACATAAGTATTATTTTGAGCTGAAAGTATTTGAAGTTCAAAAGATGTAGAAAGAAGCCTTCCTATAGCTTCCCTTATATGACTATAAGCATAAAACTTCTGAAAAATGAGGACTTCCATAAATCCTTTTCTAGGGAAATTTTATGGCCATGAAGAAAATAAAAAATCAGTGCCTAGATGGACCTGCACACATTTTATTAACTAGCCCTTAGCTTCCATTAGTTCTTGGATATATTCATCTACCTACAACTTCCCATCCCTACAAACTTGAAGTTCTTTTCTGTTCTTTGGTCACCTTTCCACAAATTTACTATTTGCTAAGATTCTATATAAGCCCAAGTTCTAACCAGCCCCTGGAGTTACTCATCACTGAGTTTTCCCACAGGCGTGTATGATGCATGTATATATAAACTTGCTTTTTCTTCCTTTTTTTTTAAAACTAAACTATCTATTGTATGTCTAATTTTAAGGGCCCCAGTCAATGAATCTGATGTGGGTATAGAAAAATTTTTTTCCTCCCTTCATTATTATTTGACATGATATTATCTATTAAATTTTAATCAGTATAGTATGTTCCAAAAAGATAATTTCTAAATTTAAAGTAACATTTTAAAATCAATAACCCCAAAACTAAGACACTTAATGTAACAATTGAAAAGAGTCACATAATTGTGAAAACTATTATTGCAAAAGTAACCATTTTGAAAACATAAAGAATGATCCTCAGGAGTGTTTATTTCTCTATGCCTATGTTAGTTTATATTTATCTCTTTATTTCTTAGTCAAATGCTTAATTGTAACCTGGAAGTGCGTCCAAATAAAAAAACACAATTTATTTTTATATCTTCAGATGCCCATGGGCCATGTGGTTTTCCAGTGTGTTTGCTTATCATAGCTGTGACAACTTTTCATTTCTATGTTTTGGTTGAAATACTTAATAAGGAGCAAAATGAATCACCAGATATTAGGCAAGTCAAAAAGCAATTTCACCTCATCCCAGAGATGATTCCATAATATATCCTGAAATCTATAGGGATTGTTTCCATGGGTTATTTGGTGAATGATATAACCCATTTCAAAAATCATACTACTATAGATATTGTAATATATTTTTTCTCTAAACTTCAACTCATCATGTGGCATTGAGAAAAAAATAAATAAGTTGGTTTATTATGTCAGATAGAACCTACTCTATGTAGAAAAACAAAATGGAACAGACATGATAATAGAATAACATCATAAAAAATAGAAGCCTCATGACTTTCAAAACAATTCAAAGGTTTGAATGACAGTCATCACCTTTATCTTAATGAAATCTAGCAACAGCATGATTAAATTTAAGAATCTACTGTACTTGAAAATAAATGTATATAATTCTGCCTTTTTGTTCCATTCATCTTCATGAAATTTTAGGGTGAGGATTTATCTGTGGAAGGAGGAATGTTGTCCATATGTTAAGCACAATTATCTCTTTCAGGAGTCTGAAATTCCAGACTCTGAATCTGGATTACACGGTTTCAAATCCCAATTCTGCCATGTGGCTCTTTTGACTTTTTTTAACTTGAGCATGTTAAAAACTCTTCTGGGCTTCAGTTTTTTTCACTGTGAATTAGGATGATGAAATGAGTTCATGGCAAAAACATTCCTTAGAGCTGTGTTGGGCCCATAGATAGTTCTCTGTAAGTATCAGCTAGTATTATTATCACACATATAATGAGAACAAACATACTAGAAACTCAAGAACCCTTTTTATGCAGGTAAGATATACATTGAAGTTGGGCCAAAGGATTTTACCTCTGGGAAGCCCAAGGTAGAAGCTGAACCAACATACCTGTACTCCGACAGGAAAACTTGGTTTTATGATCACACAGTCGTAACGTCCCATTGCAGCCTTTTTCATCGCTACCATCTTCACAATCTTTTTCCCCATCACAGCGCCACAGATTAGGAATGCAATTTCCATCAGGATGGCACTGAAATTCATTCCCGTTACAACCAGCAGGAGAACGAATCTCTTAAATTGAAATGAGGGAGGGAGAGGCAGAGGGGGAAGGATAGGAGAGAAATTATTATTTTACTTGATGATAATTTTTTTTCACTTTCTTTTTCTTTTCAGGCATTAGTATGCTGCCAGAGAGAATATATTTTCACTTTAGTTGTTTAATAGCTATAATACTGTCTGATATTTGCAAATTCATTTTAGAAATGTTAATGATTAGAGGAAAAGATGTTTCTTCCCTCCCACAGAATTCCTGAAAGTGTCACATACATTAGGAAAAAGGAAGATATGTAGATACTCTGTTGTGATTTGTATTAGAAACTCAAGAATGAGATCTTTAAAGGACTTTTTGCTATGGCATATAAAAGAGATTTCACACTCATTCTACACTAAATGTTAAGACGTTGGTTGGTTTTTTGACATTCCTTTAGGCAACTTCTTTCAGACTAGTAAGAGGTAAATAACCAAAAAATCATAAGGGCTTTCTGGTTAACAATACCTTTGAAGAACAATGTCCAAATTTTTGAAAAAGAACAAACAAAAAACTCCAGACAATAAGTAAATTCTTTAGGACATAAGATTTCAATTCTAGAATGAGAACAGACACTTTTAAGAATTTAATGAGGTACTACACATTCAATTTCAACTTATCAATTAATAATTCATAGAGTTTGAATTAATAGTATTCCTCAAAACCTCAAAAAATATAGGTTAAATTCTACAGGTTAAATTCTTGTGTAAGCAAGAATAAGGGAACATAATTATTAGGGATATGGATGCTTTACAGCGTATCACCTGAATATAGCTATCCTTAACAGTATTTTAAGTTTTTATTAATATCTAATATTATGAAATATCACATTAACCAGTACCTCCAAATTCTGTTATAAAATGGATTTTACTATGTATTTTTCTAAATAGAAGTTTCAATCTAATAAACTTGTTGAGTATTTCATACAGTTATATTCAACAATTTATCTACATTGCATCTATAATAGCAATTAATCTCATAATGACCAATTTGTAATAGTTTCAGGTGTGTTACCCACTACTTAAAGCTGGTTTAGTAGAAATCATGTGGTTATGAGTTATGATTAAATTTACTTGAGATCAAAGCTAACAATATCATTTATATCACCAAGGCAGTTACTTAATCTTTTTAGATCTCTGTGTGTTTACCTAGAAAGCAAAGAGTCTACAGGGTTGTTGTGAGGAATGAAGTGCATATCTGTAAATAATTATTTTAACTACAAAATTTTGTTATTTTTGCTGTTATTTTCTATGTTATAAATATTCATTTCTTGAATTTTTCTTAATTTAAAAACTTTCAAAAACTGTGTCAGGTGATACAATATCATGAAGATGCACAACGTAGACTTACTTCTACTTCTTAAGTATTTCTGGAACAATAACAACAGCAACAAAAATAAATAAAAGGAGTCCTACTGAAGTAGGAATAAAGAAGTTCATTGGATAGAATATACCTGTTCCAATTCACAGAAAATCTATAGGACTATTTTTTTTGTTTGCTTATAATATTCTTTATTAATACTAAAATTTAGAAGAAACCAAGATATTCTTCTATAGGGGAATGGGTAAATAAACTCTGGTACATCCAAACAATGGATTATCATATAGTGCTAAAATAAATGCACTATCAAGCCATGAAGAGAAGTGGAAGAACAGTAAATGCAAATTACTAACTGAAAGAAAGAAATCTACAAAGGCTATGTAAGATAGGACTACATAAGATACCACTACATAAGATTTGACTCCAACTATGACATTCTGGAAAGGGTAAAACTATGGAGATTGTGAGCGCCAGAGTGGTTCAGTCAGTTGAGCATCTGACTCTTGATTTTGATTCAGATCATGAATCTCAGAGTTGTGAGATTGATCCTGGCATTGGTCTGGGTGTGGAGCCTGCTTAAGATTCTCTCTCTTATAGGACTAATTTTTAAAAGTAACCACTGAAAAGAGCACTTCTACTCATCACACCCAACTTACAGCAAAGGCATTAAGTTTAGGATGGCTTCCTTCCAAAAAAGAGACTTTTTCTACTTTTCTAGTCATGCAAATCATTCTGACTTGGGTATATAGAGTCTTCATGATTAAACAAAATTCTTGTGGGGATCCCTGGGTGGCTCTGTTGATTAAACTTCTGCCTTCAGCTCAGATCACCATCCCAGAGTCATGGAATTGAGTCCTACATTGAGCTCCTTGCTCAGTGGGGAGTCTGCTTCTCCCTTTCCCTTTGTCACTCCCCCTACCTGTGCACAGTCTCTCTCTCTCTGACAAATAAAATCTAAAATAAATAAACAAAAATAAGTAAACAAAATACTTGCTTCCACACACACAATCAACAAAGATGGTGCAGTCTGTGCACATTCAGGAGATATATATGGAATGTGATACAGCGAACTCCCACTATATTTAATTTATTATCTGCAGAGTGTACTACTTAGCAGGACGGCCTAACTACCACAGTGGTAAAGAATGCTGGGACAGGTCTCATAAACAAGATATTGTGAAGTTTCAAACCTGGAGTCTTTTTAAATGTAATGTGAGAATCTTCTGTGATTTCAATATTCAGGAAGAAAAAGGAGACAAATCAAATGGAGTTCTAAGACCTAATCAGCTCTTAAAGTGATTCCATGGGGAGGAAGCCAGCTGTCATGCAACAGTGAAATGGCTGTTTTCTTTCACTGACTACTTAAACTTCCTTGAAAACAAAATACAAACTTTGGCTCAGCTGAATTTTATAACCTGTAATATGTGCTCAGCCAAACACGTATAAAAGTTGTATTTCAGGTAATTGTCACTCAGTGATTCCAAATACTTAATAATGGAAGGTACAGTCTATTGATTTTTCTATATTCTGTAAAATAAGAGTTGAAGACTGGCAGCTCATATATTGAATCTGTCCCTCAGTATGTTTAACTTGGCAAACATACTATTGACCTCTTAAAAATCTGAAGATTTCCTATAAAAATATCTAGATTTGGGGGGAGGAGTCAAGATGGCGGAAAAGTAGCAGCCTGAGACTACATCAGGTAGCAGGAGATCAGCTCGATAGCTTATCTAAACATTGCAAACACCTACAAATCCAACGGGAGAGCGAAGAGAAGAAGAACAGCAACTCTAGAAACAGAAAATCAACCACTTTCTGAAAGGTAGGACTGGCGGAGAAGTGAATCTAAAACGATGGGAAGATAGACCGCGGGGGGAGGGGCTGGCTCCCGGCAAGCGGCGGAGCAACGGAGCACAAAATCAGGACTTTTAAAAGTCTGTTCCACTGAGGGACATTGCTCCAGAGGCTAAACCAGGGTGAAGCCCACGTGGGGTCAGCGTGGCCCCAGGCCCCGCAGGGTCACAGAAGGATCGGGGGTATTGGAGTGTCACAGAACTTGCAGGTATTAGAACGGAGAAGCCGGCTGCAGAGACAGAGCCGAGGACTGAACTCTCAGCTCGGGGTTACCTTGAACTGGTCGCGGGCTGGGTGAGCTCGGAGCGCGGCTAGAGGCTGGGGATACGGGAGTGATTGGGTGCTGTCCTCTGGGAGCGCACTGAGGAGTGGGGCCCCGGGCTCTCGGCTCCTCTGGGCCGGAGACTGGGAGGCCGCCATTTTCATTCCCGTCCTCCAGAACTCTACGGAAAGCATTCAGGGAACAGAAGCTCCCAAAAGTGAACCCGAGCCGATTACTTAGTCCGGCCGCCGGTAAGGGCGGTGCAATCCTGCCTCGAGCAAAGACACTTGAGAGTCACTACAACAGGCCCCTCCCCCAGAAGATCAACAAAATATCCAGCCAGGACGAAGTTCATCTATGAAGCAGAAAGCAGGTTCAATTCCAAAGACAGCAGAGCAATTCCAGAGGAGGAGAAAGCAAAGCACGGAACTCATGGCTTTCTCCCCATGATTCTTTAGTCTTGCGGCTACTTCAATTTTTTTTTTCTTTTTTCTTTTTTCTTCTTCTGCTAAATTTTTTAAAACTTTTACCCTTTTCTTTTTTAACGTTTTTTGACTAGTTCATCTAAATATATATATTTTTTCTTTCTTTTTTATATTTTTTAATTTGTTTTATTTTTTTAATTTTTTCTTTTTTTTTTTTCTTTTTTTTTCAGAACCTGTTTTTATCCCCTTTCTCCCCCCCACAATTTGGGGTCTCTTCTGATTTGGTTACAGCGCATTTTTCTGGGGTCTTTGCCACCCTTTTAGTAGATTATTTGCTCCTTCATATCCTCTTATCTGGACAAAAAGACAAGGCGGAAAAAAATCACCACAAACAAAAGAACAAGAGACAGTACCGAAGGCTAGGGACCTAATCAACACAGACATTGGTAACATGTCAGATCAAGAGTTCAGAATGACGAGTCTGAACATTCTAGCCGGGCTCGAAAAAGGCATGGAAGATATTAGAGAAACCCTCTCTGGAGATATTAAAGCCCTTTCTGGAGAAATTAAAGAACTAAAATCTAACCAAGTTGAAATCAAAAAAGCTATTAATGAGGTGCAATCAAAAATGGAGGCTCTCACTGCTAGGATAAATGAGGCAGAAGAAAGAATTAGTGATATAGAAGACCAAATGACAGAGAATAAGGAAGCTGAGCAAAAGAGGGACAAACAGCTACTGGACCATGAGGGGAGAATTCGAGAGATAAGTGACACCATAAGACGAAACAACATTAGAATAATTGGGATTCCAGAAGAAGAAGAAACAGAGAGGGGAGCAGAAGGTCTATTGGAGAGAATCATTGGAGAGAATTTCCCTAATATGGCAAAGGGAACAAGCATTAAAATCCAGGAGATGCAGAGAACCCCCCTCAAAGTCAACAAGAATAGGCCCACACCCCGTCACCTAATAGTAAAATTTACAAGTCTTAGTGACAAAGAGAAAATCCTGAAAGCAGCCCGAGAAAAGAAGTCTGTAACATACAATGGTAAAAATATTAGATTGGCAGCAGACTTATCCACAGAGACCTGGCAGGACAGAAAGAGCTGGCATGATATATTCAGAGCACTAAACGAGAAAAACATGCAGCCAAGAATACTCTATCCAGCTAGGCTATCATTGAAAATAGAAGGAGAGATAAAAAGCTTCCAGGACAAACAAAAACTGAAAGAATTTGCAAATACCAAACCAGCTCTACAGGAAATATTGAAAGGGGTCCTCTAAGCAAAGAGAGAGCCTAAAAGTAGTAGATCAGAAAGGTACAGAGACAATATACAGTAACAGTCACCTTACAGGCTAATAATGGCACTAAATTCATATCTCTCAATAGTGACCCTGAATGTTAATGGGCTAAATGCCCCAATCAAAAGACACAGGGTATCAGAATGGATAAAAAAACAAAACCCATCAGTATGTTGCCTACAAGAAACTCATTTTAGACGCAAAGACCCCTCCAGATTTAAAGTGAGGGGGTGGAAAACAATTTACCATGCTAATGGGCATCCGAAGAAAGCTGGGGTGGCAATCCTTATATCAGATCAATTAGATTTTAAGCCAAAGACTATAATAAGAGATGAGGAAGGACACTATATCCTACTCAAAGGGTCTGTCCAACAAGAAGATCTAACAATTTTAAATATCTATGCCCCTAACGTGGGAGCAGCCAACTATATCAACCAATTAATAACAAAATCAAAGAAACACATCAATAATAATACAATAATAGTAGGGGACTTGAACACTCCCCTCACTGAAATGGACAGATCATCCAAGCAAAGGATCAACAAGGAAATAAAGGCCTTAAATGACACACTGGACCAGATGGACATCACAGATATATTCAGAACATTTCATCCCAAAGCAACAGAATACACATTCTTCTCTAGTGCACATGGAACCTTCTCCAGAATAGATCACATCCTGGGTCACAAATCAGGTCTCAACCGGTATCAAAAGATTAGGATTATTCCCTGCATATTTTCAGACCACAATGCTCTGAAGCTAGAACTCAATCACAAGAGGAAAGCTGGAAAGAACCCAAATACATGGAGACTAAACAGCATTCTTCTAAAGAATGAATGGGTGAACCAGGAAATTAAAGAAGAATTGAAAAAATTAATGGAAACAAATGATAATGAAAACACAATGGTTCAAAATCTGTGGGACACAGCAAAGGCAGTCCTGAGAGGAAAATATATAGCGGTACAAGCCTTTCTCAAGAAACAAGAAAGGTCTCAAGTACACAACCTAACCCTACGCATAAAGGAGCTGGACAAAGAACAAGAAAGAAACCCTAAACCCAGCAGGAGAAGAGAAATCATAAAGATCAGAGCAGAAATCAATGAAATAGAAACCAAAAAAACAATAGAACAAATCAATGAAACTAGGAGCTGGTTCTTTGAAAGAATCAATAAGATTGATAAACCCCTGGCCAGACTCATCAAAAAGAAAAGAGAAAGGACCCAAATAAATAAAATCATGAATGAAAGAGGAGAGATCACAACTAACACCAAAGAAATACAGACAATTATAAGAACATACTATGAGCAACTCTACGCCAACAAATTGGACAATCTGGAAGAAATGGATGCATTCCTAGAGACATATAAACTACCACAACTGAACCAGGAAGAAATAGAAAACCTGAACAGGCCCATAACCAGTAAGGAGATTGAAACAGTCATCAAAAATCTCCAAACAAACAAAAGCCCAGGGCCAGACGGCTTCCCAGGGGAATTCTACCAAACATTTAAAGAAGAACTCATTCCTATTCTCCTGAAACTGTTCCAAAAAATAGAAATGGAAGGAAAACTTCCAAACTCATTTTATGAGGCCAGCATCACCTTGATCCCAAAACCAGACAAGGATCCCACCAAAAAAGAGAACTACAGACCAATATCCTTGATGAACACAGACACAAAAATTCTCACCAAAATACTAGCCAATAGGATTCAACAGTACATTAAAAGGATTATTCACCACGATCAAGTGGGATTTATTCCAGGACTGCAGGGTTGGTTCAACATCCACAAATCAATCAATGTGATAGAACACATTAATAAAAGAAAGAACAAGAACCATATGATACTCTCAATATATGCTGAAAAAGCATTTGACAAAGTACAGCATCCCTTCCTGATCAAAACTCTTCAAAGTGTGGGGATAGAGGGCACATACCTCAATATTATCAAAGCCATCTATGAAAAACCCACCGCAAATATCATTCTCAATGGAGAAAAACTGAAAGCTTTTCCGTTAAGGTCAGGAACACGGCAGGGATGTCCATTATCACCACTGCTATTCAACATAGTACTAGAAGTCCTAGCCTCAGCAATCAGACAACAAAAAGAAATTAAAGGCATCCAAATTGGTAAAGAAGAAGCCAAACTATCACTCTTCGCAGATGATATGATACTATATGTGGAAAACCCAAAAGACTCCACTCCAAAACTGCTAGAACTTGTACAGGAATTCAGTAAAGTGTCAGGATATAAAATCAATGCACAGAAATCAGTTGCATTTCTGTACACCAACAACAAGACTGAAGAAAGAGAAATTAAGGAGTCAATCCCATTTACAATTGTACCCAAAACTATAAGATACCTAGGAATAAACCTAACCAAAGAGACTAAGAATCTATATGCAGAAAATTACAAAGTACTCATGAAAGAAATTGAGGAAGACACAAAGAAATGGAAAAATGTTCCATGCTCCTGGATTGGAAGAATAAATATTGTGAAAATGTCTATGCTACCTAAAGCAATCTACATATTTAATGCAATCCCTATCAAAATACCATCCATTTTTTTCAAAGAAATGGAACAAATAATCCTAAAATTTATATGGAACCAGAAAAGACCTGGAATAGCCAAAGGAATATTGAAAAAGAAAGCCAAAGTGGGTGGCATCACAATTCCGGACTTCAAGCTCTATTACAAAGCTGTCATCATCAAGACAGCATGGTACTGGCACAAAAACAGACACATAGACCAGTGGAACAGAATAGAGAGCCCAGAAATCGACCCTCAACTCTATGGTCAACTAATCTTCGACAAAGCAGGAAAGAATGTCCAATGGAAAAAAGACAGCCTCTTCAATAAATGGTGCTGGGAAAATTGGACAGCCACATGCAGAAAAATGAAATTGGACCACTTCCTTACACCACACACGAAAATAGACTCCAAATGGATGAAGGACCTCAATGTGAGAAAGGAATCCATCAAAATCCTTGAGGAGAACGCAGGCAGCAACCTCTTCGACCTCAGCCACAGCAACATCTTCCTAGGAACAACGGCAAAGGCAAGGGAAGCAAGGGCGAAAGTGAACTATTGGGATTTCATCAAGATCAAAAGCTTTTGCACAGCAAAGGAAACAGTTAACAAAACCAAAAGACAGCTGACAGAATGGGAGAAGATATTTGCAAACGACATATCAGATAAAGGGCTAGTATCCAAAATCTATAAGGAACTTAGCAAACTCAACACCCAAAGAACAAACAATCCAATCAAGAAATGGGCAGAGGACATGAACAGACATTTCTGCAAAGAAGACATCCAGATGGCCAACAGACACATGAAAAAGTGCTCCACGTCACTCGGCATCAGGGAAATACAAATCAAAACCACAATGAGATATCACCTCACACCAGTCAGAATGGCTAAAATTAACAAGTCAGGAAATGACAGATGCTGGAGAGGATGTGGAGAAAGGGGAACCCTCCTCCACTGTTGATGGGAATGCAAGCTGGTGCAACCACTCTGGAAAACAGCATGAGGTTCCTCAAAATGTTGAAAATAGAACTACCCTATGACCCAGCAATTGCACTACTGGGTATTTACCCTAAAGATACAAACATAGTGATCCGAAGGGGCACGTGTACCCGAATGTTTATAGCAGCAATGTCTACAATAGCCAAACTATGGAAAGAACCTAGATGTCCATCAACTGATGAATGGATAAGGAAGAAGTGGTATATATACACAATGGAATACTATGCAGCCATCAAAAGAAATGAAATCTTGCCATTTGCGACGACGTGGATGGAACTAGAGCGTATCATGCTTAGTGAAATAAGTCAATTGGAGAAAGACAACTATCATATGATCTCCCTGATATGAGGACATGGAGAAGCAACATGGGGGGGTAGGGGGATAGGAGAAGAATAAATGAAACAAGATGGGATTGGGAGGGAGACAAACCATAAATGACTCTTAATCTCACAAAAAAAACTGGGGGTTGCTGGAGGGAGGTGGGATTGGGAGAGGGGGAGCGGGCTATGGACATTGGGGAGGGGAGGCGAACCATAAGAGACTATGGACTCTGAAAAACAACCTGAGGGTTTTGAAGGGTCAGGGGTGGGAGGTTGGGGCAACCTGAGGGTTTTGAAGGGTCAGGGGTGGGAGGTTGGGGGAACAGGTGGTGGGTAATGGGGAGGGCACGTTTTGCATGGAGCACTGGGTGTTGTGCAAAAAGAATGAATACTGTTACACTGAAAAAAGAAATAAAATGGAAAAAAAAAATCTAGATTTTCCAATTCCTTGAAAAGAAGATTCTTGGGCTAGCATCCTTGCAAGGTAACAACTGCTATACTACATTACATGCATTAACATATGTATATGTACATATAATGTAAATAAAAATTATGTGTATTATATCCTATTTATTAAATATTAAAATAAATTAATATCCTATTTAATTTAATCCTATTAATATCCCATTATAATGAAGGGATGGAGATACACATTTTCATTATATTTTCCTTAGTGGATTTTTTTCCTTGGGGGAGGTGGACAGTAGGTCAAAACTACATTTTCTTTTGCTTTTGAATCTACTTCTGGAAAGCTGTAGGGAAAATTTGGTTTTACTTTTGCTTCAATATTAGTAATAATTTTACTCTCTTGTGCAAATTTGTATTCCTTCTTTGTAAATCCACCTTATGGATATTCATGAATAATCCTGAAATTCATCACGCTTCTCTCTTTATCTTTCCAGGTTATTGTTTAGATTATTTCTGGAAATAATAAGCATGTTAACCAAATAAAGAACAGGTCAGTTATATGTAAGGAAATTTTGAGAAGAAATAACATATTTTACATTTAAAAGTACCTTTATTGAGGAAACACTTTATTAGGAATTAGGAATGGTATATTCCAAATCTAATAGTATTTTCTATTCCTCCTCCCATCCTTTATTTTTTCAGGTACTATGTTGCCTCAAAAATATCAATAATAATGACAAGATGGGATTGGGAGGGAGACAAACCATAAATGACTCTTAATCCCACAAAACAAACTGGGGGTTGCTGGAGGGAGGTGGGATTGGGAGAGGGGGAGGGGGCTATGGACATTGGGGAGGGGAGGCGAACCATAAGAGACTATGGACTCTGAAAAACAACCTGAGGGTCAGGGGTGGGAGGTTGGGGGAACAGGTGGTGGGTAATAGGGAGGGCACGTTTTGCATGGAGCACTGGGTGTTGTGCAAAAACAATGAATACTGTTACGCTGAAAAAAATAAATAAAATCGAAAAAAAATCAATAATAATGAAAGGAATTCTACATTTAACTACTTAGGTCAAAATAATGCTTCGGCTCTTTTAAACATATTTTGAATTTGGTTTCAAAGATCTAGTTCTTTAAAGTCGTGTTAGATCATTAACCCAATGACCTAATGGGAAATTCTCAAAGAGATTTATGTGAACTCAGACATACAACCTGATTCAAAAAAGAGACTTGTAAAAGGTAAACTGCTGCTTCAGGAGAGGGGGTCTTCTGTGATCTAGCAGTATGGAGACTTCACATGTAAAATCCCAGCCTTTTAGCTCAATGTTACTTACTGATGGAAATAAATTGTGGCTACACAGATCAAGGTAGCATTGATGAAAGGGAGAGTATGCTGCTATTGTCTGAGGTGTTTTGTTTTTTTTTTAATAATTCCATTTGCATTTTCTTTGCTTCACTTGGTATTGTTTGGTTTGCCTATTTGTACTTCATAAGTGAATCTACTCATTTGTTTTCTTATTCTAAACAAACATTTATCTTATAAATCTAAATACAAATGTGATATTTCCCTGAAGCTTTTCTTTTCTTCTTCCTAAACTACTCATGTCTAAACCTCTATGGATTGGTATACTATTAATTGACACCACAATCAACCGGATCATAACAAGTTTAAAATGAGAGTCTAGTCTGAAGAAGGAAATACAACAACACCATTATAAATTAAAATCTTAATGATAAAATAATTCTTTTAAATAATGCTTACATACATGTCACTAATGTATCCCTTCTGGATCTAGTTATATTATTCCCCCAAACCTGGACTCTCTTCCTGTTTATACTTCATCTATTAATGTCCATAATTTTCTTTAAGAATCAATTAAAATAAAACAATTATAAAATAAAACAATTTAACAAAAATAAAAATCCTATATAATTTTTTTTGCATATTCAGGAATTCATGGATAAGCTTTAGAGATTTATAAGATCTCAGATTTTACATGATATTTTACATTATTATATATCTTTTCCATCTGTGGAAGAGATTCAGAGCTTTATTTTAACTCACAGAGAACTCCAAGGAGAATTCCAAGACCAATTTCACACTTTCCTGTTTTTATTTTTAATTCCCATTCTATACACCTTGCATGTAAATAGTAGTTTATATGGCATTTGATTTTGCTTGGGTTTCAAATTCATCATACTAGAATGAATTAAAACCCAGTGAAAAAAGGATCAGTCATCTGTTCCTTTTGATTTTGATTAAAAATAAACAAAACTGCTCATTGAGAGAACCCCATTTCACAGAAACAAAACCCACAAATAAATATGCCTACATTTATACAGATGATAAGCAGCAGAGATGATATTTAGCCCACATAATTAAACTTTAGAGACTGCCTTCTTTACCACTGTACCATTTCTACCTTTTTGCAAGTCTTTTCTCATATAGAGTGTAAGAATGAAAATAAAGAAATAATCAGTTCTTATAACAATCACGAAGTAACGATATTTGTTCTTTGTGTTTCAAGTACTTTTGTTCAGTCTATTTCTTTTCAAAAAAAGTGTAATCTTCATTTTATTCTGTTGCAAAGTCATGGTGAAATTTGGTCTTTTATGAAAATGAGAGAATACCATAGATTCTTACAACAGAGGAAAAGAAAAGAGTTCTGTTCAGGATTAAGAGTCAGGCGGGAGCAGGGGAAGAAGTAGAATGGGAAAAAAGATAATCTGCACTGTTAGCAAAATTCATAAAATTCTGTGTAGTGTGAGATGGAGAAGGGGAGAAAGAGAAAACTAGACTGGTGGGCAAAGCCTGGACCTTGAAAGGCCCTGCATGCTTTGCTAAACGGTTTGGATTTAAGCCTGAAAGCTACTGGGGATCATAGAAAGACCATTCGCTAGATTCTGATAATGCTCAGACACACAATATTTATAGATGACTTGGGGAGCACTTAGACAATAAATAGAAAAAGAAAAAAATTCCAAGATGCTTTAAATTTACAAGGATATATATATGTTTGTGTGTGTGTATAAATACACACACACACATATATATATATATATATATATATATTTGTATTTCATTAGCTCAAACACTCAAAGTTTATACTAAAGTAGACTATCACACACACATACACTCACACATAGTATGCACACATTTTATATTTCTTCCCTTTCCATGTCTCACCCAATTCCCTCACATAAATTAAAAATACCCCAAACCTATTTTTCAATATCTGTTAGGCTTGGGTGTATGTTGATGTCTAGAAATGCTGTCTTCTGCCAGAAAACAGGAAAAAAAAAATTATGGAGTTTTATTTCCTCCTAACCTCTTGCCAAATGAAATTTGCTTCTGTTAACAGTTGTTGATTTTCCCCTGGATGGAGAGCTGTATTTCTCTGAGGAGCCTGTGATGACCTTTCCAACTGGAGTTCCAGGCCCTGTGGTTCCTCAGAGCCCCAGTTGCTTAAGCTTCCGGGCTTGGCACATAATCTATCTTCGTAATATGGCTTGTCCCAATGGAGTGTTAAAATGATGACTGTGTTTATATGTATATGCTCATGCTGTTTTACTGTTATGTTTTCATGTTGCTGATGCTGGTTATATTTTTAACTAATGCAATTTTATTGTATTTTTGCCCTGAAGCTATTTAAACCAAGCATTCAATTTGGGGAACCTAATAAATAAATAAATGCAGCGCCCTGAAGGAAATGTGGCAACCAATGGTAGAATTTATCCCAATATTTAAATGAATTCACTGTGACTAAATACTTGCAGTTAGAAGACTAGCAACTGTACAGAGACATAAAGGAATTTTTCCTCCGAAAGTTAAAAAAAAATGAAAATCAGGATTGAAAAATATATATACCTGCTTTTGTTTGTTTGTTTGTTTAGTCAGAATACATTTTTTGGCTTATAAGAAACGTTAAAGCCTCCCTGAGAAAATAACTAATAATGGTGTTGTAAATATAATGAATTATTTAAATTGTGAGACCAATCTGGGTAGGAAAAAACTACTTTTTTATTGTTTTAATGGAGTTTATACATTAATTTGTCATTCATTGTAAAATGCTTTGAAAAGTAAAAAGCCTATGCATAACAGCTTCCTGTATTACCTATAATCACCATGTGTCAGTCCCTATTCGATTCCTAACTTGAATCATTACTCATTAGTAATTCCTGTACCTAAGGCAGCTGTTTGCTCCAGATACCTAGATATTCTTCACTTGCCTAAAAGTACTGAGAATCATTTGGGCGGTATATCAATAGTTTCATTTCATTTGCCAGCAGGCTGTGGACCTAACCTTGGCCTTTCAGCCTCAAGAGAACATTAACATTCCCTTTAGGAGGGTAGGCTCTCCTTGGTTTCTACAGATCCTTAGGAGAGGGGTGCTTGTTAAAACCTGCCTCTCAGACTGTAGAGAGCCAGTGCCAGGATTGATGGGATGCACTGTTCTGCTCTTCTTCATGTTACATGGGACAGACTCCACTGGGGCTGTTGCCTGTGTGATGATAGTATAATCTCTGCTGTGTACTAATAATGAAGTCAAGCCCAGGGCCTCCCCTCTTTAACTTGTCCTCATCCCTTTGGACCTTGACCTTGATGATAGTTATAGATGCTATATCATTTGGTTATTAATCTGACTGCCCCTCACTCCCTCCCACTCCAACACATTTTCAGGGCATGGTAGTTGTATTTTACTTTCAATCCTACCAACTCTTTTTACCCTTATATGTAGCCCTCACTGAGGATTATCCTGATAAGAAGTTGGATGGAACTATCAAAACCATTTATTAGTACATGGGATTTAATGGGAACTTTAATAATAAATAAGAGACCATATTTCACATCTTTAATGTTTATTGTCTGGGTCAGTTAGAAAAGTGGAAGTAAAAGAAAAAAAAGAAAAGTTGCAAAGAAGGAAATGGGAAAGAAAATGTGGCTACCTAAGTACAGAGTCAATTATTATAATACTAAAATGATTTTAGTGTTGAAAACAAATGGACACATAGACACAAAAAATATACTGAAGCAAAATTTCAATGTATGACACTAATTATCTACCAGTAAAGTAAAATATATAAGTGGAATTCTATGTAAAACAAATAAAATGTTGTTTTTAGTTCATTAAACTTAAGTTTTGGGGTACCCAAGTGGCTCAGTCAGTAAAGCATTTGACTCTTGATTTTGGCTCATGTCATGCATGATCTCAGGGTTGTGAGATCAAGCTCTGCATTGGGCTCCGCACTGGACATGGAGCCTGCTTAGGATTCTCTCTTTCCCTTTCCCTTTGTCCCTTCCTACATTTCCCTCTCTCTAAAATAACAATAACAATAATTAAGTTTTGATATTTGGAACTCTACCATGAGCATTCCATTTAAAATTTAATATCTCATGGAAATGATGAACTTCTATAATATCTAAATGTTAGTGTACAGAATGTATTAATGTGCTGAATTCCCTATGTAATTGAGAAATCTATTTTTTCCATTTATCGTTCGAATTAGCCAATCACCTTAATAGCTATGTTAGATAACAACTATTAACTACAACAGGCTGCAATACAGATATTTTATATTTGGAATTTACTTCTTGGCTTAGCAATACACTTTGCTCACAATAGGCATCAAATATTTACTGGAAACAATTTTAAAATATTGCATCATTTAATTTGATATTTTAAAACAATGTGGAACATTCTTACATAGAAATAATGTGTATGAGTGCATACACACATACACACACACACACATGCGTGCGCACACACACGCACATATCTAAGGAAAGGCCAGAGAATATTATTTAGAAATTATTAATGGCTTACATTTTCTTTCTTTGGCCTTTTTTTTTTTTTCACCATGATTTTTTGCCTTTGTCTTAAAAGGTTGATTCTATGGAATGGGCATAAAGGATTATTTAAGATTATACTTCCTTTAGAGTGTGTCTCCACTTGTGTTTTAGATAATGGGTCAGGCAAGCTATGACCTGCAGACCAATTCTGGTCCACTACCTGTTATCATAAATAAAGTTTTATTGGAATACAGTCATAAGCATTTGTAGACATATACTCTATGGCTTCTTTTATTCTAGAACAGTGGAGTTGGGTAGTTGCGATAGGCAAGATCTAAAATATTTACTCTCTGACCTTTTACAGAACATATTTGTCAACTTCTGTTCTAAAATGGGGAAAATTCTGATTATGATTCATAGAACATCCCATTTAAGTGCATACATATCAACAATAACAACATGCTGTGCAGAAAGATTCTGATACAAGTGAATATTCTGTGCCAGGAAGGTCATGGCAATTTCAGTGGATGCTCTTATGCACCAAAGTTATTTGTGGGAAGGTTTTAGATGCAAATAATGACAATTACTTTTCCTTGGGAGGCCCATGTGTACACAAGTACCAACCCAAAACCAAAACAAATTTCTTACCAAAAAGTGAATAAATCTGGTCATTACATTCAGGAATATAATATCTAATTGCAAATTCAGTTGATGTTCACATAAATAAAGAAACAAAGGCTGACAGTTCAAATAGACTCTGAAAGAATTTAACTACCCACTATTTCTACAGAAAAAAGACAAAGTTCTATCCTACTGCTTATTTCTTCACTCTCACAAAAGCTTGGCGCTACTCAATTACTGAAAGGTGAATTATTTTGTAGATTATCCATGCCCCTTATCTCTTTTCCCTGTGTAGATTTTTTTTTTTAATTTGCTTATTTTCTGCTGAATGCCTGAAAGTCCTACCATTTCACTGATCATTACCCACAACAGGAGAATAAGGAAGCAGAATTTAAGACTATGGAAATGAATTCACTCTTGCCCTTATTTTTGGACTCTATTAAAAAAAGAGGAAACAGGCTGGGGTTCTTCATTAAAATTAAGTCTTTTTGTTACCTATTGACTTTTGTTATTAATTATATCTTTTAAAAAACAAGAGATGTTCCTCCACTTAGTGTCAAGATGCATAATTATCATCTTAATACAAGAGCTAAATTTATCTAAGAATAAGTGTAGATCTATTATTAATTTTCTGTATAGTTAAGATGAAGATAATTAACTTCTTCCTATTTTTATGAACTTTTTCGAATATTTAATTTTTAAAATTATACTTATCAGATTCCCTTCAATTGTCCTGATAATCACAGATAATGCTAGAAACATTATGGATTCTCAGAACAGGCCTTGTTATTAATTGATTCAAAAGCCTTGAGTCTTCTTTGCTCTTGATGTAAAAGTTGTTTGAAGTATTGAGGTTAAAATGACCTTTAAGGAACTATTTTGTCCCAGAAAACAAAAAGAGGTTTCCTATGGATAAAAGCCATTAATAATTAACATCGTTTTGATATCTCAGTGTTAACATTTCCTGAGGAAAATAAATCAATCTGTGAGAGAATAAAGTTAAGCCAGACAATTTGTATCTCATTGAAAGTAAATATTATACCTCTCTAAAAGTAGATGAAGTTTAAATTTGCTTTTAATTGTATTTTATCAGAAAACAATCCAAGAACGGTCTCAGAACTGTTTGTGTCAATTGGCCATTTAAGTTCAATAGTAAAAGACTGGTTAATGATAACAATGCATCGTAAAACCTTCAGAAGGAAAGGAGAATGTTTTGTGGACCATTTGTTTTTTTGTGTGTGTGTGGCAGTTTTAAGTTATTAGTTTTTAAAATCAGTACTTTTTAATGGAAACAACTTGACCAAAAATCTGTCACAGAATTTTGAGACCCATTAAAACAAAAAGTCTAATGAGAAATCTGTGTCTTCTTTTGGTCAACACTGTAACCTTGTACTATTAAGTAAAAGGGTAAGTGGCACAGATCCTATTTCTAATGTTAAAATATGCTGAAACTGAAATTTCGGGTTAACCTTTTTTTCCTGGGTGGGATCTTGCTTGGAGTTTTCACTTTGTCTAAGGGAAGGAAATGGTTAAGTACATAGTAAAAAGCTATGGGAAAAAGGTCTTAGTGCAACACAACTTACATAAACAAAGAGTGACCACAAGGCAGTCTGTACTATAAACAGGTTAAACTCTGTAATACCAAAGTTAATGTGTTGCACATAAAACTTATTTTCTATTACTAGGGAGTAAACTCGATCCACTGTCACATTTTAATTTCCCACTTACTGGAATACTTAATGTCCCATTTATAAATATTGTAAAGTAGTTTAAAGTACCTAAAACATGAGGCATTTGGTAACATTCTTAATGGTAGAGTTAATTTTTCTCTAGATTTTAGAAGAAAGTCTAGAAGTTTCCTATGGTCACATAAGAACTAGAAATCCACTTAAAATAGGAATTCTCATGTTTAAAGAGCAAGTTTGGGTGAAGAGGGAACTGGAGATTAAATTAAGCCCAGTTTGAAGAGGCATGATGGTCAGATACTCAGATAATTGGGACTGGAGTTTAGGGTAAGCTTTGTTTTTAGTTTGAAGTTGTTTTGGAGGTTTTTCTAAGTATCGTTCCAAAAACGGAATATTGAGTGATAATTGGAAGTAATGAACAGGATGAAAAAAGCTCTTTAAAGATTGCTGTGGTGATTTTATAATTGCATATAGTAATTGGTAAATTAATAGTATTTGGGTGATAACAATCTAATTTTTGGCATTAGGTAGCTGTCAAATCTCAGCACTGGTGCATTTGATAAAACAACTGAATCTTGACCATTTGAACTAGTTCCTCTGAGTAGGCATTTTCTTATGAAAGGGGAATTAACCAGGCAGCTTGGAATTAAGGCAAAAAGCAGAGGACAACCTGGTAGGCAAACAATGCTGAGTGAAATGCATACCATAGCAGCTATAGGCAATAGGAAGTGACTACGGTTGAAAAGATGGGCATTTTCCAAGTTAGGTAAAATGGTCTTTTAATGATACTACCAGAAGCACTGATAAAGGCCTGTAAATAAACTAATAAAAGGTTTTGTCCACAACTCATTATTTTTCACTTGTTTGTGCAAATGTGTTTACTGTTGCTTTAGTGTTAGAGATGACCTAAGTAAGGTTCTTAAAAATAGATCAATAAATGGCAGCTGGCATAAAAAAAAAAAAAAGAAAACAATCCATATTTTCATTAAAGAAAAATAATTAAAAGTCATTAGAAGAGATCATATGACTTTGCTGAGTATATAATTTCTTAATTTCGTCAAATCCAAAGACGGTATTTTATTCTCAATAAAATTCAGTGACTGAGACATAACAGCAGTTATTTTGGTTGTGTGTTTTAGTAAAAAATAATTGAAAGCACCTCAGAATATTTTCATAAAAGAAAAACAAAACAGATGATTGAATCTGATTGTGTATAGTATTTATTGGTATCTTGTTTTCTATGTTGTTAAGATTAAACTGTGCTGCTAAAAACACAATGGGTTCAGTTGATGGGATAGGATATAGACCAGAAGTCAAGAGATAGTGGTTTTATTAAAAAAAATTAAAGATTTATTTTATTTTATTACTTTTATTACATTATGTTAGTCACCACACAGTATGCCACTAGGTTTTGATGTAGTGTTCCAAGATTCACTGTTTGCATAAAACACCCAGTGCTCCATGCAATACATGCCCTCCTTAAGTTTTAATTCCCCTTCTCTCTATGCTTAAATGTGTAACTAAATCTTTAGCCACAGATCAAGTTTTGATAACTGCACTGTTCTGGGTGGATTCAATGTCCCTAGGTAGGATATTATCCCTTTTTTGTTGGCTGTACCATCTGACTTTCCTGGATTTTCCATAGAGAATTTAGCATATCATTTAAATCCAAAACCTCTCCTGAACATGTCTTTATGGCTAAAAGTTTTCACTCTTAAATCTCTAACACAGAACATGATCGAATCCTTCTAGGAAGCAGCAAGTTTTTGTTATTTTTATATACTCGTAAGAATAATTTTATCTAAATGAGCCCTTTTCCTCATACACACGATTAAATAACTGAACCAAATGATCGTTCATTCTCTCCCACCTTTCTAAGTTTTCTAAGTCTATAAGGTAAAACTTTTATGGCAGACTAACAGATTCTTTGGGTGACTGAAGAAATTGTCTTTGTGGGAATGTCGCAGCTATTGTAATGACAAAGCTTCAGAGTCTACTTTATCAAGGAGAGTTGTGGGGGTGAAAGAACAGAAACAAACAAAAAAGAGACAGGTCAGATTTACTGCGGTTATTTAATATAATGTTCCAGGTTCCTTCTAGTGCCCTTTGGGAAATTTCATTACAATGACCTATAATAAGTAGAAAGTTCTTTTTTTTTTAATATTAAAGAAAAATGAGAATGTAATTGAGAAAAATATAGTAATTACTGGGAGATCACATAAATGTAATGCATAAAGAGTTAGGAAAAAGGGAAAGGGTGAATTATATTCCATCCTTAGAGAAGCAGGGAGCGGATGGAAGAATAAAGAACAGAATCTTTGCTTGAAACTCCAGCTGTGTAATCCTAGGCAAGTATCTTAACCTGTCTGAGTAATCCTTATTGTGAGGATTAAATGGAATAACAAATGTAAAACGACTGGCAGTTAGTGGGTTGCCAACATATGCTAACTCCTCTTCCCCCACTGAATTATCAGTAATGGAATCTTCTCACTGGCACTTACTGTTAAATAATAGATACAAAAAAAATTAAGCTCTTCGTATCTTTCTGGAACTTACTACTATCTATTGGACAGAGAGGATGTAAACAAAAATAAAAGACAAGGGAGCTGTCCTATCTATTTTATTTTATTGAATCATGGACTAAAAGTGCAAATATTTATTGGATAAATGAAAGTGATTATACTTTATTAAAGAGATGTACATGAATAGATCAGTATGCCTAGTTAAATGTCAACATGAAAATAAACCACAAGATCTGGAGATAAGGCAAAGAAACAGAAAAAAAAAAATTACCAGATATATAATACAAAACGAGTAAGGGTTGGATTCTGAGGATATAATCACATTTTGTGGTCAAGAAATTAACTCTTTCATTCAATAATTATTTGGTGAGCATCCCCTGTGTATTAGATATTATACTTGACTATGAAACTACAAAAGCAAAATTATTCTAGCTTCCTTCTTGTATCTGTGAACAGAGAAGTAGTACATCAAATTAGTGAATGAATGAATGAATGAATGAGGACAAACCCCAAAAGAAAAGTGAGTTTCTAAAGCAAAAGCAAAGTCAAACAGTTAAACAGAAAATTATGACCATGGGTAGGAATGCATATTAATAATATTATACGCTTAAACTGCCTAATGGATTTGGGAACTTGTTAAAGTTTATTTATAATAAATCAAAATTGAAGGTCAATACACATTTTTAAATTTGCATTTAATTTGTATTTGTGATGTAAATAAAAGATCACATATGTTCTATCATAACCCAGCTCATTTACTTAGTGCAGCTGGCAGTAAATTTTCTCTTTTTAGACAACCAGACAGAAGGCATTAAAGAACAATGACCAGGGGCACCTGGGTGGCTCAGTCTGCCTTCGGCTCAGGTCATGATCTCAGGGTCCTGGGATCAAGCCCCATGTCTGGCTCTCTGCTCTGCAGGGAGCCTGCTTCCTCCTCTCTCTCTCTCTCTGCCTGCCTCTCTGCCTACTTGTGATCTCTGTCTGTCAAAAAAATAAATAAATCTAAAAATAAAGACCAATGACCATAAAGCAGGGTCAGAGGATCCTTCAAAGAAAAGAAAAATCCAAACATTTGAGGTATATTTAAGTTGCATTTAGAAGAAATTGCAAAATTCAGTCAAAATCAATTCTAGACAAACCTGTTCCATTATCCATCAAGTCTGTGCTGAAATTATTGGATAATAATTTTTACAACAATTTCTGAATGGAAATTGACCTAAGGAATAGCTGTCTAAAAATGTTAAAAACAACAACAACAACAACAACAAAAAAAACGTATGTTTGCTCTAGAAGTGTCTTATTCCTTGGGAGAAATATGGTTGAGACTGTTCCCCAAAAGAGTAAAATAACCAAAGTACACATAATTCAAATGAATTTAACTGTCAACAATAAGGTAAGATTAATTGTATATATATTTGTTATTTCATAGATGCATATGTTCATTCTCCTTTTTTTCTTTCTCCTTTCTCTTCCTTCCTTCCACTCTACCTTCCCTCCTTCCTTTCTTTTTTCATTCTAGACAGAGAGTTAACAACTTAAAAGAAAAGACTGAAGTCTCATTTTAACTCTACTTTTAATGTCCCCACAAGTAAAATCATCTTTTTACAAAACCTTTCAAAGCTTAAAAAATGACCAGTCCTAAGATTCTAGAGGGAGTTTCCTCATACCAAATTCTTTGAGGGTCATTTCTCTATTTGTAAAAACTATTCACCCAGTAGCTTTACAAAATGTCTCTATAGAAATATGTGCTAACCAAGGTAGTCAGAACCTAAAAGAAACCAGAGATAAATTAATGATAAATAGGTAATGACTCGAAGGAAAGAATCATTGTGCTATGGATTGTCTATTTCCTCTTGCTTGTAGACTCTGTGTGTGCATGTGTGTGTGCAGTGCTTTCTAAAGATACTGTGTCTTGTTTGCCTAGTAAGGGAGCTTGGAAGTGAGAAGAAAGGCCATCACAACATCAGGGGGAAGGAGATGAATATAAATTAATCTAGAAGGGGACTAGCAACTAATACTTCCCCCATATATTAGTCATAATAACGTCAAAAAAATGATCATCACTATAGAAATTCTTTTTTGAAAGTGGATTCAGAGAGAATATGAATTGAAGTTAAATTCAGGAATTTTCTAAAATGAGGATTATATATGGAATGTTCCATTTCCTGTTTTCTTCTGCTCCTTTACTATTAAAAGTTAATTTGTTATTTCTTTGACAAAAAAAAATGCACCTGCTACTATTCCCAACATCCACATTCATAATTGAATAGAAAATAAAATTTCACTTGGAGTCTAGTTAAAAGTTAATATTTTCTCAGCCAGGTTCATGGACCACCTGGCTTATATCTGTGGGCCTCTGCTTTAAGAGATTTTTTAAATCTCAAACTAATCTGCAATCCAGAATCAATGTCTTTGAAGTAAAAGGAACTTTGTCATTAGTACAACTTGTTTTTTTAACCTGTGAGGAAACTTAAGCAGCAAAACTGTATCTAAGTCATCAGACTCTCATTTCCACATATGTTCCATTGTGTGCTGTTGTGATATTTGTTATCATATATGTCTAAACATTTTCTGGGTAGCATGGTGAGATTCAGTTGCCAATCTTTGGTTTGGCTTGGTGTCATTTATATCATTTAGGAATTTGCTGTGCCTGAGAGATAAAGTCTTAAATTCAAGTTAAAAAAAAAAGTTAATTCAAGATTATTTTTGCCCTTTTGAAAACAATCTGAGTTGAGAGAAACTACACCATACGCTCTTTTAACCCAGGCAATGTAGAGCAAAGTGCTGAGCAATTATATGGTGGATTTGATCAGTTTTGACAGCCTGTCTTGAAACTCAAGCCAGAATCCCCTGCTCTTTCTACCACAGCAGGTTTCAAGACTAAATTATATGACTAATTACATCAAATTTCTACTTTACTTTGGCAATGGCCTTACAAAACCTGCACGTGCAAAATGACTTTCCTAATCAGCTTTAACAATTCTATCTGTCATGATTATTTTACAACTTCTATATCGGATACATAAAATAATGATGGATAAAAACATTTGCATGCCCTCTGAAACAGTCTGAATTATCTTGTACCAAAGTCATCCTAGAGCGTTCCCATTCTTTCTTCAATTCCTGAAACTTATATTCATCAAATAGAGTGCTTGATTAGAGAATTTTTAATCTGATAGATATAAATCAGTTCAGGAAGTTCTCCTCATTCTTTGCTTGAAACATGTCCAAGAACAGGTAGATTATCTGGATAATTTCTTTAGTATGTATAATACCATAATCACATAAGAAATGCATGGTATTCACGTTGACAGTATATCCTTTACAGTAATGTACTTGTGAAATTGAGGTGCTCTAAAGGTGAAGGTCATTCACATTAAATAGACAATGATTTTATACTAATCCAAACCTAAGAAATTACCTAGTAAAGCTGCAAGGAGATGGACACTCACTTGGGATACTTATGAAGCTAAAACAATCTCTTCAAAACTTAATGTGCAATGATCATTTTAACTTAGAGACAAAAACACATAGAAATGACAGATGGGATATCACTTCTGAGATGAAAGTAAATTAACGTTGGGGCAATGTATCTTTCACAGAATATTAGGGGCAGTGCCTGCAGACCACAGATGTACATCTCATGAGGAACCTACCAAGACATCTGTGAGGTGGGGGGAAATGTAGTTTATATTCAAAGTGTAACTTAGTAATGACATGTCAACCACACCCCAGATAAATGTTTCCAACATATAAGATAAAAAAGGAAAAATATATTTTGAACACCTTTTCTTTTTACATATGAGGTGAGTGATGAGTGAAAAGCTCTAGTTCTTATACATTAGTGGACCAACTAAAATAACAGAGAAAAGGACAAAAGAATGAGATACAGATAAAGAGGGGTGGGACAGAGAGAAAAAGAAAAAAAAGGGAAAGAGGAGACAGAGAGAGGAAACAAAAGAAAGACAAAAGGAACCACATAAGAGGAAAAATATAGAAATTTTCCATTTTATAAGTTGTTAAATATTTGCAGAAGACTAATATATGCCCTTGGAAAACACTTTGAAAATGATTCCTTTCTTATGACCACACAATATATGCCCTCCACCCCAGCATACAATTCATTAAATAAATCACTTTATTGTCTGTTTGCATGCTAGATTTTAAATACTGAACACATTTCTTCATCATTTTATTCATCTTTTGGTACAAGCACAGTGCCTGGCACATAAAAAGTGTTCAATAAATATTTGTGGAATAAATGAAAGAGTGAATGAAAAATTCTTCCAATTTCTTAAGCAGAAGAAAACTTCTACTTAAAAAAAAAATGTTATTGGGGGCATCTAGGTGGCTCAGTAGTTTGAGTCTGCCTTGGCCACTGGTCATGATCCTGGAGTGCCAGGATCCAACCCCATGTCGGGCTCCCTAATCAGCAGAGAGTCTGCTTCTCCCTCTCCCCTCCGCCCATTCATGTGCTCTCTCTTTCTCTCTTTTTCTCTCAAATAAAGAAAATCTTTTAAAATATAGTTACTGATTGTATGAATGTTTGGCAGGCTAATGATTTTTTTCTGTGATAGTTCCCACACAACTTCTAATTTGTTAACACATCCTACAGCTGATCAAACTTTGCAAATGACAGGGTCAGGCCTGCAGTGGATAATGTTGAGACGCATGGTCGCAGTCTCCTCCTCTTAGCTTGCATTCCAGATGTCCATCAGTGGGAACACATCATCACTTACTAGGGGGTTATTTCAAGCCTTAAGGAAACAAATTTGGTGTTAAAATAAAATAAAAACTATGCCTTTCTTGTTTTTTGTTTGTTTTCCTTTTGGGATGGGTTTGGGGGTTAGCAACTTAGAAGTTGGAGAAGATTAAAGGAGCGGTAAGTAAAGTATTTAATGAAAGTAAGAAGCAAAAACCACAGAAGGTACCAAAGGATAAGGAGGTATAAGGAGGAGAAACCAGAGAAACTAAAGAGCCTAAGTAAAGTGATCAGTCACTTATTTTACACTGTTCCAAAGAGAGATTTTTTTTTACCTGCTGAGTAAATTATTTTTATATAATATTCATTCTGAAATATTTTAATATTATATATCAATTTAAAATGAGAGTTCATAGCTTCACAAAATTACTAACCTTCCCTGGTACAATTGGTTTGGGCTTCATCACTGAAGTCTCCACAGTCATTGTCACCATCACAGGCCCAATGTCCTGGGATGCATCGGCCACTAGAACATCTGAACTGATTATCCAAGCAAGAGTGAACACAGCCAACCTCGTCACTGCCATCCCCGCAGTCATCATCTGGAAAGAAGCATCAACATCAAGGAAGTGAAAACTGACCAGGAAAAAAACTTTCCTTATGAAATATCTATCATTTCTTTTTGCTATATAGAGTATTCTTTTGTTTTTGATAAAAGTATGATAAATTAATGATGAGCATTTCTCACAAACAGTGGGGAAGATTATCTTCATTTCAATATTGTTTCACTTCTGATTGAATATCAGCTACTAAACAAAGAGGGAAAACAAAACTTCACTTTGGATTTTAAAGCTTAATTTCTACTTCGCTCAGAAATGACTAACCATTGACTAAACAAATCTATGCAATATGAAATAATTGTAAAATGGGAGAACAATGGTGATTGCAGGAATTTCATGGAATGATATAGCTGGTGATATAATTATCATGGAAAATTATTGTTTAGACTTATAATTCCTATGCCCCAGAGTTTATAACCATATCTTTAATTCAGACCCTTCTTTTCCATTCTCAACATGTACCCTTCCTCTACCAACTCATAAGTATGTGTTTATACTGGGAAATTGTCACTGTCATTAACAATGATTTATATTATTTATTAACAACTGTTGCAGGAGGGACGTGAAAGAAATGTGAAGTGAAAATAGATTAAACTGAAATCATGAGTGAGAATGTATGATTCATACATAATTCATTTACCTGTGTTTGGCATAATTTAACATAATGATACAATTGAGTATAAGAAAACAAACACTATTTGTACATAAAGGGCAATTTGGATAATTCCACAATAATTTATAAACTCCTCCTACCTGAGGTGACAGAGCACTTTACATCAGTGCTTTGGAGAACCTGAATCATCTGGGTCATTTCTTCAGTTGTCCCCTTTACTTCCGGTCTGCAGACTTAAACTATGTCCAGCAGAATGTCTGAACACAAATCTCTTTACAGCCTCAAGGGACAGATCGAGTTCCATTATCCTTAATGCTAATCCCCACTGATGAGCCAGGTGCCCCCTCACCACTTGTCTTAGCCATTTTGCTTGGCCCTGCAAACTTCTCGTATAAACTACATCTGAAGGAGGTGAAGCAGCATGGACAGCCAGGCCCCCAATCAAATCAGTGCAATATAGGGAACATGTGGTACTTGCCAGAGTCGCAGTGCCATTTGCTGCTAATGCATCTTCCACTTTTACATATAAATTGAGTTAGTGGCTCACAAGTTGGAAATTCTATGAAAGATATAAAAACATTCAGTAGGAAAGAGGTTATTGACTGTGCATGATTTAATTTGTATCTCATTTGCTAATGTGACCAGAACTCCTCCCCTGTCCTTCACAAAAGGCAGAGGAAACAGTAGATTAACGAATATAATGACATAAACTTTTTAAGGATATAGGATACCCATATGTTTCATATTTTTTAAATGAGTACTTTACAGTGACTGGAAGCCTAGGAGAATCATTTGATGAAGAACTGTATTCCCTGGACTGCACCACTGATATGAAGGTTTGAAGGCAGTTATAGTCAGACCTCGTACTGGCCCTTGGGACTTGGGCTGGTCTAGCAGTTACGCTTCCCAGGGATTCCATCTATGCCTATTCTGGATTATTCCTTTCTAAGAGTTAGGACTTTACAAAATATTCAAAGTCATGTTACTGAGCATTTTATTAGTATTTTCACCAGTAAAGCACATTGGTGATGGTGTCTTTAGGAAATAAGAATTTGAATGACATTGTTACAAATTTTATAGAATGCTTTTTTTTTTCCCTTAAAAACTATGACATTTTAAAGTTAAAGTCTATATTAACCTGTAGTTTTTGGCAAGTCACCGCTAGCTAGAATAGTAAAATATGAGCAAATTAATTTTGCATGATAGTCACAAAGACATAAGTTGTGTATTATTTTCAAAATAATATTTCAAATGAAATTAAAGGCTATAATATTCATCCTTACTCTTAAAATGTTAAAACAGTAAGTCAACTTTGGAGCCTGTGAGAACTCTCTCCAGTGTGTAGTTGAGCTGGGACAAAGAATCAACCAGACTGACAAGCAACAATATCCAGTGAATAGACTATAAGTGATAGCCATCTCTAGTACTGGTAACCTGTCCAAATGACAACAAAAATTGATATTATTTCATTAATAATATGTAAGGAAAGTGGTAGACTCATATCAGATCTGGTTGATAGGGTATTGATTACTTGCTTTCCACTTCTTAAAAAAACAATTTCTTTGTGTGAGTTTACATTTGAGTATATTCCCCATAAGGTATTGGAATTTGAATGGAAATTATTCTAAAACTGAACAAATCTTAATTAAATTTTGTGATTACCAAAGATATGCCTCAAGATATACATTTTAGAATAAATTTAACTTTTTAGAAACGAAAAAAATGTGATCAGAGCCTAAGTATACTTCAAAAACAGAAGTAAAAAGAAGCCAATCACTGATTGAAGAGACAAAAGACTAGATCAAAAGCTATCCATGCAGCAACTCAACAAATTTTCTGACATATAAAGGGAAGTACCCGAGAGAAAAGTGAAAACACCCAAGGCATAATTTAATCAATACTTCTAAGAGAGTTTTCTTTTGTTACCTGACAAGATAATGAAAACTTAGGTGTTTATCTTTCAAGAATCAACAAGGATGTTGTCCAAAATATGTTTTCTTCTTTAGATAAACATTTAATGTTTCGAAGGTATACAGTAAACATGAATAATTACTTTAAACAAATATTAGTATAAGTTATGGTTAAAATGAGTAAAAAACAAAATGCAGCTTCTAAGATATAATGGGATAACTTTTAAAAATAACACCGCATCTTTTTGAATCTAGAATAGATTACTTCACATTTTCAATCTTTCTTCATAAACGTAGGAACATATTTACCAATATCATATATTTAAGTTGGAAAAAAATAAATCACCCCAAGCATTTGGAGACCTCTGAAATTTGGTAATACTTCATTGGGAAATTTTTCAAATGACCTTTAAGATTCTATCTCTAAGATTCAAAGTCTAAAAACTGTCCCCCACGCCCCCCCAAAAAATCTGGAAGTTAGTTCGCAAAAGGAAAAAAACAAAAACAAAAACAAAAAAAAACTTTATAAGTAAATAAAACAGTCTAAAACGCAGTGTACATTCAATCTCTAAGAAAATGAGTGATGTATCTGCCCACAGTGAATATAACATACATACTTGCATATGATGTGTATGTGATCTTAAATAGTTGCATCTCATTCCTGATTTATTTCTTTTTCACTTAATACTTAGTTACATTATTTCTCTTGGCAACCTCCTTGTCTAACTTAGTTTATAGGACCAAAAGGGTACTATACAGAATTTAAGAAAATGGCAACTAGAAGAAAGCATAGGACAAATCACTAAAAAGAACAAAAGCATTAATTGAAAGGACGGGTATAAGGGAGTGAAATTAATGTTTCATTTCTGTTTCATTGACAAAGCACTGTGACCTTGAGTAAATCACAGCCTCTCTGGTGACAGACATGTGGTTTGGAACGTGATTTCTCAGGTCCTTAAAGTCCTCAAGGTCAAGAAATCAGAAGAAGTTCATCTGGAAATGCACAACACCATGAAGGCATTTAATGTAGCAAAAATAGGGTTTATATACTGAATAACTCCTGGGATTATCACAGAATTCCAGTAAAAGATAGTAACTGAACTTCAGAAAAAGAAAAATAGAAGAAACAATTTAAAATGTTAAAATTATCTTTGGATTTTTCTCTGCTTAATAATGCAGTCAATGGGCAACACATTTTAGAAGGACTTCCATCAAAAATTTAAGTATAATATAAGGCATTTCATTCTTCAGTAACATTGGAAAATACTGTATCCATAATTTCTTAGTATCTTATCACCAGTATCTGATAGTGAGAGGACAAATAAGAATACTTTTTCTTCTAAAAAATAAAACAAAACTTCTTAAAATAAATTTTACATTTCTCTGTTCTTCCATATTAGCATTAATTAAAGAGTTGAAATAGTATCTGGAATTCAGTCTGTTTCTAGGCACTTGTTCTTTTTTTTTTTTTTTTAAGATTTTATTTATTTATTTGACAGAGAGAGAGATCACAAGTAGACAGGCAGGCAGAGAGAGAGAGAGAGAGAGAGAAGCAGGCTCGTTGCTGAGCAGAGAGCCCGATGCGGGGCTCGATCCCAGGACCCTGAGATCATGACCTGAGCCGAAGGCAGCGGCTTAACCCACTGAGCCACCCAGGCGCCCCTAGGCACTTGTTCTTTTTAAGGTACTATGAATTCTTTTATTTGAAAAAGACTTAAATGTTAAGCACAACATTTTCTTTCTTGACTTTGACTTTGGATCTCCCATGAGACAGACTGAAGGACTCTTGGAAAGATTACCTGATTAACTCTGAAGAGAAAAAATTATAAATGAAAGTGGCTTACATTTTATATTAAAATTACACTAAAGTAAAGAAAACTATATTTTATTTCTGTGGTCACTTCAACCTCGTAGAATATTTAATGTGAAGTAACGGACTGTTAAAAAATCTTCTATTGGTGCAGGTGGTATGCGCAATATATCTATTATATCTTTCACTTAAAATTTATTGCCAGGTTATATGTAAGCTATTATGTAAATGGCAACAATTTTCTCTCTCTCTCAAGGGTAATCATTGTTGGTATGGTACTTATATTTATCCAGTACACAAAGCTTAGACATAGTTTTCAGATCCAATTTGTTTCTTTCCTGTCTCTATGAATTTTCTTACTTATTTCTCCTTCTTGGGCTCAAAGTGAGTATTTCTAAGTAACTTATTATTGACGTCTCAAAATAAGGTTATCAAAGTTTTGTTTGAAAGTACGTGGTCCATATCCTATATGTATATAAATTTGACCGTCATGACTAAGTATGGGGAAAATGTATAGGATATTCAAGTTAAAATAAATGACAAAGTAAGAATATTACAGAAACCCAGGGTAGGGAATTGTTATCTAAACTTGAAGGAGACAATAATACTCACATTGCATATTACTATTTACTGACTATGAGATACTGGCTAGCTATGTATACACATTACCTATACTCTTCACACCAGCCTTTCAATTGTTACTGCTAGCCCTGATTTGCAAAAGAAAACAGCATAACTTGCCTGAGGATACACTGCATAGCCAGCAAGTGTCAGAGTAAAATCTGAATAATAGTGTGACTGATTCCAAAATATAATATTTTATCCCTATACCATGCCAATCATACTAATACCCTTTAAAAATATATAGCACAGAAACATTTTTGTAAGGATGGAACATTTAATCCTCCTCTGTGTTTTACGTAGCCCATTTAAATTTTAATTCTGGTTACTACCTATTCTAAGGTACATGATTAAATATGGTTATAGGAAAATAATGCTTTTTAAAATTTACAGATTATAGGATTATATCCTTTGAGGAAATATATAACATTTCTCGATGATGATACTAGTTGTGGCTCCTGAGAACTGGTACCTGCAGAGGATGGACTTCAAAAGATCCAATTAAGTAATACACTTTGGAGAAAACAGTGTACCACCAATAATCTTCATTTTGCTGTTCTTTCATTGTTGTTACATAAAACCTCATTTTATACATCACATAAGTCACATATAAAGAACATAGTTTATAGGCAGGAAAATCTGAGTTGAAATCCTGATTTTAACACTAATTATTATATAACCTTGGATAGTTATTAACATCTCTGACCTCAAGTTTCTACTCTGTAAAACATAGTAGAAAACTACTTCAAAAATTTTTTTCATTCAAAATATTGAGAGACTTATACCAGATAGAGTTCTAGGCCTTAGTGATATATCACTTAGAATAAATGAATATTAATGAACAAAATAGTGCTAAACACTGGAAATACAAACTTCAGCATTTTCATTTCTTGGAGTGCTTACAATCCAGTAGGAAAAATATCTGTAGTATATTTAAACAAGTGATTTCAATAAATTTCTGATAAATGCTATGATAGAAACAACATGAGGTGTTATTGCAACCCACAACAGAAGTGTCAAAACTACTTAGATAGTCACCCCAGAGGAAGTTATCTATAAGCTGATATGAATGATATATTCAGGTAAAATCATGAGGTGAGCAAGAGGGGAATGAGTGCTTTTAACATATTCTAGAAAAAAGATGGCATTCCCGAAGGCTCAGAAGTCACAGTATATAAAATGTTTGAAAGACTATAAAGATTTCAGAATGGCTATAATAGGGTATAAGAAGTTGTGAAATTTTAGGAGCTACACGATTGGATGGAGCAATAGATTTGGAAGTGATTACTACTGATAGAACAGAGCCTTGGAAGTCTAAAGGAACATCCAGGAAGTGTATGCAGAATGAGACTAGTAGGAGACTTAGAAAAACATATTGAAAAGTTCTGGCAATGAGGGAGACAAAGAGAAATGTTGGATAAAGTAATAACCAACCATTTTAATACATGGTTGCATGTGTTAAAAAATAATACAAATTTTCAGAATCCAAAAATTAAAAGTGTACTGAAAACTAGAAAAGTTAGCGTGTTTTCATAGCTCTGTGCATGTGTGTGTGTGTGTGTGTGTAAAATCAATGCTGCTGAAATGTCTAAAGAATTCATGTTTACTCTTGACAGAAATTTAAAGGGCTGCATCTTTGTCTGCACCGATTATTACTTCCCAGGGGCTGATAAATTTATTTTGGAAATGCAGAGCTCCAGATAAAAGGGAAAAGCAAAGTAATCTGAGGATTGCAAGGACCTTATAGAGAGATTGCCCAAGAAACTAATCAGGAGGCAAGGACTAATTAAGTGATATTATGAGAGAGTTTCACAAACCTGGATGTATGTTAGAAGTATCTGTAGAGCTTTTAAAACTACTGATACCTGAGCCTTTATTATAATTCAACTGGTAGTGTAGTTTCTTCAGTGTTGTGGGTTAAATCATACATATCAAAAAGATATGTCCAGTTCTTGGGGCGCCTGGGTGGCTCATTGGTTAAGCAGCTGCCTTAGGCTCAGGTCATGATTTTGGGGTCCTGGGATGGAGTCCTGTGTTGGGTTCCTTGCTCAGCTGGGAGCCTGCCTCTCCCTTTCTCTCCTTCCGTGCACTCCATCTCTCACCCAAAATAAATAAATAAAACCTTAAAAAAAAAAAAAAGATATATCTAATCCTAACCCCTGGTACTTGTGAATGTGACCATACTTAAAAACAGAGTATTTGCCCACGTAATTAGGAATCTCAGGATGTGAATTTCCGCAAGGAAAAGCCATGTGAAGATGGAGACTGCAGATTGGAGTGACGCGGCCATAGCCAAGGAGAAGCAGGAGCCAAAAGAAGTTGGAAGAGGCAGAAGATTCTCTTAGAGGGAGGCACTGCTGATTTTGGACTTCTGGCCTCCAAAACTGTGAGATAAGGGATTTCCTTGTTTTAAACCATCATGTTTGTAGTGATTTGTTGTAGCAGCCTTAACAAACTCTAATTATAGGGAATGTTGACATCACATAGTTTAGATTTTCAGGACTTGCCTTAGGATAAGAGTCATGTGAGGTGCTTTTCCTAAAGTATATGTTCCTAAACTCTATGAAACACCTACTAACTGGGAATTTTGGAGGTAGTGGCCTGGGGATCTTTATTAGTACCAAGCTCCCTGGATGATTGATATCTTCAAGCAAAAAGCTGCGGAAATGCTGAGTTAGGTCAAGGAACTAAAAGTTGTTTTTAATCATTTCTCCTGTGGCTTTCAATATACCCTAACAGGGTTTGCCTAACCTCCTACTTTGTTGCATACAGAGACTTATTAATCTAGTTTGTATAAAAGAGGGCACTGTAACCAAAGACAATGGGAAAGCATGTCACATACCTGTAAGACTAACAAAAAGACAACTTAACAGAAGCTTGTATATCACTTCTAAATAAAAATAATAAAAATGTTTATATATAAATGAAAGAACAGAGCAAGACCATCTGGAATACAAAGCATAAATCTGCAGGACACGAATAGGAAAAATAACTTAATTTTCTTATTTCCAACATTTTTTAAAGATTTATTTATTTATTTGAGAGAGAGAGAGAAAGGGAAAGCAGGAGCACACACTCGGGGTGGGGGTGGGGAGAGAGTCTTAAGAAGATACCATGCGACTATGGACTCTGAAAAACAACCTGAGGGTTTTGAAGGGTCAGGGGTGGGAGGTTGGGGGAACAGGTGGTGGGTAATGGGGAGGGCACGTTTTGCATGGAGCACTGGGTGTTGTGCAAAAAGAATGAATACTGTTACGCTGAAAAAATAAATAAAATGGAAAAAAAAAAAAAAAAAGATACCATGCTGAACACGGAGCGGGAGCTTGAGGCGGGCTCAGTCCCACCAGGCTGAGATCACGACCTCAGCCAAAACCAAAAATTGGACGCTTAGCCGACTGTGCCACCCAGGCGCCCCTGTTTCCAACATTTTAATAAAAGCAATTATTGTCAGATTGTGAAGTAAAGAACAAATAGGTTTGATAATAAGTTAAAATTCTAAATCAAAGAAAAGAGAAAAAATAATTCCTAAAAATGAGTTTATCTTCACATTGGAACAAGTTATCAAACAAGAAATGAAACAAATATTTTTGGTCTCAGAATATTTACAGTGTGCTTCCCTTTCTCTCTCTCTGCCTGCCAAATAAATAAATAAAATCTTAAAAAAATATATATTGAGGAAGCAACATTTTCGGGGCACCTGGGTGGCTCAGTGCGTTAAGCCTCTGCTTTCAGCTCAGGTTATGATCCCAGGGTCCTGGGATCGAGCCCCGCATCGGGCTCTCTGCTCAGCAGGGAGCCTGCTTCCTCCTCTCTCTCTGCCTGCCTCTCTGCCTACTTGTGATCTCTGTGTGTCAAATAAATAAATAAAATCTTAAAAAAAAAATTGAGGAAGAATATTGACAGTGATTTTGAAAAAATGGAAGATAAGAAAGATGAAGAAAACTGGAAAAGGGTAAATAATATTGTCCCACTTTCAAAATTGAGTGAAAATTTTTAAACAGTAGAGAAGTGAAGTATACATATACTTCTGACAATAATTCAAGATAAACTTGCTAACACATGATTTTGTCAACATTTTTGAAGACACTATTTGCTCAAGAATAAAATAAAAACAAGTCATGCCAAACCAACTGCATTTATTTTCTGATACAATTTTTAAGTAAGTACCTATCATGAAAATGCCATAAATAGAATGTTCTCATATTTTTAGCAATGTCTGAGAAATCTCAAGATAAATGAAAGTAACATGTATTGCAAGATGGTGGTAAATTGCAGTGAATGAGTAACTTGTTCAAAACTGTACCTATGCAGTTTAAATTATTAATTTTAATTATTAAATCCCTAGAAGATATTTTAAATTACTTGCCAAAAGCTTCAAAACTTTGTTACTATTATTTGGTACAGTCTTAAAAATTATCTTATCAAATTTTTGAATTATATAAAACTGGGAGACATCATTAATATTATGTATTCAAAATCATAAAAATACATCAGGATTAGAAGTTGTAGGTGGACAGAAATATAAAAGTGATAGTTTGGAGTGGAAAAGACCAGACCCATATACATATTCAGAAATAGGTGGATAAAGAAGACTATCAAAATAAAAGGTAAAAGAACTTTGAAAAGTAAACATTAAAAGCACTCAAAAGGAACAATCCAAACTATAAGAAAAGTTTAGCTATTTTAGTTGACTGGACATTTGATGTGGGAGTTATACGATAAGGCTGCCATCTCTGATTGTGATAACAGAAGCCTAGAATATAAATTAGTGAAGGTAATAAGTATGCTTCAATCTGTTGTAAAAATACCACATATGGGATACTAACTTCTGTTTAATTCCAGGCCATGAATTTGTTTTTAATTCTGGCAAAAAAAAAAAGAGATAAAAACATAAAATTTACCATTGTAACTATCTTTAAGTATGTAATTCAGTAATGTTAACTGTATTCATATTGTTGTGCAACAGATCTCTAGAACTTCTTCATTTTGTAGAGATGAAACTCTACATATACTCATCGGATATCAAGTCCCCATTTTAGACCATTAATTTTAAATTAAAAATCCAACTACATTCATAGTAGGGCAATTGGTAGGGAAAGAGCCTACAATTTAACATGTAAGGAAGTCTGAAAGAAGAGGTATGTTTCTGTTGTAAAGGGGAAGGGTTAGGTAGGCATGATGGTGCCTTTGGTTATCTAAAGAGTGATCCTGTGACAAGGTTATATTTAGATGGTGTAGCTTCAGAAGACAGCACTCAAGAATCACTGAGTAGAATCTTTAGCAAAATTGCTCCCAAAAAAAGAGGAAGGAGAGAGAAAATTACTGATTAAGAAAATAAATATATGTAATAGTGGGATTTTTCCTTTTGCCATGGCACTAGCCCATTTAGATCCAATTCTAAGAACAAGGACATGCTAAGTACTACAGCATTTTATAGACAGAATCCAGTAGTTGAGCTATTCCTTATAAAAGAAAAGTAATCTACAAGTCAATTTTGTTCTAAGACCAGTGATTCAAAGGAAGGAGAAACTCTATGAGAATCATTCATGAAATTTTGTGTGTGCATGAGAAAAGGGAACTGATTGAACGCTGCTCAGGAAGTAGACTAACCATTTCACCCTGCATTTCACCTCTTCACCTAGAGAAGAAGAAAGAACTGGAGAGTGGTGGCATCCAAAAGATGGGTCATTAGGAAACTAGCCTGATCACATTTAAGAGAGTGGGGAGAGGGGATAAAAAGTGGACCTGCAAAAGAAAGTGAAACTTTTTTTCTTTTTTTTTTTGGTCATATCAGCAATGCAACCAGGAAGGTACCCTCCAAACAAAGGAGGCTTTAGCAACTTAAGCCTATGAGATATGCCATCTGTGGTGGGAATGGTAGAGGATGGCGATAAAAGAAATCTAGTTGTGGAGGAGAAGAAGAGAACACAGAGAAGAAAGGGAGTTCAAGGAACTATGAAGAGAAGCCTCCCTGAAGATCTCACATATGAGTCTCTCAATGCATGCCCTCTGATGCATGATTCATTGCTCATGCATCAGAGGGCAGTGACCTTTAGAGAAGCAGAGAAGGTTACCACTAGACCTACTTGAAAAGCTGCTCCTATTTCTCCAACTGTCCCATCTGACTGAAGAGCTAAGGCTAGAAGACGGAACAGATGTAGGGAGGAAAAAAAACAGAACACAGTTGCCTCTCATCTTAAGTTCTTAGAACCCAAAGTCTAGCCAGCAGTGGGAGAGAAAAAAGCTTTGACTTAGATAAAATACTGGAATTTCAAATGGGTTGGATCAAATGACCAAAACTAAAAGTTGCCAGAATCATTGTGTCTGCCAAGATGTTATTAAGAAATGGCAGAGCAACTGAAAGCAGTGCTTGACAATATTCATATTTTGCCAGTACTCCACTGGGTTAATAATCCTCACCTAAGTTGTTATACACATATGCATTTTTTCTTACAAAATTAAAAAAATGTGTAATATAAATATATAATAATGTACATCATCAGAACCTTTCTTTTTCTAATACCCTAGATGAAAATACCTTTAATATACAACATACACTGATTTAACTGGGAAATTACTTCTTTTTTGACAGTTCTCGCTCTCGTCTGCCTTTGTGTGATATTTGCCAGTTCTTTCTCATTCTTTGTTCCTTAATTATGTGCAATAAAATTACAAGAACATTTATAGGTGAGATTACAAGTACAAGAGACAAAATTTTACTATCTTCATAGATTTAAAAGATCAACATATAAATTGGAATCATATTAACTTGTAAGTTTTAATGGGTGTTTACTTATATCCCATTGAACTGACTTTCAATCTCTTAATAAATTTTAGATATTTTCCCAAGTTAAACCCTTCGAACAAATCAGAAGTTATCAACTCCCATCAAGGTTATTTATTTAAAAAATAGTAATAAATATGTTGTATGTTGAGATACTTGGAAGACAGAAGCATCTCAAAATAGTTAAACTACAGTTTAAAATAAACAAATAAATTTTGTTTTTGACAATAAATTTTCCAAGGGGAAAATATAAGTTTGCCTGAAATAATCTTACATTTAATCATGAAATACACTTATGTTTAATGCTATAATTTGGGGATGGAAAAAAAATTTGTTTGGGCAATTGCTTCCATCTTAACTCATTTTGCATATATAAAAAAATTATGTAATTAAGTATGTATGTAAGATAAAAATCAAGCCTGAATGGTGTTCTCCAAATTATGGTCTCTTGACCATCAGCATCAATTGCTAGAAATATAAATTATCAATCATCTAAGATCCACTGGATCATAGTCTCTGGAAATCAGACCCAGAATTCTGGTTTTTGTTTTTGTTTTTGTTTTTGCTTTTTTAACAAGCCCTCTAGGAGATTCTAATGCATGCTCAGGTTTGAGAACCTTGGCCTTAAGTGTTCTCAGACTTGAGTGCACATTCATACCACTTGGGCAGCATTAAAATTACTGATTCTTGGGTCTGATCTCTAAGAACCCTTATTTAATTAGTCTGGGGTGAGGCATGGCAAATGATTCTGAAGCTTCTCGGGTGATTTTTTTAACTGAGAGCTAAAGTTGAGAACCTATGCTACCATCCTTTAAATGAGTAACCATTTAGTTCCTTGACACAGAGTCCACTTCCAACACAGTCTTCATGATTCTAACATATCTGCTCTAATTTGCAGAATCAGTTTACAGAGGCTCCTGTCTGCACATGAAGACTACCAAAAAAAGATAAAAGATTGTTTAAATACGAAGGGAAAATGCTCAAAGGCCTTCCAAATTATGTAAGTGATTGCCCACATATAATCTCAACCTGAAATATATAATTAACTTGGTTTATAAATAGGTGCTAGTGAATTCCACTAAAATTTGACCCTTAGTTTCAGCACCTTCTGCTCCTAACTACAATCGGAAGCACTTCTAACCATAGGCTTTCATGTTTTTAAAACCCCAATCTTGGTATTATTTTCAGTATAAAATGGTAGTTCTCAAACAAAACAGTAGCTGTTTGTGGAGCTAAAGTGTAAGAAAAAAAAAAAAAAAGACTGTAGTCTTCTAGTAGGATTAAACCTATGGGAACTTGACTGATTCCAAAGAGAAAAGTGAAATATGATCACTCCAAATGTTATAATGATGCTTAATAGAACTGGGAATTAGTTGAGCCTATATTCATTTCTAGATTACTGCCAAGGAGAGTGACTTTTTTAATTAAACAATTTATAATGTTTTTGTCATTTTGAATTCAGTGCAAAAATAATACCTGATATGAGAATAATCTATGTCATCCACTCCTACAACTTTAAAAGTGAGATTGTGCCTACCAGAGCTTCACTATCAGCTTCTCTACTGACATAAATTTTGATTTATAATGACAATCTGAAAGATAAATGCATGTTACTACAGAGAGGGACAAGTGTGGAGAGAAACATGTTTCTCACCTTATAAAAGGGAAGTGGTGCTGAGACTAACACATGTGGCTTATTGACACTCTATAAAATTTGGCTAAATTTCAGAAGCAAACTGACAACATTTTACAGTGTATTCATATCCAGTGGTATATTGGAGACATATCGTACCAGCCTGCAAGAACCGATTTTTAAATTTTCAAGGATTCTAGGGAATCAGTTGTTAAGCACACATCTATTATTTGAAATAAATAAACTGTATACATTTCTAATTAAATTATGCTGAAAGTCAAGGTAATAAATGCTCAAGGTTCATAATTTCCTGATTATTTTGCTCTTGGAGTTAGTTATGTTTATTACATCTGTGTTGTGGAAATATTATATGTGGGTGTGCACATATTTTCCCAAATCTGCATTCAGAAAGTCGCAATGGCAACTTGATACAGGCCATGGCAGGAGTATTTATATCAAAAAAAAAAAAATAGGCAAACACTAGATCAGGACTCCTCCTCAGCCTGAGATCTTAAAAGATTTACCAACCCACCAATGAACAAAATTCATTATATGTGTACGTTTTAAAATAAGATAGTCAAGGATATGGATAGATATAATGACTTGAACTGCTCCCTATTTCTACCTAATCCATGGCTCCCAGACAAAGTTGACCTAAAATGTCTGAGTTTTAGTTTTGGATATGCCTGGAATCACCAGCCTGTCTTGCTATTTATTAGCCCTGTGATCTCAAGCAAGTTGTCAAATGCCTCCAAGTTTTGAATCCCTTACCTGTAAAATCTGAACAATAGTAAGTTTCTCATAGATTTGCTGTAAATATTCAAGAAGACAATATATGTCTGAACTCCCTCCAACCCTTCTTTCCCTCATCTCATGAAAAGTACTAAATATGTCGATCAAAAATCTAACCGAAGTTCTCTAATGAGTTCATTATTTATTTTCCTGTTCTATAATATTTTCATAGCCTTTCCTTCTAAATTAGACTGATTCCAGAGTTTCTCTGTCTTTAATGTTTTCAGGTTATTCATTATCTTTTTGCTATATTCTAGGAGGAGATGCTGGGGACAGGAAAGCATCAAATTTCCTAAATAACAGAGCTGGCTAGATGCGGACCCAGCCACAAGAACAGTCTGGACATTGGAAAGGAGAAGGATATATTGTTCAAATCCCTCAACTGGACAGGCTTTGGAAAATCTACATGTGAAATGTAAAATTAACTGTTACTCTGTGTGACTGTCTATTGCTTTCTTCTTCAATACTGGTATTGTTTTCTTTACAATGTCAATTAGTACTACTTACTTATCTATACTTTATTCAAAGGTCACACAATCAAAAGTCTACAGGGACAGAAGTCAAGTATAAGATAATTTTTCAAAATGAAATTTTAGGTAAATCATGAATGCATCCCCTAAATAGAACTTTTTAAATTGGGAGGTTTAAAAAAAGTCTTATTTTCCCACTGTTAGAAGTGCTAGAACATGGAGTTAAATTATTAAAAGATATATACCCAATTCATCATATATTTAATAAATGTGATAAGCATATCTAGTGCATGTTTTCCCCATTAGTGATTTTAAAAATCCATAGCCATGCCTAAAATAAGGCCCAAGTTCTTAGAAAACAGGATTCATTCCCTTACCGTTTCACTACACATTATTTAGAGATTGATAATAAAATCTACCAATACATGGGCACAAATGTGAGTAATTAAAATTTGAAACTCTAAGTAACAATAATTGCCATTTCCAAAAGTAGGAGGCTTGGTGGAAAGTGACTAAGAATTTTGCCATTAACAAAACTATCTTAAACTAATAACAGAATTATATGACTCAATAGAAATGAAACAAATGATTTACCAACTATGTAATCTCAGTCTGTATTGTTTATTGTTCCAAGAAGATAACATATGCATGCCAACAAGAAACATGTACTTCTAATTTACTCCAAATGTCATTCAATGAGCTGTTCTATTTGAAAAAAAAAATCATTACCAACATAAGATTAATAACAAACATTTGAGAATGCCCTGTTAGGCTTATAATAACCACTTCCTAATAAAATTTGTAATGTTTGGATCCATTTATTTTACCCTAGAATGTGGTGTTGACTCATTAAATGGATATATTCTAAAGTTAGCCTTAGGGGACACACTCAGGCCTAAAAGGCAGTGATAAAATATAACACATCTTCTGCCTTGTTGACTTGTGTTGATAAAGAAATAAATAGCCTCTTGAGAGAGATTACAGTGATTTGACACAGTGTTCACTCAGAGCGTGGTTCACTCACAACTTACCGCAAGATGCCATTTCGTCTGTCTGGTCACCACAGTCGTCTTCCCTGTCACATAGCCATGCTCTGGGAATGCACCTGCCGTTTCCACAAGAAAACTGGTCCACCTGGCATGTTCTGGCTAAGATAATCAATTAACATACAAATAATACATTTAAAGACTTTTTGAATAACGTTCAGATGAAATAAATCATGCAATAACTCTTTCACACATAAGATATTCTATTGCTTTGTGAGATAAAATATTTTAAAGTAAATTTTTGCTAATTGATACTGCCAGCTTGCTTGTCTTCTCTGAAGTTCACATGCTTTCCCTTTCAATTACAGTGGCTGCTAAATGACAAGATATTCAGTAATCCTCACACACTTCCATAAATGAAGCTATGAATTCATTATTTTACAGTTTTTGCCTGGCACATGCTTATGAATACATGGTTGAATTAAATTTCATCCAACTTTTAATTAACAAAAAAGAATTTCACATAGTCTTTGTCAAAAAACCAAGAAAACGGGGCGCCTGGGTGGCTCAGTGGATTAAGCCGCTGCCTTCGGCTCAGGTCATGATCTCAGGGTCCTGGGATTGAGCCCCGCATCGGGCTCTCTGCTCCGCAGGGAGCCTGCTTCCTCCTCTCTCTCTGCCTGCCTCTCTGCCTACTTGTGACCTCTCTCTCTGTCAAATAAATAAATAAAATCTTAAAAAAAAAAAAAAACAAGAAAACTTGTTGTAATGTGGGATGAAGGATTTGGAGACTATATCAGGGTATCTAGTTTCTAGTCACGGGGACAGGTTGTTCTTTTCCTATAACCTTTCAGTACATTTATTTCTTGGTCGCTAAGTGATCCAATGTATGGAGAAAATGCTGAAATTTGAGAATGCCGAAAATATTACTTAAAACATACATTTAGCCTTATTATAGATTTTTAAAATTCACTTTTCAGCATAGTTAAATAAAACTGTATAACTTTTTAATCAAAGTAGATGAATAAACTTCACTTTGGCCTCTCTCATGGGCTTCAATGAACACACACATGGAATCATTCTTTCTATGTTAGCCAAAGGCAGGGGTTTCAATTACTCAGTGAAGGGGTTGGTTATGTTCTACAGGGAGTTTTATTACCATTTTCTATTACAGTCAGGTCAACTTTTGAAAGCATGAAATCCTAGACAGTTATCCTTTCTCCCAGGTTTTAGTTTTGCAGACTTAGGTTATGTTGTTATTTTTTTGTTTGTTTGTTTGTTTTTTACTTACTTATTTTTTACTTATTTTTTTCTTTTGTCTGTCTGAAACACAAATTTGTTTTCTTAAGTATCAGTTTCCTACCACCCCTTTTTTCACTTGGTCAGAAAAAAAGAGTGGGAAATTATAGGAAGGGGATACTCAAACCTGTTAATATTTGGGTCAGATGGGGCGCTTGGGTGGCTCAATGGTTTAAGTCTCTGCCTTTGACTCAGGTCATGATCTTAGGGTCCTGGGATCAGGCCCCTCATCAGGCTCTCTGTTCAGTGGGGAGCCTGTTTCTCCCTCTCTCTCTGCCTGCCTCTCTGCCTACTTGTGACCTCTCTCTCTGTCAAATAAATAAATAAAATATTAAAAAAAATATTTGGGTCAGATGAGTACTGGACAGATGAAGAACAACTAGGGTTTGGGTTTCTGTAGTTATATCAAGAGAACAATGCTCAGTTTATACACTTCCCTCTGTTTTGGGGATTAAGAATTAGAAGGTTGCATTTCTGTTTCATCAAAATGTCTCATGACCTAATGGTTGGTAATTGAGAGTGGTTGAAAGACAAGTCATCCAAACACACTAAAATGGGTTTCCATAAATCAGGGTTTCAGAGGTCATTTAAAATAATCTCTACAAAGTTATGTGCTAATTATTTCCTTTTAAGCATTGTACTTGCTATGTAAAAAGATATCTATTATTAGTGACACTTAAAAGCTTACTTGAGAAAAACAATGAAAACATTATTGGTTTGATTTGGCCTATTCAATTCAAAGTACCATTTCTAACCTAGTGTCTATAATTAGAAATTCCAGAAAATCATTACACTTTGTATTCTACTTTGCTTATGTAGCTAAGGGTTCTGAATCGAAAATATTTCATGTAATATTTGGATTTTCCTTATTTTTACAAATAGAGCATTTATTTTACATTAATAGATTTTAAGTATCCCACAAATAGTATCCTTTTGAAGATTTCAATGTTACAATTTCAAGTGGGATTAAATATTCATTGTCTTATTTGGCTAACTGCATTTTCTGTGAAATTATTCTAATGTTTAGATTAAATCAACAAAGTTCCCAGGTAATTTTAATAAAACTACTTGGAAAAATAGGTATACATTTGTATTAGCCTACAGAAATATGAAGGTGTTGGCATTTAGTTTACTCGATGGGAAGGAAAGAGCATAGAGGTGTGAAAAAGATCGATTTTTTCTTGCAAGTCTTTGTTTTGTTTCTCTGATTGCAGTAAATAATCTTTACCTTTTGAGGTTTAAGAGAAATGTAATAAGAGTTTTCTTTTCAATTTTTCTCCCTTCCTTCTTTCATTTCTCCCTCACTCTTTCCTTCCCTTCTTCCCTTCTTCCTTCCTTATTTTCTTTCTTCCTCTCTTTTCCTTCTTCTTTTCTTTTCTTCTCTCCACGTATTCTTTCCTATATCTCTCATCTTCCATCATTCCCTATTTCACTCCTTTAGTCTTTCTTGTTTTCTTGTTTAAAGGAAAATATACCATCACATATTTTCATCCCTATTAAATTCTAATTGACCCATAATAAGAATAGATTAAATATCCCAATAAAATATTCTTTTATCTGATTTTTTTAAAATGTCACAGTATTTCCTCCTTGCCATTCAGATTTAGCTCTAATACGTTTTCTGAGATTGTTTTCCTTCATGAGTGGCACTATGGTGATTAGAGAAGAGAATGAGAAAGAATTCCTAAGAACCTATTTCAGATTGTGTAGTGTGGGAATTTGTGTGTCGCCTCACTAACTCAGAAGCTTGAAGAACTGTCAGGACCCATTACTCGAAAGAGTAATTACTGGCCTATTACTGAGGGATCATACAACCTCAACATACATGAATCCCTTGTTCTAATCGTGGAAAAACTATCTGTTTAGTCTAGTGAGGAAATTTAAGTAATTCCAGATAGGAAGAATGCTTCATTCTATAAATCTACAAGTACTGTCTGTCCACATGGTATAAGCACATGGACTAAATCATCTCTTTTTAATCACTGGATTTATATCAAGAAGACACAACATTTACTTTTTCAGTTCCTGTCTCGGATCTAAATTAGTCTGGAGGTGAGATTAGCAGAGCAGCCCCAGAGGACTCAAATATTGTAGCAAATGCTTCTCTAATGAAGAGGAAACTTATACTTCCTCAGCGGAATTGTTTATCTAGCAGTGAATCCGAAATCCACTGTCACAGTATGAATGTTTTCTACCCATCACTGATTATGCTTCTCCTGCTGTCATGGAGCAGTGAGATCCCACAATGCTTGGGAACAATAAGGAGGAAGAAGTGAAGTGATCTTCACACATTATTCCTAAACTTCACCTTTGCCATATTTTAATCAAAGCATTCTATTTAAACAAAACCTGTGTCATATCAACACATACTTTTCAATTTATCTTAGAAGGAATTCCAATTTTTAATATATCAGGTTTTCTTAATTCAAATATATCTGCCTAGTTTGAATTTAGTCAAACTATGTGGAGTATGTGAGAAGAATAAACATGTAATCTAATTAGAGCTCAGTGCTGTGGAAAAAATCTGGTCTGAAACTGCCTAGCCTTGAATCCAAGGATTATCATTAGCGACTATGAGGAAAAATAACCTCACATCTAACTACTCCTCATCTTTGGCCTCTGGGTCTTTCTCATAAGTAGAGAAACATATATATATATATATATATATATATATATATATATATATATATATTTTTTTTTTTTTTTTTTTGTAAGGGAGAACAATGACCAAGCCTCTGTCAGCTTTCTTCTGCCTAGTGCTATTTCGTCTTCCAAGTATATCCTCCAATCCCCACCCCATGGACTTCACCTCACCCTCAGTAACTATGCCAATCCATCATTCTTTTCTCCCCCCCCAGTAAAATATTTCTATCACATAGAAAAGCATAGAAAATAATAATATTAACACTGGTCTACCATCATACAGCTCTATCATATCTCTTTTCCTATATTTCCTACAGACTATTTTTGTTTTATTTCAGAAAAATGTATTATAGGTACATTTAAAATCACCTTGTAATTTTTTTCAGTCATATTTCTATCTTTTTAGATGTAACTACTGTCCTTAATTTATTATCTTTTTCCCATTTCCAGACATATTTTAATACTGTTTTTACACATTTATAAATAAATGAGTTCATGTAAAATTGTTTTGCATTTTTATATTTCATATAAATGGCACTAAGTGATTTATAATCTGCAATTTTTAGTTAACATTGCCTTTGAAATTAATTACTGTTGGTATTTGAGTTCTAGTCTATTCAATTTAAGTATGAATAATGTTCTACTATGTGATTATAACACTATATAGTGTCATATATATGAGCATATATATATTCATATAGTGTTTTATATATATAGTTTTTTATTTAGTGAAATATATATATATATATATATATTTCCTGTTAATGGGCATTTGAATTATTTCTAATTTCTCACTATTACCAGCATTAGGGCAATGACTTTCTTACTTGCATCTCTTTGAGCATAGATATTAGAGTATAAATCTAGAAATGGAATTACAGACTTGAAGATAAGCACAATCTCCACTTTATTGGGTTTAGCTAAATACTTTCCAATGTAGAAAAAAATAATTTATACATCACCAAAAGTGTATGTTGCCTTTTTTCCACAATCTTGCCAAAGGTTAATTTTATCAGATTATTTTTCCTAATTGAATGACTTGAACTGTTATTCAGGTTCATTCCTTTGTCCCTTCCCTCCTTCCTTCCTCCCTCCCTCCCTCTCTCTCTTTCTTTTCTTTTCCTTCCTTCCTTCCTTCATTTCTTTCTTTGGCTTAGTTTGGATATCACCTCCCTCAGGAAGTCTTGCCAAATACACAAAGACTAAATTAGTAGTTCTTGTGCTTCCATTTGTAGTTCAAGTTAGCACTTTGAATATTGCATTAGAATGACCTGCTTACATGTTTTTTCTCCCCATTTCCACTCAGCCTTCTAATGAAAGATATAGTGTATTTGTCCTCTCTTTATATCCAATGTTGTGGTAAGTTTTTATTGAATTAGTAGATTCATGTCATGAAGGGGAAATCCCAAAGGAACAAAATTGGAAATTGGCATCTTGTAGGAAAGAATTCTCTTAGTTATAAAGTAGTCACAATGCTGAAAGCTACAGGACAGTGGATTTAGTTACAAAATAATCCCCATGTGGGGAAATTCTTTATCTGTGACACATAACTGTGCATATGCCTATAGATAGAAATGGCCCAGCCAGAGAAATTATCTAATATATTTGCCATATTTTTTTTCAGTATGATGAACTATGTGACCCATTTATTTATTTTGGTCAAACAAAATGGAAATGTCTTGTAACACAACAGCATACTTAATTTTCAAAGCTAAAAGGCATATTTGTGGTTTTCTTTTTATTCTTTTTATCCTTAATTTTTGTTCTTCTTAATTTCTTAAGGCATACTGTGACCATATTATAAACATGCTGACAAGAAGATCTAGTAATGATTGGCATGCTTCATCAGCCATCACTGAAAGTAACACTTGAGGTGCAAGCAGGTTGTACCCCATTTCCTAGTGGACTACAGGCCTGCACGGGCTGAGAAATCATACTAATTAGGACTGATTAGGATTGATTGTTTTATTTACTCTTATACATAGCATTTCCACTTTTACTACTATCAGTAGCTAGTCAATCCCAAATGTTCCCTTAAAAATTATGTGGAAACAAGCAGATTTTAAGAGTCTAACATAAATGAAAAAAAAAAAAAAAAGACATGTTATTATGAATTGAGTCAGCAATGCCTTTAATTTTAAGGTGAAAACAGACCTATCTGTTTAGGAAGTAATGGAACAGTCTCAGAACTAAACCTTAAGTTAAAAAAAAAAAATAATTGCACCAGCTTAGAAAGACCCTACATTGTAAATTATAAACATTATTGTAAAAACAATCTGGGCAAAGTAAAAATGACCATACCTAAAATTCTAGCTAAAAATCAGGTTGATATAGTTTGATAACAAGAGCAATGCTTAGAGAATAACTTATACACTGAGTTTCCTAGTTCTTGCCAATGATATGAGTTAAGTTAAAAAAAAAAAAATAATTGCACCAGCTTAGAAAGACCCTACATTGTAAATTATAAACATTATTGTAAAAACAATCTGGGCAAAGTAAAAATGACCATACCTAAAATTCTAGCTAAAACTCAGGTTGATATAGTTTGATAACAAGAGCAATGTTTAGAGAATAACTTATACACTGAGTTTCCTAGTTCTTGCCAATGATATGAGTTAACTTAGAGCCTCAGCTATGAAATGAACGGACTTGAAAGGAGAAACTAGGACCAAAGAGTCTCTATAGGTTCCTTTTTATTTGATAGCTCTTTGTAAAACAACCTTACATGATGCACATTATAACTTAAAAATAGCTACTCTAAAATATCAAACTATATTTAGTCAAGGGACAAGAGAATAACTAGCTTATAGACCCTCAGCAAATATGTCACTATGGAGAAAAAAAAAAAACAACTAAATATGAGATGCAGGTTAGGATATGGACTGTTTTGTTCTTTCATTGTTGCTTAGTACATGATAAAAAGCAGTTAGGAAACATTTTCTAGTCAATTCATACTCTTGGGGAGCAGGAAGAAATATACAAGGAAATTACAGTGCATTGAGGGACAAGTCTTTCCCAGAGAAAACCAGTGATACAATCAAGAGTACAAACCAGGCTTCTTAATTTCTGGGTCTTTTCTCTATATGCTGTCCCTACAGTTTTCACTAATAGGTTATAATAATTTTTATTTACTGAGGCTTATTTTGGCAAATAGAGAAGGGGAGGGGCTGATAAATTTTGACACTACTGTATGTAATGATTACCAAAAAACAAAAAACAAACAAACAAAAAAACCCCACAATTTTTACCAATGATATCAGTAAGAGTCATCAAATATACTACTTTTTCTTCATCATTTAATGAATAGGTCTAGGCTGCTGCTAGTCAATATCATTTATCAATACTTATCTGACTAATCATGACCTTTCCAGCATCTGTTATAACCTGTGCCATAAGCTGTATATCCCCATTCAAAGAGAAACTGACTAGGGATTCATAGATGTATTACAATAGGATAAATTTTATGGAAATATAAATAGGCTTTATGATCTTGGGACTTCATGAAAAAGGAAAAAAAAAAATCTATGCCACATAAATAATGTGCCAGGAACAGAGAGCTATTCACAGAGGTATTCTACAGCAGACTAAATAAAATACACAGATTATTTTTTTCAAGGTAAAAAGCAAACAAAACAAACACACACACACACACACACACACACACACAAACAGTTCTTCATGAGAGATGGCCTCCATCACAGCATGCTAATAAACCTCATCCTCCACTGCCAATTAAGATTTAGCAGGGACAAGTCTTGTCCAAGCAGTGTATTGACAGTCAACCCATATGGATAGATAAAGTGCCAAATTACTTTGGAAAGCAGAGTCATGCCCACGGATTAAGTAAAAGATAATTTGTATTCTAGCTTTTGTGGCATCAAACTCTGAACTCATTTACTACTGCAATAATCAGATCATCAGCCTTAGGAAGGTTCAGCTTAGTTCAAAGCAGTGACCTGCATTTTTATGGACACTAACTTTGGAAGGGATTTATGTATATATTCAAGCAAACCTTTACCTGCACAAGTTTGACTGGATTCATCTTCGTTGCTTCCACAATCATTAGCTCCATCACAGAGCCATCTCTTGGGGATACAGCGATTATTCTTGCATTTAAACTGATCATCAGGACAGCTATGATTGACTGGGGAAAGGTGGGAGGGTGAAGGGAGAGGAGAATTAGGTTTAATAATTTAAAGTTGGATAAAATTATGATTATTTTAAGTTACAGTTAGAGACAACTTACAGTAATTATAATATTATAGTACAATAATAGCCACAGCTTCTTTCATTCATTGTTGCATATTTTATAGAAAATATTAATATTTGAGGCTCTGTTAAAATGTAATACTTTTATAGAAGACACCAAGTAATGAAATCTCATATAAAAGGAAACATAATCATTTGTTCATGTCTTCACTAAAATCAACTGTATCACGAAACTTGTTTTCCTATCCCTTATCAAAGTAATACAATTTCAGAATTTTTACCAAAAACATTTAAAGTAACCTCAAATTTTAAATTTTTTTTTAAATTTTTAATAAACATACAATGTATTATTAGCCCCAGGGGTACAGGTCTGTGAATCGCCAGTAAAGTAACCTCAAATTTTAACACGAAACGTAATAAGTTTGTATCCAATAATTCAGCCATGTATCAAAGATACATTTTCTTAAGCAACATATCCATTCAGAACTTTTTGAAATATTAAATAAGCCTAATTTTGTTATGCTTTGCCTAGTGTTTCTTGGGACTAGAAGGAAAACTTGGAGTTGATGTTAAATATGAGATCCTGCATAATTTTATTTTTATTTTTTAAACATTTTATTTATTTATTTGACATAGATCACAAGTAGGCAGAGAGGCAGGCAGAGAGAGAGGAGGGGAAGCAGGCTCCCTGCTGAGCAGAGAGTCTGATGTGGGGCTTGATCCCAGGACCATGGGATCATGACCTGAGCTGAAGGCAGAGGCTTTACCCCACTGAGCCACCCAGGCGCCCCCCTGCATAATTTTAATAACAAAAATGACCATCCTGAGTTTTCATGCCTAGTGCAAACAAATAAACATGAATCCACAAAATATACTGTGGACAAGACCAATCCTCATATGGGAAGCTGTGCACAGCTAAGGATTAAACCTCCAATATCAAGCACAGCAGGAGGCCATCTTAAAGTTAACCTTCTGTGATTATTTTTCCTGCATCCTGGAGGCTAAATTCCTAACTGAATTGGCATGCTCCTCAGTATTTGTTTCACCACTTTGTGTTCTTTTTGAAGTAATTTTCCTTGTGCCCAGTAGTTGCACTTCTGTATGACAAAAATAAATTTTAGTATTAGTTTTCCTTAGAATTTGATAAAAAATAGCCATTTTATCATGCTGTTGCATAGCAAATGTATGCCTTTCCAGCCAGTTTCTACAAACACTATTTCTTTAAAGTAGCTTAGGTGAGAAGTGGTTTTATCACTTTTTTAGAAAGTTTTTATTCATGTACAGTAAAAAAGAAAATAGGGGGAAAAGCCTTATGTTTCCTGGCATTTGAGCATGATTAACATTTTCTACTCACTTCAGGGAGTTTAGCAAGAATAGTTGCTCAGGAGAATAAAATTCATCCAATATATTAGAGGGTCAAAATTTTAAAGTACCAAGATTATGCAAAAATACTTCAGTAAAGCTTAATAAAGGACTTTTGCAATTTTCATTAATGATGTAAATCAGAGTTCAAAAAGGAGGCATAAATATAACCCATAGGCCTATGATTTGGAATGGAGGAGCTAAAGGATAGAAAGTAGAATGATAACAGAATTCAAGGGCAAAGTTTATTGGCATTTAATATATAAATACTCCTCTGAAATAATGACATAGTACTGGTATATTAACCATGGGACCTCAAGATTATGACACTGCTCAGAATCACTGCAAGTTTAGAAAAAAATCCCATATTGCTGGAAGGTGGCCAAAGATATTTAGTTTTCTGTTGCCCCCTTTGGTCATTTATTCTCCACATGCTGGATGCTATGTTAGACTATGTCACTAAAAAGACACTACAACATAATGTGTCTCCTCATAAAGATAGCCATCTCTTAGATGCACCAGAGAAGTAAGGATATAATTGCAATATTGTTTGATCACTACCATAAAAAAGAAATATACATATGTTTCACTCCAACTGGGCTGTATAGAGAGTTTTCCATGTTCACAAAAGACTTCCCTATAAAGGTCACAGTAAACCATGGTGATTTCCATAAGCTGCCGTGTTACAGAGGAGAGAAACGAAGGGCATTTTGCTGAGATCTACTTATAGTCCAACTTGATATATTAGAACAAGGAAGGTAAGTGTATACATGATAGGCATTTAAGGCTAAAATTGCAAACCTGAGTCCTAACATGTTTTTATGTGAATCAATGGATTTTGGAATTTATCTTGTTGGTTATGGATTTACTGAAATAACAATATTTGGTCTCATTCTATAGATACCACTCTGGAAGCAGTTTGGAAAGCAGGTTTTAGTTATGGGAGCAATAGTGGTAGGAATAATAGCAGGGCACTTGCTGAATAAATCTAGGAGGTAAGACTAACTTAGCCAGTGAAGTTTGAGAGGAGATAAAGATGAAAAATTAATTATACAGAACTGAGTATTGACTGTAAGTGAAATAGAAGATTACAGGAAAAGCCCTTAGTATACGTTTGGGTAATGGTATGGGAAGTGAAGAAAAAAGATCCTGAATAGGAATTTTAACACTACTATTACAGTATGCGATGCCTTACATCCTCATAGAGAAAATGAGTTTCTTTGTGAATTTGTGAAAAGAACAATCACACAGGGAGTAGCGTGAACCTAAAGGAACACAACATGAATATTGTGATAAAGTACTTGTGCTCTGCTCAGGTGTCCTGTGACTATGCAGGAAGCTGATACGTAGGGAGTATTCACTAAAACCATAAATAAACACTGTGAGTCAGAGGTGATGAGGCAATTAATTTAATCAATAAATAATAAATCACTTGCGTAAAAAAAATTGAGGAAAAACACCTTTTATCCTTAGATGACATGTTCTCCCACTCTGAAATTTTTGTCTATTTGTATCAATTTTGTATTTAATATGGTATTTTTGGATTTGTACTTTACAGTTTAGATATTAATAGGGTTGGAAACACGGAACACGTAATGTTGAAGTCAGAGTCCATGCTTGAAAATAAAGGAAAAGTAGTGTTACATTCATGTATTAATTATAACTTATGTATTACTTATTTATGTACAACTGGAAATTATATTTTAAAAGCTCATATTCTTAGAGATTTGTCCAAAAATACAGATGCCTAGACCAATTCTGTCATTTTTTAAATTTTTTATTCATTTATTTGCGAGAAAGAGAGAGAGCATGGATGGGAGGCAGGGAGCAAGGAGCAGAGGGAGAAGGAGAAGCAGACTCCCCACTGTCAGGGAGCCAGAAGATGCGTTGCTCCATCCTGGGACTCCGGGATCTTGACCTGAGCTGAAGGCTGATACTTAAACAACTGAGCCACCCAGGCACCCCGATTCTGTCCATGCTTAATAAAAGATCTATAAAACTTGATTTTTATAATCTTGGTTTAAAAAGAAAAAGTAAAGAAAGACAAGAAAATGGAGAACTGTCAATTAACTCAATTAGTTCAGCCATTTTAACTTGGAAAGTGTCATCAATTGAAAGAAAAATATTTTCTTTTTAAAATAATTTAACTAAGGCAAACTAAAAGACTAAGGATGCATATGCCATCACATTATTCTCTCCATACAAAAACATTTTATATATCTCAAAACCATCCCATTATGACTCTAATCAAATATATTCTCAAATTGTTATTTAATGTGTTTCTCAAAATATCTTCCTTCAAATATGTGGGACAATGCCTTATCCCAACCAGAAACATGAAACTATTCCTATTGTGGGAAATGTAAAACAGCTAAATAGAAGCCAAAGGCGAGAAAATCAAACTTTTAATTTCTATCTGAGTGCCTCATATGTGTCTCCTACCATGTACTGAGCCAGTGAAGCTAGGTAATAACTAGATCCAAAACCATATTTGTTTCCTTGGATCTACTTCAAGACTCTGTTGCCAAGGAGTGATGGAGTGGATTCTGACCTTCTGTGTGAGTTAATTCTGACCTGAGGGAGTTGTAATTATTTTCCACATCTTTAAATTCAGAGATCCAAAGGGTCACATATAGCAACCTGTGACAATGGTGTGGCGGAACTGACAGCACAGAAGAGAGAAGGGGAGGACTTCTGGAGCAACCAAAATGATAATATTAAAGATGTAAAAGCATTAGAAAAGCAGTGCTTTAAAACCATGCTAGGAGATAATCTAGTCTACTCTATATAAAAGGATGACTGAGGGGGAAAAAAAAAAAGTAAGTTCAATTTTTATCAGATATTTTTAGATTTCACAAACTGCTTTGACAGTTCACAAGCTGAAATACTCAAGGAGGCTGCCGGGTGGCTCAGTAGGTTAAGCTTTGGCTCAAGCCAAGATGTCAGGGTCCTAGGATCAGAGTCCCAAGTGGGAAATCCCTGCTCAGCAGGGAGCCTGCTTGTCCCTCTCCCTCTGCCCCTACCTTCTGCTCTTACACGTGCATTCTCTCTCTCAAATAAATAAAATCTTAAAAAAATAATAAAATAAAAGACTCAGGAAAATGTAGTATCACTTGAAGGAGAACATACAGCAATTTACTGAATCTTCATCACTTCCATCTAGACAGTCATCATCACCATCACATTTCCAGCGAGCTTGGATACAGTGTCTGTTTTTACAGCGGAATTCTCCAGCTTTGCATATGTGAGGCAGTATTTCTCCAGGATTAACTAGGGTTAAAAAAGACATTTGAACAATACTAGCAATATTCAGTTTGTTACAATGTCAGCTTTAATAACAAAAATACTTATTCATTTTATTTTGTCAAAAATATGAAAACATCTTAACATTGCATTGACAACAATCTCTGGAAAGGAGAAAAGTTTAAGTTTTTCTGACAATAATTATTTTACCAAGAATTTTAAAGATTTATTTAAACAACTGTCACAAAAATAATTAGTAATACCAATGATAGTAACATAACACTACCTATGTCCAGGGTAAGTGTGTAGTTTTACGTTTTAAAGGGCTTTCATTCATAATCTCAATTATCACCATGACCCATTATAGGGTAGGCACAGCAAAAAAATTTACTACCTCCATTTTACAGGTAAGTACATCCCAAATAAATCAAAATGAAAAAAATAAGGCAAAAGTACAGCCATGATGGTTATATTAATTTGCTAGTGTGCAAGTGGGAGAAAAATTCAGCTCTGTTTGGGTATTCTTAGAAATATTAAGTTAATAAAAAATGATCTCATTGTACATCCAGATTCTATGCAGTATTTTCACTATATTTTTTTCAGTATTGTTCACTATATTTTCACTATATTTCACTATATTCACCATATTCTCTAAGCCAATGTTAGGGATTCTGTTGATTGGGATTTATTCACGAATTGAAAATGTTATTATTATGATGATGATTTTTGTCTCTTTGAGTGAATTTCATAGGACTCTACAAAAATAGGAATATGTGGCAATGGTTAAAATAAATGATTGGTGTTTCATGGACTGAAAAATATGTTGAATTATCAAAAACTGGTTTATTGCTAAGAGAAACAAAAGTCAATCTTTCTAACCCAGTCCCGATGGCTTTAAACTTTATTTTGGATAACTCATTTGGATTGATGAACTGTCACAAAACCTATATACATGCCAATAATAAGGAATGTCAAGAAAACATATTAGTCATTTCTAGAAAGCTTTGTGTTAGCATTCTTTTAATCCTTGTATTTCCCCTGCTCCAATGAATGGAAGAGGAAATGTGACTCTTGAGCTATAACTGCGGGGAATTTGCTTCAGAGAGTTATGCAGTGAGGTACAAGGCATGAGGAAAAGAAAAACTGACCATTAAACCCAGACTCTTAAGATTTTAAAGGTAAAAACTAATCAGTATGGTAAATGAAATATTCAACTTTAACAAAGGTAAGGTTGTGTCTCTTCTATCCCCTCTCAGACAAGCAGACACTGTATGCGTAGGGACTGACAGTAATTTTGTCTCCTTTATTAACTCTAATCCTTTTTAATAACAAAATGCTGAAGCAGCAATTTCTCTAATGATATAATTTCTGTAAGGTCACTTGAAAGTAAATAATAATAATAGTTATAAATTGTTATCTATATAGAACAAGTCCCAAATAGGAAATGACAACAATATAAAAAAAAGGGGAGATCACAGGGTCTTCTACTCAACCGGAGGATGTCTTTTTATAGCAGCAACTGGGACAGAGAATAGCAACCAAAGCAAAGTGGAAATACATTGGGATATGTCTAGGCCTTTCTAGGATACAGTTTTCCTCTCAAAAACTCTAGAACTGATCATTGATGATGTGCAAATTTTCCTTATTTTGAATCTCAACTTTGCTCAACTGGACCCTAAGATTTTTGAGTTGGTGTAATTTCTTCCTTGAATCCATGTAAGCCCAGCTTAAATGAAGGGCATTTTGATTAATTTCTTTCTGTAATGATTAAGCCTAATAGTCAACAATCTCTCAGTCAAAAAAACAAAAACAAAAACAAAACAAACAAACAAAAAAACAGTTAGACAAGAAACTTAATATGAGATGTAATATGCTTCCTCTTAATTTAAATTTAGCTTTAAGATTTTCTTTAGTCTCGGGTGCCTGGGTGGCTCAGTGGGTTAAAGTCTCTGCCTTTGGCTCAGGTCATGATCCCAGGGTCCTGGGATCGAGCCCCATATCTGGCTTTCTGCTCGGCGGGGAGCCTGCTTCCTTCTCTCTCTCTGCCTGCCTCTCTGTCTACTTGTGATCTCTCTCTGTCAAATAAATAAATAATATTTAAAAAAAAAAAGATTTTCTTTAGTCTCTCTATAGTTGACTTCAAAGAAATGCTACATCAATTCAATTGTTTCACAGCTTGAGGATTTAAAAACTCAAGAAATCATCTTTTTTTCTTCTTCTGATAACAATCTCACCAATTTAAAAAGTCTGGCTTTCACATGGTCATTTGATCAAATAAACCCAACTGACGTTTTAAGAAATGATCAAAAATATCCATATACAAGAGTGAAATTATAGCTGCTTCTAAACAATTACAACTATATTAAAGAAGAGTAAGATGTCTAGGGAAAGGAAAACTACTCCCTACAAAATTAATATTTAAAACAATATTCTTTAACAGAACCAATTTAGAGATATAATCTTTAAGTCTGCTTAGAGTCTAAATGTTTTTCAAGAAATATTAAGATCTTCATGGAAAGAATGCAAGTAGGCAAAATTTTCAAACTTGTTTTAAACATGCTTTCAAATATGTGTGGATTGCTAGTTATTTTTAAATGATATTTGCTAATACAAATGTGGCGTTTTTAAAAAGTATGTGATGACAATGTCCAAAGTTTCACATTCATTTTTCATAACAGTTATGAACAATTGTTTGAAAACCAATAGAGCCAACTTCCTCATATAAGTTCATCTTTTTATATTTACTGCTGATATTGACCTATATCAATGCCATTAGTATATATCATTATCATTTGTAAGAGCAGTCAGACATTGCTTATACCTATAAGGAAAGATATAATGAAACATACACAAATATCTTTGACATTTTAAAGCATGTCTGCAAGTCTTCTAGGCCCTATAATTTGTGGGGCAAGAGGCATTTCTCCATGGCATTTCCATGTATCTTGTTTCAGCTTTTATTCTGGACATTTTTTCAAGGATGCTTATATAGCTAACAGCCTTGGAAGACAGATAATGCCATCTTCTACAGCAGAGAGCAGGTTTTTTACTTGGACAAAATAGTAAAGATAATGTCTCCCTTTAGGACAATGGTTGGACCAATTTTCTGACAGACTCACAGTTGGGTTCTTCAGTGTGAATACAAGTTCGCAGCATTCACCTAGACCTGCCTATTCATTGCCCCCGTATGATTCGGGGCTGGGTGGGACAAAAAGAATGAATATTAACATGAAACTCATGCTGCCTGCTGCAACAGGAATAATAAAATCTTCTGTGTCTGAGCCAGGAATTGTGTGTCTTCTGTCAGAATCTAGGAATCTTTGACAAGTTAACATGTTAGCTTGCCTAGGGTAAAATCTCAGACCCTTCAGAATTGTTGACCTAACAGTAAATATTTTAAAAAATACTGGGTTTTATTTTATAAAAAATACTTATTTCCAAAGTCTTTCAAGGTATATGACATCACTTGTTTTGTCTAGTCCTAACCCAAGCCTTCCAGATGTAACTAGTAGTATGTCACACAGAAACCATACTATCAATGCAATCAGATATGGGCAGGATTTGTAGCAATAGAAGACACATGATTTTTGAGCTAGGAATGTCCATTATAAAGAAAATGTTTAATGTTAAGTGGTAATCTGGATAAGATGGCAGCTTTGATATTCAAAAAGCATGGTTTTTATCCAAACATTGACCTAACTCTGCGGAATTGGGCAGCCATGTCATTTGTCGTGGCACCCCAGCTGATGGCCAGTCTACCTACTTTTGTGAGAATCAATGAGATGACGAAGCAAGTATATTTGGCATCACATAAGAGAACAAAGAGTACCTAGAAAAAATAAGATTAGTATTCTGTATACCTTGCACAAACCTTTATAAAGGAGTCATTTTATAAATAATTTTTATACACCTAATGTTTCCACTTGGCATTCTTGAATGTAGGAAGGACAATGGCACAATACAGAACAGAATAATACCTAGACTAGAACCAAGCATAGAGCAGATATTAAAAAATACTTGCTGCCTAACTTACTGGAAGTAGCAGAGACATAATTCTATATTAGAGATATATATTCTATATAATTATATATATATGTATGTATATATATTACTATTTATTATAGTGAGAAATTCTATCTCTGGAAACTATATAAATATTTCAGGAGAACAATATCACTTCAAATGGCTCAAAAGCTAATAGTCTTCTACCAGCATCCAAGATCACAGGAGAAATTAGTTTAACTGAAAGGAAAAAAAATCCATGTGTAGATGAACAGAAAGAGTGATAAAGATCCCCCTACGCCAAAAAAGTGGACATATAGTAAAAGCTCCATGTATGGACTGTGTTCTGATGTTTAATGTGACTGAACCTATATAGCACTTGGGTGCTGGACAGACACATAGATTGCTTATAATATAGTACTAGAATTGCAAGTTTTGCTTCAGAGCTGTGATTTGCACCATGAATTTGAAAAGTGATGAAAAACCTGTAATTCTACCATCATGGTCACTTCTAGTAAAAATACTACAACATGATATCACCAGTAAGAAATCTGACAACGTAATAATAATCCTTTAATTTAACCAGGATCAAAAATAAAATGACATGAATCATAACATTCCTGGCAAGAAATTGTCAGGTCTCAAACATCCTATGATGCCTGCTGTTAGAATATTGAAATTTGGAAGGTCTCCGCATGACTCATCCATGCACTACAAAAGGAAATATGCATTCTAGAACTACTTCCCAGTAAAAACTGGAGATTACTGGAGTTGATGTCCAGATCATAATGATATAAAGGGAGAAACCCTACTATTAAACTGGTTTATTTTATTTTCTTCTGGAATCAGCTCAGGTTTGGATCTCAGTTCAGCAACTAAACTAAATACATATGTTCCTCACCTTGTTTAATAAGCTGTGGGCCCACGAACAGCTATCTATGTTTGTCACTTTGCTTTGCTTTTCAATCCAAGTGTGGTTAATGTATCTAAAGTAATGATTGTCTCTTCTGTCAAATGATGTTTTTGCTGTTGACCATATTATCAAAGTTATGATAATTTAGTCATAAAACCATGAGTCCTAGAACAACAAATAAAATGAAGTTTTCCTCTGGTCCCTATACACTTCACATTAGGATATGTTTATTTAGCAGACTATTTTGTATTTGGGGAGAATTTCTAACTATCCCTTTATTTGAGGAGGGAGATAAAAGAACCTAAAAGAAAACTTGAAATTGCAGTGTTTTTGATGCCTTTATATAAGCTTGCTTACATAGGAAGGCAGTGTGAAAAACGCTGCTGTGGGTTTTGAATTTTCTCCTTTAGATCATAGCAGGATGACCTTTCATTAGATAGAGTGGTCTTCTGAGCAGCCAACCTAAGTGGTACATAATCTTCTGTGAGTACCTATGCACAGAAGGCCGTAAATATTCATCTGGATGGGGCTTCTAAACTTTTTACTGCCTTAAACTTTTTACTACACATTAGATTGCATATATCCTAGAACATAAGGCTTGTCACAGCTGAACAGATAAATGGCTTAGCCATAGTGGAGCACTGTTTTTGACAGAGGAATATATCTGGCGTTCCAGAAGGTAAAAAAGGTCACAGAGTACCACTGACATATAATTGTGCAATGCTACCCTTGGATGATCAATATTTTTAAGTTGCTCTCTTAGGAGTAAGGCACACTAGAAAATTCTGTCTTTTGTTTCAGGCCACTAAAGAGGAATTTAAAGAATTACTGTCTTATTACTCTAGATAAAATTATCTTGCTATTAAAAAAATAATGACTATCTTTTTTTTTTAGGAGCTTAATTTACTTTCTTGGGATTATCTATGTCTTCATTTATTAGTTTTGTATATTGTGTTTTTCCCTATAAAAGCATCAAAATAAATTAAAAAAAAAACTCACTTGATAATTGATCAACTGGCTTTACATATGCTTCTCCAGGGCAGTCAGTTCCAAGTTACTATGCTACACTAGGTCTCATTTCTAATTGTGAGAGGATTTGCTCATGCCACACAAGATTCACAAGGACAAAGAGTCCAGCCTACTCTCATTCTTGATTCCTTCCAGGAATGGCATTAGAATTCATGCTTAATCAATCATATAGCATGCCAATATTTTTCTGTTGGGTGAATGCCTCTTCTGGCACAGCCTTATGCTGAACATTCATTGAGACACAACCGCTGATGTTTACTTCTGGTCTGACCAACTGTCAATGGGGTTTTGTTTATTTGATGTCAATTCAATGAGGATGACTGGAACCAGGACAATCATATCTCAATGATTGTAATACGTATTTTTGTTTTGCGTGTTAACTCAGATTACAGAGTTAATCCAGTTGAAATCAGTTCACAAAACTGTAATATAGCCTAAACTAAAGTAGAAGCTGAGAGGAATCAGCATTAATGAGAAGTCAGTGACACATTCATATTTGTTTTATACCATACTCTGCAACCATGAACTCTCTTTATAATCCTTTTGTACTTGAATTTCCTCATCTGAAAACTAAGGCTAACGTATCATTTTTAAAAAATTAAATTCAACTTAGTTAACATATAGTGTATTATTAGTTTCAGGGGTAGGATTTAGTGATGCATCAGTTGCATATAACATCCCATGCTCATCAAGTGCCCTCCTTAATGCCCATCATCCAACTACCCCAATCCCCACCCACCTTTCCTTCAGCAACCCTTAGTTTGTTTCCTATAGTTAAGAGTCTCTTAGGGTTTACGTCTGTCTCTGTTTTTATCTTATTTTATTTTTCTTTCCTTTTTTTTTGTTTTTTTTTGTTTCTTAAATTCCACATATGAGTGTAATTATATGGTATTTGTCTTTCTCTGATCTATTTTGGTCTAAATAATGCTCTCTAGTTCCATCCACATCATTGTAAATGGCAAGTTTTCATTCTTTTTGAAGGCTGAATTGTATTTCATTGTGTGCATATGTGCACATGTGTGTATGTGTGTGTATATACCACATCTTCTTTATCCATTCATCTGTTGATGGACATCTGGGATCTTTCTATATTTTGGTTATTGTAGACACTACTACTATAAACATTGGGGGTCATGTGCTCCTTCAAATCACTATTTTGGTATCCTTTGGATGAATGCCAAGAAGTGCAATTGTTGGGTTGTAGGGTAGTTTTATTTTTAACTTTTTTGAGGAATCTCCACACTATTTTCCAGAGTGGCTGTACCAGCTTGCATTCTCACTAACAGTATAAGGAGGTTTCCCTTTCTCCTCATCCTCACCAACATTTGTTGTTTCCTGAGTTGTTCATTTTAGTTATTCTGAGTGGTATGAGGTGGTGTCTCATTGTGGTTTTGATTTATATTTCCCTGACGTTGAGTGATGTTGAGCATTTTTTCATGTGTCTGAAGGCTAACATCCTTGAAAAACTTTTGCCATTAAGGTAAGATGAAATGAAATAATTTATATAAACACACTATGAATTGTTTGTAAGAAATGAGTTATTATATGCTTATTTATGATTTTTCCCATTGCATTTGAAAGAAACGTGGGCAAGTTGCATGCCCTATTAAAGATATAGTAGAGTTTCAAACAGACAAATGCAACAATTCCCAAATAAGAACATAGATGGTTTTGTTGATTTAACATTTTTTAGTGTAATAAGAATAGATAAAATAATCTTCTTTCTTATCTCTTTTTACTGCATTGGAGTTACATCAACAAGGGATTGTAGATATTAGAAAGATACCAGTAGTAACAGAAAAATTTCTATCTTTTTATCACGAGATGTCATGATAACAAATTTCCTATCACAACTATATGACCAATATTGTATACAGTATTTTCTTAAAAGCCAAAAGTCACCCAGTTTTTATTTACATAGAGATATCCAGTGGTCAGTATCTTTTCCATATCAATATTGATATAGATATATAGATATGCAAACTCATAAGGAATCCATAAATTTTTAATGGGGCATAGAATAAAGGAAATAGAAAAGATGATTTGGATGCCAATGATCCAGATAATTATGAGTCACACAATTAAAATTAAAGAACTAATTAGAACATTTCAAGCTTAAAATACCATCTAGATATATCTGATGTATACAATCTCCCTCTAACTTCCCACTATGAAAACTAAGATGAAGGATAAAATCTCACAAGATCTTTGAAAACTCAGTCTCTTGATCATTTGACTGACACTATCTTAAGGGGATTTTGACTATTGCAAGACCAATAGAACAAGATTTAAACATTCAGCCAGAAACTTCTCTAACTTATGCCATTAAAAATTGAATAAGCCTATCTATCTTTAGGTAAAAAGAGAGACCCTTTGCTCCTGCAGCATCCACTGTAAGGTCTGCGTCTATCAACAAAGGAGATACATGCACTATTACTTTCCATCCTTGAGAGGAATTCTGGAGGTAGAGCAAAGGCAGGATGACACTTGGTGGAGGTCCATGAGGTTTCTGTGTGTGTGTGAGTGTGTGTGTGTGCATGCACACAGGTACACACACATATTTCACCTGTTCAAAGTGTCAAAATTATTTATCTGGGATAGCAAAAAATGTGATTTCATACCAGAAAAATAAATTTAGATGAATTTGTGGTAGATGCTAAAAATTGAATTAAGAAATGTACTTTTCTCTCTCAATAACCAAGATAAGATTTAGCCTAGCAGACAACCAGAAAGAATTACATTGTTCAAAGTAATGCTTAATCCCTTCCTATTTACAAACTATAGGTCTTGATAGATATCTTCCCTAAACAACAAAATAGGAATTAAAAAAATAATACTACAGAACAAAGAAAGGAAACCACCTTATGACTCAAAGAAAGTATAATTCATATAATTATGTTCTATAGGCGTTGTCCTAATAGACAATATAAAATTCCTACAAACAATGAAAATTTTGCCCAGAGAAGTAAAATTTGTATTTCTACTCTCAAGTATATTATCCCAGAATAAATTAAATAGTATTTCCAGAATTTTGAAGAACACTTAGCCAAAAACTAATATCCAGAATTGTCAATCACATACAAATGCAAAGGAGACCTATTTAGAAAATACAGGAACTCCACAGTATACAGTCTTTGTGCTCGTCTTGGAGAAGCAACTTCAAGAAATACTTTATCTATCCTAAACATTGTGAAAATTAATAATTGAACAATGAGGAACTAAAGTTTGAATACTAAGCAATACAACCAGTGAAGCACTGAGTCAGGTCTAAAAGAAAATATAAAATTTATCATCAAACTAGCTATACATGTCAAAACATTTTGTAAAAAGACTTAGTGATGATGATTCGAAATACTATTCCTTGTCAGAAATCCTAAATTATAATAAGGAATGAAATTGAGGAAGATGAAGAGAATAGTATAAAGAAAATCAGTCTTCATCTCAAATAGTTAAAATTCAAAATAATAATAATAAAATTTAAAACTGGTGGTATTATTCTAAGTGCTTAAAAAAGAAAATGTAACAAACCGACTATGGAGTATATTATAAAATACAGAAGGAATCATAAACAGTAAAGAAACACACAAATAGTCTATAACAATCTATCAGAAATAACACCAAACATCAAGTAGAAAAATGAAGATAAATGATTTAAAAATCATGTTTAAAAAGAATATGTAGTCACATGATAAGATGCTTATGCTCCTATTAAGAAAAAAAATAAACCACTAAGTAAAGGATACTGTTGTGTAGTCCAGAATGTGTAAAACTGCAATATAACTAAGAATTCTGTCTCCAAAATAAAATAATCTGGGGTCTAAATTCCAAATGTCCTTCATGCCAGTTATGTGAATTATGAAAAGTTATTAACCCTCAAGTCTACATTCTGAATATTAAAGTGAGGTAATAATAGTATCTCCATATACGATTATTGTAAGAGCTAATGAGAACTATGAAATTTTATAGTAAAGTCCTATATAAGAATTCAATAAATTTTATCTATTATTATTAGTAGTAAAAAATAATAACTTCCAGGGATATATAATTATAAAGAACAACATGAAAATGTCTTAGTTGTTTCTTGCTGAATAGTGGCATTTGGGTGTATTTTTCACTTAAATATTTTCTGTATATTTCTTAAATGTTACTATATATTAAATCATTTGTAAAAATCCCTTATTCACATTGTTTCTTCTTCAGAAGAAATAAAACATTTCAGATAAGTTGAAATCTTCTTTATTATACTTATTTCTCCTTCTGCATCCCCCAAAACAATCGTTATAATTGATGGGAAAAAATGCATTTATCTATTATTTATGTATTATTCAATAATAATGATGAAAAATGATGGTTAACTTTACATGTCAGCTTGAATATGTAGGTTTTAGAGTGTCCAGACATTTGGTCAAATATCACTCTGGGTGTGTCTGTGAGAGTTAATTAGATGAGATTAATATTGGAATCTGTAGACTAAATTAAGCAGGTAAGTGGCTTATCCCAAAACAGTTTGAACTCAACGAAAAGGTCTATCTTCCTGCATATATGAGGAATTCTTGCTGCCTGACTGCCTTGAACTTGGACTTATATTTTTTTCCCCTGCCTTCATACTCTAACTGAAAGAGGCTCTTCTTGAGTCTTCAGTCTACCAGCATTCAGACTGGAGCTACACCATTGGTATTCCTCAGTTTCCAGCCTGCTGACTGCAGATTCTGGGAATCGTCAGCTTTCATAACTGCATGAGCCAATTCCTCATAACAAATCTCTTTCTCTATATTTACATCCTATTAGTTCTATTTCGCTAAAGAATCAAAATCAAATCATTCCAGAAACATTTCTATATTACTCATACATACACAGCATTGCTCCTATCAGTATGGTTAAGGGACTTGTTATAGATAAAGAGAATATTTCAAAAGGGTCACATTGGAACGACAAGATGCAGTAAATTGAAGAAGGTCAGTAAAAGTTAATAAAGTGCCTTTAATCCAGGTCAGTCAATCCAACTAATTCACTATTTTGATAAAGTTTAGAATTTCTTTAAGTCTCTTTTTTGCCTCCTTTTTTTCTCTCCACCAACAAAGATAGAAGACCGAGCTTGTCCTAATGTTGAAGGTCCTTAAAAATTTTATGAAATATTTTCTTCTGTGGCATATTTTGTGTATATATATATATATATGCATATATATACACACACACATATGATTAATAAACTATTTCTCTATATATATTTTATAAATATAAGATTATGTATATAAAATATATAAATGATATATATAAAATATATATCATATATAAATATATATAAATTATTTTATATATGTATTTTTTATTATTAAACTATTTTATTTATATTTTTATTATTAAACTATTAATCAGCAGTCACAAATGCTCTGGAAAATTTCACCATTATTCAACTGTTTTTTATAGAAATTAATTCAGTTAATTATTTGTAATCTAAAGAGAATTATACCTAAATTATTACCTGAATTTCTCTTTCCAAGATTGATTTTAATTCCTTTAGTTTCCTCTGCTTTTTTCTTCAAAAAGACAATTATAATCAATGAATGTGACAAACAAAACTTACATGTGCAAGTTGTCCCGTTTTCATCTAAAAGTTGATTATCAGCACAGGCACAAACTCGGCCTCCTGGAATAGCCAAGCACAGTGTACTACAGCCCCCATTATTTCCTCGGCACATATTGTCACCTGTAAGAGAAGGGAAGCCAGTATGTCAGAGAACTCTGATTCTATCCAAAGTTAGCCAGTTCAAGTTCACATTCTTTCTAGGAGACATATGTTGGCATAAAAATGTACACATATATATGCATGTTTATTGTATATTCATTAATGTAGTCAGAATACCTACTGAACCCTAAAAAAAATGCAGAAACATTTAAAATATAACATGCACTGGGAAATAAAAGGAATTTGCATGTTGGTTAAAAGAGATAGAGGTGGGGCGCCTGGGTGGCTCAGTGGGTTAGCCTCTGCCTTCGGCTCAGGTCATGATCCCAGGGTCCTGGGATTGAGCCCCACATCGGGCGCTCTGCTCCGCAGGGAGCCTGCTTCTCCTCTCTCTCTGCCTGCTTCTCTGCCTAGTTGTGATTTCTCTCTGTCAAATAAATAAAATATTTAAAAAAAAATTTGTAAAAAAAAAGAGATAGAGGTATGTGTGCAGATAAGCACCAGGAGAGGAAGGTTACAGAATATGATGACGTCTGTCCAGGATAGCAGATCATACCTAGTGTATTCAGATCTGATTCTTTTCTCAAGTAGATCATTAACATTTAAACTTTGGATACCAAGTGAACAGAAACAAATGAGCACAAAGGGGAAGGGACAGAATATTCTTCCCTCTTGCACAAGGAGTACATTGACATGTCAGTGCATTAATGATGCCAAGGTACACAAGCTTTCTGAAAAACCTTCAAAATGAACAGCCTTGCTAGTACCAGTAGAATGTACAATGCATTAGAGTAGCGATGTTGTTCCAGTGGACCATCCCAGTAGACTTAACCAGCAGAGACACTGATGAAGTATGTAACACATATCAATAAAGCAGGGTAATTTCACAAAAATATTACCCGTGAACGTTTGTGAGACACCCTTGGAAACTAAGATAAAACAGACATAAAATTTTGAAAAGGTTGGCGATGTAGGTAATCACGAGGAAGAAAGTATATTTACTTCGATGTATACCTGCAGAATATTACAAAGAACTCTGTAACACTAGTAATCCCATTAGCAGAGTAAATGTCCAGACCATTTTACACTGTTGCATTTTTCAAGGTCTCAATAAATGACATTTTGATTGTATCAGAAAGATCTGACTCAAACATTAAAAATAATTTTTAATTACTTGGAGGCATCTAACAATATAATATAGTAATTTAAGTAGTATTGGCAGTTAAAGCACAAGTGTAAAAATTGTGACTAAAGTGACAGATGAGGTTATTGCACTGTAGGCCTCAGGGGTTGGATGAGCTTTGTAGAGAAATGTAAGGAATGAGTAAAAAACAAACAAAAACTATCAAAATGTTGTTATATGCAATAAATAATTAACTCATTCCCATTGATTATCTTGTGTGCCCACAGATCAGAAGAAACGTCAAGCATAAAATCATTTCCTTCCATTAATCTGAGAAGTAAATTAAATTTGCTGCATTTATGAGAAACAAAAATATACTTGAAAACTAAGAAAGCTAATAATTCAAGCTTTAGTATCAATTTCCAAATTCAAAGGATAATGAAGCCTAGTTCAATTTTTTTCCAATAAGGAATGTAGAGATTTTTTTTAGGTAGTTTCCAGGGATAGCCGTATTTATTCCATAACTATAGAATAAAAGTATCCTTCATAGGATAGGTAGGTGTTGTGAATATGCTACTCATATTGTGTATAGGATTAAATTGTATATTCACTATTTTAGTAACATTCAGATTCTTAAAAATTTGATTTAAACAAAGTAGTTTGAGAATTATATGAAGAATTTAAAACAGTAAAAAATAAGGAAGTACTGAAAGCAATATATCATGACACATTTTCATATTAAAAATATATGCTAAATATCATTCTTTTTTAATAGTATGAATCATGCTTACCATTCTCATTGAATATGAAATTTAAGTATTTAGAAATAAATCACCATTACTCAAACTTTTAAATATATTCCCTTTCTGTGAATACTGTAAATTTAAAAAAGAGGAACTGGTAATTGTCCTGCCCTGATAGAAATCCAAAATCAAAATTAATGTGAATAATTCCATATCTTTTATGGGAATTGCCTAGATCTTTATTTTTTAGCAGTATCTGAAAATATTTTTGAATTTATTACTCCAACATATTTTAGATACAGCTCATTTGGCAGTATTTATTGAGTTTCTAGTAGGTTGCATTTAATGTAAAAATATTCTCTTGAAAATATGATTTAGTGACAACAAACAGCATTAAAAATTGTATACATACATATCAATGAATAATCATCAATGCCAGGGATGCTTTATTATTTATTTATTTATACATATACATTTAAATTAATTCTATTTTTATAATAAACTTCTTTTTTTTTTCCATTTTATTTATTTTTTCAGCGTAACAGTATTCATTGATTTTGCACAACACCCAGTGCTCCATGCAAAACGTGCCCTCCCTATTACCCACCACCTGTTCCCCCAACCTCCCACCCCTGACCCTTCAAAACCCTCAGGTTGCTTTTCAGAGTCCATAGTCTCTTATGGTTCGCCTCCCCTTCCAAATTTTTTTTTTTTTAATAAACATATAATGTATTTTTATCCCCAGGGGTACAGGTCTGTGAATCGCCAGGTTTACACACTTCACAGCACTCACGATAGCACATACCCTCCCCAATGTCCATAGCCCCCTCCCCCTCTCCCAACCCCACCTCCCCCCAGCAACCCCCAGTTTGTTTTGTGAGATTAAGAGTCATTTATGGTTTGTCTCCCTCCCAATCCCATCTTGTTTCATAAACTTCTAAGGTAAATTTAATCTCATTTGCAAATGGGACCACTAGTGAGATATGGTTTAAATGACATTTTTAATGCCTAGAAATTAATAATCCTTATTAAAATAAAGATTTAGAATAAGGATTATTATGTATTATCCTCATTATTTATAAATAATTAGAAACATGGATTTTTTCTCAATCTAAAATTCATGATCTTACTCTTCTTTACATATGACAAAATAAAATTAAATCAATAAAGGACAGAAAAAAATAAAAGAGGTAACAACATAATGAAATCCTAGATTAAATTACTGTGGAAGCAAATAGTTTTAAAAGACTCAAATATGGGGCACCCAGGTGGCTCAATGGTTAAGCATCTGCCTTCAGCTCAGATCATGATTCCAGAGTCCTGGGATCAAGCCCCATGTAGGGCTCCCTGCTCATTGGGAAGCCTGCTTCTTCCTCTCTCACTCCCCTGTTTGTGTTCCCTCTCTCGATGTGTCTCTCTCTGTCAAATAAATAAAATCTTAAAAAAAAAAAAAGAATCAAATATTCAACGAAAACAAATGAGGAGTACCTCACAAAATTAAGTTCAAAATAGTGGCCTGTCTGGGCAAAAATCTTTGTCTTTTTTCCCCCAGTAAGAGAAGTGCAATTATTCTACCCCTTATAGAATCTGGCACGGAAGAGTGTGTTTGGTAAACATTAGTTGATGAATGAATGAATGAATGAATTTTAATTAGCAATATGACAGAAACAATCATTTGGGTGTGTAGATGTAAGGTGCAAGTATATTGATACACATAATTCTGTTTTAAGGAGATAAAGGGGGTTTTCTCATTTGCATGTATACTGTCTACATACTTTGCATTTCAAGATAGATTATTTAAAGGTGTATTACAATGGTCAAAGAACAGTAATAAAGACACAAATGATATATGAAAACATTTTATAAGCCTATATTAAAATATCATGCTTACTAACTCAAAAAGATACATGCACCATATATTTATTACAGCATTATTTACAATAGCCAATACATGGAAGCAAACTAAGTGTCCATCAACAGACAAATGGATAAGGAAAATGTGCTGTACACATACACACACACACACACACACATACACACACACGGAGAAATATTATAATATTATACAACAATAAGCAAAGGGTGAAATCTTGCCTCTGGAGACAACATGAAAGGACTTAGAGGGTATTATGCTAAGTGAAATAAGTCAGACTGAGAAAGGCAAATACAAAATGATTCTACTCAAAAATGGAATCTTTAAAAAATAAATTAATTAAAAACAGAATTAGAAATATAAATACAGATATCTGATGGTTTCCAGAAGGAAGTGGGTGGATTAATGGGCAAAATGGGTGAAGGGGAGAGGGAGATAGAGGCCCCAAGTTATGGAACAAGTAGTCACAGGAATAAGAAGCAGAGCATAAGAAATACAGTCAATGATATTTTAATAGCAATGTAATGGGACAGATGGCAGCTATACTTGTGGTGAACATCAGTATAATGTATAAATTTATCAAATCACTAAGTCGTATGCCTGAAACTAAGGTAACGTTATGTGTTGACTATACTCAAATAAAATAATAAAGTAAAACATCAAATAAAATAATAAAGTAAAATATCACTGTTTATGGACCTTAGTAATTTAACTTTTGTTAATAAAGTATCTTTTATTTCTAAGGGGAGATGAACCATGAGAGACTATGGACTCTGAAAAAAAACCTGAGGGTTTTGAAGGGGCGGGGGGTGGGAGGTTGGGGAACCAGGTGGTTGGTAATAGGGAGGGCACGTATTGCATGGAGCACTGGGTGTGGTGCAAAAACAATGAATACTGTTACGCTGAAAAGAAATTTTAAAAAGTGATAAAAGGTAAAAAAGAAAAAGAAAGGTAAAAAAAAAGTATCTTTTATTTCTAGCAAATGACAAAATACGTAAATCATCACCACAAAGGAATCCCACTGTTTCATGTTATCTAAATCTTCATCAGAATAGTGAAAGGAATAAATTCCCTTTTCTATATGCTTTCTGGACTCTTCACTTCTCAGAGTTTTATCATGTGAAGTTAGAAGTCTCTGCACCTAATATGAAACAAATAAACCAATGGAGATTTTCTTTATCCTACTTGAAGAAAGACAGTTTGACTTATAGTTTAGAAGAGAAATTAGACTTTACATTCATTCTAAAAGTTGGATAAAACTAGTAGAATGGGATTTTGAGTCCAGACCCTGATTTTATCTAGAATAATTCAGAAAATTAAAAAAATTACCCACCATGACCAAGTAGGATTTATCCCAGGGATGCAAGGGTGGGTCCACAACAATCAATAAGTGTGATAGAACAAATCAATAAGAGAAGAGAGAAGAACCATGTGGTCCTTTCAATTGATGCAGAAAAAGCATTTGACAAGATACAGCATCTGTTCCTGATTAAAACAACTCAAAGTATAGGGATAGAGGGAACATTCCTCAACTTCATAAAATCTGTCTATGAAAAAACCCACAGCGAATATCATTCTCAATGTGGAAAAGGTGACTGCCTTCCCTTTGAGATCAGGAACATGACAAGGATGTCCACTCTCGCCACTAGATAGTACTAGATGTCCTAGATAGTACTAGAAGTCCTAACAACAGCAATCAGACAACAAAAAGAAATAAAATGTATTCAAATTGACAAAGAAGAAGTCAAAATCTCTCTCTTCGCAGATGACATGATACTTTGTATGGAAAACCCAAAAGACTCCACGCCCAAACTACTAGAACTCATACAGCAATTCAGTAATGTGGCAGGATACAAAATTAATGTACAGAAATCAGTTGCTTTCTTTTACACTAACAAAGAAAATACAGAAAAGAAATTAGAGAATTGATTCCATTTACTATAGTACCAAGAGCCATAAGATACCTGGGAATAAACTTAACCAAAGAAGTAAAGGATCTGTACTAGAAGAACTACAGAACACTCATGAAAGAAATCAAAGACACAAAAAGATGGAAAAGCATTCCATGCTCAAGGATTGGAAGAATAACCATTGTTGAAATATCTATCCTGCCTAGAGCAATCTATACTTTCAATGTCATCCCAATCAAAATTCCACCGGCATTTTTCAAAGAGCTGGAAAAAACAATCCTAAAATTTTTATGAAACCAAAAGAGACCCCGAATTGCTAAGGAAATGTTGAAAAAGAAAAACAAAACTGGGGGCATCATGTTACCTGATTTCAAGCTTTACTACAAAGCTGTGATCACCAGGGCAGCATGGTACTGGCACAAAAACAGACACATAGACCAGTGGAACAGAGTAGAGAGTCCATATATGGACCCGCAACTCTATGGCCAACTTATGTTTGACAAAGCAGGAAAAAATATCCAGTGGAAAAAAGACAGTCTCTTCAATAAACGGTGCTGGGAAAATTGTACAGCTATGTATAGAAGAATGAAACTCGACCATTCTCTTACACCATACACAGAGATAAACTCGGAATGTATAGAATAATTTCAAAATAATAAACTTTGAATGATGTTAATGAATCCAAGGAAAGGATAAAATGTGTCTTTTCTCTCTTGGAGGATTACATACTCATTGAAAATTTTGTTTACATTTGTCTTGCTTTGAAGCTACTTTGTGTGGGGGGGGTGTGTCCCTCTGTGCATGTGTGTGTGTGTTAGAACACATTAATTCTATTAAAAGCTGAATTAGCCTTTTGGGTTATTTTTTGATGGTGATTATTTCCAAAATGGAAAATTTGGAAAGAAAGACAAATTTTGTGGTGATGACCTTATCACTAAATGTAAATGTTAGTAGACCTACACAATAATGTGTTTAGTAAAAAAGTCATATATAAAATGAAAATTACTGTTTGTTATACCAGTGCTTTGTAATATAAGATCTCTGAATCCTGGCTTCTATAAGGTAGTCAAGAACTTTTTTAAAAAAGTGTTAAATAGGGGCGCCTGGGTGGCTCAGTGGGTTAAAGCCTCTGCCTTCAGCTCAGGTCATGATCCCAGAGTCCTGGGATCGAGCCCCACATCAGGCTCTCTGATCAGCAGGGAGCCTGCTTCCCTTCCTCTCTCTCTGCCTGCCTCTCTACTTGTGATCTGTCTGTCAAATAAATAAACAAAATCTTAAAAAAAAAGTGTTAAATAATAATTTATCAATGACAAAACTATAATGACTACAGAAAAGACATACTCTTTTCCTCCTATCTAAAAGTATAGTAGTTTTGGGGGGAGTCAAGATGGCGGAGAAGTAGCAGGCTGAGACTACATCAGGTAGCAGGAGATCAGCTAGATAGCTTATCAAACCATCGCAAACACCTACAAATCCAACAGGAGACTGAAGAGAAAAAGAACAGCAATTCTAGAAACAGAAAATCGACCACTTTCTGAAGGTAGTACCGGTGGAGAAGTGAATCCAAAGTGAAAGGAAGGTAGACCACACGGGGAGGGGCCGGCTCACAGCAAGCGGCGGAGCAACGGAGCACAAAATCAGGAATTTTAAAAGTTTGCTCCACTGAGGGACATCGCTCCAGAGGCTAAACTGGGGTGAAGCCCACGTGGGGTCAGCGTGGCCCCAGGTCCGCAGGGTCACAGAAGGATCAGGGGTGTCTCAGTGTCCCAGAGCTCATAGGTATTAGACCGGGGAAGCCGGCTATAGAGAAGAGCTGAGGAGTGAGCTCTCAGCTCGGGGTTACCTTGAACCAGTTGCAGGCTGGGTGAGCTCAGAGCGTGGTTGGAGGCCAGGGAGACAGGAGTGATTGGGCGCTCTTCTCTGAGGGCACACTGAGGAGTGGGGCGCCAAGCTCTCGGCTCCTCTGGGCTGGTGATTGAGAGGGCGCCATATTCATTTCCATCCTCCGGAACTCTACTGAAAGGGTTCATGGAACAAAAGCTCCCGAAAGCGAACCCGAGCGGATTAATTAGCCTGGCCTCTGGTAAGGGTGGTGCAATTCCACCTCGGGCAAAGACACTTGAGAATCACTACAACAGCGCCCCCCCCCCCCCGAAGATCACCAAGAAATCCAGCCAAGACTAAGTTCACCTATCGAGGAGAGCAGCGGAATTCCAGAGAAGGAGAAAGGAAAGCGCGGAACTCATGGCTTTCTGCCCATGAATCTTTAGTCTTGCTGTTAATTTATTTTTTTTAATTTAATTTTTTTTTCTTCTGCTAAATTTTTTTAACTTTTACCCTTTTCTTTTTTAACGTTTTTAAACTAGTTTATCATATATATATATATATATATATATATATATATATATATATATATACACATATATGTATTTCTCCTTTTTACATTTTGTCTTTATTTGTTTTCATTTTTTAATATTTTTTCTTTTCTTTTCTGAACTTCTTTTTATCCCCTTTCTTCCCCCCCATGATTTGGGGTCTCTTCTGATTTGGTTAAAGCGCATTTTCCTGGGGTCTTTGTCACCCTTTTAGTATTTTACTTGTTCCTTCATATACTCTTATCTGGACAAAATGACAAGGCAGAAAAATTCACCACAAAAAAAAGAACAAGAGGCAGTACCAAAGGCTAGGGACCTAATCAATACAGACATTGGTAATATGTCAGCTCTAGAGTTCAGACTGATGAGTCTCAAGGTTCTAGCTGGGCTCGAAAAAGGCATGGAAGATATTAGAGAAAAACTCTCTGGAGATATAAAATCCCTTTCTGGAGAAATTAAACAACTAAAATCTAACCAAGTTGAAATCAAGAAAGCTATTAATGAGGTGCAATCAAAAATGGAGGCTCTCACTGCTAGGATCAATGAGGAAGAAGAAAGAATTAGTGATATAGAAGACCAAATGACAGAGAATAAAGAAGCTGAGCAAAAGAGGGACAAACAGCTACTGGACCATGAGGGGAGAATTTGAAGGATAAGTGACACCATAAGACGAAACAACATGAGAATAATTGGGATTCCAGAAGAAGAAGAAACAGAGAGGGGAGCAGAAGGTCTATTGGAGAGAATTATTGGAGAGAATTTCCCTAACATGGCAAAGGGAACAAGCATCAAAATTTAGGAGGTGCAGAGAACCCCCCTCAAAATCAACAAGAATAGGTCCACACCCCATCACCTAATAGTAAAATTTACAAGTCTTAGTGACAAAGAGAAAATCCTGAAAGCAGCCCGGGAAAAGAAGTCTGTAACATACAATGGTAAAAATATTAGATTGGCAGTGGACTTATCCACAGAGACCTGGCAGGCCAGAAAGAACTGGCATGATATATTCAGAGCACTAAATGAGAAAAACATGCAGCCAAGAATACTATATCCAGCTAGGCTATCACTGAAAATAGAAGGAGAGATAAAAAGCTTCCAGGACAAAAAAAAAAAAAATGAAAGAATTTGCAAACACCAAACCAGCTCTACAGGAAATATTGAAAGCGGTCCTCTAAGCAAAGAGGGACTCTAAGAGTAGTAGATCAGAAAGGAACAGAGACAATATACAGTAATAGTCACCTTACAGGTAATACAATGGCACTAAATTCATATCTCTCAATAGTTACCCTGAATGTAAATGGGCTAAATGCCCCAATCAAAAGACACAGGGTATCAGAATGGATAAAAAAAAAAAGCCATCTATATGTTGCCTACAAGAAACTCATCTTAGACCTGAAGACAACTCCAGATTTAAAGCGAGGGTTTGGAAAACAATTTAACATGCTAATGGACATCAGAAGAAATCTGGGGTGGCAATCCTTATATCAGATCAATTAGATTTTAAGCCAAAGACTATAATAAGAGGAGGAAGGACACTATATTATACTCAAAGGATCTGTCCAACAGAAGATCTAACAATTTTTTTTAAATAGTTACCATGTAACCATTTTTTTTAAGATTTTATTTATTTATTTATTTGACAGAGAGAGAGAGATCACAAATAGGCAGAGAGAGAGGAGGAAGCAGGTTCCCTTCGGAGCAGAGAGCCCGATGCGGGGCTTGATCCCAGGACCCTGAGATCATGACCTGAGCCGAAGGCAGTGGCCTAATCCACTCAGCCACCCAGGCGCCCCAAGATCTAACAATTTTAAATATCTCTGTCCTTAACGTGGGAGCAGCCAACTATATAAACCAATTAATAACAAAATCAAAAAAACACATCGAGAATAATACAATATTAGGGAAAATGAAATCTTGCCATTTGTGATGATGTGGATGGAACTAGAGGGTATCATGCGTAGTGAAATAAGCCAATCGGAGAAAGACAACTATCATATGATCTCCCTGATATGAGGAAGTGGAGATGCAACATGGGCGGTTAGGGGGTAGGAGAAGAATAAATGAAACAAGATGGGATTGGGAGGGAGACATACCATAAGTGACTCTTAATCTCACTAAACGAACTGAGGGTTGCTGGGGGGAGGAGGGGAGGGAGAAGGGGGTGGGGTTATGGACATTGGGGAGGGTATGTGCTATGGTGAGTGCTGTGAAGTGTGTAAACCTGGCGATTCACAGACCTGTACCCCTGGGGATAAAAATACATTACATGTTTATAAAAAAATAAATAAATAAATAAAAGTATAGTAGTCTTACATAATTTTCTTAAATTTGGCCACATAAATTGGTAACATAAAAACACTATATAGTCAGGCAAACCTGAATCTGAATCCTAGTTTATCCCTGACTCATTGTTTCCTGAGGTCTAATGGCTACATCTGCCTGACTCTTGGGTTTTTCAGATGCACAATAGAAATCAATAATATCTACCTTAAACATCTTTTATGAGATTCAAATAAGAATATTTAGTTCATTTCCTGGTAGTTAGAATTATAGTTAATTATTAGTTAATAAAATTCATATATTCGACATAGAAGCTAATCGATTATTTTTAATTCTATATAGGAAACTATTCATTAATGATTTTTAGATATTGCACTTAGTTTTGATAATTTCATTCTCTAAAATATGTAAGAAAAATAAAAGTGTGGTTTTGAACCTAGAAATACGCAGGTAAAAGTATGTTAATTTTATTCAATTGCTGTAATTTTTCTGAGAAATTTCAGAAGAGGATATTAACAATTCTTCTAGATATCTAATGTGAACGAAAAAGGAGAAAAGTTTATCAATTAAATCAGAAGAAACAACAGTAGCATATGAGAAAAAAATGCCTGGGCTTTACTTAGAAACTCATTCCTAAGGGCAGCTTTCTGTTTAGTACGGTTATATATCTACCTTCCTAAAACTGGCTGCTATATTAACAAATAATTTGATAAGAGCCTCTTCTGATCTGGAAAGGTCAAATTAGCTAATTTTCTGACAGTAAGTCTAAAAGAGTTTAGATGTTACATTAATATGAATATGAGTATTACATTAATAACATTCCTGAATATTTTTCATGGTATTCCTATGGGGTGGGGCACGTGTGTAGTGTATGTGTGTGTATCTAGCATCTACTACATATGTGTGTGTATACATACACTATATTTTTTTACAGATATATGTATAAATACTACATATGTTTATATAAGATATATAATCATATACCATTGTCTCTCACAGAGAGAAAATACAAGGCTATATAAGACTAGTTTATCCATTCCATGAAGAAATGGTAATCTGCACCTATGTAGGAAGCTGGTTTTCTATTCAATTGCAACTATTTTATTCTTGGAAAAATAGTCTAAGAAGACGGTATGTAACCAAAGATTGAGTGTCACAGATTATTTGTTTATAATATTCATTAGTATCTGATGTTCACAATATGCAAAGAGAAATACCATTCTCTTTCTCATGAGAGAAATTTATAATACGGTAAAATACTACATCTGCATTTGAACATTTGAGTGCATTTTGCTTTATAACCTACCTATTCTGATTAATTTGGCAAAAATAAATACTAAAAATTTAAATCCTAAGTACGTTATCCAATTTCAATGTCTATTGACTCAATGAAAATTATGTTGGCCAGACATCCTCTCCATACTCTATTACCTACTCAAAAGATCCACTTAAGTACTACTCATTCCTTAGCTATAAGAAGACTGGGTAGAAAACTCAAACTGATTATTTTAGCTAAGTCTATGAAAAATAATCAATCATTTTGCCTAAACACATTCTTTCAGTAAGACAGAATATAATGGTTTCCACAATAAAATTTGTATAAGAAGTTTAGTAATTATAGTTAAGCATTGATTTTAATATCCCTTCAATTGGAATTTTTTAAAAAGCACTTTAAAAAAGCATTGTCCATTCCAGAGATAGCATTGAACAATTATATGTCAATGGAGATGTCTAGAACACCAGGTGTATTTTCTCATGAAATACAGAACGTTCCACATAGTCCTATCAGAGGCATGAGCCCCATTGTATAAGATTGTGATACACTGTTCCTTCGAATATTTATTTAACATTTGTATATGAAAGGAGACTTTAACAAAATGTCTCCTTATAGAGAAATGTTAAAGGAAAACGAGGTAATGGTAGGTAATTATGTGTCTCCCACACATTTTCTAAGAAATCATAATCAAATAGTGATTTAATCCTTAAAGGAATTTTATGAAGAAAGCATTTATTATCTCTGTTAGATCTTTTATGATATGCCTAAAGTTTCAGAAGAAAAAGTGCTGGAACCTGGATTTGAGCCCAAGAATTTTTTATAGTAAGTCAGGTCTTTTTTTATCTCATATGCTGCATTTAATTCATCAACCTTCTAAAGCAACTACAAGTTTGAAGAAATGAAGATTCTGAAAACATCATGGAATTTGGCTCGAAGGAGTTCAGCGATGACATTCAAGATTAACACCTTCTAAAGAGAATGGAAATGGGAAATGGGATTGTATACTGATTATTGTAATAAAATCCAGGAAACCAATGATTGTGAAATTAAAGGGAACAACAATTGGGAAATGAAGACCCTACAGGAAATGAGAAGAGTTGTTCCTTTTCAGGGTCTTGCCTCCAGTTCAGGGTAAACTCTCAATAATGGTTAGGCATGGGAGAAGGTAAGGAGCAGGATGGATATAAATGTCATAGAAAACATTACCATATTATCTATCTAGACAATTGTCACTATCTTTCATTACTTGTCCAAAAATATAGTTTATACCACTTCAAATAATTTCACTTTTATTCTTCTTTGAAGATTTTATCTTTCATTATTTATTGAAATTTCTCACTCTATATACTTCTATTATTTTATAAAATTGTATTTGTACCCCAATGAAGCAATTTTAATACAGTAGGAAAAAAAACGCAAGCACTTCAATGAGAAAATTTGCTTTTAAAATCTCTGATTTAGCTGAATTACCTTAAAAAAAGTCTTTTACTACTAGATAACTTTCTATTGACAATATATGCATTGAAAAACTCAGGATATTATTTTTTCAAACTAAATTTATTGAAATGTATGCTCATTAAATTTTCATAAGAATATCTCCATAAATAAAAGGAACAGTGACAATTTAGATTCATAACAAAAGTCTACCACATTATTTACTAAGCTGTTTTCTATGTTTAATACCAAAATTTTGAGTCAAGCAATTTGTAGATGGTCTAATAAATATTAATAACTCATGTAGGTAAAATATATGATAATATTTTCTGATTTTAATAAGACATGAATATCATGGTATATTATTTCCCTTTCATAATATCTAAAATATTTAAACATTCCTTAAATGGACATGAAACTAATCAGATAAATATACTAATATACATTTTACAATACTCTTCTCATAGTATGACTTATTTCAAAATATTTTCACATAGTATTTCCTTCCCATGAAAAGTTTTTCTCATTGCTCACAATACTTAATCTTAAAACATTAAATGGATTTTTAAATTTTTTTTACATTAAATATCAGTCTTCTTCAGTCTTCTTTAGTCTAAGTTACATGAAGATGACATGAAAAAGGAAGCATTTGGAGAAATCCTTGAATTTTACTCAGATAGAATTAACCAGTTACTCACTTAGGCTATTTTGAACAATAAATAATAAAAGGTTATGGTAACAAAGTCTAAGATTTGATTGACTTTGGAGTGACTGGATACCTTTTATCATAAAACTTCAGCAACACTGACAAAACCAAAGCTTTTGCAAACACTGTGAAGTATAACTGTAGGTAGAAGTCAGAAGAATTTTTTTTTTTTTTTTTTTTTACTTGTTAAGCCAGTGTATTTCTTAGATAGATTTAATAATTTAGAGGAACTTAGCTTATAAGTTTCTCTTTTTAAATTTTTTTAAGTATAATTGACACACAATGTTGCATCGGTTTCAGGTATACAACATATGATTCAACTTCTGTGTACCTTGTGCTGTGCTCAGCACAAGTATAGCTAATACCTGTCACCATTCAATGCTGTAGTAATATCATTGACTGTATTCCCTAGGCTGTACCTTTTATTCCTATGACTTATTTGTTCCATAACCAGAAGTCTGTATTTTCACTCTCTTTTACACAATTTCCATTTGCAACATGTATGGACCTAGAAGGTATTAAGCTAAGTAAAATAACTCAGACTGAGAGATAAAAACCATATAATTCTACTCATATGTGGAATCTAAAAAACAAACAAAATGCAGAATCAAACTTATAAATATATTGATTTCTTATATATTGGATAATCATGACACAGTGTTCTTGCTTTCTATCAATTGAGATCTATTCAAAAATACCTAGGTTCCCTCTTTGCCACTCTAGTAATCAGACTTTTTGCTATAATGAATATTTCAAGAAATCATCTATCCTTTAGAGGTTTTTCATGGTCAGGCAGATGCCTTCCTAAGAAATTGTTCATGTCTGTATAATCTTTAGCCATGCATAGATATGTAAGGAGTTAATTTCATATTCATTTGAGAAAAATTACTTAGTAACTTTATTCTTGAATATATTACAATGGCCTGATTTATTTTTCTTTCACATATCAAATGATCAAAATTACCATTGATTAACTCCCCAGTGAATGGTATAAATGATCCAACCTGCACAGACAAGCATACTGTTAACCAGTTACTTGAGTAAATGAAACAAGATGGGATTGGGAGGGAGACAAACCATAAATGACTCTTAATCTCACAAAACAAACTGGGGGTTGCTGGGGGGAGGTGGGATTGGGAGAGGGGGAGCGGGCTATGGACATTGGGGAGGGGAGGCGAACCATAAGAGACTATGGACTCTGAAACAAACAACCTGAGGGTTTTGAAGGGTCAGGGGTGGGAGGCTGGGGCAACCTGAGCGTTTTGAAGGGTCAGGGGTGGGAGGTTGGGGGAACAGGTGGTGGGTAATGGGGAGGGCACGTTTTGCATGGAGCACTGGGTGTTGTGCAAAAAGAATGAATACTGTTACACTGAAAAAATAAATAAAATGAAAAAAAAAATTAAAAAAAAAAACAGAAGAATTTTTATATAGTTTTTAATACCTTGTTGCTTTCGTGGATCATAAATCTGCAGCCCAAACAGGGGTGGTCTTTCACGCCTCAGTAATGTCACCTCATTCGTTACCAAATCTAGCTGAAAAATGGAACCATTCATATAATCAGTCCAGAACACGTAATTCCCATGATGCGACAGTCCAAAAGGATGGTTCAACTCTTTCCCACTGTAAACAACCTGTAAAATATAAACATGTGAATAATCAGAACCAACCTTTAAAAACGTAACTAAACTTTCAGAGCAAAGGATATTCAAATAAGTATAACATAATGATCTAACTAATAACTAAATCCATTTGAAAAATGGATTTCACAATGTGAGCTTATTTTTCTGTTTTTAGGACATGGTATTTGAAGAAGATCAGTTGTATTTCATCCATTTAATTCCTTTCATATATGACATTACTCATATGGTCAAGAAATGTAAACATTAAAATGACTTTCCTGCTCTTTTCCTTATGATATTCCAGTATCATAACCTGGAATGGAAATTGACCTGAGCAATTAGTGTCATTATGTGTATTGTGATATCACTTATCCAACAGCCAAGGAATAAAAAAAACATGGTCTTACAACATTGGAGTGAAAGTGATTCTCCTACTTAATTGCGCCAAAGTAAACTGAAGAAATCTAGGAAATGATTAGGAGGGAGGTGAAGTTTTTAATTTTGAACATAGAAACATTTATTAGTAGTAAGTAGATAAACAAGACTCACTGGCTCATTTCAGTTCTGGTTTTCTTAGTATATTCTTTACATTCTAGTTGTATTTTTTATTTGTTTGTTTAACTAGAGCAATCATATGATAAGTGCTGTTTGTAGAAGAGGAATAAGGAATCACACCCACATCCAATAAAATACCTTTCCACTGTTCACCATTTATAAAATGATATTGTATACAACATGAAAAAGCATTTTGTACACACTCCATTTAATATTAAAGAATTGAAGAAGTTATCTAAATAACATGGAGTTAAAAATTCAATTTTTGCTCCTATTATCTGAATTCTTTATACCACATATTCATATACTGAATAATTAAGTTTTTACCTTATTTTCTCACCTCCATGAAGGCTAAAATATGTTAGCCATTACAATGCTGTCCATGTGGTGTACATATCAATATCTTTAGAGGAATCATACATATTTATTTAGCACCTATTAAGTATGTGACATTAGGTTAAATGCCAGTCAATTTTACTATTTGGGGGAAAATACTAAAAGCAAGGTTAGAGTCAACCAATAACTGAAGCAGTCTTAACTGATTACTGTACTGTTTATCTCCCAAACAGAATTCATAATGAGTAGGGTTGGCCAACTGTGCAGTCTTTCTCTCCAAAAAGAGAGCATTTTGATCAATGGAAGCATTTTGATCATTTCTAACATTCCATTTCCTATCATTTAACTAAAGAGTTAAAGTCAGTTCATAGTGTTACATGAACTCAGGTTATTATAAGATAAGATAGAGATGTGTTGTTTGTCAATACTGCCCTTTTTGGTATCCAGTCAACTCCATCCTCCGATTTACCCAAGAATTTCAAAATCATTTTGCAATGATCCTACCAAAAGAAGCAAGAGGAAGTTGATATTTATTCATAGCAATAGGCTTAAGTCCAGTTCATTTTGTGTTTCAACTCCACTGCCATGAAGTTCTTTATTTAAATAAATGTACTATAATTACATTTTCATAATATAGAGGTTAAATTTCACTGCAAATATTAAAGATACTTGAGTAGTGTTGGGTTGCTTGGTCATAGCAAACTCATAAATAATGGAGAAAAACTGCATTTTAAAACAGCTCTGATATTCTGAGAGCTTCTTTTTAAAATCCCACAAATCCTGGCATACCACAGTGAGCCGGTCCTGGTCTCCCGGAGGCAAGTGCCAGCTGCACTACTTAATGCTCAACCTCCTTTAGCCACCCCACAGAGACTACTGGCAGCCACCTCAGAGGGGTAAAAATAAACTTGAAAGTATTTTTAACACAACACAACAAGGCTCTGAAGAAGAAGCCTGTGAGTTAAAAAAAAAAAAAAAAAGCAGTATTTTTCTTTTACCTTCCTGTGAGTTCCATTCAAAAACACTTTTTCAATATGATCATAATAGGCATCACACCAGTATAATGTGTTGGTGTGAAAGTCCAGAGTTAAACCGTTTGGCCACAGCATCTTTGAAGTCACAAAAATCTGCCGATTGAAGCCATCCATCCAGGCCTTCTCGATCCTTCCCACGCTGTCATCTATTTCATCTTCCTCCCAGTCTGTCCAATACATCCAACTAAGACGTTACAAACAAGAATGCACACATGTTATTTCAACCAGCCGCCATACAGAGGGATGTTTCTCTAGATTGGGCACTGCCCTAAAATCGAATTGCATTCTGATTTCTCCTCCTATCTAAATGCTCATCTGCCAAAACAAGGGGGCATCTGTGGAGTCCTCGGGGAAATACAGATGTGTTCAGTGAAGCCACATTCAGACACATCACAGAAAACCCACTACTGCACTTACTGGTCCCATTTGCTATTTAGCCTAACACGAAGTGCCAAATACTGATTTTCTTTGGTGTTGATACCAAGCTTGGAAAATGATTTTCAAAGCATTCCTATTTTTAAATGTTGTCCACTTCAGAAAACATATAATCAATTATGTGCTTCTGAGAACACATGGTGCCGTTAACGATCTACTCCAGGCTTTATTTAATCTCAGTTGAATTATTATTTCGTAAGACAGGCAACTGGATTGTCTTTGTACTAAAGGGTATGGTCACACTGAGTTTATTTGGCCAAGTCTAATTTGTCTTCCTCATGCAAATTATCTCTGCTTTATTGCTGCTTATTATTACCTCAAAACCCACAGAAGATGATTTAGCGGCGCATAAGTTTAATAACATCGGGTTGACTGACCTTGAGATTTTGAGGTTTAATTTCTTTCTCAAACAAAAGCTTCTGCCTTTAAAAACAAGTCTTTTGTGTAAGCTATAACAGTGGGAGAGGGGGCCTTGAGCTAATGTTCTAATTCCCTCATGAATAAGGTTAAAACCCTCCACAAGTGTTGCTCCAGGGTCATGTGAAAGTTCTGGAGTTATTAATTAAAGTGTAGGTTTTAATTCAGTCACCTCATCTACAACTTTATAAAGCTCAAAAGCTTTTCTAAGCTGCTGACCCTAAAAGTGCCCTTAGTAGATCCTCTGCCTCCCACATTTTGTGGACCCTAAAGAATTTCTAAGGTACTTTGGGAAAAATCTGTTTCCCCTGACTAAAAAATCCTACTGTGATCTAAACAGGAAGATTTGGAACAACTGAGGATGTAACACACCATTCACTATGTTATACCAGTTAAGCTTTTTAAAAATTCCCTTAACAGTTTAAAATTATGTTGATATGTCTTTTTAGACCTAAGGAAATATATTGAGATTGGTGAACTTTATTAAGTAAAAACACATTCTAATCCTAGGAACAAACATGGAAATATGTTGATCTTGCATCAGCATGTTCTTCAAGTGGTCTTATTATTGGAACAAATTAGGAATAAACAGGGCAGGCATTCCATTTGCTCTAGTCCTATGTTTATTGGATAGAACTAGTTGACTTCTACTGTATCAATCAACTATGTAAAAGAGAAATACACAACTTTTATCTTTATTAATACTGCATGAAATCTTAAATATGGTTAGTCAATGCAGTTTTATTGTTGTTGCTAATTTACAACTTGTTAAAATTGCAATTATCTTCCCTTGTAGGTTTCATCTCTTTTTTTTCTTTGATTCTCCAACCCAAATTGCATATACATGCAGACACATACATGAGGGGTAATTCTGGTGGATCTAAGCATAATTTATATTGTTTTGGTATTTAAAGAAATTATTGTTTGTGATCTGATCCATTATCTAAGATTATTTTTATTCAAACAAAATATAAGAAAAAATTTAAACAAGGGTGCTAATATAACCAAGTCTAGGTATGTAATCATCATCTTTCAATTTCATTATGTGATGAAAAGTTATATTGTGGAAGCCTTACAATCAGTATGAAATGTGGTGATTCCTAAACATAGAAAATAGGAAATATAACCTATAAAGTAAGGGGAAACTAATATAAATCTTTTTATCCGTGGAACTTAGGTATTCATTAAATAAATGTTAGGTTAAGTAAGCCTTCTGCTAATATGGAAAGAAAAATTGCACCTCTATTTTTCAATCCTGTTCAAATACAATTATTTGATGAAGTCTATTTCTACCCTTTCTATGAAAATAAGGTCTTTCCTTTGTTTCTTAGTGACATTTCTTTTTATTTATTTTTTTTAAAGATTTATTTATTTATTTATTTGACAGACAGAGATCACAAGTAGGCAGAGAAGCAGGCAGAGAGAGAGGAGGAAGCAGGTTCCCTGTTGAGCAGGGAACCCAATGTGGGGCCTGATCCCAGGGGGATCATGACCTGAGCCGAAGGCAGAGGCTTTAACCCACTGAGCAACCCAGGTGCCCCTCTTTTTAGTTTTTTAAATAATGTTTATTGCAGTTATGCCTCATGTGATATTTAATGGTATTACATGTCTGATGGTTTTGGTTAAAAATTAAAAATTAAAATAATTAACGGCAGGGATTATTTCTTATTTGTATTCGTACCCTATAACACTAAGGTTGCATTTGTTGATATTGATCATATCCTCAAGTAAATTATATTATATTATATTATATTATGTGGTCGCCTAGACATATTTAAATCATTAAGCACTTCTATGCCATGGAAAAAACATAAACTTTACTGTTAAAAAAAAATTCAGTTTAGTGCTACCATAATAGCTACTGTTAACTAGAGGGTGTGGCACTATTAATTGAGATAGGGATACCAGAGATCATGTTTGAGGGGACATACGCCCTTAGCTTTGGATGTACTTACTAAAAGTAATATCTTGAGAAGTCAGAACTGGAGACGCAGGTTTCTAAGTTACCGATATAAATTGTGAAGTGCGAAATTCCTGGAAAGGTGGGAATTCATCTGTAGCTATCAGTTTGAGAAACAGCACCATCATGACCAATTATTCCTCCAGCTTTATCCCCATTTCTACAACTGTTGAGGCCTGACAATTCCATCCTTTCAGTGTCTCTTTATCCAATCCCCACTTTTCTATTTCTATTACAAATGCTGTACTCTGTCTTTTATCCCGTTTCAAAGGGAACTTCTAATAGGTTGTTCCCATACAACCATCATATTTCTATTACTTGTCTTCCTAAATCATGAATTGAAAAATGGGACTTTTATTCTCAAAACCTTCCAATTACTCTGCTGTCAGAAGAAAAAAAAAATCCCGTCTTTTAACCCCAACATTGAAGATTTCTGCATATTTCTAGTTTCATCTCCTACTATGTTCCTTCACATGCCCTCTGCCCTAACCTTAGTGAACTCATCTCATCTCAAAACTGTCATTAACATCCCTGCCTCTAAATACATACTGAAAATTTCCTGTCAGAGTTCAGTGACTAAGCTTATGACTGCACATCCTAAGCCCCTAAGACCAAATCTACTCATGAGAAATCCTATTCATTCTCTGAAGCTCAATTCTGAATTGAAAACCTCAATGATTTTTTGAAGAGCAATATTTCATTCTACTTTATTTTATAGGTGATTTGTGTGTGCAGGTGTGTGTACACCAAGCCCACCAGCTTATAAACTCCTTGAGGGCAATTACTGTCTTACTGATTTCTATTGCTCTATATGGTAGTTAATCAAGAATATATTTTAATAAAGAAATAAATGAACAAATTCTTTACTGATTCTGTCATTGTTTATGAAACTTTGGATAAAGCTTAGCTCTGAAACGAGTAATTTTTGTTAATTGGCTATTATAGTAGGAAAACCGTGTAATTCTTTCTTCTTGTGTACAGTTACAAATAGGTATTATCATATGAAAAAATGTAAATAAATCAAGTTTCTCGTTTTTAATGTTCTGTGAAGTTATGATGTGTCTATTTTAAGTGGACTTTCCAAGGTAAAGTTTTGTCTTCTTTTTTAAAAATTATATTATGGTCAAACAGTTATTTGGACAAGTAAATTCACACTATTCTACTGTTATTTTCTAATCCATTCTCCATATAACAGATTAGATTTTTTTAAATATATATTTAATTCTCACTTCCCTATTCCACACTTGCACTGAAGACAAAGTACAAAGCTCTCATCCAGGGAGACAAGGTCCTGCTTCCTTTCCAACCACATCTTCATCACTCCTTCCATCACTATTAACAGTTCAGCTCCGCTGTCCTAATCTCAGTTCCTCTCATAGTCAAGCTTTTACCCAACTTAAGATCTTCAAATGTACCAATTTCTTGATCTGAAATACTCTTTCTCACTGTCTATTGATGATTCATTTCCTATAGTTAGTGAAGTCTTGATTTAAAATATGCCTCCTTATAGAGGCTTTTCTGCAAACCTACTGAAATTGGTCTACCTGTTAGTCTCCATTATGTCATCCCATTGTTCTCTTCCTGCATTCTGGTCTGTAGAAATTACATTAGATGCTTATTTGGTACTTATTTCTTGTTCTATCTGCCTACCCCCCACCTTGCAGATAGCAAAAGATGCTTCACAAGGTTTAAGTTTATGCCTGTTTTGTTAACTATATACCTAGAGCAAAATTCTGGGAATAGTACATTGCTAGGGGGGAAAAATGTATGTATATGCAAATATATATGCATTAGATACATACATACACACATATGTGTTTTTCAGGTTGGTGCACAATAAAAAATAGAAGATGTCTAATACAAAAGATATAAGAGTCATGCTTTGTAACACCAGAGGCAAATATAGGGTGAGCTAGCAGATATTACAGAGATGCAGATATTGCCTTAATAAAAAGAAAAAAGGCAACTGGAATTGCCCCCAAATACTATAAACTATGTAGATGTTATAGGTTTTCAAATCCAAGTTGGATGTCTGCCTTTTAGGAAACTGTTGAAGGGGATTCTTGAATTTGAATAGAGAGATGGGACTAGTGGCCTCTAAATTCCTTTCTAAATCATTTGATTCTATGACCTCCATATTTGTGTTATCTGTGTGAGCACCACAAATACTCTTTAACTCTATAACAAAATATTTCTCTAACAGAATACTGAGCAGAAAGATGCTGTTTTAAGATATCTTGCTTCAAGTAGATTTAGACAGTGTGTAATAAATAGTTTCTCTTAAAATTAAGATTGCCTTGATTTAAAGGTCAAATAGATGAGTTGGTTTAAAAGTTCAGGAATAGGACAGATAATTATAGAATCCACACATAAAATCACTGGAATTACTTTATAATTATGTCTTATAAAAACACATACAGTGGTATCATCCACTGCTTAAATGTCAGCCTAGGAAGAATTACCTTAATTGTATTTGTTTGGAGCTATTCTCAACACAAACAATTCTAGGAACTACAATCTGGTGATCTCAGTTTATTATGGAGCCACAGTTTTCCTCTGCAATTGAGTATTTTTCTATGTGTGTAGTAAGGAATACAGAATATTTGTTTTGTTATGCTATTTTGAAACAGTGTGATGTAAGAGATGAGAGGGATAAACATCACATATAACAATTGTACACTTAGGATATGTAATTCATTCATTTACTTCGACATTCTGTTAGGAATGTTCACATTCTTCAAATGTCTAGATATACGGTATTGTTTGTATTCAGGTAATATCTCTGAATAAAAATCAAAGGAAAATATATTCCTGAGAATTTCACAAACTATTCCATCCTAAAACAAGTAGCACATAGTACAGAATGATTTCACGATAAGAGAACTGTGGTTATGTCTAGAATTATGTGATTACTAAACTTGACTAGTAAAAAGTAGCGGAGTATAGTGACTCTGAGTAAATTCTTGGAGACAGACTGATGGGGTTTAAATATCTACTTGGTCACTTAATGATTTAATGGTCTTTTGTAAATCAGTTATCAATTTATTCATTGTAAGGCAAAGATGAGAATAGCAACTAGTTCAAAAGATTATTGTAAGGATTACAGCAGATAGTGAGCCCTTTTAACAAAATGCCTGCCCCATAGTAAGTGTACCCCCCCAAAACAACAACAACAACAACAAAAAAACTTTTCTATTTTCTGAATACATTAAATTTTAATACACTTTAAAAATTAAATTGATTGATTCTCGCAATTGATTATTTATCTTGGTGTCAGACAGTCTAAAATGGAGAATTATGGTCCTTGTCTGAGTAAATCAAGTAAATATATCCTTTACACAAATAATCCATTTATTTCAGTTAAATGTATTTTGACACATTTATTTAGCACATTTTCTACAAGAGAAAATCATTAAATGAGTAACTTTTCCAATTCAAGTCATTCATGTGTGAATTTAAATCAAACCTGCTACTACTAAATATATTAAAACAATATTTTCCTCATATCAAACTAATCAACTATCACATACCCATTAACAGGATCCACCACAATCCCTCTGGGATGGGACATTTCTCCTTCTAAAAGAGTCTTCCGACTCTGAGAGGCTTTTTCCAGCCTGGCCACATTAATGGTCTTCCTATGGCCATCATTTGTCCAGTAAAGGTTATTTCCAATCCAGTCCACAGCAATGCCTTCCACATTATCCAGATCTGTAAAAAGAAAAAATAAGAGAGCAACACATTTTACAATATTTCCCACTGTTATGTTCTAGTTAAGAAAATGTTTAATTCAAAAAGGGATGAATTCTGATTCATGGATTCGTTATAGTGTGATTTTGGAAAAGTGTCATTCCATGGCATATTTTTTGGTTTTATTTTGAATGCCATTTTATGAATGACAGGGCCTATCTTGACATATTTTAAATGAAAGTGATTGGCAGGAAAACAGGAAAATATAAGGGATGACACAGCAAAGGGAGAAAGTTCTCAGAACATAAATAGAGTGATCCAGACTGTTTAGAAAAAAATAATCGGGTAGTATGAACAAGTTCTATGCTCAAAAAGTAAGCATTTTGAAACTTGAAATATGTAATCTGAGTAATCAAAATAATAGGAATGCTCTCTTGCTAAGAGATGAACAGGTTCAGCAGAAGCACACCTTTGAAAGCCCCGAACAGGTTTTCATTATGGAACTGCATGAACAGTGAATCCCAAAGAAACACTGAAATCATTCTCTATATTCTGTTATTTTATTCTACTAAATTTATTTATTCTATCTCTACTCAGAGGTACTCTATATTCTATTATTCTAAAAAAATCTTATTTTTAAAAGGACACTATTCAGACCTCTGTAAAATGCAGGCAGTAGTAATTCAAAGGAATGTTATAAATATATAACCTTATATGAGTTCAACTAATTCAAACCTCCACAGAAAGGAAAATGCCAACACTTTAAAGTGAAGGGTTATCATTTATTATCACAGAAGAAGTGGTAGAATTGGAATAAAAATCCAAGTCAGATGATCCCCAGTACAGAGATCTTTAAAACTGTGCTATTCCTGGGTTGAGACCTACCCTCACTTTTCGCCATTTGAAGAACAACCTTCCAAACTGTCCATAGTATCATAAAGGTATTTCCATTTCTCTACTGCTTAAGAAATTACTGTGAACTCCTTTTCTTCTCTCAAAACCAAGGAAGACTTTGTCTCTTTCCCTCCCAGGGATGAAGTAGAGAATGGGAGCTTATTGGACAGAGCTGATTGACATGCTATGGGCACATCTCCCTGACACTCCCTCATACGCACGTGTAATAAATATTTACTATTATTTTATTTTTTAATCATGACCTTCCTGGCCTTGGAGAAAAATAAAATTTCTTTGATGATCCTTTCTGCTCATCAGCATGTGTCCTGACTCAGGATAGCTAATACAATGTGTGATTTGATCTGACTGAAAGACCCATTATAGTGAATCAGATATGTTCTCAATTTCACTAAGCTATCTGCTTCATTACCATCTGGTATGAGTCATTTTCACAGGTTAATTGTGTCTATGCTTAGAAAAAAAGTTTAATTTTGTCTTTACTTTATTGACACTTAATTTTACTGAGCACTTTCCTGCTCTGGCATAATGGAAAAATAATAGCTGTTTATTCTTTTTCCTTTATATTTATTAATAGTCTGCGGCTGATTTTTATCTTGTTAGTCAGTTTTCAAAAATTGTATTATATTTGAAATCTACTCCAGCATGAACACTTCCATCTTCAATAGCCCTCTTATTTTTATAACTTTTCCTTTTAAGATCTAACTTGACTCTTCTTATTTGCAATACTAGGTGGATTGAAATTTTTTTTCTGACACTTGGGTAAGCAACTCGGTCCTTTTGATCTTTAATTTCTCCACTCACTAAGTGAAGTTGATCACAGCACCTACACCACAGGGTGATAACAAGGGGTAAATAAGCTACTGTATGGAAAGCATTTAGCATACTGCTAGCAATACTGTTAATTCTCAAAATATGTTAGCTTTTAGTAATCTATCAGGATTAAAAAAAATTCTACATATGCCCTGGCGCTTTTAGTTATGAGTGTTACTTGATAGAAATATTCCTCATATTTTTCTCTCTGAAAATGATTTTATAATAAAATTTCCTTGCATTTTGACCAGTGGCCAACTTTACCTAGAAATAGTATATGTAGAGTCAGTAAGAGTGAAATGCAATTGAATTCCAAAATCAGGAGGATTCTGTCCCTAATTATATCATTTGTTTTTTCTTTGGAAAATGAAATGCTTGAACGGCATAAAGGAGTAACTAGGATCACTAGTTCTGAAATTACAAGGCGTAGCTTCTGCCACTCACCATATCTCTGAGTGAATTACTTAACCTTTCTTTCTTCAATTTCCTAATCTTTAAAATGGGTGTAATGATAGTGATTAACTCATAGGATTGTTTTAGGATTAAATGAATGAATATATGTAAAATAATGGTTGGCATATGGTAAATGTTATGTAAATATTATTAGTATTATTACCACTAATATCATTACTATTATAATTTTCCCTTTTGTGACCTATATATTCTATTAAGATAGCAATGAAACAATTAGCTTCGTGGTTCTTTTTAAAGATTTATTTATTTGAGAGAGAGAAAGAGAGCACACATGGGGGGTGGGCAGAGGGCAAAGAAGTCAGAGAATCTCAAGTAGACTCCTGCTTAACACTGAGCCCCAAGTGGAAGCCAATCTCACAACCCTGAGATTATGACGTGAGCCAAATTCAAGACTCAGACACTTAACTGACTGAGCCACCCAGGCACCCCCAGCCTAGTATTTTTTTAGCTCTATGTGTGTGTTTTGTTTATTTGTTTTCCACTGTGGGAAGAATAAGCTTGAATACAATTCAAAAATAAAGAAACTCATAAAACCGTCTATATGCAAATTGGGAATCTTTCTAGGCTATCTTTAACAAGTTATGGAGGGATTTCTTCTCTGGTGGGAGAAAGATTGAACAATTAATGAATCCCTTTTCAACAACTATACATTGATAAGAAAAGTATTTTGACTTTGTACCATATGGTACCTGCCTTTAATGAGCCTATGATTGATGGAACACTAAGACACAGAACATTGGTGTTATGCACATTTGATTTTTTTTAATTGAAGAAAGTTTGGTTGGAGCCTGTGTGCAGTAGACTATTAGGGACTGTATGACCAAATCCTTCAACCAGGTGATCAGGACATATGAAAACTGATGTCACTCAAATTTCAAACAAACACAGATGATTACAGAAATATGGATTACCAGCTTGAGAAAACACATGACTTCAAATATAGGAAAGGTATTTGATAAAGTTGGTAAAACTTGGTAGAGAAGATTGTTTTGATATCTTTGAGTAGAGTTCAAGTATTTTACATTCCAAAATCAACATTCACTACTATATTATTAGTAGTAGTATATAACTAATAGCAAACAAAGATTATAAATGTGTTTTTTAAATCTGGCAAAATTGCCCTTAAGTTTAACATATTATACTCATTTTCATTTATCAATAGGGAAGAACTCTTAACATGTTTGTACTCCTTCAAAACAAAAGAAAGAAAAGAGAAAGAAAAATATTACAGTAGATAATGTTTTCTTGTAATTTTTTAAAAGATTTTATTTATTTGACAGAGAGGGAGAGATCACAAGTAGGCAAAGAGGCATGCAGAGAGAGAGGAGGAAGCAAGCTCCCCACTGAGCGGGGAGCCCAATGCAGGGCTCGATCCCAGGACCCTGAGATCATGACCTGAGCCAAAGGCAGAGGCTTAACCCACTGAGCCACCAGGGCACCCTTCTTGTAATTTTTTAATTAGTATATTTACATGTTCCATTCTAAGTCAGAATTGAGACATTTATCTATATAGTTCATATTAAAAACAGACTTTTATTTTAAATTTTTTTTCAGTGTTCAAAAAAACCAAAAAACCAAAAAAAAAACTAAACAGACTTTTTAATGCACTCTGTGAAAGTTTAACATTAACATATTGTTTGGGCTCAAATTATCAAACTTTTCATTATTTTCCTTTGTAAATTCTATTCTGGTATTTTAAGAATAACTTTTATAAATGGGCATAATAAATGAGTACTATGCTAAAATACACACACACACGTCATCAAAAGCTAGATTTTTTCACTTAAGTGAAAAATTGTTGAAGATAGCAATTTGTTATAAGTGATATCTACTAATTGGGAAAGTGATATCTACCAATTGGAAATAATAGAGATAATAGAATTTATGTAAATTAAAGAGAATAATTATGTGGATTTAAAATAAATAAGTAATTAGAAAAGCTATTTAAATTAATTTAATATCTAGGGGCGCCTGGGTGGCTCAGTGGATTGAGCCGCTGCCTTCGGCTCGGGTCATGGTCTCAAGGTCCTGGGATCGAGCCCCGCGTTGGGCTCTCTGCTCCGCGGGGAGCCTGCTTCCTCCTCTCTCTCTGCCTCTCTCTCTGCCTGCGTCTCTGCCTACTTGTGATCTCTCTCTCTGTCAAATAAATAAATAAAATCTTTAAAAAAAAATTAATTAATTAATTTAATATCTAGGACCAGATAAAATAAGCACTTTAAAAAGAGTAGAGAAAAACATACTTCTAAAGCATTATTACAGGTCTGATTTGTATCATTATACATTTTATGAAACAGAAGATTAAAGTTTTAAATATTTAAAATAAAATCATTTACTTTTAAAAATGGGTCCAATTTTTTTTCTTTTTTAAAGCAAAGGATGTGAGTAGTGGCTTTAGTTTTATTAAAGTTCATAGACTGGATCTCCAGAGTAATCCATAAGTCTTGATCCTTTAAAAGAGAATCTGATTAACATAATGAGGAATTAATTGGAAATTATACATGAAATTGGCATTATAAAAACACAAGGCTTATATTTTCCCATGTATCCTTAAGGATTTTCTATCCCTAATGTAAACATCCTTCTCTTTGGAGTTAGAGTGAAGTATTACAAGAGAGTTTCCGGGACTACAGAGGTTAATCACATGCCTTCAATGGCTGGATGAGCAGTATGCCATGTGGACATGCTTGGGGCCTGAGATGCTTTACCTTGCTGCAAAGTCAGCACTTGGACAATTTGGAGTCAGGACTTGGACAATTCTCCTGCCTCATATTCCTGTAGTTCAATTAATCCAAATCCTCTTTGTGTATTTCAATGTGGCCTGAGGCATCACAGCTTATATGTGTCTGACAGGAGTGAATGAACTTGATTTAATTAACAGTGTGGCAGTTAACTTTGCCTGCTGAATTTCCTATCTCCTGAGGTTATAGGAATCTTTGGCCAGACTGAAGTCTCCTGTATTATCTGTCCCCCATGGCCAGCTGAGACTGATGTTCTCATCCTCATTTTCATTCCAGGTCCTTTCTCAGATCAATTAATAGGTCCAAGAGGGTAAATGCACTAGCTATTCTCAACAAGAACAAAATACTTTGCTGTTGTATTCAAAGAGATGTGTGACATGCAGATAGGATTTTATTTTCAGATGAATGGAATATATTAAAACATAGTAGCTTCCTTTTATCTTCAAAATCATATTATCAGCTTCAATTTGGGACGAGGGTGATACAGATTGTCTATCACATTCACATATTTCTTCTTTGATGCAGTGATGAGCACAGGTAAGAATAAAGTCAGTATCACAGTAAGCATTATAGTTACCAATAAAGTAATCTAAATTCATAATGAAATGGAAGTTTTCAAGAATTAAGAATTGAATTTTTATCCTACTTTTAAGCTAACAACTTAGCCCATTACTGTTTCATGGATGATAGTGGAAGACACAAGAATTTTAGGTCAAATATAAAGGACTTTATGACTCATGACATAGCAAGCAGGATGGTCATCAGCAGAATGATAGCATGGGACTTTGCAAAGTCCCATGGGGATGACTGGGTCAGGATGTTATAGATGTATTCACCATCAGTGAGTTGTATTACAAAAAATAATTATGAAGTTAGGAAACCCAAATCTTTTTATAAAGGGCAATAAACAAGGCTGCCCTTTACCACTGTAAGTGTAAACTATCTCTTCTCCCAAGGCTCTTTTCTATACAAACATCCTTGAAGGAATATTTCATACTAAAAGGCAATAATTGCCTCACTCTAAGAAATGCAGAAATGTGAGTGATTCATATAGTTCATAGAGTGAACTATTTCCCAAGAAAAGTCATACAAGTCATAAGTTGGTAGTCTTTAATAAATGTAGGCAGATGAGCAAACAAATTAGTGTGCAAATGTGACTACAAGTAATAATCATTTTTGGGTTCCAGGCTGTTGCTCTTATAAAAATTATTTATTGATTTATACTACCACATCTTGAATCATTTTGTTCAGCTAACCATGTGAGATAATTCTATGAGTTAATTTGGCTAGGCCAAGGTTTACAGAGATCTGGTTAAACATAAGTCTGGATATTGATATGAAAGTATTTTTTAGGTGATATTAACATTTGAATCCATACACTTGGAGAAAACCAGATTGCCCTCCATAATGTCAGTTAGTCCCAACCAGTCAGATGAAAGCTTTAAGATAAAAGAGACTAAAGTCCCCTGAGGAAGAGGGAATTGAGTTTCTAAACTATCTTCAGACTTGAGGTACAAAATCAACTTTTCTGGGTCTACAACCTGTCAGACTACACTATAGATTTTTAACTTACCATCTTCCACAATTATTATGCAAGCCAATTCTTCCAATTCTCTCTCTGTCTCTCTCTCTTTCTCTTTCTCTCTCTCATGGGGAAGATAAGACAGCTACATGCAAAATAATTAAACTGAGCCATTTTCTTATGTCTTACAAAAAAATAAATTCAAGATGGCTTAAAGACCTAAACGTGAGACTGGAAACCATAAAACTCCTAAGAGAAAGCAAAGTCAGTAATTTCTTTGACACCAACCTTAGCAATATTTTTGTAGATTTGTTTCCTCAGGCAAAAGAATCACAAGCAAAACTAAACTACCAGGACTACCCCAAAATAAAAAGGTTTTACACAGGAAAGAAAACCATCAACAAAGCAAAACAGCGACTTAATGAATAAGAGAAGATATTCACAAATGATATGTCTGAAAAGGGGCTTGTATTCAAAATATGAAAAGAACTTTTACAATTCAACACCAAAGAAACCCCAAATGATTTGATTTAAAAATGGTTGGGGACCTGAATAGGCATTTTTCCCACGAAGACATATAGATGGCTAGCAGACACATGAAAAGATGCTCAATCTCACTAAGCACCAGAGAAATGCAAATCAAAACCACAATAAAATATCTCCTCATACCTGTCAAAATGTCTGGAATCTAAAAGACAAGAAATAACAAGTGTTGGAGAGAATGTGAAGAAAAGGGAACCCTCAGGTACTGTTGGTGGGAATGCAAACTGGTGCCACCACTACAAAAAACAACGGAAGGGCACCTGGGTGGATCTGTTGGCTGAGTGTCTGACTTGATTTCCACACAGGTCATGATCCCAAGGTAGTGAGAGAATGAGCCCCACCCTGGGCTCTGCTCTCAAAAGGGAGTCTGCTTGAGATTCTCTCTCTCTCCCTCTGTCTCTCCCCATGCTCACACTCTCTTTCTCCCTCTCTCAAATAAATAAGTAAACCTTTAAAAAAACAGTACATGATTTCACTTTTATGTGAAATCTAAAAAAACCACAAACAAAAGAACAAAAAAGGAAGCAAACAAAAGCAGAAATAGACCCATAAATACAGAGGACAAACTGATGGTTGCCAAAGGGGAGGTGGGTAGGGGATGGGCAAAATGGATGAGGGGCAGTGAAAGATACAAGCTTCCAGTTATGGAATGAATAAGTTACAGGGATGAAAGGTACAAAATAGGGAATACAGTCAATGACAATGTAATAGAGTTGTATGTTGACAGATGATAGCTCTATTTGTGGTGGACATAGGGTAATATATAGAGTAGCCCAATCACTATGTTGTACACCTGAAATTAATGTAACACTGTGCGTTAACTATACTCCAATAAAAGAAAATGAAACAAACAAGCAAAGAACTAACCAAACCAAACTCTGTCTGATCTGCCACCCAGAAGGCAATAATCCTTGCTTTAAAGTCATCCCCAGGCCAGATGCCAGGCAACTGTTACCCTGTCATTTAAAATTCAATGGAATTATTCAATTAGCCAATTCTGAAGTAGTTACCCTACCCTGTTTTACCTTTCTTCCAGAATGCCAAAAAAAAACTTAGTTAATGCTTTCCCTCATTCCTGTCTTTGAACTCCTGACCACCACTCTGTTGTGCTTCCTCTGTGACCTTGTCTGTTGTGTTGCGCTTTCTATCTCTCAGACCTGTGAGTATCATTAGCTTTGTTTTCCTGAGCCTCTCCTCTATCTCCTATTGTGGCTGCACCTGACTAACCATCTCATGAAAGAATATAAAATATGCATCCTCATTGTGAATGGGGGGAGAGAAAGTAATTTCCGTTAATGCCCTTTTACCAACCAATTCTGCCTCCTTACCAAAAGAGAACAGAGTAAAAATTGCTTTAACTTCTGAACACAAAATAATACAGCTATTCTTGAATATTCCTTTTATTCCCATGAAGTAAGTTATAATGTACAAAAATAAAACAATTTGGAACTTATTGCATTAACACTAAATTACTCAATCTCTTTCATAGTAGATGAAAAAGCAACTCCATTAGAAGTTGCTTGAGCAATTTAATTTCATAGAAAGTGACTTTTTTATTAGTTATGTTTTCTAATATGTTTCATAGTTTTGTATTTGGTCATTTAAACATTAAAACAGTTGTACCACTTCAATTGATAATTTTCACAGAACTTAAAAGAAAATGCCTTTCTTCAGCATCATGCTTTAGGGAAAGATACTGATCATTAAATTCCAGGTAAAGCCAGAGGCCTTCATTAAGTCTTAATTATAATTACCAAGATTAAAAAAAAAATGTGCGACATCCCCCTGGAACTTACCTTATCATCCTAACTTAAACTAAAATATACTAGTTTCAGGGGCGCCTGGGTGGCTCAGTGGATTGAGCCACTGCCTTCGGCTCAGGTCATGATCTCGGGGTCCTGGGATCGAGCCCCGCATCGGGCTCTCCGCTCCGTGGGGAGCCTGCTTCTCTCTCTCTGCCTGCCTCTCTGCCTACTTGTGATCTCTCTCTCTGTCAAATAAATGAGTGAAATCTTAAAAAAAATAAAAATAAAAAAATAAAATATACTAGTTTCAGACCCACATTAATACCCAAAGGAAAAACAGTATAGGCAAAACACATGTGGGACTAATAGGTAAAAGAGAAAAAGGAAGTCCTTAAAATTTCATCTTGCAAAAATCCTTCTATAAATATCTAAGTAAACACACATGTTAATAACCCTCACTGGCCCACAGGTAGCCTTACAAAACTGAAGTAGTGAGTCAGGGAAAATTGTAATAATAAAACTAGGCAGGAACCTAATGATAAAGTCAGTATTTTAGAGTTAAAAGGAAGCTAAAGAATCATATAGTTCAATATCTACATTGTATAAATAATGAGATAAAGCCCCAGAAAAGTAAACTGATTCACAAAGACCCCGTTTAGTTAATAGTCAATACAACTACTTGATGTTAAAGTTTGATCCCCAGAATTGTTAAAGGAAAAATTGCAAATCGAAGCAAGAATCAAAGAAAGTTAATATCAGTAATGATTTGTTAGGGGAAAAAAAAAAGTAAAACAAAAGTGGGGTGGAGATAGAGTAAGCTCACTGATGGGAAGGATGCTTTATCAAATTCCCAGTAAAAATCATTATTCTCAATAAAATGTAGATTTATTTTTCTTACCAAAATATATTTGATGGTTCACAATGTAGAGAATCAACAAATGCATATATCAAGGGAAGTTAAATATTAAAATAAAAGGAAAAACTGAGGTACTTTTATGGAGTACATAAGACTGAGATGTAAATATTAAATTCATTATAGAAAAGCTGGTAGAATTTGATTAAGATCTTTAGTTAATAGTATTACTTAGGAATTACTTTTCTGGGTCAGTAACTGGTATTGTTACATAAGATGTTACTACCAGGGGAAAGTGTGAGGAATATATAGAAGCTGTGCTATATGGCAATTTTCTACCAAATGAAATAAAAGTAGTTCATTAATTACTCTTTAAATTATTTTTATAATGTAACAAAATGAAAAAAATGAGCCGTTTTAGAAATGCATTAGTGTTGATATACAGCAGATGTAAAAAGCCAGATGTAGCATAATCTGTAGAAAAAGTAAGATAGTTAAAATTGATATTAATGCTGTTTTGTGACAATTTTGGTGTAGCAAACTAAGTGAATCCTTACAATTTCACAACAAAACCATAAAGGAAATTTGTGCAGAATAATTATATACATAAGCATATAGTGAGAAACCATTCAAGGTAGGTATGCAACTATGCAAAAAATAATAATAATAAAGTTGTGCAGGAAAATGAGATGTTGATGTAGAGATCCCAAGAAAATATGGTAAGATGAAGATGTCTCATGTGTATTCATTAAAAATCATAATTAATTTTTTCCATTAAGAATGTTGCCAAAGTTCAAATGAATCATGAGAATATGTACAATTTTACAAGATTCCTAAAGAATCATCAGGGAAGTTCATTATACGACCAATTTTAGTAAATACCTGAATAACTTCAGATAATAGTGATGAAAAAAATAATGATCAATCTTTTCATTCCTTATTTTAGAACAAAAAAAGAATCATACTTCAATCATTCTTAGTTCTGTTTAATCATTTGGTTACTATTTTAAAAGTAATGATAGTCAAAGTAAAGAATCTATTCAGTGAGTGGTTTTTTGAATACGTGCAGGCACTGTTCTAGACCCTAAGGATCTGTCAATGAGTGAAACTAAACCCTCTGATATCTTGAAGCTTACATTCTTGTATCAAGACAACACACTAGCAAAATACATATAGAATAAGTACTAACGAGTAGAAGTAACCATAGAAAAGGGATAAAGGAATCCCTTTGGGCCAGAAGAATGTACAGATACATGGTTTTAGGTACCAGGAAGGGCTAATTGAGGAGGTATAAGCAGAGACCTCTCATGGGTAAAGGAGAGATTCATGGGCACATCTAGTGAATCAGCATTCCAAACACAAGAAACCACATGTACAAACACTCTGAGGTGGGACCACACCCAGATGTTCAAGAGATGACAAATATTAGAAAGAAATCACAGGGATATTATGAGTTATGCAGCAGAAAAACAAATGAACAGTATATTTTTTCCCTGAATTTAAAAGTCCTTATACAGAAGATTCTTGAGGTGGTTCTGTGTGAAAACCTCAAGAACAACAAAGATGAATGAGTCTTCAAAATGACTTGTGCTTATTTCCTGTGCCTTATTTGTGAGTATTTGGAGAAGCAGTTGCCGATGGACCTTCAGGGTCCCTGAACTTTCCTGCTGAGGGTGCTGAACTTTAAGGGTTATCTGTCTTCTGATATTGAACATTTCTAAAGCTGGTCACATAGGTAACTAAATCAAGGAAAACACATGGTGATAATTGTTAATTGTTTACTCCACAAGGCGGTACTTACTGTTTGGCACAAAGTTGGCTCTTTGTTCTAAAGGTACTGATCTGCAGGCCATGAGATTCTCAGTTGTGACACAATTCCCTGTGTGTTAAGCATCTGTGTAGGCCCATGACATCGCCCTGTGAAACCAGGGACAGGGACCAGCGTCACCAGGCTTACACTCATGCTATTTGCTGTGCTGGGAGTGATAAACTATCTGAAGCCTTATATTCTCTTCTACTTTTGACGCCTACGCAACAGTGCCAGGGTGACTCCCTGCCATCCTCTATGACATGGTTTCTCAACACTGGCACTACTGACATTTGGGACATAATTCTTTGTCACGGGAGACTCTCTTGTGCATTGCACAATATTTAGCACACAAGCCTCTCTCTCTCCAGTTGTGACAACCAATAATGATTCCAGAATTTACCTGATGTCCTGTGGAATACAAAATTACCCTGACTCTATAAGATTGAAATTCTACCTTTATTTTTATTTTTTAAAAAACATTTTATTTATTTATTTATTTATTGGAGAGAGAAAGTACAAGGTGGCAGTGGGTGGAGGGAGGCAGTGGGAGAAGCACACTCCTCATCCAGCAGGAAGCCAGACACAGGCTGATCCCAGGACCCCGAGTTCATGACCCAAGCAGGAGGCAGATGCTTAAACCAGCTGAGGTACCCGGGTGCCCGAAGTTCTACCTTTAAGGTAAGTGATATTCCTCAATTTTTTTAGTCTATTTTAATTTTTCTAAATATGAATTTTCTTCTTATCACATAAAGAGTTCTTTGTAATTTTTTTTGGCAAAATTGAGTAAGAGTATTTAATTCGGTATCTATACCTACTAGAGTATACCTATAATATTAGTTTGTAATAAATATAAACTACCATATTCTTCAAATATGCAGTTTCAGAGAGGATCAGATTTTATTGAAATTCCATATATTGAAAATACTTTAAAAAGAAAAATGTTAAATGTATCATACTAATCATTGTGTCAAATATTTGGAAGTGTTTGTCTCAGAATTATATATGTTTCATGTATATCTCTAGATATCTTTTTTTATCTCTAAAAAGGGTATTTTTTTTAACCTGAAATAATAGTAAGCTAAATTTCGCAATATTAAATTCCTCTTTTGGGGACAAGTTATGCATACCTCAATGGCTAAAACATCAAGGTAACTGTTTCTTATTTGAAATGTGTACATTCTTCTTTGATATGCAGTAAGGATTTATGAAAACTCATTGTATCAACAGAGATAAAAGTGCTAAGTCTGGTGCCAGGAACACACTGCTGTCCTTAGGAGGGAGATGTGCAGAAACCAAAGAAGAAAACAGATGTGTATTAACATATTTCATATAATTATCAGACCGTCTCCACACATTATATATGCTAATGTCACTATAATATATTCATGCAAGTTATCTAAATATTGCACATTACACTAGATGACAGCTAATTTGTTGTTTTATATCTGGAAAACTCAGAGCCAAAATGTGTATTTTGATGAGAACTTTGGTTCTTTCCAATTGCATTAGAATAGTGAGGAAAAATAAAAGTTAATAGATACAGAAAAAAGAGTTGGTAGGTGTTTAAGGAGGTTTCAGGTAGTCATCAATCCTTTTTCTTTCTTCCTATCTTTCTTTCTTTCTTTTTTTTTTTTTTTTAACTTGAGACAGAGAGCAGCAGAGGGAGAAGGAGAAACAGACTACCTGCTGAGCATGTGGGACTCTATCCCAAGGACCCTGAAATCACCACCCAAGCAGAAGACAGACACCCAACCCACTGAGCCACCCACATGCCCCTGCCCCTGGAAATAGTAGACATTTAAAGATTCTGTCAGTGAAACACATTCAAAATAGTTTTTAAAATGATATTTTTCATGTCAAATGTAACGTTTAAAGTTTTATTTATTTCTTTGAGAGAGTTCAGAGAGAGAGTTGGGATGGAAGGAAGAACAGAGGGAGAGGGACTGAGCATAGAGCCTGACACAGGGCTCGATCCCACAAATCTGAGATCATAACCTGAGCTAAAACCAAGAGTTGGACGCTTAACCAACTGACTCACACAGGTGCCGCTATGACATTAATTTTTTAAACAATAAAATTGTTTTGCCAAAAAAAGGAAGAAATGAATGCATTTCATATTGTACATATTCTAAAAGGATAGTCAGATGTGAGTAAAACACTTCATATGGCCCTCCTTAAAAATATCACTATAAGCAGTTTATTAATCTTTCTTAAAAATTGATACACTAAAATAAAATCTTCCTGCCTGCAAAAAATATTTTCAACTCTGTTTACTTTTCAGTTTGTTTTAGAGTTTGTTCATTAAGTATATAGCTCTACCTTATGCATTTTAACTGCTACTTAGTATCATTCATACCAAAAATGCACCATACATTTTTTGATGGACATTTATACTATTTCCAGTTTTCTTTGTTATTGCAAATAATATTACAAATTTAAACATGTGTATACATCAATTGGATAGGTAACCAATTATAGAATTGTTGGGCTGAGTATTATATATAATTTAATTTTCATAGATATAAACAAATAATGCTTCAAAAACCTTGTAATGACGTAAATTTTCCAGGAGAGTGTGGTAAATATATTATTTTCTTATTATCTAACTAAGTTACCTACTGACAATTTTTTTTTAAAATTTTATCTGATAAAGGTAGAAAGCCCTATTTTATTTTGTTAATTTAGATTTTCATGATAGGCACAATGTTGGACATCTATCTATGTGCCTAATTTGGCAATTTGTATTTTATTATGAATTACCTTGAGAAATATCCTTTAACTTTTTTCTGACATTGTCTTTAGTCTGTAAAATAATCATTCTTTTCTGTTATATATGCTGTTAAGACTTTTGCCTAGTTTATTTTCTCCTTGCTTATAATACCCCCATAATTAAGAAAAATGTATATCTATATAATTTATTTAATAGCCCCTGGGTTTTGTGTCTTAAGAAAAATGTTCCATATTCCAATACTATAAAAAAATTTTCCTAAATTTAAATTTTTTGTTTACTTTAAGCTTTATTTTTGGATGCTTTTGAGGTAGAACTCTAACTTCATAATTTTTTTTTCCACTTAAATGAATAGACACATCCCAACACATTCTTTATGTGTGCTTTTTAGGGATATAATTAGTGCCAGGGGGGATTGATTGAACTGAACCCACTACTTTTAATTCACTTAATTATTAAATTGCTTTAAAGACTGCCATAAGGCCTTTTTAAAAAATTCTCTTTTAGCCTTTATTAAGACCACAGGTTTCCCATTTCACCTCTGATATCTGAAGTTTATACTTTGATGTTTTAGGCTATGGTTTCCTGCTTCCTGGTCAATATGGTCCAATCTATACTCTAGCTAGAAAATTCTCATTATTTTTGATAACTCATGGTATACTTTTTTCAATTTCTCAATGCTGCTATCAATTTAATTTGTTAATATTTTTCACTTATTTCTATTAATATAGAGGCCAAAGTCCAGCTTAATTGTTTGCTCGATCTTATATTTAGTCCTTTGATCCATTTGTAACTTGATAGATGCATTAAACTAGAATGCAGATTCTTTGAGAACAACAATTTTATAATTTTAGATGAACACCTTGCCTACTATCTGGCAGATCTTTTGTAACTAAACAATGTTTTATATTGATAAATAAATGGAAATCTTAATAATACATAAGGATCAGATTTTCAGAAAGGCTTTAATCATATCATCCTGTACCATCTCTTTAATAACAGATTTTTTTTCTGATAGCATAAAGCACTGGGCCATTTTTCTTCATGCAAACTCCCATCACTACATTTATTTATTTATTTACTTATTTATTTATTGGTTAAAAAAATACAAAATGAGCTCATTGAAAGTAGAAAACACAAATCTTTTTACATCAAGTGAAATTTTTTTTTAATGTGTAAACTATGGATGTTTAAAAACATCACAAGAGATTCAATGTACTCAATATTTTTTTAAAGATTTTTTTTATAATTTTTTTTATTTTTTCCATTTTATTTATATTTTCAGCGTAACAGTATTCATTCTTTTTGCACAACACCCACTGCTCCATGCAAAACGTGCCCTCCCCATTACCCACCACCTGTTCCCCCAACCTCCCACCCCTGACCCTTCAAAACCCTCAGGTTGCCCCAACCTCCCACCCTGACCCTTCAAAACCCTCAGGTTGTTTTTCAGAGTCCATAGTCTCTTATGGTTCGCCTCCCCTCCCCAATGTCCATAGCCCGCTCCCCCTCTCCCAATCCCACCTCCCCCCAGCAACCCCCAGTTTGTTTTGTGAGATTAAGAGTCATTTATGGTTTGTCTCCCTCCCAATCCCATCTTGTTTCATTGATTCTTCTCCTATCCCCCTACCCCCCCATGTTGCTTCTCCATGTCCTCATATCAGGGAGATCATATGATAGTTGTCTTAATCCGATTGACTTATTTCACTAAGCATGATACGCTCTAGTTCCATCCACGTCATCGCAAATGGCCGAAGGGGCACGTGTACCCGAATGTTTATAGCAGCAATGTCTACAATAAAGATTTTTATTTATTTATTTGACAGACTGAGATCACAAGCAGGCAAAGAGGCAGGCAGAGAGAGAGAAAGGGAGAAGCAGGCTCCCTGCTGAGCAGAGAGTCCGATGTGGGGCTCGATCCCAGGACCCCGGGATCATGACCCGAGAAAAAGGCAGAGGCTTTAACCCACTGAGCCACCCAGGCGCCCCTGTACTCAATATTTTTAAGAATTGTTTCTAATTCTAAGGGAAAGGGAGACTAGCAGTTTTTAAAAATATCTCAACTTTTCAAATTCCCATTTGCATTAATGAATTATAGACACATAGCATTGGGCTTTGTTTAGGATGCAGAAAGCTGGAAAAGAATATTGAAACATATAACAATAAGAGAAAGTCCATAATCTACAAGATCATAACTTTTCTTGAGTCCAAATGAAAACTGAGATCCCAAAGCAACAAAATGAAATATGAGCAACACTAGTCTTAGGGAAGAGTAAGAAAACCCTTCTGCCACTGATCCAAAGCAAAGGTACACTGATGCTGAAGGAAAAGGAAAAGCAAAGCTGTTCATCCTCAGGGGAAGGCAAAATAAAGCTGCTGAACCCATAATCTTGGATTCATATAAAAATGAACAACAACAGGGGCGCCTGGGTGGCTCAGTGGATTAAGCCGCTGCCTTCGGCTCAGGTCATGATCTCAGGGTCCTGGGATCGAGCCCCGCATTCGGCTCTCTGCCCCGCAGGGAACCTGCTTCCTCCTCTCTCTCTGCCTGCCTCTCTGCCTACTTGTGATCTCTCTCTCTCTGTCAAATAAATAAAATCTTAAAAAAAAAAATGAACAACAACAACAAAACGAAATAGAAAACCAACAAACAAAAAACACAGATAAACTCCCTACATAACATGGAAGACACTGGCTGCCAAGGGAAAAGAGGCAGAGAAAGACCCACTTCAAAACCCTAGTCACATAAGACCTAAGACCAATACTGAACCAAGAAAATGGAGAGCCCTTCTTCCACCCACTAGAAGATTCTTACTTAGTAACATAGCACAATAATCTTGCTGAGGGAAAGGTAAGAGTGCAGAGAGAGATCTCTCAGTCAGGCAGCTGCAAATGGACTATTGAAAGTTGAGGAATGAGCAAACATACAAGAACCACGTGGTATCAGCCCATCACTGGAGGAATCTGAAAGCTTTGGTTTACCAGAGGTAACTATAATAAGTATAAAATCCAAAGCCAATCTAATTACTGAACAGACACTAATAACTGACAGAAAAGATATGCTTATTCTCCAGGCATAAATTTTACTAATTTGAATCTCTAAGATTTTTTTAAAGATTTTGTCTATTTATTTATTTGACAGACAGAGATCACAGGTAGGCAGGGAGGCAGAGAGAGAAAGGAAGGAAGCAGGCTCCCCGCCGAGCAGAGGGCCTGACGCGGGGCTCAATCCCAGGACCCTGGAATCACGACCCAAGCCAAAGGCAGAAGCTTCAACCCACTGAGCCACCCAGGCACCCCTGAATCTCTAAGATTTTTTTAAATTCACTGTTTGATATTTAATAAATAATTATGAGATATACCAGGCAATCTCATTACCAGCCAATGAGATTACCAGGCAATCTACTTTTAGAAGTGAAAACACATGTCTACACAATGTATTGTACACAAGTGTTTATAATAGTTTTTGTCATAATTGACTAAACTTGAAACAACCCAAAGGAATATCAACTGGTAAAAGACTAAAAAATTTGTGGAACATCCATACAGTATAACATAACCCAACATAAAAAAGAATGAATAGATACATTCAACAACATGGCAGAATCTCAAAAGCATTATCTAAGTGAAGTAATCCAAACACAAAAGCTATTCACTATGTGGTTAAACTTTCCTGACATTTCAGAAAAGGCAAAACTATGGAAAGAAAAATCAGACCAGAGTAGAAATTAGACTAGCAGCTGTTAGGAACATGAAGGAACTTTCCGGAGAGATGGAAATATTCTAATTTGATTGTGGTATTGATTGTTCATCTGGATACATTGAACTATTTCCTTAAAAAAAAAGTGAATTCACTATATGAAAATTATGCTACAATAAGCCTGATTTTTAAAAATAAAATAATAAAAATAGCTAGAGATTATCAGAAGAAAACTACAGGTATTCAGAATAAAATTTGTAGCCATTTTTAGATAGAACAAAAGAATACTAGTTAATACAGTCAGGATGGTCAGAAAGAAAGAAATAAAGAAATCTATTACTTAATGATTTTTGTTTATATGATACCAAAAAAATAAGATGATTGACATTTAATCCAATATTTTTTATTCTAAGTATAGTTAAATATACTTAGCAAAGCTTAATATCAAATCAGTCTGTGATAGAGAGCGTGTAGAATGTGTATACTCATGGCGAGGTGTACTAGTCTCCTTCTGCTAGAGCCCACTCCCCATAACCCAACTTGTTCAATTCACAATTCATGACCCAAAGGTAACATAATTTTCTTGGGGCATAAGGTAAAACAGTATAGGCAATGGGAATTAATTAATAGCAACAGTTCTATGACTTGTGATGCATAGTGAATAAGCAATTTTTTTTTTCATTTTTCTTGAGAACCAATGCTAGCCTGGGACTGGAAATAATTTTAATTTGCATGTATTTTGTGTTTCTGGAGAATCTGGACAGAAAATTAACTCGGATGATGTAACTCACAGACCAGAAATATAACATTTTAGGAAATATACCACATCTAGTATTCCTTCTACTTATAAATGAGAGGTAAAAATGACATCTGAGTTACTATAATCAGAGGACAGGATGAGAAGGTGAAGAGGTACTCTCACCTCATGCCTAGGGATGGCACTGTCATTGAACCTCTTGAGAGGTTTAGTGTGTGCTTTTATTATTATTTTTAAACATTTTTTTAATTTGTAAAGTTTCAATTCTAATCCTTGCAAAATCCTATTTAAAGTGTTTAAAATAAAATTTAAGAATCTAGGTGATAAAAAAAAAGAATCTAGGTGATATTAAAATTAGATAATAAAAAAGGAACTAGGGGCATAAAGGTGAGTGAAAATACTATTTGTTACCACCTGTATGTTCAAATGAATTTTCAAAATAGTCTTACAGCTGTTTTTCTTTCCAGGTGTCATTTGGACCACTGCCTAATGACTATTACAACATCGGCAATTTGGTTGCGGAATTAGGAGCAACAGTAACTCACTGTGACATTTGTAATGGGATGTTAAAATTAAAGCTTGGATTATGAGCCAAAATGATGAAAAAAAAATCAAAATGAGTGTGAGAATAAAAAGTTCTCATATTTTACAATGAACTAGATCAAAATTGTTTCTACAACTCTTGGATGCCTCAATAGGATCATAGGGTAAAGGAAAGAGAAAGTAAGGAGAAGAGAGCTTTGGAGACATTGCAGTTCTCTAAGCTTCTAGTTCCTGCCCTTCAATCTTCCAAGGTAATAGGAAAGAGACATTGGAGAAATGCTCTTCACCTCAACTCTAGTGATGGAGCTTCCATGGGACTTCTGAGAGATCTTTGAACTGAGCTCTCAACAGTTTGTTTTCCCAAATGCACATAACTAATGCCTAAAAATGTCTCACATCTGAAAAAGCTAAGATGAACTCTCATGGCAGTGTGATAGTGGCTGATTTGCACTAGAGCTGTACTCCTAGAATTTATTAGGGCAGAACGTTTGCAAAAGTGTGTAAACCACACAGGACAGAATTCTGGCATAGGAATGTCTTCAGTCAAGCACAGAGTTGCCCAGCTGGGTATAAGGACTTGAACATTAACAGGATGGGCATGAACTGGATATTCAAGGATGCAAAATCACAAGCATAGATTTTCATTCACTCTGGCCAAGGGAAATGAAATTAGTGAGGTCCAACAGAAAACCCTCAAAAAGCTTAAACATGCACACACAGAGACATAGAGACACACACATACCCAAATCCCTTAAGAGAGTAAATTTTAAAGATCCATCATGTTCAGAAAGAGGCCAGTATTACAATGGTACTAGTTCAAACAAGACCTTTGCTATCTCCTTTTCACTCCTCCCCACTCAAACCCCTCTCATCAGTTCCCACCAATGTTGAGAAGTAAGTGAGCACTGGTAACTGACTAGCAATATGGAAGGGGTGGCAGGGAAAATAAATGCAGGGCAGAGAATGACAAGGAGCCATGTATATCCTCCTTTACTTTTTCAGGCTTCTAGCCAGAAGACAACACAAATGATAAGCAGGGAATGTTAGATGATATATTGAATTAGAATTGTGATATGCATGTATATATATATATATATATATATATATATATATATATATATATATATAAATATGTATATATATTGGATGGATTAGACATTCTAATTACCACATTGATGCTGTGTTTACGATTTAAAGTAATTGAGAAGCATTTCAGTTGCCTAGTTGTGAGCAGAAAGGACTGGGATTTGATCAAGTTCTGCTATCAAAACTTTTGCTAGTAAGAGAGCTTACAAAATAAATTTTCAAAACCAAATGGGATTTAAAATTTAAAGTTATACTTTAAATAGGTCAGAGTCACATTTTTGTTGTATTTTTTACACATATGATGACTTACTACTCCCCTAAAGTCCTCTCAAAATGGCTAGTTTCATGGGAAGTTACTCATTTTGTGTTATGGATATTATCTGGCCCTGCAACTTGAGCTAGCATTTCCTACTCTAGGACCCCCACAGTCATGTCAGGTAAGAATAATTTATCAAACGTGTTTTTTTAATCAGAAGTTTGTATTAACTTAACCAATAGTACAATTATAGCCAATGTTTACAATAGCAGTCCTGGGTTAATAAAGGATTCCCAAGTGATTTCTTTTCTTTTTCTTTTTCTTTTTTTTTTTTTTTTTTTGGTTTCCTTTCTTTCTTTTTTTTAATTTTTAATTTTTTTTATAAACATATAATGTATTCTTATCCCCAGGGGTACAGGTCTGTGAATCGCCAGGTTTACACACTTCACAACACTCACCATAGCACATACCCTCCCCAATGTCCATAACCACACTACCCCTCTCCCAACCCCCCTCCCCCCAGCAACCCTCAGTTTGTTTTGTGAGATTAAGAGTCACTTATGGTTTGTCTCCTTCCCAATCCCATCTTGTTTCATTTATTCTTCTCCTACCCCCTAACCGCCCATGTTGTATCTCCACTTCCTTATATCAGGGAGATCATATGATAGTTGTCTTTCTCCGATTGGCTTATTTCACTAAGCATGATACTCTCTAGTTCCATCCACATCATCGCAAATGGCAAGATTTCATTTATTTTGATGGCTGCATAGTATTCCACTGAGTATATATACCACTTCTTCTTTATCCATTCATCTGTTGATGGACATCAAGGTTCTTTCCATAGTTTGGCTACTGCTGCTATAAACATTCAGTGCACGTGCCACTTTGGATCACAACGTTTGTATCTTTAGGATAAATACCCAGTAGTGTGATTGCTGGGTCATAGGGTAGTTCTATTTTCAACATTTTGAGGAACCTCCATGCTGTGTTCCAGAGTGGTTGCACCAGATTGCATTCCCACCAATAGTGTAAGAGGGTTCCCCTTTCTCTGCATCCCTCCGAGCACCTGTCATTTCCTGACTTGTTAATTTTAGCCATTCTGACTGGTGTGAGGTGATATCTCATTGTGGTTTTGATTTGTATTTTCCTGATGCCGAGTGATGTGGAGCACTTTTTCATGTGTCTGTTGGCCATCTGGATATCTTCTTTGCAGAAATCTCTGTTCATGTCCTCTGCCCATTTCTTGATTAGATTGTTTGTTCTTTGGGTGTTGAGTTTGCTAAGTTCCTTATAAATTTTGGATACTAGCCCTTTATCTGATATGTCGTTTGCAAATATCTTCTCCCATTCTGTCAGTTGTCTTTTGGTTTTGTTAACTGTTTCCTTTGCTGTGCAAAGGCTTTTGATCTTGATGAAATCCCAATAGTTCATTTTTGCCCTTGTTTCCCTTGCCTTTGCCGATGTTCCTAGGAAGATGTTGCTGCGGCTGAGGTCGAAGAGGTTGCTGCCTGCATTCTCCTCAAGGATTTTGATGGATTCCTTTCTCACATTGAGGTCCTTCATCCATTTGGAGTCTATTTTCGCGTGTGGTGTAAGGAAATGGTCCAATTTTATTTTTCTGCATGTGGCTGTCCAATTTTCCCAGCACCATTTATTGAAGAGGCTGTCTTTTTTCCATTGGACATTCTTTCCTGCTTTGTCGAAGATTAGTTGACCATAAGTTGAGGGTCTATTTCTGGGCTCTCTATTCTGTTCCATTGATCTATGTGTCTGTTTTTGTGCCAGTACCATGCTGTCTTGATGATGACAGCTTTGTAATAGAGCTTGAAGTCCGGAATGGTGATGCCACCCACTTTGGCTTTCTTTTTCAATATTCCTTTGGCTATTCAAGGTCTTTTCTGGTTCCATATAAATTTTAGGATTATTTGTTCCATTTCTTTGAAAAAAAAAAGGTGGTATTTTTTTTCCATTTTTATTAATTTTTTCAGCGTAACAGTATTCATTCTTTTTGCACAACACCCAGTGCTCCATGCAAAACGTGCCCTCCCCATCACCCATCACCTGTTCCCCCAACCTCCCACCCCTGACCCTTCAAAACCCTCAGGTTGCCCCAACCTCCCACCCCTGACCCTTCAAAACCCTCAGGTTGTTTTTCAGAGTCCATAGTCTCTTATGGTTCGCCTCCCCTCCCCAATGTCCATACACCCAAAGAACAAACAATCCAATCAAGAAATGAGCAGAGGACATGAACAGACATTTCTGCAAAGAAGACATCCAGATGGCCAACAGACACATGAAAAATTGCTCCACGTCACTCGGCATCAGGGAAATACAAATCAAAACCACAATGAGATATCACCTCACACCAGTCAGAATGGCTAAAATTAACAAGTCAGGAAATGACAGATGCTGGAGAGGATGTGGAGAAAGGGGAACCCTCCTCCACTGTTGGTGGGAATGCAAGCTGGTGCAACCACTCTGGAAAACAGCATGGAGGTTCCTCAAAATGTTGAAAATAGAACTACCCTATGACCCAGCAATTGCACTACTGGGTATTTACCCTAAAGATACAAACATAGTGATCCGAAGGGGCACGTGTACCCGAATGTTTATAGCAGCAATGTCTACAATAGCCAGACTATGGAAAGAACCTTGATGTCCATCAACAGATGAATGGATCAAGAAGATGTGGTATATATACACAATGGAATACTATGCAGCCATCAAAAGAAATGAAATCTTGCCATTTGCGACGATGTGGATGGAACTAGAGCGTATCATGCTTAGTGAAATAAGTCAATCGGAGAAAGACAACTATCATATGATCTCCCTGATATGAGGACATGGAGAAGCAACATGGGGGGGTAGGGGGATAGGGGCTATGGACAAAAAGGTGGTATTTTGATAGGGATTGCATTAAATGTGTAGATTGCTTTAGGTAGCATAGATATTTTCACAATATTTATTCTTTCAATCCAGGAGCATGGAACATTTTTCCATTTCTTTGTGTCTTCCTCAATTTCTTTCATGAGTAGTTCATAGTTTTCTGCATATAGATTCTTAGCCTCTTTGGTTAGGTTTATTCCTAGGTATCTTATAGATTTGGGTACAATTGTAAATGGGATTGACTCCTTAATTTCTCTTTCTTCTGTCTTGTTGTTGGTGTACAGAAATGCAACTGATTTCTGTGCATTGATTTTATATCCTGACACTTTACTGAATTCCTGTACAAGTTCTAGGAGTTTTGGAGTGGAGTCTTTTGGGTTTTCCACATATAGTATCATATCATCTGCGAAGAGTGATAGTTTTACTTCTTCTTTGCTGATTTGGATGCCTTTAATTTCTTTTTGTTGTCTGATTGCTGAGACTAGGACTTCTAGTACTATGTTGAATAGCAGTGGTGATAATGGACATCCCTGCCGTGTTCCTGACCTTAGCAGAAAAGCTTTCAGTTTTTCTCCATTGAGAATGGTATTTGTGGTGGGTTTTTCACAGATGGCTTTGAAAATATTGAGGTATGTGCCCACTATTGCTACACTTTGAAGAGTTTTGATCAGGAAGGGATGCTGTAGTTTGTCAAATGCTTCTTCAGCATCTATTGAGAGTATCATATGGTTCTTGTTCTTTCTTTTTTTTTTTAAGATTTTATTTATTTATTTGACAGACAGAGATCAGAAGTAGACAGAGAGGCAGGCAGAGAGAGAGGAAGGGAAGCAGGCTCCCCGTTGAGCAGAGAGCCAGATGCAGGGCTTGATCCCAGGACCCTGAGATCATGACCTGAGCTGAAAGCAGAGGTTTTAACCCACTGAGCCACCCAGGCGCCCCTCTTGTTCTTTCTTTTATTAATGTGTTGTATCACATTGATTCAATGATAGCCTAGCTGGATATAGTATTCTTGTCTGCATGTTTTTCTCGTTTAGTGCTCTGAATATATCATGCCCGTTCTTTCTAGTCTGCCAGGTCTCTGTGGATAAGTCCGCTGCCAATCTAATATTTTTACCATTGTATGTTACAGACTTCTTTTCCAGGGCTGCTTTCAGGATTTTCTCTTTGTCACTAAGACTTGTAAATTTTATTATTAGGTGACAGGGTGTGGACCTATTCTTGTTGATTTTGAGGGGGGTTCTCTGCACCTCCTAAATTTTGATGCTTGTTCCCTTTGCCATATTAGGGAAATTCTCTCCAATAATTCTCTCCAGTAGACCTTCTGCTTCCCTCTCTCTTTCTTCTTCTTCTGGAATCCCAATTATTCTCATGTTGTTTCGTCTTATGGTGTCACTTATCTCTCAAATTCTCCCCTCATGGTCCAGTAGCTGTTTGTCCCTCTTTTGCTCGGCTTCTTTATTCTCTGTCATTTGGTCTTCCAAATCACTAATTCTTTCTTCTGCCTCATTTATCCTAGCAGTGAGAGCCTCCATTTTTATTTATTTTTATTTTTTTAAAGATTTTATTTATTTATTTAACAGACAGAGATCACAAGTAGGCAGAGAGACAGGCAGAGAGAGAGAGCTTGATATGGGGCTCGATCCCAGGACCTTGGGATCATGACCTGTGCCGAAGGCAGAGGCTTTAACCCACTGAGCAACCCAGGCGCCCTGAGAGCCCCCATTTTTGATTGAACCTCATTAATATCTTTTTTATTTCAGCTTGGTTAGATTTTAGTTCTTTTATTTCTCCAGAAAGAGCTTTTATCTCTCCAGAGAGGGTTTCTCTAATATCTTCCATACCTTTTTTGAGCCCGGCTAGAACCTTGAGAATTGTCATTCTGAACTCTAGAGCTGATATATTACCAATGTCTGTATTGATTACGTCCCTAGCCTTCAGTACTGCCTCTTGTTCTTTTTTTTGAGGTGAATATTTCTGCCTTGTCATTTTGTCCAGATAAGAGTATATGAAGGAGCAAGTAAAATACTAAAAGGGTGAGAAAGACCCCAGAAAATGCACTTTAACCCAATCAGAAGAGACCCCAAATAGTGGGGGAAAGAAAGGGGATAGAAAGAGGTTCAGAAAAAAAAGAAAAAATTAAAAAAAGAAAACAAGTAAAGAAAAAAATAAAAAAATAAAGAATATATGTATATATTAGATAAACTAGTTTAAAAACCTTAAAAAATAAAAGCGTGAAAGTTAAAAAAAATTTAGCAGAAGAAGAAAAAAAAATTGAAAAAAAAATTAAATTAACTGTAGGACTAAAGAATCATGGGGAGAAAGCCATGAGTTCCATGCTTTGCTTTCTCCTCCTCTAGAATTCCACTGCTGTCCTTGGTATTGAACCTGCTCTCCTTGGTACGTGAACTTGGTCCTGGCTGGATTTTTTGTTGATCTTCCGGGGGAGGGGCCTGTTGTAGTGACTCTCAAGTGTCTTTGCCTGAGGCGGAATTGCACCGCCCCTACCAGGGGCCGGGCTAAGTAATCCACTTGGGTTCACTTTTGGGAGCTTTTGTTCCCTGAATGCTTTCCATAGATTTCTGGAGGACAGGAATGAAAATGGCAGCCTCCTAGTCTCTGGCCCAGAGGAGCCAAGAGCAGAGAGCCTGAGCATTCCTCAGTGCGCCCCCAGAGAACAGCACCCAATCACTCCTGTATCCCCAGCCTCTGGCCACGCTCCAAGCTCACCCAGCCTGCAACCGGTTCAGGTAACCCCAAGCTAAGAGCTCACTCCTTAGCTCTGTCTCTGTAGACGGCTTCCCCGTTCTAATACCTGCAAGTTCTGTGACACTCCAATACCCCCGATCCTTCTCTGACCCTGCGGGACCTGGGGCCATGCTGACCCCACGTGGGCTTCACCCCGTTTAGCCTCTGGAGCAATGTTCCTCAGTGGAACAGACTTTTAAAAGTCCTGATTTTGTGCTCCATTGCTCCGCCGCTTGCCAGGAGACGGTCCCTCCCTCCACGGTCTATCTTCCCATCGTTTTAGATTCACTTCTCCACCAGTCCGACCTTTCGGAAAGTGGTGGATTTTCTCTTTCTAGAATTGCTGTTCTTCTTCTCATCGATCTCCTGTTGGATTTGTAGGTGTTTGCAATGTTTAGATAAGCTATCTAGCTGATCTCCTGCTACCTGATATAGTCTCAGCCTGGTACTTCTCCAACATCTTGACTCCTCCCTCCCGAGTGATTTCTTAAGTCACAAATAAAAATCACATAATACTAAGAATAATTAAGCACCTGGGTAGAATGCATTTCTTTCATTTTAAATTATATTGAGAACTGGCAATTTATTTAAAAATATCCAAAAATGTATACTGATCAGAATATCCATTAATATAATGGTTATATCTTTAATAATACTCTAATGGTACTTTAGAGATTACCAAATATTTAAATCCTCTCTTTTGACCTTATCAGCAATTTAGCATTTACAAGATAATAGACTTTTTGCAGAAGCTTCTAGAGCTATTCTCAGCTAATGTGTATATCCACGTATTTGTAGTATGTTGTATGTCTGGTATATATGTCTGTGTTGTGTGGAAACAAATAAGGGGAAAGATATCTTCTCTATGTTTCCCCAAATTCATTAACAACATTACCAATTCCATTTTTTTATGGCACTGTATTTTAGAATCCAGATTTCAAGCTTCTTCTATTCATGTTAACTTTTCAAACAAAAAGACCTATATGCTGGCTGAGAGGTTTTTTTTTTTTTCCCAAATATCTCATATATTTCCTGAGAAACATAAAAAATATGAGAAATATATATTTGCAAATTAACAATGAAAGGGAGCCCATATTTGAGTCAAATATCCAGCAAATTCTGCAAAAAACATCATATTGATAGTGAGAGTCAGTATGTGCAAACACACTATAACCTTGCTACTCCGTAGGGCAATATCCATTAGAGTCTCAAGAATTGCCAATGCTCACAAATCTCTTTTTAAAGTTTTAATTAGGAAATATCTCATGACTAATAAATGTATTCATTATTTCTTTAATGGTTGGTAAAAGTCTACATGTCTCAAAGTCTCAGAGATTTTCCTTTAAGAGTTAATGTCAGAAAAATGAGATTGATATGCACCTGTAATCTAACAGCAGAGAATAAAAGTTTGTTCTTAATTTTAAGATGTTTTGCAAGGCATACTCACTATTTAAAGTTCATGGGAACCTTCTAACATAATTCATTATTGATATTGTAACATGTTTGTTTTATCACTGTAAAACTGGCTCTTTATGACTAGAAATTACAGAGAATTAATAATGCTGACATTCATTGACATCCCAGAACGAAGGGAAAGCTTTTCCCCTAAGGTCAGGAACAAGACAAGGATGTTCACTCTCACTACTTTGTTCAATATAGTACTGGAAGTTCTAGCCACAACAATCACACAACAAAAAGAAATAAAAAGGCCTTCATAGGCATGTGGTGGTTCAGTTGATTAAGCAGGGTCCTGGGATCGAGTCCTACATCAGGCTCCCTGCTCAGCAAGGAGCCTGCCTCTCCTTCTCCCTCTGTCCCCCACCCCTGGCTTATGCTCTCACTCTCACTTTAGCTCAAATAAATAGACAAAATCTTTTTGAAAAGAAAGAAAGAAAGGAAGAAAGAAAGACAGGAAGGAAGGAAGAAAGAAAGAAGGAAAGACATCCAAATAAGCAAGGAAGAAGTAAAACTTTCATTATTTGCAGATGACATGATACTCTATGTAGAAAATCCTGCAGACCACCAAAACTCAACCAAAATAGATAAATGAATTCAGTAAGGTGGCAGAATACAAAATGAACATACAGAAACCCGCTGCATTTCTGTGCACTAATAAAGAAGCAGCAGAAACAGAAATCAAGAAAACAATCCCTTTTACAATTGCACCAAAAATGGTAAAATACCTAGGAATAAATTTAACTAAAGAGGCAAAAGATCTATACTCTGAAAACTATAAACACTGACGAAAGAAATTCAAGATGACACAAATGAGTGGAAAGATAGTCCATGCTCATGGACTGAAATAACAAATATTGTTAAAATGCCTATACTACCCAAAGCAATCTAAGATTTAATGCAATCCCTATCAAAATACTAACATCATGTTAGAACAAACAATCCTAAAATTTGTATGGAACCACAAAAGACTCTAAGTAGCCGAAGCATCCTTGAAAAAGAAAAACAAAACAGGAGGTATCACAATTCCAATCTTCAAGTTATATTACAAAACTGTAGTAATCAGAACAGTATGGCACTGGCATAAAAATAGACACAAAGATCAATACACTAGAAGGCCTAGAAATAATATAATTACTCAAACTTTTTATTATTAGGGTTGAAGCAACAGTGCTTCCCAACTTTTACATTTTTATCAGAATTGGAAGTTTTGTCACCTTCAATTCTAGCTATCTCTTTAGAAATTAATAATTTAAAATTATTTATGGGGAACAAAAACACATATTTTAAATTAATATGTATAACAAACTTTGATATCAGTATATATTAATTATATAGTCAGTTAATTGTTGACAGAAGAAGCAAGAATATGCAGGGAAAAAGTCTCATTTTCAAATGGTGCTGGGAAAGGTGGGCAGCTAAATGCAACAGACCAGACCACTTTCTTACACCATATACAAAAATAAACTCAAAATGGATGAAATACCTAAAATGTGAGACCTAAATTTTAAAAAATCCTGGAATAGAGCACAGACAGTAATTTCTCTGACATCATCTGTAACATCTTTCTAGATAGGTCTCCTGAGGCAAAGGAAACAAAAGCAAATACAAACTATTGGGACTACATCAAAATAAAATACTTCTTCACAGTGAAGGAAAAAAACAAACAAAACTGAAAGGCAACCTATTGAATAGAAGTAGATATTTGCAAATGACATTTGGTAAGGAGTTAGTATCCAAAATATATACAGAACTTAAACTCAACACCCAAAACAAATAATCCCATTAAAAATGCACAGAAGACATGAACAGGCATTTCTCCAAAGAAGACATACAGATGGCCAATAGACACATGAAAAGATGCTCAATATTACTCATCATCAGGGAAATATAAATCAAAACTACAATGAGATATCACCTCACACCTGTCAGAATGGCTAAAATCAAAAGCTCAAGAAACAAGTATTAACAAGGATATGGTGAATAAGGAACCCTTAGGTCTTGTTGATGGGGATGCAAACTGATGCAGCTACTGTGGAAGAGAGTATGGAGGTTTCTCAAAAAATTAGAAGTAGGACTACCATATGACCCAGTAATCATACTACTGGGTATTTACCCAAAGAATAAAAATAATAATAATAATTTGAAGGGATATATGCACCCTTAAGTTTATTGCAGCATTATTTACAATAGCCGAATTATGAAACCAGTCTAAGTGTCCACTGATGGATGAATGCATAAAAAACATGCAGTAGATACACACACACATGCACACACACACACATACACATACACAATGGAATATTGCTCATATATGAAAAAGAATGAAATCTTGCTATCTGTAATGACATGGATGGACCTAGAGGGTATAATGTTAAGTGAAATAACCCAGTCAGAGAGACAAATACCATATGATTTCACTCATATGAGGAATTTAAGAAACAAAACAAATGAACAAGAAAAAAAGAGAGAGAAAAAAACAAAACAACAAAAAATAGACTCTTAACTATACAGACCAAACAGAGGGTTTCCAGAGAAGAGGCAGGTGGGAGTATGCATGAAATAGGGGAAGGGGATTAAGAGTACACTTATCTTAATGAACACTGAGTAATATATGGAACTGCTAAATTGCTACATTGTATGCCTGAGACTAATACAACAGTGTATGTTAACTACACTGGAATAAAACTAAAAATAAAGTAACACGCACAACAAACTGGATCTTTATGATTCGCTAGACATTCCTAGAGAATTATACAATGGGGAGCTCATTGATATCCAGGAACAAACCATGATCTCGAGAAAATGATAATATTACACTAAGATTAGTGTCCTTTGGGAATGGATCAAATCCTGTGGTCTGTTTTAAGTAGCCACCCTAGGATCAGTTAGAGTAGAGGCCTGGAACTAGAGTTCTGAAGTGGATTCTAAGTTGGTAGTCATATCTGGGGGGATCGGAGGGTGTGGGTGGGTGGTGGTAGTGGTGGAGATAGCGAGAGTTCAAAATATTAAAATAATGAATACTAATTCATGTCCCGGGAATACTATCATACATTTCAAACCAACCAACTGAAGGAACTGTTGGATTCTAAAATCCATGGAGGGAGTATGGAGATGCTGGGGACGGAACTGAGCTGAAGAATTGGGTTTGATCCTTCACATGCTGGACAAGCAATAAGGCACTACCCTTTCACAGTATGATAACAGATTATCTTTAAACATGTCATTTGGAGAATATGTTTTGCAAAGAAAGACTCCTACCCCTTCCTCTTGGCTACACTTCTGTTCATAATATCAGAAAACAGATACTGGGATGCCTGAGTGGCTCAGTCTATTAGGTGGCAGCCTTCAGCTCAGGTCATAATCCCAGGGTCCTGAGATTAGGTTGTCTGCTCAGTGGGGATCCTGCTTCTCCCGCTCCTTCTGCCTGCTAGTCCCTCTGCTTATGCTCTCTCTCCCTCCCTCTCTCTCTGTGTCAAATAAATAAACCAAAATCTTAAAAAAAAATAGATCCTATGTTGTATCCTGTCCAAAGTTATTTATTGTTCTCCAATTTTATGGCTCTTGTAAATACCCTCAGGTAGAGGAGGAGTCTGAGGTGTGGAAACATGCACCCATTCCAGATCTCAACCAAATAGAACCCACCATAAAAAAATATACATAAGGTCGGTATAAAAAGTGTTTAAGAGCACAGGTTTTCTGTTATTTCCTGTGGCTTTTGTAAGAAATTATCAAAAACTTGGTGGCCTCAAATCTCCAGTTTAATTATGGGAGCTATTGAAAGTGCAGATTTTCTGCTATAGCTGCAGGCATTAATAACTTTCAAACTCAGGGAAAATGCTTTGAGTGTTTTTTTAATATTTTAAAGGTATGGAACAATATGAAAGATTGTTTTAACATGTCTTCTATTTAGATATACGTATCCCAGTAGAATTAATTTATATAGTTTAGAAACAAGTACTGCATTAACGGAATGCATACAATAATAAATTGAATAGTAAGTTATCATATTTACATTTTTTCCCTTTCTGCTGAAAATTATAATTCATACTGCAATGAAAAATGAATCTCGGACAAGACACCCAAGAAGATAAAAGTGAATTTGATCTTATAAAGAGCATCTATCTTGTTCTCTTAGATAGTGTAACAATTACAACTGGGAAGAATGGGTACTTTAAATTCCCTCACCACTTAGTCTAATTTGCCTCCTGTTGATAACAACTTTTACTTTTTACCACAGTATCCTACTTTATTTCCACTACAGCAGTTATCATTATCTTGTTCATATATGTGTGTGTTTATTATCTGCCTCTCACTATTTAGATACAAACTAAATATAAAGCTTTATTCTGTTTACTGCAGCATTCCCATCACCTACAATAGCACCTAGACTAGTGAAGGCATTTGCAGATTTTATTTACTAACTGGATAAATAAATAAATCAAATAATTAATTAAAAGAAACAGTAAAAATTTTACAAAAATTATGGCAAGAATTCCAGAGAGTAAAAAACTTGCAGATTGGAAGTGCTTTGTCTTTACAGAAGTCTATTTTAATTAAATTGCTAATATGTCTTCATTTCATAGACATTTTCAGTACTTATTGAGATAGATATAAGTATCTCAATGGGACAATTTTCTTTTTTTTTTTTTTTTAAGATTTTATTTATTTATTTGATAGACAGAGATGACAAGCAGGCAGAGAGGCAGGCAGAGAGAGAGGGGGTAAGCAGGCTCCCTGCTGAGCAGAGAGCCCGATATGGGGCTTGATCCCAGGACCCTGGGATCATGACCTGAGCCTAAGGCAGAGGCCTCAACCCACTGAGCCACCCAGGCGCCCCGACAATTTTCCTTTATCTTTTATTTCACTACTGTTTTAGCCTACAAGATTCTACAAACTATAGGATGTACCACCTTTAGGAAGTTTTCCATAAACTTCTGAGAGAAAAAAAAAGTCAAAGAATGAATAGAGGTGGGCCTTTTTAGAAATGCTGTTGGTGTTTTTCTTTCTTTATAGAAAGGATCTAAGTTTACATAAAAGATATCCAAGATATTAATGTTTTATTTACAAACAGAAAAATCTTTATAGCCTTGTACTTAAAACTGTGCAAATTTATCTAAGACTCAAAATTTCTACCAAGCTTACAAAATAATTTGTCAAGCCAGGCATTGCCTCTCAGTCTTCAGGTTAGAGGGTGGATATCCTAGCTGAATTAGTGAACATACATAGAATTTCATTTTTTTTTTCTGATTTCAAGAATGATAAGTTGTCATTTTCCAAATACAACTTTTGTTTTGACATGTTAATCTTATATCATAATGTCTATTGTTATTCTCCACCTTTCTTCTGGTAAGAAAAAAAGATTAACAAAAAGACATTAAGCTGTCCTTGCATAGGAATATCAAAATGTTAAGTATGTTTCAGCTGTGAAATCTGAATTCTCATAACCTTCATTCTGCCAAAGCAACACTGTACAGATGTGCCTGGCAGTCAAGTAGCTATTAGAACTGATCCCTGTTGCTGTGTCCAAATGCAAACACTAACCAATGTCACTGATAAGATATTGCTATCAAAGTTAGGATTATTAGCTGGAACATCCAGTCACAGCACAGGAACTGACACTTTTTGAAATGAAACCAAGAACCTTCCATGTTACATTTCAGTCCTTCGTGAAAATTTCTAGGTCAAAATCAGAGCAATCCAAATGTATCTGCTTACAGAGAATGTGCAAGTCTATTGTCCTAAAATTGTCCAGCTTCTATCACCTGAAATCACATGACAGAGAAAAGTAGGCAGACGGCCCGTCACTTCCAATTTAAGCTTCACTCGTAACTTAAATCTTAACTCTTGAAAATCTTAACTCTAATTAGCTCTCTAAAAAGTCATGGTGGCTTTAAATTGTCTTAAACAGTAAACTATAAACAACAACAACAAAATCAGGGATATTTTTCATTTTAACACTTCATCTGTCACATGTGGGAAGTGTACATTTTATCATTCAAGGTTTGATTTAAAGTGCATCTGGGGGCGCCTGGGTGGCTCAGTGGTTTAAGCCGCTGCCTTCGGCTCAGGTCATGATCTCAGGGTCCTGGGATCGAGTCCCGCATCGGGCTCTCTGCTCGGCAGGGAGCCTGCTTCCCTCTCACTTTCTTTGCCTGCCTCTCTGCCTACTTGTGATCTCTCTCTGTCAAATAAATAAATAAAATCTTTAAAAAAAAATAAAAATAAAATAAAGTGAATCTGAATTGAATGAATAATCTCCTCATCCCACCCCATTCCCACCAAGTCAGGAGAGACCACCACTCATTACCACTCATGCTGCAATTTGTTTCAGTCTGTATCTGCTTTTATTCTCTCTCCTTCTTCTCTGCTCCATTCTGCCCTCCACCACCAGATTGATTCTCCTAAAATATCTTTTCAGTCATGTTATTCTTTGGCTCAGAAGCATTTCCTGCCTCTTAGCTGGTCAGGATTTCATCCAAGCCCGCTCATCTCACATTCTGGGTCTTTCATTTCATGACCTCTCACTTTCCCCTGCTCCTCTGACCCTATTCCCTATGACCAAAATATCCTGTAACGATCTACTTAATGTCCCCTTCATCCTTTGTGTACTACTTGATTTTTTTTCTTTTATTCTATGGAAATCCTGGTGGCTGAAATATCCTCCCCTACCTTTTAACATTCTTCCTTTAAGATCTAGCCCAAATACTATCTCCTGTACACAAAGTTCTTCAGGAACACTCACATAAAAACATCTCTTCCTCCCTGTGGTGATCCATTACATGGACATCCTCCAATAACCATATATTTCTTTAGGTCTGATTTGAATTTAATTAAATTAAATCTTGCAAAGAATTTACATTTTTTGTTCATTTTTATTCTCTCCAAAGGTAGATTATGAACTCCCTAAAGGCAGTAGCCACTTTCTAACATTCCTTTTATCTCCTAAGATAGCTACCACAGTGTTTTTCAGCTAATAAACATATAATTAATGTTCCCTAAATCAAGGATTTTTAAAATATTTGATAAGTGAACAGATTGTGTATGTGACTAAACAGGTCCAGAATCATTATTGAACATGTCTAAAGGTGACTGACTAGTAGTCAAATATTTGGTTTGTTTGATTATTAAAAATATTTTCTATTTATACCAAAGCTATATTATTGTGCTACTTAATTGGTTGTTCCTAAGCCATGAAATTTATAAAATACACTGTTTTAAAAAAGTATAGGCATATACAGGCAATTTGCAAATATGTCTTACATATAAATATTTATAAGTAAAACAAGTTTTCTGTGAATACAGGTATTTCAAGGGCAACTCCAGAGAAGTCAGTTTAAATGACTTACAAAGTAGGAAACAATATGCAAGAAATGCAATGACAATGGGGACATTGATATTTTTAATACACTCTGAATGACATGACCAATAGCCTAGTAAGAATCAAATATTACACAAGTCTCTAATGTCCTGTTAAATCTTATGTTCTGCCATATAGCACTATAAACATATAATTGTAAATCTACATTTTCCATGAAGGTGAATAAGTAGCTTAATTTAATTCCCGTAATGTTTAAAATGTGGTGGACAATTCCAAGTTCAATTTTATCATGGAGGTTTTAATATGCTAGTATGTGAAAAACAGGTAGAAATAATGTTACTGAGAAAATTAAATCAACAACTATTTTTAAATCAACAGTAAGTTCTTAGGTTCCAGTTGAAGTGAGTTTGACATATGTTGGATTTATCCTTTCACAGCGCTGTATCCCAGGGCAGTTTGGTGTTAATACTACATACTGTCACTTACCATCTTTCAGGATGGTTTCTCTCTCTGTGCCATCTATCTTCTGCCGGCCAATTAGGAAACTGGTGGTGTCAGCAAAGTAGATATAATTGGTTTCTGCGTGGAAATCTAAAGCACGAGGGTTTACCAGATTCTCTATGGGGATCATGTATTCATCAGCTATCTTGGTATTCAAGTCCATTCCTCTAACAATTCCTGGGCGTCCTTTCCCATAAAAGAGGAACAACTCATTCTTCGGTCCTGCAGAAGAAAGATTACAAACACAAACAACTGAGGCTGTCTAATCTTCTTTACACTGCAGAATGCCACTGTTTAATTAACTGGCACAATTAGCATTTTTTAAATTCAATACCAAAAATTAAACTCTAAAATATGTCAAATGTATCTTGATGCAAGAAGTCCAGCTAATTGCATTACTTTAATTAAAACAGAAATTAGTTCCGTGAATGGGTTATATTTAGTTAATTATTCTTTTGTCTATAACTGTCTGTATAGCAAAAACATGACAGATCATTGGATAACGGGTAATAGTAAAATGGACATTTATTAAAACATCCGGCACATTTAATTTTACAATTCATTACAATCTATCTAACACATTCCGTAGATACTAACTGTAGCATTCATTATGTCTGACAATGCTCAAAACTTCAGAATATTTAAAGCACCCTGCCTCAGAGTTTGCATCTAAGGCTGTCAAAGGCAAACAAATAAAATCACACAGAATCACAGACATGCAGGAGAATATATTACAAATGTCTAAACAAGTGATTTATTTATTTTTTTAAGAAATGAAATAAAATGCCAGTTTTAGCTTTACTTTTTTTTATTTACATCTTAATTAGAATGTAAGAGGTTGATATTGTCTGCCAGTAACTCTGATGTACAACACAGTCCTTATCAACAATGAAAGAAAACAAAACAAAACAAAAACAAAAACTCCAAACAAAAAATTATTTCCCAGGTTAACATGCTAAAATCAATTGTAGTTTTTTCTACATAGTGAGTTGACTCCTTCAGACTTTCATGTGGAAATACACACCGTGCTCTTTAATTTCTAGAGCAATTGATTTAGTTTAGTTTATACAATTTGAAGAAAATACTTTTTTTAAAAGATTTTTTTTTTATTTATTTGACAGAGAGAGAGAGATCACAAGTAGGCAGAGAGGCAGGCAGAGAGGTGGGGGAAGCAGGTTCCCTGCTGAGCAGAGAGCCCAATGCGGGGGGCTCGATCCCAGGACCCTGAGATCATGACACCAGCGGCTTTAACCCACTGAACCACCCAGGCTCCCCATGAAGAAAATACTTTATATAAAAGGGAAAACATACTGAGTTTTAGTAAAACTGAGGATACAAATGACTCAATTATAATTGGATAACAGTACCATAAGTGAGATTCTTAGCAAAGCAAGATAACTAAGCTATAAAAAATTTAGAGAAAAAAAACAAAATATGAGCAATTACTTATAAACTCAATACCCTCAATACAAACAATAATGTCCGTTTAAATATTTTCTTTCTCTCACTTTCTTTTAAAATTTGTTACTGAATATTAAATGTATATAAGCTGATATATTTTAGTATATTTTTAAAAGGCAAATTTCATACATCTGGCAGAGATCTTAAAAATATTTCCAGATGGGGCACCTGGGTGGCTCAGTGGGTTAAAGCCTCTGCCTTCGGCTCAGGTCATGATCTCATGGTCCTGGGATCGAGCCCCATATCCGAGCTCTCTGCTTGGTGGGGAGCCTGCTTCCCCTTCTCTCTCTGCCTGCCTCTCTGCCTACTTGTGATCTCTCTCTCTGTGTCAAATAAATAAAATCTCTAAAAAAAAAAAAAAAAAGGAGCGACTGGGTGGCTCAGTGGGTTAAGCCGCTGCCTTCGGCTCAGGTCATGATAAATAAAATCTTTAAAAAAAAAAAAATTCCAGAATACTGAAAGGTGTGCATGTGCCCTAAATCAATTCTCCACTCCTTATTTTCTTATTCCCCTTTCATCACAAAGACATCCAATATCCTGATTATTTTATCATGTATTTTGTCAAGTTTTAGTACATATATTACATGAATTTCCCAACAATACATTGTTTGATTTTGCATGTTTGAATTGCATGTGTGAATTCTTCTGTGAATTAATTTTATTCTTATTGTACCTCTAATATTACCCATGGTTGTTGTAGTCATTGTTCACATATTTGCACTGTTATATTGTATTCCTTCATGTGACTTTTTCAAACTTAATTAATTTGGTTATTTTTCTAATGCACAATTAATTATATAGAAGAGGACGCTCAATTTTATATTCTGCTTTTATTATCAAATCTTAGCATCAAAATTATGCTCTATGTTGACCTATTATTTTAAGCCTTACATTAATTTTTTTAGTATAGTCGCATATGATAATTTGTCAAACTTTCCCAATTGGTTTTATCTTTTCATTATTATAATAATACTGAGATAAGCATGTTTTTCTTCAACCTAGCATTTTACACATTTTCTTAGATGATCTCTAAGTATACATTTCTAGAAATGGAATTACTGGTAAAGAATATTAACATCCGAAGGGGAGTCAAGATGGCGGGGAAGTAGGAGGAGGCACCATTTCAACCTGTACCCTAAAGTGAGCTGATTACCTACCAAAGAACTCCGACCACCCATGAAATCAGCCTGAGATCAGAATTACACACGTCTGGATCTCTACAGGAGCAGAAGACGCCAGTGGCAGGTAAAGCAGACTGGGAGCATCGGACTGATATCGGAAGATAAACAAAAGGGGGAGGGAGCCACCAGAGGTGACCGATTGGAAAGTAACACCCCAACACAAGAGTGCCCTGCGTCTGGGGACCAGCATTAACTTGGAGTCTGGTTGAAAGCACTGAAAAAACAAACAGCAAAGGATCGCGGGGGTAATAGTGGGAAAACGGGCGGTTAGGGTGAGGGACCTAAGTCCCCGGACCCAGGACAGCCTCCCCTGGCACGGAGCCAGAGAGAGTGCGGCAGAGAAATCAGGTCTCTGTCCCTGAGCCGCCAGTGCGCCTGAACGCCAGCGCACCCGAGAACGAGTGGGGTCTGTCTCCCGTGAGGGGCTGGGAGCCTGGCCAGACGGCAATCCTGAAACACGCACGTCCCACACCCTCCCTTGGGATAGGTGCTCATAGGCGCTAGCCTGGAGCTCTGGCATCCGGAAAACCCAGACATCCCCAGCCCGGGACAGCGGGAAAATCTCAGCGTGCGATCTCTGCTCGGAACCTCTCTGGCGGTCTGGAGCTGCCTAGACAGCCACCGCTGCCCTGGTTTTAGGTACAACAAGGAGCTCCTGCATCCCCAGGGACAGTGACTCAGAACCGACTCTGCCAGCAGCTTTTGCAAAACAGTCTGAGGCTTCTCTCTGAGAGGGAGGTTGGGGTGCTGTTTGCTCTCCTCTAAACCTCCAAAAACCATCAAAAGCTGTCAAGGCGAGAGAAAGCAGATGAAAGAACATAAAAACCCCCAGAGAACAAAAGGCTGAAAAAAACAGTTTCCTGAAAAAAAAAGAGCTCACCCCCTTGAGGGGAGCGGGAGGACCTAACTCAGGGAACATCATTGTCTGAAAACCCACGTGGCAGGCCCCTCCCCCAGAAAACCAACCAGGAAGGAAGAAGAAGAAAAAAAAAAAAAAGACTACAAGAGAACAACCACCACTACTTCATAAATACAACTTTTATTTTTAACTCTTTACCAATATCCTGGTTCTTTTTTTTTATACATACAGATAATTTTTTAACCTATTTACCATCACACTGAGATGTCCAGTACATCAAATTCTTTAATAACCTTCTAACCTGAACTTTTTGATACATACACCCGTGTTTTTCTTTTGTTTTTCTATTTTTTTAATTCTTTTTTAATTTTAACTTAGTTTAGTCTAGTTTATTCTTTTTAAATTCTTATTTTCTACTATACATATAGAGTTAAACTTCAAGGTAATCCCCTTTCCCCAATCAATGCTACCCCTATAGGCAAACCAGTTTCTAATCCCCCAGTAACTTAGGAAAGTTGAGTCCCTTAACAAAAACATCAAGATACCTTCAGAAAGAATCAAAACAACCTTCCTCACCCACACTGAGAATCTATAACCATTCTCCCAATTTTTCCTTCTGTCAGTGTTTCTGTGAATTTGTGTTTGTCCTGATAATATATAAATCTTATACTTGGGGCTCTTTCTGATGAGGTTCTTCCCTTTTTTTTGCTTATATATACATATTTTTTTCTCTTGTCATATACTTTTATCACTCTTTTTGTCTGTCTGTTTTTGTTTGTATACTCCACAAATCTTACCTTGTGGCCCATTTGGGCTGAGCCTTCTCTTTTATCTTCCCTTTTTTTCCTATCTCTCTCTCTTTTTTTTTTTCCTTTTTTCTTTCCCCTTTTTTTTTCTTTCTTCTTCTCTATTTCTTTTTCTTTTCTTTTTTCTCTCATTTGGGTGGAGAATCCTGATTGCACAGAAGCGTTCCAGGGTGCACATTGACTGCACCACAATCGATAAGTCCAGCTGCATCTGTTTAGTCATCTCTTACCAAAATGACTAGGAGGAAGAATACCCAACAGAAGAAAAATACAGAGGATGGGCCTTCTGCAACAGAGCTAATGGCTATCGACATAGACAATATGTCAGAAAAGGAATTCAGACTAACAATTATCCAGGCAATAGCTAGGTTGGAGAAAGCCATGGATGACCAAACAGAATTGATTAGGGCAGAACTGAAAGCCACCAGGGATGATGTTCAAAATGTGGGGCACCTGGGTGGCTCAGTAGGTTAAGCTGCTGCCTTCGGCTCAGGTCATGATCTCGGGGGTCCTGGGATCGAGTCCCACATCGGGCTTTCTGCTCGGCAGGGAGCCTGCTTCCCTCTCTCTCTCTGCCTGCCTCTCTGCCTACTTGTGATATCTCTCTCTCTCTCTCTCTCTCTCGCTGTCAAATAAATAAATAAAAATATTTAAAAAAAAAAAAAAGAAAGCTCTCAATGAGTTCCAATCCAATCTAAATTCTCTAAAAGTTAGGGTAACTGAGACAGAAGATAGAATTAGTGATCTGGAGGACAAACAGATAGAGAGAAAGGATCAGGAGGAAGCCTGGAACAAACAGCTCAGAAGCCACGAAAACAGAATCAGGGAAATAAACGATGCCATGAAACATTCCAATGTCAGAATTATTGGAATCCCTGAAGGGGAAGAAAAAGAAAGAAGTCTAGAAGATATAGTGGAAGAAGTTGTCTATGAAAATTTTCCCAATCTCACGAATGGAAACAACGTTCATGTACTAGAGGCAGAGAGATTTCCTCCCAAGAATTTAGATTCTCGAAAGTCCTCACGGCACCTTATAGTTAGAATGGGGAATTATGTTTCAAGAGAGACCCTCTTAAAAGCAGCTAGGACAAAGAAGCTTCTTACATACAGAGGAAAGCCCATTAGAATAACGTCAGACCTTTCCACAGAGACCTGGAAAGCCAGGAAGGGCTGGCAAAATATATTCAGAGTACTAAATGAGAAGAACATGCAACCAAGAATACTCTATCCAGCAAGACTGACATTTAAAATGGATGGAGAGATAAAGAGTTTCCAAGACCGGCAAGGCTTAAAAGACTATGCAACCACCAAGCCGACACTGTAGGAAATATTAAGGGGGGTCCTATAAAAGAGAAAAAATCCTAAGAATATCATTGAACAGAAATATAGAAACAATCTATAGACAGAAAGACTTCAAAGGCAACACAATGTCAATAAAACCCTATCTCTCAATAATCACTCTCAATGTGAATGGCCTAAATATGCCCATAAAACGACACAGGGTTGCAGATTGGATAAAACGACAGGACCCATCCATATGTTGTCTACAAGAGACCCATTTTGAACCTAAGGATACACCCAGACTGAATGTGAAGGGATGGAGAAGCATCTTTCATGCCAATGGGCCTCAAAAGAAGGCCGGGGTAGCGATTCTCATATCAGATAAATTAGATTTTAAACTAAAGACTGTAGTCAGAGATACAGAAGGACACTACATAATTCTTAAAGGGACTATCCACCAAGACGATCTAACAATTGTGAATATCTATGCCCCCAATATGGGAGCACCCAATTACATAAGAAAACTATTAATCAAGATAAAGAGTCATATTGATATGAATACAATAACAGTAGGAGATCTTAATACGCCTCTCTCAGAAATAGACAAATCATCGAAGCAGAAAATTAATAAAGAAATAAGAGCATTGAATGAAACATTGGACCAGATGGACCTCATAGACATATATAGAACATTCCACCCTAAAACAACAGAATACTCATTCTTCTCAAGTGCACATGGAACCTTCTCCAGAATAGACCACATACTGGGTCACAAAGCAGGACTCACCGATACCAAAAGACTGACATTATTCCCTGCATATTCTCCGATCACAATGCTTTGAAACTGGAGCTCAATCACAAGGAAAAGTTCAGAAGGAACTCAAACACCTGGAAGCTAAAGACCACCTTGCTTAAGAATGCTTGGATCAACCAGGAGATCAAAGATGAACTTAAACAATTCATGGAAACCAATGAGAATGAAGACACTTCGGTCCAAAACCTATGGGATACAGCAAAGGCGGTTCTAAGGGGGAAATACATAGCCATCCAAGCCTCCCTCAAAAACATTGAAAAATCCAGAATACACCAGCTGTCTCTACACCTTAAAGAACTGGAGAATCAACAACAAATCAAACCAACTCCACACGCAAGAAGGGAAATAATCAAGATTAGAGCAGAGATCAATGAGGTAGAAATGAGAGATACAGTAGAACGTATCAATGAAACTAGAAGCTGTTTTTTTGAAAGAATCAATAAGATCGATAAACCATTGGCCACACTAATCCAAAAGAAAAGAGAGAAAGCCCAAATTAATAAAATTATGAATGAAAAGGGAGAGATCACAACTAACACCAAGGAAATAGAAACAATCGTCAGAAATTATTACCAACAGTTATATGCCAATAAGCTAAGCAACCTAGATGAAATGGATGCATTCCTGGAAAGCTACAAACTCCCAAAATTGAACCAGGAAGAAATTGACAACCTGAATAGACCGATATCTAGTAATGAGATTGAAGCAGTAATCAAAAACCTCCCAAAAAACAAGAGCCCAGGACCTGACGGATTCCCTGGGGAATTCTACCAAACTTTCAAAGAAGAAATAACACCAATTCTCCTGAAGCTGTTCCAAAAAATTGAACCAGAAGGAAAACTTCCAGACTCTTTTTATGAAGCCAGCATTACCCTGATCCCCAAACCAGGCAAAGACCCTACCAAAAAGGAGAATTTCAGACCAATATCACTGATGAATATGGATGCTAAGATTCTCAACAAGATCCTAGCAAACAGGATCCAGCAGCACATTCAAAAGATTATCCACCATGACCAGGTGGGATTCATCCCTGGGTTGCAAGGTTGGTTCAACATTCGCAAATCAATCAGTGTGATAGAACACATCAATAAGAGAAGAGAGAAGAACCACATGGTCCTCTCAATTGATGCAGAAAAAGCATTTGACAAAATCCAGCATCCGTTCCTGATGAAAACGCTTCAAAGTATAGGGATAGAGGGAACATTCCTGAACTTCATAAAATCTATCTATGAAAGACCCACAGCAAATATCATCCTCAATGGGAAAAAGCTTGCAGCCTTCCCGTTGAGATCAGGAACACGACAAGGATGCCCACTCTCACCACTCTTGTTCAACATAGTATTAGAAGTTCTAGCAACGGCAATCAGACAACAAAGAGAAATAAAAGGTATCCAAATTGGCAAGGAAGAAGTCAAACTCTCTCTCTTCGCAGATGACATGATTCTTTATATGGAAAACCCCAAAGACTCCACCCCCAAACTACTAGAACTCATACAGCAATTCAGTAACGTGGCAGGATACAAAGTCAATGTACAGAAATCAGTGGCTTTCTTATACACTAACAATGAAAATACAGAAAGAGAAATTAGAGAATTGATTCCATTTACTATAGCACCAAGAACCATAAGATACCTGGGCATAAACCTAACCAAAGAAGTAAAGGACCTGTACTTGGGGAACTACAGAACACTCATGAAAGAAATTGAAGAAGACACAAAAAGATGGAAGACTGTTCCATGCTCTTGGATTGGAAGAATAAACATTGTTAAAATGTCTATACTGCCTAGAGCAATCTATACTTTTAATGCCATTCCGATCAAAATTCCACCGATATTTTTCAAAGAGCTGGAGCAAATAATCCTAAAATTTGTATGGAGTCAGAAGAGACCCCGAATTGCTAAGGAAATGTTGAAAAACAAAAACAAAACTGGCGGCATCACGTTACCCGATTTCAAGCTTTACTACAAAGCTGTGATCACCAAGACAGCATGGTACTGGCATAAAAACAGACACATAGACCAGTGGAACAGAGTGGAGAGCCCAGATATGGACCCTCAACTCTATGGTCAAATAATCTTCGACAAAACAGGAAAAAATATTCAATGGAAAAAAGACAGTCTCTTCAATAAATGGTGCTGGGAAAACTGGACAGTGATATGTAGAAGAATGAAACTCGACCATTCTCTTACACCGTACACAAAGATAAACTCGAAATGGATAAAAGACCGCAACGTGAGACAGCAATCCATCAGAATCCTAGAGGAGAACATAGGCAGTAACCTCTCCGATATCAGCCACAGCAACTTCTTTCAAGATATGTCTCCAAAGGCCAAGGAAACAAAAACAAAAATGAACTTTTGGGACTTCATCAAGATCAAAAGTTTCTGCACAGCAAAGGAAACAGTCAACAAAACAAAAAGGCAACCCACGGAATGGGAGAAGATATTTGCAAATGACAGTACAGACAAAAGGTTGATATCCAGGATCTACAAAGAACTTCTCAAACTCAACACACACAAAACAGATAATCATATCAAAAAATGGGCAGAAGATATGAACAGACACTTCTCCAATGAAGACATACAAATGGCTATCAGACACATGAAAAATGTTCATCATCACTAGCCATCAGGGAGATTCAAATTAAAACCACATTGAGATACCACCTGACACCAGTTAGAATGGCCAAAATTAGCAAGACAGGAAACAACGTGTGTTGGAGAGGATGTGGAGAAAGGGGAACCCTCTTACACTATTGGTGGGAATGCAACTTAGTGCAGCCACTTTGGAGAACAGTGTGGAGATTCCTGAAGAAATTAAAAATAGAGCTTCCCTATGACCCTGCAATTGCACTGCTGGGTATTTACCCCAAAGATACAGATGTAGTGAAAAGAAGGGCCATCTGTACCCCAATGTTTATTGCAGCAATGGCTACGGTCGCCAAACTGTGGAAAGAACCAAGATGCCCTTCAACGGATGAATGGATAAGGAAGATGTGGTCCATATACACAATGGAGTATTATGCCTCCATCAGAAAGGACGAATACCCAACTTTTGTAGCAACATGGACGGGACTGGAAAAAATTATGCTGAGCGAAATAAGTCAAGCAGAGAGAGTCAAGTATCATATGGTCTCACTTATTTGTGGAGCATAACAAATAACATGGAGGACATGGGGAGATGGAGAGGAGAGGGAGTTGAGGGAAACTGGAAGGGGAGATGAACCATGAGAGACTATGGACTCTGAAAAACAACCAGAGGGTTATGAAGGGGTGGCGGGGGGGTGGGGAGGGGTGGGAGGTTGAGGAACCAGGTGGTGGGTAATAGGGAGGGCATGTACTGTATGGAGCACTGGGTGTGATGCCAAAACAATGAACACTGTTATGCTGTAAATAAACAAATAAAAATAAATTTTAAAAAAAATATTTAAAGTTGTGAATTTTCCATATTTAGAATAAGCCATCATTAAATTAAAATCAAGGAACTTTAAAAAAAAAAAAGAATATTAACATCCTTCTTCCTCATTGCCCTCATAGCCTTTCAGTGTCCACATACTTTCAAGAGTATGTTTTTAAATAATATTACATATCATTTAAAAGTAGTGATTTATTTGAAAATTAACATTTCTACCAACTTTACATGCATAAATATTTTTATTTTTTAAAAACAGAAATCTTAAAAAAATTAAAAATAGTATAAAAAATAAAAATAAGAATCTTAGGGGTGCCTGGGTGGCTCACATTGTTAAGCATCTGCCTTCAGCTCAGGTCATGATCTCAGGGTCCTGAGATCTAGTCCCTGTTGTCTCCCTGTTCAGTGGGGAGTCTGCTTCTTCCTCTCCCCTCTGCTCATGTTCTCTCTCTCTGTTTCTCAAATGAATAAATAAAAACCTTTTAAAAAAAAATCTTAAAAAAATAAAAATAAAAATAGGAATCCTATATACACTTTAGTACCTCATTTTTAAAAATCATATCTAATTGTCATTAAAGTCTTCAAAACATTATTTCCTTTTTTTTTTCCATAGGATTTTATTTATTTTATTTGACATAGAGAGAGTAGGAGTAAGGGGAGAGGGAGAAGCAGACTCCCCCCTGATGAGAGAGCTCAGTGTGGGGCTCAATCCCAGGACCCTGAGATTACACCTGAGCTGAAGACAGACGCTTAACCAACTGAGTCACCCAGGTGCCCCCCAAAACATTATTTTCAATGACAACATTGAAATTATTAAGAGGCATTAAGAGGCAATGATATAGTCAGCTGCTTACCTATTGTCGGATATTTAGATTGTTTCTGGGTTTTTGTTAGTACAAATACATTTACAATGCATTTGTTCAGTCAAAAGAAGGATAATTTCTTTAAGGATATTGTTAGTTTTATGTTTTTTTTTAATATTTTATCAAATGTCTTTCCAACAGTGACATCAATTTCCAATTCTATTAACAATGGATAAGAACACTAGTTTCACCATACTTAATCTGTTAATGATTTTTTTCTTTTAAAGATTTTATTTATTTATTTGTCAGAGATCACACAAGCAGGGGAGCAGCAGGCAGAGGGAGAAGCAGGCCTCCCACTGAGCAAGGAGCCAGATGATGCGGGCTGCAGTCACAGGATCCTGGGACCATGACTTGAGCAGAAAGCAGATGCTTAATGGACTGAGCCACCCAGGCGTCCAGCTAACATTTCTTTTTAATTGACATTTTCATTGGTAATTGATAAACCTAGTATTTCATTGGTTTAATGCATGTATGTGTGTCCTATGTTTTTCATATTTTTAAAGAATTTATTTATTTATTTATTTATTTAGTGCAAATAGTGGAGGGTGGGTGCAGGTCGGGAATCTCAAGCAGACTCCCCACTGAGCGCAGAACCCCATCCAGGACTTAATCTCACAATCCTGAGATCATGACCTAAGCCAAAACCAAGAGTCGGATGCATGACCTACTAAATCACCCAGGTGCCTGTGTTTTAAATAAGAAAAAAACAATTTTCCCATTGTTTACTGAAGTCATTTATTTTAGTTATTCAACACCTACTTTAAAGTTTCTTCTAGTGTGTTTTCTTGTATGATAGACAACTGAAACTAAAAACTACAGTTCAGAGATACTCATAGAGCAATGGGCCTGGTGTTAAGTACTTAAAATAAGATCTATTAACTCATGTTTATAATATGGAAATGAAGATGCCTTTGTTACTTCTATTGGTGGTATTTATCTGGAGGAGAAATTGAATTTTTCCACATTAGTGTTCTTCCTTTGTGAAAGAGGGTGTTGTTTTGTTCTGTTTACCAGTAGGGAACTATCAGTTGTGACATATTTCTAGAGCTAATAGTCATGGTGCAAGCTGTGGAAATTCCTTGTTATCAGTTAAAATGGTGCGTTTTTGAAGTTACCATTGGCATTTGTGGCTTCCTGATGCCCTGGCTTCTGAATGTGGCAGATCTTCAGTTTTAAGCCAGGGTAGTTCAATGGTGGTTTTGAGGGATGTTCTGAGGACTGAATCAAGAAGTTACTGCTTCAGGATTTTCACTGATTTCGTAAGCACCTATTTATTTGCATTTGATCTTTTCTTGCTTAAAATAACTAGAATTGTCTCTGCTAATGTAAATGCACCATGATCAATACACTACATTAAGGGTGATTGAAACTTAGGCAACTTGGATCCTATTTTCCTCCAAACGTATGTATATATGTATGCATAAATGCAAATATGTAAGTATATATGTGTAGATTGCATTTTTTATGACATGCCATCACTTTTCAAATGGTAGCCATACCAGTTTAAAGTCTGGTCTCTTTCACACACACACACACACACACACCCCTTCACTCATCTTGAGGCTTCTCTCATTTATCCAGAGGATCTCTTGATCATGAGACCCAGCATTTAATACAAAGTTAGAAATAAAAACAAAATACTAATATATATATTTTATCAAAGTGGAGCCTCCTGGGTTGTTGATTTAAAAATATTTGTGCTACCATTTAGACTTAAAAATTTAACAAAATAGTGATCTGATGTCAAGTCCTCAGTAAGCACATGACAAGAAAGTCGAAGAGATGGCAAGACAGTGACCAGAGAGGGAACACTAACAGAAATAAAAAGCCATTGCTATAAGAAAATGGAGACACAATGGACACTGTAAAAAGCAGACATCATAACTTTAAAAATTATGGTATCGAGAGACATTTAAAGGACAACAGTCTCCACATGGACATCATTTCCAAAGGATCATTCTACTATATCTGATTATGAAGACCCAAGTAAAGACCTAAATTTAACTAATTTGGGGGCAACAATCTAAGTTTATAAAGTCATGTATAAATTATTTATTATTTAAATAAGAAACAAATTATTCAGCATATTTCAAAAATAAAACAAAGATATGTTTGTTAGAAAGCTTTTCAATAAAATTGTTAAAGAGATTGATATTTAATTAGTTTAGCTCCAGTTACCTGGAAAATTAAATAATGAAATGAATTTCACTCCCCAGTGATGCTGGATAAGATGAAACATTATTTATTATTTTATGTGTATTTCTGTTGGACTAAACAACATACCTATTACTACGAGCACCTTCTTAATTCATGTAACAGAAAATATGGTCAACCAAATATTCAGGCTCATTAGATCAAAAACCTTCTTTAAGGAATTAGGGAAAGGATCTTCCTAAAAATATACCCTAAAATATGTTTCCCAGGTATCCATAAATTTAATGATTCTATAGCTTGATTCAGTTTCTCATTCACATTATCACAAAACAAAACAAACAAAAAACCCTGAATACTGAGAAAAATGGCTGGTACATTTTGCAGGCAAATTTCACCTGTTGAAGTCTTATGATATTGCTGATGTTGATGTTGCTAATTAATAAAAAAAAACTATTCTGAAGCAGTGGCTGTTGGCAAAATGTTTGATTTTAACAACATACTTTTGCACGACCTGCCATCACTTCCCAAGTTGAAGCCCGTCCTGCAGCGACAGGTCCGTGTTTTGTAACTGCTGCTGAGCAGACAGATGTGTGAGCATCCCCCGGGCATTCCATATGGATCCACTTCACATGCATGGCTTCTGACTACGAGAAATAAAAAAGAGCACACTTGAAAATTTCCAAAGACAAGATAATTATGTTCATCAGCGGTATGTTGAAACATTTGCAGTGCAAGGAGAGGGAATCCTACCACAAATCTTTATACCCAGCTATTTATTATCAAAATAAATTGGAAAAAGAGTTTCAACCTCACAGAAGTAGAGGTAGGAATTTGCCAAAGTCCTCCTAAAAATATGTTTAAGAAAACAATTCTGTTTTTATATTAATTTAAACTGTTTACATGTAAGCAAAATATGTTATATGATTTTTTGGATTCACGCTTGTTCTTTTTAAAAATACATATTTCTGCATTTCAGAGAAAAAAAATAAAAATAAAAATACATATTTCTTACAAATATAAAAAGATAACTGTAAAAATATGCCAGGTTAGGTCATTAAGCAGAAAAAGTATTTCTTTTGAAATAATCCATTATATGGGCACTTAACCTAGAAGATATAGGATATAGTAACTATCTTTATTGAGAAGTCCTGAGACTTTATTTTTTTTATTTTTTATTTTTTTTTTAGTTTTGAGTCCTTTGCTATTTTGAGAACTCTACCACAAAGTGAATGTGTGTGTGTGTGTGTGTGTGTGTGTGTGTGTGTGTGTACACGCATAATTTTCAAAAGGAGTATGCTGGTTTATATGTGGAGATTGAGACATAGAAGGACATTTCATGAGTGTAGAAGTTAGTGAAGGAAAAAAGAAAAGGAAAAGTACTGTGTGAAGAGAATGAGAAAAAAGTGAACTAAAGAAAAAAAGAGCTGTGGTAAGAATAGTATCAGCGATATTTTTATATACTTTTATATTATTTCTTTTTTGATCAACACTCGAAATTGTGACAAATAACATGGCAATTTTCTTTTAATTTAATAAACAGTTATGCTTTTAAAAATTGTGACATGTTTGTTTTGTATTCCTGACTTTCTAAATGAAAAGTTCTTTTACCCCCACTCTTGTCCCCCATAGCTTATTGTCAACACAGTAGCCATAGTGATTCCTTTAAACAGTCAGTCATAACATGAGATTCCTCTGCTTAATGCTTCTCAAGGACTTCTCAAGGACTTCTCAAGGACTCCTCATCTCAATAAAAGTATAAGGAGAAGGTTCTAGAATTATCTCTAGGGCCCTACTTGTTGTGGTCCTCCTTCATTTCTCCAGCCTAATTCTTCTACCTGTTTTTCCCTTTTTCATTCTGCTTCAGACACATAGATCTCCTTGCTGTTCCTTGAAAAATCTAAAGGTGTTCTTCCGCATGGGTTTTGTGTTTGCTAATCTCTTTACCTGCCATGTCTGTGCCTTACTTCTTCAATTATTTCAAGTCTTCATTTAATTTCATTATTTTAGTGGGACTTCCTCTTACCATTCAATATAAAATTGCAACCCACCCTCATCCCTGAGACTTCCTCTATGCTTTATTTTTCTCTATAGCACTCCTAATCTTCTAAAATAATAATAATTTACTTGATCATTTTAAAATTATGTTTTCTCTGTGGGATGCAAATCTCATATAAGCAAGAATTTTTTGGCTGTTTTATTCATTGCTGTGTCTATACAATAATGTCTATACAATAGTTTCTGGTACACAGTAAATGGTCAATGAATAACTGACAAATAAATAAATCTTAACACCAAATCTAATAAGGTTACTTACAGAACTCCAAATTTAAATGTACTGTAAACAGATTTGTGAAAATACATTGTCTCAACTAAATCTATGTTAATATTTAGATAATTCTAAAGTAGTTTCAATTTGAAGCACAAAAAAGGGATGAAAATTTGGGGTTGGTTATTCTTGTGCATTACATTATTCTATATATAATGGAACATAAACTGTATTGATGAACAAGGATCACTAACTTACTATGCAAAAATAACTAGTTTGCATCTTTAAGAAATAATTAGAAACATTACAACCTCTCATTAAAAGTTATTTTTTAAATTAATTTGTATTAAAGCATAACTAGGGTAAGTTAAGAGACCAGAATGACTGCGATAAAAACTGGGTAGACACTATAAGAGAGTCACCTGATTTGAAATGTCTCTGTCTCCCAAAATGATACAGAAAAAAAAAAAAAAAAAATCTTTAGCATCTTAGCATCTGTCTACACACATCATGATTGAAAGCTCTTTCCTGAATCTAAATCTAGCCATCATTTCAATTCTGTGGTTGTAGAAACAATTCACTAGGAACTGAACAATTTGTCATTTAGACTTGTGCAGGGAGTGCTATTCCATTTTATCAAGCAGACATGTACACTTTTGCTATCAAAAGAATTTATGACTCACCCACCTTAACTCCACACAAAGTACAAGGACCATAGCCCATTCAGCCCACCATTTTAAAGGCAATGAAGAAGTCTTGTGTCTTACCAGTTGGTTGAGTTCTTTTTTGATAAATTCGAATTCCTCGAGCATTTTCCATTTTAATTAATGAATGAATATCTGTGCCATTAAATCGGTTTATCCTTATAATATTGAAGTTATCAGAATTGGTTGCATATAAATAGTCTTCAAACACAGTTATGCCGTAAAGATGTCTGACCTATATGGAGGGGCAAAAATAACTATGATTTTTAATTATGCTGCTTTCAACTTGAAAGAAAAACTGATTGCTATTTACTACTGTGGGAAAATTCCCATAGTAGGAAAGTCACACACATATCATCATTTATTTTCTCTCAAAGAATTAAACATTTCACTAATTTAAATTTTTTCTCTGAAAAGAAAACATTATGCAGTAGTAGATAAAGCAGTTCCAAATGTGTGGAGAATTTTATTCATGATTCATTAAAAAAACATGTTTGGTAGCTACTTTTCAAAGGCAAGTGAGAATAAAACTTCCAAGCATACTCAATAAGATGCTTATGGCAGTGTTATATAAAATTTGAGATTTTTTAATGGACTGCTTGTTCATATAGTCAGGAAATACAAAATCTAAAATATAGCTCTGGCTATGTAAGGACTGATGAGAAAACACCTTTAAAATTTATTTTATAAGTTCAAAATCCCATATATATATATATATATATATATATATATATATATATATATATACTTTTTTAAATCCCACTTCTTTAAGCCACTAGTTACATTTAGATGAATACTTGTCCCAGAATGGCAAACAATAAATAATGAAACTACGTATTTGGAATAATTAAAAAAAAAAAAAAAGCCAGTACTTTACTCAGAAATCACATGTTTCTAAAGCATATTCATACTGGAAATGTAACTAATGGCACTTGAACAACATAACTCTCTAAGCAGAAGTCCTGGGAATTGAGTGGAGTAATGGACATCTTACAGTCATGGCAAGTTTTGAGTAAAGCAGAGGAAGAACGAGTTGACTCGTTCTTGTACATGCTAAGTACAATGCTTTTTGGCATTCCTCCTATTATAGTTAATTTAAATGGTTCTGTGTCAGGATGGGGTGAGGTTATAATTTGATTTGCTGTAGAGATTCTGTTGGAAAAATCTTTCACAATTCTTTGGCATTATATGGTACTTTTAGTATAGATTTGTAGTTAAGAGAATTTAAAAAAGTATGTACGATTTGACTGTAGGAATTTTTTTTTTAATATTTTATTTATTTATTTGAGAGAGAGAGAGAGAGCAAGGTGAGGGGAGGAGCAGAGGAGGAAGGTGAAGCAGAATCACGCTAACCAAGGAGCCAGACTGGGGGCTCATCCCAGGACCTTGATCATGACCTAAGCGAAAAGCAGACACTTAACCAACTGAGAAATGTAAGATAGGAATTAATGAGGAGCCCAAAATAAAGTCCAAATAATGTTTTCCAATGTAAGGGTCATTCCCCAGTGTATGTGTGTGTGTGTGTGTGTGTGTGTGTGTGTGTGTGTGTGCATGCACAGGTGCATGTGCCAGAGAGAAGGGGTGGGGGTGCATTTGCACATAAGCTGATATCATATTCCCTAGATAAATCCAAACCCAAATTTGACTTGAGCAAAACTTTTTCCTATAAAAATTGCAAGTAAACTCAATTTTTCCATCACAATTAATCTCATGCCTGTTTTGCCCAAAGTTTGGAATGACTCATCGGGGAGTGTGGTTGTGGCATACCTACATTGCTCTTTACATAATTGCCAACCCACACCCAAGAGGGAAAAGCACAGCCCAGAAGGGACAATTGGGCAGGGAAGAAAATATGTTCAGACAGTAAAGATGAAATTGTACTCACTGTCCCTGTTCCTTCCTTCAGAAGAGACTGTATTCCATAAAGTAAGTACACTGTTGCCTGCTCTGCTACTCCTGACACAGGCTGGAGGAGCTTAGAGTGGTGGCTAGACCATTCTGCCTACAACCCAGATATTTAGAAAAAAAAATGTATCCATGTTGTATGACTTAGTGGCCCAGTAAGCATATATTTAGGGAATCAGAAAAGAAAAAAAAAAAAAAAAGAAAAGAAAAGAAAATGAAAAAAATGAACAATTGAAAACCAGACATTAGAAAACTTTTTAAAAGTAATCAGGAGGAAAATTATTTGAAATTTTTATCCTAGTTTCAAAGTTTAGAGTTTTTTTTTTAAAGATTTTATTTATTTGATATATAGAGAGAGATCACAAGTAGGCAGAGAGGCAAGTAGAGAGAGAGGGGAAGCAGGCTCCCTGCTGAGCAGAGAGCCCAATGCAGGGCTCGATCCCAGGACCCTGAGATCATGACCTGAGTCGAAGGCAGAGGCTTAACCCACTGAGCCACCCGGTGCCCCCAAAGTTTAGAGTTTTAATTACATATAGGTAAAAAGATGACCTATCATAATCATTTTAGAGATTAGATCCTCTAAAAGTCATAACTAAGGCTTTCCAAAGAAATTAAGTTTTTTGGGGCAAAATAATGAAAGATATAACTGGCCTCTTCTCTAATATTGCAGACCTTTCTTTCTTTCTTTATTCCCAGCTTGGTGCATTTGTTTGTCTGTCAAAGAAGGAAAAAGATTTTTTCTTAAAACTGATTAGAAAGGGAAGGTAACTTTAAGGGATCATTACAGAATACTTTTATCTTGGATTGCAAAAGAAAGAAAAGGGATTCACATATTTCGTCTCCATAGAATAAGAATCTCACAAGAAATTAGTGCAATCACTGAGGTAAAATTGAATTTGAGAAAGTACATTAGCAAATAAGCTTATTTCTACTTAGAGATCTCCTTTAAGTGTCTACTGAGTGTTATCTGCCAAACCTTGTAATTCAGCAAGGCAAAAACTATACAGATGGGAAAGATCTTGACCTCAGATCTTGACTTTCACAGAATTCTCATTCTAAGAAGTACTTGAACACATCAAAAGGCAAAATTTAGTTCAAACTTTGAAAATAATAAAACTATTTTTGTGAGCAGGCATTTGCTTTTGTTAGTACAGTATCTCCAAGGCCACATGGGATAGATGGTAGTGTAGCTCCTTATAAATAAACTATTTAAATTAGATTTTAGTAAGTTTTACTTTTAATAGGTCAAAACATCTGTCTTATCCTAATTCTTTTCTTACTAGGGTGGCACTTTTGCTTTTGCTTATTGTTTTTATTTTATTTTTGTTGGCTTTTGTTTTGTGTGCTTTGCTTTTAAGAGAGCAAAGAAGGAAGTCAGAGGCATCTTCGATATTATGGAATGCACTGTGAAAAGAACATTCTCCCATATAGGAAATACATCACAATTTTTATGACCCTTTGCAGCTTGACTTCATAAGAAATTTTCAACATTGCAATTCAAATTTTGGGTCTTCTTCCTAGTATGACACCATTCATTTTATCACCTTAGCTGCATTTTCTAACAAAATTGTACTTACTTGTCTGCCTTGAATGATAGTATGTCTGTTTTTTCCTTGATAGTCCACCACTTCCACATAGTCCAAGTAAAGATCTACCCAGTAAACCAATTTGTTGACTAGGTCTAGTGCCAGTGCAGCTGGCTGCTCTGTCTTTGAATCAATTATCCTTGTTCTGTTCAGCCCATCCATGTCACATCGCTCCACTTTGGCCACATTCCCGTAGTCAGTAAAGAAAAGTTTTCTGTTGAAAGAAAACTAAATGTTAAAGTGGAAGGGGGGGGGGAGCATATTCAATACAACCATCTGTAAAAAACAGAACTTTTCCTTCTAATTTATTTCAGTGGTTACATCTGTTAGCTTCCCATAACCATTTCCATATAATATCACTCATAAACAGAGAAATCTGCTAATGAATATTGCAGGGCATAAGGGAGCAGGTTAACCAACAACTGTAAAATTTCCCCAAAATGGATGATTATGGTGGGTTTATTATTGTATTAGGGGAAATGTTTCTTTAAGCCTCATAGAGCTGATACACAGACACCACAGGAACGCACGCAGCCCATTTGGTATAAGCTTCAGAAGTGAGCCAAGTCACCAGGCCAGGGCACGTGAGCTATCAGGCTTTATCTTCAACCTGCTTTTCAAATTGCCTAGTAATGTCTGTCTCCTATAAAAGCTATTATGTGGAGCTCAATGATGCTATGAGTGGTAGAGAATAGCAAACCTGGAATGGAATTAAGCAGATGGAAAAGCAAATGTGGTGTTTGTAGCAAAGGAAATAAAACATAAATAATCCCCCCAAAACCAATCCCAAATTCTCCCAAATATTCCCAAACCACAAAATTTCATAAAGCAAATACAGGCCATTACTCCTCATTTTCTCTTTATTTGAAAGAACAATCTAAAAAGCAATGTTGACCCCTGAGACAAAAAAGAATCCTTCTGTGAAGCACTAATAGTGTCTATCAAAGGTTTAAACACCTCCAACACCTCAGTATCTAATGTTTGATTAGTATTCACTATGTTTAGTAAACACAAATCAATTTCAGTTAACCTGACAATATTTTAACAAGATTACCTACTCAGGAGACTAAATTACCTTTGTAAATAGAAGACTATCTTACCTTGACTTAAGTACAATTTCAAGAATAATCTGATTTACAGTGACTGAGAAATGTTAAGATTACCTAGAGTATAGAATATTTGATTTTACAAACTTGGTGAATTAGTTTTTTGTTACTTTTCTCAACATCCTTGCATTATCTAACAGTATGGGGTATATTTCAAGCTAAAAAGTATTATTTAAACTGTAATTTAGCTCTTTCTCCTGCAGGAGGTTTTGACTAATTTTTAAACATTAATGCGTACTGTTCTGTAACAGTATAAGCCAGATTTTATTCTGAGAAGATATTTCCCTAAATATCTTGAAAGACCGATTTATCATGGTGAGTTAAAAATTATCTTCAAGTAACATTTTATTCAGGTGAAGAACTTTTGTATTCTAGTAAAGAATAAATAAAAGGGCATAACGTGCCACATTTTATTGTTATGCTTAACATTCAAACTTCCCGCCCCAATGCACTCACTTGCATTTGCTCTCTCTCTTTTCCTGCTTCCATCTTACATCTCCTCATCACTTCAATCAATTTCTATCCCAAGTTAAATTATTACAAGGAGTACCTAGTTTTCCTATTTCTTACTGTAGAACACTACACACTATTCCTGCTAGATGAAGCTCTCTTTTTCATTCTATAAAAAATGTCTCTCCTTTTCTACTTTCCTTTTCCGACTGGCCCTTTTCAGAGAGCTGTAGACATGCTGATGCGAGGGTAGGTTTGGAAATAGAGAGTTGGAGGCTCTGGCACACTACGGATAATGTGACATGTATAGACTAGGCGTAGTGATATAAAGCAGGTGATTGTGCCAAGTACATGGTGTTGAAGAGGAAACATGAATCTGGAGTTGCAGACTTCCTGGAAGTCATTTTGAGATTACTTAATTACATGTAATCCCAAAAGGGAAAAAAGAGAAGTGTGCCAAGACCAGAACCATGGAGAATGAAACCAAATAAAAATCAGAGGCTACGGTCAAAGAGATAATACAGACTTTCTAGAAGTCTAAGGGAGAAAAGTTCCAGAATAAAAGACCAGAGGGGTTGGCTGGGTCAATCACTTCACAAAAATAATACAGATTAAGAAAATGTTGAACCTGGCATTTGTTAAAATACCAGTAATTTTGAGAAGTTGCTTTGAGAAGTTTAGTTATGGAGGAAGAGTGAACCAGCTGATGATGAAAGCGGTTGGGGAAAATGTGATTTATTTTTCTAAGATTTTCAGTGATATTGATCTATTGCAGGAATGATACAAGTGATTCTCATATTATTCCAGGTAATAATAAAGCTGGTTGAGGTAATGCTCTGAGTAAGATTCAGCCAAAATATGGGGGAAAAGTATAAATATATGACTTATCAAAGTATCCCTGTTTTAATGAAGAGTAAAATCAAAAGAATAGGAGTACTTTGGGTATGTGAAGAAGAAATAGTAAAGAGCTAGAACTGTAAAGAACTTATTATCTTTGTATCCCCAACACACAGTAAAACAAACAAACAACCAAAACTAGTGCCCAGTAGAGACATCAAAGATGTTCCTTATACCAAATTGACCCTTCTCAAACTTCAGAACACTATGATGAGTTAGTTCATTTATAATTGAAATGTAAGAAATGGAAGTGTTCACTAGGATAATAGCACTGATACCATAAAACTGTAAGCAGCAAGTACCCATAGTCACATGGTTATATGCATTTTTTGAATTTACTTGTTTTAGCAATTTTTACTCTTAGTTTAAAATCTACTACTACCATTACAGAGAAAAGCTTCATTTTTGGGGCATTCTTTAATTGAGGCATGTTGTATTAGAATTGAAAACAAAAGTTAAAGTTTCTATCTAAAATCTAACTAAATTTCATCTGTGACATGGGTTGAAAATCACTCTTTTCTTTCCTCTAAAATATATGTCCAAATCTTAGAAAAGGTAAATAGTACTTTGTGAACCCCATTATCTCACTGATCCGTACCTCTAAGACGGAAGGGGTAGATTATTTTTATTTTACAGAGGAAATAATCTCAAAGTCCACATGATCAGCCATTATCAGAGCTATAGCATGAATATTTGTCATACCTTTGTTTTTAACTCATTATTTTAAAATAATTTCAAACTTACAGAAAAGTTATAAGAATAGTCGTGTGAATATCTACATCATTCACTTAGATTTATGGGTTGTTCATCTTTTGTCCTTCTGGCTCTTTCTAGTCCTGCCTAGTACTCGTGACAGTAAATTGCAAACACTGTGACCTGTTACATCTAAACACTCCAGCCTGCATTTTCCTAAGTACAAGGACCTTCTCTTGCATAACCACAGTACATCTATCAAAATCAATAATTTTAATGCTGAAAAAAAATAATTTTAACACTGATACAATATATAGCTTTTATTCAAATTATGCCCACTGACCAATAATCTTCTATATAGTCAAATTTCCCTTTTTTTTTCTGATGTAGAGTCTAATCCAGCATCATATGTTGCATTTAATCATCTTTTTTTCTCTAGGCTCTTCTAATTCTGAATAGTTTTTTCAGCCTTCCTTTGTTGTTCACAATGTGATTATTTCTGAAGGGTAAATGAGTTGTTTTAAAGAATATCTTTATGATGAATTTGCTTGATTTTTCTCATAATTATATTATGTTATGCCTTTTGAACCGAAATGCCATAGTTTTGTACTTTGTAGTAACTGTCTCTGATCTTGGAAACTATGGGTAAATCTATGCTTGACTCCAGAAATTCCATAAACAATAGCACATATGGTAGTTTGGAGTCTCATTTACTTCATTTTATTCAGTATTTTTTGAACACTTAACTCTATTAATTTCTAGGTTCTCAGTTACCCTTTCAGCATCTTCTCCTACCAGGAAACGAGTCACTGATGCAGCTTCAAGTACAGCAGAGCCCCCAGCATAGTGCCATGAACTCATGGTGGATAGAAGGGACCATTCCAAAATTTGTCTTATATCCCATTCCCTCAGGATTACAATAATGGCATTTTTTCCCTCTCTGTTCATTCCTGTGATATCGATTTTTTTTTATCCTATCGCATGGAAAAGAAATTAAATTGCAATTGCTCTTCTCTTGTCTATCACTTATTTTTTGAATGGCATTCTGATTCACATTAACACAAAAATTTAAATTAAAATAAAACAATACTGCAACTACTGACTGTATTTCTATGACATATTTAACTATTAGTTCATAAAGGACAGCAACATTTCTATCAAATTGTCCTTTATTCATCCAGTTCATTATTCTTCTGATTCAGCATCTGTAGTAGATAGGAGTTTACCATGTTGGCTTCCTTATTTCATCAGATATGGGAAACTGATTTTATCTAACATCTTTGTTGATTATATGAGGAGCCCTGTTTTACTATAGATATATAAGTTTTATACAGCTGGAGATATTAAGAAACTTTGAGTGCTGTTGGTAAACTTGCCTGACATAAATCAAAAGTTGCAGAGGGAACCCTCACAGACAGTGATAGAGCACTGTGCTTATAGAGTTATGGCTCCAATCATCCCTACACTTTAAAGCAAAGCAATTGTTATGGGTACTGACATTTTAAAACATATATTTTATTTTCTTTAGCTTATAAAAATAAGACTTACTTTTGCCAGTGATATACATTTTAAATGATGCTTCTGCAGTTTTGTACTTTGTCCAAATGGACAAAGGGGAATTTAAACACACCAGAGTCCTCTCCATTTCTTTTTAACTGCATAGTCAACCTTGGTTTTGTGTCATAGTCTTACTTCTAATATTTTGCTAATAGTTTCATGATGGAATTCAGAAATTTTCAGAGTTCTTACAATGAAATTACCTACTATTCATTTTAACTGATAAAAAATGAGATTACATAGCAAGATTTAGGTTAGGGAGTAGATGAGAGAGAAACAAAGACATATTACTAGATTAAAACAAACAAACAAACAAGTAAACAAAAACATTGTTCTCATTAAGTCCTAGGAAACCATCAATGTATATTAATCACATGTTTAGTAGGTAACTGCATTTCTTCATATTTTAGCAAAATAATATGTATTTTCCTTGACAAAGATTACATTAGGAACTTCATTTTTCAGTCATATTTTTAAAATAATTGTTACTCAAATAACATCAATAGTAATACAACTTTTTTCTTCCATTGTGTATACAAAAAATTGAACAAGAAAGCAATTTTCCACATTATATAGAGTAATTAAAGTACATTCAGAACTAAAGTAGAAATATTAAATATTTAGCATTGCAATTGTAAAGTGCAATCGTAAATCTGAAAGAGTAATGAGTCTTTGGAGTAAGAGCTTTAAATTCAAATTCTATTAGCTCCTGCTACTTAAGGGATGTGGATGATAAACAAACTATTTTCTCTGCCTAGCCAAGACTGTTCAAGACAGTTATTTATTGATTTTTACTTGTTAAGGTTTTTGCTTTCATTGTTTGAAAAATCTCTCTCAAACTTGGTTTTTAGTTCATACATAAACACACAGAAATTAAACTTGACATATAGACTCTGGCTCTCTGCTGGCTACTCTATATTCTGGAAGTATTCCCACTAATGCTTCCCCCAGAAGTATACATATATTAGATATGTCAGTCAATGTGGCTGACCGATTTAACATCCTTATTTACCTCAACCTGCTCCACCCAGATAGTGTTCCCGAGAGGGGCAGCTTCAGGTACCAATAGCATCCCTCTCCTTCCTGTTGACAGGTAATTAGATCAATGAGGAAAATGCCATAGAAATGAAAACAAATTGTAGGTTTAGCTGAGTCACCAAGATCCTTTTTCTAAATATCTAAACCGAGAAATGTGAAGGCCACCTAATGGCAGTTGTGCTAACATGGGTAAGAGGAACAGCTGGGGTGGGGATGGGAACAGGGGCAGTTAGAGAGGAGGAATATTGGAACATGTACACAGAAGTGGGAGAGCCATGAGACAGAAAATTGGAATGAAAGGAGCCCTGTAATCCTTGAGTGAGGAATTAGGCCCCACAGATTCCATCTTTATTTCTTATCTTTAGTTGCATGATCATGTATGATTTTTCATATTATCTCAGAATCTCTGTACATTTGAGTTGGCTTTGGTTGGTTTCTATACTTAGTAGCTAAGTGCCGTAAGAAACCACTATGTTGTTTAATGTTCTATTTTAAGATTTAGATCATTCTTGTCCTGAAGATATTGGACAATCAAAAATCATACCACTTTAGAAAATATTGTATATTGAAATGTTAACTCTAAATAAAACAATAAATGGGAGAAGATATTTGTAAATGGCATATCTAATAAGGGGTGAATATCCAAATATATAGAAAGAACTAATACACTCAACACCAAAAAGAAATAGTCTGATCAAGAAATGGACAGAGCAGTTGGATAGATATTTTTCCAAAGAAGACATCCAGATGGCCAAGAGACACAAGATGCTCAAAATCACTAATCATCAGGGAAATGAAAATCAAAACCACAATGAAATATCACTTCACACCAATTAGAAAGGTTAGTGAAAATAACAAGAAATAACAAGTATTGGAGGGACTGTGGAGAAAAGGGAACCCGTGTTGGTGGGAACATAAATTGGTGCAACCACTGTGGAAACCAGTATGGAGTTTCCTCAAAAAATTAAAAATGAAAATGCCATATGATCCAGTAATTCCACTATTGTGTATTATCCACAGAAAATGAAAACACTAATTTGAAAAGGTATATGCACCCCTATGTTTATTGCAGTATTATTTACAATAGTCAAGATATGAAAGCAACAGTGACTATCAACAGATGAATGGATAAAGATTATATATTATAATTTATAATATTACCTGGCCATAAAAAAGAATGATATCTTGCCACTTCTGACAATAGGGGTAGACCTAGAGTGTATTATGGTAGGTGAAAGAAGTCAGAGAAAGACAAATATCATGTGAATTTACTCATATGTGGAATCTAATACAAAAACAAACGAACAAACAAAAACAGATTCTCTAATACAGAGACAAATTTATGGCTTCAGGAGAGGAGGTAGATGGGAGGGTGGGTAATATAGATAAAGGGGGTTAAGAGGTACAAACTTCCTCCTAGAAAATAATTAAATCATGGAGATGCAGCAGAAGGAATATAATCAATATTATAATATATGATAATAGATTATGACTATATTTATAATCTTGGTGAGCATTCAGTAACGTACAGAATTGGTGAATCACTATGTTGCACACTTGAAACTAATATAACATTGTATATTAATTATAAATAAATAAATAAAGCAATCATTTTATGACTTTTACATGTAATCTTCAAAAAACTCCCATCTTGACACTGGGTCACTTTAAAAAAAAAATCAATCTTGCATAAATAGAAAATATCTGCAACCTTTCTTGCAACCTCCCATGAAAAGACAAAGGATACTATTAATGAACAGCATTAAAAAAAAAAAAAATCATCCCTCAGGGGTGCCTGGGTGGCTCAGTCAGTTAAGCATCTGCCTGCGGCTGAGGTCATGACCAGGCTCCTGGGACTAAGCCCTCTGTCAAGCTCCCTGCTCAGTGGAGACCCTGCTTCTCCTTCTCCTCTGCCTCCTGCTCTGCTTACTTGTGCTCTCTATCTCTCTGTCAAATACATAAATAAAATCTTTTAAAAAAAGCCTTTCATTTTTTAAAAAACTGAATATATGACTCAAGTCATAGATTTCCAAGTGTTCTTCCTTAATCCCAGCTGGCTAAATTCTCTCACAAACTCAAATACAGCCAACCTCTATCTGTACCTGACCCCAACACTGCCTTGAACTCATCTTTTTTTATGATTTTAACCGAATAATAAAAAATAAGAAATCTTAGTATCTTAGGCTTTTCTTCCATTTGTTTTCCGTTTTCCATATTCTGAGATACAAGATTCAACTCAGCAATTAATAAACTTACCATTGGAAAAGGGGAGTGGTTAAAAACAGGTAGAGAGGGGGCCGTGGGTGGCTCAATCAGTTAGGCATCTGACTCTAGATTTCAGTTCAGGTCATGATCCTGAGATCAAGCCCAGCTTTCCACTCTGCACTGGGCTTGGAGCCTACTTGAGATTCTTTCTCTTCTTTTTCTTCTGCCCAACCCCATCCCACTGGCAAGCACACAATCTCTCTCTCTTGGGGGGCAGAGGGGGGAAGAGAGAAAAATAGATCTGCACATTTTTTTTTATTATTATTTTTCTCTTTGTCACATAAGTATTTCATCACTGCTTAACATAGATTGGGACACAGTGGGGGGGGGGGGGACAAAAACCTAATCACCTCTCTGCGTTGTCAGTGCCTGAGGGTAGAGTATTGGCCCTATCAGGAAGAAAAAGGATGGTCCAAATTGACCTGCTTACTTGCATTGCTTCCTCTATTCTCCAAGAAAAGAACCACGTGGTTTTTGTTCACTCACTCATTCCTCCTGCCCATGGCTCAACTGGTCCTGCCACATCTAACTGCCTGAAGATAATGACACACTTGGCTTCACATTTTCACCAAACAGCAGTCCTTATTTTCAGATCATAATTGGAATTCTTAGAAACTCTTCTTTATCTAAGACAAACCTCGTCTCTTCCTACCAAAACCCTTCTGATCTGCCCTCTGAAACTCTACTCCATGATCATAAATGCCCCAATATTCTAAGACTATATTCTTCATGTACTTTCCAATGTTTTACCTTTACTGACTGAAACTTAGCACCTCCTGAGGTCATATTTCCCAGCAGTCATTGAAAATGTGGGCTCCTGGGGCACACGGGTGGCTCAGTCAGTTAAGTGTCTGCCCTGGGTTCAGGTCAATATTCCAGGGCCCCTCTCCTTCCTGCTCATGCACTCTCTCACTCACTATCTCACTCTCTATTATATTTATTTATAACATATATTCTCTCACTACTATTATATTTATTTATTAAATAAATAAATCATAACTTTAAAAAAGGGGTTTAATTTAGAAGAAAGAAAAGAAGGAAAGAAAGAAAGGAAAGAAGGAGGGAGGGAGGAAGGAAAGAAAGAGAGAAAAGAAAGGAAGGAAGGAAGGAAGGAAGGAAAGAAGAAAGAAAGAAAGAAAGAAAGAAAGAAGACAAGGAAATGTGGGCTTTTAACAAGAACCTCAGGGGTAGATATAAAATCAGTGCCCTGACCCATTATTAATTCTAGATTATTATTTTCCTCTTATTTTGTAACATCTCCTGCTTTATTGAGAGTCTCACAAATCACATCCATCCTCAAAGAATCATTTGTCAACCTTCTGTTTTTTTTAAAATCTAATTATATTTATTTAAGAGTCAGCACCCAGCTTTCTCTCTTTCTGACCACAACCAAACTAGGAAAGTATCTACAGGATAAATGGATCCACAACTTTTTACCTTGCTTTCTTGGCCTCCTCTCTGCATCTGACCTTTTATTTCCAGTACATTTCAACCAGAAATTTCCATCATGATAAAAAGTATATTGTTTGTCATCACCCGAAATTTTACCTCCACTGAAAGAGATACCCCCCCACCCCGACACACACACACATACAAGAGCGTCTTATTCTTTCACTTGGCAGTGTTTTCTGTCTGTATTGTGCGGGTACTCTCACCTCAATAACTCCTGGAGTTCATTGAGACATTGTCCCCACTGACCCTCTCCATTCTCTGCTGTTCAGCCAACCTTCAAATTCTATTTCTCGTTTCTTTCCCACTGTTCTTTGCCTTCTAATTCACCCCATTCCACCCTACTCCACTCTCAGAGGATGATCTTTCCTCTTATTGGATAGAGAATTGAGAGCACATCAAAAAGCAACTCTGCTTTCTTACAGCCCCAGCTAAAACCCATCTGCATCTACATTAATTCTTCCCCACCTTCTCCTTTTGTAATGCATATGGAAGCCTCCTCCAGTCTTTGAATCCAATACAAAGTGAACAGGAACACATATACTCATCCCATCTCCTCTGAAACTTGGCTTCAATAATTCCCACTTCTTTCTGCATTTTTAACCTCTTCTTTTCTACTAAATTTTACCTTTAACATATGAATTTGCTCTACTATTTATCATCCTGAAACAAACCTTTTCTCTTAACGTCGAAACACTCTCCATTTCTAGCCCTTTCTCTCCAGGTGCATTTGCATCCAATCTTCTCCAAAGAATTTTTCATACAAGCGACTGTTTTTCCCCTCAATCATCCTTCTACCACACTGATAGGTCCACCAACCCCACAATTCTACCATTCCAGTTTTTTTTTTTTTTTAACCTACAGAGATTGCCAGTTACTTGCATGTCTAAACCTTTCTCAGTCCTTTTTACTAACCTTTCTATAGCATCAGACCAAGTTAATCCCTTTCTCCCTTGAGATTTTTTTTTTTTTCTCTTAGCACTCTCTTGGTATTCTTCCTTCTTGATTGCTTTATCTTAACTACCTTTTCCACCACCTCTTTCTGTATCCTGGCCAGGATTCCTAACTGGAGGTTCCCAGGTTCAGATGTGGAATCCCTAAATTTTCTCATAAAGAAGTCTTTAAAGACTTTTTTATATTCTAACCTGTCTTCTAAGATTCTAACTCATAAATACAGTTGCCTTTTTGATATTTGCATTGAAATTCTTTGAGGCATCTTAAATGTAACATATCCAGTAGTAAATTCTTGTTCTTTCTTACAAAATTTATCCCTTCATTTTATTTTGGTGAATACTGTCACTTTTTACTCAATCACTCATTCCAGAAATCAGAAATTTATCCTCCATAACTTCCACCTTTTCTTTTACATCTAGTTCACCACCACATCCTGACACTGGTATCTTCAAAATAGATCTCTAATTCCATATTTATTTAGTTCTGTTTCTCTTTTCTAAACCAAGTCACCATCATCTCTTGCCTGGGGACTTATAACTCATCTCTGTTTCTTATTTCTTTAAAACCACTCTCCTCATAGATGCCAAAGGAATCTTATTAAGATAAAAAGTGGATTATGTATTATGAAACTCTTCTATAGCTGTTAATAGCAGCCAGAATAAAACCCCATATTCTTAACATTACCAACAATGGTGAGCATGATCTAGTCTCTGCCTATCTCTCCAGCTTCATCTATTGGTATACTTCCCCACTTCTAATACCTTGGCCCTCTAGTGGTATTCTTCTATACTTCTAACACTTTGGCCATGTTTCAGTTTCTTGAACAAACTATGTCTTGTCTTCCATTCTGCACTTCATATATCCTGTCCCCCAGTTTGGAAATTAATTCAAGCCATGGTATCTCAACCTTGACTTTAGATTTCCCCCTAAATGTCAATTCCTGGGAGAGGGGGGACCCTTTCCTACCTTTCCAATATCAGTTAGGTCTATCTGATATAATTTCATGTCATTTTGTATTTTTTACAATGTTCTTCTTTATTTTACTTGCATAAAAGATAAAGCACACACACACACACACACACACACACACACACACACACGGTATGTTTACGATCTGTTTACTAAGTAGACTATAAACTCCTAGAAGACAGAGAACATATCTGCTTTATTCAATATTGCATGCTCAGGACCTCGTCATGTGTCTGTCCATTCATTCATTTTCTTCCTCCTTTTTTTTCCCTTTCCTTCCTTTTCCCCCTCCTTCCTTCCATCCTTCTTCCTTCTCATCCTCCTTCTCTTCTCTCACTTTCTCTCTCTCTCTCCCTCCCCCCTCCAAACACACACTCACGAAGGCTCTGGACTGACTTCGTCATATTGGATAATAAAATCTAGAACTCAGACTTGAAATTGGGCTAAAGGGGGAAAAATATGGAAGGCCATTCTAGCTTAGGAAAATAAATACATTTTCTACATTATCCAGCACAACTCAATGGAATTCTACCTGGAACCCAAATCATTAGCTAACAATAAAACATTGTTGTTTTAGTTTGATTACACTATCTTTTTTATATACAGTTCCCTTTGGAGAATTTGTAGGCATTAGTGATGGGTTCATGGTAAGACTTGGTTTTCCAGTGCCTGGCCAATTTTCATTTTTAATGGCATCTCCTCAGCATTCCTTTCTACTTAAGTACAGATACCAGATTATAACAAAAATTGGCTGTATTCCTAAGAGGGTCAGACAGCCTGTATCTAGTATCTAGTAAAAACTTGCTACTTTGTTTACTTTAAAGTAAGATATTTAATACAATCAATGAGAATTTTAAGAGTATTGCCACCCATGAATAGGCTGGTTTGAAAGTACTTAGAGATTAGACAAGAAGATACTAGTTTGGTAGTTACACATTAGTACAAGGGCTGAGGATGGAAAAGAGAAGAAAGTTCAGAAATATTTTGGGATCTTAGTCAATAGGACTTGATAATTAATTGACTGGGAACAAGGTGAATAGAGAGTAGCCTTCTAGTATAATAACTTTCATAAAATATATTTCTTGAGTATATTGTGACTTCAGATTTCTCTCAGAAAGTCTAAGTCTACCCGTTTTATAAGATCTCAAGGTACCATTCCATTTAATATGAAGAATGGATTTTACAGTCCAGGCATATTAACTTCATGACCAAGGGCAATGCTATCTTGGGAGTCCTTCAGGGGTCAGTTTGCAGGATGTCAATATTCAAAGGCTCATGCTTAATATACTTGATTCATGTGGAACAGTAAAGTATTTGCAGTAATATATTAGATGTCAAGAAGTTGCTCTTTGAGATATGCAGAGATGTATAACCTAATTTTTGCATTAAGGAAGTCCTATTGGTTTATGAAGGCATTTTTCTGAGCTGAAATAACACAGATGGCTGTCTCAGAAGTGACTAAGGTAAGTATCCATGAAGTTGTGGACTGCTGAACAAATCTGACCCATTGCTATGCTAATTGCCAGTTAACTGAACTGCCAATTTCAATTTTAAATTCTTACTAAGTGGGGGGAAAACAGCATGTAGAAAAATGAAATTTTACAGCACAGTTTTCTTGTATATTATTTGTTATTTATACTTGTACATAGATCTCAGTTTGCTGTTAGAATAAATTGTGTAATAATACTGTAATGATGATAAACTCATATGGTTATACAGATAAAATAGCAGTGTAAAAAGAATACAGATTTCTTTGATGTTCACTTTTCTAGCTGTGAAGGAAAGATGTACTTAGAAAAAAAATAAGGCAAAAATTCCGTAAATCAATAACTTCTTCATAAGTGATGTTATCCAAATTTCTTGGTTTAGTTTTAAGCAGAAATGAAGGATCAAGCTTAGGCTGAGTGTAGGTAAGACTGCAGAAGCCAAAGGAAGCTAATGAAGGGAATCAACTGTTCCCACTGAGTTAGAAAAACAAGTATTTTTATAATTGTGAGCTGCCCCTACACCAGAGTTTCTTGACTGGGCTGAGCTTCAGGGGTTCCATCAACAATCATTGTGTAGGGATGTGCAAATTGGCAGCTGTGCCAGTAAATACTGTATTTCTTACAGTACTACAGGTGCACTTTTTTTTTGACAAGAGAGTTAATATTCAAAAAAGTAAATACTTGATTTCTAAAAAGGCTATTCTTAAACTTTACTGGATATCATAATCACCTGCAGAGCTTCCTGAAATCTCTAATTCCTATAATCACTGTGGAGCAAATTTGGGCAATATCTAAAAAAAAACAGTTATTTATGTACTCATCCTTTGATCCAGCAATCTCTATAGCTCTATTCCAGAAATTTATCTTGACAAGACATCTTCACAAATAAGAGACAATGAAGGCACTAAGTTACCACCATAACATTATTAGTAATAGCAAAAATATTGAAAATATGCCTATATCTAGTCCTCCCTTCCCTTCCCTAACCATTCTTTCTTTTCAGAAATATTAAGTCAGCATCTACTATGTTTAAGGTTCTGGTAATAAAAGAGGGAATTCCTGTGTCCCTCTGGAGGGAATAGGAATCAAGATCATTGAAGATAAATGTACTTTACAATTTATGAATACTCAGGAAAGGTTGGTAGGGTAGCTCTACTGATTGTTAAAAAGCCTTCTAACAAGCTCTTGTTAGTGTCATAGTCAAAGTATTAAAAATAGTAGGCTATTCAATAATGGTAATCTTGTCCCGATCTCAGTAATTTCTTACATGGAGGCCATTCAGTTTTTCAGAGAAGAGGTTATTTGAATCACATCTGTGTTAGAATTTTAAGTTACTATTTGCTCCTCCTCCTCCATGTCTTTTTACTTCTAATATCAGTGCCTATGAATGATATTCAGCTTTGCCTGTCTATTTAACAAGACAGTCTTGGGGCACCTGGGTGGCTCAGTGGGTTAAAGCCTCTGCCTTCCGCTTGGTCACAATCCCAGAGATCTGGGATCGAGCCCAGCATCAGGCTCTCTGCTCAGGAGGGAGCCTGCTTCCCCCTCTCTCTGTCTCTCTGCCTGCCTCCTCTGCCTACCTGTGATCTCTGATAGATAAATAAATAAAAAATCTTAAAAAAAAATGGGGGGGGAGGAGTCAAGATGGCAGAGAAGTAGCAGGCTGAGACTACATCAGGTAGCAGGAGATCAGCTAGATAGCTTATCTAAACATTGCAAACACCTACAAATCCAACGGGAGATCGAAGAGAAGAAGAACAGCAATTCTAGAAACAGAAAATCAACCACTTTCTGAAAGAAATAAATAAAAAATTAAAAAAAAAGAACTCCTCAAAGTCAACACACACAAAACTGATAATCATATCAAAAAATGGGCAGAAGATATGAACAGACACTTCTCCAATGAAGACATACAAATGGCTATCAGACACATGAAAAATGTTCATCATCACTAGCCATCAGGGAGATTCAAATTAAAACCACATTGAGATACCACCTCACACCAGTTAGAATGGCCAAAATTAGCAAGACAGGAAGCAACATGTGTGGGAGAGGATGTGGAGAAAGGGGAACCCTCTTACACTATTGGTGGGAATGCAAGTTGGCGCAGCCACTTTGGAGAACAGTGTGGAGATTCCTCAAGAAATTAAAAATAGAGCTTCCCTATGACCCTGCAATTGCACTGCTGGGTATTTACCCCAAAGATACAGATGTAGTGAAAAGAAGAGCCATCTGTACCCCAATGTTTATAGCAGCAATGGCCACGGTCGCCAAACTGTGGAAAGAACCAAGATGCCTTTCAATGGATGAATGGATAAGGAAGATGTGGTCCATATACACTATGGAGTAGTATGCCTCCATCAGAAATGATGAATACCCAACTTTTGTAGCAACATGGACGGGACTGGAAGAGATTACGCTGAGCGAAATAAGTGAAGCAGAGAGAGTCAAGTATCATATGGTCTCACTTATTTGTGGAGCATAACAAAGAACATGGAGGACATGGGGAGATGGAGAGGAGAGGGAGTTGAGGGAAACTGGAAGGGGAGATGAACCATGAGAGACTATGGACTCTGAAAAACAACCAGAGTGTTTTGATGGGGCGGGGGGTGGGTGGGAGGTTGAGGAACCAGGTGGTGGGTAATAGGGAGGGCACGTACTGCATGGAGCACTGGGTGTGGTGCAAAAACAATGAATACTGTTAAGCTGAAAATAAATTAAAAAACATATTTTTAAAAAATTGGATTTTTTTTTAACAAGACAGTCTCCCGTGATTCAATTCAATTCTGACCTAGGTGTTACCGTGAAGATGTTTTGTGTATCTGATTAACATATATAATCAGCTAAATTTAATAAAGGACATTATTTCCTATAATCTGGGTGCGTTTATTCTACTCAATTGAATAGTTTAAGAGCAGAACCAAAGTCTCCATGAGGAGGAAGAAAATCTACCTGTGGATACCACTAGCAGCTTTGCCCAAGACTTTCAGCCTGCCCTTTCTAAGACTGCCTGTCCTAAGCATTTTCATCTACCACATATCAATACTTGTAAGAAATCTATACATATTCATGAATCTTGCTGGTTCTATATTTCTGGTGGAACTCTGAGTGGTACAGTGCCCAAAAATTATTTAGAAGAATACCTCTCCATTTAATAAGAATTTAAAATAGATATTTGACAGTTCAGATTACTCGCAATTAGCATAATAATGGACCAGATTCCTTTAGCAAGCCAAATGGAGAAAGCACAGGTCCTGAGGAACTATTTTGAAGTCCTAAATCTGGCCATGCCAAAATCAGTACTCCTTGTTTTATGTAGTGATCTGAGTCATTGAATTTCTCTTTTTGCTTAAACTGACTTGAACAGAGTTTTCTACCATTTGTAACTGGAAAATTCTTAAGTGATAAATATCCATGGTTAAGACAAATGGTGACTGGAACAGCTATCATTACTACAGAAAGAGAAATAGAAGTCAAATGTTCTACTGATAAATGCTGCTTATGGAAATCAGCAATTTAAAAGACAAATATAAATTACTACAAGGTAGTTTTACTTGTTCCAAAAAGTTATTTGAGTAATCAATGATTTGATCAATATGTCAGAAAATTCAGAAGTCTAAAAAAACAATATCTATAATTTCCTTTATAAATGCTCCCAACATTTTGTTTACTTTGTTTTGCCAGAGGAAATAGAAAAAGTAAAAGAACAAATTTCATACTCCACTATGAAGAAAAGCCATGAAACTATTAGTAATGTAGGATTTCCACATGCCAGTCGACCTGTTTCAAATGAGTTTGTGTGTGTGTGTGTGTGTGTGTGTGTGTGTGTGTGTGTGTGTATTCAATTTATATTTTAATATATATACATTTATTCTGTAGGATAAATTATCCAAATAACAATTTCTAGTTATTCACTATAATAGGGTTTTTACTTATTTTGAATTAAACTGTGAGGCAAAAGTGTTTCTAAATATTTATAAAAGAAAGATGAAAAGTGTACACTTGAATAAAAACAAGGTAGTGACCTAGTGGGCTAAGGCTTCATGGTCTAATGCCCAATTGGCTGCCCAGGATATTCTAAATAAATTGTAGTATCCACCATGAATCTAATGAGCAGTCTCTGACATTGATATTCATCATAAAATGTAGAATGCACAGTTAGGAAATTCAGTTTGGAGCATCTGTCCAGTTCATTATCTGTTTTTTTGTTTGTTGTTTGTTTGTTTTCTAGAAAGAGGCTTTTGCCCCACAGGATTTAGCTCCTGCAGTGCATTGGCCCTTACACTGCAGCACCTCCCACGCCTGCCCCCTTTCCCTAGATTATTACACCAGCGGTGGACAATTAACCATGAGGCATCCAATAAATTAGTTGCAACGTGTTAATCAGGTTCTAAGACTCAGATTTTTAAAATGATGACACAGAAATCCCTTAGTGACTTTTGGCTTGACTAGACATGTGAAGTCAGGGTATTGGTTAGCTATGTTGAGGCATGTAGGAGTGCGATAGAAAAAGCCAGTCAGGAGAGAGGAATATAGATAGAAATACAGATGACAGAGATAAAGATGAGATAGAGACAGAAAGGGGTGCTAGGAAAGAAAAAGAGAGGAGAGGAGGGAAGGGAGGGTAAGGGAAGAGAAGCATAAAGCAACCATAAAGAAAGAAGTATTCTCTTCTTTGTTCATATATGATCTTAAATTTCTCACAGGGAATGTCTTACAGCTGCTTTTAAACTATTATGTTAAATAGTGGGTCTGCTAACCAGAATTTAGGAATGATAAAGATTTACTTCAAGTGGTGCTATCAAAAAAGTAAGTGAACCAAATGAAAATGAATCTGAGCTAATGCTGCCTTCCGTACACCATGGTGAAACTATCTTGTCCCCATCTTGTATTATAATGGAGACCTAGAGAGATAAATTGCTTTGCCCAAGATCATACAGAAAAAGTAATTAGAGGGTTTGGTTTAAAACTCCACGTCTGTTCATTCATGGAAATGTGCTGTGCTCAATTTCCTCCCAATATTTCCCTGTTCTCCCATATAGTGTTGTATGCTTATAAAACCACACATTCTTATAGTTCTGATTATATTGAATTTTAACTATCATTTATAAATATCAAAACAGGATTCGGATTTCCTACCTTGTTTTTTCAATTAGAAAGTAAAGGATCTGAAAAAGGAGTCAGCTATCTCTATAGTATATAAAATATTTTCTGTGTCTGATAAACAAATGATAACAGTAACAACACTGTACTTTTTAAGTTTTTCTGCTGTATTTCGACCATTGAAATAGCTATAGGTAGAGCTCAAATGTGTTGAGAGACTGCTTAAGGCTAATCAATGTGTGTGCATTATTCATAACTTTTCCCAGGTATAAATGGAGATGATAACATTCATATGTCAAGAGCTTCAAATCTTTCTGATATGAGGAGTTTGAGAGGCAGGGTGGGGGTTGTAGGGGGGTAGGGAAGGAAAAAAAATGAAACAAGATGGGATCAGGAGGGAGACAAACCATAAGAGATTCTTAATCTCATGAAATAAACAGGGTTGCTTGGGGTTGGGGGCTTGGGGAATAGGGTGGCTGGGTTATGGACATTGGGGAGGGTATGTACTATGGGGAGTGCTATGAAATGTGTAAGTCCGATGATTCACAGACCTGTACCCCTGGGACAAATAATACATTATATGTTAATTTAAAAAATTAAATATCAAAGATTGTTAAAAAAAAAAAAAAAGAAAAAAGAAAGTGAGCACAACAGACCCAAGCTTCTTAATGCACTGTACAGCCATGCAAATAACAACGGTCTTAGGTCTAAAAACCTATAATCCAAGTTTGTTTCCCTGACTTCTTCTCCTCCCTCCTTTCTTTCTTCCTTCCTCTCTTAATCATGAACAGCTTTTTGAAAAGAGATGTCTTCATTTCAGTTGGAAACTACATCAGTATGCACATAAATGTTCATTTGAATATAATTATTAGTTAAAATTGACTGGTTAAAGTTAGTACATTGAATTCAGGTAAATTAATTTTATGGAGACTTTGTAAAACTCTGTGAAAACTGATCTCACTTAATGTAAGCTATACTACTTAAATTGTTTGGAACCTATCATTAGATTGTGCGCAATTTGAAAGCAAGGGCAATAATCTTTATGGAATAATCATAAAATCAGTTAGATATTCATCACTTCAAATTTTTGAGATACCCATCCAATGTCATTAAGTCTGTATGTTCATTCCAAATACCCAACCAATATTTGACTAGTGCCAAAAACAAAGAGTTTGACAGAAACAGATTACTTCAATACACCCTAAATGCCAAACAGAACTCACTCTTTTGGAATCATGGTCAGCTCACACTGAAGATATAAAATTCTATTAGAAAGCAAAATGACTGGGTACACAGGTATTGATCAAGTCAGCAACAGAAGGGAAGAGATCAGGAATTGGAGGACTGTAGAAATATATTTCCCTGATAGACATTGCCTCACATGCCTTGACCTGTTGAGGCCGTGCTTTGGTGTTTGCTCTTAAAGCTCAAATTCTACTATCTGGTGTCCCTACCCTTGGATAGTTAAAATCTTGCTGTTTTTTTTGTTTTTTGTTTTTTTTCCCCTTAGTGGCTGCTTTTGTTCTTTCCAGATCCTTAATTGCATACATTTGATTCCAGCCTTGTGACTTGACTCTAGCTCTTATTATTGTTTTTGCTTTGGAACATGACTGTCCTGTCCTAAAAGTAAATGGTATGCTGAATCTGACTGCTTTGATGTTGCAATCCAGAACAATCCCTTTGACAAAGTGGTAGAATATGCAGAAGCAGTACAAATATTAGAGGCAATTACTCATTCATACTTTCATTCAACACTTAACTTATTGCACATCCATTTCGTCAGACATGGTTGAGCTTGTGTTATTTTCAGGCTTGATATCAGATGATACATACAAAGACATAGTCAGACTGACCTGAGTTTCAATGTCATCTTTGATTCCAAGTAACTATTTGATTCTCAGCAAGTGACTTAATTTCTAAGGCACAACTTCATCTTCACCAGGAAAGTGAGAAAAATAATGCTCAAGGATGATTTTCTCTGAGTCAGATGAAAGGAGATGGTGATTATGTCAAAGACACTCAACACGAATATCCTTCTCTCCTTCCTGTGTTCCATACTTCTGACTTCATCTGTGTTTTGTTTCTTTTTAGCTGAGAGTTTAGGGATGATGATTGGAAAGAGAGGGAATTCTATACACAGAGGTCCAACTTATAAATATCCATTTGCTGGAGGAATAAGTCCTTGACAAAAGGACTCTGATTTGGCAGGGCTAAGGGTGGTGTAAGATGTTCTTGGTGACCCTCACTTTCATACTAAATAAGCTAATGAACTCCATATCAATTGAAAATCCTAGGCTACAGAAGAAAATGTGGGATGCTGCTAAGAGGTGCAGTACAACTTCAGTGGAACAAAGACTTGCTGAGCCCTCCTAATGTACAAGGTTAGAGGTACTGGTGATAAAAGTTGAAGAAGGGCCATCCCTTTGCCCTCAAGGTTCTCACATTCTCTCACAAATTCTTTAGAAACTAGATATCAGTTGGATATCTTGAGAGCTCTTTGAGAAAATACAAATGCCTTTTTTTAAAATAAAAGGCCACTGATAGGTATAATACAGTTAAAATAAAGACTTTTGTAAAGTGTTACATTTAAAATAACGTATCTACTTTGTCTGAATAAGAAGCTGATTTAGTAGTGACAAAAGAAAATAAAATAAATGAACACTTCTCTGAATGAAATGCATAAAAATTTTTTATAGATCTATTTCATAACAATTCTTATTTTACATTTGGTATAAATAATTGGGCAAACAGCATATGAAAATCTCCAAGTTAGCAAATCATACAAGCTTTTACAAAAAAGAGTAATGAAATGTCAAGTCAATGTGCATAAACTATAGGAAAATCTCCGGAGGCTAGACTGGCAGAAAAATGGCATGAGGATCAAATGAGCAAGTTTAAGGGAATGCATTAGAGAAAAGTATTCAACATTATTTGGGTAGGAAGCTGGGCCATGCTCTTATTACTTACTCGATGGGTCCACACAGGTGAACTCATCTTACTGTCTTTATTCCAAATGGCTTGTTGAGACTACTCTAAGAATTGATGATTTTCTGAGGACATTACCCTGATGTGCCACAGTAGCCAAAACAGACAGGCATAATCAAGAGGAGTATTAGAAACAAAATGGAAAATATTCTCCTACCCACATAACTCTTATCACAGAGAATTTTAAGTGGAATTCTGTGTTTAGTTCTAGTGGCAGTGTTTCCAGAAAGCTATAACAAAACCCAGGGAATCCTTTTACATAATCCATAATCAAATGAGAAGAGGGGTAGTATAGGGATAGGCCTGCAAGTAGCCTCATAGAAATGGAACAAAATGATTGCATTTCTGATAGTAAAGACAAAGGTTGGAAACAGCTCTGAACAAAACCTATAAAAACTGAGTTTTAAAAGGCTCTGCCAGAGGCGCCTGGGTGGCTCAGTTGTTAAGTGTCTGCCTTCAGCTCAGGTCATGATCTCAGGGTCCTGGGACTGAGCCCGGTATCAGGCTCCTTGCCCAGCGGGAAGCCTGCTTCTCTCTCTCCCACTCCCCCTGCTTACGTTCCCTCTCTTACTGCATTTCTATCAAATAAATCAATAAAAATCTTTAAAGAAATAAAATAAATATAAGGCTCTGCCAGTCACAGTTCATTGTGACTCTTTTCCCAAATTCTTGCAATAAGAAGTGGGCCCAAACGTCCACACTTTATTTTATGTAATGTGACCCCACACGAATCCTCCCAACCACCACACTCAATCACAGGTACCAGTCAGGGATTGGAATTTGAAATAAGTGTAGGGGCACCTGGGTGGCTCAGTGGGTTAAAGCCTCTGCCTTCGGCTCAGATCATGATCCCAGGGTCCTGGGATCGAGCCCCATATCGGGCTCTCTGCTCTGCAGGGAGCCTGCTTCCTCCTCTCTCTCTGCCTGCCTCTCTGCCTAGTTGTGATTTCTCTCTGTCACATAAATAAATTAAAAAAAAGTAATTATTAAAGTTTAAAAAAAAAAAAAAAAAAGAAATAAGTGTAACCAATATATGTCTTATGCAAAAACTAATGACCCAAATTAGTCAAATTATTTCTTTCAAGATCTCAAACCAGTATCTCAGAATGTGACTGTATTTAGAGATAGGATCTTTAAAGAGGTAATTAAGTAAAAATGAGACAACTGGGGTGAACCTTAATCAAACCTGACTGGTATCCTTATAATCCTTATAAGAGAAAATTTTGACATTTATACATATTATTATATTTATATATGCATATAAAATATATTAATATATATTTATATATGATCAAATATACAACATACAAATAAAATTTTACAGATATATTGATTATCTTGAGAACCAAAGAAAAGCAGGACTAGAAAAAAGTCTGTGCAAATAGGAAATAGGTCAAATGAAGATTACTACACTGCCCAGTGGCACAGAAAGGACCAAACAGGGAACCAGCCCCTTTGCTTCAATTCACCTCTTACACACAAACACTCTCAGTGGCCAATCAGTGGTTGTTCCTTCAATTAACAGCAGGGGGGTATCAAAAGTATCAATCATCGGAAGATTGCTTATTGCTCTGTACTCCAATGGTTCCATTGTTGCCAATGATACATAATATGTATGAAAATGAGAAGGGACTTATTGGTAGCTACTGAAATGGTCTAGAGAAATTAATCCTTGTGGAAAATAAGCAACCCACTTATGCACCACTGATATAGGCTTGTGGTGGCAGAAATATAGATTCAACAAATTGAATTTCAGAAAAATAGCATATACAGCAGCATTTAAATAACCAGACAATTCCCCCTAAACTTTCAGTTCTTCAAAATAAAGTAAACTGAAGAGGCGCCTGGGTGGCCCAGTCGGTTAATTGGCCAACTCTTGAGCCTGGCTCAGGTCATGATCTCAGGATCCTGGAATCCAGGTCGACATCTGACTCCATGATCGGCGGGAAGTCTGCTTGAGGATTCTCCCCCTCTCACCCTCCGCCCCCCCCCATTCTTGTGCTCCCTCTCTCTCTGTCAAATAAATAAATAAATCTTTAAAAAAAAAGAATAAATAATAAATAAAGCACACTAAAGTTTAGTCATTCAAAAATATTATTTATGTCATGCATTATGCTGGCTCCCAGAACATACAGAAAGTAGTATTATGTCCGTTACTTCTGACTTGTGATCATTCTGTTGCTCCCTTTCTTCCCATCCCTCAATCTTCTTTTCAGACACCAAAATAAAGCAAAGAAAGGACAACTTGGCCATTTTACCAACACTTTCCATAGAAAGAGAAAATGTCTGCATTTGGGTTGGAATTCCTAAAGTGCATGTATTCTGCCTACATAATGCTAAATTTTGGTATCTCACTGTAAAGTTTATAAACATTTTTATCCAGATTGAGGCATGTTCCCCTATGTGATGTTTATTCAGTCACCAGATATTCCTATAGTGCATACTAGCGGACAGCGATGTACAATAAACCAGATACAGACAGATAAGAAGACACAGGAGTTCAGAGAGCAACGGAAATCATTCATGCAAGCAAACAACATTCGAGATGAACATGATTCTCAAGAGGCAGGAATGCCTACATCTGCCAGGAGGAATTAGGTAAAACTGTAGAGCATGTAACTTGAGTAGAGACCTGAAGGAAGAGTGAGAGCTTGCCAGGTTGATTTAAGATGAACTAGAGATAAGTGCAAAGCCAGAAAATGATTAAGCATGTACAACTTCAGGCATTAATTCTGTTTAAAGAGTTACTATCCTAGACGATCTACTGGAGATATTCTCTTATATACCTTATTTTTAATCCTTGCAACAAGCTTTTCATGCTAGACATTATTATTAAGGAAACTGAACTTCAAAGAAATTAAATAATTTGCCCAAAATTACATAATATTAAAAAGAGGTAGGCGTATACCTTAGTTTTCTGATACTAAAGCCAATTATCTTTATAGTCCGACGAATTACCTTCCTGTTGAAGAAGGGGGCAGGAAGGCATTTTTCTCATCACATGCTTAATCTATGTAGTGGGGATTTGGCTTTGGGACACTGGTAGAAATATATTAGGTCCGTGAAAATAGAAATCCTTATGTAATCCAGTATCAAGTACTAAAGGTGTTCTTCCTATTTCCACAGAAGAGGTTTTTGAACCCTTAGAAATCATAAAGGGTAACATAAAATTTAAGGAAAATATGGTGATCTCATGCCACCTTTTTAAAAAGTTCTGCTTATAAATGAGGATTTGAGGCCTGGAAATTACCAGAGAAACACCTGAAACATAGTTGATAAAAAACTTTTCATCCATTAGTGGCCACAGGCAGCTATTTATTATTCGGGGTGAGAGGGACTCACATTTCCTTTACAAGGTCATAGCCAGAAGATGACTAATGTCATTTTGTCTTTGTCGGTAGGCACATTTATTGAGTGCCTACTCTTTGGAGGGCACTATAATAGGCATTGCTGGGAACTGCAAGGTAAATAGAAGACGTGGTCTCTGCCCTTGTTTCAGGCACTGTCAGAAAGAGAAAACAGCACTAGGGAGCACCAAATGGGAAAATAAACTTACTGGTCCTTTCAAATCAGTATCAAAATGACTAGGGATATCATGCTTTGCCTTTGCAACTTATGCCAGAAGACAACACCCACGGGCCTTAGTCAGCTTGATGCATAGCCCTCTGAGACAACATAAAAGCGATTTGTCTAGATTTTAAAAAAAAAAAAAGAGTCATACATGTTATATCTTTAGCAGTCTTATAAAGCTTTTTTCCTGACTTTTATAGACAGTCTCAGAGAAAATGGAGTGCCATAAAAGACTTCTAACACTTTAAGTGACTACTTGGCAATATTCTCTCAACATCTGGATATCCTTAGAATGTTATGCAGTCATGTATAGCCTAAAATCCATTACAGTTTGAACGGAAGGCTAATAGAAGCAACAATATTCACAGCAACCCTTCAGGCACAGTGGGCTGTTATTTCCAGAGGCTAAATGCTGAGTATTGTTTTCTGTAATTTGAATCTCTCCGAATGTCTTTCTCAGTGTGTGAGTCGCCCTCATTTCACTACCAAATTCCGTTCCTTTCCTACCTGGCTAAAACTAGTGGAATTGTTAGAACCAATTCTAGATATCTTGATCCCAATACTTAGCAAATACATTCCTTTGTAATCTAGTTCACTGTCTGAAAATAATTAAACACATAACCATGAAAACCCAATATGCTATTTTACATAGTATTTGAAGAAAAGTAACAAAGCTGTTCATGTAAATCATCCCAAATCCAGAAAATGCAAGCATGGGATTCTACTTGATAGGAAATTTACAGGCTTCCCTTCCTCCAAGTATTGTACTCATCTTATATGCTAAGTTGTATACAGCGTTAACATCCTTTCAATTTATTCTGGTATGTGTATCTTATTTTGGGTTTCCCCAAAAGCAAACCCAGACACAAAGATTAGAGTGGGAGTTAGGGGTTAAAGGAAAATCCCAGTAGGAAAGTAGGAAAATGAAACAAGGAAAGGAAAACAGAAGCGTGTGCCATGAAGCCAGCTCCCACCATGGGTAACCGGAGTTTAGTTCCACTGGACAAACTTTGGGAACTGCAGTAAAACCCTACTTCGGTGTTATCTTGGTCAAAGGGCAAGGGAAAGGTGTCTAGTGCCTCCAGCCCATCACAGTTGAGGAAAGCTCTTGGGGTTAATTTTCAGCCTTGCAGGCCCTATCACAGGGTTGCAAAGGAGTCACAGCTGTGAAAGAAAGCCCTGTGGCCAAGAGGTGAGGGTGTTGGCATTTGAACGCTGGGCCACTGTTCACTGAAGTCAGAAGAGTAAAGGGACGTGTGTGGGACCTCCTATAGTGTCTGCATAAGTACAATAGTAAAAAGAGATTAATTTCTTGAAACTGGGATATTCTAAGGAATATTCCAGGACAATAATACAAATTAAGTGCTGAATCAAATCAATTGGTAGTGCCCTCTCTAGTGCTGGAGTTCTACGTGAAGAAGGCCCCTGAGCCCTTACACCAGGTCTACAGAGCATACCTGAGTGGAAATTTTGGTCATGAGCCCCATAGGGATTAGTGGACACACATTTGCTGTGTATGTTCCATTCCTTGTTTAGACAATCTCCCAATCCTTATTTATCAAAAAAGGATAATCCATGAGCTCAGTGTTGATAGAAAAATAGTGAGAACAGAAGCAAGAAAATGGCTATATCTAGCTAAAAAAAAAATAAAATTACTAGATAAAAGACAGAAATCTGAACACATTAGTAAATTTCTACCCTTTCTTACATTGAGAAATTTAGTCCATAAGCAAATAAAGGTCGTGAATGTATAAATTTGAATTAATTATGAAACCTATAGTACATGAGCTTTTCATTGTTCTAAGTTGCTTTATTTACTATTATCAACTGGGTAGAATTGTGACAAATGCTAGATTTTTAAAAATCTTCACTATAGAGGGGCGCCTGGGTGGCTCAGTGGGTTAAGCCGCTGCCTTCGGCTCAGGTCATGATCTCAGAGTCCTGGGATCGAGTCCCATATCGGGATCTCTGCTTAGCGGGGAGCCTGCTTCCCTCTCTCTCTCTCTGCCTACTTGTGATCTCTCTCTCGCTGTCAAATACATAAATAAAATCTTAAAAAAAAAAAAAAAATCTTCACTATAGAAATGTCAAAAGTCTTTCTCTAAAGGTTTCCATATTGTATAGTTCTTTTATGTGGATTTTATGAATTTGATGAATCCTGGCACAAAAGTAGATGCAAATCCAGTTTCTGTTTTATTCCAGGTTAGAACTCAATAAAGGCAAAGTGTTGTACCTCCATGAGCAAAAACTTAATCCACTCTAATTAAATTAATACTTTACTAAAGAACTAAATAAAATATTTGGAAGCCATCTTCCAATCAATTTTTAAAAATTTAATTCAATTTGAATGGGTACCTTGGCTTGGGGGGTGGACTTAGACTGAATTATTCATCCTGTCATAATAAATATTAGACATGGGAACAACTTGCTTGGCCTGTGGGGATGAACAAAGAGATTGGACTGCAAATATTGAAGATGAAAAGTAAGAAAAAAGGATAGAAGATAGCATATCTATTTCCTTTTATTGTAATTCCAGCTTCTGATAATGTTAATTTTTAGGGGTAAAGAAAAGAGTAAGCTAAACAATTTCATTTGGAGGATAGTAGATAAGCTAGAGCTGCTGGGTAAGTGAGGTTTTAGTCAATAGTCATTTTCTCAAGAATCAAGAATCCCAATTTGTTTGTGTCTCCTACTTAATTAAGGTAATACAAGGTTATGAAATAAGCTCAGATAAAAAGACGGAAAATGATCAGAGCCAGATAATGTAGAGATTTGTAGGCCATTCAAAGAGCTTTGGCTTTTTCTCTGAAAACAGTGGAAAGCTACTAGAAGGCTCTTAGCAGAGAGGTGACACCTAACCATAAGTGTTCTGCTTATGTTTAAAATGACCATCCCGGGGGTGCACATAGGCGACTCAGTCCATTAAGTGTCTGACTTTGGCTCAGGCCATGATCCCACAGTCCTGGGATGGAGTCTCACTTTTCCCTCTGTCTGCTATTCCTCCTACTTGTGCGCGCTCTCTCTCTTCCTCTCTCTCTCTCAGTATGTCAAATAAATAAATAATTTTAAAAAATAAATAAATATAAATGACCACCCTGACTATGATAATGAGAAAAATAAAGGGTGGGTCTTAGGAGGTTAGTTAAGAAGAGGTTTTTCTTATGATGTAGGCAAGAAGATAATGATGGCTTCAACCACAGAGATGGTGTGGTAAAAAGGCAGATTCTTAATATTTTGAAGTTCTTGTTGACCTAATTTGTTGTTTTATTAGATTCAGGGTATGAAAGGAAGAGAGAAATCAGCATTTTTGGCTCAAATGTCATGACAAACTGATTTATTATATTTGAGCAGGGGAATTCAAATTTGGATTTATTAAATGTGTTATGCATGTCAGATAGCCCAAGAGAAAATGTTGTCTGGGTAGTTGGATATATAAGTCTGAAGTTTAAGAAAGAGGTCTAAGTAAAAGAGACAGTTTGGGAGCAATTAGCATGTAAATGTTATTTAAAGCCCAGTGACTAGATGGGTTCAGTCATGGAGAGAGCATGGGTAGAGAAAAGTGTATAAAGCATGAGCCTGGGCAACTGCCAGGCTTGCCATGCAGGAATGTAAGAATACACAGGAGGCTGTGAGGATGCAGCCAATGGGGAAGAAGCAGAACCAGGACCAAGAAAGGTCCTTGAAGTCAAAGAAAGTAAATGTTTCAAGAAGGAGTGGGAGTAATCGACTGTGACCAACGTTAATGAGAGTTCAAGTAAAATATGAAGTGAAAATTGATCTTCTCATTTAGTCATATTCAGCTGATTGTTGACCTTGATAAGAGTGGTTTCCGTGAAGAAGTAAGGGAGAAATCATGACTGAAGTGGTTTAAGAAAGAACTAGATGAGAGCAATTGGTATTGAGTAGAGACAACTCTTGCAATGAGTTTTTCTGTGACGCAAAAGAGAAAAGAGTAACTAGAGTCAGGATACTTTGGGTAGGGGAATAGCACATTAGGAAACATTAGGCATGCTAGTAACCTATGAGGATGACAGATACAAGAATAAATACAATGCGATATAAAGGGGAATAATTTTTAGGAGCCAAGAGAGTGAACCAGTAATGAAGCTAAGAATCTGGCTTTTCAACAGGAGCATAGACACTGCTCCCAAAGTGACAAGAAGAAAAGCAGAGTAATTTAGATATAATGGAAGTGGTTGATGGGAGGTAATTGCAAATGGAAGTTCTCTTCCATGGCACATATTTTCTCACTAAAATAAGAGGAAAAGTCACTCAGAGGAGACTACAAATTGGAGAGGAAGCAGAAGATTGAAAAGAGAAGGGACCATATGAAGTGACGTAGTGGAAGAAAATATGTAATGAAATTTTTGGTCTATAATATCTGCTCAGACAATAGCATGTAGGAGTTTAAAATGAGAATAATGAACAGTATTGTTATCTTTGTTTTGTTTGCTTTTTTTCTGTTTCTGTGCTATTTGCTGTTTTTGTCTAAAGTTAACTGCCTGGATGCAAGTGAGAGATGTGGAGAGTTGAATTTAGCCAGGTTTGTTATCTTGTCAAGAGAATGGAATGAATGAAGAGATGGACAAGAGATTTGAGGGTATAGGTAAGATAGATTAATTTGTGACTGAAAAAAATCAGTTTATTATTAATATTTGAAAAGTTTCATTGCGATGTCTTTTTCAGAGCAAACCATACAGACATCAAGAATTGAACTTAAAATACTCCCAAGGTGGGGGGGCGCATGAAGATGTCACCAACTAAACCCCAAGAACTGGCCTTTGTTGCTTACCTCCTTATATTCCCTAACCTTTGTCTTACATCTTCCCCTAAGCTCCCCTGTCTGACTTTCCTCTTAACTCAGGCAAAGGAAACCCAAAATCACCCTCCAAGGGATGGTGACTTCCCTGAAAAGCCCTCCCACAGGCACAGAACTTCCAGACATTTTGAACTAAATCTGACTTGTGCCTGTGCAGATGGACCATGAAGTGACCTCTAGAATGACCTATAATTCCCATTACCTCTTTAGAATACTAAAATCTCCAGTCAAGGAGGAGCCTCAGCTTCATTTACATAACATAGAATGCATGCATAGGCATTTTTTTTTTTTAAGGTGCATGTGTGACTTTATGCCTGCCTCTATATCCCATGACAAAATTTCCCTGTCTAAATATTCATCCTAACCCTAAACAAAAGTAACCCATCCATTCACCCTGTCTTGGGGAGTCTCAGCTTTGGAAGCATTCCCTGTGATCTTTTATTTGATGCAACTAAGTTTTCTTTGAGACAACTAAACTTGGTGCAGTTTCTGACTCACCAAAGAGCAAACTCATATTGGTTTGGTTACAAAGAGAGGGCATTAAGATACATTATAAAGTTTCAAAATAATTTACACACATTCTGGTACCTGTAGGATAGGTCCAAAGACTTATAAGTACTAAATATGATCATATAAACACATTTTTGTTTTTGTTTTTGTTTTGTTTTGTTTATTTGACAGAGAGAAATCACAACTAGGCAGAGAGGCAGGCAGAGAGAGAGGAGGAAGCAGGCTCCCCGCGGAGCAGAGAGCCCGATGCGGGGCTCGATCCCAGGACCCTGGGATCATGACCTGAGCCAAAGGCAGAGGCTTTAACCCACTGAGCCACCCAGGCGCCCCATATAAACATGTTTTAAATTGTCATCATGTTTACTATAAAAATCTAAAATAGGGGCGCCTGGGTGGCTCAGTGGGTTAAGCCGCTGCCTTCGGCTCAGGTCATGATCTCGGGGTCCTGGGATCGAGTCCCACATCGGGCTCTCTGCTCAGCAGGGAGCCTGCTTCCCTCTCTCTCTCTCTCTGCCTGCCTCTCTATCTACTTGTGATCTCTCTCTGTCAAATAAATAAAAAATAAAAATCTTTAAAAAAAAAATCTAAAATAGTAAGTTGTATTAAATATAAAAAATACTATATTTAACTGGGGTGCCCGGGTGGCTCAGTGGGTTAAGCCTCTGTTTTTGGCTCAGGTCATGATCTCAGGGTCCTGGGATCGAGCGCCGCATCAGGCTCTCTGCTCCACAGGGAGCCTGCTTCCCCCTCTTTCTGCTTCTCCCCCTGCTTGTGCTCTCTCTGTCTCTCCGTCTCTGTATCTCTCTCAAATGAATAAATTTAAAAAAAATACTATATTTAACTATTTTTAACTGTAACCTTAATTTTAAAACAGAATTATCTTACCCAAGCCTTATAACTATAATATTCCATGTAAAAATTGTACTAATGAGACAAAAATGTCTTAAATTACCTAACTTCAGCGTTTAAAGAGATCTTAGAGACCAGCTGCATTCTCATTTGGCTTCTAGATTTTTGAGATGAAGTAGGACACAAATGAAGTCATATGGCATAATTAAAGCTACATAGGCAGACCAGAGACAAGCCCTTATGTATGCATTGCTCATCTGTGTTCATAACAACAAAATACATAACTAAAACCATTAAGCCCTTCCAACTGACCTTTTTTGGTTAACAAGTATTCTCCTCGAACATGTAAAATTGCTAGATTACACATCACACTCATCTTACTATTGTTCTGGGCAATGTTGAGAAAGGCATTATCACATGGCCAGCATCTTCCTACATGCAGCCATTGTCTAGGAACTCAGGCAAGGGTTCTAAATTCGAAAGGCTAGAGGCCCAGTCCAAGGACAAAGGTATGCTCAGCTTCCAGAGATTTAATGACGTTATGCATAGCTGCAAAATCACTATAGTTAAGAATCAGTGACAACCACTATAAGGAAAAGAGGCAGTCTTTTGAAGGAAAGTTTTGAACAGACTATGAGGGATAATCTACAGGGGCTAAAGTATGTCAGGGTCAGTCCCAAAGGTAAGGGCAGATAACTCCTCACTAGAGAAAAAATTTTGGCTCCTAAAAAACAAGCTTTTGCCCATGGTACTAACTGAAATGAAACTTATAAAGAAGATAATGTCATATTTGAAAATGATAGGTAAAATACATAATGCAGACTAAGTTCCGTTAAGATTATTATTTTATTTTTCCCCCTAATGAGACCTTGAGGAATTCTTCCTGTGGTATACTTCCACTAAGGTCTTTCTACTTCTTTCTTATTCTTTTTTCATCTTGATCAGATTTAGTTCTATTTTATTTCAATTCTTCAAACAAACCAAACTGTCTTCTTTATATCCTAATCACATTATGATACAGTTTAGAAGTGTCTTTGACAGACTTTCAAGTAGCAACAAGAGCATCTGTTCTTGGCAAGAGTGTGACTTGCCTGTACCATCCAGATGTCCTTTTGATCCTACTGTTTCAGCAGGTGTTTCTGGTCAGGCAGATGTCCCCTTGCTGGCTCCCTCCCCCATCTCATGTTCTTTCTGCACTGCTCACAAAAATCCTGCGAGTTCATGAGGACATTCTTCTCAGATGGAGGAGGACCATTTGGTCAACAAGAGATATGAACCAATTCTACCTGGAAACATTCTTCAAATCATTCTATTACTGTCTCCTCATTTCTTCATGATTTATTTTCAGATGTTAGTCACTGCTGGTAATTTATTTGCTGAGCGTTTTCTGTTCCACTTAAAGCTGAGGCTTTAATTTTGATTAATTTGGATCTTGAAGAATAAACATCTCTTTCTTATTATACTTGCCCATATCAAATATGCTCAAATTATGTTCAGAAGGTAGTTATTAAACCTCTTATGAGAACAAAGGCATGCCAACCAGCAAAGTTTCTAGAGAGAATACCCATACAAAAAAGGCATGCTACATTTTTCCCCCAAAACCCTCTTTTATTGAAAGTCCTCAAAACTGAGATTAGCTAGATAATCAAGTAACATTTTAAATGTAGAAAACTCAGACTTTGTTTTTGAAAACAAACACTTAAGTCCATTTTGATGTCTATTCTGAGTTAAGTGATTCCCATGTATACTTTGTCTTGTGAAATGAAGCCTGTAGAAAAAAAAAAAAAATGCACTTCCAGAGGCCTTTGGATACTGTGTAGGAAATAAGAGTTCACACGAATTGAGAACTTAAAGCTGACCTTTCACTGAGAACAGTCCAGCAGAAGGCCTCCTTAAATATACATTCCTGAGAGAGGCAACCCATTGCTCACTAGTTAACTCTTGAGGATATGAACTTTGGTGCATTATTAAAATCCTGCACTTCCTAGCATAGCAGCTGACTTACTGTGGGCTCCCCAACAGTATTTATAAGAAAATTAAAAGCTGTCGGGTTTCCATATAGTACATATTTTTTTAACCTTTTAATCTCATTATATAATTATAGAGTTAACCATTAAACTCTGTTCAAATATAATCTTTCAACAGAACACGAATGTGTTATCTGTACATATGCACATATGTACATGTGTATACACACTGAAATACCACACATATGTGTCACACACAGGTGCCCATACATATCACACCTGGTTTGCTAAGCCAGAAGTTACCTTCACTGCTGCTACTAAGACTTAAACAACAAATGAAAACTGAGCTTTATACAACCAGATAGAGCCGTGGAAACTATCCCACATGTGTGGATGCAGAGGGCACTAAGCCTAATGTAAAAATCTGGTAAAAATCAATCTGTATTGATTTATTCATAATCAGAAGACTATATGTTTTCATGAAACTTTTAAAATAAGCAAAAAACTGCACTGACAAATAATAATTTGCAAATTCTAAAATTCTGAAAGTCTCCCTAATACTTCTTATTTTCCTTATCAAGTATCCACCAAAGCCTCTGTTAAGAAAATATCTGTCAACTGTTGTTGACAGAAGAAGAGAAAAGAGGAACAAAAGAAAGAGAACAAGAAAAAAGAAAAGAAAAATAAGAACAAATTTAACTGAAATGGCATGTGGCATACAGTTAATTTTAGAAATGTCATGTAGTAATACTTTGTTTATCTTGCTCACCTTCTAACAACTTAAACTTAAAATTTAAAACAATTTTCTTTACATAATAAAATTATTTTAAAAATTGGGATTTTTTTCTCTATTACATGCTAGGCTAAAATGCTAAATAATCTTTTCTTCTTGAGAAATACTGGCAATACAAAGGAAATTTTTAATGTGTCCTTATTATAAGTGAATTAGTTCATTTAAGAACAAATTATGGTGCTCTTGAACTTTTTTTTAATTTATAAAATGACGAAGATAAAGTCTCTTTTGTGAGAGATATTATGATTGCTAATTAACAAATGAGCTTAGAACTATGTTTCTTAAATAATAAATTGTCAGTGAATGATAGCTGTCCTCTGCTAAATATTTTAAGGTCAGAATTCTTGGGTGCAATGATGAGAGTTAATTGCATGGCCCTGAGCAGACATTACAATTTCTTTGAGCCTTCCTTTCCTCATCCTTGAAATGGTCATAATAAAAACATGCTTCATATGATTCTTGTGAAGATCAAGTGAGATAAACATGAAAGTCTTTTGAGAATTATAAATCCACATTAAAATGTAGTGGGAGATCAGAAATTAAAATGTGTCTCTACTTCTTAAGATTTCTAATTTATATTATTTCATATCTTTAGAACTGCTTGCAAAAATATTTTGGTATGACAGAAAAATAAAATTCATGGATTCAAACAAGAAAAACAATTATTTATTATCTAAATATCTGTAGGGTATTCAATTATACCCTGCATTCATCCTTACAAATGCTAAAGTGCTTCTTTGATATCAGCTAATGTGAATTTCTACTTAGATAATTATTGTACAGCATCGAGTGGCACTATTTTATTTTTATTTCAGGCATTATTAAAAATAACATATGGTAACAGAAACATTAACTATATATAGAGTACTTTTAGAATTGCTGTTCCCTCGTAACTGATGCTCACTCTTCTCAACTGTTTTTCTTCAGGCTATTAAGTCCAACTCTGTAATGAAATAGCGTCTTAACTAATATGAGGACCTCAGACCTCAGTGCACCATGGTAATTAAGGGGAAAAAAAATCTAACATGTTTAATATGATATTCTCCTCACCTATGAATTTAATAAGAATACTAATTGATATTTTCAATAGCCATTAAAATATGTCTCATTAAGAGCTTATTTAGCTGCTCAGTTCCTAAATGTTCAAAGGCCATTTAAAAAATTAAGGATCATTTGATTTCAGGTAAAAACATAAGTCCAGGGGACACTGAAAATAGTAATCTCTCCAAATACACCATGATTATAAAAATATTAATATTCTAAAACCCACTTTAAAAAATTTAGTGCCAAAGGACTTGCCTAAGTATAGCACTTAACACAGTGTCTCACCATAATCGGCTCTTAGTAAATATTTGTAATTTATTCTTTGACTGAAAAAGCCCTTAATATATCTTGTTTTCCTTATAGGAGCAGCTCTTTAAAATGCAGGTAAAGCACAAATAGATCAAGCAATTTACACCAGCACATTAATTTCTTTCTAGTGAAATCTTCTTTAATCTTTTGTTAAAAAGTGATAAATAGCATTTTAATTGCAGTAGAGAAATCTGTTTAATGCAGATACAGCAAGAAGAGGACAGGGCTTTCTTTAATAGTTCAACTCCAAATGCACACCAAGAGTGGACATGTTATTTACTGGTTCTTCTGAAGCAATGGGGATAGATTTCATACCTTTCTGTAGGCAGCCTGCACATGAATTCACATACGCACATATGCACATATGTACATGTGTATACACACTGAAATACCACACATATGTGTCACACACAGGTGCCCATACATATCACAGCTGGTTTGCTAAGGCAGAAATTACCTAAGCTGCTGCTACTAAGACTTTAACAACAAATGAAAACTGAGCTTTATACAACTAGGTAGAGCCGTGGAAACTATCCCAAATGTATGGATGCAGAGGGCACTAAGTCTAATGTAAAAATCTGGTACATTGGCTACATTGAATGTTAGCAAGATTCTATCATAAATTCAGATATTCTAAAAATATAAACGTATTAGGAATTGAGATGAAAGAAAACTTTGAGAAATGACTAAATAAAGTAGTTCACAGAATCAAAAAACAGAAGACTAGTGATTGTATTTATATTCCAAGTACCACATTATCCTGTTACTCCTAAGAGGAGCCAACTTTGTAAGTATTTTGACAGACCAAATGCTGGGTTTAGCGAGTGAGAAGGTATCTCTGTGTGTACCTAATCTCTGAAAAACAACAATAACAAAAACTAGGGAATGAGTATTAGTAGCCACATTGTTTTACAAATAAGTTGAGACTTTTCAAGATCAGTTAACTTACCTGAAATTACATTACTAGCAAATGACAAAGCTAAACTTTAATATCTATCGGAACTCCAGATTTTGAGCTTGGAACCTATTCCAAATATACCAGGTCTTAAAAGACTACTATTATTTGAGATAAATGTACAAGACACTAGGAAAAATTCTCTAGCTGTTGAAGAACTATGCATAATTATTTCTTAGTATGTAGATCCATTCCTATCTAGAACTATGAGCCTACATGTTGTGTGCAAGAAGATCAAGTGGAGTGAGGAGTAAGCCTCTCCTTTATGTACTGATGTTTTCAACAGTTACAGTTAACACTTTTTTTGAACTTTAAATATTTCATAGCTTGCCTAATTGTCACACTTTTAACATGGGTATGGGTATGTATGGGTAACAGTATTATTCTATCAATAAGATATACTGACTGCCATGTACATGGCTTTGTCTGGTTAATAATCACTATTTTTCCTTTATTTCCCAGCATGAGGCATGCATTCTAGAGGCCAGTCTTATGATCCCTTCTCTTAGATTATATATCTCTTCATACTGAGCTTCCCAAAAGGAAACTAAGAAGTAAAACCAAATATTACCAGAGTAAGTCAGTTATAAACTGAGGCAAGAGCAAATCCTATCAGAAGAAACATTTGGGGTAGAGGTCTAACTGAAGATACTGTAAGAGGTTTGCAAGAAAACATTATTTCCCTCAAATACATTTCTCCCATCCTCATCCTAAATATAAAGCCTAGAGAAAGTTAAGAAGGAGTCAACAGAAATCACTGACATCATCATGCTGATGTTAGAAGTTACTCTATGTAACTTCTACCATGGGGTAGAATAAAAGGATGTGGTTCCTCTTCTTCCAAGATGAATATGAGAAAGTAGTAGCTTAACAGAATTGTTTGTAGCATCAGGAGTAACTAGAAGGATACCTGGTCTCTTACTTTTGGACTCAGTGCTTGTTGAACTGGAAACCTGTAAGTCCACATGGAGCTTCTGCCCGCAGAGTAGAGAAGAGTATGGTGCAAGCGTTCTCATATCACCTGAAGCCATGTCCCCTGAAGTCTGAATTATATGTGAAAACAAGAGCCTTGTGGAGATTTTCATGGAGAGTGTGCTGGGAAAAGCAATATGGTGAACCACCCCCTCTACATGTAACTTTTTTATGAAGGATTGCTAAGAGTATGTAAGAGTCTTCATTAGTGCCTATGACTCATTGTGAGGAGGTTTGGAAGTAACAGGGATAGGAAGATATAGAGAAACCATGCATACTGTCACTCCTCTCTACAAGAGCCCTCGCTGACTTAGAGGACCACGGCAAAGTGCAAAATGAACTTTGGGAAGTGCAAAATGAAATCAGAGAAGATGCTACACCATCAATAATGACTAGTTATATAATATTCCTACTTTCCTTGTCCTCCCACCCATCCCACTCCTTACCCCACAACCAGAGCAGGGGAAAAAAAAGGCTAGGAAGAACGATCCCAGAACAAAACCACTACTCCCTTTACAAGGGGCTCATTAGGAGAGAAAATGAACTCATAAACTGGGCCCATCTTTATTTCAACTCACTACTGCCACATGCTTCAGACATGCTGGGAAAAGGGGAGAAGAAGAAGAGGTTTAAATATGATATGAAATTGTCGTTTTGGACAGGGTTAGACTTTTAATAATGTGGGGTAACTGAAAAAAAAAGCATGAGATCTTAAAAAGTTAATAAGAGAATGAAAAGACATATTTGACAGGGCACAGTTGAATTCAATGATTGGAATAATAAAGCTGATTTATATTTATGTCCCACTGGAGTGAGACTGCTCAATAAATTGATTATGTATTTGAATGAATGAATGTGCAAATCCATGAATAAGTAAATGGCAACACAGAGGGAGACTTTTTTTTTTTATATTAATGTTCTTCAGGATCTCTGTTTTAGAAGTTGCTAGGAAGCAACAGTATGGTAGTTATTATTGTTCTGTGAGCCACACTGCATTAATAAATGCTCTTCTATTCTCTTAACCAGCTGAGTTTGTTTAATTTATCCCAAATTCTCCAAAGGTTTGTGATCCCCAAAGTGGGATCCTAGTAGCAATGATGTATGAGAGCAATTATTTGCCTTAGCATCTCTGCAATAAGGAAAATGATACTTTCACTTGGTAAATGCAATAGAGCACATAAAAATAATTTCACAAGGCTAAAAGATTCTCTAGTTACAACTTAAAAAGCAGTTCTCTAAATAATATAAGATGACATATACAATAGTTATAACCAAGCATGAATTAAAAGCATAAAACTAGGGGCATCTGCCTGGCTGGCTCAGTGGGTTAAAGGGCTGCCTTTGGCTGGAGTCATGATGCTGGGATCCTGGGACTGGGCTCCCTGCTCAGCAAGAAAACTGCTACTCCTCTCTCTGCCCCTCTTCTCATCCTCTGCTCCTGCTCCAGTGCCCGCACACTCTCTCTCTGAAGTAATAAAATCTTAAAAAAAAAAAAATCACAAAGCTATGCAACCCCTTTAGTGTTCTTGCTACACAGTATCATACAATTTAGGAGGAAAGATTGTATGTAGAAATCTCATCCATTTTTTAAGGATAGAAGATGGAATTTCAAAGAGATTAAACTAAATTCCAAGGTTTGGAGCAGGTCCGTATTCTTCCTCCATGTCTTTTTAGCAGTAGTAGAGTCTTATGAATGAGTGAAAGTAGGATAGATACTATTAGTTAGATCTGCAAATCTCATATAACTATGAACATAGCCAAAGAACAAAAGAGAAGATACATTTCTTTCTTTTTTTTTAAAGATTTTATTTATTTAACAGGGAGAGACAAAGCAAGAGAGAGGGAACACAAGCAGGGGAAGTGGGAGAGGGAGAAGCAAGCTTCCCGCAGAACAGAGAGCCTGACGTGGGGCTCAATCCCAGGACTCTGGGATCATGACCTAAGTCGTAGGCAGACGCTTAACCAACTGAGCCACCCAGGTGCCCCAGAAGATACATTTCTTAAACTTATATTTAGACTCTTGAGTTTATATGGTACAAGTCATGTCATGAGCTTGATACTAAAAGGTTTACTGGAAATCAATCCCCAACCACACAATCACTGAGGAACAGAGAAAACTAGGGAGTAAAAGGATTATATCAAGGAGGAACACAATTGTTCTCGTATATTTCTTGCTACCATACCAGCCCACGTGGTGAGCTCTGAAATCCTATCATTCTCGGCTTCTCCTTTTTGCCCAAAACTGTTGCAGATATTGCCAAATAGAATAAAGTATGTGTGGCTGGTAGCTGTTTGCTGGAAAAGCATGAAAAAGGACAAATCAATTTAGGTCTCAATAGTCTAGGAAAATGGAAGGTAATGTATGACCACGATACAGAACATCAGTTCATCCAAAAATGCTTTTATGTTGGTGGGTTATAAATGAGTTCTACCAAGTTGATATAAAATTGATACTGTGTATACTTGAGCCATTTATTTCATTTTTAAAATTTATTTTTCTTTTAGAGTGTATGTGAGGGGAAGGGGGTAAGAGGGAAAAAGAAAAACTAAAGCAAGCTTCACACCTAGCTAAGAGCCCAACTTGGAGCCCAATAGGAAGAGGACCCTGACTTCCATCGACGTCACAACCCTGAGATCAAACCCGAGCCAAAATCAAGACCTGGACCCTTAGCTAACTGAGCCACCCAGGTGCTCCATATGCTTGAGCCATTTAAATGGTTATAGCTACCCTAACTGCTTGTCTTAAAGGATTACTTGAAAACCATTGATGAACATTTAAAAATACATGACTTTTGGGCGCCTGGGTGGCTCAGTGGGTTAAAGCCTCTGCCTTTGGCTCAGGTCATGATCCCAGGATCCTGGGATCGAACCTCACCTCAGACTCTCTGCTTACCAGGGAGCCTGCTTCCTCCTCTCTCTCTGCGTCTCTGCCTATTTGTGATCTCTGTCTGGCAAATAAATAAATAAAATCTTTAAAAAAATAAAAATACATGACTTTTCATATGAACTAGTGGTTATACTAAAGGTATTATTCTTTTCAATTAGGATAAGTTTAAATGCTAACTATATTCTGATCTATTATTGCAAATCTTAGGATAATATTATCATGCTTATCTTATGATAAAGTAAACTAAAGGCAACATTATTTTTTTACCATTTTATTTTATTTTAACCTTTATTAAACAGAATTTTAAGGATATTTTTTAATATTGACTTTTTATGATCTATGCTGAAGTAAATACCAGTAATGGCTGATATTTGAGAGGCTGCCTCATCCATCTCATGCCAAAAATGCAACTCTAAATATCTTTTTAAAAAGGATTATATTACATTATGCACAAACCTGTACATTACGCACAAATTTTAAAGAAACTCTAAGTTCTTTGAAAATCATCCAGGGAAGAGTTACAATCTAACAACAACAACAGTTCTCTTCTTCTTTACAATAATCATTAGAGTAAAAGTAATAAATATAATTGGTTTGCTGTTGATAAGAGAGGGATTATTTAAAAGACTTGTTTTACGCAGTGTCATTTCTTGGCTGTTCTCTCAGTGTGGTTCATCAGACTGGCTTGTCTCACATGTGGCAGGAACAGAATTTAATCTTGGCTTCATTCATAGATTGACTAATTAAATTAGGATATTAAGTTTTCACTAGGAAGCTGGGCCATCACACACACAAACTCGCTCACTCTCACTCTTTCTGAAAGTTCAGAAAAGAGAGAGTAAAATTTTTCCTTAAATGTGTACTTCTTTACTAATAGTTATGTTCTCTTTGCCAAGAGATAGCATTTTTAAAGGGGTAAGTTTATTCAGTTCTTGACAATACAGTTGTCAAAAAAAAAAAAAAAGATAATTGAACTGGAAGCTTTTCTTTTTTTTTTTTTAAATATTTTTTATTTATTTGACAGAGAGAAATCACAACTAGGCAGAGAGGCAGGCAGAGAGAGAGGAGGAAGCAGGCTCCCTGCAGAGCAGAGAGCCTGATGTGGGGCTCGATCCCAGGACTCTGGGATCATGACCTGAGCCGAAGGCAGAGGCTTTAACCCACTGAGCCACCCAGGCGCCCCTGGAAGCTTTTCTTTAGGAGAAAAAAAAAATTTTTTTTTAATAAGAATATTTTCCAATAGCACTGCCCTAAATAAGCAATATATAACAGATGTTTTGTAAACACTATTTTTAAACTGCACAAAATTGCTATTGATTCCTTTTTTCCCCATTCTAGCAAAATCTTTCTTCAAGGGGGTATTTTGATAAGTAAATCATTTTATATCAAGTACATTCAGCACTGACATAGAGGCTGTCAATTCCATTAAGAATTTCCTCGTGTTTCTCATTGTCAGCATAGTATTGTCTCCTTAGTATCTTGCAGTAGTTTAAGAATTATAATGCTTAATGCATTTTGGAACTTAAATGACAGAACTCTTTCGTCCTAGAATGTTAGAAATGTTAGCTCCTAAACAGATTCTTAACTGGTGATTTTCTTCCCTGGGACTCCTTATTCATGACAAAACAGAAACACACACACCCACATGCACACAGAAAAAAAAAAATCAATTAGATAATCACTAATTCTTGACATCTTCAGAATCTGTTAGGCTGACAACCAATTAATGACACTTTTTAAAGGGGATTATTGTAGTAAATGTCCTCTTAATTTGTTATGATCTTTGACAAAAGCCAAATTGGTGGGAAGGGGTGGAGGTAAAGGACTTATTGCAGATAGAGGATACAACTAAGACCAAGATATACTCACAAAATGAAATTTGAAATTCTTAGGAAAACTCTGAAGTATGTCAACCAGGCACTGTTAAGACTGGTGACTTGTGGAACTGCCAATATAATAAAGAAGATATTATATTACAAAGCTATAGTCATCAAAACAGTATGGTCCTGGCATGAAAACAGACACAGAGCTCAATAGGACAGAGTACAGAGCCCAGAAATGAAATGGGACACTATCTTACACCACACTCAAAAATAAATTCAAAATGATTTGAAAACATGAAAGTAAGTAAGTAACAAAGGTAGAAAGCTCCTGGGCATCAGTTTTATCAGTTCTTTTTTTTTGGACCAGTCTCCTCAGGCAAGGGCAATAAAAGCTAAAATAAGCAAATGGGATTAAATCAAACTAAAAAGTTTCTCGCACAGTAGGAAAAAAAATCAACAAAATGAAAAGGCAACATATTGAATGGGAGAAGATATCTGCATATCTCACATCCAAATAAGGGACTAATGTCCAAAATATATAAATAACTTACAAACAATTTAATGTAAAGAAAACAAACAACCCAATTTAAAAAATGAGCAGAGAAGTTGAATAAACATTTTTCCAAAAAGGACACATAGATGGGCAACAGGCACATGAAATGATCCTTAACAGGACTCATCATCAGGGAAATACAAATCAAAACCACAAAGACATATCACTCACACTTGCCAGATTGACTCTTATCAAAAGGACAAGAAATAGCAAGTGTTGGCAAGGACATGGGAAAAAGGGGACATTAGTACAATATTGGTAGGCATATAAATTGTTGCAGCCAATATGGAAAACAGCATGAGTTTCCTCAAAAAATTAAAAATAGAACTATCATACAATCCAGAAATTCCACTTCTGGATATTTATCTAAAGAAAACAAAAGCACCAATTCAAATAGATATATGAACCCCTGGTTTTGTTGAAACATTATTTAAAATTGTCAAGATATGAAGCCGACCCAATCATCCATCGATAGATGAATGAATAAAAAAAGATACGGCATTCACATAAAATGGATATGAACTCATCCATAAAAAATAATGAAATCTTGCCATCTGAGACAGCGTGAATGGACCGAGAGGGCATTAAAATAAATAAAATAAGTCAGACAGAGAAAGACAAATACTGTATGATCTCACTTACATGTGGAATCTAAAAAAATAAATGAACAAAGTAAAACAGAAACAGACTCATGGATATAAGAAACAAACTATTGGTTACCAGAGTGGGAAGGGGGTGCAGGGTCAGGCAAAATAGGTGAAGGGAATTAAATAAATTCCAGTCATAAAATAAGTAAGTCAGGGGGATGTAAAGTACAACATGGAGAATATAGTTATTAATACTGTAATAACACTGTGTGGTGAAAAGTGGTAACTAGCTATAGTATGAAGAACATTTTGTAATGTAGAAAATACTGAATCTCTATGATGCATGTCTGAAACTAATAGGATATTGTATGTCAATCACACTTCAGTTAAAAAAAAATGAAAAGAAAAGGGTCATCAAGCTCTGGCATTTTGCTTTTAAAAACGCCAAATTTTAAAAATGACTTGATTTCAGTTAAATCATTTAAAATGAAGTGAATGGTATAATCTCATCTATTATGCTGCCTCCTAGCTGCTGGATTCAGCCTGCAGATAAGGGTTTATTTGGTCTGTAGTTAATTTTAATGGGTTGTCGCAACTTAAAAATTGAGCAATAGTTTAAAAATCCAAATTTATGTTTCGTCCATAAAATTTCTTGAAACCAAGGATCTGAATTATCTCCAAAGCAACAATCAACTGGAATTGAGGTCTACTTAGCTGCTTTGAAAGATACTACCCAGCTTCAACACATTTCTTCCTTTTCAGTTTATGCTACAGCTGATTGACTTTACTTATTAGCCACATTTGCTGGCTCTTAGCATGATTTTGAGTTTCTGACCCTTCTATTAGCACTAAAATGCATTATCAAGAAATCAATTTATAAAACAAAACCATGATTTGAATCTCTCTAAACCTCAGGATCCTCATCTGTAAAGTGAACATGTAATAATAGCACTACTTTACAAGGACATTAAGATGAATAAATAAGAAATGAATAAAATGACATAGAATGGTGCCTGGATTATAGTAAAAATAATTATAGCAATTATATATTACTATATTACAGTAATTATAATAATTTACAGTATAATAGATTATAATAATATTCAGTAAATAATATATTATTATTAACAATCAGCAGAATGTTAATAGTATTTGAATCATTCACACAGCTGAGATGAAAGTAATCTTCAGTTTTTGTAGGTAATTCATATCCCTGTGGCCTTTCTGACTGTGGGCAGAAATCAAGAGACCTCTTTAGGCTATCTGCATTTCATACATCCAGACAATGTTTGATTTCAATTAATTTAGCTATAGGTTTTTTGATGTTTTGAAGAAGACATATAACACATCACTAGATGCATAAAACATTGTTATTTTTCTTATATATGCATAACTGAAGGTTGCTTTTTAGACTTGGTAAATAACACATTTTCAATACACAGCTGGAAGAAAAGTATAGTGCTACCAAGTACTCATTATATCAGCTTGAAAAATGGCAAACATTCATTTTATTTCACTTAAAAAAATAATCAATTAAAATATTATCTGGGAGTACTAGATTTTCTTTTTTTTTCAAGATTTTATTTATTTAATCAACAGAGAGGTATCACAAGTAGGCAGAGAGGCAGACAGAGAGAGAGGTGGAAGCAGGCTCCCCATCAAGCCGAGAGCCTAACAGGGCTTGATCCCAAGACCCTGGGACCATGACCTGAGCTGAAGGCAGACTCTTAACCCACTGAGCCATCCAGGAGCCCTGGGAGTACTGGATTTTCCGACTATCCCTCAGCAAGCAAGCATTGATACTTAAGTAAACACTAAAAAAGGAATTGCCATTTCTTTTCTCCCATGAAGTCCATGTCCCTAAATATACCTCCTTTAGAACTCATATCAGAACTACAGATAGGGTGGGAGGGTGGAGGGGGAGAATCTCCAATAACCACAAAAAGACATTAAATATTTTCAGATTGAAGTACAAGGTATAAATTTAATATCAAAGGTATTTGAATTATCCAGAAAAGAATATGTTATAATGTAAGTGATAAAGCTTGGTTCAGTCTCATACTTTTTCCATGACTAAATATTAGAATACTACCAAGTTTGAAGATAGATATCTTGTGACTCAAGAATTTTATAAACTGACAAGATGTCCTTCTTGTATGAAGGTCTCAGAAGAAATTATCGACCCAAAAAGATTCTAAAAACGTGCCACCAAATGCAACTATTGAAAGAAAATAGTCCTTGAACAGATGTAGCACTTAAACAAGAGATTAAGTCAAAATTAAGAGATGCAAAATGGAAAAGTTAAATAAAATCTCTAGAAGAATAAATCAGAGCATTAGTAATAAATCTTATATCTAAATAATTCCTCATTTTGTATGTTTTATTTTAGTAATTAGAAATTTAAATTTTAATAATTTGAAAAAAACTATCAAATGAAAAAACAGAACAATACTTTTATAAACACTGAAAAACTAAATAAAACAGGGTTCATATAACAGATACAACACAAAAAAGTGTTAATAAGCAAACAAACAAACAAAAAACCCTATAAGCATAAATAATGATAAAAGTGAAAACATTAGGGGGCCTGGGGGCCTCAGTCTTAAGTGTCTGCCTTCCACTCAGGTCATGATCTCAGGGTCCTGGGATGGAGTCCCTTGTCAGGCTCCCCACTCAGCAGGAAGTCTGCTTCTTGGTCTCCCACTCCCCCTGCTTATGTTCCCTCTCTTGCTGCCTCTCTCTGTCAAATAAATAAATTTTAAAAATCTGGGGAAAAAAAGTGAAAACATTTTTGAAAGCTTCTAAACAAAAGCAAAATCTCACAGATAATTTTACACTTTTCTAAGAGATGAACCCGGAATAAAAGACACATGAAGTTTGAAAATTATAAATATATATAAAATATACTATATATTTATATAATATCTGTGTATAGCATATACACACACAAGTTTACAAAATAAAAAAATAGCTATAGTTGTGTTATTTTTGGGCAAAGAAGAATTAAATATAAAAAATAAATTTAAATGAATGAAGTAGACTCCTTTAGAAGAATGAATGTAGACAGATAAAATCATGTAATATTAAGCTTTATGCTTTTTCCTTCTTTTCCACATTTCTATACCCTTATGAAGTCTTTCAAAGAACCTCTAAGGAATCAAGGAAAAATCAGATTGTTACAGCGGAAATGCAAAGAGTAAGAAAAAGCTCTTCAGTTATTTGAATTCCAAATGGGAATTAATTAAAAATTCCTGGAGATAACTCAAAAGAAAGATTCAAACTTGCCATAACAAAGCACTGAAACATTATAAGGAAAGAAGGAAGACCCTGCAACCTTGCCTCTAGGAGAAGAGATGAGAGTCATTTGGGAGCAGGGGACAGAAAGGGATTACAACTTTGCACAAAAGGCCAGGAGGATCAGATAAAAGATCAGAACTGAGTGGTAGTTGGGGCATCAAAAAGGGAAGAAAAATGAGACTATCTAGAGAAACCCTCACAGGTAATCAAACAAGGAGCTAAGAAAGTTAAAATTCTGTTGTTTGGAAAGGGAGCATTTGGAGTCACATTAAAAATGCAAATAAACACTTTCACCTTTGGTGGTGCCTAAAGGCTTTCCATCAACAGTTGACTGGATATTGCTCAAGTCTAACCCAGTAGGGTGATTAAAGACATTTGGGTGGACATCTTTTTTTTTTTTTTTTTTCAGTGTTCCAAGATTCATTGTTTATGCACCACACCCAGTGTTCCCTGCAATCTTAATAGCACTTAGAAGCCCAAACAGAAGCTCTATGCTACAGTGATATGGAAAGGACAGCTCCAGAGAGGAACTGAAGAATGGGAAAATGACCTACATATATGAAAATAAACGTTCTTGAAACTTTCTGAGCAAAATGTCAAATGCATGTGAAACAGCAAAGGCATAAAACAAAATAGTAGATACACAGGGTAAATTATAAAAATCTCTCTGTTCTTAACAGAACATATATATCACATAAACAAGAGTGTAAAGACATGCGGATTTAGTCTGGGTATGTCTGTATATAAAAATAGAGGATATAAATTATTTTTAAAGTCCTTCTAATTTAATTAAAAAATAAAATAAAATCCTTCTAATTTATTTTAAATCACCATGGAATATTCCAAAAATAACATTGTATTAAGTCACAAATAATGTTCGGGGCACCTGGGTGGCTCAGTGGGTTAAGCCTCTGCCTTCAGCTCAGGTCATGATCTCAGGGTCCTGGGATCGAGCCCCGCATCGGACTCTCTGCTCAGCGGGGAGCCTGCTTCCTCCTCTCTCTGCCTGCCTCTCTGCTTACTCGTGATCTCTCTCTGTCAAATAAATAAATAAATCTTTAAAAAAAAAAAAAAGATGTTTAAGTCACAAATAATGTTCAAAAACTTATATCAAACTAATGCTGGGGAGAAAAAAAATATTCCTTTACTCTTTTAGGTTTTTTCCTGGGGAGCTGTAAATTAAATTGACAAAAGATAGATTAACAAGAGAAAGTGAGCCTTTATTCACATGCATGTGGAAGCACACAAAAGAAGTGGCCCATTAAATGACTAGAGGATTATATACCTAATTTAAGAGGGTAAAGAGAGGAAAAAAGGTATTTATGGTAATAGCAGACAGGCTTTAGGAAAGACAAATTGGGATTTTTTTGCAGAGCCAAATGGATAAGAAAATCTAAGAAAATGTTTGTTATAAAGGTGCTGTAAGGTCCTATTTAGCCAGAACGATTCCATCCGGTTAAACAGTGATTTTGTTGTTTATGCAGTAAAACGTAAACTGACCCTGCCCCCCCCCAATACCCCAGGGAAACTTACTTAAAAGCAAGTCCAGGAAACCAGTAGAATATGGTCAACAGTCCCTGATGACAGAGCCCAAATACAAGGGCAGGTTAGGTCAGGTGGAGGTAACAGAGCCCAAATGCAGGGATGAGTCTGGCCAGGGGGAGACACCTAATCAGTAAAGCACACATACTCTCTCCCTAGCTATCAAGGAGGGTGGGCCCCGCCTTTTGGGTGCCTTTTGGGCGCCAATCCCCCATAGTAGTTCAAATAGCTACTATGGGGTGAATTGTAATTCAATTGGCCACCTGTGTGTGACCTAGCATGACTGCAGCTTTCTCTGTGTGTTACAATCTCATTGGCCACCTGTGTGTGGCCAGACTCAACCACATGGCCTTTGCTCTACAAAAGTTAGTCAGGGAGGGGTCGCCCTCTCTCTAAGAGGCGGCCCTGAACTGTTGGTTTGTTTCTCGATGCTTGGTGTGAAAAAAAGCTTTTGCTTGACTTTCGCTTTGTTTCAGTTTTGTTCCTTTGACCATGGACCCAACAGGTGCAAGTTGTCTTTCCTGGGAAGGGATTTATGATAGTTTTACTCTTGGTCCCCTTACTGGGAGTGAAGTTACTCCAAAGAGAGGATTTATGGCAACCTCATTTCCCAGAAGTCTCTGCATTTACTCAGGTAAGTATAGTTCTGAGAAGGCTATCTTTTTTCATCTATTGAATCTTAATATTTCCAGCTTAAAATAATTCTCATATGTACTCTGTGGTTCCAAGTAGGCCAACCCATTAATAGATAGCCACATTTAGGGATTTTTTATAATAACGACAAATGGTCTTTTAGGTCAAAGATAAGCATCTTTACTCAATATAATAGAATAGTTAGGGAGAAGGGACAGATAGCCATCCAGTGAACTAAAATGGATCCATCCTAGGGATCACTAGGTAACAGACACCACAGCAAACAACAACAACAAAACCCTCATATTTAAGAGATTGCCCTGTCTGACCACAATGCAATAAAACTAAAATCAAAGCAATATATTTAAGGTGTAAATTTATTTTAAATATGAAAATGTTAAAAAGCAAATAAGCATGCAGCAAAAATGATAGAATTAACATAAAGTTACTAAGCTTGTCTAAATTCATAAGAATACAGAATATTATTTTTTTAGATTTTATTTAAAAAAAAATTTTTAATATAATTTCTACCCCCAGTGTAGTTCTCAAATTCACAACCTTGAGATCAAGATTTACATGCTTTACCAACTGAGCTAGCCAGGCACCCCAATAAAGTAATTCTAAAACCCCAATAGAAAAAGACAAAGGTAAGTAGAAAAGGAGATGCAAAAAAACAAATACTATCAGTACTCTTTTTTGCAGATTCCATATTTGTGAACTTGCCTACTTGCTAAAATGTATTTGTAACACAAAATTAATACTCGCAGCGTTTTTTGTAGTCATTTTTAGCGTGATCAAAGCAGCAAAACCTGAAACACACCTTCCCAGATGAGGTTAAAAGAGGCAATGCTCTTCTTTGTTCCTTCCATTCTCATACAGTATACAAATTACTTTTTCATGGTCTTTTTAATACCAAATTTTTTCTCATTTTCCTGTTTTTCTTGGTGATTTTTATTTTTGAAATGGCCCCTAACTATAACACTTAAGTGCTGTCTAGTACTTCTAAGCTCAAGAATGTTGTGATTTGCCTTATGGGAAAAAATGTATATATATATATATGTATATTAACTAAGTTTTGTTCAGGCATGAGTTACAGTGCTGTAACCATGAGTTCAGTATTAATGAATCGACAATTTATATTTAATAAGAAACATAAAATAAGGTTATGTATTGATTGGTTGATAAAAATGTTGTAACCAGAGGCTCTCAAGAACAAAGCCCTGTATTTACCCTAGGAACAATGGCTTAATATTGACTAATTCAGTGGTCACTGCAACTTTACAGAATATAACTACAGAAATAATGAACATCAATGAAAATTCTGATTACTAACCAGGGAAAGCCAAATCTAATAATATTAAACCGCATTTAATTTTTTTAACCTCTCAGATTTGGAAAGATCTTTAAGAAAGAGTACATCTATGCTGAGAAGTGGATGATGAGCCAGTTGTGTAACAGAAATATAAATTGGTACTGCCTTTTGAAAAAGCTAACTGACAACATTCATAAATAGGCTTAAATTTGTCCATATTTATTGACATTGGAATTCCTCAGGAATTGGTACTGGTACTATGTAAATCACTAAATCTGTGGACAGAAACTTCCCTATAATGATGCTACTTAGTGTTACTCCTAAAAGACAGACATATAACATCAAATTTGTAATTTTTTTCAAATTCACATTTAAGTAGAAGCACAACACTGGTCTTTTCAGAAGCAGCAATGAAGAATTGGTGGCAAGGGGAAAATGTCTCTTTCAAAGAGAATAGTGAACCATAGATTTACTGCTTTCAGAGCTAAGTTAAAAAAAAAAAGAAAGAAAAAAGACAGGAAGGAACTAAGGAAGGAAGGAAAGAAAGGAAGGAGGGAGGGAGGAAAAGGGAAAAAAAAAGAAACCATGGCTGTTTCTTAAATAAAGATCCACTAAAAACTTCTTGAATAAACAATGAACAAAAATGAGGGTGAATAGTCCTAAAATAAGAACTCTCATGATATGTTAGGCTAACCCAATATTGAATAAAGATTCTTTTAAATAACAATTGATTAGTTTGGTCCCCTTGAGAATACTTCCAATTCCTTTTCTTAAAGTTTGAATGACTGCTCAAGTCTTAACTAGTCAGCATTTAATTCTATATAAGGTTTGCAGTTCAAGGTTTTGGGTTTGGAGGGCTTTTTTCTTTTTCCTCTTTTCTCTCTCTCTCCTTCTCTCCCATTTATTTATTTATTTATTTATTTGTTATTATTATCTTTTAAAAGTTTTGCTTTTAAAAAAATGCCTTACTGCCAAGGAATACCAACACTGCTACTTCACTTCTAGGGATAGATGCAAGGATGCTAGAAAATATGATATTTAAAATAAAAATGTTTTACATTTAAATTCATGGCAGACAAAATTATTTTATGTTTGTAATGTTAACTTATACTAATTTTATATACAAGAAGCTATTAGATTTCCCCCACTGGAAGTTCCAGGATATTTATGCTGTCATATGTCTTTTCTCAGATACATACACTACAAAATGGTAAGAGTTACTTTTGTGTCATTCAGATGCAGAAATGAGTAATATAAATGCACCGGGTGTAAGTTTAGAGAATACATGCTATTTTAAAGCAGCACAGTCTAGTTCCTGAAATCTTAAAAAGTGATTATTTAACAGATAGTTCTATAGAGCTATTATGAAACATTAAAAAAAATTAAATAAGAAAAAAGGCACTAAAATTATTGTCATGGGATACTCAAAATTAACTACATTGTGTATGTGTGTGTGTAAGAAGACAGGCATATTAATGCCAAGGAAATGTTCTATTCCTAACTAAGGGGGTTATCTCACATCTATGCTTCATTCTGTTAGTTTTTATAGTAATGTATATTCCTTCCTGAACTTGTATCACAAACATAATGGAGATTAAAACCAATGAAGTAAAACTGCAAATTTTATGAGTCTCACATATTTTGAAACAAAATTATGGTTATCATAACCAATAACAATATTCCATATTTTAATATTATTTTTATCTCACAAAAGTATGTAAACTTTCAAGAATTACATTTATTTGAAGCCAAATTTACAATGTTTGCTTTGTGATTCTACCCCACTCTTTCCATATCCCAGACTCTTTTTACCATATAATCTAAGAGTAAGATAAAGATAAGCACACTTACTGGTTTGGCACTGATGTGTCATAGGAATGGACTAAAATTAAAAAAAAAAAAATTAAAAGCAAACAAAACCAGATCATACTGCAGTGCTACTACTAATCTCCTTAGGTTGTGAGCTACTTAGTCTTCCTTGCCCAGGTGATTGGTTTTTCTGTCAACCTAAAACTTCTGATGCTGGCTCAGAAGACAAGGTTCAGTTGTGGAAATCTGATAAAGGTGGTGACTTACTTATTAGCATGAGAAATACTTTCAATCATAAGAAATACTCTCTATCACATACTTAAGCTATCATAGAACACATGTTCTCAAAACAGAGATTATGGTGTTTTGTTTTTTAGCTTGTAGTTCTCCTTCCTAGAAATAACCAGTTATGTTTTCTCATAAAAATTCCCAGAGATTTTCTATGCATTAAAACTGTTTTCTACATGTAAGGTAATTTATAGGATGTGTCCTGAGACCCAACCAGATTTAGAGCTTAATAAATGTAAGATGAAAAAGAAAAAAAAAAATCAGATGAATTATTCTGATGGGGCTCAGAACATAGCACTCTAAAATATGGCATCTTGTCATACTGAATATCTTTTTTTTAAATTTTATTTATTTGACAGAGAGATCACAAGTAGGCAGAGAGGCAGGCAGAGAGAGAAGGGGAAGGAGGCTCCTCACTGAGCGGAGAGCCTGGTGCAGGGCTCCATCCTAGGACCCTGAGATCATGACCTAAGCCGAAGGCAGAAGCTTGACCCACTGAGCCACCCCAGGCGCCCCCATACTGAATATCTTAAGCTGAAAGAATTTGAGAAAACAGCGGAAACAGAAAGGTTTGACAGACTTTTGATCTGTTAATTAAAAAAAAAAAGCTGAAAACAAAACAAAACCCCACAAACCCCAAATGGAGTGATGTGTGCTAATCCCTTGTCACCAAACCAGGGTTTAATACTACCTAACCAGTTGAGGTTTCAGCTTTCCTCAGGAATGTAATCCTAGCCACTCAGTATGGAATTTCCTGGCCCAGTGCTGGTAAAGTAATCCACCTAATGAGACACTAAGGTCCTCCAGGGGAGATAACCTTGCCCCAAATAATCCTTTTTTGTTTCTTTATGGTTTCCTTGCCCTGCCTTCCAACATCTTTCCCTTTCTGTAGCTCTTTGGAGCTCTTTCAGTCCCTAGATGGATGTTGCCCAATTCATGAATTATGGAATAAATGCCACTAGATCCTTAAAATTTCTGAGTTAAATTTTTGTTATATTTAACAGTCTTACCTGTCTCCTCTGAAATAGATCTTAAAACTCCCAAGTGAAAGGTACCCTCTGTTTACCAGGAGGAAGGGCAGTATTCTACTTATCACAGATGGGTAATTTAGGTTGAGAAATCTGTAAACAAACCTTGTTAAACTAACCATTATCTTCCTTGTTTCTTCTTCACCATTTATTGTGCCAAGCCTAAATCCCTCACTCTTTTTAATTCCTCAACAAATGAGTTGATTATTCATGCAAAAGGTATAAAAGCTTTCTGTTCTGGTCACTTCTTTGGGTCTTCATCGTCTTTTGAAGGCTCCCGAGTACATGTTAAAATATATTTACATCCATATGTTTTTCTCCTGTAAGTCTTTGGTAGTTTAATTTTTAGATTCAGTAATGAACCCTAAGAAAGACGATGAAAACCTTTTCCCCCCACTATTACATATCTGTCTAGTAAGGCTTATGTACTAAAAACTTGCTTATTCCTTGTTGAGATATGAGCTTACCTGATGATCTTTCCAGATTTTTTACCCTAATCCCTAAGCCACATTCAAGACTGTAGTGAGGTCAATCTACTTCAATTCTCTGACTTAACTGTTCTACTTTCTAGAATAATTCATATTCATTTTTTCCTAAAATATTTCCTCTTCTTTTTGCCTCTCCTTCCAACTCCTACTCATTATTCAAAACTCAGTTCAGATTACTGCTTCTAGGAAGTTTGACTGACTTCTAAAACATCGTTAGACCAACCTCTCCTAAAACTCTTATTTAATTGCTATTGTTTTAAGTCTGTTTCTCCCATGGGACAATGCCTCTGAAAGGCAGGCAATAGAACCTAGATGCTATGCATCTTTGCATTCCTAGTTCCAAGTACCAAACTATCATAAGAAAGGCTTGAAAACTTTTCTTTCATTAATAAAGAAACTATTGGGGTGCTTGGGAATCTCAGTTAGTTAAACATCTGCCTTCAGCTCTTGTTGTGGTCCCAGAGTCCCGAAATGAAGTCTGGCATCAGGCTCCCTGCTTAGCAGAGAGTCTGCTTATCCCTCTACCCTTCCCCCCTCCTTGTGATCTCTTTCTCTCCCTCTTTTTCTCTCAAGCTCTCTCTGTCTCTCTCAAATAAATAAATAAAATCTTAAAAAATTAAGAAATCATTGATAGCACTACTAACATTGTTTTATTCTAATTGTTTTTCCTTTGATTTTTATTTTAATTAACTTTTTTTTTTTCCACTTCAGGCAGGGTATCATTTTGTACATTCTAAAGGCTATCTTTTACAAGGATCTTCTATATTTATACAACATGATTAAGATTATAAATATGAGGGGCGCCTGGGTGGCTCAGTGGGTTGAGCCGCTGCCTTCGGCTCGGGTTATGATCTCAGGGTCCTGGGATCGAGTCCCACATCGGGCTCTCTGCTCAGCAGGGAGCCTGCTTCCCTCTCTCTCTCTCTGCCTGCCTCTCTGTCTACTTGTGATCTCTCTCTGTCAAATAAATAAATAAAATAAAATAAAAAAAAAAGATTATAAATATGAGTAGCCTTTGCATGAAAGTCAGGTATTCTCAACAAGAATAGCCTATTCAATTATATGAGCTATTCCAATCTCCTTAATGACACTGCTCTTCTTTCTCTTGACACCTAAAATATTTTGCTTATTTTTGGCATTTACTATATCATATATTTTCAGCAAGTGAATTAATGTAGTCTGTCAATCCTGCAATAATGTTAAAATAAAAAATATTCATTTTTTTTCACCAATGACATTTTAAAAATAGCTATTTATAAGAGCAGGTACTGTTGTAGAAGCTGAATATATAGCAGTGAATACTAAATACAAACAAAACAAAACAAAATTCAAAAACCTACCCTTTTACTGCTTAAATTCTAGGAGAAAGTATGTAAGTAAAATATTTAGAATCTTATATGTTCATAACTCTATGAAGAAATATATAGCAGAAAATGAGTTGAAGAACACTAGAGATTCAGTTTTGAATTACATAGTCAGGTAAGACCTTCCCAAGAAATAAATACTCAAGAGGTATGGCAATTTCCCATGTAAAAACCGAGAAACATTCCAGACCTATATTATCTAAGACCCTTAGGTAAATATGTATACTATATATGCAGGGGCAGCAACATCACTATGGGAGCTATGGAGTGGTGTGAAGAAAGGGAGAGCTATGTATGGATCATCAGGTCAGAGACATAAAGAAAAGTAGGATTACATAAGGATTATGTAAAAAGTTTAGCTATTTGGAAGATTTTGCTTTTACTTTGAGAGGTATGTGAAGCCAAGTTCACTGAAGGGAAGTGCTATGATGTAATACATTTTAACAGGATACTAGGTGAGAAACGAAAGAACAAAAACCAAGAAATAAGGGTAGATACTCAAAAGACGTAGCATGTGTCGCAGGCTGGATACTGAAGTGTGGTAGAAATGTTTGTGAAAGTCATAGGAGACAAATCTACATTTTCAGTCCTATCATCCTCTATTAATAGATGCATTAGATAATGATGAGTGGTGGGATAAACATAGTGGGAATACAATACTGACCTTTCTACTCTCACATATTTAGTGTCTAAAAAGAAAGATATGCAAATATGAGTGTAAAATACAACAGTGATGAAGCAAATGAGGGGAATGATTAGTTTAGGGACTGAGGCGACCTTTAGGGATGACCAAAAAAAAAAAAAAAATGGATAAAAGCCCTCAATTATTTAGCATCTCTCTCTCTCTTTTTATATTGTATTTATTTATTTGTCAGAGAGAGCACAAACAGGGGAAGTGGCAGGCAGAGAGAGAAGCAGGCTCCTCACGGAGCAGGGAGCAGATGTGAGACTCAATTCCAGGACCCTGGAACCATGACCCAAGCTGAAGGCAGATGCTTAACCAACTGAGCTACTCAGGTGTCCCAAATTATCATCTACTGACAATTGTTTCAAGGTATTACGTAGGTATACTTATCTATGAAAAATATTTTAATAGAGGCATATCCTATTCCAAGAATACAGAGAAGAAATGTTTCACAGACTAGTTGGACACAGAGTACTTGGACTTTGATAAATGATCAATAAAATTCTGAAAGGCAGAGGTAGGGTGTGGTAGAAGGCTGATGGATGTTCTAAAGTAATTCTTTTTTTTTTTTTGTAAAGATTTTATTTATTTATTTGACAGAGAGAGATCACGAATAGGCAGAGAAGCAGGCAGAGAGAGAGAGAGGAGGAAGCAGGTTCCCTCCTGAGCAGAGAGCCAGATGCGATGCTTGATCCCAGGACCCTGGGATCATGACCTGAGCCGAAGGCAGAGGCTTCAACCCACCGAGTCACCCAGGTGCCCCCTGATAGATGTTCTAAATGTGATTGCATTAAGGGTTTATTCTATATCAAGTTCCTGTTATGGCAGGGATAGAATTCTGATAGATGAGTGACAGAGGTCTTCATCAGTTTGGGCTGCAATAAAAAAAAAAAAATACTATAGACTGGGTGGGTTAAACAATAAATATTTATTTATTCCAGTTTGGGAGGCTGAGAAATCCAAGATCAAGGTGTCAACATATTCAGTGCCTAGAGAGAAACCACTTCCTTCTTCACAGCTGACCATCCTCTCACTATGTCACATAGTGGAGAAAAAAAAAAAAAAAGAAAGAGTGCTGGGCTCTTCATCTCCTTATAAGTACACCCCCCCATTACCTCACCTAAATCTAATTACTTCCCAAGGTCTCCCTTCCACATATCATCACAGTGGGGATTAGGCTTCAATATATGAATTTTTAAGGAACACACAAACTCAGTCAATAGTAATAAAGTTGGATGAAACTTGTGAAAACCTGAAAATAAAATATTAGCCATTTACCATTTTATCTAAGCAATCCAATGGCTACTGAAGATTTTAGTAACAAGATTGACCTGGTTGGAAGGGTTCTAGAATGACCTCTAGCAGAAGTGTGAAGGACAGACTGGGAATGAGTTCAGGAAGGAAACTGGAGGTGTAGGGGTCATTTTGGGGGATATTACTTTAGTTCAGGTCTTTAGGAGTCAGAAAAATAAAACAAAACAAATTATGAGGTCTTAATAAAACCTAGTTTAATAAGTTGGTCAACTACTCTCCTACATTCTGAAATAACATTCTAAAAGAAAATGACTAATAGAATCTATACATATTCTCCATGTTTTGCCTGAATTACTGTATTTGGGAACTAAGACTAACAATTCTGATCACGGCATCAAAATTCAACTTTATTCTAAGTGGAAATAATGCAGAATTTTTTCCTATAAAACATATGTTTAAGAACTAATTCTGTGAATAACAATATGTTTATTTTGACAATGTGATATTAACTGTGATGATTATTTTTTATTCCTAAAGCAAAATAATTGTATGTCACATTCATATATTTCTGTCCTATTACATGACTTATCATTAGCATATTAAAAACTAGCAATTGTGGGGAAGGAGCAAGATGGTGGTGGAGTAGGAGACCTAAATATCATTGGGTCCCAGGACTTCAGCTAGATAGTTATCAAACCATTCTGAACACCTACAAACTCAAAGAGAAGAGCATCAATTCTAGGAACAGAAAAGCAATCACTTTCTGGAAGGTAGAACATGCAGAGAAGTGAATCTGAGGTGATATATGGGAAGATATCCCATGGGGACAGGAGCTTGCTGCCCACAAATGGTAGAGCAGCAGAGCACAAAATCAGAACTTTTAGAAGTGTGCTCCACTAAGGGACATCACTCCAGAGGCTAAGTGAGGAGAAGAGGGGTCCCTTGCAGGGACAGTGTGGTCTCAGGACCCGTGGGGTCAGAAAAAGTCCAGGGATGTCTAAGTGTGGCAGTCCTCCCAGGTATCAGAGCAGGGAAGCTGGTGACAGAGATGGAACTGGGGAGGGGGCTTTCAGCTCAGGGTTACCTTAAACCATGATCTGAGGCATAGATCTGGGAAGGCCCCCTCCTTTCTCCTCCAGGAGGAGCTACACGGGAGCATGCCATGGGATCTGCTGGGTTTGGAGACTCCAAATGGGGCTGTGTACCAGAGATAGAAATGTGTGGTCACAGGTTGGGTAAGCACGGAGTGTGGCTAGAGACCAGGTAGACAGGAGTGACTGACTGCTTTTCTCTGAGGGCTCACTAAGGAGTGGTGCCCGAGCTCTCAGCTTCTAGGGACTAGAGATTGGGAAGCCGCCATTTTCTATCTCATCCTCCATTGCCATATGAAAAGCAATCAGAGAATAAAAGCTCCTGGGAAAACAATACCAAGCAGATTACTAGCCTGGCCCCTGGCAAGGATAGTACAATTCGGCCTCAGACAAAGACATTTGAGAATCACTGCAATATGCCCCTCCCCCAGAAGATCCACAAGAACATCCACCCAAGACCAGATTCACTGATCAATGAGAACTCCAGAACTGGAGGTAGGGGAAAGCAACACATAGAATTCATGGCTTTTCCCCATGATCCTTTAGTCTTTCAAAGTTAATTTTTTTTTAATTTCATTTTTTTCTTATTCTATTTTTTAAAATTTTTTCCTCTTTCTTATTTTAATATTTTTAACTATTTTAACTATTTTATCTTATCAATACCTTCTTTAAAATCTTTTTAAATTTGCATTGTTTAGTCATATTTTATCCCTTCATTTTATTTAACCTTATTTTTAGTATACATATAGTCTTTTTTTTCTTTTAAAATTTTGTGATAAAATTTCTTCTTATAGATCAAAATATACCTTAAATCCAGTGCATAGCTTTGTTCTAGTTTCCAACCTGATCACATTCTTTCCTCTTTTTTTTTCTTTTTTCAACCAACTTCTTATCAATTCCTTTTTTAGAATATTTTTTAATGTTCATCTTTACAGTCATATTCCATCCCATTATCATGTTTACCCGTGTTTTTGTATATATGTATAAGTTTTCGTTCTTTAAAATTTGGGAGGTAGTTTCTTCTAACAGACCAAAATACACCCCAAATCAAATGAAATGTCTGGCTCTGTTCTATTCACCAGTCTGAATTTATATATATATATATATATATATATATATATATATAATATATATATATATATATATTTTTTTTTTTTTTACTTTTTTTCTTTTTTTTTTTTTTTTCTCCTTTCTTCCCCACCCCAGTTCCAATCTCTTCTGATCTGGTTAGCATACATTTTTCTGGAGTTGATGCTACCATTTTAGTATTTTGTTCTCTCATTCATCTATTCTTATCTGGACAAAATGACAAGGCTTGGAAAAGCTCACACACACACAAAAAAAGAACAAGAGGCAGAACCAATGGCTAGGAGCTTAATCAATATGCACATTAGTAATATGTCAGAACTAGAGTTCAGAATGATGATTATCAAGGTGCTAGCTGGGCTTGAAAAAAGCATGGAAGTTATTAGAGAAACCCTTTCTGAGAAATAAAATCCCTTTCTGGAGAAATAAAAGTACAAAAATCTAACCAAGTAGAAATCAAAAAAGCTATTAATGAGGTGCAATAAAAAATGGAGGCTCTTACTGTTAGGACAAATGTGGCAGAAGAGAGAATTAGTGATATAGAAGACCAAATGATGGAGAATAAAGAAACTGAGCAAAAGAGAGACAAACAACTATGGACCATGAGGGGAAAATTAAAAAGATAAGTGATATGAGAAGACAAAAAAATATTAGAATAATTGGGATTCCGGAAAAAGAAGAAGAAAGACAGATGGGCAGAAGGTATATTTGAGGGAATTATTAAAAAATTTTTCTAATTTGGCAAAGGGAACAACCATCAAATCTAGGAGGCACAGAGAACCCCCCCCTCAAAATCAATAAAAATAGGTCCACACCCCATCATCTAATAGTAAAACTTACAAGTCTCACTAACAAAGAGAAAATCCTGAAAGCAGCTTGGGACAAGAAGTCTGTCAATGGTAAGAAATATTAGATTGGCCGCAGACTTATCCACAGAGACCTGTCAGGGCAGAAAGAACTGGCATGATATATTCAGAACACTAAATGAGAAAAATATGCAGCCAAGAATACTACATACAGCTAGGCTGTCATTGAAAATAGGAGAGATAAAAAGTTTCCAGGACAAACAAAAATTAAAAGAATTTGCAAACATCAAACCAGCCCTACAGGAAATATTGAAAGGGGACCTCTAAGCAGTGAGAGAGCCTAAAAGTAGTAGACCAGAAAGAAACAGAGACAATATACAGTAACAGTCACCTTACAGGCAATGCAATGGCACTAAAGTCATATATTTCAATCGTTACCCTGTAGCCATGTAAATGTAAATGGGCTAAAGGCCCCAATAAAGACACAGGAAACCAGAATGGAAACAAGACACATCAAATATGCTGTCTGCAAGAAACTCATTTTAGACCCAAAGAAGCCTCCAGATTTAAAGCGAGGGGGTAGAAAACAATTTACCATGTTAATGGACATCAAAAGAAAGCAGGAGTGGCAATCCTTATGACAGATAAATTAGATTTTAAGCCAAAGATTATAATAAGAGATGAGGATGGACACTATATCATACTTAAAGGGTCTGTTCAACAAGAACATCTAACAATTTTAAATATCTATGCCCCTAACACAGGAGCAGCCAACTATATAAACCAATTAATAACAAAATCAAACGAACACATTGACAATAATACAATAATATTGTATTCACTTCACTGAAATGGACAGATTATCAAAGAAAAAGATCAACGAGGAAATAAAGGCTTTAAATGACACACTAGACCAGTTGGACATCACAGACATATTTAGAAAATTCCATCACAACACAACAGAATACATATTCTCCTCTAGAACACATGTAACATTCTCCAGAAGAGATCACACACCAGGGTCACAAATCTGGTCTTAATTGGTACCAACAGATTGGGATTATTCCCTGCATATTTTCAGACCACATGCTTTGAAACTAGAACTCAACCACAAGAGGAAAGTAGAAAAGAACTCAATTACATGCAGGCTAAAGAGCAACCTACCAAAGAATTAATGGGTCAACCAGGAAATAAAAGAAGAATTTAAAAAATTCACGGAAACAAATAAAAATGAAAAGACAACTGTTCAAAATCTTCAGGACACAACAAAGGTGGTCCCATGAGGAAAGTAGATAGTGATACAAGCCTTTCTCAAGAAACAAGAAAGGTCTCAAGTACACAACATAACCCTACACCAAAAGGAGCTGGAGAAAGAACAGCAAAGAAAGCTTAACACCAGCAGAAGAGAAATAATAAAGATCAGAGGAGAAATCAATAACATAGAAAGCAAAAGAACAGTAGAACAAACCAATGAAACCAAGTGCTAATTCTTTGAAAGAATTAATAAGATTGATAAACCCCTGGCCAGACTTATCACAAAGCAAAGAGAAAGAACCCAAATAAATAAAATCATGAATGAAAGAAGAGAGATCATAACCAACACCAAGCAATTATAAGAACATATTATGAGCAACTATATGCCAACAAATTTGAGAGACTATAAACTACCAAAACTGAAATAGGAAGAAATAGAAAACCTGAACAGATCCATAACCAGTAAGGAGATTGAAGCAGTCATCAAAACCTCCCAAGAAACAAGAGCCCAGGGCCAGGTGGCTTCCCAGGGGAATTCTACCAAGCATTTAAAGAAGAATTAATACCTATTCTCCTGAAACTGTTCCAAAAAATAGAAATGGAAGTAAAACTTCCAAACTCATTTTATGAGGCCAGCATTACCTAGATCCCAAAACCAGATAAAGACCCCAATCAAAAAGAATTACAGACCAATATCCTTGATGAACACAGATGCGAAAATTCTCACCAAAATACTAGCCAATAGGATCCAACAGTACATTAAAAGGATTATTCACTATGACCGAGTGGGATTTATTCCTGGGCTGCAAGGTTGGTTCAACATCTGCAAATCAATCAATGTGATACAGTACATTAATAAAAGAAAGAACAAGAACTATATGATACTCTCAATAGATGATGAAAAAAAATTTGACAAAGTACAACATCCTTTCTTGACCAAAACTCTTCACAGTGTAGGAATCAAGGGGACATACCTCAATATCATAAAAGTCATCTATGAAAAACCCACAGAAAATGTCATTCTTAATGGGGAGGGAAAAACTGAGCGCTTTTCCCCTAAGATTTGGAACAGAGCAGGGATGACTTCTCTCACCACTGCTATTCAACATAGCACTAGAAGTCCTAACCCCAATAAAAAGACAACAAAAAGAAAATAAATGTATCAGAATCAGCAAAGAAGAAGTCAAACTCTTTTTGTGGATGATATGATACTTCATGTGGAAAACCCCAATGACTCCACTCCAAAACTGCTAGAACTCATACAGGAATTCAGTAAAGTGTCAGGATATAAAATCAATGGACAGAAATCAGTTGCATTTCTATACACAAAAAAGACAGAAGAAAGAGAAATTAAGGAGTCGATCCATTTACAGTTGCACCCAAAACAATTAGATATCTAGTAATAATCCTAACCAAAGAGCCAAAGAATCTGTACTCGGAAAACTATAAAGTACTCATGAAAGAAATTGGGGTGCTTGGGTGACTCAGGGGGTTAAGTCTGCCTTCGGTTCAGATCTTGGTCTCAGGGTCCTGGGATTGAGCCCCACATCAGGCTCTCTGCTCAGCAGGGTGTCTGGTTTCCCCTCTTCCTCTGCCTGCCTCTCAGCCTACTTGTGATCTCTGTCTCTGTGTCAAGTAAATAAAATCTTAAAAAAAAAAAAATGAGGAAGACACAAAGAAATGGGAAAATGCTCCATGCTCATGGATTAGAAAACAAATATTGCAAAAATGTCTATGCTACCTAAAGCAATCTACACATTTAATGCAAGCCCTATCAAAATACCATCAATTTTTCTCAAATAAATGAATAAATAATCCTAAAATTTATATGGAACCAGAAAATACTCTGAATAGCCAAAGGAATGTTGGAAAAGGAAACCAAAGTTGACAGCATCACAATTCCAGAATTCAAGCTCTATTACAAAGGTGCAATCATCAAGATAGTTTGGTACTGACACAAAAACAGACACATAGATCAATGGAACAGATAAGAGAGCCCAAAAATGTACCTTCAACTCTGTGGTCGACTATACTTTGACAAAGCCAGAAAGAATGTCCAACGGAAAAAAGATAGTCTCTTCAACAAATGATGTTGGGAAAACTGGACAGCCACGTGCAGAAGAATGAAACTGGACTATTTCCTTATACCACATGCAAAAATAGACTCAAAATGATGAAAGGCCTCAATGTGAGATAGGAATCCATTAAAATCCTGAGGAGAACAAAGGCAGCAACCTCTTCAACCTTAGCTGCAACAACTGCTTCCTAGAAACATTTCCAAAGGCAAAGGAACCAAGGGCAAAAATGAACTATTGGGATGTCATCAAGATTCAAAGCTTTTGCACAGCAAGGGAAACAGTCAACAAAACCAAAAGACAACTGACAGAATGAGAGAAGACATTCGCCAAGTGACATAACAGATAAAGGGCTAGTATCCAAAATCCATAAAGAACTTATCAAATTCAACACCCAAAGAAAAAATAATCTAATCAAGAAGTGGGCAGAGGATATGAACAGACATTTCTGCAAGAAGATATCCAGATGGTTAACAGACACAGGTAAAAGTGCTCCACATCACTCAGTGTCAGGGAAATACAAATCAAAACCACAATGAGATACCACCTCGCACCAGTCAGAATGGCTAAAATTAACAAGTCATAAAATGACAGATGTTGGTGAGGATGTGGAGAAAGGGGAACCCTCCTACACTGTTGGTGGGAATGCAAGCTGGTGCAACCACTCTGGAAAATAGCATGGAGGTTCCTCAAAAAATTGAAATAGAGCTACTGTATGACCTAACAATCGCACTATTGGATATTTATCCTAAAGATACAAATGTTGTGATCCAAAGGGGCACTTGCACCCGATGTTTATAGCAGCAATGTCCACAATAGTCAAACTATGGAAATAACCTAGATGTCCATGAACAGATGAATGGATAAAGAAAAAGTGGTATATATTTACAATGAAATACTATGTAGCCATCAAAAGAAATGAAATCTTGCCATTTGCAATGATGTGGATGGAAACAGAGGGTATCATGCTAAGCGAAATAAGTCAATCAGAGAAAGAGAATTATCATATGATCTCTCTTATATGAGGAATTTGAAAGGCAGGGCCAGGTCATGGGGGGGTAGAGAGGGAAAATATGAAAGAAGATGGGATCGGGAGAGAGACAAATCATAAGAGACTCTTAATCTCTTGAAACAAACTGATGGCAGCTGGGAGTGGGGGTTGGGATAAATTTATACTTATATATAAATTTATATATTTTATATTTATATAATTTGTATTTATATATTTACATATGTGCACTTTATATATAAATTTATATATTTCTATATAAGATAGATAAATGTATCACATTAAATATGGAAATTGAATTAAAATGAGTTTTTACTTTATATTCACAATGAATTGAAACTAATAATCAATGTTTCTTCCTTTTTTAAAATCAATTCTGTTAACATACCTAGACAATTTAGTTCAATTTGATGGGGAAGCTGAATTATCCAGATAATTGCATTATGAGCCTTCTAATTGAATATAATTCTCATCACTTGCTTAAATTTTTAAATTTTAGATAAGATTGCTCCAGTTATTTATTACATGCCTAGGTCCCCACAATTTAATTAATAATTCCACAGGCTCACCATATTCCCAACATCTCCTAAAGAACTTCTACAAGGTCCTAGAGCTCCTTAGAAAGTAGCATGTAAACTGGTATAATCTTCTTTTTCATAGTAGAGTAAATTGAGGCCTGGAAAATTTCCATGATTTCCTCAAGTTACCACAGGGAGGAACAGAACTAGTAACCATGACAATGATTTTTTAATCATAAATTCAGCGATTTTTCTAATATCCCAACTTGACAAAAATAAAATCACTTTGCCCAATAAAGAATGGCAATTTCATACTATATACACACTCTATTTCCATGTTCTTACCATGCATTGATTATTCCCTTGATTGCATATTTTATGAGGTGGTCCATTTTCAATACTGTAAATCATTTTGTTATTCTTTGCTCACTTATATAAGCTTGTTGGCTTATACTTAACATTAAGCTGTCCACTCATGTTTATATCTCTGGTTCATATTTCTAACAGTTTTTATTAAAATTTTCAGTGATCCTTTTTCTAGATTATTACTAAAGAGGACATGCAAAACTAGGAATGATTAAAGTACATTTTCATTTTATTATTGGCCTTTTTTCAGCTATCCCTTTCCCAACTCCAAATCAATATAACTTAAGTAATTTCATCTATTTTATGGACAGAAAGATAAAATGGTCCCTATAGAATAATAATTACACATTTTTTACTTCTTTTTTTTTGTAATTCAAAGGAAACAGATTTTAGATGTGTTTGAAGGAGACAGTTCTTCATATTTTGTGTTACTTTTAGTAGGTTTGTTTTAAAACACTTGTTGTAATGTGATCTTTTAAAAATGTTTTAAAATCAAATCGTATCAGATAGTAAAAGACAGATGGTAAGTAGTTTTAACTTCAAGCAATTTAATAAAGAGTGAGGAAAAGCAAAGAGAATGAGAAAGGAATCACAGAAGAAATGGAGGTTTAAAAATATCACGGTTTGATTTTATCATGAGACTAACATATTAGACTACCTCACTGATTTCTTTCCTCAGGCATATAGTGATCCCTAACTTTACTGTTAAGTTCTGAACATGTGAACACATTTAAAACACCTGAGTATCAGAAGATATCGTTGAAAAGATAAAATTGAAGAAGGGTTATTATATAGTAGGGTTCCAAATAAGATTGAAATAGGCTTATTCCAAATGACAGGAAATATTGGATTTCTGTAGATGTCAGCCTTAGAAATTCAAGCTTCTGGCTTTCAAGATGAATTTCACTGAATTAATTAATTTGCTATGCCATCCCACCAAATAAAGACACAAAAACATAAATAGCTAAATAAATCACAGTTTCTAAAATATACTAGCATTTCTTGAATTAACTAATTTAAAAAGAAGTCTCTAGGTTCTTGTTCAACATATGGATTCCTAGGTTATCTCAGAAGATAATAAGCCAATAGGCTTAAATAGTGCCAAGATAGTATCCTTTTTGATCAAGCTCCCCAAATTACACAAGGGTAAGAAACACTGAGGCAGTGGGCTAGTTCCTGGCATGGGACATGTTCTTGAAATATGTTATTTTTCTCTAAAACAGAATTTGGCTGTCACTACGTTTTGTTTTGTTTGATTCCAGAACTAATTTTTTAAGTTTGAAATCAGTGTAAAGTTGCCCCTTTGGGGTGGGAAAGAGTAGTGCCTGGAAAAGAAGTTGCAGGAAGAGTTTCTTGGGTGCTGAGTCCTGTGAATGTTTTTAACCCTAAAGATCCATTTTCAAATTGTTATCTTCATGTTTTTGAAGTGCATCCACTCCTTTCTTTCTTTCTTTCTTAAATTAACATATAATTATTATTGGTTTCAGGGTGTAGGTCTGTGATTCATCAGTCTTACATAGTACCAAGTGCTCATTATAATATATATCCTCCCTCATGTCCATCAACCAGTTTACACATCTCTCCACCCCACTCCGCTCCAGCAACCCTCAGTTTGTTTCTTATGATTAAGAGTCTCCTATGGTTTATCTCCCTCCTGGTTTCATGTTATTTCATTTTTCCATCTCTTCTGTGATTCTCTGCCTTATTCCTTAAATTCCACATATGAGTGAGATGCTATGATAATTGCCTTTCTCTGTTGACTTATTTCACTTATCATAATATCTTCTAGTTCCACCCATGTCATTGCAAATGTCATTTCTATTTTTTGATGGCTGCATAATATTCGTGTGTGTGTGTGTACATATATATATATATATATATAAAACATCTTCTTTATCCATTCATCTGTCAATGGACATCTGGGCTCTTTTTATACTATGGCTATTGCGGACTGGTTGTCACTATGTTTTAAAGTAAAAATAAGGTTCTGGTTTGAATTACAAAAACAAGTTCAGGGACCCCTGGGTGGCTCAGTCAGTTAAGCATCTGCCTCCGGCTCAGGCCATGATCCCAGTGTCCTGGGATCGAGTCCTCCCCGCTTAGTGGGGAGCCTGCTTCTCCCTCTGCCTACTGCTTCCCCCACTTGTGCTCTCTCTCTCTCTCTTTCTCTGATAAATTAATAAGTAAAATCTTAAGAAAAATAACTTCAGGCTTTTCTTGATGGTATCATTCATAAAATTCTTCCTTTTGTATGCCTTCCTTCCTGCATAGTTACTTGAGTACAGGAACCAGACTATCCTAGTTCAGTGCTCAATTCCCAACACAAAAGTCTAGAACCTGGTGATCCTTGATCAAAACTTTCTGCTAAATGAATGCATTAATTACTAATTAATTACTATGTACAGAAACTGTGTACAAATGGGATTTTTTTAATGCATCCATAAATAAAACTTAAGGATTTGAGGATTCAAATACACTGAATGTGGTTTGTATCAAATATTTTTTTTTCTCCCCGAAAGAGCTGCCAACTATTCCATAGCTAAAGAGGGGAAAATACCCTCTTGATTTTTAGTTTTAGGTAGTTTCGATAATCATATCGCACTGCCAAATAACTATTATCTGTCCTAGATGCACTTCCCCAAAAATCAGATGACTTCTTAGCAGGTATATGAAATGTTTCTTTTCCATGACTGATGCCCTTTTAAACTACCTTGTTAACATAATACATTATTCTTTTTCAAATAGTCAAGAGCTGACCTTTTTTGGTATAGTAATTCACATGTTTGTTAAGTTTTCTCTATATATCTATATAGTCTCTATAAGGACTATAGAATGTAACCAAAGAAATTTTCCTAAATATCTCCTTTCTGAGTGAAGAGATTGAAATAAGTAGCATATTTCACTAATCCAATTCTATGTGCTTAACAAAAATAGTTTAAAAATACACTAAATACAGTGTGGTTCAAACTATCTTTAAAATTTGAAAATATATACTATTGAATTTTTACTCTTATAATAATCCAGTGAGATATTTATTACCTCCATGTAAGAGATGAGGTACCTAAGCATCTCATTTTCTTTTCTCTCTCTCTTTAAAATAAAATTGTGTAATTTCTATATAGGAATTTATAAAGATTGTAAATCCGTTTTTAACAAATTAAGATTAGAAATTTTCAAAAACTCAAGCACAAAACTTTTCCTTAAAGTTCAAAGCAATATTAATAATCACAGTAGAACAATGTCTGTAGGGAATTCTGGAATTTTATATAGATGTAGTTAAAAAAAAAAAGTCTGCCTTCTCAGCAGATATCAAAGATTTCCATATTGCATGCTAACTGCTCTGGCGGTTAATTTGCACTAATCAGCTGGAGACAAAGGGAAAGAAAATTACAGTAACTTGATGAGTTAATTTTGTGTTTTATAGTCATTGTCTTCCTGGGTTGCTAAATGCTCCATCTTTAACATAGTTTTAAGATATTACGGATGCCCTTGTCAAAACCAGGCAACACATTTGTGAACTGTTAAAATCATCTGTAAGTTCTTTCACTCATTTGTTCTAAAAGAGAAACTGGGCCCTCTAAATCGAAAAAGAAAAAGGCAGGCCTGAGGGCTTTTCCAAATCCCGGGAACGGAATCTACCCCTACAGGGTCTTTCTATACATTTTATTTTGAGGTCATTATGTATAATCTTTCAAAACATTTGTTAGATATTCTAGGAGCATTCAATTAAAAATACGATGGCAGACATATTCTCTTTATAAAGTGAGAGAGCAGAGTGTAGATTCACACTGACACTTGAGAGATTATTTCATCCTCTTCCCAAAGGACTGAGTCAAGTATGCCATATCCATGAATATACTCTGTCATAGTCTGAGGATGACTGCATCAAAGTACTTTAATTGCAAAGGAAAAGTAAACTGTCCTGGAGAAATCTAAAGTAATAAATCAAAAAGTAATTTATGCATATCCTGTTAAGATATTAAAGACCCAAGAACACCTTTCAACGTTAAATCCAAAAGACCTTTCATTTTTTTTTTTCAATATAATTTAATACCAGAAAGCCATTAAGTGTCTACTATATAAAAAGTACTGTGCTTACGGAGCAGGGCCTACTGAGATGAATACAATATAGTCTAGGACTAAGGAGGGCCTTACATATCCATTTCAATAAGCAAATGGATATCTATCAGACTGTAGATCCATAATAATCATAACTTTGTTTTATGGAACATAATCACCAGGAAATACTTTTCATGATATGAAGAGGGGGAAAGTTTACTTATTTAAAGCAACAACAGCAACAATAACAACAGCAGAGAGAAAATACTCAATTATTTAGAAGTATGCTCTTAACACTGGCACTTTTCACTTATTACAGTTCTCCATACACTATTAGACTTTCTAGAAAACCAGGCTGTTTAATTCTCTGAAGACCAGTAGATTCCACCACTGAAAATTTTTAAAGAAGTCAATATATGGATTAAAGCAATTTATACCAAATACTGGCTTCTTGTAATCAAACCCTCAATGAAAGAGGTAGATTTTGCTGCTTCTTCTTCTTCTTTTTTTTTTTTTTTTTTCTGTTTTGAGAATCTAATGGAAAAGGCTTTGGGCATGGGACTTTGGTTTGTGCCTTTTGAAAGTGAACTTGATGGCTATACACTACTTATACAGATCTTTGTATTTTTTTTTTTTTTATGTCTGAATTCACTCTGAGTGTCATATCTAGGTTGAAACATGAAATTGACCATATTTGACCATTTTTAACCTACACAAAGGGCATATTTCAACTCAACATTTCCTACCTTGAGTGCCATATGATTATGAAATGATAAATCTTTTATGACATATTTTGTAAACTCTAAAAAGCTATATGGTTTAAATTAAGTAATAAGATGAAACTGGCATAAGTTGTCATAATTATCTAGACGATTTCTGTTGTTTTTACTTTTAACTCTAAAGTTTTATAATTTTATGATTCTAAAGTGGGTTCATCATTTTGCTCTTGTCTCTGAAATGAAGGAAATGTGAAACCAAGACAATCCCTTCTTCAGACAGAGAATAATTGTTTTATTTTACTTTACTCACTCTGCTTCATTAGTCTAGGCCAACCTCTGAGAATCCAGACAGGGCTTCAGAATAAGTAGTTATAATCAGAAAATATCAGATATTAATTAAGGTGCCCCTTAATTAACTTCACATTATAGAGTCCACCATGATTGTACACTGGGATTTTGACCTAGTAGCTTGTAACAAAGAGGGAAATATGATGTTAATTGCTTTATTGGGACTTTTTCAGGATTAGCTTCTGAGTTAAACAAGTTAAATGTTTTAGAGAGCACAAGCCCTTGAAAGAAACAGAGTTGGTTTGGAATCAAATCAAATCAAATCAAATAATGCTGTTTATCAGCTATGAGATATTGGCAAGGTATTAAATCTCGTAAATCTCAGTTTCTTCATCTGTGAAATGGAAACAGGAAGAGTAAAACTTCACAGTTATTGTCAGATTTAAAAGCAATAATCCACAGGGAGTGTTAAACTATGCCTTATTTAGGGGAACCTGAATGGCCTAGTAGGTTAAGCATCAGACTCTTGGTTTCAGTGGAGGCTGTTATCTCAGGGTCCTGAGATAGGTCCTGAGAAGCCCCAGGAAGAGCCCCAGGGTGATCCCAAGGCAGTCTCCATGCTCAGCACAGTCTGCTTAAAACTCTCTTCCTCTCCCTCTGTCCCCACCTCCCCCAATATAAATGAGTAAATATTGAAAAAACAAACAATGCCTTGTTTAAAAGCATCTATAAAGCCTGTTATAAATTGGATTTTTCAAAGATAACATAGACCATATCTAAAGGATTTATAACATCATCCCATCTAAACCTCTGTCTCAGAAAGAATTATATCACTTGACAACTTATAATTAGAATACAGTCAAAGAAAGTAAATACCTTAAAATAACATTTTCTTGCTTTGCCACCAGATGGTGATTGTGTTTTCTTTTTTTTCTTTTTTTTTTTTTAAAGATTTTACTTATTTATTTGACAGAGAGAGATCACAAGTAGATAGAGAGGCAGGCAGAGAGAGAGAGAGGGAAGCAGGCTCCCTGCTGAGCAGAGAGCCCGATGCGGGACTCGATCCCAGGACCCCGAGATCATGACCTGAGCCGAAGGCAGCGCTTAACCCACTGAGCCACCCAGGCGCCCAGTGATTGTGTTTTCTTTAGTAACTTTTAAAGTGCCAGCTTTGTTTTTTTAAAAAAACAGAAATGTTAAATATGCGTATGCAACTGATAGTTCTGTTAACTATTTCAAACGTTTTATCATCTATGTATCTTGTCTCTAGTTAGATTAGTAATAGATATTCTAAACGTTTTTCTTATGTATATGTTTTAAAACGCTCTTCTATAATAGTTTTTAACTATTACTCTTTCTGAATAAGCTCTCTGATATAAACAATTACAACATCTAATGATCAAATTTTGAGTCATGTTTTCTTTGTGAGGTATTCGTATACTTCTGTCTAAATACAATAATTAATCCTTAAAACTACCTTCTTTACAAAAAATAATAGCTTCATTAGCCAATTAAAACATGTTCCAAACCAATAGTTTACTTCCAATTGTTACATATCTTGGAACTAGCAACTAACTACTTTTTCTTATAATTTTCTAGCCTCCTTTTACCTAAACCGTTTTTTGTTCTTCTCTAGTCCCTTCTTAAATCCTTTCATTGGGAGGAAGACCTTCCTTCCTCTGTCTTATAGTTCCTCTAGCTGGACTAAGAATCAAATTTACATGAGACAGATTAACAGCAGAAAATCAAATTTAACGGGTGTATGCACAGAGTGGTGGTGGGGGTGAGGCAATCCACATAGACAAGACATTCCAAAGACAATGAGACAAAGTGAAGTATGAGATAAGAGAAGTAGTAGGACCTGAAGATACAATGGGGAGAAAGCTGACTAGCAAGAAGAGAAAAGGAGATGTTTGGAAAAATAAGATTGTTCTATTTTGCAGATGAGCTCTTTTGCTTAAGGGGCCTCTGTTAATACTTCTCTTCCTGTTGCAGGCTCTCCTTTCCAGGATAAATTTATGCAGTTATGGGGGAGGCAGAGAAACTTCCCTGCATCTGACAGGATTTTTTTGGTTTGTGTGTTTTATTGTTGTTGTTGTTGTTGTTTTCTTTTTTATCTCTTTCAATTCAAAATGGTCTCTATGCCGAAGTGGCACTTTAGGGCAGCCCACCCTGGGCCTCTCACCCCTACATTTTCTTTTCTTTTCTTTTCTTTTTTTTTTTTAAGATTTTATTTATTTATTTATTTGACAGACAGAGATCACAAGTAGGCAGAGAGGCAGGCAGAGAGGAAGGAAGCAGGCTCTCTGCCTGGGATCATGACCTGAGCCGAAGGCAGAGGCTTTAACCCACTGAGCCACCCAGGCGCCCCACCCCTACATTTTCTTATTTGAAATAAAGAAAAAGGAGAGGAAGAAGTTTGAGTAGGAAACAGATACATATCCTAGTTATTTGGCAAATCTCATGTGTCATGTCTCAGTCGGGATTAGTCCTAAAACTAATAGAGTAAATTCTTAGCTCTTTTAAGAAGGAAATGACAAACAAACAAAAAACAAACAAACAAACAAAAACCTTCTTTTTTTAACAGAAAATAACTGGACGAGAGAAAAAGAGGAAGGGAGAGGGAGGGAGGAATGGAGGGGCAGAAGGACAGAGGGATAGAGAAAGCAATTAAAGCACATTTATTCATTAGTTAATTTAGTTTTCCATTTAAAGTCTCGCTTTTTAGAAATGAAACAAAAATTTCATAAAATATGAAATGAAAGCATAAATAGATGTTGGTAGCAAAGAAAGAGCTAAACTGGTCAGTAAGATAATATATAGCTTGGTGATCTCACCCAATTTAAGAACATGTATGTATCGTTCTTGTCTGATTTCTAAGGTCACTGATACCTGTTCATAAATGTCTATTTTACTTGTTTTTTCTCTTTTCCATTCCCTTCCTTCTTTCTCCCTCTGTGCCTGGGATAATTATAATAGCTGGAAGTTCTTCTTCCTCTTCTCCCTTCGGGTATATGAAATCTCAGGTCAATTCTACAACGTCTAACAGTTAACTGGGAAGCACCACATTATCTCACTCAGCTTCTTTGTGTATTTTGTGGTTTTTATATACCAAAATGATATACTGCTCACAAAAGTTGTAGTTGAACGCTTTTAAGAAACTCAAACAAATAGAAGACAGAATATAGTATTTCTCTGTCCTTTAAGGTATCTAGCTTGTTAATTTCTCCTTGTGAAGCTGTTCTATGATATTCCACTTTCCTTTAGTTTTTATACCCAGTTTTATAATTCCAAGACCATCCTTTTCATTGCATTAAAACATTACTTTGTGATAACACTTACCTACTTCTATGCCTTTTAGCTTATCTAATGATCCCAGCTTATCTAATTTTCATATTGTTTAGCCTGGGATGAAGAAACCCTATTACATGATTGAAGAGGTGAAGGGACAAATGAAAAAGACAGGAACAAATACCTGAAAGAACCAATTAAAAGGCACAAAATGTACCTATCAACCTTATATTGAGCTACACTTCTCCATATCTTGCAGGACATTTAAAAACAGCTCTGCTAATTTAATACATAGGGAAAGTGCCCATGTTGTTTCTATTTTTATTGCTAGACACATTTTCAGAAGGGTTGTAGGGAGGGATTGTATACATATATACAGGATTACAAAATCAGTAGTATTTGTTTTCTGCACCACTAATCTTTCACTTCTCCCTTTCTGGGTTCTAAGTCTACTGAGCTGGAAAATCAAAATATATTTGTCATGATCACCAGCTGGGTGCTTGAGAAAATAACAAAATTAGGGATATGGAAAGGAAAAGGGGAAATGATTTTTTAAGAAATAAAATAGCAGTGAAAGAAATATATTTAAATCAAAGTATCTAGAGAATGAGAAAGCATGAAAAACATGTGAATGCCCGGGTGAATAATCTTCCTTGAAGAAAACCCAATTAGCTTAAAAGTTATGAAAAGGAATGAAAATACCTGAACAATTATGTTATAAGCAAATTGCTACACGGACCTCCTCAAACCAGCAGGGTTTGAAGACTAAAGAGTCATGGCTCATTTCTCTTTCCTCTTCCTTGAAAATGTTATGTATTGAGACTAGGACATAAGCACAGTTACAGCAGTGCATAGATGGTTAACAAGGAGAGGTGAGCCTATGCATGGGAAGGTTATTCTAGAAGCTTGAAATATCTAGATGGAAAAAAAACACAGAAGGAGAAGGAAGGAAGTGCACTTCAAAACTCATGGCTTATATTGCTGGTCATTATTTTGTTCTTGGCTTAGGTCTTCTTTTTGTGGACATTCTTTTATTCTGAAGCCAGAATTGTGCTTTAACTTATCTATTACTTTCTCCACTGATTTGTGCTTGCACAATGAGGACATACACTTTTTTTTTTCCTGATTTCTAACTATGAACTGGCTCCTGTGTAACAACCCAGGGATACTGTGTCCTGCACTGATATTGTGTCTAGTACATAGGATATACCTAATAAATAAGAGAACCCCATTCCATGTATGTGAAGGAAAAAAAAAATAGAACAGTGAAGCTAGTTGAATACTGATGTATATATAGAAATGTTCTCTATGAACTTTATCACTGTTTAGGTCAGGAATCTCTATAAGAAGATCAAGTTTCACAAACCTAGGCTCTAAGCCGGTAAGATTCTGCCCATACCTTTTTTCGGACCCTATCTGAATCCAGGAAAACCCTCTACTAAGCATTTAAAATGCAATGTCTGTCATCAATAAAATTCTTGGCACTTTCAGCCTCCGCACATTCATTTCAGCATTTTCATTCTGCCTGAAACCTGATTCTCCCTTGAGGACAGTGCCTTGAGGACACTCCCCTGAGCTTTTCCAACTGATAGCTGTTTTCTATTCACACCCTTCTTCTCCTGCTTACTATTTGAGTCTGGAGGTTTTGAAGCTCACTGCATTTTCCAGGTAATTTTCCCTTTTCCATCCCTGAAAGCACCTGCCCTTTGATCCTGGGTCCTCTGATGACATTATTCATTTACTCATTGTGTTTCTTTCCTGACTCAGGTCAGGAATGTCCTTGAAATTTCTTATTCCATCCTTACCAGTTGTCCAAAGTAACTCCTGCTTAATGCTTTATGATTTTAACACAAATGAAGATGATTTTTCCAATATGCTAAGCTCTTGGATCCTTGGCTTTTTCTCCTCAAATTATCATGTTCTCCCTCATACCTCAGTCAGCCACACTCATGATTATAGTCTAAACTTGCCATTACCAAAATATGTAATTTCTCTACACTTTTAATTTCCAGTATCCCATTCCTTGAATAGAATTTCTCATCCTTCCACCTCACTTACTTTAGTACCTTACCCCACAAGCCTTTAACCCTTTAGATCATTAATCCATTTTCAGCTGTCCTGCCCTTACCTCCCCTGTGTCCTTTCTTCCTTTTATAACCAGTTTAAATCCTATGACAATCATTTATTTAATCCACTGAATACACCCTCAACTTCTGTTTCTGTTTGTGTTTCAGTAGTGCAACTCTATACCTGTACCCACACAGGTGAATATGGTTGGAAGGAAAAAAAAAAAAAACCCTCCAAAATCATGCTAAATAGTACAGGCTAGCAAAATATGCCACTCCAAATTATGCCACTTTGGCATAAGGTTATTTTGAGCTGAAGCCTATTAAGAATAAATAGAAACAAGGAAATTTCTCTGCCTTCTTCCTGTTTGCCTAGAACCTGGAGCTAAATTTGCAAAGGTGTCTACCTGCCCTTCTCTACTGGGAAGGACAAAATTTAATCCCAGGAGACTTTAGAACTTTATCAGCCCTGGGAGAGATGGCACCAGAGGACTCTACATAACAAACTTTACTAACTAGCTCTTATCTTGTATTAGTTACCATATATTTGCCTTCCTACAATATGCTGCCTCTGAGACTCAAGGTCTTTTACTTTGTCTTATCACTTCCCTAAAAATGCATTGTTTTATTGCTAAAATGTTATATAAGCCCCAGTTGTTGTTGTTTTTAACTAATTAATATATTTGACAGAGAGAGCACAAGCAGGGGTGGTGGCAGGCAGGCAGAGAGGGAGAAGCAGGCTTCCCACTGAGGAGGGAGTCTGACGTGGGGCTCGATCCCAGGACCCTGGGATCATGACCTGACCCATAGGCAGATGCTTAACTGACTGAACCACCCAGGCACACCGCAACCCCAGCTTTTAACCAACCTGCAGTTATTCGTCACTGAGTTCCTCTCATGTGTATATGAGACATACACGTTAATAAACTTCTGTTTTTCTGTTGTTAATCTGTCTTTTGTCATAGAGCCCCAAACACCTTTAAGGGTAGACGGAAAAAGTATTTTTTTTCCTTCCTAATAGTCTCATTTTTACATCTATGATCATAATCTCAGGAACGACAGCAATTATATTTCTTTGGTTACTTTCTCCTACTTGTGCAGATCAGTGCTATTTAAAACATCGCCCCTGGCCTATAGACAGCACATGAAAGATTTGCTAACCGAGTATAAGATACGTACTAGAGTTAAAAGAAAACATTTGGGATATTTTGTAGCAATTTGGTCATCAACTAGACCCCCAAGACCTGACCTTTATTGCCCACCTGCTTGTACTCCCTGAACTTTGTCCCACATTTTTCCTTACACTGTTTTTTCTAGTTTATCTCCTACTCAGGAAGATGGAAAGCAAAATTGCCCCTCTCCCTTCAAGTGATAACAAATTGCCTTGACAGACCTTCAGTTAGAGCAGACCACCCAGACCAGTTGGAGCTTAACCCCTGACTGATGCCTGCCCAGAACGACCACGGAGTGACCACTGGAAGAACGGATGAACACCTTTACCTCATTATAAAACTAAAATCTAAGCCCAAGGAGGAATGCTAGCCTCATTTACATAATATACAATATACATATAAACATGTTTCCTTAAGGCACATGCATGACCATATGTCCACCTCTACATACTATGAAAAGGCTTCTCTATCTAAATATTCACCCTAACCCTAAATGAAAGGATTCCCTTACTCCAGGAGTCATGGCTTCGGAAGCCATTCCCTGTGATCTCATTTGCTGCAAATAAAATTTTCTTTGTACGACCACTCAACCTAGTGTAGTTTCTGATTCATCAAGGAGTGAACTCACATCAATTTGGTTACAATTTGACAGTAATTTTATGTCTGATTAATATTTTTAATTGGATTTGTATTTAATATCTATTTATGTTTTAATTTTTTGAATAATTTTATTGTAGTTTTCAAAAGTATGTCACCATGTATTAGAAATCAAAACAAACAAAAAAAGAATCTAGTCCTCCATCACAGGTAATTTGAGATATATTACCTCAGATTTCTATTTGATACCCCTCTGTCTCAAACCTCTATTGTTTCACTTCCTATACTTGCTCCCAGTTTCTTATTTTGCAAAGTAAATAGAAGCAATTTGAAGTAGATTTCTACCACCACCAGATCTACTCATCTACCTGTATCTATATTCACAGTTTACTTTTGTGTTACGATGCTTGAACTATCTGTCACTGGGAGAGTACAACTCCCCCATTGTGTACAGGAACCTCTATCTTCTGGTCTGCTCTCTGACATGGTGCCAGCAGGACCTCTATTTCTTGCCTATATCATTTTGAATCATCACACGTCACAGGATTTTTCCTAGCAATGTGTCCATATATCACTATTTCTTCACTTTAAAAAAAAATAGTAGGTTCTCAGGGCGCCTGGGTGGCTCAGTGGGTTAAGCCGCTGCCTTCGGCTCAGGTCATGATCTCAGGGTCCTGGGATCAAGTCCCGTATTGGTCTCTCTGCTCAGCAGGGAGCCTGCTTCCCTCTCTCTCTCTCTGCCTGCCTCTCTGTCTACTTGTGATCTCTCTCTGTCAAATAAATAAATAAAATCTTTAAAAAAAAATAGTAGGTTCTCTTTTTTCCATTTTTTTCCAGCTTACACTATTTCTCTCCTTTCTTCTCCTTCCCTATTATGGCAATAACCCACAAAATACTTATTTGAATTTATTGTCAACAATTTCCTTCCTCTCACTCATTCTTTCTTGAAGTCATTCCATTCATGCTCTACCTAATCTGTTCCCCAAATTTATGTTACTGATCTCAGTCTTTTCTCTCCCTCATTTACTCAACACTAGACATACTGTTCTGCCCAGGCACGCTGTTCCTCAAACATGCCAACTTTCTCCTGGTTTCAGAACCTTAGATTTACTTCCTGGTCTTGGCTGTTTTTGATAGCTGCATTGTTAGCTCCTTCTTTTCCTTCAGTTCTTAACTCAGAGATCACTTTGTTATTGAGGGCCTTACTTAAACCTACAGCAGCCCTTCAAACACACTCTATCCCCCTATACAAAATTATTTTTCCTATAACAATCATCACTTTATTTCATATTATATAATTACTGTTTCTGTCACTGCTACTGTTGCTATTGTTCGGTGGGTGTTACTATTATTATCATCATCACAGTCATTATCATTATCTGCATCCTCTCCTTTCAGAATGTAAAGTCCGTAAGGCAAGAAATTGTTATTTGTTGTATTCATTGCACATACACAGCAGCTATTTGAGGGAAAAAATTACGAAGCAAAACAGGACTATAAGCAAAACAGGCCTATAAAGATGCTTTAACAAAATACAATAGCCAACATTATATATTGATGAACAAAATCAACTTCTATTAAAATCAGGAATTAAACAAGGATGCCTGTTACCACTACAAAAACAACAATGTTCTATTATTTCTAATTACTTCAGTAAGTGCCTAAAAGTATAAATATTGAAAAAGAAGACATAAAAATATGTTTATATGCAATCATAAAAGGATACTTGAATTAATAGATGATTCAGTAAGATGCTTGAGAACATGATAAATTTACAAAGTCTATACTTTTCCTACACATTAAAGTAATTGGAAACAGAAGTGAAGAGTGTCTCAAACACCAATAGTATCTCAACTATAAGAAAGAATAGATGAAGAACAAAGCAAGCCACAAATACATACACGTACACACACAATTCCCACAGTTTCATTGAGTAGCTTGAAATAACCCCTGAATAAATGGAGAAACAATCATGGGGAAGAAAAACAATAACAAGGTGTTATTGTTAAAAGTGAATTGTTTCACAAATTAATAGACATATTTAATGCAACTCCAAAAAAGATCACTAGTTGGATTTGATTGAATACTACTTTTTATAGGTCAGAATGACAAATAGATAAGTAGGAAATTATAAAGATCTTTTGAAAAGTTTACTGAGGAAGAATTTTTAAAGCTAGATATTAAAGCTTACTGTGAGGCCCATATTCATAACTGTACAATGGAAACACTCATATTAAAGATAAAAGATGTCTACTATCATTACTGTTATTTAACATTTTTGAGGTGGTAAACGCTAATGCAATTTAAAAAGAGAACAAAATGATAGTCATAGCACTGGCTATAAATCTGTAAAATTATAATTTTTTCATTTATTTTCAATTATTTTATATTTAGATAATCCAAGAGACTCTAAAAACTTTTAAAAATAAGATAATTCAAAAAAGAAAGCAGGCACAAAGTTAATCTACTAAAGGCAATATCCTTCCAATATACAAATAATAAAAAGTTAGAAAATTTACTATGTAATAACAGGAAAATGATAAAATGTTTTTTTAAGAGGGGGAGAAAGCTGATTCTGAAGTTCATACAGTTGCTTTCTCTCTCTTCCAGCCATTCAAGATGCCAAAAGGAAAGAAGGCTATGGAGAAGAAGACGGCCATGGCTCCTGATGTTGTCAAGAAGCAAGAGGCCAAGAAGGAGGCCAGTCCCTTGTTTGAGAAAAGGCCCAAGAATTTTGGCATAGGAGAGGACATTCAGCCTAAGAAGGACCTCACCAGATTTGTCAAATGGCTTGCTATCTGGCTGCAGTGGCAAAGAGCTATTTTCTCTGTACACATCTACAAGTGCCTCCCATAATAAACCAGTTCACCCAGGTCTTGGATTGCCAAACAGCTACTCAAGTGCTTAAGCTGGCCCACAAACATGGACCAGAGACCAAGCAAGAGAAAAAGCAGAGATTGTTGCCCCAGGTTAAGAAGAAAGCTTCTGGCAAAGGGCATGTCCCCACTAAGAGGGTACCTGTCTTTTGAGCTGGGGTTAGTTAATACTGTTACCACCCTGGTGGAAAACAAGAAAGCTCAGGTGGTAGTGATTGCACATGATGCGGATCCCCTTAAGCTGATTGTCTTCCTGCATGTTCTGTGTCTTAAGGTGATGGTTCCCTGCTGCATTATCAATGGGAAGGCCAAGCCGGGGTGTCTGGTCCCCAGGAAGTCCTGCGCTGTGTCATCTTTACACAGTTCAACCTGGAAGACAAAAAAGCTCTGGCCAGCTGATAGAAGCTATCAGGACCAGTTGTAATGACAGATATGATGAGATCCATTGTCACTGGGGAGGCAACAACCTGGGTCCAAAGTTGGCGGCTCACCTTGCCAAGCTGGAAAAGGCAAAGGCTAAGGAACTGGCCACCAAACTGGGCTAAGTGTGAGCTGTTGAATTTTCTGTACATAAATGTAATAAAAAATTCTCTTCAAAAAAAATAAATAAATAAAGTTCATCTGGTTAAATAAACAAGCTATAATCAACAAAGATATTCCATAAACATTTTGGGAAAAGATGACAGAATTATTATGCACTAGACCTAATAGTTTTTAATATTTATTTTAAAGCTATAGTGATAAAAGGAAATGGATACAGAATTTAATGATACAGAATGATCTATTAAAGTACTAGAAAAAGATGGAATAATTTAAAAAATAAAAACATTGTCATCAAGAGGCTTTATTTTTATTTTGAAACTAACTAGAAAGGCCATTTTTTAAATAAATTCAAGAACTTAAAAAACAAATTTAGAAGAAAAAAAAATCACAATTAACAGCCAAATGCCTGAGAAATAGTTACAACTCATACAACATATACCCATTTATTTAACACTTTAATAGAACAAATTAACAAACACAACAGTAGAAAAATGGGCAAATGTCAGTGATTGTTAAACTTATGAAAGGTTGTTTACTTTTTTAATCACGAACAGAATGTAAATAAAAATTATATTTAATACTATTTACACTTAGCAGATTAATAAGATCACAGTTATTTACACAGAGATCTGACATGAGTATAGGTAAACAAATACTCCCATGCAATGTTTTTAAAGTGTTAATTATTCCAACCTCTACAGAGAACTATTTGGCAATGTATATTAAATTTAAAAAGTGAATAAATTTTATGTCACTATTCCCACATCTGAGAAATTATCCATTTACAGTTGCATCACAATTAATAAAATATCTAGGAACAAAATTAACCAAAGAGGTGAAAGACTTGTGCTCTGAAAACTATAAGATGTTGATAAAAGAGACTGAAGATGACACAAACAAATGGAAAGAGGTAGCATGTTCATGGACTGAAAGAATTAATAATGTTAAAATGTTCATACTACATAAATAATTCTATAGATTCAATGCAATTCCTAATAGTATTTTTCACAGACCTGTAACAAATAATCATCAAAATTGTAGGAAACCACAACAGACCTCAAATAGCCGAAGCAATCTTGAGAAAGAACAAAATTGGAGGTATCACAGTCCCAGACTTCAAGATATATTACAAAGCTATAGTAATCAAAATAGCAGGATAGAGAGCCTAGAAATAAATTCATGCTTATATGGTGAATCAATTTTCAATAAAGGAGACAAGAATATCCAATAAGGAAGAGATTGTTTTTTTCAATAAATGTTGTTGAGAAAACTACACAACTACACCTAAAAGAATTAAACTGTACCACTTTTTACATACAAAAAAACTCAAAAGGGACTAAGAGACCTAAATATGAAACTGAAACCACAAAACTCCTAAAAAACAAGACAAAACAAAAACAAACCAGGCAGTAATCTTTTGGATATTAGCCTTAGCAATATATTTATAGATGTGTCTTTTTAGGCAAAAGGAACAAAAACTAAAATAAACTATTGGGACAATATCAAAGTAAAAACTTTTGGCACAGCAAAGGAAACCAGCAACAAAACAAAAAGGCAACCCACTTAATGGGGGAATATATTTGCAAATAATATATCCCATACAATATCCATACATTAATATTCCAAATATGTAAAGGACTTATACAACCCTACACCCCCCAAAAAATAATAATAAACTGGTTAAAAATGGGCAGGGATCCCAAGTGGGTACCCCAACTGGCTCAGTTGATTGAGCATACAATTCTTGATTTGACTTAAGTCATGATCTCAGCATTGTGGGATCAAGCCTTGCATCAAGCACCTTGCTCAGTGGGGATTCTGTTTGGGGTTCTCGTCCTCTCCTTATGCCCCTCCCTCTGCTCAATCTCTCTCTCCCTCACATGAATAAATAATTCATTAGAGAAAAATGGGCAGAGGACCTGAGTAAACCTTTTTCCAAAGAAGACATACAGATGGCCAACACAACAAAAATGTTCCATATCACTAACCATCAAAAGCAAATCAAAAGTATAATGAAATATCACCTCACACCTGTCATATAGGCTAAAATCATAAGGAGAAGAAATAACAAGTTTTGGTGAGGATGTGGTAAAAAGGAAAACCTGTGTACTGTTGGAAGAAAGGCAAATCGGTGCAGCCACTATGGAAAACAGTATGGAGGTTCCTCAAAAAATTAAAAATAGAATACCCTATGATCTTAATTGCTCTACTGGGTATTTACCTAAAAATGAAAACACTAATTCAAAAAGATATATACACCCCTCTGTTTGTTGTAGCATTATTTGCAATAGCCAAGATATGGAACCAACCTAAGTATCATCTATAGGTGAATGAATAAAGAAGATGTGAGGGGTGTGTGTGTGTGTGTGTGTGTGTGTGTGTATACATACATACATAATATTAACCAGTCATAAAAATGAATGAAATCTTGCCATCTGTGATAACATGGATGGACCTAAAGGATATTATGCTAAATGAAATACAAAAATATGTCAGACAGAGAAAGACAAATACCATTGAATTTCACTCATTTGTGTAATCTAAATAAAATAAAATAAACAAAATAACTAAAAGCCAAACAGACTCCCAAACATAGAGAACAAACTGGTGTCTGCCAGAGGGGAGCTAGGTTGAAGGAAAGGTATTAAGAGGTACTTCCAGTTATAAGAAAAATAAGTCATGAAGATGAAAAGTACAGCATGGGGAATATAGTCAATAATATTGTAATAGTGTTGTATGGTGGCAAACGGTGACAATATTTATGGTGATGAGCACTGAATGATGTGTAGAACTATGTTGTACACCTGAAATTAACATAGCATTGTATGTCAACTACACTTTGTTAATTAAAAAACAAAACAGACTGAAGACCTCCAATAAATTAATCAATAATGATTCTATGTTGAATAACAAAATTACTCCACATATTCTATGAGGCAAAAAATGCACTCTGATGTGATCTTACACCAATAATCATTTTCAACAGCATGCCTTTATGATTAAAGTTACCTGTTTTTGCAGTTATCACTTTATATCAACTTCAAACCTGAGAATGTATACCCAGAGTAAAGTGATACATGAAGGTCCCTGATGCCACGGGAAAAATGCAAAAAGGTCTTGGGATAGATAATCCACATTTCAAATTATTCTCCCCAGAATCTCGTTCAGGCTATTTCCAAATTAAATGTATTTAACAATAGCAGCAATTTTTATGGCTACCTGTAATATTTCTCTCCTCACAATACTACATGTTTTTTTGATATATTGGTATCATCTGTTTTAATTTTCCCTCCTGTACAAAAACCCAGTTAAGGAAATATTCTAGCAAGAAGATTCAAACAACATTCAAAAGATGATGAGAGGGGCGCCTGGGTGGCTCAGTGGATTAAGCTGCTGCCTTCGGCTCAGGTCATGATCTCAGGGTCCTCGGATCGAGCCCCGCATCGGGCTCTCTGCTCCGCAGGGAGCCTGCTTTCTCCTCTCTCTCTGCCTGCCTCTCTGCCTACTTGTGAGCTCTCTGTCAAATAAATAAATAAAATCTTTTAAAAAAAAAAAGATGATGAGATCTGGAGATTCATTAGATGTGTAACATTAGGTAAATTTTCCATCTATTCAATTTTCCTATTTCTTTTACTGTAAAATGAGCATAGTACCTACCTCATAGGATTATTTTGAAGATTATAAGGAGCAATGTTTTTAAAGCAGGTAGAACTCTGTCTGGTTCATAATAAATATACCATAAATACCCAATTATACTTTTTTCTTACTGTGTAAATGCTCACTCCAAAGACATTGATAACTTATTATTCACTGCCTTAGCACCATAACAGATATGTAATATGCCCTTTTTATATGTGTATTGCATTCATGGTTAATGAGTGAATAGATGGATAATTTTACCAATACCCAGTGGTTTTAACTACTCACAGTTTGACTGTTTTTAAAACCTCAAATTCAGATACTTTTTCTAAAATCGAGTTCATATTCCTAACTGCCTACTAGGCGATTTTATCTAGATGTCTCTAATACCTCAAGCTCAATAATTTATAATGGAGTGCATAATGTCCTCCCAAACACACACACACACACACACACACACACACACACACACACACCCCAGAGAGAAACATTAAAATTTTTTTACTGTTATTTCCTATTTCAGTGATTACACCACAATCCAGTGAATCACCCAGACAAGAAACAAGAAAGTCATCCTCTTATCCCTTTCCCTGTCCATCCAATACACAGTAGTGATCTTGTCCTGCTGGTTCTGCTAACTTAATACTGTTCAAGCTATCCTCCTCTTCTCATCTACACTAGCTTCCCCAGTGTAGTGGGAATGAAGCCTCAGTTGGAATGAAGCCAGAGATTACAGCCAGATTTCCCTACTTCAAGTTTTTACTATTAGAAACCATTTTTTTAAGATTTTATTTATTTATTTGACAGAGAGAGGGAAAGAGAGAGAGAGAGAGAGAACACAAGCAGGGGAGTAGGAGGGGGAAAAGCAGGCTCTCCGCTGAGCAGGGAGCCTGATGAGGGACTCGATTCCAGGACCCTGAGATCATGACCTGAGCCAAAGGCAGACGCTTAACAATTAAGCCACCCAGAAACCATTATTCATGTTCAATCAAAATCATCTTTGAAAATGAAATACAACTATATAGCTTTCATTCAAAGTCTTTGAGGGGTACCTGGATGGCTCAGTAGCTGAAGCATCTGACTCTTGGTTTTAGCTCAGGTTGTCATCTCAAAGTCATGAAATCCAGCCCTGAGTCCAGCACCAGGCTTGGCACGGAGTCTTCTTGAGATTATTTCTCCCTCCCTTCCCGTCTTGCTCCTCCCCATCCCATTCTCTCTCTCTCAAATAAATAAATAAATAAATAAAATCTCTTTTTTTTTAAAGACCTGATTAATTTTCAATAGCTCTTTCAAGCTCAGATTAAACATAGCCTTCTCTTTGGAGCCTTATCTGTTCCACAGAGGATTTACCAGGTCTAGCTCAAATTCATTAACTTGAAGAGGAAAACATTTTCTTTTCCTAAACAAAGTAAAGTGTACAGTACATTGCAAATAGAATGAAGGAAAGTACAGATCGCTATTTGCCTTTAGGAAAATAGGAGTCTTCATAACACCAATACAAAACCACCAAAAGGGGTGCCTGGGTGGCTCAGAGGGTTAAGCCTCTGCCTTCAGCTCAGGTCATGATCTCAGGGTCCTGGGATTGAGCCCCACATCAGACCCTCTGGTCAGCAGGGAGCTTTCTTCTCCTTCTCTCTGCCTGCTTTTCTGCCTACTTGTGATCTCTGTCAAACAAATAAATAAAATCTTAAAAAAAAAAAAAGTAGAAGAAAATATTGTTATAAATCTATCATGGGCCAGGGTCTCTGGTACCTGCATTTGTATTCACATTCTACATTATTGCATTTTATTTACTATTATGTCTTTGCTGTATGGGTTATTTGCATTCATGTACACTATTGTTAAAGAAACCACATTTCATAAATTCAAGGTTGTATGCTGTCCCTGCAGCATCTCAAGGGTATTAATTTCAAATTAGAAATTTTAACATTAAAACACAAATGTTATCACTAGCTACAATCAATATGTCTTGATACTCCAAATTAAAGAAAGTGAAGATTGGATTTCAAATACTCACCTAATGTAAAAAGTTGAGAGACAGGAAAGAGAGAGAGAGAGCGAGTGAGCAAGAAAGGGAGGCAGAGAGAGAGTCTCTTTGAAGGGAGAGATTAGTAGAAAAAAAGTAATATATGAAGAATTACACATTTTAGTAGAATCCTCTTATTGCTCTTATTAATATGATCCTACTAAGTCCTTTAGAAAAGTAATGAAAATATGCACTTATTAGCACACAGCAGAGATACATTTGCTGCATAGAAACACTAAAGAATAAAACTGCATTTTATCTGTACAGTGCAGTTGTCCTTAGAATTTGTTTCCTTCTAGTATCTAAAATATAATGAATGAGCACCAAGAGCGCTCCAGGAATGAATTTTCCATATAATTCCTGTGAAAGGGTGAGTTTTAGCTATGACTCAAAGTAGTGAAATAATAAACAAAAAGGATATACTATTATAGGGAGAAATTTAAATAAATTTTAAGTAATGTAATGATCTAAGTACACATGGAGACATGAACCACCAGACTGAATTAACAATAAACTGAATGTCCATTTGCTGTTAAGTTCCCTTCATTAAGCTATCTAGTTTAATAGATCTCTTTTATAAAACTGGCATGGTGAGAGCAAATTAACTGAGTTAAATTAGAAATGTATGCAGTTATGTTTGAGGAACATGATTTGATCACCAAGATTGAATCATACTCTAGACAGTACTAGACTCCTTGGAATTTTCCCAGGTCATACACAAGTATTGAGTGTCTACATGTTGCTCAGCTGCAATATTTTAAAGCATTTTCCCAGAGTATTTCTGGGCTGTATTTCCCCCCACTGTCAATTGATGTGTGCTCCGGGAATGCAAACTAATTACCCTAAGCAAAACATAATTAAGGAGGGAAATTTACTCCAAAAACATCACATATACTTCCCACATACAAATAAAAATGATTTCTGAATTAGGTTTTGTATGATTCATTACTACTGCATACAAATTGTGCAGATAATGGAGAATGAACTATATTAATTATTACTAATAGGGTTAAGATCAAATGGAACTATAAAGCCTCACAAAAATTCACTTAGATAATGTTTTAAAATATAAAAGCACATACACTGTTTTTAAATATCTACAAAGCCCCATGCGTATGGTTAGATACTTGGCAAATTTGCGGTGTGTCTGTGTGCAGGGGTGTTGCTGAGGGTTTAAAAGAGGATAAACTAGAAAGTAGAATAAAATAGGTTATAGGTAAAAATTTATGGCCTTAAGTAACTTGATAAATCTTGATTGTACTGATTTTGAACAGTACTTTACTGTTTCCTTTCATCCTGCATATAAATGTCTCAGATTCTTAAATTGTATAGTATTAATGCACTTTAACAAAGTAGAAATTAATCTATATAAAAGAAAGTCTTTTCTATCCTCAATTCCCTCATCTTTAAAAGAGAACTTCAGGGGCAACTGGGTGGCTCAGTTGGTTAAGTGTCTGACTTCAACTCAGGTCATAATCTCAAGAACCTGGGATTGAGACCAAGTCAGGCTCCCTGCCCAGTTAGGAGTCTGCTTCTCCCTCTCCCTTGGCCCCTCCAGCCCACTTCTGCATGCTCTCTCTCTCTCAAATAAATAAATAAAATCTTTTTAAAAAAGTTTTAAAAGAGAGCTTCATCTATTTAAAAGCAAGGACTTTCAATTTTATTTTCCTTTCCATTTTAATATCTACTTACTATCATTCATTTATTCAAAGCAATTTAATAAGTTTTTACTATGTGTTACACAATACACATACTGGGATACAGGATATAAAATGATGAGCAAAAATATACCTGATCTAATGGTAAATTAGTTAAGAAAAATGTATTTGTTTGCAGATATCCACCAAAGAATCATCTATATAATTTTTTTGTTATTATTTTTAATTTTATTTTTTCAGTGTTCCAAAATTCATTGTTTATGTGTCACACCCAGTATTCAATGCAATACATACCCTCTTTTATATCCACCACCAGGCTCACCCATCCCTCCATCACCCTCTCCTCTAAAATCCTCAGTTTGTTTCTCAGAGTCTACAGTCTCTCATGGTTCATCTCCCCGCACTCTGATTTCCCCCAATTCACTTCTTAATGCCCCCAAACTGCCAATTAGATAAAGGGAAGATACATAGGTTAAATCATAAACTTGATTCGGTATTTCAGAGTAGGAGAACTTCTATCAAAGACAAATTAAAGAAGATGTATGTGGCACAATTATGGAAAATTTCATATAAATCTAAGAATTAAAATGCAAACTGCAATGATAACCTGCTATTCAGTTCTATGCCTACTTTTTTCCTTCCAGCTGAAAGCAGAGAATATTGAATTATGAGACACTACAAACTGTCTAAATAATGATGCTAACAAAGTTAGCACTTTTTCATTGTTTTTAAAAAATAATCTATTATGAATATTAAATTAGACCAGCTTTAAAACCATATGAAATGAGACTTATTGGATAACCCTGTCTATTTCTCTGTCATTGAATGTCCTCTCCATTGTTAAAATTTCAAATACTTTTGTCAAATTCAGTTTTAAAGACTCAAGCAAAAGGTCTAAGGCACATCAGCCTGATAGACTTAGCATTAGGAAATTAGGTTATATGTTAGTTACAGAGGGGAGAAGAGTATCCACATCTCTGGAGATTCTCAGAACTGCTGCATATGTGTCATCATTCCTGGAATACTGTCCAGAGAACATGGCACTTCCTGGACTTAGAAGAGCCAACCAGCTTACCAGAATTTCTGATCCCTTGATAAGATTCAAAGTTGTGCTTCCTGTAGTCAAGATGTCAGGACTTCCAGAAAATGCCTGCCTTAATATTGAAAGATTTATTGAAGTAAAAAAAGAAGAAGAAGAAGAAGAAGAAGGAAAAGCTAAATGTCCTGGTCCCTCAACTTTTAAAAATATATGGTACACACAAAAATATTTTGTGCAGCAACAACTAATAAGGAACAATGTGGAGATTTAAACCCAAGTGTCAAGTCCTGAACCTAAGCCTTTAACTACTGTACCAGGAAAATATCCAAAGGGATATTTTATTAGATAAATACTGCTATAATACTGTTTAATATCTAACAATTACTTTGCATTAAATGGATTTTTACAAATTTATAAGATGTAGCACCTAGAAATAATTCTCAAAAAACCACAAACATGTATACACACACATATACACACATACACATATATACACATACACACACAGATACAATGCATATCTACAAATACTATTTGCATATTAACCTAAACAAACAAAGAATGGAACACCCTAACTGGGTACTACCAATAAGTCCTGACAAATAGTGGCTCAATCTATATACCATTAAATTTTCAAATATCAGTTTGGATCTGATAACAGATAACAAAAGCCCAGGTCATTGAAACTAATCCTTCTTTTGGAATAAGTGATTTTAATGGTGTTCTTAAGTTTATTCTGTATTTTAAAGTCTTCCAATAAAAAAAAAAACCACTACATTCTATTTGTATACCCACTATTAAGATTGCTCTCGTGTTCTTTACTGAGTAATAGTTTATGTAGAGAAAATAAAGCCTTCTCAAGTCTCATAAAATGTTTAGATTTGCAGCTGGTCAGGTGGGCAGAAGAAGGAAAGTCCATTTTTTTTTTAAATTTTATTTATTTATTTGACAGACAGAGATCACAAGTAGGCAAAGAGGCAGGCAGAGAGAGAGGAGAAGCAGGCTTCCTGCCGGGCAGAGAGCCTGATGTGGGGCTCGATCCCAGGACCCTGGGATCATGACCTGAGCCGAAGGCAGAGGTTTTAACCCACTGAGCCACCCAGGGGCTCACCTGGAAAGTCCATTATTTAAAAAAACTAAGCAGAACACCTAGCTTCCGGATATTAAAAAAAAAAAAAAAAATGAGGTCAGTCATGTCCACACAGTTGAAAAGATGTCTCTGATATTCATAGGGTAATATTTGTTGGTGGTATAAGAAACAGGATAAATACAAGGAAATGAGGAATTTATGTTTAACCATTGAGCAAAAGAGCACTCACAAGAAATAATCCAATACCTAATCAAGGCCTTCCAAAACTGAGGGAAAATTTTATTTGGTATATTCAGGAAAACTCTGGTTTCAGGCACCTGGGTGGTTCAGTCATTAAGTGTCTGTATTTGGTTTAGGTCAGGATCTCAGTGTCCTGGGATTGAGCCCTGTGCAAAGCAGGGAGCCTGCTTCTCCCTCTCCCACTCCCCCTGTTTGTATTCCCTCACTCACTGTCTCTCTCTCTCTCTGTCAAATAAATAAATTTAAAAAAACTAAAAACAAAAACAAAACCTCTGATTTCAAGTGCTGAATCACCAGTGTGAAATGGGATGACCTGAAATAAAATGGTTGAGAATGTATTGGCTCACTCACTAAAATTCCAGAGTTAGATCTGGGCTCTTGCACAACTAAATACAGAAGCTGCTATTATACCATTTGGAAGAACCTGGGGTCCACTCTCCTTTTCTCTGCTTTATTCTTTTCTGTTTCCTCTGTATTGACTTCATTCTCAGATTCCACATCTTGGCTCCTGGCAGTTCCATGCTTTTCCCCTAATTTCCATATCTAAAGAAAAGAGAGTGATCTTCCCCCAACTGTTCCAGCATTATATAGTTTTTAAGGTATTATCACAGTAGTGAGCCCAATTTGTCTAGATTCTGACCTCACACTCACCTATTATGAGTTTAGCTTCATAAATATCTACGGTGGCTTAACTTCTTTTTTTAAGTTTCTTTCTTTCTTTCTTTTTTTCTTTCTTTCTTTAACTAATCTTTACACCCAATGTGGGACTCAAACTCAAGATCCGGAGACCAACAGTTGCTCACTCTTCCAGTTGAGCCAGCCAGGTACCCCCACAAAATGTCCTTAACTTCTTCATCTTTAAGAAAACCAATTTTGGGGCACCTGGGTGGCTCAGTGGGTTAAGCCTCTGCCTTCAGCTCAGGTCATGATCTCAGGGTCCTGGGATAGAGCCCGGCATCGGCATCGGGCTCTCTACTCGGCGGGGAGCCTCCTGCTTCCTCCTCTCTCTCTGACTATTTGTGATCTCTCTCTCTGTCAAATAAATAAATAAAATCTTAAAAAAGAAAGAAAGAAAGAAAGAAAGAAAGAAAGAAAGAAAGAAAGAAAGAAAGAAAGAAAGAAAACCAGTTTCTACCACCTAGGATTTTTGAATGATTATTTAATCTATTCAAACCTCTTGAAAGAATTCTTGGCACATAAAAGCATTAGCTAATAATATATTTTTTCCAAATGAGCCTTCACAATCATTGACTTAATTGAACCATACTTTTGCCTAAACCATTGTATATAGGATATTAGAATATTCTGATTAAACTAGAGTTACACAAATAAATTCTGGAGAAAATGGGATTAAGGTCATCTCCAGCCAGATCTATATTGTGTGGAGGTATGTTTCCATCAAAAAGAAAAATTGGTGGTTGTTTTCAGAAGAAAAGGCAATGGACATTCAGTGAACAAAACAGATATACTTTGTCTACATGAAATGATCAGTGAAAAAGCACATGTAAAATTTCATAAAATGGCATTCAAAGTTTATTCAACTTTTAAACACTAGGCTGTATTCATTCTAATATAAAAAAATGATAAAAAGTTATATTTTGTTTCTAGTTAGAAAAAAATATATTCCTTTTTTCCCCCAGTGGCGTAGATTTTTAAAACTTTTATTTTATCTACTAAAGTTAACTAGTAATATAATTATTTTGTTTGGTTAACATTAAATGTTAACTCAAGGAATTTATTTTCACTGCAAAAATTGGGATTTTTTAAAAAGGATTTTATTTATTTATTTGACAGACAGAGATCAAAAGTAGGCAGAGAGGCAGGCAGAGAGAGAGGAGCAAGCAGGCTCCCTGGTGAGCAGAGAGCCCAATACACGCGGGGCTCGATCCCAGAGTCCTGGGATCATGACCTGAGCCGAAGGCAGAGGCTTTAACCCACTGAGCCACCCAGGTGCCCCCAAAATTAGAATTTTGTATTTGTATCTTTGAATGCTTAGCAGTAATTATAGCCAGTGCACTTTATCTTTTTTTTTTTCAGTGCCCTTTATCTTAACATACGCGTGGTTATCTTTCCTTGCATTTGTTTTGTTTGTTTTTGGCATATAATTGTTCATAATAGTTTCTTCTGATCTTTTGTATTTCTGTGGTAGTAGTTATAATGTCTCATCTTTCATATTTAATTTTATTTGCATCCTCTCTCTCTCTCTCCCCCTTTTTCTCTCCCATAACATTAGCTGAAGTTTTGTTTATATGGTTTATCTTAAAAAAAATAAAAATACCTTCTAGTGTCATTGATCATTTTATTGTCTTTTTGGTCTTGATTGCATACGTGTCTGCTCTAATCTCTGTTATTTCCTATCTTCTGCTAATTTAGGCTTGGTTTATTTTTTTCTTATTCTAGTTCTTTTATGTGTAAAGTTAGGTGGATTTAGATTTTTTAATGTAGGCATGAATTACTATGAATTTCCATTAGAACTGCTTTTGTTGCATCTGAGTTTTAGTATATTGTATTTCCACTTTCCCTAGCCCTCTGCGTGGTAATAAAGTAACTAGCCTTTTATACCTTTTCTACTTTATACTTATTCCTCTATTTGTAATTTTAGCCATTTTATATTTGTGGCTGCCTTTTTAGGAATAGTTTTAGGTGTTACTGATATTTACATTCTATTAGGTGTGTTACACTATAGCAATGCTTGTCCATCAGAGGCAATTTTGTGTCTCCTCTTCCTTCCCCCAGGATATTTGAGAATATATAGAAACAATTTTGCTTGTCACAATCTGAGGGAGAAAGGTATTCTACTAGAAGCTAGGGTGTAGATCATACTGATGCTGCTGTTAAACATCCAATGATCCATAGGATCCCCAAATCAAAGAATTATCTGGCTTAAAATGCCAATAGTTACAAAGTTGAGAAACCCAACACTATTGTGATATCTAATTCTTACAGACAGATCTATTATCTAATGTAAAGAATCATATGGAAAGTTTTAAGTAATTAAAACCATTATTTTCAAAGACTAAAATAAGTTTCTAAAAAGGATTTGATTGCCTTGTAGACAGTAGAATAAGCTAACTGGATTATGAGTTGGAATGAGCAACTCTGCTTTTCGCAATTTCTTTTACAAGTTCCTTCGTAATTACAACCTGTAAAAGCTGAAGAGTTTGAGTGCATATTCTCTTCTCCATATTCAGAAGAAACACAAAAGAGCTAAGGTAAATGTGAGAAATTTTGAAACTAATGTTAAATGTTGATGTCAAGCTCCTAGTTTTGCCCACAACAAACCAATAGATAAATGCCACAGAAATAGAAAATATAAAATAATAAATAGAACTCCACTTAAAGATTCCTCATCCTGGAAATTCCTAAATTCAAAACTCTGTATTTGGACTAAAATTTCAATCTGGGGCCTAGATTAAAAATATATATGTTTTAATCCTATCAAAGAATAACCACCTGAAAGTTTCTTAGATTGTTGAAGAATTTAATTAAATACTTCTAACATCTGCGTTTGAAAAGTTTTCTCAGAAAATAGGGTGTAGGGGCACCTGGGTGGCTCAGTGGGTTAAAGCCTCTGCCTTAGGCTCAGGTCATGTTCCCAGGCTCCTGGGATCGAGCCCCGCATCAGGCTCTCTGCTCAGTGGGGAGCCTGCTTCTCCCTCTCTCTCTGCCGGCCTCTCTGCCTACTTGTGATCTCTGTCTGTCAAATAAATAAATAAAATCTTAAAAAAAAAAAAAAAGAAAGAAAATAGGGTGTATACTTTTGTTGATAGAGATGAGGCTTATAAACTAAGTTATAAGGTCTTTTAAAAATTGAATAATACTTCCACTTCCAGCCAAGGTAAACTAACAAGAACTAGATTTATTTGTTTTCTTGAAACAAAAAAAAAAAAAGAAAGAAAGAAAGAAAAAATAGGCAAAATATACAAAACTGTGTTTTTTCTTTTTTTAAATGAACATCAGGTAATAAAAGACAGTGATCACTCAGAAATGAGAAGCAAATGACAACAGCTCTATTTTTGTCCCAGCTCCTGACATTAAAGTGTATCTAGGTGATAGTGCAGGAAGGGAAAACTAAGGTAGAGCCTGGCAGACTTCTTGGAGAGATAGGCTGTGTCTAGGAAGAACAAGGCAGAGTTCCAAAGAAGAGGGAGGTGCACAGATCTTCAGAGAGTTCTCTTTGAGCCCTTAGCATAGTACACACACATGTGAGGAAATTAATCAAAACTTGGTAAAGAATCATCCAAAAAGAGTAGAGGGAGCATTGCATGTGCTTATAGAGGGTCAGAAATAATATCTGTTCTCACTAGCCAACTGGAAATTCATAATTCATAGCATTTCAATAGAGTACTTTATAATATCTTGCCTCAATAGTTGGGAATAATTAGCTGAAAATGAACATTTCTTCAGGCTTAACTAACAATGTAAGTGTAAGAACCAAAAGATAAAACTATTTTCAAGTAGTCACCTGTATCTCAGAACAAAGACCAAAAAAACTTATGGGACCACAAAATATTTGGCAAACAACAAAGTAAAATTCACGATGCCTGGCATCCAATCAAAATTAGTAAGCAGGAAAGCATGACTCATAATGAGAAAAATAATCACTCAATCAAATGCGACCCAGAACTGACACAGATATTAGAATTAGAGGAGTTAAGAAGAGACGTAAAAATCAGGGATGCCTTTGTGGCTCAGTCAGTTAAGTGTCTGCCTTTAGCTTCATCATGATCCTGGGGTTGTGGAATTGAGTCTTGCATTAGGTTCCTTGCTCAACTGGGTGCCTACTTCTCCCTCTGCCTGCTGCTCCCCCTGTGCTCTCGCTCTCTCTCTCAATCTCTCTGTCTCTGACAAATAAATAAATAAAGCCTTAGACACAAATCAAAATTTTATTTACTTATTTTTAAATATTTATTTGAGGGAGACAGAGTGCAGGGGGGGTGAGAGGGGCAATGGGAGAGAGAGAGAGAGAAATCTGAAGAGACTGCTGAGCAGAGCCCACCACAGAACTTGATCTCGCAACCCCAAGATTAGATCTGAACCAAAACCAAGAGTCAGACACTCAACTGACTGTGTTACCCAGGTGCCCCAAATCAAACTTTTAGAGCTAAATACTATAATATTTCAGATGGAAAATACTCTAGTTGGTATCAATGGAAGATTAGACACGGCAGAAGGAAAAAAATAATGAATTTGAAGACATGATATAATTTATTAAAAATAAAACACACAGAAGAAGAAGAACACAAAAAGGGGAAAACAGGAAAAATGAGCTAAGGAATAACTTCACATGGTTCAAAATATGGGTAATTGGTGTCCTTCAGGACAGTGGGAGCATAAAAAATAAATAATGACCTAAAATATTTACAAATTTGAAGAAAACTATAATCGCACCTATTAAAAAAAAAACTTAACCTCAAATATAACATGCAATAACATGAAAGAAAGTATAAAAAGTAGAAGAGGAGCTAAGATGGTGAAGTAGTAAGAGGACCTTAGGCCTGCTTCCTCCCCTGAACACAGCTAAACAAATAACAAATCATTCTGAATGTCCAAGAAATCAATAAGGACTGACAGAACAAATGCACAATGAGAGGGAGAGAAGAAGCCACACAGTGGAAGATAGAAAGTGCAGAGATGCAATTTGGGGAAGAAGTGGATTTCTGGTGCCGGGAAAGGGAGGGAGTCCTGGTCGTGGAAAGAGGCGAGAAAGACAGCAGTGTACAGGGGATCACACAAGGAAAACATTCCCAAATTATTTGACTAATAACAGGAGAAGGGCTGATTTTTGTGAGTTTTTACTACCAGTGGGGCTCAAAGACTAGTGTTTCAGAAGTCCATGGCATGCCTGGTATGGAGCCCAGGAGATGCTATAGTTCTCCTATGGAGGATGGCAGATCGACTGGTAGCAGGTAGCAGGATCTGAGGAGCCCCTGAGTTTCCCCTTCTCCGAGTGCATCTAGGAGGTGTGGAATTACTTCCCTGAGACAGAAGAGCCGGCAGGTGTACCTCAACAAATTTCAGAGACACCTGTAGGAAGCAGCTAACCTGCATACTGACACTTTGCTGTGCTTTCTCCAAAATCCTTCCCCTTGCACGTTGGTGTGACTACCCTTCTAAGACAAATTAGCATCAGTCCCAGTGTAGCAAGACCCTCCCTGAGAGGATCATCTTGAGTCATCCTCATGTCAACTCCCTAAATTTTGGAGTTTTGAAACTCATTCAGCCTGCCTGGACATAATATAAGTGCATTCCACTACTGGATGAGCAGATGGCCAGACACAGACAGTGTAAATGCAGCAATGTGAGGGAAGCCTGAGACACATAAGGGGAGATTGTTTGCTCTTCTGGGAGGGCTTTCCAGGAAGCAGAGAGTGCAAACTCCCCTCTCCAGGCAAGGGCAGGGGATGGTACTATTTCTTTTCCTCACCACTCAGCATAAACTAACTTCAGTAAGCAGCACAACACCAACAGGGCGGCCTAAACAGCGTATACCACGCCCTGCCTCCCCATGCTCTGCAAATGCTGCTTTTCTAAGGAAAGTGTGCCTGAAAACCAGGCAGCAGGACCCTCCCTCAGAAGATCAGAACAGCCACAGCCCTCCCCCAAACACACACAGACACTCACCATGTTTACTGGCCATAGTTCTGCAAAGCTTCATCTCTAGTGGAAATAGCATCAGTCTCTTCCAACAAGAAGACTATAGCATGCCTAATTAAAAATCCCACACTCTGGCTAACATTCAAGCACTGCCCACTAGAGGCAAACAGAAACTCTGCAGAGACTGACTGGGAAGGAGCAACCAAAACTTAGAAGCAGAGTGTGCACAGCATACACCAGAGACACTTCCTGAAGCACCAGACCCCCAACAGTGTATGTTCTCTTCATTTTATAAAGCCATTATTTTCAGGAACAGGAAACATAATGGGCTTTCCTAACACAGAGAGGAAGAGAGAGACCTAAACAAAATGCCAAGGTGGAGGAATTTATTCTAAAAGAAAGAGCAAAAAAGGCAATGGCCAGGGATCAAATTGAAAGAACTTTAAGTAATATGCTTGATCCAGAATTTAAAGCAACAATAATAAGGACACTAGCTGGGCTTGAGAAAAGCATAAAAGACATCAAAGAGTCCCTTACCGCAGAGATAAAATACAAAAAAACTAGTCAGGCTGAAATAAAAAATTCTATAACAGATGCAAAATCAACTGGAGGTAATGACCGTAAGGATGGAAGAAACAGGAATAAATTCGTGATATAGAAAATAAAATTATTGAAAATAATGAAGCAGAAAAGAAGAGGGAAATAAAAATATTAAATCATGAATATAGAGTTAGGGAACTCAGCAACTCCATAAAATATAATAATATTTGTATCACAGGAGTCCCAGAAGTGAAGGAAACAGAGATAGAAGGTATAGCTGAAAAGTTCCCTAATCTGGGGAAGGAAATAGACATCCCAATCCAGGAGGTACAGAGAGCTTGCGTCAAAATCAACAAACACAGGTCAACACCAAGATATATCATAATTAAATTAAATTAAAGAAAAAAATCCTAACAGAAGCAAGACAGAAAGTCTTTAACTTACAAGGGAAGACAAATAACGTTAGCTGCAGATCTCTCCACAGAAAATGACAGGCAAGAAGAAAGTGACATGATGTATTCAACATGCTGAATAGGAAAAATATGCAGCCAAGAATACTCCATCCAGGAATCCTGTCATTCAGAATAGAAGGAGAGATAGTTCCCAAGATAAACAAAAACTAAAGGAATTCATGATCACTAAGCCAGTCCTGTAAGAAATATTAAAGGGGACTCTTTGACCAGGAGGGAGGGGAAGTGACACAGTCTAGAAGAAGCAGAGAAAATCTCCAGAAAAAAATGACAAAACAAGTAATAAATGGCACTAAATTCATATCTTAACAATAAATATTCTGAATGTAAATGGACTAAATGCTCCATTCAAAAGACATAGAGTGTGAGAATGGATAAAAGAAGATCCCTCTATGCTGCCTACGAAAGACTCATTTTAGACCTAAAGACAGCCGCAGATTGAAAGTGAGGGGATACAGAACAATTTATCATGCTAATGGACCCTAAAAGAAAGCCAGAGTAGCAATACTTGTATCACACAAAATAGATTATAAACTAAAGACTATAACAAGAGATAAGGAGGATACTGTATCATAATAAAGGGGTCTATTCAACAAGAAGATCCAACAATTGTAAATATTTATGCACCCAACTTGGCAGCATCAAATATATAAAAAATTAATACAAACATAAAATAACTCATTGATTATAATACAATGATAGTAAGAGACACCCTACTCACAGCAATGGACAGACCATGTAAGCAGAAAATTGACAAGGAGACAATGGCTTTGAATGACACACTAGACTGGATGGAATTAACAGATGTACTCAGAACATTTCATCCTACAACAGCAAAATACACATTCTTTTCAAGAGCACATGGGGAATTCTCCAGAAGAGATCACGTACTAGATCACAAATCAGGCCTCAATAAGCCAAAAAGACTGAGATATTGCATGCTTATTTTCTGGCCACAACACAATGAAACAAGTACAGCATCCATTCTTAATAAAAAACATTAGTAGAGTAGGAGTACAGTGAACATACCTCAACATCATAAAGGCCATAAATAAAAGATCCACAGCTAATATAATCCTCAGTGGAAAAAAACTGAGAGCTTTTCCTTTACAGCCAAAACAAGAAAAGGATGTCCACTCTCACCATTGTTATTCAACATAGTACTGGAAGTCCTACCCTCAGCAATCAGACAACAAAAAGAAATAAAAGGCATCCAAATTGGTAAGGAAGAAGCCAAATTTTCAATCTTCACAAACACATGATATTCTATGTAGAAAACCCAAAGACCCCACCAAAAAATCAATAGAATTGAAACAAGAATTCAGTTAAGTTGCAGGATAAAAAATAAATATACAGAAATCTGTTGCATTTCTATACACCAGTAAAAAAGCAGCAGAAAGAGAAATCAAGTAATCTGTCCCATTTACAATTTTACCAAAATCTAACCAAAGAGGTAAAAGATCTGTACTCTGAAAACTATAGAACACTTCGAAAGAAATCAAAGATTACACTAAGAAATGGAAAAACACTTCACACTCATAGATTGGAAGAACAAATATTGTTAAATGTCTATAGTACCCAAAGCAATCTACAGATTAAATGCAATCCCTATCAAATACCAATAGCATTTTTCACAGAGCTAGAAAAAACAATCCTAAATTTTGTATTGAACCACAAAAGACCTCAAATAGCCGAAGTAATTTTGAAAAAGAAAAGCAAAACTGAAGGCATCACAATTCCAGACTTCAAGATATATTACAAAGTTGTAGTCATCATGACAATATGGTACTAGTACAAAACAGACACATAGATCATTAGAACAGAACAGAAAACCCAGAAATGGACCCACAACTCTGTAGTCAACTAATCTTTGCCAAAGCAGGAAAGAATATCTAACGGAAAAAAAGACTGTGTCTCAACAAATGGTGTTGAGAATACTGGACAGCAACATGCAAAAGAATGAAAACAATCCTTACACCAGACACAAAAATAAACTCAAAATGGATGAAAGACCTAAATGTAATACAGAAAATCATCAAAATCCTAGAGCACATAGACAGAAACCTCTGATACTGGTTATAGCAACTTCATATTAGATACGTCTCTGGAGGCAAGGGAAACAAAAGCAAAAATGGACTATTGGGATGTCATCAAGATAAAAAGCTTCTGCATAGTGAAGGAAACAACAAAACTAAAAGGCAACCTTTAGAATGGAAGAAGATATTTGCAAATGACACATCTGATAAGGGGTTAGTATCCAAAATCTATAAAGAACATATGAAACTCAACACCCAAAAGACAAATAATCCAGTTAAGAAATGAGCAGAAGACTGGAACAAATATTTTTCCAAAGAAGACATACACATGACTAACATACACATGAAAAGATGCTGAACATCACTCATCATCAGGGAAACAAATCAAAACTAAAATGAGATAACAATTCACACCTGTCAGAATTGCTAAAATTAACAACATAGGAAACAACAGTTTGTTGGGGAAGATGCAGAGAAAGGAGAACCCTCTTATATTGTTGGTGGGAATGCAAACTCTTGCAGCTACTCTGGAAAACAGTATGGAGGTTCCTTAAAATGTTAAAAATAGAGCTACCTACAATCTAGCAATTGCACTACTGGGTATTTAACTCAAAGATACAAAAATACTGATTCAAAAGGGCACATGCACTAGTGATAGTGAACATTATCAACTATAGCCAAATTATGGAAAGAGCCCAAATGTCCATCAACCAATAAATACATAAAGAAGATGTGGTGTACACATACAATGAAGTATCACTCAGCCATCAGAAAGAATGAAATCTTGCCACTTGCAGTGACGTGGATGGAGCTAAAGTGTTTTATGCTAAGTAAAATAAGTCAGTCAGAGAAAGACAAATACCATATGATTTCACTCATGTGTAAAATTTAAGAAATGAAACAGATGGACATGGGGTCAGGGAAGAAAGAGGTACACCATAACAAAGACTCTCGAATATAGAAAATAAACTGAGGGTTGCTAGAGGGGAGGTGGGCAGGGGAATGGGCTAAATGGGCAATGGAGATTGAGGAGGGCACCTGTGATGAATACTGGATGTTGTATGTAAGTGATGAATCACTAAATTCTATTCCTGAAACTAATATTACATGGTATATTAACTGGAATTTAAATAAAAACTTGAAAGTAAAAAAAAAACTTTAAAATTATAAAATGCACAATATAATTAAATTGCTTTAAGCCAGTGATAAACAGAAAATTGTAAAAGCAGCCAGGGGTGAATTTTGTTATGTAACTTTTACTACAGTAAGAGAAATGAAAGCAACCAGAGAATAAAGATATGTATGCAGAGAAGAAAATAAAAGAATAACATCATCATAAGTTTTTAGAAAAATGCATGCAAGGTGGCAGTGGGACATTTGTAAAGTACAGAAAGAAAAACCAAACTGTCAACTTAGAAATCTATATCCATCAAAAATATCTTCCTAAAACAAAGTTAAAATAAATATACTTTTAGACATACAGAGGCTGAAAAAAATTATCACCAGCATTACAAAGAAAACAAAAGCATTAAAATAAGTCTTTCAGGCAGAAATGAGATGGTAGGAGTTGGAAATCTCAATCTCAAAAGGAATGAAGAGGACCAGAAATGAAAACTACAAGAGTTAATACGTACATTTTAAAAAATTATTCCAGTCGAGAAATGGGCAGAAGATATGAACAGACACTTCTCCAAAGAAGACATAAAAATAGCCAAGAGACACATGAAAAAATGCTTAACATCACTTGTCATCGGGGGAAGTACAAATCAAAATCACAATGAGATATCACCTTTTGCCAGTTAGAATGGCTAAAATTAACAAGACCAAAAACAACAAATGTTGGTGAAAATGTAGTAAGAGAAACGGGAATACTTCTACACTGTTGTTAGGAATGCAAGCTGGTACAGCCACTCTGGAAACAGTATGCGGGGTCCTCAAGAAGTTAAAAATAGAGATGCCCAATGTATGACCCAGCAATTACACTACTGTATATAACATGAAATACTTGGGGATAAAAAGAGATTACCTGTTAATAAATGCAACATCATAAATGTATCTCAAAATAATTATGCTGAGTAAAAGAAGCCAGAGAGAAGGTATACTGTACAATTCCATTTGTATAAACTGTAAAATAATATAAGTTGATCTATGGTGACAAAAAAATAATATATTGCTTGGGAGATAGGAAAGAAAGGGAGTACACAGCATATAAGTAAACATTTGGTGATGATGGATATGTTTACTATCTTGATCACAGTGATGGTTCCACTGATATACACATGTCATTACTTATATCTTCCAAATTATGTGTTGCTTACTCCATGTTAATTATAACACAACAAATTGTTTTAAAAAATTGGAACCCTACTAATAGGATTCTTACAAAGATTAAATAGTATAAATTGGGTGCTATTACCTACTGAATCACATTGCCTTGAAACTCTTACAATGAAGCTTTAACATCCAGTGTGACTGTACTTGGTGATGGGATCTTTAATAAAGGTTAAATTAGGTCATAAAGGTGAGGCTCTACTCCAGTAGCTCCTCAGGAGAAAAGAGACACCAGAGATACACCTATACAGGCACAAGGCACTTGAGGATATGGTAAGAAGGCAGTAGTCTGCAGGTAGAGAAGACAGGCCTCAGAGAAAGCAAACTTGCCAACACTTTGATCTTAGACTTCAGAGTCTCCAGATGTGAGAAAATACATTTGCTATTTAAACCACCAGTCTCTGGCATTTTGTTTTTACAGCCCAAATAGACTAATAACGGTACCTGAAAAATTTGAAGCAGCTCCTAATCTAACTAGTTTATTAAGATTAAGAAATACTTACATAAATCTAACAGAGAATTCAAGAATTCCCCCCAAATAAAAAAATTACATTTTTAGCTTTTAATTAGGTTGTCCCTTCAGGGTGGGAGATGGGAATGATCAATCTCTCACAGAAACTTTTAGTTTAGTTGTGTTGGCAACATCCGATTGCTAGATAAGAAACAACAACAACAAAATTGCAAATGGCCATTTGTATAGCAAGAAATAGTAATACAAATGCATTAACTAATATTTCTGAAACATTTTGTTATTTTATGGATTACTATAAAAGAATTATATGATCTAACTTTATGTAATAAATTCACTCAAGATTAATACATTAAATAAATCGGACTTTTTTTTAACAATGGTGTCTATTTTCTCTTAATCTAACTTTTTTATTATCAAAGGTGATTGTGTTACTCTTTAATGTCAATTTAAGTTATTTCCACATCTGTGATTAACTTAAAGATCCTTTATGAATATTAAATTAATTAGGCAGTAATATTTGATTACAAAACAACTTCTAAAGACTTTAACATCTATAAAGAAAGAAAATGAGATAAAGTCACCAAAAATAGTTTTTACTTATATGTTCTTACCAATGAAACTGCATATGCTTCTTTTGTAAAGTGCCAATAAGAATTGTGACATACACTTTTTGGGATAGGCTGGTAGGTGCTAGAGATCTGTTAATACCCTTACACTCCATACTACATTCCTACCATCTGTATAATCATTGACCAAATCTTTATGAAACACTTATGTGTTATATTCCAGTAGGAGATTCATTGTGCTTAATTTTGTTCATTATAATTTAAACAGAGCCATAAAATTTATCAAGTGATCCCTCCTTTCCCTTTTACTTGCCTAAAAGTCCTTGCTATGTGTTTTAGATCATATGTGGAGACTTCTGAACTAACATTAAAAGAATGATAGCTTTCATAAAGGACTGTGTAAGGGTTTTTGACCTGATACTGGAGAAAATACACACTTTGGTGGATCCTGATTTTGCTGCTGGGAGTACACACCTGCATGCTCTAACCAGGACTCCGTTAGTCCAAAAGTAGAAGACTGTGAGAAAGAAGAAAGACTACTGATCCAAGATCTAACAGAACAAGAGTATTTGAGCAGGGTGCGTATGTATGTGTGTGTGATACTGAATTGCACTGATAAAAGAAAAGTGGATAAGATTACATTTTTGATGCATATATCAGGAAATCATATTTGTTTTCTTCATAGTCTCTGCCTTTATAGTGCAGCACACTATACTTATGTAATCTGAAATAAGATACTCTCTGAATAGTTCCTTTTTCTAACTTGCCCCCTAGAACTGAGAAGAATAAATCTCATGGGGTATCTTAATATAAATTATAAGATAGCGATTCAAAGGAATTCTGACTTTTTTTAAAAATATGACATATGTTGATATTGGCTTTGTTAAATTATGTAAAAATGTGATCAAATATCATAAACCACCTTCCCAAGTCAATTTACTTATGGCAATTTAATTTTTGTTTTGTTTTGCTTTTTTGTATAAGGTTCATAATCATGACCTTACAAGAAATGTCGTGTTTAAAAGTACTATTTAATTACATATGATCAGCCAACAATTAATAAAGAAGTACATTCCTTCTGACGTGGAAACAATAATACAGTTCCAATTAGGAAGTGACCTGGTGCCTGCTTTCTGACTTAAGGAAATCTAGTCTTTCAGAGGATAATAAATGTCACTATGTCATTGCTTGGCTGCCCAGAAATATTGGAATATTGGGGACTTCAAAAAAAAAAAAAAACAGAATAAACATAGAATTCTAGGAACTATGGGCAAAATCTATAGAGTAGAATTGAATGGTACTCTTGGTTTCTAGCCTTAAAATTCAAGAACTGATAAAGGCAATAAAATATTTCCTATTCTATAAAATGATAAATATCTATCATATTAGGACTTCACAAAGTCTCCAGAAAGAAGTTAACTCTGTCTTAGGGCTCTACTTTTGTTAACCTAAAACAAGTTCTCTGTGTACTAATAAACATTACCTCTTGTTGCAGAACTGCGAGTAATAAAGGATAAATGGAACAAAACTTCACATTAATAACACGGACTCAATATGTCAGAGAAAATTTATTTGGACAAATCTCTGCCATAGGAAATAAAGCTAAGCTAAAGAGGAATTGAAAAGTGAAACGTATTTTCTTTCTGACGAAGATATCATGGACCGAAAAGCACTTTTATTTATAGATGCTTTGCATTCCAAGAGATAAACAATGAATTATTTGACCATCTTAAAACTTTCACATCTTGAGTAAAACCAGGATCATTTTTTTTTAATTGACAAACATAAGAACTTAAAACTTCTCAAAACCAACTTAAAGTTATCTAATCAGAATTGCTAGGAGCCATAGAATAAACTCTTTTTTATTCTGGTATCTTATAGTTCTGAAAGTATGGCTCTTAGAATTATCCTTTTTTTGAAAGAAAAAAGAAAACTTTCACCCAAGAATCATAAATTACCCATGAATTTTGATTTTGATAAACCCAAGGAAATATTTGTTACATGCATATCCAGGCAACTTTTACATGATGAGCGTTTCCAAAAGTATTGGATGGGAAATCCACCAATATCAAATGAAAGACTATAGGGTGTATAGACTTTCTACCCTACAGATAACACAGGGTTTAGAATTAGAAAGACAGGATAAAGCCTTGCCACTTAGCTCCTCATAGTAGTTCTGAAAGCTGAAATTCAGTTAGTAGCTTTTCTAAGCTTCAATTCTCTTAATGGGAAAATAAAGAGAATCCTACCTATTTCATAAGGTTTCTGTGAGAATTAAATAAAAAAAGATATTTAAGGGCCAATACAAAAGTTGCTAAAAAATAATGAAGTTAACAATAACATAAGAACAATATTTACTGACCTCATCTACCACAGCTTTGGTTGATGTTTGTCCCAGGGATTTTTAAGTATTCCTAGTAGTCAGATGACATTTAATGCACATATAACACTAAAAATCCTTTGATCCACCTTGAATATGTTCCTGGGATTAGGTAGCAAGTTTTGTAAATTTAAACTTCAAAGCAGAATAGAAAGGTATGAATTGGTTGTGCCCAGAGACTTTTCAATGAAGGACAAAATGTTTTGCTTTATCATGCTGTTCTTCATCCCTCATTTTACTACAAACCCACATTTATTGTAAGTTATATCTTCTACATTCTATAAATGCTTCTTGTGCCTATAATAAAGCAGGGGATTATTCCTCGTGATTTTTAAGATAGCATTCTCTACCTTGGGAGGGGCAAAAATGTTCTCAATAGTAATTATGTCCTTACAATCATATACAGTTTATATGGATTAATTTTGTTTAAATAACATTAGCATGAAGTTCAAATTCTTATTTATGCTTTAAAAGCTCTTGATAATTTGGGAGCTGATAATGCCTGTTCCCAAGGACAAAGAAATTTTAGCTATCAAGTATTGGTGAGCATGTTAGTTATTGCTGTATCAATTTATTTTTTATTCTGTTAGAGATAATTATTTATGTGATTTTCATTCTCCTTTTTGGTACAGTTTCTTAATGTTTTAAGTTACTTTACCTCTGTCTAAATATTTACATATTGTTTCATTCTTCTAAAGCTTCTTGCTTAAACTATACTATGTATATATGTAGGTAAATATATGTACATATACATACATACACACAATTTGTTGAGTGTCTCATTTAGTTTGTTCGCTGTAATAGAACACTGAACTTTGAGAATGTTTCTCCTTGAGCTATGTAAAGGGAATGAGTATTTTTCACTGATAAGGAAAGAAATCCACAGTCAGTGGCACTATAAATCTTGCTAAATATACAGTTTGCCAATCTTCTTTATAAAAACTTTGCTTTCTGAGTTTTGAGCATATCTACTAATGACAACATCTAGAAAAATCTTTCCCTGTTTCTTTCCAGAATAATAATCATATATCTATACCTGAAGATAAAAATGCATTAATAAACATTAAAACATCCCTTTAACTTTTTTAGAAAGTAGAACTATATAATGCATAATATGTACTCTAAAAAATATGTATGGATTCAAGACACCCAGGTGGCTCAGTCGGCTAAGCATCTGCCTTTGGCTCAGGTCAGATTCAGGGTCCCGGGATCAAGTCCCACATTGGGCGGCTTGTCCAGTGGGGAACCTACTTCTCCCTCTGCCTGTGGCTCCCCTGCTTGTGCTCTCTTTTTCTGTCTCTCTCTGTGACAAATAAATAAATAAAATCTTGAAAAAATATGTACTGATTCTTTATTTAAATGATAAACTTAACATTTGGATTATTATTTCTATAGAAAGAAAAGTGCTTGGAAAAATCATGGTATGCAGAAAGAGTTTTCACTGGATGTTTCCTCAACCTGTCAAAAGAAAGAAAGAAAGAAAGAAAGAAAGAAAGAAAGAAAGAAAGAAAGAAAGAAAGAAAACAACTGGCCTTTTATTATATATTTGATTTTAGACAAATTTATAAAACTAATTTAGTCTACTTTTAAGGTGCAGAAGAAAATGGCAATCCACATGTAAACAAATGGCTGGGTTAATTTAAATCACTTTCTCTTTTAGTAATGAAATAATTTACCATTCAATGCATTTGTTAAATGCTGGTTTCAGTGTATGTAGGAACATACCAACTAATAGGCTTATAAATATTATAGTGGGTAATACAACACAAAATGATATGCTTTTCTAAAACACTGTAGAAACAACTATTACCGATTCTCCTAAGGCACTGGTATAAAGCATTAACAACCTGGCATATTATAACAAAAATCTATTTTTTAAGTGCCCTAATTATTTTCCAAACTCCTTTACCTGCCATGTCCTGATTTCCACATTTGAGATGTGAAAGAATCTTGACATCTTCTCACTGGATGCTGTCTCATTACAGGCCTCTGAATGTTGAAAAGAGGTTGCCATGTTGACAGCTGTTCTAGAATTTTAGGTAAAATATTAATGATTGGACTGATACTAGCAGTTCTCTTACCTCGTTTGTAAACACGGGCTTTAGTTTAGAGCTTGAGACCCTTCAGTCACTTGCAGAGTTAAGCTTCCTCATTGGCTATCAACGTGATAGGTTCTCTCTCCTCTAAGCTTTGGCATAACATAACTCATGGGTTGAAAATGCCATTTTTAATAACTACTCTACCTTACATTTTATAGTTGTTTTTATAAATATAATCTAGATGTTGACTGGGAATTTTCCTGTTGTACTAGAATTGCAGTTAAGGCCCAAAGTAGAAGACAACAAAGTTTTAAATAAGTTTTATGGTTTGAGTGTTCAACTAGACTGGGTTAAGTTTTAATAACTGAAAGAGACAGGAAAAATTATGCTATCTGTCTCAATGTCATTAAGAGACAAGGAAAGTAGACATCAAAACAGAGCATGATTGAAGGCATTAGAAAAAAATAGAATTGTTTCATATTAATATCCCACTGAGTAGTCCTTAATGAACTGGTTACCCATCCACTATTTCATTTCATCTTTAAATCTACTGCATGAAATAAGCAAGACAAGGATTAATCATAGTGTTGTTAGAGGGGAAAAGTGAAAGTAATCAATTTATCATAACATTCCAGCTCCCTGTCCTATATTTTACCTAAAAAGAAATTGATGAGCAGAGATCAGTTAGTGATTAATAAAGCCAGAAACAGAACCTAACCAAAATTTTGTCAATGTTACACATTAAGGCTCCATAAATTTGATTGAGAAAAGTAGCAGTAGATTGTCTGGATTCCTTACTGCTACCTTTAACTGGGCCTTTCTTCTAAATTTGCATAGTTGAATCCTCTAGTATTATATAGAGATAACAAGTGACATGTTAGAGAAGCCTTTGTGGACCATAGACTCGCCTCCTCCCTCCCTGTAGCCTTGGTGTTATCACCCCTCACCCTGTCTGATTTTCTTGCTGGTACATCATCCCCTGAAATTCTCTTATTTATTTATGTGATTATTTGTTGATTTTTTTCCCTTAATACTCCATGAAGACAGGGAACTTTTTGTACTTTAGTATAGTGACAAATTCTTAGTATCTTGAACAGTGCCTGGAACATATCATTTGTCAAACTAATAGTCTCTAAGCAAGTACACTGAGGTTTGATGACATTCTATTCTCTTCACATTGATCAGAAATGCCTTTTCCCACTTGAAACACAGGGTCAAATAAACCACTGCAGCAGGAAATTCTACTCTTTTGAACTATATCTCTTCCAGCCTTCCAACATTGTCTCTTGTTTCCCAATGACATAGGTGACATCAAAATTTAATCTGTCAATGCCCAGTTCCTTAACATATTTTATAAAGGGAGCAATAAAAAACTCAGAGGAATTAAATAACTTATTTTGGGCTTACATAGTTAGTAATTACAGGATCCTAAACCAGAAAAAGGCCTCTGTCTTCTCTAACACAGTGCATTTATTTAATATTACAAAGGATATCTATCCCTATTCAGTATCTGGATAGGAAAGATATGGAGGGTTTTATAATACTCTTTACTATTGCACAGGTCTCCATTATTTGGGGATTTTAAGGTTTTAAAAAAAGGGAGGGATCTGACTAAAAGGACTTTGACCTTTCTGGTGTCATTTTCATGGGGGAGATGGAAGAAACAAATTTGGCCCTGCCTTATAGTTAATAGCATTTTATACTTGTCCCTAGATATTGAGGTAAAATATTTAGTTTCCATTTTGCAGATTAATAAATCAAGATTCAAACTATTTAAGCAACTACCTTACTTGAAGTCATGTGAGTAATAAGTTAGAGCCAGGATTTGAATCCATTTAGTACTGGAGTATGAAAAACAGAGTCATGGATGAGAAAGGAAACTGAAATATTATCTACAAAAGAAGTACAAACTTGGCTTTCATACAAGTGAGTGTATTTTATCCTCAAGAAAAAAGAAAATATTCTGTAGTCTCTCTCATCATCCCTCTCATTAAATATCTTTTATTATCAGTAAGTTCTACTTCACATCTAAGTTCAATTGCTCTGGATACAGTTAAAATCTACTCCTCGTTTGAATGAGTAACAGCTGGTCACTTCATAACCATGTACTTCATGACCCTTCATATGCTCGAGGATCATTATTAAGTCACCCTTCAGCCTTCTATGATGTGACGGGCCCTATAAAAGTACCATCAGGCACAAAAATCATTAGAAGCACCACAAGGCACTATCATTAAATCCACCATCTGGCATAACTGGAAATGTCAGCAAATAGAGAGTGCATAGTGATGGGCATACTACTGTTTATGCCTTTTAACTGGTCAGCAATGTTAATTATAATTACATCTTCATTGTAGGATTTTATAGCTTATATGGACAAATGAACATACAGTCAATTAACTAACTACAGACTAAATGGAAAATGGTTCTCAGGCTAATGTTTGTAAAAGCTATTAGTACTTTTTTTGTTGATTAATATCTCCAAAATCATTGAGTTGCTGAGCAAACAGACAAAATGGTTCTGTCTCCAAAGAAAACCCAGGCTCTGTTCTAACTTAAACTACACAAGTTATTTCTTCATTTAACTATTAATAAAAGCTAATAAAATAAATTTCCCTTTTGCTTTCAGAGTTTCACTATGGTTATGATTTTAATGCAGACATTAGATTTACATAATTAATAATGCCCTTCAATCTCTATTAATTTATTCTAAGAAGTTTTTGCTCTGAAAACTATAAGCAGTACATTTGAAACTATTACTATATGTGAATTATACCGCAATAAAAACATCTGAAACTGTATGCAATTAAAAATTATAAATTAATAATATAAATGCATAAGAACTTTGAGAATAAATCCCTCTTTAGCAATCCTCCAGCTTGTAGTTCCACATGTGCTGAGAAGCTGAACTGCACTGAATTAAAGGTACTCAGCAACAAAAGGTTTCTCATCACAGAAATAATACACCTACACTTCCATCAGATTATTTAGATTATACATGTACTATTGTAATACACTATTTTTTTTAAGATGCTTAAAGCTCTGTGGAGTAAATACAACAGTGTTGTGTTCTATGATACCAATCATAAAATACTGGTTTCATTTTTTAATTTTTTTATTAATCTTTTTTCACAATAGCGTTTGGATTCCACCATGCACAAAATATGTCATCTATGAGTTTTCCCTGTCATTTCATCTCACTAGGTTACTCCTGCCACCTATTACCCTTTCTGTGTTCCCTGTATTCTGTACTGCCTAGCTCATTCTCCTTCCTCAGTGGCCTTCATAGACTGGTCTTTACATTCACATTATTTCACTTTCCTTTTTATATTCACTCCACTTGGGGGAAAATCTACTTTTCTTAAATACAATGAAAGTACATTAAATTGGAATAACTGGATAAGCAGTTTTTTTGTGCAAACCAATATTACCATGTTGCTGGTTCTATTTCTAAAAGTCAAGTGGCAATTTTTTAGTTCCTCTACAAAATTTTAAAAGTCAGAAAGCACTTAAATGAAACTACTTTATAACATTGCAAAAAATACTGTATACAAAGTGCTCTATTGCTTATTTCACAAAGGCAGAGTGATTAAGCACATGAGGAGTATTTTAGTTTTGTTGAAGGCCATGTGATAACTGGAGACAACAAGAGGATACAAATTCACAGCAACATTCATGGTCCTGTGTAGTTATAACAACATGATGTATGTGTATGTTTGTGATTGACCTGTCTTGTCCTTCATTCTCTTGGCAGCAATATGATATTGGTAGCATAGAAAATACTTTTCTCATCAATAGGATTTTAGCTATACTTGACTTTTATGCCTATTTTGTGTTTTAAAGGGACTAATTTTGTTTGAAATAAGGAAACAAAAACAAAAGAAAGAGTTGTGCCAGTTTCCCACTCCCCATTTTCTAGCCTCTACTCCCACCGCTTTTTTTCTGGTCTGCTTTTTGCCCCAGGAGACTGATTCCTGCGGGCTGAAATATTGAGCACCCCCTCAGCTAACCTCTGTTTGAGTTCAACAAAGAGAGATCAGAGAATGGAAAGGAAAATTTCAACTTTTTCTTCCCCTCTCTTTTTCTGCTCTGGGATACATTTTCTGGTAGAGGCTACAGTGCCTCCTGCAACCCCCCACCCTCAGCCCCTTCACCCATTTATAGCTTGTTTCTGGCAGCTTTTTTACATGGTTCCTTGTCTCACTGGGCTCTGATAGTGCTCCTTCCTCCTCTTGCCATTCAGGCTTAGCAGTGGTACTAGCATCCCTGTTTCTTGCATCTTAAGTACATCAGTGTCTTTTATTGGCTCCTTTAAAATTTTCTCACACTTTTTAAACCAGTCTTTATTATTCTTGAACCATGTGGCATTCCTATCAGGACCCTGATTGATACAAGATTCCATTCTAGAAAGATAAAAATAGTTGTTTTCTTATATTTTAGTTAGACAGTAGAAGCAATAGGAACACTTGTTTTAAATTTTTTGTTTATATCCAAATTCACAGTTTCACATATTAAAAATTATTCAAAAGTAAATATGTATGAGTAAACAAATTACATGTGTTTTTTAAAAATAAAAATATCCCATCAACTTAATGTCAGGCCCTCTTGCTAATTTCAACCTGACTTCCAGGATTTCTACCTCCATGTTTTCCATTTACTTTAAAATATCAATTGTTATGTCCATCCATATTTGTGAGTGTATTTTAATGAGATTATTAATTAAGGGATTTTTTTTCAGCCTGCTGTTAGAAGAGGCATTTGCCTTGTTTGTCAAATTGTCCTGTTGAAAGAATATTTTGAATTAGATATTTTTTTGGCAATCCCTATTCAGGGATAGTTTCAGTTCTTATAATGGTTGTGAATTGGACTTTCTGATTTCACAGATACTCAGGATTAGGAATCAATCACCTAGTCTACTAAGACTATAAACTAGTGTCCATTGAAGTCTATCTAATTCAGACACATACTGATCTTTATGTCTGAGGCTCTTAAGCTTGGCATTTTTAGTAATCATACGTTACTTGAGAAAATCCAAAATAGCCATGTAGATAAATATGCAGAAATGCAACAATCAATTTATACAGACGTATCTCTGAAGAGTTCCAGAGAACTAATCTATAGGTGTAAAGGAGATCCAGTGGGTGAAAAGCAGTCCTTCCCTAATCAGAAGCCACTTAGAGAGAAGTTACCCTGTTCTGTATGGAACTGAAAGTTATACACAGGCAATCCTTTTCCTGCACTAGACAGAAGAACATACCATCTTTGAAAGTCTGGTCTGTTCAGACTTTCATATTCAGGATTATAAAGAGGTTCCTATAAAGCCAGTTAGAGAAAAGCATCCCTATTTATGAAATACCGTTATCCTAGATTCAAGTCATGGAAATTTTCAATGGAACAACTATAAAAATGACTATAAAAAGTACCAACAGAGAAAAAAAGTAAATTTCCTCTTGTAGAAACAATCTAAGAGATGGCAAACAGGCAAAGTGTTTAGTAGCTGAATACACAAACACACACACACACACACACACACACACACACACACCCCAGAATGTTATTCAGCCTTACAAAAAAGAATGAAATCTTGTCCTTTGCAACACCATGGATGGGCCTGGAGGGAATTATGCTAGGTAAAATAAGTCAGACAGAAAAAAAACAAACACCATATGATCCTTTTATATGTGGAATCTTAAAAATAAACAAAAACACAAACTCATAAATACAGAGATAGATTCGTGGTTGCAAGGGGTGGGGTATTGGGAGAAATTGGTAAATTGTACATATATATTTTTTAGTTTAAATAAATTAAAAAATTAAACACACACACACACACACACACACATTTGATCCTTTAAACAACCATGTAAGCTACTGGTAGGGCAACAGGCGGTGTGTTCCAGACTATTATTTCTCCCCATTTTATAAATGAGGAGACTGAGGCACACAGAGATTAGGTAACTCTCCCAGGATTACACATCTGATTGTTGGTAAGGTAAGATTTGAACCCACACAGTGCGGCTCTAGCATTTGTTCTGAACCTGTTCTTAACCATCTTCTCCAGTGTGACATCCTCAGGGTAGTCAGAATTACTTTCTGGATCTCAGGGCCCCAGGAGGCAGTATTACAGTGAACAAAGTGGAAGCTACCTGATCTCTGAAAATTTGACCTCAGAGATCACCTAATATAACTTCCTTTATAATAGTTGAAGCAGTAAAAAGGCCATTCTGGGGAATGAGAGAGGAGCATCCAAATGTCAAAGAATTTGCAACCATGCTTCAAAGCAATCACAGTGAGCAAAATATCAGCACCAATAACCACAATATACGATACCCAGAATGGTGGGTTGGTTTTTATTTGCTGAAATGACCTTATAATTTTCTATGCTTGGTCCTCATTTATCTACTGCAGGAAATGAAATAGAGCTCTTCCTCAAGGCACTTCTCAGCTCCAACTGGTATTCCAACTCCTCCCTTGGCTCTGACAACCTTCTAAGTGGCATTAGACAAGACCTCCACCCACTCAAGCTGCATTGATGTAGTTGTACCCAAATAGAAAACGCTCTGTTGCCTGTATTCAAAACAACTGCTAAACCAATTTTCTTTAAATTCTGCTTAATTTCCTCTCTTGGGAGGAGTATATAACTGCTAAGTTTGCATTTTAAAATTTCAGATAATTTTGAGTAATATTATGTGGAAAGAGAGGGAAAGAAAAGTATTTTGGTAAGATTTTGTTGGTGTATGGTTGTGTGTGTGGCAAATGGTGATGGTATATGTGTGTTGTCCTCTGAGAAAACTGCAGTTTTTGTATTTTAACTTAACTTTAAAATGCTAAACTAATTTAGCTCAAATATTTGGAATACAGGTTCAATTTACAGGGTCAATGACTGTCAAAAAATTTCAGCTAAAAAACATTGCAAAAATCACTCAACTGACCATAATTCTGTTTTCCATTAAAATCTGAGTCTATGACCAATGTGTTTTTTGGCTCTTTTGCTTTGTTTTGTTTTTTAATAGCTCTGGTGAATGCCACAGTTACAGTATTTAGTGGTATATCTTTATGATATGTCCTGAGGAAGCAACATGACTGGTACACAGAGAAAAATTTTAAGAGGAACTTTTTCTTCTGTGCCTTAGTCTAAGATAGGAATTCCACATGCAGACAGGCAAATATTAGAGTGATCAGGCTGGTTCATCTGTCATGCCTTCATGGCCAAGGTTATTTCTAATGATATGGCTGGCTGCCAAATATCTCCTTTCTTCTTTCACTAAGGCAAAAAAAAAAAAAAATCTGTCTGAATGAGAGAAACTACTCAGCAATTTATAAATCCATTTCATGTTTCCTTGCCATGTAAGTTTCACACCTAGAATCACACAAAGTACAACTAAATTCCTAATGCAGCATTTTTTTTATGTAAAGGGCGGGGGGAATCTTTCTCCTCAAAAATCCCAGTTGCTATGGAGAGCCTGGGTGGCTCAATGGGTTAGGCCTCTGCCTTGGGCTGAGGTCATGATCTCAGGGTCCTGGGATCAAGGCCCACATCAGACTCTCTGCTCAGCAGGGAGCCTCCTTCCCCTCTCTGCCTACTTGTGATCTCTGTCAAATAAATAAATAAAATCTTAAAAAAAAAATCCCTGTTGCTAGTCCTGTGATTGGCAAGAGACTCAAGTTACTTCACTAATGGAAGTCCCAAGATTCTTCTTCCTTCTCTTAGCTCAATTATTGTTAATTTTTGCCTTCTACCAGTAAAATGCACTTACTTCCAGCTCATAAATTATGTAAATAACTTCTCCTTATTTCCAGATGTCTTTTATATTTTTTGTTTTTGCTATATTATCAGCTCATACACTCAAAGAAGGAAACAAATATTTATGTATTATCAATCATTAAGTAATTCATTGATTTAATAAATAATCTGAATGCTATTTTAGATAGATATTGGTAAAGACAGTATAATTTGTACTCTCAAGGAATTCTCAATATGTATATTAGACAGAATAGGCCAAGTTATGCTGCAATAACAAAGAACTTCATATACTGATGCCTTAAACCGATGGTTTGTTTCTAACTGATGCTACATGAAGGCTCTTGAGGATCTGTACTTTGTAGTCATTTAGATTCTTATGGAGATGGATGTTCCATGTAAATGCATGCTTCCATAATTACTAAGATAGGAAAAAGGAAAAAGAAAAAATGGTAAATCACACACTGAATCTAAAAATCTCTGCCTATAAGTGATATACTTCTCATGCTTCATTGGCCAGAGCAAGTCATATGTGTATATCTAACACTCGGAAGAAGTAGGACTTACTAATAAGCATAGGAATGCAGGATCATATTTGTCAATGTTATACTATTTTTACAACCTACATCATGCTATGAAATTGTCAAATATCTATGCTTAACTATAATATTCTATTTAAATGTCTTACAACCTACCTAGTGGATTTTGCCAAGACGTAATATCTTCCTATCTCTCTTTAACTTTTTTAGAGCTATATATCAAGTAGATCACACTTAATGCCTCTTTTTTAGCCCTATGATTCAATCACTCAAAAAACTGATAAATTATACTGCTGCCATACATACTGAGTCTTTGCTAGTTGGTATCAGCTCCATATTTTTTAATATCCCCTTTCTGGATTATCCATCTGTCCCTGCTTGACATCTACACTCAGCATATCACATACAACTAGATTGTTTTCATTTCTAACTTTTATCATCAGAACATAATTCAGTTAGTGCCCTTGCTCAAAACAAGAATTACAGGAAATGAGATATGGAGAAAAATCTATTTTTGACTGATATTACTGAAGCTTAGACCTATGGCAAGATGTCATGTTAATGTTAGCACAAATATGTAAGACAAATCCTAATTTCATGGACTATGTTATTGTCAGATTTTTTCCTTATATAATTCTAAGACAGATTAGAATAAATTTTGAAAGATTTTTGAAAGATTAGAATAAATTTTGGTTTGTCCAAATATGTGACACAGCAAAAACAGATCTAATTGGGTCATAATGTATCTGTTTTGCTAACTTCTTTAAACCATTTCTCCTTATTTTTTAAGAAACATTATAGAGGAGAAACATGGGTTTACTTAATTAAATATACACAGCACTTATAAACTGTGCATATTCATTGAGCCTTTTTTTAATAATATGAATAATAATAGCTCTCTCACAGAATTATAGGGAGGATATCTGTAATATCTAGCTCAATTTAGCACATAGTGACTAGGTTTTCGAAGTTCTTGTGCTCTTATATTCTGTACACGGAAGTAACTGTGAGTTTTGAGAATGGCTAACAATGTTTTGAAGGGGGTGGAATCACTGAGGGATAAATTATTCTAACCAAACCACTTCACTTCCTTCCCCAAATGACAAATGTTCTGAGCGAGGAATGTAAGTCTCATCAGTAAATAGAAAATACAAAGAGATTGAAAGACAAATTGCCAGATTCACAAGGGATGTCCATGTATCACACTGGCTCAGAGAGAGAGGGAGAGAGAGAGAGAGGAACAGCAGGGACTTTGCAAATGAGCCAGGCTGAGGTTTAATCAGATTCACCCCCGGGGGCAATACTCGATGCTCCACTGTTCCAGTTAGATTTTGCCCTGAATTGAAACTACTCTGTTTCATTCTCAAATCTCTTACCAGCATAATATCTTTTAAAAAAAAAAACAGGTTGAATTATCTGTTATGTATGGACAGAGCACATTGGTGTGTGCCTGTTTTATTTTAGCATACACATGCAAACACATACGCACTGTTTCAAAGGTTTATTCATAATTTTAGCATTGACCTTGTCATATTAGAGTTAGTATTTTCTTTCTAGAACCTAAGCTTCAAGAAGCTAGGCAAGGTTTGTCTACTCACAATAAGATTTTTCTAGTCTTTCCTCAAGTACTTCAAGGTTTTTGTTTGTTTGTTGTTGTTTTTAAATATTTTATTTATTCATTTGACAGAGAGAGAGAGAGCACAAGTAAACAAAGCAGCAGGCAGAGGGAGAGGGAGAAGCAGGCTCCCCACTGAGCAAGAAGCAATGAGGGCCTCTATCCCAAGACATTGGGATCATGACCTGAGCTAAAGGCAGATGCTTAACCAACTGAGTCACCCAGATCACTTGGTTTAAAAGATTAAAGTCTTTGATCCAGAAAGAGATAATGATGATATCAAATCCTACCAATTCTTTAAGGACCAGCTTAAAGATATTATGAAACCAGTATTCAAATAGTAGCAAAAAAAAAAAAAAAAAGACAAAAACAAACAAACTTATCTTTAAATTTGTATATTTCTTCTATTTATTTTATACTACCAAACATTTGTTATTTATTTGCATATATTTTGTTTCCTACCAGAATGTAAATTTTTAGAAAGCACATATCTACAATTTTTTTTACATCTTTCTATTCCTCATATAGCTGAGTCACTTAACTCCAAATTTTTGTTAAATGAGTAAAATTAGACATATTTTTGGACACAGGAAAATCAGGAAATAGCTTCAAAGTCACATTTGGATAGTTTCAGTGCTAGGATTTAAGATCAATTTGTGAATGAGAAAATGAGGCTGTCTGGTGAAATACATAGGAGAAAGAAGTATGAGGGGCAAAAAAGGAAGCAAAAGGAATTGCAAACTTCTTCAAATGGAAAAGTATAGTTAAAGAATGGTGATATCTGCCATCCATTTTAATGGTTAAGTACGGTTATTTACTAACCCATCTTTGTAAGGGAAAAAAGAAAAAAAGAAAAAAAAAAAAGGTAGAATTAAATAGTTAGGGTCCCAAGACAGATTGAAATGACAAAGAGGAGGCAGGTTTGCCACTTTCACCTAGCATGGTATGCCCAGGGGCACAAACTCTTGGCATATTGTTTTCTCATTTGTTCACTTGTTCAGCTCAATTGGCTATAAGCTAGTAGGACTGAAGAAACTATATTAAAAATATTAATAATAAAACTGGGTATATTCTCTGCAATTCTGTTACTGACACACCATAGAATTCCTCATGCAACTCAACCATAAACAAACATCCACATTGTACCATTTTAACCAGAAATCATCTCTTAGAATTGTTTAAATGCTTAACCAAGACGGAATGCTGGAGTATTCTTTTAAATACTACTTCTCTTAAATCTCTTTCCTTATTCTACTTATTCAGTAGTTTAATTTCTCCTTTTAAATTACTTTTTGTTTGGAGAAATTAAATTACCACAATTATTCCTCCCTATAGTTGTTGACACTTTCCTAAAAATAAAGATGCAGCCTCTGATATTTCTGTTTGGATAAAAAATCAAGATGTCACATATTCTTATTGGTTCATATATTCCTAGCTTTCCCTTTGTCTAAGCAATTACCAAAAAATCTTTTAGACTATTCTTTAGGCTGAATTTTGAGGATGTGGAGGAAAAGGAGCCCTCATGAACTGTTTGAGGGAATACAAGCTGGGGTAGACACTGTGGAAAACAGTATGGAGGCTCCTCAAAAAGTTAAAAATAGAACTACTCTATAATCCAGTAATTCCTCTACTGGGTAGTTACTCAAAGAATATAAAAACACTAACTCAGAGGAGGAGTCAAGATGGTGGAGAAGTAGCAGGCTGAGACTACATCAGTTAGCAGAAGATCAGCTAGATAGTTTATCTAAACATTGCAAACACCTACAAATCCAACAAGAGATCAAAGAGAAAAAGAACAGCAATTCTAGAAACAGAAAATCAACCACTTTCTGAAAGGTAGGACTGGCGGAGAAGTGAATCCAGAACGACAGGAAGATAGATTGCAGGGGGAGGGGCTGGCTCCCGGCAAGCAGCAGAGCAATGGAGCACAAAAACAGGACTTTTAAAAGTCTGCTCCACTGAGGGACATTGCTCCAGAGGCTAAACTGGGGTGAAGCCCACGCGGGGTCAGCGTGGCCCCAGGTCCCGCAGAAGGATCGGGGGTGTTGGAGTGTCGCAGAGCTCACAGGTATTAGAACGGGGAAGCCGGCTGCAGAGACAGAGCCGAGGACTGAGCTCTCAGCTCGGGGTTACCTTGAACCGGTCGCAGGGTGGGTGAGCTCGGAGCGCGACTGGAGGCCGGGGATATGGGAGTGATTGGGCATTGTTCTCTGGGGGCACACTGAGGAGTAGGGCCCCAGGCTCTCGGCTCCTCCCGACCGGAGACTGGGAGGCTGCCATTTTCATTCCCATCCTCCGGAACTCTACGGAAAGTGTTCAGGGAACAAAAGCTCCCGAAAGCGAACCCGAGCAGATTACTTAGTCCGGCCCCCGGTAAGGGTGGTGCAATAACGCCTAGGGCAAAGACACTTGAGAGTCACTACAACAGGCCCCTCCGCCAGAAGATCAACAAAAAATCCAGCCAGGACGAAGTTCATCTACCAAGGAAAGCAGGTTCAATACCTAGGACAGCAGTGGAATTCCAGAGGAGGAGAAAGAAAAGCAATGAACTCATGGCTTTCTCCCCATGATTCTTCAGTCTTGTGGTTAATTTAATTTTTCTTTTTTCAATTTTTTTTCTTTCTTTTTTCTTCTTCTGCAAAATTTTTAAAAACTTTTACCCTTTTCTTTTTTAACATTTTTAACTAGTTTATCTTATATATATTTTTTCTTTCTTTTTTATACTTTTTCTTTATTTGTTTTCTTTTTTAAATTTTTTCTTTTTTTTTTCCTGAACCTCTTTTTATCCCCTTTCTTTCCCCCACGATTTGGGGTCTCTTCTGATTTGGTTAAAGCTCATTTTTGGGGGGTCTTTGCCACCCTTTTAGTATTTTACTTGCTACTTCATATACTCTTATCTGGACAAAATGACAAGGTGGAAAAATTCACCACATAAAAAAGAACAAGAGGAAGTACCGAAAGCTAGGGACCTAATCAATACAGACATTGGTAATATGTAAGATCTAGAGTTCAGAATGACAATTCTGAAGGTTCCAGCTGGGCTCAAAAAAGGCATGGGAGATATTAGAGAAACACTCTCTGGAGATATAAAAGCCCTTTCTGGAGAAATTAAACAACTAAAATCTAACCAAGTTGAAATCAAGAAAGCTATTAATGAGGTGCAATCAAAAATGGAGGCTCTCACTGCTAGGATAAATGAGGCAGAAGAAATAATTAGTGATATAGAAGACCAAATGACAGAGGATAAAGAAGCTGAGCAAAAGAGGGACAAACAGCTACTGGACCATGAGGGGAGAATTCGAGAGATAAGTGACACCATAAGACGAAACAACATTAGAATAATTGGGATTCCAGAAGAAGAAGAAACAGAGAGGGGAGCAGAAGGTCTATTGGAGAGAATAATTGGAGAGAATTTCCCTAACATGGCAAAGGGAACAAGCATCAAAATCCAGGAGGTGCAGAGAACCCCCCTCAAAATCAACAAGAATAGGTCCACACCCTCTCACCTAATAGTAAAAGTTACAAGTCTTAGTGACAAAGAGAAGATCCTGAAAGCAGCCCAAGAAAAGAAGTCTGTAACATACAATGGTAAAAATATTAGATTGGTAACAGACTTATCCACAGAGACCTGGCAGGCCAGAAAGAGCTGGCATGATATATTCAGAGCACTAAACGAGAAAAACATGCAGCCAAGAATACTATATCCAGCTAGGTTATCATTGAAAATAGAAGGAGAGGGGCGCCTGGGTGGCTCAGTGGTTTAAGCCTCTGCATTCGGCTCAGGTCATGATCTCAGGGTCCTGGGATTGAGCCCTGCATCGGGCTCTCGGCTCAGTTGGGAGCCTGTTTCTCCCCCTCTCTCTGCCTGCCTCTCTGTCTACTTGTGACCTCTCTCTCTGTCAAATAAATAAATAAAATATTAAAAAAAAAAAAGAAAGAAAGAAAATAGAAGGAGAGATAAAAATCTTCCAGGACAAACAAAAACTGAAAGAATTTGCAACCACCAAACCAGCTCTACAGGAAATATTGAAAGGGGTCCTCTAAGAAAAGAAAAAGCCTAAAAGTAGTAGATCAGAAAGGTACAGAGACAATATACAGTAATACCTTACAGGCAATATAATGGCACTAAATTCATATCTCTCAATAGTTACCCTGAATGTAAATGGGCTAAATGCCTCAATCAAAAGACACAGGGTATCAGAATGGATAAAAAAACAAAACCCATCTATATGTTGCCTACAAGAAACTCATCTTAGACGCGAAGACACCTTCAGATTTAAAGTGAGGGGGTGGAAAACAATGTACCATGCTAATGGACATCAGAAGAAAGCTGGGGTGGCAATCCATATCAGATCAATTAGATTTTAAGCCAAAGACTATAATAAGAGATGAGGAAGGACACTATATCCTACTCAAAGGGTCTGTCCAACAAGAATATCTAACAATTTTAAATATCTATGCCCCTAACGTGGGAGCAGCCAACTATATCAACCAATTAATAACAAAATCAAAGAAACACATCAATAATAATACAATAATAGTAGGGGACTTTAACACTCCCCTCACTGAAATGGACAGATCATCCAAGCAAAAGACCAACAAGGAAATAAATGCCTTAAATGACACACTGGACCAGATGGACATCACAGATATATTCAGAACATTTCATCCCAAAGCAACAGAATGCACATTCTTCTCAAGTGCACATGGAACCTTCTCCAGAATAGATCACATCCTGGGTCACAAATCAGGTCTCAACCGGTATCAAAAGATTGGGATCATTCCCTGCATATTTTCAGACCACAATGCTCTGAAGCTAGAACTCAATCACAAGAGGAAAGCTGGAAAGAACCCAAATACATGGAGACTAAACAGCATCCTTCTAAAGAATGAATGGGTCAACCAGGAAATTAAAGAAGAATTGAAAAAATTCATGGAAACAAATGATAATGAAAACACAATGGTTCAAAATCTGCGGGATGCAACAAAGGCAGTCCTGAGAGGAAAATATATAGCGGTACAAGCCTTTCTCAAGAAACAAGAAAGGTCTCAATTACACAACCTAACCCTACACGTAAAGGAGCTGGAGAAAGAACAAGAAAGAAACCCTAAACCCAGCAGGAGAAGAGAAATCATAAAGATCAGAGCAGAAATCAATGAAATAGAAACCAAAAAAACAATAGAACAAATCAATGAAACTAGGAGCTGGTTCTTTGAAAGAATTAATAAGATTGATAAACCCCTGGCCAGACTTTATTTATCAAATAAATAAAATCATGAATGAAAGAGGAGAGACCACAACTAACACTAAAGAAATACACACAATTATTTATTTTTTTTCTTAAAGATTTTTTATTTACTTTACAGAGAGAGACCACAAGTAGATAGAGAAGCAGGCAGAGAGAGAGGAGGAAGCAGGCTCCCTGCTGAGCAGAGAGCTGGATGCAGGGCTCTATCCCTAGGACCCTGGAATCATGACCAGAGCTGAAGGCAGAGGTTTTTACCCACTGAGCGACCCAGACACCTCTACCATTTGCTTTTAAACTTATAAAAATATAGGGATATAAAAAGCATACATAACATACAAATTATAATTTGCTTTAAATTTATAAAACATGAATATAAAAGTTTATGTAATTTTCTAAATGTATGAGTACAAATGCATGTGATAGAAATATATTAACAGCTTATTCTGGGACATAAATAATTTCTAATTAGCACTTTATATATATATCTTTATTTTACAAATTTTCTATAAAATTTACATTATTACAGGGGAAAAAAAGAAACCTAAAAGGTACTCTGGAGAAGGATGGTCTTGTCTTCTATGGAATAGGAAACTGGATATCAGAGAGAACTAATGAACCAAGGTAGATGGATAGCAGTTACAGAATAAGAAATGGAACCTTGGCCTTCTAATTATCTTTCTACTGTTTACATATAATATATAAAAAATTTAATTGAAAGTATAAACATGTAGCCATAGATTCTTCCACATTTTTATTAATTCAAATATAGGGTTGTCTGGGTGACTCAGTTGGTTAAGCATCTGCCATCAGCTCAGGTCATGATCCCAGAATCCTGGGATCAAGTGGATCAAGTCCAGAGTCAGGCTCCCTGCTGGGTGAGGTATCTGTTTCTCCCTCTCCAACTCCCCCTGCTTGTACTAGCTCACTCTCTCTCTCTCTGTTCAATAAATAAATAAAATGTTTAAAAATATTTTTATATATAGTAATAACATATTATAATCAAGATCCTTGTCAACATGGAACTAATAAATCTCACATATACCTTTCATTAATTAAGTACAAAAATAGTCTGCTGAAAAAATAGTTTACTACTCAATAGACTAGTTATCATTTCTTTAATCCTATTGAGAAAAGAATTTAGGTAAAAGCTTATGTCAGAACTTATTCTATGAACATAAGAATGAGCTAACAAAAACCTTTAAGTTATTTTATCTTTAAAACACTCACTGATGTAACTCATGTGATCATCATTGGTAACACAGGTGTAAACAAAAGTTACTGAAATCTCCACACAAAAATATTATTTTCATATTTGCATGCATTTCACTTATTTGGATACACAAATACATCAGTTCTCATAACTAGCTGATCACTTTGTCTAACTATTAAAAATCTATTTTAATATATTGTGTTCATTACTCCTGCTGTTAAGTGTGTGAAATGTTGGATATTCCTATTTTCTCACCATATATGGAAAGAACTGCTGTTCAAATAAAATCACTAAATGACTAAACTCACATGAATCACATCAATACACATTTTTCTCCTTTTAACTTGTTAAACTAAACCCATATTTATTCTGTACCTTTTTGTTTTCCTACTCCTAATACACAATAGAATCTTCTTTACTCTGAAATAATTGTGAGAATTTAAATTCAGGATTTGGGCAATATGGTGGTGAGGTCAACTAAACTGAAATCATAACATAGGAAGTGAAATATATAAATTATATTGTTAGTAGGTATTCAATACAATTAAAATCATATCACTGTGTGTCTTTTTTTAAGTAGATAGAAAACATGAATTCCATTCCTTTATAGATGAATTAATGAAACATAAAGAAAGCTGGTACAGAAAGCAGCACTACTGATATCTCCCAGGTCTTTCTTGAGTCTATGCTCACCTTCCTCCAAGATACTTGCCTTTTCAATTTTGTTCTCTCTGTGGTCCATTCCGAGAGAGCAATGTATCACTTATTATGAGCTTCTTTTAAGTATATACAAAGAGAATCCAATGTCATGGTTTAACTTACATCTCTTTTCCTTTTTTTAGATGTGGTGCTAAGCAGCCACAACATACATTCCTTTTCATGCTTCCTCGCACAGTATGGAATCCTTCTGACTGCCAACTATAAGAATATTTCTCTGACTTCCAGTCTCCGAATATTAGAAGTGAAGATAGAAAATTTTTATTCCAGGTACTTTGTTTACAGATACAAAAAGTAAAAATAAAATGTTTAGGTTGGTAAAATGTAAGCCACTTAGTAACATGGAGTCGTTATCTATAGTCCAGAGTGGCTGGTATTAATTTTTAATTATTTCTTATAACCTGTGTCATCCCATGTTCTGTGTAGGATCCTTGAGGTATACATTGGTCCTGACACATTGGTATTCTTCGTAGTGCATTGTGACAAAATTAGTGCTTAATACATATTTGCAGAATGTCTGAATGAAGAAGGAAATGAATGCATAAAACTATCTCTTTTTTACAAAAAGGACTTAACTACTTAACTACAGCCAGTCTCCTATTATTTTAAAACAATATATTTTTCACATATCATTGTAATATAATCTCACTTAAGTAAACCAATAGGCCTCTTCTTCATTACCCTTAATATAAACTTCCAGTATAATTTTAGAGTTTATTAGAACAGATAAGAATAGGATTAGGAGGAAAATAATTTAATTAAGCAGCACATGATCATAAACTGCTGTGAAACCAATCTAAATCGTGGCAGTATTTAAAGAAACGTATAAGATCTTGGAGTAATAAAAAAGTGAAATGGTGAAATCAAAAGTGCCAGCCCCCTGTTTTAGGACAATTAAAATGCTTGGGCGTAAGCTTCTCATATAATGACAAAATTGAATACCATTTCTCAAATGATAAGAAATAAATCAATCAATAAGTTGGGCAAAAGAAGTCCTAGAGCGACAATTTAGCTTTTACTATAACGAAATAAATAACATTATATTTAAAAAGACGGGAACATAAGCAAATAAAAAATGTTAAATTTGTTAGCCATTTGAGAAATCTAAATGAAAGGTATTATAAGATCTCACTATATGCCTACTGGAATTGCTAAAATAAAAATATATAACATTATAAATATATATTTTAATTTTAGTATGTATTAATAATTAAATATATTCATTTAAATATTGATTAAAATGAAAAATATTTATTTATTTATTTATACAAAAAATACCAAATGCTGGAAAAGATGTTGAACAACTGGATCTCACAGTGCTAGTAAAATTGTACAGACTCTCTGGAAAACAGTTTGGCAGTAGTTTTGTGTGTAAATAAAATTAGACATGAATTTACCATGCAATCCACTCAGCAATCATACTCCTGTGTATTTGTCCTAGAAAGATGAAAATTTATGCTCACATGAAAACCTGTACACAGATGTTCAGATAGCTCAAAATAATTTATTAAATAAGTTATTTATTTAAGTAATAAATAGCTTCAAATAGGAAACCACCCAAAGTTTTCTTTTACTTGTGAATGGAAAATTGACTTGTTATGTCTCTACAATGGAATGCTACTCAGCAATAGAAAGGAATGTGCCACCAATATGCACAATGTGAATGGATCTTGAGGGAATCATGTTGAGTGGAGGGGGAAAAAAAGCCAGTCTCAAAGTTTTTAATTGAAAAATCTTTCATTCTTGAAGGCACAAAATAGGTCATGAGATCAGCGGTTGCCAGAGGTTAGGGCTAGGGAAAGGTGTGACTCTGAAAGGAAAAAAGAAAAGGAGAGTTTTTCAGTGGTGATGGATGTGTTCTGTATCTTGATTTTGGTGATGGTTATATAAATATATACATATGAAATTTCAAAGAACTATACACTAAAAAAGTGTGCATATGAAATCAGAGTAACATGGGGCACCTGGGTGGCTCAGTGGGTTAAAGCCTCTGCTTTCAGCTCAGGTCATGATCCCAGAATCCTGGGAACAAGCCCTGAATCAGGCTCTCTGCTCAGCAGGGAGCCTGCTTCCCTTCCTCTCTCTGCCTGCCTCTGGCCTGCTTGTGATCTCTATCTGTCAAACCTGAGTGACATCAGTAGTTGAGTTAATAATATTGTACCAATATAAATTTCCTGGCTTTAATAATTTACTATGGTCATGTAAGATGTTATCATTAGGAGAAGTAGGGTGCATGGTTTATAGGAGTTTTCTATTAATTTTGCAGCCTCTGGAGAGTCAAGTTATTTCAAAATTAAAGTACTAAATACAATAAAATAAAGGATGCTTTTTTCTTTTATCATTCACCTAGAGTAGAGGCAAATTACTATAAAATTCAATGGTTTTCTCCATTACCTTTGATATTTTCCAATTTAGCTATTACCATTTGTACATGTATCTCATAAAAAATTATGAAATGGAAGTTCCACTTTCCTCACTATTGCGACATTGGGGAGAAATAAGATAAAAATATTATAGTGATGAACAAAAAAAAATTTGTCAAATAACCATTTTTGGCTTCTCACACAATATTTTATTTGCCAGTTCTCAGGCTGTATTATTTTAAACACAGCTGACAGGAAGGGGCTGGATAGTAACAAATAAAGTCATTTCAGCTGGAAAGATTAGACCACCACCACCAAAATCAACAAAATATTTGGAAACAATTCTCCATTACATCTCTGATATTTCTGCCCACTATTTTAAGCAAAGGCATTGGCAACTTTTGTTTTGTACTACTCTTTCAAGGATGTTGGTAAAGCAAACAGTGTCTCTCTCTGGGGGAGGGGGCAGATTTGTCACTTGAGCAGAATAATTAAAGATAATGCCTCTGTCCAGGGCAAGGGTTGGTGGGCTAGTGGCTAGCTGTGGCCTTATAAAATTGGTGGTTTCCTGAACTCAGAGTTCCTCAGCTATCATACAAACTTAATGTGCGCATATCATCTACCTGGGTCCACCTTTACATTTCTTCCTTGGGACTTGGATCTTATCCTGTGATGAATAAAGGTCTTTGTGACCCAGAAGACTGTGAAACTAGGACAAGTTAACTTGATGGCTTGTGAATAAGATAAAATCTAAGGTGAAAGGGCTTGAGGGCCATAGGGCATTACATAGACTTCAGAAATTTCAGGATTTCTTCCTGACAGTTCCTTGGCACAATGTGTTTTTCTTTAACCTGCAGTGGTAACCCCAGACCTGCCTACATGTGACTAGTCTCTGGATGGCAGCCTGTTCAGAATGAAAATTGGGACATTAGGACTTAATTCTGGTTACAGTTTCTAAATTTAATTTGATCCCTCTTTCCTTTGACTCTTCCAGGCTCTGGATGAAGTAGGAGATGATGGGGGAGAAAAAAAAAGAAGAGGAAGTTATAGCAACTTCAGACTTTGTGGAGGCGGAAGGAGAGCAAAAATCCTCTACTTAAAGAGAGGTAATCTCAGACTGTGGGAGGTATTGCGATGGGAAGGACATTAATGATCTTTCAGATCTGCCCCTAGAGGCTTCCTCTAGAATATAAGCACCCTGGTGCTGCTCTTCATCTTTTCAATGATGTTTGAAAAGGAGGGGAACTAAAATTTGAGAGTGGAGCTCACGCTGCCTGCAGTCTTGTGAGTAATGAAGTACTTTATCTTTGACACAAAGTCTCCTCTCTTCTACCAAGATCTAGGAAGATCTAGCAGGCAAAATTGGCTTGCAAATAGGATAAAAATCTCACATTATTTGCAGTTTTGACATAAACATAAAATAACTAAAGAGGGTCTGGTTTAATTTTATAATAATTTTCCAAATTTGAAAATAAAATTTGGAAATATAGATTTAAAAACAATAGTACTGGGTTCCAGATGATTTAAACAGTGTTTTTATAGGTGGTTTGTCACAGAAGTTCACAAACGCATACATAATAATGTACCCAATGTCCCACCATGCATCCTCTTGGCTTCCAATTCTTGTGGAATCTATGGTGAACAGTTAAAAATGAGCCTTGATTTTCCATATATTGACAACATTTCACCTTGAGGAAAGTAAATCTTATTCAGTAAGCATGCATAACCCTAGGAAATTAACATACCAAGGGCAAGATTCAATGGATAGAGGAAAGGAGTTTGTCATGATCAGTCCTCAGGTAGGCAGTTCTGACAAGTATTCCATATGCTTCTCAGAAATAGAACTACCCTATGACCCAGCAATTGCACTACTGGGTATTTACCCTAAAGATACAAACATAGTGATCCGAAGGGGCACGTGTACCCGAATGTTTATAGCAGCAATGTCTACAATAGCCAGACTATGGAAAGAACCTAGATGTCCATCAACAGATGAATGGATAAAGAAGATGTGGTATATATACACAATGGAATACTATGCAGCCATCAAAAGAAATGAAATCTTGCCATTTGCGACGACGTGGATGGAACTAGAGCATATCATGCTTAGTGAAATAAGTCAATCGGAGAAAGACAACTATCATATGATCTCCCTGATATGAGGACATGGAGAAGCAACATGGGGGAGCAGGGGAATAGGAGAAGAATAAATGAAACAAGATGGGATTGGGAGGGAGACAAACCATAAATGACTCTTAATCTCACAAAACAGACTGGGGGTTGCTGGGGGGAGGTGGGATTGGGAGAGGGGGAGCGGGCTATGGACATTGGGGAGGGGAGGCGAACCATAAGAGACTATGGACTCTGAAAAACAACCTGAGGGTTTTGAAGGGTCAGGGGTGGGAGGTTGGGGCAACCTGAGGGTTTTGAAGGGTCAGGGGTGGGAGGTTGGGGGAACAGGTGGTGGGTAATGGGGAGGGCACGTTTTGCATGGAGCACTGGGTGTTGTGCAAAAAGAATGAATACTGTTACGCTGAAAAAATAAATAAAATGGGGAAAAAAAAAGAAAAAAAAACAACAATTAAATGAACATGTTATTTGAAAAAAAAAAAAAAAAAAAAAAAGAAAGTTCTAAGGAGAATCAAGCCCAAGTTCATCACAGTTCCTACAGTAATATGTTACATATTGCCTTTACCTCCTTCCCGTACTCTTCTTCACCCCATACTCTGGCTTCTTGGAACAACCACCTAAATAGCCTACCTAAACACAAAAACTTGTCTGAACCTTGAACATCTCCTTTTGGGAAGTACCTAATTTAATACAAGGGAACAGCCCATTTCATAACAGTTCTCTTTAGGTTGCATATTTATAAGCTTTCTTTCTCAGTTGAAGCAATGTATTTCCATAAATTGAAATTAAAGGTTTCCACTACAAAGAATAATTTGAAGTTAACAAAATGAATAAAAACTCCTCAATCTGGTAATAATACCATTTTGTGCTGCAAGATGATTCTACTGATTGATGACTATTTGGATGTAAACTAATTTATGAATTTAGATTGGGACATATTAGAAAAATGTCTGCTTGAAATCAGGATTATGACCTCTGCTTTTTGACACCAAGTCAAAATTGTTACACTCTGAAGATGATTATTATATCTTGGACTTGTCTAATGTTAGATATTTGGGGATACTCTAAGAAAACACTGAAACTTCAATGCTACTTGATGTTTATGTGTGGAAAATCTACATTAGAACACTAAGAAACAGAGACTGAGAAAAGCATTAATCTGCATTGTATGCAGAAGATATTGAATTCAGTTCCAGTTGTATTGAGTTGGATGGCATTTAGAGAACTCATAATGTGAGCAAGAGAATCTGATGGCTCTACAAGGAAGCAGAAGGAAGAGATGGAAGTTAGAAGAATGAATAGCATCTTACAGAGAAGTTAATGGTCCTGTGATGATCTATTGCAGAGCTGGAGGAACTACGAATTTTGTGGATTTTTTTGCTTTTTTCTTAATTAGTGTCGTGTTTGGGAATACAGTTCATTGCTAAACTCTATGGTGATACAAAGTTGACTGATAACAGTGAAGAAATTCCCCAGTGTTCATCTGTATCTATCAATTGTCGTACCAGGCAGGCTAAATTGATGAGTAGTAAAAACTAGTGCACAAATACATAGCAGTCACCAGATAACAAAGCATTTTTATATAAGTTGCTATATTTAATTCTTATTTTCCTAATGAGGATAACAAGTAAACAAAATTGTTCACATTTTATAAATGCTGCTTTTGAATGTCAGATAATGATTTTTCACATAGTTGTATAAAACAGCTGCTAGGATACTAAACTAGAACTCTACTCAAGGTATTCTAACCCAAGTTGTAGGTTTTTTCCTCTCTGTAGTCATTATGATAATGCTTATCTTGGGGCCATATTTCTTTTTGTGATAGTAACAAACAGATTTTGCTGAAATCCAGATTTGGAGAAGGAGCTTTAAATCCCCCATAGCCTCATTAAAGAGAAAATAAGCTCTGGAATTTAGAGGATACAGAATCACTCTAAGAAGGAATAAGGAAATTGGAAATATCGTAGCAGCTGGTCCAGAAATCTTTTACTGATTACTTTAATAATGTTTTCCTACCCAACTACTAAAACTAGTTACTGTTACTTCCTTATTTCTATTTGACCACTATCTCAATGGCTCAGTGTTTTAATCATCTCATTTCTGCTTCAAGACATCACACTTCATCTGATCTTTCCATTCTTCCCAAGAATCCACTTTCCCAATAAACTCAAGTAACAATGATAGTGAAATACCTTCACTGATTTTTAAGTTCTAACTTTGAAAACAAATTCCTGTGCAGAAAGAATGTAGAATGAACAAGATCACTTAGATAAAAGTAGCCAGAGGGCTTTAATCCATGGTATATTTCAGAAAAAGCACAGAATTTGGGAGTTGAAAGAAAATCTTACAAATCATCAGTTATGAATTAACCCAGGTTATATGAATCTAGAACTAGAAGCCAAGTCTTTTGCTTCAAGCAAGGGCTCTTCCCAATATATGATGTTATACCCCCAACATCACCAACTCTCTTGTTTTCTCTACTTTTGGGTTGTCTTCTCTCTGTTAACTCCTCAGTGGTGAAATATTGATAGCACTGATTAGATGTTTATACTATTATAAACATGGTAAGTAAGGTCACTAGTCCACATGGGATATCATGATTACAAACAGTATTAGCTAATAATTTTTCATTATCTATTAGATATACATTTTCCTCCCACCAGCTTACAATATCCAGGATTTACAAATTAATTACTATCTTATTATTATTTGGTTCATTTAGGAAGTGCATCATCATCCTCTACCAACATAATATGAAATTATGTTGTTAATCATTTTAAGTATAATTGAACCATCAAGAAAATAGGAATAATAGCATATTCTTTCTAAGTTATATCCATTTAAATGAGTTTATAAAGGAAAATAAGAAATTAAAAGTTTTACATAATTTGTGATTATATGAATAATCATGATTAAATTCTCACTCACTTAAAAATAATCATTTTTAGTTAGAAGTCTTAGTTAACACAATGTTCATTATAGCGAGCTTTAATATTTACTTAAATGTTAAGTATACCATTGTTATTAGCATACTTTCACTTGAAGACTTAAGCCAAAGCCATGTAATAAATTTCCTCTACCCATAACACATTCATAATACATCCACATAATACTTCACGAAATGATGTTTCCATCACAAAGTGATGTTGTCCATTTATTCAGGTACTACCTTAGTCCAAGCAACTGTTACCCATCTTAAGCTGTTGAAATGAGCTCTTCACTAATCATTCCATTCCCATTTTGCCCCACAATACACACACACACACACACACACCCCTTCACAATAACAGAGCTTTCTAGATTGTAAATCTGGCCAACTGACTCTTTGGCATAAAATTTTCTAGTGTGGCTTTCAAGGCTCTGGACAATACAGTCCCAGCCTCTCTCTTCACATTCATTTTGAGCCATTTATCTCCTTGGTTATTGTACTTCAACCCACACTGCTCCTTTCCCAGTTTCTCAAATATGCTTCACTCTCTTCCTCCTCAAGGTCTCTCTTGGTCTCTCTCTGCAGTGCTTCTTGTGCTCCCTGTCAACATTACCACTTTCCCTAATTTTCTTGCCATGTCCTATAAGTAACATTTTAAAAGTCTTCTCAGTGAGACTTTCACTGACCAACTGACCAACTAACTTAACTAATGTCCTCTCTGTCAGTCTTGACAATTATACATTGTTTACATGCACCTATCATAATTTGTATTTATGATTGTATCTATGTATGAAAGTACTTACTGGTTGCACTGGAGTAAAAAATAAATAGCACTCTTAATTATTTATTTTTATAAGATGTATCAAGTAAGCTCATTGCTTTTTAACAACTCTAAAAAAAGGATTTTAGAAAAATACATTATTATTATAGAGTATTACTAGCAAATCCAAAAATGAAAATGTAATACACATAAAACTAAAATCTTTATACTTCAAAAGTACCTATCCCATAGGGCTTCATCCAGATCTAGTTGAAACATAATAGTTTAAAAGACTGAAAAAAAAATAAAAGACTGGTTGATACTTTATTTTTACTTTTTTATTTCCCAAGATTTTTTTAAATTTTTAAATTATTTGAGACTTGTAGAAAAGTCATAAAAATAACACAAAGGACTCCCATAAATTTTTCACCCTGAATCCCATTTATTATAATTTTACCATACTCACTTTATCATTGAATATACAAAAAATATATAAAATACATGTTTTCTAAAAATGTGGGATATAAAATGCTCCACAAGTGTCCTCTTTATATAGGAGTCAGGGTAATCTTTGTATTGTTCCATTTTTAGTAAATGTGCAGCTAAAGTATACACTTAGCATTTTTAATTTTACCCAAATCTAGCTTCCATTATATTTTCCAAATATCACATATACATCAATTAACCAAAAGAGGCATTGTGCATATAATAAACATTAATGTTTCTTCCTTACTTCTTTCCAGTAGCAGTATTAAAATACTTATCAGGGGCACCTGGGTGGCTCAGTGGGTTAAAGCCTCTACCTTCAGCTCAGGCCATGATCCCAGGGTTCTGGGATCAAGCCCTGCATCTGGCTCTCTGCTCAGCAGGGAGCCTACTTCCTCCCTTCTCTCTCTCTGCCTGCCTCTCTGCCAACTTGTGATCTCTGTCTGTCAAATAAATAAATAAAAATCTTAAAAAAATACTTATCAAATTATACAAGATAGACATTAACAAAGTGGAACAGACACAGCTGATATATGACCAATATTATCATGTAGGTGTTAATTCAGTTCCTTCACTTTTTAAAATCTGTTTTTGCTGGGAGCTTTCATTATTTATTTGATGCTTCATATTAGTGAATTAAAGTTAATAATACATATGGTAAAATACAATCACTTTAGAAACATTAATTCATTTCATTCTTATAATAATCTTTGATAGAAATGTCATAAAAGTCAAAAATGGAGGGTTTCGGTAATTAAAACACATTTTCCATTTAGTCCATAAGGAGCATATTTTCCATTTAGTCCATAACAAATCTACATCTGTTGGAATAGAGCACATTTTTAGAACTATGATGTAACTACTTAAAACTACCACCAGATTTTAGATGATTCTTAACAAAGAATAGAAACAAAAACTAAGATAGAACTATTAAAGTATAATGGTCTTAAGACAACAAGTTGCTTAAAGAGAAGTGATGGAAATCATGGTGTGAAGTAGGAGTTTAAAACAGAAATCTAAAATGAAAAACAACAAAGAATACTATAGCATATTTTATCTATAGAGCCAAGTGATATGGCATACTTTCATTTGGGTGGGCTAGTCTATGTGTCAACAATTGCCACTAAAAATAAATGTCTGATTCAGCAGCCTATTTACTAGAAGTTATCTGACAGCTTGTATCTATTGTAAATGATGTGCATTAAAACAAGATTGCTCTCTATCTGCTAGAAAGTCAAGCAGTGGTTTCTATTGTAACTATGTTTAGAAAAAAAAAAATGAGTCAGTTACCTAGAGCAGTGAAGTGCACTGTGTGGGACAGTGAACTATTAAACAATCATACTCAATCACTATTGAAATTTAAATCCTGAACTACCAAGTTATAGAAAGAATTTTGCAGTTCAGACTGCCAAAAGAGAAAAGGACACTAGGGAAAATAATTATAATCAATAACTGCAATAACAGTACTATTCTTTATTACAAAAATAGCAACTTTTATCCATACATTCTTCATCTAATAGGATTGTTTCTGTTCAGAAATTTATTACTAATCAGTAATTTTCTGATTTTCTGAGTAAGTAAGATTTTCTGAGTTTAAATCTTAATTTCATTAATTAGTAAATGTGTGACATTTAGCAGGTGCTTTTCTCTCCCTATCTCAGTCTCCTGATCTGTATAGTGGGTACGATAAATACAGGTTTTTGTGAAGAAAAAGCAAATGATTTAAGCAAATGACTTATAAAAGAGCATGACAGAAAAAATGCATGACAGAACAAATTAGTAATCATAATAGACATAGTGTTCAATGGCATTTTGCCATAAACAAACTTAGTAGTACAAAGTTGGTTGTAAAATCTTTAAAATATACATGTAGGTATAGAGGGAAAAAACAAAAACAAAAACCAACCTTCTGATTAGTAGCTAAATCTTGACATTTTTGTGTTTCCCTCTCATTTCAAATCACTGGAGGTTTTCCAAAACTACACCAATGATTTCTATTACCCAGTTTTCTGGGATAGTCATAAATAACTAAAGTGAGTATTTGAGGAGAACTGCAGTATCAGTAATCCTGCATTGCGTGGTACAGCAGCATGCAGGAACAGACATTCCAAGAGTAGCAACAGAATTACAGTCATTAGGTCATAAAGAAGAGAATCTGTTTTCTAATGACAAAAGTTTGAAATTTCATCACCTAATGTATCAAAATTGATAACAGGAAACAAGTTCGACATCAACCAGGTTCACATGTGCGAGTGAAAACAGGATTTGGACACAGACTGACATAGAAAAAGATGCCACTCCCTCCTACCCACCCCCCAAAATAATCAAAATTTGATTATAAGTGTTGCTACCCAGGTTATTAACCCTATATTCATGATGAAGTTTGGTTACCAAGTATACAAACTCTTAATCATAAAGTAATCATACACCATTTATGAATATATCTATATACATCCCTATTCCTATCAAATAGTATACACCAAAACCCATTCCATGGTGTGTATTTAGATATTTTCTTCTAAAATTGTGACACCTTTAAAAAATCTCCTGTTTTCTTATGAAAAGGTATGAGGACCAAGCAAACCCATACTTCTGAAGTGGTAGATATGATAATTAGCCTCACATAAGTGAATAAAAAATTGTTTTGAGGTGGTAATCAAGCCACCAACCCTAGAAAATGAGACCAGAAGAAGTATTTCTCATGCATACGTGAGTCAGCTAGACCTTAGTTATGACAGAAATGTGACTCTGTCCTGCTTTCTCTAATAACACTGCCTCCTGTGATTTCTCCCTTACTGTTATTGTTGGCAAGAGTCTCATACTGAGTTTTAACTCCGTGGAGAAAGCACAGTTATGGATCCATTGGTCCTCTCAATTTCTAAAGCTATTTCCTTCACAAACTGTGACTTGAATGGTGAGAAAAGTGCAGGGAAAGTAGTTTCCACTCCACAAGAAATGTTAGTATTTACCCACTTCTTTTTTCTCAGTCCATACACGCTCTTTCATTTTTAAAATTGATAGTAAATATTCCCTTCAAATGCCTGTATATTAACAAAGGCTGACTACACATGGGAAAATCGAGCCAATCATTATAATCATGCTAAAAGAAGGGGGAGATTTCTTTCTTCCTTCCCTGCAAGTTATACATTTAGGGAAACCACTCAACCATGCTTTAATTGTGCCCCTGTGGCTTTATAGGAGTTAATGATGTTTTTGAAAGGTGCTTCTTTCTTATTTAGGCAGGAACTGAGGAAAGTAAACTTGGGATCATCCAGAATTCATAGCTTAGTGGTAAACAGAGAACACAGAATTAAGGCATTTTTGGAATTTGACTGTACCTGAGTGAGAATATGGAAGTCCTGGATGTGAACACATATGAAGAAAAGATACAATTATTCTGAAAGAGTCACCTGTTTCCTGATTGATTCATAATTAGTCACATGATCACTTGCAAATAGTTTCTTTCCTCTTCCTTCCTTATGAACTATTGGGACTTCATCAAGATCAAAAGCTTTTGCACAGCAAAGGAAACAGTTAACAAAACCAAAAGACAAGTGACAGAATAGGAGAAGATATTTGCAAATGACATATCAGATAAAGGGCTAGTATCCAAAATCTATAAAGAACTTATCAAACTCAACACCCAAAGAACAAATTATCCAATCAAGAAATGGGCAGAGGACATGAACAGACATTTCTGCAAAGAAGACATCCAGATGGCCAACAGACACATGAAAAAGTGTCCACATCACAGGGAAATATAAATCAAAACTGCAATGAGATACCACCTCACACCAGTCAGAATGGCTAAATAAACAAATCAGGAAATGACAGATGTTGGCGAGGATGTGGAGAAAGGGGAACCCTCCTATACTGTTGGTGGGAGTGCAAGCTGGCTCAGTCACTCTCAAAAACAGTATGGAGGTTCCTTAAAAAGTTGAAAATAGAGCTACCCGATGATCCAGCAATCAAACTACTGGGTATTTACCCTAAAGATACGAATGTAGTGATCCAAAGGGACATGTGCACCCTAATGTTTATAGCAGCAATGTCCGCAATAGCCAAACTATGGAAAGAACCTAGATATCCATTCATCCAACAGATGAATGGATAAAGAAGATGTGGTATATATTTACAATGGAATACTATGTAGCCATCAAAAGAAATGAAATCTTGTCATTTGCGATGATGTGGATGGAACTACAGGGTATTATGCTTAGCGAAATAAGTCAATCAGAGAAAGACAATTATCATATGATCTCCCTGATATGAGGAAATTGAGAGACAACATGGGGGGGGGGTTTGGTGGGTAGGAAAGGAATAAATGAAACAAGATGGGATCAGGAGGGAGACAAACCATAAGAGACTCTTAATGTCACAAAACAAACTGAGGGTTGCTGGGAAGAGGATGGTGGGAGAGGGTGGTTGGGCTATGGACATTGGGGAAGGTATGTACTATGTTGAGTGCTGTGAAGTGCATAAACCTGGCGATTCGCAAACCTGTACCCCTGGGGCTAATAATGCATTACATGTTAATAAAAAAATTAAAAATATATTTAAAAAATATGAACAGGCTTTATTTTTAGAGCCTCAGGTTTACAGAAAATTGAGCAGACATGAAGTTCCCATACATCCCCTTTCTCCCTCACTCATGGTTTCTTCTATCTTACATTATCCTTTTACACTTGTCACGATTAAAACAACACTATTGCATTAACTGAGGTCCACAGTTTACACTAGAGTTCATTCTTTGTGTTGTTGAGTTAGTTATATGGGTTTTGACAGATGCATAATGACACCTATTCACCATTACTGTACCATATAGAGCAGTTTCACTGCCCTAAAAATTATCTGTATTCTACCTGTTCATCCTCCCTTAATTCCTTGCTCTAACCTCTGGCAACCACTGATCTTTCTGCTTTCTCTGTAGGTTTTTTAAAATTTTTTTCTTTTTTCATAATATCATACAGTTATTTCCTTTAAATTTTCAGAACAAACCCAGTGTGTCATTTCTATTTGTCTTCATGGAACTGACACATATGCAAACTTACAGGTATCCCATATTAAGGTACAAAATTACCACACTGAGTATTCCAAAGTGCCATATTCCTCAGGACTGAGTACCCAGTCTTGTGCATAAGTGGTAGCTCACCACAAAGCCCCAAATTCCTCATCTTAATCCCCCTCCTCCCAGTTTAAAGCTGACTCATTATGGATACCCTGTAGTGGATTAGGGTGTAGGTTGCTTGAGTCTGATCCCTGACTGCAACACTTACTAGCTCTTTGACTATAGGCAAGTAATTTACCTCTCCAAAGCCTCATCTGTAAAAGAAGATAAAGGTATTAATTACCTCACAAGATACTGTGACGATTAAATTGATCAATGTACAGGGAATGCTTAGAACAATGACTGGCCAAAGTAGACAGTCAGTAACATGGATATTAATCTTTTTTCTTTCTCTGTCTCTCAAAAAAATGGGCTCTATCAGAAGTGCAAATTCACATTCTGATGTAATACAAAACACAAAGGAAACAAGATAAATAATGCAAAAGGAGTTAATTACTCTATGTGTAACTAGTCTTTAGGTAAATAATGATAGAGTGAGGTACTGGGGTAGTTGAGATCATCTATGAGAACATGCTCAATAAAATCCCTTCCATCATGGAGAAGTTCACATAGCTCAGAGGTGCTCACTGTATGAATTCCATGTGATGTATTCAGCATCAGTTTAATCAGGACAAAGGAGCAGAGCAGGATGTTCCAGAAAGTACTGTATTATACTTTGTCTCAGCATATATGTGCTTCTATATTATAAACACTAAGAATATTATTATGAAAAATATGTAACATAAAGCTCTCTCTAATTCAAATCTTCAATAAAACTACCTTTCAGAAAATGTCATAGCTCAGGCATAAGTTTTTTAAAAATACTATTAATTGCAAAGTGTTTAAGGCAGAGACTTTGATCCTCTAAATTTACTAATAGTATTGACTAAAATAAATATTCTTATTTAATTTGAGAAAAATGGGATTTTGCCTTTAATCACAATGATCATACTTCAGCTATTAATCTTATAGGTTACAAAACAAAGTTTTATGAGTTATTCATCTTAATATAATTAATTTAATAAAATATACCTAAAATTATTTTTAAATCATTAATATTAAGGTTATCTGATATCTGAAATCTAATGCATGAGCTAACCTACAAAAAATTAAAAAAGTAAAAACCAAATGTATTTATTATTCTGTTTATGGTATCCAGGTACTTGTCTTTGAATAATATAAGCAGACACATCCAAATAGTAAGAAGAAGTATTTAAGGAAGGCAGAGTTTCCAGCAACTAGTTCTATTTCTCATTAAAAATTTCCCTGTCTTCAATCATCTAAACCTATGTTTGTCTTATTCACCCAGAAGTCACTATAGATCCCTAAAATATCTCTTCCTATGGAATAAACCAGGGCTTTCTCTGTAAATTTAGCATGCTTCAGCATCAAAAACAAAACAAAACAAAATAAAAACATGTTTGGTAGCCACAGTTTGAATAATTGCTTTGTTAAATCATCATAAATGTTATCGATGCAGTTTTCACTGTCATCTTTGTCATCATCATTATCACCATCATTATCACCTCCATTACTATCCTTATCCAGTATTTGCAGGGTTTTGATAAAGAACCTCAAAACATCCATCATGAACAAAATGATTTGTTCTCAAGTACAGTAATTTGGATTCCACAGCAAATATTCCCATGGCACTGAATCAACATTCTCACTGTAATTATCTGTTTGGCTTCTTCCTGTTCTTTTCCCTAACAGAAATGTGATTATGTTCAGAAAGCCATCATTCCCCATTCTCCTCCCCAAGCAGCTCCCTCACCACCACCAAATCCCACATGACTGGGGGAAATTGAATACAGTTCCAGATCTTGAGGTGGATTCTGATTAATACAATTCCAAATAGCACATGGTATTCTCCCAGCTACTGAGACTCTTCTGGGTGTGAAAAAGCAACCTTACTTAGCCCTCAAATTGAAGTAATAGATTGTAGTCAGATTTCTTCCTTTTTCCTGCTGCATAAGGATAAATAAGAAATTTCCCTCAGTTGCTACTGGCAGCAACCTTAGGGTCATGGGGGAAAAGGATGCAGCTGTGGATGGCAGAGCACAGATACGGAAGGGATGTGATTCTCTAATGATGTCATTGAGGTGTCAATTCAACCAAGCTTGGATCCAACCAGGCTTGGTCTTCTCTGGACTTCCTCTAAGTGAGAAAATGAATTCTCTTATCATTTAAGCAGGTAGAGTTAGGATTTTTGTCAGTGTCTAAAGTATTAAAAATTATATTGATTATTATCATACTATATTTACAGTGTTTCAACTGTCTTCTTATTCCTTCTGCCTCTGGTGTTACCCCTACCAATACTCCATTTTGTCATCAACTCTCAGATTGAATTTCCATTAACATTACATTTATTCAAAGTATGCTCCAAAACAAACAAGAAAACAAAAAATAAATAAATAAACTTAGTGTATATCAAATAAAATCTAAGATAATCATTCTGGAAGGTAAGGCCTTCTATGGGCTGGTAGTAGTAATAAGATCTCAGAAAGAACAAATAGAAGAACAATTATCATTCAAACATCTGAAGAGTTGGAAATAGAGTGGAGAAAGTTCATGGTGTTTCTTACCTTTCCAGAGAAGAGGGTGTTCAGGTTCTAGGAATTTGGCACAAATTATTTAGAGAAATTGTCCCAGTAAAGAGATGTCTGTTATTTCATTTACCGGCCAGGGTATAAATATACCAGTTTCTCTGAGTGTATGTTTGCCAAGAAAACTTTTAATAGATTATGCGTATTTGTGAATGTCTCAAGAGGAACATAAACCTAATGAAAATAACTCATTCAAGGTAAATGATAAAACCTGAAATCTGAACATTCAGGGAAATGAAAAAAAATTGGCAAAATATGAACCCACTCCATTTAAAATACCTTTTAGAAACAAAGTCTTTGATATACTATCCTCTTCTACATTTAAACTGTTAGTAACCAAAAGACAAAAAAAAAAAATAATAATAAAATCAGAGAGTGGTTACAGTGGTAGAGACAGTCATCCTTCAACAGAAGCTCATAGTTCATGCCACTCCCTTTCCAAAATGTGGAGTGGTTGGCAACTTTCCATTTAGGAACCATATTTTCTAGTCACTTATCTTTAGATGTGACCACGTGAGTAGATGTCACTAATTACTAATGGAAATGAAATAATAAAGGTCACTACAGAACTAGACATAGAAAAAAGAAAAAAAGTCAGGTGTGCCCTTTCTCTCTCTGGTCAAAAATCAGAGGACTCTCTAGGAGAAGATATTTGCAAATGTCTTATCAGTTAAAGGGCTAGTAATTGAAATCTATAAAGAACTTAACAAAGTCAACACCCAAAGGACAAATAATCTAATCAAGAAATGTGCAGAAGATATGAACAGACATTTCTCCAAAGAAGACATCCAAATGGCCCACAGACACATGATAAAGTTCTCAATATTACTTAGCATTGGGGAAATACAAACACAAATCACAATGAGATACTACCTCACACCAGTCAGAATGGCTAAAATTAACAAGTTGTGAAATGAAAGATGTTGGTGAGGATGTGAAGAAAGGGGAGGCAGAATCCTCTTACACTGTTGGTGGGAATGCAAGCGGCACAGCCACTCTGGAAAACAGCATGGAGGTTCCTCATAAAGTTGAAAATAGAGCTACCTTATGACCCACCAATTGCACTCCGGGAATTTTACCCCAATGATACAAATGTGATTTGAAGGATATTCCAATGTTCTCAGCAGCAATGTCCATAATAGTCAAGGTATGGAAAGAGATATGATGTCCACTGACAGATGAATGGATAAAGAACATGTGATATATATACACCATGGAATGCTACTCAGTCACCAGAAAAGGAAATCTTGCCTTTGCAACAGTGTGGGTAGAACTAAAGTGTATTATGCTATGTGATTGACTTCTTAGTCAATCAGAGAAACACAATTATCATATGATCTCATTTGTATGTGGAATTTAAGAGGACCAGAGGACCATGGGGAAGAGAGGAAATAATAAAACAAGATGAAATCAGAGAGGGAAACAAACCATAAAAAACTCTTAAACCATAAGAGTTTAAGACTCTTATGGTTTAAGACCTCTACTTCTGAAACCAATAATAATCATATGCTAATTAACTGAATTTAAATTTAAAAAATAAGAAAAAATAAATCAGCAGATTTTCAGGTGTTAAAGGATATAAGAACCACAAGACAAAAAGAGCCACCATCTTTGAATCATCACATCGCAGGAGAAAAACTGCCTGATAGTTAAGAACACATGCATCAGACTCTACTTTGAGCAATAAAACAGAAAACAAATAAATGAAATTTCTATTGTGCTAGCCATTGAAATTTCAGTGAGTGTTACCATATTATATTCAAAAGTTAGTAGCCCAAGTACAGAATTACCTTAACAAACATTTAAAATACATAACACTGTTATGTATTAATCATTCATGGTTAAGGCAGCAGTAATCAATAACACAATTATTGATCAGGACTGAAAATATTAAAGGTTAAAAATAATAAAATATCATTTGTAATATTTTGATAAATATATTGGAAGAAAAAAACAAATGCTTTTTTGAGCCACTGGATTTGAAAAAAGAAGTTTAAAAGCATAATAGCAGTAGTTGTTTTAGTTACTACATGCTTACTTTAGCAAGATAGTATAGAAAAAAAGTAGAAGTTAAAATTGGCTGGTTGATAACAAAAACTAAAAGGAAATAGACCAAGTGTAAAACTGAGGATGCCCAGGTTTGAAAAGTGAGTTGTTTCTAGGACCTGAATAGTAAGAAAAAGTACTGAAAATGTCTTTGAGCAATAAAAGTCAGTTAAAACTTCCCAATTAAACAGAAGAATTTCATCTTCAGACAAAAGGTGTTTGCTTCCCACTGAAGCATTGTTTTCAGGTCTCAAAGTGACCATCAGTAGGTTGAAAGAGAAAACCAAGAGTGTGAGGAACAAAAAAATAATCTGAGTTTGATAGTTATTTCTAGAATATAACTTAGTGAGGCTGTTGGTATAGAAAAGTAATGGGAAGCAAAGAAATAAAAATTCTACTAATTTTCAAGGGAATTTATAACCACAAAATTCATGAGCCTTGCTTACAAAATTACTTGTCTATTCAAACATTAAAACAACTTGAATGGAACAAGGAACAGTCTATATGGAGTCTACAGGGAGAGAATATTCCCCGTTGCCAATTTTGTACTGACATGCATTGATATATTGATGTATTGAACACAACAGACTAGAAAGAACCTCCCAAGGGAAGCATAGGTAAAGAACAATGGACAAGAGGAAATGTTATAGGGAAAGAACAAGCATCTAGATAAGAGACTTCCAAACCACCAGGGCAGGAGGGCCTTCCTTTCTTTGTCTGGTAGGATTTCATTATTGCTTTATGCCAATGACTACTGTGTGCCTCCAATCTTCTTTTCTAGCTGATAATTTTGTTTGTCATTCTATCACTGATCTATCCATTTATAAAGGGTATGGAGGGGACTGTGGGTAATTGTTTTTTGGCCCACAGTTTGCTGTATACAAGGAAGCACAAAAGGTCATAATGAAGAGGTTTACACATCACCTAGAGATCCTCCACTCTGAACTAAATGTAGTATTCTATGTATGCGATTAGATATGTAAGGTTGCATATAGATATTTCATAGCCAGAAGAAAAGACTGTGACAGAAATGGCAAGTATTTATTGAAAGTTCCTACTTCCATAGTATGGTGGTGTCATGGGCAAGAAACTGCCTAATCAGGTACTACAGTTAATAGCTATAGTTACCATGCTGTACATGTGTATTTATTCATATAACTGGAAGTTTGTATGTTTTGACCACTTTCCTCTAATTCTCCCTTTCTCCAACTTCTGCCATTGGTAATCACAAATCTGATCTCTTTCTATGAGTTTGTTTTATCAGTTTTTGTTTAGTGTCATATGTAAGTGTCCTTGTCTTACTTATTGCACTTATTATGTTTTCAAGGTCCATCCATGTTGTCACAAATGGTAGGATTTCCTCTTTGTTTTTTCTTTAATGGATGTAGAATATTCCACTGTGTGTGTGTGTGTGTGTGTGTGTGTGTGTTGTGTGTGTACATACACTCATCTATGTGTATATCACAGATTCTTTGGATAAAAGGGCAATGATACACTCACTGATAGACATTAAGTTCTTCCCATGCCATGGCTATAATGCTACTGTGATCATGGGGGTGCAGATATCTTTTGAGTTAGTGTTTTCTTTTTTTTTTTTTTTTTTTTAAGATTTAATTTATTCATTTGACAGACAGAGATCACAAGTAGGCAAAGAGGCAGGCAGAGAGAGAGGGGGGAAGGAGGCTCCCCGCTGGGCAAAGAGCTTGATGCAGGGTTGGATCCCAAGACCCTGAGATCTTGACCTGAGCCAAATGCAAAGGATTAACCCACTAAGCCACCCCAATACTCCTGAGTTAGTGTTTTCATTGCCTTTGAATATATTCCCAGAAGTGGAGTTACTGTATCATATGGTAGTTCTCTTTTTAATTTTTGAGTACCCTTCATATTGCCTTCCACAATAGCTGTATCAATTTACAACTCCACCAACAGTACACAAGGGTTCCCCTTGCTCTACCTTTATAAAAGCATTTCCTATTTCCTGTCTTTTTGATGATGGCCATTCTAACAGGCACGAGATCATGTCTTATTTTGTTGATAATTTGCATCTCCCTAATAACTAGTGAAATTGAGCAACTTTTCGTGTACCTGCTGGCCTTCATATTTCTTCACTGGAGAAATGTCTATTCATGTCTTTTGCCCATTTTTTTTTAAAGGGATTGTTTTTTGTTTGTGCTATTGAGTTGTGTGAGTTCTTTGTATATTTTGGATATTGACCTCTTATCAGATCCAAAGTTTGCAAATACTTTCTTCTTCCCATTCCATACGTTGTCTTTTCACTTTTTTGATGGCTTCTTTCACTGTGCAGAAACTTTTTACTTTCATATAGTCCTACTGGTTTGTTTATCTATTTATTTATTAAGTTGTTTGTGCTTTAGATGTCATATACAAAAATTAATTACCAGTACCCATGTCAAGGAGCTTTTTTCCTATGTTTTCTCCTAGGAATTTCAAGGGTTCAAGTCTTACACTTAAGCTTTCTACCCATTTCAAGTTAATTTTTGTGAGTGGTGTAAAATATGAGTCTAGTTTCCTTCTTTTTACATATGCCTATCTAATTATCCCAGCACAATGTATTGAAGAAACAGTCTCCTTTCCATTGAGTATCCTTGGCTCTGCTATCAAATTTTAGTTGACTATATATGCTTGGGTTTACTTCTGGGTTCTCAATTCTGTTCCATCAGTTTATTTGTCTGTTTTAATGCCAATACCATACTATTTTGATGACTATGATTTATAGTATAGCTGGTAATCAGGAAGTGTGATGCCTCCTGCCTAAACACAATTTTTAAAAGTGCTTACAAAGACAATTATCTCACTAAAACTGAAAAAAGGCCAGATACTCTCAGCATCTGACTTTTTCCTTTGCATGATTAAAAAAAAAAAAAAAATCTTGAGTAAACACTACTTGACATTGTAAAACATCCACCTTGACCCTAAGGCCGGGCCAATTTCTCCCCAGACAAACCAATAAGAATCTGGCTCAAGGGAAAATATCAATTTTGGATCAATATCCTGCAAGTCTCAGCAGTCAAGCAGAACAAAATATAACTCAGCATTAAAGCTATTGGGTTTTTTTTTTTTTTTCTTCTTGTTCTTGTTCTTTTTCTTTCTTTCTTTTTTTTTTAGTTGAATATGACTATATAACCTACAGTAAAATCCTGAATTTATGTTATATATGAAAGAGTGGTAATATACAAGGGGAATGGTGTCAAGTACTTATTTTATTGTTTTTAATGCTTTTCCTTTCCCTTGTGGTGGCATTTCCAGACCAAGATTTTCTATTTTTTGAAAATAATATTTGTGCATGACCCATTATTTACTTCATAAACTTCAAATAAATTATAGTTTAGTATTTTCTTATTTAGAATGTATTTTTTGTAAACTACAGTAACTATATCTTCTGGTTGTAATATTTGATATTTGATGCATAACTCTGTTATACTCCAAGCTCCATAAGAGAATACATCACATCATTATCTTTGATGTCCTCATTACACCTGAGTGATATAGGAAATCCATCCATGCATTTTCAAAAGCAGTACCACTGGCTTATATGAACTTCTTGTTTTCACATTAACTCTATGTAAGAAACAATTAGAAATAATTTTAAACTACTTGGAAATATAAAATTATTCTTTTCTAATAATGGCACAGATTCTTCCAGTATGGAAAATATTCTCTGGCAGATAGTATAAGAGCTTTCATGCCACTTGAGAATCATTTTATAAGTGAAACAATAATTTACTTAATGTTAACTCCATGGCTTAGAATATTCACATAGATTCCAAAAGTATGGAGAATCTGATAGAATAAATACTACCATCACTTTCTTAAAGTATATCTTTAAAGATAAAAATAGGGATACGAGGACTGTTATCCAGAGTACTCCCATCCCAGCTTCTTCTTAGTATTGTAAAATGTTACTGGGAAAAAAATGCCAATTTCCTTGAAAAGAGATTAAAAAAAATATATTCCTCGATATGAGTTTGAATGGCCTTAGCCAAAAGGAAATAGAATTCTCCTAGAAAAGGGAATGAAGAATTGGAACAAAGTATTTGTCCATACTCCAAACAAGTTTAGCTAAGTTAAAAGAGACCCCATAAATGCATGGGAAGAACAAGAAAAAGTCAAAGAATTGCACAAAAGATATTTCTTTTGTATGATATTTCTGTATCACACAACACTGCTTGTGGTAGATGATGTTGGCTCTTAATCCATTTTTCTTTTTCCACGTTAGCTTGGTCCCAATTTCGCTTCCATGTCCTTCTGTCTTTCACATGCTAATGGTAAAAACAAAGAAAAATGGCTTTTTTTGTCCCATTCAGGAAGGTTTCCACCCCATTTCTGACCAAGGAGACATGAAAGTATGTCTGCCTAGAAGCTCTTCTATAGGGGTGCCTGGGGGGGGCTCAGTGGGTTAAGCCTCTGCCTTTGGCTCAAGTCATGATCTCAGAGTCCTGGGATCGAGTCCCACATTGGGCTCTCTGCTCAGCGGGGAGCCTGCTTCCTCCTCTCTCTCTTTCTCTCTGTGCCTGCCTCTCTGCCTATTTGTGTCTCTCTCTGTCAAATAAATAAAATCTTTAAAAAAAAAAAAAAGAAGCTCTTCTATACCCAAGAAAAATACAATGTTGTTTTTTTTTTTCCTTTTTTCTTTATTTTTAAACTGAGTGTCTTGTTTCTACACAGGATCCCTAGAATTTCAGCAGCCGTTTGTGACAAGAATGGAATTAGCCTGAAAAGCACACACTAAAGATAACATCGCAAAGAGGTAAAGGGACACACTTCCTTAATGATATTGTTGAGCCACTCAAATAACCAATACAGGAACTGTCTTATATCTAGATTTTTAAGTGAAATAATAAATTCCCCTGTAATTTAAGTTATACACAGTTTCTTTTTTTCTACTACTTTATCTACTTGAGGGGACATCATTAATCAGAGTCAGAATTCAGGGAAGAAATCTCTTTTATAGGGAGTAGAGGTACGGGAAGATACTAAATATAATTACTATAAATAGCACTGTGAACTCAGTAATTTAGAGATAAGCTTAACAAACACTGAAAACTTACAGAGTGAAAAAGAGAGAGAACAACAAAGAGACCAAATAGAGATGAAGAATGTTTTGCACTATTTTGAGTTATTTATATTATTACGAATCATGTCAGCTAAGAACACAGTGAGATTGAATCAATTTGGGGTAAGCTTCCAGTAAAGGCTGTAGTGAACATAAACCACTCCAAACTACTCTTTCATAATTCCAGGAAAATCATGATATAATTTGTATCTGAAGGAGACAGTGATTAAAGGCAATGACATACATGAACCTCTCCTCGAGGAGAGGCCTGGAGAGGAATTTGCAGCATTTGACCCTAGACAAAATGAATTAATGGGAATAATTTGAGTCATATATAAGGCAGCTAATACAGATTTTTACCCTTGAGCTAGTATGGATTTTTACCTTTCAACCACTGACTTCACTCCAAATAGTGCAGACCATGACAAACTTTCATGTCCATGTTGTCTTGCCTAATCACAAGAGCAACTCCTGAAGGGAACTTTGGATTGAAAAGTAGCAGTGGTAACTCTCCTGAAGCACTTAGTAAACTGGCCTTGTTGTCTTGCCTAATCACAATGTTGTGTTGCCTAATCACAAGAGCAACTCCTGAAGGGAACTTTGGATTGAAAAGTAGCAGTGGTAACTCTCCTGAAGCACTTAGTAAACTGGCCGATTTAGGTAGATGTCTATTGTTTAGATAATTCTCTCTGAATCTAAATGCCATCAGGAGTGCTAAAGTCACCAAAGAAGGTAGTAGTAGTATAATGGGTAAATAGGAGATAAGCATATAGATATTTAGCTTAACTATGGACAGATTAAAAAAATGAAAATAAAGCTATCAAAATGATACTCACTAGAATTTGTTGTTACATAGAAGAAGACACATTGGTAAGACTTAGGGAATAATTAACACAAACTCGTAAGATGTAATCACTACACTCCATTCACTGACTATAAGAAGTGAGCAAATAACTCCTTTGTACTCTTCACATAGGTGAATTTGGAGGTCTACGCACCTAAATACTGCTCTTATGTGCAGGATCAAGATTGTTTCAAAGATACACTAATAAACCGAAATACTTTTAGCAGTTAGTTTAGATAAACAAAACTATCTATCTACCATCTATCTATTTATCTAGCTAAAGGAACTTAAGTTCAGTATCTCCAATAAGAAAATTAGAGCAAGTCAACACATCAACTCAGTGGGATGATAACTGAAGTTAATGAAATGTCTCCCTTCTCTGAGGTTTCCTCTTCTTTTTAAACTTTTAAAATTTTTATTTATTTATTTTTTTAATCTAACAGAGAGAGAGCATGCACACACAATCAGGGATAATGAAAGGATAGAGAAAGAGAGGGAGAATTAGGCTCTCTGCTGAGCAGAAAGCCTAATACAGGGCTCAATCCCAGGATTCTGGAAATTATGACCTGAGCTGAAGGCAGACAGACACTTAACCAACTGAACCACCCAAGTGCCCCAAAGTTTTCTTCTAATAAAGAGAAATATGCAAAAAGATTTTAAGGGAAACTAAGTTTACATCCTTTTCAGGACACATTTTTGTGGATATGTGTAGAGGATAGTTCTTCCTCAAAAAGATAGGACTCACAATTTGTAACCTATAAAAATGTGAATATGAATGTTTGAAAATTAGAGGTACTTATGAATTACATACTCATGAATTACATACTCGTCAAGACTCATACTTCCATGATGAGAACAAGAACACATAGTAGCATGTCTTGAGATACTTCCTAATGTTCAAACCTATAGCAAATTCAGAACTATCTGAATCAACAAACTAATAGATAACAGTTAGTTGTGGGGGTGTAGTCTATAGATTTAATTAACCCACAGTGGAGTCTGAGGAGGTTAACAGACAAAGGTCAGCAACAATTCTACTTATGTCCTGTAACAGGTGAATAGTGAGTGCAGGCTCTCATTTGAAACTGAGACTTGCTGTAGGAGCCACTGAATAGAATTGAAAAACCTGATATCTACCCCAAGGATCTCCCTGTTACAAAACCCCTTTCATGGGATGGGCAAACCCACCTCATTTCTGGTTTCCCACATTCACAGAGCATCTTAGATTAGAATTTCATAAGTCCATGCTACTCTCTGATAGCTGTTTACTTTGATTCTATCTCTAATTTTTTCATCTATGATTAGTTTTTCCAGCAGCAGGAATCCAGGTAGGTAATAGGAAGTGTTTATTAACTATTTAAATACTGTCAATCACTCCTCTGTGCATTCAACTCCGAGACTTGAGCTTCACTCCTCTGCTTTTTGGCATTTGGCCTGCTCTTACAGAGAACAAAGATGATAACAGTCTTTTCCCTGGCTCCTTACATGGGGTCACAAATTCACAAATAAATCCTACAAACACTCTGCCTTTCATGCTTTACAAGTTAAAAATCCAAATTATATAGAAAAATGGTATATATTATACTTAGAAAATATGCAATTCCTGATGTTTCTCATGATCTCCCCTCTCCCTCAGTTTAGCTATCTCACATAACTCTAGAGAATTTGGGTTTTATATGTGGTACCACACATCTGCCAAAATACATTTTTCCCAAACGGCCAAACCAACTTCATTATCATTATTATAAGTAAAAGTTAACAGTATAGCCAACTAAAAGTTGTGTTTTTTGGTTTTTTTTTTTCAATGCTGCTTTTGAAGAGGTAAGGCAAATCTTCCATTTCTAATGCTATTAAGGTCAAGCTCTAAGAATCAGGTCTGACTTTAAATGTATCTCAGTGTTTCCCAAAGTTACAAGAGAACAAGCCAAAAATATATCATTCAACCCATACAATTAAGAAAAGGTAGGAGAAATTTCACTGGTGGTACATGTTGCCTTTAGTAGGTCACGCAGAGTTGTTCTAGCCTTGACTATTCAAAATAGTCTGGAGCAGGCCCAAAAGTAGAAGTTAAAGGTAAAACCTACTGTTCCTATCCTAGATAGTATCATATTAATCCTAGCCAAATTTCTAATAATAAGAGAAAAGTAGGATATATTTGAAAGTATTCTATTACAAACTAGTTTATATTTATGAAAGAGCGGATCTTTGCTGTGTCTGATTTCTGCAATTCATGATTGAAAGCACAGAGCAAACTCAAACAAAAAATTCCAGAGAACCTATTGTGATAAATGATACATGACAAAATTACATTTAAACAGTTACTAGGCCCAAAGGCATCCTGCAGAGAATAAGCACAAACAATATGGGTGTTTTCTACTCCTAATTCCTTTGATAAAAATGACAAAATATGGTTTTTTCATGTAATGACTGAAACAGGAAGCTTGAGAACATAAAACACATTGCTATTCAGAAAGGGAGATGGCATTCACATATATTTCAGACTGACAGTTTTATTTAAAAGGGGTCTCTGGATCTTTGTTTTTCAGAATGGGGAAGGATAAGATGGTAGAATGAGGGGAGAAATGCAATAGCTTCACCTCTTAACATTTCTGACAGATACAACTGTCTAAAGACTAATCTGAAATGCAGTTAGCACATCCAGGGAAAAGCGTGCAAGCAAATAAATTTTAAACAGAATTCCAAGAGAATGTTGTTAGCATATTTGTAAATTTCCAATTCTTTCTTACTACCCTTATCCAACAACCCAAACAAATCAGTTTAAATACAACTTCTTTTACTAATGTCTTTTGAAGCATCGCTGCAGTCAGATTGAGTCAAGTAACCATCTGCTACAAATACAAATAGAGCTACATTCAAGAATTATATTACACAGCCTTCCTAGCAAAGTTCTTACGTGCAAGCTGTTCTTGTCAAAATCAGAACCATTGTGATGATGCATCTTAATATTCAATCAGACTTTAAGTAAAGAGTGACAAAAGTCCACATATGGATGACAGCTGTTTCTTCAGTAAATATTTTCCCATTTATTGAATGGAGGCTTATGGCAGCTCAGGGTATGTTCTATCAGACATTTCAACCTGAACTGCTTGGGGATAATTAAAATAGCAACAAGGATAAAATTTCAGTTTTCAAATCTTTGCTACAACTTAAATCTGAAAAAACAATAGTTTTTTTTTTTAACATTTTTTAAATTTTAAATTTTTAAAAATTGTATGTTATGTCATTGATTTGAGAGTATCTGTGCACAGTATTGACTGGAGAAACAACTGGATTTATGAGACTCTACATCTTTTTTGCCCTTTCCCCTAAATAATGCCATAGTATTTGTAAAACTGAAACATAATTCCTATATGAATTTTCTAACCATATGAACAAACTTGATGGGAGTTTAAACATTTATGACTATATTTTGACAAATTGTGAAATATTTAAAAAAGATTAATGAACCTATTAGCTAAAAGAAAGTCAGATAAGACATCTTTTTAACCATCAAAGAGGCCTGCAAAATTAGAAAAAAAAAAAAGAGAGAGAGAAAATGGATTCCGATAAATTCGGTAACTCCATAATTATATAGTATTTACATATCAGTAGTTAGAGAGAAAAAAAATGGGTTTCAACTAAAAGATGACCTTAATGGTTTAGTATTGTCCTTGAACTTGTATTATGCCCCTTTTATAAATCCCAAATGTGTTGGATATGTTTGTTAATAGTACATCTTTCAAGGAGTATTTCTGAAGCTTGCTAACATCAAGGTATACTGCTAAGGGAACTTGAAGTCTTCTCTATTTAACCTAAAACTATCCCGATGCTCTTGTCTGGTGACCCCAAATCAATTCTTAAGAGGATAACAGGTTGTTTTTACCTCAGATTAGACCAGCAATATTAATGTGTGAAGGAATTGGTATTCCCCAGGTTCTGCATGGTAAATTGTAACCCTTTTCTCCTCCTTGCAATGGAGATGTTGAAACTGACATTCAAAAATATTTTGAACCAATAGTCTTCTATTCCACAACTCCTGTAAGACATTGATCTTTTTTTTTGATTTATTGTATTTTTAATTGGTAACTTTTTCAGATCAAACACTATAAAAAAGAAAAAAAAAAAAAAAGAACTTCTTACCCTGCTATTGGATCTACTGCTATTGCCTTAGGATTATGAAGCTCCAGGTCAATCAGGGTGACACATACAGACCCATTGTAATTACAAACAAAGATCCGGTCACTGACATGGTCCACGAAATAGAGATTTCTGGTAAGCCAGTCAATCGCCATTTGTTGCACATCTGAAAAACACACATACAAAATCATTGCATTACAGGTACAAATTTAGTATCATAAGCCAAAGAGTACATAAATTTGCCCAGACTGGTGTCACTGGGAAACCAAATCTGTATTGATTTCATTTTAAAGATCTCAGATTTAAATTTAAAAGATATAGTTAGTGGCTACAATGGATAGAGCAGCTCTAGGAGAATGTATCTGTGTTTGACTTGAATATCTTCCATTTGATCAGATCTATACCATAGTGGAATTTCATGCTGATTTGTAGCTATTTATCTGGTAGAAAAGATAACCCCAAAGACTATGGTCGTACTGTCCTGTGAGGCATTAACCATTTTTATCCTTTCCTATGAATTTTATTTATATATTCTTTTTCTTTAAAATGTCTGCAAATATCTAATTCCACTAATGCTCTTAGATCTTCAATACCAGGCTTGTTACCTCAATAATTCATAAATAAATTTCTGGTTCATATTTATTCTTGAATTTTATGACAATCATGTTTTTATCTATTGGAAATTATACTTTGATACCTCCTTGTTCAAACTTACTATGGATCTATGATTCATTCACCAAGCAGTTTCTTTCTGAAATCGGAACCTAAACATTCTTCCTACTCTGTTTCAAAATACTTCTTTAGTAACCTGCTGCTTCAGTGAGTGATATCCTTTCAACAGAAAAACTAACATAGATGCGTGTGTCATTATTATCACTCTTAATGGTATATTGTCAAAGCCAGTACAGAAAGTAGCAAGTTTGTGGGAATTTCTATCATGCCTTAGAAGGACAAGCAGAAAGTGGATATTGCAATTCATTGGACACACGTTTTCAAGCTATCGATTACAATTTCATTCCTGAATTGCACAGTCTTTATGGAAACATAACCTTTTAAATGTTCCACAAACTATATGCAGCTTTTTTCAACCAGCTCAGCAACCAGGATTTTTAAAAAGCTGAACTATATCTCTGTCTCCAGAAATCTACAAATGCATGCTTTGTTTTATTTTTTTAATTCTTTTTACATTATTATATCAACTACAACACAGAACCCACTGTTTCAAATGTCATTTTAAATACCTTGTGTTCAGATAAAGTATGTACCAGAGCCCATTCAATGGCCCATCCTTCATGCTAGGCATGCAGTTTGTGTAGTCTATGCAATTGCAATTTCAGACAAAAGAGCTTTTTGACAGCATTCACACCTTTTTTCAACTCTTTATCATTAAAGAAAGATTCTCTGCTACTTAAACAATAGGTATTGTTAACAACCATCCAAGTTTGAAGCAACAAGGTCTCATTAAATAACCTAATAATTAGCCAAACACTAAGTATTGTGGGTATTGGCTTTGTTTCCTTTTCTTATATTTGAGTTTGTCTAGTTTTAATGTAATCTTTTATTAAGATTGGAGAACTGAGGCAATCAGACAAAAAGTTCAAGTAAGGAAGCCAATAGATAAATAGATAATAAGTAAATATATTTGGCTAAAATTATTTACTCATTTCAGGAGATAGATGAATCTTCCAGACAATGGATTCAGTATTTCATCTTAATTTTGCAGAAATATAACCAAGATCAGAGGAAATTGTAATCATTTTATGGAATTATGAAAAAATTCTGAATTTTTAGTTAGATCCTTATTACTTTACAGTTACTAGAACAAAAATTTAAGTATATTCCTGTTATTATGTTTCCTCATTGCTTTTCATTCATTTTTCAACTGAAGTAAACTGAATTTTTTCTTTTCTATTTTTTATTTTTTTGGAAATGGCTTTTATTATGGTTACTCAGAATTTTCTAATTGGCAAATATAAAGGTTACTATTCTACTCATAGCTACAATATATCAATATTGGTAAAATTTTAAATAATGAAAAAACATTGAAAGCATTTTCAAACTTGTACATCATATAAGTAGTTAATAACAATTTTTTTAATAACAATGGTTTAAAACACAATATTTGCTTGGTCAAAAACTTAAAGTTGTATCCAGTTAAAATAAAATGAAAAAATCAAGGAAAAATTTTTTTTTTAAAGAAAAGGCAATTATTTATAATCTATAATTGGATATATACATACACACATACACACACACACACACACACACACACACATTACAACAGATTTTTCATCATGACACAAGGCAAATAATTAATTTCCAGAGTTGGTAAATACGGTACTGATTTTAATTCACTAAAATGTAATGTATACTAACTATTATGGACTGAATCGTTTTTCCCCAAAATTCATGTGTTGAAGTCCTAACCTCCATTGCCTTAGAATGTGACTGTATTTGGAGATAACTCCTAAAGAGGTGATGAAATCAAGGCCATTAAGTTGAGCCCTAATCTAATCCGGCCCATATCCTTATAAAACGAGATTAGGACATACAAAGAGAGATAGCAGGAATCCCTATACATAGAGGAAAGGTTATTTGCAAGCAAGGAGTGGTCTCAGAGGAATTCAACCATTTGTAACCATGATCTAGAACCTCCTATCTTCAGAATCATGAGAAAATGAATTTCTGTTGTTTAAGTCATCTGGTCTGTGGTATACTGCTGTGGTACTCAGGCAAAATAACATACCTACTCAGGTATTGTTTAATAGAGTTGTTCATGCCACAAAATTATTGAGAACAAAAGTCAAAATCTTTTTAAGAAAAAAAAATAAAGGAATGTCTACATGTCCTATCAATGTCATACTGAATCAGTGTCTGTTACACCTTAAAATATCAGTGAATTTTCCTGAGTAATATACCTTTGTTTAACTTACAATTTAATATTAATCAGATCCCAGTCTCTATGAATTTGTACATTGATAATTTGCAAATAATTTATGTCCAATAGAGATACAAATGATTTCCATCAGGTAGTAAAGATAACCCTAGTTTTATTCTACACTATGACATTAAATAGTTTTATATCTAACTTTAGAATCTTAAATTAGCAAGTTTTTACTTCATTGATTGTAAACACTTCAGTCTCTTCTGTACGCCTTTGAACCAGATTTACCATCCTTATAGTTTCTCATCAGTGAGTTAAGTGACTCCTTAATACATATTCACTACATATTGGTATGAGTCATGTTTTTAACTTTTTGAAAGTTACACACTGACAAAATTTACCTCCTGGTCTCTTTTCAATTTATTTGTTATATAATCTTTAACTAGTCAGAGATGGAAAATGCAAATGTCCACAAGAATGAGAAAGATAATATAAATAAGCAAAACTTGTTTGAAGGAACTATGATAAAGCTAGAAGATAACCTGGAGTATACATCTACTTAAAAAGGCAGGCTTAATTCCAGTTGATTGTTTTGACTTCATAGAAATGCTTAATTATTTCAAAGGAGAACAAAATATAGTCTATTGCTGCCTACAAGAGCTTCACTTCATATTTGAAAACAGAAAATGACTGAAAGTTAAGGAATGGGAAAAGATATTCCATGCAAATGGAAAGGAAGAAAGCTGAGGTGGAATGCTTTTATCAGGCCAAATAGGCTGAATTAACTAACTAAATAAATAAAATAAACAAAAACAACTACAACAACAAAAAGGGTTACAATAAGAAATAAAGTAGGGCATTACATAATGATTAAGAGTAAACTTCAACAAGATATAATGCTTGTAATATTTATGCATCCAACATAGGAACATCTAAATACATAAAGCAGATATTAAGAGATACAAAGAGGAAAATTAGTAGAAATACAATAATAGTAGGAGACTTTAATACTCCACTTGCATCAGTGGATGTCCAGACAGAAAATTAATAAAAAAAAAAAAATGTCCTTGAACAACACATTAGACCAAACAGACTTAACAGAATACTCCAAATAAAAACAGCAGAATACACATTCTTCTCAAGTGTTCATGAAATATTCTATGGGATAGGTCACATAGCAGGCTATAAAACAAGTCTCAATAAATTTAAGAAGACTGAAATCATATCAAGTATCTTTGCTGACCATAACACTATAAAATTAGAAATCAACTATAAGAAGAACATTAAAAGAAAACGAAACAAACACAAACAAGAGACTAAAGAGCATGCTACTAAACAATCAATATGTCAATGAAGAAATCAAAAAAAAAAGAAAAAAATACTACCAAAGCAAATGAAAATGGAAATACAACTCTCCAAAATCTATGGGACACAGCAAAAGCAGTTCTAAGAGTAAAGTTCAGAGATACAGGTCCACTTCAAGAAATAGAAAAAAAAAAAAAAATCCCTTCTAACTTTACATCTAAAGGAACTAGAAATAAAAGAACAAACAAAACCCCAAATCAGTAAAAGGAAGGAAATAATAAAGATTAGAGCAGAAATAAATATAACAGAAACCAAAAGAAGAACCCTCCAAAATCCCTAAAATAAAACAGACAAAAAGCAATTGGACAAATCAATAAAACCAGGAGCTGCTGGTTCATTGAAAAAAATCAATAAAATTGATAAATGTTAAGCCACATGACACATCAAAAAAAAAAAACAAAAAAAAAAGACTCAAACAATCGTAAATAAAAGAGAAATAATAATTAACACCACATGAATACAAAGGATTATAAGAGATTATCATGAAAAATTATATGCCAACAAATTGGACAACCTAAGAAATAAATTCCCAGAAAGAGATAGCCTCCCAAAAGTGAATGAGAAAGAAATAGAAAATTTGACAGCTCAATAACCAGCAATGAATTTAAATCAGTAATAAAAAAAACTCCCAACAAACAGAAGTGAGTACTAGAAGCTCCACAGGCAACTTCTACCAAACTTTTAAAGAAAAGTTAATGCCTGTTCTTTTCAAACTATTCCAAAAAATAGAAGAGGAAGGAAATCTTCAAAAGTCATTCTTTGAGGCCAGCATTACCCTGATACCAAAACCAGATAAAGATATCACTCAAAAAGAAAACTACCAACCAATATCTCTGATGATCATACAAGCAAAAATCCTCAACAAAATATTGGCAATCCAAAACCAACAATTCATTAAAAAATCATTCACTGCAATTAAGTGGGATTTATTCCTGTGATATGAGGGTGGTTCAGTATTTGCGAATTAATCAAAGTGACACACCACATCAAGAAGAGAAAGGATAAAAACCATATGCTTATTTCAATAAATGGAGAAAAAGAAACACTTAACAAAGTAGAGTATCCATTCATGATAAAACCCTCAACATAGTAGGCTTAGAAGGAATATACCTCCTCATAATAAAGCCTTTTTTATAAGAAAAACCCACAGTTAATATCATACTTAATGTGGGAAAAACAGAGATTTTTCCCTAAGTTCAGGAACAAAACAAGGGCATTCGTTTTCACCCTCTTCTTCAATATAATACTGGAAGTCCTAGGCATAGCAATCAGATAACAAAAAGAAATGAAAGCCAAAATTGGTAGGTTAAAAAAAAAGAAGAAGAAATTTCAATATTTTCAGATGTGAAGATACTATATATAAATTAATTCAGTAAGGTTGTGGGATACAAAATCAATATATATAAATCTGTTGCATTTCTGTACACAAATAATGAAGCAGCAGAAATAGAAAGCAATTCCATTTTAATTGCATCAAAAATAACAAAATACTTAACAAATTTAACCGAAGGATTGAAAGACGTGTACTCTGAAAACTATAAAACACTATAAAACTATAAAACTATAAAACACTGATGAAAGAAATCAAAGACAGAACAAAGAAATAGGAAGACTTTCCGTGCTCATGGATTGAAAGAAAAAGTACTGTTAAAATTTCTATTCTACTCAAAGCAATTTACAGATTTAATTCATTCCCTATCAAAATACCAACAGCATTTTTTGCAGAACCAGAACAAACAACCCTAAAATTTGTATGGAAGCCTAAAATACCCCAAAAAACACCCAAAGCAATCTTGAAAATGAAGAACAAAACTGGAGGTACCACAATCCCAGATTTCAATATATACTGTAAATCTGTAGTAATCAAAACAATATGGTACAGACACAAACTAGACACATAGATCAACAAAACAGAATGGAGAGCCCAGAAATGAACCTATGATTATATGTTCAAGTAATCTTCAACAAAGGAGGCAAAAATAGGCAATGGGAAAAGTCTCTTCAACAAGAAATGAAACAAACAAACAAAAGTACAAAGTATCTTCCTTCTTTGTGAGGAAAACTGGACAGCTATGGACAAAAGAATGAAACTGGACCACTTTATACATCATACATAAAAATAAACTCAAAATGGATTAAGGACCTAAAAATGAGAACTGAAAGCATAAAAATCCTAGTACAGAGCATAGGCAGCATTTTCTTTGACACTGGTCATAGCAGCATTTTTTTTTAGATATGTACCCTGAAGTGAATGAAACAAGGAAAAATAAACTATTTTGACTACATCAAATTAAGAAGCTCTGCACAGCAAAGATAACAGTAAAACTAAAAGACATCCTACTGGAGGGGAGAAGAGCTTTACAAATGACATAACTGATAAAGAATTAGTATTCAAAATATATAACTTATGCAACTCAGCACCAAGAAAAACCCAGACATAATCCAATTAAAAATGGGTATAAGACAGTAACAGATATTTCTCAAAAGAAGGCATACATATGACTAACAGTTATATGAAAAGATGCTCATATCAATAATCATCAGTGAAACGTAAATCAGAATGGTTAAAATCAAGAACACAAGAAACAGCAGGTGCTGGTAAGGATGTAGAGAGAACAAAAAAACCTGTGTATTGTTGATGGGAATGCAAACTGGTTCAGCCATCATGGAACACATTTTCAATTTTTTTCCTCAAAAAATTAAAAATAAAATTACTGTGTAATCCAATAATTCTACTACTGGGTATTTACCCAAAGAATATGAAAACACTAATTCAAAAAGATATATGCATCCTTACATTTACTGAAGCAGTATTCATAATTGCCAAATTATGAAAGCTGCCCAGTGTTCATTAACAGATGAAAGCATAAAAACGATGTAGTGTGTGCATTACAACACACACCACATACATGCATACAATGGATTTCTACTCAGCAATAAAAAAAAGGATGAAATTCATCCATTTGCAAAACATGGATGGATCTACACATTACAGTGCTAAGCGAAATAAGCCAGTCAGAGAAAGACAAATATCATATGATTTCTTTCATATGTGGAACTTAAGAAACAAAACAAATGAATAAACAAAGTAAGGTGTTGGGGGGTAAATGAAATAGGTGAAGGGGATTAAGAGTACACTTATCATTAGGCGCATTGAGTAATGTATAGAATTATTGAATCACTACATTGTACACCTGAACCTAATATAACACAATATATTAACTACACTGGAATTAAAATTTAAAAAATAATAAAGTGGGTTTCTTGTAATTAAAAAAAAGAAAAAAGAAATGAAATACAAGTTGTTCAAATTATTAAGGTGAAGTAAAAAAAATTATTAAGGAACAACTAAAACTGTTATTATTTTTAAATGACATAATATTATAAATTAAGAAAACTCAAAGCTATTAGAACTAATAAATGAATTCAGTAAAGTTGCATGATGCAAAACCAATAGACATATATCTATTACATTTCTATATACTAATAATGAGCTATCAGAATAAGAAATTTAGGAAATTATCCCATTTATAATGACAGTATAAAGAGTAAAATATGGAGGAATAAACTGAATCAACAAAGTCAAGACTTATACTCTGAAAACTCTAAGACATTGATAATACAAGTTGATGACACAAATAATGGAAATATGAATTATGTCCACAGATTGGAATTAATATTAAAATGTCTATACTATCCATGCAATCTACAGGTTCAATACAATCCCTATCAAACTACCAACATATATTTTCACAAAACTAGAATAAATAATCCTAAAATTTGTATGAAACCACAAAAAACACCAAATATCCAAGCAATCTTTAGAATGAAGAACAAAGCCACAGGTTATCATGCTCCTGAATCTCAAACTATAGTACAAAACCATAGTAATCAAAACATTATGGTACTGGCACAAAAACAGGCCTAACAGGTCAATGGAACAGAATAGAGCCCAGAAATAACCTATGCTTATATGGCCCATTGGTCTATAACAAGGGAGGCAAGAATACACAATGGAAAAAAGACAGTGTCTTCCATAAATGGTGGACACAGCTACATGTGAAAGAAGGAAAGTGGACTAATTTCTAACATCATATATAAAAATAAAGAAAATGGACTAAAGACTTAAAACTTGAAACCATAAAACAAGAAAAAATTAAGTAATAAGCTCTTTGACATTGGTCTTAGTGATACATATAGTAACTCTCTATCATCAGGCTAGGGAAATAAAAACAAAAATTAAAACAAAACAAAAAACAGGGCCAGAGCCTAGATGCCATTAGCAAGATGGCGGAGGAGAAGGAGACTGAAATATCAGGTTGCAGGAGTTCAGCTTGATAGTTATCAAGCCATTCTGAATGCCTACAAACTCAACAGGAGATAGAAGAGAAGAAGAGCAGCAATTCTAGGAACAGAAATTTGACCACTTTCTGAAAGGTTGGAACGTGGAGAAGTGAATCCAAAACCATGGGAAGATAGCCCATGTGGGAAGGGGCCGGCTCCCGGCAAGTGATGGAGCAGCAGAGCCAAAATCAGAACCTTCAGAAGTCTGTTCCACTGAGAGACATCACTCCAGAGGTTAAGCGGGGGTGGAGCCCTCACGGGGACAGTGTGGTCTCAGGACCCATGAGAGTCACGGAAAGATTGGGGGTGTCTGAGTGTGGCAGAGCTCACAGGTATTGGAGTGGAGAAGAGTGCAGCAGAGACAGAGCCAAGGAGGGAACTCTCAGCTCGGTATTACCTTAAACTGTGATCCAAGGCACAGTTAGACCACTGCTCCTTGAGCAGGGACCCCATAAGTGGCAGATCTGGAGAGACCTGCTCCTTCCTCCTCTGGGAGAAGTGGTGCATGAGCACATGGCAAGAATCTGCTGGTTTTGGAGACTCCAAATGGGGTCCTGTGCCAGGGATAGAAATGCTTGGTTACAAGCTGGTGAACTCAGAGTTTGGCTGGAGACCAGGGAGATGGGAGAGATTCACTCCTTTCTTCTGAGGGCATATTGAGGAGCGGGGCCTTGTAGCTCTCAGCTCCTATGTGTCCAGGAATCAGGAGGTTGCCAACTTCATTTTCCTCCTCCAATGCTGTATGGAATGCATTCAGGGAGCAAAAGCTACAGAGAGTGAACCTGAGCAGATTACTTAGCCTGGCCCCTGGCAAGGGCAGTGGAATCCTGCCTTGGGCAAAGACATTTGAGAATCACTGCAACAGTACCTTCCCCCAAATATCATCAAGAACATCCAGCCAAGACCAAGTTTACAGATCAATGAGAACAGAAGAACTCCAGAGTTAGGGGAAATCATCTCATGATTCTTTAGTCTTTCAATTTAATTTTTTTAAAGATTTTATTTATTTATTTGACACACAGAGACCAAAAGTAGGTAGAGAGGCAGGCTGAGAGAGAGAGAGAGAGAGAGAGGAGGAAGCAGGCTCCCTGCTAAGCAGAGAGCCAGATGTGGGGCTCGATCCCTGGACCCTGGAATCATGACCTGAGTGGAAGGTAGAGACTTTAACTCACTGAGCCACCCAGGTGCCCTCAATTTAAAATTTTTTTTTAAATATTTTATTTATTTGACAGAGAGAAATCACAACTAGGCAGAGGTGGGCAGAGAGAGAGGAGGAAGCAGGCTCCCCGCGGAGCAGAGAGCTCGATGCAGGGCTCAATCCCAGGACCCTGAGATCATGACCTGAACCGAAGGCAGAGGCTTTAACCCACTGAGCCACCCAGGTGCCCCTCAATATTAAATTTTTTAAATTTTATTTTTTCTTATTCTATTTTTAAAAAAATTTCCTCTTTCCTATTTTAATTTTTTTTACTATTTTATCAATACCTTTTTAAATTTTTTAAAATTTTCATTATTCTAGTCCTATTTTATGCCTTCTTTGTACTTAACCTTATTTTTTTATATACATATATTTTTTCCTTTAAAATTTTGTAATACAATTTCTTCTAATAGATCAAAATATACCTTAGTCTAGCTCATGCCTTTGTTCTAGTCTCCAGCAGCCTGATCGCATTCTTTCCTCTTTTTTTTTTCTTTTTTCAACTAAATTCTTATCTTATCCATTCCTTTTTTAAAATCGTTTTAAATTTTCATCTTTACAATCATATTCCATCCCTTCATTGTGTTTATCCTTATTTTTTTATATGCATAAGTTTTTCTTTCTTAAAAATTTTGGGAGGTAGATTCTTCTAATAGACCAAAATACACTCAGAATCAAGTGGGTGGCTCTGTTCTAGTCATATATATATATATATATATATATATATATATATAATACATATTTTTTTCCTTTATTCCCCCTTTCTTCTCCCCCCGCTTATGGCAAGGTGGAAATATTCATCACCAAAAAAAAAAAAAAAAGAACAGGAAGCAGTACTGTAGGCTAGGGACCTAATCAATACCATCACTAGTAATATGTCAGAATAAGAGTTCAGAATGATGATTATCAAGGTGCTAGCTGAGCTCAAAAAAAAAAAAAAAGCATGAAATATATTAGAGAAAACCTTTCTGGAGAAATAAAATCCCTTTCTAGAGAAATAAAAGAAGTACAATCTAACCATGTTGATCAAAAAAGCAGTTAATGAAGTGTAATTAAAAATGGAGGCTCTTACTGCTAGGATAAATAAGGCAGAAGAGAGAATTAGTAATGTACAGAAGACCAAATGATGGACAATAAGAAAACTGAGCAAAAGAGGCAAACAACTACTGGGCCATGAGGGGAGAATTAGAAAGATAAGTGATAGCATAAGATGAAACAATATTAGAATAACTGGGATTCCAGAAGAAGAAGAAAAAGAGAGGGGGCACAAGGTATATTAGACCAAATATAGTAGAGAATTTCCCTAATATGGCAAAGGGAACAAGCATCAAAATCCAAGAAGCACAGAGAACCCCCGTCAAAAATCAATAAAAGTAGGTCCAGACACCATCATCTAATAGTAAAATTTCTAAGTCTTAGTGACAAAAAGAAAATCCTAAAAGCAGTTCAGGAATAAGAGTTCTGTAGCATACAATGGTAGAAATATAAGATTGGCAGCAGACCTATCCACAGAGACCTGGCAGGCCAGAAAGGACTGGCATGATATTTTCAGAGCACTAAATGAGAAAAATATGCAGCCAAGAATACTATATCCAGCTAGGCTGTCACTGAAAAATAAAGATAAAAAGCTTCCAGGACAAACAAACATTAAAAGAATTTGCAAATACCAAACCAGCCCTACAGAAAATATTGAAAGTGGTCAGAGAAGCAAAGAGAGAGCTTAAAAGTAACAGACCAGACAAGAACAGAGACAAGATACAGTAACAGTCACCTTACAGGCAATACAATAGCACGACATTCATATCTTTCAATAATTACCCTAAATGTAAATGGGTTAAATGCTCCAATAAAAAGACACAGGATATCAGAATGGATTAAAAAACAAACAAACAAACAACAACAACAACAAAATAAGACCCACTGAGATGCTGTCTGCAAGAAACTCCTTTTAGACCCAAAGACACCTCCAGATTTAAAGTGAGGGAGTGGAAAACAATTTACCATGCTAATCAACATCAAAAGAAAGCTGGGGTGGCAATCCTTCATCTTTATCTAAATCCTTCATCTAAATCAGATGGATTAGATTTTAAGCCAAAGACTATAATAAGAGAAGGAGGAAGGACACTACATCATACTTAAAAGGTCTATCCAACAAGAAGATCTAACAATTTTAAATATCTATGCCCCTAACCTGGGAACAGCCAATTATATAAACCAAATAATAACAAAATCAAAGAAACACATCAATAATAATACAATAATAGTAAGGGACTTCAACACCCCCTCACTGAAATGGACAAATCATCTAAGCAAAAGATCAACAGGGAAATAAAGGCTTTAAATGAAACTCTAGACCAGATGGACATCACAGATATGTTCAGAATATTCCATCCCAAAGTAACAGAATACATATTCTTCTCTAGTCCACATGGACTATTCTCCAGAATAGATTATATTCTGGGTCACAAATCACGTCTCAACCAGTACCAAAAGATTGGGATCACTCCTTTCATATTTTCAGACTACAATGCTTTGAAACTAGAACTCAACCACAAGAGGAACTTTGGAAAGAACTCAAATACATAGAGGTTAAAGAGCATCCTAATAAAGAATGAATGGGTCAACTAGGAAATTAAAAAATAATTTTAAAAATTCATGGTAATAAATGAAAATGAAAATACAACTGTTCAAAATCTGTGGGACATGGCAAAGACAGTCCCAAGAGGGAAGTAGATAGCAATACAAGCCTTTCTCAAGAAATAAGAAAGGTCTCAAGTACACAACCTAACCCTATACCTAAAGGAGCTAAAGAACAGCAAAGAAAGCCTAAACATAGCAGGAGAAGAGAAATAATAAAGACCAGAGCAGAAATCCATGAAATAGAAATGAAAAGAACAGTAGGACAAATCAATGAATGTAGGACCTGTTTCTTTGAAAGAATTGATAAACCCCTGGCCAGTCTTATCACAAAGAAAAGAGAAAGAACCCAAATAAATAAAATCATGAATGCAAGATGAGAGATCACAACCAACACCAAAGAAATACAAACAATTATAAGAACTTATTATGAGCAACTATATGCCAGCAAATTTGACAAACTGGAAGAAATGGATGCATTCCTAGAGACATATAAACTACCAAACCTGAACGAGGAAGAAATGGAAAACCTGAACAGACCCATAATCAGTAAAGAGATTGAAGCAGTCATTAAAAATCTCCCAAAAAACAAGAGCCCAGGCCCAAATGGCTTCCCAGGGGAATTCTACCAAGCATTTAAAGATGAATTAATACCTACTTTCCTGAAACTGTTCCAAAAAATAAAAATGGAAGGAAAACTTTCAAACTCATTTTATGAGGCCAGCGTTACCTTAATCCCAAAACCAGACAAAGACCCCACCAAGAAGGAGAATTATAGACCAATATCCTTGATAAACACAGTTGTGAAAATTCTCACCATAATACTAGTCAATAGGCTCCAACAATACATTAAAAGGATTATTCACCATGACCAAGTAAGATTTATTCCTGGGCTGCAAGGAAATCTGCAAATCAATCAATGTGATATAATACATCAATAAAAGAAAGAACAAGAACCATATAATAATCTCAAGAGATGCTAAAAAAAGTTTGACAAAGTACACCATCCTTTCTTGATCAAAACTCTTCACATTGTAGGGATCGAGGGGACATACCTCAATATCATAAAAGTCATCTATGAAAAACCCACAGTGAATGTCATTCTCAATGCGGAAAAACTGAGAGCTTTTTGTCTAAGGTCAAGAACACAGCAGGGATGTCTGCTATCACCACTGCTATTCAACATACTCCTAGAAGTCCTAGCCTCAACAATCAGACAACAAAAAGAAATTAAAGGTATCCGAATTGGCAAAAAAGAAATCAAACTCTCACTCTTTGTGGATGATAAGATACTTCATGTGGAAAACCCAGATGAGTCCACTCCAAAACTGCTAGAACTCATACAGGAATTCAGTAAAGTGTCAGGATATAAAATCAACACACAGAAATCAGTTGTATTTCTATACACAAACAAGACAGAAGAAAGAGAAATTAAGGAGTCAATCCCATTTACAATTGCACCGCAAACCATTAGATAACTAGGAGTGAATCTAATCAAAGAGACAAATCATCTGTACTCAGAAAAGTATAAAGTACTCATGAAAAAAATTGAGGAAGACACAAAGAAATGGAAAAATATTCCATGCTCATGGATTGGAAGAATAAATATTGCAAAAATGTCTATGCTACCCAAAACAAACCACTCATTTAATGCAATCCCTATCAAAATACCATCTTTTTTCCCCCAAAGAAATGGAAAAAATAATCCTAAAATTTATATGGAGTCAGAAAAAACCCTGAGTAGCCAGAGGAATGCTGAAAAAGAAAGCCAAAGTTGGCAGCATCACCATTCCAGAACTCAAGCTCTATTACAAAGCTGTCATCATCAAGACAGTATGGTTCTGACACAAAAATAGACCCATAGATCAATGGAACAGAATAGAGAGCCCAGAAATTGACCTTCAACTCTATGTTCAAATAATCTTCGACTAAGCAGGAGAGAAAGTCCAGTGGAAAAAAGACAGTCTCTTAAAAAAATGGTGTTGGGAAAACTGGACAGCCACATGCAGAACAATAAAAGTGGACCATTTCCTTACACCACACACAAAAATAGACTCAAAATTGATGGAAAGCCTCAAAGTGAGACAGGAATCCATCAAAATCCTTGAGGAGAACACAGGCAGCAACCTCTTCGACCTCAGCTGCAGCAACTGCTTCCTAGAAACATCGCCAAAGGCAAGGGAAGCAAGGTCAAAAATTAACTATTGGGACTTCATCAAGATCAAAAGCTTTTGCACAGCAAAGGAAACAATCAACAAAACCAAAAGACAACTGACAGAATGGAAGAAGATATTTGTAAATGGTCTATCAGATAAAGGGCTAGTATTGAAAATCTATAAAGAACTTACCAAACTCAACACCCAAAGAACAAATAATCCAATCAAGAAATGGGCAGAGCAATTGCACTACTGGGTATTTACCCTAAAGATACAAACATAGTGATCCGAAGGGGCACGTGTACCCGAATGTTTATAGCAGCAATGTCTACAATAGCCAAACTATGGAAAGAACCTAGATGTCCATCAACAGATGAATGGATAAAGAAGATGTGGTATATATACACAATGGAATACTATGCAGCCATCAAAGAAATGAAATCATGCCATTTGCGACGACGTGGATGGAACTAGAGCGTATCATGCTTAGTGAAATAAGTCAATCGGAGAAAGACAACTATCATATGATCTCCCTGATATGAGGACATGGAGAAGCAACATGGGGGGGTAGGGGGATAGGAGAAGAGTAAATGAAACAACATGGGATTGGGAGGGAGACAAACCATAAATGACTCTTAATCTCACAAAACAAACTGGGGGTTGCTGGGGGGAGGTGGGATTGGGAGAGGGGGAGCGGGCTATGGACATTGGGGAGGGGAGGCGAACCATAAGAGACTATGTACTCTGAAAAACAACCTGAGGGTTTTGAAGGGTCAGGGGTGGGAGGTTGGGGGAACAGGTGGTGGGTAATGGGGAGGGCACATTTTGCATGGAGCACTGGGTGTTGTGCAAAAAGAATGAATACTGTTACACTGAAAAAATAAATAAAATGAAGAAAAAAAAACATTAAAAAAAAAAAAAGAAATGGGCAGAGGACATGAACAGACATTTCTGCAAAGACATTCAGATGGCCAACAGACATGACAAAGTGCTCAGCATCTCTTGGCATCAGGGAAATACAAATCAAAACCATGGTGAGATTCCACCTCACACCAGTCAGAATGGCTAAAATTAACAAGTCAGGAAATGACAGATGCTGGTGAGGAAGGATACAGAGAAAGGAGAACCCTTCTACACTGTTGGTGGGAATGCAAGCTGGTGCAGCCATTCTGGAAAACAGTATGGAGGTTCCCCAAGAAGTTGAAGATAGAGCTACCTACGACACAGCAATGGCACTACTGGGTATTTATCCTAAAGATACAAGTGTAGTGATCCACTTGGGGCACATGCACCCAAATGTTTATAGCAGCAATGTCCACAGTAGCTAAACTGTGGAACAAACCTAGATATCCATCAACAGATAATGGATAAAGAAGAAGTGGTGAGATATATATATATATATATATATATATATATATATATACACACACACACACACACACACACACACACAATGGAATACTATGTAGCCATTAACAGAAATGAAACAGAAATGAAATCTTGCCATTTGCCATAACATGGATAGAACCAGAAGATAGTACACTGAGTGAAATAAGTCAGTCAGAGAAATATAATTATCATATGTTCTCTCTTATATGAGGAATTCGAGAGGTAGGGTGGGTGGTCATGGGAGGTAGGGAAGAAAAAAATGAAAAAAAGATGGGATTGGGAGAGAGACAAACTATAAGAGACTCTTAATCTCAAAAAATAAACTGAGGATTGCTGGGGTGCTAGGGATAGGGTGGCTGGGATATGGAGTTTGGGAGGGGTATCTGCTATGGTGAGTGCGGCGAAATGTGTAAGCCTGATGATTCACAGACCTGTACCCTGTACCTGTACCCTGTGGCAAATAATACATTATATATTAATAAAAATAAATAAATTTAAAAAAGGACCATGCCCAGGTAAAAAGCTTTAGCATAGCAAAGGAAACATCAACCAAAAAAAGTCAATGTATTAATGGGGGAAGATATTTGCAAATAATACACCCAATAAGTGGTTACCATCCAAAAATATATAAAAAATTCATAAACCAGTATCAAATAAGCAACCAATCTGATTAAAAAATGGGAATATCTAAAAACCATAGTTCTTAAGTAAAAAAAAAATGGGAATATCTGAGTAGACATTTTCCCAAAGATATACAGATGGCCAACAGACACATGAAAAGGAGTTCAACATCACTAATCATCAGGCAACTGCAAATCAAAACCACAGTGAGATATCACCTCATACCTGTCTGAATGGCTCTTATCAGAAAGACAAAAAATAACAAGGTTTAGAAAGTATGTGTAGATAAGGGAACACTTGTGCACTCTTTATGGGAATGTAAATTCATGCTGTCACTATGGAAAATAGTATTGGGGTTTATAGAAATTATAAATAGAACTACTATATGATGTAGCAATTCCACTTCTAGGTATTTATGCAAAGAAAATGAAAACAGTAATTTCAAAAGACATGTGCACCCCTATTTGCAGCATTATTTTTATGGTCATGACAGGGAAACAACCTAAATGTCCATTGACAGATGTGTGGGTAAAGGAGACATGGTGCATATGTACAATATAATATTACTCAACCATTAAAAAAAAATCTTGCCATTTGTGACAACATTCATGGACCCAGAGTACATGACACTAAATGGAATAAATCCTAGAAAGACCAATACCACATGACTTCACTTAAATGTAGAATCTAAAAAACAAAACAAAACAAAAATAGACTCATAGATACAGAGAATAAAGTAAAGATTTTGCAGAAGGTTAGGGAAGTGGGAGGCTGGATAAAATACGTGAAGGGGATTAAGAGGTACTGAGGATTGCTGGGGTGCTATCACTGTATTTCAATGATAAAATACATAAGACACAGCGGTGCAATGTAATGTACAGAATAGGGCATACAGTCAGTAATACATTTTAACAATTTTTCATGGCGACAGATGGTAAGTGAATGTGACCATTTTATAATGCATATAAGTATCTATTATGTCAGAGACCTGAAACTAACGTTGTATATTAATTTTTCTTCAGTTAAAAAGAAAAAAAGGGTGGGAAACAATAAAAATAAATAAATAAAAATAACAAAGAAGCCCAAAATATGGATTTTTGGATTTCATTTGAAGTCTCCCAATTTTTAAATATGGTAAACTAATTTTTAAAAATTATAAAGCATTGTGTGTATCAAACAAAACTTTTCTGTAGCCAAACTGGATCAAATCACTAGTGTGATTCCACTAAAGCAAAGCAAACAGTATATATATAATTTCTTTCATTCTAACATTTATATATAATATATAATTTCTTTCATTCTAACATTCTATTTAAAGTATGTTCTTGAGAAAGTCACTAATATCTATCAAAGTTATTGTTCTTATATTCAATGAACATAATATCCAATTTACAAAGTGGTGAGGAGGTTAAATCAGAAAACAAATATTAAGAATCCAATACAATGACATGAAGTAAGTATTCCGTAAATATTAGCTGCCTTCCAGAGGCAGAAGTACTAAAACATTGCCCTTTAGTTTATGTCTTTGTGCATTCCTGTAATATTTACTACTAGGGGATGGCATGTTACTAAATAAAATCTTAAATAATTAATGGTAAGATGGACATGTAGTGGGTTTGATAACTTTAAAATATGCCCACAAATGTTTTGATACTGTTTCTTTCTGGAGGTGAAGCTTACTTTTCTTCCCTTTGAGTGCAGGATATTCTTTGTGACTTTTTTATACTGAATAGAATGTGGTAGAAATGACACAGTGTGATATCCAAGGATAAACCATAAGAGGCATTATAACTTCCCTTTTGTTCTTTCTCTTTGGGTCACTCTGATGAAAGCCAAATGCCATACTATGAGGATACTCAAGCAACCCTGTGCAGAGGACTATTTTGCAAGGAAGAGATACTTACTACCAACAGTCACAAGAAGGAGCTTGGAAATAAATCTTCCAGCTCAGTTAAATCATTGGATGCCTGTTAGCAGTCCTGGCTAACATCTTGATTAAAACCTCAAGAAACCTTATGTCACTCACCTAGCTAAACATCTCCTGAATTTCTGACACACAGAAAGTATAAGACAATAGGTACTCTTTTTAAGCCACTAAGTTAATAATAATAATAATAATGTTATGCAGCAGTAAATAACTACAATATTAGTCAAATCCCTGTAGTTTTTAAAGAGATTTTATTGGCTTCCTATCACCTGGATATCACTTATAGAAGCATATCTGAACTAAACTGTCTTTACAGATGACTGGTTTGCTTCCTTTAAATTACCTGTAGTGCAGATTAATGCTAAAACACAGAGGATACTCTATAAATGCTCATAAATGAAACCTGGAGATTTAAAGATAACTTTTCTTGTTTCTCTTGAAAAATTTTGCCTTATTTTTACAAAGTGTAGTTCTGTGCTGAAACAAATATATTTGAGCATGATCAAGGCGTGGACCTCTTACAAGGTCCCTTTTCAAGAAGAGCAGTGTCAGGTAGTATTAACAACTTATGGAGTGACTGGTCAGAGAGTATATCCATAGAAGTATGGTATTTTAACTAAGTTCAAAATAAGATGGTTGACCATGTGGAGATTTGAAGGCACAGCCTACCAAGCAGGACTGAACTTGGCATATTCTCAAAATGAGGAGCAGGAATGTGAGGGGCTGTATCATAGCTAAAATATGAACGAATGAGAATAGATGAAGTAGTAGAGACTGGCAGGTATACACAAACTACAGTAGATGGGCAGGCTTCATAAACATTTTATTGAAAAACCAGGGAACATTTTTATTTTAAATGTAATTTTTATTTTTATCATACTATAAATGTACATGATTTAAAAAGTCAAACACCCCATCAAGGCTCAGAGTAAAATGTGGCAGTCCCTCCCTCACCTCTACTCTTCTTGTTTGAGCTATCTCAACTGTATTCACTTCCATAATTCTATATAACATGTTTGTACTGTAATTTTAGCATTTTTAAAGTTCTTTATATAATCTATGGCTTTTTGTTACACATTAGGATTTAATTTCTTTATCCACTTCCACATATACATAGAGATATGCATTCATGCGTTCTCTCTTCATCCTCCCACAATCTTAATTTTTAGTAATATTAATATTCAGTGTTTATATAATTATGACTATATACATTTCTGTTGAAAAGCAAAGAAAAGTTTCATAGTTTCATACTTCCTTCCCTGAAAAACTTTTGTTTTTTTTAGAGTTCCATTTTCTTCTTCTTGTTTTCTCCTTTGGTACAATTTATTATTGCATAATTCTACAAAAGAACTCCAAAACTCCTCCCTAAATGGAAAAAAAAAGCCCAAACAAAACAAAAACAGAAACATAAAGCAAAAAATACGCTCATCTAGTAATATTATTTTTTCTTTCGACATCCTTCCTGTTACCTGACATCCCTTTGTTCCAATCTGTACTAATTCGCTCCATAGTGATGATCCTGGGTCTTCCTTTTTTTTTTTTTTTAATAAGTCCAGACATTTATCATTTAACTGCCTCAGAAATCAAACATCTCATTTTCTGCTAATGTAGGGGATAAGAGGTTGCCTCTCGTGGAGACTAAGGTAGGGGATTTAGTAGTTGAGCTGTTCTCAAAACAGGTTCTAAGTTAATCCACTTATTATTAGCCCTATCCTATAACCCCACATTTAGAGGTCCCCAGACTGTAATTTTTGAGGCTCTCTGGGGTTCTTCATCTAGGCATCCCATCTGCACTCAGAGAAGCAGAAAAACACTAAACAATTCATTCATCATTTAATCATCTGTTCCTTATTGTTCAAAATTATCTCACATGCTTTGTCTCCTCTTTCATCCTTTTTGGACTAATAAAATTAAAGACATTTCTTTATAGCATTTACAGGAACTTCCAAAAAAGAACAGATATAATATAAACACTTTTGCTCAATCTGCAGTTGTTAATGGAAAATCCCTGTGGACAGTTTTAAGCAGAAAAGTTAGATGTTTGTTTAGCTTTTTAAAAAGATCATTCTAGTTGTTGTGTGGATAAAAGGGATAAGTCTGAAAGCAGGTGACCAGTTAGGAAGATTCTGTAAATTCCAAGAAAGAGATGGTGGCTTTGAAGGGTATCAGAGCAAAGGAGAGCCTATGCAATACATACTACACATATTCCCCTTGTCAAAATTAAACATACACTCATGTTTAAAGGAATGCATGTAAGTTATAGTCTAGCTTAGATGAAGATGCCAAGAATGATAGAAAATTTGAAGACATTACAGAGGATCAGAAACATTCCAGACTCAGACTGCTTCTAGACACATGTCTATTCTTTTTCTATATTATCAATATTTTAATTTGGCATTTTTATTACCATAAAAAGATTGTCCCTCAAGCTGTGATGTTGCTTTCCTTAAAGAGAGTTATATTATTTCTAATGTAAATACAGAGAAGAGAAGGTAAAAATAAAATTTTTAAAATGTTAAGATTATAAAGAAACTGTTTTCCTCAATTTATGTGTCTTTTGGTTTAAGAGGTAAATTAACATTTAAGTTTTATATATCTCTTTGCTAGAACATTTGAAAATGCACACTGAATGATGAGATGTAATTCCATTTATTTTTATATGTCACCATAATCTTTCTCAAGAAGCATGTACTCACTTTATCCCTACATGACATTAAATAAACTGAATTGAGTAAACAAAGTCTCTGTCTGCTTGGTATAATAATTAAAATGGTATTACAGAAGTTTAAATTGGGGGTACTGTGGGCAGGCACATCCTTAATCAGGAATAGACTCTTACATATTACAAAACATTCTCCTTTTCCTGTAACTAAAGAAAGACTGCCTCTTCCTAGGCACCAAACCTGTTTCTTAAACACATGAAATGTAGTCAAAATTATCATCAAGGCCAATTCTTTATACAAATAGTCACGAAGTTCTACATACAATCTGTGTATGTCTTTATGAGAAAAGACAAGGAAAGTGCTTCTGACACAGGATGGTGGTAAATACTAGGTATTTGAGTTAGTCTTCAGTGTTCTTATGTTTTCTCTTCTGAGGAATGAACAAAGATGACTGACCTTTCACTGTTCTGCTAGTTCTCAATTCCATCTTCTAACCTGCACTACAAACCAATCTTATTTCTTTCCTATGGTGAATGCACTTGGAAAACATGCAAGCGTTGTTCTCGCTCTACAGCAAAAATGAAACAAAATGAAACAAACACACAGCAAAAAACAAAACCAGTTTGCACAAGTGTTTTTCCCACTAGGCAAAACTTTGCATTCTTACTTGACTCATATCTCAAATGGCTCATCTCTTCTTTTAGTTTTGTTAGTTCTCACTCCACGCCAGACCAAATCTATCACAAATCTTAAGAGCTTCACGTGGAACAATACACTTCTTTCCAACTCTAATACTACTCTCCCTGGTCAAGACACAGTTTTCTCTCCTTTGGATGCCTGCAATAGCTTCTTTACTGATCTTTCAACTAAGGGATCACTTTAAACCCAGATTATATCAGGACACCAAAAAAGAAAATAGTGTTCTCTTTATAGTCTGAGTTGTGTGTTACACTTGATTGTCAGTGGGGAGAAAAAAAGTCTTAACAAACTGAAAAGACTCCTGGAATTTACTCTCCTGTGCTAATGCCTTCAAAATGAGATCACTGATATTTTTATAAATATCTAAGTTTGCTGAAATTTAGCTCAATCTTAGACAAAACTTTATGGAGTGTTTCCTCTTTGTAACATTTAACCATGAATACCACCCAGGAGATGACTCCAACGTACATTTGTGTTGTTTCTTCTTTAGGGTTCTAATCAACAATAGGTCTTAGTCTACATTTTAAGTCTATATTTTTACTTTCCAAAATAACACTCCTCTCCTTAGACTCTTCAATGACTTCTTAACACATTTAGCATAAAATCCAGAGTCCTTAACACGGCTTAGGTCTTTTTTTTTAAAGATTGATTATTTATTTATTTATTTATTTATTTTTTGACAGATAGAGATCATAAATAGGCAGAGAGACAGGCAGAGAGAGAGAGGAAGGGAAGCAGGCTCCCTGCTGAGCAGGGAGCCCTACATGGAACTCGATCCCAAGACTCTGGGATCGTGACCCGAGCTGAAGGCAAAGGCTTTAACCCACTGAGCCTCCCAGGCGCCACTGGCTTATGTCTTTAAACTCCCTTTTACCTCAAATCTGCTTTGCTCACTCTAGTCCAGTCACATTGGCCTCCCTGAACCTCCAAAAAGAGCTTCTACCTTAGGACATTAGTACTCGATTTTCAAGAAAAGTGTATCTGAATGTGCATGGTTTGTGCCCCGACTTCATTTGGATATCCACTCAAATGTCAGTTTCTCAGAAACACCTCTCTTGATCAGTGGATATTAAAAATACCACCTCATTCCCTCTCTACATGCAGTGACTCATCCCTGCCAGTCAATACCATTAAGAAGCAGAGTCTAAAGATGTGACTGAATTGCTGCATTATTATGACAAACCCTGAATGGAAGAAGAAAGTGTTTTCTTGAGATGGACCCTAGTCCTGCTGAAGATGCTGCAAAGACTGGTGAAATGGAACCAAAGTATCTAGAATATTACATAGACTTAGGAGATAAGGCATTAGCAGGGTTTGAGAGGATTGACTCCAATTTTCAAAGAAGTTCTATTGTGCATAAAATGCTATCAAATAGCATTGCATGCTACAGAGAGGTTGTTGGCAGAAGGAAGAATCCACTGATGTTCCAGACTTCATCACTACATTATTTTAAGAAATGGCCACAGCTACCTCAGCCTTCAGCAACTGTCACCCTGATCCACCAGCAACCAACACTGAAAGAAGACCCTCTGTCAGCAAAGTTATGACTCACTGAAAGCTCAGGTGTTGGTTAGCATTATTTGGCAATAAGGTATATACATAAAAGATTTATTTATTTATTTTGAGAGGGAGAGAGTGCGAGAACATGAGCAAGAGGGGCCGGGGGAGCCGGAGAGAGAATTTCAAGCAGATTTCACACTGAGAACAGAGCCAAAAACCAAGCTCATTCTCATAACTCAGGAACTCATAACTCATAATCTCAGGATCATGATTGAGCTGAAACCAAGAGTTGGAGGCTTAACTGACTGTACCACCCAATCAGCTTATTTTATTTTAAGCAAGTATATTTTAAGTATATTTTAAATTATATTTTAAGCAAGTTATATACATTGTTTTTTTAGATATATTGCTATTGTACACTTAATAAACTATAGTATAGTGTAAAACTTTCCTTTATATTCACTGGGAATTAAACAGAAAAACCCAACTGCTTTTATTGTGCTATTCACTTTATTATGGTGGTCTAGAACTGAACTGGTTATGTCCAGGGTAAGCCAATATAATTCAAGGCGAAAAAGTTGGAAAATTGAGCTTGTGTTTATCAAATAATTACCTTGATTCTCCTTATAATTTTGTGTGAATCTAATCTCATGGAAATAGGATGGCCAACATTAATTGAGAGTCCCAAAATAAAAGCTCAGGCCTAACACAGAATGGGATGGAACACTGAGATGATTATTTGCATAATTCACACATTAGAAGCATTTTGCCTCAATTATCTATAGTTTAGGAACAAACATCTTTATGCACAAATTATCTAAGTACCTGATGCAATTCTCAATGGCCTTTTGTGTGAGTAATCACAATCATAATGCGCCTGTCCAAGTTGAGAACATTTGTGGAGATACCCATGATAATTCTAATTTAGTCAGTTATATTCTTCTTACAAATCAAGTCCTCAAAGCACATAGAGAGTAAAACTTGCATCTGATACAGAGAAAAGTGTAAAAAAAGATTTATTTCACTTTTAAATGTCCTTTTAAAAATTTAACTGAGTATTGTTCCTATTCAGAACTTCAGAAACAACTAAGTATCTCTCTTTGTGATAACAAAAGCAAACAATAGAAAGATTATTTTTAAAACCTGCATGTTTATGTCAGTAGAATTAAACGATGCCATCTTTCTTCCTGCCAGACATAACCCCCTTTGTTGTTTAGTTTTGATGGCCATGAAGGAAGATGAAAAAATTTTATCACGTAAATATTATCATTAAGAGGATAATGATTTACAGAATATCTTAAGCCCACATTAATCATTAGAGTTGCAATTTTAGGAACACTGTTTGAGTTGTTAACCAAAGGCTTAGCAGGCTTTGGAGAATTATTTCATGTTTACCAGACTCCCAGCAGACCAAGACATCAACCAGAATGTCAATTTGTCAATTTATAACTACTGATGGGATGTTCAAGTGACACAATTACTAACAGGAGCCCTCCTAACAAATTCCTCCCAAGAGGAATTTATGGTATGTGAGAAACCAAACCTAAAAGTTATTTGTTAAGCACAAAATCAAAGCAAAGGGAATTCCATATAATGGAGTTGAGGCCTTCTAAGTTTTAGGAGGTACTAAGAAAATTATCAGGACTACACTATGGAAAGCTACCTTTTTGACAACTAGAACAGCTATGAATATGCCTCCAACACAGTATATATATATATATTTTAATCTAGACCTGTCTTTCACAAACATTTTAAAAAATCCTTCACCATCTATATCACCATCTCCTTGTCTGACATTGCTATTTTTTTATTTAAATTCAGTTTAATTAACATATAGTATATTACTGATTTCAGAGGTAATTGAGCGACTCATCAGTTTCATATAATACCCAGTGCTCATTCCATCAAGTGCCCTCCTTAATACTCATCGCTCAGCTATCCCATCTCCCCACGCACCTCCCTTCTAGCAGCCCTCAGTTTGTTTCCCAGTTAAGAATCTCTAATAGTTTGTCTCCCTTTCTGTTTTTGTCTTATTTTTCTTTCCCTTCCCCTGTGTTCATGTTTTGTGTCTTAAATTCCACATATGAGTGAAATCATAGGGTATTTGTTTTTTCTTTGACTGACATTGCTCTTCTATCCTCAAAAGTTTTTGTCACCATACTCTTACCTAACTCTGGAAAAAAGTTTTCCAATTTAAAAGTTACCGGACACTGTCTGTATTTTAAAATTAGTACTAACATATACTCCTTGTTACCATCCTCAAACACAAATGATCTTTTAGGCTAGGCCTTTTCCTGGAATGAATTTCACATATGTGAAATCTTTATTACATATCTGATTCCTGTCAGCTCCAATTCTGAAACAGATTCTGATGTTGTGATCATAATCTCAGCGTATGTGGTATCTGGATCCTATATCCTTTGAGTGCAGACTAAAATGAATTGGGCCATTAGAAAGAAATAGCTAGAAAACTGTTATTAGAGTCAGTCTCTACAGCTTCTTGCACACACAGCTTGTATAGCTCTTTAGCCACAAGGACAGTAAACATATAAAAAAAAAAGTGATGAGAGAATCCAATCTGAGTGATTCTCCCTAAGATATTTAAAGCAATATTTCTCAAAGTGGATAACATAAAACCCTAGATATTTGGGATATTGATACATATTAGACCTATACACACAATCATATCACCTCCTTAGAAACAAGTACCCAAAGAAACACACTCATAGACATACCCACAAAAATATCAATCAACTGTTCAGTACTTAAGTAAAGGAAATTCTGGACTACACAAAGTAAAACAGGTACTTTATTGAAGAATTCTGAATAATCTTTAACATGACATGTACATATAAATCTCCAATAGGTTCCATAGCATTCAAAGTTTCCTAAACCCATTTGACCACAAAATCATTTTTCTAAAAATGTCTTAAAGAACACAGAACATGTGTCCCAAGGAGCATGTTTTAGGAACTTGTACTATAAAGAGACTAAAATATACCTAATGTGAGTGATTAGGTGAGGGAAAAATAAGAAAGGGATAAAAAAGGGGGAAGAAACACATATTCCTACACACACACACACACACACACTGAAATATCTCAAATTACAAGAAAAACAAACACAAAGTAATGGAAGGCAAAAGTATGTTTAAATCCAGGCGGGATCTCCGCAGTTATGTGAATAAGTTCTTTCATTTTAAAATGATTTGCATAAGGTCAGACAGCCAGTTAATCACAGAGCTAGGACCATATCAACTCACCATTCGTTTTACCCCATATATTGCGGCAATAGAAATATAAACCAGTATTAACATAAATGTACAAGTCACAAGATGTTAGAGCTTGAAAAAAATAAAATTTAAAATTAAAAACCCAGAATCTTAAAAACTGAAGTGCTACATGGTAGTTTTATTACATTGCTTAACTATGCTCCTACTTCTCACTGTCTTTAGAGTTGATGCTAAGTGCTTACTGTAAATGTGTCTACAACATTAAAAATGTGTAATGGTCAAGGAATACTAGGAGAAAAAAATGCCCATTTTACTTAACATAAATTATTTTAAAGAAATGCAAAATAAAAGGAAAAGATTAAAGTAAACAATTATATTCGTATATTTATAGAGAAAAATTATCAAATAAATACTACTATTTCAGAAATTATTTTACTAGGACTACTTGCTTAAAAAAAAAAGCTTCTTTTTTTCCTTCTCTTTTCTTTCCTTCCCTCGTTTCTTTCTTCTATCACGATAGAGTTTATTAAGACAGAAACAGGTTTCAGCAATTACATGTCATGGATTTCATATATAGGACAAAAATTTTTTATTCATCATTAAAAGAGCATTTTAATTTCCAAGTTTCAGATTGGTAGATTAAAAATAAAAGCTGTAAAATATTTTGTTCTATTTGGTATATGGCATCATGACAGGATCATTTGATTATTAAAATCTATAATGAAACAAAAAGACATGAGAATCTAAACAAAAACATACTATGAGAATAATGATTTAAAAATTCTACATAACCTCAAGAGAAATTTGTGGAGGAATACCCTCCTATTGTGCAAGGTATATTTCACCAAATTCATAGGAAAAAATAACAACAATTGAAGCATAGCACATGTCTAATATCTGCTTTGGTGAGTTTCAAGCATGTTGCCAAATGGCAATAAATAGTAATTTAGTTCTTTGCAGCCTGACAACTGAACTAACAATAAAGACAAATTTATAGAGGAACAGAGTGATGAGAGTGTTTTTTTGTTTTTGTTTTTTGGTTGTTTTTTTTGTTGTTGTTCTTCTTTTCTTTTTACTAGGCATTCAGGACAGTCTTTTATGATTGCATATTGATTGTAAATCATAATGGCTTACTTATTTCAAAGTATAAATCATCCAATGCAAATGTAAAAATTAAGACATAATTTAATATCAGTGCCTACAACATTAAGCATATAGTATAAAAAGAGAATACTGAAAGTTCTCTGGAAATATGTACTCAGATCATCTTTGCTAATTTTGAGTGTCTCTTTCCATCTTACCCTATTTTTTTTTAAGAACTCAATGGGTGGCTTGATCACTTTGCTAAAATTCCAGATCCCTGCAGGAATATGTCGTATTAACTAGCTACACAGACACACACACACACACACACACACACACACAGCAGTTATATATATTATTTGTGGGAGATTTGGCAGCTTCTTTGAAAGTACCAGTATCTGCCTTTCTAATGTAGAAAAAAGAACATAACATTTAGCTTTTCCATCTCTGTCTTTGTTTTAGTCACTCAGGATTGTCTAATATATCTGAGATCTGTAGCTAAAATTTTTTTCTATGACAAAACAGGAAGGGCATATAGAAATGTACTGTGTATCCAGTGAGATGAGATAGCAAATATAGATTTTAATATTGCACTAAACTTTTAAAATAAGCAATTATGAAAATTTTAAATGCAACTCAGTTTGACCTATAATGACTGCTTTTTCCTCACAGTACTTTTTTGAAAAAAAAAAAAAAAAAATTTTTTTTTTTTTTTTTTTTTCAAAAAAGAATGCTTTCCTCAGGCAAATTCAGAGAAAAACATCTATTCAAGAGTGGATCATGACAGGTATTCAGGTATACCCCCATCAGTTCATTATTTTTGCTTCTATGGTACAGCAGGGATTTTATGTAATTATACATGCAAGGAATATTCCAACTTCATTATTAACTCAAACATTGTCACAGTGAATGAAGAGCACACCATATACAAGGGCAGCTATTCTCTGACATGTTGATAAAATGCTTGGTTTGCAAGCAATGATAGAGGAGCCCAGCCCTGCGCACACCTCTTCTCCACTCCCATCATTAAATTACTTCAACACATTTAAGTATTTTTTCTACAGTGACTAAAATTGCATAGCTTAAATATAACTTTATCTGACTTTGTCAAAAAATATTTATTCCAATTAGAAGATTTCCATTGCATTTGTTACTTACCGTTCAAAATGAACGTTCTACTCAGCATTTCAGTGAATTGCTTAACAAAGATCTCTTTAGTTTTCTAGATTTGCCAAGAATTGTCATATAACTCAAAAGCAATCTAAGTTACAAACTATATTTTGTAGATGTTCTAATAAGCAATTGCTTGACCAATTTATTAAATCCCTAGATTTACTATAAAAAAAGTTTAAATAGTTTAAAAAATACATATTATAGAAGAAATTGCTATTACTAATAAAGCATATTAAATGTATAAAAGTTGTTTAAGTGAACCTGGAAGATAATTTTACATGGCAACTTAGTGAATATCCTAGCTATTTGACTGCCAGTATTCCATTTGTGAGAGACAAATGCATTTGGATTAGTTAAGGTAATCACTAACATGGCAGAGACTGGGTCTCTTTTTGAACAGTTTCCAACAGCTGGCTCAGCCAATGGATGAAATATTCAAATCACACAGCAGCACTCCTTGTACAGGTAGCCCTTGTTATTTATAATTTATTAGGAATTATCATTTTCCATAGAATCATTGAAAACGGCCAGTGTCTAATGCTTTCACTAGGCGTTGTGGCCCAGTGTCACAATAAATGGATTTAGCAATTGTTTTATTTATTTTAAGAAGATTTTCAAAGCATTGGATTTGATTTGTTAAACATTTATTTATGTTCACTTAACTATATACAATCATACTTTTATATTCCATTTTTATAATTTTTGCTACTGATTCATTTAATATAATCATACTTATTACATATTACATGGCATTATTTCTTATGCTTAATAAAGATTAATAGTCAAGCCCTTTAATTGCATGTCAAAAATAGTAATAAAATATAATTATTGAATCCAAATCACCAAACATTCTACATCTGAAAACTATATTTATTCTTTCACAGCACTTTTTTTCCTTCTTAACGTGACGGCACATTTTTCTTTATTTTCTACCAACTTTTATGTTCGCAGTGTTTTCAAGAATAATTTTTTTCCTGTAAATCATAAAATAAGTGGACTATCTTGAATTTCTCATGCATACAGTTTCCTCTAGGCAAGTACAAATAAAATTTATACTCTTATGTTGGAGGGGTAGAGGTCAGGAAAGAGAGAGAAAGAGAGAGAGAGAGGGAGAGAGAGCAAGCACCAGTGCAAAAGGAGAAACTAATGTGTGGGTGTGTGTAACAATGTAATTTGATTTCTATTTATGTTAATATATAGGAAGTGCAGTTGCTAGTTTGTGAATTTCTGGATGAAAAATCAAAGTAAATCAAAATCACAAATCACTCTTTTGGAAGATGCATAAAAAGTCTGATTTGCTAAGAAAAAAGTCAACAAACACAGGTAGTTGTTACCAACTAGCATAAATCTGATAGTTTTAAAGCATTTTAACAGACACTACGGTTGATGAGCTTATAATTATCAATTCTGTTTCATGCCTTTTAAAAATCCCACCTTCAATATCACATTGTGAACTATCACTCAGTGGCAAATTACAATTCTCATTTAAGTGGCACTGTAATAAGCATTAAGGAAAGAATTAAAATTAACTCTGTAACTTACTACTTACATAAACAGTGAAAATGCATATGTGTGTGCATATTCAAAACAGGTAGTGAATACATTTATTTAAGCATATTCATATTTGCATATATAGGTTTCTGATAGCCAAATAGTATTCTAGAAAAATCTAAGAATCCTGTTTATTGATAAATGAAATCCTTAAAGGGTGAGTTGAATTGAATATGAATTGAAATACTCACTGTGAAAGGACTGAAGAATATTGATTGTCCACTCATCTGTTAATCTTCCTGTTTTTGTTATCTGGATACATTTGAGCTGATTTGAAGATTCTCTTGATTCAATCCAACAAATCATGTCTTCATTATAAATAAAATCCAGAGTGTGAATTTCATTTCCATTGACTGAGCTCAAGGTTGCCATTTTACTTCCATTGAGATAGAAAACCTCAATTGTTTCAGAATTTGTAATTAATAGCATAGGCAACCTATCTGTAGGTTCTGGAATAAAAGAGAAAGAAGCGAGTTCAATAAGAGTCAAAATTTTTTCCAAATTTTACATCACTCACTAGAACTTATCCTTATATTTTAATGCATCTTAAAAATAAAAAAAAAGTTTGCAAAAGTATTTATTAATGATTCTTATACGGGCTTCACTATATGTTTCAGTTCACTTCTCTAAGGAAAACATGGTCCATTGAGCATTTGTATTCTTTATTTTCTTAGTTGTAATGTGTTGTGTAAATGTGAGGACAATGCTATTTACTTTCGTTTCAGTAAGTAAAGTAAGTGCTGCGAGTTGTTATTTATTTTTTGGTTTGTTTTGGTTTTATGTTTGTTTGTTTTGTTTTGTATTTTTAGCAATGAGGATGGATCTGGGGTTATCCATCTCCATACAGTGTTATAGGATTCCCTTGTGAGCAAGGGCATGGCTTTTTGAAGTGGATGTATGAAGTCAGAAATGGATTTTCTAGAGTTAAACATGTAAAGCTCATAGGCCCATAGTGTGGTTTCAACCACATTGGCTCCTTGACTGACCCATGATTACTGAGCTACTTCTTTCCATGTTTTCCTCTATAGTCATGAAAATAAGATTGCAGAAATTAAAGAAATCTGTTTGATATTACTTTTAGAGCAATTCATCTTTGTTCATGTTAGGATTAGTCAGTTTTTAATGAATATGTACTAACTGACCAAAATTATCATGTGAAAGTACTGAAAGAGTTTAGTGATACAGTCATAATCAGAGTAGCTTTTGTGCTAATTAGGAAATAAAAAAATTTGGAAATCTTCAATTCCTCTTTTTTTTCTACCCTATATCCAAAGTACCAGTAAATATCTTTGATTCTGATGCCAAACCTATCAGAAATCCCACCGTTTCTCTGTGACTATTACTAGCTACCACCCCACTCCAAGCTGCCATCATCTCTCAACTAGATCATTCCAAGAACCTTCTAACTAATTTCTCTGCTTTCATCAATGTTCTCCTTCTCTTTAGCCTATCTCAACACAACAGCCAGGGTTATACCTTGAAAACGTTAATATCAATCAAGTCAGTCTTCTACCCAATTTCTCAAAAGGCTCCTATTCCAATCAGAATAAAAGCCAAAGCCTTTATAATGCCCTATAAAGCCCTCCATGATTTATATTTCCCTCCAGACCCACCACCCTTCTTACCATTCCTTGACCCACAAGCCAAATAAGCTTCCATCTCAGAAGCGCTTCCTTGTTCCTAGAGTAATCACCCCCTATGTATCAGAATGCCTGACTCGCTCACCTCCCTTAGGGTGTTATTTGAATGTTACCTTTCTGGTGAAGACTTCTCTTACTATTCTACTTTGTAAAATTTGCAAGTCCCTACAAACTCTATATACAAACTCCCTGTAAACCTTCCCTGCTTCATTTTTCCCTTATCACCACCAAACATTGTATATACCTTTTTTCTCTGATTTATTATTTTCTACTTCTACTGCTGTATCTCTAGCATTTAGAATCCAGTGGTTATTCAATACAAACTTCCGAATACATAAAATGGACACATGGAATTCTTGCAGGGTAGGTTTCTTTCGAAGCATTCGGTGAAATATTACAAAATAATTTGGTTTTCTTAACTGAAAAATGGAATCCAGAGAAAGACTGGCTAACAGAAAGTTTCATAAACATCATTTGATCATTCAAGAAACTGACACTGAACATTGTGAATGTAGGAGAAAGGTAAACATGTATATTATGAGTAATATAATTAAATAAGTCTAAATTTTTAAATTATTATTTAATGGTCCTCATCATTTCTGATGTGAGTAGAGATATCAGGCTCCCTGTGTTTTATGCAGATAGAATAGCATTTGGATTTTACCTAAGGAACTAACTCAATCAAGGGATAAAATTCTTCTCCACCTTCAGAGAGACACTAGAAGTTTTTGATTTAATAAAAACATCAAAACAAACAACAATAAAAAGTCTCAATGAGGGGTGCCTGGGTGGCTCAGTGGGTTAAAGCCTCTGCCTTTGGCTCTGGTCATGATCCCAGAGTCCTGGGATCGAGCCCCACATCGGGCTCTCTGCTCTGCAGAGAGCCTGCTTCCTCCTCTCTCTCCCTGTCTGCCTCTCTGACTACTTGTGATCTTTGTCAAATAAATAAATAAAATCTTCAAAAAAAAAAAGTCTCAGTGAGATTATGCAATTAATTAACCCAACAAAAAAATATAAGTCTCTAAAATGCTGAGATCATTTCTACAATAAAGATTTCTCTCAGAATTAATAAAATCATGGATTATATCTGCTTGACGTAACCTTGTCAAAGGACGACATCTAAGCTTGGTTAGTTAGTTGGCTTTTCTCTTAACCTCTTAAATCCATCTTGAACCATGCAATGTTTGCCCTTGCCATTCCCTAATTCAGAAGTCCAGACTTAGTCCCTTTTCAACACTCCTAGCTCTGTTGTTTTCCAGCTGACCTAAGTACTCCTAAAACCTATTGGATCATAGATTTCTCAGGTTATGAAGGCGTCTTAGGTGGCCGTGTTATGAGGTTAACAAAGACATATTTCTAGCCTGTCAGTACTTTCTGTTTTCATTTGACAATTGAAATGACCTTTAGTGAAATTGCCTCTCATTGAAAAGTGAACCATTACTGAAAGTTTCTTTGCTTCCAAGTTTTATGACAAGTCCAGATGTAGACAATAATTTCTTAACTGGCTACTAGTCAATAAATTTACTTATGTAATAAACATTCTTTGGAGTGAGACTAGAATATGAAGGAACACTGATTCCCCTTAGAAACTGAGATGAAAATGAATTAATGGTCAACACAGTCAATGCTTACTTGACAGAACTGATCAGTCTGTCTGATTTTTATAGTTGCTTTTGAGTGAATTAGTTGATTGTTTTAATGTAAAATATAGCAACCTCTGATTCTGTAACTTCTGATAAACAGAGAACCAATAAAGTCAGATGCTTCATAATTTGAGGTAGATTGATTTGATAATGGTGACTTTAAAAATTCAAATGACACACTGGAGGAAGGATGCTTGTTAGTTGTGATGTGCTTCATTGAATTAAAATTCACGTGTCTTAGTTAATTATTAACCGTGGGTTCCCTCTTTACACAAGTAACATAACGTCTACTTACGGTGGTGGGAGGAAGCCAGTGAAACACAAGAACCTACAAAAATAATCAGGGGCTAAGGATATAAATCTTTTTTTCCTACTTCATGAAAGCCTGCATAGGTAATCTGCCTCAACCCACACTAAGTCTGATCTCCAGTGTTCATCATTATCTCAAATTTCCACATACCAAGGTAAGAGCACCACTAGCTTGGGTAATAAGGACATAAGCCTCATCAAAATAAATGTGATGTTCTTTAAAAAATCCCATCCTTAGAGTCAGTGGACAGTTTACCCAAAGGAATATTTGGAAAACACGTTAGATGACTTTAGTCAAAGGAATACCTACACCAACGTTTAGTGGAAGTAACAAATATTAACTTTCCATATAGAAGAGATTGAAACATAAGGAAGCACTCAATGAATATTCTAACTTAGAGAATGAAGACTTCACTTGAATAAACCTCTCCAACAGCCTGTCAAATGTGTCGTGTTGGGGAAGGAAAATTATCCTCATCTTCTTCAACATTCATCATATGTCAACGGCATAAAAAACAAGTATTTTCTCTCCCAAACAGTTATAAGGATGTGTATTTATGCTCTGTATGATAAGCATGTGTTTTTTTTCTATTATACATGTTACAATAATTAGATCTATAATTTTTGAAAACTGATTAGAAAACTGTAAATTAAAAAGAGAAACTTGGAAACATGGAGAAGCTATGAATCTGACTAGATTCATAAAAATCCCTATTTAAATTCCAAGCCACTATAACCATATCTTTGCAAACATATCCTTATCCTCTCATAGTCAAGAATATACTAAATGTATATGTATATACTTACAATAATATGATTTTGACAGATGGTTCACTCTAAATGAATGTTTTCAGAATGAATAAAACTTATTTTTTCAGGTTTATTTTAAACTTCTTATTCTTCCATTCATTTCTAAGAATGTAAGTTCAACTATTTTCCTTTTATATTATTAGAATTATGGATTCAGGTACTTACACATAAATGTAAACCTAATAAATATTTATGTTATAATAAATGTATGTACATGGATATATACATAAATGTTTATTAACTAGTTTTATTGTGTTCTAATTTCTCTGCCATTGTGAGCAATTTATTGACTAAATGAAGTTCAGTATCTGCACCTTAATACATGTTGATTCAAAGGTGAAAAAAAATAGAATCTCAGGTTCAACTGGATAAAAGTTAAATAATGACTCACATGTAAAATATATAAAATAAAGAGTCACAGTAAGGCTGAATGTGTAAGAAAACAGAAAACTATCATCTATGCAGCCTAAGGAATCAATTGTTAACAAATATAACTTGAAATAACAGAAAGAGGGATTTTCAAAGTTTTACTTTTATCATATACAAATTATATAAAATCCTTAAAAATAATGAAAATGGGATGAAGTTAGAAATGAGAAATAAGAATGCTAACAATTTGTAGTAAAAAATGATGCAACCTGCCATAGGAAGGTGAACTACACTAAGAAACAAAAAGTAGAGCAATCTGTGTAAAGACACTATAAATTAAAAAAAAAATCTTCCAAATTTTTGCAAAATATCAGAAAAAGCTGAATATGAAGTATTAGGAAATTACGTAGTTTAAAAAATGAGGAAAAGCATTATTCAAAAATAAAGTAGAGAGCAAAGTCAGCCAAACTAAAAATGGGAGTGAAATTAATATAAGTGGAAAAAACAAAAAAAGATATGGGTTTAATTTTTTTTTTCTTTTCATATTGGAAATTTATATGGCCAAATTTGTTTCTCTATTTCCCTCAATTATTTTTTTAATGGAAACATATATTTACTGAACTGAATAACATTAGGAATATCATACCATATATCAGAAGAAACTATTATATCACGTTTTATAAATTACAAAATAAAACATGAACCAAATGTGGAAACATTAAACTGCCTTAAAAACAGTGTTGAACTAAGAAAAAAAAAAAAACATATCACTACAATTCTGTTTTAATTTATCTTAGCACTATTTGTCACAATGTATTTATGCTAAACTACTGTTTGGATGGAAATGGTTTATTTATTGTATTTTTATTTTATTATTTACTATTTACAGACCTAAGGTATCCAACTGGAATCTGAAGATTAGTTAAACAGTCTGCCTTTAAGAAAAATATAATCTAGTAGAAAGGTTAAAGTATATAAAAGGTCTATATTTTTTAAGTCAGTTTTGATGCCTTTTATAAAAGATGTATAGTGACATTGAGTTTCAAAGAAAAGTTAGCTATACGTTGTTATGGTCTTAATGTTTGTATCCCCCCAAATCCGTATGTTGAAACCCTAACCCCTAATGGTGATGATATTAAGGAGGTGGGGGTTTTGAGAGGTAGTTAAGCCTTCATAAATAGGATTAATACCTTACCAAAGAGTCTCCAAAGAGATCCTTAGCCCCTTCTATCATATAAAAGTACAGCAGGTCTGTGACCCAGAAGTCCTCACCAGACCAGCCTGGCACCCTGCTTTCAGACTCTCAGATACTGGAACTCTAAGAAATAAATTTCTATTGTTCACAAGTCACCCAAATTGGGCTAATTTTTTTTTTTTTTAAGATTTTACCCATTTATTTGACAGACAGAGATCACAAATAGGCAGAGAGGCAGGCAGAGAGAGAGGAGAAAGCAGGCTCCCTAACAAGCAGAGAGCTCAATGTGGGGCTTGACCTGGGATCATGACCTGAGCCAAAAGCAGAGGCTTTAACCCACTCAGCCACCCAGGCACCCCAAAATTGGGGTATTTTGTTATAGCAGCACAGAGTAAGACCTACCTGTTTAGTAGTGTTAAAAGTTCCTTAATGGTGATGACATTTGATCTCAGCTTTGCCTTAATAGAGGAACAGAAATGGCAATGTAGAGATGGAAATGCCGGTGGAACAAACATGTTGTTGAAAGCATAGATATAAGGACTTGAATATGTTGGGAAAATAGTGACTTCACTTTTCAGTTTTCTGGAGGGTAGAGCATGCATGAATGGTGAAAGTACTTCATAATGACAATAACATGGTTAACCTCTTTTGAGTGTATCTTAGGAGTCAGACACTATAATACATGATTTACATTTATTAGTTTACTACAACATATCTATTAATCAGGTGCTACCATTACCTACATTTTATGGGTAAGAAAATGAAGTTATATAGAACTTAAGTAACTTGCTTCAGATCACATAGCCACCAAGAGAAAAGAACTGGATTCAAACTCTGAGCTTGCAGTAGCTGAGAAATTACATTTAGGAAAGACTGCATACATAGGTCATTATATGTCAAGATGATAAACTTATTTTTAATTTGGGGTGCAATGGGAAACCACATAAATTTTAGAAAGTATATTGTGATCAAAACTGTGCTTTGAGATCAAGCTGGAAATTAGAATACTATATGGGTAGACATATTTCCCAATAAATTTTTAAATTGTTTTCACTTTTACTTTTATTTTTTTGTCTTTTTATTTAAATTTTATTTTTTTTCAGTGTTTCAAAATTCATTGTTTATGCACCACACCCAGTGCTCCATGCAATACGTGCCCTCCATAATACCCAATCCCTTCCCTCCAAAACCCTCAGTTTGTTTCTCAGAGTCCACAGTCTCTCATGGTTTCTCTCCCCCTCCAAATTCCCCCAACTCACTTTTACTTTTAAAGTAGTATGGTACAATTCTGGGGTGCCTGGGTGGCTCAGTGGGTTAAGAATCCATCTTTCACCAACTTGCATTCCCACCAACAGTATAAGAGGGTTCCCCTTTCTCCACATTCTTTCCAACACACGTTTTTTCCTGTCTTGTTAATTTTGGCCATTCTAACTGGTGTAAGGTGGTATCTCAGTGTAGTTTTGATTTGAATCTCCCTGATGGCTAGTGATGATGAACATTTTTTCATGCAGATGAATGGATAGGGAAGATGTGGTCCATATACACTATGGAGTATCATGTCTCCATCAGAAAGGATGAATAGCCAACTTTTGTATCATCATGGATGGGACTGGAAGAGATTATGCTGAGTGAAATAAGTCAAGCAGAGAGTCAATTATCATAGGTTTTCACTTATTTGTGGAGCTTAGGAAATAACTTGGAGGACACGAGGAGAAGGAGAGGAGAAGGGAGTTGAGGGAAATTGGAGGGGGAGATGAACCATGAGAGACTATGGGCTCTGAAAAACAATCTGAGGGTTTTGAAGGGGCGGGGGGGTGGGAAGTTGGGTCAGCCTGGTGTGGGTATTATGGAGGGCATGTATTGCGTGGAGCACTGGGCGTGGTGCATAAACAATGAATTCTGGTACACTGAAAAGATATTTAAAAAGTTTAAAAATTAAAAAAAAAAAAAGAATCTGCCTTTCAGCTCAGACCGTGATCCCAGGGTCCTAAGATTCAGCCCAGTATCAGGCTACCTGCTCAGTGGGGAGCCTGTTCTCCCTCTGCCCTTCTCCCTGCTAGTGTTTGTCCTCTCTCCGGCTTTCTCTTTCTCTCTTTCTCTCTCTCTCAAATAAATAAATATTTTTTAAAAAATGTTATATAGTATAATTCATATCAGACAGGAAGGTAATAAATATGTAATGCTACCACATTCTGGAGTGAGGTTAGAAAGGAGTTAGGGGAAAGAAAAAGGTATCTTTGTTCCTGTTTAGACTGATGCAGTGCATAAAGAATGGCTATGTGGGGGCGCCTGGGTGGCTCAGTGGGTTATGCCGCTGCCTTCGGCTCAGGTCATGATCTCGGGGTCCTGGGATCGAGTCCCGCATCGGGCTCTCTGCTCAGCAGGGAGCCTGCCTCCCTCTCTCTCTCTCTCTCTCTGCCTGCCTCTCTATCTACTTGTGATCTCTCTCTGTCAAATAAATAAAATAAAATCTTTAAAAAAAAAAAAAAAAAGAATGGCTATGTGTGCCAACAGTCCTATTGGAAGCAGACATTATGAGGAGAAATGTAAGCCCCAGAACATCATCAGAACATACTACATCCTCTATTGTGTAAAGAGACCTTGTTATTAATCTTGTTTTTAATTATAAAGAAGGCAACCCAAACTTTTAAAGAAAAACTTGTGGACAATTAAGATACCACCTTACACAAGTTAGAATGGCAAAAATTTGCAAGGCAGGAAACAACAAATGTTGGGGAGGTTGTGGAAAAAGAGGAACCCTCTTATACTGTTAGTGGGAATGCAAGTTGGTGCAGCCATTTTGGAAAACAGTGTGGAGGTTCCTCAAAAAAATTAAAAATAGAGGTACCCTATGACCTAGCAATTGTACTGCTGGGTATTTACTCCAAAGACACAGATGTAGTGAAAAGAAGGGCCATCTGTACCCCAGTGTTCATAGCAGCAATGTCCACAGTAGCTGAACTGTGGAAAGAACCAAGATGCCCTTCAGCAGACAACTGGAAAGAAGATGTGGTCCATATACACAATGGAATATTACTCAGCCATCAGAAAAGATGAATACCCAACTTCTGCATCAACGTGGATGGGACTGGAGGAGATTAGGCTAAGTGAAATAAGTCAAGCAGAGAAAGTCAATTATCATATGGTTTCACTTATTTATGGAGGATAAGGAATCACATGGAGGACATTAGGAGAAGGAAGGGAAAAATGAAGAGGGGTAAATAGAGTGGGAGACAAACCATGAGAGACTATGAACTCTTGGAAACAAATGAAGGGTTTTAGAAAGGAGGGAACTGGGAGGATGGATGAGCCTGGTGGCTGGTATCAAGGAGGGCATGGATTGCATGGAGCACTGGGTGTTATACACATACAATGGAACATGGAATACTGCATCAAAAACTAATGATGTACTGTATGGTGACTAACATAACACAATAAAAAAGAAAAATTTGTGGACATAGGCTTTGGATATCGGCACTATTGATACAGAGATGCTATTTTAATTTATCAGAAAAAAGGTAATAAGAATCTAAAATAGGGGGTGTTAAGTTCTTAGTAGAGATGGATTCATGCAATGAATTACATGTTCTAAATTATGTAGACAAGAAGGGACATGGAGTCCAGAATTATGCAGAAATTTTAGAGGGGAGTGATGGGGAGAATATTGGTATTATTAAAAGAAAGAGGAAAGAAAGTAGAGTTGGCTTTAAGAGATGATGATGATGAATTTAGTATTGGCATATTATTAGTATAGTGTTGTGTTTTGTAATCTTGTCTTTGGCATCATAAAAACCCATCAGGTAAACTACTTATCCACCTGCATTAACCACAGACTTCTTAACAGTTTGAACTTTTTTGTTATTTACACCTTGTTAGTGAAATGCAAGTATCTTCTTTTAGAGTATATTTCAATTTGACATGTTATGATTGAAAAGTGATGAGATATGCTGTTTCTGAGGAAAAAAGGACCATTTTACAGAAACAATTTAAGTCAGTAATATCATGCCATGCACACACACAAAAAAGCTTTTCATTTTGCAAATGAACAGCTCTCATAGTTTCTTTGTTCTTAAAGAGCTGGTCTACCAGAACAAGGACATATTTTCCTCTATTATCTGGAAAACTTTACCTAGCACATGTTCATCATTCAATAAATGAATGATCCATGGAGGGATGCTTGGATATGGACTCTCCAGTGTTACTAAAGGTATTTTACTGAATTTTCAAATTTAAAAATGATACTGTATTCAAATTTCAGTAAGTAAAATGAAATAAATAATGCACTGTGATTTTTAATCAGCAAAATGAATGAAATTTAACCAATAACTAAAGGGTTATATTAGTAAATTTCAAATTCTCAGAGGATAATCCATTCAAATTTTAGGTTATTGGGGAATATTAGAAGTAGCAGATGGTCTAGGGGTACCAATTAATATTAGTTACTGAGAGGTGGCCCCTTTTAATCTCTTCATCATCTTCCTAATTATAGGAGAATAACTATTTTAGCTATAGAAATACTTTTTTCCCTCAATTCAGATATGTCCATTGAAGTTAGAAATTGCTAATAATTGAGTTCAAAATGTAATATATGTTGGATCATTTAAAAATTGCCTTTAAATAACTCCTATTCATAAATAGTTCCTTTTTGAAAGGATGGGTGTGTAAAAAAAACACATTTAATTTTTCCCTGAGAAAGAAAGTACTGTCTTAGTATTTGTGCATTTATTTATTCATTTAACAACTATATTTTTTTTAATATGGCTAGTTTCTGTCAGGCACTGCTCTAGATGCTAGCAATATAGTAGGTAACAAAGCTAGAAAATCCCTGTTTTCATAGAGCTTACATTTTAGTGTAGGAAGTAGATAATAAGCAAATACTATTTAATATTGCTCAGCGGTGATAGAGTCTATGAAGAAAGATAAAGCATGCAGATAAAGATGCAGGCTTGCTCCTTAAAGAGAGTAGTCCAATTTAGAATACACCTAAAAGTTTGAATCAAAGGATTTGAGAGAAAGAACAGAGTCAAGGATGACTCCAATGTTTTGGCTTGAACAACTGGGTGAATGGGTAGAGGGTGATGTACACCACTGTCAGGAGAGGGGATCAAAATTTTGGGACACAAAAAGTTAGATATTTCTATTAAATTTCTAAATGAGATATTGAATTGGACTTCAATATCCAAGTGAGTTTGATGTTCAACAGTGAAGTCAGGGCTGATGACTAAAACTCTCGAGTCTCAGTCTCTAGATATTTTATCAAATCATGGAAGTGAATGTGTTTTTAAAGTCACAATACAAGATCAGAGTACTTAGGAAATCAACAAAGGAAGAGATTTCCAAACAACTAAACACTGGATCATTCCAAAAATAATGAGGATAATGCAGCAAAATAAACTGAGAAAAAAAAATCCCAGTAAGCTAAAAGGAAGACTCTAAAATGCACTACTTTATAAAGGCAAGTATTCAAAGAGGAGACAAGGATCAGTTGTGGGCTAAGGATTGATAACTGAATGCCTGGCAACTGGAAATCACTTGTAACCCTGACAGTAGAGGTGTAAATGAGTCATAAGAATGTAAAACCGATTTAAGTAGGTTTAAGACATAAGGGGAGGATGTAGAGAAAGAAGAAAATCCTTCCTGTGAGTTACTCTATAAAGGGAAAAGAAAAATGGAGTAGCTGAAGAGGAATATAGGTTTAAAGAAAGTTGTTCTGTACCATCTTTACAACAAGTTTGTATACTCATGAGAATGATCTAGGCAAGAGTAGATGGGATTGATGCATAATTGCAGGGATTGGCCTTAGATAGGAGCACAGTGTATTCTTCGATTCAAAGAAGAAGAAGGAAGGGTGATTAGTTCTAGATACAGATTGGTAGATTTAATAAAGTTCAGGGAGAGAAACTTCTCTTTTGATTATTTCTATTTTCTTGATTAAATATGAAACAAAATCATCATGTTAGAATAAGGAAAAAGAGAGGTAGGTACGTGAAAACTCACTATCTAGAGGTGGGAAAGGAAAAGGTCCTTTAATGTATTTCACTGTTTTCTGACAAGGCTGCCTAAGGATATAAACATACAGCCTAAATTTAAGACTCCAATTTTCTACTTTGCGTTTAAAAAGACAGATTAGTTCTAAGTATTCAGTAGTGATTATATACCAAACTTCTAGCTACTTTACAAGATATATCATTTAGAATTTGATGGTATGTTGTTCTAAACTTCTCAAGACTATTAAGATATAATTTATCTAGGTTCTTCCATAGTTTGGCTATTGTAGACATTGCTGCTATAAACATTCGGGTGTACGTGCCCCTTCGGATCACTACGTTTGTATCTTTAGGGTAAATACCCAGTAGTGCAATTGCTGGGTCATAGGGTAGTTCTATTTTCAACATTTTGAGGAACCTCCATGGATAAAGAAGATGTGGTATATATACACAATGGAATACTATGCAGCCATCAAAATAAATGAAATCTTGCCATTTGCAACAACGTGGAACTAGAGGGTATCATGCTTAGTGAAATAAGTCAATCGGAGAAAGACAACTATCATATGATCTCCCTGATATGAGGACATGGAGATGCAACATGGTGGGTTAGGGGGATAAGAGAAGAATAAATGAAACAAGATGGGATTGGGAGGGAGACAAACCATAAGTGACTCTTAATCTCACAAAACAAACTGGGGGTTGCTGGGGGGAGGTGGGGTTGGGAGAGGGGGAGGGGGGTTATGGACATTGGGGAGGGTATGTGCTATGGTGAGTGCTGTGAAGTGTGTAAACCTGGCGATTCACAGACCTGTACCCCTGGGGATGAAAATACATTATATGTTTATAAAAAAAAATAAGAAATAAATAAAAAATTTAAAAAAAAAGATTTAATTTATCTACTATTTTGGCAAGTTTTGCCTGTCATAGAAAGCATAGATGGAGGCTTTGTGAGTCCTCATGCTAAGAAGAAAGCCTCACATACATTTAAAAATACAATCAACACAATGGATTTTCTTTTCTCAGGACTCAAATGACTCTAAGCATCTTGAAACAGGAGAATACACAGAGTATCAGTAATCAAAGTCAAGGAAAACATGGACTCTACTGGGAGGAGTGCCCGAGAGGTATTCTCTAACTGTGGATATTTCTCTGTTGGTTGCTATTGATACAGGGGATGCCTTGAAGGCACTCTGAAAAAAACAAAAACAGAAACAAAACAAAACAAAACAAACAAAACTTTTTGTCTTATTAGAAAGGGCAAAATATTCTCCTTTTTCCCTTTGTTTTTTCCCTGAATATTTTAATAGCTATATACTTCTACTTTCTGCAAAGTAACAGAGAAGTTTTGTACATAGATAGACAGACATAGATATAGAGATATAAATAGATGTAGATTTATAGATATAGGTATATATAGATATAGATATATATCTACATCTAGACAGATAGATGTAGATATATATCTAAATCTAAATCTATAGATATCTATATATATATGTATCCTGGTCTCATCTTAAAATTAAACAACTTTTAATTCTATGAATTTAAATGTGCCTCATTTGTTTTTAATTTTCAATTTTAAGACAAAAAGGGAGTTAACTGGAGAGCATGTATGATCTATCACCTATTCTAAATTGAGAATGTAACTAATAGTTCTATAGCCTTTCCACAAAATATTAAGTAATATGATAGAAATTTATACCTATATGTTGTGCCATTTGTAAAAATAAAGTTTATCAATTGTCAAATCTAGTGGCCATGAGATTCTTTATACACATACAAAGAAGTCCTTAGCTAGACTGCATTTATGATGTTAAGTAGTAAAACAAATGGAAGAACATGCATTTTTTTTTCTGTGTCTGATATTTTTTTACACTCTCAATAAATCAAAGGCATCATGACTCATAAGACACCTAGTTACATTCTCTGTTTAAGATGTGAAGAAAGGTGCTAGACCGTGAAAGTAATGTCCTCTAGCAAAAAAACAAAAACAAAACAAAACAAAAAAACAGAAAAACACACATAGAATATTCATGAGTGCTTTCATACCTTAACATGGCATACTCATTAATAGTGTTTGGGTGGAAAAAATAAAAGTGTGATATTTAATTTCGGTAACAGAAATTCTATCAGAAATCATTGCCCTGTTCTGTCATGGAATGTGATTTCCATCTAAGTAAAGAGCCAGAAAAGATGTAGGGTATGAATAGTACAGAAAAATAGAGAAATAAGTTCAATGGCCAGGCTCGGTTTTCAAACGCAGCCTGGGAAGCTCTAGTATTTCTCTAGGACAGAGATTTTAAGCAACACTGCCCGACTGCAGGTGAAGTAGCTTGTTCTGCAACTGTATTTCCATAGTAAGCACACTAGGATTATATTTTTTACCTGAGGAGGGCCTTGGGGAAGAGGGCACAGTTGTGGAGATTATGCCCGTCTTCCCAAACCACTCCAATATCTATACTATGGCAAAGGTAGCATGAACCCTGAATAACAGGAAAAAACTAGTAAAATACCTCAGTTTGTTTGTTTATTTGTTTTTTAATCTCTTCCAGCCTCCTGGCATCCCTTTCATTAATTCTCAAAATCCCAGTCCCCTATTCTGCTTCCTGAATGTTCACAAAATTCCTTAAAGCATCTAAAACAAAACAAACAAAATAAAAAAATAAAAACTACCACCAACAAAAAAACCACTTACCAACCACATACTCTGTTCTAGGCACTGAGCTACTTCTCTGCCATCTACTGTTTATCACAGCGTCTATCATTTCCTCCATGCATACGTGAAGCCATAAAGAACAACACATCTGGGTTACTAAGGTTATGGTCCACTAGGCTCACTTCTATCTCACAGTCTCATATACCATCATGTCATCAAATACCATTCTCAGTTATGTCTCAATAAAATGACGAATTGTGCAGGCACTAGACCTTTGGACTACCTAAAAATAGTAAAAACTATGAATGGTGAGTTTTTGCATGTGAAGACATAATCACCTGTCATTTGCTGGGAGCCCTTCTTAGCCAGATGGTATACTGAAAGAGATTTGATCCACTAGTCTCATAAATTATCAAGGTTACTAAGATTTAATATGTCACCCTTCCTAAAAATACTCACATTTTAATATAGAGTGCTTTCTTTTTTAAAAAAGTAAAACAAACAAACAAACAAACAAAAAACCCAAAAATCAGGCAGGCAATTATATTGTAACTACTGAATTCCAAGCATTTCAAGTGGCTGCACAGACTATGATATATTCTAAACTAAGAACTCCTCCCTCTCGGGGCGCCTGGGTGGCTCAGTGGATTAAGCCGCTGCCTTCGGCTCGGGTCATGATCTCGGGGTCCTGGGATCGAGCCCCGCATCGGGCTCTCTGCTCGGCAGAGAGCCTGCTTCCTCCTCTCTCTCTGCCTGCCTCTCTACCAATTTGTGATCTCTCTCTCTGTCAAGTAAATAAATAAAATCTAAAAAAAAAAAAAAAAAGAACTCCTCCCTCTCTATAGAGGCACCTGCCTATTCTCCCTACAAGCAGAACTCCACTGGCAGAAAACCATGAATGATTCCTCTACCTTCTGAAAGGAAATTTTAAAATATACATTAGATAATAATAGAGTTGGAGGTTAGGTGTAGGAGCCATAGGACATTATATTTTGCTTTCTTTCTCTTTCTTTTTAAGAATACCAGCAAAGAAAGCAGTGAGTGGTATGAACACATTCCTTAGCATCATCTAGGATTGTGTTTCCATGGATTATATAGGTATTATGATTTGTATTTCTTATTTGCATTTCTATTGCCTAAATGGTCTCCCCATCGTTCCAATCAGTGAATAGCACAGTATAAACTATAATAGAATCCTGAAGTTATTTAATGGGCTCTCTTCCCTCACTACTCTAGTTGCTACATGGCAAAGAGGTACACACACTCTCTCTTTCATGGTGTCACTTACTGCAATGACTCTACACTGATGAGCATATAATTATTTAGTGCTCTTTGTTCCGGGATTGTGTTAGTGCAATCAGTAGAGTCCTATTGGTCCTGCAGAATTTTAAACTGGGTTAATGCCTGCCTTCGGCAAGTGGTTAGGAGACTGAAAAGTACAGTCCAATGAGCCTGAATTGATCAGGAGTAAAACTGGCAACAGTTCATAAGTTAGACACCCTTGGCCATTACTTTCATTTTTACCGGTTCTACAAGTGTCCACTTTTAGCCCTTGGTGCCTACATTTAATGCATATTTCTACATCGAAATTGGTCTAAATCAGTTAAAAGAAGCTAAACTAAGTTTTTAAAAAATGGAAAAAACTTTCCATTTTCAGATTTGACAACACTCTAGAACTCTAATCTCAAAAAAAAAAAAAAAAGCAAAAGTAAAAAGATATAGGAAGTTTTACTGGATACATATATATATTTTTTTTAATAATTTTTATTTATTTATTTTTAAGATTTTATTTATCCTTTTGACATAGAGAGAGAGACAGGCAGGGAGAGTGGAAGAGGGAGAAGCTTAGCAAGGAGCCTGATGTGGGACTCAATACCAGGATCACAAGATCATGATCTGAGCATAACACAGTCACTTAACCAACTGAGTCACCCAGGAACCCCTTAATGATAATTTTTAAACATTCTTTTCAAATGAGAAATCCTAATGTTTAGTTCAAAAATTACTAGCTTTTAATGTGAGTCCCATTCCAGTTATGAACACTCCACCATGACATTCGTATTCTAGTATGTCTCCTCTTACACAGAACTATCAAGTACTATTTAAAATTATCTTTAAATGTACATTTAAAATTTTCTTCCATTTGGAAATTATTTATTTTGATAGCAAATGGATAGTTGGATTAAATTACCTTTGACTTCCTCTCAGCCCTGAATGATTGATTCTACATTTTAGTAGTCAAGTCAATCTTACAGAGGGTAGAAAAGAAAAGAATTTGTCTGCATTGCATGAATTAACAGCAATGAGAAGGCTTCCTGCCTAACATTAATTTCCTCCCACATCTGCCACAGGGTGTAAAATCCCCTCCCCCTTACTAGAATTATTTCTTGAAGGTACCCTTAAGGCTTATGAATTTTACTTGGATTCTGATATTATGTTACAAAGGAGGGAAAATAGATTAATTTAGATTAATTTACCTAATTACTATTAATTGTTACATTGAAAATAAGACCCCACAAGTAAGTTCTGGGGTGAACAGCTGGGGAGTGACCATGATATTATTCCATGCTGAAATTTATAAGCAGATTCCTAGACAATCGACTCTGCCTCTCTCTGCCTTCACATAAAAGGCAAATCTCCTAAGACCCTTTTTATTTTCCCATCTATCATCTAGTAAGGCCTTTACAGAATCCTCCTATTGAGTCTAGTACTAGCTTCCCACTGTATCCTTTGGGCTTGATATTTCTTTCTTTCATTTTTTTTTCTTTCTAAAGACTATAGATCTTTTACACACATGCAGGGTTCTGGGCCAGCCCATTCTAATATCCCATAGTTTCCCATGCTCCCAACTTCTGAGACACCTGGAACTCTGGCTTGACTGGGAGAAAAAGGTAGGTTCCAGAGCCCAGTAGGATAAGATTGTAGAGGAAGAAAAAAGTAGGGCCAATCTATGCAGCCAAGTAAAGGAAAAGGGGAATGGCAAAGACTTAGGACAAATGGAGTTTAATTTAAAACATTTTCCTAGCACCCAACAGTTATGGCAGTACTATAATATGATAAAATCACCACAAAAATGTAAGGTTGATGCATTATATAAAATTGTATATTCCTGAAGCCAAAATATCCTCTGGTTCATTTGTTATCAATTTGAGACAGCTAAAAGAAAACTGATAGTTTTCCTTGTGAATTTGAATGAATACATTGGTTCAAATATCCATGTGACCTTTAGAACTAGTCAGTATATGTTCTAGAATTGTGCCATTTATTGCCTTACCAGCAACTCATTTTTTCTAAAACTACAAACACCAGGAACATTCCCATAAAAACTGTATTTTTTAAACTCTGTAGACCAATACTATCATCAAGCTGGCCACCAAGAGGTGGAGGCTTTTATATGTCCTATTATCAATTTTGGAGTCATCAAATCTCCTTGAGTCAGCATTACATTATCAGGTAGCATCCCTCCCTGGTTACATTCTGTTATTGGCAGATACATTCTCCATGTAGAAAGAGAGGAAGTGCCTCTGTGTAGGGTTTATCACATTACACCCTCCTTGTATAGCCACAGTGATATTGTGTGGATCAATAGAAACAGCAAAGAACAAGACTTCTACATCTTCAGCCCATCAATACTTTAAATCAGAACTCTTAGTGGTAGACAAAAAGAACATACAATCTGACTTAATTTTTCTCAGGGATTGGCTCCGAAACATAAGTAGGGCTTCACAAACCAAGTCAGTAATTCAAAGAAATAAACTAAGAAGTAGAAAAGTTCTTTCTAATTTGGTATACAAGTATGTTTAGTTAATAACCGAACACACTCAGGGAAATTGTTGAGAGTACATCCTGAAGTTATGTTGTAAAGAAATAGCTGTGGCAGCTTGCTGAGCAGATCCAGTGCTTTGTTCAATCTGGCTTCAAAAAAGAGAATCCTGTCTCATGCCTACTTTTCTAATCACTAATAAAAAGGTGGGGGACATTCAATTAATTTATCAAAATAGCATAATTTGAAAATCCATAAAATGAAACCAGATTTCAGAAAAGTCAAAAGAAGCTAGATGGAACAGCATGTACATATCTCCTCGTATTATTCTTAATTCAGCCCACAAAAAAATTAGATTTATCCTATTGTTACTAGCACATCTCAAGGCTATTTCATTAGCAAACCATCAATATTCATTGAGTGTTTACTGTAGGCTGAATGCTGTGTAGAAACTATAGGCTTTATTTGCAGGGACAAAGTAAAAGGAAGACAGTGTTAAAACATGAAATTCAAACACTTAAAAGAGGAACATTCATTTCAGTAATTTTAACCAGAAAGAGAAGTTCATTCTTTCTCTTTTCTTTCCTTGTTCCCCTTCTTTCCCTTCTCCCTTCCTTGTTTCCACAAATATTCATCAAGTACCTATGTGTTCCAGGCTATGATCAGTTATCAGTAAACAACAATAAACAAAACTGACAAGTTCCATGTTCTCATAACACTCCCATTGTTCTGGAGAAATCAGATGATAAACAAATACATAATGAGTTCATTTCAAAAGGTAGGGATATAAAGAAAATAAAAGTGAAAAATCATATAGTGATTGAGTAGGAATGCATAAATAAATAAAATTGGGAAATAAGATAGCAATGGAGAGGGTATACACCATTAAGCAGAATGGTCAGCGAAGGTCACTCTGAATGTTGCCATTTTAGCTAAGACTTGAATGATAAGAATGTGAATAGCACAGGGAAAAGCACTGCAGGCAAATAAAACAGGAAGTGGAACAACCTCAAAGCAAGAGCAATGTGGTTGAAGAAGGAAAAGGAAACCAGTATGGCTGATGAGTGATGAACAGAGAGTAGCAATAAGTGAGATGGATAAGGTAAATGATACCACAGCATTAGATCCTTACATGTATTGTGAGAAGTTTGAATTTTATTCTCAAGATGAGTGAATGTAATTGGGAGATTCTAAGCATGAGAATGATATGATTTGGTTTATATTTGAGCAGATCACTTTATTATGCTGAGTATGAATTTTGGTGGGAAAGCAAAGGAATCTATTGCCTAGTCTGGGAGAGAGATGGCTAACTCAAATCAATTAATCCATTTCTTTTGAACAGGTTTTTCAAAACTGGAAACTTCCTGTAATGGAAGGAGTTTTGTGATGTTTAGTGACAACTGAAATAACTGCTCTGGATTTTTAGGTATAGATCAGTGAATTAAAATGAAGGAAAAATCTATTTCTTCCAAGTCCATAGTACTGTACTACATTTCTAGTGAAAAGGAACTGCAAAAGGGAAACAAGAAATTCTACAAGGAAAAAATAAATTATAACTTACCATTTTTGGCTTTGCAAGATCTGTTGTCTGGCTGCATTATATAGCCCTCCACACAACTGCAGGCATAGGACCCATATGTATTTATGCAAGTCTGGCTGCATGCACCATAAATAGCACATTCATCTTGATCTACAAGGAAAATGGGCATCATTTGTAAGCAGATTTATTGTTGGGCATTTTTTCCCCTAGAAGAAAACTTTTTTTTTTTTTTTCAAATTTTGGAAATAGATAATTATTTTGGAAAGGAAGAACCAAATGCAGTCTTTTTCAAACCACACTAACTAAAAGTCAAAATTCAAAGTTGCTTTAATAGTTACAGAGATAAAACATCAAACTTATTATCTAATTTTTAATTTTAAAAGATAATAGTGAGGCTAGAAATCCTTAGATATTTTTGCAAAGATATAAAATGCACTTTAAAGAATAAAGAGTTTATGTGTTTTTCACTATTTTAACAAAGAATTAGTCTGGTAATGTGGTTTCCAATGAACAGATTAAGAGTTCTGAGCTCAGTTACACAAATCACCTTCACTGGATCAAAAACAAGAAACTATTAAACATTCATTGAAAAGAAAACTTTCATCTTAATTTTTTATTTAATATCTATGGTCCTATTTCAATTCCATACATCATCCCTTTCCTGCCTCCTGCATCTTGTCCAAGTCTCTCTAAACAGCAAGTGCTCAATGATTCTTAACTAACTAGGATATATATATATGTATATATATATATATATATATATATATATATATATAGCCTAGTTGGTTTATATATACTCTCTCTCTCTCCATATATATATATATATATATATATATCTCCATATATATATATATCAGCTACTAACTTGGACTAATGTATATTCAGTCTGTCCTGTGTACTGTGTACTCTACTAATCCCTGACGAAACAAAAAAAAAATTGATAACACATGGTTCCTACTTCTAAGTGAAACGAGTCTAATGAAATATAATTGGAATTCTGTGCATTTCCTTGTAATAGGGGCATACTCTGGTTATGACAGAAACACAGAGAAGTGAACCTGCTTGGAATCAGAGGGAGAATATTAAGTGAAGGCTAAATACTGACTTGGATTTAAAGGATGATTTGGATTTTCTCAGATTCAATGAGAAGGGATAAGATGTAAAGGGGCATTCCAGTTAAAATAGCATGTGAAATGATATTGGAATGACATAGTAGGGATTTCAAAGAAGTAAAAAGAGTCAAGTGGAATAAGGGTGGATAAGCGGGGAGATAAGAGATGGTGCTGGGAAAGTAGTTTTGGGGCCAGATAATGAAGTTATTTGTATGCTAAAGTAAAGGGCTGTACATTGTATGTAGGCATTGAGAAAGCATTAATTGGATGAACTTTATAATACAAATAAAAAATGGGCTGGTGATGCAACGTGGGGGGGTTAGGGGGATAGGAGAAGAATAAATGAAACAAGATGGGATTGGGAGGGAGACAAACCATAAGTGATTCTTAATCTCACAAAACAAACTGAGGGTTGATGGGGGGAGAGGGGGGGTTGGGTGAGGGGGAGGGGGGGTTATGGACATTGGGGAGGGTATGTGCTATGGTGAGCTCTGTGAAGTGTGTAAACCTGGCGATTCACAGACCTGTACCCCTGGGGGAAAAATACATTATATGTTTATAAAAAAATAAGAAATAAATCAAAAATTATTTAAAAAATGGGCTGGTGAAAGTAGAGAAGAGATCCTGGAAAATTAGTTATGTGCTAATTTCACCCAAGAAATTGTATTTTAATTCCATTAAAATTTGAACTAAGTCAGTGCTAGTGCAGATGGAGAAGAGAGAATGGACTGAAATGTTTAAGAACTAGAAGAGACAACATGTGAAAACTGGATAGATGGAAATGAATGGTTCTATACTAAAATAGGAATAAGTGGTATACTAAAAATACATATTTGGTCTTTATCCTCAGTTTCTGGCACAGAGATCCTAAAGCCTTTGCAATTTTCTGAGTTATAGGAGTGTCTTTTGTTATTTATGAGCCCCTTTGGAATATACCTTAGTCTGTGTCACTCAGGGTGGGGCCACTAGATGATGCCAGGATTGTGGGGGTTGTGGGGGGGAGCTCCTCACCAGAAAGACCAAATGGATGATTAAAGGGTTGGAACTCTCAGCCCACTCTCTGAACACTGAGCTAATAAAAGAGTTTACTAAGGAAAAGCAAAAATATTCCTGAGTAGTTAAGGGGCCATTTAAATTGGGAAACTATGCATTTGTATGGCATTAATTTGCACTTTTCTCAGATTTCTTTGGCTTCATATAACAGCTTGCATTCGTGGATGGTTTGTTTGAAGTAAGTTGCTTTGGGAATAAAAAGAATAGTTTTTGAAGTTAAGTTTACAATGATAATGAAAGAAATTAAATCTTGCATTTGGTAAAATCCAGCCCCTAGTGGCAGAAATGATTCTTCTTCTTTTTCACAGATTTTTCAGGTTTAATTTTATTGATTCCTGTTTTAATTTTTCTGACATGATTATGCTATGCAGGACAGCAATATGAGCAATGATTTTTTTGCTGTTGTTGTTGCTCTTTTTAGCCAGAATGCACTGCTATGTCATTCATGTAACTCCACAAAATTGGCCACAAAGGAATAGGCATGTCATTACTTATAATGCTGCCTTCTTTCTCCTCTAAGGACAGAAAATACCCTGGAAATATGGCTTCAGGAAAGCATTAATGATGCTCAGTTCTGGTCATCCATGGTCGCAGATAAAGTAAAAAGAGCTCCTCTTTTGGTAGTGAACTTCCAAACTGATTGATGCGTAATTCCTTATCAATAGTCAAAAGAAGATACTGATTATGATTACTTTTATGGATTTAATTAGGAGATTGGAGAGAAAGAGATCCATGGTAACAAGAGCTGAAAATCTTGACTCCTATAGAAGTCAGTTGTAGCAAAAGGGTAAGGATACTGTACAGGTATTTTAGTCTCCCCTGTGTGAATAGAAAGAGCTGTTTTGAACTGGAAATTGCATGTGTGTGTGATTGTATGCAGAAATACTATTCATATATGGCTGACTTTTGGGTTTATCAGGTGTCTAATGTTGCCAGGTCTTCTATCTGAAAAAAAAAAAAATAGTCTGAAATTTTGTGTGCAATATTCTGATTTTTAAATGTTGGTTTAAAATTGGTGTGATTCAAATAAATACACCAGCTTGATCCACCTATTGTCAGATTAAAAAGTCTCCAAGTCTAACAAACACTTAATAATAAATGTTTCTATAATATTTGTACTATGCAGAAACAAAAACAAACAACAAATGAAAAATTCAAACCCCAGATGTGTTCTACGTAAAAATGATAATATTAAAGAAAGGTTTAAAACAATTGGCAAAGCACCAATTTCTTTGTAAAATAGTCTGTTTATTCGTGGCTCTAGCAATGCAGATATTCTTTGATTTTATGTATAGGTTCTATATTTTATGTTTCTATATATAGATTCTAAGTACTATACAAAATAATGTATTACTTATATTACAGATTTATAGACATACACTAACATATATATAATAGACATTAATAGAATGGAGAAGTAACCTAGAATTGTTCAGTATGGCAGAGTGGAGTCATTTCAGAGGGTAAACATGTCCTGTGGAGCTTTCACAAAAGCAAGAATTAAGACATTAAAAATACACATAAATATTTTTATGTTCATTATTGCTGTTGGTAAAATGCCAACTTCCAGAATTACCAATGCAAAAAATGGAAAAATTGTAAAGAACATTGCACAATATTATTAACCTAACTTAGTTAATAACAAATGTCTACTACACTGCAGCTGTATAACTGCCAGAAAACATCTAGGAAGTTAAAACTGTTAAATTCAATGATTTCATTGTTAACCCAAACCACTTCCCATTTTTGACATTTCCCCTATTTGGTATTATTGAAATATGAATTCAAAATTGGCCGGTAAAAATGAGTATCTGTTATGTTTATGTGTATGATTTATGTAGGAGTATCATTTTTTAAATCTCAAGAAGCAAAAAAAAAGTTAACCACTGTATGAAGCACATGGTAGGTGCTCAAAGATACTTGATTAATTTCTGTAAACTAAGCTTTTGTAAAAAAAAAAAAAAAAGAAAAGAAAAGAATCCCATGTCATACTTACCTGTACAGCTTCTCCCATCTTCTTTTACTTCAAATCCATCCTCACAGTAACATCTTGTACTATTTCTGACCATTGCACATTTATACTGACAATTCAACTGCTGACAATTGGATAACAGTTCTGGAGAAGAAAAACAAAGACATTATGTAAATAAAATTGTGCACACGTGTCCTATATACATTTAAATATTGTTAATATTTACTCAGTGCATAATCACAAGATTACAGTTCTGATTGGTCTCCTTGAAAATTTCTGTGATTGGTTGAGAGAACAAAGAACTATTCGCTCTAAAATATGTTGGCTTGTATTTGTTTGAAGTATTGTTAACAAAATTTCAGATGTTTGGTCTTTCACTTTTACCTTACTATGTACGTTCAAAGACACAAATCTTTTCAAATTCTGGTATATTAAATTATTTCAAGAGGAAAAATGTCCATTTGGTGGTTGATTTCAACATTTATGCATTTTTTTATCTGACACATCAATTGATTTTCTATCTTTAAGGACTCGTTTTGATTTATAATCCATGTGTAAACTTCATGGCAATCAATGTGAATATATTCCATTTCAATAATTTATCTTTCATTGGTGACAAAATATTAAACAAATACTGGACATAATATATTTCATTATATCTGAGCTCTTTCAGAGCAAATACATCATTGAAGCAAAAGTTTAGCAAACCCTCAGAGTAGATTAGAATTCAATATGATAAATGCATGAAACGGAGATGAAGTGACAGAAGCATATTCATTGCACAAATAATTTCTAACAGGAATAAGATTTGCTAAACTAGAAAAATATACGTATAAAATGTGTTACTGATTTTGCTGTCTGAAAATAGAGGTATTAATGGACTGCAACAATCTCTTTTTCCCCTGGGGAGAAAAATAAGAGTTTTGAAGACTGAAGTTAAATGATTCAAAATATGTTGATAATGCTACAAGTTTAGCCAGTGCTTGAGAAAAAAAAATATATGTATGTGTGTGTATACATATATACACATATATGTATAGAAATTATAATAAAAGTATATGAATGGTCCAATGTGGAAAAGAACAGCTAGAACATTCCAAATTGAAAATTTGCTATTTACTATATAAAGTATTTTCTTAGCCCAATTATTTTTCAACTCTTTCATGCAATTATTTCATGCATGCTCCCTTCTTAAAACCCCAAATCTTCTTCCTAATGGCCACTCACATATTGTGATCTTACTTCCTACTTTTCCTGAGATAACGGAAGCAATACAAGAGCTTTCCCACAGATTTATTCTTCACATTTACCTACTTCAGCATATTCTTGTCCTTGTTTTTCAAACTTGGTTGAATTCATAATGAAAGCTTAACTCCAATCCCTGTAAACAAATCCCCTCCCCTCTCACCTATTCAAGGGTATCTCCTCAACTATTCTCTGCTTCCTCTCACTATCATTTCTTAAATAATTTATATTAGATCAAACAAGAACCCATCTCTTTTTGACAAATAAAACTTTTTGGAATACAGTCATGCCCATTTGTGTGTGTGTGTGTGTGTGTGTGTGTGTGTGTATGTGTGTGTACACACATACACACACACACATATATATATATATACACATATATGTATTAGTCACCATACAGTACATCATTCGTCTTTTTTAACATCATTATTTTTTGTTGTCGTGTTCCATGATTCATTGTGTATAACACCCAGTGCTCTATGCAATCTATGCCCTCCTTAATACCCATCACTAGGTTCACCCTCCCCCTTCCCCCTTTCCTTCTTTCTTTCTTTCCTCTGCCCCTTTCTCTCAGTTTGTTTCCCAGAGTCCATAGTCTCTCATGTTCATCTCTCACTCCAGTTTACCACCCCTTCATTTTTCCCTTCCTTCTCTTAATGTCCCCCATGTTATTCCTTATGTTCCACAAATAAGTGAAACCATATGATAATTGACTTTCTCTGCTTGACTTATTTCACTCAGCATAATCTCGAGTCCCATCCATGTTGATGCAGAAGCTGGGTATTCATCCTTTCTGATGACTGAGTAATATTCCATTGTGTATATGGTCCACATTTTCTTTATCCATTTGTCTGTTGAAGGGCATCTCAGCTCTTTCCACAGTTTGGCTATTGTGGACATTGCTGCTGCCAACATTGCAGTGCATGTGCTCCTTTTCACTGTATCTGTATCTTTGGGGTAAATACCCAGTAGTGCAATTGCTGGTCATAGGGTAGCTCTATTTTTAATTTTTTGAGGAACCTCCACACTGTTTTCAAAAGTGGCTATACCCACTTGTATTCCCACCAACAGTATAGGAGGGTTCCCCTTTGTCCACATCCTCTTCAACATTTGTTGTTTCTTGCCTTGTCAATTATTGCCATTCTAACTGATGTAAGGTGGTATCTTGATGTGGTTTTTATTTTAATTTCCCTGATGGTTAATGATAATGAACTCTTTTTTTTTTCCATGTGTCTGTTAGCCATTCATATATCTTCTTTTAAGAAGTGTCTGTTCATGTTCTTTGCTTATTTTATAACTTATTTGGTTTTTTGGATGTTGAATTTGAGAAGTTCTTTATAGATCTTAGATATTAGTCCTTTGTCTGTAGTATCATTTGCAAATATCTTCTCCCATTCTGTGGGCTGTCTCTTTGTTTTTTGACTGCTTCTGTTGTGCAGAAGTTTTTATCTTAATGAAGTCCCAAGAGTTCATTTTTGTTTTTGTTTCCCTTGCCTTTGGAGATGTGTCTCGAAAGAAGTTGCTGTGGCCAATGTCAGAGTGGTTACTGCCTGTGTTCTCCTCTAGGATTTTGATGGATGGCTACCTCACATTGTGATCTTTCATCCATTTTGAGTTTATCTTTGTATATGGCATAAGAAAATGGTCAAGTTTCATTCTTCTCTATATAGCTCTCCAATTTTCTCAGCACCATTTATTGAAGAGACTGTCTTTTTTCCATTGGATATTTTTTTCCTGCTTTGTCAAAGATTAGTTGACCTAGCGGAGGGTCCATATCTGGGCTCTCTCTATTCTGTTCCACTGGTCTATGTGTCTATTTTGTGCCAGTACCATGATGTTTTAGTGATCACATCTTTGTAATATAGCTTGAAATCCGGCAACGTGTTGCCCTCAGCTTTGTTTTTATTTTTTGACATTTCCTTGAAGATTCAGGGTATTTTCTGATTCCATAGAAATTTTAGGATTGTTGCAGCGCTTTAAAAAATGCCATTGTTATTTTGATCAGGATGGCGTTGAAAGTATAGATTGCTCCAGGCAGCATAGACATTTTAATAACGTTTATTCTTCTGATCCATGAGCATGGAATGTTTTTCCATCTTATTGTGTCTTCTTCAATTTCTTTCATGAGTTCTGTAGTTCCTAGAGTATAGATCCATTCTTCTTTGGCTGGGTTTATTCCAAGGTATCTTATGGTTTCTGGTGCTATTGTAAATGGAATCCATTTTCTAATTTCTCTTTCTACAGTTACATTGTTAGTTTATAAGAAAGAAACTGATTTCTGTGTATTGATTTTTGTATCCTGCCACATTTACTGAATTGCTGTATGAGTATGGGTTTTCCACATAGAGTATCATGTCACCTGAAGAGAGTGAGTTTGACTTCTTCTTTGCCAATTTGAATATATTTATTTCTTTTTGTTGTCTGATTGCTGTTACTAGGATTTCTAGTATTATGTTGAACAACAGTGGTGAGAGTGGGCATCCTTTTCATATTCCTGATCTCAATGGGAAGGCTCTTTTCTTTTCCCTATCGGGAATGATATTCACTGTGGGTTTTTCATAGATGGATTTTATGAAGTTGAGAAATGTTCCCTCTATCCCCGTACTCTGAAGAGTTTTAATCAGGAAAGGATGCTGTATTTTGTCAAAGCTTTTTCTGCATCTATTGCAAGGGCCACGTGGTTCTTGTCTCTTCTCTTATTTATGTGTTCTATCACATTGATTGTTTTGTGAATGTTGAACCACCCTTGCATCCCATGGAAAATTCCATAATTGATTATGGTGGATAATACTTTTAAGGTACTGTTGGATCCTATTAGCCAGGATCTTATTGAGAATTTCGGCATCCATATTCATCACAGATATTGGTCTGAAATTCTCCTTTTCGATGGGATCTTTTCTTGGTTTCGGGATCAAGACAATGCCGGCCTCACAGAGTCTGAAAGTGCTCCTTCTGTATCAATTTTTTGAAACAGCATGTGGAGAATAGCTATTATTTCTTATCTGAATATTTGGTAGAATTCTCCAGAATCCATCAGACCCTGGACTGTTGTTTTTGGGAGGTGTTTGATCACTGCTTCAATCTCGTTACTGGTTATTGGTCTATTCAGGTTATCAATTTCTTCCTGTTTCATTCTTTGTAGTTTTTAGGTTTCTAGCAATGCCTCCATTTCTTCCAGATTACTTAATATATTGTCATATAACTGTTGATAATAATTTCTGATAATTCTATTTATTTCCTTAGTATTAGTCATGATTTCTCCCCTTTCATTCATAATTTTATTAATTTGGGCCCTTTCTCTTGTCTTTTGGATAAGTCTGGCCAGTGGTGTATCAATCTTATTACTTCTTTCAAAGGGCCAGCTTTTAGTTTTATTAATGTGTTCTACTGTATTTCTGGCTTCTAATTCATTGATCTCTGCTCAATCTTATGTCCCTTCTGGCACATGGGATAGGCTTAATTTGTTGTTGATTCTCCATATGTTTAAGGTGTAAAGACAGTTTGTGTATTCAGAATTTTTTTTTTTTTTTTTTTGAGTGAGACTTGGATGGCTATGTATTTTCCACTTAAGACCACCTTTGCCATATCCCATAGATTTTGGATAGATGTGTCTTCATTCTATTTGATTTCCATGAATTGTTTAAATTCTTCTTTGATTTCCTGGTTGGCCTGAACATTCTTGAGCAGGATGATCTTTAGCTTCCAAGTGTCTGAATTTTTTCCAAACTTTTTCTTGTGATTGAGTTCCAGTTTCAAAGTTGGTCTAAGAATATGCAGGGAATAATCTGAATCTCTTGGTATTGGTTGAGACCTGATTTTTGACCCAGTATGTGGTCTATTTCTGGAGAAAGTCCTATGTGCACTCAAGAAGAATGAGTATTCTGTTGTTTTAGAGTAGAATGTTCTGTATATGTCTATGAGGTCCATCTGGCCCAGTGTGTCTTTCAAAGCTCTTGTTTCTTTGTTGATTTTCTTCTTAAATGATCTGTCTATTGCTGAGAATGGAGTATTGAGGGCTCCTACTACTAATGTATTATAATCAATATGTCTCTTTATTATGGTTAGCAGTTGGTTGCTCCCATGTTCAGGGCATAGGTATTTACAACTGTTGGATCTTATTGTTGGATAGACCCTTTAAGATTGATATAGTGTTCTTCTGGAGCTCTAACTACAGTCTTTAGCTTAAAATCTAGTTTGTCTGATATAGGAACTGCTTTCCCAGCTTTCTTTTGAGGTGTGTTGGCATGAAAGATACTTCGTCCCTTCACTTTCCATCTGGATATAACTTTAGATTCAAAATGAGTCTCTGTAGACAGCATATGGATGGGTCCTGTCTTTTAACCTTATCTGCAACCCTGTGCCATTTTATGAGAGCATTTAGGCCATTCACATTGAGAGTGATTACCAAAAGATATGATTTTATTGTCATCATGTTGCCTGTGAAGTCCTTGTTTCTATAGATTGCCTCTGTATATTTCTGTTCTATATCACTCTTGGGTCTTTCTCCTTCTACAGGACCCCCTTAATATTTCTTGCAGGGCCAGCTTGGTGGTCAAATATTCTTTCAGTTTCTGCCCATCCTGGAAGCCCCTTATTTCTCCATCCATTCTGAATGACAGTCTTGCCAGATAAAGAATTCTTGGCTGCATATTCTTCTCATTTAGTGCCCTGAATATGTCCTGCCAGCCCTTTCTGGCTTGCCAGGTCTCTGTGGTCAGGTCTGATGTTATTCTGATGTTCCTTCCTCTGTACATAAAGAATCTCTTCACCCTAACTGCCCTTAAAATGGTTTCCTTGGTTCTAAGATATGCAAGTTTTTCTATTACATGCCTCGGCATTAGGCTGCAATCCTTTAGTCTGGGGGTGTGGGGGGTGCTCTCCCTGCCTCAAGGGTATGAATGCTTGCTTCATTCTCTAGATTAGGAAAGTAATCAGCTAGGATTTGGTCAAACATATCTTCTAGTCTCTCTCTCTCCACACCCTCAAGGATCCCAATCATTTTGACATTGGAACTTTTCATGGCATCATTTATTTCTCTTATTCTGTTTTCATGGATTTTAACCTGTTTGTTCCAGCCCTTCTTCTGCTCCTTCTTTTCTATAAGATTGTCTTCAAGATTACTAATCCATTCTTCTGCTTCATTTACCCTGTTAGAGTATCTAGATTAGATTGTATCTTGTGGATAGTATTTTTAAGTTCTGCCAGGTCCACTCTCATTTCTGCCCTCAGTGAATCTATATTGTTATTAATAGTTTTCTCCAGCCTAACTATTGTCTTCATAACTGCTACCCTGATGTCTATTTCTGAGATCTTGCTTAGATCTATATCCATTAGATCTGATGGAGAGGCCATTGTCTCTGGGTCTTTTCTTTGGTGGGGGCTCCTCCTCTTAGTCATTCTGTTGAGCTGTAGTTGAGGGGATGTATAGCTGAAAACATCAACCACAATCTAGGCAAGGGAAGGTTTGGAGCAATTGGAAGTCACCACCAAAAAGAAAATAAATAAATAAATAAATCAGCCAAAATGTAAAAGTAGTATTTATAAAGTACAAAAACAAAAACAAAGTAAAAGAGTGACAAAACAAAACAGAAAAACAAAAACAAACAAACAAACAAAACAGAAAAAGGAATACAAAGTAAAAGGGATGGGAGGGTGACAGGAAGGTGGCTATAATCCTTTGATGTTGGTGAGGAAGGGTATTTCATTTGTTCCTGGGTATATTTCATTCTCTTTGTTAGAGAACTCTACTTCCCAGAGATACAGTGAAGTTAAAACTGGTGTATATGTAAAGGATAAAGGTAATACTGAATAGGGAAAAAGGACTATCTATCTATCTATATATATAATTTAAAAATATATATACAATGAAATACATAATATATAAATATATATAAGAAAAGATATATATATATATATATATACACACATACATACATATATGTGTGTATATATATATATATATATCATCAGTTGAGAGGTACAAAAGATGGAGTTGGGATTGTGCAGACAGATATTGGAGGATAAACAGAAGGGGGGTAGTCACTAGAAGCTAGCCACTGGAAAGTAATCCTTCAATGATCTTGATGTTGATAAGTGCAATGACCTTTTTTCAGTCTTCATATTACTTGACCTATCAGCAGTATGTGACAGTTAACTACTTTCTGATACACAATTGCGTTGCTTCCAGAGCTCTACATTCTTCATGTTCCTCCTGTTTCACAGTCCCCTTTGCAGGGTTCTTTCCACTCTAGTCAATCACATAATGTTGGAGTGCCTCAAGGCAGAAATCATGGTCTTTGTCTCTTGTCTCTCAATTTACTACTGATGAACTCATCAAGTATCACGGCATCCCCTTTCACTAGAACATAAACACCAGTACCATGACTTGAAATCTAGTTATGCATTCATTTCTAATTTTCACTGCTCTGATTACAATCAGTACTTTATATTAAATTTCTTTCTCCTTGAAATACCCAGAACAATTTCTGCTTCCTTGACATAGATTCAACCAATATACAGACCAACTATATCTGATGTGTAGGCTTGAATTTTGGCTCACCATTAATTGTGTAACAATACAATGTTGGTATTTATGTAATGTACAAAGACCAGCAACTTTTTCTGTAAAAAATACATTATTAAGAAAAAATACAGAATAAATGGTTCCTTTGAAATTATGGCATTGTTGCTTTACATTATGGTAGCCATTTACATTTTAGTTTCCCTCACTTGTATCTACAGCTCCAAATTATAAACCTAACATAGATCAAGTTATTTAAACATGCAATCTCTTTGAAACCCCATAATAGTCTAACTCGCAGATATTATTATAATTTACATTTTACAGATGAGGGAACTGATGGCTAATAATTATGCCAAGATTTATACAGCAAATATATATGACAGAGCTGCCATTCAAAGCAAGGTCAGTCTGCCTACAGAGCCCATGCTTTTAATAATGCCCTAATTCCAATGTACAATATGGTGATGGTTAGAAATCTGGTGTATTTTATTTTTATTTTTCATTCTAGTTTTAGTAGTGTGCTATAGATAGAGCATTTTATAATTTTTATAGGATGAATGACTCAATGAAATAGCTTAACTCTAGGATGAGGATTAACCTCTCAGGTGTCATTTCTAGTCCATTAAATTAAACTAGGTCCTGAAGATAGTTCATTTACTTCTTCAAATTAGGTAATTGAGTTGTCAAATCTTGTTTGATTATGGTGGAATCAGTCCAAAATTGCCATGAAATATATGCTACTTTATCTCAACATTGATTGAGCACATAGTCAATGCTAAGCACTCTGCAGGGATTCTACACATGCAAAATTACTTTAGACAAATTAAGGAATTAACAACATGAGTGTGGAAGTGGGTGGGGTTAGGTGGGAAGAATAACAATGTAACCAACAGTAGAATTCAAAGCTGAAAAATACATGTGCTAAATAAAAATAGAAGTGACATGAGCTGGAAAGGGAAGGAATCCTCCAGGAACTGGAAATGGGCAGAGATAATATGGATAATAGTTGTGAAAAAATGTTTAATTTGGAGGCATCTGGGTGGCTCAGTGGGTTAAGTGTCTGCCTTGTCCTGGGATCAAGCCCCACATTGGGCTCCTTGCTCAGTGAGGAGTCTGCTTCCTCCTCTTTTTCTGCCCCTCCCCCAGCCTGTATGTTCACGTGCTCACTCTCTCTCTTTCTCTCAAACAAATAAAATACTTTAAAAAAAAGTTTAAGTTAAGCAGAAATTTAGAAGATAAGAATTCAGTAAACAAAGTTTATGAGAGTGTATTCCAGATAAAGTATGAGAAAGTATGAGAAAATAAATATGACAGGAAAGGATACAAAAAATATGGACAATGATAAATAATTGTGTGTGGCTAACCCACAGTGTTTGATGTGGCAGAAAATGGAACTGGAATTGTTGTTTGGTCCAAGTCAATGTGGATTAATTCTTAGATTAAGTAGACTTTTCTGTTTTGATAATGAAAGTCATTACTAGTATTTGAGGACAGAAGTGTTCATTAGTACCTAACAACAGGGATAAAGATGAGTGACATATCATGAAGGAAGAAAAACTATCTAAAAGACTAGACATGGCAAAGGCACAAGTTAAGATTATGAAGATTTAGAAGAGTGGATGGCCAAACACTTGGTGAATGCATAATGACAGTGAGTTAATAGTACCAATAAGATGAATTAAGAATAATAGGAGGATTAGAAGTTTGGAGGGAAATACTAAATTTGCCTTTGACTGTTTAGTTTCATATGTTGACAAAAATGGCCAGGAGAGAGTTGAGAATTTGAGTCTATCTAAGAGGAGAAGTCTGGACTGGAGATGTAGCTTTGGAAGTCACAGACATGAAGTAGGTAATTAAAGCCTGAAAAGGAAAGAATCATCCCTTATAAGGAATATTTATAACACACGTAAGCCCCGGAGAACTTTCATATGTGAAAGGCAAGCAGAAGAACCATCAACAACAAAAAGTGAGAAATAATCAAATATATAGATGGGAGAAGCAGAAAAGCTTCACAAAATCTGAGGAGGAAGCAGAGTTCATGGAAGTAAGTAGAGCAATAAATGTTAAATCCTTATGAATATTCTTGGATGAAGCCCATAAAATGCATTGTGTTTTCTAATAGGATCAATTAAGACCTTTAAAAAAGGTTTCAGTGGAACAGAGAAGATAATGATAAACATAGTAGTAAGGGGTGGGACAGAAAGAGGAAATACGAAAGTTTTCTCATAGAAAATAATTAAATATATTATGAGATAAAGAGAATAAATGTAGGGGTTTGACTTAATTTATTTAGCCTGTACTTTAAGGCAGGCATTTTAGCTCAGTACGTTAAATATATTATATTTTTCCATATAATTTCTATAGCCCACTTCCTTGTTTCCCTCTCAATTCAAAGTACAAAATCCAGAGACCATTGGTTTCATCTTTGTACTCTCTCCAATCTTGAAATATCTGAAGTTGGTACTGAAAATATGGGGATAGTGATGGGGAGAATTATGGGAAAATGACAGAAAATGGGGGAAAACTGGATATGAAAGGCTAGACCTCACACATGGTTTTGAGTGTTAAGTGGGGCTGGTGGCTGAAAATAACAAAAGTGAAAAGGGCAACTCAGCTTGTGGCTCATCAAATGAGAACTCGTGTGTATGTGCAAAGAGACTGAAAGCATGTTATCGGGTGAAATGGTAAATTGTGATTCTTCTATCAGATCATGAGGAATTATGAAGAACTAACAACATCAAGAACAAAATTTAAAATTTGGCTTAACTCTGGGAAAGCAATACTAATTACTGTAATGTTATCTATTAGAGCTGCTTACCATTTATGTTTAATTACATGTAACACTATAATGTTTATGCCGATAATTAAAAATGCATCAGATTAATTTTGTTAGAAAGCTTATTTGGGTAGAACAGAAATTCTGCACTTGAATTATCAGTCTTGATAGAACGTTCTACATGAAGCATGCTTGTTGGCTCATGTAACATTATCATTGGTTTGGATCTTAGGTTGAAGTAGGAAGACCACTAGCATCTACGGTAATGAAATATGAAAGACTGAATCTAGATATACTTTTTAAAAGATTTTATTTATTTGAGAGAAAGAGAGAGAGAGAGAGAAAGCAGGGGAACAGGAGAAGGAGAAGCAGACTCCCCACAGAGCAGGGAGCCCAAGGCACGGCTCGATCCCAGGATCCTGGGATCCGAACCTGAGTCAGAAGGCAGATGCTTAATGACTGAACCACCCAGGCATCTCTGCATCCAGATATGTAATATGGTATTTGATCTATATTTCTCAGCATTATCATAAAAGAAAAGTGTCTTTTTTTAATGAAAGGAGAGGCGCTATTATTTCAGGAATCAAATCTAATTCAACTGATGGGGAATTTCCTAATAAAGACCTACTCCATTCTTTGGTATTTAAGGGATCTTTTTAAGGCTTTTTTTTCAGAGTTGTATAGGAGTTTATAAAAATGTGAATGTATCTTCTCCATCAAATGCAACTGAACAGCTTACAAGTAATGGGTAACTTTGAGGTACTAAGCTTCTAACCCATTCTTTAACCAAGGAGTAGATTCAAGAAACATATTTATAGATTTTTTATTACTAATAAATAGCAACAGGGATTCTAGAAGGATAAAAAATTATTTCATGTTAAATCTCTTATCTCTTTCACCACCTTTTTGTCTTTTTTCTAAGTCATGGTACAGTATTATAATTAAGGCCTTAAGTGCTGAAGCTAGAGTACCTAAGCTCCAACCCAAGCTTTACTAATTTCAGGCTATGTGGGTGTGGCAAAAAAAAAAAAAAAAAAAAAGCTAATATTCACCAATCCTGTTTCCTCTTCCTCAGCAAATATAAAGATTAATCTTCCCAGTTGACTTGTATTAGGTTAGAGCCATGTATCGGACTTCTAGATAATGCAATATATGCAAAATCAGTGTTTGCCACTTTCTGAACTGGGCTCTAAAGCATTCTGATGATCTTCCACTCTCTCTTTACTTACTTGTCGGCCCTCTGGATGCAAAGAAGCCAGCAGAAGGCTCATAGAACCTTCTGCCAACAGGCCTACACACTGGGGGGAGCCTGAAATAGTAAGCATCCATTGATGACCTATTTGGGTGTTGGTATGAGTGAAAATTTGGATTTTTGTTGTATTCAACCCCTGAGGTATCAGGGTTGTTTTTACATAGTATTGTGGTGATGGACAGATGACTTAAGTTCTCTATATTTATTTTTCCTTGTCTCTAAAATGGAGATAAGTAATAGAAACTACCTCAGGGTTGTTATGAGGCTTAAATGAGGTAAATCGTGCAAAGTCCTTAAAATATTGCCTGACACATGTAATTCTTTGCAGTATTATTTTTTATCATGTTACCATTTAAGCTATACCTACAGTCAGTATTCTTCCATAATTTATATAAGTTTCAAGCAATTTGGAGGTGTTTCTTTTTACGATAGAATTATTTTCTCTTTCATTTTTGGGTCTTTAATTTTGGGTGTTACATGATTCATAGTTATAGTTTTGCCCCCAAAAGACTTGTGTATCATTTGATACCTTTTGGTGGAGGTACTTTTATTTTTTGGTAAATTCTCCTAAAATCTTTACCCGAATGAAAGATCTCTAACTGGGAAATACTAACCATAAGAAATGAAGATTTGTCTATACTGGCTAACTGGTTTCTATAAAATATGAATATTACTCTTCTGGAGCACTGTGTATGCACATTTAATTTGCTACATGAGCACAGACCAATTAATAAATGACATTTTTACCAAATACTTATGCTAATCTGAAAGGTCTTAAGGAGCTGTTATGCTTTTTTTTAAGAGCATTGGGATTTAGAACACATTTCCAGAAATGTATACAGGTTTATGATTTAGGAAACACATACAGATAAATTTTGCTAACTTGCCTTAGAGTAAAAACAGGAAAGTAGAAAAGGAGATTTGAAGTGGATACCCAGATTCCAAAAATTACAAGTTATTACTATTAGAATGTTTTTCCCCTCATCAATTTAGTTTATATAAATATTTTTAAACTAGAGAACCACTGTTTGCAGTCTTATATGTGCAGTCATTGGCTCAATCCAAGGTGTGGTCAATAGCAATTATGTTGGCTGCCTTTATAACCTATAATTGAACAATTCACATTGATCACAATCCACATTGATGTATTGGACTTAGCAGGACAGTGAGAAAACAACTGTGCTATTTTATTCATGTGTAGTCTAGGTTACGTGTTTCTCCTCGATAGGAAATTAGAACTTTTATGAACTCTTTGGAAAGATCAAAAATTATAGGTGCTTTCATTATTTTATTTTATAAAATGAGACAGTGTTTAATTCTCAATTTTAGTAATCAAATCACTCCTTGAATTTGGCTTATAGAAAAATGCCTTTTAACCAACAACCATAATCACAGTTCTAAGGAAAAAAAATCATTTCCTTATGTAGCACATTACAAAAGTATTTCACTCACTTTTTATACTTGGAGATTGAAAAGCTGATGCAGCTACTTACCATGCCAGACAGTCCCTCTTGTCAGCAGGACGTATGCTTGACATATTTAGAATGGTGATAATTTGTGTCACATCATTCATCCTCTCACCCCTGTTTCCTTGGCCTAGTAAAATGCAGTGTGAGCTGGCTTGCAGAGATTAGGCTGCTGCTTATGACTACTAATGTGGATTTCTTCAGAATCCTTTGCTTAGTGCTAAACTACAGTCCTGGCTTCAAATTTTCTATGTGTTCTCATATGTAAAGATACAACATTGAGGCAGTTTTTTAAAGTTATTATTTCTAGTTCTCTTTTTGTTGTTATGGAATAAATTTATATACAGTAAACATCATTCCTTCTATGTACAGTTCTGTGAATTTTAAAAAATGCATATCATCTTTCCAATAGCACCATCAAGATACAGAACATTACCATTATATCAAGATATTTTCCTGTGCCCTTCTATAGCCAATTCATTTCCCCACTGCCAGATTTGGCAATCACTGGTCTTTTCCCATTTTAGTAATTCTGCCTTTTCCAGCATGTGTTATAAATGGAATCGTCCAGCCTGTAGCATCTTTAGTTAGCATAAAGTATTTGAGACTCGGACAAATTATCTTATCAGTATTGCTGAATAGTATTCCATTGTATGAATGTATCTCAGTTTGTTTACCCATTTCACAAGTGACAGATATTAAAGTCACTTCTAGAGTTGAATAAAGTTGGCAAAAACATTCACATGCAATTTCATGTAAATACACGTTATCATTTCATTTGAGTAAATCTGAGATTGGGGGCTCCTGGGTGGCTCAGTGGATTAAGCCGCTGCCTTCGGCTCAGGTCATGATCTCAGGGTCCTGGGATCGAGCCCCGTGTTGGGCTCTCTGCTCCGCAGGGAGCCTGCTTCCTCCTCTCTCTCTGCCTGCCTCTCTGCCTACTTGTGATCTCTCTCTCTGTCAAATAAATAAAATAAAATCTTTAAAAAAAAAATCTGAGATTGCTGGTCTGTATGGTAAAATAATGTTTTACTTTATAAGAAACTATGAAATTGTTTCCCCATGTAGTTGCTCCACTTTGCATTTTCACTACCAATATAGCAATCATCCAGCTGCTTGGCCTTCTGCCCAATACTAGTTATCATCAACTTTTAATTTAACTTTAATTTTTAGTCACTTTATTAGGTATGTAATTGTACCTTATTGTGGTTTTAATTTGCTTTTCCTAATGACTAATGATATTGAACATCTTTTCGTATATTTTGGTATATTTTTCATGTATTTTCACATACTTTTCATATATTTTTGGTGCTGTGTCTGTTCAAGACTTTATCCACGGGGGCACCTGGGTGGCTCAGTGGGTTAAGCTGCTGCCTTCGGCTCAGGTCATGATCTCAGGGTCCTGGGATTGAGCCCCGCATCAGGCTCTCTGCTCAGCAGGGAGCCTGCTTCCCTCTCTCTCTCTCTCTGCCTGCCTCTCTGCCTACTTGTGATCTCTCTCTGTCAAATAAATAAATAAAATCTTAAAAAAAAAAGACTTTATCCACTTTTTATTAGGTTGTTTGTTTTCTTATTGAGTTTTTGAGAAGGAATATCTATATCTATGTGTATATAAATACGTGTGTATACGTGTAAGTATATGTATCCATCCTATTTAATAAATGGACATGAAAAAGCTGTCATTTCATAATTTTAATTTTGCATATGAATGTTGCATAAGGATTAACTACTCTTTCAATAAGGAAAAGCAAGATTCTCTATAATTTAAGTGTACTATTATGAGATGGAAGCGTAGGATCTCATGTGGTTTGAAAAATATTCTGTGAATTGAGTCTGGGGTTTGTAATAGATTATACTTTTTTTTTCTTTTTGATAGTATTTGTGTGTGTGTGTGTGTGTGTGTGTGTACATGTGCACTCAAGATCCTTTTTGGTAGTTGGATATTATTCCATTTATAGATAATCAGCAATTTAATGAGAAAAATGCCTGCTGACATACAGTTTATATGGTAAACGTAGCTATCATGTTTAATATTTTCATGGGGTGCCTTGGTGGCTCAGTTAGTTGGTCATTGCACTCTTGCTTTCAGCTCAGGTCATAGTCTCCAGGACATGGGATCAAGCCTGGCATTGGGTTCCATGCTTGGCATGGGGGAGGCTGCTTGGAATAATCTCTCCCTTTACCCTTACTCCTACTCTCATATACTCTCTCTCTCTAAAATATAGGGGCGCCTGGATGGCTCAGTGTGTTAAAGCCTCTGCCTTTGGCTCAGGTCGTGATCCCAGGGTCCTGGAATCGAGCCCCGCATCAGGCTCTCTGCTCAGCAGGGAACCTGCTTCCCTCTCTCTCTCTCTCTCTGCCTGCCTCTCTGCCTACTTGTGATCTCTGGCTGTCAAATAAATAAATATAAAATCTTTTAAAAATAAATAAATAAATATAAATTAGATATATATTAATTAATTTATATATAAATTTAATATATAATATATAATACAAAATGTATATATAAATTATATATTTATATACTATATTTATATTTATAAATGTGTGTGTGTGTATATTTTTTTAACCCTTCTCTGTATACTGCTTAGATGTTTCTAAGAAGTAGTTACACAGCCAGAGTAAACTTTGCTCTCCTTTCTTTTTTTTTTTTTAAGATTTTATTTATTTATTAGAGAGAGAGAGAGCGCACAGGCAGACAGAGTTGCAGGCAGAGGCAGAGGGCGAAGCAGGCTCCCTGCCGAGCAAGGAGCCCGATGTGGGACTCGATCCCAGGATACTGGGATCATGACCTGAGCCAAAGGCAGCCACTTAACCAACTGAGCCACCCAGGCATCCCGCCTTTGCTCTCCTTTCACTTGGTTAGGGCCTTATAACTGAGTCTCAATGGAACATGTGTGGACATGATCTGTATTACCGCTACATCAGAAGATTAAGAGTGCTTGTCTTCTCTGGACAAATATTCTTTTATTCTCTTATTTACTGTCTAGAAAAGGGATTTTATTGCTCTGCTTTTCATACTGTTTTCCCATATTTCTCCATCTATACTGGGAATACAACTTTGAGATATGCCTTGAAATATATAAACGTATGCTCTGAAATGTATAAACAGAAGCTAAACCAAAGTAACAACAACTTGAGAGTGTACTACACCAATGCTTAGAGTTTTTCCCGTTTTATATTATGTTGCAAATCAAGAGTTTGCTTAGAAAAGGTTTTCCAACTATCTCAACTTGTTGACTAACAGAGAATAAAGAACTGTTTATTTTGGATCTTCAAATAAAACCATTTCTAACAATTTAGGATGTTTAGGTTCTGATTTCTTTTGAAACTCTTTATATAAATGGTGTTCAGCATTCTAAAATCAAATATGCAAAAACTTTTAAAGTTTTTATTAAATAGAAAATTAAAATCTAGTTACCAAGGCATAGTCAAATGAGATTAATTTAAGTTATGTTATGAAATGACAGATGTGGTTTCCATATATACTGAGAAAATTTGCTAAATAATCCCCTTATAATCTGAAGGGTTTGTACAATAAAAAAAAAAATGTTTACCTCAGTTTTAGCTATAAGAGGATATGAGAAGATAAGACAACACATGCTTGCGTGGGGTTTTCCTCTTAGAACAATATGAGGATAGTGACATCATTAACTTCATAGGTATGTTGTGAGTTTTAAACATAATGATTCAATAGAAGTTCTTAGTATCTGACACATTATAAATACCCATTATAGGTTGGCAGTTATATTATTGCCATTACAAATCATCAACAACGTCTCCACCAATAAAATACAGTAATTTTAACTTCCATCTTTTCTTTATATAAAAGAAGAGATTGGCTATACATGGTATCTTGAAATGCACTTTAGACTTAAAGGTAGAAAACATACATCTATTTGTGGTATCTCTTACCAGATATTTAACTATTGACTAGATTGTTAACTTTTCTAAGTCTTGGCATCCTACCTAGAAAATGTCTTGATAAGATTTTATGAATATTAAAAAATTCAGGAGTGTAAACATGCTTTATAGTTTGTAGAGTATCATATAAATGGTGAGATTTGGACTAGTACAGGGAGAGAGAAGGGAGAGAAAGTTGCAAGTGCTAGGTGCTTTGGATTGGTGAAGCCAAACTGTTCTGTGGTTTATACATCTTATTTTAGTGTTTTGCACTTGATTCTACAGTGAAGATGGCATGCTAAATTTATTAATGATAAGCTAACCCATACCAGGTCTTTGCCTGGCTCAATACATTTAATTGCAACCATGGAAACCTATGCTTGAGAGGAAAAAATATTAAGCAAATTTACCAAAAGGGCCAGAGAAAAATACAATTAACAGATATCTAGTAATGAGGTTTTCATGTCTAGAGTAGAAGAGTAAAAAAAAATGAATATATAGTGAAAGGACAATATACATATAAACTGTATAAGTGTATTACACACCTATGTAAGACAAACATAGTAAGATGGAAGTAGCAATTGGGTTAGAAGAGGTGAGGCAGCATGAATAAAGAAACACTCTTTGTACAGGGAATTCAGAACTTCTAGTAATTTCTGCACATTTAGTAGGTAAGACTAAATCTATTGTGACTAAATCTATTTGGAAATTGAGGGTAGAGGTTTCCTTCCCTTTAAAGGACAAATATTGTCCTCTCAAATCCTTATATTATTCCCAGACCATACAAGGCACCCATAACTTTGGTAATGTTGAGTACAAGTTCAACACTATGAGAATGAAAAAGGAAAATGCAGCACAGTGCCTGGCACCTATCAGGTCAAGAAGATCTCTCTCTCTAATAAGCACAGTGATTAACCACTCCTTTTCACCTCTATACTTTGCAAAATCCTCAATGAGATGAAGATAAGAAAGACACAATCCCACAAGAAGAAAGAGAATAAGAAAGAAGACTAAAACAGACAAAGGATGTCAACAAAACTGTAGAAGCAAAGAAGCAATAAATGAGTGTTCACTAATTTAGCCCTTTATAGTACTAAGGGAGTAAAACCTTCTAAGCCAAGGATTAAAGGAGATGAGGAGATGGAGGCTGCTGCATTCTAAGCGCAAAGATTGTGCACTGCACAACTCCAGGGGGCACTATTAAAATAAACTTTGATATGAATGAAGCCCAAGTTGTACTTGGAAGCCCTCAGAACAGAGCCAAAACACAAGTGTATACAACACCAAAATCCTGGAAGGTCTCAAAAACTGAAGATTACTTCATAGCCCCCAAAGGAGTGGGAGTGGAAATAAGATAGGGTGGGGATGTACTATTTGGTTGAAAAGAAAAGCTAAACCTCATCCTTGCAACAGAACACTGGAGGGTTATTCTCTGAAGAGACTGAATTAGACTAATTCTTACCATGAGAACAACAGGTACGGTATTAAAAACAGGAGTAATACACGCAAAATGGTGAACAGATGAAGAATTCTGGGCTACAACTGCTTTCATCCAGATCACTCACAAGGCAGAGGTCCCCAATCAAGACAATCAAAGGCAACCACACCCACCTAGAAAGCCACTAGTAAAGCAGAACTGTAACTCTGAGAAAAGTGGTGCAGCATCCCATCTTCAGCTCGAAAGCAATGCAGAGATTCTGTCCAGGATGAATGGCAGGCTTGAAGGGAACTGGTTTTATGTGCAACAGAGTATGGGGAAGGTCAAACCTGCAGGTGGTGTCACAAACAATGAAGATTTTGGTGGCAATTAAATAAGATGAAGATGATGGCTTCATGGGAGGAGCAAAATAAAGATAATGGCTCCATGGGAGATAGCAAACTATCTAGCAAATTAGATAAAGGTGATGGCTCCATGAAAGGAGCTGACATAGGTCAGCTAAAATTGGGGGGAAAGGATGGCTAAGAAGAAGAACTTTTCTAGAGTTGGAACAAAGTTCAAAGTCTACTTTTGAAAAATGGACAAAATTTTATTGAGTAAAACTGTGGAGCAATTCATGCCAAAATGCCCTTTTTAAAAACAATAAAATCAGTGCATGCTAGCTGCTGAGTGATACCAACCGGGGCACACAACTCAATAGGTCTGGTAAATAGACAATCGAAGAGTGCCCTTAGAAAGCCACTGTTATCCCAGGGTGACTGTGCACATGACCAGGGCTACACCCTATGAGAGGCGTGGGAAATAAATTGCACTGAAATAATCAAAGTAATAATAAAACAAATTAAACATGCAAAACAAATGCATCCCACCAATCACTACAGTTAGGGACAGAGAAGAATAGTTTCCTGAGACGGTAAAGCGTATTACGTAAAGTTCCCAGTTTTTAATCAAAACATTATAAGACATGCAAAGAAACAGGGACCTGTTTCATACATAAGGGGGGGGGAGAAAAACAAAACAAACAAACAAAAAAAAGTGAAAAAAACTGCCTTACAGGGGAGGAGTCAGGATGGCGGAGAAGTAGCAGGCTGAGACTACATCAGGTAGCAGGAGATCAGCTCGATAGCTTATCTAAACATTGCAAACACCTACAAATCCAATGGGAGAGCGAAGAGAAGAACAGCAACTCTAGAAACAGAAAATCAACCACTTTCTGAAAGGTAGGACTGGCGGAGAAGTGAATCTAAAACGACGGGAAGATAGACCGCGGGGGGAGGGGCCGGCTCCTGGCAAGCGGCGGAGGAACGGAGCACAAAATCAGGACTTTTAAAAGTCTGTTCCACTGAGGGACATTGCTCCAGAGGCTAAACCAGGGTGAAGCCCACGCGGGGTCAGCGTGGTCCCAGGTCCCGCAGGGTCACAGAAGGATCGGGGGTGTCGGAGTGTCGCAGAGCTCACAGGTATTAGAACAGAGAAGCCGGCTACCGAGACAGAGCTGAGGACTGAACTCTCAGCTCGGGTTTACCTTGAACTGGCCGCAGACTGGGTGAGCTCGGAGCGTGGCTAGAGGCTGGGGATACGGGAGTGATTGGGTGCTGTCCTCTGGGGGCGCACTGAGGAGTGGGGCCCCAGGCTCTCGGCTCCTCCGGGCCGGAGACTAGGAGGCCGCCATTTTCATTCCTGTCCTCCGGAACACTACGGAAAGCGTTCAGGGAACAGAAGCTCCCAAAAGCGAACCCTAGCCGAGCCGATTACTTAGTCCGGCCGCCGGTAAGGGCGGTGCAATCCCGCCTCGGGCAAAGACGCTTGAGAGTCACTACAACAGGCCCCTCCCCCAGAAGATCAACAAAATATCCAGCCAGGACGAAGTTCATCTATCAAGGAAAGTAGGTTCAATTCCTAAGACAGCAGCGCAATTCCAGAGGAGGAGAAAGCAAAGCACGGAACTCATGGTTTTCTCCCCATGATTCTTTAGTCTTGCGGCTACTTCAATTTTTTTTTATTTTTTCAATTTTTTTTTCTTATTTCTTCTTCTGCTAAATTTTTTAAAAACTTTTACCCTTTTCTTTTTTAACGTTTTTTGACTAGTTTATCTAAATATATATATTTTTTCTTTCTTTTGTATATTTTTTCTTTATTTGTTTTATTTTTTAATTTTTTTCTTTTTTTTCTGAACCCCTTTTTTTTCCTGAACCCCTTTTTATCCCCTTTCTCCCCCCCACAATTTGGGGTCTCTTCTCATTTGGTTACAGCGCATTTTTCTGGGGTATTTGCCACCCTTTTAGTATTTTATTTGATCCTTCATACCTCTTATCTGGACAAAATGACAAGGCAGAAAAAATCACCACAAAAAAAAAGAACAAGAGACAGTACCGAAGGCTAGGGACCTAACCCCCCCACAATTTGGGCTCTCTTCTCATTTGGTTACAGCGCATTTTTCTGGGGTCTTTGCCACCCTTTTAGTATTTTATTTGATCCTTCATATCCTCTTATCTGGACAAAATGACAAGGTGGAAAAAATCACCACAAAAAAAAGAACAAGAGACAGTACCTAAGGCTAGGGAACTAATCAAGACAGACATTGGTAATATGTCAGATCAAGAGTTCAGAATGACGATTCTGAACATTCTAGCCGGGCTCGAAAAAGGCATGGAAGATATTAGAGAAACCCTCTCTGGAGATATTAAAGCCCTTTCTGGAGAAATTAAAGAACTAAAATCTAACCAAGTTGAAATCAAAAAAAGCTATTAATGAGGTGCAATAAAAAATGGAGGCTCTCACTGCTAGGATAAATGAGGCAGAAGAAAGAATTAGTGATATAGAAGACCAAATGACAGAGAACAAAGAAGCCGAACAAAAGAGGGACAAACAGCTCCTGGACCATGAGTGGAGAATTCGAGAGATAAGTGACACCATAAGACGAAGCAACATTAGAATAATTGGGATTCCAGAAGAAGAAGAAACAGAGAGGGGAGCAGAAGGTCTATTGGAGAGAATTATTGGAGAGAATTTCCCTAATATGGCAAAGGGAACAAGCATCAAAATCCAGGAGATCCAGAGAACCCCCCTCAAAGTCAACAAGAATAGGTCCACACCCTGTCACCTAATAGTAAAATTTACAAGTCTTAGTGACAAAGAGAAAATCCTGAAAGCAGCCCGAGAAAAGAAGTCTGTAACATACAATGGTAAAAATATTAGATTGGCAGCAGACTTATCCACAGAGACCTTGCAGGCCAGGAAGAGCTGGCATGATATATTCAGAGCACTAAACGAGAAAAACATGCAGCCAAGAATACTCTATCCAGCTAGGCTATCAGTGAAAATAGAAGGAGAGATCAAAAGCTTCCAGGACAAACAAAAACTGAAAGAATTTGCAAACACCAAACCAGCTCTACAGGAAATATTGAAAGGGGTCCTCTAAGCAAAGAGAGAGCCTAAAAGTAGTAGATCAGAAAGGTACAGAGACAATATACAGTAACAGTCACCTTACAGACTAATAATGGCACTAAATTCATATCTCTCAATAGTTACCCTGAATGTTAATGGGCTAAATGCCCCAATCAAAAGACACAGGGTATCAGAATGGATAAAAAAACAAAACCCATCAGTATGTTTTTTACAAGAAACTCATTTTAGACGCGAAGACACCTCCAGATTTAAAGTGAGGGGGTGGAAAACAATTTACCATGCTAATAGGCAGCAGAAGAAAGCTGGGGGGGCAATCCTTATATCAGATCAATTAGATTTTCAGCCAAAGACTATAATAAGAGATGAGGAAGGACACAAGAAGATCTAACAATTTTAAATATCTACGCCCCTAACGTGGGAGCAGCCAACTATATCAACCAATTAATAACAAAATCAAAGAAACACATCAATAATAATACAATAATAGTAGGGGACTTGAACACTCCCCTCACTGAAATGGACAGATCATCCAAGCAAAAGATCAACAAGGAAATAAAGGCCTTAAATGACACACTGGACCAGATGGACATCACAGATATATTCAGAACATTTCATCCCAAAGCAACAGAATACACATTCTTCTCTAGTGCACATGGAACCTTCTCCAGAATAGATCACATCCTGGGTCACAAATTAGGTCTCAACCGGTATCAAAAGATTGGGATCATTCCCTGCATATTTTCAGACTACAATGCTCTGAAGCTAGACAGTATCTGTGTGAAAAGGCAACCTATGAAATGGGAGAAAATACATATAAATATACTTTAATATTATATGCCTGATAAAAGGATTAATATCCATAATTTATAGACTTCTACAACTCAACAACAAAAATCAGACAACCCAATTAAAAAATAGGTAAAGAACTTGAATAGACATTTCTCTAAAGAAAATAAATAAATTGTCAATAGTCATATGAAAACATGTTCAAATAACTAATCATTAGAGAAAGGCAAACCAAAACCACAATGAGATACACTTTTTTTTTTAAAAGATTTTATTTATTTACTTGACAGAAAGAGATCACAAGTAGGCAGAGAGGCAGGCAGAGAGAGAGGGGAAGCAGGCCCCCTGCTGAGCAGAGAGCCCGATGCGGGACTCGATTCCAGGACCCTGAGATCATGACCTGAGCCGAAGGCAGCGGCTTAACCCACTGAGCCACCCATGTGCCCCAATGAGATACACTTTACACTCATTAGAATGGCTGTTATTAAAAATAATAATAATAAAATAAGCTAACAGGAGCACCTTGATGACTTAGTCGATTAAATGTTTGACTTGGGCTCAGGTCATGATCTTAGGGTGTGTTGGGCTCTGTGCTCAGCAGGGAGTTTGCTTCTTCCTCTCCCTCTGCTTCTCCCCTTGCTCGTGCACTCTCTCTCTCTCTCAAATAAACAAATAAAATATTTTTAAAAATAAGCTAACACCAAATAACAAGTGTTGTCAAGGATGTGGAGAAATTAGAATACTGCATATTACTGGTAGGAATGTAAAATGGTACAGTCATTATGGAAAACAGTACGGTGCTCCTTAGAATGTTAAACATAGAATTACCATACAATCCTGCAATTCTATTCCTGGGTATATACCCAAAATAACTGAAAGCAGGGATTTTGAACATCTATTTGTACAACCATATGTGCGGTAGTATCTTTCAAAATAACCAGAAGATAAAAGCACACTAAATGTACGTCACTATTACATGATGAGGAATGGATAAACGAAATGTGCTGTATACATAAAATGGATTATTATTCAGCTTTTTTTTAAGGATTGTATTTATTTGACAAAGAAAGAGACACAGCGAGAGAAGGAATACAAGCAGGGGGAGTGGGAGAGGGAGAAGCAGGCTTTCCACTGAGCAGAGAGCTGGATGCGAGGCTAGATCCTAGGACCCTGGGATCAAGACCAGAGCCAAAGGCAGACGCTTGATGAATGAGACACCTGGGGGCCCCATGAATATTATTCATCTTTAAAAAGGAAGGAAATTCTGGTACATGTTCCAATATAGATAAACCTCAAAGATAGAATGCTCAGTGTAATAAGCCAGTCACAAAAAGATTTAATACAGTATGAGTCCACTTACATGAGATACCCAAAGTAGGATGATAATTGCTGGAGTCTGAGGGAGGGGATAGTGATTTACTCTTAAATTTATATGAAATTTCAAGTTTGGAGAGTTGAAAAATTTGGGATATGGGTGGTAGCAATGATTGTACAACAATGTGGATGTACTTAATGACACTGAACTGGACATTAAGATATGGTTAAAATAGTAAATTTGATGTCAAGTGTATATTACCACATTAAAAAAATTAAAAAAAAAAAAAAGTAAAGGCAGCCCTGACAGTACCTTAGTACCTTTTTAAAAAGAAAATCAGAATTTATTACAAAATGAAATGGAAAATCCTGATTTGAAAGTAAAATTAGTCAAAATGAAGAAATTTAGTAGGAGGTTTCCATAATACATTTGAACTAAGAATATTTGGTTAACATGACAATAGATTATGCAGTCAGAAGAATGGTTTTATATATATACACATATATATAAAACTATATATAATCTGTATATAAAAATACTCTATATAGAATATCTTATCCAGAGAAACATGCAGCCAACAAAATATTTGGATAACATGACAATAGATTATGCAATCAGAAGAATGGCTATATAGATATAGATAGATATAGATAGAACTAGATATATCTATATATAGAAATATATTCTATATAAAATATCCTATATATGGAAACGTACAGTATTCTATACATTAGGAATGAGCAGTTTGAAAGTGAAAAGTGAAATTAAGAACAATTAGCAAATAGCACCTAACAGAATAAAATGCTTAGGAATACATTTAACAAAAGAAGTGTAAGATTTATACACTAAAATATATAAAATATTATTGATACATATTAAAGAGTATTTCACCATAAGAAAGGAATTCCATATTTATGGATTAGAAGACTTAATAATGTTAAAATGAGAGTACTTTCCAAATTGATCTACAGATTCAAAAAATCCCTAGGAAAATCTAACTTGCCTTTTCTGCATAAATTGACAAGCTGATTTAAAATTCTTATGGAAAAACAAGGGACCTAGAATAGTAAGGAAAAAAAAAATTCTCAAAATGGAAGACAAAGTTGGAGAACTCATACTTTCCCATTTCAAAACTTACTACAAAGCTGTAATAATCAAGACAGTGTGGTACTAGCATGAAGATAGGTATGAAGGTCAATGGAACAGAACTGAGAGTATAGAAATAAACTCTCACAGCTATGTTCAATAGATTTTTAATAAGTTTCAAAAAAATTCAGTGGTGAAGGGACAGTTTCTTTTTTCTTTCTTTGTTTCTGTTTTGTTTTTCTTCTGCAAATATCTCTAAGCTAACTGGAAATTCACACGTGAAATGAAAAAAATGAACTTGGATTCCCACCTTATACCACATACAAAAATTAACTTAAAATGCATTATAGGTCTAAATGCAAGAATTTAAATGATAAAACTCTTAGAAGAAAACATAGGAGTAAATCTGTAAAGCCTTGTTAGTTATATAAAACGCACAAGTGACGAAGGAGAAAAACAGATAAACTGTGCTCAATGTAAAGAAAAAAAAATGCATGCTTTAAAGAACACCATTAAGAAAGTGAAAAGATGACCCACGGAATGGGAGAAACAATTTAAATAAAACCCAGTAAGAGATTTATTTGTATTGATATAAGTAAGTCATAATTTTTATAATTCTTATAAACAACTTTTATACTTTAATAATGAATCAATAACTCAATATAAATCACCAAAAAAAAAGCATTTAAAATAACCAATGTAAAAACAGCAAAAGGATATGAATCTACAATTCTTCAAAGAAGTTACACAAATGACCAATAAATACATAGATATTCATCTGTATTCATCCGGCCAATAAAAATCAAAACACAGTGAAAAGACTTCTTATTTATAAGGTTATAACCAAAACAATAGGCAGTAATAACTGTTGGGAAAGATGCAGGGAATTGGAATGTACCATCATTACATTCCTGGTGGGAATGTAAATGATCCAGCTATTTTGGAAACCATTTTGGCATTTCATAAGAAATTACACTTAAGTTGCTGTATGGTCCAGCAATTTTACTCATTTATTTATATATATATATAATATATATATATATACACACACATATATATACATATGTATACATATATATACATATGTATACATATATACATACATATATATACATAAATATACATATATATGTATATACCCATGTATATGTATATATGTGTATATATATATATATGTATATACCCAAGATAAGAAGAACACCGAAAAACTTGTACATAAACCTTCATAGTGGCATTATTTATAGTGGCCAAAACCTTGGAAACAACCAAAATGTCTTTCAGTGGATGAACAAGTAAACAAAATTGAATATTATGCAGCCATAAAAAGGATAAGATCTTGCTATTTGTGACAATATGAACGGACCTAGAGGGTATTATGTTAAGTAAAATTAATCAGACTGAGAAAGAAAAATACCATATGATTTCTTCATGTGAAATTGGAAAAAAATAAAACAAATGAATGAATAAATAAATACATACATACATACATACATAACCAGAATCAGATCTTAAATACAGAGAGCAAACTGAGATCCGCCAGAGGGGAGGAGGGTGGGGGGGATGGGCAAAATGAGTGAAGAGGTGTGGGAGATACTGGCTTCCAGTTGTGAAATGAATAAGTCATGGGCATAAAAGGCACAACATAGGGAATACACTTAATATAATGGCACTGTATGGTGACAGATAGTAGGTACACTTGTGATCACAACGTAATGTTTAGAGTTGCTGAATCACTATGCTGTGTACGTGCAATTAACAACTATACACAAATAAAAAGTAAAATAACTTTAAAAGTAAATTTTAGAATATTTCATTGCTTGTTTCAGAGCCTAGAAAAATCAGTTCTCTCAATGAAGATACTGTTCATCCCTTGGCCTCTTAATATATACAAATTATGAGTTATAATTTGTCTTTCCATGTGAAAATTCTGACAACTCTACCAGACTGTAAGCTCCTGAATCACAAAGATGATATTTTATTATATTCTTATGTAACTTCAACTTTCAACACAATGCTTTCTTACATTAGCCATTCAAAAAAGAGTTGGTATTTATAATAATAACAATGATAATTTAAATTGAAAGCTATTTTTTAAGTGGGAATCAGCTATACACGGTAGTAATACAGACTTTTTTTATTAACTGTCAGGCAAGCTTAATTAATTATTAATTAAATGCTATGAATAATACACTGTGCCAGGTATACCATGATGATCAAAAGCAAGTTTCATCCTTGGCTGATAGTCTACTGGAGAAACAACCAAATGATAGACTGATAAATATAAAATTATGTTATAAGAACCACAGATGAGAGGGACTTAATGCTATGAGAAGATTATAAGGGCACTGGACACAATCAGAGATATCCCTGAAGAGTTCCTCAAGAAGGCAATACAATTTGAGACCTGGTTTATTAGGGTTAACTTAATATAGAGCAAATTATCTAGGGAACTTATTAAAATGCAGTGTGGGTTATGATTCAGAATATCTGGGGTGACGCCCGAGATTCTGCATTTCTAACAAGCTCCCAGGAGAGGCCCATGCTGATATTTCATGTATCATGCTTTAAGTAGCTTTGATTTTTAGAGGGGAGGGATAATAGAATGCATTGCCTTTTACAAAAAAAAAAAATAATAAATGGTGAAGATAAAGTTAATGTCTCAAGACAAACCAGACACTATACCAATTGAAAGCTATACCTTCTATTGGCAATTCACTTTTTCTTTGTGGATGCAAGCTCACAGACCTTGCGTCCCTATCTCTTACACTGGAGTAGACATGGGCTCCTCCGGAGTTTGGCAGCAAAAACTCAAGTTAGCATGTATAAATCCTTTTAGGTGAAAGAAAACCATGGCTGTGGCCAATCTTAGAATTTTTAAAAAATGGTGAATCAGTGTGACCTTTTAAGATCTCTTGTCACTTTTCCAAATTGTGAATACATGATCTATACATGCATGGGCCCTGAATTATGTTGCCTTTCTCCAAAGTGACCACATAGCCCAAGGAAGACAAGCTGTGAAGAAATGAATGCAAACCTCCCAACTTCAATTTGGTCATTTACTTAGTTTCATGTAAATGTGGAAGACACACTATAAATGGCATGAAAATCAGTGAGTCTCTCACACCTTGTGGTTTTGAATAGGTGGATTCTTTGTCACTAATATTTCTCTCTGCCATATTATGTTGAATATATATATTATGTTAAAAATAAAAAAATAAAATGCTTTCTAGAAACAATGAATACATAGACAAAGAAATAATTTTTCATTATAGTTTCACTTAGAGTAAAAAATTCTTGATATCAGCTTGTTTAAAGTCCCAAGAGTCAAAATATTAAAAATGATTCACTAAGAATAATGGCTACTTGGTAAAATGTATTGTCTTTTTGTACATCCTAAATTTTCTAAATTTTTATAATTAGTATGTTATACTTTGTAACAGTAAAAAATGAATTTTATTAAGAGTACAAAATGATGAAGGTAGTTTCCAAAATTCACAATAAAACTAGACTGAAAAGTTATGGTTATTTTCACTGCAGGCATTATGAACTGATCAGCTGATTAGAGTTTGCCAAATAAAGATCCAGCCCATACTTGTATTCAGTCCTTAAAATGATAGTGCCACAGCATTTTTGTTCTCTGTTGCTGATTTATATTTTCATGAATTTACCTGATCGTATCATAATGTTATTCATTTCAATTTTATTATTCAATATTCACATTCTAGATACCAATGTCTAGACAGGCCTTATCAAATGGTGTTTGCTTTTCCTAATTCATATTCCCAAATTTTTAGAAGTATATTTCTTTTATAGATCAAGCGTTTTACTTTAATTTACCCTAAGCCTTATTTTTATCCATACTGAACCTTCTAGCTTTCTTTTCTGACAGCAAAGGGTGCCTTGATTGATAGAATTCAATTGCTGGGTTGAAATAATGCAGTAGGCTTTTATCTTACATTAGTACCTCCTTTTATTAGTTTTACCTATTATATGAGAAAAAAATGTGACAAAAATGTAATGATTTTAGGTATCCCACATAATTTTTCCTCCATTATAGAATATAGACTTTGCAGGAAAAGCATCTGAGCATTTTGGATTAAGAGTTACAATGTAGACATGGGTAAAAATATAAAATGAGTTCAGGGTAAACGGGCTACTCACTAACTCTAGAAAAAATAGATATGCCAGGAATGCATGCACTTGATCATATATACTCGAAAAAAAAATGTTGCTGTTTCTATTTACAAAATCTTTAAAATTTGATGAAATTATATTATCTGAGGCAGCTTTTACTTATAGTACAAAACCCGATACTATTAAACCAGCTCTCCAGAACACAACCAGTAAATTTAGATAACAGAACTCTATGCACCTTCCTATTTTGCACTCTACCCCAATGATAAAGATATATTAAACAAACCAAGAAGCACAGAAATAAGGGGTTAACAAAGTAGTGTCGCAGTGTATGTAGAAGCATAATCTTTGATGACAAATAGATTGGTTCACACCCATGGTATGCTACTCACTAACTATATGAGCTATGCTCAAGAATTCTCTTGATCTAATTCTCAGGTTTCTAATCTGTGCAGTGATCATAGGAATATTAACTTACATATTTTTCAGGGAAAAAAAATAAGATAGTGTTAGCAAAGTTTCAAGCATGTTCTGCCTCTTATAAATAATAATAACTTTTCTGAACAATATACCTTGTTACATTTGTAGGCTTTTCTAAAGGTATATCCTAGCACCTGTACAATTTCCTTGAGTCTATGGAATTATCTAGTGATAGTGCTCATCAGCATGATGTGCAAGGATCAGGATATAAATATAGATACGGATATGGATGTGGATCTGGATCTAGACGTAGATATATATAGATATAGATATAGATACACACATCAGGAGATATATACACACACACACACACACACACACACACACATTATTCACTACTAGAATATGGTAGTGGTTCGGAAGTTAGAAATCACAATTGAGACTTATCCTAGGACTTCCACTTATTAGTTGGATAATCTTTTAAAAGTAGCTGAACTCCTGTTTGGATCCATATTTTTTTCAGAAGAAGGACAGAGCTATCATTGTACCTGTCTCACGGGATTACTAGAAAGATTAAACGCCAGAATATGTATAAACTGTTTGCGCAATTCTTAGGACATGTAAAGTTAGTCAATATTATAAATAAAACACTAGTCTTCAACTGTTCAGGACAAATGGGATCTATATTTTTCAAAGCAAATCTGGAGAAAAGATAATGAATCCATAGGATTCAATAGGATGAAAATAGAGAGGAGTGATAGCAGAGCTCATAAATTTTTAGAAAATCAATTACGATGAAACTTCAATGAGCAAGATATTTTTCTATTCCCTGATGGGTCTTATATATGCAGTTATGTAATATCTCTGCCTTCTAAGAGTTCTAAATTTGAAAGAGAATATAATTACATATAAATAATTAAGCAAGCCTTATGACATAATCATGAAGTGGACAGTGGTATGAGAAATGCTACTGAAGTTTAGAGGAAGGAGACAACACTTTGGTCCAGAATAGCTTAAAAAAGCTGCCTGAATGCTCTTTATGATCATTGAAGTATTCATAATCTCTGGGAAGTTCAGAGTCATAAGCAAAACATAGGAATAAAAAGGCATAAGATATGTTCAAGTTATAATTAGTAGAAATATCTGATAAGTTTATTTCCAAGTGGTTGGAAATAGAATTGAAAGGCAACTGGGACCAAATACCATAGCATAGTATTTAATATGTCATTATCATTGTTTAAATTATCTGTCTTCTTCACTAGCTTCACTTAACTTCACTGTTAAGACATTGAGAGCAGAGAGTCTGCCTTTCATCTCCTTATCCAGATGCCAAGCATAATGCCCGGCTTCTTTAACCATTCAGTGTTCATTTGTTCCACTTTATCCACAAGGTATCTGTACTAATGGCATTTTCAGACTCAAAGGATAAAGACAAGTAAATAAGTAATTACAATACCAAATTGTTAGTGTTATGATAGGGAAAATGCAGGGTTCAGTGGGGAAAAAAATACCAGTGGTATTCTGGAAGATTTCCTGAAGTAAATTTTACATCCCATTTGAGACCTACGTGTTACACAGAAATTCACCAGGCAGAGTCAGGGGAAAGAGTGCTCCTCAAAAAGAAACAGGAACTGAAAAAGTTTCAAAAGTGAGAAAGAACACAGCATAATCAGGAAATTGAGGGAAGTTTGAGTTGACAAAAACATAGATAATGGAGGAAAGAAAAACTAGACAAACTTGTGAACTGTTAAGGAGTTCAGAAATTATCTTAAGAGTATTAAAGAATCATAACAGAATTTGGAGGGTGACATGACAGATCAGAGGTCTAGGTGAAATAAGAAAGGTGACAGAGTATAGTCAAAGACACATTTTTAAAAAAAGGAATGACACCTCTTCTCACAGAAGAGAAAGAGAATAATATAATATAATTGCAGTCATTTTTACTGGTTTAGATAATGTTAAATTATTGAAGCTTTCATTGTTTGGCTCTTACTTTTTTCTTGGATAGAGTAGACAGGGTCATATGCTGACAATTAAGGAGGAGGTGTCACAGTCAGGGATTTACAAAGAATGAGGTCAGAAAGGAGAACACAAATAATTGCTGAGTCAGAAAACATTGAAGTGTTTATCTGAGGTTGGGAAATAAAAATAGAGAGTGGTCCTAATTGATTGCATTTTGTATAATTTCACACTATAGACTTAAGTTTTTGTTTTTTTGTTTGTTTGTTTGTTTGTTTTCTCCAGCAGCCCAATAAAAAAGCAAGAACAAGCACACAGATGGATTAATTGGGGCTAGAGACTCAGTCGTTCGAATAAATAAATGAATGCACTCCATTAGGCACTAGGTTTTGGTGAACAATAATAACCTGATCTGTAGGAAAAAATACTTATAATCTAAAGATATTTATAAGATATTTATAATCACTTGATTATAGTGAAAGATAATAAGAATAAAGAAAAAAAGATAAGAAAGATAAGAAAGAATAAAGCAATACTTTAGAAAGATTTGTCCATCGGCAACGTGACAAAAAGACTGGAAGAGTTTATAAAATGTGCAAGGATTAATTCGGTGGTTTGAATAGTTGTTGTGATGTTAGTGAAGTTAGGGAGAGTTAGTGGTGTTAGGAAGAGAAAGTTATATTCCTAGTTTGCTTTTATCATCATGAGTTTAATGTTGTCAAATTATTTTACCACACCTATGAAACCTTCATTATAAAAATCCTGTTAATAGACTAACTGTATTGTGTAGTTTTTCACATGTTAAAACAACCCTGTTATTATAGGATAAACTCTATTATTAAAATGTGATATCCTTGTTACATATTGGAACATCTATGTTCATAAGGACAATTTGCCTGTAATTTTTCTCTCAATGTCTCGGCCAGGTTTTGGTATTAGGATCACAGAATGAGTTAGGATGTGTTTCCTTCTCTATTTCTGAAAGAGTTTATGTTAGATTGTGCTGTCTTGATAAAATTAAACAATTAAGTAATTTGGCCTAGAGTTCTCTTTGTGGGAAGATTTGAGATAAGAAATTTAACATCGCTAATAGATGTATCATAATTCAGATTTTCTGTTCCTTTTTTAAGACTTTATTTATTTATTTATTTATTTGAGAGAGAGACAGCACTAGTGGGAGGAGAAGCAGAGGGACAGGGACAAGCAGACTGTGCAGATCCCTGGGCCTACATCACAAATTGGTCACTCAACAAACTGAGCTACCCAGGCACCCTGAAATTCAGATTTTCTTTCATACTGTATCAGTCTTAGTAAATTGTGGTATTCATGGAATTTGTCCATTTCTCCTGAGTTGTCAAATTTGTTGATATAAACTTCTCTGTAGCATTCTCATATTTTCTTTTCAATGGGCAATGTTAATATTTTCCAATAAACCTTCCTGGGATGATAGAAATGTTCTATTTTTGCACTGCCCAATACGGTAGCCACTGGCCATATGTGACTAATGAGGACTCAAAATGAGGTTAGAGTGACAGAAAAATTGAACTTTTAATTTTATTTCATTTTAATTAATTATAATTTAAGTAGCTACACATAGGGCCAATTATGTTGAACAAAAAAGGTTTATAAATCTCTATTGCTAACCTCTCTTTCATTCCTGATGCTGACAATTTATGTTCTATTTTAATCTTTATTAGTTTAGCTTGGAGTTTATTAATTTTATTGATCTTTTTGAAGAACCACCTGCTGTTTTTGTAATATTCTCTATTACTTGTTTTCATTTCCTTGATTTTTATTTTTATATTTATAAATTCATTCCTTTTACGTGTCCTGATTTTACTTTGTTATCCTTTAACTAGAGTCTTAAGGGAGAATTTATATAATTAATTTTAGACGTTCTTGTTTCTAATAAAAACATTTCAACCTTTAAGTTTTCTCTAAGTATCACTTTACCTACACCCAATAATGTTTTTGCTTGTTTTTTGTTTTGTTTTGTTTTAAAATATACTCTAATTTCTCTTTTGATTTCTTCTTTAGTCATTAGGTCATTTAGAAACATGTGGTTTAATTGTCTTATAGTGGCATAGCCATAGAAAATCTTATTGTTACTGGTTTTACTATCTCTCAGTTGTGGTCAGAGAATATATTCTGCATGATTAAGCCTTTTAAATGTACTAAGATTTTTTAAAGGACCAGTGTATGGCTTATCTATGTGAATGTAGATTATGCAACTGCTAAGTGATTTCTTTTTCTCTAATTTTTCTATCAATGGATAAGAAAGAGATATTAAAATCTTCACCTATAAGATCTTTAGATATTCCTACCTTTAATTTTGCAAATTTTGATCCATGAATTTGGAGCTCTGTTATTAAGGCACAAAACATCTATAACTATGTCCTCATGAATAACTGACTTTATCATTAAGAAATACTCCATTTTAGGGGGAATCAAGATGGCGGAGAAGTAGCAGGCTGAGACTACATCAGGTAGCAGGAGATCAGCTCGATAGCTTATCTAAACATTGCAAACACCTACAAATCCAACGGGAGATCGAAGAGAAGAAGAACAACAATCCTAGAAACAGAAAATCAACCACTTTCTGAAAGGTAGGACTGGCGGAGAAGTGAATCGAAAACAACGGGAAGATAAACCTCGGGGAGGAGGGGCCGGCTCCCAGCAAGTGGAGGAGCAATGGAGCACAAAATCAGGACATTTAAAAGTCTGTTCCACTGAGGAACATTGCTCCAGAGGCTAAACCGGGGTGAAGCCCACGCAGGGTCAGCATGGCCCCAGGTCCCGCAGGGTCACAGAAGGATCAGGGGTGTCGGAGTGTCGCAGAGCTCGCAGGTATTAGAACAGAGAAGCCGGCTACAGAGACAGAGCTGAGGACTGAACTCTCAGCTCGGGGTTACCTTGAACTGGTCACGGGCTGGGTGAGCTTAGAGCGTGGCTAGAGGCTGGGGATACGGGAATGATTGGGTGCTGTCCTCTGGGGGCACACTGAGGAGTGGGGCCCAGGGCTCTTGGCTCCTCGGGGCCGGAGAGTAGGAGGCCGCCATTTTCATTCCCGTCATCCGGAACTCTATGGAAAGCATTCAGAGAACAGAAGCTCCCAAAAGCGAACCCAAGCCAATTACTTAGTCCGGCCCCGGTAAGGGCGGTGCAGTTCTGCCTGGGACAAAGACACTTGAGAGTCACTACAACATGCCCCCTCCCCCAGAAGATCAACAAAATACCAGCCAGGACAAAGTTCATCTATCAAGGAAAGCAGGTTCAATTCCTAAGACAGCAGCGGAATTCCAGAGTAGGAGAAAGCAAAGCACGGAACTCATGGCTTTCTCCCCATGATTCTTTAGTCTTGTGGTTAATTCAATTTTTTTTTCTTTTTTCAATTATTTTTTCTTTCTTTTTTCTTCTTCTGCTAAATTTTTTAAAACTTTTACCCTTTTCTTTTTTAATGTTTTTTGACTAGTTTATGTAAATATATATATTTTTTCTTTCATTTGTATATTTTTTCTTTGTTTTATTTTTAAAATTTTTTTCTTTTTTTTCTGAACCCCTTTTTATCCCCTTTCTCCCCCCCACAATTTGGGGTCTCTTCTCATTTGGTTACAGCGCATTTTTCTGGGGTCTTTGCCATCCTTTTAGTATTTTATTTGATCCTTCATATCCTCTTATCTGGACAAAATGACAAGGTGGAAAAAATCACCACAAACAAAAAACAAGAGGCAGTACCAAAGGCTAGGGACCTAATCAAGACAGACATTGGTAATATGTCAGATCAAGAGTTCAGAATGATGATTCTGAACGTTCTAGCTGGGCTCGAAAAAGGCAAGGAAGATATTAGAGAAACCCTCTCTGGAGATATAAAAGCCTTTTCTGGAGAAATTAAAGAACTAAAATCTAACCAAGAAGAAATCAAAAAAGCTATTAATGAGGTGCAATAAAAAATGGAGGCTCTCACTGCTAGGATCAATGAGGCAGAAGAAAGAATTAGTGATATAGAAGACCAAATGACCGAGAATAAAGAAGCCGAGCAAAAGAGGGACAAACAGCTATTGGACCACGAGGGGAGAATTCGAGAGATAAGTGACACCATAAGACGAAACAACATGAGAATAATTGGGATTCCAGAAGAAGAAGAAACAGAGAGGGGAGCAGAAGGTCTATTGGAGAGAATTATTGGAGAGAATTTCCCTAATATGGCACAGGGAACAAGCATCAAAATCCAGGAAATGCAGAGAACCCCCCTCAAAGTCAACAAGAATAGGTCCACAGCCCATCACCTAATAGTAAAATTTACAAGTCTTAGTGACAAAGAGAAAATCCTGAAAGCAGCCCGGGAAAAGAAGTCTATAACATACAAGGGTTAAAATATTAGATTGGCAGCAGACTTATCCACAGAGACCTGGCAGGCCAGAAAGAGCTGGCATGATATATTCAGAGCACTAAACGAGAAAAACATGCAGCCAAGAATACTCTATCCAGCTAGGCTATCATTGAAAATAGAAGGAGAGATCAAAAGCTTCCAGGACAAACAAAAACTGAAAGAATTCGCAAACACCAAACCAGCTCTACAGGAAATATTGAAAGGGGTCCTCTAAGCAAAGAGAGAGCTTAAAAGTAGTAGATCAGAAAGGTACAGAGACAATATACAGTAACAGTCACCTTATAGGCTAATAATGGCACTAAATTCATAACTCTCAATAGTTACTCTGAATGTTAATGGGCTAAATGCCCCAATCAAAAGACACAGGGTATCAGAATGGATAAAAAAACAAAACCCATCAGTATGTTGCCTACAAGAAACTCATTTGAGAGGCGAAGACACCTCCAGATTTAAAGTGAGGGGGTGGAAAACAATTTACCATGCTAATGGGCATCAGAAGAAAGCTGGGGTGGCAATCCTTATATCAGATCAATTAGATTTTCAGCCAAAGACTATAGTAAGAGATGAGGAAGGACACTATATCGTACTCAAAGGGTGTGTCCAACAAGAAGATCTAACAATTTTAAATATCTATGCCCCTAACGTGGGAGCAGCCAACTATATCAACCAATTAATAACAAAATCAAAGAAACACATCAATAATAATACAATAATAGTAGGGGACTTGAACACTCCCCTCACTGAAATGGACAGATCATCCAAGCAAAAGATCAACAAGGAAATAAAGGCCTTAAATGACACACTGGACCAGATGGACATCACAGATATATTCAGAACATTTCATCCCAAAGCAACAGAATACACATTCTTCTCTAGTGCACATGGAACCTTCTCCAGAATAGATCACATCCTGGGTCACAAATCAGGTCTCAACCGGTATCTAAAGATTAGGATCATTCCCTGCATATTTTCAGACCACAATGCTCTGAAGTTACAACTCAATCAGAAGAGGAAAGCTGGAAAGAACCCATATACATGGAGACTAAACAGCATCCTTCTAAAGAATGAATGGGTCAACCAGGAAATTAGAGAAGAATTGAAAAAAATCATGGAAACAAATGATAATGAAAACACAACGGTTCAAAATCTGTGGGACACAGCAAAGGCAGTCCTGAGAGGAAAATATATGGCGGTACAAGCCTTTCTCATGAAACAAGAAAGGTCTCAAGTACGCAACCTAACCCTACACGTAAAGGAGCTGGAGAAAGAACAAGAAAGAAACCCTAAACCCAGCAGGAGAAGAGAAATCATAAAGATCAGAGCAGAAATCAATGAAATAGAAACCAAAAAAACAATAGAAAAAATCAATGAAACTAGGAGCTGGTTCTTTGAAAGAATCAATAGGATTGATAAACCCCTGGCCAGACTCATCAAAAAGAAAAGAGAAAGGACCCAAATCAATAAAATCATGAATGAAAGAGGAGAGATCACAACTAACACCAAAGAAATATAGACAATTATAAGAACGTACTATGAGCAACTCTACGCCAACAAATTTGAGAATCTGGAAGAAATGGATGCATTCCTAGAGACTTATAAACTACCACAACTGAACCAGGAAGAAATAGAAAACCTGAACAGGCCCATAACTAGTAAGGAGATTGAAACAGTCATCAAAAATCTCCAAACAAACAAAAGCCCAGGGCCAGACGGCTTCCCAGGGGAATTCTACCAAACATTTAAAGAAGAACTCATTGCTATTCTCCTGAAACTGTTCCAAAAAATAGAAATGGAAGGAAAACTTCCAAACTCATTTTATGAGGCCAGCATCACCTTGATCCCAAAACCAGACAAGGATCCCACCAAAAAAGAGAACTACAGACCAATATCCTTGATGAACACAGATGCAAAAATCTCGCCAAAATACTAGCCAATAGGATTCAATAGCACATTAAAAGGATTATTCACCACGATCAAGTGGGATTTATTCCAGGACTGCAGGGTTGGTTCAACATCCACAAATCAATCAATGTGATAGAACACATTAATAAAAGAAAGAACAAGAACCATATGATACTCTCAATAGATGCTGAAAAAGCATTTGACAAACTACAGCATCCCTTCCTGATCAAAACTCTTCAAAGTGTAGGGATAGAGGGCACATACCTCAATATTATCAAAGCCATCTATGAAAAACCCACCGCAAATATCATTCTCAATGGAGAAAAACTGAAAGCTTTTCTGCTAAGGTCAGGAACACGGCAGGGATGTCCATTATCACCACTGCTATTCAACATAGTATTAGAAGTCCTAGCCTCAGCAATCAGACAACAAAAAGAAATTAAAGGCATCCAAATCAGCAAAGAAGAAGTCAAACTATCACTCTTCGCAGATGATATGATACTATATGTGGAAAACCCAAAAGACTCCACTCCAAAACTGCTAGAACTTGTACAGGAATTCAGTAAAGTGTCAGGATATAAAATCAATGCACAGAAATCAGTTGCATTTCTGTACACCAACAACAAGACAGAAGAAAGAGAAATTAAGGAGTCAATCCCATTTACAATTGCACCCAAAACTATAAGATACCTAGGAAGAAACATAACCAAAGAGGCTAAGAATCTATATGCAGAAAACTATAAAGTACTCATGAAAGAAATTGAGGAAGACACAAAGAAATGGAAAAATGTTCCATGCTCCTGGATTGGAAGAATAAATATTGTGAAAATGTCTATGCTACCTAAAGCAATCTACACATTTAATGCAATCCCTATCAAAATACCATCCATTTTTTTCAAAGAAATGGAACAAATAATCCTAAAATTTATATGGAACCAGAAAAGACCTCGAATAGCCAAAGGAATATTGAAAAAGAAAGCCAAAGTGGGTGGCATCACAATTCCGGACTTCAAGCTCTATTACAAAGCTGTCATCATCAAGACAGCATGGTACTGGCACAAAAACAGATACATAGATCAGTGGAACAGAATAGAGAGCCCAGAAATCGACCCTCAACTCTATGGTCAACTAATCTTCGACAAAGCAGGAAAGAATGTCCAATGGAAAAAAGACAGCCTCTTCAATAAATGGTGCTGGGAAAATTGGACAGCCACATGCAGAAAAATGAAATTGGACCACTTCCTTACACCACACATGAAAATAGACTCCAAATGGATGAAGGACCTCAATGTGAGATAGGAATCCATCAAAATCCTTTAGGAGAACGTAGGCAGCAACCTCTTTGACCTCAGCCACAGCAACATCTTCCTTGGAACATCGGCAAAGGCAAGGGAAGCAAGGGCAAAAATGAACTATTGGGATTTCATCAAGATCAAAAGCTTTTGCACAGCAAAGGAAACAGTTAACAAAACCAAAAGACAACTGACAGAATGGGAGAAGATATTTGCAAATGACATATCAGATAAAGGGCTAGTATCCAAAATCTATAAGGAACTTAGCAAACTCAACACCCAAAGAACAAACAATCCAATCAAGAAATGGGCAGAGGACATGAACAGACATTTCTGCAAAGAAGACATCCAGATGGCTAACAGACACATGAAAAAGTGCTCCACGTCACTCGGCATCAGGGAAATACAAATCAAAACCACAATGAGATATCACCTCACACCAGTCAGAATGGCTAAAATTAACAAGTCAGGAAATGACAGATGCTGGCGAGGATGCGGAGAAAGGGGAACCCTCCTCCACTGTTGGTGGGAATGCAAGCTGGTGCAACCACTCTGGAAAACAGCGTGGAGGTTCCTCAAAATGTTGAAAATAGAACTACCCTATGACCCAGCCATTGCACTACTGGGTATTTACCCTAAAGATACAAACACAGTGATCCGAAGGGGTACGTGTACCCGAATGTTTATAGCAGCAATGTCTACAATAGCCAAACTATGGAAAGAACCTAGATGTCCATCAACAGATGAATGAATAAAGAAGAAGTGGTATATATACACAATGGAATACTATGCAGCCATCAAAAGAAATGAAATCTTGCCATTTGCAGCAACGTGGATGGAACTAGAGGGTATCATGCTTAGTGAAATAAGTCAATCGGAGAAAGACAACTTTCATATGATCTCCCTGATATGAGGACATGGAGATGCAACATGGGGGGTTAGGGGGATAGGAGAAGAATAAATGAAACAAGATGGGATTGGGAGGGAGACAAACCATAAATGACTCTTAATCTCACAAAACAAACTGGGGGTTGCTGGGGGGAGGTGGGATTGGGAGAGGGGGAGGGGGTTATGGACATTGGGTAGGGTATGTGCTATCGTGAGTGCTGTGAAGTGTGTAAACCTGGCGATTCACAGACCTGTACCCCTGGGGATAAAAATACATTATATGTTTATAAAAAAAAAAATTGGAAGGGGAGGCGAACCATAAGAGACTATGGACTCTGAAAAACAACCTGAGGGTTTTGAAGGGTCGGGGGTGGGAGGTTGGGGGAACAGGTGGTGGGTAATAGGGAGGGCACGTTTTGCATGGAGCACTAGGTGTTGTGCAAAAACACTGAATACTGTTACGCTGAAAAAAATAAATAAATTTAAATACTGAAAAAAAAAAAGAAATGCTCCATTTTAAATATAGTAAGAATCTTTGTACTGCAGTCTATTTATCTGATACTTATTTAACCATACCAGTCTTTCTCATGGCCATTATTTTTTTTTTGATGTATCTTTTCCATCAATTTAATTTCATCCTGTGACTTTAAATTTTAAATGCATCACTTGTAGATAGCACATAGCTGTGTCTTGTGTTTTAGCCTTTCTAATAATTTTAATTGGAGGGCTTAATATTAACATGAATATAATTGCATTAAGGTCTAGTATAATAGTATTTGGGTTTTGTTTGTTTCCTCAGTATGTTTTTCCTGTGTTCTTCAAAATCAACCTTCTTTCGGGTTGTATGAATTTTTTAAAAAAATTCCATTTAACTTATTTTTTTTAGCTAGATGAATTTTGCTTGTGTGTGTATCCATGGATACAGTATATACTTAAGTTTCAATATTTTACTTAGAATTAATTTTTTAGAATATTTTACTAGTTCAGATGAAATGCAGAAATCTTTCAACTCTATAGGTCCATCGACTCTCCCTACCTCCTAATAATTAATGTTATACTGGCCAGCTATATTACATCTACATATGTGGTAAGTCTGAGAGGACAATGTTGTAACTTTTGCTTCCAACTGTCATATATATTTCTCAGAAATTAAGAGAGAAAAAACCTGTTTAAACGTACTCATATATCAGGACCAGAAAAAAAGGTTGCATTAATCATAATTAAGAATGCATAGTGTCATTTTTTTTCTTTCATATAGCAGTGAGAAAATCTGTTTCCATATATCAAAAATTCAAAAGAGCAGAGTGAGGAAAATAAACCCAAGAGAAAAAACAACCTCAGTAACTTCTGAATGAACTTTTATTTTTATCTATTGTGTAGATATTAGTGATCAAGATACTATGGTAGGCATTTTTTGAGGTGCATAGTAACTAAGTGAAAGTTCTATAAGCAAGTAGGTTGCAGCCTCTGAGTTCTCTATGTTGTCTAAAATTGACTGTACTCAGTCATCTCAATATATGTCTCTGTATTTTTCCCCTAATTTTACCTACTTAGGATATTTGCTTTTAGCTAATTAGATGCTCACAACTCTGAAATATCTGCATCATTTATCTACATTCTGCCCTAGCAGAACTCACTTCACTGGGACAGAAGAATAAGAGGTTTCACTTTTATGGTCTGCCTCACAGAGGGAAGGCTCCCATTTGTATTTCCTCACATTTGACTCAGATTAGTTATCCATGTGGGTGCAGTTTTAAGCCTTAGAGCCACTAAAGAAATGGTCTTCAATTTCATGAGACCGAAACCACTTACAACCTATGTGTCTGTACACGTAATTTAGAAATTAAGTGCTTATTGTACTACTGGGTATTTACCCTAAAGATACAAACACAGTGATCCGAAGGGGCACGTGTACCCGAATGTTTATAGCAGCAATGTCTACAATAGCCAAACTATGGAAAGAACCTAGATGTCCATCAACAGATGAATGGATAAAGAAGATGTGGTATATATACACAATGGAATACTATGCAGCCATCAAAAGAAATGAAATCATGCCATTTGCGACGACGTGGATGGAACTAGAGCGTACCATGCTTAGTGAAATAAGTCAATCGGAGAAAGACAACTATCATATGATCTCCCTGATATGAGGACATGGAGAAGCAACATGGGGGGGTAGGGGGATAGGAGAAGAATAAATGAAACAAGATGGGATTGGGAAGGAGACAAACCATAAATGACTCTTAATCTCACAAAACAAACTGGGGGTTGCTGGGGGGAGGTGGGATTGGGAGAGGGGGAGGGGGCTATGGACATTGGGGAGGGTAAGTGCTATCGTGAGTGCTGTGAAGTGTGTAAACCTGGCGATTCACAGACCTGTACCCTTGGGGATAAAAATACATTATATGTTTATTAAAAAAAAAAAATTTGGAAGGGGAGGCGAACCATAAGAGACTATGGACTCTGAAAAACAACCTGAGGGTTTTGAAGGGGCAGGGGTGGGAGGTTGGGGGAACAGGTGGTGGGTAATGGGGAGGGCACGTTTTGCATGGAGCACTGGGTGTTGTGCAAAAAGAATGAATACTGTTATGCTGAAAAAATAAATAAAATGGGAAAAAATAAATAAATAAATAAATAAATAAATAAATGGGGAAAAAAATTAAGTGCTTTTCTTCTTTTTTCTTCCTTTGTTATGTCTGTAGAATGTTTTGATAATAACACTTTGAAGCAATATAAAAATGAGATAAATAAGTAGTTGTAGAATCCAAATGCATAAAAATATCTGCATGCATAACAATGTTACATGATTTACAATATGGTGCTAGAATATATAATATTACTTTCATCATTATTTACACTTATTACATCCTCTCTTTGAGTTTACTTTTGAATTTAATTTTTAATATTGAGGCATAGATTCATCACACAGCTTCAAACATATGATTATCCTAGCAAAGGAAAAGCGCTCTGCTTAAGAAACACAAAAGAAATTGTGGTATCAATATTTAATGGAGTATTACTCAGCCACCAAAATGAATGAAATCTTGCCATTTACAACAGCAGGAATAGAGTTAGAATGTATTATGCCAAGTCAGTCAGAGAAAAAAAAATACCATATGATTTCACTCATATGTGAATTTAAGAAATGAGACATGAACATGGGGAGAGAAAAAAAGGCAAACCATAAAACAAACTCTTAACTATAGAGAACAAACTAAGGGTTGCTGGGTGGAAGACAGGTGGCAGGTATGGGTTATATGGGTGATGGGGATTAAGGAGGGTACTTGTGATGAGCACTAGGTATTGTATGTAAGTAATGAATCACAAAATTCTAGTACTGAAACTAGTATTATACCATATGTTAACTAACTGGAATTTAAATAAAAACTGAAAAAAATACAAATCTGTAATACTCCCTTTCTATGAATACATAGCATAGATAGCATGTATTCACTTTTTTTCTGTATTTTAAATATTCTAAAAGGCTAAGACTTACACAACAAAGCCTCAAAGGAACAATGTATTTATGGTTATGGGAACATGGCTTCTCTATAGACGCTGTAGAAAATGTGAATATATGAGATTTTGTTTACTAGTTTATTTCTTCCTATTCTCATTTTATGTATTTGCTACTTACTAGTACTACCAATATACCATGAATATTTGCATTTAACCTTCAGTGCAAATCCAAACAGGATATTCATTTTTTTCCCATTTAATGGAGGAAGTAATTGAGGCTCAGAGAGTTAAAATAATCTGTACTCTTTATCCAAGCTTGTAATGAAAGAGTTAAAATTCAGGCCAAGTTCTATATAAGTTCAGTCTTTGCTCATGCACATTTAATACATGCTCCTCCTGCTTCACAAGAGAAACACAGAAAAGGAAGGGTATCTATAGATTACCTTGGGTTAAAATCTATTTATTTTTTTAGAAAGTTATGGCTCTATTTCATGGTGGAAATTTCAACATATATGGAGGATCTAACAAATTAGATAATTATAATAGAATGAGACTTAAAATTAAAATATCATCTACCAAGTGGTCTAAAATATCTCAGAAAGTGTTAGTATTATTTATATTTAATTAAAAATATACATTTTGGATAGGAGACAAATATTAATTTAATAATGGGTTGTTTATATAGCATATAACTTTAGTAATAAGTAATGGCTATTTTTTGCCTTTATTCAGTGCTATATTTATTACAGAGTATGAACCTATTGAATAACAATAAATTGCACAGCCTTGACAAACAATTCTTAAGAAGTAAAGTTCTTAGGAAGCTGTTTTATGTGGATAACAGTTCTAATTCATTTGTTTTCAACTATGGTACAGTCCATACTCTTTAAGATTTAATTTGAAATATTTGGACCTGCAAATGTTAAACAGGTATCTGTGGATGAATAGAAACAAACAAACGGACAAACAACTCAAAAAAATAGAGCTAGTTTCCTCAGATTTACGACACATGGAGATTTTTTTTTTTTTCCCTTTTTATTTATTTATTTTTTTTTCAGCGTAACAGTATTCATTCTTTTTGCACAACACCCAGTGCTCCATGCAAAACGTGCCCTCCCCATCACCCACCACCTGTTCCCCCAACCTCCCACCCCTGACCCTTCAAAACCCTCAGGTTGTTTTTCAGAGTCCATAGTCTCTTATGGTTCGCCTCCCCTCCCCAATGTCCATAGCACATGGAGATTTTTAATTTTCATTTTGGGAATGAATAAGAACTGCAAGTTAAAGAGAATTTTACTGTGATTAAAGAGAATTTTACAGGTGATTAATTTCCAAGCTCACTAAAGAATAATTCCTAATACTGTCTTCACAATGAGCCTGCCTTCTAACAAATGCAAAAATGCCATGTTTCAAGCCAACTGAAACAGAAAAACCTCTGAGGAACTTTATCTCAGTTGGTGAGTATAAGGTAAACCATTTCTCTCTTTAAGACCCCTTATCTCAAAGGCAATATTACCACTCTTATTTCTGAGAGGAAAACAAACAAACAAACAACCCTTAAAGTTAATTTTGGATTCAAAACAGAAATGCAGAAATCAAGAAACTTTCCTAATAGGATTACACAGGACATTTAGATGAGATATTTCTTGCCTCAGATAGCAACATTAGATAAAATTTTCACTCTACAAAAAAACTCATTTCAGAGTGTATTTCAAAGATGTAATCTTTACTTTCTAAAAAGCAATCGTGTTCAATAGGACGAATACTAGGGTATTTTTGCTTCTATGAATAAGTTCATAAAATTCTTCTAGAGCTTTTAATCTTTATGAAAATGTACTTCCACTTTGACATGAACAGTTACCCAATTTTTCCTGTTTTATATCATGAGTTTTAATGTGTTTTTTGTTTTTTTGTAAGTCATCCCCTGCTTAAAAATATTAACAGTCTGTCTTCTATCAATGTTCTCCAACTGTTGTAAAGATGTGGAAACTAAAGTCACATTGAATGCTCTATCTCAATTTTATGGCAAAATCTATTTCAAGATACCTTTCATTATGGATTTAATTCAAAGCTTATTTTGAATTAAAAATGTTAATTTATTACAAAATATTTTTATTTATTTATTTATTTTTTCAGCAAAACAGTATGCATTGTTTTTGCACAACACCCAGTGCTCCATGCAATACGTGCCCTCCCTACAACCCAGCACCTGGTTCCCCCAACCTCCCACCCCTGCCCCTTCAAAACCCTCAGGTTGTTTTTCAGAGTCCATAGTCTCTTATGGTTCGCCTCCCCTTCCAATTTCCCTCAACTTCCTTCTCCTCTCCATCTCCCAATGTCCTCCATGTCATTTGTTATGCTCCACAAATAAGTGAAACCATATGATACTTGACTCTCTCTGCTTGACTTATTTCACTCAGCATAATCACAAAATATCTCTTTATTCAATAAATGTTTACTTGTGTGTTTCTTATACACTGCACTGTGTGATAGGTGCTTAGAGTATAGAGATAATCAGCCCTCCCTCTGTCCAACAGTAGTTCAGCACAATGGCCCACTTCCTCACTAAATGATAATAAAAGTTCTTGGATAAAGAGAAGACCTATAACTCCGAAGAATGCAGGATGCATTCTCGATTCCTGCGTTCATCTGTGAAATGGGTAACAGTGCCTGTCTAGAAGGGCTGTTGCAAGAATCAAGAGATCTTCTAGAGAAGGAAGCACAGCTTTTGCAGAGCTGGCAGAGTGCAGGGAATAGTGACCATGCAGATGCACATGAATAGTGACCATGACAATGCTGCTCAGAAAAATGAAAAGGTAGCCTGGCAATTACTTTTATAAATTTAAATTATTGACACCAAGAATCACTACATGATTTTTTTTTCTAACATGATCTTTTACTTTTTCTAGTTTAAATTTCTTTATTATTTTCTTTATTATTTAAATACACCTAAACTCCAGGATGCATTTTAGGTAAAAAGGAGAAGATACATAACCCAAAAAAATGAGTTTCTTGACCTGTGATTAATCATTGATTTGAGATTATACAGAAAAGAATGCAATACATATGAAATAATTATAAAATTCTGATTCCAACATTTAAGTGTTGTGAAAATTTTACTCTGATTTTGTATTAACAGACATAGTCTACCTTAAGGAAAATCAAAAAGTTTTAAACAAGCTCATAATAAAATGTTTTAAATTTACAATAGAGCTTATCATAACTGAGTTGATTGAATTAACTGAGTTGCTACGAAATCTAAAACAAAATATGATTTTCCAGAAGGAAGATGCACAGCAATATTTCCCAGAAATATAATTTATAATTAAACAAGATCTTTATTTTTTAATTTTTCTTTGTTCTTGGTGAGATGATTTTTTAAGTTAAGTGTACTCGTTAAATAAAGTTGGCCAATAAGTATTGTTATGTACTTCTTATTTGTGTAAAAATATTTTTTAATAAGTTCCTTTTAAGAGTTTTTTTCAGTTTTCTAATGGCCTTAGTAATCTTATATTTTTCAAATTGGTTAATTAGTATTCCTCGTTAGAATCTTTATTCAATATCTTTACATTATGACATTGTGATAATATCAAATTATATTTTTCCTAGGGTTTTCAAATCTTCTAGTTTCATAATCAATGTTTATTATGTATTTCAACTGATGCATTTTCCAGCATCTTACTTTGGTGATGTTGCCTTAAATTATCGTGGATGTAATTCCTGTTTCATCTCATTTCAGATTAGTGTGTCTCTAAGATTTTAAGCAAATCCAAAAATGCTCACTTTTTTGCTTCCAGAAGAGAAAAGTTTGTTTTGTTTCATTGCTTTGTTTGTACCCTATTTTGTCATTTTTTCTTGTAAACCACAAGTCTTTAGTTTGCACAGATGATCTAAAATTTAGTTTGGGTTTTAACTCCTCTCAAAATTTAGGAAAGGAAAAAAAAACAAACTCTCACTGGTCTGAACTAATTTTATTGGAATCAGTAGCAGTCAATAGGACAATTGCTTACTGTCTCCCTGACATCTCCTTAGCATTTGATTTCTCTGATCACTTAACTCTTGATCTGTTGAAGTGAGGCATGACAGTCAGTAGGACAGTAGTAAATTAGCTTTTACTTTATCCTTATAGGAGAGCAATTTCTAGATGTCCTTTTTTTTTTTCTGAGTCACCTCCTGTCAAGAAGGAACTGTCAACCAACTACCCCCAAATTTTACTATGAGGGAAGGAAAAAAGCAACAACAAAAAAACAGTGGGGCACCTGGCCACTAACTTCTGCCAAGCTCTGTTTTCTGGTACTAACTTCACAAGGCTTTTTTCAAAGTATAGCTTTCTGGTAGCACCTTAATGAATTATCTTTCTCCATGAGATCTCATTATCTGAGGCTGTGCTCTTGGTTGATTTTCACCTTAGACATGGAAGTTAACTGTCATAATAGACATGGGAATTGTGGCTAGGGAATACCTTTAAGCTTTCAATAAAGATAATGAAAGCAAGTATAAGGTAGTCATTTTCTGCACGAGGTTTTCCTCAAAGTTAAGTACAAACAAGAATTACTTTTCCTTTAGGAGCTCATCTAATGTCATGAAAATCATGGATCATTTTAAAGATGTAAAATTGAATATACGCCGAAAAGATTTTAGTGATAAGCTATCCTACTCTAATGAGGAAACACAGGACAAGAAATGTAAATTATATCATAGCTGTTCTAAAAGTTACTGAAGAACAAAGTCTATATCAAACTGCATTCTATATTTAAATAAAGTGGACCAATTTACACCATAGCTTTTCTTTCTTTCTTTCTTTCTTTTTTTTTTTTTTTTTTTTTTTTTTTTTTGCATAGGTTCTTTAAGAAAAAAATTAGAGTGCAGTTAACACCCAGTGTCCTGTTAGTTTCAGGTGTACAACATAGTGACTGCACAAGTTTAGACATCATATTATGCTTATCAGAAGTGTAACTACCATCGTCATCATATAACACGATTATAATATCATTGACTATTTTTCTATCCTGTGCTTTTTACTCCTATGACATATTCATGCCATAACTGGATGCCTGTCTCTCTCACTCCCCTTCACCCATTTGCAATAACTTTTTTAACGAATCATGCTTTTTTTTTTAAAGATTTTATTTATTTATTTGAAAGAAATTACAAGTAGGCACAGAGGCAGGCAGAGAGAGAGAGGAGGAAGCAGGCTCCCTGCTGAGCAGAGAGCCCGATGCGGGGCTCCATCCCAGGACCCTGGGATCATGACCTGAACTGAAGGCAGAGGCTTTAACCCACTGAGCCACCCAGGCACCCCAACGAATCATGCTTTTTCTCTAAAAACAATAATAGCCAATATTTATTGAGCATTTCCCATGTGCAAGTCAAAGTTCTTATTTAAGTTGTGAAATTACAGTCTTCACAACTGTAAAAGATAAGAACTTTCATTATTCACATTTTACATATAAAGAAATCTAGCCATAGAGAAATTAAGTGACTTACTTAAATCACACAGATAGTTTGTGGTATTAAATAGGCAACCTAATCCAGGATCTAACATTCTAAGTACGATAACTACCTTAACTACCTTCAGAGTTCAAACTCAGTTATTTAAATCACTAGAATGCAGCTACTTAAGAACAAGGTTTTGTCTATTTTGTTCACTGCTGGTTATCTACTCAAAGCCTAGAATAGTGATTATGATAGCTGTTCAATATATGATTGTTTACAGAATTCCCATGATATATATGAAATAGCATATTAAGTATGTGTGTTGATGTGCATTATAATAAGTCTTGGTTTCAGGGATGAACCAGAAACAATTATTATTATTATTATTGTTATTGTTATTTTAAGAAAGATATAAAAGTTAAGTATTAAGTAGAATCTGAAAATAGTCTATAGTTAACATGACTCAATCTGATTTTGATTCAGCTAATGCAGGCTGATTTCATATGTCCTTTTCTCAATAAGGCTTTCCTTGTGTCTTGCATCTATATTAGATCTTGACCTTTTTTACTCATAAAATACTCTGCTTTCCTTAATCCATTTTATCAGTGGTGTTAATTATATGATGATTTCTGTGATTAAATGTTAATATTTACTCTTACAAAATTTTTTCAGGAGCAAGGACCATATCTCTTTTATTCACTGATTTTCAGCATCCAGCAAAGTGTCTGTCATAGAGTAGAGACTAAAGGAATAGCTCTTGATTAAATAAATGGAAATAAATGCCTGTATGGAGCATTTGGAGGTATGTATCAAAAAATTATTTGGCCTTCCTCGAAGAAAGTCTTGCCTTTGCCCTTGTCTTCCGGGAGGAACTCAATGCCATACCTGATAAGAGTGTCTGTTTAGGGTAAGGACTTGCCTCTCCAGGTAAGACAATGTAATTTAGGGTGGAGTTCTGGAGTTCTCTATTATTAGTTGACCTGGAGGTTGAGTTCGATCACGTGGACAATCAATCAGGACTTTGTAATGAAGACCTAAATACAAATTATGGACTCTGAAGTTCAGGTGAGCTTCCCTGGTTGACAATACTTGAAATACATGGTGATGGCTGGGGGTAGAGGGGTGGGATCAGTGTCACAGGGAACGAAGACAGAGTGTGACAATAAGAATCCTCCTAGCCTCTACTCTATGTTTTCTTCCTTTTCCTGATTTTAATCTAAAGCCTTTCCCTATAATACACTGTAACTGTGGGTATAATAGTTTTCAATAAGTTCCATGAGTTCTTATTGTAAATTATCAAAGTGAAGGTAGGTCTTGGGAACTCTCCCAAGCTTGTACACAGTGTTAGAAGTAAGGGTGGTCTTCTGAAGAATTTTGCCCTCAGCCTGCACAGCTTGGCTAACTCTGGGTAGAAGACTAAATAATTCTTGAAGTGCAATGGTCAGAGAAGATTGCATTACATTTGATAGTGTGATATGCCCCCCAGCAAATGTGTGTTTTAACTCTGGGAAAGCCATCTAATCTCTCAGGTTTCAATGTCACTATCTGTAATTTTAAAATAATATTAGAGCATCTAATAAGGCTATCGCGAAGAATACATATTAAGAAGTGATTGGGGCGCCTGGGTGGCTCAGTCAGTTAAGCAACTGCCTTCAGCTCAGGTCATGATCCTGGGCTACTGGGATTGAGACCACTCAGCAGCAAGTCTACTTCTCCCTTTCCCTCTGTGATATCTCTCGCTTTCACCCTCTCTCTCAAATAAATATATAAAACCTTAAAGAAAAATAAGTGATTAATATTATTAATTGTAACAATAATAGAATACATATTGTCCTTATTACAGAATATTTAGTTAAAATATGTTAGGAAATATCATACTACTATTTTAAATGTGTGACCCTCTCTAAGAACTGGTACTTGAAATTTAATGATCGTATTCACTTTTACATATTTTTGTAATTTAGATAACCCCTTCCGTGGCCAGAGCAAAATTTCCACTTAATTATGAATTTAGTCAATTAAACAGCTGCAGAATCATAGGTCATTGAAATGCCATCCATCTTCCTCTCTCCTGGCAATGATTATATGTGCAATATCTCAGAACAGAATGAATCCTATTTTTAAATCTTACCTGAGAAATAAAACCCCCCAAACCTCATTCTATAACTAATCAATCTAACATCTCTGTGTATTATCTAATTAGTAAAATGAAAATAGAAATACTAATACTCATATGGATTAATCAGAATGTTTACTTTGTGGGTCCAAGATTTTGACAGTATAAATCCACTGAGCCACCCAGGTGCCCCTAGATTTTGACAGTATTAAAATCAGGTAATTATATTGGGCACCATGGCTTTGGAGTATGGAAGCCCAAAGAATGAGGGAATCCCCAGGTCATTTGAGTAAATTCATATAAATTTTAATGTCTTTCCTTTGACTTTTAGTTAACTGAGGTTACATTTTTGGCTAAGAGCCTGATCTGAATATAGGAAAACACGTCTCTGGAATCATTCATTGTATGAAATGGGATTATAAGTAAATAAATTGAAATTAATCAATAGTAATGTATGATGCCTGAAAAAGGATTATTTTACCGGATTCTACTGGATTAAGGATGCTTTAATAAAAATGAATTAGAGTAAGAATTTGTCCATGTTTACTATTCTCCAAGTGAAAGAAGTCTCTGGGTGTCATTGGTATAAATGAGAGATATATATTGTGTAAAAAGGGTTTTTTTTTTTTTTTAACACAGGCTGAAAAAAACAACTATGCATCAGAATTTTCCATCTGCCTCATTTATTATTCCACATTCACTAGGGTGACTTTATTTTCACTTATTTGACTTCCCAGGGCTCAAACATTAGGCAGGGGATGCCAGAGATATATGATTATTATGAACACTGAAAATATATATTTTATGTAAATCATGAATTGATCTCCAGTTTTAGACGCTAAACTCTTAGCAAGTTATTATTATAGTAATAGTATCAAACTCATGTGATTATGAACTTGAAGACTGATCCACAGCCATACTGATGTCAAGATACTGTAATATCAGGGATGCCTGGGTGACTCAGTAGGCTCAGCCTCTGCCTTTGGCTCAGGTCACAATCTCAGGGTCCTGGGATCAAGCCCCATATCGGGCTCTCTGCTCAGTGGGAAGCCTGCGTCCCCCTCTCTCTGCCTACCTCTCTGCCTATTTGTGATCTCTCTCTGTCAAATAAATAAAATCTTTAGGGAAAAAAAAGATACTGTAATATCACTCTGTGAAGTCCCAGTGTGGGAAACCAACTCTACCTTCCAATCTCTAGAAAATATCCCAATAAGGCAAACTAGTTTAAATCTAATTCTATTCTATAGTATATAGAGTGTCTCACTGTGTTTCCAAGTGTGTATAATGTCCCTATGAGGCATACTTTATTATTCTCATTTTCCAAATAGAAAGGCTGAGACCTACAGAAATTGAATGACTTGCCACTGCCAGAAAACAAGTGGCCAATTTGGGTCTATATTAGTTCACTTCTTGAACAGTTCTGTTGCCTCAGGAGACTATCACTGGTTATCCATCACATACATACATTGACATGGATGCTTGATTATTTCAATGTACTTCGCGTTTTGCAGTTTTGCAGACAGGTGAGCAGCTTGCAGCATTTTCATAGACCTCCCACACAACTCAATGGCCTAACCATTAAGCCTCTGGCAAAGTAATAAATCAGTGGCCTAAGAGAACATACCCTTTCTAGGGAAAAAAAGAAAAAAAATGCTACTTGCTTGAAGTCTGATATATTTTTAAGGGTTAGTCTGTCTATGCTAATTCTCTTGGCTGAATATAGAGAGGAAAAAATAGCTACAACAATGATAAAACAAAACCCCTAAATCATTCATACCAATAAAACAAAAATAAGCAATAGAAAATTTCTGGAAAAAAAATCAAAACAGCTTGAAAATAAAGGTGCAAGTGAACTCCTAGAAAAATTTAAGTCTGACATTCTTTCACAGGTAGAAGAGAAAATTTCTGCTCTGTCACCCTGTATTTGGTATGTAATAAATACACAGAAATAACAGCAATGCCAAAAAATTAGCTATATTAACTCCAAAGGAAACTTAATTTATTCATAAATAGAAATGCAATTAGAACTTGTGAAGTGTAAAAAATCAGGTTACTCAAAATATTTTATTTCCTCAATTCTACCCCCCAAATTATGCTTGCTCTGAGGATTATATAATTAATCTCTTCTAGAATGGTAACACTTCTTTTTCTAATTGCTCACTTTGGTCACAGAACATGAATAGTGTTTATTAATTATGCTGAAAACATATAACATATGTTGAAAACAACTGTATTGTGACAAGTCTCTTTTCCTTTCAATATCTCATCTTGACTTATGTCATTTGTTTCATTTCTACCTATTCTTCTTCAAAACCAGGTGGTGAGTAATAGGGAGGGCACGTACTTCATGGAGCACTGGGTGTGATGCCAAAACAATGAACACTGTTATGCTGTAAATAAGCAAATAAAAATAAAAAAATTAATTAAAAAAAAAAACCTTTATAACTCAACCACCTATTAAGTTAAATAACTGGATCATACATCAATATCAAATCTATTTGGATTGATTGTATTAGATGATTCCTATTATATATGATTTAAGCACTTCAGATAAAATGGCTTTAATCCTATCTGGGAAACTGCTAGTTTATTAATTAAGGAAAAAATTGCAATCCATAACTGAATTTTTACCACATGCTTTTAATTGAAGAATGACTAGGAAGAGACTGACATATAATGAATGCTAAGAATGAAGTAAATGTTCTTTAACTAATGCCATCCATCTTCCTCTCATTTGGTAATCAAAATTCCACCAACAGATGTTGCCAAGGACCAACAAATTTAGACATGTTCTATATGCACCTTGATTCCCACATAATAATTACAGATATATATTTTTAAAAGTGAATGACTCAAATGGACATTTGGTAGTTTGGGATCCCTAGAATATATTGGTTATTATTTGATAACTTTTTACTTAGTGAAACCCTCTCCTTCTGGAACATGGACTTTCTGTGTGACTCTCAGTGACGTGCAAATGCAGGCCCCTGCAAAGAGCACTTGAACCCAAGATGAACTATGTGCTATTGAGAAGGAGAATAAAGTTGATACAGTAGAAAACTTTGGACATAAATTGGGCCTTGGTGACATCTTTTGAGTCCAAACACACCTCTGGATTTCCTATGATGTAAGTAAAAAAAATTTTCTTTTATGCTTTAAACAGTTTTTCTTGCAAGCAGCTAATTTCTAACTGATAATAAGAGTTATCCGGAAAGCAATATATGTATCTTAATTCTTCAGTGCTACCAGCCAGCCAGTTCCTTTATCGGGGCCAACAGGCATGAATACACACACACACACACACACACACACACATTCATTTTTCAATGAATTCAGTAAGCTTGTATTTCTTAAAATGTCTATATGATCATCTAAGACTTTTTATAACCAACATCAAAATATATTTTACTGAGCCTGAAAACCACTTAATTGGTTTAACATGTTCTGTTGATATTATACAAATTTAAAAAAAAAGAATTTGGCCAAAAAAGTGGATAAATTTCTGATTTATTGAGTATCCTTCGACTATACGACACAACTTCTAAAACATTCCCATTTTAAGATATCAAACAGTGATGATCAAAACTAAGAAGGTGTAAGAACAGAAATTCAAATCCAAGTCATCCAACTCTCAACTGAGAATTTATTCTCTGTCACATGATATTATTTCTGCGAAATTTTAACATATTGGCTACAATCACATGTAAGACACTGTCATCATTTTCTGTCCATTTCCATTGCCTCTAGCTTGGATTATTTATCTTCAACTATAGATTAGCTTCCTCTAAGAATCAGGAAATGTGGATATCAGTCATTACTCTTTGTACTACTTTTTAAAATTCCACAAGAAACGATTCTGATTGCTTTGATTTTAATCATTTGCTATCTTCTCTTACCAAAGATGAAGAAGAGGTAGAACTAGGTGTGGTGGGTAGAGGGAGCACTCTTTCTAAAGAGGGTAATGGAAACTTGATGAGGAATATTAGGTGTACTAGGTAGACAAGACAGTCCATAAAATCTCAGTTTACAACAGCCTCTACAAATGTACAGAAGAAATGAGACTCATGACATAAAATACAGGCATTTTACTGCAGTTTCATTTCTTATTTTAACAATTGTAGCCAAGAAATTGAGCTCTGTCATTAAATACAGTCCTTCATTTGAGTAGCTTTATTAGAACTGATCTTATACAAAGTACCCGACTTTTCTGTGACCCATTTTGCTCACTTGTAAAATAAAGATAGTATTAGTATATACTTAATAGGATTATTGTAAGAATTAATTCTGATCATCTGTTTGAAACATTTAGCACAATATCTAGCATAGAGTGAGCCTTCACCTCCATTTACTAAGCCTTTTATATAACAGTTGCAGAGACAAAATTCTGGCAAGTAGCACTTGGAGATCATAACATAAACAATTAAAAATGAACATAAGAAACTGCTAGATAACTCTCTGTCCCTCTTTCACATAGATGCATACACACAACATACAACTGAACAATGAAAGACGTAAACTTCACAAGAGGTCGTTATCATGTTTTGTTATTATGCCTTAAGCAAAATAAACCAATATAAACTAGAAAGAGAAATACGGAAGATTCATGAGAAATACTGATGCTCATGATTGTATGAAAGACATTGAAAAGTTCGATGTTTGAAGAAGGAAGAAAGAGAGGAAGGAAGGAGGACAGAAGGAAAGGAGGGAGGGAGGGAGGGAAGGAAGGATAAAGGAAGAAAGAAAGAGAGAAAATTGGAATAAAAACTTATTACCAATCAGTCTTTTTCTCATTCTTTCATTTTCACTTCTTTGGGGATGAAAACAGAATCTTGCCCTCTCCACTGTGGTCTCTTAATAAAAAATACGACCTCTACTAAGAAGTATGGCAAGACTTCAACCTCTTTCCAGCTCACAATCCTTTTCTTAAACGTATTCCAGTGTCTGACCCCTGTTTCGTACCCATTTTGACTGCATAAAGAAATTCTGGGCTTTACTCACTTTATGTATCCATCTCACTAGATAGGCTAGTGAGATAGTCTATATTTACATATACAAAATAAAAGGTTTTGACTAATGTGTCGCTATTGTAATTTCTGGTACCTCTATAGCACACAAAGATAAAAACACACATTTTCTTTTTTATCATCTCCTTTCTCTAGTGTAACTTAATCTTGAGTATTGTCAAACTAAATTCTAGATCTTAGACCAAATCTCTTGAGAGGTTCACTGTTCTTCCCTTTATATAATTTCACAATTTCTGGAGATCCTTTAGGAGGATGGGTGGACTGGATACCTTGGTGGTTTTATCAAAATTTTATAAAGTGAACAGAATTTTTTTTTCAAAGTTGATGTATAGGCTAAATAGTTATATTAGTATTTCCCTTCTGAGAATATAATTTGTTTACTTATTTTTTCAGGGTTATGAAGGTAATTGTATCATAAGAAATAAATTCAAATAAAATAAACTTTCTGTACAAATTTCTACTGTAGATGATAACTATATAGAAATGTTTCTCTTTATGTGTTCATACAAGCACACACATACATCACAGTTTAAGTGCTAAAATAGATTAAAATAGATTGTACTATTTGAAAAAGAAATCAATATCCCTGATGAATATAGATGTAGCAATTCTCAACAAAATATCTGAAAACTGAATTCAAGAATACAATGAAAAAGTCATACCCCATGCTTGAACAGGATTTATTCCAGGGACACAAGGATGGTTCAACATCCACAAATCAATCAATGTGATTCAGTACATTAACAAGATGAAGGATAAAAATCATATGATAATCTCAATAGATGGAGAAGAATCATTTGAAAAAAAATTCAACATTCATTTATGAGAAAAAAATTCTCATCACTGTGGGTTTAGAGGGAAGGTACCCCAACATAATACAGGCCATGTATGGCAAGCTCACAGCTAACATCATACCCAATGTGAAAAACTTAAAGTTACTCCTCTAAGATCAGGAACAAGTCAGGGAGGCTTAATCTTAGCACTTTAATTCAAAATAGTATTAGACATCCTAGCCAGAGCAATTCCACTTTCAGATATTCACCTGAAGGAAATGTAAACACTAACTCATAAAGACATTTCATCTCCACCCCCATTTTCATTGAACATTATTTCTAATAGCCATGATATGGAAACAGCCCAAGAGTCCATAGGTGAGTAAGTGGATAAAGAAAATTTGATATATATGCAACAGAATATTATTCAGCCAACAAAAGAAGGAAATTCTGACATTGGCAGCAAGTGGATAAAACTTAAGGGTGTTATGCTCTATGATCTTATTTATATTTGGAATCTAAACAAATAAAATAAAATTATTTTAAAAAAATCTTGTAGATAGAATGAATTGTTGCTTGAAAGAGGTGGGAGATGGGGTAGGAGAAATGGGTGAAGGCAATCAAAAGGTAAAAACTTCCAGTTATAAGACAAATAAATCCTACAGTCGTGATGTACAGCAAGGTAACTATATTCAATAATATTGTACTGTATATTTGAAAGTTTTAAGAGAGTGAATCTGAAAAATTCTCATCACAAGAAAAAATAAAGTAACTCTAAGTGATGACAAATGTTAACTGGATTTATTGTGGTAATCGTTTTGTAATGTACATATATCAAAGCATCATGCTGCACACCTGAAACCAATATAATGTTATGTCAATTTAACCTAAAAAATTCAAGAGATTATCTTGCCTTGTTCTTTATGATTAAGCAGCAGGTATTTCCATTTTCCTACGGTAGTAATAATAAATGACTCACTTACTGGTCTACTCTGTTTCTTCCCCTTGATCGGGTTATTTTTTTGATTATAAAAAGTTACACACGAGAGTTTTGCCACTTGTGTGCTGCCTAGAAATTTTTAGTTTCTCACTATTTTATAAAGAGAACAGACACTTGAAAGAAGAGTAATTTAAAAATTTAAAATTACAAGAACACTGAAAGCTTTCAAGGATGGGGAGGATGTAAAATAGAATGGAGACGTTTTCGAATCAGCAAGGAACAGTTTGCTCTATTTTTTTTTTTTTTTTTTAAATAAGCAGTGTATACTGCCTGAGGGAATTTAGGTCAAAATCCAGGAGTCAAGAAACACATTTTTCTTGCCCCTCTTTTACTCTTTCCTGGATTCTGAATATTTTTGGAATAAGAAACATCAGAACTCAATTAACTGTCAGCTCAAGCTTCCAAAGGTGGCACTTCAGGGAAAAATCATTCTCAGTAAGAACATTTAGTGGTCACTGGAAGTAAGTGGTTATGTTGGAAACAGCAACATGTATAAAAATATCTCCAAGAACTGAGCTCTGTATAACAATATGTGTGCAATTTCTTCCCTGCATTATTTCTGCCTTTACCTCTGTTAGGACATTTCCTTACTCATTAGATTTCTCCTTAATAGTTTACTTGTTGTCTTTTGAGTTAGTATTCAGAAAACAAAACTGCTACCTTTTCTCAGTATTTTTATGTTTTCACTTCTGCTTTAATCTGGAATAAAAGCTGCTATACAGTGACATTTCTATATTCTGTATCAAGAATTTTATATACACACACACACACACACACACACACACACACACACACACACACATATATATATATATATTTTTTTTTTTTTTTTCCTTTAGGGACAGTGAGTTTTAAAGACCTTCCAGAGGCTACTTGGTATGTCTTTCTTTAAACAAGATTTATTTTAAGACTCTTGTCTTTTGAATATAACATTCTTTGTGAAGCTTTCTAGAGGCATAAATTCTCTCTTTCTTATAAATGGAACTACATAATCTCATGGTTACCAATCCTTTCATCTAATTGCAAAACAACTACATTTTGCTTAAATGGGGGGGGGGGATTGAGTTCCCTAGCAGATGTATAGTTAAAAGAAAACCAGGAGACTTTTTGTTTTCTTTGTGAAGCAAATAACTGTGATTTAACAGGGCTTTTAAAAATGATCCACAAGACATCTTTCAGAAATTTAGACCTATCCCCCATAGCCTAAAACTTAAAGATTACATATGGGATTAAAAAGAAATCAATCAATTGATAGAGGAGAAGGGGAAGAAAGAAAAGTGGGGAGAAGGAGAAGAAAGAAAAAAGGAAGGGGAGAAATGGCTGTTAGTTATCTCATGATATCCAAATAAACATATAGAAACGATTATGGTATCTTCAGAAAGGGCACTGGATTTAGAATAAAAGGAACACAGATTAAAAAAAAAAAAAAAAAGGAACACAGATTTAGCCTTATCTTGGATACTCATCTGAGAGATATAACCTTTTTGAATTAGACAGATGTGAAAAATAGTCATAAAAGAGATTACCACTCTTTTTGTGGTTGTCTCACAATTAGGTTTATTACTATTTACAGAACTCAGGATTATTACAAGTTATAGAAGTACTGTAAATCATCAATGTATTTAATGTATACATTATTATTATTTACAAATCCCTATAAATCCAATCCCTAGAACATTTTTATAATTATTTCATCTAAAAGGAAATAGTCTAATAAACTGAGGAAAGCTCTTTGATCTTGATGGGCATTCAAATTTGATCAAAGATGAAATTCACTGGCCTGACACTTATCCTCAAGAAGGTCTTTCAGAATTTTTAATTTTAGTTGCCCCTGGGAACACCTGGTATTACAAAATTCTGAAGATACTGCTGCAAATTGCAGAAAATTCTCCAACTGCTACTCTGCCTTCCTTTTATATCTTTACATTAGCATCTACAAGACTTTCTGGTTATTGTATTTTTTTCCAACCGTGACCAAAATTCATTAAAAAAAAAAAGAAAAAAGACTTTCCACCAAAATACTCAGTGGTAACAAACTTTAAACTCCATTGTGTTACTGTTGTTCCTCCTAGGGAATTTGGACAGATCAGATTCTGACAAGAGAATCATCTCCCAGTAATTTAAGAAAGGCTTTATTCTATTTGAACTTAATGGGGAGCTAATGATTTTGACAAGAATAATCTTCTGTCTTGGATAGCCTAATAAGATTCTTTTCCTTTTAAAGTCAAGCTCCTGTGATTACAGATGTCATGCCTCCCACAACACTAGTTGTAAGTTTGTCTTTTCAAATGAAAAATGAAGTTTGAGGGCTTGATTGCCTTGTCATTTAACAGAATTATTACCATGAGAAACTTTTTATCCCACTAGTCAGGCTGCAACAAGAAAGCAATACATTTTTTATCTCAGAGTTCTCCATATTCTTTCCATTTCCACCGTATTCCTTCAAAAGAGAGCAACACCTTTGAAGAAATATTATGTAAATAAAATCATTTAAAAACGCAGAACCCAGAAAAATCAAGAGTCAAGGGCAAAAAGGAAGAAAGGGAACTACATCTTAGAAACAGTGATTGACCAGTCATTCATATTAAATATATTTCCAATCTCCCAGAATTGAGGAAAAAATTGACACACATAACCTTAAAAATGTTCTGGGCATAGAAGAGATATAACAGAGAAAACAAGGAAAATGAGAAACTAGGAAACTGTAATATATCCTCAGAAATCAGAGTCTGCCACACTATTCATTTGTAATTCATCAGGGTCCTAGGAAAACAAGAGTTCACAGTAAGTACTGGGCAGTTTGGTTTTAGGAATCGGCAGTGTTTGTGTTTGGCGAAGTGCAATAATGCCAAATTTTATTAAGCTATAAGCTGGAAAGGTGGTTCTACAAAAGGGAACCATAGAGTTTTTGGGGTTTTTTTTTTTTTTTTTTTTGATGTCATGTTCCATGATTCATTTTTTGCATATAACACCCGGCTCTCCATGCAATCTGTGCCCTCCTTAATACCCATCACCAGACTCATTGTAGAGATTAAAAAGAGATGCCAAATCTAGAGCCTGAGAAACCTTGCTGCCTACACTTGATAGTGACTTGGCAGGGGTGTAGTAAGTATTCAATGATACCTCTGGTTTTGAATGTTTGAATGAGGCTGCTGCACAAAGTATGGAGACATTGTATCTCCGGATCATTTCCTAGTCTCTAGATCTAAGAATTTTTCCTTTATTGCATGATTTCAATTTTTGCTAGCATCTTTCTATTAGACTACTAAGGCTACCATAACAAAATACCAGAGATTGGGTGGCTTAAACAACAGAAGTTTATTTCCTCAGAGTTCTGAAGGTTGGAAGACCAAGGTCAAGGTCTAGACTGGTTTATTTTAAGGCCTCCCTCCTTGCTTGCATTTGGCCTCTTCATCATTGTGTCCTCACATGTCCTTTTAAATGTGCATGCACATCCTTGGGGTCTTTTCCTTTTCTTATAAGGACATCAGTCATATTGGATTACACCCTCGCTTTATCACCTTCTTAATTGCCTCTTTAAAGGTGCTGTCTCTAAAAACAGTTTCATTAGGCCTTAAGGCTTTAACATAAGAGTTGGAGAGGGTAGAATGAGGGCCTGATTTAGTCCCTAACAGTCTCTTTTGAAGATGATCTTCCAAGTAGAATAGTATATTGGAAAGAGGATGTACATGAGTGTCAGAACAGTGTGAATTCTAGCTGGCCATTATTATTCTAGCTTGACCTTGGACAAGATAACTTAAGTCTTTCTCTGTAAAAATGGAGATATTAATAATTGCATAGCAGGTTTGTTATAAAGACTTGGAAAGACAAACTATGAAAAATAACCTAACACAATATTTAATAGTTGTAAAAATTTCTCCGTGATATTTATTTTTTAGGTGGTAAAATCTCAGCATTATCCTGAAGGCCAAGTGGCATTCTTTGTGGCATATATCTTGAACAGCTAAGACATTTTAATCAATCTGAGTGATCCTCATACTGTAGATACCTCAGGCTATCAAAAAGCACTCATAGTTAACCGCTGATATTTGCCAGGCTAAACCTGGATTTTCTAAACAGGATTTATTTTGATCAACTGGACTCATCCATTTTATTACTGAAACACTTGATAGACATTAATTAAATCAGCAATGTGTGAGGCTGTCCTGGGAATTTTATTAATGTAAAGATTCATAAATTAATTGCTTGCTCTCAATTAAGTTAGAAAAAATGTACTATGAACAGAAATATACACAAAGCAATAAGAAATTTTAAGCATTAGAGGTAAGAATCAGCATATTAGAATGAAGTAAAGAAGAATCATTTTTATATACATGATTTTGGGTTCATTTTCATAAAGAAATCAAATTTAAAATAACTTTATGGAGGTGTGTTTTTTTTCCTTCCTTTCTTCCTCCCTTTCTTTCTTTCTTTCTTTCTTTCTTTCTTTCTTTCTTTCTTTCTTTCTTTCTTTTTTTCTTTCTTTCTTTCTCTCTTTCTTCCTACAAATAGGAAATGGTAGAGAGAGACCAGAAAAGGAAGGAAGAATTCTTTGAAAAATTTTTTCACTTTGAATATGTAACAGAAGCCTTTATTCTCTCTCATGGCTCTTTCAGAAGATGCAGATATTGGCTCTTTCATCCAACATTCAAGAAATGGAGGTCATCATTAAGACTTGGAAGAGGCACAAAAAATGTTTGAGAAGTTCGGATATGGAAATAAGAATGCTACTTCCAAAGTTAGTTTAAGCAATCAAGAGGTCCTTTGAGGGACAAATCTTGTACTTGCCAAAATATTGTAAATCAGCTGTTAAATCTCATCCATTTTTATTTGTTGAGATTAGGGGACCACTTTTACAAATTATTTATTTAAAAATCTGCTGATAAAAGCTCCCTCGTTCAGACCTTATGAACTATAACTGGAGAAGGTGGTCATGTATTTTTATTTATTTAAAAACTGTATCACTGTAATAAATGGATATTCATTATAATCCCAGGGGGAGATCAGCTTTCAGTATTGCTGTAGCTTTTTTACGATGCAAAAACAGTTCAACAAAATTAAAGTTTTAGGTTTCTTTCTGCTTAATAAGACAAGGCTTCATATTGAAATAGATGAAAAACTTCCTTTATGCCTTTCCCTAGATCAAATGATACTGACATATATTTCAACAGAGTGCCCTTAATTTTAACATCTATGGGCCATATTGTGTACTTTAGTAGAGCAAACTGACAATTTTATAATATAATAAACAAATATAATAAATAAACATGGCTATTCTTGAGACTAAAAGCCTATATTGTTTTTCATGAACCTAAAGTATCTTTATTCTTCAACTACCAACATTGTCAAATCAGGCACATTATGTAGTCTCCAAAAAGTAGTTTTGTTCTCTATTCTTGTATAAAAGTACTCTCAGGACATTTTCAATTGCCATCTGTAATTTTAAATTATTTCAGGTCATGGGAGGCAAATCTGAATAAACTGAAATTTTCCAGGGGAGAGAGAGAGAAAGAGAGAGAGAGAGAGTGTGTGTGTGTGTGTGTCTTCATACAATGTACCAGATACACTGAAGTAGAGAGGAGGTTTGTACATTTAGGTTTATACATTTAGTTTCATATGTTTAGAAAGTGCATGTACAGCTGTAATGTCAGACTGGGATTCCGCATGGAAACTGCTCAGTAAGCAAAATAAAACTCTTACAAATTAATTTGACCTTGAATAAGGAACCACATTTTTATCAATCAACTGTAACCAACATTGACTTTGGGGATTAACCAAACTGTTGCATGCATATTCAGGTAGATGAAACAGTTGTCAAATGTAGTCTTCTTGATCCATAGTCTGTCACTGTATATCAAATTGGAACCTGCAGTGCTTTTCTTGTTTCAATTTTATATAGAAACATGTAAGACATGAGTCAAATCTGTCTTGCTGGGTTATAAGAAAAGGAGAAGAAAAATTGGAATGCAAAGTCTCAATAATATTATAGGTTAGAAAACCTAATTCCTAAACCACTGGATTTTTAACTTTAATGTGACATAATATTTCCTGATCCTATGATATTGTGATCTATAGCAGTGGTTTTCAAACTTTAATGAGCATACATATTACCTGTGAATTTTGTGACAAGACAGATTTTGATTCCATAGGTCTGGAATGCGGTCTGAAATTCTGTTTTATTAATAAGTTTTCAGATGATGCCAATGCTTCTAGACTATGAACCATAACTTGAATGGTAAACTTCTTCAGCAAAACTTTATACAATTCATTATGAGATTTTTTTTTAAAGATTTTATTTGTTTGACAGAGAGAGAGAAAGATCACAAGCAGACAGAGAGACAGGCAGAAAGAGAAGGGGAAGCAGGATCCCCACTGAGCAGAGAGCCCCATGCAGGGCTCAATCCCAGGATCCTGAGATCACGACCTGAGCCAAAGGCAGTGGCTTAACTCGCTGAGCCACTCAGGTGCCCCATCATAATGAGATTTTAACCCAGCGAACCACCCAGGCTCCCTCATCATGAGATTTTATAACCATCTTCTTAGTAAACGAAATGAGGTCCCCCTAAGTAGCCATAATTGTGCCTGCCTATTCATTTTAATTTAGTTTGGTAATAACTATTCCAGTCTTTTGACTTCATTGTGATCACTCTTACAAGTGGATGTTTAGTTCTAGAATCACTTTTCTTCATGACTGTATAGAAAAACAAAATAAAATGTAGAATTACAGATTTTTACAGATGACAAAACAAAACAAAGCAACAAAACAAAACAAAAATCCAAACTATTAGAGACTCTTTTTGATTAAAACTTGAAATTCTCCATTCTCAATATTGTGGAATGTAGGAAAGGGAAAAAATAAAAGTGTTATTGAAAATCAATGACGGTACCTACTGTGGGTTGACACTCCTACCTCATTTAGGCTCTCTTGCTCCTTGAAGTCAGTGCAGGCAATGGTCAGTGGTGTATCCGACCTACAGAAACCTGCAGTGTGGATCTGGCCAGGCAGCTGTATGTTGGCAGTTTATTAAGATGCTTTAAGGAGAGATGTCACCAAGTAACTGGCTGTTCAGTATTTTTACTTTCAACTGTGAAAGTTATGATGTAGTTCTTCATTCTCTTGACCTTCTACTTACAGGGCTTGCTGTTTCAACTAAAATTAAAGAGAAGGTACACAACTCTATCTACATCTGCTCCTCCATTGTTTATTGTTAAATGATTCAATGGAATGATATATGAGACCTTTATTTCACACAGATAAGGAATAACAAGGGTCTTTTCCACTGTTTTTCTAAGGATTTAGAGTGAGAACTGTGTTTAAGAACACTCAAAAAGAACTTCCTTTCATGAGGGTTTATGAGACAAAATGTTTTTGTTAGAGAGTTCCCTATTTCTTTACTTAGAACACCATTCTTTGGTGAAAACTCTGTTAATGCATTAAACAAATCTTTATTAAACTGCAAAGTATGTGGTATAAAAAAAATATTGCATGGCAGGTCAGTGTTAGGATAAAGAACATATAAGGCAGTCCCAATGCTGTGGACTTCAATATCCTTAGTTGAAACCTTTGTAGAGTCAGTCCTCATCTAGTCACCCAAATCATTTCAGCACTACTTAGCTGTGTAAGGAAGTATTGAATAAATTCATTGGTCATAAAATTAAAAAGTCCAGAAATCAGGTACAGCTTTATTCAAGGAGTGAAAAATTGTCCTCAGAGCTCAGTCTCTCTATTTCATAGTTCTGACTTTGCTGTACTGTTTAGTTTTACTCCATAAAAGATTTTTCTACAGCTAAGTGTTTAGATTGTCTTAATAGAGAATATAAGCTACTCTTTAACAATACCAAAAACAGTTAATTGTTTCTCTTTGATTATATGCACCACACATGCCTATCTCTGAACCAGCATCTCTGGCCGCTGGAAATAGAATGCTCTGATTGGCCAAAACTAATCTATGTGTCCACCCGTTGGAGCCAGAAGTGAAGTTAAATCTCCAAGAAGTAGGTAAATTGAGACTTGTGACAGCCATGAAAGTGGACCACACAGACTTCTTAATGAGGGGATCATAACTGCCTGACAACCCCAGAAATTACCCCTTTGGATCCACCTACTACCGTATTTATGCTGTGGCCATGCTTCACGTGTGCTGATCCTAGACATTTACCGACACCCTGGAGGAGCAGAGGACCAGTGTGGTCCCATTTCTGGGACACAGGGGACTCTTTCAATGGATGACATTGGCTCAAAGACCCCCACTGGCTTAGCTTAACCTTTCTTGAAATGATGCCACAATCTGAAACACCTCCTCTTCCATTCCTTTCTCTTTCACTCTCTCTTTCACCTCAGGCGTCAGAAGTCATGGCAGTCTGAAAGTTCACATTGATTTTTGGTACCCTCCCCTCTTATAAATCAATTGAGTGTTTAATATTGTCTTAGTGTCGCCTTCTTAGAGAACTTAAAGTAATGTAGAGTAGAGGAGTGATCATTTAGTTTAAAAAAATTGGGTTCTTTGAGCAAGAACTCAGGAGACAAAAATAAATATGAACTTGGGAGTATCTATAAGATAACCTCTTGTGCTTTAAGTAACTGTTACAGAAGTAATATGTGTTCTTACAAATTTCCTCTATATACTGAAAAGTTTTTGCTTGTGTTAGGTCTCCTTAAGATTAGGATTATATGTCTTTGTTTCCCTGTAAACCTTTTTGCAACCACCACAATAATAAGGTACAATATACATGCTCATGGAAAAGGCCTTCATATATCTGGAAAATACTGTGGATTGATAAATCACTAAATAGCCCTCATTTTTTCAAAATACCTATGATGAAACATCCGTTTCAGGTTAGAAGGTTATCTTGGCAAGTATTTTATTTAGATCTCTCTCACTGCTCATACCTGGGATTTTTCTGTTAGTTTTGAATTATTATAAGAAGTGTGAAAAGAAAGAATTCTGGAATATAAAAATAAAATTAAAAACCTAATCTTTTTATAGCTCTAAACGATGTTGATAAATGAACAGTAACTTTTTCTCCATTGGACTTGTATGTCTCAGAGAATATGAAAATAAATTCTAAAAACTTCTATTTTAAATTTTGTAGTTTACAAAGCAAACTAACCTCCATTATCTAAACATATGGCAGGAAAAACAGCTAGTATATTTTATGAGAAAGAGTAGTATGTGCTATGGTGAGAAAAAAATAGTAAATAAGAGAGAGAGAAGAAAGACTTGTTCAAAGCCACATAACTGGTCCTAGCAATATATTCTTCTGGTTTCTAGTCTTGTAAAGGAAATTGTCTCACCTCCTCTCTATAGAGTATTTCATAGGCTTACAGGAGGCATTGCTCTCTTTTGTGGAAATCCCATTGTCAACAATAGCATTGATTACTGCAGCTTGGAAAGTTTCTCTTTTATTTTTTTTAACTTTTTTTTTTTTAAGATTTTACTTATTTGACAGAGAGAGACACAGTGAGAGAGGGAATACAAGCAGGGGGAGTAGGAGAGGGAAAAGCAGGCTTTCTACTAAGCAGGGAGCTAGATGTGCAGCTCAATCCCAGAATCCTGGGATCATGACCTCAGTCTAAGGCAGATGCTTAACGACCGAGACTCCCAGGCATGCCTGAAACTTGGTAAGTTTTCAATTAATCTTATTATTAGAAAATAATAACTTTTTTTACACCATAAATCATATTCCTTAGAAGTTATCTACTTTTGAACCCCGAGCCTGAATTTTATCAGTTGAGGGCAAGACAGGACAGACATGTTTTTCTTTAAACAAAACAATAAGCTTTATGAGTGGGCAAAATATCTTTTCAAATACAGCATAGTACAGCAATACCATGGTAGAGGTGTGCTTCCTCATAGTATAACAAATGTTAAATAAAGAGAAGCAAAAAAATAAAAAATCTATTTCCATGGCCTAGGGATATTTTGGGGAAAATAGAAAAGAAAGAGAAATATCAGAACCTGAGCCCTAGATTTCACCAACTCCTCCCTACGTATGCAAATTGTTTAAGGGATACCCTGAAGGCAAAGAAAACACTACACCCATCTCTTTTTGGAAAAGGCAGGTAGAAAGGTGAATTTTTTATTTGAGTGTTTAAGCAGTTTATTCTATTTTTTTAAATTGAGGCATAATTGTCATACAATATTATATTAGTTTCAGATGTATAACACAGTATTTTGATATTTTAATTTAAGCATTTTAAATGATCATAAATTTAAAAAAAATAAATGATCATAAATTTTTAAAAAGTTAAAAAGAAACTGTTGCAGAAAGTACAGAATTGTTTGTCTGTTTGTTTATTTATTTATTTGTTTATTGAAGATTTTATTTATTTGACAGAGAGAGATCACAAGTAGGCAGAGAGGCAGACAGAGAGAGAGAGGAGGAAGCAGGCTCCCTGCCAAGCAGATAGCCGGATGCAGGACTCGATCTCAGGACCCTGAGATCATGACCTGAGCAGAAGGCAGAGGCTTAACCCACTGAGCCACCCAGGTGCCCCGTTTATTTATTTATTTTTAAATTCAATTTGCCAACATATAGTACATCATTAGTTTTTGATGTAGTGCTCAATCATGTAATAGTTGTGAAAGGATGATTCTTGAACCAATACGGACCATCCCTTTATAAGATATAAGAATATCCCTCTTTGGTATGAGGCTGAGTTAAAAGATGGCACACTTCCCAATGTCTTAAATATCATCTTGTTAAAGAGCATATATGCAACTGATGAATTATTAAACACTACATCTGAAACTAATGATGTCTATATGTTGGGCAATTAAATTTAAATAAAAAATAAAGAGCATAAGAGAAGAGGTCGAAATCAAAGATGCTAAGCATTTTTACCAAAGATGTGACTTAATTTAAAATGTCTCCTCTATACCACAATTCCACATCTTTCCTTCTCATGCTGTCATTCCGAGAGTCACAAATATAGATTTGCAGATGTCTTGAATTTAATTTCAAATATTCAAAACCTATGGCACCTCCTCTTCCAAGTTACTGATATTGCAAAATAGTACATCTGGTAAAACATGTGTTGTAGGGTCTCAATATTCTACATTACAATCCTAGCTTTATTAGTTGATTTTTTAGCCTGAGAAAATTTTCATGTATGTTTATTCCTTGTCAAACAAAGATAATACCTTCCTTAGCAGGTTATAAAGAAGATTAAATAAGATAATACAAATAAAATGCTTAGCACAGTGTGTGATATTCTGGAGATTACAGTAACAACAATTACAACAACAACAACAATGATATTTTGTTTTAGATTATTATTAAAATTGCTGCTGCTGCTACAACTACTGCTAATATCCCTTTTGGCAAAGTTATTTCTTCCTGAGATAGGCAAACTATCTGGGACAAACACGAACCCTTGACACAGATGAAAACTCTGACGTGTTCTCTTGTTTATCTTTTTTCCACTTTAAAACTTAACATTCTATATAGTTCCACAATGCCTTCAATCTCACCCATGAAAGGAAAAAAAAAAAAAAAGCAATAGAAAAATCCAATATAAATCTCCTGACGTATTTCTCAAATCCAAAAGCCAAGTATAAAATAAATCTTTCTTTATTTTTAATGATCCAATGAAACCAACGAGCTATTTTAAAGAAAAATGGAAAACTTGCAAACATTATCTTTAAATTTAAAACACAACTCCTGTGCTGTAAAGAGCTTAATTTTTTTTTTCTATCCTTTCATGTTTTTGTTTCCTAAACCCTTGTATTCTAACTTAAGGCATGATGGGTCTTCTCAAAGATTCCTGCTCTCTCTGAATGCAAGAAATCCTGAAAGCCTTGTCAAAATGCCTTCTACCACTGAATTCACAGGTCATTTATGTAGACTGAAGAGGTCTTTTACCACTCTCAATAAACATCTAGACTCCTAGATGTTAACCCCAACTTGGCTAAACCTCCAGACCTCTTAACATTTCACTCATCAGTAATTTTCTGGTCCAGTGGAGCATTACTTAACTTCTTCCCAACCCTTCTACAAACCCAGAGTCCGGATGAGACAGGAAAAACAGATGCCAAGGCAACACAAGGCAAAAGTAAATAAATAAAAATAAAAGCACAATCTCCCTCAAACAATAACATAAACAGAAATAGCAACCAAGTAATAATAATCACAAAATAAATATGTAAAATAAACATTTCTGTCTTTAAATACCAAAATATAAGGAAAAAGAAAAAAAAAAGAACCTTATCCAAGTGTACTCAGTGTGCTCATGCAGACACTTACTGGTCTTCTCCCTCTACTCCTCCTCTTCCTCCTTTACTTTGTCCTCCTTCCTCTCCCTCTCCTTCCCCTTCCTCCTCCTCCTCCCCCCCTTCTCTTTCTCTGCCTCCTCCTCCTCCTCCTTCTTCTTCTGTTCTTCTTCTCCTTCTCCTTCTCCTCCTTCTTTTTATTCTTCTTTCCCTTCTTATTTGCTTCCTCTTTGTGTGTGTGTGTGCTTTTGTGTGGGGGGGTGGTTGTTATGGTAAATACTTTTTGCTTCTTTCATGTTATTTCAGACACTCCTCAAATAACTGTCTCCTTTCGATTTCTCTTACATATCTCAATTTGTAAAATAATTTTTAGCAAGAGATCTAAAAATGAAAATATATATACTTTAGATTAAGAAGTTGGGGAGGGAAAAAGGCTTCCTTTGGATATTATTTGCGCTTCTCATTTAATTTTCACAAAGTCTCTATGCATTTGCTATTGTTCAATCTTTGTAGTAAATTCTACTAAATTACTGATTCAAAACAAAAGCGTGAAGCCTGTTTTTGTGGACATTTTTCTTATATTTAAAAGTCTAAATAATAAAGAAAGATAATGTCAATAACCAATAAGACAAATACCTGTTTGTTTATATAGAAAGAAATTACTAAGTGCTTACTGATAATCCAAAAACCTTGGCAAATATAAAAATAGCACAGTAAGTTTCCTTTCATTTAAAAATTTCACACATACAGTTCCAGAATAAGATCTTTTATTCAGCATGGTGTTTTGCCCTTCCCCAGTGAACAATCTATTGTAAAGACAAAGACCTCCATTCAAAATGGGGAATAGGAAACTGAATTATAAAGAACTCTTCTTACAAATAGAATATTTGTAACCTTGCAGCTCCATAGAAAATGCTCTAAAAATACCAATCATGCCAGTAAATTCACAGATCGAATATTAAAGGTCTCTTTCGCCTGCAAATGAGGTTATAGAGGCAACGCCATTATTTCAGGGTTAATACCACAATTTGATGAGATAGGTTTCCAAATTCTATACGACAAGAAGCCTTAATAGACACTGGCTTTATACAGATACCATTTGGAAAACAAACCAGCATTCATGGGTATCTATTTTTCTTGCGTTCTAGGATAATAAAGAGCTGCAGAAAAGCAAAATTATTTTTGTTTATTAAGTGTCCCTTCAAGGGTTAAATCTGTGTTTTAACAATTTTTGCTGGAAATCTTTTACAGTGTACTATATATTTCCATGATTTCCCAAACAGAGCAATTATTCAACATTTACCTCTTGAGAAATTAAGAGCTATAGACTTTACTGAATAGCATAGTTCTATGTTTGCTGTCCCGATATTCTGGATTTCTGGTTGATTGTCTTTAATGGATCTTTGTCCTTTTTACAGTAATTTCCCTCTGATTTAGGCAAAAAGGGAAATGAACTAAATTTTTTAGAATTTTGTGATTAAAAGCAAAAAAGGAATAGTTTTCTTATAATGGGGGGAAATGACATAAACTAGAATGTCAAGAGAAGGCTTCATGGAAGCAATTGGGATTGAGTTGCCCTCTGAGGGTCTGTATAGGTGCAGAGGTCAAAGTCTATGTGAAGGCTGGTGTGAGAAAGCAGCAAGGCTGAACGATGATTACGGAAAGGCCAGTCTTACTGGATTGATAGTGTATGACGCTAACAAGTGAGCTACAGATCTATAACACCTTATCCAAAATTTCAAAATCTGAAAACTCCGAAACCAAGACTTATTTGTTCTTTATTAACCCAGTATAAATAATCCTATTAAGAGGTTTAGGAAATACATAAAAACAAAGGCAATGAACATTAACCTCATGACAGAGCATGATGCTTTACATAAGGGCTTTCTATTCACAAAAACAAAACAAACATCAATCAGGTTGTCATCTGCGGCATGGCATTGGGAGTATGAACCAAGTAGGATATGATGTTTATTGTTAAGAATATCCAGTATGACATAAAGTAGTGTGTTTGTTTGTTTGTTTGTTTTAGTCCAAACAGTTTAAGTACTTTGGTAAATGTATTTTCAGAACGCATCTAGATCAATGAGAGGAAAGACTTCCAAAGTCAAAGCAATGCCTGAGCTGAGTTTTTAAGTTGATAGGTAGGAGTTACCTAGATGAAGGAAAAGACTTTCTAAGCTAAAAGATCACTATGAGCAGAGTCACAGGAAAGCTTGGGGCATGGAAAAGCAGGATATGCTTAGAAAAGTGGAAGTAGCTAGGATGGCTGGAATGAAGAGTTTGTGAAAGGGGAAGTTACAAAATATGGTGTGTATTTTTGCAAGGAAGTAGAAATGCAGTAGCCAGGTCAGGTACACCAGAAGTTTGCAACCACTAAAGATTTAGTCCCCAGCAAACATATGACAATGTCAAGACACATATTTCAGTTGTCACAATGGGCAGGGTGTGCAACTGCATCTACTGAAGACGAGAGATGCTGCTAAACTTTGCATAACATCTAAGACCGTTCCCATCCCTCGACTTCTATACCCCTCTTCCAAAATGATCTAGCCCAAAATGTCAATAGTGCCAATGTTGAAGAAATCCTAGTTTGTGATAAACCAGAAAGTTCGAGCTTTATCTGCAAAGCTCTGGTAAGTCATAGAAGGGTTTTAGGCTCTGTAATAACATAAGATTTTCATTTATATGCATCAAACTGGTAGTTGTGCCAGGGCTGGATCAGAAAAGTCAGGGGAAATGCCAGAGTAGGAGGGCCTGCATTTAACCTAATGCATCAATACAGTGGACAAATAATGGTGGCAACAAAGGAGAGAAAAAAGGAAGGAACTAACAATGAAAGAGGACTGTGAATGGGTCTGAAATGAAAGACAATAGTATGGTTCTCAAAGTTCCAGGTTGAATAACTGGAGTAAAAGTAATGCTACTCAAGCAGGCAACAAAGAAAGGAGAGCAGTGTTAGAGAACAAAGATGATGAGTCTGGTTTTAGGCTCCTTAAACTGAAATACCTGAAGACATGGAGTTTACCACCAAGTAGTGAGTACATGACTTTGAGCAAAGTAAAATGCAAGGAACAGCTCCATACAGTCAGGAAATCACAAGAACATTCTCAGTGTAGTAGTGCTATTGGCAATGGCTACAGGAGTAGACAGATGGGTGGGAGTTGTGAAAACTGCAGGGCACGGAGGAGTAAATAGGGGTAAATTAGAAATTACTTTATAAAACTGTACTCTGTATAGGTAAACAAACTGAAGCTCAGCAAGCCTTAATAAACTTCAAAAATTGCAGAAGTAGTTTCAAACCCACATTATTCCTCAGAAAACAAATTTTCTCTTTACTGCACAGTGATATCTCTGTTCCACCTGGAAATTATATATATATATATATATATATATATATATATATATATATACCCTTTACTGGTGTCTAAGAGGGAGGAATATGAGATAATTGATCATAGATCACAACATTGATTAGATCGTGTTTACTAGTGGCCATGATCAATAAATATTTTATTTTATTTATTAAAGATTTTATTTATTCATTTGTCATAGAGAGAGCACAAACAGGGGGCACAGCAGGCAGAGCAAGCAGAGGGAGAAGCAGGCACTCCGCTGAGCAGAGATCCCGATGTGGGACTAGATCCCAGGATATTGGTATCAAGACTTGAGCTGAAGGCAGGTGCTTAACCGACTGAGCCATCCAGGTGTCTGTTACTAGAGGTTGTGATCAATAAACATTTTAAATATTTTTTCCTCTTCTCTTTCATATAGCTAGGTGGATAAATTTCTTAAGCTATACTTTGGAATCATGCTAATCATCTAATTTGTTTCCAATCACCATCATCATCATCATCACCATCATCATCATCATCACCATCATCATCATCATCAGCCCCTCTTCCCCTCCTCTCTCTTACCTCCCTCCCTCCCTATCTTTCAGTATATAGGTATAATGTATATGTATTTATATATATTTATGTACATACATGTATACACATAAACATACAACATTAATGTGCGTAGACAGGCAACCAAATGTAGTAATTAAGAACACTGGCTCTGTGATTTTAACTTTCTCAGCTGTGTGATCTTTGATAGAATACTTAATCTTTTCTACCACACTTTTATCATCTGCAAAATATAAAATAATGGGACTTACCTTAATGAGTTGCAATTATTAAATGAGACTATATCCATAAAACACTTAGAACTGTAATCATCATCTAGTAAACTACACAAGAACTACTAACTACTTTGTGCTTTCTTCTCTTTTTTCACTTCATTTTCTCCCTACTGCAATACTGCCCTCACCCCCTCCATAGGATCACATAGGTATAGTTTTGCTTTCAGCTTGTTCTAACATGCAGCACATCCAGAATTTCATTCCGGGGCAGTGGCAGGTTCCAAATAAAACTAAAGGTTTAAGTCCTCTAATCTGATTTGTAAGAGAGCTCTACATTAGGATAGCCGTCTCTAGTAAAGCTAATAATAAAGTTGTCTTCATATCTCATTCGATTACTGTTCTGTGAGTTGCTTTCTTCACAGACTTTACAGAGAGTGAATAGAAGGGTAAGATGTTAATCCTTTTTCTATGACCATAACATCATGAACAGTAGGCTCAGGCAAATCCTTGTGATTCAAGTGGAGATTTTTAGCTTGGGGTAATCTAATTTGAAGCATCTGAGAAAGCAGGAGGTGATCATAAGTACACTTTTGAACAAAAAAAAGCAGTGAGTTGACCTCTGGAAATCCTGGATTCTTCTACTTTTTCAGTTACCAATAAACTGGGGACTTTAAATGTTTACCTTTAGGAATCTAGCCTCCTTAACAGCAATAAAAAATTGCCATGTTAATAGTCTCTGAAATCTCCTTCAACTTTATTAACTGTGCCATAGGGATATAGTTTTAAAACCGGTGGTTCTGTGGTAGTTATGAAATGTTCATATGTATTCAGTTTGAGGTTTAAGAAGAAGATACCAGAAGTCTGAGCTCCAGATAAATGAGGTATTATTAATCCAGATTTAGAAGGATCAAATATCCACATACATGGTAACTCTGAGTGCTCTTGCTTGTTTAAGATACAAAGTGTTTTATTACACAGGAAGACATCCTACTGAGTCAGCGCCTATACTGACAAAATATGTTACACGGAAAAACAGACAAGATTCTGAATTTGTATATACGTACCATATGCTCGATGCATTTATTTTCTGATATAGTGTCACACCTGCATTATGCTGAACATTTCCTTTAGATTCACTATTACAGATAAGAAATCTAAGTGAGGATGTCCTGTATTTCAGATAGAGAGCAAAAGGAGTACCATGAACTCCTAAATGCAGGGGTTTTGTATTATTCTGTTATGAAAACATCCATAGAATATTTAAAGATTAAACAGTGATTGCACCAAAACTTCACAGACAGCATTATAAATAACCAATATGCCTTCACACTGATGATAAAATCAACCCTGTCAACAAAGCTGTGTGTCCCGATTTACTTTTTGGGGGGGGGTGTAAATTGGACACAGGGTTTATACAGCTTTCAGTTTGACATAAAAACCAGTCACCATAGTCACCACAGAAGACAATATAAAACAAAACAGAATAAAAGTCTGACAATCATAACCTCACACTACAACAACTCTTATTCACCAATATTGGGTTGTCAAAGCATTCTATATGTGTTTCATATGAAAAATTTATACTCTGACTTGAATATAACTTAAAGCAATTCAAGAAATTCAACATCCACTTTCAGAATAGGCACATTATATGGTAAAGTTTCAAAACTGTGGAACTGATTTATTAATACATAATAAAACCAGAGCAGTATCTTGTTCTTTTCTTAACTCCAGGGAATATATTTTTTAAAAAAACCCAAAGTCCTTGCCCGGTGTGTTTGTAAAGTAATGTCATTGTAAAATTCAAGTTTCTTCCACAAGGATCTGAGAATATAAGCCCTTTTCCAGGCAAATCCTAGTAGTTCTATAGGTTACTTATACATAAGGATATTATGAAATTCTTCTTTTTTGCTAATAATCTTTTAAACCAAATGAGACCCTATATCTAAATTTAGCATTCTACATAACTATATTTATTTGTGGGTAGGAGCAGTCTTTGATTTGGTTTTTGTTTAAGAGGCTTGTTGGCATGAGGTTTAACATACATCACCCCTTTCATCTAACATTTCTTTTCCTATCTCTTGCCGGACCCTCACCACTGCCAAATGGTCAAGCAGTTTCTAATTAGCATCATGAGAGTAACTGCTAATTTGGCTCACCATGCTTCTGTAGCTTGGGCTGTTAAGGAGACAGTGGGCTCAACTAAATATAGACAAATTATTAGTCATAGAAGAGAAGGCTACAGTAGTTTTTGTTCAACTCTTCTTTCCCCTCAAGCCTTACAAGAGGTGTTGTAGACAATAGTCTTGATAGATATTGCACTCCCAAGTGTCTATGTCACAAATGAAGAAATGAGTTCAGGAGACTCCGAATTCATATGGAAACTGTAAGCAAAATCTGACCATTTTCTCTGGAGAGCAATATTGTCTTTATTACCCAGGAGTGTAAGCAGATCTTCTCTGGGAAGGAAAGGGAGACAGCTTTATCTTTACTATTTGGTCATGTCTTTGAAGGGAAACATTTTCTATATTTAATACACAAGAATGCAGATAAATCTGAGCATACCTGTTAATACCTAGATGGGAAGAAATGTGCAAGGTTAAGGGAGAATTGTTTCCAAACCTGTACTCTCCTCTTTAATCTTTGTTGGATGACTATTGTTCTATCCAAAGTCCCCTACTTGAAGCTCTCTAGACCCATTACAAATCTACATCGTGATTTCACGTCTTTTTCTGCTGACAAACTCTCATCCACACTTTAAAACTCATTTCAGAGGTTATCCAGCTCTGGTGAAGCAGACAAGCTTCCTAGACAAGCTACTAGACAAGCCACTCAGATTTACTAGTTTCACTTCTATATGTTTTTATATCCTGTCCATGTGCCTATGTTGACAAGTACAGAAATCCACAATTGTTGATTTTTCCTCCGTGAAATGAGCCTATTATCACCAAGCTTATCATGAAATACATTCCATAAAATTTGGATATAGTGTCATACCTAGATTCCCATTTCTCTTTCCTTGATGATGTTTACTCAGTGACCAATTTTATTATGAACTTCTTCAGCAATGTGCTTCAATCATCTCTCTTGTATCTAAGGAGAAGGAGAAAGTATGGAATTGTATTCTACATCAGGCCCTTGACTATTTTTTTTCATGAATTATTGTGGAAAAGTCCATTGTCTAGTTTTCAGCTAAAGCCTATGTTCTGAAAATGATTAAGAGAATGTTCTTACTGTCTGTGATCTTTCTGTTCAGACCAGTTCTTTCCTATTGAAAATGAATGGGTCAAATACACTACCAACATTGACCAGCATTTTTTAGATAGGTCACAGTGGTGGTTTATTTTTTGTTGTTGTTCTGATTTTTTTTTTCCTTTTTGATATGTTGGGAAATATACTGCAGAGTGTTGCAGCTATTTCCTGTTGTCCTTGAAAGTCTTTTTGTATTCCACACTGTCTTTTAACACTGAAAAAAAAAAGATTGCTTCTCAGGGTACAGTAACCACCAAAGCATGGTAAAAATCACAGATCGACTTCAGACTCCTTACTGCATTTCTTTTCATTTATTAGTAGGCAACCCATTTTGATTTTTATATTGCTTAGTAGAATTATTATTTTTTAGCTCTTAAGATCTGGGGTTTCCCATGATCTTTACTTTTCTCTCTTTTCTAAATTTTTTTAAATGTTTGTATCTTCAAAGTTAAACAAAGGACTGCAAATACAACACTTTACTTTGAAAAAACAAACAAACAAATAAACAACACTTGACTTGGTTTCTGGTTTATAATGGTAGAATCATAATAAAGACTAATTGTCATAAGTATAAGAATTTATCCTTGAAGACATAAACACTTCCAAATGTACAAATGATTTTAAGTCCAGTATTTTGTACAAGTGGCATCCAACTTCAGAATTATGGTTGTTATTTAGCAGGAGATAAATGTCATGTCACTAAATTAGAATTATTTCATCCTTCCCACTTGGTGGATTAGGATATTTCTAATCCGATGATAGAATCACTCACTTCATATAGGCAAATCAAGATTATGATCCCATGATTTAATATATATGTGCTCTCTATTTTCTTCTTTATTTGGAAGAACATAAGTGCTGCTCTCAGCAGCCAATAGTACAACTTCCATTATGTCTTCTTATCATAGTTTTCAAATATTCACAAACCGAAATTATAAATAATTGAAAGCCATATTGTCTAAGTCTTAATAACAATAAAAATAGTACCTCATATTAATAAAATTTTCTACAATTTAAAAACTACTTTACCTTTTTTCTCACACTTAGGCTTGACAGGGCCTACACTGGTGGGCATGACCATCTCCATTTAAAAGACTTAAAAGATCTTAAAAAATAAAAAGACTAAAAGACTTAAAAGGTGAAGCTAAGAAGGTGAATTGAAAAGTTCCTATAAATATAACACATTAAAACCAAGTAATCAATCTACATTCTCTGATTCGAAAGTTAACATTTATTTTATCAGCTGCCTTCCTATATATGATTTTCTTTGGTTATTTTCTATCATTTAAAAGAATAACTTTTCATCTCTTGTCTATGCAAGTTTTCTCAAAGCATTCAAATCTAATTTGTACTACAGAACTGCTTAAAGGAACACCAGGGTGTACAAAATTGTATGTGTGCATATGTAAGCAAAATGATATTCCTGATGTCCTATTTCCCTTGGCCTCCCCCAAAACTGGGGTCCTAAGGAGGATTTTATTATTACAGTGGTCTGTTGCTAAATAAAAAATTGGAAAAACTCTAGTTAAATAACTTAACTCATATCTGTCTCTAGGCTTCCTCTTTTAACATCTTACAAAAGGAATTAATATACATAATTACCCAACTTCCCAGATAAAATGGTTTTCATACATAACTTTTTTTTATTACAAGAAGAAATGAAATCTACCAAGATTATTTGTTAAGGAGGTTGAACTGGTTAAAAATCTGTGTCCTCATGAAATATTTGATACCATTCTAGCATATTTTATATTGTCTTCCATTACCTGATTTTGACTAAGGCACTTAATATGACACTTTACTAGGCTCTAGAAGAAAATCATTAATTTCTTCATTCAAAGTTATTTATTCTGTATCTTTGTTTTTAACATAGCAGTAAAATAGGTTCTACAGCTTCAAAGAAGAGTTAAAAACCAGTTTCTACTATCAAAAAAATCTGCAATGAGATAGAGTAGACAGAAACAAAGCATACGCATAGTTTAAGATGATGCACAGCTATGCCAAGATGAGACAGAGGCCAGAAGAAGGAACAATGCCTTTATTTGGGAAGAGATTCTATTTAATTTGCAGAGAAGTTTACCAAGGATGAAAGGAGTAGACATTCTAGACAAAGGCAACATTACAGGCAAAGATAAGAGCCATGAGAAATCATAGGAATTTAAAGAAGAGATCACTATCTTAGCATGATCGATGTTTATGACTGGTGAGAAAAGCTGAAATAAGGTGTGGCGGTTTGTGGTGAGACTATCAAGGACCTTGTCTGCTATGCAAACGTATTTGGGACATATCATTCCAGCACTAAAGTATTTTAAGCAAGGTTAACATAAGCACAGTCTGATATAAGATATAAAATCCATATTCTCAGGATCTTAAAATCCACTTAGGATGTAAACACATAAAAAGAAATTGATAATATAAGTTAGATTTTGAATACTTTGAAATACTTGTATAGACAAGAGATATTACATGACCTCAGAGGAAGAGGAAGTCAATATGGGCCAAAAGAACAGTGTGGAATTTCTACTGAACATTTCAGGAAGGGAAGGACACAAAGAGATCGAAAAAGGAGAGAGATATATGTAAGTGCGTGTATATGCTTGTGTGCATCAAATAAAATGTATACATATATAGATTTAGGTAAAAATGGTGTTGGCAACTATACAAAGTTGTTAATTCAATTGCTACTGCTCCTCTTTCATATGATAGGGTTACAACTTCGTGTTCAGTCGTCTAAGTCAGAAGCGTGGAGGTCATCCTAAATCCCTTCCTTTTCCTATTCTCTTTCATGAACCTCATAACTAACTGTATCTTGCAATTTTTGCCTAAAAATTTCTCAAATGTATCACTACTTAAACTGTTATAGCTTTAGATTTTTTCTTACTTTTGTTTTTTAAATTACCATAAAAAAATTATTTTTGCTGTACAGTTCTATGAATTTTAATACATGTGTAGATTCATGTAACCACCACTAAATCAAGAATAGTTGCATCATTCCAAACAATTATTTTGTGTTATCTCTTGAAAGTCATACTTTCTCCCTATCCCTAGTCACTGGCAATCAGTGGTGTGATCTCCTTCACTATAACTTTGTGAAAGTGTCATAGAAAAAGGAATCATGTAATATGTGACCTTTTGATAGTGACCTTTATGACTCAGCAAAATGCCTTATGCTATAATATTCTAAATTATGTGTATCAATAGTTTATAACATTTAATTACTAAGTAGAATTTAATTAAATGGACTTGCCAAAATTCATTTATCCATTGAAAGGCATTTGATCTATTTCCAGTTTATGACAGTTACGCCTGGGAGGCTCAGTTGGTTAAGCGACTGCCTTCAGCTCAGGTCATGATCTTGGTGTCCCGGGATTGGGATCGAGTCCCCCAGTCGGGCTCCCTGCTTGGCAGGGAGTCTGGTTTTCCCTTTGACCCTCCCTCTTCTCTCTCCCTCTCATTCTCTTTCTCTCAAATAAATAAATAAAATCTTTTAAAAAATCTTAAAAAACAATGAACAGAGTTTTACTCTAAACATTCATGTATAGGCTTTTGTGTAAACAGGTTTCCATTTTTCTATAGTAAATGCCAGGAGTAGGATTTCTAAGTCATATGATATGTATGTTTATAGGAAACTGCCGAACTATTTTCTGGAGTAACTATAATGTTTCCCACTCCAACCAGCAAAATATTAAGAGTTCCAGTTGCTCTGCATCCTTGGTATATATAACACACACACACACACACACACACACACACACATACACACACATAATTTTTTACCTTAGACAGTATAATAGGTTTATAGTGTTAGAGGTTTATAGTGGTATATCATACAGGGTTTTATTTACTTTCTTCTAATAGTTGATAATGTTGAACAGTTTTTCATATATTATTTACTATCCCCATATCCTCGGACGAAATGTCTGTTTGTGTCATATGCCCCCTGCCTTTAAAAAAAGTCTATTGTTTATTTTCTTATCGATGAATTTTGAGAGTTCTTTATATATTCTTGATACAAGTCCTTTACCAGATATGGAATTTACAGGTATTTTCTCCCAGTGTATAGTTTATTTTTTATACTCTTGATAGGCTCAACAGTGTTTTTTGCAGAGCAATGTTTGTGAATTTTGAAAAGGCCAAATTTATCCATTTTAAAAATTTGATGTTTTGTTCTAGTCACAGGTGTCATGTCTGAGAACATTTTGCCTACCCCCAGGTTATGATTATTTTTTTCTTCTGCAACTACCTTCTGCTATTAAACCAGATATGTGTGTTATCAATTTGTCGTTGTTTTTACATTCCGTTTAAATTTCCATGTTTTTTCTTATGTATTCTATTTCTTTGCTGAATTTCTTTTCTATTTCTTTCTAGTCTCTCATGCATTTTAAGAATGTTCATTGTTGATTGCTAAACACTATTTTTAAAACCTGCCTTGAAGTCCTTGCTAGATAATGACAACATATGTATCAAGCCAATTAAGATATTCCTGGTTCTTGGGGCGCCTGGGTGGCTCAGTGGATTAAGCCTCTGCCTTCGGCTCAGGTCATGATCTCAGGGTCCTGGGATCGAGCCCCGCATCAGGCTCTCTGCTCGGCAGGGAGCCTGCTTCCTCCTCTCTCTCTGCCTGCCTCTCTGCCTGCTTGTGATCTCTCTCTCCGTCAAATAAATAAATAAAATCTTTAAAAAAAAAAAAAAAGATATTCCTGGTTCTTTGCATACCAAGTAATTTTAAATTGTGTTCTGTGCATTGTCAGTATTATAGTACGGATGCTGGGTCTTGTTTGAATTCTAAGGAGGATGTTAGGATTTCAGTTTTAGCAATTGACCTGGTCCTGGCCACAAGTTCCAATTTGCTTTCTGTTGACTGTGATTCCAGTGCCTTTTCAAAGTCTTGGACCTGCTATCCAGATCTGTCCTGCAAGTATACTCTCCAGGGTCAGTCTGAGAAACTGGTTGATACTCTTAAAGTTCACTTCTCAAAATTTCTAATATGTTCTAATGCCTCAGGATCGGAGCTTCACTTGAGTTCTCCCCTTCACAGTTTTGGCTTCTATGGGGTCTCATTGCACTGCGGCCCCTGCTGGAGGTAGTGGCCACCAGCAGACCGACTAAGGGGCTAGGAAGCAAAAGAATGGAGAAAAGGACAGAAAAAGAGCACTGGCTTTCTGCTTTCTGGACTGTTAGAAGCTCCCTATCCTGCTTCTGTCTTCTGTCTGCATCAAGGTCCCACGTTGAGTTTCATGCTGCCATGAGTTCAGGTCAGAAGGAAAAGTGGTAAGGCAAACCAATTCAGCAACACTTGGAATTCTGGTCTCTTTAATACACTTGCTATTATTTAACTTTTCAAAGTCCTAATTAGCTGTTCCATGCATTCTGTCCAGGTTCTAGCTGCATTCAATGGGAGAGGAGGTAAAGTGTCCTTATTCTGTCTTACCCAGGAACAGAACCAGTCATTTTAGTTTAATTTTCATCATTTCTTATCTGGACTATTGCCATGGTCCTTGCTAAATTATCTGTGAGGCCAATTTGGTCCTCTTGCAAATCCATCCCTGAATCCACTGCTACAATGAGTTACATAAAATGGAAATCTTAGTATACACACCTCTACTTCAAGCACTCAGTGTCCCTCTGAATTAAAGAGTAACACAAACTTCTCTGCGTGGACTAAAAGACCTTTATCAACTCTCCTAGCTTTTGGCTTTACATTCAGCCTCTTTTCTCAAAACTTCTCCCAAATAATCTTGACCAACCTGACATTCACAGGATGTGGTAGTTATCAATGACTCTTAGAGTTGCTCATGTTTTTCCTCTCCCTGGGACTATGGTCCTACTCTTTTCTTCACTTGGGTTGCATCCTGTTATCCTTCAAGACTCACAGGAATTGTTATCCATTCCAGAATATTTTCCATGAATCCTAGACTGGAACTAAACATGCTTCCTCTGATCTCTATCTATACATTTTTTTCCCAAGAAATCTACTGTTTTATTCTAGATGTTATGTTTTTTTACTTCTCCTAAATTAGACTATAAGCTAGTGAAGGGCAAGAATCATTCTATTTTGTTTGTCAAACTCACTACTGCCTCAGGTAATGCCTAGAATAAAATAGGCATTCAAAAAACCACTGACTTTAATTGAATACATATTGAACATTCTAAGCTCAATGGTCTGAGTCAGTGATGGAATAGAAATTAAGTCTGATGGGCTTCTGGGGGCTCAGTGGGTTAAGCCTCTGTCTTTGGCTCAGGTCATGATCTCAGGGTCCTTGGATCAAGCCCCACATCTGGCTCTCTGCTTGGTGGGGAGCCTGCTTCCCTCTCTCTCTCTCTCTGCCTGCCTTTCTGCCTACTTGTGATCTCTCTCTCTCTGTCAAATAAATAAATGAAATATTTTTTTAAAAAAGAAATTAATTCTGAAATAATTCCTGGTTTCTCTTATACCATATCTTGGATTTAAAACTTGGCTTTACAATTTGTTAGGTGTATGACAGTCAACAAATTTCACATCCTTTAGTACCCCAGTTTTCTCATTTGTAAAAGACAAGTAGTAAAAAGTTGAGGATTGATTAAGGTAAAATATGAAAAACAAAAAATTGTTGCCAAAACACAATGAATGTTACTTTTTATTATCCATATTATATAATTAAGGAATAATTATAAAGGTTATTCTAATTAGGACCCACAAGACTTAGTTTATAGTCCAGAATCTACAATTTATATAAGATAATTTCTTAACCTCATTAGCCCCTTTCATAGAATAGAAGCCATTGCTGACCTATCTTTTTCATTTTTTTTAATTTTTTAAAAAGATTTTATTTATTTATTTGACAGAGAGACACAGCGAGAGAGAGAACACAAGCAGGGGGAGTGGGAGAGGGAGAAGCAGGCTTCCCGCCAAGCAGGGAGCCCCATCCCAGGCTCGATCCCTGGACCCTGAGATCATGACCTGAGCTGAAGGCAGTGGCTTAACCCACTGAGCCACCTATCTCTTTTATTTTAAATGCTTTCTAAAGATCAAATATTATTAACAGAAATAATCATAGTTTTCACTTACTGATCTCTCCTATAGATCAAATACTGTGGAAAAGGTTTCCCTAGATTACTTAATTTTATTTCTATAACTGCTGTATTGGGGGTGCCTGGGTGGCTCAGTCAGTCAAGTGTCTGCCTTTGACTCAGATCATGATCCGAGTCCTCAGATTGAGCCCCACATTGGGCTCCCTGCTCAGGAGGGAGTCTGCTTCTTCCTCTGCCCTTCACCCTACTCCTGCTGTCTCTCTCACTCTCTTTCGCAAATAAATTTTTTTTTAAAAGTCTTCAAAAAATTTATAAAATAAATAAAAAATAAAGATTGTATTGGCTAGGTGTTACTATATAGGTTTTATAAAAGAATGACTGAGATTTAAACAGTTTAAATAATTTGTGCAAACACACAGACATGATAAGTTATAGGTTAGTATTTAAACCCAGATCTTTGTAACAACCATCTGAATCATTACCAATAAGATGAAATAAAATGTTTCAAAAATAGATGATTCTATATGAGGCAATATGATAGCATTATTTATTAATACCATTTTGAACAGCAACCTGTTTCATTGATCATCAATCTGGTTTCAGTCTAAAAAACTAGAAACTAGGTGTCCCTAATTTAATTTTAGGTAATAAAAATAATTTTGAGAACTTGTGAATGAAACAGTGAACTGACAATTTTAAGGGAGGGAAAAAAAGAAGATAGTATCTGGTGCTTCAAATTTCATATAGTCAAGGTGCAAAAATATTAAAGACATATTAATCAATATGATATACCACATTTAAAAAGGATAAAAATCATGTGATTACTACAACAGATGTAGAAAAAAACATTTGACAATGTTCAACCTCTATGTATTACTAAAAAAAAAAAAAAGTCTCAACAAAGTGGGTGTAAAAGAAATGTAGTTCGGCATAATACAAGCCAAAATATGACAAAGTTCACAGCTAGCATCATACTCAGTGGTGAAAAGCTAAAAGCTTTTCATTTAAAACCAGGAACAAGACAAGGATGTCCATTCTCGTCATTTTATTCAACATGGTATTGTAAGCCCTACCCAGAGAATTTAGGCAAGAAAAATGAGTAAAAAGAACTTAAACCAGAAAGGATGTAGTAAAACTGTCACTACTTTCAGATTACATACTATATATTAGAAAATCTTAAAGACTTACCAAAAAACTGTTTCAACTAATAAATTCAGAAAAGCTGCAGGATACAAAAACCAATATAAAAAAATCAATTGTGTTTTTATGCACTAATAAAAATTGTCAGAAAGAGAAATTAAGAAAACAATCCCATTACAATTACATTTAAAAAAACCCACAAAAATCTAGGAAAAAAATAATCAAGGAGGTGAAAGACCTGTACACTGAACACTATAAGACACTGATGAGAGAAACTGAGAAAACACATAAATGGAGAGATATACTATGTTTATGGATTAAAAATTTAATATTGTTAAAATGTCTATACTACTGAGATTAATCCACAGCTTCAATGTAATCCCTATCAAAATTCCAATGGAATTTCTCACAGTAATAGAACAAACAATTCCAATATGTATATGGGACTACAAAAAAATCTGATAGCCAAAAAAATCTTGAGAATGCAGCACAAAGCTGGATTCCTGATTTCAAACTACATTAAAAAGTTATAGTAATCAAATGAGAACGGTACTGGCATCAAAACAGACAGATCTTGTGAGATTAAGAGTCATTTATGGTTTGTCTCCCTCCCAATCCCATCTTGTTTCATTTATTCTTCTCCTATCCCCCTACCCCCCCATGTTGCTTCTCCATGTCCTCATATCAGGGAGATCATATGATAGTTGTCTTTCTCCGATTGACTTATTTCACTAAGCATGATACGCTCTAGTTCCATCCACGTCGTCGCAAATGGCAAGATTTCATTTCTTTTGATGGCTGCATAGTATTCCATTGTGTATATATACCACATCTTCTTTATCCATTCATCTGTTGATGGACATCTAGGTTCTTTCCATAGTCTGGCTATTGTAGACATTGCTGCTATAAACATTCGGGTACACGTGCCCCTTCGGATCACTATGTATCTTTAGGGTAAATACCCAGTAGTGCAATTGCTGGGGGGAGGTGGGATTGGGAGAGGGGGAGCGGGCTATGGACATTGGGGAGGGGAGGCGAACCATAAGAGACTATGGACTCTGAAAAACAACCTGAGGGTTTTGAAGGGTCAGGGGTGGGAGGTTGGGGGAACAGGTGGTGGGTAATGGGGAGGGCACGTTTTGCATGGAGCACTGGGTGTTGTGCAAAAAGAATGAATACTGTTACGCTGAAAAAATAAATAAAATGGGAAAAAAAAAACAGACAGATCAATGGAACAGAGAACATAAAACCCAGAAATAAATCCATGCATATATGTCAATTAACTTAAGACAAAGGAGCCCAGAATTTACAGTCGTGAGAGAACCGTGTCCTCAATAAGTATTGGGAAACAATGAATCTTGGAACACTAAATCCAAAACTAATGATATATTGTATGGTGACTAACATAACACAATAAAAAATTTAAAATAAGTATTGGGAAAACTGGACAGCTATGTGCAAAAGAACAGGGGCACTATTTTACACTGTACAAAAATACATTCAAAATGGATTGAAGACTTGACTATAACACCTGACACAAAGAACTCCTTGAAGAAAACATGGGCAGTAAGCTCTTTGACATCAGTCTTGATGATGATTTTTTGGATTTGACAGCAAAAGCAAAAACAGCAAAAGCAAAAATAAAGAAGTGAAATTACATTAAGCTGAAAAGCTTTTGTATAGCAAAGGAAACCATCAACAACATCAAAGGGCAAACTACAGAGTGGAGAAAATATTTGCAAATCATATATCTAATAAGGGGTTAATATCTAAAATATATAAAGAACACACAGAACTCTAGAGCAAAACAAAACAACAAATAAAACAATCCAATGAAAAAATGTGCAAAGGATCTGAGTTGACCTTTCTTTCAAAGAAGATATACAGCCAGCCAACAAGGATATGAAAAGGTGTTCCACATCACTAATCATCAGGGAAATGCTTACCAAAACCACAATGATCTATCACTTCACACCCATGAGAATGGTTATGATCAGAAAGACAAGGAATAAGTGTTGGTAAGGATTCGGAGAAAAGGAAACATTGGGTTGAAACTGTTGGTGAGAATGGAAACATGTGGTTGGGGGTGGGTAAAATGGGTGAAGGGGATCAAAAGGTACCAACTTACATGTAAAAAGTAAGTAAGTTACAGGGATACAATGTACAGCATGGTGACTATACTTAACAATACTGCACTGCATATTTGAAAGTCACTAAGAGTATATCTTCAAAGTTCTCATCATAAAAAAAATGTAACTAATGTATAATGACAGGTGTTAACTAAAATTGTGGTGATGATTTTGAAATATATACATATATTGAATAATTATGTTATCTATCTAAAACTAATATAATTTATATATCAAGTATACCTCAAAAAAATTAAAAACATATTATTAACCAAAGGTTTTTGAGAGCTATATGTCAACAATACAAGGACACTACATTTATTATTTTATATTTGAAAAATGAAAACTTTTTCCTTTGCCTTTCCCCTCCTCATCTTCTTAATATAACTCTGATGTGGGACCTAGTTTAAAATCTGTACCTGCGATTATCACTTGTGATTTTTTTTTTCTCGAGAGAAAAGAATAAAGGATATTATGACATTATTCAATTTTCAGGGACTACTATGACAAGAACTCACTGAGGTAAGTCATTTGTGTTGATTTTCTCATGTTTTTTTTTTTTAAATTTCTCAAATATTCTTTCTTAAATATTAGCTCTACAGGATGAGTTAAGTTAACCATAAAATAGTTTTCACCTACTTCAAAAGATGCTTATGGGAGAAAACAAATAGAAATGTTTTATAATGAAAAGTTTGTGACCTTATGGAAGAAGAAATATAAGACCTCAAAAGGAAGTAGAAAAGGTCAACCCAGGTGTTAATACAAAAACCTTTTGTGTGAAGGACACAAAATCAATCAAAGATACACATTTTTAACTTTTAAATTAATCAGGTAATGATTTTGTTCTTCTATTATTTGCTTGGAAACATTAATAAATAAGGATGGTGAGAGACTGGATTACTACAACCAACAGAACAGAAATACAAACAATTATAAGAGAATATTAAGAAAAATTATATGCCAACAAATTGGGTGATCTGGAAGAAATGGATAAATTCCTAGAAACTTATAAACTACCAAAACTGGAACAGGAAGAAATAGAAAAATCTGAACAGACCCATAAACAGCAAAGAAATTGAATCAATAATCAAAAATCTCCCAAAAAACAAAAGTCAGGGTCAGATGGCTTCTCAGGGAAATTCTAGCATTCAAAGAAAAGTGACTACCTATTCTTCTCAAACTGCTCCCCTCAAAAAGGAGAAGGGACACTTTCGAATTCTATGAGTCCAACATTACTTTGATTCCAAAACCCCACAGAAACCAACTAAAAAGGAAAATTACAGGCTAATAGTCCTGATGGATTATTATCATTGCCATATATATTTTTAACAAGAATGTCTATTAAATACATCTTTTAGGGGCGCCTGGGTGGCTCAGTGGGTTAAACCGCTGCCTTCAGCTCAGGTCATGATCTCGGGGTCCTGGGATCGAGTCCCACATCGGGCTCTCTGCTCAGCGGAGAGCCTGCTTCCCTTCCTCTCTCTCTGCCTGCCTCTCTTGTGATTTCTCTCTGTCAAATAAATAAATCTTTAAAAAAAAAAATACATCTTTTAGACAAACCTATTGAGTGCACTTACTAAGTATGCTTCCATAAGGGTGTCAGGGTGGCTTAGTCAGTTAAATATCTGCCCTCAGCTCAGGTCTTGATCCCAAGGTCCAGGGATCAAGTCCTGCATCAGGCTCCCTGATCAGTACAAAGCCTGCTTCTCCCTCTCCTTCTCTCCTTGCTTGTGCTCTCTTTCTTTTTCTCCTTGTCAAATGAATAAATGAATCTTGAAAAAAAAAAAAACTGAGGTCCAGAGATCAGTTGCTAAAGTTCACAAAGCTAAAAAGTACAAACTCGGGACTTGAATAGATCACTTTGACTCCAAAAACACAGCATTTCCTACTATGCCATACTACTTACATGAAGTTTTTAATTCCTTTACATATTTTCTTTACATTAGTTTTACTTTCTTGGTGCTACACTAAAAATGTGCATAGAATGGAGGAGTTTAGGGTGAGGATTTTATAAATGGATTGGATCTGGTGAAAAAAGTGGTCCACGTAAGTCAAAAAAGAAAAAAAAAAAATGAGGAGACAGATATGTGCCAAGAGTGTTTTAAACAATCAGAGGCAGAGGTCCGGGTAGATTACGTAGTAAGAATTACGCATTTGAATTAGGAGATCTGAGAAATTAGGAGTCAGAGAGAAAGAAAGCTTACATGAAGTGGAGGGTATGGTTTTGTGTCTTTGTGGTCCAGGGAGCGGCAGCCTTAGCATCCCCTGAGAATTTGCTAAAAATGCATAACTTCAGGCCCTAATCTGAACTTACAAAACCAGAGTCTGCATTTTAGCAACAGCCCCAGATGTCCTGCAGGTGTTACAATTTGGAAGCACGAGGCTATAGCTGTAGGCAACAAATCTCAAATAACCATAAAAGTCTTAGTAATAAACAGCCAGATCTCTGCAGAAAGAAAGAAGCAGAGAGCAAGAAGGATTGGCAGTGATACAAGGTAGCATTTCCTGCATATGCCACAACCCCTTGAAGAATCAGCCAGTTTGAAATTGACATGCTTTCAGTTTAAAATGGAACAAAATAAAATATTTGCTTGCAAATAACTTTTCTCTTGAGTCACAGGTTAATAGCAAGAAGTAATTACGATGCAAAGTTTCTCAAACTTTCACTCATTTTCCTCTTTGGTCACTCTATCCTGTTTATAGTTTTTAAACTAAAGTCCGTGATTTCTGTGGAGATTTGGGCCAAGAAAAAAATCCCCTTCAACTTTTGAATAGTTTGGTATAATGCTTGTTAAAATGGAAAGAACAATTAACACTATTTCTCGTGATGACTTGCAACTTAGTTGCCAATTTTATTACAAGCTCAACATGTGAAACACCAGGCAGATCTGTTTGCTGACTACATCAATTCTCTCTTCAATTGTTGAACACATTTTAAAGTTTTAGCACACAATTTCCTTGTTTTTGTTGGTGTTGTCATTTTACATGAGGGTGAGGAAAGAGTACATACATCTTGAGGAAATGAGGTCCTTGAAACAGCCAGAATAATACTACTGTCAATATACTAAAGGCAACTTTAACACTTCTGTAAATTCTTATAAAAGCAAAAGTGCCTTTCATAAATGCAGTGACCCTGATAGAAATACAAGATGACTATATACATATCTTGGCAAATGTTCTAAAAAGTTTTATGCAGTACTTGACTAATTCAAGTGACTTCTTTAATAAGGACCTCCAGGTATTTCGTTATCATAATCTTATTGCTGACCCACCAAAGAAAAGATGATAATGTAATGCTGGAATTATGTTAGCTCTCTAGTATTCATCAAAGAAGGGAATTCGAAACAGTGCCACTTGGAGAGTGCTGGTTTTTCTGTAATATCCATTTTAAGTGCAAATCGCTTCACCTTTGATGCAGATGCCATTTTGAACAGGAAAGCAAACAAACAAACAAAAAACTAACTAAAAACAAAACAAAACAAAAAACCCCAGAAGCTTAGAAAAGTTGATAAAAACACATTTTAGGGGTGCCTGGGTGGCTCAGTGGGTTAAGCCTCTGCCTTCATCTCAGGTCATGATCCCAGGGTCCTGGGATCGAGTCCTGCATCAGGCTCTCTGCTCAGCGGCAAGCCTGCTTCCCTCTCTCTCTCTGCCTGCCTCTCTGCCTACTTGTGATCTCTTTCTCTATCAAATAAGTAAATAAAATCTTTAAAAAAAACATACACATTTTAAACTCAAGGGAAGAGTTTATATATATATATACACATATATATTTATATATATATAAAATATATATAATACATATAAAGTATATATGTATGTATATAAATATATATACATATATTTGCATATATGTATATGCAAATAATAACCATTTTCATTGAGTTTTGATGCCCAGATAAAACCAAGTCCGGGTGGTCAAAATGATCCAGTGATTAGAATGATCTAAGTCTTGAATTTTAAGATCTCAATCTATGGCAAACATAAGAAAAAAGTAGCTTTTATATATGAGTTGCATATATTAAATCATAACACTCACCATGAATTTGGTACTGGTGGCATCTCCATGGTACCATGGAGAAAACTGAAACTCAGACAGAATCAGTAGCTTCAGCAATGTTTAGCAAATACCCAAATAGAAATGAAGAATTTTAAACAAAGCCTGATTTGGACCATTTGGTTCATTGAGATATTGAATTTAGTAATCATCTAGGGAATTCTCATTCTACTTACCTCTAATGATTCTTATAAGGATCTTTTTAAACGCTGAACTATATAAAAATAACATTTTGAACACCTTAACCTGGGGGCACCTGAGTGGCTTAGTCGGTTAAGAGTCTGACTCTTGGTTTCGGCTCAGGTCATGATCTCCCAGTTGGGGGATCAAGCAAGCTGTGCCTTGGGCTGTGTTCAGTGTGGAGTGCGCTTCACATTCTTTCTTCCTTCCACTCTGTTCCTCCCTGCTCATGGTCTCTCTCTCTCCCTCATAAATTAATAAAATCTTTTTAAAAGAATACCTTAACACATGTTCCATAATGGAAATTTTACGTGTGCTCTCAATGCACATATATTTCATTTTTAGATCAATTTCTAAATTCTCCTCATTGAAGAAATAATGAAAGTTGGCTCTCATCTGTGTTTGATTTTGGATCTGTCTCTTCCTCTCTTTTACCACTCTCTCTCTACTAGACTCATCCTTTTCTCTCACAACACCTTGTTTTATTGCCAATTTAAGGTACTTCTCTTCATGTATCAGTGATATGGTAGAGATTGGCTTGATGTTAACAGATATCATTTTCCTTTGCCTGCATACATAGTCATACTATATCTTCTAGCTTTCTTTTGCTTAGGCATGGGTCATAAGACTCAGACTCAATAAATGTGGATGAAGAATTTTGTAAGGCCAGACCTTGGGACCGGTATGATTAAAAACATCTGTGGGATTATACTCATGGTTTTTCTCTTCCGCTGTCATGTTTTAAAGAATCAACATCATAATTTGGGAGGATCCTGGAAACTGAGTCTTCATTTAGGGAGGAATTGCCTGAATCTCACAAATAAAAACTTTGACTATATAAAGATAATGGTATCTAAATGATGTTTGTGATAGTAGCCGCTGTTACCACCCTGAATAATAAAAATGTTAAGGCCAATGAAAGGTATCTTTGCCCAATATCATTTTGTCACTGGCCTGATGCCTGAATTTCCTATAACTACTTACATCCTTAATCCCCTGAATAAATGAATATATTTTATGGCAAAACAGTAACTCATCAAATGATTATCAGCTCACCAGTATTTGACAGAAATAACACTAACTTCAAGCAGTAACGTCTGAGGTGTGTTACCCCTCTGCCAGTTCTTTGCTATTTGACATTGGACAATCCAGTAAATTTCCTGATCTGAAAACTCTTAATTCATCTAGTTATTTACTATACTCTTGCGAAAAACAAATTGAAAACTCTGATAAAAATGCAGACTATAAAACTCTATTCCCATGGAATATGTTTTTTAAGATTTTATTTGTTTGACAGAGAGACACAGTGAGAGAGAGAACACAAGCAGGGGGAGTGGGGGAAGGAGAAGCAGGATTCCCACCAAACAGGGAGGCTCGGTCCTAGGGCCCTGGGGCCATGACCTTAACTGAAGGCAGACTCTTAACAACTGAGCCACCCAGGGGTCTCCATATTTTTATTTTCAACAAATTTATTCTAGACTAAAAAAAAAAAAAGAAAGAAAAATGGGGGCACTTGGGTGACTTAGTCAATTGAATGCCTTCAGCTCAGGTCATGATCCCAAGATCCTGGGATTCAGCCCCATGTTGTCAGGCTCCCTGTTGGGCGGGGAGTCTGCATCTCCCTCTCCCCCTGTTCTTGCTCATTTTCTGTCTCTTTCACATAAATAAATAAAAAATAAATATAAATAATTAAATAAAAAAGAAAAGAAAAGTGAACCCTCAGAGGTCAGGTTTCAGGGTGGTAAATCTGGAAAAAGGAATGGAATGTCAGAAAATCTTTCCAGGGATGGAAGAATTTGGTAGGCCATTATGATCAGGATAAAAAAGAGTGACAGATTTCAGATTACAATTTTGTATGGGCCCGACTGTAATTGAAATAAAAACATTTTGGTTTTCCCTTTGTTACCTATACTGTGAAACTTTTATTGACTTCAAATCATTTGACACTTGTTGCTTTTTGATCACACAGACATAGTTTCATAGTGCCTCTGGGTTAGCATTCCCAAGCTTTAAGTGAAATAAACATATTCACTTTAGTAAATATGTTACAGTTAATTAAAAAAGGGGGGCGTTAAGCCCATTTGGTTCTAGAACTGTTTATTTTGGCTGCTACAAGAAGAATCTTAAAGCCAGTGCTATGCTCTCATGGATGCCAGTTAGTTCCCCTTTTCCACAACCATCTTGTCATCAGAGCTCTGTATGGGAACCTCATTTTTCTTAATTGCAAGAAACTTCATTATTCCATGTCTCTACACTCTTCCAAGAGATGACAATATTACATTCATCTGTTCATCAACAAAATCTTGGTGATACAACTGTCTATTGCTTTGGAATGTGACATTGATGAGGGTTAGGTGGAAGTGAGGTGTGTGGCCCTGAGGATCTTGTGCTGGTCTCACTTATTTATCTGGTAATCAACTGACCAAAGCTGGGCTCAGCTGAATCGCTTTGCTTTGTTCCACATGTCCGTCATTCTCTTCTGGGTCCAGCAGGAAGTGGGGATAGTGACTGGGATAGATGGGGATAGTGACTGGGAGGAGGCATTATTCAAGAGTATTGGTAATAGTCTGTTTCCTGACCTGGGTCCTACTTATGGGTCTGCTCATTTTGTTAAAATTTATTGAACTACACTCACAGTTTGTGGCTGTGTGTATATTGTGCATGTATGATAGTTCTACAATACACATTATTTTTAAAATGTTAGTTAAGCAACTTCAGACATATTTAACTTTTTAAAAAAGCACAATGGGGTGGAGTGAGAGCTTATCCTTCATCCAATAATTCCATGATTAATTAAACAATTGAAATGTGGACAAAACTAAAAGCAGAAGTATAATCTATGCATCCAATTTAGAGTTGGTTTATTTCCATACTAATTTTGAAACCTAGTTTATCCTGATAAACAATTTCATTTCAAAAGTCTCCATTTTGCCTTTTGTCTATAGAAACATGATTTTAAAATAAATCACTGAAACATGATTTGGGTCTATCCACTTCGAACATCAAATAAGATTTTAATATATGAAACTTTCTCTCACCTATTCACAGATCTTTTAAAAAAATTTATTATTTTTTTATTCACAGTCCTTTTTTATTGTTTCTCCATAAAGTTATTGTCATGTATTTTTAATTACACATAGAGAGTTGGCTTATAAAATAGATATGAAGTGTTATTTATTTTAATTTCTTCAATAGTAATTGAATTTTAATTTCTTTACTAGTAATTGTCATAAACTATATACACTATTTGGGGATGTAGAGTTTATGTTTTAAGTATGGGGAGAGAAATATTTATGGTCTCACTGCTGAAACCTGTTTCAAAACTGTATCTACAGCAATACTAGGCTTTAGCCTTTCCTCAGAGAGCTAGGCTCTAAAGCAATGACAGCTAATATAATTCTATTCCGTGCATGTTTTCTGAAGGTGATATATATATATTTTCACAAGAAATTTGGATGTATTATATTTTGACAAATGGATTTAGTCGTGCAAATACTTAATTTTCAATTGTGAGAAAATATATAGAGGACATAATCCATCTCTTCACAATAAGGTCAGAGAGGGGCTATATTTATCTTGTTCCCTGTTGTAATTGCATTGCCTATCAGAACTTAATAAGTAGTTACTAAATGGATGAATGAGCAACATTACTTAGTTTCCCACTAAAATTAGTTATTAAAAACTGTTTATGTAAAAATACTTTTAATATTAAGGCAGAATATACTATTTTCAATAAGTTACCATTTCAATTGGAATATAGAAAAGTTTTGATAAGTTAATTTTTTATATGGTGTGAGGTATGAATCAGTTTATGCTTTTCACATATTCAGCTGTTCTAGCAGCAGTTGTCAAGAAGACTATCCTTTTCCCTCTGAATAACTTTTACATCTTTGTCAAAAATCAAATGTGTATGCATTTATATATACATATATATAGCTCTTTATATATAATACACTTATATATTATTTATATTTATATATGTATCTTTCTGAACTCTCATTTTAATTTTTTTATTTCTTTTTTTTTATTTTTTATTTTTTCTGAACTCTCATTTTTGATCCATTGATCTATTTGTCAATCTGATGTCAGGAAGTCAATGTTGATACCAATATCTCACTGACTACATAGCTTACTTACTACATAGCTTTACAATAATTTTTTAGGTCAGGTAGTGTTACTTCTCATGCACTGTTCTTTTTTCTAAGTTGTGACTATTCTAAGCCCTTTTCATTTCTATGTGTATTTTGGAACCTGACTGTCAATTTCTACCCACTCTACCCAAAAAAAAGCCTACTTGAATTTTGACAAGAATTGCAATGCATCCACAGATCAATTTGGAAAGAATGGACATCTTAACATTAGACCTTCTAATTCATGAATATAATGTATTTCTTCATTTATCTAGATCTTTCTTTCAGCAATGTTTGGTAGTTTGCAGAGTATCGTTCCTGTACATATTTGGACAGATTTACACCTATCTTTTTATGCTATTGTAAATGGTACTTTAAACTTTTCAATTTGATTGTTTGTTGTCATTAAATAGAAGACAGTGATTTTTGTATATTAATCTTCTGGACTGCAAACTTGCTAAACTCACTTAAAAGTTCCAGAAGTTTTTATGTAGATTTCATAAAGTTTTCTACATAAACTCTGATGTCTGCAAATGTGTGTGTGTGTGTATACAGTTTCATTTCTTTTTCCAGTCTAGATGTCTTTTTTTTTTTCCCTTCCCTTTTTTAGCATTGACTAGAATATCTAGTACAAAGTTGAATAGAGGTGGTGAGAATAGATACCTTTGCCTTTTTCCTGATCTTAGAGTGGAAGCACTATCTTTGATCATTACAGTGTTAGCTGTAGGTTTTTTGTTAAGTGCCCTATACTAGATTGAGGCAACTCCCGTCTTTCTTTGTTGAGAACTTTCATAAGGAACTGAAAGACAGTTACCGTCAAAGGGTTTTTTTCCCCATCAATTGAGAAGGTAACATTGTGTTTCTATTTTGCTCTGTTATGTGGAAATGCATTGACTGCTTTCTTATTTATTTAACCAACCTTATTTTCTTGAGATAACCTCCACTTGGACGTGAAGTATTAATTTTCAACATATATTGCTGAATTTAAGAGATTTTGCATCTACATTCATGAAATGTTACTCTGTGGTTTTCTTTTGTGTAAAGCGTTTGTCTAGATTTATTGTCACACTTATGATGGATTTGTAGAATAAGTATGGAAGTAATTCTCTCGCCTTTGATATTTTTTAAGAGTTTGTGTATAATTGACATATTTCTCTCTTAAATATTTGTTGAAATTCACAGGGAAGCCATCTAAGCCTGTGGTTTTCTTTGTGTGTGTAGACTTTTTACCTATATATTCATTCTTTTAATACAGGGCTATTCAAATTATCCATTGCTTTCAGTGAACTTTGGAATTGTGTCTTTCAAAATATTTGTCCATTTTAACTAAGTTCATCAAATCTATTGGTAAAATATTGTTTGTAGTCTTGTTATCTTTTTAATACATATTGTATACTTATTGATTTCATTTTCTCTTCCTGGTATTGGAATTTGTATCTCCCTCTTTTTATCATAAAAGTCTGGCCAGAGGTTTATTAATTTTACTGATCTTGTCAAAGAAATTGCGTTATTTTCACTGATTTACTGAGTTTTTTTCTACATCTTATTTCATTTTTCTTTTTTTTTTTTTAGCTCTAATCTTTATTGTTTCTTACAGTATGCTTACTTTGGGTTTCACTTGTTCTTTTCCTAATTTTGTCAGATGAGTACTATGTCATTTATTTATATCTCTAATTTTTAATATAGATGTCCAGTGTACACTTTTGTATATATATTCTTGTTCAGCTCAAAATACTAACTTTTCTTTTGAATTCTTCTTTATGGTTTATTTATAAGTGCATAGTTTAGCTTCTCAAATTTTGGAGATTTTTCTGCTAATCTTTTATAATTTGTAATTTAATTTTAATTTTTAAAACAAACACTTTGTATAACTTGAATCTTTTTTTAATTTATTGAAACTTGTTTTATGAATGATAACCCGGAAATTTCCCTATGTACTCAAAAAGAACATGGATTCTGCTGTCATTTGGTGCAATGCTCTATAAAGAGTAGGATATATAAAGTATATATTTTATATAATAATAACATAATAATATAACAATATATAATACAATGTAATTATAATATATAATATATAATATTAAGTCAACATTGGTTAAGTATTTATGATGTTCTGTTTACTTTTCTATCAATTATTGAAAAATGGGTTTGAAGTCTTTTTTTTTTTTTTTTTTTTGGGTTTGAAGTCTTTAACTACAACTGTGAATTTGTCTATTTCTGCTTGTGATTCATTAACATTCCTCCCCACCCTCATGTATTCTGAAGCTGTTATTAGGTGTAAAAATCTTTAGGATTATTATGCTATCTTGATGAATTGATGCTTTTATCATAGGAAATGTCCCTCTATTGCTAGCAATATTCTTTGTTTACCTTGTCAGAGATTAATACAGCTAACCTAGCATTTTTTGACTATGACTTTATTCTTAACCTATTTATGCCTTTATAGTTTAAGATTTCTCAGAAAAATCATACTTGGTTCTTGTTTTTTTGTCCATTCGGTCACTTTTTGCCTGTTTTAATTAAATAATGTAAAAGATTTATATTTCATGTGATTATTGATATTGTTGAGTGTACATCTATTATCTTGCTCTTGGCATTTTATTTTTCCCATCTATTCTCATCCCCTTTGTTTCTCTCCTTTTCTTTTTTTTTTTTTGGCCTTTTTTTTTTAAGTTATAATGTATTATTTGCTTCAAGGTACAGTTCTGTGGTTCATCAGTCTTACAGAATTCACAGCACTCACCATAGCACATACCCTTCCCAATGTCCATCACCCAGCCACCCCATCCCTCCTACCCACTTCCACGCCAGCAAACCTGTTTTTTGTGATTTTATTTTCTATTATTGTTTTATTAGCTATAATTCTGTGTATGTGTTTCTTTGGGGATTATAAATATACATATTCAACTTATCACCATCTAACTTCAAGTAATATTGGACCACATTGCTTATGATATAAAATTTTCAAAACTGTGTACCTCCATTTCTCTCCTATCCTTTTTGCTGTTGTTGTCATACATTTTACTTAGACATTTGTTAGCAACCCCACAATACATTGTTATCAAACAGCCAACTTTATTTTTCTAAAATTTTAAAAATAAGAAAAGTTTACGTCTTTACCCGTGTAGTTATCTTACTTTTCCTTTGTGCAGTTTCAGATTCCCATCTTCCATCTTATCAAAGTCCTTTATCATTTCTTATCATTGCAGGTCTGCTGGGGATGAATTCTTCCAATTTTTTATGACTGAAAATATCTTTGTCCTTTTTTAAAAATTATCTTTCCTGGGCAAAGAATTCTAGGTTAAAGTTTTTGTTTGTTTTTCCCACTATTTCAAAGATGTTAATCCACTGTTTCATGGCTTCTGTTGTTTGTGATAAGAATTTGCTTTCACCCTTATCTTTGTTCATCTATACCTAATATGTCCTATTTTAAAAATGTGGTTACTGGGGCACCAGGGTGGCTCAGTGGGTTAAAGCCTCTGCCTTCGGCTCTGGTCATGATCCCAGGGTTCTGGGTTCGAGCCCCACATTGGGCTCTCTGCTCCGCGGGGAGCCTGCTTCCTCCTCTCTCTCTGCCTGCCTCTCTGCCTCTTTGTGATTTCTCTCTGTCAAATAAATAAAATATTTTTAAAAATGTGGTTACTTTGAATATTTTTATCACTTTAAAAAAATTAGTTAAGAAATGCCTCACAATCTTCATGTTCCTCATACGTGAGTTCCACTGAGTTTCTTGAAGTTTTCATCAAATTTGGAAAAGTTTTGGTCAATAATTATTCAAATACTCTTTTTTCTGTTCCCTTCTCTCTTATGTCTGCTTCGGGGAACACTCAGTTACATGTATGTAAAGATGCTTGAAATCATCCCTTGATTCAGGGATAGGTTGTTTAATATTTTGAAGTTTTTTCTTCCCCTCTCTTTCATTTTGGATGTCTACTATTATATCTTCAAACGTACTAATCTTCTATTTTAGAAATGTCTAATCTTTCATAATTTCCATGCAGTGTATTTTTCATCTAAGCATTATAATTTTCATCACTAGAAGTTCACTGAGGTCTTTTTATGATTTCTATATATCTACTTATCATATCCAATCTCTCCTTTAACTTCTTGAATTCATGGAATACAGTTATAGTAACTATTTAATTGTCTTGTCTACTAATTGCCATTTTCTGGGTTAGTTTCAACTGATGTTTATCCTCAGTATGGATATGTTCCTGCTTTGTTGAATGGCGGTCAATTTTTGATTGAATGTCAAGACATTGTGATTTTATACTGTCATGTGCTAGATATTTTATATGCTTATGGATAATTTCGAGTTTTGTTTTGTTAAGTGGTTACTTGGAAGTGGTTTGATCCTTTCTAGTCTTTATTTTAAGCTCTGTTAAAGCAGAACCAGAACAGCATATAAGATAGGACTAAAGGGGGGCGCCTGGGTGGCTCAGTGGGTTGAGCCGCTGCCTTCGGCTCAGGTCATGATCTCAGGGTCCTGGGATCGAGTCCCGCATCGGGCTCTCTGCTCAGCAGGGAGCCTGCTTCCCTCTCTCTCTCTCTGCCTGCCTCTCTATCTACTTGTGATCTCTCTCTGTCAAATAAATAAATAAAATATTAAAAAAAAAGATAGGACTAAAGCTTCTGAATTACTAAGGTGAAACACTTCTAAGTGTACTGGTAGACCTATGAATTTTAGTTTCCCACTTTGGCTGATAGGAACAGGCACAGTCCCCAGTCTTAATGTAAGTTCTGGGAATGTTTTCCCTCTAAGTTTTATAGGTAGCTCTTTAGCTATAAACTTTACCTATAAACCACCTTGTGTTGTTTCCTCAGAGAATGTGCTCCTCAGTGTTCTCATCTGAATAATAGAGAGGATTGCACTGTGGATCTCCAGACACCCTTGTGCATCTCCCTTGTCCCTATTCATCTTCCCTGTGAACTCAAGCTGCCTTTGCCTCCTAGGACACCCACCTCTCTCTCTCTTCAATCCAACTCGAGAGGTAGCTGGAGTCTGCTTGGAAGAACTCCCATGTGTGACAGCTGGGGCAATCAAAGGGCCCTCACCTCCTTTGTTCCATGACTATCAGGAAACACTATCTTATGTAACTCAATGTCCACTGCCTTAAAAATTGTTACTTCATATATTTAGCCAGTCATGTTCTCACTGTTGTATCGGGTGAAAGAGTAAGTTGCATCCCTATCACTTGACTTTGCCTGGAGGTAGAAGCCCCTTTTTAAAATTTAAATGAGATTTTTTTTCACTCCTCTGCTTCAGAATCTTCACTTCCCATTTCACCCAGTAACAGCCAAAGTCCTAACACAGGTCGACAAGGCTTTCCATTAACTGGGTGGGTGTCACTCTGAACTCATATAGTACTACTCTCCCACTCACTTTATCTGCTCTGGTCACAGTCTGCTCTGGCTCATGACCCCCTTGCGTTTTGTTAAATAAGTTAGGCATGCTCTCCTCTTTGGGTGCTTGCTCTAGATGTTTCCTCTGTCTGGAATGTTCTTTCCCCAGATAATCATATGGCTTGATTTTCAAATATTACATACTCATCAAAGACTACTGTGCTCATCCTTTCTAAATTTACAAGCTAAATCTGATGTTCCTCATTCCCCTTCTATTTTTCTATGGAATGTGCATGCACACACACACACACACACACACACACACACACACCCCTTTCTAAACATACCAGATAATTCTGGTTTGCCTTTTACACATGCGTCCTTCTAAGTAAGATATAATTTTTTCCATTTTTTTTGTATCCTAATAATGTAGTAAGAATTTAAGTGCTAACTGTAATCACTAAAAAAAGTCAATAGAAATCAAACATTAACACAATGAAATCTCAGTTCTTTCAAAAAATAGAACAGATACTTCACCAGGTAGGTTAAAGAGTTCTGATTACTCTAACCATTGGGACATGTAGGTATGTGTTAACTTAACCATATGGTAACCTCTTACCATTCTCTGAATAAAGTAAGAGGGAATTACAAGAAAAATAGTTTAAAGCAATATGAAAGCTACTGAGTTATACAAAACCTATTCCTTTATTTACAAAAAGGCATACTTGCTTTCAAATGTCCATGTAAATCAGATTTAATTTAATGTATTTTTAAGTTTTAATAAAATCAATTCAATTCAAACAACTACTATAAAATATTCAGTCTACTTTTCAGATAGGGTGAGAAAGTAGCAGTACCCTAGAGTACTATTCTATAGTTTGTTTCTGATGAAGAGTAATCATTCAGCTACTAATATTTTCATCAAGTTTATTTGTACTCTTGTTTACAATCAGGATCTAGAAACATTTTTGGCAGTATAACAAATTAGGGATGGAGCATTAAAAACTAAAGTCATGAGATGAAAGATTTTAAATTGTTACCCTGAAACTTTAATCTTCCAAAAATCAAATGGAAATAAGTAGTTAAAATGACATGTCTAAAACATTTCTTGAGATAATGACATGGCACTTCAGAAAACAGAATAGGCCTATCAAATCAGCCCAGACACTGAATACCAATCTACTTAAATGTAGTCTATTATGCCCACATCAGACTGGATTATAGGAACCTAGAAATGGTCCCATATATCTCAGAGTGTTCTTCATACCTGGGGCGGTTTTAAACACAAAGTGTATCGTGTAAAATTCTTGCTAACTGCCATTTCTATGCATTAGCTTTTCCTACTATCCAAGTAATTTTTTTAAATTTAGTTTTATTTTTTCAGTGTTCCAAGATTCATTGTTTGTGCACCACACCCAATGCTCCATGCAATACGTGCCCTCCATAATACCCACCGCACCCCCCTCCCATCCAAAACCCTCAGTTTGTTTCTCAGAGTCTACAGTCTCTCATGGAATTTTAAAAATATGTGCCCATAGTATATATTTAAAAACGCAAGAAATCTTAAGCGAAGTTGGAAGGGTATGGAGGAAAAAAAATTTAGAAGACAATACAAATAGATTTTAAAATGAGTACTAAAAATAGGAAAATATCCCATTTTCTAAGTACAGAATTATTCTGTTTTTCATTTAATAAATCAGATTTCAAAGCAAAAGAGTACCAAATAGCATAATACTCAAATAATAAAAAAAATTTAAAAACAGTAAATAGTATAAAATGCAACATTAAAAACATCATTAAATACAGGAAAATTTACTTTAAATCCCCCCAAAGAAAGAGGCAGGATTAGAATTTACTATCTTGTTTTGTAGTAATATTTAGATGATTCATTAGAGTGGTTCTTTTGTTTGCCTGTTTAGGGGGTTTAACAATATTATTTGTAAACACAATTAGATGCAAGAGGTCTGGCTGAGTGGTGATCCATAAGAGATTTGCTACTGACGTGACAAAGGACCTTGTTATAAGGAAATCAAACTACAGAATACTCCCAAACGTCTAGATTTTTTTGATAAGAAACTCTCAAATTTCAGAGATTTCCTCACCAATATTGACCATAAATAACTAATAAATACAAATGGCCACGCAATCTCCCATTCCTCTTTTAATGTAACATCCCCGTGGACACAATACACACACATACACACACGCACCCCCCAGAGGTCATTGTACCACTATCTCAAAGGTCTCCATTTATTTGGTTATTTTTATTAAAATTCAGTTAATTAATATATAGTGTATTATTAGTTTCAGAGGTAGAGTTTAGTGATTCATCAATAGTACATAACACCCAATGTTCATTATATCAAGGTCTCTGTATAAAAATCATCCTTGTCAATTAGAGGATCTATGGTTTTTGAAGGAGAGAAAAATCCAATACGAAGAATCAGCTTCAAAAAGTGATTTTAGACAGAGTACAGTTCTTAATCTTGAAATAGTAAGGAAGGTGAAACTCAAACCTCTGTAGTATACTAGTACCTATCAATAATTTTCATATAAAAACACTGTCCATTCCCCTTGATCAGAATAACTACCTTAGGAGAAATTGCCCTACAGGTAAATTCCCATGCAAGAGTGGTCTATGCATATGATCGCTCTGGTTTAAAAATGTATTTTTGTTTTATTTCTAATACTGTATTTTGCTTTCTGAAAATCACCTCATTAGAGATTCCTCCAAGTATGATTTAAATGCACATTTCATTTAAAATATGACTTTCTAGGACAGGAGATATTGTGGAAGATAGGGTAAAAATATACAAACCATTAAAATATGCTTTAAGTCCTTTCCTCAATTTCTTCTTAATAGCTATCAAAGAGTGTAATAGTGAAGATGTGGGAAATATGACTGTGTAAAGAAAGTAATTTTGGATTAGGTAAAACACTGAAAAGAGGTTAAAATCGGGGAAGAGAAGGTCAGAGTAGAGATACCACGTCAAGGGGTAGTAGTGTTAAAGATGTTATGAGAATAGTAAAGAAATATAAGGGGAAAGTGAGAAGAAACTTACTGGAACAGGAAAAAGTACTCAAAGGAAAGAGATGAAAGGAAAATTTGCCTATTCCAAAACCTTGTCAGTGTTCACCTTTGTCTGGACTGGCCTGGCACTTTTTTTCTGAATTCTAGATGGTCACTTAGAAATAAGAGTCCTGAGACATGTTGGTCTTTTCACCTGACTTGGAATCAGAAATCAGCGGTAAAGTCTATTCGATAAAAGTCTCCAAAGCTCTGATTTAAACATCAAATTTAGAGGAAATTCAAAACATCATATCGCACACTTTGCAAGGAACCAAAAGCACTTTGCATGTGCTTTCATCACATCTTCAAAGTCATTTTCAAAGTTTTATCTGGCTGAAAAACTTTTTATAATACAAAACAGATAGTCCTGGAAAATTAAGTCTCAGTTTAACATATTTTTTACACGTTTGATCAAGTCATTTTTAGGCAATTCCTTTTCTCAAAATATTCATGACATGAGCCGTAAACTGAACTTGTGTCAGCTTGATATAACAAAAATGAGCTCTGGATTGACAATCAAGAAACTCAAGTGAATTGAGAGCAAACATTCTTTCATTTGACCACTAACTTCTCATATATATGTCTTTAAGATGTCACTGAATATTTCTGAATCAAAATGTTCCTATGTACAAATTTACAGTTTTTAAGGTTTCTTCTGACTCAAAAATGTATTATTTTATTAAATTTATATTCTACCCCTTCTATTATACATCCATATCACTTTCTTTTATTCCTTTATACTTTTCTTCTTTTCCTTAACTTCCCAAAGATTGACTGATCATTGTAATTCGCTTCAGAGCTTTTACTCAAGATGTCCTATATACAAACAGAAGAGAGAAGTCATAGCCTCTCTAAACCTTAATTCAGTACAACATGTATTTCTTTCAAGACATTTTCCTTCAAGATCAAAATCCATTGCATAACTCACAATTTTTCATTCATTCATTCAGAGATCCAGTGTGGGTCAGGCCTACCATGTAGCAGAGACTGTGCTACCCATTGGGAACACAATAATACAGACCCCTTCTACATAACACTCCCAGGCGAGTAGCAAAGTCAAATATAATCAGTACTTATTTTAATAATATGATAAAACATGCTTGAAAGAGACTAAGGAAGAGCTTATATAATCTCATCTTGAAATAGTTCAAAAGGGGTTTGTGCTGATTAGAAAATGTAATGTAGAAACTCAGGCACAAATGACATTTAGAAACCAGCTAAAGGCAAATGAAAATGGATATGAGGCAGGCTACATAGAGTAGGGAGAAAAGCCTTACAGCATCACAGATGGAGAACTGAGGGATCATAAACAAACATCTTACAAACATGAGGAAGCCTGGAATATTTGGGGAAATGAGAATATTCATTGTCATAGAGAAGAGTGTTTAAAGGAAAAGTGTATGGGGATGATGACTGGAGAGGCAAGCAGGAAAAAGATTATAATCTAATAATATTGCATTTTAGGAAGATTATTTTTGGATGCTGTATGACTGATTCATTAAAATTAGAAAAATTAAGTTAGAAAAATCAATTATTAGATCCTTGATCCACTTTAGAATTTTTTTCCAGCTTGTAATATATGTTACTAAAAAAATAAATAAATGTCTGTAGCTATTTGTAACTACTGGTATTCAGCTATGCTCTATAAGTAGTTAATAAATACCCATGAATAGAAATTTGCTATAAAACATATTCAATATCATGTCATATTTTAAGCACACTTCTTCTTCAATGAACCTTGTATTTTGGAATAATTTCAGATTTACATTAAAGTTGCGATGGCAGTACAGAGAATTTCCATACATTACTTACTGAGTTTCCCCTAATGTTAATGTCTTATATAAGCATGACTTACACACTGTTTTGATTCCAGAAAAGATGTTATTCTATTGAATTGATGGCTTTTATTTCCTTATGATGAGGTGGGACTGAGTCTTGGTTAATTGGTTTAAAACTAAGAAAATACTTAAACAGATGCTTTCAAAAAATGATACATACACCTGGCTTCCAAAGATAACAATGGCAGCAGTCTAACAGACAGAAGTATCTGCTGCTGGTAATTCTAGCTTTATGTCCTTCCCAACAAATGTGCTAAGTCTTCACTGGGCCAGTTTTGTGATATGATTTGAGGCACTGCTCTAGCCTGCATGACTCTCAACCATGATCCTGGTCTTCCTAGAAACACTTCGAGATACCACATATACTTTCAATAAAACTTTTTTTTTTTTTCTGCTGAAATTATCAAGAATGAAAACTTTTTTTTTTTTTTTTAATTTATTTTTTCAGCGTAACAGTATTCATTCTTTTTGCACAACACCCAGTGCTCCATGCAAAACGTGCCCTACCCATCACCCACCACCTGTTCCCCCAACCTCCCACCCCTGACCCTTCAAAACCCTCAGGTTGTTTTTCAGAGTCCATAGTCTCTTATGGTTTGCCTCCCCTCCCCAATGTCCATAGCCCGCTCCCCCTCTCCCAATCCCACTTCCCCCCAGCAACCCCCAGTTTGTTATGTGAGATTAAGAGTCATTTATGGTTTGTCTCCCTCCCAATCCCATCTTGTTTCATTGATTCTTCTCCTATCCCCCTACCCCCCCCATGTTGCTTCTCCATGTCCTCATATCAGGGAGATCATATGATAGTTGTCTTTCTCCGATTGACTTATTTCACTAAGCATGATACGCTCTAGTTCCATCCACGTCGTCGCAAATGGCAAGATTTCATTTCTTTTGATGGCTGCATAGTATTCCATTGTGTATATATACCACATCTTCTTTATCCATTCATCTGTTGATGGACATCTAGGTTCTTTCCATAGTCTGGCTATTGTAGACATTGCTGCTATAAACATTCGGGTACACGTGCCCCTTCGGATCACTATGTTTGTATCTTTAGGGTAAATACCCAGTAGTGCAATTGCTGGGTCATAGGGTAGTTCTATTTTCAACATTTTGAGGAACCTCCATGCTGTTTTCCAGAGTGGTTGGACCAGCTTGCATTCCCACCAACAGTGGAGGAGGGTTCCCCTTTCTCCACATCCTCGCCAGCATCTGTCATTTCCTGACTTGTTAATTTTAGCCATTCTGACTGGTGTGAGGTGATATCTCATTGTGGTTTTGATTTGTATTTCCCTGATGCCGAGTGACGTGGAGCACTTTTTCATGTGTCTGTTGGCCATCTGGATGTCTTCTTTGCAGAAATGTCTGTTCATGTCCTCTGCCCATTTCTTGATTGGATTGTTTGTTCTTTGGGTGTTGAGTTTGCTAAGTTCCTTATAGATTTTGGATACTAGCCCTTTATCTGATATGTCGTTTGCAAATATCTTCTCCCATTCTGTCAGCTGTCTTTTGGTTTTGTTAACTGTTTCCTTTGCTGTGCAAAAGCTTTTGATCTTGATGAAATCCCAATAGTTCATTTTCGCCCTTGCTTCCCTTGCCTTTGCCGTTGTTCCTAGGAAGATGTTGCTGTGGCTGAGGTCGAAGAGGTTGCTGCCTGTGTTCTCCTCAAGGATTTTGATGGATTCCTTTCTCACATTGAGGTCCTTCATCCATTTGGAGTCTATTTTCGTGTGTGGTGTAAGGAAGTGGTCCAATTTCATTTTTCTGCATGTGGCTGTCCAATTTTCCCAGCACCATTTATTGAAGAGGCTGTCTTTTTTCCATTGGACATTCTTTCCTGCTTTGTCGAAGATTAGTTGACCATAGAGTTGAGGGTCGATTTCTGGGCTCTCTATTCTGTTCCACTGGTCTATGTGTCTGTTTTTGTGCCAGTACCATGCTGTCTTGATGATGACAGCTTTGTAATAGAGCTTGAAGTCCGGAATTGTGATGCCACCAACTTTGGCTTTGTTCTTCAATATTCCTTTGTCTATTCGAGGTCTTTTCTGGTTCCATATAAATTTTAGGATTATTTGTTCCATTTCTTTGAAAAAAATGGATGGTATTTTGATAGGGATTGCATTAAATGTGTAGATTGCTTTAGGTAGCATAGACATTTTCACAATATTTATTCTTCCAATCCAGGAGCATGGAACATTTTTCCATTTTTTTGTGTCTTCCTCAATTTCTTTCATGAGTACTTTATAATTTTCTGTGTATAGATTCTTAGTCTCTTTGGTTAGGTTTATTCCTAGGTATCTTATAGTTTTGGGTACAATTGTGAATGGGATTGACTCCTTAATTTCTCTTTCTTCAGTCTTGTTGTTGGTGTACAGAAATGCAACTGATTTCTGTGCATTGATTTTATATCCTGACACTTTACTGAATTCCTGTACAAGTTCTAGCAGTTTTGGAGTGGAGTCTTTTGGGTTTTCCACATATAGTATCATATCATCTGCGAAGAGTGATAGTTTGACTTCTTCTTTACCAATTTGGATGCCTTTAATTTCTTTTTGTTGTCTGATTGCTGAGGCTAGGACTTCTAATACTATGTTGAATAGCAGTGGTGATAATGGACATCCCTGCCGTGTTCCTGACCTTAATGGAAAAGCTTTCAGTTTTTCTCCATTGAGAATGATATTTGCGGTGGGTTTTTCATAGATGGCTTTGATAATATTGAGGTATGTGCCCTCTATCCCTACACTTTGAAGAGTTTTGATCAGGAAGGGATGCTGTACTTTGTCAAATGCTTTTTCAGCATCTATGGAGAGTATCATATGGTTCTTGTTCTTTCTTTTATTAATGTGTTGTATCACATTGATTGATTTGCGGATGTTGAACCAACCCTGCAGCCCTGGAATAAATCCCACTTGATCGTGGTGAATAATCCTTTTAATGTACTGTTGAATCCTATTGGCTAGTATTTTGGCGAGAATTTTTGCGTCTGTGTTCATCAAGGATATTGGTCTGTAGTTCTCTTTTTTGGTGGGATCCTTGTCTGGTTTTGGGATCAAGGTGATGCTGGCCTCATAAAATGAGTTTGGAAGTTTTCCTTCCATTTCTATTTTTTGGAACAGTTTCAGGAGAATAGGAATGAGTTCTTCTTTAAATGTTTGGTAGAATTCCCCTGGGAAGCCGTCTGGCCCTGGGCTTTTGTTTGTTTGGAGATTTTTGATGACTGTTTCAATCTCCTTACTGGTTATGGGCCTGTTCAGGTTTTCTATTTCTTCCTGGTTCAGTTGTGGTAGTTTATATGTCTCTAGGAATGCATCCATTTCTTCCAGATTGGCCAATTTGTTGGCGTAGAGTTGCTCATAGTATGTTCTTATAATTGTCTGTATTTCTTTGGTGTTAGTTGTGATCTCTCCTCTTTCATTCATGATTTTATTGATTTGGGTCCTTTCTCTTTTCTTTTTGATGAGTCTGGCCAGGGGTTTATCAATCCTATTGATTCTTTCAAAGAACCAGCTCCTAGTTTCATTGATTTGTTCTATTGTTTTTTTGGTTTCTATTTCATTGATTTCTGCTCTGATCTTTATGATTTCTCTTCTCCTGCTGGGTTTAGGGTTTCTTTCTTGTTCTTTCTCCAGCTCCTTTACGCATAGGGTTAGGTTGTGTACTTGAGACCTTTCTTGTTTCTTGAGAAAGGCTTGTACCGCTATATATTTTCCTCTCAGGACTGCCTTTGCTGTGTCCCACAGATTCTGAACTGTTGTGTTTTCATTATCATTTGTTTCCATGAATTTTTTCAATTCTTCTTTAATTTCCTGGTTGACCCATTCATTCTTTAGAAGAATGCTGTTTAGTCTCCATGTATTTGGGTTCTTTCCAGCTTTCGTCTTGTGATTGAGTTCTAGCTTCAGAGCATTGTGGTCTGAAAATATGCAGGGAATAATCCTAATCTTTTGATACCGGTTGAGACCTGATTTGTGACCCAGGATGTGATCTATTCTGGAGAAGGTTCCATGTGCACTAGAGAAGAATGTGTATTCTGTTGCTTTGGGATGAAATGTTCTGAATATATCTGTGATGTCCATCTGGTCCAGTGTGTCATTTAAGGCCTTTATTTCCTTGTTGATCTTTTGCTTGGATGATCTGTCCATTTCAGTGAGGGGAGTGTTAAAGTCCCCTACTATTATTGTATTATTATTGATGTGTTTCTTTGATTTTGTTATTAATTGGTTGATATAGTTGGCTGCTCCCACGTTAGGGGCATAGATATTTAAAATTGTTAGATCTTCTTGTTGGACAGACCCTTTGAGTAGGATATAGTGTCCTTCCTCATCTCTTATTATAGTCTTTGGCTTAAAATCTAATTGATCTGATATAAGGATTGCCACCCCAGCTTTCTTCTGATGCCCATTAGCATGGTAAATTGTTTTCCACCCCCTCACTTTAAATCTGGAGGTGTCTTCGCGTCTAAAATGAGTTTCTTGTAGGCAACATACTGATGGGTTTTGTTTTTTTATCCATTCTGATACCCTGTGTCTTTTGATTGGGGCATTTAGCCCATTAACATTCAGGGTAACTATTGAGAGATATGAGTTTAGTGCCATTATTAGCCTGTAAGGTGACTGTTACTGTATATTGTCTCTGTACCTTTCTGATCTACTACTTTTAGGCTCTCTCTTTGCTTAGAGGACCCCTTTCAATATTTCCTGGAGAGCTGGTTTGGTGTTTGCAAATTCTTTCAGTTTTTGTTTGTCCTGGAAGCTTTTGATCTCTCCTTCTATTTTCAATGATAGCCTAGCTGGATAGAGTATTCTTGGCTGCATGTTTTTCTCGTTGAGTGCTCTGAATATATCATGCCAGCTCTTTCTGGCCTGCCAGGTCTCTGTGGATAAGTCTGCCGCCAATCTAATATTTTTACCATTGTATGTTACTGATTTCTTTTCTCGGGCTGCTTTCAGGATTTTCTCTTTGTCACTAAGACTTGTAAATTTTACTATTAGGTGACGGGGTGTGGACCTATTCTTGTTGACTTTGAGGGGGGTTCTCTGCATCTCCTGGATTTTAATGCTTGTTCCCTTTGCCATATTAGGGAAATTCTCTCCAATGATTCTCTCCAATAGACCCTCTGCTCCCCTCTCTGTTTCTTCTTCTTCTGGAATCCCAATTATTCTAATGTTGTTTCGTCTTATGGTGTCACTTATCTCTCGAATTCTCCCCTCATGGTCCAGTAGCTGTTTGTCCCTCTTTTGCTCGGCTTCCTTATTCTCTGTCATTTGGTCTTCTATATCACTAATTCTTTCTTCTGCCTCATTGATCCTAGCGGTGAGAGCCTCCATTTTTGATTGCACCTCATTAATAGCTTTTTTGATTTCAACTTGGTTAGACTTTAGTTCTTTAATTTCTCCAGAAAGGGCTTTAATATCTCCAGAGAGGGTTTCTCTAATATCTTCCATGCCTTTTTCGAGCCCGGCTAGAATGTTCAGAATCGTCATTCTGAACTCTTGATCTGACATAGTACCAATGTCTGTGTTGATTAGGTCCCTAGCCTTCGGTACTGTCTCTTGTTCTTTTGTTTGTGGTGATTTTTTCCGCCTTGTCATTTTGTCCAGATAAGAGGATATGAAGGAGCAAATAAACTACTAATAGGGTGGCAAAGACCCCGGAAAAATGCGCTGTAACCAAATCAGAAGAGACCCCAAATTGTGGGGGGGGGGAAGGGGATAAAAAACAGGTTCTGAAAAAAAAAGAAAAAAAAAAAAAAAAGAAAAAAATTTAAAAAATAAAACAAATAAAAAAATATAAAAAAGAAAGAAAAAATATATATATTTAGATGAACTAGTCAAAAAACGTTAAAAAAGAAAAGGGTAAAAGTTTTTAAAAAAAATTAGCAGAAGAAGAAAAAAGAAAAAAGAAAAAAAAATTGAAAAAAGGAAAAAAAAATAAAAAATTGAAAAAAGAAAAAAAAATTGAAGTAGCCGCAAGACTAAAGAATCATGGGGAGAAAGCCATGAGTTCCGTGCTTTGCTTTCTCCTCCTCTGGAATTGCTCTGCTGTCTTAGGAATTGAATCTGCTTTCTCCTTGATAGATGAACTTCGTCCTGGCTGGATATTTTGTTGATCTTCTGGGGGAGGGGCCTGTTGTAGTGACTCTCAAGTGTCTTTGCCCGAGGCGGGATTGCACCGCCCTTACCGGCGGCCGGACTAAGTAATCGGCTCGGGTTCGCTTTTGGGAGCTTCTGTTCCCTGAACGCTTTCCGTAGAGTTCCGGAGGACGAGAATGAAAATGGCGGCCTCCCAGTCTCCGGCCCGGAGGAGCCGAGAGCCTGGGGCCCCACTCCTCAGTGCGCCCCCAGAGGACAGCACCCAATCACTCCCATATCCCCAGCCTCTAGCCGCGCTCCGAGCTCACCCAGCCCGTGACCAGTTCAAGGTAACCCCGAGCTGAGAGTTCAGTCCTCGGCTCTGTCTTTGCAGCCGGTTTCTCCGTTCTAATACCTGCGAGCTCTCCGACACTCTGACACCCCCGATCCTTCTGTGACCTTGCGGGGCCTGGGGCCACGCTGGCCCCGCGTGGGCTTCACCCCGGTTTAGCCCCTGGAGCAATGTCCCTCAGTGGAACAGACTTTTAAAAGTCCTGATTTTGTGCTCCGTTCCTCCGCCGCTTGCCGGGAGCCGGCCCCTCCCCCCGCGGTCTGTCTTCCCGTCGTTTTAGATTCACTTCTCCGCCAGTCCTACCTTTCAGAAAGTGGTTGATTTTCTGTTTCTAGAGTTGCTGTTCTTCTTCTCTTCGCTCTCCCGTTGGATTTTTAGGTGTTTGCTATGTTTAGATAAGCTATCGAGCTGATCTCCTGTTACCTGATGTAGTCTCAGGCTGCTACTTCTCCGCCATCTTGACTCCTCTCAAGAATGAAAACTTTGAGGGTTGCTTGCGTGGCTCAGTTAGTTAGATTCCTCTGTCTGCCACTCACTCTGTTCCCCTCTCTCAAATAGATAAATAAAACCTTTAAAAAATTTTTTAAAAAGACCTTTGATACTGAAGTGGAATGTAGTGATTAAAGAGCATTTTAGTTTGCCTCATTTCAAGAAGAAAAATGTTTCCCACATGTATAAACAGTCATGTTGGACATGTATGGGGAAAGTCTGTGCAGGACCACATGGATGAACAGTGGCAGGTAGTCTTGATTGTAAACCAAATGGCTGTGACCTTATTCTTTACCCCACCCAAAGCTTCATTCGTACTATCACATCTCATCTCCAAATATAGAGGTTAGCAAGTCAAATATTTGCTTCACCAGCCTCCTTTTCAGTTCTGGCGCAATAGGAAATGATAATTTGGCCCAATCTAGAAAAAACAGACACAATGGGGAAATGTGTGCTTATCTTTTGCAGTCAAATGCTCTACTACTAAACTATACCCCCATGTGTTTATCTTTTAGTGTTGTCTTTGGTTGGTTATCTTTTTTTACAATGTGATTCCTGAAAATATAGGCATGACTCTTTAACTACAAGGAATCAAACCTAAGGAACAAGCCATTACATTAAGGAAGTTAAGAGCTAGACCATGACTAAATCCCAAAATACCTTGCATCATAATACTGAGAAATAGCAAAGAGCGTACTGTTGAACAGAGTTGTAACTTGTATTTGTGTCGTTTAAATATAATCAGCACGTGAATAGCCCATAAACATGTGTTTTTTAGTACTAGAAATGAAATTAATGGGTAGAAAATGTTTTCCCAATTGAACAATCTAATGAACTTTCTGTAATAGTACACAATATAATTACAGGCCCATATGTAAAACTTAAAGTCCCAAGTAACTCTGTGCTAATTATAAGATATATGCTTGTTGAAGAAAAATAATTATCTTCCAAAAATCTTTGAAACCACAATTATATAGAGAGTACATTAGTAATCTGTCCTTTTAGAATGTATTGTTTTGGGTGCCTTGGTGGTTAAGCATCTGAGTCTTGATCTCTGCTCAGATCTTGATCTCAGGGTTATGAGTTCAAGCTCCACACTGGGCTCCATGCTAGGCATTAAGCCTACTAAATAATCAAATATATCAATAAATAAACAAACAATGTTCCTTTTGGGGAAAAAAAAAGTGTATTGTTTTGTACTACTGAATGAGTATCAACTCATTTCAGAAAGCAAACTTATGTCACACTTAAAATGAATATAAAGATAAAGAAACTGGAAATAATTTACCTCCTATTCCAAATATTCAGAGTTAGAAACTTGAGTATTTACCTAATAAAGATAATTAACTTCTAAGATATTAAGAAAAGCTGAAAGTACAGATAAAGCAAACTCAAGATTTATAAGTACAGGAAAGTACCATCGTTCTGAAGACTAGAAAAATAAATTTAAAAAGTAGTGCTGGTGGACATAGGGGAATATGGCCTTCTAGCAAAAGCTAGAAGTCCGATGGCATTTCTGGTCAGGTTGGACTATGAAGGAGCAGTTATCTCCTGGCTGGAGCCATGAAGAAAATACAGCCACCTGATAAAAAGAGAAGGAGACATACCCTGGCTTCTCTCTTCCTCTTGCCCTCCATTTTCCTTCTGTCATCTCATCTGCCTCCCCATTAGCCAACTCTAAAGAGAAGGTGGCTGGCAAGTTAATTTATTTGTCTGTTGTTTGTCCTAGATTGTTTGTACTATGGAACTAATTTTGCCCAATACTTTGTCCTTTAGAATTAGAAAAGACAATCACATAGCACCCAAGAGGTATTTCTTTCCTTTTTTTTTTTTTTTTTTAATTAACATATAATGTATTATTTGCTCCTGGGGTATAGGTCTGTGAATCATCAGGCTTACACATTTCATAGCAGTCACCATAGCACATAAACTCCCAATGTCCATAACCCAAGGGTTGCTGGGGAATGGGGGGGAGGGATAGGGCAGCTGGGTTATGGTTAGGAAGTATTCCTTAAAAGAATAAACAGAAACACAATTTTCTGTAGAATTTCATAATCTCTCTCATTCTGTAACAGAGAATATAGACTAAAAAAATGAAGACATAATCAGAAGGTTTGCATAAACATATATATCAAACACTGCAATCTATAAATACATAATATACTATGTTTTCAGGTATCATAAAATAGCTGATCAAATAATATCACAAAAACATATTTACATTTTAAAATATAGAACTGTATAAGCTATGGTTTCTGAATTAATTGTTAATTAAATGACTAATCAGAATGTCTTAAAAGTTTACTTCAATTTAAAAAGTTTAAAAAATATGTATACTATAGAAAGCAATTATATGGTTACAGACAATTTGGATAATGAAAATAAGAATAGATTATGTCATATAGTAAAACTGTAGTCAAAGGCAAATATGTATCCTAATTTCCTGATTAAAAAAAAAACAAAACAAAGATTAGAAGTGTTAGAAGTGGACTAAATTTAACCAAGAAAACAGAATCAAGAAAATCAAACTTAGAAAAAGTAAGAGGAATAAAATAATAAAGACAAATAGAAAAATAAATGAAAGAGGAAAAATAACCATTTTAGGTCATCCAAAAGCTATTAAAAATGCACATAGAAATTTTATTTTAAAAGGAGAATAGTGCAAATGATGGAATAAAAATTACATATGCTTATATGTGAGAAGAGACAGAAAACCTTATTTTTATAAACGCTAGTCAAAAATAAATTGTTTACTAGAACAGATAATGTGTCAAATTGAGTCTAATAAAATATATAAATTACCAATATCCATGAGTAAATTATAAACAATTAGCTAATTACATCCAAATTGGCCATAGGGCTTTAGCACAGGCCTAAAGCAGTAGGTGCTACTAGCCATGCATGAAGAAAAATAACTTAATTTTAAAAACTGTGGGATCTGGAAGTGTAGGGAGACATAAATACACAAGACCATTAGAAATATAGGAAGATGGGAACACAAAGCCAAATCAGTGATAAGTACATAGAACAGTAATAAGTATACTATGTAAAACCCTTATAAATTATTAATATTATTCTACTAACATGTAAATATATTGTGTAATATGTATTATGCTATCGCATATGCCATAATACAGAGAATTATTACAGAAAATCAATAATAAGTATTAGAACATTTGGACTTGGGTCATGATATTCCTCATGATTCTATAACTCGATGATCTACCTCCAAAAGACTACTGATGAAAACACATTGAAAACCATTGAAAATGGTACAAAATCTCTGGGATGTGGCAAGAGCAGTTCTAAAAGGGAAGTTGATAGATATATAGGCCTACCTCAAAAACCATGAACAATCTCAAATAACCTAACCTTATATCTAAAGGAGCTAGAAAAAACAAACAAACAAAACCCCAAATAGGAAGAAGGAAATAACAAAGATTAGAATAGAAATAAATTATGGAGAAACTTAAAAAAAAATAGAACAGATAAATGAAAGCCAGAGCAGTTTTTTGAATTATTAACAAAATTGATAAACCACTAACCATACTAAAAAAAAAAAAAAACAAGTGAGAAAGAGAACTCAAACATCACAAATGAAAGAGGTGGATGAATACAAAAGATTATAAAAGCAAATTATGAATAATTATATGCCAAAAAAATTGGACAACTTAGAAGAAATGTATAAATTCCTAGAAACATATAACCTAACAAAACTAAATCAGGAAGAAATAGAAAATTTGAACAGACTGATTTCAAGCAATGAAACTGACTCAGTAATCAAAAATCTCCCAGCAAATAAAATTACAGGATCAGTTGGCTTCACAGATGAATTCTACTAAACATTTAAAGAAGAGTTAATACCTATTCTTCTCAAACTATTCCAAAAAATAGAAGAGGAAGGGAAACTTCCAAATTTATTTTATGAGGACAGCATTATCCTGATACCAAAACCAGATAAAGACACCACAAAAAAGAGAACTACAGGCCAGTATCTCTGATGAAAAATTCTCAACATACTGTATAGATGTAAAAATTCTAAACATACTGAATCCAACAATACATTTAAAAAAAAAATCATTCACCACGATCAAGTTGGACTTATTCCCAGAATGCCAGGGTGGTTCAATATTCACAAACCAATCAATGTGATAAATCACATCAATAATTAATACATGATTATTATTATGTTCAATTAGCCAACATATGGTACATCTATAGTTTCAGATGCAGTGTTCAACAATTCATTAGTTGTTTGTAACACCCAGTGCTCATTGCAACATGTGCCCTCATTAATATCCATCACCTGGTTTCCCCACCCTCCCAACCCCGCTTTGTAACCCTCAGTTTGTTTCTGGAGTCCAGAGTCTCTCAAGGTTGTCTCCCTCTCTGATATCTTCTCATTCAGTTTTCCCTCCCTTCCCCTGTGGTCCTCTGTGCTATTCCTTATATTCACATATAAGTGATTACTTCAATACATGAAGAAAAAGTATTTGAAAAAATACAACATCCATTCATGATAAAACCCTCAAAAAAGTAGACTTAGAGGCAAATACCGCAACATAATAAAGGCCTTATATGAAACAACCACAGTGAATATCTTCACTGGGGAAAAACTGAGAGCTTTCCCTCTAAGGTCAGGAACAATACAAGGATGTCCATTCTTACCACTTTTATTCAACATAGTACTTGGAGACCTAGCCGCAGCAATCAGACAACAAAATGAAATAAAATCATCCAAATCAGCAAAGAAGTCAAACTTTCACTCTCTGCAGACGTGATACTCTGTATAGAAAATCCTAAAGATTCCACCAAAAAAACTACTAGAAATCAATTCAGTAAAATCACAGGAAATCAAGTACAGAAATCCAGAGCATTTCTATACACTAATAACAAAGCAGCAGAAAAAGAAATTAAGAAAACAATCCTATTTACAATGGTACCAAAAATAAGAAAATACCTAGGAATAAATTTAACAAAAGAGATGAAAACCTATACTCTAAAAATTATAAAACACTGGTGAAAGAAATTCAAGACAATACGAACAAATGGAAAGATATTTTATGCTCATGGATTGGAATAGTAAATATTGTTAAGATGTCCATACTGCCCAAAGCAATTTACAAATTTAATGCAATCCCTATCAAAATACCAACAACATTCTTCACATAACTAGAACAAAACATTCTGAAATAGGTATGGAGCCACGAAAGACCCCAAATGGCCAAAGCAGTCTTGCAAAAGAAAAACAAAGCTATAGGTATCACAATTACAGACTTCAAGTTATATTATGGAGCTGTAGTGATCAAATGGAATGGTACTGCTTTAAAAACAGGGCCCCTGGGTGGCTCAGAGGGTTAAAGCCTCTGCCTTAGCCTCAGGTCATGATCCTAGGGTCCTAGGATCGAGCCCCACATTGGGCTCTCTCCTTGGCGGAGAGCCTGCTTCCTCCTCTCTCTCTCACTGTCTGCCTCTCTGCCTACTTGTGATCTCTCTCTGTTGAAAAAATAAATAAAAAATCTTAAAAAAAAAAAAAAAACAGACACATATAACCACAGAACAGAACAGAGAGCCCAGAAGTAAACCAACAATCATATACATTAAGAGCAGAATTGATTGATGCTTCAGGTCATTTAAATTTTTCCAGGTTATGGAAAATGATAGATTAATGAAGCACTCTAAGGAAAGTGACCCTTATCTCTTATTTTGTAGGAAATGAAACTGTTGATTATATTTACATATGATAATGAGATGGCAGTGGGACATGCTGTGAAGTAGATAGTACATTCATTGACCAGGATGTATATAAGTGGAAACAGTGGAAAAGAACTTGGAGAGGAATAGGAGGCAGGAAAAAGGGTAGAAATAAATAGGGTATTGTATTTAGATGAAACTTCACTTTAAGTAAAATTTAAAATCACTTAGCAAGCTTTGAAACAATGCAAGTATCCTAAAAATTAAATATTAAGAATCACATACTCTCATAGCTGTAGAAAAAATTACTAGCGAATTATTCTTACACCATTGACACAAAGCAGTTCCACTTCAGCTTTCTGTAATACTTTTTTTGTCTGAATTTGTCTCAAATGAAGCAGTATTAAATTATTTGATCCCTAAGATACTGTTTTTTGTCAAAGTATATTAATACCTTGAAATTAATATATAAACTAGACTTTCCACTGCGATACTGATTTTTGGTTGCATATACTCAGGGCTTCACTTAAGATGGATAGGCTCTTATCCTTTTTATTGTTGATGTGGTGTATCACACTGATTTGCAAATATTGAATCATCCTTGCATCCCTAGAATAAATCCTACTTCATCATGGTGAATGATCATTTTAATGTATTGTTAAGTGTGGTTTCTGAATATTTTGTTGAGGATTTTTTATCTATGTTTATCAGGACTGTTTCTTTTTTCTATTGTGCTTTTCTTTGTCTGGTTTTGATACCAGGGTATTACAGGTCTCAGAATACTACAAAGCTGTAGTAATCAAAACAATATTGTACTGGCACAAAAATAGACACATAGATCAATAGAACAGAATAGAAATCCAGAAATAAATCCACGCTTATATGGTCAATTCATCTACAACAAAGGAGGAAAGAACATACAATGTGGAAAGACAGTGTCCTCAACAAACAGTGCTGGGAAAACTGGACAGCTAGGTGAAAAGAATGAAAATGGACCACTCTCTTACATCATACACAAAGATAAGTTAAAAATGGATTAAAGACCGAAATGTAAGACCTAAAATAACATAAAAATGCTATTAGAGAATATAGGCAGTAATTTTTTTGACATCAGTGAGGCAACATTTTTTAGATATGTCTTCTAAGGCAAGGGAAACAAAAGCAAAAATAAACTATTAGGACCACATCAAAATAAAAAAAAAAAAAACTTTTGCACAACAAAGGAAACCATCAACAAAACAAAAAGGCAATCTCATGAATGGCAGAAGATATATCCAATAAGGGTTAATATCATACACACACACACACACACACACACACACACACACACACACATATCTCAATAGGAAAACCACAACCACCCAATTAACAGCTGGGCAGAGGACCCAAATGGCCATTTCTCCACAGACATACAGATGACCAACAGACACATAATAAGATGCTCAACATCACTAATCATCAGAGTAATATGTAAATCAAAACCATAAGGAGATATCATCTTACACCTGCCAGAATGGTTAAAATAAAAAAGACAAGGAATAGCAGGTGTTGGTGAGAATGTGAAGAAAAAGGAACCCTTGTGCACCATTGCTGGGAATGTAATTTTACATAGCCACTATGGGAAACAGTATGGACTTTCCTCAAAAAATTAAAAATAGAAATACCATATGATCCAGTAATTCCACTCCTGAGTATATACTAAAGGAAATAAAAACAGTAATTAGAAAAGGTATATGCCCCTCCTAATTGTTTCTTGCAGTATTATTTACAATAGCTGAGATGTGGAAGCACACTACATGTCCACTGAGAGATGAATGGATAAAGATGTGGTGTATACACACCATGGGATATTGTGCAGCCATGAAACAAGTATGAGATCTTGTCATTTGCAACACAGAGATACTTAGAGGATGTTATACTAAATGAAATATGTCAGGCTGAGAAATACAAATACCACATGATTTCGCTTATGTGGAATCTAAAAAAAAAATGAATAAACAGAGAACAGAATCACACTAATAAATTCAGAGAACTGATGATTGCAAGAGGGAAGGGGAATGGAAGGATGGAAAAAATAGAGTGTGGGGAATACAGGCTTCCAGTTATACAATAAGTTACAAGAATGAGAGGGACAGCATAAAGGATACAGTCAATGGTATTGTAATAGTGTTGTACGGTGACAGATGGTAGCTAAACCTGTGATGAACATAGCATAATATATAGGGAAGTTGAATCATTATGTTGTACACCTGAAACTAATATAGCACTGGGTGTCCACTACAGTCAAATGCAAAAAAAAAAAAAAAAAAAAAAAAAAATTTAAAAAGGGATAGGCTCTTGAAATTAAAGCAGTAAGAGTTCCTTCCTGCCATTCATCTCTGACACTTTATGCGGTAAATCTGTTGATCATATATTTTGGGGAACTGTGTTTCAGAGTTAACTTGATGAGAGCAAGTTAGAGGGGCATTTTTAGTAGCACACTCCTTAGCTCAAGATTATAGGTCATGGTTTAAATTGAAGGGACAATAACATGTACACACACAATCTTAGCATGTAAAAATGGGAATATACCAAGATGCTACTAACGCATAATATTACTCTACATGATAAATTTTGAATTTTTTTCAGAGTGTAAATGTGTTCTTTTTACTTCATAAAGGTTATATATCTAGAAATCATAACTATTTTTCTATATCATTGTATGTAAGAAGTAGATAGGTTTAGAAAGATGGTAAATTTAAGATGCTTGGGTGGCTCAGTTGGTTAAGTTGTTGTGAGATAGAGCCCTGTGTTTGGCTCTGCACTCAGCATGGAGCCTGCATTAAATTATTTCCCTCTGTCTCTCCCCCCTGCTCTTTCTCTAAAGCAAATAAATTATATCTGAAAAAAATATATATGACAAATTTAAAAATTATAAGATTAATAAATCTGATTATTTTACCTTCTGTAGGTGGAAGCATATCTATTCTTTGCCTAATTTGTAAATACTTTTTATGCTATCATCTTAATGGATATCTTGGTTATTATTGTTGTTGCCAATAGTTATTTTCTTCATATTTCAGTTACCCAACACACCCAGACAAAATTTCTTTCACCTAGCAATGTAAGTTCCTCACTCACAAGCATAAATGACAGAATTTAATAATGTGGACATGATTTTTCTTTGGAAAGTGTTTTATGTAATAGTAGAGTGCTATCTTTACTCCCTCAACTACTTATCCCATTATTACCACATTCAGCTACATTCAGTGTCCACATAGTAACATTTAAAAACAAAGTTGCACACTACTAAAATTATTTTATAGCTTTTTAAACTTATGGTTTAAAGAATAAATAATTATAATATTAACTAATATTTATCAAACATTTACTAAGTGACAATCGTTTCTTAGTGATTTATCTAATTTAATTCACTGACCAGAGTCTAAAAAGTTACCGTTTGTCCCAGGTATAGATGGGTTATACTCTTTGATCTTTTCCTGGTTCCAGGAATGAGTAATAAATAACTGATTTGGGGAAAGCTTTTGTAAGACCTATATATATTTAATCAGCAAAATCCAAGAGTTCCACACTGGTGGTTTTTATTTCTACAGACTGAATCCAGGAAGATCTTCAGAAGTGGAATACAGAAAGCCACTGAAAGAGATCAAAGGTAACAGGAGACAGTCTTTCAGGTAGCAGTCAGTCTTTGGTAATTAATTTCATGCATAAGCCAGAATAGTTAGTAATAACCCTTTCCACAAGAACTGCCAAAGGTCTTTTGTAAATATCAGAGGTCTTTTGTGAAGAGTATGAAACAGATATTTTTTTTAAGATTTTTATTTATTTATTTGACAGAGATCACAAGTAGGCAGAGAGGTAGGCAGACAGAGAGAGAGAAGCAGGCTCCCCACTGAGCAGAGAACCCGATGTGAGGCTCGATCCCAGGACCCTGGGATCATGACCTGAGCCGAAGGCAAAGGCTTTAACCCACTGAGCCACCCAGGTGCCCCTGAAACAGGTATTTTATAGAAAGTACAAGCAAAATGCATTCACATTAGCAGTAGAAACAAACAACTTCTCCTGCTGTGGCAGAGTTTACGCACACAACAAATAGAAACAGAAAAATATCTAGCAATAGAAGTGAATGCATTTGCCAAAGATTGCATAGTCAGTGTTTAAAGTCACTAATCTATAGGAACTAAATTTTGAACAACTAGTAAGGCAAGGCTTTAGTGATGATGAGTATGTCAGCTCTGACCTGAGAAAGTGACCCTGCTAAGCTGGAGTGATGTGGATCAATATGGGGTAAAGAAGAACAACTTATGATTATTAGAGCAATATAAGAGAAGAAATATCCAAATCCACAAATGAAGTACTTTGTCTCTAAGCTAAGACATTTATTCTACTCAGTATTGGCAATTAATGCCAGAATTATCTTGAAGGCATACTTCATATTTTTTATAAATTTATATATATATAAAATATGCATTTATATATATATAATATGTGTTTATATATATATACATATATATATGAAAATATACAGTATGGATATAAATGTTATCAAATAAATATGTAATTTTTCCTCAACATGAGTTTATTGCTTCTCCACTTTTTTTTTCCTCTTTTAAAAAAATTCCTCAAGTCAAAAAGAAAAAATATATACTCCTGGTAGTGTAAAAGTGATAGTATAACTAAACCAGTTCACCTCAAGATCAAAATACTTAGTTATATGTCAAAGCTCAGGCTGGAATGGAAAGAAACATATCAGAATGGTGCTCAAACAAGGACAACACCCTGTCAGGGTGTTTTGTAGTTATCTATAGGGTCTACATATACTGTAGTAAGCATATTTAAATATACTTTTCATTTAATGTGTAGGAAGAAAAGTCTAGGATGATGAAAGGAGATGGAACTTCAGATAGATCCAAGTACACAAAGATATTTAGTATATTTTTAAAATGTATGCATTTAGCATAAGAAACAATGTAAAGCATTAAACTGATGTATTTGGTCTTTTATACCTTGCATTTTTAGAAGTCAGATGTAATAAGCACCTTCAAAAACAGACAATTTGAGTGATAAAGCACATAATTTAATTGATAATAGAATGATCATTTCTAAACTTGTTACATTAGATAATGGATGCTAAAAAGTAGACTACTTATAACCTAATCTCACCTTTATATTTAATTATAAAACAAGATATATGACAGTTTCATTACTGGAATGTACTCTAAATGTGTGGTATCAAAACAAATGACAACTTCGGCTACCATACAGATATTTTGGACATTTGTTGTATATAAGGATGCACATAGTTGAGACTGCTCCCACATATACAGAACTTTTCATTCATTCATGTTTTTTTTTTAATCTTTAATAAGCCTCAGTTTTTTTTTTCATTTTATTTATTTTTTCAGTGTAACAGTATTCATTCTTTTTGCACAACACCCAGTGCTCCATGCAAAACGTGCCCTCCCCATTACCCACCACCTGTTCCCCCAACCTCCCACCCCTGACCCTTCAAAACCCTCAGGTTGTTTTAAAATGATTTTTAAATACAGGTTTTCTTAGCCCATTTAAGAAATAACTATTTCTATCCTTCCTGTCAGAGTAAGTTTATTTCTTACTTGTCTAAAATTTTAAAATCATATCAACATATTTAAGAAGATACGCTGCTATATACATATATAAATTCTACACATACAAGTTATCATTTCCAGGAGCGATTTCCTTAGTGAGAAAATGTTGGCCAAAAAATGCTTAAGAACCATAAAGATTCAAAATATTCAAAAGTAAAATATAACCTAAATGTATTGCCATATTGGAAACAATGCTTTTTAAGCATTATTTATCATTTCCTTTAAGTCATTATTTCAGGGCTGAGGTATTTACTAGCCATAGGTAGGCACTTTTTCCTCTTTCCAGTATCCAAGATACCTTTTAATATTTTCCAAAATAAATAATGTGGAGTTATCTAAAAAAGAGCGCTCTAAGTCTTTTAGAAAGGCCTGTTTGAGCAGGCACTTCATATACCGTCTTTAGATGATAGTTACTTTTTAAAAAGTCCATCATTCACTTCATTCCTCTGTGTCATTCGACTGTCACTTTTAGTTCCATAGAGCAAATCCAGAGCCCAAACACATGATCTTCACACTTACTCTGCCACCCTCACACCCTACACAGGTGTCTGACCTGGGGAGAGATAATTTTCAGATACATTTAACCACCCTAATAAACTAGGATATATTAAGAGATGGAGATTTAATAGCTTCAGGAAGCCAAATCAATTTTCTCTGTTACTTATATAGAGTAATTAGAGTGACTAGAATCTAAGAAAAAAGGAAAGGTAACTCTTTCAAACTTGATACACAACTGTGTCTTTTCATGAGTTCTTGGCTGAACATTTCACAGTCAGGCTGTGATCAACTCCTTTTTTAATAGAATTATTTGCATGATCTACTTCACCAATATTTAAATTTGTTTTGGCCCTTAGTGGGAAAATATTTCTATCCTTTTCCAATAATATGAACATATGTATTTAATTTACAGGTTGGTTGATAATGATGTGAAGCATTGCATTTTGGGAAGAACAGTCTTAACAGATGCATGGGGCAATAGGAGGGCATCTGCAAGTGGCCAACAGATGGACATGGCAGTGGGAGAGAACCACCAGGAAGGTAGCAGATGGACATAGCAAAAGAAAGGCAATTCCATGCGAACAGTGAGTGGCTAGACCAGCAGCAAAACTTTGCCACTTGGCATATGGTAGAAAGCTCATTGCATCAGCTAGGATTTGTACTATGACATTTTTGGCCAAGTCCGGAAGAGAGATTTCTAAAACCTGCCTATGACAGTTGGTTCAAAATTCAGCAATATTTTCAGAGTCAATATTGCAAATTCTGCCTTAAGAAGTTGTGTTACTCTTCCTTTAGGTTCACAAAAGACTTTGGCACCTCATACTCACATAATTTTGAAACTGAGGTTAAAATCCATCCAATTCACAATTAGAAAACCAAAGTGAATCTTTCAAAGCATTCACTGATATTAAGAGGGAAAAATAATGTAATAATGTGCTTAATTTTAACATGTACCTAAGGGGAGAGTTGACTTATTCATTCACTGTAAAAGCTTAGTGAATATGTCAATACTTTATTAGATACACCACTAGCAGCTTAATCTTCCTGTAAACACAACTTTATTACTTCACTCTCCAGCTTAAAAAGTCTTTTTTTTTTTTTTTTATTGTTGTCCCAGGCAACAAAATTCAAATCATGTAGCCCACATTTAGGGTCCTTTACAGTTGGGTCCAAAGCTTCATAGGGACTTATATCCTGTCACTACTTTATACAAGCTCTATACTTGTTTCTTATTCCCAAATATGATAGACATATGTTTGTCTCTTTAGCCAGCCAAGACTCACTCATTTCTGCCCCAAATATCTATTATTCAAAATACAGGTCAAAATTAACGATTATATCTTGATTCTCCCAACTCTCATGGCAGTATTTGTAAGTTTTCATAATGACACACAACATTCCCTCTGTTATTACATTTTTTAAATGCCCTTTATTTCTGTTACTAAATCAAATTCCCTCAGGAATTTCTAATTCAGAGCTCACACAGCATTTTTTTTAAATTTATTTATTTTTCAGCGTAACAGTATTCATTGTTTTTGCACAACACCCAGTGCTCCATGCAAAACGTGCCCTCCCTATTACCCACCACCTGTTCCCCCAAACTCCCACCCCTGACCCTTCAAAACCCTCAGGTTGTTTTTCAGAGTCCATAGTCTCTTATGGTTCGCCTCCCCTTCCAATTTTTTTTTTTTATAAACATATAATGTATTTTTATCCCCAGGGGTACAGGTCTGTGAATCGCCAGGTTTACACACTTCACAGCACTCACGATAGCACATACCCTCCCCAATGTCCATAACCCCCTCCCCCTCTCTCAACCCCACCTCCCGTGGATGGAACTAGAGGGTATCATGCTTAGTGAAATAAGTCAATCGGAGAAAGACAACTATCATATGATCTCCCTGATATGAGGACATGGAGAAGCAACATGGGGGGTTAGGGGGATAGGAGAAGAATAAATGAAACAAGATGGGATTGGGAGGGAGACAAATCACACAGCATTTTAAGCAAAGTATGTGTTCGATGGATATTTGAAAAGTTTCAGAGTATATTCTGAATATATATCCAAAGTAACTAAGAAGTTCTCAAAAAGGAATTAGCATTTACCTTGTTTATATTTAATCAATAAGCTAATCTAACACAAATCTAGTAGAATCTTCTAGCTACTTCCTTAAGATTTTTGCATACTTTTTTTTTTTTGGTAGATATTGCTTATAAAATATTGGAAAGTACTTAAAACACTTTTTTTTCTTAAATGTTGAAAAAAATTCCATTAGTAAAATGTGTAGTTAGTAAATAAATGTTTCTAAACAAAGGCAAACTTAACATACATTCTTTTCAAATTATGATAAACTCCACGTAAGTAGAATCAAATCGCTAGGGCTTTTTGGCTTAATGTCCCTCCATACCATACTTCTATCCAATCCAGCATAGACTCCTTATCATGACGCAAGCTCAAGGGAAAGTACTCTTCTGTATATAACGATCAGCATATACATAAAAATTCATACTTCAATATGTTACATGTGGAAATCAAGCTATTTAAAAATATAGTTGTCTCTCATGAGTCTTAAATTTAAATAATCGTTACTTTGAATTCGATGAACATAAAACTATTAATTCTTATTTTTCTATTTTTTTCTTTGTAGTTTTCATACTGTTGCAACAAATCTATTCTGTAGCTATATCTCAAAATTAGAGATCATTTAGTCATTTTGATGGCTCTAGATTTTCTAATATATGTAGACATAAGGATATAATTTTCCTAAATTAAAAGTACAAGGAGTTATTTACTGGAATCTTCCCTTTCAGACAACTAAAGGGAAATAAACATACAAATCACATAGTAGCATAACATTGCCTGTGATCTGAAATCTCTTATTCATCATAAATACTAAATTTGAAATAAACACAAGAATTGAGTTTTTTTTTTTATCACATAAGCACTTTATTTTGCATGAAGATGAAAGAAATACACCACTGTAATTTTGGAATATAAGTGATGCTCGCAGGCATCATTTAGAGAATCGCATTGGCATTAGGAAATGCTGAAAGGGCCATTCAGCGGAGCCTGGGCAAACGTGTGAACACAGCCTCCCTCCATGCTCTCTCATATTAATAATCATTAGATTGACAGAGTTGACTTGCATGTGTTGTTCTCTATAGAAAACAAGGGTAGATGTGTCAACGTTCTCCCTTAGGAATACAGAAAGCAGTTTGATTTAAAGTCAGAGTTTCTTTTTTTTTTCTTTTTTTTTTTTCATTGTTTTTCCATTTTATTTATTTTTTCAGCGTAACAGTATTCATTGTTTTTGCACAACATCCAGTGCTCCATGCAATACGTGCCCTCCCTATTACCCACCACCTGTTCCCCCAACCTCCCACCCCTGACCCTTCAAGACCCTCAGGTTGTTTTTCAGAGTCCATAGTCTCTTATGGTTCGCCTCCCCTTCCAAATTGAGTTTTTATACATAAATGTTAGCCAATTTCTTTTGGAGTATTCGTCAACTTAAAAGGTTAAATAAACTTATTTGCTTTTACCTATTCCTTAAAACAGTCTGAATGTTCAATCAATCTTAATGATACTAGGTAATTGGAAACTAGCCAGTAGTTTCATATAGTGAGTTTCTAATTTGCATTTTATTAAATAGTTCCTTGAAAAAAAATACTAGAATGCTACCATTTAACTTATCCTCTGTTCTTAACCTTTTTTTTTCCTTTTTTTCTTTTTTTAAATCTCAAAATCAATAATATCAATGTTCCCTGCAGGAAACCGTGACAGATTTGGCCATTCTTTTTTTTGTTTTGTTTTTGTTTTTTGTTTTTTTTGGTTTTTTTTTTAATATTGTAAGAAAGAACTGTATTGTATGAAATAATAAAAAGGAAGAACATCTCCTAAATATTATCAGTTTCCTAAGACCATGCCCCTGAATCTGTCACTTTACCAGATTTGGCCATTCTTAAGTAAAGGTTTTACTTAAGGAAGATCTTCATGATGAACAAAACTGTACTTTGTTCTCAAATTTCTTATTTTTCTGTTAACTTTTAAAATAGGAAAAAGTGAATACTCACTATGACTGAAAGATAAGAGACAGTTCACTTATCAAAAATACCAGGTACTTTCTCTCAATCAGTCAAAAATTTTGGTAAACTCAATCTTTGGTATCCCTTTTCAACACATACTTGGTTGAGTCACCATTTGAGTCAACTCAAAGGGAAAGTACTGCGTCATAAAGATGACAGAGGAAGGAAAGAACTGATGAGTTCCAAAGGTCACAGAAGACTTGGTTGGCTTTCCTGTTGATGTGTGATAACGGACTTGCCTGAACCCTCATAATACATCCGCCTGCGAAAAATGGTGGGCAACAGTGCTACAAGTGCAGCAGTTTCTCTTAATCCCTGATGAAACATAATAGAACGCTAGAACTGGAGGAAATTTTAGACCTCTTGTATTTAAGTTAACATTATATGAATTTCACAAAATCTTACAGCTTGTTAGTAGCAAAAATGAAAAGAAAAAAGGGTAAGATAAAATAAAAAACATATGTAATTTATATGAACACAAAAATTAAGATTTAAACTAGATCCAGAGACTTATCATAAGAAGACAAGCTAAAATGATTAAATTTCCCAGTTTTAATGGATAACAAATTTTTCTAATTTTCTAAGTATTTTGGTATTGTTTAGACATTTAAAATGAATTTTCCTAACCATCAATGCCCATTTAGAAACTTCTTTCAATATAATATGTATGAAATGGCTGAAAAATGCACAACCTTATTTAGCAAGGAAAAATATCCCCTTGTCAAAATAGATCATCATACAATAAGAACAACAATGCAATTTTAATACAAGCCTAGAATGTTTCATGCCAACACTTGTATAAAAGCTTCACTACAATACAGCTAATCTAAATGTTTATACTTTGCCATTCCATTAAAATATGAATTTTTGTCTCTTTATAGATTCTTTAGTTTGCTACTAAATCATTAGCACTTCAATTTTTTTTTTTAAATCAGGTTTTTGCAGCTGGCAAAATTTAAGATTAAAATGATTACTTTAGGATATTTAATGTAGTCTAAATTAAGTGGGAAAGTCAGTTAATCAAAGCACAAATTATAGAACGTCTCAAGCTACTCATCAAGGTCTCTTGTTTATAGTATGCATATCTGTGATTAATTTGTGAATGTCTGAGATGTGGGAATTTACACATGGTTTTGCAGACAAGGTATGCCTGGAAATGTGCTGTACTACTTGAAAGGGAGGAAAAAAATACGAAATACCGAAAAAAAAAAATCCTTGCAGAAGATGAGGATGCACAAAAAAAGGGTAAACATTTATCAAAAATGTTATATGAGGGACGGGAAACTTTCCTTTTTGATGATGTTCCTTGGCTTTTCCTGTTCTATGCATACATCATGTCAGGATAGAAAATATCACAGATAAATACTGCATTGTATAATATAGTATTCTGAATACAAATAAGGGGGAGATTTTAAATGTCAATGCATAATAGATATCTCACATGTGGTTTTTATTCTAATTTGTTTTGCTGATTTTACACTTGAGAATGATATCTAGGTTTATAGTAAAATGATGATACTCTACCACAGCTGTGATTTCTTAGAAAACATTTAATTAAGATCTTCAAGTTTTAACTAGAAAATCACACATATCAATTTAGAATGTTAAGGAAGAATAGGTGAATCTTACTGACAATGAATTTATTTGAAATATACTTATTTAACATAGAGTTAAGATTGTATTAAAATGTTGCTATGTAGATAATTTTTTCTCTAACCATTAGCAAAATTACATATTTCAGCTAAAACTAATTTATCTTCATTTGTTAAAAATGGAAATTTTTTAATATAGAAATATTATGCTCATCTTAAAGAAAATCATATGCAAAGTACTTGGTAATGTAATTGTAATAATTTTGTTGGTTTACTCTTCCAGACTAATAATATCAAATGGTGCCATTTAAGAACTACAAACCAGGGCACCTAGGTGGCTCAGTGCGTTAAGCCTCGGCATTCAGCTCAGGTCATGATCTCAGGGTCCTGGGATCAAGCCCAGCATGAGGCTCTCTGCTCAACGGGGACCCTGCTTCCCGCCTCTCTCTACCTTCCTCTGTGCCTGCTTGTGATCTCTCTCTCACTCTCTGTCAAATAAATAAATAAATAATCTTAAAATAAAAAGAACTACAAACCAAAATGAACACCAAACCAAACCTCACCTCAAACAAACTAAACAGAAAACTTGTTGAATTTACTGAGTCAATCTTCATATGGATTGACTTAAGTTTTCTTGATTTCACTCAAAAGAACACTTTTGTTTCCATATACTCCCAAATTTAACCCTTCTAAAATTATTGTGCTTGAATATTTTAAAAACTGCTCTTTAAGTTGTAACTCAAGTCATGAATTTGAAAGGAATCAAGTTTCAAAACAAAAAAGTATATTAATACTTTTTCTTTTTTTTTTAATTAGCACTGATTCGGTGACAAATACTCTCTATGCATATGCTGTTATGTAGCTGTAAGAGCATGGAAAATGAATGCATTTTTTGCCAAAGCTAGTCATTAAAACTTTCAGAGTTGAAGAAAATGTGCTATATCTATGCTGTCTGACATGGTAACTATGACCATATACGACTAATGAGCATTTGAAATATAGTGAGCATGACTGAAGAAATAACTTTTTAAAATTTTACTTGATTTAAGTGTACATATAGTCACATGTGATTAGTGGCTACATCAGGCAGCATAGGGCTTGACTAAACATCTTCACATCATTCTGATTATGATCCTCTATCAGTGTATGAGAGAATTTACTTATAAAGCATATAAATACAAACTATATTATTAGTTATATTATAAAATGTAAACAAGATATGTTATAATTTTGAAATAAAGATGTGACAAACATTTTCTTTAAAATATAAATCATTGTTATAATTCACATTAGCTAGCATTTATTTCATTAGCTAATATTTTCTAACATTTTATGTATTTATTTGACAGAGAGAGAGAGACAGAGAGAGAGAACACAAGCAGGGGGAGCGGAAGGCAGAGGGAGGGGGAGAAGCAGGCTCCCTGTTGAGCATGGAGCACAGTGTGGGGTTCCATCTCAGGACCATGAGATCATGACCTGAGCCAAAGGCAGACAGTTAACCAACTGACCCACCCAGGCACTCCTCATTAGCTAGTATTTTTAAGATATAAATATAGAATAAACTATATTTTCAATAATAATGGACACAAATGTGTATCCCAGATAGTGTTCTTCAGAGTTTTTAATCTCTGCTAATTTTTTGTCAGATCTAATTAAACTGTCACTGTCTTAAGTCTACATATGAACTACAAAAGTGTTCATATGGGGCGCCTGGGTGGCTCAGTGGGTTAAAGCCTCTGCCTTCGGCTCAGGTTATGATCCCAGAGTCCTGGGATCCATCCCCACATCAGGCTCTCTGCTCAGCGGGGAGCCTGCTTCCCTCTCTTTCTCTGCCTGCCTCTCTGCTTACTTGTGATCTCTATCTGATAAATAAATAAAATCTTAAAAAAAAAGTGTTCATATGATGAGTAGGAGACATGTCAGCTCTGTAGTTTCATTAGGTATATTTATTACACCCATGGGTATATTTATTACATTGAATAGGTTGTCTAAAAAGGTAGATCTTTAAATTAGTTTATAAAACATATATAATTTACAATGCTTTAGAACATCCTAAAGACAACAAAAAGAGCTTCACTGTTGATATCTCTACGTGGTAAATAATTTATGTAATAAACATGATCTACGATTGTCAAAAATTTATAGTCTGGGTGAAGAAGCTCATGAACTCAAAAAGTTAAATATTAGTAAAACACAATTTCTTTTCAAGAACTCCATCAAAAAAGCAGTCTTAATATTTTCTTTCCACATTCAGTAGTTTGATCAGCACAGTCCCTTTTTTTTCACTCTCTCTTTTTTTAACAAGTCCACTTTGGATATTAGTCTAGGCAACACTGTTTTATCTCATTAATGAAAATATAAGATCAAAGATAATTGATTTTTTGATGGAATATAAAGAGGGAAGGAAGGAAGGAAAATGAATAGGAAGGATGGATGGAAGGAAGGAAAAAAATTAGGGGAAATCTTGGTTATATCTGATCTCTATCCATTCTTCCTTCTGATTACTTCCTTCTGATTCCATTCTGATTACTTCCTTCTGATTACTAATTTTCTTTGGGGGAAGCACCTACTCCACTTTTTATCCATTTAATATAAGTGGAACCAATAAATCACCATATCAATTGGAGTCCCTTCACCCTTGCCTTTTCAATGTATGGTTAAAATTGGCCTAAAGTGAAACTTTTGAGAAAGCAATATATTTTATTAGATATTGTAATGAGAAGTACATACCATAACGTGAAGCCAACAAAAAGAAAGTAGGAAATAAAAAGCATCCTGAGCATCTTTATTTAGGCATGCCTGAAATCTATGCTTCACTTCTAGGTTATATAAGTCAATGCATTAGTATTGTTTCTTACACTAATTTAGTGTTCTGTTATATCCAAATGAAAATATGAATAAAAAAATATGCTCTATCAGACATGCTACCACCTGACAGAAATAATTGCTAAAAATTTTCCAAATTTGGTAAAATCTATACATCCAAAAAGCTCAACAAATCCAAGAAGGATAAACACAAACAGATCCACAACTAGACACATTATAATCAAATTGTTGAGAGCTGAGGACAAGGCTGGAAAAAAATTAAAAAACATAAAATTGTAAGAAAGGAAAACTAGATACAAGAAGAAACATTGAGAGGCTGTTGTATCCACCCAGGAAGGTGATAAAGACAGTCTAGGCTCAAACAAGGTAACAGAGGTAGAAAAGAACAGATATTCTATATTTTAAAAGACAGGTTTGACAGTATCAAATCCCCAAACAAAAGATCTTTATAAATTCTCAATTATTCTAGATGTTGCTGTCAACATGTTTCTGTTAATCCCTTAAGTCTGTTTGGGTTTTAATCCCTACTATGAACCTTATTATATATATATCTATCTACGCATAGCTAAAAAAAACTATTCTCCTGGGTTTATGCCTGAGGTAAAATGCATTTCAATTTAAAATACCAGAAAGAGACTGAATCTGCTTCTCGTTGCTCAGCTGAGTACAGTGTCTGGAGACCTAAAAGCTACCTGAAAGTTACTACGACCCTGAATCACAGCTTAAGCCACTGTCTCACAGAAATTCTAGAACACGGATTACTAATGACAGTGTAGTTTGTCAAATATGTTTTAAATAGAGATTTTTTAAAAGTGTCTATCATTAAGGTTATTACACATCAAGTGTTTTACAGACATGTATATAAATCGTTTATCAGAAGTACTCCACATATATTTTTAGATAAATTATATGTGCTTTAAGGAGTGAACCTGCTTTCTAGTAAGTAGGAGGCCCCAAGAGCCAAATTTTATTTTGAATGGGTTGTTGGAACGCAGGGGATGAGTGAACAAATGCAGGTGGTGTAACAAGTCATCCTGCTTGACTTGCAAGTCCTACCAGTCTGTTCCCATTGTCAGCACTGTCCTCTCTTATAATTAAGGGCATTACTCACAAGAACACTGTGCCAAGGGTAAAGAAGCAGGAGATGAGATGACCCAGTAAGTCTGGCCATATGTAACTTCTGTGATTCTTCAGAAATGGACCAAGGACACAGTATCTGCTGGAAGCCAAGTGAAGCAAGGCACAGACATGAGAAGGCCCAAAGTGGGACTAATTTTGAGACTGTTTTTAATCTCAGCAGTATTTTTTTAAGTCACAACGTTAACATGAGAGAACTGATAAATCCTGCCTGTTAGAAGGACTTAGTGAGATCATCTACACTTCTGAGAAGATGAGGATCGATCTGTCGAGTCATGTGATCTACACAAATGATGAGCACATAAGAACTGGGCTGTTAAACACAGTGTAAGCTCCAGAGAGACTCCAAAGAGCCTCCACATTAAAAGGAGCATCAAACAACTTCTCAGTTTCACAGCATTCTCTGCAGTCCTACTGAACAGATCTAGGTTAACGTCTTTGGGGCCACCATGAGCCTTGCCTTCCTATAATACAAAATCTGCCCGTGCAGTAATGACTCAAAAGCTCCTGCTATAGTACTTGGCAGGATTTTGTACAGCATCCATATTGAAAGGAAGGTCAACTCTAGGCAAGATTCTATTGAACAGAGGTGCCTGGGTGACTCCTCCCAGAGAGCATCGACCTTTGGCTCAGATCATGATCCCAGAGTCCTGGGATGGAGCCCCTATCAGGTTCCCTGCTCGGTGGGGAGCCTGCTTCTCCCTCTCCCTCTGCTATTCTCCCAGCTTGTGCTCTCTGTCAAATAAATAAATAAATAAATAAATAAATAAATAAATAAATAAATAAAATCTTAAATATATTGGGCAAAAGATATGAAGTCAAGGTCCTTAAAATAACCATATACAGTAAAATTCTATGCTAATTTCCCGAACCACAAATGTCTTCCTGTCAACACACATACACACAAACGTGCGTGTGGGTACACACACTTCTCAGAAAGAGATAATTAGAAAAGGTAAAAGAAGATCCTGTGAAACTCAAACAACATGAAATGGGAGTGGATTGTACCACCATAAACCACATGGGAATATGTCAACCTTAACATGTTCACTATTATCAGGTAAATATAGCACTTTTAGCTTTTCCTATCTAAACTTATTTATTTTAAGTCAATTCCCAGACTGCATTAGCATTTTAGCCCGGTGAGAACTTCCCATATACTATGCTTCCTGACTGTGAATTACATGCAATAAACAGGTATCTGCCTTTCTCATCTTTTTAAAAATAATTATGTATTTCCTCGTCAAGCACTCATCTTCATGCTGTTTCTGCTATGAGTACATTTACACATTCAATCAAAAGATAATGGCAACTATAACTAAAATTCACTGAGTTTGGGCTTGGCTTGGGTGGGCTGAGAAATAAAAACAAATTTAACGGTATAATCTATACTCTACTTTGGAAAATATGATGTGCAGAAAAAAGCTATGGAAGAACAAAGATTATGTGACAGCAATTAAAATGCCCACTGAATACAGTTAAAGTAAACAAGTTTCTCATATATATATATATATATATATATACACACACACACATACTTCCATATATGTGTGTGTATGTGTATATATATATGTGTATATATATATGTATATCAAACATTCCACAGACTTATTTTTCTGAAAACACAGAAAGAGTATTAGATTGCGTTTAGTGTTTATATATACGAACTATTTATCTTACCTCACTGAAAATACCTAATCTCTATCTATAATGCTCCTCTTTTGTATTCATTAATAAATTTGGGAAGAATAATTTAATATGCATCAGTCTGAGGAAACTACATACCTCATTTGATTTCTGGGCTAAGATCACCTCCTTAAAATATTGAACAATATTTATTTATTTATTTTTATTTTTTTAAAATATTTTATTTATTTATTTGAGAGAGACAGTGAGAGAAAGCATGAGCGACGAGAAGGTCAGAGAGAGAAGCAGACTCCCCGTGGAGCTGGGAGCCCGATGTAGGACTCGATCCCGGCACTCCGGGATCATGACCTGAGCCAAAGGTAGTCGTCCAACCAACTGAGCCACCCAGGCGTCCCAATATTGAACAATATTTAAAACATAAATCTCAACTATCAGGATTCTTTACTTTTTAATTGCATAATGAGAAGGAACCATAACATGTAAAAATCTAATAATCTAATTTTTATTTTAAAATTGCATCCAGTGATGCTTTTAAAAGACAGTGTTCAAATAATTGTCTCAACTCTCAGGACTTTACAAGTAAAATAAGATACTTTTAATCTTGAAAGATCATGAAAATGAGTTAATCTATCTTTAAAACAAATATCCTTCACCACCTGCAAGCAATTGTAATTTCGTAGTTAAATCTTTTAAGTCAGAATACAGAAATTCTGAGTGTTTTCACCATAGTAATTGGTATAATGTGTTTAAAAAAAAAGCAAAACAAAAAACAAAATAAGCCAACCTTTGGTATCTTGGAATTTCTCCTGATTTGTTTGTATACAAGAGCATCTGTTATCCTTAGCAAAGCCTTGCAGGGTGGACTCCACCGCCCCCCCCCCCCCCCCCGCCAGACTTCAGAGTGTCAAAACTGCAACAGCTGTGGTCATTGTGAAGCCTATGATTTGAATACTAAGTGATGTATCAATGTCAGCACATGCTAAAGGGAATTTGGAATCTGGATGATTGGTCCTAAAGGTAAAATCTACTTTCTTTTTCAGTTCTCTGAGTTTTAAAGTTTGGTCTTAAAATTTCAGAGAACTGAAAAAGAATGTAGATTCTTCCCTGGGTTGTGGGATAACTATATATACCTGGTAGATGTCAATCTTTAATACAAGTCACCTGACTCTAAAACTCTTTATTGATAAGAAACTGAATTAATTCAGGATAAGGCAGAACCTCTACAGTCAAGGAATTTACAGGCTTCTTTCTAGTGACACGGATTAATTAAACTATTAGTTGCAATGCATTTAAAGAAATACATAAAAATTTCTAAGATACTATTATATTAAGATATTATTAAAAGCTACAAAATTTCTAGGCAGGTAAAGGTAAGAGGAAGAAGGAAAACCTAGTTTTAAGGCAGTATGAGAAACAAAGCAGAGAGACAAATATAATAGGTATTATGCTCTAAGGAAGAATACCTATTTCAGAATGCTGATACACAAGCATTGAAAAAAGGAGAAAGGGTAAGAAAACTAAACCAGATCATTTTTCTTTAACTTTAAACTTAGTTATTTGTACTAATAAAATATTTTCATTTGCATTTGTTTTTATGTTTGATACTCTTTTATCTTTCACACAATGATAATATGTTGTAGATGAAAGAATCAGATGCAGTTGCTAGGTAAAGTTGTGTCCTTGGGCAAGTCATTTAACTGCTGTATACCTTGGTTTCCTTATATTTTAATTGGAAGAATTACCAGGCAACCTCTGTGGTATTCATTAGTGGTATGATTATACTGGAGGCAGGGAAGCTTAAGGTTATTATTTTTATCATTACTTTGCCAAATTAATAGATTCACAAATGAAAATATGAGCCTGCATGCATTTTTATATTCCCATATGATGAAATAATAAAACACAATTCAATATAAAATTTAGGTCATTGAAAACAGAATACAGGAGGGCTAACAATTTCCACAGTTGATCTTCCTTTTAGCCATATAAGGAAGGATACATTGTCAATTATTTAATTCTCACTACAAAAAATAGAATACCAGGGCCTAAGCACGGTTTTCTTTTAGAATTGAAGCCTTCCTCACATTACTAACGGGATTACCAAGTGATGAAGTGGATGTATTTTTAAACAGTTGTTATAATTAATGAAATACTACTTTTAGCTTTTATAGACAAAGCTAGATCAAACTTTTAATCATAATAATATGATGTCATTTCACTGAAAGGGATTACCATTGTTAGTCTCTAATGCTCTGATTTTATTCAGGAATAAAATTTGGACAAACTTGTGGATGTATATTTCCTCTTCCATAAATATTATTTGTTTAGCTGACATTTTAATAAATGCTGACTAGAGAAAAAATTTTGATATATCATAGTCATATTAAAATTAACACCAATAAGTATTATCTTAATGAAAACATTTATAGTAGACAGAAAAAAACTAGAAAAACTTTAGATGTCTACACCAGACATACAAATAAAAAAGGATGTGGTTTCCACCCTCTGAAACCTTGTATAGAAAAGAGAACTTGGAGATGAAAACTTTGGGATTCTTTTTAATGTCACATGGGTGTGGACTGAATAAATTTCCAGAGCAGGTATAAAAGAGAGAAAATCCTATAAATTGAATTTTTCTTCGTTCTTTTTTTAGGTTTCTTCCTCAGTTAAAATTAGTGAAAATATATAACTGTGCTTTGTATCTATTGCATTTGGATTCACTTTACTAAAAAGTCTCTTTTCCTCTCTTAAGACCACAAATTACAAAGTACAACTCATGGTATCTGTAGTAGAATATGGAGTCATGCTAGACCTTTGGAAAAAATTAATTTTGGAATAATGCATTAAAGGAAACAAAATGGGAAAATTAGGAATAAAAGTCAACTGCTATACTAGGTCAAGCAAGATTTTGGGTTTTTTATTTTCCTAAATTTAAAAATGGTGCTAAAAAATGAATTTCCAGGGGTGTCTGGTGGCTCAGTCAGTTAAGCATCTGCCTCCGGCCCAGATCATGATCCCAGGGTCCTGGTATGGAGCCCTACTTTGAGTTCCCTGCTCAGTGGAGAGCCTGCCTCTCCTCTACCTCTGCTCTACCCCACTCTCTCTTTCAAATAAATAAATAAAATCTTCAAGAAAATGAATTTCCAAATAACATGGCTTGTTCTCACATGATATTAAATAGTCCAAACATTTATGTATACAAAGTCTCAGGCATTGTGCTGCAGGCTAGTGATTATATATATAAATGTCATAGGCATAAAGTTTAGTTGGTAAGTATACACACAAAATAAGTATTCACTTCAAAATAAAACTGCACACTCACTGAAGAATCCAAACATGCCGAATTTGTTTTGCATTGCATGTCCTATTCTTATGTAGAACCTTAGTGATAGAAGCTATTCTATAAATATCTATTAAATAAATGAACAAATGAAGAAAGGACCCAGGAAGAAACCTGAGGAGGAGCACTAAATTAAAAGTAGAGGTTCAATAAGAGACTATGGACTCTGAAAAACAACCTGAGGGTTTTGAAGGGGCAGGGGTGGGAGGTTGGGGGAACCAGGTGGTGGGTAGTAGGGAGGGCACATATTGCATGGAGCACTGGGTGTTGTGCAAAAACAATGAATACTGTTTTGCTGAAAAAATAAATAAATTAATTTTTAAAAAAAGTAGAGGTTCAAGAATGACTTATTACAAAGAGAGCACAAGTAAATTTGGTGCATAATATTTACCCATTCAAAAGTGTAAATGTCCTAATGCTAACCGATAAGATAGGACTTATCAAGCGTTTTTAAAAAATTGGTTCACGGTGCTGCTTACCATAAATCAGACAAAAGAAAATTCAAAGTACAAAGAGATGGCCAAAAGCATGATGTGACTATAACCGCCAAACTTACAGATAGATCTGTTGGATGCAAGTAAGCAGGTACAACAGAACTGGCTAAAAAATGTTAGTAAGAGCCATCCAAAGTACTTTAAAGACATTTTCTCATTTATCCTCAGATCTATTCTGTGAAATAGGCATTAGCACTCTCCTCATTTGCAGATTAACCACTAGGAGGTTGCAGAGCTACGAAAACCAACCAACCAACCAACCAACCAACCAACCAACCAAACATGTCTGTCTACCTTCAGAATGTCCAGTGCTCTAGTGCCTACAGACGATTACCAAAGACAAGAAAAACGGCCATAGGTTGTAGTTATAATAGTAATAAGAAAGCTACTATCGACTGAGTGCCTGATACGTGTGAGAGACTGCTAGGCATCTTATCTACATTATATTTTTTAGCGTTCACATCAAGTTATGGTATAATCATTATTTTCATGAATTAAATGATGAGAAGACTGAGCCTCAGAGTAAAGCTATATAACTTACTTCAGACTATAAAGTTAGAAATGACAGAGCTTAGATTCAAGTAGAGACATTTTTGAAATCCACAGTCTGTTCTCTCCATAGATTGCTCAACTGCCAAAGGACCTAAACATAGTAATTCAGATTGGAAGAATGTTGTCCATAATCAGTGATTTTTGAAACAGAAGATGGCATTATCCTAGATAGACAAAACACCTGAGCCAAACCTGGCTCTAAATATTGCAAAGAGGCCCCATTGCTTTTTCTAGAAAAAGCTGAATTCCTTAATATGGTCCTTTTTTAAAAAAAGAACATTATTATTTTTCATTTGGATATAATGGTTTCAATATCTCCATGATTTAAACAAAACTTCTCACCAGTCATATCAAAGTATTTAATTGTACCACTCATTTGCATATAAATATTGCAATGTCCCCCTTTGGTTCCATAGTACCAAGGCCAAATTCTATTGCCTAGCATATATGCCTTCCATAATATGGTACATGTTTAATTGTCAATCAAGGCCTGGCACTATTCCATCATAAATATTTCACTCCAGACAGACCTGTTTCCCTTTGCAGCACTCTTTCTTTTATCTCTGCACTTTTGTTCATCCAACTTCAATTTGGAGAAAATGCTTTACTGGAATCACCTTTTTGAAAATTAGCAATTAGATTTACAAATGCATAGTGTTTTGCAGCATCTTGTGACCTATCTGGCAATCCCATAAAAGGTGAGAAAAATCCCCTTACTAATATTAAAGCACTAATCTATAGTCACCCTTTTAATTCCTACTGAAATGCTTTTAGATATTTCTGAGAGTAGTCACAATTATCTGCTTGCCGTTACTATATAAGTGGTTATTGTTATGTGTTGCATTATATATAGAGTTATATATAATATAATAACCATATATGTTAATTATAACATATTAAATATCATTATATATTGTATTATATAACTGGCTGTTATTATTATATAATTGGCTGTAACACCCTTAGAAGAAAAAAAACTATCACGAATGCAGCTATCACTATCGAGAATGCTGGTCATTGTTAATGCTATTGATCTTCTACAAGCATGTTATGGAACAGAACAAATCCTCTATACATGTTATTATGTTAGATAGTACTAAAACATCTACACTTTTTATTATTTATATTGATCATTAACAACTTGCTTTACTAGGTTGGTCAGAATACTGAAAACATCATATCCATCTATCACAGGGCATGATGATCTTTTGGAGGTCTGTGTTGAGCAGATGGTCAATGTCTGTAGTCAGCATGCCCGCCAGTGTTACCCTGCGTTCGCTTCTACTAGCAATGCATGCGTCATCAGATCATACTCTACGTCTTAGAGACTGGAAATCATTCTCACATTGTCATCAGTTTTTCCTCCTATTTTCTGACAAGAAAGACAAATATGGATTTTGAAAATATGTATTTGTTCACTTAAGTATCAACTTGGCAACACCCTTGGCTTGGGAGATTTTTTTTGTAAATCATAATGGGTTTCTTTGTCATATTTTCAGACAGTGGAGAAAAATACCTGGTACTAGCATATGTTACAAGGCCTGCAGACTTACATTACTCAAGTACTCTCTGCTTTGCTGGAGGACTTCTAGTTGTATTTTAGCTCAATTGTCCATTCTCGGCTACTGTCGACCACACATTTGAGTTATCATAAATTTTTCTGCTCTAAGCAATCTTTCAAATTTTAAACCATGTAAACTCTATAATCACGTGTGTGTGTATACACTTGTGTGTTTATTTGGATCTATCCTTTGTAGTTTAACTTTTTGAGAAGTTATAGGAAATCAATTGTTGTGTCAATAAATGGTGAACAGTTGTGGATAATAAATGATCAATATAGAATATTTCACCCTTCTGTAACTTTTTTTTTTTTTTTAATGCTCGGACTATCTCTATGTCAGATTGAATCAGAATCAAGGGGCATAATTTTTTTTTCTGGCTTTCAACCAGATTAAGTTTGCCCCCATGTGTTTTAGCTTAGACTGTGAATTTTTTTTAGTTCTATTTTAAACCAGGAGCTATTTTCCCCTCCCATTTCAGACCAGTTAAATAATTAATATTAGAATGGCCCTTTACACAAGTGTTAGTATAACCAAATCAAATCTGTGAAATGAATGTGAGCTTCAAACTATATACAATAATGTGCTTGGCTGAAAATGTTTCTCAACGAGATGGAAATACTTAAATATAATACAAAGTAGATAGGCCAAACAAGAAAGATCAGTGTCCAAAGTTTGCAAATAAACATACAATGCATTATTTTAACAGTGTCTAAAGTAAATATCTCAGGGTAACTCCATAGAAAATTTTACAATGAAACTGAAAATTATGGTGAATCAAAGTTGTATCTGTCTGTGTACTTTATTATTTCCTGAACTATAGTGTGTCTGTTATAGGATTATAAGATTATGGATACAATCAAGAAATTTGCAAGTTCTAAAACATTGTAATGGTGTTAATATCATTATAATTGTTTCAGAAGGATTGTTCAGACTTTTCTGAATGGATTATTAGCTTAAATTTGGAGGATTTACTGAGACATTTCAAAATGATCTATTTCATTACAGAAAATCTAAATCTTTAGAATAATGCTTTCATTCATATCAAGATACTGAAAATATTGGCTTTTTATGAGGTTTGGATGAGAACTACTCCTTTCTCTTTTTACTCATATCCATCCATCTCTTCTCCACTTGACTTCCCATTAGTCATCTAAATTATGGGTTGGGATAGGCAGGAAAGGGTGATATTGCTACCTGCTTGTTAGAATGAAGACATTGAAAAAGAGATGGGTGACTTCATTTCCTGAGATTCAAGCTACTACAGCATGAACTAATATCTGAGCCCTATAGAACTGAATACAAAATATAATGTATTAAGGTCCACTATCAAGACCCTTTTAAACTTCTTCAATCCAGTTGGAAACATATTTATCCAGTAAGCTAATGTGATAACAATAGTATTTATTTATTACGTGCTTTAGATGTCTTAGTTGCTTACAGTATTTTAGGATAAATTATCAGTCTCTATTTTGTGCTTCTTTAAAAGGGACATCTAAAAATTGCAAAACTGAAAAAAAACACTGTGATTCATTCTTCCTATTTAATTCAACCCTTTAAGTTTTATGGAAGACTCTCTTAAAAAGGAAATGTAATTTTAATTATTTTAGGAATGTGAAAATCTGGTCTTTTAATCTATGTGAAGTTGAATTTTACTTGAGGACTAAAATCAACTTGGATCTTTCTCCGAAGCTTTATTAATATATAAATGGAGTTTGGGATTTTAGCTAGGGTTCAAAACAATTGTTTAGTGATTTATGAAACACTTACTTCTACGAGACAATGAGTTACATTCTGACTTCAAAATTTTTTCAGGAGTTTATAATCTATTATGATACTAACTACAGATTCTTTCAAAATCCCTGACTCCACAATTTGCCATAAAAAATCTATTTTAAATTTCGAGTGCTTAAGTAAGAAGCTTTTATGATATGGCTAATTCAGGCCTCTCAAAGAATTTTTTGAGTGTGGCTTTGTTTCATCCCATATTTCTACATACATAGACTTTAAATATCTCTGCAAATTGCTCTGCTGGGGTAATCACAGTTATGCTGTCCTACTTCTGATTAAATCCTAAAAATCACTCCCATCGTCTTGAGGACATAATCTGTTCCATAATCCTGCCAAGGAAAGAGAAGATATTCTTGCTCTTTTGCATTCCTTTTCCTGGATCTCCAAATCCGTCAGGTAACCTATGTGTGTAGATGTTGTATAAAAAGGAAACTCAGAAAGGTTCCAGACGTGTCTAAATCATTGTCAGAAGAAGTTAAGATAAAAGTACAGTAAATTACTTGCCAATACAATTATCTAATCCCTTTTCATCTCAAACATATAGGTAATTAATTGTTCAAAGCTCCAATCAATAGCACACAACACTGTAGGCCTGAGGCTAGTTAGAAACCGGTTAGAAATTTTAACAATCTTTCATAAGTTTTTTGTTGTGATGAGGATGGTAGCAGTTACACTAATTCAAATCAGTTTTATTTGATTTTCAGTTGGTATGTGTACTTGAAGGCATTTTATTAAAGTTGCAATTAATTCTCAGAATAATAATACTAAAAAGAAAGTAGGAAGAGAAGTAGAAGGGGAAAGATGAGAGAAAGACTGATAGCAATTTCTGAGAATCTAACATATGCATTTGTTATGTATTTTAGTTTTGGAGTGATGTTTCATGTGATAGAGCTAAAGTTTCTCTTTCTGAAAATGTAGGTTTGAGTGCAAAGATGTGATAATAAGTTAATTCTGACATTCTAGTGGGAAAAATATGTAGAGTTGAACATGGAATAGCAATACTTGAAACAGAAATGAATAAATTATCAGTTCCTATAGCTATATTGATCGTGCTGCCGTAGGCTTATCAGGATGAAACTCCCAGGATTCTCATTTAGGGTTAGCATGTTTGAGTGCTTTTAAGAAGAATGAAACACAAGTAATTGGGTTAAAAAAAATGTTAAAAAATGGAAATTATTTCTCATTTTCATTTTGGACAGAATCTTGATTAACACAGAGACTATCTTTTTTGATTTAAAAAATTAGAAAAGATTTTTAAAAATCTTTTGACCTCTAGAAAAATCTAAAGAAAGAGAGACTTTATTTTGTAGTTGTCAGGTGCTAAAAGAAAAGTAAACCATACTTGATCATAGCAGTAGAATTATCCAGTAGATCCCTCTTGTTTGTACTCATCCCCCAAACTGCCCAACAAAATTATAGTTCTCAGTGCTTTGGAAAACATTGCATTAGAAAACAGTTAGAATGCTCTAGGGAGTATCATCTGGCCAACAATACATAAAAACCAAACTATTCTTGCTAAGAATGATTGGCATGATTATAAAATGATATTAATTTAGTAACAACTGCATAATTTAGTACTTATTACATACAAAAAAACAAAAGAAAAATAGTTATTTACATGGCTGGTACAATATCTTCAGCTGTCAAATTAGATACACATTTGAATTTTATAGTCTGGGTACAAATAAGAGGATTATTATTTAAGGAGGAGCCAAAATGATCATGAAAACATGACTTCACTTGGCCACACATATGAGAAAATAAATTGTACAGATATTACCATAATGCTTTCTTTTTAAGAGAAGAATTAATTTCCTTATCATTTTACTGTCACAATACTACAAATAAGTAGGGGAGATAGAAAAGAAAATAATCGGTCTAAAAGCCCAGAACATGATAAGAATTTATAGTAGTTAATTCTGGTATAACAAGAAAATAGAATTCTAGATAAAACCAGTACTTAATTTCTCTATTGTAAATTATTATAACATGTTAGTAAAACATGACCATTTCAAAAATATTAGGAATAGATAATTTTAATATTTGTTTTTGCCAATCTTCACATTCTTTTTTCTATATAGCTTTCCTCATTAAATACATTACAATTTGCATATAATTATTTCTTTTGAAAAATAAGTATTTAGAAGTTTTGTTAATTATAGTATATGGGTAGCAAAATGGATAGAGAAGAAATGGCCTTAATTCTTTCATAAGCCTTCTTCCAGGTAAAAACTTATAACAAACTAATTTGATCCCTCTAACAAAAAAGTGATGTAGGTATTATGATTTTCATTTTACAAATAAGAAAAGTGAGACACAAAGTGTTTACTACTAATCATATGTAGAAGATCTTACATCAAAATAAATCAGTTGTCTTTATTATTTGACTACAAAAGACGTCATGTTTATAATTTTTCAGTATAGGACTATGTAAAATGATAATATGGTTTATAAATATTATGATCATAAAATTCATTATCCAAACCAGAATATTTCTAAGAATGAAAGAAGGCTCTTAATATCATTCTGGGGCAACAAGAACAAACTGGACTTCATCTAGGCAATTGGGAAAATAGATCACTCTAAGTATAATTGAGTAAGATATAATTAACTTTTGTGGGCAGAATATAAGAATTACTGTATTTCCATGTAAGAAATTATACAGTATTTAATTCAATGAAAGTTATTCAATCCCAAATCCAGATATTATACACACAAATGCACAAACACGCACATGATATATTAGGGATATTCATTAAAATGCTAATACATAGTTTCCAAAGCATTATAGTATCAGAAATTAGCTATCATGTTAAGGATGTCACATTAAGGGACACCTGGGTGGCTCAATGGGTTAAGCCTCCACCTTCAGCTCAGGTCATGATCTCAGGGTCCTGGGATCGAGCCCCGCATCAGGCTCTCTGCTCAGAAAAAAGGATGTTATATTAAATTATTTGTTTGAAATCAACTCGCTCTTCCACAATGAGTAGGTTTAATGTTCATGTCTATCTTATATCTTAGGTGTAGCTTTTAAGTGTCTCTGGTGAATGGTTGCAATAATTTGTTTTAAATATGTGTTCCAAGGGGCACATGGGTGGCTCAGTCAGTTAAGCATCTGCCCTCAGCTCGGTTCATGATCCCAGGGTCCTGGGATCAAGCCTTTCACTGGGGTCTCTGCTCAGGGGGGAACCTGCTTCTCCCTCTTTCTCTGCTATTCCCCCTGTTTGTGCTCTCCCTCTCTCTCCCCCTGACAAATAAATAAAATATTTAAAAAATATATGTGTTCCCATATTTGAATTTTCTGTAAGCTTTTAAAATCAAATTACAGGATGATGGATCTTCTCAGAGAAAGTGATTGTACAATAATCTTACATTTGAAATCCATGGACTAGAATCAAGTCATGGTTAGATAAGGCAGTTTAAGAGAAGCCTTCTACAAAGAGGACTATATCTCCAATACATCTTTCCCACAAAATTCAACAAAATTGATTTTCCAGGGATAATTTGAAATGAAACCATTTGCTTTAGATTTTCCCTTGGAAAGTATATCCTTTTTGGATTATTAATAAATAGAAAATTTCATTTTGTTTGTTTGGTAGCCTTAGTTCTAAATAAATTTTATACACGGTGATACTGAAAGACATCACATTAACTTTAATAATTTAATACTTTTCAATGAAATAGAAATATTAAATGCATTTAACCAAACTCAGTGAAGTGCCTGAAAAATGTGTTCATCTTGACTTTTATATCTATGATCCTGGTTCTAAACAAACAAAAAAACATAAAATGAAAGGTAAAATATAGATAAGGAGCAAAACACTAAATTTGTTCCCATGTAATATCTAGAGAAATTTCCTATCATGTAATTCTGAGAGCCACTGTGGAAACACATCTTAGAGATTTTTGAAGGTAAGTTTAGGGTAATAGCAGAACATAACTTCCATTAACTAGTTACACATACTAGCAACTAGAAAGAAGATAAGCCTGGGATTCGGTTGCAGTCTTCATAACCAGCTTTACTTTTTAACACCTGCAGAAGCTTAGGGGGTTCCACTTAAACTATCTGGGCCATATGTTTCAAATCTGAAATGCAAGGAGTTGGGATCAACAATATTTTAGGAGTTTTTTGATGTCCACTGTTCTGGAAATACCCTCTTAAAAAGTAGTCATGAGTCAAGTAAGCTAGATTCATATTCATTATCCCCATTAAATAATCTTCTCTAGAAATGGCCAATAAGGTAACAAAATAGGGTGTAAAAAAAATAAATCTGCTTTTGCGTATCTATCACAAGTAAAGATCTCTTTATTGATAAGTCAATTCTCAAAATAAATTTAGTCATTTTGTTCCATTCCTTTTTTTTCCTGTTCTATTCCTTTCTAATGGCTTGCTCCATTGAGAATTATTTTATTTTCAAATAAATAAAGAGTGTACAAGCAAGACTTATAGGTCATTCAATACCAACTTATGATAATATAGACATTTTACTTCAGATTCAAAATAAAATTACATGGCTTCCAAAAATCCAAGAAAATTCCTTATGTAGTTTAACCCAAACTGTAATGTGACAAGCTAAGTTCGCTTCTTAGTTCTACATCTCTTTTTACTACTGTCTCCATTTTAGTACATAATGCTGTAGAAACCATTGGATTAAAAAGATAATGATGTATTCGCAAGATTTTCACTGGAATCTTTATAAAAGAAAAGGTTAAAACAACTTAAACATTCAGTGGTAAAGAATATGTTGAATAAATTGTGAATTTTTCATACAAGGGAATATTATATACCTATTCAAAAACATGATGGAGATTTATATCAACAAGAAAATATCATCAACAAATTGAACAAAGTATTAGGTTACATAATATCACACATAGTTTAATGAAATTTATGCAAACTTATGCAATTCTCCTCAGGTACCAGGATATGTGTAAAATCTGGAAGTATATTCAACAACATAACATGTTCACTATGGGTAACTTCAGGCAATAGCACTTTTGATTGAATCTTTAAAAATTATTCCCTATGGCGCCTGGGTGGCTCAGTGGGTTAAAGCCTCTGCCTTCAGCTCAGGTCGTGATCCCAGGTCCTGGGATTGAGCCCCGCATCGGGCTCTCTGCTCTGCGGGGAGCCTGCTTCCTTCTCTCTCTCTCTCTGCCTGCCCCTCTGCCTACTTGTGATCTCTGTCTGTCAAATAAATGAATAAAATCTTTAAAAAAAAAAATTATTCCCTATGTTGTGAGTTTGTTTATAATAAGGTTATATGTAGCCCAAACAGAACATTGTCCCTGAATTTTAGCATAAAAGTCCTCAATAATAAGCATTTTGACTCTGATTTTTCAAATTAAATCATGTGAGTTAGCAATACTTTTCAGAATTTCATCTTCTATGACAACTTCCTATTATCTTAAGGTATATTGAAGTGATATTACTTCAATTAGAATATTTTTCCACAAGTACTAAAAAAAAATGCCCTTTCTTTATACATTTTTAAAATTCTCTTAGCTATGCATATTTCCCCTTTTAAAAAATATTTATTTTTTATTTTTTTATTTTTTTTTAAGATTTTATGTATTTATTTGACAGAGAGAGATCATAAGTAGGCAGAGAGGCAGGCAGAGAGAGTGAGAGGGAAGCAGGCTCCCTGCCGAGCAGAGAGCCCAATGTGGGACTCGATCCCAGGACCCTGAGATCATGACTTGAGCTGAAGGCAGTGGCTTAAACCACTGAGCCACCCAGGCGCCCTAAAAAATATTTAAACATCAATGATTTTTGACATTGTTACTGAAATTTTTACTTTATTTGAATTTTGTAGATCAATAGTTTTAGCTTTCCTAAGAGGACAGACTTATTTTAATGCTCTTATAAATCACTGTCTCTTGGAAAGAAAACAGAAGACAAAGTACAGACACCAAGAGATTAACATTTAATCCTCATGGTCCAAATGAGGCATTTGGATGAAGGGCTAGTAGCCTACGATATAATTGAGAAATAATGAGGCCACAGAACAATTGAAGTTAAACTAAAAATCCAAAGAAGTGAATGTAACATCTGTTCTGACTTTGGGAATAGAGCGTCAGGTGTAAATATCCCAGTGTTTGTTCTTTATATTTCGTATGAACTTGAGAAGGGTGAGGAGACACTTCTCAGGGAGAAAAACAAAAAAATATCAAGGTTCTTAAAAGAAACTTAAAATAACTGTTTACCTATTCATTCTCTTGAAACAGGTATGGCATTGAGTCATAATATATGAGAATTAGTGTGAAAACAGAATTTAAATTGATACATTTGCAGATGTCAAATTTGTTGGAATGGATGGAATATGAAACTTCAGCCACTTTTGAACACTGACAGCTGTTTTGAAAGTACGCGTGCAGGGTGCCTGGGTGGCTCAGTGGGTAAAAGCCTCTGCGTTCAGCTCAGGTCATGATCCCAGGGTCCTGGGATCAAGCCCCACATCATGGCTCCTTGCTCAGCAGGGAGCCTGCTTCCTCCTCTCTCTCTGCCTCCCTCTCTGCCTACTTGTGATCTCTCTCTGTCAAATAAATAAATAAAATCTTGAAAGTACGCAGGCATGAGAAAGTGTGCACACGCGAATGTGTGTATGTGTATTGTCAGCTCCTAATGCAGTTGATCCCACAAAGTCAGTTGGCTTTCATCTGACTTCCTCTGACTTCCAGTGTCAAAAATTGATTCTTATCAGAGACAAGAAAAATAATGGAATATAAAGCATAGCTGATCAAAACATTACTCTAAATATGTCAAGAGAAAAAAATGTAAGCTGAGCAAAAGAGTGCTAGGATGTATTGATTCGTTAAAAGCATAAACAGAATGCTGTGATAAGAATTTTTAAAATACTTCTTTCATGCAGAGAATTTGATTTTCAACTAGAATATAACTAGAACAAGGTCTTCAATGTGTTTTCTATAAACTACTGCATCACATACCAGATTGTCTTTGAGATATGAAAAGAACATTACATTGTTTTTAAATTTACTTTCTGTTGTGCAAAATTAACAATCCCAAATCACCTACTACCGCTAATTAACCAGCACCAAGCAGTATCGCCACAACAGGCAACTATTTGGAAAGTGTAAAAACTATCAGCTTTGGCTGTTGGAGTTAAATACTGAAAGTCTTTACCCAGCCCAAGATTATGACTTTTAATTCCAGGGCAGACTGACCTCTTCATCTGAAAGAACCTTTATAGCTTAAAGCCCTGCTGAAGTCATTTTCTTAAATTAATCAGATTTCCACACTGGGGCTCCACAGCAGGAAAGAGAATTCATACAAATGAGCTCTTTTCCCACCTGCAGTTCCTCTTTGGTTCTGAATAGGCTTATGCAGTAATTTATTTTCCACGAAGAATCATTCCTGATAAAGACAAAAGTAACTCTCCTAAGCAGAAGCCCCTAGTCATGGAGCCCCTTTAGCTCCAATTAATGGATAGAGGGGAGTTAAATATTTTCTCTCAACCATGTCCCCGTCATAATCAAGCATTATGTTTTAGCAAGACCTTGGATATGCATTGTACTCAACACAGCTAGAAGTATAACCAAGAAAAGTTACTTCTTGTATATTTGTGTAATCTTTTAAAGTACACTTCTCTCATGTACAAAGTATTTCCAGTAGGATTTTATTCATTCCACTCTCCTAGAGTTTTCCTAAAAACTTAGGGTGTGGGGGGAGATAAAAAAGAGAGTAATGAAAGAGAAAAAAAAATTTGTGCAGCCATTGGTTATAAATCCTCTCTCCCTAACGTATACCTTTTCAATCATAAGATAGGGTCTGTGGTAGATAGAATAACAACTCCTTAAAGATATACATGTCCTAATTCCAGGAACTGGTGAATAACTTACCTTATATGGCAAAAATGATTTTGAAATTGTGTTAAAGACCTTGAAATGAGAGATAATCCAGGCAGGCCTTAAAAGTGGAGGACCTTCGGGGAGCCTGGGTGGCTCAGTGGGTTAAAGACTCTGTCTTTGGCTCAGGTCATGATCTCAGGGTCCTGGGATCGAGCCTCGCTCGATCTCTGCTCAGCAGAGAGCCTGCTTCCCCCTCTCTCTCTGCCTGCCTCTCTGTCTACTTGTGATCTGTCAAATAAATAAATAAAATCTTAAAAAATAAAAGTGGAGTATCTTTATACGTTAATAAAAAATTAAAAATTAAAAAAAAAAGTGGAGGACCTTACCTCGCTAAAGGGAGATGTGATTACAGAATAAGGGTCGGAGAGATGAATCTTGATGATTTTGAAGATGGAAGAATGAGGTCATCACCCAAGCAATGTGGGAGTTCTCTAGAAGCTGGTAGAAACAAGAAAATGGATTCTACCCTAAAGCATCCAGAAAGGAATGCAGACCTGTCACCACCTTCAGTGGGAGACTGTGTTGGATTCCTGACCTACAGAACTGTAAGGTAACAAATTTGTAATGTTCTAAACCATGAAGTTTGTTGACATTTGTTACAGTGCAATAGAAAACTAACAGAAGATCAAAACGAAAACCTTTCCTTCTCTACTGTTCTTCTTACTGGGATCTCAACAAAAGATTACGTGGATATGATCTGTTCACATGCTATTACTGGAAGACTTCACTTCAGTTGTGAAAGACACTGTGAAGTGAATATTTGATTTTGGTCTCCTCAACATCTCCACTCTTAATAAAATCCAAATTTGGGAGCTTCTTCCACATTGTGCTTGTTCTTAAGGGAATTATAAAGCAAATACCTTCCTCCCTCTAACAGCCCTTGCCATGGTGGTATAGACATGGTATCCAAGCCAAGTAAATAAAATTCCCTACTCAAGGGCTTTAAATTCTTGATCAGGAACTAAAGGAAAATAAATGAGGAAGTATTTTCTGCATTCCAGATGCCTGTAACTACTGTGGTTTCTATGCTCTCTGTGTTTTAACCCTTAATATCCAACTTTCCTGAATATTCATCTGATATTTCTCCAAATATTATTGTTTATAACCAAAACTCATCTCCATGCTTTGCAACCAAAGAATCCTAAATGATCTGCACAGCACTTGAATATGCACACAACAGGGCCTTGAAGTAATTTGTTTTGACAAGTCTGGCATAAGTGAAGTTTATCCCCTTATGATGACGTTCTTTCTCACAACTCTTCTTGGCTATGTGTAGCTTCCCACCCCATCTAGACTTATTTGTAACATACACCATCTATTTGATTTCTCCCACACTGCACCTTTTTTCCCATAAAAATAGACCGTTCTCTCATTCATATTCCTTTAGAGGATAGCTCATCTAAAATTCTACATTAAGAAGTGATAATGTTCACCTCCTCCTCCTCCTATGAAACAAGATGGGATTGGGAGGGAGACAAACCATAAATGACTCTTAATCTCACAAAACAAACTGGGGGTTGCTGGGGGGAGGTGGGATTGGGAGAGGGGGTGCGGGCTATGGACATTGGGGAGGGGAGGCGAACCATAAGAGACTATGGACTCTGAAAAACAACCTGAGGGTTTTGAAGGGTCAGGGGTGGGAGGTTGGGGGAACAGGTGGTGGGTGATGGGGAGGGCACGTTTTGCATGGAGCACTGGGTGTTGTGCAAAAAGAATGAATACTGTTACGCTGAAAAAAAAATAAATAAATAAAAAGGGGGAAAAAAAAAAAAAAAAAAAAAAAAAAAAAAAAAAAAAAAAAGAAGTGATAATGTTCATCCTAAATACATACACAATTATGCTCAGATAGCCCCAAATGAAATATACTTTTCAAAGATCTATAATGATGGTGTTAATAACAGCTGTTGTCACCCAGAGCGTGATGGAATATTTTGAACATGGTTTTAAAACAAAATTTAGTTTTATTTCTTCTCATGTGGCTCACTCTATTTGCTCAGGAAAGTTCAGTCCTCCCCTTTCTTCTTAAGTTTCAGAAATGTATCAATTCATGAATAAGCTTCATAGGAGACCAAATAGTTGCAGAAGAAGCTTGCCACAAATGCATTTCAGCTATGTTTTCATTTTAGATATTACTTGTGAGGAATTCTCTCCCCTCAATCACTTCTTTGTTCTGACTTCAGAAAATAGATGTATGGACTCCATGTTTATTGATGTCCCATACCAAAATTCTTTTTTTTTTTTTAAAGATTTTATTTATTTGACAGAAATCACAGAGAGGCAGGCAGAGAGAGAGGAAGGGAAGCAGGCTCTCCGCTGAGCAGAGAGCCCGATGTGGGACTCGATCCCAGGACCCTGAGATCATGACCTGAGCCGAAGGCAGCGGCTTAACCCACTGAGCCACCCAGGTGCCCCCCCATACCAAAATTCTTATGTTGAAACCTTATCACCTAATGGGATAGTATTAGGAGGTAGGGCTTTGGGGAGGTAATTAGGTTATGGGGTGCAGCCTCAGGGTAAGGTTAGTGATTTTAGAAGAACAATCATAGGACAGCTTGCTTCCACTCTCTATCTCTTTCTCTGTCCTAAGCAAGATGACAGCCTTATGCAAACCAGGAAAAGAGTCCTTAACCAAAACACAGCCATGCTGGTAATCTCCTTTCTGACTTCCAGACTCCAAAACTGTGAGAAATAAATATTTACTCTTTAAATCACCAGTCCATGGTAATTTGTTACAGCAGCCTGAGCTAAGAGCATGTGTGATTTCAAAGAAAGAGAACATACACTAAAGAAAGCTCTCAAGGTATTAACACTATCCAGGTCTTAATATGTAAAACTCAGAACACTTAAATCAGAGGTGGTTGATTTAACAAATATAAAAGCTGCAAGGAAAGATGAAAACCCCTTAAAATACATAGAAATTGCAGTTTAAATTAATCTCCAGACCATCATCTGTCTTTTGAATATGACCAAAACTGAAGTGATGATTATAACCTACCACTGCTTTTTAAGTGAAATGTCTATGAACAAAGTGAAAATTTGGCAATTTTTCAATCCATCTGATCAATACATGCAATAGAAACATCATTTAGTACAGAAAACTCAGCTGTGGAGTTTTACTTACTAGATGAGGTTTTCTGCCAGGCAATAAAGCAGTAAAGATTATAGGTTCTAGACTACATGAAACTGCTTAAGGTCGATTTTGGTTCTGCCACTCATGAGGTAAGTGATTTTTGGCCATTTACTTAATGATTCTGTTTTTCATCTACAATGTGACAAAAATAATAGTTTCTTCCTCATAACATTACTGTGATAATTTAGGCAAGACATGTAAACTGCTTAGCATGAAACTTAGCCCATAGCAAATTCTCAATATTCAATAATTACTTTTATCATAATTATCTTTATATGCCCATCAGCAGTTTTTAAAGCAGTGCTCTGAGGAATTTGGGGGCAAGGTAAAGAAGAAAAGAATTTTTGCCTGTACCCTTGACCCTTTTCCCTAGCCTGTCCTTCAAGAACAAGAACACTAAAACTTGTTTTTTGAAATGGATTCTCTGCAAAGCATGAATATGGAAAGTTTCCACTGGGGGAGTTCTATCTAACTTTCTAATTCCCTTTAGAAAGGATAACACTAGTATTTTGGTCAAAAATAAATTTACCTATTCTTTATTTTCATACTCAACTAAAGTTTGGTTAATAGACTGTTTCCTAACTTTACTTTGAAGTCTTATTAAATGTAAGGGGAAAACACTGGAAAGCTCTGGAATTTAATTTGCATGTAAAAAAAATCCTTATGCAGGTATATTTACCAACATTAGAAGAATTGTGAGGTTGATTTACTGTGTGTATATGTGTGTGTGTGTGTGTGTGTGTGTGGTGAAAAACACACATTTATCATTGTTAAATCAATATTTCTTTAGGGGAACAAGGGCCAGAACTTCCTGTCTTAACATTTTTCTGACATCACTACTGGAAAAGGAGGGATGCTTGGGTGGCTCAGGCAGCTAAGCAACAGACTCTTGATTTCAGCTCAGGTCATGATCTCAGTGTTGTGAGATGGAGCCTGATTTAGATTCTCTCTCTCCCTCTCCCGCCGCCCTCTAAAAAAATGTTAGAGGATTAACTTTAAACGTTTATCTCTTTAGATTTGCTTATTAAAAATGAGAATTTGGTTTTCGTTGTTTTGTTTTTAGTTCAGCTAGATCTTTTGAAAATAATAATTAATCTACAGGGCTAATTATAATATGCAACAAATATATCTTATTAGATATTAGATCTTTTCTTTCAGTCTTTCAGACTTTATCTTCATTATGTCTTGTCACTAATTGTATGTTTAGGATTAAGTGATCTTTGCCTAGAATAGGGCTTATGAACTGTTATGCCTCTATATGATTGTTTCTGATATTCTCCCTCCCAGTTAGGCCCTTTCCTTATCTCTGCATTTACAAACAATTTCCATTTTTTAAGGTCCACATAAGATATTTTTCTCTTCTCTGAAGACTTTCTGAGTTTTCTCCAATTAAGATTAATCTCTTTAATATTTAAGTTTCTATCTTGGTTGTTAAGGATAGACATCGTATTACCAGAACATAAAATTTCCAAAGACAGGGATTTTGTTATGTTTACTACTATATTTAAAAGTGCTTAAAGTAAAATATGACATAGTAGGATGTTAAGCAATTATTTCTGAAAGAATGAATGACTTCTGAAAAATGACATAATCTTGCTATGGCTCTCCTTTACTTTTTTCTTGCTGTGTTTCATGTTTGAATATCTCCCCGCTTTTCAGTATACCAAACCAATCTCTGTCATGTGTGGGATTCTGAAAGTATGAAATATCTATGAAGAATAAGTTGGAAGTGTTGCAATGACTCCTTACCTACAAGACTTGATGTTAAAGATATTATAAAAGAAGAGAAGGAATTGTGTTCCTTGATAATTCAATTAAATTTGTTATGGCATTAAAAAAAAAGTTTGGGGTCGCCTGGGTGGCTCAGTGGGTTAAAGCCTCTGCCTTCAACACAGGTCATGATCTCAGGGTCCTGGGATCGAGCCCCGCATCAGGCTCTCTGCTCAAGCAGGGAGCCTGCTTCCTCTTCTCTCTCTCTCTCTCTGCCTGCCTCTCTGTCTACTTGTGATCTTTGTCTGTCAAATAAATAAATAAAAATCTTTAAAAATAAAAAAATAAATAAAAAGTCTGTAGGTAAAAATGATATTATCCCTCACATTGTAGACTATTTTCTTTTTATAAAGGGGGGAAAAAGGAAATTGGGAGGAGAAAACACAGAATGGCAAAAGGTTAAGAGGAGAAGAGGGATGTTTTAATTTTACTGTCCTATTCTTTTTTTTTTTTTCCTAATGTCTCCTCTCCCTAATCCCTACCCCCTGCCAGACAATTGTCTCTGTGGCCCCGCACTGTGCACATGCGCGGGCACCGGCTGATGCACATGAGAATGTGACACCTGTCTGGAAAGCAGTGTCTATAATTGCCCTCTCACCAGGTAACAGCCAGGGATTTTCGTTTGGGGCAGGTATCTTCTACAGTTGATGCACAGATGGATAGAGCAGTTAACTAGCAACAATAATAATCATCTTCCACAGCAGGCTCAGGGCTCAAACAACGGTCATTAGAAGAAGTGGGACTATAAAAACTGCCGAATCAAGATTTTTCATGAAGGTCTAACTTTATAAATTGCACAAGAACCACCACCACCAACAATACTACGCCCCAAATTCTAGTTTATACTTCCAGGTGGGAGGTTACTTATTGCTCTTATGGTCAGAATGTTCTTAGATACCTAAACAGTAATTTAAATAAAGCAACGGGCTCATAATTTGGTAATGTTGGAGGTAACAACAAAACTTCCCAACTGCTGTCTTTGTAGAGGTACTTAGAATTCACTATGTTTATAGTAAATTTACAATAAGAAAGCTTATAGCAGAAATTTTTTTTTCAAAATTTACAGATTCTTACTACATGGAACAATATGGTGGAAACCAACATGGATGATCTATCTCTAAATTATATTTAATATGTTACTGTCCTCCTTATTTGACTATCTTTTTCACGGTCTATAAAATAATACCTATGTCGACATATACACAGATTTTAGTCATAAATGTAAAAGTGCTTTTTAATCTTTGAGGAAAGAACACTTAATAAAATAAAAAGTATTTACACTGACTTTTCATAATGTCTCAGTATCAGTGACTCAGATATATTGCCTCTATTTTAAAATTAAAAAAAAATATATGGTCCAATCAAAAGACTAACATCTACAGAACTCTAGTAGCACAATTGCTGCCAGATGAGGCTGATGATACATTAAAGTTCAAGCAGGAGCAGACTCTAAATTTGACAGAGTAATCCATTACAAGCTTTCCCCTTATTAAATACCTATTTCAGTGGCACCTAACTTTTGAGCAGTTTTAATCTTTCAGACCTGTGACTTTAAAAGACTGGATGTTCTGAATCTTCATTGCTATACCCATTCAATTCTGAAAGGCAATCCAAATAAGTGAAATTAAAAATAACTGAAATGCATATCTTATATATTGCATTTTTGTGATTTTTAGTGATATGAAGTACTTAAAAGACCCCATCTTTCTCATTCTTTCTATTAGAACACAGCATTGATCTCATTAATAATATGTTTGACGATAAGTCTTGCTATAAGTGTTCTACAGACCAGGAAACAGTATAAAGCCAGAATTGTCATGAACGTAACAAAACACTATATGAACTTCTCAGTGTTTTATTCACTATATATTTCTATGTCATTAGCCCTTGAGATAACTTTGCAATAGGTTGCAATGAACCTGATTTGCTTTGAAAATTACAAGAATAAGAAATTGCAGTGCTGTTTTTTCAAGTAAAATAAGCATGAAAATTACTTATATGTGAAATATAGATTTTAGAAAAATGACATTCCATTTGAGCATTCTAAAGTATATGAAATAATCAAGTCCCTGTTTGAGTCCATATGCTTATTCTAGTCTCATAAAAATATACCAACAAAGTTTATTTGCAATGACAAAGAGAGAATAGATCTACCTGAATGCTTGATAAAATTTCTGCTTGGAAACAATAACCTAGGGTTAGCAGGGGAAAGCTGGAAAGTGATTTTTTTCAACTGCTGCTTTTCCTTTCAGCCATCACTTGCACATTTCATTTAGAGGGACAAGTACATTCACATCATTTTGTTTTTGTTTTCTCATTTGTACACTTTTTTAGTTAGTGAATTTTGGGGGGGTGATTTTTTGGGGGGATCAGAAACAATGATGGTAGAAACAAAGATAATCTTGTTTATACAGAACATTTCCAATATTTTATTTTCTTATTATGTTTCATGCAAAAAATCTTTATTACCACATAAATTTTTATTCTACAATTATTTGCCCTGACCCAAGTCAGCAGCTTAGGCATAACAATCTAAAATAAATAAATAAATACATAAGATAAAAAATAAATTAAAAAAAAAAGAGTGATCTGACTAGACTTTAACTTTCAGAATATAAATCTTATGTGTTATATTTGTGTGTAAATTTGAATAAAATATGCAATAGGGGCACCTGGATGGCTCATTCCTTAAGCATCTGCCTTTGGCTCAGGTCATGATCTCAGTACCCTGGGATCAAGCTCCACATAGGGCTCCCTGCTCAATGGGAAGCCTGCTTCTCCCTCTGCCCCTCCCCTTCCTTGTGTTCCCTCTCTCCTTTGTCTGTCTCTGTTAAGTAAATAAATAAATAAACTTTAAAAAATGTTAATATGCAATAAAGCCATATTTAAATAATTTAAGAATGACGGTATGATAGATAATGATTAAAAAGCAAGTCACAAAAGTTCATTTTAACCAATAAATCAATAAAAGGCCAAACTAGAAGAACAAGGCAAAATACCAATATACAGTTGACATGAATGTAAGAAGATGATGCTTACAGTTATTGATTTGACTGTTCTGTCTGATTTCAAAGTTCATAACAAAATTGCTTCTTTGATTAAATAAATAACTCAAAAATACCATTACTGTTCCTTTAACATTGTAAAAATTAATACTCTCCAGCACTTATTTGCAAATATTTAAAAAAATATAAATGTTTCATGTATGTGTGTGTATATTAACATAGAAATAGTTTATTTAATAAGTGGATTATTTTCAAGAGTTTTTTTTTTAATTTGGTTAGTTGGTAATTTGTCTATGAAATTAATCAAGACCAAAAATCATTACCATTAGCAAAATTTTATTTACTTTAGATAAATAGCTAAAAGAAACATTTATTGTTATAATTATTATATCCTTCTCAATATAAAAGATGTAAAATGTGGTATTATTTCACTGATGGTATACAAAAATAAATGAAGAAAGAAGAAATGATGTGAATAAAGATGAAATACTCAAGTGATTTTAAGAGAAATATTTTATTTATTTATTTGACAGAGAGAGACACAGTGAGAGAGGGAACACAAGCATGGGGAGTGGGAGAGGGAGAAGCAGGCTCCCCACTGAGCAGGAAGCCTGATGTGGGGCTCCATTCCAGGACCCTGGGATCATGACCTGAGCCAAAGGCAGATGCTTAACAACTGACCCACCTAGATGTCCCGTGATTTTTAGTTTAAACTTCTAAAATTTAAGAATATAATTTTCACTATTAGCAATGGAATAAATATTTCAGAAGTTATAAAATAGTGACCCCCACCCCCCAGATACACACAAACAAACCTCAGGATTCTATTGATCTAATAACATGATTAATATCTTCATTTTTTTTTTTAGTGCATTCCTTTTTTACATGTTAGAGTCATAATGCCACCACCATTTTATATCTATTTTTTTCATTTGATAATCATCAAAGTGGTTTATTCATTTACTAAGTATAAATAAATTAAGTAGCTCACTGGTTGAATCCGTTTCCTTTATAGTTTTCTGACTGAATTGTGATGATTACTTCAATATGACTATGCAATGCATTGCAGTTTCATAGAATCAATGTTATTTTTCATCTCCTGAGACCAAACTTTCCCTTAGATGAATCACAACATTCAAAGTAATACAATGTCTTTTTTTTTTTTTTTAAAGTGGCTCCATGCCCAGTGTGGAGCCCAATGTGGGGCTTGAACTCACGACCCTGACATCAAGACCTGAGCTGAAATCAAGAGTTAGATGCTTAGTCAACTAAGCCACATAGACACTCCAATACAATGTCTTTTAAAACCCAATTCAGAGTCCATTCTACCATAGCGTTCACAGGCTCAGCTTAGATCCTGAGATGCTTTGGCTCTCCCCAGAGTCAATTCTTCTTTCTATTCTATATATACAGAGAGAAACACTGATGTGACACTCTGCCAACAGGATATGGATCTGAACTTTTTTCATATTTTTTTTGCCAGCCACTAATAGGTATCTTATATATCATTTCTCATTCTTCTGACTTTGAGGATGTTTAGAACTGCCTCTGTCCCAAAATTAAAACAATGACAACAGCAACAACAGACTGTACACTATTCTCTTCCAAAAGAATTTATTTTAAATGACTGTCTGGATTGGATTAGAATTTGTTTTGTGCTCCCTGAACTAGTGAGTTTGTATTTAGGTTATTGATATATTTTCTAAACTACGACCTCTGGACTTATCTGGAAAGTCTTAGCAAGGCTGACAGATAATGGTATTTTTGGCACACTCAATTAGCATTCACTCTCACATATAGGAGATTGGTTTTTTCACCATACAAAGAAAAATTAGTATAGAGACATGTGAGAACACTTCTTGGGTATTCCAAGTGAGTTGGGTAAAATGAGAAATAGCCAGACTGTTGAATTGGCAGCAAGTCTGGCTGTTTCTGCCCAATGGTTTCTGCTTCCTTAAACAATTAAAAACAATCAGACCTTTAAAAATCCAATTTCTACTGAAAAATACTACCTCATTAGTTTTCACTTATGATTCACTTATAATCTACACACATTATTTTCTACAGGAATTCTTAAGTAATCAAATCAATAAAATGCAAAAAGAAATTGTAGAATTAAATGTCAAGTGATTTTTGCATGATATTCTAATGACATGTATTTTACCAAGAGTTAACACAAAATCTAGCTTGATCATTTTGGAGAGGAAATTATAACTTAATTAAGGTTTGATTGAGGTGAAAAGAACAGAAGTCTGTAAATAGTGAAGTAAATAAAATTGTGGATTTTGGTAAAAGGAAGTAAGAGTATCAAGGAAAGCAGCCAAACTCCAGAAGCTACTCTATCAGTCTGTGAGAGAACCTTTGGTCTTTCACTTCTGCTTCTCTCTTCATAATTCCTTAATTCACTTCTCTTTGCAGATTATGTTTTTCTGTATATAAGCCCACTCTGCCCATAACCCTGAATAAAACGCACATAAGTTCAAGAGAGTAAATATGCAAAGTATACAAAAAGGGAAAAGGGAAAAACAAAACAAAACAAAACAACAAACAAACAACAACAAACAAAGAACTACTATCCAGGCAGTGTTTACCACAGGTTTCACAAAATACCATCTGAACTGTGATATCTTGCTATTACCCTAGAGCTTGTTAAGCACTTTAATGAATAAAGTGCAATCTTGTCTTTCTAGTTCTGTAGATGCTCAAGTTTTTTTTTTTTCCTAAAGATTTTATTTATTTGACAGACAGAGATCACAAGTAGGCAGAGAGGCAGGCAGAGAGAGAGAGAGAAGGAAACAGGCTCCCTGCTGAGCAGAGAGCCTGATATGGGACTCGATCTCAGGACCCTGGGATCATGACCTGAGCCGAGGGCAGAGGCTTTAACCCACTGAGCCACCCAGGTGCCCTGATGCTCAAGTTTTAACTAGTGTTCAAGATCTCTTGTAAAATCAAGACGTTATTTATTATCAATAATTAAAATAGGAGTAGGTCCAATTTGGTAGTATAGGAAGACCCTGAACTTACCTCCCCCGACAGACATACCAAATCTATACCTACATATAAAGCAATTCCTCTTAAGAAGAACTGAGGACTGACTGAACGCCTTTTGTACAACTAATGATAGAAGGACCACACAGAGAACAGCAGGTGAGCCAGAAACAAAATAATAAGAAGAACCACATTTCTGGTGTGATGACCTTCAGTATGAAGGGATATCACCAAGGGGATCCCCCATTCGCCTATGTCCACTCCAGCTCTAGACATTCTATGAAGGCAGCCTCAGTGCAGCATTCCATGGGACACCCCTGGCCTATGACTATCCTACCTCTAGTCATCTACCCAGGGCAGTGCCAGCACAGCATGCCTTGGGAATCTCCCGATTCTATGTCCAATCCAGCTCCACCTGGCCTGCCAAACTATCCAGGCACACACAGTATGCATGGGGGACACTCCCACATAAGACCACTTCTTCAAATCTAGAAGAGGTAATTGTTCTACCTAATTCATAGAAATAAAAAAAGAATGTCAACAAAATAGGTAGACAAAGGAATATGTTTAAAATGGAGGGGTAACCAAGATAAAACACCAGAAAAAAAAATAAATGAAAACACTAATGAAATAGAGATAATTTACCTGATAAAGAATTTAAAGTAATGGTCATAAAGATGCTAACCAAACTAAGGAGAAGAATGGAGGAATAACATGAGAACTTCAACAAAGAGTCAAAAATATAAGAAAGAGCTGGATGATGGGTATTAAGGAGGACAAGTGTTGTAATGAGCACTGGGTGTTATACACAAAATAATGAATCATTGAACACTACATTGAAAACTAATGATATACTACATAGTGACTAACAAAACAAATAAATAAATAAACCAATCAGAGATTACTACAATAACAGAAATTGAAAACATACGCTAGAGAGAAATCAATAGATTAGATGATACAAAAGAATGGATTAGTGATATGGAAGACAGAATAGTGGAAATCACCCAATCAGAACAGCAAAAAGAGAAAAACAAGAATAAGAAGAAAGAATATGAAGGAGAAGGAAGAGGATATCTGTAAGGGATCTCTTGGATAATATCAAGCATACTAAAATTTGCATTATAGAGACTCAGAAGGATTAGAGAGACAAAAAGAGCCAGAAACTATTATTAGAAGGAATAATAGTTGAAAAATTCCCTAGAGTCAGGAGGAAACCAACATCTGGGTCAAGGAAGCATAGAGTCCCAAATAAGATGAAACCAAAGAGATCCACACCAATGCATATCATAATTAAAATGGCCAAGATAAAGATAAACATACAATGTTAAAGGCAGCAAGAGAAAAGCAAATTGTCACATGGAAAGAAAACCCCATAACACTATCAGTTGAGTTTTCAGCAGAAACTTTGCAGGCTGAAAGAAGTGACAGGATATATTTAAAGTACTGAAAGGGAAAATTTTACAGACAAAAATACTCTACCAGGCAAATTATCATTTAGAATTGAGGTAGTAATACTGAGTTTCTAATAAAAGCAAAACCTAAAAATGTTCATCACCATTAAACTGGCTTTACAAGAAATGTTAAAGGGTATTCATTAAGTGGAAAAGAAGAGGCCATAATTGTAAAAAAAAATATAAGAAAGAAAAAAAAAACTCATTGGTAAAAGCAAAAATATAGTAAAGGCAGTGGATCAACTACTTTAAAAGTTAATATGAAGATTAAAAAAATAAAGATAGTAAAATAAAGTATGACTGCAATAAATAGTGAAGTGATACACAAAATAAAAAGACATAAAACAGGACATCAAAAACATCAAATATAGAGGCAGAGTAAAAATGTTGTGCCTGTAGAATGCATTTGAACTTAAGCAACTACTGGCTTAAAAGAGACTAGACTATAATATATATAAGTCAAAATATATGAACCTCATGGTAACTTCAAACCAAAAACCTACAATGGATATACAAAAAATAAAGAGAAAGTAATACCAATACAACACTAAGAAGACCACCAAACTACCAGCAGAAGTGAGCAAGAGAATAAGAAAGGAATGAAACTAAAAAAAACAACCAGGAAACAATTAACAAAATGGCAGTAAGTACAAACCTGTCAATAATTACTTTTAATGTAAATGATTACATGCTTCAATCAAAAGACATAGAATGGTCAAATAAACTAAAAACAATACAAAATAAGACCCATCCATATATTGCCTATAAGAAACTCATTTCAGATCTAAAGACATACACAGACGAAAATGAAGGAAGAATGATATTCCATATAAATAGGATAGGGGAGCTGGAGTAGCAAAACACTTATCAGAAAAAAAAAAAAAAAGCCTTTAAACAAAGGCTATAATGAAAGACAAAGAAGGACATTGCATAATGATTAAAGGGTCAGTCCAAGAAGAAGATATAACATTTGTAAACATTTATGCACCCAACAAAGCACCTAAATATATGAAATGAATATTAACAGATATAAAGGGAGAAAATGACAGTAATATAACAATATGGGATTTTAGTACCCCATTTACATCAATGGATCAATCATCCAGACAGAAAATCAATGGGGAAACACTGGCCTTAAATGATCATTAGGTTAGACAGACTTAATAGATTATACAGAATCTTTGATGCAAAAACTTCTATTTTTTTTTTTTTCAAATGTACATGGAAACCTCCTAGAACATAACATATGTTGGGCCACAACAAAAAACTCAATTTAAAAAGACTGAAATCATATCAAGCACATTTTCCAACCACAATGATATGAAACTAGTAACCAAGTATAAGAAGAAAACACAAACACATGAAGACAAACATGTGACTGAACAACCAATGGGCCAATGAAGAAATCAGAGGAAGTTAAAAGAAAATAACTTGAGACAGATGAAAATGTAAATACAACTTCCCAAAGCTATGCAAATAGAGCAAAAGCAATTCTAAGAGTGAAATTTGTGGATTGCCTACCTCAAGAAACAAAAAAAAAAATTTAAAAATGAAAATAAAACTAAGGAAAAATCCCAAATAAAATCTTTTTATCTAAAAGAATTAGAAAAGAACAAAGGTCAAAGTTAGTATAAGAAAATAATATAGATCAAAGTCAAAATAAACAAAATAAAAACTTAAAAAAAGATCAAAGAAACTAAGAACTTGTTCTTTAAAAAGATAATTTATAAAAGAATTTTTTAAAATATTTTTTATTTATTTGACAGAGAGAAATCACAAGTAGGCAGAGAGGCAGGCAGAGAGAGAGGAGGAAGCAGGCTCCTCGCAGAGCAGAGAGCCCGATGCGGGGCTCGATCCCAGGACCCTGAGATCATGACCTGAGCCGAAGGCAGAGGCTTTAACCCACTGAGCCACCCAGGCGCCCCATAAAAAGATAATTTTTAAAAAATAATAACTTATAGCCAGACTCATTAAGAAAAAAAAGGGAGAGGATCCAAATAAATAAAATGAGAAATGAAAAAGAAGTTACAACTGACACAACAGAAATACAAAATATCATAAATTTACTACAAACTGTCACACACCAACAAAATGGAACACCTAGAAGAATGTATAAATTCTTAGAAATGCTCAATTTCCAACACAGAATCACAAAGAAATAGAAAATCTAAACAAACTGATTGCAAGTAATAAAACTGAGTCAATATTTTTAAAATGAAAAAAAAAAAAAAAAGCCACAAAAGTCTAAGGCAGAATGTCTTTACAGGTGAAGTCTACCAAACATTTAGTACCTAATTTCTCAAATTGTTTTTACAGCATGAAGAGGAAGGAACACTTCTAAACTTTCTAAACTCCTTGCAAAGTCAGCCTAATCTGGATAGCAAAACCAGACAGATTACCACACACACACACAGACACACACACACACTCTCACACATACGCACATGTGCACAAAATCACAGGCCAACATCCCTGATGAACAAAGGTGCAAAAATCCTCAACAAAATGTTAGTAAATTGCATTAAAAAATACATTAAAAGGAGCATGCGACACAATTAAGTGGGATTCATTTCAGCGATGCAAGGATGGTTCAATGTCTGCAAATCAATTAATGTGATATTTACACTAAAGCAACAAAGGATCAAAATTATCTGATCAGCTGAAAAGATAAAAAGCACTTAGCAAAATTCAACATCCATTTATGATAAAAAAAAAACTCTCTACAAAGTGGGTATAGAAGGAATATACCTTAACAGAAAAAGACCTTATTGACAAAACCAGAGCTAACGTCATAGTCAGTTGTGAAAATCTGAAAGCTTTTCTTCAAAGATCAGGAATAAGATAAGAATGCCCCCTCTCACTACTTTTATTTAACACAGTATTTGAAGTCCTAGCCACAGAAATTAAAGCAAAAAAAAAAAAAAAAAAAAAAAAGACATACAAATTGGGAAGGAAGAAGAAAAACTAGAACTATTCAAAGGTGACCTAATATTATATATAAGAATCACTAAAGACTCCAGGAAGAAATTAATAAAACTAATTGATGAATTCAGCAAAGTAGTGGGATACAAAATTAACACACAGAAATTGGTGGAGTTTCTCTGCACTAATAATGAACTATCAGAAAGGAAAATTAAGAAAACACTCCCATTTAAAACTGTATCAAAGAGAATAAAATACCTAAAAATAAATTTAACCAGCCAAATTCCTGTACAATGAAAAAATAAGACACTGATGAAAGGAATTTGAAGATAACACACACAAAAAATGGAAAGATGCACTGTACTCATGGACTGGAAGAATTAATAACAGAATTAATAAATTGTCCATACTACCCAACCCAATCTACATATTCAATGCAATTCCCATCAAAATACCAATGGAATTTTTCATAGATTTAGAACAAAGCTTCATAAAATTTTCATTGTACCACAAAAGCCTCCGGATAGCCAAAACAATCAAGAAAGAGTGAAGCTAGAAATATCACACTCCTTAGTTTCAAACTAAAGTACAAAGATGTAGTAATCAAAACTGTATAATGCTGACATGAAAAAAGACACATAGAACAACAGAATAGAATAAAGAGCCCAGAAAAATACTCACACATATATGGTCAATTAATTTATGACAAAGGAGGCAAGTATATAAAATGAGGAAAACGCAGTCTCTTCAATTAATAGTGTTGGGAAAACTAAACTGCTACCTGCGAAAGAATGAAATTGGATGACTGTCTTATACCATATATTAAGGTAAATTCAAATGGATTAAAGCCTTAAATGTAAGACCTGAAAACGAGAAGAAAATTTCTAGAATAAACATAGGCAGTAAACTCCTTCATATTGGTCTTAATAGATTTTTTTTTTTGAAACTAGTCTTCATAGGCAAAGACAACAAAAGCTAAAATAAACAAATGGGATTATATCAAACCAGAAAGATTTTGCACAGTGGAGAAAATCACCAACAAAACAAAAATGCAACCTACTGAACAGGAGAAGATATTTTCACATTGTTTGTCTAAGGAGTTAATATCCAGAATATATAAAGAACTTGTACCACTTAATATTTTTAAAGAAATGTTAAAAACAGGCAGAAGGCTTAAATAGACATTCTTCCAAGAAGATATACAGATGGCCAACAGTCACAGGAAAGGATGCTCAACATCATCTATTATCAACAAAATGCAAATCAAAACCATGAGATATCACCTGACACCAGTCAGTCTGGCCATTATTAAAAAGACAAAAAATAACCATTGTTGGCAAGGATGTGGAGAAAAGGGAATCCTAGTACACTGTTGGTAGAAATGTAAACTGGTGCAACACTATAAAAATCCAAATGGAGTTTCCTCAAAAAATTAAAAATAGGATTATCATATGATCCATCAGTTTCATTTCTAGGTATTTATCCAAAGAAAACAAAAGCACCAATTTAAATATATATATGCTTCCCTATGTTCACTGCAGAATTATCTACAATAGCCAGGATATGGATACAACCTAAGTGTCCACTGATGAATGGGTAAAGAACATGTGATATATATAAAAATAAAATATTACACAATGGAATATTACTCATAACACAGAATAAAATCTCTCCATTTGTAATACCATGGATGGATCTAAAGGGTAACATGGTAAGTGAAATTAATCAGATAATGACAGGCAAATACTGTATGATTTTACATATACATTGATTTAAAAGAAACAAATGAACAAAATAAAACAGAAACAGACTCATAGATACAGGAAACAAACTGTTGGTTACTAGAGAGGGAGTGGTTGAGATGTTAGGTGAAATAGGTGAAGGAAGTTAAGAGGTACAAGCTTCCAGGTACAAAATAAATAAGTCACGGGAATGTAAAGCACAGCATAGGGAATATAGCCAATAATATTGTAATAACTTTGTATGGTGACAGACAGTAACTAGACTTATCATGGGGATCATTTCAAAATATATAAAAATATAAAATAAATATGATGCACACCTGAAACTAATAAAATAGTACGTGTCAATTATACTTAAAGCATAATTAAAATAATCTAAAATAAAATGAGGCATCTAATTTTAAAACAATTAATGGGCCCTACCAAATTTAAGGTAATTAGTTATCAAATGCCAGTCAGAGCCAGTAGGGATGTTACTCTAGATTTCACTGAATCTTATAAAATGACTGACACGTATATTTCAATGTAAGTTGGACCAGAAAATATGTACAAATTTCAATATTTCAAATACTTAGTATTTAATGATTCTTAGTATTACTTTTTCTAACCCATGAATCTGGACTGTTCTATTTATTTAGGTCTTTAATTTCTTTCAATAATGTATAAATTTCAGTGCACAAGTCTTTCATCTCTTTCATTAAATATATTCACTAAAATACCTTATTTTTAAAATTGTATTAACTAAATTATTTTCTTAATTTCATTTTTAATATATTGGAAGTAATTCATCCACTTATTATTTTTAAAATATTTACTTGTTTATTTTGTATACTTTTTTCCTAATTGATCTGACTTGAACTCCAGTGGCATTGGGGGTGAGGGGGCAAGAGTAGAGAATCTCAAGCACACTTCCTGCTGAACCCAGAGCCCAATATGGGGCTCCATCTCACAACCCGAGATCATGACCTGAGCCCAATCACCAGTCAGACACCTAACCAACTGAGCCACCTAGGTGCCCCTTTGCATCCATATTTATAAGGAATATTGGTCTGCATCATTCTCTTCTTAAAACATCTTTATCTGGTTTTAGAAGCAGAATAATACTGGCCTAACAGAATGAATTAAAAGTGTTCTCTCCTTTTTAAATTTTTGAAACAGTTTGTGATGAATTATCATTAACTTTTATTTAAACATTTGGTAGAATTTACCATTGAAGCCAATGGCCTTGGCCTTCTCTTTGAAACATTTACAAAGTAGTAATTCCATATGTTTGGTATTACAGGTCTTTCCAGATGTTCTATTTCTTCTTTAGTTTTGGTAATTTGTGTCTTTCTAGGAATTTATCCATTTCAAGGTATATAATTTCTTTGCATACAGGTGTTCATGGTATTCCCTTATAATCTTTTTATTCCTGTAATATTGGTAGTGATGTTTTTCCTCTTTCTTGGTTTTGATAATTTGAGCATCGTTTTGATCAAGTTAAATTTGTTGATTCAGTTTCAAACAACCAACTTTTAGTTTCATTCATTTGGTCTATTGATTTTCTACTCTTTTGTTTCATTAATTTCCTCTCTAGTCTGTTTCATTTCCTTCCTTTTGCCAGCTTTAGGTTTAGTTTTCTCTTTTCCAGTGTTTTAAGGCAGAAGTTTAGGTTATTTATTCCATATCTTTCTTAACTTTTCAATATAGATATGCACATCTATAACTTTCCTCTGAGTGCTGCTTTAGCTATATCCCATAACTTTCAGCATTTGTGTTTTTGTTTGCATTTAACTCAAAGTACGCTCTGATATCCTCTGTGATATCTTCCTTACTCAATTTAATAGTTAGGAATATATTTGAATTCTACAGAGTTGCATAATTTTCATATTCCCTTCTATTACTGATTTCTAATTTAATTCCCCTGTGTTCAGAGAACATACTTTGTAAGATTTCAATCATTTTTTTTTTTTCTTAACTTACTGAGGTCTGTTTCCTGGACTAGCATATACTCTGTATTGGAATGTATGTTTATTTAGAAGATTGTGTATTCTGCTGCTGTTGGGTCAAATGTTCAATAGATAAGTTTAGTTAATTAATTTTGTGATTTAGGTATTCTATTTCTTGGCTGATGTTCTGTCTGGTTGTCCTAGGCATTTTTGAGAATGCTGTGTTTAAATCTCCAACTATCCTCACTGAATTTTCCCTTTTGTCAGTTTTTGTTAACTATAAGATTTTTGGTTAATATTTAATTTTCAGCATTTTGAATACTTCATTATACTGCTTTCTGGCTTTTATTGTTGGGGCTCTCTTTTATGTGATGAGAGGTTTCCTCTTCCTGCTTACAATAATTTCCTCTTTATATCTATCTGGTTTTCAACATTTTGACTATGCTGTGTCTGGGTGTGAACTGCTTTGCCTGAAATTCTACTTGAAATATATTAAGTTTGCAGATTCTTTTCATCTGCCAGTTCAAATCTATACTTGAGCCCCTCTAGTGTATTTTACGTTTTGGTTTTTGTACTTTTCAATCCAGATTTTCTATTTGGTTCTTTTTAATAATTCAGTTTCTTTATTTTATTTTTTTTTATTATATTCTCCATTTGATGAGGCATTGTCGTCATGCCTTCCTTTAATTCTTAAAGCATTTCTTCCTTTATGTTTTTTTTTTTTTTTTTTTTGAGCGTATTTATAATAGCTGTCTTGAATTCTAGGTCCTTAAATACATCATCTAGACTTTTTCAAAGGAGTTTTCATTGCTTGTGTGTGAATGTGTGTGACATTTTCCTGTTTCTTTGCATAACTCATAGTTGTTTTTTTTTTTTTGGCTGAAAAGTGGGCATTTTAGATATTATAATAATTCTGCATTCTAATCCTAACTGGTGGTTATTTTTGCTGTTTGCTTGTGCGTTTGTCTGTTTAGTGACTTGACTAAATTAATTCTTGACTAAATTAAATCTGTCCCTATAGTGTATAAGCTTTAATGTTCTTGTTCATGTCCCCCCCCCCTTTTTTTTTGGTTTTGTTTTGTTTTTTGTTTCTTTCAGTCTAGCTCTGTAGAGGTTACTCCTAGGTCAGGACAATCTACTTATTGGTCAAATGTTGTGCTTTATTCCCCCTTGGCAGTAAGATTTCTACACTTTATCATTGGATATGTGTATTGGCTTAGAGCTGCTTTCATAGATCACATAGTGTTTCCCCCTACATTCATCCAGAGATTAGCAGCTTCGGAGATCCTTCTCTGATCACTCCTGAGAGGTTGCAGCTTAGGACATGCACAGAGTCTTAGAGACTGCCTAGGATGACTGTGATTTTATTTTTAAGGATGATTTCCATGGAGTTGCCCCTGGTCACAGCAGTTTTTTGTTCAGTTAGTGTTTGGCCAGAGGTTGTGTTTAAGCCCCTTGTGGCAGTGAAGCATCCACCATGTATTAATGGATTTGTGTGTGGCTTTGAGAATGCTCTGAAGACCTGCTTTGATTGCTCCTGAGTGTAATTCATGAGTGCAGCCTAATGCATATGCACAACTTTCCAACCTCCAAAGTTGGCTGTTTTCATAGGAGGGCTTTTTATGCTCTTTACCTGCCTCTATTAAACTTCTGGCTGTTCTGCTGTTTTACCTGGAGCTATAAACTTCCTCTTAATTCCTATCAAGTCTTCTTTTTTCCCCCAGATGATGAGGATGTTTAAGATTTATTTTCTTAGTAAGTTACAGATATGCAGTATAATTTTATTAACTATAGTCACTATACTCTATATTATATCCCCATGACTTAATTTATGACCCCTTTTAGCCATTCCAATCATCCCCCAATCCTCCCCACTACCTATGGCAACCACTAATCTGTTTCTTATATCTATGACATTGCTTTTGTTTTTTAAATTCCACATGTAAGTGGGATCATATGACATCTGTCCTTCTCTGGCTTATTTCACTTAGCACAATGCCCTCAAGGTCCATTCATGTTGTTGTAAACTCTAGGATTTCATTTTTTTTTATTTAAGATTTTTATTTATTTGACAGACAAAGATCACAATTAGGCTGAGAGGCAGGCAGAGAGAGAGAGAGGAGGAAGCAGGCTCCCTGCTGAGCAGAAACCCCAAAGCGGGGCTCTATCCAGGACCCTGAGATCATGACCTGAGCCGAAGGCAGAGGCTTTAACCCACTGAGCCACCCAGGTGCCCCGATTTTTTTTTAATGGCTGAATATACACAAACACATACACCCCACATCTTTGGTCATTCATCCACTGATGGACACTTAGGTTGTTTCCATGTCTTGGCTACCATAATCCATTGTCCTTGACAAATTCCTTAGACATGAAGTTCTCACTCTGTTCCAAAAAATGTCAGTCCCTTTCAGTGGAATGCCAGACCTCCTCATCTTATGACCTTCTTTCCCCTTGTCCAGATTGCCACCCCCACCAAAATCACTGAACTGGTGGTAGAGGTGGGGACTTTGCTTTTCACTGTCACCTTTGCTCTATGAGTGGGCACAGGGGGCAGGGTGGTTGGCATACCACGGTCTTAGCCTAACCCATGTGGTTTGGTACTCCTACCCTATGAATAAGCTGGAGAAAGAAGATAAGGCCATCAAGATACTTGGCCTGACATACCTGGAGAAGAGCTTCTATTCTATGAGTGGGGCCTAGGTAGAGGAAAAAAGAGCTAGTCTTCCTGGCCATATCTGCCTATAATGAAGCTTTTGAAACATGTGCTGAGTAGGATGACACAGTGGTACCCTGCCCTACCTGGGTAAAACTGTGGCCCTAGACTGGAAGATGGAAAGAGAAGGAGCCCCCATCTTCTTGACTGCACATGTCTGGAGTAAGACTCCCATAACATGTATCTAAAGAGATTGAAAGGATGGTGGTGAGAAAGTGGGTCATGGCTCAAATGCCACAGCCTCTGGCTGATCTTTCAGAGACTTAGATTCTCTTGAACGAGTATTTCTTCATTTGCTTAACATTGTTAGGACAATTCCCAGGGACTTTCAATGACTGGATTTTAAAAAAATAATTTCTATTGGTTAAATTCCTATTTTCCTGAGGAGAGGGTCTGTCTAGTTCTTTTAGAAGTCCTTTCTTCCCTAAGTGCATTTTTTTTAAGTCTACTGCACTCACATTATTTTACTTGAGTTGTGAAACTACCTTGACAATTAGTAGTAAATATATTTACTGTATTGGATAAGTTTCTAATTAGATTTTGTAGATAAATAGTTTAGCTTTTTAAGAAACACTTTGGGCTTATAAATAGAAAAAAAAAGCAAACCACTTCTACTGGCAGCATTTCATATTGAATAATTTACATTAGCAACTAAAGCTACACACATAGTTCTTATCAGAACATGGCATCTGTCTCTTCAGACAATGAAAAGCACCTTTTGGATGAGGATAATATATTGTGCTGCATCACTGGGTTTCTCATCTTGGCACTGCTGTAAATCTAATTATGAGATATATGCAGCAGTTGCTAACTCCCATTAATGGAAATGGATGCATCAATGACCCCCATTTTACTGAGTCTAAATAAACTAATACTCTATCTCTAAAGCACACCCAAGCTATTTAAACCTTTCTCCCCTGGCTAAGCATAAGAACAGTAAATTATCATAAATCAAAGTTCACTGATGTATATATGACAATAGAAGTGTATTATTAATGTATGAATATTCTCATTCTTTCTCTCCCCCCGCACCGCTTTCTGCTAAAGACGGCTTGTAAAAGCATTTCTCTCAGGGAGTTTTACATTCCAGAATCAAGAGAAATTATTGGACTGGTGGGCAAAGGACCAGTGGCTAGGGGAGGGGAAAGAGTTTTCAGGGGAACTTTGAAAAGATTAGTGAGAGACTGACTAGCTGCTTGAATTGGAGAAGGATAATGAAGAGAAAAGAGAGCGGGAATTTAAAATGTTTCTATGGCTTAAATATCTGTCATAGTATATAAGAACTGTATGTAAAGAACTTTAACGGTTTTGAAATTACTGTTTGGTCAACAGAATATTTTTATTTGACTGTAATTTATCCTTACTTTGATTCATTTTAGTCATTGCTTTTAACATATTTCCAAATATAATGATTTAATGCAAATTGTTATTAATAATATGAGTTTAATTTAAATATATTATATGTATATATATATTTTTTCCCCTAGGGAAACACCTTACAGCTACAATATTTTTCAGACTATATTGGTGGTAAGAATTGTCATGAGAAACAAAACCAGCATTGTCTTGTTAGCATCTTAATTCAATCTTTGCTGCTTTTACACTCACAATATATTCAAAAAGAAAGCAGGAGAGGAAATGTATCCCATGCCAAGCACACTCAAAATCCTAAAAAAGAAATCCCTTTATCAATTTGTATATGTAAATTGCATGGACTTTACATTGAGTGTACTTAATAAGTTTGCATTAAAATGCAAGTACTTATTTATATATTATAGAGTATTCTTTGACTTTTTTTTTTATATCATACATAAAACTCTCACAATAGGGATTCTGGGTGATGGGTTGCATTGATTGTATAACACTTGAAAGCATCTAAATTAAGCTATTTCCCACATTATGTAGATATTTCTAAATTAACATTTATATGTAGATTTTTCATCTTGAGCTGGGCAACTTCTTTCTCTGTATATGGTGAGTATTATGGAGAGTTTAGCTAGATCAAGATAGTTGATGTTCTAGATCAACCCTAGAGTCCCTTCACCTGTTTCCACAGTATCTTTTGTATATCTGTTTTACTACAGTTTATGTGTGTGTGTGTGTGTGTGTGTGTGTGCACATGTGTGTGTCTGTATTGTGTGCATGTGCATACGTGTTTGGAACACAGCAACCACCCAGTATGTTAAAGGAAAAAAGTGAGTGAGTGAATTAATGAATGAATGAATGCCTGAATAATCCTAAGGAGATTGTGTCCTATTTACCTGCAGACCCAGAGTTAGTACATATTCATTTATTCATTTTTAACAAATGCCTGCCATTTGTTAGAATGACTTTCATGCCTTCTATTTCCTTCAGCCTTTCTGTGGAAGTATTCCTAGACGATAGCTATGGGTTAAGGGAGATTAGCTGGAAGGCGAGTGGGTGATTTCTTATGTAGGGGACAGGTTCAATATCTAGTACAGAATAATAATTTGGGGTTCAACCAGGGACACTGAAACTTCCAAGAAAAGAGACAGGATCTATTCTGGGCTGAGAATCAGAAGCAGCAGCCAGATCCTCACGAGAGGTCTGGACAGCATACAAAGGAAAACCATGGAGTTAAATGGAGCTAAGAAAAAGGATGAGGCATTCAGACTAACAGGAACTAGATCTAGTATTAGAATACAATTGCATTGGAGAGCTAAGATTTTAGTTACACAGACAAGCAAAGGGCCCAGTCAAGAACCTTTGTATATGTATTTCATATCTTGGAGAAACCATATTTTTGGATAAAGGTATAATTTAAAAAGGCCTCCTTGAATTTGTGCTAATAGCATTCAATCTTTGATGTTGAACTGTATGAACAAAACATTATTTTTATAATATTTGGAAGCATGAAGTTTAGAATTGTGACCATTTAATATGATCTTTATAAAATTCTACAAACCTGAAAAAGCCAAACCAAATAACAAAATAATCTAATTTCAAAATGTTATGATTTCTAATTGTTTTCATTAAGAAAATAGATTTTTTTCTTACAACTTCCGTATTTGGGGCTGTGAAAGAACTTATTAAGTGTTACACATAGGGGGGCACCTGGGTGGCTCAGTGGGTTAAAGCCTCTGCCTTCGGCTCATGTCATGATCCCAGGGTCCTGGGATCGAGCCCCGCATCGGGCTCTCTGCTCAGTGAAGAGCCTGCTTCCCTTCCTCTCTCTCTCTGCCTGCCTCTCTGCCTACTTGTGATCTCTGTCTGTCAAATAAATAAATAAAATCTTAAAAAAAAAAAGTGTTACACATAGACATATTAAATTTTTAAAAAGTGCTTGTGCTTTCATACAAACTTCCTATATTATTATTTTTTCTTTATCAGTTTTTTCCCCAGGGTTTAACAAAGCAATGAAAAGGAAGCTTTAAACCCACTTGTTTCTGAAGTGAAATTATTTCTCTTAAAACTCTGGCAGATATCCCTTATGATTCCATAGAAGCAATAAATATAATCAAAGCAAATTAATCACTTTTAAAATAATCAATTTAAAATAATATTATATAAGAATTAACATCTAATGATGCATAACACCACAACTATTGCTCTGTATAATTACACATTTTTTTCTCTAATTATTCAATAACTGCATGACTCACTCTTAAATCAATGCCCATGTTCAATAGGTCAATAGAAATGTGTACAATTTGTTTCTCACACTCAGATCACAATATAGGTAGAGTTAATCAGTACAAGGAGTTGCCAGTTAATTAACCTCTTTTTCTATGTTCATTCTTCTGTAAAACAAAACAGATCAAAACAAAACACAGGAAATGTATGATTCAAAGGGAGAAAAAAGAAAAAAAAACAAAAAACAAAACTTGATGAATAGTACCGAATATCAAAAATGTATCTACACAGTAAAGAAAGACTTAAAAAAAAAAAAAAAGAAGAAGAAGAAGTCTGAGTAAATAAAGAAGTTTAATGACAAACCTTAATCTCTTAGTTCAACTCAGTATGTGTCCAGAGATATCTAAAAATTATTCTCTAGGAAGTTTTTGTTTTTATTAAACAAATGAGTTAACTAAGGCTGCAGTTTTATGACAACCTAAATGAAACTCACTGGGAGAAAAACATCAGGGTATGATCTTAGATCACTGATTGATTTCTTGGATCTATAAACTGTCCAGTGATTTAGTATGAACTTCTAATACTAAAAGTTCATTATCTCCTTACTCAAGTTCTAGTATCTCCTTACTCAAGTTCTGTAACTCCTTACTCAAGTATCTCCTTACTCAAGTTCTAGAACTACCATCTGTAAAATCTTTCAACCTAATTCATGATAATAAAGCTAACTTTTCTAGGTTCAGTTTCCCCTATATCAGAGGGCAACACTGTATTTCTTGTTATGTGACAGGATTAAGAGGAAGGTTAATAAGAAATATCTGTAGTCATTCAGGATGGGATTTCACACACCCAGCCTCACAGGCTTGGAGGACAGCCATTATGAAAACAAAGGAGAGATAATGACACTAAAAAGAAATGAAGGGGCACCTGGGTGGTTCAGTGGGTTAAAGCATCTGCCTTCAGCTCAGGTCATGGAATCCAGCTCCACATTGGGCTCTCTGCTCGGCGGGGAGCCTGCTTCCCCCTCTCTCTCTGCCTGCCTCTCTGCCTCCTTGTGATCTCTGTCTGTCAAATAAATAAATAAAATCTTAAAAAAAAAAAAAAAAAGAAAAGAAAAGGTACCACCCTGACTTCTCCACAGGGAACTCATGCTAGTTACACACTTCTCTAGCCAACAACATGTAATAGGGACAAAAACAATTTCAATCATCCTTTGTCTGCAGAGCATGTTGAAAATCAGAGGTCTTATCATATATAATATTTGTCCCCAAAATCCCTCTCTATGCAGATGTTTGGTACCATTTTACAATAGGACAAAGCTAGATTAGTGGCTTGAGCACAACCACACAGTGACAAGGCAAGTTCTCCACCCAGTCAGTCCCTCTGCTCCACTAACCTTACAGAAATGACTTATTCTTATTTAGAGGACTGGCTATTTAGAAGACTGTCATTGTGCAGTAACTCATGTCACCTCATGTCGCCAGAGGCTCCCAATCTGGCAGCATCCAAGTCCACTGTCTCCCAACAGGCCACCACACTGGAAAATGGCCAGACTCCTGAACCATCCTGCAGCCCCTTCCAGTGAGAGATGGTGGACCAGCTGTGTGTGGCAGTAGCCCTCCTGAGGGGCAGGAATCCTGTTATCCTGTGCAAGAGCTTTATTGCCTGCTCGACTTATATTCTTTTTTTTTTTAAAGATTTTATTATTATTTTTTTAAATTTATTTATTTGACAGACAGAGATTACAAGTAGGCAGAGAGGCAGGCAGAGAGAGAGGAGGAAGCAGGCTCCCCGCTGAGCAGAGAGCCCGATGTGGGGCTGGAACCCAGAACCCTGGGATCATGACCAGAGCCGAAGGCAGAGGCTTTAACCCACTGAGCCACCCTGGTGCCCCTCTACTTATATTCTTTATACACGTGTACTAAACCTCCATCTGGATTAACTAGAGCATCTTGTTTTCCCATTTTCTTTCATCACAAATCTATAACAACAAAGAGAGAACCATTTAAAGACTGCATTGTGTCTACATGTCATTTGGGTTTGTGAAAACTTAGGTTTAATTTTAACAGATTGCAGCGGTGTTTCTCTAAGTGTGCTATGTCAGAAAACATTTCGTCCTTAGAAAACTAAGGAAGATGGGATCCCACAGGGATACCATTAAATACTACATTATGCTCTGCATAATTTTTGACAGCCCCCCCATTAGAAAAATGTATCTGGCCAAGAATGTTATCAGTCTGAGGCTGAGAACTCCTGAATTAAGGAAACACCTGTCTGTCATTATTGGCTTTCTACCTGCTCACTACAGAATCTCAGGTAACTTCAAAGTACATTCAAACCTCAAATATCAGGGGACCAACTAATCAGGGTCTTAACTTCACTAAAAACATTTCTCTGCTTTGTACTTTAAAAGAACAAGACAAAAAAGTTCAAAAAAGGCTCACTTCAGCAACTTTGGTTTAAAAACTAGTCCAGTGCCTAATCATTCCTAGCCTTTACACAGTATATGTCTGTAATCTTCTATAATGGGAACTGATGCATAGAATAATTAACCTGAGACACTTCAAGAGAATCAATTAACAAGGGGAGAGTCACTTTTAGCAGTGTGGTCTAATTATGAAAACAGGGACATTGAACATTACAGCCTAGAAAGATTTTCAATAATGCAAGTTGAAACAAAAGTGACTTTTCTTAGTTAACTGTGTTAACCAGAGAAATCAATTTGTCAGAGCATCCAATTCCTGTTAAGCAAGGTTTTCAATTAGTTTCTATGACATTTAATCCATAAATTTTATCTAAACATAAGTAAAAAGGAGAGTGTCAAAAGAGTCCCTAACATCATCCAGGAGCAATTATCTATCCTACCTTTGCAGGTACATGGGAGTCTGTCCAAATTTTGAAAATCTTGGGAGAAAGACATTGTAAAATCCTCTATTAGGTTACTTCTTCTAATATGAACTTCCACTAAAAGCACCAAAATGCTTTTACTTTCCTATTTGCAAACTGTACGCTTTATAAAAGTGAGAATGAAAAACTGACAGCAATGCTATATGGTATGATGCTTTAAATAAAACCATATGTGCAAAGTATATATTTCATAAATATGCCACATAGCTATCAAAATACACTTACAAGAGACTAAGGTTAAGGTTTTCATATATCTTATTTTTTCAAAAGATCTATTTTTACAGCACAGTAGATAAAAATAAAAAACAAAACTTCATGGTCAGAACAATGGAAAAAGAGCCTACTATGTTCCGAAAGTTCTGTATGTTTAATCTTCATTCATTAAAAAGTTTTAATCTTCATTTTTTATAGGATCTTTTAGGCCTTTTAAGTAGCTATGAATTTTGAAAGCTACTCAATTTAGAAAACAAGTTTGCTAAATTTTCCTTAGAGCAATATGCTAACTACAGAACCTTTGTTAATGAAGATTTGTGGCTTTAAATGACATATCTCAGATAACATTTACATGGTAACTGAAAAGAACTATGTGAATCATCTTTTCCTTAATTTTAACAGCCATTATATGTTTTTGGTTAAATCAAGTATATATTATTTGGTAAGATGTTCTTTTTATCCCTCCCTCCCCGATGGAAAGATAAACACAAATGCACAAAAACTAATCTATAAAGTACATTTTTGTTTGATTGTTAAATGAAGCCTATCATTGCATAGAACATTTGTGACATTTTCCAGCATATAATTTCAATTACAATGCTATGACTATTGAAATTGGAATTTGGAAGCTGCATGCAGATGTGAATAATTTTTGGAGTACAAAATTTATTTAAATATTTTACCATCAGAGAAAAATTCCCTTGGAATTTATGTTTGATGAAGCCTAAGTAACTCCCTCAAATATTACATCTTCTTGTATCCAATACCATTGGCATTTGGTTTCTTCTTCTTCTTTCTTTTTCTCCCTAACTCTTGCCCTCCCTAGCTAGAGAAGTCAGATACAGTAAGTATCCTTCTGACCAAGAAACATGAAGAAGATAAGACAATCCTAACAGAGGAAAGGGGTTAACTTAGGTCAGTAGGCCTTCATTGATTCTGAAATACCACATATATTGAATCATTTCTAGTCAAAAAATTTTATTTTCTTCCAAGTTAAACAAGAGTAATAATATTTGCTATTAAAATTTGGACAGATGTACACTCTTTTTTCTGGAGATGATATGATGATTCTCTCAGTTTAAACCAGTATTTCTCAAATGTACTATGGAAATTTGGGACCAAATAATTCTTTGTTGTCAAGGTTGTTCTATAATATTGTAGGATATTGAGCAGTATTTCTGGCCTTTATCTACTAGATGGCAATTGTGTCTCCCCAAACACGACAACCAAAAATATTTCCAGATTTGCCAAATATTCTCCTGGTGGCAAAATTACCCAGTTGAGTATCCCTGGTTTAAATAGCTGTATTTAAATACAAATGTGTTCATTTTTAAAAGGAGAGGGGGAAGAAAACAAGATGAAAGAGGAGAAGGGGGGGTGTGATAAGGGTAAGGAGGGGGAAAGAGAGGCAGTCCCAAAAAGAAAAATCTTACCAACAGTGCACTGTTGTCTACACTTTTTGTCTATTGTTTTCATTTTTATCAGTTCTTGACTAACACATTTAATTAGTTCTAATACCCAATAAGTTAATAGTTAATCAGAACACAAGTTCTAGGGTACAACTAAGGATCAAATTTAGTTTCAACATATGCTAGTTTTCTAACTTTTTAATTTTTGGAAATATGTTTAACCTTCCAGTCCTCAGCTTCCTCATTTCCAGGTAATAATAGCATTAGTACATAGTTTCTGTGGTTATAAATGAGTTAATGCACATAAAGTACTTGGTAAGATGGAGAGTAAATTCAAAACTGTTTCCTATATATATATATATCATCGTCAACACCATCATCACTAATGAATCAGAGTCTTATTTAAAAAAAATGAAAATGTTATATTTTGTAAATAAATATATATAATTAGGGAGAGTATGAAAATTATCAAATATGTTTCCCAAGTATCACTAAGAATTCTTTAACTCTAACAGTCCATATATTAACTTAAAGTTTTAAGAGTATGTATCCCCATAAGTAAATCTTCATTTACATTGAGCTGATGTGGGGGGATGGATAATGTGAAAACTTAATTGGGTCTACTTTTCTAGAAAAATAATTTTCAAGTCTAACTTTTTTTTTCTTGTCATATACAATATATTTAGGACTCAGCCCTCAAACTAGACTTCTTTTGGCAGTGATTGTTTTAGTTAGTGATGTTAGTTTAGTGATGGTTTAGGTTAAAAGTACTAAAGTGTTTGTAAACAATTCCATATTTCAACAAAGTATATTCCCACTAGTAGTTTAAAATTGTTTTGTACACTGTTTACTTGACCTTCACAATCCATGCAAGTGCATTTCTTACCCATTTAGTTTTATTGAAGTGCATTTCTAAACTAAAATAATTTAATACTCTCCAGCAAGAATCTTATACTTGCAGAGCATACTTTGTGTGCATATTTGAAACATTAACCCATCTGTGCATTCTTTAAACGGAATACAATTTATAACTGTTAAATCCAAGCAATTTTTATTGATAGAGTGCTCTAAATTTATAGTCTTAGTGAACCAGTAGCATCATCTTAGAAACACAACATGGAAAACCATTGTTTTTACTTAGAGCAGAGATAGATTACTTAAATTACAAAATAATCCACACTAATAGTAGTAAATGTAAAGCTGCCTAGGTAATTATATAGATATCAACATACAAATTAATTCAGAAAATAGGGGTTTAAGGCCTACTATGTGTTAGTACCCTAGACACTTAAAGATAATAAACTGAATAATAACAACTGTTCTGTGGAATTCACTTACATACTTATATCTAGTAGGTGAATTATCTATTTTATTTTCCTCATGGAAGAAATTATAAGCTATGAAAATGACTGGATACAAAGAGAATGTCTTCTTTTTACAAATATACATATTTGAGATCTTTGATTACATCTTAGTATTTTATGTCTGATTTTTAAAAAATCCATCCTTAATCTTTTGTCAAAAGAAATTTTACATCATAGAGTATTTTGCCAAAATTAATTCTGAAACAACTCAATAAATTCCAAATTCCAAGAACTCTCAAATAAAATTGTCACAGATACAGCAGGAAAAGAAAGCCAATGAGCATCATGTAAGGCTCTACAGAGTTTAGAAGAAGAAGAAGAAGAAGAAGAAGAAGAAGAAAGTGTGGATTCACTTGGTGTATGTGAGATAACTATAGCATTTTTCAACAACTTAAGGATGTTGGAAGGAAAAGGGCAAGAATTCTAGAACATCACTGGATACTTCTCCAAATTGGCAAGCATACTAACAAAAATGATTGTAATTCTAACACAAGCCCAGGAAAGAGCATCCTCCAAGTTTTTGGTACAAATAATATAGTACACAAAAGATAGGTAATGTGTGATGTGATGCAATTTTTGTGTGTGTGTGTGTGAAAATTCCCGTATTTCTTGGAGGTTGAATATATTTGCTATTGATTAACTTATAATCGCATAAATTCATCATTCTATCAACTTGATCAAGTCCCTCAATGCTTACTTCTACACTGTTTTCTCTAAACTTCATCTCTAAACTAGCATCTTCGTTAGCACAATTTTTTCAAAAAACAGTGTCTACTACATGGCAAACATGGGATCTTGGAATGAGGCTAAGACATCTCTAATACTTCCCAGTAAAATTTTCCACGTGTTTGCAATGTTGTCTGTTATATTTGTCACCACTCTAGAAACTACTTTCTTCCCTATAGCTATTCTTCAGTCACCTCTGGATGATAAAACTAATCTTTTGGAACTATGACATGGAACACTTGCTGGTTTTCCCAGGAGGTAACTTCTTTCTTTCTAAGTAGCCTACTTTTCCTATTCCACTTTCTTGTATCTCCTGGATGTAACTGCTCTTAGCACTTTTTTTACTTCCTAGATGTTACCACTGAACAACTACATTATTTCACAAATGGTCTGCTTTGTATAAATCCTCCTTCAAAATACTATATTATTCTGAGTCTGAGTGGTACAGGTAAAGAATATGGATTTGAATTTGCTTTTCTGTTTTTCTTTTTTTTTTTTTTTCTGATTTTATTCACACTATTCTATCAATCTAGAAGCTTCTTCCCCCCCCTTTCCTCACATTCTTCAAAAACAAATCTTAATCCCATTTCTCAACCAAAATCTCACTTTTATTAGTTTTCCATAGTTATCCAGTTTTCACTGTCACTTTCATCCACACTCTAACAAATTTTTGTATAAGCCATGTAACAACATTAAGTACTGTGCAAAGTGCTATGTGATATATTTGACAAATAATCTTAAATAATCTTATGAAATTGCTTCCATAATTATTTTGAAATGTATATATTAAAAGTCCTATTATTCTTTCTAACATCTATCTTCTCATCAAATATTTAGGGTGTTTTTTTAAGGATAAGAATCAAGTTTTCGGACACCTGGGTGGCTCAGTTGAATCATCTGCTTTTGGCTCAGGTCATGATCCCAGGGCCCTGGGATTGAGTCCTGCATCAGGCTCCTTGCTCAGCGGGGAAACTGCTTCTCCCTCTGCCTTCTGCATCTGCCTTCTGTTCATGAGATGTGCTCATGAACACACACTCTCTCTCTCTGACAAATAAATAAAATCTTAAAAACGAACAACCAAAAATCTATTAAAATAAAAAAGAATCATGTATTATATTTTATTACATTTCCTCATAATCTTGCCCCAAAGTATGTGTTCAAAATACTTATTTTTAAAAAGTTAAAAAATGAAAATTTGCTACGAAACTTTTTTTTTTCTCATGTAGGAAAAAAGAGAAAGAAACTTTAGAATTTAAAGCATACAGGCTGTCTCGAAATCAAAATATAACTATATAAACCACTCAATTTAAAGTGACCTGTTTATAATGGATTGGAGCTCTTCAGACAATAATGTCAAAAACATTATTTTATCCATGCACATTCTCTCTTCTTTTTTTTTTAAGATTTTATTTATTTATTTGTCAGAGAGAGAGAGAGAGAGAACACATGTATGGGGAACAATAGGCAGAGGGAAAGAAAGAAGAGAGAGAAGCAAGCTTCCTACTGAGCAAGGAGCCTGATGTGGGGCTTCATCCCAGGACTCAGGGATCATAACCTGAGCCAAAGGCAGACACAACCAACTGAGCCACCCAGGCACCCCTTAACCATGCACTTCCTAATTTTATGTTAAAAAGTGCAGATTGCACAGTTTTTCCCATAAGTGAGTGAAAAAGATGCTTCTTGTGTAAGAACAGAACAAGAATATGCTGGCAGGAAATTCCAATCTCTCATTAAGACCTAGTGCCTCCCTGTGCCCACTGCCTTATGGGGTCCAATACTATAGGGCTACTTAAATGATTTGACAGACCAATCAAGGAAAGCTTTATCTCCAATCACTTCTCCATCTTGTTTTATGATGACATTTGCTATTTTAGGTCTATCTAAATTAAATAAAACCTTATTAATATTTAATATAATATTGCTTTAAATTTACCTATATATTTACTATTATCTTTGCTCACCATTTCTCTTGCATTTAGGACTGCTATTTGAGATTATCTCCCCCCCACCCCCACTTCCATTTAAAATGCAGGCTTTACACTTTAGTGAAAGTCAGTTGGTGAATGCTTTTTCCATTCTGGTTTTGAATGCAAATATCTTTACCCTATAAGCATCTCAAAGAAGAGAAGAGTAGTGCTCCTCTGGGAGACAGATGAAGATTGATCAATTTTGCCTGACAGAAAATCCTTCTCCTAATCTCTACAAAGAGCTATTGTCCAAGACCAACAGGGCTATAGAAATCCTCTTGTATCACCTCTTTTATACACAATAACCAACAATGTTGGCCAAAGCTTTTCAAACATACCTTCCTTTTAAGCCATCATTTCCATATTTGCATTCAAAATGTGACACAAAATAACTAGTCACAAGGGATCACTCAACCTTACATGGCAGAACTACAATTACCAAGAACTTAAACTGCCTCTTAGTTTAGGGGAAAAATGCCCATGTGCTAAGTAAACCTACTCCTGGTCAACAACCTTATAAAAGATTGATCCATTTAATTGATTATGAAAGGTATCTGATTCAACTTATTTGAATACATTATCTCAAAAGCATCATTTAAAAGGAAAAAAATAAATAAATTTACATATTTCCCTAAGAGCAGATTTCCAAAGATTTTTCTTCTGCTTTAATAGGTGGAGTACATAATGGCTCACTGGACACAGAATTCTTCTTTTAGCTGCTTGTTCAGCAGTCCACGTTCTTCTCAAGAGTTCACAGCCTGAAGTGTCTTAGGCAGTAAAACTTGGGCCTGTGTTAGAACAGCAAACACTGCAGAAGATTTCAATTCATAGTGACATTCATTTTTCTTTTATTTTATGAATGCAGCCAGTGAGAAACTACTAAAAATCGGGGGATGTGGAAGGTGGGAACAAGGGCAAGAATGCATTGCTCCTCCTTATCATCGAATTTAGCTCATGGGGCCATGAATGTTGTTAGATACATGAACAAATAAATTAATAATTACTATGAATAAGAATTATCTTCCAGACACTCTGCTAAACCAAATACAGTAAGGCAATGAGGCGGATGGGTAAATATACAGTTTTGAAACACTGTTGCCATTTAAATTTCAATCTATGCAAACTGATAAAGATGTTCTCCTTCATTCAAAGACTGAGTTTTCCCCTTGCTCAATCAAGCTATTTTATATACATTACCACTAATTATCACACTAGCTCATCAAGGGAGGCCTTACTGTCCATTATAATAAATGAGAAAGAAATCAAGGCTAAAAGCTACATTTCCACAACTTCTACATCCACTTCTGAGTTCAGTGGGGAGAAGCAGAGACTAAAAGGGAAGAAGAAATAGAGTTTTTCCCTCTCCCTCAAAACCTTACTCAGTATCTCTGGCATCAGCTGCATTTCTTCCATGGTTCTAATTGTTCTGGGACAAACGGGGACCAGTAGTACAGAATCTTCACTCTGTCTTTCCAGCCTGGAGATGACAGTGGTTTCCGGCTACTGCTAATCTGGAGCTTACCTCATCATCAATTGCTGAATTTTAAGTTCTTCCACCAACTATGTAAAAATGTCCTGCCTTAAATTCCCTCTTTTTAAATTCAGACTTATTTCTGTCATTCTATACTAATCCTAATTCATACATATGTGACTTTTATGTTGCATCACATTATTTCAAATACTACCACAAAATTGTTCATATTACTTTGTAATTATTTGTTGACAAGTCTGTTTTCTCCTTGCCTGTGAACATTTGAGGTCAGAGACAACATTGTTTTATTTTTGAATCTCCAATATCCAACACAAGGCCAAATACATTCTAGATGCTCAGAAAATACTTGTTGTAAATGAAATAATGATTGAATATAATGCTACAATAAGGTATGGATAGGTAGATCGGAAAAGTCCACTTCTAGAAGACCTTCTTAGAGGTAAGATGTTTAGACTTAGAGGCCAAAGATGAGTGTTTTCTGAGAATAAAAACAAGTTATCTTGGTAAAGATGTCTCAAAGAGTGGGAACAAGATATGCAAAACCAAAAAATCATTGATTATAAAGGATCCAGTAAGTTTGGTTTAGTTGAAATCTACTGTGCATAAGACCAGAAGATGAGGCTGCAGAAATAGACAGGAACCTTATATCTACCTTTCTAAGGAGTTTGTCATTCATCTACTCAGTTTAAGCAAGGGACTGAATATTCATTTTGCAACTTAGAGAGATTTGCCGACTAACTAAACTAACTAACTACCATTATGAATGGTAATGGGATATAGTGCAGGTGACCAAATTGAATTGCTGAGTATTTCAGGTAAGGTGAGAGAAAAGGAATATTCTTGTATGATTTCAGGAGCCTGGTATGGGTCATTATACGAAACAGGACAAAATTAAACAAGATAGACAGAAGGAAGAGTAGGTTAGAGAGAATATGATGAGTTCAGATTTGGACACGAGTTTGATATGCCCCTGGGGCATCCATGTGAAGTATGTAGGAGATAGTCAGAAATACACACCTGGGGGCGCCTGGGTGGCTCAGTGGTTTAAGCCACTGCCTTCGGCTCAGGTCATGATCTCAGGGTCCTGGGATCGAGTCCCACATTGGGCTCTCTGCTCGGCGGGGAGCCTTCTTCTTCCTCTCTCTCTGCCTGCTTCTCTGCCTACTTGTGATCTCTGTCTGTCAAATAAATAAATAAAATCTTTAAAAAAAAAAAAAAAAAAAGAAATACACACCTGGATCTTAGGAGAAGAAAAAAGTAGAGGTGGGAGTCACAGGTAAGTAGGTGGTAGCTAAAGTAAACAGAACGGCTCAGAAAGATAGGATGACTCAAATTAAATGAGCAAGGCGGAATAAGTAGGCCCAGGAAGAACCAGAGCTTGGGAGTTGCTGTGGTGAGAAGAGGGAGAGGGGTGGTGAAGCAGAATTTGTAGATAGCCCCAGGGTTTAAGGCAATTCAGACACAGCAGAGTATGATAGAGGGAGAGCTCAGGAATTAAAATGCTCCAGAGCAGACAGATAAGCAACTAATGTGAATAAAAAAGGTACTTTGTGTAAGTTTTCTTTACCTATTTGCCTACAAGAAACTTGGCTCTAAAAGAAATGAGAAAGGGGTCATTTCCTGAAGGGTAAAGACTTTCTTATACAGAAAGCATGACTCAGTATTAGGTCTCACATTTAGCCTGGGCTACTATAAAAATAAATGAGAACTAATAAGTGTGAAAAAATGCCCTAGATGCTTAGTGTTTTGAAGGATTTCTGCCTCTCTTCCCCTTGCACCAATATCATAACTCTCAGTATAGAGTAGGGAAAAGACTGAGAAAATGAGCCGAGGATTTTTTATATCATCACATAGACAGGGACAGAGCATTCAAAATCAAGGTTAATGAACCCTGAAAGTCTACTGCTTTTCCCAATTCATTGTGTGCCGGCAGGACATTTAGCATAGTATCATCCTCTCCAGAACAGGAAAAGGATGGACTAATCGAAGCTGATAAAAACAACAACAATGAGGCGACTAGGTGGTTCAGTCAATTAAGCATCTGACTTGATTTTTGGGTCAGCAGCTCATGATCTCGGGATTGTGATATCCAACCCTAAGTCAGGCTCCACTCTAGGCATGAAGCCTGCTTAAGATTCTCTCTTTCCCTCTCCCTCTGCCCCACCTGCATGCTCACTCTCTCTGTCTCTCTCTTTCATAAAAAAATGACAACAACAACAAATAAGACATTCTGTTATGGTTAGTGTACACAGAACATAACCAAAGCAAATGGCAAATGAAATTTTTTTAAAGATTAACTCGGTACTATTTTCCCCAACTATAAAAGGAGAAAATCTAACTGCATTTTGTACCCCTAGTTCACAAAACAAAATAAAATGCAAAAAAACTAAACCCTAAGGCAAATCAATTCTTCGCCAATAATTGTTTCATGACACACTTACAGAGCAGCTGCCTTAACATTCAGACACACTAAGCTGATCACATACTGAAAAAGAACTTTTCTTGAATATAGAAAATAGTCGTTTTAGAAAACTGGTCCTGTTTCACAAGGTTTCTCCTCATTCCCTTTCTTTGGTGTGTCATACACAGATTCATGTATTAGTGGATGTGATTGAATTTCTTGCACTGAAAGATAATGTATTTGTATTTTCTTGCATAGTAACCTGTGGAAGGGAAATTGGCCTCAGGGCTATAGCTAGTTACCAGTGCACAACTGATGTCCAGAGTCCTCAGACAGACAAAATGGCAGTCTAGCAGCACCCTGATTCAGAATGTCAGCTCCTGGTTAATAAAACTGAGCTAAAGTTCGACTCACAGAATTGGGCAGGACTGTATGTTCAACACCTAAATAACTGTAAACGCTCCCAGGGAACCTACCACTAATCAATTTCTTCAAATAATAGTGTACATTAAACAGATTACACAAGTGTCTTTAACCCTGGCTAAAATATATAGTTTATATTTATTTATATTTATATTTAAATATATATTTGTATATGAATATATTTTTATATTTATATTTATATATGAATATATTTTATATATGAATATATGTTTATATATAGCCAAATACAAACATATCTAATTATAACATTATATATTATATATAAATTTATATATATGTTATATAAATGCATATCATGTAAATATGGTAATATATTATATGTTTATATTACTATAAAATATATAATTTAAGTATATAAATTATATAATCATATAATTGTATATATTATATAAGTATATGTTATATATTAATTATATAATTATAAAATTATTGCAATTATAAAACTGTAAATAACCTCATAAAAAGATATATTGACTCAAATAAATAGAGGCTCTGAGTATAAGCTCCTTCTATGACTTGGTTAATAATAGAGAGTTAATAAATGTCTTAGACTGAAATGTTGGTGCAGGCAGATGTTCCCTAGCTTAATCTTGAAGCTGACTGCAATTTCTTCTGAATCTGTATCTGAATCTGATGAAGAAGCAAGGCAAGGGCCTTCACTTTCATTCTCCACTTGAGTGCCAGGTAAACAGGATACTGTGGATGGATAGAAGACAAAGGAGATGAAGAGGGTTTGTGTAATCACAAAGATAAAAACTCCCAAACACTAAGCTGTTCCATATTGCTCTCAGAATTGTAAAGCAGAATAAAACACTAAGATAAACTAATTTCCTCTGGAACCTAATTCTTCTTAAATCTAGCTACTAAAATTTGCATGGCGTTTTTCATGTTCTTGCAAATAAATGACATTAGACTGCATTCTTTTCAGAGGTTAAGTATTTTTCTTTTAAAAAACTGGCCAATCTAATTATCCTCTAAGGTAATCAATTTTTCATTATTGCAATCACCCATTAAAATCTTTAGTGTTTTTTTTTATTACAAGCACTCTAAAAGAATCAAATAATAATAAAGCATTCCCCCGCACTTTTTCATAACAACTCATGCAAAAGATCAAAGACAAAAGCATCTCTGATACATTTTAGAAAAAGTGAGAAAACCAATATACTTGAAGGAATAAGCAATTATGGGTTTGAGATAATCCCAGACAAACAATAAGGGGCCAGATTGTATAGGGTTTCATATGTCATTGGGAAACTTTGGAGTTTATTTTGAATATAATGGGGAAGTCCATGGATTAGGTTTTGAGTAAAACAGTGATATGACAAAATTTTAAAAGGTCACCTAGTGACTTTGTTGAGAATAGAATATGGTATGATTATATGAGTATGGTAGACCAGTTATGTGGCTATTGCAATCATGCAGATATAAGATAATTATTAGATAGTACCAGAAGAGTGGGTGAAAAGTGATAGGATTTTGAATAGGTTTAGAAGATAGAGCTAATAATATTTTTGAGATGAATTCAATTTGGGGAATTAAAAAGATGTCAGAACTTTCTCCAGTATTTTGGTATGAGAAATGAAAAGACTGTCACCATCTGAGAAGGAAAAAACTATATGTCTAAAAGTTCTGAGGAGTGGAGAAGACTCTGATCATAAGAGTATGAGATATCTATCAGAGATGTTGAGAAGGCAGTTGGATGTAGACTTTTTTTTTTTTTTTTTTTTGATGGAGGCAAGGGAGAAGGTCCAGAGGGAAAAGGAGACATTCTTAAGCAGGCTCCATGCCCTGGAGCCTGATATGCAGCTTGATCTCCCAACCCTGAGATCATGATCTGAGCCAAAATCAAGAGTTGGACACTTAACCCACTGAACCACTCAAGTGTCCTAGATGCCGATTTCTGGAGTTAGACAGTAATCTAGACTAGAAAAACAAATGGGGCACTAGCACATAGATGATCTCAAAAGCCACTGGAATAAATGAGTTCACCAAGAACGTAAATTAAGTAAAGAAGAGAAGAACAAAATCTTGCCATTTGCGACGACGTGGATGGAACTAGAGGGTATCATGCTTAGTGAAATAAGTCAATCGGAGAAAGACAACTATCATATGATCTCCCTGATATGAGGACATGGAGAAGCAACATGGAGGGTTAGGGGGATAGGAGAAGAATAAATGAAACAAGATGGGATTGGGAGGGAGACAAACCATAAATGACTCTTAATCTCACAAAACAAACTGGGGGTTGCTGGGGGGAGGTGGGATTGGGAGAGGGGGAGGGGGTTATGGACATTGGGAAGGGTATGTGCTATCGTGAGTGCTGTGAAGTGTGTAAACCTGGCGATTCACAGACCTGTACCCCTGGGGATAAAAATACATTATATGTTTATAAAAAAAAAAATTGGAAGGGGAGGCGAACCATAAGAGACTATGGACTCTGAAAAACAAATTTTCAGAGTTTCAGGGTTTTGAAGGGTCAGGGGTGGGAGTTTGGGGGAACAGGTGGTGGGTAATAGGGAGGGCACGTTTTGCATGGAGCACTGGGTGTTGTGCAAAAACAATGAATACTGTTACGCTGAAAAAATAAATAAATTAAAAAAACAAAAAAAAATAAAAAAAGAAGAGAAGAACAAGGATTGAGGTTGCTTAAGAAGAAATGGTGGAATGGTAAAGAAATAGAAAAGAAGTAACCAGTGAGCTAAGCAGAATACCAATGGAGTGTGGTGGTGTCCTGAAAGGCAAGTAAATAATGTTTAATGAGGAGGAGAAAGTGTTCAGCTGTGTCAGAAATTACCAACAGAAAAATTAAAAGAAAATCTGTAAATTGACTGAGTATACCATTGCCGAGGTTATTGGTGACCTTGATGAGAACAGTGTTAGTGGAGTAGTACAAAAGTCTGACTGTAGTATGTTTAATAGAGAATGAGTAGGAGAAATGGAAACAATAAATAGAAGAGAAATGAAGAAATAGCACAATAGATGACAGGGGTAGAGGAGTCAGGATATCTTACTTATTTATTCATTCACATATAAATATGTATGTGCATTTTTCAAGATATGACTGTATGTTCATGAAAATGTTCCTATATATGTGAGAGATGAATGATGTAGAAGAGAGGGAGAGAGTGGGATGAATGAATTTGAATAGTTTAGAACAGAGGAGACCTGGTATTGGCATCAGGTAAAACCATAGATAGGTCTACAGGAACAATTCAGAAGTGAGCGCAGATACCAAAGAGTAGATATGTGTAGTGCTGGGAGTCTGCCCTTCCCCCCTGCCCTGGTTTTTTGATTCCTTCAGTTTTCTCAGCCTAGTGGGAAGTAAAATCACTAATAGAAAGAAGATGGGTAAGAAAGGGTTGGTCTAAGAAGAGATAAGATGCAAAATAGACTTCAGGGACAGGAAGATAGCTAGAAATGTATAATATGACTGTCTGTTAAAATTAAGGACAAAACTGAGGTTTAAGGTCATGGACTGAAAGCATGGTGGTTTGCTTTTATTAGCCAGGATCATTTTACAGGTGAAGGGACAGAGTAGGTAGAGAGTTGAATTTAAGTAGGGATGTGTTTTTGCCAGTTGAGTATGAGGTAGCAAGAGAATGGCTAAGGAGCTGATATGGTATGCAGTGAAGTGATTAAATATAGACCACGGAATTGAAGAATAGTAAAAAAGGGAAGTGAACATATCAAGTGTGTCTAAACCTGTGAAAATCTTGGAGTACAAATCGACCTAATGTTCTGGTAAGATTATTAGGAAGGAAGTACTAGAAGTCATAAGAAATAGTAAAGGTAGTGAGCTAGAAAGATTGGTGGTTGTGGTCAGAAACCTGAAAGTTGAGATGATGGAGGGCTTGCAAGGGTTACCAATAGCAAATTCTAGACTTGAGAGAATGGCAACCGGTGTGAGTAGCTGACATTGGATAAAGAAATTGGGAGGCCGAGCTATTATAAATACTACCTAAAAGTCCACTAAATTGTCCAAGAATTAAGATAGAATTAGTATTGGGTAGACAGAGCTACAATGATTGAAAAAGAAGACAGAATGACCTGGGAATCACATCATGACATGATAACAGCAATGAAGATTAGTGGATAAAATCATCTAACAGCATGAGATATAAGGCTGAACATTTTTGGAGATAGAGAGAATGCTCTGCTTACAGCAATAAGGAGGAGGGAGGAAAATTACCCCCAAATTTGCTACTTTAAACCCAATGGTAGAATTTTTAGGGGAAAACAGTTTTCATTTGAGAGGTCTGAAGGGGAATCAGGGAGGCCCAGGAAGCTGATGAATTTTTGAGAGATGAGGTTGAACATGTAAGGAAATTCTGTAAATAGTGGACTGAATTACAGAGGACACACTGAAAGAATGAGAGAAGACGACAAAATAAGAAGCTATACAATGATTATACTTCTGTGGTGATGGACATGTTAGTGTGGGAAAAGAAATAATAATATAGACACTAGTATAAGTATTGATGGATTTAAGACAGATAGAGATGAAGGGAAGAAAGCAGTGATTCCTGGCACTTCCACTTAATTCCTAATGAGTGGAATGAAAGGCACAGTGAGGGAGCTACAAAACTTCAGGCTCAAGATATTGATGAGAAATACTGGCAAAAACAACTGCATTTTCCCTGGACTTGAAGAAGTAAGAAGTTACCTGAGTCCATAAGTCCTCATTTTCATTAAAGATACTAAAAAGTAAGACAGTCAATTGCAAATGAAAAAGACCTACAAAGTACAACTTGGGAAACATTTCAATGGACTTTCTGATTATTTCTTATGTAAAGATTAAAAAGAAATGTGAATCAAAGTAAAATTCAGTATATTTTGACCATGTTCCCTGTAAGTGATGGATATACTTAGAATTGATCGTGGCAATATTCCTTTGGGGGAACTCAAGCTTCAGGACCAATTGTGTTTTTCTATCAGTGCTCTAACCATATATTTCATAATTATATACTAATGTGTTGCATCCATAAACAATTATGGTTACCCTTTAAGGATAAAAACCATCTGCATATTTCCAGAGCCCAGCATAGTGACTGGCTTATCTTGGATTTTCAGCAAATATTTATCTGATAGGTAAATAAAAGATTAAGTAAAACAATAATATTTTTGAAGACTGACCCCATGAAAAACATGAAACTAGCATAAATACACAACTCTGAAGGAAATGTGTTTCTGAAGCACTGAAGTCTGAAAAGAAAGTTACCTTAAGTGATAATAGACCCATGAGAGACACTTTGGGCATGCTTTTGAATAAAACAAAATATTTTCATATAATTTTTTTCTTCTATGCCCCCCCTTTGGAAGACATGATCTTCCCTTTTCTACACCTAATTAAGTCCCTTGTAATTTAAGATGCAGCTTTAATGATCTGACCACAAAAGTGATATAAGGATACTAGAGTGAAGAATTCTTTGTCATCAAACAAAATAGTTGACATTGAGTTAACTTTGGATATTTTTCCTCTATTGAACTATTTTTTTTTCTTTACCTAGTCCAGATTCATCTATGACATGCACACCATATAAATATGTCATGTTCATTTTATACCATCTTCCTGCCTGTTGGATATTAAACTTACTGAGATCTCATAGTATCCAACACCAGTTCATCCAATTTCAAATTTTTTAATAAATTTGTATAAATCAGTTTTTTCCCACAAAGCCTTCTCTCTGACATGTGATGTCTTGTCTTATTTGCTAGATGATCCTTCCATCCACCCATCCATCCATCCATAGTTCATTTGTAGTTCCTTGTCTATTCTATCCATTCTGATTGCTTTAATGGCACCTGTCTGATCTATATTACTAAATTAGACTTCCACAGAGGTACTGTTAAAATAATTACAATTTAATTATAACTACCTAAAGCTGAGCATTTATTTGATCTTTACACACATTTGTTCAATTATAGTTTCATACCTAATTTTAGTTCAAATATATTCTCTTCCCAGTATATGGTAAGAGCAAGGGAAAACACTCATCCTTCCCTTATATTTCTCAAGTAAAATGAGCTTTGACATATTAAGTTTGTGTTCCCTGCCTTACAAAGCCAACTATAAAATCACTTGTCCAATTAAAAAGTAAAAAAGCAACTGCAATTCAAAATATTAAGTTTTAATTACTATTAAGCATAAAACACGATCCTAAACATCTACAACAATGTGCTTCTGTGATGCAACTATATATTACCATTTATTTCTAAAGATTTAGGAAACCTGTCTGACACAATATTCCATTTTTTTATTTAGATTGGAGTAGAGATCGATAACAAGCTGTACTGACAAGATAGTAAGTGATCAACTCTTCTATGACCTCATAAAGATGACTGGATGATCCTTTAATCCTCTACATTAGCCAACTTACCTGAAAACCTTTGGGCATTTCTTATTTAGATTAGTATTGGTCGTTCGTATATGTGCAGTACCTTGGTTGCATACAATAAAACAAAATGTCAAAAAAGTTACACTACCTAAGTCACTGAACTAAGTGCTAATTGCCTCTTCAAAAGAATTATTATATATTCCAGGTGTATCTGAATAGCAAAAAATCATTATAATTTAGTATATTGGAAATATTTATATTTTCTTTGGGAAATATTTCTCACAGAAACTATTACACATCCAAAACAACAACAACAAAAAATGTCACTTGAAAATAGAAAAAGCTATTGAAGAAAAAGGAAAATATATATTGGTGAACTAAATCAACTTTAGGAGAAAAATCCAACAATCAAATAGAAAAAAACTTTAGATTTCAACACAGATACTTTAGCCCAGAAACAAAAACAGTCTTTGACAATAATAAACGATGTCTCTGTATCTAAGTTGTTTTTTTTTTAAAGAAAGCTATTTCTTTCTTTCATAATAATCATTTCTATTTGAGCAAGGAATATAATAATATAGCAGCAATTTAAAAATCCAATCTATGTTTTTACATGTATGCCTGAAGTCATTTTTTCTTCTGATTTTGGGAGCTCTGAAATCCAGTGCAATGCATAAACTAGAAATACAGTGATTCCAGTTTGGCAGGTATTGCTGACTGCAATTCTATAACGTTTGTTTCAACTCCAGGTTCTTAAAAGACATGAATTGTTAACACCAGAACAGCCACACTATCCTGGCTGGCTAACCCATACAGTTCTTCTTAACACCGAGCGGCTAGGTGGAAGAGACCTTAAGTTTCATCCCAGGAAGTTCTTCAGCTCCTCCCTTGCCCATTCAAAAGGGAAGCATACCACTACACCAATGTGGATTTACCTATTATTAAAATGAAGAGGAAAAGATTAATGTGCTATTTGCATAGGGAATTTGGTATAATTACCAACATTTTCCATTTTGACTTTGATTCCTCTCAGCACATAGAATTCTTCATCTTGCTCTTCTCTTAGACATTCAGAATTTTAATTTTAGGGGTGCCTGGGTGGCTCAGTGGGTGAAAGCCTCTACTTTCAGCTTAGGTCATGATCCCAGGGTCCTGGGATCGAGCCCCATATCGGGCTCTCTGCTTAGCAGGGAACCTGCTTCCTTCCTGTCTCTGCCTGCCTCTCTGCCTATTTGTGATCTCTCTCTGTCAAATAAATAAAAATCTTTTAAAAAAAAAGTATTTTAATTTTAGAACTCTAGTGAGTATCACATGATACCACACTATATTCATACTCCATTTCTCTTCTCCTCTCCCTCTCTCTGTGTGTGTGTGTGTGTGTGTGTATACATATATATATGTATACACACACACACACACATATATGTAACTATACAATATGTTGGTTTTACTGGGAGATTTTATTATGATATGCTCCAGTGCCCATGTAATGCCTACTTACTTTCTTGGACCATGTGGTAAAAACTTCATTCTTAATTGGGACCTCATAAATAAAAATTAATTTGGGAGTATAAAGAATTGCAGAGGTAATCACCTCATGGAATTTGGAATTTTAAAAAAAAGAAAGAAAAGAAAAGAAAAAAGAAGAAAAAATTAAAAAAAGGATCCTTCAAAATAAAATAAAAATCAACAGCAATAAAATATTTGTGATGTATTTTTTTGGTTGGAAACAACTGATAGTCTTAAGAAAACAAAACAAAACATACAAACAACAGGAAATTTACCATCAGAGAGGGAATAAGATAAACAAAGGAGCTTATCATGATTTGACATTCTCAAAATATTAAATAAAACAACATTTATACATGTTGACAGACCACATAGTAAAAATAAATTATGAAATAAGGTTGGCTGACCACAGATGTGAAATAATAGCAAAGATTTTGAAATTCTGATAGTTTTTTAAAAGTCTTAAGTTTAAGCCCAATTTGAAGGAATAAAAATGTAAAGTAAAGCCCAGAAGGGGGCAGAGAGCAATGATAGCAATAGAGGGAGAGAGAAGGAAATGGAAGAGAAGGGAAGAAGAAAATGAGCGAGAATGAGAGGTAGAGAGGAAGGGAGAGAGAGTATCATTCTCTTGTAAATCAAATTTATCTGGGATTTTTCTCAGGTAGCTACCAGCCCTTACTGACTCCCCAGGAACTCTCCTCCATGGCCACTGAGTCTGGATATTTGGGAACTCTTTGCTACAGTACAGCTGACCCTTTTCTTACCATTTCCCAGGGGTACTGAATATTTTTATTCATTTAAACAATTTTATACCTGGAGGGAGGTTTAGTGATATTGCCTGAACATCTCATTTCACTGGTTTTCAAAACTACAGAGCCAATTACCGACCAGTTCTATGTCCTTCAGAATTTTCCCATAGGTTTCACCCAACATAGTACAACTGAATCCCTATATGGTGAGCAGTCAACTATCTGATTGCTCTATTAAAGCACATATAGCAAAAACTTCTAGCTGCTGTCAAATATCCATTATCCCTTTCTTCCAGGTGACTTTATTGAAGCAGTGTTTGTATACTTGAAAAACTTCATCTCTCAGCCTTTAATCCAAAGAAGCGTGGTTGTGTGTTAAAATTCTGGCCAATGGCACAGAGATAGAAATTTGGTAAAGTCCTTTAAGACAGAGTTTGACTTGCTTGGTTGGGATATTTTATTCTTCTTCCTTCCTCGTGGAATGGGGATGTGATATTTGGAGTTGCGGTGGCCATCTATGGCCTTAGCCTACTTCAGGGTGGAAGACAGTTGAGAAAAATGGTTGAAGAGAAGCATGGGAACCTGGAACAGAGATCACGTCATGAAATCATCTTCCCTGACATGGAACATCTATCTCCGGACATTTTTTCTTTCTTCTTTTTTTTTTTTTTTTTACTTTTGTATTTTTTTTAAGATCTGTTTTTCATAGCCTAAGACAATTCCTAACAGAAGCAACATGAGTGAACAAGGCTATGTTAAGGTATAAGAAAACACATAAAGAATAATCACAGGAGTCAGAAGCTCTAACAGTCAATTATAGAGAACACTATTCACTTAAACAGTATCTGGATTGGTTGGGGGGCAGTCTATAACTTTAAAAATTTTGAAAATTTGAAACTGTCTGGAGAGGTGCAAGAAAAACACGATTAACCTATAGGAATATGTTGGACTGAAAGGAGTAAAAATTGGGAGAGCATGGAAAATTTTATAATACATTATGCAAGCATTTGTTCAGAGTACAAATTTCTAAGCATTGACTGTGTTACTAAAAATGGCTGTTAGAATTTCTCTCCCTGGAGGCCTTCCGAATTGCGTAGGTGGCAATCTGTCTAGGCAAGTTTGAGTTCAGTCCAGCCTAAAGGCAGATGGATGGACTGGATGACCTCTGAAAATCCCTTCTGGCCCTATTATCTTCCAGGTCTACTTCACACTGAGAGAAAGTTATTGCTGCTTCTCTATTTGTAGTTATAGTCATAGAGCAGAACTTTGCTTCCCTCTGCATATTACAGGTATCTCTAGTAAATAAGGAGAAACAAAAACTGAAAGGAGCAAATCACTTTAGGTAAAATGCAGGAGTGAATCTTCCTGACAAAGAGCACATTGTTTGTTTTGAGGCCAATAATTCTAGCATACTGTGTAGTATACTTTACCCCATGAGTTACTCTAAAGGAGTCCTGTACATTTTTTTACTTAATCACTGTTTCCTGTGCCTTTGTCCTCCCTGCCCTGTTGACTGACTCCCTGCAGTGAAGTGACTAAGGTAGAAGTTAAATGCAAGTTTCATTAGATGTTTCCAATCTATTAGGGGTATAAGATATATACATAGGAATAAAAAAGATGAATTAAACCAAGGCACATTTGCATTGAAAAATTCACCTCAGTAGGTAAGTAACACTGTGTTGGGCAAAATTATTAGGCTTTGACCCTCTAAGCATATTTCTCTCAGTTCTGCACATTTCCTTTGCATAATGAGTCTAAATGGGTAGGGTGAAAACCTAACTTATTGAAAAGGAACTGGAAGTCATTTGTTAGTAGGATGGAGCACTCATAGTACGAACTTGACTAGAAACATCACCTTATCCTGGTTTTGAAAACAAGAGCAAATGAACAAAAACACAGGTGAGGGGCGCCTGGGTGGCTCAGCGGGTTAAAGCCTCTGCCTTCAGCTCAGGTCATGATCTCAGGGTCCTGGGATCGAGCCCCACATCGGGCTCTCTGCTTGGCGGGGAGCCTGCTTCCTCCTCTCTCTCTCTCTCTCTCTGCCTGCCTCTCTGCCTGCTTGTGGTCTCTATCTGTCAAATAAATGAAAAAAAAAAAAAAAAAACCACAGGTGAAAGGCATAAAAATATGTATGTTTTAATTTCTTGAAATAAGCAATTCAGCTAGATATCCAATAGATGTAGGCTAGGAAAATCTAACAGAATACTTAGGCAAAAATATTTTTCTATATAATAATAAATTATACATAATTTTAATATAATAAGTATTTAGATATTCCATATGAACTAAAAAGCAATTTATACTATATCTTTTAACATTTTTTTCCAAACTTCTTTGAAAACTCTTAAAATTTAATTGACCTAACTAAAAGTTAGACAATTCAGATTCATAGTGTTTCTACTCTGAAAATATTAGATAGATCTTTGAGCCATTTATTGAACTGCACAGATTTTTTTCTTGGCACTCTGAGTTTTGTACCTGTAGACTGAATGAGAACATGCCACACATTTCAGCTAATGGAACTGAAAAGTGCTCTTTGGGCTTGCCCTTCCCATTCTCCTTTTTGTCTGATGTTCAAGCCTTGGCTCACGGTCACACTGACCTAATTCAGAAGATGCTCTGAAAGCACACTGATCTCACTTTGGTTTGGCATACTATGGCTCCACAACCACAATGGGTTGTCTGGACTGGTTCTACAATCCTACTTGGCATACAGAGGTCAATTGTCAATTTCATGCCTTCACTAAATCACAAACCTAATGGAGAGAGCTGGAAGGCAAATTCTCAGCTAACAGAAATAAATCTAGGTGGTGTGTATTTCTTCAGAAATTAATCTTTAATGAGTTTCTTATGTCTGAACACAAATATACAAGTACATGTAGAAAGCTTAGGAGAAACTTAAAATACATATGCATTTTTTTCTGTCTCCACATGAATGAAAAACAAATCAATGTTTGATTTGAGTATGAAGGGACTGATTATGAAAAGCTCCAAAGTCACCAGTCTTTTTTTTTTTTTTCTTAAAGATTTTATTTATTTGACAGAGAGAGAGAGAGAAGAGCACAAGCAAGGGGAGCAGCAGACAGAGGGACAGAGAGAAGCAGGCTCCTTATTGAGCAGGGAGAGCCCAATGTAGGGCTGGATCCCAGACCCTGGGATCATGACCTGAGCAGAAGGCAGACGCTTAACAGACTGAGTCACCCAGGAGCCTCGAAGTCACCAGTCTAGTAGCTATTTTGTTTTTTTGAATATTATTTAATATATTAAATATTCAGTTATGACAGGATTATAACACATGGAATCCAACAGAATAGGCTTACTGTATACATGATAAGAGTGGAGCAGAGAAAAAGCAACAGAAATAGTATTTTTCTGCAATGGTGAACAGATTAGAAATTCAGAATTGAAAACATTGGCTGAAGGTGTGAAAATCTCTTGACATCATCCTCTATAGAAATCTGTAAAACTTCCTAGAATTCCAGATCAAGCTTAATAAATCTCAAATCTTCTAATTATTTGTTGGTTATTTATTGGAAGAGTATTGGGTTTTTTCTTTCAAAATTTAAACTTTGTCTATTGAATGACTTTAAGAAGTCTCTCATTTTTCTTTCCAGATCCTATTATGGAAGTTGATTCCTAGGCTTTTTTTTTTCTTTTTTTTTTTTTTTCTCTTCTCTTTTGTCACTTCCTATTGTAACTTGTGCAAATCTACTTCAAAGAGTTAAAATGAACTTCCCCAAATCCTTTCTATATCCCTTATCAAATGAAAGCACTAATTTTTCTCAAGGGGATAAAGCTAATAGTCAGATGGAGACATTCAATTCTGCAAGCTTGTTATATAGTTTTTCAGCTTGTGGTTCACTCAGCACATTTCTTTCCCCTGCTCAATCAATTAATAAAACTGACAGGAAACATATAGTTAGCTCAAAAATGTTTCTACAGGCCATCTTGCCCACTTAAGAACAGGTCAGAAAGGATGATGAAGCATAACAATTTTATGCATTTCTCCGAGTTGATATGTTAAGGCTCAGTAGTCAAAACTGGAGAACAAAAACTCAAGGTCACAGTGTTTAAACCTTGCTCTCATACTGCTTTTCTGTGTGACTCCTGGGGATGCCAGTCAATCTCAGCTACCTGCTTTAATTCCTTACTTTGTAAAGTATCAAGCTGCTTGTGTCAAAAACTAAATAATGAATTATAGAGGATTTGCCCTCACATTTGAGGTTGAGTAGAGAGCTGAGGGACAGTTTATTACAATTCATACTTTTTTTTTTTTAAAGATTTTATTTATTTATTTGACAGAGAGAGATCACAAGTAGGCAGAGAGGCAAGCAGAGAGAGTGAGAGGGAAGCAGGCTCCCTGCCGAGCAGAGAGCCCGATGCGGGACTCGATCCCAGGACCCTGAGATCATGACCTGAGCCGAAGGCAGTGGCCTAAACCACTGAGCCACCCAGGCGCCCCTACAATTCATACTTTTGAATAATATTAGAACTGTCATCCATTTCCCAAAGTTAAGATACAAGATGGCAAAACTGAGGCATCAACTAAGATGCTACTTTAGTGTTTGCTAAAGATAGGATTCTCGATGCTTAAAATAGTAAATACACATTCCAAATTCCTAACTTTCATTGGAAAAGGAGCTCACTTAGTCTTTCCTTGTCAACTGTTTTGACTTCTACTTACATGAAAGTGATAAAGAATAACATATCTCATGCCTTGTTTGGGAGCTGGTCAATGTAAACAAAAGTGACTGTTTAGCTCAAAGTTTTATGTTTATAATAATGGACATTTTAACCTTCTAAGAACAAATCACAGAACCTGCCCCATATATGCAACAATTCTAATCTTCTTATGCTTAATAGTAAAATATATACCACCCTCATAATATTGAGAATACATTTTAAAGTCATCTTCCACTCTCTTTCTCTTGCATTTCAGGTAGGTCATATTGTATCCTTATTCTAATGGAAACACTCCAGTTCTAATATCAGGTGTTTTTTCAGGTTCTACTTCATCCATCTTTGCTCAGAACCCTATGCATTAACCTTACCAAAGAACTTAAGAGCTCTCTTGAGTGTACCATGTTTTCTTAAACACCTGTGTCTCTGTACACATAGTTCCCTCCTTTTGAAATGGTCTCCTTTCCCTCATTTGCCTACCAAATCCTTAGAGTGAGATATGTGTCAACCATCAGCTTTCTGGGGAAATTTTCTTGCATCCCCTCAAGCAGAATTAGATGCTCTTCATTTTAGTCTTCCTCAGCAATTTCTACATACCTCCATTATAACAAGTGAATTCCATGGAGGCAGAAAATAGGATTTTCTACATCCCCAGTGCTTAGGTAAGTGTTTAGAATACTCTCAGCGTCAATAAAATTTATTGAAGTGAATTAATGAATTCAATATAAGGAAAACTTTATAGTGTTTCTTTTGGCACAGTTTGGAAAGTTCATTTTGGTCTCATATCCATTATTATTTCTTACATACTATTCTCTGTTTTCCATCATATTAGGAAGGGAACTATGAGGGAGAGATCCAGGTAAATGAGTCCCAGTGTCCATGAATATCCATGCAAATTAACTATGCCCAAATTAGTGGAACTATTAACAAGTTTCTTCTTTCGGAGATATTACTGGGGGTAGAGTTGGGTAAGCTGAGTTCTCTGGCTTTTTGTGTTTTTGCACAGTCATTCTATGTAAGAAGTTGGTATATTTTAGGCACAGGCATCATAGGAGTTGTTTCAAACGAAGTAGTCAATCTCTATGTCAAAGCACTTGCTCCTTGTTCTACAGATATTAAGCAAACAGAATAAATACTCCACTGGGGTGTAAGTTGTAGATTCGTGGTTTTGACTTACATCCGTTTAAAACCAAAATCACCTAGAAATGGAGTATAATTCAGCAGCAATTAAAGGTCCATAATGCACCAGGATTCTTACCACAGAAAAGACTGGATCAAAAAATATGGATGTAATATGAGCTAGTTTTAAATCACTGTTTACCATGAAGAAAGATATAGAATCTGTGATGATGTTTTAATAAAGAGTATCTTTTTTAAGTTAGATCCTTCAGTGTTTGATCATTTTTAAGCTATTTCTATGCTTATAGGATATTCTTTTTATATTGCAAAGTCTGTTTTCCAGTTATTCTTAAAAATGATTCTGTTTGGGACCAGAGAACACTAATTAATATATATTAACATTAATCAAAGATGTAAATCCACTACAAAAAGATCCCCTTCCAATAAACAATAAACCACTTTAGATTATCTTTTCACATGCTGGGCTATGATATAGAGCCACATTAGTTATCCTCTCCCCACAGGCAGTCAGTTAGCTTGTCAGCTGTCTTTAGAAGTCAACATATTCAAACAAACAATTGAAATCTGAACTCCAAGTCTCTTGAGCAGGATTAATCTAGCAATCACTTCTAACAAATCAGTGTTAAGAAGTCAGATATCTGTGCAACAATATATTTCTAATTAAACAGAATTTATAAGTCTAAGACTCTGGAAAATTAATATGCACACTTATATGTACCTATATATGGGTACATATGTCTCTCTGTGTGTATACATTAATATGCACATACACATAGACACATACATATATTTAGAAAGTGTTAAAATACATTCACCTAATTTTCACATAGGTGTCATTTGTCAATATAAACGTCTGTAATAGCCTTGCAAAAGGATGATACACTTGTAGAAGACTTATTCTTCATAAGAATTGTTGCTTTTCTTCTAAAAAGCATTAGGTCCTGAAATCAACCAGTGGTAAGAGTCATAGGCTTTCACTAAACTAACTCAGTTACTGAAGCTAATCGTTTTGAGAGAAAATGCTTATACTTGAGATAGATTTGAGACTCTGTGATCACCTTAGCAGAACTCAAGACGACAATAAATAAATAAATAAATAAATAAACAAAATATATGTATATATATCAGAATTTACTTTTAAGTTGCAGGAAATTCAGTAATCAAAAGTGGTCTGAGGACACAAACCCAGGTCCTCCTGGGTAATTATAGCAGTTTGTTTTCTAGCTCTTGGCTTATTGCTGTTTCAAGGAACTTGAAAACACACTGGTCAAGTTTCTTTCTCTCCACAAGCTTTAAGCTTTGTGTTGCCGAAAGATATACTTCCTCTAACATTGCCTGCAATTGTACCTCTTCTCCATACCTTTGCTTTTGGATTCTGCATACTGAAATTCCCTTCTCTAGCATGATAAGCTGATTTTAATTTAGAAAAAGGATTGGCAATATTTTTCAATAGGAACTTTTAAAATGGGGATAGGGCAAGATTCTCTGATACAATAAAGTGAATGTAAAAAAATAAATAAATAAATAAAGTGCTCCAAAATTATTTGCCTTTTCATCAGCTTCACCAAACTCTTTCTTTCCTTCCTTCCTTCCTGGTGGCTACATAAGCTAATCTTGTGTCCACCTGAAATCAGTGTTGTAATGACTAACATTTGAACTAAAGATTAATTCTGAATACTTTATTTTTTAATTTTTAAAAAAATTATTAATACTTTAAATAAAATTTATTACATTTAATTTTCTCAAATCAATTATTGCATCAAATTAATTGACCTGGATTGGTTTCTGAATATTTTTAATATATATGTGATTTAAACAGAAGTTTTAAGGATTACTAATTTTCCTGTGTTGAGTCATTACAGATAATCAAGTTTGCCATTTCACCTCAGTCCATTTTGAGAAAGCTCTAATTTGTAAATTAATTCCAGGATTTTTTAGCACTTTCTCCTAAGACTTTATTTTTACCAGTAGTAATATAAAAGAAAAAAAAAGTCACATAATTTTTTAAATATAAATCAGTATCTAAAATACATTAGAATTCCTAGAATCTAAAATAAATATATTAAAATAGATTGTGAGTGGGTGGAGAAAATTGTAATTGCACATATTAGGAAAATTATATTCCAAATGGCAAGTAAAGTAAAAAAAATTAAATGGAATTTTAAGAATTCTGAATATGGGGGCGCCTGGGTGGCTCAGTGGGTTAAAGCCTCTGCCTTGGGCTCAGGTCATGATCTTGGGGTCCTGGGATCAAGCCCCACATCAGGCTCTCTGCTCAGGCAGGGAGACTGCTTCCTCATCTCTCTCTCTTTGCCTGCCTCTCTGCCTACTTGTGATCTCTGTCTGTCAAATAAATAAATAAAAATCTTTAAAAAAAATTCTGAATATGCATTATTCAAGGAGTTAGGTGATATAAAAGAGAATCTTATTCTTCTCTTGGTTCCATATCAAATACACCAATTAACATGTTATACACTCAGAATTATGTAGAACAGGTTCAGGATAGAAGAGAGAAATCAGGAAAGAACAGTATGTGTGTTTATGTGTGCATATTTGTATGTTTGGGTGGTGAGCTCTTCAGATGGCAGAGAGTTTCATTCCCTAATCAGTTTTAGTAAATTCTTCACACAAATTGAAAAGGACATTGGGATGCTGGGTAAACAATCACGTAGATTACATAATCATGTTTTCTTGAGACATGGAAGACAGAATCTCTTTTTGCACTAACATGAAGTGTTTCTGCATTCTTTTAATAGAGTAAAAATGGACAATGTCACAGAAACTGTTGTTCCCTTGTACATTGAAATGTTTGGTTATTTTGTACCGCAAATGTACTCTAACCAGGATTGTGAATTTTAAAAAAGGGGCTTCTCTTGTTCACAGCCACTTTAAATGTTAACATAATGAATTACCTCAAGAAGATCAAATTTCAAAATAGTGTTTTGATACAGTTCAGTCGATCTGGTATCTATTAGTTGAATTTGTTCACTTCTTAGCATGGCTCTGAGGATTTTTTTGGAAATATCCTGTACTGAGAAGCCTTGGACTGTACAGAATGCATTTTTATTGCTCATGCAATTTAAATATAGTAATATTATTACCAATATGAAATACTATATAAGAAGAGATGAAGTTTTCTAAAATATAATGTGGTGATTTTGAACATTCTCATTGTAAGATTTTTACAAGCACATCCCTATATATAAGTACACCCATATACAAAAATCCATTTTTCTTTCTTCAAATGGAGCTAAATTACGGAGATTAAAATAGCAGTGTTATAGAAAATCATTAATAATAGATATCTTTTCATTACCCTCACCAGGAAGAAATTGATTTTTTCTAGGGAACATTCAAAAAACAATTCGTTGATACAAAACCATTCCCAAGACCAGAATATCACCTCCAAAATGTTAAATGTTTCTCCTTATTAATTTTCACAAAGGATACAAATTTACCACCAAATGTACTTTGGATCCTTTGTTAGGGAAAAAAAAAAGGAGACATATGCATCTTTGAATCACGTCTTTGGTTTCATGTATAATTACTTAAATTGGAGTATGTGCTTAGAATGCAACAAAAAGAAAAGTGGATTTAGACAGAGAAAGTGATTCAGGCAGAATTGTTCTACAGGAGAAAAGCATCCCTAAAAGCCAATACAAAGTTTGAATTAATCTGGTTTCTTTCTTTATTATATCTCTTTAGATAAGAAATTTCTTTAGAAACGTGGCAGGCTGGTGCCTAATTAATGCATCAGAAAACAAGTTTTCATTGGGTGTGGCATAAAATTAGGAGAAAGGCTGAAGATACACCCTCTAGTAAGGTGAATAGCAAGCACAGATCCAAATATACTTCTCGTTATTTCTAAATCCACCTCAGGCCATAATAAATTACTTGGCATTTTAAAACACTTCATTTGGTGAAATTTAGAAATATTTAAAAGGCTAAAATTGTTCAATTAGCCTCCTACTAAAAAAAAATAAAAGAAAAAGTTTGTCACTAGTGACAAAGATATGAAAGTTGGAACAGTTAGAAACCTGAATTAGAACAGGAAGAAAGATTGAACCATCAACAATTATATAAGCTAAATGTATCTCAGTCTGAAGTATACACTGAGTTTTTAAAAGTTCAAGATAAATCTAGTATCATTTTATTTTTATTCCAATACTTTGTATTTATATGAATCCCCTGTTTTACTATTAACATATTCCTTCACCTATTAGATCATAGCTCTAAATTTTACTCGAGAACTCAGATATACTTTCATGAGATTCACAGCACCGAAATATGTTTGAGATATTCTAATTTGTGTAACCACTTCCGAGGAAGTTTTTGGCAATGTGATAATTTCACTCTTTTAGAAGCTCAGTCACAAATCTATCCAAAACTTTTTTTTTTCCTTAATGTAATAAGAAGCCTGAATTATAACTGAAGTTGGTAGAATTAGGCTCTAGAAAAGATAATTAATTTCTGAAAAGAAAATTAAACTCTTTGACTCCTACCACTTTATAACTCCATACTTTACTTTTTCCTGTTAATATCCTTCTTTTAAATATCCAATTATACAAAAAGAATACATGTCAAAGGTCTTTAAATAAAAATATCTTATTAATTATTATTACACATGTGTTCATAACTAAAACTGAAAATCTTTTGGCTTCTTTTGTGACCCTGACAGAATTCAGGCTAAGAAACAAAACTCAGCCAAAGAAGGAAAAGCTGTAACTTCTCCGACTGAATCTGTCCACAGAACCAGAGATAGTCTCTTCTGAAAAAGGGAAAGACCCAGTGGCCTGGATCATCTAATGTCTCTCAGTAGCCTTACCACCTTGGACTACCTTTCTAAGATTTATTCTTTTTTCCAGCATATCTCTCCATCTCTGGTATTGAATTCAGTTACTTCATTCAGCCCTGGGGTAGGCAGCTGGAAGCCAGTAAGCCCTGACAGGACTCCAGACAGGTTTTGTTTGGTCTGTACATGGTTGGCCACACAATGTTTTAAAAAGAAGTAGCCTACATTGAATGATGTAAACACATACAGATATGGAGCTGCTTCTGAAAAACTGGAACTTTAGGTAACCTGTGACCTGTTTGCACACGGCAGCAGTTAGTTTGTGCGAATCTGGTCAGAGACCAGACATGTATCTCCGGTTTTCTATAGTTTTCTATTCCTTATTGTCTTACTGACCTCAACACAAAGGACAGGTTACTCACTCTTTATCTGTTCAGTTTCAATAAATACCCTTTGTGTTATACTCAGCTGGTGGGAATTTGACTGAGAGACTTTTGATTCAGTGGTTTCTTTCTAGGCTTTATCTTGGAGCCAAATTTACTTGACTGATACCTCGATTCTGTTTCCAGATTTGGGTCCTTACCTCAATCCTCAACTTTTTCTTTTTTCTTTTTTTGGCTTCATACTTCATTTCCTCTCTCCAACCAGTTTTATTAGAATGTTCCATATTCTGGTTAACTTTTTGTTGACTTTTAGATTTTAATTATTTCTCCCTCTCTTCCTTAATATGTAGGTAAAATCATGACCACTGTAGAACATAGATGTTGCTTTTTTAAAAAGAAAGAAAATTATAAGAAAGTAGGTACAACTTTATGGAAGTAACATTAAGGAAAAATTCCTGGGAATACCTCATACTAATATTTTGTTGCAGAGGTTTTACTTCAAATACTCTTTGTTTAAGCAAAGGTTGAGAGAAATAAATTTATGACACTCTATGGCATTAGTCTCCTGTGACAAAGACTTCTCATTTGTCTTTTCCTCAAGAGTACTGTTTTCTATGAAATATGTAATTGTTTCAGAGTCCAGTGTCAAAGTCCAAATGTATTTCTTTTTCTAATGGCATTTTTCAATAAAGCACAACAAGTTATAGGTTTGAAATGCATATTGACTGTTTCTGGCAATAAAATTCTTGCTTTCTCAATACCTGATATGGTTATGGTTGAAAGAAAAGGCAGGTTATAGGTTCTTGAACTTCCATTAAACTTTGAATAATTTAATAGTGTGGTTGGATTGTTCCACAAACGCACTCACCCTGACAATGCAGTCCTTCATCATACCCATCTGAGCAGTCCAAGACACCGTTGCACAGTTGGGATAAATGAACACATTTGTTGGTACCGAGGCAAGCAATGTGATTCAAGGGGCACTTGATTTCTACCTCTTCAGGACCTGAAAAACAAAAATGTAAAAATAGGTTAGTTTGGCTTTTAATACTAAAACCATTAAGCACAAGAAATTACCAGCCTTAATTTACAAGACAAAACTATAGAAAATAACTACCAGAGGGCAGCTCTGATTCTCAGGGATGTCCAAATTAGCCCACGTGATTAAAAACCTGATTTTTAAAAACTGCATAGGATATAAAATAGTATGTATTTGGGGGTGTCTGGGTGGCTCAATGAGTTAAAGCCTCTGCCTTTGGCTCAGGTGGCTTCCTCCTCTCTCTCTGCCTGCTTCTCTCCCTTCTTGTGATCCCTTTTTCTCTCTGTTAAATAAATAAATAAAATCTTTAAAAAAAATAGTATGCATTTTTTCCAAATAATACAAATAATACATTAAAGACACGAATATTCTTTTCAAACTTTAAGTGGCATAGACTTAAAATCTGATGGCTGGTTTGCATCATCGATTTACCTCTTATCTTTAGATTAAGTGGGCCAGGTACTTAAACACTGTACATCTCAATTTCCTCAACTGTGAAATATGGAGAGTTTCAACTCCTTGGCAGAGCTCTTGTTAGAATTGAATCGGGTAACAAGAACAAAAAAATTTTAGTGGAATTTAAATGAAGCTCTGTCAATCTAAAATTATTTCATTTTTATTAAGAATAGCTAGTTATATACTTATTTACTTTATTATAAGTAAATATATATATTTATATATCTAATAGTATATAACAACTAGTTATATACTTACTTACATATGGATTTTTTTGTTTAAAAAATCTTTACTGAGCAATTATAATACAACAGAATTTACTAAGGAGTGGGGAGGCAATGATGAACAAAGCATACTCACTGAGTTCTCCTGCTGATGATAGTAGTACATTACATGATCACCCTTTGCATTTTTAAAGATATACTTAGGTTGGAATACCAAGTCTTCTGAAGCTCACCAATTCCGAACTGTCATCCAACATCCAAATTATACACTACTATATCTAAAGTTCAGGTTGCTTTTTCCAATACCTTATCTACACTTCTTCGATAGGCACTCTCCAAATTCGCCATGCCGTGATTCTTAATCTTGCCCAGCTCTCCTAAATCCGAGTGCAGTCATGCCATATGACTACAATCGAATGTTAATCTGACACTGATTACTACAGGAGCCCAGATTCTATAGTCAGGCACACTTAGAATTTAATCACAGCAATGTTAATTCCCATGGGACATTAATTTACTAAAGCAGCTAAGCATTAATTTTCTCATGTATAAATAAAACTATCAACTGAGTTTACCTTGTAGGCTTGTTGTGAATGTCAAAAGTTATTGATGGCAAAGCACTGAACTTTGTGAGCTTTTTTGTGAGATGTGGGCTCAGAATAGGAATCCAACATGTGTTAATTATGTAAATAAATGCAGCAGAGTGGACCTGTTAACAGATTCTGGAGCCAGATTCTTGGTCCCATCGCTTATAAATAATAAGTTGAAAAAAATTATGTACCTTTTCTGTGCTTCATCAGGTTGTTGTAGGGATTGTATCAAAAGCTTTTAGCATCTGTCCCAACAAACACTAGTGTTACTTTTTTTTTTTTTAAGAGTTTATTTATTTATTTGAAAGAGAGCAATTGAGGGAGCACAAGTAGGGTGTAGGGCAGAGGGAGAAGCAGACTCACCACTGAGCAGGGAGTGCAAGGTGAGACTCGATTCTGGGACTCCAGGATCATGACCTGAGCCACAGGCAGATGCTTAACTAACTGAGCCACCCACGCCCCCATGCCTTTTCACAAACACTTGAATTACATAACTTCCTTTTATATCTTGATTCCTCTCCCCCCAAAGCCGGACTTGCCAAAAGTAAGATACGTTTTGAAATATCTTCTCAAAATGAGTGATGGGTGTATGTGGTTTTGTTTGATGCTAAAACAGCTTTCAACATTTTGTATCTGGAGGATATAAATACATTGTTATGATAGAGCTTCAATAGATGAAGTACTGGCTAATTGGTTTCCTGGTATTTTATTTTCATGTATATTTATACAGTTACTGACATACAAATCTATTAGTTTTGTCTAATGCCCATCACTCTAAATCCACAGTTCATTTTATTGTAACATGTCTCTGTAACTTGAATATCAATATATTTTAAAACATACATTATATATATATAATATATATATAATAAATATATATATACAAATATGCATATATAATACATATATAGAAAATACACAAATTTAAATCCAAATTATAGGAATAAAAGTAAGTGAAACCCTTTTCACTGAGAGTTTTTAATATTAAATCTTTTATTTATAAGATTAACATAAATTCACTTTAAAAATAAAATTGAAAAATATAAATTAGTTTTGAAAAACTATAAATTTCTATGACCAAGAGTCACAATGCAGTTCTTTTTAAAATTAATTGGCTGATTCTTATAAATTGTACACCATGAAATGATGTGCATGAATGTCAAAGTAGTGTTTAGGCCAGATATATTTAGATCTCTCTGTAAAAATTCCAAAAATAGCCCACAGAAAGAACACTTCAAACCTGGGAGCCTAGAAATTTTACAGAGGACAAAGATGACTCAGTACTTTTTTTTAAAAGCAAGTTTTTTTTTGTTTGTTTGTTTGTTTTAAGTAATATATGTGTTGGTTCAAATCAAAGTTTTTGGTTTTTTTGTTTTGTTTTGTTTTGTTTTTGCATCCTTAAGATTGTCAGGTCACTGATTAACATGATAGAGGGAGTGAAATGCACACCTGGCATTCACGAAACAAATTTTGGGAAAACAGAAAAAATTGTTCGAATTTCTCAGAAGCAGTATACAAAACCAGTAGATTCTTCCTAATGGTAACATGTAGGGATAAAAAAGAAATTTGTTTGGATGAAAGAAAGAGCTAAGTAGTTTCTTCATAGACTAGAGACTATTGTCTTCTTCACCTTTAATATATTCTTTTCTTGACTTCCATCACTGCTGGATTTTATTTATTTGACACAGAGAGATCACAAGTAGGCAGAGAGGCAGGCAGAGAGAGGGGGAAAACAGGCTTCCTGCTGAGCAGAGAGCCCGACGTGGGACTCGATCCCAGGACCCTGAGATCATGACCCGAGCCGAAGGCAGCGGCTTAACCCACTGAGCCACCCAGGCACCCCGCATATTCTGATTCTTGATCATCTTACTTTACTCTTAGATTTTCTACTGTCAATTATCAGAACCTGATATTTTTATATGTTCATCTGATTATTGCTTATTACTACCACTAGAATATAAATTCCTCGAGGACAGGGATGCTTGTTTTATTCAATAACCTTGGTAAGTAAAACAGTGCCTGGCACATAATAAGCACTCAATAAGTATGTTAAGTATTGAATGAATGAACAAACAGGTTTTTCAGAAGGCCCTGAAGTTAAGAGTCCCTATGTCACTCTAGCTGGGTGACAAGGGAGGCAACAAGAAAGGGGTCAACCTTCCCTATAGACCCAAGCTATCACCTCCTGGCCCCATAGGCCCAGCTCACAGCTATGTTTTCAAGTATGATGATGATGGTTATGGGGAAGACTGTCCAGTATTCACTCAGTAGACTCATGTAGTAGATGCCTGAAGGTCGAGTGAAGAAGAGGCCACACAGAAACATGAGCACAAAGACAACCACTGTAAGCAGCTTTGTATATTTCCTGAAAGAAGAAAAGGTGTCCTGGAGTGGGGTAAGGATGGCCTGCATGATCCCTATCATGCTGTTCAGCCCCAGTGTCAGCAAAAGCAGGAAGAAGAGGATGGACCAGAAGACAGACCCAAGAATGAATGACATGGCTTCAATGAAGGCCAAGAATGCAATGACTGGTCCCGCCTTAACCTTCGAAAACTGCTTCTCTAAGTTGCATTCAGTCACATAGCTGAAGGCCATGCTCTTGATGGGCTGGGGAAGGCTGCTAAGCCAGGAGCTGATAAGATAAGACAGCTGGTTCATGGCTTGAAGGGTTGTACCTTAACCAGTCCTTCCCAAATCATCATATCAAAACACATTAAAGCAATGATAATATTTGCAAATTACACAAAAATAAATAGCATAAGTTATTTATAGAGATTACCCCAGGCCTTGGGAATTAACCTCAAAATTGAGGGTATCAGCATCTCAAACCCTTTGACCAGTACTGGGATACTTCAGTTGGAAAATGCTAACTTCACTATTTTGTCATTGTCTTTCTGGAAGATGGGGGCAGTTTAAGAAACAGCAATGTTCTTAACTGAAATTATCCCAGGAACCAGGTAATATGGGTATTCAGTGTATGGTTGCTTTGAGAAATAATCTATCCTTGATTCCCAGTGATCATTTGTGTGGTAAAGGTGTGCTTATTCTATGAGGCTCCTTTAGTCTACCTTGTAAATGAAGAGAAGACTCAACCAGATCACCAATTCTACCCAATGATCTGTGTGACAGGGAGAAGAATGTGATCATTGAGACGACATGAATTCCTAAGACTATATCAATGTTGCAAAAATGATTCATCTCATGAAAACCCCGGGCATTCAAGACATTTCACAACCAGAGGTCATAATCTGGACCTAGCAAGCAGCAGGGTCAGAAGCTACCTGACATAATTGGAATTATCTCTTCAGTTACTGAAATGTTAGGATTTGGGGGATCTGAGAGAAGGACTGGGGTGACAGGGAAGCACATGAGGAATTTCATAATAGTACAAACACACTTCAGAATTTTAACAAGCATAGTAGTCTTAGATTATCACTTCAGTTTTCAGTAATGCATAGTCAGAACACTTCCAGTCTCTCAAATCTAATTTTAGGTGACCTCAACAAGGTAGCAGAATTTAAAATATAGTAATTAATTATAAGAAAGAGAAGCTCTATCATTAGAAGGACTTAAAACAGATAAACACAAGAAAATAGTATTCATGTTTTTAAATTTTTATAAGCCTTATCCAGTTAGTTGAAATGGGCTTCATTTTTTAAACTGAACCTCATTTTACAAACAAGTTTTCTAGGATAATGCAAGGGCAATGTGACTCATCTCTTTGTTTTTGAAAGTCTAGTTTATTTTATATATAAACATCTTACTCTGTTCAGTTAAAAAAAATGGTTAAAGAGATATTAAGCCTCATCAAATGTCTTTTCTGACTAAAGATAATTGTGATAGCACATTTTGGGGAGGGATAGATATTTTTCTTCTATAATGGTAGATACAGTCATTTACCCACACTTGTCATTGTATCATCATATCTCAGCAGGACCAGCATCAATCCTCCCCTCAAAGCTAATATCTCCACCTTACACTCTATCACATCCCACTTTCTGAGTTTTGTCCTATCAAGATTTGCTGTTTGTTTTTATTTCCCATTTCTGTCTTTCCAATTGTTCTAAATCCTCTGTCTATAATCTCATTCAGTTTTCTTAGCCTCCACTCAAGAATAAAGTCACTTTTGCTGATTGAACTTTTCAGCAAATGGCATCCTTTCTTTCCTATTTTTTTTTTAACTGTTAAATTTCTCCAAAATAGAGGGGCGCCTGGGTGGCTCAGTGGTTTAAGCCTCAGCCTTCGGCTGGGTCATGATCTCAGGGTCCTGGGATCCAGCCCCGCATCGGGCTCTCTGCTCAGTGGGGAGCCTGTTTCTCCCTCTCTCTCTACCTGCCTCTCTGCCTACTTGTGACCTCTCTCTCTCTCTGTCAAAAAAAAAAAAAAAAAAAATTTTCTCCAAAATAGAGACCGCACCTGCTGTATTCCTGCTCCCTTCTCACTCCTGCCTCTGCTCCCATCACTGTTGAGGTGCTTTTCGCCAAGTCTCCATGATCCCACTAATAGGGAAGCGAGAGGCAAAGAGTATCTTTCAAAAGCTGACCAGAATTCCTCTCATAAACACACTTTCTGCCATTATTTCTCATGCTTTTTATTATTATTGTTGTTGTTATTTATGCAGTTCCATGAGCACACTTGGATGATTTCACATAGGCTCTTTTATCAACTTCCCACTATCTCTGCCTGAAAAACACAAACACGCTGTACACTTCCTGACTCAATATACAATTGCTGAATGAATGTTCAGTGCATTTTAACTCCTGCCTAATTTCCACCTTCTTCTATATGCAAGGAATTAACTTTTCCTACCATCAATATATTCTCAAAATAGGTTTTATAAATATCACTTTCACCTGACAACTACTCTCAAAATCACAAACATTCTCAGTTGCTACCCACAACAAAACCAAACTCTGTGGTCTGGTTTCATCATATAATTGAAATTCAATTAACATTATTTACAAGTTCTTTTCTTTTTTTTTTTTTTTAAAGATTTTATTTATTTATTTGACAGAGAGAGATCATAAGTAGGCAGAGAGGCAGGCAGAGAGAGAGGAGGAAGCAGGCTCCCCATGAAGCAGAGAGCCTGATGCGGGGCTCAATCCCAGGACCCTGAGATCATGACCTGAGCCGAAGGCAGAGGCTTAATCCACTGAGCCACCCAGGCGCCCCTACAAGTTATTTTCAATACTTGCAGTAAACTTCCTTCGGAGTCATCTTTCACATCCCTAAAATAATCTAAAATATTCCCACTTCTGGAATTTTCTGTATGCAGCATCACCACCTGGAAAGTAAACCTCTCTTTTTCACCCAAAAAATCCTTCAAGTCCAAACTCTGGTTTCTCCATCAAGTTTTCTTCATGAAAAATAACATGGCATACTGGGGAAGTTATTAAGTTTAAAGACCAAACCCATGAATTAGAGTTTTTATATGCCATTTATAAGTTATCTCAACTTGAACTAAGAGCTGAACTTCAGTGATATTTTTCTTTCACACTTGAAAAATGGGGATAACAGAAGTGTCTACCTCATGTGATCATTATAACAAGCAAGTGAAATCGCCGTTTGGGAAACACTATACAACCCAAGAGGATTTTTTGTTTTTGTTTTTGTTCTTGTTTTTGTTGTTTTTTGTGGGTGCCACTGATCCCATAATACATATGAACTCATACAGACATTGTTTATATCACTTTTCTTTACAATATAGCTTTTATATAGTATAATTTTTGCATATAGTTTATGAACTGTATTGATATATGAAGTTTCACTCAGATTTCATGAGGCATGAAGACTTTTATTTATTTATTTATTTATTTATTTGTATTTTATTTCCACCTCACATATAAAATGATATGTAGAAACAAAAACATATTGATTACTAGTTGATATAAAAATCAAGTTAAAACTGGCTAGATAAAGCCATCACCAAGAAACATGAGATGCCTTTAAAATTCAAAAATTAAAAATTATGTACTTTTAGGTTTTATTTAATTATATCTGTCTATTTACTTAGAAGACTGATATTGGATTATCTTGTGAGGAATTATTTGGAACTCAACTTCTAGTAAGGCCAAATGCTAATTTAAAAATATATACATGTGGAAGAGGGGCAAGATGGTGGAGAAGTTGGAGACCCTGCTTCAACCGATCCCTGAAAGTGAGCTAAATATCTACTAAAACACTCTGAAAACCCATGAAATCAGGCTGAGATGTAACATTATACACTTCTGGATCTCTACAGGGCAGAAGATATCAGTGGAGAGGTAAAGCGGAGTGGGAATGCTTGAACTGTTATCAGAAGATAAACAGAAGGGGGAGGGAGCTACCAGAAACAACCCATTAGAAAGTAATACCCCAATATAAAAGTGCCCTCTGATTGGGGATGAGGATTAATTAGGAGACTGGTTAAAAGCACTTAAAAAGAGCAAAAGATCTTAAGGGCAACTGGTGGAATTGGGTGGTCACAGTCCCATGGTCCTAGGACAGTTACCACCGGTGACCATCCATGCCAGAGAGAGTGCAGTGTGGGGGGGTTCAGTCCATGGTCCCTGAGCCCACAACTTTCTGCTGCTTGCACCAATGCTGGGGCTGGGCACACTCCTGCCAGCACCTGAGAGAGCCCGGTATTGGCACCACCCCATAGTCTCTGGACCAGCAGCTTCCATGACCTGTACAGCACTCTGAGCACACCCAGCCCATGCCTGAGAGAACCCGGTGCAGTCTTCAGTCAGGGTCCCTCAGCCCACAGCCTTCCATGACCTGTGCATCTGCCGGGTGTGAGCACAGCCAGCCTGGGTGAGGAACCCAGAGAGCAGTCCCAGCAACAGAAGCCACCCAGGTTCAGGATCACCTGGACGAATACTGCTCACAGTTTTAGTGGTATGGGGGTGCAGAAACAAGTGGTGACCTCAGGCAACCACTGATATGGTGGCTGGGGGTGTGCATCATCTGTAGGAAGTTGTGCTGTTTAGTGGAGTTTGCAGAAGGGCAGTCTGTGTGTACCCAGAGCAGAGCAGACTGAGGGTTCTCTCTGAGGTGGAGATCTGGGTGCTGGGAGGTTTTCCACTAAACCTCCAAAAAGCCGTGAAAGAACAAAAACTTCCAGAAAATAAAAGCTAAACAAACAAACAAACAAACAAAAAAACTGTTTCCACTGAGCCCAGCCCCTTGATAGGGGTCAGGGCAACTCAACCCAAGAAGGGCTAACTGAAAAACAATGCAACAGACTCCTCCCCCAGAAGACAAGCCAGAAGAACAAGAGGACAACCACCACAGGGTCCCCATAAAACTGTAAAACCCCAACAGCGGGGAAAACAATATATTAAGCTCCTGGTATTACCCCAAAACCTGTATATTTCATAGACACAACTTTTCTTTCTTTCTTTCTTTCTTTTAATTCATTCTCACGATTCTCATTCTTTTAATTTTTTAACCTACTTACCATTACAACTAGAGGTTTTATATAACATATTCCATAATAACTTTTTTAACTTGAACTTTTTCCATACATATACCTGTGTTTCTTTTTTCTTTTCTTTTCTTTTTTTATATACATATACATATTAAGCTTCAAGGTAATCCTTTTTCCTTATTCAATACTATCCCTATATATAAACCAGTTTTAATTTCCCTGTATCTCTGGAAAGTTGAGTCCTTTAACAAAGATAACAAGATTCACCCAGGAAGAACTGAAATAACCTTCCTTGCCCACACTGAAAATTTATAACCAACTTCCTATCTTATTTTTCTGTTAGTGTTTCTGTGTATTTGTTTTTGTTTTTTTGTAATATACAAATCTTATTCTTAAGGTTCATTTTGGCTGGGTTTTTATTTCTTTTTTTTCTTGTCTTTTATTTTTGTTGGTCTTTTTGTTTGTTTGGTTTTATTTATGTACCTTATAAATCTTACTCTGGGGGCTCATTTTGGTTGGGTTTTCCCTTTTTTCTCTCTCTTTTTCTCTTTTTTTTTCTTTTTTCTTCCTTTTTTGGTGGTAATTCTGATTGCTCTGAAACCTTCCAGGGTGTACCTTGCCTAGATCATGGTTGATATATTCAGCTATACATTCCCTCAACCACCTCTCATCAGAATGACTAGGAGGAATGCTCAACAGAGGAAAAATTCAGAGACTGTGCCCTTTGTCACAGAACTATTGAGTATGGACATAAACAGTATGTCGAAAAGGGAATTCAGGGTAACAATTATCCAGGCAATGGCTAGGTTGGAGAAGACCATTAGTGGCAACATAGGAACTTGAGTGAGTTGGGGAAATCAGAGGGAGAGACAAACCATGAGAGACTATGGACTCTGAGAAACAAACTGGGGATTTTGGAGGGGAGGTGGGGGGTTGGATGAACCTGGTAGTAGGTATTATGGAGGGTAAGTACTGCATGGAGCACTGGATGTGGTGCATAAACAATGAATTTTGGAACACTGAGAAAAAAATTAAATACTTTCTTTTTAAAAATATTTTATTTATTCATTTGACAGAGAGAGACCACAAGTAGGCAGAGCAACAGACAGAGAGAGAGGGGGAAGCAGGCTCTCTGCTAAGCAGAGAGACTGATGTGGGGTTCGATCCCAGGACCCTTGGATCATGACCTGAGCCGAAGGCAGAAGCTTTAACCCACTGAGCCACCCAGGCGCCCCAAATACATTTTTTTTTTAAATAAAAGACACACACACACACACAGAAATTATAAGGGCGGAAGTGAGGGCTGATTCGGCAGTACTAAAAAATGCTATCAGTGAGATCCAATCTAATCTAAATACTATAATAGCTAGGGTAACTGAGGCAGAAGATTGAATTAGTGATCTAAAAGACAAACTGATAGAAAAGAAGCATCAGGAAGAGGCCTGGAAAAAACAGCTTAGAAACTGTGAAAACAGAAAGGGAAATAAATGGTGCCATGAGACATTCCACCCTCAGAACTATTGAGATCCCTGAGGGGGTGGTGAAAGAGAGAAGACTAGAAGATATAGTTGAACAAATTCTGAAGAAAAATTTTCCTAATCTGGGAAATGGAACAAGTGTTTCTGTCCTAGAGGCAGAAATGACACCCCCCAAGATAATGAGTCTAGAAAGACCTCCAGACACTTAATTGTGAAATTCACGAGTCATAATTTTAGACAAGAGGTCTTAAGGGCAGCTAGGGGGAAGACATTCCTTATGTATAGAGGAAGGACCATTAGAATAACATCAGACTTGTCCACAGAAACCTGGCAAGCCAGGAAGGCTGGCAAGACATATTCAGGGCATTAAATGAGAAGAATATGCAGCCAAGAATACTTTATCCAGCAAGGCTGACATTCAGAATGGATGGAGAGATAAAGAATTTCCAAGACCAGCAAGGTTTGAAAGAGTATGCGACCACCAAGCTGGCACTAGAAGAAATATTTATTTCTTCTATAAAAGAAGAAAGAACCCAAGAGTGACAAAGAACAGAAATTTATAGAGATAATCTACAGAAACAAGGACTTGTCAGTCAACATGATGTCAATAAAAATTTAACTATCAATGATCACTCTCAATGTGACCAGACTAAATGCTCCCATAAAACAGCAAAAGGGTTGCAGACTGGATAAAATGACAGAACCTGTCCATATGCTGCCTACAAGAGACACATTTGGAACCTAAAGATACATCCAGACTGAAAGTAAAGGGATGGGGAATCATCTTTCATGCCAATGGGCCTCAAAAGGAAGTTGGGATAGCAATTCTCATATCAGATAAATTAGATTAAAAGCTAAAGACTGTAGTCAGAGATACAGAGGGATAGTACATCATTCTTAAAGGGTCTTTCCACCAAGAATATCTAATAATTGTAAATATTTATGCCCCCAAGATGGGAGCAGTCAACTACATAACCAACTGTTAATCAAAATAAAGAGTCATATAGAAATGAACATATTAATTGTAGAGGATCTCAACACTCTCACTAATATACAGATTATCTAAGCAGAAAATCAAAACAGAAACAAGAGCTTTGAATGACACATTGGACCAGATGGACCTCATAGATATATACACAACATTCCACCCTAAAACAACAGAATACTCATGCTTCTCAAGAGCACATGGAACTTTCTCCAGAATAGACCACATGCAGAATAGACCACAACAACAGATTAAGCCAACCCCATGCACAAGAAGGGAAATAATTAAGATTAGAGCAGGATTAATGAGTTAGAAACTAGAGATATAGCAGAACACATGAATGAAACTAGAAGCTGTTTCTTTGAAAGAATAAGTTCAATGAACCACTGGCCAAGTAATCCAAAAGAAAAGAGAGAGGACCCAAATTAATTAAATTATAAAAGAAAGGGAGAGATCACAACTAACACCAGGGAAATAGAAACAATCATCAGAAACCATTATCAACAACTATATGCCAATAAGTTAAGCAAAGTAGAAGAAATGATTGCATTCCTGGAAACCTATAAACTTCCAAGACTGGAACAGGAAGAAATCGACAACCTGAATAGACCAATTTCTAAAATGAGATTGAAGCAGTAATCAAACACCTCCCAAAAATCTAGAGCCCAGGACCAAATGGATTCCCTGGGGAATTCTACCAAACTTTCAAAGAAGAAATAATACCTATTCTCCTGAAGCTGTTTCAAAAAATAGAAACAGAAGGAAAACTTCCAGACTCTTTCTATGAAGCCAGCATTACCCTGATCTCTAAACCAGGCAAAGATCCCATCAAAAAAGGAGAATGTCATACCAGTATCCCTGATGAATATGGATGTCAAGATTCTCAACAAGACCCTAACTAATAGGATCCAACAGTATTTTAAAAAGATTATCCACCACAACCAGGTGAGGTTTATCCCTGGGATGCAAGGGTGGTTCAACATTTGCCAATTGATCGATGTGATAGAACAAATCAATGAGAGAAAAGAGAAGAACCACAAGGTCCTCTCAATTGATGCAGAAAAAGCATTTGACAAGATACAGCATCCGTTCTTGATTAAAACTCCTCAAAATAAAGGCATAGAGGGAACATTCCTCAACTTCATAAAATCTTTCCATGAAAAATCCACATTGAATATCATTCTCAATGAGGAAAAGCTGACAGCCTTCACTTTGTGATCAGGAACATGACAAGGATGTCCAGTCTCGCCACTGTTGTTCAAGATAGTACTAGAAGTCCTAGCATCAGGAATCAGACAACAAAAAGAAATAAAACGTATTCAAATTGACAAAGAAGAAGTTAAACTCTTCTCTCTTCACAGATGACATGATACTTCATATGGAAAACCCAAAAGACTCCACCCTTAAACTACTAGAACTCACACAGCAATTCAGTAATGTGTCAGGATACAAAATCAATGTACAGAAGTCTGTTGTTTTCTTATACACTAATAATCAAAATATAGAAAGAGAAATTAGAGAATCAATTCCATTTACTACAGCACCAAGAAACATAAAATACCTTGGAATAAACCTAACCAAAGAGGTAAAGGATCTGTACTCAAAGAACTACAGAAAACTCATGAAATAAATTGAAGAAGACACAAAAAGATGGAAAAGCATTCCATGCTCAAGGATCAGAAAAATAAACATTGTTAAAATGTCTATACTGCCCAGAGCAATCTACACTTTCAATGTCATCCTGATCAAAATTCCACCGGCATTTTACAAAGTGCTGGAACAAACAATCCTAAAGTTTTAATGAAACCAGAAGAGCCCCCAAATTGTTAATGAAATGTTGAAAAAGAATAACAAAGCTGGGGACATTACATTGCCTGGTTTCAAGCTTTACTACAAAGCTGTGTTCACCAAGATAGCATGGTACTGGCACAAAAACAGACACACAGACCAGTGGAACAGAGTAGAGAGCCAAGATATGGACCCACAACTCTATGGTCAAATAATCTTAGACAAAGCAGGAAAAAATACAGTCTCTTCAATAAATAGTGGTGGGAAAATTGGACAGCTATGTATCGAAGAATGAAACTCGACCATTTTCTTATACCATACACAAAGATAAACTCAAAATGGATAAAAGACCTCAACATGTCAGGAATCTATCAAAATCCTAGAGAAGAAGATAAGCAGTAACCTCTTCTACATTGCTCATAGCAACTTCTTTCAAGACATTCTCCATGTCGTGTCTCCACAAAAGTGAAAATGAACTTTTGGGACTCCATCAAGATAAAAAGTTTCTGCACAGCAAAGGAAACAGTCAACGAAACAAAGACACAACCCACAAAATGGGAGAAGATATTCATAAATTACACTACAGACAAAGGCTGATATCCAAGATCTGTAAAGAACTCCTCAAACTCAATACCCAAAAAACAGATAATCATGTCAAAAAATGGGCAGAAGATACAAACAGACACTTCACCAAAGAAGACATACAAATGGCTAACAGACACATGAAAAAACGTTCATCATCATTAGCCATCAGGGAAATTCAAATCAAAACCAAATTGAGATACCACCTTACACCAGTTAGAATGGCCAAAATTAACAGGACAAGAAGCAACAAGTGTTGGAGAGGATGTGGAGAAAGGGGATCCCTCTTACACTGCTGATGGGAATGCAAGTTGGTGCAGTCATTTTGGAAAATAGTGTGGCGATTCCTTAAGAAATTAAAAATAGAGCTACCCTGCTACAATTGGACTACTGGGTATTTATCCCAAAGATACAGATGCAGTGAAATATAGGGCCATATGTACCCCAATGTTCATAGCAACAATGGCCACAATCATCAAACTGTGGTAAGAGCCAAGATGTCCTTCAAAAGATAAATGGAATGAATATGTATCTATATATATTTTTTAAATTTATATTTATTATACACACACACACAATGGAATATTATACCTCCATTAGAAAGGATGAATACCTAACTTTTATATCAACATGGATGGGACTGGAAGAGATTATGCTGAGTGAAATAAGTCATTCAGAGAAAGTCAGTTATCATATGGTTTCACCTACTTGTGGAACTTAAGGAATAACATGGAGACATTAGAAGGAAAGGAGAAGTGAATTGGGGGAAATCACAGGGGGAGACAAAGTATGAGAGACTATGGACTCTGAGAAACAAACTGAGGGTTTAGGAAGGGAGGGGGTGGGGGGATAGGTGAGCCTGGTGGTGGGTATTAAGGCGCGTATGTACTGCATGGAGCACTGGTGTGGTTCATAAACAAAGAATCTTGGAACACTGAAAAAAATAAAATTTTGTAGAAAGTTTGCAATAACAAAAATAAGGTGATGTGGGATGCCTGGGTGGCTTAGTCAGTTAAGCGTTTGCCTTTGACTCAGGTAATGATCCCTGGGTCCTGGAATCAAGTCCTGCATTGGTGGTGGTGGGGGGGGGGGGTGTCCTTGCTCAGCAGGGAGTCTGCTTTGCCTTCTGTCTTCTCTGCCTGCTCTGCCTGTATATACATGTATATATGCACATGCACGCACACACACACACACACACACACACACACATATATAAGGAAGAATATAGGACTATTTCTATTGGTAGTATATCTTACAATATTTAGCTTTTGAATATTGAATCTTGTGGAGAGCTTCTATTTATTAAATTGAAGAGCTCATGACTTCTAAGAATTTGTGGAAATTGCCTTAAAAATTAAGTTTCCTAGAATTATTCAAAAACAAATTTTTAGTGTCACTTTAAGTAATATATTAAAATTTCTGGAATGCTCTTAACCTGATTGCAAATGTTTAATCTTTTCTATTCCCATGTTCTTCATTTTTTTTTTTAAGAATGCTTTTCCATACAATCAGATCCGGTTTCTTGGAAATATTACAAACTATCACCTTTTAAGGGGAATTCCTAAGCAATTAAGTATACAGAAATATTGCATTATAACATCCTTTGTAATTCTCACAGTTGAGAAATCAAAATAGTTACAGCCACTTATGAAAGCTGTAAAGTATGTGGACCACATTATTTTCTCCATATTGTTTGGGAAAATTAGTATATCATGTAAACACTTTTAATAGCATATATGTGTGTGTATATATATATATACATATATATACACATATATATTTATATAATATTAAACATAACACACGATCACCTAATACCTTTACAGAAGTAATATAACTTTTCCAGAACTGTGTATTTCATAAGATTCTCTTATTTTCAAGCATAATTTACTTTTGCATGTGAGCTACTTCAACTGACAAACTGATAATTTAAACAGAAGAAATAAAAGAAATTTATAGTATTTCAAGGAAAATTAAAATTGGATTTATGAGTTTCAACATTTAAATAAAACAATATTAATTGATATCATTTGTTAGAGTAATTTATAGGACTACACTTGCAGATAGAAATATGGACAAGAACCCCTAAAATTACATGCACACTCAATCTAATAGTAACTCATTCAAATTAAATAATTTCTGTGCAATACAGGTTCCAGTAATGGCTTGTGTGTTTACATATTTCAAATGGATCCTGTGAAAAATCACAAACTGGAATAGATGTAAAGGTGATTGATTTTGTCCAGTTACAGTACCATTAAGCCAGCTCTGACATCTGTCCTATTTTTTAAGGCCCTGAGGAAAGAGATTTTGTGGCTTTGATAAGTTGTTCCAAGGTTTAAAAAGTTGTTTTTGTTTTTGTTTTTTTTAAGCCCTTACTCTTCAGAAGTCTCAGGGTAGGAAAATTCTTTGCATCTAACATGAAGAGCTTTATTTATGTATTTAATATGTGAAAAGCTTGCCTGGTCACCTAAGGAAAACTATGCCATATTAAAGCAATTCTGCTATAACAAAAGTCACCACTGTGTTTCTTATTATGAGTACGAATACATGGATGGTTGGTTAAGATTCATACCAAAAACTTTTTGGATCACGTCTAGAAATACTGTTATGTTCAAATAGATCTTTGTGTGTGTGTGTGTGTCCTTTTTTTTTTTTTTTTAATTTTATTTATTTGACAGAGAGAAATCACAACTAGGCAGAGAAGCAGGCAGAGAGAGATGAGGAAGCAGGCTTCCGGCGGAGCAGAGAGCCCAATGTGGGGCTCGATCCCAGGACCCTGGGATCATGACCTGAGCCAAAGGCAGAGGCTTTAACCCACTGAGCCACCCAGGCACCCCTTGTGTTCTGCTAGTTTTAGAAAGTATCTATCAAGTGGTTTTATCAGTTTAACTCACTGCTTGCATCTGAATCCAACAAGAGTAGGTTAAGTCATAATATTCCCCTGCACTGAATCTGTAAGCATTTAGAATATAGCCAAAATTGGCAAATGGAAAATATTATATGGACATGGCTACAGTATGGTTGCCATTAATCATACCTTCAGAAATAAAAATTGTATCCAACCAATGGTCTATCTTGTTTTCTGACCTTCTATTTACCAGCAAATAGAAAAGAAAATAAACGAAACCATTGTTTTATGATGGATTGCTCTTCATTAAACCCAGTGCTAATGGAGGGAACTCAGCTTAGAAGGCGTAAAATAATAAATAATAATTCGTGCCCTTTAGGTGTTTTAAGTGTTTCTTTATTTCTCTCCAATGTATGTATTCTTCACATGTTCAATGATTACTCAATTACTCCCACCCCCACCACCTTCTCTTACAAAAGTTCTGCAAAGTCTTTTTCCCCCTGCCTCCCCACCTCAGTTAAAATACAGTTAAATTTCTTACAGCCCTGTTCTTTGCTAGCTAACTTGATAAACTAGGTGCTCTTACAGGTAATGTATCTGCATTTAAACATGTCTCTTAGAGAAACAATAGATAAACTCCAAAGATTAGAATTTCAGGTTCTCTGTAAAAAATGGCAAAGGTATTTTGTTTGAGAAAAAGGGGGTATTTCATTGATTGATATTCATATCAGCTTCTTGCTGACAATTTTGTTTACTTGTAAAGTTGGCTCTCATCTCTCTTTGTAAATGAATGAGTGCATACGTAATCAATGAACCAGAAATAAGACACCTTCTTTCTTCAGTTTACAAAAATCCTACTGATTCCTCAAGAAGTAAAATGCATATTCTAGTCATATCTTAAAACTCCTGGGAGGAAAAGATTTACCCAATTTGCAGATAAAATAACTAAAAGAGCAGAAGATGAAATGTTCCATTTGGGAATATCTCTCTTCTGAAATACAGAACAGAAGATAAGTGTTTCATCTCTAAAGCTAATGCTTTTTCCTCTTGTTCTCGGAGGCTACTTTACCTATGGTAACCCAGTAATGGCTCACTGATTACAGTTCTGAAGTTCAGGGCAGTGTGGAAAGCCTACTCAATTTGAAGCAGAGATGACTCCATGGTAAGAAGCATGTTAAAAGATTAATGTCTGACAGGAAGAAACACGCCAAAATCAGGTAGTTCCACACATCTCCCAGAGAAAAGGGGTCTTATCACAATAAAGGGACAATGAGTGGGAGCAGCCAACTGGCTCATTTACATGTCAGGATGGTGAAAGTCATTCCCTGTTTGATTCCACGAATGTGTTAGGGATTGTTTCTGAGACAAATTCTGCACACAGAGGCATTACTATTGGCACTCTAAAGTTTGTTTTTTGACAAATATGTATTAAAAAAAGAGAAATTGTTTTTCTAGTCTCTTCTATAGAGGCTAAGATAATAAAGGGCTAAATGCATGTCCCCAAGTACAGCTTAAAAATCAAAGGCAGGTTGATATCAGGTAATTAATGGACGAAAGAATTTTGGTGGTGTTTTGCACAAATGATGATAGTCAAAGTCAAAGGAATTCTACAAATATAAATCGTTACCAAAACTCAAAAGATATATTTACTTCCACCTCCCCCTGCCAAGAAAAACACAGTAAATAACAATGCCAACATTTGATGACTAAATACAGAAGAAAACTGTAAACATTGTGAAGTAAACACAATGTCTGTACCTCCTTGTTCTCAGATTAAGAATAAGTAATAAAAAGAAAAAAGAATAAATAAGAAGAGCTTCTTTGAGGACTAGATAACAAGCATCATTTCTTTTCACCACAATGAAGATAAAGTGAAAACAACTCTATAAAAACTGAAGAACAAGGGTTTCTCTTGGTTTTTTTTTTTTGTTTTTTGTAGTGCTCATTCAAGACACCAAATTATACATTATTTTACATTATACATAATTTTATTTTAAAAAATTCTAAATAATTAAATATACACACTTAAATATGTATAATTTTACATTATACATATATTAATTTGAAATTATACATAAATTATACATTAAATTATACTTAAAAAGAAAACTGTCTGATTTAGTGAGAAGTGTGCTCCATAACCCTTGGTCAAACAATCCAGATACCCTATGATATATATAGGCAATGAGTAAAAAAGATATTTTCTGATCCCACTGGTACATTTATCCAAATATATATATTATTTAATAGGATTTATTTATTCATTATCCCATTTAGATAAAAAGTTTGATATTTGCTAGGACTGAGTGGAAAAGAGAAAAACAGATAAAAGAAAAAATTAATATATGCCTTGAATCACTCCATCACATTTCAAAAAAAGGGATTTTCTACCTGATGTAAAAACAAATAAACAATTGTTTAGGAGAACTGATTAGCATACACATGATTTCACAGTGAGAAGGACCAATTAGAGCATGTATAGATAAAACATCTTTCACTGGAAGAACCATGATGCAAGACACAATATTTTTTATATAAGCCATTATATAAGCCATTGAGAGGATGAGAGAATATTAAAGAACCCAATTTAAAAAGCCTTAGAATGATACAGATATTCTTAAATATGACTATTAAATTTTTAGTGGAATGTATATATTGCATATTTCAGACCAAAAGTGAAATGTTATTGATATATTCTTCAAAATTTAATTTTTATGCCATTCAAAATGTTAACTCTGCAAATACTTTTATGATGCACTTTTAATGAAAACAAAGTGTTCTTTATTGAACTCTGTAAAAGTAGTATTACATTAGTAGGATAATTGCTGTTTATTGAGTACTTCCTATGTTTCAGAATCTGTGGTAAGCACATAATGTTCATTATCTTATTAAATCCTTACAAGAACATTATGAATTAGGTATTATAATTGCTATTACATAGATAAAGAAATGGAAGATTGCAGAGGTTAAATACCTTCTTCAAGGTCACAGAGTTGTGATGATATTTTTTGAATTCAGGTCTCTTGTATCTTCCAATGCTGGTTTCTTTACTATAGCATTATATTGTGCTACAATCTCAATTCCTCATAACAAAGAAACAAATATGGCAGTGAAGCCATATATGTGTTTCTGTCTGTTTCTCTTTGTGAAGTAGATTACATAAGGATCTTGAGGAAAAGGTAAGAAAATTATGTGAGAAGTCAAGGCTGTGAAGCCATGCTATGTCAGTACTTAAAAAGCTTTTATAATCAGGGGTGATCCCTCAATACTTCACAACTGATGCAATACACTGTATAGGCTCTGGCTTCTACAAACAGCCTTAAAAAGGAGACTTGAGGGAATCTTGGCTATCTGTACACGACTCAGGATTTCTTGCTGTTGGACCCTCAATGGTTCCAGATATCCAGGCCTGTTTGACCAGGAGGAGAGAGACAAGAAGAGAGAATGGCAGCTAGGAGCACGTCCATCTATTGAGGTGTGCTATGATGGCCTCTGTTCACTTTGGACTGAAGGAGCTTGGGATCATTTGAGAGGTTTCAGGGCACCCGGTAGCAGTTGTTCAGAATCAAAATAAGCATTCATCAGCCAGTACAGTTGTGCCTTGCATACCAGCTAAATATCAGTCAATGCTTAGAAGAATTCGTGTTGTCTAATTCTGGCAAATTCTAACTATGATGACAGCCCCCGCATGCTTCGCCTTGACGGCAAAATATTCACTACAACTTTAGGTTGTACACAATAAACACAACAGATTTTCAATGTTATGTAGTGCTAAGGTAAGGCCCCTTCTAGCAATCAACCAACTTACCCATGCATGAAAACCTTCCCTTTACCCCTTTAATGGGTCTTTCACCACGAGCTTATTTCCACTTTGATGGGGGCATTCTGTAGATCAAGCAGACCTGCCACATGTCAGTTGCTACCTCTTCCTGGTGAAGTCCTGCTATTTCTGCCACTTGGCACAGCTTCAGTGCCTGGTTAGTTTGGCAGATAGAGCCCAGTGTGAAGGATGCCAACATCTCAGTTTCAAATACCGTACGGTACAATTATCTGCCTGTTTTTCAGCCATAGCTTTTACTTCCTAACATCTGTCACCCCTATATCCTCTTTATGCTAGAACTGACAAAGAGCAAGTCAGTATCTCTGAAGCACGATGAATCTCTAAAATGAAGGATTGATACCACTTAGAATTCAATTGCATATTTTTTAAAAAGAGCCTTAACTAGGCCTGAGTTTGAGTTCAATGTGTCAACAAAAAACACTCAGCCAGATTCTCTCTGGGGAGCTCTGTAAGGAATCACTATAGGGCCTTTGAGTATGCTCATGTAACTGCTTCAGTTAATTAAATAGCACCTTGGCTCTCCTGTTTTAAACAGCGCTGAATGTCTCCAATTTATGTGAACGATTAAACAGCTGATAAATAAACAGTATTTGGTAATAGTGAATCACAAAAAGAAGTTTCTTTTTCCTCATGGAAATCATCTACTGGCAATAGCCACTTTTCTTGAATTTTTTTAAAGCAATTGTTCCTTTCATAGAATACTAGATATGGAAGTTTATGATGAGTAAAAGAAGAACACAGAAAACAATGAGATTGAAGTTGAGACACACACAATAATACAAGGACTGTAATATAGCTCTGTTAATTCAACTGACCCACTAAATGATATCTGAATGGTGAAAAATTAATGAACTGGTGGTATCTATTATTAGATACTTGTACATTTATGGACAATTCTAATGACTTATAAAATTGCAATACCACCCTGAAAATGTCTTTGGCTCAGGAAGAAAACAAAACAAAACAACAACAAAAGGAATTTTCTGGTTATCCATGCTGAGAATTATGAAAAAGAAAAATAAATGGCATTCATATATCAACCAAACACCCAGGGTAGGCATTTTAACTCCGTCACTCTACTCTATTTTAGGGACTTCTAATGTGGTCAACTTTACACTGAATTCTGCTCTGCGGTAAATACTGTTGTATCGAAATTTCAGTAAGTCTCACTGTTGTGCCAAATCTTTTTTATCAAATTCATTTGCAAAGAAAACCATTGATTTATTTTTGTTTCATCTGCCCTCTCTGACCCTTCCATACCCATGGTAATGAACAGAAAAATGGTCAACAGGATCTGAAACAGGGAAGAAGAGGAAAAGCAAAGGTCAACAGAAGTGTATAGAATAGAAAAATCAGGCACTGGGTACAAGAGGTGACTGAGTTTTATCAGGTCCCAAATTTATAACATGGCTTTTGAAATTGGTCTTTTCTATAAAAGTTTGAACAGGTATATGCAGATGAAATATTTCCAAAACCACAATATTTTTTCCAATTTTGAGTTTAATATATATTTTGTGAATGAATTCTAAATAAGCTATTTATTATTTCAACACCTTTACTACATGGAATCTGACAAAAATCTCATCAAAGATGGATCTTTATAGACTTGCACACACACACGTACACAAACACACAAACTTAGTAAAATAGAAAATACTAATCTGCTGTAAGCAGATTAGTCAGCATGGAGAAATATACATATCCTTTACTATAGCTTTTATTTTCTTTTTGGTTCCACCTATGTTCTCATTATGGTATTATCTGATGAAGTTGATTAATGACCACAATTAAAGTAAAATACCACAGTATTTAGGATAGAAGAGTAACTCATAGAATTTCTTTAAAGATGCTGCCTTTATATGTAAAGTTGTTGTATTAGAGTATTTTATTTAAAAATAAGTGCTATCTCAAACCTTCCTTAAATAAAAAAGCATAAAATTACTAACTTAGGATATCAACATTTTGATATTTTATGCTGGAGTATATTAAGGATTCCATTTTCTTTGATGTCCTTCAACATATTTTACCATTTTACTACTCTGATCAGATTTTCATGAATCATATCTCTCATGAACATTTTTCCACATTTTATACTGAACATTTTTCAATGCCACATTCAAAGTCATACTATATATCCTAAGATAATGCTTTCCAAATTTTAATGTACATATGAATCACCTAGGGAATCTTCTTAAATTGCAAAGTTTGATTCAGTAGGCCTTGGCTAGTGGTGATGTTGTACATTTCTCCAAGCTCTCAGGTGGTCCCTGTACTCCACTACACAGACTACACCTTGATTAGCAATGTGCTAACACCTCCAATAAAACGGGTTTAAAACCTGGTGTCCATTTTCTGGAAAGATGGTCACAGAAATGGACTTTAAACTAATGGAGCACCTACTTTTATTGAACCACAAATTAAACAAAATGCCACTTAAGACAGGGCAGAAGCACACAATTTTAAGCTCTTTATTAGTATTGATATATTGACACTTTCTAAAAATCCTAATCTGCAGTAAATGCTTAAGAATGATTTTTGTCTTTGGGGCAGTATATGTATTTATATTCTAAAAAAATCTTAAAATCTTTTAGGCATTACCCAAATGGTCAAAAAAAATTAAAAAGGAAGAAAGAGAGAGAAAAGGAAGGAAAGGAAAAGGAAGGAAGGAAGGAAGGAATGAAGAGGGAGAGAGAGGGAAAAAAAACCACGACTTACAGAAATGGATAGCAGATATAAAATGTGAGAAAATATGCAAAAAGTCTCTGTTTCCTGTTACTTGTTTTTAGAAACTGAGAATTGATGGTGTGAAAGTACAAAGGAAGAACTGATAATATGATGTCAGGTTTGATAGATTAATTAAAATTTTATTGGTCACTTCTCAACTGACTACATACAGTAAGTTAAGGATGAACAGCTTTAATAGCTATGAGACAGAGTTTGAGACCTGAGAAATACTAAGGCAGAAGACCAACTTCTCTTTTATTCATGACTCCTATGTATGAATACAAATAAATCAATGTACACACATACACATAATTTCTGCCTGTTTAATTTCCTTCTGCATCTTATCTCTATTTTCTCCTTTAATTTCTCAAAATGCATTTCTGGGAAAATTAAGCGGCTCATTTACATCTCTAGGAAATGGACACCCAGGACATTTCAAATATTTTATTTAAATTAACTACCTTTCCTGCTTAGCTACCTTCAATTGCTTACACATCTACCACTGCATTTAATAGCAGGGCTTTCTTCAATTTTTAATTAAGTTGTTAGAACTAGTCCAAATTTACTTGGTGTCCTAGTTTAAAGATATAAAATGACCTAGAGTGAGTAATTAAGGAGATACAGGGTTTCCTTTTACTAACGTATTAGTATTAAGTGAGGGCAGGGGGCAGCATCCAAGAGAAAGTAGATGACAGAGAATAAATTCTGTAGGATGATTCCTGTTCCTGTCAAGTTTCTCTTTACTTTCCCCCAACCAGTATTATCACAATGCTTAAAGAACTGAATAAGTAAGTACCCACTAAGTCTGAGCTCTACACAAATCTGCTGAACAAAGTCCCTGCTGTAAAACACTAAAGAAAGAAAAAGTTAATAACTATTGATTTTTTGTAATTACCGATGTCTAATTACAAGTATTCTACCCTTAAGGTATTTGACTTAAATTCAATTTTTTATGAAAATAACAAAATACAAAATTAATATTTGGAGGTAAATTCATTCTGAATGTTTTGAGAACAGTTTCTGGAGGTGAAAATAACCTAATATGGGCTACCACTACTATTAAAAACATAGCAGTAAAACAAAATGTAGAATTACCTAAAGATTAAGCTATATATAAATATCAAGACTTCAAAAGTATATCTCTAAATTTTTGAGATTTTTGGCTTCAAACATTAAAATAAGGAAATAGTTTAATATCTTAGAACTGAACATACCTGTAAAATGTTAGTATTTGATGCTAAGATACCATAAAGTGCCAAAAACTAATGGTATAATTTATGACCCTAATAAAACACAGCCATTAAATGGCTTAAGTTTCTGAAAAGGAGTAGTGAAATAACATGCAATTCTTTTTTTTTTTTCCACTAGGGAGGTTTGTTAGTCTGAAATTAATGTCTTCATCTGCAACACTTTAACGTGTTCTAGGTACAAAGTTCTCCTGAAGAATAAAAGTCCCAGATGTTTAAAATCCAAAATCTGTTACTTTGTTGGGTAAGATTCTGAGTAATATAGCTCCGTAGGCTACAATTTTGTACCTTTTTTCTTTAAGACATTTCCTGAAGTGAGTTTTAGGTCACTGTCATTTTGAAATATAAATCCTCTTGCAAGTTTCCTACCTGGTAAAATAGCTTTTCACAATGGTATCCCTTTAAATTCTTCACTATCTGTTATGGCATCAATGAAGCAGGCGTGGTGGGGAATATATATATATATATATATATATATATATATATTTTTTTTTTTTTTTTTTTAACCAAAGATTCAGTCCCTCAAAATGAGTGCAAATCATGTCTCTAACCTTTACATCCTACTCCATAAAAGGGCTGCCTCCTGGCTGGCATTTAGAGCAGCTGCATGCCTTATCTTTTCAGTCATTCCAAGGAGAGCATGGTGGAAACAACACCAACAAGTCACTCCTAAGCTGAGTTCCCATAAGTATGTGGGTAATGACCTTCACAACATTCTCTGCATGATATCTGCCTTTGGGTAGGAATTCTACTGTATGTGTTATTATTGTAAATATCCCTGCAATTCAGTTATAGCTTCTACAAAGTTGGCCTTGGCTTAGATAGGCAAATATCTATTCTATGTAGGCGCTATTTCCTCAGACCCTGAACAAAGGAGTCATAAATTCTATTTTAAGCAATGTCTCCTTTCATGGCTTCATGTCTCTCCACTAGTCTGAGAAGCTAGAGAAGAAACTATATTGTTTAATTCAGAAAAAAAAAAAAAAATGCTTTCCCTTGAAAATGATATAGCTAACATTTATTAAGTGTTTCCCATATATCAGGCAGTATTCTAAAATCCTTGGGAATTCACTGACTCAGCCCTTTGATCCATTTTATTTGGCACACTTATTATTCCCATTTTATAAGCCAGAAATCAGAGAGCCACACATTAAATACATTGTCCAAAGTCACAACTATCATTTTGTGGAATCAGGATTAAAATTCAAGCTTTGAGTGTAGGCACCACACTATTACCCACAATGATATACTCCCTATATAAACCTATGTTGGCAAAGTAGAATCTCTTCCTTCCTTTAATATCTAGCCTAATCCTATGTTGTTATATACACCTAATGAGTCATTGAACACTACATCAAAAACTAATGATGTACTACACATTGGTTAACTGAATTTAATAAAAATATAAATAAATAAACTACCAAAAAATCAAAATGAAGATTCAGATGACACATTTTTAAAATTCTCAAAATAAATGAGGCTTGGGAATATAACTAATATGTGGTGTAGTCAATAAATTACTTTAAGTCATAATAACTGGTCGAAATTAAAGGAAAGCAATGAATAATATAATGTTCCAGTTTGGAATAAAAAATAAAATAAATAAAATTTGGCTTAGCCCTCATCATTTGGTTGCCTTAACAGATATACATTTTTATGACTAAGAAATATAAAGCTATCTCTTTCTTCATAACATCCCTAGAGTACTAGGTACCCTATTTAAAAAGTCAACAAATATTTTTCATCCTATAAAAAAAAAAATAAAATGAGCAGGGTGTGGGAAATAGGCTTCTAAATCAATGGTTGAAAAATTGACAAAGATTGAAGAAAAACAAGAGAAAGAAAATTATTGTCATGGAGATTATTATTGAAGGAAGATTATTATTACATAAAGGATTCACAATAAAGGAAAACTTAAGCTAATGGTTCCTCTAAAATTAAAAAAAAAAAAAAGAAAGAAAGAAGGCAGTTTCGACCCACATAAGAGAGAATAGATCTTATATAACAAAGGCATAGGTGATCCATGGGGAAAGGAACTTAGATAGGCAAAGATCTAAAGGAAAGGAAAGGAACTTATTCTTTTGAGATAAAGTCAAGCAGATAGGACCCTCATCCTTAATGATGGGCTGTAGACAGTCCTTTATTGATTTTAGAGATAAACGAGGTGATCACTACAATTCCTTCCAACAACAGGATTCTGAGAGTCTCTATTTCCTTCATGTCTTCTTCTTGTTTTGTTTTGTATTATTTTATATTGTTTGCCCTTCTCTTTGCCATTTTGGATATAATATGTTTACACAAAAGAAGTTAACCATTCATTTTAAGCAAGACTCTTATTTTTAAATAACAACAAAAAAACATATTCCTAAATATACCTTCTAAGCATAATGGATTCTCACAATTTGCCAATAATTACTATAATCTACTTTATTCTTTCTTTTTCCTTAGAAAATATTCCTTCCTCATTTAAGAAACTTTCATTTCCTTTGACTTTGATGGACTCTGGGATGTTCATAAATTTTATATTTTATCTATTTTATTTTTATTTGAAATGCCCAGATAATTACAGGTAGAAAGCAGATGGATATGGTATAACTCAATAATATGAATATCATAAAATAACTCCATGAGTCCCATGATATAAGAATCTAGGGAGTTTAGGGCGATGATACTACTTTCATGAATTCTGAGTGCATAAGAGGTGAAATGAGGGGTGCCTGGGTGGCTTCGGGCTCTCTGCTCCGCAGGGAGCCTGCTTCCTCCTCTCTCTCTGCCTGCCTCTCTGCCTAGTTGTGATTTCTCTCTGTAAAATAAATAAAATATTAAAAAAAGAAAAGAGGTGAAATGAGAATAAATACTACATGGGAAAAAAAATGCAGTGATCTATAAACAGCATCCAGGGTCTAATCAACATATGTCATTGATTCTGGCTTATATGTAAAGAGCTAACATATAATTAAGTGATTTTAGACTTTGCACATTAAATAACTTTTTGTTATTATTGAAGTTGTAGTCCTGATAACTTAAAAAGATTTTCCACAAAGGTAGCCTTGAAATTATTGGTAAGTTGCTCTATTCAAATGAAGCTGTGCAAGGCAATTAGCAATTATAAAGGATGCAATCATGATGCAGTTGTGACAAAGACCTAAAAGAGAAGGAAAGATGGCAGAAGAGTAGCAGACTGAGATGACATCAGGTTGCAGGAGTTCAGCTAGACAGTTATCAAACTATTCTGAACACCTACAAACTCAACAGGAGATCGAACAGAAAAAGAGCAGCAATTCTAGGAACAGAAAATCGACCACATTCTGAAAGGTAGGACATGTGGAGAAGTGAATCCAAAGCAATGGGAAGATAGACTGCAGGGGGATGGGCCAGCTCCCGGCAAGTGGTGGGGCAATGGATAAAATCAGAACTTTAAAAGTCTGTTCTGTGAAGGGGCATGATTCCAGAGGCTACACAGGGGTGGAGCCCTAACAGGGACGCAGGGGTGGAGCCCTCACAGGTCTCAGGTCCCACAGGGTCACAGAATGACCGGGGGTGTCTTGAGTGCAGCAGAGCTCCCAGGTACACAGTGGGGAAGCCAATTACAGAGACCAAGACAAGGAGTGAGCTCTCAGCTCGGGGTTACCTTAAACTGTTTTCCACGGGACAGTTGGGCCACTGCTCTTCAGCAGGGACACCACAAGTGGCAGATCTGGGGAGATGCACCTTTATTCCTCCAGAGGACGTGCTGCAGGAATCTGCTGGGTTTGGAGACTCCAAACAGGGTTGTGCGCCAGAGACAGAAATGTTCAGTCACAGGCCGGGTGTGCTCAGAGAGCATCTGGACACCAGGGAGACTGGAGTGATTGACTGCTTTTCTCTGAGGGCACCCTGAGGAGTGGAGCCCTGAGCTCTCTGTTCCTCAGGGCTGGAGATTGGGAGGCCACCATTTTCATTCCCGTCCTCCAGAGCACTACAGAAAGCATACAGGGGAAAAAAAGCAAGAGCGAACCCGAGCAGATTACTTAGCCAGTCCCCTAGCAAAGATACCCCAATTTTGCCTCGGGCAAAGTCGTTTGAGAAACATACAACAGGCCCTTCCCCCAGAAGATCAGTAAGAACATCCAGCCAAGACCAAGCTCACTGATCAAGGAGAACAGTGGAATTCCAGAGGAGGGGAGAGCAAAGCATGGAATTCATGGTTTTCTCCCCATGATCCTTTAGTCTTGCAAAATTAAATTATTTTTTTAATTTTATTTTTTTCTTATTCTATTTTTTGAACTTTTCCTCTTTCCTTTTTTGATGTTTTTTTTAACTATTTTACCTTAACAATACCTTCCTTTAAAAAAAATCTTTTTAAACCTTCATTATTATAGTCATATATTATCCTTCATTGTATCTAACCTTATTTTTTGTATACATATAGGGCTTTTTTTTTTTTAATTTTGGAATACAATGTCTTCTAATAGATCAAAATATACCCTAAATCTAGCACAGCGCTTTGTTCTACTCTCCAGCCTGAGCACATTCTCTCCACATTTTCTTTCTTTCTTTTTCCAGCCAATTTATCAATTCCTTTTTCAGAATTTTTTTTTAATTTTCATCTTTACAGTCATAGTCCATCTCTTCAACATGTTTATTCTTATTTTTGAATATATATAAGTTTTTCTTTCTTTTAAATTTTGGGAGGTAGTTTCTTCTAAGAGACCAAAATACACCCAAAATCAAGTGGGTGGCACTGTTCTAATCACAGGTCTAATACACACACAGACACACACACACACAGACACACAGACACACACACACACACAAATATATATAAACATACACACACATATATATTTTTTTCTTTTTACCCCCTGTCCTCTCCCCATGATTTGGGGACTCTTCTGATTTGGTCAGTGTACGTTTTTCTAAGGTGTTTGTCACCCTTTTAGTATTTTATTCTCTCATTCATATATTCTTATCTGAAAAAAATGACAAGGCAAAAAAACTCACCACAAAAAAAAGGACAAGAGGCAGTACTGACGGCTAGGGGCCTAATCAATAATGACTTTGGTAATATGTTAGACCTAAGTTCAGAAAGGCGATTCTCAAGGTGCTAGCTAGGCTCGAAAAAGGCGTGGAAGATATTAAAGAAATCCTTTTTGGAGAAATAAAATCCCTTTCTGGAGAAATAAAAGAACCAAAAGCTGAACAAGCTGAAATAAAAAAATCTATTGGGGCGCCTGGGTTGCTCAGTGGTTTAAGTCTCTGCCTTCGGCTCAGGTCATGATCTCAGGGTCCTGGGAACGAGCCCCGCATTGGGCTCTCTGCTCAGTGGGGAGCCTGTTTCTCCCTCTCTCTCTGCCTGCCTCTCTGCCTACTTGTGACCTCTCTCTCTGTCAAATAAATAAATAAAATATTTTTAAAAAATTTTAAAAATCTATTAATGAGGTCGATGAAAAAAATGGAAGCTCTTACTGCTAGAATAAATGAGGCAGAAGAGAGAATTAGTGATACAGAAGACCAAATGACAGAGAATAAAGAAGCTGAACAAAAGAGAGACAAACAAATACTGGACCACAAGGGTAAAATTCAAGATATAAGTGATACCATAAGATGAAACAATATTAGAATAATTGGGATTCTGGAAGAAGAAGAAAAAGAGAGGGGGACAGAAGGCATATTGAAGCGATTTATAGTAGAGAATTTCCATCATATAGCAAAGGGAACAGCATCACAGTCCAGGAGGCACAGAGAACCCTGTTCAAAATCAATAAAAACAGGTCCACACCCTATCATCTAACAGTAAAACTTACAAGTCTCAGGGACAAAGAGAAAACCCTGAAAGCAGCTCAGGACAAGAAGTCTAAAACATACAATGGCACAAATATTAGATTGGCAGCAGACTTATCCACAGAGACCTGGCAGGCCAGAAATAACTGGCATAATATATTTAGAGAACTAAATGAGAAAAATATGCAGCCAAGAATACTATATCCAGCTAGGCTATCACTGAACATAGAAGGAGAGATAAAAAGTTTCCAGGATAAACAAAAACTAAAGGAATTTGCAAACATCAAACCAGTCCTACAAGAAATATTGACAGGGGTCCTCTAAGCAAAGAGGGAACCTAAAACTAACAGACCAGAGGAGACAATATATGGTAACAGTCACCTTACAGGCAATACATTGGCACTAAATTCATATCTTTCAATAGTTACCCTGAATGTAAATGGGCTAAATGCTCCAATCAAAAGACACAGTGTATCAGAATGTATTAAAAAACAAGATTCATTGATATGCTGTCTACAAGAAACTTATTTTAGATCCAAAGACACCTCCAGATTTAAACTGAGGGGGTGGAAAACAATTTAGCATGCTAATGGACAAAAAAAGGAAGCTGGTGTGGCAATACTTATATCAGATAAATTAGATTTTAAGCCAAAGACTATAATAAGAGATGAGGAAGGACACTAAATCATACTCAAAGGGTCTGCCCAACCAGAAGATCTAACAATTTTAAATATCTATGCCCCTAACCTGAGAGCAGCCAACTATATAAACCAATTATAACAAAATCAAAGAAACACATCAACAATAATAGTAGGGGACACCTCCCTCACTAAAATGGACAGATCATCCAAGCAAAAGATCAATAAGGAAATAAAGGCCTTAAATGACACACTGGACAAGAGGGACATCACAGATATATTCAGAATATTCCATCCAAAGCAACAGAAGACACATTGTTCTTTAGTTCACATGGAATATTCTCCAGAATAGATCACATCCTGGGTCACAAATCAGGACTCAACTGATACCAAAAGACTGGGATCATTCCTTGCATATTTTCAGACCACAAAGCTTTGAAGCTAGAACTTAATCACAAGAAGAAAGTTGGGAAGAACTCAAGTACATAGAGGCTAAAGAGCATCCTACTAAAGAAAGAAAGGGCCAACCAGGAAATTAAAGAACTGAAAAAAATTCATGGAAAAAATGAAAATGAAAATGCAACTGTTCAAAATCTGTGGCATACAGCAAAGGTGGTCCTGAGAGGAAAGTATATAGAGATACAAGCCTTTCTCAAGAAAAAAGAAAGTTCTCAAGTACACAACCTAACCATACACCTAAAGGAGCTGGAGAAAGAACAGCAAAGAAAGCCTAACCCCAGCATGAGAAGAGAAATCATAAAGATCAGAGCAGAAATCAATGACATAGAAACCAAAAGAAGAGTAGAATAGATCAACAAAACCAGGAGCTGGTTCTTGGAAAAAATTAATAGGATTGATAAACCGCTGGCCAAACTTATACAAAAGAAAAGAGAAAGGACCCAAATACATAAAATCATGAATGAAAGAGGAGAGATCACAACCAACACCAAAGAAATACAAACAATTATAAGAACATATTATGAGCAACTAAATGCCAGCAAATTTGACAAACTGGAAGAAATAGATGCATTCCTAGAAACATATAAACTACCAAACCTGAACGAGGAAGAAATGGAAAACCCTAACAGACCCATAACCAGTAAAGAGATTGAAGCTAATCAAAGATCTCCCAACAAACAAGAACCCAGGGCCAGACGGCTTCCAAGGGGAATTCTACCAACCATTTAAAGAAGAATTAATACCTACTCTCCTGAAACTGTTCCAAAAAATAAAATTGGAAGGAAAACTTCCAAACTCATTTTATGAGGCCAGCATTACCTTGATCACAAAACCAGACAATGACCCCACCAAAAAGGAGAATTACAGACCAATATCCTTGATAAACACAGTTGTGAAAATTCTCATCAAAATAGTAGTAAATAGGAACCAACATTACATTAAAAGGATTATTATTCACCACAACCAAGTGGGATTTATTCACGGGATGCAAGGTTGGTTCAACACTCGCAAATCAATCAATGTGAAACAATACATTAATAAAAGAAAGAGCAAGAACCATATGATACTCTCAATAGATGCTGAAAAGTATTTGACAAAGTACAGCATCCTTTCTAGATCAAAACTCTTCAAAGTGTAGGGATAGAGGGCACATGCCTCAATATCATAAAAGCCACCTATGAAAAACCCACAGCGAATATCATTCTCAATGTGGATAAACTGAGAGCTTTTCCCCTCAGGTCAGGAACATAGCAGGATTGTCCACTATCACCACTGCTATTCAACATACCACTAGAAGTCCTAGCCTCAGCAATCAGACAACAAAAAGAAATAAAAGGCATCTGCATTGGCAAAGAAGTCAAACTTTCACTCTTTGAAGATCATATGATACTTTATGTGGAAAACCCAAAAGATTCCACTCCAAAACTGCTAGAACTTATACAGGAATTCAGTAAAGTGTCAGGATATAAAATCAATGCATAAAAGTCAGTTGAATTTCTATACACTAACAACAAGAAAGAAGAAAGAGAAATTAAGGAGTCAATCCCATTTACAATTGTACCCAAATCCATAAAATACCTAGGAATAAACCTAACCAAAGAGGCAAAGAACCTGTACTCAGAAAACTATAAAGTATTCATGAAAGAAATTGAGGAAGACACAAAGAAATGGGAAAATGATCCATGTTCATGGATTGGAAGAACAAATATTGTGAAAATGTCTATGCTACCTAAAGCAATCTACACATTTAATACAATCCTTGTCAAAATACCACCAATTTTTTTTCCAAAGAAGTGGAACAAATAATCCTAAAATTTATATGGAACCAGAAAAGACTCCAAATAGCCAGAGGAATGTTGAAAAAGAAAACCAAACTTGGTGGCATCACAATTCCAGACTTCAAGCTCTATTACAAAGCTATCATCATCAAGGCAGTATGGTACTATTACAAAATCAGACACATAGATCAATGGAACAGAATAGAGATCCCAGAAATAGACCCTCAGCTCTATGGTCAACTAATCTTCAACAAAGCAGGAAAGAATGTCCAATGGAAAAAAGACAGTCTCTTCAACAAATGGTGTTGGGAAAATTAGACAGCCACACACAGAAAAATAAAACTGGACCATTTCCTTACACCACACACAAAAAATAGTCTCAAAATGGATGAAAGACCTCAATGTGAGAGAGGAATCTATCAAAATCCTTGAGGAGTACACAGGCAGCAATGTCTTCGACCTTAGCTGCAGCAACTGCTTCCTAGAAACATCACCAATGGCAAGGGAAGCAAGGGCAAAAATGAACTACTGGGACTTCGTCAAGATCAAAAGCTTTTGCAGAGTAAAGGAAACAGTCAGCAAAACCAAAAGACAACTGACCTAATGGGAGAAGATATTCACAAATGACATATCAGATAAAGGGCTAGTATCCAAAAATCTATAAAGAACTTATCAAACTCAACACCCAAAGAACAAATAATCCAATCAAGAAATGGGCAGAGGACATGAACAGACATTTCTGCAAAGAAGACATCCAAATGGCCAATGTACACATGAAAAAGTGCTCAACATCACTGGGCATCAGGGAAATACAAATCAAAACCACAATGAGATACCACCACACACCAGTCAGAATGGCTAAAATTAACAAGTCAGGAAAGAACCAATGTTGGAGAGGATGCAGATAAAGGGGAACCCTCTTACACTGTTGGTGGGAATGCAAGCTGGTGCAGCCACTCTGGAAAACAGCATGGAGGTTCCTCAAAAAGTTGAAAATAGAGCTACCGTATGACCCAGCAATTGCACTACTGGGTGTTTACTGTAAAGATACAAATGTAGTGATCCAAACAGGTATGTGCACCTGAATGTTTATAGCAGCAATGTCCACAATAGCCAAACTATGGAAAGAACCTAGATGTCCATCAACAGATAAATGGATAAAGAAGATATGGTATGTGTGTGTGTGTGTGTGTATGTGTATGTATGTGTGTATATGTACTAGGCAGCCATCAAAAGAAATGGAATCTTGCCATTTGCAATGATGTGGGTGGGACTAGAGGATATTAGGCTGAGCAAAATAAGTCAATTAGAGAAAGAAAAATATCATATGATCTCCCTGATATGATGAATTTGAGAGGCAGAGTTGGGGGTTTGTCAGGTGGGAAGGCAAAAATAAAACAAGATGGGATCAGGATGGAGACAAACTATAAAAGACTCTTATTCTCACAAAACAAACTGAGGGTTGCTGGAGGGAGGGGAGTATGGAGTGAGTGGTGGAGTTATGGACACTGGGGAGTGTATGTGATATGGTAAGTGCTGTAAAATGTGTAAACCTGACAATTCACAGACCTGTACCCTTGGGGCAAATAATACATTATATGTTAATAAAACAATTAATTAAAAAATTAACAGAAAAAAGATCTAAAAGAAATATTCATTGTACAGAATGACATACAAACTTACAATTTAAAATAAATTTTGGCTGTACCTGAAATTTGCATATTCTCTGGTTTATAGCCTGGTAGAAATAGCTACAGACCTGCAAGTCAGATTCCAAGTCTTGGCTCTGGTACTCCCCAACTATCTGACTCTAAGAAAATCATTTAAATAATCTATGTCTCATTCTACCATCTGTTAAATGTTGATGAAATGGGGGTGGAAACAGGCACAGTCTAACTTCACGGTCTAACTTCACAGCCAAATCTGTGAAGATAAATGTAATAACATATGGGGAACACCTTTTAATATCCAAATACTCCAAGCAAATGTGAGATTTAATTATACTAGTCAAACAGTAGAACTGCCTAGTTGGGGAGTTCAAAATATTCCCTACCTTTACATAATAAAACACTAAGGTGGAGACTTTTTCCTTCAAATATTCTACAGGAATCAACATCCTTCTAAAATAATGAAAAATGGAGATAAGAGAATATTTCCAGATCCTTCCCAAGGATAAGATAAGTAGTTGATTTGTATTTGGCACAATGAGGCTGATAATTCTAGTAACTGGGTCACTTTAAACTAAATGGGGGAATCCCTCAAGTTTTAGGTCCTTGGTTTCTCATTAATATTCCTATCTTAATCTCTGTTTTGTTTTGGTTTTTTCATCAAAATAGTCCAGCATTCTTGATACCTAATAAAATTATCTGATTTAAAAGAAAATGTTATTTCTTGTGGAAATAATGAGATGGATAAATGGATAGATAACTGAAGTACCACTATTAAGAACAAATGTAACTTATGGGAAAATATTTTACCAGCATAATTTAAAAAAATAGGACAGAGTGGATAGTGAAATTTTAAAGTCATGAAGCTTGTAATTATGTTCAACTTAATTTGAAAGTCAATTTTTAAATTTTAAGGTTATTCTGCACATCATTGGTATCAGTATAAAAATGAACTGAACCTACCCATGATTTGCTTGAACCCAAATCTTTATATGCTTATAAATAGAAAAATAGCAATAATGTCTTTGACTCAAAGAGAAAAAATAGTTCACTTTATTATGAATATATGTAGAATTTCTGCCAACTCCAAAGAGCATCTAATAAATTAACAATGGTGCTGGTGACTAGCACGTCCAAAGGAAGGTTATTGTACAATAAATACTTTCTGCTTGCTGGGAAACTCATATTTATTGTAGACGGTTCCTCGGGGGCTTCATATTAAGTAAGCTGGCTTTGGAAAACGAATTGGCTTATTTACAGTGCTATGGCATTTAAAGACTGTAAGTTCTTCAAGGGTAGGTGAAATGCTTAATCATTTCGGATCACTAGTGACTAGCACAGGATGTAAAATATTTAGCAGTCATTAAATATTAACAAATGAATTCGGCTGGTCATTATTTAGTATATAATTGATTTACAATTCTGGCTGATAGTTAGATCTCACTAAAAGAAGAGGAAAATTTTACTCTGTGAGAAATGACCCCATAAAACACATACCCACATACTAATTGATGAAATCACTAATGTGTATAAATAACCGACAGTAAGTGATGGTTTGAAAATAAGAATTACAACCAAGAGACAAATGTATAAGAAGTCAAAGTTAGTAACCAGGCTGTTTGCCATTTGTGTGCAAAAATATATGTTATCAGATGGGAAATAGTTAACAGAGAATCTATAAAATGGGTGCCTAAGGAGCAATAATCTGTCCACACTGTTATCACTAGTACATCAAGAACACTGGAGTCCATGGAATCTAGTCCCAACAGTGCAGATGGACACTTTGGACCCATGCAGTCCAATATGACAGCTACTAGTTACATGTGTCTATTTATGATTAAAGCGAAAGAAAAGATTTAGTTTTTCAAACAAACAAAAAAAAAGTTTCTTAGTCTGAATAGCTGTATTTCAAATGACCAATAGCCAAATATGTCTGGTAGCTAATATAGTAGCAGAAATACAGAAGATTTCCTTAATCACAGAAAGTTGTATTGGACAATGGCACATTCGACCAGAGACTTAAAATGACTTATATTAGTGGCACAGTTTTGAATAACAAAATTATTGTCCTTATTAAAAAGAAAACAAACAAACAAACAAACAAACAAAGCTTCTCCCTCTTACTCACACTTTCTGTCCTCTACAATAATTTCAAGAAGCTGAGTACTGTTATACTAATGCATTGTAACAATGTCTCTCAGAGTCTAGAAAAGCTGCAATGGTTATCACATATTCTTTTAGTTTAAATTAAGCACTACTTTTTCTCCTTTATCCATTCTAATATATTCACAGGAAAATATTTGCATATGAACTTTTTTTTTCCTATCCTGATGTTACGTTAGGCCTCTTCTTTCTCAGAGTGTGTAATGATGCAGCATCATGTAAACTGACTCATTACAGTATGTAACGAAGAGATTATACATATGGCTCAAAGTTGGTCCCATACCTATCAAATGTTCACAGTGAAGATATTAATTGGAATCTACTGAGTGAAAAATACTCCAGTAGTTTTCTTAACTTTACAACAAGAGCCATTAAAATTATTTACCACATACTCTTAATATTCTGTCCTCACCAAGCAAAATTATATCTTCATTTTCTAATTATAATGTAGGCTTTTTATTTATATTTTTAAAGATTCATTTATTTATTTCAAAGAGTGAGCATGCACGGGAATAGGGGCAAAGGGAGAGAGACTCTCTAGCAGACTGCACACTAAGTGTGGAGCTCAATGTGGGGCTCAATGCAGGGCTCCACACAGGGGCTTGATTCCATAACCCCAAAGTTATGACCTAAGCCAAAATCAATAGTCAGAAGTTTAACAGGTTGAGCCACCTTGGCAGCCCTAAAGTAAGCTTTTTAAATGGAAACTATGTGCTCACTAGCTGATATATATAATCTAGTCTGTATTTCTTTTTTGAGAATTATTAACATTCTGCTTTGTAGACCAATCTCTTTCAAGATTGTTAATTCCTAAGGAATTTATCTGCAATTGCAGAGTATTTTAACCATACCAAAGAGTTATCCTGTGATGAAGCCTGGTCTGAACATCCTATCAGCTTCCCCATGTACATAGTCCCTGTTTAATTGCAATTAATAGAATGTACTTGTGGTCGCCAGGACTAAATCTTTCTAAGGATAACTAAGAATATAATAGTATATTGGTACTATTTATTGAGCACTCTCTATTCAGCAAACACTGTCTCTAGCTAGAAGAATACTGATTTCCAGACTTCTAGAGTATTGCTCTGCCTGCTAAAGACTGTATCATAACCTAGCCACTTGAGAAGGGTGACATTCCTGGTTATGCTGATGACAGAAATTCATAATCATTTGTCACTGTGACTAGAGAGAGAAGAAAATTCCCTTAGTCTGCAGAAAAGCCTCAAAACGTTAATATTCTTTTCCTTTGGGAAGACAGACATAAGAGCTTTGTTAATGGATTTCTTTGTGATTTAATACAACATATTAAAAGCAGGACTTGTGACTCTTGAATAAAGAAGTAAATGTTGTTTCGTAAAGATGGTCATTCATCATTAGTTATAAGAAGTCTATTTGTAATTTGAAGTTCTAATTTAATTAGTGTCACATCCTTGAAGGCTGCCTTGTGTCAACTGTTGTAATGACACGCTATCTGTTCCTTCAACAGCGTAGGTTGCTAACAAGCATTTCAACTGGAACAAAATGATAATGAGAAGGACAACGGAAGTGTTAATTACCTATGCAATTAAAGTGCCTTATATGCACACTAATGTAACACTCTACTGTATTTACATTTCTAATGGCTATTCATCTTCAGTTGAAAATACCTATTGGCACTATTTATAACTGTGCAGTTAAATTATGGCAAGAGGTAATGGTGTGGCTTAGAGGCTGTGTCTATAAAGCTTCAATCTAGTGAATTTTTGTAAAGCAATTACTCATTCAAGATCTTGGTATCCATATATATTATACAGATATGTCGTACACCATGCATGGCACAATTTTTGGCTATAGGCAACAGAAAAAAATCTTTGCTTCTCAAAACATACACTAAACCATTTAAGTATTTATTGTGTCAAGTTTATTTTATGAAACAGTACACTTAGGAAAAAATTGTAAGTTATTAAGTATAACATGCTTAAATATATATATATATAGGTCTAATTGCCTCTGATACGTATGGTATATAAAAGAAGATTCTAAGTTGTTTGAAACAATCCTCCATCCTTTTCTTCTTTTGCTAATTCCAGTGATAGGCTACATATAGGTGGTGCTCAATAAAAGTTAGCTTAAAAAGTTACTTTCACAGGGCGCCTGGGTGGCTCAGCGGGTTGAGCCTCTGCCTTCAGCTCAGGTCATGATCTCAGGGTCCTGGGATGGAGCCCCCACATGGGGCTCTCTGCTCAGCAGGGAACCTACTTCCTCCTGTCTCTCTGCCTGCCTCTCTGCCTACTTGTGATCTCTCTCTCTCTGTCAAATAAATAAATAAAATCTTAAAAAAAAAAAAGAGAGAGAGAAGAAAAGTTACTTTCACAGAAGATGTTTAACTCATCTGAAATTGGATGTTCACCAGATAGGTAATAGCTACTGAGATTAGGTTGTTACTTTTGGAAAATATAGTCCATTATTCATACATAAATTTCATAGCATCTTGCCTAAAATATTTAACAATAGATTTTGAAAATAAGATAGAACTTCAGATCTTTAGACTTTAAAATGTGCATTTATAGAAAATATAGTTTGCTATGGTACAGATATTAAAAAAAAACAAATCCAGGTTTTGTTGTCAAGGTTATTTGTTTAGCACAAAGTAAAGATTTTATTATTAAAGCAGAAGATCAATTTATTCTGAACAATTACAACAAATTCTATGTAATGACTTTGTTTGCAATGAACAGTTTTAAAAAATGATATAGATATTTTCCAATTACAAAATTATCCAAACACAAAATTATTCATATCTGAGGAAGGAAGGGATATCTAATATAAATTTGTTTCCACTAAAATAATGTGTGAGGTTTTTTCCTACGCAGTCATGCAGTAAAGCTGACAGCAAATTCTCTTCAGGAGAGTACAAATTTAGCATTCCAAATTATGGGTCAGTTCATCATGTCATGTATTAAATTGCATTAGGAATACGGGATTCATATAAATATATTTGGTTTATATTATTTTGAAAAAAGATTGTTTTGAATATCTACTAAGTGCCATTCAGTGTGCTTGGTACTTTCTCAGAACTAGTTTAATTCATTCATCACAAGTTAGCTCCCACCCTCTCTCTAGTATACAAAGAGAAAATGGAAGCCCAGACTAGCTAATCTGATTCAAGCTCACATATCCAATGAGTGACACATGCAAGACTTTATACTCCAAGTTTACGCTGGGCTCCTCACACTCTGTAATGTTCTCCTTTTGGTCTAGTAAATATAAAACGACAATTATCCTGCTACGTGGCTTTTTTTTTAAAATAAAAGACACTTAAATAATGTCTGAAAATCATCAGTAATTATTAGAAAAAAGCATACATTTTCTTTTCAAAGAGTAAGAGATAAATTAACACCATATTCACTGTTTTTTAGAACTCAATCAGGTTTTGTATATTTTGTAAGGGGGAATACAGCTTACTAACCATTACAATGATTGGTTCATTTCTCCCTTCAATTGTATCCATCACAGTGAATGGAGGCTATGGAAAGATAATTTGTCCTGATATAAAGCACCCTCTCTAACAATTAGAAAAACATAAAATGGAATTGACTTCCCCTTGAGATTCCGTTTCACAGTCAATGACATGTAAAGTGTATTTATTGACGAGTCACAGGGTTGGGACTTGATAGGGCTGTAGAGGGCATTTACTGCACAGGAAGGAGGGAGTAGTATGGACTGCCTTTGTAACTTTGGGCATCTGTGTTTCTCTAATTTAGGGAGCTTTCAGGAAAAAAAAATCATGACAGAGGAGGAGAGAGTACAAAAAGAGAAATAAAAAACTGCCTCAAGCAGGAAATACAGCCTACTTGCATTTTATGGAAACTTGAGATATGACACATTTAAAATAGGTCAAGACAAATATAATAATAAAATCTCACCTAAAGCAAAAGAAATGCACAGGGACTTAAAACTGAGGATGGGAGGGCTAGAGAACGGTCAAGTCACGAGATCGTTTTGTTTGTTTTGTTGTGCTACTTAGCCTCTGCTGTGCTGTCAGCAATGGGTAAGCAATACCCATTTGGCTTGCACTGGAGCTTCTGTGAGTGGTGCTCAGGGTTACCAAGTTATTTTAGTGTCTACTGTTACTGTAATTTAGAATCTTTTTTTTTTAATTCTTAATGAAACAATATCCAGATCGTCCTAAGTGGTGATGCTGGAGCTTAAATTATGCTTTTCCAAACTGAACTTTGGAAGAGATGTTAAAAGTGATAAAACACCATCAAAACAATCAAGCAGTTGACTCAAAAGCAAATACCTTGAGAAATATAGGCAAGAGGGCTGAGAAATAATAAAAGAGAATAAAATAAAGGTACACTGCAATGATTGTGGAATTATGTGTTCCAAAAATGTATGCCCATTCTTTACATTTATTTCTATGGGAAAATTACTTATGAATAATGCAAATGCTGATTTATACAAAATGTTAAGGAAGAGGTCTTGGCAACTGTAATACTTTAAGCAAGAAATCATGAATAGAAAGGTATTACTTATATTTACACTTACGTATAATATTTCTATTAATATCAGTCTAAAATCCTAACTGTAGAGTAAAAGATAATATATTCATGTTAGAATATTATTTGACTAAAATTGTGGTCTTAGATTATCAATTCCAAAATACATACACACATGCTGGATTGATATTTGCGGACACACGCACATATATATCTTTAATAACTCCATGCATCCCTATACCTAAACCATTTTTCTTTTCCACAAAGTCATCTCTTTTCAAAGAAAGAACTTCCATTTGAACATTCCTATCTTTCAGTTGAAATCACGGCAAAACAAATGGTTTTCCAATTTTTAGTACCTTAGGGTAAGGCAGTATTCTGTGTTTACAAATATCACTTGCTTTTCCCCTTTTATCAGCATGTGTGTTGGGTAGGTCAGATATACTCTCCATTTTACAGATGAGAAAAATGAGTGTCATATAAAACCCTTTTCATATTCATGGGATCCCTCTTCTAGCACTCTTATCCCAGATATCTCAAAGTTTTAGAAGCTCACTGAGTATCGGGCTCTACCCAAGCCAACTTCTCAGAGAGGCTTTCTAGTACCAACCCATCTAAAACAGCGCTGCCAGCATGCAAGGTACCTTCTTAGTTAAAGGCTTCACCCATCACTTTGACTTGCTTCTTCTTCGTACTTTGGGATTTTTATATTATGCATTTATTTGTGTTCATATCACCCCACTCTTTCCCCCTGCACCACACCTTCACTGTCCAAACACAAACACACACATACATATACATACTCTGCTAAAATTTTCTTTTTAATTTAATTCAGAGGATAGAGTCTCGTACATATGGACTATCAACAGATGAGTCGAATGATGTGTCTTTGCAAGGCAATAAGGTCATAATAGCTGGAACTTGACTTAGACTCTCTGGCTCCAAGTTCAAAGCTTTCTCTGGTATATCATACAGAGCTATCTATCCCATGAGGGGTTGGGCTAGGAAGAGAATCAAAATATGTGGAGCAGTTATAAAAGTATATAACATCCTTTTTCACTGACTTAATTATAATTTATATGTCTCTAATACGTATTTTGTGGCTGACTAATTAGAGATACAATCTTTTGTCTTCAATCAAAACAGAAATTTCACAATTTTATGAGCACAAACACCTGGCTTATCTCACATAATCCATCTTTCTTGTAAACAGCACCTTAACTAGAAGAGGATTTTCAGTTAATCACAATTCAAAGTATATTTTCTTAGATTTATGTTGAAAAGTAGTAGCAGCTGCCCACATCAATATTTTAGGGATAATTCCACTAAAATGCTGCTCCCATTTAAAACTGAAATCTCAAATATCTATCAGGATAGTTTGGGGATGCAGAAGATATGTTTCTAAATTTTGGTTTATTGTAAAATATGTTATGTTTGCAGGAGATTTTAAATGATAAATTTCCACTGCCAGAGTAAGTTACAGCTTTTATTTAGTTAGTTCGCTATCCCAAACTCCTCGTGTCTGCTCACTGCATAACCTACTGGCAATTCCTCCATTGTGACCTACCAGTATTTGTGGTGAGTCCTAATAGATATTTTAAGAAATAAAATAAATTCTGGCCAAAAGATAACTTTAACTCTGTGTTTCTGTTTTCTGTTCTGTGAACACTACAAATAAACTTTCTTATGAGGCATCCCCCCACCCCCGCCAAGTAACTTACAAATGAAGGAATCAGGTCCTTAGCGAATTTCCAAACAACCAGGTACAAACGTTTTGGTTAACAGAATACACGGGAAAAATAATCACAGAGTAAATGCTATGATGCATAATTCCTCTGTTTTTTCTTCCTTTTCTCTCACCCTGGAGAGAAATTTATTTATTTTATATGGAATGTATGTATGTATGTTTGTTTCTTTGTTTATTCCAAGTGAAATGCAAGTTTTGGTCAGCCAATGCTCTACCCTCTCTGTACCTATACTTTAATAATAATGCTGGTGACAAGAATAGATCATATTTATTAAGCCCTCACCATGTATTCTGAATTCTACAAAATGCATGAGATGTAATAGCTTATTTCTTAACAACCATTCAGTGCAAGTGAATATTCTTATACTAACATAGAAGATTGCTAAGAGTCCCCCACATCTCCCCACATTTCTTCTCCCCCTTTTCCTGGGCACAGGAGCATCTATGTTTCCCAGCCCCTTTTGCAGCACAGTGTGGCCATGCTACTAAATATCTACAAGTGTAAGCAGAAGTTACATTCATCACTGCCTAGACATCTTCTGAAAAAAGGTTTGCCCCAGGCTCACTCTCCATTTCCTTTTCAGTGTCAGAAAGTGGTGATGGCTGAAATGTTTTGGGAATGGAAGAGCTGTTCCTTTAGCCTATGTTCCTGAACGACTTCATGGAGCTCAGCACACCTGTGTGCCCCAACTCTTACATAAAAGGGAAACATATTCCATTTAAACCTCTGTAATCCAGAATCTCTTTGTTAAAGCAGATTGGCTTTCACCTTAGTGAATGCACTTGGTATTACACATGAGAAGACTGAAGCTGAGAAAAGTGTAGGTCCTTGCTCAAGGTCATAGCACGTATCCTACACATCCTCAGTTTTTAAAAAAGAAAATCTTTGAATGGGTAACCAACCAAGAAAAGTCAAAACTAGACTTGACTGCTTTTAATATTAGTTTTCATATCCAACATTTTCCTCAATCTCATACTACATTTGTTTGTGTATTCTAGGAAGGAGAGTAGCTAAAAAAAAAATATGAGATCTTCTTAATAGGTAAATTATTGCATTCAAGAGCAGCTAGGACTTTTCCAAAACTGTCAAATAATCCACCTCTAAGATGACCTACTCCTATATCTGTCCTTCAATGTATTCACCACCATTATTATTGTCTTGGGTCCTTAGGCTCAGCAACTAGCATAGGATCTGATACATAGAGTGTCTTTGATAAATGTTTTCTTTTGAAAGGATAATTCAACAGTATCACTGAATATGATTCACTACATAAATTTTTAAAAAATCATAGAGGGCTAAAAAAATAGAAAAAGTAGGACTCTAGCAGCTTTTGTTTATGATTATCTAAATTTTCCCAAATTTTTAAAAGCTATGATTTAATAACCAGCATCTGGGTTTTTCTAGAAATCTGTTCCTTAATTTTAAACTACTTCATTTTTTTTCCTAAATGAATATATGGTAGAGATAAAAGAGATAACATCCTAAGTAGGCAGAAGTATAAGGGTTGACTTGTTTAAATTCATATATATTTTATGTTAATATCAAAAATATTTAAATTTCACTTTTATATTTATTCAAGTTCAAATAATTAACATAAAATGTATTATTAATTTCAGACATTGAGGTCAATGATTCATCGGTCTTATATAACACTCAGTGTTCATTACATGATGTGCCCCCGCCAATGTCCATCATCCAGTTACCCTATCCCCTCTCCCCCATCCCCTACAGCTGCCCTCAGTTCGTTTCCTATGATTAAGAGTCTCTTATGGTTTGTCTCCTTCTCTGGTTTCATCTTGTTTTGTTTTGTTTTTTCCCTACCTTTCCCTATGATCCTCTGTTTTGTTTCTTAAATTCCACATATGAGTGAGATGATATGTAATTGTCTTTTTCTGATTGACCTATTTTGCTTAGCATCTAGTTCCATCCAGTCATTGCAAATGGCAAGATTTCATTTTTTTGATGGACGAGTAGTATTCCATTGTGTGTGTGTGTGTGTGTGTGTGTGTGTACACACACACACATCTTCTTTATCCACTCATCTGTCCATGGACATCTGGCCTCTTTCTATAGTTTGGCTGTTGTGGACATTGTTGCTATAAACACTGGAGTGCTGTGTCCCTTCTGATCACTACATTTGTATCTTTGGAGTAAATACCGAGTAGTGCAATTGCTGGGTCATAGAGTAGCTCTATTTTCAACTTTTTGAGGAACCTCCATACTGTTGTCCAGAGTCGCTGGGACCAGCTTGCATTCCCATCAACATAAATTTCACTGACTTTTAAATGAATTATGTAGTCAGGATAATATTCTATTATTTCTCAGCAATTGCCTTTCTCTTTGGCATTTAAAGCAGTACTGAGTCTTTCTAATATCTGCATGATAAATGACTTAGGTATGCAAACAGACAATTAAAGGCAGTAGGGATGATGATTTTCAGAGAAGTAATCCAAGGCCCTTATTTGATTTTTTTTTTCTTTTAAAGGGAAGAGAGAGCAATACCCGGCATTTCTCTGGGCTTAAAAAAATACAAAAATTAAAAATTAAAAAAAAAATCAGATTCTAGACAAGGCCTTTCAGGAAAAGGTTTCAGTTCACTAAGAAAACTATCTTCTAGTTTAGTCCTACCAGGTATAGGCTGGACCTACTGGAAAGGCCATGAAGCAGATCCTTGAAGCACCTTAAAAGCATCCAAACTGTAGGAGGTGACCTTGCATTTTTATTTGCCAAAATCCATTGGCAGTAGGATATCAGCTACTGTTACTTTTATTAAAAATGTAAAGTACTGGGATGCCTGGGTGGCTCAGTCAGTTAAGCATCTGCCTTTGGTTCAGGTCATGATCCCAGGGTCCTGAGATCAAGTCCAACATCAGGCTCTTTGCTCAGTATAGAGCCTGCTTCTCCCTCTGCCCCTCCCTCTGCTCCTTGCTCTTTCTCTCTCTCTGACAAATAAATACATAAAATCTTAAAAATATATAAAGTACTAAACATTTGTATTTATTAGCCAATAAGAACTATGGACAAGATTTGCTAACTGAATACTTCCTCTAGAAAGCATTTTGACTTCAAAAATTCTGACCAAGAATTTTTACTGTGGTTTTAAATACTAAATAGTAAGACTACTCATGAAGAGAACATATTTATTTCTTCAGCTTCTAAAGGCCATTGTGCAAGGGAAATGAAGTGATACATAATTATCATGATGTTCATAAGAAGAATTTAAAGAGTTTATCATGGGTAACTTAACAAGGTGTTAATGAGGAGTCACATTAACATGAACACTGAAGTGAACTATACTTAGGAATGTTCTCGTGCTTAGAAATGGGGAACCAATATCTATCACAATGTGAAAACAAAGAAAAATCTTGCATTCAGCTTCAAGTAAGACTATTTTACCTGTGATGATTAAATTAAAGCTTTCAAAATACAGAACAGGAAACACAAAGATGTAAGTCTATGTTGTTTAAAGTTATATGACGCTTCAATTGTCATTAGAGAGATTTCATCTAAAATCTAGGTCAACCTACATCAGTTTCTCAGAAACCTATTTCTGGCCAGGTTTCTATGGTTTGGTGTGACAAATTTCTCAATGCCACAATGGCCTTCAGGGATGTTTGCTCTTTAAGCTCCTCTTTTTATAATGCTCAGAAGAATTTCAAAGGTGTTGATTTCTGTCTCTAAATTTCTATAGCAAGATAAAATATGAAATACTAATTATGCTCAGATCTCCCATTTAAATGTATGCATGATGAATTTCTATTCTCATTATATGACTAAACCATTACTGGTGTCATAAATCCTAATCACTGTGTTAGATCAAACAAGTCTTTTATCTTAGATCTAAATTCCATAAATCCCAGATATTATTTTTCTTTAGCACCTTTTATTAAACAAATATATTTATTCTAATCAAAGTGGAAAAATAATGAGCTTGATTCAGTATAACAATTTTCCTCAAATCTTAAAAATTCAACGACCACAAAGTAAAATTAGTGAATTGATTTTTATTTTTTTTTTCTTCAGAATAGCTCAAAGTCTCTATTCTCTCCAACATTTCTATGCTTGTAGCATTAAAATGTCTACTCTTCATATTGTGTTTATATAAGGGACCAGTTTATTATAATTGTAAGGTAGCAAATGAACCATGGCATTAACAGTTGCTCTCTTCTTTTCTGAACCTATGTTACTTTACAACAGAAGGAAGAGAACTCACACACCTACACACATTTACTCAGAACAGTGTGGAGGAAAGAGCTATAGATTTTGATCTCAAATCCTAGGATTGATTCCAATCCTAATTTTTCTTTTTCCCTCCCAAAGCAAGTTCCAGTTGAATTACTCAGCCTTACTCCTGCTCTGTCCCTCTCTTAGAAGTGTTGACTATAAATTCTCAAACAGCAAGATATGTATCTGTGGAAATCAGTGTATAGAAAACATCAAAATATTCTACATGCAATACCAGTTATGATTGCAGAAACATTGTGATTTCCTAGAACCCCATCTTCTGAAAGCCTCAATTAAATTAAAATTCTTCTTCAATGTAAATTAAGTGCAGGAAAACAACAGCATACCAGTGTGTTTGTTTAAAAGCAGCTTTCAAGCTATCTCCTAAAATGTTTCTCTCTCTAGAAGTGAACAATGTGTGGCATGATGGTCCCAGAACGATCAGGTTTAACCAAAGATATTTCATTTGTATTCGGAAAATTTTACCTCCTAAGATGTGACGTGGACTATCATAATAAAATAAATATTATTTAAAGGATATGGGAATCCTCTTGTAAATTTAAAAAAATAATAATCATAAACCTCTCCCATTTAGAACAAACCATGGTACTGATAAAAATTCTGTTTTAATGACTTATGTATTCATTCAACAAATATTTACTAATCTTCTACTGTGTGCCATTGCTACAAATGAAGTAAGGAAAAAACAAAAGGCATGGCATGCAGAGCTTACAAAATTGTAGGAAAGACAGATGTTAATGAGATTAGTGAATGTATAGTTCCAGATTTAGCAAGTCAATCTAAAAACTGTTTAAATTCCAACAGGTCTGAAGCTAAAAAAAAAGAGTCTAAGAATGACTTACACAAAGAGGGATGCAAAGAGCTCTAAAACCAAGGAAAGGGTCTGTCCTCAAACAAGCCCCAGAGCACGAGTGTGAGGGGGTCTTTGGAGCGCTGGTACTGATGCTTATTACCCGGAAGTTAAAAGATTCCTTCCTATCAAACCTCAAGGTGTGGTTAGAGAATTAGGCGGATCCCCGCAGTTACTTAAGTTAGACATGTATTCACACTTTATGGTTTCTTCTTTTTTAAATTATGTTCAATTAACCAACATATAGTACATCATTAGTGTTTGATCTCTAAAAACTTAGGCATATTTTCTCTGAAAATAGGTTAATTTAATTCTCACAGAAAATTTGAAAGAAAATTTCATGTAGAAATAACTTGCTATGACAGTTTTCCCCAAACAATACCATATCGCTGCAGATACTTACTAAGAAACTTAGAGCAAAGGCTAAAAGTTTGATTTTTTTTTTATTTTGTTTTTAAAGTGTTTAATTTTGTTTGGTTTTCCTATAATTTTATAATGTTCTCCGAGTTGTCATTTTCCACATGACAGAAATATATTAAAAGGTGGGTGGTTTGGGGATGAAGAGAGGCAGACAAAGACTTACAGTCACTGATTAAATACTAAATCAAACTTTCAGTGTTTTTTCCCCACAGTAGGCTTAGAGGGAGACAGACTTTCCATTGCAAATAAGGTAAGAATGTGTGGAGAGCAAAGCTCTCTCTAACTATCCCTGTCATGGAGCAATGGGCTTTTCATACGTTTGCTATTTAAAAAAAAATTGTGTGCAGTGAGAGAAAACTTAAAAAATAATAAAAGCAGTGCTATCAATACAATTTCTTTTACATTAGCTAAAAGGGTTTATTCAAAATGTTTAAATAAGCCAGGCAGCCAAATAAACTTAAGTGATAGGTATCCACTTAAAATCAGTAACCATTGGGGCACCTGGGTGGCTCAGTGGGTTAAGCCACTGCCTTCAGCTCAGGTCATGATCTCGGGGTCCTGGGATCGAGTCCCACATCAGGCTCTCTGCTCAGCAGGGAACCTGTTTCCCTCTCTCTCTCTCTCTCTTTGCCTGCGTCTCTGTCTACTTGTGATCTCTCTGTCAAATAAATAAATAAAATCTTTAAAAAAAATCAGTAACCATTAATCCGATTGTACTTGAATCCACAGCTCCTCAATGTCAAATATAGTGGCCATGATCGAAAACAAATGGAAAAATGTTCAACCATTTGTGACCTTCAGTCAATGATATGATTCACTATTTATAGTTTTTAGGCTGTGCTTGCCTACTTCTAACTTAAAGCATTTTCAAAAAACAAATAATATTCATTGATTGTTGAATTCTCACTGACATATGCCCAGTGTTGGGATAACATTTTAGTTATGACACAGTTCTTCCACATGGGAGGATTTAATCATGTTTCACTTGTATTTATTGAGCTGTGAGAATCAAGAGGTATCTACCAAAACCCGAATTTTCAACACCTGGGAAATCTTGAAAGCCAATGGCAAACTGAAGTCACTGGAAATTTCTGTGTAGGTATGTGTGTGTGTAGACATGTGTATACCCACATAGAGTGTTGTTGGATGTTGGAATAATGGAAACTCAGATTGATTAGAAAAGTAATTCCCTAGTTTGGAAACATTCTTTCTTACCAATATCATCATCTATCAGGACAACCTAAGCCAAGAAATAGGATCAGCAATAGGACATGGAGGCTGTTTGATGTTTGGCATTTCTATATCAGATGACCTGTTAACTTAGTATATGTGCTGCCGAAGCGAGCACAGATGACCTGTTAACTTAAAAAAAGGGAGAAAAAAAAAGAAAAGAAAACACAAACAAAACAAACAACTCCTTCTAGATAAAAGGAGAACTTTAAATTTCCTTTGGTATGAAAGCCAGACAAAAGGAAAATATACGTAAATAATATTTATCTCATCCTAAAGCAGAAGGTATTTTTCATTTGATTTTCAGAAAGAGGCTGTCACACTTTCTCTTGCTGCTTGTCCCATCCAGCTGCCATTTTGGGCCACAACAATGAGGCCAGTGTAGAAATGGAATAAAGAAACGGAATGTATTTGGATTTGGACAATAAACTCATTCATGGCTTTTTCAGACTGGAAGATTCTGAGACTTTAGCAACATAGTAATTGCTAAGTAAGAAGAAGGCGGATGGATTTTGCTAAAGGCCAACACCAGTGATTTCAAAGAAAGGGAAATACTGCAGGGCGCTTAATAGCGAAAGGCGGCTCCTCCGCGAGTCAGGGAGGGTCTGTCCGCACATCCTCATCAAAAACAAGCAGAATCACTATTTCCTTGTGAAACTCAAGGTCCTGAACTAAAGCTGTTTAAAATAGATGCATTCCAACAGAGGAAAGGGGGATGATTCTCAAAATTATCTCTGTCTTTTTAAATCTCTTCTATGTTGTGTTTCTCAGACCACTTTTATTAAAGAAAACTCAAATCCTGGGTTTGGTTCCAGAATTGACCTTGAGACTCTTTCTTTTCTGATCTCTGACCAGCCGGCTCCATTACAACGGCAACGGTAAACTGGAACGGGAGAGGACCTGAAAGGATGAATCTACCTCTGCTTTATGTTTTCAAAAGATTCCTGCTCCCCTTGATGATAAAGATCATAAACTGTCACCGGGAAAGCAGACTCAAACTATCTGCAACTCCTTCCAATAATACAAACTTAAAGAGCGCTTTCTGAGGGTCTTGTCTTTTCTTCTTTCTCCACCTCCCCCCTTGCTTTTTGCTATTGTCGCCTGGACGCTTTCACAGGAAAAAAGCAGGTCAGTGTGCTGTTGGCAGGCTTTCCTCCCCTGTCCCTTTATCTGATTCCCTTGGTGATGGCAACTTTTCTACTTCCCCTCTTCAGCAAAAGAAAGCGGGGACTTAAAGGGCTAATACTTCGGTGTATAACTCAGCCTCTACAGCTCTTCCCCTACCTGGCACAAATCTTGTTCAAGGTACACAGCTGACCTTAACATAAAAATAAATAAGTGAAAATAAATAAAAATTAAGCGCTACCTCTGTGCTCGGGACGAGTCAGGGGTGGAAGTGTTATGGCCACGTTGCTCCGAGGGATGGCAGTTTCATGTTCCGGGGCCCGACACTTCATATATCCCCACTGTCTTTTTACCCTCTGCTCCACCAGCCCTATGCACATGGATTTTTTAGTACCAGATGTTCCAAAATCTCAAACTAACAATATCAACCACAATCACGGATCTTTTGCATTTGTATCTGTATTGTAAATTACGGTTCTTTTTCTTCCTTCTTTTTCTCCTCCCTTCTTCCCTCCTTTCCTTCTCCCTTTCGAAACTACCAGAGACTAGGAGTCAGCCGCAGAAACGACTGCTGAAATTTTAATCCTTGTCTAGCAGTGCGTTCTTATTTACATTGTCAAGGACCAAACGCAGAATATGGATTACGACAATTTGTGATTTCATGCTTGTTTTCGGATTGAGATATCTGTTATACATTTCTATACATATATATTACTATAGACACGTATATTTTTATATACACACACAATATAGTCATTCCCCCTTTTTTTATTGTCTTTCTACTTATTATTTTGCATCAAGTCAGGTATTAAATCCAAATCAGAAATTTAACACTTAGAGGTATAAATTAAATAAAGAAATCACTAGTAGCTTCATTTGTTAGATATTTAATTTTAATTTATGTTTTCCAAGTCTGATTTCTGTTAAGGACAAGATCCTTAATCTAGGTCCTGGAACAATGATTTGATTTGATTTGATGTTATTTTTTCAAGATTTTATTTACTTATTTTAGAGAGAGAGAGAGAGGGGTTGAGAGAACAAGAGGGGAAGGGACAGAGGGAGAAGCAGACTCCCTGCAGAGCAGGGAGCCCAATGCAGGATTTGATCCCTGGACCCTGGGATCATAACCTGAGCCAAAAGCAGACGCTTAATTGACTGAGTCACCCAGGCACCCGAGGAACGATGATTTAATTACAGTTAAAATTTTAATGGATTTTACATCATTTTCTTCATTATAATACATTTATAACAAACATGTCCTAGGCAGTCACATGTATGTGTTTGGCATTATGCTGGGGTTTATAGTACATTCTTTCCTTTCCTTCAAATAGTTGCATTTTTTATGATTTAAAAAAAAAGATTTATTTATTGATTTGAGAGGGTGAGTGCACAAGTTGGGGGGTTGTGTAGAAGGGCAGAGGGAGAGGGAGAGAGAATCCTCAAGCAGATTGCCCACTGAGCACTGAGCCTGTCTCAGATCACAACATGAGCATAAATCAAGAGTCAGCCACTTAATTGACTGAGCCACCCAGGCACCCCACAAACCGTTTGCATTTGTGAAATAGAGTGAACAGTTGTGATTTTTGCCTACCCAAGGCCACAAAATCAGTTCCATCTTCTAACAATATTCCCCGGTTTTCCTTCAGACCTTGTAGACTTGTCAAGAAAGGCCTGCATAATCATTATTCCTTCAGCCTCAGTGTAAGAATTTGTTCTTTTCTCTATGAAGTGAACAAACAAACAATAATAAAACTATTAGAAGGTAAAGTTTTGGAACCATGGGTGGCCAGGTTTTCTCTCTGGACAGAACCAGGCTCAGAAAGAAACAAGACCTGAGGACCTAAGAGATTTTAAAAAGGTCATTACTGACAACCTATTCTGAGGTTCTAGATCGACATAAGCCTTCTAAATCAATAATCTTAAAATTTCCTTAACATGATCCGTTTTTCTTGCTTTGGCTAGTTCAGATTGGGTTTTTGTCATCTGATCACTAAGTAGGAAAATTAGACCACTACATACACTATTCTAAATCAGAATTTCTGCAAGTGTGGTGCATAGACCAGCGACATCTCCTGGGAACCTGTTAGAAATGTGAAATTTCAGTTCCTGCTGCAGATCTAACAGCACTATAAACTCCGGGAGAGGGGCATAGCAACTTGTGACATCACAAGACCTGCAGAGGATGCTAATGCCCTCAGGGGATGGTCTCAACAAATGTTCTAACTTGCTTGTGTCTAGAATGTACGGTGAGAACAGATTCTTCTCCATAGATGTTTCTGGTGTGATAAGTAAAGATCTAAAGTTGAAAGTTTGGGTAAGATCCACAGCAAATCAGGTCTGAGTAGCAGATGAAAGAGAGGAGAACCAGAACATGGCAGAAGAAGGGGAATGTGGCTAATACATCAACTTCTCCTGGACCTTTAAAACAGTAAGCTGGATAGTTCATTCACAAAGGTGCCTCTTAAAAACCAGAGCTTACCTTTATCTTGGGCTGGAAATGTTTTACTTGTCTCATAAGTCAGAGAAACTGCTGACGTTCAGAAAAGCAATGGTGAGCTAAGAAAGAGCCAGACTTGAGGAGATCTTGAAAGGTGAATAGAATCAATAGAAGTCAAGGGTTCAAATATTGGAAATGTAAAATATGTCAGTATGAGGCCATGGCATGGAAAGCCAAGAGTCTGTACTGAACCCATGAAAAATGGCTTAAAAAAATAAAAAAGTCTGTGTTTGGCAAGGTCTTTTGCCTTCTGCAAGCTGGTTTTTGCAGTCTGAAAGCACTTTCACCTTATTTGTGAACAACCACTTGAGTTACTGACTTCTGTTTCCATCTAGCCAGACAATCTCCTGGAACCACTGAGCTAATAATGACATGTGCAGAGATCTAAATGGTGGTCAGATCTGCCAAGAATCAGTATTTGTTTCAGGCTGCAACAATCTTTTCCACCCTAGAGAACAACTGCTCTATGTCCTGAGCACTCTGATATCTTCCCTGATCTCCAGCTTGTCTTCTTCTCTTAATACCCAATCAACATCTTCCTCAATAAGGTCACGGTAGAAATCAAAGCTCAAACAGATATTTAAAAACACAATGATGGAAGAGCCATAAATCTTCTTAGAATTTAAAAGTGCTTGGGGCATGAAAGAGAAATAAATGATAAGGACATTAGTATAATTCTAAATGAGATTATTAGCACATTTTTAAAAAGGTATAGAGACTCAGAGCATATAAATATTTTCAACTGAATGCTGTTTTGTTTTATTGTTTGTTTTTTAAGTGCCAATGCAAAGTAGTTAAGAACTTGGGTTTTCTGTTAAGAGTTGGCTGACCTGAGACCAATTTCATATTCTTACTTTCTGGTTATGTTACCTCTCTAAACATCAGTATCCTTATCTGTAAATCTATATAATGAGAGTAACTGCCAAAAACTTTAATGAGCCAATGAGTTAACACAAATGACCATTTTGTATCTGGCCCAACACTGATGAGAAATCAATATAGTAGTAGTAGTAGTAATAATAATAATAGTAATAATAATAGGGCGCCTGGGTGGCTCAGTGGGTTAAGCCTCTGCCTTCGGCTCAGGTCATGATCTCAGGGTCCTGGGATCGAGCCCCGCATCGAGCTCTCTGCTCAGCAGGGAGCCTGCTTCTCCCTCCCCCTCTGCCTGCCTCTTGGCCTACTTGTGATCTCTCTCTCTCTCTGTCAAATAAATAAATAAAATCTTTAAAAAAATAATAATAATAATACATGTAGTCCTATGTGCTGTTTTGCCCTTTAGACAAATTACACACAATAAAAACCAAGAGGAATCAAAATTACAAAAAAAGTATCTTTCCTTTTTTCATACAAATTACTGCATACTCAAAAATAGATACAAGAACAGGTTGAGAAAACTCTAAATAATCATCGAGAGCAGTTCTATACATTTTAGTGGCTGCTCAGGAAAGCAAAAGGACATTTTGTTAGTGTTAGGCAAAAATGAAATGTATGTTCTCTCTGTTGCCATAATAGCTGAGTAAGGCCCATTACTATCTTATGATTCCTGTATTCTTTTTGAAATTTAGACATGCTAATTGAACACCCACTGTGTGCAGTCCCTGCACAGGCTCAAAACTAAGCCAATGACTGTCACAATTGTCTCCAGTGAAACCTGCAATAAGATCATTTATCTGGTAAAAGAGATTAAGTATCAATTATTTTTCAGTATAAATTTTTCATTGCAGTGTCAAGTATTTCAAATGTGATTTCTGACTCCCCAAGCACCTTTTCAGGGCACTTGAATATCTTATAACATAGCTTTTTTGAACTTCTCTTTCCTTTGCTCTATTGTATAGTCATCAAAGGTGAGGCTTGTGTTTTTTATATTCCCCGAATCTAGCTCAAAGTCTTATGCACAGTAGGTGCTCAATAAATACTTATTGTATTCCATTGAAATCTTTATGTGGAAATTATAAGGAGATACATATTACATATTATTATCCTCAGTGCCTATGGACATGCTATGTTGCCTTTTTTTTTTTTTTTGAAACTGATTGCCCTACTAATAACCTATCCTTCTTTCTGTCATTGCACTGGAGTGTATCCACAGAAAAAAATCTTATTGACAATAAACTAGGGTTCATTAGAACTTATTTTAAGTCTTGCTTCTATCTGGGTAGTCACCATCAAGCTACTTTCCTATGCCACATTCTCTCCATCTATAAACTTAAAAGAATATCACTGACTCTTTTTAGAGGAAAAGGGCAGGGATTATATCTAAAAAAAACAAATGAAATACTATTTAAAGTAATTTTTTAAAAGAAAAAGTAGTGCAAAAAAAGGAAAAAAAAACAGTGGTATTTAATTCATGATATTATTATTTCACTTTTTAAAGGAAGAATCTAGTAATGAGCTATATTTTTACATCATACTTTTGAATGTATCTTGAGCAATGCAAAAGTATACACGGAGGTCATCTGGCCTAAAATATCTACTCGCTCAAAACATCAAGATTAACTAACTCCTTGCTTTAGCTCTGGGATACTTGCCATATTTAAGAGTCCTTCATAAAATTACAATTCCTGAACTAAAAACACTGACCCAGAAACAGTTAATCCCTAACATATTAGTAGGTTTGTGGTAATAGTCAACTGAGGCAAGAAATCATCTGAGTTTCAATAATAAAGGCAAAAGCAGACGAGAAAAATGATCCAAAAAAAAAAAAAAAAAGAAATGGACAATTGATATTGGGTTAGAAAATACCTAGGAATTATACCTGGGTAGATAACTAGAATAGGCCACCTTTTATGTCTTTTCCATCTCAAACAAACATGTCTTTTCCATCTCAAATAAGCTTTATTTATTTATTTATTTATTTATTTATTTATTTGAGAAAGAGACAGAGAGAGTGCATGAGTCAGGGGAGGAACAGAGAGAAAAGCAGGCTCCCACTGAGCAGGGACCCTGATATGTGGGCTCCATCCCTGGACCCTAAGTTCATGACCTGAGCAGAAGGGATATTCTTAACCCACTGAGCCACCCAAGCACCCCTCATACATTTTCCTTCTTTATTGCTGTACTTGCAAAATAAATTGTGTAAAAGATGTTTTTTTTAAGATTTTATTTATTCCTTGACAGAGAGAGAGAGAGATCACAAGTAGGCAGAGAGGCAGGCAGAGAGGAGGGGGAAGCAGGCTCCCCGCTGAGCAGAGAGTCGGATGCGGGACTCAATCCCAGGACCCTGAGATCATGACCTGAGCCGAAGGCAGCGGCTTAAGCCACTGAGCCACCCAGGTGCCCCTGTGTAAAAGATTTTTAACAGTAGAATTCTCATTATCACTATCATTATCACCAATGGGATGTAACAACTGAAGGTCTTTTTAAAAAATATTTACTTATTTATTTGACAGAGAGAGAGAAAGAGAGAGACCACAAGTAGTCAGAGAGGCAGGCAGAGGGGGAGGGGGAAGGAGGCTCCCTGCTTCGAGCCCAATGCAGGACTCGATCCCAGGACCCTGAGACCATAACCCGAGCCGAAGGCAGAGGCTTATCCCACTGAGCCACCCAGGTGCCCCACAACTGAGTGTCTTTTAATGCTACAATGTATCTTGCTATAGCATTATTTTTGCAAGAAACTCTTGAAAGTTAGAGTTTATTATCAACATTGTATTATTTATTTATTATTTATCATTAACATTTTATTACTAACATACAAAATGCTTGAGTATTCCCTGATCACTCATAGCCCTCCTCAGAGCAAATGCATATAAGAATAATTACATTGGATTGATTCTGGATAGAGCATTTAAGTGCAAAGGAACAGATATGCCATATGAACTGATATGCCATATGATCATTGGAAAAAGACACCTATATAGTGCTAGTAGCAGGACTCTTTTTATAAGAACTTTATATATATATATAGAGAGAGAGAGAGAGAGAGAGTTGCCAGATAAAATATAAGAAATAAATAAAATATCAAACTTTTTTTTATTTAACAAAGGAAATAGAAAACTCAGTTCAATTTAAATTTCAGATAAACAAAAAATAGTATTTTAGTAAACTATGCCTCATACTAAGTATGAGTATTACTTGTACAAAATAGTGTTGTTTATTGAAATTCCAGTTTAACTGGGTTTTGTTTTAGTCTATTTCTTTGCTAAACCTGGCAACTCTAATACTAAGTCATTTAATCTTTATACAACCTAACAAAGTAATATTATCATTCACATTTTCAAAAGATTTTATTTATTTATTTGAGAGACAGAAAGAGTGATCACAGCAGGGGGGCAAGTGTAGAGGGAGAAGCAGACTCCCAGCTGAGCAGGAAGCCTGATGCATGGCTCAATCCCAGGACCCTGGGATCATGACCTGAACCAAAGGCAGAGGCTTCACCAACTGAGCCACATAGGTGCCCGTATCATTCACATTTTTATAGATTCAATGAGACAGAGAGTTTGAGTGTCTATTCCAAAGCTAGAGTTTGCATGTGTCTAAGTCTTCCAAACCAAGCAGTTTGGTTCTGAAGCTGTTTTTAACTGCTATGCATACTGTCTCTTTAGAACAAAGAAATGCTGTTTTAAAGATGATAATAGTTAGATATTTCCAAAGGAAAAATTAGAATGACTTGAGCAAAACCATATTCAATCAATGTTTCTTTTTAGCAGCATATGAACACTTTCCTTTTAGTGGTGAGTTATGGTCCGGGCCCACTTAAAAGGAAAGAAAAATAATTAGGCAATGACATTTCTGTCCTCCAGGTCTCACAGTATAAAGGAAAAGCCCACAAATCCACTTAATCTACAAGGCAGTTTTCAAAGTCTTGATCCAACAAATGCTGATTACCAGCAAAGCACCACATAATATTAATTCCTTTATTGTGACAATAATACTAAAGGGCAGCTAATTTCAACTCGAATTCTCCAGAACTTCCTTATGCTTTTACCGCTTATCCAGCGGTGTCCTGCAGTATCTTTATGACAATCTACAAAGCCCTTTGTCACTCTGACAAGTTGTGAACTCCTCATTCCTGCTTTCATTATGTTTCATCCTGACATCCCAAGCCTTGCTTTTCACAGTCTGGTGGGGTTTGTGTCTCTTTTCTAAACTGTCTTTATTCTATCATTCCTTCTCTTGTCTTCTTCAGCCTTCCAATTTTTTCTTTTTTTACTACAACCCATTTTCTACCAATTCATTTCTCTTCTTCATTAACTTCTTTTATAATATTCAAGCATTGTTTTCCCTGTAATTCCCATGTTTGTCTGTTTTCTGTCCTGCTTCTAAACCCTACCTTGAAAAAAGAGAATTAAACTATTTTCCTATACCCACTTTTTCTACCCCATTATCTCTCTAGAGCAGTTGGAATCTGAGGTTTGTCAGAATTCGAGAAATCAAGTACTTATTAAAATATTACTCATACTGCCTTCTACTTGCTCTCCTACTTGATTATTCAAGTGTAATGTAGGCCTTATTACCAGTATAAACCTACTAGGAGTATATTTTTTCAAATGCCTGGGACAGTATCAGTGTTTGGTGAACAGTCATTGGAAGAATCAATCATCACCACATTTAAATCTTTGCCCATACTGTCCAGAGCTGTATTGCTTTTCCATAGTCACTGGTATCTACATTTCCTGACTTCCTTTTGAATACAAAAAAATAAACAAGAGTTAAGACTACACTTATTGTGGTGACCATTTTGTAATGTATATAAATGTTAAGTCACTAACATAACTAATTGTAATTGAAACTGACATATCATTGTATGTCAGGTATACTCCCAATTAAAAATTTTTTTAAAGTGTATTTGAACAAGTTAGAGAAATTTGAATTGTATTCCTGTGTGCATTTGTACAATTTCTAGAAGGTTTTAGAAATCAGAGTCTAGGAAAAATCTGTGAACTCAACTTTTGGGTCCTGCAATATCAAAACTGGTAGTTAACTGCAGATAGCATCACCTGAATAAATTTGAAATAACCACTCAATAATTGATTTTACCTGAGCATTGAGAAGACAACATGTATGGAAGAGTGTTTTGTTTCGTTTTGTTTTTACCCTTATTGTTTCTTTCCAGGCCAAGACTAATAATCCCTCCACTAACTATGAAGATGGATGTATTCTTTGTTTAAACACTACGGTGTTTACTTTCTATCAGTCTTCCAAGGAATATAATAAGATAGGTTTGTTATTTACTTTAGCTTTTGCTTGTAGTTTCTTCCATGTAAAGGCACAAATACAAGAACAAATTGTTTTTGGCCCTCGTCACATTAATATGAATACAGGCATTTTACACAAAAATCCTCTAGTTCCAATCACAATTGGGGGAAAGTAGTAACTCCCCATTATTTGTCATCGTTATGGATTTATTTATTTTTACTTAAAAAAACTACTATTTAGGGGTGCCTGGGTGGCTCAGTGGGTTAAAGCCTCTGCATTGGGCTCAGATCAGATCTTGGGGAACTTGGATCGAGCTCCGCATCAGGCTCTCTGCTCAACAGGGAGCCTGCTTCCCCCTCTCTCTGTCTGCCTCTCTGCCTACTTGTGATCTCTCTCTCTGTGTCAAATAAACAAATAAAATGTTAGAAAAAAAAACTACTATATTTAGAGAATATCAATGGAAACTTCACAGTAGCATAGAAAAAGAGTATATATATTTTAAAGATTTTATTCATTTACTTGACGGAGAGAAAGAGATCACAAGCAGGCAGAGAAGCAGGCAGAAAGAGAGGGGGAAGCAGGCTCCCTGCTGAGCAGAGACCCTGACACGGGGCTATCCCAGGACTGAGATCATGACCTGAGCTGAAGGCAGAGGCTTAATCCACTGAGACACCCAAGCATCCCGAAAAAGAGTATATTTTTAAATGTATAATTAATGTAGATATAAGAGAAACAAAGATTTTTAGGATGTCTACCTCTACCAATGGAAGAGTCATTGAATTTTGAAGGTTTTTGTATAAATACATGTACAAATGCATTTACATAAACAATATATTCAAATACTTCAATATATGATATGCAATTTGACTTGAATATATGTAACTTAGAAACTCTCTACTTGTGTATGTGAATTTGGAAACCTAATTTTCTTTACTACAAGTCTTTGTTGTCAGGAGTATATTAGAGTTGGGATAAAATTTAAGGCATCTGTACACTAGGAGTTAAATCAACTGAAATCAAGTTGCCATACATGAAGTAGTGGCTGAACTCCTGGGAGCCAGAAGACTGAGGGCTATAGTTGTTATCATAAAAACACAAGTATCAATAAGGCAAGGTTTTTAACAATTTTCTGAATTCAAGGACTATTTCCCTTCTATTCACAACTACATATAAATATCTACTATTTGCTATCAAATAATTTAAATGCATTTCATTTTTTAGTGTGCATAATTATTAGCTTCAGGTGTTTGTCTAAAGCACCAAGTGTTTAAGATCCTAACGGAGTAGAATCTCTTAAATACTACGATGAGGTACCTAAGTACAAGTGAGATATAGAGACTTAAAGAAACTTCCCAACTCTGTTTCTGTGATTAGTCTAATCAAGTATTTATACTTTCTAAATGAAGACAATGGTTCTTGGAAAGCTACTCTCCATTTTTAGTTAGCTAACATACATCTTTCCAGAACGTATTATGTATTTTATGTGAAAGACATGGTCTTGTGCTTGAGGCATTTGTTTTCTCATGGAGAAAGGAAAAAAAAAAATTAAAAAAGAACAACAGGGGCGCCTGGGTGGCTCAGTGGGTTAAGCCTCTGCCTTCAGTTCAGGTCATGATCTCAGGGTCCTGGGATCGAGTACTGCATTGGGCTCTCTGCTCAGCAGGGAGCCTGCTTCCCCCTCTCTCTCTGCCTGCCTCTCTGCCTACTTGTGATCTCTCTCTCCTTGTGAAATAAATAAATAAAGTCTTTTAAAAAAATCCTTGGAAAGGGACAACAGAAAGCAAGGGAGAAAAGAGTGAAAGAATCCACGCTAGAGATTTTGGGATACTGAAACTTACATGTTTTAGATTCTTAACTGTAACACGTACACATACTGCTCTTTAGGATTCACCTTGAACAACCCCTAAGACAAGATCTTTATTCCATCCTTCAGATATTCCTGGATAATAAAACTGACTTGGATTTAGGTATAGGAATCTGACTTTCACTATTTTTGACTTTTTCTGTAATTTTTCTATTTGCACTCCATTTACATTGCAAATGGATTCTGAAAAAACATATCACTATTCATCATATCAACCTTTATCATTATTCAGCAACATATACTGTTTGGAAAAAACTTCTCTACATAAAGGATCTTGGTAGTAAGAGATAAAATACTACTGTCATTTTTTTAACAGCTGGTGTTAGTGTGTAGCACTGAGAGCTTGCTGAATATAAACAAGAAAAATGATCTACTGTATAAACCACATACTGTTTATGTGGTTGTATATAGTGGTGACGACAAGCAGTAATTTCAAAGCTACTGCGTAAGATCTCAGGCAATTTACTGTGAAAAATAATGATATATTGCCTGAATACCATTTAAACCACTAGTGAATAAAAGGGAGTTATTGTGAAATTTTAAGGTGAAATCTCATAAGTATTGCCAGTCTAATAATAGCAATCTGATCATTTAGAATTATAATTACGTAAGAGGAAACCGAGGTCTTTGTAATAATAGTCCAGGAATATTGATTTTCTAGCAGAAAACATCAATATATAAGTGATATAATAATGGCTTAAGTATAGTTAATGTCTATGACTATTTTCTAAATAAGATTGATTGATTAATAGTTATAGAATTTATTGCAGAAAGGTGTCAGAACAGAAGAGAATTTTTCTTTCCATCTGCCAACTAATTGTATCTCTGACCCCTGGGTAATGATCACTTCAAATGCTTACTTGGAATAGGTAACAACAGGTAACAATTTGTTGTTGTTGTTAAACACAACAAATGGCTGTTGAATATCTCCATTTGCACTGTTCTCAGTGCTAAGGATATGGCCATGGGCAAGTCAATGTTTCTATAGTCATCAGATAATAAAGAAGCAAGAATATCAGATGGTATTAAGTGCCATAAAGAAATGAAGGAGAATAATTATATAGAAGAGTTTTACTTTTCTATATAGTTTTTACTTGACAGGCTGATCAGGAGATGATCCCTTTCAGGAAGTATCACTTGAATTGAGGCTCAATGAATGGGAGGTCACTGTGATACAAAGCATTCCAATCTAGAGAATAATAAAACCAAAGTGCACAACACAGGAATTAATATGGTATGTGTGGGAAAGAGAGAAAGCCTGCCAGAGCACAGGGAAGAAAGGGGAGAGGAACAAGAGAAAAACGTAGGAGAGGCAATGAGGACTGGAGGGCCATGTGAGGCCTCACAGCAATGTCAAGATGTTCACATACTGTTCTAGGTTCAGTGGGAAGCCGCTGGTGGGTTTTAAGCAAAGAAACACCATAATCTGATTTATGTCTAAAACGATGAATTTAGGTAAGCATTTCTACCAAGACATGTCAAAAAAAAAAAAAAATAAGAGACGTAGGGAGAGAAGTTTTTTATAGCTTTATTAGCTAGATGTAGTTATGGAATATGGCTGTATCCCGAGAGAGTTATCCCCAAAATAATTAGCACACAATGAGGAGGGAGTACAAAGACCCCTTTCTGAAGCTAGTCATTTCTGAGTGCAGAGAAAGGCACAACTATGTGTTTTATTATCACCTCGCTATTTCCCCACAAACCTGAAACCTGCATGTCTGTTTTCCAAGGTGTCCCTGACATATTGAGCTTTTCTCATATAACATATTAACATAACTTGGCCAATATCTCCTTTTCAAATTGTATTACTACAGACTAAATGCATTGATATGAATGTTTACAGCTTCATAAAATCGACTGTGTCATGTACAATGGAAGCTATGGTTGCCTGCATATTGTAATATTATTGCATTACAGGAAGGTAATTGATTTGCTTAAAATGTTGCAACAATAAACCATTTCTCAGAAAAGATTGCTGCTTAACCAAGAGCACACCAAAGTCAATATAGAAAGACAATTTAAAGAAATTAAATTTTGATCTGTTTTGCAAAGCAAGCTGGTCATGTTACATGAGGATGAATTAGACAATGTAAATGATTCAGCATGGTCAAATCACTATGAACCATTTCTGTTCTGACATACCCAGGTTTGTAATTAAAATCAAATCTAAAGAGAATAAAAACTATTCAGTATAGAGATGTCAAAATCTTTTGTGGAACCATAGCACAAGTGCATGAGGTAGAGACATGATAGCTCTTACACTGACATTCAGCTATACTTAATTATCTTTCTTCTGTTGGAAACTGGAATTATAACTGCTGTTCCCTGACTAGAGTGTAACAATCTAGAAAGTCATTGTTTGTGCTACAGATTTTATCCACAGTCATTCACCCATAGAGTATATTGACTGATTGGAAAAATAATTGCTTATTGGACTAGGTTGGGAAGAATAAGTTCATAGTGCTTAAAATAACTGTATTATTGCCTTTGTGATCATGTAAGTATCTCTACTAGTTGTATCATTGCTACATGCATATCCATTGGTCTAAAGTGATGATCATATCAATATCATTGGTTTCCCATTGAAATAAGAGCATCTATTCAGAAATCAGATAGAACTTGAACATTTCAAGAGCAGCTGTGATTGGCACTAATTTCCCCCATGTGTAGTTTGGACTCTTCTCTAATAGTTCATTGTGAACTTAATAAACTGCACTATTCTTCAGCTCAATTAAGCCACCCCACTCATCAATGATATATGCCTAACCAAACATTTTCTAATCTAGAAAATAACTAGAATGAGCTATATGATTTGAAAAATACGTTTTCATTACCATGTCCAAGCGAGAAGATAGAAGAGTCATGTTAACGACTCACTGCAATTCATTTGCCCTTTTTTCCCCCTAGCATGAACAGTATTGGTCTTTTAAGTCATATCAGAGCATAGATAAAGCAGTATTATCTTCTGACACAAAGGATGAGTATTCATATGCAAAGATGAATATATTTCTTTACTCCCAATAGGGCACTGAATCATGCTTTCGTATTAATGGATTTTCTCTAGAACAACATGCTACCTAGAAGGGGCCCCTCATATCTAATGGCATAAATTTTCAGAATAGCTGTTTAGGATGAGAAGAGAAGGTAAAGGCCTACAGTCAAAACAACATTGTAAAGGTGTGGCATATACAAAAATCAGACACATGAACTTCACCTTATTAGATGAGTGTCTGAGTCAATTGAGCTTCCTCCCCTCAGACAAATGCAAAGACTTGACTCATCCATAGTCCTATGTCTAAGATGGCAAAGGTATACTAAGAAATAAAACAAGACTCCAAAGTTTGATAATCATCAGCTAGCTTTTTTAATTTAAAACAAAACCTGTGAAAATTTCAATATTGGGATGATTTTCTTGGAAAAATGTTGATTAATACTTTCATAATTCATTACTGTATCAAAGATAGAACACATTCTTATAGAGAGAAGGAAAGCAAACAACCTTCTTTATGTTTTTCCTCCTTATAACTATACGTAATAATATTCCAACCATCTTTTCATGAAAACTAGAAGCTGAAAGGAAGCAATCTCTGTTTCAGCACACAGGTGCATTTATGTAAATATACATTTGTACATTTATTTGATAAGCCAATTATGGGTAAACGCTATTTACAAGTTTAATAAACAGAATGAAGTCAGCCCTGAAAAATTTTTTTTCGTCTCACCTGAAATCCAAATTTTAAATCACCACATATCAGAAATCTCCTTCTGAAATGAGGTTACCATTAACTCCTATTATCACAAGTGGCTACTGCTACATGACTGTGTTAACCACTTGAAATCTCTTCTCTTCAGGATGAGGTCCATATGGGCCATCATCCTATTTCTCTTTGTTGTAAGAGTTCAGAGTTTGAGGATTTGGGTGTCCAACTGCTTGCCTGCTTCTATCATCAATTTTACTCCATAATTGTGAAAGACACCCTGATTTTCACTTACCATTTGCCAAGAAAATAAATATGTTTTCTACCCAGGTTTATGCTGGAAGGGCATCAAATGCATGCACTTTTTTTCTTCCTTTTAAATTTCTCAATTTGCACATTATATCTGAAGGTGATAGGATCAAGCAATATATCATCAAAAGTGGTTAGTAATTCTCTTATGTGTGTGTGCACACTCACTCTCACTCTCTCTCTTGCATGCATGTGTTCTCTCTCTCACAGAAATTTATCACAACTTCATTAAATCCTAAACACAGACATGTGTTTCCAACTGCTTTCTGAATCAGAAGATTAAAAGAGAATTATAGTGTAATCTTTCAAAGAACAGATGCCATATATATATACATACAAATACATGCATAAATACATGTACATATATATTTATATATCTATATACACCCCCCCCACACACATATACATAAATGAGATGAATGATGAAGTTGTCAGTGAGAGTTCAAATGAGGACTGAACACAAACCAGAAACTATGAAATGGACAATAAAATTGTGCTGATTGATGAGGAGCATTAACTACATTCAAAGTTATTTTAATGGTTATGTAAATCACTTGGAGGTTTCCATTTCTATTGGAAAATTGATATCAGCCCCTTGCACATTCAAATATCAAACATTACAAAGGCTTTTGATAGTGCATTTCTACTCTTTTAAAGATTGGGAAGTAAATAACCCAATGAAAGAAGTATTTGGTGGTTCTTCAGGAGTACCTAACCTTACTTATTACGAGCAAATTAATTCCAAACTCCTTAGGCAATACAAATCATTGCTCCTGAGGTCTAAATTTTCCACTGTCTCCCCAACTCAACACACACAGAACAGATTTGTGTAATTTACACAGATTTGTGTAAATATAAAAGTTCTGGTCAAGGTCTCATTTGTACTTGCTGCCTACTTTGTACCAGAAATATATACTCTGAGATAGGGAGCTTTTTACTGGTGGCTGGCAGGTGCCCAGAGGCTGCAACTAAAAACAGAAGAGGAAATGCTGCACTGCATTTTAATTCCCTTCAGATTTCAAATAGGGCATTTTCTTTTTGTTCCTAAACCCAGCACCCTTCAGGACATGGGGCTGAAAAAGAAAATCTATGACCTCCTCACAGAGAGACTATACTTTCCTTTTTTTTTTTTTTTCCACTCCCTTTTTGTCTCCCAGTGGTTGGGTATATCTTTTTGAACACCAACACTTTCCTTTTAGTTTCTAAAATTGGTTTCTGGCGTTATGACTTCCCTTTTCAAGACCTGGGTTGTTTCTAACTTTTATACAGCCATCAATTTGGCCTGGGCTTTTCTAGCACGGTTCTTGGCTTCCCAATCATTTTTGCTAGTTCATCTTCTAATAATTATCTGACTGCTCTATTTTCTTGGGCATCCTACCGCTTAGTGTCTGCTGGTAACACTTTAAATATGCAGACTTGACCGAGCAGACCTCTCTGTGACCTGCAGTCCTTCCTCAACTAGGTCCGTGTTTTCTAATAAACATCTCTGGAAGCAATCCATTTTCACAGTAGTTGTTGACTACTTCCCTTTCAACTCTTTATGCACATAAAATCTAGCAAAACTCACTCTCTATAAACTCTGCAGTACGCTATTGTTTTGTGGCTAAAATAAAAGCTTCCAAAGAGGAAAATCATGGGGTGATACCTAGACTATTACTGTTTTATAAGTATCTTAGCACTCAGGGAGATAAGATTCCAGATTTTCCTTTGAGGTTTTCTATCCAAGAGAACTGCCACTTCTAGGCTTTCTGAAATTGAAATGGTAGTAAAGAAGACTTAAGTACAGTGCACTAAGATGTAGCATTAAGGCTTTTTCAATGCTTTAGTGAGAAAGGAAGCAGGTTAATTGATACCAACATGAAGGAAGAATCTATCCTGTAAAATAAGCTGTTCTCCAGAAAAAAGTCCGATACTTTTACACACACAGAAAAACCAACTTATATGCTTTATAGCAGCAATTTAATGAACTACCATCTTGTAACTCTTAACGATACCCCAGTAGCCTAAAAGGTTAATAAACCAATGGTGTCTATTTCATCACTTCAAAACCCACTTGGAAGAATTTTAAGAAACCCGCTTTAAAGAAAAAGGAAACCTGGACAGAACAATAACCAGAAAGGAAATTGAATAAGTAATGAAATATTTACCAACAAACAAAAGTCCAGGGCCAGGTGGCTTCCTAGGAGAATTCTACCAAGCATTTAAAGAATTAATATCTATTCTTCTCAAACTATTCCAAATAAATAAATAAGTAAATAGAAAAGAAATGGAAGGAAAACTTCCAGATTCACTCTATGAGGTCAGCATTACCCTGATACTAAAACCAGTCAAAGACAACACTAAAGAAGCAAACTACAAGCCAATATCACTAAAGAACATGGATGCAAAAATTCTCAATAAAATGCTACCAAACCAAATCCAACAATACATTAAAAGAATCATCCACCATGATCAAGTGTGACTTATTCCTGGGTTGCATGGGTGGTTCAATATTTGCAAATCAATTATATATATCACATTGTGTGATGTGTTATAATGTCATATATGTATATATATATACATACATACATATATATATATGAATATTACTCAGCTGTATAAAAAAGAGTAAAATCTTGCCATTTGCAACTACATGGATAGAGCCAAAGTATACTATGCTAAACAAAATAAGTCAGTCAGATAAAGACAAATACCATATGATTTTTCTCATATGTGGAATTTAAGCAACAAAGAAAAATGAGCACAGGGGAAAAAAAGAGAGAGGCAAAACAAGAAATAGACTCAACTATAGAGAACAAACTGATGGTTATCAGAGAGAGTGGTTTAAATAGGTGACAAGGATTAAGGAGGGCACTTGTTGTGAGGAGCACTGGGTGTATCATTAAATTGTACACCTGCAACTACTATTACACTAACTGGAACTTAAATAAAAACTTAAAAAAAAAAGGCGAGAAAGAAGCTTATGGGGAGAAAAACCCTTTAGATGTGAAACCTTTTGAGGAGTTCTTAAAAAGCACTTCTCTATCATCATTATCAACATCAACAATTGCATAGCTTAAATATACAGCTATTACTCATAGAAAATCTATTCACTAGACTAATCAAGTTATAATCTCACAGTAACACATATATAAATAGAACTCTCATTATAAATGCAAGATTGTTTAAAATTCAGTGTAATAATACTTCCTTATAAAAAAGTAAATGTTGCAGATTGAATATACCAACCTACATTTGACCTAAAAGCACAACATTTCAAAACATTTGTGAAACCATTATTCCATGATATGGGAGTAATATTTCATGAACAACTAGTTTAATTACTTAAGTCATTGAAAACTTATAATCATTCATTGTCCTAACAGGAATATTGACCCATACTTCCCCACAGTTTGATCTAGTGGCTAAAGTTTTAAGATACATGAAATAACACTAAATTAAGTTAAAATTCCAGAAAGCATCAATGATAATTTTAATGAACAAATCTGAGAAAAAAATTTTAAAATTTATGTACTTCAACCTTATTAGTGACTACCAAACTTTTCTGAAATGAATCCACCAAATTTTCCTGTTGTTGGGAGCTTCAGCTTCTGGTTATTTAATGGGCCTTGCTTCCTTCTAAAGAACATCACAAGCTTCCATAAAGGAATTACAAAAAAAATTTTGTGAATGCTTTACCAAAACTAATACTGAATCAATAATTATGGAAGAAGTAAAGACATAGTGAAGATAAACAGCCATACAGCAGATTTAAAGACAATGGAAATTGCCAATAAAACATTGCTTGCTAGAAGTCCATGGGAGGGACAAGTTTCACATGCTGATTAGAAGCTCCTCTAGAAGCTGAGAAGTTTATTTTGGGAAGCACATTGAACACTTGCAGACTTATTTGATCAACACTATAACAAAATTAATTGCAATTTAAGAGATAAGTTGAAGGAAACATGACAGTATTTTTTTTTCCCATGCCATTGAAGAGGGAAGAATGTGAGTAAATTATGAGCCTGACATTTAATTAGAATCAATGAAAATACATGACCAAAGTATCTGTGCCAGACACCAGGAAATTAAACTGTCAAGAGGACACACATTTTGAAATAGGAAATCTTGTCACCAATTCTCCTCATATCCATGGTTCTGCTATAATTTATACAGGCATATCTCAGAGATAATGTGGGTTCAGTTCCAGACCACCACAATAAAGCAAATATTGCAATAAATTCAAATGAAATTTTTGGTTTCCCAGTGCACATAAAAGTGAGGTCTGTATTGCACTGTAGTCTATTAAGTGGGCAATATCATTATGTCCAAAAACACAATGCACAGAGCTTAATTTAAAAACTTATTGTTAAAAAATATGAACCATCATCTGAACTTATTAATGAGTCATGACATTTTAGTTGGTGGAGAGTCTTGACTCATTGGCTGCTGACTAATAGGGGAATGGTTGCTAAATTTTGGGGTGGCTGTGGCCATTTCTTAAAATAAAACAACAATGAAGTTTGCTGCATTAATTGAGTCTTTCTTTCACCATTTCTCTGTAGAATGTGATGTTGTTTGACAGCATTTTATTCACAGTAGAACTTCTCTCAAAATTGGATTCAATCCTCTCAAACTCTCCTGGTGCTTTGTCAATTAAGTTTATGTAATATTCTAAATTATTGGCTATCATTTCAGCAGTCTTCACAGCGTCTTTATCAGGAGTAGTTTCCATCCCCCAAACCACTTTCTTTGCTCATCCATAAGAAGCAAATCTTTATCCATATAAACTATTATGAGATCACACAAATTCAGTAACATCTTGAGACTCCATTCTTCTTCTTCTTTTTTTTTTTTTTTTAAGAATTTATTTACTTATTTGACAGAGAGATCACAAGCAGGCAGAGAGGCAAGAAGGGGGTTCGCGGGGGGGGGGGGGGAAGCGGACTCCCTGCTGAGCAGAGAGCCCAATGCCAGGCTCGATCCCAGGACCCTGAGACCATGACCTGAGCTGAAGGCAGAGGCTTAACCCACTGAACCACCAGGTGCCCTCTTCAGATTCCAGTTCTAATTTTAGTTCTCTTGTTATTTCCACTACATTCACAGTTTCTTCCTCGACTGAAGTTGGAATGCCTCAAAGTCATCCAGGAGGACTGGAATCAACTTTTTCCAAACTCCTGTAATTGCTGATATTTTGAGCTCTTCCCATGAATCACGAATATTCTGAATGGCATCTAGAATGGTGAAGAGTTTCAATAGACTTTTCTCAGATCCATAAGAGAATTAGTATCTATGGCAGTTATAGCCCTACAAAATGTATTTCTTAAATAATAAGACCTCAAAGTCAAATTCCTCCTTGATCCATGGGCTCCAGAATAGATGGTTCATTAGTAGTCATGAAAACAACCTTAATCTCAGTGTACATCTCTGTTAGAGGTCTTGGGTGGTCAGGTGCATTGTTGATGAGTAGTGATATTTTGAAAGGAAATGTCCCCCTCCCCAAACAGTAGGTGTCTCAACAGTGGGCTTAAAATATCCAGTAAACCATACTGTAAACAAATGCACTACCCAGGCTTTGTTGTTGCATTTATAGAGCACATGCAGAGTAGATTTAGTATAATTCTGAAGGGCTTTAGGATTTTGAGCACTAGCTTTAACTCAAAGTCACCAATTGCATTAACTCCTGACTACAGAGTCAGCCTGTCCTTTCTTTGAAGCCAAGCAGACTTCTATCTAGTGACGAAAGTACTAGATGGCATTTTCCAGTACAAGTCCATTTTGTCTACATTGAAAATCTGTTGTTTAGTGTCACCACCTCCATCAATGATCTTAACTAGATCTTCTGGATAACTCACTTTGACTTCAACATAATGTATTGCTGCTTCACATTGTACTTTCACGTTATGAAGATATCGTCTTCCTTTAAACCTCATGAACCAACCTCTACTAGCTTCAAACTTTTCTTCTGCAGCTTCCTCACCTCCCTCAGCTTTTGAAGAATTGAAGCAAGTTATGGTCTTGCTCTGGCTTAAGGGAATGTGTGTCTGGTTTGATTTTCTATCCAGACTGCTAAAAGGTTATCTGAATAATAAGCTTGTTTCACTTTCTTATAATCCGTGTCTTAACTGAGTAGCACTTTTCATTTCCTTCAAGAACATTTTCTGGGGTGCCTGGGTGGCTCAATGGGTTAAAGCCTCTGCCTTCAGCTCAGGTCATGATCTCAGGGTCCTGGGATTGAGCCCTGCGTCTGGCCCTCTGCTCAGCAGGGAGCCTGCTTCCCTTCCTCTCTCTCTGCCTGCCTCTCTGCCTACTTGTGATCTCTGTCTGTCAAATGAGTAAATAAAAATCTTAAAAAAAAATAAATAAAAGACCATTTCCTTTTCATCCACAACATGGCTAATTGACACAGCCTAGCTTTCAGCTTTTGGCCTTCCGTGTGCCTTCCTCCTCACTAAGCTTAATCATTTTTAGCCTTGATTAAAGTGAGAGATGTGTGACTCTTCCTTCCACTTGAACACTTAGAGGCCATTATAGGATTATTAAGTAGCCTAATTTCAATATTGTTGTGAATCAGGGAATTGGCAGGGAAAGAGAAGTGCTAATGGCTGGTCTATGGAGTTGACACAAACACACAGCATTGATTAAGTGAGTCGTCTTATGTAAGTGGGTTCATGGTGCCCCCAATTAATTACAATAGTACCATCAAAGGTCATGTATCACAGATTACCATAACAAATATAATAATGAAAAGGTTTGGGGCACCTGGGTAGCTGAGTGGGTTAAGCCTCTGCCTTCGGCTCAGGTCATGATCTCAGGGTCCTGGGATGGAGCCCCACATGGGACTCTCTGCTTGGCAGGGAGCCTGATTCCCCCTCTCTCTCTCTGCCTCTCTGCCTTCTTGTAATCTCTCTCTCTCTGTCAAGTAAATAAATAACATCTTTAAGAAAAACAAAAAAACAGGTTTGAAATATTGAGAAAATTTGACAGAGACACAAAATAACCAACTGTTGTTGGAAAAATGGTGCCAGTAGACTTGTTTACTATAGGGTTGCCACAAACCTTCATTTTGGGGAAAAAGAATAAAAACTCCACTTTTCCACTTTGGAGCAGGAAATGACTGCTCCAAAAGTAAGAATCACAAACTGTTAGGTAAGAGTATATTCAGTCTTATTTGAAATATTGCTTTATCACTGAGTTACAAAAAATTAACTTCTCTGAGTATACTAAGGATTCACTTGGATGTAATCTGATATACCAATATGCTAGAAGTACATGTGAGTGGAATTTAATGAATGAAAATATGTGAATTGAGAGGCTACATATTAAAATTCTGTTTATCTTGCTCAATGGTTATAGGGATTTTAGATAAATAAAACATAGCAAGATGTAGCATCATTATTTATTTGTAGCTATGAGTGTAATTGCTATTTTAATATTCAACAACATAAGAAAAGAAAATGGAAGAGGTAACTAGATTTCACTGGTTTTTGATCATCTTGATGAGGACAGATATGAACCAGGATTTTAAAAAGGAAAATGAGACTGTTTAATCATTGTTTTATAATACAGAGAACATTAGTAAAAGAAAATTAATTTGAATTTCAATTCTACATAAAATTGAGTAACTTCAGGTACATCATTTGATCTATTTGAATCTTAATTATAAAATATAAATATTTATTGTCATACTAATGTTTCTCACAGGCTTTCAGTGAATTTAAAATATGGTAGTATAGTCACAAGTATTTTGAGAATCATCACATTATGTTAATGTATGATGGTATTACTGCCACTGTGATAAAGAATTAAAGTGAGAGAGAATAAAAGGTTTTCTCTCACAATGTGGAAGTGTTCTTGAACCTCATCTGCCTAGACTGGGGACAGTGTTTGTGTAGACATAAGTCTGACTTCACTCAACAGACATACTTTTCAGGCTGCATAATAATCCCTTTGTGGAATTCCATCCTTAACACTGTGGCTCATCAACACTAGGCATCCACTCCCCACTGCAAAACCCTCTCAAGTAAAAGATTGTTCAGAAAATTGTGTCCCATGTCCTGAAATCAGAGTATATCAGAGAACTCAGTATTCTCTTTTCTTTTTTGGTCATTCATTAAATTTCCATGGGTTATGATGATTTGTAAGTTTATTTTTATGTTTACTAGACACACGTATCTGAGTATATGAGTTCCTATACATAGGATGAAGAGATATTCTCGTGTGCCTCTGCAAAGAATCCATACAACCACCAACCACCTTTTCTTGCTGTTCTGAGCTTGATTTCTGAAGGCTCAAGTATCTCGGAGAATCCCAAAGATGTTCAGTGTCAAACAGCAGAAAAGGGGAAAATACAGGCTGTAATAATTTGATATATCCATTTGTCTTCAATTATTATTGTTATGTGAGCTTTAGTTCAAAATTCCCTCCCTAGCTTCTATTGTAAATGACAAGAATTTGGTAAAGTGCAAAGCTTTAATAGCTTTTTCCTGGAATCACCACTCAGAAGCGTTTTAGGTTTTTTTATTACACAAATCATCACTCATTACTTTAGCAACCTATTACAATTGAGTTATGGTCCTCAGATCATTTAGACTTTAGAAATATGTATTATTTCACTAAGTACAGGTGGGCAAGTGATGAATCCATATCTACTCACAATGTCTTTCCTCCATTAGTCTCATGGATTAGAAAAAAAGACATACTGGAAGGAAATTTTCCAGGAAGAAGTTGTTTTGGAAATAAGACTATGGTATGAACATATGGCTATGTTCAATAAGCCACATGTTCCTAGCATTCAGAGTTACAGTATAAAAATAATGCCTTTAGAGGAGCTATAAGCCTGATTGAATTATTATCAAAACAGTAAAAATTATCAACATTATGTGATGCCAATATTCCTGAGTTGAGCCACAAACTGTTTGGTGCACAGAGATAGTGGTGACTCAGAATGTTCTCATAGATTTAGGTCAGGAGATAGTCCCACAGCAGAACTGGATGTGTTCCCATTATTTAGAGAAAGAGGCAACATAGATACTACAATCCGCTTTCCCTCTGGTCATTTGAGAACAGGCATATTTCCAAGCAACTGATGACATGAATTACACAGTGTGCATGATCCACCTTTACTTTTACTAGTTCTGGTTTTTTCAATCAAATCATATTAGTAATTTCTTTTTTCCCATCTTCTAATTCTCTAGTTATTTCTTATTTCCCTTCCAACCAAAGGCTATAAATAATTTTGTGCTTCTATTTTCTACTCGTTGGGTGTTTTTATTTTATCAATCAAAACCTATAAAGAAAATTTTCTATTTCCATATTCATGTGTAGCTCCTAATTAAGATGATAGTTACAGAATTAGAACAGGGGATTGCAACAGGAGGATCACGAATATTTCAGCCTACCATATATTATCTAATGCAACTATTCACCCCCTGCTGTAATAGCATGAAAGTAATCATAGACATTATGGAAATAAATAAGCATATCCCTGAATCAGTAAAACATTATTTCTAAATAATGAAGCTTGAATTTAATAAAATTTCATGTCACATGATCTTTTGAATTTTTTTTTCAGGCATTCAAAAATATAAAAACTATGGGTCATGGAACACCCCTGGGTGGCTCACTCAGTTAAGCGTCATACTCTTGATTTCTGTTGGAGTGGTGATCTCAGGGTCAAGGGATCCAGCCCCGCAACCGGCTCCAAGTCTGCCGCCCCCACCTCTTACCCTGGTTGTGCACTCTCTACCTCTTTCTAAAATAAATCAATTCATCTTAAATATCTATATACACTATGGGTCTTAACAAAAGTAAGCCACAGGCCAGATGTGGGCAGCAGACAACAGTCTGCTAAGTCCAAGGTTAGGTAAACACAAAATTACAGAAATTAAATGGGTCCTCCAGACAGAAAAGTATGTTATTATATTAAAAGCGTCCCAGAAAAAAAAAGTTACAGATAGCCTCTAACCTAAGCTATACTGCTCAAGTAATATTTAAATCTTGTTTTTTGTTTAATGGATTGTCAACAATTTAGCACATGTATTGTTTCATTTAATCCTCTCCTTCTATAGATGGAGAAATGGAGACACAAAAACATTAAGCAACTAATATCTACAATAAACCTAGGAGGGGAAAGAAACCAAAATCCTGTGGAAGTTTGACACATGTTGGGGATTATGCAGGTCATTTTTGTATAAGAATCACAAAAATAGCATATCTTCATATTGACTGAAAGATACAAAATTGGTCTTTTTCAAATATTATCATTATTATTAGATATATTTATAACTGTATTGGTGTACAACCTTCTAATGTAGGTTCTCTTAAAGAAAAATTTCAATATGACTTTTGGGTAGCTTTATGTTTTGAATTTTCAGAGTGTGACTTCAATGACAATTGAATTAGTAAAAGAAAAATGTTTAGTCACCTACACTAATAACTGGAGCCCCATAGAAAGCCAAAGACAGTTTCATTATTGAAGTGTTCTTCATTCTTTTTTGAGGGCAACTCTGTTGTAAAGCAGCACTTCACTTCTAATTTAATTCATCAGCAATTTGAAATTTCTAACTTGTATACCAAAGGATTTAATGTCTTTAAGATTTGAGACAAAACATTATTAAATAACTATAATGTTATTATGATGAACTTGTGCTATTGTGAGATCATTAAAATATAGTTATTACCTGGACTTCTTGTACTTTTTCAAGATTTCCTATGCTAAAAATCACCTGTGCTCATAGATTGTAAGTTACCAGTATCATTCTTCTGAAAGTAATATGAAAATGATTTGTCAGAGATGGTAAATCATTCTCTGTATTTTTAGTTCTCAAATAGAGAAATATTGAAAATCATTATTGTTGTTGGTATAAAATAAAAATCTCTGCAGGACATCTTGTGAAGCTATTCAAAAATATAACATTAAAAATATAGTCAAGAGATCACTTTTAATTTCCAAAAGGCAATCATTCAAACAAAACTCTTCCCTCAACATAAGGAGCTTTTTGACTATAAAATGTAATACACAAGTTTTCCTAGTCTTTAAATACGAAAAGGAAGTGGGTGGGTTAAAGAAAAAAAGTATTACAATCCAGATAATATCTATTTCTTTTACAAAATTACTATTAGGTCCTTGATATTTTGTTGTATTTAGATAAAAGCATAATTGAGAAAGTAGATCTTACAATCTAGGCACTCATCTTCTATTGAGACTTGAGATGGATATGCAAACAGATTTATGTTTCAATTTTAGCATGCCTTGAAAGAAGACAGATGACTAATTCTGCTTGTGGCCTTTAGGTAAAATGACATTTGAGCTATGTCCTAAGGTCAGGAATTTAGAAAGATCTGTTTAACCTAAAATCTTCATGTTTATAGTAGCTATCACCATATCCTATGTCCAGCAGATTCTTAAGATGTTTGTTGTTGGTGAAAATAACCATGTCAAATTTCATCTCATTTGTCCCCTTTTGTTATAAACATTCACACATTCAGACTGAGCTCAGTCCTGATAGTTCAATTTTAATTCTCAGTCTTGGATATTCAATAATACACATGTGGCTAGTGTTAGAATTCAAACAAGATCTACTTGTTCTTCCTTGTAATCTATAATGTTGAGTTATCTTGGAGTATATTGTGGCTAAAATAAATGTATACTCTATTACTTAAAAAATAGAAGAAAAGTATATATATATATATATGATATATGATATATGACTTGGAAATAGTCAAAGGTAATGGTCCAAGGCATTTTATATAAAATAAATATAATAATAATACTCATAATTTAAAACTGTTCTCAAGGTTAAATGCAATAATTAAATTAAAATTTTGGTGGACTTTAACACATTATAGGCACTCTGAGGTTTTTAGTGTCAACTTTTTCATCCACTTATAATTTCATATTTAGAAGGAATGTTAAGGACATCTATTCAAACAATTATTCATTTTTAACATGAGATTTTGTGGTTAAAAATATCTTGCTTTCCTTATCTTCATACAATCTTTAAGCAAATGAGTACCATAACTTTCTGAAATACTGTATTTATCTTTACAGTAATAGCTTTTTACCATACCTCTGATATAGGAAGTTGATATGCTTCTTTTTTTTTTTAAACTGACCTTTTTCCTAAATAAGAAGACATTATAAAAAATTAGACCCTCCCTGGACTGCACTATAATCTGAAATATAATATTGTTAATCATACAAAGGTCTAGCATTAAAATAGAATTAGAAGTGAATTTGAAGGAGGTAGAACATCTTCAACCTCTATTCTCTTTTTTTTGCATTTCAAAGCGGAAGGGTGTGGAATGACCTCCCCCGCCTCCTTACTTCTAATAGACTTAAAATAGCTCTGTTAAACCAGCCTCCTTTCTCATGCCTATTTGCAGCCCTGCTGAAAACAAGGACTTACATGGAAAAGGTCAAAAAATCCCAGATTACCTAGATTTTATTCAGGTAAAAAAGAATGAGGTAGTTCTTTATATATTGATAAGACATATTTCTAAGCTATTTCATTAAATAAAAAAAAACAAGTTTATAGATAGGTGTGTCATTTGTTAAAAATAAACATATTTATTACACATATATACATTAACTATCTCTGTAAGGAACTGTAAGAAATTGGCAAGACTGGTTACATCCTGGGGAGGAATCTGGGTATTCTGGGAGAACCTGCACAGGTGTGACAATGGAAGGGTCAAGGAGGCGTGTGTTATTGATGGCTTTGAAGAGACAGGAAAGAGACCACAGTGAAGGAATGTGGGCAGTTTCAGAAAACTGGAAAAAGCAAGAAAACAAATTCTCTCTTTGGTCTCCTAGAAAGGAACAGTTCCCTGCTGACACATTGATTTTAGCCTAATAAGACCTGTGTTGAACTTCTGACTTAGGGAACAGTAAAATAATATGTACGTGTTGTTTACTCCACTAAAGTTTTGGTAATTTGTAACCGCAGCAAGAGAAAACAGATATAGCCAGACATCTCCGTGATGCTTCCCTTCACCTCTTCAGAGACCCACCAGCCCAGGCTTCAAATACTGGTCAGTTCTACTCTGTGCTGACCCTGACACCATCAAGTCAGAATTTGATAAACTTCTGACTAATTACAATTACATTTTTAAAGATTCATTTATTTATTTGAGAGAGAGTCCGAGTGAGATGAGGAGAGTGAGAATCTGAAGCAGATGCCACGCTGAGCCCAGAACTATATATGACATGGGGGCTTGAACTCACAGCCCTGAGATCATGACCCTGAGATCATGACCCAGGGTGAAACCAAGAGTCAACACTCAACCGACCTTCCTGCCCAGGAGCCCCATTATTATCATTACACATATGACACTACCATCAAGTTTGTGGTCACCTTTAGCTGATCTCACTCCTGATGTAATCACTTATTAAATTAACCCTCATCTCAACAGCCCTCTGCTATAGGAGCCGTTATAAGCACCATTTCCTAGGGGAGGAAACTCATGCTCAGATAGATTGAATCATTTGTTTATCGTCACAAAGACAGTAAGTGGGGGAAATGGCATTTAAACTCAAGCTGTCATACTCCTGGTCCTAACAGTGTCTCTCCTCAGAAGTATTCTGTCTCTTTTGTACCTGCTCTGGCTGAATATGGATCATCTCTTCTCTTGTCTCTTATTATTTTATCATTCTATCAATGTTTCCTCTTCTAAGAACTTTTTGTCTGTTACTCTCATTCAGTGTCTTCAAACCAAATTAATTCAGTTACCCTAAATATATAATGAGCACCTACTATGTGTGAGGGATTATGTATCACTTGCTAGACATAGAACCATGATAAATGCATAAAGAGAGAAGATCCCTTTTCCTAAGCATAGCATCAGTCTCTTGAAAATTAGCACTGAGTGGGGTGTCTGGGTGGCTCAGTGGGTTAAAGTCTCTGCCTTCGGCTCAGGTCATGATCCCAGCGTCCTGGGATGGAGCCCCACATCGGGCTCTGCTCAGCAGGGATCCTGCTTCCTGGCTCTCTCTCTGCCTACTTGTGATCTCTGTCTGTCTAATAAATAAGTAAAATCTTTAAAAAAAGAGAAAAAGAAAGAAAAGAAAATTAGCACTGAGGTCAGAAGCACCACATTTAATAGCCTCTTCCCAGGATCGCTCATTGATGCCCCAAGTTCCAACAGCTCTTATTTTCTAATACTGCCCAAGTGGAACTCAGCAGTTTCAACTACTTTTGTTTAAATTTGAATTTCTAATATGCTCTTGGGAGAATACCTTATGGTTGTCCTAAAGGGAACATGAACCAAATAGATCCCAAACTGTACTGTTTAGCTCTCACATTGATTCTTTACCTGGTGTTTTCGATTAGTGGTATCATTTTCCAGCACAGACCAGGTTATTTTAGAGATATTTTAAATGCATTCCTCTCCCCACACATGCCATTGATTTCACCTCTGTAATGTCTTTCAGATCAATAGAATCCCAACATCTTCACTTCTAATGTTTTGGTTTCAGCTCTCAATTTCTACTTTTAAAATCTTTTACAGCTGTCTGCTAATTGTTCTCCCAATTTGCCTTAATCCATGCTTTCCACATTGCAAGTGAAGATAGTCTTTTAAAACTATTATCTAAACATGGCTTTTTCCAAAACAAAACTCTTTGATGATTGCCATTGCCCACATAATAGTGCCCCAATTCTTTAGCCTAGCATTTAAGTTCCTTTATAAGCAGATTCAAGACATTCTTCCAGCTCTACCTCTTACTTAGTATTCTCAATATTCTTGGTATCTCAATTTCATCAGTCTGCCCCTGACTCTAATTACCAAAGACTATTCAGCATTTGTCAAGCACAACACAGCCTCAAGAGTCTATGCTTCCATTCATGTGTTTCATCTACCTATGCTTCCTTTTCTCCCACACCAATCCTGTACCTTTACCTCCATTCTCTTCTCAAAAGCTCTCTCTCTCTTTAAAATTGTCCCTGATTCCTCTGCTCTAATTAATTCTTCATTGATTCTTTACTTATTATAGTAACTATGGATGAGAGATAAGAGATGGTTCCTGGCTTCAAGGGATTTGTTTAGTAGAGATAGAAGTGAAAAATTATACCTTAATATGCAATATATTTTCTAAAATCAGTATGTATTAGGCACTATGAGCACAAAAGTTGGGGGTGTAGGGAAGTTCCCAACCGTGGTGAGTATAGGAGTAAGAGAACCTTGAAGGAAGGATCAAGGAAGACTTTATAGAGAAGATCATGTTTGCTTTCATGTCCTGAATATACATGAAAGAACAAAAGTTTCAAAGTCACACAGAGGAGAACTGTATTTGAAATTCAGCTATGGTACATATTAGCTATGTAGTCTTAAGCAATTTATTTTACCACTGCTAAACTCAATTTTCTCATAAATGTGATGATAGTAATATGTGCCTTTTATGTCATTTTGAAATTTCAATGAGATGTTGCTTTGCAAGCATCTGGGTTAGTGCTCAAAGGTGTGAGTTTATTGTTAGTGCTACAGTCATTTTGATCCTTATCATAGTTACTATAACTGAAGAATGACTGGGAAGTAAACAGGTGGATAAAAAACAGGTGGAGAAAAAGGACTCTGTTCCATGCAGCATGTGCAAAGGCACTTAGGCATAATGCTGAATTAGGTGTGGATTAGATCAGGTCATGCTTTGGAACCATTTATCTTGCTTCTGAAATGCTTACTTGCTTGCTAGCTACCCAAAAGACATGCTGACCTTTGAGGTTTTTGTCTTTTGTTCATTGTTGGTGCACTGCTGAGATAACAAAATTCAGTGAAATCTTTCAGCTCAGTGTTTCCAATAAAGATCTTTGACCTTGGATAGGATTTCTTTAGTACACGACCCCAGACTTGTTCTTGCTGATTGCTAATCCATATCACCATGCTGACTTAGCAAATCATTTTGTTTAGGTACCGGAAGGGTGAATTCATTACATATGTACACGCATAAATACTGCTGGATGATGGTGCACATGCTATCGCTGAATAATAAGGTATTCTCTATTCACAGGGCTGCCTGTGGCAGCAAAGAAATAACGTTTTCAAATTGAATGTCCTAAAATCTTAGAAATTTCTGCCCGGTCGTTAAAGTGATATGGCGTACCCTCCTGAAAGATGAAGTACTTAGTTTCCTTTGAAGCACTGATGGGTTGAAAAAAAAAAAAAGATACCATGTAATTAGAAAGATATAGAGTCATCAACTATAGCAATAGGTCATGGTTTATTGCAATGATTCATTCTCAAATCATGTACTTCGGAAAGATGTAACAGCATATATTCAACTGGAAAATGAGTTATGTAGCATCAGTTGCTTCATTTAGAAGAAGAAATATAGTAGAGTAGTTAAGAGTACAAGCTTTGGTGTTAGACAACAAAACATCAAATCTTGATTGATTATATTACTTGGTAGTTAAGATCTTGCGCACCAACTCTCAGTATCCACACCCTAAAATGAGGATGATAATTATGTCAACTTCATGAGGCTTTTATGGGGATAAAATGAGACACCACGTATTAAGACCCTAGAACAGAATCTGGCACAGAGTTAGCCCTCAGTATTTGCTGATTCTATGATTGAGGCAAGGTGTACAGTAATAGAGTACTATCGTATTATCTTTATACATATTTTTAAAGATTTTATTTATTTATTTGACAGAGAGATGACAAGTAGGCAGAGAGAGAGGAGGAAGCAGGCTCCCTGCCAAGCAGAGAGCCTGATGCAGAGGCTCGATCCCAGGACCCTGAGATCATGACCTGAGCCCAAGGCAGAGGCTTAACCCACTGAGCCATGCAGGTGCCCCTATCTTTATATATTTAACAGAAAGCAATAATTAGAATTATGAAAACTTACTTTGGAGAAATCCACAAGGAAATAATCTGTTTTAACCCCAAATGACTGATATATCAGATGCAAATTCTAAGGCTCTTGAAATAGGCATTTGTGTTTAGACTAAGTATTTCCCACCCTTCATGCTAACGACTTTTTTCCAACACCTGCGTGTCTTTTCCTTGGTGTGGCTGTTCTAGTTAAGATTTTACAGTGTGGTTAAGGAACAACTTCCTCTAAACTCTAACCTTTCCCTTCTTACCACTTCTTTTCATTTTCTTTCTTTTTTTTTTTTTTTTTTGTTGTTGTTGTTTTGTTTGTTTTAGCTAACATTTCAGTGAGGAAGATACAGAAGAAAAGACATCTGGCATCACTCACCTCCTACTGGATGTTGGGCTGTTTCTGGGGAATGGGGATTTAACAACTGCAATGCCTTTTGTCAGTAGCTGTTTTCAACTCAAGCAGCACTCTTTTTTTTTTTTTCTTTCCCTTAACAAAAGAGTAAAATAACAACAACAACAAAAACAAGTGAACTGAACATTTGCTTAATTTATGAATTAGTGCAGAAGTTTAGTTTTCCTTATTTAATTTATGGACATTCCTTTTCACTAGACTTGGAGATTTTTTTTTTCTTTCTCCTTTTAGTTACATCTTCAACATTAGCAAAATCTTTGTTAGTTTTATCTTTTTCTATGTAATTTGACTCCCTTGTTTTCCTTTAATCTTATAAATAGTCTCAGCAGCTATTGTTTCAGGCTTCAAAGCAAGGGAAGTGCCCTCATTTCTTTAAGCAAAAACAACTTTCTTTCATATCTTATGTAAACTACCTTTAAATGTACAAATTTGAGTTCAAACTTGCATAAGACAATCCTTCTACATATATTTTGTCATTGACTACTGTATCTGTGTTTTGTTTGGCTTTAATTGCATCTTCTCACTCAACCGTGTCAAACTCTTACCTAAACTTATTCTGAATGGTGATTATAAGCATTTTTTTAAAGATTTTATTTGTTTATTTGACAGAGAGAGAGAGATCACAAGTAGACAGAGAGGCAGACAGAGAGAGAGGGGGAAGCAGGCTCCCTGCTGAGCAGAGAGCCCAATGTCAGGCTTCATCCCAGGACCCTGAGATCATGACCTGAGCCAAAGGCAGAGGTTTAACCCACTGAACCACCTAGGCACCCCTATAAGCAGTTTTAATTTATTAGTTTTGTATTATCTATGTTTTATAATTTTTTCAATAACCATATATTATTTTCATAACAAGAAAATCACAAAGAAAGTGAATTTTTTTTTTTTTAATCTGTACTTTTTCACTTTCCTGAAAGTTTTGGAAGTGAATCTTCCTCATTCCACCTACTAGAATACATTTTCTATAACAACGTTTGAATCATTTCATTTTACAATATTTAAAAACATTGTCATTTGTAAACAATTTTAGCTCCTCCACTAGGATAAGTGTCAGATGCAAATTCATTTTAGAATTTCTCACAATATCTTAAAGAGTGGTTCTCAGAAAATATGGTAAGATAGAGAAGAGTGAATCTAGAATGAAAATTAATGGCTCTGTATTATCTAAAAGCCTTCATTATGGGTATATTTCAGCTCTTCTTTCAACCTCCCCACCTCCCTACCTAGTTTTCTACTTTTTTATCTTTTTTTTTTTTTTAAAGATTTTATTTATTTATTTGACAGACAGAGATCTCAAGTCCGCAGAGAGACAGAGAGAGAGGAGGAAGCAGGCTCCCTGCTGAGCAGAGAGCCCAATGCGGGGCTTGATCCCATGACCCTGGGATCACGACCTGAGCTGAAGACACAGGATTTAACCCACTGAGCCACCCAGGCACCCCCCCCTAGTTTTCTACTTTTTAAATTAGACATCTCACCTATTTCCTTTCTTTTCTTCTAGATTGCCTTCCAATCTTTTCCCCAAACCTCTTCATGCTTAACGCATGCGCTCGCGCGCACACACACACACACACACACACACACTCTCTCAATTTAAATCAACTGTTTATACCACTAAAATAAGAGTGTGTAATCTATCTCTTCTAACAACTATTCTCTATACTACATCCATCCCTTCAAATTCCAGAAACAAGTCCTGATCCATATCTCCCACTTACAGTGCTTTAAAGGTATGATCTATTGCATGACATACTTTATTAATTCACCCCTTTGGAACAGAATTTTCCTGGGAGAAAGCATTATTCATCAACACATAATCTAAGTAGATACAATAGAAATATACTTCCTATTAATATAAAACACACATATTGAATAACTAAATGTCACCTAGAAACATACTGCAAAATATTTTTATATTATTTTAAAGCTTTTGTGCTGAGAGAGAGAGAGAAAATTGTGGTTTGTAACCTTAGCAATTATATGCAAATTTTATATAAATATTACATAGCTCTTGCTGATAAGGGTGCACTTGGACATGGTAGCTAATAATTAACTGTGAAATTTAAAATAAAATTTTAATAAAAATAATTTAAAATAAAATTTAAAATAAAAATAAGTGTATAGAGAGACATATTGAGAGATATTTGTTTTCTCTTGTTTTTAAGTGTGGCTTCCAATTAACTAAGGTTAACCCATGGTCAACAGATATTTTAAGTTTCTACAAAGTTTCGTCAAGTCTTCTACTTCTACAAACTGCCAGTAAGTGATACTGATAAGTATTAGATTTAGCTCTTGATTAGTCATTGTATAAAAGAATAAATACCATCCAAGTTTATACAAAAATGTCAGTTAAATGACTTGATTTTATTGACTTCTTCATTAAGATTTTTTTCTTGATAAAAAGCCTCCAATCACCAAAATACAAAGTTACTGGTTAAAAAATTTTGTCCAAATTAAGAAAATCAAAATATGTCTGCGTCACTCTCCCTGGAATATATTCAAACCTCAACTGTACCACACTCGTAATTGGCTACAGCACTTTCAAATGTGCAGAAGGGAGCCACTTAGCCTGTGGCAAACCCTGAACTCTACTTTGACTTCTAAAGTTTACCCCTGTTAAAATGACCTAGGTGAAAAATGGCAATCCCATCAAAAGATACTGGTTATTTCATCTGAGGACTGATATATCCTAATACTCTCATTTAATGAAAATGACAAAGACCCTATTATGTTTCAGAACCAATTTATTGTTTAGGAATATTCCTCAGGTTTTTAATCACAGATTTTAATCACTTATAAATAATTAACAATTACTTAGAATTAAGAGGTCTCTGCCCTTCACATAGTTCATTTTTTGACTATTGGCACCAACTGGGTTTCCAATGTATTTTATAATTATTGTGAATCTAATCACAACATGATATTTAATATAAAATTCTTCTTTAAATTTGAATATCAGTAATTCATTAGAAACTACTCTCAGGATAACTATATTCCTATCATTTGTTTCTTGCTCAGAAATGCACTACTACCATTGCTATCAAGGAAACTAAGTGGGCTAGAGGACAAAGATTATTTTTTATTCCCCCAAACTGTACTTAAGTCCTATACTAGTGTTGTGAAATACTTCCAGTGGAAAATAAGAATACGTTCATCCCCAAGCACTTAACATTTTGGAGAGCAAAGGTCCAGTGTCTCAGCATCTCTGAATGACACAATAATGCGTTCTCACATTGTAAGTTTTGAAGTGGAAAAATTTGCTATGAATATAAGATAGTCTTGATAACATGGTTAAAATAATTCATAGGGGGTGCCTGGGTGGCTCAGTCAGTTAAGTGGCTGCCTTCAGCTCAGGTCATGATCTCAGGGCCCTAGAATCAAGCCCCTGCATGGGGCTCTCTGATCAGCAGGGAGCCTGCTTCCCCCCCCTCTCTCTGCCCACCTCTCTGCCTACTTGTGATTTCTCTCTCTGTCAAATAAATAAATAAAATCTTAAAATACTTCATAGATCCCAAGCTTAATTTGAATTACAATCATAGTAGAAATGACCATTAAAGGAAGTAAAGGTCAATCTACTTGGACTAACTACTCCTACACAACGTTCTCCAGATTTTCAAACAACTGGTTGTACAACTCTGCTTTCATACTTCTAGTGATAGAAGACTCCCAACCTTGTGAGTTGGTGAACATATAATAATGATAATACGTGATTATTAATTATGTCACATTAGAAATTCCCTTTGCAGTAAACAAATGTTATTTTTTTAAATATTTTACTTATTTGACAGAGAGAAATCACAACTAGGCAGAGGGGCAGGCAGAGAGAGAGGAGGAAGCAGGCTCCTCTGAGCAGAGGAGCAGAGCAGAAAGCCCGATGCGGGGCTTGATCCCAGGACCCTGGGATTATGACCTGAGCCAAAGGCAGAGGCTTTAACCCACTGAGCCACCCAGGTGCCCCTAAACAAATGTTCTTAAGAAAATACATAGTTAAGTAGCTTGAATAAAATTATATGTTTTGGGATTATGGGATAAAATGTGTTCTGAGATTCCTCATGTGTGTTTAACCAACAGAAAAAGTCTTTTGGATGGTAGAGAGGAGATAGCACTTGGAAAAGAAGAGAAGGTCCCTGTTTCTATGACACCACAGAAAGAATACTAACATATTAGAACAGATAAGAATACTTGGATGATGAGGGGATTCAGAAATGATGTTACATAAAGAACATTGGGAGAAAATCAGAGTCAAGTAAACATGTACAAAAAAACAATGAGGACGGGTGGTAGGGGTTGGGGGCAGATGCGGTGATTTCCCCTGGAAATGCCAAGTTTATCTTGTCTATGCCAATCTAGCACCAGTAAATGTGCTTTACAGGATGAGGACTATTAGCTCAATATGGAATAATTTCCTGAGACCATGACTGTCTTCCCCTCTGCTACGAAATGCTGCCTATAATTAACAATGTCTAAGCTATGGCAGGATGAGGGATGCAGAGTGAGCAGGTCTAAAACCTAGTTCAATTTAAGAAATGTAATGTTGTTGCATAATTGTTCAAGTTACCAAGCAAAGATTTGGTAACAAAATCTTGAGAGTACCTAAGCTCTTTGAGAAATTCGGTATTACGATATGGAACCAAAACGCAGAGCTGTGGAGGAGGGAGAGTACTAAAAAGAGTAAGTCTCTAGGGTCTCTTTATTAGTTCTCTGTTAAGCAGACAAAAAGACTCAACCATATGTGCATATTTGACAAATACTTGCAAGTTTTTTCTCAGTCAACAAGTAAAAATCCAGATAAACAGGACAGTATAGTTGAGAAAACTTTCATGCTACTTTTTAAAAATTAGTCTATCATGTTCATTTTTACCTTAAAAAGCTGTTCTTTTTAAATAACTTCTTTTGAAAAACTAGATAAGGTTTCATAAGCCACGTTTCTGAGAGGAAAGTGGTCCTACTTTGAATAGCAAATCTACAGATGTGAAACTCACAAAAATGTTTTGTAAATATTTTATTTGTTTATTTGACAGAGAGAGTGACAGCGAGAGAGGGAACACAAGCAGGGGGAGTGGGAGAGGGAGAAACCAGCTTCCTGAGAAGCAGGGAGCCCGATGCGGGGGTCCATGAGGGTCTCGGTCCCAGGATCCTGCCGGAGGCAGGAGCTTAATGACTAAGCCACCCAGGCACCAGAAACTCAGCTTCACACAGGAGAATGAGGGGGCCTAAGGAGACCTTCAGACGCATAATATGAATGGACACCATGATTTTGAATTGAGCCATGTCTCACTAACTGAATAAAGTAATAATGGCAAGAGTGATATTCACACTGAGATACACTGGTAAGAAATCATACTGAGAGCATAGACAAATATTCTGTTTACACCACAGAATAAGGCAGTCCAGAAGAGAAGGGAAGCTGTGAAACCTAGAAGCTTGTCATGTAAGAGAGGAAAAATCCATCCTAAGGTCATCTGTGCTTTGAAGACTCATAGACACGTCACAGCTAACAAACCAAAATCAAGTTTATTCTCTTCCTTTTCAAAGACCCTTTTATCATATGATTCATCTTTGTTTTTCAAAATTCAACAAAGAACTCATTGTCACTTTAGTCAACGCATAGTTGCTGAGCACCTACTAAATGACAGTTAATATGCTAGGTAGTATGGATCGAATGGCAAGAAGACATACACCATCCACACATTTGTACTGTTTGTAGCCTAGTTCATGTTCTCAAAATCTCTTGCTTCTATTACTGAAAAACTTCTCCACAAAACCCATCTCCAGTATTGCAAGTGCCTCCTATTCCTGTCTATCTTCTACAAAGCTGAAAGAAATAACTCTTTAAAACAACAACAAGGGCGCCTGGATGGCTCGGTGGGTTAAGCCTCTGCCCTCGGCTCGGGTCATGGTCTCAAGGTCCTGGGATCGAGCCCCGCATCGGGTTCTCTGCTCAGTGGGGAGACTGCTTCCCCCTCTCTCTCTGCCTGCCTCTCTTCCTACATGTGATCTCTCTCTCTCTCTCTCTCTCTCTGTTAAATAAATAAATAAAATCTTTAAGAAAAATAAATAAATAAATAAAACAAAAACAACAACAAAAAAAGATCATCACATCACTTCTCTACTTGAAATGGCTAGTGCTTTCTGAGGATAAAACTCAAGCTTTCTATTGCAATCTTTATGATTCTTTATAATGTGGCCTCTTATCTAAGCTTCTGTTCTTAAACTGCTTCCTAAAGCAAATGCTAGAATCACAGAATTCCCTATCACGATGATAATATAACTTTTTTCCTACTTGTAATTCAATCATTGCCTTCTTTATCTGGTTAAATTCCCCTCACTCTTTTAGGCACTGCCTAAGGGCCATATACCCTTTGAAATCTTCACCAATAGCCTAAGGGGAATCTATTACTATTCTCTCTGAGATTCCATGTAGAACAGTCAGGACTTCATGCTTGACTTCTGAGTGCAATCTCAAGTAATTTTTCTTTTTGGTAGACTTTCTGAAGCTGAGGTGATCATTCTAAAATACCTTTCATCTGGTTTTATTACACTTTTATTATACTGCCAAATAATTATTTACAGTTTTCCTTCTTTATCACAGTCTATGGACCAACTTGAAAGCAGGGTCAACATCCTATTTATTTGTATCCACAATGCCTAACACAGTACCTGGCATAGGGTAGGCACACAGTATGTTTCTACTGCAAGGAGAAAAAGAAGGAAGGGAGGGAAGGGAGGAATTTATCTCTCTCATTGGAGTTCAAGCCATATTTTATTCATCTTACTGTATGCCTTTCTCTTTCTCCAGTACCCAGACACATCTGACATTTAGCAGGGTGTTTAATATTTGTTTTATGAAAGAACTCATGAAAAAAACTGATTAAAATTAATTTATTCACAAGGGTTTCAAATACAGATATGGAAAATTATCTGATATCTTTAGTGTGGTAAGAAAACTTCAGTTCCCATCTGTATAAAGAAATACATCAATGATATATATGTATTTGCATAGAATGCCTATGCAAAGAATATATAGTGGTTTTCTTGAATAATGGGATGGAAAATTAGGGTATATGTTTTTTCAGTTACTTTATACCATTTGTATGTAAAAAGAAATGTATACTTAGATTAAGACAAATGATGTGGATAATAGCAGGAACACTGCAAGGGAATTTCAAATTGGCTTAATTATGTATTTTAAATTTCTCTAAAAGATAATATTTTACCATAATCTATAATCTTTCTAAGCACCAACCGTATAATAGTCTTATAAACACCTAATCAGATTTATTTTAATTAAAACAAACAAACAGAAAAAAGACAACTGCTTTGAGTAAATACCCTTTTATTCCTCAACAATTAGCAGTCTAGAGTAGTGTTAATACAACATAGTCCACAGAACAGCAGCACCTGCATTCTTATTAGAAATGTCATTCTTCACCCCCACCTAAAAAGACTGAATCAGAATCTTTAGGGGTAGGACCCAGGAATCTGTGTTGTATCAAGTCCATCAGGTGACTGCAGTGCATACTAAGTTCTGAGAAACACTGCTCTCCAGAGCTTTATTCTTGAGAACTTTACAACCTAACAGCACCATCTGTTGGTGATGTGATGGTCCCAGAATCAGGACACAACGTCACAAGTCCCAAAGGGGAATATGCCCAGACATTCAATATCTATGAGTTGTCATGCACCATGTTAAAGACTGAGAATAGACAGAGTGCCTGATGGAAAGATACCTACCTATACAGATGTACACAAAATTCTTTCTAAGAAAGCTTACAACTGGAGGAAATATGTGTAAACAAATAAAAGTCATTATAGTTTTCTCTTCCTTTTTTCTTTTTTCAATAAAAAATATTAATATAATTCAATAATATAATTTAATAATTTAATTTAATAATGAATGAATGAATGAATGAATATCTTGCTGGTGGGGCACAGAAACTATAGCAATCATGTGAATCAGAGGAAGTCCGTAAATGCTCCAAAGTAGTGGTGACATTTAAAGCAAGTATTATAAAAAAATTTTTAGTCACTACGTGTGAAAGTAAACAAAAATAAAACAAATCTAAAAAATCAAAGCCAATACTTAGTGAGTACTTACTATGTACCAAGCACTCATTCCGGGACCCTGTCCCTGGGCCTAGAGATACAAGACAGTCTGTGACAAAGGAGGATAGCAGGCACATCCCAGGCATTTGATAAATCTCTGGTTCGATAAATGAAGAAACAAGAAAATACCACCTATTTGATTAAATTCTTCATAAAAGGGAAGGGTTTTTAAAATGTCATCCTGCTTAGAATTTCTATAATTAAAGGGATAAACTGGCTATTATCTGAATTCTTTGTGTATTTTGAAAATGTCTTCATGTTTTATAAAATCCTGAATAACTGTTAAAATCTCTTATTAAAACCTCCTCCAGAAAAAAAAAAAAAAAACCCTCCAGTACTTTATAGCAAGCAACATTTATGAATTTTTTGCTGGATGTAGAACACTCTATTTCATATATATCCCATATATATTTTATAGACTACAACAGTCTTTGAAAAGGCAGTTCAGGATTCCAAATTATATGCACTTCCAAAAACACTTTCTGTACCAGGATACAAAAGTGAGTGAAAGTGTAAGTAAATCAGTTTTTAATTTCCTTAGGTCTACAAGGAAGATTTTGTTGAGTGAAATCATTCCATTTTCTGTTGGTTTGTGGTGACCGCACACATTTTAGAATTTTATGACTTAATCCACATCTTTATCTAAAATAATGTTTATCATAATACTCATTACTGGTGATAAACAATGTGCCGGCATAAACTCAATGTTTTCAGGATGTCCATTAAAATTAATTCTTGTGGTTCATTGGGACTACCACAAATAGGTTTATGTGTCCGCTGCCAGGATCACATTACATAAAAATAAAGACATGGGCGCCTGGGTGGCTCAGTGGGTTAAGCCGCTGCCTTCGGCTCAGGTCATGATCTCAGGGTCCTGGGATAGAGTCCCGCATCGGGCTCTCTGCTCAGCAGCGAGCCTGCTTCCCTCTCTCTCTCTCTGCCTGCCTCTCTGTCTACTTGTGATCTCTCTCTGTCAAATAAATAAATAAAATCTTTAAAAAAAATAAAATAAAATAAATAAATAAATAAAGACAATTAGCTGTATTTTCTTGTAAGAATGTACAGGCATTGAAGCACCAGTACTGAATTACCTGCCAGAAACTACCCAATATGAAGAACAGAACAAATTCATAATAATGCCAGTTTGGTAATTCTCATTTTCCAGGAAGAATTTAGAAATAGGACATCCACTGTTAGTAAAATTTAATCACTGTAAATGTTCTGATTGTTGAGTTTGAAAGATAGGGTATCTCTCCAAAAGGGGTACATTCACTATCTGTAAGATACTGAATGCATCCCACAGAGATTTGATTACATCTTTACAAGATTCGGGTATTATCTGAATAATTTTTTTTTAATATTTTATTTATTTATTTGACAGAGAGAGATCACAAGTAAATAGAGAGGCAGGCAGAGAGAGAGAGAGAGAGAGGGAAGCAGGCTCCCTGCCGAGCAGAGAGCCCGATGCGGGGCTCGATCCCAGGACCCTGAGATCATGACCTGAGCGGAAGGCAGCGGCTTAACCCACTGAGCCACCCAGGCACCCCTTATCTGAATAATTTGATTGGGGGTATTTATTAACAGGTTTGTGCAAATGTCTACTAGAAATTCCTCTAAGTAGATGGAAGTAGACCCTTATACATTTGAGAAACCAATACTGTATTCCCAGAAAACCTTCAGATGCTAAGCAAATGAAGTTTGGAATCAGATAAAGGTGGGTTCAATTTTTAGTTCTGTTCTTTACTTGGCTGTACATGGGGAGGTTCATTTCTATCCAAGGGTATCATAAGTATCCGACGAATTCTAGTAAGCACTGAACAGTATTTCGATTTTCCAGATTAGGAACCGAAGTCTGAGAAATTCAGTGATCTGTTCCAGGTCCACAGTAAGCAAGCAGAAGTACGAGCAAGACGACAAAGCTATTCTAGCTGACTCTTACATGTATTTTGGCTCTATTTCCTACTCCCACCTCACTGTGCTGAAAGTCCAGATATAAAAAAGAGTGACAAATTGTTTAAAAATAAGGACGAAAAAATATTCAATAAGCATCAAAGAAGGAATACAGCCACCACAGTTTAGGGGAAAAGATGGTGTAGGAAGCTATTCAGAATCTGTGTCTTCATTCTTCCAAATTTCAGAAACTAGGCTACTTGATTTTCATTTAGTATTTTTTTTTAATTGCTGGTATTCTAAAAATGATGAAGATAGTACATGCTCTTTGAAAATGTCCAAACAACCTAGAAGTTTGTAAAACAATGAGAAAGTCTGCCCTCATTCTTTTCACTCGCCTCTGCTACTTAAAGTGCACATCATTAGACTTTCTCCATTAACAGATGAGTCAGATCAATTCTGTTCTGTAGCCATCATTTTCATCAATACCATTCCTTTCTTTGTTTTCTTCCATTCCTTCTTCCAGAGCATTGAGTATAAATAATATGCTTATTTCTCAGCAACTCTACTACCCTTGGCTGATGTTACTCAAGAACAAAAACAGAATTTAAGTAGCAAATACCTGTATAAAATAGGAATATTTAGAGAAAGTTTCATACACTCATTAGTGTCTCTTCAGTAGAAAATCCTTATTCTGTCCCCAACAAAATGCCTGAGCTGGCTAAAGAAACAAAATTTTAAAAGCAAATAAATAAATAAAACAAAACAACAACAATAGCAAAAACAAAAACAGAAGAGAGTACACAGAAAAGTAATTCTTGGGCTAAAAGTCCACATTTTATGGAGATAACACACTGAAGAAAATAAATCAACATTTCAGTACTGCATGGATATTACTGGGAAAACCTCGAGTGCTGGAAATATAAGATTTTTTAATAAACTATTTATGAACAATTGGAGAGAGGCACTACATTTCCCAGTTTCCATGGCAGCTAGATGTGGCAAACTTTCTCATGAATGGACTATGACTAAATGGTGATGTATATAACTCCCACATCAGTTCATTAAAAGAAAGACCATGTCTTTCATGTCCTCCTCCATTCGCCCATGGACTGAAATGCAGATATGGTACACGGCTGATCTAGAAACCCTCAGAATGATGAGTCACAGAGAAAAAGGAACCTGGGATAACCTTACATGATAAACATCTCCTCCAAAAACCTGCCTACCTCTGGATTGTTGCATGAGAAAAACTTTTATTCTGTTTGAACTATTCAAGTTTTTGGACCTTTTCATTGACAGCAGTTTTGCCTATACCATAACTAATATGTAAACAGGTACCTCCAAATGGAGAACTCCCATTTGGAGTTATTGTGGGCAATAAGAAAATAATGATCTTAATTCAGCCATGGCCGCGTACATGGCAACGTGGTTGCTTTTGACCAGAATGTTGAAGCGTATTGGTTTCCTCTTGCTACTTATGTGAGTCTCCAAAAATAAAGATAAAATTGGGTAAGAATTAAGAATCAACTGCTTGTGAGCAGATGAAGAAAGGAATGCAGCTTCTCTAAAACAGTAATCTCGGCCCATGGTCTGCAATGGAAATTAACCAGAAGTCTGGAAATGTGAGGATTTGCAGGTTGGTAAAGGTAACTGAACTCAGAATTTATGGCTTATTGCTCATCAGAATCTCACTTCCCTGACTCTATTGCTCTTTGGAATCCAAATGCCCCTTTTCTAATCAGTCTTCTGATGTACACTTAGCGTTTAGAGTACTTTTAAATGGGAGCAACAGACGTGAACTAGTAGGTCTCCAAAGTTCAACAGAAATGAACCAGGAGAAGATACCCAACCTTAGGACAGTCATTTACTTCTCTAGAATCCTATCTCAGGAAAGGTCACCTGACATCCTCTAAACACCACTCAGGCCTTCTCAGGAAAATGAGGCAGATGATTTTTTTTTTTTCTCAGCAAACTAAAATAGGTCAGTCACAAAGTGCCAAAATAACTCTTAATGGATGTACAGTTGACCCTTGAACAACAATGGGGGTTAGGGGCACTGATCTCCATGCAGTTGAAAAGCTGCATAGAACTTTTGACTCCCTAAAAACTTAACTACTAGAACCCTACTGTTCACCATAAGTCTACCAATAAGAGTCAAATAACACATATTTTCTGTTCTTTACATTATATACCATATTCCTTTTTTTTTAAAGATTTTATTTATTTATCTGACAGACTAGTGATCATAAGTAGGCAGAGAGGCAGGCAGAGAGAGAGGAGGAAGCAGGCTCCCTGATGAGCAGGGAATCTTAGACACTGTGTTGTTATAACATGGCTACAACATCCAAAATTAAAGCACAGACAGACGACTAATGCAAGTAAGAAATAACTCTTCTAAGGTCATTCTTAACATTAGACCAAGTTCATGCACTAATGGATACAGGCAATCTCTACTCAAGATCTTTAAGACCTAAGTAGGTCACAGCATGAAAAATCGGAAATCGTCTTCAGCGTAAGGTCAAAATATCAAAAATCAATACACTGTTCAGTTCTTATATTTTTAATACTACTCTATGAATCAATTCAAGGTCACAGGATGAAATATTAAGACCTGATAAATAGAAAAAAAAAAAAGATTGATAAATACAGCTAAGTCATTTTGTCTTAAGCCTATAGACCTGAATAGTTTTTGTTCATAGGCTTGCTTCTAACTTTAGCCCTAAATTCTTAATGTTATCTATTATTGATCTTAAAAAACTTAAGAGAAAACAGTGGTTACTATTTTTAGTCTAAAATTTTGTACTGCTTTGATATATTATTTTCATACATATTAATTAGGTATTAACACTTGAAATTTGGTCAAACTTTAAAAAGTGACTTAAAAATATTTATCACTATTATGTTCTTTTCATTTCTCAAATTTAAAGGTTTTTCTTACTTCTTTCAAGATTGATGATTTTTTTTCCCCTAGAAAGTTGTTAAATGTCCACTCTCAGAGACAAACATTAGTTCTATCAACAGTCTCTGACTGATTTCCATCAGCAGTACATCTGACAACATCCTTGTTATTTTAGCTTGTCGGTAAATAAGAATCCTGACCACATGCCTAATATCAGAATTGAGAAGACATATCCAAGCCAAATGAAAGTGATGCTGATAAAATGAGGTGTCACTATTTGTCAGGTTGAATTGTGCCTCTTGTTACCAGATCCGACTAGAAGTAGTATCACTTCGTCCTATTATGTATATTGTTATTTTTAAAATGTTACTTTTTATGGTGAGAAGTCAACACTAATTTGGATAATAGATACCTATTGTATTTTTTTTTTAATTTTTTCTCTTTCTTTTTAATCTGACAGAGAGAAATCACAACTAGGCAGAGAGGCAGGCAGAGAGAGAGGAGGAAGCAGGCTCCCTGCGGAGCAGAGAACCCGATGCGGGGCTCGATCCCAGGACCCCGGGATCATGACCTGAGCCGAAGGCAGAGGCCCCAACCCACTGAGCCACCCAGGCGCCCCGACCTATTGTAATTTTTAAATGGACTGCGTTGGTATCATAAAGCAAATCTGTTCCAAATAAGAAATAGTACTATCACTGCCAGCACAATGCCCTGAACACTGTAAGTGCATAATAATAAATTTCAATGACCACGAGGATAATAAAGTAATTGGAACTTGAGGCACAACTGTTCTCAACTGCCTTCTAAGAATTTACAATAAACACATTAGAAAACCAAATTTTCTACATACCTATGTAATACTGTGTAATATTATTGTTTTATTGTTGTTGAATTTAGGACATTATAAAGACATGGGAAGTTCAAGGTGGAAACAAGATGATTTAGTCAAACTCCCTTATTTCACAATGAAGAAAACAGATTCTAGAGAACACAAATGAATCTCCCAAGGTCAAAACTTTGAACCCTAACCCTAACTTTGGACTCAGGTTAAGGATTCTTAGCTAAACGATGATCCCGTCTTAATTGCTTTGGGTCTCTGTGTTTCCTCTTTGACACCTGAGACATGCAAAAAGGCAAAAGGATAGTTAAGAAAAATACTAGAAGATGCAGTATCTAAACCATTCACGATATACTAAATTAGCTACCTAACTATTCCATCTACTTTCAGATATTTAATGTATCCAACATTATGGTGCACTTATGTCAAAGGAACATTAACTTTATTCTACTTTCCCCAAGGCAGCCTGAACAGGGGATAAACAAAAGTGCACTTGGGAAGAGGGTGTGATACTTTTTAAAAGCAATCTTATCTCTGCATTAGTACTTAAATTGCTAAGCCGCTGGATTGCTTTTCCAATTTAGTAGGCTTGTGGGTTTTCTACAACACTCATGCAGAGTTCACATCCTGGAGACATTACATTTTATTCAACTTTTCCAAAGGGAATTTATATAATAATTCAACTGATCCATTCTATGGCTCACTTAGCTAGCCTGGATCAGTGGATTACAGGGAATTCGGCCTCAATCAAGATGAAAGTCTGTTTATGTTTCAGCACACTGATAATGGATCATTCTTTAGGGGAGGGAATAAAAGAGGAAGTTTTTGCGGGTAATGCAACCAACATGATCTGATAAATTGTGGAAGTTAAAGAAACTATACATTCTTTAAAAACTAAAGTATGTTTAGATTAAGAGATTTTGTAGAAAACTCATTAACTAGTTGAACGTCAGAAGATTGACTAATAAGCAAAATCTGCGTAACTGAGTATGAGTTAGGAAATAGTGTCAGGGAATGTAAGCTATACATTATTTATAATCATTTAACTCCTGAGTTATAAGGAACTCATTAGAGTGTTTTTGAAATATACAGATTTCTGCTTCTTTTTCTTCCCACTTAATGATAAGTTTGGTCAACCAAGAGCTCCAGGAAAAGGTGGGCATTTGCATTCGAACTGATTAATCAAACTATGAATTAACTGGTCTAGTTTTGGGGCTGTAAGCAGGGTAGAACATGGTCAATGAGTGTAAGCTTTTTGAAATGAGGAAAATTAAGTGTTTTTTTTTTTTAATTTTGCTAATACCATAAGCCACAGTAGACAATAAATGTTAAATACAATTCTTCTTGAAAGATATCCATGGCATCATGTTCCTGAAATGAACTCCGTGTAATATGCCATCCACTAACATTGAAATGGCATACACTAAAATTTAAACCAACTTCCATAAATCCCAAACGTTTTCTCAGATACATTAGCATTTATAGAGAAAGGTCTGGGCCTATTATATCTCAATATGTTGGTTTATCTGTGTTTAAAATTAATTTAAAAGTTTGTGTAGCAAACTAGAACAACTTGTGCCTCAGGGCAGGAAGGGAGCAAAGATGTGAATCTCGGGGATTTAAACATCTTGTCTCTGTGAATATCCCCATTTATTACCCTGCTGCATTATCAAATTCACCTTTTTATAATGATCTGGCCATTTTCACTCCCAAGTACACACACAGTAAATTATTTCAGAAAAATTAAATGTCTTTGTTTAAACATTCTATAGTTTAGTCTGAGATTGAAACCACAGATTGTCAATTTTCTTCACCTTTCACAAATCTTGCTCTCTCCCTCTAATCTGTAATTAAAGTGATAATGGCTGCATTTTATAGTACCATGACAACCTCCTTCTAATATACTCTGAATGCATTTGTCTTACTTAGAAACTTAGGCAAAAAGTGTAAGTGAATTCTTGAAAATTTACCCACTATAAGTTTAAACTTTATAGTAACTTTTATTTTACCATTATTACTATTATTATTATTTCCAGAGTAGATTGCCCCTAGGAGATACCTATCTATGTTTAATTTATAAATTTACTTAATAAATGTTTGCTAGTGCCTTTCTGCTTTGCAACAAGGATTTTATAGAGTATAAATGGAGATGCGAATGTAAATAAAACAAAGCTCCCAATCTCCAGGAATTTATAGTATAAGAGAGGAGATACACACAGGGATACTTTTAATACTGGAGCAACATGATCAGTTGTATAAAAGAGGGGGAAAAGAATGAATTATGGAGGTTGACAAATTAATTCAATCTAAACTGAGAGCTTTGAGGGAAGCATTTGTGAACACAGTGCCTCATGAACCACATCGGATACTGAACGGTATCTCTCTTTGGAGAAACCTAGAAAATATTCCCATGATTTGGAGAAGGGTTTAGGAATTGATCCGAACAGGGATATCTTTTTCATCTCCAGCAGTTGTCTGCTTTCATGAGTAACAAACTCAGCAAGGCTAAGGGACCTCACTTTTCTCACCTTCTCAGTATGGCTCCAACTAACCATGTTAACCTCACTGTTACTCCCCACTTCTCCACCTGCTGCTGCAAGTTCGTGATTCGTTTTGCAAATGACTAAACCCAAGGCCTGATTTCGCATATTTGATACTATGTCTGGCAATCTCTACATACTTCCATATTATGGGCAAGGCAAAACTTAAAGTGTGGACTGGATCTTTATGAGCACCTTAAAAAGCATTCTAGGCAGAGAAAACTGCACAACCTCTGGCCTCAAGTCAATAAGAAGCATTTAACAAGCTGTGGGTATTCTATGAGCAGATGAGTGTCTCAGTTCCAATTACACATTCTGGAACTGGGGAGATGACCAAGGGATGGGTTTGGGGTTACTGTGAGACAAATCTGGGCTAAATTCATCGATCACCTCTATAAGCCCCTACTCTGACTGGTGGGCCAGAGTGACATTTTGGAATTGGTGTCTGTTCAGAGCCAAGTGTCTAGCAGTCCCAATGTATTCTGATTATTTCCTTTTCCCTAATGCAGTCACTCTGATAAAAGACCATAGGTTCCTTTGGCAAAAGCTAGGAGAATGATTAACAGTATAATTTTTGATAGTATATGGGGTCCTTCTTCAAGGAGACCTGACCTCTCATTTGTTCAAGGGGTTTTGGGTCTATAAACTATGCTAGATGTATGAGAGTAATAACAACTTAGGCGATAAGGCAAATGAATTCAAATACCCTAGTACCTTCAATTCAAGGCAAAGAGAATAAGCTCCATTTGGTAGACAACCAGGGAAAGTTGCATATTTCTTTAGTAATGAAATTTCATCATTAAGAATATGAGATTAGAGATTTTTTTCCTAAAAGTATCCATCTTGAAACAGTAGAGAAATAATGAATATAAACAATAAGAGCAATTAGGTATCTAAGGCAATCATAATATGAATCGATAAGGATAATGCCAGTAGGAATGGAGACCGGGCTTGAGGAAAGAATGTAAAAGACTTTGAAATCTTGGCTGAACATAAATGAATTATGAGGTGGAGGAAAGTTAAATAAAGTTTTAAATAAGCCTGGATAAGATGACTGTTAGAACTTTCCATAAAACAAGTGCGTACAAAAGAGCAAACATAACAGAGTGGTTCAAACGTTTGGATATTAATTCATTTCTAAACAAGTGTAATTGAACTAAGGTACTAGATATTCAGGTGGAGAATTCAACCTTCATTTAGAAGTATTCATCTAGATTTGGAGGAAGAAGTAAGCACTTAGGCTTCTAAAGTGATAACTCCCTACCTAGCAGTAGGAATGAGTAAATTACCAAAAGAGAAAATGTAGAGAAAAAATAGAAATTAGGCAAAACCCAGAGGGCATCTAAATTTAGGAAAGTAAGATGAAGTAAATGAACCCATGAAGGAAACAGAGAAATATTAACCAGGGAAACCAGAGAACAATGAATAAAGTACAGCAGACATATCAACAAGGAAAGAATAAAAGGCGGCAACTAACAGTTTAAAAGTTGAGAGACTGAAGAAGTAAGAAGTATGAGAGAAGGTAATAATCTGTGTATCTTTTATAGAATAGGAGGGGAAGACCAAGATTTAGAGTTGAGTATATACAGTAAATGGGTGATAAAATGAAGTAGGAAATGTATGCTGTCATTTGCAGAATTCAGAAAATAAAAGAAAAATTATGTATCTAAATAGAAAACTGTGTGATTTATATGTTTATTAAAAAAAAAATTTGGAAGGGGAGGCGAACCATAAGAGACTATGGACTCTGAAAAACAACCTGGGGGTTTTGAAGGGTCAGGGGTGGGAGGTTGGGGGAACAGGTGGTGGATAATGGGGAGGGCACGTTTTGCATGGAGCACTGGGTGTTGTGCAAAAAGAATGAATACTGTTACGCTGAAAAAATAAATAAAATGAAAAAAAAAAAAGAAAACTGTGTGAAGACTGTATTGGCTATATGAGGGTCTGTATTGGCTATATGAAGGTCTACTGAGCATATTAATAATTTCTGGAGAACAATCTAATAAATAACAAAAACCTAAAAATGCTGAATAAAAAGGAGATAATATGGAACATGTTTCCAAAGGCAATAATCGGAAAAACTTGGGACAATGAATGTGGGTTTAGGGGCTGTATTTGGAAAACAAAACCAACATCTCTTTCTCTGAACCAGAAAAAAAAAAAAAATGGAAAGAACAGTCAAGATACAGAGTGATATTCATTTGCAGAATAGGCAAGTTAAAAGATTTTATTTAGGATAGACTTGGTTCCAAAGAAATAGCAGGTCAGGCCACTAGCTCAGAATGAATGACAGGAGATGAAGAGAGTTGGATTGGGCATAAGTAGAGTAGAAATTGTTGGGATTTGAATCAAAGCGATGTGACTCCTCTGGTAGACAATTAAGCCTGTTTAATCATCATTTTATCCATGTTAATTCTCTTCTTAGGGCTTTGTTGGTCTTTATATGTGTTAAAGGATATTCACAATACATTTTAAAGGAAGATGGACACCAGTACTGGAAGCTGCTACTACTGTGTGTCAGAAAAAGGACGTGAAAGACGATATATGAGATATATGAGAGACTAAAGGGAAAGACACTTTCTTATCAAATGGTATTCCTTTAAGTTTCATCAAGAAGAGAGCACTATGAAAGTAGTTCACTCTAATAACTTATACTGTGGCAAAAGGTCAAAACAAGAAGCATGAGTACATTTGAGTAAATAACTAAGAATAGTGCCTTGTACTCTGTGATAATACATTTTTTAAAGTAAAACATACCAACCAGGATGTTATAACAAGAGTAATGCAATCATTAGTACTAATAAAAGAATTTGAAAGAATAAGATGACAAAAACATTTTAAACTAACAATTCACTTATATTCGCTAAAGTAATGGTTATGTGGTCTAGAAAAGAGTTTTTGGTACAGAGCAAAGCCATTCATTCTTAAGCTACTTCAACTGGCTGTGTTGCCTAGGTCCATTATTAGAGCTACCTAAATAATTGTTATTTACTTCTGTAATTTAAGAATCCATTGAGGTCCAGAGTTTTAGCAAGAGTACACTTATGCCGGGTACTGTGAGTTCAAGCAATAGCATAGCAAGAATGAAAGAGGACATTTTTTATGTTTTCTGGCACAGCGTCTCTGGATTGCTTATAGCTATGGTATATTCACAGGGCGCAGCTTATTTACCCCACTCCAGGAGACACTATTCAGACTAAATTAGTATACATTTTTCCATTACATTTTTATTTTCTGTCCTTTCCTCTAAAGCCTAAAGAACATGACATTATAAGTGGAAAGGGGCAAAAAATGATCAATCATGGCTTTTAAGAGCTACAGAGGAAGAATCTGCAATACCTTTCTACTTTATATCCAACATAAGCAAAATATAGCAAGTAATGATGTGGATGCAATAAAGATTTTATTATCATTTTATTGGGATGAGCATCCTATCTTACTCATATTTCTACCTATATATAGTTCATTTTTCCCAAACTTTCAGTAATAAAGTTAATGGCATTCCACATTTAATATCCCTGCACTATTTTACGCTTTATGCATATATGTAATGGCAAAATATAACAATCCAAGGGTAAACAGAACCCAAGATTATACTAAGTTACATAATGATAAATTAATAGGTAACAGTTTATTATATTTAATCAGTAAGTCAAATCTTAATTCACTATTGACTCATCACATTTTTTTTTCCCTCTCTCCTTCCACAAATACCAGTTCTTTCAGATCAATGATAATTGAAAATATAACTAACTTTATTAAGCACCACATTTTTGTACTCTGCCTGGGACTGTATGCTTTTTTATTTTATCTAATTCTCCCAACATTTTCGCAAGCCTTGAGTTGCTTTTATTACTTTACAGAGAGGTTTTAACATGCATAAGGTCTGAGGAGTGACCTGACAGGAATTCAGGGTCAAGTCTTTCTGGCGATCCAAGTGGCCATTCCACTAGTAACATCATGGGCAGAAGAGGACATTTAAATATCTTAAAACTCAGTGTTCTTGGGGCACTTGGGGCACACTGGGTGGCACAGTAGTTTAAAGCCTCTGCCTTTGGCTCGGGTCATGATCCCAGGACCAGCCTCTCATCGGGTTCTCTGCTCAGTGGGAGCCTGCTTCCTCTGCTCTCTCTGTCTGTCTCTCTGCCTACTTGTGATCTCTGTATGTCAAATAAATAAATAAAATCTTGAAAAAAAAAAAACTTAGTGTTCTTTGTTAATCCACTAAATCACGTTACAAAAGAAAAAGAACTAGTAACAGCTTTTTGAATTCTGAAGGAACCATACAAACACACACACACACAAAGGGGGAAGGGCAAATTGGGAAATTGGAGCTCTGCCCAAATACACACTTAAGTCAAAGAGAAGGGTAATTTAAAAAACAATGTAGTTGACATTTAACGGGAAAGTTACATGATGTAAAATTAGACATGACAAGAATGTAGAACTAGTACCTTTGTACATAAAAACAGAATATAATCAAGGGATTATGTTAAGTAAAATAAGAAAAAGACAAATACTATGTAAGCTCACTTAAGTGGTCAATTTAAAAAGAAAAACAAAACCAAAAAACAAGCTCGCAAATACAGAGAACAGAGTGAGAGCCAGAGGTGGGGGGTGGTAGGTAGAAAAAAAGGAATGATTTTTAAAAACTTAAATAAATTCAATTTAAACACATTTTTAAAATAAAAATAGAGTTTGCATAATTTAAATATGAAAGACTGAATGATGGGTAACTACCTATCTGCTATCAGTTTAACTGGCATGCAAATATATCCACTATTCTTTATCTGTACTTGTATTGAATTATTTGTAGTGTTCCAGTGTGATTATCTTCCCATTAAAAAATGACACCCTCTTATAAATATAAATTCCCCAAACTTTCCGTGCTTTTGTTTTCTCATCTAGCAAACAGAAATGCCAAAACTCCTTTCTTATATATCTCACTGATTAAACATAAATTTCTAGATATAAAAACACGTTGAAAGAAATCTACTCAACATGGAGGTCATAGTATCATTAACAATTATAGTTCAGGAACAGTTGTCATAATGTGCTTTAATCAACCTATCGGATAATACTACAATTTTTAGATAAACAAGATGATGAAATACCCAAAGAATTTAAGAAAGAGCAAGTAATTTAAGTATAACTAAATAGTAAATCAATTTAGTTATTGTAAATGAAATTTTTGAAGAGGAATATTTAATTGAATAAACCTCTGATCCTTTGACTATCCAATATCATCACAGTCCTAAGTAAAGGCAATTTATAAGACCATTTTGCTATCACTTTAGATTTATATATATGAGATCTATATATTCTTTTCCATTTTGAAGACAATATTATATGAGGGACATTTTAATACTTGTTTGCAAAATTATTTAGGGAAGAAAACATTTGCTTAAAAATAACTACCTACTTCAAGAGCTAACATTTTTGTTTTCAAACAGTGAAAACAAAAAATACCAAAAAGTTGCTGTTTAAATATATATTTGTTATTGAATAATATATTTGCTATTGAATAATCTTCAAGATAGCTACTTACTATATTTCTGCTCTTATGGCTTCAATTCTATTTTTTAGTTTTCATAATGATTTCTTAAAGCACCCAAAGTATAATCTGGATTAATTTTCAAATTTGAACAAGTAAAATAAATATCCTTTAGGCAAGTCATAGCTTACTCTTCACTTTTACATGATAAATAATAGAAAAAGAAAATAAGTAATCACTACTGAATGTTATGAAAGACTGTGTTTAAACTCTGCTCCAAGAATATATCAGGTATGCGTAGAACCTGCATACGAACTTTCAGAGTCTGTCATTTTTACCTGGGAAACTAAGAAGTCTTTAACCTAGACTACTAAAAGTTCACTTTGGTTAACATCTCTTAAGGATTAATTTTAGAAGGGCCACCTAGAAATCAGTTTCCTGTAACAGGCTTGGCCTGAATTTGTAAGGGAAGCACTGAAGGAGGTGAAACTTTTTTTGGCAGCGTCTCATCTTTTGTTGCAGCTTTAGCCAAAGTGAATGATAGGGGAACCGATGATGATTGTCCAAATCGGTGCCTGGTATCAGCGTAGATGCTGATTTCTCAAAACCCCATATATATATATTCATAATCCAGGCATTCAACCAGCATTTTCTGAAAGTATACCAGTTATCTAGAACCAGGCAGGGTGTTAAAGACACAGAGACAAATATTTAATACATTTCCTTCCTAAGGATCTTCCATTTTACTACATGTGGAAACAAAAATGTTATTAAATAAAGAGAGAAGCTTTAAGGGCAGAATAAACTTGGAGTACTAAGTAAGGACTAACACCATAATTTCAGGTACTTAGGAGTTTCAAAATAATTTTGCACACATTTTCCTCGTGAGGGTTAAAAACATGTTTCAAAACAAAAGATCATTATCCATATGACTATTTTAAAAAGGAAGGTTAGATAGTTTTGTAAGAAATTTAGGATACATCTAGTTCTACCTGAGGTAGAAATAAATTTCTACAATGTCTCGAAATGAGGAGTTTATATTATACGTAGCTTATGTTAGGAGAGGGAAATTAAGGACTACTTCACTAATGAGGTGGATTTTGATCAGGCCTAAGAAAGATAAGAAAAGTGCATATTCAGAAAAGAAGAGAATGGAATTCCAGTGGACAAAATAAGATGTAGATTATAAGCATTATATTTGAAAAACAAATTGAAGCCTCAAAATGTCCTAAAAATGTCAGGTAAGGATTATTTGGGTCTGTGAAGGGAGGGATTGATCACATAGTTAATTATAGAAAAGTAGGGCAAAATTTTAGCTTCTGTAATGTCCTAATTTTATTATTTGCTGTAACAATGTCCGGTGTATTATATAATGTAAATCTATTTTAAGCAACATTAAAGTACTATGCCAGAACAAGTTGGACTCAGACTTCCTTTTTAATGTTGAAGATATTTAGACTGACTAATAATTCAAAGCATTTTTTTAAGTTGGCCGACTGGAAAATGCCAAAGCAACAAGTATTAACTAGTCTGGCCTGAACTTTATTTCATCTCATTCGATGTTATCAATTTTTTTCTTATTTTTCAGCCAAGGGCTACTTTGAAGGGCATGTGAGATCAAGGCACACCCAGCAGTGTAATTGAAAGAAATTAAGAACACAGTTTTTCTAATTTAATGTTTCACATATATCCTTAGAGATGGTATTTTAAAACATTTCAACTATATTAAAAAAAAAAAAAGAAGTTTTAGATAGTAGTTTGACCCTGAAACACATATTAACCCTCAATCATTTAAAAGAAGCTGTTTTGAAAACAAATTGAGGTCCTTATGTTCTGGTACCATTAATGATACGCTATCCCCTACACACACAAACACATTCTCAAGTGTCTAACGTGATAAAATAAGCATTTGTACAGCTACTTAAATTAATTATACTTATATATAAATACTTTCAAAATATAGGCACTATATTTTACAGGACATACAACTTGCAGACTTATATTATATCTAAATGGAAAGAGTCAGAAACAGTGAAAAATAGTGAGTCATTGATCATCTAGGGAAAAGAATTAGAAAGCATCTTGTCCGGTGTTTTACAAATTATGATAAAAAAAGAATTTTTTAAATGTTTAATAGTTATATATTAGTTTAAGGTGTATTATAAAACATAAATGGTAATTAAATACCATTATTTTAAAATAAATTGATTTATTTTTTAATATTTTATCTATTTGAGAGAGAGCAAGAAAAAGAGAGAATGAGTGGGGTGAAGGACAGAAGGAGAGAGAGAGAAGCAGACTCCCAGCTGAGTGTGGAGCCCATCACGGGGTTTGATCCCTGGACCCTGAGATCATGACCTGAGCCGAAGTCAGATGCTTAACCAAATGAACCACACAGGTGCCTCTTAAAATAAATTGATTAAAACAAAAAATACTTAGGTATGCATTATACCAGTAGTCTTATGTAAATACAGCAAAATAGTAATGTGATATGGAAGAAATAAATTCAAGAAACATTTATTGCTCATATAGGTACTTTGAAACCCAAATAAATATTAAATTTGCTCATGTTAGAAGAGTAATAGCTATTTGGTTCAAGTGAATGATCGGGGAAAACATTCTCTAATACTGAAGAACCTAATCGCTCACCTATTATATTATTTATTCTAATTCAAGATGTAAGATTTGGACATTAAACTTAAATTATATATGTCTTATTAAGGTCTTAATCATACTTGGAACTAGAATATTGATCATTGGTGGCTATTGGAAATTTGGGCTTTTAAAATAGATTATTCTCAACTTTAAAAGTAGCAGCATACAGGTACCTGAGTGGCTCAGTTGGTTAAGCACCTGACTCTTGATTTCAGCTCAGGTCATGATCTCAGGGTCATGAGATCCCTCTCTCCCTCCCCCCATCACTCATGCACATGCTCTCTCTCTCTCTTTCAAAAACAAAAATAAAAGTAGTGCATACAGACTTCAGAGTATGAACAAAGAAAATTTCAGGTTTATCTCATATTCTCATATCTCATATATTCTTTTCAAATATTTGAATGAGAGCATTTAAGAAAGAATAAATAAGAGGACTTCTGTTTTGTTTTGTTTTTGCTTTTTAGATATATGCCCAGAAGAATTATGGTGATAGGTGTGACCTATAACAGCAGAGCAAATAACCATGAAATCAAGAGCGATATATGCATTGTTTACTACTCTTCTTTAATTGTGCCTTTTTCCTAGAATATGGTCAGTTTTTAATATGTATCTTATAAGTTAATAGGTTGGAAATGGAATCATTAAGAAAACAATTATTCAACAGTTAGAACACTTTAAAAGTAGAATGAGCCACCCTGAGGAGTAATGATTTCCATGCTGGAGACTTCTCATAACTGGATGCAATGGAGGGCATCCAAGCACCTGAATGATATCCGTATAGATTCCCTCTACTCTCCTCACCCATGAGATTCTAGGATTCTTTTTCTATGAAAACCTTAGGCATGTTGAAGTACACTACCTCTTGCAAATTGTAAGGATATCACTTAATAACTTACTGAAGTTGAATTAAATTGTAGTTTTGCAATTTCAAAGAATCAAGTGTTTCTAAAGCATGATTACATAATCTCCTGGCAGTATACAGGTAGTTCTTTAGTAAACCTTCCTAAAGCATGATGTCATTGCCATACACATTTTACAGGTAGTAAAACCAAGGCAGGAAAGAACTACAAACATTCTGACACTCTAGTCTTACTCATAATGATTTCTAGGATCTCACAGTTTATCTCTCAGAGCCCAGATATTAAAAACAAAATTTCTGTCCATACTACTGAGTATAGAAATAGAATTTCCTTAGTGTTAAGAGCATATATACAAGGCCACGGGGGTGGGGTAGAATTAGACCATCTATTCAAATGATTAGTTGAATGAAAAGAAAACTAAAACGTAAGTCACAAGTCACCATCTTTGCTAGAAGAAAATCTCTGAGAGCACAAAGAATGGCTAGATCAGAAATGACTATATATTCCATTTCTTCTGATATATGTATGTACCCAAAGGCTTAGTCATTGTTACCTGATACTGAGTTCACAAATGAAATATTGGAAATGTTCCCAATTTATACATACTCAAAAGCTATGGTGGAAAAATGAAAAATTCCAAAACTAAAAATATTTCATTTTGGAACTCAAATTCATTTACTTCAATGCCCTATTGACTGATGTAATTTTAAGTCATAACAGGAAGAACAAAGCACACCTGCCTAAAGAAGTAATAAGTATGGAACATTTGGAAATGGAAGCCCTGGAGACAGGAAAGAACTTAGGTTAAGGTTTCTGTGTATGTGCAAAAGTACCCATAAGTAAAATGAACCAGTGTGTTGAAATGTAATTCTGTAATTCCCTTGGCAACATTTTGGGGAACTAAGTTTGCAAACAATATGTTTGTGATACATGCTGGTATGAGTTTCCAAAAAGCCCAGATCAGTCCCATGAGATTTTTTTTTATGGTGTCATCCTGAAATAATGCGTTATTAATTATAAGACTATATTTTTCTTTAATCAGTGGCATTCTGAATATTAACTAGAATCACAACTATTTTGGACCTATTTATATAAGGGTCATTTTTTCCCCTTACATGGATGCCATTTTATTTACTTCTCCTATTCCTAAATATAGCTGTAAACAATCCCAGCACCAACTATCCTGGAACAAGCAGAACAGAGTCAGAGAATAATAACTCATTGAAATTGAGGCAGTTACAGTCACATTTGCTCTCCCCGAAGTTGGCAGTTTCATTCTCTAGAGACAGGTGCATTTATCACATTCACAACCATAGTAAAATGAAATCATCAACTAAAGGGACTCGGACTCACTCTTTTTCCTTGAGAAGAGCCAATGAACATTTCAAGTATTTAAGAAGAAATACTCTGTGTATTTGAGGTAAAGCAGAATGCCCAGAGAAGTTGATGGTCAGTGTGAAGATATCCCAAGGTACATTCAGAGCTAAGGGCATTATCAATCCTTAAAGACTGCATTACTATGTCATGCATGAACTGATTAATTAAAGCCTGGGGGTTGGGAGTGACTAGCTAGTAGACTAGTATAAAATAAATCTTCAGGAAAGATTTTAAATTTCAATTGTGGTCTCACTGAATGTGTACTTCTTGCCTAGTTTTGGTCTTTATGCTTCTTTCCTTACCCAAAATAAAACTAAACTAATAGAGAACTTTTTTTCCAAAAGAAGTTAAAATTTTTTTAAAAATATTTTTCATCATCATTTTAACCTCAAGATGTTTTGTTACGTGTTTTGTTTTTGTTTATGTACACAATATCCTCATCATCTCTTCTGTATAAACCTTAAATCGATTGACTTTCTTGGACGAGCAATTAGAATTTAACATGGTATTGAATTTAGTCATTTTCTTCCTCTACAACTTGTTGTTGTTTACATAAGTATATTCGAAAGCCCAGGGGGAAACAAATCAGGTTTTACAGTCAGTTTGGTCTATTTCTCTTTATTGCTTCCATTTCAGGAATAGGAAACACTTGTTCTCATCAACTTCCTTTGGCTTTGAGCAACGATGGTCAAGATATTTTGCCTAGGAAGTCTCAATTACTTCCCACAACTCCAACAGTTAGAAATGTTAAAAATTTTTAAAAATGTTACTTGAAGGCACTGGTTTAGACCTGTTATTTATGATACATATATATATCTATCTTAAATAACTGTGTATATATATATATATATATGTATATATAGTTTTTTAAAGGTGAAATAAAATATATCACATGGAAAATCTTAAGTAACTGTATATACATATCTATCTATCTATCTATATATATATAGTTTTTTAAAGGTGAAATAAAATATATCACATGGAAAGACTTGACTGTATCTCCTCCAGTGAACAGAGAACACTGCAAACTATGACATCGGTGAATTACAAAAGTAACTTCTTGGGTGTAACAAAACCACAACTTTGCAAAACAGGATTGACCTATTTATACTAGAAACAAAAATACAAACAAAAATACAAGATGACTACAAACTATGATTTACTTAATATGCATTTCTATCTTTAAGGCAAAATTTTAGGGTATTCTAGCACAGACTGAAAAATAGCAGTATTTGAAAATTAATTTGATGAACTTCATTTATTCCTCAACCTTTCTTTCCCCAAAGAGAAACCTAAGAATTAAAATAGGTTCTGCGATGAAAGTTAAGATTCCTCATGAACTCATCTTAGGAATTATTCTCTTAGACTTTTTTAAATGGTCTTTATGTAAGAGGTAAAATTGTATTCCTATCCTCATCTGTTTCAAGCCCCATGCCTCAGTGTATTGGCCAAAGACTTGAGGCTTATGATAGGGTTTTTGCATTCAAGAAATTAACTTAAAGTATCCTGAAGAGAAACAAAGTTAATCCGACCCACAAGTATTACTGTTGCTCTTTGTGCTGTCATTGTGGGTAGAAGTGTGAGGCCGCTATGGTGGTATTGTGTTGTTGTGGTGCTAATGTGGTATTGTGACTTGGCCATATTCTTTCTAGTATGAGTAGATAATATGTAAAGATTGATAGTTGACATTAGCAAAGAGTTATTCTAGTTTCATGTGAGAGGAATTTATAGATAACTAATTCTCAACAAAAAAAGCAGGTATATTAGTGAAATCTTCTCATCATAAACATAGTATTCAAAGATTTTTTTTTCCCCTGCAAATTTTATCCTAGGAAAGTTCAAAGATGAAATATATGTGTTAAAGAATTATGGAAATAATTGGAATAAAATCCATTTGTTCAGAAAAGTAATAAGAAACAGCAAAAATTTAGTGAAGCATTTCAGAAAAAGTAGTTTGAAGATTCTGACTAAAACAAATACCTAAAATCTTGATAGTAATATGTTAATAATAAATAATAACTTTTATAAACTGTAGTTAAGTGAACTTCTAATGTCAGACAGTTTAGAGAAAACACTTTTTTTTTTTTAAGATTTGTTTGTTTATTTTCAAAGAGGGGGAGAGATGGGGAGAGAATTTCAAGTAGACTCTCCACTGAGAGCCCCATGTGGGGCTCAATCCCACAACACTGAGATCATGGCCTGAGCCGAAATCAAGAGCTGCACGCCTAACTGACTAAGTCACCCAGTTGCTCCAGGAGACCGATTTTTAACTTAAAAGTGGTACGGAAACCTGGAATAGGTAGTAAGCTGAATACAAGTTGGCTTAGGAAATGATAAATGGCTGGTGAAATATTGACAAAAATGTACAGAGAGAGAAGTCATAACTATAGATCCAGGGGTTGTGAAACAGATATTACACACAGAATGGAATGGTACTTGGGAAAATACAAGAGGGTTTGCCCATGGCAAAATTAATGAAATGCCAATTTTCAAGTGGTGGAAGAAACAGGAAATGAAAAAATAATAGGAAACCTAAGAAGACCAGTATAAGAAAAATCAGTAGGATTAAGATTAAGAGTCACAAAACAAACTGGGGGTTGCTGGGGGGAGGTGGGATTGGGAGAGGGGGAGTGGGCTATGGACATTGGGGAGGGGAGGCGAACCATAAGAGACTATGGACTCTGAAAAACAACCTGAGGGTTTTGAAGGGTCAGGGGTGGGAGGTTGGGGCAACCTGAGGGTTTTGAAGGGTCAGGGGTGGGAGGTTGGGGGAACAGGTGGTGGGTAATGGGGAGGGCACGTTTTGCATGGAGCACTGGGTGTTGTGCAAAAAGAATGAATACTGTTACGCTGAAAAGATAAATAAAATGAGAAAAAAAAAAAAAAGAAAAATCAGTAGGCAGTTTAAAAGATAAGACCAATATAAAACTATTGTTATCAAGGTAGATAACTCTGATAAATCCTTACTAAAAGTATTGTTTTCATTTTTGTAACAGGTAATTGTAAATGAATATTCATCAATGAAATAGTTTTCGAGTTAAATCTAAGAATATTGTGAAGTTAGGGTTATTGAATAGGTTAAGTCATTATAGAAAAATTTTGTGATAGGAAAGAACTGGGATGGAATAGCCAAGTCGTTAGATAAAAATGAGATGATGGTGCCTTTCCATAATGTTTCTCACAGAATAGAAAGGGACCATGTTTGGTAAGAAGAGATCCATGTTAGGAAAGGGCCAAAAATGATGACAGTTGATGATACTAGGAAAGGAGATATAATCTATTTCTACTTTATCCACAAGGAATATTTCAAAATTCAGAAGGGGAAAGTCTGTTGAGTATTTACAACTTTTACTACTATCATATATGTATATTTTTACTAATGGCAAGTTTTATAATCCAAATTAACAATAGCTAAAATACACAGTGCATAAGTATACACACACACTCACAAACTCACACACACAAGTGCCAAGGAGTATTTAACAAGATTTAAGTCAGATGATTTAGACATTCCAGGTAATGTTAAAATTAGACAAAATTCTATAACACGGAAGAAACTTGAGAACATACACTAAGTGAAATAAGTCAGTCATAAGAAAACAAATACTATAAGATTCTACTCATATAAAGTACCTAAAGTAGTCAGACTCTTAGAGACAGAGGGTATAGCATGGTAGTTGTCAGGAGCTAGGGAAAGGAGAGCAAGGGAAATCGCTTAATGGGTTTAGAGGTTAGTTGGGCAAACACAAAAATTTCTGGAGAACTGCTTTATGAAATTGTGAATATACTTACTGCTAAGTGACATTTAAAAATGGTTAAGATAGTAAATTAAGATGTTGTTTTTACCACAATTTAAAATAAGTAAAAAAAAAAAAAAAAAAGACAAAATTGCGAAGTTAGGAAAGTATCTTAGACATGTCTTCTCTCCTTCCCACCTGAACCTCTGCTAATCTCTGTAATAGGCACAACAGAGTCCCAATCCCCTAATTCATCCCTTTGCCCTTAGTCTTTCTGGTTCCATACAGGCCTCCTCTCTTCCTCCTGTGGGATAAACCTCTCTCCAGTTTTCTCCTGTAAGAACTCTTCACCTTGAATACGGATGTCTTGTAAACTGATAATCCATTGACTTTTCCTAAGTCATTTATCCCAAGACATTTTTCCTATACCAATTATGCTAAGATTTTTAAATATGTTGTCTTAATTGAATAAGCCTGTCACAAAGGATCCTTATAGAAGAAACCTTTACCCAGTGCAAAGCAACTCCTGTCAATAGAGATGAGCTTGTGTTGTCCCACAGTATTGAGCAGATGTGTGACTGGGTGGAGTTAGGAGAAAGGGAGTGGTCAGTTTATTTGAAGAAAAAGGCTTTCAAATTAGACACCCTATTTCTGTAGGGGTTAGAATTTGAAGAAATTCTAGTCATCAAATATGAATTTACCTTCTAAATGTGTCTGTGGATAGAGGAATGGGCCATGTGTTACCATCCCAGATGGGGACAGAGAAGTTACACTTAGCCACTAATTCTGAAGTTAGATTAAAATAATTCCAATATAATGTCAGGAAATCCTTTCAAATCAAGCAGATAATCATCAAGATTATCAAGAGAAACCTTGTTCATTCAATTACTCAGAACAAAGAACTTGAAAATGGGCTTCTATCCAACAGAAACTGCATCTGAGGAAGTGGCCATATCCTAGAAATAGAAGAGTCTGGTTAAATCATTAAACCTTTTTAGTCCATGATGTCCTTTTTTCTCTTTCATTTTATAAGATGTTGGATGTGAACACAAATATATGGTATAGGTCATTTTAACTTGTCAAGATTCCTTTAGTTTTACCTTGCAAAGATACCTAAACTCGGCAGCATAAAAAAATAAGCCTTCAAAACTAATATTACTCACCACTTTCGGATAGATTCTTAACATCAGCTATGGTCTTACTGAGATATCCACTTTTTTCCCTTACTATTCTAGTTAGATTTTTTTTATTATTTTGTAGAAATATGGAGAGATTATGAAAATAAAATGAAAGGCTGTACTCCCATAGACTGGTGATAGCTTTGGTCCAGCACAAGCTGTGCCCTAAAATAAATCTAAAGCATTTTATGGTTAAACCAGCAAGAAAGCAGTTTAATTTCCCATTAAATCACAGTTTAGTGCACTCTAGAACAAATGAAGTGATGGAAAATTTTAGCTATATGATATTTATGTTCACACTCCACAAACACACATGCTCAAATGACATCGACAAATTTCAAGTGTATGTTAAAAAGAGAAAGGGAGAAGAAACGGTTGTGTATGGCAGACTGTATGCTAAAACTCATCTATTTGTAATAATGACATGTATACAAACTCATTCTGCAACATACACCTTCAAATATTTGTACACTGGAAAGAAGTAAAGAGAAATGTATAATTAGTAACAAATATGCAAAGAACTTGGACTATAAGGCAAATAAAATACCTGATTATTTTCGGTAAAAAGTATGCATGTGTCATCTAACCCCATTCCCTGCATGTAGCAGACTTAGAGATACTGAATAATTTAAATTATGCTAGTCAATAGTCTACCACATAGGATAATGAACAATTAATGCCAGGAGACAGCATCATATAGTTGAAAAAGCACCTGCTTTGGGGACAGACATGACCTTATATCCTAAATGTGCTACTTCCTATAAATAGAGCTTCTGAGTCTTTCTTTTTAAGTGGGATAATGCTTATCTCAAAGAACTGTTATGATTAAAACATTAAATAGCATCTGTAAACCAACTAAAGAGTATCTGGTTCACATTAGTTTCTCAATAAATATTAATATCCTTTTCTTCTCCAATTAGGTTATTTAACAGATATGTGATATTCCTTTCCCTTTAAACACAGCATAACAAAATAACATGTTGGATGTCTACACAGTCTTTGAAAACCTAAGGGCAATTATTGGAATTTAAAAACATAATTACCATTGAAATTAATGGTACATAATTACTTTAATAGTTAAAACATATGTGAGATACTTAATACTTATGTAATTGAAATGTATAACAAAACAAAAAATAGTGATGAAAAAAGAAATAAATGAAAACGAAGCAAGCAGTGTACTAAGTTATCACTACTATAAACTAACTATCCAATAGTGTTTCATAAGAAAATTTAAATTATTACACACTATATACACACACTATCATTCCTTTGTCTATGTTAAGTTGTTTACAATATGTGGGAAGTTCAAATTGGTCCATAAATGCCAATACTTTGCTAACCCAAATAGGACTATTAAATTAAACTCTTCATTAAATTGGACTTATCTTCAAATCTGACAATGTAAGTATCTAGTAAATCTCTCTCTTTCCCAAAGCCTTTCTTTGTCTATGGCAAGATCAAGAATACAGTTTCTCTCATGATGTGCATTCTTGTCCAAACATTAAAATGTGTTCACAATACCCTAAGGAACAAAGTTGGCGAAATGTACATTCATTAACCCCTTCCGAAGGACAGCTTTGACCCACTCCAACCCCACCTCTCCAAGATTAGTGGAAAGAGACACAGAAGGCAAGAACAGAGTGAGGGATGTACAAAAAAGAAAGCTCACTTGATTGTAAACCAATTCAGCGTCTTTAACTCACTCTAGTAATCACTGATGGTATTACAGAACTTAGGCTTCCTGTTTATAATCATGTAAAACATATTGCTTCTGACTCGAGGTAGTTGATGGCTCTTCTTCATTTGTTAAAAAAGAGGATACCAAGGCCTATCAAGCATAACTTAATCCTGGCATGAGATCACAGAGCTAGTTAGATATAGAACTAAAACTAACCATTCTTTTGCCTCCTTTATTTCAATGTCTCAATCACCAAACGAATTGAACTATGACCAGAGCATCATACGAAAATGCCCTCAACTTAATTTTTACCATAATGTTAACAACTAGCAAACATTTATGGACATTGTTTTAGCACCGTCTAGCAGTGGGTTAATGGGAAGGAGAACATCTTGCATTTGGTACAGGCTTCCTCTGTGGGCTTCAATTTCTTCATATGAAAATTGGTCTTCTAAGTTTATCGCAAGATAATGGGACATTAACACTGCACTCATATGCCACAAGTAGGTGCAAATTGTAGGCTACTTCTTTCTCTCTTCATTGCAGATACGAAATAACTCAGGAAGCAGAGACAGATTTAATTTTTGTGCAATTTTGAGGGTCAAGTGGAGGCCAAGACACAAGATAAAGACAAAAGGCTAAGTGGGAATTGAACCTACAACCTTAGTCATGCCAGAAAAATTTTGTAATACGGTTAGTCACCTAGACACAAGAAGTCATGTTGAGACATTTATTGACAATTTTAAATGATGATTTTGAATTTGGGTAAATACTAGGTATATCAAATATGTCAAATAACCTCATTTATATATATGTGTGTGTGTATATATATATGTAACTGTATACATTAATACACATGTAATATGCATGGATACATGCAATATATATTTATATATAATATATATATGTAATATATATTTGTATATATATATGCAATATATATTTATATATGTAATACATATATTTTATATATGTGTTATATATACATATATAAAGCTAGTATATATATTAATGCTAGTTGCTTCATTTTTCATTTATAATATTGGGTAATAAGTTAGCAAAATGTACAAAACAGTATGACAGCTAAAGTTTTAGCCTTCCAAACTTTTGTTTGTTTTTGTTAAAGATGGTTATTCTGACTGAAAAATCTTTCTAAAATAAATTATATATGTGTGTGTGTGTGTGTGTGTATTTGTTTTAACTGATCAAACTCCTGAACTTAATGTATGTCACAGTTTTTTAATGACCTACACCCATAATTAGGAGTACCAGTTACTATATGGTGATGCCCTTAGAGATTCTTGAAGTTTGTAGGTCTGTTCACCCTTGTTAAAGAGCTCAGTTCCTGTGCTTTTTGAGTTGTGTGGGCTTTCTATAGATTACCTGTCAACTCTCTTGTTGTCACTCTTCGCTGCTATCAGTTGTGCTGGTACTAACAGCCCGCTCCCTTGTCTAATTTGCTGTTTCCTAATAAGCAGTGGGTTTGGCAACCAGATAACTAAGCTTGTTAAAATTGTCAGTAAAATAAGATTTTGTAGGTTCTAAGGGAATACTCCTAACAGCAAAGAGCAATTGCTTTGTTTCATGGACTTTGTGGTGCAATTTTGACTGTGCATATTTTATTGTTTAAATCTTGGTTCTCAGCTCTGTCAAGAAAGGTGGGTTGCCAGAGAGCTGAGTCTTGAGAGGTGGGATGTGAACTGTTTATTGAATTACGTAGACAGACTGCCACAGCCACCTCAGGTATGTTAAGCAGACAAGGTAGGTCATGTCTGGAAAAGGCAGGGTGCACAGCTGGAGGAAGGCAATAAAATCATTCAGAGTTAAACAGCATTATTAAAATAAATAGTACTCTTTGAAATTTGACATAAAAAGTCACTAAACTGCACCAGTTGTCCGACATGAAAAATATTGTCATATTCCATATTATTCTTACTTCACCTAAATGTCTGTTTTGGAATGGAAGGGCTTATATTGGCAACTTTTTCACTGCAACCTATCCTGTTTGCAAACATAGAAAAAACATTGTTATTTTTAGTTGATTCCATCCAGGCAGGAAACTGCCCTGCCACTTAACAGCCTAAAACAAACAATTCTTGGTCATGGTCTCTTTATAAATTACTTTCCACGGGCATAATGAGTCTTCCTTCTTTCTTTTTTTAAGGGACTTAGATACATGAGACATATGAACTAAATTGTTTGCCTGACATAAGCTGAATTTAAAGCTTTTGCTGAGATTGCCACACTTTTAATACATTCTCCTATTCCTTTGTGACACAAAGGCTGAATTTTAAAAACTTTTGTACAGCGAAGGCAATTTATACATATAAAAATACTTGGAGTGCCCTAGGGGTTGTTCCTGTTGTGGAGAAACGGAAGACGAGTTTGATTTTAAGTTTAAGCTTCAAACGTTTATGGCCTAAATGGGGATGTCATTCTGAATTAAGCCTCAAACGCTTTTTTTTTTTTTTATAGGCAAGCAAGGATCTCATTTCTAAGATGAGCTATAAAAGAGTGAAGCAAGGCTCCAGTTACTTGCACTCATCAGAGAATTTTTTTTTCTCCCTAAAGAGAACAAATTTCAACTGACGTTCTCAGTCTCCTTCCAATTCAGGCACTTGTGCTCCTTTTCCATGAATCCCCTAACAGTTTCAATCAGAGGAGATATTTTATTTTTCCCTCCTGCTGCTACCAGATATGTCGGGCTGCTGATGTAAAATCATTGCCACATGACAGTGACTGCTCAGGGCTGCCCTTCCCCAACTCATCACTCAAGGACACCAGCTAAATGTTACCCAAATCCTTTCCAATGGTCCTCTACCCTTTGTCTCTCCCTTCATCCCTTGTGTTGAGGACACGAACATATCCCTTTAAAAAAACTGACACTTTTTCTCCTTTCCCTACCGTACCGACTTGGCTGTTTGTGAAGTCTGAACCACAGTAAATAGCCTAAGGCATCACTCGCCCCACCTTCACTCGGTACATTATAATTCTGGCAGTGATAATGGATAAGCCTGAGAGGCTCTAAGAAGTAGGTCTTCAGTACCTCCTGATGCCCTTTCCTCATTTTTGCTCCCTTTTCTCATGCTTCCTAATTGCTGCAAATCTTCTTCCTGTTTTCCCCAGACCTCTAAAACCAGAATTCCACACCCAGGTTTTCTCGTTTGGAGGATCTAAATGTCTGAAAATACGACCTGCTATCAAACGTTTGGTTTTAGTTCTCATTCCTTCAAGCATGTGATATAATGTGATATAGGCCAACTGATGACCTGGAAACACCAAAAACAAACACAAACAAACCAAAAAATTAACTAATAATTGTATGTTAAAGAAGAAAGTATAGTTTTGTGTCACCACTCCCAGGTCATGCAGATATTTATAGAAGGTGCTATCTAGCAGCATAATATTTATTGCTATTTTGGTCAGGGAGGAAATTTTCAGGTCACTGCCAGGCCACTGCAGAGTGGTGTGTGTGTATGTCCCCATGTGTGTTTGTTTGGCGGGGGCCGGCGGGTTGGGTAAGTTGATACGAGGCAGTTTAGGTAGATCTAAATGTAGTTCTCAATTCATACCACATAAATGTCTACAGGGTTTATTTGTCTTTATATGAATAATCAAGTACATAAAAATCATGGACTATATAATTCATGTTGTCCTTTCTGTAATTTTTCCATGAGAGTATTTAGGATATAATAGCCATCTTTTGTTTAGCTAGCTCTATACCAGTACCAGGCAAAGATGTCTGGAAATAATCACATAGTCCAGAATCTTCTAGTGACCCAACCTCCAGGGACTATGTAGACTTATGAAAAACTCTCACTTTCAGATTGCCTAACCTGGAATCCCAACCCCACGTCACAACTCAGTACAACTTCCTCCCGAAGAACTCAGCCCCGTGCTATTCTCCTCAACCTCATATGCCCACCAACACTGAGTATAATTCTCTGCTCTACTAGCCATTCATTCACTTGTTTCATACTCTCCAGTTTATGTGGCTTTATTTCATCTGACTTATAAGCTTCCTGAAGATAGGGGACCTATTTATCTTAAAGCTTTATCAGATACGTATCACACAGAGTGTGTGTGTGTGTGTGTGTGTGTGTGTGTGTGTGTGTGTGTGCATGTGCTTGCATTTGTGTATGTAATATTCTGCCTTAGAAATTCCATGGTATAAGTTGCAGAAAAAAAGATTCATTAAAAACAAAGTAAGAGATATTATACTTTTTTTTAAAAAAGATTTTATTTGCTTGACAGACAGAGATCACAAGTAGGCAGAGAGGCAGGCATAGAGAGAGAGGAGGAAGCAGGCTCCCCACAGAACAGAGAGCCCGAAGTGGGGCTTGATCCCAGGACCCTGGGATCATGACCTGAGCCGAAGGCAGAGGCTCTAACCCACTGAGCCACCCAGGTGTCCCGAGATATTATACTTTTAATGCTGCTTTATGAAACTCCTTTGTATCTCCCCAAACTAATTTTATAAGTAGGAAGAATCCTTGGGCTTTGGAGTATATTACAGGGTTCAAGAAAAATCTATTTAAACGAGCAACTTGTCTGATGGACTGAGTTATTTCTGTTTTCAAAGTGTGTAATAGGAAAATCCTTTAAAATCCTCATGATACAGTCTTCTTTATTCCTGCTATTAGAGTGTTGCTTGTATGTACAAATGTTACAAAGTCAATTCAGGACAATTTTCTGGAGTTAACTTCTACCAAAATAAGTGAAATAAGAAGGGTTGCACAAACAACACTCTGTAGTGCAAGATAACATGACCAGATAACAATCTTTCTACAGATAAATATTATTAGGGCTTTCAGAGGATGAAGGAAATTTTACATTCCAGGGAATCCACAAAACCTTAAGAGCCTTTAGAAGAGAAAAAGCATAGATTTCATCTGGACTGGTGAAAGATAAACAATTCTCAGTATGTTCCTGCCAAGGGAACATTTCATTGTGTGTGCATATGTATATACATCAATACACAGTGTATATGTGTGTGTGTGTGTGTGTAGATAGATAATTTTCCTCATAAAAAATGTGTTTATTCTTTCCATTTACACAAAATCACTGCCCCAACTCTTCAGGAAGCCCTCACAGAAAAGCAAATCACTATACCAAATGAGATATTCTGAATTTTTTTCTTAAGAGACATGTCTAGTTTTTTAAACACAGAAACACAAGAAAACAGTCAGCTGGGCAAGGAGAAAGTAAAATGACATGAGGGTAAAACTTAGTGATTCTATAGAGAGAGTAACCTGGTTGATAAAATGAAAAGCACTGAGAAAAACATTTAGAATATACACATTTTTGTAAATATAGAATTGAAGCTTCCATGGTCCCCAACAGTTTCTCAAGTCTACCATTGACTAAAAACTTAGAGCACTAAATCAGAAAAGGAATTGTTATTTTCTCCTACATGTCTAACCAACATAAATACTCATGATCAGAGACTATAACTGAGACTAGTCTCAGTTATAGATAACTAGTTTAAAAAATGCAAGTATAAAGCAATATTTTGGAAAGAAATAGTTTTCAATTCATCAAAATTGTCATTTGGATGGCAATCCAAATGATCAGATATTCAGTCAAATAAATTTCATGCGTTAGAAATTTAAATAAACTCGACCCTATTTTAATTGGATAAAAGCCAAAAAGAAAAAAATTATTTAAATTAATTTCTAGATTATTTATCATGTTGATATCACAGAGGCAGCACACAATCTTAAACATGAACAGAAAGAAATGTGTGGCATCCTACTATCAAGAAGATCTCTAGCTTTGAACGTCCTGCTTAAGGAATTCCGAGGATTTCCATCAATTATAGAAATCTATGAAGTAAAAGAGACATTTTTATCTCATAGTAATGAACTATGAATAAAAAGCTTTTTTACATATTCTGTGTTTCCTTTAATATAAAGTATTTTTAAAATCCTAGTTCATGGGGGCGCCTGGGTGGCTCAGTCATTAAGCAGCTGCCTTTGGCTCAGGTCATGACCCCAGCGTCCTGGATCAAGCCTCGCATTGGGCTCCCTTGCTCAGTGGGAGGCCTTCTTCTCCCTCTCCCACTCCCCCTGCTTGTATTCCTTCTCTCGCCCTGTATCTCTCTGTTAAATAATAAATATAATCTTTAAAAAGTAATAAAATAAAATAAAATTCTAGTTCATGGAAGATACAGTAGCACAAATAATTAAGCAAAATATGGAAACTAACAAAAGAACATACACTTATTCATTTGATTACATTTTATACTGAGTGTAGGATTATGAACATTATTTTTAAAAAATAAAATTGAAAGACAAAATATCAGAATGTATTAGAAAGGTTAAATGTTGCTTTGTAAAACTTTCCTTTTAGTTACCTATATCTACTGAAAATATACAACTGTGGTAACTGGGTCATGATGCAACATATATTTCTTACCAAGGGTCACAATCAATGTTTAAGAGCTAGTTTAATTATGTTACAATGTAACACACTTTGAAGATGCTAGTTTCTAGATTACTGTGAAATGCTATAATGAGAAAATAACCAAGACTGCTTCACATATTAGACATTTGTAAACAATGAGACAACATCCTATCAGCTTTTTAATTTAAGTGTTAACAATCTTTGGCAGAAAAGAGATATTATACTAAGCATAAAAAATATGACAGACTTTTGAAATGCAGGATTTATTTTGTTACCCATAAACTAGCATTCTTTTATGTAATGTTTTGACAAACTGGGGAAAAAATTAGGAAAATCCTGCAGATAATATGACTCACACCTTTCATCAATTTCTCTAAGCATCTGCTACTTAAGGGCCATATGGGTAAATCGAAGTCACAGGTTTCCACTGCCATCACAGCGTTGGAAAATTATCAAATTCATGAAAATATGCTATTTAAGTGCCCTACGTATATTAGAAACTTTAGCTCATGTCAGAACATCCTGTGTTATGTGGTGAGTGCCAGAGGTATTTGAAGATTACACTAGTCACTGAAAACTTATTCAAAATATGTCTGCATCCAAAAAAAAGAAACAAAAAAATTATCTGCATCCATTTAGAAAACAGTATCAATTAGAGTGATAAATGATAAATCGTAATTCACACATTGCTTGAATCCAACTATGGATGATCTATATGTATTGAGATACTGATAAAAAGTTACATATAATATTATATCATTTATGGGGTTATACTAATTTTCTTATGTGAACACTGGCATTGCAGCACTTCTAAGTATATAACTATTAATAGACATATTTTGGAATGAGATATCTCATATGTAAAAATGACTGCATTTTCCTGATTTACCAAATCACAAAGAATAGAAATTTTTATAGTGAGCTAATAGAAAACTTCATTTTATCTTATCTAGGTTTAAATATTATCAACTACTCCAGCACTTGTCCAGTATATTTGTCTTTCAATCAATTTTGTCCAATGCAAAAGTTGATTTCATTTAACTACTATATCTTAAAGGTATTATAAATTATTATTATCAATAATAATTATAAAAAATGTTTGGAGTTAGAGTGGGACTCAAACATGATCCTGAATTGAATTTCTGAGAAAAACAACTTGATAAAAATGTGAAAACTTTTATTTTTCATAAGTAATGGGAAAAGACTGCTCTTTTTTTTTTTTTTTTTTTTTAAAGATTTTATTTATTTATTTGACAGAGAGAGAGATCACAAGTAGGCAGAGAGGCAGGCAGAGAGAGAGGAGGAAGCAGGCTCCCTGCTGAGCAGAGAGCCCGACGCGGGGTTCGATCCCAGGACCCTGAGATCATGACCTGAGCCGAAGGCAGCGGCTTAATCCACTGAGCCACCCAGGCGCCCCTGCTCTTTTTAAATTAGTGTAGTTTTATGTCCTGAAAGTCCCAAGTACAAGTGATTTGATCAAAAGAGAAAAGAAAGGATAAATTTGAACCAATGGATGGATGGATGCAAGCATGCAATGATAATGACTTTGTTTCTCTTCCAGGTAAGATACAGAATTAATAATAGTAATGGCCCAACACATTCCTAAAGCACATTCAACATAACCACAGATGAACTATTGATTTAAAGTAATGTGATGAACTTAATTTCACTCTAGATTTAAAAGTTTTGCTAACATTTTATCATGCAAAAAGGATTAAGTCCCTCTATTGAAATTTAACTTTCTTTCACTGAAGAGATTGCAGTGCAAACCACATAAAATTAAATATTTAACCTAGATACAGTATGTAGACATAAGAAGGGCTGAAGTAATTCCAGATGAGATTCTCATAATGTGACAAAAGGAATGTGCTATATGCCATTAAGGAACAAGTATTTGGGACATTACTTAATCTATGTTTTAAGTGAATCCTAGGTAAGAAATATTAATCTATGGCTCTTACCAGGTTTAGTAGTTATTATCTCTGTGCGTGTGTGTATCCATCTAATATCTATATATATTATCTATATCTATCCTATATATATATCCATCTATCTAAAGAATTGTTTACCAATACTCTAGAAACTTAAGTTAACCCAGACTGATTCAGACACATATTTCTCTCCCATTGCCAATGTCAATCATATCAATATCCAGCAAAGTCCACATGACAATCTTTCTTGGGTCGTCTACCTATGTTGTTCTTTCCAGTATCATTCTCCCAGTTTCAGGTATTTTTATTACCTTTGTAATCCACCATAACCTACTTCTGTCTCAAAGTCATTCTCTTCTCAAGCCCCTGTTGAGAAGTCAGTTGACTGGTACTCACCACTGACCACAACTAAGGTGTTCTTCACCCAATGAGCTTTCTGGCTCTGGACTTTGCAGTTAAGTGCAACTTCCCCTTATAATATCGTCCAACCAGCTCATCCAGACATCATCACCTCCTAATGCCCAACTCAGATTCTACCCTCTTATAGAACGGTCTGCTTACAATTCATTTAAGCATATTTTATTTCAATTTTTATTTATTAATTTTTTATTCCATGTGTGTTTGGCCCAGAGTGCAAAATCTCAAATTCTATTTCTTTTCTGAAGTTTCCTTCTTTTCTTTCTTCCTTTTTTTTTTTTTTTTTTTTTTAAGACTTCATTTACTTGAGAGAGAAAGAGAGAGTGACCATGAGCAAGGAAAGGGACAGAGGGAGAAGGAGAAGCAGACTCTCATCTGAGCACAGAGCCCAATACTGGGCTTGATCCCAGAAGCCTGGGATCATGACCTATACCCAAGTAAGCAGCTTAACTGACTGAACCACCCAAAAGATCCCTGAAGTTTCTTTCTGAACCCTTTATTATGGTGAGAGCTTTTTCTCCGTTAAATCCCACAACCCTGTTAGTACTTCTCCTAAGGTATTTACCATAGTATTTTAATACAGTAGAGATACAGCATACATTTTTTAAAATTATGAATATAAAAATAAACACACCAGTCCTAACAACAGCAGTAGGGTTGTGTGTGTATGTGTGTGTGTGTGTGTTTTAAATAGTGTTTTCTTTTATGTTTTGCTTTATTTTGTTTTGCTATTAAAATAACTTATGAGGGGCGCCTGGGTGGCTCAGTGGGTTAAAGCCTCTGCCTTCGGCTCAGGTCATGATCTCAGGGTCCTGGGATCGAGCCCCACATCAGGCTCTCTGCTCGGCAGGGAGCCTGCTTCCTCCTCTCTCTCTGCCTGCTTCTCTGCCTACTTGTGATCTCTGTCTGTCAAATAAATAAATAAAATCTTAAAAAAAAATTAAAATAACTTATGAACAAGCCAACATTATCTGGGACCCAACCAACCAAACAACATTCTATTCAAAAGACAAAGGACTATATCTAGACTTGCTGAAAGACTGTGCAATGCAGGCAAAACCCTAGACACAGAAATCTACGAGCAATTTATGAAATTTTAGAAGATGATCTTTATTATACGTGATTTGCGCATTAGTCATCGACCTTGAGACCCAACTCATGGATAACAATCTACATATTTATGGTTCTGTATGTTTTTGTTTCATTACTTTAACGGGCAGTATAATCAGGAAGGTGGATTATTTATCTCAATGTCACAGTGTCCTTGGTAGTACCTTACACATACTTGGCACTTAACACCTGTTTTTGCTACTTTAAATAAAATGTAGCAAGTCTGTCTAAACAGCCATAAAATTTCAAATGGAAAACAATCATAGGAATCAAATAATTTATTAATTCTAAATTTTAAAATACTACAAATTGACTATTTTAGGACTCGATTGTAAAGCTTTCAGGTCTTTGAAAAGGTTATGCATTTGAAAGATTTTTACTTATTTATTTGACAGACAAAGATCACAAGTAGGCAGAGAGGCAGGCAGAGAGAGAGGAGGAAGCAGGCTCCCTGCTGAGCAGAGAGCCCAATGTGGGGCTCGATCCCAGGACCCTGGGATCGTGACCTGAGCCAAAGGCAGAAGCTTTAACCTACTGAGCCACCCAGGCACCCCAAGCTTATGTAGTTTAAAGAGCTCTTCATTTATTACCTTAATTAACTTTGTAAATTGAAAACATTTTTTTAAAAGATTTTATTTATTTCTTTGTTAGGAAGAGAGAGGCAGCACGCACAATTGGGGGTGGGGGGACTAGAGAGGAAGAAGCAGACTCCCTGCTAAGCAGGGAGCCTGATATGGGAGTCAATCCTAGGACCCTGGGATCATGACCTGAGTCAAAGGCAGACTCTTAACTAACTGAGCCACACAGGTATCCTTAAATTGAAAACTTTCAGGACAACAATGATATCATATATTTTGGTATCTGCTGAATTGTAGTGTGTCTTGCATTAAACACACAAAGGATAACAACCAACAAGACATGGCAAATGTCCAAAACAAAACAAAGAAAAAAACTGAATAATTGGCTATTTAACTTTCTGTGCTTTTAAAAACACTAAGCCTAATGTAGCATCTGATAGATGCACAAACAGTGGGTGCAATTTAAATGTGGTTGTCTGAATGAAGGAAAGATGAAATGAGACACTGTGCCTTACAGGGGTGTTCAGAAGAAAGAAAAAACTCCAAAACACAATTTCTTTCTAGCGGCAGCAGTACCAGGCAACCCAGCATGTGAAGAGCAGTAGCAGACCTTGAAGCAGAAACTCAACTAAAAGATAGCCGGTCAGAAAACATCAGATGTGATAGCCACCCTAGTAATTGCCCTTCTGTCTGTGGTGCTCTCAAATACAAAGGGAAACTAAGTCCATAAAAATTGACTTGCTTTTATTTTGCTCCATTTTCCTCCCTTTCTCTCCAGCTTTCCTGTCAAGTGCTCTAATTTTGGAAGGTTGCTGTTTCAGATCAACTCCACAGAGGGCTATGTTTTGTCGCTTTGCAATCAGCAATTCAAGAAGTCATACCACTTTTGTTCATAGCTACTGTGTTCCAAATTGGTCTGGGATACTGAAAAACAGCATTGGAAGTAATGCTTATGAGAAGAAAAAAAAATCCTATTTCTCCCTTTGGCTTTTTTTTTTTCCATATTCGGCATTTTGATTATCTATTTCATTTCAGATATCTGCCTTACTTTGCCTCAGAAAAGGATTTCCCTATTGGTTATGTTAACAATGCAGATTTCAGGAGGCCCACATCCAAAAGCTCCCTTTTGAGTAGTAAAATCTAACCCTGGCCATTGCAAGAAGTTATAAGCTGGAACATTAGATTGTATTTCAAATGAATTCTCACTTAAACATTTAGTTTAGGGTAACTATGGCTGGAGCTTGCAACTATTATAACCGTTTCTGCTTGGAAAAATGAAAGTTTTTTAACATCTAATGTGAACCTTCTATTTTAGACTGGGTATAATCTGACCCAGAGATAAATGTTAAAAAGATATAAGCTACATAGAGGTAAACTATATTATGACTCCATGTCAGGTCTGTGTCATATTTAAAGAAACATTAGACTAGCAATTTATTTCCTTGTTTTTTTCCTAACAAAAACAAAAACAAAATAAACCCTCTTGAAATCTGACTTCCTGATCTCGTTGTAACCCATATATCTGAAGATGTCCTCAGATTCTCTTTCCTCCATTTAAATTTCCCTAACTTTCTAGCCTGGACCATTTGGGTAATGATATTTTCTACCTTTCCCACCCCCAACCACTATTTAACTTGTTCGTTCTTTCTTCTCCAGACAGTTTTCACATTCCGGTGTAAAACAATCTTCTCTAAGAGTTCTAATTTCCCACATAGCCTAGGACTCTGATCAACATCACAAATATACAAAAGCCACATAGACAGGGGTAGGGGAGGGGAAAAGGATATAAATACTCAACAATCAGCTCCTCCCTAACCCCATCCTCTTTCCTATTTAAGTGTTCTGGTTAGAGCAGTCTTACTTCTGCCTTGGAATCACATGGAGAGCTTTTTAAAAATTTTGAAAAATTAAAAAAAATTTTTGAAAAATTAAATTTAAAAAATTTTGAAATTCAGTGCTGGAGCCCCAAACAAATTAAACCTATCTCTGGTGTGGAGCCCGGATATTTTAAAAAACCCTTCCCAAGTGAACTTAATCACAGCCAAAGTTGAGAAATACTGTTTTGGATATTTTTTGTGTTCCACAAAGGGAGAAGGCAGACTATATGTGTGTGTGTGTGTGTATGTGTGTGTGTGTGTGTGTATGATTTCATATAGATAGATAGATAGATAGATAGAGATATAGACTTTTTTTCCCCCCCTAAAGGACCTGGTCACAGACAGAAGAGTGGTGGTGATGGTATTAATGGTATTAGAGACAGGAGGGTAGGTAAGTAGTAACTGTCATAGGTGGGCATATGGTGCAAGGGTACACTAGAACAATCTGTAATTGGAGTCCCCTTCACACTTTGGCCACCATTAGACACAAGGGTGACCCCCAAGTCTCTGACTAGCACACCTGGAGCAGTAAAGCATCAATTAAACACGCTACCTACTGTAGCACCTAACTCCAGGGACTCTATAGAAAGTAAGAAAGGTTTACAACTCACTGGATTTTTTTTCCCCCATGGATTGAGATTGCAACTAGATGCTCTTCTAGCAAGCACAGGTCTATCTGCATTCCTACTTGAGCCTATAAAACACTAGGGCTTAGAAGATCAGGTAATTACAGTACTCTTGTTTAATACTGTTATAAGGAAAGCAGTCGTTTGGCAAGGCCTCCATACAAACTTTAGGTGAGCTGTGGGGACTCTTCCTGACTAAGATTAAGGTGTCCCTTTATCCACACAAGTCAGCATCTGGTTTGTTGGTAATTCATTAACAAGAGACAGAAACCATACGGGTAGCCACACAGGTACACTGAGTCTATCTTCCTGCTGTAAATATGAGCTCTGTAGTTTGGTCTCAGTTTTTGTTTTTGCTTTGTTTCTTAAATTCTAATTAGTTAACATACAAACAATCGGGTGTACAATTTAGTGTCTTAGCACTTGCATACAACATGCAATGCCCATCACAACAGGTGCCTCCTTATTCAGTTTGTCTCTATAGTTAAGAGTCTGTTTCTTGGTTTGGCTTTCTCTCTCTCTCTTTTTTTCCCCAGATGCTCATTTTTTTTCCCTTAAATCCCACATATGAGAAAAATCATATGGTATTTGTCTTTTCTGACTAACTTATTGTGCTTAGCATAATACTCTGGTTCCATTCATGAAGTTACCAATGGCAAGATTTCATTCTTTTTGATGCTGAGAAATATTCTATTATATATAATATATATTATACATTATATCATCTATTATATATAATATAATAATAATAATATTATAAGTAGGTAGGTAGGTAGGTAGAAAGATAGAGATACCCCACATCTTCTTTATCTATTCATCAGTCCATAGACATTCGGGCTCTTCCTATAATTTGGCTATTGTGGATAATGGCTGCTATAAATATTGGAGTGCATCTATTCCTTAGAATTAGTATTTTTGTATCCTCTGGGTAAATACCTAATAGTGAAATTGCTAGATTGCAAAATAGTTCTGTTTTGTTTTGTCTTTTTTTTTTTTAAGATTTATTTATTTATTTATTTATTTGACAGAGAGACAGTGAGAGAGAGAGCACATTCAGTGGGTGCTGGAGAGGGAGAAGCAGGCTCTCCACAGAGCAGAAAACCCGATGTGGGGCTCGATCCCAGGACACTGGGATCATGCCCTGAGCCAAAGGCAGACGCTTAACAATTGAGCCACCCAGAGGCCCTCAGGGTAGTTCTGTTTTTAACATTTTCAAGAACCCACATACTATTTTCCAGACTCTATGCACCAGACTGTATTCCCATGGACAGTATAAGTGTATTCCCCTTTCTCCTGTTCTTGCCAACACATCCTGTTTCCTGTATTGTTACTTTTAGCCATTCTGACAAGTATGAGGTGATAACTCATTGTTGTTTGGACTTACTTTTTCCCTGACGAAGAGTGATGTCAAGCATCTTTTCATGTATCTGTGGGCCATCTGTATGTCTTCTTTGGAAATACATCTATTCATGTTTTCTGTCCATTTTTTTAACTGGATTATTCATTCTTTGGATGTTTCATAAGTTCATTATAAATTTTGGATACTAACCCTTTACCAGGTATGCCATTTGCAAATACCTTTTCCCATTCCAAAATTGTCTTTTTAATTTTGTTGATTCTTTCTTTTGCCGTGTAGAAGATTTTTTTTTTTAATGTAGTCCCAATAGTTTAGTTTTACTTTTGTGTCCCTTGCCTCAGGAGACATATCTAGCAAGAGGTTACTACAGCTAATATAAAAGTGGCTACTGCCTATATTCTCCTCCAGGATTTTAATAGTTTCCTGTCTCACATTTAGGTCTTTCATACATTTTGAATTTATTTTGTGTATGGTGTAAGAAAGTAGTCCAGTTTCATTCTCTTACATGTTGCTCTTTAGTTTTCCCAACACCATTTGTTGAAGAAACTGTCTTTTTCCCATTGGATATTCTTTCCTGCTTTGTTGAAGATTAACCCACAGTTGTGGGTTCATTTCTGGATTTTCTATTCTGTTCTATTGCTCTATGTGTCTATTTTTCTGCCACTACCACCATACCATTTTGATCACTACAACTTTGTAATATAACTCGAAGTTCAGAATTGTGATGCCACCAGTTTTGCTTTTCCTTCTCAAGGTTGCTTTGGCTATTTGGGAGTCTTTTGTGCTTCCATACAAATTTTAGGACTATTTGTCCTAGTTCTCTAAATAATGTTACCAGTATTTTAGTAAGGATTGCACTAAATGAGTAGATTGCTTTGGGTCATATAGACATTTTAGTAATATTTGTTCTTCTGATCCATGGGCATAAAATGTCTTTCCATTTCTTTGTGTCCTCTTCAATTACTTTCTTTATAGTTTTCAGACTACAGGTCTTTCACCTCTTTGGTTAGGTTTATTATTAGGTATCTTATGGGTTTTGGTGCAACTATAAATGGGATTGATTCCTTTATTTCTCCTGCTGCTTCAGTACAGGTATACAGAAATTCAACACATTTCTGTACATTGATTTTGTATCCTGTGACTTTATTGAATTTGTGTATTAGTTCTAGCAATTTTTGGGTGGAGGCTTTGAGGTTTTCTATTTAGATTATCATGCTATCTGCAAATAGTGAAAGTTTGACTTCCTCCTTGCTGGTCTGGATACCCTTTATTTCTTTGTTGTCTGATTGCTGAGGCTAGGACTTCCAGTATTATGGTAAACAACAGTAGTGAGAGTGGACATCTTCATCCACTGAAGGCACTGAAAAAATGCCCTTCTTCATCTCTTGCTAATCTTTGCTTTAAAATCTAGTTTGTCTTGGGTGCCTGGGTGGCTCAGTAGGTTAAGCCGCTGCCTTCGGCTCAGGTCATGATCTCAGGGTCCTGGGATCGAGTCCCGCATCGGGCTCTCTGCTCAGCGGGGAGCCTGCTTCCCTCTCTCTCTCTCTGCCTGCCTCTCTATCTACTTGTGATCTCTCTCTGTCAAATAAATAAATAAAATCTTAAAAAAAAAATAAAATCTAGTTTGTCTGATACAAGTATTGCTAGTCCACCTTTCTTTTGATGTCCACTAGCATGATAGATGGTTCTCCAGCTCCTCATTTTCAATGTACAGGTGTTCTTGGGTCTAAAATGAGTCTCTTGTAAGCAACATACAGATGGATTTTGCTTTCTTTTTTTTCAAGATTTTATTTATTTATTTGACAAAGAGAGAGATCACAAGTAGGCAGAGAGGTAGGCAGAAGAAGAGAGGGAAGGAGGCTCCCTGCTGAGCAGAAAGCCTGATGCAGTGCTCAATCCCAGGACTCTGAGACCATGATCTGAGCTGAAGGCAGAGGCTTAACCCACTGAGCCACCCAGGCGCCCCAAGCTTTTTTTTTTTTTTTTTTTTTTTTTAATTTTCTAATCCATTCTGACACCCTATGTCTTTTGATTAGACCATTTCATCCATTTATATTCAGAGTAATTATTGACAGATATGTATTTAGTGCCATTTTATTACTTGTTTTTTATTATTTCTGGAGATTTTCTTGTCCTGTTCTTGTCTTTATCACTTTTGGCTTTTCCTTTTCCACTCAGAGTCCTCTTTAATAAATCCTACAGGGCTGGTTTTGTGGTCATAAACTCCTTCATTTTTTATCTGGGAAGCTCTTTATCTCTCCTTCTATCCTGAATGATAGCTTTGCTGGATAGAATACTCTTGGTTGCAGAATCTTCCCCAAAGGCATTTGAATACATCATTCCACTCTCTTCTGGCTTGCCAAGTTTCTGTGGAGAAATCTACAGCTAGGTTTATGGTCTTCCCTTGTCAGGTCACTTGCTGCTTTTAAGATTTGTTTTTTCTTTATCATTGTATTTTGCAAATTTAATAACAATACGTCTTGGTGTTGGCCTGCTTTTGTTGATTTCAATGGGTGGTCTTAGTTTTATTACCAAAGTACCTATACCTTCTCCTAGCAGACTGTGGTTGAAATCTCTCCATTCTCTACATATAAGTACCTTACCTTGCTGATATGCAAACATTTATTCAACACATGAATACAGACAAATCACCTTGCGCTAGTTTTGAAGCCAATGTGAATCAGGTTGCAATACAAACAGAAGCTGGGTGACTTTCAGACCACAAGTAATCCCTACAGTTGAACCAAAGACCTTTAGCTAGTTGTATTTTTCTGCCAAATTATTACCATGACTAGAACGTTTTAGTAGCATGCTCTAACCAGGACCATGAATACTACTCTTCTAGGTTTCCACAAAGAACTTCACATAAATTTCTCAAGTTTCTAATACAAGTAACCTGTGTCAGCAGTACTAAAGCAAGACTCAGAGTACCAGCCAATTTCCCAGAGAATCTTCTATCATTGGAGCTGAATATATGCTGTGAACTAGCCTAAACATAGCTACTTTGACTTCTATCATCCACAAAGGGATCCATCCAATTTAAGAAAGTCTGAGCCTGTGGAGATTGAATTTCAAACATGCTTCCAGTTTTCAACTTCACAAGGAAGCCCATTAGGTCTCTGAGTGGTCTCTAGTCCCTCTCTCCTCTCTCCACATTAAAGGTCTTTAGGGTAAATCTTTACTGTTTGCACCATATGCCTAGTGATGTTATAACCACCATGAAAATATGCTTTGACATATTGTGGCATTTTTCAGACTTGTGTCTGAAATATAGCTGGATATTGAACCATAAAGCCTAGCTCTCAAAATATAATCCACATAGAGTTAGTCAAGGGTCTTCCCAGTTCCATGTTGGCTCAAGTTATATTACTTTGTAAATAGTAATCTGAGCACTTTATAACCCTTTTAAACTGTTATAAAAGGGGATCCTATTCAAAATACATTGCTAAACTTCTGAAATCTATTTCATCTTTTCACAATAGCTGTTCCCACAATATTTCTCCCTCTCTGTAATCGTCCTAAAACTCTCTCTTCAAAAAACCTATTTGGACCCCTCTACTTGTCCAGGTCTCCTCTGTCTTCCTGGATTCATTGTTTTCTCCTACAATAGCCAAGTTCAAAGGAAGAAGAAGAAAGGCCTAAATCTATAAATATTCTCACATTACCTATTTTAATTTCAAAAGGAAATCCATACATCCAATCTACAGGTAATACACGTAAACTAGTACAGATTAAAATGAACTTTGGCAGTACTAAAACTAATTGGTTAATATTATTACCCATCTTAGCATGGGTTAAAATGTCAATAATTATTTGAAATATTTGAAACTTCCATGTACCAAGTACTGAATATTATCTCATTTATTTTAACATATTTTGAAATGCATTATTAAATTGAGAAACCTAATTGTGTAGCACAAATTACAGAAAAGTAGTATCCCTTTTTCCCAATAAAAGACATGGAATAATCTAGATCAAATGCTATAGTTTATGACTGGTCTGTATTAAAGCACAGCTCTGTCACTTTTAGATGTCTAGAAGCCAGACAAGTACCTGATTGAAATAAATTAAGTTTCTAACACCCAAGGATATTATTCAAATATTTCCCATTGGAAAGCAAGAGATGAAAAAATGGTCTGCAAAAGGGAGTTACATTTCATAAAAAAGCTGTGTTACTGAACTTTTGAAAAAATTATGGTAGTCTCAATAAGCTCAGTTGAATGTGTGTGTGTGTGTGTGTGTGTGTGTAAAACATTAAAGTAGTTAGTAATCTTTAAGTCAATCTTAGATTTGACACCTAGGTTTGACACTGTCTGCCTTGAGTTTTATGTTTGATGGGGTAGTTCATATTTCCATTATTCCATTTGCCCATATCTTGCATCAGAGAGTACATTTAATGGAATTTTCCTATCTCAAAAAATTGTGATGGTTATTTCAGAACTGAGTTCACTCACATATTCTATTGGGCTGATATATTCAATAGCTAATATATTCATGTTACAATATCATAAGTGACCAGTAAGTAATGCACTCTACTCAAAAGTTCATGACATACACTGCTTTTAAGTAAAATACTATGAGTCAACGTTTTACTTTAAGTCTGTAGTTGTGGTACGATTGTCCATCTGAAAATATATCTTTCTATAGATCATCCAATTAAGTAAGTTTCTTGTCTCAAAACTCACCCAAAAGAACAATCATAAAACATGTTTTGAAAAAAACTCCTTGATAGTAACTCTCCAATTAAAAATATTTTCTTTAGACTGAGGCCTAAATTTTAAGTTTGGACCAAAAACTGTCACTACAGATTTTAAGACCCAATTTTGTAAGATGAATGCCTTAGGAGTTTGGCTAGATTCCAGTGAGGTAATTGGATTATATTTTCCTAATTTTTCATAGACATTTCAAATGAATACAACCTTCTATCTTGAACTCTAAGTGGGGAATGCTACCAAAGAGTAAGCAAACAAAAACTCTGTGTGCAAATAAATACACACAAATAGATGGAAGACAATTGGAAATTGTTGGAATGGCCACTGACCCTCATGTGAAAGAAGAGCTCCTACACTAGGGAAGAACAGGACATGGAAAAAAATGCTGTTTCTGTGCCCCAACCTCTTGATGGATCTAGGTATTATACTTCATCACACCAAAATTTCTTGTACCCAGTCCCTCAAAGGTCCTAAAGATGCTAACTCTTTTTATTTTATTTTATTTTATTTATTTATTTGACAGAGACAGACACTGTGAGAGAGGGAACACATGCAAGGGCAGTGGGAGAGGGAGAAGCAGACTCCTGACTGAGCAGGGAGCCCAATATGGGACTTGATCCCAGGATTCTAGAACCCGAGCCAAAGGCAGGCACTTAATGACTGAGACACTCAGGCAACCTAAAGATGTTAACTTTCTGATGTTGATACCTAATGTTAGCTTTCTGGAAATTCCATTTAAACAAAAACAAAAACAACAACAACAAAAAGGATTAAAACCTTTTATTAAAAGCAGCAAAATATTATATATTGAAATTAATTATATACATTTTATAAATTATATAAACTGGTTGTTCAGATAGGGCAGACGTGTAGATGATTGGATAAGACAGATGAAGAAATAGAAACACACTTATTCATGTTTTAGTGCTTAAAAATCTGAATGCACAATCAACTGTTATAGAAGTACTAGTGTTCAAGACAACGTATTAAAACTATGTAAAAGGCACAGCTTGGTATCAAAATCTTTCGATACTGTAGAATCTTCTGAAACTGTTAAGGACATGAAGCACTAGGCACTTAAGACACCATTTTTGTTTTTCAGCAACCACATTAGAAACAGATAGTCAATGGACAATCCATTCAGCTTGCTGCACCCATCCATTTCTAGTATGAAATAAGATAATTTTTCAATTATCTTTTTTAAAACTTCTGAAATGTTATGCCAGAGGGCCAATTTGGTCTTCTTGTGATGCAAGTTCTGTATACAGAAAATGGGGCCTAGCCAAAATAAAGGAAGCAACGGATTTCAAACTGAAAACAAAACAAAACAAAACAAAAAGTGCTACTACAGATTTGCCATCTTTATCTGTGCAGCTTGGAGGGCAAAAGAAAACTATGGCCCACTGGCCAATTCAGCACATGGCCTCTTTAGTATGACTTGAGATAACAATGGCTTTGCATGTTTAAACAGTTTAAAAACAAATACCTATAATACCTAAAACATTTAGTATCTAGCTATTTCCAGAAAAAAGTTTTTTGGCAACTGATTTAAAGAAATAATAATAATAATAATAGAAAAGTCCTATTTCACTGGATTCTTCATGGTTAATTTGGGACAGAATTAGGCAAGCCTTGAGTTTCCCTGTTTTTTCACATTTATGGGATCGTTAAAGGCCTGACACCTCTTTAGCTAAATCAGGTAAGACCACCTGGAATTCTAGGCCTCAAGCCAGGTCCCTTTAAGAAGAATAGCCTAGAGAAGCAGTGCTAGGTCTGTAGCTGAACACTGAGCCCATTACATGACCCAGTGAGTTCTGCCATATAAACACACAGGTAAAGGCCGGGCACATTTTCAGCAGCTGTTACTGATCAATAGAAAAATACACTTTCCATATGCCAAGCAAGACTTTGGAAAGGTCATCTCAGTCACAGCTCAGAAACAGTATCTCATGTGTGTGTGTGTGTATCAAAGAAGATATATATTCTGTCCTTGCTTTACACATGTTCAATGTCAGAAGATAGTCTGTTTTGTTTTTATTTTTAAGCTGTTACATCATTCAGCTGCTTTCATTTTATTATAATAATAAAGCCTAATTTCAGTGTGGTGTAATGTAAAAGAAAAAAAACCAGCAAGATTGAACCCAAATAAATAACCTTCAGCCTGTTACTTCATTAAAGCTTCTGAATGCCTCTTTGTACGTGTTTGGAGCAATTTACTTCTTTTAAACATATCCATGCTAGAGAAGGATACTTTCCACATTTCAGTTTTATTAAGCACATCATGATGTTCCTTCATGGGAAATAAAAAACATAAATGATCACATCATTTTGAATTCCAAGGACCCCTCGCCAGCATCAAGAAGCTTAAAGAATATGAAATTTCAACAACTACTGATACACGTTGTACTATTATGAGACGACACTGAAAATAATTTATATGACCAAATAGGAGAATTGGTTAATATATGTAAGTAATAGTATTTAAGTTGTTACATTAGTATTTGCCAAGTTTTTGGTGGTATGGTAAAATATTTAAAATAAAAATGTTAAGCATATAAAAAAGTTAAAAAATTCCATGTCAACTATGATATGGAAAACAAAACAAAACAAAACAAAACAACACTGACCAAATATAAGACCAAATTAGTGGTTCCCAAAGGGGAGGTGGCTGAGGGTTTGGATGTAATAGGTGAAGGGGATTAAGAGTACATTTATCATGGTGAGCACTGAGTATAGAATTATTGAATCACCATGTTTGTGCAGCTGAAACTAATATAACACTTTATGTTATTTATACTGGTTTAAAAAATGCATGCAGAAAAAAAAAAAAAAGGAAAAAAAGCACTGTAACTAGCCATATAGGCTGAATTGTACCCTCTGCCCCAATAACTCAGAATGTGACTGTTTAAGACACGGTCTTTAAGGAGGTGATTAAATTAAAAAGAGGTCATTATGGTGAGCCTTATTCCAATCTGAGTATTGTCCTTATAAGAAGAAGAAATTCAGACACAGAAAGTTGCCAAGGGCTCAGGTACAGAGGTAAGACCATGAGAGGCCACAGGAAGAAGACAGACATCTGCAAGCCAAGGAGAGAGGTCTCAGAATATACCAAACCTGCCAACACCATGACCTTGAATTTCTAGCCCCCAGAACTATGAGAAATAAATTTCTGTTGCTTAAGCCACCAGTCTGTGGCATTTTGCTATGACAGTCCTAGAAAATGAGTACAACAAATATAATAAAATATTGTTATTATTATAAGTTGTTGGTGAAATTTTCCCTGTGTTTTATGCCTTGACATTTATTCTGCTTATGACTTTCCCTTATTCCCTCCCTCCCTCTCTGTTTACTTCCCCCCAACCCTTTGTTCCTTTCCTTATTGTTTTTCTTTCAACAAGTGTATTTAGGGGACCTAATGTATGGCTAGTTTTGTGAATACCTAAGTACTAAGGTACGCAAAACATGATTTGATTCCTATCCTTACAAAATTAAATCTGGTAGATGTTAACTATGTATTATTTTGACAAAAGAAGAAAAATTGAGAAACCCATCTCAACATTCTCCAACACACACATGTATTAGGAATTATATAAAAACATATTGCTAATTATTCCTACAATAACAAAATAACAGTCTATGTTTTGCAGTTTGATAAAAACTACTTGTGTCAAAGTCATGTGTAACCAAAGCAAATCATCTCAGGTTGCTCTGTAACCTAAGTCTTTAAGTTTATGATATACTTAAACAATGATAAAAGTTACTGACCCCTAGGCAATAGCAAGCCACATACTATTTCTTGGAATGCATCCTTCTTTTCTTTTTCTTTTTTATTTTATTATATTTTTGGTGGGCAGGCAGAAGGGATTAACTAGGTAATGGGCATTAAGGAGGGCATGTGATGTAATGTGCACTGGGTGTTATATGCAATGAAGGGATAATAACTGAACTCTACCTCTGAAACTAATGACCATTCCTATTTTCTTTAGAGATCACTCCCTATCTCTACCCCATCCTGCTTTCACTAAATTAGACTTCATATCTTAAAAACATTTCCTCTAGCTTCAAAATATTGCCCGAAGGTTTTGATGAAGATGAGACCAATTAGTAAATTAGAAAAAAATTGTTCGATAAAATACATTGCTATAGCCTGAATGGTGTTTAGCATCTTTTCCCTAGAGAGGCATTTCAAGAACTAAGGCATATACGGATGCTCCAAATGGCACGAATCAAAGTAATGGGTGATGGTAGCGGGAACAATAGTGCACAACTCCAAGTAAAACGAGTGATTTCTCTTCCTGAGCCTATCACATGTACAACTTCTCTTCCCAGTCTTTATCATCTGCTTTTGTGGGAAAAGTAATATTGGGAGGCCATGAAAACCATCACTGGGGGCGCCTGGGAGGCTCAGTGGGTTAAAGCCTCTGCCTTTGGCTCAGGTCATGATCCCAGGGATCATTGATAAACAAGTGAAATCAACATGTACCTTTATAGCTACACTTTTGTAACAAACTCATCGGGGACATTTATGTTGGGATTATGCATCTTCATCAATTATGTTTATGCATTGTTTACAAAAACAAGAGCTTGGCTAAATCAGCTGAAAGCATTTTGTGTGAATTAATTGGCTATACAGAATTTGCAATAAAGACTATTCTGTATTTTATTTGAGTGTCACACATCCTTTATATTAGTAATATTTACAATAAACTAAATACATACTCTTTATAAAGTTGTTTGTTATACTGGCAAAAGTCCAAAAAAATATTTGCCTCACAATTTTTTGCCTATGTCTGGCCATTGCCTGCAGGATTCTATACATATCAGTCTTTAAAAAAAGAAAAGATTTTATTTATTTATTTACGAGAGAGAGAGTGGCAGAGGGAGAAGCAGGTTCCCCACTGAGCAGGGATCCCAACATGGGACTCTATCTCAGGACCTCAGGATCATAACCTGAGCCAAAGACAGACGCTTAACCAACTGAGCCACCCAGGCGCCCTGTACATATCATTCTGAATGAGCATACTCATATATCTAGTGTTTTAACTTAATTCCTCTGTACAGTGATTTTTTTTTAAAGATTTTATTTATTTATTTGACAGACAGAGATTTCAAGTAGGCAGAGAGGCAGGCAGAGAGAGAGGAGGAAGCAGGCTTCCTGCTGAGCAGAGAGCCCGATGTGGGGCTCGATCCCAGAATCCTGGGATCATGACCTGAGCCAAAGGCAGAGGCTTTAACCCACTGAGCCACCCAGGCGCCCCTATTGACAACTTTCTTAAGTCCACAGCTGACGGTCGACAAAACAATAAACTGAATTCTGATTTATTTTGTTTGCCAATTTTCATAGCATATATACTCTCATCATGGCCAATTTTAAGTTACCAACATGATGTCACTGAACAAGCAGCTAGGAAGAGACACACAAGAGAACGCTCATATAGCATTTGCACCATGCAGTTACAAAGGCTTAAATATTTCCAAGAGCAAAGATAATAATTAAATGTAACAAAGCAAACAGAAAGTAATAAGTTTTGAATATTATTTGTTTTAATATAATTTATTTAACTGTAAATTTACATATGTATAAATTTTAACCCTGACTGTGTTTAACTGGCTCCAAAATGCATAAAAGTGAGACAAGTGGCACTCATGAGTAGTGTAAGACAGCTCCAACACCCCACTATTGTGTCAGCCAGCTCTTTTTCTTTCAAACCCCTTTTCTCTTCTCTCGGGATGGTTTTATTCTAGGTGTTCATACAACTCTACTTTTCCCCTGAGCAATTCTTCCAACATTTCTTCTACTTAAACATTCTTCTTTGCCTGCATTTTATTCTAGGTGACCACACAGCTCCACCTTCCCTGTGAGCAATTCTTCCAACATTCTACCTAATATTCCAACAATCTACCTAAATATTCTTCTCTGCCTGCATTTCTCCGTCTTTCCACAATCTGATCTTAGTATTATAGCTTTAGGAAGAATATGATAAAGTAATTCACACTAACATAGCATGTGTCAAAAATAGCTAATATATGTCTTGTTTAATAACTGTAGACTCCAAATAAATGAATCTTTAATGGTAAAAATTTTATTGGTAATGGTATACCGGGGAACAAAGATATCTGGGGGCAGATATTTCAGATCATATCATGTACTTGACATGAATATTTTTGTGATTAGTATATTTTGTGTTAGTTAGTATAACTATACCTCTCTTATATAGCCTAGGGATTAACAATCCTACTAACTAATTAACCTTCTTTTTACTAAGACAGTCTAAAACACCCAATTCTACTGTTAGTCCTGTGGTCTAGCCATTGTGAGCTATATTTTCCTAAGAATGTCGTGTTCGCTTTAGCCTCCAGGTGTTCCCTCAAATTATTATCTCTACCTAGAGTACCCTCTCCACTCTCTACCCCTACTCCTTGATATTCAGATATTTCTGTGTCAGGTGAGCCAGAATTTTCCCTGAGAAATCTACCCAGCCCAGCCCACTCTTTCTGAATTGACAAGCTCCTCACAGGTACCCTATATAGCATCCTGTGCTAGACTTGTGTCGTTAGAATCTATAAATGTCTTGTTACTTCCCATTTGGCTGGGAATTCCACAAAGAGGAAGAAGAAGGTTACTTTGTTCATCAGTTTTTTCTGATACCCAGAACAATGTCCAGAACCTTGGTGCCACTGGGCAAATACAGGTTGAATTGCATTGCTGATGATTCTGGGGAGGAAAAACCAGAGCACTAATATTATGAACATGCTGCCTATTTGCTTCTCCCTTAGGATAGAACTGTATTATTTTGAAGGTCTTTTAAAGAAGATACATTGTACTTGACTGAATTTGATTGGACCAGCAACTGGTTAACAATACAGTGCAGCAGCACCTGCTTCCTGAAACACTAACTTCTATATTCCTGCAAGCGCCCCGGGGGATATAGGAAGTTGTTAAAAAGCCATGCCTAATTATACAAGAAAGCAGAGAAGACACTCTAGTCACTAGAATCCAACGGAACATTTGCCTGCCTTATTCCATCAGCGTGAGAAATTCCAACACTCCACATAAGATAATGACAGAAATCTTTTAACCATGGTTTGCCAGGAATAGAGTAGCTATCTCTCTTCCGAAGTGAGTGTGAACCAGATGTGAAAATAAATGAAATCTTGACAAAACTTGCTGACTTTCCAACCTGATAGACTTGTTTTGTAGATAAGGAAAAGTTATGACACATTACATCATCTGTCAGACACACTGCTTAATTTGAATCTCAATTCCAGTAATCATTACCAGAAAAGAGAAAAATGATGCTTTTGATCAAAGCCAGTCAAAAAGGTTGCCTCCTCCTCCTCTCATTCTTCTGGAAGGCAATCCTATTCAAATTTAAAACTGAAGCCACTTTTCCCCTTCCTTGCAGTGCTGAAACCTAAGAAAAGAACAGCACCCTATTAAGTACTATTACTAGCAGCTAGTACAAAAGGACAGGGATTTGCATGAGAACAAGTGCTAAGAGTTGAGCTTCAGGCAAGGAAAGATCATTATTTATAACAAGCAGATCTGCTTCTATATGATTAACGGAAGAACAGCGAATTAATGCTGTTATCTTAATATTGTTTAAATGGCCTCTACATGTGGTGCTGAGCCAACCCAGGCAGAGTGGGTAACACAAAATAAATGCCAATCCAAGAGAGATTTCTGGGAAACATATTCACCCAGAGAAAATTTGCTTAATTAATGGCCTCAAAATGATAAGCTCTGATAAGCCTCTGCTGTGTGGTATTATTTTATTTGGGGAAATAGGACACAGCCCGATTTAATAGGATTTTCTTCAGAGATTGGTAAAACTGGTAAGCTTCTGGATAATTATCAGCCATTTTAATGATTTCTTCTTTTCCAAATGTAGTTCATGCCCTAGGTTATCTGGGGAGATGGATGAGGAAAGTTTGAAACTAGAATGGTAGCATTTTATTACCTGTGGCTTTAACTGTCTGCTTGAACAGGAAGGTGAATTTTAAAGACACAAACAACAAGCTTTCTATTACCCTTGAAATAAGACTTCATTAGATGACTGCTTTAGAATTAGCCACCCATAATAGGTGAAACTCCCATGTTAAAGCAGATTTAAATGGGAATGTGTTACTAATTGTCCTAAGATTAGAAGTGCCTTTATAAAGTGTGCTAACCAGGAGCCCACATTTCAGGCATCTTCTTTCTGCCCTCAAAGCAAGCCTCGGTTATGAGATAACATTATCAGTGATTCCTGGACATTTTTTCTATCTCTTAAAAATTAACTATGTAGGATGAAGTTGTAGGCAGAGGACAAGCGGAAGGCAGAGATGTGTACAAGATAAATATTTATAGTTTACAATACTTGAGATTTAAACTCAAAAGAATAATATTCCAAACAAATGATCAGCAATTGGGGTATTTCTAACACATACCAGGGATCCCTGAAATGGTTTATAGAAATGCACCCAAAGATACCAGAGGTTTCACAGTACTATGGGATATGTGAGAGGAAGTTTTCCATTTTCTGAAAGATTCTTCACACTAATGTAGTTGGTAAGAGATCAGATTGGCAGGTATAGGTGAAAACTAGCAAAGTCTCCTCTGCTCTACTCAGCTTTTCTCTTTACCTCATTTTAAGTGCCTTTTTTGTTTGTTTGTTTTGTTGTTGTTGTTGTTGTTTTCTTTTTAGGGAAGACTGGTGCTTTCCTACCATCCCCTGTCCCTTCAGTGACAATCATCTGCTACATTTCTCAATTTTTTCCTTACCTGCTTATTGTCCTTTCTCTCTAGCAGCGCTTAGCATGTAGGAGAACACAATAGTTCTTTTAGGACTTACACTCTGCAATACTGCTGTGACCTTTGGAAAGTGACCACAAAGTGACCTGAAACTTGTACAACTTTTTAAGAAAAATAATCCTTATAATAATCCTGGATGGCCTCCTAATGAGTATGTATTTTCACACCACTACATGCACTTTCATATTTTTCCTTGTTTATTACATTTTTAATTATTAATCTGAGTGAATTTGAGATATAGATTCTGATTATCTCTACTCAAACTCTGGTAAACTCTATAGCAAAGTGCATCTGTACTCTTATGGACTATCAATAATAAGAAGTCAATTTGGAAATTGTACATTAGAGTTCATTCTGCTTTCCATGTAGTTGTCCTTCTTAAATATGCCCAGAACACATAAGGGGAAATAAAATTTGTGCTTTTACTGCAGTGTTTCTATCAAGTATTTTCCAAGTAATAGACTGTTTTTAAGAAGTGTTAAGGTAAAGAGTCCTATGGCCAAATTCATTTGGAAAATGAATTTCTCAGAATCTTTGATAAGTTGATGGACATTGAGAAACGCTAAGAGGGAATGTGGAACACTACATAAAACAAATTTCCTTGATTATGGAATCTTTCTTTACAGACCAGCTCTCTTTACAGACCAGTTCTTCACACACAGAGAGAACACATTTGGGGAAATTCTACTTCATTTCAAGTTTTCTGGTAAAAATCAGGGCAACCTGGCAGTGCTGGGGAGGGTGAAAGATAGTATGCATACTGCCCTCCTTTTCCTCACTGCTATGCAAGTTACCAATAAATTATGTGTGATGGGTTACATTGTGCCCTCTAAAAAGATACAGGCATACCTCATTTTACTGTGTTTCATTTTATATTGCTTTGCAGATATTTTGTTTTTTACATATTGAAGTTTTGTGGCAACTCTGCATCAACCAAGACTATGGGTGCCATTTCTCCAACTACATTTGCTCACTTTGTTTCTTTGTGTCACATTTTGGTAATCCTTGCAATATTTTAAACTTTTCATTATTGTTATTTTTTTATGGTAATCTGTGGTCAGTACTGTGATGTTACTATCACTGTTCTGGGGTGCCATGAACCATGCTGATTTAAGACCAAGTTAATGGACAAATGTTGTATGTGTTCTAACAAGTCCAAACAGCTGTCAACCTAAAAGCCATTGCCATGTCTCTCTCCTTCTCCTTGCACCTCCTCATTTCCACAAAAACTCTGAAATTAGGCCAGTTAATAACCATACAATGGCCTCTAAGTGTTCAACTGAAAGGAAAAGTCTCTCCCCTTAAGTCAAACCTAAAAATCATTATTTGGGAGACACATCAAAGGCCTCCTGCACCAGTTTGCCTAGTTGTGAGTGCAAAAGAAAAGTTCTTGACGGAATTAAAAGGTCTACTCCAGTGAACACATGAATAAGGAAGCAAAATGCCTTATTGCTGATATGGAGATAGTTTTAGCAGTCTGGAGAGAAGATCAAATGAATCACATCATTCCCTTAAGCCAAAGATTGATCCAGAACCAGGCCCCAACTCTCCTCAATTCTATGAAGGCTGAGAGAGTGAAGAAGATGCAGAAGAAAAGTGTGAAGCAAGCAGAGGTTGGCTCATGAGGTTATGGGAAGAAACTATCTTTGTATCATAAAAGTGCAAGGTGAAATAGGACATGCTAAGGTAGAAACTGCAGCAAGTATCCAGAAGATCTAGCTAAGAACATTAATGAAGGTGGTTACACGAAACAACAGATTTCCGATATAGATGAAATAGCTTTCTGTTGAAAGCAGCAGTCATTTAGGACTTTCACAAATACAGAGGAGAAGTCAGTACCCGGTCTTCAAAGCTTCAAAGTGCAGGCTGAATCTCCTGGTAAGGGCTGACGCAGCTGGTGACATGAATTTGAAGCCCATGTTCACTGACTATTCCCCAAAGCCTAGGACCCTTAAGCATTATGCTCAATCCACTCTGCCTTTGTTCTATAAATAGAACAATAAAGCCTAGATGACAATGCACCATGTTTACACCATGGTGTCCTGCATTATTTTAAGCCCACTGTTGAGACCTACTTCTGGGTGGGGGGGGGAATTCCTTTCAAAATATTACTGCTCATTGACAATGCACCTATTCACTCAAGAGCTCTGATGGAGATGGACAATAAGATTAATGTTGTTTTCATGCCTGGTAACATGGCATCCATTCTGTGGCCCATAGATCAGGAGTGATTGCCGCTTTCAAGTCCTACTATTTAAGAAATACATTTCATAAGGCTATAGCTCCTCTCCCATAGGTAGTAATTCTTTATGGATCTGGGAAAAATCCATTGAAACCCTTCTGAAAAGGATTCACTGTTCTAGATGCCATTCAGAACATCCATCATTCATGGGACAAAGTCAAAATATCAATATTCTTAGGAGTTTGAAAGAAGTTGATTCCAACACTCCTGAATGACTTTGAGGGGTTCAAGACTTCCGTGGAGGAAATAACTGTGGATGTGGTGGGAATGGCATCAGAACTAAATTAGAAATGGAGCCTGAGGATGTGACTGAGCTGCCACAATCTCATGATACAGTTTGAACAGATGAGGGCTTGCTTTTTAGGGATGAACAAAGAAAGTGGTTTTCTTGGGGTGGAATCTGCTCCTGGTGAAGATGCTGTGGAAATTACTGAAGTGACAACAAAGAAGCATTTAGAATATGACATTCCTCAGTAAAGCAGCAGCAGACTGTGAGGATTACTTCCAATTTTGAAAGACTTTGTACTGTGGGTAAAATGTTATCAAATAGTAGTGCATCAAATAGTAGTGCATTTGTGATAGGAAAAGTCAGCTGATGCCACAAACTCCATTGCTGTCTTAGGAAATGGCCACCACCACCCCAAGTTTCAGCAACCACCACCCTGATCAGTCTGCAGCCATAAGCACTGAGGCCAGACCCTCCACCAGCAAAAAGATAATGACTCACTGAAAGCTCAGAGGATGGTTAGCATTTTTTAGCAATAAAGTATTTTTAAATTAAAGTATACACATTATATTTTTTGACATAATGGTTACTTCACACTTAACAGACTGAAGTATAGTGTAGACATAACATTTATATGCACTGGAAAGCAACAAGAAAAAAATCACTTGACTTGTTTTATTGTGATGTTTGCTTTTTAGACCATGGTGGTCTAAAACCAAAACTATGTCTGTGAGGTTGAAATCCTAACAGTGGTATCTCTGATTGTGACCTTTGTTGGATATGTGGTCTTTACAGATGTAATCAGATTAAAGTGTGGTCACTAGGGTAGGCCTTAATCCAAGCTGACTGGTCTTCTTATAAAAAGAAGTTAATTTGGATACAGAAATAGACACACACAGAGGAAGGCAACATAAAGGCATGCAGGTAGAATGCCCCATGAAAATGGAAGCAGAGCCTGGAGTGATGGATCTACCAGTCAAGGGACGTTAAAGACTGCGGGCTTTCACCAGATGCTAGAAGAGATGGAGTAAACAGATTTTCCCTCAGAGGGAATCAGCATGGTTGATATCCTGATTTAGGATGTCTGGCCTCTAAGACTGACAGAATGAATTTCCAGTTGTTTAAGCCACTCAGTTTGTGACACCTTGTTATGGCAGCACTAGGAAATTAATACAAATTTTGCAAATATGAAGGGGTGTTCCTCTATAACAAATATCTAAGAATGTGGAAGTGGTTTTGAAATTGAGAAATGTGTAGAATCTGGAAGAATTCTGAGGTCTTATTTGAAAGAGCCTAGCTTGCCTTTAAGGAACTGTTGGTAGAAATATGGATGTCAAATGAGCTTTCAGTGAGAACAGACACAGAAATGACGAATATATTATTAGAAAGGGGAAGAATGGCAATCCTCATTAAATAGTGGCAGAGAACAGAGCTGAGTTATTTTTACTGCTGGGAGGCAAGTGAAACTTATCAGGGATCAACTTAGGTATTTATTTAGCTGAGGAGATTGCCAGGCAAACTGTGGAAGGCACAACCTGGATTCTCATTCCTGCTTATAGCAGTATGAGAAGAAATAGATAAATTGAAGGAATTCTGCCTCAAGATGATCTAAAAATGTAGTTTAAGATACCATGCTTATTATTTATTATATAGGATATATTGTATACAGCCTATTGTAGAGGATCTCTTTCCTTCTACTAGAAGATAACCGAAAGGCAAGTATCCTAGTCTGTTCTGTTCCCTAATATTTCCCAACTGCTCAGATGCTCTTACATGCTCAATAAGCATTAAGGGGTGAATAAAACAAATGCATCGGGCTGAAATTCTCAAATTAGGTCCAATGCTTCTCATGCCTAGGTTTTCCAACAGGCTTATAAAAGATTCAGACTTCTTACAGTGTTTGTAATTAGGAAAATATAATATCTTCATCTCCAAATGAAAAGAATTAACATGACTATACTGGGTATTAAAACAGAGATACTGATATAAAATAAATCAAAATCTACCTGATAACAGGACTCAAAACAGGGACTTTTATTTAACTTCTCTGAAGAACAATTAAGGAGTTTCAGAAAAAGAATAGTTTATTTTATACAGATGCAAATTTGAGGCCACATATGAAATTTGTTCTCAAATAAGGTCTTAGCATTTTATTCTTAGGATGAGATTTGGTAACAGCTGGGTAGGCTTTAATAGCATAAATCCTATAAATAGTAATGGCAAGTGAAGATCCAAGCCTCCATAGAATACATTAAAACCATAAAAAATGATGGCTGCCTTTATTTTTAAGTTAATCAAATGCCACCTTAAATCCCTGTTGTTTTAAAAATGCTGCATAAAATGATATAGACTTTCTATGAACAATCCAATATGTTAGGCAATGAAAACAATAACCAAATTGACTTTGCCCACCCCCTTCTCTGCTCAGTTTTCATACAACTAGTCTTTTAAGACTAGCTACCACTCTGCTATCAATTAATTAAAAGTTTTATCATCTCCTTCATTGCTATATTTGCATATATGCCATATTCTGGCAATAGAGATATTTATTTATTTACTAACATATAATGTACTTTTTGTCCCAGGGATACAGGTCTGTGAATCATCAGGCTTACACATTTCACAGCACTCACCATAGCACATACCCTCCCCAATGGCCGTATAGAGATCTTTAAATAAACTATTTAAGAAATAGTTTTGTGAAAAAAAAAAAAAAAAAAGAAATAGTTTTGTGGATGCAAAAAAACAAAAAGTCGTTATAATTTTAATTCATGTAAAAATATGTATATCTAGGAAACATGTCCTTATGTTCCTCACATTTGTAATCAAATTTTCTTTGTTGTTGTTTATTTGTTTGTTTTTGCAAGTACAAGGTATCAAGTTAATGTTTATTACATACATATACTTTTGTCCACCCACTGGCTTCCAATTTCCCATGTTACTAAGGTTTTTCAAATTAATCTCCCTGGATAGTTCTTGTATACTTTTGTTCTTTGTGATCCTACTTTTGCTGCCTTACTCACTATCACCTGCCTATACTATTTCATGAAGGCTCTTAAGTCACCACTCTTCTCTCTCTACCTTCCTTTCCCCACTCCTCATCACCCCTAAGTTGGTTTCAAAGGCAGGCCTCTCCTCAGTTTTCTACGTGGGCAATGGGAAACAGTCTTCAAGTCCTGCAACATGTTCATACATCTGCCATACCTCCCCAACTCCTGCAGGTAGTTACTCAATCCCTCTCTTTCTTCTATCTTTATTTTAGCATTTGAGGCATGTTTCTGTGAGAAGCTTATCATACTGTTATTATATTTGGAGGCCCACCTCTTTAATAAAATTGTGAGTTCTCCAAAGCATGAACTGTCATTTTTTTTGTACTTTTACTTCCAGTGCTTTGACCAGTACCTGACACAACTTAGTGCCTCAATAAGTATTAATGAACATATCAAACAATACTGAAGTTCAGAAAGTAAAAGAAAAAATCAAGTCAATAGTTATTTGTTCTACTGCCAATTTAAGTCAAACATTATGGAAAATAAGTAGACTAACTTATATGGCCACCTTTTTTCTCTTGGTGCAACTTTCAGGGTCTAATTTAATATGGTGAGGTATCATTGATGGGACTGTAGAATAGAATTGTGCTTGTTAGGGGCGCCTGGGTGGCTCAGTGGGCTAAAGCCTCTGCCTTTCGCTCAGGTCATGATCCCAGGGTCCTGGGATCGAGCCCCGCATCGGGCTCTCTGCTTGGCAGGGGGCCTGCTTCCTCCTCCTCTCTCTCTCTCTCTCTCTACGCCTGCCTCTCTCCCTACTTGTGATCTCTATCTGTCAAATAAATAAATAAAATTAAAAAAAAAAAAAGAATTGTGCTTGTTAGCCTTTAAAGTAATGTTCAGAGATTAATGTGGCTATTTTTTATCTTTCTAAAAGTTTCTCTAAGTTTCTCACATTATCAATGCTTTCCTTACTTGGCCAGCTTCTTCTTAGTCTTCTCTGATATGATCATATTAAGAGAAAATAATTTTTATTTTCTTCAATGAATACAAGCAGATTTCTCCAGTTGAAAGGGCTCAAAACAAATCCTCCTAATACACTGATGGGTTAACAAGATAGGGGAGGTAAATGTAAAATTAAAAATTTCATTATCACTTTGTGTATGTTTTACCTTTTTTTCTTATTTTACTTTCTCATGTAAAATTTTAAACACTCCAAACATAGAGAGGTTGGTATAAAAAACTCCTACCGCCAATTAGCTTCAACAATTATTAGTTTTTAGTGTTTTTAGTGTTCTATCCTAATTGTTTTAAAGTAAAGCTTAAATAACAACAACAAACAAAACAAACAAGAACTAAAAGGTATTCTTAGGAGTTTTATAAGGAGTAGAGTTTAGGTTTCCAAGAAAGGAAAGACCTGTTTTGCACCTGTTGCAGCAAGAGTCAAGAAAACAAAACCACCTTGCAAAAGGCCCAGAGAGAACTCATGTGTCCACCTGGTGTGAGGGGGTATGCACGCACTTGTGGGGTGCATTGATTTTGAAGTGAAATTCAAGACTTGCCCTTAAATAGGGAATGATGTCCCTCTCTTGTGCTTTTCCCTCCAGTCAGTAATTGTCACACCACATGTCTAGCAAATCGGCGGTGATAAGAATTACAGGAAGAAGCAATGGAGGAACCCTAACGCCCTCCCCAACCCTCTAAAAGTGGAATATCCCCTCTGCCTTGGATTCAGTAACTAATGAAAGTTCTCTTTATTCCAGTGTAAAAAAAATAAGGTTTAATGCCTTTTATACTGCAAGGTAAGCTGAATCGTTGTCAGATTTAGTTATTATTTATTTAGTTATTCTCTCACTCCTGCACTTATTAAACATTTATTTATCTCCTTGTATGCTCTGCTCAGAGTGGACTTGTAAGTTAATGATGCAATAACAGAAATTGAAACTCAATGTCATGAGAACATCAATAAAAATTAACAGATTATTTGTATATTTTGCTTGATGTCTCTCTGTCTAGGGAGTCAGTTAGGATGCTACTATGATAGTCTAAAAATAAGAATTAAACATGAGAATAGCTGTGAAAGTGGGAAGGACATTGCACTTGATAACGTTTGGCCTGCTGAGCTTACCTGAGCCCTGCCCATTGCTCCTCGCTCAACATAGAGATGTAGATGGCCAGTATCACCCTTCACCCTGTATGATCAGATTACACTAGGCAGTTGAACAGAGGGAATCCATCAAGAGGCTGCGCTATGCCAGTTTACTTTTTTTTCTGTCTAGAATTTGAACTAAGAGGTAGCATAACAGAAATAAACTTGTAGAGCTCAAGTAAGTTGCACTAAAAGTAAATATTATAGGAAGGATTCAAAGAGTTCATCTGCTCTGGTCCTGCAAGGCTGTCTTGAACCCAGAATTACTTTCCTAATTAGAGCCTGATTTTTTTGCTAGTCAATGGTTCCTATCTTGACTGACTTCTGACTACTTACAACCTTTAACTTACCCTTCATTTCAACTAGCTTTTTTTTTTTTTTTTTTTTTTTTTTTTTAGCTTCTTAAGGGAAGTTGTACCTTACAATCAAAAAGCCTACACTTGGGGTGCCTGGGTGGCTCAGTGGGTTAAAGCCTCTGCCTTCGGCTCAGGCCATGATCCCAGGGTTCTGGGATCAAGCCTCGCATTGGGCTCTCTGCTCTGCAGACAGCCTGCTTCCTCCTCTCTCTCTCTGCCTGCCTCTCTGCCTACTTGTAATCTCTGTCTGTCAAATAAATAAATAAAATCTTAAAAAAAAATTTTTTTTCTAAAAAAAAAAAAGCTTACACTTAAATAGACAATATTTGCTCTGCTGATGATTTGTCTCTGCTTCTGTACTTAGTACTCATTCATTTTCACAGTTGTTTCTCACTGTCATCTGTGAACTCTTTAAGAACCAGAGGGGCTAACATTTACTGTTTCATTCTTGAATCCCGTTTATAGTTTGGGATATTATTATGCATACTAAATCTTTGTTAAAATAATAAATAAATAATGCATATGAGAGACACTGGGGACATAGAATCTAGGCGGAATGATATTCAGATGAAGAGAAGCCAAAAATGATTCTACAATGTGATTAATTTGCATTATAATCTGACTGATTGGTTTCATTTAAATACGTGTTAGGAAATTTCCTGCTTTTTAAAAAGTATAATAACCTGCCACATATTAAAAATATAAGTTATTAAGAACCCTAAGAGGGTTTGTGAATTAATGAATTCAAATTATCTGGCGCTTAGTTCAATAAGAGTGGCAAAACAGCAATTTCACTCCACAAATAAAAGATAAGATTAGAGGATGGATGGATTCCTTTGGGATAGGAGATTAAACTGGCAGAACAAAGGTATAGCTTTTATTTCTCTCTTAGGGAAACAAAATTTCTGACAGTACCCTAAATTGAGAAAAAGTGACCACCCACTCTAAAACTATCTTATTAGCAAATTAAAGGGTTGATGTTGATGATTGTCTAACGTAATTATTTCATGTAATTTATAATTGGTTATTTTTCAAAGTCAATGTACCTTATATATCCATGAAAGGACTGCAATAAAGAATCGCAAAGCAATAATTTGTGACATATACTTTCCCTTTCAAGGAACAGCCTCTCAAACAGTTGTTCTATAACACTGATTATTCCAACAACCTAACTGATAAAGGCATGACTGGCTGCATTCCTGAAAGATGATCATTTTAATTCCCCTAGACCATGAAACAAACAGATGTAACCTGTGGAAGAATCAATAAAGATTTCCTTTTCCCTCTTTAAGTTCATTCCAGACACATTAGAATCTAGAGGGAAATGATACAGTATACACATATATATTTTGTTACTATCATATTACTATAGTGAGTTAAAAAGAATTCCTACTTTACATAAATAATTACATTGAATATATTTGCATACTTGATGGAATTACTTTCTGCTAAAATCACTCTTGATACAATACCACTGTCACACAATTCAAATATACTAAACAATTAGAAATATAAAAACTTATAATCTTTATTGCACTCACAGTTGTTATCTCTCCCTTTCTCCTGCCCCAATATTACCACTTCTTTTTTTTTTTTTTTCCTTTTTGACACATTTATATGAAGACACCCTTTGAGAACCTATTCACTTGAAGTCTTGGTTATACTATTGATTTTTAAAGTGACTTATATCATTCAGGTTAGTTGGACATACTGGGAAAGTTTCCAGACCTTGGCAAAAACCCAAATTGAACTTTCCTCCAAAAAGTCAGGAAGAATTTCATTAACCTTTTAGTAAGAGGAGGTGTATTTCTCATTTGTTCAAGTCTAAGGCCATGTACTCCCAAGGGGACAAAGCAGCCAGACCATAGCACAGTGATCTTTATTTACATCAGGGTTTATATTTGGAAAAGCAAAATGTTGGGATTGTCTTTATAGTCAATAAACGGTTAGTTCCATCCTTTATAATTTTATATACATGTGCAAGCATTTATGTTCATAATACTCTGTTATAGTCATTAGTGGTCATAATAATGCACTGAGTCAATGCAGTATTTTGAGGTTCTTTCTTACTTGGGAAAAACAGATTAAGGGAAAGAGGGAAAATGAACATTTATGACTCTTGAAATCATTTTAAATATTTTTGATAAGAAAATGAATATAAATAATGGTCAGTTCTGACTATTTCCTACTGTATGGGTGATAAATGATTTGACAAGGCAGAAAATACCATGGCACTTAAGTTAGAATTAAATGATCAGATGAATTTAGGCAAAATATCATCAGTGTTATGTAAAGGGTTGTTTCATAAAGTGAATTTTCTAGATATTAATGATCTCATGACATATTTACTCAAACTAGAAGCCAAATTAAACTAATTATAGAACTACTTCAGTTATGTCAAAATTAAGGGTTGTTTGACAATAATTAATATTTCTCAATGTTTTCCTAGACTAGGCAAATATTTACCAAATTAAATATTTAGGTTTAGACAGATCTTTATTTTGGAAGAGGGCAAAAAGTGGAATAGTTACTCTGACAATTTTGTGAGAGGTGTTCCTCTCACAATTTTGAGTTTGTGGGTTTGATGTGAAAATAAAGGAATGAGGAAAATATTCAGGGGAGTGAAAAAAGAGAAAAGATGGGGAATGGAGCAATAGAACCAACAAAAATAACTAAAATATTATTCATCTGTCTCATTTCATACCAAGCAATTCAATTAATTATTGGATAATCTCCACTATTTTTTTCTGTTTAGGAAAAAAATTGTAAATTCAAACGTACATTGTATGTTTAAATTTGCTCATCTATGAACATCACAGCAAAGTATCCAGTTTTTAAAATTCCTTTGTAGACCTTAGAATGGTACATTTTTTAAAAAGTTGAATAAAGATACAATGGATTCTTTTTGATTTGTCTGACTTTCATGTCAATTACTCTACTTAACTTCCTTGTTAGAACTTGCAAATCAGCAGGTAGTGTGGAGTTCTGCAGCATATCTTTCAATATATCTACTTAGAAAGTGCCCTTTGAACTTAAACTTCTTGCTATCACATCAGTAAAGTGATGATTCCCATTACAAATGGCTGCATTAACTATTCCCAGACTATGTAAGAATCCATTTTTTATTGACATCTTATATATCCATACAGTCTCTTCAGAAAATAAATAAGAAGAGTTCATTGCGTCTGCAAATAATATTAACCAAATAATGAAAAGGTTTGCTAGTAGCTATCCAATTTTTGTGCTGCTATGGTGACACTGTGAACTTCTGGCGTTCTTTAGGTGGCTGTCCTGCTGCTCATTCCAAATTTGTCAGATTATTTGGCACCTGGTCTGACCTTAATGTCCTGAATGAACTGCTGAGCTATGAAGTGTTCTGATTTTTCAGTGCTTTGCCAAATTCCTTCCCCCATCCCTGCCACCTTTAAAATAACAAGGTCAATCACACAAAAGAAAGATGGCAGAATTTCAGGTCCAATGATGCTGATTATCAGCATAACACATACGGTTCAGCATGACATCAACTTGACCTTGAAGACTATGGCAAGTCCAGCTGGAATTGGCTAAGATTACTCAAGAAAGCAACTGTAAAGGCAAGTGCCCAATTTTCTAAAGATACTTTACCAAACAACTAAGAAAGTGCATTTTAAAGTCTGTTTTCAAAGCTACCATCATTTGTTTTTAACTACTTTTCAGGAAAACATTAATGTTAACTTGCATTGGTCATGTCCAAATAAACTAATTCAGAATTAATGAAGCAAACACATTCTTCAAATAAATTTATCCTAATAAATTGCATGACTAATCTGAAGAAGTTGCAAAGATGGTAAAAACAACACAGTAGTGGTAGATAATGGCACTCAGAAATGTAAAAAATCTTTTTTTAATAATTTGAATCAAGGAAAACTACAGAGAAAAAAATATCCCCAAAGAGGAATAATTCACACACACCTGCATCTCCTCTCATTGCCTAAACATTACCTATGTTTTATTTTTTAAAGATTTTATTTATTTTGAGAGAGAGAGAGAGCATGAGCAGAGTGGGGGGAAACACAGACTCCCTACTGAGCAGGGAACCTGATGTGGTACTCAATCCCAGGACCTCAGGATCACAACCTGAGCCAAAGGCAGATGCCCGACTGAGCTACTGAGACAGCCCTGCCTATGTTTTATCTTTCTTAATCTTATGGAAGTATTCCCATCTCTTCTTATAGTACAACATTTTGTAATTTGGTTTTAGGTAAACCAACATTAAAATACCCCCAAGTTTACCTGAAAATACCATGATTTTACCTTAGACTTTTCCAACTCAGCATGCAAGGCAAATTATATTACAGTTCTGATTCCCATTTCAATATGGCTATATAGAGACATGTTATGATGTCTAATGAATACAGAAATACTATCAGGAAATAATATATACACAGAATGTAAGGAATAAAATTTGTAATATATATAGTCCAGAGGAAATGATCCACCTAGAGTAAACCTTCATTTGAGATCCCTTAAAGGCAGCTAGTAGAGTATAAGTTGTTTTTTATTCATTCAAACAAAAATTTTATTGAAGACCAGCCATATGCATAATGCCATACATACTCAGTAAATATCATATCATAGCACTTGGAAGTAGGAGAAATGTCAGTAATCTGATAATGTTTGACAGATGGAAACAGTGATGCCCAGAGAGGTTAAGTAACAAGTAATGCTAAAGTATCAATGGCTAGTTTAATATAACAGGACTAGACTACGATGTTATGTTCTCTCCACAAAACCATGGTTTGTCTTCATTTGTGTATAGCTAATGTATGCTTTTTAGAAGTATGTAGAAGATTCTTATCTTTGGAATAAAACAGTATTAAAAATACTTTTGGTGAATATCTTCGTGTGTGTATGTATGTTTGATGATATATGCCTGATAATACTATCATACATCCGATTTAAATATAATTACTATTTTCAAAGCCAAAGTTTACTTCAATATTATTTATTCCCCCTATCTCATTTTCAAAGATATAACTCACCAAAGAGGTGCCTGGGTGGCTCAGTTGGTTAAGTGGCTGCCTTCGGCTCGGGTCATGATCCCAGCGTCCTGGGATTGAGTCCCATATCGGGCTCCTTGCTCAGCAGGGAGCCTGCTTCTCCCTCTGCCTCTGCCTGCCTCTCTGCCTACTTGTGATCTCTCTCTCTCTCTGTCTCTCTCTCTCTCTGACAAATAAATAAAATCTTTAAAAAAAAAAAAAAAAGTGTTTTGCTCCTGGTAGCAATTTTTTTTTCTTAGCTCTTTTTATAGTAATTCAAAGTAAAATGTTGTTTGTTGGTCCTTCCCTTCTCCCTTTTTGATTCACAGAATTCATTCAGCTGATGAGATCTTCAACAGGGCACCAACACAATGCCAACATGACTCAGCAGTAATTATGTAATTATTCAAACCTGGAATGGTACATTGAATGATGTAATTAATGTTATACTCAATGATAGGATATTTCAATTGCCAGAGATAATGGATTTTTAAAAAAAGTATGTTGGATCATATATCCATCCTAATTAGGGCTAAGGGAAAGTCAAAAGAAAGTCATATGAAAAACATACTAAGGATATTATAAAAATATTATCTACTCTGCAATATTCACCAATCTTTCCAAATACTCTTTGATCACATCTTTTTAACCTTTTCCTTGTCACTAAATTTACTTTTTCTCCCCAGGCAGTACCTGATGTAGTCAGAGCTTGGTAAATGTTTGCTAAGTAAATGAATGAATAAACCTAATAAATGTAGTATTTCTTTTCATGTAACATTAGATATCTTGAACTTTGTAATTACTTTTCACATGCCTCATTGCACCTAATGGTACCTGAGCATAAAAAGTACCTGGGATTCTTACTTAAAAAAACCCCATATCAGGGAGATCATATGATAGTCCCTGATATGAGGACATGGAGAAGCAACATGGGGGGTTAGGGGGATAGGAGAAGAATAAATGAAACAAGATGGGATTGGGAGGGAGACAAACCATAAATGACTCTTAATCTCACAAAACAAACTGGGGGTTGCTGGGGGGGAGGTGGGATTGGGAGAGGGGGAGGGGGCTATGGACATTGGGGAGGGGAGGCGAACCATAAGAGACTATGGACTCTGAAAAACAACCTGAGGGTTTTGAAGGGTCAGGGGTGGGAGTTTGGGGGAACAGGTGGTGGGTAATAGGGAGGGCACGTTTTGCATGGAGCACTGGGTGTTGTGCAAAAACAATGAATACTGTTACGCTGAAAAAAATAAATAAAATAGAAAAAAAACCCAAAAACAAAAACAAAAACCAGATTTCTAGAACACATTCTTGAAGAGTTTTGGGAAATTCTAAAAGTATCCCAGGAGAGTTATATGATCAGGGAGTTTGGGATAATCTAGACAATTTCCTATTTATGTTGCATGCTTTCAGAACATTAGGAGAACATTTTAAGCTTTATATTATTCATATTTTCTTTTTTTTTTTTAAATATTTTTCATATAGTAGGTCAAAGCCAATTTAATTTTTTTTAAAGATTTTATTTATTTGAGAGAGAGACAATGAGAGACAGCATGAGAGGGGAGAAAGTCAGAGGGAGAAGCAGACTCTCCAAGGAGCAGGGAGCCCGATGCGGGACTCGATCCCAGGACTCTGGGATCATGACCTGAGCTGAAGGCAGTCGCTTAACCAACTGAGCCACCCAGGCGCCCCAATTATTCATATTTTCAATAGAGAAATTAATCATTTATTCTAATTTTATAGGGAGATTCACATCACAAATATTTATCTAGTTCCTATGTTAGGGTCATAGACACACAGAGACTTAATGCATCATATTGGCCTTTATGAAACTCACAACACATGAGGGGAATGAACATGCAAAAATAAATTATGAGAGCCTAGAAACAGTTTTACATAAATACAGTCAACTGACGTTTGGCAAAGGAGCAAAGGCAATATAATGAAGCAAAGATAATCTTTTCAAGAACTGGCCACTCACATGCAAAGGTAATGAATCTAGGTCCAAACTTTACACTCAACACAAAAATTAACTCAGAATGGATCACAGACATAAATGCAAAACGCAAAATTATACAACTCCAAGAAGATAACAGGAAAAAATCTAGATGGCCTTGGATATAACAATGATATTTTATTTTAGACATAATACCAAAGTTATGATCCATGAAAGAAATAATTGATAAGTTAGGGTTCATTAAAATTTTTTAAATGATATGACAACTCTGAAAGACAATATGATCCAAGGCACCTGGATGGCTCAGTGGGTTAAGCATCTGCCTTCGGCTCAGGTCATGGGCTCAGGGTACTGGGATCGAGCCCCACATCAGGCTCTCTGCTCAGCAGGGAACATGCTTCCTCCTCTCTTTTTGCCTGCCTCTGCCCACTTGTGATCTCTCTCTCTCTGTGTCAAGTAAATAAAACTAAAAAAAAAAAAAAAAAAAAAATCCTCTGACCATATGGTCCATCAGCCACTCCCCTTAGGATTAATCCACATGAACTGAAAACTTATGCTCACACAAACACCTGCATATAGATGTTTATACAGTTTTATTCATAACTCCCAGAATTTGGAAGCAACCAAAATATCTTTGAGTAAGTAAATGAATAAACTGAAATAGACAATAGATTCTTATTCAGCACTAAAAAGAAAGAAACTATCAAGTCATGAAAAGACATAAAAAGGATGAAAGTAAAAAATCAATCTGGAGAGGCAAGATGGTGGAGGAGTAGCAGATTGAAATGACATCAGATCCCAGGAATTCAGCTAGATAGGTATCAAACTATGCCAAACACCTATAAACTCAACAGGAGATAGAAGAGAAGAAGAGCAGCAATTCTAGGAACAGAAAATCAACCATTTTCTGAAAAGTAGGATGTGCAGATAAGTAAATCCAAAGAAACGCAAAATAGACTGCGGGGGGAGGGGCTGACTCCCAGCAAGCAGTGGAGCAATGGAGCACAAAATCAGAACTTTTAGAAGTCTGCTTCACTGAGGGATGTCACTCCAGAGGCTAAGCAGGGGGCAGATCCCTCATAGGGACAGTGTGGTGTCAGGTCACAGGGGTCACAGAAAGTGATCCCGTGGGGTCACAGAAAGATCAGGGGTGTCTGAGTGTGGCAGAGCTGCCAGGAATCAGAGTGGGAAAGCCAGCTACAGAGAAAGTGCGGAGGAGTAAGCTTTCAGATCAGTGTTAACTTAAACTGTGATCCAAGGCACAGGTGGACTACTGTTCTTCAAGCAGGGACACCACAAGAGGCAGATCCAGGGAGACTCACATTCCTCCTTCAGGAGGAGCAGTGCAGCAGGAATCTTTGGTTTGGAGATTCCAAACAGGGCCATGCCTTATAGCTAGAAATGCTCGGTCACAGGCTGGTTGAGCTAGGAGTGTGGCTGGAGACCAGGGGGACAGGAATCCCCTGGTCCTACTTATCTCTGAGGGCACACTGAGGAGTGGGGTCCCGAGTTCTCTGCTCATCTGGGCCAGATATTGGGAGGCCACCATTTTGACCCCCATCCTCCAAAGTGTACAGAGAGCATTCAGGGAACAAAAGCTCCGAGAGCAAACCTCAGTGGATTACTTAGCCCAGCCCCGGGCAAGAATGGTACAATTCCACCTCAGGCAAAACAGTTAAGAATCACTGCAACAGGCCCCTATCCCAGAAGATCAGCAAGAACATCCAGCCAAGACCAAGCTCATCGATCAAGGAGAACTGTGGAATGCCACAGTTAGGGGAAAGCAACACATAGAATTCATGGCTTTTTCCCCAAGATCCCTTAGTCTTGAAAAGTTAATTTTCAAAATATTTATTCTTTTTCCTTATTCCGTTTCTTTAACTTTTCTTCTTTCCTCTTTTAATGTTTTTAACTAGTTTATCTTAACAATACCTTTATTAAAAAAATCTTTTTAAACCTTCATTGTTACAGTCATATTTTATCCCTTCATTGTATTTAACCTTATTTTTTGTGTACATATAGGTTTTTTCTTTTCTAAAAAATTTTGGGATACAATTCTTCCCCCCCCCCCCCTTTCTTCTCTTCCTGGTTTTGGATCTCTTCTGATTTCTTTAGCAAACATTTTTCTGGGGTCTTTGCCACCCTGTTAGCATTTCATTCTCTCTTTCATATATTCTTATCTGGATAAAATGACAAGGCAGAAAAACTCACCACAAAAAAAAGAACACACAGATAGTACTGACAGCTAGGGACCTAATCAATATGGACATTGGTAATATGTCAGAACTAGAGTTCAGAATGACAATTTTCAAGGTGCTCACTGAGCTCGAAAAAGGCATGGAAGATATTAGAGAAACATTCCTGGAGAAACAAAATCCCTTATTGGAGAAATAAAAGAACTAAAATCTAACCAAGTTGAAATCAAAAAAGCTATCAATGAGGTGCAATAAAAAATGGAGGCTCTTACTGTGAGGATAAATGAGGCAGAAGAGAGAATTACTGATATAGAAGACACAATGACACAATGACAGAGAATAAAGAAGCTGAGCAAAAGAGACACAAACAACAACTGGACCATGAGGGAAGAATTCAAGAGATAAGTGCTACCATAAGATGAAACAATATTAGAATAACTGGGATTCCAGAAGAAGAAGAAGGGGGGGGGGGGAGAAAGTACACAGGAGCTAAATATAGTAGAGAACTTGCCTATTATGACAAATGAAGCAAGCATCAAAATCTAGGAGGCACAAAGAACCCCCCCTCAAAATCAATAAAAATAGATCCATATCTGTCCTCTAATAGTAAAACTTACCAGTCTCAGGGACAAAAAGAAAATTCTGAAAGCAGTTAAGGACAAGAAGGCTGTATCATATAATGGTAAAAATATTAGATTGGCAACAGACATAGCCATAGAGACCTGGCAGACCAGAAAGGACTGGCATGATATCTTCAGAGCACTAAATGAGAAAAATATGCAGCCAAGAATACTATATCCAGCTAGGCTATAATTGAAAATAGAAGGAGAGATAAAAAATTCCAGGATAAACAAAAATTAAAAGAATTTGCAAACACCAAACCAAACCTACAGGAAACAATGAAAGGAGCCCTCTAAGCAGAGAGAGCCTAAAAGTAGTAGATCAAGAGGAACAGAGACAATATACAGTAACAGTCACTTTACAGAATTAGTGATATAGAAGACCAAATGACAGAGAATAAAGAAGCCGAGCAAAAGAGGGACAAACAGCTACTGGACCACGAGGGGAGAATTCAAGAGATAAGTGACACCATAAGATGAAACAACATTAGAATAATTGGGATTCCAAAAGAAGAAGAAAGAGAGAGCAGAGCAGAAGGTCTATTGGAGAGAATTATTGGAGAGAATTTTCCTAATACGGCAAAGGGAACAAGCATCAAAATCCAGGAGGTGCAGAGAACAACCCTCAAAGTCCACAAGATAGGTCCACACCCCGTCACCTAATAGTAAAACTGACAAGTCTTAGTGACAAAGAGAAAATCCTGAAAGCAGCCCGGGAAAAGAAGTCTGTAACATACAATGGTAAAAATATTAGATTGGCAACAGACTTATCCACAGAGACCTGGCAGGCCAGGAAGAGCTGGCATGATATATTCAGAGCACTAAATGAGAAAACATGAAGTCAAGAATACTCTATCCAGCTAGGCTATCATTGAAAATAGAAGGAGAGATAAAAAGCTTCCAGGACAAACAAAAACTAAAAGAATTTGCAAACACCAAACCAGCTCTACAGGAAATATTGAAAGGGTTCCTCTAAGCAAAGAGAGAGCCTAAAAGTAGTAGATCAGAAAGGTACAGAGACAATATACAGTAACAGTCACCTTACAGGCTAATAATGGCACTAAATTCATATATTTTAATAGTTATCCTGAATGTAAATGGGCTAAATGCCCCAATCAAAAGACACAGGGCATTGAAATGGATTAAAAAACAAACAAACAAACAATCAAAAACAACAATATGCTGTCTGCAAGAAAGTGATTTAAGACCCAAAGACACCTCCATATTTAAAGTGAGGAGGTGGAAAACAATTTACCAGGCTAATGGACAACAAAAGAAAGCTGATGTGGCAATCCTTATATCAGATAAATTAGATTTTAAGTCAAAAACTATAGTAAGAGATGAGGAGAGACACTATATTATACTTAAAGGCTCTGTCCAACAAGAAGGTCTAACAATTTTAAATATCTATGCCCCTAACACAGGTGCAGCCAAATATATAAACCAATTCATAACAAAATCAAAGAAATACATCAACAATAATACAATAATAATAGGGGATTTCAACACCCCCCCCTCACTGAAATGGACAGATCATCTAAGCAAAAGATCAACAAGGAAATAAAGGCTTTAAATGACACACTATACCAGATGCATCACAGATATGTTCAGAACATTCTATCTCAAAGTAACAGAATACATATTCTTCTCTAGTCCACATGGAACATTCTGTGGAATAGATTACATCCTGGGTCACAAATCAGGTCTCAACTGGTACCAAAAGACTGGAATCATTCCCTGCATACTTTCAGACCACAATGCTTTGAAACTAGAACTCAACCACAGGAGAAAAGTTGAAAAGAACTCAAATACATAGATGCTAAAGAGCATCCTACTAAAGAATGAATGGATCAACAAGGAAATTAAAGAATTTTAAAAATTCATGGAAATAAATGAAAATGAAAACACAACTGTTCAAAATCTTTGGGACACAGCAAAGGTGGTCCCAAGAGGAAAGTAGATAGTGATAAAAGCCTTTCTCAAGATACAAGAAAGGTCTCAAGTACACAACCTTACCCTACACCTAAAGGAACTGGAAAACAGCAAAGAAAGCCTAAACCCAGCAGGAGAAGAGAAAGAATAAAGATCAGAGCAGAAATCAATGACATGTCAAAAGAACAATAGCACAAATCAACAAAACTAGGAGCTGGTTTTTTGAAAGAATCAATAAGATTGATAAACCCCTGACCAGACTTATCAAAAAGAAAAGAGAAAAGCCCCAAATACATAAAATCATGAATGAAAGAGGAGAGATCAAAACCAACACCAAAAACGTGCAAACAATTATAAGAACATATTATGAGCAACCATATGCCAACAAATTTGACAATCTGGAAGAAATAGATGCATTCCTAGAGACATATAAACTACCAAACTACCAAAACTGAACCAGAAAGAAATAGAAAACGTGAATAGACCCATAACAAGTAAGGAGATTGAAGCAGTCATCAAAAATCTCCGAAGAAACAAGAGCTCAGATCCAGACAGCTTCCCAGGGGAATTCTATCAAATATTTAAAGAAGAATTAATACCTATTCTCCTGAAACTGTTCCAAAAAATAGAAATGGAAGGAAAACTTCCAAACTCATTATATGAGGCCAGCATTACCTTGATCCCTAAACCAGACAAAGACCCCACCAAAAAGGAGGATTACAGACCAATATCCTTGATGAACACAGATGCAAAAATTCTCACCAAAATACTAGCCAATAGGATCCAACAGTACATTAAAAGGATTATTCACCACGACCAAGTGGGATTTATTCCAGGGCTGCAAGTTTGGTTCAACATCCACAAATCAATCAATATGATACAATACATTGTTAAAAGCAAGAACAAGAACCATAGGATACTCTCACTAGATGCTGAAAAAGCATTTGACGAAGTACAGCATTCTTTCTAGATCAAAACTCTTCAAAGTATAGTGATAGAGGGTACATACTTCAATATCATCAAAGCCATCTATGAAAAACTGACAGTGAATATCATTCTCAATGTAGGAAAACTGAGAGTTTTCTCCTAAGGTCAGGAAAATGGCATGGCTGTCCACTATCACCATTGCTAATCAACACAGTACTAGAAGTCCTAGCCTCACTAATCAGACAACAAAAAGAAATAAAAGGCATCTGCATCGGCAAAGAAGAAGTCAAACTCTCAGTCTTTTCAGATGATATGATACTTTATGTGGAAGTCCCAAAAGACCCCACTCCAAAACTGCTAGAACACATACAGGAATTCAGCAAAGTGTCAGGATATAAAATCAATGTGCAGAAATCAGTTGTATTTCTATACACTGACAGCAAGACAGAAGAAAGAAAAATTAAGGAGTCAATCCCATTTACAATTGCACCCCAAATCATAAGATACCTAGGAATAAACTTAACCAAAGAGGCAAAGAATCGGTACTCAGAAAACTATAAAGTAGTCATGAAAGAAATTGAGGAAGACACAAAGAAATGGAAAAACGTTCCATGCTCATGGATTGGAAGAACAAATACTGTGAAAATGTCTATGCTACCTAAAGCAATCTACATATTTAATGCAATTCCTATCAAAATACCATCAATTTTTTTCAAAGAAATGGAACAAATAATCCTAAAATTTATAATGGAACAAGAAAAGACCCCAAATAATCAGAGAAATGTTGAAAAAGAAAGTCAAAGTTGGTGGCATCACAATTCCAGACCTCAAGCTCTATTACAAAGCTGTCATCATCAAGACAGTATGGTACTGTCACAAAATCAGACACATAGATCAGTGAAATGGAATAGAGTCCAGAAATAGACCCTGCACTCAATGGTCAACAAATCTTCAGTGAAGCATAAAAGAATGTACAATGGAAAAAAGACAGTCTCTTCAACAAATGGTGTTGGGAAAATTGGACAGCCACATGCAGAAGAATGAAACTCTACCATTTCCTTACACCACACTCAAAAATAGACTCAAAATGGATGAAAGACCTCAGTTTGACACAGGAATCCATCAAAATCCTTGAGGAGAACACAGGCAGCAACCTCTTTGACCTCAGCTGCTGCAACTTCTTCCTAGAAACATCGCCAAAGGCAAGGGAAGCAACAGCAAAAATGCACTACTGGGACTTCATCGAGATCAAAAGCTTTCGCACAGCAAAGGAAACAGTCAACAAAACCAAAAGACAACCTACAGAATGGGAGAAGATATTCACAAATGACATATCAGATAAAGGGCTAGTATCCAAAATCTATAAGGAAATTTTCATACTTAATATGTAAAGAACAAATAATCCAAACAAGAAATGGGCAGAGGACTTGACAGACAATTTTGCAAAGAATACTTCCAGATAGCCAACAGACCCATGAAAAAGTGCTCAACATCACTGGGCATCAGGGGAATACAAATCAAAACCACAGTGAGATACCATCTCACACCAGTCAGAATGGCTAAAATTAAAAGGCAGGAAATGACAGATATTGGTGAGTATGTGGAGAAAGGGGAACCTTCCTACACTGTTAGTGGGAATACAAGCTGGTGTAGCCACTCTGGAAAATAGCATGGAGGTTCCTCAAAAAGTTGAAAATAGAGCTACCTTACAATCGCACTACTGGGTATTTACCCTAAAGATAAAAATGTAGTGGTCTGAAGGGGCATGTGCACCCGAATATTTATAGCAACAATGTCCACAATAGCCAAACTATGGAAAGAACCTAGATATCCATCAATAAATGAGTGGCTAAAGAAGACATGGTCTCTATATATACAATGGAATACTATGCAGCCATCAAAATAAATGAAATCTTGCCATTTGTGACAATGTGGATGGAACTAGAGGGTATTATGCTGAGTGAAATAAGTCAATCAGAGAAAGACAATTATCATATGATCTCCCTGATATGAGGAATTTGAGAGGCAGAGTGGGCAGTTTTGTGGGTAGGGAAGGAAAAAATGAAACAAGATGGGATCAGGAGGGAGACAAACCATAAGTGACTCTAAATCTCACAAAACAAACTGAGGGTTGCTGGGGGAGACATGGTGTGGAAAGGGTGGTTGGGTTATGGACTTTGGGGATGGTATGTGATATGGCGAGTACTCTGAAGTGTATAAGCCTGACGATTCACAGACCTGTACCCCTAGGGTAATTAATTCATTGTATGTTAATAAAAATAATTTACAAGAGTCACTCTGAAAAGGCTGTATATTGTATGATTTCAACTAAAAACTATGGAGATAGTAAAAAGATCAATGGCTGCCAAAAGTAAAGGGGAGATGGGGGAATGAAAAGCAAGAGCACAGTGGATTTTTAGGGCAGTTAAAGTATTCTGTATGATAATACAATAATGGGCACATGTCATTTTACGTTGTTCATAACCCATACAATAGTCTTAAAAGAAAGAAGGAGAGAAAGAGAGGAAGAAAGAAATGAGGAAGATGGTATATGATACCAAGAATAAACCCTAAGGTAAAATATAGATTTTGGGTGATGATGATGTGTCACTGTAGGTTCATCAATTTTAACAAATGTGCTACACTGTTGGAGAATGTTGATAATGGTGGACACTATGCAATCTGGGATTAGGGAGTACATATGAAATCTCTGTACCTTCCTCTTAATTTTGCTATATACCTAAATATTTTCTAAAAACTAAGTGTATTTAAAAAATAAATTATAACACAATATGGCAACAATTTGACATTTTTGCAGGTTTAGAGTTAGCCTACATTAGGTTGCTAGAAAAAAAAATAACAAAGATCTGATGAGGGGATAAGATTCTAGGACTCTAAAACTTACAGACTTACTTAAAAATCTTCATTTAGACTCCTCTAGATGTCTGAGTCAAAGCATCACAAGCAAATGCCATTTTTCTAACATTTCTTTTTGTGATTTTGGTAAGAACAGATGATGAAAACTAAATTGTAAATATGACTTAATTTTCTACTTATTTGATGGCTCAATGGAGATAAACATTATATTGAATTGAGAAAGGAAGCAGGTCTCCAAAAATTCATTAGCTTAGTATATCTTTATGGGTTTAGTATTCTCCTTATTGCTAACTACAAAAGTCAACTTCATTTCCTTAACGTTCAGTATAAAATGATTAGAATTTAAGAAAACAAATTTCTTGGTAGGAGCACTGATGCTTTTAACAGAACTCTCCTACTGAGTGACCCATCTGAATTTAAGAAGTTGGCTTTTAAGGACAATAAACAGGTGAACAGAGTAAGACAAGTATCTCTCAGTCCTCAAGCAAAATTGCATGCAGTGGGGGTAGTGAGGCAGAAGCTATAAAAATTGTCTATTATGAACAAATATTTTATGAGAATGTCAGACTATCTCATTTAATTTGCCCACCAATCATTAAGATAAGCATTACTGTCATTTACAGATGAGAAACACGATGTCCAAAGGTCACATACTCCATCAGAGACTTAGATCTGTAGGTGAAATCTAAACTTTTTCAAACTTACTATGACTAATGACTTTGAAAGTTCTTTGGAAAACCAAGATTCACAGTTTCCTAATATATTACATGGCCAATGATATTTTACCCTTCATTTATTCTAGGCATTTCCAGTGAGGGAGGAGGTAGTGTGAGAGAGGTGGTAAGAAGCCACCAAAACTAAATGCTATGAGCTACCTGAAATTCTCCTACCATATCCACATCTCCCACTTTGGACATAATTTCTCATAGTTTTCTCTGATCCCCAAGATTAGGTTAGGTCACCTGCACTCGCTTGTAATACTTTAAGTTAGCTGTTTGGTAGCCGGACTTTCTAAGCAGTAAACTCTCAAGGCGAGGCATCATGTCTGCTCCATGAAGGCACAAATCCACCACCATGACTTTATTCCCAGTGCCTGGAACACTTTAGAAATATATAGTTAAAATAATAAGAAAAATCTGAAATCATGTAAGTAGTGTTGCTTCCAGTCTAAGTATCTGTTCTGAGCAAGATACTTGTCCTGTCTCCTCCTTTCCACCTTCTGCAAATCTTATGTGGTTGATATTTTTATCATTTAACTCTAAGCGTAACTTGGGTTTGTTTAACCAACCGTTTTGGTAATTGGACTTCAAACCAAGAGAACTGAATCTAAGGTTAATATATAAAAACAAGGCTATAGCCAAATCCTCTGTCTTCCTATAGACAATCCATATCCTTCATGTGACCCTTGCAGAGACTGGATTCTCAGCCAGCTATTTGATTAAATCCTCTGTTCCCACCAAGAAGGAAGTCACTAACAAGCTAAGGAAAAAAACGGCACGAGAGAAGAGCAATCCCACCCCATGTCAAGGCATTCATAAGAAGGATCAATACAATCTTCAAAAGCACCTACAAAAAAAACAAAATAATATTCTAACCTCATCCAAGCTCTCTTGCACCCTATGGCTAACAAAAGGCAATATTCTAACACCCACAGCAGTAGCTTAACATTCCCTGCTGCTTTGGAAAGTGTTATATTGGACAAATGGGCCACACTGTGGCTATCAGATTAAGCAGCATCTGCAGAATCTCAAACCATCGCATGCAGGAAACTACAGGTGTTGAGCACAGAACAGAGAGCGCCAACTGTATTGATTTCCACAGTGCTCGAGGCAAAGGTGAAAAGAATGAGACTGTTAGAAAAAATACTAAGTCCCTAGCATAAAGGAACAGAAAGTCTCTTAAGCAAACCTGCAGAAATAAAATCAAACTTCCAAACAAAATGTCTCATAGTGGATTCTGTAACAGACTTTAACTGTCGTATTCAGAACTTCCTTGCATCTTGAACTACTGGTTCCCACTTGAATTCCAACTTAGTATTTTATGGAGTTTTGATTGCGTTTTCATTTTAAAGATTTTATTTATTTATTTGAGAGAGAAAGCAGGAATGGGGGAGGGGGCGAGGGGGAGGGAGAGAGACAAGCAGACTCCCCCCTGAATGGGGAACCCTGTCCAGAGCTTGATTCCAGGACTGAGATCATGACTTGAGCCAAAGTCAGATGTTAAACTGACTGAGTCACCCAGGCCCCCATTCATTTTAATTTAGTGAAGATTTCTCCCAGCCCCTTACCCCAGACTAATCAAATAGAATATAGTCTGAAAGCTACAGCAAAACATGCTGTCAAGACAAAAGTAGAAAAAAAAATCACTAATTACTAACTACGATGACAAAATATGCAGAAGGGCTGTTGAAATCACTGTCTCCAGTCATGTTTTGAGTTACCAGTCATCGTTTCCCTTACTATGCAGTTTACTATCAAACATGCATATTGCATTACCTTTTTGAAGCGCTCTCCAATCTCTTTTAACTTGCTCTAATTATGTCATACTTTCCTACATCTCTATGATTTATTTTTTAAGATTCATATTACAGTACTCTACTTTTCTTAGATGGTCACGAATATGTTGTGATCACCCCCTATCTTATGATATTTTTTTAATGTCAAATACCAAATTTTAAGCACATTGAAGTACACTGTGGAAATATTTGAGAAAATTTGTTTGTTAAAGAAAAAAAATCATTACCTAGTATTTATAAAATGAATAAAGACTCAACACTTAAAGAAATTCTTTACCACTCAATTCTTTACCAATTCTTTGCCACTCAATTCAGACATCTGGCTTGTGTCATTATTTTCTTAAGTTTCTGTTACTCTTTACCATCAATGTATTTCTTGTGGATGGTTCTCCCACTGTGACTACCCCATTTTAATCTGTCAGTATAATCCTACCTAACTAAGCCTAGTCTATTTATTATTCCTATGCCTTAAATACTTCCTGAAGAGATTCAGACTGATGATAATTTTTTTTTATTCGTTTATTTGTTTATTTACAGCATAACAGTGTTCATTGTTTTGGCATCACACCCAGTACTCCATGCAGTACGTGCCCTCCCTATTACCCACCACCTGGTTCCTCAACCTCCCAACCCACCCTCCCCTGTCCCTTCAAAACCCTCTGGTTGTTTTTTCAGAGTCCATAGTCTCTCATGGTTCATCTCCCCTTCCAGTTTCCCTCAACTCCCTCTCCTCTCCATCTCCCCATGTCCTCCATGTTATTTGTTATACTCCACAAATAAGTGAGACCATATGATACTTGACTCTCTCTGCTTGACTTATTTCGCTCAGCATAATTTCTTCCAGTCCCGTCCATGTTGCTACAAAAGTTGGGTATTCGTCTTTTCTGATGGAGGCATAATACTCCATTGTGTATATGGACCACATCTTCCTTATCCATTCATCCGTTGAAGGGCATCTTGGTTCTTTCCACAGTTTGGCGACTGTAGCCATTGCTGCAATAAACATTGGGGTACAGATGGCCCTTCTTTTCACTACATCTGTATCTTTGGGGTAAATACCCAGCAGTGCAATTGCAGGGTCATAGGGAAGCTCTATTCTTAATTTCTTCAGGAGTCTCCACACTGTTCTCCAAAGTGGCTGCACTAACTTGCATTCCCACCAACAGTGTAAGAGGTTTCCCCTTTCTCCACGTCCACTCCAGCACACGTTGTTTCCTGTCTTGCTAATTTTGGCCATTCTAACTGGTGTAAGGTGATATCTCAATGTGGTTTTAATTTGAATCTCCCTGATGGCTAGTGATGATGAACATTTTTTCATGTGTCTGATAGCCATTTGTATGTCTTCATTGGAGAAGTGTCTGTTCATATCTTCTGCCCATTTTTTGATATGATTATCTGTTTTGTGTGTGTTGAGTTTGAGAAGTTCTTTATAGATCCTGGATATCAACCTTTTGTCTGTACTGTCATTTGCAAATATCTTCTCCCATTCCGTGGGTTGCCTTTTTGTTTTGTTGACTATTTCCTTTGCTGTGTAGAAAGTTTTGATCTTGATGAAGTCCCAAAAGTTCATTTTTGCTTTTGTTTCCTTGGCCTTTGGAGTCATATCTTGAAAGAAGTTGCTGTGGCTGATATCGAAGAGGTTACTGCCTATGTTCTCCTCTAGGATTCTGATAGATTCCTGTCTCACATTGAGGTCTTTTATCCATTTCGAGTTTATCTTTGTGTACGGTGTAAGAGAATGGTCAAGTTTCATTCTTCTACATATCGCTGTCCAGTTTTCCCAGCACCATTTATTGAAGAGACTGTCTTTTTTCCATTGAATATTTTTTCCTGTTTTGTCGAAGATTATTTCACCATAGAGTTGAGGGTCCATATCTGGGCTCTCCACTCTATTCCACTGGTCTATGTGTCTGTTTTTATGCCAGTACCACGCTGTCTTGGTGATCACAGCTTTGTAGTAAAGCTTGAAATCGGGTAACGTGATGCCGCCAGTTTTGTTTTTGTTTTTCAACATTTCCTTAGCAATTCAGGGTCTCTTCTGATTCCATACAAATTTTAGGATTATTTGCTCCAGCTCTTTGAAAAATACTGGTGGAATTTTGATCGGAATGGCATTAAAAGTATAGATTGCTCTAGGCAGTATAGACATTTTAACAATGTTTATTCTTCCAATCCAAGAGCATGGAATGGTCTTCCATCTTTTCGTGTCTTCTTCAATTTCTTTCATGAGTGTTCTGTAGTTCCTCGAACACAGGTCCTTTACCTCTTTGGTTAGGTTTATTCCCAGGTATCTTATGGTTCTTGGTGCTATAGTAAATGGAATCGATTCTCTAATTTCCCTTTCTGTATTTTCATTGTTAGTGTATAAGAAAGCCACTGATTTCTGTACATTGACTTTGTATCCTGCCACGTTACTGAATTGCCGTATGAGTTCTAGTAGTTTGGGGGTTTAGTCTTTGGGGTTTTCCATATAAAGAATTATGTCATCTGCGAAGAGAGAGAGTTTGACTTCTTCCTTGCCTATTTGGATACCTTTTATTTCTCTTTGTTGTCTGATTGCCGTTGCTAGAACTTCTAATACTATGTTGAACAAGAGTGGTGAGAATGGGCATCCTTGTCGTGTTCCTGATCTCAACGGGAAGGCTGCAAGCTTTTTCCCATTGAGGATGATATTTGCTGTGGGTCTTTCATAGATAGATTTTATGAAGTCAGACTGATGATAATTGTCAGTGCCATACTATTCAATCTTTACACAAAATACAGATTTAATTTGGAATTATTCCCCACGTCTGGTTTAAAACAAACATTTTCAAATTACAAATAAGCTGCTTGAGAATAGAGGGAGGGTTTTATTTTATTTATTTTGACATAACACCAAAGAGAATTGGGGATTTCATGCGGAATGCAGACTAAATGAAGCTAGAGAGATAGTGGTCAACCATGACATAAAAATTGATCAATGTTGCTCAAAGTTGGTCTAGCTCTGTGTCAGTTAGTCTCAATGGAAGTATTTAGGGACAGTGTACCATGAGAATGTATTGTGTTAAGTGCTGTAGGAGTTCAACAAAAGCATAAAGCCTTTCTCTTGGACAGCATCATCCTTTTCCATAGCATCATAAAAGAAAACAACAGCCTAAAACTATTAGCTTCTAAATATGTTCTGGATTTAATAAGGATCAAATCTGTTTATGTTTTTGACATTTTCTCCGCTACTAAATTGACTTCCTTCTTCAAATTAAGAATTTTCCACCTGAACAGTATTTTGGATATTCTGCTCTACCCCTTAATTTATATATTGCTTTTGTCATCCCTGAAAATAAGGTGATAATTAGCCTCTTGTAAACACAGGAAACTATGTAATACATAATAACTCAACGGAGAAAGCTTTGCAACGCTGTGGGATGCTAGTACTCTGGGTTCTCGCTTTAACAATTGTAATTGTGTATTCCATTCACAGCCATATCATCAAAATGACAAAGGTGAATATTCTGGTTATAAGAAAAGAACTATAAACATGTATATGGATATGGAATTAATAGACCCACAGAGGTCATCACACCCTTGAGACAGAGATATTACTTTCAAATCATTATTATGGCAGACTTGCTTGGGGATAGATGGTTAGGTATCTAGAATCCAGCATATAAAGTTAGCCTCAAATATTAAATATGAAGTATTTTCTGGGTCTTTCTTTTCCAGGGAAGTGTTTTCCTTTGAATTCACCAATATAACTCCAGAAATAATTAATGCAATAGTCTTGCTATACTTTTTTTATTGTAGTAGAATATACTAACATAAAACTTATCATTTTAACCACCTTTAAATCTATAATTCAGTAGCATTAAGTACATTTTCAATGCTGTGTATCACTATCCATTTCCAGAACCTTTTTATCATCCCAAACAGAAACACTGTCTCCATTAAACATATACTTATTTTATGAATATTCTCATGTACACTCAACTACATTGAAAGACTGCCAAAGTTCTGAAGGTAAACTATACAAAAATAAGCAATCTAAAGAAAATTAACCACGTGTGCAAAAATTCTTGGGTTAACATACCAGAAAGTAATACAGAATTCCTGTTATACACTGTTCCATTTAAACATTTGTGTCCAAAGAAAGGAAAAGTGTACCAATCATTTATTACCCTTGATCACTATTCCAAAGAGATTAACGACATAACTTTGGTTGAAATAATTAAACATGAGTAATTATTTCCCTTACACTTTTCCCCCCACACATTCTCAAGATGAAGTATTCAGAAAACACACAAGCCCACTGGGAGAATGAGCTCTGAGAGAAACTGAAGTACACTAGCAGTGCTCATTCTCATATAAATGTGCTCATATAAATTCCATCCAAAAAAGTTACATCTAAAAACATATTGTTCTCTTTCCATCAAAACAATGCTATAATTGTAGAGTTGTATTCCTGAGCAGGACTCTGCATGGAATAAATCACAGATATGACCAACAAGATGTCATAAAAGCAAAGCTATAAAAACTATAAACCTTTGTAATCATTTGAAATAGTAAAATTACACTCCTTTATAGAATTTAACAGCTAGAAGGGATTTTAGAATATTGCCAAGTTCAAGTCCCCTTTTTTATGGATGGTCTAGAAAAAATGAGTGACATTCCTTTAATTTACCAAAGTAGCTCATAGGAATATGCAATACAAACCGAAGATTTCTTCATTTCAACCAGTTGTTTCTCCTACATATCTCAATGCTTCTCTTACAATATTTTAGTAATTATGGTTGTACATCAATTATATATCATAAATATTAAATGGAATATATATGCAATATATAAAATGTAGCTCTAATATATAAAAGTTGTATACAACTAATAGTCTTGCTAAATTTGTATTACACTAATAAATTATTTAATCTTTCTTGATTTTTTAAAAGAATTTATTTATTTATCTGACACAGAGAGAGAGAGATCATAAGCAGGCAGAGAGGCAGGCAGAGAGAGAGGGGGAAGGAGGCTTCCCGCTGAGCAGAGAGCCCAACACAGGCTCTATCCCAGGACCCTGAGATCATGATCTGAGCTGATCTTTCTTGAATTTTGACAGACTCTTGGTGGTATGACTGGAATGGCCCATTTCAACTCAGGGTAACCCAGGAAAGTTGGGCTAGATCATTGATTTTTTCCTGTCAATAAGACTTAGAATGTAGAGACATTCTAAAACATTTATTATTCATTAATTTTTTTACTATTATCATAAAATCGCCATTTTTTAAAATCATATCCAGTTAGCCACTGTATAGTACATTAGTTTTTGATGCAACGTTCAATGATTCATTAGTTATGTATAACACCCAGTGCTCATCACAGCAGGTGTTCTCCTTAATACCCATCACCCTGTTACCCCCCTCCCCCCCCAAGCTCCTCCCTTCTGAAAACCTCAGTTTGTTTCCTGGGTCTATAGTCTCTCATGGTTCATTTCCCTCTCTCATTTCTCTCCCTTCAGATTTCCCTCACTTCCCCTATGGTCCCCTGTGCTATTGCTTACGTTCCACATATGAGTGAAACTGTATGATAATTGTCTTTCTCTGCTTGACTTACTTCACTTAGCATATTCCCCTAGTTCTCATCCATTTTGATGTAAATGACAGGTATTCATCCTTCCTGATGGCTGAGTAATATTCCATTGTATATGGACCACATCTTTATTCATTCATCTGTTGAGGGGGAATCTCGGCTCCTTTCACAGTTTGGCTATTGTGGACATTGCTGCTATGAACATTGGGGTGCATGTGCCCCTTCCTTTCATTGCATCTGTATCGTTGCGGTAAATATCTAGTAGTGCTGTTGCTGGGTCATAGAGTAGCTCTGTTCTTAGCATCTTGAGGAACCTCCAGACTGTTTTCCAGAGTGGCTATACCAGCTTGCATTCCCACCAACAGTGTAAGAGGGTTCCCCTTTTTCCACATCCTCGCCAACATTTGTTGTTTCCTGTTTTGTTAATTTTTGCCATTCTAACTGGTCTAAGGTGATAGGTATCTCATTGTGTTTTGATTTGTATTTCCCTGATGGCTAGTGATGTAGAGCATTTTTTCATGTGTCTGTTAGCCATTTGTATGTCTTCTTTGGAGAAATATCTGTTCATGTCTTCTGCCCATTTTTTGGCTGGGTTGTTTTTTGAGTGTTGAGTTTGAGAAATTGTTACAGATCTTGGATATCAGCCCTTTATCTGTAATGTCATTTGCAAATATCTTCTTTCATTCTGTGGGCTGCCTCTTAGTTTTGTTGACTGTTTTCTTTGCTGTACTGAAGCTTTTTATCTTGATGAAGTCCCAAAAGTTCATTTTTGCTTTTGTTTGTTTCCCTTGCCTTTGGAGACATGTCTTGAAAGGAGTTGCTGTAGTCGATGCCAAAGAGGTTACTGCTTATGTTCTCCTCTAGGATTCTGATGGATTCCTGTCTCACTTTGAAGTCTTTCATCCATTTTAGTTTGCCTTTGTGAATGGTGTAAGGAAATGGTCCAGATTCATTCTTCTATATGTAGCTATCCAATTTCCCCAGTACCACTTATTGAAGCGACTGTATTTTTTCCATTGGATATATTTTTCTGATTTGTCAAAGATTAGTTGACCATAGAGTTGAGGGTCCATTTCTCGAGTCTCTATTCTTTTTTATTTTTTTAAATTATTTTTATTTATTTGACAAAGAGAGAGGGAAGAAGAGCACAAGCAGGGGAACAGCAGGCAGAGGGAGAGGGAGAAGCAGACTTTCTACTGAGCAGGGAGCTCATTGATGTGGGACTCAATCCGAGGACTGTGGGACCACAACCCAAGCCAAAGGCAGACGCTTAATCAACTGAGCCACCCAGGTGCCCTGGAGTCTCTGTTATGTTCCTCTCATCTATGTGTCTGTTTTTGTGCCAATACCATGCCAATCACAGCTTTGTAATATAGCTTGAAGTCAGGCAACATGATGTCCCCAGCTTTGCTTTGCTTTTTCATCATTTCCTTTCATCATTACCCTGATTCAGTGTCTTTTCTGGCTCCATACAAATTTTAGGATTGCTTTTTCCAGCTTTTTGAAAAATGCCAATGGTATTTTAATAGGAATGGCATTGGAAGTGTAAATTGGGCAAGAAAGTTATTTTAACAATGTTTATTCTTCCAATCCATGAGAATGGAATGTTTTTCCATCTTTTTTTATCTTCCTCTATTTCTTTAATAAGTGTTCTGTACTTTCTAGAGTATAGATCCTTTACCTTTTTAGTTAGGCTTATTCCTATGTATTTTATGGGTTTTGTTGTTATTGTGAGTGGAATCAATTCCTTAATTTCTTTTTCTACAGTTTCATTGTTAGCATATAGAAAAGCAACTGATTTCTGGGCATTGATTTTGTATCCTGCCACATTGTTGAATTGCTGTACGAGTTCTTGTAATTTTAGGGTGGAGTCTTTTGGGTTTTCCACATAAATATCATGTCATCTGTAAAAAGGGAGAGTTTGACATCTTCTTTGCCAATTTAGATGCCTTTTTTTTCTTATTGCTGCCTAGTTGCTGAGGCTAGGACTTATTAGCACTATGTTGAATAACAGAGGTGAGAGTGGACATCCCTGTCATGTTCCTGATCTTAAGGGGAAAGTTCTCAGCTTTCCCCATTGATAATGATATTTGCTGTGGGCTTTTCACAGATAGTTTTTATGATATCAAGGAATGTTCCCTCTATCTCTGTTCTCTGAAGAGTTTTAGTCAGGCACAGATATTGTCTTTTGTTAAGTGCATTTTCTGCATCAATTGAGAGGATCATATGGTTCTTGTCTTTCCTTTTATTGATGTGCTCTATCACATTGATTGATTTGTGAATGTTGAACAACCCTTGGATCCCAGGTTGTGCCAACAGGAAATTAAAGAAGAACTTAAACAATTCATGAAAACCTATGAGAACAAAAACACATTAGTCTAAAACCTATGGGATACTGCAAAAGTGGTTCTAAGGGGGAAATACATAGCCATCCAAGCCTATCTCAAGAAATTAGAAAAATCTCAAATGCACAAGCTAACCCTACACCTAAAGAAGCTGGAGAAAGAACAGCAAATAAAACCTAAACTAAGCAGGAGAAGAGAAGTAATAAAGAGTAGAGCAGAGATCAATAAAATAGGAACCAGGAAAACAGCAGAACAGATCAATGAAACTATACCTGGTTCTTTGAAAGAATCAATAAGATTGATAAACCACTGGCTAAACTAATCCAAAATAAAAAAGGACCCAAATTAATAAAATCATGAATAAAAGGGGAGAGATCACAACTATCACCAAGGAAATAGAAACAATTATTAGAAATTATTATCAGCAACTATATGCCAACAAATTAAGTAATCTGTAAAAAATGGACGCCCTCCTGGAAACTTACAAACTACCAAGACTGAAACAGAAAGAAATAGACAATCTGAATAGACCAAGAACCAGTAATGAAATTGAAGCTATAATCAAAAACTTCCCAAAAATCAAAAGTCCAGGGACAGATGGCTTCCCAGGGGAATTCCACCAAACATTTAAAAAGAAATAATACCTATTTTACTGAAGCTGTTCCAGAAAATGAAACAGAAGGAACACTTCCAGACTCCTCCTATGAGGCCAGCATTACACTGATCCCAAAACCAGGCAAAGACCCCATCAAAAAGAATTACAAGTCAATATCCCTGAAGAACATTGATGCCAAAAAAGCCAACAAGATCCTAGTTAATGGATCCAATAGTACATTAAAAGGATTATTCACCATGACCAAAATCACCATTTTAATGACTGAGCCACCCAGGCACCCCATCAAAATGACCATTTTAGTGCCTTGATATTTGTGAATATCTCTAAGGATTTTAATCAAGAGGAATCAGCTTGAAGTTCATAGCAGAACATATATGTAGCTCTCTCTAGCCAGAACCACATACACATTTACTTCCATCCATCTCCCAATCTCCTTCCCTTCCTAGAAAAAGAAATTAAAAATTGCTACTTTAGGATCGTATGTACAAGATAGGTGAAAAAGAGTTTCTCTGATGACCTGCATGATAATACTGATTAAGACTATGGAAAGAACCTAGATGTCCATCAACAGATGAATGGATCAAGAAGATGTGGTATATATACACAATGGAATACTATGCAGCCATCAAAAGAAATGAAATCTTGCCATTTGCGACGACGTGGATGGAACTAGAGCGTATCATGCTTAGTGAAATAAGTCAATCGGAGAAAGACAACTATCATATGATCTCCCTGATATGAGGACATGGAGAAGCAACATGGGGGGGTAGGGGGATAGGAGAAGAATAAATGAAACAAGATGGGATTGGGAGGGAGACAAACCATAAATGACTCTTAATCTCACAAAACAAACTGGGGGTTGCTGGGGGGAGGTGGGATTGGGAGAGGGGGAGCGGGCTATGGACATTGGGGAGGGGAGGCGAACCATAAGAGACTATGGACTCTGAAAAACAACCTGAGGGTTTTGAAGGGTCAGGGGTGGGAGGTTGGGGGAACAGGTGGTGGGTGATGGGGAGGGCACGTTTTGCATGGAGCACTGAGTGTTGTGCAAAAAGAATGAATACTGTTACGCTGAAAAAATAAATTAAAAAAAAATAAATAAATAAAAATGCAAAAAAAAAAAAAAAAAAAAAAAAAAAAAGTGGATTAAAGGGGCACCTGTGTGGCTCAGTGGGTTAAGCCTCTGCCTTTAGCTCAGGTCGTGATCCCAGGGTTCTGGGATCGAGCCCCACATGGGGCTCTCTGCTCAGCGGGAGCCTGCTTCCCTCTCTCTCTGCCTGCCTCTCTGCCTACTTGTGATCTCTGTCTGTCAAATAAATACATAAAATCTTAAAAAAAAAAAAGTGGATTAAGGTCTTCTAAAACACAATTTAGAGAAAGCCGTAGTCTTCCAAATCACAAAACGTGTCTCCCAACTAGAGATGCGACACACTGGGTGTTACCTTAGAACCTGGCAAATAAGTGAATAAAGGTTTTCAGAAGTCAGGATATGTTGGCTGGAAATAAGAGAAATGGTGAACTACAAAAAAAAAAGCTGCTACTATATTTGCTTGAATTTAGAATATAACCCTTTTTCCTGAAGAAACCAGGGTCTATCAATGTAACAAAGTTGACATCTATATGTAAAACCTGCATAATTTTATGTGCTTATAAATATGTATGGGTTTATTAAATAAAGGATGAATTAAAATAAAAAAAAACTATGCAAGAAGAGTGATTTGAGAAATAGAATGTGTCCAAATGTTTTGGTTGGTTTTTGCATGCCACTTATAGAATAACATTTAGGACATGACTTTCCTGAGAGAAGCCTTTAAAATAGTTTTGGTTAACCCACCTTTCCATGAGTATTATCATGGAAATAGCTAAACCAACGACTGAAGATAAACACATTATTTGATGAGTGAATATGCAAAATAATGAGTTATATATGAAGTAACTGCACACCAAAATGAAGTCACATTCCTGGGTATATGTGTCCTTTTCATCCTCTAGTCTTATACGCTCAGGACTGGTAACTCACCTGATAACACAGAGATGCACTGAGCCAGCAGCATTTTACTGCTGACCCTTGTCTTAATTTTTCCACTGCAGTCTCTATTGTCAATTGACAATCAATATTAAGTGCCTATTTGTGTCTGTGTTGAGTACTGAGCATGATAAAAAGATATAAAAGAAGGACTCTGAACTAATGAAGTTTAATATCTACTTGTATAAGGAAGAAATACAAAAATAAGTAATAAATATATACTACTATAATAGAAGTTACCACTAAATTAGTGGTAAGCTCAAATTAATATCAGATATATGTAAACTCTTTTATTACATTAGAACAACCACTCTGGTAGAAAACAACATGACACAGGTATTAGGAAACTCATAAAATAAGTTGAATGTAGAAAAACAATTTAAAAAATTTTCTTTTTTTTTTTAAAGGTTTTATTTATTTATCAGACAGAGAGAGAGATCATAAGCAGGCAGAGAGGCAGGCAGAGAGAGAGGGTGAAGCAGGCTCCCCACTGTGCATAGAGCCCAATGCAGGGCTGGATCCCAGGACCCTGAAATCATGACCTGAGCTGAAGGCAGAGGCTTAACCCATGGAGCCACTCAGGCACCCTCAAAAAAACAAACAAATTAAGCCTCAGTAACAACAAGAAAAATGCATTTGAAAATGATAAGATATAAATTTTCATTCACAAATTTGGCAAAATCTTAGATTAATTGATCAATAATTTCAAATGTCAAAACCTATAGATTTTGTGTAAACTGGTAGTATTTTTGTAAGGTAACCAGCAGTGTCTATCAAAATTAGAATTCTAAAATATTTGACACAAGAATTCCAATTGTAGGGATTTAGCCTTGAAATTACCAGAATATGTGTCTCATATAATATCAACATATTCTGACAAGAATGTTCATTGTTTTACCCTATGAATGGTAAAAAGGTGAACCCAACTAAAGTTCCCACAGTTGGAAAGTGGATAAAAAATGCACAATTTCCATTATGGAATACTTCAAGTTGTTAAAAAGAGTGAGGCAGAAGTTTATGTATTATCATATAATCACCTACCAAGCATATGGATAAATGAATAAAGTACATTACAGAACAATACATATGTTTATGTAAATTAGCATATCTGTGTCTATTTCATATTGCATGCATATGTATATATGCAAATACACAGAAAGATGCCTGGAAAAACATATTTTAAACTGGAAAATGGTTAGTTCTGAGAAAAGGAAGGAGAGGTGGGGAAGGAATGAAGGGAGACTGGAATGTTTGTATAAGTTTGTACTGTTTAGAATTTCGCCTTGTGAATGCATGCATGTAAACTTGTCTTTAAGGAAGAAAGATATACACAATGACAGAGCATGCAGGGGATTGATAAAACTGCATCATCAGTGTACTGGGGTAATGATGAGACACAGATTGATGGATCATTCAGTCAAAGGAAAAATATAAAGCTGATCAAAATAATTAGAAATAATATGCATAAGACAAAAGTTTTTGAGAATGAAGCTAAGGCAACCAAAGAGTATCAAGAAATGCACACATTCTTTGTATAAAATTACAGAAACTCAGATATTTGGTCTCGAGTGAAAGTAAAAGAACATGAATATTAAGCTATTCGGAGCATACATATTATTATAGCGGAAGACACCACAGTGGATGTAAAAAAGATGGGCCAGATGTGCTGGGCCAGCACAGCATCCTTTATGACTCTTGTCCAAAAAAATATGTGCATGGGTCTGATGCTCTCTTTTCTACATTTTGAAAGTACATAAATATGGGACTAGAGTTTCAGGCAACACACAAGAGACAAAGGCAGAAGGTAGCATGCAAACCGAGACAGGGGAATGGTTCCGGGGCTCAGGAGTAAGCCTTAGCATGCAATTTGAAAGCTTATATGATATTGGAAATACGAAATGTAAAATATACTTAAAGCAAACTTTAGGTAAGAATGAGACAGTAGCAGCACTGCAAGGTGGACAGCATCAGTGGAAGTAGGACAACACCAGAGGAGCAAGAATCCAGGCTGGATCAAGATGGACATCCAATAATAGACATATTTTGAAAGCAGGGTTTCCCCGGGGTTCTAACTCACCAGGAATCCTAATACTGGAATCCTACCGAACAATTTCCTAAATTCTCTGCTTCTATATTTGCTTGTTAAATATAATTGAAATGTACATATTGCTTACTTTCTTTCAGTTAATTGTGTGAATCGTTATTCTCAAATGATTCTTTTGTTATCTTTCTTAGATCTCCAACTAAAGAATCCCTTCAAGATTATTAAAAAAAAAAAAAATCCTCTTCCTACCCATCTATTGTACTAAAGATCCAAGCAAATAAATAATAAAATACTTAACAGGCGACATTTTTTATACAATATGCTTTTACAAAGTTCCCTTTCATTGTAACCTCCTTTTTATTACATATTTACACTGCTACAAACTTATATTCTAAGACTTGCCTTGTAAGGTTGTAGGACAGGCATAGGCAATGAGGAAAGGAAAATGCAACCATGCTTCCCAGCCCTGAAAACTCACTGATGTTTTCACATTGGAAATGATGATTCAGGAAAAAAAGCTTTGAACCCAACTCTATTGTAAACCAATGTAATCACCTGCAATAATTTACTTGGGCTTCAACAGCATCAATCACAACAAAAATAGAATACTATAGAGAAGTCCACACCCACAGCCTCATATTCCTTCCGAAGTAAGCACCAGCTTCTAAAAAGACCCATGTATTTTCCTGATGAGTTGCTGACAATTACAATAATTACAGATATATTCATCCAGGACCTGCAAATATCTAAATCTTATATTAAGGTAATTATTTTGGTTTTGAGTACACTAAACACACTTTGTTTTTATTTAACAAAAGAGTTAAAGTACTTATGAGTAAAAGATGGATATATAAAGACTTTAGGAAACCCAAATCTAATCTTCTTTTCATTCTATCAGACTTGTCCTTCCCGCTCATCCTTCAGCTTCGGCCCTGTGGCATCTTCTTCATCCCCCGACCCCAAAGCAACTGAACCCACTGCTAACAGAATCAGAATGAATCTCTATATTCCATTGCTGTCCTCAAAATATGTTTCACTCATCTCATTCTTTACACAGAGTGTGCTGTATTCAAATGAGAGTGTTGTTGTTATTGTTTAATGGTAGGGAGCACAGTTTGTCTTCGTATCTTCAGGGTCTGATGCATAGTGGTATAGGTCCAATATATGTTTGTTGGCTTGTTTGTTAAAAAGAGAGCTGACGTTAGTTTACTAAATACTCACTGAGGCAAACAATAGCTATAAACACTTTGCATGGAGGTATACTCTCTACTATTCATTAACTTCCAATTATCTTTTCCTCTTACTATTGAGAAAATTAGAGTCCTCTGCAATAATTTAAATTTCATTTATTTAAAGTACCAGAAATAATAATTGTATCATTAAGTGTATTTACTGAGATCTAATGCATCTCATTTTTTTAAAAATCTGCATTCAGATACTATGTACTGGAGTTTATGACATGACCTTTCAGATGTCCCCAACATTGATATACACAGTTTGATAATAAAGAATTATTTTAAAAAGCAGTGAATATACCATTATTAACTTAAAAATTAAACACTGCACTGAATCTTCATTTTACTTTCACTATAGGGTATGTCGTTTGTATTTTAGATTAGTGAACTGTAGAATCTATTTTAAAACATAATAAAGCTGGCTTTGAATTAAGGATGCTTCCCAAACACTTTTAAAACTCACTTTCAACTCTTAAATGCAGTGCTATAATTCTAATAACCAATAGACATTAACTATCTCCCAAGGAAGCTATCCCATTAAATGACATTATGAAAGCTTATATTCCATAGACATTTTTCATGTACATACTACAGCCTCTAATATTACTAAACAATGAAAGATAATATGGCAGGGTGAGAAATGGCATACTAGAAACAGGCAGTTGGGGGTGCCTGGGTGGCTCAGTGGGTTAAGCTTCTGCCTTCAGCTTAGGTCATGATCTCAGGGTCCCAGGATAGAGACGAGCATTGGGCTCTATGCTCACTGGGGAGCCTGCTTCCCCCTCTATCTCTGCCTGCTGCTCTGCCTACTTGTGATCCTTCTTTCTCTGTCAAATAAATAAATAAAATCTTTAAAAAAAGAAAGAAACAGACAATTGTCTTGAGTTCTGAAGGCTTCTGCAGGGGACCAAAGGTAAGAATTAATAATACTATTCAATGATCTTATTTTTAATTGTCCATAGTACTTTTGAAAAGTTGTTTAAAGTTGAAATAATAAGTTATTTTACTTTGATATGAAGATAGAATATTGAAATGTGTGTGCAATTCAACACAGAAGATCATTTTAACAAGTGTAATCTGTTGATGTAGCACCAAAAAAAAAAAAAAAAAAAGTCTGGATTTGAAACGACAACAGACTTTCCACTCTGCCGTTTACTTGTTATATGACCCTAGAGAGTTCATTTAACTCTCTGAGTCTGTTTCCTCATCTACAAAATGAGGGAAGCAGCATATTCTTGCTAATCTGAAAGTGTTGTTATGGGGATTACATATGTTTAAATAAGTATCTTCCAGACTTCAGGGGACATCTACAAATTTCTGAGCATAGAAACACAGGTATACATGCTTATAGATAAAATAAGGCACAAAGGAAAGTGTGTGTGTGTGTGTGTGTGTGTGTGTGTGTGTGTAGGGGGTACTTTTCTGATTAACTACATGACAATTTTCCACATAAGAAAATGACTTCAATCCTAATAAAAGTGTCATGGACAGAATATACAGACTTTCTTAAATCACTTGGAGATGGATATTTTCTTAGGGAGCACAATCCTGGGCAAGCTATGTATTTTAGAAGGAATGAATCATAGAAGTTATGGAAAAGAAGAGGGATGGCATGAGAAAAGCTTGAAGGAAAAATTAAGAATGAAGGCCAGAGCATCCTAGCTCTCACACCTCATATGGGAGGGTTAAGCAAAGTCCTTTGGAACACAAAATAAGGTTTAGTGGCACTAACCACAAAATGAAATAGCAGATAATAAAACTGTTCTTAGATTAAAATGGCAAGGTCCATTTTGTAGCAAGTCTTTTCTACCTAAACTGAGTCAACTCTGGTTCAAGCCACATAAAACCTAAATAAATCATGCAGTAAAAGCACTGATCGCCAATACAATTAACGGCTGAGGCGAGAACAATGTTAACCTCACAGTTAAAAGACAAACATAATGGTCAAGTTATTGGAAAAGACATGAAAAATGTGCTGAAAGAATACTGTTAAGGGGGGGCTCGATATGAAATGTACGGGAAATTAAAAAGTAGACATCTAAGAATTACTAATTTGCTGAGCAAAAGCTGCTGTCTATTATTCTAATGTCTGCCACATTATTTGGCCACACTGGAACTCGGCAATGGCATGACTGGAAAGCTGGCTCTCTTTAAATTACTTTGATTTACAGGCAATGCAATAACTAAGGTAACAGAAGTGACTTCCTCAGTCTACACATTGGAGAAAATTGTATTCATCCAAGATCCATTCTCTAGGTTAGCTAAGGGAAAGGAATTGGGCGGTAAAGCATACTCCACTCACATCTATAAACTGGGGAACACAAATATTTGAGAAAATGAGATAGTAGTTTGCACCATTTTTTTTAAGTTAAAGTGAGATGAACATGGAAATTCTATTATAAACCATTTTCAGAAATTTAGGTTTGTGAGCGAAACTGCCTCACTATCACAACTTTCTCATTTTTTTCATCTAGGCCTCGCGCTACCTATGCACACATATGTGCAAGCTACTGGAAATTGTAAATTGATATACTGGGGAAAAAGAAGTTCCCAGTATTTTGCCCCACAAAAGTACTGAGGTAGAAAATTAAGCTAAACAGGATCGTGGAGGAATGCCTTAGACATTGGATTCATACTTATTTTACAGGTGTTATTGGCAGGTATTTTTGATGTGGTGGAATGAGGACCAGACAGGGAACACTGCCATGCCCTGACTTCTACACATGCTACTTATGAGACATGAGGAAAATATCCAGCATTTTTGATTCTTAGGTTCACTGTGCACAAAACAGGAACAACAACAGCTACCTCATAGGACTACTGAAGGGGTTAGAATCGGTTTAAAAGATTAATATGTTCCCAGGAAAATTCATGGCACATTGTACATGATAGGGGCTTAGTAAACACTTGTTTAGAGGAGATACACACACATACACATATGAATGAATGCATATATACACACATACACATGCATAGAGTCCAGAACTATAACCTAGTTCTTTCAACTCCAAATCTTACTTTCTATCAGCATTTATTTTTACTGCGATAACTAAATTAAAATTGTTGGGAAAAATGTTACATGTAATATTTTTATAACTGTGTGGCATTTAGTATTCTGAATAAATTTGATGTTCCCAAGGGCTGTTTTGCTGTTCCTAGAAAAGACATGTCTTCCTTGACCACAGTCAGTATGAATCTGGCCAGTTGTCTGATAAATGGTGATAAGACACAAAAGGAAGAAGCATAATGGCCTTTCTCTCCCCTGAGTGGGGGCACCCAAAGAAACAACACTAACAACAACAAAAAAAACCCAAAACTACGGACATTGATTTCTTCCTGATCCATCCATTTACATCACCACTGAACTCAGCATCTTCACTCAACATAACCATTTAGAAAGAGTACTAAATTTAACAGAAAATCCAGTACTTTGGCTGGATTTAGAGAGGTGGGGGGCATGAATGTAGGAAAACATATGGCCTTTAAGGGAAAGTCAAAGAAATAAAGTATGCTCAGTCTGGAAAAGAAAATGTTCAAACTGATGATGTAATGACTGCCTTCCAAAGAAACGTAAGTGGTCTTTTTAAAGTTAACACAACACCTTGGGCAATATAGGGTAGGGATGTTCAAGATGACCAGCAAGAAAGTAAAAACTGCCCAAAGTTGCAGTAAGGTTCCAAGGAAAGGGATCTTTTCTTCTGGAAAGATTTAAGATTGGGATAATTCCCCCTCTCTGACTTTTATGAGAATTTACTCTATGGATAGAAAACAGAGAACAGTGAACTATGTTGCCTTTGAAGTCCTTATAACTCTTCAACTAGACCCCACGCCTCCCCTTCTGAGAGGAAATCTATTCCAGTAGCACTGGAAGCCCCAGATCTCAGCTCATTACTGACAATGTCTGCAGATGAAGAAAGAGGAGTCACTGGCAGACATGAGATCATTAGGATTCTCCAGAGAAGACAGACAATTTTCATAGTCTTAACTTTATTTTATCGTCAGTACTCTGTATTTCTCCACAGTGAGAGTATGTCTTATTGGTTTAACAATCAGATTTGAAACAACAAATCTTCCAGGAACCAAACATTTAATCCTGGCAAACTCCACAGCAACATGACTTTTTCCAAGTCTTATTAGCAAAATTCTTTGATCAACCGAATCTACCGCATATGGTTTTTTATAGATTAATCCTTAGAGACTAAGGCTTAAATGTCCCCGCAGTGTGGATTCTAGGACACTCCAAAAAGTGAGTAGTATCCTTCACAACCTCTGGGATAAATACCAAAAAGAGAATACACACACACACACACACACACACACACACACACACACGTACATAAATTAATGACAGGAAGACAGCTTTATATTTGATAAGATTTAGTCCACTTTGGTTAAAAAAATAAGAAATTTCAGTCCAAGAAAGTTGCTTGCAATTTTAAGTTTTTATCAGTTTTTATAAGAGATGTAACTCCCCCTGAGGTTTTAAACACAAACCCTTTCTGCCAGCATTCTACATAGTACATGTAAGACACTTTGATTTCAGTTTTGTTTGGGCTGTTATCTTATACAATTCTCTAAACACCATCAACTTAAATTCCCCAAACTTCTCATTGTTCCTGCTTGCATATAATTAGAATAGAAAACTGGGGAAAGTTTTCAAGGAGTTGCATCTTAGCTTCTCTCTCTCTCTCTCTACACACACACACACACACACACACACATATATTTTTTGCCAAACTGCAGAAGAGAATTCCATGTTTGCATTGAAAATCTGTGTGTATGTATTTGGAAATCAAATGTGTAAAAAGTAGATATAACTCATTATAAGTAAACTCAAATTATAAAACCATAATCGTAATTATCAAATGTGTTTAAAATCTAACCTACATATCCCCTTCCACAGACACTGTTTTATCATTTAAAAGGAGAACCAGGCAATCTGGAAATGCTTATGAAGGGTGTCATATACATAATGTGTTAAGTGATATGAGGAAAATGATTTGTGTAAAACAATGAATTAATCAATTAATTTAATAAATGCTTAATGAGCATTAGTAGGACAAGTTACAACTCACCAAGAAGTTTATAATTCAATTGTGAAAAGAACTCAGAGAAATGTGGAGAATAATCTAAACAAAAACTAGGTAGATAAAAAGTTCATGTAATCAAGAGAGTAGGAAATGTACTTCTCTGACAACCCTAAAATTCAGGGGGAGGCTTCACAAATCAGGAAAATCTGAATGAGACTAAAATGATAGGTTGATTTGTTTATTAGGTGAAGAAAAATCCTCCCTTTCCACACAATTCACCCCCCCCAACAAAGAAAATCAAAAGTCATCAGGCACTATTTAGCAAATAAACATTCAGTAGAACTAGAGTCAGACCAGGCAGGTAACAAAGCAGTACCTTCATCAGAATAGTAGCAGTGGGTATCAAGGAAAAAGGCAAGGAAGATTCTCATATAGCTGTTTCTCCTCCTCCTTCTCTCCTCATGCCCCTGTCCTTTTCCTCCTCTTTCTCTTTAATATTGATTAACTCAGAGGCTATGGTAGTCAGATAATAGTGAAGACAAGCTGTGGGTTGGAGAAGGACCTGGGTAGAACAAGGCGTGAGTATGAGAAGAGTATTGATTTTGTGCCACTGCTAAATTAAGGCTTCAGCTGGGAGAATGCTATCTGCTTACCATTTTCCTTTTCCACATTCCTTTGCAGCTAGATTAGAATTAGAAGATTATATTCCAGTCATTTTTTTTAAAGATTGTATTTATTTGACAGAGAGAGAGAGAGAGAGAGAGAGAGTGAGAAAGGGAATACAACCAGGAGAACCAGGAAAGGGAGAAGCAGGCTTCCCGTCAAGCAGGGAGCCCAATGTGGGGCTCAATCCCAGGATGGTGGGATCGTAACCTGAGCCAAGGGCAGATGCTTAACGATTGAGCCACCTAGGCACCCCAGCATTCCAGTCAGTCTTATGGGCAGAAGCATTGCATAGTTTAAAAAATGTCCAAGGAAACTTCCAGCCCTCTCTTCCCCTGCCCTGGCTACATTGGAAGCCAGGTGTCCCTTAAATATACAGCTGTAAAACAGATGAAACATGTCACACCAGGAGAAAGCTTTTTTTTTTTTTTTTTTTTTTTTTTTTTAAGATTTATGTATTTATTTATTTGACAGAGAGAGAGAATACAAGCAGGGGGAGTAGGAGAGGGAAAAGCAGACTGCCTGCTGAGCAGGGAGCCTGATGCAAGGTTTGGTCCCCTTGAGCCAAAGGTAGAGGCTTGGAGACTGAGCCACCCAGGTGCCTCAGGAGAAAGCTTTTAAGTCCCTGAATGCTGGGGGATTGTTTCTACAATCTTGTGTTGTCTTCCCTAAGAGCAGTATTGCTTCTCCAGTGAAACTGCTTACGAAGATTATTTTTTTACAAAGCTTGATTATTATGGTTAAGAACAAACATGCATGGTTATTTATGTTAATAAACTATAACTACTATAACCTTTACCTTGGGTCTTCTGAGCTCTTACTTTGTGTTACTATGTATTATTTTGTCTTACTACTGTTACTATGACTTATTGTCACTTGTGAATAAACCTATGAATTCACAGTAACTACATTTTGCTGAAAAGTTCAGAGTTTTAGGGGCGCCTGGGTGGCTCAGTAGGTTAAAGCTTCTGCCTTCAGCTCAGGTCATGATCCCAGGGTCCTGGGATCGAGCCCCACATTGGGCTCTCTGCTCTGTGGGATGCCTGCTTCCTCCTCTCTCTCTGCCTGCCTCTCTGCCTAGTTGTGATTTCTCTCTGTCAAATAAAATTAAAAAAAAAAAAAAGTTCAGAGTTTTAGAACAGAGAATAATCTCCATTTTTTTTTCTTTAAACAGCATGGTTAAGGGTATTAATGGTAATCTTTAATGATCTCTAGTTTCAATAAGTTAAAATGTTTGCCCAAAGAAAAAGTTTGACACTTTCTCATGAAATGATGAAAATTTTAATGTAAATCTGGAATGAATCTCAGTGTATTATTTAAAGTGTGCAAATAAGAGCTCAGGGAATAAACATAGGCGGATTTAAGTTACAAAAAATTTTTAATTGTTTTTCCCTCTACATAAAACAGAAATTTTAAATAAATAGATAATAAGTGTCTAAACACAAAGATGTGTGGAATTCTGGCCGACTATCCTGAGAGAGTTCTCATCTTGTCTTTCACTTGAAAGATTTTATAGTACAATTAATTATGCAATTCAGGAAAACAAAAACGGAAACAAAAACTGTGTAGCCAGCAAGTTCTAAATTAAACACAATCATCTTGACTTTTATGCTGAGAGGAAACATCCAACTTGGGATTGTATAACAAGACTGGACCTGCAATGAGAATGCCTGAGTTCTGGACAGAACTCTTCTACTAATTAAGCTCATGACATTTGTTGACTCCAGTAATCTCATAGTAGAGAGGTATTTCACTTGGTGGTGTTTACAGTAACCGCTCCTTCCCATCCCTCTCCCAGCAGCAGACTAGCTTTTAAGGTCCAACGCAGCTATCATCTCTTCATGAATTCTGACTCCCCTCCCCTTTCCAGAAAAAATGATTATTCTCCTTTTTGTTCCTAACACTCTCCTGTTCAGAGGTGTATCACAGCACTAAATTTTGGCATCTTGTCTCCTTATATATCTGTTTCCCACTCCATTCTGTGAATTTCTTGAAGTCAAGGATCATATCTAATTCTTATATAAGAAGTTCCTAATTTAATCTGTAGGGCATAAAATGTGGTCAATAAATTTTTGTCTGGTGAAAGAATGAATGAATGTACTCATTCCGACGTTATGGATGAACAGGTAGGTTTGGCAGACAGAGACTAATTTGGAAATGGGAGCTGAGTGGAGGAGAAATACTTAGAGCTAAAATTGTCAAAGCCTTCAGGTACTCTCCATCCTGTTTCTTTGGATCTCTTCTGCTCATGCCTAGACCGAGTCAGGGACTGGATTCCTATTGCTGTTTCCTGCTCTACCCAATTCTGTTAGCAGCATTTGATCATTCTTTCAATGATGATTTTTTGTTTCATTGTATTTAGTTTCAGTTTTTAGTTTTTTTTTGAGTCCTTAACAAAGAAAATCAAACCACCTAAGAATTAGGAACAATGGAATTCAGTTGTAGGCAGATGGAGTCTCCAGATGTGATTAACTGAGAAGCTAGGGTAGACTAAAATTCTAATGCATTCCTCCAGAAGGGATTGTGTTTAACAGGGGCTCATTCTTAGGTCAATTCATGACACAAACTGCCGATCACTTACAGCCTTCCAAACTGAATTTAGAACTGTGTTTGTGGAGTTATCTTGAGGACAGTTGAGAGCCTGGTGAGAGGACAGACTAACTATGAGGGAGGTTGCGAGTAATCTGAGGGGGGGATTGTTGAGGTTGAAGCAGCAGAAGGCATCATATCGTGTTTTGTGTTTTTTGTTTTTTGGGTTGTTTTTTTTTTCCCTATACTGCATGAGGGTGTCGGTTAGTTTTAAAAATAAGTTGATGAGGTAAAGGGTGAAAATACTGAACATATGCATAGACATATTTGCATCTGTTCCAGTGAGTTAGCTTGAAAGTAGGAAAGAGAAATGATCTTATAGAAACAATTTCAGGTAAAGAAGGATTAATATGACAAGATACCTTAAGAATTTTTTAATGGAATTTAGGTATCTCAGAAAAGAAAATAAGGATTGGTGAACGTATTAGTTTTTTGTTAGGGAGAGAATTTGCCATTTTGCACATTTTGGATTTGAATTTAGTTGGAGCAATGGAGTTCTCAAATTCTGGTCCTATACCAGTGGATTTAGCATCACTTAGGAACTCATGAATTCTCAGGTCCTAGTTCAGTCCTGTGGAATCAGAAACTCTGGAGGTAGGGCCAGGCAATCTGTGTTTTATAGGCCATTCATTTACTTTTGATGCATGGTCAAGTTTGAGAACCATTTGCTTAGGCTAGGCTGAAAGTTGGTTTCAGGGAAGACTACACCTTTTTCTTTTAAAAATTCCATATTGCCTAGAACAGCTGACCAGGTAATTTGAGTTAGAGAACAGTCTAAGATCAAGAATACCAAAATAAGTAGACACACAGTAATTAGGTAACCAATTTAAAATTAAGGGAAAAAAACAGAATTGAGGAATGCAGTAAATGCATTAAATAATAAAGGATGTCGATGCAAAAGACATACTCTCAGGGTAGAATCTAGAGTAAGAAGCATTCATGTACATTCTTACCTAGAACCCTGTCCCATTACCTGTGGTCATAACCCTGATTACCCCAACATGAGATTCTAGGATCAATCTAAAATGCAGAAATAGGGAAGATTTAGCCCGTTTCCTGGTGAGTTTGGAATCTCTGGAGTTTTCTAGTAGGAGTGGAACATCGTGAAGAATAGGACAGGTGAAGGTGATAAGTCTGGAGAGCCAGAAGAGCCAAATGATTCAAGCCATGCTAAACCTCTGGATTTTGCCCTAATACAAAAGAAAGCTTTGAGAGACTTTTAAGTAATGTCTTGTAGATGACATTTGGGTTTTTCAAACATTAATATGATTAGCATGCATAAAAAGGATTCGGATGGGGAAGTAATAGTGGGAAAAACAAGGAAAACAGATTTCTAATGCAGTGGTCCTTTCAATTCATCCAACTCAGAAATTATTAAGCGTGGAATGTTCAAAGAATATCTGATGTTAGAACATATTCAAAGAATGCAATAAAGTCATGAGAAACATACTGAGGTTAAAAAAACATCCACTGAGTGAGTTTGCAAAAGAGCATACTCCAAAACCACATTCATAAGATAGAGTCTTCTCTGTCTTTTAGATTTGTTCTGTTTTTCCACTAAACTCTAATTTCTCCAAATATCTTCCATAATGTTCTACTTTAATTTATAGTGTGAAAGAATATTTCTGAATATGAATACTGATTTTTCGCTCAAATCCAGTTATGCACGCAGATGTTTATTCCTGTCATCTTCAGTCTGAACATTCTGTAAGAGCTAGCGACTTTCAAGAGCCATTGATTAAACATTTAAATAATATTAATTATTCAAATATTATCAATGCTAGACTGCACTATTGAGAAGGAAAACTGAATTGGAACTTCCCAGGCTTGTAAAATATTATATTCAACAAGTTCCTTTCCCAAAAAAAGAAAATATCTTTCATTTAATTTCTTATGTTTTATTCATAGTATTCTATTTGTCAATAATATGTTTACTGTAATCAGTGTTAAAGCTAATGCATAACTCCCCAGATTTTCATATACATAAATCTGTAAAAGTAAAATTTTAAAAAATCATCTCTAAATATATAAGAAGGTTTTCACTTATAATACACAACACCTAGTTAAGTTTGGCTCCTAGATCATGAATAAACATTTGTTTAGTATAAGAATACCAAAAATATTGCATGAGAAATACTTACATTAAAATTATTTATTGTTTAACTGAAATTCAAATTTAACTGGATGTCCCAAATTTTTATTTGCTAAATATGATAACCTTAATTGATTGAAGTATTTAACTGAAGTACTTATTTATATTACTGGTCTGTATAATTTTTCTGTGCCGTTGGAAAGTGTCATTAAGCACTCTGAGTGATGAATCACTAAACTCTTCTCCTGAAACCAGTATTATACTCTATGTTAACTAACTAGAATTTAAATAAAAACTTGAAACAAAAAAATAATAGTAGCATAATAAGATATTTTTGATCAAATGAACTTTAAATATTTTGAGCATGCAAAGTATGTAACTATTGAAAAAAAAAGTTACTTGTTTTAAAATCAAGCCCAGACCTGATTCGTTTTTACAAGTATGTAATACTTAAATACTAAAGTACCAGTATTAAAGTGGTTTCTGCTTCCATTTATATATTAAGCCAGATTTCATTTCCATTATATACTCAGTAATATGTAGATCAGATCCTAACATACAATTTACCAGATATGACAAAACATTTTACCAGATATGAGAAATTTTACCAGATATGAGAAAACATCTCTCCACCTCTTCAATGGAAGTCCTGTTTGGCATGGCAGTGATATCGTCAAGCTCTTGACTACTGTCTCCCTATGGAATTTTCACTTATGCTTTCCCATTGAGAACATTATCTTTAATTTCTTAAATGAAATTGAGGAATTTGGTTTCAGAAAAAAATACTCAACTTGGAAGCTATTTCTTGGAGAAATATTTACATAAATAAACCCTTGTAATTTTATGAAGGAGATTCAAACAGAGAAAGTAGTTACTTATGGTAGGCTTTGTTTTGATAATATGATTTATTAGAATAGTGTTGTATGTGACTGGATAAATGGATTTTAAGACACAATATGGATAAACACAGTGACACATTTGTTTCCTTGATGTCTTATTAGTGTCGTTGATAGACAAGCACTATTGAGGTTCAGTCATCTTGATTGAGACAGGACACAGGGAGAATGAAAATAGTTATCAAGCTGATAACTTTTTTTTCTATTCACGGAATGTTAGAACAAAGAAACTTGAAAAATCGTCAAGTCTATTCCTTTCCTTTTAAATTAAGATAGCCAGTTTAAATTCAAAGTTGTTTTTTTTTTTTTGAGATCATTAAATTGGCAGATAGAACCCAAGCCCTCCAACTCTCAGTCCATCAGTTTGTCACTATTCCATAATGCTTCCATCTAACCTGTAATCAAATATATATCAAAAGAATGGCTGTCTTTTGCCATATGCAAGGGTTCCTTGACAAATGGCTTCCTATAGTCCCTTCATATGCTAAAGGACGCTGTACACAAAATGTCAGAGGTGTCTGTGGGGTAGAATAATCATTAGATTGTGAGAACTGGTGCTGCTTCTCTATTCTAATTTTCCATAATGTACTTATATAAAAAGAAAATAGAAAGCCTTAGTCAGAATTGTACAGTGTTAAACAGGATCCCTCAATATTCCCGTCTCAGGAATTTCATGAATAAGGTGTCTGATGAATCTGTAAGGTTATTGGAAGTTCATGCCAAAGCAGCACAATTAGTTATTACTCTGAGACTTAAATTCTACCAACTGAATCCTCAGCTTGATGAAGACATTGCTGCTGATACTTCAGAGCAGTGCCACTTTTCTTAATGCTGTAATTTAGAGGATTTATTAGCAGGCATGTTGCAAGATCATCATGTGTGGAGTCATGAAGAAACCCTCCAATAGGGACTAGAGATTGAACCAAATTGAAAATTTATAATGGCCCAAGAAAACGTCCAGACCAGAGTGATTGCATCAGTATGTGTCATAGAAATGAAAGCAGCAACTTCTAATACAAATTCTGCTCATAACACTAGCAGAGCACTCTTGGCTTCAGTAGAACACTGTAAATGCATGTCCTATAATATCTACAGATTCAGGCAGACATATTAATTCTTAGTTAAATTCTGGAAGCTCTGCTTACATATTCGAGTATATAGACTTTGCAAAGGAATGGACCACTGAGATTATACTGTGAATTTGAATGAAGTTCAAGATATGCCCGGCAGTTTTTAAGATATTAAGGGATCTTGATTCTGTGGCAGTAAATCAGACTCAGATGGTTAAGTTACCTCAGGAGAACTAATGCATTTGATCGGGACTCAGGTCAATCGATCAGTCTATGAAGACTGAGAATCCAATGAGTATGAAGCATAGAGAAACCAGGGGGAAGTTTACAGCATTAATGGCTTATATTACTTTGTAAAGCAACTTTTCGCAGGAGTTTTTCACGAGAATCTTTGTTACAGTTGTTAAGATATCATGTATTCTTCAAGCTTACAACAATTACAGAGTTGTTTTTGGATCCTGGACACTCATTATGACTGTTTCACAGAGATACTCTAAGCATGATGGAAAGGGAGTCAGTCAAAAACCTTTTGGGGAGGAACTGATATACCATGAATTAGAGTCATTCGACCACAGGAATTGGCCAATTCCCGTGATTACTGTAGGCAGGATAAGGGTATCAAGTTGGAAATAAGACTTTAAATTGCAAGGGGGAAAAAGTAGTTAAGCCTAAATATTTTATTACATGAGGTTTTCTGAAACTGGTTATGTATGTGTTATAGAATATATAAATCAAACATTCTATACATTGGTTTTAGAAAAAGCTGAAAATTTGGGAGGCTACAGAGTCACTATAATCTCAAAGGAGTAGTGTCTTGACAAATAGGACCCAAGTTAGGACTCCTTTGGTTGAAACTAACTGAAATCTTGTCTTGGGTTGCCTTAAGTCTAAAGGGGAAATTATTGGAAAGATGCTGGGAGCAGGTGTGCTTCTGGGCCTCTGAAGCCTATTTAGGGTCTGGAGGGGTTCAGTGATCCTGAGAAACTCGCCATCTGTCACATGTGCTCCTCTGCTCATCTGCGTGCTTCCTTCATCTCACTTCATTTCTCCTCAGGCACAAAGTTGAGCATAACCTCCACTTGCATCTAAGGCTCTCTCAATTCACTAGGTCTGGGAACGATGTTATCAGTCTAACCCTGAATCAAAGTATACCCAAGTTTAAAGTACGCTTGGGAGTTACTAAGTGTCAGACTCTAAGACAAACATTTCTCATTTAAATTCTCTTTATAATTCTTTTTTAAAGAGTTCTTTGTAGTTTATATCATTATAATTCTCTCTCCTTTTTTTTTAAGATTATTTATTTATTTATTTATTTTTTATTTATTTGACAGACAGAGATCACAAGTAGGCAGAAAGGCAGGCAGGGAGAGAGGAAGGGAAGCAGGCTCCCCGCTGAGCAGGGAGCCCAATGGGGGGCTCCATCCCAGGACCCTGGGATCATGACCTGAGCCGGAGGCAGAGGCTTTAACCCACTGAGCTACCCAGGTGCCCCTTATAATTCTCTTTTAAAGACAGAAGTACTACCTCAATTCTGTTCCCCCTATAAGGAGGGCTGGAAGAGTGTAAGCAAGCTCTTCTCCTACTTTCTTTCTTTAAGATTTATTTATTTGAGAAAGAGAAAGCACGAGTGGGTGGAAGAGCAGAGCAGAGGATCCCCAAGCAGATTCCCCCTGAAGCATGGAGCCCGGCACGAGGCTCAATCCTATGACCCATGAAACCGTGACCTGGGCCAAAATCAAGGGTCAGATGCTCAACTGACTGAGCCACCCAAGTGCCCCTCAAGCTCCTCTTTCAATATTCAAAATATGATATATTATGTTGGTGTTATATAGATAAGGATAGAAATAAAATGGTTATATGTTAGGTTATATGTCAATGCTAATAAATTACAAAAGCACAATGCAATAACATTATCAGTGTAGAGGCCAACTAGAGATAACCTGTAAGAGTTTTATAGAAATATAAGGTTGTGCTGTGGAAATTCTGTGTTCCTGCTTTACTAATAACTAATATTAATAACCTAAACTCCAAATCCTGTATATCAGTAAATTGGAAGGGAAGGGGTTTGATTTATGGTATATTGAGTAAAACTGATGTATTTAAATCTTTAACACATTATCTAGATTTGATCTATCATTTGATCAAATTTGATAATTTGATAATAATTTGATAATAATTTGATAATTAGCCACTATTTTCTCAAATATCTTTATATTCAGGCTTTTCATACCAAAAAATAATAAGATAAGATAATGTAAAGCCAGATTTTTACAAGATCTAATATCTTTTACTTGCATTAGTGTACATGTTGGTGGAGTAATAAGGAAAAAAAGTTGCATTTATAGCTAAGACAAATCTTCAAATTTTATAGAGTCCTTCTTGATGCTATCAGACTAAGTGGAAAGCTTTCAATTTGCATAAAACTGCAATGACTATTCAAACAATACATTGTTGGGCACAGTTTTATACCTTATTAATCTACATGATATGGGACCCCGGACTATGAACATTGAAATATAAGAAAATAAAGACAGATATGAGCTTATATTTCCTTCAATAGTTTTGATCATCTATTATTTATCAAGGACCATAATGAATTACTTATTTGCTTTCATTGTATTGGTCTACTGTCAATATAAAATATTCTGCTTGAATGCAGCAGAACAAATCTATGGAATCATAGATTTTTTTGAAGATGGAAGGTTTTTCAGAAATCATGGAGACCAACTTTGCCATCTCATAGCTGGAGAAAACACAGGTCAGGACTTGCTCAATGTTACACAGCCATTTACCCTCAGGCTTTCATTATTACTTTCCCTAGTAGGCAACAGATTTCTAAATTATTGTATGCATGCATAAATATATGGTTGTGAGGATGAAAATAGCTCTTATTTATACTAATATAGAATTCCAAAAATAAAGGACTTATTATTTTTTTTTAAGATTTTATATATTTATTTGACAGATAGAGATCACAAGAAGGCAGAGAGGCAGACAGAGAGAGAGGAGGAAGCAGGCTCCCTGCCAAGCAGAGAGCCCAATGCGGGGCTCGAACCCAGGATCCTGGGATCATGACCTGAGCTGAAAGCAGAAGCTTTAACCCACTGAGCCACCCAGGCACCCCTAAAGGACTTATTTTTTGATGAAATATTTCCTTGGAGCTCACTAAGGGCCAGGTACTGTTCTGAGAATTTTACATATATTAACTCATTTAATTATTATGAAAAACTTATTACGTAGACTTAATTTTCACATCTATTTTTGTAAATGTAGAAACCAAGGCACAGAGTGGTTATAGGGCTTGTTAAAGTTGCATAGCTAATACAGAGCTGAACCAGGAATTGAAGCCAGGCATTGTAGCTTCAGAAGCCATACTCTTCAACACAACATGATGCTGCCTCCCTTCATGTAAAACAATAGTTTCTAACTGTAATGTGTACATGTCATGCAAATAATAGTGACTGGATACAACTTCTTTTCCTATCATAGGTTCAAGCTGGAGGACATTAAGGATTACTCAGTTTAATTTCCCTGAAGGGATCCTTCATAGAATATGAGAGATAAATGCTTCTTCAACCTCTGATCCACAGTCTACAAGTACTGTAATCATCATTAAAATTATTCTTGGGCAGTGTTTAAACATGTGTATCTCAATACTGAAACCTGAATATCAAATTGTTATATTAGAAATAATCAATACACTTCACAGCACTCACGATAGCACTTACCCTCCCCAATGTCCATAGCCCCCTCCCCCTCTCCCAATCCCACCTCCCCCCAGCAACCCCCAGTTTGTTTTGTGAGATTAAGAGTCATTTATGGTTTGTCTCCCTCCCAATCCCATCTTGTTTCATTTATTATTTCAAAGTAAAGAACATTTTTTTCTTTCTACATCTAGTAATGACTTAAATATTGTTCATTAAAGGACAGTTTTATCCTCTCAGTAATTACCAAATTACTTTGCGTGTAAAGCAGTGGAATTACTTAATGTAAAAAGTTTAAATACCAATGTTTGCTTTCAAATAGTATCTCAAAATTTTTCATATTGCATTGACAACTTAAATGACTAAAGTTTACATAAGCTGAGAACTTTACAAAATCCGTATGTATGTATATAAGTACATAATATAATACATAGCCATTGAATTCTGACAATCCCCTTTTGAATAGCCATTATATATGTCTGGTTATATGTACCACATTCATATAGATCCAATACTAGATACATAATTTAAATATATACAGGAGTGAAGTAATAGAAGGCGGACTTAGAAACATATATAATTCAGCACAAAGATGGGGTACTTTAATGTAAGAGAAAACCAATTTATACAAATATTACAAATCTTAATACCAAATTAGTCAGCATTTCTAAGCCATTTGGGGACAATGAACTTAAAGTCTTGTATCTTTTATATAAAACTACTGTTCTAAGGAAACTTTCCAAAGTGAATTTTTGTAGGGCTACTAATTTTAGGAGGAAGTTCTTTGAGGCCCAAAATAATTATGGTGTATCTATTAACCAAAAAGGAAACATACATTATATTTCATTAACAACACAAAATGTTTGCTTCTAAATTTGTAGAAATTACACCATAAATGACCAAAAAAATGTAAAGTTACGCATAAGATAATGCATTCAATCTTGAAAGACCATTCATAATTCATTTTCTAATGTAGATTTCTCAAGACTGAACATTTAATTCTTGATGAAGTCTGTCTTATGGATCAAATAAATTTTATTCTTGGCTATGACTGTACTTTAACTCAAATATCCAATTTTCATAAAGAGTTCCTATTATGAATAGCAATTGCCATCAAATGAATTATATTCTATAGGTATGATGATCCATTAGAGTTCAAATTAACTAAATTTCAAGGGCCTCTGTTAAGTTATTCACACTACTGTTAGTAAAAGCCTGTCATCATTGCTTCAATTATATGTCTCTCTTTTCAGTAATTTATAACTAATTAATTTGAACTGAAACAAAGACCAAATTTTAAAGGCATATATGAGTCCAACTGGATATCAGTGGAGGCTAAGCAAAAGTAGTGTTATTTTTGGTGAATTTAGGAATAGTCTCTGTGTTATATATTTATGTTATTGTTGGCAACTGATCCATCTGTAGCTTTAAAAGTACTGTAAGTTTCCATGTAATTTTCCATGTATTATTGTCCTTCTGAAATCAACTTTTGTTAATCAGGGCCTCTTCCTTTACTCAAATTAATATTATTCAAGTTACTTTCTCACATAACACTTTCTGCCCCAACTCCTGCCATGAAATGAAGTTTAAATGATGTTCTAGAAGGTTTCATCATCCACAAATCTGCCTAGCAACTGTGTTAAATATAGTACAACAAGTGAAAATATTCTTGCTGAAATGCTAATTTACTTCTTCTGGTATGATTTTATTTTTACAATAGACCCAAGCAACTGGTCAAAGAAATTATTTCATTTCGTGGGGAGGAAAATTTAATGCATACCATTTAGAAGAAAACATTCTCATGGAGATAACAGCTTCTCAGCTAGAAGTTCTGGTAACCTGGACACGTAACACTGAAGATAATAGTTAATAAGTGAAGGAAATGTAGCTGAGAATTTTTCAATGTAACAGAATAAGTCAATGTCAATATCGCCACATGATTTAGTTGTCAAAACAATAAAATTTAAACCTTTCAGGGCTTGCGAACTGCAGTGCTTATAAGATCTAAGTGTATGGCACACAGTGGGGCATGTGTAATTATTTGGTGGAAGAGGAGAACTGGGCAGCTGATGCCCAGCCTAAAGGACTAATACTCAGCTCACGCCATTCACTGGTTTAAAGGGATGTAGCTGCTATGTTGCCACATTCTCTAATACTTTTCGGTAACTCAGAAGTCCATATTTTTACTTGAAATTTCCTAGTTTTTTAAATGTTAACAATTAACTGGATAAAAGTGACCCACCTTAGACTGTATTTAACCTGAGGACTGATCATGTATGAAGTCTGATTTAAAGTTATAATTTAGCCCAAATGTTGCACTTTATGTTTTTATAGTAATTTTCATCTCTTAAAGGAAGAATGTGTAGAATTGCAACCATTAACTAAATCTTATGTGGAACTTCTTTCTTCCTCTTTGTTCTCAGAACTTTCTGCACTTTGGGGGCAATAATTGCTCATCTTCTCTTTTGTGTCTCATCTATATGTAAATAATTTCTCTCCCAGATAAACTTTTAAGTAGAAAGAAATCTTTAGATTTGTATGAGAGTGTTTGTGTGAACATATATAAACACATTTTATTCTTTCCAAGGCACTGTCTCCTTGCCACATATGCAACCGAAAGTGCTTAACAATGCTTGCTGAGTCGAAGCTATCTGTTCATACTTAATATAATAAAAGAAGAAACCACTACAGGCTTAAAAATACCATGGTTTCTCAACGTCCATGTTGCTTAACAAGAAATCACTTTTATTTTTCCCAGCACTAAGGCATTATCACAGATAAAACCTCCTTCCCTGCTTGAATAAGCTCATAATCCCATTCTATTTTATGTGCAAATGCTTTTGGCCTCCTCTCTGTTTCCTGCGATTTGAAATAAAGCTGAGAATTTTACCCTCTGTCGCCACCATGTATTATATACCCTTAAAAAAATTCCAACATAATTAGAAATTACTCTGTGAGAGAAATTGGAATTTTTATTTTTCTATATTGTCTTCAGGATGTTAAACGATTTAATGTCAGGTCCCTGCTGTACTTTCTGGCCCCAGTCACTGATGGAGTGTTCAAGATGTGTTAAAATAGATGATTATCATTTTAGGATTTGAGCATACAAAATTTTGACTGAGACAAAGTTACTTTACTGAAATTTTTTATCAAGGTAGCAGGAGACAGATACACAGAAAGGAGTTACAAGGTGATAATTGTCTTGTTTTGCTGTAAGTGGTTACATGCTGGTAGGAAGACAAGATCAAGTCTGCACAGACAGCCAGAAAGGGCCTCAGAGAAGCAGGGAGATTTAAAGTATGTCTTGAAGAATTCTTAGGATTGGCAGGCATGACTTGCGGGAATAAGGTATGAGTAGGAAAGAAAATCAAGGAAGAAGGAAAAATAAGTAAAAGCATGAATTTAAAAAAAGGCATAACATATTCAGGGATTTGTTCATATAAGAGCTGACAGTCCCTTAAAAAATTAATGCTTGGGGGGCACCTGGGTGGCTCAGTGGTTAAGCCTCTGCCTTCTGCTCAGGTCATGAGATCTCGGGGCCCTGGGATCAAGCCCCGCATCAGGCTCTCTACTCAGCAGGGAGCCTGCTTCCTCCTCTCTCTCTGCCTGCCTCTTTGCCTACTTGAGATCTCTGTCTGTCAAATAAATAAATAAAATCTTTAAAAAAAAAAAAGAATGTTTGGTAGAAAGAGTCATAAATAGAATTGAAAATTATAATCTGAGTCCAGACTGAGAAAATTCTTGAAGGTACGCTAATAAGAGGGTACAGCAGACTGACACTGGCCAGCCCCCAGTCAGTCACACCTCCTGGGGCTGTCACTCCCATATGGTCATTCGTATTCATCCTAGACTTAGCCATGTGACTTGTTTTAGCCATTGGGCTATCAGCAAGTATATTGTAAGCATTGATAAATAAGTGTGCATCAGGGCTTGCCTCTTAGAACCCATCCTTAATCTAGGCTAGTCTCCTTGTAGGAATTATATAGAAGGATGACCCAGTCAACCTGGCATCCTCGTACTCATCTTACCTGTCAGGTGAATGCAAACACACAAATCTTATCAGGTGAGAACAGTGTAAGAATTGCCCAGCCAATCCACAAAAGTATTTGCATTCTTTTAAACTCAGACTCTCACAAGGCAAATTTAAATGGTGGTAGATGTGAAAGACAGGTTAGGCCTGGGTGAATGGATACTGGGAGACAGCATGGAGCACCACGGCACTGGTCCAGATGAGATAATGAGTGCTTATCCTAGAGCAGGATTCAGCAAATTTTTCTTATAAAGAGCTAAATCCTAAATATTTTAGGATTTCCTAACTATCGGGTCTCATTGCAAGTACTTCATTCTGCCATTGTATCAAGGAAGCAACCATAGAATATATGTAAATGAACGAGTGTGGTTGCATTCTGATAAAACTGTACTTGCAAAAACAGTCATTGGGTTGAATTTTTACTAAAGCAAAAGCTGAGGGAATAAACCCAGAAGACAGATGATGTTTGTAGTTAAAATTAATGTACAGTGGCCAGTGAGGAAGATGAAAGAATCAATAATGTCTCACAGGTTGATGGCCAAACATATGACCCAGGTGGTTACTGAGACAGGAAAGAGGGGGACAAAAAGGTTTTGGATCAGGTCTGGTTCGGGACAACTTGAGCTCAAAGTGAGTGACGAAGGAGAGGTCTACTACTTCTTTGGCAATGTAAGTATTCAGGACTGGATTCAGGAGGTACATATTTGGGAGTCAATAACATATAGGTAGAACTTTAAGTCAGGAGATCAAAAGATCAAATCATCTTTCTAAGCTGCAATTATAATATTCGGTATGTAGGAAGTACTCAACAGGAAAAAAAATCCACAGGTCAGCTATGCTTCTAATTTTAATTATATTAAAGGAGAGTGCTGAATGAGAAAATGTGAAGATTGAAAAAAAGGCCCTGGAGGAAATTATTATTTAAGATGTAAGGCATGGGCATGGATGAGAGATCAACAGAAGTTACCAGAGGGGTTATCAAAGGACAACCCCCCAATGGAAAATATTATTCTGGATTAAGAAGGAGGAGTATATTTCAAAAAAAGAAGGGACATCTATTGATGTCCCATGCTATGGAACGTTCCAGGAGGTTGAAGCCTGGGGCAAGCCCTTTGCAGAGAAAAATTTTGTCTTGAATGACTTGGGAAAGACCAGTTTGAGAAGGATGGGGTTTGATTATAATACAGAAACAACAAGCCCACAGATTTCAAACTTTATCTCATGGGAGCAAATCTCACGGTTTCCCAGCTGTTCCATCCTTTTCAGTTACTTTCATATTGATTTACCTAAGCAACTTTTTCTTTTAATCTGCCAATATACTTCCATGACCTTCCATTAATGCCTTTCAACTTGTTTACATCACAGATGATTCAGGCTAAGATACATCAATCCCTGGTCTCAGGGAATTATCTAGATATGGGTATATGACTCAGAAAGAATCCTTCCTGAAAATGCTTTTCTGAAGACAGTGGGGAACACTCTATTGCATCTTTTGCTTAAATTAGTGGTAGTCAGGTTTCTGTTTCCGGAAGTGATCTAACCCTAAATTATACATCCCCAGAAAGACAAACTTGAGGAGAAACATGTTAACGTGCCACATGATCCAATTAGGGCTAAACATGGAAACCGTTTAACCCTGGTACAGTTTTCTTCATTAAATACAGTAGCATTCCCTGATGACTTTGTTCTAGTTAGATGGCATTTCAAGTCTCACACTGCTGCCCTCAGCTCATTTGCTTTACTTCCAGATTTTTTTTTTCTTCACTGAGAGTGTTTCCTCTTTAGATTCATGACTATGGATAAGGTTCAAACTATTAGAGAAGCAAAGTTCCTGAGGGAAAGAGGCTGCTTCTCATTGTTCTTCATTATTTCCATATTCCCCTGTATATTTCTGAACAAACACTTAACATAATTTACATTTTAATGAACTACCACACTGTACTTACCAAATGCTTAGTGGGTCAATAGCAGAGGTCTCATTTTAGGAATCCGAAACAAGCAATATTCAGAATGAGAATAAACTACAGCATCTGCACAATTGGCACATCCAGAAAATTTTCATAATTCAGTTAGGGTTTCCATTATATTCATGTGTATCCTTGTACTGTTATTTACTTGATATGTTTCTTTATATTGGATCACTATGTTTGCTTAAATATATATATTTTTGAAGAGAATATTATATCACTTCCATAAATGAAAAATATCATTACTTGACAAAAATAGAAAGCAAATTGAATACATACATGCTTATTAAAAACAGCAAGCTTTTTTTTTTTTTTTTTGGTACCACCTAAAGATGCTACTGGGTCTCCAACTTGCTCATTTGGGGAAAAAACATTGCTTGTGGGAACTGAGGTGGCAGAGCATTACAAAAGAACAGACTTGAAGCCCAGTAAACTAGTATTCAATCTCAGCTTTACTTCTTATTGGACCCTTCTATTTTTACCCATAGAAATCTCTACTTCTTCTTCACCATTCACATTTTAATGAATTTAATAATATCGGTTTTGTTTGTTTGTTTTGCTCTGCAGCCTAAGTCCATGAAAACAGGGAATGCACTTCTTACTTCTTTAGCACCAGCATCTAGTACCTGCGTATGGACATTGGTAAACGTTGGATGGATGGATGAGCGGATGGATGAATGAATGCACTAACCTTTCTGTGCTTTCCTTTTCTTATCTAAATTAAGGCGAAAACAAACTAAGCTCTAGTGCTTTTATTCCCTTATCTAAATTAAGGAAAAAAGTAAACATAGCTTGAAGTATTTGGATGTTAGAGATAATATATAAAGCACCTAAGCAAAAAATGTGGTTAAAATGATAGCTATGAAGCATGACACCCCTTTTTAATAAGGCATCAGACTCAAAGCCTCATGCCACTTACAGAATGTGTCCCTGAGCCACATTTCTAGGCTTCACCAGCATTTGATGTTTCACCATTTCTGAATACATACACCATTTCACTTCTTTGTACTATCTGTAGTTGCTCTTGAAATACTCTTGTCCCATCTTCTAAGTTGTAGCTTTATAGGCACACCCTGCAAGTTCCAAATCAAGATTCTCCCCTGGGAAGTCAGTCTTTAGGCAGAGAAGATGCTCCACCATCTTTTGGTCTTCAGAGCACTTATTCCTGTCACCACTATGAGACCTACTGTGTTTCATTGGAATTATCCATTTACTTAAAAACAATCAGGCTGAACTTCAAAATACAGCCTGAGATTTCATTTCCAGGTGAAAGAGAAGAAATTGCTTTAAATGCACTACTTCTGTAATATATCCAGTATACTTTTATTTAGTGGTTATAAAACAGTACCATGTTTCCTTGTCACTCTTGTATTGAGTAGCACCAATAAGCTAAGTTAAAAAGCTCAATATATCTATTTTCAGTGGATAAATAACAAATCTGTGGTCTGCATATATTCCATTTTTTCCTGATTCAGTCTTTGTGTTGCTTTTATATACATCAGCCTCTTCATTAAAACTTGACTCCTTGAATAGAATAACATATAGAAATGAGGAACCACTATATTGTACACCTGAACCTAAAGTAACATTCTGTGTCAAATATACTCAGAAAAAAAAAATAAATAAAAACTTGAGCTCCTTGAGAGCAGGCTTTGTGTCTAATTCATCTCTTTAACCCACCACCTAGCACAGTACCAGGAACCTAGTAGGTACTCACAGAATATTTAGTATTGAATCGATAAATAAATGAGCAAATGATTTTTAACTATACATATTGTGTATGAGAAAACAGAATATTTTATTTTTAAAATGTACACAAATCCTCTGTAATGCAGAAAATTAAGTAGGTGGATTATAGGAAGAATTTTCTAAAACATCATGCCAAAGGCTTCAGATCGTTTTGACTTGATAATGGCTGGAAAGGAGGGAGTGGAGGTGATGGGGGAGGAGGCAGAGGTAATGGATTGGAAACAGCCTTTTTACTATTTTAATATTTTGTCTAACAGACTTTAGCTAGTATGCCTTTTACATTTGGGGGGAAGAGCAGGAATCTCTTGGTAAAATCAAAGCTTTCTGCAGATATGTTGAAACAATGAATATTTTCTAATTAAAAGTTCAGTTTGCCCTCACAGTGAAAGACAAAATAAATCTTGTATCTTGACATCATTGACATTTAGTTCCCAAGTGAATTTAGGTGTGAAGATTTTTCAGTTCAGTCCCAACGGGTCATTTCTTATTGTCACAGATTCATAAAGTTGTCAGACTTTGCTTAAAACTGGCTAGGGATATCGAGAGTATTACAATCTCATACTTCAACGCTACTGTCCAAATCAACTCAAATTTGACTCTTAAAAGTTATTTCAATTAGACTAAAACTAATATGTAATGCTATCATGTGCTATGGTTAGTTTACTTTGTTCCCAGTGAAGTTTGAGAGTTTTTCATTTAACAGAAGGTGAATCTTGATAAACTCTTTTCTATTATTTTGCAAAGTCTAGTGTTGTATAGAAATACTTGAGATTTAAAGGGATTATGTAACAATTAGTGAGGCTAAGAATTTTTAAGTCTAGTTCTTAAGTGATTCTTGAGAGGTAGTTATTTCATTCATAACTGCTACTGAAAACCACAGAGTGTAAGAGAATCATCAACATGTTGCAAACAGGAGAAGAAAAACTTCACCTAAGATCAAGTATACTAGAAGCAGATTAGGAGATGAAAATACATGTCCAAGTGTTTGGTGGAGGAACTCGTCGTTTGGAAAACTGGCAAGAGTGAAGGAGGTTAGAAGGGAAAGGGAGAAGGCCAAGCAAGGATGGCTCTCAGACAATGTCCTGTAGAGGAATGTGGAAATGTAAGTTAAGGCTCAATTGATGTTTATTTAAGGCAAGATTTCTGGGGTTCACTTATACCTGTCAGTGGTTAAGGGTATGGATAGGGAGTTACAAGTGTGGTGGTTGGGAAAAATAAGGCATTTTGGGTGCCTTATATAATGAAAACCTAATCTACCAATGTATTTTTCTAGAATTCTTTGATATGACCCTAACCTTAAACAATCACTGAGTATTAGGTAAAATCAAAGATTTATTTAATATTACATAATATTCTCTCTCTCTCTGTATATATACATATATAGATAGATATACATATCTATCTATCTATATATACTTAATATTCTATTCTTGGCATGCAGCACAGTACCCAGCATAAAGTAGGTGACCAAAATATATATAAACACATATACACAAATGATTGGTATCAGCAAACACACAAATCCTTTCTTAGCTGATCCAACAATGTGTTTTTCCACAAACAAAATGTTATTTATTCGATAAATAACCACTGAGTATTTCCTCTATCTCTTGTGTCCCGAACAGAGGGATTCACACATCTTGGAATCATAGCACTGAACCAGACAGATACACTGTCTGCACCCATGGAACACTCATTCAATGCAGAGATATAGATATTAAAAATTATGTGGATATAAACAGCTAATAAAATCTAGTTGTAATAAAGTGCTAAAAAATAAAAGTATATAAGCATATAATGAACTAGGACCTCCTTTGTCGAGAAGGTTACATAAGGAACTTCAGAAAATATTAAGAATATTATCTTAATTTTCAAAAGACTCCAAGGTTTTTCGGGGTCTGAGGCAGCTTCTACTACAACAATAAAGTTTCCAAGAGGAAATTTTAAAAAGAGAGAGATTTAGTTGAAAAAATAATTCTGCTCCTCATCTCAGCAGCTACTCAGCAAATTTTTTAATATGGTGGGAAAGCTGGAGGATTTGTGGGGGTGGAACAGAGTGGCCACAAAGGGAAGGGAAGGAAAGTCATCAGGAGATGGATGGTAGTGCTTAGGGTTCAAATTTAGTCTATTCTATGTTATTTCTAGTTTCCTAAGCTTCTTTTTGAAACGAAGGTTACAAAATCAGGAAAAATTCTTTGTGATATAAGGGCTGAAATAATAATGTGTGGGTCTCATGAAAGTTTTCTATACCTAGAATTATGTAATCTGGTTTATAAAAGCATGTAGAATTAGGTATATCAATTCTATTTTTTTTTTTAAATCTCACAGGCTAGCAAAGTGTTCTACAGAAAGTGTGCATTGGCTAGGGGAAAATGTTTAAAAATAAGATACATAATGATTGAAATGACAGTACGTTAAATCACAACACCTTTTGTTTATCCCTTTGATTCTATGATCTTACTATTAAAGAACTACAAAATAATCAGGGCATAGCTGAGGGGAAATGAATAAGACTATAAAAAAATGTAACAGGTGGGCGCCTGGGTGGCTCAGTGGGTTAAAGCCTCTGCCTTTTGCTCAGGTCACGATCCCAGGGTCCTGGGATTGAGCCCCGCATCAGGCTCTCTGCTTGGCAGAGAGCCTGCTTCCTCCTCTCTCTCTCTCTCTCTCTGCCTGCCTCTCTCCCTACTTGTGATCTCTATCTGTCAAATAAATAAATAAAATCTTTAGAAAAAAAAATGTAACGGGAGATACAACAGTGGAAGTTGTGTTCATCCTGAAGGATTCCTATCTCTGAAATTCCCTTTCTCACCTGAGTTGAGAATCGTCTTGGAATACTCTAGAGCAAAAACTTAGTTTTGCAGAGTTACTGTAATAGTCTCCTATTGGGTACCATTACTTAACTTTCTCTTACTCTAAAAAGAAAGAAAGAAAGACAGACAGACAGACACATGACTGCAAGTTAAATTATCTTAAAACACAGGTGAGTAATACACTAACTTTCATCTGCAAGTCTTTTGCCTTCAAGATTATTGTTCTTTTTCACTTTACCACGCTTATGTTTGTAAAAGATATCTTAGAAGTAACTTATTTCCTCTTTCTCCTATAAACAAAGGCTCTTCCACAACCCTAACAGCAGTTTTCATACTACTGTCTTAAGTACTTCCAGCTAGGATTTTAATACAAAAAACAAACAAAAGTTCACTGTAATGTTGAACAACGCTAATTACGAGAAAGTCCGTTCTAAAATGAATTTCATCTTCCTACAACTTTCAGATGCTCTCTAAACTTAGGCAATAAAATTCTCTTCCCTGTTCTCCAGAAATATCTTCAGATGCTTGAACAGACCTATCATGTCTCCCTTCAATTTTTTTTTTCACTAGGGAAAATATTCCTAGTTCCTTCAATTCTGAAATCTGTAACATATTTTTGTACCCTCTGGACATATCTCAATATGTCAATGTTTCTCTTAAAATATGCTGTCTAGACATGGATGGAACTAGAGGGTATTACGCTTAATGAAGTAAGTCAATCGGAGAAAGACAACTATCATATGATCTCCCTGATATGAGGAAGTGGAGATGCAACCTGGGGAGTTTGGGGGGTAGGAAAAGAATAAATGAAACAAGATGGGATCGGGAGGGAGACAAACCATAAGAGACTCTTAATGTCACAAAACAAACTGAGGGTGGCCGGGGGGAGGGCTGTAGGGAGAGGGTGGTGTGGTTATGGACATTGGGGAGGGTATGTGCTATGGTGAGTGCTGTGAAGTGTGTAAACCTGGCGATTCACAGACCTGTACCCCTGGGGCTAATAATACATTGTATGTTAATAAAAAATAATTTAAAAATATGCCGTCTAAAATGGAATACAATAATCTGAACACTGAAAAAAAACGGTAAGCTGGTGAAACAGTGTGAGGAGATACATTTATCTATATATTACAGTTGCATCATAATCTGGGACCACAGTTTCTATGAGTAATAAGTTCGTTATGTGAACTTCTGTAATAGTGCAATTGTTATCTTGAACTTGAAGCAACTTAATAGTTTTCTTTGTTAAATAGTATCTTGATTTTAACATAGTGACATCAATTCCTTAGACCAATTCAAATCTTGATCACATCATCTACATAATGTAGATTTCAATTTTGTGAAATCTATAAACTGAGGAATAACATTTCTAATAACTCCAAGATCTTTCATAAAAATATTAAGCACATGTATCCACTGGCAGAAACTATGATTAGTCCATGGGACACATATCATTAAGGTTCACATCCAAACTGACTGCCATGTGTTTTATTTCCATCTTCTCTACTGTTAGTAATATATCTGAGTCCCCACAGCACACTGGTGCCCAGTCACATTTCACAGTCAGTCTTATCCACAAACAGGAGAAATGTCACATTTTTAAAAAATACAAATCAATGATGTTTTACTTATTTATTTATTTATTTATTTTAAAAGATTTTATTTATTAATTTGACACACAGAGAAAGAAAGAGCATAAGCAGGGAGAGTGGGAGGCAGAGGCAGAGGGAGAGGCAGACTCCCCACAGAGTGAGGAGCCAGATGTGAGGCTCCATTCCCAGGACCATGACCTGAACCACCCAGTTACCCCCAAATAAATGATTTTTTTAAAATGCAAACTCAAAATTTCTTTCATGTAGAGAGAAGAGGTGACTTTTTCTTTTCTGTTAAAGCACTGGAATAATTAAAGGTTTCTATGTAATTACCATTTTAAGGCTTGCTTATTGACAATTACAAAATTTCTGAATTTGTACCCATTGCCTATGTTACTTTACTCACACATAGCAGCATTTCCCCATCTCCTGCCTTCTGAGGACCAATTTATTCTCCACAATTTTACAAAGATACTTGAAATGATTCTGAGTCTTCATTGCATACTATTAATGGAAATTATTCCTTTTATAGTACAATAAACATTCTCACAAAGTTATCCCTTCACACTTGAGACCTATCTATAGTATAATTAATAATAATCATAATATTTAACATTTATCAAGTCCTAAAATGTGTTAATTGCTTTACATGCATGATTTCATTTAATCTACAGAACAGCCCTGTGAGGCAATTTTGCTATTGTTATCTTGTTTTCAAATGAGTAACTTGAAGCTTATGAAAATGAGGGATTTCTTCAAGGGCACACATACATTAATGGTATAGCAAGAAACTGAATCCAGGTTTTTCTGAAACCAAAATCCTTAACCATTATGTTGTGCTGGGTAGATTTCTAGAAAATAATTTGCTTTATTAAAGGAAATGTGCATTAAACATTTTGACAGATAAAAGAAATCCCCCTTTTGAAACATGGAGTTATTTATAAACACATTGATAATGTATGTTAATGCCTTCACCAACGCTAGATACTGTTAACATTTTGTTATCATCAATCTTTCTTTATTTTGACTTGAATTTTTACTCGTAAACTTGAGCATGAATTTTAACATATGTTTCAGGACTGATTTTTTTCTGCAAATTGCTGATTTTTTGTCCTTTTACTATTTTTCCCACTGAGATCTGTGTTCTTATTGATTTGTGGAAACTCTTTGTATATTAATAATATTAATGTATTTTGTGCTATAGACACTGAAAATACCTCCTTTCATTCTTGCCTTTGTGTTATATTTCAAGCAGAATCACAATAAAATCTTTTTGAATTTTTTTCCGAAATCACCTCTATACATTTTTACTTTGTGGCTTTGGCTCTTGCTTTGGGGAGGTTTTGTCCACATTGAAGTCATTTTCAGAGATTATTTCTAATGTTACGCTTTTTTTTTTCTTTACGATTTTATTTATTTATTTGACACAGAGAGAGATCACAAGTAGGCAGAGCAGCAGGCAGAGAGAGAGAGAGGGGAGGGAAGTAGGCTCCCTGCTGAGCAGAAAGCCTGATGCAGGCTTGATCCCAGGACCCTGAGATCATGACCTGAGCCAAAGGCAGAGGCTTAACCCACTGAGCTACCCAGGCGCCCCAATACATTTGTTAAAAATTCCTGGGTAGATGCTCTTGTTTGTTTGTTTGTTTATTTATTTATTTATTTATTTATTTGACAGAGAGAGAAAGAGAGAGAGAGAGAGAGATCACAAGCAGGCACGTAGAGAGAGAGGGGGAAGCAGGCTCCCCACTGAGCAGAGAGCCCGATGTGGGGCTCAATCCCAGGACTCTGAGATCAGGGCCTAAGCCAAAGGCAGAGGCTTAACCCACTGAGCCACTCAAGCACCCCTACTAATGTTATACTTTTAATCTAACATTTATAAACTTTTGACTCAATCTTTTTTTAGAGACTATTAAGAAGTCACGTCCATCACCCAGAATCCTTGAGTTCTGATTATAATGAGCTGGGCTACTTTGGGTAGGCTATTTAACCTGTTAAGTGTCTCAGTTCCTTTTGTTAGAAATGGTCTAATAATAGTACCTATCTTATAGGGATTTTCAAGTATTAAATGAATTAATGCACATGTTGCATTTAAAATGCCTTACTCAAATTAAGCACTCAAGTATTAGCCTTTAACTATTTTATATATTTTATATATATATATGTATATATATATATACATATATATATTATTGTTTCAAGTTTTTATTTAAATTCTAGTTAGTTAACATATAGTGTAATATTGGTTTCAGGAATAGAATTTAGTGATTCATCACTGACATATAATACCAAGTGCTCATCATAACATGTGCCCTCCTTAATACCCATCACCCTTCTAGCCCATCCCCACACCTTCCCTCCATCAACCCTTAGTTTGTTCTCTATAGTTAAGAGTCTCTTAGAGTTTCACCCCCTTTTCCCCCATCTCCTATTTTTATCTGTTTTGTTTCTTAACTTCCACATATTAGTGAAATCATACATATCTGTCTTTTTCTGCTTAACATAATGCACTCCAGCCTTTATTTTAAATTTATCTGTATTTATATTTTTTAGCATAAGTTAGAAATCTATTTTCTTTTTCAATATGGGGAAATACTTGTCCTTACATCTTTGGTTAAATTTTGCATCATGTCCTCACTGATTCACATCAGTTGCATGGTCAAATTCTATTTGTATACTGGTCTGTTTTCCATCCTTAGTAACATGTATGTTTCCAATTCTTTCATCAATCTGTGTGTGTGTTGTGTGCATGTGAGAGAGAGAGAGAGAGAGAGAATGTGTCTAACACATTAGGAAACTGAGATCTGGAGAGTTGATGTAAGGAGATAAGGATACCCAGTTATAAATCATCTCAAATTTATACCTACATCTCTTCGAAATGGCTATATTCCTAAAAGTGGTCTTACTGCTTCAAAGTATATGCATATGAAATATAATCTGTCCCCCATACAACACTACCTTTTGTTATGAAATACTTATGAACACAGTACATTTTTAGTTATGTACATATTTTTTTCCACTATCTTTTTATGATGAAATGATAATTATTCATTTTTAATACTGCCACACCACTATTCTGAGGTACAGCCCAGGTATCATTAACGTTTGTATTGCTGGTGTCTGCCAGTGCCCAGCACATACACAAAAATCAATACTTGTTTACTTAATTGAATAGATTTTAAAAATAATGTGCAGTCCATGTTGGAGTCAACATCTTGCAATGTGTTGTGGCTACTCATATTCCAAGTATTCCAAGTATTTGTCCTCACTTTTAGATACCTCATATCTTCCACTAAAACCCAAAATAGTCCTTTACTCCAAGCTGCTGGTCTAACTCATTATCTCAGAATACATAGGTTGATTTCTACTACTTCTGTATTATAGCTTTTACTATCAAAACTTCATGAAATTTTCCTTAACCCCACTGATTTCTCTTTCTTCCTGAGCCAGCAGTTAGAATTGTTTAATTTTAGAGGTAAAAACCATCTTAGATTTGATATAGGTTAAACCCTTCATTTAATAATGAGGAAATGGATGGCTAACGAGGTTGCGAAACTTTCCCTCAGAGTATTTTTAATGACAATGGCTTACAGTTTAGTTTCCAACTTTGTATTTCACTTTAATTTTGTACCAATGGGATTAAAAACTCTTCTGGAATTAAAACTAGCAGTACATTCTGCAATTCATTGGATAAATATTAATTAAGTGCCAACTATGGGACAAGCAATAATCTAGACTCTAGAAATGCAAAAGTACTACATACATAAGCCTGGTTTTTATGTAGCCACAGTCTACAGATGAAGCAGATGTTAACTAAAAATTACCAAAATAACTGTAAATCAGTGTTTTATTAAAATTGTGATATGTTATAAGAAAACAAATAATGTCATAAAATAGAAACTAAATTATTTAATTTTGACTGGAAAAGCTGGGAAAGTTTTTTCAAAGAAGTGGCATTTCACTGAAATCTGAAGAATGACTACAAGTTCAGCAGGCTTAGAGGGAAATATTTCTTCGTGTAGAGAAAATTATGAGTTCAAAAAAAACTGAGCCTGGAAGTAGTTTGGGATTTTATGGAAAAAGACAGAAACTGAGTTGACTAAATCAAAAGAAGGAAAACTGAGGATGGCTATGACAGGAAGCCTAGTGCAACATCAACAATAAGGTCTCTCCCTGAAGACTCAGAACCTTAATAGAAATCCTTTAAGAAGTTATTACAGGGGAGCTATGTTATTATTTTTACATTAAAAAAATCTTGCTGTGGATTTTATGTTTAAAAAAAAAGTAGTGGTGTATCTGGGTGGCTCAGTTGGTTAAGCAACTGCCTTCAGCTCAGGTCATGATCCTGGGGTCCCAGGATCAAGTCCCACATCTGGCCCTCTGCTCAGCAGGGACCAGCTTCTCCCTCTGCCCCTCGCCCCTCTCATGCTCTCTCTATCAAATAAATAAAATCTTAAAAAAAAAATAGTGAGGAAACATAAGAAAAATAAAGTGGGAGATCCTCCTGCAGCCCTGGGGAGAAAAGAAATAAGATGACAGCCACATCTTACGGATGTGGTCAAAGTGAAAAGAAGAGATCTGAGTTGGTAGTATACACAGGACTTCATGTTTATTCAAACAAGAAGATGTCACAGGTCTTTGCTGGTTTTCTGGTATCACCAGAAATGTGTGATACAACTGTGGAACAAAAATGATAGAAATTTCTGACTTAAGCCGATTTAAGTTTGAAGAACCATGAGAAATCCAAGTGAATATATTATATCAGAGATTGATGATATGGTTTTGGAGATATAAATGTGAGAATTGTTGGCATAATGATATATGTAAATCCATATGACTGAATAAAATCACCAGGGAGAGAATGTCAGGAATAATCCCAATAAATTCAAACACTTTAAGGTCAAGTAAAGGTAGAAAGACTGGCAAAAGACTATGACAAATAGCAGCCATAGTGGAAGGTGAAAACCCAATATATGATAGTGTCATGAAAGCCAAGAACAAATAGTATACCTGACAAAGTTGCGACTCAAGAAGTATTTTTAAGATAAATGAATGAAACTACTCATCTGTATTGAATGCTGCCAACAAGTCAATTAAGATGGGAGCCGAAAAGCATCCACTGAATTTAACAATATGAAAATCAATGATGACCTTATTAGAGTGGTTCTGGTAATGGGGGTAGGGAAAATGGGTGGGAAAGGATATCAAAACAAAGCTGGCTGAGGAATGAAGGGGCTCCAGCTCATAAAATTAACCAATATTACTACCCAGGGGGAGCACACACACACACACACACACACACACAGAGAGAGAGTAAATAAACCTATAACTTGATTTTTAAAAAGAGGGAAAACTATAAACAGGTAGTTAAGAAAACAGAAACCTTGGAGTGCCTGGTGGCTCGGTGGGTTAAAGCCTCTGCCTTCAGCTCAGGTCATGGTCCCAGGGTCCTGGGATTGAGCCCCACATCAGGCTCTCTGCTCCGCGGGGAGCCTGTTTCCTCCTCTCTCTGCTTGAGTCTCTGCCTACTTATGATTTCTGTTTGTCAAATAAATAAATAAATATATAAATCTCTGCCTACTTGTGATTTCTGTTTGTCAAATAAATAAATAAATATATAAATCTTTAATGAAAAAGGAAAACAGAAACCTTGATGGTAAAAAACATGAAAAGATATCCAACTAATAATCAGGAAATGTAATAACACTACAGTGAAATACTGTGGTAGGCAGCCTCTGGGATGATTTTCAGTGATACCTGGTTCCTAGTGTTCACGCTCTTATATAACTCTCTTAAGGGGGAGCTGACCTGGGCGCCTGGGTGGCTCAGTGGGTTAAAGCCTCTGCCTTTCGCTCAGGTCATGATCCCAGGGTCCTGGGATCGGGCCCCGCATCGGGCTCTCTGCTTGGCGGGGAGCCTGCTTCCTCCTCTCTCTCTCTGTGCCTACCTCTCTCCCTACTTGTGATCTCTATCTGTCAAAAAAATAATAAAAAAAAAAAAAAAAGGGGGAGCTGACCTTGTAACTTGCTACTACTTAATAAAATATGACAAAGTAATAAATATTTTAATTAATAAAATATGACTAAGTAATGTCTCTTTCAAGAGATAAGGTTACAAACACACCAATATCTCCCTGGAACTTGTGTTAATTCTCTTGCTTGCTTTGAGTGAAACTAGTTCCTATATTGTCAGCTGCCCTATAGAAAGACACATATAGCAAAGAACCAAAGAAGCTCTCTTACCAACAACCAATGAGGAATACTGTACACATACTTTGACACATATAGCAAAGAACCAAAGAAGCTCTCTTACCAACAACCAATGAGGAATACTGTACACATACTTTAATATAATAGCACAGAAAGAAACAAATCCTGCTAATAACCATATGAGTAAGTTTAGAAGTGAATCTTCTCCAATAAAGCCTTTAGATAAAAACCCAGCCCCAACTAGCATCTGTTTCCTTCCTGTGAGAAAACTTGAGGCAGAGATAACCAGCGAAGTCTGTAAGCATAAGAAACTGTAAGATAAATGTTTGTTGTGTTAAGTCACTAAGCTGTGGGGCGATTTGCTGTGCAATAATAAACAACAAATACAATAAACATTTTATATCCCTCAAATAAGCAGTAATCTAAAATTTTGATTAAAACAAGTGTTGTTAAAGATGTGGAGAACAAGGGAATATGCTTACACTTCTGCTGTGGGTATAAACTGGTTCAATCCCATTGATAAACAATTTGACTACCTCCAGTAAACCAAAGATGCTGTACCCTCTTGCCATCAACACTCTAAGGAAATAATTTCATGCAAGCCAAAAGAAATATAAATAAACATGATCATTTCAAAATTATTTAAAAGGGTAAAAACTGGACAACCTAAATATTCACCAATATGAGAATGGATAAATTGTGATATATTCCTGCTGTGGAACAATACATTAAAGTGAACATAAATGAACATGATCTTCATGTATTCATATAATGTACAAAAGTATAATAATACTTGAATATGATTTGGGTAGATATAAAAGATATAAACAATATCTTATCACGTATAAATAAGTATAAATATAATAAAATATAAAAATTGTATGGAAATGGCACATACCTTCTCTTATAGTCAACCTTCTAGAAGGGATGGGAATTAAATGAGGAATAATTTAATTATATCCATAATATAATATTTCTTGGGAAATAAAAGCTCCAATGCAAATATGGCAAAATATCAATGTTAATTAAATTTGAGGGTGTGTGGGTACCTGGCTATAAGTTATATTATTTACTTCTTTATAGTTTGTTTGATGTATTTCATAATAATTTAAACTTTGAGAACTACGAGTCTTGGGTGTCTGGGTGGCTCAGTCAGTTAAGTGTCTGCCTTCAGTTCAGGTCATGATCCCAGGGCCCAGGGATCGGGTTCCCTGCTCAGCAGAGAGCCTGCTTCTCCTTCTTCCTCTGCTCTTCCCCTCCTCATGCTCTCTCTGTCAAATAAATAAATAAAATCTTAAAAAAAAATTGTGAGTCTTGGGAACATAGCTGACACAATAACAACAAATTATTCCTAAAGTTTTCAAAACAATGAATACTGTTATGCTGAAAAAAAAAATAAATAAATAAAAAATTATTCCTAAAGTTTTCAAAATAATGTGGAAGAAAAAAAACTTTATTTTAATAATTTATTATTTTATCATTTATAATTTTCTTCAATTTTATCCTCTATCCTTAAGTGTGTTTTATTAGAAGATTGATCACTAAATAAATTGTTCTTGTATATTTGATGTTTGGATTTCCTGAAGGTAAGATTTAGAAACAAAATCTACTAAAGCTGGAACATCAGAACAAAGCTTATTTTATTCTTGACTGAAGATATACAGTGTGGCATGAAGAATACCCAACTGAATTATTAAGCTCAATTCCACTACTGGTACTATTCTGGGCAAGTCCCAGGATTCCTTGTCTATAACAGCAGATGATTAAACTAAATGATCTCCTAAATCCTACCATTTTTAAGCTTCCTTCAGTTCAACAGAATTTGGGAAAGAAGAATTGTAATAAACTCATAGATATTTCCAATTCTCATCCACGAGAGATGTCCTCAACACAGCCAGGCTGTGTGGGGGATTAACAACTTCTCTTTGACATCACTGTCTTTGTACTCTCAGTGCTTGTTCTCTCTAACCTGGTTACTTCCTTTCAGGTTTAGATGAAGGAAGAATTCAGAAGCAAAAGTAGATAAAAGTAAAACTCAAAGTGAAGTAAGGGGGGAAAAATATATGTGTGTGTGCAGTTTGGTGTCTTAATAGTGCTGGTTGCTCCTTCACATTTGGGGATATAATTTCTTGAAAGAGAATGGAGATGAAAATGGACCAGAATGCCAAGAGACTGGGTTGAGAGATGAAAAGCAATACTATCTGCAATCTTCTTAGGCTAAGTTTTTGGGGGGTTTTTTGTTTGTTTGTTTGTTTGTTTTGTTTTTTTACCAACTAGCACTGCTTACAAGCACTATTTAATCTGTTAGAAAAACAGTTTTAGATAAATCAAAAGTAGATGATGTAAAAGGATTTCTAGGAAAGCACTATGCAATGGGCTTTTTGTAATTACCCTTTTGATATGTATTAGTAATAATTGACCTGACATTCATAAATTAAATGAAATATGAGAAAAATAACCTAACACTCCATGAACGCAGTAGTTCTATTTTGGTTCAGCTCTAATAATACTCTCTGTCATAAAATATACCTCTGCTGAACAAATCCAAAACTTTTCCTCGAATTTCACATAACCGGGCTCAATGTCAAAGCTGGAAAACTACCGATTGATTAGGAAACTTTTAAAGTACGCATATTCTCTCAAAATGGCCTAATTGACTACAACTTCCCTTGGAATTTTTGTGATAGGAGAATTTTCTTATATAACTTAGTTGATTTGATAATACATTTAATCGGACATGTAACAGAAGGACTGCTTATCTGTGCCTTAGGATGATGCTAAACTGTTCTAAATATGAAGTCACAAGAGAGGATTGTTTATCTAATCTGAAATCTCTTCCTCATTTAAGATATACTATGAGAATACAAAAAGGCAACCCACGGAATGGGAGAAGATATTTGCAAATGACAGTACAGACAAAAGGTTAATATCCAGGATCTATAAAGAACTTCTCAAACTCAACACACACAAAACAGATAATCATATCAAAAAATGGGCAGAAGATATGAACAGACACTTCTCCAACGAAGACATACAAATGGCTATCAGACACATGAAAAAATGTTCATCATCACTAGCCATCAGGGAGATTCAAATTAAAACCACATTGAGATACCACCTGACACCAGTTAGAATGGCCAAAATTAGCAAGACAGGAAACAACGTGTGTTGGAGAGGATGTGGAGAAAGGGGAACCCTCTTATACTGTTGGTGGGAATGCAAATTAGTGCAGCCACTTTGGAGAACAGTGTGGAGATTCCTGAAGAAATTAAGAATAGAGCTTCCCTATGACTCTGCAATTGCACTGCTGGGTATTTACCCCAAAGATACATATGTAGTGAAAAGAAGGGCCATCTGTACCCCAATGTTTATTGCAGCAATGGCTACGGCCGCCAAACTATGGAAAGAACCAAGATGCCCTTCAACGGATGAATGGATAAGGAAGATGTGGTCCATATACACAATGGAGTATTATGCCTCCATCAGAAAGGACGAATACCCAACTTTTGTAGCAACATGGACGGGACTGGAAGAAATTATGCTGAGCGAAATAAGTCAAGCAGAGAGAGTCAAGTATCATATGGTCTCACTTATTTGTGGAGCATAACAAATAACATGGAGGACATGGGGAGATGGAGAGGAGAGGGAGTTGAGGGAAACTGGAAGGGGAGATGAACCATGAGAGACTATGGACTCTGAAAAACAACCAGAGGGTTTTGAAGGGGCGGGGGGTGGGGGTGGGAGGTTGAGGAACCAGGTGGTGGGTAATAGGGAGGGCATGTACTGCATGGAGCACTGGGTGTGATGCCAAAACAATGAACACTGTTATGCTGTAAATAAACCAAAGGGAAAAAAAAAAAGATATACTACGAGAATAACAATAAACTTGATTTTATAGAAGCTTCTACCTGCTCCCTCTCACTCCCCTACCCCCCTTTTTTTGTAGTCAGATTCAGTTTTGGTTTATATTATCTACTTAAAATTATTTCTTAGGAAAATGTGGGTAAGAAACTATTGCTCTTTGCACTCTGCATATGTGATATGGCACAAACCCAAGAATCCTGTGAAGCCTTAGAAGCCAGAAAAGACAGAATAACATTTCTGCCCTGGAGTATCCAGAACAAAAACTAATACAGATTTTTGTACCTAGAAGTGGTGTCTTACTAGAATAAATATCTAAAAATGTGGAAGTGGCTTTAGAATTGTGTAAGGGGTAGAAGCTGGAAAAATTTTGAGAAATAGGTTAGAAAAAGTCTCAATTTCCTTGAACAAACCCTTAGTTTGTTCAAGACAGTGCTGGTAAAGACTCAGAAGGAAGTGAGGAGCATAGCAGAGAAAATCTAGATCATCTTAGAGAATGCGTAAATCATCAAAAACAAATTGTTCATAGAAATATAGCGATGTTAAATATGCTTTTGGTGAGAGCTTGAGAAGTAAATGAGGAACATGATATTGAAATTGGAAAAAAGAAGATCCTTATTATTTAGTGGCAGGAAGCATAGCTGTATTGTGCCCTATGGTCATGTGAAAATACAACTTATAAGCAATGAACTTGTGTATCCAGCTGAGTAGCTTTACAAGCAAAGTATAGAAGGTGTCTCTTGCTTCTTGCTGCTTATATTAAAAAAAATACAATAGGAAAGAGATAAGTTGAGGAAAGAATTTTTTAGCCAAACAAAACCAGTACTTAAGATTTGGAAAAACATCAGCTTATCTTGATTTCAGAAGATGCTAAGATTAGGAGATTCACTGCCAGGAAAGTGTGCTCTAGGAGATAAAGCCAAGGGTGTGGCTTTTGCTAGTGCCTTGAAAGGTTCAAATTTGCAGAGTGTAAAAGCACACAGAGGACTCTTTAAAGAGATTAGGAATGTGGTTTAGCCATCTCAGCAGAAGCCAGAGAGAGATGGGATTATTCAGGAAAGATCTGTGGAGGAGCCTCATGTCTAATGGAGTGAATCCCTGTGATATACATGGGAGACCCACAAGGTCCTTGAGGATGCTATATCAGCAGAAACTCTGCCAGCTTAAATTAAAGGGGACAGAAACAGGGCAAAAGGAAAGAAGGTAGTCAAACTATCAAAATTATTAAGGTTAAAAAAACTGATAGAATTACTCAATTACAAATATATACTATTCTTCAAGGAAAAGGAAGAATGATTCAAAGCACAGAGCTATAGGCCCAGATGGAGCCAATAACCACAGAAGATTATCTCCAGGTCTTGAAAACTGTGGAGTTCACTACTAGTATTTCTAAATTTGCTTGGGACCAATCACTCCTTTTTTTTTTTTTTTTTTCTTTTTCTTTTAATCCTTTTGTTTTCTCTCTTCTAAACTAGGAATGTTTACAACTTATTTCTTATTTTTGTCACACTATTGGATTTGGGGAACAGAAAACTTGTTTTCTAGTTTCACAGGTCCACAGATGGAGAGCAATTTTGCTCCAGGATGGGTCACACACAGTGTCTCAATTATACCTGAGTTAGATGATTTGGATGGTAAGATTTGGGTCTTTTTAACTGATGATATTTAGATGAGATTTTTAGACTTTAGGTTAATTCTGTGATGGATTGAGACTTTTGAGAATGTTTGGATGAGCTGAACATATTTGCAAGTGAATGGATGTAAATCTTTGGGGCCTAAAGAATAGACTGTACTAGGCTGAACAATGGCCCCTCCTCCAACAATATCCAATCTCTGGGGCCTGTGACTATCCTAATGGCAAAGGGGATTTTGCAGATAGGATTGAATTAAGGAGCTTATGGTGGAGAGATTTTCCTCTATTATTTGGATGAGCCCAATGCAATCACAAGGTTCCTAATAATAGGGATGTAGAAAGATCAGATAGAAGAGAATGTGATGATGGAGCAGAGATGAGAGTGATGCCCAGCTTTAAACCAAGGAATGATAGCCTCTAGAAACTGGAAAATACAAAGGACAGATTTGTCTCTGGAGCCTCCAGAAGAAACTAACCTGCCTGACACCTTGTTTGATTGCCCCCAGCAATAGGAAACTAATGAAATGTGTTTGTTCTTGATCCATGAATTCTTCAACAATAATTATTTTGACATATTTACAAATAGAAGATACAGCATTCGTCAGTTAAAAAAGAATCATAAAACATTTAAGTACATGCAATGCATTTATCCAAAGAAGTTCTGAGGTAAACATCAAATGTTTTCCACAAGGAAAAATAAATACAGAATGATTCAGTTATATCTGGAATCAAGAAAGAATCACCAGAAGATATTTCTTTTCAAAAGTTCACATTAAATTAATGACTCTCTGAGCTCTCATCTAAGGGATTTTTTCATTATGATTATATAGTTTTCTTAATATCTTGTAGAAGCAAAAACGTACATCTGATTTTCAGAACAAAATATTTTAACTACTTCAAAATTAGATTCTTAAATAACAAAAACATTAAATTCTCTTTACTTGATAGTATAAATATATGCAATATGTCTTGTTGTGGTATCAATATATAGGAGATATAAATGCAGAAATTAAAAAAAAAAACAAATGTTTGGGCTAGTCCAGATTTAATAATTATGATTATACGTTGAAGACTACTCCTGTGTCCCAGAAACTGCTATATGGTATATATACACCTATTGCTAGTTATAATAATGTCTTACAATACAAATATTACTCTTATAGCTATTTTATAGGGAATTTTAGTAAACTTTTGACCTTATAGGTGTCTGTGGTAGTTATCGGCAAGGGAACACTACTATTAAAACTCACAGATTATCTTTCATGCCATGCTTCTGAATCTGGAGAGAAAAGGCTTCTGTCCTTATCTCAAAGAATTCATGTTTTCCCAACAGGGATAAAGAGTGTAATTAAAAAAAAAAAAAAAGGCCAACACTCTACCTGTGATTCAATGCTGTAGTAACTCAATTTGTCCTAATGTTCATTCTGTTTTTTTTTTTTTAAGATTTTATTTATATATTTATTTACTTGCGAGCAAAAATGAGCAGAGGGAGCAGCAGAGGGACAAACAGGCATCATGCACTGAGTGAGGAGCCTGCTACTGGGGCTCCATTCCTGGACCCTGAAATCATGACCTGAGCCAAAATCAGATGCTTAACCAACTGAGTCACCCAGGTACCCCTTTATCCTCTTCTAATACATTATGGACCAATAGAATAAAACATCCAACAAAACTCAGACCTGAACTCTAGTTTTATTTTGTCATAATCAAGGAAGTCATAGTTGAGACAATACAGTCCATCAAATTCAAGATTTGCTAGATTTTCTTAACGAAAAATCTGTTTTGTAGTAATTACCCTCTTAAATATCAAAGCAATTTTGTGAGACTAGTAAGCTAAACATTCTCATTTTAAGGACAAATGGTTTCAAAATTTATTAGAAGGTAATTCTATATTCCTATTTTAATATATAGTCATGCATTCCACTTACAGTTTTCACCAGAAAAGGTCTTAAATTATTTTGCACTTTTACAATATTTTGATTCTCATAGCTGTTGGCCCTTGACCACATAAAGTTGAGGGAAAGTTTTTATTTTATTTGATTTTTTTTTTTTAAGGTAGAGGAGTAATATATCAACAGATTGATTGCAAATCTCTCCTGTTCTATGTCTGCATTTACTCTTTTAAAACACAATTTCATTTCTACCTATGAGATATAGACCAATGATTTTTTTTTTTCCGTATAAAGCATTTCACCAGTTCTAGAAGAGAATGCTAAAAGAGAGTCTGAAATGATCAATTCTACCAATTAAATTTCAATAGTAAGATCTCTGGTTTAGAACTGACGAGGCATATTTACAGTTCATGGTTCAGAGATTTAAAGCATAGTCGGTAAATGATTCAGGAAGGTAGACATTTTTAAATAGAGGCACTTGACTGCTGGGTACTCTGTACTTCAGTTTTCTATAAAAACACTGTGATGTAAAACATAAGAATTTCAATGTTTGTCCATCAATTTTCTTCCTGATATGAAAGTTTTAGTTCCAATTTGTACATATGCATATATACTCATATACACGCATACCTAGATGTTTTCATATACCTATGACATACACATACTATACGTTCTCTTTTTGTGTTTGTATTAATAATGCTATCTAGTAGCTGCTACGCATGAAATAGATCCCAAATACTGGTTTAAAAGGTCTATATTGACTTACACATATCATCCTTACAACATTAGGTATGTTTTTTTAATATCTCAATTTTGTAGATTGGAAAACAAAACTAAATAAAACACACACAAAAATGAGACACAGATATAAACATTCCTAAGATCAAAAAGAAGTAATCAGTGCCACAGGAATTTGAGCCAAAGCAACCCAAAAACAGAAGCCATCATTTAATCTTCAAGATGAATGATGAAAGTGAAAGCTCATACCACATAATTAAAGAAACCGAGGCACATGGAGTTTATGGAGAATCTAACAATTAGGATACAGTGCTGTAAGAATTTCAACCCATATTATCTGATTCTAGAAACTACAGTCTTATCTATTTAATTGCATTGCCATTTTGTTAGGAATTTGCCTTTCTAGAACTGCTGACTAAACAAAGATATCTATGTATTAAAAAGATATTTTGATCAAGAGGCTATGGAAAGAAATGTGGCTATCAAACACCTCCTGATCCTTTACCTACTATGGGCAAGTAATGCTAAAATGCTAATCTATTATAGATAAATTTATGATAAATTTTTTATAGATAAATTCTTAATCTACCATCTTTCTCAGTCAAACCATTATCCAGGATACAGTTCAAGATCATGTCTTGCCTGTTATTTCTAATTCCTTCTCCTTTAACTGTTAGTTCTCATAAAAAATGGGAGAGCCAGAATATACTGTAGATGCTATTATTTAAAGTGTTTAACTCTCTTTGCAATCTAACTCTTCCCTGAGGAATTTCATGGCCTAACTGGGTGTTCCAAAACCTAATTTCTTTTATTATTCGCCTTGATCTTAGAAGCCATATTTGCATATACAAATAAGATGCATTATATGTGCTAACCACTATTCTAGGCACGGTGCCTATATCATCACTATTCCTCACGACACAGTCTAGCTAAGGATGCAATCCCTTTTATATATAAGGGGCATTGGAAAGGATGGGTAATTTCTCTCAAGATTGACTAGCTAGTAAGTGAAAGATCCAGGATTCAAATTAAGGTCAGTTTGCCTCGAAAGACTTTCCTGTGTTCACTTAATCACACAGCTCCACAGACACAAACACATTCTACTCTGCATATATAGATAAGGCTGAAAATAATGTATACACATCAGTCACAAACTCGTACGTGATGTGTATCCTTTGATATATATCTATTATTTTTGTTGTGCCTTACTCGCTTATATATGTTACATGTAGATAAGGGAATTTGTTTAGAGAAACAAAACACTACGATGTTAAATAGATTGACATCTTTAAAATCCAGATTTAAAATGATATAACAGGCTATTTTCTTCTATTTTATTTTGTGAATGGCTCCAATTAATGCTAGAAATGTAGTGTTTCTCATAAAAACTTAGAAAACTTCCTCTGATCAAAGTTTAATTTAGTAAACCTTTAAATTTTAAACCACAAGAGTTTTTCAACCTTATAAATGTCTATTTTAGCAATAAAATAAACTAGAATAAACATAAGTCAGCTGACTTATTTTTAAACCAGCTGTGAAAATTTATTATGAAAATATCATCCCTGTTTTCAATATAAAAGACTGATTGAAATGTAAATTTCTATAAGACTTTTGATAGCCACAATAAATATAAAATGTGGAGGTATTAAGAGCATTATGTACTCTTGTAAACACTTGGAAGACTTTAATTTTAAAAAGGCTTCGGGTCTTTCACAAGGTAACCATAGTAATGCAATAGGAAAAATGGAATAGCTGCCATTTTTTGTTATATTATTTCCTGCTTTACACATTTGATTTATGCTTTTACAAGAATTGTTTTATCAACGAATTCCAATACATTACTTGCAGGCAAAAATTCTAATTTTTTTTTTCAGTCAACTTCATCTTTTAAATGTTTAGAAGATAAATTAGGCTAAAATAATTTTCTTGAATTTTACTGTGCATACACACACATGCTGTTTCTTGGTATTCCAATTATGTCCCTTTGAATTTTCTAGCCCATGCTGTGGTACAAGTGTCCCATATGTTCAAGTTAATTGTACGTTCACAAGGAAAAATATGCCAAATCCAGAGAAAGAATGACATCCATAAATTTATATATGTAATGGAAAGTATAAATAAATTGGTTATGGGACTCTACTTTTTTTCAACATCAGTTTGTATCTCAATTTTACACCTGGTTTTTAGTAGAAGAAGTTCAAGTCAAATTGGAATCAATTGCAAATAAATTAAGAAATACTATGCTAGGTAACCATGGTATAGATTTGCATAGTGGACATCAATAACTAGGAACTTTGCTCTTTGAAAATGTCATAATTATTTTTGAGCCTAAAAATGACAGAGCTCTTATTCTGATATCAAACTCTGGTATCACATTTATGTCAAATTCTGATACTGAATATTAAATTCTAGAGACAAGTTTTAATTAAACACAACAAACAGACATTTGCTGGCAGTTTCATTCAGAGTTCATTTGCATTCAGTTGGCTTCCATCATACAAAATGAGATGACATATTCTTTTCCTCCTTCCAGGGTGCCCCCCTTCTAGTATAGTGAGTTTATCTATAAGGTATCTCATCAAGAACACATGAGACAAATGGGGAGAAAAAGATACATTCTAAGAGTGAAAGTAATTTAAGAAAGTCAAAGGAAAGCCAACAGCATTTTATTGATGCTCTGACATTTCTAAGAATGGAATATTAAATAGATGAAAAACTGATTTCTAAAATAAAACCCAGGAAAACCAATGGTTCAAAGAAGGCAGTAGCAAGTAATTGCTGAAAAGACTTTATTACTATTGATCTCATCTGAATAATTGTCAACCAGACATCCATTTTATCTGGTCCATTTACACTCCAATGAGAAGGCAGACATCTGTCTAGGAATGACTTCTCAATTTGGGGAAATATGTACTTCTATACTGAATTTCTGTATAGGAGCATATGGAAACTTGGGATATTTTCTAATTTCCCTCTGGTTTAGTCCTAGAATTTATGGCTCTGTGCCTCAGTGATTATCAGCTAAACTGTTCAAGTGACCAGAAGGAAATGGAATCCCTTTTCTACTTAAGTTAGAAGAAAAAGAAAATTAACCAATCAGCCAGCATGCATATATATATATATATATATATATATATATATATATATATATATCACAAGGCATTTTGCTGGATACTTTGAGGGCTATTACAGAACAACCCATGATACTAGTCCTGAGGAAGTCAAAGCATATGCAAGAGTCAGTTCCTGTAGAGTAGGATACTGACTTTAAACACACCGGAACACGTTGAGGGACGTGGATTACTGGATTTCTTAATAGCATCTGAAACTCCTAATTATTCTGTACATTGGACTTCTTGGATGTATCCTTTTGGTTGTACCAAGTTTTATTTTTAGGAAACCTGTACAAACTTCTCTATTTACATGGCTTCTATTTCCTCCTCAAACTCCATTTTTAACAAAATGTCTTCTGCACTTAGAAGTCTTTTATTCTTTCTGTGCCTGAACATCTCCCTGTGAATATTGTATAGACAACCTGAATTCAGCATTTTTAACATGGAAATCATGATCTTCTTCCTAAGGCTGTTCCCTGTCCTAAAGTTGGTATCCTTGCAATCATTTTGGACATTAACCAATTTTCCAACCTGAAAATACAGTCATTATCTCTGACTCCTCACCCCTTCCTTTACATATGCTGTTAGTCAGTGTGTTATCTGAATTCTCTCCCTTCCCTGTCAGACCCTTGGTTCAAGTCATCTTTCCTCAGTTAGATTAATGAAAATGCCATCTCAATTGATTTTTCTACAAAGCAACTAAGAGTCATTTTTTTTTTTAAACAGACATTTCATAAACTCACTCTTCTACCTAAATTCAGTTAATGACTGCAAATCTTTCAGGATAAAAAGTGTATCCATATCAATAACTTACATGGTTATCTGTGATCATGCTCTGCTTTATCTCTTACCCTTACCTTTCACTGTAAAGTTAAAGTGCACTAACCTGTGAATTCTCCATGCTCTTGTTCAACACAGATCCTTTGCATAAACTATTCTCTCTCCTTGTAAGCCCTTGTTCTTCTTCTCTCTTCCCCTTGACAAATCCCTATTCATTATTCCAGCATATGGTATTTTATAACTTGTGGATCTTGTGAGCATTCCCCTTCCATGCCTGCTTCTCAGACTAAAAAAGGCAGGGCTTTGGGGGAAAGCAGAATTCAGATAATAACTGGAAGGAAAGTGGGGAGGATACTGAACAAGGCCTGGCCAAAATAGACACCATGTGCACCAGGGACTGGGAGCAAGCCTGCCCTAGTGTCCCCGCCATAGTGGAGCAAACCTGTCCTGGTCCTTAATGTGCCAGGCTCTGTTCTAAGGGCTTCTTGCATATAAATCATTTACTCGTCCCAAAAATCCTGCTCTCACCTGCATTTTATAGATATAGGAGATTAAACCGCATGGCTAGTGATAAATTCAGGATTTGAAATCATTCGTTTGACCTCATCCTTGTTCTGGGTCTACATGATTAGGAAGTTCCTAAAATTACATACTGAAGAATGTGGGCTCATTACCATTGAATTGTTCCTGAAAAACAAAGAATAATAGCATAATCCTCTCTCTTAGACATTCTTAGGGAACAAGTGGCACTCTTTAAAAACCACAATGAACAGAAAGATACAATTCTCATAAAATTTGAACAGGAAAGGAGATATTAAATGACAATAGATGAGAAAAGCATCTTGTTACTTCTTTCTGGGCCTCATATTTCTGCAGATGATTACATTCCATCTCTGCCTTTTATTTTTCTTGCTGAATAATTTTTCATAGACCTTTTTCTGCACACTCACCAACTTTGATAGTCCTTTTGATAGTTTTTTTTTAAATCCCTAAGTCTCTTTTCATCATACTGAATAGTTCAATAACATTACTCTAAGTTCTCCTTTCTGTAACATTTTAAGAAACAATGTTTGATTATTTAAGGCTAGTATTGGCACATGTGGGAATGATTGTCCACAATGAACTATGAACTCTTCATAGCTGGGTTCACACCATGAAAATTGTCTCTTTCTTGTGTGTAGATTATTTTTTCCTACACAAGATTATTATGCTGTATTATCCCTATTGAATATAATTCTCTACATCTATGCTATTTACCATGGAACCTAACTTAGGTTAAGATCTGAAAAGCTGCATAATGAATAAAAAGTAATTTGTCATTTTTCTGATGCCTTTTGGGATGTATTTATTGTCTTTATAACAAGAGATGAAAGAGACCACTTTTTTTCTGCCCTCTTTCTTGGAAACTTCCCAGTAGTCTCTCATGAAAATATGTCTGGTCTGCTTTAAAAGGATTGCTGCACCAGTGTCTAGGGATGATGATGATGGTGATGGTCTCAGATGCTATAATAAATTATTTATACAAATTTATTTAATCTTCACAAGTTTATAAAGTAAATATTATTATCCCGACTTTGAAGTTAAGGAGACTAAATCTTAGAAGTTATAACTTGGCATTATCATGCTCTTGGAACTGCGATCTGAATCAAGACTAACTTCATCCAGATATGACAATAAACTGCCTTAAACAATGACCACCTCCTCAATTGTCCTCATTACATAAACACATATATCTGCTTAATAATCCTAATGCTGCTGCAATGTTAAAAAAAATACATATTGAGGTTCTAAATGTCATACAAAGGCCTAGGACCAAAGTCCATTGAAAACATTGTAAAAATTATTGATTCAATGCTACAGTGACTGAGTTACTCCCAAATTCTAGGAAAAAACTAGATGTAGCTTGTATGTTCTTTCATTTATTTTGTGCTATAAATAGAGTAACTTCCAGTTAAGAAACAAAAATTTTGTTTATAGATTGAAATAAATAATGATAGAGTCACTTTTGCTCCTTGAATTACATATATTTCTACCTTTTAAAAAAGAAAAATTTTCATATATTTAAATCTTATTCTTTATAAATCTATAATTCACAAATGCCCATTTTGAGATATATGTCCATATTTTGAATCCAAGAATACAACTCAAGGTCTATTTGCATACATGTTCTAGATCAACTTTATTAACTTCTTTTTCCCCTATTAAATTTAAGACTCAGTATAACCCTGAGAAAAGGCAAATTGCTACTAAAAGTTTAAGGTAATAGGACAATTTTGCTAAAATAAAGTCAGAATCAAATACAGGGTATTTTGATTTTTAAAATATAATTATGAATATATAATAAAGTAATCATACCAAAGAATTACATGAAATCATCAAATAGTCATAATATAAAACAGAAATTAAATATTACTTGTAATTATTGGAGTAATTATATAAAATAATTCTGCAACCATAAACAAAACATACCTTGTGTTCTTGCTTTAAAATTAATTTTATATTGTCTTTTAATTAAGATTTTAAACTCCACATTATTAATTCTGGTTCAGCATTCTGGGGACTTTAAATTATTAATGGATGGGGGTGAACAACTTAAAACTCAGAACTCCGAACACTAGAAACTTCATCAAAAATATACATAGCTGTACACAATCACACTTCAACCTTCCATTTTGCAGTTTTAGAAAACAATTTAAGATCTAATACATCAATCCCCACCACCACCATTTCTTAGCAGACAAATTGGAGGAACTATCACAGTAATTAAGCAGCAGGAGAGATTCAATTATAAGAGAATATTAAGAAACTAAATATGTATAACTTGGCTTAGTCACAACAACTGAGAGGAGATATGGGTGACTGTTGTCATATTTGAACGAAATCTTCAAATATAGAAATTAATGGTTTACCATACGGTAATAAATAGGCAATAGCAATCAAACAAAACATTCAGACAAAATCAATAGTAAATAATTTTATGATGATATTGTGTGTGTGTTGTAGAACTAGGCTTAGAAAAAAATAAAATTGATTAATATAACATTCTGGCGTGGGTCAAGATTCCTTCATTTCAAAGGCAGCCATTTTTATAAATAAGCATATAATTTTCTTTCTTTTTTTGGTAATCAGACATGCTTAAACATCACACATAACAGTTGTCCACTTTGTCTGTTATATTAAAATATTTAACATGGTATTCTTTCAAGATCAGAAAATTATAGTTAATAAAAACTTAGCCATTTCCTCCTTACTTTACTTTAGTCATTCAAAAACAGTAATCAGCATAAAATTTGTCACCCCTCACTCTGAAGCTTTAAAATGAAGGTGTGAAAGAAATGAAGTTGTGCTAGTTGGACTATTAGCTAATGATATGTAAACTATAAAACACAGTAAGTCACTGAGTCAGTGCAGCATTTCTTTCTCAGAGGTATGGGGTTGCTGTTAGCTTCAATCTCATTTGCTCTCTCTTTTAATTTTCTGGAAGGAGGTGGTAAATATGACATCTGTTACTTTCATACTGCATTTGACATTTATGTAGGGATTGTGATTTATTCAAAAAAATATTAGGGCACCTAAAGAAATATTGGAACGTAATGATAGAAATTTAAATGTGAAAAGAAACAACAAACTAAAATGCTTCACATAAAAGATGATAGCAAAATTGGTAATATAATACAGGGCTTATGTACCTGCTTACTTCCTACATCCCTTAAGCCTTATCGGTAATGTTGCACGTATACACAACTCAGGCTGTGTCAGTTTGTCCTGTCTGCCTGAACATCAAATATGCTTGGGGGAAAAAAAATCAAGAATCTATAAGACTACAGAACTACAGATTTTCTTCTATAAGAAACAATTGGCATCATTTACATAAAACTGGCTACAAATGGCATTCAAAACCAGTAGAAGATTAAATGGCAAAAACCAAAATAGCCTCCAGTGCGATGAAGAGGTACCCTACTTCCACACAGAACGGCTATAATTTCTCTCTTAGAAGATAGACACTGCTTCTCTACAGAAATGCTTAAAGGTCAGCAGCCTCATGAAAACAGTCTTACTTTGTGCCTACATTCTCAAACACATTCAAACTTTTGGTAGGGGGAGACGACAATTTTTATTCACTCAAGGAGTGCCTCCATGGGGTCTGGGACCCCCGTAGAGTTGGAAAAACCCTGGTGAGCAAGACAAATGAGAATGTGCACTCTCATGTCTCCCTGCCTGGTGGGGAGTTCAGACAATTAAACAAGGGGTAACAATAAGGAATGATGAGCATGGGACCGGGTGCTGGAAACCTAGAGCGAGCTAGCCTTATGAATCCAGAGATCAGGGAAAGCCTTTTTGAAAAAAAATGTTGGTAAAATAGAAACCAAAAGGGCTCACTGGCTCTCCAAGTGAGACCTAGGTACAAAATGTATTAGAGTACTACACACACACACACATACACAAGAAAAAGGGGGAAAAAAAAGAAAAAGAAAGAAAGAAACCAAGAAAGAAAGAAAAAAGACAAATAAACGTGTTAGAATCTAATTTTGCTTCTGACAGATTTAACCAGTTAGGTCAATCAGATGGTAAATGGCTTATGAAATATACTTGTCTCTGAGCTTTAAGTAATAGCTTGAAGATTTCCATACTTTACAGAAGACTCTCTTTAATTTATCTGATAATTTCACTGAGCTAGATCATATTTTAAATAGAAATTATTCAATAGCAAATGCAATATGTTTGTGCCCACACAACAGATCTTTCCCAGGTTAGGAAAATTTGAGAAAGAAAAAAAACCCAAACAAAACATTACTCAAAAAAGCTTAAGGCATTAATTTGGAGGAGTGAATCTCAAAGTTTAGGTTATGAAATTTTCTAAGGTGCTTTATAAAAAAATGGGACTTCTGCACCTGCATCACTCTTACTGAAATTCTGATTCAGGAGATTGGGGGCCGGGCTCAATCCTTTGTAATTTTCACTAGAACCCAGAGTTATTTTGATGTGTGTGCTCCAAATCCACACCTTGAGAAATTAGAGGTTGTACTACATATAGAAGCAGAAGCTGTTATTGGAGACAGAGAGATAATTCACTCCTCCTTTCCTTCATCAAAGTCTTATGCAAGTCACAGGAATTAGAAAAGGTTTCTCTGCACATACCCTAAATCCTGTTCATGGGAAAGAAGAGAGAAGGAACAATATTTCCAAAGTGTGGCTGCACATCAGACTCATAGGGGAGCTATCAAAATTTAGACTGATACTCTGGCTCTATCCTTGGAGACTGATTGGTGGGGGTGGGTCCCTGGCAGTATTTTAATTTCCCTTGCAGCTTTTAGGCTTTTAATATGCTTCCTGCGGGAGTGGGGGGGTCGAGGGGTGTTGGCAGGCAAGGCACAGACCAAAGGTAAGGGAAACTAGTCAGCAATCTCTACGTTACAGTTTCTCTGCCAGAAACCTTAATTTGTTTAATATTCACATCATTTATATTATTAATAGTAAGCCTAAAGGTTGATCACTCAAAGGTATAAAGAGAGAGTCAGGATTACAGTTCTGAGCAGTTTAATTTAAGGCTCATGTTTATTTTTAGCTTGTTCTGTTTCTAACCCCAAGACAAATTGTTCTTGATTTTTTAAGAAAAATATACAACCTGTAATCTGCTACAACCCTAGATCACCTCTCCGATGCTGAGATTTTTTTTTTTTTTTTTTTTTTTTTTGCATGGTGGCACGGCCTTCCAATCCAAAGTTCTCTGTTTTAGCAATGTTATATAATTTTCTGTTGCATAGTGCTTGGCATGTACTCAATAACGTCAGATTTTTAAATGGCACTTCTAGCAGTGTTTTTTGGCAAGAACATGGATATTTTTTATATTTTTGAACTTTGTTGCATTCTAAAATTGTTACAAATAGAAAAATGAAACTGTTGACACTAGAGATGGTAAAACTAAAGCAAAGATGGCATTAGTAGGTGGGCTGGAGGAAGAATAGTCTCAGTCTCCAGAGCACATTTCTTTGACATTTGCTAATTTATTGTATGTTAGGGAAGCTGTCAAGAAAAAGAGTAAACCAAAGAATAAACATAATATTGTGGAACTATACCACTGAAGCTTGTGTCTAAACATATCATTTAGTGTGTGAAGAAATAGAGAGAACTTTGGAAGTTATTGCTTTCAACATGACTATCCTTCAATCTCAAGGTAAACTACTCCTCTCCATTTAACTTCTGATAAGAATACAGCCGGCTAGGGAAAAGTTAATCAAGAAAAATAGCACAGTTATTAAATTTCTGTTGATATTTAAAAACAACAGTAAGATACCACCCTCAGCGTTATTGCAGCTTTCTACTCAGGCCCCTTGCAAAGGCTGGTATTTGTTGCCTGTCTTCACTACTAGACTGTAAATCGTAAGCAGAGATACCGTGTCTATTTTACTCAATTCCATATTCCTTGAGCCTACAGCAGTACTTATCACAGAGCATGTACTCAGCAAACATCCATCCAACAAATAAAACACAGGAGGAAGCATTATCTTTGATGTTAACATTTATTTTTCCTAAAATTGCAACTTCAAATGGCCTAGGAAAGCATATTGAGCTAAAAATTCTTTAGAAACTTATTTTAATTTTTTATTTGAATCTAGCTATTATGTACATACATATGGTAAAATTATACCATAACTTGAGATAGTTTTTTGTTTGCCAAATTCCCTTATAGAAGTCTATGACTAAACTTTCAGACATCTGACTTTTAGACACATCGTAAGGAACATATCTGATAACCAGGAAGGGTGCTCTCTCCTTCCTGGGATCCTACAACCAGAAAGCTGGTAAAACTCTCTTGAAATACTGGCAACAGATTCATAATGGAGGGGAGTAAATAAAATGAATGTGTTATCAGTTGTGTGATATAGAAAACTATTAAGATAGAGATTCTGGAGTTACGAACATGTGCACATGGGTACTTAGAGAACTCTGCAAAGGGTTCAGACAAGAAAATAAAATTAACTGATAGAGCCTGACAGTTTTTAAGGAAAACTTGTGCTTGATGCCAAAAGAACTAGAATTTTCTCAGGGAGTTATGGGTTCAATTTGAGCTGCTGAGTGTTAAAGGGAAAAAAAAATCTGATAAGATGCATTAACAAAGGCTCCTCCCTATCTCCTACTGCTTCAAATCTTCTCCTCATCCCGACTTTCCTAGTAATGGCATCAGTGATTAAGATTGAAATTTTAAAGCTGCATTGTACCCTTTACTCCCAGGTTTCCTAAAATCTAACTCTCATTTGTTATCTGATTGACATCTGAGTTTATTGCCTGGTTCAAACCCTCAAGAAGTCTCATTTGGACTCTTGCATCCTTGATGGTGGTCCAGACCTAGGACATCAGCCAGAGCTTTGAAGAAGCTCATCTGATCACATCATGCCTGTATAAACTGTCCATGCTTTCCATTGTCCAGAGGAATAGGTTGCATTTCTTTGCATCTCTCACTTCATTCTACCACATCTGATGTTCTAATCACAGGTACTCACTAAGCCTTGAACACATCATGTACTTTCCACCTCCTGTGCTTCTGATTGTATTGTACATGCTATGCCTGAGTGCTTTACCCTTCTCTGCATGATAGATTCCATTACAAGAGAAAATCCACATGTCACCCCTTCTAGGAAGCCCTCTTGGATTCACAATACAAATGATTCACTCCATTCTTATGCCCCTTCACTCAGAGAGGCTAGGTTCACATCTTGACTCCATCACTGTAACCAGGCATCTTTATGAAAGTATACAAACTCTCTGTTTCTCTAAGAACCTGCCTCATAGAATTGTGAGGATTATAGGTATTAATTCAAGGAAAGTAATTAGACCAGGGCCTGGAAGGTATGTATTTAATAAGTGATATTAATATTTTTAAAAACAATGTACAGTCTCTTTCATATTATATTGCCCTATGATTTTCATCCTGTAAGATAGTCTTTCCACACTAGACTATAACATTGGAAAAGGCAATGTTTTCTTAATTAGATTTCTAGTACCCAAAAGAATATCTAGTATAGTTCAATTTTCAACATTTATTGATTGCCTATGACTTATATAATTTGGTCCCTTACCTCGATATATAAAAAATTAAATTGTCCCAATCATCAAGTAGCTTATAATGTATTTTAGGAAATAAACCATACACAGAAAACTAGGAATTAGGCTGATTTCAAGACCCAATGCTGAGAAGCGCCTGGGTGGCTCAGTTGGTTAAGCATCTGCCTTTGGCTCGGGTCATGATCCCAGGGTCCTGGGATTGAGCCCAACATCAGGCTCTCTGGGCTCCTTACTTGGCGAGGAGCCTGCTTCTCCCTCTCTTCTCCACTCATGCTCTTTCTTGCTCTGTCGCTAAATCTGTCTCTGTCAAATAAATAAATAAAACCTAAAAAAAAAAAGATAATGTGAAATGTAAAAAGTCAAGGAAGGCATAATCCTTGAGGATAGAAGGAATTAGGGAATATTCTTGAAAAGCAGAACTTGGAAGGGGTGTTAAAATGATGGTATGTATTAGCAAAGGCATCAGGTGAGCAACTCTGGGTAGAATGGCACAGAGATAGGGATGATCAGGGTAAGATCGATGTGATTTATCATGTTCTTGCAGAATAACAGTAAAACTTGGGGGTTGCAAACTACCATACTTAGAGGCAGGTGGAGTGAGTGAAGTGGGCTGGTTATAAGACAGTGAGAATATGTGGTTGTGGCAAGCTAGAAGGTCTACACCCCTGAGTAAAGGACAGAGCAAACTCCCAGCTATAACTATTGTTTCATTGAAATGAGTAAAGTTGTTGCTAGAATATGTGTGTGTGTGTGTGTGTTTTAATGAGATCTCTTCTACTTTTTAAGTAGGAGTAACTATTTTCAACATTTTCAAAAACACGCTGCAGATCAAACAAATTATGCTTGCCAAAGACTGATAGTGTTAGCTGCTAATTGGTAACCTCTGTAAAAAGTCTGAAGTTGCTATATGCATGTCTAACTGCCAGGTGAGACATTTATAATTCATATATTAGTAGGGAGCCATCAGAGGTTTTTTGAGAAGTGTTATACGCTCAGAAATATTTTAAGCAGATTGTTCCAGGAAATTGTATGGAGGATTACTGAAAAAAGAAAGTCAAGCAAAATGTCCAGTTTAGAAATTAATGTTCAGAAATACAGGTTAAAGTTTTATGGGCAAAACTTCAGTGTTAGTTGTGGAACTATAAAGAAGGTGATCCAGGGTTCAAAGTAAACCACTTGAGTCCTTCTCTAATTTTAGCTGATTCAAATTAGCACAACTTGGGCAGACAAAAAACTAATTGCTCCCATTTCTCTTATTTCTCCTTTAATCAAGAGATTTACATAAGTGAGCTCATTAAAAGAAAGCCCTGTCTCACCAAATGAACCTTGCCATTTTGTGTAATAATTATAGCACAAAAGGAAAGGTTAATCTGATTATACATAATGGGATAAACAGAACATTTTCAACATCTGTGCTAAGTAGTTCTGAATGTTTCTTATATGTACTCAAATAAGTACAATTATTTACGATTTTCAGTAGAAGTCATCTTTGTACTCAGGGTTTTGAAAATTAGAAGAGGATAAATACACAGCTATCCTTTCCAACCTACAGACAGACTATCATATTATAGAAGGTACAAGATATTAGAAGGGACCTCTTGGCTAAAGATTTTGCATGCCGTTATAGACATCCACAAAAAGACAAATCTGTGCTTACTGATCAGTGATAAAGCATAATTACCTGGCTTTCCTTCCCCAGGGTGTTAAATTTAGAAGCAACAGTTAATCTATGACTCATGTTAGTCTGTTTTTATGTATTAATACCACAATGATTATGGGTAATTCTTTTCCATGAAATTAAAACTTTCACAGGAACATCATTCGAGTCCGTGATGATTTGCATTACTCCCAATACAGACAAAACACCATTAGGAATGTGTGCCAAGGCACTTTGGTTTGCTGGCTCGTTCTCTGAGTTTTAGAGGGGTATTATTTTTAATTTCGAAGTCCTTTCTATCAACTCCCACACACCACTCGCTGTCTTGGATCTCCTAAAATGAATTCTGCAGCCAGAAAAATCAACTAAGATCATTTCATCCCTAATCACATACGCCAGTTTGGCACTTCCCACAGCAGTATTGATGAAGATGCATGCTTAACAAACCAGAGTGTGGGGGATGGGATTATACTGGCCTAACACCTTGCTCATTTGCAAATGAGCTGATCCTGTTGGTTTTGGGGAGTAACTCAGTTTCCCCAAAGAATTCTTCCTAAACTATCTTGATATAGTCTGATGTAAGAAAATTTCTCATTACAAAAGATATTTGAAGTTGCCACTCCTATTCCATCACTTAACGTTTCCTCCTCCATATTTTGCCCATTCCTTCCAGTTCTCCAGTAATTCTGAAAAGAGATTTTACACATAGCTTCCTGGCAGAAATTCAGGCTCAGTGAAAAAGAAGCCAAGTTAAGAAATCCATTTTGAGAACAAAAAATGAAAAATGGTGAACTCAAAGAACTGTTAATATGATGTTCTTGGTGCATAAGTTATTTGCATTAATGCTTAGATCAGGAGTATTTTTGAAAGTACATGTAGTACCACGATGTGTTGGGATTTTATTCCATTGTGTTTCTGTTCTGTTACATTTACTAACTTTTCTCTTATTCAGAATGGTATCAGTTAAAATATTTTATTAACCAGAACTTCTAAACTTATCATGTAACAGTGGCTTACAAAAATCAACTTGAAACACAGTGCAATGTTTTGAAGTGACTTCTGAATTATCAAAGAAGTATGTATACTTTTATTATCTAATTCATTTCATTCAGTGTAACATAAAATCCTCCATATACTGGAATTTAAAATTTGAGCTTTAAACTTTCCTTAAGGCCCTCAGAGAACCATGGAAGTTCAATTGCTTCTTACTCCCCACTGCTCCCGACTTGCAGCCCCACATCTTCATCCCTTAGGCATTATGTAACGTGCATAATGCATATTGAAGTTGCATTTTTATCTCCTTGTTAAAAAAAAAAAAAAAAAAAGCTTAGTAGCCATCCCAGACTCAATGCCTGAACGTATATAATTGATATTTTCCTCCTGACATCATTATTGTCCTGGCAGTAGCCTCTTCTCACCACATACCTTTCTCTTTAAGAATCCACCCATATCCTACCACATCATTAACCATTATCTTGTATAATGCGCTAGATCTCTACATGATCTCTGCTCATGTGAGCACCAGACGTGTATTTTCAGTTGCCTATTAAACACGATCGTTTATTACCCATCTGACGAGTCACACTCAAAGGACAGAAATTGAACCCCTTATGCCCTCTCCTTTGAGGGTATATCATCTGTATATCATCGGTTATCTTACAGAGCACTGGTTATATAGAAGGGTAATATATTGCTTAACCACAACACATGTTCTTTTGGTACTTTACCATGTGCGAGTACCAATCGAAACAACTTATATATACTATCTCATTTAATTCCTATACCAGCTTATGAGAAAATTCATTAGCAGCCTCATTTTACAGGGACAACTGAGACATAGCTGTTAAATAACATGTTGAAAGCCATATTTTTGGCAGATGGTTGTGTCAGTAATTAAAGCAGGTAGCTTGACTCTGGAATCACTGTATTTAAACACTTTCACTGCCTCTCCATAATCAGGAAAACCTGTGCTTGAACCCTAAATTTTGCTGTTTATTATGGGTAATCAGATTTCCTCAGTTGATGTGAGGGAAGTCCCTTATACAGGGTGATTATTCTTTCGCATCCTACCTGACATTTTCCCACTTTTAGCACTAAATGTCCCATGTCTCAAGAACCTCCTGAGCTCTAGATAAATCTGGAAGTTAGGACACTCTACCGTTACATATGGGTGGTGTTTAATGGATTGTTTTCCAAATACACTCAAATTCATTTTACTAACACATTGTGGTAATGCTACTTCCGTCAAGATCTTCTACTAATTCTTTTATTCTCATAGTTATGCCGCCAGGAAGAATATCTTTATAACTGCCATTTTGTACTTACGGTATGCCAGGCACTATTCATTCACTCAAATGTTGTGTGTCTGTCACAGATAATGTACAAAACTTTGAAGAACTGAAGCTTCTCTTCCAAGGCTACACATCTTGTAAGTGATGCAGCAGGAATTGAAATGGAGGTCTGTTTGACTCCAGATTCCCTGCTTTTAAGCTTCCTCCATATTAATCATAGTTCTGTTGAGCTTAAAATATGTATTGGTTACCTAAGCAAGATGACTGGCATTCACAGCATATTACAATCTGTCCCAGCCTATATTGTCAGCTTCATTTTTTCTTCACTTTAGTAGTTACAGACAACATGGATGGATCTAGAGGGTATTACATCAGGTGAAATAAATCAGACAGAGAAAGACAATTGCCATATGATTTCCTTTATATGTAGAATCTGAAAAACAAAGGGACAAACATAAAAGAGAAACGGACTCATAAATACAGGGAGGGAATAACTGGTTGCCAGAGAAGAGAGGGGTGGGGGTTGGGGGAAATTGGTGATGAGGATTAAGAGGTACAAAATAAGTAAGTATCAGAGATGGAGAGTACAGCATAGAGAATGTAGTCAATAATAGTGTAATAATGTTCCATGGTGACAAGTGGTAACCACACTTACGATGGTGAGCATTGAGTACTGATTGTCAAATCACCGTGTTGTATACCAGTAACTAATATATCAACTATGTATCAATAACAATTTAAAAAAATTAAATATAACATGGTAAATATAACATGGTAAAGTACATCTTAGGAAATATTTATATTGAAATATAAGTGTGCTTGAGTGAAAGTCCAAAATCTTTAGAATAACTCTCATGATCTTTCATGCTATCGCACTGAACTATGACACAATCTTTTTACATGTATACTGCCTTTCATTCTCAATGGAATACTTATTTTACCTCAATACTGAGGAATAAATTAGGATGATTTCAAGTCTAATGACTTGCTCAGGATATATCTTTTAAGTGCACTGTCTTTTCCACCATTTTAAAATGCTCACATCCTTCAAGAAGGCAGATGACAAAATGCAAAAGATTGTTACATCCGTCATTCATCTTTTTGTGTTCAGGTCTAATACTACACAGGGTGTGTAGTAAACTTCAGAAAATATTTTCTTAAGTCCAACTAAATGAATTGTCTATCATCAATAAACAATGACAGCTCTAGCCTAAATGCCACAACTCAATTCCTAGAGTGGTGAGTCTTCCATTAGACCAACTTGCTTCCAAGTCCTCGGGCAGACTGGAAAAAAACCTATTCCATTCCTTGTGCCTCAATTTCTTAAACTAAAAATGACTCTAGCTGATCCCTGGAGTTGTTACAGAAGAAAAGCATTTAAATTTAATTATGATTTTTCAATTCTTTGATATTGCTTCCTAATATCCTGTTAGGCTGAGAAAAGTATGCATTATGTAAAATTCTCATAACCTTAAAAAATTAAGGGACCTATGTTTAATCACCTCTAAATCCATTATATCAATTATACTAATATTTAATTCCAATCACTGCTTCAATGCTTATAATATTGGATCCTAATACATTCTATCGATAATTTTTAATCTCTATGTTAGGCAATAAATATCTTTTATTGCCAGACTTTTAAGTAGCTAAGTAATATATTATATATGTTTAATTTCAATTTCCTCTTCTATTCCTGTCCCATTATCAACAGATTGCCAAAATATAAGCAACAAAAGAAATATAAGAACCAAACAAATACAGATAGCCCATAAATTATAGGTTTCTGAATATATACCAGCATTAGGAAACTCAGTGCAATTTAAATGTACTTGCAATAATGAAGATAGATACGCGTGCTTCTGGAATGGTGGCAGTTTTGTTTATTGCTCACTATCTCGTATTTATTATCTTGAGAATTCACCCATGCTAAATGCTACAGTGACAGGAGAAAGAAAAAGGAAAGGAGAAGGCCGAGAAAGGAAAAGGCCGAGACTTACCAAGGATCACTCCTTTCTACTTCTCATTCTGAACATTCAGTGACTAGGAACAAGAGGCCTTACCATTCATTCTCAAAATCCCCAACTGAGCCATCCTAATCCATTCCTAGGAATCTGATATCAATGGCCTATATTCTATTGTGATTTATATTACAGTATTATCATTCCTGGAAATGTTTGATCCTTGAGATCCACCTCCAATATTAGAAATTGCCCTCTTTAAGGGATTTGGGACACCAGAGAAAAATTGTGCCGAGTTTCTGGAGGCACATCTATGATTACGGTATGAACAGAGCCATGTGTGGGAAGTTAGTTGTGTCAGCACTGCTGTTGAAAATATGTTATTTTTGTTCGTTTTATGTCCTTTAGTGAGAAAAAAAAAAAAGACAACAAAACATTTATTCAAGGTCTGCTACGTGTCAGGCACTTTGTTGTATCCTGTGGGTATAGAAATGGACCAAGCTGCAGTCTAGCTATGGTGACAAAGTTGGGAACATCTGATCACTAGATGAAATGAATGCTATGATAGAGGCACATGTAAAATGCCCTAGAAGTGTAACAGGGAGCCCAGCTGAGTCACTCAACAGGTATTTACTGAGATGCAACAAAGTGATACATCTTGTTGTAGGTGCCAAATTTTACACTAACATATTTTTAAATAAGAAAATGAAAATTTTCCAAGATTTGTGAGAGGTTTTTTATTTCTGTTTTTGTTTTCTCATTTATAGAAATTTTTTTCATTGCTTCAACCATCGATTTTGAAATATTGAGTTAAAGTATGATCTAACTGGTATGTTAGTTTGAGCAACTTTCAGCCTCAATAAAAAGGGAAGGTAAAGGACCAAAAAAGGGGGGAAAGCATTTTTTGACCTGTTTTTGCAGATATTTCTCAGAATAAATAAGCATCCCCACTCAATTGAATGTTTATCTAAAATATATCAGTTCCCAGCTTCTCTAACACCTTGTTTTACTCCTGATACTATAGGGACTACACCACAACCCATATTTCATCAGGATCCCAGAAAGAGCCCCTTTTCACCGGCTACTTTTCACAGGGGTCAAATAAGCCTCAGGAGGAGCTGGATTCTACCTTCAGGAACAGCAGGCCCTGAGGTTAGAGGAGAAGTTGTTGAACTCACTCATGGCTCACATAAGAGCCATACCCACATTTTAAAAAACTATTTTAAAATAATAAAACAACTGTTACAATTTCTGGAGTATGTTACTTTTCTTCCTTCCTTCCTTTTTTTTTTTTTTAAGATTTTATTTATTCTGGGGCACCTGGGTGTCTCAGTGGGTTAAAGACTCTGCCTTCGGCTCAGGTCATGATCCCAGGGTCCTGGGATCGAGCCCCACATAGGGCTCTCTGCTTAGCAGAGAGCCTGCTTCCTCCCCTCTCTCTGCCTACCTCTCTGCCTACTTGTGATCTCTATCTGTCAAATAAACAAATAAAATAAAAAAAAAAAGATTTTATTTATTTATTTCAGAGAGACTGAGCAGAGGGAGGTCCAGAAGGAGAGGGACAGGGAGAAGCAGACTTTCTCCCCACCGAGTGCAAAGCCTGCTTCTGGGATTGATTTTAGGACTCTGAGATTATGACCTGAGCTGAAGTCAGACACTAAATGGACTGAGCCATCCAGGGTTCCTCTGGACTACTTTCCTGAAAAAAATCAACAGTCCTCCCAGTGATATTTTCAGTTTTCTACACTGCTTCTTCTGATATCTTTTCATCATTGTTTTAATGACCATTTTCTTTTATTTTGTTTGTTTTTTGTTTTTTTAAAGATTTTATTTATTTATTTGACAGAGAGAGGGAGAAAGAGCACAAGTTGGCAGAACTGCAGGCAGAGGGAAAGGGAGAAGCAAGTTCCCCACTGAGCATGGAGCCCGATGCAGGGGTCCCATCCCAGGACCCCAGGATTATGACCTGAGCCGAAGGCAGCCACCTAACAGAATGAGCCACCCAGGCACCCCTTAATGACCATCTTCTTATACACTAGATTATGTCCCCTTAAAATTTGTATGTTGAAGTCCTAACTCTCAGTACCTCAGAATGTGACGGTAATTGGAAACAGGAGCTTTAAAGAAGTAATTATATTAAAATGAAGTCCTCAGAGTGGGCCCTAATCCAATTGTACTGGTGTCCTTATAAGAAGAGGACATTAGGACCACAGACACGAGGGTTGCATATACAGACAGAAGACCATGTGAGGACACAATGAAGAATGGCTCTTGGTAAGTCAGCCTGAAGAAACCAAAGCTCCTGACACCTTGATCTTGGACTTCCACCCTCCAGAACTCTGAGAAAATAAACTTCTATTGTTTAAGCCACTCAGTCTGTGGTATTTGTTAGGGCAGCATTAGCATGCTAATGCAGCATCCTATCAACTCATAAACTTCAAGGACTGTTCAAAGAGTGATTCCTTTTGGGGGTGCCTGGGTGGCTCTGTCAGTTAAGCATCTGAGCCTTGGTTTCAGCTCAGGTCATGATCTCAGGGTCCTGAGATTGAGCCCCGCATTGGGTTCTGCACTTGTCCTTCTCCCTCTGCTCCTCCCCCACCCCTTCCCTACTCACACTCTTTATTTCTCTCTCAAATAAATGAATAAATAAAATCTTAGAAAAAATAGTGACTCCTTCTGGAGTATATTTTTTGGGAAAGATTGTTCTCACCCAACTACAGTTTTGGTTACAAGTTGGCAGGTATACATTTTGTGCAGATACTGAAAGAGGACTAATAACTTCTTAAAGTATCTATTAGACACCAAGACTAGAGTTCTTTTTTGGTTTCAGGATTTGTTACTTGTTGACATGTACTGGGGTAGAAAAAGTATTAAAAATTATTAGTAAGCTATGAGCAAGTACATCAGAGTATCCTTTTCTGAGAGGGGATTGATGGGACGGACAAAACCTGAAGGAAAGATGTGGAAAGTCATGCTGCCATCAGGGTATGTGGTGGGTTGGGGTTAAGAGGCCTAAAAGGCTAAGAGAATGAGGCAGCTAAAGTCTAGAGGGCAAATTTAGACACTTTGACAGTTTTCAGTAAGACCAGTAATAGGCTTTGGCATCAATAACATTTCTAAAATTCAAATTGAAGACTATTCTTCTTTTATGACTATCACAGTCCTCTCTAAACTATTAGACATTTTTCTATTATTTACTCCTCTAAAAATTAGTCAGCCCCCCCCCCCCATATTTCCCTTCTATGCTGTCTGTTAAATATAATTTGGTAGATGGCTGATGATCATTGAAGAAAATCTAGATGGGACAATTCTGTCAGAAAACTCTAATCATCCTTAGCTTTGTTAACAAAACACCTTCAAAGATTAAAAAGCATAGAGCAGCTACCCTGTGATAATCACAAAAAAAATTAGAGAATTCTGGTGATCTTCTGAATATTGAAACGCAAAATATTTCAGGACCAGTTTTTTCCACTCAGTTGCATCATCTGTTTGTTTTAGCTGCAAGGGTTAAAATAATTGAGCTCTGACACAGCCAGAGCAAGAATCATGCATATTCCGAAAACATCTATTTCACAGAGTAAATACTTATACTTTCTAGAATAAAGCTTAACTGGGAATTATTAAATCATAAGTTTAGATATAAAAGAAAAAATAAAATATGGTAAAAAAAAAAAACCTTTCTAGCTCAAGCTGAGAACCACAAATACAGGTTATAGAAGATACAGAATTAATCTAAAAGTCACCTTTGAATATGGCTACACACAGAACAATTGGAAATTCATTAATTTAAGAGCTTTTCCAAGGTAAGCTGACTTGACCTAATGATCACTTTCATCTATATCAATAAACTATCAGCAAATTTAGGAAAAATTATTCTATTATATCGATTTTTCATTATTGAATATTCTGTCTGTTCCAGGAGTAACCTAGGAAATGTACATTTTATGCCATATTTATATCTACTTGATCTACCACTTGACTGTCTTTGCAGGATGACCTAGGAATTATTTTCATTTCTGGTCTTTAGAACGATTAACCTGTCAATTATCCAAACTTTACCATCTCTTACATATTCTTGTGATTTGATCTAGACATTAATATCGATGACAAACTATACTGAAATATTTGGCACCCCCAACCCCCCAGGTGGACCCTGGCACCCCCTGTGTGTGGTGTGACAACCCAGCTGTAGCTAATTTGTCAAGGAGCACGCGTCTGACTCTAGCAAATCAGCTGCACTTTCCCCAGGGACTACTGAAATTGGAACCAAGAGAGATTAAACAACTTGACTAAACCAATGATGAATTCAGCTAGCTGGATTAGCTTGGCTATCAAATGAGCGGAAGCAGAGAAAACCAACCGCAGAGTAAGATGGATGAGGCAGAACTGCAGAAAAAACACAGGAGAGAACAGGTAGGGAGAAAGTAAGAGACAGCAAGAATGACAGTAAGAGAGCAAGACCAGGACAGAGCACAGCGGCCCCCGCTCTTGTCCCTGGATTTGGCAGATCTCTGTTCTTCAAGTTCCCTGCAATACCTGAGGAGCTTTAAATAAAATTCTCCTCAACACAGACGTCAAACTTAGATAAGAATATAAAATCCACAAGAGCTCTTAGTGATATTCCCAGGCTCCTTTCTCTCGGGCACTGAATCCTACTCATGGTGTTTTGATTCTCTCTCAGATCTTCTCATTCAGATACCAAGGGACATATTATTCAATTCACCTTTCCTCCATTTAAAACCACATTCCACTCATTAACACACATAGTTTAATGATGTGATTTTAAGCCAACCTCACCTGTCTCAAGAGTATTTACATTATTTAAAATTAATTAATTTATTTGAGAGAAAGTGCAAGCAAGTGGGGGAGGGGTAGAGGGAGAAAGAACATCTCAAGTAGACTCCTTACTGAGTGGGAAGAACTTGGGGCTTGATCATGACCTGAGTGGAAATCACAAGTCAGATGCTTAACCAGTTAGGCTATCCAGGCACCCCAAGAGCACTGACACTTTAAAGGTAGCTAACACACACATATACTCACATACTTTTGGAACTGTGGAGAAAAAATGAACTCTAATTAGCTTCTTTGAATTCATAGAATATATAAGCTTGCTTACCACACCCACATAAAAACTTAGGACTGCCAAATTCACTTAAAAACCAAATGCATATGGATGGTGTTTATTTTTCATTTATTATAATTAATGTGAAAAGTAACTTTCTCTGGGAATGTTAATTTTCAATATGATCCTAGGAACTCAGAAAATTTGTAAATAGAAAATTTTAGATTCCTGGGAATCATACAGGTGGTTACTACCCTAAAAAGCACCATTTTCATTTAATGAAATTAAATTATTAATTTATTTAAAAATGCCAACAACCAACTTGTTATTTGCATTTTGTATAATTGTACCAAATATAAATCATATAGCACAAAAAATTTGGCTGTTATCCTGAGTAAGCTACCAGCGAACTCCCTTTCTATATCATTATTCTGACTTGTAAATGGGAATAATGGGACCTACCTCATTATGATATAATTACAATTAAATGAGATAATCTATGTAAATCACATAACAGTTGCTTGCCCATAATAAGTGGTGTTAACTATTGTTATTAGCACATGTCCTCAAGGTATTGCTGGATACACATAGACAGGTATTATCTCAATTACATTTGAACATAAAAGTATACCTTACTACTAACACTCCTTTACGATTCTTTTACTATTAATTTTTTTAAACATCTTTCTAAGACTCAAAGACAAGGAAGTGATGAATTCTAAAAGGAGGCTGACTCCAACCCAGCCTTTAATTGATTGTGAATTTTCTTGAGGTCCAAAGACCAGTTTTCAAAATAGCAAAGTCATTCTTGTTTGCGTATATTTTAAAATACAGTTTTAATTCAATGACAAAGCTATTAATGAAATAAACCTACCTTTATGAAAGTGAACACTTCTTTAAATACCTCTCCAAAGTGCATTTGAGGAAATGGTAGGGCTAATGTTCAGGCAATGAGTAGAATATAGCATAATAAGTGCTATATCTGTTAAACAGCAATGTTAATGCCAGACCAGGTTCAAATTCAATAAAACTCAGCTCTAATGTATGAAGTCTTTTGTGAGCAGTTATTAGTTAAAATGAATTCTTTTATGACCTTAGTAAATTGCCAAATTGCTGGAATAGAGCCACCCAACTAATATTTAATTTTAAACTGAATAGAATGAGATGTCACAATATAAAAATAGCATAAAAAGGAATATTCTTTAATTAAATAGTGTTATATTCTTTTAAGTCATTGGGTGAAAATATATTAGTGATATATTTATAAATGATAAATACTTTTTGTCTTATTCTATGTTTGAAGATCAATCAAGTTTAGCAACCAGCCAAATGCCATATATTTTCCCATCTTGACACTATAAGCTATAGAAATTTGGTGTCCAGACATGATTTAGTCATGTTTTCCTACCTGATTTGCTGTCTTTAACCCTGAGCAGTAAGATTTGTCAGTGGAGTGCTATAGCCTACCTATGGCCATGGTCTTTCCCTTAAGCTTACTCCTGTTTCTTCCCTTCCTTGGTCTTAAAAGTGCCACTGTGAACTTATGGAATCACCAATGGTCTGAATGAAGTCAGGAGAATGAGAGATAAAATTTAGACTAAAAGTAGCTCAACACTCAGCATGAATAACTACTCTAGGCATATGAACTTTTTTTTTCATCTAAGTTTCACTCATTATATTTGGAACCACTAATTGAAATAAGATGAGAAATTGTTCTTAATGGGCATCTGTTGGATGAGATGATGGCAAGATTGATGAATGTTATTGCTAATGACCACTACTACTCAAAACACGATTTACTCCCTTAATAAGTGGTGCAGTTTCCTTTCCTTCCATGGCAATTGTTTTTAAATTAATCTTGAAGCCGCTTATCTCCTTAGGCAGTTTAATTCTGTTGTATTTAGTTAGGTTTTAAAAGTTCACATTAAAAGGTAAAATGGCTTTTTATTTGCCAATTCTTCTTTTTTTTTATTTTAATATACCTATTTATTATTTATACTTTTCTTTCTCCAAAGAAATTCCCATGTTTTTAGCTTTGGGCTTCAGATGACTTTCTGTAGGCAGAGACTTAGAAACCACCCATGGCCGGCAGGAAGCTGCACTTTGAGTAGGAATCAGAGTTGGAGCAAAGTGAGAAGTACCTTCAGACAGGCAAAGTAAGAAAGAGCTCAACCCATCCAGACTATTAGCAGGCAGTGAACACAGAAATGAAGTTTTGCTTTCCTCAGTCAAAATAAGACTAGAAGTATTCAGAACAATGTGGTGGGTTCAGATGTATACATAGAGAAATGATTAAAAACAACAAAAACAAAAACCACTTGACTTAGAGAGGCAGCTAGACATCTCAACACACTTAAATAATTCCAAGATAGCTAAAGCATTTTGATCATGATTTTTTTGTTTTAACCTTTTCTTAAAGGCATTTCTTCACCAAAGCTTCAGTGCAATAGAGGATATTGAACTAGCATGGCCCAAGTTTGTTTTTTGGAATCACAATCTTTATAATAGTCTACCAAAATGGACAAGTAGATGATTTCATGTGTGCCTCACAATTAACAAAGTTAGCAATTTCTATGCTTTCTTCACTTACAGGAAAAGAGCCTATCTCAAGTTGTACTGCAACAGAGAGCTAGTCTTTACTTCAAAGACAGCCATTGCTAAAACAGATTACCAACAAGATGGAAAGTTTACTTTGTGTACTGGGCTACAGACCTAGCCAGGTGCTATTTGTTTGATAGTCAAAGTCAAGGAACCTGAATTCAGGTAGAACTCCAGAGCTCATTCTGGTGGTGGGGATTTGGGTTAGAAATACACACAATCCCTCAACCAGTGCTGGTAAAGAACACATACTTCTCTGGGGTAGAACACAGAATGAGGAAAGAAGGTCAGAAGGTTCTACATAACCTTGCAAAAGCCAACACTTTTGTTTTTAACACTTCAGGTCACTCTCTCACCAGAGAACAGTGTTTCTGCATTCAGCACAGAGCTATAAAGGGGATTAGAAGCACTCCTTAAAATGTTCAACAGCCTCAGCAGCAAAATTGTAGTGCTTAAGTCCTGTAATTTGGAGAACAGGTATTTTTATGCCTTAGCAAGCTTTATATTTTATTTCACTTTTGAGAGTCACAGATGCTAGTGTTTTAATGAAAATTTCTTTCACAAAAGTGACAATATATATGTTCCCCTCTCCCTCCCCAGGGAAATGACTCTTGTTTTAGTGCTAGAACTCCAGCATGAATATGATGCTTGGTGAGAAATACATCATTTCAAGTAATAAAGGAGAGTTCCAGGAAGGATCAAGAGGAAAATAAACTATATCAGCAACAAAGTTTTAAGTTGCAATTTAAGGCGATCAGCTAACAGGAACTTGCTTGAAAGGTAGGCTACTGCTCTGCATATGTTTTTGTCATTTGCAAAAGCTAAAAAATCTGCTAAAGCCAAGTGGTTTTGGCGGCTTGCAATCTTTCTATAGCATGCTGTGCTCAGTTATGTTCAGTGACTAAAAGCAATAATGTTTTGATTCTAGACTAATATGTCTAGCTCTGCAATTGATTGTAAGCCACTTTATGAGACGGTCTGAAATCCTTCCTGTGTCTACTAGTCTTGATGAGCTCCTTAGCAAAATAAATTAGCAATCTTGAAGCTTTTTTCCCTTACTTTCCTACTGCCAAGACTTTCTAAATAAACCCTCTGTATTTTCTCCCCCAGCGTGAATCACAGGTGGGGCTGCAATTCAGAGTTGCTGGTGTTTAATTTGAGTTTAGGTGTTTAGGTGCTCATGCAGTTCTCAGCAATATCTTCTCATTTGTACTTGCTTGACCTGATTTGATTCCATTTTTATTTTCGTAAAGCTCAGAGTTAGGATATAAATGTCAATAAAAATTAATCTCTGGCCAGTACTAACCTCAAAGGACCTTTACTATCTTAATAGCCCAGAAAGCAATTTTCCCTCAACTAATTTGTAAGTATTTATTAACTACATATTAGTATTATTCTGGACTAAGATAATCTTTTCTTTTTCTTTCTTCTTCTTCTTCTTCTTTTTTTTTTAATTTGAGTTGCTGAAAAGTTGAATGTTATGGGATGGGTAATAGTGAACCTGAATGATTGTTGTTATGCCAAATACTGCTGTTTATGGTGGAAAATATATATTTTCCTTCAGATCATTTCAAGCTGATCAGTGGTGCTGAATTGACTGATCCGGTGGCAGAACTCCTGTGTTATTCAAATAGCAGGTGCCACGCTTAGTGGCGGCATCAGCTCATGCCACCTTGGCTTGCCAATATAACTCAGTGTGTCTTAAATGGAAACAGCAGTTAAAGCTGATTCAATCTGAGGCCACGCTTCTGAGACTGTCGATAAAGGAGTCCACAGATGCTAAGTGTCACCTTGGCTTAGGACTGAGGACAGCTGCTCTCTCTAAAGGAGATGCTGATCAACACATTTGCCCCAGATCATGGGACAGATAGATGAAATTCAATTCACTTTTTGGCATATTTGTACACTATTAATTATAAACAAAAGGATATATAGCCTATTGCTAAGACTGAAAATGATGATAATTGACTTAAATTTCAAATTATGTAAAGACTTTAAGCAAAGGGTACAATCATGGCTAATGTTGAAACAAATGTATAATTGATATGGCCCGTTCTATGAGTCGTAGGGGATAATTTTTTGCCTCTTTAGAAAACCATCCAAATGTACCCGAGGGTAAAGAATTTGGAGGGGAAAAAAAAAAAAAGGAAAGATGGTAGAGAAGTATATGCTGAGGCTGTAGCCAAGGTTAGAGTATCAAAAGAGAGTCAGTCTAAGAAATTATCAGAGCTTGCAAATCACTCTGCATGTTGGGGATGGGGGTAGGTGGTCAGAGGACCGAGTGACTCTGCACATCTCTGGAGCTTTTCACATGAAAGGAAAAATCAGGCACCACTGGCCACAAACTTACAAACTGCTATGGCCCAGTTCTCATTTTCCTCCTTAGACCTAGGCGGGTGAGCATTTTTTGCAAGCCTTATCCAGCTGCTGTTTCTCCTTGCCTGACTGCCTTTGGTGAGAGCTTAACCCATTTGTCTCAGATACAGAATCATCTACTGTATTGAGCTTAGTGCATGGCACTGTCTACCCCCAAAGAAAGAATAAATGGGTCTGAGTCTCAAATTCCATGTAGGATTGATCCTGCAGACCTGTAGCACTTCTCACATTTGTGACAATTTTATGCATGCCGTTAGATTCTCAACAACATTTATTAAAAATTTTTTTCAACCCCATAGCGTCGGCTGAGACTTGGGATCAAAAGTACAGAGTTATGGGTAAAGAAATCTCCCAAATGCCATAACGGTGTTGTACCTGTTGTAGTAATGGTGTGAAGGGTCAGAAATAAGAGAAAGAATATCTCCTTAGATACTCAAGACATTAAGTCTGGGTAGAAGGTTGCCTTCCAGCAGAGCAGAGGAACAGGAGAGTGAACCATGATAAGAAATGATCAAATGTTTCACCTTGTGTCAATTACTTCCAGAAAAAGGAAAGTCAACAATTTGTCTACCTTCTTCAGAAGGAAGTTGTGGGAGGGGAACAGTTCAAAGATAACAAAAAACCCCAGCAGGTTAATATTGTCATTGACTAAAGACTAAATATTTTTAGAATTTTCAATATAATGGAAATAAATACTGGGTGTATTGCCTAGGGGGCTAAAAAAATTAAAGCAAATTTAATGGAATTTCAAAAGTAAATTGATTTTAAAAAATAAACTTTCTCTCCTTTTTCCAAAATTTCCATTAGTTTTCAAAATTCAACGTCTGTCAGAAAGGGGGCTTGCAAAATATTACCTCAGACAGATATTACTGTTACCTCTAAGATTAAATTGTGATGCAAGGGTATTCAGGCATAACTAGAGGAGCTAAGAAGTTTCAAAGTAGGTTTAAGAGTGACAGTGTACTAACCTCTACCTAATCTCACATTTTATTTTTGCTCTGTTGGTTGTCACTCTATCATTTTAATTTTGGTTCTTCCTGACAAGGGAACAAATTGTAAAGTAGTAACAGACTAAGTGAGTCAGGAACACACGACAGGGTTGCAACTCAGCAACTAACTAATCATAAGGTCTTAGACCAGTCACTTTGCTTCTTGGGTTTCATTTGCTTCTGTGGATTTTGCTCATTTATAAAAGGCTAAATAAGGAGCATGCCAATATTTTCAAGTATTTAGCAACATATGTCCACTAGCATAAGAGACCCAGTGATTCTGATAAGGAGAAAAAAGAACTAAATCAAAAACAAATGAGTAAATAAAAGACAAATTCTTTGATACCTCACATAAACTTTACATTTTCTTCCACAATATATTGGTGTATAAAAATAAAATGTCTCATGTAGACCTCTATAAAAAAAACAAACTAAACCCTGCAATTAATTCATTAATTAATCCCCCCCCCCAATGCTGAACAGATAATTTTAGAAAATTGTGCTGGGTGAAAGAGAGCCATTACCAAAGATCAGGGGCAATGTTAAGAGATATACTATATTCTTTTTTGTATTACTTTTTTTTTTTTTTAAAGAAACTTGGTTTACGTACCTGCTTGGATATAAGGGATAGCGGTACATTTTTTAAAACTTCTTTGTAGAGGCGCCTGGGTGGCTCAGCAGGTTAAGCCTGTACCTTCTGCTTGGGACATGATCTCAGGGTCCTGGGATCAAGGACTGCATTGGGCTGTCTGCTCAGCGGGGAGCTTGTTGCCCCTTTCTCTCTGCCTGCCTTTCTGCCTACTTGTGATGGCTCTCTCTCTGTCAAATAAATAAATTAAATCTTTAAAAAAATAAAATAAAAATTAAATCAAACTTCTTTGTAAACTATGTCTCTGAGGAAAGATGACTTGAACAGAGGGGGGAAAGTATGGTAGAACATTTTCAGAACTACTGTTGTTGGCAATTTTAAGTTGTTTCCTACTGATTAGTAAGACTGCTTGTCATAGAGTGGACACAAATTGTCTCTAATTTATCATCTTACACCTTTTACTGCTCCTTATATTAAGTATTCCATCTAAAGACTCTTTTTCAGTATGGAAAGATGGCTAATTTGCTCTCTTCCTTATTTCCACATCATTACTAATCCCAATCACATGTAAACGGCTAGTGTCCTATAACTTAGAATACCCATGACCTCACCACCTAGCTCTCAAGCTTCATTTCCATCTCTATCCATCGTTGTCACAATTTTGGCTTCAAGATGTTGATTTATTTGTGGTTGGCTTGAAAAAATATTTACCAAATGAGCCAGTTTTTATCATGAGCTATAAATTTGTTGATTCAGGGTTGTAAATACTTATATTCTTCCCTTCTCCCATATGCAAAGTAATAAATCACTGGTGAGTTGGAAGACTGTTTTCAGTGCATTTCTCTTGCTTGGTAATTCATATCGGTGAACTTACAGTTTTAATTATCACATTAAGATCATTGAAAGATAATCAAGTGGATGGTCTTTTGACACATTCTCTCCAGTGAGGCTACACTGGTTGTTCAGGCATTCACAGTGTAAACCGGCTACCAGTCCCAGAATTTTCCTTCTGATACAACTGTACCTATCTATACACAAGTTACACTGTTTCTAGTTAACATCGTGCTTGCAAACAAACCTACTTGAATATTTTATCAGTTATCAGTTTTCTTGATAATAAAGACAAATTTGTTAAATCATTAACTTCTACCCTGTCATCTCTCTAAGATGAAGGATGAAATTAATCTATGAAGCACATTAATATGCATTTTTTTACTGTGTTATTTGAAAGAACTTTTTTTTTAAGCTTAGCTGCCTCTTTTGTTTCATTCTAAACCTACTCAATAGTGTATATGGATTCACCCTGTACCCAAAATGTATGTATTCTACTTCATAACCAAAGAGGATGCTGAAACTGATTATAGATGAATCTTCAAGGGTATGTTTCTTGCTAATGTTTTCTTTATCATGTTTATTTACCAAAAATAACTTCTTGTGCCTTTAATACAAAATTTGCATAATTTATTTTTAAAACATGACAAAATAATCTATAATGTCACTATTGCCCTTGTATTTTATTCTTAAGTAAGTTCCCGAGTGCTCATAACTTTAGATAGACTGTTGTTGTTACTTAGCTTTATTTTTTCTAATAATGACCGAGTTAGTGCTATTGGGTTCCTGACGGTTAGGCAGACTATAAAACCCCCCATAACAAGACCAAAATCAGTTAGAGTCCTTTGAATATTAGATTTTCTGCACTTCGACATGTTGCATATTTTCACTGATTTCTAGCTAATATATAAAAATTATTGTTTTTAATTTGGATCAATGTATACCATTTAATATAAAACATATTTTTTCATTTTAAATTTAAAAATTTCATTATCATTCTTCATAATACAGATTATTTTTTCCCCATCAAAGTCAGAGAATTTCATCCTCCAGGAAAAGCAAGCAAAATTATCTATGTGTTCAAAATAAATTACCCGGCAAAAGTAGGATGACAAAACTGAACTGATTTGAGATTATCAAATTTTCTTGATGCAAACAAATTGTGAAAATTTGTCAATAGAGTGCAAAGCACTTTCCTCCCACAAATGTGTATGACTGTCTGCTCAGTCAACCACATCTTCCATCCAGACCAAAAACCAAACCAGACTTTCTATTTCTCTATTCCAGCAGACACAGTCACAGACCCTAGTGAACCAGAGTCCTCAAGAATCGGTTCCTATGGATTTACCTGCATTAAAAAAAATGTCTCCCTCTAAGCTTTAAGCAAAACTCAAATTTCTGAGGAATAACCAAATGTCTCCTAAGGTTTTCTACAAACTGCAGGAAGATCTTCCCTTGAAGAAATGAGGGACGGCACTCAGTCCTTTCACAAACTAAAGCCCCACAATTAGACATCTTTGGTACTTGCCTATTTAGATCATATTAGTACAAGTAATTTATACTTAGCTGATTGTGTATGTGTTTATTTTATTAGTGATCTTTACCACTTTCTCTTTAGAGCAATGCGTGTTCATTGTAATTGGTAAAATAATGTAAAAAAAAAAGTAATACATGTTGCACAGATGTAAATTTGCTTTACTCTCTGGGTTCATTTGGATAGAACGGTATAGTTAAGTAATATTCTCCGAAATCATTTATAAAAAGACCTCAACCCAAATGAAGTACTTATTCATAAAGAAAAGACATTCATAAAAAGAAAAGACAGACCAAACAGAGTTTGGGATGACTTTGTTTCTTTTATGAGAAGGATACGCTTGACCTGTTTTTTGTGTGTGTGGTTTTTTTGTTGTTGTTGTTTTGTTTTGTTTTGCTTTGTTTTCACTTTATTTTTAAAGCTGTTTCTTAAGAGTATTATTATTTAAATGGCCTACCAAGGGGCACCTGGGTGGCTCAGTCATTAAATACCTGCCTTCTGTTGGGGTCATGATCCTGGGGTCCTGGGATCCAGCCCCCCCGCCCCTGCCATTAGCTCCCTGTTCAGTGGGAAGCCTGCTTCTCCCTCTCCTACTGCCCCTGCTTTTGTTCCCTCTCTCACTGTGTCTCTCTCTGTCAAATAAAAAATAAAATCTTTAACATAAATAAATAAATAGTCTATCAGAAGATGTATTTTGCTAAAACAATGATAGGACTCTTTAATACTTCTATAGAGAAAACTATTTTTCCCCTATACTTGTAGTCTATGATCTAGTGTCTCCCTTCAAATTATCACCTCCAGGCCATTCTAGAAAATGTCTTAATATTCTAAAATTTGAATGAGCACTAAAAGCAAAACAAAACACAACAACAACAATAACAAAAAACATTCTCACACCATCCACTTAAAATTCACCAAAAATGTCAAAAGCAATCAGGCTAAGTTGTATGTTTTTGTTTGTTTGTTTGTTTAATTTATTAGACAGATATCACAAGCAGGCAGGCAGAGAGAGGGAAGCAGGCTCCCTGCTGAGCAGAGAGCCAGCTGTGGGGCTAGATCCCAGGACCCTGAGATCATGACCTGAGCAGAAGGCAGAGGCTTAACCCTCTGAGCCACCCAGGCCCCCCTAAGTTGTATGTATTTAGGTAAGTTTATCTTTATAATGCTTTCAGTTATGGCCAGTCCTCTTGTTTTCCAGAGAGGCAAAAATAAAGAAAAAGTCAAATGATTACTGGAAAGATACAATATTAATGGGGCCATTACCAGACAAGAAAAAAAATAAATCTGTATCTTTATGATTTGATCAAATTTTAGGAAACTGGCTTAAATACATTTCATGAGAATTTAACATTTAATGAAACTTAACAGCACGTTCTTAAATTTTTTCTCCTTTAAATAATCAACCCACAGACACATACTAACAGAAAACAAACTACATTTGAGTATTCATCTACCTAAAATTTTGATAAAATTTCCTTTTATCTTGGGGCGCCTGGGTGGCTCAGTGGTTTAAGCCGCTGCCTTCGGCTCGGGTCATGATCTCAGGGTCCTGGGATCGAGTCCCGCATCGGGCTCTCTGTTCAGCAGGGAGCCTGCTTCCCTCTCACTCTCTCTGCCTGCCTCTCTGCCTACTTGTGATCTCTCTCTGTCAAATAAATTAAAAAAAAAAAATCTTAAGAAAAAAAAATTTCCTTTTATCTTTATTCAGAAAGGCAATGTTTTCTATGTAAATAACTTTTTAGAAGCTTTGATCTGTTATAATTTCTAGCACTATATAATTCAGGGTAAAAGTGGGTAAAAAAAAATTCACTGAATCTTTAAGTATGAAAGGGATGTGAAACTTAGAGAACCAAAGACCAGTATATTGGAAAGAATTTTTCATATCACAACATTTCTTCACCACTTATCTTGTGCCTGCTCTGTGCCAGACAACATGTAAAACCAATAATTATACAGATAGTGTCTAAAATTGATAGAGGAACACTCTATGCCCAGTGAATTTGAGCCAAATTCACACCCTAACCTCTAATATCAAAAATTCAAGGCTGATAGTTTTTTGCTCTAGTCGCTGTGGAAAGATTGAATGTATAGTTTTTGTTTGTTTGTTTGTTCTTTTTTTTTTTTTAAAATCCTCATCAAATACATTAATCTGGAAGAAATGGAAAGCACTGGAAAATATTTAATCCTTAAACATAGAGGACAGAGCATAATAAATCTAAAGGAGGAAAGAAACCAAAATAAGATAGGATAGCAAGGATGAAGGGCAGTGAAGTGGAAAGAAAATTTCTGGTTGTAAAATAGGCTATTAAATGTTGCCAGTGTAGGTGATCTTTCCTTCTAACCATTGTTTGGTTAAGAGCGACTGTTTTCTGTAAGTACCCAGAAGGAGAGGGATGAGAAAAGAATCAGGGGAAATAGGGATATGTTAATGACTGCCAAGGGTTAAATGAAAATGAACATTAAAATTAGACTCTCCCTTTCTTAAGGAGTTAAAAACTGAAGTAGAGAAGGTGACAGGTTTTTGACACCAGACATGGCACCAAAGTTATAGTGTTAGGGGTAAGGTAGAGCAGATGTCTCTTAATCTATGTTAAGAGATTGATGTGGGTTCCTTAGAATTGGAGGCAAATGAACACTTAGATAAAAAATAATGGAGGGGCGCCTGGGTGGCTCAGTGGGTTAAAGCCTCTATCTTCGGCTCAGGTCATGATCCCAGGGTCCTGGGATCGAGTCCCCCATCGGGCTCTCTGCTCCGCAGGGAGCCTGCTTCCTCCTCTCTCTCTGCCTGCCTCTCTGCCTAGTTGTGATTTCTCTCTGTCAAATAAATAAAATATTAAAAAAAAAGAAAGAAATGATGGATAAAGCATAAGAATTAATGAGAGATTTAAGGTAGATGTCTATTTTCAGTAAGGTCTTAACATTGAGCTATAAATATGGTTCTGTTAATGACATTTGGTAATACCAAGAATTAATATGGAAGTTGCTTTAATACAAAAAGATGTATTTTAATAATATATACAGTCGAGCAAGAAATTATGCTAAAGTATCACTAATGGGATCCTTAACGGGAATACCACTCTTAAGAGAAAAGTATTCAAATTTCAGGCAAAGGACCAAAAAAACTGAAGTGATTCAAGGAATTGTAACATTGAAAATTCAAAATTTATATGGTATAATGCATAAATGTATAAAATTATAAATTCTTTCCTGGAACTTGCTTTGTTTTTTTTTTTTTGTTTTTTTTTTTTTTTTTAGATTTTATTTGTTTATTTCACAGACAGAGATCACAAGTAGGCAGAGAGGCAGGCAGAGAGAGGAGGAAACAGGCTCCCTGCTGAGCAGAGAGCCCGATGCGGGGCTCGATCCCAGGACTCTGGGATCATGACCTGAGCCAAAGGCAGAGGCTCAACCCACTGAGCCACCCAGGCGCCCCGTTGCTTTGTTTTCATTTAACTTATTAAATGGCAAGCAGGATGGGATAAGGAGAGTAAAAATGATAGAAAGGATTTTAGCTTAATTTAGACTATTTTGTCTTGTATTCATCAAAATAATATCCTGAATTTGTTAAAAAAATTGCTTTTGAAAAATCATGCATTTGTACCTCTCATATTCGAAAGAGCCTTCTTTAAAATTAAAAAAAAGTTAAATTAAGATATAAAAACTACTAATTTTAAACCAGTTATATTTCCAGACAAGATAGGAAGACAACTATAGAAGCTGTTCCCCATATCCTCCCTGCAACATTTTATACCTCCTGGTAATAAGTTATAGAAAATTAAATGTAGTTTAGGTACAATTATGAAGGAAACTTGACACGCGTATCATAAATTTTATCCCTAAGTTGAATTTAAATAATTGGAAATTCTTGAACTTTCTGAGTTATCTAAAAATTTTAGTCGCATTAGTACACATCAGTCAGAGCTGGCACTGCTGGCTAAAAACAAAGAAAACAAAAAACTGAGGGTTTTAGAAGGGAGGAGTTGGGGGGAATGGGTGAACCAGGTGATGGGTATTAAGGAGGCATGGATTGCGCGGAGCACTGGGTGTTATACGCAAACAATGAATCACAGAACGCTACATCAAAAACTAATGATATACTGTATGGTGACTAACATAAACTAATAAAAAACAAAAACAAACAAAAAGCCCTGCAAATTAGTGGCAGCCCAACTTACGGCACTTCTTCCAAGGGGTTGAATTTAAGGTTTTCAAGCATTTAAATCTTTCAAGAATAAATTTAGCTGCTCCAAATTTTAGGAGAAATCTTGTGAATTGCCATGTCATTGTATCAATAATTATTCAAGTAGTAATCTATTCAGTGTGAAATGCTGACTGATTAAAAGGTTATCAGAGATCAGAATGGTAAACATTTCAGAAGTATCATTAATCAAGAGAAAATGTTCATTAAAGTTATTAAAGTTTAGTGATTAAATAAGCTTGCAACAAGTAACAATAAGGAAGAATTTTGCATTTTATTAGCAATAATGGGGGATTTTGCAACTTGGTAAATAAGAATAAAAATTAAGTCTCAAATACAGACAAGAATAAAGGGTCTTTTTGGTTCGGATGATATAGCAAATGACTCAGAATGGGTTTTGCCTTTGAAATATTTATTTTACCTTTAGAGATTTGGTCTAAGGGCAAATTTGATAAAACAAAGAATTTAGGTTTTGGCACCTACCTACCTGATTTTGAATTCTAACTACTTTCTAACTATTTGCCATTAATTAATTTGTAAAACACAATGTAGTTATTTATTTTTTTTTTTTTTTTACTTGATTAAATTTTTTATTGGCAGCTTAATTGGTCTGTTAGTTGCCCCTTAGGGAGTTGTTCGTCCGCCCCCTCCCCCCACCCCCGCGCCGTGTGGGAGAGGGCCCCTAGCCGTCCCTGCGTCGCCCATCCCCGTCAGCGGGGTACGCGGGCACTTTGCCCGCACCCCTAGCCCAAGTTCTGGTCTGGGCGCCCGGCCCTCGAGCCCCGCCCCTAGGGCCGTCGAGGTTCCTTTCCTATTGGGTCAGGGTGAGCTGCAGCCAATCAGCACCTAGGGGCGGGCCTCTCGAGGTCAAGAGGCTCCACCTCTAAGGCCGCAGGGGGAGGGAATGGACCTAGACTTGGAGAGAAAGTCGAGGGATTTGACTCCGCCTGGAGTAGGCTGGAAAATCTACCCTTTTCTGGGCCTGGGCCTCCGTTTCCCTCTCCGCACCGCCTCAGGACTGGCCCCGTAGACCCCTTATGGAGGCACAGACACCGCCCAAGACCTCATGGTCTGGCCCCGCAAGGGCCCCGGGATGCCTCCTCAGAGCAGGTGAACCCACCTTGCTGGTCCAGCTTCCCACCTTGGGGAGCACCTCATCCCATCACCCCTACAGGTAGCAGGGCAGCCCCAGCTCTGCCGCACCGCTCTTGGGGTAGGCGCTCACTCTCCCAGGTCGGAGATGGACCGGGCTACCCTAAGGGGAGCTGCAGTCTCTCAGCCCTGTCTCCCCACTATGCCTACCGTGCTTCTCCCCCTTCCCCACCGGGTGATGGACTCCCAGAGGCGACATTTACCCAATCTGTAATATTTTCTCATCTATAATAAGAAGGCAGTAATCCTTACTTTGCAAAATGAAGAATGTATGTAAACTAAGAACATGTATGTAAAATTCCTAGCACATAGTAGTTACTCAACAAAAGTTATTATTACTATTCTGTACATGGGGTATGATTTGTCATTTTCTACACAAAGTATAATTTATAAAAAGAAAAATTAGAAAATTTAAGTTATCTAAACTAAGTATGACTTCTGTATAATAAAACATTAAATAGTTACTTAAAATCATGTCATAGAAAAATATTCATGATGTATTGTTTGGAAAAATGGTACATATATATACATGTGTATATATATATATATGTATTGCATGATCCCATTACCACTTTAAAAAATATGAATACATACATACATATATATACATATATATATATATATATATACACAACTGGAAAGTATTAATTGTGATTATCTTTGGGTATGAGGTGATTTATTTTAAAATTTTTCCCTATCCTGATTTTCCAAATTATACCTTAAACATGCTATTTTTGTAATAAAAATATATAATAAGTATTTTTTTTAATTAGTGTACCCAACTTTTGTATCAACATGGACAGGACTGGAAGAGATTATGCTGAGTGAAATAAGTCAAGCAGAGAGAGTCAATTATCATATGGTTTCACTTACTTGTGGAACATAAGGAATAACATGGAAGACATTGGGAGTTGGAGAGGAGAAGTGAGTTGGGGGGAAATCGGAGGGGGAGACAAACCATAAGAGACTGTGGACTCTGAGAAGCAAACTGAGGGTCTTGGAGGGGAGAGGGGTGGGGAGTTGGATAAGCCTGGTGGTAGGTATTATGGAGGGCATGTATTGCATGGAGTACTGGGTGTGGTGCATAAACAATGAATGTTGGAGCATTGAAAAGAAATAAAATAAAATAAAATGGAAAAAAAATTAGTGTTCTAAAATACTAAGTTTCCTATAATCATTTTAGGGAACATGTTTACTTGGTTAATTTGGAAATACCATTCATTATTTGTGACATTATAGTGAATTGGTATCCGTGAGTATATATATATATATATAGTGAATTGGTATACATGAATAATATGTGAGGTCAAATACTGTAATCTATTTTGAACATCATTAGAAGAACAAGCCTGGAAACCATTCCTCAGTAACATCAACCTTTAGTGCATTAATGAATACATGTTATGAAAGAAAATCTGTAACTACCCAGAGAATATTTGAATCAAAAGAAATAAAATAGTATGGCTTATGAAAAAATAAATCCAACCAGTCGGATTCAACAGATTTTTTCCCCCAAAGTAATAAGAGAATTAGTTGATTATAAGAACACAGTTAAAGGCATGTGATGGGATAACTTATGAGGTCTGTTCACAGAATTGATTCAAAGCTGAAGTGGAAGCAATTTTTTATCTGATAAATTGAAGACGGACAATAAGAACACATGAAAATATTTTGAAGATTGGGGAGTTATTTGGCAGAACCAGCATATGTCGCACATCGTCTGATTTCATATCTGTACTTGTGATCTAAAATCGGGTAATAAGTAGTACATGTATTAAAAAGCAGTTTATCCTTGTTGAAAAAGCCTTACAACTGACACAGAGGGAAGACCTTATCCCTGCAAGGCCAGTAAGAGAGAATTAAATGACCTTAAGAGTGTTGTTTTGAAAAGAAGCAGAAAAAAACAATGACGAGAAAATAGCTTAGCTTATCCTCAAGAAAGTTAATAGTTGGCAAAAAGTGATTATTGTATGACCCATACCTGCACAGACCCATCAATTCTTAGATTGATCCTATGAGGTAGGTTTTATTCTCTTCATTCTACAGATGAGGACCCCAAGGAACACAGAGTTAGAGGCAGAGTCAAAATAGGGTCTACCTGGAATACTTCTTTATATCATATTTCTAGAATTCCTTGCACTGTGCAGCAGTGATTGGATACGGCTGGCAGTACAACTCACTAGCTAACCTGCCCACCATCTTTCTACATTCCGGTACAACGGAGGAGCTATATTGACTGAGACAACATAATTTAAAGAGACTGACATAGAATTGAGTTTTTAGGGGCGCCTGGGTGGCTCAGTGGGTTAAAGCCTCTGCCTTTGGCTCAGGTCATGATACCAGGGTCCTGGGATCGAGCCCCGCATGGGGCTCTCTGTTTGGCAGGGAGCCTGCTTCCTCCTTTCTCTCTCTGCCTGCCTCCTCCTTTCTCTCTCTGCCTGCCTCTCTCCCTACTTGTGATCTCTATCTGTCAAATAAATAAATAAAATCTTTAAACAAACAAACAAACAAAAAAAGAATTGAGTTTTTAGTTCTGGTAATTCCACCTACAACATGTGTGATTTTGGTCAAAACATAATTAAAATCCAGTGTCTGTTTCTATATCCCCAAATTCAAAGGAATAGGATAATTTCTACTCTTTTTTCCAGGTCTAATATGTGAGTCTCATCTCAACGCCATTACTTCGTATATCTTTAAGCTACTTTTAAAATATGCCCTCAGTCCCAGAGAAGAGTTATAAAAGAAAAAGAAAAAAAAAAAACAGTTCTGAATTGAATTTGACAAGACATTATGATGTGGGCTGTCCACAGAGACTCCCCACCTCGTGCAAAAACTACCACGTTGTCATAGCAAGAGAGGCTTAAAGGGGAGGAGCATTGGACCTTTTCTTTTTCTTGCCTTTTTCTGTGTTGAAACTTCTAGTCTATGATTTTCTCCTGGAAAACAGTACTTTTAGCACTTTAATAGGGGGGAAAGAAAAGCTGATATTCTAGAGAATAGCAGTATTTTCCAAGAGATGTAACACAGCTTCTGAAGGTGGCATAGCTGGGGGAAAATCTTAGGAAGAGGAACTTGCAAAGGAGAATGTAGAGAGAAAGGAGATAAGAGCTTGTAAAATAAAGGTCACCTCAGCTGCCCTGCACCTGTCTACCTAGTATTCTGTTCAAGTTGAAGATTCTCACTCACTCTTCAAAAAGACTGGGACGTGAGGCAGTAGCAGGGACAGCTGCCTCAACCTCCTGCTTTGTTCTGAGGCATGCCAGTCCCCTGAGCATGATCGTACCCTTGAAACGTAAGCCTGCCTGGAGTTGGGAAGCTCCACAAGTTGTAATAAAGGAGAATGCCTAGGGAATTATTCTATTTTTTTAATGTGTATATATATATATTTTCCTTTTTTACCCTTTTTTCTCCTCCAGCAAGTAGAAATTCAAGGCGATGAGAAAGAAAGATAAAATCCGAATTAAGCTAATTGTTTCTATTGTCTTAAAGTTAAGAAAAGCTGTAGACTGAATCACCATGGGAGTAAATCAGAGACATTTACAAACTTATTTCTGAAATTGACTTTTATATCCACTTGCTACTCAGAAGTTAATGTGACTATAGCAAGGCAAAGCCAGTAGGAAGCAAATTCAATACTTCTGGCGTCTTACTAGCATCACTATGAAAAGGCCATTTGTGGTCACGATATTAAACTCGTGTTTGAAATATTGCAGACATACTGTTTTTACTTCTCTTTAGTCTGGAAAGACCCCTGTTCCCATAGGCTGTTGCAAAGCACCTTCCTTGATTGACTTTACCTGCTCTCACATGCAACACTTGGCTTAACAAACGCGGCCCTTATTTATTTCTAGTCCTTTAAAGAATCATTTCTCTTCCTGTCTCCCTTCTGTCTGAATTTTTGAGGTGGGGGGATGCCGGGACTGCTTTATCTGCCAACAGGTGGCCAGACACTAGATTAGTCTCTCTCAATACGCAAGTCCCCATCTGCTAGCTGGTGTCTCCATGTGTTCGTTCTTTTATTATAGCAGCTGAGCCTCAGACTGGTTTCTTTGTGGGTTTTAGGCAGATGCTTAACAAGGTGAGCCAAAGGGAGTCTGGCCATTAGAAGATGTGTTAAGATGGCATCAGCTGGAATCACTTTTTCCTATGTTTTTCAAGTGTTTGCCTATAGCTTCCCCTGATAGCTTACCACAGGACTTTGTTGGGGCATCAACCAGACACGGGGATGAAACTTGATACTTCAAACAAAAATGCTTACACCACACTATTTTTTTTAAGGCATTATATCTCGAGCTTAAAAATTTTTGGCTAAAGTCACCACCCTGGCTTTAGCATAATTGGTTTTGAAGGAGAGTCTTAATACAGAGACCTTTAAGATAATCACATCTTACAAAGGAAAGACAGTTTAAGTTCACTGAACTATTGTACAAAGAGATCTGGAATCAGAAACCATACATCACAGGGTTAGATGGTACATTCGTCAGTGTGCAGCCTTAGGATGCATTCTCATTAGTTAGCAATAATAATTCAAAGGAAATCTGATGGGCAGGGCGAATCAAAGTAGGGAAATTCACATTTTGTAAAGGGCCTGGTGCAGACTAGCCTGTGCCAACCCTAAAAAATGATCTAATAAGTCAATCGGAGAAAGACAACTATCATATGATCTCCCTGATATGAGGACATGGAGAAGCAACATGGGGGGGGGTAGGGGGATAGGAGAAGAGTAAATGAAACAAGATGGGATTGGGAGGGAGACAAACCATAAATGACTCTTAATCTCACAAAACAAACTGGGGGTTGCTGGGGGGAGGTGGGATTGGGAGAGGGGGAGCGGGCTATGGACATTGGGGAGGGGAGGCGAACCATAAGAGACTATGGACTCTGAAAAACAACCTGAGGGTTTTGAAGGGTCAGGGGTGGGAGGTTGGGGGAACAGGTGGTGGGTAATGGGGAGGGCACGTTTTGCATGGAGCACTGGGTGTTGTCCAAAAAGAATGAATACTGTTACACTGAAAAAATAAATAAAATGAAAAAAAAATGATCTAAAGTGCTTGTATATTTTATCTTAGGTTCAGACAATTTCCTAAAATGAACTTACACTTCGGGGCACCTGGGTGGCTCAGTGGGTTAAGCTGCTGCCTTCGGCTCAGGTCATGATCTCAGGGTCCTGGGATTGAGTCCCACAACCGGCTCTCTGCTCAGCAGGGAGCCTGCTTCCCTCTCTCTCTCTCTCTGCCTGCCTCTCTGCCTACTTGTGATATCTCTCTGTCAAGTAAATAAATAAAATCTTTAAAAAAAAATGAACTTAAACTTCAAAATGTTCTTCCAGCACATATTATTCTCTTCATTTTCTATTCCCAACCTGTTCATGTTTGGTGGAGTAAGATGAAGAGGAAAAACAAAACCCACCTTCTATAAAAAATAATCATTAAGAATTGTCCATATGGGATACTACCCTATAAGATTTTGAAAGCTAGCGAAGACCTGAATTGGTCCAAGTCATACCCTTTCACAGAATAAGCAGAAAGATCTGGATGGGAGTGTGTTAAATTAAAGCACTTTTATTTAATTGAGGTTTGAAGTCTAGGAGGGCCCCTCCCTGGCAAACACAAAGGCAAAACGGTCCCAGGGAACTGTGGGCAGGCATCGGAAAAAACCTGTGAAGAGCAATTTCCAGCTGAGCCAATTTTTGTCTAACATCATGTGGCTTGGCGAGTTTTGGCTTTCCCAGTAGAATCTGAAGCCCAAGGAACACAGCCTCAGTCTCAGCCACCATGCTGAGAGAAGATGGGGAACAGGGAGTCCGGTGTCCAGATGGGAGAGTCTTCTAATTGTCTGAGTGGGAATCAGGGTCTGGGCACAGAATGTCAGACACATCCTTGCTGGCATCATCATTACTGATTCATCCTACACGACGAGTACTGAGCTGCCAAGGGAAGAAGCTAAGCCGTCCGCAGATTTGAATCGTATCCGAACACTGGGGAGGAAAAGGGAAAAAAAAAAAAAAAAAAAGTGCTCTCCTTGCTAAAATACTTGAAAACGCTGCTTTAACTCACTTAATGTCATAATATGTACTTCCTTGTCCATGTTTTAAGGCTACCCCTTTTTTGCTTCTCTTTTCCAAATTGGATATTTCTAGCATTCTTCTGTCCCTCCATCCCCAACTGGCTATTACGCTAGTTAAAAAAATCAGTTTTTGTAGGTACGATGTGTGCCAAAAAATGTAAAGCCAGCCTTAAACAATACCACTAAATATAGGATTTGAGTCAAAAGAAACTTCCATTTCATTATTAATGATGATATAAAAAGCTTACCGATTTATACATGAGTTATGTAGTTTTTAGATTCAGAAATCGTTGCACACATTGCTGGCTGCCTACACTCAGTGATATGAGCTGGAGTGGACACTCCCTTCCTGAATATCAAGCTTGATACCTTTCACTCTGCATAAATGGTTTTATTTGGGGAAACCTACAGATTTTCCTAGGGGTAAGGACTTCTTTATGTAAAGTAAATTCTTCTGGAGGGGGTCAAGCATTTATTTATGAGCTAAGAGCTTTCAGGAGTTAGCAAATAATAACTTGGACGCAAGAACCAGATAAAGTGTAGGCACCCCCAAGAAAAACCCATAGAAGATTATGAGGAACAGGGAACTATGGTAGTAACGGAAGAAACAGCCCACTTACCAAATGCCCTCCTTTATTTTAATACTATTTTACTATTGATTTATGAATGTAAGGTTTTTAAATAATATTTCACAATTATCTGGAGAACTTTATCCAAATTCAAATTCCCCAGGCCTTAGCTCACAATGACTCAGCATTTCCAGGGATGGTATTCAGACCTGCCTGAATTATTTTGAAAAAGCTTCTGGGAGGCTCAGAGGCACATCCCTATTAAGAATAATGGTATAGGGGAGCCTGGGTGGCTCAGAGGGTTAAAGCCTCTGCCTTCGGCTCGGGTCATGATTCCAGGGTCCTGGGATTGAGCCCCGCATCAGGCTGTCTGCTCAGCAGGGAGGCCTGCCTCCTCCTCTCTCTCTCTGCCTGCCTCTCTGCCTACTTGTGATCTCAATCTGTCAAATAAATAAATAAAATCTTAAAAAAAAAAAAAAAAGAATAATGGTATAGCAGCTCACTTTTCTTTAGGCCTTACCAGAGGGCCTCCTATACCCTCTGCAACTCTCCTCCACAATTCCTGTTCAATGTATCTCCTACTTAGACGTGAACATTGAAGATGTCAGGTGAAAACTCCATCATCCACTCTGTTCCTTCATACTTTTCCATATCAGGATATAAAGTCACATATTATTTTTTTTCAAAAGCCCTGAGGAAAGGTGTATGAAAGCTTTCACTTGTGCTTTCTCAGTAGCCAAGCCCATTATTTCTCTGATCTGAGACACAGCCTAACATCCTGGTTTCCAGCCTCTCAAGTCAGACTATCCAGTTCGAAGCTAGGCTCTACCACTTATCGAAAGATTACTTAACTGTTCTGTATCTTAGCTCCCTCATCTATGAAATGGAGACACCAACCTCATTAGGCTATTGGAAATAATTACTACATGTAAAGCATTTCAATTGGCTTCTGAACATTTTTCTCACATCATGCTTCAGTCTGGATTTTGATTTTTCTGTGGCATTTGGCAAAGTCATCTACTCCCCTTTTGAGTCTCTCTTCTCCTCTAGTTTCTATGACAACAGTCTATCCTGGCTCATGGCCAATATTTCCCACTATTTATGCACCATGTTTTCAGCGAGAAGGGTTCTCTGCTTCTGCTCACCCATCCAATATGGTATTGCTGAGGGAAATCTCGTCAACTACCTAAATGTTAATGACCTTCTCATATGATGGAGTTGCAGACTCAACTATTCATCTTACTATAGAATACTTGAAACCATTATCTTTTCTCCTAGCTCTGTTCCTATTTGATAATGTATCAGTAAAAGTTATCAGCTACAATGTTGGGGAATTACCACCACAAGTATGATTTTTTAAAATCTCCAACTCTTTGAAAATGTAGACATCGCCCAGAATCTTAAAATCAAATATAACTGCATTTATGAAAATGATGTTTTCTTTTTTCACATGGGAGAGACATGGCCTTTAGTTCATTTAACGTGGTGATAAATCCATTACATGATGCTAAAATTAAGGCGGGCAAATTTCATTTGAAGCATCAAAAGCCATTCTACCAACCCTTTCTATTTCTGTAGGCTGTAGTATTTTTGGACAAATGCCGTTTAAGCATCATCAACTGAGGTTTTATATTTAGTTCAAGTAGCTTACCCCTATAACTAATTTCTGCTTGCAGAGTGAATCCACAGAAATATCAGTGAGAAGCACACACAAAAAGATGTCACCAGAAAATGATCATGAGTAGGTTGGCAGAATTTGAAGGTGGGAAGGAGAAGGAGAACCACAATAGTCTTCCTTAGAAATTTTAAAGTAGAGCAGCCATTATTGTGGGGCAGACCATATTATAGCTCCTGCAGTAGAGATATATAAAGTCACCTTAACATGTCATTCAGATTCCAGATTTTGAAGACATGACTATATAACCTGATTGATTATTAAAGTAACTAAAGAAAACAAAGCCAAAAACTGTCAGTCATAAAGTGGATAGAGGAGCAATGGAAGCAGAGGAAAAAATATTCAAAGTGGACATTACTGGACCTCAGTAACCCCCATTCTATATAGTGTCTCAGATGTTGGTCTTAGAATATTTTATATACCAGTTCCAGTGGCAAGGCCATACCTAATGTGAAGATGGATGGTGAGAGCTATACACAACGACTTTAAGTATTTTGATACCTTTGGCGAGATGGTTGTATCAGGCTATGCTTGCCTGAAGCTATTAAATGTTCTATTATTTTAGCTCTACTTCCTGTGATTGCAATGCCACAGTCTGATTAGGATTTGAATTTTCTTCTATGGCAAGAAAATAGTTTGGTCATGAGAACACAATGATCCAGTTCCCTGAACTGCATTTATTATTATGGGTTAATGTTTGATTTATGATTGTCTTCCTGTAAAGGTCTATCCACAGAAGAGAATGTACTAGTCCCAAAGACTCTTTACATAACACAAAATTAACAGTCTGATGCACCACAGAACTTAGCTCTTAGTTCAGAGCCTTACTATCTCTCACACGGGCTACAGTAATAGCCTTATAGTTTCATGTCTATAGTCTCACACCTTCCAATCCATCATTCAAAATGTTTTCAGAATGACCTTCTTCAAATGTAAATCTTGTCATTTTATCCACTTGCTTAAATTCCTTTAATGTCTCCCCACTGCCTAAGGAATAAAGTGTAAATTTCTTAGCTGGGCTCAAGGCTCTTCCTGATCCATCTATCGCTTACCTTTCATTTACATCTCCTGAAATAACTCCCACACCATCATCATTATCTTGCTTGGAGGTTCTCAAAGGTGTTGTGCTTTTTCGCAACTCCTTGCGTTTGAGCATGCAGTTCCTGCTGCTTGAAATGACCTTCCTCTCCTTTCTGCTTGCCTCCAACAAGTCAGCATTCTGGTCTTGGAATAACAGTCAAGACCCCTATGCAAACTCTACTACCAGGTCCTTCTTTGTGTCTTTGTTGTGTGTGCTTAAATGTAATTATTACTTCATAAATCTGTACTTTATGTAATTGCACCTATTACTTTATACATCTGCCTTTATCTATTTTATTATGACCTCACTGTGTTTAGTGACCCCGCCTTACTCCTCTGTGTAGTCCCAGTACTTACTATAATATTTTGCCTAGAGTAGGCACTCAGTAATTTTTGACTTAAATAACTGGGGAGGTTATCAATTAGATCTTGAAACAAAACAAAAGAACAACAACAACAATAACAAAAATATTAAGTGCTTACTATAAGCCAAAGGCTTGAATTCATTTTAATTAACTGATGAATTAATCTCTAGGTTGTCTGGGAGGAGAATAGACAGGAAAAAATAAATACAGTGAATAAAAATTCTAATAATATAATCAACTTTGGAAATCTGATAAACTGAATAAACACTGACAAGAAGAGCAATAAATTTAATTAAATGAGAATGTTTAAGCTATATAAATTATAGATCCATGATTCTATATTTAGCAGTTATATTTATCTTCACAACAGAATCTCTTTCCACACAAAACATATTTAAAACATTCTATTAAAAACAGAGCAAGAGAGAAGGAAAAAAGAAGATATTTAAAGAAAACAATTAAAAGGTAATTTTTATTGTCAATATACTTTATCCTGGCAATTATTTTTAATGAGATCATGATTTTATTTTATTTTTAAAATGATATTTACTTTTCTTTTGGTTTCTGGGCATTTGTGTTTATGGTATGTTTCAGTTCTGTTTTTTTAAATATTTCTTAAGGGCCCCTCTGCCTATCTCCCTGGCATTATGAAATGCTCCTGAGAGCTGTTTGGATGATAACAAGTGCTGCAAACTGCTGGTGAATGGGTCTTAGAATTGCACAAACAGCAAAGGAAAGCATTTTAGAATAACAAAGATAGAGACTGGGGAGTCCTTATGGATATGTTATTAAGCACCTGCAGCCCAGTTCCTAAACTGGAGCTGTTTTGAAAAGGAGGGATGCTAACTTTTGGCCAGAATTGATGTCTGTAGAGAAACTGTGTGTTTGCTTTTTACAACCAAATTAACTTAAATTGCTGCAAATGAAATATGCCACTTTCCCCCAATACCCATTTGAGTGTTGAAACCTCATCATATAACTGATCCTATTCCAGCCATACACCTTTATACGTAAGAAAGGGTTTGACCTTGGAGAAGCATTAACAATCACTTTTCATGCAGATAATTATTTGTTTGCTTAAGAGACGAGAATGATCCATCTGAAAGACAAAGCCTAGCATAGAGATAGATGCGTTGCTATGTACCATTCAGAGGTATGGATGTAGCAATGAAATGCAGGTAAGATAAGAGAGGAATGGGTAAAATATTCATATGTCAGAATGGAGATACCATTAAGGGGAAACAATACAGGGGAACTTGCCCAATTGTTTTAAGCTTATAAAAGGAAGTCTGAGTAAGACATTAGGAGAAAATTTGTAAGGAGGATCCATATAATCTTTTCCAGTTGAAAGATGATGCCCTAAGCAAGTCAAGCAAGGATTCAAGTAAGATCAGCACCAAAAGAGTTGTTTTTGAATAGACAGTATCAAAATTTGTTGGAATGCAGTTCAGAGAAAGGATTTAGTAACAGCGCTCCACTATGTAAAGTAAAATGTGACCTTTGTTACTATGTTGTATTAATCCTACTAGAATTTCACATAGCAGAATATTCAGTGAAATAAAATTTTCCTTTTTCTTCTGCAGAGTTTGACCTGTGGGGGTTGAGCAAATGGGGATAAGATGTTTAGAAACTCTGATCTCCCAATCCAAAGTTATGGAAACCTAGCTGAAGCAGCATGTCAGCTGGATCCAGACGCAATTGCTGTGAAGGCCAAAATGGCACTAAAAACAAGAGCTGTTTGAAAAGAAACAATGCTAACTTGCAGCCAGAACTGAGGTCTGTAGAGAAATTGGTTTTGTTTTGTTTAATCAAATTACATGATTGCAGAAAGAGACGGAAACTATGTACGGGCTTCTATCCCAAGCAAAGACTGAGGGGGAACAGGGCATCTAGGATTATGACACTGGAAACATAGGGAGCATTCCTAACTCAGCCTCTCTAGGGGCAGACTGTTCCTGGAATAGAGGCTAAGTGAGCTGATTTAAAGAGAAGAAAACACTGGAAACCCAGATTTAATTGGTGTGCACTGCCCAGGCTGAGTATAAAACTGCCTGTCTCCCTCAATAATGGCTCTAAGTGGAGTTGTAATATGCACTGGTGACAACAGCAGTGAATGGAGTTCAATGGTTGATTTGATGGGTTGAATTTTGTCTCACAAGAAGTTATGTTGGAGTCTTAACCCCTGGTACCTGTGAATGTGACCTTATTTGGAAATAGGTCCTGACAAATGTAATCAAATTAAGATGAGGTAATTAGGGTGAGCCCTAATCTGATATACCAGTATCCTTATAAAGGGGAAATTTGAGACACAGAGACACCCAGGGATGAGACCATGTGAAGACACAGAAACAAAGGGAAGGTGGCCATCTGAATATGGAGGTTGAGATAGGAGTTATGCTGCCATTAACCAAGGAACATCTGGGGCTAGGATGGGAAAGGAAGATCCTTTCTTAGAAGCTTTGCAGGAATGTGGCCCTGCCGACACCTGATTTCAGACTGTAGCCTCCAGGAGTGTGTGAGATTATAAATTTCTGTTCTCTTAAGCCACCCAGTTCATAGTACTTTGTAATGGCAGCCCCAGGAAACAGAATACAGATGCCAACATCATCATAGGACTAACAGCAACTCACTACAGTGGCAACAGTAGAGATTTAGCAAAGAAGGCTCTTTGAACTTTGAACTTCCCAGGAATCATTTGCATCAGCTCTCCTCAGAGGATTAGATACCAATTAAGGCATCTGCCTTTTTCAAAGCAGACTCATATTAATTCCAGTGACAGCAGGCAAGGCCTGGTAATTATCACAGGAAGGATGACCCCGAGGAGGCGAGAAAATGTTCTTTCTAATAAAGAAATGAGATGCAGAATAGAAGCAGCTTGAACAGGACATTTAGATATCCTCTGGACATGCAGGTTGATGAAGTCTTAACCAAATCTTACAAAAGGGCCAGACTTCTCTCTTAGATAGGGAGGGAACCTTGTTTTTCAAGGTGGATAGACTCTTCTAGATGCGGAAGTTGTCATCAGCCCAGCTATGGCTTACCATAGACTTGATGACTCTTAGGATAGAACTTCTTAATTAAGAGGCGCAGAGAAACCCCGGAGGGACTGTAGGAGTTGGTCTTAAAATAGAAAATATAGTTTTCAATTTCAAGAAGGACAATAAATTATTGGCTTCAGGGGGAAAAATGCATGTAAAATAGGGCTGGTAGACCCTCAAGTAGACCTAGTTTATTTTGCCATGTTATAAGAAAACCAAAGGTTGTGGGACTGCACAATTTTAGGCACCTTGAGCGTATCTCATGCTTTCTCACATTCAGAGTACAATGCATCATTTGTAAATCACGTCAGAGCTCTTCTGGCTGATGCTGGTGATGCTCCCTTTATTGGCATTGGCTCATATTAAGTCATTCTGAGAAGTGAACTTTCTTCTAGTGCTTCACTAAGGCTCCTTAGTAGGAAACATCTATTTTAAAATCTCATTTCAGTTTATTTTCCATAGGGAACACCCACTGTTTTGGACCATTACGATACAGGATTTGCTGTTCTTTTAATGGATCTGAGCTAGTTTTCACGTCACTGGTCAGTTGTTCAGGCTGGTTTTAAAATTCGTTTGGAAGAATTACTGCAATTTTGTTGTTGTTGTTGTTTTGTTTTAAATCAGTTGATGTCTTCTTTAAAAAATGCGTACAGTCTCCAGGAAGGAAAAATTATGCTGTGTATAATATTATCCCCAAATCAATATTACTTATCATGTTTCAGGAAATACAAAGTTATACTATATACATATGGGAGCATTACAGATTTCTATATTAGTCCTGGGATTGAGTGTCTAAGAAATGGTAAAAGTAAGAGGGAAAAAATGTTATATTATGCTAAATTAAGCCCAATTTTCTCACAACTGGCAAGTTTTTATTTCTGGCTCCCCAAGAACAGAGAGTTACTTTCAACTTTTACAAAAATTTCAGTGCTTTGATCATCAGGTATAATCAGAAATATGATTTCAATTGTATATCTCACATATACTCCCCCCAGTGTAGACCTCTATGCACAGCTGAACAAGTTTTATACTGCACAACTTCCATCACACTAGTCTCACCACAGTCAATGAAAACAGTATCACTTTCTGTTGGAGAGCACAAAACCAACAATCAGGACACAGTGGCCCTCTGAAATATACAACAGCACAAAAAGGAAAATAAAACTCAGATGAATATTATCTTTCTAAAAAATTGATAATTTTATGACATACTATGACATACTTTTTAAGTTAATAAGCTCTATCATATTCTAAGGTTAAAGTTTAGTTTTATAGAAAAAGCCATTACTAATCAGAACAAGTAGACTTGACAGTTCAACTTCTAATTTTTTACTCCTCAATAAGCAGTCTTTTTCATATAAAACTGTTAAATGCCTACAGCTACAAAAATTATACAGAAAAATATTGAAATTCTCCCCCCTGCCCCACTCAATCCTTTTCAAACAGTATGATTAGAAAATGCCAATATTTGGGAAAAATAAAAATAAATTATGCAACAAGAGGGTCTGCTTTTACTTCTTTTTTCAATTTGAAACAAATGACTACAACATAGAGTTTTTGTGTTTTTTTTAAAGATTTTATTTATTTATTTGACAGACAGAGATCACAAGTAGGCAGAGAGGCAAGCAGAGAGAGAGAGGAGGAAGCAGGCTCCCTGCTGAACAGAGAGCCCGAAGTGAGGCTTGATCCCAGGACCCTGGGATCATGACCTGAGCCGAAGGCAGAGGCTTTAACCCACTGAGCCACACTGGTGCCCCCAACATAGAGTTTTTATTACACATATACCCACCCAGACACATGCACATTCACACAGAAGGTAGGAATCCATCCTCTGAGGAGGAATAATAATAACAAAAAGCTAAAATATTATTTGTGACCTTGGTTGAAAATGGAAAAACAACAATAATTTCAGGATAAGATTAAAATAATCCCTAAATTTTAGATGGTATCCGAAGATAAAATTAAAGTGATTTAAACTTTGTCTTTTTGCTCTGTTATCCTTTCTTTCTCTAAGTGCTAACCAGATTGATAATCTCCTAGGAGTTTGGTGGTGCAGTGCTGATCCTACTTTGCTAAACATTTCATTAAATAAAACCTCCAGTACAGAAAAACCAAACAATACCTAAATCCAAAATAAATGGATAAATAAAAACACACAGATACATGGCTATAAGAAGATGTTTTCTCATCGTCTTATTTCAGGAGGCAAATGCTTGGAGATTGTTTTGTAGTGACAAGTGTGTCATCATGGAAAGAACACGGACTTTGGAGAGAGTCAGGAGCCGGTTTCCATCCAGTTCTCGTCTCTATCACCCACGAGACCCCGCCAGCAAATAATTTAGTTTATCTAGACATTAGTTTCATTATCTGACAAATGAGATAAAACACTTCCTTCACTTGTGAGGCTTAAAGAACATAACATGAAAAAGTTGTCTGGCATTTTTATGACTATTAATATAAAAGTTTGATCAATGCTAAATAAAGGATATGAACCAATGACTTAAAATATGTGCTGTAACAGGGGAAAGGCTTATCCCTAAGAAATAACTGATTCACTCACATCCCTGAACTCTACTGAACCCATATTTTTCCCCTTCCCTAAATACATTTTTCTGACTGAGCTACACAAATTATATGTCTTTTCCTCCTCCAAGCATATAGCTCGGGATTCATTTCCTTCATGAAATCTGTCAATATTAAAAAAAATAAAGAATCAAATTCTTATGGCAGGACTCCTAGAATGTATATGAACAAGTACCTTTCAAAATTCACTGCAAATCCATTTTGGAAAGAGGAAGGTGAAATAAAAAGCAGAAGTAAAAAAAACAAAAAACAAATTAATAAATCAGTTTGTGAATACTTGGAAGACGGTAATTTATCTTCTGAAAAGCATCACTGCTTCATTAATTCATCTCAGGTCGGTATAATGCCCTGTCCTTTTTCGTCATATAACTGCATTGGTGGATCATGGGAATTATATATCCTCATATTTTCACTTCACTGAGATATTCAGTAAAACTTCCTATGAAAGCACTATGACAAGGTTGATAAAGGTTGGTTAGTGGCAAACAGTGTGGAATATTGACAATGAAGGACTCCCCTAAGAGGCTTATTTCATGGGTTTAAATTTCAATGTAAGGAATCAGTTATCAATATACGTAATAATGTTTCTGAGAATAATGAAAATATGCTGATCAAAATTGCAACTAATATAATACTAGGGCAATAGCTAGTACTGAATAAAAGAATTATGATTTTGATGAGCACAGGTGATGTATGGAAGTACATGATGACATTGTATGATGATATTGTACACCTGGAATTAAAATAAAAATGTAAAAAAAGAGAGAATTATGTCTTTTTTTAATCCCTAAACCTAGAAAAGCCAAAAATAAGACTGAACATAGAGAACTAAATGTAAAATTTACACGTAAGAAGTCTACAAATGTGAGATTGATAACCTGGAGGCACAGATGCAAAACTACATAGAGATACAAATGACTCCCCTCCCCCCCAAATAACAGTGACCCCAACTCTATCATAGTTTACTTAAAAGCACTGAAAGTAATTTTGCTGAGCATCCTTCATGTTGGAAAAACCCAGAAGCCAGAAGTTTGTGGGAGTGAAGACAGAAGTCTATCCCAAGAAGAAAAACCTCCTTTTATTTGTCCTTGCCACAGCTGAGTCAGGCTAGAATATTGCAAAAGATTAAACACTAAGTGGAACCAAACAGAACTGGAGAGAATATAAAGAATACATAAATGGGAGCTTTAGGATCAATTACCACAAGTTGATATGGGGTCAAAGAAAAACTCTATCCTCAATACAGAAAGCCACTCGTTATACAAAGCTCTTTAGCCATATTATATATTAAAATGAAACATTAAAAGCAGTCTAAAAGCCCAACTCCACAAACTGAGTAAAAACTGTTTTATCCAATCTAATATTTTGTAATGAATAAAAAGGATGTATTTGAAGACTATGTAAGAATGTTAAAAATGGTCAGGTAGCATTATCACTGTAAAATTGGCTACAAATTCTATTTGACAGTGATTACAATTCTGCTAGAATATGCTCTTTTAGAAGAAACTTTCTAAAAATATTTTGGAAGGAAATATTCTCCGACCTTCAAAAGACTGTGTTTGGGTGGTTGGCAAGGAGTGATTTTTTTTTGTTTTGTTCTGCTTTTATGTATTTTCTAAATTTCCCTTTATCATGAGTTAATAACAATGGTAATAAACTTGTATTAATTACTATTGTTGCAAACTGTATTCCTTGCTCTATTTGCATTATCCCTTAAATTCATCCAAAGAGATCACGAAATAGTTGCTCCTGTTATCTGCTTTTATAAATGAGAAAATTGAGTTGCATGAAACCATCTGGATTAATGATTGTGCACATTCAAAGTTATTAGTACTACCTAGTAATGACCCTTTGATTCAAAATCTGTCAGTTTACCTCTAAAGTACAAATTCTTCATCACCCTCTAATACAAAAGAGCACACAGCATTGTTCAGTTTATAAGTCAAAATGTCTATGATTCCATAGTTGGTTTATAACCAGTAGCTTAAAGTAGCTCTGTCTTACATTTCATATGTTTAGATACCTAGACAATACCTATTCCCAAAGTACTAAGACAATTTTAGCAGTGTGACCTTGGGGAAAATTACATAACATCATTAAACCTTAATTCCTTATCTGAAAATAAGCATAGCATGTGCACTGCTTATGATCATTAGATATAATATACACAACAAACCTAGATCAATTACTATAAGCACCTGATGCTGTTTGGGAGATATTGCTTTTCTCCCATAATTCTCTAAATATTATTTTCTTTTCTTTTAAATTTTTATTTATTTATTTTTCCAACGTGAGAGTATTCATTGTTTTTGCACAACACCCAGTGCTCCATGCAATATGTGCCCTCCCTATTACCCACTACCTGGTTCTAAATATTATTTTCTAATAAAAATTTCCTAATTTGCTTTGTCCTCTGTTATAGGACACAGACGATATTTCAATAAGAAATAGGTTTTCCTTGGGACAAGCACTACTTACCAATCCTAATGTGGCATCAGATCTGACCATGATCCCATCACCTACATGCTGTCTGTGAAAGAAGGAACTCTAGTCCCACGTACCTCACCCAGGTACTCTCCTTTGGATATCGCTCACTCTCTTATTCTTGAGTTTTGTTTTTATAACTTAGCTATGTGGCTCCATGGGGACAAGTTCACAGGGGCTGGTGACAGTTCAACTCTTTATCATGAACAGGGAGAATGCGCTGTTTCCAGGTAGAAGCACTCTGGCCTTTTCTAAAGGTGGTGGCATTGGGCTATAGACCTCCAAATAGAAAAAAAACAGCTGGCTTTCGAAGGCCATGACTTCTGAGAATAGAATAAATAGCTGAAATCACTTCTGCCTTGATCCAATAATTCATTATCTCTCTGAAACAGTAGCTTTTAGAGCTGCAAAGTTCTGTTGTATTCTTTTAGAAAGAAGGAATAATTCCACCACAGACATGAATGCTCAGACCCTTATACTAAAATCGTTGTTTCATTTTATTGTCTAAATTAGAAATCAATCTGGCAGTGGGTTGGGAATATTTTTAGAGAACAAATCTAGAAAACTAACTTTAGTTTATATGGAAAACAACAACAACAACAACAACAACAACAACCACACTTGGTCATTTATCATAAGTTTTCCAAATGTTCCCCCAAATGTACTTCCCCCATCTCATTATACAGTTGGGAAGTTACTGAAATGAATATGAAAACCTTAAAAATTCATGCTTGATATGAGAAACTAAGCCTTTTAAAGTTTAACCAGAGGTTTTAATGTGTAAGTGTGTACCAATTTATAAAGGGAATCCTATTGTAGATTTTTATTCACTTCACTGAAATGAACAGATTAAGAAATTAACTCCAGAGATGAAAACAACACAAATCCAATGTTATCAGATTTGCCTGAGGACCATACTGACACAAAGATACAACTCTACTCATGAGTATAAACTGGGTAAACAGATTCATATTGGTAACCATAAACATAGCTAAGTATAAGGAACATTATCAAAACTAAACTTGAATGACAGCATTCAACAAAATGAGTGGGTGCAAACCAATAAGGATATTGATTTGTGCAGCATGTATAGGTATTCCATTGATGTTTAAACAGGACAATGAAACTTAAACCAGTGAGAAGAGTAGGGAGAAGAGGATACTGTGGAAAATAGAACCAAGTCAGATCCCCAGATGATGGAATATATGAATGAAAATTTGGTTAATATACCAAAAGGTTGACTTTGAGGTTTTAAGTTATAAACCTTGTATGAGGCATGGTGTTACATGTGGTAAATTGAGAATTGGAGGGGACATTAATGATAATACCTAGACACCTGAGAAATCTATCTATATTAGAATGTCAGTTGGGTGCTACTTTTCATCACTATAAAAAAGTATGAAATGAAACTACTGTGTAACATCCATGATCTTGAACTAGTAGCTCAAAGGAGGCTAAGTGTTGGTAAATTAAAAGACTGGGAAGATAGGGATGACTGAGTGGCTAGTCAGATTTCAGCTCAGGTCAGGATCTCAGAGTCCTGAGGTCTAGTCCTCACAGGGCTCTGTGCTCAGCATGGAGTCTGCTTGTCCCGCCCCTTCTGCTCTTCCCCCTCCTTATGTTCTCTCAAATAAATAAATAAATAACCAGCAAGTCAACATCTATTGAGGACTTGGGATATAATGGTGTGTTTTGTTTTGTTTTGTCTTTTATTTATTTATTTATTTATTTTTTAAAATATTTTATTTATTTGACAGAGAGAAATCACAACTAGGCAGAGAGGCAGGCAGAGAGAGAGAGAGGAGGAAGCAGGCTCCCCCAGAGCAGAGAGTCCGATGTGGGGCTCGATCCCAGGACCCTGGGATCATGACCTGAGCCGAAGGCAGAGGCTTTAACCCATTGAGCCACCCAGGTGCCCCTGTTTTGTCTTTTAAATTGATTCTTCAATGAGCTAATACATGACTGATACACATCTCAGCAGGGATATACACTGTGGTTTAGGTATTTCTAGAGCGAACAATTCTTTGTGGAACTTCCATATTTATAACTTGGGGATATCTTCACTGGGTTATTCTTTTCTGTAACTCCAGGATCCATGCTCAGGCCACCTGGAAGATACCCTAGCTCCACGTGTGATAATGATTAGTTTTCTAGTTCTAGAAAAATGCTTTTGATTAAAAGTAAGTTTCCAGGTCATATCAGGCATCCCTATATTTTCAAGTGATTTCCTATCTTCAAAAACTGAAACTGGATATTAATTCCCAACGCAGTCCTTACATAGTTTTTTCTCACTGAAACCAAAAGGGCAAAAGAAAGCTTCTCATTTCTGCATGGACCTGGAGTCCACCACTATTCCTTTCTTCAAGGCCTTCAAGCCAAAGTATTTTATTATTGCATTCACACTTCTAAAGAAAAAGAAAGAAAGAAAACCTGCCATGCTCTCTCAAAGCACCATAAATTTTCAATTTTACTATTTGATTACTACTATTTGGCTAAAGCAATGTATCTGTGAGATATATATCTGATATAATCATACTTATTTTTAAATACTGAATTTTAAAAATATATTATATGATGGTACGTACCCAAAAGGAGAATAATTTTATGAATTCTGGGTTTCTTTTTTCATCTATTTTCTTTACAGAAAATGTAGGAAAACCAGCATTATGAAAGTTTATTGCACTCCATTAATTATGTTTTTTAAAGAGATTTATAGAGGTATAAAATAGTGATAATTAGGTATCATTTTCAAAAACTTTAGACCAAGTTTCATTATAAAAAATTTTATAGTTTATATTTGTCTCAATAACAACAATTTTAGTATAATCACTAATGTTAAGAAAATTCACAAATTATTAAATACTTAAACTTTTAAGTGGCTTTATTGCAATGGATTTTTCCTGTACTCTTCTTCTCTACCTAGGAGAAATGCTTTATTTTTGGCATTTGTTTTTAGTGGACTAGAGGGTATATTGGAGAAAAAAGAGTTAACAAATCTGAGTTCCTTTCCCTAGAAATTACATTAACAGAGGGAATTGGTGAAGATACCCTATAGTTATTGAATTTGTAACATTTTAAAAATGTCAGATTTTAAAAATAGCTAACTATAGAGAATACAACAGAACAACTATGTGTAAAATATTAAAAATAACATTAAATGAATGCTTACGGAATCATTTTATTCCAAGATTACCTCTTAGGTCTTTTTGAATCAATGGAGTCTTAGAATGCATTGAATACCAAGATAAATGTGTTGCGAACAAAAAGGTTAGTTTACCCAATGTAGAAAGTGATACTGAATATTTCCAAGAACTGGAAATTATGAATGATGTGCTAATTGGAAGACTTTTTATAAACTAATAGAACAAACTACAAATGGCAGAACTGAAAACTATGAAATGAAAGTTTCCCTGTCATAGGCCCCACACCACTCCGAGGTATTTTCATTTTCAATTACTCTTGAGCACATTATCCAGAAGAGGGAAATATATTACTAATCTATTTATTCAAACTTCATCTCAAAAACAAACAATTTAAGAGGTGGAAAAGGATTTGAATATTTGCTAGCAAGCATCTAAGCACAGTACTTACATAGCCTTGAAAATTAGGAATGTAATAGCTTCATATTTTAGTATTGAGCATTACTGACATTTTTACTTAAAGAGCAGTTTCTTGTGTGTGATTTAAATTACTTCAAATCAACTTTTATATTTAGGACACTGTCATCATTCTTCTAACATTTTCAAATTCTACAATAAACAGCAATCTTTGTAACTGATTAAAATGCTCTTTATAATTTTAGAAAAAAATAAATTACAGATGATTTTTCCCCAATATACATTAAGCTCAGTAAAAATCAAATGAGCTGGTATTTTATATATAATAGAAAAGTATAATTTGTTTTTATATTAGGACTAGTCTTGACCTAAGTATTTACAAATCAATACTAATTTTATATTTAATGGCATCCATAAATGTCTTTATGTAGGAAGTTTAATTTTTGTGCTGTAGTTACAAATGCATTTTTAAGTACAGAGGGAATTTTAAAAGGGCAGATGAGAATTTAAAGGTGTTATTTACATAAATGTAAAAGCCCCTAAAGTGGAAAAATCGTTTTGTAAGAGACTCCAATCATTTGCTTGACTCTGGAGGCCTCGTAGATGAAGGAAGCAGCTTTCTCTCTAAGAATGAGACATCTAAAGGCTGTCCTGAGAGAGGTTGAGCACTTGATGATGTACTACTCAGATCCCCAGTGGGCTTCATTTCTTCTTCCCCCTCCCGCAGCCCCAGTGTCTAGTCTGGCTTCTTCCCAGACCCAGGTTTCTCAGAGGGAGCCATGGATTAGAACTATCTGGGTAGCGTTTTGAAACTCACTGCCCAGACCACACTCCAAACCAAATATATCAGAATGTTGGGCTGTGTGTACAGGGGTGGCGGTGATGCTAGGGGGGCCAAGAAGGTCAGGCATAAGTATTTTTTTAAATATTCCAGATGAATCCACCATACAGCCCAGGTTCAGAACCACTGCCCTGGACAACCTAGTTCTCTTTGTTTGGGGCTTTCTATTCCTCCTGTGAAGGCTACACTCTCTCAGACTGAAGAACCTATCTCATTTTCTCACTTGTAATTACATGTACCTATCAGTTTTCATCTGAACACTCATCTTGTCCATATTCTGAGGGCACGTGTGGATCAGGCCTGGTTTATTAAACCCATACAACCACTAACTCCTTCTCACTTTTAGCAGACTTCTTTGGACTATCACCATTGCCTAGTAACGTGCCTCTCTTTTTGACTCGGCCCTACCCCAAAGTTCCTCCACAGCAGTCAGGGTAACATTTTTAATATGAAAATAGCATCCAGTCACTTACTGGAAACTCTCCAAATAACTTCTCATTAAGATTTCAGTTCTACAGACTCCACACAAATGATACTTTCCCTGCCCCACTGACTAAATAAAGTTGTCCCTCAGCTGTTATCACTCCTTACCAAAGCAGTCTTCAATTTTCGTCATAGCACTTCCCTCTAAATAAACAATTCTTACTCATTTGCTTCCTCCACCCCTGTATCAACATAGAATTTCAGCACCATGAAATGAGGTAACACGTCCATCTCCTTTATCCTGTAATCCTGACCCTCAGGACGGTGTACATAGTACTTTGAAAATGTCCAAAAGGAAGAATAAATCACTTGGAACTCAGACTTTTCCATGTGAGGCCACAGCCATCTACTCTCAGCCTCTCTAGCCTGCTCTGAACTATTGCAGAGTTACCTGTCGGTCACTACAGAAAATATATACAGATTTTTTTTTTCATTTTTTATTCTCATCCATGAGTACAGAAGAAGAAACTGAACTCATAAGCCACATCTCCAGAGTCCTCCTAAGAATTTCATTTCCTGGAGACTGTCACCAGTCTCTTTGATGTTTGACCTCTAAGATTTCTATGGCAGTGAATAAAATCCCCAGACAGATTATTTTCCATTAGTGTGGATAACTGAGAGTTAACAAGGCCCTATTATCTTTTCAGGTGAGCAAGTTATTTTCTTTAAGCACCTGAAAAAATGTTACGGATTTGAAAATGCACAGATTCTTTTAATCAGCAGGGTAGAATTCAAGAAATATTTCAAGGAATGCATTGATATCTGGACAATTAGGAGACATTTATTTTTCTCTCAAAACATCCACTTACCACCAACTAATTTAGAAGACTGTTTAGAACTTCCAGACCATCAGTGGCAACCAACACATTGATTGTGTAAGTGAATTGGCTTCAGGATATAACCTCTTCCACACATAGCCCTGTTGCCAAAGTTTACCAGAATTTCTCCAACAATATGGAGCTAAACCAGAAGTTCCTCTTTATCGGCGTTAAATAGGATCTCTTTTAACCCAATAGCTGCAACTGAATTAGACAAAAATGTCACTAACTCTAGCATGCAATAGCTTTTTGTATGAAACATATTGAGATATCCATCTTCCTTTAATTTCATCCGTTGAAGAAGTGATAGGAAATGACCAGATTTATCCAACCTCACAAAAAAGAACTTGAAACAGATCTAACATCAAACCATTCATGGTCTGAGCTTTCTTTTGTCTCCTAGCTCTTTAAGAGTGGAACTTAAGCTAATACAATATAAATACATTTTGACAGATGGTATGTTATATATTTAGTAATTTAGGAATTTGGAAGCTAGAAATTTGACTTTAGTTTTTAATGCTAATAAGTAAGATTTCCTCCAAAATATCTAATTTCCAAGATGAAATGTAAAATTTCTAAAGCAATTTTTTAGGGACTTAAATATACTGAACTCTGCTGTGCTTTTATAATAGAAAAAAAAATGAAGAAGGTAGGTTAATTGTCCCACTCTTCAAAGTAGTGCAATGTACAATGATGGTACTTCCATCATTCTTCATACTGGGTATTTTCTCATTTATGAAAGAGGTCTTTCAGATGAAAGTCCTTCTATTGGAGAAGATTCACAAAATTTACTTCATATGGTTTTATGGTTTATTTAGTAAATATGAATTTACTTCATATGTATGGTTACATGATAAAACACCATAAATTGCTTTAAAAAGGCTAATGATACACAGAGACTAAAGTCTGTATAAAAGATGTGGCAGTTAGTTTCCTTAATGTATAACAGGTTCTCACAAACCAATGATAAAATAAGTACTCCAGTTTAAATAGCCCAACTGAGAGTGATAAAAATCTTAAAAAATCAGGAAATACAAAGGAACTGCAAACCTTGAGGAAAATATTTAAACTAATAATAAAAAAAATTAATTCAACTATACCTTACTTCAAATATTATATTGGCAAAAATGTGAAAAACAAACCTACTTTAATACTACTACTCAGGCTTGGCAAGAATACAGAGAAAAGCTTGTTGATATTGAGGAAGTCCCTTAATCTAGAACTTAATCTAAAACTTCCTGGAGGACAATTCAGGAATATGTATTAAGAGTCTTAAAAATGTTTATATTTTAAGTCATATTTTCTTGTTGGGATTTTATTTTAAAGTAATATACAGGTATTTGCAAAATGATGTTAAATAAAAATGTTCACTGTAACACGTGCAGATTCTGAATTTACATATTTATTGCTTCTTTAATAATTTAACAATGTAGAGACTCACACAAGACTAAATTTAAAAAAGCAATGTAAATATAGCATGTACTGTATGATTAATTCTAAAACAAAATAGTTATATACATGTGAATATGCACAGAGAAAAGACAAACATACAAAGTAGAATTGTGATACTGAAAATTTATCATGATTCTTTCCGCACATTATTGGTCATAGAAAAAGATAGCTGTAAGTCCACAACATATATTTTCTCCAAAAATCCCTGTTAATTAATGATTGTCTCCCTTTTACCTTCTTGTGCATCCCTCTTACTGGATTCTTAAGGATTGTTAATGTCTCCACAAATGTCAAGTGTTGAATCAGTATGAATATTTGAAAACAAGTTTAGCTGAATTATCAAACTGTGGCTATTTAAATATATTCCCGTTTCCTAACAACCCAACCACTCAGCTCTACCCAATACAAGGGTCCTTGATTTTAATGAGTTTAGATTAAATGATTTGACCAGAACTATGCAATTAAAAAATATGTTGAATTCAACAGGAATTAAGTCCAATTTCCCAAAGGCATTCGTCCAAGACTTAAATTTCAATTTATTTAAATTAGGCATATTGGAATGAGATAAGCAAGGTTATAGGATTAAAAATATTTTAGTTCTTAGATGAATTATGATTAAATCTCTCTGAATTTGCACATACTCATATACATCTATTTATCTCTTCATACCTATAACACACAAACACACATGTACACACATATTCATTACTTGGTGTGGACAGAAAATGAAAGCTATTATTTCTGTTTTTTAACTCACTGGCCATTTGATATAACATTTTATTTGACCTAGAGCCTCACTATTCTGAGTATGGTTCCTTCTTCAGCAATATTAGCATCAGCCAGGGGATTGAGAAAGCATTAAAATCTCAGGACTCACCGCCCATCTACTAAATCAAAATCTGGATTTTACAAGACCCCCAGGAGAATCATATGCACATTAAACTTTGAGAAATACTAAACAAGAGAAAGTAATACAGTGAAATAAAATTTAAAATTAATGAATTCATGATCTGCTTTGGTACGTTTATTGGTCAAGGAATATTCTTTCTTTTACTAATTCTTCAGCTTTTTTTTTCCCCCCTCACCAGTTCCTCACAACTTTCTAGGGGTGTGTGTGTGTGTGTGTGTGTGTGTGTGTGTGTATGTGTGTGTGTTATGCTTTATTGTTTGTTTGTATTTCAGTGTTTTCCAAGTCTTTGAAATATACACCAGAAAGATCACATGTGAATGTAAAAAGTATGAGGAAAAAATTTAAAAGCAACAAAAATTTGACATGGTTTTAACCTTCTTTAGAGCAAGAAAATGGACAAAACAGGTTATAGCTGTATTTACAAATTATGTAAATTAAATAGCTGCAGTTTATGCAAATCATATATAAGCCCCTTAAGTGTGTCATTAACCTACATATGTCCCTTGGGAATATTCATACATAGACAAGAGCACAATTTCTCTTTTTTCTCTTTTTTTTAAACCAGGATTGTAAGGGTATTAAATTTGAAACAAGTCATTATGTTTTGTTTTCCTTTTAAGCAACAACAAAACCAAATACTGCTTTATATAATCCATCTTATTAAATCATGCTATTTTGTCTTCAAAAGTTCTTACAATTTCACAACCATATATAAATATCTAGAAGCCAAAAGAACGTTCAAAGCTGAACACTGAAATACATTTTTTATGTATCCAGATCTTAAGTTCATCACAAATCCATTGTAAACCTCAGTTTATGTACCTATATACACATATCTTTAAGTGTACAGATATATACACCTACCTTGAATATAAACTCCCAAATATGAATCATTATAAAAGGTTGTGATTAAAAATGGAACATCAACATATAATCACTAAAAGAAATCTTGAATTCAAGGATTCAGTAACAGTTGAACAAAGTAGATATTTGTTAATCTCTTCATTTGTTGATTGTTTCTGATAAACCAAACACTCTACTGGGCACAGGATACACAGAAATGGGAAAAAGAAAGGCTCTACCTCTGAGAAATGTATAACTCAGTGGGGACATAAATGTATGTTTCATTTGATGTTTACCATTTGTTTTTTATTTACTTTCCCTTTTATTTGTGTGATGATAAAAATGTCTCTTGTGAAGCGTTTAGAGGAAAGTAGATAAATACCTACTAGACAATGGATTTTAAGTAAGAACTGAGAAAATCATTCTGCCCTTCAACTTTTGATCTACAAAATAAAAGGGGATTTCATGAATCAAATGTTCAAAGAGCAGAATTTAAATCAAACCTGTCTGTTGTGGTAAGCCAAATCATGATAGTTAAATGTTTTGATAAAAATTCAAGGAAGGGCTCTGAATAAGAAATACAAACATCAGACAAGGAAAAGGGGCCTCACTCTGATTAAAAAAAAAATTCCTCTGAACAGAGTTTGCAACCTTTAATAGAATAATAAGAACCCAGAGACTCTTGGAGCATGGCAATCCATGATGAAAGAGATTGGGATAAAAGACAAGATGAAAGGATAGAAAACAATGAATGAAATTAGAAAAAGTACAAGGAAGGGGCACCTGGGTGGCTCAGTGGGTTAAAGCCTCTGCCTTCGGCTCAGGTCGTGATTCCAGGGTCTTGGGATTGAGCCCCATATCGGGCTCTCTGCTCAGCAAGGAGCCTGCTTCCTCCTCCCTCTCTCTGCCTACTTGTGATCTGTCTGTCAAATAAATAAATAAAATCTTAAAAAAAAAAAAGAAAAAGTACAAGGAAGTTCTAAACTCAAAGAAATAAAATCTTGATGCAAGGGTAAAACTTCTATTATAGAATAACAAAATAAGGATATAAAAGATAACCTTGAGATGTTCTATTAGAATGCAGAGAGAAAAGGAAAAAATGAAAAACAAATTAAGGGAATAAATGATAGTTATGAGTGATAGGGATAGGAGATTCAACTTATGGATTATTATGATGAAATAATTGGACACATTGAACAATGGAAATTTTCAAAGATATAACAGAAGAAAACTTACCCCAAGGTTAACAACAACAGTCTGCAATTGAAAGAGCCAAATAAGCAAAATTATTGAGCAGTTAATGACCATCTTAGACACAGCATGGTAAGTATTAGAAGAGAAAAACAGAACAAAACAAAACCCATATGTATCTAGATGGGAAAAGCAAAAAATCATCAGGTAGGGGAAAAAAATGAAGGAATGTTTTCCTGAAACATTATTTAGACTATAAGTAAGACCTTTAGATTTCTGAGGGGGAGACACTATGTGATCAAAGGAGTTTAGAGAAAAACTAATGATGTATACTATATGCTTACTAACAACATAATAAAAATAAATAAAGTCTTTGTTTAGTGAAAAAAAAAAGGCAGAGATTTCAATCAAAAATCAATGGAAGATTACACTATGACATTAAAGAGAGAAGAAATAAACTATATGTGTACTTAAAAAAACAAGATAATGAAGAAAAAAACCTGTAAAATTAAGAGTTTAAGTACGGGTAATACTACTAGATAATAGTATGCCCTGCAAACAGTTAACCACTGAATTCTAAGTATATATTATAAACATAGCTATAAACAAATGCCAATGTTAAAAGTATTTTTGAAAATATCAAGTAAAAATATATTATGCATATTCATTTTATTCCCCATCCCAATTATGTTACTAAACACTAGAAGTAGATTATGACAGGAGAATAGAATATTCTAAATCATTGTTTCAAATAGAAGACTCTAAAATTACAACATATTTGATTCTGATAATTAGAGAAAAATACAGAAGTTTAAAAAAATTAAGTGTAAATACTAGTTCAGTTTTAATCAACAGCAGATAGAGTGCTCAAAAAAGATATTCTTCTTCATACTGAATTGACAGTGTAGATGAAAGAGGAAACTTTGATGAAGGGCCATGATACCATTCATGTTGCTAGAGATCAGTTTGGTAACATCTATCACTACTTATAAAAATTTGCTCTTGTGGTGATATACTTCTCAAGATTGTTGCAAAACATATCACAAATACAAAATACAATACATATCCTAGAATATTCAACATGGCATTGATAATTATTAGAAACCCTTGTCTATCTATAAAATAGGTTAAATAAGTGACATTTGATGGAATACTCAGGAGACATCAAAACAGGTGTGAAAGAATATTTAAGAGAAATAAACATTCATGAGTCACTGTTAAGTAAAAATAGGTCTTCATTAGAAGTCAACTTATTTTGTGAAAAGGATGTCAAGATAGTTGTACTCCTATGCTACTGATGTTAATATGTCAGTGGGAGATTGGGGGTGACCTTTATTTTATAGGTTTTTTTTTTTTTTTAAAGACCTATTTATGAGAGAGAGAAAGCACAAGCGAGTGGGGAGTGGGAGTGGGTACAGGCAGAGGGAGAGGGAAAGAGAATCTTAAGCAGACTCCACACTCAGTGCAGAGCCTGATGCAGGGCTTGGTCTCACAGTACTGAGATCATTACCTGAGCTGAAATCTAGAGTCAGATCCTTAACTGACTGACCCATCCAGATACCCTTATTTTCTAAGTATTTTCAAAATATTTCACAAAAGTTATCTATATTATTACTTTATGGTCAGAAAAAAAAAAAAAAACTGCTCAACAAAATATTATTTTAAAGAGCAGAGAGACTTTATAGTTTTAGTTAGAGCTATTATAATCCACTTGCCAAAGAGGGCATTGTGATAAAAAGTTTGGAAGTTCAATATAGAATGATAAAAATGTATATTTTACAAGAGTATACATTTAACAAAAGAAAGCAAACCATTCTAAAATTAGCTTTTGAATTCTTTTTTTTTTTAAGATTTTATTTATTTATTTGACAGACATAGATAGGCAGAGAGGCAGGCAGAGAGAGAGAGGGGGAAGCAGGCTCCCTGCTGAGCAGAGAGCCCGATGCGGGGCTCAATCCCAGGACCCTGGGATCATGACCTGAGCCAAAGGCAGAGGCTTTAACCCACTGAGCCACCCAGGCGTCCCAGCTTTTGAATTCTTATTCAGTATTCAGTTTTCAATTTCTGAAATATATTGTTCTGCTTCAATCAAGAACCATATTGACTGATTCTTTTTAGAAGAAAAGCTCTATATATTGTCTTTCTATGTATACATATATATATTTACACACACACACACACACAGTCCTAAGGATAATCAACACAGTGCACAAAAAAAGTTTAAAGGCTATTTTTGAAAGACAATGTTTAACATATTAGTAGTAAGTGTAACTTGTCACATGGAGCTTTCCTGGCCTTTACCTATCATTTACCAGAGAAGAAAAGAGTAATTATTCAACTTTCAGAAAATGATAAATATCTCAAATTTTCCTGTAAGAAAAGTATCTTTCAATCACCAAAAAAATTCAAGTTCACTGTACTTGTAGGCAAATTATTTTTTTGTTATTGTAAAGTGCCCCATTCTTTTACTATTTAATTTAAGGAGTATGGGTTTGACAGACGCAGTGATTCCTAACTAGGTCACATGAGCACATACATTTTACAGTGCTCATTTTGCTTAGGAACACAAAGTAGGTTGATCTCATTCTCAGAAGTCACACTTCATTAAGTGCAGTGATATCTGTATTTCAGTAAAAAGAGAATGCTTATTTATATCAGTTGATCCTATTTCTTTGTAGTAGAGCAAAAAGATATTTTTTAAAAATTTTAAAAGATTTTATTTATTTATTTTATAGAGAGACATGAGAGAGAGAACACAAACAGAGAGAAGGAGAGAGAGAAGCAGGCTCTCTGCTGAGAAGGGTGCCTGATACAGGGCTCATCCTAGGATCCTGGGATCATAACCCTAGGTTAAGGCAGATGCTTAATGACTGAGCCACTCAGGAGTCCCCCCAAAATATTTTTTTTCATTAAATCTAAGCTGTTTAGAAAGAAACGGTGTATTGCCCAATCTTCCTCAGTTTGTGTGTCCTATAATGCCTCCATTATTTTTCCATAGCACTCCCAGGTCAAAAATAATACACTGCTATTTTGTTTATTAAATAGAGGATCAAACAACCTAAATATTTATATCTAACTTAGAAGGTATTGGAAATACATAAATTGAAAGGATACTTTCATGTATTCTTGTATAACCACCATTATTGTTTAATAGGGTGTATGTCTCTGTTGATTACTGCACATTTTCTAAAACTTTAGAATCAGATTAGAAATAATCACCCTTATTCCTGATCCATATTGATTTTCATGTAGCCTGTGTTTTCATCACTGAAAATGTCAAAAAGCCAGCTTCACAAAATGACACCCCATCAAAAGAAATGTAGCCAGATATGATACTGAAACCATGAACTACTCAAGCTAGTGGCTTACAGGGTGTCTGATGGTTGTCTACTATTGCTGTTTTCCTTGAAACCTTCACATGTCCCAGAGCATCTCCATGAGTTCACTTGGTGCTCAGGACTCCTTGGCACACAGATTGGGAATTGTGGCCAGACTGTATTCTAAGGTTACAAAAATCAAATTCTCTGAGAAGTGTTACTTTCACAGCACTCTCTTTTTCCCTCATATTTAAAGCACTTTTCTCAAGGTGTTTTCTTTATAACTGTTGTTCTGTTTCTTTTTCTTTTATGTTTAATTAAAGACAATTCTGTTCACTGGGTGAAGCCAACACTAATTGTGGGAGAAAACAGTGGGGAAATAGCTTTTCTCACTGAGCTGTATTTTTACAAGACTTTCACATCTTACAAATTGGCTGCCATTGAGATCTGAGTATTTCATGAACTAAAGCCCGTGTCAGGGCAGGAAAAGAAGATAATGGATGATGCCAGGGGAGTAGTCAATAGAAAAGCAAGAAATCCTAAACTTTTTCTAAAAGTAGATGGGGAATATGTGCAAGAGGTTACCTTCATGTTCTAGAATTTTATATACGATACCCATAGTAATGCTATCAATTGTGTAGATATTTTATTATACTTGGTTAACCTGATATTAAAATAGATACAATGATACATCTATCTGCTAAAGTAGATAAAATAATCTATAGACCATACATATATATCTACATATAGCCCCCCCCCCCCACACACACACATAGCATACCTTAGAGAGACAAGACAACATATATCCAGGGGGAAAGAATGATAGTGGTTCTAAACATGAATTGATGAGAAGACTTTTAGGTGTATCTCTCTGTTAGTCTCAGATGTATCTCTTTGTAGGTCTGCATGCATATGCTGGGGGTTGAGAATATGATTTTTTTTTCTATTATGTACTCTTCCCTAGAGTTAATGGGACATTTATAGGAGAAAATAATTTGGAATTAGCAAAAACAGATTATATTAAAAAGAAGCACTCAGGTTAAATGCCCTAGAGAGGGTACAAATTTTGCAGGAAAATTAGAATGAAGGAAATAAAACAAAACCAAAACTGATCCTAGAAAACAAAAATCTCTACATCAGTTAAATAAATATAACCATAATGATTTGTTTCCTTATTTTATGAAACAGGTTGAAATGCAGCATGCGACTATATATATTGTTCATGTAAGAAATTAATTGTGTTTTCATAATTTTGAACAAATAATTTCACTTCTCAAAATCTCCCTAAAGAATTATATATGTAAAAGAAGTTTATGACAGCATGATATATAATAGCAAAAATAATTTTTAAAAATCTAAATGTTTAATATTAAAAATTATGTATAATGGCAAAAACACCAGAGGGACTACCTACATTTAGGTAATATTTCAATTATAAATTTCAATTGTAAAAATTTCAATTATAAAAAATGAATATACTTGAAAATCCTGAAGGAATATAGAATAATACCAACAATGATTATCTCTGGGTGATGGTACTAAAAATTATTTTAATTTGCTTCTGCATACTATTTTCAGAATTTTTAAAATTTTCTATTACTAGCATATGTTGCTTTTATAATAAGAAAAAAGTCCTTCAGTTAGTTTTATGGACTAACTTATGCCCCCACCCCTCAATTCACATGTCAAAACCCTAACTCCCAATGTGACTGTATTTGGAGATATGGCCTTTAAGAATTCAATGGGACTCAGCTACTTATAAAAAGAAGAAGAGACATCCTCCTGTCCACAGAGAAAAGGTTGTGTGAGGACCCAGCAAGAATGTGCCTGTCTGCAAGCCAGGAGAAGAGGTCTTACTGGAAACACAAGTCTTCTGCTACCTTGATCATGAACTTTTAGTCTCTAAAAACAGAAAATGATTTTTTTTCTGTTTTGTTTTTTTTTTTCTGTGTGTTTTGTTATTGCAGCTGGAGGAAATGAACATAGTTAGTTTAACTGATCTGGTCATAACTATAAATATGAAAATATTATAATCAACTTTAGAGAGAAAAATTAGTAAACATAATAGTATGCATATTGATTGCTACAATTTATAGTGATTGGGAACCTAACTGGATAATATAAAAAAAAGTTACTTTACCAGATCCATTTTTTTCTGTTTTTATATACTGTTTATGTTTTCTCAATAATGTCATTTTAAGAAATGGGTGCTCAGGGAATAATACTATTGTAGTTGGCTGCAAGCCATCCTAATCCTGTTAGATTATAAAATGAGTTCCTTGGAAAAGAAAGGTCTTTAGTAACTAGAGGAATGACTCCTGCCTAAAAGAATGAGGTTTCTGGTGCCATTTTACACCAGAAACTGGGCCTTCAAAGATAGGTAAACCCCAGCCACAAATGGAAAAAAAATTTAGTGTAATATCTGAGAAGTTGAGATTGGAAAATCATGTCTAATAATTATAATAACAGCCAACAAGAAATATATATATATACATACATATATATGTGTGTGTATATATATACACACACACATAATTTTAAAAATAAATCACCTAAGTTTAAAAATACAAGAGAATGTTTTTTATTCTTTTCATTTATTCCTTACCATTATTTTGCTCAAATAGTGTTTTGCCTACAAGTAGCTAGTTTAATTTTTCTTTTGTTTAACATCTAGGTATTGTCTCAAACTGTCTCTGCTTAATTCAAATGCACTTAATTGAAGCCAGCTTTTTAATTCTTGGCTTCCAAAGTACTTGGAATCCATTGGCACGAGGTGGTAACAATACAAATATCAGTCGTATATACAGAGAAAAATTACACAGTCATAAAAAAAACAAGGAAATACTACTATTCGCAAAACATGGATGAAACTTGAAAACACTATGTTAAGTGAAATAAGTCAGACAGAGAAAGATAAATACTCTATAATCTCACTAATATGTGGAATCCAAAACAAAAAAGAAAAAAAGAAAAGCCCAGGATAATTAGCAAACTTTGGTGCTACTAATTATATACACAGGTACTAACAGAACACAAAAGACTATCTTCTCTGTACCCTGGGGTGTGTGAAATCTCCAGTGATTGTCTGATCACAGAAGCCGCTACTCTGAAACAGGCGCTACCTTCAAATGGGTGCAGATGCATTTTTCAGAGCTAGTATTATATTTCAGTTAATGTTCTCAGCACTGAAAATCATCTGAAGTGGTTACCTCAGAAGAATTTGAGCAGAAAGCAGGAACTCCTTTTCTAGAGGACTTCATTTAAAAATCATCTTCCAAGCAAGAATGATGGCAGTCTTTCAGTTTCTCTTCAAGAGTCCTCAAGAACAGAGATGCTTCTCTTATCAGAAAATGGAGAGAAGCGAATCAAAACTAATGCACAATAGGACAGAGAAAACTGCCTTTACAAAGATCTGCTTCAGTGCTTACAAGGAGTTTCAATCATGGCACAGAAAATCCTTTTGGCTTTGTGTGAATGACTTTACATCTTTCTTTCTTTCTCTCTCTCTCTTTTTTTTCCCTCCAATAGTAGGAAAGTCATTATCCCTCTTTCTGACTACTTTTTAAACCACATAGCAACTACTGTGACAACAGGAAGACTTTTGCCTTGTACATCTACGTTTGATCTTTCTTTCCAACCTCTCCCGAGCGTTTGAAGCACAGAAGTGTACATGGAAAAAAACAAACTCCTTGAATACAGTTTGATTAATTATTTACCCCTTTACACAAGTCTTCCACAAAATAAGAAAACAGAACAATTGTTACTATTCTGAGTTGGACATTACCTAAGAGAAAATGATGGATAAAAATTCCACTAGAGTTAATCTACAGAAATAACAAAGCTTTCAAGCAAAAAGCCTAGATAGAAAAAAATAATAGCATGCACACACATACATAAACAGCAAACAGGAACCCACAACACTGGGCTCAGGGAGAGAACTGACCACAAGGATCTGAAGGACTCCGACCTTCATCCTCTAAAATCTGAATAGACTTTGAAATAAAGCTAGACAAGCCAAGTTTAACGAGCTATAGTATTAAACAAAGTCGCATGAGTCACCGTTTTTATTTTAAGACAGAGCTTACATAAGCACTTTCATTCAAAAACCTGTGGATTTTGTCTGTAGCCACTTCTAAAGCAAGCTGGAGAGAGAGCACATTGCATTTAATTGCTGACGTTACTGGGAAGGTTCAGGTAAAATGGCCTATGTTTCTTAAATCTCCTCCAGTGATTTCACGTTTTTATCTTCTGTTAAAATGTATACATACTGTCAGATTTGATGAATAGACTTCATTTTCTTTCCCTAGGGGGTTACTCTACTTTCTATTCTGCCCTTAATTTTATAGCTTTATTCTATCACTCATTCTTTCCCCCAGGTTACTAAATATAAAATAAACAGTTGAATTACAGGATTCTGAGAGTGCTCTGTTTGGATAAGGGTGTGAGTTCAATGTGAATGGATGGGCAAGTACGACATTAAACCCATGGCCAGAGAACTGAGAAAACATAGTTCCTCATATTTCCCCTATTTCAAGATCAATCCACAGGGGCAAGCAGATTAAACAGGAATTCTACTCTTGGTGAAAATATGCCCCATTTTTGTCTACCATGGCAATTTCCATCGAATCAAAAGAAGCTAATTTGTTAAACTTCTGTGAGGCCCAAATTGGCACAATTTCAAAAATGATTTGCATGGCTGCTTATTCTACTCACAATATCAAAAGAAAACAATAAGCTACCAGCCAGAAAACAGTGGGAGAGAAGGATCTGGGGACAATATAACTTTTTGATCTCCTTGGGATGCTTACCCTAGTGTATTAATGAAGCTGGTTGTAAATAATCCAATAAATGTCAAAGTAAATATTTTCAGGATATAAGGAGCCTGGAAAAAGAGCGTGTGCATTGTGCCAGCGACATGTTTCAAAAGTTTCTGCATATTGAAAAGTCATTAAATAATATACATGCATTTTAGCTTTCAATAGCTTGTCATGTAGATGTTTTGTTGTTGTTTTGTTTTAAATTTTATTTCTTAATATTTATACTTGGATCTAAATGGTGGAGATTTTCCAAACAGATCTTTTTATGCTTAGGCTTTTTATTTTTCTTGTTATTTTCTAATACTGTATCTTTTTATCTCTCATTCAACTAATGTAAGCAACTTAGAATTTCATTTTGCTTTTCATTTAAACTTTTTTTAAAAAGATTTTATTTATTTATTTGACAGAGAGAGATATCACAAGTAGGCAGAGAGGCAGGCAGAAAGAGGAGGAAGCAGGCTCCCTGCTGAGCAGAGAGCCCAATGCAGGCCCATCCCAGGACTCTGGGATCATGACCTGAGCCAAAGGCAGAGGCTTTAACCCAGTGAGCCACCTAGGCGCCCTTGTTTTTCATTTAAAAGGTGGTGTTTTCAGTATAAACTTTAAAGGAAATTTATCTTCCTTAATTCATTAATTAGGATTGGGGCATATTTTAATTACATGATTTCCCTGTTCAGAAATGGGAAGTCAAATTTTATTACTCCTCATTTAAAGAATGGCCACCATTTTCCTTCCACTGGAAACTATTCATGGTTAATCATGACCGTTCTCCATCAGTTGGCTTTGTCCACTGAAAGGAACAATCAAATGGAAGCCATATACTTCAGAAGAATGCTTCCTCTATCAATTTGATTTCAACTGAAATCAAATTGAATAGAAATAGAAATAGAATAGAAATAGAAATTTCAAGATTTCTATTATATTTGACTGAATTAATTATACTAACAATTACCAGGATTATGGTACTTACTACCACTGTCCTAAGCATAATATATGCAAATATACATATATTACAAATACAAAAGTAAATATATAATACATAGTATATAATTAATTCTTCTCCCAAATTCTAAGAGCTAGAAATTATCATTATCCTTATTTAACAGATGAAGAAAAACTGAGAAATTGTGTAGATGAGAGATTACAACCATCTGTAAAACAGCTATTCATAGGTGAAGATGAGATTCAAAATCTGGAGCCTTATTCCAGATCCCACATTTTAACTTTGTTTTTGTGAGGTAATTCAAATCTCTTGTGATAGGAATTAGGTCTGGCATGGAGTCCTTGGTCATTTAAACTTTATGAGTTAATAGATAGCACAGGGGTATGTGCCTGCTCCATTGTGCAAACCCTTTCTCCACTACTCTAATGCTAACTGAAATTCCCAACAAAAACAGCACTGATATTTCTTGAAGCTAAGACATTGTCTTTCAAAATCCTCTGTAAAAATTAGCATATATTTTCTCCAAGAAGTAACACAGGAATAAAGTCAACAGTGATTTACTTCTGAAATCTGCAGGTCTTAGAAAGTAAAGAAAGAAATGCCTTAAAGAAATGGTACACACAAGGTACTGATTTGGATCAGAGGAGAGATTTAGGGCTGATGTGGAATTTGACGCATTAATACTGGAGGTCAGAACACAGACGGAATACAACAGTGGGTGGTTTTTTATGGTTAGGACAATGAGACAGTGGACTGAAGTTAGAAATAGTGCTGTCACCATTTCAAAATCAATTCTGATAGAACGATAATGCTAACCAACCAAGGGAGTTAAAGTAGGCATTTTTTCATAGCTCTGCAATTGACACTTTTTACCAATGACCTTTCATGTGGAGTTACATTTTGCACTTACTCTCGATTCTCACTATATATCTTAAAGCTGATCCATTATAAAGGGGTTATCAAGGCAGAGATGGTTAGATCAAGATCAAACCTTGAAAATGATCTAATTCTATTCCTCTAATGAACAGACAGAGAAGCTGATGTATGGTAAATTTAAGTGATGAGTTCCAAGTCACCCAGTGTCTTACTGGCAAGATGTTGGACACAGATCCAATTCTTTTCCATTCATTGAAGACTGCTTGTGGGCAAAGAGCACAATTTATTCAAGTATGGAATGAGTGTCAGGAGGGGAAAAAGAAGGCAGCTCAGTCCTTAAATATTAAACTGAGTCATTGGATGATTTCTGAATAGTTTTAACTTTCCCCACTCTCAGTTTCAGAATTTTGTTTTATTTCCTGGAAAATCAAGTTACTTTTATTTTCCCTTCACAATGGCTGTGTGTGTCAACATGTGCTCATTTTGTGTTTTTCTTCTACATGCTAAAGGAAAAAAATAATCTATCATTTTATGCATTCTGTCATGTACCTCTTAATTAAATTTACCAAAACAATAGATCTTCTCATGCTGATTTCAAATCTATGCTTTTTAAAATCTGTCAAATACCTATGTATAAGCATCACTATTCTTACTTCTGCAATGGTCAAATCAGAGAGAATTGGATAATATATTACTTGAAAGCTGAGTTTTTACAGTTTCTTCCATCTCACAAATGGTCTGCTTCCCTTAAGTCTTTAATAACTGTGAACTAATTTTGATCTATACAAGGTCATAGCATTTCACTAATATCTAGACTTCTTGCTATAAATTCAGCATCATAACTGTCACATCTATAAATATAGAAAAATGTTTTTTTTAATCGCTAGAATGCATTTTGTCTTTCTATGAACATGTTTTCTTTCAAAGTGGGTTTGAAAGCTTTTAGTCTTATGCCATTAGTTCAAGAACCATCCCCCTCCTCCAGCCTCTTGAAAGGAGTGCAAAGCCCAGCAGAAAGTGCAGTTAGGGGTCACCTCACTAGTGTCTGTCCTTAAAGAGTTGGAAGAGGTCAATGAGGGAGACTGAACCTGGGACCCCTATTGATATGTATTCAAGTGTGGAAATGAGATGCCTGTTAAGAAGGTGGACACTTTATCTTAATGTTAAGTACGTCATGAGTGTAGAGCCCTAATGAATGGAATTAGTGTCCTTTTAGATAGAGGTAATAGGGAGATGATGTTCCTGTCCCCCATGTGAGAATACAATGAGGAGATGGCTTTCTACAAACCAGAAGACAGAACTTCACCAGACACTGAATCTGTCAGTGCCTTCATCTTGGACTTCTCAGTTCTAGGCCTGTGAGAAATAAATTTTTGTGGTTTAAGCCACCCAAACTGTGATAACTTGCTAAAGCAGCCTGAACTACCTGTTTATCTTAATTTTTTCATAACTCTCCTCTAAAAGTAACATATTTTCACAACTTTGTGTCTAAGGATATATATCATTTTGTGTTTGGAAGGTGTTCTCAAAATGTGATTCCCAGCTCCATAACAACAGCTTTACCTGGAATTTGTTGAAAATGCAAATTCCCTGGCTCTACCCCAGACCCAGTGAATTAGTAACTCTGAAGTGGGGTCTAGCACTGGTGTTTTAGCAAGACCCCCAGTTGATTATGATGCACGCTAAAGTTTGAGAATCACTGTTTTTGAGTTTGTATAACACACAGGCTACTCATAATAAGTATAATGTTAGGATAATCCTCTGTGTTTTTCAACACAGTGTGCTCACAGCTTCTGGGTACACAGAAGAAAGGTAAGGTACCAAGTTAAATTTGTTGGAATCTTCTGCCTCACATTGGGCTCCTAGATCCCCCTAGGCATATTCATCCTCTTTTTTCCCCCAGATATTCTTAAGAAAGTTCAAGAAGTTCTCTCAGTTAATTCTAGCTATCAGAGGTCGCCTTACTAACTTGACTTAAGTGTGTCTACTGTTCCCTTATTTTCACATAGCACCCTCAGTCTTCCTTTGCCAAAAGACATTTTTGGTGTAAAGGCCACAAAGAGCAACCACTGAAATACAGATAACTAGGTGATGGTAATATTCTAAACCAGAAGAAATTAGGAAATAGCTAAGATTTTTTCCCCCAAATAAATTTTTATTTAATTTAGAATACTAAATACTCCCAGTTGTTGTAATGTTAGATGATTTCTCCTTCCATGTGTTTAATTGTCCCTTATGTTATGGCACTATAGAAAGAGCATTATTTAGGGATGGTTTTTTTTTAATATTTAACTGTTTGATACAGTTAATTTAGACACTCCTATATTTACACCACTGTTTGGTTTTGCTTTAATTTAACTTGTCCATGAAATCCAGTGTTCTGGGAAATATACCTTTAAACATGTATTGCTCTAGATTTACTAAGTTCATCAGTAGGTAACCAATCACAGAATCAGATGCTGTGGAAACGAAAGCTATGTCAAGTGTGCTTTGCTGGAAAAAAAGTCAAGGACATTTCATAGCTTCAAGACACCCCACATGAGGAAGACTATTCATCATCACAAAGTAGGAAAGGATCAGACGACAAGGACATTTTTGAATGAAAGAACATGGCCCACAATGGTGGAAACTCAAGATCAGGGATCTCTTTTGCATTTCCTGGCACTGAACTTAGGTTTTGTCTCTGCTAACTCCCCAAAACAGGGTCAATCACATTATCAGCTAGAGAATAATTAATTAAAAGACTTTAAAGCTGTGTTTTGGACTGAAGTCTTGAAAACAAAACAAAACAAAACAAAAAGAAAAAAACCCTACATCTATAGAGGAACAAGAATTTTGCAGGGTACATGAAATACAAAGGCAGGATGATGGGTTATGAGTGTGTGCTCAAGTAGAAACAGAGAATATTGAAAAACAAAACAAAGCAAGTGGAAGTAGCTTAAGCTTTGCTGCTTTAAATCAAAAGAGAAAAATAAAAATGCAGGTATCAGTGTTTATGTCCAGAACTCCAAGCCTTTTGTTATTCTCAGAAATGTATTGAAAGACACAGTAGTCGAAGACTACAAAAGCCAAAATTATACTGGTGACATTATTTCAATTTTAGCAGAAGTCTTGTTCCAAGAATTTATAGCACTCTCTCCATACTTTGGCTGACAATGTAATTAAAATCATATTTTTAAAGTCTAAATAAGAATCTTTGCTCATGAGAATGAAAGAACTACTCAAAAAGATATCCAGGAGTATAAAGCATGGACTTTTCTTCAGTATAACTGAAAAGTACCCATCTTTTTTACAGTGTGAAACTCTAAGAAAGCACTATCCCTTCAAATGCTATCTTCCTTAAAACCCATTAATTCATTAATTAATAACGTCAATTCACCCAATATCTGCCACCAGGTAGTAACCCTTCACAGATCTTACATAGAAAATGTTCTTGACACTACTAGAAGAATCTTCCCAGGAGATTCAGGAAAGAGATCTGACCCTCATTGTGACTTGCCTTTTGTTGCAGGCAGGAAGGGTCAGATTTATTCATCAAATTTCCCAATGGAGGGGAATCTAACCCACCTATTCCTCACTACATCCTTAGGCCACATTCTTATTTCCAATTCTTATTTTTTTTAAAGATTTTTAAAATTTTATTTATTTGACAGACAGAGATCACAAGTAGGCAGTGAGCCAGGCAGAGAGAGAGAGAGGAGGAAGCAGCCTCCCTGCTGAGCAGAGAGCCTGATGTGGGGCTGGATTCCAAGGTCCTGGGATCATGACCTGAGCCAAAGGCAGAGGCTTTAACCCACTGAGCCACCCAGGCACCTCTATTTCCAATTCTTCTACCCTTTTAAAATAAACCTAATTCTAATGGGGGAAAAAAAAAGTGTTCCGGAGGAAATTGCAGTTTGCTTTGCACTAGTTTTGTAATACCTAAAGGATATCCATCACACCCGTGCTGTTGAGAACCACAGTGCAGGAAGAGTCTTTTCCATGACTCCAATAGGGGGAAAAATGTTAAGTAAGTGTAATGAACCAAAAAAATATGACCACATATTCTGCCTAGTACATACTTATGGGTTATCTCGCCCTTTTATTGTTTATTTCAGAGTTTGGCAAATTTTAGAAAATTAATAATTAATACAAATGATTCTTATCCATATACATTCAAATTAGTCATGCAGAAGGCAATTGATTTTTGCCCTGTAGATAGACCTATTTTGCATATATTTGTAATTTCAATTCAGCATTTCTTATTTTCCTACATCTGTTTTTCTTTGAGTGTAACTTGAGCCAGTTGTAACATCTTGCTAAGTCTTTCATTAACTAATGAGTTAAATAAAATCTTTGGCAAGTGTTTATTTGGCAAGTGTTTATTGTTTATCAGTGGGAGAGTATGATTATATACTCCTTTTTATTAAATGAAAGCTAACACAGAAATCCTAGTCTTAGGGATGGAAAACATGTTTGCACTTGAACAAACAGTACGAACTTTAAATACAGATAGGTAGTTAGAAAGATAAGGAATGTAAAAGGGGTTAATTGTTCTTCTTCCTAATCAGATAACTATCCTTTTGAATATCCTAAAAACTCTTCTCAAAAGCTATGCAAACATTTTAAGTAATATGGAATTTAGATATGTATTCATTAATGTATTCATAAAGTTGTCCTATCTTTTGCCTCATTTGCAATCTAGGGCTTGTCATTTTAATTCCAAAAATCTTAGTTATTTTATAATAAATGTTAATATTACATATAGGTGTTCTTTGTTTACAAATAATTGTTGACTGAAAGAACACCGAAAAGGAAAAATTCGAAGATTCATTTTCTTCTCCAAATTCTGTAAAACTGAATTTGACATTATTTAAAGCATTTTGGCAATTGCCATCTCACATATCCTTGCTAACTGCAACAGTCCTTTAGAGATCATAACATGCAATACTTCATGTAATGCAGAATCTTTATTATTGTTATGCTGTTGTTTTATATATGTTTATTTCATGGCCCTAAATGGGTTCTATACTCCCTAACAACAAAGGAGATACCATCATTTTTGTAAGCTGTACAACACCAAACATAGTAAATGATCAATAATATCTGATTATTGCTGATTAGTAGATCAGTGTTGGCACAGTAATGATGGCCTTAATGAAAAAGAACATGTTTACCCTTTGGGAATCAGGAAGAGCAGGTTTTAAACCCTTTTTGACATTTACTAGCTGTGTGACTCAAACAAGTCACTTAATCTCTTTAAGTAGCACCTATTTTAAAAGAATGCAGGAAGACTAAAAGAGATGATGTGCCTGACGTCCCTGATTCCATGAGATGCTATGCATGCACTGCCGGGAGAGGAACAGGACCTAATAAATGATAACTCATAACAGATTGTAACATCTTCCATTTACGGCTGTTCACTATGTGTTGGGTGGTAATCCACACTACAATTATTATGTATTGTATTTTTATCATCATCATTATCATTACCTAATGGCTCATGAAGAATCTGACCATGCTGTCTCTGCCCTTGGTTACTGTGCACAGTTTTTGTTACCTCTGAAACCAAGAGTGAAATGCAAAATGTTCAGAAAAGTTTAACTTGTGTGATAAGTGAAGTGGAGGAGAGGTTAGGGCTACTATATGACAGCAGACTAGAAGGACTAACCCTGACAAAAGACTTTGGAGTAGCAGAGGCTAAAAAAAGACATGATTGACATCTACTTAATCACAAATGGTGCAGATATGGTGAACATAGATTTGTTCATTAAATCCCAGACTACGAGGATGAGAGGTACCTTTTGATATGTGGGCAAGGTAATTTTAAAAAAATGAATAAAGAAAATCCAACTTCAAATAGTAGATAGAGAAGCTATTAAAATATGGTATGCCAAGACATGGGTAGGCAGGAAATAAGAGTAGAGAAGAAAGAGTGGTCAAATTTATAAAACCTGAGGCAAGAAATTACTTTTGAAAACAGGGAAGGATAGGTTTAAGAAGAGAACTAGAGCCTTCCATAATCTCACTGGACTATTATTGCAACAAAATATTTGACTACTGAGACTAAAGATTTGATATCCAAAATATGAAAGTTACTCACTTTTATGATTTGTTTTCTTAAACACTCAAAATTTCCAGTGAGCAAAATTTTAATCTATTAATACAGCATACATACAAAATTAAATATATGCAAATGTATGTATTTCATTTGTATAGATATAGCATAACACACTCAGCTAAGGAGTTAGAAGTAATGATAGTATGCTGAGCAAGATGAGCTGTGGAAGAGTAAGAAGTGGGATCATTTAGGGAACTGGACAGCATTGGTGAGATTGGAAACCATTTTATTTTCATTCTGTATTTATGTTTGCTGTTATATTTTTTCTTGTTTTTACTTTTATAATGTTGATCGCCTTTAAAAATAGTTCCAGTTTTAGTAATTTTGTTGTTAATATTGTAGTATGAGTAAGAATAAGTATTAGATTGTTTGGCTTAATTCATTGCCATCCATTCTCCATACATGAGGTTAAAGATAAACCTTGAATTATTAGTTTTTCTAGAAGGAGTTTAAGATCTACGCATATTTCACCCTATGTCAGAGACTCGGAGGACTCTAAGAGGTTCTAAAGTGTCAGGCACATACCCGATATGCTTCTGAAATCTTTGCTCTCAGTATAGTCCTATTTATTGATACTCTCTACCTTGTAGACACTGTTTCTGCTCTTCTTAGTCCACTACCTGCATCTCAAAGGCAGAGAGCAACAGAGCATCACAGACAGAATGGACTGTATGTGTCCAGGACTTTGTGGTTAGTCACAGTCATTTCCTTTATCAGAACACCAAGGAACTGAATGCATTTTCCACCATGGTATGTCATACATCTCAAAACAAATCTATGGCATGACCATCAACTACAAAACATAATGGGGCAGAAAATGCAGACACATCATTTTTCCTCCTACACATTTGGAATTTCTCTCTTCCTTGCTCTAGCAAGCCATTTTCTTCTTTATTTTTCTGTACCATAGAAAAATAATACATAGATAAACTATATTTAGACCAATGGCCACATCATCATTTATAGGAAAGAAGGCTTTCAAGGTTTGATGTTTTAGAGGTAAATTAGTAAGCACAAGCCCCACAGTGCATAGCATAACTGTTTAGCTATCAGCAGGTGAACAAGTATCAAATGATATCATGGGCTTTATCTCAGAATTCCAATATCTCAGGGCTCTGACTATACTTGACGACTTGGATTATCTCATTTAATCTGAGAAATAAACTGTGTTGTCCCACTTACTAAAAAGGAAACTGAAGTTAGAGAAATTATGTAACATGCTCATGGTTAAATTACTTAACTTACATTTGTATTTTCAGGAATTGATTCTTTAACTGTCTGGTTCATCATCTGTCAAATAAACTGATTGGATTAGGTCATTCCTGTGAATCATTCTGATTCTAAAGTTTCATGATTCCATGAAGTACTCTTCTAGTGCGTGTCAATCCTTGAGCTAAAGCTAGTTTTCTTGTATTATTGTTTCAGATTAGCTATATTCAAATTATTTCCCTCTAAAAAGGCTTTTAAACAAGAATATACAGGTCTCCTAGCATGAAATATCCTAATATACTATTACTACACATCTTTGTGTATGTATGTTTGTGCATAGATGTATTTACATACATACCTACAGAAACCTTTTAAAACATAGAATACTTATTATCATATTATATGGCATTACTAGGCACTTTTCATATATCATCCTATTTAATCCTAGAAATAGCCTAGAAATAGCTATTGTTTCAATTTTACAGATGAGAAAACTGAACCTCAAGGAAGCTATATAACTTCAGTAAAATCAGACAGCTAGTACATAAAGACATTTGTGTTTAAATCCAGATGTTTGACTCCAAAGGTTTTTGCTATTTTCACTATGCCACACCGTCACTGCTTGTTATAGTCTTTTATTTACTTGAATTGTTCATTTTTTATTGAGTTCCTGTTATGTCCCTCATGATATTTCCTTTCCCAACTCACTGTCTTTGGCGTTGCTCCACAGAGGCCCCAGAAAACAAAGATTACAGATCTAGAATTCTACTCTCCTTTCCCAATAGCAGGTAGTTTGCATATAAATTCAAAAACAAGTGGATTGTACAAATACAATGTGTTTAAAGCATCTTTATAAGTTCTATAAATACTAAAAAACATCTAGAAATAATGTAAAAACTGTAAGACGGAACTTTCTAAGTCACTTATCCAAAAGACTTTGGTTATGGGAAATGGCAAACAACAGGGCTTGGAGACTAACTTTCAGAGCTATAAAAACTGGTAGCTTTCAACCTTTTTCTTAGCTATCAGTATAGTCCTTTTTAAATGAAATTTCATGTGGAAATCACATATATTTGTTTTTGGTGAGTGGGTGCATGTGTTCTTCCCCCCTGGGATTCTATAATGCCCTGATTCTTTGCTAACACAATTATTTCTCAGCAGTGTGAACATTTATCATACCATCTAACCCATTCAGCAAGAGGCTAATAAATGTTTATCAATCAATTCTCTGGGAAAAAAAAAAAAGAATCCCTGACTTGTAACATTTGTTGATTTTCTGGAGTAAATACGGTCACCATGTTTGTTATAGTATATCACCAAACTGGATTTGGGCAGAGTTGCACATAGTTCATTCTCCCATGTCATTATAAGCTAGCTCCAGCATCCTCTTGAATTCACCCTGCTGAAGGGAAGGGGTCCCTTAGATGCAATTTACGTCTTAATTTCTCCTCATTCTCTTAACTGCATTAGAATTTTTTTCCCTTTGAGTTAGCAAGCAACAGTAACAATACTACAAGTAAAATATTAAATGATAAATATTAAATAGACAAGACAGTGTATTTCTATTTCATCTTATCATAGATTGTATTTTTAGGTTTTACGTCATTTCACTTCACATTAGTAGGATATTAATTGAGGAAATAAGTATTTTGAGCTGGGGAAATAGGGTGGGGAGCAATTAAAATCTGTCATTTTGAAGGGCAGGCTACTGTGGAAGTTAAGGTCAGGATAAGAAGATTGGATACAGGGATGAGGGTGGGGTACAGAAAACATAAGAAAACCAAGTCCCAGGGCGCCTGGGTGGCTCAGTGGGTTAAAGCCTCTGCCTTCGGCTCAGGTCATGATCCCAGGGTCCTGGGATCGAGCCCCACGTCGGGCTCTCTGCTCCACAGAGAGCCTGCTTCCTCCTCTCTCTCTGCCTGCCTCTCTGCCTAGTTGTGATTTCTCTCTGTCAAATAAATTAAAAAAATATATTAAAAAAAAAAAAAGAAAGAAAACCAAGTCCCAGAGAATAAAATGTAGCACTGATGATCAAAGAGGAAGGCTGGGCTTTAAAAAAATTTTACCTACTTATCATTTTTTCCTAGAACTCAAGTTCTAGGAAACTTGAGTTTCCTTTGAAACTCTATGCTTTAGAAAACCAGTATGGGCTTCCTAGGGTCTTTGTCCATATCCTATTGGTTGCTAAGCCCCACGCTTAATTAACACTATATGTTTAAAGGCTGTTTATTTTTGAGATAAGGTAAGGTAATTAGATGCAAAGGGTTTAAAACAAGCCTTTAAACCAGGCCAAGTAGGCATTATGCTATGGATATTATGATGTCAAAACCATTAAACCCTATTTTTGTCCAGAGGAAGTTTGAAGAAATGATATTTAATCTGTTTCCCTGCTATTTACTTAGTTAACTGCTATTGTTCTTTGTTCAGCTAACTGAATTTCCTTTTTTTTTTTTTAAGGATTTTATTTATTTATTTCACAGACAGAGATCACAAGTAGGCAGAGAGGCAGGTAGGGGGGAAGAAAGCTCCCTGCCCAGCAGAGAGCCTGATGTAGGGCTCTATCCCAGGACCCTGAGATCAGGACGTGAGCCGAAGGCAGAGGCTTTAACCCACTGAGCCACTCAGGCGCCCCAAGCTAACTGAATTTTCTATGGCAGTCTCTAGATATAATGTGTGGTATCTTCTGTAGACAAAATTGGAATCAGTTTTAAGAGTAAAGGAAGGAGGGAGGTGGGTAGGGAATGGGCTAGATGGGTGATGGGTATTAAAGGGGCCACTTGTGATAAGCACTGGGTGTTGTATGTAAGTGACAAATCACTGAATTCTACTCCAGAAACTAATATTGTACGGTATGTTAACTAAAATTTAAATTAAGGAAGGAACAAAGGGAGGGAGGGAGGGAAGGAAGGAAGGAAATAAATAAATAAATGAGCACTGTAGATGTTCCTGAAAGTCAAGCCATCCTTTCCTTTGCTTGCAAGTTTGGTCAACAGAGGAACATTAAAAATGAGAAAACAGGGGCGCCTGGGTGGCTCAGTGGGTTAGGCCTCTGCCTTCGGCCCAGGTCATGATCTCGGGGTCCTGGGATCGAGCCCCGCATCGGGCTCTTCGCTCAGCAGGAAGCCTGCTTCCCCCTCTCTCTCTGCCTGCCTCTCTGCCTACTTGTGATCTCTCTCTGTCAAATAAATAAATAAAAATCTTTAAAAAAAAAAAAAAAAAATAAAAAAAAAAAAAAAATGAGAAAACAAAATAGAAGCCACTTTTGTTTGAGGGAGTTTGGAAGAAGAGTATACCATTTAAAGAAATTTTAACAAATTCTTTACTCTAAACTTCCCTTCTTCTGAGTAATAAACAGCAGTCTGAATAGTTAGCTTTATTCAGAATTCAGAAAGTCTCTTTGTAGTCACACTGACACAGATAAAAGAGACTTATGTACATTTTTAAAAATTCTCCAAAGTACCTAGAAAAAGTATTCTTGTTAGATAAATAAGCAAGTTATTTTCAGTGAGATGTTGAGATGGTGATGATGATCACAATGATGATGATATGATGATGATGATGATGATGATGATGATGATGATGATGATGGTTCTGTTCCTTCAGCTGATTTCCTAAAACGTATTTCATATAAATCTTAAAATATGAACCAATCTTATTTTGTCTTATTTTTCTTATCTGAGCAACTATTTCTCTGTCTCTCACTTTCATCATCTTTTCTGTTGGATATTGGTCCCTAAGCCATTTTTCTAATACAAAACAAAACAAAACATAACAAAGAAACAGAAAAAACCCACGAAGGTTGGGGAATATTGTCTACCCCTCACCAAAGGTGACTGGAAATACATAGATTTTGCTTGTCTTTTGATATTTACAGATTGAATTGTTCAGCCAGAAAAAGGTTGGCATATTTATGTAACTTGTACCTACCCCTACTGGGTTATTCATTAAATAGTATACTTACCAGGCATAATTGAAAGATGTTTATGATGTCATAGGCAAAGATTGACTTTTTGATATATTTTTTAAAAGTGTCCAAATTTTCTAGAGGATAAAATTTCAGACTGAATTCAACCCCTGCTCATTTAAACAGTCATGGGTTTGATCTCAGAATCACTATTTCTAATTAATAAAACTTTGTCCCACTTTGTGCTTTACGCATTTTTATGACAAGATGACATTATCCTTTACCCACTTAACCTCCATTATCTGAGACTATCATTTAATCCCTTTTATCCTTGTAAAGTTCAGTTGCTTTGGTCTATAATGGCATTTCTTTGCATGTCCTACTTGTCCTGTGTGTGTGTGTGTGTGTGTGTGTGTGTGTGTGTGTGTGTGTGACATAAAGTCCTAAATGATATTCAGATCTATAACTGGAATAACAAATACTCATTAAAAAGAGAGAGAGAAAAAGATAAAAAGAAGAATTGCAGTGTTTTAGACACTGATCATATGGGGATTGTGCAAAGCTCACCATTGTGAAATAGAGAGTAAAATTACCAAAAACAAACATAACATATGTTCGTGAACACTGAACATATGGTCAAGGAAGAATGTGCGATTGAGGTAAAGTTAATTGCACTGTCAGCTTTTCACAGAAGTTTTGTTTTGTTTTTGTTTTTTTTCTCCCCATTTCAATTCAGATCAACAAATTTTATTGTACATTTACTCTATGTAAAGCACTGTCTTGGAAAAGCTTTTCTGAACAGAACTGGGAGATGTTTCTTCCTAAATTTTTTTTTTTTTTTTTTTTTTTTTTTTTAATATTTTATTTATTTGACAGAGAGAAATCACAACTAGGCAGAGAGGCAGGCAGAGAGAGAGGAGGAAGCAGGCTCCCCGCGGAGCAGAGAGCCCGATGTGGGGCTCGATCCCAGGACCCCGAGATCACGACCTGAGCCGAAGGCAGAGGCTCTAACCCACTGAGCCACCCAGGTGCCCCGGAGATGTTTCTTCCAAGAGAGAATGCAAACAGGGGCAGATGTGGGGAAGAAGTGACATAGGTTTTGGGCAGTCAGTGGTTTCTCCCAAGCAATTGCAGAACCAGAGATTATTAAATCTAGAAGAATCAAAGAGATCATTTAGTTTACTTCTTCATTCACTTATTTATAATTCAATAAATATTAATTGGCATTCTTTACGTACCAAGATTTATATGGGTTAAAGAATGGCATAGTAGCAAACGGTTGAAAGATATTTTCAGCCCCTGCTGGACAAACTAAGGGATTTAATTTACCCTCAGTAGCACATTAACACTCTTTTCTTGGTAGGTGCACAAAGTATAAATATATTTCTTTTAAAGTAATCAGTTCTCGGGGTACCTGGGTGGCTCAGTGGGTTAAGCCTCTGCCTTCAGCTCAAGTCATGATCTCGGGGTCCTGGGATGAGCCCCGCATCAGGCTCTCTGCTTAGCAGGGAGCTTGCTTCCCCCTCTGTCTCTGCCTGCCTCTCTGCCTATGGGTGATCTCTGCCTGTCAAATAAATAAATAAAACCTTTAAAATAAATAAATAAAGTAAGCAGTTCTGTGACTTGAGGTATCTTAAATAGAAGGTCATGGAAAGAAGTGTTCATTTCTGGGCTTGGTGAGAAAACTCAACATAAAAAAAGGAAGAATTCATTACCACTATATTCTAAAATGCTCAAGATCTGTCTTCAGAATACGTGAAGTGAATCTCCTTTATCACATTGAAAATTCCCTTGAGTGTGTGCTTTGAACTACTACTGGATTGACATGCTGAATTTTACCCTAATATACCCAGATTTATTACTAGCAGAACTAGACCTACTATGGTGTTCTAATGATTTTTCTAGTCTCTCAATTTATGAATTTTGTCTAGCATTATACTTTTATGATTTTACCTACTTTTGAAATATTTGTGTTGTTTAAAACTTGTAGCATTTTATGAAGAATAAGTCTCCTAGCACACCTAAGAAAATATCTCATTATGCAATTGGAAATAAATGGTAAGCTAGATTAAATACTACATTTTATGTAGCAAGTAATATTGTTATTAAGCTCTTGAGAATTAGATGGGCTACTAAAATAAACAGCTACTCAATTAATAATAAAATATCAATTATCAATTAGGTGTGATTACAAAGAAATGGGTTAAATACTTTTAAATTATATTCAGTGTTATTTTTCTGAGAATATTGGAAAATATTTTAATATATTTATATATTATAATAATATGTATTATTATATATAATATATTGTTATAATAATAAAATATTCTAATATATTAGAAAAATGTTTACACTTTTAATATTTCATTAATGGATGTTAAAAAATTCAGACTCTTGAAAATTAGATACCAGGATCTTTGAAAATATACTTATCACAGTCACTATGATGAAACGAATCTATTTAGTACAGTAATTTTTTAAAAGTGATCACAGAAAAAAAAGTGGTCACAGGGGTGCCTGGGTACTCAATTGTTAAGTGTCTGCCTCGGGATGGAGCCCTCTCCCACTCCTCCTGCTCCTGTTCCCTCTCTCATGGTTTCTCTCTGCCTCCAATAAATACATAAAATCTTTAAAAAAAAAAAGTGATCACATTTGCTGGTACTTCAAAGTTATTGTGCATAGTTTTACACATAAGAAACTACTCAAATTACCAAGATATCTGAATATCTATCTATCTTATAGTGAGATACATAAGATACACTAAACACAATGAAAATAAAACTGAAGCAAATGTCAACATGGCTAACTTCATTTGCTAACTTTATCTTACCAAAGTGGAAATAATTACATATGCTGGTAGTGAAAGAACACTTCAAGATAAACATAGACTAGACATTTAATATTTACTCTGATCAGATTAAACCTATATGCGGTTACATATATACTTTTAAACTTGCTTTGCATAGGGCAGGTGATAAAACTCACATTTCTTTACACTGTGAAATAGATAATATATTGAAAAATAGTGCAAATGTGTTTGGATACTATTCTCAGCTTTATATCACTATATATATGATCTTTAGTAAATTGCTTAATCTAGTCTTTTCACCAACAGTATAATATAATCAAGCAAAAACAGTAACATTTCCATATAAAAAAGTGGTTTAATGCAAGTTAGTGCAGCCACTTTGGAGAACAGTGTGGAGATTCCTGAAGAGATTAAGAATAGAGCTTCCCTATGACCCTGCAATTGCACTGCTGGGTATTTACCCCAAAGATACAGATGTAGTGAAAAGAAGGGCCATCTGTACCCCAATGTTTATTGCAGCAATGGCTACGGTCGCCAAACTGTGGAAAGAACCAAGATGCCCTTCAACGGATGAATGGATAAGGAAGATGTGATCCATATACACAATGGAGTATTATGCCTCCATCAGAAAGGATGAATACCCAACTTTTGTAGCAACATGGACGGGACTGGAAGAAATTATGCTGAGCAAAATAAGTCAAGCAGAGAGAGTCAAGTATCATATGGTCTCACTTATTTCTGGAGCATAACAAAGAACATGGAGGACGTGGGGAGATGGAGAGGAGAGGGAGTTGAGGGAAACTGGAAGGGGAGATGAATCATGAGAGACTATGGACTCTGAAAAACAACCAGAGGATTTTGAAGGGGCAGGGGGGTGGGAGGTTGAGGAACCGGGGGGTGGGAGGTTGAGGAACCAGGTTGTGGGTAATAGGAAGGGCACGTACTGCATGGAGCACTGGGTGTGATGCCAAAACAATGAACACTGTTATGCTGTAAATAAACAAATAAAAAAAAAAGTAAATTACTAAGACTTTGAAAAATAATTTGGCAATATTTTTTAAAAAATAAAAATACATGTACTTTTCCAAAAAAAAAAGTGGTTTAAAAAATCCTATTTTGATTGCTCCTCAAAAGTCTGTATCTAATCACTCTAGAATTTAGTTTGACTTGAAGAGACAATAAGGAATAAAGTCTGGTTTTCTTACACCAAACAACTGAATGTCAGATATAGGTCACACTTTCTCCTTCTTCCTAAACTTAAGTAACAGGAAGTAACATTTCCTGTCCAGTCTCTTAAACAAAATACAGTAATTTATAGTCTTTAAATTATGGGGCATCTGGGTGGCTCAATCAGTTAAGCCTCTGCCTTCAGCTCAGGTCATGATCCCAGGGTACTGAGTTCTAGGCCTGTGAGCCCTGTGTTGGGCTCTCTGCTCAGTGGGGAGCCTGCTTCTCCCTCTCCCTCTGCCCCACCCCTGGTTTGTGTGTGTGTGTGCACATGCACAATCTCTCGTACTTTCTCTCTCTCCCTGTTAGATAAATAAGATCTTTAAATAATAAAATAATAATAATACAGCATTCACATCTGAATGACTATTAATATCACTTTTAGTACTGGTTGTCACCCGTAAGAGTCAATGTTTTCTTATTTCTAGCCTAATTTCTCTTGTCAACAGTGCGCTACTTTTGATTTTTCCTTAAGTCTTAGATGTGAGCTGGGGAAGGTATCCAAACCAGTCAAATTACTGATGGGTGGATAGATATGGGAGTGTTTACCGCACCCTGGAGATCAGATGGGTTAGGAGTTTCCTGGCATAGTAGAGACTTCTAGTGTTCACCCATTTCTGATTTCCTTCTCCCTACTGGGTTTGCAGGAAAACAACTCTTGTCAGCCCCTTTGATATTTGGAAAAGACATATGACTAGTCTAACAAATGACAAACATAACTTCTGGCTGAAACTCTTAAAAGCCAGTGTACCATTTCCATGTTTCCTTTTCCCCTGTAATGATGACTTTGGAAGTCATTTGTTAAGAAGGCACTGTCACTAAAAGGAATCACCAGACAGCAAAGCACAACTTTCTGAGAGTCATATGACTTTGTGTCAGCAAGAAATAACTAAGCCATGGAGTTTCAGGGTCTATCTGTTGCAGCACCTAGTTAGTTACACACCCTAGCCTAATGCACCTGTGACCATCTCTGAGGAATGTGTGACAGCATAGGGGAAGAAGCCGTACCTAAATACAGGTATGCATCACTGTGTTGGCTCTGGAAAAGAAACTATGAAGGTGATTCCTTCCCTATGTTAAAATGTGGTTCATAAATACAACTCCCTACAAGAAACATAGAGGGACTAAACAAGCCAATAAGATGAATGTCATTTTATCCCAAGGATGGCAGGAATAAGGATGGTCAGAATGTTAGAATGTCCAAAATAGAAAAAGATATCTTTTTCTTTCACATCTAGTGTTCTTAATGTTTCTTTAATTTAGGAGAGATGGAGCATAAATTTATTGTACTTCTTCATTTTATGTTTAAATCTATTTTTGGAACTGACAGAGCTTAAGGTTGATATATGATGATCAGCATAATGGTATATTTTGCTGTGTATAAGAGTATCTCCTAGATCATAACTTTGACTACATAGAATGCTGGATTAATATTAATATCTGAGGGGCACTTGGGTGGCTCTTGGGTTAAAGCCTCTGCCCTTGGCTCAGGTCATGATCCCAGGGTCTTGGGATGGAGCCCTGCATCAGGCTTTCTGCTCAGCAGAGGGCCTGCTTTCTCCTCTCTCTCTCTGCCTGCCTCTCTGCCTACTTGTGATCTATGTCTGTCATATAAATAAATAAAGTATTTTTAAAAATATGTTAATATTTGAATTTAAGGACAGAGATAAGAAAAATTTTATCTAGCTTTAAAGACACAGAGAAGATGATATTTTGTGGCATGTAAAGTCAATGTAATTTGCCAATATTTGCAAATTAAAAAACCTAAATGAAACATAATATCAATATTTTGGAGATGACTGGGATGCACTATATTCCCTTATAATCTCCAGAAAAGGGGATAAATAGGATTGCCTTCCATTTGGCAATGAAAAAAATTCCAAGTAGGCTGATATTTTTCCACTATGTAATTACTATGTTGTATTTACATAAAAGAAGAAATCAAAGTGGTTTGAATAAGGAACACTTAAAATGTCAACCTTCAATTCAACATAAAATGTTTCCTTTCTTCTAAAATAAAAAGAGAAAATAGAAGGCTTCAGCATCAGTTATGAGATTATAATTGACCTATTAGAGTACTCTCAAATGTGCCTGTGTGCTTGTGCCATGGGGATTGTAGAGAAATGAAAATTACAGAAAGATTAGAAGCCTAAACGACCAGGTTTACTCTTTAGTTGATTGTTTCCAATAGAGAAATCTAGTGTGGTTTTAATTGAGGGTCAAAAATCAATCTGAACATGGAAATGTGGTTGATTTTTGTATATTGATCTTGTATCTTGCAACCTTGCCAAACTCAAAAGTTCTCCTAGATTTCTTTTTATATAATTTCTTTGGTGATTTTCTTTGTGGACTATCACATTGTCTGAAAATGAGATAGCATTGTTTCCATTTTTTCAACTTGTCTACCTCTGATTTTGTTTTCTTGCCTTATTGGACTGTCTAGGACCTCCAATATAATGTTGAATTTTAGTGGAGAGAGCATACATCCTTGTCCTGTTCCTGATTTTACAGGGAAAGTTTTCAATCTTTCCCCCTTAAGAATGATGTTAACTATGAGATTATGTGAAATGTCTTTTATTATGTTGAAGAATTTCACTTTAGTTCCTAGATTTCTGAGAGGTCTTGCTGTTGTTCTTGTTCTTATAAATACATATTGTTTTTTGTCAAATAATTTTCTACTTCAATTTACATGAAAACATAGTTTTCTTCTTTAGTCTTTGATATAGTGAATTATGTTGACTGGTTGTGAATATTGAAATAACCTTATACACCAGTATCACCATCAATTGTTCATGACGTATTATCATTTTAATATACTATTGGGTTCAGTTGGTTAATGTTTTGTTGATGATTTTGTTACATCTTTGTTTCTGAGAGACATTATCAAGTACTGATGAAATGCAAAGCAATTGGAACACTCACACATTTCTAGTAAGAATACAAAATAATGTAATCACTCTGATAAGCAATTTGCTTTATACATTTGCTTTGTATAACCCAGGAATCTCACCCCTAGAAATATCGCCATGAGAAAGGCAAACTTCCGTTAAAACAAAATCCATTCATGAAATCCTATGATAGCTTTATTCATAATCCCCCACCTGGAAATGACCCAGTGTCTTCCAACTGGAGAATGGGTAAACAAACTCTGCTTCACCCATGCAGCGGGAAACATAAAAAGAATGAATAACTGATTGACACAACATAGATCAATCTCAAATGTATTATGCTGTATGAGAGAAGCAGACATCAAAGGTTGCATACTGTATGATTCACTTAAATGTCATTCTGGAAAAGGTAAAATAAGAAGCACAAAAGACAATCCAGTCTCAGGGGTCAAGAATAGGGGAAGGGTTTGGCTATAAGTGGGAAAAGGGAACTCTTTGAAGGAGATGAAAATGTTCTGTCTTGAATGAGCTGGTTTTCAATAATGCTATGCGTTGTCAAATCTCCGACTTATATGCTAAAAATTATGAGTTTTACTGTATATGTTATACCTCAATAAACTCAGAAACAAACTACTGTTCTTTCAAATGATGTAAGGTATTATTCTTGACTCATAGTTTAAAAATTTACTCAAAATTAAACTACTGATTTCTAGTAAAAATTTAGTAGTCTTTCTTATTAAAATATTTGTCTTATACAGCTTTTCTTACTGAGCAGTAACATTACTTAAAGCTACTTTCTAACCACTCCCATGATCATATTTTGAAGAAACACTTTCAAATATCTATAAACAGAATTTAGTCCTAAATTTGAGCTATTAAAGACCTATTCTTTGCTTAGTTTTTCATGATGGTAGGAAGCGCCTGATCTCTGAGACAGAAACAAGCTTTCCTCTTCTCTATCACATACTCCTCAATACAGCATGTTTGCCTCTACAAGATTCATGTGACAGGACCACATTTGTAACTCTTAAAAAAAAAAGATGGAACCAGAATTTCATTATTGTTTATAACAAACCCAGCATTTGAGCTATGTACCATCTGAAATAATTTTACCAAAACTTTTGAATTGCTGAAGTCTAATTGTCAGCTCCCCTAACACTGATGTGATGATTTCTAGGCTGGGAATATTTTATGAGTTACTCTATTATATATTTCCATTTGAGCCTCAAAATGTAGGTTTTTTTTTTTTAAAGCAGGAATTAGAGTAATATTGCTGTTGTCTTATATTCACCACATATTAACAATTAAATGAGGCAATTAGAAACTATATAAAACTATGAACTACCTGGAACTTAGCACTCACTAAATGATGACTCCTACTTGTATTATAATTTTTTAAAAATAATATCCAACTTCTAGGTAAAGATTGATGAAAAAAAATTAAAGGTTTTATGAGGAGTGGGAGTATTCCAGTTCTTTAATTGGACTCTCCTATCACCTGAGAGCACTGCTAGAAAGAATCACATAATTCAGTTATATACTTAGTAAAACTAGCTACACATGGTGAGAACTTGATAAATTTCAGCAATTAAAATATCTTACTTTTATAAAATAATAATAAGAACAACCACAAGATGGCCCACATAATATTTATCAAGAAGGATAAAAACAGTAGTTTTGTGGTTATTTTAAAGACAGTGATTGCAAGCCTGAGGTATAGGCTTTGAGAAATAAAGATAAACTGATAAAATCATATTTTAGATTACTAAGAAACATACCAGCTTTATTCTATTTTCTTTGGGATTGGTATAGAATAGAAACCTTTTATAGGGATCTCTGAGTGTTTTGGCTCAAGAGAGCTGCTTGTATTTTCCATTTTCCTGAAGTGGGAAGAGGAGAAAGCAGTAAGAATAGCTCATGAGGTGGTACTGGTAATGTGAGCAAAGCCAAGGAAATGTGTGCCAATTTTGCAATTAAGTGGCCTAATAATTTTTGAAATAATATTTTCAAAGCTGTGCAGCCTCCTTCTGATCAGCTTCGAATAGGAACATTCTATGTGGAGGAGACAAAAAGAACTCCAAATGGCCTTCACTTTTTCCTTTTATTGATGCCTTAACCAGTGTTGATATGCTACATTATAGCTTCAAGTACACTGTAGTCCTTGAAGTTGAATGGCTAAGATCCATGACAGAATTCAAGCTACAAATAAAGAAATAGTTGAAGCCTAGTAGTTTTCCACATTAACGATGTCCTCCTACTGGTTCTTTAGATTCATTTTTCAGGTGTTAATAGCTTGGACACACACAGTTTGAATCATTACCTCATTGTTATTGATGCATAGTTTGTCTCTGGAGATAAACCCTACATTTATCTTCATATATGTTTTATCATGAAAAATTACCAGGGAAAGATTCCAGTGGAGATTCAGTCATTTAATTAAAATAAATGTATTCTGTTAATGAATAGAATTAGCCCTACAATACACATCCTTTGATTTTATTTGCATTTAAGTTTTTTTAATTCTCCAAAGAATTAATTATCCTATATATAATTCTTCTGATCTTAGATATACTTTAGAGCAGTTATTTCACGCTGTGTTCTACTGTGCCCTGGGAATTCTGGAAAAGCTTTCCAGAGGCTATTGTTGGATGAACTGTAGGTAGGTGGCAGGTGATCGAGGCCCTCATTTCCACCCAGCTTGAACAGTAATCAAAATTCTATCTAATTTATATAATGGGAACCACCATTAAAAAGTGAAAAATGTTTCTCAACTAAAAAAGCAAATATTCTGGAAGCTGAATTGCCATCCAGTACCATCTTGCATCCTCCTTTAATAATGAAAAACTATTTTCAAACCATGATGATGAGATTTTCAGGAAAAAACACAATCCATATTTTAGTCACTGTATTTAAAAATGGTTTAAAAAGTCTGAAGATACTAACTTTATGTGCAATGTAATAAGATATTAAAGAAGTATAGAGAAATTGATGTGACAGAAAACATGAAATCTATCAGTAAATTTTCTAAGATTGTAATTGTATAAAGTTGCTAATAAGTGAAGTCTGTTTTTTAAGTAATATTTTAGTTACTTTTAATATATTACCTCTATCAAGGCTATAATGTTCACTGAAGTGTTTCACTGAAGAGTTTTGGTTAAATAATTCCAAGTATCACAAGCAATGAGGTGTGTTTAACAAAAAACTTCCAACAAAAATAACAAAATGAAGGACTTACGTCTCCAAAGACACTTAGAAAAATATGAAAACATACTAAAACATATATATGTCATGAGTACAATATTTGTTCTCCTTTTTGAATGCTAATATGCTCACAAACTAACAAAAATAAACTGAACAAATACTGGAAAATCATTTTTTCCAACTTTCTCAGAATTCTATTTATATTGATTGAAGCCATGTATATACATAAAAAGTAGAAATCTATTTAAATATAGCAGTAAATACTTTAAACTTTTTCTTAGTACTTTGTCCGTTATAAATATTATGAGAAAGCAAATTTCAAAATAAACATACTTTAAATTTTTACTGTATTTTTCCACTGTTAACCAAACAATCACAGATCAGACTTCGGTGATGCTAAATATTTGCAAATTGTTCCTCTAGCTCTACATAATTTGGTGAATTGTCAGGGAAAAAAAAACCAAATCACCACTGAGGTTGCAACATCTTTCTCCACTCCATGGGTGATTTTCAGAGTGATTAGCAACCATGATGACATGGAAAATAATGAAAAAGGCTATACAGAATGGATATAGGCTCTGACAAACTGTAATAAACATAGCAAGATAGCCAGAAAGCAGTTCTGCCCTCTTTTGTTGAGTTTTCAGGTTTTAATGGCTTATTAATTAATTACATTATGTTCCAGGAAGGTTAACTCTACAAAAGATCATCCAGCTAGTCAATTAATCATGGCTAAGGCACTAAATTCCTGCTTTCTAGTCTTTTCCTGCTGAATTTCATGGATTTGCATCAATGAAAATAAGCACTTAATTCAATAATTTGATATATCTAGCTATTGCTTTCTGTTGAAGGTGTTTTCCATGATAACTACTTTAATGTTCAATTTACTTTGTATCTTTTCCTATGGTATCAATGACAAATCCTGAAACTTAAAAAAAGAAATCCACCTCCTTACAAGAATTTTTTTTAAAGGTTTCATTTATTTATTGGTCGGAGAACACAGGTAGGGGAAGTGGCAGGGGGAAGGATAAGAAGGCTTCCCGCTGAGTAAGGAGACCATTGTGGGACTCCCATCTCAGAGTCCTGGGATCATGACCTGAACTGAAGGCATATGCTTAACTGACTGAGCTACCCAGGCGTCCTGTCCTAACAGCCTTCTTTTTTGTCGTTAGTATTCACTTTGTCTATATTGTAAAAAGTCTTGGAAATCATAATTGCAACAAAGGAAATGCCCCTGTCAAGACCTAGGCAATGAAATAAGAACACAAAATCAGAAGAAAGAATAAGATAAGAATAATTTAAAAATGGATATTAATACTGGGTCAGAGCTGTAGTTTTCAAATCCACACTTACAGAGACTTCACTATCTTCTTAGCGGTTATTGAAATAATAATTTATGAATCCTTATTTCTATTTCCTTTATAAAGAAAGTGCAGATGGTCCGTGATAAAAGGGAAGAACAACTGTTATACACTGCATTTATCTTCATATATGTTTTATCATGAAAAATTACCAGTGAACGACTCCACTTGAGAGTCGATTACTTAATCTAAATGAACCATTAATTGTGTAGCATAGTGCTGAGTGGACTGCAGATACACACACTGTGCTTTGGCTATATTACATTTAGTATTAGTAGATAGAGTTAGTTCCCTTTGCTAATCTCTAACAAGTTTCCTAAACATTCTGTCAAGATTATGCTCTAAAAGGTTAAATAAATAGCACTTCTCCCTAGTTACTGTAAAACTGCATATTACACGACTATTTCTATGAAGCTTATTCAGTGACACAAAAATTGGGAATGTGTCAGGTCTCATACCACAGGAAACAAATGAGGTAGCGAAATTCCACTTAATCAAATTTAGATCTGGTTATGTTATTATATCAGAGTAGAGGGGAAAGGAAATAGCTCCAGAGAAATATATCATTAATTTTTCTAAAGTTTGAGAAAAATACTTTTAAAGGAAAAGAACATCTTTCTGACTGCTTCTGTGATAGAAATCCATTGCTAATTTTGAACAATTTTAAATAAAGTTTCAAAAAGGCATTTTAGATGCATTATCAGCTGTCTTGTTAAAAAAGCTTAATTCCACTTGGGTTGTCTCGCCTGCTGGTTACAAGTTATCCCTCTCTTTCATGGTTATACTATACACATTGTCAATAACAGATTTTTTCTTCTCTGTTCACAGTAAAGTATCTTTTTTTGCTGATTAAAATAGCTTCATATTGCACACTTCATGAAACCTCTAAATACTTGTTTTAAATCACAACTTTGTGTTTTTAAAAGAGTGATATGCTCTTCTTTCTAAAAGACCATCTGCTTTCAAAGGACAATGGTTTTCATGAGTAATTCTAAGAAGAAACACAGTTATTACACTTTAACACATTTTTGCTGGAATAAAGAGTAGCATTCAATTACTATTTAAGTACACTGAACAGTTTTTTTATAGTACTTAAAGGCCAAATTGTCATTATTATAATAAGTGTTTCTATAACAGATTTCTCTGGTCCCAGGTTACCAGGTTCCAAGGTTAAGTGACAGAATCACCACAGAAAAGGAAAAAAATAGTTAAAAATATTATAATTTAAAAATCATTCATAGATATCAGACTTATTTTCATGCAAAATTAATGTTATCAAATTTCAAAATTGCTACTTTCATTTGCTTTTTTCATTATAAGAATAGGAAATGAAACTCTTTACAATATATAATTACTATTTTTATTATATGAATCATTTGTTGAAAATACACTTTTTAGTCTATTTTGCTTTGAATTATTACAATTGTTTAGAGTCTTTCGCTTTTTGAAACTTTAAATTCTTCAATTTACTTATATTTATTTTAATATAGTGTCTTAATTATATAAGTTTGAGACAGCTCTTTGGAATTTAGACTTATTTCCCTTCCTTTTTCTTTCTTTCTTTCTATCTATCTATCTATCTATCATCTATTTATTTACATCTGTTCAGAGATAGATAGGGCTTTTTATTCCTGCTGTCTCTAATTAACTTGGAACATTATTGAAACTGAACTAGTATTTGATTAAGTAGCCAGTCTCTTTATTATATGTAATAAAAATAGTTGAGAGAGGTAAGAGTTAAGAATATAATAAATGAAAAAATAATTTAAAATGAATTGAAAATAAGTACATGATGAATAGTATTAAATTAAGAAATTAAAGTAAGAGAAAGGAGAATTGGGGCTGGGAGGGGAGAAAAACAAAGCCACGGAGAATAAAGATTTAACACTTCATTAGTATACTAACTCAAAAGAAAACATTAAGACTGGAATCATATCTAGCACAAGGACCATCAGAATAAATAGCAAGATGAAAATGGTATGAATAGAAGTAAAAGACAGAAAAAATGAAGGAGTTGAAAAAAGCAAGATATGGAATAAAAACAAGACAGTGATGACACAGTAGATATCTGGCAAGCAACAATACAGAAGCCACTCACTGAAAAATCTCTGTAGAGCTCTTTAGGTCTTTTAGATCTAATTTCTAGATCACCTATTCATCACCTTTTACTCCCATCCTTGGAACGGATATTTTGATCTGGAAAAAAGAAACTGTCTCCTCATATCTGGAAAGTTGGTGTGATACTTACAAATGTGTTTTAACCTTGACTGATATAAAATTCCACGAAAGGTCATGGGCTAGCCACAAGAGTTGCTAATGGAAATATATTCCCTTTGCATCTCTGCATCTCTGAAATAAGCAAAATGGGAGACTACTGATTCCAGTTGACAATGGGGGACGCTTACTATTATATCAAGACAAATGCTTCACATTTAGTAAAACCTGAACTCCTATAAATCATCTGATTACAAATCTCAAATTAAATGAAACACCAGGTGAAGCTCTTTTGCTGTCAAAGCTGATTAGAATCTGTTCAGACTGGAAGGCTGCAATCCTTGCCAAAGTCTACTCTAATCAGCTTTTCAGGTGTAAATTTATCTGAATGAACACTTATTTTTTGAAAAAAAAAATGAACATATTACTTCTTTATAATTGCAGATCAATTAGTTTGTTAACTGCTAAAGATTTATAATACAATACATCATGTATTTAGGGTATGTGAGTAATAAGATGCTTAAGAAATATTCTATATATTTAAGAAAGGTATAACAGAATCTGCCATACCTCTCCTGAAAAATTCAAAGTCAGCTTTTTTTAATATGCAAGAAACATTCCATATTTGGAAAAGTACACATAACTTTATCGGGCAGTATTATTTTTATCAGAACCTGGAAATATTTTCGTAAAGGCCCATCAGTATTTTTATCACAGGCTTGTTGATTGCTGAAATAAATAGAGTTGTAAAAAATACTGCTTAAACAAAAGTCTCACAATGGTACTCTGGGTTCAGTGTAATTAAGTATTTAAAGATTTTCCATGAGATTGATATGGTTACTTTTAGGTTACTGAAAATTATTAAAAAAAAAAAAAGCTAATAGATCTACAGTGTTTTCTTGATTGTTGAATGTAAGGTAAAAACAGTTTGAAAAAAATATTTGGCAGGCATAACGGGAACCTAGTTGCTTTGGCACAATATTCATTCCTTATATCAGGATGTCTCACTGGAAGTTAAGCTAAGGGAATTTATATTTATCTTTATTTTATATTTGACTTATTTATACTTATATGATTTTACCATTTATAAACTTATTTTCCCTACTAAATACACTCTTCCATTCCCCAAGCTGTCACAGAAAAAAGGACCCAAACATATATCAAGTAAACAAATTACTTGCCTTTTATAGAAAAATATCACACTGTGTATGTACACATACACATATGTGTATGTACACAGTGTATGTACACTGTGCATGCACACCTGTGCACAAACACACCAGATTTTGAAGGAAGATAGATGAAATTGTCAAAGTTAGTGTAGGGAAACCTCTATTTTTATTATCAGTTCATCAAATTAACTTAGAGATATTATTTCAGATCCTGCTTTTTATTTGGTTGTTGTTGTTTTGAGATATCATCAATACAGAAGTGGTTCAGAACTATATTAGTATGAGGCACACATGCAAATTTAAAGGACAGAAAGGATGTACATCAAAGGGATCTAAATTCCAGTCACAGTCATGGGATTTATTAACTATGCATCTTTAGGCCAGTTGTTTCACCTCACTAAACTATAGAGTTTTTTGTTTGTTTGTTTCACCTGGATATTATGTTTGTTCAGCTTTGCAGTTCCTAGCATCTACAAGTGACCAAAGAATCAGACTATTACCATTAAGAAACAAAGAAAAGAAGCTGAAAGCAAAAATATCTCTTGAAGCAAAATTTAGTAAGAACCTGGCAGTCTCATTCCTTATGGGTCATTCAGGTAGTTTATCCTTGCGTTAAGTCTTAAACAGAACCCAATCTCCTCCATTAAGGCTATCTCTTAGATAGCCAATTAGATCATGATGATTCCTTAAGCTTAGAATTAACCTATATTTGACTTGTTAAATCAGTTTCTTTTTTTTTTTTAATTTATTTATTTTGTCAGCGTAACAGTATTCATTGTTTGCACAACACCCAGTGCTCCATGCAAAACGTGCCCTCCCTATTACCCACCACCTGTTCCCCCAACCTCCTACCCCTGACCCTTCAAAACCCTCAGGTTGTTTTTCAGAGTCCATAGTCTCTAAACCCTCAGGTTGTTTTTCAGAGTCCATAGTCTCTTGTGGTTTGCCTCCCCTTCCAATTTTTTTTTTATAAACATATAATGTATTTTTATCCCCAGGGGTACAGGTCTGTGAGTCTCCAGGTTTACACACTCCACAGCACTCACGATAGCACATACCCTCCCCAATGTCCATAACCCCCTCCCCCTCTCCAAACTCCACCTCCTGTGGATGGAACTAGAGGATATCATGCTTAGTGAAATAAGTCAATCGGAAAAAGACAACTATCATATGATCTCCCTGATATGAGGACATGGAGAAGCAACATGGGGGGTTAGGGGGATAGGAGAAAAATAAATGAAACAAGATGGGATTGGGAGGGAGACAAACCATAAATGACTCTTAATCTCACTAAATCAGTTTCATTTTTGAGGAATAACAAATTCTCCCATTCTGTCAAATATTAGTCAAGACCAGAAAGTTGAAAATAAAACAAACTTAATCACATTTATATTCCTATCAATGGAAGAAATAAATCAGAAAAATAACTGAGTGGTAATGCAAACCCAATTATTTGATTCCAGTCAGAGTGCAGCAATTCTACATTCATATCTGCAAGAACCTACTAACCTCAGGGTCACCTGTTTACAAACACATGCCTATCACTAGAAAGGAAAGTATCATTATCGTGGGGGGACTGGGTGACTCAGTTGGTTAAGGGTCTGCCTTCAGCTCAGGTCATGATCCCAGGGTCCTGGGATGGAGTCCCTCATTGGGCTCTCTGCTCAGCAGGGAGCCTGCTTCTCCCTCTCCCTCTGCCTGACACTCTCCCTGCTTGTGCTATTTCTCTTTCCCACTCTGTCAGATAAACAAAATGTTAAAAAAAAGTATCATTAATATTGTGTTTAATTTATAAACTGCCTTCTGATTTAGCATTATCAGTATGTATTTGGCCTACTTTGCCTTAATTTGAATCCTGTTGTAATTAGATTTTTTCATTACTAGGATTGGTGTGAATTTTTCTTTTACCCTTCCTCTCTCCCTCCCTCTTTCTTTCTTTCTTTCTATTTTATTCTTTCTTTCTTTCCCTTTTGAAATGATACATTCAATCATTCCATTGATGAACCAATTAAATAAACATATAAAAACTTGCTGACAGTACTAAAAGAAAGGTGGGATGAAAAAAATCTAAATGGTAAATTGTGTCCCTGCCTCAAGAAGCTATTTTCCTATTTATATGAAGAAAACAGGTTAATGAAGTATTGTGTAAATTTCTTAAGGTATTAGATATCATTCTTTAATTTGTGAATTATATAAAGAATTACATATCATATATACCATATAATATTATATATTATGTGTGTGTGTGTGTGTATTCGCAGAGTTCTTGTAAATGAATGAGACTATACTCAAGTACTTTGCACCATGTCTTAAACTCCCTACCTACATATTCATCTTTCAAATCTCGGACAAAATATGTATGTGCTGTTTACGGTGTAAAGAACAATATATAAAAACAGATAGAGGGGCGCCTGGGTGGCTCAGTGGGTTAAAGCCTCTGCCTTCGGCTCGGGTCATGATCCCAGGGTCCTGGGATCAAGCCCCACATCGGGCTCTCTGCTCTGCAGGGAGCCTGCTTCCTCCTCTCTCTCTGCCTGCCTCTCTGCCTAGTTGTGATTTCTCTCTGTCAAATAAATAAAAAATATTAAAAAAAAAACAACCAGATAGAAAGATTCCTGTCCTTAAGTATCCTAACAATATAACAAGTGTTTAGACTATTTGTCACTTAACATTATAGTAATTCTATGTTACATTTATACTTAACTACACATAGAGCAAAGTGAAAAGCCAAAATTAGATTCTTTTTAAGTGGCAAGTGACACAACTCAAGAGATACAAAGTTCAAGCTTGATAGCCTCACTCTTCTGTTGATATATATTTTCAAGCTCAAATAACATAAAGATATGCCATGACTTAAAGGTCTTAATTTTAATCTTTTTCTAACTCTTTTTTCCTAATGGAATAGTTCAAGCTATAAAATACTCCTTCATCTTTAATTTCTTAGCTGTATAGTTCAAAGGTGTACATTGTGTTCTGAAAAACACTTTGTTGTAATTCAGTTTTGGTAACCAAGTATCAACCTATCATCTGTCTGACCTACCTCTTGATTTAACACAATGTGAAACATGTATCATAACCTGTAAGGCATTCTTGGCAAAATATTTACTTGGCTTCTAATCCTCATCAAGTAAATAGAAAATTCAGATTGTGTGACATTCAATGGAAAAATGTCAATGCTATGATGGACAAAAGAAAAGTTTAGAAATATTCTAGATAAAAGAAGATTAAAGAGCTATAATAACCTTCCTTATGTGATGAATTATCTTTGTTTGGATCCTGGACTAGGAAAAATAAAATAACTACAAAAAGTATTCTGAGTACCACTGGGGAAATCTGATTATGGACTGGATATTACATCAATGTCAAATTTCATGGGCACGATGATAGTACTATGCTTATGTAAGAGTATGCCTTGCTCTTAGAATCACTTAGGGGTGGGGTGCCTGGGTGGCACAGGCAGTTAAGCATCTGACTCTTGGTTTTGGCTCAGGTTGTCATCTCTGAGTCATGATCTCAGGGTCATGGGACTGAGCCCTGTGTTAAGCCCTGGGTCAGGCTCCACGTTCTATGCACTCTCACTCACTCTCCTTCTGCCCCTCCCCTTCCTCTCTAAAATAAATGAATCTTAAAAAAAAAATCATTTAGGGGTAAAACATCATGATGCCTACAAAAATATATGTACATATGTGTATATATTACATTTATGAATACATAATTCAGGAAGAGAAAAAGAGGAAGCATATGTCACAGAATATTAATGGTTGGTAAATCCAGGGTATACAGCTGTTTATTATACTAATCTTTCAACTTTTCTGTCAGCTTGAAATTATTTATAACAAAAAAACAGGGGAAGGATTCAACTCTTTTTTTTTTTTTCAAGATTTGTATTTATTTATTTGACACACAGAGAGAGATCACAAGTAGGCAGAGAGGCAGGCAGAGAGAAAGGGGGAAGCAGGCTCCCACTGAGCAGAGAGCCCCATGTGGGGCTCTATCCCAGGACTCTGAGTCCATGACCCAAGCTGAAAGCAGAGGCTTTACCCACTGGGCCACCCAGGTGCCCCAGAATTCAACTCTTTAAATAATAATTTACACTTATTAGATGAGCTAGTGACTAATGAAGTCTTAAAATCTCAAAAAAGAAAACCAAAATAATTCTGTGTGTAATGGGTTGAACTGTGTCCACTCAAAATTTATATATTGAAGTCCTAACTGCCAGTACCTCAGAATGTGTCTGTTTAGAGATGGAAGTCTTAAAAGAAGCGATTAAGGTAAAATGAGGTCATATGGGTGGTCCCTTAACCAAATATCATGGTTATAATCTCAAAAGAAGAGATTAGGACACAGAGAGAGACAGAGGGAAGACCAGGTGGAGACAGCAGAAGAAGGCAGCCAACTATAAGCCAAAGAAAGAGGTTTCAGAGCCCAACCCTGACAAAACCTTGGTCTTAGACTTCTAGCCTCCTGAACTGTGAGAAAATAAATTTCTGTTAGTTACGCCACTCAGTGTCGTTTGTTTGTTTCATGGCAGCACTAGCAAACCACAACATTGTGTCAGAATTCTAAGACCAATTCCCAATGCCTCTCACCCTTGTATAACCCCTTCCCTGTGAATATGGGTAAACATGTGAGTATGATGAGATAGCTTTCCCAGGCTTGTGTTACACTGTCTGGCAAAAGGGGGAATTATCCAAGTGTTCCTAGTCTAATCACATGAAGTCTTCCAAAGCAGAGTTCCTTCCATCGTATAGTGAAAAGGACATCAGAGATTTGAAGCATAAAGCATGAGGGAGTTTTGACATACTATTGTTGGCTTTGAAAATAGAGGAGGTCACCTTCCAAGGAACGTAGGTGAACTTTAGTTGTTAAGAGCAGTGGAGGCTGACAGCTATCAAAAAATCATGGCCCCAATCCTACAACCACAAGAAACTTCATTCATCCAACAACTGAAATGAGTGTGGAAGTGAATTATTCCTTAGGCCCTCCAGCTAAGAGTCCAGCCTGAGGAACACCTTGATCTCAATCTTGTGAAACTTTAAGCAGAGAATTCATTTGATCCTGCCTAGACTTCTGACCTACAGAACTATCAAATAAGAACTGTGTGCTGTTTTAACATGCTCAATGTATGGTAGTTTGTTACACAGCAATAGAAAACTAAGAAGAATCTCCTCATAATCTACACAGTTATGCTAAATGTGTTTTCAAACTAGTATGTGTGCATGTCTATGTAATTTGTGTGTGTGAGCAATAAAGTTTAAGACAATATTATTTTTCCAGATTCAGTTTGCTCATATGTGCCCACACAAAGTTCATATATATGTATATATAAATGTTAGTGATTTTGTGTATTTTATGTACCTCTTACATGATTAATTTTCTATAATGATTAACCTTTTATAATGATTAAAACAGTAACATATACACATTTATAAACAAAACCTTTTCAGTTGGAAAAATAATCAAAATCTTCTCTCCAGTTGTTAGTATACCCATCTTTCATGTTTAGCTTATTGATCTTGTGATTTCCAACATCCACCACAGAATCTATCAAATAGTAGTCACTCAGTTAAAATTAGTTCTGTGTAAACTGAATAGCCAAAAATTCGAGTATGTATAGGGGGCGGTGTGGTGTAATGGAAAGCATGCTGATGTGAATATAATGTGAGATAAGCCTGCATGAAAATCCTGCCTCCACTAACAGAGAATCTTATTGGAACCTATTTAGCTTCTCTGAGCTTCACTTTTCCATCTAGAAGGCTATATAGCAGGGTACAATGTTCAGTTGTACCTCTGTCACTTAATTGCCTTAAGACCCCTAGCAAATAACTTCACTCATAATTTATTTTTATTATCTATATAAGGAGACCACAGTATCATAGGCAGGGCCACCATTAGCTTATACAATGCCTTCATACAAATTAGAAAATGTTGCCCCTTTTCAAAGTAATTAATTTCCATTTGTGAGAAAATATGTACACCCACGCTGACTCTGATATTCATGTCACTTGGTGCGTGTTCAATGTGGACAACTGTATCTGACGTCCTGTTCAGGGTTGTTGTAAGAATCAGATAATCCATATACAGCTCATGGCACAGAATCTGACTCATACTGATTACCCATTTTGTGTCAGTAATCACCACCACCATGTTTATCATAAGTATCATCTACATTAACACAGACATAGTAGCATTTAACTAGGATAGAGGACTAAAGTAGCATAAATTAAAACCCAGGTACATGGTAGGGTATGGCATCAATGTTTGAAGGACCTTTTCTAGTAAGTACCTTGAACACAGCAGTTCCTCAGTAAAATAGCTACTGATTGATTGGATAGTTTAATTTTCTTAAAGAAAATGAACCCGGTGGCGGGGTTATGGACATTGGGGAGGGTATGTGCTATGGTGAGTGCTGTGAAGTGTATAAACCTGGCGATTCACAGACATGTACCCCCGGAGCTAATAATACATTATATGTTCATTTAAAAAAAAATAAAATGAACCTATAAATTATGAGAAATCTAATTCAGTGGCAAAATTTGCTTCACTAGTTAAATGAAAATACATGGTATGCCATTCATTTAAAAAATTGAGTTGTCTAGGAGCCCTGGGTTGCTCAGTTAGCTAAGTGGCCCACTTGTGATTTTGGCTCAGGTCATGGTCTCATGGGTCATGAGATGGAACCCGCTTAGGCTCCATGCTTAGTGGGAAGTCTGCTTGGGATTCTCTCTCTCCCTTTTCTTTTGCCTCCCCCCTCCCCACTTATACACGTGTGCCCTCTCTCTCTCACTCAAAAAAATAAATAAATATTTTTTAAAAACTGAATTATCTGATATGTGCAAATTTGGAAGTAAAATTTAACAAAATTCCTCAAAGGCCCTTGTGCATAAAGCATTTCTTTTTACTGTCACATTTTAGAGCAACTCGTCATTCATAAATATTTGAAAAAAATAAATCTGTAGTAATTATGAACCATCTTTTTATCAAAAATATTTTTTCATTTGTCTAAGAATAGCACTGTAGAGTGAAATTAGGTGTTCTTCTTACATTGTTATAACCACTACTGTAAGAATAGTATTTCATTTTACATCTCTTAAAATAAGCATATAGTGCCTATAAATTTAGCATTCTAATATATATCCTCAAAGAAGAGAAGGCATTTTTTCATTGCTACATTGTTCTTCTACTGGTATAAAAAAAGATAGAATTTTACTAGATGTGTAATAGATTGTTGTATTAGTCTGCCAGAACTTGCCTCAAAAAACATCATAGACTAGGTGGCTTAAACAACAGAAATTTATTTCTTCACAGTTCTGCAGGCCAGAAGTCTAAGATCAAGGTGTTGTCAGGATTGTTTCCTGGGAAGCTTTTCTTTGGATTGCAGATGGTCACTGTCTTTCTGCTCCTTCCATCTGCGCACGCTTGCCCCAGTGTCCCTTAGTGTGTCCAAATTTCCTCTTCTTATAAGACCTTCACAAACCTTAGACCCACTTCAATGACTTCTTTTTAAGTTGATTATTACCACTTTTAATTATTTAATTGTTACCTCACATACTGAGGTACTGGGCTTCAACATATGAGTTGAACATAACGTTTTTGGGCTTCAGCATATGAGTTTTGAGAAGGCACAATTCAACCCATAACAGACAACACGATAGGAAGCTAAGAAATAGAATTTCTAGATTCTTATTCTAGCCTTGTTACCCATTAGCTACGAGATTCTTGATCAGGCACAATATGTCTGTGCCTAAAAAAAAAAAAAAAAAAAAAAAATTAATTTCTTTTATTTTCTTGTTTTTCTTCCCCTCTCTCTTCTCCCCCCTTTCCTTTCCTTTTTTCTTTTTTTTTTTAGATTTTTTTTTTATTTATTTATTTGACAGAGAGAGATCACAAGTAGGCAAAGAAGCAGGCAGAGAGAGAGAGAGAGAGGGAAGCAGGCTCCCTGCCTAGCAGAGAGCCTGATGCGGGACTCGATCCCAGGACCCTGAGATCATGACCTGAGCCGAAGGCAGCGGCTTAATCCACTGAGCCACCCAGGCGCCCTCTTTTTCTTTCTTAATAGCCACTCTACCTGCCTTATCCTTTTCAAAAAAAAAATAAAAAGTTGCAAAGTTCAAAAGAAAGTAAATGATTCTAATGTGCATGTCCTTTAAAAATCATTAAAACATTATACAACTTATTTCTACAACTCCTATTTGTTAAACATGAGATTATTGGTCTTGTGACTGTATGTTGAATCCAAAGACAAATAATTTCTATTAGGAATCACTTTTCTTTTGGCAACTCCACCAGGGGTACTAGGAAGTATTTGTTTTCTTTCTTGCTGTTGAGTCCTGAGAAAGATTTGTGCCATTTGAAGGACCCCCCCATCCTGTATCTGATCCTTCAAGGTTAACCAGTGAATAACTTGGACAAACTTCCCTTCCAAGGGATCCTTTTCTTCCCCTACTAAACAAACATCCAGCAAACCTGCATGCAACCTGAGTGCATGGTATTAGCCCCATTCACTAAACTGGTATCCTCTCACCTAAGCCCTGTTTAGTCTACCTATCTTCCATGAACTTGACTCCTTTGTGAGCAATCTCTCCCATTCTGAAAATCAGGAAAGCTAATGTTATGAAGATCTTGATTCAAAAAAAAAAAAAAAAAATCAACACAAAGTTAATCATGCTGCCTGAATCTGAACAGGGCCAATATAACAATTAACAGAATGATGATACTCTTTGTCCTTCTCAAAATTCCCTAGGCATACAACATCTGGGTTTCATATCTTGCTTTCAGGGAAGGAGGATGGAAGATGTGGGAGAAGGGACAGAAAAAGAAGGGCACGGTCATTAAGATAAGTTCTTAGAACACGACATCCTTTAGTGCTTCATTTAACAAAATATGTCATTTTAGAAGCACCCTGGGTAAAAGTCAAATGTAAATTTTATACACTGACTATAAAGGATAAAACGTCCTCCGGGAAGAAATGTGCTCACCCGTGAAAGGTAGAAAGCCTTCATCCCCAACCCCAAATGCTAGATTAGATGTGGATAAATGACGGATTGAACTGTTTCTAAGAAGCCTCCTTGTTCGGCCTTCAGCTTTGTCCCTACAGAGCCCTGCAAGAGCATTTGTTTACAGTATATCATCCCTTAAGCCAAAGAGATTTTATCAGAGTTGTCTGTGGAATTCATCTATTTTGTTTTACCCTCTTTACCCTCTTTACTTTACACCATTTCAAAGTTTGCATTCCCTCCAGTTGCCAGTACTGGCTGAGGGACACGAGTCCTGTTTTATACTGTGACCTGTGATTTTAGATCAGAAAACCAACAAGCAAGTAACTCCTTGAGTCAAAAAGTGAGGCTTTTTTTTTTTTTTTTTTTTTTTTGATGCTGGTCGTGCTCTGCCTGTGTGAACTGTAGTCCACTCGGTTTTATCACCTCTGCCTCCAATCAGGCTTTCTTAAAATTGTGGCGGCAGATTTGCAGAGACCCATTAGTACATTGTGGGGCAGAATGAAGAGAAAGGTCACCCTCCACCCATCCCCACTGTGCTAAGAAAAGGAGCCAACATTAGACAGACTTTTTAAATTCATAATTACACCTTTCCCCCTCTTTCTGTCTCCCCTCCATATCAACTGTGAAGTGGAAGTCTTTTTATTATTAAAGAAGGGTCAATGTTTTTGGCCTCTCTATTGTTAAAGAGAGGAGTTTCCAAATAAAATGAAGAGCAAAACAAAAAAATTGAAAGAGACATAAACTGTCCTCATGGGTCTCATATGCTTTCCCTTTAATCTGTAAAATCATTTCAACTTCTCTACCTAATGAAAAGCTTAGCTGCATGGCTCTCATATATTAGCTCATTGCAAAGTGACCTCTGTATCACTATGACTTAGAAAAAAGTACCACACTTCCATTCATTTTATTGTTCCTATAGTCTCGTTTCAGTATCTTATTCTACTATATATTTTTAAAGGGCAGGATCTGTTTGCTAATAACCTCCCACTTGAATTTCATTTTATTTCTCTGACCTCTGTCAAAGAAAGAAAATTTTGAAGGAAATTATAAAAGAGTTTCTACCTTATATCCTAGAGGAAAAGTCATTGTATAAATATAAGATGTTCATTAATAGCTTCCTATTTAAATAAAGTTTAAAATTCTACAGACCAGAAAAACAATAGAAGAAGTGGTCAACTCAGGCAGAGGCACATCTAACCCTAATAACTCAGTTATTTTCATTTTCCACAAATGCTTCTATTCCTATTACCCAGGAGACTTGTTACTTTTACTGCATTATTCAATTAGAATGGATCACTCCCCATGTCAGTGTGATATAACCCTGTTGGGATAGCTTTTTGTGTTTTTCAAATGACATCATATTTTTAAATGAGGTGGCCTAAAGGGTCCTCTGAGGAGCTGGATCTTTCTTTACCTCAGCCTTTCAAAATGTGAAGGCAAATTCAAAGAAATATAAACTCTGTCTTCCCAATAACAGCCAGTGTACAGGAGGACAAAGGACCTTAAACTCAATTTTTTCATTTTGTAAAATGAGATAACCTCTACCTTTCAGTACTGCAGTGTTGATTAAATATGATTATTCACTAATGTGTTTTGTAGCCATGTAGTTTAACTTTAGTTAATTTGTTAACATGATGTTTTTGGAAGAGTTCCTAGAAAAAGGCCACCTGTCCCCAAATAATCTCAATACTATATTTGTCCTAATGTTTGAGTATAACTTATCTAATTATTAAAAACTGTTAACTTAAATCAAATGAGTGTTTGTGGTAGATTAATTAATTCTTAGCCACACCCTTAGAGAATAAAGCCAGTTTTCAGTAAGAATGAGAGAGGGGGAAGTTAGGATATTCTATCAAAAGACCCTCAGGGTAAGGTGCTTGGTCAGAGCTCTAGGCATCTGCAATTCAGCATAGGGTGTGTGGTAAAGAAAACCCTACTATGCAACAGATACTTTTTCTCTTTCTGTCTGTCTGTCTGTCTTTCAACAGAGAGAGAGGAAAAGGACAGGGCAGGGGCAGAGGGAGAGGGAAAGAGAGAATCCTAAGCAGGCTTGGAGTCCAACAACACAGGCCTTGATCTCATGACCCTGAGACCGTGACCTGAGCTGAAATCAAGAGTCTGTTGCTGAACTGACTGAGCCACCCAGGAGACCTCCAACAGACACTATTTTATAAGCACATTACTGTGGGGCAGGTACTGTCATGTCCTCTGTACAGATGAGGTCATGGAAGCCTGGAAAGGCTAAGTCAGTTGTCTGAGAGCAAAGATATTCATGGAGGAACTGGCTTTGGAGCCAAGCAGCTAGGATTCGGAAGCCCTGATGGGGCACTGAGCCTGGCTCCTCCCATGCGGAGAACTGAGAGAAGGAAGGGGAGTGAAGGACACTGTGGTCCTGCTGCCTAGTTCCTCTTTCTACCCAAGAGCTACTCTCCCCTTGTTCTTTAATAGCAGAGCCACTCATTCCTTTTTGGAAAGCAATGGGCTCTGATGAAAATACTCATTGTCCCACAATACCTATGTTTCATTCTGGCCACGGACATTTAAACAGAAATCCACTGAGCTTGATATTTTGTTATACAGAGAGACTGGCACTTCCCTTTTCCATTTTCCTCATCCCTTCTTCCTGCCTGAAATGAAATTACCAACTGGCAGAGGTGAAGTAGTTGTGCTTTGACTCTAAGACTGACAGGTCCATTCTAGGGAGGGCAGAGCAGAAAGGTGGTGTTTTGCAACTTTTTTATAGAAGAACAACAAATCCCTATCTGGCTAAGCGACTGTTTCTGCTCCGCATCAAATGCAATCCTAACCCATAAGGTGATATGCAAACATAGGAGAAAGAACCCAGTTATTGTAGATGACACCATACTGCCCGAGTCTGGCCCCATGAGGTGGTGCCACATACATCCACTGTGAGGGGTGATGCTGCTCGCTGTGCAGCGGTACCCAAGCACAGACCCAACTCCGTACCGAACAGTGGGTATAGTTCAGAGCTGACATTGCAACAGGGGTCCACAAACTACAGCCCGCTGGCCAAATCCCTCCAGTGGCCCGTTTTGAATAGACTGTAAGCTGAGAAAACTTTTTTGTTTGTTTCTTTGTTTTTTGTTTCACATCTTAAAAGGATTTGACAAATGAAAAACAAGAATAGGTCATGGGAATCACATAGGATACAAAATCTAAAATATTTACAATCTGGCCCCGTACCAAAAAAAGTTTGCTGATTCCTCAGAGGGACAGGATAAAGTCAATGTGTCCAGATCACGACTATCCAGGTTGCAGTTCTTACCCTCCTTTTAAGGCTATTTTTAGTCTCCTTTGTTGGCCGGTGAGTCATTACATCCAAAGTATGATATGTAATTGAGGGGCAGCCTAAATTACTATCGGCAGGGAGGTAGTGTAGGGCAATAGGGAAGGAAAAGAAACAGTAAAACTGTTACCTTCCTGACTTAAAAAAGGAGAATCTAGTTTTAAGTATATTAACATCAGATTGGCAGAAAACGTCACACATCAGCTGAAGCAGATTGTTGGAAAGGAAGTATCATTAAGCACTGAACAGAAAATCCTAGAAGGAATTAAATTTTGAATACCTCAGAATAAAAGTGCCTTTCCAGAGGACTTCCCTGCCACAGGTGGTGCTAAGCTTTCATTCCACAAATAAACATGATCACCATTCACTTTAATTCTTGTCACACACAATGATGCTAGACTAACAACTGGATTGAAAGCACTGAGTAGAAAGATGGTGATTTTCCTGATTTTCTATTCTCATTGCCTCATAGAACCTAAAGATGATCAGCCATTTAGACCCTGAAAAATTACGTCAAATAATATGGGGAAATAAGCAATTTTATTTTTAATAGAAGGCTAATGAATCATTTCTCATATCCAATGTAAGGATATAAATTATTAAATCTCTCCAATTGCATATTTGAGAAAACATCCCAACACACAATCTAGCTTAATAGTAAACCAAACTCCCACAAAAGTCTGGGGTCTTTTTGGTTTTGTTTTTTGGTTTTGCTGTTTTTTTTGTTTTTTTGGTAGTTGTTGTTTGTTTCTTTACATTTTTTTTTCACTTGAGCTTGAGTCTAAACAACACAGAAGAGGAACACATGTGCACATTAACACCTCAGATCCCCAAATACCTAAATTTCATTTAAGTTCAAAATTTCTTGTTTTTCTGCATATACCTTTGTCTCCTAAAGTATTTCAATCATTAGCATTTCACAAGTAAAGCTTTTATTCCTCAAAAAGTGTATTGCATCAGCTGTTTTCATCTAATATTTTGTAGATACAACACACTTTGTCTTCAAATCAAAGATAACAAACTTTCGTTCAGACACTGAGCACAAAATTACCCTTCCTAAGAATCAGTCTTCAAGGTTTTTGTTCTACTATTTATCCTTCACAGTGAATGTATGCATCCATATAATTATAAAATTATGCAATTATTTTATGTAGATCAGTGATGACTGCATATGAATGTCATAAAACAACACGTTACAAAGCACTATGATTAGAGAAAACGGTAATTGTGAACATCTGGATTGAGAAATTTAAATTTGAAAACCTCTGATATTTTTCATAAAGCTTTTTTCTATGCTTGTCCATATTTCAATGGGTACTGACTGAAATTATTTATCTGGAAGAAGCTAATTTAATGTAGATCAAAATATGTTGCCAGATCAAGTACCCAGGTAGAGAAATAGTCAAGTCTCTGTTTTGTTAGGTAACTACACTGATATAAGAATAGTCTTAACATTTTCTTTAAGAATATTCAGCAATTTTGATGCCAAAAGAGTAAGAACAGCCAAAACGAGGAAATACTTTTAAATAGAATTCATCACATTTTATTGGAGAGGAAAATAACTATATACTTAAAAACTGCCAAAAATATCTTGAGCAGGTATGAATTCATTTAAAAAATATTTTAAGAAAGCAGAAATCTCTATTTTTAATGAAACCACATGCAATTTCTAACTTAAGGCCTCAGGCTGCTAAAGCCCCTAATTTCTGTGAAGGAAGGACCTATCTTTTCCAAAGCCCTAGGTGCTGTCTACCTTCTGGGCAGGTTGGATATTCAAATATTAACAACATTGTGGTGGATACACCTACTAGTCACAGGAAATGCCCACTCAATCAGCGTGGATGCCGGCTGGCAAACTCGGGTCTAATCCATTGATGTAGCCCTGATGGTGATGCGCCATGTTCCTAGAGGTGTGGAGTGGGCATGGGAAGGAGAGAGGGATACCTGTCACCCATTCACTTTAGCATTCACTGCAGGGTCTCTTTCCTGTCTGGGCTTTGTTTGTGGTCACACAGGTCCTTGCTACTCTTCCCTACAACACTCATCTCCAGTCTGAGTCTCCTACTGAACTCCCTCTTTAGCACAAAAAGAACATCATTATTCTCTATTCCTCATCAGCATAAAGGAAACTCCTGCCTTTATAGGCTCTCCAGCCATGCCTTCTCAATTGCTTTTGCTTTGTGTCAGGTACACAGTTCCATGGAATCGTTCCCTTAAACGACACCTTCCTGCACATGCATTCCACAAAGTTATCTCACATCTCTGTCATTTTTCCCACCAGCAATTTTGTGGAAGGATCAGGACAGAAACATAAGATTCTAGTACCAGAACTCAAAAATGGCAACCCTCCCTTGGAGCTAACAAGGAGAAAACTCCCAGATGGTACTTCAATAGGGGAGGGTCCCACCACTTATATATTTCATGCCCAGGGCATTTATTATTGTTGTCTTCTCCCATTATTATGCCATCTGCACCCACAGCCATACTATTGAGATTTTTGCCTGCTTTTTCATGTTTAATCAACTTTACTATTATATAATTCACATACTATACAATTCACTCATTTTAATATGTATGAGTCATGGCTTTTAAATGTATTAACAGTGTTGTGCATACATACCACAATCTAATTTTAGAATATTTTCACCTTCAAAAGAGATCCCATACTCATTCACAGTCAATTCTTATTGCTTCCAGCTCTAGTTGGCCCTGAGAAACATTCACCTACTTTCTACTTCTGTAGATTTGCCAATTTGAGATCTTTCAAATGAATGAAATCATAAAATACGTGGACTTCTGTGACTTGCTTCTTTTCCTTTGCAAAATGTCTTCATGGTTTATCCATGTAGCATGTATGAGTACTTGATTCTTTTTTGTATTGCCAAATAACATTTTTTTTGTATGGATTTACTACATTTTATTTATCTATTAGGGCTTTTTCCACATTAACTTATTTTTTTTTCTTTTATCATGCCAAGAAACTTTTCTATGCTATAGAGAGTCTGGTAAAAGTTTTCTGAATTAAAGTCGTGAGAATTACAAATGCAGTAAACAACTAAAACGTCTTCCTATGGAAGAAGTGATCTGTTCAACGGAAAGAGCAATTAATGCAAATATTCAAGAACCCATATGCTGAGAAAATTTAAAAACACTGGCAAACATAAAGAAAATGAATAATCATTGCCTCTGCTTTCTAATGGCAAGATTTTCATCAAAACTTATATTGGCCCTGCCTGCAAGACTTGTAAACAAGTAAATAAAAATGGAAAGTGGAACCAGTAATTGTTATTTCTTACAATATCAAGCATTAAGGATGATGGATTTTTTTTTCCTCCACTTCGACCCAACAACACCATGTAGCTGCCCTGAGAATACTGATAAGCTGTCACACCTGGTTGCAGGGAGTACACAGACCAAATTAGAAGTGATAGGAATATCAATATTAAAATTTAGGGGATTGTTCATACTCCACATGCTAGTGGGTATAAAACAACAACAACAACAAAAAACAGTGTAGCAGAGTTAGCCGTGGCCCTACTATTTATAATTTTGCATTAGCAGCATTTTTCATGTATGCAAAGCCCTCAGTGGACTCTAACTTAGATACAGTGGTACAATTACAGTTGGGATCCATATGTGTGAAGGGCTTCTGAATCTAATATTATAAAGGAAAAGAATCTCCTTGTATGGGTGAATAAATATAATTTCTATCTTGCCATTTCAGATAAGAAAACATGTTCAATAACTTGTATAGTGCCAGAAGACATTAACAGAAATAATATGGGAGCTCAACTTGATTTACTATTCCTTCTACATGCTCTTCTGTCTCAAAATGGGTGAAATAAATTATTGGAAAGGGTCTTATTCCCTTTGAGTGCTATGTTTTGAAGGATTTTTTTTCCTCCTCAAGTTATTTTTTTTCTAGTAGTGATACAATCACATTGAAACAATTAACCTTGCATCTTCTTCCCTTCAAAAATTAATTCACACTACAAAACTGCATTTTACGGTCTCATTCACATAGTCATTCTAAAGGAAACACAAACAAAAGGTTTCAAGTTTCTTAGGCTATTTGGAAAGAAAAAAAAAAAAAGAAGCAACTAGAACAGCAGTCATCCATGAAAACAACTGACATTTAGTTTCATATGTAAGGTAAATCTGAATGGCATGAGAACCTTTCTACTCACAGGTATCTAAAGACTCGTCTGAATCATCAGGGCAGTCAGGGTCCCCATCACACAGCCAGCTCTGGGAGACACAAGTCACATGATCGTGGCAAAGAAATTCACCAGGATCACACAATTGCTGATCTGAAAATGAAAATGTTTCGAAATAAAATATGAATGATCTGAACATGAACACAAGAGCAGTACAAAGATGAAATGTGGGAAAGCAATACATAAAAGGTCCATGAGTGTGATCCACATTTTCTGTTCAACAGCAAAACTAAACCAATTATTTATCTCAATTTTAGCTACTCAGCTCAAGCACACAATTTTGATAAAATTGACTATGTTGTAGTCTCACACAATCTGTTCTGAAAATAGTTAAGAATTCTTTTTGTGGGGCACCTGGGTGGCTCAGTGGGCTAAAGCCTCTGCCTTCGGCTCAGGTCATGATCTCAGGGTCCTGGGATCGAGCCCCGCATCGGGCTCTCTGCTCAGCAGGGAGCCTGCTTCCCCCTCGCTCTCTGCCAGCTTGTGATCTCTCTCTCTCTCTCTCTCTCTGTCAAATAAATAAATCTTTAAAAAAAAATTCTTTTTGTGTTTATGACTAGAACTTTGGTCATATTGGATAAGGCATATGACAATCGCAGCCAATAGGTTTTATAGGTGTTGATCCAAAGCAGACATTCTTGACTACAGAAATTTTAGTTTCCTCCTCTCTTCTAAGAGTAAGAAAAATCAGAAATAAAACTTAAAATATTGTACTTACTTTCCATGTCTGAGAATTCAATTCCTAATCATCCATCCTGATACTGGGGCTACAGGTCTCTATGTCAATTAGATACCCATTATCATAATATTTATTTTCTTTCTTTCTTTCTTTCTTTTTCTTTTTCCTACAAGTTCCCAGATGATAGTTTCTGCTACTGGATAGCAAAAGTGATAGTAACTTCAAAAAGTTTTGCTTTAACTTGCGTTTCTACAATTGGCTGTATCCAAAAATCACATTATTTTCCTTCAATGGCTTCAGAATATTTAGGATCTATAGTCTTTCTTCAAGTCTTAGTAAATTCATCTTATGTCTTTTTTGTTTTGTTTTGTTTTGTTTTTTGCTTTTTTTGTTTTTGTAATACACTTATTTATACATTGTGAATCCGTTCATTATATATATATATATATATATTCAAAAAATATTTAGTTTTTAAATATTTTAATTTTTTAAATATTTTAAATGTCTGAACTAGGAATGTTTTTTTACAGTTGATGATCTCTGAATGTGAAGAAGTGCTAGCCATATCAAATCTTAGCCATTTGATATCACGTACACTTCTGTTATGTATACACAGGAATGATTCAAGATAAAAAAATCTATTAGTAAGTAGGTCTTTAAATATGTAGCAAATAAAAATTCTAAGTGATATAAAAGCATGGAAAGCATGAGGCCATAACTTAATTGACTTTTCCCCACAGTAATATACAGAGTGATGGTACATTTTCCACACATTGACATAAAGTATGGTATATTTTTTTCTTTGTCTCCCTCAACCTCTTCTCTCCTGACCCAATGTAATTTTCAATAATATATATTACAAACCCACATGAACATATACACAACTTGTGTGTATATAACTATTTTTTCCACTTTTGAACTATAAATATTACCTGAAAGTTCCGATTATTTTATCTTATCCTGTTATATTTTTCCATAAATTCACCATCGATACCCTACTTATTACCACTATTATCATAGCTAGGTTGTTTTGTTTGTTTGTTTGTTTGTTTTGTTTTTGCATTAGTTTGAGCATACTCTGTATTTGGCTCTTGAATAGTAGCTACAAAAATGTAGAAGTCACCATCTTTGTCTGCTTGTGCCAATAGGTCCAGGAGGAAACAAAGTACCTTTATACAACAATTTGACAAATAAATTATATAGAAAATAATTACTGAAAGAAGAGACCACAGGGGTGCCTAGATGGCTCAGATGTCTGCCTTCAACTCAGGTCATGATCTCAGAGTCCTGGGATCGAGCCCCACATCAGGCTCCCCGCTCCAAGGGGGACCTTTTTCTCCCCCTCTCTCTCCCTCTGCCGGCTGTTCCCCCTGCTGGTGCGCTCTCGCGCTCTCTCTCTCTTTCTCTCTGTCAAATAAAGAAATAAAATCTTAAATAAATAAATAAATAAATAACCACAGGGGTGCCTGGGTGGCTCAGGTTAAGTGTTTGCTTTAGGCTCTAGTCATGATGCCAGGGTCCTGGTATGGAGCCCTATGGCTGGCTCCCTCCCCAGGGGGAAGTCGGCTTCTCTATTTCCCCTTGCCCCCCTCCACTTGTACTCTTGATAACTGTCTCTCTCTCAAATAAATAAAATCTTTAAAAAGTAAATCTAAAAAAAAGAAGAGGCCACAGATAGAGATGGAGACAAAGACAAAGAATAGGTTGGAGATGTAAGCATTACTTTAAAAATGGGTAAGATTTGGATAAATGGAGAGTAAATATAGGGCATTTCACATGAGGTCAGAGTGAAAATACAACTAAGGAACTAATTACTAAACTGCATTTGAAACAAACAAAAACTTTCTAAAATTAAAATGACATTCAGGTTTTAGAACCTTGATTTTTTTCACCAAACAGTTTGTGTGATATTTTTAAGTATATTCCACTGCTAGAGGAGGAGGACTTAAGTTTTGTTTTAGACTGTCACATAACTTCTGTAGTTAATGTAGGGAAAGAGCCTGAGATAAAATTCAAATTGTTTTACTTATAGACAAGGAGAACGTATAATTTATCATGAAACTGGGAGAGTTCTGAAGATGAAGGAAGGCTTATTAATAATTATACTTGGAAACAGGTATAAACCAAGTTTATTCCAGGAAAATCAGAATGGATGTTCATTGTACCTATAGCTATTCTGCATTTGATTTATGATCTTGAGATGCTAGATTGTTTCTTTCCTTCTTACCTACCAAACTATAACAAATTGCTGTGAGGATAGGGGGAAAGAGACGGTGCCTTGCTAAAAACCATTGTATAATACCTGACTCAGTAAATAATCAATAAGTACTTATTAAAAGTATAAAGAAATGAAAAGGACCATAAAGAACTGTTTATGGTGTTGGAGAATAGCATCTCAAAAACATAGGTCAGAGTCAGGAATGAAGGACTTTGATTATCATAGGAAACATTCTGTAGATAATTTAAAGTCATAGGAAAGTACTTAAGAAAGAATATTGATGATAAAATACTGTACAAAGTCATCTGTCAGGAGACTATTGAAAATTGTCTAGAGAAAATCTCCTGATGGTTGAACTGAAGTAATGGGGACCAAAATGGAGACGCGGCTGCAAGTGACGTAAGAGTTAAGAATTGGTGCCTGGATGGCTCAGAGGGTTAAGCCTCTGCCTTTGCCTCAGGTCATGATCCTAGGATCCTTGGATGGAGCCCCGCGTCGGGATCTCTGCTCAGCACAGAGCCTGCTTCCCTCTCTCCCTCTGCCTGCCTCTCTGCCTACTTGTGATATCTGTCTGTCGAATAAATAAATAATCTTAAAAAAAAAAAAAAGAATTGGAGGCTGGAAAGATGGAGATACAATTTTAAATGAAGGTGGTCAGAGAATACATCAGAGACAATATTACATCTGAAATAAAAACCTCTGGAAGGAAAAGGTGACATCCCTTTGAATAAAAGGTCATGTGGTAAAGGTCATACACTAAGGACTTGAGGCATAAGGATGTCCAGAAAATTTAAAGAAACACTAAGGAGATCAAAATGGCTGGAAAAGGAGAGTAGAAAGAGCTGAGGTCAAGAAATGAGTAAATATAGGGTTGAAGGCAGCAGTTGAAGTCTTGAGCTTTAGTAAGAGTCAAGATGGAAAACCGCTGAAAGGTTCTGAGTAAAGAGAAAATCTAACCTACTTTAAAAAAAAAGGAATTCTGACTACTATGTTGAGAATAAATTTCAGTGAAGTAAAGGTGGAAATGAGGCGCTCCATTAGAATGTTATTGCAATAATGTATATGAGAAGGGATGATTAGTAATTAAATATATTGGTGAAATAGAGTTTCAAGACAGTATTTGATGAGGAAACTGAAGTCAAATATCCTGTTCACCATCTCATTAAATGTCAGAATCTTAAATTCAGATCATCGACCCTCAGTGTATGACTCTTCAACTGTTTTGGGAATATTATGAGGTGTTTGTGGGAGATCCAAGAATAAATATGCATCAGGAAATGATGCATTTAAATCTGAAATTCAGGAGAATAACCAAAGCTGGAAACAAGGAACAGACCTGGAGCTGTAAGAAGACAGTGAAAAAAAACTGTAAGAATAGATGCAGGTGAAAAACTGAGGTAGGGGGAAGGAGGTGAGGTAAAGAAATAAGAGTAAGTCAGGCAAGGGGATGGAGAGGGCAGAAAGTTTAGCTAGAGATATACAAGGAGAAGGGCAAGGGAAAAGGATCTTACCTAAAATCATGTGAAATGTCAAAAGCTGGAATGAAGGGGGTCATTTTGACAATGCCCAAGTATGATGAGTTCTGAAAAGATGGAGTAGACTTGTAGGTTGAAGAAAAGTTGCCAGCGAAGGAAGAGGGAATGGAACCCAAGGATATGAAAGTGGAGAGTTTCCCAAGGAGAATTCACGGGACTGGAATGATACCTAACACTTATAGGAGCACCTGCCCTGAGAAAGAAAGAAGAGGGATACAAAATAGATAAATAGTTATCTAGTAGGGAAGCTGATATTCTTGCCTGAACATGATTTTTCAAAGAACAGAAAAGTAGGATTTTTTTTTTTGAAACTTGGAAAAAGGCACAATTGGAAAGAGTTGTGAAGGTTTAGGATAACTGCTATGAGGAACTGGAAAAGGAATCTACTAGGAATCTACAAAAAGGTTTCTTAGTAACAGTGATAGGGATCCAGCTAAGACTGAAAAGAGTATATTTGAAAGTTAAGTATTTTATTCATTTTGTTTTGTATTAATGTCCAAACATTCACCTACATTGAACCACAGATACAGAATAATCCCTTTGAGAAAACCTCAGAAGAATAACCCTTGGGAACATATGCAAACCACCCTCAATACATATATATATATATTTATATGTATAGGCATCTATGAAAATCCACCATATATATATATATATATATATATATATATATATATATATATGGTTTTTAGGAGTAAGATAGACTTAAGGGGATTTACCTAATGAGCCTATGTTATCAGCTTGCTAAGCAAGCTCCAAACTTTAAAGACAATTTGCACTGTTGTGATTTTGGGGACAGTTTTATATTATCCCTCTAGGAAACAGCAGTTAAGAATAGCTTGCTACTCTACTCACCTATTTATTTTTCAACCAGATATTCCACTTAAAGTTGGGTTTTTAAGAGCATTGATTATACAATTCAAATGAACGAATTTTCAGTATTTCAAGGTGATTATTTTAAAAGATATCCAGTGGATTGAGCTCCTTGAATCGGAAGCGAAATATGTTGTATGTGTATGTATTTTCCACTTATCCTATTTAATGCTTCATGCCACACTTCTGAAATAGTCAAACTAATCTTATTTTAAAAATCTTCCTGTTGTATGAAATGTAATGTTATACTCTGTAATTAAAACAAGAAGCTTATGAGAATGTGCAAGCAGTTTCATTTACATCCCTCTGGAAAAAGATCAAAGCTAGTACCATGTCGATCTCTTCATAATAATAGATTCTTGCAATCAAAAGACATGAAAAGATTAGAATAACCATAGCCTAGAGAGTTTACTAAGTTTGGATTCACACTGACTTAGTATGATAATCTTCCTTCATTTATATGAAAACATATAATTGCTCACTTTAATAAAAATTTGTAGCAAAATTTTGAGAAGTTGGACATAGATGGTCTTAAGTGAAAGATTTTAGATACATGAGTTGCCACAGACTATCTGATTTATATTTTCTCATTTTAAGGTCACAATGAACTGCTATTTTTTATCTTTTCAAAAAGCAGGAAGAAATGAAGTCAAATACTACAAGTAATATCCATCAATTACATGAATAACTATGTAGATTCCAGCTCCTTGAGTATTTCACCATGATCAATTTATAATAATGTTATGCCATTTCCCTTAGAAGTCAACTCACCATTTAAATACTAATGAGAATGTTCATTTACCAAAAAAAAAATAAAATAAAATAAATAAATAAATAAAAAAGAATTGCCTATTACATGCATAACAGGACACTATGGGGAGATTTAAAGGAAGTATAAATGATGAACTCTGGTAACTAATTACAAATTAAAGGTAAAGGAAGGGTAGTACCCATTTAACAGCTAAATTCCTGAAGAGTGAAATACTGATTCTATCTAAGTTAAAGAATTTCTACAACCTCCTGCACAAGCTAAGTATTAGGGAAAGGCTGTAACTTAGGTTTTCAGAAGTCAGTTAACATCACAAATACTTATTTAGTACATCCACATCTTACTGCTAACAGATATATGATGGTTAATAATATACCGTTTATAAATTCTTAAAGAGAAATATAGCTATATTTCCTTTCTTCTCATATAAGAGGCAATGATTTCATCATTGGGAGAACAGAATTCTTGTAGAGATCTACAGAAAGTATTACTAATTCAGCTTCAAATTTCCATTAGGTTCATGAAAAATTAAGGGAGCTTCGGTAACAAGTATTCGGAAGTACCTTACATCATTTGACTTTATATTCTCAGACTCCAGACAAATGTGCATATGCAGATGAAGAAAAAAAATCCTCAGAATTCCATGTGAATTGTTTTTCCTAAAATGGTTAAAGGATTTCCTCCTTAATGCTTTCTTCTACTCTCCCTTCACAGTTCAACCCAAACTTTCAGTTCACTATGCTGTTCTATCCACTTTCCCCAAATATAGAATTTTATGTGTTTTTACTGCTTTATTGCTTTGCTTCCCCTTACAAAAAGATTCTAGTCTTTCTCGAAAGTCCAAGGACATTTTAACTCCTTTAATCAAAACTTCCCCATCAAACTTTTTCTTCCTCCTTCACCAGTTCCATAGCATTCCACTCAGTCCTCACTTCAGCAGCACATATATTAAAAGTAGAACATTCCACCCAAAAGACCAAACAGCTCCTACTGTATTTTGCTCTGTGAATTGCAGTCACTGGTGATGACCTCCTGGAGGGCAGAAGGTTCTGTCTTAGGACTTCATACTTGCCCTAACAAGGTGATTTCAATTGGAAAAAAATCAAATTTTCCAAAAATAATTATACATTATTTTTGGATGGGGAGGGAAGAAAAACCAAAGCAATACCAGTGTTTTATACGTTATTATCAGAAAGATAAATAGCTTTATTTAGTTAATCACAAAAATAAAACTAAGTTCTCCCATGGTTAAAATAAAATTACCTGAATACTAAAGATTATACCATATAAAATTAAAGCATCCATGAAAACTAAAAATCAAACTTGAGAGAGATTCAGTGTTATCCTCCAGAGTCTCTTAAAGTCTCTTAAAGACTTTTTCACTTAAAAAGTGAAAATTACACTTTTACAATAGCTGGTTATGCAATGCTAACTTGGACAAATATGCTAATGATAGTTTTTGTTGTTTTTTTTTAAAGATCATTCCTTTAGAAACATCAACATTGTAAGTGCAAGATAAAATGTAACTCACCATTTCACTATTTAACAGAAATAGGAAAATATATTTGGATTATATTAAGAAGGTTGGTATGAGAAAAGGTAGGTCAAAAATTGGTCAAACCTGGAAGTTTCATTTTATAAAGGAATTAGTTCTCCTCCACAGAATGCCCAGTTGACTAAAAATAAACCATATTATACATTATAAGACTATAATCCATATTATCATTTATCTTTGTTAAATCCATCCTTAAAAATCTGCCCAAGCTTGTAATAAAGGGCCAATCAGTAATGAAGAGTTTTAAAATCAAACACAAACGGAGACCAGACTTGAAAATTCACTGAACAAACTGCTTTAGTAAATCAAGCAAAGCTTAATTTAGATTATCTGGCAAGACAAACGAGGCTAACTTGACCTTGGTCACTTCTTGCTTATACCTCTGAAAATTTAAGTGAAACTTAAATTGTTCCCCAAAATGGATATGAGGCAACCACTAACCAATTCTCTTCCATGTAAGAAAATTCTAATATTGTAACCAATCACTATGAGGAACAGTCACTGTTTCTACACTATACAAGCTGCTTTATAACAATATACTTCTAAGCCTCAGTCCATGTATTGGTTTGGGTACTCTCCATTTGCAAACTACCTTTTTGGTGTGCACACAATAAACTTTTGCTAATCACTATTTCAGTGATTCATTGGTTTTTTACTTCTTTTTTTTTCTTTCCTGAACTTTTGACCAGAGTACCAACATTTCAATGATAACATGATTTTTAATTAACAATTCCCATTGTCCTGCTGAGTCATTATTGACAATTTAGAAACTTAATTACTCTAACTACAGACATATGTGCACAGACCCTCATATGGTATGTACAGATATTGTTGTATTTTAAAATTATCATACCACTCAACCAGATTCCATTATCTCCAAAGCTAAGACTAAGTAAGAGGGTTTAACCAAATGCCTGAATAAGGCTGGTGGGCTGAATAATGGTACCCCAAAGATGCCCATTTCCTAATTCCCAGATCTGAGAATATGTCACTTACACAGTAAAAGGGACTGGGCAGATGTGATTAAGCTAAGGATTGTGAGGTAAAAAGACTAGCCCATATTACCCAGGGGAGCCCAATGTAATCATGAGCTCATATAAGAGGGAAATCAGAGAGGAGAGATGTGAAAACAGAAGCAGAGGTTGGAGCAATCTGCCATAGGGGCCAGGCACCAAGCAATGCGGGCAGCCTCTAGAAGCTGGGAAAGGCAAGAAAATGGGTTCTCACCTTGAGCCCCCAAAAGAACTCAGTCCTATGGACACTATTTAGGTTTTTGACCTTCAGAACTGAAAGGTCACAAAATTGTGTAGCTTTAACCTACTGACTTCATGATAATTTATTACAACAGCAATAGAAAACTAATACCACACACCAGTTACAGCTCACAGCCCAAGCATCACTTTTTAGAGTCTGACTGGTAAGGAGGAAACAGACAAGCTGTTAGGTACTTCACCATGAATTTAAAGGCCCTTTTCTCATAAATTGCTTTCTATTTAGTTTCAATGTTACCTGCTTAAATAAAATACCTCTGCTTCTCCTTGAGTCAAGTGACAATTAGAACATATCTGCACAGAAAGAGGCAAGATGGCAGAGGAGTAACAGACTATTACGACATCAGGTCCCAGGAGTTCAGCTAGACAGTTATCAAACCATTCCAAACACCTATAAACTCAACAGGAGATATAAGAGAAGAAGAGCAGCAATCCTAGGAACAGAAAATCGACTACTTTCTGAAAGATAGGATGTGCAGAGAAGTGAATCCGAAGCAACGGGAAAATAGACTGCAGGGGAAGAGGCCAGATCCCGGCAAGCAGTGGAGCAGTGGAGCACAATATCAGAACTTTTAGAAGTCTGCTCCACTGAGGGACATTTCTCCAGAGGCTAAGCGTGGGTGGAGCTCTCACAGGGACAATGTGGTCTCAGGACCCACGGTGTCACAGAAAGATCGGGGGTATCTGAGTGTGGCACAGCTGCTAGATATCGGAGTGGGGAAGCCAACTACAGAGACAGCTGAGGAGTGAGCTTTCAGTTCAGGGTTACTTAAACCGTGATCCAAGGCACAGTCAGACCACTGCTCTTTAAGCAGGGACTCCACAAGTGGCAGATCCAGGGAAACTCTCCCTCCTCTTCTGGGAGGAGCAGCACAGCAGGAATCTACAGGGTTTGGAAACTCCAAACAGGGCCGTGCGCCAGGGATAAAAACACTCAGTCACAGAACCAGTGAGCACAGAGTGCAGGGGGAAACCAGGGAGATAGGAGTGATTGCCTGCTTATCTCTGAGGGTGCACTGAGGAGTGGAGCCTGAGATCTTAGCTCCTCCAGGCCAGAGATTGGGAGGCCGCCATTTTCATTCCTGTCCTCCAAAGCAGTACAGAAAGTGTTCAGGGAACAAAGCTCCCAAGAGTGAACCCAAGCAGATTACTTAGCTTGGCCCCTGGCAAGAGTGGTGCAATTCCTCCTCAGGAAAAGACATTTGAGACTCACTGCAACAGGCCCCTCCCCCAGAAAATCAGCAAGAACATCCTGCCAAGAACAAGCTCACTGATCAAGGAGAACAGCGGAACTCCAGAGCTAGGGGAAAACAATGCACAGAATTCATTGCTTTTTCCCCATGATCCTTTAGTCTTGCAAAGTTAAATTTTTTTAATTTTATTTTTTCTTATTCAATTTTTAAACCTTTCCTCTTTCCTCTTTTAAAGTTTTTTAGTTTATCTTAACAATACCCTTCTAAAAAATATTTTTAAACCCTCATTGTTATAGTCATATTTTATCCCTTCATTGTATTTAACCTTATTTTTTGTATGCATATAGGTTTTTTTTTTTTTTCTAAAAACTTCTGGGATACAATTTCTTCTAATGGATTGAAATATGCCCTAAATCTAGCACACGGCTTTGTTCTAGTCTCCAGCCTGAGTATATTTCATCCTCTTTTTCCAACCAACTTATCTTATTAATTACTTTTTTAGAATTTTTAAAAATTTTCATCTTTATAGTCATATTCCATCCTTTCATCATATTTACCCTTATTTTTGTATATACATAAGTTTTTCTTTCTTTACAATGCTGGGAGATAGTTTCTTTTAAGAGACCAAACTATACCAAAAATCAAGTGGATGGCTCTGTTCTACTCACTAGTCTAATATATATATATATATAAATTCTTTTTTGTCTTTTTCCCCTTTTCCCCCTTGCTTCACTCCCCAGTTTTGGGTCTCTTCTGATTTGGTTAGCATACATTTTGGGGGGATCATTGCCACTCTTTTAGTACTTTATTCTCTCATTTATATATTATTATCTGGATAACATGACAAGGTGGAAAAGCTCAGCACACACACACAAAAAACAACACACACACAAGAGAAAGTACCAATAGCTAGGGACTTAATCAGTACAGACATTGGTAATATGTCAGATGTAGAGTTCAGAATGACAATTCTCAAGGTGCTAGTTGGGCTAGAAAAAGTCATGGAAGTTATTAGAGAAACATTCTTTGGAGAAATAAAATTCCTTTCTAGAGAAATAAAAGAACTAAAATCTAACCAAGTTGAGATTTTTAAAAAAGCTATTAATAAGATGTAATAAAAAATGGAGGCTCTTACTGCTAGGATAAATGAGGCAGAAGAGAGAATTAGTGATATAGAAGACCAAATGACAGAGAATAAAGAAGCTGAGGAAAAGAGAGACAAACAACTACTGGACCACTAGGGGAGAATTCCAGAGATAAGTGATAGTATAAGATGAAACAATATTAGAATAATTGGGATTCCAGAAGAAGAAGAAAGAGATAGAGGAGCAGAAGGTATATTGGAGATAATTATAGTAGAGAATTTCCCTAATATGGCAAAGGGAACAGGCACCAAAATCCAGGAGGCACAGAAAACCCCCCTCAAAATCAATTGAAATAGGTCCACATTCTGTCACTAACAGTAAAACTTACAAGTCTCAGGGACAAAGAAAAAATCCTGAAAGCAGCTCAGGACAAGATGTCTATAATATACAATGGTAAAAATGTTAGATTGGCAGCAGACTTATCCACAGAGACCTGGCAGGACAGAAAGGAAATATCAGATAAACAACATATCAGATAAAGGGCTAGTATCCAAAATCCATAAAGAATTTCTCAAACTCAGCACCCAAAGAACAAATAATCCAATCAAGAAATGTGCAGAGGACATGAACAGACATTTCTGCAAAGAAGACACTCAGATGGCCAACGGACATGAAAAAACACTCAACATCACTTGGCATTGGGAAATACAAATCAAAACCACAATGAGATAGCACCTTACACCAGTCAGAATGTCTAAAATTAACAAGTCAGGAAACAACAGATATTGGAGAAGAGGTGAAGAAAGGGAACCTTCCTACACCGTTGGAGGGAATGCAAGCTGGTGCAGCCACTCTGGAAAACAGTAGGGAGGTTCCTCAAAAAGTTAAAAATAGAGCTACCCTACGACCCCACAATCACACTACTGGGTATTTTCCCTAAAGTTACAAATGTAGTGATCCGAATGGGTACATACACCTGAATGTTTATAGCAGCAATGTCCACAATATCCAAACTAGGAAAAGAACCTAAATGTCCTTTAATAGATGAAGCGATAAAGAAGATGTGGATATATATACAATGGAATACTATGCAGCCATCAAAAGGAATGAAATCTTGCCATTTGCAATGATGTGGATGAAACTAGAGGGTATTATGCTGAGCGAGAAAAGTCAATCAGAGAAAGACAATTATCATATGATCTCCCTGATATGAAGAATTTGAAAGGCAGAGTGGGGAGTCTGGGAGGTAGGGAAGGAAAAAATGAAACAAGATGGAATCGGAAGGGAGACAAGCCATAAGAGACTCTTAATCTCACAAAACAAATTGATTGTTGCTGGGGGGAGAGGGGATGTGGAGAGGGTGGTTGGGATATGGATATTGGAGAGGGTATGTGCTATGCTGAGTGCCGTGAAGTGTGTAAGCCCAGCAATTCACAGACCTGTACCCCCGGGACAAATAATATATCATATGTTAATAAAAATAATTAATAGAAAAAATTAAAGAAAAAACAAAAAACCACATCTGCATAGGACTAAGGCCAGCAATAATAACTAGAAGCAAATGACAAGATTCTAAGAAGACTACTTTGTAAATGCTCAAATAAATGACACCTCAAGAAAATATATGAATTTGGCAAGTGAGTGTATGTGTGTGTATATATGTTTCTATTCTCATGAGATGAAAAGGTGCAAAAATGTGATACATTTCTGTGATGAGAAAATTATAACTAATTGTATGTTTTTATTTTTTCCATTGGCTACCAAATTTGCAGTCACCCTATGCCTTATTAAACACTAAGTGGTTGTGGTGCTGCAAATGACCATTTGTACATACAAAACACCTTATATAAAACGAGGACAAAATTGAAATTTTAAAGAAGTACATTATCCCAGGAGAAAGCTTTGCTCATTTTTCATTTCTATCATAATGAACAAATGAAAAGTATCTCTGTAAACATTTCAAATCCAATTTGAGATTTAATTTTCAGGAAGAAACTTTTTGTTTTGTTTTGTTTTGTTTGTTTGTTTATTGTTTTCCTCCTTGATCACTTAAACATTGTTAGCCTCCTTGTTGGTTGGTAGGTTGGTTTTTTTCTCTAGGCAGTGATAATGGAAAATTGTAACACACTCAACATAGACCTGTTTAGAACTGCTTTTTTTAGCAAGAAAAATGAAAAGTACCAAAGTAAAAACGTTGTCTTTTATTTAGGAAGAGACAAAGGATGTATTTTTCAGTGGAATAAAACTGATACATTCAACATGATTGACTCGAGTTTTTATTATCATTGGACTAAAGCTTTGTAGTTCTGTGTCCTTTTCTGAAATTTCAGTAGAAATGTTCTATTTCTTTTTTACCTGTCCTTTCTCAAAAGCCCTCTGAAATGAGTCTGCAGAATTATTTCATATACCACATTGTTAAGGAAGGGGAAAATTTTGACAGGTCTCCTTTGTAAATGTAAGAGAAAAAGCCTAAATTATTGACATTTCTTTGCAAGTTCTATTCTCTAAATCCTGTATGATCCTCTTCCAATCTCCCAGGGGGTACCAAAATTCACATCTTTTTTCTCATCTCTAGGTTTAGTGAGATTCGAAACAGATGGTTAGGCTTTGGCTCTTTCAGGGATGATGCAATATCTCCTCTCTGTTATCCTCTGTTTTAACCATTAAGAGCTCTTCAAAGACTAACATTTTACTTATCTCAAGTTCCAATCTTGATTTTAAAAAGGTATTTCTCAATCATAATTTCTTGTTTCCTATTTTGAAAGACTTTAATACTTATTCCTTTAATTAGTCCTCATTAATGGAGAACCCAATAGGCACTGAGAATATAACAATGAAGACAAGAGCAGCATTTCTACCCATAAGTTGCTGAGGTATAGGTAAAAATAGAAAAATTTACAATAATGGGAAGTAGTTGTTAATTAAGGTGTGTCTGGATATCGAGGAAGCACAGCAAATGGAGGACCTTGTGCTATGGACAGCTGAGAGTGTGGGAGAGCTAAGATGCAGAGAAGGCCTGCAGAAACACCTTCAGTTACCTACCCAACAGCTATTTTTGCCACTTTTGAAAATCCCCACATTTCACTGTAGAGGCAGGGAAGGCCATTGGCTTGTTTTCCCAGTAGTGGTTTTTGTAGCTGGGCATGCACATGTGTCCCAATGTTAATCAAAGACAACTGGGTAGAGAATCTGCTAAAATTCTTCCCGAGAAACAGTTTCTATTAAAAAAAAAAAAAGACTTGAGAAAAGGAGCTCTCCTGCATTGCTTTATGTTATGAGAATTTGAAATCTGGAGCAGCCTCAGCCATAATAGAGACTAAGGATGAATAAGCCTGAGGACAAACCCAACACAGTGGGGATGGCAAGGTGGAAAGACATTCATCAATGAGTATTAGGAGATTATTTTGGGCTACCCTAAGGTGCTTCTGCATCCATCCCACTAATCTCTATACCTTTTGTCATTTTATGCAACAAATATCCTCATTACTTGGCTGTGGTACATTGAGTAATTTCACTATCAACCGGAAGAAACTAATATAGGTACAAGGGAAGCTTCCCCCCAAAAGATATTTTTTAATAATTCTAATATAAAAAGGTGAGATTGCCAAGCTGATGAGATGGGGGATTGCATTCCAAACAAAAGAGAGATGATCACAGAGAAAACATGGCATATTATTGGAATACCAAGTGATTCCTATGGCTGCAGTTTAGTTTATGTATCAAAGAGAGGCTGGAAAATAGGTTGACTTTTCATAGTGTTTGGCTTGAATGGTCAATATTTTAATACTTTTCATGCAGTAAGGCTCACTTTTGTTATTTTAAGTCACTACCATTTTAAAAGACTTTTGTGTGGGAGATAAAAAAATAATACAACAAATAGTTATTGTATTTATTTTAGTCACATGCTAAATTAAACAATTTGTGTATTTCACTTAATCCTCAAAAATCTGTCACTTGCATTGGATAAATCAGATATATGACTGTTTAGGAAGTTGAAAGACTTTCTTAATATCAAACTAGGAAGTGGCATGACAGGGACATGAACATTCATCTGACACAAAGCTGCTCTCATAACCATCAAAGGAGTTTTTCTCAATTTGGAGATTACTAGCATTTTGAGAGCAAAAATTTTTGCTTTGGAAATGAACTTTTGGGACTTCATCAAGATAAAAAGCTTCTGCACAGCAAAGGAAACAGTCAACAAAACAAAAAGGCAACCCACGGAATGGGAGAAGATATTTGCAAATGACAGTACAGACAAAAGGTTGATATCCAGGATCTATAAAGAACTCCTCAAACTCAACACACACAAAACAGATAATCATATCAAAAAAATGGGCAGAAGATATGAACAGACACTTCTCCAACGAAGACATACAAATGGCTATCAGACACATGAAAAAATGTTCATCATCACTAGCCATCAGGGAGATTCAAATTAAAACCACATTGAGATACCACCTGACACCAGTTAGAATGGCCAAAATTAGCAAGACAGGAAACAACGTGTGTTGGAGAGGATGTGGAGAAAGGGGAACCCTCTTACACTGTTGGTGGGAATGCAAGTTAGTGCAGCCACTTTGGAGAACAGTGTGGAGACTCCTGAAGAAATTAAGAATAGAGCTTCCCTATGTCCCTGCAATTGCACTGCTGGGTATTTACCCCAAAGATACAGATGTAGTGAAAAGAAGGGCCATCTGTACCCCAATGTTTATTGCAGCAATGGCTACGGTCGCCAAACTGTGGAAAGAACCAAGATGCCCTTCAACGGATGAATGGATAAGGAAGATGTGGTCCATATACACAATGGAGTATTATGCCTCCATCAGAAAAGATGAATATCCAACTTTTGTAGCAACATGGACGGGACTGGAAGAGATTATGCTGAGCGAAATAAGTCAAGCAGAGAGAGTCAAGTATCATATGGTCTCACTTATTTGTGGAGCATAACAAATAACATGGAGGACATGGGGAGATGGAGAGGAGAGGGAGTTGAGGGAAACTGGAAGGGGAGATGAACCATGAGAGACTATGGACGCTGAAAAACAACCAGAGGGTTTTGAAGGGGCGGGGGGGGTGGGAGGTTGAGGAACAAGGTGGTGGGTAATAGGGAGGGCACGTACTGCATGGAGCACTGGGTGTGATGCCAAAACAATGAACACTGTTATGCTGTAAATAAACAAATAAAAAAAATTTTTTTTGCTTTGGGAATACAGTTAGCACCACTGATTTCTAGAGATTAAATGCCACCAGTGCTTTCAGTCCCTGTAACACACCAAAACATCCCACACATATATATGCAGGCACTACAGATGTTTGCATTAAAAGCCTACCTAGAAATCATATAAAGAGTTGGTATTCAACCTCTTTTAAACTATTAAGACTTTGCAAAACCAATTACACTTCCAAAATAGGTGCCAATGCTTCCTTCTCCTCAAATCTTTCCCACATTCTGGTTGATACCTAAAATTCCATGTGTTTAAGTCGTACATCCATAAAGGCAGCAACTATGCCTAGAAGGAATGAAGCTTTACCATTTATTTACAGTTTTGTGAATAAAAAATAAAAGGAAGGCATTATGGAGATGGAGGCAATCATGAAGATGTACAACAGATGAAAAGATTGATTATTAGAACAAAGGAGGTTGGAAGCACAATAGGCCCTTTACGATATTATCAAGGATTTCCTTCTTTAGTATTCTCCAAAATCCAAGGCATAGAATAAATGATCTTTCCAGCTCCTTCTATTTTATCTCCATGATCAAACAAATACTTAAAATGTATGACAGTCCTCTAGGGGGAAAATTAAAAAATGGTGAGACAGTGGATTTCATAGAAGGGTCACCCTTTTGTAGACATACATCTAAACCCCAAACTATCAAATGAGAAAACCATCTTTATCAGTTATTGTGATAGAGGACAGAGGTCCCAGTTAGGCAGGCTTATGTTATCTGGATAATTGTGAAACATGAATAAAAGTTCAACGGGTTTCCTAAACATAAGTAACAGAGATAATTAAGTACTTCTCTGCAGAAGACACATGTCATGAGAATTTAAATTAATCCTTGTGAAAGTAATTATTACTTTATCAAAAGGAAAGGTCTAATGTAACATTTTAATGTTAATAGCAAATTAGAAAAGGTAGCCATGGAGGCCTAAAGGAATATAAATCAGCCTCATAATGTTTTCAGGAAGAGATATAAATGCATACATTTTCTCACATTATGCCAATGACTTTATGTTTTTTCCCACAATTAAGGAATTATTGAGAAACAGTATACTTAACAAAATATATATTAAATCATGTTATGTGAATATGTATTAGACTTATTATTTTCTGTTCAAGTTTTGGTGATGTTATAATTGCATGTTTTATTCAACTAAAATATAAGAAAGTGGAACATAATCAAAAGGGACAAGAATCAAATCTTCTGTTCACCACTCTTAGACAATAACTTCTACTACATTTTAAATCTTCCTGTAGACTTTTCTATCTAGAAAAAAATACAAATTGTCAAATTTTTAGAAGCATTCACTATATTGTTCTATACATTGCTTTTTTGTTTTAATTAGAAAATGTTTTGTGTGATAAACTTTCAAAATGGTAAATCTAATTCTACATGATTGATTTAATAAGGTCATGGTAGACCATTATTACATGAATTTTCCATACTTTTTGATGTTTTAAAAATCAGGAACAAACTTAAGTTCCAAAAATAGGTAATAGGTAAAATTAAAAGTTGTAATAAACAATTCTGCAGGTAATTTCTGGTTGCTTGTCTTACTTAAAAGAAGAAGGTAGAAGAGGAGCAGGACAAAAACTTAATGACTAAAAGTGAGATTTCACAAAAGAATTGATTTTTAGAATTTTTGAATTATTTAGGCAAATTGCCCTCCAAAATAGTGCCAAAATTTACACCCCAACCTTACTTTTGTCCTACACCCTAACTTACACTTGTTATTGTTTTTTTAGTGTCAGTACAAGAGATTGTATCATTGTAATATTTCTATTTCTTTTGACCTCAAATATGCTCTTCATATTTTTTGACCATGTTTTCAGAAGCTTGTTAATCTTTATTAGACCCAATGATGAACTTGGAAAAAGTCCATGAAGCCAGGACATCCTTGTGCCTGCCACATAAACAATCTTTTGTTTTTCAGGAAAGTTGGGTTTTAAGTGGGCTGTGACCTCATTTTTGAGGTGTATTCTTAAGATGCAGTATCCTTCCCAGGAACATAGATCCAGGGCTGCTATGAGGGAGAATGAACTAACTATGCAGTCCTGTAGTTTAAAGTTCCTTTGTTGAATAATCACTTTGCTGAATAATACTCTTCATTTGACATTTTGATGTTTGGTTGGCCAGTTTTAAGGAAAAGGTATGTCACTTTACTTTCTAAGGGAAACATCAATAGGATTCTTCCAAAAACTTTAAATATAAATTTTACAATGGAAAAATGCTCTGTTCTATAAAATAGTTTCTAAGTAGGTGGGGGAACTCAAAATACTTCCTCAGTTTTGGGGATGCTCAGCTCTAGTTCTGCTTGGCTAGTCTCCATCATAAGGCCAATTCAAAGCCTTAGGGAATATTTTTACCATCATGTACCTGCAGTCACATAGGAGAAATGATACCTGATGATGAAAGACAATTATTGTCTATGGAGGATAGAAGATTTTATAGCCAATATTCAGATTTTGGTTGGGCATCAACTTTGATAGGGAATTAAAGAGTGTTTCTTTCATTTGATACTTTCAAATTTCTACTGCACCATAATTAATGTATTTAAGGTGTAATCTAACTCAGAGAAACCACAGCAAATCATGGTATATCCTACAACTAGAATTTATTTTAATATCCATTATACTTTCTTTAAAAATACACAGAGCACTGGGTGTGGTGCATAAACAATGAATTCTGTTACGCTGAAAAGAAAAAAAAAGAGTCTGATGGAATTTCCATCAGTTATCTAATTTAAATCTTTATAACCCTATATCATTAACACAGTTGATATCTTTTTTAATATGAGATAACTGAAAATAAGTATAATTTGTCATAGTCAAACAACTTGTATGTGAAGCATTTGGTCTAAAACTCAGGTTGTTCTGATTCTAAAATGTAGGCCCTAAACAATTATACTGTACACTATATATCCCAATATAAATTATATTTACGTAACACGAATTCTAAGGTGAACATTATTCTTACTTTGCAACATCTCTCATATCTATAAATATCTTACAATCAAAAAAATACACGGAGTAAGTCATGGTTAAAAATATATTTTATATATGAACTTCATCTTTCTATGTCTCTATAGGTCCAAAAAATCTAGCCACTTCAATCCTTTAACTTGTAGGACCTTGATCCACAATCTTCTGATTCACACATATTCAGTTCTTTTCCCTCAGACCTTGCTAAGTCATCAATATCACTCTTAAAATCATTTTACGGTCATAACGAACAATTACAGATATATCTTGTTTCATTGCACTCTGCTTTATTGTGTTTTGCCGATACTGTGCTTTTTTATAAAGTGAAGATTTGTGACTATTCTGTGTTCAACCAAAACTATCAACACCAATTTTCCAACAACCTTTGTTCACTATGTGTCTCTGTGTCACATCTTTGTAATACTCAGAACATTTTGAACTTTTTCATTATTACTACATTTGTTATGTTAATCTGTGATTAGTGATCCCTAGTGTCACTATTTTAATTGTCTTGAATGCCCAAGCCACACCCATATAAATGAACGTAATATAAATATATTTGTTCTGACTACCAGCCAGTCATTCTCCAGGCCTCTCCATCTCTTTGGGCCTCCTTATTTCCCAAGAGACAAGAAGATTAAAACTAGGCCAGTTAATAGCCCTGGAATGGCCTCTAAGTATTCAAGTGAAAGGAAGAGCGGCATGTCTTTCACTTTAAATCAAAAGCTAGAAATGAAAAAGCTTAGTGAGGAAGGCATGTTGAAAGCTAAGAGAAACCAAAAGGTAGGCCTCTTGCACAAATCGGTCAGGTTGGTGAATGCAAAGGAAAAGTTCTTGAAAGAAATTAAAAGTGCTACTCTAGTGAACACACAAATGAAAGCAAACAGCCTTATTGCTGATATGGAAATGTTTTGTGGTCTGCAGAGATGATCAAATCAGTCACCACGTTCCTTTAAAGCCCAAGCCTAATCCAGAGCAAGGCTCAAAGGCTGAGAGAGGTGAGGAAGCTGAAGAAAAGTCTGAAGCTAGCAGAGGTTGGTTCCCGAGTTTGCGGGAGGAAAAAAACATCTTTATAACATCAAAGTGCAAGGTGAAGCAGTAAGTACTAAAGTAGAAGCTGTAGCAAGTTCTCCAGAAGATCTAGCTAAGACCATTAATGAAGAGGGCTACATTAAACAACTGATGTTTTGTGCAGACAAAGCAGCCCTTTATTGGAAGAAGATGCCATCTAGGAGTTTCGAAGCTAGAAAGGAGAAGTCAACCACTAGTTTCAAAGTTTGAAAAGTTGACTGTCTTGCTAGGGGCTAATGTAGCTGATGACTTGAAGTTCAAGCCTATTCATCTTGCATTCCAAAAATTCCTAGGTCTTTAAAAATTATGCTAAATCTACTCTGTATTCTACAAATGGAAAAACAAAGCCTAGATGACAACACATCCATTTACAATATGGTTTATTGAATATCTTAAGCCCACTGTTGAGACCTATAACTCATGAAAAAAAGAAAAACAAAAGATTCCTTTCAAAATACTACTGCTCATTGACAATGTACCTGCGTCATCAAAAAGCTCCGGTGGAGATGTACAATGAGATTAATGTTTCACGCTTGCTAATCCAACACCCATTCTGCAGCCCATGGATCAAGGAGTAATTCTGGCATTCAATTCTTATTATTTAAGAAATACATTCCAAAAAACTTTAGCTGACATACATAGAAATTCCTGATGGATTTGGACAAAGTCAATCAAAATCCTTCTGGAAAGGATTCACCATTCTAGATGACATTAATAACATTTGTGATTCATAGGAAGAAGTCAATATAGTAGCATTAACTGGAGTTTGGAAGAAGTTGATTCCAACCCTCCTGGATTACTTTGAGGGGTTCAAGACTTCAGTGGAGGAAGTAACTACAGATGTTGTGGAAACAGCAAGAGAACTAGAATTAGACATTGAGCGTGAAGATAGGGCTGAATTGCTGCAATCTCATGGGGATATTTTAGTAGATGAGGGTTTTCTTCTTATGAGTAAGTAAAGAAAGTGGTTTCTTGAGAGGAAATCTACTCCTGGTGAAGATGCTGTGAAGACCATTTAAGTAACAACAAAGGATTTAGAGCATTACTAAACTTAGTTGATAAAGCAGCAGGATTTGTAGAGGATTGACTCCAATTTTGAAAGAAGTTCTACTATGGATAAAATGTTATCAAACAGTATTGCATGCTACAGAGAAATTACCTTTGAAAGGAAGAGTTGATGGAGGGGGCAAACTTCACGGTTGTCTTAAAAAATGGCCAAAGTGAACCCAAGATTCAGCAGCCAACACCTTCATCAGTCAGCAGGCATCAACACTGAGGTAAGACCCTCCACCAGCAAAAAGATTATAACTCACTGAAATCTCAGATGATGGATACTATGTTGTAGCCATAAAGTATTTTCTTCAGACATGCTAATGCATACTTAACAGACTACAATATAAAGTAAACATAACATTTTTATGCACTGGGAAACCAAAAAATTTATTTGATTTGCTTTATTGTGGTACTTGCTTTATTGTGGTGGTCTGAAACTGAACCCACAATATCTCTGTGGTATGTCTGTAAGGTTTTTCTCACACCTGTAAGGTTTTTTCCACTAAAATAAGATAAGTCTGTATATTGCTCATGGATTGAATTTTCTTCTCCTTGAGGAGTGGATAAGTATATTTTTTAAAAGTCCATTGGCTTGTGGTCAAAGGTCAATCTAGACGATTAACAAATACCTGAATTCTATAGAAGACTGGACAGCAATTGCTATCAATATGCTCATGAAACAAAATCTCAATGTGTAATACTCACAATATATATATTTTTGAGAGATTATCAGCAATGAATGAGAAGGTGAAAGCATAAGCAAACATGAAAAAAAAGCAAATTTTATGGATTCTGGTATTTGATATTACCTATGAATAAGTCCTCACCTCTATACAATTAAAGTTGATATCTTCCACCATGATTAAATAACTTCTCTAAAGTATTAAAATGTTTAAGCTACTTTAAAATGTATTAAAAAAAACTAACTAGACTTAAGAATAAGTTAACATTTGGATAATAAAGAAAATATATACAAGAACCTGCCATCTTGTATTTTTTAAATATTTTAGCTCCCCAACTATGTTCTTTATTCAAAGAAGACTAAATGGATTTCAATTATTACAATTTAAAAGTAGGCTATGGACATTGGGGAGGGTATGTGCTATCGTGAGTGCTGTGAAGTGTGTAAACCTGGCGATTCACAGACCTGTACCCCTGGGGATAAAAATACATTATATGTTTATTAAAAAAAAAAAAATTTGGAAGGGGAGGCCAACCATAAGAGACTATGGACTCTGAAAAACAACCTGAGGGTTTTGAAGGGTCAGGGGTGGGAGGTTGGGGGAACAGGTGGTGGGTAATAGGGAGGGCACGTTTTGCATGGAGCACTGGGTGTTGTGCAAAAACAATGAATACTGTTATGCTGAAAAAATAAATAAAATGGAAAAAAAAAGTAGGCATATTAACACAATATCACATTATGTTTTTAATTATCTACTTATTAATTATTATTCATTACATACATTCATGCTCTTGTTTCCCAAGGATATTTATTATTTCTTTGATTTGAACTATGAATGCAATTAAGTAAATATCATTATGTGTCTTAGACATTTTTCAATAAATGTTTAATTATGGTAAAAGGGGAGATGGGAGTGATTATAGAGTGGACAATGATTTATTTTTCTTGGGATGATGACAAAGTTTTGAAATTAGAGGTGGTGGATACCATCACTATGAATACAGTAAATGCCACTGAATTGTATTACTTTATAAGGTTAATTGTATGTTGTATAAATTTCACCTCAATTAAAAGAATCATAACAAAAAATTATAGTAAAAGAATTATTGAAAAATTTACAGGAAAAACGCAGGAAAGAAAAATTTCTTTATCAATAGATAAATGGTAGCAGTGTTATAATCAGGTTAAAAATTTAAAAATTAAAGAAAAGAAACTTTTTAAAAAAGATTTTATTTATTTATTTGAGAGAAAGAGAGAGAGAGAGAGTATGAGAGGGGAGAAGGTCAGAGGGAGAAGCAGACTACCTGAGGAGCTGGGAGCCCGATGTGGGACTTGATCCCAGAACTCCAGGATCATGTCCAGAGCCAAAGGCAGTGGCTTAACCAACTGAGCCACCCAGGCATCCCAAGAAAAAAAACTTTAATTCCTTCGTGGGTAGCCAGAATAAACTAAATATCATTGATAATATACAAAAGGATTTTACCTATAGTGGTGGCAAAGTATTGCAGTAAATGTCAGCAAAAAATATTAAAAGTCGAAAATCTGAACCAAAATCCACATTTTATTTCACTCTTATTTATTATTTATTATATGCTTAATTTGCATAATAAACTGTAAGTGTTCCTTGCTCATGAAAATTGTGCAGCCTTGGAAATTTCCCCATACCCAACCTGAGTGCTCAGAGAGGAAAATAAAGTAAAAATACTGATTTTACTAACAGGAGTCACTTCTAGAGGACTGGTAGCCTGCATTCTTTTCCTTGCTTTTGTTTTCAACTTCTAACCTCTCTTCTTCCCATCTTTCTTATTTGAAAGATTTAAAAGTTAATTGACTCTATTAGATAATATCTATACCCTGGAACAAAGTATCACTCCTTCCCTTGGAATATCACCCAATTAAGCCATATGCTAAGATTCTTTTAAATACTAACAGTACACTAAGTATTTTATCTTCTCTTTACAAAATGTTTGTCTATTCATGCTACTTCTCATGACACATAGAGCTAGATGTGTTTCTCTTACATTGCTCCTACCCAGAGTCTGACATAGCTTCTTTGGTGGGACAATCTATAATTTAAATGTAGATAACACCTGCACAAATGATTCATTACTTCAAACAGGGATTAAAAATGTGACTTCAGTGAATTCTCACACTGATATAAATTTGAACATCAAGAGTTTAATATATCCCATCCCAGAAAAGGATGGTGTGACTAAAACCAAAATGAAAGGCTGTACAGGTTAGAAGTCCCAACACTGGATTCCCAATGCATCTTCATGCTTTCTCCTGGGCAAGTGACTCCAGGGACTTGGTTCTGAAATCCTCTTCCAGAAAACAAGTTTCAGCTAAGAGCAACTTTAAAATCCTCCTAGAGCTTTTGTATTTAAATATTGTGCTCTGTAGATATTAACACTGAATTAATTAAAGGTTCAGCTCTCTTTAATTTTTAAAATTCCCTTAAAAATTTGCTAGATTCACCTCACTTAAATACATTAACTTTATTACAGACTATCCTTATCTTGTTTTTGAGCCACTGACTTCCACCAACTTTTTCTCTCAATGTTACTCTAAGTTGTTTTTGTTCATTTCTAAAAATTAATTTGCATACTCAAAGCTTACAAATAGGCACTATTTTTTTATAGTCAGAATAATCTGACTACAAAAATCATGCCTCAGTAAAGTTGGTTTAAAAATAATATGTCAAAGTTTCTTAACTCAATTTTTAGATATTTGTCGCAGACATATTCTCAAAAATTAATTTTGAGAATAAGAAGATGCATCCTGAGGTGACTTCTTCAAAGCATAAAAAACATCTAATAAATGTATTAAATCATTGAAATTAGACAGTGATTTGTATATGATTTAATTTTTTTTCCTTTTTTAACACCAAAACTAATTCCTTAGGCTTCTGGAGCCAAAACCATTCATCTTGTCATTATCAAACCCACTTATTTATACATAGATAATCCCATTACATTCCCATTATTATATATATTCTTTATTATAATATTGCATTATATTTAGGGGATTTTTTTCTTTTCTGAGAATATTTCCTGATTAGCAATCTAAATCTACTTCAGCCACTCGAAAGTGTTTGGGGGGTGGATTTTAAGAAGAGATACCCCAAACAACTTGCATCATGGAAACGCACACTGCTTCAAGATCAATAGTCAAGAAAGTTGTTTGGGGGATGTCTGTGTTAAAGTCAACTGGTGCTGCCACACTGGAAAATAGTATGAAGCTTCCTCAAAATATTAAATATAAAACTATCCTATGATCCCACCATTGCACTACTAGGTATTTATCCAGGAATACAAAAATAGTGATTTGAGGGGGCATATGCACCCCCATGTTTATAGCAGTACTGTCAACAATGGCCAAATTATGGAGAGAGCCCAGAGGTCCATTGACTGATGAATAGATGGAAAACATGTAGTTTTATCTATCTATCTACACATATATACATACACACACACATACACACATATACAATGGACTATTACTCAGTCATCATGTGCAATGACATGGATGCAACCAGAGGGTATTATGCTAAACAAAATAAGTCAGAGAAAGGAAAATACCATATGATTTCACTCATATGTGGAGTTTGAGAAACAAAACAGATGAACATAGGGTAAAATAAGATAAAAACAGAGAGGGAGGTAAACCCTAAGAGATTTTTTTTTGTTTGTTCTAAACATTCTGTTTCTTTAAATTTATTTATTTTTTCAGCCTAACAGTATTCATTGTTTTTGCACAACACCCAGTGCTCCATGCAAAACGGCCCTCCCTATTACCCACCACCTGTTCCCCCAACCTCCCACTCCTGACCCTTCAAAACCTTCAGGTTGTTTTTCAGAGTCCATAGTCTCTTGTGGTTTGCCTCCCCTTCCAATTTTTTTTTTTTTTAATAAACATATAATGTATTTTAACCCTAAGAGATTTTTAACCATAGGAAACAAACTGAGGTTTACTGGAGGGGAGGTGAGTAAATGGGTGAAGGGCATTAAGGAGGGCACTTGATGTAATGAGCACTTGGTGTTATACACAAATGATGAATCACTGAATTCTATCCCTAAAACTAATAATATACTATATGTTAACTAAACTGAATTTAAATTTAAAAAAAAGCAAACTCATCTGGAATGGGATTAAACAAAAGAAATTCCTAGTTCCTGGTTAGAAAATCTGGAGGTAGAGTCCAAAATTCAGAATTTTATAAAGTTCTTTAAGTATTTCTTGGGCACACTGAAGTTTGAGAACCTCTAAACCAGAGTGTCTATGCTTCCTTGTTAGTACTGAATCGTATCTTTATGTAAATAAGACCTATAATTTCAAGGATTTCTCTTTTTCATCATAATCTAAGCAACCCAACACATAATTACAGTAAGTAACTATATCCCCAATTTGGAATAACTGGATCTCTTGCTAATGTGCAATCTCAACATGATCTCATATGCCCAGTTGTGCTATTGAGGAAAATATCAGTCTCTTGCCTTTGACTCTCCTTCCACTTATTCTTTACAGATGGCATTTTGTCATCAATGTAAATGGATGCCTCCCACCAGAGGCATATCCAAATGGTATGGTTATTGATGTTTGGTGGATGTTCTTTAGGGAAAAGAATACAAAATTACAAATGCAAAATTAGATATGAAAATAGATATTTAAAATATGAAATTATATAACATATTTTTAAAAATTTACATCTTTATAAAACATCAATTAACTCTAAAACTAACAGTTTTTTGTTAATTAAGTCACTAATAGCTCTATAATATTTTTTCCTTTTATTTTTTTAGCTAGATACTTTAATCATCTGTATAATCATACTTTCTACAGGGAGAATAAAATGTTAACCCTGTCTTTTCTCTTGAATATTTGATACAAATTTTAAATCATTATCTTAGAGAAGTTTCTTTAAGTTTCATGACTTCTCATTGAAAGTGCCAGAGAAAGTGGGTGGTTCTCATATCTGGGGTCCTCTCTTTATACATTCCTTTTATGTATGATCTTCAAGATTTGGAATAACTTTCCAAAGGCTAGTTTCTTGTTTTTCACCACCTATATTCTTCAAATGTCATTAATCATACTCATACTGTGACATGACCCTTAGCCCTGCACTTACGTATCATGAAGTTTGGTATATCAACAAAATGAGTAGAAACCAAACATACACTACAAATAACTATCCTTAGTAGTGACTGTGAATAACATAAATTATCTCATTAAACACAAATGAAAGATAATATGAACTTGATTCCCTGAAATCAGACTCCAAAAATACCCAGAGTTATTCCAATACCTGATTCATTCTCCTCCCTACTCTCACCTTTCTCAGTAATAAGTATCACAGTTAATATATTGCTCAAACTTCATTTTCACAGTTTCAACTATATATATCTCCACTTGGTTTGGTATTATGGAGACTGAACAAGAAACATATTATTAAAAGTTAAAGTTTAACCTACATTCTATTATTATTTGTAGCCAAAGGCACAGGGCTATTTCTAAACCTCTGCTTCTCAATCAACTCACGCATCAGATGATTCACTGAATCATGGTAATTTTATTTTCTACTTCCCATATAGCACTAAAATATCATTTTTCTTTCATTTTGATTGGAATTTCCAGTGCAAGCCATGAGTATTTCTTCCCTGGAGCCCCACAGGCAGTCTCCTTCTGCATTAAGTTTTGTTTCTCTCCAACTCATTTTCCAGAGTGTGATCCATTTTTAGAACATACATCTAAAACTTTTATATCATTGTTTCTTCAAAAACTTAGAATTACCATAAAATATCCAATCTGAGTAAACATAGTATATACAAAGTACCTCCAGGACTGAACCCTTGTTCACAATTCACCTTCCCCCCCTGGAAACTCAGAGATCCAGCCCAAAATGACTTATTTTTGGTCTTTCACATAACATGTGTTTCCTTGCCTCCATTCTTCAACAGATTCCGTACCTTCTGTTTAGACCACTCTTCTCCCCTTACCCGTTTCTTAAATCAGATCTACCTTATGTTTCAATTTAAAAGTCATATCTTCCCAGACAGCTGAAGACTGTGCTTTGCAATGTCTCTCTCTGTTTCTACTCTGATGATGTAAAACAGTTTCTCTCATACCTTGTTCATTTCTCTTTCTCCCTAGATCCTAAGGCTAAATAAAGGCAGGAACTATGTCTTATTCATCATTCTCTGCCAAGTATATAAACTCAGTAAGTATTTATTGGAATAAAGAAACTGAAATAATGAAAACTATTTAGGATCAGACATATCGGGGAATTTTTCTGGCTTCAGTGAAGTTATTTAAGTTTCCTATAAATGAGTTCTCACATGTATAAAACAGGAATAATAGCATATACTTCAAGGCTGCATTATGAAACTTATATAATATTACATATTAACCATTAACACAGTAAGTGGCATGCAAACTAGTAGCACTCAAAAAAAAGAAAGATTTTTTATTATTTGCTATAAAAATTCAGATTTTATTTCTGCATTCCTTTAAAGTTAATTACCTTTGGTTAGCTGAAAGCAGTATCAATGATTTCAATTGTCAAAACACTATACGAGAAATCCTAACTTCTCATTTTTCTCCACCACCCCCCTTGGTTCAATGATGTTCTACATTGGAAATATTTGGCCAATGGGCACTTTGATGGGGTTGGCATCTTGACAAGTTGTAAAGACCTATTCTATACTTACACTATACTATTCTTTTCTCATTCTCATATGCTCTTCTGTTCTTGACCAGGATTTGCTTATTATTTTTACAACAGAGGAATAACAACCTCTGTTGAGAGTGCTATTAGAGTGACTATCACTAAAATTAAAAAAATAAAATCCTTTTTCTCTGGTTTATTTCTCTTCCTTAAGAACTAATCTATTTTCACAATTATAGTTTTCTTTCAAATCAAATTCTGACAGCTAAAATTGCCACAAAAATTGTCACACTTGATGGGCAATAATTATTCATACACACACACAGTTTGTTAAGTGAATAAAACAAATGACTCTTTAAAAAGGAATGAATAGGCAAATAAAAACCTTAGTATGTAAATCAAGATAAGTGGCCTGCACTATAGTCTTTCACAAAAATACCTACTTTCTTTGGTCTAAATTGTCTTTCTTTGAGCTTGAAAACATTGTGCTGTTCTGTTAAATTGGAATTACTATGTTGACTATTTTGACAATGCAATCAAACTGTTCAGTCATTCTATGACCATTAGAATCCCTGGCAGAATCATAGTCATAGAGACATTGAAATGCTGTCAAAAAAAGAATCCTCAATGTAATTTAAAAATATCTATCTATCTATATATATATATGCTGGCTCTAAATAATAATAAAGATATGTTATATTTCAGCTACCAAGACTTGTTTTTCTAAAAATGCATTTTTCTTAAAATGCATAAAATTTTTTTAAAAAGACATTTTTTTAAAAAATGCCTTTCATTTTGCAACATTGGGAAAAGATACTGCATTTTTTTACATTATGTCAACAATTCTCCCACAAATTCTATATGTTTAATTTTATTACAAATATTATTTTAAATTTCAATCATGCCTTTTAAAATGGGAAATAATTTTCTCCCTAAAATGAAAACAGAATGTTTTGAAGGAAAAGCAAGGCGCACATACTGAAACACCTAAAACTACAGGATTAAGGGGTGCCTGGGTGCTCAGTGGGGTAGGCATCTGCCTTTGGCTCAAGTCATGATCCCAGCGTCCAGGGATCCATCCCTAAGTAGGGCTCCCTGCTCAACGGGAAGCATGTTTTGCTTCTCCCTCTGCTGCTCCCCCTGCTTGTGCTCACTCTCTCTCTCTGTCAAATAAATAATTAAAATCTTTAAAAAATTAAAAATACAGGATCAAGAATAAGGTTTCTTTATTATTATTATGATTCTTGATGCTGTTCCAGTTAAATCAAATAAGGTAGTTCCACTAAGTAAATAAAATAATAATTTAATATATATATATAATTTCTTCCTCTGCATTTAATACTGCAACATTAAGTATATAAATATCTTCCTTTCTAAGAGTATTTAATTTCTGATGAAGTATAAAAAAGACCAGGTTAGACACTTGTCCCTGGAACTTAAACTTAGGAGAAAAAAAAAAAAGTTTGTCTGGCTTACAGTATGTTTTAAGTTTGTTCTTTGTCTCAATGCAGGAAATGGTGGGACTATGAATATATAGTGGGACCTTTTGAAAAAGTAAGTTTAATGCAATATGAATATTATAGGAAAAGTGTCATCAAAATATTTCAGAGTAAAACAGTGGCAGAGTGAAAGAAATACTACATTCATTAATTGCTAAAATTTTGTCTAACTTTTTCAGAGTCAAGTACTTCCCTATCTATATTCATACAAACCCAATAAACCTCAAGACAATAACAATTTAGCAAAAAGATTAAGCATAAATAAAAAATGACAATGCAAGTTTCCAAGAGCAAATCACTAGACTAGAGATGACATGGTCATAACTCCTAGATACACCAGCTCTCAGCATGTAACAATCATTTAGTGTTACTTGAAAATAAATGAATGCTTATTTTAAAATAAATATGTACAAAGGACTAAGAAGATACAGAGGAGGGTACGTCTACCTTTCTTCAAGGGTAGAGAAAAGCAGAATTGAGATATGAAAGAGAAACTCTTTGAGATGGACTTGAAGGATGGATACAGATTTCCCACGCATAGAAAAGAATGATGGAAGAAATATCATTTACCACTTGGAGAGGATTAGAAAAATAAAGGGCATTTCAGGAAGAATAAATAATTTAAATAAAAGACACATGGGTAAAACCCACCCAATCTGTCCACCAAGTGGTCCAGAACTACTTGATTATAGGGTGTCTGGTAAGGACTTTAAAAATGTGGTTGGACAGTGATGATGCAATTATGTCTTGAAAGACTGTTGCCAATGAGTTCAAATGTTCTGAACTCTACTTTATCAATAGGGAGAAGATACTGAATATTTTAGAGAAGGTTTAAAACAATATTTTAAGGAAATAGCATCTCATTATGCTGCAGAAGGAGACCTCAGTCAGCAGTTTGGATAATGACTCAAAAATAGAAAATCTTGTATAGGCAAACTAATTAAGAAAGTATCTATAATATCTTCTCAGCCATATAATGAAGAGGGTCTAAATTCAGGCAATGAAAAGAGAGGAGAAAAATAAACAAAGTGGCCATTTCTAAAGTAAAATGGATGGCACCAGATGGATCAGTATGAAAACATGGCAGGAAACTGAGGTGTTTCTAGCACAAGTGCTTTCCTGCGTGGATACACATTAAATCAGGTAGATAGGGAAAAAATCAGTGGGAAAGAGAAAGAATTCTGCTTTGAGCATATAGGGTTAGAAGGATTAATGTGGTATTTGGGGAATGGTGTCCAAAAGCAGTTAAAAACGTGATTCCAGGACAAAAGTGAGAGGATTCAGCCACCATCGTGGTTTTTGGTGCCTATATGACAAATAGTTACAATAGCCTGACGAGGTTAAGACAGTTAGAAACTGTAGAGTGATATTTCCAGAATAAAAGTAAAAACTACAGGTGAATAAGAAAGTTAGACTTGAGGTTAGAAGTTTGTTTATTTGTGATGTTTGTTATTTTCCACAGAAGATAAACAGAAAAAGGTCACAGACTGAGGAAATGATACCAGTGATGTGTAAAGATTAATAGATATGTTATAGAGTAAGATCATGATAATTTTACAGGGGAAGATAATGATGGAGTTAATAGATAGAAACAAGATCTCAGAGATAGCATTTGTTCATAGAGTCAAATTAATCTTTCTCAGATAGAGTTTGGTAAACTCTAACAACTTTGACCCTTAGTTTGAACTATATTTTTACCTTGTTGGGCTGACTCCTACCAAAAATCTTTATTTCCTCCTCATTACTTCCTCTTCCTTTCACATGGTTCTGGGAATCATTAAGTGTTGTCTATCATAGAACAAATAATTCTAATAGTTAATATATTATGTTTCATATCATTCATGGAAGAATGCTGATATCATCAGTTGACTTTGCTTGGCATGGACTGTATGGTGTCAGGTGGGGGTTTAGATTTAGTTCCTACATTTACTTCTTTTGTATCTTTAAGTTACCTTAAGTTGCTTTTAATTATTAGGAATTATAAGAATGTTATCTGTTGGAAAAAATCAAGTAAGCTAAAGAATGTATGTGAAGGGGTGCCTGGGTGGTTCAGTGGGTTAAGCCTCTGCCTTCAGCTCATGTCAAGATCCCAGGGTCCTGAGATCAAGCCCCACATTGGGCTTTCTGCTCAGCCTCCTCTCTCTCTGCCTGCTGCTCTGCCTACTTGTGATCTCTCTCTCTGTCAAATCAGTAAATAAAATCTCAAAAAAATAAAAAATTTTTTAAAAGAATGCATGTGAAATATAGAGGCTGATACATAAGGAGTAGCTATAAGCTCTTTGCAGATGTTTTTTGATAGTGTACATTTTACTGAGACAAAAATATTATTGTATCCATATTCAACGTTCACTGATGCCTCACCTTTTCTACTCCCATTTATCCAAATCCCATCTGTCTTGGGTGTCTGTCATGCTCTGTTCCTATCCTTTTTGTACATCATGGAAATGGCTAGATGTGCTAAACTGAAGAAACCAAAAATAGCACAATTGGTTTACTCTAGAAAAATGACTAGATGAAGGGCAAAAAGGATTCAGAAGGTGAATGAAGGAGGGAAAAAACAAAAACAAAATTGGTAGTAGGAAAAATGGGAAGAGAAATGGGAAAGAGGCTTGAGTAATTGCCACTTTGTGGAAATTGTTGGAGAAAAGGATGACATTTAATACTATTTGTTCTGTTGGGGTAATGAATTCTCTTCAACCCATTTTCAAAGGATCCAGTACAGATTAAAATTCTTTTTCAATGCTTTTTTGAAAATTAGTCTGGTTACTCCTTTGAATGAAACTATGGCACTATGTTCCTACGCTATTCCTCTTGTCAAGTCATAGAAATACTCTTTACTTGATTATATATGTGATGGCTCTAAGCAGTGTATACGTTAAATATGGGAAGAAAATACTATGAATTTTAGAACAATTTATACATACACTGAACTGGCAGGACACAAAGTTGCTAATTTCTCTAAGTTAGATACTATGATCTAAATCAATCATTTTCTAAGTACTTGATGGAAATGCTTGTGTGACAGTCAGTCATGGAGTAAACCCATAACAAGCATATTATTGGTAAATCAATATAATCTAAATCCGTTATACTATCTGTCTCCAAACTCTAATCCAGGAAAAGACTTTATCAAATATCCATCCATAAAATTCCCATGGATTTTCATAGAAATCTTTCACCCAAATGAGAGACATTTCACCATATGAAAGACTTTCCAAAAGGGAGTAAGGGTGACACTTAATAAATAATTTTTTAAAAGTGCCTGTAAAACAAGAAAAAGGCATAGAAAAAGGCATACATAAGTGAAGTCCTTGGATAAGTGAAGGAGTATAACAGAAGATTTATGATATGGGATTAAAGTCTCTTCAGTTTCATAACTAAAACTTCTATTTATTTCTTCTTTTGCTGACATATATTATTTAAAGAACCTGATTTTTTAAAATGCAAATTTAGGTGTGCTAAGGTGTCTCAGTCCTTTAAGTATAGGACACTTGAGTTCAGCTCAGGTCATGATCTCAGAGCCCTGAGATTGAGCCCTTCATCAGGCTCCACACTGGGCATGGAGCCTGCTAAAGATTCTCTCTCTCCATCTCCCTCTGTTCATCTACCCCCATCCCAATTTAAAAATATAAAAAATAAAAATATAAAAAAATAAAAAGCAAATTTAGCACAGTATTGAAGGGATATTGAGATGCACTCATTCAAAAACAAAATTTATTATATGACAACAAAATGGTGGGTATGATTTCATGTGTGTATAAATAGTGCAAGTTTAAAGCAAATTTGACAATAGCTATATATTCAAACACATGAACATACATATATACACATGCATGAACATGTGATCATTTGTTAGTTGATAATTATCTACATGATTCCAATTAGAGTAAGGAATTATAAATGTATTTTAGTAAGAGATGCAATTGTTTGTTATGTAGTAGAGAATCAAAAGAACTGGTAATTTGTTTAACATGGCATTATTTAAAATACATACCATAAAAGGGAACAACTGTTACACACATGCTGAGGCATTTGCCTAATAAATGTATGTTTGGGAAAAGAACCCTCTGTAGTAATTTATCCATTGGGAAAGTAGAATATATTAAGCCTGAAACATCTTGAATCAAAATGACTGTACAAGGATAAGTCAAAATATTGCAGCTATTATTCTAAAAGTTATATTGATTAAATTTACTATTTACCGGGATGATTGAATGTGGTATTAAAAATTCATGTTTAAAACTTTTTGGAAATGCTTAGATAGATACATTGTTAATTTTTATAATTACAAGTATTTAGCTTTTCAATCATGTAAACAGAATGAGAAAATGTGAAATGGAAGTGATATATACACATGATAAATAAATTTCAATAAATAAAAGTTTATATCTTCTCACTGTTATACTTTTTTCTCCTTTCTTCCAAATACTTTATGGTTTAATTTTTTGAAATCCTTCCTCTATGTATAAAGAATCAAGCAGCTGCTACAGATAAAATGAGCATCAACTGGCAAATATTAAAACTGTCACCTGATGGAAGCTGGGATCACCATTAGGCCTTCAAGCAATAACCTGCAGTATAATTTTGTAACTCATATATCAATTAATTTTATATTACTGTCACACATGACACTAACAGCTAACAGTATTTCTTCATGCTGTTATCTTAATTGCTATGTATGTGTGCTGAACAGGAATATCTGAAGATCAAACTATGTACTATAAGAAAAACATCTCAGCTGTTTGGTGAAATTTATTACAAATCTATAAATCCAATAGTAGAAAGTTTTTTTTATCTTACTTGTAAATAATCTTCAGAATTCATAATACAGATATGCTATTTATTTATATTACTTAACAATGTAATTTTGTCTGACATTGAAGAATATATTTGTGCTTAGTGATTTTTCATAAAATATTAATTTATTGATGTAAATTAAATACCAAAAAATGGCAATATATAGTGCTTGAGTTTTCAACAACTAACTCATTATTTTAGGTCAAGAAATGGAATTTTACCTGAGATTAGCATTATTCAGAACACTAGTGATGCACGGCTGACAAACACAACCAAGTTTAGAATGATTGGAACTTTGGAGAATATCGTAAGGAAATACACTGTCAGGAAAAATTAGTACAAGTGTTTATTCTAAGAGTAGCAAAAAACAGGCAGCGGAGATGTTTAAAGGTGAATGGATAGAAATTGCTGTTTAATGGGAGAGCATTGAAATTCAGTGATGGACTAAGAAAAAATACTTTTTTTGTTTTCTGATTGCACTTTTTAAAAAATCTTTAAGATACATAGGTTTAGACTGAATTAGAGGCTTTTTCTTATCTTGAACCTATAGGTAGACTTTCTTTTCTCTGTAAGCCCTATGAAACTAAACAAAAATTTTTAATGTGTGAATAATATGCAATTATAATAAGAAAATCTTTAACTTTCATCAAAATCTTAAAGGTATCCCTAACCTTAGGAAGGCTAGAAACACTGGTTTATTATCTTTACATTTACATATCTTTATATTTCAATCTTTATGTTACATATTATATTATATTAATAATGTGGCTTTTGCAAGTACAGGTCAGATGAGCCTGGTACTCTGAAAGTTCTTTACAAAAACTTTTTTTTTTAATCTTTGTAGCTGTGAATCTAGTACTATGTGTTGTACATAGTAAATGGAAGTCATTGAATGCTGTTTGAATGAGTAAATGAATGAATAAATGAAAGCCTAGATGAATGAACCAAGAATGTTTTTTTGTAGTATGAGACTCTTAAAACTCACCAACACATTAAACCTGAATGTTCCTCAATCAAAATGCAACTAAGAAATTATCATACATCAAATGTCTACAATGTTTATGTAATTGATGTGATTAAAAATTCATGGCATAGGGACGCCTGGGTGGCTCAGTGGGTTGAGGCCTCTGCCTTCCGCTAGGGTCGTGATCTCAGGGTCCTGGGATCCAGCCCTACGTCGGGCTCTCTGCTCAAGCGAGGAGCCTGCTTCCTCGTCTCTCTCTCTGCCTTCCTCTCTGCCTACTTGTGATCGCTGTCTGTCAAAATAAATAAAATCTTAAAAAAAAAAAAATCATGGCATATAGTCAAAGAAAACTGAAGCACAGAGCACAGAGTAGAGGGAGAGTTAGAAGTCAATGTTACCTAAATAGGTCCTCATGGGTTTAGAAAAACAAAGGGTGTGACTTTAATTCATAACCTCCCTTATCTCATTGTTTTTATTTATTAAGCACATCTATTAGGCACCTATTATATAGTAGATCCTAGGCTAGAAGTAGAGGATACAGAAATACAAAGTTATAATAATCTACAACCTAAGCTATATCACAGCCTGGTGGATACAGTGACCCGACAATGAACAAATCAAATTATTACATTTGGAAATAGGAATAAATGCAATGCCAAAAAAAAGTACCAAAAAAGACAATGAATGACCATTAGTCTACAGAAAAATGCATTTAACTTAAAAAATATTTTTTCTTTATAGTTTTATTAAGAAATAATTAGCATATATCACTGTATATGTTTAAAGCATACAGCATAATGGTGTGATTTAATCATGTGTAGTGATCACAATAGGTTTAGCTAACAACCACGTTCCCATATGAAATTATGAAAAAACAATTCTTATGATGGAAACTTTTAAGATTTACTCTTTTTTTAAAAAAATTATTTATTTTAGAGAGAGAGAGAACATTGCGTGGGGGTGAGGGGCAGAGGGAGAGGGAGAGAGAATCCCAAGCAAATTCCCTGTGGGGCTCGATCTCATAACTCTGAGATCACGACCCTAAATCACAACCCTGAGATTATGACCTGAGCTGAATTCAAGAGCCGGAGTCTCAACAGACTGAGCCGCCCAGGTGCCCCTAGGATTTTCTCTCTAAACAAGTTTCCTATATATCATACATCAGTGTTAGTGGTAGTCATCATGTTGTACAAGGGACATAACTTAAAAAATTGGCAGAAATTGTGGTTGATGTTATTTGCCAAATATTCCCTGTCCTATTTTGTTCTTCTCTCTGCTATTAATTTAGTATTGGTTTCCTCCCTTCCATCACTCTGCTGAACTATGATACCTTGTATTTCTTTTGGCATTTGGGAGGACAAAATTAGGGAATAAATGATAAGCACATTATTAAATATATCTCCCTGTGGTAGTCAACATATTTGGACATTTGACTTCCCATGTACATATTCATTGATCCTTATGTAGAGGACATTTCTCTGTATTTTGGCTGAATGCTTCAGCATGCCTCAATGACTTGATCATTGAGCACTGATACACAAATTGTAACCTTTCAGGATGAATTTCAATTATTTTCTCTCTCAATGGAGAAGGTATTTTTTCAAAGCAAAATGAATTTATTCAGGCCAGAAATCCATTCACTTCCTAGGACACTAAATGTTTCACGTTTGAACTGGATCACAAACACTTCAATAGCATATAGAACAAGATTTTTAATTGGAAGCTTTTAAAAAAAATTTTATAGAACAGGGAAAATTGATTGTGAAACTTGAAATTCAGATTCGCATTTGTGCCCTCCATTCTCTGTGAGGGATTTTATGATGCAGCTTCAGAAAAGTAGAAGCTAAGTAATTTGACCAGCAGTGTGCTTTAGGGGAGGTATTGAGCCATAAGAGCTGGGATTCCTGAATTTAGATAAAGGAAGGACATTGATCGTTTTGTTTTGTTTCTCTTTAAGGTGTCTATACTGGTAGGTACTGAATGAATTATACTGCCACAAGTAAGTTTTATGTCTTGAAGAGGACTTCATGCTGTTCTAACTGGATTTAAGAGAGGCCCAAATTATATGTCCTAAATTTCTGAACTATTTAATTATATGGGAGAAAAGGCTGTAAGAGAAACAAATGGTGAAGTTACTGCTACCCATGTAACATTTCATAATGGGACTATCAGTCAGATAGAAGAAATAGATTATTGCTTATATATTATTATATATAAAATATATTATATATAAAAATAGATTATTGCTTATATATCAAGCCAGAATTACATGTCTCGAAGTGACTTAATTTTTATATATATACACCCATACATGCATCATTAAGGATGCTTAAATATTATAAATGCAGCCCAAACGCAGAGACAAGAGGGATTTATGTCAGAGGCTCATTCCAAATTAATTTGGATTATAAAACAACACACAAACTTTAGATTCTCATGGGAATTTTCTTTTGCAGCTAGCCATGATAAACAGATAAACGAGGCCTCTTCATCCACCCACCCTGATTCTGTAACAGCCCTAAGCAGTGAGTTTTTTTGTTTGTTTGTTTGTTTTTATTTTTACTATTTTTAGACACTTGAGATAACAAAGATTGTATTTCAACTTTAGTAAGACAGTGAAGGAAAAGAAAATCCATCTTACATTATGCTGAAAGGTAACTGAACCTGAATGAAACCCTATAGATATAAGTTAATGAAAAATAGTTACACTGCTTAATCCTATGTGCTAATTAGTCTAATTCACTAAAAAAGAAGTCACAATAGATTTACACTAATATAAAGCACAGATCAATTGTTGACTTGCAATCCTCAGCTAATGAAATGTATCTAAATGAAAGACATTAATAATTAATAATTATTAATTCTTAATTAATTAAGACTTAATTCTTAATTAATTAAGAATTATTAATTCAATAATCTTCACATATATGCCTTTCTAGCACTGGTTAAAGAAAAAAAAAATCCCAGAATGAGTTTTTATCCCATGTAGGAGAAACTCTTCATTCTTGGATAAATGGATGGATGGATGAAAACTCCGAGAGAGAAATAGTTATTAAATTTCAAATATTTTACCAAGAAATGTTGCACATTTAGCTCAATGCCTATCTTATTTTAAAGATCTACCAAATATTTTTAGGAAAGTCTGGGTACACAACTAATTCTGATCAATTATATTGATCACATTTTGCAAGAGAATTACAATAAATCCTGCAAGTAAAATCCCAGAAATATTTCATATCAAATGCAAATCATTTAAAAACAAACACTATGGATTAATAGTACAATTATTAAAAATGTTTATATATCAAAATTATCAAAATACTTATTCATTATTAAAACAAGGGGAACAATTAGTCCCACAACTCTTCTAATGTTTTTTGCTGACTTGACTATATAGTAAGAAAACTCAGTAAAAAACTTAGCACTTTATCAGTAAGGTTTTTTTCCTCTTCTTTGTTTGTTTGTTTAATGAATACTTTGCACGTACTATTTTGGTTATTTTTAGAAATATAAGTTGAAATATCTTTGATACTAACCTTTCTCGCAAAGCTTTAGCAATAATATCCATATGTACAATGCTCCAAAATGAAGCAAGCATATAATACATTAGCAAAATAGAAGTTGGTTTTATATGACCCATCAGTGTTAAAGAATGATACTGTTCTGAATTTCATTCATTTAAAGAGGTCAATTCGTAATTCCAGTGAAGCTTTTAGAAATTGTCAACCAGACTGTATACAAGATAATACCAAGGCTAATGTCTGTATTTTAATTGAATGCACAGTCACAAACAAAGTTGTGCCCTGAGTAAGAATATAATATGCCTCATGAAGTCACAGCTCATCTATGTCCTACTTGATTGCGAAAACTTTTGTTTGAATGATAATAAATAAAAATAACCTACATGTAAACACTTAGGCCAGTCTCAAAAACACAAATGGCAAAATATGCTCTCTATAGATTTTGACTCTTTCAATAATTTTAAATTAGAATGCACTTCAGAGATAATATAAAAACCACCTGAATTAGATATCATTCCCCAATATAACAGTTTAACAAGAAGGCAAGGTACATTCCATCATTCTGCAAGTTATTGCACTGAGCCTTCTCAGGGTCTGAAGCTGCAAATTTCCGTATCCTTTTAATCACTGGCTTCCATGCTGAGGTAGTCAGTCTGGGTAGAGAGGCCACAGGCAATGGTGTATGCTCTTCACCTCATTTACTCAGCAAATGCTTTACCCAGGGAACAATAACATCAGCCAGCAGGGATGACAATTTAAATCTACCAATACAAATGGGTATACAAAAAGGCTTTCATTCACTCCTTCATTGCAGATTGCCTTAGATCCTATTTAATCACATCCTCCCTTCCCACGCACTTATGAGCAATGAAAAACTGAAACCAGAAAGAAAAGCTAATAGCCTCCATTAGATTTGACCTCACTTTAAGAATCAGTTAGGAGTATGGATAAAGATAGTCAGGAGATTAAAAATTCTCTTGCCCTCTCTCCCGTATCCTAACTCATGGCTATATTCCACTCATCTTTCAGATCCAAGTTTACATTTTACTCTTTCAGGGAAGAATCCCCTGCTCACTCAGAGTTAATCTATCCCCACCTCCATTCCCTATATACTATATACTTTTATAGAACTCTAAACCTTTCCATTTTTGCTACTATCAAAACTGAAATTAAATAACCCTGGCTATAATTAACTGTTGAAAGACTATCTCTCTTACTAACTTACAAGTCCTATGACAACGATGAGTCTCTCTCATTGCAATTACAATAAGTCAGCCCTTAAAACAGCATCTGATATGTGCATGGTAGGTGTGCAGTAAACATTTTTCAGACAAATAAGTGAATGAACACCGTTATTTATGTCCAATTTTAAAACAGTCTTAATCTTGCCTACCAAGTTACAATGGATATGATAAAAAGATAGAAGACTCACATATACCAAAAAAAAAATTTTTTTTAACGGACATATAATGTATTACTTGTTTCAGGGACACAGGTCTGTTGTTCATCACTCTTAAATAATTCACAGTGCTCACCATAGCACATACTCTCCCCAATGTCCATCACCCAGCCACCCTATCTCTCCCCACCCCAACAACCCTCAGTTTGTTCCTGTGATTAAGAGTCTCTTATGGTGGGGCACCTGGGTGGCTCAGTGGGTTGAGCCACTGCCTTCAGCTCAGGTCATGATCTCAGGGTCCTGGGATCGAGCCCCACATCGGGCTCTCTCTCAGCAGAGAGCCTGCTTCCTTTCCTCTCTCTCTGCCTGCCTCTCTTGTGATTTCTCTCTGTCAAATAAATAAATAAAATCTTTAAAAAAAAAAAAAAAAGAGTCTCTTATGGTTTGTCTCCCACTCTGGTTTTGTCTTGTTTAATTTTTTCCTTTCTTCCCCCGTGATCCTCTCCCTTTTATCTCAAATTCCACGTATTGGTGAGATGATATGATAATTGTCTTTCTCTGATTGACTTATTTCACTTAGCATAATACCATCTAGGTCTATCCATATTGTTGCAAATGGCAAGATTTCATTTTTTTGGTGGTTGCATAACTATATATATCTATATATATATATATATATATATCTCACATCTTCTTTATCCATTCATCTGTTGATGGACATTTAGGCTCTTTCCATAGTTTGGCTATTGCGGACATTGCTGCTATAAACATTTGGGTGCACATGCCTCTTTGGATCACTACATTTGAATCTTTAGGGTAAATACCCAGTAGTGAAATTGCTAGGTTGTGGGGTAGCTCTAATTTCAACTTTTTGAGGAACCTCCATGCTGTCTTCCAGAGTGGTTACACCAGCCTGCATTCCCACCGGCTGTGTAGGAGGGTTCCCCTTTCTCCGCATCCTCACCAACACCTGTTGTTCCCTGACTTGTTAATTTTAGCCATTCTGACTGGTGTGAGGTGGTATCTCACACCAGTTTTGATTTGTATTTCCCTGATGCCAAGTGATGTTGAGTGCCTTTTCATGTCTCTGGTGGGCATTTGGGTGTCTTCTTTGCAGAAATGTCTGTTCATGTCTTCTGCCCATTTCTTGACTGGATTATTTGTTCTTTAGGTGTTGATTTTGATAAGTTTTTTGCAGATTTTGGATACAAGCCCTCTATCTGATATGTCATTTGCAAATATCTTCTCCCATTCTGTTGATTGTCTTTTGGTTTTGTTGACGGTTTCCTTTGCTGTGCAAAAGCTTTTGAACTTGATGAAGTCCCAGTAGTTCATTTTTGCCCTTGCTTCTCTTGCCTTTGGTGATGTTTATAGGAAGCAGTCGCTGCGGCTGAGGGCAAAGAGGTTGCTGCCTGTGTTCTCCTCAAGGATTTGGATGGACTCCTGTCTCACATTGAGGTCTTTCATCCATTTTGAGTCTATTTGTGTGTGTGGTGTAAGGAAATGGTCTGACTTCATTCTCCTGCATGTCGCCGTCCAATTTTCCCAACACCGTTTGTTGAAGAGACTGTCTTCTTTCCACCGGACATTCTTTCCTGCTTTGTCAAAGATTAGCTGACCATAGAGTTGAGGGTCCATTCCTGGGCTCTCCATTCTGTTCTGTTGATCTATGGCTCTGTTTTTGTGCCTGTACCATACTGTCTTGATGATGACAGCTTTGTAATAGAGCTTGAAGTCTGGAATTGTGATGCCACCAGCTCTGCTTTTCTTTTTCAACGTTCTTCTTGCTATTTGGGGTCTTTTCTGGTTCCATACAAATTTGGGGATGGTTTGTTCCATTTCTTTGGAAGAAATGGATGGGATTTTGATAGGGATTGCATTAAATGTGTAGATTGCTCTAGGTAGCAGTAGACATTTTCACAATGTTTTTTCTTCCAATCCATGAGCATGGAAGGGTTTTTGATTTCTTCGTGTCTTCTTCAATTTCTTTCATGAGTATTCTATAGTTTTCTGAGTGCAGATTCTTTGCCTCTTTGGAAGATGTACTCTTAGTTGTCTTATGGTTTTGGGTGCAATTGTAAATGGGCTCAACTCTTAATTTCTCTTTCTTCTGTCTTGCTGTTGGTGTATAGAAATGCCAATGATTTCTGTGCATTGATTTCACATCCTGACACTTTACTGAATTCCTGTATGAGTTCTAGAAGTTTTGAGGTAGAGTCTTTTGGGTTTTCTACACCAAAACCTCTGCCTTAGGACATTTTTTTTTTTTTTTTTTTTTTTTTTTTCTCATTTTATTTATTTTTTCAGCGTAACAGTATTCATTCTTTTTGCACAACACCCAGTGCTCCATGCAAAACGTGCCCTCCCCATTACCCACCACCTGTTCCCCCAACCTCCCACCCCTGACCCTTCAAAACCCTCAGGTTGCCCCAACCTCCCACCCCTGGCCCTTCAAAACCCTCAGGTTGTTTTTCAGGGTCCATAGTCTCTTATGGTTCGCTTCCCCTCCCCAATGTCCATAGCCCGCTCCCCCTCCCCCAATCCCACCTCCCCGCAGCAACCCCCAGTTTGTTTTGTGAGATTAAGAGTCATTTATGGTTTGTCTCCCTCCCAATCCCATCTTGTTTCATTTATTCTTCTCCTATCTCCTACCCCCCCATGTTGCTTCTCCATGTCCTCATATCAGGGAGATCATATGATAGTTGTCTTTCTCCGATTGACTTATTTCACTAAGCATGATACGCTCTAGTTCCATCCACGTCGTCGCAAATGGCAAGATTTCATTTCTTTTGATGGCTGCATAGTATTCCATTGTGTATATATACCACATCTTCTTTATCCATTCATCTGTTGATGGACATCTAGGTTCTTTCCATAGTCTGGCTATTGTAGACATTGCTGCTATAAACATTCGGGTACACGTGCCCCTTCGGATCACTATGTTTGTATCTTTAGGGTAAATACCCAGTAGTGCAATTGCTGGGTCATAGGGTGGTTCTATTTTCAACATTTTGAGGAACCTCCATGCTGTTTTCCAGAGTGGTTGCACCAGCTTGCATTCCCACCAACAGTGGAGGAGGGTTCCCCTTTCTCCACATCCTCTCCAGCATCTGTCATTTCCTGACTTGTTCATTTTAGCCATTCTGACTGGTGTGAGGTGATATCTCATTGTGGTTTTGATTTGTATTTCCCTGATGGCGAGTGACGTGGAGCATTTTTTCATGTGTCTGTTGGCCATCTGGATGTCTTCTTTGCAGAAATGTCTGTTCATGTCCTCTGCCCATTTCTTGATTGGATTGTTTGTTCTTTGGGTGTTGAGTTTGCTAAGTTCCTTATAGATTTTGGATACTAGCCCTTTATCTGATATGTCGTTTGCAAATATCTTCTCCCATTCTGTCAGTTGTCTTTTGGTTTTGTTAACTGTTTCCTTTGCTGTGCAAAAGCTTTTGATCTTGATGAAATCCCAACAGTTCATTTTTGCCCTTGCTTCCCTTGCCTTTGCCGTTGTTCCTAGGAAGATGTTGCTACGGCTGAGGTCAAAGAGGTTGCTGCCTGCATTCTCCTCAAGGATTTTGATGGATTCCTTTCTCACATTGAGGTCCTTCATCCATTTGGAGTCTATTTTTGTGTGTGGTGTAAGGAAGTGGTCCAATTTCAGAACTCAATCACAAGAGGAAAGCTGGAAAGAACCCAAATACATGGAGACTAAACAGCATCCTTCTAAAGAATGAATGGGTTAACCAGGAAATTAAAGAAGAATTGAAAAAATTCATGGAAACAAATGATAATGAAAACACAACAGTTCAAAATCTGTGGGACACAGCAAAGGCAGTCCTGAGAGGAAAATATATAGCGGTACAAGCCTTTCTCAAGAAACAAGAAAGGTCTCAAGTACACAACCTAACCCTACACGTAAAGGAGCTGGAGAAAGAACAAGAAAGAAACCCTAAACCCAGCAGGAGAAGAGAAATCATAAAGATCAGAGCAGAAATCAATGAAATAGAAACCAAAAAAACAATAGAAAAAATCAATGAAACTAGGAGCTGGTTCTTTGAAAGAATCAATAAGATTGATAAACCCCTGGCCAGACTCATCAAAAAGAAAAGAGAAAGGACCCAAATCAATAAAATCATGAATGAAAGAGGAGAGATCACAACTAACACCAAAGAAATACAGACAATTATAAGAACATACTATGAGCAACTTTACGCCAACAAATTGGACAATCTGGAAGAAATGGATGCATTCCTAGAGACATATAAACTACCACAACTGAACCAGGAAGAAATAGAAAACCTGAACAGGCCCATAACCAGTAAGGAGATTGAAACAGTCATCAAAAATCTCCAAACAAACAAAAGCCCAGGGCCAGACGGCTTCCCAGGGGAATTCTACCAAACATTTAAAGAAGAACTCATTCCTATTCTCCTGAAACTGTTCCAAAAAATAGAAATGGAAGGAAAACTTCCAAACTCATTTTATGAGGCCAGCATCACCTTGATCCCAAAACCAGACAAGGATCCCACCAAAAAAGAGAACTACAGACCAATATCCTTGATGAACACAGACGCAAAAATTCTCGCCAAAATACTAGCCAATAGGATTCAACAGTACATTAAAAGGATTATTCACCACGATCAAGTGGGATTTATTCCAGGGCTGCAGGGTTGGTTCAACATCCGCAAATCAATCAATGTGATAGAACACATTAATAAAAGAAAGAACAAGAACCATATGATACTCTCAATAGATGCTGAAAAAGCATTTGACAAAGTACAGCATCCCTTCCTGATCAAAACTCTTCAAAGTGTGGGGATAGAGGGCACATACCTCAATATTATCAAAGCCATCTATGAAAAACCCACCGCAAATATCATTCTCAATGGAGAAAATCTGAAAGCTTTTCCGTTAAGGTCAGGAACACGGCAGGGATGTCCATTATCACCACTGCTATTCAACATAGTACTAGAAGTCCTAGCCTCAGCAATCAGACAACAAAAAGAAATTAAAGGCATCCAAATTGGTAAAGAAGAAGTCAAACTATCACTCTTCGCAGATGATATGATACTATATGTGGAAAACCCAAAAGACTCCACTCCAAAACTGCTAGAACTTGTTCAGGAATTCAGTAAAGTGTCAGGATATAAAATCAATGCACAGAAATCAGTTGCATTTCTATACACTAACAACAAGACTGAAGAAAGAGAAATTAAGGAGTCAATCCCATTTACAATTGCACCCAAAACTATAAGATACCTAGGAATAAACCTAACCAAAGAGACTAAGAATCTATACACAGAAAATTATAAAGTACTCATGAAAGAAATTGAGGAAGACACAAAAAAATGGAAAAATGTTCCATGCTCCTGGATTGGAAGAATAAATATTGTGAAAATGTCTATGCTACCTAAAGCAATCTACACATTTAATGCAATCCCTATCAAAATACCATCCATTTTTTTCAAAGAAATGGAACAAATAATCCTAAAATTTATATGGAACCAGAAAAGACCTCGAATAGCCAAAGGAATATTGAAGAACAAAGTCAAAGTTGGTGGCATCACAATTCCGGACTTCAAGCTCTATTACAAAGCTGTCATCATCAAGACAGCATGGTACTGGCACAAAAACAGACACATAGACCAGTGGAACAGAATAGAGAGCCCAGAAATCGACCCTCAACTCTATGGTCAACTAATCTTCGACAAAGCAGGAAAGAATGTCCAATGGAAAAAAGACAGCCTCTTCAATAAATGGTGCTGGGAAAATTGGACAGCCACATGCCTTAGGACATTTTATATCCAACTTTATCAGTTAAAATGTCACTGGAGAATGTCCTCATTGTGTTAAACTGCTCTTAAGTTATAGAATTAAGAGATAATTTAATATAAATTGGATACATCATGATTGTTTAAGGTGTTAAATGATGATCAGAATTTAATGAGTTGCTCGTTAGATATCTTTAATCATACACCAAAGATAACTTAATCTAAAAACATTTGGATTCTGTGATGACATAGAAAAATGGATTCTTAATCCAATGAGGTGGAATTTCCAGAATTTTCCTATGCTTGCCTTATGACTATTTGGCACTATCTCAACATCTTGAATTTTTTTTTTCTTGTCAAGAAATTAACCTCTCTCACTGCATTTAAATATTTTGTCTTTCATCAGCTTCACAATTAGGTAATCTTAACTAATTTATGGCAAAAAAATTCCTGTAAATAATACAGCACTGTTACAGTCATTTCCAGAAAAAGTGATAAAACCCACTAATGGGTATTTTAGTAATCTTTCATCTTCAGAGTTCTTTTTAAGATAAAATACATGACTGCATTTATCAGTTTAATATCAAATTCTCTTTTCCCTTATAAAATCCCTTCAGTAATTTATAATAAGCCAATTATATAGCTTAAAAACTGAAAGCAAATAGGATTAAAGTTAAATAAGAATGCAAAACTCTATGGAGGTAAGTTTGAGAGAATGAACCAAAAAAAAATGTGATGATATTTGAAAATGTCAAAAGGCTTCCAGTTTATTTAAACAAATGTATTTCATTGTATACCTTTTAAAAAAAAGATTTCTTATTTGTTCATGTGAGAAAGATAGAAAGAGGAGAGAGAGCACGAGGACACAGGAAGGTCAGATTGAGTGGGAGAAGGTGACTCCCCATTGAGTTAGGAGCCTGACATGGAGCTTGATGCCAGGACCTTGGGATCATGATCTGAGCCAAAGACAAACACTTAACTGACTGAGCCACCCAGCTGCCATTCATTGCATACTTTTCTATAAGATGATATTTCTGCTTCTCTTCAGGTAGATAAAAATCTATGAAAATACTACTGTAAAACAGTAGAACCAATAGGGAGTGACTAATACAAAGTGATTGAGGGCAGATTGTCATACTTTAGGATTTCTTCCTTTAAGACCACATCCCCCGTTAGAGTCATGTGGAGGAGATAAAATAAAAAAAAGACACTAGTCTGTTCTGACTCCTTGAAGGTAGATATTTCTAGTCAAAGGTGAGATTTCACAAGCAAAAAGTAGGACATATCAGAAAAATGCAAACACTAAATGAAAGACACTTATACCAGAAATAGAACCAAGGCAGCAAAAATAACAAGAAAATAAAACAAACATTATAAATACCCTCAGAAAGATATAGAGAGTTGGAAAATAAAAAACAAATGTAAAATGTTATATTTTTATTTTTTTAAAGATTTTATTTATTTATTTGACAGAGATCACAAGTAGGCAGAGAGGCAGGCAGAGAGAAAGGAGAAAACAGGCTCCCCACTGAGCAGAGAGCCCGATGCGGGGCTTGATCCCAGGACCCTGAGATCATGACCTGAGCCAAAGGCAGAGGCTTAAACCACTGAGCCACCCAGGCACCCCAAAAGTTATATTTTTAAAATAGAGAAGGTATATTTATAAATGTAACAAATGAAATAAAAAATTCAACATATAGGTTGAAGAGCAGGACTGATTAACCTGAAGAGAAAAAGAAATGAGCTTATATAACAGGTCAGGGATTTTTTCCTAGAAGATAGAAAAAGGATATCAAAAATAAGAGTGGAAGGACTAGGTGGCTCAGTCATTTAAGTGTGTTACTCCTCATTTTGGCTCATGATGTGATCTCATGACGTCAAGAGACTGAGTCCCCTACTCACGTGCATGTGTGCTCTCTCTCTCAAAAAATAAATAAACAAAAAATAAAAATGAAAGATAAAAATAAAAATAGAAGAAAGATAATGATGTAAAGAATAGAAAAAATAAATTTAAAAATTAATAAATAGCAAAAATTAATAGAAATAATTAACAAAAACACAGACCTAGCAAAGAGAAATTCCTGGCAAAACTAAAAAAAAAAGAAAGAGAGAGAGAAAATACAGAATGAAAAATAAGAAATAGTTGTAAATGTTGCAAAAAACTTACTTTATGAAAAAATAAAATATAAAGTATTCATGAAAGTATAAAGAAACTATGTGTTACATTTAAAAACCTAGCTGCTACAATCAATAACTATCTAGGAAAATATGTGATAAATTACAAAAGAAGAAAGAGATAATGCAAATAAATTATAAATTACAAAATAATTTGAAATGACAATCAAGGCTCTACCCTGGATTTCTAACAAGATTTCCACAGTTTTATAGACATATTTTACCAGCTTTTTTTGGAATAGGCTATCCCTAAATTAAATAAATTTTTCTTTAAAAAAAAAGAAAAAGAAAAGAATAGAAGGAGGCTATCTTACCTTGAATCAAACCATGTAAAGACAGTATAAGTAAATTATAGGTCTACTTCACTTATGAAAAGAACTATAAAGATCCTAAATGTTAATTATAATTAAACTAATCCAACGGTGTATTAAAAATAACAGATGATTAGGTACAGTTTACTTCAAGAGTTATTTAATGTCAGAAAATCCATTATTGCCTTTATATTAATGAACTAAAGGATAACACAATTTCATTATCATCTAGAGTGACATAAAATGTAGTCAATAGTGTACAATATCTTTTAACAACAAAAAAATTCTTGAAATCTAAGAATAGCACTTATAAAATGTTACTTGTGAAATTTTATCACAAATGCTGTACTCGAAGAACAGAATTTTGATATATTTCTTGAAGACTGAGATACTATGAAGATGCTTCAAAACATTATTAATGTCCATATGCTATGCAAGGTTCTCGTTAACTTAATGAGACACAAAAAGAAAGAAGAGATATAAACATGAAACAGAAGTATGAGAGTTTGTGGTTATGTTTTGTTTTATTTCTGCAAATTATATGATCACTTATATTTTAAATAGTAAGGGAATACATTTTTAAGAACTATTAGAATTAATAAGAGAACTCAGCAATTTTGTGAGATTATAAAGAAAAATCACAGCTGAAACCAATTACAACAGTTAATAGAAAATAAGATTCCATTTATCATAACAACAAAATATATATTATTTAGGAATTAACCTAACAATAAATACAAAAATGGACCATAAATAAACTTTGAAATAGTGCTGAGGAACTAAAAGATCTACCTTTTATGAGTGATATGACTAAATATTGTGATAAAGTAAACTCTCATCAAAGCTATTTACAAATCCAATTCAAGTCTATTCAAAATCCTAGCAATTTTTTTCAAAACGTGACAACTGATTTAACAAAAACAAGCAAACAACGAAAATTATGGTAGCAAACAGATTTATAGGTAGCTAAAACTACTTATGAAAATGACAAAAATTATCAATTTTCCCTATTGTATATTATATTTAAAAGAGTGTAGGATAGATGCCAGAAACCATATAGTACAAGAATAGAATAGAATAGAGAGCCCTGAAACATGTATATGCATCATGCAACCTGATGTAGAGATAGCATTAAAACCAGAATGGTTTATTTTGTAAATAATAAGTTAGTAAAAGATGTTGGGGAAAAAAAATGACTCACTACATGGAGAAAATTCTCTATCTAACCCCATGGACAAGAAGAAGCTCCAAATCCTCACTTAAATATGAAGTCACTACAGTTTAAAACATGAGAATGGCCGCAGCAACATCTTCCTAGGAACATCGCCAAAGGCAAGGGAAGCAAGGGCAAAAATGAACTACTGGGATTTCATCAAGATCAAAAGCTTTTGCACAGCAAAGGAAACAGTTAACAAAACCAAAAGACAACTGACAGAATGGGAGAAGATATTTGCAAACAACATATCAGATAAAGAGCTAGTGTCTAAAATCTATAAGGAACTTAGTAAACTCACTCACCCAAAGAACAAACAGTCCAATCAAGAAATGGGCAGAGGGCTGCCTTCGGCTCAGGTCATGATCTCAGAGTCCTGGGATCGAGCCCCGCATCGGGCTCTCTGCTCCGCAGGGAGCATGCTTCCTCCTCTCTCTCTGCCTGCCTCTCTGCCTACTTGTGATCTCTCTCTCTGTCAAATAAATAAATAAAATCTTTAAAAAAAAAAAAAAGAAATGGGCAGAGGACATGAACAGACATTTCTGCAAAGAAGACATCCAGATGGCCCACAGACACAAGAAAAAGTGCTCCACATCACTTGGCCTCAGGGAAATACAAATCAAAACCACAATGAGATATCACCTCACACCAGTCAGAATGGCTAAAATTAACAAGTCAGGAAATGACAGATGCTGGCAAAGATGCGGAGAAAGGGGAACCCTCCTACACTGTTGGTGGGAATGCAAGCTGGTGCAACCACTCCGGAAAACAGCATGGAGGTTCCTCAAAATGTTGAAAATAGAACTACCGGGGCACCTGGGTGGCTCAGTGGGTTAAGCTGCTGCCTTCGGCTCAGGTCATGATCCCGGGGTCCTGGGATCGAGTCCCGCATCGGGCTCTCTGCTCAGCAGGGAGCCTGCTTCTCTCTCTCTCTCTCTCTCTCTCTCTCTCTGCCTGCCTCTCTATCTACTTGTGATCTCTCTCTGTCAAATAAATAAATAAAATCTTAAAAAAAAAAAAAAAGAAAATAGAACTACCTTATGACCCAGCAATTGCACTACTGGGTATTTACCCCAAAGATACAAATGTAGTGATCCGAAGGGGCACGTGCACCCGAATGTTTATAGCAACAATGTCTACAATAGCCAAACTATGGAAAGAACCTAGATGTCCATCAACAGATGAATGGATAAAGAAGATGTGGTATATATACACAATGGAATACTATGTAGCCATCAAAAGAAATGAAATCTTGCCATTTGCAACAACGTGGATGGAACTAGGGGGTATCATGCTTAGTGAAATAAGTCAATCAGAGAAAGACAACTATCATATGATCTCCCTGGTATGAGGACATGGAGATGCAACATGGGGGGTTAGGGAATAGGAGAAGAATAAATGAAACGAGATGGGATTGGGAGGGAGACAAACCATAAGTGACTCTTAATCTCACAAAACAAACTGAGGGTTGCTGGGGGGAGGGGGGTTGGGAGAAGGGTAGTGGGGTTATGGACATTGGGGAGGGTATGTGCTATGGTGAGTGCTGTGAAGTGTGTAAACCTGGCAATTCACAGACCTGTACGCCAGGGGATAAAAACACATTATATGTTTATAATAAAAACAAGAAATAAATAAAAAATTAAAAAAATAAAAATAAAAAAAAAAACATGAGAATGCCTTTGTGTCGGTAAAAGGAAGTAATTGGCATATCTGAGTGCAATTACAGATTTTAGTGTGAAGACTCTAGGAACAAACTGGACAAGCTATTTTTGTAACATTTTAAATATAAAAAAGGGAATGATTTATATTTATAATATATACAGAACCCTCTCCATTAGCAAAATAAAGACTAGTCAATATGAAAGGAGCAAAATATATGAATGACCAGTTCATAAAAAGAGAAGCTAAAATGGGTAAAGAAAAATATAGAGAGATCATATATCTCACTAGTAAGACAAAACAAATTGCAACTTACAATTCCAATACAATATCTCTGACTAAAGTAAATGACAAAGAAACACCAATTATTTGTGAGGACTGGAAAAACAGAAACCTGGGATATGCTAGATGGAAAATAAACTGGTAAAGCTACTCTGAAATATGATTTTTCTCACATATATCCCATACAAAACAATTCTAACACCGGGTATACCAACCTAGAGAGGTGTTTTGGAGAAGGACATTGGAAGAAAGTAAAGAGAGAAGATTAAATATTATTTTGGGACACAGGCATGAACAACAGATGTCTCAGGTGAACCCAACAGACTGCCTGACCATACGATATATAAAGCTATTCATAATTCATGATAACAAATGTTTATTGTGGAATGTGTTGGATCCAACTTTGGTGTTCATCACTAAAGAAATCAACAAATTATGGCTGTTATATGCTTGGACATAAAATGGAATATTATGCAGGAAAAACACAGCCAAAAGATAGATCTTAAAAATAAAATTTGCAGAATAAAAAACTTTGAGTTTTTGGGGCGCCTGGGTGGCTCAGTGGTTTAAGCCGCTGCCTTCGGCTCAGGTCATGATCTCAGGGTCCTCGGATCGAGTCCCGCATCGGGCTCTCTGCTCAGCAGGGAGCCTGCTTCCCTCTCACTCTCTGCCTCCCTCTCTGCCTACTTGTGATCTCTCTCTGTCAAATTAAAAAAAAAAAAATCTTTAAAAATTTAAGTTTTTAAAACTATTAAAATTCTAAGTCAATTCTCTTTCTCTGAGAAACCATTTGGGTACAATAAAAAATAAATTGCACCACATGAATACTATATGGTTTTAAGACTATAGATTCAAATATATTAATAATTCGTGGCATATGATGAGAATATATAGTGTAGAATTACCATGGAAATCCATACAGGGAAAGCAATGTGATTGGGATTTTAAAAAAGAAAAAAAAAAAAAAAAGGAAACAATAAAACAAAATTTAATACCAAAAGGTTCTGCATGAGTAGATGGTAAAATCTACAAGGACATGTTCTTTTGTCCATGCTTTTTTCTTCTTTTTTTTTTTTAACTGATGCCTTCTAAATGCCTAGAGGAGTACTTGGCACATAGAAAGTGCTCAGCAAATTTGTTTGACTAAGTACTATAATAAAAGAAGTTTTGTATGCCAAAGATCCTACAGAAGAGTAATTAAAATAAATATTTTTGTGTTCCTCATTTTACTTGTATTAATTTTTAATGCACAGTAATAAAGAAATTAGCATACCAAAACATGACTGTGGGTCTAGACTACTGATCTAACTGTCCATTTTCATGCTACTATCAACTGTTTTAATTACTCAGGCTTACAATGTCTTGTATTTAACACTTAACTAAATTTTCTCATTAATTCTATAAGTTTTTCAGCAAATTCTCTAGGGTTTATTTGGTGTATAATCACGTTGTCTATAAATAATGAGAATTTTGTCTCAATGATTCCATGTCTTGTTCCTTTGTCATAATATTAATTGTGATAGCAAGTTTTTTCTTTCATTGATCATAATCAAATTATTACTAGTTTTTTTTTTTAACATCTTAATTATGGTTTTAGCTTTGGCTTAACAAATCTTAAACATGCCCAAGAAGTATACTATTCCCAAATTCTGAGGTTTTTTGTTGTGTTTTGTTTTTAATTAGAAACTAGTTCCAGGGGTACCTGACTGGTTCAGCCAGTAGAGCATGCAAATCTTGATCTTGGGGTTGTCTAAGTTTGAGTCCCACATTGGGTGTAGAGGGTACTTAAAAAAATCTTAAGGGGACCTCGGAGGGCTCAGTCAGTTAAGTGGCTGACTCTTAGTTTCAGCTCAGGTCATCATCTCAAGGGCCTGGAATCGAGCTCTGCCTAGGGCACTGGACTCAGTGGGGCATCTGCTTAAGTATTCGAGATCTCTCTCCCTCTCACCCTCTTCCTCTCCCCCACCCCACACATGCTCCCTCTTTGTCTCTCTCTTTCTCTTTCTCAAATAAAAAAAAATATATATTTTTAAATCTTTAAAAAAGAAACTAGCACTAGTTGTTGTTTTGTTTGGCTTTACATTTCATCTCTACCGCCTCATAATACCTTTCTAAGGCAATACATGTTTATAATTTAAAACATCTCAAAATAATCATTATGGAACATGTTATCAAATGACAAAAAAGGAAGTAGGATTTTACATGGAAAAATAAAGTTGCTGGCCCCAAGTTATGGCTTGTGCTATATATGACCTTAAGCAATTAAAACAAAATAAATAAAAGGTTCAAAGTAGAACTAGAGTTAATAGATACAGTCTACAGGTCATTTTCATAGGTTTGGGTAAAAAAGAGTAAGAAAGGAATGATACTCAGCAAAACAAACTTATTAGAGCCTGGTTGATTTAAAGCCAGTCAGAGTGAAAAATATATTACAATATTCCTCTTTGGTTTTGAGCTTTGTGACATGGATAGTGTTCTGGAGAGATTTTATTTTTAGTGGAATAACTATAGAAACCTCCATCATCTATAATCTTAAATATTGTAGATTTGTACAGTTTTGTTTTAATGCTATCTTGTCAATTTTTTTTAACTAAGACCTCCATTTTACTTTTAAATAATAATCAAATTTCAGATAATATAATATACTATACTGTTGTATATTATACATATGTATATAATATACACACATGAATATGTATGCATGTATGTTTTGCACTACAATAAATTATGTATGTGAATGTGTGTAAAAGTAATCCTCAAAATCCTCGTTTTAGGATCAGTTTAATAGGCAGAGGAAAAATAGATTAACCAGCAAACCACTAAGAGATATCCGTTGCCTATCTGTCCCTCTGGTCCTCAAGTATTCACCCAGAATAATAAGAATTTCCAGAACCATGCATAGTTATTCTTACTTGACGAGTTTGGAATTCTTTATTTTTTTCTCCTTAAAAATCAAAGGAATCCAACTGATGCTGACCTTAAACACACTGATGGGAATTATGATCATATGTCAGAAAAATATATAACTCCTTTGGGCTCTGTGAGAAGCTGACAGCATTCCCATAAAATATTAACTACTTACAATAAAATCCTTTCACAAGGAGTGAGAGGTTAGTAGAAAGAATCTGGAAGCCCTCAACAATGATTTTTGATTAACAGGTTTGACTTGAATTCCCTTGTTCTAAGTTGTTTTCAGGCTTCACAAATGTGGATAAAAAGCATGAAAGTCACCAACATATATTCATTTTGCAAACTGTTTAAGAGGTTTAAAAAAAAGTGAAAGTCCTGCTCCCAAAGGAGTATATGAAGAATAATTTATCATATTACATTTGGCAGGAATGAGAAGGTTGCTCACCTCAGTGATATCACCTCCTCCAGGTATGGACAACACAGTCTCCTCCTTTTCCCAATATAGTTTGCAGGTCTTTCACAAATGCTATATTCTATCCTGCCACATAATTAAATTACATGTGTTCAAGAATTTTCATATGAGGCTTTATTCTATAGCTATTACTCTAAATAAAAAAATAAATAGCTGTGTGAAAATTTGCCAGTTTGAGAAATGAAAACACAGCTTGAAATGCAATGCATTAATGATGCGTGAATAAAATTAGATCTCTCAGAATATATGCAAACTAAGTAAAGCAGTGAAAACATTAGATGGGCACTTGATACCTTGATACCTTACTTAGATATCTTTAAAGCAGTATAACAGGTCCAAACTAGAGAGCAGTCCATTATTGTTTTAGTTTTCCAATAACATTCCAAAGAATAGCAATAAAGAATTTGTGTTTACCTACTTTTTACCACATGAGCAGGGTCAGTCCAGCTATTGCTAGATAGACATACCTATATGGAAAGTCACACGTTCTTATAAATAGTTTATCAAATATTCTAGAATTTCCTAATGAACAATTCCCCCTAAGAGAGTTGCATTGGTATCTTGGGTAGGTTTTTCCGAATTTGATATAGCATACAAAGTTCACTTTTAAAACAAATGGCCCTAAAACCCCAACACATTTGAAGGATTAGCCACAATTCTATCAAGTGGGGATGCCCTCAAAATTCTCAGTTTCACCTTCCCTGAACCAGATAAAAATTGATATATTAACCTTTTAAATAGGGAGTACCAGAAAAGGTAATCATGATAAATAAAGACAGTGTGCCAATATGCATTGATTCACACTAAATTCAGCTTCAAAATCTAATAAAGACATTTTTTTATTAGAAGGATTCATATAATATTACAAAAGTTAATCTTCTGTTAATTATAAAATACCTATGCTTACACCCCAAGGTCTGGGAAGTTACTGACTTGACATTCTTGAAATGAATATTCTTCAAATATATATTCAACATTTACTTGAGAGGCGAATTTTTAAATTAATTTTAATAGCAAAAATTATATATATACACATAGTAATTTTAAAACATGTATTGATATAAGTCAGGCAAATAAGTAAGAATAGTTAAGATCATTTTGCAATAAATATAGTAATGTAGTGCCTGATAATATGAATTATTAAAAGATAAAATATTTTTCAAAAATAGTAAAATATAATAATTTTAGCAGTGAAGAAAAAGGGAAATCAGTCAGTGGAATAGAAATGAGAAGATGTTAAAATACATACACAGAAATTTAGTATATAATAAATGAGGTATTTTAGGCCATTTAGGAAAATAAAAATTATTCCATAGATGGGGAGCCTGGGTGGGTCAGTCGTTAAGTGTCTGCCTTTGGCTCAGGTGGTGATCAGGGTCCTGGGATCAAGCCCCATTCTGGGCTCTCTGCTCAGTGGGAAGCCTGCTTCTCCTTCTCCTACTCTCCCTGCTTGTGTTCCCTTTCTTGTTATCTCTCTCCCTGACAAATACATAAATAAAATCTTAAAAAAAATTTTTTTCCACAGAGAATGTTGGTTCTCTTACCTAGCTAGTTTGTTGATTTAAAAAACATAAACAAAGCTGAACTACACCAAAAAAAAAATTATAAATGGGTCATATTTTTTTAAAAAATATGAAGATTAAAAGTATTAGAGAAAAACTGGAAGATATTTTTTTTTTCTTTTTACAGAAAAGAAAGCCATTGTATATATAATTTAAAAAAAACTTGAGGACAGAGTAATTGATGAATATATCATTGCCATATAGTGAGGAATATCTATTTGTTTAATAATTGGGTACTTATTTAATAAAAATATAAAACTATATATTTATTATTTTAATTCCAGTTGAGGTAGTATAAAGATGTTCTCTTAAAGAATGCATAACTAATGAAAATAAGAAAATAAAAAAGAAAAACAGTAACTGCATGCTGCTTCCCTTAGAAAAAATATGCATTAAATATATATGCTTTATTGTGTCAATATTAATATTTCTAATGGATGTCAGCTAGCTAGTCAAAGAAAATTAAAATGAAAAAATAAACTCATAGTTTTAAAATGTATACATATTACCATATTGTTTAATTTCTTCAAATCCTAGCATTAAGGACTAATGTTGAGGAAGAATCATATCTTTAAATACCTGGGATGCCTGGACTGTAAATACTTTGCAAACAGAATGATTTTGAAAATCCGACTGTCATCACCACTTAGAAAGACATGACAATATGAAGGATCATGCCATATAAAAGATAATAAAACATACTTTGTCAATGCTGAATTTCAACTGTGCCCATTCCATTTAGGTTAGTGTTTTGTCAAGTTATACAGATAAATATTTTATATATTTTCAAGTACTTCACAAAGAAAACATTACTTTCTTTGCTATTAGTCAAAAATTTAATATTTATATGCACATTGAAAAATCTCAGTAGAGTTACCAAGGCCAAAAAAGGAAAAAAAAAATCTGTCTTAAAGCTAATTGTCAATAAAAACTACACAGTATGAACTCATCACAGTTAAGCGTATCAATGGGCTTCATATTTAGGCTGAAATTTTTGTCATATTAAAAAAAATCAATTGAAGTTATGCCCTTGTCAAATGAACTGGTAAGAATTAATGAGGAAGCTAATATATAATGACATCTCTAGTCATGTAATACACAAGTTTAATATAGAACACAAAAGAAAAAACATCTCTGGGAAAACATTTTGAATGAATATATATATGTATATATATTGTCATGCCTGGTTAGGCTTGAGATAGATTCTTAAATGCATGGAATGGTAGATGTTTGGAAGAGTTAAGACAGCTAATGTGATAATCCTAATTTTAAAATTTCCAGGTTATTTATAGGATAATTCAAGAAATGAAATTCATTATCCTGCAAAGTATGCAACAAACCATTAAACACAGCAATAAAATCAATTGGTACAAAAAAGAAATGCAATTATGTTACATTCATGTAAATTCTTCCGTGAACTAATTTCCAAATATCAATCATGACTGATATTCATCATATAAACATCAAGGAAGTTCTTGTATTTTTTAAATGCATCAACAAGTTTCACTCTCTCACAAACAGGAGGAAAATGTTAAATCTGAACATCATTATAATTGTGACTGATAATCTCTAATCACCCAAATCTCAGAGCTCAATTTTATAACAAAAGCAAAAAAAAAAAAAAAAAAAGCAATTGCCATTTCATCAGAAAAGGATATTTTATCATGTCTTTAAAATGTGATGATTTATTCTTAATTAACAACTGATTAGGTGGCATTTCAAAATTTTTCTAACATCACACATGACTAACTTGTAAACAATCAAGGCATTAGATGAAAATTAAAAGCAGACATATCATAAAGTGTTGATGATCTACACCTGGTTTACACATCTGTTGAGTTCAATTTGCAGGAAAGATAAACTAATCCATTGTCCATCATTTGAAATGTTAACTAAAACATTCTTTTTGTCCTTCGTTTCTAACAATGTGGATACCACCATATTATAAGCAGGATGCTGAAAGCAGAAATATCTAACAGTGAAAAAAGCTGGAAAAAAAGAAAACCTAGAAATGAACTGTAAGTAAGTAAAAGGAATTGTAAACGACATTAATGTGGAACAATTTCCTCTTTATAGCAGTTTTAAAGCACATTATCTATACCTGTTTTTATCTTTATTGAAATATACCTCAGATTTTTTGACCTCTAGAGAAAAAAAGAGCTTGAAAAAATCGGGCCTAACTTTTTAATTTCTAGGGAAAACAGACCTCCTCAAGAAGGAAATGCATAAATTTATATAAACATTCAATGTAATAAATAATATAGCAAATGAAGTACACATTCCAATTCCACAGATGAAGAAAAAAAAAATGACCTAAGTTTTTGTTTTCTTATTGCAGAGGCAAGAGTGGGTGGAGGTATCAGGGAGAAAGTAGGGGGTAACCAAATCCTTTATTTGACAGTAAACATGGAGATTTGCTCCTAAATATGAGGCAGTCACTCAAAGCTTACAATGATCGTTGAAGCACAGCAATTTATTAATAATTTGAATTTTGAGGGTGGAGAAAGATGGCAAAGGAGTAGGAGACCTAAATTTCATCTGGCCCCAGGAATTCAGCCAGATATCAAATCATTCTGAACACGTACAAATTCAACAGTATATCAAAAAGAAGTTTAGTAGCAATCCTATGAACAGAAAAGTGACCACTTACTAGGAGGTAGGACATGCGGAGAGGTGAATCCATGGTGATATACAAGAAGACAGACTCCAGGAGGAGGGAGCCTCTGTCAGCTGGCTACTGGCAAGTGAGAGAGCAGCTGAGCAAAAAATCAGAACTTTTAGCAGTCTGCTCCATGGAGGGACTTTCTCCAGGGTTTAAGTAAGGGGTGGAGCATTTGCTGGGACAGTGTGGTACCAGGACCCTTGGGGTCACAAAAAGACCGAGGGTGCCTGGGTGTGGAAGAGCTCCCAGGGAAGCCAGCTTACTACGATGGAAATGAGGGGTAGGCTCTCAGGTCAAGGTTGCCATAAACCATGATCCAAGGCAATGTGCAGTCAATACTCTATGAGCACAGCACAAGTGGCAGATCAGGGGAGAACCACCCCTTCCTTCCTCCACCAGGAGGAGTGGCACAAAAGTATGCTGCAAGAATCTGTTGGGTCTGGGACTCCAAATTGGGTTGTGTGCAGAGACAGAAAAACTTGGTCACAGCCTGGGTGAACTAGGAGTGTGGCCAGAGACAAGGGAGACAGGACTGATTGACTGCTTTTCTCTGAGAGCTCACTAAAGACAGAGGCCCTGTGCTCTGCACCCATCCCAGCTTGAGACTGGGGGCTGCTATTTTCATTCCCGTCCTCCAAAGCTGTATGGAAAGCATTTGGGGAACAAAAGCTACCTAGAGCAAATCCAAGCACAGTACTTAGCCTGGCCACTGGCAAGGGTGGTACAATTCTACCTTGGTCAAAGACATTTTAGAATCACTGCAACAGGCCCTTCCCCCAAATGATCAGCAAGAACATCCAGCCAAGACCAAGTTTACTGATCAATGAGAACTGCAAAACACCAGCACAAGGGGAATATAGCAAATAGAATTCATGGCTTTTATCCCATGATTCTTAAGACTTTCAAAGTTATTTTTTAAATTTTCTATTTATATTTTTAAAAATTTTTCCTCTTTTTTAACCAACAATTTGTCTTATCAATACCTTTTTAAAATATTTTTTAATTTTCATTTTTATAGTCTTTTCTATCCCTTCCTTGCATTTAATCTTATTTTTGCAATCATAAAGTTTTTCTTCCTTCAAAATTTTACGATACAGTTCCTTCTAACATATCAAAATATACCCTAAATCTAGTGTATGGCTTTGTTCTTGTCTCCCACCTGGTTACATTCTATCATTTTTTTTTTTTATAATTTTTTCTTTCTTTTTTTCCAACCAACTTTTTATCAGTTCCTTTTTAAAAATCTTTTTCAATATTCAGCTTTACGGTCATATTCCATACCTTCATCATGTTTACAGTTTTTTTGTGTGTGTATATATGTAAGTTTTCTTTCCTTAAAATATTGGGAGTCAGTTTCTTCTAAAAAACCACAATACACCCAAATCAAGTGTTCGGATCTGTTCTATTCACCAGGCTAATCATATATATATATAGATACAGATATAGATATATAGTATGTATATATATGTATATATGCATGTATATTTATACATACATATACACATACACACATATGTATGTGTGTGTGTATGTATATATATATATATATTTCCCCCTTTCTCTTTCCTCTGGCTTTGAATCTCTTCTGATCTGGTTAGTGTATATTTTTCTGGGGTCTTTATTACTATTTTAGCAATTTGTTCTCTCATTCATCTTCATTCATCTGTTCTTGTCTGCATAAAATGAAAAGGTGGAAAAAAAAAATCACCTCAAAAAAAAAAAAAAACAAGAGGCAGTATCAATGCTTAAGGACCTAATCAGTATGGACATTAGTAAGATGTCAGAACTAGAGTTCTGAATGATGATTCTCAAGGTGTTAGCTGGGCTCGAAAAAAGCATGGAAGATACTAAAGAATCCCTTTCTGGAGAAATAATATCCTTTTCTGGAGAAATAAAAGAACTATAATCTAACAAAGTTAAAATAAAACATGAAATAAAAATAAATGATTAATGAGGTACAATAAAAATGGAGTTTCTTACTGCTAGGATAAATGAGTAGAAGAGAGAATTAGTGATATAGGAGACCAAATGATGGAGAATAAGGAAGCAGAGAAAAAGAGAAACAAACAACTACTGGAACAATAGGGGAGACTTTAAGAGATAAGATGAAACAATATTAGAATAATTGAGATTGCAGAATAAGAAGAAAGAGAATGAGGGGCAGAAGGTATATTGGCATGAATTATAGCAGAGAATTTCCCTAATATGTCAAAGGGAACACGCATCAAAATCCAGGAGGCACAAGAACCCCCCTCAAAATCAATAAAAATAAGTCCACACCTGTCCTCTAATAGTAAAACTTAGAAGTCTCGGGGACAAAGAGAAATCCTAAAAGAAGCTTGGGACAAGAAGTCTCTAAGACACAATGGTAGAAATATTAGATTGGCAGTACACCTATCCACAGAGACCTGGCAGGACAGAAAGGACTGGCATGATATATTCAGAGCACTAAATGAGAAAAATATGCAGCCAAGAATACTGTATCCAGCTAGGCTATCACTGAAAATAGAAAGAGAGATAAAAAGATTCCAGGACAAGCAAAAACTAAAGAAATTTGCGAACACCACACCAACCCTACGGGAAATATTGAATGGGTCCTCTAAGCAGAGAGAGCCTAAAAGTAACAGACCAGAAAAGAACAGAGACAATATACAGTAACAGTCACCTTACAGGCAATACAATGGCACTAAAGTCATATATTCCAATAGTTACCCTGAATGTAAATAGGCTAAATGTCTCAATCAAAAGACACAGGGAATCAGAATTGATTAAAAAAAAAAAAAAAGACCATTGCAAGAAACTCATTTCAGACCTGAAGACACCTCTGGATTTAAAGTGAGGAAGTGGAAAACAATTTACCATACTAATGGACATCAAAAGAAAGTTGGGGTGGCAATCCTTATAACAGAAAAATTAGATTTTAACCTAAAGATTATAATAAGAGATGAGGAAGGACACTATATCATACTTAAAGAGTCTGTCAAACAAGAAGATCTAACAATTTTAAATATGTATGCCCCTAACATGGGAGCAGCCATTTATATAAACCAATTAATAACAAAATCAAAGAAACACATCAGCAATAATACAATAATAGTAGGGGACTTTACATCCCCCTCACTGAAATAGACAGATCATCCAAGCAAAAGATCAACAAGGAAATAAAGGCCTTAAATGACACACTGGACCTGATGGACATCACAGATATATTCAGACCATTCCATCCCAAAACAACAGAAGACACATTCTTCTCTAGTGCACATGGAATATTCTCCAGAATAGATCACTGCTGGGTCACAAATCAGATCTCAACTGGTACCAAAAGACTGGGATAATTCCATGCATATTTTCAGACCACAATGCTGTGAAACTAGAACTCAATCACAAGAGGAAAGTTGAAAAGAACTCAAATACATGGAGTATAAAGAGCATCCTACTAAAGAATGAATGGGTCAACCAGGAAATTAAAGAAGAATTTAAAAGATTCATGGAAACAAATGAAAATGAAAACACAACTCTTCAAAATCTGTGGGACATAGAAAAGGTCGTCCTGAAAGGAAAGTATATAGGGATACAAGGCTTTTTCAAGAAACAAGAAAGATCTCAAGTACACAACCTAACCCTACACCTAAAGGAGCTGGAGAATGAACAGCAAAGAAATCCTAAACCCAGCAGGAGAAGAGAAATAATAAAGATCAGAGCAGAAATCAATGAAATAGAAACAAACAAAACAAAACAACAAACAAACAAAAAACAATAGAACAAATCAATGAAACTAGAAGCTGGTTCGTTGAAAGAATTAATAAGATCGATAAACCCCTGGCCAGGCTTATCAAAAAGAAAAGAGACTGAATCCCCAAAATATAAAATCATGAATGAAAGAGGAGAGATCACAACCAACACCAAAGACATGTAAACAATTATAAGAACATTATGAGCAACTATATGCCAGCAAATTTGACAATATGGAAGAAATAGGATACATTCCTAGAGACATAAAAACTACCAAAACTGAACCAGGAAGAAATAGAAAACCTGAACACACCCATAACCAGTAAGGGAATTGAAGCAGTTATCAAAATGTCCCAACAAGCAAGAGCCCAGGGCCAGATGGCTTTCCAGGGGATTTCTACCAAACATTTAAAGAAGAATTAATACTTATTCTCCTGAAATTGTTCCAAAAAATAGAAATGGAAGGAAAACTTCCAAACTCATTTTATGAGGCCAGCATTGCCTTGATCCCATAACCAGACAAAGACAATATCAAAAAGGAGTATTACACACAAACATCCCTGATGAACATGGATGTAAAATTCTCACCAAAATACTAGCCAATAGGATCCAACAGTGCATTAAAAGGATATTCACCATGACCAAGTGGGATTTATTTCTGGGCTGCATGGTTGGTTCAACATCTACAAATCAATCAATGTGGTACAACACATTGATAAGAAAGAACAAGAACCATACGATAGTCTCACTAGATGCTGAAAAAGCATTTAACAAAGTACAGCATCCTTTCTAGAACAAAACTCTTCAAAGTATAGGGATAGAGGTACATACCTCAATATCATCAAAGCCATCTATGAAAAACCCACAGTGAATATCATTCTCAATGGAGAAAAACTGAAAGCTTTTCTCCTAAGGTCAGGAACATGGCATGGCTGTCCACTATCACCATTGCTATTCAATATAGTACTAGAAGTCCTAGCCTCAGCAATCAGACAACAAAAAGAAATAAAAGGCATCTGAATCAGCAAAGAAATCAAGTCCTTACTCTCTGCAGATGATATGATATTTTATGTGGAAAACCCAAAAGACTCCACTCCAACACTGCTAGAACTCGCACAGGAATTCCATAAACTGTCAGGATATGAAATCAATGTCCAGAAATCATTTGCATTTCTATACACCAACAGCAAGACAGAAGAAAGAGAAATTAAGAGTTGAGTCTATTTACAATTGTACCCAAAACCATAAGACAACTAAGAGTACATCTTCCAAAGAGGCAAAGAATCTGCACTCAGAAAACTATAGAATACTCATGAAAGAAATTGAAGAAGACACGAAGAAATCAAAAACCCTTCCATGCTCATGGATTGGAAGAAAAAACATTGTGAAAATGTCTACTGCTACCTAGAGCAATCTACACATTTAATGCAATCCCTATCAAAATCCCATCCATTTCTTCCAAAGAAATGGAACAAACCATCCCCAAATTTGTATGGAACCAGAAAAGACCCCAAATAGCAAGAAGAACGTTGAAAAAGAAAAGCAGAGCTGGTGGCATCACAATTCCAGACTTCAAGCTCTATTACAAAGCTGTCATCATCAAGACAGTATGGTACAGGCACAAAAACAGAGCCATAGATCAACAGAACAGAATGGAGAGCCCAGGAATGGACCCTCAACTCTATGGTCAGCTAATCTTTGACAAAGCAGGAAAGAATGTCCGGTGGAAAGAAGACAGTCTCTTCAACAAACGGTGTTGGGAAAATTGGACGGCGACATGCAGGAGAATGAAGTCAGACCATTTCCTTACACCACACACACAAATAGACTCAAAATGGATGAAAGACCTCAATGTGAGACAGGAGTCCATCCAAATCCTTGAGGAGAACACAGGCAGCAACCTCTTTGCCCTCAGCCGCAGCGACTGCTTCCTATAAACATCACCAAAGGCAAGAGAAGCAAGGGCAAAAATGAACTACTGGGACTTCATCAAGTTCAAAAGCTTTTGCACAGCAAAGGAAACCGTCAACAAAACCAAAAGACAATCAACAGAATGGGAGAAGATATTTGCAAATGACATATCAGATAGAGGGCTTGTATCCAAAATCTGCAAAAAACTTATCAAAATCAACACCTAAAGAACAAATAATCCAGTCAAGAAATGGGCAGAAGACATGAACAGACATTTCTGCAAAGAAGACACCCAAATGCCCACCAGAGACATGAAAAGGCACTCAACATCACTTGGCATCAGGGAAATACAAATCAAAACTGGTGTGAGATACCACCTCACACCAGTCAGAATGGCTAAAATTAACAAGTCAGGGAACAACAGGTGTTGGTGAGGATGCGGAGAAAGGGGAACCCTCCTACACAGCCGGTGGGAATGCAGGCTGGTGTAACCACTCTGGAAGACAGCATGGAGGTTCCTCAAAAAGTTGAAATTAGAGCTACCCCACAACCTAGCAATTTCACTACTGGGTATTTACCCTAAAGATTCAAATGTAGTGATCCAAAGAGGCATGTGCACCCGAATGTTTATAGCAGCAATGTCCGCAATAGCCAAACTATGGAAAGAGCCTAAATGTCCATCAACAGATGAATGAATAAAGAAGATGTGAGATATATATATAGATATAGATATATATAGTTATGCAACCACCAAAAAAATGAAATCTTGCCATTTGCAACAATATGGATAGACCTAGATGGTATTATGCTAAGTGAAATAAGTCAATCAGAGAAAGACAATTATCATATGATCTCATTGATACGTGGAATTTGAGAAACAAGAGAGAGGATCATAGGGGAAGAGAGCAAAAAATGAAACAACTCAAAATCGGACACAAACCGTAAGAGACTCTTAAGCTCAGGAAAGAAACTGCAGGTTGCTGAAGGGGAGGGTTTGGGAGGGACTGGGCTGTTTGGTGATGGACACTGGGAAGGGTATGTGCTATGGGGTGTGCTGTGAATTGTGTAAGACTGATGATTCACAGACCTGTACCCCTGAAACAAATCATTCATGTTAATAAAAAAAAATTAAATTAAATTAAAAATAATCTATTCAGGAAATTGCAGAAGACATGAAAAGAAGAATTTGAATTTTGATAGAAACACATTTGACAGATTTTCTTTATTTCTGAACTTTATAAACGAAACTGTCTTCTGAGAATAGTAAATCTCTTCTGTCAAGCGCCTCAATGAGGTAAGATGTCTAAATTTGAAAAATGAAATTAAGGAGCAATGACTTGCTTGGTGGGACAGAATGAGAAGGGCTGGGCGTACTTGAGTACAATCCTGGAATGGGATTCTAGCAGAGGCCAGTGGGAAGAAAACCAAGGGCAAGGGCACTGTGATCCACAAAATTTCCAAAAAGAAATCTGCTTAACTCATGAATGCTTGTAATTCGTGATTTGCAGTAGTGAAAGATTTTTAAGCAGGCTGACTTCATATGAGAAATTTTGTGATTTGGAACTAAAGGAAGATTCCAAGGACAAACCTACACCACCATCCCTATCCTCCACTGGGTCTGGCAGAAATTGTTCGAAGTTTGGGCTTTACCTTCACCACAATATTGCAGAAGTTAAGACAAAATTCACATGGATATCAAGAAACAGGTGATTTCTCCCTCTTCCAACACCCATATAACTGATGCCTGGGTTAAAAAATGCATTCATTTGTAATATCAGTTCTTGTCTTAGGATAACTACTCCATAAGTACTTGTTGAGTTGATAACTAAAGAAAATACGGAAAGAATTTTCACTCATGACAACTGGCCAGATAAAGGATCTTCCTGTGTTAATTGATCTTGAAAGCAAAAACTACTATTAATAATCATATTTTATAACATAAATTAAAATCAGTTTAAACAAAATAAGACACCAGCAGCAATAGCCTGAAATACCTAGGTGTCTCAAGTAAGGCGCTATAAGGATGAATTAACAATTACCTTAAGTGCTTTCCTTTCTCGTCCAAAAGTGATTTTGCTTAAAGTTTGTAGAAGCAAATGCCTATATAAAAAATGTCTTGTAGTGAAAAATGTTTTTCATTTTATGCAACCTTCATGAATTGCATTTGGTGTGTTTACAAATATAAACCAAAGCTTCTTAGATATTGGCACAAGAAAAGTATAGCCTATCCAAAATTCTTCCATTTATATAAAGTGCAGAAATTGCTGTTCAGAAATGTAATAATTTTACTCTAGCAATTCTATAGTCTGAGTTTCAAACTATTTCTGGAAGGAATCTCAAAGGTATGGTCTGATCCAGCAATAAGGCTAGAGTTTGTTAAACTATTCTAGACAGTAGGAAACCCATTTATTCTTTTGTATTTGTGCATCCTCAGACATGGAGAACAACCATTAAACATATTTCTTCCAGCAACGATCAAAGTGTTTGAAAGCAATAAATAGATCATTCTTCAGCTGCTACTTCTCAAAGCCAAATACAAATTCCTTATACGCTCCTCACTGAACAAAGGTATTCAATGTTTATTTTTGTCACTATTCTCTAGAAAGCTTAATTTTCTTTTCTATCAATTTTTAAATGTGAAAACTCAGAGTGTACAAAACATTGCAAAAAGGGACAAGATGATGCAAATTAGAATAATCCTTACTAAATAATTTTTTGACTTCTTTCACAGTAACACCCATAATTCAGACTTGGCTATGCCTTGAGTTCATGCTGAATATCTGATCTCACTCCCCATTTCAATGATCTCCAGTTAGTTCCTGCAAAACCTGCCATACTTTGTTGTTGTTCTGTTTGTTTGTTTGTTTGTTTTTTAATCAATGCTGTTTAAATTTGCTGAGTGGCTTGGGTATGGATCCTTACTACTTGTATGTAAATCACCTACCACAGTGTCATAGCCATTCAACTACAACAATTTGTCTGCTGTAAATTGCTTCTTGCAATAGTCCCTGCCTGATCACGTATTAGAAATATGAAAGCCAACATTCATTGTTTCTTCTTTCTCAGATACCATATCTAGTTATTTTTTTAATCTCAAGCCTTCATTGTTATTCAACTGAAATACTGCAGTGGATTTCTAACTAGTTTTCTATCCTCCATGCTCTTCTCTCCTGTTTTTAGAAAACACAAATCAATACCAGACTTTAAAAACAAAATACAACAAAAACAATCTTGAAATTAAGCCTCCTTTACTACTAAGTGAATCAAGTTACTTGACATTATGCAAGACCTTCACAACCTACACATCTTCTCTCTTATATGGCACTGGTCTTCTCTACACCCTTTCCCAGCCTACATATTTCCCCTCCTTCTGTATACATGTAGTGCTTGCTTCGGCAGCACATATACTGTATACATGTAAAGCCTACCTTACGTGTTACTTTAATCTTTTCCCTGCCCCAGAGGGAAATAGAACACATCCCATTTTGTACCATCTGTGTTATTAAATATAAAAGTAAATTATTGTACATAGAGCTTCCGTATTATACTTGAGAACCTGGAATAAAAATTCAGATGACTTTTCTGTATTTGTAATCCCACAATATCTAGCCAAAATGAAATGAAATGAAGTAAAGTAAAGTAAAATAAAATAAAATAAAATAAGTTAAAATAAATATTGGTTGAATTTTGGGGGCAAGGATTCATTTTGACATCTAATTGTAAAATTTAGTTAGACATGATTCAAAGAAGAACTTAAGTCAAACCTTTCCTTTAATTTTGGCCATACTTTTATTATTTCATATTATCTTGTATTTAGGATAATCAGGAAAAAATGTGCATCATATTTTGATTGCCCAAGTTTTAGTTACATAGATGCTCCAGGTAGCTTTTCCTAATCATCACTTATTTTACTCTCATGTAAAATTGATAATTATTTGTTGTTTTTGTCCACACTGTAATTTCTGCAGATTTTCATTTTACAAACTTTCATAATTTATAGTATCTACTTATTTATAGATCTATTTCTTCTTTCTATTTTGTAAATACCTTAAGGTTACAAAATGCTTCTCATTCACATCTTCGATGATTAAAACCATATCTGACAAAGTGACTTAATAAATGCTAGCCGAATGAGTGAATTCATGCTGACACCAATTCATTTACATAAAGATCAGTAGAAATAGAGATAATAGTCAAATACAAAGAGTGAAGTGGATACAGCCAAAGATAGAAACTTAAGGATAATTTTTATATGTCCTTTTCTTCCTCAGAGAACTTACTGGTAAGGAATATTGCTATTAAAGTTAATTTGGATGTTGGCTTGGTGCACTCTCCAATAATAATAATAATAGTAAATACACAACCAATTTCCCAATACATAATAAAATATGTACCATAAACATATCAGGCACTGTACTGTGTGTTTTGCATGCTGATACCAACAAATCCATGTTATAGTTTATGATCTAAATGTATGTATGAGAAATCTGATGCTATCAAAGATTGAGAAATTTTCTCAGGATGACAAAACTTTAAGAAATGAAGACAATTATTACTATCAAAACAATAAGCAGGAGGGTGATGAAAAGCAGCCAAAGAGTAGTGGTCAGAGGCAGAAAAGAAGGTAGACTGATTAAGGGAAGGCAGAGGAAGACAGAACATTGGAAAAAGCCCCTGGAATGATTTCTAACAGAGCAATCAGTTATTCAAGATTACCTTCTCTTTTCCCCTTTCTAGGGTTAATTTCACTCATTTGTTGCATTTAAGTTTTTCTTTTTTGTTTACAAACCCTTCTATAACCTTGAGCTTACTATAAAAGTTAAAAAAAAAAAAACACAAATGAAATTTTCCTGAAATAAATGTCTTTTTTTCTCCTCAGATATTTGTTTTCTTTTTAAATATTCCTAATATCTACAGTGTTTGTTGCCTTTTACTTTGTCGTTGTTGTTCACCGTAATTCTTTGGAATATGTTGCACTACTTCCTGGAGGGAGTCAGATAAGAACTAATGACCTCAGCATCACTTTCTTCCTCCTCACATCTCAGCCTCTTGAAAATATTGTGGGAGGTGACTGAAGACATTGTGCCATAGCCCTATCATTCCAGGGCCACAAATAAGTCAATATATTCATGTTTAATATAAAGATCACAGGACACAGAATTAGCTTTTGGTTTTCTCTTAAGCATGAAAAATATAACAGAAACGGAATTGCAAAATTTCGTCCTGAAATAATTGCCAAGTTAGTTTATAAGTTGTGTAGAGGGTTGGAGAGGTGGAACTCCTAGTGGAGGACTTAAAGGCTGTATTTTCAGTACAAATATTACTTCTAAAACATGATGTGGAAAAGGAAGTTGGCAGGTGTTTGTGTGAGATTTTTTTTGTACATTTCTCTCACTTGCAATGTGCAGTACTTAAGCATCCTTTTCATTTTAGCATAAGAACATAATGCTTCACAATGTTAGAATTTATAGCTAAATGACAAATAGACTTGTGTTTCTTATTTCTATGTTTGTTTTCTAAAAAACAAACAGTTTTACTCATATATCACACATGTCTTCAAAACAGTACTCTGAGTCTACAATAATGCTGTGAACTAAATTCCTGTATTTTAGTTCATTAATCGATTTATCTTTTATACGGATGCTTGCTGAGAATTTAAGTGACAAATCTACATGTGGCTTTTGGGGTGGGAGTAGAAACCTGTAAAACTTAAAAAGAAATCTAGTTGATCTTCTAAAAATAAGATACATGTTCTTTTAATTGTGCACCAGTTTTTAACACTGCCCCAAAAGTTAGCTATTTTTTCCAATAAGGCTATATTCACTGTAATTTTATACACTTATATTCAGTACCTGTCAAATTCTTACACAATCCTACCATACTGATGGAATTATTCATCTTGGCTATAAAAATTCAAACTAGTTAGGGGCGCCTGGGTGGCTCAGTGGGTTAAGGCCGCTGCCTTCGGCTCAGGTCATGATCCCAGCATCCTGGGATCGAGCCCGCATCGGGGCTCTCTGCTCCGCAGGGAGCCTGTTTCCTCCTCTCTCTCTGCCTGCCTCTCTGCCTGGTTGTGATTACTCTCTGTCAAATAAATAAAATATTAAAAAAAAAAATTCAAACTAATTAAATTATTTACTTCTTTAACCTTCCTAGAAAGTCTGAGATCTTTAAAGATGGCAAGGAGCCTTTACTGTTCTTCCTCCTACCACTTGCAAAACATCTATATTTCAAACCTGAGTCACTTTTCTAATTAATGAAGTTAATGGCTTCATAGTGCAGTGTATTCACATTGTGCAAGCTATATAATAAAAAGCAGATGATATAGAATATTCCTAACATTCACGAATATTAAGTGTTGAAAAATAATTAGGTGGTTAAAAATACAAATATAAATAAAAATAATGAAACTCTAAAAAAATGCATGACAATATATCACTTTTAAAAAACTTACCTAGAGAAAATTTTAACAAACACTTCTATAGTAATCATGGTTTTCCAAACATTTTGATATGGATCATCACATTTGATCTTCACAGCAACCTAATAAGATAAATATTTTTTACACTCTAGTAAAAAAAAAAAAAAACAACAAAAAAAACAACAAAAAAAACCTGCAAGGAAAGTAAAGGCTGACATAGGAAGAGTCTATATGATAGATGTGTCCTTTGTATGTTCTGTTTCTCTTTCTTTTACTACATTATTTTACCATTTCAAATGCCATTTCTCATACAATACAATTATTCTCCCTGCTTCCTGTAGAGAAACAGGTTTGATGTTGTACTTCAGAAAAAAAAAAAAATTGTGTGTAGTAAATTTTAAAAATAACATTTACAAAAATTCTTACAATGGATAAAAATCCTGAAGAAGACATGTCTGGTAATCTGATTTCTTTTTTTCTCATCCATTCCCCTAAATGCAATTTTCATCAAAGCTTTGCCACTGGCCCTCTTTGACAAATTTATCTATTGTCATGACTTCAACTGCCTTCTCTCAAAATATCCCCTAAACCCTTTCTTCTTAAATCCTAATTCCTGTTTTTTGAGACCTAGACGTATAAAATTCCATCTTGAAATCTATTACTGCTTCACACTTAGCATGTACCAAGCAGAACTAGTTAGTTTAATTCCTCCAATGTGCCATTTCTATATTTTGGCAGATGGCCTGATTATCCTACAGTCTCTAGAACTGGAAACCACTCCAGGCCAAGCAGCCAAGACCTCCCCAATGTCTGACTAAATCTTTTCACCATCCCTTTTCTAACTGCCACAAACAAGAGTTTTCACCATCAACATGTAGATACTCAAAAATTATTGTAGAAGAAAGCAAGGAAGGACAAAACTAGAGTTGCCTACAATTATTTCTCATATGTTGCCAATGTATACAACTTTTTAATTTAATTTAACTTAAGATTTTATTTATTTGACAGACTGAGAGAGACAATGAGAGAGGGAACACAAGTTGGGGGAGAGGGAGAAGCAGGTTTCAGGCTGAGCCCAATGCAGGGCTTTGTCCCAGGACCCTGGGAGCATGACCTGAGCCGAAGGAGGATGCTTAACGACTAAGCCACCCAGGTGCCCCTGTGCACAACTTTTTAATATAAAAACAAAATTATAGATACCTGGTGTTGACCTAAATTATGTTTTCATATTGTAACTTAATCATAATTTAAATATATCACAATCTAGATATAAAATATCTCTGTGGAGAGCTATATAATACACAAATACATATACATATGGTACACAAAAGTATAATAAACTGCTAAAAACAGTCTCATCTAGAAATGAAAATATGAATTAGCTGCCATATTATAAATTCTGCTGAATTTGTAAGCTACCCCACCTTGTATTTCCCTTATTTCTCTATAGAAACTTATCAGAAATTTCATTCGGTTAATATGCATTATTTATTCATTAGCACCACTGTTGTAGTTTACTCATTCAACTACAACATTAAGTTATTAGAGTTGGATGCCTATGTTACCATAAATCCAAATAAAATTTCAGACACTGAAATCATGTAAAAATACATGGATTTTAACATAGCCAAACTAATAGCTTGGAATAGACATGTTAATTGTGAGATTACAATAGAAATGAAAACACACTTTTTTTTTTTTACCACAGCAACAGTGTTTATTTTTGTAAAGCAATTATCAACTTATGTATAAATGATTACAGTATGTGAAAACACACTTTGAAGCATTCTCTTAGAAGCTATATCCACTACCCCCTTGATAGTCTTCAGAGTGATGTTAGAGAAACACAAGCTTATACTCCTGCAATAGTACCCTGATATCTCTCACTCTCACCAAAATAAATTGTAGTAGATGGTTCTGTGATGACTGAATACACCTTCTTATCCCTGCGTTCCCTCCTGTGTCTTAAGCTCTGTCTATCTTTGAGCCTTAAGTATAGTGGTGAGTTATACATACATTATTTTTTTCTTTGTATTTTATTTGTTTCACTTATCCTATCCTGGCAACTGGATTAGAAGCTACTTTTAGCTATAGTTTAAATATTTACATATTTCGTTTAAATATTCATATTTAAACATATTTTGGTAACACCAACCATAGTACTTTGTATCAGTTAGATATTTAGCTATGACTTCATTCATTCCACAAACATTTATTGAGCCCCTACAATAGACCCAGCAGCACTCAGAGGCACTAAGCATAGTGGTGGACAAATTATATACTCTTTGCCCTCAAGGAGTTTGTATTCTTTTTTTTTTTAAGATTTATTTACTTATTTGAGAAAGAGAGAGAGAAAGAGAGAAGGAGAGCATGAGCTGGGGGAGGGGCAGAGGGAGAGAGAGAGAATCCCCAAGCAGACCCCCGGCTGAGTGCAGAGTCCTACAGGAGGCTGGATCCCAGGACCCTGAGATCATGACCTGAGCCAAAACCAAGAGTGGGACACTTAACCAACTGAGCCACTGAGGTGCCCCAAGGAGATTATATCCTGGTTAGAAACAATTATAATAATTGTGACATATATGATATAATTCCTGGTGGTTATAAGTGATAACACAAAAATGAAGACTGGTAAAGAGAATGTCTAAGGGGCTACTGTAGCTGGGGAGCTCAGGGAAGGTCTTGCTGAGAGGGGGGCACATGAGCTAAGAACAGCTAAATCTCATTTCAGCTTTAACATTCATTTGTCAATTATATCTTCCAATAGCCTAGTGCCTCTTATAGTGCAGATAAACTGTACTGCTTATTTTTGTAATAGGAGCTCAAGTAATTTTTATTATGGAGTCTATCATACGACCAAATCATCATATAAACAGTGTGACTAGGCACCACTTTCCCCCATTTAATGGATGATGAAACTGAGTCTTAGAGAAGTATCCAAAGTAGTCTCCAGAAGTATCAACACGTGGCACTCCTTGTTGAGCTATCCATTAAACATAAACCTATCTGACTTAAGATTTCATTTTCTTCCCCTCACACTACACTGTACAAGTGCTAGTGTGATGGCACTCATGGTACTTCATAACAACGAAGCAACTATAATACAGGAAGACCATGGCTATCAGAAGAGTCCGAAACAATACACTGCCTTAACCTAAAGTGCCAGAGTAGTTGATCTAATCGAATATAAACATATACTCATAGCCTAGGAAACTTTCAGCATTTCCACATGAAAACAGTTGCCGACAGGAGAGAAGAGAACTTCAGTGCCAGTAATAAGCAAGAAACTTTAAGTTAGGGAATTCGGATGCTCTGGATAAGCAGCAACTATAACAACAACAACAAAACTAAGTTTGGGGTAAACAATCAAGTGTAAGAAAAATTTGACCTGTCCCAAGTATGAATGATGAGTCATGTAATTATTGTAAATGATTAAAGAAGTTAGCAAGACTATTTGTGCTGAAGCACCAAATTGCATTTTAATTCATTTAAAGCTGGCTTTTGAGATTAAAACTAATAATTAAATCCTCAAGTTCATGGAACAATAGAAACTACTTTTAATTTCCTAGGATTAGAAACGTGTACCTTGTTTATTATAAAATATGTCTGCTTTGAGAAAACATATTCATAATTATCACAACACCAAATTTACACTGCTGTCTCAGTTAATTCCTTGGAGATTTGAGACAAGGCCTTCCTTGAACAAGCTAGAAAGGAGTCTGCAGTATGCACTGGACAACAGTGTTCAAACATTATTACAATAAGGATACAGTCTTCCTTCTACCCAACCTCATTTGTTTTGTGTTAAAATCATGAGGGCATATGTATATATATACATAGAGGGAGGAATGTGGTGGTATACCATTAATACAGCACATGACATAACAGTTTATTTCTCTATGTTGAAAGTGAGTTTATTTATAGGACATCTTTGTTTTGCTAATGAAAATATGGACCATTAAAATAATGCAGACGTGTCCATTTTACATATGAAACACTACTTTCCCATCAGAATGACAAAGCACTAGGAAGAGAGGTACTATTTTTCCTGTGCCAGAGATCTTCTTGACTCCTTTTTGTCTGATTGTGTATTTGTTTCCTTTGGCATTATGATTATATTTCTTCTCCTTGGCCACTCTATTTGGTGATTAATTACAACCAGAACTATGCTTTTCCAAGGGATTTATGAAAGGACTCATTAGGGCTTATCAAGCTTGTATCATCAAGGTAGAAGTTTATTCCAAAAAGGAGAGGGAAAGAGAGTGATAAGGGAACTACCTTGTCCTGATAGTTACTTACCTACTAAGTGCTACGTTAAGAATTTTACATGAGTTCTTCCTTTTAATCCCAAACTTATCCTGGAGTGCCTGTGTGGCTCAGATGGTTAAGCATCCACCTTTAGCCCAGGTCATAATCTGAGGGTCCTGAGATGGAGCCCCACATCGGGCTCCCTGCTCAATGGGGAATCTCCTTGTTCTCTTCCCCTCTCCCCAACTTGTGCTCTCTCTTTCAAATAAATAAAATCTTTAATAAAAAAATCCCAAACTTATCTTGTGAGAAAGACTTGATTTCCATTTCTCAGATGATGACCTGACACTCAGAGAAGTTAAATGAATTTATCCAAGGTCATACTGAGAGAAAATGGTAGAGTCGGGCTGTGAGGTCAAATCTCAGAATCCAGTTTTTCCTCTAAACTAAGTTGTCTTCCAATAAAATGTGTTGTGTTCTTCTGAACTTGACTGAGCTCAAGTCTTCTGACACAGTGGCTGTAAATTTAAATTTTTCCCATTTTGGCTCCAGCATTTATAAGAATGAAGAATGAAAGAATTATTCCATTTCACAGGGTTGGAGAAGAGAGATAGGTGCATAAGTGTGTTGCTAAGGATTGTACTGAAAACCTAGAAAGTGGGCCACAGGTCATGTTTTTATCCACAGACACAGCTCTGTCAAAATTTCAAAATGTTTACTCTGATGTATGACTAAAAATTCCTTTCCTCAGCAATTATGTAGAATATTGTGCTTCCATTCCCTAAATCTCTGCAGAGTAAAATGCAAAAATAGAGGAAGAAGGAAAAAAAAATCTTTCTTCCCTGTTTCTGCATTCCTAACGGCTCCCTAGAGTCTATGAATTCTCGACTATTTTCTAATTAATAAGGTCAAATACACAAAAAATGATATTTAAACTATTCATGGAGAATAACTAAATATAGAAGTAAAAACCAACAAATTTCATATGTTCTAAAATGTATCAATCAGTAACAATGGGAATGGGTCACAGTCTTCATATTCATTTACATGTAATAACACTGATATGGAGAAAAGAGATAGCACTTTTTCAAGAAAGTTAGAAAATAACAGGACAGTAATTTCAGTGCCTGAGCTTTAAAATGGAAATGACCTAAGTAGCCTGCAATGGATGAATGGGTGAAGAAGATTAAGAAGATGTAATATGTATACACAATAGAGTATTATTCAGCCATGGTAGGAAATCCTACCATTTGTGACAACATGAATGGGACTTGAGGGCATTCTGATAAGTGAAATAAGCTAGACAGGTGAAGACAAACATTGCCTGGTGTTCATGAAAGCAAAAAGTAGAAAAGTAGTCATGACCAGAGCTGAGGGGGTAGTGGGTGGGGAATAGGAAGAGGCTGGTAAAACAGAGCAAAATTTCAGATAGAAGATAAATAAGATCTGAGGATATAATGTAAAGCATGGTAGCTATAGCTGATAACACTGTATTGTACACTTGAAATTTCTTTTTTTAAGATTTATTTATTTATTTGATAATGACTAAACCACCCAGGTGCCCCTCCATACTTGAAATTTCTTAAAAGAGCCAAACTTAAATGTTTTCACCTAAATAAATAAATAAAATTGATGGTTATGCTAATTAGAGGGGCAAATCTTCTCACAATGTATATTCATATCAAATCATGATGTATACTTCAAATATCTTATAATTTTATATGTCAGTTACACCTCAGTAAAGCTGAAACAAATAAAAATATAAATACTGAATAAAAATAATAAATAAATACTACAATATTAGTACTATCTGATTCACAGTTATTTTGCCAGTAAAACTTCCAGAAGACTGCTAATTCTGTAGGAACAGACAATATGTCTTGATTTCTTCCTATTTTAGGACCTAACACAATGCTGGTTGATATTTAATAACTGGTAAAGAGGTAATAGAGAGAAATAGTAAAGAGAGGAAATTTAAAAAATATGAAAAGAGAGAGGGGAGGGGAGGGGTAAAAGGAAGGGAGGAGGGAAGTATGACCACTCAGTTTTTGCTGTAGGCTGTTTGTGGAGTGCATGGGTGTGATTGGAAATAGTTTTTCATGGGTCCCACCTTCCATTCATTCCCTTAGATCAATAAAAGTAGTCCTCACATATCTACTAGTCAATGAAGAGAAATGCTACTTAAAACTTAAGGAAATGAAAAAAAAAAAAAAAACTTAAGGAAATGAAATGTTCTTACAAAAAATAATTTAGGAATATTTTTAAAAATAGAAGAAAGTAAGTCTAATGAAAAGCATCTGGCAACCACAAAGTTTTAAGACCCCATCCCAGAAATATTGTCTCCTATTTAATTAATATATTGTGTAATTTACTAAATTTCTTTGAATCTTGGTTATACTTTCCAAAATGACGCATACATTTAGAATGCTCTCCAGAGTTATTTCCAGTTTTAAAAATCTACCTTTTACTACACTGGAACAAAATTAATTTTCCTAGTCATATTTTCTTTCATGGAAAAGAAGATTGTATCTAGAGAAATGACTATTTCCACTACGCTGTATGTTTTCAAATAAATAAGCCATGAACTTATGTTTAAAGCTTAGGCTTCCTGAATCTGTCAGTATCACTCACTTTTGGAGAGCTTACAAAGAAGAGGAGACCAGAGGGAAATAAGATTATCTAGTCATTTACCATTCAGTTGTAAAGTGTCAGCATTTACATTTTTATCAGCATTATACTTCCAGTGAGATTTAGGACACATTCCCTCTAAGTCATCTTGTCATATGACTGATATAAAAATACCATGGTAGAAAACCGAGCCTTTTTCTAGATACAACATTCTTCTCACTTTCCAGAAAGATAGGAGCAACAGCATGCTATATTCCATTGATGTCAGCTCCAGAACTTAACCCAGCTCCATTTATTAGATGACTTAAAGAGACAATTAGGAAAAGTCTCACAAATTGAGGTTTAATACTCTGGGTGGAGAGTAAGAAAGCAAGGCTTATTTGGGCACTGCAGCACTTGCCAGTGAAATAAACAGCAGCTGATTTTGGAAACAGTTAAAACATTAACCCACCGATGTCTTCTTACCATCATCTCCAAGTAGGCAGTCATTTAATATGGTCCTCCCCAGACCAGTGAATCACCTTCTGCCAACTTTATTCTGACGGCCAAATCCTTGAGGAGCCATTTTAGAAATGTCTCCAACCAAATACTACAATTTAAATATCCCATTTCCTTCTTTATTTTATGGCCAGAGGAAGAATTTTGGGTAACTGTGGTATGAGACTGGCTTGGGAAATCTCTGAACATTATTAAACATTATTAAACATATTTAATTGAACATTATTAAATGACCCAGTCTGTAGTGGTACTCACAGACTGTGACAAAGAGCTGCCCAGGTGAGCAGCAGTCCAATGGCCAATCTTTTTTTTTTTTTTTTTTTCAATTTCAACCATCTGCACTTGTGACTTTTGATTTAAATTTCAAATTTGAATCTGTCCTTTGTTTTCTCTTTTCAAAGCATCAAAATTCATATGACATGCTGCTCCAAATAGTATTCATGTGGGCCTCTTGTTGTACCTCAGTTCCAGCTGTTCCAAATTCGGTAAAATGTACCCTGTCATTTTTGTACAATAAAATACCAGACAACAGAAACTTAATGATTTATTCACAATGTTAGGGGGTAAGGATGAGGCCATTGGATATCGCTGATAAACAGACTAGTGGTGGGGAAAAAAATACTGACCTGATCTTTATCCGTTATTTAATGAAAGACTTAGGAAATATGATACTGCTAAATTAAAACTAGATTTGTCAAGTCAAGTTAAGGATTTATACCATGTACTTTTTTCACCTTTCTTAAAGTAATTAGTAAGGATTATGGTAATGCTCAAATGCAAAACATCTGTAAGTTGATGAATTTAGCAGTTACCTTTAGAGGTATGTAAGGAGCAAAATGTCAACACAGATAACATTTACTGACTGATAGCTCAAGACCTGTTGTTCAAAGGAATCACCAATGGACATATATCTTTTACTAAGAGATACCTGAAACTTACTAAAAGCTTTGAATAAAAAGCCTAACTAATAAACATGCAACCTTAATTGATATGACAACATCTATCAATTGGATTTTGTTATACTCTTCTTAAAGGAGGCAAGAAATAAAAAATTAAGTTTGGTTGAAGAGTTAGTCAAATATAGATGAGACAAAAATTATTCAGTGTTTGGACCATACCTGGTTTTTATCCAATTTTCTATATTAGCACTGCTCAATAAAACTTTCTGTGATTATGAAAATGATCTCTTTCTGTACTCTTAGCTACAGTAGCCACTAGGCTTGTGTAGTATTGATCAGATGAAACTTGGCTAGCGCAACTGAGAAACTGAATTGTTTCTCAGCTTTATTGAAGTTTAATTGACAAATAAAATTGCAATCTATTTAATGGATACAATATTAGTATTTGATTTATGTATACAATGTAAAATGAATACCACAATCAAGTTAATTAACACATCCATCACCTCATATAGTTACCTTTCCTGTGTGTGTGTCATGAAAATGCTTTAGATCTAATCACTTAGCAAATTTCAAGTATAAAATACAGTATTATTAACTACAGTCACCATACTGTGCATTGACTACAAAGAAAATATTCATCTTGTAACTGAAAATCTGTACCATTTGGCCAATAAATTCTCCATTTCTCCTGTGGCCCACCCCTTAGCAACTACTTTTTTATTCCCTGTCCACAGGCTCAATTTGTGTGTGGGTGTGTGTGGTACTTTATTTTTTATTTCTTTATGTAAGTATAGTTTATATATCCTGGTACATTAGTTTCAGGTGTACAATACAGTGATTTAACATCTTTATACATTATGCTATGCTCACCACAAGGGTAGTTGTCATCTCTCCCCATACAGTGCTATTACAATATCATTAAATATTTTCCCTAAGCTGCAACTTTTATTACCATGACTTATTCATCCCATTACTGGAAGCTTGTATCTACCATTTCCCTTCAGCCATTTTTCCCATTGCCCTATCACTCTCTCTTTGGCAACCACCAGTTTGTTCTCATTTTTTATAGGTCTGATTCTGCTTCTTGTCTGTTTATTAATTTGTTTTGTTTTTCATATTCTGTATATGAGTGAAATCATACAGCATTTGTCTTTCTTAATCTGACTTATTTCACTTAGCGTAATACCTTCTAGGTCCATCAGTGTTGTCACAAATGGAAAGATATCATCCATTTTATGGCTGAGTAGTATTCCATTGTATATAAAGCACATCTTCTTTATCCATTCATCTATCAATGGCTATTGTCAATAATGCTGCAATAAACACAGGGGTGCCTATATCTTTTCAAATTAGTGTTTTTATTTTCTTTGGATAAATAACCAGTAACAAAATCATTGGGTCATATGGCATTTTTATTTTAAATTTTTGAGGAACCTCCATACTGTTTCCTACTTTTTGTTGTTGTTGTTTACATTCCACATAAAAGTAATACCATACAGTATTTATCTTTAGCTGATTTATTTTATTTAGCATAATGCCCTCAAGTTCCATCGATGTAATAAAAAATGGCAGGACTTCCTTTTTTGTGTGCCTGAATTATATTCCATTTGTACATTCCACATTGTCTTTATCCATTTCTCTGACATTGAACACTTAGGTTGATTCCATGTTTTTGCAATTGTGAACAGTGCTACAGATCATCTTTTCAAAATAGTGATTTAATTTACTTTGAATATATATCTAGAAGCAGAAATGTTGCATCAAATATTAGTTTTATTTGTAATTTTTTGAGGAACCTCCATATTGTTTTCATAACAGCTCTACTAACAGTGTGCAAATATACTTTTTTCCATATTCAAACCAAAGCCTGTTATCTCTTATCTTTTTCATAACAGATATCCTAACATGTGTAAAGTGATCCTTCATTGTGGCTTCGATTTGTATGGCTTTGATGATTAGTGATCTGGATCATCTTTCATATACCAATTGATCATTTGTACAACTTCTTTGGGAAAACGTCTGTTAACATTCTTGCCCACTTTTTCAACAAATTATTTTGTTCACTGTTATTGTGCTGTAAGAGATCCTTCTGTATTTCGGATATTAACCCCTTACTGGAGATTTGTTTGGCAAACATTTTCTCCCATTCAGTAGACTGCCTTTTCATTTTATTGATTGTTTTTATTGCTGCACAGAACTTTTTAGTTTGATGTAGTGCCATTTGTTTTTTGTTTGGTTTGCTTTCCGTTTTGGATTTTGGGCATGCTTGTTTGTTTGTTTCTTTGTTTTTGCTGCCTGTCCTTTTGGTGTCATATCCAAAAAGATGAATGTGAAAGAGTTTCTTCCAATATATGAACAAGATATGTCTATACGTTTGTCTGTATTGTCTTCAATGTCTTTCATCAGTGTCATAGTTTTTAGAGTATAGGTGTTTCACCTCCTTGGTTAAATTTATTCCTATGCATTTTATTGTTGACATAATGATAATAGGATTATTTTCTTTATTTCTCTTTCTGTTACTCACTTATTAGTATATAGAAACACAACAGATTTCTGTCATACTAATTTTACATTCTGCAATATTACTGAATTCATTTATTAATCTTAATAATTAATTTTAAGAACTTAATAATTTTTATGGTTTTCTAGACACAGTATCATGCCATATGCATATACTGACAGTTTTACTTCTTCCTTATCAATTTAGATGCTTTTATTTTTTATTGTCTGATTGCTGCAGCTGGGACTTCCAGCCCTATGTTGAATAAAGGTGACATACGCAGACATCTTTGTCCTGATCTCAGAAGAAAAGTTTCAGTTTTTAACCATTGAGTATGATATTAGCTGTAAGTTTCTCATATATGGCCTTTATTATGTTGAAGTATGTTTCCTCTACACCCACTTGTTAAGAGTTATCACAAATAGATATTGTATTTTGTTAATTTTTTTCTCTGCATCTATCGATATAACTATATGGTTTTTATCTGGATGATCACACGACTTTCATCCTCATTTTGTTAATGGGGTGTAACATATTTTGTTGTATGTTGAACAATCCTTGTATCACAGGAATAAATCCCACTTGATCACAGTGTCTGAACTTTCCTATTACTTTTAATGTGCTTTCAAATTATTTTTCTGAGATTTTGTTGAGGAGTTTTGCATCTACATTCATCAGGGATACTGACCTATAGTTTTTTGGGTTTTCTTTCATTTTTGATTTTTTTATTTTAGTGTCTATATCTTGCTTTGGTATCAGGGAAATGAGTAAACTCAAAATAAGTTTGATAGTATTCCCTCCTTTTTAACTTTTTGGAAGAGTTTGTGAAGAACTGGTATTAATTCTTCCTTAAATGTTTGATAGAATTTAAATTCTTTAAATGTTTGGTAAATTCATGTGGTCTTGGACATTTTTTGTTAGGAGATTGTAGATTACTGATTTAGTCTGATTACTCATTGGTCTGGTCAGATTTTCTATTTCTTCATGATTCAGTCTTGTAAGCTCATACGTTGCTAGTCTATTTTGTCTGGTGTTAAGTATAGCTATCCCTGCTTTCTTTTGGTTTTCATTTTCATAGAATATCTTTTTCCATCCTTTCACTTTTAGTCTATATATGTCCTTAAAACTGAAATGAAAATCCTGTTAAAAACATCTCTCTCTCTCTCTCTCTCTGCTCCCTAGCCACCCCCCCTTCCTTTCCTCTCCTCCTTCTTTCTTTGATCTACTTAGCCACTCTATGTCTTCAGATTGGAGAATTTACTGTACTTATTGCACCTACATTTAAAGTTATTATTTATAAGCAAGGGCTTCCTGATGCCATTGTGTTAATTATTTATGGGCTGTTTGGTAGATCCTTTGTTCCTTTCTTTCTCTTTTTCTGTCTTCTTTTGTGATTTAATGATTTCTGCTTTATGTCCTTTCTTTTTCTCTTTTGTGTATCTACTATAATTTTTTGCTTTGTAGTTACCTGAGGCTTGCATGAAACATTTTATAGCTACAGCAGTTATTTTAAGCTGGTAACAACTGATTGCATACAAAAGTTCCACACTTTTATTCCACGCCTACGTTTTATGATTTGATGTCACGTTTACATCTTTTACATTGTGTACCTATTAACAAATTATTGTATTTAGAGTCACTTCTAATACTTCTGTCTTTCATCCTTTATAATATAGTTAGAAGTGATTTATATACAATTACAATATCAGAGTATTCTGATTTTGATTATATATTTACCATTACCATTTCCTCAATTTTTCAATTTTTTTCTCCTTTTGCTCTTCTTATTAGATGATTTCCACTGATACATCTTTTAGTTTGCTGTTCCTTTCTTCTGCCTGATCTAATCTGACACTGACCCCTCTACTGAATTTTTTAATTCAGTTATTGTACTCTTCACCTCTATGATTTCTGTTTGGTAATTTAAAAATACATTCTCTTATTGGTTTATGTGTTGTTCTCCTAACTCAGTGGGCATCTTTATGAACACTACTATGAATCCTCTGTTGGGCAAATCACTTACCACCACTCATTAGTGTTGACTGCTGAAGGTTTATTATACTGTTTGTTTGAAACATATTCTATATCTTCATTTTCCTTGAGTCTTTGTGTTGGTTTCTTCAAGTTTGTTAAAACAACCACCTTTCCTAGTCTTAATATGGCCTTTGATATGAGATGAACCTTGCTAATCAGCCTGGCCTGAGATTCTGGGGGCCACTCAAGTTTTGTTTTGTTTTTCCTTTTCCAAACAGCTGGATTTTTGTTGTTGTTGTTTTGGTTTGTTTTTTTTTAGTGGTTCCCAGGAGATTCAGGGGTGCCAAGTCCCATCATTGCCTTAAAGAGTGGGGGAGGGATGTCCACACATATATTCAAGTTCCCAAAGGACTACTAATTGCCTGCCTTGTCAGCTCCCCTGTCAAGCTAATTGAAATCCAATGTTCAGCAGCTGAGAAAGTCAAGATGTAACAGGCAGTGTAGCCTTTATAAGGTAGCACCTGGGAGGTGGGTGATTTTGCCTATATACTCTGCACTGACCAGCGTGAAAAGACACTGGGAGTGCTTGGACTGAGCTTTATTAGCTCCTAAAGTTAGTGATTTAGGATCCAATCTATCCAGTGGCAGCCATAGAAGCTTGGACACTAGATGTATGAACAAAGTCCTTACAGGGAGAAGCTAGGGGCTTGCTTTATCCCTGGGGTAAGCTAGAGGGAGAAGGTACAGAACTTCCCACATGCTCATTTAGGTTCCTGGAAGATTAAAAAGAAGCCTCACCTTTTGGCAGCAGTATGCAGTCAATCCCTGCAGGAAGAAACCCGAAACCTTCATTTTTTTGCTGAGATTAGGGGAATAGCCATGGAAAGCCCTCATATGTCCATTTAAAAACCTGATATTGTTTAATGTTGTTCTGCTAGACTGATAAATTTTGAGCCTGTTGGCTCTCTGACGTCAGTGATTTGGGCGCCCATCCCTCAAGTGGCAGCAATAAAATAGAGGTGCTATATGTGGACAAACTCGTTCCAGAGAGAAGCTAGAGATTTGATTTCAATATTGGGGCAAGCTATAGAGAGAAAACCAGGGACGGGTCCATAAGCCTCTTCAGTGTCCTGGAAGGTCCAGCCAACTCCCACACGCAGGTTGATCAAAAGCCTAATCCCAAGGCAGCACCTGAGAAAACAGGCAATCAAATTCCTTTCAGGGGGAAACTAGAAGCCTTAAGGTTTCATTTCCCTGCTCCCTTTGTGCCAACCCTGAGGGGTAGGGAGGATACTCCCGGGAGGTGCTCATGTACCTCTTAAAAAACTCTTTGTTTAATTATGTGGTCTGGGGGACTCCTGAATGCTGAGCTCTAATGACTCTCTAAGCTAGCTAATTTAGGAGCCAGTCACTCAGTACAAGCCATAACAGTTCAGGTGATAGGAATGTGGTACAAACCATTCATTCCCCAGGGAGAAACTGGGAATTTGGGGTTCTCTCCCAATTATAAGGTACTATGCTGAAAGATGGCATTTGTGGTCCAAATTTATTTCCACTTTTTATACCCATTTCTATGTGAGTATTCTCAGTAACTTTGTGTAGGAATCACTCAACTAGTTTCTGGATTTCTCTTAGAGGAAATTGATCCATGTGAAGCCATATATTTGGTGTGTCCGTGATTGGAGGGAAAGTCAGGCGCCCCTATTCTGCCACTTTGCTCCTGCTATCTGAATTTTTAATTTTAACTATTTTATTTTTTTTTAAGATTTTATTTGTGTATTTGACCGACAGAAATCACAAGTAGGCAGAGAGGCGGGCAGAGAGAGGGTTTGGGGGAGAAAGCTCCCTGCTCAGCAGAGAGCCTGATGTAGGGCTCGATCCCAAGGACCCTGAGATCGTGACCTGAGCTGAAGGCAGAGGCTTAACCCACTGACCCCCGGTGCCCCAATTTTAACTGTTTTAAATTTAAATAGCCACATAAATATATTTTAGGGGTGCCTGGTTAGCTCAGTCAGTAGAGCATGTGATTCTTGATCTTGGGGTCATGAGTTCAAGGCCCATGTTAGCTGTAGAGCTTACTTTAAAAAAAATTTAAAAAAAAAGAAAAGAATATATATACAAAATTGTATTATTAACTGAAAAGAAAACCAGACTAACATTTTTTTTTAAAGATTTTCAAATGCATATAATCAAATAAGGAAAGCTACCTAGGTGACATATGGTATGTGCCTTCAGCAAGCTACTCATTATTCTAAGGCTCATTTTTCATTACCTTGAGAGGTTGAGATAATTCAAACATTACGACGACGTTATAATGACTAAATGAGATAATGTGTATATATGATGCATCAGGCAGAATTTCAGGCACAAAACAGGTATTAGATAAATTTCTCAATTCTCAACCAAAATATATTAGTTATACAAAGTTTTATCACACACAAAAAGTTCCTCTTTTCATTTAAATGCATTTTAATCAAAGAGATGAAGAAGAGTTTAGCATAATATCATTTTTTCTTTTACTAACTATAACTGTAGAAATTACAATTAATAACAAATGTAAGCATTTAAATAAGACCATGGATTTTTTTTTCTGCTTTGTTAATGATCAAATGTTCTTGTGTTTAGAACAGTTACTACTCTATATTAGCCATTCAGTAACAATTGTTGAATAAAGAAGGCATAAACAAATGTGTAATCATACCCTTTTAATTTCTTTAGATTTTAGAGTTTCAAAGTCACAGTAATGATTTAAAGTTCAGAACACAGCTTTAGTCATTGTCCCTCGTTGTTCATAGCCATCTCTCTTAATTTTGTCAGTTTTTCTTTCAAAATGTCTTTCATTTTCATTCTTCCTCTCAACTAATAATGCCATTTCTCTATTCTGATGACCCATCCAAATAAATGCATTAACTTCTAGCTGCCACTCTCAATCTTGGAATCTCACCATTGATGCTATCCTCCATAACAGCAATCCACCCTGCGGTGGGTGTGAATAAATTCACTGGAATAGGGTCAGCAGGAAGAGGGACCAACGTTTGGGAATATTTTAGATGCAAACAAACATAAATATATATTTATGAAAGATATCCATACCTGAAGGCAATAGGGCAGCAGTGCCTTTGCTCTCTTTTTAAAGTATAAATCAACTTACAGTTATATATATAAATGTAAAATAGAGGTGTCACTCTTAGTAACTTACATTAGCATTTTCTCTCAAGAAAAGAAAGAAACCAAGTTGCTGCCCCCGCACAGGAATAAGTTCAAGCCCAAACTTTTCTCCTCTCTGCTACAGAAGACATGGCGGGGAGAGCAGGGGAAAGCACCTCTTCTGAAAAACTTTCATGTCAGATTTCACAGTGGAAAGCATATTAAAGAGTGGCTGATATAAAATCGTTTCATGCCTCAGGCGCCTCGGTGGCTCATTTGGTTAAAAAACCAACTCTTGGTTTCAGCTCAGGTTGTGATCTCAGGGCCATGGGATCGAGCCCTGTGCTGGGCTCCTCAAGAGTCTGCTTGGCCCTTTCCCTCTGTTCCTCCTTCCGTCTCTCTCTCTCTTAAATAAATAAATGAAATATTTAAATATATGTATATATTTTTTCCTTTATTAATGAACTGATTTCATCATAGCATTCTTCAAATTAAGAACCAAATATTTTCTATTTTTCACCATATTAGTTTTAGCTCATTTTCACCTTAAAGGTTGTCAGTATACTAATCCCACCTTTAGAGCCTTATTTTCTAACATCCTCACAAAACTCATCATTCATAGTAGGCAAACCCATCCTTCATTAACTAATACATAAATACTGACCATTCTGGATTTTAAAACTTGAATAAAATATTTCTAGTCAGTTTTATTCCTTTAACAATTTAAGACCCATCAACAAAGTCCTTCTACTCCCAACCAGTTTGACCTGTGGCCCTCCCTGTACTAACCTCTTCTGAGGTTTACTGAACACTCAGAATCTTGCACAGTTTACTCCTGCCCCATGTGTTGGTCACCCTTATTAAGGTAAAGAATGTTTGGCATCTAGAGCCTTAAATTATATTTTCTTTGAACTTTTTCTTTTTTCCATGTTTCCACACTTGCTCAGTTTACAACTGGGATCACTTTTTAATCCAGTTTTTTATGTGTTTTCATTTACTAAGTGAACATTACTCAGCCCCTATTTTTTTTTCTTAAATCAAATAGGTGAAGACTATTTTCCAATAGCAGTTATTGTGGGAATGAATGAAGCTATTTCAAAGCACTTTATTAATATACAAATGGTCTACCAACAAATGAGAATAATATCTTTATGCCTTGGTTCTAAGCTAAAGAATTATATCCATGAAAAAATCTTTAAAGATTCCAGATAAATGAAACAATCCATGTGTTTGGCACATAATATGTTCTTAGTACATGATCCTTGAATGTTAAATCAGGCAAGACTATACACAATGCAACACAGCTTGCAAACAAAAACACCATAACTGAAAATAGATGAATCTATTCTTTTAATTTTAAAAAGTGTCTACTCTATGTAAGATAATAGAGGCCATGTAGATCTCAATAGATCTCCACTTATAGTCCAAAAGTCATATACCTCAGAAAAGAAGAGAAAACCACCCTTCACCTACAGTTCCATATAAGTGGGAGATTAAAAATATCAAACACTTCAAATGATGTTCAAACAGGGGGGGAAATACCCTAACAAGAACAATCAGCTCAAATATATACTAAAACAGAATATGAGGAAAAAAGAGAGGGAAACAAACCTAATGGTTGGAATACAGACTCATTCTGACAAAGAGAGATTCTCAGAATTCATCAGACCAAGTCAGAGAGTTGATGGATGACATTAGTTAACTCTGGAACAGAAAGGCTGGGCTTTAAAGGACACAGGACAAGAGGTGATCTGGGACTGTCAGTCTTGTAAGCATCCCTCCTAGGAGAGAGAGGTAACTTGAGAAATAAAGTCTCCCTGAACATCTGGAAAAGAAAGAATAAATATTCACATATGTATGTATGTATATTATCTTGAATCTGAAATCTAAAATATCAGAACTAAACTGGATTTTTTTTTAATATTTTATTTATTTGACAGAGAGAAATCACAACTAGGCAGAGAAGCAGGCAGAGAGAGAGGAGGAAGCAGGCTCCCTGCAGAGCAGAGAGCCCGATGCGGGGCTGGATCCCAGGACTCTGGGATCATGACCTGAGCCAAAGGCAGAGGCTTTAACCCACTGAGCCACCCAGGCGCCCCAGAACTAAACTGGATTTTAAAAAGGAAGTAAAGGGGCACCTGGGTGGATCTGTCTGTTGAGCCTGCAACTCTTGATTTTGGCTCACGTCATGATCTCAGGGTCTGAGATCAAGCCCTGTGTAGTGGAGCCTACTTAAGATTCTCTTTCGCCTTCTGCCCTCCCCTTCATCCCTGTTTGCATTCTTTCTCCCTCTTTCTCTTAAAATAAAAAAAAATAATAATAATAAAGGAAGTCATGGTATGAGTTGACTGAATTTACATAAGACACTGAAAAAATATCTCAGAAATGAAGATCGAGTCCAAGGTTCCCAAAAAAGGTGTATTTGACTAAACTATAATAAAGAGCACGTAGTAACAGCTGAGAGTGATTAGAGAGTAAATGATAGATACAAAAGATTTAAATGAGTCAATATATGTATAATTGGTTTCCTTGAAGAAAAAAAACAAAAAACAGAATATTTAAAGTCATAATCTAAAAATGTTTCTTCTGAAAATACAAAAAGCCTTAATTTAACATTTTAAGTATCCTAAATACTACTTGAAAAATTGATCCAGAAAGTCTAACTCTAATACATATTCTAATAGAATTTGATTATAAAAATACAGAAAAAAATCTGGGCTATTCAGTAAAACAAGCAAGTCATTTGTAAAAAGATGAAAGTCATGAGGCATTATTTCTCTATAGCAACATACAAGGTAAGATAACACTGGATTAACACATTTTTAAAACTTAAAGAAAGAACACCTCAAGACCCTATTACCCAGCCAATGTTTCCTTCAAATTTTAGGAACTACCCAAAAACACGTTTAAATGTTCAAGAATTCAGGGAATGCTGGAGTCAAGTACTTCCTGAGGAATCTACTAGAAAACTTATTTTGTGTATTCCAAAGACAATTAGGAAGAACCTAGCAAATGGCAAACAGTGAGAATTTATTATGCTAATTTCAGATTTATGATCAAAATATGAAAATAGCACAATAAATTCTCACTGTAAGAAACAGTGGAAGAATAATATGTATTTATTATATAAATACATATTGAAAGTGAAATAATAATATATAATTCTTTATATATTATAAAGGTGAAAGAATAGTATATAATTATTACATGTCCTGACAAAATAGAAACATTTCAACTAAAATAACAACAGAGAGAGAGAAAAAGGTAAATTGGCATGATGTCACTGATTATTGCTTTGAACTTTGAACTTTTCTTTGCAGGCTTGTTTTTGGTAGTTGTATAGGCAGAATAATTCTAAAATTATTGTGTGTGTATTGTAGGAAAGGCTTCACAAAAAAACATTTATATTCTTCAAAATCAGAGTTATCACTGTGGGAAAGGCAAGTACAAATCATAGGAAAGTTGAGAAAAATCCTGGAGAAGAATCTGAATTGGAGGTATGATTATGAACTCATAATTAAGGGGAAAAAATCTCACGAATATGGTGTGTGTGTGGTGGGGGGGGCTGTTAGTTCTTTCGAGCCTTAAAAGAACCTAAAAGTAATGCTACTCCACTAACAATTAACATACTTAGTACCCAGTTCTTGGCTTCTAAAAGGACTCGAGTCTCTTTTGAGAAATTATGATTTCAAGTCTGGGGAGTACAAGTACAAACTGAAAATGGAACATATTCTAGGGCCAGAAAATTAAAGAAGTTCTTAATGAGTAGTGGGAACGTGTCAGAAAAACAAAGGAGGTAGCTTTGCCTAATTGAGCAAATTTGGATCAAGTTTTTTCTAATTTTATACTGATGTATGACACACAAACAGAAAAATACCAACTTAAAAATAACAGCATTATTTGGTGAATTTTCATTATGAGAACACACTCTTTTAACCAGACACAAATCAAGAAATAGAATGTTACTAAAACATTAGAAGCCACATTCATACTTCATCAAAAGTCACCACTCCTGACTTCTAACAGCATGGATATTTTTTGTCGGTTTTGTAACTTATGGAATTGTACAGAATATACTCTTTGGTGTCAGATTTATTTTTGTGAGATTAACCCATATTATTGTGTATTTGAAATTATTTATTCTGATTGTTGTATATAATATTTTATTATATACATATCACAATTTACATTTTTGATGAACTGACTATAAAAAATTATAAGACACTATATATATTTTTTAAATCCCTAAGTCTCTAGAGACACTCTAAAAAAGTGCAGATGGGAAGAAAAGTTATTATTTACATAATTATGCACGCAAATAAATGTAAAAAGGATGATAGAATGAGAAAATGAGCATACTGTAACCATCAAAATAATCATCTATTTGAACAAGGATCATCAATGAATCTAAAATCATTGGCTCAAATGCTAATGGAGAACAGGTTATGCACCCGGTTTCAAAGTGTTAGCCTGCATATCACTTAATAATCTCAAAGGAAAAGTGGCAACCTTATAATGGAGAGAATGTGCAAGCATCAAATCCAGAATTATAAATAATATGTTTCATGATGCTATACAATATCATGTTTATAGCATTCTTTCAAGAAATGTTAGACCAGTATTTAAGTATGATGAATCAATCAGAAGAATCCAGATTGTGGGGCATTATATAAGACATCTGGCCTAGACATTTAAAAATTTTCAGTGATATGAAAGAGGGCACCTGGGTGGCTCAATTGGTTGAGTGAGTGGCCTTAGCTCAGGTCATGATCCTGGAGTCCCAGCACTGAGTCCCATCAGGCTCCCTGCTCAGTGGGGCGTCTGTTTTACTCCCTGACTCTCTTCCCTCTCATGCTCTCACTCTCTCTCTCTCAAAAAAAAATAAATAAAATCTATAAAAAAATTGTCAGTGTCATGAAAGAAAAGAAAAAGTAGGTTTGGGGTTGCTGTTCTAGATTTAAAAGATGTAACAACTAAGTGCAACTTTGTGATCCTTGATTGGATCTTAGAACAAAAGCTACAAAAAACTCAAGGACAACTAGGAAATCAGGGACATTTAAATATAGAGTATTTATTAGATAAGATTATTTTATCAATGTTGAATTTCTTGCATATGGCAGTGGTATTATATAGAAGAATGTCTTAGTTTTTAGAAAATGTTTACAGAGGGAGTTGTAGAATATGCAACTTCCATTTTATTTTTAACATAATACAGAGGAAAAGAAAGAAAATAATAAATGTGGCTGATGAGAACTGGTGAATTCAGATAAAGGTATTTGGTATTCATTGGTACTATTTTTTTTAATTTTTCTGCAGATTTGAAGATGAGAACAAAAGGAATATATAAAACACATCTTTAAATTCAAGACTGTTTTAAAAATTCAATATGGTAAGAAACAACAACAACAACAAAAAAACCATGAACTAGCAACTAACATCTTCTTTTCATAGTTTAACCATGTAAATCCAAAACATCTGTCTATCCAATATCTGAATCTCAATTCTAATTTTAATTGACTTACCATTTAGCACATATTCATTGTAAAATAAACACATGGATATCTTGTGAGTTTTACAGTGTTAAAAATAACCTTAAATTTTTACTTTACATTGATCATATTTTTCCTTATACATTACAAATTGATAAGCCACTATCATTCATGAAGAAGATGGCTCTGATTAGTGTTTTCAAAAAAATCTTTTTTATGAAGTTTGATCAAATGGCAAAACAAATAAGACTACATGACAACTTTAAACTTACATTTCATTAGCTCTACTCAAATATTACTATGATATTAGCTACTGTTTGCCAAAAAATAAAAAAATGAAACTTATTTTATAAAACCAATCCCTCCTCTGTCCCCCCAAGAAAAATCCATCAATATTGACTTTGAAAAAGGCAAACAAATCTTTTAAAAATCACTAATCCAATCATTTTAACAAATTTTGTTTTAAAAAAAAAAGAAAACAAAACCAAAAGCATTTTAGAAATGTTCTATAACTTTAAATGATAGAAACTATGATTCAGGGATTCCTGGGTGCCTCAGTCGGGTAAGCATCTGCCTTCTGCTCAGGTCATGATCTCGGGGTCCCTGGATTGAGTCCCACATGGGGCACCTTGCTCAGCAGGTGAGCTGAGCCTCTCCCTCTCTCCCTGCTTGTGCTCTATCTCTCTCTCTGGCAAATAAATAAATTAAATCTTAAAAAAAAAAGAAAGAAAGAAACTTCAACTCATAATCCTGATGTGATAGCAATAAACAAAGTCTAACTTAAAAAATAAGTAAGAAAATAAAATGTAATCTAATTTCTATTGATAATTTCCTATGAGATTAAAAAGATACTTTTACCTGACATTGAGGAGCCTAATGTTCAACACATTATTTGATATTTAATATGAAGACACTAATAACTTTTAAACTTGCTGGTATATTTTTGTCTTTTAAAGGCAAATGAGGGGCACCTGGGTGGCTTAGTGGGTTAAAGCCTCTGCCTTCAGCTCGGGTCATGGTCTCGGGGTCCTGGGATTGAGCCCCACATCGGGCTTTCTGCTCAGCGGAGATCCTGCTTCCTCTTCTCTCCCTGCCTCTCTGACTACTCGTGATCTCTTGTCTATCAAATAAATAAACAAAATCTTTTAAAAAATGTTTTTTAAAAAAGGCAAATTTAAAATGTTTTAAAAATGTTTAAAAAAAAGGTAAAACTTGTGTAAACTCCTACATAGATGATTATAATAATAATATTCCATATTGACATCCTAGTAAAGATGATGTTATTGCTAATTTAAACTTCTAAAGTATGAAAAATACCATCTGAAGAACATGGCGCTCTAAAATATGCCACTCTGGCATAAGGGCTAAATAGCAGGTGCAAGAAGGGCATTCTGACCTGTTGTTTCCTAAAAGCATAATATTAAACTCCTATGTGAAAGATGCCCTTCCTATACCAGAAAGGAGGAAACATTCTTATCATCAGAGACGAGAGTCCAGACCAAAATAATTCTGCACAAATAGAGCCAGTTAAATTAATTACATATTTTACTTACTTTTCCACAACAGCCACTGTTTTTTTCAACCTAAGTGTAAAAGCATCTTGGTAGTCATTTTCTTATTTGAGCATTCATGTCATGTAAAATTTATATTAAATAAATCTGTATGATTTTCTCCTATTAATCTGTTTTATGTCAATTTAATTTAATTCTCAAACTCTAGTTGGAGACTCTAAGAGGGTCGAGGTAAAGTGCTGCCTCTGCTACGGATCACTGTTACATGCAATAGAGAAACCTTCAAATCTTAATATTTGTTATATATTTTTGACAAAATTTATCTTCCATATCACATGCAGACTTGCTGTCAGTCTTAACATATAAGCCCAGAAAATTTTCTATTCTTCTTGTGAAATGTTTGAGAATATGCATTAAATTGATAATTCATATTTGTTTTCTATTATTATGAATTTATCCTATATGATATACATCTCTAGTATCTCTAAAAGTTAGGGACGGGAAAGACCCCTGTAAGGTCTTTTATTTTTTAAATAATTTCTTATTTTTTTATAAACATATAATGTATTATTAGCCCCAGGGGTACAGGTCTGTGAATCACCAGGTTTACACACTTCACAGCACTCATCATAGCACATACCCTCCCCAATGTCCATAACCCCACCACCCTCTCCCTCCTCCACTCCCCCCAGCAACCTTCAGTTTGTTTTGTGAGATTGAGTCTCTTATGGTCTTTCTTCCTCCTGATCCCATCTTGTTTCATTTATTCTTTTCCTACCCCCCCAAATCCCCCACGTTGCATCTCTACTTCCTCATATCAGGGAGATCATATGATAGTTGTCTTTCTCCGATTGACTTATTTCTCTAAGCATGATACCCTCTAGTTCCATCTACGTCATCACAAATGGCAAGATTCCATTTCTTTTGATGACTGCAGAGTATTCCATTGTATATATACCACATCTTCTTTATCCATTTGTCTGTTGATGGACATGTAGGTTCTTTCCATAGTTTGGCTATTTTGGATATTGCTGCTATAAACATTTGGGTGCATGTGCCCCTTCGGATCACTACATTTGTATCTTTAGGGTAAATACCCAGTAGTGCAATTGCTGGGTCATAAGGTAGCTCTATTTTCAACTTTTTGAGGAACCTCCATGCTGTTTTCCAGAGTGGTTGCCCCAGCTTGCATTCTCACCAACAGCGTAGGAAGGTTCCCCTTCCTCACATCCTTGCCAGCATCTGTCATTTCCTGACTTGTTAATTTTCGCCATTCTGACTGGTGGGAGGTGGTATCTCATTGTGGTTTTGATTTGTATTTCCCTGATGCCGAGTGATGTGGAGCACTTTTTCATGTGTCTGTTGGCCATCTGGATGTCTTCTTTGCAGAAATGTCTGTTCATGTCCTCTGCCCATTGCTTGACTGGATTATTTGTTCTTTGCGTTTTGAGTTTGTTAAGCTTTTTGTAGATTTTGTATACTAGCCCTTTATCTGATATGTCATTTGCAAATATCTTCTCCCATTCTGTCAGTTGTCTTTTGGTTTTGTTAACTGTTTCCTTTGGTGTGCAAAAGCTTTTGATCCTGATGAAGTCACAATACTTCGTTTTTACCTCTCCAAGGTCTTAAGCGATACATTCACTATGTCAATAAATAACACTTTTATAATTACTCAACTTGATAAAAGTATGATTAAATCCTATCCAGTAGTATTTCCCCTCAGAGAATGAAAAACAATTACTCATTAATATGGAGAGAATTAACAAGGGTTAATTAACAAGGGTTAACAAGGGTGGTCTATATTTGAGTCTTTATAGAGACCCAGGCTGCTTATTTTTTCATGAAAATTATAAAGTATACATTTATTTAACTTCTTTTGGAAGGACGTGTGAATAATATAAAACCATTAAGCTTTCTATTTTACCAACCAGGAATATCTTATTTTTAGAGAATCTAATATGATAATTTCCTAAAAGCCCCAATTCTTTATACTCTGACATAGTTAGGAATGTTGGACTCTAAATAGAAATATTTGCCTTTATTTTATATTATTTCCAAATATCCATATTATTTCCTTAACTTTAATAATTAGTTATTTACATTTTTTTTTGCCTTGGCACCAAACAGGCACTAAAAATTAATTATATATATATACACATATGCATACAAATATGTGTATATATATATGTATATTTTTTTTTTGCCTTGCCTTAGACTAGCAGTAATATTAGAACAAGACAGTAAATGAGAGCAGTTAATTGTCTAAGACTGGAAAAAGAATGAACTCAAAGTGCTACTATTCAATAAAAGGAAGTATTTAGTAAGTAGGAGATACATGAAGTGTCCTGAACAAAAATTTATTCTTCTTTCTATTACAAAAAAATACATAACAAATTTTGTAGTTACTCTCTACCTTCCCAAACATTCACTTCGTAAGGTTTGGTGTTATTTCAATTAGCTCTAGGCACTCCATTAATTTCTAGTCATCGTAACCTGGAGTATTACCATTCTTTTTTTTTTAAACTCAGTGTAGTTGGCACTATGATTTAATTAGAGCATGCTGAGTATTAAAAGAATATGATAAATTAAAAATAAGATTGTTTATATTGCTTATAATTAACCATTTTCTACTTTTGCTTTATATATACATTTGTTATTATGGGAGAGTAATTAGAAGCTGTGAGGAGTCTCCTCCAACTTACAAATGTCTATATCACAAAACATGACTTCAAATTTCAGTTACAGCCAATCATAATTTATCAAATTCCAGTTCTACCACAGATACTAGTATTGGATCAAGCTGAAACAACCCTGCATTTAACAGAAAGTAAAATTCCTCTCTTTAAAGAGTTATGTAATTGTAAATTAAAATAAGAATAAACAAGCAAGAAGTATTTTCATCTTTTAATGAAGACTTAAATTTAAAAGTTTTTAGTATAATTCAAAGTCGCACTATTAAAACTTTACACTATGACTTAAAGCTTGTTATCTACCATATAATCAAAGCAAACATAAATTAATATGAAGCTTTCTTTAATATGTTGTAGAAAGTTAAACACTATTTTTTTCAACTATGAAGAAATCCCCAAACTTTGGTGATAAAGACATAAAGTGTATATGCTTTTGTTCTGAGATAGCAAAAATAATTAACTTTCCACTGTTCCTGTTCCCAGCCATTGGGTGGAAGTGCTCTGAAAAGCCACAGTCCAGGAAAGGGATTTCATTTCTGAATCATAACTGCATCTAAGTAGGGCCATTTGACTAGTTTTTGCAATGGAGTATGTGTGGAAGTGATATGTATAACTCACTTGTAGTTCAAATTAATTAAAAAGGTAACATGCCTTTTCTATTGTTCTCTCATATTTGGACTAAATACAAGAAACTTTGATAGACCCAAGACAGTCAAAACTCTTAGAATGGAAGTGTATTTAGGGTCCCTGAATCTCTATGTAGAAGATGCAGATCAACTGGCCAAGAATACCCACATTTTATTGTCACAAACTTTTAATTTATAAATCCCCTGAAATTGAGGGTTATGTTTTTTATAGTAGTTAATGATACTCAGACTGATACATTTGGTGTTCAGCAGGGTAGAGGGGATGGGTGTTGAATGGGAAACTTTTTCTGATTTCTGGGGCAATCTGGTGTTTCCAGTGAAAAGTGCACTTGGAATTCTCCATAAAAGGTGCAGGTTAAGGCAACAGAAATACAAAAATGCAGTTAACCAGTTACCTCTAAAATGGATATTTTTTTTTTTAAACTAGAGTCATGTACCTGCACTTATAATGGAATTTCTTTAGACAAATTTTTAACTAAGAAAAAAGAGAGAAGTGGCCCATACTCCTTGGCATATGTCAAAACTGTTTTGACATTCATTCCTTCAAATGTTTGCATTCTTAAAAATAAATTCTCTAGCAAACAACTCAATTTTGGAACACTGAAGACTAAAATAAAATAAAATAAAATAAAATTGCCCTCCTTAATATCTTTACAAATCTGCTTCTTAAAAAATCAAATAGTGAGGTTGTTTTTTTCTTCTTTTTTTTTTTTCCCCTCACTCATTCTTTAGAATGTTCCTCTACCCGAGAGTTATAGAGCACACTATGGCTACCAGCCAGACTCCTCACCACAGCCGCTGAGTGGGTTAAGAAGACACCAGAGAGCTGAGATATAAAGGAGTTCAAACAACAGGCTATTTCTGGGTAAACATAACTGTAAAGGGCTCTTTCTCTCAAACAGTGAGCAGAGTCTAAGGTATTAGCAAAGAAGCCCTGCAGCAATTGATGACATTTATAAAGAAAGAAAAAGTAAATAGGGGTAACTTTTAACAGAACCACCTTAAATTAGGTAGATAGATAGATGATAGACATAGAGAGATTGATACATAGATAGAAGGAAGAATAGAAAAAAACAAAGGAATAAGGGGGAAAATAACAAAGGGCTTTACCTGTTTAACATATTTCAAAATGAAAAAATGTTCATCATCACTAGCCATTAGAGAGATTTAAATTAAAACCACATTGAGATACCACCTTACACCAGTTAGAATGGTCAAAATTAGCAAGACAGGAAACAACATGTGTTGGAGAGGATGTGGAGAAAGGGGAACCCTCTTACACTGCTGTTGGGAATGCAAGTTGGTGCAGCCACTTTGGAGAACAGTGTGGAGATTCCTGAAGAAATTAAAAGTAGAGCTTCCCTATGACCCTGCAATTCCACTACTGGGTATTTTATCTGGTACTTTATCTGTAAAGATACAGATGTAGTGAAAAGAAGGGCCATCTGTACCCCAATGTTTATAGCAGCAATGGCTACGGCCGACAAACTGTGGAAAGAACCAAGATGCCCTTCAACGGATGAATGGATAAGGAAGATGTGGTCCATATACACTATGGAGTACTATGCCTCCATCAGAAAGGATGAATACCCAACTTTTGTAGCAACATGGACAGGACTGGAAGAGATTATGCTGAGTGAAATAAGTCAAGCAGAGAGAGTCAAGTATCATATGGTTTCACTTATTTGTGGAGCATAACAAATAACGTGGAGGGCATGGGGAGATGGAGAGAAGGGAGTTGAGGGAAATTGGAAGGGGAGGTGAACCATGAGAGACTATGGACTCAGAAAAACAACCTGAGGGTTTTGAAGGGGCGGGGGTTGGGAGGTTAGGGAGCCGGGTGGTGGGTATTAAGGAGGGCACGTATTGCATGGAGCACTGGGTGTGGTACAAAAACAATGAATACTGTTACGCTGAAAAGAAATTTAAAAAAAGAAAGAAATATTTTCTGTATGAAGTTTTGATAAAGCTACATACTAAGAGTAAATAAATTCTTTTAAAAAAATTATAGCAGTTTATGAAAACAGTAAAGTAGTAAATCATAAATGAATGGTTTAAATAAAAATAGAACTGTTTATAAGTTCTAATTTTAAGTATTGGGAAATCAAACTGCATTTAAACGTGTGTATATTATTCTCTCTTAAAATCTTTTTGGAAGTATTCTTTAAGGTTTATGGCACAGAAGGAGAGCTATCATTCCCTTCCTCCACTCTTCTCTACACTAATAGTATTAATGTGTCCTAAAGTATATGAAAAACAAAACAAAACAAAACAGCCTCTAAGTTCACTATCATCACTGCCACCCCTTTTCGAAAACCTTATTTTTGGGAAGGGGAGTATTTATACCATGCTTGTAACTAAGATAATTTTTTATTCCTGGATTATTTCAGAAGTAAATTATAAAATGAGATTGCTAAAAACATATTCATGTGTTTCAATATTATTATAATAAATCAAAGGATTATATTTATTTATATGTACAAATTTAGGAATATTTATTTTTACCAAGAAACGTCATTACTTTGTAAGGACCCAGACATCATATTTTACCAAAAAAAATCATTAAATATTGATTTTTTTTATTTTAGCTCATAACAGAGATATGATTCTGATATATGAAAATTTACATGCATAAATAACCAACTTCTATGTGCTAAGGTAGACTTTTAAACAAAATCAGTATTTTATAACTTCAAATAAAAAGGGATATATTTGTTGAAAACTCTGCATAAAACATGTAAAATTTAAGTAATTTTTATTCCTCTACCCAAGATCTTCAACACAGAAAGTTTAAATAGATGTTACCACTATTTGAGAGGAAAAACACATTTAGAATGAGTACTGTTTTTCATCCCTATACACAATAAGGATGTGAGTACTGCATACAGTAATTTAGTTTTCTTTTAAATAGTTTTCCAAAATTGAAAAAAAGGGAGAGAAATTGAGAGAAACCCGGGTTAAACAATAACAAGAAAAAACCCCTACTTTGCCAATTGTCCTTGTTAATAGACCAACTGTTTCACAATTATGATGGCAGAGATAAAATAAGCAACTTAAAATTATTATTTTTAAAAATTTATTTTATAAATATAAAACCTTATCTGACAACTCTAGAACTATAACATAGCTCAAACTGACTTAACCAAAATTTTTAAAAGAATAATAAGTTTTATATGTTTTTCTATTTTATATATGAATATATGAATATATAAATATTCATATTTGAATATATATGAATATATATGAATAATAGCTATTATATTAAAAATTCAAATCTAAGTGGTCTTAGTCTATTTTGCCTCACTCTACTTTCTAATTCCTACAGTACCACTTTAAAAAAAAAAAAAGATTGATTGATTTTAGAGACAGAGAGAACATGAGTGAGAGCAGGAGATAGGCAGAGGGAGAGAACATGTAAGCAGACTCCCCACTGAGCACAGAGTCAGATGCTGGGCTCTATCGCAGGACCCATGAGATCATAAGCTGAAACCAAGAGTCAAACACTAACCAAATGAGCCACCCAGACGTTCCCACTAGTACTTTTAATAGCTTGGTGACACACATTTTACATATGTCTGTGTGACATCTCTCTTGATAGATATAGATAGGTAGATGAAAAGATAGATAGACATGTATAGACATATATCTTTTTAAAAACTACACTTATTAGCTTCTTCTATTTCCTTAAATATCCTATAATTTCCCCTCCTCCAGTTGATAACTCCACTTTATGTTTCATTGAAAAGACAGAATTAGACTAAAAATTCCCTCAAATTCCAACTATTAAAGCTGCAAACTTGTCCATATTCTCTACTTCACTTTTGGTGCACTGAAGAAAGTCTCTATGTTCTGAACTCTGGATTCTCACCTCAAATTCTGTCTCAATCATTTTTGTGTCATAAGTGCCTCAACAGCCTTATGGAAAGAAAATGTACCCAATAATGTATGAAAGTATAAGGCTGTGAAATGTAGTGAACTAGCAAGTGAATAAAAACTATATATTTATATAATATGATTATGTTGCAAACAAAGAAATGTGTAAATAACAAAAGATTAATGATAGTATGAAAACACCATCTATCCTACTAAAAAACAGAATAATTAGAATTAAAACAGTGTGGTGTTTTTGTTGTTGTTGTTGTTGTGTTGTTGCTTTTTTAATTAGGGGACAGCCCATCCAAAATAGAAAAATTTAAAAGTTTATTAGGTTTTAATATTAGGGAGGCTTTGAAGAAATAGTTATTTTCATATACTGTCGATTGAAGCATAAATTGTTATGCATTTTGGGCTAAAAATTTGGCAAATCCATAAATAAATTAAATGTGCACAGAGTATGACAACAGTAAAAGCTCTAGGGATTTGTTCTATAGATAATCTTGATCATCAATTCATCAATAAAAGTATACATATAAGGTGATTATATCATGGTGCATCCATACTATGAACTACAAGACAAAAATTATGAAGATAACTTGTTCTTGTTTTTGATTTAAGATGGCAGACTGAACAAATTGAAACAAAATATAATTTTTGAGCAACTAACACTTTTTTTTTAAGAGAGTATGGTGGGAGGGGCAAAGGGAGTCTCTATGCCCAGGAGGCTCCACACACAGCACTGAGTCCCACACAGGGCTCTATCTCTCCACATGGAGATCATGACCTGAGTTGAAATCAAGAGTCAGACACTTAACCCACTGATTCACCAAGGTGCCCCACATCTAACACTTTAAAAACACAAAGAAATTAAATTCCCACACTGGACTTTTTCTTTGAGAGATATGGCGGTTATGACAATGAATATGGAGAGAAAAAAAACTCAGCATGGTGTTAAGGCTTAAATTGACAACACTTTCATCTATAAAATAAGATACAAATATTTAATGGATGTCAATATAAAAACAAAGAGAAATTAATTATGGCTTTGGAAAGAGAGTAAGTATCCTCTTTGATGGTATAAAAGTAAAGGTATTAATGAAAGCACAAGGAAAAGGGGGGAAGGGAGGTGGAGATATGACTATCTTATGACAGAAAAAACAAATATAGGTTCAATATACTATTAAAAGTTCTTAGACACATAGATCAATCAAGAGGATAGAAAATCCAGAAATATGGTCCATTAATTTTCAAGAAATCAGGAGAATATCCAATAGGTAAAAGATAGTCTCTTCAACAAATAGTGTTGGAAAAACCTGATAGCAACATACATAAGAACGAAATTGAACCACTTTTTTATACCACACACAAAAATGAATTCAAAATAAATTAAAGACCAGGGCACCTGGGTGGTTCAGTCGATTAAGTGTCTGCCTTTCACTTGGGCCATGTTCACAGGGTCTTGGGATCATGCCCCACGTCAGGCTCTCTGCTTGATGGGGAGTCTGCTTCTCCTCTCTTCCACTGCTCCTGCTCTCTCTCTCTCTCAAGTAATAAATAAGTAAATAAATAAAATCTTAAAAAAACGATTAAAGACCGAATTTGCATCCTGAAACTATAAAAATTCTAGAAAAGAGCACAGCAGTAATTTCTCTAACATTGGCATAGGTTTTTAGGAATAATCTGGTTTTTTTTTCCGAAGTTATCTGATTTGTTAATATATAATTATTTATAGTAATCTGTTATTACACTGTGTATTTCTGTGGTTGTCTGTTGTACTGTTTTGTTTTTTCCCATTTCTCATTTTGGTTATTGAGTCTTCTGTCTCTCTTTGTTCTTAATCAATGTAGTTAAAGTATTGACAATTTTGTTCATTTTTTTGGAAAAACTGATCATTACTTTCAGTTTTATTCTGAAAATAAAAGACCAGTTTATTCTGGTCTCTCTCTTATTTATTTCTGATTTTCCTTTTTTATTTTTTATTTTCTTCCTTCACTAAGTTTCAGCTAAGTTTCTTCTTTTTCTAGTTTCTTGTGGTATAACTCTAAGTTGTTTATTTGAACTTTATTTTCTTGATACAAGTCTTTATAGCATAAATTTTATTCTAACACCTACTTTTGCTGCATCCCATAGATTTTGGAATATTATGTTTTCTTTTTCCTTTGATTTGAAACATATTTTGATTTGCCATTTGACTCCTTATTTAGCTAATTGCTTTGCAATAGTGTGTTGATCAATATTTATGTATTAAATATTTAATATTTGCATTGTAGATTTTCCAGTTTTGTGCCACTTCAATTTTGTACCATTGTGGTTGGAAAATATACTTGGTATGATTTTAGTTTTCTTATATTTGTAATATTTGCTACGTCTCTTTTCATATGATTTAACCAGGGGATCCTTCTATCTGTACTTGAAGAAAAGGTATATTCTATTTTTCTTGAATGGAATGTTTTATACACATCTTTTAGAACCATCTGTCGGAAGTATGTTTCAAGTAAAAAATGTTTTTGTTGAAAAAAATAATATTTTAATTGAGGTTACTCTATTAAAATAAAGTATATCAGAGGGGAGGTGCATAGAGGAGATGGGTGAAATAGGTGAAGAGGATTAAGAGTACATTTATCATGATGAGCACTGAGTAATGATGTCTAGAATGTTGACTCACTAACTGTACACTGGAAACTAATATAATACTGTATGTTAACTATACTAGAATTAAAATTAAAAAATAATAAATTTTTAAGATAACAAATAAATAATCAATGATATTTGCAAAGTTCAACAGTTCCACTAAGTGGACCAACAGTGGTCCACTAAGTGACCACACTACCCAGTCTCAAAGTGAACAGGCAAACAGGGAGAACTATTTTTTGTATGATTTTCAGAAAGACATATTTATAGGTCAATGGCATGCAATTATTTGCTCAAATACTCTTTGCATATATAATAGCATTGCAAAGTTCAACAGTTCCACTAAGTGTTAAGTGACCACACTACCCAGTCTCAAAGTGAACAGGCGAACAGGGAGAACTATTTTTTGTATGAGTTTCAGAAAGACATATTTATAGGTCAATGGCATGCAATTATTTGCTCAAATACTCTTTGCATATATAATAGCATTACAAAAAAAAAACAAAAAAGGAGCTAAAAGAAGCATTGGAATAGTCTTCTTGATCTCTTTTAATTAGGTGGGGAGAAAAAGGATTTAGAGTAAAGATGTAATTTCACTAATTTGGTAGAGCTAAAAAAAAACCTTATTAAATAGTAATTCAAAATTATGTCAAGCTTTTTCAAAGGAAATACTCAATTTCTCCCACCAGAGAATACCTTTGAGTGACTCTAGGAAGATACTGAATATTACAAATGATGATGATGATGAATGTTATTGAATTGTATTATTCTAATACCAAAATTCTCTAGGCCCATAGTTACTCAGAATTGATGAAAAAGAAAACTAACAAAACATCAGCACCAATAAAAAAAGTATTTTTTTTACTAAACTTAAGTTGGAATTTACCTTGTCTATATGAACATGTAACAGGAAGAAAACTGATCACTTGTAATCAACAACCAAATTGCATTTCACTTTCAAATTTTAAGGTTTAGTTATTTATGTTTAGCATTTGGAATAAGAGTCCTATCTGAACATTACTTCTTAAAAGATGTCCAATTAATATGGTCAAGGGGCAAAGTAATTATATTTCATGACAAGAGAACTAGATCTAAGAAACATTAAAATCTCAGGCGCCTGGGTGGCTCAGTGGATTAAAGCCTCTACTTTCGGCTCAGGTCATAATCCCAAGGTCCTGGGATTGAGTCCTGATCAGGCTCTCTGCTCAGCAGGGAGCCTGCTTTCTCCTCTCTCTGCCTGCCTCTCTGCCTACTTGTGATCTCTGTCTGTCAAATAAATAAATATCATTTTCCAAACAAAATATTTGCTTCAGTGATATTGTGATTGTCTTCCCAAATTGTTTTTCCTTTCCTTTTATCCTTTCTTACCTACTTGCTGTACATTATTTTAGAAGACAGACTTCCCCTGTACTTCATAGACTTGTTAGCAGACTAAAAAGTTGGTTGTTTAAACCAACGCATGGTGAAATGGCAGCAGCTGATAATGTCTAAGTATATTTAATATTTGTTTGGGATATCATAACTTGAAGGTACTATGAATGGGAAAATGTTGAATATGGATAATTTTCCCCAAATTTCTTTGACTCTGTGGAGATTATTGACCCTAAGTCCACTCCCAGTTCCATACTCCATAAAGTATTTTAATTTACAAGATAAAGTACTTCATCTTTGAGATCACACCAGCTTGGTGAATAGGAAATCAGTTGAAAACTGATTCATTCAAAAAAATTACTTGAAAATGTACCTGGATTGATTGATTGGCTCAGAGAAAGCAGTTGATAAATTTTACAAGGTCAATGTGTTATGCAGCAGTAGGTAACTCATTATCATTTCAGATTAATATGAAGATTTCATATTAAATATTCAAATTGTTATATGCTTATGAATTGATATTAAAGTTTCATATTAAATATTCAAGTTGTTATGTGCTTATGAAATATAATTTTATGAAGTATATCAGAATATTGCTTTTAAATTGACACTAATAGCATCCTGGTTCATTTTTTTATTAGTGGAATTTCTTATACAGTATGAATAGTCGGAGATAACAGAAAATTACAGTACAGAATCATAAAGAATGACAGGCTCATTCTCTTACCGGAGATGGGCTACCAATGTTGGAATTGCTATTGGCATTAGGGCATGGCTAACAGAGTGTGAGCTGAAACTGAGTTTTTTAAATAGGGAAAGGAGTTTATACTTGATATAGAGAATATAAAGACAGAAGAAATAATGTAAGTTCCTTGCTCTCACTCTATAAGCTACTGATAGTAGCTTCTTTCAGAGAAAATGCTATGAATGGAGCAGATGACAGAGAAGTGTTAGGATTTGGGTATTTCAATTTTGGTAAAACAGCTACTACCAATGTAGTAGTAGTATTATTAGTAGTAGTAGATGTAGTAGTAGATGATGAACAGTATGTATACGTGAACCCTGTAGTGTGGATCATCAATTTTCACTAGAGCCAAGTGGCAGGTATAATACCAGTTGAGGACATAGGCACAGTGGGTTACTTTTCATTTGGGATTGAATTAGAAGACTTAGGGACAGGAGAAAATTATCTCTATCTCTTCTATTTTTTTATTTGTCCAGATGAAAGAATTTAGGGCCAGTCTAAATTAAGGTAAGAATTGAAAGCTTATGACAAAACAAAGTAGGGATACAACCATATGTTCTATGGTGTCTATAAAGAAGAGTACCTATTCCAAGAAATCACTATTGGTAAATATATGAGATCTAGGTTAATGGGTTCTTGTCACCAGCACTATATTTCTGAAAACAAGGAATAAGGAATAAGTTAATATAACATATAATATATATATAACATATAACATATGATATATATATATATATAACATATAACATATAATATAACATATGACTTCTGTTAATATAACAGAAGAAGATAAATAGTTTGGGGGCTTTGTCCCAATTAAAAATATGAAGAAAATTTCTACAAACCCTCTGACGAATTTATTTAGGGACATCAAGCCATATATTTTGAAGGTCACTGAGATATGTATATAGCTGGTAATCACAATTGCCTAATCACAAGATATTTGTGTAAATGTTCCTATTGTCATGACTAATAATTAGGTGGGCTCTATCTTTATTAAAAATATTATTAGTATTTTCCACCTTGGAAAGGATATCTATCTTATATTTTCTCCAAAAAAAGCAAACAATTAAACACATTAATGGCATATAAAATAAGTTTACATATTTTAAGAATTATACTCATGACATGATTTCCCAAGATCCTCCACTGCAAACGGATGAGTGAAATTGTTTTTGACCTAACTAAAGGGAATCAGTTTCTTCTAATCATGTGCAATAGGTAAGATTGATTTTCTTAGACTTTTCATCTTCATAAATAAGTTACGTCTAATAAGGCCTCATTCCATGCACTTTGTAAACTGAGTGCATTAGTGTAATGCTAATTTGTAATAAAAAATCTCCTGCTATTCAAATATGCTGTCCTTGGAATTAAAGCCGAGAACCAATAACTTCCAATATATCTAATACACATATGTATCTGACCAGTGAAAGAATAACTTTTTTTTTTTAGATTTTATTTATTTATTTGACAGAGAGAGATCACAAGTAGGCAGAGAGACAGGCAGAGAATGAGGAGGAAGCAGGTTCCCTGCTGAGCAGAGAGCCCGATGCGGGGCTCAATCCCAGGACCCTGGGATCATGACCCGAGCCGAAGGCAGAGGCTTTACCCATTGAGCCACCCAGGTGCCCCAAGAATAACTTTTAAAATAAATCAAATTAGGGGTATCCTGCTCAGTCGGTTAAGCATCTGCCTTCAGCTCCAGTCATGATCCCAGGGTTGTGGGATGGAGTCCTGAGACTGCTGAGCAGGGAGCCTGTTTCTCCTTCTTCTGCCCCTACTAGTTCTCTCTCTATATCTCTCAAGCTAATAATCTTTTAATAAATTATAAATATATAATCTTTACATATAAATATATATCCTTTAATACATTATAAATAATAAATTAATAATCTTTTTAAAAAGTCAAATAAAATAAGTCAGATTATCATTAAGATTCTTCATTTAATAACCTTAGCTAAAAATGCATACTCATGGTATTTTCCTTCTAACTTCTTTTTTTTAGTATTTATTTATTTGAGAGACAGACAGCATAAGAAGGGCAAGGGGAGGGAAGGACAGAGGGACAGGGAGAGGGAAAGAATCTCAAGTAGATCCCTATCAAGCCAGGAGCCCAAGACAGGGCTTAACCCCCTGTGATCACAACCTGAGCTGAAATCAAGAGCCAGACACCCAACTGACTGAGCGAGCCAGGCACCCTCAGAGAGAGTTTTCACCAGACTCTGCTCTGATCACAGAGCCCTGTACAGGGCTCAATCTTGTGACCCCCCAAGCTGAAATCAAGTGTCAGAGACTTAAGTGACTGAACCACCCAGGTGCCCTTCCCCCGTCTAACTGCTATCTAATTTCTATGTATGTCATGATTTTGCTTTCATCACTTTCCATATATTCTGCCTTCAGCTTCAAATTACTCAATTTATTAGTACCAATATTCATAATATATACCCTTTTATCTTGTAGAAGTTTGGTGATATTGCTGAATCACTATTACTCATTGCATGCGAGGCGGGAAAGCATAGGCTCCAGTCTGGGTAAAACTGTACTTCTGTTTTGAATGAAAATGAAATTTGTTCATATTTGAGAATGCCATAATCTGCATAACTCTCTTTTCTTAGCAGGTGCCACTCCTATGTCTCAGGGCTTTGCCAGGGATATTCTATTTTCTCTATCCTTTACTACACTCGGGATATTATTAAATTTACTATTTTCAAAAATGGGTCTTTCTGGTGCCAAGAATACATACATGTGGAAACTTGTTAAAAGAGAATTCTGGGGGCACCTGGGTGGCTAAGTGGGTTAAAGCCTCTGCCTTCAGCTCAGGTCATGATCCCAGGGTCCTGGGATCGAACCCCACATCAGGCTCTCTGCTTGGCAGGGAGCCTGCTTCCCCCCTCTCTGTCTCTGCCTGCCTCTCTGCCTACTTGTGATCTCTGTCTGTTAAATGAGTAAGTAAAATCTTAAAAGAAAAAAAAAGATAATTCTGTTCAGGACTAGAACATATAGTTACATTTGTGCAGTCTGTCTGGAGTTCTAAATGAGATGCTCTTCCACAAAGAAAAGTTAAGTTGTAGCTTTCCCCATAGTTAAATGATTTAACTAAAGATTCTTGTCCAAGTATATTGATCATCACCTATTACCACAAAGCCAGATTCACAACTGTTATATTTGCCATGGGAATCAGTTGAAACTACCAAGAGCACAATTTTGTATTTTTTTTTTATGTGAACATTATCTTCTCAAAATGAACAAACAAACAGAAAACTATGAAAGGATTTACATTTGATTTTCAGCCACGGTAAGAAACTCTAGCAAAATACCTGTTAAAAACTGAAGACATGTTTCGTCTTATCACTCTCCTACGTCTGTATTATTGGATTTTAAAGATTTGGGCAGTATAATGAATTGGAAATTTAATTTACTCTGAAATGAGTATTTTTTTTAAACTTATAATGTCCTACTTCCACTGGAGGTAGAGAGAATTCTGCTAGAAATTGTATGGAGTCTGCCTAATAACTGGTCGAAATCTTCATCTGATTTACTCTCCTCAAGTCCACAGATACAGAGCATCCTCAGAAGAACAGACTATGGTTTCCGTTAATTTAAAAAAGAACAATACTGTTATTTCAAAATTGTACACAGTGCATTTCTCTGTATAATCCTTCCAAACTCTATACCAGCTTTTGATTCAATATGGCAATCTGAGAAACCAATCTCCTGTTTCATCCCTGAGCAAAAGCTAAAGAGGCAGGCATAAATTGGGAGAAAATACTGAGGCCCTACACTCTGGAAGACACCTGGGGCCCAATTAAGCAGCATATCAGCTCAAAGATGATGCAGTAATGTTTAGTGTATCTACCTTTCTGGGGCAGACTGAATCACATATTTTACCAGGGCTAAATCCACTTTCCGTGGCTCTGCTTCCGAGATGATATGATCTTTAAATGAGAATCCAGGAGGTGCAAAAACTTATACAAAGGAGCAAGGCAGGTGAAAAGCTATCAGCAGACAAAATTTCACAAATTCTGGAAGACAGAAAGGAGACTGAAGAATATTGAGAGAGGAAGCAATGTGGAGATTTAAGACCAAAGTCTATGTGGAGGGACCAGAACAGAGGATGTTTGCTAAGACAAAACAATGAAAGGAATTTTGGATTAGGAAGCACAAAGTAGGATAGAGGACAAGACTGAAAAATGAAGCAGAAAACAAAGTAAGGCTTTAAAGATTGGGTATTTCATCCCCAATTCTACTGGTGTCTATTGAATATAAGCAAAGCTATTTACTGCCAGGCAGCTAGAGATATTTTCTTCAGGAAAAAAAAAAAGGAAAACATTTAACTTGAAAAAATTATGAAATTTTTAATAATTACATAATCTGGAAAGAGCTAGGGAAACCAGTGAGTTTGGGTACCCCAGAATAGAGCCTCTGTCAATACAATCTTTCCAGACTGTTGCACAATGCTTAATCTCCTGTCAACTATACACTGTGCTCATAAGCATTACAACCCCCATGCAATTTGTGTTCCTCTATTTATAATAATGTAGAAGCAAGGATTACCAAACATGTCAAGACAATCTGTAGCATGAAAGAGAAAGAGGGATAAACCAATAGTAAAACTTACCTCAGGCAAAATAAATATTATTCCCAGAAATATCTAAGAAGATACTGTAGTATTAAGAATGCTATTTTTAGGGGCGCCTGGGTGGCTCAGTGGGTTAAAGCCACTGCCTTCGGCTCAGGTCATGAACTCGGGGTCCTGGGATCAAGTCCCTCATCGGGCTCTCTGCTCAGCAGGGAGCCTGCTTCCTCCTCTCTCTTCCTGCCTCTCTGCCTACTTGTGACCTCTCTCTGTCAAATAAATAAATAAAATCTTTAAAAAAAAAAAAGAATGCTATTTTTAGGAGGAGTCAAGATGGCGGAGAAGTAATAGGCTGAGACTACATCAGGTAACAGGAGATCAGCTCGATAGCTTATCTAAACATTGCAAACACCTACAAATCCAACGGGAGATTGAAGAGAAGAAGAACAGCAATTCTAGAAACAGAAAATCAACCACTTGCTGAAAGGCAGGTCTGGCGGAGAAGTGAATCTAAAACAACAGGAAGATAGACCGTGGGGGGAGGGGCCGGCTCCCGGCAAGCGGCAGAGCAATGGAGCACAAAATCAGGACTTTTAAAAGTCTGTTCCACTGAGGGACATTGCTCCAGAGGCTAAACCGGGGTGAAGCCCACATGGGGTCAGCATTGCCCCAGGTCCCACAGGGTCACAGAAGGATCGGGGATATCGGAGTGTTGCAGAGCTCGCAGGTGTTAGAAGGGAGAAGCCAGCTACAGAGACAGAGCCGAGGACTGAACTCTCAGCTTGGCATTACCTTGAGCTGGTCGCCGGCTGGGTGAGCTCGGAGCGCAGCTGGAGGCTGGGGATACGGGAGTGATTGGGTGCTGTCCTCTAGGGGCGCACTGAGGAGTGGGGCCCCGGGCTCTCGGCTCCTCCGGGCCGGAGACTAGGAGGCCACCATTTTCATTCCCGTCCTCCGGAACTCTATGGAAAGCGTTCAGGGAATAAAAGCTCCCGAAAGCGAACCCGAGCGGATTACTTAGTCTGGCCTCCAGTAAGGGCGGTGCAATTCTGCCTCGGGCAAAGACACTTGAGAGTCACTACAACAGGCCCCTCCCCCAGAAGATCAACAAAATATCCAGCCAGGACGAAGTTCATCTATCAAGGAAAGCAGGTTCAATATCTAAGACAGCAGTGGAATTCCAGAGGAGGAGAAAGCAAGGCACGGAACTCATGGCTTTCTCCCCATGATTCTTTAGTCTTGTGGTTTATTCAATTTTTTTTTTCAATTTTTTTTTCTTTCTTTTTTCTTCTTCTGCTAAATTTTTTAAGACTTCTACCCTTTTCTTTTTTAACGGTTTTTGACTAGTTTATCTAAAATATATATTTTTCTTTCTTTTTTATATATTTTCTTTATTTGTTTTATTTTTTAAATTTTTTTTCTTTTCTTTTTTTCTGAACCTCTTTTTATCCCCTTTCTCCCCCCCATAATTTGGGGTCTCTTCTGATTTGGTTACAGTGCATTTTTCTGGGGTCTTTGCCCCCCTTTTAGCATTTTATTTGATCCTTCATATCCTCTTATCTGGACAAAATGAGAAGGCAGAAAAAAATCACCACAAACAAAAGAACAAGAGGCAGTACCACAGGCTAGGTACCTAATCAACACAGACATTGGTAATATGTCAGATCAAGAGTTCAGAAGATGATTCTGAACGTTCTAGCCAGGCTTGAAAAAAGCATGGAAGATATTAGAGAAACCGTCTCTGGAGATATAAAAGCCCTTTCTGGAGAAATTAAAGAACTAAAATCTAACCAAGTTGAAATAAAAAAAGCTATTAATGAGGTGCAATCAAAACTGGAAGCTCTCACTGGTATGATAAATGAGGCAGAAGAAAGAATTAGTGATATAGAAGACCAAATGACAGAGAATAAAGAAGCCGAGCACAAGAGGGACAAACAGCTACTGGACCACGAGGGGAGAATTTGAGAGATGAGTGACACCATAAGACGAAACAACATTAGAATAATTGGGATTCCAGAAGAAGAAGAAAGAGAGAGGGGAGCAGAAGGTCTATTGGAGAGAATTATTGGAGAGAATTTTCCTAATATGGCAAAGGGAATAAGCATCAAAATCCAGGAGGTGCAGAGAACCCCCCTCAAAGTCAACAAGAATAGGTCCACACCCCGTCACCTAATAGTAAAATTTACAAGTCTTAGTGACAAAGAGAAAATCCTGAAAGAAGCCCGGGAAAAGAAGTCTGTAAAAAAAGAAGTTTTTACAATGGTAAAAATATTAGATTGGCAGCAGACTTATCCCAAGAGACCTGGCAGGCCAGAAAAAGCTGGCATGATATATTCAGAGCACTAAATAAGAAAAACATGTGGCCAAGAATACTCTATCCAGCTAGGCTATCATTGAAAATAGAAGGAGAGATCAAAAGCTTCCAGGACAAACAAAAACTGAAAGAATTTGCAAACACCAAACCAGCTCTACAGGAAATATTGAAAGGGGTCCTCTAAGCAAAGAGAGAGCCTAAAAGTAGTAGATCAGAAAGGTACAGAGACAATATACAGTAACAGTCACCTTACAGGCTAATAATGGCACTAAATTCATATCTCTCAATAGTTACCCTGAATGTTAATGGGCTAAATGCCCCAATCAAAAGACACAGGGTATCAGAATGGATAAAAAAACAAAACCCATCAGTATGTTGCCTACAAGAAACTCATTTTAGACGCAAAGACACCTCCAGATTTAAAGTGAGGGGGTGGAAAACAATTTACCATGCTAATGGCATCAGAAGAAAGTTGGGGTGGCAATCCTTATATCAGATCAATTAGATTTTAAGCCAAAGACTATAATAAGAGACGAGGAAGGACACTATATCCTACTCAAAGGGTCTGTCCAACAAGAAGATCTAACAATTTTAAATATCTATGCCCCTAACGTGGGAGCAGCCAACTATATCAACCAATTAATAACAAAATCAAAGAAACACATCAATAATAATACAATAATAGTACAGGACTTTAACACTCCCCTCACTGTTGGTGGGAATTCAAGCTGGTGTAACCACTCTGGAAAACAGCATGGAGGTTCCTCAAAATGTTGAAAATAGAACTACCCTATGACCCAACAATTGCACTACTGGGTATTTACCCTAAGGATACAAACATAGTGATCCGAAGGGGCAAGTGTACCTGAATGTTTATAGCAACAATGTCTACAATAGCCAAACTATGGAAAGAACCTAGATGTCCATCAACAGATGAATGGATCAAGAAGATGTGGTATATATACACAATAGAATACTATGCAGCCATCAAAAGAAATGAAATCTTTCCATTTGCGACAACGTGGATGGAACTAGAGGGTATCGTGCTTAGTGAAGTAAGTCAATCGGAGAAAGACAACTATCATATGATCTCCCTGATATGAGGACGTGGAGATGCAACATGGGGGGTTAGGGGGATAGGAGAAGAATAAATGAAACAAGATGGGATTGGGAGGGAGACAAACCATAAGTGACTCTTAATCTCACAAAACAAACTGGGGGTTGCTGGGGGGAGGTGGGATTTGGAGAGGGTGGTGGGGTTATGGACATTGGGGAGGGTATGTGCTATGGTGAGTGCTGTGAAGTGTGTAAACCTGGTGATTCACAGACCTGTATCCCTGGGGATAAAAATACATTATATTTTTATAAAAAAAAAAAAAGAAAAGAAAGGATGAATACCCAACTTTTGTAGCAACATGAATGGGACTGGAAGAGATTATGCTGAGTGAAATAAGTCAAGCAGAGAGAGTCAACTATCATATGGTTTCACTTATTTGTGGAGCATAACAAATGACATGGAGGACATTGGGAGATGGAGAGGAGAAGGAAGATGAGGGAAACTGGAAGGGGAGGCGAACCATAAGAGACTATGGACTCTGAAAAACAACCTAAGGGTTTTAAAGGGGTGGGGGTGGGAGGTTGGGGAAACCAGGTGGTGGGTAATAGGGAGGGCACGTATTGCATGGAGCACTGGGTGTTGTGCCAAAATAATGAATACTGTTATGCTGAAAAAAATAAATTTTTAAAAAAAGAATGCTATTTTTAAAATGCAATTCTGTAATTATGTCAATGAATGTCATCACTCAAATTACTTGCCAGTTCCTTATGTTTCTCCTTCAGACTTTATGTATTTTTCTACAGAACAGTCATAAGAGAATGACAAAGTTTTGAAGACGTAAACACGAGACTCTGGAGTTAGAAGACGTTAGAACAAGGATATAGCTCCTCTACATAGCTCCTCTACATTGTATACCTACAATGATTTGTCTGGAATTGATTGTGAGTAGTAAAGAATAGGGCTAGTTAGATCTCTGTATATTGTACAGGTTACAAGTTACTGAAGAGTGTAGATCATGTCTACTATCTTTCTATTTCCAGGATTTAGCTCAGTGACTATCACAATTTACATAATCATTATTATTCCCATGAACATTAACTATGTGTCATTGTGGTACAAGGAAGGCAAAACAAATTTAAAATATTCTAGTCTAATAATTAAAGGATAAACAATCTGTAATCATAAAACATGAAAGCAGAACACTGTGTTAATCCCTGAAAACATAAAGAAACATAAAACTTAACTCCAAAAATTGGCCTTGCAGTCAGAAATCTGGTCATTTCTGTAGCAAACTTTGTTTTACCTCATTAGCCCAACATGCAGTCTTTAGTTAGTGGCACAGCTCCATCACCAAATAAGACAGGATATGCCATTTCTCTGTCATGTGAGGATGGCATTATTTCTCCTTCCTACTGATATTTGCACAAGCTGCCTCTACTGGCACATTACCCTTGCCAATCCTGCATTCCCACCCATCTGTCTCTAGGCATCTCCATCTTCTTAGCCTGGCAAACTAACTAGAAGTCATCATTTATCTCTAACTTTAGATGTGACTTTTCTTTGAGAACATTCTATAGTTCAGTGCTTACATAGAATTCATTGCACTTAAAACAATATTTCAATAGCTTTTTCCTCATAAAAGTACTCCACTGCTCAGTGAGCTCCTAGAAGTCAGTGGCCATGTCCCTATTGTTATGCTGATCTCTGAAGACTTAGCACAGGGATTGTCAAAGTAGGTGCTCAATAAATAAATCAAATCAAATATTTTCACTGGATCCTACTAACAAAAAAATTTCCTATCAACTAATTATATGTTTCCATTTATGAATGCATATTACAGCCAACAGAAGTTGGCAAATAATATAAGGTATGATGTTTTTTACCCAGTGGCTCATCTCATGTGTCATGAACTGACAACTCAACTGTAAATCATTCTCATGAATATGTACAAGAGAATACCACAGCGCAGATGATCAGTCATTTCTGTGGTTCTACCAACACAGATTGCTGATGTTAAACACATTATGTAATAACGCACATTGATAAATACCACAAATATCATACCAGCCAAACTAGTATCTAATCCTATCATAATCTTACATGTTGCCTGTATTTTACAGGATTTTTATTAAACTTATGGGCATCCATCTATGGAATACTGCACTAAGTTTTCCTTGAACCCCCTCATGATTTATTTACCAATGAAAATCACTGTTCACACATCTTTACAAAATGATGGCTATATGATTCTACTGCAAGCAGCCATGTAATCCTGTATTTATTCTTAAATCAAGCTTAAAAAGCCAGGAACTAAGCAGCCATTTTAAAGGAATAATAATTTTTTTTTCCACAAAGATTGCCTCTCTTCAGAAAAAACCTTCTACACTTTACAATATGCCATGCATGAAATATTCACAGAAACTCTTTTCTCTTCTCTATTCTTTTTATTTCTTTCTTCCTTCCTTCCTTTGCCTTGCTTTCTTTCCTTCCCTCCTTCCTTCCAATAAAAATCAATGAATAAGGACTTTCTTATCCAAGTTAAGTGGAAGTCTAAAAAAATAAAATAATATAAACCATAGATCTCTAACATCTAATATGAAGAAATTAGATCTATATTAAGAAAGTAATTATATGTGACTATATGATACGCATTTTGATCTCTTGCTCACAGAAATACAAAATAATGCACTGAAGCCCCAAGCCTAATTCCTATAGAGGAGTAACTATTAAAATGGAAATTCAATAATAATAATAATATTTTCTACATGTTTATACAATTTACGATTTGTAATTCATCCTTATACTCATTAACTCATTCAATATTCACATTTACCCTGGAGGGAAGCTACTATGATGCCTATTTTACAGATGTGTAAACAATTTGAGAGAGGAAAAAAATGACTTGAAGAAGATTATAGAGCTGAAAATAATGGTCTTTCTCTTGCTTTTATGTTTGGCATTCTCTATTCCCAGTTACTAAAAAGCTTAAAAACACACAAGAATTATACAGTTAACATAAGCATTATGTGAAGTTACGTGTATGAGAAACTCCCATTCAAGCTTGAGAAATTTACCACCACTTTGGCATTACAATCCGAGCCCCCTCTTCATCTGATAAATAATTTGAACTATCTTTTGTTCTTGTTTTTTGGGTTACTTTTTTTTGGGTTCATTTGCTTTAGTAATTGGAGGAGACATTTTAATCTTAACCCATATTGCTGTCATAATTTCATTTTTGAAAATACTTCTTTGGATTGAAATCCCAATGTCGATCTTTGATTTCATTTTTCAACTGAATTTATTTAAACCTGTTGATTCATTTTTAGTAAATCTTAAATAAGAAAATTCAAAAATAGTTTTAAAATGTTTAAGTCAAACTGTGTTACATTACACTTGTAAGGTGTCAGTTTGGAGGAGTGATTTTGATATGCTTGCTTCTCATTTTCTAATTTGTAAACCAAACTTTTTATAAACATGTCACACTTTTGAGAAATACAAAAAGCCTATACTAAAAAGCCACTCTTTTAGAAGTCATGGCAAAGTGGATAAAGTGATAGAAGCCAAGAAGCATGTTAGCCATGGAGTATTTGCTTGTAGGTTTTCCACAGGACAAAAATCCTTCTGTTTACCATGTATGCAGGTTTCCAAATAAATGCAATCATTTAAAATCTATTTGGTATTCTCTGTTTATTTGGAATGAACCAAGAAGTAGCAATGAAAAGAAATAATGACCACGTGCCAAGAGTCAAAACAGTTTGGTCATCTGTATAATAATTAAAGGGAAAAGAGGGAAACACAGATTTTACTTTTGTGTGTATGTGTGTGTGCTTTTCATAGATCTCTCTTCTTCTCAAGAAGTAACACTCAGTGAGTGGATGCTTGGGTTCTATTCCATCCCTTCATCACTTGAAATTAGACCTTATGAAAACTTTTGTTTTGAAACTTGAGTAACTTGTATCATTGTCTTTGTAAATGATGCCAAAATGACTCAGAAATAAACTGTCTCATGAGTAAGGATCCATGTGATTTAATCAAAAGGCCACATTCATGGAAACAATTTATTAACAGATGTTAGGGTTTGCACTTGTATTTCCCAAATAATTACATTAAAATATGTATAAACATTTTATCCAAGTCTACCTAAATTATGAAAAATTGAGCTTGTTTGTTTGTTCATTCCCCTCTTTTCTCCTCCCCTTCCTCTCTCCCATCCTTCCTCAACTCCTCCCTTCTTTTTTTTTTTTCTTTTCTTCTTTTCTTCCTGGGAAATCATTTGACAATGATTGAGAAACTTGATCCAAGGCATATAACTAATAACAATGAATTAATTATAATTAACACTTATTATATCCCAGACATCAAGTTTATAATCGCCATCAGTGCCCCACTTATATCACTTGGGCCACTCAGTGTGCTCCCAACTTCCAGCTGTTAGGTATCTGCATCTCTGTCTCAAAGGACTTATTTTCTGGAACCACAGTGTTATTCTGCCACCCAGGAAATCTAGAGGTGCCAGGAAATTAGCACCTTATCCTAACAGTCCTCAACTGTGAGCTGACAGAAGTCTGTGAGCAAACACGTCAGCCCCCTTTTCCCGTAAGTGGGATAATTCTGAAGCAATTATTATTATTACACTTTTCAATGGATTGTTTTCGAGAGTAACTCCAGTCCCCCACGGTGACAGCCTGCTTCATAATGTGAGCTTTATTGATGAATTTACTATTTCAATACTTCCATTTGGCTAGCCCTATTTTCTGGAATCAACTCTCAAATAAACTACTTAAACTTAAATCCTTTTGTTAGAGCATGCTTCAGGAAGACCCAACACTTGCTATTGTTTTTCAAATACATGTTGTATTATTTGTGGCAAATGAGCTGTGAGTTGGATTTTACCAAGACCACCTCATTGTAGTGCACTAACAGCTATACAGACATAGCACTTAGGAAATGATCAAGTCATGATGACAACACTGTTGGTAACCATTATGAAAACACAAACAAGAAGACACTCTAAACAGAGCTGATTTATATTTAATCTAGATGGTCAAAGTCGGCAACAATCAGACACTTTATAATGACCTACGTCCTCATATTAAATATCTAATCAGTACATAACATTTTGGCTCTTCTAATTTGAGTATAAACGTATAGACAACAATCATTAAAAATAAACAAAACAAAATGAACTAAAATTTAACTTTTAGCAAAAAAAAAATAGAAGTTTTTGCACATTACTTTGTAATAAAAATATCCTGGTTGGATAGGAGTTGGAGTTAGTGTGAGCTGTTGGCAAAGGCTGAGTCCATAATGTAGTTGGCTCCCAAGACCTAGCTGTCAGGCAACAAATACCCTATGAGTGGTCATGAGATTGTAGCCATGGACACAAAAAATCTGGCCATTATTGAAAATGTGTAATCAACGTGGGAGAGAAAGACAATAAAACTTGCAAACAAATATATTTGGTAAATGTTATCATCTTTTTGTTTGATTTGTGAGTTTCTTTATAGCATATGGGGAAAATTTCTGTGAGTTACACAGTGGGAGCCAGAATAGCAGAGCAATGTTAGTGAGGATTGAAGGGGAAAAAAAAAAAAAAAAAAAAAAGGAAGTTAGGTAGTGCAAATGGCTGGCTCCTCCATTATATTCCAACAAAGTACTATTTACTATCTTCCCAATCAAGTTGGCGTATACATCATGATTCAGTTTATTCTTTTAAACCAAGACGACAACCCCCCCACCCCACAGCCCTGCCCTGTCAGGAGCCTGCTGCCTCCTAATTGGGCTTTTTGATTAGGGACTTTTTTTTTCTCTTCTCTTTTTCTTTCTTTCTTTCTTTCCTTCGTTTTGTTTTTCTTTTTTTTCTCCCCCTCATTAGAGGGTCTCACTGAGACAAACCTCTCCTCTTTTCTTCTTTTTTTTAAATTTTTATTTTTTAAGTAGTTCAAACTGGCTAAAGCCAAACATAAATGAACATTGTGTTTCCATTAGGATCCATGTGAAAGTTTAAACATTATTTTCCAGCAGAATGGTGTCCCAAATGGTGTTTAAAGCATAAATATAACACTTAAATGCCTGCTGATGCCAAAAAATATTTAAAGTAATTTATTCTGTTTATTATCTAGAATGGTATTTTAAAAACCTGGGTAATGTATGAAAATGTTTAAAGAAAAGAAAACTCTTTCAAACTCCTAGGACTGACCTAAAAAATTTCTTTATCACATTGTACTTAACCATATATAAATTTAAAACCAGGTCTAATTTCAACACAGTATAGTTCTTAAAATATTTAAAATTTCAAATTAAGTAAAAATGAAACAATGACAACAGAATTCAAGTTAACCCTAACTAAGGTAGCAAATGATGCCACTTACCTGAAACTATTCTGTTCCTCTCACATGCAGATGGTACTATAAGTCATAGTACTATAATACATGTGTACATGTGTATATAAACAGCAATATTCCTACCATCTTACCTTTCCCATTTTAAACCTTTACTGATACAGAATATTTTGAAATTATTTGGCCTTCATTGGATGTGGATGGAACATAAAAAGCCCAAGATATTTAAGATATATGGTACCTAAATCGTCACAAATATAAACAGAAGTACAGTCACTGGAATTGGGGTATCATATTTCATTACGATATTTTTAGATTATTACTGACATAGGAGCAAAAAATAAAAATTACTGTGGTAAATTGTTGAACTCCCAATTTTGGGGCCAGTTTTTAAAACTCTGATGTAAAACGTTAGTTGTGTGGGAAACGCATTCTAAATCTAAAAATAGATCATTTCAATTGATTTGATGCACATTTGGTGTCTCAGCAATGGATCTGGGCATAATCAAAATGCTGGACTCTGTCCTTTAGTAAGTTGCTGTATCTGCAGAATCCAAGAGTCCTTTCTAAGCAATCTTTCCCAGTTGATACCTTTACAAGTTAGAGACAGGCCCCAGCCACATGCTACTGCACTGCCTGATTTCCTCTGAAGTCAGCTCATAAATTACATACTATTAGGTTGCATATTCTCTATTCTACAATCAAATAATCATGAAGACTTAAAGAAAGAATAAATCTTAAGATATAATCTGTGTTCTCTGGCTTTAGGTCAGTAAAAATCCAAACATTAAGCATAAGTTGCTGTCTAGTCTCATCAAACAAAGACAAACTCAAAAGGTCATTCAGGAAAAACATGTAAGATAAAGCAAAGGAAATATCTTCTCCCATTCTGTCAGTTGTCTTTTGGTTTTGTTAACTGTTTCCTTTGCTGTGCAAAAGCTTTTGATCTTGATGAAATCCCAACAGTTCATTTTTGCCCTTGCTTCCCTTGCCTTTGCCGTTGTTCCTAGGAAGATGTTGCTACGGCTGAGGTCGAAGAGGTTGCTGCCTGCATTCTCCTCAAGGATTTTGATGGATTCCTTTCTCACATTGAGGTCCTTCAACCATTTGGAGTCTATTTTTGTGTGTGGTGTAAGGAAGTGGTCCAATTTCATTTTTCTGCATGTGGCTGTCCAATTTTCCCAGCACCATTTATTGAAGAGGCTGTCTTTTTTCCATTGGACATTCTTTCCTGCTTTGTCGAAGATTAGTTGACCATAGAGTTGAGGGTCGATTTCTGGGCTCTCTATTCTGTTCCACTGATCTATGTGTCTGTTTTTGTGCCAGTACCATGCTGTCTTGATGATGACAGCTTTGTAATAGAGCTTGAAGTCCGACATATCAGATAAAGGGCTAGTATCCAAAATCTATAAGGAACTTAGCAAACTCAACACCCAAAGAACAAACAATCCAATCAAGAAATGGGCAGAGGACATGAACAGACATTTCTGCAAAGAAGACATCCAGATGGCCAACAGACACATGAAAAAGTGCTCCACGTCACTCGCCATCAGGGAAATACAAATCAAAACCACAATGAGATATCACCTCACACCAGTCAGAATGGCTAAAATGAACAAGTCAGGAAATGACAGATGCTGGAGAGGATGTGGAGAAAGGGGAACCCTCCTCCACTGTTGGTGGGAATGCAAGCTGGTGCAACCACTCTGGAAAACAGCATGGAGGTTCCTCAAAATGTTGAAAATAGAACTACCCTATGACCCAGCAATTGCACTACTGGGTATTTACCCTAAAGATACAAACATAGTGATCCGAAGGGGCACGTGTACCCGAATGTTTATAGCAGCAATGTCTACAATAGCCAGACTATGGAAAGAACCTAGATGTCCATCAACAGATGAATGGATCAAGAAGATGTGGTATATATACACAATGGAATACTATGCAGCCATCAAAAGAAATGAAATCTTGCCATTTGCGACGATGTGGATGGAACTAGAGCGTATCATGCTTAGTGAAATAAGTCAATCGGAGAAAGACAACTATCATATGATCTCCCTGATATGAGGACATGGAGAAGCAACATGGGGGGGTAGGAGATAGGAGAAGAATAAATGAAACAAGATGGGATTGGGAGGGAGACAAACCATAAATGACTCTTAATCTCACAAAACAAACTGGGGGTTGCTGCGGGGAGGTGGGATTGGGGGAGGGGGAGCGGGCTATGGACATTGGGGAGGGGAAGCGAACCATAAGAGACTATGGACTCTGAAAAACAACCTGAGGGTTTTGAAGGGTCAGGGGTGGGAGGTTGGGGCAACCTGAGGGTTTTGAAGGGTCAGGGGTGGGAGGTTGGGGGAACAGGTGGTGGGTAATGGAGAGGGCACGTTTTGCATGGAGCACTGGGTGTTGTGCAAAAAGAATGAATACTGTTACGCTGAAAAAATAAATAAAATGAGAAAAAAAAAAAAAAAAAAAAAAAAGTTATGCCTATATAAAAACCTGAAAAAAAAAAAAAAAAAAAGATAAAGCAAAGGAAATATTAAAAGAAAAAAAAGTTTTAAGGGAGAATGAGACAAAATAAAATGAACAGGTATAGCTAAGGCTAGCACTCAATTGTTGGGATGTCTAGGCTGGTCCATTGATTACTCTTGTAAAAATCAACATGGAGGATATTACTTGCTGCTGATACGGCATCATCAAGTAAGACCAAGTCAGCAATATCTAATTTTTGCACTAGGTGAGATAGTTAGAATAAAATGTGAGCAGAATATTCTTCAAAAGCTGAGAAGGGGTTCAACTGCTTCTCTAATGCTACCTCCACACTAACACAAAAAGGTCTCTCTCCCCTCTCCAATTTAATTTTTCCTGTGGCACATCAGAAATTACATACATGTTGAAGACCCATAACGAAGTCTAACTGATGTTTTTTGAGATAGAAAACTGGGCAATATAAAGAAACTCACCATTTGTTTAAAATATCCAGACTTATTTGACAAATATGATATTTTAGCTTATCTTGTTTAACATTCACCAAGATATCCAGAACAGACCATCACATTTCAAAAACTCACCCCAAAGTTTTTATTCTTTCCTTTAGCTGTGCATACCGAAAAGATCATCTGCGCACATGTGCACATACACAGATATATATGTACACAAATGAGTCTAACTATAACCACAGGGAGAAGTTGGGATTTCATAGATGACAACTAATTCAAATGGCCATGTTATCTGACCCAAATATCTCACTATCTCTCCCAATTTCAAATTAACCGAATAAACACATGCATTGGATACAGGCATTTGGGCATTAGCTTGATTTGTTTGATTTTTCTCTTTCCTTTCCATATGACACAAGTCAGATCCCTTCCCTTCTGAGATTTTCTGATCAAAGCCTGGCTTTTACCTGGTTCAAACAAATCCTTGATGCACTGTCTCTACCCTCCATCGCCTCTGGCACTTCTCTGTGTCTCCCACAAAGATTGTGGGGAAGTGAGGGAGTCAGGTCTTAGACATAGACTCTTCCTCTAGAAGGGTACCCTGAGCTACAAAGGGCTCCCACGGGTGGCAAAAAACAGAGCACAGAGTCACTTTAATACCATGGAAATATTCTGTGGTCTCTGAGTTTGGCTAGACCTCATTGAAGTCAAGCCTTTGACGTCTAGGCTAGAATATCATATTTAATGTTGTTTTTAAGGTGGTAAATTCCCATGCTTAAAAGTCAATAATCAATCTGACACATTCTTAATTGCAGAAGATTAATTACACCAGGAAGAAGAAAATGAGAATGAAACCAATTAAAGTCCACATATGATAGATGATGTATTCTTCACATTAAAAGTGCTTCACAGGATATATTATCTTTGTCCACCTGTCAGACCATGTACGAAAGCCTCCTGCATCTAAGGGCAATGAACAAAACGGCAGGCAACATCACATAAAAAATACCAGCAGGAAGTACATTTGTTGTGGCAGCAAGTGTTACATCCTTATTATCAGGAGATATTACCTGAATGTCATCACTCTAAAGCCCTTTCCATTTGCCATAATTTGTTAGAGAATAGGGGGGTTTGTGATAACAACAACCAGGTGAGGCACAGCGTGGAAGATGTGCAACCCTGTCATTTCAAAATGAAAATAATTTATTGCCTTAGTGTAGTCTATTCAAATAATGGTTGAAGCCCACTGTCCAACCGCATTATTATCAGGCCACAGCCTTCAGCCCAGAAATGCGTTAGCCAAATTGTCCTCCCTCACTAAAATATGCGTATTCATGATTTATGAGAGCTGAATGGATTACTCAAAAAGAATAACCTTTTCAAAAATATTGATGCTAAGTTGAAACTGAAATTATTTAATTCGAATATATGGAGGGCAGTGGTGGAGAGACGCTATTTCTTTGAAATCTAAAGAGACAACCTAATAAAATGCTTTCATCTAACGCTTTAATTGAGACTGCTTGTACACTGACGAAACCTGCTAGTTAAATCACAGATTTAATGAAGATTTAGTTCCCAAAGTCTGTCTTTCCCTAAAACATAGCAATTTCTAAGACATCAAAAGGGCCCTGTCATGTGGCATATGCTGTTGTAAATATCTTTTATTACATTCAACAGAAAAGTAAATAGACTATTTAAATAAACTCCAGGCAATCGGAATCATACACCTGCCTCTTTGCCTACTTTTCTGTTAGAAGAAATTGCCAAGTTTATAAACGAAAGCTGAGCATGCAGCACTCTCTATAAACACTCTGTGCCTCTGGGACTCAGGTGAGAGCTAGTGTTTGAAACATTTCCAATTATAACACTCCTTTACTGGTATAAATTGGACTTGTCTCTGTAATTCTGAAATATATAGGCAAATAATCTGCTTTGTAGACCTAGGCTTCATTAGGTTTATTTTTTTCCCCTTGTTTGTTTTCAAATTCTTTTGTTTTTGTTTTTGGAAAATCAGAAGTAAAACAAAATAGAAAGGAAGAGCTCATTTTTTATAATAAAAATAGGGAACAATATCAAAATATGACACCACACCTCAGACATGGATTTCATTTCCAAGAGCACTTCAGCTCTGCACCATACACTGTGGGTATCTGGCCACCCTCCGAGTTTCCATTGACAACTCCCCGCATTTTAAGTGAAATCCCTACCCCCTGCCTGGGCAGCACTGTACCTCCTGTACATTCAAAATGTCTTACTGGGCTGAGAGGTACAAAGTACATCCTGGGATGTCTCCGTGATAATACTTGAGCAGATGAACACGCGCTTTGGAATCACATGGGGCAATTTGTGTGACATCTAGTTTGCTGTCTCCAAGGGCCAGAATACTTTTTTGTGACTTACATTGGTGACTGACTGATTTAGTTCAACCGCAACTGATTTGGAGAATCATCTGCACTAATAAACCGGTGCTTCAAATTCTTGTGAAGAATAAGTAGCCACTAGACTGCATGTACTCTCCACAAGTCAATAAGCGGAATTAATGGGGGACAAAGGATATATTATTCAACCGAGATAATGAAAATATTCCTTGAAAAAGTGTTATTAGCTATCTCAACATAACCTGACTTCTAAAAATGTTTGACTTGTTTTTGGTAGGTGAAAATTAGCAATCTTGTTATCCTTTTAGTTACACAATGTATGTTCCTCAGAAGTTGTGTGTTTGAACTAATATTTTTTAAAATAAATCCTTACCTTCAAAATAGCAGTCATTGTATACCACATTATCATCTTCACCTTCAATATAAATCCTGAGAGTTTCAAAGCAATTTCATACATAGATTACTTCATTTTCTCATCATTCCAAATATGGAAATTCAGAAATGACCATTTCTACTTCTTTAAAGAGAACTTTGTTAAATCATCTCCTAAAATCAAAACTCTTTTGCATGTTAGATTATTGATTTTATACATTCTACATACAAACATATTCAAAAAGTAAACTTAAGCTATTATAATATTTCTAGTTTAAGTATAACCAAAATTTATTTTGTCACATTAAAATTTTACATTTTAGAATAATCCCTTTGTCCAGTAATCCCTTCATAAATAATCTTTTCAAATTACCTGAATTTGAGTATTTCATCTGTTTCTTGATGGGAACCTCCCAAATCCAAAACCTTACTTTTCCTTAAGCTACACAGAGATGGGGAAGAAGTGAATGGAATTGCAGAGGCTTGCTTTTGACATGGCTTCAGGTATTCGTTATAGATTACACCTTGAGAAGGTACCATGATGGTCAGGAAAGGAGTGAGCGAGGCAGCTAATGTAATTGATCTGTGAATACATTTCCTAGGCTATATATATATCCACCCACTATATAGATATTCACTCAACTCTTCCTATGTAACTTACTCATAGTGTAAATGCACAGGGAGTCCATTCTTCCTTCCTTTCTTTCTTTCTTCTTTCTTCCTTCCTTTCTTTCTTCTTTCTTCCTTTCTTTCTCCCTCCTTCCTCCCTCTCTCCTTCCCTTCCTCAGTTCCTTCTTACTTTTCTCTCTTTCTTTCTTAGATTTTATTATTTATTTGAGAGAGAAAGCAAAAGAAAGAACAGGGCTGTGGTGGGTGTGAGTGTAGGAGAAGCAGGTTACCCGCTGAGCAGGGGCCTCAATGGAAAAGGGCTTGATCCCAAAATCCTTAATTAAGGCACTTAATCAGCTGAGCCACCCAGGCGTGCCACTCTCCTCTCCTCTCCTCTCCCTCTCTTTTCCTTTCTCTTTCCCCTTCCTTCCTTCCTTTTCTTCCTTTCTTTACTCTTTCTCTTTCCTCGCTCTCTCTTTTTCTCTCCCTCCCTCCCTTCCTTCCTAATGGACAGGGCCTTGATCCCAAAATCCTTAAGACCCTTAACTAGTTGAGCCACCCAGGCACACCTCTTTCTTTCTCCCTCCCTCCCCAACTTCCTTCCTTCCTTCCTTTCTCTCTTTCTTTCTTCCTCTTCCTTCCTTTCCTTTCCCTTTCCTTCCTTTCTCCTTTCCCCTTCGTCCCTTCCTTCTCTTCTCTTCTCATCTATTATGCAGTAGATGAATGTATAACAGACTTTTCCAACACATTGATACAAACCAAAAGCATCAGAGAGACAACTCAATCCCCCCAGTGATGGACAGAGATAGAGAAGACTAACCATTTGAAAGAACAGATTGTGTTCTGTGTTTTTTTTTTTTTTCCTTTTCTTTACAAGAGTAGGATGGGAAAAGGAAAATCAAGTTTTATAATATGTTGCAAGAATAGATGGTGTCATCTAATTGAGCAAATAGATAACAATGTTCATTGAAGGATAATTTTCTGCAATGGTATTGAAAGCATGACAACTTATCATGGATAATTTCTAGTACCTATGGTATTTGTTTATATTGTTTTTATTATTTCTTTTTGTTTATAATATGTATTCTAAGATGACACTTTATACATGTTTAAATCATACTTACAGGTATGGCAAATTTCAGAACCTAGAAATAACCAGGTTGGACGAAGTCATGTGATTTCAACCCCTCAAAAGATTCACCACTATTATAAATAAAGGAAGTAACTTAGGATATAAGAAATTAATGAGGTCATTTAATTTTGATGTCTAAAATCAGTATTTATTAAGTTTATAAGGCAAAGGAAAAATGGAACTAGACCCCAGTTTTACTGGTATGTTATTCTAAATATAATATGTGTAAGATATTAATCAATCATAATGATTTGAAAGACTTCATTTTTTTTCTCCAGATTTGAAAACTAGAAGCTGATGATTAGTAAGAACACAAATGCATATGCAATTGGGAGAACTTCAAAGAGAGAGAGTAACAGTAAATAAAATGTAAATGTGTGTGTGTGTGTGTGTGTGTGTGTGTGTGCAGCACCTAAAATATCAGATGCCTAAAGTGCATCATTTTAATATTCTTTCTCTATATAACAAAATTACTCCTAGTAATAATCATGAAATTAAATAAATAATAACATTCAAATAGTAACAATGTTCTCTTACTGAAGATTTGATAAAATGAAGTAATCCTAACAATTAAAAACTAAATATTACAGTGCAGAAAAGCAATATTTAATGTATTTTAATTAGACTTCCACACTTTCAAACAGGGAGATGCACATATATTGCTCTATTATAGTAGGTAATAAGAGCATTACACTTTCTCATTTCTAGTCTTACTTGTGAAAAATTGCCAATAACTCAGCATATCCACATTCAATAGCAGACGACTAGAATTGCCAATCTACTTTACTCATACATTTTTATTAATTGTAACTACTAAAAATTTCTTTCACCTGAAGCAACACACAGAAAAAGTCCTAAACCAAACAAAACTTTGGCAGATATTAGTAAAAATCCATTGTATAATAAATTTCAGAATTTGGAATTTGTTTCTTCAAAATCTATTCTAGTTCTAGTTTCCAATTGTCTTCAGAGTTGAAAAATTTTAAACAAACAAACAAAAAACTCCAAGAGGCACAGAGACAGTAGAATTGAAGAAACTCAAATTCTTTTACTTCATATTGACAACTCTGTGCTACTATTGCTCATTTCAAATCTAGTGTTTAAATGCAAGTATATGAAACCCCATGTAGCACATTCAAATTGCCCCTGAAGGGAGCTAGATTGATTCTGAACTGATGAACTTATTTCCAAAATGAATAGGTATAGCTGTTTCTCACTGCATAACTGGGAGTTTTCCGTATTAACTTTCATATAGATTACAATAGTTATTAAAGTATCGGCATAAGATATGCTACTGTGAAGCTTAAGTCTATGTTATTAAAACTTCAGTTCCTGTGCCAATTGCTCATTAAATTAAAAAAAATCTGGAAAGAATATTCTATCACAGCCATTGTTCAGAATTGGTAATACAAATTGATAATAAAAAGACTAAATTTTAGCCAATTTTATTCTATTTTTAATTCCCTTATTGCCTTATTGATAATAAAAAGACTAAATTTTAGCCAATTTTATTCTATTTTTAATTCCCTTATTGCCTGCACTCAGAGGTGACTGCTTCTACCTCCCTATCCTTGGTACACGAATGGTGTTTATTAGTCTTTAATATTGACAGTGCAAACTAGCAGTAAGAGAGGGAAATGGTTCTAAGTTATGAGCAAATTATTTTTTACTACTTTAATGACACATTTCAAAGTAAAATCAAAGAATCTTACAGACACTCTTTAATTAATCCTCAAACATCCCTTTCTGTGAGGTCAGGAACTGGGTGATACTGAATCTATATTATAGATTAGAGGAGAAACAGTTCAGGAAGTTAAAGTAACTTCTCTCTACCATAAAACAAGCCATTGTTAAGTTCGTATTGAATTCTGGGCTTCCAGCTCTGAGATCTATATCTAACTATAGCCTTGTCTCTTCCTTATGAAATTCTACTATTTTAAAACACCTAATTTCGTCACTAACCTGGTACTCCATGAATAAAATATTCACAAAAGCAAATTATCAGAGCCCTCTTTAGCATAAGGGAAATTAGATAAGTACTGGCAAGAAAGCAATTAATATCATCTAGCAGATTGTGAGTAAAGATGGAATTTTTAATTAAAAAAATTACCAGGAGTAAGAATCTACTTCACTGTAGTCAGTCAAGCAATTCAATTTATTGAACATGTATTATGGAAGTTAATATAGAGAACTCCCAGTAAATACTGAGCAGTTCTAAGCAGCATACCACACTCTGGTGAAGCAGGGTTGAACAGAAATGAGTTTACACAAATTTTACACAAAGGGCCAGAAACACACAGGAAATAGAATAAATAAATACTTTTAATTACTAAATGGTGTTATTGATGAAACAAGAAATTTGGTAGAGGTAACTGGCAGACCAGCTACATGTCTGGAGGTGATCAGAAGGCAACATTTGAATTTTCTCATGAGGATGGAGAGGAACAGGCATGAAAATATCTGGAGAATGAATATGCTGAGCAGAAAAAGATCAGCCGCAGGAGCCTCAGGAATTAATAAATGCTCGAGAATAAAGAAGATAGTGAAAGGATATGATATTGGAGCCAGAGGAAAAGACAAGTGCAATCTCAAATCTCATTCTAAGTGAAATAAAACACAATGGGAAGATTTTAAACAGATAAATTTATTTCATTTATATTTTAGAAAGATCAATGAAAGCAGTATGATGATGAGTTGTAGGGAGTCAAGAAAGCAAGCAGGAATGTCAGGTATGCAATCCAGACAAGACCATGGTAGCTTGGTCTATAATAGCAGCCATGGAAATGTTGAGAAGTAGTAAGATCAGGGATGCATTTTAAACATAGAGCCAACAGCACTTACTGATAACAAGGCTGTAGAGAAACAGGGAAAGAAAGAATCAAGGAGGTACCTTCACCCTTATCTTGAAGAGCTGGAGGACAGTTGCCCCAATTCCTAAAATGAGAAGCACTTGAGGAAGAGATAATATTTAGGGTTTGGGTATCTATATATATTCTTTTGGACTCCTGTTAGGTTTGGAAGTTTATTCTTATAAGTGCAGACCTCACTGAGACAATGGATATTGAGAGACTGAGGGATAAGGCCCAGCTTTGGTATATAAATTTCAGAATCATCAATGTATATATAGAGCTGTGGACTAATGCTATCATTTATGGAAAGAATGAAGCAAGTGAGAAGATGACTGGCGGTAGGGGAAGCCTGGGTTACTTGAACAAATAGAAATCTTATAGGTCAAAGCAATCTAGCAAAAATTAGAAAAACTAAAGAAAGAACTACCAAAGAGTTAATCACAAAACTAAGTTAGTGTCAGGTCATAGGGATTAGAAAAGAAAAAAATTCCCCAAAAAAGGGAAATATTTTCTGATTTTATTGCTGCTAAAATGTCTACTAGGACAAGGGTAGAGACCTGACCACCACCTTAGAAAAACTCGGGGTCATTTTCATTAAGAGATTTTTCAGTTACATTGTAAAAGTTAGAGCCCTATTAGAGAGAATTAAGGAGATAATAGGAAGTGAGAAAGAAAATCCATTGAGTATAGACCTTTTTATTTATTTATTTTTTTTTAAGAAACACAATTAAAGGGATGCCTAGGTGGCTCAGTCAGTTACATGTCTGCTTCAGCTCAGGTCATGATCCCAGGGTCCTGGGATGGAGCCCCACAATTGGCAACTTGCTCAGCAGAGAGCCTGCGGAATTCTCCCTCTGCTTCCCATGCACTCACTCTCTCTCTCTCTTGCTAACAAATAAATAAACAAAAATCTTTTTAAAAATACAACACAGTAGGAAAGCAGAGAAATGAGAGTTATGACATAAAGGAAAGGGAGAGTTGTGTTTTTTTCTAATGACTGTCTACAGTAAGTCTATATGCTAAAACAAAGTATCCCTAAGAGAATTAGAAATTTATATTTATAAAATAAAGTGGGCAATTGCTAGAATGCAACCTTTGAGAGTGGAGCCAAAATGAGAGAGAAAGAAAATAAGATCCAACATATTAGAGTTACCCACAGGGGTATATTCTTTTATGGTCATTACCATGGACAAGCTGAGTAGGTGAGAGTAGATGATGTAGGAAGGCAGAAAAGACATGGCAAAGTTAACTTAAAAAATGAAAAGGTAAATTTATTAAGATACGATGGTTGAGCACCTGGCAATATTGAGTGTCCTTTTGCTATCTGTGGCTATAAATATGAAATAGGCCCAGTCAACAAGGTTGCATACATTTTTCAAGTAATTATCAATTTCTTGGTACAGGCAAAATTTAAGATATTAGGTGAGGGTTATAATAGATGGTGAGATTGGAGAGAGAGTTAAAGGTATTTGAAAGTGAATACAGATAGTGACCAACGACGACAAAAAACCTAGGGATGGATAAGAAAAAAGTAGGATAGAGGAGGGGAAAAAGATCAGCATGAGAATAAATAGAATGATTTCATGTGAAATTCAAAGGATTCTCAATCATAACCATCTTCAAGGTAGGAAAAAGGATCTATTTGGGTATGATGTGTATGTATGTGTCTCTGTGTTTATATATCATCACTAAATGGGCCAGACGAGGAAGAAGGAAGAAGTAAGAGATGGAAGCAGGGAGGGAAGTTAAAAGAGGAATGGACTTCTTTGAAGGAGACATGTATCCAATAAAAGAGCAGTAATTAAACATGCCAAGCTTCCAACTAAACTACTACTTAATGCAAATTCTCAGGTAAAAGATAAATAGTATATAATTACATCTCTGTATTGAAAAATCTATGCATTCAATAAAATCTAACAGTAAATACCCACCAGATAATCAAATAAAGCTGTATGCAGTTTTCTTTTCTTTTTTGTACCATAAAATAATTTCCAAATTTTTTTTTCTGAAGAGATAAAAATTAGGTATATTACAAATGCTAATGATATAAATTATCCAGTTATTTAAATAGTGAAAAGTAGGGTAATAATATTATCATTTATGAATACATTTTGGATATGATTATATTGAATGCATATGATTATTTTGAATGTGAATTATATTGAATCAGTAAAGCATAGAGGAGCCACTTTTGAAAACTGGGAGCCTGCAGACTTTCAAAAATCTCTTCTGTTTTCTACCAAATCACTTATGAATGTGGGAAGATGCAATGATGGTACTTGAGTCTCACTATACAAATATGCAGATTAGGCATAGGGCTGGTTCCAGATCAGACAAACCTAACTTTGACTTTCTAGTCCCTCATATCCTAGCTGTGTTATTAGCTTGAAGGCTTCGTTTCCTCTCTTATTATGCCAGTATTATACTATTCCTGTGTTCACAGGATTGTGGGAGAGCTAAATGAGATGCTGCGTATGTAAAGCTCTTAACCACCACAGTACTCTAAAATGTCAATTAGTAACGGCGGCTACTCCCAATGCAGAGTCATGGCTTTAAAGTTGATCACAGTTTTTATTCTTTTCCTGGTTTTAAAGTTAATCATAGTTTTTATTCTTTTCATGGTTAGAAAAGAAAAAACATAAAAAAACAATGAAATAAGAACAGGATATTTGGCTCTAGAAATTTTTGAAAGAAAAATAAAAGTGTAAAGAAAACATAATTACTTAAAATTTATCAATCAAATTATTACCAAATGACATTATGCTGTACAGATCTCCCAGTCAAGAGAGATTTTTCTTATTTTTTTCCTTTTAACAAGCTTTGATAATTTTTCCATTTTTCTAAAGTATTAAATAATGAGCAAATAAATACTCAATAAACACTAGTGGGTCAATTGGTTACTTACCAATAGAAAAAAAACAGAAACTTAAATTAATGGTATATAAAAATACATTATAAAATGATAAAGTTTCCATAACAGACATATTCATGGTACCATTTAAAGAAATTGTATCTTATATATGATTGCATTTATTTAATGTATCAAAACAGGCAAAATTCATGCAGGCTGTTACATCAAAATAACAATTACCCTTTGCTGAGTCTCCGTGTTTGGTGTGTTCAATTTGTGGCAGTGTCCTTTTAAGTCTGTATTCTAAGACAAAAGTTTATAAAAATAGTCCTCAAAAAAATGAACTCTCAGAGAGTTTGTGATAAATTTCAGAGATCTAAGTTAAAGAAGGTTAGTGTTAATATTACAAAGAAGTAATAATCTGCAATGATAAAAACTATGGACTCTGGAGTCAAATTGCCTGAATGTAAATCCCAAACACTATCATCACTGCCACTGTAGAATCAAAAGTGTTATTAGTTTCAAGATGGCAGCATAGGAAGTCTCTGAAGTCAATTCCTCCTAGATACACACACATCAAATTTAAACTATAAAGAAAGCAGCAATTCCTTCTGAAGAACTGAAGGTATTGAATAGCTTCTGTACAACAAATGTATAAAGACCATACAGAGAAGGGTAAGAGAGACAATGAAGTCCCAAAAGTTCATTTTCACTTTTGTTTCCTTTGCCTTTGGAGACATATCTTGAAAGAAGTTGCTGTGGCTGATACCGAAGAGATTACTGCCTATGTTCTCCTCTAGGATTCTGAGGGATTCCTGTCTCACATTGAGATCTTTTATCCATTTCGAGTTTATCTTTGTGTACAGTGTAAGAGAATGATCGAGTTTCATTCTTCTACATATGGCTGTCCAGTTTTCCCAGCACCATTTATTGAAGAGACTGTCTTTTTTCCATTGTATATTTTTTCCTGTTTTGTCGAAGATTATTTGACCATAGAGTTGAGGGTCCATATCTGGGCTCTCTACTCTGTTCCACTGGTCTATGTGTCTGTTTTTATGCCAGTACCACACTGTCTTGGTGATCACAGCTTTGTAGTAAAGCTTGAAATCAGGTAACGTGATGCCGCCAGTTTTGTTTTTGTTTTTCAACATTTCCTTAGCAATTAGGGGTCTCTTCTGATTCCATATAAATTTTAAGATTATTTGCTCCAGCTCTTTGAAAAATACTGGTGGAATTTTGATCAGAATGGCATTAAAAGTATAGATGAGAGACAATGACGCAGTTACAATTGAAACCTCATCTCTGATGCAGTAGAGAGGAATATCTTTGAGAAGCCAACGTGTAGACTTGCCAACTCTGGGGCAAAGCAAAGATACAAAGGTTTAAAGGACAACTAGACTGCAAGTGAAGATAATCTATTAAACCTAGAACATCCACCAAATAGAGAGGGAATTGTCAGAATTCCACTGAAGTCAGAGGTATCGGCAAGTAGTATTTTTTAGATTCCACCTCTACTTTGATAGCACAGAGGGTAGCAGGTACAGGCACTCTAGCCTATTAGGGCTGCCTCAGTGTGTCCCAGGCCCCTGGACCACACCAGGCCCCAGCAGAGCATGCACTAGACCTTCGTACTCATGCCCTCATCAACTCCAGCCATCCTGAGAAGGCTGCCCCAACATGATGTGTTCTAAGAGCTCTTTGGCCTATGCTCAACCCAGCCATCCCACTAGGCATTCCAGGTGCAATGTTCTCCAGAACTCCCTAGCCCGTATCTGTTACAATTGTAGCTGTCCCAACAGGGTAGCCCTGGCACAGTGTGCTCCAAAAATCCTTCAGCCTGTTCCCACTCAAGTTGACCTGCCAAAACTGCCAGCACATGCAGTTTACACAGAGGATGCTCCTACTCAAAGTCACTCCCTCAAAGCAATAGAGGCAGCTGGTCCACCTAAATCATAGAAATAAATACAAGTGGACAAATGAATTGAGGAGATTAAGGAATATGTTCTAAATGAAAGAACAAAGTAAAATGCCAGAAGAAAACCCTAATAAAATGGAAATACATAATCTAATTAATAAAGAGTTCAAAGCAATGATCGTAAAGATACTCAGAAAATTTGGAAGAAGAATGCAGAAATAGTGAGAACTTCAACAAAGAGTTAGAAAATATAAGGAATAACCCATCAGAGCTGAAGAATATAATAACTGCAATGAAAAATACACTAGAAGGAATCAATAGCAGATTAGATCACACAGAAAAATGGATCAGCAATCTGGAAGACAGAATAGTGTATATCACCCAATCACATAATCAGAACAGCAAAAGAAAAAAAAAAAGAATGTTTAAAAATGTGGATAGCCTAAGGGACCTTTGGGACATTAAGGATACTATCATTCACAACATAGGAGTCCCAGAATAAGAAGAGATAGAAAGGGGCAGAAAACTTATTTGAAGAAATAATAACTAAAACCTTCCCTAACATAGGGTAAAGAACATACAGGTCCAGGAAGCAAAACAGTTTCAAACAAGATGAATCCAAAGAGATCTATACCAAAACATATCACAGTTAAAATGGCAAAGGTTAATGATAAAGACTCCTAAAGGCAGCAGAAGAAAAATGAATAGTCATATACAAGGGAAATACCAAAAAACTACCAGGTCATTTTCAACAGAAACACTGCAGGCCAGAAGAAAGGAGCAGTATATATTTAAAATGATGAAAAGGGAAAACCTACAACCGAGAATACTTTACCAGCAAGATCATCATTCAGAACTGAAGTAGAGATAGAGATTCCCAGACAAGCAAAACTAACAGAGTTCATCACCACAGAACCAAACTTAAAAGAAATATTAAAAGGTCTTTAAGTGAAAAAGAAAAGGCCATAACTAGAAACAAGAAAATACATGAAAGAAAAAAAAAAAAACTCACTGGTAAAAGGCAAATATATGGTAAAGCAATGGATCCAGCCACTTAAAAAAGGTAATATGAACGTTAAAAGACAAAAATAATATAACTACAATAAATAGTGAAGGAATGCACAAAATAAAAAGATGTCAAGTATGACATCAAAAACATGAAACCTGATGGGGAAGCAGTAAAAAAAAAAAATATTGCTTATAGAATGCATTCAAATTTAAACAACTGTCAACTTGTAACACACACACACACACACACACACACACACACACACACCCTCATGGTAACTGCAAACCAAAAACCTACAGTAGATACACAAAAAATAGAGAGAAAGAAACTGAAGAATAATACTAAAAAACAAAACAAAACAATCAAACCACAAGGGAAAAGACCAAGAGAAAAAGGAAGAAACAAAGAACTATAAAAACAATCAAAAACAATTAACAAAAGTGCATAACTATCAATAATTACTTTAAATGTAAATGGACTAAGCTCTAATCAAAAGGTACATGGTGGATGAATATATTAAAAACAAAAACAAAAAACCCATGTATATTCAGCCTACAAGCTGAATTCATGTCTAAAAACACAAAGAAACAGAAGGTGAAGGGAAAAGAAAAGACATTCTTTTTTTTTTTTTTCTTTTAATTTGAGAGAGAGAGAGAGACTGCCTGTTGAGCAGGAAGCCTAAAGCAGAACTCAATCTAGGGACTCCAGGATCATGACCCGAGGCAAAGGCAGTTGCTTAACCAACTGAGCCACCCAGGCGCCCAAGAAAAGATATTCTATGCAAACAGTAAATGAGAACAAACCTGAGAAACAATGCTTCTATCAGAAAAAAAACAAACTTTAAATAAAAGACTATAACAAAAGACAAAGAAGGACATTGCATAGTGATAAAGGAGTCAATCCAACAAAAGGACACAATATTTGTAAATATCTATGCACCCAACACAGGAGTACCTAAGTATATAAAGCGTGGGGTACCTGGGTGGCTCAGTCGGTTAAATGTCTGCCTTCAGCTCAGGTCATGATCCCAGAATCCTGGGATCAAGCCCCACATCAGGCTCCTTGCACAATGGGTAGTCTGCTTTTCCCTCTGCCACTCCTTCGAGCTCGTTCTCTTTCTCTCTCTTTTTCTCTCTCTCTCTTTCTCACTCTTGCTCTCCCTCAAATACATAAATAAAAATCTTTAAAATAAAAAAATAAATATATAAGCAAATATTAACAGACATAAAGGGAGAAAATGACAGCAATACAATAACAGTAGGTAACTTTAATACCCCCACTTACATCAATGGATAAATCATCTAGACAGAAAATCAATAAGAAAACATTTGCCTTAAGTGACACACTAGACCTGATAAACTTAATAGATGCATACATATCAGCTCATCCAAAACTGCAGAATACACATTCTTTTCAAGTACACATAGAACATTCTCTAGGGTAGATCGTATGTTAGGCTACAAAAGAAGTCTCTATAAATTTTAAAAGATGGAAATTATATCAAGTATCTTTTCTGACCACAATGATAAGCAACTTGCAATCAATTACAAGAAGAAAACTGAAAAAAGCATAAACCCATGGAGGCTAAACAAGAAGAAAACTGGAAAAAAGCATAAACTCATGGAGGCTAAATAACATGATATCAAAAAACCAAAGTATCAATAAAGAAATAAAGATTTAAAATTTAAAACATACATAGACACAATTTGAAATGAAAACAGAACTTTCCTAGATCCGTGGAATGCAGCAAAATTGATTCTAAGAGGAAAGTTCATACAATACAGGCCTACCTCAAGAAACAACAAGTATCCTGAATAAATAATCTAACTTTACAACTAAAGGATCTAGAAAAAGAACAACAACAACAACAATCCCCGTGTTAGTAGAAGGAAGAAAATAATAAAGATCATAATAATAAAGAGATGAAATAGACAGTGAAAAACAATGGATAGAGTAATAAAACTAAAAGCTTGTTCTTAGAAAAGATAAATAAAACTGACAAACCTCTAGCCAGTCTCATAAGGGGAAAAAAGAAAAAGAAGATAAAGAACCCAAAATGTAAAATCAGAAATGAAAGAACATAAAATGATACCACAGAAATACAAAGAATAAGAGACTACTATGAACAACATGAAGAACTCTATGCCAGCCAGCTGGAAAATCTAGGAGAAATGGATAAGTTGCTAAAAACATATAATCTTCCAAGATTAAATCAGAGAGAAATAGACAATCTGAATAAAATGATTATAAGTAATGAACCTGAATAACTAATTTATAACTCCCACAAAAACAAAAGCCTAAGACCAGATGGATTCACAGGTAATGTATCAAACATTTAAAGATGATTTAAAACCTATCCTTCTCAAATTATCCCAAAAAATTGAAAGGGAGGGAATGCTTCCAAACTCACTTTATGAGTCCAGGATTACCATGACAAACAAACTAGACAAAGACACCACACACACACACACACACACACACACACACACACACACAAGAAAACTACAGCCCACTACCCCTGATAAACACGCAAGTGAAAATTATCAAAAAGCGTTAGCAAATCAAATTCTACAATGCATAATAAGGATCACAGAGCATGAATAAATGATATTTACTACAGGGATGCAAGGATAGTTTAACATTTGCAATCAATCAGTATGATACACTACATAAAATGAAAAATAAAAATAATCATCAGCTCAATAGGTGAAGGAAAGCATTTGACAAAATCCAACAACCACGTACAATAAAAATTTTTGACAAAATGGATATAGACCTAAAATACCTCAATGTAATAAAGACCATATATGAAAAAGCTACAGCTAACATCATACTCGATGCTGAATCGCTAAAAGTTTTTCTCTAAGAGCAGGAACAAGACAAGGATGTCCACACTCACCACTTTTATTCAGTATGTTATTGGAAGTCCTAGCCAAAGCAATTTAGCCATGAAAAAGAAATAAAATGCATCCAAATTGGAAAGAGAGAAAAACCATCACTCTTCACACATGACTTGATACTGTATATAGAAAACAGTAAAGACTTAAATATACACCTCTTAGAACTAATAAATGAATTCAGTGACTTTGCAGAATACAAAATTAACATACATAAATTGTTTTTTTTTCATAAATTGGTTTTATTTCTATCAACCTAACAAATTATCAGAAAGATTTCATAAAATTACAATTGCATAAAAAAATAAAATATCTATGAATAAATTTAACTAAGGAAGTGAAAGACCTGTATTCTTTCACTTATAAGACATTGATGAAAGAAACTGAAGACAACAGGAATAAATAAAAAGATACACTGTGTTTCTGGATTGGAAAAATTAATAGTTAAAATATTCATATTACTACCAAAGCAATCTACAGAATCAATGCAATCTCCATCAAAATACAAATGATATATATCACAGAACTAGAACACAGAATCCTAAAGTTTATATGGAATCACAAAATACCCCAAATAGCCAAAGAAATCTTGAGAAAGAAAAACAAAATTGGAAGTATGGTCCTTGATTTCAAACTATACTACAAACCTATAGTAATCAAAATAGTATGGTATTGGCACAAAAAATAGGCACAGAGATCAATGAAATATAATAGAGAGCCCAGAAGTAAACCAACACATATATGGTCAATTAATCCATGGCAAAGGAGGCAAGCATATACAATGGGGAAAAGGCAGTCTTCTCAATAAGTGATGTTTGGAAAAATGGACACCTACACAAAAGAAAAGAAAAGGAATAAAGGAAAATAAAAGAAAAAAGAAAAAGGAAAGGAAAGGAGAGGGAAGGGAACAGAGAAGGGAAGACTAGGGTAGGGAAGAAAGGAAAGAAAGAAAGGAAAGGAACCATGAAAGGAAAGAAAGGAAAGGAAGGAAGGAAAGGAGGGAAAAAAAGAAATGAAAATGGACAACTATCTTACATCTTAGAGAGGGCACGTATTGCATGGAGCACTGGGTGTGGTGCATAAACAATGAATTCTGTTATGCTGAAAAGAAATTTAAAAAAAAAAGAAGCAATCTGTGTCCAACAATAGATGAGTGGATAAGGAGGATGTGGTATATATAGCCAATGGGGTATTACTCAGTTATAAAAAAGAAAGAATCTTGCCATTTGTGACAACATGGACAGAACTAGAGGGTTTTATGCTAAGTGAAATAAGTGGGACAAAGAAAGACAAAAGACCATATTACTTCATTTGTATGTGGAATCTACAAAAAAAACATGAACAAACAAAACAGAAACAGACTCATCTATACAAGGAACAGACTATTGGTTACTAAAGTGGGGAGTTTGGGAGGCGCAAGAAAAATAGGCAAAGGGGACTAAGAGATACAGGCTTCCAGTTATAAATGAACTATGAGGATATAATACACAGCATGGGGAATACAGTCAATAATGCTGTAATAACTTTGGTGACAGGTGGGAATTAGACTTATCATGGGGATAAGTGCATGATGCAAAAATAACAGTATGGTGTATATCTGAAACCAATAGGATAGTGTACATCAGTTATATTTCAATTAAAAAAAAAGCAACACATGTTCTTATTTAAAAGCAAAATCCAGAAATATGTAGACACTGAAGTCACAGAATATCCCTGATGAGAAAGCATTTAATTCTTCCTGTTAGTATATGCAACACATTAGATTGGGTTATTTATACAAGGAAATAAAATACTTTTCTACTATAAATTGTGATTCAAATATTGGCACTTTTTTTCAAAGAAGTTTTGATTTAGCTTGTGTGTGAGTATAGAAATCTGAATCAGCATATAGACAGGAGTTTCTTCTTATCTCAATTTTTATAAATTTTGAAACTGCAAATTTTAATATCTCTCAATAAGAGACTAAATAAAAATCATCTACCTGAGACGATGCCGGTGTAATTTTATTTTATTCATCTTCTTGTTGATAGCATATTGATTTTGGTTTTACCATTACAGAAACGTACAGCAATGTATTAAGATAAAATAATTCCCTCCTTCAGCTTCATAAGTAAAGCAGTTGATGCAAAAGCTTCATTTTGCATGCTTTGCATGTGTGTGTGTATGTGTCTGTCTATGTGTATGTGTGTTTTAACTGGCTGCCTTTATGGCTCCAAAGTAGATGACTATTCAGAATACTTGTAATCCTGTAAATCTAGATACAGCACTTTAAATGTTTATCGTTAGAACATGCCCAGTAGCAGATGGTGGCATGCCATTTTAGAACCACCTAGAGGCACAAAAATTGTCCCATGTTTTTCATTTTGGCAGATGCACATGCCCCTTTGGCAAACTTCAGAAAACAACTAAAAGACTTGCACCTTCAAAACAGATTGTATTTATAGGGGGATGTATGCAATTCAACAGGGGTTGTGCAAAAGACGCATTTCAGAGTCAGTACAATCAAATATATAGTACAGTTAGCACAAAACTTTGGACATGAAATTAGCTCAACTGTATTACTATCAGCATTTTAATAAACCCTAAGTAATTATTTCCAGAGCAATATTAAGATGAATTTTAACAAATTGATGCATGCCAAATAACTTGTTTTAAATGTAAAGTTCAAATTTCTCATAAAACTCAATTCTCAGTGATGGCATTGCATTTCAAGCACTCATATTTTGATTTGGCATATTGATACTTATAGATGCTAATATCCACTCAATTTTAAATCTGATTGTGAAAATAACTTTTTAAAGTCACTAGAGTCATCAGATATTTCCTCAGAACTTCCTAAATTTATACCGCCCCTTGACACATGCTACTTAGCATACACGTACATGTTCTCTCACTCAGCCCGACCTGTGAGTTGTTCCTTTACCCGTCCCTCCCAACAAGACCCTCAGCTTTAAGGAGAGAATTTTCTCCTCTTTACCTTGCTATTCCTAGGGCTTATGACAGTGTCTTGCCCAGAGTCAGGGATCAATAAACAATTGAATCATATAATGGATTTATATTGAATTATATACTGTCATGAGTTCCAATAACAGCCCTGGTGGGAGAAAATATTTGTTGAGTTCCTCATTAGTTTCACTCACATCCTATTTTCAGTTTAGCTCCTGGAAAGCCAGTGATTTCCTTTCTCTACTGGCCGCTTGGATCCATAAATGGCTTGGCTTCACTGAGGCCTCCCCCAAGTCTGGCCTTTCCAGGTAAGCTCTAGATTGTCCTGATCCCTAATTAAAACTCAACTACTTTCACCTCTTCCTTGGAGGCCGATTAAATGCTTAATTGGCTAAAATGGAGAGTTTAAATGAGAAACGGAATAGAAGAAAAGCATGAAAACTGTAACTTGAATTTTAATCCTCTTTCTTTTATAAAAGTAATAAAATGTACTGCAGCAGATCTAGACATTATGGAAACATGGAAAGAGGAAAATCAAAATCTTCAGGGGTAACTATTGCTGATATTTACAAAATATTTGCAAAATAAAATTTCAAATTTGATACCACAGCACATGTTGTTAATACCTTATCTCTTCACCTGTCATTGCAGGGTTTTCTCAGGTTGTTAAATACTCATTTGCAACATCATGAGATATTTACATATTTGTGACTTTATTAAATAAATGATGAAAACTATTGACTGTTTAACTAAGGGGCAATCTTTATTCTGGACATTGAGGCTACAGCAAGAAATAGGATCCTTTTTCTCACAGATATTACACTGTAATTGAAGAGACAGCAAAGAGAAAAACACATAAATAAGAGAACCTTGGCTTATAAAAGTGCTGTGCTCATAGCAAAACTGGCTAATATGACAGGGACTAAAAGATGTGAAAGGGTATGCACTCTTGCCTTTATTCTCTTGTGATTTAAAAAAAAGTATTTATATAAAAAGTTTAAACACCTAGTTACATAAATCTATGTGTAAATATCTAATTATATCCTCCAGCATAATCCCTAATAATGGAATGACTGAGTCAAAACTAGGTGTATTTTTAAAGACGATATCTATTCCTAAATATCAACTGCAACACTTTTAATAATTTAGGCTTCCAACAACAGATTACAAGATTGTCATATCTACCTGCCAAGAAACAACCTATGTGCTTTCAGATACATAGTGGGGTAAAGTGGAAGAAGATATTATTAGCTAATGCACTGCCAAATTGACAGCCATTACGATAATTCACCCTGCTATACAAAGTTTGTGTCAGATCCATGGTAAGGCTGAATCTTTCATGTCCAAGATGAGAACTACTACGATATGCAGTTGTTGCTACTAGTATTCCTGAAATCTCAGATACTTTTTTGTAACGTGCTATAACACATATTTTTCAGTATTATTAAAATTTGACAAACTTTGCTTAAGGTCAGATACTACAGGCTATTCATTATACTGCACTACAATTGCCAAAGAACAACACTGGAATTGCTGTGCAATATGCATAAGAAGTGATATGATGGAACATATAATCACATATTTTACATATTCATACTCTTGTGGATTGCATTTTGGGGTCATTAAGTGAGAAATAAAACACTCTGGGTTTTCTGTATAATTTTAATCATAAATACACCTAAGTAAGATAAGCTAATAGATCTACATGTTATTTTTTTATACTATTGTTTTAAAAGAAAACTAGGAAGACTTCCAGGGTCATTTTGTCAGGATCCATAACATAATATATGTGAAACATGGAAAAGCACTATGAAATAAACACTATATGTTAAGGAATTTTGTTTCCATATTTTACCAAACAAAGTGAATTTCAAGCATCAAAAATGTACCAAAAGATTTGGTCAAAATAGTTTAACATCAACAATTTGATAAAATTTACTACACACTCACACACACAACTATATCTGCATATAATTCCACTTACTAAATTGTTGACTCAAAAGACAACATTAAGTGGATCTTTTCGTGATAAAAATGTCTTAGTGACAAAATATGTTTACGTTTTACTATTCATGAGGATAGCTCATGGTTTAGATACATATGCTACCACATGTATTAAATATGGTCACAAGGGTGACCTGAAACAGATTTTATGCTACATTTAATCCAATCTCTATTTCACCTCTTCCGTAATCCCTCAAAGCAGGTCATTCCATTTTGTAGAAACTCTAGCTATAATTGTGGACTGAAACTATATTTCTTTAGCAATTTATAGATACAGCCAAACATGACCTCTGTATATTGGCCTCTTGGTTGTTTATTTCTTCCAAGTAGGCTGAGATTCTTCAGCTCAAAAGCCCATGGGTACCAAATTCTTTTCTTCTTCTTTTTTTTTTTAAACCAGAACCAATTGTTTTAAAATTTAAAAAAGCGGATTTCTATACGTTTAGAGTTGTTCTATTTGCATAACCTGTGAAACTACATCCAACATCTGCTGGCCATAGATAAGATAAGCCAGACACTAGAAAGTTTCCAAACTGTTGTTATCCTTTGGAGCTCCGTGACCCAGAAACTCCCCACTTTGCTGCTGAGTGACATCACCTGAACACATAAGCACCCTCTTTGATTCTGATCCCCCACTCTATGGAAATTCTGAGGTGGAGGAGAATAAGACTTAATGTCTTCAGTCTCTGGACAGTCAGTCTCATGCTGTCAGGGATTTACCACCACGCATATCTGTCAGAGGTTGTATGTGCTACTGCCACCTGTGGTCTGATCTTTCTCCTTGATCAGGCGCCAAATTTCTCAAAATCCGACAAGCCTGCACCATGTACATAAATTCATTTAACAATTATTAGTATTCTTATGGCTATTATCTTTATACTGACTTGCCCTCTGAAATGTCCTTCCTTCTTATGTGATGGGCCTTCATTTTTTTAGAACACAGCTATGCTATATCCTATGAGCTTTAGTTTCACAACAAACAATAATTACTTCAACTCTTTCATATACATAAGCATTGTATGCATTTTATCATTCTGGTTGTCATCTCTGTACACATCTTTCTTTATCAAAATCCGTCTCCGACTGATGCCAAAGACTGAACATTCACCTGCAGTATTTGTGTCCTAGGAGGGTGAAAGCTGGGAAATCTTGGGTATAATTGCACTATCCATCATGCACTACGCCAACATTTAAGTAGGTACTAATACAATGAGATTAACTGCACTTAGCAATTAAGCCATGTTGTACATTTGTTAGTGTTTAGGAAATACAGAGATGAGTTTATCAGTAACGATCAACATCATCACAGCAAAAAGGGAGACCTTCCAGATAAAATGGCAACTAAAATAAGCTGTGGATTAATCACCTAATAATCTCCAAGCTAGAGGGAGAAATGATGGAACTCAGAAACTTCCATAAATACTGTGAGAAACTCACAGAAGGTAATCAGACCCTGGTTGAGTTTCGGTAAGATAGAAAATGACAGTTAAACACAAAAAAATCCTTGTCAATGGAAAAGGCATGGAATAACAAAAATGAATATACATATTTTCTTTCCTCAATCTAAAAATCTGTGGGTATGCTTGCCAGTCCCCTTAGAACATGAGGCTGGAAAGCAGCCTGGCTAGGTCTGCACTGTCGGCTGACTAAAATTATGGAGCCTGCAACACCCTCTGATAGGGAATACTTAATAACTGTACAGAAACTGGCCCCTAGAGTTTCTTCCTACCCCACCCTATCAGAAGACAAACTTCGTTAATTATAACCAAAGAAAACCCCACTTACAAAGGGAAATGGCAGAGATTGAGGTAAAGGGAGTTTCCAATAAGAGTAGGACTGAATGCTAACAATGAGAACTGAATGCTAACGGTGAGTGATTATAAAGCCAAATAAATATATTGCTTAGAGTCAACCACCCATCCCTCCTAAATTACCAATAAGATTTCAAATCTGGGCTTCTCTCCACCATCCCTAAATTCACATTAAATTCCTAAGAATATGAGATCACAAAGTATTATCTGAGTAGGGCAGTGCTTATAAAAGAAAGATAAAAGACTAGAACACCTGTAATGGTCACATCGAAATTAGTGGTTTAAAAAATTTTTAAATGGTAAAAATAATACAGACCTTCAAAAAGATAAAGGAAGGCATTGGCAACAAAAAGTTGTGACAAGTATTCATAAAGAAAAACCAATTAGAAATACTGAGTATGAAAATACTGAAAATCAAACGTGTTAAATAGCCTGATTGATAACATAGACACAGGCAAAGGACGGCTGCAGAGCTGAAGTGTCAGATAAGACTACAGGAAAGGATAAAGATGTAGAAAATTGATACCTTTATATGAATAAAGTTATGTTTAGGTGAAAAAAGGTGACATGCACATATTCATTACAAATAATGATTTGTATATTATACTAAAATCTAATGTACACAATATCCATATCTAAATTTATGATGAAGAGAGATAAAGGAATTAACGAATAGAGTTGAAAGAGAAAAATTAAAACTAAATAAGAGAAATCTCGAATTAAACAAAATGATGATAACATGCCATGAACTAAAGAGCTTAATTAACTCCATTACTGCCACTAGAGTTCAAAATGTATAAAATAACAGTCACGATGGACAGCAAACTAGTCAGAAACCTAATTAAAATCTTGATTGTGCCTGTTAGTATATTAATCACTATCTGTGACTACAACTTTATGAGGCTGAAAAGTTTCTAGTCATCCACATTTATTCTTCTTCCTACTATTGCAATTACATAATTCATTTGCTTAGCCAATCAATCAATTAAAAATATGGTGTTTGGATAAAATATTGTATAGTTATACAATGCAAATATTATAATACAAATTGTATTTATTGCATACAATACAATTTGTATTGTATACAATACAAATTTTATAATACATTACAAATTTGTATTGTATTATAATACAAATATAAAATACTGTATAGTTAGCATCTTAAATTTAGTGCACTTGAAATATGTCTTTAGTAGAAAAATGTTTGGTGCAGCATTATTCAAAGTAGCAAGAAAATGAGAAACAACGGATATATGCATCAATAGATGAATAATTGAGTAAAATCATGATTCTATTAGAAATAATGAATATTCTGTATTATGTATGAATTACTATGAAGGGGTGTCCATGTCATTTTATTAATGAAAACTGTAAGGGGAAAAATTATATAGAGTATGATTCCATTATGATTCTTTTTTTAAAAATAGAAAGGAAACTCCATAGTTCTGAACTTAAGTATAAGACCAGAGTAAAGATATGGTAGGCTATACACTAAAATATTGTTGGAAACGCTGAGAGAGAGAGGATAAATTATAAATATTTCTTTATATACCTCTGCTTTACTTGAGACACTACAAGGAACACGTGCTACTTAAGAAAATTAAAAAAAAGATATTTGTGACAAAAATATATGCACACTTTCATGATATCTGAATCTATTCAAACATATAACAATTGTTGGCACTACTGAGAAAGAAAACTATTCTCATCCTGATCTTATTTGTATGTGCATTTGGTCTCGTGTGATTTTTTTGGTTGTCATGAAAGGCAGGAGCAAAGAAAAGCAAGGAAAGGAAACTAGATAACCTTCAAACATTTGCGAGCTGCTATGAGGGCATACTCATTTAGAAAAATCACTCTGTGGAGTTTAATAACATCCATTTCACAAACCACAGGGTTTTCCTATCTTACAAATCAATTTTATTCTATTACATTGGTGAATTAGTTTCTTTTCATGGATCGGTTTTTCTACTTTAAATGTTGGCCTTCTCATAAAACGTAAAGACATGTATTAGGAATATAGAAAATAGTCAAGATAATAGCCCAGCAATACTTGGTACTTATCACCTAACCTCTTCTTTTCAACTTTTCCCATACCTCAGTGACTGCAAGTAGTCACCACTGAATTAGCTATGACAAACCTAGCCACCACCCCTATTCTGTCAAAAAGGGTTTGTTAGGAGTATAATGATGAACAGTTCTATTGAGATTGTCATCCATTTCCCTGTGATCTCATGCAAAGACTTTGAAATCCAAACTAGGTTATTACCATTCTTGTTATATTTAAGACCTAGGAAAACTGAATCTGATGACTGTTAACAATTCTTTCCCTTCTTTAAAAACAATGACCATTATGAAATTTTAAAAAGAAATTTTTAAAAAGCTGAAATAAATGCCCTCTATGAATATTTGGGTATTTGTATAAGTAAAATAGAGTAAACTTCTAAACTCATATCTTGGTGTACTCATATTCATTAGCGCATGCATATATAAGATATATAAATATAAATATATTTGTATATGTGTGTATACATGTGTGTATATATTTAAATAAACACAAAGAGAGATTCATTAAATTTCTTAAAGAATTTTCTTTTTTTCAAAATTGGAATGCTATCTTTTCATATATACTTTTTTAATTGAAATATATATAATGTTTGGTGCCAAACAGGTTTTTCGTTTTAATTTTTTTAAAGATTTTATTTATTTATTTGACAGACAGAGATCACAAGCAGGCAGAGAAGCAGGCAGACAGAGAGGAGGAAGCAGGCTCCCCACTGAGCAGAGAGCCCGATGTGGGGCTCGATCCCAGGACCCTGGGATCATGACCTGAGCTGAAGGCAGAGGCTTTAACCCACTGAGCCACCCAGGCGCCCTTGGTTTTAGTTTTAATAATAATGTATCATATGTATAATATATTTCCTATATTTTAACACAATATTTGAAGGAATTATTGGACCAGTAAGTTATTCTAAACTAGGTAAAATGATTATAAACAGACCCTAAGTTAAAAAGCACTTCTAGGGACGCCTGGGTGGCTCAATTAGTTGAACGACTGCCTTCGGCTCAGGTCATGATCCCTCTGACCTTCTCCTCGCTCATGCTCTCTTTCACTGTCTCTCTCTCTCAAATAAATAAATAAATAAATCTTTTAAAAAAATTAAAAAAATAAAAAGCACTTCTACACTTCCCTACAACCACTCATTTTATTAAGATCTTATTGACATATAACTTTATGTAAGTTTAAGGTGTACAATGTGATAATTTTATATGTGTGTATATTGTTAAATGATTACCATGATAAGGTCAGTTAACACATCCATCACTTCACGTTATTTTGTGTGTGTGTGTGTGGTGAGAACATTTAAGATTTAATCTCTTAGCAACTTTCAAGTAATGAATACAGTATTGTTAATTAGAGTCATCATGCTGAATTGCAGACTTCAGAACTTATTTCTCGTATAATTGAAAGTCTGTATCCTTTGATTAATATATCCCCACCTCTCAGTCCCCTGGCAACCACTATTCTACTCTAGGAGTGAGGCTTTTGTAGATTCTACATATAAGAAAGATCATACAGTATGTCTTTTTTTTTTATCTGACTTATTTCATTTAGCATATTGCCCTCAAGGTCCATCCATGTAGCCAAAATGACAGGAGTCCCTTCTTTTTATAGCTGAATAATATTCCGAGAGAGAAATCACACATAGGCAGAAGTAGGCAGAGAGGCAGGCAGAGAGAGGGAGAAGCAGGCTCGCTGCTGAGCAAGAACCTGATGTGGGGCTCGATCCCAGGACCCTGGGATCATGACCTGAGCCAAGGGCAGAGGTTTTATGTTTTTTTTGGTTTTTTTCTTTCCTTTCCTTTTCTCTTTTCTGTTATTTATTTTATTTATTTATTTATTTATTTTCAGCATAACAGTATTCATTGTTTTTGCACCACACCCCGTGCTCCATGCAATAGGTGCCCTCCCTATTACCCACCACCTGGTTCCCCAACCGCCCACCCCCCGCCCCTTCAAAACCCTCAGGTTATTTTTCAGAGTCCATAGTCTCTCATCTCCCCTTCCAATTTCCCTCAACTCCCTTCTCCTCTCCATCTCCCCATGTCCTCCATGTTATTTGTTATGCTCCACAAATAAGTGAAACCATATGATACTTGACTCTCTCTGCTTGACTTATTTCACTCAGCATAATCTCTTCCAGTACCGTCCATGTTGCTACAAAAGTTGGGTATTCATCCTTTCTGATGGAGGCATAATACTCCATCATGTATATGTACCACATCTTCCTTATCCATTCGTCCGTTGAAGGGCATCTTGGTTCTTTCCACAGTTTGGTGACCGTGACCATTGCTGCAATAAACATTGGGGTACAGATGGATCTTCTTTTCACTACATCTTTGGGGTAAATACCCAGCAGTGCAATTGCAGGGTCACAGGGAAGCTCTATTTTTAATTTCTTGAGGAATCTCCACACTGTTCTCCAAAGTGGCTGCACTAACTTGCATTCCCACCAGCAGTGTAAGAGGGTTCCCCTTTCTCCACAACCTCTCCAACACACGTTGTTTCCTGTCTTGCTAATTTTGGTCATTCTACCTGGTGTAAGGTGATATCACAATGTGTTTTTAATTTGAATCTCCCTGATGGCTAGTGATTGATGAGCATTTTTTTCATGTGTCTGAGAGCCATTTGTATGTCTTCTTTGGAGAAATGTCTGTTCATATCTTTTGCTCATTTTTTGATATGAGTATCTGTTTTGTGTGTGTTGAGTTTGAGGAGTTCTTTATAGATCCTGGATATCAACCTTTTGTCTGTACTGTCATTTGCAAATATCTTCTCCCATTCCGTGGGTTGCCTTTTTGTTTTGTTGACTGTTTCCTTTGTTGTGCAGAAGTTTTTGATCTTGATGAAGTCCCAAAAGTTCATTTTCGCTTTTGTTTCCTTTGCCTTTGGAGACATATCTTGAAAGAAGTTGCTGTGGCTTATATCAAAGAGGTTACTGCCTATGTTCTCCTCTAGGATTCTGATGGATTCCTGTCTCACATTGAGGTCTTTTATCAATTTCGAGTTTATCTTTGTGTATGGTATAAGAGAATGGTTGAGTTTCATTCTTCTACATATGGCTGTCCAGTTTTCCCAGCACCATTTATTGAAGAGACTGTCTTTTTTCCATTGTATACTTTTTCCTGTTTTGTCGAAGATTATTTGACCATAGAGTTGAGGGTCCATATCTGGGTTCTCTACTCTGTTCCACTGGTCTATGTGTCTGTTTTTATGCCAGTACCACGCTGTCTTGGTGATCACAGCTTTGTAATAAAGCTTGAAATCAGGTAACGTGATGCCGCCAGTTTTGTTTTTGTTTTTCAACATTTCCTTAGCAATTAGGGGTCTCTTCTGATTCCATAAAAATTTTAGGATTATTTGCTCCAGCTCTTTGAAAAATACTGGTGGAATTTTTATCGGAATGGCATTCAAAGTATAGATTGCTCTAGGCAGTATAGACATTTTAACAATGTTTATTCTTCCAATCCAAGAGCATGGAATGGTCTTCCATCTTTTCGTGTCTTCTTCAATTTCTTTCATGGTGTTCTGTAGTTCCTCGAGTATAGATCCTTTTACCTCTTTGGTTAGGTTTATTCCCAGGTATCTTACGGTTCTTGGTGCTATAGTAAATGGAATCGATTCTCTAATTTCCCTTTCTGTGTTTTCATTGTTAGTGTATAAGAAAGCCACTGATTTCTGTACATTGACTTTGTATCCTGCAAAGTTATTGAATTGCTGTATGAGTTCTAGTAGCTTGGGGGTGGAGTCTTTGGGGTGTTCCATATAAAGGATCATGTCATCTGCAAAGAGAGAGAGTTTGACTTCTTCATTGACAATTTGGATACCTTTTATTTCTTTTTGTTGTCTGATTGCCATTGCTAGGACTTCTAATACTATGTTGAACAGGAGTGGTGAGAGTGGGCATCCTTGTCATGTTCCTGATCTCAACGGGAAGGCTGCAAGCTTTTTCCCATTGAGGATGATATTTGCTGTGGGTCTTTCATAGATAGATTTTATGAAGTTCAGGAATGTTCCCTCTATCCCTATACTTTGAAGCATTTTAATCAGGAACGGATGCTGGATTTTGTCAAATGCTTTTTCTGCATCAATTGAGAAGACCATGTGGTTCTTCTCTCTTCTCTTATTGATTTGTTCTATCACATTGATTGATTTGAGAATGTTGAACCATCCTTGTAACCCAGGGATGAATCCAACCTGGTCATGGTGGATAATCTTTTTAATGTCCTGCTGGATCCTGTTTGCTAGGATCTTGTTGAGAATCTTAGCATCCCTATTCATCAGTGATATTTGCCTGAAATTCTCCTTTTTGGTAGGGTCTTTGCCTGGTTTGGGGATCAGAGTAATGCTGGCTTCATAAAAAGAGTCTGGAAGGTTTCCTTCTGCTTCAATTTTTTGAAACCGCTTCAGGAGAATTGGTGATATTTCTTCTTGGAAAGTTTGGTATAATTCCCCAGGGAATCCGTCAGGTCCTGGGCTCTTATTTTATGGGAGGTTTTTGATCATTGCTTCAATCTCGTTACTAGATGTCAGTCTATTCAGGTTATCAATTTCTTCCTGGTTCAATTTTGGGAGTTTATAGTTTTCCAGGAATGCATCCATTTCATCTAGGTTGCTTAGCTTATTGGCATATAACTGTTGGTAATAATTTCTGATGATTGTTTGTATTTCCTTGGTGTTAGTTGTGATCTCTCCCTTTTCAATCATAATTTTCATTCATAATTTCATTAATTTGGGCTTTCTCCCTTTTCTTTTGGATTAGTGTGGCCAATGATTTATCGATCTTATTGATTCTTTCAAAAAACCAGCTTCTAGTTTCATTGATACGTTCTACTGTATCTCTGGTTTCTACCTCATTGATCTCTGCTCTAATCTTGATTATTTCCCTTCTTGCGTGTGGAGTTGGTTTGATTTGTTGTTGATTCTCCAGTTCTTTAAGGTGTAGAGAGAGCTGGTGTATTCTGAATTTTTCAGTTTTTTTGAGGGAGGCTTGGATGGCTATGTATTTCCCCCTTAGAACCGCCTTTGCTCTATCACATAGGTTTTGGACCGAAGTGTCTTCATTCTCATTGGTTTCCATGAATTGTTTAAAGGCAGAGGTTTAACACACTGAGCCACCCAGGTGCCCCAGCCTTTAATCTATTTTGAGTTAAGTTTTGTATGTGGTGTAAGATAGGAGTCCAACTTCCTTTTTCTGCATGTGGTTATCCTGTTTTCCCAGCACCATTTGTTGAAGAGACTATACTTTTCCTATTGAGCATTCTTGACTACCTTGTCAAATATTATTTGACCAATTCCTGAAATGTTTATTCTGTTCTCTTGGTCTACATGTCCATTTTTATTCCAGGAACCATAGTGTTTTAATTACTATAGCTTTGTAGTATTGTTTGAGATCAGTAAGTATCATATCTTTGATTATGTTCTTATATTTCAGGATTTCTTTGGTTATTTGGGGTCCTTTGTAGTGCCACAGAAATTTTAAGATTCTACTTTCTATTTCCATGAAAAAAGCCATTGGAATTTTAACAGGGATTGCACTGAATCTTTAAGTGGCTTTGTGTATTATGGACACTTTAACAATATCAGTTCTTCTGATCAAAAAATATAAACGTCTTTCCATTTATTTGTGTCTTCTTCAATTTCTTTCATCAACATCCTATAGTTTTTAGGGCACAGATCTTTCACCTCCTTGGTTAAATTTATTCCTTTTTTAAAAGATTTTATTTATTTATTTGAGAGAGAAATAGAGTGAGAGAGAGAGATCACAAGCAGGAGGGAGGAATAGAGAGAGAAGCAGACTCCCCACTGAGCAGGATGCCCAATGCAGAACTCAATCCCAGGACCCTGGGATCATGATCTAAGTCAAAGGCCGATGCTTAACTGACTGAGCCACCCAGGTGCCTGGTTAAATTTATTCCTTAAGTGCTTCATTGTTATAAATACTATTGTGAATCAGATTGTTTTCTCTATTTATCTTTCAGATATTTCATTGTGAGAGTATAGAAATGCAACTGATTTTTAAATGTTGATTTGTTGACATGGAGGACATTGGGAGATGGAGAGGAGAAGGAAGCATGGACGGGACTGGAAGAGATTATGCTGAGCGAAATAAGTCAAGCAGAGAGAGTCAAGTATCATATGGTCTCACTTATTTGTGGAGCATAACAAATAACATGGAGGACATGGGGAGATGGAGAGGAAAGGGAGTTGAGGGAAACTGGAAGGGGAGATGAACCATGAGAGACTATGGACTCTGAAAAACAACCAGAGGGTTTTGAAGGGGCGGGGGGTGGGTAGGAGGTTGAGGAACTAGGTGGTGGGTAATAGGGAGGGCACGTACTGCATGGAGCACTGGGTGTGATGCCAAAACAATGAACACAGTTATGCTGTAAATAAACAAATAAAAAAAATAAATAAACAAAAAAAAAGAAGGAAATTGAGGGAAATTGGAAGGGGAGGCGAACCATAAGAGACTATGGACTCTGAAAAACAACCTGAGGGTTTTGAAGGGGCGGGGGTGGGAGGTTGGGGGAACCAGGTGGTGGGTAATAGGCAGGGCACGTATTGCATGGAGCACTGGGTGTTGTGCAAAAACAATGAATACTGTTACGCTGAAAAAATAAATAATTAATTAAATGTTGATTTGTGTCTGGAAACTGCTGAATTTATTAGTCCTAACAGTTTTTGGTGGAGTATTTAGAATTTACTGTCTTTAAGATCATGCCTTCTTCAAAGAGAAACATTTTCACTTTTTCTTTTCTAATCTGGATGGATTTTAATTTCTTTTTCTTGCCTAATTATTCTCTAGGATTTCCAGTATTATGCCAAGTATGAGTGGGGAGAGTGGGCAACCTTGCTCCTGATTTTGGAGGAAAACCTTTCATTGTTTCACCAGCCAGTATGATGTTATCTGCGGGCTTGCCATCTATGCCTTTAATTAGGTTGAGGTGTGTTCCTTCTCTACTCAATTTGTTATGGTCTTTCATATCATGCAACTTTGTTGAATATTGTCAAAAGCTTTTTCTGCATCTATTTAGAGGATCATATGATTTCATCCTTCTATTAATGTGGTGTGTTACATTTATTGATTTACAAATGCTGAGCCATTCTTTCACTGCAGAGATAACTCTCTTCTGATCATGTTTCATAATCCTTCTAATGTGCTGTTGAATTCAGTTTACTTGAATTTTGTTAAGAATTTTTCATCTATATTTTCTTTGTAGTGCCTATATTGAGTTTGGTATTAGGGTAATGAGTAAACTTGTAAAATGAATATGATAGTGCTCTTTTCACTTCAATTTTTTTGGAAGAGTTTGAGAAGGATTGGTATTAATTATTATTTAAATGTTTGGTAGAATTCACCAGTGAAACCATCTGGCTCTGGGCATTTCTTTGTTGGGAAAATGTTGATTACTGCTTCAATCTTTTTAGTCATTATTGGTCTATCCACATTTTCCATTTCTTCATGACTCAGTCTCAGTATATCATATGTTTCTAGGAATTTACCAATTTCTTTTAAGTTTTCCAATTTGTTGGTAAATACCTGTTCATAGTAGCCTATTATGATCTTTTGTATCTCTTCAGTGTCAGTTAATGCCTTCTCTTTCATTTACAGTTTTATTTACTTGAATCCTCTTTGTCTTTTTCTTGGTTAGTGTAGCTAAAGTTTTGTCATTTTTGCTCATCTTTTAAAAAACTAACACAGTTTCCTTTTTTTTTTCTATTTTCTTTCTAGTCTCTATTTCATTTATTTCTCCTCTAATCTTTATTTCCTTCCTTCTGATAACTTCTGGATTAGTTTTCTTTCTCCTTCTAATTCATTGAGGTGTGAAGTTAGGTTGTTTAAGTGGGATCTTTCTTTATTCTTAATGTCGGCATTTATTGCTATAAACTTCTTTCTAGAATTGCTTTTGCTGCATCCTATAAGTTTTGGTTGTTGTAGTTTTGTTTTTGAATAACAAACATTTGAATACCATTTGACAGTCTATAAAATGCTTTCACGTTTAGCTTATTTTACTGTTAGGATATGAAAGTACCCAGTGACTAATTTGTTCTATGTGAATTTTTATTATGAAATACATCACAGGAATATCATATATTATAACTATTTCACAAAGTAAGTTCAACAGAAAAATATTAAAAAGAGAGACCCAGAAACCTCTTCCTATCTTCACACTGATTTCTAATTGGCCTCTCAGCTTGTGTTTTAAAAACAAGTACTCTAAGAACTCTGAATTTTCCTTCTAAAAATATACCCTGTAATAGGGACAGCACGTTTTGCATGGAGCACTGGGTGTTGTGCAAAAACAATGAATACTGTTACGTTGAAAAAATAATAAAAAAAAAGTTAATAACCCTAAAAAAAAAAATATACCCTGGTTCAGGGTTCAAAATCTACTCATTATCCACCTTTGCTTCTTAGCATCAAGGGTAGGACCATACTTCAAGACATTGTTCCTCTTTCAATTGCTTCTCTCCAATTAGTCTATGAAAATTCTCTATCAAAACGTTCTCTGCTCTTTTGGACCAGACATTGCCAGAATGGTGATCTCTTTCAAGTTTATCTCTCTCTTATTTTAACTTCCATAATAGCCAAATACAATGACAACAACAGGACATTGTTTAAGTCAGTCATCTGGCCATTTAATCACATATAACATGATAGAATGAAAACAATCTTGGAAGTTAGAGTCAGAATGAAGTTCCAGGGCACCTGGGTGGCTCAGCGGGTTAAAGCCTCTGCCTTTGGCTCAGGTCATGATCTCAGGGTCCTGGGATTGAGCCCTGCATCGGGCTCTCTGCTCAGTGGGAAGCCTTCTCCACCCCTTTCTCTGCCTGCCTCTCTGCCTACTTGTGATCTCTGTCAAATAAATAAATAGAACCTTTAAAAAAAAACGAAGTTCCAAACACTGACAGCAGCAATGAAAATAGGAAAGAGGGGATGAAAATGAGAAATAATGGGAATATACACTTGTCAGAATTTGGAGGTGAACTCAATGTGCCAAGAAGAGAAAGGATGAGTTTAGGCTTTTGTCATTGGCAACTGGCTAATTCATCTAAGAACAACACTACAATGAATGAACAAACATGAAGTTTTACATGTAGCATATTTTTTATTATTTAAAAATTTAAATATTAAATAATAATTTTAAATAAATTTTATTTATTTATTTTAGTTTTTACTAGTTTCAGAGGTAGAATCAGTGATTCATCAATTGCATGTAACACCCAGTGCTCATTACATCAAGGGTTCTCCTTAATGCTCATCACCCAATTACCCTTTCCACCCCAGCCACCTCCTCTTCAGCAACCCTCAGTTTATTTTACAGAGTTCAGCATTTCCTAGCAGATGATGTGATACTCCATGTAGAAAACCCAAAAGACAGGGAGGCTGTGTTGCTCAGTCATTAAGTGTCTGCCTTTGTCTCAGGTCATGATCCCAGGGTCCTGGGATGGAGCCCCACATAGGACTCTCTGTTCAGTGGGAACCCTGCTTCCGCATCTCTCTCTGCCTGCCTCTCTGCCTAGTTGTGATCTCTCTCACTGTCAAATAAATAAATTAAATCTTAAAAAAAAAGAAAGAAAGAAAAAGAAAACTCAAAAGACTCCATCCAAAAATTGCTAGAACTGATGCAGGAATACAGAAAAAAAAAAAAAATCAATACACGGAAGTCAGTTGCATTTCTTTCTTTCTTTCTCCCCCCACCACCCCCGCAGCTGCATTCCTACACACTAACAATGATGCAGAAAAAAGAGAAATCAAAGAATTGATCCTATTTACAATTGCACCAAAAACCATAAGATACCTAGAAATAAACCTAAACAAAGAGGCAAAAGACCTATACTCTGAAAACTGTAGAACACTTATGAAAGAAATTTAGGAAGACACAAAGAAATGGAAAAACATTTCATGATCATGAATTGGAAAAACAAATAGTGTTAAAATCTCTGTTTCCCAAAGCAATCTACACATTCAGTGTAATCCCTAGCAAAATATCATGAGCATTTTACATAGAGCTGAAACAAACAAACCTAAAATTTGTATGGAATCTGAAAAGACCCCGAATAGCCAAAGCAATGTTGAAAAAGAAAACAAAAGCTGGAAGCAACACAGTTCTGGACTTCAAGCTCTATTACAAAGCTGTCATCATCAAGACAGTATGGTACTGGCACAAAAACAGACACAGAGATCAATGGAACAGAATAGAGAACCCAGAAATGGACCCTCGACTCTATTTATTTATATTAGAGAGAGTGAATCCCAAGCAGACTCTGTGCTGAGGTCAGAACCTAACACCGGGCTCAGTCTCAGGACCCTGAGATTATGACCTGAGGTGAAACCAAAAGTTGGAGGCTCAACCACCTGCACCATCCAGGTTCTCCCAAGTGGTATAATTCTATAAACTTTTAGATTATAAACTGTATATATGTATAGTAGTCTTAGAGCTTCAAGGACTATGTACACATCACAGACATTCCATAAATTCGGGTTACATTAATTTATGAATGCCAAAAAAATGAACAGGGAGCTGGGTCATTAATATCATATTAATCTTATGATTGTAACAGTATGGATTCATATTTTCTAATGTATAAACTTAGAACAGTAATATAAATCTCTACCTGTCCCTTAAACATTTGGCATTTGTTGTCTCCTTTTCTGACAACACAGTTTGACTACTAATGTTGACATTATTGGAATTTATGAATTGAGGATATCTGTGAGGACATAATTATTTATGTATGATGATTGAGCCATGTGAGCATTCCTTAATCCTAAGAGCACAAGCAAATATCCAAACTTCAATGTCTAGTGTGTAACTGTATAAAACATTATTTCAGGAACCTATGTTCTTTTAATAGCAAATTACTTCCCTTAGAGGCTGCACAATCACTTCCATTTTTAATATGCCTTTAGAATTTTTCATCCCTGTAAGGTGGTCTTTCTTGTTGCAATGAAGGAACTGTATTTTAATGGCAAGCTTTATGCTTACAAAATTTTTGATTCTTTGTAAAAAATAAATGAAATGAGATGGTTAAAACAAGAATATTTTATTTTTCGAAAGCTTTCTGATAGGGGCGCTGGGTGGTGTGGCCAGCTGGGTATCCAACTCTTTGGTTTTGGTCTTGGTTTTGGCTCAGTCCCAAGGTTGTAAGATTCAGCCCCACGTTGGGCTCTACACTCATCCTGGAGTCTGCTTAGGACTCTCTCTTACCTGGCATCTGGGTGGCTCAGTCGTTTAAGTGTCTGCCTTTGGTTCAGACCCTGATCCCAGGGTCTGGAGATTGAGCCCCACTTCAGGCTCTCAGCTCAGCAGGGAGCCTGCTTCTCCCTCTCCCTCTGCTTGCAGCCTCCCCCCTTGTTTGTGCACTCTCTCTGTCAAATAAATATACAAAATTAAAAAAAAAAGACTATGAACCATGAGAGACTATGGACTCTGGGAAACAAATGAATAGTTTTGGAAGGGAGGGGTAGACAATAAAAAAAAAAAAAAAGACTCTCCCTCTGCCCCTCCCCTTTGTACTCATTCTCAAATAAAGAAATCTTAAAAAAAAAAAAGTTTCCTGATAGAACTTAAATTATACTGCATATGTAGAATATGGTCTGTGAAAATAGGTATTTAAGAATCTGAAGATTCTGATTTTTTAAAATTATGTTTATATCAAACATCATACATGTTTTGAACAAAATATAGGACAGTGTGTGTGTGTGTGTGTGTGTGTGTGTGTATTCATATCCTGAAAAATAAAGTCTATAAGGAATGATATCCTTTCCACCAATGTAATGAATTATGTTTAATTATTTTCTTCCATATATCTTAGCATTGCAAATACATGTTTATCTAATATAGAGAATGACCACTACAGCTTAGAATTTATTTTGTATTTTTAAACTTAACCCTTTACCTAAGCCTCTCACTAATTATAAATAAAATAATCTAATTTGTTTTGTTTTGCCAATTATAATAAATATTTCCTACTTCTAAAAAATAACATAATTCAACATCAAGCAAATAGTCCATTCAAAAATCAGTAAAGAATCATGAGAAAGAAAAACTATATCTCAGTTCCTAAACCTAATCACAGAAAAATGTAAAAATCTAGAATTGGGGATTTGAAATGTTAAAATATATACATACTTCTTAATTAGATTTATTTCAGGATTTATAATGTAGTCTTAAAGACCATAAAAACTGCTAAAGAGTTTCTAAGTCAGCTCACATCCAAAAGAATGCCATAAGAATCGTTTGATTCATCCTTAAATCATGAAGAGACTTACAGTGTAAAGAAGCATCCAGAGAAGTGGTCAAAAGCTAAACCCAGAAGTCTAAAGTCAGAATATAGAGTTAAGGTCTCTGAAATTGGACCACATTGCTATGTAAACGAAATATTGTTAACGAAAAAATCTCAGACCTTGAAAAATTGTTGCTCACAGACTGGCAATATAATATGAAGTGAACTATATGTTGAAATAAATACACTGGACACAGAACATAGCAATCATCACTGAGCCCCACTTCCCTGCCTAAGCCATAGGACTAACAACAAACTTTTTCCTATTCTCTATGGGCATACACCATTTGCCCTAAGGATTTATGCCTTTGCGCACATTCTGCCTCCTTTTCTTTAGCCACCTGGCTACATCATACACAATTGTTTACTTTTCAGGTAAAATGACACCCCCTGTGTAATGTATAGTTTACAGCAATCAAATTACCTTTCTATAACAATTAAGATCATATATCACTCTGTAAAAGTATTTTCTATTCCTCATTTTCCTTTTCCTTTAGACTGATCTTTGCCTATTCAGGGCTAGGTATCCATTCCTGTCTTCAATATGGTTACATTTAGATGATATTAAACACTTGTCTGAGTGTCATAAAATGACCATTTAGGGCACCTGGTGGCTCAGTTAGTTGAGCGTCTGCCTTGGGCTCAGGTCATGATCCCAGGGTCCTGGCACTGAGGCCTGCTTCATCAGGCTCCCTGCTTGGGGCTGGGGCTGGGGGTCTGTTTGTTCCTCTCCCTCTGCCCCTCTGGCTCATACTGATTCCTGCTTGCTTGCTCTCTCTTTCAAATAAATAAATAAAATCTTTATAATAAAATGACCATTTAGAAAACTAAAAAATTCTGTCTTTAAATCAACAGCTGTAGGAGCATCAATGGTCACTCATTAAAGTCAATAAATTAATTAACTCTAGAGTTACTCAGGGTTAGCTATGAGGCCTGGTGCTCTCATCTGCCCTTATTTCTGCACCTCCAGATTATGAATAAAAAAAAAATACCTGCACCTTTTCTGGTTGTGAGAACTAAAGGAGATGTTATATGTAAAGAAAGTAAAGCTCAGTATCTTTGAATCCCCAGTGATGTTGAAGAGCATTATTACTCCATCATAGAGTGTTATTTCTCTTTACTTATCCCTATTATTTTATTTTTATTGCTTATCTAATTGTGAGTTCTGCACATTTTAAAAGTCAAGAAATTGGAGATAAGCTAGAAAAATGAAGACAGAGGGAATTGTTACAACAGCTCTGAAAAAATAACTCAAGAGGGATAATGACTCACCATCTCTACTTTATTTCTATTTACCTTGTCATAAAATAGCTTTTTAATGTCAAGAAGAGGGAAAGGTCTCTATAGAAAAACTGGTAAAGCATCTTAATGACAAATTGCTAATATGAATTTCCAAGAGAGTTGTTGTTCATTGCTACTATATGTAAAATATGTATGTAAACAACATATACACACACATACACATATACACATATAAATATATGCATATAAAATTTGGGTTGTTTTCTACCAAAGCAAAATTTTAGTTACCCTATATGGTAATTTAATCCTGAATATATAGTGATTTAAGAGCACAAATTTAGGGCTCCTGGGTGGCTCAGTCGGGTTAAGGGTCTGCCTTAGGCTCAGGACATGATCACAGGGTCCTGGGAATTGAGACCCATCTTGGGCTCCCTGCTTGGTAGGGAGCCTGCTTCTCCCTCTCTCTCTCTGCCTTCTCCTCCCCCTGTTGTGTGCTTGTGTTCTTTCTCTTTCTTTGTCAAAATAAATAAATATTTTAAAAGTAAGATCACAAATTCTATAAAGAGTAACTATACAGTGTGTTGAATGATTTGTATTCATGGGTTAAGATCTTCCTTGTTAATAAAAGATAATAATTTAAAAAAAACCCTGAAACTCCAGAATTAACCCATGGTTAGTCATTTGCTCAAGCTAAGCAAAAAAAATATAATTTAGGCATTTTGGTATTTAAACAGCCATTTCTTTCTTTTGATCCAATTTCTAGCATGAGCCAACTTAGGAAAAGAAGTGTTTCATCTGTAAAGTGTCAAGTTAAAGAAAGTAAATTTGAACATTGCTCCCAAATATCTTTCAGGTTGCAGAAAAGTTTGTGATTAGCTATTCATAGGAAAAGAATGCTTTGTGAGAATTCTATGACACCTTGTGTTAAGGAAGCTTCTTTTAACGGTAACAAGTAGAATCACAAGCTTTAATGTACAGTCCTATGAGATGGGTAGAAAGGAAGGAGTGGAATAGATAAATGACTTTAAAATGAGATTGATTTTTCTCTTTTTTCTTCAAAGAATGAGAGACTAGTTATATTAATTGGTTGGTGTCTATTTTATAGCCTTTAAAAATAGAGGATAATTCATCTTGATTCCATAATTACCAGTTATACAAACAGCATATGACAAGTCTGACAAGCAGGCTTTTTCAACATGGAATAGATATTACAATGGCAAATGTGTTAGTTAGATTAATAAATCAAGGTTACACCATTTGATACATTCTTTCCCTTCTTAATAGGAGGTATTATCTAAGTTCATGTGCTAATTTGAAAATGTCTATATGGCGTGTGTTATTGAATATCAAATACTTCACTAAACTTGATTGACTAATAGAAAATATTCTCCAAAACATTCCAAAAAACACAACTGTATATTTTCTTCTAGAGAAGAGTTGACTTGGTTCTTGGAGTAAAAGATTGTGGTTTTTTTTTTAATATTTTATTTATTTGACAGAGAGAAATCACAACTAGGCAGAGAGGCAGGTAGAGAGAGAGAAGCAAGCAGGCTCCCCGCAGAGCAGAGAGCCCGACACGGGGCTCGATCCCAGGACCCTGGGATCATGACCTGAGCCGAAGGCAGAGGCTTTAACCCACTGAGCCACCCAGGTGCCCCAAGATTGTGTTTTTGCTTATAAGATTATAAAATTATAAAATAAGAGGCTGATAGGTCACATGAAGGTCATGCTACCCCCACTACTACAGCATTGCTCTGGACCAAGTATTGAGTTAAAAAGAATCCATCTAAATTCCACAAAACACTAACTAAGCTAAAGGGAAAGGAATTCATAAACCCATATGTGTCATACACACAGATCAAACAAGATGGCTACAATCTTGTATCTGATTCTCAGGTCTAGGCTAGACAATGTCCTGGAGATGACCCCAGTTGAAACCAGCAGGAAACTATTATCTTTCTCCCATTTTACACTTTAGCCTGGGGTCACAAAAATCTGAGCTGCTCGATATTTCTATTACATTAATGGCACAATTATCACATAGGGATCAACTTCATGCTGCTAATATAGACATGCTTCTGGAAGCAATTTCTGGCTCTGCTGGGCAAGGCAATCTATCAGGTCATTTGTAACCTCCAAAAAACCTAGTGGAAAGAGTACAGACTTTGGACTTCTTGAGTATAAATTTTGGCCCTGTATTTATTTGTAGAGTAACCTTGGCAAATTATCTAATACCTTTGAGTCTCAAATGGAGGGTAATAGCTTCTATCTGATAGGAAAATGTGAAGATTTCTGAAAAAAAAAAATAAACAAAAAAAAAACACAGGGAAACCAGTCATTAGTGTGCCTCATGCACAATAGGCATTTAAGTGGAAATTATTATCATCATATACAGTATTTTGCTCATTCCTTTTTTTTTTTTTAAAGATTTTATTTATTTATCTGACAGAGAGATAATGACGGATGTCATCTTGATATACAAAATAATCAACACTGGAATAATCTCTCTTCTCAGTTACACTAAATGCTATCTCAAAACACATACAGAAAACAAATGCATGAGGAGGATTAATAAATAGAAATTGTTCTGAAAATTATCAAAGAAGTGCTGCCGATCCTGTGATTAGAAAGCTTAGACAGCTATAGGTTCCGATGATGGAAGTAAATAAAGAAGTTACTTTCACAAATGTCTCCACAGTTTTAGGTTTTGTGACTTGCTCAAATGCATATATTGGTTATCATGATCTGTTTCCTTGGTTTGACTTTTTCCTCTGCTATTGTATCCATGAGCACAATTCTTACAAACTACACACCAAAGTGGAACTATTTTGCAAGATTCCAGACCTGCAAACTCTGAAGAAAACAAACAAACCAAATAGTAACCAAAAACCCAAACCAGCTTTGTTTCTTAACGGGCAGCATTTTTCACACACACACTCAACCTTCTACATACACCTTATCATCTTTAAGCCAGTGTCTTAAGGCTTGATTTGATAACCTGCACTGGAATTCAGTTTTGAAGCAAAATTCACATACTGCTCTTTATTTAATAAAAAATTTGAAAACCTAAGTGGTGGTGAGGCCTGCACTGGAATTAACATTCATTTCTGATGAACATACAATTTCATCTTATTTCTTATGCTCAATCTTTCTAAGCATTGAGTTATATCATAAATTACCTTGTTTTGGGCCACCTGGGTGGCTCAGTCAGTTGAGAGTGTGACTCTTGGTTTTAGCTCAGGTTGTGATCTCAGGGTTATGATATCCGGGTCATGAGACTGGGCCTCACACCTGACTCTACAATCCACACAAAGCATGCTCTGTATTCTTTCCCTCTCCTTCTGCTCCTTCCCCCACTCATTTGTGCATTCTTTCTCTCTCTCTCTCCCCCCCCCCTCTAAAATAAAGAAAATCTTTTAAAAAAATCTTCTAAATCCAAATAGTGATGGTCCAAACAACATAATCTATTTTTTTTGTTCAAAATGTCTTACTGTGATGATAATGAAATACATGTATACATGATACAAAATTAGGTCCAGAACAGTGGTCACATTTTTAACATGACTCTATTTAAGAGAAAATTAATTTGTTTTTGGTAGTTCACTGATATTTACTGATTTGGAATGATAACTTTTTACCTCTTTGACTAATGTATAAACCCCTTAGATGCAGGGGTTCTACATTGTACCTTAAGTATTATACAGTACATGCTATGTTTTCAATAAGTAAATTTTGATTGATTCTTACAAGCCTTTAGATCACAATAAATTTAGAAGGAATATTATGATTTATTTCTATAATCTCTCTGAGTCATAAATCAGTTTGATAGAAAAAATCTTTGTATATTCGGACATAAAAAAGAATGAAATCTTGCCATTTACAAGGACATGGATAGAGCTAGACAGTTTAATGTTAAGCAAAATAAGTCACTTGAAGAAAGACAAATACCATATAATTTCAAATGTGGAATTTAAGAAACAAAACAAACCATCAAAAGAAAAAAGAGAGAGAAAGAAACAAACCGAGAGTTAACTACAGAGAACAAACTGACGATTACCAGAGAGGAGGTGGATGGGAGATGGGTAAAATCCTTGATGGGTACTAAGGAGGGAACTTGTGAGGAGCACTGGGTGATGTATGGGATTGTTATATACCTGAAACTGATAGAACGCTGTATATTAAAACTATAAAAAAATTTAAAAAAACCAAAAAACTGAAAAGAAAACTGAAAGAAGAAAAAGAAAAACTATTGCAAAAAGTCACCTATTATTGAACCATCGATAAATGTCCTGAATTTTGGGAACGAGAATCTATTAAAACAATAATCATCAGGAACATTTCTTCTATTTCATAGTCTAAATTTAAAAAGAGAGAAGTTTTGAATTTCTAAAATGTTAACCGTATCTTCACAGAGTTTTGTTTCCACACATTTCTTCACCTTTTAAATAAGTGTTTGATTCTTTACAACAAAACCTTCCCAGATTGTGCTGCTCATCATACTTTTCTTATTGTGTTGTAGACATTCATCAATTACGTTACTCATGAGCAGCTGAGACATCCTAATCAGTGATATGATTCTCTTCATTCTTTTTAAATTTGCTTTTCCAAACTTCCAGTCAGTTTTCTGAGCTATCATTTCCACAACTATTTCTCTGCCTTAATTACCTGGAGTGGTTTTTAGTTGTTGCAACCAAGATCTCTGACTAACACATATGGTGATTTGCTAATGCAACTGATGAGGATTTTTTTACACTTGCCTGAAAAGTCTGATGGGAAAATTGTAAATCTTTTTGACTTCTGCCTACTACCAATGTTTGTGACTTCTGCTTTTCCTCATCCTTCTTCCCAAGCTATGGTCTTGATAATAGACAATTAATTGTCTTTAATTCCACTGGCCAAACTGAAATTCCAGTGTGGCTTTATAACATCTTTCAGGTTTTTTTCCCCTCCCCTCCCTGTTCTCAGGAAGCCTAAATTCAGTTCACCATGGAGGAGCAATGTTGTTACAGATTCTCCCCAAATGGGGTGGTGGAACCAACCTGTATCACAGGAAAGAGTTATTTCCAATCCAGAAGCCCAGATATGCTCTATGACACCACAAAAGGACCTTGTGTCCATCATACAATTAAGGAAAAGAATAATATTTAAATAATTTTTAAAGATGCCACCATTTTCAAAATTTTCATTTATGACTTAAACGTAATAAATTCCCTTTCCTCATTTAAAAATGAGGTTTTTATACAGAAGTTCATTTTTTAGTCATGGAATCTTTGTGTTGTAAGTTGGTTGTAGAGGATGTATGTATGCACTTTAATATTATGGCATTAAAACATACAAAGAAACACAACATTTAGAATATGATTTGGTCTGGGGGCACCTGAGTGGTTCAAGTCAGTTAAGCATCTGCCTTTGGCTAAGGTCACGATCCCAGGGTCCTGGCATCAAGCCCCCACTTGGGGGTCCCTGTTCAGCAGGGAGCCTGCTTCTCCCTCTCCCTCTGCCACATCCCCGCTTCTGCTCTTTTGCTCTCTCTCTTGTTCTCAAATAAATAAATAAAATCTTAAAGAGAAAAAGAATATGACTTGGTCTTATAGGAAGTAATGATAATCAACCAAAATCTTTGGAACAACTGCTATTGGCTACACAAAGTATATTTCACAGTTTTAAAATGCTTTTATTTTTCTTTAATAGATAAATTTGAAAATAATTTATACACCTAATGTAGAGGTATCATGTTGTACATATCTGAAAGCAAACTTTCTGAGTCATACATATTGGTATCTGATGACAGAATCTTCTCATCCAGAGCTCATAACTACCCAGCATTTGAAATACAGATTTAGGAAGAGGACTGGAGCTAAAGACAAATCCTTTTCCAAATGCTTACTCATATATCAACAGATATTGTACAAGTTTAAGACTAAATAGAGGTCACTTTCAATGTCAAAAACTACACAAACCTTGACTTCAGTGCAATACCACTCCTGAGAAAATAACTATAATAACACACACACAGCACATGCATATAAAATCTCACCAACGTATCTCATAGGTAATCATACCCTTCGAGGCTTATGTCATTAAGTTTTATTTAATATCACAGTGGAAAAATCAATCATGCATAATATACATACAAAGTGTTTTCAGAACTGTTTGAATAATTTTTTTTAAAGTCAAAATCATGGGGCGCCTGGGTGGCTCAATAGGTTAAGCCTCTGCCTTCGGCTCAGGTCATGATCTCAAGGTCCTGGGATCGAGTCCCACATCAGGCTCTCTGCTTGGCAGGGAGCCTGTTTCCTTCTCTCTCTCTCTCTGCCTGCCTCTCTGCCTACTTGTGATCTCTCTCTGTCAAATAAATAAATAAAATCTTAAAAAAAAAAAGATAAAATCATGATATTCCAGGTAAGCATTTTCTTGGTCATCCTTACATATCAGGCCCACATATTTGCTGTTTCATGAGAAATAATTACTTTATTCCCGAAAAACTTCTGTAATTTAGAGTTTTAATTTGAAATTTTTATTCTCTTACTTATAATGGAAACAAAATAGAAATAAAAATCCCTGGTGCCTGTGTGGCTCAGTCAGTTAAGTGTCTGCCTTCAGCTCAGGTCATGATCCCAGGGTTTTGGGATTGTGTGCCACATTCTTCCTCTGCCTGTTGCTCTCCCTACTTGTGTGTGCTCATTCTCCTTCTCTGACAAATAAATAAATTATATATATATATATATATATTTTTTTTTTAATCCTGAAATCCCAGGTATACACTGGTTTCTTTAAATTATTTTTTTTCTCAGAACACAAAAACTGGCATTTATAGTGTATTACAAGCAAGTGGAAATTGCATTCATTTCACTTATTTCTCAAATACTGATTATGCATTAACTCAGCACGGGGTTAACATATGGGTTTCAGAGTTGAATAAAATATAGTATCTACCTTCTTGAAGCTCACACTCAAGCCATGGTGAACCAGAGATGAAAATAAATAATAGTAAATACAGCATAAACAGTCCAGAGAGGAATGACTTTCAAAATATTGTAAGTACCCAAAACTCACAGAAATAGCTGACCATAGAAAATGGGGACATAATTGTTCTATCTACCCATTGTCTAAAAGAGCTTTCCAAAGTGTCCATGTCATTTCCAGAAACATGTGGCACATTTTGGCACATTCAAGCCTCCACATGTTAGATTTTAAAATCTTGAGGAATGTGAAACACTGAAATTCTGGCCAATGCTAATGTCTTAGAACTTCTAAATATTAACCTAACTAATAGTTACAACCAGTTTCCCTATAAAAGATATTAATGATTTTAAGTACTTCAGCCGCATCATTATAATGACTATATTCCCCTTAGTCTAATTTTAACATTTTTAAAAACAAAACTTGACATTTTAAGTCAGCAAGGGAGACTCATTGCAGCACAGACTACATCTATCTGTCTTAAATGCCATAATTATTAGACAAGACTCTGCCAAGTAAGTTACTCCTTGGGGACTTTGGAGGTACATCACCTTCCAAGACACATGGGGACTATTTAGTGAACTGCTTGACTGATTTATGCAGTAGAATGCTCTGTAATGATAGTCCAAATATCAGTCATTTGAGAAAATTAACAATTCTCCAAAATGCATACCAATCAGCATGGTGGGGAAGCAGAAGGGAAAATTCGGTCAGTGATTAACTTATCTCCTCGGTTTGGGATTTAGATCAATTTGGCTACAATTTAGAAAAAGGTTTCCCTTATTTCTTATGTAATGAATTTAAGCTCATGATTTTATTTTTAAAGATCTATTTATTTATTTGAGAGAGAGGGAGAGGGTGAGTATGAGCAGGGTGAGGGACAGAGAGAGGGGGAGATAAGCATGACTCCTGGCTAAGCAGGGAGCCCCACGTGGGGCTCAATCCCAGGACCCTGAGATTATGCCCTGGGTCAAAACCAAGAGTCATATGCTTAACCAACAGTCACCCAGGGGCGCCTAAGCTCATGACATTTTTTAAAGTGGAAAATTTTGAAGATTTTTAAGCCAAACCCTCATTTTACAGATAAAATGATTTACCAAATAGAAGCCGTTTTGTTTTCCACATCTCTATGTTGTAAAACATTCTGGCTTCTTCCTCCTGGAGCTTACATGACCCTACACACAAACACACCTGAACACATATGTGTTAACAGTATATGAGGATGGCAAAAGATATATGCACTCTTTTTTCTCCCAGAAGTCTAGAGAAATATGATAATTGCTATGGCTAATTTAATGAATATTTTCCTATGTACCAAGAAGAAATGATTATTATAGATTCTACAATGGGCACACTGCAGAACTAGGTACTTGGAAAGATATAAAGATGAGCAAGATACATCTCAGGATATATAAGTCTACGATCTAATGGTGTGCATGCGGAGGGGCATTAAGGAATTAGACAATTACGTGAATAAGCACCTTATAGAGGTAGGAAAAAAATACCAGATGTTGTTATATTTCAAAAAGGAATGTATTTTGTGCTGAAGCACTCTGATTTCAAATGAATTAAATTTTGAGAAATGTCTCTGAGAAGAGTAGTAGGGCAATGATACGGGGTATGGACAGGGATGTGAACAAAACAAAAACAAAAAGAACAAAATCTGGAGATACAGATTGCATCATTTCCTAATTTAGAGCATTTGTTTTTTTCCTTCTTTGTTTGTTGTTTTCTGTACACAACAGGTATTTGAGAAGAAAAGTGGTATCAATTTTATCCTTAGGAAGATAACTGCCAGCAAAGAGGAAGTAGGGGAACTGGTTTGGGAACAGTCTTGTTAGGGGAAGAGAGAAAGTTACATTCATATAATTTATTTAAATCTGAAATTGAACAAAAAGGCAGCTTCAGTTTATATCTGAGTTAATTTTAATTGTGAAACTAAGATGTAGGTATTTCTGTAGTACTTTGTAAGTCATGAGTTTATCAGACCATCAACTCCCTAAATAAAACTGTTTCTTTTTATGAAAGCCATAGCTGGTTTTTAAACATTAAAGGTATTAAAGTATTTTAGCCTGAGAAAAAGGACATTTTAAGAAATGACAGAACACCCTGTTCATTACTTTGCAATTGTAAAGCACCGTAATACAAGCAAAGGATATTCTCTTATTAACATGAGAAGCAAAGTGATGACTTAGGGCCTCTGAACATTTGAGTTTCCCTCCTTAATCCATGTAAGCCCTCAATTTTACATTTTCTATCAGACCTACAAAATATATTCAGACTCATACATAAAAGATTCTTAGCTAAGCTATGTAATACTTATGTAAGTAGATTTCATAAGAAAAAAAGAAATTTCAAATTATATTTTAAGTATTGGTTGTTACAAAGCATTAACTACAAAACTAAAAAATGATGTAAATTCAGATACACTTTGATACATACTTTCAATTCATGACCGTCTTAGAATATTTATATAGCTCTAATGCCTCAGTCATAAATATTTAGCTACTTTTGGTCAGTTTCTTGAGGAGAATTCTATTTTTAAAAAGAATATACCAGCCTCACCAAAACTAACAAATATATGAATTAATCTCTGTTGGTTAACAGATACATATAAAATGAAAAATAACTATCTCAAAAATGATTTTTTTCATTTCTGAATTACCATGGTCTTCAATCATTTATGATAATGCAATTCCTTTTGTTTTGACTTGTAATGTATGGCTAACTAACTTGAACTTTCATTTCCTGCTTATTTATGTAATAGCTAATTCACTGTTATGTTTCCATTCTTCTAGCACAAGAAGAATTAAAAAATGACAATGAGTATAAAAACATTCTATCCAAATATTCAATACGAATATTTTATCAGCGTATCTTTTCAAAATCAAAATAATCTGCCTGCTATTTCAGATATATGATCAATAATATATCCTGTAGGGGATTCCCAACGTAATTATTTCATTGTCTTTTTTTTTTAATTTTATTTATTTATTTGATAGAGATCACAGGGAGGCAGAGAGGCAGCCAGAGAGAGAGGAAGGGAAGCAGGCTCCCTGCTGAGCAGAGAGCCCGATGCAGGGCTTGATCCCAGGATCCTGAGATCATGACCTGAGCTGAAGGCAGAGGCTTTAACCCACTGAGCCACCCAGGCGCCCCTTTCATTGTCTTTTTAACTAGGTTTAAATGTCTATATCTAAGATGAAAGTATACATACATTAAATTTAGGGAAAATATTTTAAAAGAAGTAAAGTCATTAGATATAATTTTTTGGAAACATACAGCCATTTTTTTTTTCTTTTACTATATGTCTTTAAATTTTATTTATTTATTTAGTAATCCCTACACCCAACGTGGGGCTTGAACTCATGATCCCAAGATCAAGCACAGAATGCTCTACCAACAGAACCAGCCATGAGCGCCTAATCATTATTTTTTCCTTCTAATTTTCTATGAGAAGTTCAGCATTTCAGCTTTTAAAAAAATAAAAGAACAACTTACTTAAAAACAAAGCAATTGAAAAACTGAAAAAAAATTAGAGCTGGTCAGATTGTAAGGAAAAGCGGGAAAGAAGAGAACTAAAGGGGGGTGCTAATTCATGAACACTTAAAGTGAGTATTTGGTGAATAAGGTGAAACTGGCTTTGTTTTTAAGGTACTCTGGGAATAAAGATCAAGAGATAAAAGTAAAGGCATATATAGGGAGATCATTTAACTCCTCCAGTAGAATGACTAAACCAAAAGGCTACATCAAAAGTACAAAAGATTAACTCAAAATAAACCCCAGCTGCATGGAGATGGAGAATATTGCTTGTGAAAATTTATAAAGACTATCCTGCTCTGACTTGGGTTGTCAGCTTGTATATTTACTAGCAGAGTGAAAATTAGATAATTAAAACAAACAATCACTGGGTGTGGTGCAAAAACAATGAGTACTGTTACGCTGAAAATAAATAAATATTTTAAAAAATGAAGAGAGAAAAAAAATAAAAAATAAATTAAAAAAATAAAAAAATAAAAAAAACAAACAAAAACTCAGGCTAAGAATCTGAAATATTTCTAAGACATAATTGTCTTGGTAAGAAGGTTCTAGGAATCTTCTCTGAAGTAATCTCTTCAGTCCTTCAACCTCAAAGAATTCCTATACATAAATTCATAAGTAATATGATCTTAAGTGTTAAAAAAATCAATGACTAATCTCACAACAAAACAAGCCACTATAAGTAAGAACAGGCAGAAACAAGAAATAGAAGGATGGGAGTTATAAAGATAGACTTCTGACAGAGAAATTATCTGATACAAAATAAAAAAAAATGTACACTCCAAAACAAATAAAAGGTAATAAAAATGAGTAAAAAGCAATCGCCCATAAAATAATAAAGCATATTTGAAAAAATATAGACTTTTTAGAAGTGAAAAATTTCATATTAATATGTCAAACCTAATGGAAGATTACTGTTGATGAGAGAATTAGTGAACTGGAAAATACATCTATAGGAATTAAATCAAATATAGCTAAGATAAAGAGACGGTAAATATGAAGGGATGTTAAGAGCAATAAAATCTACACTGATGATGAAAAAGCTAATTAGAATTACCAGAAGAACAGAGAATGGGTCAGAAGCATTCTTAGAAAAGATAATGACTGAGAAATTTCCATAAGTGATAAAATATATTAATCCACAGAATAAGGAAACCCAAAGGAGGAAAATAAATATAAAGAATTTCATGCTTAGGTACACTACACTGAAACTGTAGAGACATCCAAATAAAATTTTCTGAAATGCTCTTTAAAGAATTCAGAGAAGAAAAAAACAAAACAAACAAACAAACAAAAAAACACCACATTAAGGTAGAAAGACCACAGTATTCACTGTCCAAACTAGCAAGTTTGGGAGTGAAAGAAATAATATTAATTGCTACTTCAAGACAACTGGTCTTGTCAAGACTGTCACAGGAAAAATGTGTCTATTGTGATCCCATCTATAAAGAAATGACAAGACAAATAATTTCTTTCCAACAAAAACGAAAACCAAGAGAGTGGAGTTCAGTATATGGGGAAATATAACTATCAGTCTAAAAGATTTTATGAACAAAAAGAAAACCAAGTCATTTTATGACAAAGAAAGCCAAACATCTGTCTATCCTCACTGAAAGAAAGTGATGGCCAATAAGCACTGAACGTAATTTCATACACAAACAAACCATATAGTACCATTTATTAAAATAATAGGAAACTTAACTATTTGACTAATAAGGTATAAAAGATAAAACAGAGTTGATAGTATTTTAAGTTATTACTTAAAAAGAAATCAAAATTATACATTAAATTTTTACATTGGTAAATCAGGTTGGCATTTTAAATTTCTTTAATTTAAATTCTTTAAATTTAAATTCTCTTAAATTTAAATTTAAAAGAATTTTAAATTTTAAAATTTAAAATTAAATTTTAAAATTTAAATTTTAAATTTAAATTCTTTTAATTTAAAATTTCTTTAATTTTAAAAGTTACAGAAATTGTGTAATTGTGTAATTGTGTAATTTTCAATCTAATAGAAATTAATCAAGAAAAGATATAGAATACCATTAAAATGCAATGTACACAAAATAAGAAAGAAGAATAAATCTAAACTTCTCAATACTTAAAATAGATGGAAAAAAGAATCCAGTTAGATGAAAACAATGCTCAGAATGGACTTTAAAAATCATGACTATATGCTAATAACAGGTGTGCCTAAAACATTGGGATGAGGGTACCTGGGTGGCAGAGTCAGTTAAGTGCTTGACTCTTGATTTCAGCTCAGATCATGACCTTAGGGTTGTCAGATAGAGCCCCTCATCAGGCCCCATGCTGGGCATGGAACCTACTTAAGATTATGTCCCTGTCCTTCTGCCCCTCCCCCCCAAAAATTTAAAATTACAATTAAAAAAAAATCAAGATGAAGAAATGTTGAAGGGAAAGTGTTGGAAAAGGGTATACTAGGCAGATAATAAGAGCAATACAAGTATTTCTTTATTAATCCTGAGCAAAATGGACATAAAGTTAAAAAATTACACTTAAGCTTAGTTGATAAATATGCTGAAAATTTCATCAGAAAGATATAAATCAAAATTTGCATGTATCAATATAAGCCTTACATAAATTAAAATTGCAAATACAAGTAAAAAGTAAAAATCTATCATTATATTGGTGTAATTTAGTATAGTTCTCTCAATAATTAATAGATGAAGCAGATAAAAATATCAATAAAGTTGCAGAGGATGATTTGAATAACACTGATTTAAATTTGATACAATGTGAATCTTAAGCATTGTGCCCAAAAACTGAAGAATACACATTATTTTGAAGTCCAAAAACAGGGTATAGAGTGACTTAACTCATATATAATGATGCAAAAATCCTAAATAAAACTATAAATAAAATAAAATAAACTATAAACTATAAATAAATAAAATAAAAAATCCTAAATAAAATATTATATAAGTTAATGTATAAGATTATGGCCAAGTTGGTTTATTCCAAGATTGCTTGACTTAAAAAATAAATTGACGTATTTTACTACCTTAATACACCAAAGGAGATAAATAATGATAATTTCAAGTGATGCAGAGAAAAAACTGAATATAAATCAACATGCATACTTGGTCTTAATAAAAGCAAAGAAGGAACAGAATTTAATTTCTATAATAATCATCATAGTTAACAAAGAATCTGTTAGAAGTGTTCCCTATAAGATCAGAGACAAGACAGGATCTCTACTTCTATACCAAATCCATTTAAATTCTATTCAAAATATCTTACCCATCACATAAGGAAAGAAAACTAAGAATATATGAATGGAAAGGAAGAAACAAGCCTGTTATATTTACAAATGACATGATTATGGCAGAAAATCTGAAAGGAGCTAGATCTTAATGTTCAGAATTAAAAAAAAATAGTTTACCAAGATGACTGGGTTTAAAAATGTGTATACAAAAAATTCATATTATATTTCCACAGATTAGTAGCAAGTACACCCTTAGTATAAAAAAGGATTGCTTAAACAAGGCACAAAAAATGCTAGCCATAATGCAAATCTTTGATAAATTCAACTACATTGCAGTTAAGAATTGTTCACCAATACCACAAAGGCAGTAAAAAGATAAATCATAGAGAGGAGATATCTACAAAAATCTATGTAAACAAAATAAATGACAGAAGATGATATGGGGGAAGGTCACAAAAGTGACTTACTTCCCAAAATACCTTGAATACTTAAAATTCAACTACTTTTTATAGAATCTCCCACTGCACAAATGTATATGATAGTTTAAGGAATTAGAAACAATTTCATGAGTCATTTCTGCAATATCACAATAACAAATGAATAACATTAAAAATAAGAATGTTTAACTGTTTTAAACATTTAAAACAAATGTTTAAACACAAAGGACTCATAAACATCTACCAAAGGAGGGGGGCAGAAATCTAATGTGCTGAATTGCTGATAACTATGCTCACAACTCAAAATGTACTCCTCACAAATTAGAGAGGAGTTGCTATGGCTTCTCACTGATATGTTAATATGTTTTAAAAATTGACACCAGACTGTTGGGGAAAAGGAGCTATGGGTAAATGTTGAACACACATATGTTGACTTCTATCCATAATTCAACTAAATTTCATTTACTTAGGAGGAGAGTTTGAAATATATTTATATATATATATATATATATATATATAACATATAATATAAATATACATGTAATATGATATAATATATATTTATCTATTTCCCTAAATCCTTTTACTCTAGCATAATAAAATACAAGTGTGTACGCAAATTCATTTCATCATTGGGAATTGAAAATCTCTCATTTGCAAGGAGAATAGGACATGAAATGGCCCCATTTTCAGAGTCAAAATTCCTTACAAGTGGAACTAAGAGACACAGAATTTAAGAACCAAAAAAGACCTTAGGGATGATCTCTCCCAATCCTTCATGTTACAGAGGCAGAAGCCTCATCTGGGAAGATGAAGTTACTTACCCAAGGTCACCCTACGAACCAGTGACAAAGTAATAGATTTTGATATGAATCAATGTATTTCAGTGTGAGAGTTACAAAGAAATAACCTGAATTCACATAGAAACCTGATTTCTTGATGCATTTTTTACATAGCTGATTTCAGTAAATATGATTTACAATGATAATACCATGGCTACAGTTTAAAAATAGAAGTAGCCTGACAGAGTAAAGCTTCTATTCCAGTTAAGCCAGATAAAAGGATTCACTATTTCAGGACTATGGAAAATAAATAGAAATGTTATTTTCTGTAAAAATATATTTAAAAAATTAAGCTTATTCTTCTATAAAACAGTATGTCTGATGAACTTAACCATAAAATTGGAGTGAACCTCACTGGGTAAAATTTATAAAAAGCATTTACAGACCCTAGTTGTAACCAGAATATTGTCTGTCATGTATGTATATGGGACATGCTTGATGGTGCCTTGGCTAATTCAAAGCAGACCCAGTCACTGGCCTCAGGGAGCTAAGGCTACTGTGGGACAACAGCCAATCAGCAGTAAGAGATGCTTAACGCAGAGGCCCAAATGTCTGGGAAAGCTGGAGGCAGAGGTCTTTTTTTTTTTTTTCTCCGAAGATTTATTCATTTGACAGAGATCACGAGTAAGCAGAGAGGCAGGCAGAGAGAGAGGAGGAAGCAGGCTCCCCGCTGAGCAGAGGGCCCGACGTGGGGCTCCATCCTAGGACCCTGAGATCATGACCTGAGCTGAAGGCAGAGGCCCAACCCACTGAGCCACCCAGGTGCCCCGAGGCAGAGGTCTTTGACCTGTACCCTGACTTCCTAGGAACATGGAGAGTAAACTGTTTTCTTTCTGTTTTTTTGTAAAAAGTTTTTCTTTTTTCTTTCCTTTTTTTTTTTTAAATTAACATATAATGTATTATTTGCTTCAGGGGTACAAGTCTGTAAATCATCAGTCTTACATAATTCACAGCACTCTCCATAGCACATACCCTCTCCAATGTCCATAACCCAACCTCTCTATCCCTCCTCCCCCACCCCCAGCAACCCTCAATTTGTTTCCTGAGTTTAAGAGTCTCTTATGGCTTGTCTCTGTCCCATCTTGTTTCATTGTTTCCTGCCCTACATCCCATGACCCCTATCTTAACTCTCAAATTCCTCATATCAGAAAGACCATATGATAATTGTCTTTTTCTGATTGCCTTATTTCGCTTAGCATAATACCCTTTAGTTCCACCCACATCGTTGCAAATGGCAAGACTGGTATGTATGTATGTGTACACACACACACACACACACACACACACTGTAATATTATGCCACCATCAGAGTAAACTGAATTTTAAAGAAAATAATGCATTGCTGGGGTACAGCACAGCAGGAAGAAGTATTCCAGACCCAGACAAAGGAGAGTGTGGCTAGATCTCATGGAACCTGGGAGATCATGAAATAATATGAAGCTGTTACCAAAAGGTAGGAGGTAAACCTACCCTTTGAGAATTTTAGTTTTTATCTTAAGGGCAATATGTAACCATCAGTGTGTTTAAAACGATGAGATTCTAGGTCAATTGTGCATTTACCAATAATCACAACCTCTGCAGCCTTAAAACAGTTACTTGCATCTATTTCCTTACCAATAAAATGGTGACAATAAGTAGGATTCAGGGTAGAGAATATTACATAATGCTTAATTAATGAATGTTAATACTTTTATTGACTATTCTGTAATTGTCATTTCTGAATAAGAACTGTGAAGATAATTAAAGTATGGTGTTTAATCCCTTGCCCATCCTTAACTCTTACCTGACCCAGGCACTTAACACAGTAAACTATTCTGGTATATACTCCACGGATGTTACTAATTGACTATTAGACAAACAACCAGTGCATCTGAGTTGAAATTCTTCAATCAAAATACACAGACAAGTGGGTTTTTGATGTACAGCATTGCCTTCCCACACTTTTTTTTTTCTTTTTCAACAGGATTGACAGGTTCTTTAGGCAATGTTCTGTTCAGTGAAGTAAACAGCTATATAGGCAATTCTTTGAAATGCACACAAAAGACAGTAGCTGCTTGAAGTCAACCTTTTTGTTGGTAAATTCTGTGTTTACTCTAACTCTCTAAAACTGGGTGGTTCCAGGTTGCCAACAATCGTATTTCCTTTCTAGTACTTTGGTGCAGACTCAATTTCCCTGAAAACATGCTGCTATTCTGACAAGAGAACAAGACTTTTATGAGTCTACCCTGGGGACACCTGGGTGGCTCAACTGGTTGAGCATAGAGCTCTTGGTTGCAGCTCGCATTATGATCTCAGAGTCCTGAGATCTAGCCCTGCATGGGGCTTCATGCTCTGTGTGGAGTTAGCTTGAGATTCTCTCCCTCTCCTTCTCCCCCCCCAATGCCCTTCTCCTGCCCATTTTCTCCCCGTCACCTTTCTCAAGTAAATAAAGTCTTAAAAAATAAATAAATAAATAATTCTACCCTGGGGCATGTTTTCTTTTCCCTGCCTCCTTGGAAAGAAACCTGAAATTATAATTTAATCAATCCCAATTCATTTAAGAGCTATATTTATCAATAAGTTTCCTGAAAAAGATTTCAGATTCTCATCACCTTATGCAACGGTTTTGGGCAGTGGTTTCTTTTCTCTTTTTTTTTTTTTTTAATTTAAGATTTTGTATATTTATGTATTTATTTGAAAGAGAACCCATGAACAGGAGGAAGAGCAGAGGGTAGAAGGAAAAGCAGATGTTGCACTAAGCAAAGAACCACAGGCAGGGCTCCATCCCAGGACCCTGAGATGATGACCTAAGCTGAAATCAGAGTCCAATACTTAACTGGCTGAGCCACCCAGACACCCCTGAGCAGCAGTTTCAAACATAGTGCCCTGCTTAGTGTATTTACCAAGCACCAGCTTTTTAGGAGACTTTTAAGTTTCACCCAATGTAGGCAGCACTGGCCTTCCTGCAGTCTAGGAGCAGTAAGCTTCTATTATAGGGCTATGTCTTACTTATGGCTCCTCCATATGACAGGAGTACCTTTGAAACACAGACTACTAGGTTCAGGGATTCAGTGGGCTTTGTACAGTTCTACTGCAGAATATCTTAGAATCACTTTCTTAATCAAGAATATATTATTTTTATTTGAATTAAACAATCTAATTTTTCCCTTGAAGGTATTTAGAATTAGATCCAGAATCTAATGACATGTAATAAAGCTAGACTCAGTGTAATTTTTTTGCATACACATTAGATCCTAAAAATAGAAAGTTTTGTAGATTTGTAATGAAAATGAGTAGCTTAGAAGGTTCAGAAGCTTAAAGGGTTACATTAAATGTGAATCGCATCTATCGCTTTTACTTGTTTTAGAGGCAATCATTTTAAAATAGATATTTTTAAAGATCTATACCCTCTAATTAACCTATATTTTTATTATTTAGATTCCAAATACTTAAGTTTCCAAAATTTGTATATATATCGAAGTGTTTTAACAATGGGTATTGAGCTTCAATTTCATAAAATGGTTATAATTTGCAGCTCAGGTTTTGAAAGCTTTTTAATGTTACATTTCTCCTTTCAGCCCCCTGCTAAGTAAAATAAATGGATACACATTAGGGTTCTGACCTGTTTAAGAGTTTGCTTTCTGAAGTGCTATTCTCTGCATATGTAATAATAGTTTTATATTTAAATTACCAAACAGTGACTATGATTTACCATTAGCCAAGCGACATTCTGTGAATTTGTTACATATTCCTTCAACCTGCACTAACTCCTTCAGTTATTGCTCATTAAAACTCCATAATATTGAAATCCACTAGGAGAAACCATCTGTTTTAAAGTTTCTTGATCCATTTTTCATTTACTATAACCACGGATACAATTCAGACAGATACTGTCAACTGAAGTATTAATAGATCTCTCCAATAGAACAGAAAATCCTCTAACAGACATCATCAATGTCTTCTTGCCCAGCATGGTAGTGGTGCTTTGTCCCATTTCCAGTAAGTCCACTCACAGTGACAATGGCATGCAAAGGAGGTTAGAGGTTGGGAGAATGCTACCTCAGCAGGGAGAAGTATTTACCTCTGGCACAGCTTAAGAGTTTTTCACAGGAGATATGATAACAAGAACAGCAACTCTTAGTTAGACTTTATTATTGTAAGTTAATAGTCTACAGAGAATTCTCCCCTTTGACACGTTATTGCAAAGGAATAACATTGATTTATTAAGCTCCAGAATGTTGCATTTGACATAAAGTTGGCAAATTAGATACTCTTTCCTCAGACTTCAGAAATGGTACAGAGAAACAGAGAAAATATAAACTTCAGAGCTAGGGTGTTATCTTCCGTCCATGATGTGACCACATGGTAAGGGGAATGACCCGGATGGCAAAATGAGAAAATAAGTAGATTTGTTAGGAAGTTGAAATGACAGACAGAGGATTAGTAACATCTTTTTATTTTTGAATTCTGAGAAATCTGCCCTGCCCTTACTTCTGCCTTTAATACACACACACACACACACACACACACACACACACACACACACGAACACATACACAAACATATGCATAAACACGTGCACATACCATGTTTCCTCATTTAAATTTTCTCTTTATGCTTTCACTGGTTTCTGTCACTTACCAAATGAGTGGAAGTCCTTGAAAAATGTTTCTATTATCTCTCAAATTTATGCAATTAATTTCTGTTGGATTTTATGAAGCTGATTCCTATATCTAATCTTTGCTTTTTATGTATTCTGTTTAACAGTCATGTTTTTGTTGTCCTTAATTTTGAATTTCATTTGTCAGTTGATCAAAATGTAAGTCACCTTTTGAGTAGGCAAAAATTTCTATCTTAGCCCCATATTATCTTCCTTCATAGTTACCCACAGTCTTTATGCTTTACTTTATGTCTTAAAGCTAACATCTCTATTTTCATAATTCACTATCACCCTTGATTTCTACTATATTTTAATGAGCAAGATACTAATGTCTTCACGAGTAATGCACTGAAGTAGCAGTTTGTCATACAGAACCCCAAAGGTTTCAGGAGATGTAGTTTCCCTACAAACATTATATAGACACAGACTAACTTATTAACCATTCAAATGGTAGAGTCAACCTTTAACATCCCCACTCCAACTTTACATCTTTTAGAATATAATATCATTTCTATACATTTGTATTTAATTATTATTACAGAGCATTATCATCTCATCAAAACTGATTGATATTATAAGTTCAGCTTATAATATTATATACCCTTAACTGGTCTAAACAATTGAAATGTCTTGAAATAAAAATGTATAAACCCCAACTCAAAATGTTGCCTCTGTATTCATCTTAACAATTCTCAATAATAATGGCTATCCAATTCTATTCATTCCTAAAAAGTCATCTCAAACTCAAGTGTAGGCTTCTTCTCCCCTTCTCTGTCTCCTCTGTCCCAAATTTATACAGAAATCAGTGAACTTCATCTGTCTCATAAATCTTATAATAGTAGATTAGAGGGCTTGGCCTAGTCGAGTCATAAACCATATTTTAGAAAAGGATAAATTCCAAAATGTTGTTTCAGTGTGTTTTCTTCCATTCATAGTCAATTTGAATCACTGCTAAGGGAGAAGGCGGTGATGGGACACCAGTAGACTTTTCACGTTATTGATTTCAACAGGATCTGCCACGGCCTTCAAGCGGCGGAGGAGAAACTCCTAGGCAACTTATTTACAGTGCATGAGCATGTAGGGGGTACCTGTGCCCCAGCTCATTGGCCTGACTGAGACTTTCTTGCAACTGCACTGCAGTCTGATGCTCTTCCTGCTCAGGGCCACTGTTTCACCCTCCCCTTTCATGGGCATTCTATCTGCACTGTTATCTGAAGGCTCCTGCTCTGTGCTTTATCCTTCCAAGTGTTTCCCTCACTACAGCTCTTTTCCATGTCCAATTCCCTCTCCTCTGCTACTGCAGTACTCAAGTGGACTTCTAAATGCAATATTTTAGGAAAAAAACAAACCAACCTAAGTCATAAAAGATATAGCACATTCAAAGTGGAAATGCCCTTATAGTCTGGAGTTGGATTTTCTGGAGCTCAAAGAATACTTCAAAAGGTTCTGGGTCCTGGGATAGAATATTCCACAAGAATGAAATTAGGTAAGGGGAAGTAGAAGAAAGAATTTCTAGGTAGTAACAGCAAGAGGGAAAAAAAAGTAGAAAATAATAAGGAAAACAACTGAAGATGTGCTTGCTGCTAAAGATATGGACTACCATGTAGAGTAAACCTCAGCTTGGCAGACAAGGGGAGCACCAGATTAAGGGGTTCCTAAATTAGAAAAGTGTGGACTGTACAAACTAAGTGACAGTCAGTAATCGAGAGGCTTGTAACACATGTGACTCTAAAAAGGAAAAAAAAATGAAGCTACGATTTATCATTTAGCTAGTTAAATGAAGAATTTTCTTTTACCCATAACCATGTATTTATTTTAACCTGTATTTTACTGATACTATGAAACTAAGACTAAAATAGAGTTTTAAAAAAATAAATCAACTAAAGGAACCATATATATAGTATGGTAAAAATACAAAGGTGGGAAAAAATAGAAAGGTGGGAAGCACATTTATCAAGATTGGGAAACATCTCAAAAAACAATAGCAAAAATCACTTCTTAGGTAATAAGTAATATAGTAAAGCTGAAATTTAAAGCTAAGAATTTTTGTTCTAGGTTTGTAAAGTAAGTTTGTGGTGTGAGTGACATGAGAGAAGAGGAAATTGAGAGTCTGGAGAAAGATAGTGGGATTAGTAGGATATGGATGACATAACCAATATCGGAACACTTTATGAAAAAAAAAGAAAAAAAAAGTAAAGGAGAATGAGCTGTGCCCAAAACACCAAATGTTTTAAATGGTAGACATAACATTAATGCCATAGAGACCTTATGTTTAGCATACTAAAACAGCAGAGCTATTTCAGAGGGAGAAAAAAAGTTTCCTTTAGCATGTGTTTGTGTTCATGATGCTGTGGAATCCAACATTTAGTTATCCAATAGTTAGTTTCCTATAATCATTAGAGTCCCTTCCCATTCCAGGCAAAAATTCAGTGAAAAGAGAATAACATAGAGAAACAATCTGGCAAAACACTTATTTATCATAACTATTTTTAATATTTAGTATTTCTAAAATAATACAAATATCTAGGCAGGCATAAAAAAAAGTCAGCTAGTAGGAGAAAAGCTTCAAAAGGGTGGTTTCAGGGTTCCCTGTCCCTAAACAGTGAAACCCACATTTATTAAACTGATTTGGAGAGGTGAAAAGAACTGGTGACTGGAAGACCTGACTCATTCATTTACTTATGTGTGGTCTTTACTAAGACATCTGACCTCTCTAACCCTCAGTTTTCTCATCTATGTAATATATAATGATAATAAGTTTTCCATCTTGTAATGTTGTTAAATAATATAGATAATAAATAGAAATGATTGGCATAATTCTTGGCACATATCATTATATCACAAAAAGATTTTTTTGACCCTATAACATTAAGCCAGACTCAGATGTTTTTCATATCAGTAGAATAACATTCTGAGTTTCAAGAGTTTGTAGAGTATGTCACTCATTTGCACTTCTTGAAAAATTATATATGAAAAAGAATTTCATCAAGCTAAAGAGTAATTAAAATTAAGAGTACAAAAATTAAAAAATCATATAATAGAAGAACTGGTTAGGAGAAGTTCTGAAGCCAATAAACCAAATGTTAAGTATACAACTAGCTATAATTGTAATTGTCAAATGAAATTTATTATGTCAAGACCATTCTTAAAAGAGAAGACCTAAAATATAAAAATAACAATTTGACAACAATAGTAGGTACTAAAACCCCAGATTACATTTACAAATATTTGAAAGGGAGGAGAAAAATTTACATAAATTGTTTATATTACATTGTGAAAAATTAGAAGATTCAATTTAAACTTTAATATTGACAATCAGGTAAATAAAAACATAAATTAAAGGCACAAATACATAAAACATATATTATATATATATATACACACACACACATAGTAAATGCTCATGTTATCACTATTCCCAAGCATAATACACAATTTCTGCTAAATGATTTGGTGCACACTGCAAACAAGACCTACAAAAAAAGTTTCCTTAATTAAATAGGTGTTAGTGTCTAAATATCCACCATGCACTTGAGGAAAGTTACAGACCTGGTTGCAAGTATGTAAGGCACAGTCTTTCCTACTTCTTCTTACCTATCCCCTTCCCCCAAATTCCTGTTCATTTTATGGCACCATTCATTCTGTTGTTCAGAAACTTATCCAAATTTAAATGTGAAGTCATTATACATACATGGATTTAAAACTTACTCAGAATATCAGCTGCTAACTGCTCCTCCATCTGATTCAAATGAAGTTGCAAAAGAATGTGTTAAAAACAAGGAAACAAGCCTGAAATGGAGTCACTTATACTAAGCCCTACATCACCACACTGACAATTACAGCTTTAGCCCTCCCAGAAATGGAATCTGAAACCATTCAGTAAGTGATCAGCACTAGTTAGGTAATATGCCTGACAAACCTTGTCAATCCCTAAAGAAACTGACCTAGCAACAAACAACCCTTTTTTTTGTCTAGGACAATTTTCTCGTTCCTGTTCCCTTTAGCCTATAAATGTGTAAAAGTATACTTTTGCTCAAGTAAACTTGAAAAATGTTTAATACAACTGTTCATCTTTTAACACATGATATATCTTACAAATCCACACCACGTAAAAGTCAATTCTGCCAGGGATGGCAGCATCAAATATAGAGGACTAGACCTCTCTGTACTCTACATCTCATCCTCTGTTCTCCTTCATAATCCATAAGAAAGATATGTCTTTAACTTATATTAGTGGAGAAGAGAGGTTTATTTCAATCCCTGTAAAAAAATAAATGGTATATTTCTCCTTCCTGTGACTTAAATCACTATTTCAGTAAGACTGGAACTCAGCAAATTCAAATTCTCTAAGCAAAATACAAGAATAAGATTATTTCAAAAAAGACCTAATAGACTCTGTTAAGGAACTATGTGATTAAAATGTATACTTACATGTTTAAATCTAGATATCAATTTTTGGCTGTAAGTTTGGGTAATGACTAGGTATTACTGTAATCTTTCCATTTGTCTATGTTTATAAAATAAAATATTTTTTAATATTGACTTTTAATTCTATAGGGTGAACATGTTTTCTAGGTAGCTGTTAATGTTAAATATTTATCTCATTTTCCAAATGAAACTTCTGGAAATATTTTAAAATATAACTCCAGCTCTATACTGTGTTTCAAGAAAATCCAGCTAATTTTTAGGCTGACATATTTTGTAGATAGTGATTGATGTTAAAGACAATTTCACTTGCTAAAAATTCACTTGGAATTTTTAAAAATAAACGGTTGTCAGTTAACTGAATATTTGCCACAAATTCTGAATGAAGTGAGTAGTTTATGTTCATTAAGGAAGTTATGGGTTGTTTCTTTTTAAATAAAGAAAAAATTTAAACATCTTCAATTATGTGACCTATAGCCTCTGAAATAAAAAGTATCTTGAGGGTATTTTAAGACAAACTTCAGTAACAGAAATTCAAATAAGCAGGGCGCCTCTGTGGCTGAGTGGGTTAAAGCCTCTGCCTTTGGCTCAGGTCATGATCTCAGGGTCCTGGGATCGAGCCCCAAATCGAGCCCCAAATCGGGCTATCTGCTCAGCAGGGAGCCTACTTCCTCCTCTTTCTCTGCCTGCCTCTCTGCCTACTTGTGATCTCTGTCAAATAAATAAATAAAATCTTAAAAAAAAAAGAAATTCAAATAAGCAAAGAAAATGTCACTTTGATGAACATGCATAGCACTTGGTGGAATTTGGGCTAACAAAATCAAGATTAAATATGCATCTTCCTTAGAAACTTTACCCTTCTTCTGTCTTTGCTTTCAACAACCATATTTTCTTCCATTCCCTCTTTTCACTTTGTTCCCTCTCTTCTTGAATTTAAAAATACTATGCTAAAAATTTAACATGTCTTAGAATAGAACCAGTATTTTTAAGAGAAGATGAAAAGAAAAATTTTAATGAAGTAATGATAGTCAACAAATTTCTGGAGTTTGATTATGTGGAAATGTACAGAAAGCCTAATTCTTTGATAAGCAAGGGAACAAATTGGTCCCCTTCCCCACATCTGTAAATTCTGTCTACTTGAAGTCTGAAGATTGAGTTGAACAAGGGTCAAAATGGGAGGGAAGGTACAAAAGCCAAATATGAGAATTCCAAGTCTTATTTCTATAAAGCCTAAAATGTAGATATTGCCCAGACAGAAACTCATCACCTCTTGAAATGTTTGTTCTTATTCCTTAGTAATAATCTCTGTATAAATGAAAAGATTTTGGTACTTTATCTTTTCTTGATCATGTTTTTTTCTATGATTATTCTTTTATATTACTTAGCTCAGTAACTTGAGCACCAAAATTAATTTTCCTATCGCATATTGCCACAATGATAAATAAATTAAAATCTGAAATGATGTTTATGATTCTGTTTTTATATAGGGGAAGCAGAATATTTAAGAATTGAACAAAAGTTGTTTGCAAATAATTGCTAGACAATTTGGATAAGTTTTCATTGCAGCTCGAGGTAAAAAAAAATGTTAATTAAATTAGCATTATTTCACATTATGTATAGACAATTGTACCATCATTAAATTTTTATGAGCCAGAACGTGAAAGTATCTATAAAACATGGGGATAGGTATACTGACCTAGAAACCAGATGAGTCTTCATTAGAAACACCCGATGTATTGTAGAGAGAAGAAAACATGTTTATGAAAGAAATATGCCACAAGATCTTTGAGATTGAATTGCAAATTAATGTATAGTTTTGATATAGTACAGAGTGGAATGTGGTTTTTCTTATTTTCATCCCTTAGAATTTTAAGTGTAGAAACTGCTTCAGAAACTGTGGTGTGGGAATCACCTGGGACTAAAGACATCAATTCCAAGATAGGGGCTGAAGGAGAAATACTTTGAAGTGACAGATGATAAGTAGAAGTTCTGGATATAAACTCTTGAAATGTGTTTGCTAAGAACAGCAGGGGCTCACAAACAGAACTCTTAAAAAGTACCACTATTGGGGAGGGCACGTTTTGCATGGAGCACTGGGTGTTGTGCAAAAAGAATGAATACTGTTACGCTGAAAAAATAAATAAAAAGGGAAAAAAAAAAAAGTACCACTATTAAAACAATTAAACCCTTGCTCATATATACGTGGACATATAGCTAAATATCTTTCAAATTTAATCAGTATATGTCTTTCTGCTGAAAAAATAAGGTGATAATGTGTGGTAGTTTTTAAGTTTCGATGAAAGCACTCTTTCTATAAAGAATCATTCTTAGAGAACAGCTTGTCCTCAGAGACTTGAGCTAAGAAGTTGTTTTTTTGTTTTTGTTTTTTTTTTTACCATGTACTCAGATGAGCCCATTCACTTGGAAATATTTAAATGATATAAATTCATTAACTCTAGAGGTTGACAATTTCATGGAAAGAAATTCAATCTTTGAATGTATTGAGGAAATTCAGTAGAGACTTTTGGTGGTATCATTTTTTGTTTCAGATTTTGTTGAGGGTGATTGGGAATGTGTGCCTGTGTACATATCATTAGATGGTTCTTCATGAATAAACCTTTTGAATGTGTGAAAAACACTTAAATGAGAGTCAGATTTGGTAACACTGTAGAAAGAAATACATGTCATCAATCATTCTAAAACTTATATTTCACCAGAATCCTGTCTTAGAATAGAACCACAAACAATAATTCATTTTTCTTCCCCTATTCATATAATTACATTTTTATTGAGTGGATTCAAATTCATTGCATTGATCTAAAATGAATACCAACTGCCTACAGATCCCCATGTATTTAAAACTCAGCTAAAGCAAGGCTGTTAGACTGGGAAAAGGCAGAACACTTCCATCCTTCTACTACTGCAGGGGTATTAAACTAGACAACAAGCAGTACTGCTGTTATGAGTAGCAATTATACTAAAGCAGTTATAAGTCCAAAGTCTTATATTTTTAACTATCTGCTCTGAGGGGAATGTTAACTGGTGGGCATTCAGGAAATGAATATTCCTTTTGAAATCTCATAAAAATAATATCACAAGGAACCTCAGGAGTCATCCAATTCTCGAAACAGACAGTAAGCCAACAAAGCAAGGCACTGACAGGCCTTTCTGAACCCCTTTTAGAGTTCCTGTATCCCAACATCTTCTAAACCCTAAAATAGTATGTTGGCTTAATCATTAGTTAGGATTAGACATAACATTCATTCATTTACTTATTCATGAAGATGCAATAATTGATTACCTGTCATATGTAAATATTGAGTAATTGACCTACCTAAAACACTTCGGTAAGTGTTCAGGCAGGACAATGAATTAAGGGCACAGTGAATTAAACCTCACTGACCCAAACATATGGTAATAATATGTCAACTAAAAACCACATTAATTTAATATTAATCTTCTTGAATCATAGATCTGGCATTTAATTTCCCTATCCAAGAAACTCCCAGTGATCACCTCTACAAGCCCTGCCACAAGCAGTTACTAGGAAAAGAAAGTCTAACTTTTATTTAATGATGTCATGTCTAGCATCTTACTTCCAGGCATTTATTTTCTATTATTCCTCTTCACCTTCCCATTGGTATTACCCACACTGAAGAGTGTACTTGGCTAACTGGTGTTGGAATCTTACAGTATTGGTTTAAAATGCCAATTCTGCTATTTTGAAGCCAATGATTCTTGGACAACTTACTTTGCTTCATCTTATGAAATTGTACCTAACTCATAAGATTGTTGCAAGATCAAATAAGGAAACACATAAAGAAGAATGGCTAGCAGGAGAGACGCACTGTATACCACAGTGCAAGACGCAGTATTTATTATGGATAAGCGAACAGTTATAAGTATGAATTGAACCCATATGACTGGGGTTCAAGCATTGCTTCTGCATTTACTAGCTACGAGTACTTGCATAAATTATCTACTATCTTTAAAGCTCATTTTTAAAATGGGAAAAATTATAGTACTTATCTCAAAGATTTATTGAGAGCATTAAGTTAAGTGAAACATAAAAAAATCAAAATCTTGTCTGGTACATAGAACACAAGAAATACTATTTAAAACACATATTGTATATAATGTACATAATCGTTATGATTATAATACTATTTTCATTTTCTCCTAATATATGCTGTGACATATATATATGAAGACATTCGTGTCTTCATGCTTTTCTTCATATAGTTTCTTTGCTTAGAATATACTGACCTTTTACTATCTTATTCATAGCTCAAAGTTTTGAGCCTCTGTGAGCCCCTAGCTAGATATGAGTTATCTTTTCTAACCTCCTTAAGTACTTTATCCAGAGGACCTTTCTTATGACATGTTTCAGTTCTTATTTTGTTGCATAGAAATTGTCAATATTACTTATGGGATATTTCAGACATACTGAAAGCTATAAAGAATAACAAAATGAACACCTGTGTTCCCACTGCCCAACTAAAGAAATACAACTTCTGTCCATCAAAGGACACTGTAACAACAGAGAACATAGGAAAAGACAAACCACAGACCAGGAGAAAATATTTGCAACTCTCGCAGTCATCTTAAGCTGCTATATATCCCTCCTGACTAGTGTTGTCCTATAAAATACAGGATACCCAGTTAAATTTGAATTTCAGATAAACAGCAATAATTTTTTTAGTGTAAGTATGTACCAAATACTGCAGTCTGCTAGGTAAGCTCTCTCATAAATTTGTCATTCATCATTTCCCTGAATTTCTTTACACTTTTACTATGTGTATCTTTAACCACCACAAGATATTTTTACATGTTTTAGATGATAAATGGTGTATACTATATGTATTTTCTGCACCTGGCTTCCTTTTTCTCAGAATTTTTTTTGTGAGATTGTGCCATGTTTATGGATACTTGGGTTATCTATTGTTTTCTTTTAAAAATAATGCTAGGATGAAAGTTTCTAAATTATACTGAATTCTTCCATTCACCCTCTCTGGTCCCCCCTCTGCTGTGTACCCTGATAGTCTGACATTTAGTGACGAGACTACCTTACTCTCACCTGTGTGGTTAGCTAGGTCAATGAAAAACATTCAGATGCTGTCAGAGGACAAAGGAGAATGAGTCTGGGTTAGTTGTACCTCAGGCTCCTTCTTCCCACCTGAGTTCCTTCATTCGGCTTTTTCAGTTCTTCTTTGAGAACCACAGCTCCTGCAGGACAGCTTTCTCTTAGAGTCATCACACTTGCTTCTGGTTCTAGTAGTAACCTCTCTTCATCTTCCACCCCAGAGCTAGTGGTGACCCCCTGCTAACATTTGTCTTGGGATACTACAATTCTTTGTAGATTTTTCCAAACCCAGCTCAAAATTTTGTAGGTGATCTCTTTATGAAATTGTCCTTTAATTACCCAGTTCGAAGGCACTGCCCATTTCCATCTAGAACACTAATTAATACAGGCATAAGCCTAGGAATGGAATTTCTTTTTGAAATTATCTGTCAAGTGGGCAACATATCTTGATAATACCAAGCTGCTCTCCATAGAGATTGCACCAGTTTACATTTCTACCAGAAGCATATATGAATTTACAAAGCATTACATTCTAATACTATTAGCAGGTTTTAAAATTTTTGTAGAACTAATCTTTACTGTATCTCATGGTTTCAATTTATATTTCTCTGATGATTATTGAGTTAGATTAACTTTTCATGTTTTATTGGCAATTCAATTTCCATTCATTACCTGATCATATTTTACTCTTATTTTCTAATGTTCATTTGGATTTTTCTTATTTATTTTTGACTGTCCTTTATATATTCAGGATATTACTATTCAATAGTATCCATTGAAAATATTTTCTTACATTCTGTAACCTGTATTTTCACTGTAATACAATGGTACCTTTTGATGCCCAGAATTTTTACATATTAATGTAGTCAAATTGATAAGGCTTTCTTTCATGGTTTGTACTTCTTGTTGTAGTATAGATATTTATGTATATGGTTTACCTCCCCTAAAGACTATAAATTCTGTCTGGGCAGAATAAATATAAAATTATCTGATTCAACTTTATGTCCCTCGAAGAACTTTGCTTCATGCTTTGTACATGGAAGGCATAGAGTGCAAAAAAATATTGTTAAAAGAATGAGTGAAAATGAAATCCCCCCCACCACATCTCCCCAATTCTCAGTAAAAAATTAATATCTGGATTCTATTTAGAAAATTCCCAAAATGCTATAAGTTCTTTACTATCCTGAAATACCCCCAAAGATAATGGAAACAGAAGAAAGAATATATTCATGGAAAAAAAACATTTCTTCCTCTCCTACTTTTTAAGAGATTTATTTATTTGAGAGAGAAAGAGACAGAGGGAGAGAGAGAAGCTCAGAAAGATTCCACAGAGTGTGGAGCCCAACGTGGGGCTCCACGTGGGGCTTGATCCCAGGTCCTGAGATCATGATCTGAGTTGAAACCAAGAGTCAGATAGATATTGAACCAACTACACCCCCCAGAAACACCTCTTCCTCTACCATTTTTAATGGCAATAAGTGTGATCCCTCTGGAAGACACTTTTGAAAATATTCATTGATTTGGAATAAAAATGTGTGTATAATACTCCCCAGTATACCTAAAGAGAGGATTGTTTTGAATATAAATAAATGCATACATATTTTTCACAATATATTCTTTTTTTTTTTTTTTTAAACTTTACCTTGCAAAATAACTTCTGTCGTACAGGGTCAAGAAATCTTGACTTGGTTAAAACAGTGAGACAGAGATGCCTGGGTGGCTCAGTCAGTTAAGCGGCTGCCTTCGGCTCAGGTCATGATCCCAGTGTTGTGGGATCAAGTCCCACATCGGGCTCCTTGCTCCTCGGGGAGCCTGCTTCTCCCTCTGCCTCTGCCTGCCACTTTGCGTGCCTGTACACTCTCTATCTCTCTGACAAATAAATTAATAAAATCTTTAAAACAAAACAAAACAAAAAACAGTGAGACACTTCAGGTCTTTGAAAATGAACAACAATCATATGACATAGATTTGGCATTTCCCCAATCTAGCTGAACATCAGAATTTGGAAAATTTGATAAACAAGTCCCTAAACCCAGAAATCATAGGTTAGCAAATAGTTAGGATGGGTGCTGGATATGCTGGTCATGACGTTCCCCACCTTACTCTCTTTCTCATGTCAAGGAATAGTTTTATTAGGATTCAAAATACCTGCCTACTCAAGAGATCTCATTCTCACTTGAGGTGTATTAACTGACCTGACAAGTAAAAAATATCCTCAGGTAGGTGCTTTGTCTTCTTTCCACTTGACAGACACATTCCATGTTCTCTTCCTATGATCCCTATGATGCTAGCTCTCAGAGGACATCAAGAATGAATACCTCCAGCTCTTGCCCTTCACAGATTATCTGCCACTCAGTTTTAACTATGGAATTAATCAATGATATGGCATTGATTCACAGGAGGGATATATACCAGAGAGAATATTCTGAAGGAAGCATTGGTGAAATTGTGGCATAATTAAAAAGAGATAATCTATTAGGATTTCATCAATATGGATAACCGCTGATACACAACCACACAATAAGCATGATTATAACATTCGTTTTAACAAGTTTTCCTTTAGGCAAAACAACTTTTAAAAAGATTAATTACAGTAGCCTGATGACGATAGCCTGTGACCTCTGCTTTCTAGCATAGGGAACATTCTCTATGAGTGTTTCAATCTCAGACTGACTCACTGAACAGCTTGAAAATTTTTCACTCATGAGGTGCAGGGTTATAGCTCCTTCAGAGAGGCAAGTCATTTATTTGACACTTCAGGGGTGAATTAGCAATGGAGCTAAGTAGCTTTTTAATTGTAGGCAGAATTTCTTCTTTTAGCATTACTCTGATCAACAAAACCACTTGCATACATTCTAGCATTGGCATGCTGACTTTGTTCAGAAGGCTGTCCTGGTGCATTAGAGGAGGCAGCTGGGTGGCACAGTAAATGTGTCATTTGCTATTTAACATCTCTGTGACCTGGATTTAAATTCACAGTGGCACAAAATGCAACCTCAGTTCTCTCAGAAGGCTATTAAGTCATTCCCAGTAAGCCTTGTCGAGAATCTAAAACACTAAAGGGTTCTTTGCTGTGCAACACCCACTCTTGTTTGCAAAGATGGCAAAGTAGTTTATTTCTCTTAAAGGGATTGTTTCAAAGGAAAAAGATGGACTTGACTAATCAACTGATGTGAATACATATTGTTGTTTATATTTTTAAAAATCTATCTACAGTTCTTTAGCCAGGATCTCAGGAAGACTCTAACTGTCCTGTGGGTGATTTTTAATCAAGCTGCTTTTCAAGAACATAAGTTTTGTTTTTTTGTCTGTAGGGTAGATCAGAATAAAGTGAAAAGCTTTAAATAGATGTGTTTCCTTCCCTAAAAGCATCATTATCGACATTCTGCTATATAATATTGTGCATTCTGTTATATCTGAATGGCAGGATGAATTGCAGCTGTGCTTTTATAAATTCAGGCTAGAGTAAAACCGTGCTTTTCATTAAATTAATTCTAAAGGTATTTTTGTTTAAATATTCCATTTTATTACTTCCTCCATACAGGGAAAATAATGCATTCTTGATTTTTCTTGAATCAAAAATGTAATGTCTCTTTTATCTGTATTCTCTGCTCTTCCAACAATCCATTCAAATTTGTTCAATTTACAACAACAATGGATCAATAAGTAAATTAATCAGGCTTTACTCACTACCTAACTTTAACAGCCAAGCCTTCAAGCACAATTTTCTTAGTTCTGTGTTCCTCTGCCTTTTCCCTTCTCTAGTCTTTTCCTAGGAAACTACCCTCATTTGAACCTGGCAAGAAACATCATTTACTGAAAACAGAGCTTCTGTTTACTATAGCAGACAAGGTGCTAATTGTTACTAATGACCTCAAATAAGCTTTATTATTCATTAAGTATGCCATTCAGAAGGGTGGCAACCTTTTCTTTTTGCCTTACAAGTATATCAAGTCAGAATGGCCCAATGCAAGGACTTTCAGTCATTGATAGAATTTACTCACATACTAATATTATCACATACTAATTAGAGTATGAGACATACCACAACCTCCACCATCACTTGCTGAAGGTCTACTATGTGTACTAAACATATCAACATGGTCATTTTCAAACGTTTTTTACAAGGTAATTACTTGAGGGTCTTTAATAAAGGTATATATATTGTTATCCTACACAGAACTTAATTGAATCAAAATATCTGAAACAGTGATGTCCAAAGAAATATAATGTAAGATACACAGACAATTTAAATTTTCTGAAAGCCACATTAAGAAAGTAAAAAGAAACAAATGAAATTAATTTCCTTTTTTATATTTAAACCAATATATTCAATGGATTATTAGCATTGTAACATATTCAATATTTAAATGTTACTATGAGAATTTTACATATTTTGTACTAAATCTTTGAAATCTGGTGAGCATTTCACACCTATAGAATATCACCAGTATGACTAAGCATATACCAAGTGCTCAGTAGACCCATACAGTTAGCAGGCACTGCAGTGCAGAGCACGGTACTAAAGAGTAGATCTCTGGAATCTACATTTTAAATAAGTAAACAAATTACTTCTAAACCAGAGAGTCATTGACTACTCTCTGAGGAAAATGCTAAGTCTTTTAGACAGCACAGAGATGTGAAAGAATAGATCTTCCTCCCAAGTAGTTCATTTTCCAGGGGAGTCATATGTATGTAGACACATGCATAAATAAGTATAACACAAGCTGAAAGAGACAAGTGCAATGGGATTCACAGAAATGTGGGATTTTATAGGGGAAAGTTTAGCTATGGAAATTAAAAAATGCTTAATGGGAAAGATAGCATGTTATTTGGATATGGTGGAGACACTGGGAATTGGTAGACATGAATTGAGTTTTCTCAGGTCCTGCAGCCAGTTAGTAGTGAAATCAAGAGTCTATCCCGGTTCCTCCAAAACTTCATGCGCCAGCCACCAATGTAGAGACCTACTGATAATCAGATTCCATGACACGATACAGATTTCTGTTCCATTTTATTCCTTTGTATGCCTACACACTTCATTTTGAAGCTCAAATATATTTTAATTCACAGGAAGGCTATTCTTAAAATAATATATTATCATTAATTTGCACAGTAGAATTCTTGGGGCTTCCCAGTATTTCTGAGCATAGAGGGTTTCTTCCAAGTTTCATTTTTCTAAACTGCACATCACTTGCATCTTCCAAAATGCTTCCAAATGCTTCTTAAATTTTAAGACACCAGAAATATGTTTAATCCTCAAGCTCTCTTCCTATTTATTTGCAAAATTCTAATATTATTAGGTGGAATTATAATACTATAATTCACCTTAATTTCCTCTGTGTGCATGTAGAAAAAATTTAAAGTATGCTCTTTCTATACATTAAGTAATACAAAAACAACAACAACAACAAACAAACACTGAAGAAAAAATAATCTAAGGATCATGAATAGGAACACGTGGGTGGCTCAGTCTGTTAAGCGTCTGCCTTCAGCTCAGGTCATGTTCCCAGGGTCCTGGGATGAAGCCCAATGTCAGGCTTTCTGCTCAGCAGGGAGTCTGCTTCTCTCCCTGCCTGCCACTCCCCCTTCTTGCCTGCACTCTCTCTCTGACATATAAATAAATAAAATCTTTAAAAAAAATGTTTTTAAATGAAGCTCAAAGATAAATCAGAAAAAAACTTACTAGGGTTCAAAATCATTTAAGGGATACTACTTGAAACTATATAATATTATTTAATTAATAGTTAAACTGAAGGGCTCTTTCAACAATAACTCGAATCAGTTCAGCTTTTTATTATTATATTTAAGCTCAAATTTCCAATTAAAAGCTGTTCATGAGGTGAAAATATGATTAACTACAAATATAAAGCAGCATAATTTAAATTCTTAATTTAGTTAGTTCATGATGTATAGCAAAATGAAGCATTTAAGTAATTATTTATAAAATTACTTGGAGATAATTATGAGCCAACAAAGAGGTAATGTGGTCAAATTAAATTGAAATGAATATCCTAAACTTGTAATCTTTTTTTTCAATGAGTCATTAGAACAAAGAATTTCTGTGTAAATATGAACTCTTGGTTCATTGTGTTGGATCCTGCTCTTTGCCACTCTGTTTAAATGTACAAAAAAACAGTCCATGTTTTAACAAGCAGTCTTGTCTTTTCTTTCTTTTTTTTTTTTTTAATTTTTCTTCCATTTGATTTGCAAGACAGGGGACAGGGCAAAATGTTGACTAGTAGATTCAAAACTCTGAATACACATAATAGTATATTTAAATTAAAACATGTAATTGTTTCATACAACAGAAAGAAATGAGATGCACACTACATGTGATTGTTTTTGTTTCAAGTTTTCCCTTAACCTGAGAGTGGTATCTTCTCTCCGTTGTATGGGGGATGGTAATGGAAAATGGTGAGAAGACAAAACTGAGAAAAACTGGATATTATCAAGTCCTTTTTAATTTATCTTCATGAGATTTGAATACTGTGATTTCTATGAATATAAAAAATACCAATATTTTCAGGTAACTATAACATTTATTCTTAATAAGTCCAATATTTTCTTGCTTTGTCTTATCTGCCTTAAAAAATAATTTGATGGCTGCATAGTATTCCATTGTGTATATATACCACATCTTCTTTATCCATTCATCTGTTGATGGACATCTAGGTTCTTTCCATAGTTTGGCTATTGTAGACATTGCGGCTATAAACATTCGGGTACACGTGCAGCCATCAAAAGAAATGAAATCTTGCCATTTGCGACGACGTGGATGGAACTAGAGCGTATCATGCTTAGTGAAATAAGTCAATCGGAGAAAGACAACTATCATATGATCTCCCTGATATGAGGACATGGAGAAGCAACATGGGGGGGTAGGGGGATAGGAGAAGAATAAATGAAACAAGATGGGATTGGGAGGGAGACAAACCATAAATGACTCTTAATCTCACAAAACAAACTGGGGGTTGCTGGGGGGAGGTGGGATTGGGAGAGGGGGAGGGGGCTATGGACATTGGGGAGGGTATGTGCTATCATGAGTGCTGTGAAGTGTGTAAACCTGGCGATTCACAGACCTGTACCCCTGGGGATAAAAATACATTATATGTTTATTAAAAAAAAAAAAATTTTGGAAGGGGAGGTGAACCATAAGAGACTATGGACTCTGAAAAACAACCTGAGGATTTTGAAGGGTCAGGGGTGGGAGGTTGGGGGAACAGGTGGTGGGTAATGGGGAGGGCACGTTTTGCATGGAGCACTGGGTGTTGTGTAAAAACAATGAATACTGTTACGCTGAAAAAATAAATAAAATGGAAAAAAAAAATCCTTGAGGAGAATGCAGGCAGCAACCTCTTCAACCTCAGCCGCAGCAACATCTTCCTAGGAACATTAGCAAAGGCAAGGAAGCAAGGGCAAAAATGAACTATTGGTATTTCATCAAGATCAAAAGCTTTTGCACAGCAAAGGAAACAGTTAACAAAACCAAAAGACAACTGACAGAATAGGAGAAGATATTTGCAAACGACATATCAGATAAAGGGCTAGTATCCAAAATCTATAAGGAACTTAGCAAACTCAACACCCAAAGAACAAACAATCCAATCAAGAAATGGGCAGAGGACATGAACAGACATTTCTGCAAAGAAGACATCCAGATGGCCAACAGACACGTGAAAAAGTTCTCCATGTCACTCGGCATCAGGGAAAAACAAATCAAAACCACAATGAGATATCACCTCACACCAGTCAGAATGGTTAAAATTAACAAGTCAGGAAATGACAGATGCTGGCGAGGATGCGGAGAAAGGGGAACCCTCCTCCACTGTTGGTGGGAATGCAAGCTGGTGCAACCACTGTAGAAAAAGCATGGAGGTTCCTCAAAATGTTGAAAATAGAACTACCCTATGACCCAGCAATTGCACTACTGGGTATTTACCCTAAAGATACAAACGCAGTGATCCAAAGGGGCACGTGTACCTGAATGTTTATAGCAGCAATGTCTACAATAGCCAAACTATGGAAAGAACCTAGATGTCCATCAACAGATGAATGAATAAAGAAGAAGTGGTATATATACACAATGGAATACTATGCAGCCATCAAAAGAAATGAAATTTTGGGGGCACCTGGGTGGCTCAGTGGGTTAAGCCGATGCCTTCGGCTCAGGTCATGATCTCAGGGTCCTGGGATCAAGTCCCACATCAGGATCTCTGCTCAGTGGAGAGCCTGCTTCCCTCTCTCTCTCTGCCTGCCTCTCTGCTACTTGTGATCTCTCTCTGTCAAATAAACAAATAAAATCTTAAAAAAAAAAAAAAAGAAATGAAATTTTGCCATTTGCGACGACGTGGATGGAACTAGAGGGTATCATCCTTAGTGAAATAAGTCAATCGGAGAAAGACAACTATCATATGAACTCCCTGATATGAGGACATGGAGATGCAACATGGGGGGTTAGGGGGATAGGAGAAGAATAAATGAAACAAGATGGGATTGGGAGGGAGACAAACCATAAATGACTCAATCTCACAAAACAAACTGGGGGTTGCTGGGGGGAGGTGGGGTTGGGAGAGGGGGAGGGGGTTATGGACATTGGGGAGGGTATGTGCTATCATGAGTGCTGTGAAGTGTGTAAACCTGGCGATTCACAGACCTGTACCCCTGGGGATAAAAATACATTATATGTTTATAAAAAAAAAAATTGGAAGGGGAGGCGAACCATAAGAGACTATGGACTCTGAAAAACAACCTGAGGGTTTTGAAGGGTGGGGGGTGGGAGGTATGGGAATAGGTGGTGGGTAATAGGGAGGGCACGTATTGCATGGAGCACTGGGTGTTGTGCAAAAACAATGAATACTGTTACGCTGAAAAAATAAATAAATTTAAAAAAAAATTAAAAAAAGAAACATTACAAAAAAAATAATAAATTTAAATTACCATAAAATATATGTAATGAAAAAAGCATTCCATTACAAAAATAATAATAATAATAATTTATATCTCTCTTGTTATTTTACAGACAAAGTCATCAATGCCCCCTTGAAAGTTAATTAATTTGGTCAAGGTCACTATATGTTACCTGAAGGTAAAGCAAATAATATTTATATGTCCAGACCCAGCTTTTTTATTTTATTTACAATGGGAAAAACTACTTAACATGTGGTATCTTTCAAGGTGCTTTAAATTAGATTTCTCAATAGAGACTATTCAAATTGTCTTTGATATTTTGAAGATCTTTAGTAGAGGTTGGTTAATTTCCTTAAAAGCAGGTAACAGGTAATTTCATTGAACCATATGAAATTGCTGGTATACAACTTTCAACCTACAAAAATGACAATGTAATACAGTTCAGACTAATAGTTTTCTGTATAGAAAAGCACAGCTCATTTGTTGAGTACAATTCACAGTACACTCTGAAGTAATAAGGATATCCATCTTCCTTCACTATTTATCAGTCCTTCTCACAGATGGCAGCATTATCTAATAATCATACAGCCAAATATTTTGGAGAAAGCACATGTGGGGAAAAAATAAGTCAAAGTTTCATTTCAACATATATAACTTCTATTTGGAATGTAAAAGATGTAACACATTCATCCTGATGGTTAGAAAGATAAGTCTGTTTTTGCTAATTCAAGTTCTCCAACCACAGTTTTATAATTAGTTAGAAAATTAATGATGCTTTTCATTTAGATATATCCAAATTGCACTGAAGATGTTTTAGGATTAGATTGTGGACGTTTGTTTTTAGCCAACAATGATGAAATTATATAAAGTATCAAAGGAGAGTCCATAGAAGAATTCTGAGAGTGAACACAGGTGTTTACACTGTGTTTTTCCTAATACCAAATAAAAATTAAGTACTCAAAAGTATAACTGAAAAGTCTAAAAACTTTATTTCAACAGACTTGATTACACATACAAAAAAAAAAGACTGAGTAAAGACTAACTATAAAGGTATCTAATAATTTATCACCATACGATATTGAACTATAAGCTAAAAAGAATAGGTCATGATGATTGTTTTATGTGTTATTTGGGAATAAGAATGACATAGCCTTATGTGACTCTATTATCTTTCCTGTGCAATGATAGCTGAAGAGAATATGATACATTTTCCTTCGTCATTTTTAGAGGACATTATTTATTCATTTTTCGTATGTCTTTCATGATCTAGAATAGCATCCTATAAGTCATGCTTTTCCAGCAATTCATTGTGGATGAATTCATCAAAAGATGAACATGTTTTTTGATGTAAAATATGTTTTTTAATCATTGGAAATTATGTTAAGCTAAAGTGACTTTGGATAACACAGGTTTTTTTTTTTTTTCTATCTACAGATGGATTACAGGTTAAAGAAATGTGATAATATTTATATATTTATCAAAGGACTGTTTAATCTTTTACAAATATTAAGTATATAGAATATATATATTTAGAATATGTATGTATATAAAATAATATATATAGAATATAATTTTAGATAGAATACATTCCCCCTATTTGAACTCTATATTACCGTGGATAACATGGATACAGGCAATATATTTTATTCTTTCTACATCTTTATGGAGATATGTTGAAACTTAAGTATATCAATTACAATTGTGTGTTTTAATATTGCTTGAGAATAATCAATAAACACTCTAAGGGTGCTCTTTTGACCTACTTATATTAAGACGAGATGTCAGATTCCATAGCAAATATCATTTTCAAGGGGGAAAAGATGACACCCTTCCCATTGAGATCAGGAACACGACAAGAATGCCCACTCTCACCACTGTTGTTTATCATGGTACTAGAAGTCCCAGCAACAGCAATCAGACAGCAAAAAGAAATGAAAATTATCCAAATTGGCAAAGAAGAAGTAAAACTCTCTTTGCAGATGACATGATACTTTATATGGAAAACCCAAAAGACTCCACCCCCAAACTACTAGAACTCATACAACAATTCTGTAATATGGTAGGATACAAAATCAATGCACAGAAATCAGTTGCTTTCTCATACACTAACAATGAAAATATAGAAAGGGAAATTAGAGAATTGATTCCATTTACTATAGCACCAAGAACCATAAGATACCTCGGAATAAACTTAACCAAAGAGGTAAAGGGTCTATACTTGAGGAACTACAGAAAACTTATGAAAGAAACTGAAGAAGACCAAAAAGATGGAAAAGCATTCCATGCTCATGTATCAGAAGAATAAACATTGTTAAAATGTTTATACTGCCCAGAGCAAGCTACACTTTCAATGACATCCCAATCAAAATCCCACTGGCATTTTTCAAAGTGCTGGAACAAACAATTCTAAAATTTGTGTGGAACCAGAAAAGACACCAAATTGCTAAGGAAACGTTGAAAAAGGAAAAAAAAAAAAAAAGCTGGCGGCATCACATTGCCTGATTTCAAGCTTTACTACAAAGTTGTGATCACCAAGACAGCATGGTACTGCCACAAAAACAGACACATAGACCAGTGGAACAGAGTAGAGAGCCCAGATATGGACTCGCAACTCTGTGGTCAAACAATCTTCAACAAAGCAAGAAAAAATATCCAGTGGAAAAAAGACAATCTCTTCAATACATGGTGCTGGGAAAATTGGACAGCTATGTATAGAAGAATGAAACTCGACTATTCTCTTACACCATGCACAAGGATAAACTCAAAATGGCTAGAATACCTCAACGTGAGGCAAGAATCCATCAAAACCCTAGAGGAGAAGATAGGCAGTAACCTCTTCTACATGGGCCACAGCAACTTCTTTCAAGACATGTCTCCGAAGGCAAAGGAAACAAAAGTGAAAATGAACTATTGAGACTTCATCAAGATCAAAAGCTTCTGCACAGTCAACAGAAGTTGACAGACTTTGTCAAAAGTCAACAAAACAACGAGGCAACCCACGGAATGGGAGAAGATATTCGTAAATGATGCTACAGACAAAGTGCTGATATCCAAGATCTATAAAGAACTCCTTAAATGGGGGAGGGGGGATTAGGTAATGAGGTCAAGCAAGGAGGCCAGCTCCTAGAGTATCTAGTAGGCGAGGGCAGATTTCAATGGAATTCAAAGTGAAATGGAAAATAATCAACATTAGACTTCAGGTTTTTTGTGTTTGTTTTGCTTTGTTTTGTTTTTACTGATGACATATTTCATCACGAGGTTGTCTCTGTAAGGAATTCCTAGTCATCTCCAAGCTTTCCTACCTATCTGCCTATCTGCACCTGAATATATCCTAGGAAGCCTCTGGTACCCTTGTCCTACCAGTAAGATTTTGAAACAGTCTTCCATAGAATAGGCTGAAGGTCTTTAGAGTCCATCTAGTGTAATTTTCAATGATTAAAAAGCATATTTTACATAAAAAATATATTCAGATAAAGCTAAGCAGCTGGGTGGCTCAATGGGTTAAGTGTCTCCATATTTCTGTAACACTGTCAGATAACAGCACCCCATCCATTCATTCAGTGAGAGAGCCATTCTAATGCATTTCTTTCCAAAACTCTTGGATTCATTCACTTTCTATGTCCTCCAGGTCTCTTCTATGTAGAAAGCAGGGAGAGAAATTATTTGTGTTTTTGCCATTAGACAGAAATGTGCTAACTTCCGTATTCTTGCTAAATCAGTGTCCTTAGGGTAGGCAAATTACACTTAACCCATAAGATCCCATGGACAATTGTTCCATTTCTTCCTATGATATTGGTCCTGCCCAGCTCCTGGAAGATGACTGCCTTGTTCCCCATTCTCAATCCCTCTACATTTGAAGCTGTTTGGAATTGGCCCAAGTTGTTCCGCTGAATTCCATTTTTCTCATTATCTCTTTGGGGGCTCTTATTTTTTCCTTTTCTGTTTCTTCTTTTCACTACATTCTGGGTACTCAGAATAGATGGCTGCTCACAAAAGTATATGATTTAACTCTCCACAGACAGTTAAGCAAATTCCCAAGGTCAATCTGTTAGTTGCTACTGGTCAACTCAGTAAATCATAATTGCTTTATTAAAAATGGGAATATATCTCATCTTATAATAACATTTAAGACCACATATTTTGGACGCTCAGGGTTAATAAAAATATTTTGATATATTTATGAACATCAACACACAAACATGATTATATTTACATGCTATACTTTAAATTGTTTACTTTTATTTGATATGCTATAAGTATTTTGGTAAATTCTTGCATTTTATCTTATGTAAGCATGTAAGTATTTTGGATACTGAAAAACCCAAGTTTTGGTGTCTTGCAAACTTGGGATAACCTCTGGACTCCAGCAGCTATATTTTGGACATGTATTCTAACTTCCTTAAACTTGTTTCCTTTTCTTTTATATAAAAATAATTACAACTACTTATATACATAATTACACTGATGAATGAAACAATATATTTATTGTTGATATATATGTATCTCACACAGGGCAAAGCCAATAAAATGCAAAGTATTTAATACATGCTAGTTCTTCTCATAATGGTAAATATGGCTTTAACCAATCCCTGTCACTGTACATGATGTTTTTAATTTCTTACAACTTTAGGTTCTTCTTTGCCCATACATCTTGCTGAACCTTTCTAAGTATGGAATGAACAAAATCATAGAAATAATACTGATTCAAAGCATACTACTTAAGATTCTTGATTAATTATCGAAGTTTATCATCATTACCTATAATTATTTACAATTGTATTGATTATATGAAAGCTTCCTCCATCTGATACAATTTAAGTATTAATCTTTTAAAGACTTATTTATTTATTTTAGTGGGGAAGGGCAGAAGGAGAAAGAGAATCTTAGGCAGACTCTGTGCTGAGTGTGGAGCCTGGCTCTGGTCTCGATCTCAGGACACTGAGATCACAATCTGAGCCAAAACCAAGCGTTGGTTGCTTAACCAACTACACCACCTAAGAGCTTGTATGTTCGTATTAATATTTTAAACAAAATCCTTGGAAATTTGAATAGACTGTTTCATCAAGTGTGCATTTCTTTGATTTTTAATAAGACAAAGTTTTTATGTAGTTGTCTTGCATGTGGAATTTAGTTTCATGTTTGAATTTTTCTGAATCGATGTATTAATTCTATTTATATCATAATAAAAATAGTACATTTTGTTACCAAAAAAAAATGGGGATATCTTTTAATGTTGTGATAACATGCATTAATGGAGGGAAGCATCTGAAATAAAAATATAAGTAGTAATGTAAAATTTCATCTCTAAAAAAATGTTCTGCTTAATTCAATTTAGGTGTCTGATTAGAGTTACTGAATGACATGGAGAATATGAGTAACATTTAAAACAAAAGTTTCAACATATTTCTTACTCAAGTGCTAGATTCTCCGTTTTAATCTAATTAAATATATAGATGTTTCCATATGTATCTTTTGAGAACTATAATTCAGTTGATTATAGATAAGATAGTAAAAGAACTATTAAAATTATCCATGTTGGATGGGAGGTATTTAAACTATTGATAGGAGATGAAAACCCCCATAAAGTATTGTACATAGTGAATCTGAGCTTATTTAATAATGCAGTGTCAGGGTACTTGGGTGGCTCATTGGGTTAAGTGTCTGTCTGGCTGGCATAAAGACCCCAGGGTCCTGAGATCAAGTCCTGCATTGTGATCCCTGCTCAGCGGGGAGCCTGTTTCTCTTTCTCCTCCCTGCTCATGCTTTCTCTCCCTCTCCCCCTCTCACTCTCTCAAATAAATAAAATCTTTAAAAAATAAACTAAATAAATAAAAATAAAAATGCAGTGTCAGCAGAGTTTTTGTAGTGATTTGTGATACTTCTTGCTAAAACAGATGTATACATATTATTTATTTATTTAATATAAACTGATTTGCCACATACAGAAATAGTATTTTTTATAAGCTTTGTTAACTAACACGAGTGAGTTTACATCCCTTTAATTATGGTTGTTTAGCAACAAGAGTTAAGAAATAAATTATACTAGGCCTCATATCCAGTATTTTAAGTTGCCATGAGTGGGAATTTATCATACTATGTGGTGGAAATTTATCATACTATGTATTTTTTTTTTTTACCTTAGCTTCAAAACTTAAAAGTACTAAAACAGGACAAAAATGTATTTTACTCTCTAATTAACAAAACTAGCTGCTTATCCTGTCAGTCAGTGAATTATAATGCATTATGCATAAATCAATGAGGGACTACTTAAACCTGCACCTTGTAATCAGAGCTACAAATTTTGGCAGCAGGTCACACAATCCAGTCCTAAATGTGCAGCATTATTTTATTCCAGCAACATATTAACAAAATGTACAACTGTTTTGACTTGGTAGATGATCTAACAACATCCCCGTAAAAAGCCTTTGTCCATTTTTTACACAAATGTCTTTTCCTTGATGATAAATGTATTTTGTAATTTTCATGATGAATCAGTGGGAGAAATTAACTATACCCTTTTACCACTTTATAATTTTAATCTCACTGCTTTGGAAACGCAGGCTCCAATTTAACATGAAGTGAGATCTTTTGTATATATTGTTCCTGAATTTCTTTATTCTTTTTGCTCATGATACCCAATCCTGGCCAACTTGCCCTTCCAGAACCTATAGGCTTTATGCCACGTGAAAAAAATATATATAAAATAAGATAATTCCCTATGACATGATTTTATGACTGCTTTAGATGACTCATTTATCTTGACTTGTATTTCTATTCCAGGTGCAGAGTACACATGAATAAAAAGTGGGTTCCGAAAATACAGAAATATTCTGAGTGAAAGCGAATGATACAGTAACATGAAAATTTGATTACATAACTCAAGACTGTACTTTGATGTAAATGCCTTTACTTTTTCTGTTTTCTGTATGTGTTTCACATCAGTCCCTATATATGTGCTGTCTTACTCTGGTTTGGTATTATGCTGTACACATTCTCCCTTAATTGATCACTATATTCCTTTCACCATTACTTGAACAACTTCCAGAGTTGCTTAATCTCTCCTGAATTATTAATGGGCTCTCAAAAATGGGACCTCGATAATATTGAGGTATGTGCCCTCTATCCCTACACTTTGAAGAGTTTTGATCAGGAAGGGATGCTGTACTTTGTCAAATGCTTTTTCAGCATCTATTGAGAGTATCATATGGTTCTTGTTCTTTCTTTTATTAATGTGTTCTATCACATTGATTGATTTGCGGATGTTGAACCAACCCTGCAGCCCTGGAATAAATCCCACTTGATCGTGGTGAATAATCCTTTTAATGTACTGTTGAATCCTATTGGCTAGTATTTTGGCGAGAATTTTTGCGTCTGTGTTCATCAAGGATATTGGTCTGTAGTTCTCTTTTTTGGTGGGATCCTTGTCTGGTTTTGGGATCAAGGTGATGCTGGCCTCATAGAATGAGTTTGGAAGTTTTCCTTCCATTTCTATTTTTTGGAACAGTTTCAGGAGAATAGGAATGAGTTCTTCTTTAAATGTTTGGTAGAATTCCCCTGGGAAGCCATCTGGCCCTGGGCTTTTGTTTGTTTGGAGATTTTTGATGACTGTTTCAATCTCCTTACTGGTTATGGGCCTGTTCAGGTTTTCTATTTCTTCCTGGTTCAGTTGTGGTAGTTTATATGTCTCTAGGAATGCATCCATTTCTTCCAGATTGTCCAATTTGTTGGCGTAGAGTTGCTCATAGTATGTTCTTATAATTGTCTGTATTTCTTTGGTGTTAGTTGTGATCTCTCCTCTTTCATTCATGATTTTATTGATTTGGGTCCTTTCTCTTTTCTTTTTGATGAGTCTGGCCAGGGGTTTATCAATCCTATTGATTCTTTCAAAGAACCAGCTCCAACAGACACATGAAAAAGTGCTCCACGTCACTCGGCATCAGGGAAATACAAATCAAAACCACAATGAGATATCACCTCACACCAGTCAGAATGGCTAAAATTAACAAGTCAGGAAATGACAGATGCTGGAGAGGATGCGGAGAAAGGGGAACCCTCCTCCACTGTTGGTGGGAATGCAAGCTGGTCCAACCACTCTGGAAAACAGCATGGAGGTTCCTCAAAATGTTGAAAATAGAACTACCCTATGACCCAGCAATTGCACTACTGGGTATTTACCCTAAAGATACAAACATAGTGATCCGAAGGGGCACGTGTACCCGAATGTTTATAGCAGCAATGTCTACAATAGCCAGACTATGGAAAGAACCTAGATGTCCATCAACAGATGAATGGATAAAGAAGATGTGGTATATATACACAATGGAATACTATGCAGCCATCAAAAGAAATGAAATCTTGCCATTTGCGACGACGTGGATGGAACTAGAGCGTATCATGCTTAGTGAAATAAGTCAATCGGAGAAAGACAACTATCATATGATCTCCCTGATATGAGGACATGGAGAAGCAACATGGGGGGGTAGGGGGATAGGAGAAGAATAAATGAAACAAGATGGGATTGGGAGGGAGACAAACCATAAATGACTCTTAATCTCACAAAACAAACTGGGGGTTGCTGGGGGGAGGTGGGATTGGGAGAGGGGGAGCGGGCTATGGACATTGGGGAGGGGAGGCGAACCATAAGAGACTATGGACTCTGAAAAACAACCTGAGGGTTTTGAAGGATCAGGGGTGGGAGGTTGGGGGAACAGGTGGTGGGTAATGGGGAGGGCACGTTTTGCATGGAGCACTGGGTGTTGTGCAAAAAGAATGAATACTGTTACGCTGAAAAAATAAATAAAATGAAAAAAAAAAATGGGACCTCAATGTTTCAATCAATCATGATTTCCCACTCTTCCAGAATTATCACTGTCAGTTTTCTTTTTCAGTTCCTTTCTCTGTCCCACAGATATGCAGACTACATACCTTGATCCTATTCTTTCTAAAATCTGTCTAAATTACAATCTACATAGGCTCACTATCTACTTGGCTACCTATTCTCATTTGTGTTGTATTTCACACCACTCTACCAATTCTGTGTTCATTTGCAATCTAAGTTGCCTTGAGGTATCTAGAAAAAAAATAATGAAGGATTCTGTTATTTTAAATAGTTCTTATGGAAATACAATTTTATATTTTCACGACACCCTGGCCACCTGACCAAAAATAAGTTTATTACCTTTTCACTAAATCTGCCCCTTGTTTACTTCTTCGCCTTGAATGAGACTTTACAACTGACCCAAACCAGCTTCCATAACCATGGGGTAATATGGTAATATTCAGCTCTCGCTTGTCTTCTGTCACCAGTGACAAGTCACCCAGTTTTGTTTGCAGTGGGTCTTGGAAGCACGTCCACCATCTTATCTATTATAATGGCCACATCCCATGGGCTTCCTGGGTGGCTCAGTAGGTTAAGCCTCTGACTCTTGATTTTAGCTCAGGCTGTGATCTCAGGGTCCTGAGGTAAGGCTCTGTGCTCAGCAGGGAATCTGCTTGAGATTCTCTCTCTCTCTGCCTCCCACCCCCACTCTCTTTTTCCCTCACTTTCTCTGTCTCTAAAATAAAAGAATAAACCTTATAACGGTCACACCCTAGTTCACATTCAGATATTTACACAAGGTATCTAAGGAATCTACACACTTCCTGCTTTTTTTTTTTTTCTACTTCTATGCAGGCTTCTCTCCCCTACTATAGTCTCTCATGAATTTTAAATTCCAGGCATGGGGGATTGTTATTCCCTGGTCCCAATGACTACCATAACCCTTTCAGTTCAGTTTTGTGTCTCTTCTTTTACTGCAAGTCCCTTCTGCCCGAGACAATTTTCCCTATCTCTACCTTTTGAGCTCTCTTCTCATTCAAATTACTTCACCCTTGAAATTTCCTCGGTTTGAAAAAATTTTAGCCATTATTGTTAAATATTTCTTTTATCTCTTAGCACAGTAAAATATTGTCTTTTTTAATGCCCTTATCACAGCTATCCCACTCTATACTTTTTTTTTTAAAAGATTTTATTTATTTATTTGACAGAGAGAGATCACAAGTAGGCAGAGAGGCAGGCAGAGAGAGAGGAGGAAGCAGGCTCCCCACGGAGCAGAGAGCACGATGTGGGGCTCGATCCCAGGACCCCGGGATCATGACCTGAGCCGAAGGCAGCGGCTTAACCCACTGAGCCACCCAGGCGCCCCCACTCTATACTTTTGTATGTGCATTCCCACCATGAGATTATAAACTCCTTTAGGGTAAGGAAGATAATTTGTTTATGTTTTCAGCCTTCACAAATCTGGTAGAACGTATAGTTGACACAGGTTGGTTCAGTTCAACCACAGATACATCATGCATATTTCCCTTTTGAGATAAAAACCCCCTTTTCCCCATATCTATTCAAATATTAACTATATCAATAGTACATTAGAGTCTTCCATCCTTCTGTGGCCCTACCAGCAATCATTGATCTCCTTTCAATTTTAATTTTTTGGGTATCATTCAATTAGGCACTCACTGTATACTGTGTTGTGTTATCCTCCATTTCATGAATTTTTAGTTTCATCACCCGAGATTATTAAATGCTTAAGGGCTGAAAGCACTTACATGCCTATACTTCAGAATTGCAGTCATTTTTTTTTCCTCAGATTGATTCTGAAGGGAATATTGTACATACCAATATACAAGTAAGTGTAAAATGAAAAAATACATTTTGTTTTACTAATATATCCATTGTTTTATTATCAATAATTTATTGAATAATCTAGAGATGCCAGCATGTACATTTGGAAACACAAAAGCCCAGCGACATGATGGTTGAAGAAGTGGGACACCCACAAACTTATCTCTACTAGACACCATGTAGCCCATTATGCCAGAGGCCTATGGTAATCATTCTGTTCTGGAGAGACTTTATGTCTAGTTATGAAAACAACACATTTAATTAGTGAAAAGTAAAGTTTGGTTCTAGAGACTTTTGTATCCATAATAAGAAAGTTATTTTTTCTAAATAAATGTCACTGATAAATGCATTTATAGTTATAAGTCCATTACATATTTCTAGCTCAAAGCAATAAACAGGCCGATCACATTTACCAAAACACCATGAACAGGTTTCTTCATTTCTACATTTACAAGGTCCTCTCCTTCTCCTTTATCTCCTTTAGCATTTTCTTGCAATCTTGTCGTGGTATAGTTCGTATCTCCAAAGGGTAAAGGAGAGAAAATGCAACTAAATCAAAAAGCTCTCAGTTAACAGAGAAGTCAGTCCCTTTCAGCAGGGCAAGTTACTGTGTTATCTAGAGAACACAGTCTTCCTCTGCTCTTGAAGATTTAGCTCCAGATTTGGATGATGTTTATAAACGAACAAAGAATAAGGAAAATCATGTTACAATGACTTAGTTTATGGAATTCATGTTACGTAAAAATGTCTATATCAGTATTTGTGCTAGAAACATAGAGTCCCAGAGAAAAAAATTCACAGCTTCTGAGAATCTGAATTAAAGCCCAGAAGCTACCAATTATTAAAAGATAACAAAAATTTTTCTAAAGAAAAAAAATCCTCTGTGATTTAGTTATCTGACTGTTTCAAGCCAGTGTCTGGCTAGGCAATGTATTGCAAATACCAGGGAAGAATGGCCTTAGATCACTGCAGGCAATTTAGAAACTTTAAAGCGCCAAAATCCTTTTGAGCATGGACTGATTTAAAGCAAGTTTCTAGAAATATGAACAGCTGCCCAATAAACTGACAACATGTCACAACATCAACATTCCAAATATCTTTGTTGTTTTTATTGATGTTTCACACATGACTCTTGGGGTGAACTGGAAGGATATGCTCAATGGTAAATTTAAAATGAATAAAATATTTGAAAATAGTATTTCCCTTAAGGTTACCCGGATACAAAGTTTCTTATATTATGAAAGTCCCTCTCTCCTATATAAAAGACACCTTGTCCTGAGGACATCTTTGTCTTCATACACCCTTTGTGTTTTAGGCCCTCTGTTCCCTGTTTGATAATGGCCTAGCTTGTTCAATATCAGGGCCTTTCCTAATGTGTAGGTGACCTGCTTTTATTTAATTTTGAATTTAGCTTCTATTCATTTTATGATCATACTCCATTTTGGTAATTATGCACAGGCACCCAGAGGGATTTTGTCAATGGTAACATTAAAAATTAATAAGTGAATGAGTTGGTATGATGATTAAATTACAAAGATAGCCCATAAGGCATCAGTAAAAGATGTTGTTAGAATCTAGCATCAGATTACCAGTAAAAATAGTGTAACATACAGCCTTAGTCATTATCTTAAATATAAATGTTTGCTTTTTTTTCCTATTCTTTCTTTAGCCTCTATTTCCTCTTTCTCTCCCCCAACTCTTTCTTATATTTATTGAACCCTGTGCAGTTCTTTTTTGGGGAACTAACAATCTGTCAGTGTCATTCATTTCCTGGCTAGAAAATGAAGGTACCAATCATTCTTCCATCCTCAATGCTGTTCTTTTTTTCTTTAAAATGTTACCTCTTTTTCTCTACATTTGAACCATCACCATACTTGAGATGCAGTATTAAAGTGATAAGATGAAGCTGGCCAATACGTGCGTCTCATGTTTAAATGCCTAAACTTAAAATCATTTTAATGCTTAAACTTTAATATGTAGCCCCTGATATTTGCAGACATGTGAACAAACAAATGTGGACCATTTTCCAAATGCACACCATTCTTATTTTTTTAAGTTTCAAGTTTTTATTTAAATTCTAGTTGGTTAACATATAGTGTAATATTAGTTTCAGGAGTAGAATTTAGTGATTCATCACTTGCAGACAACACCACGTACATGCAACACCCAGTGCACATCGGACAAGTGTCCTATTAATACTCATCACCCATTTAGCTTGTCCCCCAACCCACCTCCTCTCCAGAAACCCTCAATTTGTTCTCTACAGTTAAGAGACTATTTTATCTTTTGCCTCTCTCTTTTTTCCCCTTTTTTTGATTTCCCCTGTGTTCATCTGCTTTGTTTCTTAAATTCCACCAATAAGTGAAATCATATGGTATTTGTCTTAGCAGAAACATTTTCCAAACTACCTCTTTAACACTATATGTACTTCCCATTCCCTTTTGTAAAATAAAATCTATTATAGAAGTTTCTAAGTATTTTACTAAGGACAGGTTCTTGCAATTTTATGTCAAATGAAGTGGAAATTTCCAGGTGTTATTTTTAAGTTCTGTATGCTCAAAGTTAGGCACCAATGACTAATTAAATCCACCAGCAGGTGAGTGTAGGGGCAGAAAACTGTGCCTGAAATTAATCACACCTGTAAAATATTTAGCCTAAAATAAAAAGCTGGGCTTTTAAAATGTTGATTCTGAGCTATCTTGAAATAAAATGTTTCTAGATTTATCCTTTTTTTTTTTTTTTTTTTTTTTTTTTTTTTTTTTTCTAGATTTATCCTTTTAAGAAATTCATATATCAACATTTCAATGGGAAATTGTACCTTGTTTGTTTCTACTTTAATATTATAGTTTGTAAGGAATTTAGTTCTTGAATTTAACTTGAGTCCACTAGAGTATCAACATTGAGATCTAATAAAAATTTTACCTTTTATAATTTTAATAAGCTCTATTTTTCTACCTCCAGGTAGATGAATCCTCATAGATGAATAATTTTTTAATCAAAGCAGTATTTAAATGACTACTTCTATAATTCACAAATTTCAGGTGTATTATGCTAAAAATATTTCTCATCTTAAATTATATTATTTTAAACTTCATATTGTATCTACTGTAGTGCTCTATCAATATATTTCATTGACTCACAAATCACTGAAATAGACAACAAATTCCTTTCCAACCATAGTGGGAATTTACATATGAAAAGAGCAAGTGTTAATAGAATCTAATCTAATATTGTGCTTATTTAATATCTTTTTCCTTTTAAATCCTACTAGCAAGTCTAATAAAATGTGTTTTAATAACTTTCTATTGATTAAAATCAACATCATTGTCAAATGAAAAATAAGGAAATTTTAGCCTCAAGAAAACTGTTTTTGACTATCTCGTATTGATTTATAATTCAGAATGATAAGTATTCAGTAGCAGTACCTTTGAGAATAATGTGTAGGACTTGAATTTTGTGTATATATATATATATATATATATATATATATATAGTGTGTGTGTGTGTGTGTGTGCGTATAAAACAAATGAGAATAACACATTCTGGCATACCATATTAGAAAGCAAAGTAAAGCAGTTTTTATATTCATCTATCTTTCATTTATTCACATTTAACCTGTGGTTATTAATACTCTACTTCATTCCAGGCACACTGCTACGCAATGGTGATACAAAATTGATCAGGGCATTGACAACCCTTTGAGGAGTACATATTATAGTTTGACTCTTGTCATCAGAAAATTAGAAGATAGATGAATACGTATTATATAAATGTTTAAGCAATCTCCCCAGATTAGGGAGAGAATAATGCTTTTATAAAGGTTTTAGGTAAACACTGTTGTGTAGTTTTTATTACTGAAACATTATAAATTATAGATGAATACTTTGATAAATCATTCAATGATACACTTGTTCTAAACATGTACTTAACTCGTACTAATATTTTAAGATTATCAGATTATTCTTCATAAAACTCTATTTACATGTCAGTTTATTACACAGAAGCCTTGAATGACTCCACAGGCAAATGGGTAAAACTGAAACTTCTAACCTTGCCATTCTTATCTCTCAAAACTGTGATCCACTTTGCCTTTCCACCCCTTCTCTAGAATGTACCAAATATGCCTTGATAGGCAAACTCTCATTAGGAGATATGAATTGATTATTTCCCCAGTTACTGCTTAAAAGAAGTTGCGCAACAGACAATCAATACATATTGATAAACAAAATCTCTGGAACAAGCTACTCTACCCTGTATATTCAGGAACTAGAAAGAGCTGGTTGAGGAACTCTATGCCCAGAACAGATAAGTGCTATGCTCATTTTTTTGGCTGTGATTGGAAGACCCTTTATCATGTTGCAGATGTGAGACCTTTCACTAGTAAGATATTCAGAATTCCATGACAGGAAGATAGGGAATACCACCTGTTTATTCCTCTTTTACCCCATGCTGTTTTCAACTAGGGTTAGTGATCAAGGACCAATCTAAGAATTTGATTCATGAGGATTGAGTGTTTCTAGTACACTATTTCAAAGACAGTATACAAAATAGACTTCTACCCCTTCAAGTTTTCAGAGAGCCCATGCATGACTAGTTAAACATTATAGCTTCTGTTTGCTAATACCATAATAAGCATTGTAGTAAGAGAGAGATGATAGGCTGGGGTCCAAGGACGGATATTAATGCATTATTAAGATAATATATTTAAATGGAAACATATGTTACATGGAAAAATATAGAAAGAATAAAATTAAAAATATTTTTCTTGAAAAACTAGCCCTCTGGCTCTGTGAATAAATAAACCTGAACCAATATCAATAATTTTCAAAGGAAAAACAGTGACATCCAGTCCTGGCAACAAATGTTCTAATTCTCCAACCAATGCAATTTGAAATTTTTAATATTAAGCCTTGACTATTAATGATGGCAGCTCTGCTGAGTGTTACTAGAGTGAAGCTTTGATTTGTAAATAAATTCAAATTTCTTGCTTTCATAGGTTGCCCAGACTTCCAATTTGTTTCCCCCCTTTATGCATATTTAGTATCAAAAGTTACACTGCATATCTATTTTTTTTCATTCCTTATTAATGTGATATATTACATTTCATCACGTCTCATCATAATGTGATTCAAGCTAATACATTGTGACCCTGCATCGTGTGCTTGCCATCCATCCAGGTGCTACACTTGTTCACCTATCAGAATTAAATTAGAGAAGTTTGGCATATATCTAGTCATGTTTTATATCACTGATTGAATTTGACTAGTACACAGACTGCCATATTTGATACTGGTCACCTGCTGTGAAATTTTTGACCAAAATGACCTTTTTCTCTGAAATTAATATCTAATAGAATTTAATGTGCTTTTTATTTTATTTTTTTAAAGATTTTATTTATTTATTTGACAGACAGAGATCACAAGTAGGCAGAGAGGCAGGCAGAGAGAGAGGAGTAAGCAGGCTCCCCGCTGAGCAGAGAGCCCGATGTGGGGCTCGATCCCAGGACCCTGGGAAGATGACCCGAGCTGAAGACAGCGGCTTTAACCCACTGAGCCACCCAGGCGCCCCTAATGTGCTTTTTTAAAGGAATAAGTTTTGTTTGAGTGTATGTCCTTTTTGCTTTTTGCTTATTAATTTACATAGATTTATCTGAATGTTCAAAAATTTCCCTTGTCTGCTTGTTGGTTAAGTAATATTAACCTTTTCCTGTACAGAAAAATGAAGACAACCATTACCTTTTAAAACTCTGCAGCTGTTTCATTTATTCTCCATGTCCTCATATCAGGGAGATCATATGATAGTTGTCTTTCTCCGATTGACTTATTTCACTAAGCATGATACGCTCTAGTTCCATCCACGTCGTTGCAAATGGCATGATTTCATTTCTTTTGATGGCTGCATAGTATTCCATTGTGTATATATACCACATCTTCTTTATCCATTCATCTGTTGATGGACATCTAGGTTCTTTCCATAGTTTGGCTATTGTAGACATTGCTGCTATAAACATTCGGGTACACGTGGCCCTTAGGATCACTATGTTTGTATCTTTAGGGTAAATACTCAGTAGTGCAATTGCTGGGTCATAGGGTAGTTCTATTTTCAACATTTTGAGGAACCTCCATGCTGTTTTCCAGAGTGGTTGCACCAGCTTGCATTCCCACCAACAGTGGAGGAGGGTTCCCCTTTCTCCACATCCTCTCCAGCATCTGTCATTTCCTGACTTGTTCATTTTAGCCATCCTGACTGGTGTGAGGTGATATCTCATTGTGGTTTTGATTTGTATTTCCCTGATGCCGAGTGATGTGGAATGAAACAAGATGGGATTGGGAGGGAGACAAACCATAAATGACTCTTAATCTCACAAAACAAACTGGGGGTTGCTGGGGGGAGGTGGGATTGGGAGAGGGGGAGGGGGCTATGGACATTGGGGAGGGTAAGTGCTATTGTGAGTGCTGTGAAGTGTGTAAACCTGGCGATTCACAGACCTGTACCCCTGGGGATAAAAATACATTATATGTTTATTAAAAAAAAAAAAATTTGGAAGGGGAGGCGAACCATAAGAGACTATGGACTCTGAAAAACAACCTGAGGGTTTTGAAGGGTCAGGGGTGGGAGGTTGGGGGAACAGGTGGTGGGTAATGGGGAGGGCACGTTTTGCATGGAGCACTGGGTGTTGTGCAAAAAGAATGAATACTGTTACGCTGAAAAAATAAATAAAATGGGAAAAAAAAAAAAAAAACAAAACTCTGCAGCTGGTTTCAACTTACAGCAGGTCCCAGGCCAAGCAAAGCAGCAGAACAGACCATATAAATGTATGAAGGAAGAGACCATAGGATAGCATGCTCTAATTCTTTTTATTCCTTTTTCTCCTTTTAGTGTCTTAGGGACACTGCAGCTCTAATGCATTAACACAGTTCGTTGACCCACTTTCTAAGCTGTGGAGTAGGTGGCTATTTTGTCTTTTTCTCTTCATCTAGACCACTTGTGTTTGATGCCTGAGAGTGACCAGGCATTAAACTGTGGTGAGTCGGGATTATCCTAAGCGTATTCAGCAATGAAAGAAGTGAAGCCATATCTATTAGGCCTCTTAAAGGCATTAGACAATCTGTGAAGCATTAAACTGTTAAGACCTTAGTCTAGGGAAACTTGTTTCTGTAGGTCAATGTTTTTGAAAGATTTTTATTCTCTCTTTATTGAGTTAGGATATAATGCAATCACTATTCCATAAAAAATCCACTCATTGTTCTGTGTTATGTGCAGGGCTTTTTAAAATCCTACAATACTTACTATATTAATTTTTGAGGAATGCTAAAAGCCATCATTGTGGCCTAAAAAAGTATAGTTTTATTCTAATTTATTCTTATTATTTTTAAGGTCTGGAATATCTCATTTATTAAATTAGAAATAGTATATGACATTATTTTTTGGCCCACTAATTCTTATTTCCCCTGTATCTACTTTGAGTCAGGAAAATGAAAAAGATTAAACTATATGTAGACTTTTTTTTTTTTGGATTATCAACTTCATCACATAAAACAACTTTAACAAAACTTTGTAACCATTTTTGTGCAAAATGCAAAATATACACTAAAGTTTTGCAAAATGTTAATAAGTTTCAGGGCGAAAAAGGTAAATATGTGGTTAAAAAAAGGCTGGAAAACACTAAATTGAATACATTTCTTTATTGTAGAATTTTTTCATTTCCTCTCTTAAAGGAAGCATGTATTAATTTTACCTGTAGTCTTTCATTCCGTTACTCCCTCTTCAAATCACACATTTCTGCAAACTCAAGAACTCATCTAGGCCAAAAGATAAATCTCCTCCAAGGAGCTCTCTGCTCCAGTGGGGCTCATAACAGTCTGAATCTGGTCTGGACAATGAAGACTGCCTTAGTAGGACGAACGAGGACCCTTGACAAAGGATATATATTGGACATGTGTGTTAAGTAACAAATAATTATTTGTATGTATTCACAACTATATTCTGTATCCTCACCAGATACAGAGTAAGTATTCTGTGCCTGGGGCTTTACTGTGCCGATCTAAGGATGAGTGGAAGAACTGAGAGCCACCTCAATGAGTGGGACTGATGCACAGTAGCAGGAGTATATAGTTAATGGCGGGAAAGAGTGTCTGTGAAAGAGCAGGAAGTGAAACTCAAGAACCGTCAGGGACTAGTTCCACAGAACTTTTTAGGTATTTCATAAAGTGAGAAGATAAAGATGTTGGGATCACAGTTGAAAATAGAGAACAGGGGGCACCTGGGTGGCTCAGCGGGTTAAGCCTCTGTCTTCAGCTCAGGTCATGATCTCAGGGTCCTGGGATCAAGCCCTGCATCAGGCTCTCTGCTCAGCAGGGAGCCTGCTTCCCCCCTTCTCCCTCTGCCTGCCTCTCTGCCTACTTGTGATCAATCAAATAAATAAATAAAATCTTAAAAAAAAAAGAAAATAGGGAACAGGAGTTAAGATGAGGAGAGACAATTTAAAGAAGGCAAGCTGTGCATTATGAATGAAATCCCCAAAGATAATACTATTTTTCAAAACATTTTTGAATACTGGAATATTTTGACTTAATTATTTTAATGTTCCATGACAGTGAGATAGGGCCACTAAGTGGGTTGGTGGTAAAAAGCGACACAAAATTTCCAAGAGTTTTATTATTTCTTTAATATAATTAATTTGATTTATTCAGAAATAATTCAATCTTAAGAATTAATTTTTAATCTCTTGGAGAAGAATTAACCACACCTGAATTTAAAATCTCAATTTACCTCTCTGATCCAATTTACCATAAAGAAAATAAGTTTGAAAATTCCTACTAGGAGAAATAGTGTGTTTCTGTTTCTTTTTTTTTGAATAACATATCTCTGACTTGAATATTTTTTAAAATGATGCACAACACAAAAACATGTAAATTCTGTTTACTTCCACCTTTGAAAATAATTTGACATACCCATTAGTTTCTTGAAATTGTCCTTTTTTAAGTTATTTGAAGGAGAAAATTTTGAAATCACATCACTGTTGCTAAACCAGAATATACAATCATGATACTTTTTGACAGCTATGTCCTGGCACAAAGTTCCAAAGTTTTTAATCTCCTCTGTATCGTTGGAGTGAAAATGGGTTATTTCCAAGATTCATATTGCCAAAATTCAAACTGTTAACCTATTTACTATTTGTCTAAATGTTAAGGCCTAGTTGAAAATCATTCAGCCACATGCCATCTTGATATTTTTAACTAAATAAAAGCATTTATTCTACCGACATGGTCCTCAACATTCCTCTAGGAATTGCCAATTCCTTTAGCTCAGATTTGTGTCATATTTTGGGCTTCACAGTAGATTTATATTTTGTCTGCTTCTTTGTTAATGTGTAAATGGGAAACAAAATATTCATTCACATTTAAATTAATAATTTGTGTTAAAAAAAAATAATTTGTGTTAATAGCAAATTCCTCCTTTCAAATATTTGCCCAAAGAGAACCTTGTACTAAATCTCAGCAAAACATCAATATGTGTCAAGGAACCTAAGAGTCTGTAGTAAGTTTTTGTACCACATAAGGCAATAAAACCAGTGTTTTTAGACCTCAACAAGTAGCCTATTTATAGCCAGCATTCCCAGATAATTTACCTATGAATCCATTAATTAAATAACAGCCTCCACTTTCTTGTGTAGAATGTATGTGGAAGTGAGTATTTTGTATAAATGCTTTAAAAATTACATTCTACTGAACTTGTACTTTAAGACTTATGTTTTTACCAATAATAAAACCTTGATAAAAACGTTAAAAGAAAATACCACCTAGCAAAATTCCCCACATAGGCATCGTATGAACCAGCATTCAGCTTTCTAAAGAAAGCTAACAGGGGCATAGAGGAAAGAGGATTAAAAGGCCACTTTGTTGTATTGGTGGTTGTTAATGATTTTTTTCTTGGATACACCCTCTTTACCTATCTATTTTAAACCATCATTACAATACTCATTTGCCAACATAATATTAATTGTTCTTTCTTGAGGTGATCCTTTTGAAGTATCTTACTCCTTCAAAACTATTACGACTTAAGCTGTTAAGAGATATTTCCTGGTACTCTCAAACCATGTTCCTTTTTTTTTTTTTCCCCCTCTTCCGACATTCCTTCTGTGCCATTGTTGATCTAGATAGCTCCTAGTAATAATTCAAAACTCATTTCAGATGTTTCTCTTTCAGCAGGCCCTTCTTTGCCCATCTTCCACCTGCCACTTATGCAGGCTAGACTAAATGGACACGTGTATCTTTTTATTGTCACTGCCACATTGTGTATATTTAGTTGCTGGTTTTCTGCATGCCTTCCATGTATCTCACAGTGAATACCATCAAGCATGTTTTAAACTTTTATATTTTGTTTTCACTGTTTTATAATACACCAAATTAAAAAAAAAGTCCCTTGGAAGGATTATTTATTTCATTAATTTATTTATTGAAGTAACTTTGTTCCGTTATGACACTAAGGTACTAATTCTGACAATAGGTAGTGGCTGCCTGCAGTATATTGTGTTATGGTCGATTGAGTCAGTATCTGGGGGCTCAACAGGAAATTGTTACAACTGATTGTGATGTCTGCCATTGAAACGGAAAAGAGGAGAGGTAGATTACATGGTATCTCTGACCTGATTGGAAGAGTCAGATTAGGTCATGTATTGGGAATAAAAAGAATTATGATAATAGGTGAAGAATTTATGTTCAAGAATGGGAATCTATAGAACAGAAGAGTGAAACCCGGTGAAGAACCCTGGGCGTGCAAGAAATAACAGGAGCTGTGTGTGTGTGTGTGTGTGTGTGTGTGTGTGTGTGTGTGTGTATAACCGAACTGGGGAAAGGAAAATAGCAAAATATCTATAGGAAAACTAACTATTTCCCAATTTTGTGTTCAATTTTTTTTTCAACCTCTGACTACTTATTTACGCTATACCATGCCTCAAAGACTAACTCACCCAAAAATGTCTCCCACAATCATCCTGGGGTTTAAAAATCCTTCTACATTAGATTGCCCCAGAAAATCATTGACTTTTCTATTCCCTATTCTAGTACACAACTTAATGTTTTCATTTTTTCCCCTCTCAAACTAGCTACTTTTATTCTTAAATGTGAATGAAATTAGTCATAACATCAGCTCTCTGAACATATAATCTTGCTGGAATGTGGCAGAAATACAAATGAAATGTAAAGCTTGTTTAGCATAAAAGAAAATGGATGCTCCTTTTCAAATACTGATGTTCTAAATAAAAACCTTATTGTTCATAAATCTTCTCAAACTAAGTTTTGAAGTCAATCTGTCTTGTCCATAGAATTGGCTTTATTTTCAGGCAAATGGGATCCTGCTATGTGAATAACTAAGGTGAAAAACTGTGAGGCAGTGCAGGTTCTGATGATTGTTCAAGCAATTCAATGCAAATTTGGGGTTAAAGTACAAGTGTTTGTTCCCTGAGATTACAAATACATTAATATTTCCTACTGCATTCTTTATATAAGAAGATCATAATAACAAAGTTGTTCCCATAGACAAAGAAAAATTAGCTGTGAGTTTAGTGTTCAAAAATAATTAAGAATGGAAATATTTTAAGTGGCTAGTGCTATTTGCATTTGTACAGTTTATATGGTCTGAAGTTACCTGAAGTATTGCCTAAAGATTTGCCCCTCAACAGATTGATGGATAGATAGATAGATAGATAGGTAGTTAGATAGAGGTAAATTCCCATCTCTAATGCTTTGGTTTTATCATGAAGCAGGCAACCTCTATATTATGCTTTTTTTGTGGCTTCATATAGATCTGAATGATAAGTTTTTCAAATTCTGCTTTTTCAACAATTAAAAAATCCACCTTCTTTGGTCTCTTCTTCTAAACTAGGTCTCCAAAGAATTTGGGTTTAGATTTCAGTCAGCCATTAGACCAGTAGGGTCTTCAGATTAATTTCCACTTGCACATATATAGAAAATTGAACGGATTGAAAAATATCTCTAACCCATGGCTCAGGCATTACTTCCATGGAGGGGTTCCTGGTTAATTAGGGAAGGGGTATCTCCTGATTAAAAAAATCAGGAGGTTAATACAAAAAAATACTTCACTTGGCCAAGTAACATTCTAACATGAGTATTTTTGGTTGTTGGATCTGTGGGAAGCTCTGCTTTGTGCAGTCGTTCAAAGACCCAGGAGAATGAAGTTTCTGCCATTTTCAAAGATTAGAATTCTAAGGTCTCCCTGATGGAAGAGGGAGACATCCAGTAAAAATGGAAAAGGGGAAAAATCTCATTCCTATCATTCTAAAATTATCCAATAAGCTATGATACTCATTTATGTCAGTCAAACTCTATAACCCATATTATTAAAAAATTGTATTGAAAATAGCTCCTACATTTCAAATATTATTTTTTAAATTTTTTTTAAATTTATTTATTTGACAGAGAGAGATCACAAGTAGACAGAGAGGCAGGCAGAGAGAGAGAGGGAAGCAGTCTTGCCGCTGAGGAGAGAGCCTGATGCGGGACTTGATCCCAGGACCCTGGGATCATGACCTGAGCCGAAGGCAGCGGCTTAACCCACTGAGCCACCCAGGCGCCCCTCAAATATTATTTTTTAAATTATTGCTATTTTACACACCTTCTGCTACTTTTGTTGACTATTTTGGACATTGTTAAACAATCAATACTAAATACAATTTTGGGTTTAATAACTAAAGTTTTCAAAAAATAACTATAAGTTATTTTTGCACAAGAAGCAAGGAAGATCAACATACTATCAAATCATAGAATCTTTTATATAGTGAAGTGAGGGAGAGTCCTTTTCCAACCTTTGTGTACATATATATAGCAGGATGCTATATTTCTATAGCACCTGTGGTTCATGCAGGCCAAATTTAAAGTATTTGTTATTCCTAATATTAAACTACATTATGTAAGAGGATTATACATGCATTATCCTTTTTCTATATTTTAATATTAGTAGAAATACAATATATATCTTATATGTTGAAAAAATAATTTGAACAATGAACGCTAAATAAATTTTTAAAAGAGGATTTGGTATATTACTATTTGTTACTTTATTTATTCTCATCTTATTACATTCTTTTCAATATTAATAGGATAAGTGTTTACAATTATAATATAAATAGTATTTAAATGAACTTGTCTCTTTATCTCTTCTATAAATTACACTTCTGAAAACCATACCATCTATGTTTAATTGGTCACCCGGGACTGCTGTCAATTACTAAAAAAAATCCAATATGATTTTGCACATCAATTTTCAGTGAATTATCTTGGCATGTACAAAGAAAACCAAGCAACCCATGCATTTCACTCACATTAAAACAGTATTTTCAAAGGTGGAAGTAAACAGAATTTACATGTTTTTGTGTTGTGCATCATTTTAAAAAATATTCAAGTCAGAGATATGTTATTCAAAAAAAAAGAAACAGAAACACACTATTTCTCCTAGTAGGAATTTTCAAACTTATTTTCTTTATGGTAAATTGGATCAGAGAGGTAAAAATTCAATGAGAATTTCAGGTTCTCATATGTTGCCTTATTTACCTCTATAACATTCCATCATTATCACTCATTTCATTATTATCGCCAACAACTTTAATGTGTTCAAGTACAAACAGTAATCTGTCTAAAATACAGAACATGCTTTTAAAAATGCATAACATTTTAAGGAGCTTTCTTTTATATTACATTATGATTCATGGTAAAAAATTATAATTTCCTGTGTATAGAAAGTGTTTCACCTCAATGAATCCCCCAAATGATTTGTGACTCTAACGAATTAGAATTGCTTCTTCTGAATTGAAATGACTATAACTTTGATATGAAGTTCTGGGAGCATTTTGAAAATAGAAAACTCTAAGTAGAAACTTCATTTCTTGTTTGTAGAGGCTAAATTACCACATAGCAGAGATATTAGGAAACAGTGAAGATCATGTAGACATAAATAATTTGAGTTTCTTCTTCTTCAGGGAAATGAAAATAAATGTTTAGATCTACAATTTGGAGCTAACCACCTGATCCCTTCAATTCTTAGTACAGTCTTTCATCTCTAAAAGTATGTGTTAATGAAAAATGTCTGCAGATGATAGTGGTGATGGCTGTATAATGTGAATGTACCTAATGCCACTGAATATTTACTTAAAAGTAGATGATCTTGTTATGCGTATTTCACCATATTTTTAAGATGTTGATTTCTTTACATATCTTTTATATAAATACCTAAAGAATATCTATCTAATCATATAGAATTAAGCATTGAAAATATATTCATCTGTTATTTTGCCATTTATTTTAAAGTATGTATTTCAAGAGTCTCCTCCACCCACTAGAGATAAAAATAGTTAACAGTCTGCAGGGTTGGATACTATTTTTTTTTCTATAGGTTTACCCCCTTTTTCTTGAGTTTATAATTATCCCCAATAAATTTTTTCTCAGAAATACATGTATTAATTTTAATTTTAACATATAATCTAATCTTTGGGGTGAGACTATACATGGGAATGGAAACATGAATTGTTGCCTTGCCTTGTAAGAGCTACGGAGGATTTCTAAATAGACACATATACTGGTCCTTTTCAGAGCAACAAATCAATTAAGTTATGAATATATAGATAGGTGTGGACTCAAAAAGTGAGTTCCTTTCTGAATCTACTTCTCTAAAATTGTCCTGAATGATCACGATGGCCAAACTCGAAAACTACTGACAGTTTTTCAAATATAGTTGATATTCATGAAAATAAAGGCACCTCTTTCAATATCTGTTTTTGAGATGCATGAAGTCAAGTTGTCACAGTAGGATAGAGTGGTTCAAATCTCTGCTTTACAACTTGTTATTCATGACTCTGGGTCACTATCTAACCTTTCTGTGTTTCTGTTTCTTCACCTATAAAATAGGGATAATAGTATTAATTACTTCATTAGTTTTGGAGGAGATAAATGAGTTAAAGCTCTCCCAGAACAATGTCAGACACATCATTAGTTTTCATAAATGTTATTTTTCACTATTACTCTTATCCACAGTGTGAAAGAGATATTAGAGTTGAGTGATAATATATTTAGGTTATGACTATATCTATTATGCTCAAAATGAATTCAGGAGACTGACTTAAAGAATTTGACTATTACATTGATCAAATAAACTGTCAATTTTTTAAAGATTTTTATTTTTTTATTTGACAGAGAGATCCCAGGTCGGCAGAGAGGCAGGCAGAGAGAGAGGGGGGAAGCAGGCTCCCTGCCAAGCAGAGAGCAGGATGCAGGGCTCAATCCCAGGACCCTGGGATCATGACCAGAGCTGAAGGCAGAGGCTTTAACCCACTGAGTGACCCAGGCGCCTCTAAACTGTCAAATTTTTAATGGCTGATATGTATGTAAGGACAGAGTAACTAAAAAAACATTTTTTTAAAAGATTTTTTTTATTTATTTGACAGACAGAGATCACAGGTAGGCAGAGAGGCAGCCAGAGAGAGAGAAGAGGGGAAGCAGTCTCCCGGCCGAGCAGAGAGCCTGATGCAGGACTCGATCCCAGGACCCTGGCACCATGACCCGGGCCGAAGGCAGAGGCCTCAACCCACTGAGCCACCTAGGTGCCCCCCTAAAAAAACATTTAACTGCATTTTTTTTTCAGGATGTGTGCTTCTTTTAATATTGTTTTTTTGGGGAGTTGTTTGTTTGCTTTGCATCTTAAGCACAAGAGGGTAGAGGGTAACTTCTAAAAGTTCAAATTTACAAACACTTCTCCTTGTCTCCCTATTCTTCCCTGTTGCATTGTCTTTGACAAAGCTTTGGTCTCTTGTTGTGGCATGTTATAATAAGCAACAATTAATTAACCTTACAAAAAAACGGGTACAAGGCTGATTTAACCCCCTTTTTTATTCCCCCCCTTTTTTCCCTCTCTTTGTATCTGTAGAGCTTAGGGTTTAAGAAAAACTTAAGTCAGCAGGGATTTTGTTTTAATACACACTTACCACAAATCCAATGGATGTTTTATGTAAGATGTATTTTCCCTATAATTTCATAAAGTTTTGATAAAAATAATACTTATCATATCCCTGCTTTCTGAATTGGGTACTTTATTTAATCGATGCATAAGATTTTTCTCACTATTATTATGTGACTAAGACTGCCTCATTATCAAGCAAAGTAAATACAAAAATTTTCTTTTAGATTGTCTAAATGAACAGGAAAAAAATGATTTGCATGCAAAGTAATGATTTCATAGATAATCAAATATGTATGTTAGGTAAGTGGTCTACAAACTTGAATTACTTTTAGTTTTCATCCCCTTACTTTCTTATTGCTTTGCTGATTATCTGCCCCAGAGTAAATCAGTTAAATGTCACTGATCAATTAGTCCTATATCTAAAAAGAGCTTAAGGGTGTAGAATCAATATCCCACTCTGGAAATCAAATTACAAATCCTGCCCTTGAAATTTAACTATACAAAATAAGGACCTGAGAGGAAAGATTAGGTCTGCCAAACTCTTAATACTATAAAGAAGAACAATATTGCTATTATTTAAATGTAAGATGATTTAAAAAAAATAAAACAGATCATATCTAACAAGTGTTGCTCTGCTTGTTAATATATTATTGGTTCCTTCAGTGTTTCCCTTATTCTCCTTATTAAATCATTGAGGACTCTGGTTATGGAATAGATTAAAGCAGTAACTGGCACTTACATTTAGTTGGGTTTCTAAAATGTTCTAAATGTTAAAATCTACATATTACAAAAAAACAAAATCTATTTACTTTATTTGTGAATAGTATTTATTAAGCATCCTTACAAACATTACCTTGTGATACTGGAGTTTGTAGAAATGGTCAAAGCAATTCTAATTTTTGATGTATATAACCGGCTGTGGGTTATGTTGCTGTCATGATAAATTCCCTATGTCCCCTGATGAATCACTTCATCTCTCGGCATAAGAGATCCTTTGCTTCAAAACTGCCTTCACTTATGTCCCAGGAAGACTCTTGTAGTGTCATTTAGATGTGATAGAATCTGCAACAGGCTCTAGTGTTCCTCAGTTGGTGCTCCATGGTTAGAGCAGCCCATTTTCCCTTGATTATAATCATAATTTCACTGAGCTATATTAGCATAAGATTACCTCTTAAAATTACTCAATCACAAAAGAACTCTTTTAAATCCCGAGACTTTCCTCATTTCTCTCTAGTCTGTTCTCCCACTTTGGGGCATTTTCACTTTTCGTTACTAATATAACAGCTTTATAATTATCTAATATTAATAAGGGCCCATATATTGTATGCATATTTCTATTAGAATCCTTGAATGGATATGTATAAAAACCTATTTGATAAGAATTTCACCCATCAGCAGTTATAATGTTTTAATACTTACATTAACAAACTAATTTTCTTCAAAATGATAAATTTTCATAATAATGATTTGCAAAACTGCTTCTCCACTTCAATACAACTAAACATTTTGCAACATCCCCCTTCTTTCTGAAACCCTCCTGAACATTCTCTGCATTCAGTTAAAAAACAAAACAAGAGATTACTTGGCTCTTTCATTTTGTATCAGTTTTGCTGCCATTGGCCATATAAGGAATAACTACGAATGGTAACAATTTGCATAATAGATACTAGTTTAGTAATTTTTTTGTTACAAAGGCAATAACTTTATTCATATTCTTATTTTAGTGAGCCCCATGCTTTTCTCCTCTGATGACTTCAACAGCTGGAGTCATGAAATAATTCAATATCAGAGAAAGAGAAAGTCAAGTGTTACCATTCACAAGAAAACAAAACTAAACACCGAAATCACTAAGGTATTTATTTTTGAGGAAAATTTATTTTTGATATATAAATATGTGCTAGTTTCTGTATTTCAGATTCTTTTAAGTTATTTGATTTTCATCTTGAAATTATACTACTTTTAGCATATATATCGTGGTAATAATCAATTTATAGATCATAACCCATTTTCTCTTCTTTAGATTTAGGTACGGAATTAAATCTATTGATTAGCTGCTTACATTTTCTCTTACATGCTGAAATTCTATAATTATTTAAAAATTATGAATATCCAGGGCATCTGAGTGGTTCGGTTGGTTAAGAATCAACTCTTGATTTCAGCTCAGGTCATGATCTCAGGATCCTGAGAGCCAGCCCTACAGTGAGCTCCCCACTGCTGAGCATGAAGCCTGCTTGGGATTCTCTCCCTCCCTTCCCCTCTGCCCCTCCCCTGCTCATTCTCTCTCTCTCTCTCTCAAATAAGAAAGAAAGAAAAAAAGAAAGAAGGAAGGAAGGAAAGAGAGATAGAAAGAAAGAGAGATCAAGAGAGAGAAAGAGAGAAATTAAAACAATAATAATAATAATAAACTATGACTATCCAGTGTTTTCATTATAATACATGTTTTCAAGTTTTATCCTAAAATATCGATGCCAACAGACATTCTTTTACCCTCTGAAGTGAAACAAATTTGCCCAGCAATTAAAAAGCTGCATAAAGTTTGTAATCAGGTAAACTAAAGATATAGCATATTTGTAAAAAAGTGACTCAAGACAATAATCTGACCAGAAGTTAAGGGTGCATGGGTGGCTCAGTGGGTTGAAACCTCTGCCTTCAGCTCAGGTCATGATCCCAGGGTCCTGGGATCAAGCCCCACATCGAGTTCTCTGCTCAGCGGGGAGTCTGCTTCCTCCTCTCTCTGTCTGCCTGCGTCTCTGCCTACTTGTGGTCTCTGTCTGTTAAATAAATAAATCTTAAAAAAAAAAAAAGAAATTAAAGCACTATGAAAGAATGTGCACTTTATGTAACCTAAATAATATCTAAGAATTTAATACATAAAAATATTAATCATACATTGAGTATTTCTATACAATGGAGTTAAAACAGCTCCTCGTGATTTTAAAATTTTAATTTGTAGGGCACCTGTGTAGCTCAGTCAGTTAAGCATCTGCCTTTGGCTCAGGTCATGATCCCAAAGTCCTGGGATCAACCCCTGGATCTGGCTCCCTGCTGAGTGAGGAGTCTGTTTCTCCCTCTCCTTCTGCCCCTCAGCCCACTCGTGCTCTCTCTTTCTCTCAAATAAAGAAACAAAATCTTTAAAAATAAATAAATAAATAAATAAATAAAAATTTAATTTATAGCCGTCATCTTTGCTCAAATTGAACATTAAATTTCACTTGCTAGTTCTTACTTGCTGCAACAGTCCTTATTTTTAGCACATTGGAATTGACAGGTCTTCTTTATAAAGAAAGTTAATTATCTTAGCGTTTTAGTCTACTAAGCTGAACTTTATTCTTGGGCGATCCTTGTAGTTTCACACATGCATAGGTAAGATATTCCCAACAATATAATAGAGGTATATGTTTAGTTAAGACAACAATTAGGCTAACAAAATAAAAAGCAGTGTGTTTTAAATACATACATTACAACAATTAAGAGTGATGTGTATGTGTGTGTGGGGGGGTAACTTTCTGGCTGTTGTACTAAATTGGCTGTCATTCCTTTGGACTGATTAATATAACACTTTACTGAAAATCTATTTAATAACAGTACATTTAAAACCAAGATAGGTGGCAATTTTCTGTAATCAGTGCAACTCTACTTAAAGCTAAGTCAGTAAATATGATCTTTCAGAACTACCTTTCCAAAGACATTTGCAGATTTAGTGATTTTGGGGTATTTGACACCTTGGTCCCTACCTATCTTTCATTTTCGGATTTTAGTTTTCAGGGTCAATGTTCTAATGTTCTAATGACATCATTATGAAGACTGCAAATCATTCATTCATCTATGCTTGAGTACTCTAAGGGAATTAACTTGATCTTCCATTTAATATTTAATTACAAGTGGAATCTTTTATTCTCACATAGTGTTTAGACCTTTTTCCACTAAATAAATGTTATTTGTAAAACAATTATTTATGTTTTAACATTTCCAAATCAACCATGATTGAAAAAACCCACACCTTTCCCTAGTGTTTTATTCGGAAAATCTCTAAAATCCTTAAACACCTAATACCACTCCCACTTGGGGCCACTGTGTTGTTGTCACTTTTTTTTTTTTTTTTAAGATTTCATTTATTTAACAGAGAGAGAGAGAGAGAGAGAGAATGCATGTGCACAAGCTGAGGGAGCAGCAGGCAGCGGGAGAAGGAGAGGGAGAAGCAGGCTCCTTGCTGAGCAAGGAGCCCAGCCTGACGCTGACAAGGGGCTCTATCCCAGGACCTGGGATCATGACCTGACCTGAAGACAGACACTTAACCGACTGAGCCAGCCGGGCGCCCCAGGTTGTTACCACTCTTAACATAGGAAAAACAATATCCAGTTTATTACCAATAACTAGAAAAAATTCTATGCCCCGTGCAAATCTTTTTATAAGAGATTACATTTTCCTCAATTGGTGCTCACTTTGACAGCACATACACATTTTCCTTAATGGAAGATAGATATTTTTGTAAGTCAAAAGCTTTTCAATATAAGCAAGTTCAAATATTTCAACCTACTACATACACACATACAAACACACATATTTATATGTACAGTCACATATGTACTATATAACTATATTTATAATACAAAATCACCCTGCTTATGTATGGTATTGAGAACACAATGCTTAGTGGTCTGTATACACTGGCTTTAATCATTTGCCTTGATAAATATTCTGCTCTTCTTTTAGAATTGAGGAAATGGACCTAGAACATGTGTATTTCTTGACCTAACTCACATAGGTAGGAAGAATCAGAAAGGAGCTCCAAACTCAGGTTAACAGAAGACCAAGCCTGTGGCTTTCCACATCCCCATACTTCTCTGTACATGGTAATCATTCAACACTTCCTCCCTATTATTTGACTTTTCATACTATTCATCCAAACTTCAGGGATGGCTTCTAGAAAAACTAAGAAAAACTCTCTATTGCAAATACAATAGAAGAGTGACAGTATATATCTCTGCCATTATTTTAATAATTTTAGCCTCTCAAAATGGATGATTTCAATCTTTTCAAGGGAATATTTTCAATGTAAACTATAGTCTGAGCAGATGGAAAAGATGGAATCTCCAAGAACCAATCAATTATACAAGCATCAATTCAGCATATTAATGCTTCACCTTGCCCCTATTAATAAAAATGGATCATTTTCCCAACAGTCTTTTTCTCCACATCCCCACCAGTGAAAAACCTATTCTTAGCAAAAGTGAATACAGTGGCTTCTTAAATAATTTTTATTTAACATTTCTGTGATCTAACATTTCAGTTTGTTGAAGAGAAAAACACATAAAGAAACACACACACACACACACACACACACACACACACACACACACTATGATTATGAAACACCTGAGTACTCTATGTAGGTCCAAGTAGTATAATGCTTGTGGATCCCTTAACTGAAAATGTGCATGCTGTTTGACCTGGGAAATGAACGTTGTCTGTAGAAGGTTGGCATAAGTGGGTGGAAGCTACTTATCTACTATCACTTGCTAACAGTGTCAGTGGATTTGGGCATGATGTTGTACCTGTATCTACTTTTTCTTCTTTTTCTGAAAGCCATACTATGAAACAACTGGAGTAAATGCTCAGGGAATTACAGTCCTCAGAAAACTATCAAAGTTGTTTTAATGATTAAGAAGAAATTTGTTGACAATTTTACAAACCATTATTTTAATTTCAGGAAATACCAATGCTAAGATTAAACGGTAAGTTTTACTTGGTAAGCTCTGTTGGATGGATGCATTTCCTAGACATGTTAAACTTTTTAAATAATAGAAATAATATTTTAATTTTACTTATTTTTAAATCATCTTATTGCTTTAATAAAAAACTATATTTTAAATCATAATTTTTTAACTTATTGGTGTTCTATCACAAAACAGAAACTGTGCTGTAAATTCAAGCAGAAAGAGTTTTAATAGGGAATTGGTTTAAGTGTTTAAAAGCTTTAAAAAAGGGTAAAAAGAAGAAAAGAAAGGGGGCCTAGAGTAGCAATAGTAAAATAGGACTGGTTACATAAAGACCAGGAATCTTCTACTGCTCCTGGACCAGAAGCCAGGTTTGCTGCTGGTCTTCTAAAGTTAACAGGAGCTCCACTGCCTTGTGACTTCTGACACCCATGGTGGCCTCAGAGCAGGAGTCTTGGAGCCTGCATTCCCCCGGAGTGTGCTCAGACGATCTTGGACCTCATGGACGCCTACAGATGTGCCCAATTGTTCTTTACTCACTATCTGCTTCTGTAGGAGGCTCTACCAGGAAAAGAAACAAACAAAAAGTTATCCTTTTCCTTCCACGTTCCAATCTCTTGGCAGTGACTCCAATTGGCAGTGCCTACTGGGGGGCTAGGTAAAGAAGCTTGGAGAATGCAGCTTTGAGGAGAAACATGGAGCAGAGAGGAAAAAGAAAGGACTCAGCACAATTTATTTTATTTTGTCTTATAATTCTATTTTATTCTTACCATTGATTCATTGAGATGATATCCACAAAGTGCCTTTGGCAGTGTTTTCCCCATTATAGAGACATACGAGAAATGTCAGTACCATAGGTGAAGGTCTTTCTAAAATTAATTTATACTTCTTGCCTTCTGAAACAAAAGAGACTAAATATAATTTAACTTTTTCTTGATGACTCAAGGTTAACTTTGGAATATCCATGATTACACTGGGACCATTGCCTTCAATGATTTTGAAATGCAATATGATTCCTGCCCCAATGTTAATTATTCCACACTGCTATTATTTTAAGGTCTGTGTTACTTGATTTTCTTTCTCTGTGTCTTACTGACAATCAGTCAACGATAACTTTGAGCACTTTTCAGTGTACACCCATTTAACAATATCCCTACTGCCCCTAATTTTTTTTTTTTACAGTTTATTACAGTGGTTTGTTATGTGCCAGGTATCAAGTTAACCAAATTTTCTAAAGTCAAATTTTATATGAGGAAACCTAAATGAATCTCTGTGAAGAGGGTTTCCCCATGAATAAGTGCACCTGTTCAGAGATCATTTTTGTCTATTCTATCTTCTCTATTTTCCAGAGTATGGTTGTTTGCTAAGTACCCTCCAGGTAGTTGAGATGTTAATGTAATATTGGCCAGCTAGCAACAACAGGCTAATTTGTGAATGGCCTGAGGTGTATTCTGAATGATTCATCTCATAAAAAAAAAAAAATCCATAACTGAGGGAAATAAATCCTTTCTTTTTTTTTGTTTTGTTTTGTGTTTTTTTTTTTTATTTGACAGAGAGAGATCACAAGTAGACAGAGAGGCAGGCAGGCAGAGAGAGAGAGAGGGAAGCAGGCTCGCCGCTGAGCAGAGAGCCCGATGCGGGACTCGATCCCAGGACCCTGGAATCATGACCTGAGCTGAAGGCAGCGGCTTAACCCACTGAGCCACCCAGGCGCCCCTAAATCCTTTCTTTTCATGAACATAATCATGGCCTCTTTTGCAAATTTATAAAACTCTGTTGTGCTTTGTGGATTACAAAAAGGAGCTTGTGGAATCAAGGAATCACACAAATATTTTATGCTTTGTGTCTACATGTTATATTAAATGTATGTGTATGAGACTATGTATGTGTTTGTAAGTATACATGTATGTAACATAAACACACACACATATGTCCTATATCATGTATTTTGCGTGCTGATAGGGGAACAGGGAGTATTTGAAACTGAGCAAAAGAAAATAGGGAAGAAAATATTTTTATTGACCCTAAGTGTAATGATATCATCAAGGAAAGTTTCACACGTCCCTCTATTGCCTTACAGTAGGACATTATGACCTAGTACAATTAATTGTCCACAATCCAGAATAACATATTACTTTTATCTCTTGCTTCTGTAATTCTTTCAGTCTTTCATTTTGAATCTTCTTATATTTGTGATCTTATTCTTCATACTGAAAATAATTAGTTCCTATCCATAATGATTGGATTTAAGCTTTACAAACACCTCAAAGTTGCCTTTATCATGCTTCTATCTCTGAGTGGTAGAGGTAGCTAAAAGTGTATTCTCACACACATACAGCACTGACGCAGAGTCATGTAGACCAGAATAACATAGCTAATTAGTGACACAGCTCAGAGAAAGCCCAAATCTCTAGGAATTCATACATTTGAAATTCCCTGGAATTTTATAACTGGAAGAAGCACAGAAAATAATTTGTATAATAATGAGAGTGAATTAGTTTTCTATTGCTGCTATAAAAAACTGCCACACTGTAGCTGAAAACAATACAAATTTATTTCCTTACACTGCAGTAGATCAAAAGTCTGACATGGGCCTCTCTTGATCAAAATCCAGGTGGTCTGCTGGGCCAGTTCCTCTGGAGGTTCTATGGCAAAATCTGTTTGCTTGCCTTTTTCGACATCTCTTGGCTTCCCTTTTTCCTTTACCCATAGCCTCATTTTCCATCTTCAAAGCCAGGAATGGCAAGTTGAGTCCTCACTTAGTATTATTCTGATCTTTGTTATATTTTCCCCAACTCTGACTTCTTTCTCTCTTCTGTTTTTGAGACCCTTATGATCACATTGGGCCTACCTGAGAAAATCTCGAATAATCTCTCTGCAATAAGGTCAACTGAGTGAAAAACTCAATTCCATTGGCAATCTCAATTCCTCTTTGCCTTTTAACTGACATATTCACAGGCTCTTTAGATTGGAACATGGACATTTTGGGGAGGCCATTATTCTGCCTGCCATAATCAATAAAGGTAATAATACATATAAATGTTCCCATAGTTTCATTTATTTCGATAGGGAAAAACCTTATCAAAAAGGACATAGTTGTTTCATTTTGTAGGAGAGGAAATAATATCCTAGGGCTTTTAGCTTTTATTGGTACATATTTTTTAGGAATTATAAGTATAAAACCTTAGAATTATTTAATATTTTTATTCCGTAAAAGATAATTAATTAAAATTAAAAAGAAACTAGTATTTTATTTTGGGGAAACCATAAAATGTCTAATGTATGGGTTTAAAAAGCTTCAGTTTTGTGTAAAAGAGAAAGATCAAAGGATACTAAAGATTTTAGATCCATTAAAAAGTTATTAGTGAATATTACCTTAAAATAACTTTGGGGGCATATTAAAAATTTTTTTTCTTAGTCAAAATTCAAGACCTAGTCAAAATTCAAAATTCAAAATTTTCCTAGTCAAAATTGCTAGTCAAAATTCAAAATTCAAATATCCTAGTCAAATCCAAGTGTGTTGATTATTTTTCAATTTAAAAGAAAATCTCTAAAACCCAAAAGTGTTTGAAAGAGATAGCTCTAAATGAATGAATGAACAATTTGCATCTACAAACTATGTCCCCAGACCTCTTAACATTACCTAACCTCTTCAAGCCTCAGCTTCCACATCAATAAAGTAAATTAATATTTTTTTTTACTTTGCAAGGTGATTGCTAAATGAGATAAGATGGGGAAATAATCTGGGACCTAACAGGTGCTTAATAAACTGTAGCACACGCCAATATTTATTATCACTTGTATTATTTCCATTTGCACAGGATCTAACTTTGAATTATCTGACAAATAAAGACAAGGAGGGACATGACATAACAGTCCTCAATTTTCAGCTCAAACCATTTATAATATATTTATATTTAAATTTTTAAAATATTTCTTGTATTTGCAATTCATTTTCTTCCCTACATATTAGTGGAACAAAATAAGAAAAACAACTCACTATAAGAATTCTCTCCAATAGTGAATGCCTTTAGTACTTTGAAATAAAAAATCAATTACTATTTAATGAATTGTATGAAGAAACAATTATAACTCACAAGTGGATCCAAGCCTTTAAAACTCCACGCTATATTGGCTTAAAAACAATTCCTTCTCTTGCAAAGATGAGTAAATCTTCATTCAATGGGTCAAATTGTACAGGCATTTTAGAGTTCGTGGTCTAGATTTGGAGATGATGACACCTATAGCCTTACTCTACAGAGTTGACAATGCCAGGGAACCAGACCAGTGCCATCCAGTTGGGTGGGCTTACAGACCTCAGGCTCACCACAGAAGTACTGAAATCAAATTAAATTTTAAAACGTTTGTGATGACTAGCTGTAATTACCAGACAAAATCTGATCCAGAGTCATGTGCTCTGGTGATACTGTAGTTCTGATAGTATTTTATTTTTTTTTATTTTTTTTTAAAGATTTTATTTATTTATTTGACAGAGAGAGATCGCAAGTAGGCAGAGAGAGAGAGAGAAAGAGAGAGAGGAGGAAGCAGGCTCCCTGCCGAGCAGAGAGCCCGATGCGGGGCTCGATCCCAGGACCTGGGATCATGACCTGGGCCGAAGGCAGAGGCTTTAACCCACTGAGCTACCCAGGCGCCCCTTTGATAGTATTTTAATCCAATAAATTATATTTCTAAAATTGTTATAAATTTTGGTTTTCCAGTTGACTTAGAGTCAGAAGAGATGTGAAAAAAAACTTTTTAATATTTGTATTTATTTATTTGACACAGAGAGAGAGAGAGAGAGATCACAAGTAGAGCAGCAGACAGAGAGAGAGGGGGAAGCAGGCACCCTGCGGAGCAGAGAGCCCGATGCGGGGCTCGATCCCAGGACCCTGAGACCATGACCTGACCCGAAGGCAGCGGCTTAATCCACTGAGCCACCCAGGCACCCCAAAAAATAATTTTTTAAAGAATGGATGTTTATGTGCATTTTTCTTATAATAATAATAATTTATGTAATTATCAAGGAACCTGTTATTTCTCCCCTATTAGGAGTGGTGTTGATAAAATAATTCTGTGAAAGTTTGATGATCTTTGTATGTTAGAATAGAGTACTGTAGCTTAATATTTAGGTGTAGTCTGTTTTGTTAAAGAAATAAAGATTTAATGTGGCTTTAAAGATAAAACCCATATAAAATTAAAAGAATAGATTGTTAATAGTTTGTCATGTGCTTTTATCTAATTTCATTGAATTTTCTCCTTTTAACTATGTAGTGAAACTTTATGTGAATTGTGAATTGATTTTTTCTCATTAAATTAAAGCAAAAACTTCCTGATTTAATGTAGAATTCTTAGCTAAGAGCAATCATATATGAGGATCAATTCTATGCTTTATATGCATACACTACTATTAACTGTAGTATTTATTTTTTTCAGATTTCACTTAAAATTGCCTACTGTTTGAGGTCAACTACACAATGTTTCCCTAATTCAGTAATTAAAACAATCACTCTTGTGATGAGTTTAAATTGATGAGAAATTCTAGATTAAAGTTATATACATTCCCAAAATTTAGAAGTCACATACACACATATATAGACATGCACACAAGTATTTGTATATATTTACTAGTCTATACAACCTTCAAGAATTTTAAAATATAAAGTGATATTTCATTTCTTTTGATGGCTGCATAGTATTCCATTGTGTATATATACCACATCTTCTTTATCCATTCATCTGTTGATGGACATCTAGGTTCTTTCCATAGTTTGGCTATTGTAGACATTGCTGCTATAAACATTCGGGTACACGTGCCCCTTCGGATCGGGGTAAATACCCAGTAGTGCAATTGCTGGGTCATAGGGTAGTTCTATTTTCAACATTTTGAGGAACCTCCATGCTGTTTTCCAGAGTGGTTGCACCAGCTTGCATTCCCACCAACAGTGGAGGAGGGTTCCCCTTTCTCCACATCCTCGCCAGCATCTGTCATTTCCTGACTTGTTAATTTTAGCCATTCTGACTGGTGTGAGGTGATATCTCATTGTGGTTTTGATTTGTATTTCCCTGATGCCGAGTGACGTGGAGCACTTTTTCATGTGTCTGTTGGCCATCTGGGTGTCTTCTTTGCAGAAATGTCTGTTCATGTCCTCTGCTCATTTCTTGATTGGATTGTTTTTTCTTTGGGTGTTGAGTTTGCTAAGAAATGAAATCTTGCCATTTGCGACGATGTGGATGGAACTAGAGGGTATCATGCTTAGTGAAATAAGTCAATTGGAGAAAGACAACTATCATATGATCTCCCTGATATGAGGACATGGAGAAGCAACATGGGGGGTTGGGGGATAGCAGAAGAATAAATGAAACAAGATGGGATTGGGAGGGAGACAAACCATAAATGACTCTTAATCTCACAAAACAAACTGGGGGTTGATGGGGGGAGGTGGGGTTGAGAGAGGGGGAGAGGGTTATGGACATTGGGGAGGGTATGTGCTATCGTGAGTGCTGTGAAGTGTGTAAACCTGGTGATTCACAGACCTGTACCCCTGGGGATAAAAATACATTATATGTTTATAAAAAAAAAAAGGGGCCGCCTGGGTGGCTCAGTGGGTTAAGCCTCTGCCTTCGGCTCAAGTCACGATCCCAGGGTCCTGGGATCGAGCCCCACATCGGGCATTCTGCTCCGCGGGGTGCCTGCTTCCTCTTCTCTCTCTGCCTGCCTTTCTGCCTACTTGTGATCTCTGTCTGTCAAATAAATAAATTTAAAAAAAAAAATTGGAGGGGGAGGCGAACCATAAGAGACTATGGACTCTGAAAAACAACCTGAGGGTTTTGAAGGGTCAGGGGTGGGAAGTTGGGGGAACAGGTGGTGGGTAATAGGGAGGGCACGTTTTGCATGGAGCACTGGGTGTTGTGCAAAAACAATGAATATTGTTACGCTGAAAAAATAAATAAATTTTAAAAATAAATAAATAAATAAATAAAATCTTTAAAAAAATATATAAAGTGATAATAATAAATGTACTTAATATTAAAGCCATGGATTATCTTAAGGACTCAAGGAGATGGGTTTTACACAATAACATGGCTCCATGAAGAGAACATCTGTGTAATGAAGGTGAAAATAAATGGTAGCAATAATGACCTGCAGGCACCGTTAGCCATATTGACTCACCGTCAAGTGTTGTTCCTTGCTTTAACAGAGTGATTATCACCTTTACACTATGGATATTGATACGACCTGCCGTTAAAGTGGCCTGGGGAAATCCTAGTCTCTGATATTGTGTAATCGAGCTACACCAGGCCAGTGTGGCCCTAAATGATTTACCACATATTTTCCACTTATTCCTCAAAACAGCGAGGTTATTCCTAAAGAACAACAAGTTACTTCTACCAATATTTAGAAGAAACAGCAAACTTCATAGAACTCTAAGAATAAGAATGATAAAAATCAATGCACTAAGAATAAGATGAATATGGATCATACCTGGTGACTTGCAGTACTTTATCCAATATCACAAAGCTAATAAATGGGAGAAGAGAATTGAAGTTCGGGTCTGTATCCACAACCAGCTCTGTGGTGATGATTGTTAAAACACATTGATTGCGCTTTCATTTTGCCAGGAACCATTTTAAGCTCTGTATATTATATAAAAGCATGTCACCATCAAAAGACCACTTGGTAGTAATTCTATTATTATTCCTATTTCATGCTGAAGAAACTAACGTGGGAAAAGGTTAAATAAACATCTAGCCCAAGATCACCCAAATATTAAGTGACAAAACTAGAACTGGAGCTAAATTTGATTTCGCTCCAAAGGCCATGGTTTTAATTGTACCTATGTTCTCTGGTAGATATGTCTGTCTAAACCTATTTCCATATCTTCATTATGCATTGGGGCTGTTGTCTGCTTGTTAGCAATTCTGTTCTTCAATTTAAAAGAAAAATGCAAAGTTGTAAATATTTACTGAGCATCAGAGTGTCAAATAGAGAGTTCTGTGAAGTGTAGGGAGAAGGCCAGCACATTGCTTTGCTTCACAGTCCCTGCTTAGTAATTATTTGTTAATTGATTAGTGAGCATGCTACTCAATGGACTGACTGCAAAAACACCCTCGCGAGCTCAAAGAAAGGTAAAGATATGCTGCCGAGCACATTGAACAAAGACAGAAAATGGAGAAACAAGTTCAGATTATTCTTCTTGAAATACAGCAAAGACCACTGGACACATTTTGCAATTTATTCACCAGTCTAGATGCATTAAACCTTGACTTTTTCAGGAATATTTTCTAAAATGTACATTGGCATCATGTACTATAGATAAGCCCATTACCATGTTATGCTACCACTTATATTGTGTACCAACTTTGGATGAAAAGGATATAAATGCATTACAAACACACTCTCAAATTAGGAATGTGAGTCCAATTTTATCTGGTTCTGACAGGTTAATATGCTGAAAATAGTGGGGTACGTTTTCAAAGCAGCATGCTCTAATTTAACCATGCAGCTCATGTTTATTTTAATGGTAGTTGCACAGTGAAATCACTACAAAACACTTTGAGCACTTACCCAACTGTGTCTACCAAAAGAAAAACAATATAATTGAACTAAAAAAGAAAAATAATTGCTTAACCTTAGCCAAAGGATGTTGTCTAGTTTTGCTTAATTTCAATATTTCTATGCTTTAGTAAAATATCACAAATAGAAACAGCCATAAAAAGATTTTTTATAGTTAAATATATTTAACTATATATTTCATGTGTCATGATCCAAAAAGTACTGCATCTTGGGACATTCAGTAAGCAATACTGATTTAATAATCAATCTTTGTTCTTTAACAGTCAAAAATTCTAATTAGTCACAGCTGTATTAATTACAGTGTCAAAAATCATGTGGCACAAAATTGGGAGATTTTTACTTGATTAGATTGCCTCTTTTCTCTAAAACTACTAAAATCATACCACAGACAAAAATATGTTAATTTCACACTGGGTTTTAAAAATGGGTAGGACCATATCTCTAAATTAATGAGTCATAAAATCATTTGCAGCTATTAGCCTGTAAGGATAAGTGCTAGTAGTTCTTTTCTTTCACTGTTTGGTGTGATACCATCAATTTAAAGTCTATCTCATATGGGAGATTTATATACGTCACATAATTCATCGAGGCCTGTCAAGTCTTTAAATTTTTCATTGCCATGTACAATTACAAGTGTCACAATATGCAATAATATTCAGGCAGGAATTCTCTGAAACCCCTTTTAACTACCTGAGGCCAATTATGGATTCTTTAAAAATCAGTATTTACGGGCGCCTGGGTGGCTCAGTGGGTTAAACCGCTGCCTTCGGCTCAGGTCATGATCTCAGGGTCCTGGGATCGAGTCCCGCATCAGGCTCTCTGCTCAGCGGAGAGCCTGCTTCCCTTCCTCTCTCTCTGCCTGCCTCTCTTGTGATTTCTCTCTATCAAATAAATAAATAAAATTTAAAAAAAATCAGTATTTACCATAGTAGAAAGAGTTCCATTTTATTATACAACTTATGTGAAATCACTTTCAAAAGATATGTGCACATGGCCATACCCAGGCCAAGCAGAACAAAAAAGAGAGAGAGAGAGAGATGCTGTGGGCAGCAGAGAACGGATTTCTTCCAGCCACTCTTTGTCAGGAGGCAATACAATCTCTATCTGAATTTTATCTAGACACATAGAAAAATGATCACAGCTTTGTACTCTTGTTGCACTCTCTAATGAGGATGTGAACATGCTTACAGATTTTAATTCACAAGTCCTTACAACACCTTTCTTTTGAAAGGAAGTGATAAACATCTTTTAGTTAGGAAAAATTCAGTTGATTATAGAGCTTACCAAAGGCTACCGTGCATATTTATGGCAATAAAAATACAAATCGGCTTTATCACTCTCTCTATGTACATCTAACATGTCATTGAAGGGTACTAGGTCTTGGACACTGGACAGTACAAATCAGTGTGATTCTCCACAAATTTCTTGAACACTTACAAGGCCCCCTACAAAGTGTCACTATAAATTTTTTAATGCAACATATCCAATACCTAATGCATAACAGTTATCAATATACATTCTAACCCTATGATCCTAGAAGGCAGATAGAAGTGTACAAGGTGATGCAAGAATCATGTAATTTAGAAGAAAAATAATTGGAAAAAAATAAAACAAATGAATCAACATGATAGGTTGCCAGAAATGCAGCTAACTGGTAATAAATGTATCTAGTAATCCCTGCTCTGCCTCAGAATAATAACATATGTGGGCAACAAGTTATTAATACTTTTCTGTGTCTCAGTTTGCTTAGACTTTAAACATATTAGTATCATCAAATTTGAGAAGCAATATAATGAATTACTAGGTTATGGCTTTTGGTGAGTTATCTGGCCCACCAAACCTCAGTTTCCTATTTACGGTGGGAAAGGGGAATGGTAATAACTATACCCACATTATCAGACTCCTGTGAGAACTAACTGAGTTATTTTATACACAAAGGAGCTGGTGCCTAGAAATCTACCTGTAGCAATTATTATTACTATCATAATTATCTGTGTGCTCCATGAAACACTAAGTTTGTTGAAGATGTTTTGCCACATAAAGTAAATAAATATATTTATTTCTTTTTTCAGCTTTATTGAGGTATAACTAGGAAATAAAATTATAAGATATTTAAAGTGTCCATCATGATGATTTTATATATAGAAATACAGAGAGATAATAGAGAAATGTAGTTATGTATTATAGAAAGATTTCCCTCCTTCTAGTTCTATAACCTCACATATTTGTCTTTTTTGTTTGTTTAATGAGAATATTTAAGTTCCACTCTTTTAGGGTATAATAAATAGTTCTATGTTCAAAAAAACTTTGAATATGACATTTTAAAATCAAATATTTTCCCCCTCAGAACATGGGTCAAGAGCTTCTAATAAGCTAAACTGCACTATAAATCCCCAAGGGGGAAATACAGCAATGCAGTGTTATCCCAGAATTATCTGACCACAGACTCCTCATTTCAGAAAACACTGTGTAGGAAGAAACTTACGCCAAAGACATTCTGGGAAATATTGAGAACAATGATCTCTGTGCTAGCTGGGTTTTCTGATGTTAAGATCTCAAGTGTTTCATACGAAACACCCATCAAAACACTGTTTCTTTTCTCCATTCTAGAATAAATAACAATGAAACAAGGGGTCATATATTTAGAACAGTTGAAATATGGACCCAGCCTCCACCTGCAATTTCCCTGCATCAATTTTCCAAGTGGCATTGAGGGTTTAGGAGGGCAGGTTTATTTCAGGTTTGTGTCTTCCTTTTCTGGAGCTTAGATTCCTACAGAGGAACTGAGATTTAACACTTGCGACCTTGGAGTACTCAAACATAGGCCTTGAATTAAGATTGAGGGTCACTTTACCAAATAGTCTCTTCAGCCATGATGGCTCTGTGACACAAAACAATAATCTGATCAGTTGTTAGAGTAACCAACAGTCTTTTTGTCCCCTTTACCTTTTCTTAATTGCTTAAAATAGACCCTAATGAAACGAATGTCCAGAATAATTTAGAGCTGATTATTTTTCACCATAAAAACTCATTAGAATATTATTGACTCTATTCCCTATGCTATACTTTTCATCTCTGTGACTTATTTATTTTAGAACTGGAAGTTTGTAACTCTTGATCTCCTTCACCTATTTTGTCCATTCCCCATGCCCCCTCCCTTCTGGCAACAACCAGTTTCTTCTCTGTATCTCAGAGTGTTTTTCATTTGTTCATTTGTTGTTTTTTTAGATTCTACATATAAGTGAAATTTTATGGTCTTTCACTTTTCCTGTCTGGCATGTTTTACTCAGCATAATACCCTCTAGGTTTGTCCATCTTGTGGCAGATGGCAAGATTTCGTTTTTCTATGGCTGTGTAACATTGAATTTTATATATATATATATATATATATAATATATATATATATATATTCTACACACACACAAACACACACATACACACACCATATCTTCTTTATCCATTCATTCATCAATGGACCCCTAGGTTGCTTCCATATCTTGGTTATCATAAATAATGCTGCAATAAACATAGGGTGCATGTATCTTTAAGAACTGGTGTTATTGTCTTCTTTGAGTAAATACCCAGTAGTGGAATTACTGGATCATATGATATTTGTATTTTCTTTTAATTTTTTATGTTACGTTAGTCACCATACAGAACATCATTAGTTTTTGATGTAATGTTCCATGACTCATTGTTTGCATATAACACCCAGAGTTCCATGCAATACATGCTCTCCTTAATACCCATCACGGGGGGCCAACCCATCCCCTTGCCTCCTTCCCCTTAAAATCCTCAGTTTGTTTCTCCAGAGTCCATAGTCTCTCATGGTTCATCTCCCCCTTCGATCCCCCCCCCTTCATTTTTCCCTTCCTACTCCTAATGTCCTCCATACTATTCCTTATGTTCCACAAGTAAGTGAATTTTTAACTTCTTAAGAAAATTCCACACTGTTTTCCATAGCGGCTGCACCAATTTACATTGCCACCAACAGTACAGCAAGGTTCCCTTTTCTCTATATCCTCACAAACACTGTTATTTCTTTTTTTTTTTTTTAATAGTAGCCATTCTGACTCCTGTGAGGTGATATCTCATTGCAGTCTTGATTCCCATTCCCTTGATGGTGAGTGGTGTTGAACATCTTTTCATGTGTCTCTTGGCCATATGCATGTCTATTTGGAAAAATGTCTATTCAGGACCTCTGATCATTTTTTAATTGGATTGGGTTTGTTTTGGATTTTGTTTTTTTTTGTTTTGTTTTGTTTTGTTTTGTTTTGGTGTTGAGTTCTTTATATATTTTGAATACTAACTCTTTATTAATTAGCTGATTATAATACAGTCATACGATTCACAAATTCCTTGTTCAAACTCTTTGCCACAGCAACAAACCCTGCCAGTGCTTTAAAAAACAATACCTTAAGTTCGTTCATTTTCTTTTTTCCAAATGATAATTTGAATTTTTATCTTTATATTTACTTCACAAAATAAGTAAGTCAGTAGCCATTGCAATACAGCCCCTCTCATTTTTTAGATTTTATCCTGCCTTCTTGTTTTCACTATTTTATATTTGCAGTGAGTTTTCCAATTCTGGCTCAAATGTACAACAGACTGCAGTCAGTGTATAACTATCTTACGTATGTATTATGTTATGTATGTATTAAAAAATGAGAAAACTGAAGGTGTGAAGACTGATCAGAGCTTCCTCGGTGCCAGGATACAGGAGCTTAAATTCATTTAAATCTTTCCAGTAATACTATGTGGAAGGTGTTATTTTTATGGTCATTTACAAAAAAGTGATTTCAAATATAGAAATTAAGTTAGATGTCTATGTGTATATAGCTAACAAGTTCTGGGATGTGAATGTGAATTCCAGCCATGGGCTTCCAAAGGCCACATATTAATCGATGCTGCATCTGTCTTCTTCCTTTTAGTTCTAACCAAAAACTCAACCTCAAGGTGATCAGTCAATCATTTACTTGCAAAATATAATGATAAAACAGAGAGTTTTTAAGTAGATATTTGGTCCAATTTTTTTTTAATTCTTATCTGACACCCCTGCATAGTTTCAGTGGAGTCACAATCTAAGATCACTGCTCAAAAATTGTATTATTAAACACCTATGCTACCACTGCAATATGGGAGAAATTGTTCAAGAGATGACAAGCTGAAATATGACAAAATATTAGAACTTTTATTTTAGAATTATTTATTTAGAATTATTTAGAATTTAGGTATTAGATACTCTAATATCTAATTAGATATTTAGATATTAGATATTCTAATTAGATATTAGATATCCTAATAATTTAGAATCATTCATTTATTTAGGATTATTTTAAAATAATTTTATCTTTTTTAACATTCATATTTTCCTGGTTTTATAAACTCATAATATATCAGTACAGAATGTACTTATTTAGAAATGAATATACCTACACTGAGATGCATGCTCATAATTATTACTACTTTAATGATGATACAAAATAAAAAAAAATTTTGATATGTTGAACTAGTCTAAAAGGAATGGCATTTTTATCATAAGAAAATTTCACTCCATTTATTAGAGAATATTAGCATGTTACAGCATCTATTTAACATTTATTGAGAGTCTACAATATATCAGGTATTGTTCTTTTTTTTAAGATTTTATTTATTTATTTGACAGACAGAGATCACAAGTAGGTGGAAAGGCAGGCAGATGGGGGAGGCGGGGCAGGGAGAAGCAGACTCCCTGATGAGCAGAGAGCCAGATGTGGGGCTGGATCCCAGGACCCTGGGATCATGACCTGAACCAAAGACAGAGGCTTAACCCACTAAACCACCCAGGTGCCCCTCAGGTATTGTTCTAAGAATAGGGATACATTAGTGAACAAAACAGTTGCTTTGAAGAACTTTAATTTAGGGAAGATAGACCACAGTCAATGAACATAATAAGTGAATCAATTATATAGCATGTGATGTGTGCTGTAGAAAAAATAGGACAGAAGGAGAAGGAAGGCTAGAGTCAAGTTCCAATAGTAAATATGAAATAATCATCTTCTTTATACCATATGATAATTGTGAAGAAACAAACAAAATACAGATGTAGGAATTTCAAGGACAGAAAATCAATATCAAGGGCAAAGAGTCATGCTAGCCAGAATTGTAAGATGTCCCACAATGATCCATGTTTCTGTATAAACTCCTTCCCTTGAATGTGGACGGGACCTGTAACTTACTTCTAACCAACAGAATATGGTAAACGGGAAGGGATTTTGCACATGTAATTAAAGTCCCTAATTAGTTAACTTTAAGCTAATGTTAATCAAAGAGGGTATTATCCTAGGTGGGCCACACATGATCAGGTGAGTCTTTTAAGGTGTTTGAGTGAAAGATTTGAAGCGCACAGAATAAATCTCTATTGTTGATTCTGAAGAAAGTTAGAGTAGAGGAGAAGGTAGATGTGGAATGACAGAGGAGAAAACACGCACATATATATACACACACACTATATATTATTTAGTGAAGATGACGAGGCTCTAGGATTCACAAGTAGCTGCAGGAATTGGCACAATTATGTTTTCGAATAATATGGGAAGCTAACAATAAGCCACTCATGGAGAACTGACTAGCAACAGTTTTATATTAATCTGGGCCTCTTCAGGGTGGAGAAAACTGGGTTATTAAGTGCCAGACAATTTTCTCTTAAACCCTACAGACTATGGCCTATTACTAGTTGAAACTTTCAAGTTACTCTCCTTTTATTGACAGTATACTTAATATATAACTGAAGCAACAGGCACTCTGGTTTTCAATGACCTGCCTGCCTGGTTTTACAATGTTTAATAAAGGCCAAGTTACTTTGAGCAAGAAGTCACTACTAATTATTTTATTCATATAGTGATAAATGAAAGAAAGCCATGAATAAATGTGAATCCCAGCACTGTCAAAATTAAGTTAGGATGAGTGTATTGCTGTAATTTCTTTGTTTTTTCATAAATAATTTATTAAAAATAATTTATTAAATTTGCACTCATTTCAACATAGGAAGCCTAATTTTATTCTATAGTTATGCATCTTTCTCAGTCTGGTGTAAGCACTTACTTGACAAAATACATCCCGAATTCAAATCACTAAAGCAGAAAAGACACTTTTGGAAAGAACTATCTCTTTCTCTCTCTGTCTCTATCTCTGTTTTTTTCCCTCTTCTCTTTCTTTTTTCTCCTCAATAAAATAATGTGCATTGCAATAAATAACAGTTTGCTCAATTAAACGAACAGGAAAAACAGGAACAAAAGAAATATCTAAAATTGGCATTGCTGACATTACCTTCTGAAAATTGGGGAGAAATTTTCATTGTAAAAATTGTTTGAGGTAATTTTGTTCATTTCCCTTCCTTTCTACCTTCCTAACTACTTCTATCAACAATAAAAAAAAAAAAAAAATGAGGACGGCAGTAAAGAAAAAGTACCATCATTAGAAAAAAGGATACACTGTCTTCAATCCTTCCCTTTTATAAATTTCTAGTTGCATATAAATGAAGATTACTTGCATTCTTGCAATGTCATTTGTAATCCAATAAAGTTTTTCAATTAACAATTAATTTTTGTACTAATTAAAAATATGCAATAGAAGGGTTAATCAAAACATTCTGGACAACAACATCTATCCATTCAATCTTTACAGAAATATATAAAAAGCAGTCTGTCATAGTCTGGCAAGCTAATGATTGGCTTCTGGTGTATTAGGCTGTTATGAAGCTAATAGCATACTAAAAATCTTCCCTTCATGTATAAATTAATTGCATTCATATGTAATTCACATTGCTGTGACTTCCTTTGCATTTCGATGTCTTTAAAAGTTTATGTGGAATTTCTTGCACCTTCTCCTTTTATGCATTCACAGCTTTGATTATCCATTCTGTAACCTGAATAAAGTGGAAGGCTGGAGTTCTGGCAGCCAACTGCCATCGACTTGGAGTAATTTGGCAGAAAGCTAAAACGTTTAGTTAAATTATGGTTTCTATAATTGCCTGAAAGATTTTAGAGAGAGTTCGATTTTTTTTTTTAATTTTCTGTTTAAAAACATAGAAAGACTAGGCCCTTTGTTACGTACTGGTATGCTTTTCAAGGAAGACTGCTGGTCTTCCTGCAGTGCTGATGTGTCTGATTGAGTTCTAAAGTTGAAAACATGGGATTTTAGACTACCTCTAATGTATTTTCCCTTCTCAATACAAGTGAAGGTAGAGAATCACTTTACAAAGTGTTTCCAAAATTTGTTTCAAAATGTATTTATAAAAATGTTTACAATTGGAATCTAACAACCTGAATTTTCTGAATTTTTCAGTAATTAACTTATCCTTGTCAAAAGATAAGTAAAAGGGCCTAGGCCATCTCTATAAGACAAAATATTTGCCTTCAGAATTGACTTTTCTGTATCTAATAAAAATAGTAACATCTTAACTCAAGAAATCAGGTCCTAAATAATTATAATCCGGTCTTTTAAACTCAGATGATTTTAAATTTAGGATAAAATTTATGGAATCTTCTTTTCTTTGGGTTTTAAAACATCTAATTAGGTCTCTGTTCATCTTATAATTAGATGCAAAATACTATACCTTTCTTGTAAGAAAGTTTCTTTTGGTAGGGATCAAATCATTAGCAATATAACTTAAAAGCATATTGAGCTTTTTGTTAAAATTTAGTGTCAAAGTTCTAGATGTGCCCAATTGATGATAAAATAGCAAGGATTTTATGTTAATAAGTATTTGTAAAGATACACGGATCTTGATAGAAGAAGAGCTTGTATGTATAGCCATTAATATTTGCCAAACAAAAGTACAAATAGTGTACATTCAGCCACAAAATACAAGCTGTTCCAAAGTGAACTTTACCTATCAACTCTTAATGCCAGCCAGAAGAGAAACATACTATTTATTTTCTCTGCCTCTGACAACTGACACCCAAAATTTGGCCTGTTTACTTTCATGAAGGGAAGGGTCCCAGATAGGGCTAGAAAAAGATAAAATTATCTTTAATTAACTCCCTACTCTTTCTTTTCATAATCCGTCCTGACAACCAATGTTGGCACCTTACTCTTCATTAAACAGCCAGTATGAGTCTGTTGTGAGTCAGAAAAATGTCATAGTTTTGCTATCAAACAGACAATGGTATGATTCCCACCGTTACACCTTACTGGCTCTGTAAACATAATTAAGTTATTTAACCTCACTCAGCCTGATTTCTACTTCAAATCTATAAATCAGAATAATGATCCCTATGTCAGTGGGCTGCAGGGATAATTAAATAAAACGATATCTGTATAAATCTAGTTGTCTAAAACCCTAGTAGGGTCACCATACAGTTTGCCCACAATTCATGAGGTCATCTTCCTTTATGGGCCAGTTGAACATACTGTAGCTTTCTCCTATTTCTCTATCACTGCAAGAAATCCTAAAAGGAAACAGAAGGATTCATTCATGACTAGGGCTTTAATGCCATGGTAAGACTCCTTGTTAGGCTACCCAAGTAAGTAGTGGCATAAATTTGGCTTTACACTTGGAGCCCTGTATCACAACTGAACCAAGATCCTATGTCTGCTACAGTCTGATGCCCTGTGTTCTCCCACCGACATGTAGGGCCCTGGTGACATAGTCTGTCAGCTTTGTCTCATGGCCCTCACCTCTCCTTCTCACTGAATAGGATGGACTAGATTCAAATGTATTATAGATCCGAATGTACTCTCATATTGGATCCTCTACTGATTTCTCTGGACACATCGGTCAAGGTGCCGAATCTAGCATATTCCAAAAGCTGTTATATTTAGATATAATGAAACTGTTTGGACTTTATTTCAGAGGGCCTTTTTCTCTTTCTGCCACCTGGCTTCTGTTGCCTCTACTCTAAAACTCAAATTATTTCAGGTTTAATTTAATACCTGAAATAATTGGAGTTTTAGACTTTCTGCGAACAACCTTTCCAAAGATGAATCAGAAATTGTTGCCACTACCTATTTCTGACCAAGTACATGATTATCACTGTGAAGATTTTTCTCTCCCAATAGTGCTCTAAAGAATTGGTGGGAAGGGCAGGAAGTGCGGAAGGTCCGTATCCTGTCTATTGGAATCTCAGTTTTTACTCAAAAGAGTCCTGCCCCACATTTAATATGTAAAGTTCCTGGAACAGAGTAAGTATTTAATATATTACTTAAAATAATTTGTTTTCTTGTCCTCCGTGCACCAATGTATAAAACTCCACATACCATATCTGTCCACCTTACTCTCCATTGCAATTTAGCAGCCCCAAAACCAACTATTTGAAACTCTGTTAGGCTACTGAAGATCAGGGAAATAATGCACTAAAAAAAATTTTTTTTTTTTAATTTTAAGAGATGTTCAGGCAAGACATACTCCCATTCCTAAACACTAAATTTCTTTGATTTGTAAGAATACTTGCTCAAAAGGAAGAATTTCAGAAATTGTTGTAGGCTACATGTTTTTTAGATTTGTTTGCAAAAAAGACTTATCCTCATGTCTCTGACATCATGGCACAAAAGAAACTATGTTATCTAACTAAAAATAAAGCCTCTGAATGAGAAGCTATCTCCATGGCTGAAACATAGAAATAAGGACAAAGTAGATGACGACATCAAAATGGAAAGTAATATTTCCTATTATTTAGAGCTTTTTTTCCCCACACTTGTTGCCTATTGTTTTCAGGAACAACAAAGAGATACCCTGTTTTACCCCTCTCTCAAACCCATGCGGAAGTTTGCTTGATAACCTGAATTGGCTCCTGCCAGTCTCTGGGCATCATCTTGCACTGGTCCCACACTTGCACCCCAATCTCCTGACACATGAACCTACATATAGTCTATTTTTCTCTACAAGGTGGGCGGTCTTCATAATGTTTCCTGTGTTACACTGAATCCTCTCCCTTGCTTCTGTTGTTCCTCCCAAACTTCAAACCTACAGGGTGTTCATAATGAAACTGAAAGCCTATGGAAATAAGCCTAACCCTGTCAAAGGTATCTTCCGTCTGTAAAAACACTAAAATAATATTATCTATGTTTTCAGACTTTATGGTTTAGGACATTCATATGCATATAGATGTATGTGTTTATTCACATGTGTATTATACATTCACATGCATATATTGCTTGTATACATGTATATATACATCTGTACATGCATAATGGTATATATAAATGTATTTTCAATACATGTAATTGTATATATATGTAAACATGTATAAATGTGTGTGTATGTATATATAGATGTATGTATATTATTGAGCATATGCAGATGTATATAATGGTATATTTAGAAAGGTGTGAGCATGTCTATGTGGGGGGGCAATGTGTGCTGTGCCTATTCATAGAGCTAAATAGATATGATGCAATCTATACTACAGAGCATTTCCCAGGTTCTTGAGTCAGTAGTTCTCACCTGGGGACAATTTTGCCTCACAGAGGACATTCTGGCTATGTCAAGACATTAATGTTCACAAATGAGAGTGAGGGGGTGCTACTGGCACCTACTGGGTAGATTCTTCTAAATCTACAGAGTCTACAGGGACTCTTCTAAACTATTTATTAAATGCAGGATGGCCTCACAGCAAAGAGTTATCTAGCCAAAGTGTCAACCACTTAGAGGCTGGAAACTCTGCCTTATGGGCTTCTTTGCAAATAGCAGACACAGTCGAATACTTCAGTGTCCCCTGCATCACCAAGGTTAGGTTAGTATGATAGTACACATTTGGTTGTAGGCGACATTCTCATGCAGCTGGTAATTACTTACATCAACTAACATAACTTTTCACAACTTATACTCAGCCCAGCATCACCCAAGAATGACAGCAGTTGATTATTTGGCATTAGGCACCAATGACTTATGCAGGAATAGAAGGCTATGTGGTTTTTCTTGATCCATAACTTAAGAGACCACCTCAGGGATAAAGATTAATCATCAGATGCAGTCAGGCTGCTCTCTGCCTAGTGCATTGTACTATCTTAATTATGACTCTTTTCTTCTGACAATAAGGTTAAAAATATTAAGCAAGTTCACTTGAGAACATATTTGCTCTTCCTTCTCGTGAGCATTTAACAATTACTTGATTGAAGATCTGAGCTGTAGGTAGCTATAATTTTGCAGACTCGTTATATTATTTCTGGCTTACTTAAGTGTTGACTCATTTTGTACTGTCTGAGAGCTGAAAAGAAATCGTTGGCGAAAGGCTAAAAATACCTTTGAGTTTTCTTTGTGTTGGTTCAATTTTATTTCTCTAATGTATGATCAAAATTGTATTGTAGGCACATAAGGAATCTCAAAATCTTTCAAAGGGGGAAAACTCTAACTCTTTTCCCTTAGTGCTCTCAGACTTTGTGTCATTTGATAATATACATGAGTAGGTTTAATACTCAATCATTTCCCAAATCTAATTTGACTGTCGAATGGGGTTTAATTTACATCATGATACAATTTCTCACACCAGAAAGCATAGTAACCCTTTTTTTCTGAGGTTAATGGTGATCTAGCTTAAAGCCTAAAAGATAATTACAAGGAATGTGCTTCAGGTGACAAAGTAGTTTTGACAATCCCAGAGTACTGATAGCTTTTTAATTATACTTCTTTCCACCATAGGAGACTGTATGCCTTCTGCTAAATAGTTTAAAGGCCTGCTGTTGTGCCTTTAAAATTAATATCCACTGTAATCAATATTTTTAAGCTACTGATACTCAGGTGCCTGAAATGAACCCACTATTCTACAACTCCTGAAATGAAATGAGAGTCGGCATTACTAATTTTCCTCATCCATGAAATATTAAAGAGTATTAACCAAGAAATACGTAAACATTTTTGACTCCATTTGTCTTCTTTACTCACTCGATATTTTGTGACATTTAACAATTTCTAAATTTCAGTTATTTTTTTGTTTTGTTTTGTTTTGGTTTAAGTGAAAGTTTGTCAGTGGAGAAGGTCAGAATCCAAGAAAAGATGAACAGTCTATGGTTCAGTAAATTAGAATGGAAACAAACAAACAAAGACCGGAAAAGCATTTTATACAGAAGTACTTATTCTTCTGCAAATACCTACACATTTTTCTAAAACATATTTAACTATTAAATAATGGGGAAAAGCTAAAAAAGGTCAACAAATTTATTATTGTCTTTGTCCAAATTAATCAATTTTTTTCCTCAAGTTCCAAGTTCCAGTTAGTTAGCACACAGTGTGATATTAGTTTCAGGTATAGAATTCAGTGATTTATCACTTACATATAACACCCAGTGCTTACTACAAGTGCCCTCCCAATTGGCCCATCCCCTGCCCATTCCCCACTGATCCTCAGTTTTCTCTATAGTTATGACTCTCGTATGATTTGCTTCCCTCTTTTTTTCCCCATCACCATATTTATCTATTTTGTTTCTTAAATTCCACATATGAGTGAAATCATATGGTGTTTGTCTTTCTCTAACTTATTTTGCTTAGCGTACTGCTCTCTAGTTCCATCCATGTTGTTGCAAATGGTACGATTTCATTCCTTTTGATGACTGAGTAATATTCCAGGATATTTATAGACAGATAGATGGACAGGCAGATAGATGTGTGTGTGTGTGTGTGTGTGTGTCCTATATATATATCCCACCTCTTCTTTATCTACTCATCAATCAATGGACATTTGAGCTTTTTCCATAATTTGGCTATTGTTGATAATACTGCTATAAACACTGGGGTACATGTATCTCTTTAAATCAGTATTCTTGTACCCTTTGGGTAGATACTTAGTAGTGCAATTGCTGGATCATAAGTTAGGTCTGTTTTTAACTTTCTGAGGAACCTTCATACATACACAGTAGCTGTACCACTCTGCATTCCCACCAACAGTGTAAGAGGGTTCTCCTTTCTCTGCATCTCAGCCAATAGCTATTGTTCCTGAATTGTTCATTTTAGCTATTCTGACAGGTATGAGGTGATACCTCTTTATAGTTTTGATTTGTATTTCCCTGATGATGACTTATGTTGAGCATCTTTTCATGTGTCTTTAGTCATCTTAAATCTTTTTGGAAAAAAAAAAATGTCTATTCATGTCTTTTGCCCATTTCTTAACTGGATCATTTGTTTTCTGGGTGTTAAGTCTAATAATTCTTAACAGACTTTTGGATACTAACCTTTTATCAAATATTTCATTTGCAGGGGCACCTGGGTGGCTCAGTCTGTTAAGCAGCTGCCTTTGGCTCAGGTCATGATCTCTGGGTCCTGGGATCAAGGACAGCATTGTGCCCTGCATCGGGCTCCTTACTCAGTGGGGAGTCTGCTTCTCCCTCTCCCTTTCCCCCTAACTCTCCCCTGTGCACGCACACACTCACTCTTTCTCTCTCTAATAAATAAAATCTTTAAAAAAATTCATTTGCAAATATCTTCCCCCATCCCAAAGGTTGTCTTTTAGTATTGTTGATGGTTCCCTTTGTTGTGAAGCTTTTATTTTGATGAAGTCCCAATAATTTGTTTTTGCTTTTGTTTCCCTTGCCCCAGGAGATATATCCAGTAAGAATTTGCTATGGGCCAATGTCGAAGAGATTAATGCCTGTGTTCTCCTCTAAACATTTAATGCAATCACTATCAAAATATCATCAGCATTTTTCACAGAACAAAAAAACAGTCCTGAAATTTGTATGGAATCACAAAAGACCCTGAATAGCCAAAGCAACATTGAAAAAGAAAACCAAAGCTGGAGGCATCACAATTCTGGACTTCAAGTTATAATACAAAGCTATAGTGATTAAGATGGTATGGTGCTAGCATAAAAATAGACACATGGACCAATGGAACAGAATAGAAAACCCATAAATGGACCCACAACTATATGGTTAAGTAATGTTCGACAAAGCAAGAAAGAATATCCAGTGGAAAAAAGGTGATTTCTTTAACAAATGGTGTTGGGAAAACTGGATTGCAACATGAAAAAGAATGAAACTAGACCACTTTCTTACACCATACACAAAAATAAATTCAAAATGGATGAAAGACCTAAATGTGAGACAGGAAAACATCAAGATCCTAGAGGAGAATAAAATAATCATAATTTTAAAACTTTTTTTTTTCAAATTATGTAAGTCTGGATTATTTTGACATAAATTTAGTTCTTTTTTTAATTTTTTAAAAGATTTTATTTACTTATTTGATAGAGATCACAAGTAGGCAGAGAGGCAGGTAGAGAGAGAGAGAGGAGGAAGCAGGCTCCTTGCTGAGCAGAGAGCCTGATGTGGGGCTTGATCCCAGGACTCTGGGATCATGACCTGAGCCGAAGCCAGAGGCGTTAACCCACTGAGCCACCCAGGTGCCCATTTCTTTTTTTTAGGTTGGTATTATGCACACAAAGTCAAACATCCATATGAAAACTGAAAGTTTTACTCACATATCCAGATGTTTGACTATATTAAATCAAATCAATTTTTACTTTGGATTCTCATTTTGTCAAGAAAATTATATTCATTTCATAAATTCTATTTTTAGCATCTGAGTCTTCACTCAGGGTCAAATTATGATCTGATAGATCAGATATATATTCTTTGTGCTTTTTATAAAGAAATTGAATTGCAACCTGGTCCACCAGATTATGATAATAACAGTCATAATTTTAGAGCTTAGGGAGACTACCTGTTTCAACACCATCATTTAACAGAAAAGAAAAATGATGCCACAAGATATTAAATGGCATGTTCAATCACACAGTTATTTAGTGATAAAACTTAGTGAAGTGTGCTTATCTGGCTAAGTTTTAGTACTCTACCATACCACTCAAATTCATAAAACTATTATTCATTTACTTTTCCTGTACAATTCATGGCATTTACAATCCACTTTTAGAAATTAAATGGACAAAATAAACAGATTTCATATTTACAAAAATAGGTAAAATTAGTAGTGTCTATAATAGTGGATCCAACACTTTTCTGTTTATCACTCAACAAAATCCTTAATCTGTCAGGTCTTTAATTTCTCCAGGCTTCAACCTTTCACTGGTAAAATGGAGCTTAGTTTAGGGATGATTATATAATATGATATCTACAATGTGGTTATTAGCATGTCTGTGGAATGGAGGGGATTACAAAAGGCATGGAAGTTAGAAAATAGCAGATTTAACTATCTTTTTTTTTTCTTTTTTAATTTATTTGACAGAGATAGATCACAAGTAGGCAGAGAGGCAGGCAGAGAGAGAGGAGGAAGCGGGTTCACCGCTGAGCAGAGAGCCCAATGTGGGGCTTGATCCCAGGACCCTGAGATCATGACCTGAGCCGAAGGCAGAGGCTTTAACCCACTGAGCCACCCAGGTGCCCCTGTCAGCAGATTTAAATAGAAGGAAACAGAATGAATGCATAATACACATATTTTTATTAAGTACCTACTATGTGCCAATCACTATGCTAATGCTGAGGATAAAATACTAAGGTTTTGGCTACAAAAATAACTTGTTGAATTTATTTAACTCATATGGCTGCAAACAGGATTCAAATTCATTATTTTTGTTTTTCTTCTCAATAAGATAAGACTGGAATAAGACTAGAGAGGTGGGAAAGTTATAGTGTGGAGTCCTTAAAAGTAACAATGGGAAGCCATTAAAGATTTTAAGAAAAAAGAAAAGAGCTCTGATAGGCAGACTAGTATGGGAAGATTATTATAGAGAATGGTACCTATTCTATAAAAAAAGTCACTTTATTAATGACAGTAAAAATATAATAGAATTTTATAAAAGAGTCAGGGCAGAGAAGGAACTAATACACATTGATCAATAAGAACTTTATAGACATTTAGCATACACCAATGGGTAAAAAATTTACAGGAACTATTTTAGACATGCAGTACCATATACCAATTTACAGAAATAATAAATCTCTTACCCTGTATTACAACACAGCTTGAAAATGAAAGAAAAGAGTTATGAGAACTTTCAAGGGAAAAAAGCTTGATGACTAAGAAGGAAGAACTGTCTCAGAAATTATGATTTATCATGTGAATGGGTTGTTTTGGGAATATTAATTGCAAAAAAACAAACAAAAAAAAAAAACCATGAGTATGAAGATCTGGATTCCATAATGGGTAGAAGTTGGAAGACAAAAGATGAAATATATTTGCATTTTTGATGGTTTTGGTCTGGAATTCTAATTAACACCTATTTAGTGGCATGTTTTTAGAAATGAACTACTGAATTATGAATGATGATAGGGACATTATGATTGAAAATACATTTTTAGAGTCAACTTCATAAAAGTATAGTTGAAACTCTTTAAATGGACACCTCACTGAAGGAAGAGGAATGTCAAGTTAAAAACTGTTGTCAAAAACTGTAAATGCCCAATTTTAAATGAAAAGAAGAGAATCTTTTTCACAAAGTGTAAAACGAGGTTAGAGCAGTGTCACAAAAACCTTTTAAACAAGTGGATGGTTAACTGTCAAATATTGAAAGCACATGGGGTACAATGAAAACTGGCAATTACTAGACTTGGCCACTGTGTGGTCAGAGTGGTGAAGGCAGAAAGCAGGGATTGCAGAGATCAGTGGTGGGGAATTAGAACTGGCAAGAGGCTGAACCACAGTCTCCAAAACCTATCTCAGATCCTTAATTAATAGGAAGAAAATATTTTCACTGACCCATAGTTAAATTTGGAAGAGTAGGCAGAATTTAATGGTATGTAAAAACAAATCAAAGATCCTATGAGCATTTATTGCCTACTTTGGGGGTGTGTGTGCTAAATATTTCCCTAAATAAAATTGTAGTAATGAGAGATAAAATTTTTGTTTGTTTGTTTGTTTTGAGATAGAATTATTTTTAATTATTTTCTTATGATGAAACAAAAATGTTAAAAACCATAAAGAGAGAGCCATAAAGTTATTTTATAAATATTACGGTCAATAGAATTCTAAATTTACATGGACTCAGGTCCTGGGTGGCTCAGTCGTTGAGCATATGCTTTCGCTCAGATCATGATCCCAATGTCCTGGGATCCAGCCCCATATCTGGCTCACTGCTCAGCAGAGAGCCTGCTTCTCCCTCTTCAGCTTCCCTGTGCTTGTGTTCCTTCTCTCGCTCTCTCTATTACAAATAAATAGAATCTATTTTAAAAAATAAAGTTACATGGACTCAAAGAGAATGTTACCTTTATGAAAAAAAATTGTGGATTTGAATACAAGAAGACAGTGTCTAGATGAGGTGGCTGGTTACTCTAAAGATTTATGAAATGGAAAAAAAGTAAATAAGAATATTAAATATTAAAAATAGGAAAACTAGTAAATAGATATTTAAAAGAGTCAAAAAGGAGTGACATAATAACAAAAGATAGAAATATTAGCTTTAGAATAATTGGCACTTAATCCTGAGTCCAGAATTTGATGAAATTGATGCCATATTTAGTGTATATCTTTGTCTTTCCACAGTGTTTTCCCCTATTAATTAATATTCACACAGAAATATTAGAAAATGAATTGTGAATATTACTTAAAGTGAGAATTAAACCTGTGTTTATAAATATATTTATACAACAAATATATAGAGATAATCAAAGGTGTATTACATTATAAGCCATTCTTTTTCAGTGTTATAATACATACTACATTCTAGATTTATGTGCTTCTAAAGGAGTTAATTCCTAGCTTTTTGTCAGTTTTCATTCTTCCAAGTTCCCACATCTTATAACAGCCTGGTAAGTGTAGGTGCTCAGTAAATACTCTGTTGAATTACAGAATAATATTTGTGAATTTTTTGGTGTGAAGCAACATTTTTGTACTTGTGCTCATCTATTTATTTACATGCTTTTGTCATTTTTTAGTATTTTCAGAGTTATCCTGTTTTAACTTCAGAACATGAACACAAGATAGCAGGGTATTGCATTTTGACGCTCTATCATTTGTAGTTTAAATAATTATATGCTATACATAAGATTTCCTGGGCCTTGGTGTGAAAAAGTTAATGCCCTTTATGTGGCTAGAATGAGTTATCAACTAGTATTTATGTGTTTTACAACAAATTGTTTGTCACTTTCTCTGATTAAATGTGCCTATAATAACATTATTGTCATCATTCTTCTTAAGTTGCTGTTGATATTTAAATCATGCTGTCTCCTTTTCCTGGAATAGCCATGCCATTTTCTAAATAAATATCTCCCTTCAGGTGGAAATGAATAACCAAAGTCAGCCATATTAGGATATAGACACTCAGAATCTAACTTTATGACATATGATGGAAATGTGAATTGCACTCAATCTATTTGTAATGACTCCCTTTACAGAATATGAAGTTATTCAAATAATAAAAAAATAATTTATTGTAGAATTTTTGTGTGGTTCATTTTAGAACTTTTATTTTTCTTACATTGTATATATATATTATCTTTAGATTACTTCTCCAGGAATGAAATCCAGCCCACACTTAATGTTGCTGTTTTTGCCTAGTTTATCTAATTTGAGTTGAAAAAATAAAATGCAGCAATCCTGACACAAAATATTTCTATTTTTTAAGCCACAAAGTCTACATGAGTTGCACTTTTATCCATCTCAAAAATGTGTCCATGTCCAGAAAGATTAAGTCAAATATAGAATTGAATAATTGCTGAATTAGTACTTCTATCTAATGAAATTCTAAGCCTGACTCACACATTTTGCCTCAGAAACCAGATTTGGAGCCTTCACTATCAATATAAATGCCTAAATTCTCCACTTCACATCACTTTCCAGATATATATGTCTTATACATGTGTACTAATTGTAAAAATCTGGAATTTAATTAAAAAGCACAGTAAAATTCAAATTAAGTTATAGTTTTAGATTACATATTCCTGGGAATGTTACAACCCTCATATTGCTGGCTTTTCAGTGCTTTGCAGAAAAGCTTTATTAAAAAGGCTTTAAAGTGAGATTAATTTAAGTTTAAATTGTCACTTACAGAACTCTCTCTTCCAGCTAGCCTGAAGCAAAATTACATCTAATTCAAAATTAAAATAAAAGATTTTAGCCCTCTCAAATCTTTTAACTGGCACTAACCCTTATTTCATTTTTAATTTCCACAATCCACAGAGAAATTTACCATATTGTGTAGATTAACAGTTAGTCCAAATTATTGAAGAGGAATGAATGCAAGTGTATGATTACATACGTAACTACAAGTGTTGGTTCAATAGTTTAGTAGTGAAGGAAAAATAAGGTAAATTAGCTAATTAAATACAAGATATCTTGAGGAATTCTTTGACTCCTCATTTTCATTCACAGTTGTATATCTGATCTGTCAGAAAACTGTACTGCTTTATCTCCCATTTTTATATACCAAGTGACCACTTCTTGTCACCTCCAGTGCTCCTACTCAGTTCAAGTCATTACTGTCACTTCCGTGCTTATTACAGTAAACTCCCAATAGATTCCTATTTGTATCCTTCCCCACTACAGTCTATCTCAACACAGGGTCCAGAGTTATGCTTCATAAATTAGTTCAGGTCTTGGTGTTCCTCTGCTCAAAATGTCTAAACTTCCACCTCGCTAGAGTAAAAGCAGAGTCCTTACATTGCCAACAAAGCCCTCTAACATCTGACCCGGGGCAACTCCCCTGCTTCTACCTCCTGAATCACTCTGCCCCAGTTTAAGCCCCACCTCAGGAAACTTTCTGGGGCTGCTCATACCTTCAGAGCCCCTCTCCAAATATCCCAAACTCTCCACATCTTAGCCAAATGTCACCTTTTCACTGAGGTTTTGCTTCAACACTGGATTTAAAATTGTATATGCCCCCATCCCCAAAATCTCGACTCCCTTTCCCTGCTTTATTTTTTCGATAGCCATTATACCTTTCTAAAATATGTAATTTATTACATAACATGCTTATTGTCTGTATCATGACATTAGAATGTAATCTCCAAGAGAGAAAATACTTTTGTTTGTTTTGCTCTCTGATGTATCCCCAGCACCTACACAACTGCCTTGGCATATAAACCATCAAGAAGTAGGGCAGCTAGTCAAAGGGTATGGTGGTTCACAGGAGAAAATGGTCATAAGCCAAAAAAAAAAAAAAAAAAAAGTCACAAAGCATGGGGCATTTGACATAAACCCTGAAAGATAACAGAAAATTATAAGAAGTAGGGAAGACCCAAAGCATGCTCAGAAGTTATCCAGTTCACCCAGAACTGAAGTACGCTTAGGGGAGTTTGGGAAGATGACAGAGACTTATTGAAAGCATTTGGTGCAAGGTCTTGAATGCGAAGGATGAGAGCTTATACTTCCTATTTTTTTTTTTTTTTGCTTTATTTTTTTCCGTTGGTGATAATCTATAAGATAGAATACTTATATGTTCAGGCTACTAAGCTGGTAAAACTCTTCAGAATAAAACTAGGGGCTACAAAAGGATTTTCTCTCAAACCAAACCATTTCCTGAGTTATTGCATGTTTTCTGCTATTTGCTAGCTCAACTTTATTTTGTGCTTCTATCCACAGAGAATGTTCAGTGAGTAAGTTGGCTAATTAGAACTTCTTTTGAGACATTGCATGAAATAGGAAAACCAAATAAATAAATAAATAAATAAATAAATATAAAATAAATAAAAAATAAGGCTTCCCAGTGTGTGAAATCTTGGTTTATGGTGGAGGTTTAATTAGAATTGGATTAGAATCAAGATCAAGGGTGGTCATACATCTTCTAATTAATTTCAGGATTTAGCATCTGAGCTCTTCTGCAATTTCAGGTCAATTTTACTTCCTTGCTCTCTTGATTCTTGCTAGAAAAGCAAAGCAGCTAGTAAATGTTCACTCCAGACACTAATTGCAAAGTTGCAAAATCTACTTCCATAAGTGACAGTAAGTACACCTGGCCTCACAAAATAAAGCTTTCTCATTTCATTCCTATAAAAAGTGATTGAATATCAATATCATAATAAATGTTAGCCTCATATTAACTTAGGTGAAAAAACAAACCAACAAACATTTGACAATGCAGAAAACACATGCTCTTCTTTACTTGGCATTCTATATGCACCTTCCATTCTAAGGATACAATGATTCACAATCAAGGATCTATGAAACAAGCAATGTTGTTAGTTTATGTACTTTATGTCAATTGTCTTGCATAGCTCTTTGAGACTTTTTTGGTAAATTTTTATGTCACACCAGAAAATGGAAAGACCCAAAATAGTATTCCTTCACTTTTTGAGCCTATGTTAAAATTCATAGAGCAAATCAGAATTTCATTAATGAGAAGAACAGCACTTGAATACATCCATCTTTCAAATGTGTTTTAAATATTGGTGCTAATAAACTATACATTCGTTATTTTTTAACTATCACTGTAGCAAATGATATCTTTAATAAAAATAGATACAAGTTTAACCTCTTGCTCCAAGGAGAGTTTTTATGTATTTGAATCTGATATTCATGATTTGGTGCTAGCCCTAATTAGAGTATAACTTCCTATAAAGAACTTCTGGTGATATATAATTTACTCATAAAAAATTAGCAGCCCTATGGAATGTTGCAATGGTATTTAACCAGAAAAAAAATAGAATATAATAAAAATTAACAAAGGTTCATAAGTTTCACTTTTATAAGATAGAACAAAAATATACTATTTTTGCATAAAGATGAAGAACATATTTAAATGTTCTCAATCAGTTGACCTTTTGTTTCATTGAAAGATATTTGTCCTTGTTAAGCTCTGGTGCCAAAAGATTATTGCATTTTAAAGCCATTTCAAGGCTAAAAATATTCAGAATTTCTACTTCATAAAAATGTAAATTTGCATAAAGTGATTTACACTCTTAGAACATGAGAAGCATGAAACTAAGATTCTTCTTATTATATTAGGACTTGTGAATGTCAGATCTAAAGTCTGTATTTTGATTATTATTTTTATAGGAATATAATGAAAGTTCACTAGATTGGGACCAATCCTGGAGCAATTAAATCATCTCACTTTGTTTTTCCAACATGAGCAAGAAAAAGAGAATAGAAAAACAGACTCTACAGTGAACTCTTTAAAACATAATGTAAAAAAAAAAAGAAATGCTTTTCAATTAAGAATGGATAGCATAATCTCTGCTGTGTTTACCCTTGAAAAGTAATTACATGAAACTGAAACACTACATTTTAGTATTTTCCTTTGTTTTAAAAGGTGAGTAGTGGCTACAAGAGGTGCATTTTTTTGTTAATAGCACACACTAAAAGGAACTTTACAGGTCTAAACTAATTTAAGTGTATGACATTCTAGGTATATTCCTCAGCTGAACTTTCTATTACTGCAGGCTATAGCTAATCCTATGGAATGGGTTCTCATTAAATCATGTTACGACTACTTAGTAACCAAATCTCATAATTTTATGATGCTGTGACTGGAAGACCATGGCTAGAGATCCCTAGAGCCCAGGTGCTGCAATAGTGCAAAAAGGGAGCATATACTGTCGGAAGGATTGTATCTGAATCTACTGTAAATTTACCCTTATCTATGCCTCTTTTAACAACCTCATTCTCACCCCAGCGTCAGCCTTGAGCTGGAATATTTCACAGTTTCTGATTTGTGTATTTACCTTTGCCCACACTTTATTACACATAATGAATTGACTCAATAAATATATTAGTATCTACTCCCCAACCCAACATCCGTGCCCTAGCGCAGCCGATGACTACTTCCAGCTCAATACCTCATTTCTTGGTATTCAGCTTAATTCTTCATTTCATTGCTGTGCAGTGACTGTAACTCAACTCCCGGTCATGAAGCAATGGCTGAAGCTCACATACTCTTTCTTTTTATAAGTGAGTCCTACTTTATGTCTTTAGTAAATATTCCAATAAAGCCATGGATTTACCAAGAGTGCATGCACTTTAGAACATAGCATGTGTTCTTTGGTTCGTTCTGCAAAAGTACTCACCCCTCTCAAAGTAAAATAAGCTAACTTGTGATATGGGGTCAATGACTGGTACAACCGAGAGAGTACTTCTCTTGGGATCACTGACTTTAAACACGAGACAACTAGATACACCTTGCCTCGATACTATGAAAGGATCACTAGTGGTAAAATTCCAGGCATAATGGAAGGTTGAGGAAAAGATAGTTTGAAGTTGGGATGAAGAGTTAGCTGTTAATTCTCACATCTCATGTAAGTATTTTCTTCCTTCCATCATGTGGCAGGCTAGCCCTATCTCTTTAAAGGGTTTTATGTGGTTATTGAGTAGGAACCTTCACCCACTTCCTCCTCAACATATGATTTCCTTTTTTATAATAACCCTATTGCTTCTCTCCTGCATGATTTTCATGTAATATGCATTTTGAGATACATTCTCAATCTTTTAACAAAACAGGATATGGCCACATTGAATTTAAATTCCATTTTGGTTTATGCTATGAAGCAGCTGTGCCAAAAAAAAAAAAAAAAAAAGTGTGTGAATTGTGAATGACTTTAGACTCACACCGCAGCTGTGAATGGAGAGGTTTGTCTGCTAGACTAAAGCAGCCATACGAACAGCTTGGGTCAAGTCACAGTGTGCTAGGAAATAATTAATTGTAAGAATCAGATTATCATTTGGTATAACCACTGAAAAGTACTTAGTCACTGATTGTAATGGCATGAGAAAGAAACTGTAGTCATCCTTATTGCATTTGCTAAAAATCCAGTCTGCTAAGTAGCTGCTGCAATTCTGGGTTTCAGTTATACAGGGACATGGCTTATTTTGGATGAATTGAACTCAGTTTGTTATTTCTTTAGGAAGTTATGTTTTTATCACATGGAAGCACTGGATGAACATCCTGGTGACATCAAAACCAAAGGGAAACAACAGTAACGAAGGTCTTTCGTGGTGGCAACTTGAGCTGTTAACCAAAGAATAGTTTCATAATCCATTTTGCAGAGGGCTTGTACTTTCACTACAGTCATATTGGTTAGATACGCCACTTTTTGATACACTGCACACAAAGGCATTAGCCATATTCCCAGAGCAAGAGTGACTGTTCTCCCCTTTCTCATCCCACAACCACCCAGAAACACTACCATAATCTCTAGACTTTATAGTCACTGTCTCAACATCAGATGTGCCCCTCAATCAGGGCTTCCCAGAACATGGTGACTGTCTAATAACCCTCTCTATTCTGCTGGTATCCTGATTCCTTTGTCAGGTAAGCTTCACATTTCAGCAATTTCAACAATTTAGGATATTGGGTCTTAAATTTGGCCTGCACCAGAAACACCCAGAAGATATTAAAACACAGACTGTTGGGTCCCCTTCGGACTTTCTGATTTCGTAGACCTAGGGTGATATCCACTGAAAATATGTGGTCCCATGGTTTCCCAAGTGATTCTGATGCTGCTGATTCAGGGATCAAACTTGAGGAATAACTGCCTTAAGACCTAGTTTCCGCAACCTTCTTGACTTTCTTTGTATGTTTGTAACATCTATTATCAGCTGAACTCTTTTGTTTGTTCTTTGTTTGCTCCTGAGTTACAGAATTTTATGGGGAAAAAAAAATACTAAAACCTATTTGCTTGGCCCTCTGCAAACTCATATTAATTGAAATATCCAGGTTTTCACTGCTACTCTATAATCTGTTTTTATTTTTCTATTACATTAGGTACAATTCTTCTTCTGGGACTTCACTAGAAAATCTATACTTGCTTCCTGAATTCACACGTGAATTCATTTTTCTGCTCAGATATTCAACAGCTACTTATTAAACACCTCCTAAGTGGAGATAAAGGGAACACAAATAGTGTTTCTGTTATAATAGGACTTACATTCTGATTGGGAAAACAGAATAAAACAAAAAAAATGTAAAACTTAATTTGTAATATATATATATATTATATTATATTATATATTATATATTATAAACTAGGTAGTATTATGCAGGGGAAGAAAAATATAGCAGAGAAACTAATTTCTCTGTGTTACGCTTCTAACTATACACTTTCTTTTTTCCTAAAAGAAATTTTCCTATCTATTACTGGGTACCATTATTATCCTGTCAGCCATCTTGCCTTTCCTTCTCCTTCACAACCTTCTCCCTATTCCAAATAGGTTCCCCACTCAGTCAGTCAACATATAATTTCTAATTCCACAGAGTGTTTTCTATCTGTAGTTTTACAACAAACATTTTTGTTTGGGGGGGTTTGGGGAGGTTTTTTGTTTTGTTTTTGGTAATCTTTTACTAGGAACAGTTTAGTAGTTAACCATCAACCACAATTTCCTACAGGATGTACTTACCAAAAACAACACTTCAGGATCATAGTGTTATTCTGTCAGCATACCCACTCTATGAGGCAAGTACTCTTAGTACTCCTATTTAGAAAAGAGGAGACTCAAGTTTTTTACTAAGTCATAGAAATCAGAATCCAGGAAATATGTCTAGAACCTGAGATTTTAATAATAGGAATGTAATAATAACTGTAATTAGAAGGGGACAACGTAAATGGCACGACAGCAAAGAAGAGCAGAGCACTTGGGAAGAAGTCACCTGGGTGGATTTTGTGTCACTTGGTAGTTTGAGTGTCTTGGGTTAAAAATTCCTTTAAAGGACAAATTTATTTCTCCCAGAGTAATAAGTTTTACACAGTGTGGGTTATAATGTATTGATGAGTTCACTGGTCAATTGATTTTCAATAACATCGAAATAGACATCTAAATTTATATACTATGATGAGGAATGTTTCATTTTTTTTAATGGAAGACTAAAGCAAGTATAGAATTATAGTGATAACAAGGTTGAATAAATTTAACTTACTAGCTGGCATCTCCCATAAATTTCTACTATGCATTGCCTACCAACTCACAGAGAGTGAACAGGATAAGCCCAGCTCTCACAAGGATGAGAATAGAAAAAGAGACAAAGGAGACATTAACTAGATCTGATAGTTATGTGACCCATGAAACACATTACAAATTTTTAAGAAGATCAAAGTTTCAAAATATTGTCCAAAAAACCCTTCACGCTTTATTTTTTGCCTATTTCTTGGGAACTGTCATACCACTGTCACCCTTAAAACATAGCAACAGGGGCGCCTGGGTGGCTCAGTCATGGGTTGGAGCCCTGCACTGGGATCCCTGCTCAGTGGGAAGCCTGCTTCTCCCTCTTCCACTCCCCTGTTCGTGTTCCCTCTCTTACTGTGTCTCTCTCTGTCAAATAAATAAATAAACAAATAAAATATTTTAAAAAAATAAGTAAAATATAAAACACAGCAACAGCTGTGTAAACTTTGATAGAAGTTGATTCACATTTTTACTTCCATTTTAAACTTAAAGAAAACATCTGTTAAGATATGAGTTTTATGCCTGTGCTTCAATCAAGTTGCACCATTTTTCTTTCTCAGCTCGTGTGCATAGCCATATTGAGACAGCTGAAGAGAAGAGCCCAATGCTATATTCATTGTTTTGAAGGATAGCTCCTGCAATGAGGCCTGCCATGTCCTGTCAAAATGGTCACATTCCAGAGAGAATAAATCTATGTGATAAACAACACTTTGAGTCTTTTCCAAATCATTTCTTTTGAAATGTATTTGGAGTAGATATAAATACATACATACACATACACACACATGCACACACAAGATTTTTTCCACCCCAACAAACCTCTAGTGACTATTTTTAATAAGCTACTTTCAATTAGGTAAATTTACTGAGAGGCTAACTTAAAATCCTTTTCCCCAGATGGTGAAGTGAATTGACATTTGCGTTACAGCCAAACAAATAAAAAGTCCTTCAGGCAGTGAAAGTTATATTTTGGTAGAAGTGGGGAGGGTGCTATTTTCTAAAGGGTATAGCTCAAACTTATCTGAAATGATGACATTGCAGAGAAGATTAAAACACATAGCTTGACTATTTACATAAAAATATAAACATATTTTTGTTTCCAAATATTTAGTTTCTGGAGCTATTGGGGCCAGGAGTGGGTTATTTTTCATGATATTTCCTCATGGTACATCTTGTCCTCCTCATAAGAAGAATTGCCTTTCTCCTATGACAGGGAAAGAGAAACATGAGCACCGAGCCAAAATTTCTCAAGTTGACAGCAAGTATGACTTTTATGGGTGCTACAAGAATATGATCTATTCACTTGTTGTAGCTTGAAAAGATTTTGTAATTCATACCAGATTGCGAAAGGTCACCCTTACTCAGGTGCTACAGATGAGGGGAATTTGCATGTGCTTTGTGTGCAGAGTATGAGTAACATGTATCAGACCATGTGAATACTGTTTCCTACCCACAGTAGTCAAACTCCTGCCTTCTTCGATGATTGATGCATATGTGAGAATCCCAGAATTTAAAAGATCCAACAGACTAATCATTTAATTTTGTAAATAAAGAAATTCAGATTTGTAGATGTTGTTCTTTCTTCAAATACTATGCTGGAAGTGTAAACCCAAATACTAGAACCCAACATTCCTGGCTTTTTTTTTCTTTCATTATACATTCATGACATATATTTACAGTCTATAAATATGGAGATTGCAGAGTAAATATAATGAAGACATATATCTACCTTTCTCTGTTGAGAGAATGGCACAAAAATATATGAATGGGATGTCTACTATACTGTCACACAGGCTTAGTGTAGCTGACCTTTATCAAGTGCTTGTTCTGTGCAAGGATCAAACTCCCTCACATGTATCTACCCATTTATTCCTTGCAATAACCTACTGAAGTAAGTAGTATAATTACCATTTCTTAGATTACAAAACAGGGGGGACACACAGACTTAGTACTGTCCCCAGGACCACATGGCTTGAAAGTCATATCCAGGATGAAATTTAAGAGCTTCCAACTTTGGGGTGCCTAGGTGGCTCAGTGGGTTAGAAGTCTGCCTTCAGCTCAGACCAGGATCCCAGGGTCCTGAGATCAAGCCCTGAGTCAGGCTCCCTGCTCAGTAGGGAGTCTGCTTCTCTTTCTCTCTGCCCCTCCCCCCCACACTGTGCACACAGCTCACACATGCAGGCTCTCTCATTCTCTCTCAAATATATAAAAATAAAATATTTGAAAAGAAAAAAGAATTTGCAACTTTACAGTGAAGTAATGTTCTCCCTCATGACTTTGAGATAGATACCAAGAGTGACAACATTTCTTTCATTTGAAATCTATACTTTTCAACACTCACTGAGGGTAGCTGTCTTTTCAGGACTCTGGATTAGATTATGAAGACAAGTACCTGTTTCAACTTTGACTCATTACCCCATGTTAGTGAGCACCAACTAAATGGTTTTCGCCTCATTTTATCACTAATTATAACACAGAACTTTAAAAAAATATAAATTCAAATTAACCTTTAAAATCTCATTTAATCATTTATTCCATCACTATTTATTTACTGAGTCCCTATTATTTCTAAGGATCAATCCTCATCTATGAGCAAAAATAAAAACTGCCCTAGTTCTTAAGGAGTTTGTTTAAACTAAACCAGCTTTGTCTGGTTTAAATTAAAAAATAATAATAATAATTTTGCCTCCAAAAAAACTCTCCCTTTTTAAAAAGTGTATAGTTCTAGGATTTTGACAAATGCATAGATCTATGCAACCCCTAACATAAATGGGATATATAACAATTCCATTACCTACCCTTGTGTTCTGCAGTTCCCCTGTAGTCAAACTTTCCACTGGCCCCATCCCCACCAAACACTGATCTAGTCTCCATTCCTACAGTCTTTCCTTTTCCAGACTGTCATACAAATGGAATTACAGAGTATGTAGTATTTTCATTTGGGTTCTTTCACTTAATTTAATGTACTTGTGATATGTTGTGTGAATCAATGATTCTTTTGTATTGCTGAGAACAACTCCATTGTATGGATGGACCACATTTTTTTTACCCACTCACAATTGAAGGAAATTCAGATTCTTTCCCATTTTTGGTAATTATGTACAAAATTGCTATAAACAATTTATATAAATTATATAAAGAGTTTAACACAAATACAGATTTTGTGTTAACACCAAGTTTCTCTTAGGTTAACTTCTCTGAAGTAAATGCTTAGAAGTGGGATTCTAGGGTCATTAAGTAATTAAATTTTACCTTTATAAGGAACTACCAAATTGTATTCCAAAGTGGGTGTAACATTTTGCACTCTCATCAACAATGTATGAGAGTTCCAATTTCTCCACATTTTCACAGGCATTTGGTATTGACAGGTTTTTGCTGCCCCTGCACTAGCCATTCTAATAGGTGTATGTGAACGATATCTCATTAGGGTTCTAGTTTAATGACTAATGATGGTTAGCATCTTTTCACATGTTGTTATCTATCATTACATCTTGGCGAAGTGTTGCCCAAATCTTTTGCCAATTTTTTGGGCTGTTTTCATATTATTGGCCCATCCACTTTTTAACTACATTATTCATCATTGGCGATAACTAAATTCTTGAATGATTCTGCTTCTCCTGTCCCTATACTAGCCAAATATCAAAATTACCCAGAGAACTTGTTAAACGCAGTTTTTTGGCCCTAACCAAGAGTTACTGAGTCAGATTCTTCAGAGGGTATATCTCAGAAATTTAAAAAAAAAATTCCCTATGTTGAAATGCAAATTAATATCATGATAAGAGAGCATTATATTCCTAACAGAACAGCTAAAATCATAATTTTTTAAATGACAATATAAAATTCTGGTGAGGACTTAGGGAAGATTTTCTGGAAGTTGAAATGTACAAGTGAATAAATATGTAAGACTTGCTGATTTTCAGAGAAAGATGACTATCATATGATCTCCCTGATATGAGGAAGTGGAGATGCAACATGGGGGGTTATGGGAATAGGAGAAGAATAAATGAAACAAGATGGGATTGGGAGGGAGACAAACCATAAGTGACTCTTAATCTCACAAAACAAACTGAGGGTTGCTGGGGGGAGAGGGGGTTCGGAGAGGGGGAGTGGGGTTATGGACACTGGGGAGGATATGTGCTATGGTGAGTGCTGTGAAGTGTGTAAACCTGGCTATTCACAGACCTGTACCCCTGAGGATAAAAATACTTTATATGTTTATAAAAAATAAGAAATAAATAAAAGATTTTAAAAAAAGACTTGCTGATTTTAATCTCACAATTTATGATGACTTCTTTTACCCTACCCTTAAAGTTACCTATTCATGTAGTGATAGAAATGGAAGAGATAAAGTCATTTACTCCCAATTTATTTTCAATATACAAACTAACAAACTTGGGTCCAGAGAAGTGAAGGCAAGAGAAGTATAACAGAAAAAGCATTTAGTTAAAAAAAAATGAAAGAAAGAAAAAAAAAAGGACAAGAATGAACACCTGTCCTTTAGTCCAGAGTTGTTTCCAAGTTTTTCTACAATTGTCTCTAATTTTCAAAATGCCCAGCCCCAACATATGTCTAGCATAAATGAACCTCTAGAAAGTCCATTTCATTTTTCTTCAATATTTTTTGACCATAGCACCTTTTTGATAAAACTCTGATCCATACTTCTCTAACTCTAGATTGCCATTGGTTTCTGAAGATTGCCGCATTTGTGTTTTCTCTTTTGCTCTTCTCAAAACTACTTGATGCAATTAATTTCTGTTGTGACAGGAAGATTAAAGAGGTTTAATGTATTAGAGCTTGAAACAAAGAACTCCTCTTTCAAATCAAATGACTGAACGCAGACTTTTTAAACTTTTTTCTTTTTAATCATTTTTCACTCTCCCCTAACGCTTTTGAAAAATACTTGTAATCTGGCCTTTAGAGGGAAAAAAAACCCCACATGTTCTGATCATGTTGTGGTTTAAATATTTGAACTGAATGCATCAGTGTGGTGAGCAGATATTTTCCATGTGTGTATTTTTGTAAATGGTAAGCTCGTAGATGCGGGTGACTGGATATAATGCAGCTCCTTAAGGAATCTCACATAAAACCAGTTGCAATTATGGTTCGGATCAAAGTTATGAAGATGGCTATAAAAGAATGAGTTGCATTAAAAAAGCAGTCAATATTTACTTCTCATATTCATTAAGGCAAGAAATGTGCATTGAAAAACTACTGCTAAACATATTGATGGTTGTAATTTAAGTAGATTTATGGACTAGCCTATCAGAGGACTTATATATTTAGTAATGATTTTCATTCTTGGCTCATTATATGAAACTGTAAATGATCAATGACCCTGGAATATTTTCCCAATTAAGTTGATACCAAGAAAATGATGAAAATGAAATGGCAGGTATCTGGGGGCTAGGATTTTATGAAAGGAGATTTTGGAAAGAAACAGAAGCTTTAGTAGTACAAGGCAATTCAAATCCTGAATTACTGATTCTATCCTTCAGAGCATCTATTAAAATCAGGAACTCAACTAATAAAGGCAGAATAGATTTGCGGTAGGGATGGAGTCAGGGTACAGGGCAAGTATAAGAAAGTTACTTGCGTAAGATTTTTATTAGAGTTGATATGCCTGGGATTCCTGACCTAGAAAGAAATCACTTTTGATGGTAAGGACAGGCCTTGGTGATGCTGGTTATCTTGAAATTGGAGCTGGTTGTTCTAAATATTTAGTACCAAGAAGTGTCATTGAAGTACTTTAGCTTTTCCCAGCCACAATTTATTAGATATTTGAAATCCAAATGTTCCTCAGTCCTGCTCAAACCTATTTTTATCTCAGCTGATGTTGCAATTTTGTTCTTATAGACCTGTCAAAGACAATTTTTTAGGGTTGCAGCGTAATTTCAAGCTTTTTGTGTTATTTCTTGCACTACCACATATTTTTACTCTGAATCATATACTTTAACTGTTTGTCACATGTGGGCTTTTTACAAGTCTGCACACCAGTCTTCTATTTATTCTCTTTCTGTGTTAACTTTACCCACAATGTGATATGAGTTTCTTTTTGTGTGTTTATAATGAGATAAATGTGCATATGCTAGATACACAGACTTACACTGTCAAATCACTGTAATAATTTATATTCTTGTGTTATTGCTAAACTAAATTCATTGGAAAAAGCAGATATATTTGGAGAAAGCTGATTTTCCATATTCATTGATAGCATTCACTTAATGTAGTGGCATATTGCCAACTGTTCTTCCCATTTCTCCAAACTGCTTTACCAAATTTCCCTTCTTGCATTATTCAGCATCTGTTATAAGTTGCCTGTGTCCCCAAATTCATATGTTGAAGTCCTAATCCTCCAATACCTCAGAATATAAACTTATTTGAAAATAGTCACTGTGGATATAATTAATTAAGATGAAGTCATACTGGATCAGGGTGGGTCCCTACTTAAATGTGACTGGCATCCTCATAAAATGAGTATCAGTGTGAAGGGACAGATAAGCACATAGGGAAAATTGCCCTACCACCAGTCAAGGAGCTGCCAGAAACGAGGAGGAGGCCTGATCCTGGTGCTTCTCTAGCATCTTCAGAGGAAGCATGGACCTGCAAATTCTTTCATCCTGGGGACTTTCAGCCCCCAAAACTATAAGAATAAATTTCTGTTGTTTAAGCACCTCAGTGATAGCACTCCTACCAAACTAATAGAGTAACCAAGATTCCCATAGATGTCAATAGATGGAAACCAACTCATCCATTTCTTCCTTCCTGGCTATTACATCATCTGGCTTCACCTGTTTTCCTCTCCTGTTTGTTAACCCTTCTAACCCGCGATGCAACCACTCCACCATGCTCTTCATCCCATCTTCTCCTGGCGATTATGTCCTTCTTTCCGAATGATTTGTCACCAATCTCTTAATCTCTGCTGAACCCCGTCCCTCAGTCCATAATCACAGTGAGGCATTTACTTTATCAAAGTTGAAGAGAGTAGCCAAGACTTGCTTCTGCTTCTTTCTTAGCACTGAGTGAAATCTGGCCTTCATCCTTCCTACCTGCAGAAATTATTTTCCTAAATATCAGCAGCCACATCACTATTTAGTAAAAAACCAGTCTTAACCATCTTCTTACTGTGTTTCATTTTGGGCCCCAAAATATACCACTAGTAGTATCTCTTTTATTTATTTGTCTGTTTACAATTACATGTAGACATACAGGGCTCTGAGCTCTATAGAACCTAGGGCTCTCCTTTGTGGAGGACACGGAAGCTGCTCCACATCCCGGTACAGGGCCCATCTGGGGGTCATCTCTCCATTCAGCTCAAAGTGGATGAAACGTAGGTTGCAGAGATTTAGGAGACAGAGACATTCACGCCATCCGCTCTTTTTCCCTTACTCTCAGTTGCTGGCTGACTGCTGACAGCTTTTTAAATTTTAACAGTGTTCTGCATAGACTCTGCTACTATTCTGCTTCTTTGAGGACAATCTTCTGATCTGGCTTTAGAATACCCCTGACCCAGGATTCTCCCCTCTTTTTAACCCACTGAGCCACCCAGGCAACCCTGGATGCACCACTTTTTAAATTATTTATCTTTTTGTACCTCATTCTTACATCAGCAGTTGTCAGTCTTTCTTTTTTTTTTTTTATTTATTTATTTGACAGACAGAGATCACAAACAGGCAGAGAGGCAGGCAGAGAGAGGGGAGGAAGCAGGCTCCCCACAGAACAGAGAGCCTGACACGGGGCTCGATCCCAGGACCCCGAGATCACGAGCCAAGCCAATGGCAGAGGCTCCAACCCACCGACCACCCAGGTGCCCCTTTCTTAAGTGAATATAAAAAGCTCTCAGTTCTCCCAACTATGAGACTCGGTCACTGTCGTCAGGCTACTGAGCATCATTAATATCCCCAGACCAAGATGTTGCCCAATTCAATCCCCATAATTTGTATGACAATTCTTTGTCTTGAAATATATTATAATATTGAATGGGATTGTTTAAACTACACTGCATCAGAAATTGAATATTTGCCTGCCTTCCCTACCCTTAATTTCTGTCCTAAAATGCCAGTCCTTTTAATTCTATGTTTAATTTTTTTTTTTTTAGTGTTCTTCATTTTCTTTCTCTACTTCCAGACATCCATCATTACTTTTATGCCTATTAACTTCTTTGGTAGAATACACAGTTTCCCTCCTAGAATGCACTCCTTTCTATCTACCCACTCTAACACACTTCCTCTTTTCTGTCAAAGCAAAGATTCTTCATCTAAGTAGTTAAACAACAACAACAAAAACAGACTTAATCCCAGCCCGTTTGATGCAGTATAATCTAAATCAATACTGGTTGCTTCAGTGTCCTTCTAGGAACTGGTTTAAGAAAGGAAAGGGTAAGTGTCCGAGTCACAGATGAGATCTCCTCTTTGAAAGCATTGAAGAAGACTCCCCACCAATAAAGTCGAACGGCAGAGTAAAATTACCGGAATATCGGGTTCTAAATTAAGACAAGTGCCCCAATTTAAAACATCTTTTTTTAATAATAATTACCCTTTTTATTGTTAAACCATTGTATCTGAGTTATCTGTCACTAGTAGTCAAAAGCTACCATTCATCCAGGGTATTTCCACCTGCGTTCCAGACTCATATTTTCAAATATTAATTTTCCAGTTTGATCCAGATATGTCACAGGGACTTCAAATATAACTTGTTCAAAAAAAAAAAAAAACTCATTTTGTTCCATAAATTCAATCTGATATTCCTCTTGGTTTTGGTTTGGGTTTTGTCTTGAAATTACAGTCTGTAATGTCCCCAAATCCAAGCCAGAAAATTGGAATCATCTCTACCTCCCTTACCTTGCACTTCCCACGTGTCCACTAAGTCCTGATAACTTTATATGCATAACATCTCTCACATCTACTCTCCTTTCTATAGTCTTCTTACCTGGAATATTCATGCTTTCTTGCTACCCAGTTGTTGCTTATCTAATCAACTCTTCACATTACCTTCATGGTTATGCTCCTAAAACATTGGCAGTTTTTAAGAAAACATTTATAGAATATTGTTTTCACATATTTTTTTCTGTTGCCTTTTGGAATAAAATCTTAATGTTATAACATCCAATCTGCCTGCCTTTTTACTTAATCTCTAAACATATTCATATCTATTCTAGCTATAGCTGTCTCCTACTCAACCCCCAAATATGTTGTGGGAACACATATGCCTTTATTTCTACTGTTCCCTCTGTACATAATGTTTTATTTTCTTATTGAGTTGACAAAATCCACTTGCAATAGTGCCTCCTCTTAAAACATTTTGGGGCATGCACTCCCTAGAATTAGAATTAATCATCCTTTGGAGAAGTATTTTTTAGTTCATACTAAAAGTTCATACAAGAGTATTATGTATCATTTGCATTTTGGTCTTTAAGTGATAAATGATTGTATCTTGAATTGCCTTGAATTGAAGAATTTTGATAACTCCTAAATAAATACTAGGATTTGCATTATTAAAACAATAAATGATTAAAATAAATCTTGAAACTTAGAAATCTAAGAAATCATAAGTGAACTTATGATAATAGTAATCAATAATATTCATAATGGGTGGCCTCCCATACTGTAATAATGGTAGGATAGGGAATATGTCACATTATCTCAGTAGCTATAAACTTATCAGAGTCTATCAAATAGTAGCCCTTCAATAACCAATTTTTGTATGAATTCTTTATAAGAATTTATATGAATTCTTCCAGATTTATATGGTTTTTGAAAAGCTATAAAATTATGATAAAAATAAACAACCTATTGGTGGAATAAGAATATCTGATACAGAAATGCAATTAAGTAACCATGGATGAGCAAAGACCTAAACTCCAGTACATTTACTTACCAGTTATTTAAAACAGGTAGGGTACACTGTACTACTCCTTTTCAATGTTATAATTAATGCCATCTATAAACCAAAACCAAGGTAACAGAGAATATTCAGCATTTCTTTCTTTCTTTTTTTTTTTTTAAAGATTTTATTTATTTATTTGACAGAGAGAGAGATCACAAGTAGGCAGAGAGGCAGGCAGAGAGAGAGGAGGAAGCAGGCTCCCTGCGGAGCAGAGAGCCTGATGCGGGGCTCGATCCCAGGACCCTGAGATCATAACCTGAGCCAAAGGCAGCGGCTTAATCCACTGAGCCACCCAGGCGCCCCAGCATTTCTTTCTTATATGCATTTTCTTTGGTTTGATTTAGTCCTCCAAGAAAAAACTCCCAGTTACTTATTAGTCCCAAGGACTTTGATGCTGAGTGTTATCAGTTTCTCTGTAGAGCATAGCAGGACATCCTTAATGGCTTCCTCCTCACCTGTGGGTAATGGTGCAGGTGATACATGGAGAACCACACAGCAGTACTCCAGTCACTTCAAGGAATTTTCCCAGCACAGGTGGTTCTAAAATTTGGCTGCTCATCAAAATCACTGGAGCAGCTTAAAAAAAAATACAGATGCCTGGGCCCCAATTATCAAGAGAAGCTGATGTTAGTACTCCTGGGTAACAAAGCCCACTCATTTGTATTTTTAAAATCTTTACAGATGACTCTAATGTGCGGCTGGAGTTGAGAACCACTGTAACACTTAACCTTTACATACTGACCTTCCTTCTGAAGTCACCTTCCTTTATTCTAATTATGTGGTCAGAATAAGCCTCACTGCCAATGGGTTTTGTTTCCATAACTCATAGTTCAGTCCAGTTGTTTTGGTAAGAATTTCATCTTTGAATTTTGCCTTTCAAATTTCCTTTAACTCTGCTCTGCAACCTATGAACCAATCGCACCTTTTCCTCCAACAATTCCCAGCTAATACATCATGCTAACAACACTGTCCCAGAACACCCCTTAATAATCACTTTCCATTATGCCCAATCAGAGCAAGGATGGTGAGTATACAAGCATTCAAAATTTATTATTTTCCTGCTTAAGGGCTGCTTGACGTGATCTGTCATCAGATAGGGAGAAACCCAAGCTTTTTATGGCCAATTTAAGAATAAGACAGTCATGTCAGCCATTGACATTTTACAACATAATTCTCAGTTAATAAAGATAGATCTAGTCCAGAGGCTCAATCTTATAAAAAGACATTTTTGAAAAATTACGTATTTCTTTTTTATCTCCTTGACACTTGATTTCTTAATACTAGATACATGAATTTTTCTATATCCACCATTTTGAATGCCTAATTCCTATAATTATTATACCCAATGGTAGTATGGTATGAAGTCTAAAAGATTAAAAAAAAAAAGCTGTATTGTCTTAAAATTTTCAAAACTATCATCAACAAAGAAAATGTCAGCACAGTAACATTTTCCCTACAATCTTCTTATAAATAAAAATGTGTTCCTCATTTTATACGATGAATTTTCTTTCACTAAAGTAATAACAATTAAATTTAAAATGGACACATGAGCACGTGGTTTCACAGAAACAATATGCATATCCAAAACCTTGGCAAAGTCCTTAATATATGTTTTAATCATACAGACTCAAGAGTGGTGAATTCACTAAGTATTTCATATAGTCAAGTCTTCCTAATAAAAAAGATTACGATTCCTAACCCACTGTGATACTTCTATTGTATGTTCTGCAATACAAATTGGCAATATATAGTTCAACAGATTTTTTTTTTAAGGTAAGGACACATTCATTTGTCCTTACAAAAGATTTGTTAACTTGGCACTGATGTTGGGTGACACAGAGTACTATATGTATCTACGAAATGGATGAAAAAAAAAGAAAGACTTATTAATTCTGATAGTCATCTTTTTCTTTTTTTTTTTCTTTCTTCATGTTCACAAATACCTGAAATGGAAGGATACTCAAAACAAACACAGAAAAGCATGGGGTTATTCTGAATTCTGTATTCCTGAAGAAAAATGACAGAAAGGAGATTTATTCTGGATTCACTTCCATACTGCTCACCCTTTCAGAAAGCCTGGCTTTCCAAGTTCATCCAGCATAGTGGTTTCGGCCACTATCATATCCTCCAGGGAATGCTGGGAAATGAGTCACAAAGACTGAACACCATGCACATTGCACTGTTTATAAGTCTGGTTGAGAACTAAATAAGGACAGGAGCACAGCTGCAGACACACAGCAGGTAGAAAATCACTTACGAGATAATGAAAAGTAGCAGGATAAGAAGTTTGGATGGAAAGAAAAAGTTCAGCACCTGAGGTGAAACCCTGGAGTGACAACATGCCTGGAAAAGAGACATAATACTAAATTCTACTTTGAAATCCCCAATCTGGAAAAAGCAGGATCTGTAGAATATTACTTATAATTAAGAGATGGTGAAACCTGGTATGGGGAAATGACACTGTACTTTGAATGCACAGATCTAACTTTGGTTCTAGTCAGTCACTGACTTGTATGTGACTTTAAGGAAGTTGTTTACCCTCTTCTGAACCATGCTTAAAGTGATAGTGGCAGACTACAAGTTTCAATGCTGCATTTTCTAAGGATCTACTTCTAAATTATAAAAGTTTATAAATTCTAAGTATAAACATTGTTAAAGAGCTACACAAAGAAGAACATCACTTACTAGATAATAACCACAGGCTTTTAACAAAATCTTACAGTGGCCACATCAATTTCCCGTGCGCATCCCTGAGCATTGGCGTGAATTCTTAGATTGTTCCACATTAGTGAGATGAGGTGCCACCTAATGAGGGAGATATCTGCATCTAGAGTGCTCAAATGTTTAACTGATACTCAATTTCTAGTAATTTCTACCCTTGATCCAGGTCTATAGTCAAAATAGTATAAAAGAAATACATTTCCTCTTTAAATATTTAAAACAGCATTTTGATTTTTTTAAGTTTTATCATATCTAGGTTATGAACATTCTTGTTTCCTTCAGTTATTTCTCATTTACATGATGTCAGAGCTTGAAAAGCAAAAGGATTACTGATTTCTAAACAGGCTTAAGCTCTCAGTATCGGTTTTAAATGGTGATACCCTGACTGCAATCAATGAAACAGGGACCCCAAATTTTAAATAACCCCATATGATTAGTATTAAGGATGGCACAAGAAACTTCAGCTTCTCAGCCCATTGCTAACAAACTCAAAGAAAAGCATTTAAGATTGAACTACATCAAATGCTGATATCTGATGCATGCAAGTCTCAAGGACAGACAGTGATTATACAAAAAAACAAACCAAAGTCCTTCTCATAATTTACATCATGTAATGGAAACTGGCAATTGGACAAAACAGATCATTCTCACTGTGGAAGGACTGGTTCTTAGGGAATCAAACCTCTGCTCTGTGCAAAGGCAAATCCACATTTAAATTTACTATAGACATTATTCCTTCCTCTATAATCTACAGGTTAGTGCCTATCAAACCATCTCTCATCCTTTGTGCCCTTTTCAGTTGGGTAAAACCACCCAGTGATATCCCATTTCTCCTTGTCTGCACATATTTCCTCTCCACCTTTCACTTAGGTGAGATGTAGCATTTTTTTTTCCAGCTTTGGTATTCATCTGCTTTTGCATGCTGGACAGTAGAAATGTAGTTGAGTGTGCCAAGACAGAGGTAATAATGGATGTCTCTTCTACATTGCAAATTAGCATTATAATCCCAATAAAATTTCTAAATCCTGTGATCCTGTGAGTCACATCAATCTCTGTCCATACTTGTATTTTCTTAGACCTCCATAGAATGTACCGTGATGTGTGTATGTGTGTAAGTGACAGACCAGGGATACTGGATACAGTAGTTAAGAGGCTCTGGTCCTGAATAAAAGAACAGAATAGGTGCTAAGGAACACCAGTTGTCTTATAATTCTCAGATTAAAAGAAGGGCAGTAAGTAGAATCCTTACCCAAACACAAGCCAAACAGAATTCTTGGTGCTGTGGGGGACTGGTGTGTATGCGTGGTAGAGCGTGTCTGATTGTATATATCAGAGTAGCTCAATATGGTGAAGACAGGTGGGTCAGGAAAAAGATTTATTGAGTGGGTTAGTGAAAGTATGCTTTTATAAATCTGAATTTAGCTATTTTATATTTGACTGCTTCCATCATTCATTGTATTCACCATTCCTCATTGTTTTGTATCATCTAGAAATCACAAAAATATTTTCATTTAAGTCACTGCTAAAATTTCTGAAAATGCTTGAGGAAAGCAAAGGATACAGGATGAGCCTATAGACTTTTGTCAATCAATCAAGCACCATTTTCAAGAAACTTGCTATTCAATTATAAAACTCAGCTAATTCTATTTTTCATAGTTCCTCCTTTTGGGCTACTGGGAGCCATTAAACTAATTGTTAATATGAAGATAATGCAATTGATATAGCGTATCTTCCTTAATACTGATTCTTCTCCCCAGAGTACTATAGTATCATAAAAAATGAAATGAGCTTGGCTTAGAATGTATTTTTATTTGTTTATACATTTGGTGAACATAATTTGGTTTCCAGTGATTGACTCTTTTTTTTAAATAATGCAACAGCCACCTACTTAACAACCTTTTTAAATGTTTGCCCAGAAATAATATTAAGTGTAAAATATTCTTCACTTTTTAAAAATCAGAAAATTTGTTTCTAGTCTTCTTCTATATCTTCTGTTTGTTATCATTCTTCAAAGAATAAAAGGTTTCCAGTATAACATTTGAGTGTCCTGGGAGGTAAATTTATTCTGAAGAAGAGGCTTGAAATCATTTAGAGGAATTCTGGGTTATTTAATTTCCTTATCTCTTTTTTAGTTCAATTTCTTCATGAGTATTTGTTCTGCCTTTACCATTTGAAAACATATTCTCTTTGATAGAGATGAAAACAAATAGGCCAATAACAGTTATGCATTATTCTATGGAATCAAAAGGACACAGTTTTAAATCTAGTGTAAAAAATATACATTAAAAGTTCCGCACTTGAGACCTTTCTTGTTTCTTGAGAAAGGCTTGTACCGCTATATATTTTCCTCTCAGGACTACCTTTGCTGTGTCCCACAGATTTTGAACTGTTGTGTTTTCATTATCATTTGTTTCCATGAATTTTTTCAGTTCTTCTTTAATTTCCTGGTTGACCCATTCATTCTTTAGAAGGATGCTGTTTAGTCTCCATGTATTTGGGTTCTTTCCAGCTTTCCTCTTGTGATTGAGTTCTAGCTTCAGAGCATTGTGGTCTGAAAATATGCAGGGAATGATCCCAATCTTTTGATACCGGTTGAGACCTGATTTGTGACTCAGGATGTGATCTATTCTGGAGAAGGTTCCATGTGCACTAGAGAAGAATGTGAACCCTCCTCCACTGTTGGTGGGAATGTAAGCTGGTGCAACCACTCTGGAAAACAGCATGGAGGTTCCTCAAAATGTTGAAAATAGAACTACCCTATGACCCAGCAATTGCACTACTGGGTATTTACCCTAAAGATACAGACGTAGTGATCCGAAGGGGCACGTGTACCCGAATGTTTATAGCAGCAATGTCTACAATAGCCAAACTATGGAAAGAACTTAAAGTCCATCAACAGATGAATGGATAAAGAAGATGTGGTATATATACACAATGGAATACTATGCAGCCATCAAAAGAAATGAAATCTTGCCATTTGCGACGACGTGGATGGAACTAGAGCGTATCATGCTTAGTGAAATAAGTCAATCAGAGAAAGACAACTATCATATGATCTCCCTGATATGAGGACATGGAGAAGCAACATGGGGGGTTAGGGGGATAGGAGAAGAATAAATGAAACAAGATGGGATTGGGAGCGAGACAAACCATAAATGACTCTTAATCTCACAAAACAAACTGGGGGTTGCTGGAGGGAGGTGGGATTGGGAGAGGGGGAGGGGGCTATGGACATTGGGGAGGGGAGGCGAACCATAAGAGACTATGGACTCTGAAAAACAACCTGAGGGTTTTGAAGGGTCAGGGGTGGGAGGTTGGGGGAACAGGTGGTGGGTAATAGGGAGGGCACGTTTTGCATGGAGCACTGGGTGTTGTGCAAAAACAATGAATACTGTTATGCTGAAAAAAATAAATAAAATGGGAAAAAAAAATGTTCCGCAGAGAATTTTTTTAATAATCCAAAAAGTCTGTTCTGAAAACACAACCAAAGAATCAATAAACAACGTATTTATTAGATAGTCTCTGTCTATGAGTGACTCGTGGTCTATGAAAATGCCCCTCGCATTTACAAAGAAAATGGAAGATTGAACTATTTATCCTGGCAGTCAAATGAGTTAGACCTATTTTTCTTTTTCTTTTCTCTTCTAAATGAATTGACTTGCATTTTAGCTGATTGATAGTCAAGACATATATGACAGAGATAGAGGCATTTTTAGTGGCTTAACTGAAAAGAGTTAAACCCAAAGATTTTACTGAGTACCTACAACCTTAAGCACCCTTAGTTAATCTCTCAGATATCATCATTTATGCATCACCAGTAAGAGACATCTACAAACTTCAATATTTCAACAACTAGATGAGCACTTTTGTTGAGTTACTTTCTTAGCATGTGAAAATGTATTTGTAAATGTCACAGAACTAATACCAACTTTTGCTTTCCTGATTTACTTTAAGGAAAATTTACTTTTGTAGTTGAATGTACATGCTTTTGGTTAAGACTGTATCTTAGAAAGAGAGAAGAGTTGTGACTTGCTTCTGGTAGAATGTCCCAGAGATCTATCGGTGACAAGGAAACCTTTATATAACAGCTCAGAGGAGGAACTGGTTACTCCAAGGCACAGCCATATCTGACTAGTTAACTGTGTGGAAGCTGAAATCAAGTTATGTTACCAAAACAATTTTTCATTGGAATAAACATAGAGAAAGGTAGAAAGAAAAGCCATTAGGTAGAAAGTGGAAATATATCACATGAAAAAAAAGAAAGAAAAGGGCAATGATATTGGCTAAGACAGTAATTTTTGAAAACTGTATCTTTGAATGAAAAAAAAAAAAAAAAAACCCAGGTTTGCAAAACAAAACACCAGAAAGCAAAATCTCACTTTTGATGGGATCTTTTCATTTGACTAGTTTCAAAATCTAAAGAAATTATTTTTTGTTAAGTATTTTGTGTCTTGATATGGGCTAAACACTATAGGAACTGACAGACTCTTAAGAATTTTCAGGATGAACTTTTGTTGTGTTAGCTTGTACCATGAGTATTCTAATTTTCAGTAACACAGCCCACTGAGGAGCAGGGAACACAAGTCCTGAAATTCAGTGCAAGAAGATATAAAATCCAAGAATTTACTCTTGCACAAAGATACTATGTGGCTTTAAACTATATATTCTCCCACATTTCTCAGCACAATTTTTAAGTTTAAAACTTAGATATTTTAAAATTATGAAAAACATGAACCTAAATTAAAATTAGTCTGCACAATTACACTGCTCCTCAGTGTGGGGGGAAAATAGATGATAATTTTTTTATTATGGTAAAATAAATGGAGAAGTAATAATTTGGAGATGTAACTGCAAAGTAAATGGTAAAAAGAATATTGTACTTGAGCAATTTTTTTTCCTGTAGTTTTGTCAATAGTTTCTTCTGCATATTGTGTGCTGTAAGCTAGCCACATGAAATAAATGACTTTGGCCTTAACTGAAGGCTACTGTCTGCACTACATCATAACCCCAGCCTGCTGATAATAAGCCTTACTTGGCAGTAATCTGCATCCAGTGGCATTTGGAAAACTGCAATAATGATGATGAAATTAAAACCCCAGAATTTAAGTAGCACATAGGTCAGTGTGCAGTAAAAATGTAGGTAAGAATAATAATGACCTCTAAAATGTTTGTGTTCATTGGTGAAGGCTGAGCTAATTAGGACAGGAAGCTGAAATATATTATTTCTTTTCTGAATGTTCCAAATAGAATGGCCTGGAATAAACATAAGCAAATTCAGAAGTTGTGCCCTCTTAAAGCAATAATATACACAATAATTCCATATTTACATCTGTATACCTTTTGACCTCCACTGACCTAGGTGGTTCTTAATGAAGCCCTTTTTTAATTTAAGGGTCTGATACTAGCAATAATTAAAATTGGGCAATGTATCTTCAACAGTCCTGGCACGGATTACCTTAGCTATATATACTAGTTCCAGAACAGCCTTTCTCAGTCTGTATCTGTAATTTCTCTCCCTTAGTTTGGAATATGTTGACCTAACCACCTGAAACCTACCCAAACACCCATGATTTGGAATTAGTCACGTGGAAATTCATCCAGAGAAGAAAAACTCTAGCTCCTTTTTCTTTACTTCTCTCTCCCTTCCTTCTTCCTTCCTTCCTTCTTTCTCTTTCCCTCCATTCCTTCCTTCCTTCCTTAAGATTTATTTATATAGTTGAGAGAGAGAGAGAGATAGGAGAAGGGCAGAGGGAGATGGATATAGAGAATCTCAAGCAGACTTCCTGCTGAGGGCACAGCCTGAAAAGAGGCAGGGGAGGGTGCAGGGGTTGGGGGGGTGCTGGGTCTCACAACCGTGAGATCATGACCTGAGGCAAAATCAAAAGTTAGATGCTTAACCTACTGAGCCACCCAGGTACCCCCTTTTCCCTTTTTTGTACACACATGGAAAGGGGTTGTTGTGTATTTTTTTTTTAAAAAAATTATTTATTTATTTTTTGTTGTGTCTTTTATTGTTTTGGTTGAACGGTGCATTAACCAAATTAAGCAAGTGCCTTCATTCCAGGGTTTCTCATTCTTTTCTCTATGTAGTGTGATCTTTCAAGGGGGAGTTGATATAATTCAATCCACATATCAACTAATTTCATCACCTACCATTTTTAGTGTCTCTAGGGACACTATTATTCCATGGAATCCAATTTGGGAAAAAAGTGATAAAATATGATTTTTTAAAAATTTCTGCCTACTCATAATCTACTGGAAAACTTCATCTTAAATACTCCCAGACGCTCATTAATCTGGGTTAACTGGGTTTAAGTCGAATGACATTCCTCAGCTAAGCAAGTGATAAAACTGATGGAAAAAATAGCTTTCAAGAGCCGGACAGACCATACAGTGAAAAACAATGTGAATTTTTCTTTATTCAGTATTTCTATTCATTATTGTTATAATGAATGCACTGTACTCAAATTCTTTTTTTTAAGATTTTATTTATTTATTTGTCAGAAAGAGAGAGAGAGAGAGCAAGAGAGCAAGCACAGGCAGACAGAGTGGCAGGCAGAGGCAGAGGGAGAAGCAGGGTCCCTGCCAAGCAAGGAGCCCGATGTGGGACTTGATCCCAGGACGCTGGGATCATGACCTGAGCCAAAGGCAGCCGCTTAACCAACTGAGCCACCCAGGCATCCCTGTACTCAAATTCTTAAAGCACAAAATAATTACCACTTTTTGAAGTCCACTATTATTAAAGTCACTTCTTTAGATTCCCTATGGTGTGACAGCAATGGCCATAACTGGTCTTTGAACATCTTTTAAAACTAAATGCCAATTTGAACCTTTAATCAAAGCTGACATATGATTTTACATAGAAAACAACAACAAAACTTCCCTATCTTTAAGACAGGTAGATAGACACATCTGAAGAATTTAAAACAGAAACACTAAGTGATTTATTTACTGGATGTCAGCTGGTCAGTTATGAGACACCAAGTAAGTGAAAAAGAGAGAGCACATATTGTCACTTTATTTGGCACCATATCAACCAAAAATTATTAACTGTTTCATTGACCAATTCTATTTTTTTCCTTAGAAATCAGCTCTAAGTACATTTTTCAAGAGCTCAATGACTTTAAATCTTTTCTCCAGAGGTATGAGATAGCATACAGGTGTATAATTATTCACTCAATAGGATCTTTTTTGTTAAAACAATTATCCTCTCATTCTTTCAAGTCCTCTCTACAACTGACTTTCAAATAACAAGGAGGAGTAATTTTGCAGTGTCATATTTTATCATTCAGACATACGGAAAAGAAAGAATGAAATTTAGACCTAAATGACCCGTCATACAACATATACTTAAGAAATATTTTGAATAAATAAATTAAAATATTTATAGACTTCTCTTATCTGGAAAAGTTGTGATTTAACTAGCTCACTGGTATCCCTATTTGGGGGGTATTTCACTTCCCAAATACGCATGATCATCTGAGCTGTATATTTCATCTTCAGTATCATATATATATACACACATGCATACATATACACACACATATATATGGTATTATATTTTACATATGTCTATCACAATTTTTCCTTTTCACTATTACAGAACAAATGTTAAACATGATTTTTATCATAACTTTAAACTTGGGTCTATTATTTAGAACTTGACAAACAGTCCCTTTTTGCTAATACTATAAGACGCTACAACCCCTTCCTTTGTGTATACATTTATAAAAAAGAAGGAGCTATATTCCTCCATCTGTGGGTGAACTTTCACATAGTCATAGGTCAGGGAGGGAACAGAGCAATATAATAAGGTCACAGCAAAGCAAAATATGAGTTGGTCCCTGTTGCACAGCCTAGAAATAAACTGGCGAGTACCTGCTTCTTTAGGCAGGCAATCCACCCATATAATTTAGTACCATGATCTCTTTCCAAAAGTTTGAGCTGAGCTTTGCATGCTCCTCCTGCAGAGCATAGAGATGTGTGCACAGTGAGCTTCTAAAAAAAGTCTGAGAATGATAAAACATGTGTATGGACTAAGTTATTTGATAAATACATGTCATCGGTTTCAACTATTTTATATAACCCAAATCCAACTTTAACAGAGGAATTTTTCAACAAGTAAATTTTATTCCAGACTACAAAATCTAAAGCCCCAGGGACATTCATCAATTCTACCTTTTCTCTTCACAACTATTTCCTCCTGTACCCTAAGTCATAAAAAGACATTAAGGGGCATCCTGATACAGAAACACTCATAATTTTCATGAAAATGTAACACTTAACAGAAAGAAGATTTCAAGTTGGTAAAATCTCTCTTAGATTTGACCCATATTACTTCTTTCTTGGGTGTAGAGACACATGCTAATATTTTACTGTGCTAAATATAAAAATACCTGAGAGTAGCTGGATAGAGCCAATTTTCAATAGGCAACCTATTAGTTTCCCCATCTCTATATGCATTGACTTATATGAAAAGAAAGGGAAAGTTAAATGAGTTCTCTTTAAATGCAATTTCCTTTTTGAAGCTATGCATATAACACTTTGTATTTTAGTTTTTAAGATTACTGACATCCTGTAAATGCAAATATACACTTTCTATATTACAATATTACCCAAGAAAAAAACAACAAAAAAAGGAAATGCCTGTGTAGGAGTTAAGTAGGAATAGAACAGTCCCAGGATTGTACCATTCCCACAGTGCTTCAGGGTTGCCTTTTAAATTTCTACTTTTAAATCACTTCTATTCCTATCACATTTCATCAAATTGGGTGAGAATTTGAATCTTGATTTCTCATTTTAAAAATTCACTTCACCCATCATCACCATGCTTGGTTTTCAAGGAGTCTCATTCCAATTGCAATATTATGATAAAACAATGTATTTGTTTTTATCCATTTGGATTATATTTTTTCCTTAACCAGCATTTACTAGCATTTATAGAGAAAATTTCTCCTTTATATACATTGTTGAAAGAAAAAGATTAGGTATGCAATTAGTGATCATGGGAATTTTGCCTATGTTTACTTTATTTGGTCTGTGTAAATAAACTTAATTTAAAAAAAACTATTATAATAACTTCTAATAATAATATTTAATAATCTAATAGATCATGCTTAACATATACCTTGCTTACTATACATCATCTCTAACTTTTAGACAACCCCCAAGTACAATCTAATTGTTTTCATTCTGCAAAAAAGTTAGCAGGTTTTCAGAGACATTCTGTTACTTGCCCAAGGCCACATAGTCAGTAAATGTCAAGCCTGGGATTTGGGCCTTCATCTCTTTGGCAACAAAGTCCACACTTGAGGAAAGGAAATTCAAAGTATGGAACACATGTTGACATTTATTATATGAATACTAATGGAATCCATCTTCTGTTTTGCAATTATTCAAAGTGAAATATGGATAGAACAGAAGGCCACTATTTAGGGTAGTGATAAAATGATCTGTTTCAATTTCACAAAGTATTTCTTAATTGGACAGTTGTAAAGCAGGGCCATAACTGATAGAATAAAAGGAGAAACAAAAATATAAGTACCTCAAGACTTCTGATCTCACTTTCTCCTGCGTTATGTTAAGAAAATAAGTCATGTAATTTGTAATGTAGAGCCTCAACTACATAAGTCAAATGTTGCACTGAATATTTCTAAAATTCTACATCAGCCAAGAAAGGACACAAGTGTGCATGGTATTCTTCGTTCTTAGAGTCTTGATATTACACAATTTTCCTTTCTTGCCTCTTTAGCCACTGGTACTAAAAGTTCATAAGTGTAGACATGGATTAAATTTCTTTCTCTTTTTGGGGCCGGGGACATTTTCTGCAAGACAGACAAATTAAAATATGTAATCAGATTTATCCAAGTAATGAAAAACAGAAGAATAAAAGAACTTCTGGACTCTGGGCCATTCCAGGGTCAACATTTGGACCACCATGGATGACCCGAGCATTCTGAACAAAACACTATAGTGTCAGGACTATAACACCCTATCACTAACTGGTTTAAATTGACATGGTCCGTTGGGCTCTTATTTTTAGGGGTACCATGACCACCGATGGCAGTGGAGCTTGTTCACCTACATGAACTGACTTTCTCTCCACTCCAAATGAAAGTGTGAGGTGAGGTGGAGTGAGGTGAGGTGAGGGAGGAAAACAACACAGTAATTTTATTCATTTTCTGAATAAACAAAAATAGAAAATATTATAAATTTGCCCTAAAAGACTCCTGGCAAATTGTGGGCACTCAAAATGATTTGACTACTGAACTAAAAGATTAATCAATATAATATAGTGTTCCCCTTCTGTCATTTTCCATCAGCTTAAGGAACCCTGATGTCCTACTAAAATTCATATAAACTCTCCTTTGCATTCATCTTATAAAAGTAAGCATTATCTCTAAAGTTTTCTCTCTCTCTCACTCTCTCTCTCTCTCTTCGGCTTGAAGAACGGATCTCACAATTATTGAACATCAACTCATTTCTAGACTTTAAAAATATTCCATTTTGTACAACCCCATATTTCAGATGCAAAAAGAGAGGCTCCTATGGATTAACTACCATGCTCAATATCACAGTTGTAACCAACAGAGTAGGGATTCAAACCAAACCATCTTACACTACACAAAACGCTCTTTCACTCTATATCATACCTCAAATATTAAGTTTGGTATGGAGATTGATCATTTTTAGACAAAATCTTAATTGTGCAAATTGCTGAACTTAAGTCAGAGCTGTCTTACACAGGATCACTAGTATATTGACTTACTCTCTATTGTTGGTTTATATGTTGCCACATAAAATAAAATCGAACTCTCCTAGAAAATGTAGCAGTTCACAAACTTCAGTGCAAAAAATGCTAGGGGTTTCTTAATAGAAAAAAAGACTCATTCCGAAGATTTGTAGTGGTTTCTAGTTTGGCTTGTTGGGAATTCTGTTACATGTTTAACTTTCATCATTTCTTTGGAGTAAAATGACCACCTTAAGAATGTTCTACGGTGGTTTTCAGGATCCAATAGCATGAAATGAACTCATAAACCATAAAGGGCTTTGACAGAGACTGGCTAGATGTTCACAAACTATTTCCTCTCAATCTCTGGGCAGAAAGCTACACTATATTTCCCCAATTTTCCTGTTTAGGTGTGGCAATCTGAATGAGTGCTGGCCTATAGATTGTGGATAGAGGTGTAGAGAATATCTCTAAAACAGGCCCCCAAAAACCACACTGTGAAACACTCTGCTCTGCTCCTTCCCTCATCTACTGTGAAGAAAGCAGGACAATGGCAAAGCTCTAGGGGAGAAGAGAGCAATAGAACTCTTGGCACCACCAAAGTCTATACTAGACTAGTTAGACCACAGATAAATGTTTGTTGTCCCAAGAAAATGACATCCTGAGGCTCTTTGTTGTAGCAATTTTCCTACTCTGAATAATCTAAGCCCTATACAAATGAGAGGGAGGTATTTCTTTTATTGTTAACATAGTAACCCAAACCCAGACCTGATACTGTAGTAATATGCTACAGTCACAAATGAACGTTTTGTACATTGTTGCTTACTGTTGTAAAAGTATTTCCAGGGCTTTCCAGACCTGCTGAAACACCTTGATTCCACTCACAAGCACTGAACTGCAAATAGCTGATTTTTACTTAGCCTACTTCTGCACTTTTAGCACTGCCAAGAAAGGTTCTTTTCTGAACTTTTGTCCTAAAAGAAAGGATGAAACTCTTTCCACTAAATACATGACTTTTAAACACTTTAAATATCCCTGAATACAGCCAGCATTTTTGACCATTTGCAAAACAGTTTGTCATAAAGATATGACAGAATTTCAAATTGCTTATTTGCATTTGCTACCAGGCTGAAGCACATGCCCTTGCTATTTGTAGGGCGTTTAAAACGTGTATTTCGGGTGCCTGGGTGGCTCAGTGGGTTAAAGCCTCTGCCTTCGGCTCAGGTCATGATCCCAGAGGCCTGGGATTGAGCCCCACATCAGGCTCTCTGCTTGACAGGAACCTGCTTCCCTTCCTCTCTTTCTGCCTGCCTCTCTGCCTACTTGTGATCTCTGTCTGTCTAGTAAATAAATAAAATCTTTAAAAAAAAAAAAAGTGTATTTCAACTCTGAAAAACAACCTGAGGGTTTTGAAGGGGCAGGGGTGGGAGGTTGGGGGAACCAGGTGGTGGGTAATAGGGAGGGCACGTATTGCATGGAGCACTGGGTGTGATGGAAAAACAATGAATACTGTTACGCTGAAAAAATAAATAAATTAAAGTTAGTCTCAATTTAGAAGTAAAAAAAAAAAAAAGAGAGAAGCTGCTCCCATTATCCTTGACTCCAGACAGCTTGAGTGATCAACTTTCGGGAAAACAATTCTCTGCAAGAATCTCAGTTATCCTCACAGAGTTTCAGTATTTTGTATACATTACTTTCCTATTTTTAAAAATGCTTCAGGTACAATCTAGCCCATAACCACTTTCATAAGCCTTCCTAGGGATCACTGAAAAAGTGCCCCTCCTTATGAGTAATAGCAGATTTCTAAGTATGCTCCAGGGTGCTGCTCTGATCCCTCACTGTTTTTGTTTTTGTTTTTCTGTCACTATCATTCTTTCCTTTCCCCTCTCTTGCTGTCTCCCCTGTGCTTTTCTTGATTCTCTTCAAGCCTCCTTAACATGTGTAAAGACCTCTCAGCTTACACACAAGTATGGGAATTTACACGTGCCAAAAGCTAACTCTATCAATACATTTGTTGATGAGAATTTGAGGAAAAGGTAAGAACTCCACAGAGGTAGTGCTAATTGATTTTCTTTATAAACACACAAGCAATTATACGAGTGACCATCTGCTTTGTCTGCATGAAGTTAATGAATACACAAAAGGAATCAAATTTTGAGCTTACTTAAATCTTAAAGCCAACCGCTTAGAAAGTTGCTTAGATGTGTTGTAAGGCAAAAAGGGAAAGTATTCTAGTCCGCAGGCCAACAAAACAGGATCCCTTGTTTGTTTCAGTGAGAAACAGTGAAAATAGAGTTATACTGGTTGCAATATTTCAATGAACAGATATCAGAAACTAAAATACAACATTATTTTCAAGCAGGACTCTGATATTTATCCAGCCAAATTGAAGCTACTAAATATAAAAAAATAGTTAAAGACAACATCACTGTGGCAATTAGCAATTTCCTTTTAAAAATGTGTTCATCTCATTTGGCTCAGTATTCTGGAAGCACACATAACTATCTCATGCAGATAATCATTAGAAATATAAAAGCATAGCATAAATTATTTCAAAGGATCACTGCTATAAGAAACCACTCCTAGACTCCAGTGTTAAAAAGTGGGTATTTTTCACTATTCTTATTTGAATAGGTAAATGAAGATTTTATATATAAGTAATATATAAATATATGATATCTATAAGTGTATATAATATATATATAATATATAATATATATACACATATATATAGTGGAAAACCAAAGACTTGCAGGCACAACAATTATTTTACCGATTCAAGCTGGAACACTGAATGTGTACAACTGCAGATCTACAAGCTAAGATCCCACAGTGCAGGAGAACATAGTTATATTAATGATATACATGGGCTATTCATAATTTGAGAAGTAATAGCTCTAAAATTATTAATAAAAATCACTGGTCATTCATTAATTCTGCAAATATTTGCTAACTCATCTTTGTAAACACAGTTTCTACTAGTTGCTGGACAAACTGCTCTGACCAAGAGGGTGCACCCTCATGACACTTATCATTCCATAAGTCAGGATTGCTATTATTGATCGATACTGCAAATGTCCTAAAACACCAGAGATAAGAGTATAGATCATTGGGACTTTGTTGGACAGTAGGGACATCAGGGAAGTGCACCCAAGGAAACGAAATTTGAGGGGACAACTGAAGGATGACCAAGAATTCAGGGAAGAAGCACTGGATCACAGTTTATGCTCATGGTTGGAGCATTAGGTACTCTTGATTCTACCTCGTTGTAGACTTTTTTTTTTTTAATAAAGACAAGTATGCCTATAAACGGAGGGGAAGATATCAAAATTCGGGTCATTATCACATGAGAAATAAGTTTTACCAAAAAAATCACATTGGTGGATGCCAGTTTAAAATTCATTTAAACAGAATTTTTAAATTTGTCCTCTCCCCCAAAAGAAAATAAATAAGCATATTAATATAACATAGAATATATAAAACAATACAAAAATAAAATAGTGGGTGTTACACAGACTGGATGGAGTGCTAGCTTTAAATCTGCAGAGGAACCCTAGAGAACTAGGAGTTAAGATCCCCACCCCTAGGTTGCCCCAACCTATTTCTAGTCTTATCTTAAGAGTTCCCTAAACATGCTATAAATTCAAGGTAAACTCTCCTATATCCAATCCCCTGAGTACCTCTGACTCTTCCATCCTTAAATGTGCTCTGGGATTCCATCTGCCTGTGCTCTTCATCTTCCATAAAGGCCATTTCCTCAGGGACTTCTATATCCTCAGTCAGCTGATTACAGTTCTTTCTATACACATTTTGAATGACACATGAGTCAAATTCTGGCTTGCATCATATTTTATGAATGTAATCATCAGAATCCCCCACCTGATTGGAAGCTCCCACAGGAAGTGAATTTTGTCTTCATCTTTTTATGCAACATGGGGTGAATTTTATTTAATATTTAAAATAAAAATGGATTAAACCAAATTGAATTTAATTAGTATGAAGCCTATAAAACAGCCCGTCAATCTAATTCAAGCTTGAGATTGTGTGGCCTGTTTTTCACTCCGAAACCACTTACACAAAAAAGTTGTATGATTTTTTTAAACTCGGCTCACCTTAAAATTGGGAATATTTTACATAATCTTGTTGAAGAAATACCATGTTTCACATCAGTGAATTTTACAAGTAACTCAAATCTTGTCTCTAGAGTTAGTGAGCCATGGAGAAAAGCTCATTGTGTGGGAGAAAACATCATTCATTCCGTCTTTCCCTCACCAAATATAGATTATGCTACTTGTGTGCATAAGAAACCATCCTAAGTGCTGGGGATATAATACTGAAGGAGACATGAGAGCTTCCATTATGAAGCTTAGAGTTTAAGGCAAACTGGAGGCATAGTAAATAGACATATTTACAAAGTCATAAGTATTATGAAGGAAACAAATGGGGTGTTGACATAGAGAATAGAACACAGGGGGAACTTTGGATGGAGGGTTAGGAAACACCCTCAGTGATAGAAAATTTAAACTGAGACCTGACGAATGCCATAGTTCAAGAATAGCAGGAGGATCTAATGACATATTGAAGAGCTCATCATATTGTTTACAGACTTTAGAAGACTATTTGTGGATAAAAGATAAATATTAAGGAAAAACAAAAACCTATAATGGAAATTTTTAAAAATTGCCAAAGGTATGAGTGTTCCTGGAGTTCTAACTAAAAAGATTGATTGTTTAATTAATCCATATAGATATTTGAGTCTAATACATAACCACGCTAAATACATTCTTTTCCACCTTGTTCACCCTATTACATGAGATTGTTTCATATCTCAGGCACCTTCATGAATTTCTGTATTTGTACCCTTGCATCAGAACCTAAGGACAATTGTTACCATTCTCCAATAGGGGGTCCTAAAGACAAAATACTCACAACATTTTCCAAAACATCCATGCAGCACAGACTCTGCTCACCTCATGTCTTTTTATTATTATTATTATTATTATTATTATTATTATGTTCAATTAGCCAACATAAGTAAATCATTAGTTTTTGATGTAGTGCTCAATGATTCATTAGTTGCTTTTAACACCCAGTGTTCATCACAACACATGCCCTCCTTAATATCCATCACCCCGTTAACCATATCCCCCATCCCCGTCCCTTCTGTAACCCTCAGCTTGTTTCCCACAGTGCAGAGGCTCAACTCACGTCTTATTACTCACCCACAGTTTGCTGAAAAGCAAGGCTCCTAATTTTGCAAGACTTTACTAAAAGTTTTTATTTGAGTGACTTTCATGGTAGAATTTTTTTTTTCAGAAATGTTCACAATAAAAGAAAATAGATTTTTTTTTTGTATTCTTGTTTCCTACAAGAAAATACTATTTGGACTTTTTGTCATTGTAAATGTTATAGGAACCAACTCTTTTCTGTCTACATAACAAGATTGAAAGAAAGGACACAGTGGGCAGGAGTTTGAAAGGCACATCAAAACTTCCCTAGACACTACAGATGAAGAAAATAATTCTGCACTAATCATCAATAACCCACATCCATCATGCCAATTTGCAAGACCTTTCATCATTAAAATTTTGAGAGTATGGGGGCACCTGGGTGGCTCAGTGGTTTGAGCCTCTGCCTTCGGCTCGGGTCATGATCTCGGGGTCCTGGGATCGAGCCCCGCATCGGGCTCTCTGCTCTGTGGGGAGCCTGTTTCTCCCTCTCTCTGCCTGCCTCTCTGCCTACTTGTGACCTCTCTCTCTGTCAAATAAATAAATAAATAATTTTTTGAGAGTATGGTTTATATAATACGAATGTATATAAATCTATTAGCAAAAGTTGGGCAGCCTCTGGAGGTGACTGAATGTAATACAAAGGCATTTAAGCTTTATTCTGGATAGGGAAATGGTTTGGTAGAAAACAAACGCAAACATAAAATCAACAAACAAAAATACCATCATAACATCCTCTCTTTATGTATCAGAAAAAATTGATGAAGTAAATTTCAGGAATTGCTAAAATCTGTATTCTTGCCTTTGCTAAGACTTCATGGCCCCTTCATTGGCAAAATGCATGAGATTATTGTAATCAGGAGATGCTGAATTTTATACAATTTAATATGAGCAAAATTTAGGTCTCTTTTGCATATTTGCTCTTTTCTCCCAACATACCTCTCTTCCTCAGCTATGATAATTTCGGCCCCAGCAATCTATTTTATATTTAATAACCTTTTATGGCCAATAAATACTTTTGTTTATACTATGTTACCTTTTCACCTAAATTATCTGCTAAATGCATTCTCAATGGAAAAAACAGACAACTCAGCATTTTCATATTCCTCACAAAGAAAGAAAATTGCATGTTTTACTTTTTATCGTTTCATATTGCTTTTTAAATTCTGTCATCTAATGGGACTAATGTTCATGGTTTAGGAGTATATTTACCATAAATAGCTTTAGTGGTTATCAAACATCGCCGCTTCATTTTGGCGTTTAACCAACCTCAACCACTATTTATTGCCTCATATACCTCTCTACTGTGAACATTACACCTTAATTACCCCAATCCCTATTTCTGGGCCTGATTTAGAAAGCCTAAATGGGAATAACCATTTCTTGTTTCACTTATGTAAGAAGGCAGTGCCTGTGCCCAAGCAATCAGAGATCAGGGCCATGAAATCAGTAGAGTGTGTTTCAGTGACCTGAAAAATCCAAGTTCTGTGGCAATGGAAATTCAAATTCTCTTAAGTACAATAAAGGGGAGTGGAGGAAGGAACAGACGGTCCAATATTTCTTCCAAATGTTCACATCCACACTGAAGTCTAATGATATCCAATGCTGCTGGGGAAAATGGAAAACTACCGATTTCAAAATTGTTGATTAATTTTAAGAAAATAAAAACAACTGGGATTTGGGGTTTTAATAATCTATCTTTGCTTTGCCCTGGCACACTCCTAACTGATTTTTTTTATTTTTTTTTTCATAAAAAGAATACTTAAAAGTGTATAACTCTTTTCAGATTGTAAAACATTATCTCATAAACATATGGAATTAGAAAGTGGACCATAAAGTTATGACAACATGGATTAAATTTGTGGCTCATCTCAAGCCCTTTGTCTGAATCTTTGTTTTCTTGATCTTTTAAGATCCAGCTTAAATACCTCCTTTTCTGAGAATCTTCACATATTCATTACCACAGAATCAAAGAAACCTTCCTTCAAATATCCCTGTATCTACTCAGCTTTCCACAGTGAGAGTCACAGTTACTTACAGTTGAACCCTTGCTACAGGGCAAGGTATGCACCTTAACCTCTTTTTACTCAAAGTGGTCTTTTGGTGCAAGTTTGTGAAATGAAAGGTTTCTTGCCCAATTGACCAATTAAAGAATTCAGGGTGTTTAAATGCAGCAATGGGGATTAAAATGTACTTTTCCTTTTACATTGCACTACTATGCCCCCCCCTTTTTTTTGCTATTTTATTTTATTTATTTATTTTTTAATTTTTTTTAATTTATTTATTTTTTCAGCATAACAGTATTCATTGTTTTTGCACAACACCCAGTGCTCCATCTATGCCCCCTTTTTAAATTTTAGTATAGAGATGATGCTTCCATCACTCTGTTAAGATGTTTAAAATATTTAGAATGGAAGATGTTGCTGTGGCTGAGGTCAAAGGGGTTGCTGCCTGCGTTCTCCTCAAGGATTTTGATGGATTCCTTTCTCACATTGAGGTCCTTCATCCATTTTGAGTCTATTTTCGTGTGTGGTGTAAGGAAGTGGTCCAACCTGAGGGTTTTGAAGGGGCGGGGGTGGGAGGTTGGGGAACAGGTGGTGGGTAATAAGGAGGGCACGTATTGCATGGAGCACTGAGTGTTGTGCAAAAACAATGAATACTGTTATGCTGAAAAAATAAATAAATTTAAATACTGAAAAAAAAAAAGAAGAGCACTTGAAACAAACAAACAAAAAATATTTAGAATGGCCTTCTCTGCCCTCAGCAACCCCAGGTGGCTAGCTGCCCTGCCTCACAGATAAAGATAAGCTTTGTTAATAATATGTGCTACTGGGATTTGATCTTAAGGCGGTACTTAACAATAAGTAACACTTTCTCTGTGTTTCTAGCCTGACCACCTCTATATTCATCCCACACAGCAGGACACCTACCCTCTTCTTGACTCCATCTTCACCCATTCCATTGCTTTAGAGGTTATCCTACTGTTCCTTGTCTGTTGAAAAATACCTTAGAATATTTCACTTCTATTTCTCTCCAATGCCTAGCATAATGCTTTGCATACAATTGGTGCTCAGTGTGTCTTTATTTTTAACATAAAGTGTTAGAAGATAAAACTCCTACAACTTTAAATCTCTCTCATCTTCATATCCTCTCTTACGCTGATCAGCTTTAATGGCCAGCATGATGATGAGTTCTACAGGAAATCTGTCTCACTCATTCTTCTTTAAATGTGTAACTCTGGGAAAGTTACTTCACCTTTCAATACCACGTTTTCCACATTTGTAAAATAGGGCAAATAGCAGGGAATGATTTATAGGGGTTGCCATAAGCATTGTCTCCCTCTACACTATGGAATTTATTACCTACTTGTTCTTGAGAAGATTGCCTCACTTCTCTAACAATGTACATGTCTTTGAAAGAGGGTTATCAATACTAGAATTCACAAGACATAAAGTAGATTAGCAGTTACGAAGGACTAGGGTAGGAATGGAGAGTGCCTACAAATGGCACAAGGTTTCTTTTGGGGATGATGGAAAAATTCTAAAATTAGATTGTGGTGATAGCTGCACTACTCTTTAAATATACTGAAAGTCTTACAATTGCACTCTAAAAATGGGTGAATTATATGGTATGGAAATTATACTTCAATATAGTTGTTAATTAAAATAATAATAATAATATTAATAATAATAATATCACCAGGATTCAAGTCAGGTCTGAGTTCAAAGTACATCTAGTTTACTCTATCCTTGCCACCTCCCTATACAAAAATGAAAAGTTCTATGTTTAAATTGGTCGTGCTAAATGACAGAGTTACTCTCTAGGGAGGCACTTAATAGATAATATGGAGATAACTATGGAGTTATCTATCTAATCATAGAAACAGCTGTTTGTGAGATAGTACACAGAAATTGAAAAAGTTCTTAGTCATTAAGAGTTGTTTTCTACCTATGCATTAGGAGAAGTCATTATCAAATTATCTATAAATAAGAAATACATTTTTCTTTCTTGCCAAGAAACATGTTCTCCCCCTCGCTCCATTCCTCCCTCCACCTTTCCACCAGTCCATCCTTCCCTCCTTCCTTTCTTTTCTTCTTTCCTTCTTTTCAAATGACTGCTCTGTTGTTTGTTTGTTTGTTTGTTTGTTCTGAGTCAGGGAGGCTGATTATAGATCCTGAAAATCAATTATCTCCGTAATTCACAGACAACATTTTAGAAGGAACATATCATTTATGAGCTAAAAGGACAAATCCTCGAAGTAAAAGTACTGGAATCATTTTACCTTTTTCATGAAATCATCAAAATATGTCTTTACGTGAAGTATATAGTTGAATGAGACCTTATTTTACAGAGTGCTGAACGCCTCACCACACTTACATAAAGGTATTCGCCTTTTTACATCACACTTTTGAAAACATTTTACTTTTTCTTAGAGAAACTTTTTTTAAGGTAATTTAAACAAAAGATGAAAATCTCAGGATCTCTTGCCAGAATAACATTTCAGAATGCATTTAAAATCCTTCTAACTTTTTGTATTCAATATTTGTATTGAATTGTATTCAATAAATACTGTATTCAATATTTAAATCAAATTCCTGAAGAAGACATTTTCTACAGAGAGATTAAGGGAAGAGAAATGGTTCAGCTGCATATGTTTGAGATAAATCGTGCTTCTTCCCTCAAAGTGATAGGAGATTCCATTCCATACACTAAGTTGTGGTTCGCAGTGCCAGACCTGGGAGTTTTTAAGCCTTCATGCTTTTATGAGTTGCTGGGTGTCAGAGGGGCTCCATCAGGGATGTGTTGCCTCTGAAAAGGTTAAATGCAAGAACCTCAAAGGCTTTTAAAGAGGAGAGTGCAGAAAATCTGTTGTCAAGGAGTATTATATCTCCCAGCTCGGCAGAGTTTGTCTCTCTGATCCTCCCTCTTACTTTGAAAGTTAGAAAATCCATAAGAGGCGGATGGGTATGTCAAAGATTTTAAAACCTGGTATAGGCTGGGTTTATTTTTGGATTATTCTGGCTTATTTTTCATTGTTTAACAAAGGAAAAATAGTAACACTGCCATCTTATATCTCCTTGAGGGTAGTAATACAGCTTTGGTTAGACAAAATACTGCAATGAAGATTATCCTTTGGAAAATTTGTATTTGTGTTTTTACTCCACGAAAAAGCCTCTCCATTTTAAGAGAAGACGTATTCAGAGGTAATCATTGCCCCTCTTGCAGCCATCCTTTACACAATCACATGTACAACAATTGCCAATGTACAAAATCAGTTTAAAACACGGTAACTGCGGGGATTTGGCTCAGTCGGTTAGGCATCTGCCTTTGGCTCAGGTCATGATCGCAGGGTCCTAGGATGGAGTCCCATGTCGGGCTCCCTGCTGGCCCAGGAGCCTGCTTCTCCCTCCCCCTGCTCTACCTGCTCTGCCTGCTGCTTTCCCTGCTTGTGCTCACTCTCTCTGACACATAGATACAAAATCTTTAAAATAAAATAAAATGAAATAAAGTAAAATAAAATAAAATAACTGGGTTAATAGAAAAAATTAACTTGTCAATAAATATTTACTGAACACCTACTCAGATGAGCACTTTGAGGAATATAAGCCATAAAGGAAAGGCAGGGTATGGTCTTAATGAAACTATAATTAGAGTTTCTAGATGAATAGGGAGGTGTTGCCCTAGAGTCAGCTTTTAAGGGAAAAAGAGTGAAGTTAGAATCAGAGATATGAAAGGATTCAGATGAATGAAAAGAGCATTATACCAAGCAGAATAACAGCATGACACAGACATGGAGAGAAATTAGATTCTGACAGGAAGGAATCATGAATTTCTCTATTAATTTAATAGGAAATATACATTCAATGTATATTTCTTAAGAAATACTTGTATTTTTTACACATTATTTTGAAAAAAAAAAGTTGAAGAATGGCTCAGAATGAGTAGTTCCGAGTCCTGTCATGCTCAGAGTGAAAGTATGTGTAAATGTATATCAAAAATGTCTGGAGAACTTGTGATGACAATATTTTCATTTAAATCTTGGAATGAAAGAATGGCATCAGGTGAGGAGTCGAACCAAACTCCCCTGATTTTTATTCTTTCCTGAGAAATGTGGACACTCAATAGGAAACCCTTCAGGTCTCTTCCTGAACTCACTATTCTGACAGAGAATTTATCAGGACTGAGGTGAAAAATTCTTTCTAGGTTATATGATAAAGTACTATGCCCATAATAAAGCATAAACTTCATTAATGTATACCAAAGAATTTAACACAAGGTATTGTCTAGCAAGCAGGGAAAAGAACATGGACAAACCTACAGGTTTAAAATTATCTGTGAAATCCTAGTAAAATTCATTGGAAAACATTCAATTTATGCAAAATATTTCAGTGTTCCCTTTGTGATATATTTTGTATTAACATAATCTAATTAAATGACTATCAGAATAGGCAAAGTTTAATCAAGCCAGAAGTTCGGTGCTGACAATTATCTTCTTCAGAATTAACTTAAATTTTGAGGGCCAGAGATAAGGAGTCTGATGAGTTTAATGGTAAATCAAGTTCAAAACAAAAGCGCCTACAACAGTGAATTTCATTTAGGTTCCTACCCACAGCAATCACAAAAATTAATTTTTCTAAGTTCAGAACAGGGAATTTCAGATTAATAAATTGGTGGAGGACACACTGGAATTTCTGGAATTACTCCCTACTTTGATCAACTTTTGCCCATAGGAGACTTTCATTGAGAGAAATCCTTGATGGGGGTGTGTGGTGGGGGGAGGGGGACTGTTTCTACTGCCCAGGAGTTGCTCATTATAGATTACTTAAGAATCTGCTAGAGCAATTTCCACAGACAGTTTCTACTCCAGAAGCTATCTCCTCACACGTAAACATTTAAAAAGTTCTATTACATACCAGCTATGACCTTGGACAATCTTCAGACCCAGAGGACTTGGATGGTAAAGTGGGTTGCTATTGATTTTATGCCTATAGGTGCCCTCCATATGCTCCAAAAAAAAAAAAAAAATCAAAAATCAAAAGGACAACGGAGAAGATGATCTAAAAATGAGCTTGCTCCTACTCACATACTGTCACCTTTCTGACCTCTAAAAGTTGCCAGCATGAAGGCGCAGTGAGTTACTGGGGGCAGCAGCATGACCAGGAAAATAAATCTGCAAGGTCTTTGCTGACCACTGCCTATTCGCATCCTCCATGAGGGCTGCCAATCATAAAAATATTTCATGATCCAATCCCATTCACTTCTAAAAAGATGATGAATGGGCTACTTCAGCCATAAGATGAAAGCTGAGGAAAAATTTTGATGTTGATGTCTACTAGATGGACCAGAAATAATTAATGTTACTTTATGGCGGGACAATTTATCAGGGATGACACAGCACTTGAGCTCCTATGAATTAAGTGATGATAATGACCACATTGAAGGTTTGACAACTAAATTTGAAGCAACCTAAGGAATGTACTGAATAAAACAAACTTCTTGATTTACAATAATCAGACAACCGAACCTTTCATGAGAATAAGACATCATTTGTCAATACTATTTCTGTGCTTTAACAATCTTTACAAAGGTATGAAAAACAATTATGATTTAAAAGTATTATGTATCCAGATATTTTCAACATAACACTTTTGTTTTCAGATAGTTATGAGAATGTTTAATATTTTAAAATTACATTTTGTTGATCTTTTGGGGGACTTGAAAGCATTATGTTCAATATTAGAAAATATTAGCTCTATCTAATATATAGAAGTATCACCTGAAAATTAAAAAAAAAAAAAAAGTTTGGTTTAAAAAAATTAGAGTATGGGGCACCTGGGTTGCTCAGTGGGTTAAAGCCTCTGCCTTCGACTCAGATCATGATCCCAGGGTCTTGGGATCGAGCCCCATGTTGGGCTCTCTGCTCAGCAGGGAGCCTGCTTCCTCCTCTCTCTCTGCCTGCCTCTCTGCCTACTTGTGATCTCTGTCTGTCAAATAAATAAATAAAATCTTTAAAAAAAAGATATTAGTAACAAAAAATATGCCTCTCACAAATTCTATTTATTCACTATTCACATGTATTTATATATCATGTGTTATTATTTTTTCATTCCTTGATGATAATAGTTCAAGAAGTAAATATAAAGTTATTTTCCCCATTTCCCAGTATAAACTTTGTTTAAAGTAATTAATTGCCAGGAATTTACAATGGATAGAGAACTGTACTCATCACTTAACTGTCTTTTAGACAGATGGAAATGGTCTGAAAGCCAAAAAAGCTATAAGTCAGGGACTATCAAAAAAAACTGAGTAAGAGCTTTTACAAAGAAGATGCTCTTAGAAAGTTAAATTCTCAACATTGAAGATATTAAGAGTCACACTGAAACTGACATGTACAGTTAGTATCAAGCCTTGACCTTCTGTTGTTTGGCTCTGTTTTTTTTTTTTTTTCCCTTTTTATTAATTTTTTCAGCGTAACAGTATTCATTCTTTTTGCACAACACCCAGTGCTCCATGCAAAACGTGCCCTCCCCATCACCCACCACCTGTTCCCCCAACCTCCCACCCCTGACCCTTCAAAACCCTCAGGTTGTTTTTCAGAGTCCATAGTCTCTTATGGTTCGCCTCCCCTCCCCAATGTCCATAGCCCGCTCCCCCTCTCCCAATCCCACCTCCCCCCAGCAACCCCCAGTTTGTTTTGTGAGATTAAGAGTCATTTATGGTTTGTCTCCCTCCCAATCCCATCTTGTTTCATTTATTCTTCTCCTATCCCCCTACCCCCCCATGTTGCTTCTCCATGTCCTCATATCAGGGAGATCTGTTTTTAAGAAATAAGCGGTTCTGTTTAATCAGAAACATATTTTCTTCTACCTGGCATTAACAGTGACTGTAACAGAGACTTCTAAATTATAACAGACTGTTGTCATTTCCACAAATAATTGTGAATTAAGCTAAACAAAAACATGCAACAAAAACGTATTCCTTTGACCTTGAATCTCTTTAAAATACTTTGTGATAAATATTAATTCAAAACTTAATCTTTGAGGAAACCGGCATTTCTAGATAGTATGAAATAAACTTTACTATTGTAATCCTCTAAAATTAGACAAATACTACTAAAATTTCCAGGGTTTTATTTAATTGTAATATAAATGTAGGAATCATCGCAGGAAACTATGGGCTTTGGAATAAAATACAAGATGCAGTCTGGAATCCTGTCCTCCATCCTATAAGCATTTCCTAGAATCAGTGCATATACATACCTAGTTCTTATAAATTTTGTATGGCCAGTAGTGCATGATTAAGATTTATATCCAGGATGATGATTCTTGAAGCACTCCAAGACTTTGAATTATCACTGAATAATGTATTGCTAGTGTATTTTAGAAATATATTGGCAAGAATTCTTTGACTAAATTTGTTTTCTTCCTAGGTCTCAGTGTACCCAAATTATTAGAACATGAAATTTGATGAATTTGGGTAATTGCAATTTTATGTAACATAAAGCACCTTGTAATATTTAGTGCTTTTTTTTTAACATTTCACATAGTCCTACTAATGATCCAGATTTCTATATCCTGTTTTTCAGGATCTTAGTGATATTGAACAGATTAATATTGCAAGACTCCTGTTTGTCACCGATACACCAAAAAAGCTTGTATCAGACTGAGCAAAATTAAGTATGGTGCTTTGTCTTCACTTTTTCTGACTGGCAACATTGTGATTTCATTCATGTATGAAGTATTTTTAAATCTAATTATTCTTACAATCGGTTAGGAGAAAAGGTCATTATTCTAGCTCATTAGTTGTTTAATAGGAAGGCATGGCAGTGAATCTGTGTTTTGACTCTCTAATTCCAATCTTTAGGACTGCCAGAAAAGGGAACTGTGAATACCACGTATATTTCTTTCTGTCCTATCCTGACTGATACAGCATTCTGTGCAACATTTAACTTCCTATAGTTGAGATCCAACATTAAAAATTACATCTGTTTTCTTAACACATGCAAACAAACATGCCGTATGCATTCACACACAGGCGCACACACCAGAAAGACTATTTGCATCTACCTTCTTGTTCTCAGATCAAGTAATGACTTGAGCCGACTGGTGAAATAAAAAGAAGTATTTATTCAAAACTAAGTTTATAAAGTAAACTTTATAAGTAAAAAACTAAGTATATAAAGACAGAAAAAGTGGCATGGGACACTATTAACTTATTTTTCAGTTATTATAATCTGCATATAGGTATGTGTGTGTGTGTGTGTGTGTGTATACACAGACACATATATCTCCATGTACCCAGAAAGAAACTCCAACCAGTGACAGAAGCAATAGAAGAATTTTGAGTTGTGTCTTAATACAGAGGAGAAAAAGTAAGCCAAATATAATGAATATATAACACAGCACCAGTAGAAAAGACAATATTGAAACATTTAAACAATAAAATATTTGTTGAAGACTATATGTCTGTGATAGAGATTCACTACAAATTTGATGCTTTTAAACGAGTCAATATAATGGCATAGTATTAGTTTCCTATCCTTGCTATGTCAAATACCACAAACATAGCGGCTTAGAACAAAGAATTATTATCTTTATTTCTGCACATCAGAAATCTGACATGGATCTTACTGGGCTAAAATCAAGGTGTCAAAATGGTATATTTCTTTTCAGAGACTCTAGGGTACAATATGTTTCCTTGACTTCTCCAGCTTTTAAATGTTGTTCACTTTCCTTTTCCTTTCCTTTACCCAAGAAGAACTTAAGGCCCCCTTTCTCCAGCTTCACAGGCAAAAATGGCTAGTTAACTCCTTCTCATTTAGCAGCATGCTGACCTCTTCCACAAACACATTTCCCTGACTCTCTGCACCCCACCCTCTTACTTAAACACATGATTACATGGAGCCTACCCTGATCATCCAAAAAAAGTCTCTATTTTAAGGCCGACTGATTAGCAACTCCGATACCATCTTCCCCTTTAATTTCACTTTGCTATGTAATATCACATTTACAGGTTCCAGGGATGAGAATACAGACAACCTTGTAGAGGGAGAATTATTCTGCCTACCACAGTTTACATTTTGGTCTCTAAAGATTCACATTCATTCCAAATGCAAAATATCTTCATCTGTTTGAAGTCACTCAAATTTTAACCCAGTTAACTCAAGTACAAAATGTTACCTAAATCTCATTAACAAAAGTACTATCAAAATTATCTAAATTAGGTACAGGTAAGACTCTGGGTATGATTCATCCTAGGGCAAACTTTTCTCCATCTGCGAGTCTACAGAATGCAAAAAGCAAGTCCTTTGTTCCCAGACTGTAGTGGTCATTCAGACACAGGGTAATAATTATAGATCTTTTGGTTCAAAAGGATGAAAATGTCAGAGAGGAGGTGAGGGGATGGGTAAAATAGATGAAGGGGATTAAGGGTACACTGATTGTGGTGAGCACTGAGTAATATACAGAATTGGAGAATCACTATATTGCACACCTGAAACTAATATAACCCTGTGTGTTAATTATACCTGAACTAAAACTTAAAAATATAATAACAAGGAGGGAAAAGTATAAAATTGGAAGGAAAAAAAGTTACTGGTTTAAAGCAACTTCAAAAATCCATCCAGGCTCTCTCCATTCTTTTAAGGTTTAAGAATAATCTTTTGTGGCTCATAGTTCCACCCTCTGGTCCTTGCCCTCAGAATCATCTCCCCCACCACCACCCCATGAAAGGTATCCCATGTTTGCAACTGAGCATTTTTATTTGCCTATTTCCTACCTGTATCAGTTTGGAGGTCCAAAGTCTTCTTCTATTTTGTCTCTGTCTTTTCTAGTCTAAGCTGGCATTTTTTAATGCTGAAACAAAATTCTCAAGAATTTTGTGGGCTTCTCATTTAGGTCATGGGATTCAATCTATTAAACAGGAAGCTACTCCGTATATATTTTTCCTAATTCCTAATATAATTTTTCCTAATTTCCCAATTCTGTTTCTTGCTTTTCCTGGGATAGCTGAGGGGAACCAGGAGTCACATACTTAATCTCTTCAAGGAGACTTTTATGTGACTGAATATTCTGACCTTTCCATTTTTCTGATGCATTAAAAAAAGTTGTCCAGACACACCATTGGCTTTTTTCTCCAGACCATGTTTTTTTTCCAGTTAATCTAAACTGCATCATCATTTGCCATTTAGGTCGTCTAAGGTTGAGCAAAATCATTGTCTCCTCTCACACTGAACTATAAACAGTAAGAAGGAAACCAGCTATACATTCGGTGCCTTACTTAGAGATCTCATCTAAATATCCAAGTTCATTGCTTATGAATTCTGCTTTCGACCTAACTACAGAACATAATTCTGCTAAGTTTTTTTTTCCATTTTATAACAAGGATTCCCTTTCTTCCAATTTCCAATAACGTGTACTTCATTTCCTTCTGTTCTTTCACAAGCACTGCCTTTAATCTCCATATTTCTCCTCACGCTCACTTAGGATGATTTAGATATGCTCTAAGCTGATATATGTTTTCTCTACCATGCTCTTCACTTCCTTAAGTCCTCACTAGCAGAGTCATTAACATCTCTGTTTCTACTGTCCTTTGAAGACAGCCTAGTCTTTTTCCAAACATACTCCTCAAATATTTCCCAGTCTCTGTCCTTTGCTCAATTCCAAAGCCACTTCTACACTTTTCAGGTAGTTGTTATAGTAATACACCTCCAGGTACTAAAATGTGTATTAGACCCCTATTGCAACTGTCACAGATTACCACAGATCACTGACTTAGAAATTTATCCTTTTACAAATTTAAATTTGTACATCACAAATTTATTATTTTACAGTTTGGTTGATCATAAGTCTGGCATGGGTCTCACTGGGCTAAGATCAAAGTAGTAGCAGATCTTGTTTCTTTTGGGAGTCTCAAGGGAAAATTCCACCCTCTTACCTTTTCCAGTTTCTGGAGGCTGCCTACTTTTCTTGGCTCATTGACCCCTTCTATATACCCAACGCCAGCAATGGTAAATTAAGTCTTTCTCATAGCACATCACCTAAACTCTGCTTCTGTCCTCACCTCTGAGTCTTTTCTTCTGCCTCCCTCTTCTACTTAAGGATCTTTGTGATTACATTGACCCACCAGATAATCTGGGATTAAGTCCTTTTAATCACATCTGCAAAGACCTTTTTCATACATAAAAAAATTTAATTCACATTTTTCTGGTTTGGGGACCTGGATGTCTTTGGGTAAGCCCTTTGTTCTGTCTACCACAAACACAAACAGAAAGTAGTTTAATAAAAAATGTAATGTATTCATTATTATACAGGTTGAGATTAATTCAAGAGCTAGGTTATCCAAATTCAGTATTTTTTCTATTTTATGTATTCATGTATGTAAAGTGTGTTCTTTTTAAAAAAAAAAGAGTAAAATGTAGACTGAGAAATGTTATATGTTTCAGTTTGGATCTGAAAAAAGTAAAGTGGAAATCATACCCAATTCTCTGTCTGTCATATCACAAAGTCATCAAGGACTATAAACTGCCATTTAGATTTGTTGAGATACAAATATTATTTGTTTTCTCTGTTGAAATTTGAATATTATTTCCCCCTTTGCTGGCCTGTATTTACCTTTTGAAGGCTGAAATATTCAATTCTAGAAGTGAAAAAATTGGGCATCTTTGATTTATCACTTTTTTGTACCTGCATGATATTGGCACCTGAACTGTTTCATAAGTAAAAATCGTCAGACCATGGTATCTCTTATAAGTATATAGGTTTGGAAAGGTCACTGTGTCTACTTAAAACTTAGATGTATCACAGATTAGTTTAGTAATACATTTTTCTACTGACTCTAAAAACTATTTGTGTGTGCGCATATATATATGCACACACACATATATATATATATATATATATGCACACACCCAGTATATAGAATTAAGTGCACATTGTACTATTTATTAGCTATCTCCTGCAAAGAGGAGGAAACACAGAAATAAGTGGAAATGGAACCAGTCTGCTTATTAGCAGCCCAGAAGCTGGTTTCTCACAGATTATGTTTAGTATAATGGCTCTTACTCTTGATTGATCATTAATCTCTAATGGGAAGATTTTAAAAATATTTAGTTTCCAGTCTTTTCCCTAGAATTAATGAAAGAAAATTTCCAAAGTTTGGTCCCCATTTAAGTATTATTTTATGAAATCCAGTAAAATATAAGTGTTTATTTTGCAATGGTGTTCACTTCAAAATTGGTGTAATGGCCGCTCACACTGGATACCACATATGCTTTTGGATTTACCTCACTTCTTGTCTGAATTTTGTGAATTTAATACAATAGGGAGTATTTGATGTTCCATTAGAGGTCAACACTTTTGCCAGCATAGAGTAACAAATAGCGTTATGGAGTCTGGAACAGGACCAGGAGAACTTGGAAGAGACTATTCTCTCATCTTTAAAGAAGATCCTTTTATAGGTCAGGGTTCTTATAGGTCAGGCCCATGGGATTATGTTGATAGTGATAACCTATGTGTGTTTGTTTGCTGCTTATCTATATTTGTATATTGTCTTGTACATTTCCTCAATACAATTTTTTACAATTTTGCTTGATTTATTACTCTTCTTTGTATCAGTTAACAGGTTTCTCAATATGACGTTATGGGCAAGCTCCTGAAGGACAAGGACCACAACCCACTCCCCCTTGTTAGACGCAGCCCTGAATGGAGTCGTGCCCATTGTTATGTTAGGACCTCAAAAGTACCAAAATGCATTAAATGATGTACCTCATTCTGGAAACCTCTCTCCATTTTCCAAAATGACTCAGTGGTCTATTAATGGTTATATTTTTCTCTGATTATTTAAATTGCTTATATTTCTTTCTCTCCTCTCAAAACCGTAAGACTAAAAAACTGTAACATTTATATAAATAAGAATTCTAATTCATCCTTGCAACTATGATGACTGATAAATAACATGTTACTAAAGAAAAATTTATTGAATGGATACACTAATGAGAAATGGCCCCAGTACCCCAGTACTCTCTCTCTCTTTCCCATTCTCTATACCTCCTCCCATCCCTCCACATCTCTCTCTCTCTCTTCCATTTTGGATAAGTCAAAATTATGACTGTCTGATGTGTGTCATTCTTGTGAAATTCATGGGGGTTTTTGTGTGTGTTTGAGTATGTATATATGCATGTGGGAGTAGGCGGCTGTCCTCATACATGCATGTGTTTAATCTCTTATATAGCTGCCAGTTATAACTCTAAGTGATCTTGCCAAAATTATGATGTAGTTTCAAAGATGATTAGGCCAAGAAGCCTAAAAAGGATTTTTAACCACTATAAATTCTCCTCTGGTAGAAGTCACAATGCAGCCCCCTGCCCCGACTGAATTTAGAACTAACATCTTCATTAAAAAAATAAAATAACAGAAAAGGCATTGATGAAGATCACAGTAATGCTCTTAGGAAGACAGTTCCTGTGCTTTAGATTTGAGGGACTTTGAGTGATAACTTCAGAATCGGGTCCTCTGAAGAGCTCCAATAACTAAGTCACCGTCCCCACCCCCACCCTGAATCTTAAAGACTGTCTCCATCTCCTTAGTCTGACACACACTCACTTACTTCATGATTTACTCAAGCATTGATTTTGGCCTGTCTTTGAAAATTTGATTCTGTAAATTTGTGTTCATAAATGTTAATATAAGTCTCCATTAAGAAAAAAAATACAACAAAGCATTTTTCATGAGGATACAGTAAATCTCTTCAATTTGTACACATGAAAAGATTCTACATGTGAAGTTCTATCTTTGAAAGTGGACGGGGTTACAAAAAATGACAAGCCTTAAGGGCTAAAGTGTTCCATATGACAGAATACTTGGTTGCAGCTAAATTTATACATTTAAAAAGATCAGTGTTTTTGCAATCACATCTCTATTTCTTTTTTGCTAATCAACATGTTTGTTTTACAGCGCTTTATAAAACAATTTGTGCAGTAATTAAATGTCTAACAGGGATTTTTTATGACTGTTTTCTGAACACAAATGTAGTTTAGCTTAGTAGTTTGGAGTTATTAAGTGAGCTATCATAATTCAATGTTTTAAATAAAACAAATTACAGACCTCTTCCTAGCTTTACATGAGGCTCCTATCACAGTGGAATTTATGTACTTCAAATGTAACAGATTCCACATTCCCAACAATCCATTTGCAAACACATCAATAAAACTCTTCTTTTTCATTAGGGTTTGTTCTTTAAGGCAAATGGCCCACAGCAAGTAGAAATAAAGGTCAAAATTGATTTTCTTGTAAGAAGGAATGGAAAGGGAGGAACTAATATTTATTGAGTACCTACTACATGTCAGCCACTGTGCTCAATACCTTATGTCCTCTCATTTAAGTCACACCATAACCCACAATGAGACAGTTTATCCACATTTTATAGATAATGAAATTGAGGCTTAGTGAGGAGATTAAATAACTTGTCCTAAGTTGTATTTGTCAAATAAATGGCAAAGTTAGGTTCTAACCAACTTTCTTGACCACTTACTTCCCTCCCACCAAACTGCTTCTCAAATTTTCTTTCATTTGTATTTACTGGTGTGCACAAATGCAAAAATCCACCTAGCACCTTGATTCCATAGTGGCCAACAGTATCATCATCACAAGAAATGTGCAGTAATTGAGAACCCACTGCAATCAAGCATTTTGCATTGCCCATGTACAGATGCTTACATTTTAAAAAGGATCATTCATTCGATCCCTCACTCAACAAATACTGATACTTCACCTATTTTTACCTGGAACCAGAAAAACAGATCATTTCCTGAGAATGATTAGAACTCACACAGGAAATTAAATTGCAAATATTTTGTAAAGGAGAGAAATAACATTCATAAAGCATTTAAATATATTCTATATTCACTGCTAGGGGTGTGTGTGTGTGTGTGTGTGTGTGTGTAGTCTGCTCAAATTTACCCCAAACTCCATGAACTCAATTTCTAGCACATGCGTGCATGTCTTCTCACTTGTTCTCTCCTTTTCCACCAAATTATCTTCATTTTGAAGAAAAATAAACTGAAACTGGAGAAGTTAATTAACTGGCTATTATGAGATAGCCAAGAATAGAGAGAACTCAGGTTTCTAGGACATCTGAACTCATGCTTTTGGGGATTGGGAGTGGTGGCAGAAAGAGGGATGGAGGATGGGAAGGGATGACTTCTCTTTTCCAACACCTCTATGTTTATTACATTTACAATATTAAATTAGCACATTTATTAAAAGTCCCACCTTTCCACTACCTGTATATCTCATTCATTGCTACAATTGTTAACTTTTTGGCAGTGAGCTACCACAAATGTCAGAGCTAACTAACTCAAAATTATATAATATGTATATTTTTTTATGTTATGCTTTTAATTTTTTCTTCTATCTTTCTGACTCAGTGCCTGTCTGGTTTCTGTGACCTGTCTGGTTTCTGTGAACTAAAAGGTAATGTTCTTTTTTTCTTTATTTTTTAGACTTTTATTTATTTGTTTGACAGACAGAGATCACAAGCAGGCAGAGAGGCAGGCAGAGAGAGAGAGGACGGGAAGCAGGCTCCCAGGACCCTGGGATCATGACCTGAGCTGAAGGCAGAGGCTTTAACCCACTGAGCCACCCAGGTGCCCCTGAAAGTTGTTCTAAACCAGACGTCGACAAATTGTGACCCACAGGCCATAGGTAACCTGCTTATTTTCTTGTTTGGTCCACAAACTAAGAATGTACTTATAAAGTTTTACTTTTTTTTAATTGTTATTTTTTTTTACTTTTTTAAAGATTTTATTTATTTATTTGACAGAGAGAGAGAGAGATCACAAGTAGGCAGAGAGTCAGGCAGAGAAAGAGGGGGAAGCAGGCCCCCTGCTGAGCAGAAAGACCAATGTGGGGCTCAATTTCAGGACCAAGAGATCATGACCTGAGCCAAAAGCAGAAGCTTAACCCATTGAGCCACTCAGGTGCCCCTAAATTTTTATTTTTTTAAGATTTTATTTATTTGAGACAGAGCAAGAGCGAGAAGAGAGAGAGCACAAGCAGGGGGAGGGGCAGAGGGTGAAGCAGACTCCATGCTGAAAAGGGAGCCCAATGCGGGGTCCCATCCGAGGACCCGGAGATCATGACCTGAGCCAAAAGCAGACACTTAACTGACTTAGCCACCCAGGTGCCCCAAACTCGTATAGTTTTAAATGGTTGACAAAAGAAAACAAAAATCAAAGGAAGAACAGTATTTATTGATATGTGATGATTATATGAAATTAAAATTTCAGCATCCATAATTAACTTAGAATGTGTCACATCCATAGCCACTCAACTTGTGGACTGTCTGTGGCTACCTCAGTGCTACAAGAACAGAGCTGAGTGGTTGTGACAACACAGCCCATAAACCCTACAATATTAACTGCATGGCTCCTTACACAAAAATTTCACAGACCCTGTTGGAGGCTCTCTTCTTACTCTACATATTCCTGGAGCAACCACTTCCACCACAGCTATGATCCCCATGAATACAACTGCTCACCTTCTCTCTTGAGAACCCTCTGGTCCACACAACAGATGACTAATTAAGAGCTCCATGAAGATGGTACAAGAGACTGCTAAAGCCTGTGGGCCAGCAATGGGGCTTATTTCTTCTACCTCCAAACTAGATCTTCTTCCTATGACTCCAAGTTCAGAGAAAAACACCACAATCTAATTAGTTGCCCAAACCAGAAACCTGGGCATCATTGATTCTTCCTTCTCCCTCCCTCATCTCTTTGTAAATACCAGGAACTGTAGACTCCATCTCTTTTGTACCCCTCAAATCTATTCTCTAACTGCATAGACCAGCAATAGTTCAGGCCACCATCATGTATTCCGTGCACTAATTCAGCTACTACCTAATAAAGATTCCCGACTCAAGACTTGCTTCATCTACCCTGTTGTCCCCCATGATCAGATCTTTGCAAAGTGCAATTTTAATCATGTCACCACTTTGCTTATAACCCTTCAGTGATTCCTTATTCCCCCTAGTATAAAAGTTCATATTCCACTCACCATTTATATATCTCCACTCCTTAATTTATACTCAGAAATTTTTAATGATCTATGCGCTTATGAAACTTACATTCTCTAAGAAGTATACCACAGCCTGCTGAAATGCCTAATCCAGAGACCTAACAAATATTTTCTAGCCCCTCAAAATGTAAATGATCATCCTTTGTGCTCTATGTATTTCTTATTCTCTCTTGAAAACTTACCACTCTGGGATATATGATCCCCAACGGCAAAGGCCACTGGTCTGTTTTCTTGACCATAACACTCCCAGACCTACAAGGTCCGGCACAGATGACAGATATGGCATGAATATGTGTTAAAGAGAATCGGGTGGAAGTCTGCCACATATGCCAAAATAATTGTAGTCGAAATAAATCTTTAAAAACAAAACAAGATCTCCATGGTTTTATTTCTTTCAGGAAGAAAAGTCGGGTACAGTTATTTTGCTCTTATTTCATCTGTAAAAATTCTCTAGAAGATAATTCAGCAGTGCTAATTAGGATAATCTTAGTCACAGTCAGTAAATACTATTTCCTTGGGAAGTAATCTAAAAACGAGAGGTATCTACAATCTCAGCACTACTTATAATAAAATTTGCTGTCATCATCATTAGAAAATAAGCTTTATCATTGTTTTTATAAGTACTAAAAGGACTACACTCCCATATATAAAATATTATATATTAAAAGGCAACAGTCTGGGTCCTTAGAAAATGAAGTAGAAAGTCCTCGTTCTAAGATGTTCACACTCAGCCTGAATCTAGGTGTTCTTGTGCTAACATGTTGCATAAACTGTAGATATCAAGCATGAACCAAGGAATAACAAAAGAATTTATAGAAAAATCTTATCTAATACTACCTTCCATGTAGTGGGAGTCCCTAAATTAAATATTAAATTGTGCCATTTATTGTCTATATGTGCTATCTGAAAACCAGAGGCTCCAACGACTAAATTTCTAATTTTTTCTTCATGTCCTATCACCAAATGCACTTGCCTATATGAAAAGTAACAGTTCCTTTATTTGAGATTGTGTCTCATGCTTTCATATTCATAACCATTTTTACATCAGTCTGTTTTTATGTAAATTACTTCATGTGTCCATTAACATTAAGGAGAATCAAAGCCTCAGCTATTAATTTGTATACATACAAGATAAGGAGAGGACATTTTCAAGCACTTTTGCAATGATAAAGGTATAAATAAATTGATCATCTGAATATCCAAATCAGGTCTCTTTAAACTTGGCTGAGAAGAATGCAGTCCATTCCCAGAGAGGGAGGATAAGAAACAGTAAAAAGCCTCTTGCTGATCTAGGGAAATTTTACTCCCTATTAGCACCATACAAAGATATACCCTTCACTCTGCTTTCTTGACCTTAACCTTGTTTCCCATCAGATTCTATCAACTATGTCTTTCCTCCTTTACATCTTCCATCCCTCCATCTTCCCTGTAACAATCCGTTCAGCCACAGGCTCAACTCTTTCCTTCAGTCTTGTTACTCCTTTGTGTCTCTCCTTCACCAGCACATTTTCAACCAAGATGGTTTATTCTCACTGCTTCTGGGTTATCATTTCTCACTCACAAAATCTGAAAATGCCATTTACTTCCTCACTATTTTACTGAAATGTCTCTCCCCAAATTTACTATCACTAAATTGTTATTGGCTAAGTATAATTACCTTTTCACTATCATCTAATTATCTTGCTTTTACCAAAAAGATTTGCCAAATTCATCACTTCAGGTTTTCCCAAAACCAGACCTCTGACAATCTTCTGTTTAGTCTTGCTTCCTTCTATTTCCCTCTTCCTCACCACCCAAAGTGGTGTTAATTCTCAAAGTTCCATCACTTTCTCTCTTTTATCTCTATACTCTTTCTTCTGAAGAAAGAAATGCCTTAGTTGAGCATTCTCTTCTACTAAGAGGATTCCCAATTTTTATTTCTGTTTATACCTTTTATTTGGCATTTCTGGTTTGCCTTATATCTCTGTGTACATTAATACAATAATCCATTCAATACGCTACCAACTGGAAAGCCATCTTTTGCCTCAGCTGGCTCCATCTCTATGTAACTATTTTTATTTAATTTCTTTACTACCATTCACCCAAGCTCAAATGCTCAAGGTTAGTGTCCTTTCTCCTGCCCCTGAACTACCTATATACAGTAGATTATCGAATGATAATTCTACTTCCAAAATATAATTTGTGTCTCATCCTTTCTTTGTTATCTCATAACTACTTTAGTAGTTTAGGACAACATTGATACTTTTCCTAGACCACTAAAATGCCCATTTATCCAAACTTTCCTCCCATAACTCATGTCATACACCACTTCCAGATTTATTTCCCTAAATCAGAATTCTCATCATGGCAGGACCCCATTCCACAGAAATTTCTGCCTACTTGTCATTATAACTTAAGTTAAATAGCATAGCCCCTCCACCTTTCCATAAACTTCAATTGAGGATTATATATTATCTTTCTATCTTCATTAACACCCAGAACATTTTCTTGCATATCTTAAGCATTCAATACTTAATGTGAGTTTGTGGAATTATTTGCAAATATTCAATTCTCGTATAGAGGACAAGAAAGCAGAATGATGGTTGATAATCATAGGCATTAAGCATTGATATAAATTAGGCTTAAGAGATATGAGAAAATTTCATAAGATGTGTTAAGCACAGTAGTCAGAAACAAATAGTGAGAGAAAAGCGGAATTTAATATATCTCACCAAGAGACTGAATACTTTGGTAACCTAGAAGAGATGTTAAAGAAAAATAGAATAAATACAAAATATGATGGAACAAACAAGGGTATAGCTTATGGATAGAAAGGGATGAAAACATTAATTCAGGACAATATGCTCTGTGGACTGACGTTTATGGACCACATAAGTCAGCCACCCATTGGTGATACACCCCAATGTGGCCTCAAAAAATAGAAGGTACCCCTAATCAATGATCCACTTACCCTCTCTCAGAGGAACAGGGGCAAGTCCGTGAGGACACAACTACAGTTCCATCATAATTTCAGGGTAGGCAGATTTGCCAGCTTCCTAAATGAGGATTTCTTCTAGGAAATATCTGGAATGTTAAGATACTTTCATTTTGGAAAGTGAGGGAATAGTTAAAATCCTGTGCTTGTGCTTTCTCTCTCTCTCCCATTATGTCTCCCTTCACGTTAATCAAGAAGCTTACTAAAACTGGGGATTTACCTTAGGGAAGTTCAGGGCAAAGCAGAAAACAGCTTGTCTTTTCAATCACAATCAAAACTCGTGAGAATCAACTGGTAAGCCCATAGGGGCTTGACTAAGAAAATTGTCTGAATCAAATTTCAGGCTGAATGTAGCCTCTAGGTACAGCTCTGTAGGCTTCAATTAAGGGTTTAATTCTCTATTTGCTGCTGTAAATCATAGCTGGCCACAGAAAGACATTCTTAACCACAGCCCCCTCCCATATAATCGCCCTAAAGCAATAACATTTCACAGCTTGGACATAAAGCACTGACAGGTTTTTGCAATAAAATGTGACCTTTACTGTTAAAAAAAATGTTTTATGACATCTGACAAACCGTTTTCTTAATAGGAAGATATATATTCACTTGATGAATTATAATAGCATAAACAATTTAATTTTGTGGAAGATATGAACCACAATATGTTCCAAATGAGAGAAATTTACTTTTATACCTATCTACATTTAAAAATAATAAAAGATCATCATTTTTTCAAGGAAAAGAACTATTCACACCAACAACATCCTCAAAGGGAACACTAGACTTATCTGTTTAGGAAGAATATCTGTATGCCTGTAGAAACATCCATGAATTCACAGTACTTGAATCTTAATATTACTTGCTAAGGGTGCTTTGAGGAAAAAGCAACATAAGAGAAAATGCCTTTAAGTAGAATCTACTTTCACACTATTGCTTTAATTCATCCATCTCATGCTTTATGGGGCATTCAAGTGTGCTTTAAAATCACAGAAGAACACAAAGTTCCAAATCAAAGGAAGATGAGAAAGAGTCCTGGAAAACTGTACAGAACTAGTTTTTAAACAGTTTTTTTCTTCTTTAAAGCAGAACAAGAGAACATTCAGTAGTTAGGATTTTTGTTGGACTTCATCACAGGAATGCTGATCAAAGAGGCTTGGAAATCCCCAAAGAGGAATCTTTAGAGGGTCTCTGTAATATTTTTCTCTTAATATTTATAATGATACTCTCCAAATGCATTCTTTTTTTTTCCCATTTTATTTATTTTTTTCAGCGTAACAGTATTCATTGTTTTTGCACAACACCCAGTGCTCCATGCAAAACGTGCCCTCCCTATTACCCACCACCTGTTCCCTCAACCTCCCACCCCTGACCCTTCAAAATCCTCAGGTTGTTTTTCAGAGTCCATAGTCTCTTATGGTTCGCCTCCCCTCCAAATGCATTCTAAGGCAAAAATGAAATCTATCAGTCTAGGAAAACGACATACAACATTTCTGGTCATTACGAATTTTCCTGAAACAATCATATGTGCAAGCAGTTTTTGAGCACGTTCATATAACATCATCTGAAGTATCATGCTATACACAGGAAAAAAAAACCCACAATATTGTGTGGTACAGAATAAAATTTCAGAAGGTTCTGACAACCGCTTACCCATCACACATCTCATTCACACCTATACAGTTAAAAATCTAAGAGAATACATGGCACCATTTATGCTTCCACTCCAGAGTCACCTGAAGTAAGAACAGAAACAAGTTCATCATGCAACCTCTTCCTATCTGCCCCAAATGCTGAGAGTACTTTGAAATTAATTTGATTTGGAAGTGACCTAGAGGCAATCAGACATATTCTTGTAAAGAGTCAGAATTCAAATATGTTCTAAAAATAACAGAGAAGCCAAACAAATCATGAATATTCTTCGGAAGGGACCATCTCTTATGTAATTTCATATAACCAAAAGCCAGCACCATTTGAGGCAGACCATGTTTTCAGAAAATGTATAAAAATAAATTGATTTTTTTAAATTATCCTCCACTTGCAAATACATATGTCCCTTATATACCCAGAGAAAGAAGTTAGGCTTATGAACATAAAGATTATTATTAAGATTAGAGCCTCCAATCATAGCATAGGATAACCATCAATACTTCTGTAATTTTCTGTGGGGATTTATAATATAAGGTAACAGTAGTTACCACTTACAAGTTCAAAGTTTTTTCGAAGAGCTAAGAGACAGTCAATGATAAAGCCGTCTCTGCAGGGGATAGTGTTTGGGAGTATAGTTTCCTTGGTTCCCTGTAGGATGTCACAAATCTTTCTCTGCCAGGAATTTGTCTTCAGCAATGTCTAGTCTATTGCATCTGCCCAGAAGGCCTCAGAAATGTTCCATCGCAGGTGGTAGGTCATATATTCTAGAACAACAGAATTAGTTTAATGATGAAACTAAAATATGTTTGCCCAAAAGCCTCTGTTCAGAATCATATTACTTGAATATTTAAATAACATAATTATCCACTGCTTTGAGTAATAGTTTGAACAGAAAACCACCTCAGAGACATGCACAGTGTTCACTGTGGCCTTTTTCTCCTCTGTCAGTGCTCTCACCTGCACGAGTAAGGCTACACATTCATTATTTTTACAACATGTAATCAAAACATACCCTGTACTTTGGTTCCCATCTATCGCAGTGCTCATCTGCCATACGATATGAATGCATCAGATTCATTACAGATGTAGCCTGGTGCTCGAGGGCCTCTGCAAACTGATCAAAGCCTACACTTCATTTAGGAAAATTCCATGACAATCAAAATGTCTTAGCCATTACTACATGGTTAGACATTTCTTTGCCTTTGCTTATACTGTCCTTCTTGCCCAAGACACCCTCCCTCCCTACTTCTTAAAGCCCAGTCATTTTTTCAAAGCTCATTCCATGTGAAATATATTCAATGAAGTCTTTCCTAACATCTGGAAAGCACAGTATTTTTTTTTTCCTTTTCATTGATCAATGGTGCAACATGTTGCTACTATCACCAGCCCTAGGTTTGAGGTCAGAAAACTAGGACTTGAGATTCACATTTTGCTCTTAATAATTATATAATCCTACTCAATTATCTTAACTTCTCTCAGTTTCTACCCCTGTGAAGTGAGCAAAGCATTATCTTTAAGACCAGGCTATTGTTTTTTTTTTTTTTTTTTTTTTTTTTTTCCTCATTTTATTTTTTTCAGCGTAACAGTATTCATTCTTTTTGCACAACACCCAGTGCTCCATGCAAAACGTGCCCTCTCCATTACCCACCACCTGTTCCCCCAACCTCCCACCCCTGACCCTTCAAAACCCTCAGGTTGCCCCAACCTCCCACCCCTGACCCTTCAAAACCCTCAGGTTGTTTTTCAGAGTCCATAGTCTCTTATGGTTCGCTTCCCCTCCCCAATGTCCATAGCCCGCTCCCCCTCCCCCAATCCCACCTCCCCGCAGCAACAGACCAGGCTATTGTTTTAAGCGAGAAACATCTGTGGAAATACCTAGCAGAGTTGTTCTTGTTGCTATTACCACTTTTAGAATCTTATTTATTTTCTAAGAAAAATAGCTTCTCTAGGAATATACTCCTTTGTAGCTTCAGCATCAAGCATCAGAAATGATTACTATTAATTTGTGATTTATCATAAATAATTTGGGTTTAGTGACAGACTTTTCATAATCTACATAGCAGTATAATAGCACAGTGTAGTCCTCATGTAGCAGTATTTATGTAGCATCTATATAGTTGTAATCTAGATGCTATAGTATAATATATAGAGTAAATATTCTATATGGTTTACAATCTATATAGTAAAGAGATTCACTCCTAAATACGTTACAATAATTTTCAATAATGTGTCTAATTCCAATTTAACCCACATATTCTACCAAACATGTCAGTACTTTAACACAATTTAAATTCAAAAGGCCATCACATTTAAATTAACATCCAGATAATTCACTTTTGCAAAATACAAATAGTAACTAGATGCTGTATTATATATCCTTCAGCTCTATCACTGAAGGTATTTAAGAGATACATTTTTTTTTCTTTTAAAGGTTTTACTTATTTACCTGACAGAGAGAGACAGCAAGAGAGGGAACACAAGCAGGGGGAGTAGGAGAGAGAGAAGCAGGTTTCCTGCTGAGCAAGGAACCTGATGCAGGGCTTGAACCCAGGACCCCGGGATCATGACCTGAGCCAAAGGCAGATGTTTAAAGACTGAGCCACCCTGGCACCCCTGAGACATACATTTTTTTACATGAACTATAAGGAGAGCAACATTTAATTTTTCCGCATGCACATACATCGAATGTTATTTGTTGGGTATATTAGCTATTCTCGTAATTTGAGCTCTTCTGAATATCATTATGGTATGGAACTATCTATATAGATACAAATATACATTAGAAATGTCATATACTGGTAAGGCAAAACCTCTTTTACTTACGCTGGGATTTCAGATTTCAATTAATACGCTTTCAGGTTTGAGAACAGTCAAGTATTCAAAATGTGATTTTTCACAAGGCCAATATTTTTTCTTCATTTTTCTTAATACATGTTATAAGCAGTTTCATTTGTTCTTATTTGCATTTCTTCATAATGGAGCTCTGAATTAACATGTTTTCAATAAGCATATGAAATAATCAGCTATCTCCTCTACACAGGATAGTAAGAATTAAGAAGTAATAGGACAATATGAAATCAGGTTCAATTGAATTCATTTTTACTCATTTTTATTTTTGGTTTACTTGCATATGATGAAAAGATTTAGGGTCACTCCCTACATTTTGGACAGACTTGTATTAGGCTTAATTTTATCAGCGGTGTCCCCCATTACGCACTAAAAAGCCAGAAATGAAGAACATCAACAAATAAAATTTACAGTTAGATCCGTATGTGTCAAATAAAGACTTGGTCTGGGAAAACTGCTGCATGTCCTCCAGATTACAGTTATGGTTTAACTACAGTATTAAACCTGTCCTTTCATTTTTGGAAATAAAAGGTGCTATTAAATGAATAGCCTCTTCTGAGTGTGTTCAAGTGTGTTTGGGAACACGTAAGTTCACTGTAAATGATCCAACAGAAAAGAAAAGATGGCTGAGCTTAAGGGTCATGGTTTTCTATGTTACCATGGAAACCTGGTAGAAATTGTGTTTTTTATGCATTTTTACTCACATTTCAGTTGTCTTTAAATGATTACTTTGTTGCCAATCAAACATTAAAAGATAGAAATAGCAAAAGGGTTTAGATTGTAAATAATCTGTTTTGAAATTAAATTAAGGTTGTTAAAATGATTCTGCCCAATTTAGTAATGGCAATCACCTATTCCTAATGCTTTGAGTACAGTGTTTACTTCTGCAACTGCAACTTCCTTCCAGGTTTGCACGATCAGATTCCTGAGAAACATGTCCTGATAATGCATTGTTCAGAATTCTGTATTGCTGGTGGGGAACTGATTCCTCTTCTTCTCTTGTTCCTTCTGAATGGGACTTCACTCACCTGAAATTCCTGGACATTATAATGACCACAGGTAAAACAATGATGCCTTTCTTACTCAAACCTAATGTGTTCCATCTTTAAAATTCCAAAGTTTTTGAGGGAGCTGTGATTGCCTTTCCCTGGCTTAAAATTCTGATTTAGTTCTCAAATCACTAATTCTAATAGTATTTCAGAGGAGAAAAAAGGAAAGAAAGGAGGATTTTTGGGAGAGCTGTGAATACAAAGTTTGAAAGCATGACTTTCCCACTGAGATATCTTAATAAATTAATACACCCTTTCCTTCTTACAATTTTCTCACTTACAGTACTGTCTATATTCATAGAGTTTAATGAAAGTGAAATGATAAATCACAATGTAACTTATGCTCTCAAAGATCTTGTAGTCCAGTGGTAGACACCATCATGTAAACAAATCAAGCCACTGTAGTTAGTTAATAGGGAACTGAAGAGAAGTAGGGAAAGAAGTATGGATGAAACACAAGGAGTGAACAATCAACTTTACTCTGAGTAGAATTGGGAAAACTTAGAAATTAGTTTATTTTAAACTTGTGGTTACCAGTGACAGGATATTATCTATTTTTATTTTGTTTGACAAATTTTTATGAATGGTATTTTTAGAATTCAACCCACTGAATCCTTGTTACAACTCTCTGAATTAGTAGTAGTATTTTTTTTTTTATTGAGTTGGTGGTAGTATTAACCCCATTTTACGGAGAAGAAAAACTGACACTCACAAAAGTGAAATATCTTGCCCAAGATGGTGAAGCTAGTCAGTGGTCGAACTAGATTCAGATTCTGGCTGACGTGGGTGCAGAGTCTTTACTGTTTACCACCATATGATGCTGCTTTGTTCAAAGAAGTCATCAAATGTGCGGCTGTTTATAAAAAATTTTGCCACCTGAAATAATCTTATGGCTGCTTGAAGTACAGTTTGGAAGTCTGAAGTCTGGAGGTTTAGGGTTTGTTTTTTGCTTTTGTTTTTGTTTTGTTTTGTTTGTTTTTTTACATTGTCTGTGGGGAATAATCTCTTTCCAAGAAAATAGTGAAAAATAAATAAATACATGAGGAGATCAGTACTGAAATTCATTTAGTATATCAAGAATGCCTAAATTACTGTCCATGCGCCAGGATGTGATACATTTTCTCACATGTATACTAAACTCCATTCTGTTAAACACAGGCGAGAGGAATCAAACTTGTCAAAAACTGCTTTGACTTTGTTCTCACATAGAAGTTAACTTTCAGAAAAGCCCATCAAATATTATAATAAGTACCATCATCAAAGAGAAAACTCTTAGTCTCCAGAATCATTAGGCATTTAGTGATATGAATCAGTGAATGCAAATTCAAGGGAGCCACGTCAATCCTAAGACGACAGACAGCAGCCACCACGTGGGATTCCCTGTTGGAGAAGGCAGGGCTGGCCACTGCCAACCGGTGTCACAGGTGGTCTTGCCAGAGCAGCGCTATCATTGAAGTCTAGTGGTCTAGAACAGTTGCTCTGGGGTCAGATGCGCCTGAGGATATGTCCTGCGACACAAGACAAGTTAAATCTCTTCTTTCTCAGCTTTCCCTTTTCTTGAGTGAAGTGTTCAAAGCACGAAAAATGAAAAATGTAAAAAATCAAAATCTTTTCTGGTTTTGTTACACATGCCCACACATATATGCCTCTATATATACTTGTAAATATCCACATGTATCATCTATACATAGTAGTAAGGAAATGTAGATATATTATTTGTATGCCTATAAGCATAGATACATTTCCTTCCTTGTGTGCTTATGAAGGGACAGCAAATGATACAGTGATCAGAATGGGTAAGGATGAAGAGATTCAAGATAGAGAGGTTCATAAACCCATGCAGCATGACAGTAAACCTTGCCTTAGAGAAGGAAATGACCAGCAATAAGTTTCTGAGAACACAAATGGCCAAGGGGTTTATGTGTCAAAAAATAAATCAAGTAGAATCTTCTGTCTTAGCTTCACTACTTCCAACCCCATGAGAATTGTGGTACTAACACTGCTGGTTTTTCTAACCCTTCCTCACACCCAGCTTTCCTGATATCTCCTCGATTTCCTTCCCAGTGAACCTCTCTCCTGCTCAGTTACCGGTCCTTAAATGTAGAGTCTCTGTAAAGTGTTATTAAATTCAGAAATCAGAAAGCATCTTCTTTTGCAGGAATGCAGTACATTTTCTTTTATTTAATGGATATCCCATAATGTTTCTGAAAAGGCTCTTGGAGTTTATCATGTAAGCATGTGTAAACAGATAATATTTAAATATGTATTTTATGCTTGATAGAATATAATTTCTCTCTTGAGGAATTCAGACACAGACACAGTATATATTTATTTCATTTTAAACTGTAAATTAATTTCCTGATAGACTTAGGAACTTGAATAATCTGTCTTATAAATATACGCAGTATTAAAAAATGTTTTAAAACGGGTATCATTTAAATTCTGATCAGTTCATTATGAAATTTTCCTAGACTGTACATTAAACACGGCAAAAAATCTTTATCAAATGTCATGACTAGTCTGGGACAAGATCTTTCCAATTTAAAATCTGTTCTCCAAACAGGAGTGAGAAAATTAAATGAATTTATGTTGAGTTTTGTGTTATAAAGATATTCTGGAAAAGATTCAGATGAAGATATCTCTTGCAGAATCTCTGTGTTCTATCTGGCACCATTATTCATATGTCAACATTTTTTATGATGTTGTTTTCATGATTCACACTCTTCTGTTTTCCCTCTCTCCCCACTGATCATTACCTGCCCCCTTCCCCCCTTCCCTTCTCCTCATCTTCCTCCACCTGAACATTCGGTTTTGACATTTTCTAGCCTTCCACTTTCTTCTTAGCCTCTCCATTTCTGTCAATACTCCTCAAAGTGATCCCATATGAACTCAGGGGTTTACTCTAAGTTGATGAGGGTTAATTAATTTGTTCCAACTTCCCAACTTGGACTTCTCCCCACATATTCATCGTCATATATCCGACCTGGTACTAGACATCTCTGCATTCCTGGTTTATGCATCGAACTGATCACCAAGGACTTCCCATTTCACTCTATCTAATATTTCTTCAACCTGTGCACTTCTTCCCTCAACCAACCACTTTTATCAACAGCCTTCCCAACTTTATCATTTCATATTTGCGTTAGTCTCGCAGTTTCTTACCTGGTTCTCTTGCTTGCAATTCGGCCCCTTTCAGATTCATTCGCCACATAATTGGCAAAAATGCTCCAACTAAACTGCACATCTGACCTTTTTAGGCCTTGCTTAAAATCTATGAATGATTCCCAGTGGTTTAAAGAATAAAGTCCAAGCTCTTTGTTCTGACATAAAATGAGGCCCTCTAAGTTCCGGTCTTCGATTTTCTGTCCTCTCTGCATTAAAATTTATACCTCAGAAGTATTTGCTTCAGTGATGTTCACAACATTTACAGGGCTTTTCACATCCAATCTTGTGCTTATGATCTCTTCTTCGACATCCTCTCCATCTTTTCACCTAGTTTTCCTTAAGTAACTCCACTTAGTTCAAAGATCGATTTTTCTCAGGATGCCTTTCTAGCTCCCCACATGGATGATTGTATGTGCCCCCTCACTTCTCCCATAGTAGCATGACACCAGGAAGACTGTACTATTTTTATACCTTTCTACATCCATCTACTCCACTGGACTGTGAACTCACTGAAGGTAGGATATGTATCTCTTCATTCAATAAAGAATTTATTGAGTATCTACAAAGAGCCAGGAACTCAAGACACTGCTCCATGAATACAATTAGTATATAAAAGCATAAACTTATATTAAGTAAGAATCACTTTCTCTGTCTTATGCTACATATTTATATATGTATCTTTTCTAGGACATCTTTTTATTTCATGCTAATAAAGGTACCTAGTAGAGAGATCCATCTTTGTGTGTTTTTGAAAGCTTACCCACATGCACTATGGCTGTAAGTGGGCCTATTGCAATGTCCTAATTAATTTGTCTTCTATTACTATTTAACTCATATGTTCAATACCTCAAATCGTATTTAAGTAGAGCCTGACCTTGTAAATAGAGCACTATGTATATGTTAAGGGTAAATTGTGATTGGACAGTTATCCAGGACAGGCCTGAAGCCACAAGACTATACTACCCTCCTTTGGACCTTTTGTCATGTGTGTCCAGAAGCCACTAGTTGATCAACTCTATCCTGCCAGTCCCTACTCAGTGGCTATGCTATTAGTTATCCTTTAACCTTTTACAGGTGATCTGGAGGCTAAGGAAATTAAAAACTGCATCAAAACAGGACCCCTTATGTAATTAATAAAGCCCGTATTCAGAAGTATCTCAGCACAAGCCAGAATGTGTCATTTTTGAAGGGTGAAAATGTGATGCTATTATTCAACCTCTTCGCATAACATATCTCAAAAAGAGATGTTAGTCCTTAGAAATTGATGCACTTAGGGTCCTTAGAAATGGATCTTCCAGTGACACTTTCCCCTCATTTGTGGTGTTAAACAGAAAATATCAGGGGACGACATTTTTACAAAAAACAATGTGTCTTCAGATAGGGTTGCCAGACTTAGTAAATAAAAATACACAAGTCTAGGCTAAATTTGAACTTTAGATAAACAACAAATACTTATCTGAAATTCAAATTTGACTGGTATCCTGTATTTTATCTGTCAATCCTACATTCTAGGTAGTGTAGACAGATTGAGTACAAGCTCATATTTATGCAGCAAAGTTGTTGTTTTAAGACTTAAACATTTATTTATTTATGCATTTATTTTAGAGAGAGTGGGGGGGGGACAAGGGGGGCAGAGGGATAAGGAGAGAGAATCTTTAAGCAAACTCCCTGCTGAGCACAGAGCCCAATGCAGGGTTCTATCCCAGGACCCTGAGATCATGACCTCAGCTGGAAACCAAGAGTTGGATGTTTAACCCACTGAGTCACCCAGGTGTCCCATACTTAAGTAACAAAGTTAATCTCACCATCAGTCATCAAGAAAGCAATTTCTTTTCATTATCCCCCTCCTTTTTTTTGCCTTTGTAAAGTATTTTTCCCATCCCTTCTCTTCCCCTTTGCACAATCTGATTAATTACTCTTCTGTGATTTCCCACATTTCATGTGTTGACCTCTCATTAGCTTGGATAAACTCAAAGCTCATTCTTTTGTTGTGTAATAAGAGTTATCTTGTTTCAAGTAAGGATGGTCAAGAATGAGTAGCATGGAGCCCTCTAGCTTTCTGTTTTAGGTTTTTACTTCCAGAATGTTTATTCGATGGCGAGTATAGGAGTTTATGATAATTGGCACATCATCTCAGATAACATTTCTTATGGACTTAGGTGGGGAAAAAGAAATGGCAGGTTAGGATGGAGACAACAAGTTAAATAATCTTCCTTTTATGTTGTTTTCAAAAAACTATCCTTTACTTGGTCTGAGCTTCATATATACCTAGGATTCTACAGGCTTGACTAGTCTTACTTGGTAGTAATTTCAGGAGACTATATGTGCTATGGTGAGTGCTGTGAAGTATGTAAACCTGGCAGTTCACACACCTGTACCCCTGGGGCTAATAATACATTATATGTTAATTTTTAAAAAGTTAAAAAAAAAAAAATAGGGGCTCCTGGGTGGCTCAGTGGCTTGAGCCTCTGCCTTCGGCTCGGGTCATGATCTCAGGGTCCTGGGATCGAGCCCCGCATTGGGCTCTCTCCTCAGTGGGGAGCCTGCTTCCCCCTCTCTCTCTGCCTGCCTCTCTGCCTACTTGTGATTTCTCTCTGTCAAATAAATAAATATAATCTCTTAAAATTTTTTTTAAATTTTAAGAATATATTTTTAAAAAAGAGAGAAAGAGAGACTATAGGGGTGCCTGGGTGTCTCAGTAGTTAAGCATCCAACTCGTGATTTCAGCTCAGGTCATGATCTCAGATTCTTGAGATCAAGCCCCACCTCAGGGTCCATGGTCAAGAGGAGTCAGCTCAAGATTCTCTTTTCCTCTCCCTCTGCCCCTCCCCTGATCATGCTTTCCCTCTCTCAAATAAATAAATCTTTTAAGAAAGAGAGAGAATGTAAATGCAATGTTTAGGATTATTTACATGAATTACAACAAAAGGGCAAGCTATTTCAGTACAGATCTCCAAAGAGGAATTATAAGAACAAAACTCTAGGAGTATTTTTTCCCTCTAAGTCTCTGCCACTTATTATCATGTAAACATATTCCAGCAATCATTTTCATTTCATTAGTAAAATATCACACCTTTTCAGCAAATTAAGAATAATACCATGTAATTCTTTTCTGCCTAACAAAGACAAGGAACCACAGAGAAAGATAAAGTGTCTACCAAGCTAGAGCTTTTGTAAATACCACTGTACTGAATATAGCCGCTTTTCTTAAGCCTAAGAACAGATAATTCTGTTTCAGGCAAGAGATAAGCTCAATTAGCACACAGATAGCAAGCTGTACTTTATAGGAACACTATCTCTTCCTGCCTGAAATGACCTTTTAAAAACTAGTTTCAAAATTAAGTACTCAGATATTAATTTATTTTTCTCTCATTCTGTCTGAAGAATATATATGGGTATAAAATATGTTCATATACACAAAAATCAAATCGTGCAGAACACGCAAATTAGTAAGTAATTTTTCATATATCAAAAGTAATTCACTAAAGGATTTTCTATAACTTTCCTTACAGTTCTGACACTCTCAGTGCCTTAATATTTTAATTTAAGGCTATGTATGTATTTTTTTTAATTTTAAGATCTTAATTTAAGGTTATATATATTTTTAATTTAATCTTAAATTTTTAATTTAAGGATATGTGTGTGTGTATATATATATATATCCATTGAAAAATAACTGTTCCATAGAACAAAATTCATCCATGCCCATTTTCAAAATTTTCCATCAAGGATATCAGTTAATACTGCCTAATATTTAAAAGTTAAGGATAGAACACCTACATTAGCTATGATTCACAAAAAGCATAAATAGGCTAAATATCTATTTCTCTTTCAGCAATCAGTTCTAAATAAATATTCCCAACTGCATTTAGTGAATATAAACTATAAGCTGATTTCAGTACATTGTCTAACTTTTGATGAGTGTTGCACTGTAAATGGTATATGAGGAATTAGAATAACTAAAATAGGAAATATAAGCCATAGATGTGGGTGAAAACTCTACTCGTTGAGGTGTAGTAAAGTATAATTCAATAAACATCCTCTGATGCTTAGATTTAGGTAGTACTTCGGCCTTAGTTCTTTTAATATTCTTTCAAATCAGGACTCCCTCTAACCCCATAAAAACATTAGTCACAGGATCAAACAGTCTGTCAATATTTTATTACTATTTTTAAAACACTAATTTTTAATGAAATAGTCCAAGTAGCATATCTCTTTAACGACTATTTGACTTATACAGATAAATTTATTGTTATAGTCAAGAAATTTTGAGTGCCTTCTATGTTCCAGACACTTTTTTAGGTACTAGGAATACATTAGTGAACATAACAGACAAAAGCCTAAAAGCATGGAGCTTACATTCTTTTAAAGGAGAAGATTGTGTCAAGAAGATAAAAGCATTAGTCATGCAATCAATATTACATTAATTTTTAGTTCTTTCTGCAATTATTTATTGAGGATCTACAATATCCTTTGATAGACACTGTGAAACACATAGGAAATCATAGGATATGGCTTCCCTAACGGTATTTGTATATTCATGTGTAAGACAGATATAACTATAAAACAGAAGGAATGGTGAAGTGCATAGATTCAAAATGTCTTACAACTGAAAAGAAACAAAAATTATAAAAATGTAAAAGGACTGAGAAGAGCTTTGCGAAAATATTTGCAGCTTTAATGAATTTTGAAGGGTTGGTATATAAAGAAAGGGCATTCTATGGTTTGATGCTTCAGGAACAGAATGAGCACAAACAGGTCAGGTCTTATATTTTAAATACTTTGGAGAGAAGGAGGAAACTAAGGACAGGAGCAAGGACATGGACAAATAGGGTCCCAGAAAGGGGAAAGAATAGTGAGTCGAGGGGAGATTATAATGTACCTCAAGTCTAATAGAAGTTTAATTGTCACTCTTTAGGCAGCAGGGAACCAGTAATTACCTTGGAGGAGTGTGACATATGAATCTGATTAAAAAAAACAAAAATTTAAGTTTAACTGGCATAATAAAAGAAGCATAGTTTAAGCCTATTCAAGAGAATATATTTATGATAATACCATGTTTGAGAATATATTTAAAGGTAGTTATCAAATGAATTATCAGTATTATACATTAAGGTTCATATTTATCTAATAAAGTGGTCCTCCCTCATCCACAGAAGACATGTTCCAAGACACCCAGTGGACCCCTGAAATTGTGGATGATTCTGAACCCTATATACACAGTGCTTTTTCCTATGCCTACATACCTATGAAAAAGTCTACTTTATAAATTAGGCACAGTAAAAGATTAACAACAATAACTGATAATAAAAGATAACAATTATACTATACTAGAAGCTATGTGAATGTGGTCTCTCTCAAAATATCTTACTGTATTATACTGATGATGGGAGGTGCTAAAATGCCTGTGAGATGAGATGAAGTGAGTGAATGATGTAGGCACCATGACACAGCATAAGCTACTACCGACCTTCCAATCACAAGTCAGGAGGAGGATTGTCTGCTGCAGGACCATGGTTGACCACAGATAACTGAAACTCTTGAAAGCTAAACCATGGATAAAAGGGGATTACCACCCTTCCATTTTCAGAAAAGAGGATTTGGTTTTATGATTTGGTTTTTGGTGTGGTGTTTGTTTTCTGCTTTTTTGGTTTTGTTCATTTTCTTTCTCATATCTTTCATAGTCAGGCAAGCTTTTAGTCATGTATCACATGAGTGGCTTCATCATATATCCAAAATGTTTATCTGTGAGTTTCTATCACAAAAAAAGCAAGGTGCTAGATGTGTTTTTCCATCTATATGGATAAAGAGAAAATATGTAAAGATGAAAAACTACTCTTTTTGTATTATATTAAAAATAGGGGTGTCTCAGTGCCTCACTTGGTTAAGCATCTGACTCTTGATCTTGGCTCAAGTCATGATCACAAGGTGGTGAGAACGAGCCCTGCATCATGCTCCATGCTGAGCTGGGAGCCTGCTTAAGATTCACTCTCTCCCTCTACCCCATCCCCCTCTTGTGCACACTCGCTTGCTCTCTCTAAAAATAAATAAATAAATAAAATTAAGTAAAGCATAATTTCATTTATCACTGATTCAAAAAATTTATCTTTGTCAGAAACAAGGCAAAGTTGAAAATCATATTTATAAATGCTTTAGACCATATTTTTATTTACAAATACAACTATACACATAGTTCTAAGCCTTGGTTTCCTAACTTGTAAATGGTAATGATAACAGCTCAGTTTCAAGTTATGAGGATCAGATACCCTTTACCTGTGTTGTCTCTAATCCTCAAAACAGCCTTGTAACTGAGCTGTGACCACCACCATTTTAAAAGTTGACAAAATAAGCTCAGATTTGTGTCTAAGAACAAAGTCTTTTCCAACTCAAGCCCTATTCTCTCTCCTCTCTATCCTGCCAATCGTACCAATACTGTGGGCACAGAAATGAAAATAATTATATATAGGAATGATAAGGAGAATCTGATATTTTAAAAAATACTCAAGATTTTATTTTATAAGAAAGGTATTCACCACTGGAAACCAAAATACTCCAAATAATCTCCCACCAATTATTTCCACACTTTGAACCAAGTGTGTGAATTATTTATATGAATCATATGGAACTATAAAACCAGAATATGCAAGTTGACTTAATGAAAAATGAACTAGAATACAAAGTACTATCCACTTGGTATTCTTGTTCCTAACTTATTCTTAGCCTCTAGGGGAATTTCATCATATAAAAATTTCACCTTTCAAGACTTTAAGTGGGTGTATGGTTTCTAGGCGATTACTACAGTTCATTTATGTGAAAAATGTATTAATATTAGAAGCTAGAGAAATATCTAGAATATGTTATATGTTAACTAATATAAAAATACCTTATTTAATTTAAAAACAATTTTAGTTTTACTCCAACAAGTTCCTTTAAAGAAAAGATATAATTACAGTAACTTCCTAGATAAGGCTAAAAATTCTATATGGATTTCCTTGAAAATTTCTCATTGGTTATTTTATTTATTTTTTTTAAAGATTTTATTTATTTATTTGACAGATAGAGATCACAAGTAGGCAGAGACGCAGGCAGAGAGAGAGAGAGGAGGAAGCAGGCTACCCTCCAAGCAGAGAGCCCGATGTGGGGCTCGATCCCAGGACCCTGGGATCATGACCTGAGCCGAAGGCAGAGGCTTTAACCCACTGAGCCACCCAGGCGCCTCATGGTTGTTTTATTTTTGATTAACCATTAAGTAAGTGAAATCTGCCTTCACTACCTACATTATCTTCTCTAATTACCTGCTCTGTAAGCAAAGAATTAAGTAAGAAGACTGTTCATTTTTAAAATGAAGTATAAATGTCATTTCATATTTATTTAACACTTCTATTTTCAGAGGCAAGCTCATTTTTTAGACTTTGGCAAAAGTATTTATATGTTAAATGAAAGTGTTTAAAGAACACTGTGAAGTTGGAAAACACACTGTCACCATTTTGCAATGTGATAGGCACTATTAGTGATCAATCTGGATCCTGTTCTCTATACGTTTCATAATAAAGAATAAGGTTGGTTTTATTTGATTTGAACTTTGGAAGGTAAGTAAAAGCTGAAAATTATGCTTTTTAAAAGTATATATAAGTCCTCTGAAAATAAGGTCCTGAAGAATAAAGCACCCAAACTTTCCTTTAGAATCTCTTAGGTTTATGAGAAGAGCATTTGGACTTGCATCTAAAGATCTGAATTCAGGACTCAGTTCTGCAATTTAGCTATGAGAAGCTCGTTTTCTGTCTCTACAGGAAAGACACCAGACATTAACCAATTCACTGTCCCTACCCCATGCCACCAATGCCCACCTTCGATACTTTTTCTTTCAAATTAGAACTCCATCTTTATTGAGGAAGAAAATACATTCAGTCCAAAAGGATAGATTGCAATTGGTCTAAGCAAGTTATGACTAGTACATACCCCCTTTTCAGAAACTCTCTTCCTAGCCTCTTTCACAGCTAGGAATGAGCATGTGACCTAATTCTGACCAATGAAATGTTTGAAGACTTTTGGAGAGATTCTAGAAAAATGTGCCTTCCGTGATAAATGACAGAGCCACTCTGAGAAACTCCCTTCTGCTATCCTTTCTTCTTCCTTCCTCCTTTCCTCCAGCAGGTAAAAGCAGGGAAACAAAAGTCAATACTGAGGATGGAGAGGAAATGGAATAAAAAGAACGTGAGTCATCAATGAGATCCAGTACATCTCTAGTCTGACCCTCCAGGTGTCTTGTTTCATGTGTAATTTAATGTCTTCTGCATACAGCACTGTGAGTAAGATTTTCTGTTTTGTGCAGCTGATCTTTGGCTCCCTTATCTTTTGAGAAAGAACCTAATATATTGGTTGTTACTTAATACATTCTTAGTAATTATTTACAAATAAATACTTGCTGGCTGGTAACTAAATCTGAATATTGAGAAAAAGTGCTAACTTCTATAGATTCAGACTTCCATTTTTTTTGACATTTTAGTATTCTCATATAAATTATACATAGTATCTATTTGCTTACCCTGATATTTCACCACACATACTTAGGTACTTTTCTCAATATTGTCCTTAAGGTTCATAACCTTGTGAGAAGTTACCTTATAAAAATTACTTTTAGAAAAATAACAGAAAATAATAAACAATGAAACCCAATGACCTTCAGGTAAGGAAGCATAAACAATCATGAAGTGGATTAAAAAATGCAATCTGACTCCTTTGAGAATTGGTGTAAATTTATAAAGTCCTCTATCTTTTCTGCATAGGATTTTTATAAATTCTATAGCTTTCAAAGGTATAAACATAAAAGGTCAGTGAAAAAACACTATATATGCATAGTTATGGATATATGAGATGGTAAATATAATTAAGTTCTCCAACAACTATTAACAAACAAGTATTAACAGCAATTTTTTTAAAAGATTTATTTATTTGAGAGCGAGAGAGCCAGGGAGGGGCAGAGGGAGGGGCAGAATATCAAGCAGACTTCCTGCTGAGTGCAGAACTCAATGTAGGGCTCCATCCCAGTACCCTGAGATCATGTCCTGAGCCAAAATCAAGAGTCAGTCACTTAACCGACTGGGTCACCCAGGTGCCCCAATAGCAATTTCCAGTCTGAATAAGTGTTCAGTACTTCGTCTGAATTTCCAGACATACATTATTTTCCTACTAAAACTGCCATAATAATTTTTCTACATTTATTTTGAAAACATGTATAAGAAAACACAGTTGTAAACTATCTATACTCTAATAATACTAAAAGCACATAAAAGCACAGAAGCCATTTACATGAACCATGCGTGCATTTCCATCTGCAAAACTGTACTGCACTTTTCTCACTATCCCTAAATACTATCTTACATTTTCATATTCCATCAGTCATAAGTCAAACTTTTTCCTCATCCAAGTCAGAACATCTTTGAATGCCCTATTCATTTTGCTACCATGTCTACATTCCTTCTGCAGTAACTAAAACTCATTACTGATAATTATAATGCAAATATTATCTTTTCTAGTAGACCATGAGTTCCATGAAAACAAGGGCAATTTCACTTTCTCTTTCTTTCCACAGTCCCTAATCAGCTATTTATTAAGTTCCTTGAGAGCAGAATCACTTTATTGACCCCAAAATGTATGAAAAATACCTTATGTAGGCCATTACATAAAATCATCCTTCATCCCACTTCAGTGTAACAAAACACAAAGAAAATGTATGGATAGTTAGTGCAGATCATTCCCTTTTTAAGAGCAAGAAGCTCTTGAAAAAGCCAAGAGGGGCACCTGGGTGGCTCAGTGGGTTAAGCCTCTGCCTTCAGTTCAGGTCCTGATCTCAGGGTCTTGGGATCGAGGCCCACATTGGGCTTTCTGCTCAGCGGGGAGCCTGCTTCCCCCTCTCTCTCTCTCTGCCTGCCTCTCTGCCTACTTGTGATCTCTCTGTCAAATAAATAAATAAAATCTTAAAAAAAAAAAAGAATAGTAAGAAGAAGCCAAGAGAATAAATGTAACAGATAAAACAAAATATAGTGTTGAAAATCTGCCCCTCTTTCCACTGTCCATATTTACATGGTCATTGAATGTGTGAGCCACAGAACTAGAAAAGCCAGAAAGGCAAGAAAGCGGACATGAAAGGACCTACTGGGGTGAACAGAGCACAGACCCAGGAAGGTGTGTGTTTTGTGATGCATGCTGGAAGCACAGGGGTGTTTGGAAAACTAAACCTGTATTTTGGCCAGATGAAAGAACATGTTTGGAGAATTCAGCACAAGAAAGGTGGGAGAGTTACAGAGCAGATACCATACAAGCGATTAATTTCTACAATGGGAGAAGGAAGAATTTGAAAGTGACTCTCAAGAAGATATGGTGCAGGTAAGGCAACTATTATTAATTCTTCAAGAGATAGGCAATGATGTAAACTCCTTTTCCATAATGTTTGGCTGTTGCGCTGATATTTCCTTGATTATGACTTTATGTTTGAAATTGGCTTCAGTGTTCCATCCACCTTTGTTTGGGACCTACAAAGATAAACTAAAGTTTAAGGTGGTCACAGACTATGCAAGATTGACATTATGAGGGACCACATGACCTTATGTTGTAAAATCCTTAAATATTGAATTGTACTTACAGTTAGCAAAAAGAATCATCAGTCCAAGTAGGCTTAGAAAGTAGATTCAAAACATTTCATTCAACATGCTTACTTTAGACTATAGCATTACTAGTTAATATTATATTATTTATTAGTTTAAAATAAAGTAACAAAAATACACCATAATTTAAGGTGAGTAAGTTGCCTTCCCATACTAAAATTTTGGGATTCTATAAGTATTTTAAGAGATACTTAAAAACAGGAGAAAATAATTCAGGAAAGAATTTAACAAAGATTTCATTGGATGCCATGTTTCTTCTACCTTATATATACCTATATGCTGCTACACTGCAGTGAATATTTGTAGCATTTATGTGAATTGAACCAATTAGCCAAACTTTAGGTACTATGGTTAGGTAACCAGTGTGTTAATTTCAAACTGTAAAATGTTGATGAAAATGGTAAGAGTCTTCTGTTCAGAAAGAATAACAGAAAAATGGATGCAATATGCATATATAAAAAGTCTTTTTTAAAATCAGCAGATGGACCCCTATATTTTAGAATCAACTCACAATGGGATGTGTATATGTTTTTAGCAAGACGTGGAGCAATGCACAAGAGTATAAGTTACCAAATGTATATTCTGCTACAGCATCCTCTTTAGTACCTCGCTGTTAAAAAAAAAAAAATCCCTTAATAAGAACCTGTGATATGCCATTACTGTAGGGTAAATTGATTCCAAGGGACTAAGTAGTTCAATAGACTCCATAGTTTATAGTTCCCTAATATTCATTAAGTACTTAAAATATCTAGTATACTTTATACAAACAACCACTTAGCTACAGCATGTGTATGTGTGTATGCTTTAATTAAAATTTTGTTTCATTATATTTAAGAACAAAGCAACAACTAAGGTGACCATACAAATGAGTTAGATGTAACCAATGACTTAAACATTCTATAAGTTCTCATAAGGGTATTACAGGTCTTAGTAAATCACAAGCTCCAGGCATTAAACCATATTCCAGTATCTTTTAGGTTTATTCAGTTTCCAAATTAACCCCTCTAAAAAAAGAAAATATCTCCTTCAATGATATTTTTTCTTTGAATTGGAAAGGAGCTTAGCAAATGCTAACATTTAGTATTTAATATATGTAATGTTACATCTTCAATTTTGTATATCTGATCATTTTTACAAGCAGATTAGAAAATAGATGTTTGTGGTTAAACTGCTTCGTGTAGCCTCTCTGGATTAGAACCCAACCCAAAGAAACAGGAAGACATTACCATGTCAAGATTACTTGGGATCTAATATGAAATTACTTTGCAGTTCCATTTAGTGCTTGTAAAATAGTCCTATATATCAGCAATTGTGAAAACCAAGGTGACATTAACTGGAATTCATTGTAGGTGTCAGATCTTAGTCTACTTAACTATCCATTCTTTGCTAGACTTATTTGTTTTTTAAGATTGTATTTTATTTATTTGAGAGAAAAAGGAAGAGAGTGATAGAGAAAGCAGAAGGAGGGGAAGAAGCAGATTCCCTACTGAGCAAGAAGTCCCAGGACCCTGGGATCATAACCTAAGCCTAAGGCGGACGCTTAACCAACTGAGCCAACCAAGTGCCCCTAGAGTTATTTTTTATAAGTAAGTAACACTTGTATTACATTCACATTCCCTTTTGGAAAAGTTGACAGAACTCTATGGATTTGTTTTACTTAGTTCTAACCACATTTTCCCATATGAGAAGGCAGGGACATTATTGATAATATTTTATGCAAAAGATATTATGGGAGAAGTTTAACAATTTGATGGGATAGCCAGGGACTAATCAAAGAACACAACCTTGCTCTGTATCATACTAGAATTAGATGCCACAGAATGTTTACCCAGAAAATAATCTCACTAAGAATTCTAAGTAAGGCATAGGGAAAGTAGAATATCCAGAGACATAACCTGACAAGCAAAGCAATCCTTTCCATTATTCACATGGCCCCCAAATAATGTATACTCTACAAAGGTCCTTTTGTACCAATTCTGATCTTCCAATGTGATATTAACTATGCTTGTAACCACTTACCATATATTATAATCCATCTGTTCCAATAAATGAACCATCAGCTTCATACTGTGATGGGGGGGAAATGTCCCTGACCATAGAATTCAGTCCCTGATCCCTGGCTATGAAAGTAAATGTTTGTATTAACTCATTTACTCTTAAAACGCATCAGCTCTATGTTAATATTCCATAGAGCCCTTACGAAGTCACGTAAGACAGTGGATGTAAACTCTTTTTAAAAAATCTGGCAGAGTGACTATGCAATTATTGATCATTATAATTTTTTATGTGCATGTTTAGACAGACCACTAGACTAACTCAGTCCACAGTCTGCTGAGATTATCACTGCAAAAAAATCTGTTTTCCCAAGAATCCTGTTGTATCTATTTTGCCGAGTACAAAACTAGAACTTCTCACACCAGCAGTTCTTCTACTAGAATATAACACTTTGAGAGAAGGGGTGATCTCTTATTTATAGTGTCAAACAGGACCTATTTTATAAGAAAACTTTCAAACATACTGTTTGAAAAAAATAATCAGTGTAAACTTTATTTTAAGTTCTTCACTCTCTTTAAAGTGATGTGGCTCCATGATGTTTCAGCCAAATGCTTTTGACCCATTTTAAAAATGAGCAAGGCATTTTTTAGTTGATTACTATTTATAAAAAAGAATCACATCTTATTCTGCAATGTACCACATGTACAAAAAGGAAAACAACAGTTTAATTTCACATAATATTTGGATTAAGCAATTAACATTTTAAAGTTAGATTACTGATTTGAGAAATTATTTGGAAAATCATATCTAGTACTTTTCAATTTTAAAGTTGCTGAATGTAGAGCTAAACAGATCTCTACATTTCAAAATTTAAGTAAGCTAGTATGTAGCTTCAAAGGACATCAAAATGATTTAATGTCAGCATACACAGAGCTAGCTACTGAAAAAATATGGCACAAAAAGAAAGTACATTTTTTTTAAAGATTTTTTATTTATTTATTTGACAGAGAGAGATCACAAGTAGGCAGAGAGGCAGGCAGAGAGAGTGAGAGGGAAGCAGGCCCCCTGCCGAGCAGAGAGCCCGATGCGGGACTTGATCCCAGGACCCTGAGATCATGACCTGAGCCGAAGGCAGCGGCTTAAACCACTGAGCCACCCAGGCGCCCCAAGAAAGTACATTTTTAAACCATATAATTACCATTAAATTAAGAAGTTAGTTATTTGAAGTTGGCTATGTAATTCTTTATGAAGATTCTATATTACCATTTTGAAGCACTCAAATATGGCATTCAGGACAAAGAAGACATCATGTGCAAATGTAAATAATGAAACAACAACAGATTGAGTTTTTGTACTTCTTGTTCTCTTTACAATCTTGTCATGAGAATAAATCACTTGGTGTCAATTTTTCTTCTTACAAGTCCCTGAAAATGAAGCATCAAAGTCTAATAATTTTCCCCATCTAAATTATCTACTTTTTAATGTTCTGGAAGAACAAGTCATAAAAAAACTTACTCTCTTGCATGGTCCTCTAATAAGATCAGCAAATCAAGAGTACATAGATTTAAAAAAAAAAAAAAGTACATAGATATTCTCCTCCTACTCATATTCCTCTGCCTTAGCACATTAACTCTAACCTGACAAAGATAAAGGAAGAAGGAAATTTGCTTGGGATCAGAAATAGAAAATGTGCTTTCAATAAATATTTTCAGTAGTTTCAAGGACATCATCAAGAGTGCTGGATATATTTAGACCTCACTGAATCTGAAATCTCTGATGTTCTGTAATAGAACAATCGGATTCGTAAACATTAAGGAAAATTTTTACAATAGTTGAAAGTGCACAGATGAATTTTAAAGAATATATCTGAATTACCAAAACTATTCCACAGTGTTAATAATTAATTAGAAGTAGATATTACAGGAAACTGGCCTGTTTGAGGATTCTTAAAGTGGTTCTTTAATTTCTTTTCAGCTTAGAGAACATATTTTATCCTTTTTATAAAAACACTCAAATGTGTATTCATTTTAAGTTTTTAAGACCCCTTTGTAACATTAAATACAGAACAAACAAAATCTGAACTTTGTAGTCTAAAGTCTAAATTGTCTTTAACAGGGGCAAAGTTAGTAAAATAGATAAAATAACTCTTTTTGTTATTATCATTCATATAAGTAGAGCTATCATAAATAGATGAATAACATATTGAGAGAAATTATAGAGTCAATCTTAAAGTTAAACCAATCTTAATTTACTTGGGGCCTCATATTATTGTGGGCAATCTAAATGGACTAAGTCATGGCTAAATGAGAAAACAAAGAAGAAATGCACTCTAAACCGCACCACTGCTAATTTTCAAAATGGATATAATTCCAAAAGTTGGAATTCACTTTTGTTAATTCAAGTGGATATTCCTTAATTAGAACTCACTTCTCTCCCCTAAACATAGGGTTGACTCTTGCCATGATGGATGATTCTTTAATAAATGAACAGGAAACTAGCTCCTAGGCAATAACTTAGTGGATTTCTTCTTGGAAACATTATGCATATAGAATAAAAATGAGAATAACACAAGTGGATATCCAGTACATATGTATAGTCACTATAATCTTCTGTCACATGCTGTGACACATAGTGTCGGAAAACTCATTATCCAACAGTAATGCATATGCAAAACCAGATTCAACACGTTTATTGATCTTATTGAGATAGTCTAATCCATATCTTCCTTTGATGGCCATCACCCCAGTGGGCTTTATCTCTAAAGGTAATGGGCAACAGTAGTTTAGAATAGTGACTACAGGGCAGTACATTCCATAAAGCAATCAACCCATTTTATTCTTTTTTTTTTCCCCTTTTATTTATTTTTTCAGCGTAACAGTATTCATTCTTTTTGCACAACACCCAGTGCTCCATGCAAAACGTGCCCTCCCCATTACCCACCACCTATTCCCCCAACCTCCCACCCCTGACCCTTCAAAACCCTCAGGTTGTTTTTCAGAGTCCATAGTCTCTTATGGTTCGCCTCCCCTTCCAAATTTTTTTTTTTAATAAACATATAATATATTTTTATCCCCAGGGGTACAGGTCTGTGAATCGCCAGGTTTACACACTTCACAGCACTCACGATAGCACTTACCCTCCCCAATGTCCATAGCCCCCTCCCCCTCTCCCAATCCCACCTCCCCCCAGCAACCCCCAGTTTGTTTTGTGAGATTAAGAGTCATTTATGGTTTGTCTCCCTCCCAATCCCATCTTGTTTCATTTATTCTTCTCCTATCCCCCTACCCCCCCATGTTGCTTCTCCATGTCCTCATATCAGGGAGATCATATGATAGTTGTCTTTCTCCGATTGACTTATTTCACTAAGCATGGTACGCTCTAGTTCCATCCACGTCGTCGCAAATGGCATGATTTCATTTCTTTTGATGGCTGCATAGTATTCCATTGTGTATATATACCACATCTTCTTTATCCATTCATCTGTTGATGGACATCTAGGTTCTTTCCATAGTTTGGCTATTGTAGACATTGCTGCTATAAACATTCGGGTACACGTGCCCCTTCAGATCACTATGTTTGTATCGAATGGGAGAAGATATTTGCAAACGACATATCAGATAAAGGGCTAGTATCCAAAATCTATAAGGAACTTAGCAAACTCAACACCCAAAGAACAAACAATCCAATCAAGAAATGGGCAGAGGACATGAACAGACATTTCTGCAAAGAAGACATCCAGATGGCCAACAGACACATGAAAAAGTGCTCCACGTCACTCGGCATCAGGGAAATACAAATCAAAACCACAATGAGATATCACCTCACACCAGTCAGAATGGCTAAAATTAACAAGTCAGGAAATGACAGATGCTGGCGAGGATGTGGAGAAAGGGGAACCCTCCTCCACTGTTGGTGGGAATGCAAGCTGGTGCAACCACTCTGGAAAACAGCATGGAGGTTCCTCAAAATGTTGAAAATAGAACTACCCTATGACCCAGCAATTGCACTTCTGGGTATTTACCCTAAAGAACCCATTTTATTCTAAAGCCTGCATTTAACATTAGAGGCAAATCATACAATAATAGTAACATGATTTGGAGGATAAAATATTTCCTCCTTAAATCTCAAACAGAAATTTAATAGTTAATTGATAGCTGAAAGACAGGCAATCTATCATTTCTATACTTCCTTAGCAAGCTTACTTATTTCATGTGCATGAATCATTATCCATGCTATTTTAAGTATTAGCAATCCCAAATCAAACTGATATTCACTGGGATTTTCTGGACACTGGGTTTCTATCAGTAAACTCCATTTGCCTGACCAAATTCTTCTCTTAGCCTTAGATCTCAAATGGCACCATTGTGCTTTTAAGCACCTTTCCTCGATTTTCAAAATAATTAGTTCTCCCAAGTGGTTTATTTCAGATGAAAGAATAATACACTATCCCCACAGAATTTGTTCTGTTTCAAAAAGATTTAAAATTCTAAATTTGCCATAGCATTTAAGTTCCAATAGTAAAAGTGCGTCAATGATTGCAGAGTTTCTATGGCAACAACCTCATTATAACACCACTCCCGGGATAGTAACCTGGATTCTAAGTGTTAGAGAGACGTCAGTTATCACAGAGCCTGGTGAACTAGAGAACTAATGCAGTCTATATTAAAAAAAAAAAAGTCGTTGATTTTAATTTCACAAACAATGCATATGTGTACAATGTTACCATAATGATTACAACTGAAATTTTCTATATTTGTAAACATTATGTCTCCTTGATGAGACCACTGTAATTTTTTAGACTAAATTTAAGGACAGTTTATGTTACCTATCTAAAATTGGATCTACCTATGAAAACCTCGAAGGAAATTTAGGGTCTGTTGTTTAGAAATCATGACTTTGCAGTAAGATATCAGGCAACCTAGGCACCACACTGAAGTGCTTACAGAACACAGATGATTTATGAAGGTACCACTGTTTCAGTCAAAAATATATTGGCATTGGCATTGCTCTGACAATTTGATCCTATGAAGAAAGACAACACTGACGTCCAGAGTCCATTCCCAAAGTGAATACCAGCTTTTTAGAAACTAACATCTGCTGAGCCCCAGTGCTCCAGCTGCCACAAAAAACAGATTTTTCCAAAGTAAATCTGCCCCAGTCATTACTTCTAGGAAGTAGGCTTTCAATGATTGACATCTATTAATGCTTATTTGTGATTCATTTAAATCTATGGTTTAGAAAGTTTAATTGACAGAAATAATGAATAACTACAATACATTTTGGAGACTGCATTGCATTTTAAAACAAGTGAAGATAATTGTAAGTGAAAAATGAAAGAAACTGCATACTTCAGTAAATGAGCCATTAGCCTCTCACCTTTTAAACCAGAAAAAATCTTGATGATAATAACCAAGCTTCTTTAATGATTCTACAACATGATTATAAAATTAAACTGATAGTTTGAGATTGATTTTGGTTCTTCATAAGCTATTTCCAATTTAGCCTTCCTCTTATAAGGACTCATTGTCCCACCACCCACATATTTCTTCTTCGCTTTGAGGGCAGTGGGACTCAAGGATGAAAGGAGAGAGAAAGGGAGGAAAGTAATTTCCAGGTGGCCCCTGGGTGGCTCAGTGGTTAAGTAGCAGACATTGGCTTAGGTCATGATCTCAGAGTCCTGGGATGGAGCCCAGAGCATGGAGCCCCACAATGGTCTTCCTGCTTAGAGGAGAGTCTGCTTCTCACTCTCTCTCTGCCCCTCCCCACCCCACTCTCTCTCTCTCTCTCTCAAATAAATAAAATCTTTTAAAATATTTAAGAAGTAATTTCCAGGATCCTTTGTAATTCATAAGCATGATGATTGGGTGTTCACACCATTGTGTGACACGTGCCTCCCTCAAAACTTGTTAATGCCTCATCCCATTACCCATCTGATATGAATCTGGACAAAGAAATTTCCACAGGCAAATTTATTTTTAAATTATTCTTATCTAACTGAATTATTAACCCCAAATTGTTGTTTTGTTTTGTTTTGTTTTGTTTTGTTTTTGGCAGGGGCACATTTGGCTTGTGAACTTGGGAAGGGGAAGTGGGAATAGGTTAGTTAATCAGCTGTAGAGTTTGTATTTAAAGAAATAAAGGACAATGTAGTCTGATTCATTCTCAAACAGTGGTGATTGCTCTAGTGATGTGGACCACAGGCAAGCTAGACCTCCTTAGTAGTGTAGGTTGGCAGCTGGACCCTCTCAAATGTCACTTCATATTCATTCACTACGGAACATAAGTCATTCCTTTAGGAAAAGTCTATGTAACATCCAACTTACATAAATGATTGGCATGATTTAGATTGAAATTGGCCACATTCGTATTTCATAAAATTGAAACACAAGACATGTTAGTGTGTCTCTCTGAATATATTATGCATATTTTGATACAAAGCATATGTTAGATGTAGTCTGCATATCTTATACATATTCAAATATAAAATCTGTTTTTTATAATATATATCAGTGTGTGTGTATGTTTGTATGTGTGTATACATATATATGTATATACACTGATAAAATAGAATTGTGGATGATTCTTCCAGTCCTAAAAACTCCAAATGAAGCTAGCTAACCATTAAGGTAGACATAAATAGCAAGCTTAATTTCTATTGGTAATATTAAGAAAACTATTTTTTAAAGATTTCACTTACCTTTGGATACAACCTACTACTTAAAATATGTTTCAAAATTTGAAAGTCAAAACCAAAATAACAAGTCAAATCTATCACTTCATTCACAAATCTGACTTCTATAAGACTTCTGATTATGTAAAAAAAAATCAAACTTACACTGTAGAAATCAAGATTTAAAAGCCTTGAATTTAAAGAAAATGGTGTAGGCTTTTAAGGCAATTCCAAAATAAGAATTCCCAAAATGTTTGAGTACATAAGCCATTATTAGAATAAGTTTTTAGCCTCCCATGGGGTTCTAGCTAGTATAGAAAGAAACACTTATATGTTTCTTTTACTTTTGAGATGTTTGTTAAAAAACAAAACTCTGATAATGTTCTGTCATAATATTATATTTTATTAAATATTAATATGCTTTTGGTAGGAAGCTACATTATGATGCTATAATTTAAAAGACAAAGGCCTTAGAGATAGAAAGATTTGAGTCCTAGACTTTATGGAACTTTGACACTTACTGTTTGTTGGACTTTGTGTGAGTCTAAATTTCCTCCTGTATGAAATAAGAGCTGATATTTTTCAACGCTTGATGTTTAGAATCATGTGTAAATGCGTTTGAAAGCCTATAGTGGTGTCTTAAGACAAAAGCCATGTGTATGCTGCAGACATGGGATTTTGAACCATTTTGCACCCCAATCTCTTCCAATTTCCCCCAGTTGTCTAAGAATGGCATCAAAAGGAAAACATTAATGGTACTCCAGGATACTTCATTCTCATTAAACTTGAGTTTACTCCAGACAACGTCACTTAACAAGATCTGGTAGCCATGCCTATAAAGCCAAAAATCAGGACGAGGTTCCTATCACTTTCTAGGTAGAAAGAATGTTACTGCTGATATAAAATATTTTGAAAGACTCCAAAATTCATCATATTGATTGCATACTTATAGTTACTTAAATAAAATGCTGTTTTTTAAATTGCCTACTGATAATAAAGTTTAAAAAGCAAATATTTTTTAATGAAACTCATGCCACAAAATTGGACCATGAAAGACATGGAAAATAGAGTAAGATATTTTACATAAATAGAAAAAAAGACCCCTTAAATTTATTTGACATATTTTTAATTAAGTATAAAGGAAAAACGGATAATCATACCAAAATATAAAATATTAGCAAACACTGAAATATGTACATTTTAAAAGCTCAAACTCTAATATAGAAATTTAATTAATGTGGAAATAAAAAAGAACTAAGAATAATTTGGTAGTTAATCACTATTGTAATTACTCCTTGAATCTCAGGGTTTATGTCTCCCTCAGTGTAAGTGTGTAAATATCATTTTTGCTTTCTCAATCATGGGGAAAGGATACAAATCTCTGGTATGAAGTAGATTCTGTACTTTGGGGAGGTAAAAGCCTTCCTCCAAAATCTCAAAGAATTAAAGATCTGTAGAGAGTATTGAGTTAATTAATGTATTTGGTATTTTAAATACCATATATTTTAATATTTGAATAACTTTACTAACAAATTATTCAAGTTGTAATTTTTAAGTCTTATTTTTCATGCAGATGAAAATAATTATGTAAATTATGCACATTAATTAAATTATGTAAATTAATTGGGGAAATTATTTTCATAAAATTGTTTTGTTGCTATGTATAGCTTTAGTCCCTGGAAACCCAGAAGATCACGCTGTTAAATTAATGTATACACAAATGTATAAACTGTTCCCTAAATACAGATAGTACTATTTGTCTTTCTTTCCTACTAGTGCTAAAGCAAGTATCATTATAGTCTTTCTTATAGTGATAGTTTCATTAATAAAGAAACCCAGCTCTGTGGCCTTTGTGTTCTTTATGTTCTCTGAATATGTAAAATAATGAACCTTGAGTTTAATATGATTATTTGGTTTTGGCAGCCACCTAGGAAGCTAGCTAAAGTCATTGGCAGTGTACAAATTTTACAGTTAAAAAAAAATAATAATGGAAGAAGCCTTAGCCAAACAATTAATGAAGTTACAAGCATATTTTTTCTTTCATAAATGCCATTTAACATTCTAATCCTGCAAGAGATTGCCCAATGATTTTTTATAAATACAGATACATTGAATAGCACAATATTTTAAGCTGGAATATGTCACAAACACTAATGAACACAATATGCCAAATAAATGACATCTCCAACCTCATGCTAGTGGCTGATTCTTATATACCTGCTGTATATAAGGAAAAGCCAAATTAAATATTGTGCCATTCCAGGATTCATTAGCAGGATCTGTCAGCTGTGTAAAAACTTCCTCCCAAGTATCTGATCAGTACTCTGGTGCATACTTGTTGAGCTTCATTTACAAGATTGTCAGAAAACTAAATGTATTTTCACAGCACCTTCCAAATCTTTAATCAAGCAATGTCTAATGAAGCCAAAAGGCTATTTCTCAATTCTTTTCCACTTCCTCTTTCTCCCAGTAGGATATTTGCAAAGATAGCAAAGAAGATGACACACACCTTAGTGTTGAGAGGAGGGATAGCTATAATCCACATATTACCAAATGAAAAGTTCAAGTGCCATTCTTCACTTCAAGGGGGCTTGAAGGAGGGATTTGTTTTATTATAGGGTCTACTAATGCCAACTCTAAATCCCCAGCCTTTCACAGGAGAGTTTATAAAATCCCTCTTCCATTTGTGAAAAGGAAACTCTCACAATACTGAGGCACAAAATGATATTTATTGACATTAAAAGCCTCATCAGTTATTTCTCAGCAGTCTTTATTCCTTTTCCAGAGGGGTTTATTGTAATGTTTGGCATGAAGGAAACTGGCACTCTTTGATTTAGTAAAATCTGGCCTGAAATCAGTACTCCAAAAAGTACTTTAAAGCTAGGCATTTTCTTAATATTGGATTGAGTCCTGTGGGTGACTATATTAGTCAGAGATGAGTTTGACTTAACACAAGGTCATAAAGGTTTTTAAAAATATTCTGCTTTACCCTTAAATCATTAGTACTGCCTTTGCTCTGGAGCCCATGTTAGACAGCAATATATTCAAAATCTTTCTCCTCTCAGCTCACCCAGGCTCCTTGGGTTTCATCTCAGGAAACAATGGCTACATACCTTCTCAATCATTTTATCAGCCTTATCAACCAGTCTTTTATATATATATAAAATTATAAAAATATATATTTTTATATATGCACAAGCAGGGGGAGCAGCAGATTGAGAGGGAGAATCAGGCTCCCTGGCCAGGCAAGGAGTCAGACCACGCAGAGCTTAATCCCGGGATCATGACTCAAGCCCAGCCAAAGGCAGATGCTTAACACTGCACCCCATATCCAACCAGTCTTTAAACAAGCAAGCAATGAACAATTCATGGCTTCATTACTTAAACATCTGGAGAGCTCCATAGAGTTAGTGCCTACACCTAGGAGACGTTCTCAAATTGAGCTTTTTCAAGACCAGTTGGGAAAATAACTAGTTTTATTTACTCATCTGTCTTAAACGTCCTACCACTTCCAGATGTTACAAGTGAATGATAGAAACAGAAATGTATTCCCTGCTCTCAGGAGCCCACAGTCTAAGAGAAAACATATTAACAGTGGTTAACAATCACAACAGTTCCCAGCAAGTGTTTTGAGGGAAATCATAAGCTGATTTGCAAAGATGGAAAAGGGCACCGGGCACCTGACTGAAGATGAGCCCAGTTTGGTAAGCAGACTCCAGGCCCTCTCTATCCCCCATGCCGAGGAAGGAAGATCACAGTTTAGTCTAAAGGCAAACCTATATTCTAAAAAAAGACCACCCACTGAAGAAGTTTAGAAAGAAGATCTGTTTGGGTTATTTAAAAGCTCATTCTAGTGGCAGAATAGTAAATGGACTGAACTTCCTACTACTTTTCAGTGAACAAAATTATATAAATACCTACTTCCAACATTGACAATAATGAAGATGTCATCTCTTCTTCGGTACATTCCATTAAATAGGGCCAGTATGGGTGGAATGATATTTTTCATTGCTTTTATATAGGGCTATATAGTTTTCAAAATGAAGAATTTTGAAAAAAAATCAGTAAAGAATTAAAATATTTTCTGTGGAATGTGCTACACAGAGTGAGTGATTTGGTAGCCACTTAAGTATAAGAGACAAATATGAAGTTGTTAAACATTTGATTTGAAAGGTGATCAATCAAAATGTTATAATTGGTATAAGCTTGTAAATTTTCAGAAAGAATTCATTAATACTGAAGATGTGATTTTTTTTTATAAACCAAAATAACTTTATATTTCAAAAACTTTTCAGGGTCTAGAATTAAGATGAAATCTACTGCCTAGCAATGGTTCATATTTTATATTATGTTCCTATTTCAATTATTAATATGACTATTTTTCTTCATAACACATTTTAAATAATAATGTCTTATTTCATGTGTTCCTTAGGGTTGTACACTGTTCTAAGGTTACTAAAGGCTAAATTAGATAAAATATTTCTTAACCTGATTTTTTAAAAATACTTAGATTTATATAGCACAGAAGCTGAACTTCTACAGTATCTCATTTCACTTCACTTAAGGCACTTGTCATCACAAAAAATGAGCTGCTGTGTTGCTTGTACACATACTTGCCACCCCCTGAAATCCTGTTTGCTACACTTCAGCCTATTTTTTTGCTTTCTAATATAGAAGTGATGGTTTTTCATTACTGTGTCATTCACACTTTTTTTCTTAAGTCTAATTTTATCTAGAATGTCCACAATAAATATTTTTAAAATAGTAAACAACTAGTAAGCTGTGTTTTCCTGCCATCCATACATATAAGTTAAAAAAATGAGAATTAAACAAAAGAAATAAAGATTCCAAAATGGCAACTGAAAAAAAAAATCGCAAAAGTGAACTCACTTTCATTAATAGTGTTGTGGAATAATTAAGTTTTAATTCTGTAAAGTGCTATAGAATTTGAAAAGCACTTTGATTTTCTTATTCGGTTTTAAAGAGTTATTTATCTATTTATTTGAGAGAGAAAGAGAGAGAAAGGAAAAGAGAGAGCATGAGCAGGAGGAGCAGAGGGAGAGGGAGACAGAATCTCAAGCAGACTCCTTGTTGCCTGCCAAACCCAACAGGGGGCTCAATGCCAGAACCTGTGGATCAGACCTGAGCGGAAACCCAGAGAGTGACACTCACCTGACTACACACCCCGGTGGCCCTTCTTGTTCAGTTTTAAAGCAACTCCATATAACAAGTTATCTTTAATTACATTTTACAGATCCAAAAATCCAGTATTGGAGAAAATATGTGATTTGGTCATGGCTGCTAGGAAGTAGCAGAAGCTGGAGTCTGGATACAAAGCAAAATCTCTGAATTCAGGGCTACTCTACACTCCATTGTAAATTTTATGCCATTGATACACAAAATATACTAGAATTAATACCTTCCATTTTTTGTCACTTGAAATATGCCATTGTCCAGCGTGAGCAGCCTTTCACCTCCCTGTATGTCATTTTCAAATCTTGGATCATCTTTCATCGCATGCAAAGACAAATTCTAAGGTTTAATAATTAGTTTTTAATTTTATTTATTTTTTAAATTAAATTTAAAAAAATTTAATTTTAATTTAATAATTAGTTTTAATAAAGAAGCCCTTGAAAAATCTAGTAGCAGTAAAATTTCAAAGGTAAAAATTATATTATGTCTGATATGTACTAAGTGGTTTTACTGCATCCTCTTTAAAAATTGATTGCATAGGGGCGCCTAGGTGGCTCAGTGGGTTAAAGCCTCTGCCTTTGGCTTGGGTCATGATCCCAAGTCCTGGGATCGAGCCCCGCATCAGGCTCTCTGCTCAGCAGGGAGCCTGCTTCTCCTCTCTCTCTCTGCCTACTTGTGATCTCTGTCTGTCAAACAAATAATTAAAAAATCTTTTTAAAAAATTGATTGCATATATATATTAACTCATTTACCCAAAATAGTGAATTAATGGAATACATACATGTCATTATAAAAAAGTATATTATAAAGTCAATATAAAGCTTTATATTTAAACTGTTATATTGCCTTAATTACAATAGACAGATATCCTAAATGTAAACAAATGTTCTTTTCTGATTAAGTTGATTCACATAGTTGATTAATTCTGTGCAAAGAGGAACAGGAAAGAAAAAGGGAGAAAGTAAGAAATTTTGATATATTTTAAGAATTTATATTTACTTTTTACTTTTATTTTGCAATGTTTTCTGGGCTAAAATAAAATAATACCACTCAATAAGGTTTGTAAAAAGATGCATAAGTAATAATTAAAGATATACATTTAAATAAAAACAAATTAGATTATCTTCCTAAGCATTTTGCTCTATTTTACTATTATAATTTTTAGACAAAAGTACGATACCCCAAGAATTTAAGGCCACAAATATATATTAATTGTCCCAAAGAGTTTTCTAATATATTGTTGTTTTTTTTTTAATCAAATACTATTCCCTTAAAAAAAAATAAGGGGCATAAGATGGCTCAAATATAAAAATTAATTTATAGGGAACTCTCAACAAATATAAAATAGATGTGTTCTCTGAAGTAAATATGTCTGATGATTTTGGAGCCTCTATAATTGTCCTAAATTTTTTTTCTCAAATAAGCTATTATTCATCTTTAATTCCATGTGAAAGAACAATCCTATATTTAAGGTTAGCTGGAAAATAAAAAGCAATATGGCCAGTCTCTTCATAGTCTCTGCTAAGAGTGTAATTTGCAAGTAATTTATCAATAGATATTTAATAATTTAAAAGAAAAAAAAATCAGTAAAGCATGAGTTGCAAATGCAACTGACTGACTATGCTCCTCTTGGGAGAAAAAAGTCCATCAATGAATGAAAGTAGAATTCACATTTTTAGAGTCCCTCCCATTTTAACGATTACTTCATGGCACCATTGTTCTCATTTCCTATAATTCATTAACACAGGTTATATGAGAATCTAAAGGACTAAAGTATTAAAGTACTAAAATCAGACAAGGCTGAATGAGAAAACTTGGACATCGAACACTTCTTCATTGACTACCAAGTGGTTGGGATATATACATATGTTTTCCTTTTTCAGACACCCACTTTAATTTTTATTAGTACATTTTTGCAGTGGTTAGCAAGATGAATGAAATCTTTTTTAAAGGGACAAAAACACCCCATAGATGCCCACATTGTTCCATAAACCTGAGATCTAGTGACTATATTTTCAATTACAGATCTTGGTTAAAACTGGCTTGTAGAATTCATTTGCCAAGGTCACTGGAGTTAGAGAATTTGCATATTTCCCTCAACTGACTCCAGGTAAAAACTACTAAATATGTCAAGTGATGCATGTCTTGTTCATTACATCAGAACAATTTATCTCAGAAACTATGCTTACCCAAGAACTTCCCTAGTAAGTCTCAAGCACTGGTTTCCTTTTCAATGGATTTTTGAGAGACAAATATCTCAATTTTTATGTGACAGGATTCCTCTGTTACAAAATGAAACAAGTTTAAAATAACTCAAAAAAAAAAAAAAAAAAGAGCATGATGACCTTATAAGCAGAATGAACCTCAGTTGACTAGGAAAGAGTACATTTAGAGTGGACTTTGGGAGGAAGCAACTATTTCCCAAAGATTGTTATTGCTTAATGAGATCCGTGACCACACATCCATTATGTGGGATAAACATGGCTCCCTACTGACTACCCAAAGCTTGCTGACAGTTGGTGGTTATGATGTTAACTCACTTTAACACCCTAGAAATGTTTTAATGTCTTTTTCTCCTATTTCTGTAATATTAGGGCAAGGCTTGAATATACCATGTAGAAAATATAATAACAAGATTGAAACAGTATAACTTGGACAATCTCTGTAGCAGTTCTGTATTGCATATAGCAATAACCTATAAGTGAGGCTTATTTTAAGAGAGGATCTTCTTCCATTTTTGAAAAACAATTTTTGTAGTATCTATAAATTGATCAGATATAAAAAATCTTCACATATTGGCTTATTCTAGTAAATTATGTCCCTTTAGTAAAGGAAACCCAAGATTAATATTGTACATATTTTGCCTCCAACTATTTGTTTTTATTGCTTTGTAGGAAAGCAAAATTTTAGTAGTTTTGGTTTTAAAAACACAAAAATAATGAAAAAACATACTTTTAAATTTTCAGATTATTTTATGTAAAGAGTAGCTCTTCCTATTGAGAAGTAAAACATGCCTATTGGGCATTCCTCATAGTCCCCTTACCCAAAGAGAAAATAATAGCATCAGCAAAGTACAGTGTTAACATTCAAAAACGGTATCTGGTTCAGTTGTTTTCAAAAGTTGTATAGAACAATACATGTCATATTCAAAGACACAAATATAACCCTTGATTTTTCTCTTCATTCTGATTTTCTGACAGAAGATCTTTAGCACACACACTTTGATGAGAAAGCAAACTACCTTTTATGTCAATTTATCACTTAGATGCATTAAACATTTACTTGGTATTTACAATCACATCATTCTTCCTGGAAAAAAGTAGTATTTTTAATAAGTACAGTAATACCTGTGGAGAATAAAAACAAAAACAAAAACAAAAAAGAACAGATGTTCCTCCTATCCCACCTGTTTATTCTGTAAGGTAAATACAAAAGCCTTCTATGGGTAAAAATAGATAATAAAAATTTGGAAACTTTGGTTTTTAACTCATAAAAGCAAAAAAAAAAAGTCATTTTATTATTACCACCAAGATCAGAAAAGTGTTCTAGATTACCAGTAAATTATCCTTTCTACTTTCAGATACAACATAGCAATGTATCACCACAGGACATTCAATACAGGAACACAAAGCTATGACCTAATGCACTATAGTAAGTTAGCAAGTTGTGGGAGTAACTCTGTTTTAATGTAGTGAAAATGTCATTTTAAACTATTTGAAGAAAAAAATAAATTATATTTCTAGAGACTAACATCAGAAGAAAGTATGAAAATTTATATTGAAATTTATTCCTTGACAAGTTTCTTTTCTCCTGTTATGAAGTAGTTCATTAATTAAAGAGATTTTATTTTTTTTATTTTCTTTAAGATTTATTTATTTATTTGAGAGAATGAGTAGGGAGGGGAGGCAGAGGGAGAGGAAGAATGAAACCAAAGCAGACTCGTGCTGAGCATGGAGCCCAACTAGGAGCTCAGTCTCATGACCCTGAGACCATGACCTGAGCCAAAACCAAGAGTCTGATGCTTAACCAACTACACCACCCAAGTGCTCCTATTTAGATTTTAGATGATTTCTTTTAGAGGTGACTTTAAAAAGCCCACCTTAGATCCACTGAATTATAAAGAACAACATTTTCAGTACATCTTCCTGTTCAAGAGTTCTTGAATTAACCACAGTGAACTACAGAACTACTTATTTTAGGTCAATTCTCTTGCACCTCACTGACTTTGTACCTGCAGTTCCCTATGTTTAGAAGGTTCCCATCTAGGACATCAATAGCCGACATTCATCTTTATGCCAATTAGAAAAAGGAACCCCTCAGGCCCACTGTAATTCCAGATGAGGGCACAAAGCTTGGTAAGCAGAGTGGGATGTGGATGTCACTCCTCCCTACCGTTCCTCTGCCTAGTCCTTTTGCAGACTCTGAGATGGTCCTGGTCTTCTTACTATAATTTCTCTTCTTTCTATAATTTCTCTGGCTTCTAAGAGTTATTAACTGTAGGCAATAAATGCAAATATACAGTAATAAAATCTAATAATAACTAGAAGAGTAATTGTGAGTTGGTGGTTTATATATCTCTATTCTATATTTATATCTCTTTGAGTTTTTTTGCAAATAAGCATACAGAATTTCAAAGAGATTATGTATCCTGGCCAACGTGACACAGCTAATAAGTGATAAAGCCTAGATTGGAATCCAAACTGAATGACTTCAAAACTTAATCTCTTAATCTCAATCCTAATGTACGTTTTTTGGTTTGTTTCTTTTGTTTTAGTTTTTGTGTTTTTGTTTTGTTTTTGTTTTTGTTTTTTAATTACTGGGAATAACTCAAGTGTAGGTTCCTGGATCTTTTTTTTTTTTTTTTAATATTTTATTTATTTGACAGAGAGAAATCACAACTAGGCAGAGAGGCAGGCAGAGAGAGAGGAGGAAGCAGGCTCCCCGCGGAGCAGAGAGCCCGACGTGGGGCTCGATTCCAGGACCCTGGGTTCATGACCTGAGCAGAAGGCAGAGGCTTTAACCCACTGAGCCACCCAGGTGCCCCAGGTTCCTGGATCTTGTATGTATTTTTCTCTCCTTATACTGGAGTGTAGAAAGTACAAAATGATCTTGGGACAAAGAATTTGGGGAGTTTTTAGAGAAAGAGAGCCTCTTGCCTGTGGATGTCTTAACTTTGTTTATTAGAATATTTATAACCTACTAGAAGGATTTAAGAATGGTGTCTTCCATTATATCATACCATTTGGGAGCACATTAAAAAAGACAGGAAACATTCATCTGTTACAGTGGGGATCCTGGGATGAACAGTATTGCTTTCTGTTCATAGAATGAATGCCATTCTTAAACATTTTCATCATACAAGACCATACGACAGAATACATTACAAAAGCAACCATTATTACTACTACTAGTACTAATAAACTTTCATTAATTGAGTGTCTACTATAAAAGGACACTTTATAGGTATTTTCTCAAAACCTCAAATCTTTATGGTAGCTATCACTGCATTTCATCTATAAGGAAACTGAGATTTGAAGAGATAAAATAATTATCAAAGATAATACAGCTAATAAGTGCAGTTTTTTCTTCTACAATAGGACACAACATTACTGCCGAGCATTTCAGCAAAGCCAAAGCTATAGAGCACTTTCTGTCTCTCTCAATGTTTGCATTATTAATTCTACTATGTATACACATACCTAATATCACCTAGGAAATATTCTGTCCAGAAATATTCAATTGGAGTCCAGTCTAGCTGGTAGATCTAATACCCAATTTATAGAAAGCACTAGTGAAACAGGACCATGATAAATAAAATAATGAGGAAATAAATTCAGAATACAAGATATTCTATGCTTGGCAGAATCATTTCAAAAGATAAAGATCAAGGGGCGCCTGGGTGGCTCAGTGGGTTAAGCCGCTGCCTTCGGCTCAGGTCATGATCTCAGGGTCCTGGGATCGAGTCCCACATCGGGCTCTCTGCTCAGCAGGGAGCCTGCTTCCCTCTCTCTCTCTCTGCCTGCCTCTCTGTCTACTTGTGATCTCTATCTGTCAAATAAATAAATAAAATCTTAAAAAAAAAAAAAAGATAAAGATCAAGAAAAAAATGTGATGGGGTGCTGTTCAATATAAATGAATTAAGAGACAAAATAACAAAGAAAAAGCATGATCTATGATTACCTAATATTTAAAAAGAAAAAAAAAGATTTAAAAAACCCTATAAAATACATTTAGGGAAAACTGGAGAAATGTAAAATGATCCAGTAAAATCAAATAAAGATGATGGTACATGAAGGAAATGATCATTTTTGTTGGAGAAATCAAGAAAGATGTCATGGGATGAAAGGAATTTATTCAACATATAGCAAGAGATTGCTCTGTGATTTTTCAGCCTAAATTGATTTCCTCATTGTCTAAATTCTAACCCTAACAATAGCATTTTTAAATAAATATTGCTACTTAACATTCTCTAATTATTTCTAATATGTAAACCTCTTCTCTCCAGGATTTCATTTTCTATTCTAATGGGCTCTGCAGTGCTCATTACAAGATTACATAGTTGACACCCAAGTAGATTGAGGCAACAGATATTTTTGTAGATATAGGATCTACAAGTCCTCCTCCTATGTTAACACAAAGCAATATGTACTGCAATAAAACTCCAGTGTAAATTAAAGGATTAAAGGATTCTTTCAAGTTAGTTGTAGCTCCATGCTCTTTTTGTAAAATTCAATCAAACTAGATGCTAATAAAAATAAGTTTGCCATTAGCCAGCAGGGGGAAGAAAGATCCTTCAGTGGTTACAGAATACAGCTTCAACACATCTTGGTGAGGTAGGAGTCTTTATGCATTATTCTCCTTATTTTACCAGGCAGGAAGTAGACACAGAGAGAGGCTAAGTGACTTGCCCAAGGACAAAGAGTGAGTCAGATGCAGAGCTGGGAATTGAGCCCACTTCTCCCGGTTCCCAGTGTACAGCTTTTCTCAGCAAGCCATAATGCCTTTCAGATGGATCATTTCCTAAAATGTATTAAGTTGTTAAAAATTCAATATGGGTGTTGCATTGCTTTCCAACTAGTTCTGTTTCTCACTACCTTCCTAGAGCTATTATCAGAAGCTAAACTGATGGTTGGATCAATAATCTCACATCTAAATTTTTTTAGACAATATGTCATTAAAACTGGATATATCCAAGCACCTAAAATGAATCAGACTCTTTGGAGAGTGAGGTTGGGTTTGGCTCTTTTAGCAGGTGGGGGAGGATCCTGAAGTGAGGGGAAAAAAAACACTGCAGCTCAAAGTTAGGAGAAACTGGAAATGATCAGGGAGAACAGGTCTTCATCAACCACCAGAAAGACTTAAAAACAAGCAAACAAACTCCAGCAATATGATGTTCGTGGTCTCACTATAAAGGAAGATAATTAAAAACTGCATACATTGAAAATGTGGAGAGCCTGGACCTTTTGAAAAGACTCTAGACACTTGTTTTTATACAAAGCTATTTTTCATTAGCTGGAATTTTATCCATTGGTTCATTTGTTCATCTTACCCATGAGTCATGGGCAGGAACTATCTTTTTTAATCACAAGACACTTATACTGTGCTCCTATTGTGCTAACTAAACTGGAAATGGTAAGTAGGCCAGACACTAACACTCCCATAGTCTTCTGACTTGATCATTGGAAACCTCACCAACTCATTACTGTGCCCTTTACTAAAGAACACAGACTCAACTATAGAATCTCTTTCAATATAGCAATGTGAATACTAATCAGTCAAGATCTGTCCAAAAAGATCAAACCATTCACTATCTCTGGCATATGCTTTTTTATTCACTGCCCATTCAAAAGACAAGATATAAAATCAGTACAGGCCCATGGCTTCACCTGCCAGGTCTGATCAAACCCTCTGCAATCATCCCTTATATGACCTGTGAATTACAAGTCATAAGACTTATGAATTATCTAAACTAGATCATCAACTCCTGAGGGCAGAGATGCCTTTAAAAAAAAAAAAGTACCTTAACACAGGTTTTCTGAAAAAAGTTCAATAAATGTTAATTGATTTTATAAAATTATGCACTGTTTAAGAAACTTTGGAGATGATATTTTGAATGCCTTAAAAAGTATCATTACCCATAATCACACAAATTCAGAATTTTAGTCAGCAGGTAATCAATCACTGCAGGGATTACTGTATTAAAATTAAAGAACTGAGAAACTGAGGGGCACCTGGGTAACTCAGTCAGTTAAACGGCTACGTGCAGCTCAGGTCATGATCTTGGGGTCTTGGAAATGAGCCTGGCATAGGTCTCTCTGTTCAGTGGGGAGTCTGCTTCTCCCTCTCTCTCTGCCCCTCTCCTCCCACTTGTGCTCTCTCTCACATGCTCTCTCTGTCTCAAATAAATAAAATCCTTAAAATAAAAAATAGTAAATAAATATAATTAAATTAAAGAACTCCCCAAAATGATTTCTTCTGCAACATCAAAACATATCAGCAGAGGAATTATTCTTGCCATCATTTACCACCCTTAAAATAATCTTATGACACTGAAGAGAGCACATCCCACTTAAAAGTGTCTGAAGTTCCAATATCCCATGAAATTCTTTGGAGTAGTAGTTGATTTCAGGGCAAAAACTGGGAAAATCAAGATGAGCTTGAATCATCTGTTAGAAAGAAAGAAAATGCTCAAAAAATGATTGGGTTATCTTCAAGGGCACAGTAGCCAATCTGAAAGACTTACCAATGGCCAAAAGTGCAACAATTTGAGCAAGAACATAAATAATGATAGTTTTGAATTATAACACAAACAATAAAATAAATACCTGTGAATCTATACTGATGGGAGGAAAGTAGGAAGGGAGGGAAAGAGAGAGAGAAAGAACAAATGGAAAAAGAAAGGGCGCCTAGGTGGCTCAGTGGGTTGAGCCTCTGCCTTCAGCTCGGGTCATGATCTCAGTGTCCTGGGATCGAGCCCCACATTGGGCTCCCTACTCAGTGGGGAGCCAGCTTCTCCCTCTCCCACTCCCCCTGCTTGTGTTCCCTCTCTTGCTGTCTGTCAAATAAATAAAATCTTTAAAAAAAAAAAATAGAAAGTTGTTGGTTTTTTATTTTTTTTTAAAGCTGATTCAAATAGGCAGTTTGGATATACTAATTCTTATGTCAACACAGGTATGAAATCTAAAGACAATGCATGGAAATAAAGAACACACTTGGCTCTTATTAAGTCACGGCTTTTCCAAAAAGAGGGAAGATGAAACACAAAGATAAATGCAATCCCATTGGTGTATCAGCATAAGAATTTGCCTACCCATTAGGCTCATATCTCTGACATCTTTGCTTTTCTACATTTTTCTTCTCCTTACACACTTTTTAATTTTTCATTCCACATTTTTTTTCTGGAGACAGAGTACAAGGCTAGGAGGAGAGGGAGACAGAGACTCTTAAGCAGGTTCCTCGCTCAGCATGGAGCCCCACGCATGGGGTTCACTCTCACCACCCTGAGATCATGGCCCACCCAAAATCAAAAGTAGATGCTTAGCTGACTGAGCCACCCAGGCACCCCTCACTCCATATTTCAATAATGATGTGTGTGGATCAGCAACATTGTTTTCACCAAATGGCTGTTATTTACCATGTAGAATATTTTTCATGAGGTCCCTGGTGTGCTGAGGCTGACTGAAATCATCCACATAGTATGTCCTCACCACTATTAAAAGAACTTTGTTTCTTTGGTCACTTTCAGTGGCATGTTTCTGCTTCCTGTCACAGTTGGATATAGCAGCATTCATTTCCTGTAGGGTCTTTAAGAATTTTCTCTGTACCAATACTCTCCCCTGATTCAGCCTTATGTCTTAAAGGAGAGAGGAAGTTTCAAAGGCACAGATACGGGATACTGTTGACATTCATTTATGATATCCTTCTTCCTAAAGCCATGTCCTGTAACAATTATGCACTCCAAATTTCAAGGCATTGTGCTCAGCTCTTTAAGGCCAACTTTTGTTTGCAATGCACCTAATAAAATGTCCGCTGTGATCCAGTCCAACCCTAGGCTGATCCCTACAACTGTAGGACTTCACAGTGGGCCACAGACTGTCAGCATGGGTGTTCAATTCATCAGCTTGTGTTTTTGACTGCTACAATATTATGTCTTTGGGGTGTGTGTGTGTGGGGTGTGTGTGTGTGTGTGTGTGTGTGTGTGTGCACGCACGCACATGTGCTGCTTTTTATCTTGAGGGTCCATGTTTAAAACTTCTGGCACTGTACATAAAAATCCAGACTCTGGACCACTCTAAAACTATTTAAAGGCCTGGTAGCCCTTGGCTCACATTCACCCAGGGCCACAATCTGCTCCATTTAAATATCAGCTGCTCCTTTGGACAGTGTGGCTGTTCTCTAATTTACATGTCACCTGGGGCGCCTTCTGATTAGCCTGGGTGCTATATGCATTTGTGTTTGTAAACCTTGCCCTTTAATTCATAAAGCTCAGTCAGATATGTCTGAGTGCCATTACCTAACATGACGGGCAACGAGGTCTAAGCAGCCTTTTCCCTGAGTGGAGATCTCAGAAGCCATAAGCAACCTATTTCTCTCTAGGCAACTACAGAAGAATTGTGGCCTATCATTTGCTCTCCCTGGCAGAAGGGAGGAAAGAAGGCAGGATTGCTGCTTCAGGTTCCTTTATAGGATTTCCTGCTTTTTAAGAAAATGTTATTATTGTATACTGAGTTTAAAACCCACAAGGTTACTCTCAAGCTAGAGTTTGAGACTTGGCTATAGAGCCATTACTGCTGCATTTCACACGAAAGAGAGTTTTACTAATCCTCTTTGGCATTCATCTCTAAATCTTGGTGAACTTGAGTAGCTTCAATCTCTGAAAGTTTATTTTTGACTTAAGTGATTTTCTTGCTATTGCTAGGTTTTTCAGGTGTCTCGCCAGCTTAACTGTTATCTGAATAAGCTTTGTTTATTTTCCTTGGATCTTTAGAGCAGGTTTAAGTCTGTTGCAAGGGGTCACAACATTTCCTGCCCAAGGCCTTTTATTCTGAGCATGCAGTCAGTAATTATTTCTCGCTTTACCTAAAATATAAATAACTCCCTTATACTCATTTTGAACTTTTTCCCATAGTGCTTTCCTTATGAAAGAAAAAAAAGCCCTTCAGCAGACCTCCGTGTGATGTGAGCAGAGTTCTAGTCAGGGAGCATAAATCATGCCTCATATTCACAAATATACAAGTAACCCTTCCCCTTCCTGCTGTTTTCAATTACTCAGATTAATTTATTTCCAAACTTTTTGGCACCCCTCTGCTAAAGTACAGAGCAAACAAATTTACAGTGAGTCCCAAATTAAATATTAATGCAAAATCTTTCAGCCTCAAATTTCATTTGGTTCAATCACTCAAAAATTTAATAAAATTTTGGTGTTTATTCCATATTTAACTTATTTCTAGGCAAAATGTTGATTTTACTACTGAAATTCTGGAGGCAAATTATTAAAGGGGATTTTGACAATGGGAATGAAAAATGGGCTGAACTTAAAGTCATACACAAATCGATTTCTGCACATGCATCTAGTCAATGTCTACTAAACCTGCATAGAAGCTCTTTACGTGACAAATAAATTGGTTAAGACCTTTTGCTTCAATATCTTTTTGTTGTTGTTGTTGTTTCAGTACCTTATTTATAAAACTTTAAATGCCTGAGCTTTGGCTCTCCTTATTTTAACTTAATGGAAGTATGTATCTTCCCTTCTTTAATCGAGGTTGGGGGAACAGGTGGTGGGTAATAGGGAGGGCACGTTTTGCATGGAGCACTGGGTGTTGTGCAAAAACAATGAATACTGTTATGCTGAAAAAATAAATAAATTAAATATAAATTATTGCAAAAAAAAGATATATCATGTTTGAAAATGAAGAAAGCAAGTTTTCTTTTTAAACATCCTATGTAATGATCAAGAAGCTTTTCCAAGGTAATTTCTCTGAATGAAGTATTTCCTCCACAATGCTGCTGCTAGCAACATAAGGTAAATAGTGTCAAAAAGTTGATTACTCCCCAGGTGCTTTTTTGACACTAGATGACCTGTATAACTGACAAAGAAACTGAGTGGGAATATTTGGGGAGCTAAATTTGTACTTTGGAATGCAGATTTGAATGTGAAGTTTTAAAACCAATCTCTGACTTTGTCTAAGGTAGATATAAGGAAAGAGAGCCAAAAAAGAAAAAGAACAATTGAAAAAAAAATCAATGGAATCAAATCCTGAAACAATCTTTAAATAACTTAGGGTGCAGAGTAACTCACTCAGCTTCATACAAACAGTATTTCCTTCAAACACTGTATTCCTTTCTTCATTCTCATGGACCTTCTGGGCTCGGATATTTTTTCTTTTCCCATCAGTTTTATAATACCTTTCTCTCAACTCTTTTTTCCTTTCTAGCTCCAACAAGAACTCAATAGACCCAAATGAGTTTGTTTTGTAGCCATAAGCAATCTTTCCCTGAAAATCCAAACTTGTACAATTGTTAAACTGGTGTTTCATTGCTTGTCCTGGTTTTTGTTGTTCAGTTGTTTCTTTCCCTAGTCTATAAATCACACTGAATGGTACATAGCAGTTACTATAACAGTTATTTAATGAATGTGTGGATAAATACAGAATAATCCAAGGGCCCTGACTGACAAAGAGGAATACCCAGTAGGTCATAAATGCTTATCCAGTAGATTTTCCACCATTTACTGTCACTACCCCCTTCCTTTTTAAGGTTTTCTAGGAATTATCAGGCAGGGTAATGAATATAGCCAATAGCAGCATTCTTAACAATTTCTTCCCTTTAATCGAATATTCATTAGTGGGAACTTGACTATCAGCACAAATTCCTCTCAATCATGCCAAGAATTTGGGGACAATGAAAATGGGTTCTTCCTTGAAAACTCTGAGGATCTCAAGGAAAAAAAAATTGCACAAATGAATCTTCATCACATAGGCCAATGCCTATTCCTTCTGCTGTTATATTCATTTAGATTAGTAGAAATAAAAAGAAAAAAATATTACTGCCATTTTTACTAATGCTTAGAATATCACTAAGCGCATTATTTTAATAAATAAATATTTTATGAAAATATTCATAAAAGAATATTATGAATCTGACTCTACTAATTCCATTTTACAGACATAGTATGGGAAAACATGGGGTAATAGGGAAGATGGCATTAATAATTCTGAAATATAAGGGAAAAGGTAACAAGGCAAGAAATATTGCAGCATCCACTTGTGACCCTCACATGCTTTTACACTTAGAAACACGTTTCATGCAAATCAATAAAAGGTGCAGCAAAAAGGAATGTATTCATTTTTAAATAGCCTTCACTGTTTACCTTTACCTTCAAAGGTAATAGTTTGAGTCTGTATTTGAATCCAGATACAGCCTTATCCTCTCAATATATTGCCTGGTACTACATTCAGTATTGTAGAAAATCTCCCTAAATTAAAGATATGAGTTGCTCCTCTACCTAGGCCTCATCTACATTGCCTTCTCCTCATTTAAGTCACCAACATCTCTGTCCAGGACAATTCTGACAGCCCTTTAACTGGATCACTGTATCCCTCTTATTCTCCTTCATTCAGCAGCAACAAGCATGAGCTCTTAAAAATTAAGTTGTGTCATGTCACCTCTGATTAAACATCCAAATGCTGCCTGTTGTAATAATAACAAAACCCAAATGCCTCACCTGAATCTGCATTGTCCTGTGGACCTGTTTATGGCTTTACCATATATATGCCTTTTCCAGTTCATACTCTTTCCCAAACACGCAGAGTTCACTTCAAACACACAAACAGACCTTCTCACTCTAGAATACCAAATTCTTGACTCCCTCTCAAAGGTTTGCATGGAAAGCTTTTCCTTCAGAACTACTCATACTTGTTCCCTCTCTTTCTTTTATCTCAGCAAAAAGGTCATCCTTCTCAAAATGCCTTCTGTGATTATAGCCACCAATTATTTCTCTCAATTACATTACATTATTTTTTATTTCTTCTTAGAACAAAATATTATTTGTTTGCTGATTGTTTCCCCCTGCACTAAAATATAAGCTACATCAAACCAGTTGCATTGTCTAACTTGCTCACTTGCCTCATCCCCAACTTCCAGAACAGTACCCAGCACATTATTTGCTGTACTTTGTTGAATGAATGGATAAGTGAGTGAATGATCACCAACCACATGGATTAGGAATCATATGAATTCAGTAGGGAAAAAACTGAAAAAAATTAAAGCATCTAGAAAATATAAGGGATTTCTGGTTTTATAGTGAAATACAAGATATAATATGTTTTCACATACATTATTTTCCTTGCTGTCATGGGAGGTATAAGGGACACCACTTTGTCTCTTTTATGTAATTGATTAGAGTGGTTTTCTGGAAAACTCTGGTGGTATTTTCACAGGCACCCAGATTAAAATACACCTAAAAGAAAACCCCCATGCTCTTTAGATCATTATGTTTCCCCAGCAGTGAAAGAAAGCAAGAAGAATGGAAAAAGTGGTAAGATTTTGGTTCTTACACTATTAAGGATTAATTCCAAAAGACTCGACAATATCCTTAACAAGCGCAAATAGGAAGAAAACATCCCAGTAGGGGAAAGAACTATACCCAAAGATGGACAGATGCAGAATGTTTAAATTCTAAATTCCACCTGTTCTTCATGTTAGCCAATGTTGGATTAAATCAACATATTTTCCCCCAAGTAAGATATGTATCCACTAACATTATGTGTCATCAGCATGGTGTTGGTGAACTACTAGCATTTTTGTTAAAATAACAACAGTACAAAGACTCAGTAAAAGGGCCTGAATTCTGAGTTAGTAATTCTATCTATAAATCTTAATTTAAAAAAAAAAAAAAAATCTGAGAAATACAAATGCCCAGTAGGTGTGATCATAATATTTTCACCTGAAGAGACAAAAATCTCACCCATGAGCTGACATCGTTATCCCTGTACTTTCAAGAGCTTAATTATGAGAAAATGCCTTAAAAATTAATAGAGATGAATAAAGTAGAATATTTTAATAAGGCATACTTGCTACTTTAATATTTTCATGCCAATAAAATATACCATTAAAAGCTTTGGGAAATGCACACAAGGTCTTAGATAATCTAAAAACCAAATCTTTTTTTTAATTTCAGAATACATATTTTAGCAAAAGTCTGAGATTCCTAATTGCTTCAGTTATTTGGTCTGTATGGATGGAAGTTTCAATAAATCCTTACTGTCAGTGCACTCCAGCATCTTTGTCCTTCCTCTCCTTATACAACCTTATTTTTCAAGAAAACAGACCATTCTAAACCCATTTCTGTTATATGCCCTATACCTACAGTTTTTCTTTCTCACAAATATCTTAAAATACCCTTGGAACACTCAAAGCAAGCAACCACAACTAAATTTCACTTCTTCTCTTCTCCCCCACCCCATTTTTATCTATCTTTTCTCATTTTAAGAAGAAAGGGCTATGATAACAAATTGTCATTAAAGAAAAACTCAGCGGTAGAAAAATTCTTAAGGAATTATGTATTCATATTTCTAAAGTTAAGCTGTCTTGGAAGTCTTGAAGTATGTCAATGCAATGTAGAAAAGTTAGGAAGGAACTTCCTATTGATTGTAAGAATAAAACAAGAGACGATCCGGGGTACCTTGATCTTACCTAAAGAAGAAACGTATTCTTTCGACTAAAATGAGGTCGTGTTTCAACAATACCTGTCTTTGGTCTGAAGGCTAAGCCAGCCAGGACAATGAGGTGCTTGCATCTCAGGAAGGGATGTCTGACTGTTAATAAGAATGCATTGTGAGATAAAATGTAATGCCGGCATCTTAGCAAGGCAACACGCTCTATCTTCTTCAAGTTTTTTTTTTCTTTTTTCTCTTATTTAATAAAGTTAGAAAAAATCTCATATAAAAAGGTACTTTCTCAACTCGTTTTCTATAAAGGATATAGTTATAATATTAGTCATGTACAAATGGAAACTTTCATACATACATGATTATATCTGAGAAAAATAAGATTAAACAGATGACAGTACAGTAAGATATATTAATCAAATTACTTTTCATTCTTTCTACGGGTAAAGACACCTTTGGCGAGTATTGCATATTTATAACTATTTTGAAATATTCCAGAAACTTCAAATATTCCACAAATTCATACAAATTCATACAAATATGAAAGCATAATTATTGAACAATAGAAGTAACACAAGCATTATGAACTTCAGCATTAGCCTTTTGCACTGGTGATACTTATAAGAATCTGACCTACTGGGAAATTAACAGCCAATGAATGGCCCCATTTATTTAACTAAGCCATTGCATTATCTAACCATAACTGGATATCCAATTGCAGACTGAAACCAAGTTAATGTGATTGCATGAGAAAGTTATTATACTCACATTTATAAACACACTAAATCCTGTTATCTATTTTATCACTGCAATGATTTCTACTATATATCCTGTGTTGAGAAAAGTCTTAACTTAGAAATAATATTTGGGAATATATTTTAATTTTTAAAAATACTTTACAAAATGAGAAAAATAAATTCAGTTAATAAAGTCAATAAAGAAAAATAATAAATTTCTAATTACTTTCAATAAAGTAGTTATCTGAATATGAATGAATTAAGAGCATATACTTATTTGCATTCAGTATTATTTTAGATTCTTATGCTAGCGCATGATAAAAATATATATTACTACCAAAATATATTACATTTTTCTGGTATGACAGGAATAATGGCAAAAGTACATATTACTCACTCTACAAGGTATAGAGGGTAACTGTCATGCATAAGTGTTTTAGGAAAATATATTGTTTTTGTTATTTTTCCACAAAATTCAACTTTAGGCTTTTAATGCAAGATCAGTTCTATTGTTTCACCTCATCTGACTGGCTACTATCTAAAACTTTGATTCCCATTTAGTTACTAGTCAGTTTCATCAATTAGTTTAGTCAGGAAGCTCAGTCAAAATAATTGGGTTTGTATAAAGATAGCCTAAATCAATAGGATGGAGCGGGAGACAGAAACTATATTTTGGTATCACTGAATTCAGAACAGAGCCATAAATAATACATATTTTCTAACTTGGCCTTGTAGTTATGCTAGGGGGGAAATGGGAGGCCACCAAATCATTTATGAGGAGAAAATATAGATCTAAAATTGTGAAGGCAGCTTATAGCAGAAAAACTTCTAATAGAAAAATATATACATAAATTTTGGAGGTCTAAGCTTACTTGTTCTGATGTGTTGCAAAATTTCCTGAAGGCTTCATTCCCCTTTCTATAACATGAAGGGTTCAGATGTACTTGGAGAGATTAAGATTTCATTAAAATGAGAGAGCACACAATTGTGAGAACAGTGATTAAGTATTATGGCAAGCACAATACTTTTCAAAAACAAGTGAGGAAGATACACTTATTGGCACATGTGGATTAGTCCAAAAGTAAATTTTTAAAACTCTAATTTTAGAGATATGTTATTTAATATTTAAACAATAGAACCTTTCCCCCCACCCCCAAGGAATTAACAAGCTCTAAAGATCTCCATCCTAAATAAAACAACTGGAAAATGCCCCCCAGAGCCAGTAGACCATTAGATTTGTGGTTGCTATACGGCAATTTCACCCCTATGCATCTAGTTAATGGGTTTTTATATAGGTTAAATTTGGAGAATATCAGTCCACATGGAAATGTAAAAAAAAAAAAAAAAAAAAGATTAAAAAGTATCCCAGTACTTTTCTGTTTGATTAATTTTATCCTCCCTTCCCCATCAAAAAACAAGCAACAAAAACAAAAACACCTTATTTGCGCTCTCTGTGCATCACGGTGGTTTTTGTCATTATTCTTGGATTAAATATGGGGACCCAGATTTCTCATTCTAGGTAGTTTTTGAACTGCCTGGAGTAAATATGACAATTTTCCCGATAGAAGTTTTGTCCAGTATGTATGCTGGTTAACTCATTGTAAGAGTACTCAACCTTTCACTTTAGTTTTGTTTAGCATTCCACCTACTAACAACATTGTTTCAAATTACAAGCATGGAGGGCATCATAATTACAGGTATATCGAAAGCAAATGCATTTAACATTTATATCCTCCACTGTCATATTTTGTTACAACAAAATATTTGTTACATTGGAAATTCACCATTAGAATATTGACTGCATGTTGGGTTTTAGGAGCTGAAAATAATTATTAAAATTTTTCCATTTCACATTTTTGTTTTTCAAGGAGGCAATATCACAAAGATAGGCATGTATTTTCTGGAATTGGGAAAAATGAAAGTTTCATATAAAAAAAATCTCTAATTTTCAGGCTACAATAGTGTTTTTAAAGAACGTTTGTGCCAGGGCAGCCATTTTAAATAAGATAAGTATATATAACCTTTAAAGAAGATTTTAGATACATATGTTAGGAAAGATAATATATATTATGTATATAGTATACATATAATAGGTTGCACTCACAGCTAAATTAATTAAATGATATCATGTTGGTACAATCATGTTTAACTTTTAGCATTAATTCTACTTTTGTTGAATGTACCTATCTAAAATGAAGACAAGTGTTTCCTTTGTACAAGAATTGTTTTGACAGACAGCTACAGAAGATAGAGAAATCTTTCAGTACATCTGGTTGGTACTTTTTACTATACAAAATCCCTATTACTAGGAAGGAATTGAAGAAAGGGGAGTGTACATTTCATATAAGATGTAAAAAATTGACACTAGAATCATAAAAATAAATTGATCATAGTAATATATGGAATGGAGGGAAGATATAGAGATCCCTCACCATTGTAATTATTGTAGAAGGCCAAATAATGTTCAGTCCAGGTAACTTTAAATGGAGCCTATCTTTATGGTATACCCAAGGCTCTGAAAAGAAAATGACAAGGCAAATAGTAAGAAATCAATGTCCTGGATCCAATACACTTGCAAATTAAAAATTTCTGCATGTCTCCACCATGAAAGACAAGTAATATTTAAGAAGTGTCATATCATGCTTAAGAATATATTCACCATATCACTCATCCCCCACCCCCTTTCTAAGAAGACAGACCTCCTTCACTTCCCCTTAAAAAAAATCACTTCCATCTTAATAATTTTCGCATTCTTAATATTTGGGTTTTCTGCAATATTTGCATTTCTCCCCCCTTTCTTAGAGGTTTAATTATATCCAACCTCACATTGATGGAAATTTCTTTATATTATCTTTATTCTGCAAACATTTTCATAAGATATTTATTATGAAATGAGAAGAAAAAATTATTTTAGGAATTATTATTTTTTCTAAAAATACTTTAATCTTTTTAGGAAATATTAGTTTGGATTTAGTCTTTTCCTAAATTTGTTATTTTTCCCATTTTTCTTTCCCTCACTTACTCTGTTCACTGCAATTCACATTCTTTCTCCTGTTTTAACACATTGAAATTGTTCTTTGTTTTCCCATTGTCTCCTTCCATTCTTACCAGTTTCAATTTAAGCTTGAGGAAACATAGAAGAAATCTCAAAGATTACAGAGACTTCTTCAAAACAAAACTTTTATGTTTGTGGAATACAAAGAAACATGGATTGCAGTTCATTCTTTAAGTAAGGGAAGATTAAAATTTTGACATACACATGATTGCCATTTTTAGATGGCTTTAGAGACATATACATTTAAATGATTATAACAGCATGAACTTTAATTGTTTGAAAATATGTTTCCCCATCTTATCAGACTCAGGAATTTAAATGAGACTAGTTTTGGGTTTCTCAATCCCTTTTATTTTCAGAAAATTTGACAACTTAAAATACACTTCCTTTTGAGTCTTAATCCCTATCAAGCAATAATTTGATATGATATGACATTGTTATATGACACACTGGTTGATCCTAAGTGAATATGATTTATCCCTCACATTTTGCTGTTAAGAGTTACAAAGATGTTTCCTTTTTTTGATGTGATGAAATCTAATAAGAACTGACATGTACATTAGCTTAACTCTGTATCAAAATCAATATAAACCAAGAAAATAAACAATGTAGAATTAGAAGGACAAGTGCATGTGTAGATCAAACACAAGCAAATGCCTCAAAGTATTCTTCTGTTTAGAAAAAAAGAATGTTTGAGCTTATGCTCATAAAATTAAAAACAAGGAGCAACACAGGTAGAAGGTAATATAACCATTTCTATCTAGTTCACACTGTTTAAGAAGTCACCCATTACCCAATATATATTTGGAGAACCTGAAAGTGATTTCTCATTTTCTGGCATGAAGCTAGCTCCTGCACCACAAAACATACCTGCGTAATTCACATGCCTATTTTATTCCTCAAGGACAATTGACATAAGCCAGTGCAGAAAGCTACATCTCATTAACCTCTTTCTTGAGTTTATATTCCCATATCATCTGTTTCAGCATTTCACTGAGGAAAGTTTGTCATAATGCAGCAGCAATCTCTTTTTTAACTTTAAACAAGATTTCTCTTTTTTCCCCCTTTTTTCCAAGTAAGACCCACCCTTTTTACTTTTGATAGATAGCTGGGACCATTTTAGCTCCTTTCTAACAGTTAGGAAAGTTGTGTTAAATATACATAATAGTGGCAAAGTGTTGGTCTACGACTATTTTTACTTGTGCCATCTTATAATAGTACTTTTTATACTGATATGATGATATATGACACTATTTTAGTTCCAGGAAAAAGTAACAATTCTTTTCCTATGCCCTCTTTATATCTTAGATGTCCCTGTCCTTCACAGAACTAAATTTGCATCAAATTGTGTCTTTTAAGATATTTAGTTTTCTAAGAAGAAAATCGGAGGTCTATATATTTACCTTTTTATGATATATATAATTCTCTTCAGGTATTCATTCTAATCATTGCAGTGACAACTCTTTCCCTCACAAATACATCCAAAATCACTGAGGACTTAGTTCTAGATGAGGTCAAATTTGCAGAGATTGGGCACTTAATCAGAAAAAGCCCAAGAGCAGGAGTCTGCAGTGCCATTATATTCTGCTAGCTCACAGGGCTGAAAAGCTTCATTCTGTTCTTCTGCTCTGGTCCAACTTCAAAGATTCTTCCTAAGAAAGGTTGAGAGCTGATTGTTCCGGATCAAAGACATCATCATTTCAAGTTAGAGCTATATGCTTCCATTTTATCAGTCTAGTTTTCAACTATTCCACACCAACTTCAAGGCAAGTTAAGACAAGTTTAGAAGCTATGTGGTTAGGTGGCAATGGTATGTTTAAAAGATTATCACTCAGTTAATGTCAAATTTTCTAAAGGAACTAATATTAGTCTCACCACTGGTAAAGGAAATGTGTGAGCACATTATAAAGATCATAATCTGGTTGCCAACAGCAGATTGGATAGAAAGACTACAATTCATTCTCCTGTTCTCTCCTATAATGAAGCAATAATTTTTAGTCAATTCATAATTCGCTTCAAGTGAACACAGTCACTAAATCTCTCAATGCAACATTTTGCCTATTTACTTGACATTGGGATCCAGGATCCTTCCTATCTTTGTTACTTCTATTTTTTTTTTTTTCTAATTAAACATCACTGACAACAACAGCAAACCAAAATATTATTAGTCACTATGAATATATATATGTATATAAATATATATATATATATATATATATATATATATATATAAAGCCTAGATCCGTGATACTCCTGATTTTACTCCAGGGAGTTAACCATTCCAATGCCAGCGGCCCAAATATTCATCTACCTCCCCCCTCCTTTTTTTTTTCATTCGTGCAACTGTTGTCAAAGATTGTCAAACTTGCACAGGGATTCCTGGGTTTCCAGATCAAAAGTTTACACAATCTAGGTTTATTAACATTCCTACCTCCTTTCTCCTCGGCTCCCCATACACATTCCCATTTAAACTTCTACCATTCATCAGCTATTCTGAAACTAGCAAACAAACAAACAACGGCAAAACGCCAATGGTGGGTAAACAACGTCATCTGGTACCATGAGCTGTGCCACAGACCTTCAGAATCAAGAAAGTCAAGTTCAAGCAGGTGCATGAGCCCCAAAGCGCCCTGAAAGCCTAAGCCTCTCCGCTGATGACTGGAATCTCACTTGAGTCTGCCTCAGAAGGGGCTACAGAAACGAAAGGGGCTTGCGTGGGCACTTTCCCCCGTCCACACACCGTGGGTGCAGCAGGTAGGGAAGTTAACCTCGAGCTAACTTGACGGAGCACACACAACGCGGAGAAGCCAGAGCCTGCGAAAGCTAAAAGCTATGAGACTCCGCGCCTAGGGAAGTCTTGGAAAAGCGTATTCTGATTCCAGCATCTGCAGCGCTTGGGTGCGCGGGCAGAAGCGCGCAGTCAAGTCCAAACGGTCCCAGTGGGGGACAAAATAAGGGCTGGTAAATGGCCAAAGAAAAAAGCTTGGCGGGGAGGAGGAAGGAAGCCGACGGCTCTTGCACCCGGTTCAGAAATCGCCCACCGCACCTCTCACCCCAACGAGGCCGGAGCACAGTGGCCAGCCAGTCCCGGAGAGCGGGGCCACAAGGACTTAAGTTTCACACTCACTTATCTACAAGCATCGCCCAGCAGGAAAGCCGAGGAAAAAAGGGGAAGCCAGGAGGGAGTTATTTCCTTACCTCGGTCTGCTCCCACGGTCAGCACCTGGGCGACAGGCAATAATCCCGAGAGAGTGAGTAAGGCGAGGAGAAACTCGGACATTGTGGTCGCTCGGTAAGGAAGCTTGCGCTGGAGACTGCTCCGCGGCGCCCTCGGCCCGGCGGCGGCGGCGGCTCGGAGCCCCGAATCGAGCAGCGTCATTTACAAATGTCACTGGAAATTCTTCAGCTCAATGAGCCCAGCCAGTCCGCCTTCTCCTGCCTGGAGCAGGATGTGGAAGGTGTACGGATGCGCGCGTGGGGGAGAGAGAGAGTGTGTGTGAGCGCCAGCGAGCGGCTCCTGTGTCTTGACTTTTCAATGCAGGGTACGTCTGATCTTACATCACGCAAAGAGGGGCAGTGAGAGATGCCAGCGGATGGGAATTCACTGATTAATCACCGAATCCACCACACACCCCTTCGTCGTCCACATAAATCACATCTATTACTTAGTAAGAAGCATTTAACACAACAGGAAAATACCACCGCGAACTGAGAGCACCACAAATCACAATTATTTCGGTCTCCTTGAAGGGAAAGTAACTCCAAAGCTGGTTCTGTAGGGATTTGGGTCTTGAGAGAAGGGGGAGACTTCTGCATTGGGCTGAGCCAGCCAAGCGCCTAGGAAGCTCCGCATTTAACAGCCAGCTCGGAATTATCAGCTACAGCGCTGGGATGCTTCTCTCGGCAAAGCAGATTTGGTCCCTTCCCTCCCCGGAAGCTTCCTTCCCGGTAAGGAAGGACAAGCTAAGTAACTGAGCTTCTCTTAAAAAAATGGTTTCATCCACTCAACACACATACGCAAAGCTTTCTGAATTGCTCTTTTAACTTTTATGCTGAGTAGCACCTGGGGACAAAGATGCAAAATATAGTGACTCAGCAGAAACAAACCCCAGAACAATCCCCAAAGTCATTACCCCTTGCATAAGGAGGGGAAGTGAATGGAAAGGGGTCCCTACGCAGGGAATCATAGAGCAAAGGATTGGCAGTTAGTTTTGTTGCCTTGGATTTCTCTATTTAAAAGGGTTCCTCAAACCATTTTAAACATGTGTTGGGGATTTTTTTTTTTTTACTGCTTTTGCTTTGTTTTTCTTTTTCCACATAGTACAGTTATAGTTTAAAAACTTTCCCAAACCATTTGAGGAGGCATGAACATGAATCAGTGGAATTTAAAACAACAACAGAAAAAAGTTGTTTGTATCACCACTTGAGTTTTTAAATATGATCGCTCAAAAACCTAAAATTTTAGTTAGCTGTTCAGAAATGGCTAACGAGTTAAAATTCAGAAATCTTAATAGTTGAAGGCTTATTTTTTCCTTGTAACATCCATAACTCTTGCCTAAGAACTAAGGTTGAAAAATGTTCCATATTTGATATTTTGAAACTTGAAATGGATGTAAGGAAAACTATAAGAAAAGAATAAAACTAAGGAACAGAATGATTGAAAAGCAAAGGAAAGATACCTTAAACACTCTGTACCGTTTACTGGTTGAAATAATACAGATGAATGCCAGCACCGTGAGCTAGCTGTTTATGAGAGCCGAATTAACCCAAAACATATTTGGAGGCTCCTTAGAAGCCATTAAAATTAGACTGGATCAAAGAACACAAAGGTGACTCTACAGGAAATTTCCAAGAATATGTGAAATTTGCCATTCTATACTTACACTGTGATTATAAAATGTCCTTTATGTCATTTTTGCCATACTGTAAATTTGATGTTCCCTTGTATATCAAACCATTTAGTGTCTAAAAAGATGACTCCTTGCACCTTTAAAAGTGTATGTTTTCTTTTCTTCTAAAGTTGTTATGTGGGTAATTTCACCTAGTCATTTTTACTTTTCACAAAAAGATATACCAATAGGAAATATAAAAAGGTATTTTTTCCTATTTTACTTCATACTAAAAATTCACCAACTTTGGACTGAGTGGCAGGGTTCAAAGAATATGGAGCAACAGTAGAGGACGAAGGGTAAATTTAGAATGATGCCCAAAGTAACAAATATTTCTTTCTCAAGTGTCCACAGACATCTGCAATGTATGAAATATTTATTTCATTGGGATGAAGTAAGGAGGTGTCTTTCTGACGTGATCCCATTCGGTCAACTAGGAGGTCAGCTATTAGGAAATCTATATCCACTTAAGTCTTGGCAGTAAAATGAGGAGTTTTCACAAACCATGCTAAGGACATCCAGACTCTGCTTCGTCTACACTATTACCACCAGTTACCTCCCATCTCAAAATTGCAAAGTAGAAGAGAAAGTAGCCAGGAACAGAACAACCAAAGACTTACCATGTACTCAAGTTCTATGACGGAAAATCAGTGACTCATTCACTTCTGTGATATATGTAGCAACCCTGAGTTCCACTGTCAACTCTTAAAAGGGAAAAGTTACGAAAGATAATCAGAGCAGTGAATACCCAGAAGATTTTGTATTCTAATGTATATTCTAAATATGCTACATTCTAAATATGTAGTGCCTCCTAATAATAAAACTACTAAGTAAATTAGGCAGAGTAACAACCATATGATCTCTTTTACATCATCTGCTTTACTTTTTAACTGCCCTGAATAGAAGAAAATCAAGGATGCATTGTCTACACATTGTGATCAGAATAACGGCAAAACAAAATTCCTTTTTAGTGATCACCAATCAAATTGCCATATGTGAATGACACATGACTCAAAATTGTGGTGTAAGATTGTGGAAGTTAGCATACAAAAAAAAGTAAGTTTAGCATAACAATGAAAGGTGATGACTTGTATTTAACATCAACTATGAATTATTCTCAATTCTATCTATCAAATAAAATTTGGGGCTTATTTTAGGAATGTGAGTAGATGTTACTAACAAAGACCTAAATGGTATAAAAACTCTTCATAGTAATTGGGTAGAAGAATGGATGCTTAAATATGTTTCAGTGGTCAAGTGGACATTACACATGCATTTAGATGTCTGTCAAGCAGATTTTTTAAGACAAAACTTATAATAAGGAATAGTTTCATATCACAAAGCCATAATAATACATAGTAAATATATCCAATATTAAGATAAGTAGATACAGTTATTATTTATAATAGATACATGGTCTAAAACTAACTAAAATAAGGCCAATGTCAAAATAAAATTGTCTCACATCAAATCACTTGCATGTTGTAGTTCCTCACTGAAAATGACCAACTCGGGGCACCTGGGTGGTTCAGTCGTTAAGTATGTGCCTTCAGCTCAGGTCATGATCCTAGCATGGATCCCATCCTTAGGATGGAGCCCCACATGGAGCTCCTCATCACACTCCCTACTCAGCAGAAAGCCTGTTTCTCCCTCTCCCACTCTCCCTGGCTGTGTTCCCTCTCTGACTGTGTCTCCCTATGTCAAATAAATAAATAAAATTAAAAAAAAAAAGAAAGAAAGAAAATGACCAACTCATCAAAAGAGATAGTTTTCATGAGAATCTAATGAGGTTGATAAAAGTATAGACCAAATTAGAGTTTTAAAATTAAATATATTTTCAGGTTTCAAGTTACTATCGAATATAATAGCCTATAAATAAAAGGGAAATATAAGTATATTTCTCTATGAAATGCTTTTATTTCCCATCATATATACTTCAGTGAAACTGAAAATTAATAAAGTATATTATTAGTGAAGAGAGAATAGCAAGAGTTACTGTTCAAATTCTGTTTGTTTCTATGGCCCATTATAATTTCTTCATTCTAATCAGAGTTATTAACACTGACAAGTTAAATAAATTAATTCATCAAACTATAGAATGTTATGAAATCTTTCACTGAGATAAATTAAACAAAGTAGAACCAATCATTCTTACTTTCTGGTCTAAAACAACACACGAATATTAATTATCAGTCAACAGTAATCTTATACTTCCCAATTAGAGCCATGCTTTGCGTACATGTGATCAAACATCAGATTCCATTTCTGCTAACTTGATTATTTTCTTTGTGCTGTTGGTTTGTTTTGTTTTGTTTGTTTTTACCATAGATAATAACAAGTCATGCACTACACACCTGAAAGTCATGTTAGGGGAGGGTGTACATCTGAACAACCAAGCCCGACAGTCTGTCTCATGAAGTGATGTGTGTAAAGGAGAGTTGGCCAGAGAACCAGGTTGCTAGGATTTTCTGCAGCTATCATTCCAAGGGCAGCTAGAGTGCTTACCCTGCCTTTCCACACAGAAAAGTTGCCAGGCAGCTGCAGACACAGGATGAGAAGGAAAAAGAAGGCTTGGGGGGGGTGGGGAGGGTAATACTGAGAACTGTTAAAGAAACATTATTAGTGCTTAAAATTGAAACAGAGTTACTTACTCTGGACAAAACCACTAAGAAAAAAGAACTTTAGATTCATTTTATCTCTCAAACTACAGCATTTCAATGCACATTTTTAATTGCTTTCCTCCGAAAGTGAGTTATACCTGTTTGATAGCATGCTGTTTCGACTGAGACATGGGGATTCAGTCGAGATAACTAAGATTTGGGAACAACTTTAATTCCTACCATTTGACAAATATGGGGAAGTATGTATAACTGAGAAGAAAGTGAAGTGTGATGCAAGTACCCACTGAAACCTGAAAAGTAAAAATATTTCCAAACAAATTAAGTTTTTCTTTTTGCTTAAGCCTCAACTTATCTTCACTGTCATTATCTATAAACATATTAAGATGTACATATTGCAGTGAAAAGCACAACTGATACTCAACTATAAGGTTCAAAGGGTAAATAATAAAAAGGTGTTTACTATTGATTTGATTGTTTTACACGTTCTTTGACTCTTGTTTGACAAACCTTTGACAATAGGAAGGAAAAGAAAGGAGTTTTTGCTGACTCAGAAAACTTTAATCAGGCAACAACTGACTTCCAAAATAATAATATAGATTCAAGATACAAATCCTATGTATCGATATATCCTTTTCGGGTACGTTTTTAGAAAGCACAATCAGCAATAATGCAATCCACATATGTGGGGAGCACGGGAATACAAAAAGTCCAAAAGTTCATTAAACCCTTTTCACTCTAATTGTATGGAAATAGCTCTGAGTTTCAGGTTAGTTGATGGTTACAGGGCTTGTTGATGTCAGTGCTTTTTGACCTGAGGTACATTTGACCTGTACATCTCCATCTCCAGCTGCCAAAAATAGAATTAGTGTTTCATGCTGGGGTTGGCTGTCAGTGGTCCATTATCAGGATGCACTTCACTTGAATGAGCCTTGTGGTCTTTTTCAACCTGCAAATATTGATCTCTGTCCTTTCAGTCATCTTTCTGATCCTTAGTTTTAATTAGAAACTCCTCGAATATTGGAACTGGAAGGAACATTCAAATCACTTCTTCCAGTTTGCTACATTTTACAGATAAGAAAAGTTAAAGATAGGAAATGGGAGTACTCTGAGGTCACACATATTATTAATATAAAAAACAGTCCTTGAATAGTTTCCTTTTTCCTATATTATGTAGTGAGCTTTGTTGATATTCTTCTAGATTTTTCCTAGCTCAGAGGAGTGGTAGCCCAGGCAGTTTGAATTAATTCACTCCCTTAATAGCTACAGATGATATAATAGCCACTCCACTCAGCACCGTGCAAATAACTATATAGAAAAGACATGGTCCTTGCCCTAGCAGAACTTACAATTCAAATCAAACACCATTTCTCTGCTAATGGACTGACTTTCCAGGATCTTGTGGGAATCATGTTGCCGTGAACCACAGGTATGAGACATAAAGGCCACTACTGAGATTACCCAATAAAATCAGGGCTATATCTTTCTGAATAAATATCGTTATGAATAAACTTTTGTAGAAAAACCTGAGACTTCTGCTAGAATTCTGCTAGAATCGACTCTGAGTAAGAAATCACAAAACATATATTCAAAAACCTTGAGTGTTGTTATCAGCGTTTAGTCAATCAGCAACATCATATCTCCTTTGATCTAGAACTCAGTAGCAAATTCAGAAATGCTCAGAATTTAAAACATTTAGAAATGTTATCAGTGACAACTTATAGATTAATCAAAGCTTGTGAATTCTGTTGTGTGTTGTGAACTCACATAGGATCAGAGGATGGAAAGAAGACTAGAGAAAGTCAGGTTCAACTTTTATTCATTTGTTTATTTTTATTATAGCATTAGTTGTTTCCCTTGTAGGCATTTAATCCACTTACACTGAATAATTTCCTACTTTATATCCAAACGTTATTTTTCTTGTTTACTTTATGTATATTCTTCACATTTCACAACTTCTAACCCCCTAACAATATAATCATTTTGCATGGGCTTTCCCTTAGACGAAGTACCCAGAGACCATTTGTCTCACTGCTGACTAATGACTTTTTACTTCTTCCCTTGACATTGTTTAATCTTTCCTATATCTGCTGTTCCCTGGTCCGTCTGCCATGGAGCACATTTCTATATCTGAAGTAAACGAGATAATGCAATGACAAGGACAGAAATTATGTACAGACAATTGACAGAGAACTGAGAAGATGGGTACCAGAATTATAGAATTATATTAATTGCACCTCATGAATACTTTAATAAAATAAATTGCTGTTAAAATGTAAAAAGTACTTTGGACCTACTGTATCTTTGGCCAAGTTTATTAGGTTTTTTGTTTGTTTGCTTGCTTGCCTGTTTGGTTTTCACTTTAGGAGGACATTGTTTTCCTTTGTTTTGTTGAGTATTATAAGAAGAGTATCTTGTTTTCTATTCCTTTATCAAAAATATATTCCTTTTTTATTCTTTATACAGTAAATTTAAAAATAAAAACAAACAATAAAGAGAAGCAAAAAAAATGAAAGAGGAAGAAAGAACAGAAAAATAAACCTTTCTTCTTAGTGTACTTTGCTTAATTCTCACTAGGAATGGCTCTTAAGAGGCTGTCAACAGCTCCCTTTGGACATGGTACCTGTCGTAGAGTAAGTACTAATAGGTATGTGGCAAATAGAATACACTTTGTGTTAAGTTTTTATTTTTATTTTTTTAAGATTGCTTTAAACAATACCTATAAAACTAACTTTTGCAAAACATTATTTGTTCTAAGTAGAAAAATTTATTTCTCTCACATAGGGAATGTCTCTCACCCCTAAAAGTGTTTTTCTATTACAAAAATTATACATTTAATCACAATAAAAACTCAAATGAGAAAGGAGCTCTCTAGTCCAGAACAGAATGCCCTAGTTTTGTGTCAAGCCTCTCTTTGTGGGAAGAAAAATAGTGTGACATTTGGACCTAGATATATTTATCAGGATTTGTGAAAATGTGTGATTTTATGCATGAATACTGGCAAAGTTAAATTATAGTTGATAGACCATTAAATACTTTTCTGATGTCCCATTGCTACATTTTGCATTGTAAATAAAATTTACTAAAGGATATCATTCACATCATTCTGCAAACCATACTAAGCAACAACAACAACAAAGAGTGCAAAGACATTATTCACAAGTGCACAACAGAAAATATAGAAGAGAATGAATAGTGATGTGTAGACAGAGGATGATCAAGAATATTTTGATTATTCAGTCTTTCCTTGTGATTAAATGCATGTATTTCTAAAGAAGCATTAATTATATACTTTAGGTGGATATTAATCCTGATTAATTCCAATTTAACCTCCTGTTTTTTCTTGCCAAAAGAAAGTGGATGCAAATGACAAGAAATAGTTTTTATGCTCTTTACTGGGATTTGCCTGAAAACTATATTATTATTATTTGAAAAAATATATAATGAGATATATATATATGTGTGTGTATGTATACACACACACATATATATAAACATAACATATATGTTTGAAGAAAGCACATAATGTGTGTGTGTTTATATATATATATAGATAGATATAGATATACATATACATATATCCAGAAATTGACCTACATTCAGAGACTATACAGGATGAGTCAAAGGACTGTTGATATTAGTCTTCACAATTTATCAGTATTTATCCAAAACAAAGGAGATTAATCAATTTGGACATTTCTATGAAGGTACATCTAACTGCTGTGCAAATAACTCAGAAAAGGTAGCATACATTGTTTTTCACATACAATAAAATATATTAAAGGACAAATAATCTGGGCATCTGGGTGGCTCAGTCAGTTAAGCATCTGTCTTTGGCTCAGGTCATAATCCTGGGGTCCTGGAATGGAGCCCCTCATTGGCTTCCTTCTAGCAGGGAGTCCGCTTCTCCCTCTCCCTCTGGCCCCCTTCCCTCCATGATCGCTCTCTTGTTCTCTCTTTCTCTTGAATAGATAAAATCTTTTAAAAAGTATTGCATGGAGCATTGGTTGTTGTACATAAACAATGAATCTTGGAACACTACATCAAAAACTAATGATGTATTTTATGGTGACTAACATAACACAATAAAAAAAATTAAATAAAAATTTTTTTAAAAGGACAAATAATTACCATGCCTGAATTTGGCTGTGGAGTTTCTAGAACCAAACATGGTCCAAGCTGTAGGTTGCAAGTGAAAGCAAAATATAGCTTTAGGGATGTTATGGAGGCAACTGTCATTCTGGTTTTGTAGCTCCAAAGCTGGTTCCCTCTGCCCTCTTTTCCTCCACACACTTCAGATTTATAGCAGTCACAGTTTTCAAACCAAAATTAGGACACATGACAATATAATTGTTGAGCAGTAGGACAGAATATATGTACTCAATATTGTTCCAGAAAATCCTATCTCCTTGACCATAATAACTGTATTAAACTCAAGAGACCTTAGTTACAAACTGTTTGTCTTCTCTTATTTAAAGTTTCACACTTTCAAAGTACAAAAAGAACTTGAGATTCTTCCAAATCATTGTAAGGGTTACTAACAACATGTAATCCAATTGTATGAAATTTTATATTTAGGCAGCCTTTATCATGTGGGAAAGCAGGATAAACATCTTGCTTTATAATGCAAATAGGCATTTATAAGGCAGATAGGCTGCAGGGCTCAGTCATACCTGCCTACAGGTATCCCAGGTTATGGACTTAACAAATGGTACTAGACGTGATTTCATTATTTGCAACTGTGATAGTGGGAAACAAGCTAATTAAGAGAAGTGCTTAGCACTCATACATGCCTGTTTTAAAATCAAAAGCATGCATTAAGCTTGCTTGTGTGAAAGTAACAGGAGGAAAACGCACGTGCTCTGAGCAGTGTGCACTGTGAAACACTTCAGTGGGAAATTCAACAGGGAGACGAGTATTTAACATGCTTAATGGGATTCATGTCACTATACCGAGAGCATCTAGAGGTTAATTTTTAACTTACCACAGTTTTAACCATATTAAAATAAAAAGCAACTTCTTCTTACCTACAGTTTCAAAATCTAAATGAAGCAGTTTTCCCCATTACTTTAAAAAAAATACATTCATTTCAGTTAGATGGCATCCCAGGTTTTCAGTTAGGTTTTGGTTAAAATAAAGTCTTAGCTACCAAAACACAGTTCAGTTAAAATAGCATCTGGCATACTGGCTACAGAAGTGGATTTTGGTTTTTCTCTCATTTTCCCCTACCCCCACCCTCCAAGAAAACATCACCATCATTTGTTATGACTTCTCTGCGTAAGCAGGAGACTAACTCCTCGTCGGGAATATTATTTCAAAAGTAATTTAAATAGTTTCTCATGTTATTCTGCTTTAAAACCTAGAGAGAATGAGGCACATGACTCGGCTTCTACTGTTTTATACAACTAAATGTCTCCAGAAAAGAATGATAATTATCTCTGGCACTGAACTCTAATGTAGAAGAAACTTTGTTTAGAATTTTGATAGTGCAGACCAACTCAGCTGTCTACACTATCATACCTTTATGCTTTTAGAATAGTAAGGTTCAGAATGCCACTTAATCACACCTTTTAATATCCCTTTGTCTTTCTTTGGGGAATAGCAGAAGCATGACAAAGAGTACTTTTGTTTATTTTACTCAGTTTTGTTCTTTATATAAAAGGTAATATGAAAATGTGCCCAAGGGTTTACCCTTTTCCATCTAAACAAAATCTGACTAGAAAAGGCAGATACTTCAGTTCATAGTACTTGAGTGCCCCCTATAGGATACTTTTTATATTTTTGTTCATGTAAACATTTAAAAGTGTTACTACGTACAATTTTATTTAAAATACAACTAATAAAAAAATGTGCATCTTTGAAATAAACAGTCTATGGTATACTTACTTCCCTTCCACTGTATTCTTCTATCTAAAAATCCAGAACAAATTATCATTTTAACCACTTAGTTGTCGTTCTGTTTTGTTAAAAATTTTCCCTACTTTTAAAGTTCTAATTTGACTGCTTTTCTATTGTATGTCTGCATATGCAGTACCAATTACTGTAGTTCAAAATACATACCTAAAAATGTGTGTTTATTGGATGTACTTTTTTTGCTTAACGTTTAAAAAGAATTATTAATTAGCTATAAGTTTTAGAAAATAAAATAGGATGGGGCGCCTGGGTGGCTCAGTGGGTTAAGCCTCTGCCTTCGGCTCGGGTCATGATCTCAGGGTCCTGGGATCCAGCCCCGCATCAGGCTCTCTGCTCAGCATGAAGCCTGCTTCCTCCTCTCTCTCTGCCTGTCTGGTCTCTCTGCCTACTTGTGATCGCTCTTTCTCTCTCTGTCAAATAAATAAATAAAATATTAAAGAAAAAAGAAAAGAAAATAGGATATCCTCGTGTGGGAAGAGGCCCAATTGTTAATCTAGTTGGGAACAGAATCTTTGAACTCCTTAAATTAACATCTATGAATAATACTGGAATAGAAATAAAGAATGCATATACTTAATATATTCCTGCCCACTTGATATCAGGTATGTGGTGCCTAGGATTTTGGGGGTTTTATAAGCCTTTTCTTATTTGTGCTGTACCCTAGTTTTGAAAGGTATGGACAGGAAAAGAAGACATATATTCTAATCACATCCAACTATGTCATATTCACTCTGCCTTTACCTAGTTAAAAAACATACATATCGGGGTGCCTGGGTGGCTCAGTGGGTTAAGCCGCTGCCTTCCACTCAGGTCATGATCTCAGGGTCCTGGGATCGAGTCCCACATCGGGCTCTCTGCTCAGCAGGGAGCCTGCTTCCCTCTCTCTCTCTCTCTGCCTGCCTCTCTATCTACTTGTGATCTCTCTCTGTCAAATAAATAAATAAAATCTTTAAAAAAAAATACATATCAAAGCGGAGACCTTGTTGCATTCAGTGTAGCTCACTTAAGCTGATAGGACTGTAATTAGATCCTTTTAAAAACAGACTACCAAGTTTGTATTCTATGTAATGTAGATCCAAAAAATGTTATTAAGGTCCTTGATTTAAGAAACACACACACACACACACACACACTCATGTTCTTGTCTAAAACCTTTTGATTTGTGCTGCATCTGAATAAGCAGATGCAGCCAGTGATAAGGAAGCAATGATATAAGTAGGCAATAAAAAGAGGTCTGTAATTCCCGTTCTTGCCTCTGACCCTTCTGCTTTCACATATTTATTGTGTGCTTATTATTTGAAAAGGCACAGATGCTTGATCCTAGGATTATTCCAGTGGAAAGTTATGGTCCTTGTTATCCAGAGCTATATGTCAAATGAGAAAACAGGTCTGAAGAGACTATTAAAAAGTATCCTGCTAAGTGTTATAAATGAAAGGGTACATAATACACAGTGGAGACTGATAAACATGCAGCTCAGTCTCTGTGGAACAAAAAAAGGTTTCACCAAGGAGGAGATAACTTTGGATGACTTGAATATTTTGCTAGGAGAAAACTGAGGAACAACCAACCATTCTAGCAAAGGGAACATCATGTGTTATGGCATATATAATAAATAAATTTATTATATTATACATGTAAAATATATATTATATAAAATGTATAAAATATATATAAAATATATAAAATTTATATTATATAAATTTTAATAAAGTTAAAGATGATTATAGAATCTAGAAAGATCAGTTTTCAGATAATGTGGCAATATGTAAGTCATATTAAATAATTTGTATTTTAATCTGAAGTCAATGAAAATATATTATTTGAACAGATCAAGAACTATCCAGGAAAATATAAAACCATCCAATATATAACTATATTACTATGGAATCTATGACATTCACATTTCCACATAAACCTGTTGGAATCATTTCTCTCATTTCTGCGTTCCCCACATCAGAGGCAACCTAAATTCTAGGTTCCCGTCCTGTATTACAGAAGTAGTCCTTTATCTATTAAATAATAATTTAAAGAATCCTGGACCAGTTCATCTGATGACCCAGTAGCACATTCCCCGGTGTGCTTACCCCAATTTATAGATTCTAAATTATGGCACCGACAATCTAAAGGATTTGACCCCATTACCCAAGTTTTTCAAGTTATAGTGTCCAGCTCAGATAACGCCAGGACCTCCAAGTGTACCAATTACTGGATTATGCTGATATCTGCTGTCATTCTGCCAGGCCCTTCACTTGTCCCAGGTAGCCTGTTGCAATGTGACTGATCTATTTAATGGCTAATCTATTTAATGATGCCACATGTTTTGGCCAGATCCACTGTCCATTAGCCACGTTTTACAAGACTCACTGGTGCCCCCAAAGGAGCAGATCAATCTATTTGGAGATAAAAGATACAGACACATTTTAAAAGATAACCAGAGAGAAAAGGCAGAATATAAGAATTACAACATTAAAAGTACAAAGTAAAATTATAAGTATAATGGATTGGGGGGGTGGAGAATGCTGTTATAAAAAAACTGCAAGAGGGGCGCCTGGGTGGCTCAGTGGGTTAAGCCGCTGCCTTCGGCTCAGGTCATGATCTCAGGGTCCTGGGATCGAGTCCCGCATCTGGCTCTCTGCTCAGCAGGGAGCCTGCTTCCCTCTCTCTCTCTCTCTCTGCCTGCCTCTCTATCTACATGTGATCTCTCTCTATCAAATAAATAAATAAAATCTTAAAAAAAAAAACTGCAAGAGTTAGAATTTCAATTAAACCTCAAAAATTTATCTGTTATTTACAATAATAGACAGATAGCAGTTTTTTTTCTGTTTGGGAAATGTAATATAAATTTAATAATTCATGCTTGACATATTATTTCAGGATAATAAAAATAGTCTGGTTATGGTACATCAGGAATTTTTAACAAAAATACAATGCAGAATTTTAGGGAAAAAGAAGAATTTGTCCAATTTCTTTTTTTTAAAGATCTTTTTTTATTTATTTGAAGGAGAGAGAGTGAGTGCATGAGCAAGATCACCAGTCAGGGGGGAAGGTCAGAGGCAGAGGAAGAAGCAGGCTCTCCTCTGAGCAGGGAGCCAGGCACAAGGCTCACGTATTTTTAAAAAATATTTTTTTTTCTGGATATATTTTGAATTTATTATAAACACATATACATATATTAAGCATCAAATACAAAATAAAACAAGCTCTCAGATCTGACGCATTATGAACATGTAAGCTACTTTTGGAGAAAAGGAATTAAAACTCACCTACACACACGCACACACACACACACACACACACGCACACACGCACGCATGCACACACACACACACACACACACACAGCCCATTTGGGGGTTTGAATCCAGTGCCTTTCTTTTGACATTAAGTCTTTAATGGATGTGCTTGGCTTCTTCATCATACCTTCAAAATGTTTTTTTTCCAGCATTCCTTATCTGGGGCGGAAACCACCCTGGTAGAATGCAGTCACATTATACTCAATCAGAGAATCCGGAAATGTAGGAAATGCGTCCACAGTCCAGGCCATCACTGCCTTCTCCGACCAGTCAGCCATCAGTGCCGGCTCATCGTAGCTCCTGACAGATCACAGAGTCACTCTCCCCGTCCTTTTAAAAAATATTTACTGGACATCTTCAATGTAGCAAATGGTGAATCGTGTGCAAGGACCCAAGGATGCAATGGTTAAGACTTTTATGGTTCTTTCCTTCAAAAAAGAAAAAAAAAATCTATGATAAAAAAAATAGGAGGTAATTATAAACCTAAAAAAATCAAGGGAAACAATACTGATACCACAAATGATTGAATTCTAAAGGAAGAGAACAGATGAATAAAAAAGGGCAAAATATATTGATAAAATTTAGATGAAATTCAACATTACCCCATATGTATCTTTCAGTATAGTTTAAAATATAAGACCATGTGAAACAATAATCCAAATGGAAAATACTAAAACATTTCAAACAAAGGTTTGATGGCTTTGTTTGAAAGATAATTGAAGTCACAGTTACTTGCTCAGGTTTGTGAAGGGTGGTACTAATCATTTTTGATTTTGATGAATGGAAACTCACACTGTCTCTAAATAAAAAATGTCATTCTCCCCAAATTACCCTAAAATATTATAGAATTCCAATTAAATTCCAATGTGATCTCTGCATTTGGAATATGAGCAAGTGATTCTAATATGAATTTAGAAAATTAAATACCTAAGAATAGCCAAGACAATGTTTCCTACCAAGAATGGGGGGGTGGTATCAGCATTAAAAAATAATACACGAAAATATAAACTATACAAATTAAGAAGTATATTGTTGATGTAGATATAAACAAAGATCAATTAAACAGAAAAGAAATTCCCAAGTTGCTTCACAAAGAATGTAATTTCACATACAGGTAGATTCAATAATATGTACAACAAATAGTCAAATAATGTGCTGACTATTAATAGGATTTTCACATAAGTACCAATACCTTCCCTAGTTTAAGTGGCTACATATTTTTAAATGATTTGAATTTTTTTCTCTGTCAAAAAAAACAAAAATCAGGGGCACCTGGGTGACTCAGTCTATTAAGCGTCTGCCTTTGGCTCAGGTCATGATCTCAGGTTCCTGGGATCTAGTTGATCAGGGAGCCTATCTCTCCATCTCCTGCTCCCCCTGCTTGTACTCTTTCTGTCAAGTAAATAAATAAAAACTTTAAAAAACAAAGCAAAGCAAACATCAGAAAAGCCCATGAAGTCAGGCACAAAAACCAACCACAAGAGAAAGACTATAGAATGCTTTGCAAAGCGGTGTCTGCCTTGGTTCTGGTCATGATCCCAGAGTCCTGGGATCTAGCCCCATATCAGGCCCCCTGTCCATTAGGGAGTCTGCTTCTCCCTCTCCTTCTGTCCCTGCTTGTGCTCTCTCTCTCTCTGTCAAATAAATAAATAAATCTTAAAAAACAAAACAAAACAAACAAACAAACAAAAAATGAATGCTTTGCAAAGAGATTCCAAAGCTGGATTTAGGAATTCTTTTAATGTATTAAAGGCATAAAGCAAATTGGACAATCATTGGGATCATATGTGGCCACTCTCCAAAAATTGCATTAAGGGTGTAAAGAAGTTGGTAAGAAGATTAAATTAATGTCTTTTGCCTAAGTCACTATTGAGATCTTCAGAATATTCCAACTGTTGGCTAAAAATGCAACCTGTAGTTTCAGTTTGCTACTCAGTTCAAAGACTGCCCTTCTGCAGGCGTTTTATCAACTTGAATATACCAGAACTTGGAAATGACAGACTGGTAAATTTTATTTTTAGTTTTGGAATTTACTAAATAGAATCTGTAAATAATTGGAGGCAAAGCAAGTAGATTTATTTATGAGGAAAAGCTACTTATTAATGTACTTCAGTATTCAGAAGAATAAATACACATGATATAGGAAATTTCATGTAATTCCTCCTTAAACTTTTCTTCAAAGGCCTTTGAATTGTACGGCAAATAAATGGATGAATGAATGAATGAATGAGTGAACAAACAAACGAGTGAATGAATGAATAAATGAATGCATGCATGCATGCCATGGCCAGGCTTTAAGGAGGTCTATCTCCCCCTAGAAACAGAACAGTAATGGTAAAGCATACATTTGAAAAACAATATCATGCTCTGGATAATCTTCGAGAATCAAGCTTTCAGGTGATAGGAAGAGTTGTCAGGTAGTTGAATGCCTACAATGAAAATAACTTATAAGGGGGACCTTCAGAGGGGCACCTGGGTGGCTCAGTGGGTTAAGGCCTCTGCATTCGGCTCAGGTCATGATCCCAGGGTCCTGGGATCGAGCCCCACATTGGGCTCTTTGCTCAGCAGGTAGCCTTCTTCCTCCCTCTCTCTCTGCCTGCCTCTCTGCCTACTTGTGATCTCTGACTGTCAAATAAATACATAAAATCTTAAAAAAAAGGGGGGTCCTTCAGAACTGTGTGAATAGACAATAAATGATAAAATTATTTTACTATAGGAGTAATTTTTTAAAAACTTATTTTACTATAGGAGTATTTTTAAATATAATTTTTATATTTTATATAAATAAATAATAAATAAAAGTAATTATTTTACTATAGGAGTAATTTTTTAAAAACCTTATTTTACTATAGGAGTATACTATAAAGCATGTAGTATACATTCTTTGGAAGATACAAAGCAATATTTATGGAATAATGAGCTTCGATCTTTCAGTCTTAACCCTAAAATTTACCTGGGAAATCTCACTGATAAAAGGGAGCACTGGAGCAGTAGCCAAGAAATCTGGTTTTTAATGATAGGTCTATTAGTATGATCTTAGACAAATAATTTAGAATTTTTCCTTTAGTGTTTTTATCTGGGAATTGAGAATAATAATACCTATTTGCTTGAGCTATTAGTACAGTTATATGACCTAATAAAAATAAAAACACTTAGTAAAATTCTTGGCATATGGTTGAATTCTAGGTCAGAAATATCTCTTGAATTTTAGGTCACTAGACACATCAAACTGTACCTCTTAAACAAAATCACCAAAATAGGAGAGTCTATTAGTCAGAAATACAAAAAGATTGTTGAACCTCATAAAAATCTACAAAGAAATAGACTATAGTTCTGTCAAACATTAATAATGGTTAATTAATAAGTTAATTAATAAAATACATTAATAATGGTCTAGATGGGTCAGGGTTTCAAAACAAGACTGTACATCAGGATTACTGGGGAACTTTCAGAAATCATAGCTGCTGGTTCCCCCAGGGTTTCTAAAACACTGTTCCAGGGTGGGGTGCTATCTGGACGATTCTAATATATACTTTGGTAGAGAACACTGAATGAGGATAGGAGGATACAAAGTAAAATAAAAGGAAACAGGAAGGGGTAGCAAAAAGCCAACAGGAAGTTTTTCTCAGTTGAGAAAAACTTAGGACGCTGTCAGAATTATGAAATTTGGATACTATGAAGACTTCAGAAATGCAACTACAAGTATCTTTCTTTAAATAAAAGTATTATAAGCAGAAGTGGGGGGTGGGCAAAGGGGAGAGGAGAACGTAAATGACAGCAAATATTACTTTATAAAGAGAATTACTTCATGAAATTCATTGGCCCTAGTAATGGTACCAAAAGAGATTCCGCAAGAACTTACATCTGCCAGGTTAGTATTAGACCACTATGTGTTTTAGGGAATTGGGGAACATACAAAGCATTTTGTTCATCACATCGTGCATTAATGCTTTAGAATAAATAGGGACAAGCAGGAGAGCCTAGATGGCTATCACTATATCGTTACAAGAGTTTGAGGAAGATGCTTGACAATAATTTCTGGTTCTTTAAACAACACTAGAAACTGATTACCACTTTACCTAACTACACTCTTGTATAGATTATCTTCCAGTATGAGATTGCTACTGTTTACAGAACCTGAAGTTCAGGTGCCTCTACCTTTAAAAGCCCTAGCAAGCCAAAATTTTGTTTAAAAAGCTAGAATTTTTGTTTTGTTTTGTTGGTGCACTGAGATAGATTGTCTGCTGCCGTTTTTTGCCAGCACACTCACAGCTATGCTGCCTTATTTGAAGTTCTACTTTTGCATTCCCTTGACGTGTTCAGTTTTGTACGTTTTGTTCACCGTTGATTCTCCTCAATTCACATACAGAACCTGTTAGGGAAGTAACTCAGCTACCATTTATCTCCTACACATATCTAGTCCAAAGAAATGACATTAAGGTCTCATGTCAGTAGGAACAGACTAAGTATTACCCAAGGTATTTGTGGAAAACCTAACGTCCACGGCTCTGTCTTATAGGAGGCACCTAGAGACATAAATCATTTTAGAACTGGAAGGGTCCCTAGGGACTTTCTCCTCATTTTACCAAGAAGAAATATGAATATCCAAGACTTTACAGGAATTTTCCAAGTTTGCATACCTTGTTAGTAATAGAACTGACACTATTCCAGATGCTGTGCCAAGTGGCTCAATCCAATATCATATTACCGTTACACCCCATTACTTGCCCACTGGCAAACGCATATAAAAAATAATGAAAAAAGTCATTCAAGTAAAATGTCCTTTCTTATTAAGCACTAAAACCTGCTAGGGAGGGCAATGTCTAAACACCAGTATTCAATAATAGCTTGAAGTTTTCAACAAAACTTCCTACACGTAAGAATGGGTGGCAGGTTGACTGACAGGGTTATTACAGCACTGAGACATCCTTAACAAGAACTAGATTTAAATAGAGTATATGGCAATTATGATGTGTCAGTGGCTAATGAGGCATTCTCTATTCTAAATGAATTCTAGGAGTCTTCAGTAACACATTAAAGCTATATGTTCACACCAAAATCTGATATAACTTATTCTGTATTTGTCATAGCTATGCTGATAAATTATCTATTTTACCATAGCTATAGATTTTTTCAGTGAAAACCCAATTTGGTTAGACCTCATTGGTAAATCTCTAGACCAACAGAGTAAACCAGTCTTATTTGATCTTCAGTCCATCCTATATAATTTTCTGGCCAAAGAAAACCTTCAAAAATATTGGCAATAGTCAGTATGGCTTCAAAGAAAGACAATGGCTGTGACACCAGTGTGATTTTAACTGGCATACAATTCTCATGTCACTATAAGAGCAGTTGTCCCAGGAGTGTCAGCCTAATAGGTCCATAAGATTTTCCAAAACTGTTCAAGATTTTACAATCCTCTATTCCATTCTTAACTCTTGTCAGTATGACTTAAGGTCTCTACCAATCCACTGAAATTACTCTCATTGAAGTCCCCAATACCCTTCTAGTTTTCAAATCCTAACAGCACATTATATTAAAACTCTTCTTGATCCTTTCTACTTCAGACTCTCCTTCTTTGACTTCTATAGAGCTCTCCTACTTCATCATTTTCTTACCTCAATATTGGTTTCTTTCTTCCTCAATTCTCTTCCTTCTTCCACCATTTATGCACTGGTGCTCTTCAAAGGCTGTGGTCAGCCCTTTCCCCCCTTTTTACTTTAATTGTGCCCCAAGTTTATTATCATTTCCACATCCATGAGACTGCATATTTCTGAAGATTTTCATATAGTCTAAATACAATCTAAGGACATTTCTATTATTTATTTATCAGTTTATTTTATATTCCTATCGACATCTTTTCCCTAAAGTAATCATTTGGACCTCCTATCCTATTTTGTCTACATTCCCTATCACAGAGAATGCCATTTATGCAGTCCCAAAGTCAGAGATCTAGAAACCATCTTAGATTTCTCTCTAGTCTTCACCACACAATCAATGTATCAAATGGATGACAAAGTTGTTAATTCTCTGTCATAAATATAATTTGTATATACATCCTTTACACTTATTCCAGTACTACCTTATTTCCGGTACTCATCTTTGATCACCTAGATCCTAAAATAAACTTTACCTGTTCCCTTTTCCAGGTCAGTTGTTTTAAACTGGTCTTCTACATTATTGCCAGCATGATCTTTCATTGTATGAGATAAACTGAATGAGATGCCCAAGATCAAATCCTATGTTCATTATTTACTCAGTGTATGATCTAAAGAAGTAACTCACATCCTCTTCATCTCACTTTCCTTGTCTGCAAATGGGAATAATACTATATACCAGAGTTATTTATTAACATATTTCTTGACTTCTAGCCAGAAAGAAAGTTAAGTTTCATCTCATTTATTTAATCAATCTATAGATAAAGAAAGAGCAAACTATACTTTGTTTGGTCCTCAATCACAGGATGATTTGATGAAAAAACAAATATATTGATGATCATTCTTTTAATGTACCAATTTAAATGGTACCATTCACATTAAATCATATTATTAAAAATGTATCAAAGATGATACTCTAAATACCCCAGATGAAACATTGTAAGTATTGATTATTGAACATGTATTTCTAGGACAAGTTTTTTAATTAATCACACTAAACTGATAGCTACATCTTAATCTATCCGCTTTTGTCTTATTATGTTTAGTTTTGCCCAATGATCACCAGAATATTATATATCTATATCTGTATGTATTTTTGCCTTGTGCACTGGGTAAAAACATATACTGGACAATGACTTCTGCTTAATGAGTGGCACATGCCTGAGGCATGCAGGAAGAGATTCTAGGATTGCAGCACCTTGCCATGGCTGGTTTGGAATAAGATATACCTTCTCTCTATGTTTCCAAGACTAGAAAAAACAAGGTCATTTGACGCACACTGTGGTCAGAGCTTATTGCATTTTATAAGTTAGAGATAATCAACATATTGAAATAGCCCCCACTTCCCCACCCCTGTCTTACTTCTCTGGCTAGAAGCTCCAGAACTATGTTAAATCAAAAAAAATCAATGTTGTCTGAAAAAGTGCTCAACATCATTCAGCATCAGGGAAATACAAACCAAAACCACAGTGAGATACCACCTCACACCAGTCTGAACGGCTAAAATTAACAAGTCAGGAAATGACAGATGTTGGTGAGGATGCAGAGAAAGGGGAACACTCCTACACTGTTGGTGGGAATGTAAATTGGTGCAGCCACTCTGGAAAACAGTATGGAGGTTCCTCAAAAAATTGAAAATAGAGATACCCTATGACCCAGCAATCACACTACTGGGTATTTACCCTAAAGATAAAAATGTAGTGATCCAAAGGGGAACGTGCACCTAAATGTTTATAGCAGTAATGTCCACAACAGCCAAACTATGGAAAGAACCTAGATGTCTATCAACAGATGACTGGATAAAGAAGAGGTGGTATATATATACAAGAAATGAAATCTTGCCATTTGCGACGATGTGGATGGAACTAGAGGGTATTAAGTTAAGCAAAATAAGTCAATCAGAGGAAGACAATTATCATATGATCTCTCTGACATGAGGAATTTGAGAGGCAGGGTGGGGAGTCATGGGGGGCAGGGAGGGAAAAAATGAAACAAGATGGGATCAGGAGGGAGATAAACCATTAGAGACTCCTAATCTCAGGAAATAAGCTGAGGGTTGCTGGGGGCTGTGGTGGGAGGGATAGGGTGGCTGGGTTATGGACATTGAGGAAGTTTTGTGCTATGGTGAGTGCTATGAATTGTGTAAGACTGATGATTCACAGACCTGTACCCCTGAAGCAAATAATACATTATATGTTAATTGGGGGAAAAAAGGAGAAGGGAAAAAAATCAATGTCAGTTTTATTGAGAATCCTTTGTACGTACTAAGTTGGATCTCTCTTGATGCTTTCAAAATTTTCTGTTTTTGAGAGTTGGATTATGATGTGGTTAGCTTTATATTTCTTTAAGTTTATCCTAATTGAACTCTACTATGCTCCTTGGATGTATAGATTCATGCTATTCATCAAATTTGAGAATTTTTTGGCTATTATTTCTCCAAATATCCTTTCTACTCTCTTTGTCGTCTTCTTCTGGAACTTCTATTATGTGTATATTGGAATGCTTCATGATGTCCACAGGTTTCTTAGGCTCTCTTTCTTCTTCTTTTTTTTTTTTTTTCCCTTTGTTCTCTTCCTCAGGCTAGATAGTCCTCATTGATGTATCTTCCCATTCCATGATTTCTTCTGACAGCTTAAATCTTGTTAAGCTATTTAATTTCATTTGAATCATTTAACTGATTTTAAACTGCATAATTTCTGAAGTTTTTTTTTTTAATAATTTTTCCATGTTATTGATATACTCTGTTTGATGAGGCATCATCCCATACTATCCTCTAATTTTTTGACATGGCTTCTTTTAGCTCTTTGGACATAATAGCTATTTTAAGTCTTTGTCTAGTTAATCTAATGTGTCGGTTTCATAAGGGAACAATTTTTGTTATTTTTTTTCTGTGTATGGAGTACATTTTCATGTTTCTTTGTATACCTCATATTTTTGCTTAAAACTGGACATTTAAAATAATGTAATGCTGCAGTTCTGCAAACCTGACTAGATTCCCTACATTCTCTTGAGTTTGTTGCTGTAGCTTATTGGTAGTAGTAGGGGTGGTAATATTTGTTTTGTGACTTTCCAGGACTAATTCTAAAAAGTCTGTATGCTTTTCATATCTGGCCCCTGAAGTCTTTACTCAAGTATCTTAGTGTTCAGCTAATAATTGGATAGAGATCTCCCTAAATGCCTGAACCAGTATGTCTCCCAGCCTTTGCCAAGGTGTTCTATGTATGTACTGGTGTACACCTTCAATGTTCCAGCAAAGAGTATAAAAGTCTGCCGTTAGCCTTTGTTTCCACTTGTGGAAACAGAGACTTCCCAGATTCTTCTTTCTAGATCCCCAGAAAAATAGCAAAGCTTTTCAAAGCGTTTTATGAATATCTAATTTCCTAGTTTTCCTTTTAAATTTTTGGGTTAGCCTCTTGCTTGCCCCAACTGCTGTCAGCACCTCAGGGAGCTCCGATGTTAAACAACTGTAGCTTTTACTTTTGACAAATGTCTCAGACAAAAGATTGTTCACAATGAGAGAGCACTGAGTCAGGTCAAAGAAGTTAAGCCCCATGAGTAAGAGTTCTCAGGGAACTGCCAAACAGGTCAAATAATGACTATTCCCTGGGAAAAGGATCTTTTGTAGAGCTCCATACAGAAAAGATAAAATGGGGTATTTCCCTCACAACCAATGAAATACTACATCCAAATAAATTAAAGTCTTCCATGTCAAAAGCAATATTTAAAAAACTCAGTCAATGGGACACCCAGGTAGCTCAGTCAGTTAAGCAGCTCCCTTCAGTTCAGGTCCTGATTCCAGACACATGGGATCAAGACCCACATTGGAATCCCCACTGGTTGGGGAATTTGCTTCTCCTCCCTCTACCCCTCCACCCCCACTCATGCTTGCTCTCTCTCTCTCAAATAAATGAAATCTTTAAAAAATTAAATAAAATAGGGGTGGCTGGGTGTCTCAGTGGGTTAAGCCTCTTCCTTTGGCTCAGGTCATGATCTCAGGGTCCTGAGATCAAGCCCTACATCGGGCTCTCTGTTCAGCAGGGAGCCTGCTTTCCCCTTTCTCTGCCTGCCTGTCTGCCTACTTGTGATCTCTCTATCAAATAAATAAACAAAATTTTAAAAAATAAAATAAAAATTCAGTCAAAAATTAAGGGATTTTATTAGTTTTGAAGTTGGTTTTTTCCCCTTTTTTTTTAAGCCCTAAGTATAAATTATAGGAAAATAATTTTCTCATATAGAAATGAGAAACTTTTTTCATCAAAACATACCCTAAAACGAATGAAAAGACAAATTACAAACTGTGAAAGTAGATTCCAATTTACATAATTAACAAGGATTGGTATAAAGAATACCAGTCAAAATTAGTGAACTAGAGCAGTGTGCAAAAATACGAATAAAAACAAAGTAAATAGTTTCATAAATATTACATAAAACAAAAATACCTTTATAAAATGTTAAGAACAACTTAAGTCAATTTAGAAATGCTTAAAGCTTAAAGAAAGCTATAGAAAGCAAAAGCAAAGGAATAATAAATTTGGGATTTATAATATGGTTTCTCTAATGGGTAACAAGGGGATGGAATTATGGGGTACCCTGTAGGTAGATATAAGTGATTTTTAAGGTAAGGATTGTGTGAGATGGTGGATTTATGACCTCTTATTACATTACAACAAATTAATAGACATATAAATAAGAATCATGTTCAGAGTGTGTCCTGAACCAAGGATTATGATCAGTCTAATACTTTGCACCTGAGACCAATAAGATCAGTGAGAAAAATAAAATGAAAAAAATACAGCATTATGTATGTCTGTTAAAATTTAAGGATAATCAAAACAATAATAGAAATGCTATGGTTGGATTCCAAAGAAATAAAGAAAAAGGAATGGAACTCCCATAGAAAGTATGAAAAGAAGAGAGAAAAGAAGAAAGTAAAACCTTGGTTAACGTCAAAGACAGAATAAAATCATAGATAGAGATTCAAATGATGAATAATAACCCAAAATGCTAATGTATTATATTCATTTACTAAAGGCTAGAGATTATATAACAATTTTAACATATATAATTTAGAGAAACGCTAAAAATAGCATAAAGGAAAAAAAGCCATACTGGAAAATGCTAATTAGAAAACATCTGGAGTAGTAATACATTAATACTGGACAAGACAGAAAGGAAAGCAAAAAGCATTAACAGGAAAATCAAAAGGACATTACCTGGGAATAAAGGGAATAATCCCTTCAGAATGTAAGGCAATGTTATAATTGTATAAAGCTTACAACATACCCCACAGTACTTAAAGTAAATATAATAAATAGAAAAATTGGCATATCCAAAATAGACCCATACAAATATCAACTGAACAGATTAAAAATGATCAAGAATATAGATGTGAATAATAATAAAAACAGGCTTCAACAAATTAGCACATAAAAAAGTGTCTGTCCATTTAAAGACCTCTTTTTATTTTTATTTATTTATTTATTTATTTATTTATTTATTTATTTTAAAGACTTCTTTTAAAAACAAGCATAGATTGGGGCAGCTGGGAGGCTCAGTGCCTTCAGCCTCTGCCTTCGGCTCAGGTCAGGATCTCAGTGTCCTGGGATTGAGCCCCTGCATTGGGCTTTCAGCTCAGCAGGGAACCTGCTTCCTCCCTCTCTCTGCCTGCCTCTCTGCCTACTTGTGATCTCTGTCTGTCAAATAAATAAATAAATAAAATCTTTTAAAAAACATTTAAAAAAAAACAAGCATAGATCATTTACAACAAAAAGGATTTCTTAATAAACTACATGTTCTTTGGCACCAATGAAATAAAATAAGCAGCAGTTACCTCCACACACTAGCTTATGTTTAAAAACTTAAACAAAAGTGTATTTGCACTATACATAAAAGAAGCATTTTTATCCAGGATATATAAAAATTCTGTGAATTATTCTTTTCAATTTTATTAAGGTATAACTGACAAAACTTTAAGACACTTAAAGTGTACAACATGATGATTTGATATATGGAAACATTGTGAAAGAATTTCCTCCATTGAGTTAAAATTTCACATTTACTTTTCTCTTGGTGAGAACAATTAAGTACTATTCTCTTATCAAATTTCAATTATACACCTTAGTGTTAACAGCTATAATCACTATGTTATGTATTAGATCCTCAGACCTTATTCACCTTGTAAATGAACATTTGTACCCTTTTACCAGCCTCTCACTATCTCCTTCTCTCTCACTCATGCCCTTGGCAACAACCACCAACCACTTTTCTACTTGCTGTTTCTATGAGTTCAACTCTTTTTTTTTTCTTTCTTTTTTTTTCTTTAAGATTCTGTGACACCATGTAATATTTGTCCTCTGTTTGGCTTATTTCATTTAGCATAATGCCCTCCAGTTTCATCCGCATTATTGCAAATGACAGAATTTCTTTTTTTAAAAAGCTGAATAACATTACATTGTATACATAAACTACATTTTACTGATTGTGAATAATGCTGCAGTGAACATGAGGTTATAGATATCTCTTTAGGATAATGGTTATGTTTCTTTGTCTATGTACTAAGAAGTGGAGTTGCTAGAGCATATGGTAGTTCTATTCTTAATTTATTGAGAAACATACATACTATGTTTCCATAGTGGCTGCACCAGTTTACAGTCCCACCAACAGTGCACGGGGTTCCCTCTTCTCTGCATCCTTGCCAGAATTTATCTCTTGTGTTTTTGATAATAGCCACTGAACAGGCATGAGGTAAGGAAAGTGGAAATTCTGGAAAGGAAGTACAAAATGTCTACATTCATACATAAGTAAAACAAATAATGGAAAAATAAAAATTATATAATAATAGTTTAAAATAGACTAGGAGGGTATAGTTGACTACATTAGTTGTTACTTCAGAGAAAGAAAAAAAGTAACAGGCTATAGAAACAGAAAAACATTTAACTTTATATTTATTTATAAAAAATTCATTCAAAAAGGACAAATATTGTGAAATGAAGGTACCAGTTATATGTTTATTATAAACTCTATATTTTTAGTTTTCTCCATTTTTTTGCTTGCTTTATTCATTGTTTTCAAATTAAGAAAAAATTAACTGAAAACGTACTTAAACATATCTCATCATCTGTCTATAATTTATACCCCTTTTTTTGTTGCTGTATTTTTCCTGACAAGGAAGTGACATATTAACTCAGGGGTCAACAGTAGATCAGTTCACCTCTCTACACCTTGAAGGATTGGTTTAGATGAGTTCTTAGGTTCCTCCTAGCCATATGATTCTATAAAATCCTGCAGGAAGCAGCATATTTCTTTAACTACAAGGAAAGCCTCTCTCAAACAATTAATAATAGGCTCTTTCCTCATGGTAAGCTGCTTTATTTTTATTATCTTCATATAAAACCTGACCTGCCTGTGTATGCCAAATACTGCTGTGAAAATGAAAAGAGCCTCCTAAGTGCTTAGCATCCTTACAGGATTCATGGATGCAGAGGTGTTTAAATATTACTAGAACTGCATTGGAATAAATAACGTTCACTTTGACTGTCTTTAGAAGGCAGAATTGGTTTGTCAGCACTCTAGTAAGTATTTGAGTGAAAGAAAGTTTAAAGATATGGAAAAACTTGGGAATAATTAATTAACAAAAGAAAGAAAAACAATGGACAACCAAAGCTAAATTAGCTCCTTACTCATGAATCTGGGAAGATGAAAAGAATTGTTCTCTCTCTCTCTCTCTCTCTTTTTTCCAAGTGGGTGAAGAGAAAAAGTATTTTATTGTAAAAAATAATCTAAAAATTATTGAAGTTGAAAATCAGACTTGTACAGAATTATTCTCTTTTTATGACTTAAAGTAATCAAATGGGTTATAAGTTTGGGATGGAGAAGAATCACAAGGAAACAGAATAAGCCGGTGTTATGATTCTTTCTCCATAAGAGACAATATCACATGGTAATCAAGAGAGAGCAGGTTTCCATTGCACAGGAGCAGAAAGAGGCTGTGGGATGCTGGGAATGTTCTATGTCTTGACTCAATTATTAATTATGTGGTGCTTGCCTTATAATAATTGGGTCAATTATATAGTTATCTCCTATGAACTATTCTACATAAAATCTCAGATGGATATACATATATATTTTTATATTATCTATATATCTACGTATCAATTTACCTAAGTTTTTATGTAAGATTGTTCATAGGATTTAACTGTATAATTTCCCAAATTATATTTTTATTATAAATAAAATTGTGTTAGATATGCATACATATACATACTTAAACTTAGACTGATATATATGGATTACCTATCCATCTTTTAAGATTTTATGTATGATAGTCTATAGGACATAACTGTATAATTGGCCAAATTACATTTTATTCATAAATACATTTTTATTATAGTATTAAAATTTTTTAAAGCATGTTTCCTTTGAAGATATAGTATAATACTAAGAAAGTGAATAATGTCAAATTTTGATGAAGTAGCAAAAAGGTAAATCGCCACACACTGCTGGTGTGAATATAAATTGGTAAAATCAACTTGGGAAAACTGTTTGGCATCATTCAATACACTAAAAGTGTATGTCGATTTCTTTATTCCAGATTCTTGTACTCCTGAATCCATCTATTATGCAGCCACCCCCTGAGTGTCAAAATTAAGCTGCCCATCAGATAATTAAACTTTAGTAACATGAGTCTAGGGAAGAGCAGGTTCAGTAGTAATCAGGGGAAGGTCAAAAATAATATCTCAGCCTCAGCTTTAGCGGTCTAAGCACTTGGTTAGATATAACAGCTAATTTACTGGCATTCGTCTTCCACTAGACTATTCAAGGCTGGCTGAGCCAAGAATCAGGTCTATTTAATCGTCATATCTTCTGTGCCCACAATATGTAGGATATGTAGTAAGTTATCAGTAAATTACACACAAAATTTTGAAACATACATTTAGGGAAGCTTGAAGAACAGGGGGCTCAAAGTGGCTGTTTCATTGCGTCCTCCAGGGGGCAGTGCTTCCAATGTATTAGGACAACAGTAGTAATGGAGATGGAGGAGGGGATGTTCTTGTCTTGGGGTGCAACAGTGTCTGGGGATTGGTTAAGTGTCTTCCTAAAATTTCAGTCAGGAAAGAACTTGGCATGGAAATCTCTGAATGGCACTGGAGCACACAGTAGAGAAAATCATGACATTGGACTGGATGTACGCATGAGCACAGGAGACAGCTCCTGGCGGGACCATACCAAGACATAACTGCGAGGAACTTGGAGAAGAGTGTGGGACCTAATTAAATAGGCAGGCGATGCACGTGCAGGGAAGAGATGGGTTATTTAAGTATATAAATGCAATATGTGATTTTATAATGGAACTATATGTCTGGATAGGCAATTTTCTTCTGCAAACTAATTCTGGTTTTCAAAAAAGCTCTCACTGAAATATTTTAGAGACATATTGGTTATTCTTTAACACACTGCACTAAAAGTAATTTAAGTCATTTTTAATGACTCCAGAAACTTAATCATAATATAATATTATTTACTTTATTTTAATATTTTCATTCTCATTCAAAATACTGAAGTACTGCCATATTGTCGACACTAAATGGTCTCAGATGATGGCGATATGTGACATTTTATAACTCTTGAACACATTTTTCTCTATTATTTGACAGCCAGTTCTCAGTCATTCGTTCTTTGGAAATACACATCTACCGTGTTTTTCTTTTTTTTTTCCTCCCCTCTTTTGCATATATAGATATCTAATAATACTATTTGAACTTTCTAATCTGCTATAAGGCATGAAATAAAGCATATCAAATATTTATTATAATTACCTCTATGATAAAAAAGGATCTCAATAAGAGAAATGGCTTTTTGTTTTTGTTTTTCTTTTTGAGTAATAATGGCAAAAATTACAACTAGAATTTATTGAGTACTTATTAAATGCCAGGCATTGTTCCAAGATCTTTACATATGCTATCTCATTTCACCTTTATACAAATCCTTTAAAGTAAGTACTATTTTCATTCTTTTTTTTTTACAAATGATGAGACTGAAGCACTTCTAGGCCAAGATTAAGCATAATAAATGATAGTCCTCATTTCAAACTTGAACAGCCAGACTCCAGTCCTGGAATACCTTTCATCCCTTCTACAAATAAAATACAGAAGCATAGTAGAGCATCTTCTGTTTCTAACTATGAGGACATTTTTCTGAAATGAAAAAAAATTATACTTGATAAGAATTGTATTTATGATACTTCAGAAAAAAGCTATATACTATAATATAAAGCCTCAAAGGTCATAACCAACTCTCTAGAAAGATAAGTTAACAAACTGTAACAGTTCAGATTCTCAGTTCAAGATTGTCTGAAGTCTTACTGTACTCAGTGATTAACTCTACATTGCCAAGGGCACACATAGCCTTGGCCTCATTCTAATTTACTGAAGGACTGGCAAGGCCTCTTCCTAGTGAAATGGGGCAGCAAGTCTAAATACCCAGGCTCAACTATGGCGCTAAGGTAGGCTTTCCATCATCAGAGATATTTTGATTGTTGTTTCATTCCACAAGGATGTTTCTTGAGATAAAGATATGCTGTCCATTTTAATAACAGATGACTCTGGAACCTCCAGAAATAATGGGTGATATTTTATGATGTTGTTAAAGCAAAACTAATTTTAGATTCCTCTTTGGTCCCCTCAGAGACCTACTAGTTCTCATTTTATACCCAGCAACACATTCTGACTTGTTACTAATGCCAGAAATGTTAGCTCAAGAATCTCACATACCAACCAGTGAGGATGAACCAATGATTCTCAGACTTTGTGTACATATTTGATTTTAAAAGGCTGCAAGATTATTGCATATTTCAGGTTTCTTCAGATACTAACGATTCAATTGTAAATGATAACACCTGAAAATAATTCATTTCCTTCAGAGTGGGATACAAAATGCAAGATTAATCCTAATTATCTAAAAAGATCTTTACTTATACTATAAATTCTCTCTTGTGGCTATCTAAATAAGAATTTTTAAATTACCCGAAGTCAAGAGACACTAACAAGACAATTTAATAGCATCTATTGTATTGAAAGAACTGTGTTAATAGAAAATAGAGTTGTACTGATAATTAGCCTGGCCAATTCACTTATGTTCTTTTATTCCATAATTTTATTGTAGATTTATCCTCCCACATGTTTCCATAAAATTTGAGCTCTGAAAGATAAGAAACCCTATATGCATACTTGCATTTTCAGATCTCAAAAATATTTGTTTTAGAAGTATATTTAGCTACAGGGTCAGTATGTCCCATGTTTTCCAAAAGCATACAATTTGAAATAATTCTAAGGAGGTTTGAAAGCTCATTGAATTTTGAAAGGCTCTTAGGTAATTTTATTTAAAAAAAAAAAGGTTTTTAAAAGACTTTATTTGTTAAATTTGTAATAGTCACTCCCACAGAAAAGCCATTAGTGAAGATGCCATTGAAGGTATGAAATAACTTCAATTACATCCAACCTTCTATGATCTGGAGATGAAACATAAGTGATTAAAAAAAAAAAAAAAAGGAAAAAGACTACAACAAACACATCCCTGACTGAGTCTGAGTCAATATTATGGGATTCTCAGATGGAATAAATATAGGGCTGATTATCTGTTTCCCCCTTGGCAAATGAGGTTAGATAATATCTTGCAAATAAGAAGCTTATTTTTAACACAAATACAGAAACAGAGTGCACACGATTCGTGTCTCATAGGAATAATCAGAGAATTGCCTTGTGAAGGTCAAATCTGTCACACTGAGTAAATGATAATATCTCAGAAGTTTAGCTCATTTCTGAAATAAATGTTTCAATGGATGATCATGTTAAGTAGCTAAATATACATTTCTGTATTTACTTCGTGTATCTGTCACAGCAATATTCTATTAAGTTCATACTGATGTCTGTATCTTATATCACATAGGATCTGAAAAGGTGAAAAGCTTGTTGTCTCATATAACTTAGCCTCATAAATGTTTTGATTACAAATATTGCACAGTTAGATAAATAAAATGCACACATAGGGTAAGTTATTTCCTTGTAATCATACAAGAAAGTAGGAGATCCAAGGCTTGTATTAGATTTAGCTATTCTGAGCACCTCCCAGACCACATTTATAAGTCATTCTGTAACATGCAGACATACAAAAAAGTGCCCTAGAAAATAGTTCCAAGTGTAAATTTTCCAAAGATGTTTAAATTAAAATATGGGTTCTTGATCCAGATGGCAATACTGAGTTCACAGGTTACTATGATCAATCTTTTTAACTGCCTCTCAAAATGTGACCACATAATTTCACATAAAGAAAAATATTAAATAGCTGCATTTAGATGGTTTCTGTTTTTCCTTTGCAGTTATGTATATGCTTGTATGTAAATTTTTAAAAGAATGAGATAATTTAAGGAATATAAATATTTAGCAAAATCATCCTATCAGAAATTCATTATTAATCCATAACTCTTCCTAAGACTCTCTTTAGAATAATTATAATAGAAGTAAAGTCTCTTAAAGACATAAGCTTTAAGCCCTTCCCAATTGATCCAATCTTTATTGCTGGCTAACAACACAAAAGAACATGTAATAGTACACTAGAATAAGACTGCCAATTGCCTCCACTTGACTTTGACGACTGAGCATGTTTCTAGAGAAGTCACAATATATTGGTAGCCCTTTGCCACCAGTTTAAACTCATTCTGGCCACTCAGCAGAATACAACTACCAAAAAGTGAAAGTGATAGCAAGGAGTATCAGAATCCTGATGTCAGTGGGATGTATCACCAGTAACTGCATTTAGTTACCAATTTGTCACAGGACTGTATTAAGTGACACAATGGGCTACTGCCTAATATGGCTGGCTATTCTTTATTTTTTTTTTAAGATTTTATTTATTTATTTGACAGGCAGAGAGGCAGGCAGAGAGAGAGAGGAGGAAGCAGGCTCCCTGCGCAGCAGAGAGCCGGATGTGGGGCTTGATTCAAGGACCCTGGGATCATGACCTGATCTGAGCCAAAAACAGAGGCTTTAACCCACTGAGCCACCCAGGGGCCCCAGGCTGGCTATTCTAAGAGGACACCAGCTCCTACTTGTGGAGGAAAGGTATGGCTCAGCTCTTTTTAGCAGTAGCATTTACTTAGAATTTTTAAACATTTAGATTCTTGTTTCTCATCTTGGGCAAATATCCCCTCCAAGCTACATGTTTTCTCTTACACCTCTAAAGCTAACATCTGAACTATGCCCAAATATCAATAAACTCTATTTTTCTCATTTGTTATTTAAAAATACCCCATATCCTTTTAAAAATAGACAGAGAGTTTTCAAATAACTAGCTGGGCAACCTTGCACTTATTTCCCTGGGCTTTAGATTTTTCATTGATAAAATAATTGATCCTTAATTTTACCTCTAACCTCCTTTTGCTCTTACATTCTTTAGTTGTGTGATCTGACTCTATCCTGCTCCTCTCACTCCCAAGGAATATGCAAGAAAGTTTCCCTTTCCATTCTTTCCTATTCTAGGAATAAACTAAATCTGTGACTAGACCACTGTTCCTCATTCTCTGAGTGTCTAAGCAATAGATACCTTTGGACACATAGCTCTGAACTGGTTTCCTCTACTCTGTACTTCCAGTAATGCATCATGATTCTTCAATCTCACTTACAAATATGAATCTAACATGCATTTTATAAAATGAATTGTGCTAAATTCTGAGAGAGATTAAAGAACAATGTATAAAATACATGATCAAAACATATTTCCTTCTCTTAAAATTAAAACCTATTTGAGAAAATGATGGAGAATAAGCACAGAATAGAATTAAGACAACAATACAAGGTAGACTATAGCATCGTTCAGAGGGAGTAGGCACTAAATAGACTATAATAAAGAAGACTGAATATTATAGACACCAAAGAAACTCAAAGGAGGCTAAGATCATGGTGGGACTGAGGAGTCTTGAAGGACGACAAACAAAAGCAATGTATTGTACAAATGCACCTTCTTAGACACAATCTATGAATGAGTGTTCTTGGTGCTCTATATCCTTATTAAGAGTTAGTAGTATCTAACTTTTAAATATTGTGGAAGTTCAATAGGTAAGAAATGACATTTACTGTAGTTTTTATTCACATTTATCTGATTATTAAGAGGCTGAATGCATTATCATGTTTATGAGCACTTACAACTGTGGGTTTTTTGCTTATTTTTCCATTAATGATCATATAATTATTATTTTAGTATTTGTGTATAATCACAAAGTTGGGGTAGTTGTTCATGGTATGTGTACTAATGAGGTATTATAAATGCAGCGAATCATCTTCCCTTGCAATTAGCTGCGCAGTCAACATTGTTATGGTGTAAAAAATAAATTCTCACGGATAGAGCATGGATGCTTTGGCATGTAGGTTAAATACATTAATTTTATATTTCAGAGCTACCTGAAATTCTGTCCACCACAAAAATCAGGAACTTGTGCCAGCATGTAAATCAAGTCACTGCTTTCTTCACCAAGAATGACTTGCTATTAAAGTCAGCTCAACTAAATATTGTGCTTTGTTCTGTATCTGATTTACTTTTTGGCCCAATTACTTTATCTCATTTCAGGCCAGCAACTAACAGTTTGAGAACTGGCAGCAAGTCTGTGGGCCAAACTTTCCACTTTGTTATATAGGTTTCTGCATTTTATATACATATTTTAATGCTCTAGATCTACACGCATATGCAAGTATATATAAAAGTATAATATATGCATGTTTGTGTATATTGTGTGCCTGTGTATGTTTACATTGTTAATTTTATTATTCAAAAGAGAAATGACTGGAAAAAATTAAAAGCTGTTTCATTTGCTTTGTATGGCATCTACTATTCTCCCACATATTCTAAAACTACTCCATTATTGCATTATACATGATGGGCTCCAAATAAATGTTTTTTAGACATGTGATTTAATCAAAATCATTATAATGACAGGTACATTTGAGTTAATTCAGAGGATTTTTAAGGTTCAGCAAATAATCAACAGTTTTTACTACTTATGAGATGTTGGGTACTCTAAAATGTACTGCAGATTGTCAAATATAATATGATGCCTGCTCTGGATGCAAGGAGGCAGAGATGTAAGAAACAAGGCAATAAAGTGTTACATGTGCCCAGAAATACTGATTTGTAAGATACACTGCGGGTTCAGAAAAGAAAAAGATTACTAATAGGGGAATCTGGAGAGAACCAAAAATACCTTCCGAGAGGCAAAGACTCTTGAATCTATTGACCTTAGATATTTTTCTTAAAGAAACTTACTGGGTTTTTTTCTTTCTCTTTCTTTATAGAGAAGGAGAAAGAGGGGGAAGGGTGTAGAGGGAAAGGTAGAGAATCTTAAGCAGGCTCCACACCCAGCAAGGAACCTGATGCAGGGCTCTATACCACAACCTTCAGATAATGACCTGATTAACTGGAACACATGATCTAATGTGCACCCACAAAAAGTTTTTCAAATTAAATAATAAAAATTCAGAATCCAATACAATATAAAATAAATTGACCTCATACTGTTTTAATCCTCTAAATATTCACCTTACTAACTCACTGGTGTTCAAAGAAAGCCATCTGTATTTGTTCCTTTTGTTGTCCTGTCTATATAACATGACTTGTCTTGAAATTCCATCTTGCCATGTCCTTGAAGAAAAATGAAGAACACTGTTCATGTACATCTTCACAAACATAGAAAGCTCTGTGAAGCTGAATAATACTGTTATAATTAATTTTTAAGGCTTTCTTTGTTCCTTTCCCTATGATTGTGTGTTTCTTTTCAAGTCCACTTCTGACTGCTAGGATATGTCTATTTTTAATCTCTAATCAATTTTATTTTTTTCTGTCACTGTTGTGAAGTACAGGTAAAATTCTTCAGTACACTTTACCTTATTTCTTTTTTCCCTAAAAAGTACTGATTACATCAGCCACCTTACTCAAAACGGCCCTTTTGGGGGAAACCTAATAAAATTTTAAGCCCATTCCTAGCTTTCAGACTTACATGTTTACTTCCGGCAGACATCTCTATTTAACGAAAAAATCCAAAGCTTTATAACAGAAGTATTACTTTTCCACAGGAAAGTTGTTCCTAACATCTTAGCCATTAAGGAAAACTTCTGGTATTTTGGCAGCTGAATTTCAAAATAGAAGTAGGCTAAAGTGGAAAATTTAGGTCTGAATCTGAAATGCCACATTCTAATAGATAATACCAAAACCCCAAGGGCATTGCTAAAGGTTTGCTCTCTGATAATGAAAAAAAAATCATATTTATGCTCCAAAGCCTTTTTGTTCATAATTTATTTGGTTAGAGGTATAGATCTTTCAGTGATGTATACATCTTTAATTGATTCTTCTTCTAAAGAAGATCTTTGTATTTGTATACAAAGTATTGAATTTAGATGTACACATATTTGAAAAAAAGAAATTAAGGAAAGAAACATTTGGTTATTTTGGAGGAAGAGTAAAGTTTCTCTGAAAATAACAGTAGTGTGAAAACATTCGCCTTTGCATATAAGGTTAATCATGGACATAATTCAGTTTCAGAAAGAAAGGTTTCAGATATCACTGATGCTTTTTCCAAATATAAGTTAGAGATATTTTACTATCATTGTTAAATATTTTTATGTTTAATTTTTTCAAGTTTAAAATTTTAAAACTTATTTAAAAAAGAAATTGAAAACTTGAATGGTTCACATTTTAAAAAATAGCTATCAACGAAAAGGTGGAGCATTTTAGGATAGACAATGCAATCAGACTACTATGTAATCAAGATACCATCATGGTTTCTTTCAAGTCAAATCAACCGCATCTTAATAAATTTTTTTTATCTTAATAAATTTATTCTAAAAATATATACCTAGGTGCCAGAGACAAATTTATCAGGATATGGATACAGTATATAATTTTTTATAATAGGAGAAACTTAGAAATAGTTTGTTATTCATCAAACGGGAACTGGCTAATACAAGATGAAAAAGCAAGTTGTGGAACATATAATTTTGATTAAAAGATTATTATATATAAAACTTTATAGCTATGTATACCTGGAAGATTATATACCAAACTGTATCAGAAAATATCTTTAAAAATATATATCTTAGTGCAATAGGATGGGCAGAGGAAATTTAAGGGATTTTCACAGCATCTGAAATGCTTTTTGCACAGTTTTAATTTTACGATGCTTTTGTTTTACGATACTTTTAGAATGAATATAAAATAAAATAATCCCAATAAATACCAATTAAAATATTCACATGGTGGGCAGTTATGGGGTTAGGGACCAGCCCTATGTATATAAGGCCAAAAATGGTGGCCCATGGGATGTCAGAGATCTGCAGCCAGGTGATCAATTTGGAGATGAAGGACGAATAAACACCGGAAATCAAGGTTAGGTGCTGGGTCAAGCCTTGGCAAACAGTCAAAATTGACAAGTCATGGTCTGAGATGAGGTTAGAAGTCAAACCATTCAGACATCCATGCGTCTGGAAGAACAGTGTTCTTAACTGCCAATATAGTAAGTAGCCAGGGTACTCATACCCCATAAATCAAAGTGAGACAACTCCCCCACAGCTTGTGTTTTCCCATGGGACCTAGAAAGACAAATAAAATAAATGATTACAACATTCAGGTAAAAAATTAGAAGAGCATGATAAAAGAAACCAAGATAAGCAGTTGGGGCAAAATAGGGTCAAGGAAAACAGATAAGCATTCCATTTAGCGAGCAACTAGGTGGAGTCTTCATCTTCCAGGAAGTCTTTTCTAAGCTTCAAGTTGTAGGCAGCGGCCGACTGGGCTGGAGTCATGAGACCGAACCGGGACCCAACTCGCGCCTCCTAGAAGCCCAGGGGTTAATAACCTCGTGGCTGGAAAAGCTGAGCAGAGCTTGAGAAAGGGCCTGAGCTATGGATCCTGGACTCGCTGACGTGGTTGCCTTCAGGTGCTTATCTGGAGTGGGCAAAACAGGCCTGGCCACTAAATCATTGTGGGTTTGTGCTGTGCTTGTACGGGGCACAAACTGCACCATTGTAAACTATGTCTTGAGTCACTTTGAAGTCAGTGCAGCTGGTTAAGGAGTTATCTGTAGATAGAGACCACTGGCCTTGGAAGGTCTGCTACTAGAGCTTCGGAAAGAGATAATGGGAAAGTCTGGAGGGTTTTATGTGGATGTAACAAATTCTTTTGTGATCAGTTAAAAATAGTTATTGTTGGCTATATAATGCCTTGCTGCCCTGAATAAAGTTGGCATTGTTGGGACATCATCCACTTTGTCCCTCCTGCTCCCATCTCTTTGTATCTTAACTTCTTTTCACCATCCTCTTACCCTCTCGCCCCTGGTCGAGTGAAGTCAAGTGAAGCAGAAATGAATCCAAGGGTGTGGCTAGCATAGAGCAGCAAATAAAAATGGGTCTGTAAAATTGAGTTGTGATCAGTAATTAAACTGACGGGAATAGAGACCGTCAAACTCTACTCAAAAGCAGGATCTTCATATTCTTATTTGCAGTGCAGTAATTTGGAAAGACTGTAAATATTTTAAATTACCCTGTCTGTGGCCCAATTTTACTGTTCTTTCCCATTGTGGACTACCTAAAAATTGTCCTACAACTTCCCATTTTCAGTTTGTACAGAATTTTTAATTGCCCTTCTTCTATTTGTTCCTAGGACATAATACTTCTTTGTGTGTTTTCACTTCCTCATCTTAAGAAGGTCATTTAAATGATCTATTTTAAGGACAGTTACCCCTCCCAACTTGATGTTATCCATGAACTTAAGAGTTTTACTTGATCCTCCCAATCACTGATAAAGATCTAGTATGGAACTCAGATTTTGAAACAGCACTCAGTATCCACTCCCATCCCTCAGGGCAGAGAGGACCAATTAATAGCTACTATGTGAGTGTGACCTTCTAAGCAGTACCATACCCACACCCTAATAGCAGGATCTCAACCCTGCTGTTCTGCTCCCTTATTAATCTCCTATAAGACTGAATTAAAAACCTGACTGGAGTAAAGATCTGTATCTATTGCCTTCCTCTAAACTACAGGGTCTGTTACTCTGTCACAGAGGGAATTAGATTAGTTTGATCTGATTTGTTCCTCATACAGATACATTTAAAAAAAAAATCCCCCCCCAGGGCTTATATATGTTTGCAAATTGAAAATCGGTCAATAAAAAGAACACATAGCAGTCTTTGTGCTTCAAAAATTCGCACTCTGGATAAAGAGGTCCCTTAGCAACCAGAAGAATTAAATGCATTGTAACTTTTATTTTTAAAGTGCCAAGATCAATGTACAGAGACATTTGCTCATCATTTTCCATGACTTTTCACACTAAAGCTATGAATAAGCTTCAATGTTCATTTATTTGCTATTTTATTCCCCTCACGCATCTTATACAGATGTGTAAAGAGGCAAAAGATACATCTGAAAATTGGTCAAAAGCTCTGAAAAATTCCTTAGAGGAAACCAAAGATACAGAAGAATAAGAAGTACAGACTTAAAACCAGTTAATTGCAGTAACTGATTAGACTTGGAAGAAATACTGCTCTGTGTTTTATATTAATTTTTAAAAATCCTGTCATGATGATTGCACCAAAAATATACTGCAGCTGAAAACCACTTACACTGGAAGCTCTACAACAAGGAATCCAGAACACAAACACATTTTGTAGAGCCCTTAATCTTTCAGTGTGTACAAAGATACATATACACACAAGTTGCACCAAATTTATGGAAATATGTTTTCTCTTCAACACTCTTCAAGTAAATAAGATGAAAAGTTATGTGATAAGTCCTCAAGCAAAATAATCAGTAAATATCAAGTTATTTATAAAATATAAAAATAAGATATATATTTTTTCTATTCTTCCTGTAAATATGTATTGAACACCTAACCATGTGCCAGACACAGATCCAGGCACTGGAGATGCAAGGGGAAACAAATAAGCTAATATTGCCTCATTTCTTGTAGTCTACACAGTAATGGAACAGACCACAAACACATAACTGAGAAAATTAATACAGTATGCAGGCATCAATAACTGATGTGGAGGAAAATGAAGCAGAAAGAGTTCAGGTGTAAAATGTTGTCATTTAAATAGAATTGATGGAAAGAACTTCACTGAGCAAAAATCCAAGAGATGAGGGAACAAGGCACGTGGTTATCTGAGGAAGAGATTTTTAGGCAGGGCAAGGAAAAGGAGTAGATTAAGATTTTCTTAAACATAATTAAAGTGACCTGGCCATTGTGCCCTCAATTGTGGAGCTGATGAGGAGGAAGAGACAGAATCACTACTTACACAGATAGATATCAGCTAATTTTAAGATGAAAATATTGTTTTTATTTACCTAGAGTAGATCACCAGAGATATTTGCATTAAAACTTTCCCTGCAATAAATTTATATGTTTAAGGACAATGCTTTCCAGGTAAAAACTATTTTATTGAAGGAATATTATTTTTCAAAGACTCATAGTAGAATTTATCCATTAGAAAATCAACTCCATGAACAGTATTTCCTAATTTTATTAGTTATATTTTGAGAGGTATGGGCAGAAAAGATTTTCCCTACATGTAAGCATACATGCAAACACACCCTCATTCAACACACACGCTGCTATCCTCCACAAAAGTGATGGAGTATTTATAGTTAATAATTGAAATTCAAAAATGTTAACTCATTCACCTTTCATAATGTTAAAATATATAGGAAATAGCCAAGAAAGTAATTTTAAATAATTATCCTTTACATGTTGGAAGAAGGAGAACACATTTGTCTTATTTAGAATAGCTTAAATTCTGAAGCTTAATGAACCGAAAAATCACTCAACATGATTGCTAAATGCATGCTATCCTTTTCCACCTACTCTACTTTCTCCCTCAGAATTAAGCAAAGTTACCACTGGCACCTATACAAAGGAAAATCTATAATGTAGGGCACTTTTCAAGGTGTGTCAATTTTAAAGGTTTAAAAACAGTGCAATTTTATGCAAAGTGAATGGTCTTATCCTTTTCACAATTTCAATGTCTGATTGAATCAACTCAAGCATTCAGTAATCATAGTATAGATAAGGCCAACTATAACATGACTAAATTATCAGGTTAACCTTCTGTGGCTGTAATTGGCATAATGTATTATCCAAACTTTATGAAAGGATATTAACATAAGGTATGCAGTTTGGAATCCAGAAAAAGATGGCTGAGATGATGCCTTCCCGGGTCATAGGGAGAACAGGATCAGAACATTCTATGATAAGCCCTAATTGACAAAGGAGATAGAAATAATGACCTCCAGTTAACATGGTAGGCCAGGGCAAAGAAAACAATAATGTGTTAGGGCAAGCCAGGTTGTGCTCATAATAGAATGGCTTATTATCACCCAAGGAAAATTGTTTAATACTAATGAGGTAATGCTTGATCACTCAAGTGGTAACCAGAAAAAAATGTCCCTACTACGGTAGTATCACTCTTTTTTCCTGAGGAAAAAAGATATCTGTACAGGTTATAAACTTATATAAGTTTAGGCAAATGTGCAAAAGGAGAACTGTAACAGAAAGAAAAAATTGTTTTATGGAAAACTTTAGACTTTTTAAGATTGATGTTTTCCTAGACATCTATTTTTCCCAACAAATTGTCCAGATGGATCTATCTATATATAATTATCAATGTCATAGTTGGAAAAATAATACAAGTGAGGAAACTAGTGGCAAAGAAAGGACTAAATTTTCAAGTGTTATAAGAGTTACTGTAAGTCAAACTCGAACTAGCCAAATTAATCAAAATTTGGCACAATTTTTCATACCATACTTACTTAAAAATCTCAATGGTGGTAATTATTAATATAATTATGATATCTACTCATACTATTTTGAGTTTTAGGTAAACAACAAATTTCAGCTGAGTCCACCTCTATGTGATTAAATAGGCTGACAATGATTACCTATAAAATTTGATTTCTGTGAGAGTTATCAAGGATTAGTGTCCCTCTGACAAAAAAATGTGAATGAAAATATTCTTCCTTATGCCTCAAAATCAGACCACAGAAGCAAAAATACAAATGGTGTTCCTGAGAAATGGAAACATTTCATATCATCACAGTAACCAGTTAAAATTGTTAGGCTGACCCTACAAATCAAGTATTCGATATGCAGTATGTTGAAGACAGAAAAAAATACCTACTGAGGGTCGGCTAAGAGCCTGTTTTGTTTACTCTTTGATCAGTGGTATTTTTGGAAATCAAGGAGACATTATTATTTTTTTAAATAATCCTGGATAAGCATGATACCATATCTTTCCTATGGTGTGTCATTTCTATTTTCTGGATATAAAATTCTTGTCAGCTTGGAACACTTAATATTATCACCAACCTTCACTACTCCAGACATTATGTTATGTTTTGGTTAAAATTAGTTTTTCTTTTGGGAAACATTTTTTGGTGATAGGAGGTGAAGGGGAATAAACAGGCAAGTTACATTATTAATCTTCATATATCAAGCTATAAGGAATATCCACATTTATATTCAACTAGCTTAAGTAAATCTAAAAGTAAAATTCAGTAGGTATTCCAAATACTTCACTATTGAGTCTCTTTAGGATTCTGCTTGAAAATACAGAAAAAAAGGGGGGAAAAGGAAATACAAATCAAAACCACAAAGAGATACCACCTCACACCAGTCAGAATGGCTAAAATTAGCAAGGCAAGAAACAACAGATGTTGGCAAGAATGCAAAGAAAAGGGAACCCTCGTTGTTGGTGGGAATGCAAGCTGGTGCAACCACTCTGGAAAACAGTACTGAGATTCCTCAAAAAGTTGAAAATAGAGCTACCCTATGACCCAGAAATTAATTGCACCACTAGGTATTTACTCCAAAGATAATTGTAGCTATCTGAAGGAGCACCTGCACCCCAATGTCTGTAGCACCAATGTCCAAAATAGCCAAACTATGGAAAGAGCCCAGATGTCCATTGACAGATGAATGGACAAAGATGTGCTATTAAAAGAAAAAAAAGTAGGATATGTATATACAATAGAATATTATGCAGCCATCAAAAATGAAATCTTGCCTTTGCAATGAAGTGGATGGAACTAGAGGATATTGCGCTAAGTGAAATAAGTCAATCAGAGAAAGACAGTTATCACATAATTTCACTCATATGTAGAATTTAAGAAACAAAACAGAGGATCACAGAGGAAGAGAGGAAAAAATAAAACAAGACAAAACCAGAGAGGGAGACAAACCATAAGAGACTCTATATCTTGGGAAACAAACTGAGGGTTGCTGGAGGAGAGGAGGGCGAAAGGATGGGGTAACTGGGTGATGGACACTAACGAGGGCAGTGATATAATGAGTACTGGGTATGTAAGACCCTTGAATCACTGACCTCTACCTCTGAAACCAATAATGTATTATATGTTAATTAACTGAACTTAATTAAAAATATTTAAAAAAATAAGATAAAATGACAATAAACACTTAAACAATTTCCGAACGAAACAAGTATCTTCTCCTGTGGAGCACCAATTGGTGGTGGCCATGACGGAAGCCGATCTGACAGAAGGGGAGGCAGAAGTAGATATTAAAAACAAACAAAACTTCGGACCAAAATCCCTGTCCAAAGAAACAAACAAAAAAGTACAACATTTTCTGTCATCACTACGCAAGGAATACTAAAAGGAAAAATTGTGTTTCCTTTTTTTAAATTTCCTGTTAAGTTCTCCTTCCATATTTTTTATGTTCTTGTGAGGGAAAAAAAGTAAAACCTGTTTAATCTTATTTGACTTGATGACTTTGCTTTCAATGAGCAAATGTTAAATGTGTTAAGACTTGACCTGTGTACTAGTGTGTAATTTTTCAAGTTCAAAGTACCCCTAAAGGACACGTCCTATATCTGATTTTTCCCAGTAAATGAGGCAAAGTAATTCTAAGACTTTCCACAAACATCTAGCCATCTAAAACGGTAAGGTGAATCCTTCTGCCTATACAAATAAGCTAGCTATTAGAGGATGGTGAGGGTATGTTACTCTTAGGATTTCAGAGTGTCTTCAAACTGAAATCTCAATTCTCAGTATGAATCTCAAGTTCTCAGTATGAAAAACCTGAGACCAGATGCTTATTTAAGGAAAGTGTTATTCACCCAGTAACCCCCCCCAAGACAAAAAAAACCAATTGGATAATGCTGGCCATATTTTGCCTTTCTGACATTTCCTTGAAAATCTACAAGAACCTCCCCTTTCCCCTCCCCCAATAAGACCATTTAAGTATGTGTTAAGCAACTACAGAATATTAAATAAAAAAGTTTGGCCAAAACCAACGATGAAGCTGCCAAAAACAGGCAAACAAGCATCTTCCCTTGATTGCATCATAGTTTTCTTCCTACAAAATTCTGCGTATCTCAGAATTGTGGAAAAAATGAATGTGTTTTAGATCAGAGATTCTAAACACATTTTGTCATAGAGTTGAATGCCTAGTTCCCTAACAAAGAGGTGTATACAAAATACATAAGTTTTCATTGTGAGAGACTATAACTATAGTTATTGTATAACGTCAGTTATCTCTGAGGTAATGTGCCCCAGGTATTTGGAGGAGGAAAAGGTATCTCAGGCCTCTTGGCTATCATTCTAAGCTACCAGAGGGTTTTTGCTTCCTTCCCCTTCAATTATCCTAGGACCTAAAAGTATTCAAGGGCTAGAGAAGAATGGATCATCAACTGAAAGTTGGTCTCTACAGTGTGGAGCTGGAGGATGCAGTTCTTAGACTGACTTCAGGTGCTGCAACCAACCAATGCTCAGAATTTATGCGAGGCCGCTTAGCCTTTAAGCGTCTCAGTTTCTTTATCTGTAATGAGAGGGTGTGATTAATGATCTTTAGTGCCCTTTCTAGGTCTAAAATTATAGACTTTCAGGACTCTGTCAAGAAACTACCCTACTATTATCATTTCAAAAGTAGCAGGAATGCCTGAGACCAGCAGGGGCTCCCTACATTTAGAGGTAATAGTAAATGATTAGTCATGTCCTTTGTTTATTATGATGCTGAAACTACTCAGCCTAGTTGCACTTAGGGCTACAGAATGCAAAGCCCTCAAAATGGGCCATGAAACCACTCCATACTCCAAGCCTAGAAGTAAAACATCTCAGAGGCAGTAGGAAGAAATATGGCTCTCTTAGCCTCCCACACTGGTAATTTTTAAGATCTCTGCACTTGTTCCTATGGTAAATATCTCTCTATGTGTTTTAATAAGGTAGAATTAGTTGACTGACCCATCCCAGGATTACTCAATTATAAACTAAACAACCAACTGCCTAATTTACCAAAATCAAGTAAATTACCTATGGAAGAAAATGATTATGTGCTTCTAAAATAACAAATGTAAAATCATAAAATTATTAACTATTAGATCTTGATAATCATCATATAGTCCGTTAAATATCAAAAAATGTGTTAACACTAAGAATTATTTTTGCTGCTTTTAATTAGAAGTTTCTGTTAGTGGAGAATTGTTTGGTTTAGTAAAAATGTTATAATTTTAAAATTCATTTTCTTAACTTTTATATTATTACTCAAAAGCATGTTGAAATGGTAAACAAAGCTGGTTATGAATCCATCCTTTGTACTCTTGTACCATCTGGGACATGTATCTGCTGAAGTCCTAAATATACTGTTTTAATTGCTGGTTTACTTGTCTGTTTATTCATACAATTGTATAAGCTATTTCATCAAAGGTGTTCTGTTTTACCTATCTCTACATCCTTAGGACCTAGAAAATTTGGCCACATAGGTGCTCAATACAACCCAAGCTAAAAATTAAACTGTAGTACACAATCTTACAATCATTCTAATTTAAAATGAATGCAATAGTAATTACATTTGGTAATTACTAGAATTTTGGTAAATTCATACATCTCTATTTTTTATTTTATTTTCTCTTTTATGACCAGACTGGCCCTTAGTGCACATAAATTGAACAGGGTCATATGGAGTCTGACAGTAACTACTATTCGAACTTCCATATCAAGGGCACAGTGCAGGGAAAGGCTTCCACAGGAAGTAGTTTTGGTGGGCAGACCTAATCCAACAGCCCAAGTGGGGCTCCTGCCTGGGGGAAGACTGCTGGAGCTTAGTGTGCATGCACCACAAGCCACCCTGGCTTAGATTTCAGGCAGCCTAGGATGGGTCCCCAGGGTCTGGGGCTTCTGGGGACAACAGGGCCCCCAGTGGAGATTTCTGGGAGACTCACAATGATGTCAAGGTCCACCCTGCTCCAAAACACATTTTTTGATCCATTCAAACCAGATCTCATGCAACTGACGAGGAATAGAAGCAGAAAAATGTTCTTTTGCTGTGGAAGGCTGACCTATAGCTGGCTTAGTTCTGATAAGGATCAAGTTATGTTCTGGTTGCTACATTCTTAAAGGTCTCATGACTGCCTGTAACTCTCACCAACAGATAATATTGAACTGAATGATAAGCAGCAGAGAAATCTTATAAAAGTAGGTTTAGCAGTAGAAATTCGAAGGAGACATTTATGATCTGATACTCCATGCACATATCCCCGCCCTCGGGCCCTTGAGTACTAAACTTCTAACAACCAGCTTGACAGAGCAAAGGTGTAGCTCTTTCTGTCCATGGGTCCTGTCCCCATGCTATGCTACTTAAATAAACTTACTAAGTTGTACCATAGAACATCTCAAGAATTCTTTCTTGATGGCTGGGCTCCACGACCCTGCAACAGAACTCCAGAGCCTAACCATTCTTCCCAGTTTGGGCCAGGGAGTCTCCCGATGACAAGCACCTGGGTGACTTGACTTCCACAGAAGCCTTGAGTCTCTTTCCAAGGGTCTAAGTCAAACAGATTTCCCACCCACCGCAACCTGATTGCAATGCAAAGATCCCTTTGTTCCAGGAAGATGGTCTCAGGAGGGCCTGTGGCTTCCTTGTACACACAAGCCTGTAAGTACGGCACGCCTGGGGGCAGAAGGTAGGCAGGGAGGAAAGTCCGCAGGCTTTAGTGAACTGAAGTGGAAGCCAGGCTCTGTGGGCTCCTACGGCTTGGGACTAGGGGAAGTCCTACCCATAGTTTGGCCTACATAGGAGGGTACTTGTAAGGAACACAGTAGGTTAAAAGAGTCCACTCTGCTCCAAAACCCGGTGTGCATTTCTCTGACACCAGATCTCCCAGGATCACGACCCAGATCTCGCGGGACCATGGAGTCAAATCTCGCGGGATTTGGGACTCTGTCTCGGGCCTTAATAAGGCTGTGTGGGGTAGGAGACAAAAGGCTTCAAAAGGCTTCGTGATTACAGGAAAGGCACCTAGTCCAATAAGGACAAATGGTTCACAGACAATCTGAAGTTAACCACTGTCAGAATCTCATATCAATGCATTAGCGCGGGGAAAAGCTGCCCCAGGAAGATGGCATGGTTATAAGTATGGTCAGGCCTCAGCCAACAAGAGGTACGGGCCTGCAGGCTTGTGGGCCGGGTGTGCGGGAGTGAATTGCGCAAGCGATAGCCACTGCGTCTCACTCAAACCTTCATCATAAACCTGATATAGTTCAGGGAACTCCCAGCTATAAGAAGAGAAACTGACAGGCTGGAGGTGGCCCATATTCACACAAATCTAGAGATCGTGGGGACTCGAGAACAAAAGGCTGGCGAGAAGCAGAGTGCACGAGAGCCAGCCCCTCTGTTTCTGGTTTGGTCCCAGGGTCCGGAACAGTTAGGGATACTCGACGTCACTAGAGTCACCAGAGAGACCTGTGGGGGAAACAAGGGGCTGCCAGTGTTCGTCTCTACATCCTTATTTTTATACTTGTGTGGTTGCATTAAATTTATAGCCCTTAAATTACGTTGTATGAATCACCCGGGAGCTTGATAAAAATGCAGATTTCTGGTTCCCGGTAAGACATCCAGACCAGGAAGTGGCTCAGAAAGTTGAATTTTTAACAAACACTTTAGGTTTGTAATCTTTATTACTTGTCCTGTTTGTATGTTTACATTTAGTTAGATACCTTTAGGGTTACCATAAACAGATATCTCACTGACAATTGCAGTCTTGAACTTACGGGGCATTTCCAATAATTCATCTTGAAGAAGTATCTTGTTTTTCTTTTTGTTGAATAGCTTCATGTTATATTGTTAAATCCAGGAACTTCCTTATTTTTTATTGCTTCAAGTAGAGAAAAGGTACTTAGATATTTGGAAAAAGTTCTACATGTACATTGCTGAATCATGGCAAGTATTACTGTTCACCCAAGCAATGGGTGATGATTGATGACTGATTCTCAGTTTTGAAATTTTATAAATAGCCGACTTCCTTTTCACTTATTAATGAGTGGTACCCTCAGAGGGCTGAAAACAGTTAACATCTTAAAAAAGATGTTAGTATAACTCAGGAAATAATGAGCAAATGGTTGAGAGTTAACATTTGTTAGAATTGGAAAAAGTGTATAATGATACAGTGGTTTAAAAATGCCCCCTAGCAGAACCATTCTTGCAGCAAACCTTTGGAGAAAATAATGCGCAGATGGTCCCAGATTTACAGTGGTTTGACTTAAATTTTTTCTATATTATGATGATGCAAAAGTGATATGCATTCAGTAGAATGCAAATTTTGAATTTCGATCTTTTCCTGGGATAGCAGTATACAGTACAGTACTCTCTGGTGATGCTGGGCAAAAGCAGTGAGCCACAGCTCTGTGGCAGCCACATAATCAAAGAGGGTAAACAACTGATACACTTAACCATTCTGTATCCCTATAGCCATTCTCTTTAAATTTCAGGACAGTAGTCAATAAATGGCATGCAATACTCAATATAAAATGGGCTTTGTGTTAAGTAATTTTGCCCAACTCTAGACTAATATAAGTGTTCTGAGCATGTCTAAGGTAGACTAGGGTAGGTATATTAAGTGCATTTTCCAGTTACAGTATTTTCAGCTTATGATGGGCTTATCAACTCATCATAATTCAAGGAGGATCTATATAAGATTGTAAGATATTTATATTAATGATAAGTATATCCTCAAAACTGAAATAATACCAAATCTGTTATTTTATATTTTAGTTAATACCTTTCAGATCCGGTCTTATTTACTGGTTACTAGAATAAAATGTTAGTATTGTTAAGTTTTTCAACAAGGGCTACCATTAATATTCTATGGGAGTAATTTTTCCTTCAGTGAAAGGTTATGGCAAAAAGGAAAAAGAATACATCTCAGAGAAATTAAGATCAGTGGTTTTTATTTATTTATTTTAAAGATTCTATTTATTTATTTGACAGACAGAGATCACAAGCAGGCAGAGAGGCAGGCAGAGAGAGAGGGGGAAGCAGGCTCTCCGCCAAGCAGGGAGCCCAATGTAGGGCTCGATCCCAGGACCCTGAGACCATGATCTGAGCCGAAGGCAGAGGCTAACCCACTGAGCCACCCAGGCGCCCCGTGATCAGTGGTTTTTAAAATATTTTTTCTTGCCTTCTGATATTTAACTGTAAGGCTATCTTGAACATTTCCATAGTAATTTTCTTCTAAAATAGAAGCATCAAGAAACTAAGATCTAATTCAAGGAACAAAACAGTTAATCAAAATCCAGAATAAGGTTGTTATACTGACAAACTACAAAAAGCATTGAAATCTAGTGTGTCTCAGTATAAACCACTATTCCCATTTCATTTTTTTATTGTTGGGCACATAAAAGGGAGATTCCAATCAGTTTGTATCATTTGTGTAGTTCAATCAAAAAAGTTCTAAAAAAAATATGAATTACCTTTTGCCCTATCAATGTAATGAAAATTGTTTTGGATTATGGTTGTTTATAGCTTGCTGTTTGTACTGTTTATAATAATATTTCATAAATTAATGATTAAATTATGACTATATTCCACTTATTTTGCAAGAATAATTTGCAACATTATTAGACTTTTCTTCCTTTTGTCTTCTAAATGTTTTGAGGTACTATTGAGCTATTGAGGTACTATTTGCTAGACTGGCATGAACACTTTTATATGAAATTTACTCTGCTCACACAATATTAGGGAGGGATTATAATTGGATTTAAACACTGAATTTATGCACAATTGTAGGGACTTGTTTAATGTGATGGACTATTCCATAGGGATTAACTTTGTAAATTAGAATTCTTGTTTGGTTTCACTCTGTTTCATGCATAGTGGGCACAGAAACATGTACAAATTGAAAGTAAAGATCAATTGGGTATTTTAATGAGTGTCTAGACTGAGTATAATAAACTTAGGAAATGGGTATTTGAGCTAGGGTGTTGTTATTTTACAGGATGTACTGATAGATAACTTTGTTTTATTTAAGGATGATCTCAGGACACTATACTTGACATGTAGTAGAAAAGAATATGTTAATTTATTGCTCCAATTCCTAATAGATCTTATTCCCTTTTCTTCCTTGATATTATTAGTAGTACATATGATCATTTGGCGCACTGTTTAATATTTTCCCATTCATTTGGTTGATTGGTTGATTATTTTCTAGTTTTTGATTTTGATTATTGGTTGTTTATTTTCTGGTTGCTTACATCTAGAACGTAAGCTCCAAGAAGACCAGCAATTTTTTTGTTGTCGTAGTTGATTGCTGTATTTCTAGCACCTAGTAAAGAGATAGCCTCATAGAAGGTGTTCAATAAGTATTTGTCAAATTAACATTCTTAATATACATAAAGATAATGTGGGAAAGCACATATTTGAAACCTGTTTTAAAAATCAAGACATATATATTATAGATTTTTGAAACTTCAATATAACATTGGCGAACTTCTATAAAGGATAATAAATATTTTAGATTTTTTAAGGCTTACTTTTTCTGTCACAACTAATTCAGCTGTGTGGTCATAGTACTCAAGCAGCTATGGATGCTACATATATAAATACTTGTGGTTGTGTTCTAATAAAACTTTATATATAAAAAGCAGCAAACCCAGTTTAGCTTACAGGTTATATATAGCTTGTTGGCCCCTGCTGTAATTAATAAATTAGCAACCCAATCAACATTTTATTTTTCTCTTAGATACCAAGAGGAGAAATGTGTGTAATATTACAGTCTTCTTTGAATGGTTTGGAGCACAGGTTTGAAGCTTTTGACTTCTTTCTAGTGACATGGAAGCCACATTTTAATAATGCACAGGAGGCAAAAGCAATCAAACATAATCAAGGTATTGCTATAGCATACTGTGTGACAAAATTTTCCCTAAACAAAGTGCAAAGTCATTCAAAGTATGCAGTTATTTAGAAACAACTTACTAAAAATGACAGTGTAAACTACTTTTATTTTTTGAGTATGGCATGAATAGAAGATTGCATATGATAAACATTGCATAGAATAATCATATTTATGCTATTTTGAAATTTAGGACAAGCAAAGTAAGGATGTAAGCATGACTCTTTGAAAATATTTTAGGATTTTGTGAGATTATATTATCTGTTCTCTCCAAAATAATCCTTCCTCCAAAAACCAAGAAACAAGCATAACCTTGATTAAACATGCCTTTAAACCTTCACATTTAAACTTTTTTTCCCCCCAAGTTTTTATTTAAATTCCAGTTAGTTAACATACAGTGTAATATTAGTTTCAGATATAGAGTTTAGTGGTTCACCATTTCCCTACAATACCCAGTGTTCATTACAAGTACCCTCATTAATCCCCGTCACCAATTTAACCCATCCCGGTGTCCACCTCCCCACTGGTAACTATCAGTTTGTTCTCTGTAGTTCAGAGTCTGTTTCTTGGTTTCTCTGTCTTCACCAGCCCCCTGCCACCCATGTTCATTTCTTTTGAGTGGAATTTAAGGTAGATCATATCCTATGGCATTTGTCTTTCTCTGAGTGACTTATTTCACTTAGCATAATACTCCCTAACTCTATCCATGTCATTGCAAATGACAAGATTTCATTTTTTATGGCTGAGTGATATTCTATTGTGTATATATACCACCTCATTCCTTATTCACTCATCAGTTGATGGACGTTTGGGATCCTCCATAATTTGGCTATTGTTGATAATGCTATAAACTTCAGGGTGCATGTATATCTCTGAATCAGGATTTTTGTATTTTGGGGGTAAATACCTGATAGTGTAATTGCTGGATTGTAGGGTAGTTCTATTTTTAACTTTCTGAGGAACCTCCATACTGTTTTGTAGAGTGACTGCACCAGTTTGCATTCCCACCAACATGGGAGTGTAAGAATGTAAGAGGATTCCCCCATCTCCATGTCCTTGCCAGCACCTGTTACTTCCCATGTTAATTTTAGCCATTCTGATAGGTATGATGTGATATCTCATTATAGTTTTGATTTGTATTTACCTGATGATGAGTGAGGTTAAGCATGTGTCTATTAGCCATCTATTTGTCTTCTGTCCATTTTTTTAACTGGATTATTTGTTCTTTGGGTGTTGAGTTTGAGAAATTCATTGTAGATTTTGGGTACTAACTCTTCCAATTTTAGTATATGTGCTGCCGAAGCGAGCACGGGTACTAACTCTTTATCAGATACGTCATTTGCAAGTATCTTTTCCCATTCTGTAGGTTCCTTTTAGTTTTGTTGATTGTTTCTTCACTGTGCAATGCTTTCAGTTTTGATGAAATCCCAATAGTTTATTTTTGCTTTTGTTTCTCTTGCCTCAGGAGACATAAGAAGTTGCTATAGCTGATATTAAAGAGGTTACTGCCTGTGTTCTCCTCTAGGATTTGGATGGTTTCCTGTCTCTCCTTTAGGTCTTTAAATCCATTTTGAATTTATTTTTATGTGCGCTGTAAGAAAGTGATCCAGTTGCATTTTCTGCATGTAGCTGTCTAGTTTTCCTAACATCATTTGTTGAAGAGACTGTCTTTTTTCCGTTGGATATTCTTTCCTGCTTTCTTAAAGATAAATCTTTATGTTGAAATTCTTAGTCTTTTTCTGTGTTCATTTCTCCAACTTTCTTGAAAGCATAAACTACATTCAGAGTCTCCTTTTCTTTAACTTTCAATCACCCTTAAACAGATTAATCTGAGCCATGGAAATCATTCATTCTAGTCACAAAATCCTTCTCAAAGCCAAATCCAGCAATTTCTATCTTCCTTTGCCTTACTGACCATCTTGCAACTTCTCACAACTCATTCTTTTGATGTCACTTCCATTGTTTTACGATAATATAAGACATTTTTAGGACTTGCTATTTTTCATTAAGCAATGTGCATTGTATTAAACTTACTTATCTATTAAGTAGAATCACTTAAGAACAAATTCAACTCTATCATTTCCCTCAGATTGCTGCTCATTATCAATTCTTGTCTCTGTGCCTTCAGATATGGTTTATTCAGGATTGCATCTGCTCAGTGATAGCTCTGAGGTTCACATCTAAAACATCAAATTCTGACTCCAGTCTTCCAATATGCCAAGCTTCCTCTACATGGAAGCAGCTGTTGTCTCACCACTCAGCTATTTTGTGATCCAACAAGCAGTTTTTTTAAGGTTTATTTATTTATTTAGAGAGGAGGAAGAGAGACAGTACATACACATGTACATGTTGCATACATGCTCTGAGGAGGGGCAGAGGGAAAGAATCTCAAGATACTTTCTGAGCATATACCCCAGGTGGGCCTTGCTCTCATGCCCCTGAGATCATGACCTGAGCCAAAACCAAGAGTCAGTTGCTCAACTGACTGAACCACCCAGGCAGACCCCAACAAGCATTTTGAATGCTTCTTATATATTAGATGCCAAATAAATACTAAACCCTATATACAGTGCCCTTCTTTTGTGACACTTTCTTGTAGTAGAAAGCAATCTGAAACCAATCGCAGTGATTTATACCTAAACGTTGAGGAAATGTTGATAATAATAGAATAGAATAATTATAGAATAGAATAATAGAATAATAGAAATGTTGATAATAAAAGAATATATACCTGTGGTGCACATAATTAGGGAAGTTGGAGAAGATAACTTTAGAGCTGTATCTTGAAGTAATTAATGGAATAGAGGAACAAATGCTTTCTAAGGAGCAAAACAACATTCTGGGTGAAGCCTGGAGTATATAGAACAGTCAAGGAAGAGATGAGTCTTGTTGGGTAGTAATGACAAATACATTAAAAGTGTTTTGATATTAGAGATGGTGGGGGGCGGCACTAATGGTTACAGTGAAAGTTCATGAGAATTCTAAAATAAGGCTATTTTTGTGCTACCAGGACATTCTTTGGTATTTCAGTCTACTTTCAAATTTTTGATAAACAGTAATTTTAACATCTATCCTTTTCTGTATGGTTAAACTCCTTTGTTCATGGTTATTTGTCCTGCCTTCCCTGCTCTACTAAGTAGTTACTGAGGCAGGAGTTCCAATTTTCTTTATTTCCTTTAGAGAATATATATAGCACAGTCCTTCATAGTAGGCGCTCATTATACAAATGTTTTCTGAATGAAGGAATCTCCCATTCAATTCCACCAGTACAAACATCTTAACCCCTTGCCCACTATTTATGTATAATCTACTAATATCCAAACAATTTCATTTTACTTCTCTCTTTGAACTTCCCCAATCTAGAAGTAGATACCACGGAAAATTTGCCATTTGCCATTAAGAATATCAGGAGCTGCATCCTGTACGTACAAAACACCATGGATGAGCATACTCCATAAGGATGTGATACTCTTACGACACAGCACACACAAAGACTTCGTTTTCTGGTTTAAAAAAATCTGGAAAATATGACAGGCTACACTAGAATGAAGTGAATGGGTTTGCTATTTTGCACCCTGATTGAAAGCCATTATTCATCATTTTTGTTCAATCTGCCAAACTTCTGTGAAGCTCTTTAACAGAAGCATCACTGTTACATGAGAAGAAGAGTAAAGCTATTATCTTAACAAAGCTTTTGTAGTTGCCATCAATGTGCAAACCTTGAATTTTTATCTTCATTAACTTAGGGGCATGAAATATAGGCTTTCTGTGCCTTCAAAGAGTCTGACTTTTTTTGTGTGTGAATTAGTACACACCCCATAATAATTAGAACATGATCATGACTCTTGAGTAATGCTTTTGATGGGTTGCCATTAAATGAGCTTTTTATTTCTGGTCCACACAGCACAACACAAAATGAGCTTGATGCTGGTGGTAATTATCTAGTGAACTTAGTCATTGTAGAAAGTCAGGCTGGAGGTCTATATTGAAATAACCCCTGTTATCTTTGTGACTGGTTACCTAAGAAAATAAATTCTTAATTTCACCAGATTAATTATAGACAATACTTTTTAATCAGAGTGAACTTTTTAAGGCATTATGATAGAAATTAAAATAGTGCTTTTAGGAGGGACATTGACAAGGGGCATGAGAGAAACTTTCGAAGTGATAGTGGTATTCTGTAATTAGATGTGGGCTGTGGTTATACACCTGGGTGCCGTGTTGGGCATTTAAATTAGAGTTCTTTATACATCTTATTCTATGTATTTTTTCTATAATTAAAAAACCTAAAAATTAGAATTAAGAAAGACATCATGAAATCAACTATTTTAAACTCTACTACCTAAGGTAATATTTGATGTTGTAAAGACATAAAAGAGTCACTGATATTTAAGACTCATTATCTAGAATATAAATATTACAAGATTTGGATGCTTTCTAAGAATTTTAGGTATATCAGAAATATATTGTAGCATACATTTGTAATATTTAAAAGGTTAAAGTTTTATGTAAAAGTCTCATATTGATTAGATGTGGATTTTCAGTTTGTCATTACATTCTTGATTACATTCATACATATGAGATGATAACTTTTGTGTGCATGTACAAAAATTAAGGTCATGTGTGGGGCATAGGTAATACTTTAGCCATATAACATTTATGCTTTTAGCGATATCCTTTTAAGAATCATTAACAGCAGGGGCGCCTGTGTGGCTTAGTGGGTTGGGCCGCTGCCTTCGGCTCGGGTTGTGATCTCGGGGTCTTGGGATCGAGCTCCACAGAGCCCCACATCGGGCTCTCTGCTCAGCAGGGAGCCTGCTTCCCCCCCTCTCTCTGCCTGCCTCTCTGCCTACTTGTGAACTCTGTCAAATAAACAAATAAAATATTAAAAAAAAAAAGAATCATTAACAGCAAACTTTTATTTAGACTTTTATAAGAGAGATGGTAATTTAGCACAGGTTCTATTTTCCTATCTTTAACTTAAAAACAGGATCATATGCCTTCTATACATGTTTGTTTTCCATTGAGTGCAACATGTGTAGTTAAAAAACAAAAAACTTCATCAAAGGCCACACCAAAGTTACTTCACATTATTCAGGTACAAACATTCTTTTTTCCTTAGTTGAAGTTTACCTCTACCACTGTGAAGAATTATGTACTTTTTAAATCTTGTTTTGTTTTTTTCCCCCCCATAAAAAATTTGTTTAACCTTGTCTCTGTAACACTTCTCAGGCTTTTCTGACCTTCCTTACTCGTGCATATATTGCTCTTACCTATCAATTGTGAGCTTTGTGAAAGACATAATCACATCTTTATACTCTCAGAAGGATGTAGTACAATACCTTAAATTCAATAACCAATTGAAAACTATTTGTCTCAAAGTCAGGTGCTTTGAGTTACTACTTATTTTAACACTTTTAAAGTAGGATTTTCTCAGTAATTCTTCTAGGTATATTGAGAGAGAAATAACAGCTGTCACATAACTGAGCTGGTAAATGCCACTACGAACCCTTGGTTTACAGCTTCTTTGATCTCAGGGACAGAAAAGAAAGGTTAGATTATTTTCCTATTTTCCTTTTCTGCCAAACCCTCAAAGTGGTTTTTAAAGACTGCCTTTACCCCACAAGTGCCTTCTCCCCAACCCCTATCTTAGTCTTAGCAAATGTCTTTGCTTCCTACCTTATAGAATTAAAAAAATAAATAAATAAAGAGTCACTAGACTTGAATGCTTTAATATTTCCTCTTCTATGATAAATGTATTTCCATCCAAATCCAGACTTAATATTTCCCTCCCCTATCTATGGAAAAAAGTCCCTCCTTCTACCTCTGTCTTCTCTTCAGACTTCCTTCGCATAGTTACCTATTTTTTCCAGCATCTTCAGTGCCCCTTTTCCTCCTTCCATAAATGTGGTCATGCTCTGTCCACAAACAGAAAATTGTTCCTAGGTTAGACTTCTCTCTGTAATTTACCACTCATGCTTCTACAACAAAAATAATCTAAACCAGGGGTAGACAAACTTTATCTTTAAGTGTAGGCAGTGAATATTTTAGCCTTTGCAGGGCACAGTTGCTGCACCTACTCAGCTTAGTAGTTGCAGCATGGTTATTTTTCCTCCTCTTATTCTCCTCTGCCACCCAATTCGAACTATTTTCTCTACCTGATTATTATAGTATTCTCCCTGAATACTTTTTTTAAATTAACATATAATGTATTATTAGCCCCAGGGGTGCAGGTCTGTAAATCACCAGGTTTACACACTTCACAGCACTCACCATAGCACATACCGACCCTAATGTCCATAACCCCACTCCCTCCCTCTACCCCCCTCCTCCTGGCAACCCTCAATTTGTTTTGTGAGATTAAGAGTCTCTTATGGGGGTGCATGGGTGGCTCAGTGGGTTAAAGCCTCTGCCTTGGGCTCAGGTCATGATCCCAGGATCCTGGAATCAAGCCCCACATTGGGCTCTCTGCTCAGCGGGGAGCTTGCTTCTCCCTCTCTCTCTCTGCCTGCCTCTCTGCCTACTTGTGATCTCTGTCAAATAAATAAATAAAATCTTAAAAAAAAAAAAAAGAGTCTCATGGTTTGTCTCCCTCCTGATCCCATCTTGTTTCATTTATTCTTTTTCCTTTATCTCTTTAAAAAGATTTTTCATTGTCCAATATCCCCCTCCTCAGTTTTTACTTCATAAGATTACCAGTGATATCTTTGCAAATTGTTAACATTATGTAAATCCGTGCTTAGAATTAGTTAATGGATTGTCCTTGAGAATGAAATATTAACTCAGTCCTCAATCCAGTTGGGGGAGTAGTGGATCTTATCCTTTTTCCTTCTCTAATCTGTTCTCCAAACCGTAGACAGAATAACTTTTCTAAAAAGTACTTCAGCCTATGCCAGTCTCCAGTATCTGCATATGTCTTACTGGGACCATTCTAATTTGGCCCTGCTTCTCTTTCAGCCTCATTCCTTTATCTTTACTGCACTTTCTGTGGCTGAAATTGCAGTTCTTCAGAACCAGGGTTTTACCATCCCACATAGATTCTAGGATCCATTTTCCTGACTGCCTAATCTCAGGGTTTTTGCATAAACCCCTTATTCTGCTATTCCTATTCCCCTATTCCTTTTCCTTTTCTCTAACCCACCTCTTTTCCCTCAATGACCCGTCCTATTTTTTCTTTCCAGAAGCTTTTCCTGAACTGTCAAAACTATTATATATACCTCTTATATATTCTTATATCACCCTTCACTTTCCTTTGTCATCTATAAGCATCAGCTTATTTGACTGCATACCTCTCTGGACATTAAGTTCCATGAGGACAAAAGCTATGACTTATTCCTAATTACATAGCCAGGGCCTATTACATAGTAACTGATTAACATATGTATAAGATAAGTGAAAAAATGAATAAATAATTACAGTATTGATGATAAGAAATAATTACAGTGTTGATGAGAGATAATACAACATCATAAATGTTTTAAGAAGCTGTCTTCAAACTGTCTTTTCTCTTACTTGATAGAATAAAAGAATATGTAGATTGAATTAACAAACATGAACTCTTTAATAACTATTGAACTCTGTATAGAATTTATAAATATATTTCAAGCACTTTGCTTGAAAGTAGCTCCAAAGTATTGTTTTACAGTGTACTTTTTTTCATGTAATTTTATATTGTTTTTTACAATTATCTTCACTATCTTCCCAGTTTTCCTTATGGATTTGTCAATAGTTGTTTGAATATTTCTATGTAGAGTTATCTGGACAGTTTAAAAATACAAGAGAATCTTCCTAGAATGGAAAAAAGATATGAAAAGGAAATGGAAAAGATTCACAAAGAATTAGAAAATTCAGAATTCATGTAGTGTCATGACTCAGATTAAAGATTTAACATCAAAACCAAAAAACTGTTGTTGATATAGTTTTTTTTAATTTTGTACAATTATTTGAATGTCATCAGAGTATATTAAAGAAAATTAGAAAATACAGCAGTGCAGACTCTTTATTTAGTGGATGATTTTAAGGTGAGAATAACAAAGCAGATATGTATTGTTATAAACTTATTTAAATACTAGGGAAGTCAATTAAATGTTGCTTAATTTTTATAAGTCTTTTAATGAAGTTAATTCTAAAAACCACCATGTCTGTGTCTCTGAAATTTCTTTTGGCCAACAAATGTGCAAAGATAAAAAGAAGGCATGGATTCCCACTGCTACACATGAAGTGTGAAGTTAAATACACATACACAGGCACACAAGTGCTCGTATAAAGAGCTTTTACTGTTTAGTTTCAAGGAACATGCTGCTCTCTTTTTTCTACTTGGAAAATAGTTACAATATATCTTCCTTGCTTTTTATAGACTTGAAGTATTTGAAAATAAGCATTCTTTGCTTTTCTACCCAGGTCTTCCTTTTTGTTTTCAACTCATTTTCTCATTTCTGAGAGCAACAGAGCTAAATGAGAGTGGATTATAAGTATGTCAATAAAACATGTATACACAGATTGAAAAAGTTTGTCATCTGTTTGCATGGTAAGCTGACTAAAAAAGTTACCAGTCACTGCTTAAGGCTCTAAAATAAAAGGAAATAATTCACTGATCCAGAAAGGCATTTAGGTGATCTATATTTTCTCTACCGTCTCATTTAATGTTTTAGGATGAAATGGCAATGAGGATAGTGAAGGGAAAAAAATGTAGTCTGCAGTGACAGGATAATCAGTGTGCTATATGTCAGGAAGTCTGCTTCAGAGACTGGCTTTCATAATGTTGAGGAAGGAGTATATAATTATAGTCATCTGAGTATCTCAAAATACCAAACCCATGACAACAGGCATATACTATGTCTAACCAGGTATCCAATGAACTAGAAGACAGTAGTGCTGATTGCTGATTTACCAAGCTTAATTCCGCATTAACTATCTGTTAGAGACTTTTATTTATTAGAATGGTAACATGCAGATTTAGATTGTTCCTTTCTGGAGTCTTTTTTTTTTTTTTTTTTAAATATTTTATTTATTTGACAGAGAGAAATCACAAGTAGGCAGAGAGGCAGGCAGAGAGAGAGGAGGAAGCAGGCTCCCCACAGAGCAGAGAGCCCAATGTGGGGCTCCATCCCAGGACCCTGGGATCATGACCTGAGCCGAAGGCAGAGGCTTTAACCCACTGAGCCACCCAGGTGCCCCTCCTTTCTGGAGTCTTAGATAGGTTCTAACGTTTCCTGTATATGTAATATAGGAATATACCATAGCATGAAAAGATAGAAGGAATGGCTGCTTAGGAAGGCTTCAGAAGAAGCCAAAATGGCACTCTGGCAAGCAAAGAGAAGAACATTTAAATAGATAGTGAAGATAAAATTAAGGAAATGAAAAAACTAACATAAGCAGTGAATTCATGTAAGAGAAAAAGTCTTGGCCTGAGGTTAGGGGATAGTAGTATTTTATACTAAAGTAACTGAAGTTTCAAAATAACCTGAGGAACCAAGCACATGGCTGATGATGTGATATAAATGATCCTCTGTGTACACAACCAAATTCTAGAAGAGTAATCCAGATGGCCAAAATCTTTTGTTATCCAATGGAAATAAATGAATACTATGTATCTGGATACATGGGGGCAATTTAAGCACAGAGTTCCTGTTAATTAACTTTAATGCTTTGTTTTGGTCAGAGGAGGGTTTGTCTCTATTTATTTATTTGTTTATTTATTTTTTATTTTAAGTAAGCTTTATACCCAGTATCTGGCTTGAACTTGTGACCCTGAAATCAAGGGTCTCATGTTCTACTGACTGTCTGAGGCAGTCAGGTGCCCCAGGTTTGTCCATATTTTAGAAAGTCTCAACTGGGAGAAAAAGAATGTCACAGGTAACTTCTTCTCTGGGGAATGTCTGTAACCACCTCTCTTGGTTACAGATGATATTTTATTTCTCAAAACAGCATGATCTGTAGAAGCACCTACAAGAAAATTCCAAGAATTTCTAGGTTGCTTTAGAACTTCTGTCATGACTTTGGGTGAAACTTCACATATATTCTCTGCCTACATTTTACTTCTGGAGAGGAGCCAGACTCCCTGCTATGATACCTTTAACCTGCATAAGGCATATATTAATGTCTGCAGTGGTTAATCGAATTGCTTACTCAGTAAATGTGGAGTTGAAGCATGTATTACACATTTGTCCCTTGGGTCGAGGAGCTGATGGTGATTACAATAGAAATTTCTCCAAAAATAATCTCACAGCATCTCCTCTTTCACTTTATACTTGAACTGGCTGAGAGGTTCGTCAATTGTGGAATGGTTTTTGCTGCTACTTTGGTAAATTCTGTAGTTTGGTCAAATATCTTTGATAAGAGTATCTTTCTCATGTTGGATGAAATTACACTAATAATTAATTACAAAGCAGTTTGGCTGGGTATAGAATTACTAGAGAAGAAGTAATCCTGGAAAATTATTATCTTTTAATACATGCTTGAAAATTAATAATACATTATATGTTTATTAAAAAAAAAAATTTGGAAGGGGAGGCGAACCATAAGAGACTATGGACTCTGAAAAACAACCTGAGGGTTTTGAAGGGTCAGGGGTGGGAGGTTGGGGGAACAGGTGGTGGGTAATGGAGAGGGCACGTTTTGCATGGAGCACTGGGTGTTGTGCAAAAAGAATGAATACTGTTACGCTGAAAAAATAAATAAAATGGAAAAAAAATTAATAATTCTTGAGAAATTTGAAGCAATTGCTTTCTTTTATTTTTGTTTGACTTCCAATCTTGTCATTAGGCCCTTGCTACATTACAGATCCAATGTAATTGTTTTTTCTTATTTATCTTTCCTTATATTTCATATTCTGTAAGCTTTTAAACTTGTTTCCTTTGTAGTTCCTTAAACTAAATATTATGTTCCTTAGTATGAGTAATGTTTTCCTTAAAACTTTCAGCTTAAAATTTAGTTATGGAATTTGATTATCGTTCTCTTCCTTATATTTATTTTTGTTTTCAGAAAGACTATTAATTGAATGTAAAGACTTAAAAACCAAATGCTATAATTTATTTTCTCTATCTTCTGTCTTTTTGTTCAAATTTCTAGATTCTTTATTTTTTTTAAGGTTTATTTATTTAATTATGGCAGGGGAAAAGGGGCAGAAGGAGAGAGAGAGAGAAAGAGAAAGGAGCAGACTCTCTGCTAAATGAGGAGCCCAACATAGGGCTTGACGGGGTTCAACACCAGTCTCTATCTCATGACCCTAAGATCATGACTCTGAGGTCATGACCTGAGCTGAAATTAAGAGTTGTCACTTAACTGACTGAGCCACTCAGGTTCTCCTTTGGATTATTTCTTCCAATTTATCTTCCCATCTTCTAAGTTTTAAAAGTTTGCTCTCTATTTTTTACTTATTTGTTTTTTTTTTTTTTGTTTTTTTTTTTAATATTTTATTTATTTGACAGAGAGAAATCACAACTAGGCAGAGAGGCAGGCAGAGAGAAAGGAGGAAGCAGGCTTCCCGCTGAGCAGAGAGCCCGACATGGGGCTCGATCCCAGGACCCTGGGACCATGACCTGAGCCGAAGGCAGCGGCTTTAACCCACTGAGCCACCCAGGCGCCCCTACTTATTTGTTTTTTAATTTCAGCATACTTTCTTAGTTTCTGTATATTTTTTCTTTTTTTTTAATGGATTCACATTGTTTTTCTTTCTCTGTGGAAATTTTTTTTTTTTTTTTACTTTTTCTATTCTTTACATTTTTCTCTCTCCTAAATTTTTGTTTCTGATTTTTTGGTTTATTCTATGTATTGTTTTTCATTAAAGGCTTTCCTCAATTGTCTGAGGACCATTGACTGTTGTTATTTTATTTGGCAGTGAGATACTTAAAAATTTGGAAATCCCGTCTGTGGGTAGAGTTTATATTTTGGTTTTCTCCCATGTCAGTTAACTGGGCATTTTGTTGTAGAAAATTCATCTTATATCAGAAATTTTCAAAATTTTGCCAGAGGGTCATAATGGAATATTATTGACTTTATTTGAAAGCCAAAATGAAAAAGGGTGTTGAGAATGTTACTCAAGAATATAGATTTTTCATTTGCTGTCTCTATTTTTAGCTCTCATTCCTAACTTTTATTTATACCTAAATCTTGGACATCTTCTGGTTACTTTCCTTATGGAGTAATCCTCTCATATCATCCCTTACTGTGACAGCACAGAACAAAGTTTCAACCAGTCTTTTTTTCATCCACATTCCATGTGCCTACTTTGTTCTACACATAATTTTTGACTCTCTCTGGATTCTTCAGCCCCCTCCCCCAATTTCTTGATTTTCATTAACTTCTTTCTGTGCAACAGAGACTATTTCAGCTTTCCATGTACTGCTAAATTAGTTACCACTCCTTCATTTGCTTTGGAGTATTTGTCATTCCCTTTCATTAGCAGTCAGCTTTCCTATTTCTCTTTTCCTTAAATATGTGTCATTTTCTCCTCTAATATGTTTGGGACGTAGTTTAGTAGAGGAGGGAGGAGGTAGAACAGAGATCAATGTGTGTTCTTAATCCATCGTATATCTAGGCAAAACCCATCTGTGCTAGTTTTCTAGGAACGCCGTAACAAAATATCAGACTGGTGGCACAAGCAACAAATGTATTTTGTCACAGTTCTAGAGGTTAGAAGTCTGAGATAAACATGTTATTGGGGTTGGTTTCTTCTGAGGTGGTTGTCCTTGGCTTGCAAATGGCCATCTTCTCCTTCCTGTGTGTTCACATGATCTTTTCTCTGTGTGTGTCTATGTCCTAATCTCCTCTTCTTAATAACCACTTGTATTAGATTAGGGCCATCCCTAATGACCTCCTTTTACCTTAATTACCTCTTTAAGAATCCTATCTTCAGGGGTGCCTGGGTGGTTCAACCCTTAAGCATCTGCCTTCCTCTCAGGTCATGATCCTAGCTGTCCTGGGATGGAGCCCCTCATCGGGCTCCCTGCTGAGCAGGAATCCTGCTTCTCCCTCTTGCACTCCCCCTACCCATGTTCTTGCTCTCACTGTTTCTCTCTGGCTGTCAAATAAATAAATAAAATCTTTTTTTTTTTTTTTTAAAGATTTATTTATTTGACAGAGAGAGATCACGAGTAAGCAGAGAGGCAGGCAGAGAGAGAGGTGGAAGCAGGCTCCCCACTGAGCAGAGAGCCTGATGTGGGGCTCAATCCCAGGACCCTGAGATAGTGACCTGAGCTGAAGGCAGAGGCTTAATCTACTGAGCCACCCAGGTGCCCCAATAAATAAAATCTTAAAAAAAAAAAAAAAAGTGGGATCCTATCTTCAAATATAATCACGTTCTGAGGGACGGGGGCTAGCTCTATGATATATGAACTTTGGGAGACAAAATTGTGTTCATAACACCATCTAGGGTAGAATTAAGAATGATCCAAAATAAATAAATAAATAAAGCCAAGGAAATGTTACCAGGGTATGTTAAGACTTTTGGCGGCAGATACTAATATCACAGAAAGGCAATCAGAAGGTCAAGACAGACAGGTTGGACAGGGCCACAAAAGAATCTGATCTTAGGGGATAGACTGTATATGAGTAATCTTATGCATGTACAAAGCACAGTACTAAAACTCTTGAAAATGAAAAATTGGGGCCAGAGAAATCTGAGTGCAAATAATCAAGGTTAATCCTATAAGCAAAAGTATAGCATTACAGTAGTAATACAGGTGAACAGAGAATGCCCAAAAGGACTCATTTATGGATTTATAAGACAGTAATCAGTGGAGAATAAGAAGAATAAGGCTAGAGCAGAAGGAAGACTGACGTGATTTTGTCACAGAGGATTTGTTTTATAGCTGTTTACATTTTCAGCAACCAACAAAACTGAGTCTGTAAGAGGTTTTTTTAGTGACTGTAAAGTTAAGAAAGGCATGGAGGACTATTCTATTAGTTATCCTAAGTAGCTGATATTATAAAACACTCTTTAATTATATTAAGCTTGCAGTGGTGGCTCCCTAAATAGATTTAGGTTAAGGGGTAACATATTGAATCTTCTTAAGTATAATATGCCACCACAGTCCTAACTTTTGTTAGATATTTTTTTTTTCTCTTTTGGCTTATCTCCAATTGATGAATCATATAATTGTTTATCACAGGAAAACAAATGTTCCATGGCTGTGGTAAGTCATAATCTATGTCTATAGCAGCACCAGCTGCATATGTCTTCCAGTCATTAAAATGATGCTTAGCCAGTGTAGTATAAACTATAATTCCATTATTCTTTTTCTCTAAAATGAGGACTAACAACACAGAATACACACCTTTTCTTTGCTACCACCTGCAATATGATGTGGTCGGAAAAAAGGAAAAAAAAAGAAGGATGAACAGGATGTTTATTAAAATGGACTAAAGAACCTAATGGGCAGTGAGATGAGAGTAAATGTAGTGAAGGCTGCCAAAAATAAGAGTTATAATTACTTAAATAAGATTTTGATTGTCTGCTATGGATAAACCTGTAAAATTGAACAAGGTGCCTTAGGAGACCAAGTGCTGGACCTTTCATTAATCAGAAGAATGCCTAAGTCTAAATACTGACTGGTGATTTGCTTTCCTCTCAGAGAATCTCAGGAGAATGGCACTATAAAGAAAGAAAGCCAGATTCACAAAATCTGGGGCTTGGAGTAAACATGAAATGAGAATGCAGTCCTTTCTGAGTATAAAAAAATCAATTTTTTTGCTAAAAATGAATGATCTGTCTGCTATAAAAGCAAAATGTCAAGACTTAGACTTAGCTTTTTTATACAGTTGCCATTAATTACACTTTTAAGTGATATATATTCTCTTAACTCCTAGTCATTCAATTAAAATTTGGAAAGTAATACTTACCAAAATTAAATCAATTCTGGTTATATTTTTTCATGTATATGTTGTGCATATTTCAAAATTTAAAACTATACAAATATTTATATTATGCATCCTCAGATAATATTCCAAATGAATATATATTTGAAGTGTTGAGGCTGTTTTGCCCACATGAAAATGCATGCACATATTCAATAAATTATAAGCAACTCCTCAAATTTATATTAAATGGAAAGTCATGATACAATGAGTTAAACAAATTTCAGTAGCTGGATCTATTTTTCATTCAGAACTTAAGATGATACTAAGATACTGTGTTTTTTAAACTTTTTAAATACATTTTTTGGGATGCCTGGATGGCTCAGTTGGTTAAGCATCTGCCTTTGGCTCATGTCATGATCCAGTCTGGAATCCTGCTCCTTGCTTAGCGGATGCCTGCTTCTCCCTTTGTCTGCCACTCCCCCTGCCTGTTCTCACTCTCTCTTTCTCTCTGATAAATAAATAAAAAGTTTAAAAAAATACATTTTTTTTTTTTTGTCAAGGACAGGACAGTTTCCCTTGCTTATTGAATATTCATTGACATTTGTGGAATTAGAAATATAACTTACCGTCCACCGTGAATCAAAATTTGTTTGTTGTATATTATTGTTATAAAAGTTCTGTTGATATTGAACAAATTACTACATGTAGATACTCTTTTAAAAAGTAAATAAAAGCAAGTTGTTTAAAATGAAACTTTGAATACAAAATTGCTTCAGTCTACTAGAATATAAGAGAGCCTGAGAAAATTCACCTGAAAAGTGCTCTTAGAATAGAAGCAAAGATTCTACAGCTCAAAGGGCAGAGAGACACTTTACCTTGTCCGTTCTCAGATTCAAAGCAAAATTATAAAATTTGTCTTCTAAGTCTTTATACTATGACTCTCCTTTCATGACAATATTTTGGCTGTTATAAAACAATAATTCAAAAACTTTAGCAAGCAGACGGCTCACTAAAACTCTTCAAGTCTGGGCTGTACCCCAAACATATGGAATTGAAATAAAAAACATGTTGGGAAGGAGGAGAAGGAAAGGCAGCAAGCTTTAATATATTTAACTAGTAAACATACTAGAGTTTGAGAATCATTGTTCAGACACTCTGATCTTTCTTCTTTTTCCTTTATTCCTCATATCCAGAGATCACCTTAAGATGCTGATCATTCATTGCCTTCCAGAATCCTGTTACTTTGCCTCCTATGTGATTGATTTTTACTCCTTGCACCTCATCCTTAAATTCAACATCTTGGTTTCCTCAAATCAACAATTACCTAATCCTCTAAACTCATAAACTAGAGGACCCTTTCCCAGTTCCGACTCACTTCCCAATGTCTTAAAAGAATAATTTTCTGCCCATGGAATAATCCAATGTGGTGATTAATTGGTAGGCAATTCAAACTGAAAGGCGTAGGAAAGAAGTTTTATTTTAAGCCATTAGATAATACATTTTAGGTCTCTTTGTGTGGTTTATTTCAAATATTATAAGCTAATATTTATTCTGCCTAACTCAGCTCCATTTTATTTCAGACAACCTAGAATCTCTCTTAAGGTGTAAAACACGCTCAAAGAAAAACAAGAATTCTGCAGTAGAGATCTATAGAATTTATAAGTTTTATAAGACAAATGGGTTTATAAAATAAGGATAATTAACTACTTCATGAAATTGGGTTTTGGGGCTTTTTTGTTTTGTTTCGTTTTTGGTTTGTTTGTTTTTTTACTTCCTGAAGTCTCAACACCAAAATAATGTCACATTTTATGTATTAAATAGGTTCTTTACTGTAGAAATTCTCAAAAATTTTCAATATCAATATCAATACCCTAATGGGCATTGTAACTAAGTGGGGCATAACGTATGCATCATTTTCCAAATATATCTGAGCAGACTGTAGAATTTGAACCACTTATTTGGAAAAATGCATTCTAGAAAAGGCCCTATATGAATCTTCTGTCACTCAGGTGTTACCTGCTCCAGATAGTCCAGAAAACATCACTCTGAAATGACAAGATAATCAACTGAGGGTTAAGGAGAAACACAGTTTGCTTATGTCTCTTGTCTCTATTCCAATTTAATCAGTAGATTTTAAAACTTAACTGTTACAATGTAATTTCAGAAGTCAAATAGCATTTAAACAGTGGAGGTTTATGGGGCGCCTGGATGGCTCAGTGGGTTAAGCCTCTGCCTTTGGCTTGGATCATGATCTCAGGGTCCTAGGGTTGAGCCTCGCATCGGGCTCTGCTAAGCAGGGAGCCTGCTTCCCCCTCTCTTTCTGCCTGCCTCTTTGCCTTCTTGTGATCTCTCTCTCACTCTCTCTCTGTCAAATAAATAAATAAAATCTTAAAAAAAAATAAACAGTGGAGGTTTAGAGAATATAATTTTTCAAATTCAAATTTAATTTAATTCTAGTTAGTCCTTATTCCCATTGCCTAATTAGTCCCTTCCCCACCCCCCTCTCTGGTAACCATCACCTTGTTTTCTGTATTTAAGAGTCTGTTTCTTGCTTTATCTCTCTCTCACTCTCTCTCTCTTATCTTTTTTCTCTTTGCTTGTTTTGTTTCTTTAATTCCACATATGGATGAAATCATGTAGTATTTGTCTTTTTCTGACTGACTTATTTCACTTAGCATTATACTGTCTGGCTCCATCCAAGCCACTGCAAATGGCAAGCTTTTGAGAATATGACTTTTCAATATTTATTGATCACTGTGTTCCAGTGGTAAATCTTCCACAAAAGGAAGAGAATCCTGTTGCCCTTTCACTGCCTAATGTAAATCCCTGATGCTGGTTCAGATTATTTTGTAATGATCCTCATTTCACAGCAGTTTGGAAGCTGCCAATTTAAACTGTTTGGAATGCTCTATGGTGAATATTGGTTCAATTTATCAAATTTCTGTTACTCTTTTACAGGACACATAGTAGGGATATATTTTTCTGCCTTCTTGAAGTAACTAATTCATAGTTATATGATGTTTTGGTGAATGATATGTGAGATATTAGGTGTCACTTCCGGATCAGAACTTCAAGAAATGATACATAGGTTGTCATATCCCTTCCCCCTGCCTTAAACTAGCAACTTTCTAGATAATGCAGGCTCTGTAAGTCTGTTTCCCTAATGTGAATGACGAATACACCTTTATTGGTTAAATTACTGAAATTTTAAGCTTACTTTCTACCACAGGATAACAAAGCCTATCCTGACTGATACATTTTGATATTGCAAAAAAGGTGTTCTTAAAAATTGCTAAAATTTATATTGTCCTACCATTGCAATATTTATGCATCCGTTAGGTGAAGTGATAAAATCAGCTTTCTGAACTTCCAGCCTAAGTACTAGACTCTAGAATTGGTTAAAATTCTAGCAAGTTACAGAAATCTAAATAGCCAAACATCAGGCTCTCCTAGTTAATTATTATCCTAGTTAGTTAAATGTTTTCCATACATATAGCCATTTTCAAATTATATGCTCATTCAGCATATATTGTGCATTTTGTACTAGTCTTTGTAATGGGAGGTGCCCTATAGTGCTGAGTAATCTAGAACAGTAGTTTTCAAGCATTTTGTTCTTGACTCTTCTTTAAAAAGTAATGAACACTTCAAAGAACTTTATATGTGAGTTATTGCACCAAATGCATAATGTATTCAAAATTAGAACACTAATTAGTATTTTATTTTGAGATAATTGCAGAATCACATGCAGTTTTAAGAAATGTCAAAAGAGGGGCACCTGGGTGGTTCAGTGGGTTAAAGTCTCTGCCTTCAGCTCAGGTCATGATCTCAGGGTCCTGGGATGGAGCCCCGCATCGGGCTCTCTGCTCAGCAGGGAGCCTCCTTCCCCCCTCTCTCTCTGCCTGCCTCTCTGCCTACTTGTGATCTCTCTCTCTGTCAAATAAATAAATAAAATCTTTAAAAAAAAAAAGTCAAAAGATCTATTTACCCTTCCCCCATTTTTCTGTAATGGTAGCAACTTCCAAAATGATAGTACAATATCATAACCAGGATATGGACATTAATACAGTCAAGATACAGAACACTTCCATCGGCACAGGTATCCCTCTTATATCCTTTTAAGGCCACATCCACTCTCCACCTACCCCCCACCTCCATGTCAATTCCTGAAAACCATTAACCTGTTCTCTATTTCTGTAATTTTGACATTTTAAGAATGTTATATAAGTGGAGTCATACAATATGCAAAGTGGAGATTGGCTTTCTTCCCTCTGCAAAATTCTCTAAAAATTCATTCAGATTGTCATATTATCAAGACTTCTCTTTTTTTTTTTATTTTATTGCTGAACTATATGAATGTGCCACAGTTTATTTAACCATTCGCCTATTAATAGGCATTTTTGTTTTTTTCAGTATGGGTCCATTGTGAATAAAGTTGCTATGAACATTCAGATACAGGTTTTCATGTGAATATAACTTTTCATTTCTCTGGAGTAAATGTGCAGGAGTAAAATTGCTGTATCATATAATAATTGCATGACTTTTCAAGTTTTTTTTTTTTTTAAGATTTTATTTATTTATTTGACAGAGAGAGATCACAAGTAGACAGAGAGGCAGGCAGAGAGAGAGAGAGAGAAGCAGGCTTGCTGCTGAGCAGAGAGCCCGATGCGGAACTCAATCCCAGGACCCTGAGATCATGACCTGAGCCGAAGGCAGCGGCTTAACCCACTGAGCCACCCAGGCGCCCCTTTTTTTCTTTCTTTTTTTTTTTTTTAAAGAAACTGCAACACTGTTTTCCAGAGTGGCTGGACCATTTTACATTCCCATTAGCAATATGTAAGTGATCCAGTTTCTCTGCACCTTCTCGTTATTTTTTTTTTAAACAAATCTTTCTCACTTACTTTTAAAAAAATTTTTTTTTAAGATTTATTTATTTGACAGATAGAGACCACAAGTAGGCAGAGAGGCAGGCAGAGAGAGAGAGAGGAGGAAGCAGGCTCCCCGCGAAGCAGAGAGCCCGATGCGGGGCTCGATCCCAGGACCCTGGGAACGTGACCTGAGCTGAAGGCAGAGGCTTTAACCCACTGAGCCACCCAGGCACCCCTGCACCTTCTCATTATTTAACCATTCTGGTAGGTATGTAGTAATATTATACTTCAAATTTTTATTTCTTCCAGTAACTGATAATACTGAATTTCCTTTTATGTGTTTATTTGCCACCTGAATTACTTCTTCAGTGAATTATTTATTCATGTGTTTTCTCCATTTTCTAATTGGATTATTTGGGCTTATTTTTACCATTGAGATTAAGAGTTCTTCATATGTTCTTCTATTACATATGTAGTTTGAAATATTTTCTCCTAGCCTGTATCTTGCCTTATGTTCCTCTTAACAGTTTTGCAGAAAAAAACTTTTAATTTTGATGACGTTGAATTTATCATTTTTTCCTTTTATCAATTATTTATTGCCTTTTTTTTTCCTACCTCCCTGAGGGTCCTGAGATTTTTCTCCCAGGTTTTCCCATCTAAATCTGAGATCTATTGGAGTTGGAATCATGACCTGAGCCGAAGGCAGATACTTAATGATTGAGCCAGCCAGGTGCCCCATGGACACAAAAATTCTTAACCCAAATATTTGCAAATATAATTCATCAATATGTGAAAAATAATTATGTACCATAACCAAAAAAATTTATTCCAGGGATGCAAGGATAGCTCAATGTTAGAAAGTCAATGTAATCCACCATATAATAGGTTAAACATTAAGAATAAAGATCATGTATCAATATGATACATATCCTATGATATAGATTCCCACATCAGGCTCCCTCCCTGTTCAGCAGGAAGCCTACTTTTCCTCTTCCACTCCCCCTGCTTTTGTTCCTGCTCTTGCTGTCTCTCTCTCTGTCAAATAAATAAATGTATCTTAAAAAAAAAATAAAAAGGAATTTTTGTGTCTAAAAGTGAAAATAAACTATTGGGACTACATCAAAATTAAAAGCTTCTGCACAGTAAAGGAAAGAACCAACAAAACTAAAAGCAACCCCCTGAATGGCGGAAGACATTTTCAAATGGCATCTCTGACAAAGGGTTATATGTGGAAAAACTTAACACAAATCAATACCCGAAAAATCAAATAAAAATTAAAAATGGGAAAAAGACATATGGATGGCCAACAGACACATGAAAAGATGTTCAGCATCATTCTTCATCAGGGAAGTGCAAATCAAACCTACCATGAGATATCACCTCACAACTGTCAGAGTGGCTAAAATCAAAAACACAAGAAACAACACACATTGACAAGGATGTGGAGACAAAGCAACCCTTGTTCTTAGGAATGCAAACTGGCAATGCTGTTGCAAAAAATAGTCTGACCATGCCTCATAAAAGCTAAAAATAGAACTGTCCTATGATCCAGTAGTTATACTACCATTTACCCCCAAAATAAAAAAATAGTAGTTCAGAGAGATATAAGCATCCCTGTATTTATGTACCTTTATTTACAATAGCCAAACTGGAAGTAGTACAGGTGTCCATTGATAGATAAATGGATAAAGAGGAAGTGGTTTATATATACAGAGATGTTTATACATGAGTATGTATATGTATACACACATATACACACAATGGAATATTATTCAGCCATTTAAAAGAATGAAATTTGCAACAACACAGATAAATAGAAAATACAACGCTAAGCAAAACAAGTCAGTCAGATAAAGATAAATACCATATGATTTAGTCTTATGTGAAATTTAAGAAACAAAACAAACAAAGGAAATAAGAGAAATAAACCAAAAAAGCAGACTGTTAACTAGAGAGAACAGATGGTTACCAGAGGGGAGGTAAATGGAGAGATGGGTGAAACAGGTGAAGGGGTTTATGTGTACAGTGATATAAATGAGCACTGAATAGTATAGGGAAATGCTGAATAGGTATTTTGTACCCCTGAAACTAATATAACACTGTATGTTAACTACATTGGAATTAAAATTTAAAAAAATAAATTTCTAAAAAAGAATTTTTATGTCCATATCTTCAAGTAATATTTATTAGTAGTTTTGCCTGTTTATACTGACTTTGTGTGATTTTGGTATTAGGATAATAGGGGTTTCATAAAATAAATTTAGAAATATTTCTTACTTTTCTATTTTCAGGAAGACAGTGTACAGAATAAATGTTGATTCTTCTTTAATAAGTATTTTGTAGAATTCTCTAGGCAAACCATCTGAGCCTGAAAATTGTGTTCAGGAGTTTATTAAAATTAACTTGATTTCCTTAATCATTAAAGGACTATTAAAATGATTTACTTTATATTGAGTTACTTGTGGTATTTTGTGGCTTTGAAGGTATTGGTCAATTTTGTCTAATTTGTAGGTATAGAGTTTTTTTGTTTTGGGTTTTTTTTTAATTGGTAGTATTCTCTTTGTGATGTCTGCAAAGTTTGTAGTTTTACTCTGTTCTATTGTGACACTGTTAATTTGTCTTCTCTGCTTTTTTCCTTGTCTTGTTGAGGTTTTTCAGTTTTATCAAACTTTTTGAAAAAAAAAAAGTTATTCATTTTATTGATTTTTATGTTGTCTATTTTCAGTTTCACTGATATCTGCTCTTATTATTCTTTCTATTTGCTATGGGTTTATATCCTCCTACCCCCCGCTTTCTTTTGTCTAGGATCTTGAAATAGGAAACTCAATTGCTGATTTTTTAGACTTTTTATCTTTTAATACTTACACCAGGTTTCTGTCTCAGCACTGCTCAGCTGTGATACTACTCCCAAACTTGACAACTAGTGGTTTTTTAATGGTAGTCACAATGTGGAATTTGATACCATTTCAATGAACTTTTTATGCAGTTGCATTAAAATCAAAGTAACATATCAGCATGAACTCTGAATGGTTATTTTTTCTCATGCATAATTTTGTAGAATTTTGCATTGGTCACTTGTAAAATATTGTTTTGCTGCGTTATGCAGATCTTTAGATACTCACACATTTCCTTATACACTATCAGTATTACATGTATTAATATTATAACTATATTAGAGTAACTAATAATTGGGAAGCTTATCAAGCTAACAGTGAAGGATACAAGATTTTAAAATTCTGATTTTCACTTGAAAGTTCAAATAATATCACAACAGATGCTATCATTTGTTTTCTTTGAAGTGAAAGGATCACTTTATTCATTTTTTAGAAAATATTTTCCAGATATCTGAATCTGAATAACCATAATCCCCCATCTGATGGCTATTCTTTCAGTCAAAAATGGCATTTCACGAGAAAAGTGGCTAGAGCAGCCAGAAAGTCAAACAATCATATGGTCTTCTTCCAATAGAAACCACTGTATTCCAGAATACAGCAGAAGTACTTTATACATACTTCACATTTTGACTACAGAATATTAAAGAGATGGAATTTAACAAAATTAGTCATTTTACTGTTATACCAAGGACATTATTAAATGAATCTGGCAATTTTCCCCCCCTGTATGTGCAGTGGTAAAGAATACAATGATTAATAATAGAATTTGTCTTCTTTGTAGTAAGAAACCAGCAGCTTTATATACTGCTGCTTTACTCAGTTAATGCAAGTGTCAGCACAATGAAAAACCAAATAAAATCTATTTTTTTTTTTGTATAAACTCTGCACCCAACTTGGAGCTCAAACTCATGACCCAGAGATCAAGAGTCACATGCTCTACTGACTAAGCCAGCCAGGTGACCCTTTCTTAGTTATTTTATAATACTGACATTTCCCATCTCATGGAAGGGTCTTTGTGACCCCTCGGGTCTAAAGAGCACAACTTGAAAACCACTGATCAAAGAAGTATGGTTCCCATACTGCGAATTTTACAGTCCTGAAAGAAGAGGAGAAATAAAACAGCCACAAAGAAATATAAAATAATTAATTGTGATAATGAATATAGAGAAAAAGTGCTTTGTAATGTTAGAAATAGAGAGGACTTACATAACAAACACAGTAACGGAGAGGATGTACTGTAGATTGTGGGTGCCAGAATGGGCCTGAGATAATCTCTCTGACTTAAAGACGTCTAAGAAAACAGCTGAAATATAATTACAGTTAGAAAAATGAATAGTGAAACAATAAGCATGCAACTGCTGAGTTGGGAAAGCATTTGACATTTCTCCTGAAATAAAAACAGGTGATTAGAAAATAAGGACCTAGCATGTTTTGAGATGAGGCGAAGTATAGGCATGATGTGTCAGATCATTTAAACTCTTGGAAGCTGACAAAGGTTTGCTAATTCAACACACATCCAATGAGGATTTGCTGAAGAGTTTCAAGCAAAGAGACAAGATGCACTATTTAGATGCCAGAGTTTCATACGTTACTGATATTAACCAGAAAATAATTCCACCAACTAACATCATACTCTACCAATTACTGAATTAAGAAATAATTGCAAATTTGTCAGGCTTCTATGATTCAGGACTACGTCTTTTTCTTATGGGGTTGTTTCTGAAGCTTCAAAGAGGATGATTTACATATATAAAATTGAAGTGTAAATCAATAGAATTATGTGACAACTATATAAAAGATCCACTTTTACAAAAGTCCCATTATTAGAAAATGTTTGGTCATTCACATCTACAATCTATCCTCTCTTATAATCCTAGCTCCATATGACCACTAATCTGTTTTTTGACTCTTAGAGATTTATCACTGCTAAACAGGGATCTATCAATTATTGTCAAGTTCATTAAAATATTGAAGCATGTGTCAGTGGTTCATTTCTCTTATTGCTGAATTATGTTGTTTTTTATGGATATACAATATTGTGTTTATTCAGTCACAAAATGATGACACTTAGATTATTTCTAGTTTGGGGTTATTATTAAATGTGTTATTTTCCTGAAGGTTTAATTTTTCTTCTATTTTTTTCCCACTCTTCAAGTTGGATAATCTACCATTACATTTACAGATTTTCTTTTCTATCTTTCCAAATGTGCTGTTTACATAATACAGTAAGTTTTTTTTTTTAAAGTTTTATTTTAACTCTAGGTTTTACATCTGCCCCCTTTTAGTATTTTCCATGTTTATTCAGATTCTTTATTTTTTTTAAATATTGCCAGTATAATTTCTTTTAATTCTTTAAAGATAGTTATCTCCAGTTCTTTGAACATTTTGATAATAGAAGCTTTATCATGCTTTTTAATGCTGAATCCAGTCTCTGGGCTCTCTCAAAGATAGTTTCTACTGATGGCTTTTTAAAATTCTGTCTTTGGGTCATAGTTTCCATTTTCTTTGTTCATCTCATAATTTTTTTTAAGTTTTATTTATTTAATCTCTGCACCCCATGTGGGGCTCAAATTCACAACCCTTAGGTCAAGAGCCACATGCTTTTCTGACTGTGCTAGCCAGGTGCCCCCATAAATTTTGTTGAAGACACGATATTTTAAATATTATAGTGTAGCAAAACTGGATTCTGATTTTTTTCTCCTCTGAGGGATTTTTTTCTAGTTTGCTTTTTTTTTGTTTTCGTCCTTACTCTTTTTTCCCCTCCCTCCTCCTTCCTTCCTTTCCTTCTTTCTGTATTCCTTTCTTCCTTCCTTCTTTCCTTTCTTTCTTTCTTCTTCATTTCTTTTTTTTTCTTTTCTTTTCTTTTCTTTTCCTTTTTTCTGAATCATTTGCCTGTCTGGACTAAATCTATAGCATTATCATCCCCTGTGGTTACTGTACATCTCTGCTTAGCTTTTTATATCTCAGGTTTTTTATTTTATTTTTTTTCCATTTTATTTATTTTTCCAGCGTAACAGTATTCATTGTTTTTTCACCACACCCAGTGCTCCATGCAAAACGTGCCCTCCCCATTACCCACCACCTGTTCCCCCAACCTCCCACCCCTGACCCTTCAAAACCCTCAGGTTGTTTTTCAGAGTCCATAGTCTCTTATGGTTCGCCTCCCCTTCCAAATTTTTTTTCTTAAATAAATATATAATGTATTTTTATCCCCAGGGGTACAGGTCTCATTTCTTTTTAAACCTTGGATTCCTAGGTTGCTTCTGTGTTGTAAAGCTAGTAAACTGCCAGTGACTGATCTGAAGCTGTGAAAATACCTTGAGCTAGTTAAGCTTCCACTCTTTGTTGATGGATCTGTATGTGGGTTGTTGAGCACATCCGGTGCCCTGTTTCAAGTCTTCTCCAGCTTTCACTTTATTGTACCTATGCATGTGCGCATTTGCAGCCTCTGGTCAGGCAGGTATGCACAGATTGCTTGGATCATTTTTGTTCTCCATTATACATATGCATAGTTTATAGCCAGGGATATGTAGCTAGCTTACCAAGTTCCTGTTTTATTTCCATGATCTCTTGTTAAATTTCTGACTAATCCACTTATTGATTATTTCAACAGTAAGCACATTAAGGAAATGGAGCCACTGGACTTCTCTGTTTACTTGCCAAGGCTACAGTATTTATTCACAGAGAGACTCCACTTGGGCCTTTTGCCTTTCACTCCAAAGCAAGTGAGTCACTACAGCAGTAAAGTTGGTTTTCATGGCTTGCCACATATTCATAAAACTACCTTGCTGAATAAACTGGGAAGAGAGAGCAGCTGCAAGCAAGAATGGCACATAATTTTCACTGTAATTACCCAAAGTTCAGAAGTTTTACCTGAATAAATCCATCTCAATTCATTTTCTGCCTTCCTTTGATTTCCTGAACCCTGATATAGTTGTTTTTGAAAATCTTGGCCAGTTTTATTGTATTTTCTGACACTGACATTACAGGAAATTTGTTCTGTTGTATTCTTTTTCCCAATTTTTTTTATTGTAGTAAAATACACATAAAAGTTACCATCTTAACCATTTTTAAGTTTACAATTCAGTGTTAGTGAACAACATTTATGATGTGGTGCTGAATCACCACTATCCATCTTCAGTACCCTTTCCTCTTGTAAAACTCAATCTGTCCATTAAACAATAACTTTGCATTCCTTTCTTCCCCTTAGCACATGACAACTACCATTCTATTTTCTGCCTGATACTGACTACTCCACATACTCACATAAATAGAATCATACATTACTTGCTTTTTGTGATTGGTTATTTCACTTAACATGATGATTTCAAGGTTTATTATATTGTAGTAGCATATGTCAGAATTTCCTTCATTTTTAAATGATTAATATCATACTATATACTACATGTTGCTTATCCATTCATCCATCAAATGGATACCCAAGTTACATCTACAATTTAGGTATGTAGTGCTGCTATGAACATGGGTGTACAAATACATCCTTGAGACTCTCCTTTCAGCCCTTTTGGGGGTATATACTCCAAACTGGAATTGCTAGAATAAAGGTAATTGTATTTTTAGTTTTTTGAGGAACTGTCATACCCACTAAAAATGCCCTTGGGGGGCGCTTGGGTGGCTCAGTGGGTTAAAGCCTCTGCCTTCAGCTCGGGTCATGGTTCTGGGGTCCTGGGATCCAGCATCAGGCTCTCTGCTCGGTGGAGAGCCTGCTTCCTCCTCTCTCTCTGCCTGCCTTTCTACCTGCTTGTGATCTCTCTCTCTCTCTGTGTCAAATAAATAAATAAAATCTTAAAAAAAATGCCCTTGGGTTCAAATCCTCACAGACACTTATTTTCAGTTTTCATTTCTTCCTTTCTTTCTTTTTAATTTTGCATGTGTGTGTGTTTGTTTAATAGCCAAGTGGTATCTCATTGTAGATTGATTTGCATTTCCTTAATCGTTAGCAATATTGAATAGCAATATTGAACATTTTTTCATCTGCTTATTAGGCCATTTCTATATATTCTTTGGAGAAATGCCTATTCAAGTCCTTTGCCCATTTTTGCCCATTGGAATCAGGATGTTTGTTTTTGGTTATTGAGTTTTAGGAGTTTTCTACATATTCTGAATATTAATCTCATCAGATATATAATTTCTGTATATTTTTTCATTCTGTGGGTCACATTTTTTCTGTTATTCATATCTTTACATATACAAAATTTTAAATTTTTATAAAGTCCAGTTTGTCTACTTTTTCCTTTGTTGCCTATACTTTTGATGTCATATCCAAGTAATCATTGCCAGTATAATGTTGTGAAGCTTAAAAAGGTGCCTGAGTAGTTCAGTGGGTTAAAGCCTCTGCCTTCAGCTCAGGTCATGATCTCAGGGTCCTGGGATCAAGCCCTGCATCAGTCTCTCTGCTTGGCGGGGAGCCTGCTTCTCCCCCCCGACCCCCTGCCTGCCTCTCTGCCTACTTGTGATCTCTGTCAAATAAATAAATAAAGATCTTTAAAAAAAATGTTGTGAAGCTTTTGCTCTCTGTTGTCTCTTAAGAGATTATCAGCTTTATCTCTTTCATTTAGATCATTAATCCATTTTGAGTAAATTTTTGCATATAGTGTTAGGTAAGAATCTAGATCATTAACATGTGGATATCCAAATTTCCCAACACTAAGATACTGATCTTTCTCAACTGAGTGGTCTTGGCACCCTTGTCTAAAATTAGTTATCATAGATAAGATTTTATTTCTGGGTTCACTATTTCATTTCATTACTTGATGGATCTGTTTTATGCCAGGCATATAAGGTTTTCATTACTGTAACTTAGTAGTAGTTTTGAAATCAAAATTATTAGTTCTCCAGCCTTGTTCTTTTTCAAGATTGTTTTGCTTATTTGAGATCCCTTAAAAATCAATATGAATTACAGAGTGGATATTTATGTTTTTGGAAAAAAATGTCATTGGGATTTTGAAAGACATTGCATTAAATTTGTAAATCTCTTTGACTGCCAATGGTATCTTAATACTATTAAGTTTTCCATTCCATAGATAGGATATGTGCTTCCATTTATTTATTTCTTCTTTAATTTCTTTGTCAATATTTATTAGTTTTCATTGTAAGAATATTTTACATTCTCGGTCAAGTTTTTCCGAAGTATTTAATTTTTTGATGTAATTATACATGGGATTTTTTCTTAATTTTTCTTTATTCATTGTTGCTATACAGAAATTCAACTGATAAAAGCTTTTGTATAGCAAAGGAAACAGTTAACAAAACCAAAAGACAACAGAGAGAATGGGAGAAGATATTTGCAAAGGACATATCAGATAAAGGACTAGTATTTGAAATCTATAAAGAACTATATAACTCAACACCCAAATAACAAATAATCCAATCAAGAAATGGGTGAAAGACACGAACAGACATTTCTGCAAAGACATCCAAATTGCCAAAATACACATGAAAAAGTCTCAGCATCACTCAGCATCAGGGAAATACAAATCAAAACAACAATGAGATACCACCTCACACCAGTCAGAATGGCTAAAATTAACAAGTCAGGAAACAACAGATATAGGCAAGGATGTGGAGAAAGGGGAACCCTCCTGCACTGTTGGTGAGAATGCAAGCTGGTGCAGCCACTCTGGAAAACAGTACGGAGGTTCCTCAAGAAGTTGAAAATAGAGCTACCCTATGACCCAGCAATTGCACTACTGTGTATTTACCCCGAAGATACAAATGTAGTGGTCTGAAGGGGCACCTGCACCCTAATGTTTATAGCAGCAATGTCCACAATAACCAAACTATGGAAAGAGCCCAGATGTCCATCAACAGATGAATGCATAAAGATGTCACACACACACACAATGGTGTATAACACAGCCATCAAAAAAATGAAATCTTGCCATTTGCAATGAAGTGGATGGAACTAGAGGGTATTATGCTGTGTGAAATAAGTTAATCAGAGAAAGACAATTATATGATTTCACTGATATGTGGAATTTAAGAAACAAGGTAGAAGATCATATGGGAAGGGTGGAAAAAATGAAGCAAGGCAAAAACCAGAGAGGGAGACAAACCATAAGAGACTCTAAATCTTAGGGAACAAACTGAAGGTTTTTGGAGGGGAGGGAGGAGGGAGAATGTGGTAACTGGTGATGGACATTGGTGAGGGTATGTGTTGGAATGAGCACTGGGTATTATATAAGACTGATGAATCACAGCCCTGTAGCCCTGAAAAAATATACATTATATGTTAATTAGTTGAATTAAATTTTAAAAAGAAAAAAAAAGAAATGTAACTGACTTTTGTGTGTTGACTTTTTATCCTGCTACTTTGCTGAATTCATTTATTAGTTTTAATAATTTTTTTGTGTGGAGTCTTTAGTACTTTTTGCATTTAAGATCATATTATCTGTGAACAGGGATTAGTTTGCTTTTTCCTATCCAATTTGTATGACTTTTACTTCTTTTTCATTTCCGATTGCTATGGCTAGAATTTCTAGCACTGTTTTAAATGCAAGTGACGAAGTGGACATCTTTGTCTTGTTCCTGATCTGAGATGAAAATCTTTCAGCCATTCACCATTGAGTAGGATGTTTGCTGTGGATTTTTCATGTATGGCTTTACATTGAAGTAGTTTCCTTCTGTTCCCAGTTTGTTGAGTACTTTTATCATGAAAGAGTCTTGAGTTTTGTTAATTTTTTTCTGCATCAGTTGAGATATTGTTTTTTCCCCCTGTATCCTGTTTCTATGGCATATTATCAGTTTTCATATATTGAGCAATACTTGCATTTTAGGAATAAATTCTACTTGGTCATGATGTATAATCCATTAAAATGTTACTGAATTCAGTTTGCTAATATTTTTGAGGTTTTTTCCATGAGTGTTTGTGAGAGATACTGGTCTGTAGATTTATTTTCTTATTGTGTCTTTGTCTGGCTTTGGCATCAGGTTATTACTAGCCTCAAAGAATGACTTGGGTAGTCTTTGCTCCTCTTCAGTTTTTTAGTAAAGCTTGACCAGGATGGCCTTAGTTCTTCTTTAAATTTTAGTAGAATTCACCAGTAAAGCCATTGAGTCCAGGACTTTTCTTTGTTGGGAGTTGGGTTTTTTGTTTGTTTGTTTTTTTGTTTGTTTGTTTGGTTGGTTGGTTACTTACTCAATCTCCTTACAGTTCTAAGTACATTTTGTTAGGCTTTGTGTTTTTAGAAATTTGTCTGTATCTCCTAGGTTATCCAGGTTGTTGGAATATAATTATTTATATTATTCTCTTATAATACTTTATATATCTCTGGAATCGGGAGTCTCCACTTTTATTTCTGATTTTAGTAATTTGAATTTTTTCTTCTTTTTTCTTATTCCATCTGATTTGTCAGTTTTTGAAGATTAACAGATGGTTTTATTCTTTCTCTATAATTTTTCTATTTTCTATTTTGCTTATATCTGCTCTAATATTTACTATTACCTTCTTTCTCCTAGCTTTGTGTTTAGTTTGTTCTCCTTTTTTTAGGCCCTCAAATTATAAAGTTGTTTTGAAATCTCTCTTTTTATTTTAAGCATTTACAGCTACAATTTCCCCACCCCTTAGCATTATTTTTGCTGTGTCCCATAAGTTGTGATATATTGTATTTTAATTTTTATTCATCTCTTTTTTCCCTTTCAGTAAATTCCTTGGACTAAATAATTTTACTGTTCTGTCTACAAGTTTATTGGTTCTTTCTTCCACCAACTCAAATCTGCCTTTGAATTCCTCTAGTATATTTTCCATTGTAGTTATCATATTTTTCAACTCAAGATTCTATGTTTGGTTTCTTTGTAAGTTTTCTGCCCTTTTGATATATCCATTTTGTACATATGTCTGTCTTTACTTTTAAAAAATTTTTATATCATATTTATTTCTTTGAGCATTTAAGGCAGTTGTTTAAAATCTTTGTTTAGTAAATATGCCACTAGGACTATTTCTGGCACAGTTTCTTTTATTTGTTTTTTCCTTTTAATGGGGCATACCTATTTCATGATTTATGTCCTTGTAGAAAGGACATTTGAATCTAATAGGTCTGAAAATCAGATTCTCTTCATCCAGCAGGTTGCTGGGGTTTTTTGTTTTGTTTTGTTTTAGTTTTCTCAATTGTTTTAGCTGTCTCTGTACTGAAGATCAGGCTGAGATGGAAGCTTAAGATCTTCTCTGGTCACTGTCTGATTTCCTCTGTGTGTATAGTTGCTTTTGAATGCCTTAATCTTTAATGTGTCTCCTATACGTGGAATAAAAAAAATGAAAATTGGGAGAAATGTCCTGGGCCTTAAATCCCCGGGATGTCAGTTTAACTAGAAGAGACAGGGCTTAAATGAAGTAAGGTGTAAAACGAACTGCTATGTCTTGTCTATATCTCATTTATGAGAAGCAGCATTCCATATTTAGAACACCCATCCTCAGTATTTGGAGGGCAGAATCCTTTTTATCCACCATGCCCCTGCATGCTGTGTGCAGACTACTCTTGAAATGGTCACACAGCTGTTTGCAATAGGACTCGCAATAGAGGTTGCATAGTTGCTACTGTTCTGAAACCTGAAATTGATGGGAGTTAACCACAGTCTACCATCTAAGAATTCCCTTGGAAGTTGCAAGCCTTCAATAGATTCTAGAGTTCAAAATAGTTGCATCAGATATATTGTGCCAGTGCAGTTGTCCAAATGAGGAGACAGATTCCTGGTGCTTCCTGCTGTGCCATCTTTTCAGAATCCTCTTTCTTGTTGTACTGATTTTTTAAGCTCATTTCTACTTTGATTAAATTAAATGCTGTCGAAACATTAGTGAATAACTCATTTTATAATATGTCATATAAAGAAATGGTTATAATTTATTTATTTATGTACTGTCACCCGGCAAAATAGTTACCTTCTTTATGGTTGTGATTTTAACTAATCTTTCTTCATAATACCAGCATCTGTCATGAAGTAGATGCCAGACAAAAGGAAGTTGATTTGAATTTAATGGAAATGAAGAAAGGATGTTTATCATTTACTGCATGACCAGTTCCTTACATTCTAAAATCATGATCTTAAAAAAAATTCTAAACTAGCGAGAAAAGGATTTTACGTTGAAAGAGAACATATTCCTTAGAAATATCAATTTGGCCACTCTCATTAATCAGCTTTATCTGAATAGCTTATGTACTCTTTCAATTTCCTGCATAATTCTTTGAGCTCAATTTTCATGCCCCATCATTTAGATTATCTTTTCAATGCACGTATGCAGATTAATACATAATGTCCCTATGGGAAAAGTAAAGATAAAAGTAAATTATACAAAAATAAAGAGCTGCACAAAGTTTTCAAAAATCTGAGGCAAAGGTGGATACATATTCTAAAATTTATCAGTTTGTTCAGAAATGTAGACTAACAAAGCAGATGTAACCACTGCTAGACGAAAGGAGAATCAATGTCTGGAGTCAAACCAGAATGTGCCACATTTAAGGCCTTTGTGGAAGTGCATCCATTTGAGCATGTGGGAACCATATGGTTTTGTACTCAGGTAATACTGCCATTGGATCCGCAGTGAAGCTTGGCCTTGTTGGTAGTTGACCTCAATACTGGCCATCTTTCAGGTTCAGCTTTGGAAGCAAAAACCAGATGAGTCTTTGTTATAATATGTGGAAAATAGCCTAAGAAATCTTCTAAATTACACTTGATTTGCTCTAATTTGAGAAATAAATGCAATGTCAATTAACTTACAAGTTATAATTATCAATACATGTTAAAAAATCTGTGAAGAAATAGAACTGTAATAGGAAAGGGGGCTCATTACAGTTGAAATCAAATAATGCAATGGTATTAGAACTTCAAACAAGATTTCTAAAACGTGTTTAGGCTCTGTGGATGCCACCTCTCTGGGTTTATTACTCAAATAAAGAACTCATGTTGAGGTAAGATACTTACTCATTTACTCCACCTTAATTTGCTTTTCTCTTAATTGAGCTCAGCATGAGGTAAGACTCCATAAGTAATGTACATACTACCCTTTTTTAACCTAGACTTTTATAATATCTACTCCCCTGGAATCATTTTTCCTAACCCTGGTGGTTGAACAGGTTAGGGTAAGAAGCAGTAGCAGGAAAAAAAAGAATTAAAAAAGCCAGTTCTCTAGAGAAAAAAAAAAAAAAAAAAAAGCCAAAGTGACCCACCTCCCCTTCTTAACTTGGCAAGCTGCAGTATACTCAAAAGGTGGCCAACTTAAGTGAATAGTTGTTATAGTCCCCAGTAAAAGAGGAGAAAGGCTACTTCTATTGGGGAGTAGGTACACTTTCAAATTTCTAAAAAAAAAAAACCAAAATACTTGGTATTCATATTGTACAACACCTGATAGTCCTAACAATATCACATGTCTGGTTTTATTGTACTTTAATCTTAACTATAATACACAATGTCCAAGCAGAATCTGAGTGGAATAAGTCAAGCAGAGAAAGTCAATTATCATATGGTTTCACTTGTGGAGTATAAGGAATAACATGGAGGACATTAGGAGAAGGAAAAGAAAAGTGAATTGGGGTAAATCAGGGGGGAGACAAAAGATGAGAGACTGTGGATTCTGAGAAACAAACTGAGGCTTATGGAGGGGAGGAAGGTAGGGGGATGGGTGAGCCTGGTGGTGGGTAGTTGCATGGAGCACTGGGTGTAGTGCATAAATGGTGAATCTTGGAACATGAAAAAAATAAAATTCAGATGTTAAAAACATTAAAAAAAAGAATTTGAAGTGGGTGCCTATGCTTATCATGTTCCTATTATAATTGTGAGTGACTTACTATTGAGCTATAACTGTGGTATAGGAAGAAAAAGGTTTCTCTTATAGCCCATAAGATTATAAATAAATATTTTAAATATTTTTTGTACTCTAACCGCCCTCTCTTTCATTTAATTTTTGTTTCCTGTTATTTAGAAAGTATAATGTCAAATTTTCCACCTAATAACCTCTTGATTTCTGAAAAGCCAGTCCAGACCTAGCAGTTGTTTAAAGACACTTACCATACCTTTAGTATGAAGACAGTTACTGGACATTTTTAAATGATATAATTTTAATTATTAACTATATGTGATTTCTTATCAAAACTGATAGAAAAAATGTGAATTATACTTATTTTAGAGAATTGAAATAGAAATGAACATAATGAGAAATCTCTTTCTTTTTGCTATTCAATTTAGAAATACATCCGTAAATGTTAAAAGCAATTCTGACAGTGAGATTTTAAAAGTAGATATGGCTGAATATGAAAATACAAGGAAAATACTCTCAGATTTATGATAGTTTTCTTCTCATGGATAATTGAAAATGATATGTACAACTCATTATTACTATTATTACAGTTTTTAAGGAAAAAATACTTAAATAAACCCTAAAAATAAATGAGGTATAATACTTAAGCCTGTCCCTTCAACTGGTAGACTCACGTACACATGAATGGTGACTTTTTTTTTAATATAAAATTACATGACTAATTCTTTCTCACCACTTCATTAGTGACATTAGCCCTAGCTTCAGAACTAAAGTCAACCCATTTAATGAAATGCTTACTTAAACACCAAAGTCATTATTACATATGTAAGAGTTTGGAAATACTGCACTAAACTTGGAAAATGCCCAGCACCAGTGAATCAATTTTCTATCTGCTTTGTAAAAACAATTTCTGCTTTATTGCTTTTTGGAAACAGAATTGAAGCAATACTTCACAAAAGCCGTTAAACAGAAATCCTGGCATAAAATATAAGATTTCCCATTAAACTACATCATTCCTCAATTCCTTTTGAACACCTAATGGCATAATGAAAACTGATTAGACTATTCATATGTTCACATTATCTGCTATGATAGGATATCTGATAGCCTCAAGTTTAAATAGTTGGTTTGTAAAATGATTGTACAGTTGAACAATCAACCTCATAAACAGTGTACTGCTGAGTAATGCAAATTTTTAATTGGCCAGATAAAATAGCATTTAGTGCTGGAAAATATGGAAGATAGTCTGTAATTAGAATAATTAACACAAAGATGATTCTTATATAGCAGCAACACATTAAATATTTAACCATGAGGAAAGTTAACAATTTCAAACTGGTGAATTAAGGGAAAATTCTTTGAGATTCTTTAGGGTTTACTTTTTTTTTTTTTTTAATCATTTGGGATAGAAATAGCAATTTCATACTGTTAATACTGCAAAAGTTATCGTAGGGAAGAAAATGAGCAGTATCCTTTGATTTTATACTGTGTTCTAAAAGAGCAAAATAGATATTAGGAAGGTATAGTTTTGTTAAAAAATACATTATTCCTGTTTTTTCTTTTTCTACTATTCACTGGGGTTGAAAAATATTTTAATTAGATATGTATTATCTTTATATTGCATTTTATCATGTATCATGGTTTCTAAAACCTTGAAAAAGTAATCAAGGTTGTGATGAGTTCTTTCACTGCTGCTGGAACATAGGCAGAAGAATTCCAAAAGCTGTGTGGGTCTGTGGAGCATGTTAAGCAATAGGCATAATACACGAATTAGAATTAGTGTCAGTCTTATTTAAAAGTTTCATTATTTAAAAGATGTTTGCAACTCTGTATTTTTGCCCAAGATTAAATCATGAATCACCTCAAAACTCCTGTGAAGTAGTTGAGCAAGAAGGCATAAAGAAAATGAAAAAGAAGTTAGAAGAGTTTGATTGGACTAATGTATTAATATGCATTTAAATGAAGATAAGAACCAACATTATTCAAATAAAAAGTTTTCCTGTGATAAAAGAATAATGATCAATTGTAGACCAAAATATTTGGCCCAAAGTAAATAAACAAAATAAACAAAAATGGATTTAAAAACCCATCGCCACTTGGATCAAAACTAAATTTTTTTTTTCTGTTAGTGGGAAATAGAGAACCATGATTAAATACCACATAAGAGATAAAATAATTATTTTTTTAAAATATTGTCAGTTGGATTCTAACAAGAAAAGTGACTTCAAGAATTTGCAATAAGTAAATATAATCTATAGAATTGACACTAAATTCAGATATCAAACAAATGAGAATAATATAATGAATTAATCAGCAACAGTAGGAAAATATGGTCAGTATAACGGTGGAAGAAAGGAGGATTAGGCAGTATTACCAGTGCTCAGAAGTAAAAATCACCCAAAAAAGACCCAGAGTAGTAGGTCTGTGAGAACTGAAGCCATGTACATAACACCTTTATCCCCCGGGCAGAGGAAGAAGGGAGAAATATATTGGTTTCTTTTCCCAACCCTTAAAACTGTCAAAACATCCCACTGTCATACTTAGCCAGAAACCAGGTATTGTAGGAGCAGCCTTTAAGATTTAAGCTACCTTTAATGCAGAACAATGGTGGGGAGGGTAAGTGAAATTCTGAGAGTAAACATAGACCAAACCAGCATATATTTCCATGATAGACCATCAAGGTTAATTATGTCAGTGATGAACATTTTAAAACTGTTACTACAAGGGAGAAAATGCCATAAACTCTGCCTTCTTCCTTATTTGATTAACATTTGAAAGAGTACATGTTTAACTTAGAGTACGTAAGATCTGCTCAAGTCCTTTATTATCTTATATATATATATATACACCATATGTATATATGTATGTATGTATGTATGTATGTTTGTGTGTGTGTGTATATGCGTGCATTCCACATTTTGTTACAGATAATGTAACTTTTAAAAAATATATATTTATTTGTCAGAGAGACAGAGAGCACACAAGCACGGGGAGTGGCAGGCAGAGGGAGAAGCAGGACCCTGGAGTTATGACCTGAGCCAAAGGCACTTAACTGACTGAGCCACCCAGGCATCCTGATGATTTAACTTATCTTCTGTGAATGTTAAGGGAGATTGAATTTTTAAAATCTGTTCTTATTCAAAAAATCTGTGCCATTAAACCACACTAAAAACAGAGTTGGTATTATATAAAATGTTTTAATTAGAACTTTCTGAGCCAGAAGGAGTCAAATTATGTCCTATTGGCCTTCTCTCAAATATCATCTCATGATAATATAAAAAGAATGAAATAATTATTTCCTGTTGGGCCCCACACCAAGAGTGAACATATTTCATAGTATCTCACTCAGAAAAAGAAGACAGAATGGGGCAATACAATAACAACAAAAACTATTGAAGGAATGAGTAAAACCTTCTCAAGTTTGATAAAAACAATACGGATGCAAGAATCTCAACAAGCCTACTTAGGATAAATACAAATAGATGCACACGTAGACAAATCACAAACTTTTGAAAGCCAAAAACAGAAGCAAATCTTGAACACTATGGTGAACCATCAAAATCAATAATAGCTGACATTTTATTAGAAATGAGAAGGCAGTAGAACAATGCATTTATAGGGCAGAAAGAAAAATACAGTGTCACCCAAGAATCTCGTATCCAGCAAAAGCATTCTTCAAAAATGTTGGCAAAATAGAGATATTCTTTTTTTTTTTTAATATTTTATTTATTTGACAGAGAGAAACCACAACCAGGCAGAGAGGCAGGCAGAGAGAGAGGAGGAAACAGGCTCACTGCGGAGCAGAGAGCCCGATGTGGGGCTCGATCCCAGAACCCTGGGATCATGACCCGAGCCAAAGGCAGAGGCTTTAACCCACTGAGCCACCCAGGCGCCCCAAAATAGAGATATTCTATAAGCAAAGAATGAATCTGTGGCTAGCAGACTTGCCTTATAGGAAATACTAAAGGAAGTCCTTCATGAAAAAAGAAAATGAAACCAGACACTAATTCAAATTTTTAGGAGGAAGTGAATAATACTGGAAAAGTTGATTATATGGATTAACATTAATAATTCCATACATTTCTTCTTTTAACTTTTACAAAAATAAATAAGATTATATTAAGCAATAATTATAATACTGTGCTATTGGTTTTTGTAAGCTTACTTAATATATAATACAATAATAGCAAAAAGAGGGGGAGGAAATGGAATTATATTGAAGTGCGTGTGTGTGTGTGTGTGTGTATCCAGAATTAATAGGTGATATGAATATGCAGTAGATTATAAAATATGAAAATGCCTATTATAACCTCTAAATCAACTACAAAGATCAAAAGTTTAGTACAAAAAATTCAGTAGAGGGGTGCCTGGGTAGCTCAGTGGGTTAAATCCTCTGCCTTCGGCTAAGGTCATGATCCGTGCCCTGGAATCGAGCCCCACATCAGGCTATCTGCTTGGGGGGGAGTCTGCTTCTCCCTCTCTCTCTGCCTGCCTCTCTGCCTACTTGTGATCTCTATCAAATGAATAAAATCTTTTTGAAAATCAGTAGAATAACTAAAAATGTACATTGTTTAACACAAAAAGATGATAGAAACAGAAGAGTAAATACAGAGTAAAAAAAACAAATAGGAAATGGTAGGTATAAATACAACAGTATTTGTCACAGTATTAATTAGTGACAATATTAGTTATTGTCTAGAGACAGTAGTTAGTGACAGTATTAATATTGTAGTGACAAAGACTCAATATATCAGGAAAATAACACAATTATGAAGATCTGTGTGCCTAAAAAAAGAAACCCAAAATACATGGGACAAAGAATGGCAGAATTGAAAGGAGAAATAGGTATTTCAACAATAAATAGTTGGAGAGTCAGTATTCATTCTCAATTATTGCTAAAACAACTAGAGAGAAAGTCAGGAATCTAAAAGACTGAACAACACTATCAAGAAACTTAAGCTAACTCCACCCAACAACTCTAGCATCCTGCTTGTCAAGAACTCATGGAAAATTCTCCATGACTAACCATATGCTAGGTCATAAGAACAGTCTCAACAAATTTAGTGTAAAGCACGTTTTTTTGCCCAGGGTAAAATTAACTTAGAAGCAACAGCAGATAATTCCGGGCAGTCACCAGAGGTTTGGGAAATTAAACAAGACACATCTAAATAATGCATTGATCAAAGAAAAACCATAAAAAAAAAACAGAAAATATTTTGAACTGAATTAAAATGAAAGCATATCAAAATTTATGAGAAGCAGTTAAACAAGCACTTAGAAGTAAATAAGCACCTTTAAGCATCCACATCAAAAAGGATGAAATTCTCAAGTCAACTATCTAAGCTTTTGCCTTAAACTAGAAAAAGGGAGCAAATTAAACCTATAGCAAGCAGAAAGAAATTAGTAAGATAAAACAGAGAAGAATCACTGAAATAGAAATAGAGTAAAGCAAAAGAAAATTCTTGAAGGCAAAAGTTGATTCCTTGAAATCAACAAAATTGACAGACCTTTAGCTAGACTAACAAAAAAAGCAAAACACAAAAATTAGCAAAATCAGTTTTAAGGGAGAAGATATCAAACATACTGCCTTATGTATCATGGATGTCCTAGAAGTGGAAGAGAAAAGGATAGAGAGAATATATGAATAAATGATGACTGAAAACTTCCCAAATTCCATGGAGATCATGTATATCAATCTCAATGCATTCAAGTAAGATGGACTTTGAGATTCACACAGAGACACATTATAATCAAACTTTCAAAAGCTGAAGATACAGAGTGAATCTTGAAAGCAGCAAGAGAGAAGCAAATTGTCACATACAAGGGATTCTCAATAAGATTATTAGCAGATTTATCATCAGAAACTTAAGGTTCTCATCATAAGGAAAAATGTAGCTTTATGAGGAGATGGATATTAACTAGATATATTATAATAATTTATCACTATATACATATATCAGATCATTATGTTGTATAACATTAAGGTGTAATGTTATATGTCAATTATGTCATAATAATTAACTGGAAAAAATGAAATATTAATAAGAAGATCAACTTTGGGCACCAGAAGACATTGGGATTTTATATTCAAAGTGGTAGATGAAAAAAACTGTGAACGAAGGATCCATTATCTCTATTATCTGGCAAAATTGTCCTTCCAGAGTAGAAGAATTTAGGCAATTCTTGATAACAAAAAGCAGAGGGAGTTTATGACCAGTAGACCTTCTCTGCAGGAAATGCTCAAGTTAGTCTTAAATGATGAAAAGACATTAGACAGTAACTCAAGGCTGTATGGAGAAATAAGGATCTCAATAGAAGTAAATACATGAATAGTTATAAAATCTAATGTTATTGTAATAATGGTTTGTAACTGCATTTTTTATTTTCTACATGATTTAAAAGACAAATACATTTAAAGAAAACAGTTATTAGGGTAAAAGCTAGTATTACTGTAACTTTGGTTTTTAGTTCTAAATCCTGTCTTCTATATAATTTAAAAGAATAATGCACTTAAGAGAATTAATAGTTTACAGTTTGGGGACACACAGTTTATAAAGAAGTAATTTCGTGACACCAACATCTTAAAGGGGTGGGAATAGACCTGTTAAAGAATAGAGAATGTGTATGTTACTGAAATTAAGTTGGAATTAATTTAAATTACAGAGTTAAACTTTACGATCTTAATGTAATCCCCATGGTAAACAGAAAAAAATAGTTATAGAAGAAATACAAAAGGAAATGAGAGGGGCACCCGAGTGCTCAGTTGGTTAGGCAGCTGCCTTTGGCTCAGGTCATGATCTGAGAGTCCTGGGATTAAGCCCTGCATTGGGCTCCTGCTTGGCAGGGGGCCTGCTTCTCTATCTCCCTCTGCTATTCCTTCTACTTGTGCTCTGTCTCTCTTGGTCAAGAAATAAATAAATAAATCTTAAAAAAAAAAAAAGAAGAAGAAGAAGAAAAATGAGAAAGGAACTTAAGCATTTCACTACAAAAATAAAACTAAACACAAAGGAAGACTAATTCAGGAAATGGGGAAGAGAGAACCTATAGAGGTTATAGAAAATAGCACAAAGATGAAGGTAAGTTCTTCTTTATAATTATTCTAAGTGTAAATGGATTAAACGCTCCAGTCAAAAGATAGAGATTGGCAGAATGGATAAAATATATAACCTGTGTGTTGTTTATAAGAAGTACACTAAAGATCCAGAAACACAAAGAAGTTGAAAACAAAAGGACTGAAAAAGACTTTTCATCCAGATAGTAACTAAAGAGAGCAGAGGTGACTATACTAATATCTGACAAAATCAACTGCAAATCAAAATTTATGAGACAAAGACATATATTAATTAAAGATTCAATACAGCAAGAAGTTATAACAATTACAAACATCTATGCAGCTAATTTCAAGTCATTAAAATATATGAGCAAAAACTGACAGAATGGAAGGGAGAAAGTTCTGTAAAAGTATTTGGAGAGGGTGAGAGGCTCAGTTGTTAAGCGTCTGCCTTTGGCTCAGGTCATGATTCCAGGGTCCTTGGATTGAGCCCTGCATTGGGCTTCCTGCTCTGTGTGAGGCCTGCTTCTCCCTCTCCCACTCCCTCTGCTTGTGCTCCCTCTCTCGCTGTGTCTCTGTCTGTCAAATAAATTAAAAAATATATATAATATATATTTAAATTAATTAATACATATTAAAATATTTTATATAATATATATTATATATGTGTTTGGAGATTAATATATATTAAAATATTTCATATAATATTTATAAATTATATATGTGTGTATATATATAGTCTATATATAGTCTCCAAATATATATATTATATATATTATATATATTATATTATATATATAATATATATATAATTATATAAAATAATATATATAATATAATATATATTATATATATAATATATTTTATATTATATAATATTATAATATAATATATATAATATATATAACATATAATATATATAATATATATTATATTATATATATATATATATTTGGAGACTCCATATATATATATTTGGAGACTATTCCACTCATAATAATGGATAGAACTACCAGAAGAAGTATGGAAATAGAGGACTCAACAATACAATGAATTAATTGTAATAGAAATATATAGAACATTTTACCCAACAGCAGAATACACATTCTTCTCAAGTGTATACTGGAAATTTTCCAAGACCATATGGTAGGCTCCAAATTAAATCTCAAGATTGAAAATGATAAGATTTCATTAAAGGTATCCTTCCTGACCAATGCAGGATAATGTTATAAATCAATTTAAAAAAAGTAAACTGGAGGGTGCCTGGGTGGCTCAGTGGGTTAAGCCGCTGCCTTCAGCTCAGGTCATGATCTCAGGGGTCCTGGGATCGAGTCCCACATCGGGCTCTCTGCTCAGCAGGGAGCCTGCTCCCTCTCTCTCTCTCTCTCTCTCTCTGCCTGCCTCTCTGCCTACTTGTGATCTCTCTGTGTCAAATAAATAAATAAATAAAATCTTTAAAAAAAAAAAGTAAACTGGAAATATCATAAAACTGTAGAAATTAAACACTTTTAAACAACCAATGAATCAAAGAGGAAATCACTAGGAACATTAGAAAATTCATACACAACATACCAAAACTTAGGGGACTCAAGGAAAGTGGTGCTAAAGGGGGAGGTTGTAAGTATATATTTACATTAAAGAACAATAAATATATGAAATCAACAATCTAACTTTACAACCTAAAGAACTAGAAAAGGAACAAACTAAACCCAAAGCTTGGAGAAGGAAAAAAATATAATAAAGATTAGAGCAGAGAAGCAAAATAGAAAATAGACAATAGAGAATCAATGCAACCAAAAGTGGTTCTTTGAGAAAATAAACAAATTTGACAAATTAACAGCTTAGATGGACTGCATAAAAAACAAATTGACAAATTGACAGCTTAGATGGAGTGTGTAAAAAAGAGAAAAAACTCAAATTCCTAAAGTCAGAAATGAAAGTGGAGATATTACTATCAAGTGTATAGAAATAAAAAGGATTATTAGAATACTATGAATAGTTGCACACCAACAATTTGTATAAACTAGGTGAAGTGGTCATATTCTTAGAATGCTAAACCTACCAACACTAAATCATGAAGAAATAGAGATCTGAGTAAACTTGTAACTAGTAAGGAGATTGAATTAGTGATCAAAAAATCTCTTAAAGAAAGGAAAAATACCTGGACCTGATGGCTTCACTGGTGAATTCTACCAAACTTTTCTAGAGAATCTAATACTGATCCTTCTCATCTTTTCCAAATTAGTTAAAGAGGAGGGAGTACTTCCTAACTCATTCTACAGGACCAACATTACTCTAATACCAAAGCCAGACAAAAAAGATTACACAAAAAATAGATCTACAGACCAATATCCCTTATGAGCATTGATGCAAACATCCTCTGGAAAACACTAGCAAACAGAATTCAGCATAAAGTATTATATACTAGGACCAAATGGGACTTACTACTAGAATGCCAAGATAGTTCAACATACGAAAATGGATCAACATAATAAGCCACATCAACAGAATGAAGAAAAACAGCTACATGATTATTTCTACTGATGCAGATAAAGCATTTGACAAAAATCAGTATCTTTTCATGATGAAATCACTCAAGGAAGTAGGAATTAAAGGAAACCACCTAAACATAATAAATAGCTGTGTGAAAAATACACAGTGAACATCATACCCAATGGTGAGAGCCTGAAGGCTTTTCATCCTAGATCAGGAACAAGGCAATTATACCCACTTTTATCTCTTCTCTTGAACATGTTACTTGAAGTTCTAGAGGAATTAGGCAAGACAAAGGAAAAGGCATCTAAATAACAAAGAAATAAGTAAAATCATCTGTTTTTAGTGTTAAGATCTTATCTGTAGAAAACACTAAAGATTGCACACACGTGCACACACACACACAAATTAATAACCTCATTGAGTAAAGTTGCAGGACACAAAATCAGTACCCCAAAACAGTTGCATTTCTGTATACTAAATAATGAGCAATACAAAAAAGAAATTAAGAAAGCAGTTGCACTTATAATTGCGTTGAAAAGAGCAAAATATTTAGGAATTAACTTTGCCAAGAAGGTAAATCATTTGTACAGTGAAAAATACCAAATATTGTTGAAAGAAATTAAGAAATAAACATGATGTTCATGGAGAGGAAGAGCTAATATTGTTAAAATGTCAGTAGTACCAAAAGTGATTTATAGATTCAATACAATGTCTTTGAAAATTCCAATATTTTTTTTCCAAAAATAGAAAAAAGATCCTAAAATTTAGGTTGAATCTCAAGAGAATTCAAATGGCCAAAACTGAATAAACTGTGGGACCAATACTTCCCGATTTCAGAACTTAGTATAAAAAGACAGTAATCAAAATAGTGTGTTACCGGTATAAAGCTGATATATGAAGCAATAGAATAGAATAGAGGCCCCAGAAATCAACTCTCATATATATGGTCAAATAATATTTTACAAGGGTGACAAGACCATTCAATGGAGAAAGTATAGTCTTTTTAATAAATATTGCTGGGAAAACTGAGTATATGCAAAAGAATGAATTCAAACTCTTACAAGATGTACAAAAGTTAACACAAAATGGATCAAGGATCCAAATGTAAGAACTAAAACAATGAAACTCTTAGAAGAAAACATACAAGAAAAGTGGTTTCAACTTGGAATTGGCAGTGATTTCTCAGACTATGATGAAGAAAGTATAAGTAATAAACAAATTAAACTTAAAATTTTTTAAAAATTTGTACATCAAAAGACATCATTGACAGTATAAGAAGCCAATCCACAGGATGGGAGAAAATATTTGCAAATCATATACCTGGTAACAGATTAATATCTAAAATGTATAAAGAACTCCTAGACCTCAACAACAAAATACAAATAATTCAGAACAGTCAAAGGACTTCAATAGACATTTATCCAAAGTATACATAAATTATTAAGCATACGAAAAGAGGCTCAACATCATTTATCAATGCAAATCAAATCAAAATAACTATGAGATACCACTCACACTCATGAGGATGACTATTATTAAAAAAATAAATGTTAGTAAGAATTTAGAGAAATCAGGGGCGCCTGGGTGGCTCAGTGGGTTAAGCCTCTGCCTTCGGCTCAGGTCATGGTCTCAGGGTCCTGGGATCGAGCCCCACATCGGGCTCTCCACTCAGCGGGGAGCCTGCTTCCTCCTCTCTCTCTGCCTGCTGTTCTGCCTCCTTGTGATCTCTCTCTCTCTGTGTCAAATAAATAAAAATTAAAAAAAAAAAAGTTTCCATTAAAAAAAAAAAAGAATTTAGAGAAATCAGAAACCTTGATGGGATGTAAAATGGTATAGCCACTTTGGAAAACACTATGGCAGTCTTTTTAAAAATTAAAAGCCGAAGTGCTCTATTATCTAGTCATTTTTATTCTGTTTATATACCCAGAATAATTGAAAGTATTCTCAAAGGGATATTTGTATCCCCATTATTCAGTGTCTCAAACATGGAAGCAACTTGAGCAACCTGACAAATGAGTCAATCAACAAAATGTGGTATATGAATACAATGGAATATCATTCAGCCTTAGAAAAGGAAGGAAATTCTGTAATATGCTATGATATGAATGAAGCTTGAGGATGTTACACTAAGTGAAATTAACCAGTCACAAAAAGAGAAATACTACATGACTCCACTTAAATGAGATTTTCAAGAGTAGTCAAAATCATAAAAACAGAAAGTATCATGGTGGTTACCAGGAGCTGGGAGAAGGGGAGAATGGGGAGTTATTTTTTAATAACTTATACTAAGTGAAAGAACCTGTATATAGAGTCTACTTATTACATTATTCCATTTATGTGAAATACCTGGCAAAGGCAATTTGTAGAGACAAATAGCAGCTCCTCAGTTGCTTCCTAAAGGTGTAAGTATGAGTTGAGATGAACCACAAATGAGTATGAGGGAACTTTCTTGAATTATGAAAATGTTCTAATACTGGATTATGGTGAAGGTCACATAATTGTATTAACTTGAAATGATTTAATTGTGTACTTAGCAATTGGTATATTTTATGCTTTGTAAGTTATACCTCCATCAAACTTATTATATTGAGGTACATATTGAAGAGGGCAGAAGTTATCTTAAAGGATTAAACAGTAGGCTGTTCCTGTAAGAGTTATTTGTGACAGATTTGAAAGAAAGTAGATGAGAAGTCAAATATATCTTATAGTTTTCATTATCAAACATAAAATAAGGCCAATTGGTTTTTACAAATTTATATATCTGATTGTTTACAAATGTTGAGATGAACTTTTTGTTTTTTGTTTTGTTTTTTGTTTTGTTTTGTTTTGAACCACAATAAAGGAATAATACCTTGCCCTAGTTCTGAAAAGTAAATCATTTAACCGAGCGGGGAAGGTTGCTTGAGAATATATTATGCCAAGATTTCCACTTCCAGAAAACAATGATGATGACATTTAATCTTTGAATATTTATGTTGAAATTTCTTTCAAGCATTTTAAGAAATCTGCTTCTGAAATTCTTCAATATGGAATAGCAATGAGAAGGCAAATGGAAAACCTGGTAGTGATAGGACCATACAAATGAATGTAATGTAAGGAAATGTTTTTATTTACACATAGGTTACTGTATTTAGCACCATGTATCACAAATCCCAATTTACTTTTTTGTAACCTAAATTAATTCTTTAACTTCAACCTTTATGCTACATTTTCTCTTTTCCTTAGTGTGTGTGGGAGGGGGATTTGTGACCATCCTTTCAACAAAACACAAATCCTCAAAGGAGTTCCTTAGCCCTTTGTAATTTACAAACATATAAGGAACTCCAGAGCATCAATCCATTCTCCTAAGAGGTTACTGTAGTCACAGCCACTGGCAGTTCTCCAAGCCATACAGGCTAGCACAGAGCAGAAGGCTGCATCTCCAAGGACCTGAAAACTCTCCTTAAGAACTGAATGTGTTGGCCACACAAGCATTATCCAGAAAGTTCAGGCAGTGTCCATGCAGTCCCCCGAGATTTCACGCCCAGTCATCACTTAGAGGACTCAAACACATCCCATAGTCTCAAGGTTGCCAGTGCTCCAGGATACAGAAACAAAGGCAATCTGGCCATAATTTGTGGAGAGTCACTATTTTAAATCTTCCTCCCCCCCCCATAGCATTTGGGAATCTCTGTGATAAAATGTACATTCTTACCATATGTGGAGTTTAAACATGTATGTACAATGTCTCAATATTGCAAGAGGGTAATATGTATTTTGAAATTTCAATCTTCTCATCAATGCCTATTTACCAAGTCATGCCTTTGTTCTTTTACAAGAGAATATTTACCTTTGAAAGTGACCTGAGGCAGTGAAAATTAATCATTTAAGGGACAATATAAAGTGCAATAATGAATTTCATAGTAGTTATTTTAAGTTGGCTCAGTTTCAGATTAAACTAGGGAAAAAAACATCAAAAACGTTTCTTTTGGTCTCTTCCTCTGCTTTGGAAAAAAAAAAACTATGGAAATAGGTTTTATATTTTAATAAACACTGCTAGCATTTTTAGCTTTTTATAGAAATGCATAAGGTTAAGGAACTCATTTGTTCTTACACTATTGAAATACGAAAATAAATAAATAAAATTATTCAAGCTCATAGCTAATTTCAAAATGATTACAAACTGAATGCCAAAATAAAGAGGTAACTCTTCACATGAAAAGGCTAATCATGGTTAATTGTTTTCCTATTCCTTTTGATGATAATAGGCATTATAAACTCATTTTAAGTATGTAGATGTAATATGCAATTACCATAAGACTCAGCATTCCAAAACTCAAACAGAAGACTATGATAATGTTGAGCACAGTTTATTGGTAAGGCTGCCAACCGGTTTCATTTTCAAAGGAAAAATAAGTGTGTAGCTATAGTACAATTTTGTTTACATGCACATATTTTCTCTTTATGTGTGCTGATACGATGACTGACTATATGTAAATCAACCTCTTAACTATTAAAGCAGTAGGTGGCTGTCATTATTGTCTGGAAATTTTTGAAGTCTTAGGACTCAAATCACGATGCATTTAATTCCAAGTCTTTTTTTTTTTTTTTTCTTGTAGGTGAAAAATGTGATGATCCACTGGACATGGTAACAAAAAAAAATTAGTCGTCTTTTTTTTTTTAAAGATTTTATTTATTTATTTGACAGAGAGAGAGATCACAAGTAGGTAGAAAGGCAGGCAGAGAGAGGAGGAAGCAGGCCCCCCGCAGAGCAGAGAGCCCAATGCGAGGCTTGATCCCAGGACCCCGAGATCATGACCTGAGCCGAAGGCAGTGGCCCAATCCACTGAGCCACCCAGGCGCCCCAAAAAATAAGTCTTCTTAAGATTAAGCTTGGGGGGACTTGTATATTTGATTCCTTGACTATACAAGAAATGAGAATCCCTCTGTGTAAGATATAGAATGAAAGTATGGAGTTAACTTTTGACCTCCATGTAGATTGGTATCAATAAAAGAACATGTCTTATAGATTCTGAAGCCTTTAAATAAATAATTCTGGGAGGATACGTGATTATGGAATTCAATGAAGGGGAGTGTTAGCTTTCCCACAGAGTAGCCATCTTTTCATTAAGGCTTTTCTTAGAAATGTCAAAATAGGTCTCTGCCACTATTGCTTTACATTTAAAGAACATGCTCTTCAAAACTAGTCCCTCTCCATTATTGTTATTGTTCTATCTTCTTAGTCAGCGTTGACTCCTTAGTAGTTATTTCAGTGATCCCCTTTTTAACACACTTAATTTTCTCTACAGAAAATCTTAGCTAGTTTCTTTTATCCCAATAGAGTTTCCACTGGCCTACTTCCCTCTCAAGCTTCACTTCTCTTGTTCACCACCAAACTTCTTGAAATGTTCATTTTCAGTTACCACCTAATGAAAATTAATCTTAATTTCTTCTGATTTTAACATGTGTTTCCAGTTGTGTTCTAGAACATACTATTTTTTGTCTCTTTGGAACTATAGACTAATACCAAAATTAGACTCATCTTCAGCTTTAAATTCTTTCACCCACAAAGTTCTGTATGTATTCTGTGTGATGAAGCCTTAGAGGGAAATACAAGAGAATTGCAGACGACTTTTCCAGATTCTTGAGTTGCAGAACAAACACAAAAAAACCTTCTGCATTAATGTATGTAGGAGAAATGTTTGTCTAAATTAAGTCCAATGTTTGTCTAACTTAAATGCCAATTACAAGAAGCTGAACAAATTTCCTAACTGCTATACTACTGATCCCCAAACTAAAAATCTTTTCAAGAAAAACAACTGTTTTAACACAAAGCTAAAATAAAATAATCGGTAAAGTGAAAGTGTACCCTGTTTGACAAAACAGTCACTTAGCGTATATTGAGTTTTTTTTTATTTTTTTAAGATTTTATTTATTTATTTGACAGACAGAGATCACAAGTAGGCAGAGAGGCAGACAGAGAGAGAGAGGAGGATATAGGCTCCCTAAGAGCAGAGAGCCCCATGTGGGGCTCCATCCAAGGACCCTGAGATCATGACCTGAGCCAAAGGCAGAGGCTTTAACCCACTGAGCCAGCCAGGTGCCCCGTATCTTGAGATTTTAGATACCAAATTGGAAACAAGAACACTTATTTTCTAAGAGAATGTATGATGTTTCATGTCATCTAAAGAAAACCCAGTAGTTTGTACATACAATCAGGATTGTTCAAGTATTCTTCTCTACTGGGAAAAATATCTTGGTTTAATGTAAAATTTTCATTAAAAATTACTAAACTTTAAATTCATCCTATTGGAATGAATTTATCCTATTGGATAAAGTTATCCTATTGGAAACCTAAATGTGAAATAACTGTTATCTGGATGTTTGTCTAAATAGAATGATTAAATTATTTCAGTTTTTTTTTCTTTTTTTTATTTCTTTATTTTCAGCATAACTGTATTCATTGTTTTTGCGCCACACCCAGTGCTCCATGCAATACATGCCCTCTCTATTACCCACCACCTGCTTCCCCAACCTCCCACCCCCCACCCCTTCAAAATCCTCAGGTTGTTTTTCAGAGTCCATAGTCTCTCATGGTTCATCTCCCCTTCCAATTTCTCTCAACTCCCTTCTCTTCTCCATCTCCCCATGTCCTCCATGTTTTTGTTATGATCCACAAATAAGTGAAACCATATGATACTTGATTCTCTCTGCTTGACTTATTTCACTCAGCATAATCTCTTCCAGTCCCGTCCATGTTGGGTCCAAGTTGGGTATTCATCCTTTCTGATGGAGGCATAATACTCCATCGTGTATATGGACCACATCTTCCGTATCCATTCGTCTGTTGAAGGGCATCTTGGTTCTTTCCACAGTTTGGCGACCGTGGCCATTGCTGCAATAAACAATGGGGTAAAGATGGCTCTTCTTTTCACTACATCTGTATCTTTGGGGTAAATACCCAGCAATGCAATTGCAGGGTCATAGGGAAGCTCTATTTTTAATTTCTTCAGGAATCTCCACACTGTTCTCCAAAGTGGCTGCACCAACTTGCATTCCTACCAACAGTGTAAGAGGGTTCCCCTTTCTCCACAACCTCTCCAACACACATTGTGTCCTGTCTTGCTAATTTTGGCCATTCTAACTGGTGTAAGGTGATATCTCAATGTGGTTTTAATTTGAATCTCCCTGATGGCTAGTGATAATGAGCATTTTTTCATGTGTCTGATAGCCATTTGTATGTCTTCATTGGAGAAGTGTCTGTTCATATCTTCTGCCCATTTTTGATATGATTATCTGTTTTGTGTGTGTTGAGATGGAGGAGTTCTTTATAAATCCTGGATATCAGCCTTTTGTCTGTACTGTCATTTGCAAATATCTTCTCCCATTCCATGGGTTGCCTCTTTGTTTTTTGACTATTTCCTTTGCTGTGCAGAAGCTTTGATCTTGATAAAATCCCAAAAGTTCATTTTCGCTTTTGTTTCCTTTGCCTTTGGAGACATATCTTGAAAGAAGTTGCTGTGGCTGATATCGAAGAGGTTGCTGCCTATGTTCTCCTCTAGGATTCTGATGGATTCCTGTCCCACGTTGAGGTCTTTTATCCATTTTGGGTTTATCTTTGTGTACAATGTAAGAGAATGGTCGAGTTTCATTCTTCTACATATAGCTGTCCAGTTTTCCCAGCACCATTTATTGAAGAGACTGTCTTTTTTCCATTGTATATTTTTTCCCTGTTTGAAGCAGTGATCAAAAACCTCCCAAAAAACAAGAGTGCAGGACCTGACGGATTCCCTGGGGAATTCTACCAAACTTTCAAAGAAGAAATAACACCAATTCTCCTGAAGCTGTTCCAAAAAAATGAAGCAGAAGGAAAACTTCCAGACTCTTTTTATGAAGCCAGCATTACCCTGATCCCCAAACCAGGCAAAGACCCTACCAAAAAGGAGAATTTCAGACCAATATCACTGATGAATATGGATGCAAAGATTCTCAACAAGATCCTAGCAAACAGGATCCAGCAGCACATTAAAAAGATTATCCACCATGACCAGGTGGGATTCATCCCTGGGTTATAAGGATGGTTCAACATTCGCAAATCAATCAATATGATAGAACCAATGAATAAGAGAAGAGAGAAGAACCACATGGTCCTCTCAATTGATGCAGAAAAAGCGTTTGACAAAATCCAGCATCCGTTCCTGATTAAAACACTTCAAAGTATAGGGATAGTGGGAACATTCCTGAATTTCATAAAATGTATCTATGAAAGACCCACAGCAAATATCATCCTCAATGGGAAAAAGCTTGCAGCCTTCCTGTTGAGATCGGAAGCATGACAAGGATGCCCACTCTCACCACTCCTGTTCAACATAGTATTAGAAGTCCTAGCAACGGCAATCAGACAACAAAGAGAAATAAAAGGTATCCAAATTGGCAAGGAAGAAGTCAAACTCTCTCTCTTCGCAGATGACATGGTTCTTTATATGGAAAACCCCAAAGACTCCACCCCCAAACTTCTAGAACTCATACAGCAATTCAGTAACGTGGCAGGATACAAAGTCAATGTACAGAAATCAGTGGCTTTCTTAGACACTAACAATGAAAATACGGAAAGGGTAATTAGAGAATCGATTCCATTTAGTATAGCACCAAGAACCGTAAGATACCTGGGAATAAACCTAACCAAAGAGGTAAAGGATCTGTACTCAAGGAACTACAGAACACTCATGAAAGAAATTGAAGAAGACACAAAAAGATGGAAGACCATTCCATACTCTTGGATTGGAAGAATAAACATTGTTAAAATGTCTATACTGCCTAGAGCAATCTATACTTTTAATGCCATTCCGATCAAAATTCCACTGGTATTTTTCAAAGAGCTGGAGCAAATAATCCTAAAATTTGTATTGAATCAGAAGAGACCCCAAATTGCTAAGGAAATGTTGAAAAACAAAAACAAAACTGGTGGCATCACGTTACCTGATTTCAAGCTTTACTACAAAGCTGTGATCACCAAGACAGCGTGGTACTGGCATAAAAACAGACACATAGACCAGTGGAACAGAGTGGAGAGCCCAGATATGGACCCTCAACTCTATGGTCAAATAATCTTCGACAAAACAGGAAAAAAATTATTTCAGTTTTTAAAATTACTACTCTTCTGGAAGAGAGGTCTTGCATAAATGAGATACACATTATCTATGTGATAAGTTCTTAGAATTTACTAAGAAAATTTTAATCTCTCTCTCCAGTACATAAATTTTATGTGTGTGTGTTTTTGTTGGTTCTTGTTTTTCTTTATCTGCCATGGTCTCAGGGCCCACCCATGTACTCAACTGCAGTCATGTCCTTTAGCTTTAGTTCTTTGGTACAACTGTCCCCTCAGCTGTGACCTGCAATTATTGACTTTTTGGATATATACTTTGATGGAAGTTGTGTCTTTCATCTCAAATTGTATAAACATAGGTTTGTATGACATATGTTCTCATCCATAGATTGATCTGCTAGCTTCAGATTCTGAGATTGTTTTTACTTTGCTTATATCGTCATTGTAACAACAGACATCTTCCCTCCAGGAAGATAATACTGCAACTTCAGATAGTAGTGGCTTTTCTGGCATCATTTAAAAATCGAAAGAGAGCAATTTCATGCATTTGCCAGGTCAGCATCTGCACTAATTTGCTCTAGCATGACCAAGGAAATAAGACTATGAGGGACTGTGTGGCTTATTTAATTTCACTCAGGTGAAATAGGACATTATGTTGTCTACAGCCTTTCCTTGCTGACTAACCAACCTGTTTCTGGTTGTATAACTTTAGGAATGGATCCCAATTCATCCTATAATATATGCTTATTTAGATTATGCCTTTATACAAAGTCAATATTTCCACAATATATTAAGTCTGATAGGGTTTTAGCTAAGGCAGGGATCATTAAAGATATTCTATACAGGGTCAGGTAACAAATATTTTAGACTTTATGAGCCATGTGGTTATTTTAGACTTTATGAGCCATGTGGTCTCAGGTGTAACTGAACTCTGCCATCGTATAAGAGAGTAGCCATAAACAATATGGAAATGAATGGGTGTGTATGTATTTAAATAAAATTTTATTTACAAAAGCAAGCAGCAGGTCAGATTTGCCCAGTGGACTGTAGAGTGCAGACCTCTGGCCTAGGATATTGTAATATACTTGTCTTTAATTCAGAAATTTCCTCCCTGGGTATTACAGTTAACATCAGTTTACTGAAATGATGACCAATTTATTTCTTTGACTTTCCCCCCCCCCCCCAGTAAGTCAGGATGGTGTATTTATGGATGTTTTTGCTAAAATAGATATTGTTCATTCAGCCATTAAGCCTTATTTTAATTTTTTTAATATTTTATTTATTTATTTGACAGACAGCGATCACAAGTAGGCAGAGAGGCAGGCAGAGAGAGAGGGGGAAGCAGGCTCCCTGCTGAGCAGAGAGCCCGATGTGGGACTCGATCCCAGGACCCTGGGATCATGACCTGAGCCGAAGGCAGAGGCTTTAACCCACTGAGCCACCCAGGCACCCTATTTTAATTTTTTTAAGTTTACATAACAAATTTTTTAACATCATAAATCAGTCATTTACAAGAACTCTTCTGATCCCAAATCTTTATACCATCAAATATTATAAGGTCCCTCTACCTCTTCTCTGACCCAAATGAGAGGGTCTTTGAAAAGAAGTCTCTGATTAAAAAGTGGGGGGGGGGGGGAGAAGGCATTTTATCTTAAATGGTTTACAACATGTATATATCTAGGTTTCAAAATGAAAGTATCTAGCATCCCAGATGGAAGATAGGATAAAAGGTGATCCAGCAACATGGTTAAAGGAATAAGGTAAGTGATTTGGATGATAAAGGGTTAGAAAGGAAAGGGACAGGCATATGCCTCAGGCACTGAAAATAAGTTCTGACTTTGCTGTTATTTTCCCTACAATTACAATCAGCAATGTAAGGTGAATTCAACCAGAAGGGAAAAAAAAAAAAAAAACGAAATGAGAGCTACAGGATAGAGAAGGGACAAAATTATTGTTCATCTGAGAAATTTTCCTACTTCATGGAACAGAACTCTAGAGTAGACTTACTGAAGATCATAGGAAAACTTTCATACTTTTAGGCATAATTTGCAAAACTTGCTTCACCTAAACCCCAGGGAGATCATACAAGATTCACAAATAAGAAATGAAACCCATGGGAGATCATTAACAGCTTAACTCAGTTTATGTGTTCAAATTCATTGCATTTATAAAAATAATAGGGTGGAAATGCTGTTATTTTGATAATGAGTCTATTAACAATAAAAACGTAAAAATGTGAATTGTGTAATACAAGTTAAGAAGAAATGTAGATACTAAGTAGAGGGTGTGACTATTTGGATCAAGATTTCTTTTAAATAAAAGACGGATGAAGCAAAATAAGTCAATCAGAGAAAGACAACTATCATATGATCTCCCTGATATGAGGAAGTGGAGATGCAACATGGGGGGTTTGGGGGGGTAGGAAAAGAATAAATGGAACAAGATGGGATTGGCAGGGAGACAAACCATAAGTAACTCTTAATCTCACAAAACAAACTGAGGGTTGCTGGGGGGAGGGGGGGTTCCGAGAGGGGGAGTGGGGTTATGGACACTGGGGAGGGTATGCTATGGTGAGTGCTGTGAAGTGTGTAAACCTGGCGATTCACAGACTGTACCCCTGGAGATAAAAATACATTATATGTTTATTAAAAATTAAATTAAAAAATTAAAAAAAAACGGATGAATCTCCCATGACTTACTAACAGCTTCTCTATCATAAAACAACAACAACAAAAAAAAAAAAATAGAAGGGGCACAATTATCACATAAATGATAAAAAATTAATATGTTAGTTTTATGGTAGAAATAGAAATACTCATGTTCATGAGATAGTCTGACAAAATGGTCTGCAAATTTAAACATATATCTAGGCCTCTTTGCGTATAATTAAATTAGTAGAAAACATGAGGTCTGACGTAACATAAAAGATGAGAACAGAATTTCCAGTTACCAAAAAAAAAAAAAAAGACAAATGCAAATATCACTTCAATAAAGTTAAAATACTATGAGGTATATTTGTTTTGTTCCGAGTGATAGAAATGCTGTTTTAACAAGTATAGGCATAAAGAAACATTTATATGGAATCCAATAAAGTATAAAAAACAACTTTTAAAATATTGTGGAATGAAAATAAATGCAACTGGCCTTCAGGCTGAGTTGAAACTAGTCAAAACTGCCAGGTTATTCTCTGTCTGTAGTAGCTACATTCTGTTTCAACACATACAAGCTTTCTCTACATCAGATGATTAGCATAGAGTTTTAATAATCCACCTGACATTTATTTTCCATCTTCATTGTTAACAGATCCTGATTGCAATGATGTATATGTTCTCTTTTGCATGGCACTGAATATTGGGAAAAGATGCTATATTCTCAACCCTAGTAAATTAATTCTGATTGCCTTAAGCCAGCTATGTTGGTATTAGTTCCTTTTACAGTGGCTAATTTAGGCATGGAATTAGGATATAATTTTTATCAATGTGATGGGTTGGGTTGTTCTAAAAATGTTTTCCTTGATTTTAAAATCAAACACAGTGGGGGAAATTTCTTTTTCTTTTTCTTTTTTTAAAGATTTTATTTATTTATTTGACAGACAGAGATCACAAGTAGGCAGAGAGGCAGGCAGAGAGAGAGGAAGGAAAGTAGGCACCCTACTGAACAGAGAGCTGGATGTGGGGCTCGATCCCAGGACCCTGAGATCATGACCTGAGCCGAAGGCAGAGGCCTTAACCCACTAGCCACCCAGGCTCCTCGAAATTTCTTTTTCTTAATAGCAGAAGTTCTAGATAAGATGTCCTTAGTCAATACACTGCAAGCTCAAAGATGAAGCCAACCCAAGGGTGACAGAATGAAATAATGGAAAGAATTATGATAATGTCATTGAGTTGCTAAATTAATACATATTATAGCTTCATAGTTTCGAACTTCTGCTGTGTACAATAATGGGTTTCTTTGTTACTGAAATTTTTAAGTTGAATTTTCTGTTATTATCTGCTGAAAATGTCCTAAATGATACTGGGAATAACATTGCCACTGTCAGAACTTAGGATATAACTTTTTTTTTTTTTCCTTTTTGGAGAAAGACTAAACAGGATATTGAGTCTCAAGGACAAAAGTCCTGGGTAGAGGACTTTTCAATTAATCTAGATGAAAAATCCTATGTCAGTTGTTTATAATTTTCTTGTTGAGTGGAATCAAGTGAAAATATAGTGTCCTTTGAGGGAATCAAATATGTAAAGCTGGGAAGAAAGCCATTCTTAAAATAGAAAAAATAAAAGATTTTCTAGATGAAAAGGAGAAAAACTTCTACTCTACAACATGAAAGCAGTAAGATATGTTCAGTAGGAAGAAATAATTCAGAAAGCAAGACTATTGTGTAGTAAAAAAGAAAGGTAAAAATCATGAATTCAATTTATGAATTTTGTACAGAACTGCACAGTTTCTAAGCTAGGCCTCATGGAGAAGAAGAGTTAACAAGAAAATAGTTACACAAATAGGAGGAAGAAAACCCATATTCTTTTATAAATGAGATTTGAAAGTCTCTTTCAAGTTGGACTACCCATTACCCAGGTAGTTAGACTTCACATTATCCTAATGGCATTATTTTTTTTTTTTTAAAGATTTTATTTATTTATTTATTTGACAGAGAGAGAGATCACAAGTAGGCAGAGAGGCAGGCAGAGAGAGAGGAGGAAGCAGGCTCCCCGCGGAGCAGAGAACCCGATGCGGGGCCCGATCCCAGGACCCTGAGATCATGACCCGAGCCGAAGGCAGCGGCTCAATCCACTGAGCCACGTGGAAATTAAATAATCAGTAATTAGAAGAAGGGCTACAGGATTCTAAATATAACTTCTTTTGGTAAAGAACTAAGATAAAATTTGGAAAGAGTTGTGTGCCTCATGGAAAGAATGATGTCGGGGCGCCTGGGTGGCTCAGTGGGTTAAAGCCTCTGCCTTCGGCTCAGATCATGATCCCAGGGTCCTGGGATCCAGCCCCGCATCCCCTTTGGTCTCTCTGCTCAGCTGGGAGCCTGCTTCCTCCTCTCTCTCTGCCTGCCTCTCTGCCTACTTGTGACCTCTGTCTGTCAAATAAATAAAATCTTAGAAAGAAAGAAAGAATGATGTCATGAAGATAAAGAATTTGAACTTACTGTAAAGAATTTATCTGTTTAGGAGAGAGGTTTCTGAGTCTGCTAAACTTCTGCTTTTCCTATGACTTCTATGTAGACAATTGTTAAGGATTGAATTGTGTCCCCAAAAAAGATATGTTGAAGTCCTAACCCAAGTAACTCAGAATGTGATTTTATTTGGAAATGAGGTCTTTAGACAAGCAAATGAGGTCATTAGGTTGGGACCTAAAAGGGGGGAAATTGGACACAGGGACAGACATGCATACAGGGAAAATGTGATGTGAATATGAAGGCAGAGATTGGCACAATATATCTAAAGCCAAGGAACATCAAAGATTGTCACACCCAGGAATCAAGAATTTCTATCCTCTTTAAGAGTTCTTTTATCTGGGGGCACCTGGGTGGCTCAGTGGGTTAAGCCTCTGCCTTGGGCTCAGGTCATGATCTCAGGGTCCTAGGATCAAGTCCCACATCGGACTTTCTGCTTGTCAGGGAGGCTGCTTCCTCCTCTCTCGGTCTGCTTCTCTGCCTACTTGTGATCTCTCTCTGTCAAATAAATAAAATCTTTTAAAAAACAACAACAAAAAAGTTCTTTTATCTGGACTAAGAATCAAATTCACATGAGATGGATTAACAAGAGAAAATAAAATAAATAGCATACACACAGGGAATCCATACAGACATGGAAATCCCAAAAACAGTCAGGCAAAATGAGATACACATGTCGTCCTGAACTAAGGAGAAGTGGGAATAGGGACCTTGGACTTCAGAGGGAAGAAATGCAATTCTCAGGGCAGTAAGAAGAGCAGATGTTTGATAATTAGATGTTTGCACTGACATGTAAATAGGTCACTCAGATAAAATTATATGGGGGGGTGAGGCTGGGGAGACCATGCCTGGGTGACTCAGTGGTTAAGTGTCTGCCTTCCGCTTAGGTCCTGGTCCCAGGGACCTGAAATCTAGCCATGCCTCAGGCTCCCTGCTCAGTGGGGAGTCTGCTTCTCCCTCTCCATCCCCTGCACCGCCCCACTCCTGGTCTCTCTCAAATAAAATCTTTTAAAAAATTATATCTGGTAATAACTCTTATTCTGAGAAAGACCCCGACTTAGATTTTCCTGTATAATTAAGGGAGGGTAAAAGTTTATCTTCAGCCTATAGGATCTAGTTTTCATTCAGCTCAAAATAATCTTAAAGAGATAGTGGCTCATCATGGAGTGGCCTGCCCTCAGTCCCTATTTTACTAAACCATCATAAACTGCAAGAGCATTTTGTAACAAATTCTCCCGCATAGTTGTCGAAGGAACCAACCCTACTGACACCTAGATCTAGGATTTCTAGCCTTTAAAATGTGAGTCAATAAATTTCTCTTACTTCAGACACCCAATTTATGGTACTTTGTTACTACAGTCCTAGCAAACTATTAGATGTACTTACATGTGAGTGTTAAGTTGCCTTTTATTTAATCTCTTAACATTACTGCCTGGAAGAATCCATGGATTAGGAGAAGACTGTTGATCACTCTGCTAGTATCCGTGATTAGAGATAGTGCTACCTGTCCTCTACCTCATGGGTAAAAGAGGAGTCAACCTATGTTTTGATTTTAGTTTTACATTTCATTAGCTCTTCAATATTGAGTGAATCCTTTAAAAGTCTGGGTATTCTTTTTCCCATTTATAAATTATACACTAGAAGGATAAAAAGATACTTTTTTTCCCTTTTATTTTCTTTCCAGTGTTCCAGAATTCATTGTTTATGCACCACACCCAGTGTTCCATGCAGTACGTGCCCTGCCCTCCACAATACCCACTATCAAAAAGATACTTTTAAAAAATATATACATGCTTGGGCCTCAGCTCTTAATATGTCAGTAGTTGGAACCTAGACATCTGTATTTTTTAAAAGGGTCTAGAGTTAAATCTAATGCCAAATCTTCAATAATGACCACAGGATTCAATATCAGAAATTTCTCTTAACTCTGATTTTATTCATTCTGATTTCATTCATTCATTCAATCTTATGCTACCATGTTCTTAGTGATATAGGCAGGGATATAACCAGAAAAAAATCTGTACTTGTTTACAATGAATATTTTTTTTAATTTTAATTTTTTTTTATTTTTTCAGTGTAACAGTATTCAATGAATATTTAAGTAAATAGGATTTGTAAGCAGCCCTACATAGAAGAGCATAGATCTAGTACAGTGCTTTTTATGATCTAGTACAATGAGCTGTAGTCTCAGTTTGTAGCAGTAGCTTAAATTAATAATTTTTATATTTGATAATATTTTTCTTTCATAATCTACTAGCAAGAGGATACTTGTTTTTCTCTGGCAGTGATCATTTAATCTGCCATTGACATTATCTTCTAATTGCCCTAATTTCTTTCATACACATATATTAAAAGCAGCAAGTTAATAAAAATCTTAGCTTGACAAATATGAATTCTTTCTTTAAATGCTGAGGGATACAAAATGAAAGTTAGTACATTTGAGCTCCTAGAAGCTATTTACCACTTCAACCTTTAACAAGCCATACATTAACATTTAAAAAGTCATAAAAAATTTACATCTATAAGCGATTTTACTTAATAGGTTAGCAGTATGCATTCTTTGCAATAGAAGGGGAACAGCACTAATAAAATGTATACTGAACTCAGTGAAAGTAATTTATACAGCTGGAGCTCAGTTGATGATTAGAGGGCAAAGTATAGGTTACATGTGATGGTTTTATCTGTCCCTTACAAATGATTCTTGCCACCATTATTCCGAATAATTAGGAGTGACACTTTGCTTGGGGGCAAAGGCATGGGCAGAGTGACCTTTCAGGTTCCTTTGAGAGGACCATGATAAATTTCAAAGCAACATTCAGTAAGTGGTAGAGGAAGCCACAGATCTGAGAGTTGAAACCATTGCAAGTTTAAATAATTGGGACATAGTCCTTTATATATATATATATACTTTGCATATCTTTTCTTGAAATATAAGGTAAACAAATCAATAATTATTTAGTGACAACAGTACATAGAGGAAAACAAAATCCTTGAGTAGATAAGAGAGTGGGAATAAAACAAATCAGTCCTGCACAATTTACATCCTTCCTTCCTTCTTTGAAATTGAAATGTACCCTGGTAAGTCATGGGAAAGCAGAACAATATTAAACTGTAAATTTCAGCACATAGCATCCTAGTACACAAATTCTGTTTTCAGTGTATGAGAATTTGGATCATTTCTGTGAAGACTGATTAACAAATGAAAAAATAGAATTTGAAATGGAAAATGGAGATAAAGCAGATGGCAGTAAAACTAAAGATTTTTATAATAAGGTTTAAGAAAAAAAAAATATTCTTGAGTTGTGCTTTCTGGTGCTGAAAGAAGGAGTACTAGCAAGACTAAAATCAATAACTGAGGAGTTAGTCCCACAATCAGAAAGGCATTCAACCCTGAGTGAAGAACCAGACCCAGGAGGAAATCTTTGTGTAATGTTTATTATCTATAATGAGGTATATTTCTAAGTGTCTCCTTGATATAATACTGGATTCAGTATCAGAAATAAACTGAGAGGGATTGGTGAGTAGAAATCACTAATACAATAATTATTATTATTAAAGATGTAAAATTTATCCTGATGTTGTCTTGGTTGATTTATTATCTTATTTTAGCATATTAAGACAACACATGTTGCTAATGGTCTTAACATATTTACTCTCAACTTGAGTCCTCAAAGGCCCCCCTTCAGTTTTATCACCTAGGTAGATATAGTTGTGTTGTATTATGTAATGATGATAAATATAATCAATGTTCTTTGTAATGCATTCAGAAATAAACTGTTAGTCTCATATATTCTGATGGGAATACAAAATGGTATAACTGCTTTGAAAAATTTTTTGCATTTTTTAAATAAAATTAAATATATATATTTACCAAATAATTTTCTACTCCTAGGAAGTTACCCAAGAGAGATGAAACTTTTGTCTAAAACAAAAATCTGTATGTGACTGTTAAGAGCAGCTTTACCTTCAAAATGGAAACAACCCAAATGTCTATCTGTCATTGAAAAAAATTTTGATACAGCCATGTAATGGAATATTATTCAACAATAAAAGGGAATAAACTACTTATACATGCAAAAACATAAATTAATTTTGAAGCATGGTATGTGAAAAAAAGCAAACAAACACAAAAGGCTCTGTATACTCTGTGATTCCATTTATGTAACATTCAGGAAAAAACAAATTGTAAGTGGAATCATATCCTCCACCTACCTTATAATTTTTTAAATGAAAAATATATAGTGTACATCCATGGTAAAATGAAAAACACTTTGACAGAATAGTATTTTATGGATATACTGTAATTTATTTAAATAATCTATTAATATATTTACAATGCTTCAAAATTTTGTAACCATGAATTCATATTCTCATATGTACATGTTTATGTCCATATACGCTTTTCTGGTAATTTTCTCAAAATTAAATTTTACACATAGACTTTTTAGAATTTAGGTCTAGACAGCTTAAAAGTTTTGATACAATGTGCCAAATTGATTTTCACAAAGATAGAATGAAATTATACCTCCACAAACATTATCTGAAGTTGTTTATTTCTATACCTCCTTCAGAGAACATTTATTTTTATTAGTCAAACATCTTTTCCTTTTTTTTAAAAGTTGTTTTTATTTATTTTTATTTTTTTAAGATTTTTTATTTATTTATTTGACAGAGAGATCACAAGTAGATAGAGAGGCAGGCAGAGAGAGAGAGAGGGAAGCAGGCTCCCCGCTGAGCAGAGAGCCCGATGTGGGACTTGATCCCAGGAGCCTGAGATCATGACCTGAGCGGAAGGCAGCAGCTTAACCCACTGAGCCACCCAGGCGCCCTCAAACATCTTTTCAAAGATAATGAGATACCCAACCATAAATTCTGCATTTATGAACAAAAACCTACTTGTGGAAGATCTTTTTTTTTTTTTTAATATTTTACTTATTTTTGTAAAAGAGAGAGTGTTCGAGCCAGCACAAGGCACAAGCGGGTGGGGGGAGGGCACATGGGCAGAGGCAGAGGGAGAAGCAGACTCCCTGCTGAGCTGGAAGCTCCATGTGGGACTCAATTCCAGGACCCTGGGATAATGACCTGAGCTGAAGGCAGACACTTAACCCACTGAGCCACCCAGGCACCAATACTTGTGGAAAAGATCTTAATTAAATGTTTAAAGATCTCACCATTCAATGAAAGGTAGCATTATTCATTTCACATCTAGAATTAGATGTTTAATATTTTTAAAAAGGTTTTTCTATGTTTTTATGGATAGATTTAAGTATTTAAATTTTTAAAATCTTTATTTGATTGTTTTGAGCCAGATATTGTTCAGATTCATTTTCTACCCTCTTTGCATTGACCTCCATGAGTTTTATCACTGGGATTCCTTTGTTGTGTGGCTTTAGATGGGACTGGATAATTTGGGACACACTTGTCCTGAGAGCAGGAAGGGGAGATCGGGGTAATTGTTCTCTCATTTCTTTGCCACTAAGCCACGGTTTGAGCAACACTTTGCTTTTGTTCTAAGTACTTTTCCCACTATGGGCAGATCACCAAACTATGAGCACTGCTCCTTTTGCAGACTTCTTTTCCAGGGTTTCATTTTTCACTGGATTCTGGCCATCCCATCCTTTTCAGGCATGGGAGTATTACAAATGTTAGTTATTGCTAACTAATGTTAGTTATCGCTAGTTCCTGGGGACTTTGTTATTCTTCTTGGTGCTCTTTACTCTGTCTGCATTTCCATAAAAAGTCTTTTTATTAAAATTACCTTCATGTAATGATTTGATTATTCTGTTTTCATTGGGACTATAAATGATACTGGGGTGAAACACAGGACAGTCAGATATCTAGGGCTTAAGTAATTAATTCTCTGGTAGACCATAAACAAATAGGAGAGTGTTTAGTCAAATTAATTCTATCAGATCAATAGTTTTGTTTTGTTTTTTTTTTCCTAGAGTCTTAGCCTATCGAGTTATTTAAGCAGTAGTAAACACATAAACAGAATGGGAAGAATTCAAAGATCAAAATCTAATAGAAGAACACAGTATTGACATAATGAAATCTAAGGAAGAATGAAGGAAAATTAATGTGATTATATTGAGATAAAAATATATTTTAGTATATTTATCTGAAAAGCAAATTGAACTGAGCATTCTGTATTTCACCTGGCAACGCTATCCTTGTGCACATTTCGTTAACATAGTCTATCAGTTGACAAAATTTCTTGTGATAAGTCTACTGCACGGTCAACAGTGTGTGACAAAGTGACAGATGAGGTCACATAGATGAAGAGCTAGTATCTGGGAGATCAGTATTAGATGATAGAGCAGTGGGAGAGGATAAGTCACCTAAACAAAATAGTACAATCTGAGCTATACATTGATGGAGAGACAGAAATTGTGCATAAGAGGTGACTAATATGAATTTGGGGGATAATTGTAGTGAAGGTGCTTTCAGAACAAACTAATGAGTAAAAAAGAAAGAGTATGGTACATGACCTGAGATCTGTGTCAGTAAAACCAGGTCATGAAACCCGGTCTGGGAATATATTTATGTACATGTGGGGGGCGGGGGGGAATCTAGATTAGTCAAGAAGGTGGACACAGCGAAGTTGGTGTAAATATATAAGAATAATCAAAAATTTCTAATGAAAGAGTATTTGTCTGGGAATAAGGACATCTGTTATTTTTTTTCCAGCCTAAACTTGAAGCTGCTTCAGTTTTTCCAGGATCTATTATTTAAATTACACAAGAAATATTTAGTTAGATATTTATTTTTAAAAAATTTATTATTAAATTGCAGGCCTAAAAACCTGTGCTGTGTAATTTAGGATTCCAATTATAGCCCAAGAGAACAGTGGGAGACATTTATGTAGATAATAAAATAAAACTCTTTTATGAAAGTCAGGTATAAGAAGAAAGGCTCATATACTATGTCAAATAAACATCATATATTGATACTAGAATAGCGCTCTTTGCTTTTGTTCTAAGTGCTATTCCTGCTCTGGTAGACCAATAAAGAAAGTTTGGCTTCTCTGTGGAGCAAAACAGACTTCTAAAACTACCCCAGGTTGGTAATTGTGTCACAAGTAGATAAGCTAGGTAGGGAGTTCTATTAATGTAACTTCATTGAAAAGAAAACTTAAAAACACTATGTAATTTAGATATGAAAATATCAAAAACTCTTATGATAAAAAGGAGCCTGGAAAAGACTAGAAGCATTGTCTGATTAGAAGAAAAAAGGAAGGAAGATGTCTCTTTTCTCTTTTTACCTTTCTTCCTCATATGCCATTATGTTTTGAGTGAGACTTAAAAGGAGGTTAAAAAAAGAGACTTAAGTTGTACCCCAAACCAGCTGGGAAATGTTTTGAATAAAATGTGAGCAAGTATCCCAGTATTTTGCAAGAATACTGCCATTATGAGAAAAGTGAAATAAACGCATAAAAAGTGCACTCCATTTTCTTTACACATATAAGGGATTAATTAACTTATCCCCTGCCAACTGTAACACATATGCACACACACACACAGAGGAAAGGTAAGGCCCACTATGGCAATGATAAGAAGAAAGATGGAACTGTATGTGGAGTGAAAGAAATAAGAAAAAATAGATACTGTATTCTGAAGTGGCATGTAATATTAGAATGCAAATTTTAAAGAAATTATCCCCAATTGCTAAAGCTTCCATCAAAACCAATAATGCAGAAGGATATATAGTAGCAAATTGGGTCAAGGAAGGATCTTTAAAATTATTTATTGGAGAGCTATTCTGTGAATGTTATTTTCCTCAAGATCGACAAGTAGGAAATTGCTGATTTTCACCATTAGCTCAGGAAAGATAAATATCAAAACAAAACAAACACACACCTTCTGAGACCTTAGAGTGTATCCTGTGGAGTTCGGGGAGTTTGGGGATCCTAAAGGACAGTATTTGATTTAGATCAAAATCTATAGGACAAGAGATTGAATGAAGAATGGCTGCAGAAAAGACAAGATTTTCAAAGTCTAAAATTCCAGGGACACCTGGGTGGCTCAGTCAGTTAAGCATCTGCCTTCGGCTCCAGTCATGATTGCAGAGTCCTGGGATCAAGCCCTGCATCAGGCTCCCTTCTCAGTGCTTTTGCTCTCTCTCGCTCGTTCAATCTTTCTTACTCTCTCAAATAAATGAAATCTTTTTTAAAAAGTATTAAACTACAAAAAACAGTAAGTTGGAAGACTGAGTGATTTCCATGGTCAAGATCTCCATCAAAGGATGGCCAGCCATTTAAATAAGTGAATTAATAGACAACATCACTTTCCTCAAGGGAAGAGAACCCCTGCAATACCAGTAGGAGTCTTAGAAGAAAACTTGAAACAACCCACAAAAGTGGGATTAAATTTTAAATATCTGAAATATCCAGAAAGAGGATAAACTAAGTCACGATGGTATCAAAAAATTAGACATATTCATATAACTATTTCTTCCTTTACCTCTTTGTCTTCTTTTTTTTTTTTTTTTTTTTTTTTTACATTTTCATATTTTTTTTTCTCATTTTATTTATTTTTTCAGCGTAACAGTATTCATTCTTTTTGCACAACACCCAGTGCTCCATGCAAAACGTGCCCTCCCCATTACCCACCACCTGTTCCCCCAACCTCCCACCCCTGACCCTTCAAAACCCTCAGGTTGCCCCAACCTCCCACCCCTGACCCTTCAAAACCCTCAGGTTGTTTTTCAGAGTCCATAGTCTCTTATGGTTCGCTTCCCCTCCCCAATGTCCATAGCCCGCTCCCCCTCCCCCAATCCCACCTCCCCGCAGCAACCCCCAGTTTGTTTTGTGAGATTAAGAGTCATTTATGGTTTGTCTCCCTCCCAATCCCATCTTGTTTCATTTATTCTTCTCCTATCTCCTACCCCCCCATGTTGCTTCTCCATGTCCTCATATCAGGGAGATCATATGATAGTTGTCTTTCTCCGATTGACTTATTTCACTAAGCATGATACGCTCTAGTTCCATCCACGTCGTCGCAAATGGCAAGATTTCATTTCTTTTGATGGCTGCATAGTATTCCATTGTGTATATATACCACATCTTCTTTATCCATTCATCTGTTGATGGACATCTAGGTTCTTTCCATAGTCTGGCTATTGTAGACATTGCTGCTATAAACATTCGGGTACACGTGCCCCTTCGGATCACTATGTTTGTATCTTTAGGGTAAATACCCAGTAGTGCAATTGCTGGGTCATAGGGTAGTTCTATTTTCAACATTTTGAGGAACCTCCATGCTGTTTTCCAGAGTGGTTGCACCAGCTTGCATTCCCACCAACAGTGGAGGAGGGTTCCCCTTTCTCCACATCCTCTCCAGCATCTGTCATTTCCTGACTTGTTCATTTTAGCCATTCTGACTGGTGTGAGGTGATATCTCATTGTGGTTTTGATTTGTATTTCCCTGATGGCGAGTGACGTGGAGCATTTTTTCATGTGTCTGTTGGCCATCTGGATGTCTTCTTTGCAGAAATGTCTGTTCATGTCCTCTGCCCATTTCTTGATTGGATTGTTTGTTCTTTGGGTGTTGAGTTTGCTAAGTTCCTTATAGATTTTGGATACTAGCCCTTTATCTGATATGTCGTTTGCAAATATCTTCTCCCATTCTGTCAGTTGTCTTTTGGTTTTGTTAACTGTTTCCTTTGCTGTGCAAAAGCTTTTGATCTTGATGAAATCCCAACAGTTCATTTTTGCCCTTGCTTCCCTTGCCTTTGCCGTTGTTCCTAGGAAGATGTTGCTACGGCTGAGGTCAAAGAGGTTGCTGCCTGCATTCTCCTCAAGGATTTTGATGGATTCCTTTCTCACATTGAGGTCCTTCATCCATTTGGAGTCTATTTTTGTGTGTGGTGTAAGGAAGTGGTCCAATTTCATTTTTCTGCATGTGGCTGTCCAATTTTCCCAGCACCATTTATTGAAGAGGCTGTCTTTTTTCCATTGGACATTCTTTCCTGCTTTGTCGAAGATTAGTTGACCATAGAGTTGAGGGTCGATTTCTGGGCTCTCTATTCTGTTCCACTGATCTATGTGTCTGTTTTTGTGCCAGTACCATGCTGTCTTGATGATGACAGCTTTGTAATAGAGCTTGAAGTCCGGAATTGTAATGCCACCAACTTTGGCTTTGTTCTTCAATATTCCTTTGGCTATTCGAGGTCTTTTCTGGTTCCATATAAATTTGAGGATTATTTGTTCCATTTCTTTGAAAAAAATGGATGGTATTTTGATAGGGATTGCATTAAATGTGTAGATTGCTTTAGGTAGCATAGACATTTTCACAATATTTATTCTTCCAATCCAGGAGCATGGAACATTTTTCCATTTTTTTGTGTCTTCCTCAATTTCTTTCATGAGTACTTTATAATTTTCTGTGTATAGATTCTTAGTCTCTTTGGTTAGGTTTATTCCTAGGTATCTTATAGTTTTGGGTACAATTGTAAATGGGATTGACTCCTTAATTTCTCTTTCTTCAGTCTTGTTGTTGGTGTACAGAAATGCAACTGAACTAGGACCTCTTTGTCTTCTGAGTATGAAAGGCCAGATATTAATGTAGAAAGATAAAGAGGAGATAGCTAGCTGAGCCACACCTCTAGACTCTCAACTTCTCATGCCTGGCAGGATTAAATGTGGGAGGGAACTGACATGCCCTCAATGTTAAATTAAATTTGAAGATTTGAAGTAGCAGAGCTTCCCATTTTAATTGCTGAATTAAGACTGTTTTGCAACTTTACATAGGATTGTGTTTTTAAATTTTAGATTAGTGATAAAAGTCATGGAGCCCACCTAAGTTTTCATCCCCTACAAAAGAAGAGTACATTTTTCAAATGTATATTTGTATATTTCAAAGAACAATGGAAAACAAAAATAGAGTTGTTTCATAATTATATCTTATAAGTGATCTTAATGCCAGCTATTAGCTTTAAATAAAATTACTTCAGAATAAGAAATCAAATTAACATTTTTATATTTGTTTCAGTTAGGATACTGGTACCTCTTGAAAGAGCACACTCAAAGGGTTAATTGAAAACAGAGGAGAGATTATTTAGCATCCTGGTTTCCCGTTGCATGTAAGGGGTTTGGAAGTCTCCCATTTTGTCCTGACAATAGCAAAAATCTGAACAGACTGAAAAATCAACAACTGTTGTTATATCCTTAAGAGAGAGGAGGACACAGGGCAAACTAGAACTCCCAAGATGGGAGAGACAGGTGAATACATAGTGTTGTAGCTTCCCTGGGCAGAGACTCAGGAACAGAAACTGCAGTAGGAACCAGTGATGTGGCAGGAGAACCTGAACTGTGATGAATTGCTGGAAGCTCAGTATGGACAAGTCTGAGGTTAAAAATTCGACATATACCCAGTCATAAGGGAGATCTCCAGTATTGTGAGATTTGCCTCCAGGAGCTTGCCATAGTAACTGTTCCTCATAGTTCCCATAGTAAGTATTGGGGGCTGGGGAGGAATCTCAAGCTTTTGGCAGAGGAAGGAAAAAAAAAACTTTTTCAAATATGCTAGAGCACTCTGTTCCTCCTAACAGGGCCTGCCTTCAAGGGAAACTAGTTAATCAGAACTTAATCTTCTACAGAGTTTAATCTCCTGATAATCTTATTATCAGAGCCCAACCAACCCTGGAAAAGAAATACCCAGTTCCAGCAGGCTTTAGCCTGTCATGTGGGAGAAAAGAGATAACCAATTCCAGCCCACTCTAACCATACTGTGCCACCTAAATGGAGAGAAAAAACTGAATAACAATTGTGAAGTTTGCAATCCAGAGGCATTAGCTCACTAAAAGATGTGACCTAAATCATAGGACTATAGAATGTTTTTCCCTTTCTTCTATACTTTACCACTGTATGGTACATGTGTGGTAACATGTGTATACAATAAAGGCACATTTAGAGTCGTTTCTTTTACCCAGTAGATCATGTCCAGCCATTAAGAAAAAATTACAAAGCATATAAAAAGGGAACAAATAAAAAGTTGAAGAGACAGAGCAAGTATCAGAAGAAGACATAGCAAGGATGTTGGAATTATTAGACCAGAAATTTAAAACGGCTATGATTAATATGCTACCACTATCTAACGGATAAAGTAGATAGCATGCAAGGACAGATGGACAATGTAAGTAGAGAGATGGGAATCACCAAAGAATCAAAAAGAAATGCTAGAGATATAAAACACATAACAAATGAAGAATTCCTTTTATGGACTTATTAATAGGCTGGACATAGCTGAAGAGAGAATCTCTGAACTGGAGGATATTATCAGTCGAATCCTCAGTAACAAAAAAACAAGGAAAACAAAAGTTGAAAATTAAAGAGTATCCAATGTAACATGGATATATAATATCCTTTTATCTCTTTCTTCTACTGGCATTCCTATTTTTATAACAGCCCAGTTATCAAGAAAAAATTACAAAGCATCTAAAAAAATTTCTGTTGTTACAGGAATATCAGTAGAAGAAAGAGATAAAGGAATAGAAGAAATATTTGAAATAATGACTGAAAATTTCACCAAATTAATTTTTATGTAAATTAATGTTAATTATAAATGTAAATTAGTGCTAATCCTCCAATTAATGATAGATCCAGAAAGCTCAGAGATCATGAAGCAGGATAAATGTGAACACAACCTCCAAAAAAATCACATAGGCATATCATCTTCAAACTATAGAAAATCAAATGAACAGAAAAAAAAAATCCTGAAAGAAGCCCCCAGGGGTGGGGGGGGGGGCAAGAGTGAGGTGGTGGCAAGGGATAGAGATCTTACAGAAGAACAAAGGTAAGAATTATATCCAATTTCTCAGAAACCATTTAAGCAAGAATAGAATAGAGTGAAATCTTTAAATATTAGAAGAAAAAAATCCACTAACCTAGAAATTTGTGCCAGTAAGTAAGTAAGCTGCTTTCAACCCAGTGAAATTCAAAAGTGAAGAAAAAATAAAAGCTGTCAATAGCAAAAATTGATGGAATTTGTTGTCAGTAGACCTGACTTCTAAGAAATACGAGTTCTTCAGAGGGAAGGAAAATGAAATAGAGAAACTCACAACTACATAAAAAAAGGCAGAGAGTTTAAGAAGAAATAAGTAAAATAATCTTAGTTTGTTTTTCTTATTCTTAATTGATCTGTTAACAATTTATTCAAAATAACAATAACAATAATATATCAGGAGTAGTTTATGAGTAAGTGAGATAAATGACAATGATATTATAAAGGATAGGAAGGAGGAATTAGGAATACTCATAATGAGGTAGGGACACTATCCATGTAGAATAGTGTTATTTCAAAGGCATTTTAGATTAGTTTTAAATATATGTTGTGAACTCTAGGACAAATACTAATTTTTTAAAAGAAGTATAATTAATATTTTAAGGTAAAAGAGAAAATGGAATTATACAAAATGTTAAAACCTGACAAGGCAGAAGAAGAGTGAAAAACAAAACAAAACAAAAAGAACAAGGGTCACATACAGAAAACAGTTACACAACTTATGCTCACTCAAAGACTTGTACATAAATGCTCATGGCAGTTTTATTCAGAATTGTCAAAAACTGGAAACAACCCAAATGTTCATCAATAGAAAAATGGAAAACAAATGGCATATTCCTAAAACAGAATACTACTCAGCAGTAAAAAAAGAACACCCACTAATGCATGCAACAATGTGAATGAATCTCGTAAACACTCTTTTGAGGGCGAAAAGATAACACAAAATAGTTCATACTGCCTGTTTTCACTTATATGAAATTTTATAACTGGTAAAATTAATCTGTCCTATGAAAAACCTTGAAAGTAGTTGGCTTATTATGGACTTCCCTGGAAAGCAGCTTACTTTTGTAAGAAAAATGTATCTTAATGGGGATGTATTACATGAAATATGTAGGTTTTAAAACTTATGGAATACTGCACTTATTATTTATATAATATACTTATGTAAATGTACTCAAGTGAGAAAATAGAACTGGAAACAAATATTGAACTCTAGTTAGTAGGCTTTTGAAAAGGGATTTTTATTGGCTCATTTGATTAAATATACCTCAGTAGAATTTATTTTAGGGAAGGTTTGATACTACAGTGAATATAATGATTTTTCTATCTTTCCACAGCATTTTCTGATGTTTGCTCTGTTCTTGGTTTCATGGGGTAGTCCACTGGCAGGATCAAGTCTCCCTCTCCTATTGGTATCAAAATGAATATGTTAGCTTCACACCTTATATTTTTAGGCAACTCTAACTGGAAGGAAAGGGAAATATAAAAGAGAAACCTTATTTCATAAAAGTCCTAGGAATTCTTTGCATTTCATTGGGTCTGATCTGTTAATGTCTACCTTTGGAAGTAAAATAGGGTCAAAAACATTAAATAAAGAAAAACAAGTAAGGGTGGGGAAGCTTCTCAAAATCTAGGTTCTAATATCAGAGGGTAGGACGTGAGCGCTGACAGAAGAAATGTTACTTTTGAAAACAATTTATTGCTTCTCATGCTAAACTCAGAACATTAGTTTTAAAATTTAACATGTCTAGTATTTTAATCTGCATTTGAATGTAACTAGGTGTAATTTAAAATTCAAGTAACATTTTGCCCAGTTATGTGGTAAATATGTAACTCATGTTAAACCTTACAAGGGGGGCGCCTGGGTGGCTCAGTGGTTAAAGTGTCTGCCTTTCGCTCAGGTCATGATCCCAGGGTCCTGGGATCGAGCCCCGCATCAGGCTCTCTGCTTGGCAGGGAGCCTGCTTCCTCCTCTCTCTCTCTCTCTGCCTGCCTCTCTCCCTACTTGTGATCTCTATCTGTCAAATAAATAAATAAAATATTAAAAAAAAAAAACCACATTCGGGTACATGTGCCCCTTCGGATCACTATGTTTGTGTCTTTAGGGTAAATACCCAGTAGTGCAATTGCTGGGTCATAGGGTAGTTCTATTTTCAACATTTTGAGGAACCTCCATGCTGTTTTCCAGAGTGGTTGCACCAGCTTGCATTCCCACCAACAGTGTAGGAGGGTTCCCCTTTCTCCACATCCTCACCAGCATCTGTCATTTCCTGACTTGTTAATTTTAGCCATTCTGACTGGTGTGAGGTGATATCTCATTGTGGTTTTGATTTGTATTTCCCTGATGCCGAGTGACGTGGATTCACAGACTTGTACCCTTGGGGATAAAAATACATTATATGTTTATTAAAAAAAAAAAATTGGAAGGGGAGGCGAACCATAAGAGACTATGGACTCTGAAAAACAACCTGAGGGTTTTGAAGGGTCAGGGGTGGGAGGTTGGGGGAACAGGTGGTGGGTAATAGGGAGGGCACATTTTGCATGGAGCACTGGGTGTTGTGCAAAAACAATGAATACTGTTACGCTGAAAAATAAATAAATTAAATTAAAAAAAACAACAACAACAACAACAAAAACCTTACAAGGAAGGTGGGTAGCAAACAGGAAGCTATTAAATTATTTTAATTGCTCTGTATATTGTCAGTGGATTAATAAGACAATGATTATCAGGTTAGGTCAGATTAATTTCCCATTTTTTCACCATAGATACAATATAATCCTTAAAATAATTGGAAGAGATTAAATCAGATCAAAGCTAAAATGAATGTCTGAATGTAAAAATTTGTAATATTTATGAGTTGATTTCACTGTGAGAATAGAATCCTGCCAGTATAGAATCCTGCCATTTTAACATCATAATTTTGCCTCCTATACATTTCATTATATCTACATAAATGAAATTATACCATTAGGATCCAATAACTGCAAGTCCAGAAAATCTGATTTACTTAATTTTTTGCTATAACTTCCATCATCATAAGCAATATAGCCTTACTAATTTTCCTAAGAAATTTGAAGAAGAATACTGAAATAATAATTTATTATTATTGTGACTTAAGAGAAGACCATTAAAATAGCAGGTATCAGTCAGGATTTTCTATGACAGAATTTGCGTGCCATTGTATTCATACCATAGTGAAGGGTCATATAAAATCGAATTCAAATAACAAGGCAAAATGCTCGGTTTAAAAAAGTGAAAATAAAAGCAAAGTATTGAAATAGTTTATTGGGTAGCAGAACAGGGGTATACTTTCATGAATGAGAAACTAAGTTGCTTAATTAAAAAAATTCAAAAGACATCATAATTTCTCTCATATAGGGAAGAGGAACCACAAGACCATAATCAACTATTTTATAATGTGACGCTAATTTCCTGGTTAATTTTCAAGACAAAGTAGTTAGTTAAAAAAACACACACACACACTAAATAGTCTTAAAATGACTATAAACTATTTTTGATTTCCTGTCATCCACTATTTGAATAAAAGCTGAATATAACCCAATATTCTGTAGAAAACGCTGATGTCACCTAACTGTAAAACTCCATTTAGGGGCACCTGGGTGGCTCAGTGGGTTAAGCCTCTGCCTTCAGCTCAGGTCATGATCTCAGGGTCCTGGGATCGAGCCCCACATCAGGCTCAGCAGGGAGCCTGCTTCCCCGACCCCCACCTCTCTCTGCCTGCCTCTCTGCCTACTTGTGATCTCTCTCTCTCTCTCTCTCTGTCAAATAAATAAATAAAATCTTAAAAAAAAACAAAGAAAACAAAACAACAATAACAAAAACTCCATTTAGTCTCTATACTGTTTCAACGTTCCTCAGTGGCAAATATACAAATGGCAGCATAAATTACCTTTGTGCCTTCTTCCATATTTTTCAGACTTCATGTTTATATTTCTTGTTATGATTCTGCCTATTCTAACTTCTACAAAATTGAATTTGAAAAAAAAAATTAAAAGCCTATAGATGCTTTTTGGGCATATATTTCTTGTCTCCCTGGCATCCATAACCTCCTTTCCTTTTCCAAATAGTTGCCCACATTGCCAGTCCTCCTAGGCACCGGGTCCTTTCAGAGGCAGAAACATTAGCTAAGTCCTGCCAATGAGAATCAGTAGAACTTAATTCTGTGTAGGCGCATTTGTGATTGTGTGTATATGTTTGAGGTATAAGAATTGTGAACTCCTTCCTTGTAGGATGGGACAGTGTCTCAGTCTATCAGACTCCTATCACAAAATACCGTAGACTGAATAGCTTATAAATAGAATAATTTTATTTGTACAATTCTAGAGGCAGGAGTTCCAAGGACATGGTAGTGTGAAGGCCCTTTTCTTCTGTGTTGTAAACCATTTTATCGTCATATAATAGAACTAGGGAGCTCTGGGGGATTTCTTTACAAGAGCAGTAATCCTATTCATGAGGGTTCCACTCTCACGACCTAATTCCTCCCAAAGTTCCCTATGTACTATAATCACATTTGGGTGTTAGGATTTCAGCATATAGTTTGCAGCGGGGGGTCGGGGGGACACAAACATTCAGACCATAGCAGAAAGTTCTACAAGTTTCCGACAAACAACATGAAACTCAGAGAGGAATTTTGGGGTGAATGTTAACAAAGTTAAAACATGAAGAAAGTGACACTAAGTGTTTTAGGTATCTCAGTTGTTGGATTAAAGATTAGTATGAGATTTTATCTACTCTTGGGCTGTGGGAATATAAGAACCAATTGAGTCTCCAACTCCCCACCCCCTTTTCTTTTTGGCTAAATCAGTTTGGGTTAGATTTTCAGATACTTGCCACTAAATGGATTAAGATACCTATATTTTCACAAATAAGTGTTTTATCATTTAATAGCTCATTTTTGTCTGTTCTATCAGGGAACTATTTTAACCACAAAATTTCCAATGTTCTGGAATTTGATGTTTCACTAAACTGTTCACAGGGTTGAGAAAAATTTTTTCATGTAGGATGTTTAACTTCTTTTTATGATATTTCACTTGAAAAGATAGAATGATAGAAGTGGTAGAAGCCCTATGAATAATTCCATTCAAACCCCTTGTCATACCAGTTAGGCAGTTAGTCTCAGAAAAATTAAATGAATTGTACAGGATCAAATAGCTATGATTCTAGGAACCCATGCCCTGTTAACCTTGAGTTAGTGTTCAAACCCTCCCCAAAGCTGCAAACACAGTTTACCTAATTGCAGTGAGTCATTTTGCACATAAATTAAGAAATTAATCTTTTTTCTCTTGAAATCAGTTTGAGTTATAATAACATCAGGAAACTTAACAGTATAACCAATTTCGTGGCCCATTTGGTTGCACATAAGGAAAAGGTTTTGAATGAGCAAATTTTTGTCCTTTTCTTTTATACCGAATAGAATAAATATCTCTTTATTAACCAGAAAGCCTGTTCACCTTGGAGTCATTGCTTATATCCCCTACTAACAGCCTTTTGAGATTTGATCACTAAAATATGCAAGAGGAATGAATATGAAAGATCACGATAAAACAAGTGATCAGGAATAGATAAGAATTAGATCTTCAAGGGAGTAAAAACAATGACTGCCATTTTTTGTCTTCTGAAAATATTGTCATTACCCCACACCCTAACTACAGCAAACCTCCCCAGGTATATGAATTTTGGTACTCAGGGGTGCCTGGGTGGTTTAGTCAGTTGAAGGATCCACCTTGATTTTGGCTCAGGTCATGATCACAGGATTATGAGATGGAGCCCTGCTCCAGGCTCTGCACTGAATGTGGAGCCTACTTAAGATTCTCTCTCCCTCCCCTTCTGCCCCCTCCCCACCATATGTGCACTCTCTCTCTCCCCTTTTCTAAAAAAATAAAATATTAAATATTTTAAAAATGGAAAGAAGGAAAGAAAGGAAGAATGAATTTTGGTATTCAATCAGAATGATGGAAATGAATTTGAAAGGTTTTCTTAGTTTTCAAATTTATAAAATCATGTTTCTAAGATTTTTCTTTGAGCGTGCTTCCCATGGACTAATACCTGGGCTTCTGTTAAATTAACCACATGTATGAAAACTAAAACTGGAGGGAAAGCAGGTCAATTTTTTTTTTTTTAATTTTTATTTCTTTGACAGAGAGAAATCACAAGTAGGCAGAGAGGCAGGCAGAGAGAGAGGAGGAAGCAGGCTCCCTGCCAAGCAGAGAGCCCGATGCGGTGCTCGATCCCAGGACCCTGGGACCATGACCTGAGCCGAAGGCAGAGGCTTTAACCCACTGAGCCACCCAGGTGCCCCAAAGCAGGTCAATTTTGCCGTTCATATTCCTTTAGAGAAAATTCTGTGGACATAAGCAGTATGAATTCAATGATGTGTTAAATTTTACATGCAGCTTTATCAGAAATAAATACCTTATGAATAAAAAGAAACCTTTATATTATGATCTGATTATCAGAACAATCAGCTTTCCCCCCTTTCAATTATATGTATATAAAAGATTATATGTGATTTTAGATGATTTTAATTCAGACACTTATTTACACATTTGCCTACTGTTCCCTCTGATTACAGTGGACTCCTTATTCTTTTAATTCTGTATATATCCACTTTTTAAGTCTACTGCCCACAAGTGTTTAACAGGGCCTTGGCCATTTCATTGTTCTCATCCCCTTCCACTCTGCACCTCATTAGTTCTCTCCAGTTAACCCTGTCTCCTTGTTGGTCTCAGGCTGGTAAGCTTCATTCTTACTCATTCTTAGATCCCAGAGGCTAACATGTTGACTGCCATATGTTAGTTGCTTATTAGTATGTGTTAAATGAATGAATGAAAAAAACAAATGAACAAGTATTTATTAGGTACTGTACAAGTTAGCCAGGTATTCTGTTACAACGTATTGCACAACGGGTGGCGTACACAATGGAAATTTATTTTTTTATGGACTGTGAGGCTAGATGTCTGAGATCAAGATATTGGCAAGTTTGGTTTCTTCTGAAGCATCTTCCCCTGACTTGTAGATGACTGTCTATTCCTTGTGTCTTCACATGGTCTTTCCTCTATGAGTGTCTATATTCTAATATCCTTTTCTTAGGAAGACACCAGCCAGATTGAATTGGGGCTTACTCTTATAATCTCATTTTAACTTAATTACCTTTTTAAAGACGCTGTATCTAAATTCAGTCACATTCTGAGGTCTGGGGATTAGAACTTAACATATGAATTTTGAGGGGGACACAATTCAGCCTATAAAAAACCTTGTGTGCTAATTATGCCACCCCATAACTCTTTGTCAAGTACTTCTTTTCCTCTATTAAATTAACCATCCCAAGTCACTTTTTCATAACTCTGTGAAGAATCAGTAGTGGCCAAAGAACTCCACAATTACTATCAAAGCCAAAAGCTTATCAGTATAGCCATAGTAGATGGCCCAGAGATGGTGACAGATGAATGTAACACTGTTACAGCATTGGAAGCATCCATAAACACAGTGTAGAGCTACTATGTAAGAGCAAGAGATTCTATTTCCATTTCCAATTTGAGCTTTTCTAATTTCAGAGAAAAAAGAAATCTAACTAGGCTCTGGAATTAAAGAATATACCTCAGCTTCCTGACTTTATAAGAAAAAAATTCATCTTTGGTATTAATTTAAACTTGAAAGAACCAGATATGTGGTCTATAAAAGTTATTTAAGTTTCTCTGTTTCAAGCAGTCTCCAATGTATAAAAAATGCTGAGTTCTAAAGATTCCTTTGTAAATCATGTTTTGGGACTCATTGCATTTCACCATGGAAACAATGTGTTGACTATTGTTGCTTTGCCCCACTCTACTAAACAAAAATGCTTAATCCACACTGAAGCAAAAGCAAGTATGATACTAGTAAAATTATTACCACCATGAATCCTAATTTTTAAAAGGCAAATTTTAGTCAAAGAACCATTTGAAAAATATTCCCTTGTGCTTTTCTGCTTTTGGGATACTCAGTGTAGGGATCTTTTCAGTTCTAGAAATCAGGTGAAGGATCTTATGGGTGGGGCAGAAGCTCTGAGAGGGAAGAGGCACCAAGCTATAAAGACCTACGACTACTTCCTTCTAGAGAAATTCAAAGTCATGTCTTGATCCAAGCTATTTAAATTTCTTATCAGATATATTCCTAAAATCAGAGGCATGCCAAAGGAGGGGGTTGTATTTGGATAAAAGAGGTTCACCAACCACAACATTTTTTGGTATCCTCATGTATAACCTACATTGCATACTTATTGTTTTTTAAATTCTGTACAGACAACACACCCCCCTTAAAGCTCTCATCTCCCAGCTTAAATTCAGTGTAATGGAAAATAGAGCTGGTTTGCTAAATACTATCTCAGTTCCTAAACATATCATCAATTCTAAGGGCTTCTATTAGAAACCCAGTTCTAAGGGTTTCTATTCATTTCTCCTGGAAAGAAATATTCCTATGCCCTTCATCTTTACTTTCTTTACTTTCTCCATCCTTTGGAGGAAAAAAAAAAAATATATATATATATATATATATATATATATATATATATATATAAATAGATATAGATAGATACATGAACAGCCAAATAAAGTCAGACTGATTTATTATAAACAGATCAGATTCATCCTAAATCCATTCTCTCTTCACAGAGGGAGAAAATTCAAGACATTTGATGTCAAGAAATAAGATTTAGATTTTGAGGTAGCTAATTCTAAAAAGCCTTTAGAAGAGAGAAAGAGGTGACTAATGTAGGAATGCTGTCAGTGATTCCTGACAAGGGATTCAGGAGAAGAAGGAAGGAAAATCCCAATGGAAAAAACAAAAAAGGAAAAGCATTTTATAAATCTCCAGTAATTACTTATAAGAATTGTACTAATTAGACATATAAGTCAAATATATCATATCTTTCTAAAATGAGTTTTATTACTAAATGTTGATATTAATTCACTGAGTGTCTTAATGGAATGTCATTATTTATTGCTTCTTTAAAAAATAGTCTGCTGTCTTGTAGGCCACTAAATTTAAGGCTTCTCATTTTTTATAAGTAAGCTCAAATTTTTCAAACCGTTACTGAAATAAAACATTTAAAGTGCAGTCTAATTCATATTGTCAATGTTAAAAATACAATAGCAAGTTATTAGCAAAATGAGTTTATTTGGGAATAGCAGAAGAGTTGCAATTTGGGACAAGCAAATTATGGCAAACCATAGCCAAGTCTGACGAAAAAGGGAAGATGAACTTTTATTAGGTTTTAGGAGGAAATTGAGAAGAGTTGTTTTGAGCAGAAGTTCATTGGAGAAGAAGAGTTGGAAGTTATGGGTCCTTGTCATTGGCTGCAAGCAGTTATTATTGAGTTGTGGCAGGGAGAGATCTTCCTTGTTTTTTTTTTGTTTTTTTTTTTTTTAAAGCAGAAGATGAAATTCCTATGTGAAAAGTGTTCTCTCTTGTGAAGATAAGATCTTCCTTTTTCCTGCTGGTCATGCAGGCTATAAGAGGTACACATGTGAGTGTTCCCAACTCCACTTTATTTATTTTTTAAAAGATTTTATTTATTTATTGGAGATATACAGAGAAAGAGAGCTAGAGAGCAGAAGTGGGGGAGAAGGAGAAGCAAGCTCACCGGAGAAGGAGAGTGGGGAGCAGGGAGCCTGACATGGGGCTGGATCCCAGGACCCTGGGTTCATGACCTGAGCTGAAGGTAGATGCTTAACTGACTGCACCACAAAGGAACCCCCCAACTCCACTTTAAATGAAGTCTCCTAATTCATTTTCACAATATCTGTACTTAATACAAAGACAATCTTAAAAGTAGTATTTGACTTCTCAAATACATTTTGCTGTTATTTTATCACAATGCAGTATAAATTTCACACTATTCTCAATAGGACCAGTTTGCTGGAACACAATTATGACTAATATAACTAACTCTATCAATGTCCTTTCCTTGCAAAATTTTGTAAATTTAATCTGGAAATTTTCTGTTTTCTTTCACTAGTTTGCAGTTTTATAATAAAACCAATGAAAAGTAAGATTCAAAGTAAATAAGGCCTTTTAGAATATATTGATAGACCATCAATATCAGAAAGCATAAGAACTAATATAACTAATATTTTTAAGGCCTTTTATATGCAAACATGGGGATTCTTTTAAGAAATAATTATTCAGTGCTGTGTAGGTTTTGAAGGAGTTCAGTGAAGAAAAACAACATATGAAAATTCCACTACTGGAATTGCTCGAGCTCTATTATAAGAAAGAGATCTATTTTGAATGTATAACCTAAGGATCCCAAGACTTCTAGGCTTCTAGAATCACACATTGCAACCAGATCACGGGGTGCAAGAGCACATGGCCATGGGGTTCCCAAACAGACCAGCCAGTCATCACTGACAAAATCCAAAAGTGGAGAGACAAGTGGTGGTTTAACAGAAATTTATTTCAGTGAGGCCAACACCAGGAAAACAGCAAACTAATGTCCTAGGCTATCTCCAAAGTGCTGAGAGTACCTCTAAGTTTATATAAGAAAAATATAGGACAAAAACCAGTGGGTAAGTGTAGGTAGGCAGAAAAGGTCAAGTGAAATATTGTCTTTGGGTCACTTGTATTAGGTCTTGCTGGCTTCAGGGAAGTTGTATTGCTTGAGAAGTAGTTTCCATCCCCATCACAGGATGGTTTTCCCACCATGTCTTTTGCTTGAGTTGAAAAATAATCTGGAAAGAACTTAATTGGTTAGAAAGTACAGACTAAAGTCAAAATGGAGGCTGTTGAAGAAAAGACTAGGCCCTCTTTCCACTCTTTAATATCTTTACAATTTACCAAGTTGCCTATTTGGTGGAAAGATAAGCAACCTTACAGCTATTTCTAAGGAATCCAAAATGGAAGAATGGGAGGATAGGTGAGTACATGAATCTCATATTCTCTTGGTATCAGTATCTCTTTTGAAATTCCTGCTCCTACTGAATTATTGATCTACTTTACCATTTTGTCACTGATTATCCTCTCTTCCTATTTGGTTATCTTTATCTTTTAGCCCTTGCAGCATTTTTAATGCATTCAAGTAGACAAAAAATTTTAGCGAAGGCCTGAAAGTAACAAGGCATGATTATAACAACACAGGGCAGAAAATAGCTTATTACATCCATTCAGCTTAATGTCCTTCAGTCATCTGGTATTGGAATTTATTACTGGAAATAATTCCCTTTGGATTACACTATTGTTGGAACTTACTCTTTTTTTTTTTAAACTTTATTTATTTGCAGGAGAGAGAGAGAGCAGAAGCAGGGGAAGTGGCAGGCAGAAGGAGAACAGCCTTCCTGCCCAGCAGGGAGCCTGACGGGGGTGGGGAGACTTAATCCCAGGATTCTGGGATCATGACCTGAGCCGAATGAAGGCAGACGCTTAACTGACTGAGCCACCCAGGTGTCCCAGAATTTAATCTTTATTTAACTTGACTTTGTGTTCTTTTTTTATCTAGACCCTTCTCCGTTATCTCATTTTGTTACTTCCAGAATCCTTCACTCCAGTTGCCCTGTTTTTCAAATTCCAAATATTACATCACACCAAGCTAAAATATTACCTGTATTCATAATCTAGATCATTATCATAAATAACCATTATGGGCATGCCTGGGTGGTTCATTTGGTTAAGTGTTGACCCTTGGTTTTACTTCAGGTCATGATCTCAGAGCATGAAGAGATTGAGCCCTGTGCCAGGCTCTGCACTTGGCAAGGAGTCTGCTTGAGATTCTTTCTCCCTCTCCCTCTGCCCCTCCTGCTCATGCTCTCTCTCTCAAATAAATAGATCTTTAAAATAAGTAAATGCCCATTATAGTGCATTCCCTCTTTAAAAAACAAAATAAACAAACATTTCCAGTGGTGTTCTAATTACTTCCTTAGAACATACAATCAGCAGCATTCTTTCTTTAAAATATATATATATATACACACACACACACACACATACATACATTTATTTATTTATTTATTTATTACAAGTGCCCTAATTCTTTAAATCTTCATAACCACATTATCATGGAAGTATCATTATCCCATTTTAAAAGTGAGGATATTATAGGGACACACCTGTTTACTCAGTCAGTTAATCATCTGTCTTTGGCTCAGGTCATGATCTCAGGGTCCTGGGATGATGTCCCACATGGGCTACTTGCTCAGTAGGGAGCTTGCTTCTCCCTCTGCCTGCTTCTCCCTCTGCTTGTGCTCTTTCTCTCAAATAAATAAATAAAATCTTTAAAAATTGAGTATATTACACATCAGAAAGTATAAATTAAGAACCCAAGGTCATACAATCATTAAACTGCAGAATATGAAATTTGTATCATGTTTGTTTGATTGCAGAGCCTCTGACCTTGACTAAATAAATTTGGACATACATCTATATAGTTATAGTTATAGCCCATTTAACATTAATACATCAAGTATTTTCAGGGAGGATAATTAGCTTTGGAGAGAAATGTGCACAAGTTAGTATTTTTTTGAATGTTAATCCTCTTTTTAAAAATGAAACCTGCTTTGACTTTATGTAAAATATTAGTAGCAAATATCTCCTAAAACTTTGATCTGACAATATAATCCTAATTATGCCCAAGAAAACCTAGGATGTTTAAAGGTAGTAAAAATTGGAATCTTTTTTTTTTTTTTTTTAAAGATTTTATTTATTTATTTGACAGAGAGAGATCACAAGTAGGCAGAGAGGCAGGCAGAGAGAGAGGAGGAAGCAGGCTCCCTGTGGAGCAGAGAGCCCGATGCGGGGCTCGATCCCAGGACCCTGAGATCACGACCTGAGCCGAAGGCAGCGGCTTAATCCACTGAGCCACCCAGGCGCCCCTAAAAATTGGAATCTTAAGTGGCAGCTTAAAAAAGTTCAAAACTAATCAACACACAAAAAAAGGAAAAAGAAACAAAAAGATTCCTCTGCCCAAACCCTGACTCAGCTTCCCCTTATTTATTGGCTTGGACACCCTGCAGATTACACTGCTATTTGTGCAATTTACTGAGCCTGGGGTGAACTCAAACTCCTCTACTTCACACAATTTTGCTTTCAAGTTATCTTGTCAGGGAAGCTGACAGTCTCAATGATGTTGCTTTATAGACTCCTTGGCAAAAATAGTATATTGAAAATCTACCCATCAAAAACTAAACCCACAAAAGCTTGCTGTCCTTGGGTCAAAGAATATTAAATGCACTTGATCTCATACTGTTTGAGATACATCTGTGCATGTAAACTCTTCAGAGACAGTAAAATTTGAGGCAATAAGAAATGGGGGGGGGGCAGTTATTCCAGCACAGACCAGGGCTTTATGCAAAAATAAATAAATAAATAAAATAATAGGCTAACACACAAAATATTCCTCCCAAACCTATCAGTTACATCTTTAGTACTACTTCACTTATTTAACAACCTTGTTAAATTGGTCTGTTTGACTTAGACATTATTAAGAAAATGAAGAAAATTAAATACTGCTCCATAGGTTATATGCACATTGCTGTCAAATTTCCTAATATTGGATTGATTTTCAGAAAACAATAATTGCAAATTTTTATGTGTATGTAGGTGGGTGTGTATGAACTACATTTCATCCCAGTTGAAAGGCAATTACTATTAACTACCCTATATCGCTTGTTCTTACCTATTTTTCATCTAATGATGTCCAACTTCTGTTTGGTGGAATCTCATTCTTTACATATTTTAAATTATTAATTGCAATTCATGTCTAGTGCTGTGTTATTCATGCACATTGTTGAAAGTTGATTATGGCATTGTGATAGGAGATACAATTAGTACTGTAACATCAATACCACCGGCTTCCATTCTGTTTTTTCACAAGTGAATTAAAACAGTATTTAATTATGATATTTCTCAGTATTCATTTTCTGGTTTAATAAGGATTCCTGATAACTGCACTGATTATGTGTGCATGATAAATGTTTAATAGCAGAAAATGAACTTAGTTACAAGCTCATTTTTTACAATAGAAAACAAATGCATATTTTTCTTTTTACTTTCCCCCCTTTGTATTATTTATGTAGGGGAACTAAAAATGTGTAAAATGCCTTGGTAATATGCTCTTTTTTTATATTAAGAGAAAGAAGAGATGTGAATACATCCACTTAGATATTGTGATCTACGTGGTTATTCATAGTGTGCAGATTGTTACTATTATTTTCAAATGGAGAGAAATTCCTCTAGTTTCTTTACAAAAACTTTTAAGTGTAACAGTTGGTGTGTCAGGAGAGGGTCATGGACATGCAGAGTTAAAGGTGGTGAACTCTAACCCAGGTGTCTCTAAAGACATGAAAGAACCCTGGTGATTATCAAGTTAACAGCAGGACTTTTCCCAGTAGTCTCTTGTCAAAAGTAGTTGAAAGGTGTGTGAACAGCAATTAATCACCCTGCTACTTATTTGCCCTGAACAGAATTTAATTAAATACAGTTCACACCTCTACTCCTACTTTTATCATGTCTTTAGAAGCTCCAAATGACTTGAGTGGGCATCATGCCAAAGAGGAAAATTATGCTGGGAGGAAAAAAGCAAATGGACTTTTGTTATTAAAAATGAGACAAAAAAATCAGTAGAAAGAACAGTGGGCCAAGTAACTACATTAATTTTTTTAAAGATTTTATTTATTTATTTGACAGACAAAGACCACAAGTAGGCAGCGAGGCAGGCAGAGAGAGAGGGGTAAGCAGGCTCCCTGCTGAGCAGAGAGCCCGATGCAGGGCTCAATCCAAGGACCCTGAGATCATGACCTGAGCTGAAGGCAGAGGCCTTAACCCACTGAGCCACCCAGGCACCCCAACTACATTAATATTTTAACACTAGGTAAGCTTAAATCCTTTAAATGACATCTTTTTGTAGAAATACAGTGGTGGATTTCCCCCCCAAATATTAATATTCTCTTTATAATAATTTTTTAAGGACATTATACAGCTCTTAATATTGTGAAAAATAACAGCTAAGGTCACCTTACAAAGGTGGAGAAAGATACTTACTGTGTAAAAGTTGGATTTTGTATACTATTTGAGAGGAAGATACCATAGTTCTTAACTAGCATCTCTCCTGCAAATATATTATTAAAATTGTTAATCTTGTTTCTAGTTAAGTGTATATTGAGATAATGATAGTGGTCTTGAATTAATGAAGTTTTCCCCAGTGAAATAGGTAAATACTTGTTAATATAGGAATTTGAAGAAATTAAAAGATTTTTTAAAAATTGACAAATTTTCCCAAACATACACAAGTCTATTTTCAGATTCAGTAGTTATAAAGAGGATTTAGAGATAATACACATTTGTTTTATCATGTTATCCATTGTCACCATAAATTACCTGTCTTGCCAACCTCTTTCTTATGGAAAAAAGTCTAAGCTGTGTTATAGGTATTTTAAATACATTTGGTCTAAATATATTCAATTTCTTCAGAATTATTTCATTTATTTAATTCAGTAGGTATTCATTCAGCAAAACTACTGTCTTCAATGCTGTGTTGACTACTAGAGAGGATTCAAAGAAAGTACATGGTTTTGCTCTTAACAGAAAGCCCATAAAACAAATGCATAGAACATAAAGCACATGAATGAGAAGGATTCAGAAAAGGAGAAGTTTAATATGGTATAGATTTTTCAGAGAAGAGGAGACAGGGACCATCAGACCTCATTGATGAAAGCAGTCATAGACACTGCAGTTTACCATTTGTGAATAGAATCAGGGTTAATCATTTGCAGTCCATGTGTCTTTGGGAAATCCTTGGAGTTCTTCCATACATGAGTATGATGAAATGTAAACAAACAGTTCATCCATTTCTGCCCAGCCATCCTTTCATCGTCGAACCTGCACAGACCTCTCTTCGTTGGACGAGAAGCAGGTATTTTGATATTGGACTATTTTTTAGTTCTCCATCTCATTAAGCCCAGCCATTTATATATATCCCTGCTCACTTTGCTGCAATAGCTGAATACAACCATCTGTATATACCTGTGCCTTCTCAGTGGGACATGTGAAGCAGGCCACCCTTTCTCTTTATTGGTCTACACATCAGTTCCCCCATACCACTTCCAAAGTTTTATGTGTGTATTTGAATTTCTTTAGACACCATTTCCTATGATGTAATTCCATATAATTTCTCCAAATTTTCAAAAACTTGTGTCATAAATATGACTTCCATTGAAACATAACTAAGACATTCAGCTACCTGATCCCCTGGCTGTCTTGTTGGATTCCTTATTCTCCCTCCTAATCTCCCCCTATGAGATTTGCCACCCATCTTTGAACAGTTGAGAGCAGTTATCTACATGACAGATTTGAATTTTAGTCTGGAATAATTCCCCAATATGTATCTGTATGTGAGATGAGAAAGACAGAATGATTTGATGGGGAGAGGACCATGGGGAAAAAAAAAAAAAAAGAGGGGAGAGCTTTAATATAAAATTCAGCAATTTCTGTTGACACCCTTAGTCACCAAGATAGGGTCTATTCCAATCCCTCTTATCATCCTGAATTGTGAAATATCACGTGACAATTGCATTTTTTTCAATTCTTTATTGTATAATTCTTCAACCAAATGTGTATTTGCACACATGCACACTCACCTAAAGAAAAATACTGATTCTCAGAAATACTGCAGTCTAAACTCTGTAGAAGGAACCCCCTTTTTTTTGTCTTTTAATTTGCTAGGCATTTATCCTTCACAGAGAAGTTATTATTTTTATGTAAAACGTTTACACATTAGTTCTCTTTGATCTTCTCTTCTAATTATTTACTTATATTTAAGGTAGGGATGGGTAAGATCTTTCCTTCCATTTACAAGAATAACTAACCATACTTCAATATTTTTTCTGATTACGGTCCTAAATTTAAGACTTTTTTCAGAAAATTTTTCCTATGAGCTTTTGAATGAAGTTTTTTCTGATTATTCTGGAAAAAACATCCATGATGTAATCGCATATTGGGTATCCATTTGTTCCTCACTTTCTCTCTTGTTAAAATAAACCCTTTTTCCTTTATAGTTACCATTTGGAAATCTGCAGGTGATACATCTTGATTGATTACCCATTCCGCGACCTTTTATTTTAGTTAGAGCCAGTTCTGACCAGTTAAATCAAAACAAAAGTCTATGGTAATTATTTCTGGGAACACTTGATTTCTCAGAAAATGGAACATATATCCTTGATGCCCTTCAAGTTCTGGTGTATCCAATCAACAAAACGATTTTCAGAAAAACCTGTTGATTACCCTACAGTGAGAGAATCCTTCTTTCAGAGACTCTTAGCAGTGTTTCAGAAAGGGGAGGTTAGAGGAGGAAATTTTTAGAGTTTTACACTCTGAAATTTCAGGGCATATAACATTGTAGTTGCTGATTGATGAACACCAAGAAGTGAGAGTCTTTTTTTTTTTTTTTAAAGATTTTATTTATTATTTATTTGACAGAGAGAGAGAGATCACAAGTAGGCAGAGAGGCAGGCAGAGAGAGCGGGGGAAGCAGGCTCCCTGCCAAGCAGAGAGCCCGATGCAGGGCTCGATCCCAGGACCCTGAGACCATGACCTGAGCCAAAGTCAGAGGTTTAACCCACTGAGCCACCCAGACACCCCAAGACGTGAGAGTCTTGAAGTAAGCCTTGATAAGCAAGAGTCTGTCTCCATAAGTTATCTTATCCAGTAACAAGTATTTGCTGAAACAAATAGTTAACTTATTTTTGCCTAGTATCAGTATTATTTAGCAGAGAAATGGGAATATTTGCTTCATCTTAGAATTGAACTAGCACAAATAAAGCATATTTATTCTCAGAATTGTTTAGTATAAGGATAAGAATGCATGTTGACTGAGTTCCCTCTACCTTTGTGATGTAATCGGCAGTTCCATCAGAATGAAGCAATACACAAGGGAAGGGCCACCAGAGACAACTGCCCAAAAATGTTGTACCACTGAGCCAGTGACACCATCTCTTTATCTCTGGAGTTTTTATAATGTGGGAAGGAGAAACCCTAACCTATTTAAGCTACTAATTAGGGTTTTCCATTACTCATAATTGAATATATTCCTAAAATTACATGCAAAACCAAGCATGACTTTTTTCAATATTGAGAATGCTGTTTATTGTTATTTTAAATGACCTTTTCAAAACAACTGTTTTTTTTAACCACATCTTAAATATTTCCATGACAGAATAGAATAATTCTGAGAATAAAAATCTCAAATAGACTCTCTCCTTCATTAGACTCTTCCTGAGGTAATCACACCAGTATGAGTTTAATGCTTCTATGTAGGAAAAAAAAATGGATGCGTTAAGTTGGTAAGTTTTAGGAGTGCTTAAATAAATTCCGAAAGATGGGATTTGTTTTAAGGTTAAGGTTCATTTACATGCTACCTATAGTTCTGCTCTCACATCCCTACATTTGGTCAGTCAAATGGGATGTTTATTTTATGTTAAATATGCATTGGTTTGTTTAGCTAAGTTTTCCAAGAACTATAGGGAATATAAATTATTATGTTAAAGAATAAAATTTTCCAAGGAAGAAACCATTCTTTTTTTCTAGTTGAGTCCCCATAAACTAGCAGGGAGATTAGTGCACTGTAGTATTTTAACAAATACATGTTTGTTGGTTGAATGAATAAACATGAATAGATGAATTAGAAAAAGGAAGACCAAGTCTTATATTTATCCCCTACCTGTAGTTGTCTCCAGACTGAAGAAATTGTTATGATGGGTCATTAGTGGACCTTCATTGATGCAGAGCTAATCCACCATGGCAGTATAGGTGGATTAGAAGGCGTTTGGTGAGAAGGTGTTTCCCCATGTAAGTAAATGTTCTCCTTCTTCTTTAGGAAGCCCCGCCCTGTGGGAGACTTGTGCTATTAGTCTCAAACCCAGGGCTAGCTGCCTGGGCACATGAACAGTGCAGTCGGTACTAGGTTCTGTGCTCAGAAGGAGACCCTGTGCTTGGCTTTAAAGCTTTATGGCCATTGTCTTGATATTCTTAAAAAAATCATATTTGAATTTGGGTTTTGTAAATGAAGTCTTGTTGGACAATGTAGCACATGGTAAGGGGCTTGAGGTGTAGTTTTGCACCCCACTGTCTCTGTACTTTTATGGTACAAGTTCTTGGTCAGCTGCTCCCTAATTCCTTAGCGAGGAGAGCCAAGGCTTCCCTGGAGAAGAAATTCTATCTATGGACAGCAATCTCATCCGGTGCTCCACAGTTCCCAGACTGTCCTTCAGGATGGCCTACCCTGCAGATTTCTGACTTGCCTTGCCAGTTCCCACAATCTTGTAATATATTTCTCTCAATATATATAGCTCCTACTAATTCTCTTTCTCTGCTTGAACTCTAACTGACACAGCACATTAAACTCTACAGTATAAGTGCTATGGCCAGAATCAGGTCAGTGAAAAGGAAAATTCAGCTAAAGAATTCATTTTAGAGCAGTACTAATCATGGGCATTTATCATTTGTTTTAAAAATTAAAAATACCTCTTAACTTTGAAAAAAATAAAACCTTAATTATTTATTGGCTTTGTTTTCTCTACCAAGTGAATCTGTGCTTTAATTTCTTAAGTTAAATTGCATGCATCAGGGTGAGAAAATTGTGGAAATTCTCATTTACCAGAGGCCTCTGAACTTACCAGTCACAATATTTTTTATTATCTCTACCTCCAGAAAAAGTGTGCTTTAAAAATATTATTTCTTAGAATAGATTACTCTGTGTGTGAGTGTGTGTGTAATTTCTTACTTTGTAAATCAGAAGTCTCACATATTAGAAGTCAAGATGTAAAATGTCATCTATCTAAATTACCTAATATTAAGAAAAACAGTGGGTTAATAAAAATGATAAGCATATGTTGGAAAAAGTTCTAAGTTCAAAAAATAATTTCTGGTCATTAGTAAGGATTAACCAAATGTACAGAGAAGAAAAGACAGGTGACTTGACATATCACAAGAGAGAAATCCTACCTTAGGCAGATGCTGAAATTTGGAACTGGATGTCGTAGCTTCTGGTATTAATATCACAGTCACACAGACTTGAGTAAATAAAACCATCAGATAAGCCTTTCCAAGATCACACAATCAAGAACAATCTTGAATTTCTGCAGTCAGCTGTAGTCATCTAAACAAACATTGAAATCTAGAAACTCTTTCACCTACAAGAGCAGCCATTCATTTTTGAATATCTGGAGGCAGCCTGATTTCTCTGTCTCTACCCATTTCCATCTCCCTTCTCTTAAAGTCAAAAAGGTTAGAGGGAACAGATGGAAATAATAAAAAAGAAATGTCAACATTTGTTTTCACTTTTTTTGGCAAGTGCCTCATGATAAACATATCTTTTAATGAGAAGAGTTAATACATTTTAATTATGACTATAGACTTGGAACTTAGTCCACAAATTCAAATGCTTCTAAGGAAACTTGCTGGTAAACTGAATCAATGAAACAGGTAAGATACCTGACTAATGGCAAGTGGAACTTGGAATTTATGGCTGGTTATTATGTACCTAATTCCATTTATTCTGCTTAGGATTCATGGTACTTCCGGAGTTTGAAGAGTCATGTAAATCAAAATTTCTGAAAAATTCTAATTTACTATCATTTCAAATATGGCCTATTTCTAATCTTATTCTCTACTTCTATAATGCTGATTAGAAATATGTGAGACATCATTTTATCTTATGGGCTTTTTTTAAAAATCTTTTTACTTTAGCTTTTATGTTTTTATCTCTTTCCTTCTGAGTGATGCTTTTTGGTTCATTTCTTTAATGCTTCCTTTCATTTCCTTAATTCTCCCTTTAGCTTTGTCTTATCTGCAATTTAATTAGGCATTTGATTTTCACATTTTAAGAATTATGTTTCCTTGTGAGAGATCCTAAGTTTGTTCTTTGATACTTTTCCTATACTTTGTAGTACTATAGTTCTCTTACTTTTCTGGCCTGCCATTTCTCTTGAAACTCATACACACACACACACACACACACACACACACACACACACACACATATTACTTATTTCCACCACAATGATTTCTCTCACTCAGTCTTACTCAACTTCACAGGCTTCCTTATTGTTTTCACAATTACCATTTTAGGGCCTTTGCATTTTTGATTCCCTTTGCCTGGAACATTCTTCCTCCATTTGACTTGCTTCATTTGACTTGTTCCTTATTCCTGTCATGTTCAAGTATCCCTTTCTCAGTGAATCCTTCCCTTATCATCAGTGTAAAATTGAAATCAAGCCTTTACTTGTACTCATTATCTGTATTCCTTATTTTCTTTTAATTAAGAGCATGTTTCACCTTGAAACAGTTTATTTTTCTTTTGTATCTCTCACAATTAGAACATAAATTCCATAAAGACAATGATAGGGCTAGTAACGGTGATGTTGGTTCATTTTTGTACTCCCAGTTACCAGAAAAACACCTGACATGGTCGGTCTTCCATAAATGTTAGTTAATGAAATAAATATTTGTTGCTGAGTGAATATCCTTCCCTTTTATTTCTTGTTTAATCATTTAAAAATAATTTATAACCTAGTCTGATAATTATATGAAATTTTTGAAAGTCTAATACTGCTATTTATGTTTTAGGCAAATTATATTTGGTAGATTGTAACTGTGTATTATGGGAGTTTTGGCAGTCTTGTTGTGATTGGTTTTTCAATTATACTTAAATTTGAAAAACTATATTTACTGGGGCTGAGGTGTTTTCTCTACCTGAATCTTTCAAGACCTTAGTTGAAGACCTCTTCAAGAGGGATTCTTCTATTGATCTAAAAGTGTTATCCACCTGTGATCACTTATTATCTAATTTCTTAGCTTGCTAGGAAATTTTACTGGAGTTTAAATTCCAAGCCCAGACGCAGGGAAGTTATATGGCTGTGGTTTAAAATTCTCAGGTCAGTTTTTTTTTGTTGTTGTTATTGTTGTTTTTGTTTTTTCCTGAGTTTTTTGACAGAAACAGAGAAGTATTCTATCTCTGTCACCGTAATCTTTGCCGGTGGGAAGAATGATCCTACTCCACGCTTTGACTAATGGTCAAGGGTCATCTTTTGGTAGGGGTCATTTTTTATGTGTCCTGCATGTTCAAGGCTTTATCTTTTATCTATATGTGGATAAGATTTTATAGATACTTTATTCAGCATTTAATTGATTTTTGTAGAGAAATTTTAATCAGGTAGTCAACCATACTGTCAGAAATAGCTGTCTGAAAATTCCACCTGTATTAGGTTCCTGGGGCTGCCACAATAAAGTGCCGCAGATTGAGTGGCTTAAGACATCAGAAATATATCTTCTCATTGCTCTGCAGGATAAAAGTCTGAAATCAATGTGTTGGTAGGGCCATGACCCCTCCAAATTCTCTAGTGGGATGATCCATCCTTGCCTTTTTCAGCTTCTGCTAGCTCCATGAGTTCTTTGACTTCTGGCTGTTTAATTCCAATCTCGTCTCCATCATCACACGGTCTTCTTCTCCCTTCTCCATCTCTTCACATAACATTCTTTTTATAAGGATAGCAGTCATATTGTACCAAGGGTCCACTCCATTCCAGTAAAACCTATTCTTAACTAATTACATCCGTAACAACCCTATTTCCACGTAAGATCACATTCTGAGGTAATGAGGGTTAGGATTTCAGCAAATCTTTTTGGGGGACACATTGAAATCCATAACACCATCTAAAGAAAGCAGCTGATACTCAGTTCCCACCTATCATTTTCACATTAATATATGTGCCCATTGTTGTCATACTTTCTGTTTTACATTTGAAATATTCTGATTTTAAATGTTGACTACCAAAACTTAAAATATATATATATATATATGTATACACACACACACACACACACACACACACACACACATATATATATATATTAGAAGGTTCCAGAGAGACAACATATTTGTCACAAGGTCTGAAATTAAAATATATGTTTCTTTACTCATAAAATAGTTCCTTGAGCCATGATTTGGAATTTATTCATAATTGTTTTATACATATACCTAAGAAATTGGCCAGGTTTTTCTGCTCAGAGTAGACTTAAATTAGATTCAGTTTCTGAGAAACTGGAGGGTTGTTGGTAGAGGAAAGTGTGAAGATAAAAATGAGAAGTGACACCCCTGATAGGAAAAGACAAAAAAAAGATTTTCCAGAGCAGATATAAGAATTCTAAAAATCATAGCAGCCTGGCATCATTTGGTGCAGTTTGGAAAACTGGAAGGCATCTCTAGTATAAATTGCTGCAATAACTCATATTCTAAACATCCACCTTAAACATTAAAAGAGGTTGTAGTTGTAATTTATTTAAATTAGCAGGACAAAAAAAGGAATATGTTACTGTGTTTAAAAAGATTTCCAATATTCAGGGGAAATAGTCACTATGCACCAAGATAGCTGAACCAGTTGCTAAAAATAGCAAAATTCTTCCATATTGGTTTTTGTGTAGCTGAGCTACCCTGTTGTCCCTTCCACAGGTGAAGCCAGACTGCACCACAATTCAGCAACTAACTATAGGAATGATGGCTGGCAGAACTGGTGGCTGAAGTACCTACTGGTCCAGAACTTTGGGAACTATCTCTTCTGGTTCCCATACTATTGCTAAATATGTAGCATATTATTTCTGCTGATGCAGATATTTACTGAATATTTGGAATTACTGAAGTTTGGAATCATACTTATGATTAGAAATTGACAACTCTAGACTCTTCTATCCCGACTGACGTTGGACACCAAAGATGGCTGCAGGAACCAGCAATTATTGGGAAGATCTCAGGAAACAGGCTCAACAGCTGGAAAATGAACTTGACCTGAAACTAGTTTCCTTCAGTTAACTATGAACAAGTTACAGTCACAACAGTGCCCAAGATGGAAGACGCGACAGGTATAGCTCTGACACAACACCCCTTTTAAATGGATCAAGCCAAGACAGAATGTTTGAAACAATGGCAATTGAGATTGAACAGCTTTTGGCAAGGCTTACGGGAGTAAATGATAAAATGGCAGAATATACCAACAGTGCAGGTGTCCCATCTTTGAATGCTGCACTGATGCATACATTACAGAGACATAGAGATATTTTGCAGTATTATACACATGAATTCCATAAAACCAAAGCAAACTTTATGGCAATACGGGAAAGGGAGAGTCTCATGGGATCAGTACGAAAGGATATTGAGTCATATAAAAGTGGGTCTGAAGTAAACAACAGAAGAACTGAACTATTTTTGAAAGAACATGACCACCTTTGAAAAGAGAAACGGAGACAGGAAGAATTGAATGGAATATGAGCTTCTGATGAATTAGGGAAGTTGTCAGGACTGAAAACAAGGGTTCAGTCATTGGTCTCAGTATTAGAACATAGCTTCCAAATGCAGTTTGGAAAAAGTCAATCTTTTATGTGTAAATTATGAATATTTGTTAGGTGATACAAATAAAATGATGGATGATATGTATACAAATAAAAAAAGAAATTGACAACTCTAGTTTGTTTTTTTTTAAATAAACTTTATAATGTATTATTAGCCCCAGGGGTACAGGTCTGTGAACTGCCAGGTTTACACACTTCACAGCACTCACCATAAGACATACCTTCCTCAGTGTCCATCTAGTGTTTTACCTACATAAAGAATGAAGCATCCAAAAGATAAGATACCTTAGTAGCCTTGGAAATTATATTTCAGTTGTAAATTAATAAATTAACTTTCTGATTTTTATATATCCTCTGAGCTTAGTTATTTTGATCAAGTCTTAAGTATTTCTTAGTAGCATGAGAATTAAAATGATTGGACAAATAAGTTTTTGGAAGTTGAGATAAATTCACCAAGTTAGTAAGATCTCATGGGGACCTTGGAAGTTAGTCATCATGTCACTCTAGGAAATCTTCTGTGATATCACACAGGTCTCTTCCTTTTGGAACTTTGTGTTGGAAACTTAGCATGATGAGTTTGTATATAGCAACTTTCTAAAGTAGTCTGTCTTTAAGCAGTATCTAAACTAAATTCAGTGATTAAAAATTTGTTGTCATATCATATGATCTCCCTGATATGAGGAAGTGGAGATGCTTCATGGGGGGTTTGGGGGTAGGAAAAGAATAAATGAAATAAGATGGGATTGGGAGGGAGACAAACCATAAGAGACTCTCAATCTCACAAAACAAATTAAGGGTTGCTGGGGGAGAGGGGTTGGGAGAGGGTGGTGGGGTTATGGACATTGGGGAGGGTATGTGCTATGGTGAGTGCTTTGAAGTGTGTAAACCTGGTGATTCACAGACCTGTACCCCTGGGGCTAATAATACATTATATGTTTATAAAAAAATTAAAAACTAAAAAAAATTTGCTGTCAAATACTCATGAACAAATATTGACTTCTTAGAAATTCATACAAAACCTCAAAATATATCAGAAATTATCTTCATATTATATTAATGATTTGGACAAGAGAGATTAATATATATGCACTTATTAATATATAATAAGTACATGCATCTTATATTAATATATAATGAATAACTACATGTTCATAAACATAAATAGATCATAGATTTATTTAACCTATAAATCAGAAAGTCTTTAATTTATGGTTCTTCAGGTAATAGACAAATATGTAAAATTTCAGTGTGTAGAAGTGTGCATTAGATTGAAATAATACCGGAGTTTTATTTTTCTCTCTTCCACTTATTCATTTGAACATCTGACAAGACACTATCCCTTTGGAGCTCTGTCCTTTCATCTGTAAAATATAATTTTTCTGCTTGTAACTATAATCCATTTCATCTCTAACATTTTTTAATCCTGTCAGACCATATAGTCTATATTTCTCATTTAACAGATGAACAAGCTAAAACTGAGAGATAAAATGACTTGCTTAGGATCACGCTGCTTGTTGGTGTCCAAACTGGGAGGGGGGAGGGGGGGCGGGAAAAGAAGTTTTCCTGATTCTGTTAAATAACAAAATTCAGCCAAGTAAGTTTGAAGATCCAATTGGCTTTATTAAATGATGCATGAATGGGCAGTATCCCATCTAGCAATCAGAGGCAGTCCAGAGTAGTAGGAAATGGAAGGATAAGACAAGGAAGGTGTGGGCAAGAAAGTTATTAGCAAAAGAAAAAGATTGTTTCAGGCAAGACCTTTTTCTAGGGAGTAAAAGCAAGTGGCCCTATCATACAGATTACATCTTTCTTTGGGGAATGGAGAGGGCCAAAACTACTTGGTACTGATTAAAAAATTCCTGACTGACCAATTAAGACTGCATTTCTGGGAGAAGTTGAAACTGCATGAAACTGCAGTTAGATTATGGATTAAGTACCTTAATTTGTATATTGGAAATTTTTGGAAATTCTGTATAAGTGACACCATTTGGGGCCTCTTTATTTTGTTTTGTTTTTTTAATAATTAGTGCAGTCCACTGTTTAGTAGAACTGATATTACCACAAACTATATGTATAGATAGTTGTAATCCTTGGAAGAATACTTTTCAATATCAGCAAAGAAACAAAAAAATAAATCTGGTGATTAGAGGAAGAGTGTAATTTTCTTACTCGAGTGTGTCCTCACCTTAAGGAATATATTTCTAGAGTTAAGTCAAAGAACTAATTATGCATTATTGCACATTATATAAGAGCATTATACAAGTCAGTTAGAACTGACAATAAAACAACTTCCAAGCAAATCATCTGAATTGCTTTTATTTCTCTTTTAAAAGCACTGAAACAAAATCACATTCTAATTCAAATGTTCTGAAAATCTCCACAGCCAATCATATTTTCCCCACCGTATTATTAGTCTCTTCCTAGGCTGTAGCTAAGGAACATTTCTGTTTGTTTCTCTTACTTTTTTTTTTTTTTAAGATTTTATTTATTCATTTGTTGGAGTGTACAAGCAGGCAGAGTGGCAGGCAGAGGCAGAGGGAGAAGGGCTCCCCACTGAGCAAGGAGTCCGTTACAGAACTGGATCCCAGAACCCTGGGATCATGACCCAAGCCAAAGGCAGCCACTTAACTGATTGAGCCACCCAGGCATCCCTGTTTGTTTCTTTAATTCATGTCATTATTTTTCAGGTAAGAGAATAAGAAAACGCACTTTTAAAATGCCCTAAAGAACCAGAACTTCAGTTTTTAATTAGAAGGACATGGCTTATTTAAAAGAATTAACAATGCTAAAACAAAATAGTTTACATAAAGTATGCTGTTCTCAACAGAAGAATTAAAAACAAAAAAAAAACAAAAAACAAAAAACAAACGCACAAAACTTCAGCCTCTCCACTCATCTTTTTGAGGTATAATTTTTTAATTCCATTAGTAGCTGACCTGTCACTATTTCAATAAAGATTTCTATCAGATTCCCTTGCCTTTATCTCTGACTTATTCGATAAATCTTTGTCTTCATTTCTCTGAATCTTCCTCAGTTCTCCAGCATAATGAAGGCAAAGAAGGGAATTCAATTTTGATGATTCCTTTCCTCTAAATCTAAAGAACAAACATTGTAAACTTGTTCCCTCTTTAGTATAGTCGTGACATGAATATGACTAATTGACAGGTATATTTTACTGTCTGAAAACAGAAGCATATTTTATTTATTTCTAGAATGGTCCTCAACAAAATTTGGAGTCAGTCAGTATTGGCCCCATTACATGTTATTTTTCCTTTAAAAAAAATTCCTGAAACAAGCTGATTTTTTTTTATGTTTTTATTTCTCTAGTGTAGCAGAATATATGTAGTATATCTTGTTTAAGCTAATACAGTCTCTTAATTTCAAATTAATCAATTTGGAATTAAACTCCATAATTGTGCTGTGGAATGTTCAAAGTGTTTGAGTTATTTGGGGGAGTTTGGTGAAGGGAGAAGGTAGTGAAAGGAAAAAGTTGTATATTTAAGGGTATTTCACATTTTGTGAGTACCCATTGTTTTATCATAGTGTTCTGTTTCCTTGGATATTCGTTCTGTGAATTTTTTTCTTTTTTATGCAGATGTGTAACTAGGGATACAAGAAACCATGGCAACACTGTTTTACTGAAGGAAAATAAGTTGAAAGTAGTAATCCCTTGTTCTCTAAGATAAACCAGTCTGTGATAGGGTGTAAGTTGGGCCTTTCCCTCAGTATCCCCATGGTAGTGGGTTTTGTTGACTATCTACCTCAGAAACATTCACAAAATTCAGAAAGTTTTAAAGCTGTTTACAGAGGACCATCAAATCTCAAATCACTGAGATAAATTAGAATTCATATGACTGATATAATGGTAAAAGTACTAAACCATCAGAGATGATTATTATTTATAAAATCTCACACAGAGTAAATACAATATCAACTTGTAAAAACAATTTTGCAAGAAAAATCTTACCAATTTCACAAAAGGGCAAAATATCACCATTCTTTTCATGGGCTGTCACAATGTCCTCCTTTATGAAAATTGCTTTTTTATTAGAGGGCAGTTACTATATGTTGGAATAAGAAAAAATAGATGGTAAACGAAATTAGAGGCAAAACATACACAATTTCATATTTGTCCTCTTCTGATTCTTAATCATGAGCTGTGTGGAAAGGATTGGTCCCAGGCAACATTTCATACCGAAGCTTTTCTTTATCTCCTCTCTTACTTTCTCCTTCTCTGCCTTTTTTTTTTTTTGTTTTTGCACTCTACTGTATCTGTGGCCAAATAGCAATAATTCTACTTTTCAAGTCAGGAGGGCAGGTTTCAACAATTGATTATAAAATTTATTAGCTATATTAGCTCATATGGTGATCCAATGAAATATTTGAATACATGCCTGTCATGTTGAAGAAGTGTGAAGACTAATGTACTAGCCCTTGAGGCACTTTCTTCCTCCTGCCTTCACTCATAACACTCACTGCTTATACTATGGTGCTTACCTGATCCGACACACCTGCAAGCCCTCCCAATTTTTAAACTTTGAGTTTAAAGTTTTAAAACTTTAGTTTTAAAGTTTTTTAAAGTTTAAAGTTTTAAAGGTTAGGTTTAAAGTTTTAAACTTTGTCCAGATGTGTGTTCTAATAACACCCTTATGAGAGTAGGAGAACGGCCTTAAATTCTGACGCAGTGAGTTGCAATCATTACAAAATCTGATCATCTGTTTCTGTCTTGTTTTTTGTCTCCTTTAGATAAATTATTACAGATATCCCAGGGTTCTAGTCTATTTTCCTGTGGTGTCTACTTGCCCAAAAGTCATTTGTTTCAGGCAGTAACTTTAATGATCACCCCTCTTTATCTATAAGCAATGTTTCTCAATAATTTCCAAATTACCATCATGCCAATGTCACTTGCAAAGTTTTGTGTTTTATTGCGTTTTTTTTGTTGTTGTTGTTCTTGTTCTTAAAATCGAATGTGCAGACCCTCCCAATTTCTACTGAGTAAACAACAGTATGAGCCTACTCTATAGTTTATATATCTAACAGGCTCTCTAACAAATGTGTGAAGGATATATAACATTCTATATTTTAGGGAATGAAACTGCCTTGAGTTCTCATATCATGGTTTGACAGTGAGATGTGTGACCTTGGGCACATGAACGAAACTCTTTAAGATTCAATTAATATTGTTATTTATGTCCTAAAGGGGAGTAATAAGAAAACTTACATCATAGCATTGAGAGAATTAAGGAAAACAAAACCAAGTAAGGTGCTTTGCAAAGTGCTTTAGACACAATACATAACAAAATGAATAATCCACATTGAGTACTATGTGCTTTGATGATATTCCAAACCTTGTGTATGTATTATGGTTTAATATTCATGAAATTCCTATGAGGTTATATCTTTGGTCTCCTGTGATGATGGACCTCTCTTTCCTTGCCCACTTCAGTGGCCTTACAGAGAGCTGGGTCAGTTGGACTGAACCATGCCATGGAAGGAGAACAAGACCTCAAACTGAGACAAGAGCATTAATGTTCCAATTCCCTAGGTGAGCTCTGAGGCATCTCAAGAATCATAGGCCAGGAAGCCCTTTGTTGCAAACACGAGGTACACTTCACCCATTTTTAGTCTAACCAAACTACAAATATTCGATATGCATGATGGGATTCCTTTCACTAGGCAGCTCTCAGGCTGCTCAGCTTTCTGGTCCTGCAGACCTCTGCATAACACCATGGAAGATTAGAGGGATTCCTGTCTTTCTCTTCTTCTCCTAAGATGTTCTCAAGAAATTTCATCATGCAGTAGGATGGGTCATCTTGCACCTGTACAACAGAATCAGATGCTGGAGTTATGGTGATTTTACAGGAGAGAAGTTGAGGCACAGGTCAAATAACTTCCCATATATCAGACAGCTAGTAAATGATGTCACAAACAGATGGCCCTGTGTGGTTCCTGTTAATATGATTACGATGATTCTACTTGCCATTATTCAGGTATTATGGGAGGCTTAAGGTAAAAGTTTTTGGACATTTAGGGCCTTGAACCTCCTTCAAATGATGCTACAGTTTTCAAAAAAGACTCTTGCATATGAGTGTTTACATAAATTAGTACATTTTTGTAGTATGTTAATTTTTTTAACTTAATACTTATCTACATTTTAAAGGTATTTAGAGACTTTTTTTTTAGATTGGTTGCTTCAATGAGAAGAGAAAAGTACTTTTTTTTCCGTCTATAAAATAACAGAGATGATCTAAAACAATTTTCTCCCAAAGAAAGTGTTAATCTACTAATTGACAGAGTGGAGGCTGGGATTGAAGAGGAAGGAAATGAAGTAAGGCAAGGTTACTGGTATTTGTATTTCTAGGTCTAAATCCCTGAAAGTGCAACCTACTCCCAATGGAGAGATAACACTGCAGACCAGGGATCCATCTCGATCTTTTCCTAGACCAGTGGGTTTAGGGATTACAATAAATTGGCCTTTTAAGGCAGTGCCTGATTAAAGCTGGATGCGTAAGTAAAGCAGTTTGATAGAGCAAAACATTCATGGAGAAACAGAATCATACCTGTACCCCCTTTTCTGACTCAGTTTCCTGAGATAGCCAACTCAGTGTTTAAAGAATATTGTAGAGCAGCCTACAAGTCTTGGTTCAAGCATTGCTAGGTCTTTGTACTTGGGAAGGTCATTTCAGCTACTCAATCTTTTTTTCACATTAATTGGAATATATGAATTTTATGATTTTATAATGTGAACCTCATAAAGTTAGTGAGAACTCAAAGATATTTTGTATAAGCCGATTAATGCATTGTGTCTGTTCTCTTTACCATGATTGACACAGCACATAGAGTAATTTGAGAATAGGTCCTTGAATTTTACTCATTTGTTAAGTTATTCTAAAAAAAATCTTTTCAGAGGAACATGACTATAAATTTACCAGCTTATTCACTGAAGGCATGATTAAACATTATGAAAAAAAAAGTGAAAAATATAATGATTTCTCTAAGTTTCTCCTGAAAAAATATGGCAGTGTGAGAGAGAAGAAACCTAGTTTTCCCTTTACATTGCAGACATTAACAAATTCAGAAGAACAATTTTCTGGAAATGTCTTCTGAAGATCTTGAAACTCTGTTGGCTGAACAAAACTGCTTGTATCATAGCAGTAGGAATAAATATTAGTATCCAGCTATGCCAAAAGAAGTTCTTAGGTCAGTCTGTCCTTTCTAACTGCATACACACATGTTTTGGGATTCTCAATGGAAGCAAATAGCACAACTAAAAAAAATGGAATTAATGATGTCAGATCTCTTTTTCAACTTAAGTAACATTGAGCTGTTGATTCCTTTATTAAGAATAAATTATAAGCATTTTTAAATACTCATTGAATAATTTATTTTTGCATATGTATTTTTTCTTTTTTCTTTTTTTATAAACATATAATGTATTTTTATCCCCAGGGGTACAGGTCTGTGAATCGCCAGTTTTACACACTTCACAGCACTCACCATATCACATACCCTCCTCAATGTCTGTAACCTCACCCCCCTTTCCCGACCCCCCGACCCCCAGTAAACCTCAGTTTGTTTTGTGAGATTAAGAGTCACTTATGGTTTGTCTCCCTCCCAATCCCATCTTGTTTTATTCTTTTCCCATCCCCCAAAACCCCCACGTTGCATCTCCACTTCCTCATATCAGGGAGATCACATGATAGTTCTTTCTCCGATTGACTTATTTCACTAAGCATGATACCCTCTAGTTCCATCCACATCATCGCAAATGGCAAGATTTCATTTCTTTTGATGGCTTGCATATGTATTTTTAAAACTATTTGATTAGGTATCACTTATACTCATTAGTTTTCAAAATTAAGTCACATTAAAATATATTTTTATAGCGGAGCACCTGGGTGGCTCAGTGGGTTAAAGCCTCTGCCTTCGGCTCAGGTCATGATCCCAGGGTCCTGGGATCGAGCCCCACATCGGGCTCTCTGCTCCGTGGGGAGCCTCCTTACTTCTCTCTCTCTGCCTGCCTCTCTGCCTAGTTGTGATTTCTCTCTGTCAAATAAATAAAATATATAATAAATATATATTTATAGCTTAAAACAATATATGTTTTCTTTTCCATCTATAGGAGTGATGTAAATTTTTCTTTGTAAATAAAATAAAGATATTGAGGACATAAAAATGGAGGTAGTACATGGAAGTGGTTAAACTTATTAGTCTAGTATGAACATGTATAGGAAAGGCAGTACACGCCAAGCTCAAAAATCCTTTGCAATTTGATAGCCCAAGGATTTTAGAATGGTAACATTATTTATATAGGTTGGGAACAACGAAAATGAAGCATTGACACCACACCTAGATCCCTAATAGTACTAGACATGATTTTTCTAGCCATTTTCTCTCGTGATGAGAATGGTGATGAATTAGGTCTATGGTTCTTAAAGTGACTTTAGAACCAATAGCATTCAGCATCACTTGAGTAGATGTTTATTAAAAGTGCAAATTCTCAGGCCCTACCCAACCCTTTCGGTGATTCTCTTGCCTGCCAAAAACATGTAACACAAATGATCATGAAGTTTACTGGAAAATTAGTCCTGTACTATCAACACTAGTGAAAGTAATCTTGATCATGATCTTAGCTAATGAGTGACAGTGAATGCTTAGAAAAAGAGAATGAGAAAATTGTGTTCAGAAAGGAGTTCAGATAGCCAGAATGGAAATCTTGTCAGCGAAGACTTAATTGTGCCAATCACATTCAAATGCTTTGGTACCTGTTTTGTTGGAGGGAGGTAGCTATACATGCAAAACCAACATGAAGAACATGGAAGTTACTTCTTTTAGTGCAAAGGAAACCTGAAATCTATCTCTAAAGGTTACAGACCAAATAGTAGTACCTGTAGTAACACTAGGGCTTTAGGGCTTCTGGTCCTCTTCTCTAGGAGTCTTTTTTTTTTTTTATATCATTTTATTTATTTTTGTGAGAGAGAGAGAGAGTACAAGCAGGAGGAGTAGCAGGCAGAGGGAGAGGGAGAAGCAGGCTTCCCGCTGAGCAGGGAGCCCCTGAGCCAAAGGCAGTCACTTAACCAACTGTGCCACCCAGGTCCCCTCTAGGAGTCCTTTTACACATCCTTGCTGATCATGGGCCACTGGCTAACCATGGCCACTGCTAATTGGACCAGGAGTAAATACCTAAATTGAGATGACTCAACTGGAGTCTTTGCAGAGACTTTGAAATTGACACCGAGACACTTGGTATACGTTTGTAGAAGAATTACAAGGTTATGAAAGTTGAGATTGAGGTGGTCATTTGAACTTAAAAGTAGAAAAAGACTTTGAGAGAGAGAGAAAAATAAATGAAGTAAATACCCCTATACTTGAGTATCTGGCTGTGGGGTGTGGGATATGGAGGAGGGAATGAAGGAGAGAATGAGAGAGTGCTATGTCACTAATAACTTCTAATTCCTATTACTTTTATTCTTAGTTTTCCTTTAACAACTTATTATCCATTCAATAAATTGTTTTGTTTTGTTTGGATAAGTCGGTCAAAAATATTTTCTTTTACTTGAAACATGATTCTTAGGATTCCTATTTATCAATGAATGTCAACATTCGTTAAAATATGAATATAATTTTCTTATTAGCTGCTGGCTGAAAACAAAGGCTAGGATTTGGTATTTGAATACCCAATCTCTTCCCACAGAAATCACACCAGATATTACCAGGATGGCCACTAATAGATATTATCTTGGTCCCTAGAAGAAGAAAGCTTTTACAGCATGAAGAATAGGATACATTGTACTATGTGACGGTTAAATTGATTTTCCTTTATTAACTGAAGGGAAGGGAACATAAGAATTTAAATTTATAGACCAACCAACAGAAACTGAGATGTAGATTAATCAAAGTAAAAAAAAGCCAAAGCAGTCATTCAAAGGATGCATGCAATATGGCAAGGCTGATAAAAGTTGGATGGGCAGACGCTAGAGCAAGTAGCGATGAAATAGAGAACTGGAGTGCTGCTGAGAATTTCCCACACAAGTACCAAAGAGAAAACTAAGGATCAAGGCATCTGGAGTATAAAACAAAACATGGGCCAAACATCATTAAAATACAAAACATGTTCTAGGACAAGCCTTATTCCAGTAGAAAGGCAGCAGAATGTGACATCTGACTCCAGCTGAGGCCCATTTTACTTAAGCAAGGGATTATACATCTGGCACTAAAGTTTCCACGATAACTGTAGGAGTGAAAAATTGGGAAAGGCATTTGGGAATAGAAAGAGAAACTGATTTTTTTTGTTAAGCTCCTATTGGATGATTATACACATCTTCCCTTCTTATGTTCTCTAGAAGAACATGGAAACGCAATAATTTGAATAGTTTGAACATTTAGGACCCACCTGGGTATTATGAAGGAAGAATCCATCCATTTAGTAGATGAATGCTTCCCAATAAAGTATAATAATTGCAATAAATTTGTTCAGGGTGCGTTGAAGATTTTTTTTCAATCATTTGAATTTAAGAGTTTAACTCTGTAGAGCTTGTTTGCCTTCCCCCGCCCCACCATCCTCTTCATTTTATGCATTCAGGAGAATGAATAAAAGTATCATTCTCATGTTTAGAAGGAAATACTGATTAACGGACTTAATGTGTATTCATTAAGTGCGCCCTTATTTTATCGCAACCATAGAATGTTTAAGATTACCATTATGAGTTAACAAAATTAAAAGTAATTAATGTTTCTGGTTTCAGGTGACTGTAGAAAAGAGGAAAACGTATGTTCAAGCCTGAAAGATCCCCTGCAGTATCACTTCTACTACAAAACTAAGACATTACTTGGATCTAGAAGGATAGAAGGGAAACTGAAATTCTTTAGTCATTTTCAGTTCAAATAATGTGTGCTACTGGAAGACTGAAAGTGAACTGAGTGCAGGAGTGTCTCAGAAAGCCCAGATACACCTTAAAAGTTCTTTTTGTCTTCAAGTGTTCCACCTCTCAAACAGTATCTAAAAATCCCTTCCAACACTATTCCAGGGTAATCATGACTCCGGGATCACACTCTGTGTCCTGAGATGTAGTTGAATCCCACTTTCTAGATTTCAATCCGTGATCTGTAGGAACAGCTAATAGGAACAGCAGAGACTCAGATATGTGCCTGTGATCCATCCAGAAACTTTTGGATTCCAAGTGACTGACAAGATAGGTTCATCTCCAGAGTACAGGGATGATTCTCTATCAGTTCTCAGGCAGAACTGCCACTGCCTCTCCAGATCCTCTCTTCTCCCTCACAGTTCTTGATGATCATTTTAAACTCCATTCACTTGGAGGGGGAAAAAAAAGTGGGCTTGAGCATTATAACTGTCCAGCTACTGAATCGTCCTACTGAAAACCAGCTTCCTCATTTGTGGAAGACATGGAACCCCCACAGAAGAGAGCACGTGAAGTACAGTGTAGGCCCAAAGAAGATTATAATCTTATTGATAAGCCAACCGGAAATTTTGGTTTTGCTGACGATGTGGCAATTTCTATTCAGAGATTTTAACATCATAACAATTACCACTTTACTATTTCTCTTTCCAAATAGGCAATTTCATGCATAGGATGATAACGTGTACTCTGATATCTTCTATTTTTTATAGTTTTTGCTTGAACTAAAAGCTATAACATTTTATTACCTTGATATATTAACTCTTCACTGGGGAAATTACAACCAAGCAGAATCCTATATAATATCCTATGGATTTTTCATTCTCATCTTGTTGGAATCAGTAGAATGAGGAGTTTAGGGAGATCTGTTTTAACAATTACTCTAAGACGAACAGTGCGCATTTGAAAGGCAAAGAAATGGAAGTCAGACTGGCAAAAAGGGAAAACACTTTTTCTTGTTTATCAGTCTGAAAGTAGAAACACTCCTGCTACGCAGTTACATAGTGATGATGTACGTTTCAATGCAGATGACAAACTCAGGGTTAGGAGTGGTCATGTTAGTTAGAATCTAGCTGATATTAGGCATGTCTATACACTGTTGTACCAGAGCTTTCATTTAGTTATCTGTTTACTTACTATATTTCTTTTTTTTTATATTTCTAATTTTATTATTAGTATTGGTACATAATTTTTTTAGAGAACTTTCAGACTTACAAGGGAGTTGCAAAAGTAGTGCGGAAAGAATTTTCATATCTCCTTCACACAGCTTCTCCCTTTTAATATCTAAAACAACCCAAAGCGTATGTTTTGAAACTAAGAAATTAATATTGGCTCAATTTTATAAACTTAAGTCCAAAATTTATTCAGACCTCACCAATTTTTGTTTTTCCAAGAACATCCCGCCTCCACCTCACTACCCAGGATTCAGTTCAGAGTTCCACATTCCATATAATTCTTCTATCTCTTCAATCTGCAGCAGTTACTGGTCTCTTCTCGTATTTTATGATCTTGATGCTTTTCAAGAGTATTGGTTTTCAGAGTCCATAGTCTCTTATGGTTCGCCTCCCCTCCCCAATGTCCATAGCCCGCTCCCCCTCTCCCAATCCCACTTCCCCCCAGCAACCCCCAGTTTATTTGTGAGATTAAGAGTCATTTATGGTTTGTCTCCTTCCCAATCCCATCTTGTTTCATTTATTCTTCTCCTATCCCCCTAACCCCCCATGTTGCTTCTCCATGTCCTCATATCAGGGAGATCATATGAAAGTTGTCTTTCTCCAATTGACTTATTTCACTAAGCATGATACGCTCTAGTTCCATCCACGTCGTCGCAAATGGCATGATTTCATTTCTTTTGATGGCTGCATAGTATTCCATTGTGTATATATACCACATCTTCTTTATCCATTCATCTGTTGATGGACATCTAGGTTCTTTCCATAGTCTGGCTATTGTAGACATTGCTGCTATAAACATTCGGGTACACGTGCCCCTTCGGATCACTATGTTTGTATCTTTAGGGTAAATACCCAGTAGTGCAATTGCTGGGTCATAGGGTAGTTCTAGGGTTTTGAAGGGTCAGGGGTGGGAGGTTGGGGCAACCTGAGGGTTTTGAAGGGTCAGGGGTGGGAGGTTGGGGGAACAGGTGGTGGGTAATGGGGAGGGCACGTTTTGCATGGAGCACTGGGTGTTGTGCAAAAAGAATGAATAATGTTACACTGAAAAAAATAAATAAAATGAAAAAAAAAGAGTATTGGTTAATTATTTTGTAGAATGTCCTTCAATTTGGGTTTTTCTGATATTTTCTCATGCTTAAATTTAGGTTCTGCGTGAAGCTTAGGTTATCTGTAAGGATACTAAAGAGGTGATGTGCCCTCAGGACAATTGTATTAAGTGTTACATGATGTTGATATGTAATACCCATGATGTTAATTTTGATCATTTGTTTACCTCCTGTAAAGTTACTATTCATTCCTTTGTAATTACTGAAGTTTTGGGGAGAGATACTTAGAGATTATCCTATCCTACTTAAACTTTCACCCATTAGTTTTAGTATCCTTTGGAGGAACTGCAGTTTACTATGGTTGTTATCTGTTTACTTACTGTAACTCTAATTTATTAAAAATTTTCTGCATTTTCACTATGGTGTTCTAATGGTGATTTTCTATTTTGCTTATTTCTTTTATATGTATTAATTGGAATTCTTCAATAAAGAACAGCTATTACTTTTCCTTTGTACCTTCCTTCTTTCATTCCTTTGTTCTTTTCTCTCTTCATTCATTAATTTTATTAATTTATTATGAATATTAATTGTATTATTTGGGTTATAATCAATACTATCATTATTTGCTTTGTTGATCTACTTATTCTATTTCTTTCAGGTTGGTCCCTGTGATATTTTCATGTCTTTATCATTTTGTTAGTTCATTTTTTTCTGTCTTCTTCCTTTTTGGCAGAGCAAGATCCTCTGTGCTTTTCTTGTAGTATTTCCTGCCTCAGACCTGTAATCAACCATTTCTTCACAGAACCTTGGTTCCTTTTGAAAGGTTCCTTTTAAAATGATATTTAGAAAACAATACCCAGGTACTAGATGTGTTTATTACTAGTGAGTCAAAATCACTTCATGATAGAATTTTAATGAAAATTATGGTAGTTGAAAATCACTCCTAAATATCTGGAATCTTTGGCCAAAATTCAGCCTGTGAAGAGCACCTACTAATCTGTTGTTAATAGATGCTAAGCTTTTGGCAAAGGGTTCCATTTTTTAATTACATACTTTGCTTCAGAGGTTGATTATTGAATTTTGCCAGGACTTCAGTTTGTTAAAAAACTTGTTTGCTTTCGGTATCTTTCTTTGACACCCAAAGTTATCTGACTTCAAAATACTTTATTGTTTTTGTTTTTGTTTGTTTCTTTGTTTTTCCACAATACTTCTACTGACATCTGACTAGAAGAGTCAGGATCACCAGATTAGGAAATACCATTTTAACTAAAAATTCCCTCTTCTAAGTGTTGTCACTAGATAACAAGTAACACATTTCAGTTACTTTGCCTTTACTCCCTATGTTAATAACTTAGCAAATGATCAAGGCTACCTTCCCTTAAGGCACTGAAAACTGACAGTGTAAATGTCCATTTGTCCTCTTGTTTACTTACGCATTACCCCATAAACCACAACATAACACATATGCACACCGTTCCCTCCCTCCCTTCTTCTGTCCCTCACTCCCTTTCCTTCCTTCCTTTCTTCCTTCCTTCCATCTTTTTCTTGCTTAGATGAAACATACTGGCCTTTCTTTCTGATGCTCATAATTTAATAATGGCTAAAAAACGGCAATTTTCCAGTATCAGCAAAACACTATTTCTGAAGCAAATCTATTAAAAAATAAAATCAGGAATGACCTCTTTTATACTCTAACGTGTTCTCATGCTGGCTGTTGTATTCATGCAGCACTGGTGCCTTATTCTTCTCTCGTCACTGTTGCGTGTAGAATAGTTTTGGGCTGATTCTGGTCCTTTGTTCTTTAGTCATGCATTCCTAAGCACTGGCTCTTCGTGCTTCTTTTCGATCAAATTAGATTCTTGACTTTGTATCTAAGATGGTATAGCTGCCTATTCAAAAACCAGTGCTTTTCCTATCACCTAGTTCATGTATTGGACAAGATATTATTGAAGAAGAATGATTGAGATATGACTTTCATAGCAACAGATCCTGCTCGCCACGAAGTGTGGATCATGTTAAAGCACTGTCAGCAAAATTATGTAATCAAGCCAGAAAAAAAAACAAATAAGCTTTAAAATGGACCCAGAGCTAACATAATGCAAACAAACAAAAACAAAACCCAAAGGAAAACAAAACGTCAGAACAAAATTCTTTCATGATAATAGACCTAGAATTTATGTAACCAGCACCAACTAAGCACCTACTGGGCTAAATGATACGTTTTGTAATGAGGGTACAAACTTGAATATGATACAGCTCCAACCCTCAAATATTACATTTAAATGAGAAGAAATATAATGTGAGCCCAATTTTGATACAGTATTAATATAATAATAATGTTATAAGAAATTTGGGGACCAAAGAGAGGGACCATTTTATATAAAGCTAATTAGTGTGTTAATCACCTTGAGCTGCCACAGCAAAATACTGTAGGCTGACTGGCTTAAACAGCATATATTAATGAATTAATGTCCCTCAAATCTGGAGACTGGAAGTCCCAGATAAAAGTCCAGCGGTGTTTGGCTTCTGGTGAGAGCTCTCTTCCTGAATTATAGATAGCTGCCTTCTCATTGTGCTCACATGACTTAAGAAAGCTCTCTCAGGTCTAATCTTACAAAAACACTAATTCTGGGGCACCTGGGTCTATCAGTTACTTAAGCCTCCTACTCTTAATTTCTGCTTAGGTCATGATGTCAGGATTTTGAGATGCAGCCCTGTCTGAGAGAGCTCCATGCTCAGCAGGGAGTCTTGTTAAGATTCTCTCTGTCCCTCTTCCTCTGCCCCTCCCCCTGCTCCTGCTTGCACTCTCTCTCTCTCTCCCTATCTTTCCCAAAAATAAATAGGCAACCCCTTTGGGTCCCCTACCCCTTAGGAGCTTTGTACTGTCACTTTGCTATCACTCAGTAAACCTTGCCTTGCTGCCCACCTAAATAAATAAATATCTTAAAAAACAAGACAAAACAGTAATTCTATCAGATTAGTCCCACACCCTTAATAACGTTATTTCACTTTAATTAAATTCTTCCTTATGGTCCCTACATCCAAATAAAGTCACATGGGGGTTAAGGCTTCAACATATGAATTTTAAGGGAACACATTCAGTCCATAACATTCAGTTCTTAAAAATTTCATTTTATTTAAGAAAATAAAAGGGGGTAATGTCATTGTACATAAAAGTGATAAAGAAGAAAAATTAAATGTTTTGTTTCCAAAAATATGAGTCATGCCAATAAAAGATTTAACTCATGAACATATCCACTTTTTGTTTCGTTTTGTTCCACCAATATGCTGGAGGTACCCAGGATAATATTACTTTATTTAATCTTTAGATGAAAAACATGGAGATACTGTATCCTGTAAGAAGTCAGACCTAACAGGCAACCTAGAGTAGTTCAAGGTAATCCACTGACGTCACATAGAAAACAAGAATTGGATGCACAGTCACTCAGAATGCAATGTGAAGGCTGGACATTTCCTGGAGGGGCTGTTGTCACAATCTAATCACTGTTGTGCTTATAGCCATCATTGCTGTTACATACAGAACTTTTATTTCTATTGATATTAACTCATCTTCATATGTACAACAATCCACAAAATAAAAGCTGTTGTCTCTGAATGCCCTTTTCCTCCCATTCCGAAGTTGGCCTTAATTTATAATGCGTTCATAACGTTTGATCATACTGTGTTTGTAGTGATTTTTTTAAGATTTTATTTATCTATTCATTTGAGAGAGAGAGAGAGAGAGAACACGAATGGGTGGAGCAGCAGAGGGGCCAGGAAAGGGAGAGAATATCAAGCAGACTCTACGCTATGCTGAGTCCTTGCAGCCCAGATGGAGGGCTTGGTCTCAAGACCCTGACAGAGATCATGACCTGAGCTGAAACCAAGAGTCAGATGCTTAATGGCTTAACTATCTCACCCAGGCGCCCCATAGCAAATACCATCTATAGCTCCTCTAAGTCTCCATAGCTACGGTTATACCTTTGAAAATTTGTTGCTTTCACCCAAAGCTACCACCACGTGTTCTCTTTCACAGCCCCATAGTTTATTGGTGATACTTATGCTGGAATTTTTATTGGACGTATAGGCCAGTCTTTCAAGAGAACTATAATATAAAGAGGACAAAGATTACAATTCAAGCTAATTTGTATTTGCCCTTTTACTACATAAGAGAAGACATGTTAAGGCTTGACTCTTACCAGAGTTGCCATTGGAATTCTGTCCATAACTGTCCTAGCTTCTTCTTGCCATCACGTGTGTTCCTTTATTCTTGTCTAATGTACATGTAAACCTCTAGTTGAAATTATTGCAGAAGGAAATGACGTGAAAGTTTCAGGCTAAGTAGAAAAAGGAAATGTGTTTGTTGGTAGGTGGACTACAGCAGAGAGACTAAAGTGAATTGTTGTGGATATTTCACAGAAGAGGTGATACATAAGCTTATAGGAGTTTGTTGTAAAATTCTGTGCCCTGGTCCTGAGGTGATGGTGGCAGGAAGGCAGCTGAAACTTGCGGAAAGAAAGATCTAGTGAATATGAGCAAGAGGAGGTAGGCTCTACCCAGACCGGTACTGATGCAAGGCCCCCAAAGGAACATCTGTTCAGTCCAGAGGAAATATCTTTGCTGAAGATATTAAGTCCTGGTAGGATAAGCATATAAGTGATTCCATAGAGGTTAAGATTAGCCTGGTTGATTTGGGATACATAAAGCAAATGAGAAACACTCTAAGTGCTCATTGTTACTATGCAAAATCTACCCTCCTAGAATTATTCCTGGTACAATTCACTCTTTTATTTATGTTTCCAGGCTTCTTTTATTTCTTTTCTTTTATTTGTGACCATGAATGGTGCCTCTGCCGTGCATTGACTTTGACCAAGGCATTGTTCACATCCCATGTAATCCGCCTTCTCACTACTGTAGTTAGCAACCATGTAAAAATAAAAATTACATTTATCAGTATGCCTGGAGATAGATGAATAGATAGACACACACTAACACACACACCTAACTCTATTTCTGTATCTACATTTATCTTTTTCTTTTTGTAAGATTTATTTATTTATTTGAGAAAGAGAGAAAGCGCACGTGTGCTGGGCGGAGGAAGAAGGAGAGGGAGAGAGAAACATAAGCAGACTGTGCTGAGCATGGAGTCTGATCTCACCATCCTGAGATCACAACCTGAGCCGAAATCAAGAATCAGACGCTTAACTGACTGCGCCACCCAGGCGTCCATGCATTTATCTTTCTAAAATGGATAGGTATCTACATAATCCATAATATTATATATGATGAGATAAAAGTTCTCCACGATGGCATTTTTTTTTCTAGTAAGTTGTCATTATGCTCACTTGGTTTTATACTTTTTTCAGTGAAAATATCTTTAGCCTGTTCCTGTGTGATTTGTTAGTCAATGAATTTCTTGTCACATTTGTACAAAGGTCATTTATTTAGAATCAGCTTTTTGTAAAATATTTTTCTAGTTGAGGATCTGTGTACTTCGATAGACTGAGACTTAGCATAAAACTATGTTTTTATGAAAGGAGTTTTTCTTTCTGTGAAAAGAGTTAAACAATATTTGATCTTAGATAATCTTACTGTCTCCTGTATACTATGGAGCTTTTGCTCTCGCACGATAATTCACTAAGTATTTCAATTTTATTTGAAGTGATTTGGGGACTTTAAGTCACAGAAACAGTTGCTTTGTCTCTAGGTATCATGTTCTTGAAATATGGATGCTTATGGTTATTCTTAGTTACTGATTATATTATTTTGCTAATTAATACAGTGTCTCATTTTATTCTATGCCATCTTCATTATGATCGTTGTCATTAAGTGATAATTATTAAGGGTTTCCGTTTGGAAGTTTGTAACTATTTAGGCAAAACTATTTGAATGTTGCCCTCATTCTCAAGAGGTTTACAGTATTAAAAACAGATGGTATTAATTTCTTCAGTTATCAGGAAACAAGATAATCACACAAATATCATGATAACAGTATTACAAATAATTGGTAAACACTAGGGTTCTCATGCAGGGGTCATATAAATTGGAAATAGGATATAAACTAGGTGATAAGTGACAAAACCAGAATGTCTCTCATCCCAGCAGGATGTGTGACAAATTTAATCTTTTCTAATTGACATCAGTTGCCCTGATATAAATGGTCGTGCTGTGATCCACACGGGTTGGATAAGCGAGAAAGCCATAGTGATCCCATGAGCTGAGTCAAGACTCCTCTTGTGGATGGAGAAATATAATCAGATAAGGTTTATCACAAAGATAATTTGAGAGAACTTTGAAAACAAGATATTTCAGGCACAGAAGTCATAACTTGCATAAATAACAAAAGAAAGTACAATGTGGTTTTTGTTTTATTTTGTTTTTTAAGTATTTTGTTCAGTGTGGTTCTCAGTTGACCCCAGATTTTCAAACAGAAGAGCACATTTTGTGAGGATCTGATCACATTTAATGGGCCAAGAGTAGAGATTTGAATGAAATGAGGAATTTTATATTCTTTTTCCAGAAGAATGAACTTATATACTAAGAATGTCTGTCCCTTCATGTTGTTTCTTGTGATATAAACTTGGGACCATTGAATTACCATCTTCTCTCTGATAGATAAATTTCAGAGTGAGCCAGGATTATAGAGAGCTGTGGAGATGAGAGATTAGTACTAACGCAAGTGCCTGACCTCTTTACATTTCCAGATTTCATATTTCTGCTCTCTGACCCCATTCCTTCCTTTGTGTTTCTGAAAAAGAGTAACTTAGTTTATTTCTTAAAACAAAGAATCCTAACACAGATGAAGTAAATGCATAAGATAGTTAAAGGGAATAGGACAGAAATCTGCAGAGAAAGGGGCATGTGGGTATAATATAGTCCAAGTTCCAGGTACCATATTTATTCCTCATTTACTTTCTAAATACTTCTTACTTAAAATGCCACTGCAGTGTGTTTCTGTCTTTATACTATATTGAGTATGTGCAAATATTAGATTGAGGAAATCAGAGCTCTTTCTATGTATAGATAGATATGGCAAAGAAACATTTTACTTAGCATTTCATAGGCTATAGTGTGATACAATTAGACTTTGCAAACAACAGCAAACAAAAGATTTGGCAAGGGATGCACATGCTTATGTATTTGAGTATTAAAATCAGAATCAACTCAGGCTCCCAAACTCTTCCTCATCTACTGCTCTGTTAGTACTTTAACTGCTGGAGTTTTTGAGACTAAAATATTTTGATTGTTTTTCTATGGATCAGATTACCTCTTGCTGCACTTTTAGTGCTCTCTGCTGCTTGCACTGATAAGCGATGGGCAGAAAATCAAATATATGGTTTACAAGCACTCAGTGATGAACAAACTCTCTAGTAGAATGAGAAGTAAACATTTCACAGAAGTCTTAGGAAGGGGCTTGGTTATGAAATTGAACAAACTGAGATTCCATATTTACCAGCAACGTGATCCTGTGGGAGTTTGCTCGACCTTCTGATCCTCAGCTTTCTCGTCTGTAACTGGGGAGAATAATGTTCACTTGGGAGTGCTATTAGGGTTAAAATGAAGTAACGGATGTAAAGTGTAGGACAAGGACTCTGTCACATCAGAGACACAAACACAATGAATATTATTATTGCTTGTTAGAGGGAAATCCCTGAACACCCTGATTCTGAACTTAGTCACGTTATTGATGACCCAAATCCATTTCTACTCTTTATGTACGCAGAAGCTTTCACACTTTATTTCCAGCAGCAGAGCTGCACTCAGGTAATAACTCAGCTAAAGAGATTTTTTTTCCCTTGAATGAATTATGCTTCTGGTGTGCTAAATTTTCTCAAGGCAGTCAACCATAAAAATTATATTATGTATTTCTCTTGTGTAACTTGTGTGAAAGTAGAGTTTGTCAAAACTGGATGCTCAGCATTTAATGAGACCCTCCACTGCATTTGATCCAGAGTCAAGCTGTATAGAAAGAGGGTAAACAGGAAGGTTGGAGGGGGAAGCCAAAACTAACAAAATAGGGCAATAAATAATAATAAGAGTTTTTTAAAAAAATATAAAGTAAGAAACTGGTGGAGGTGGTCAACTAATTGTTACTTCCTTAATACATGAGAGGTGAATTTGCTCAGTGTGTGCCAAGACCTAAAATTAGGGAGCTTCATTTCCATTGAAGCCCTCATTGGTGAAATATGAAGCAGATGTCTCCCTGACCTCTACCTAATTGAACAGGAATGCCAGGGGGAGGAAAGTCATCAATCTCTCGATTGTCTAGGTGAAGGTCCTGAGGATTTTCAACAAATGATTCTGTTATGTAGAGACTATATAAGATTATACAAAACTGAGACAAAGTGTAGTAGTATCCCTGCCTTTTATAAATCTAGATTTAGATCATATGGGTTTTATATTGAAGATAAAGTGATACTGTTTAATACTGTCAAAGAAATTTTGCTTTCTTTGACTTTAATCTGTTGCAATGTTAAATGGTATAACATCTTTACATTTATTCAAAGGCAATTCAAGATTCTGAGCTCATTTTATATTCCAGCAGCCTGGATTTGAGGATGAAATTCTCATCCAGTGTTCCTCTAATTCTTACTCTGAAACAGAGTGAACACCTAGGGCTTCTGACTCTCCCTGCCTTTTACAATCATTGTAACTTTAAAACACCATTAGCACAGAACACGTTGCACTGCATCAGGATGACCATCTGCTCTGTCTATCCCCTCCATTAAACAATGAGAAATGATGCTTCTTTCTTGTTGTAGCTTGAGTGCCTATGACCACCTTCAGTATTTCTCCTAATACATTAACTAACCATCGTTTACCTAGACTGTTGAAAAAGTCACAAAAAGGTTGCCTCACCCCTTATCTTGCTCTTCTTCACACAAAAATGATCTTTATAATCAGCAAAAGCATAGTATCATTTTTTTTTTCTTACACACATTCTATAATTGTTATCTGTTGTGCAGGAAACTCAGAATCAGATCTGCATGGAACTCTTATATGAACTTTGTTAATAAGAATGAGCATATCTGGGGCACCTGGGTGGCTCAGTTGTTAAGCATCTGTCTTTGGCTCAGGGCGTGATCCCAGGGTCCTAGGATCGAGCCCCACGTTGGGCTCCCTGCTCAGCGGGAAGTCAGCTTCTCCCTCTCTCACTCCTGCTTGTGTTCCCTCTCTTGTGTCTCTCCCTGTCAAATAAATAAATAAAATCTTAAAAAAAAAAAAAAAGAATGACCATATTCTTGATTTTTGCATTTAACTATGTTTCAGTAATGTGAGGCCTATATTCCTAGTATCTGTCACTGCTTTGGGCACATACTAGTTGGATGAATAAATAGCAGGAAAATAAATCAGTGACAATATCGAAGTTGTGGAACAGCTCAGGACAATAGCCCTGAAAGCAGTGTTCTTCAGCATGCCCAGAGAATTGTCTGTGTTCATATTGCTTGTTAAAATCAAGTTTCTAGGTCCTAGCCCATAATCAAACCAGAATCCACATCTCTGTGGTGTAACATAATATTGCCAAGTTAACACAATCTCATGTGTCTGATAGCCATTTGTATGTCTTCATTGGAGAAGTGTCTGCTCATATCTTATGCCCATTTTTTGATATGATTATCTGTTTTGGGTGTGTTGAGTTTGAGAAGTTCTTTATAGATCCTGGATATCAATCTTTTGTCTGTACTGTCATTTGCAAATATCTTCTCCCATTCCGTGGGTTGCCTTTTTGTTTTGTTGACTGTTTCCTTTGCTGTGCAGAAGCTTTTGATCTTGATGAAGTCCCAAAAGTTCATTTTTGCTTTTGTTTCCTTGGCCTTTGGAGACATATCTTGAAAGAAGTTGCTGTGGCTGATATCGAAGAGGTTACTGCCTATGTTCTCCTCTAGGATTCTGATAGATTCCTGTCTCACGTTGAGGTCTTTTATCCATTTCGAGTTTATCTTTGTGTACAGTGTAAGAGAATGGTCAAGTGTCATTCTTCTACATATCGCTGTCCAGTTTTCCCAGCACCATTTATTGAAGAGACTGTCTTTTTTCCATTGAATATTTTTTCCTGTTTTGTCAAAGATTATTTGACCATAGAGTTGAGGGTCCATATCTGGGCTCTCCACTCTGTTCCACTGGTCTATGTGTCTGTTTTTATGCCAGTACCACGCTGTCTTGGTGATCACAGCTTTGTAGTAAAGCTTGAAATCGGCACCACAATCTCTAATGATGCTTATGTTTGCTATAGCTTGAGAACCACAGCCTTAGGCCATAGGATGAGTAAGAGTATGTGGTGCCGATTATAGAAATGCAATTCGATGATGTTGAACTTCAGGGGCACCGAAGGTCCTACATCATAGGGCCATGCATGAACTCTTTTGAAGGCTAGTAACAAACTCAAAAATGCTCTATGAAAAATTCGTAAGAGTTAAATATGATCTATGCTCTGAGTTGCATTGTAAATTTTATTTCTTAGTATGGGTTGTGGTAAAAAATATTTGAAAGCCCTTGTGAAATATATAAAGTAAGACAATATAATTTTGAGATCTATATGTGGATATTTGTGCATGCTTTTAGAAAGGGTGAACACAAATATTATTTTAAAAAATGGAGGCGGAGAAGGTTGTGACTGGATGGCTCACTCACTTAAGTCTTACTCATGATTTCTGCTGAGGTCATGATTCAGGGTGGTGAAATAGAGCCCAGCCTTGGTGTTGGGCTCTGCTGTACTCCCAGCTCAGTGGGGAGTCTGCTTCTCTCCCTTTCCTTCTCCCCTTTGCCCCGCCTCCTGCTCTCTCTCGCGCTCTCTCTCACTAAAATAAATAAATCTTTAAAAAAATAAAATAAAAAGGGTGAACATAGCAAAATTCAGGGAAGTATATAGTTGCATCTCTTTTGCACTTAGTCCAGACTTGGAGAAGGTATACATATTGTTGCAGTGCTGAATCACCTGAAGCCTGTGGCTCAAGGTCATGTTCCACATAAATTAGAAACCTCACTGCATACTATTTCCCATCTGCTAAATCATCAGGCTTCAACAAATAAATATACTGATGGAAGACAGAACAGTAGGATGAACAATTAATTCATCTTCATTTTTCTGGGACTTTCCCCATCTTAGCACTGGAACTCTTGTGTCCTGACAACCCCCTCAGTTCTGGGCAAACTTGGAGTATGGTCACTGAATGTGCAGTAAATTTTCTAAGCTATTTATCTTTTATTCGAACAAATTTTTACTTGAAATTCTTACATAAATCATTTGCAGTCCAACTGCCTTACTCTAAATGAGGAGAGATGCTAAGGTTTTCCCAATCACTTTGACCCCATCATCTCTAGCTCTTATCCAAGGGCTCCATGAAACACTGAAATTACAACATAACCTGCCTGCCTTAACTTAACTTAATGGTTAGGTTTCATTGAGTATGAGCTGTTTTCTGATCCTTAATTTCCTTACCTGTAATACGGAAATAATATTCTTCTTACAAGTTGGTCTTGATATTTAAATTTCTCCTACTTGAGCCTAATTTGATTTCAGATTTCTTCTACAACAGTATGCATCATAATGAAATTGCTTTAGTGCTTTTCTATAGAGATTATTACAAAGGGCAATCACACCTGTTGAGTCACCTGCCTCGCATCCATACATTTATACAATAGTATTTAAAGACTGAAATTGAAGTAACAGATGTAATGAAAATGCAGATGTCAAACAGATGTGGTAAATGCCTGCATTTTAATGTATAGATGTTGAGCAGACACCAGTAGAGAGATCCAAGCTCTTTGTAAGGGTTACACAGTTATGGAAATGAAAAGTGACCAGATAAGCAAACTTGGGTCAAATTATAAACCAATAAAAATTTTCATTTCACTCATAGTTTGAAGATGTGTGGTTTTGGTGTTGTGAAGTGTATTTGTTACTTATCAGAGTTGGGCTCTGATGGGGAAAATTGTCATTATCTTCTACAGCTGTTTTCAAAAATGCAGATATTCTCAGTTGGTATTGCAAACTTATACACGGATACATCATTAGAACTAAGAATTTAATGGTGCTGGGAAAATTGGACAGCCACATGCAGAAAAATGAAATTGGATCACTTCCTTACACCACATACGAAAATAGACTCCAAATGGATGAAGGACCTCAATGTGAGAAAGGAATGCATCAAAATCCTTGAGGAGAATGCAGGCAGCAACCTCTTCGACCTCAGCCGTAGCAACATCTTCCTAGGAACAACGGCAAAGGCAAGGGAAGCAAGGGCAAAAATGAACTATTGGGATTTCATCAAGATCAAAATCTTTTGCACAGCAAAGGAAACAGTTAACAAAACCAAAAGACAACTGACAGAATGGGAGAAGATATTTGCAAACGACATATCAGATAAAGGGCTAGTATCCAAAATCTATAAGGAACTTAGCAAACTCAACACCCAAAGAACAAACAATCCAATCAAGAAATGGGCAGAGGACATGAACAGACATTTCTGCAAAGAAGACATCCAGATGGCCAACAGACACATGAAAAAGTGCTCCACGTCACTCGGCATCAGGGAAATACAAATCAAAACCACAATGAGATACCGCCTCATACCAGTCAGAATGGCTAAAATTAACAAGTCAGGAAATGACAGATGCTGGCGAGGATGCGGAGAAAGGGGAACCCTCCTCCACTGTTGGTGGGAATGCAAGCTGGTGCAACCACTCTGGAAAACAGCATGAGGTTCCTCAAAATGTTGAAAATAGAACTACCCTATGACCCAGCAATTGCACTACTGGGTATTTACCCTAAAGATACAAACATAGTGATCTGAAGGGGCACGTGTACCCGAATATTTATAGCAATGTCTACAATAGCCAAACTATGGAAAGAACCTAGATGTCCATCAACAGATGAATGGATAAAGAAGATGTGGTATATATACACAATGGAATACTATGCAGCCATCAAAAGAAATGAAATCTTGCCATTTGTGACGACGTGGATGGAACTAGAGCGTATCATGCTTAGTGAAATAAGTCAATTGGAGAAAGACAACTTTCATATGATCTCCCTGATATGAGGACATGGAGAAGCAACATGGGGGGTTAGGGGGATAGAAGAAGAATAAATGAAACAAGATGGGATTGGGAGGGAGACAAACCATAAATGACTCTTAATCTCACAAAACAAACTGGGGGTTGCTGGGGGAGGTGGGATTGGGAGAGGGGGAGGGGGCTATGGACATTGGGGAGGGGAGGCGAACCATAAGAGACTATGGACTCTGAAAAACAACCTGAGGGTTTTGAAGGGTCAGGGGTGGGAGGTTGGGGGAATAAGTGGTGGGTAATAGGGAGGGCACGTTTTGCATGGAGCACTGGGTGTTGTGCAAAAACAATGAATACTGTTACACTGAAAAAAATAAATAAAATGGAAAAAAAAAAGAACTAAGAATTTAACAATATGTTCAACTGCACAAGAAAAATTCCAAGGTGAGTCTTAGTGATCACAAGTTTAATTTTTTTGTAATTTAATCGAAAGTCATAATTCCAGAGCATACACCCTAAATACTATTTTATTAGCCTCAATATTACCTGTTCATGTCAAACTTAAATTCTCTCAAAATTTCTTTTTACACACATTAAGATTTATTTTAAACTAATGTAAATTAAAATAAACTCAGCAATCTGTAATCCAGATCTGTGGTTCATCTTGACACTTCAAGGTGGAATGTGAGAATGGTGAAGAAAATACTGGCCATGGAACTAGCAGCCCTTTTTTTTTTTTTCCATTTTATTTATTTTTCTCAGCGTAACAGTATTCATTGTTTTTGCACAACACCCAGTGCTCCATGCAAAACGTGCCCTCCCTATTACCCACCACCTGTTCCCCCAACCTCCCACCCTGACCCTTCAAAACCCTCAGGTTGTTTTTCAGAGTCCACAGTCTCTTATGGTTCGCCTCCCCTCCCCAATGTCCATAGCCCCCTCCCCCCTCCCAATCCCACCTCCCCCCAGCAACCCCCAGTTTGTTTTGTGAGATTAAGAGTCATTTATGGTTTGTCTCCCTCCCAATCCCATCTTGTATCAAAAGAAATGAAATCTTGCCATTTGCGACGACGTGGATGGAACTAGAGGGTATCATGCTTAGTGAAATAAGTCAATCGGAGAAAGACAACTATCATATGATCTCCCTGATATGAGGACATGGAGAAGCAACATGGGGGGTTAGGGGGATAGGATAAGAATAAATGAAACTAGCAGCCTTTTTAATCACCCTTCTCTCAGAAACATCTGGCTGAAGCCCAGAAACCTTAGTCCTATGTTTAAAATGGGAATTGATTCCTGGAAAGAAACCAACTCCATCCACAGTAAAATCCAGTGCTTTGTGGATGAATTCAATTAGTGCCCCCAATTGAATACAAAGAGAAAAGATAAACCTGTGGTTATGGATATGGCTCCAGGATCACACAGAATTTTGCCCATTACAATCAAATGGCTTGATAGCCTTCCCAATTAAATAAATTGTCAGCTGCAGGCTTGTTTAAAACAGTTTCTAAGGATATAGTTTGGGGCCAAATTAATTTTACTTATGGTTCTTGCAGTTGTGTAGCACTCCTTGTACTTCATGGATGCCTACACTCATTCTTCAGTTTATTCTCTAGGTTGTATCTGAAAATGACTTGCTGCAGCTCCCCAGTATTCCACCAGGATTCTGGACAAAGAACAGTTAATCTGTGTCAATTTGCAGACAGTCACTGGGTTACTGTTCTCCCTTCGTTCTCTCTGCTAATAGTTGCTTGGACAGTGAGTCCCGCAGTAATGAGATTTTCCTAGACAACCTGACTTGCTGGCAAGTCTCAAGGGCAGGGGCGGAGAGATTATAATATTTGGGGTCTTAAATGTAGGTCACCCTGATGGATTTCAAAAAGTGATCTCACAAAGGGAAAACATAATTTAAAATTATCTGTCCTTCGTTTTGAATATGCCAGTGTCGTCGTCTTTAAAAAATTACATCTGAGCTTAGAAATGAGAGCAGCGTGTCATTTCCTTGAAGAAGAGAAAGGATCTGTACAGAGTGAGTAAATTATTATGGTGGTAGGGGTATACTAAAAGGAATATAATAGTGTTAGTGGAGAAAGCAAACATGTAGGCAGGGTGATGAATGAGTGGTTTATACATTGAATCACATTTGGCTTTTGACACTGACCAAAATTCATTCTTCAAAGTTCAAGTTTTATTCAACAGTTTACCTCTTCCTTTTCTTCTTACAGGCCTTCCCCATCCCTTCTGTGCAACCTCCCCCACCACACACACACTCATACACAAGGCAGCTGTAGGATGAATTGATATCAAATAAAACCAAATAGAACAAAAAGCTCAAAAGTAACCAAATAGCTTTCTTGATTTTATTAAAAAAAATTTTACATGTAATTTCGCATCTTCTCTTTTAATTATTTTATACCATATTTAAGAGAACACTATATTCTCTTGAAAGGAACAAAAAAGAAAATGCAATCTCCCATTTATTTTAGGGTACCTTACTGAATCCACACATTGTTCTCTCTGTATTTATTTCGCTCTGTGCAGTACTGGCTTCTCATTCATAGGACCTTCAAAGTTTCACCTTCAGAATCAGTAGCCCAAGACAAATTGGCACAGCGGGAAGTGATAGTTGTTCTGTGTGACTCAAGAGGGAAAATATACATTAGTTTCTTCTAATCTGCTGAAGCACATTTGACTTGATTCCCATGTCGATTTTCATTTTGACAAGATAGATGGCAAAGAAAGCACAATTGTATAGATTTGCACATTTATTCCCATTTCCAGGGCACGAGTGGAGAGATCTTTCCTGGTTGATGACTTAACATGTCTTGTCACTCTATTCTTAAGCCTGAACATATTCGGAATTCAGGATGCTGTAATTTGCCATTGCAGTATCCCATTAATTCACTGGGGTGAGCAGTACTTGGAGGTGTCAAGGGCAAAGAATTCTAATTCAACTGCCACTGATTTGTTACATCCACCAATGAGGCAAGGCACACTAAAGGTGGGGGAGGGGGTTAATTTTAAAAACTACCTTCAAGCTCAGGAGGAGATGAGCTCATATAGTAGAAGGGATGGATTTGTGAGCATCCCTTGCCACTTTCTTTACCCACTGCAACCGAGGCATGTGCTGACAAGATTGCCGCTATTAGAACTGAGACTGAAGTCTGGCACTGGGGAAGATTTTTGCCTTAGTGGAGTCACACAACTTAGGTCTTGATATCTTACGTGATCTGATTATTTGGTTATCAGGGAAACTTCGGTAACCAAAAGAAGGGAATAGTTTTAAAAATTATTCTTCGCAAATCTGCCTCTTAATTTAGGCCAAGAAAAATGAAACTGCTCGCTCTTAAAAAGACTGTAGACTGTGATCCAGTGGATTTTGGGGAAAAAAAAGAAAAAGCATCAGCATATGGTTTTGTATTTGGGAAGAAACATCCCATTTTCTGAATTCAAAATCTGAGTTTCTTAGGTAATGGCTATTGCATAATAGTAGATTTCATTCTCTCTCTCTCTCTTTTTTTTTTTTTTTTAGGTGAGAACTACTTCCACCCTCGGTGTTTTGGACCCATGGGTTCTGCTTATGAGCTATCACACCATACAATGGGTCAATTATTTAGAGCAGCTGCTGCATCCGGGAGGATGGTATCCCATCTTCACTGGTAATCATTTCCAAGCTGGTCCCTCAAAGGCATCTTCAGCAGGTTTTTAAATTGCTCCACCAGTGAGCTTTCAACCACTAGATTCTAGACCACTAGACTCTGTGGCTGTATCCCTGCTCCTGCACCACTGATCATCACTGGTATCTCTACCTCCTTTCCTGTAGAGTGGGTGCCTTGGCCCAGTGTAATTCTATGTGGGATCCCACGTAAATAGAATACATACCCAGATATGGTGTTCGTTGAAGCTCTGCAATCAGAAAAGGCAAATGCATGACTGAAGTATGTATCAGGTCCAATCAAGATGAGTCATTGGTCTTTCCAGTACAGAAGGGATCCAGTTAGGCTACCTCACATCAGGAGGCTGATTGAGGGGGCGCCTGGGTGGCTCAGTGGGTTAAAGCCTCTGCCTTTACCTTCGGTCATGATCCCAGGGTCCTGTGATCAAGCCCCACATCGGGCTCTCTGCTCAGCAGGGAGCCTGCTTGCCCCTCTCTTTCTGCCTGCCTCTCCATCTACTTGTGATCTCTGTCTGTCAAATAAATAAAAGAGATCTTAAAGAGAGAGAGAGAGAGAGCCTGATTTCCTTGAGAGGCACTTCTGTCTGCATTTGTCAGCCTCTGTGCTGTTGGGCTCGTGCATAGTTTCCATCTCTGCCACAATAACCACTCCATTCATGTGCCTATTGTGCCAGCACTCTGGCAGCCAGTGACAGAAGCAGACTGATGTCATCCTGTCTTCTTGGTTGTTAGGTGTCTCTTTTATGATAAGCACTCTCAGATAGATGAGTGATGTTTATCCCTGGATGTGTCTTTTGCCAGGGCACTAAAAAAACAGCCAACTGGTTGGTCACCACTAAGTCCACATATATTCTGAAGTGGATTTCATTCTCTGTAATGTCTAACTTCATCATCTGGGGATAGATTTTTACAAGAGTGTCACGTGCCACAGTTTTGCCACGTAACTTAGCTATTTTATTTAATAGCCACAGACTACAGATATAAATCTTGCTAGCCATCTTGCTACATACCATTGGCGAAAAAGAAAGTAGAAGGAAAGAGGGTGATTGACTATATGAAAATCGATCACAACTCCAGAATTACCTGCAAATTATCAATCTCAAACTGTAATTAATATAATCCATTTTATTTACACTGTTACTGTGTGTAAGGGACTCTAGCAAAATTTAGGAAGGAATCAATTTATGAGGCATGATGCCTGCCATCATAAAGTTGACAAAATTGAAGAAAACAAAAATAAGTAGTCACACACACAAATATAAACAAGACAAATTTCATTAAAGAGGTAGGCATATATATTTATCAATATATATATTGATATAACTAGAATATCAGTTACGAGCAGATACAAAAGTTGCCACAATATACAAAGAATTCTTGTATACCAGCTTTCCCTAATGTCAACATCCTTTATAACAGTGGTACATTTGTCAAAACTAAGAAATTAACTTTGGTGCATTACTTTTAACTAACCATAGACTTTATTTGCATTTCATTCGTTTCTACCAATGTCCTTTTTCTGTTCTAGGAGTCAATTGAAAATATAAAACTCTATTTAGGATATAAATAATTTTAATTTGTAATTTCCATTGTCAATATAATCTTTGATAGAGATTGTGTGGTAAGATAAAATTGGGTTCTCAAGTTAAAAATGCCTGGTTTCAAATATTCTTTTGCTAATTATCTTACAGCTATTAACATTGCCCATGAAACTTCACTTTTCTAGTCACAAGATATAGATGTGTGAAGTGAAATGAACCCAGAGATTTAAAAATACCTAATATGAGGGTGCCTGGGTGATTCAGTTGGTTAAATGCCTGCCTTTGGCTCAGGTCATGACTCCAGGGTCCTAGAATCAAGTCCTGTGTCGGGGTCCCTGTTCATCAGGGAGTCCGCTTTTCTCTCTGCCTCTCCTCCCCACTCATGATCTCTCTCTCTCAAGAATAAATAAGTAAAATCGTAAAAAAAAAAAAAAATCTAATATGATGCAAGAGTGGCAGGGTGTTTTAATTTTTTAAAGGTTTTGTTTATTTATTTGTCAGAGAGAGAGAGAGAGAGAGAGAGGAAGAGAGTGCACAAGGAGGAGTCCCTGAGTGGCAGGCAGAGGGAGAAGCAGGCTCCTCACTGAATCCCAGGCCCCTGAAGTCATGACCTGAGCCAAAGGCAGATGCTTAACCAACGGAGCCACCCGGGTTTCCCAGGCAGTGTATTTTAAATGTCAAATTAACATTAAATATACTTATAGCTGAAGTTCAAAATAGAGACAGAAAGTTTTGTAGGGACCCTATCTTAAGTTGGATAGTAACAAATAAATAGGATATAAATACACAAGAAAAAGGGTGAAATATTTTAGATGCCCATTTAAAAGAGCACAAAAATAAATGTGAAGGAGGAGATGGGTTTAACAATGACAGTAGAGGGGCGCCTGGGTGGCTCAGTGGATTAAACCCCTGCCTTCGGCTCAGGTCATGATCTCAGGGTTCTGGGATCGAGCCCCGCATCGGGCTCTCTGCTCTGCAGGGAGCCTGCTTCCTCCTCTCTCTCTGCCTGCCTCTCTGCCTACTTGTGATCTCTCTCTCTGTCAAATAAATAAATAAAATCTTAAAAAAAAACAAACAAACAAAAAACAATGACAGTAGATTTATGAATATGAGTAGTTATGAGAAGGCTGGAGAAGGAAACTGGGACTAGTCTTGATGGATCTTCAATATCAGGATGAGAGAATTAGACAATTCTGTAGGCACTGGAGATTTGGTTCCACATAGGTACTGGCTTCATGAGGTAGACATAATTTATTGGTCATAAGATAGGTCCTTTTGGAAGCATATTAACTCTCGTTAATGGCCCATTAGGGAAATATGTGAAGTACCCAAAACATTTTATGCTGTATAACAGGATTTCTAGATATGTGGACAGGTACTGAATTTATACTCAAGCACATTGGGAATGTTATTCTTTGGAGCTTCTTAAAGTAATTTTAGCTCTTGTGCAATAATCACATGAAACATTTCTGGATCAATTTTCATTTGGAATCCACCCACTTGGTTAATTGACGATTAGGTGAAAATCCTCAACAACTTATTGAAAAGGTAAGATAGATTGGTCTATATCCTTGTGGGTTAATATGAGAAACATTTATCAAGATTTTTATTGGCATTGTCTAAGTCATGACTTTCATATTTATTGTTTTAGGTGCAACAGGAATTATTGCTCATACACCAAGATTTATTTATGAATATCTTCTGTAGATCCACAGTGTAAAATAGTGATATGAAATACTAAGGAGAGTTCCTCTGGACTTGGTGTCAAAAGGTCCATGTCCTGGCTGTAGGACTTTTAAGTTATCATTCATGTAACTTGGACAATCTCAGATTCTTTGGGCTATATTTTATTCAACTAGAAATTATAGTATATAAGAAAAACTTCTGAAGCTTAATATAAGGATCAAATTAAATACTGAATGCAGGAATACTTTGTAGATTGCAAAATCTTATAAAATCTCAGTCATTATTTTATCATATTCTCCAACTATTTCAATATGGTAGAATTCCCATGTTTGGGATTAAGAAAGGTGAGTCATTCATATCTGTGAATTTCACTATATCAAACACCTTTTAACTTTATTTCCCACCAGTTTGTCATTTATGTTATAAAAGAGGCAATGAAATACCATGAATTTTACCCTGAATACTTCTTTTCTCTGGATCCATTTCTAAATAAAGGTGACAGGTAGGTGTAAAATAACAAAAGAGATAAAATACTGGGGGAAAATGTGAAATTAAAGGACTTATCTGTCAAAAAATGAGCCATTTAATCTTCTTCCCATTGAACTATGATATCTTTCTTTTAACCCTTAGGTCCAAAACATATCCTTCTTTCATTTCTCATAAACATTCCCTAAAGATGTTCTCAAATGAAAGAAAGGATTATAAATGAGGTAGAGAGTCTGACTCATGAAGAGAAACGAAGAGCTCTTTAAAAAAAAAAAAAAAAATCTGCTTCTAAAGAAATGGATTCCATAGTCAGGCAGTTCCCAGAAGTTCAAACCCAGTGATTAGCAAGGAAAGCCAGAGGTGATAAATAGATTTGTAGAACCTCTTGGTTTTGGTGAAATTTTTTCAAATGAGTAAATGATTAAAATGGCTCAATGAAAATCACATGCAAAAGGGTGAAATATAATGACTATCTGATCTGTTAAAAGGAAAAAGCTTTTAAACTAATCGATCTTTTCCACAACAATTTATGTCATAGCCTTTTAAGATGATCCCATCTTAAATGGGAAAGTGACAAAGAAATATATATCTAATATACTTGCTCAATGGATAGATTCTCAGTACCCTAAGAAAATGCTTTTGAGAGCTTTATTTTTAAAGGAGACTACATGTTAGATTCTTGTAGATGATCTTATGTTTAGTTTTACCTTTGTTATTGCTAAGAATCAGAAAGTAGGCAAATTGAGACCAACCAAGAATTTTTGTTCTTCAGACTTGATGCAGTCGTGCAGCAATCGTTTAACCTCCACGTGCTTCCTTGCCAGCCTCTCTCAAAGAGTACACTAATGTGTGTCAGGCTAACGTTTGCCATCCATCTACTTCATGGACACATTACGAGGGTTAACTAATAAGGCTGATAAGCACTTTGCAAATTCAAAGTACAAAGTAGAAATGCTAAGTAAGCTAAATAGAAAGAAAAGACCCACCTGATGGTCAGCTGATTTAAATTTTCAGTGATTAATGGATTTCCTGAATAATTTTCTTCTATTCTTTGCAATAAACCATTTTAGAATTTTTTTAGGTTTATTTTGAAGATGTAAGGGATGAACGTTGCATCAATTCTTTTTTTTTTTTTTAAGATTTTATGTATTTATTTGACAGAGAGAGATCACAAGTAGGCAGAGAGGCAGGCAGAGAGAGAGAGAAGGAAGCAGGCTCCCTGCCGAGCAGAAAGCCCGATGCGGGACTCGATCCCAGGACCCTGAGATCACGACCCGAGCCGAAGGCAGCGGCTTAAACCAATGTGAAAAAAATGTTTAATGTTACTCAGGTATTTTAGTTTTCAAGATATACTACAGTTGTGCCTCACTTTTTATATCGGAATCACAAGTTTTTTTTAATAACTCTGCTACACTATTATCTTGTGGTGGAATATATCATAGTGACAGAAGAATAAAATACTCCTAATTGGTCAGAAAACCAGGAGAGCAAAGAATAAGTTTCCCTTGGCTTCTGAGGAAATATATCTCAACCATGAGAAAGATCAACTCTGAGGGAAAAGAGCATTTTTTTCCATCTTGGATGAATATTCAGCTCTAGTCATACCTGCTTCAGCTGTCAGGAAGGAGACTAATTAGTGGCAGTGATGATGGGAGTTTTTGTGATGCCAACTTTTGTGTTTTAAGAACTGGATTAAACTCAGAATCATTTCCCACACTCTGCAAAATGAAATGCTTTAACTGTGTCTTAGCAAAGTCAGAGATGAAATCATTTCCATCAGACATTGACATTATAGTTATAACTAGAGGTGGACAGTGAAGTACAAAGTAGAGTAATTATATAGGATAATACATACCTACCAAACCTTGCTCTGTGTATCACCTGCTTGGGCTACCATAACAAAATACCACAGACTGGGTGATTTAAACAACAGACATTTATTTTCTCACAGTTCTAGAGGCTAGAAATCCATGATCAAGGTGCCAGTAAATTCAGCTCCTGATGAGATCTCTTTTCTTGAGTTCTAGACAGTTGCCTTCTTGCTGTAACCTCACATGGCCTTTTCTCTATGATCATGCAGAGATGGAGCTCTGGGGTCTCTTTTTCTTCTTCTTCTTCTTTTATTAAGATTTTATTTATTTGAGAGAGAGACATAGTGAGAGAGAGAGCATGAGAGAGAAGGTCAGGGGGAGAGGCAGACTCCCTGTGGAGCTGGGACCCGGATACCGGACTCGATCCTGATACTCCAGGATCATGACCTGAGCCAAAAGCAGTTGCTCAACCAACTGAGCCACCCAGGTGGCCCTCTCTTTTTCTTCTTATAAGGACTTTGGTTCAGTCTAGCTAGGGACCCACACTTATGATTTCACTGAACCTTAAATACCCCCACAAAGTCCCTATTTTGAAATATAGTCATATTGGGAGTTGGAGCTTCAAAATACGAATTTTGGGGAGACAGTTCAATCATAACACAGTGACATGTCAGATAATTGAGACCTAAGTTTCCTCTACTTGACTATTCTAGATACTTGCAGAACTATAACTATATGCTTTATAAGTGTGTAGACTAAGCATAAAACAAAATTTTCTTACTGTATTAATTTCTATATGCAATAATGTGTCTTTGAATGACAGTGGTGTAGTTAGGAGCAATATGTTAAAAGCAGACTATCTCTAATCTATAAACAGTTTTTGAGACACAGTAAAAATGTCCCTTATCCCTCTAAGGATCAGTCATAGAACTAGTTGGAAAAACTGAATACTAATGACTTTATGGATGTCAGTTTTCTCACTCTGACAAGCAACACATAGTACCTGCTTTGCTTGAAATTCAACCAGAGAGAAAATAATCTCAGTCCATAATCTTCAGACTAAAAAAGATCTTTTTTTTAAATATAAAAAACTACCTCCCTGGAAGCCCTAGTATTGAGTTAAATTATGTAAGATGAAATCCTACTATTCATTCTCCATCTTTTCAGACTCAGCCATCTTCATTTGAACCCAAAAGAAGCAACATGCTGCCCCCCCACCCCACGTTGATCCCAAACTTGAAGCTACTAAGTGGATTGGTCTTGAACATTAACTGTATGATTTATTTAATAGTTTGTAGCCTTATATTCTTTTATATGTCTTTAATTGAAGGTGATTTTTAAAAGTTATATTAGCACCCAATAGTACCCCTTTATTTGTTCTAATAAGGAGAAAGGAATAGTTTGCATGAAGGGAAGACCAAATGCCATTTCTTCCTAGCATATGAAAAAAAATTAGGCCCTCATTTGGATGGAGAGAATAGTGGAAGAATCTCAACACACCGTTCTCAGGATCATACATCCTGAAGAATCTATATTCACTAGTCAGCAATCACATTTATCTCCCCAGTGGCAGTTTGGTTGGAGAAAATGATCCTAATCACTTTCAGTTAGTGCCAAAATTTGAATTATTTCTCTTTAGCTATTTTGTTATTATTTACATATTCTGGTTGCATAGTTAAATGAAATACTTAAATACAGGAAGTTTCATACTTAGTTTTATGTCTGTACATTTAGGCTATAGTCTTTCAATGTTTTTATATATGTATATACATATACATATATGTATATTTATACATATATGTATATGAATACATATACAAATGTTTCTCTATATATGAATGCTTCTATATAAACACACATAGATATATGAATATGTTAAATATCATCAGCTTTGACTTATTTTGACTCTTTGCTTTATGGGAGAACAGTTATTCAGCCCTTGACTGAATGTAAACCTCAATGTGTTTCTCACAGGGGATTTAGGAGAGTTCCCTATGACCCTCTAGGTCTCTGTTTCTCTAGGGTTTAGTTTTCCATTGCTTATCATTTGGACTCCAAAGAAATACTCTGTTGAGACTTTTCCACAAGGGTTATTATGAGGGAAGAGCACCAGTACAGCTTTTAATAAGGGGGAGGTGTTGGAACACAGAGCAGCTATATAAGAGGGGTGCACTGAGGGTCCGGCATCTTAGTCTTCCCTAATCTGTCAGTGTAGTGGGTTGAGTTGTAACCCCTCAAAAGATATGTTTATGGCCTAGAATCTGTGAATTTGACTATTTCTGGAAAAGGGGTCTTTGAAGATGAAATTAAGTTAAGGATCTTGTGTTGGGGTCATCCTGTTTTACGGTGGTCCTTAAATCTGATGACAAGTAATCTTATAAGAAGAGATACAGAGAAAAGGTCATGTAAAAATGTAGACAGAAATTGTAGTGTTGGAGATACAAACCAGGGACACATGGACCCAAGAACAGATGAAAGAGGCATGGGATAAATCTCGCCTAGAAATTTCAGAGGGATTGTGGTCCTCCTGACACTTATTTTGGATTTTTGACTTTCAAAACTGTGAAACAATAAATTTCTGTTGTTTTCATGGGTGTGTGGCAATTCATTTCAGCAGCCCTAGGAAATTTATACAGCCAGTAAGCCTGATAAGTGTTTTGATAATAAAGATCAGGATGAGGAACCATGATTGAAAGAGTTGAGAGAAAAACTGCATGATTTCTGCGCTCAGAAGGCAAGTTGGATCAGAGTTCTCATTGGTCAGTTAACTACACAGGGGTCAAGTATGTGGAAACTCTGACTTACATTAAGTGACCTCCATGGGAATTCCAAGGAGACATGAGTTTATTCCATATTTCCGGCTTTGCTCTTTTGCTCTCTATCACCAGTGCAGGGATATTTCAGTAGAAGTATAAGAACAAAATGTTCTGTCTATAATGACCACATGAAAAACTACCTTCACTGAGCTACTTTAGTAATTACAACAAAACCTAGAAGAGCCTAAGAAATAAAAATTAAAAGAATATGCATAAGAAGGCAATATGTGATATGAATAGCTATTAAAAAATTCAGCTTAGCTGGGGAAGTATTATATAAACTTGAAAATTATTGATCCTTTGAGATATCATGACCAGAGAGATGAACTGGAACTTGGCTCTGTGAGTTCAGGAATGACAAAGAGAAGAAATATCTGTAGATGAATAGGAACATCATTTTGAGGTCAGTGGTCATTTATTACCAACATCATTTGGGTATATTCTGCTTACCTAGACTATCGGCCCACTTTTCCTGCATTCTATCTTTCTGCCTTAGGTCAGTGGTAGTGGGGTAAGGATTTCAAGGGTAATTTGTTAAAGAGGGTCTGGTAGTTAGAGGACTTTGGGACCAAATTTACATTTGCTAACTTCAAAGAATATTTTTGTTTTGTTTTGTTTTTGTTTTCTTTGTGCCAGGCCCTTGGGGTCCTGGAGACACATTAATGAATGACACACATAAGAGTTTCCCTCATAAAGCAGTCACTGCAACTATACTTCTAAAGAGCCAGCTTTTGTCTAAAACACACAAACTGTGTTATATGTGACCTATGAGTTTTACACTTTGTTTGGTCCTATATAGTTGCTGTTTTGTATCCCACCACTTACTTTATGTCTTTTGTACGTCTTCAAAAGGCATAAAAAAGCCACTCAGCTTATTTTTCTCCATTGACTATGTAAAAACTTATGAAAGGTCCATTTTGCAGCTCAACTGTATTCTTAGCACTGTCTTGAGAATACAAAGAAAAGAGGCTCTTTTGTCCCCCCAATTAATTTGACCCAACTATTAATACCTTTCATTTGTGTATAACATTTTAATTTTTTAGGGAGCTTTCATGCTTGTCTCATTTCATCCTCACAAGGGGTGAAGTTCCAAGGCCAAATTGTTCTCTACACTGCCAGCTGGCTCCTTGAATTTCTGGCTTTGACTTCCCAATGTGCCACTAAATATTGAACAGGGAAGTTAAACAGGAACTTCCTGACACCATATTTCTGTCCCAGGCAATGGCTTCTCACATTCTCCAGCAATTTATTCTTCTTACATGTGAGCAAACAACTCTTTCCTTAACAAAGGAGTCCTGACTTAGATTTAATATGTCAGATAATCAGTCTGATTAGGAAACATAAATAAATTAATAATATGGCTTTAAAAATGATACTGCAGTGAGGGATACAGCTTGTCAATGTTATTGCTCTTTCTTTTCTAAGCAAAGTGGTGTCCTGGACCTTTATTTGCCATTAGGGTGAGTAAAGGCAGGCATCATATATCACATTTTTCAGGAGGCAGGTTGCCATAACATATGGCAACATGCTTGGATGTCCAAGATGTCAGGAGACCATCCAGAAGGTCAGAAACTGTAAATTGTTTTGCAGAATAGTTTGAGTGAATGTCTTAAGGTTATAAAGGTAAAATGCTATCTGTCTATCTGTCTGTCTATCTGTTTGTATACTTCAACCTTTAGAAGTGAAACTATAATGGAAATGAAAGTAGAGACAGCAGTTAAAGTATGACTTACTCTTTGCACTGGCATATTTTAAGGACTTAAATTTTAAGTCCTTAAAAATTTTAAGACAAATTTTTGAAAATTTCAAAACGGACAAACATATTTTGCAACATTTCAGATGAAATAAAAGATTTCAAAGTTTTATTTTTTCTTAAAATTAGAACCTGGCGATTCACAGACCTGTACCCCTGGGGATAAAATACATTATATGTTTATTAAAAAAAAAATTTGGAAGGGGAGGCGAACCATAAGAGACTATGGACTCTGAAAAACAACCTGAGGGTTTTGAAGGGTCAGGGGTGGGAGGTTGGGGGAACAGGTGGTGGGTAATAGGGAGGGCACGTTTTGCATGGAGCACTGGGTGTTGTGCAAAAACAATGAATACTGTTACGCTGAAAAAATAAATAAAATGAAAAAAAAATTAGTGATGTACATGAAGATACAAAACTTAGATTTCCCAAGAAGTTAATTATTTTTCAGGACAATTGAAGTATTATTAATTTATGTTGGTGGCAGAAAATTACAAGATTCAGATGTACATAGATTATGTATATGTAGATGATACATATTCCATATCAAGGTACAAAATAGATGAAATAGTTAATATTTTCAGAACATAAATGGCACAGAAATAACCTTAAAAACAGAATTTACTAAACAGTATTTTTTCAGAGTCTCTAATAAAAATGCTGTGAAATCAATCCAATATCAAATTTGTATGCTATTGCTACACTGGATGCCTACCATGTAAACTCTCCAAGGTGTAAAATTAAGAAATGGGACAGCGTGGGGAAACACCTCTATTCCAATTCTTGGTGAGAGTGTAAATGATGATACTGGAATGGAATATAACAATAAATATTGAGTATTAAAAACATGCCCATAATCTGACACCCAGGAATCATGCTTTCAAGAAACTAATAATAAAATAATCCAAAATACAATTAGGAAGTGAAACCTTTCTAAATATCTGACAACAGAGAGTCATTCAGCACTTCACAGCACATATATACTATATACAGAGAGAGTATATAACAATTATATGACATAATTATATACATAATTAAATATTATATAATATGAAAAAAACTTTTTGAAACTTCTCATAAGGACCAAATGTTGTAACATAATATTTATAAAACTACTGAAAATAAAGTTGCATGAACAGTATGACTTCACATACAAGATTTTAATCATTTATATTTATGACAATGGAATTATGAATGACTTTTGAAAGCCATTATGTTCAACTTTATTATTAAAGCTTTCCAATAACTTAATTCATAAAATACTTGAAAATTGTCTGTCGAAAAGGGTTTTCATGTAAAGAAATCCTTGGAGAGTTACGCTTAGGAGCAGTGAAGCAGTGAAAGTGAAGATGAGTCATTCTAACATATATTAAGTAAGTAAACTTGTGAGATATTTCTTTAAATCCTATAGGATTCTTTGGGAATTGTACTTAGTATGGGGGTTCTCTCATAAAAGGGAGTAGTGGTTCTTAGTGACCTTTTCTTTCATATCATGTCTTTTTCAGAAATCACAAATATATCAGAATTTGTGCCTTGGCCCTCACTTACCAAACAGTGATTATCTCTGAATATTATTCTTGTTGGGGATACCCCAGAACTAAATGCTCTTTACAACCTAGGGAAGAACCAAGCTGACTGGTTTTATTTGCAGTATTTTCTCCTAAAACTACCTTTTAGGTTTTTGAATATGAATCTCTTGCCATATAGAAAAAAAGTTTCTGATCTGATATTTGAAACAAATCATTTCACATTATTAAATGACTCACAAACAAACAAAACACTAAATTGAGCTAGTTAATATTCACCTTAATCAGCTAAGTCAGAAAACGTTCAGGGTAGGAAATGAAGGATGTATGTGAATAGGAAAAAATGAGAAGTCAGTATTTATAGAGGACCCTGACTGAGCTCTTTAGCTGTGGTGGTAGATGGACACCACCAATTGATTTAGATTGTTTTATATTTTTTCTTTCAAAATGCTACCTCATTTGAATTGCTATGATGGAGAACAGATTGCATTAACACTCTTGATGGTAAGAGATTCCAGATCGAAACAAGGAAATCGAGAAGAGCTTACACGAAAACCAGTGAGAGTTGGTAAAGAACCCTAACATTAGTAATAGTGGGGAACTATTTTGACTTCTAAACTTGAAGCCAAGGAGGAGTTAATTCCTCAGGAATCAGAGAAGACAAGTGTAGGAAAAGGACCACATTATAGGAGATAGAAGCTGTGCCCTAGGTAGGAGGGGCACTGCCAGTTGCTGTGATGTGCTCAGCAAGTAACCAGTAAGATGGATAATCTGAGCTTGCTGTCCTTCTTGCCCCTCATGGACTAAATCCAAGTTCAAGAGAAAATATATTGATAAAACCCAGAAAGGTTAGTCTCAAGGTCACAGAACAAGATGGAAAAGGGGTACAGAGCAGATCTGGAAAATGAAAATTATTCAACATACAGATATATTTAGTAATGGAATCTTTTAAATTTAATGTTCACTCTTTCCTCGGTATAGTGTGCAACTATAGATATGAATAAAAACTGAGTATTTCAACTGAGAAGAAGGAATAATGGAAGTCTTACGGGAGAGGGTAAAAAGTAACTGATATTTCATCTATTTCAAGAATCCTGAAGGGAGGGGCGCCTGGGTGGCTCAGTGGGTTAAAGCCTCTGCCTTTGGCTCAGGTCGTGATCCCAGAGTTGAGGGATGATCCCAGAGTCCTGGGATTGAGACAGGCATTGGGCTCTCTGCTCAGCAGGGAGCCTGCTTCCTCCTCTCTCTCTGCCTGCCTCTCTGCCTACTTGTGATCTCTGTCTGTCAAATGAATAAATAAAATCTTAAAAAAAAAAAAAAAAAGAATCCTGAAGGGAGGTTAGATCTTTTTGGTTATAAGTGAAAGAGTCAAAAGCTAATGGGAACTTTTTCATTGAGACTTGGTGAGATTCTAGACACAAGCAGAGTAACTTTAAGGCCTATGTGACAAAATGTGGCTGGAAGTTGGAGACCATGGCCTTCTCAACATCCCTTCTTGGACTCCAGATAGTACATTAGAGACTTTCATAGTCAACATGGGTGGAGAGCTTTTCATGGCAACAGTCAGCAGTGAGTCCTCAGCAGCTTAGACAAGGGGAAAACAGAGCATGGTATGAAGAAAAGGGCAAATAATTGCTGACTGACATCTACAGGGGCAGCAGCAAAACTGTGACTCCAAGCTAACTGTATGAAAAGTATGGTGAGATGGGTGGTTGAGAGGAGATGGAAGAAAATAAAGGGTGATGTCCCCTCAGCCTCATGGGATTACTGCCTTGAATTTGGGTTTTCTGCTCTGTCAATAGCAGCAGCCAAGGGACTGGTCCAGGACTGGAGTATCACTTCAATCAGAGAGGAGTTATGAAAAGAGATATTTGCAGTAGAAGAAAGGAGTTTTTAACTTCAAACAATCTGTTAAAATCATTGTTTAAAATGTTTGTCACCTCTAAATTTCCCTTTCAGCCTAGCTTTGGTTGTTTTTTCCCATCTGCCTCTGACTTGATGCTAAACCTTTGAAGGCTTATATATGGCAGTCTTGGTATTTTCAGTAACAGCATGGGGATATTTGGATGGGTTCTGATTTCCTAAAATCTGGCTGATATCATTGCATGTTCCCATAATTCACTCACTTACAATCAAATTGACCTCATTTTGTGGTATAGAGTGGTGAGTCTTTACAGGGATGAACTGGAGGACATCATGCTAAGGGAATTAAGACAGACAGAAAAAGACAAAGACTGTTTGGTGTCACTTATATGCAGACTCAAAACAACAACAACAATAACAAAAACCAAACCACACCATTTTCGTAGAAACAGAGAATAGAATGATGGTTGCCATGGGCTGGAGGAAGGAGGCAATGGAGTAATATAGGTTAAAGGGCACAAACTTTCAGTTATTTATTTCAGAATAATAAAGTCTGAGGATCAAATGTATGGCATGGTGACTATAGTTAATAATGCAATATTGTGTATTTGAAAGTTGTTGAAAGTAGATCTTATGCACTCACCACCCACACACAAAAATGTTACCTATGTTAACTATGTGAGGTGTTCTTGGTAATCATCATATAGAATGTATGTATCAAGGCATCGTGTTGTATACCTTACATTTATACCATTATCGTTGTCAATTATTCCTCAGGAAAACTGGGGAAAAAAAAGATTGTTTAGCCTTGGGATATACAGATATTATTTCTGTTATCATCCATCCTAAAGCTTAAGTTTGGATAACATGAAGGATCTATAAAAAGACCTAGAAGACAAAGCTAACCCTAACCACTCATTTCCATAAATGACTTTGTAAACCTAACCTTACTTAGGATGTGATTATTCACAACTATTGCACTTAATATTTTGGGGGGAGTAGGGTGAAGGGAAGGGCGATAGGGCTCTACATTTTTTATACCTTCTGTGCACTATAGAGGAATATGATAGAAATGGAAACTGGAATGCCACCCCTTGAAAAGAAATCAGCTATTTTACTATTTTAAGATTTTATTTATTTATTTGACAGAGAGAAAGATCGCAAGTAGGCAGAAAGGTAGGCAGAGAGGGAGGGGAAAGCAGGCTCGCTGCTGAGCAGAGAGCCCGATGCGGGGCTCGATCCCAGGACCCTGAGATCACGACCTGAGCTGAAGTCAGAGGCTTAACCCACTGAGCCGCCAGGTGCCCCTAGAAATCAGCTATTTTAAATTAATCATAACTTTGATGCTTATCCTCTTTCAGAACTTCTTGATCATATTTTTCATTGTATTGAGAAGCCAGGGAGGAAAAGAAGAAAATGAATGACAAGGCAATGGTTGATGACTTTCTGAAATTCACTTAATTCATGGTGAATATAGTTCTTTTACTCAGACAAGTGTATCAGAATCGGTTTGGATGTTCAGCAATGTCCACAATAACCAAACTATGGAAAGAACCTAGATGTCCTGGGGCGCCTGGGTGGCTCAGTGGTTTAAGCCTCTGCCTTAGGCTCAGGTCATGATCTCAGGGTCCTGGGATCGAGCCCCACATCGGGCTTTCTGCTCAGTGGGGAGCCTGTTTCTCCCTCTCTCTCTGCCTGCCTCTCTGCCTACTTGTGACCTCTCTCTCTCTGTCAAATAAATAAATAAAATATTTAAAAAACAAACAAACAAACAAAAAAACCTAGATGTCCATCAACAGATAAATGGATAAAGAAGAGGTGGTATATATATACAATGGAATACTACGCAGCCATCAAAAGAAATGAAATCTTGCCATTTGCAACAACGTGGATGGAACTAGAGGGTATCATGCTTAGTGAAATAAGTCAATCAGAGAAAGACAAGTATCATACGATCTCCTTGATATGAGGAAGTGGAGATGCAACATGGGGGGTTAGGGGGGTAGGAGAAGAATAAATGTAACAAGATGGGATTGGGAGGGAGACAAACCATAAGTGACTCTTAATCTCACAAAACAAGCTGTGGGTTGCTGGGGGGAGGGGGGTCATTAGAGGGTGATGGAGTTATGGACATTGGGGAAGGTATGTGCTATGGTGAGTGCTGTGAAGTGTGTAAACCTGGCAATTCACAGACCTGTACCCCTGGGAATAAAAATACATTATATGCAACGTGGGGGGCTTGGGGGGTAGGAAAGGAATACATGAAACAAGAAGGGATCGGGAGGGAGAAAACCATAAGAGACTCTTAATCTTACAAAACAAACTGAGGGTTGCTGGGGGTAGGGGGGTAGGGAGAGGGTTATGGGGTTATGGACATTGGGGAGGGTATGTGCTGTGGTGAGTGCTGTGAAGTGTGTAACCTGGCGATTCACAGGCCTGTACTCCTGGGGCTAATAAGACATTATATGTTTATAAAAAATTTATTTTAAAAAAATCCACCAAATTTAGGGAAGCTAATGCAAAACGGCAGTAGTACATCAAGTAGGACAGTTCTTACCCCTTACTTTGCCTCGTTTTTCTGACACATCTTCAAAGACTGAAAAAGTCAGAGCCCTGGTTAGCACGTTAGTGAAGAGAGGAGAAAGGGCTCACAGCTATCAATCTGTTTGACCTAAAAGCAGTACTGCAGTCAATAATTTGAGAAAAAACTGAATTAAACAAACTTAAACTGGTACATTTGTTACATAACTTTACTTAGAATATTTAACATAAATGTGGATTGTGACTGTCCATGGGAATATGCAGCTTTCGGAAATATCAGTTGGGCATGGAAAATATTTTTGTAAGAACTTCTTATATCATAGGGGATTGCAGCTTACCTTGGGTCACAGTTTTGGGGGAAAAAAAACTGAAACACAGATCAATGTGGAAGACATTCTGAATTAAAGTAGTTTAATAAAAGTGATAGTCTTGCATTTTATATAATACAAAGTAGTTTATTAAACTACATAAAATGTCACTATTAGAACAGAACTGCCACTGAAGGCGTAGCCTAATTATCTGGAGATTTGAGCTAAGATGGCTAACAGTATCATAATGCCCAAGACAAATCAAAAGGGAGTTGTGACATTCCATACTTTTTACAGTTGTTAATAATTCAAATAGGGTTTAATATCATGTAGAATTTATAATTTAATAATTTTAATAATTATAGTATATCATTCTTGACAGGCTGTGGCTATAGTTAAAGTGAAGTGACTGAGGAACTTGACAAAGGTGCAAAATATAAGGGGATGTCAAAAACTCAGTTCTATCAAGAAGAATCATATTTTAATGCAATATTTAAGAAAAGTAAAAGTTAATTCAAAAATCTGTGATGAACAAAATATCAAAATTATAAATATAGAACCAGTGTTACTAAATATTCCTTTTGCTTTAGGCTACAATATGACTGATCAGGGTGCTGGTTCTTTGCCATGGCTTTCATCATAGTTTAGGTACAAATGACCTAAAATAAAGTAAAATAAATTACTATGAATTTTTAAACATAAAACTGGTCTCATGGAAAATAGCATAATTTTTAAAAAATTCCTCATTAGAGCTCTGATTTATTTTTATTGTTTAATATATAAGAGAAAATGCAAAGCCACAGTAAGATTAGCTGAATGCTGTAACGAAGAATATAGCATATCAACCATTTCCACTGATTTTTTTTAAAAGGTTTTCTTACAAATGAATAAACACACAAAAGAGCAGAACCAAGCTCATAAATACAAAGAACAAACTGATGGTGGTGAGAGGGGAAGAGGTGGGAGGCAGGCTAAATGGGTGAAGGGGAATGGGAGATACAGGCTTCCAGTTATGGAATGAGTTAAGTCATGAGAATAAAAGGTACAGCATTGGAAAGATAGCCAGTGGTACTGTAATAAGATTGTATGGTGACAGATGGTAGCTACACGTGTGGTGAACATAACATAATGTATAACTTGTTGAATCCCTGTGTTGTACACCTGAAACTAATATAACATTGTGTGTCAGCTATACTTAAAGAAAATTGCCTTCAGTTTCAAAGACTCCTATCCCAAAGTTATTTGTATGTTTTTAAACCAATATTGTAATAGGGAAATACATTTTTACTTGAGAGATAGAAAGCTCCTTATTAACTGGAATCCCTCTTGTGTGGTACCTGTTATTACAACAGCCCAATTTAAATGTTTTTGACAGAGCATTTATGTTGTTGGTAGGTAGCTAAAGTACATGGAAAATTCCTCCAGCAACACTTGGTAGATCCCTAATGCCATAAAAAAAAAAAAAAAAAAATTCTTGAATCTGTCTCAGCAGTTATTTGCAATTTGCCCACTAGGAAATCTGTTTTGTGCAGATTGTGTATTTATTTGAGCAGTATAACAGATATAGAGTATATTTTGCCTTGCACTATTTTCCTTTATGTTTAATTGTAACTTACAGTCAGAAAGAAGATGTAAAATACAATCAAGTAAGGGTGAAAAACACATTCAAAAATGCAATTTTGATCAGAAGCATGTGGTATCTATAGAAACTGTTATGTTGGAAAAGGGTTTGCCATTTCAGTGATCAAATTAATTGAGGTATCATTAGATCTCTATTTTAAATTTAAATTTAAATTTAAATTTGTTACACATTACACTTGATGCAGTTGAGCTGTTACATCACTAATTTAGTTTTTCAGAATATTGGAATTATTTCATAGGGAACAAAGGGAATACTGAATACTTGAGATTAATAATTTTCTATTTAAAAACAAGCTACAGTGTTCTGGTGAGATATTTTGATGAACAGATCCCTCAGTAAGAACTGTGTGTTCTGCCTCTTCCAGGAAAAGCAAACACAATCCATGAGGCTACCAGATCTGGCTATAATCTGGGAGAATATATACTGGGAGAAATTATTAGAATTTAGAGGAAATATTTTCTAGTTCATGAGAGCTGAGAACCTATGAAGTAGAACAGCATTTTTAAAAAACAATAAAAACTGGGTGGGGGGTGAGAAGAGAAAGAAAAAAGAGGGGAAAAAAAGGCTACAGGGTTCAACTCCAAGCTATTTTCTGTTATTCGTAAATTCCCATATGCCTTGAAAGCAAGTCTCTGGGACTACAGATTAACTGGTCGTTTGTTCATTATATGCAGAATTGTCTAGACTCTGTTATGAATGATCTGTACCACTATTGAGAGAAGGACTTCCCGTGTCAAAGGCTCTGTGTTTTCAAGGTAGTGGCATTTAAGGGCCTAAACCCTGATCTGTCTCCCATTCTTCCACCCATGCCTCCACTATACTGGGACAAGGTAGTAAAAAGCTGTGTTTTTTGAATTGTTTTATTGTTCTCCTTGGTCTTCCTCAGGCCAAACACAAAGAGTGATCTTTCTGTAATGCTAAATGTGTTTCTACGTTCAACTTAAGCTCCATTGTTCCAATTACCTTTATTATTTTCTAGAGAACATCTCCAGGCGAGCTACAGTTGGATCCGCCATTTAAATCGAATGGTGCTATCCATTTAATAAGTTACTATGGTTATCACTGATGAAAAAAAAAAAGAATATTTTCAGGTATACTGAGAAGTATATTTTCCCATCTGTGTCTCCAGTTCAAAGGGCCTCTATAATCTTTTATAAAGAAGTTTGTCATTATATATATTTTTTATCCAGTTGATACCTCTCTGAAAAAAAGGCATATTCAGCCAAAGTAATAAAGCTAAAGCACTTATATGAGCACACTATGTGTTCTAACTTCAGCAATCCAAGCCTCATGTCAATGAGAAAGAGAATGAGTGGACAAAATAGTAGGTTTCAAATTTAAAAGATTCATGGGACAATATATCCCATGTCAATTTTTATCCCCAGATTATCTCTCTGTTTGTGCTATGGTTATTTGGTTTTTCCTCCCTCCTTCTCACTGTAATATGCAGTTGCTCCCTCTTGGCTTCCTCTATTAAACCTTAATATGATGGCAAAGTTGTATAAGATAAAACTCAGTTCCTCACTCCTAAACAAACTTTATCAACTTTTTATTTAACCCCAAGTGGTCTTCAGGAGACTTTATGTGAGATAACCATGACAAACAAGGGCACTGTAATTGTCTGGAGGTTTGGCTTATTGTTCTCACTGTATAATATATACCCACTGCACAAAGGAAAACCCTGTTCTCCACTCATATTTCAAATGAAATTTCTGGACACGCCAAATGACAGACACTGAAATGTTTCTAGTCATTATGGACTGAGTCTGTAACAATTACAAAAGGAAATAATTAAAACTGAAAATTTAATATATGGGGAAGTATAATTATTCATCTAACCATTCACTGTCAGGCACTGTGCTAAACTGTGAAATACAAATTCAATTAGGTCATCCTCAAGGAACTCAATTCTCTGGGTGAAATACACATAAACATATATTTGTTAGAGTCCTGCTGGAAGTAAATGCCACAATCAAAGGGGTAAATGATGGGAGTTTAATGAAAGGACTCTTTAAAAGGGAATGAGCAGGAGAGAGAACAGGTGCCACCAGTAGCAGGAAGCATATAATACCCATGATGAGGAAGGTTAGAGGGTGAATTTTGAGGAGCAAAATGAAAATACATAGGACATCAGAAAATTATATGGTAAGTGAAATAAGGTCTTGGAATCACAAAGGATTGGTGGGTGGGGACTGAAGAGTGGATGGAAATGGAAGGGAACAAGTTCTTTTCTTTTTATGTGATAGGTTCTTCTACTTTCCATAACACGTCGTAGTGATTCCACTTCTAGTTCAGGAGCGAGGTGGGCTGTTCCTGATCATGAGTTGTTGGATGTAAAGATGATAAAACAGTAAGGTATTTGTATTTTTTTTAAATATATAAGGCACTTATTTACTTTTTCTTTTGTAATAAACATACCCAGAAGTACAGTCAGAACAGTTTCTCATAGAGCTTCCATCTTAGAGAACCCTTATTGTCTGCTTCTCTGTAAGAACCATATGATACTCTCAATAGATGCTGAAAAAGCATTTGACAAAGTACAGCATCCCTTCCTGATCAAAACTCTTCAAAGTGTAGGGATAGAGGGCACATACCTCAATATTATCAAAGCCATCTATGAAAAACCCACCACAAATATCATTCTCAATGGAGAAAAACTGAAAGCTTTTCCATTAAGGTCAGGAACATGGCAGGGATGTCCATTATCACCACTGCTATTCAACATAGTATTAGAAGTCCTAGCCTCAGCAATCAGACAACAAAAAGAAATTAAAGGCATCCAAATTGGTAAAGAAGAAGTCAAACTATCACTCTTCGCAGATGATATGATACTATATGTGGAAAACCCAAAAGACTCCACTCCAAAACTGCTAGAACTTGTACAGGAATTCAGTAAAGTGTCAGGATATAAAATCAATGCACAGAAATCAGTTGCATTTCTGTACACCAACAACAAGACTGAAGAAAGAGAAATTAAGGAGTCAATCCCATTCACAATTGTACCCAAAACTATAAGATACCTAGGAATAAACCTAACCAAAGAGACTAAGAATCTATACACAGAAAATTATAAAGTACTCATGAAAGAAATTGAGGAAGACACAAAAAAATGGAAAAATGTTCCATGCTCCTGGATTGGAAGAATAAATATTGTGAAAATGTCTATGCTACCTAAAGCAATCTACACATTTAATGCAATCCCTATCAAAATACCATCCATTTTTTTCAAAGAAATGTAGATCTCTTCTTTTGCCACCGGGGGGAATACTTCTTTGGACAGTGCTAAGTGAGAGCTCAGGGAGTGATTTTAGTTCAAGAATTTGTAGTTTACCTCTTTGGCTCTTTGATTCTAAAGGGATTACTTAAATAACCTATTACAGATTGAACATTTGTGACTTACTCAAATCCATATGTTGAAGCTCTAACTCCCAATGTGACTGTACTTGGAGGTAAGCCTTCATGGAAGTAGGAAGGTTAAATGAGATGGAAAGAGTAGGGCCCTCATTCAAGAGCATTAGGGTCCTTTTTAGAAGAGAGGTTGTGTGCAGACCTTCTTTGTCTCTCACTCTCTCTCCCTTTCCCTCCCTTTCTCTCTCCACCATGTAAGCACCCAGTGAGAACGGAGGAGGAAAAGAGCTCATGAGGAACCAATTGGACATAACTTGTTCTTGGACTTCCCAGCCTCCAGAACTGTGAGGAACTAAGTTTCTATAGTTTAAGCTACCCCATCTGTGGTATTTTATTTTGGCAGCCTGAGTTGACTAATACAGACCCAAAAAACTCCATTTCTGTATTGTCCTATATTCTTGACTAGCTTATTAGAAAAGTTAAGAAAGAAAGAAAAAAATTCCCAAACCCTTCACTAGAATTTGGACAGAAACCAAATAACTCAAATCAGGGGGACTTTCTTAGAATAGGTGATACCCTCACTGAGCTTCAAAGATTGAAAAAGAGTTTAGTAAAGCAAGAAGAAAAGGTAAGTCATTTCATGAATCAGGGTCAAATGAAGAAGACAAGTAAAAAATAGCATAATGGTACAGAAATGCAAGGAGTTAGTAAAGGAAAATGTTTGAAACGAAGTCCTCTTTGAGATCATGAGAGATGAGATCATTAGGGTGAAGATCAGATGCCTAAAAAGTATTTGAAAATTTGCAACATACATATCTAATGAAAATACTCCTTTGAAATTTTTAGGTCTGTGGGTGTTTGCTCTCTGTATGTGCCCTAATCATGATTTCTTATTTGGAACTAAGGGGGCTCATTAGGAAATACGACTATAATTGTTTCTGCTATTAGAGGGGTAGCCCAAGTTGTCCTTTGGCCCATTTCTTTCCATTAATTTTGTGAGACAGACAACCTTCCCACACAAAAGATAAAGTTCAGATTTTTCTATGTAGTTGTTTCAGCAGACATCAAAAACTCTTTACAGATTAAAACATGGCATATAGGAAGGAGTGCAAGGAGAGGCACACAGCAGTATGAAAGAAAACTCAATTTAGTCTTAAGCTAGAAATTTAGTCAAAACCCTGCTCTTGAACTTTATTTCTTAAAAATAGTCTGTGACAATTATCATATGACCTCTCTGATATGAGGAATTTGAGTCAGGGCAGAGGGTCATGGGGGGAAGGGAGGGAAAAAAATGAAACAAGATGGGACCAGGGAGGGAAACAAACCATAAGAGACTCAGTCTCAGGAAACAAACTGAGGGTTGCTGGAGGGGAGTGGAATGGGAGTGATGGAGTGGCTGGCTGATGGACGTTGGGGAGGCTGTGTGCTATGGTGAGTGCTGTGAATTTTGTAAGATTGATGATTCACAGATTCATATACCCCTGAAGCAGTAATACATTATATGTCAATAAAATTTCTTTTAAAAAGTCTGTGACAATAATTTCCAATGACTGAATTTTTTTAACAGACCAAAATGTTGTGTTAAATAATGAATAAACAAAAATAACCTCACACAAAAGATACTTACCTAGAGGAGTGGCTCTTCTTTCAAGTAATTTGTATGTTTTCTTCCTGGTCAAAAGTAAGTAAGTAAATAAATAAATATTAATAGTATTTTATTTAGCCTAAGAAGCACATCTTTTGAAATTTTGAGATCTCTAAAATAGGAGGATTCCTATAATCAATGATGGCCTACCAGGCAACAATTATGATGTAATTGTCATTACTCAGCAAGCCTGAAATTAATCATAGTTGTTCATATTGTCCTCACATCAGTTCAGTTATGTGCATTATTTGTACTGCATGTACAATGCTTAATTACTGCTTAAATGTCTTTAAAAAGATGACACTGTGATTCTTCTTGGAAACAAAAATGTGTGTGAACAGAAAAGTATAACAACACAGCAGATTAACATATGATTAAAAAAAGAAATCCGTGGCAAGGTAGAAAAAGAGTTCCTTTGCAATAAGTGTGGTGAACAGGTTTCAAGCAATTTTTAAAAACAACATTGTGTTATAAGTAAATTAGCTATATTTCCCAGGGTCCTGGGATCAAGCCCCACATCGGGCTGACCAAGCTGAAGGCAGATACTTAAGGACTGAGCCACACAGGTGCCCCTCCACGATTTTATTTTTGTTTCCTTTGGATGGCCATAGTTTTGGCTGTGACTGCAATTTAAGAATGGCAAAACTCTGAAAAGAGCCTCTTCTCTAGCTTGCTTGAGAAATCAAAGAAAGGAATTCAAGGCAGGAAAAGCACAGTGGAGATGGAAACAAAACCTTGAAAGGAGAAAACCAAAGAAGAGGGAAAAGTTGATAAAGAGCCTAAATTTATAGTTGACTCCTGATATGATGGCAAAAACTGAGAGCAGCCCTGAACCATGCTGAAATCACTGAACCAAGATCTGAACTGCTTTATGTCACTGTATGACATTTTAAAGTTTGAATATAAGTGACTTAATTGCTGAATACAACAAAACATACATATTTTGGGGGGGAAGTATATTGTTGAATTCATAGTCTATATAACATAATACATAAAATATCCAGAATAAAATCATCATCTTTAACATATGGGAAGCAAGAACATACTACTCAGTTTCAAGAATAGGGAGTACACAGATGCCAATATTGAGATGACTTTGGATGTGGAATTATCAGAGAAGCTGATATAATTATGCTAAGTGTTCAGGTAAGATTTTTTTTAAAAAAGGACATATTAGAGAAAAAATAGAAAATATTTAAAAAGAAAAAAGTACAAAATCTAAAGTAAATTTTGGAATTGAAAAACACATCTAAAATAAGAAACTTAGTAGCTGCACTTTATAGCAGAAGGAATATAATAAAAGAAAAACTGAAACTAAAGGCAGACATATATAAATCATCCAATCAAAAGATAAAGACTGAAAGATATACTAAGCTTCAAAGACCTGTACATTAATATATATATCTATAAATCTCTTCTTTTAAAAGAGGGCAGAGAGACACAATAAGGAAGACAAGAAATTTGAACAAACACTGGCAGAAAATTTGCAGCAACATATACATTTACATATGTATATATACATATACATTTATAGACTTAAGAAGCTTAGTGAAACTCAAACGGGATAAATTTGAAGAAATTCACACCTATACACATAAAAGTTAAATGTTAAAAACTAAGGTAAAGACAACATTTTGGAAAAGTCTTTAAAGTACCTAGAGAAAAACTCCGTATTAAATATGGGAGAAAATCCAAAACATCAGATAATGCTAACAAAAAGCATGAAGATTAGAAGACATTGGAAAACCTCTTTAAAGGACTGAAAGGCAAACAAAAGAACAAAGATCAACAAAAATTCTGTATCTGGTGAAAATATCCTCTAAGAATGAAGGCAGAAACGAAAACTTTTTTAATATAAAGAAAAATCAAAGGAATCTGCCACCACCAGACCATCCTGGAATAAATGCTAAAAGAAATTCTTTAAACTGAAGGAAAGTGATAACAAAGGACACTTGGATATTGAAGAATGAATGAAGAGTATTAGAAATAGTGAATATGTGGGTAAATAGAAATATTTGCTCCTAGTTTCTTTAATGTTTGTATAAAATTAAGTTTTTTTATTAAGTTGATAATTTTAATTCCAGTATAGTTAACATACAATGTTACATTAGTTTCAGATGTACAATGTAGTGATTCAACAATTCTATACATTACTTAGTGCTCATTATGACAAGTGCCTTCCTTAATCCCTATCACCTATTTCACCCGTGCCCCCTCCCATCTCTCCTCTGGTAAACATCAGTTTCTTCTCAGTAGTTAAGGGTCTGTTTCTTGGTTTGTCTCTCTTCCCTTTGTTTTTTTTTTTTTTTTTTGGTTTTTTTTTTGTTGTTGTTTATTTTTTTCTTAAATTACACATATGAGTGCAGTCATGTGGTATTTGTCCTCCTCTGACTGGCTTATTTCACTTAGTGTTATACTCTTTATGTCCATGCATGCTGCAAATGATTTCATTCTTTTTATGGCTGAGTAATGTTCCATTTTACATACATACCACATCTTCTTTATCCATTCATCTATTGATGGACACTTGGGCTTCTTCCCAAACTTGGCCATTGTAAATAATGCTACAGTAAACATAGGGGTGCATATATCCTGTATTTTTGGGTATATACCAAGTAGTGCAATACTGGATCATAGGGTAGTTCCATTTTTAACTTTTTGAGGAACTTCCATTCTGTTTTCTACACTGTTTTCTACAGTGGCTATACCAGTTTTCACTCCCACCAATATTGCACACAGGTTCCATTTTCTCCACTTCCTCTTCAACACTTGTTATTTCTTGTGTGTGTGTGTGTGTGTGTGTGTGTGTGTGTGTGTGTGTGTGTGTGTTTATTTTAGCCATTCTGCCAGGTGTGAAGTGATATCTCCTTGTGGTTTTGACTTGAATTTCCTTTGAATGAGTGATGTTGATCATCTTTTCATGTGTCTGTTGGCCATCTGTATGTCTTCTTCAGAAAAAATGTTTGTTCATGCCTTCTGCCCATTTTTTAATTGGATTATTTTTTTTTTCATTGTTGAGTTACATAAATTATTTATATATTTTATATACTCTTTATCAGAGATGTCATTTGCTGATACCCCATTCATTAGGTTGTCTTTTAGTTTTGTTGATTATTTCTTTTACTGCACAGACGCTTTTATTTTCATGTAGTCCTGATAGTTTATTTTTGCTTTTATTTCCCTTGCTTCAGGAAACATAGCTAGAAAAATGTTGCTACTTCTGATGTCAGAGAAATTACCACTTGTGCTTTCTTCTAGGATTTTTATAGTTTCAGGTTTCATGTTTAGGTCTTTAATCCACTTTGAATTATCTTTGTGTACAGTGTAAGCCAGTGGTCCAGTTTCATTCTTTTGCATGTGACTGTCCAGTTCTCCCAACATCGTTTGTTGAAGAAGCTTTCTTTTTCCCATTACGTATTCTTTCTTCCTTTGTCAAAGATTAATTGACAATATAAACATGGTTTTATTTCTGGACTTTCTAGTCTATTCTGTTGAACTGTGTGTCTGATTTTGTGCCTGTGCCATACTGTTTTGATTAGTACAGCTTTACAGTATAACTTAAAATCTGGAACTATTAAAACTTGAGCTTCGTTTTTCTTTCTCAAGACTGTTTTGGCTATTTAGAACATTCTGTGGTTCCATACAAATTTTAGGATTGTTTGTTCTAGTTCTGTGAAAAATGCTGTTGGTATTTTGTTAGGGATTACATTAAATCTGTAGGTTGCTTTGGATAGTGTGGACATGTTAACAATATTTGTTCTTCCAATTCATGAGCATGAGGCTGTCAGTGTCATGTGTCATAAGCACAGAGTGCAGCATCTGTGTGTAGTGGCTGGGCAAGGCATTAACCAAATTTGTACTTGGCCCAGGTCAGCCTGCTTGGAGTGAGGGAGTTGTCACAAAAATGTGTGAGTGTGGACCACTGCTAATAGGTTAGGTAGGAAGTGTCTGTGCACCACAACTTCCCACAGGTGGCCCTGGGTTTATAATGAGGGGCAGCGGAGGAAAATGGTGACTGTCAGCTCCTTTGTTTCCAAAGAAGTCCTCTAACAGGCTCTGAAATCAGTATAAACAGATCTTCCTCCCATTGGCTCGAGGTGTTGTACAAACTACTGTTTCTATGTTGCTTCTCCTTGGGTGTCTGTCTCTTTAAGATTGGGATCTAGCTATCCCTGCCCTCCAGGCTTTCCTAGTGCTGAGTCAGCTGACTTTTAAAGCTCCAGACTCCTTCTCCTGTTAGTTATACAAACTCACAGAATTCAGCCCCTCTGATTTTCAAAGCTAGACATTATGGGAACTTGTGTGTGGGTTGCTTGGTGTGAGGAGCTATTTCTTTCTCCTCTCCTCTCTAGCAGATCCCTCTGTCCAGCAAACAACTTGTGCCCTTCCTAACCTCTCAGATACAGCTTCTCTGCATTTAATTGTGGAGCTTCTCTGCAGTCTTCAGATCCCTCTCTGGTTTATTTACATGGGTGTTAGGACTATCTTGTAAATGTGGGTTAGGGTGAGATCCACCATCTACCCAAGATTTCTTAAATAAAAATTTTAACACTATCATTTGGACTTGATAATGTATGAATGTATAATACATATGAAAACAGTAAGATAAAGAATGACAAGGGCATATTAAATGAACTTAGATTGAAATGAATGATTCTACATTTAAATAAAGTAAAAATACTAATTTCAAGTGAAAAAATTTAAAATGTATATAATAATCATTTTAACAAGAAAAAAATCAAGAGAAATAGCCAAAACGCACCCCCCAAAATAAATCTTAAAAGGGATAATTCCAAAGAAGACAGGAAGAAAGGAACAGAGAAAGATCAAAGAGCCCACACATAAAACAAATTTTTAGACTTAATTTGAATCATTACAATAATTATATTTCTAAACATGCCAATCAAAATCAGAGATTATTAGAAAAGAGTAGGTATAAGACCTACTTGTCCTGTCGTCTATGGTAAACACACTTTAAATATAGATAAACAGATAGATTCAAAGTAAATGGATAGAAAAAAATATATATTATGCATATAAGGCTGGAATGACTATAATAACAGGAGATAAAATAGAATTCAGGATAGAGAGAATTATCAGATAAAGAGGAATATTTCAGAGTCACAAAGTAGGTCAGGTCAGTTCGGCAGGAAGACATAATAATAAATGTTTATATTCCCAAAGTGGTCTCAAAATACATGGGTCAAATTTGACAAAATTAAAGAGAGAAATAATTACTAAATCACAGAAAATTTTAATCCCCATCTCTGCAGTTGATAGTACTATAAGCTCTAAAAATAAAGATATAGGGCATTTGAATAGCACTCTTAAATACTTGACCTAATTTATATTTGTTAAATATCAATTTCATATACAAAAACTGTAGAATACACATTTCCTTGAAATTTACTAAGACCATATTGCTATCCCATATAACAGGTCCCAATTAATATAAAATGATTGAAATCATAAAAAGTATTCTCAGATCACAATGTTATTACCTTAGGAATGAATAACAATACAATCTTTGGGAAACTCCAAAATTTTTGGAAATTGAACCATACAACTCTAAGTAATACATTGGTCAAAGAAGATACCACCCATGAAAGTAGAAAATATTTCAAAATAAGACTGATATTAAGAACAGCCTTTCAAAGTTTGTGGGATACAAATTAAATAGTACTCAGAAGCTTAGAAGGAATATTTTAGGTTTTTTTTTTTTTTAACCTTAAGAAAAGTTTAAAAACAACAACCTAATGTTGGACCTCAACCAGCTAGAAAAAAAAGAGCAAGTAAGTCCGATCCAAGTAGAAGAAAGGAAATAATAAAAATAAGAGTAGAAGCAAACCAACTAAAATAAGAAAAAGCAATAAATAAAATTAAATGATTAAAAGTTGGTTCTTTGAAAACAATCAATAAAATTGGTAAACAACTAGCTGTACCAATCAATAAAAATCAGAGAACACAAATCACCAATATCAGAAATGAAATAGAGGTTGTCATTAAAAGATTCTGTAGATCACTAAAGACCCTAAGGGATCATAAGAGAATGTTATCAACTTTATGTCAACAAATTAACAACTTATATGACACAAATTCATTCACAGCTACTCTGAATAGCTCTGTGTCTACTGAAGAAATTCAAAGCTAAAACCCTTCCACCCTCACACACCTCCCCAAACAAAGAAACCCTCAGATGGTTTTACTGGCAAATTCTACTAAATATTTAAGGAAGAAATAATATGAATTCTACACAAACTGTTACAGAAAATAGAAAGGCCAAGAAATATTTTTCAATTAATTTTATAAGAACATTACTAAAACCAAAGTCCTTGCAAGTAAATAAGCCTACAGACCAATAATACACCTTATAAACAGAGATACAACTATTCACAATAATATAGTCACAAATACAGCAATGCATTATACTTACTAAAAAAGACTAATACATAATGACCACATGAAATCCTTCTAGGGAATGCAAATATTAGGCCAATTTGAAAATCAATCAATCTAATTTATTGTAATAATAGAGTAAAAGATAAAAGTCTCATAGTCAATGTAATAGATGCAGGAAAACCTTTTGAAAAAAATGAATTAAAATAACTCTCAGAAAAGTAGTAATAAGAACTTCCTCATTCTGATAAAAGGAATCTAAAAAAACACACAGGAACAGAAATGCCATCATAGTAGTTGCTATAGTAACATCATTTTTAATTCAGATACTAATGATAGAGATGGAACATTGAAATACATTCACTGTGTACTTTGTTAATCTACTCTTATGCTAGGAATTCAACTAACAAATACTTATACCTCTCGTTTTCTTGAATTAGGATACCTATACTCTACTTCCTTTTCCCCAACTCTAAAATAAGAATCATCATCATCATCATTTCATGGAATTTTTGTAGGATAAAGTGAGTTAATTTGTGTGAGATGCTTAGAAAGTACCTGCCATAGAGCAAAGTGCTTTGTGTGTTATTTATGATTGAAAATATAATAATTAAGGGTGGCTGGGTGGCTCAGTCAGTTAAGCATCCTACTCTTGATTTTGGCTCAGGTAGCAAGTTCAGGGTCACAAGATGGAGCCCCAAAGTCGGACTCTGAGCTCAGCTCGGAGTCTACCCAAGAGTCTCTCTCTCTCCCTCTCCCCATTTGTGGTTGCTTGCTCTCTCTCTTTCTCTCACTCAAAATAAAATCTTTCAAAAATATATAATAATTACTATATAAAAATTCTGATTATTTTAATATCACAGAACTTGGAATAAGTATCCCACATATTATCTCTTAGATTGCTGATATTTTAATGTCTCCAAACTGCTGTTATTTTGGGGGGATTTTTCTCTACTCATACTGATTCCATTTAAAATAACGACTTATTTATTATTCTACGGGGCTGTCCTAAATAAAACTTTAGCGTCACCGTTTCATATACTCATAATATTTACATTTAGTTGGTTACTGTTTGTCTGAGTTGTAACATTTGTGGATCCCAACATCATGTAGTCATACTTTCCACAGCAATTTATTGAGAAGATTTCATAGTGGCAACAGACTAATGTTGAACACAGAAACATAAATAAAGTTTCATTTTACTCATCAAAATACAGATTTTTAGATAACAGGAGAGTATTAATCAGTTTTAAGAAGTAAGGTGTTTCTTCACTTTGTACAGTAAGTATATGATATAAAGGTTTTTGTCGAGCACTGGCAAAGATGGCGGAGAAGTAGCAGGCTGAGATGACATTGGGTACCAGGAGATCAGCTAGATATTTTATCAAACCATTCCAAAAACCTACAAAACCAACAGGAGATCAAAGAGAAGAAGAATAGCAATTCTAGAAACATAAAATTGACCACTTTCTGAAAGGTAGGACCAGCGGAGAAGTGAATCCAAAGCGATGGGAAGATAGACTACAGGGGGAGGGGCCAGCTCCCGGCAAAGGGCAGAGCAATGGAGCACAATATCAGAACTTTTAAAAGTCTGCTCCACTAAGGGACATCGCTCCAGAGGCTAAGCTGGAGGGAAGTCCACATGGGGACAGCGTGGTCTCAGGTCCCACGGGGTCTCAGAAGGATTGGGGGTGTCTGAGTGTCACAGAGCTCACAAGTATTAGAGCAGGGAAGCTGGCTACAGAGATGGAGCCAAGGAGTGAGCTCTCAACTCAGGGTTACCTTAAGTTCTGACCTGTGGTATCGTCAGACCACTGCTCTGTGAGCAGGGACCCCACAAGATACAGGGAGACCCCCCCTGGAAGTGCACAGGCATCTGCGGGGTTTGGAGACTCCAGACAAGGCTGTGTGCCAGAGACAGAGATGCTTGGTCACAGGCTGGGTGAGCTTGGAGCACGGCCAGAGGCAAGGGTGACGGGAGTGATTGAGTGCTTTTCTCTGAGGGCACACTGAGGAGTGGGGCTCCTCTAGAATTTTCAGTCCCATCCTCCGGAATGCTACGGAAAGGGTTCAGGGAACAAAAGCTCCTGAAAGTGAACCCGAGCAGATTACTTAGCCCAGTCCCTGGTAAGGGCAGTGCAATTCTGCCTTGGAAAAGACACTTGAGAATCACTACAACAGTCTCCTCCCCCAGAAGATCAGCAAGAAATCCAGCCAAGACCAAGTTCACTTACCAAGGAGAACAGTGGAATTCCAGAGAAGGAGAAAGCAAAGCATAAAATTCATGGCTTTCTCCCCATGATTCTTTAGTCTTGCAAAGTTAATTAATTTAAAAAAAAAATTCTTATGCTAAAATTCTTTTAACTTTTACTCTTTCCTCTTTTAACATTTTTTAACTAGTTTATCTTAACAATACCTTTCATTTAAAAAATCTTTTTTGAAACATCATTATTATAGTCATATTTTATCCTTCATTGTATCTAACTTTATTTTTTGTATACTCATAGGGTATTTTCTTCTAAAAGATTGGGATATAACTTATTTTAATAGATCAAAATATACCCTAAATCTAGCACAGGGCTTTGTTCTAGTCTCCAGCCTGAGCAAATTCTCTCCACTTTTTTTTTCTTTAATTTCCCAACCAACTTATCATATCAACTCTTTTTTAGAAATAAAAAAAAATTTTTTTTCATCATGATACTCATATTCCATCCATCCCTTCACCATGTTTACCCCTATATATGTTTTTCATTCTTTAAAATTTGGGGAGATAATTTCTTCTAAGAGATCAAAATACTCACAAAATTAAGTGGGTGACCCTGTTCTATTCACCAGTCTAATATATCTATTTTCTTTTTTATATTTTTTATTTTCTTATTTTTTATTTTTTTCTGAACTTCTTTTTACCCCATATCTTCCCCCCACATTTGGGGTCTCTTCTGATTTGGTTAAAGCACATTTTCCTGGGGTCTTTGCCACCCTTTTTGTATTTTATTTGGTCCTTCATATATTCTTATCTGGATAAAATGACAAGGTGGAAAAACTCACCACAAAAAAAAAGAACAAGAGGCAGTACCAAAGGCTAGGGACCAAATCAATACGGACATTGGTAATATGTCAGATCTAGAGTTCAGAATGATGATACTCAAGGTGCTAGCCAGGCTCAAAAAAGACTTGAAAGATATTAGAGAAACCCTGTCTGGAGACATAAAAGCCATTTCTTGAGAAATAAAAGAACTAAAATCTAACCAAGTTGAAATTATAAAAGCTATTAATGAGGTGCAATAAAAAATGGAGGCTCTTACTGCTTGGATAAAAGAGGCAGAAGAGAGAATTAGTGATACAGAAGACGAAATGATGGAGAATAAAGAAGCTGAGCAAAAAGAGAGACAAACAACTACTGGACCACCAGGGGAGAATTCGAGAGATAAGTGATACCATAAGATGAAACAATATTAGAATAGGGATTCCAGAAGAAGAAGAAAGAGAGAGGGGAGCAGAATGTATATTGGAGAGAATTATTGTAGAGAATTTCCCTAATATGGCAAAGGGAACAAGCATCAAAATCCAGGAGGTGCAGAGAACCCCCCTCAAAATCCAACTATATGCCCACAAATTAGGCAATCTGGAAGAAATGGATGCATTTGTAAAGACATATAAACTAACACAACTGAACCAGGAAGAAATAGAAAACCTGAACAGACCCATAACCAGTAAGGAGATTGAAGCAGTCCTCAAAAACCTCCCAACAAACAAGAGCCCAGGGCCAGATGGCTTCCCAGGAGAATTTTACCAAACATTTAAAGAAGAATTAATTCCTATTCTCCTGAAACTATTCCAAAAATTAGAAATGGAAGGAAAACTTCCAAACTCATTTTATGAGGCCAGCATTACCTTGATCCCGAAACCAGACAAGGATCCCATCAAAAGAGAATAACAGACCAATATCCTTGATGAACACAGATGTGAAAATTCTCACAAAAATACTAGCCAATAGGATCCAACAGTACGTTAAAAGGATTATCCACCACGACCAAGTGGGATTTATTCCAGGGCTGCAAGGTTGGTTCAACATCCACAAATCAATCAATGTGATACAATACCTTAATAAAAGAAAGAACAAGAACCATATGATACTCTCAATAGATGCTGAAAAAGCATTTGACAAAGCACAGCATCCCTTCCTGATCAAAACTCTTCAAAGTGTAGAGATAGAGGGTTCATACCTCAATATCATCAAAGCCATCTATGAAAAACCCACCACAAATATCATTCTCAATGGAGAAAAACAGAGCTTTTCCACTAAGGTTAGGAACACAGCAGGGATGTCCATTATCACCACTGCTATTCAACATAGTACTAGAAGTCCTAGCCTCAGCAATCAGACAACAAAAAGAAATTAAAGGCATCTGAATCAGCAAAGAAGAAGTCAAATAATCACTCTTTGCAGATGATATGATACTATATGTGGAAAACACAAAAGACTCCACTCCAAATCTGCTAGAACTTGTACAGGAATTCAGTTAAGTGTCAGGATATAAAATCAATGCACAGAAATCAGTTGCATTTCTGTACACCAACAACAAGACAGAAGAAACAGAAATTAAGGAGTCAATCCCATTTACAATTGCACCCAAAACCGTAAGATACCTAAGAGGCAAAGAATCTATATTCAGAAAACCATAAAGTACTCAGGAAATAAATTGAGGAAGACATAAAGAAATGGAAAAATGTTCCATGCTCATGGATGGGAAGAACAAATATTGTGAAAATGTCTATGCTACCTAAAGCAATCTACACATTTAATGCAATCCCTATCAAAATCCCATCCATTTCTTTCAAAGAAATGGAATAAATGATCCTAAAATTTATATGGAACCAGAAAAGACCTCAGATAGCCAGAGGAATCTCGAAAAAGAAAGCCAAAGTTGGTGGCATCACAATTCCAGAATTCAAGCTCTATTACAAAGCTGTCATCATCAAGAGTATGGTACTGGCACCAACACACACATAGATCAATGGAATGGAATTGAGAGCCCAGAAATAGACCCTCAACTCTATGGTCAACACTATCTTCAACAAAGCAGGAAAGAATGTCCAATGGAAAAAAGAGCCTCTTCAACAAATGGTGTTGGGAAACATGGACAGCCACGTGCAGAAAAAGGGACTGGACCATGTCCTTACACCACACACAAAAATAGACTCCACATGGATGAAGGACCTCAATGTGAGAAAGGAATCCATCAAAATCCTTGAGGAGAACACAGGCAGCAACCTCTTTGACCTCAGCCACAGCAACTTCTTCTAGGAACTTCGCCAAAGGCAAGGGAAACAAGGGTAAAAATGAACTTTTGGGACTTCATCAAGATCAAAAGCTTCTGCACAGCAAAGGAAATGGTTAACAAAACCAAAAGACAACTAACAGAATGGGAGAAGATATTTGCAAACGACATATCTGATAAAGGGCTAGTATCCAAATTCTATAAAGAACTTAGCAAACTCAATACCCTAAGAACAAATAATCCAACCAAGAAATGGGCAGAGGACATGAACAGACATTTCTGCAAAGAAGACATCCGAGGGCCAAAAACACATGAAAAAGTGCTCCACATCACTCAGCATCAGGGAAATACAAATCAAAACCACAATGAGATACCACCTCACACCAGTCAGAATGGCTAAAATTAACAAGTCAGAAATGACAGATGCTGGGGAGGATGCGGAGAAAGGGGAACCCTCCTACACTGTTGGTGGGAACACAAGCTGGTGCAACCACTCTGGAAAACAGCATGGAGATTCCTCAAAAAGTTGAGAATAGAGCTACCCTACAACCCAGCAATTGCACTACTGGGTATTTACCCTAAAGATACAAATGTAGTTATCCAAAGGGGCACGCGCACCCAAATATTTATAGCAACAATGTCCACAATAGCTAAACTATGGAAAGAACCTAGATGTCCATCAACAGATGAATGGATAAAGAAGAGGTGGTGTGTGTATATATATATATATACACACACACACACAATGGAATACTATGCAGCCATCAAAAGAAATGAAATCTTGCCATTTGTGACAATGTGGATGGAACTAGAGGGTATTATGCTGAGCGAAATAAGTCAATCAGAGAAAGACAATTATCATATGATCTCCCTGATATGAGGAAGTGGAGAGGCAATGTTGGGGTTTGGGGGTAGGAAAAGAATAAATGAAACAAGATGGGATTGGGAGTGAGACAAACCATAAGAGATTCTTAATCTCACAAAACAAACTGAGGATTGCCGGGAGTAGGGGGGTAGGGAGGGTGATGGGGTTATGGACATTGGGGCGGGTATGTGCTATGGAGTGCTGTGAATTGTGTAAACCTGGTGATTCACAGACCTGTACCCCTGGGACTAATGATACATTATATGTTAATAAAAAATTTAAAAATTTTTTAAAAAAAGAAAAAAAATAAAGGTTTTTGTCTACATTTTGTGGATTAAAAAATAGAAAGTAGCAGAGCATGAGTAATTTGCCTAGGGCTTCACTGCTAGTCAGCAAAAGGAATCAAACTCAGATCTGCCTGATTCTAAATGCATCAATATGTTGTGTCGCATAGAAATGTGACATATTACTTAGTAAGTCTGTGACTAAAACCCGTTGGCTGTGCAGTACCTTACAATAACTGCATTCCCTGGGTACCTGTATCACCTAGTTTGAGAACTGGTGTTTTTTACCACTAAGCACTGTGCGCTTTACCTGAGTATAAATTATCTAGCCCAGCTTTGTAATAATATACATAGCTCTCAATTCACTGGCTCCCTGTAACCTGGTAAAAGTGATCCCTTGAAAGCCTGCATACTTCTTAAACTTTTGAGAAAGTTTATGTCCATCTGAGCTAGCATGCTGCCTATTTTCTGTTCCATCACAGCAGGTTTCATATCATATATTGTAATGCTCCAGTTCATTAAGTCTTTTGCTGAGAAATTAATTGCATCAGAGCAGAAGGCCCATCCCTCACCATTGATTACTTTCCTCCCTCTATATTGTGATTCTTTCCAGTCATGCTTCTCTTTAACTAAGATTTTTGTATTCATTTTTAATTTTTTTTCTCTAGACACACTCTGACCATCAGAGATGCACATGTACTTTCTTATGCTGACGGTGCACAGTATATGCTTCTGATACAGAGCATTTTTTTTCTTTTCAAATTGGAAAGTCATTATTTTTTACTTGTTAAAGTAATCAAGTAACTAATACAAACAAATTTAAGCTAGAAAATACATGCCCTTGTAACCCCTTAGTCTCGCCTCCACACTAAGCAAATGCACAATGAAACCTGGAGAAATAAGACTAAATTTCCAACCAGAAGTTCATCCTAACACCTACCAAAAATAAGTGCCAGATTCCGTAATTCCCATTATCAGTCAGGACTGAAAGAGAAGAACTGGAACCTGTAGGGTTAAAACAGAAAAGTTTCTGACAAAGATAATGGAAGTGCTGAGAAACCAGATGGGATGGTGAGGCAACCCTGAGATTAGTAACAGCGGGAAGTTGTTGCTGTCACTCCTGAGACTGGATTGGTAGAATACCAAGTGAGAGGCAGCAGGAGGAGTAGGCTGGGAGTCGTGATCTTGATGGGAGGACCTTGCTTAGAATTTCTAGCACATAGTTTATGTTCATATCCACCTATACTATCATCTAGCTATCTATTTAGAGAGAGACTGACTTTAAGTTGGTTTTAGAATGGTTTAGAAATTCTCTTCACAGAAGTACCCCTAATTGCCTGCACCCAGGGATCTGTTCCCACTGCTTTGCTTGCTGGGTGTGTCACTGGCAGAAGGATAATGGGAGTAGGAGGTGTTAACCGGTATCAGGGAGCTGGAGTTATCAGCTGCAAGTTCAGCCACCGAGGCAGGGTCATTCAGCCAAAGGCACCGCCCTAAAAAGGAGATGGAAAATAATAAACTTGACTTATTTCTTCTATCCAATTTTGATTCTGCTTCCAGTTCCTTCCTTTGGCAGATTCAGCTGGAAGGCAGCTGACATGAGTATCTGGGGAATGCAGCCTAGAGGAGTCAGTCCTTCTATAATGAAGAAGAAAGAAGAGAAAGCAAAGAATGGATTTAAGAGAAAATAACCAAATGGCCAGTACACTTCAGATACTAGATATCACCAAGCCTTTTAATATGGCCACTCTAGCAGGAAAACAAATACCGTTTTCCTTTAATTTGTGGTTGGGTCAAACAATTTTAAATGTTTATTGGTCATATATTACTTTTATTTTTTTCTGAATTATTTGCTTATACTATTAGTGTATTTGGGGGTGTGTTGTTTGTGGAATCCTTTAAAAATTTTTTTGTAGAATTTCTTTATCCACTCTATCGACTTTTTAATAACTCTTTGTCATATATATGTGATGATTTTCCCCATTTTGCCTTTCAACTTTGTGTCATTTCCATTCAGAAATTCTAACTTTTATTTTGTCATGTATGTCAATCTTTGCTATTATGTCATTCTTGGAAAGGTCTTCTGCACCCCAATATTATAAAAACTATCTTGGTATGTTCTTTTTATACTTTGATGGCTTCATTATTCCTGCTTAATTCCTTAGTCCTTCTGGGATGAATTTGGGAACAGTGGCAGCTAAAGATTGAAATCAGTTTTTTTTTTTTCAAATCAGTATGTAATTTTCTTAATACTGTTTATTAAACACTGTCCTTTCCACACTTATTTGAAATGTTACCACTGACTTACTTAAATTATATTTTGAATAATAATTGCCTTCATTTATAAAGGTAGTAGCTTTAATCCTTACAGTATCCAAATAATTCCAAATAAGCCCATAAGTCTTGAATCTAATAATGTTAACTTTAGCTTTGTATTTCCATTTTGAATAAACAGGCAAACACTTTTGTCATTAGTCCTGGATTGCTTGGACTGCTTCTTTCCTTATCTTTTCATTCTTGCATAACTGGACAAGAAGTATAGTTAGTGATGCTTTAATTACTAATAGTTAGTAATTAAATTAATTACTAATTTAATAAGTAATTAAGTATTAATGTACTTAAGTACTTAATACTTAAGTACATTAAGTATTATGTACTTAAATATAAATACAATAAAGTTTTGAGTATGAAGATGACATTAATTAAACAAACTAATTAAACAAAATTAAAAATTAAAAATTACTGTGGTAATTTAAAAGATGTTAACCACAGCTGACATCATACTTCATGGTGAAAGACTAGAAGCTTTCCGGTAAGATCAAGTTTAAGACAGGATGCAAAATGTAAAAGTCATTCAGATTTGAGGGTGACTGGGTGGCTCAGTTGGTTAAGGAACTGCCTTCAGCTCAGGTCATGGTCCTGGAGTCCCAAGATCAAGTTCCACATTGGGGTTTCTGCTCAGCAACCCTCTCCCTTCTCATGCTCTCCTTGAGACTTGTGCCCTATTGATGCAAATGTAAAGTGGTGCATACACTTTAAAAAACAGTACGCAGTTAAAAATTTTTTTAAAGTAGAATATTAATAAATAATATTTCATTGTATGTATACACCACATTTTGTTTCTGCATTCATCTGTCAGTGGACACGTATGTTCTTCCACCTTTTGGCTATTGTGAATAATGGTACTATAAGCATGTATGTATATGACCTAGCAGTTCTACTCTTTGAAGGGATATTGATACATACATGGAATATTATTTAGTCTTAAAAAGGAAGGAAATTCTGACATGTGCTACATACAACAGGGATGAAACTTGAGGATACTATTCTAAGTGAAAAGAGCTAGTCACAAAAGGACAAATGCTGTATGATTATGCTTACATCAAAATCAGAGAAACAGAAAGTAGAATGGTAGTTGCCAGGATCTGGGGAAACAGGGGATGAAGAATTATTTTTAAGGGCTAGGAATTTCCAGGGGAGCCTGGGTGGCTCAGTTGGTTAAGTGCCTGCCTTTGGCTCTGGTCATGATCCCAGGCCTGGGATCGAGACCTGCATCAGGCTTCCTGCCCAGGGGAGAGTCTGCTTCGCCCTTTCCCTCCACTACTCCCTGTGCTTGTGTTCTCTCTCTCTCTCTCTCAAATAAATAAATAAGATCTTTAAAAAAAATCCATTTTGCAAGAAGAAAAGAGTTCTGTGGCTGGAGAATGGTAATAGTTGCACAGAAATGTTAAAGTTGTTAATACCACTGAATTTTATGCTTAAAAATGGCTAAGTTGGCAAATTTTTATGTTACATGTATTTACCACAATTTTTAAAAATCAGTATTAGTGAAAAAATAGTTACAAATTCTTTGACGTTAATCCTACTAAGAAATGGAACATGTTTCTTTTCCATTTGAAAATATGCTGTTCTTTTTTTTTTAAGATTTTATTTATTTATTGGGGAGAGAGAGAGAGACAGAGATACAGAGAGAGTGCAGGAGCAGGGAGAAAAGGGAGAAGCAAACTCCCTGCTGAGCAGGGAGTCAAATAAGGAACTCGATTCCATGACCCTAAGATCATCACCTGAGCCAAAGGCAGACACTTCACTGACTGAGCCCCTCAAGTGCCCCCCAAATACACTGTTCTTATTGAGTGTCTTTTAATCTACAGCATGCCACAGAAGTGACAGTGCAAGTTTAAAGGCTGGTTTAGAAAAAAGAAAGCTTTCCTCAGGCTCTCCATTTGGAGCCATTCACCCTCAGAACTCCACTGCTGTGCTCTGAGAAAGCCCAGGCTGCGAGTACTGATCATGTGTAAAATGCCCTGGACAACAGGTGGGCCTATAAACAATCTTCTGTGATAACACCGGCCCTAGCCACTGTGTGAGTGCAGTCGTATGAGAGACCCATGGAGAACCACTCCGTCTTGCCCAGTCAACCCCAGAACTGTGAACAGTAAAATCAACAAACGCTTGTTGTTTTACACTATTATGTTTGTGGGGAGTGCTCTGCAGCTTTACACAATTACAGCAGTTGCCAAGAGCAGGGGCTACAGAGTCAGAGGGACTAGAATTTGAATTTCAACTTTATCTCTTATGAGCCATATGTGATCTCAGAATTATCACTTAATTATCTTAAATTGAGAATCAAAGTACTTCATAAAGTTGGTCTGAGTATAAACGAGATGTATGTAAAAGACCCCTTACAGTAACTGAAGAATAATAAGCTCTCAGTATTTTACAATAGTGGTCAATATTGCTGTTATTGCCATTATTCTAAAATCTGTAATTCATCCTCATTAAAATAATTTACATGTGCATTTCTGTTAAAACTCCCCTTTATGAATCAAAGGGATTTAATATTTCTAATAATATATCTCCCCAATTTAAGTTAGCTCCCATTTGAGTTGAAGACAGGATTTTCAAATAATGTATTTTTTCTACATTTGGAAGTTACAGAACTAAATTAGCTTTTATAGATTCAGTCTATTTCTTGCAGGATGTTTAGAAATTCTTGGATGTCTGAATTTTCCAAGAAAGCAGTGCATTGCTTTGTGGCCACCCAAACTTACTTAGAAAATCTTATTCCTCTGAGAATTAAAATTTAATGTATAATCAGAGCTTCATTAATTTAAAAATATCTGCTGACCATCCATTTAAGTTAGGAGCAGGGAGAAAATAAAGGTTTCTTTTGATCAGTTGCATTATTGAATGCCTGGAACATTATCAATTTCATATTTTTTGACGGCGTGTAAACTGCAGAGGTACTGAAGCTATTGCCAAGTATACAGAAACTATCTTTGTAAATAAAATCTCTGGAGATTGAGGACAAGCCCAGTACAGTGCAATGTGATGCAAATGGATCTATTTCTTTCTACTTCTCTTAACATATGGGTGGTTACTACCACTTTCTTTACAAGTGGAGAAAATCATTTATAAGGAGCTCAACTATAAAAAAGTGTAATCACCAGCAAATTCTTCTTTAGCATAGGAAGCGCTATTTTCTAGTTTCCTGCTGATGATAAAAGACTGAAATTGAAACACTACTGTTTCTGTGCGGTTATATAAGATGTTATGCTTAAAAATCGTATTAAATACGTCTTGGGATTGTATACATTAAATGAGTTTGCACTGTTCCTTATATCTCTCAGACTTCTATGTCAAATTTTTAAAAATATTTTATTTGTTTGACAGAGAGAAATCACAACTAGGCAGAGAGGCAGGCAGAGAGAGAGGCGGAAGCAGGCTCCCCGCGGAGCAGAGAGCCCGATGTGGGGCTGGATCCCAGGACCCTGGGATCATGACCTGAGCCTCCTGGGATCATGACCTGAGCCGAAGGCAGAGGCTTTAACCCACTGAGCCACCCAGGTGCCCCTCTATGTCAAATTTTTAACACATAAAGGATTCTTTATTATATGATCTCAAATGAGGGACCTCAACTTCATTGCATGATAATTCTATTTTTGTTTCAATATTAGAGTTAAGAGTATATGCCATAGTAAGGGAACAAGTAAGTTCCATTTACATTTCAAAGGTAATATTTGCGAACTCAAAGACAGTGAAAAGAGAAAAATGGCTTAGGAGGTGTATTCATCCTAATAGCATTTATATAAGCCTGGTGGAACACATTTACCTTTAAGAGCCACATAAATGCTTTGCAAACATCTGTAAAGTTCAGTAGAAAATCTGGAAGCTCTTGTTACTTTTTGACAGTGATATGTGAATGACAAACTTCTGCTATGTGAGGAATTTTGAGGCTAGAATAAAGTCTCAACCTTTAGAAACCATACTTTGTTGATATCCTTTGCTGTCACTAACATGCAGCCTATTACATGGACTAAATTTCTCCTTAAGATGGGGCAGTCCCATGTTATCCCTGCTCAGCTCATTCACCACCATCTAATTAACAGCCATTCTTCACTTTTCAAGCTTTTCTTACTGTTGGTTTCTATAGCACAGCCCCACAAAGTCAGCAACCCTGTAGCAATGATCAAGAGAAGGGTTCCAACAGTTAGAATGAAAATCCTGAGGCCAATTAGCTCACTGTCCATCTTTCTCCCACTCTCCACCGAAGTACGGATGAAGACCCCCACCCAGCCTTTGACAGTCCTGCTCAGGCCTGTGGTCTTTCAAGAAACACAAACCACAATTCCCTTTCCATTCTGCCCTTGAACTTGGGAAGGGGATATTTGAGAAAGGGAAGGGAGAGGCTAAGATCAAAAGATACACAGGAAGAGATAACTGCTATCTCAAATCCATAACAATTATTATCTTTAGCATATTTAGTATAATCTATAGCCTTTAAACATTTAGACTGTTATAATGATTATTATTCAATAAGTTTTCAGAAAAAAGATTTTTAATATCTCAGCTTGCTGTAGAATAACACAGTCTTTTCCAGACCTTTTTTTTTTTTTTTTTTAAAGAGAGAGAGAGAAAGAGTTTGAGAGCAGGGGTGGAATTTGGGGGCTGTGCAAAGAGAGGGCTAGAATCTTAACAGGCACAGCACGGAGCCTGAGTTGGGGCTCCATCTTACAACCCTGAGATCATGACCGGAGCTGAAATCAAGAGTCAGATGCTTAACCGACTGAGCCACCAAGGACTCCTCCGGTCTTTTCTCTTAATAACAGATTTTTGGTATATTTCTGAAAGTCCTTCTAAATGCTAAGAGAACAAACAAAAATATAGTTAATATTGTGCTTAACCTTTTTGGTGATTAGTTGGTTAGTTTTATATGGTTTAAATTAATTGCAGGGCTATATTTTTTAATATATGAATGTTTTCATAAATGGAGGCTTCTTGATAATTAGGTTTTTTTTAGTATATTTTGTGTTTATTTCAAACAGAGCTGGAAAAGTCTATGTTAATACTGCTGTAGCCCAATCCAACTGTACAGTCTCTGAGATTTAGCAGATTTTTCCTTTTATTATAGGAGTGTGTGTCAGAGAAGCGGTTTCATTACTATATTTAATGTGACCAAAATCCTCAAGGCCAGATGTTCATCTTCGTGTCCAAGAGAGCAAACCTTAATTCCACATTAAATCTCATAAAGTTAGGGAGAAAAATTTCTCCTCCTCTGTAGTAGTACCTCAGAGGTATGGGGTATTACAATAACTCTCAAAGTTTCAAAAACAGGACATAACTCCCTCATTAGGAGCACGGAGTATGTCATTTTCACTTCTGTTTCTGTGAGATCAGTGTCTCAAATCTAAGGATTCAGTGATTTTTTAAAAAATTCATCATTCACATAGTTGAACATTTTATGATCTAATGAATTTTCTAATAGTTTTGGTTTCTAGGGTCTAGTTCCTCTCACTTTTTAAAAGGTTGTTGTTTTTTGCAACACTGTTATTTGCAGGTATATAAATGATAAATTCTAACTTTTAAAATCTAAATAAAAAAGAAGTGTATGTTGTAAATACAAAATGTTCCGTAATTTGACCTATTCCCAATCTCACGTCCTTTCTCCAAAGTTAACCTCTGTTAACATTGTGGTATATTCCACATGTAGTTTTTTCCTACATGTTTACATATCTAGTATTAGTGATAAGATGTTAAAATTGACTTTTTGAGGTCTTGTATTTTTTTAAAGATTTTATTTATTTATTTATTTGTCAGAGAGAGAGAAAGAGCACAAGCAGGGAGAGCAGCAGGCAGAGGGAGAAGCAGACTCGGGCTGAGCAGGGAGCCTGATGTGGGACTGGATTCCAGGACCCTGGGATCACGACCTGAGCAGAAGGTAGATGTTTAACTTATGGAGCCACCTAGGCATCCCTAGGTCTTAAAATTTTAATTGAGGACTCAGTGTCAGTTGTTTCAAAGCTGAGACAACACCTATTAACAAAACATTGCAAGTTTTAGTAGAAAACTATTAGGCCATTCCAAGGGGATCATCTTGAGATATGTACAAGCATGTATCAAAAGACATGTATGAACGAACCAAGTTTTTTGGTTTATTATTTTCAAAAAGCAGCAAAAACATTTATATAGGACATTACAAAATTCTAATGCCATCCTTAGGACCCACCTTCAGTAGTGTAAAAGTGTGGAATCATCAAAACTATATTAAGCTAAATGGTCGACTTGTTTTCAGTTAGATGACAGGTTATGTTCCTTCCCCTTTCCCCAAGAGAAGAGAACGGGAAACATTTTGCAGCACACTAAATCCTCCTGTAAATAAAGTCTTATTTTCCAATTTCTTTAGCAACCTAATGGATTCTTAGCATTCTTTTATGTTTGAAGGGTAAATGATAGACTAATTCTGGCAGAACTTGAGATAAGCATTTGTAAAACTTGGACTTCATCTAAGAGTTTTAGAATACGGACTGATTAGAAGTTTGAAATTTCAAAACAAAAATCCTGGTGAGAATTGTTTGAGAGAGAGAGAGACTCCAAGGAGATATAGGTTTACTACACAAAGACATGGAAAGATATGTATTTGCCAGATATGTGTCTTGCTGCAGGAAGGAAGACATGGATATTCTTAAACAGATCTCTTCTACATATATCCCCTACGGAGGGATGGAACTCAGGAATCCAGTGGCTAAGGAAATAGATAAATGGTTAGGTAGAGGACACATTGTCATCCCCATGGTTTATATAAATAAGCCCCTTGAGAAAATAAGTGAGCATTTGTCAATATAATTCATATACAGCCCCCAGGCCAGACTGTACTCTTATAGTAAAGTCAGATGAGTGAGGGCAATAGAAGAACAAGGTGGTAAAAAGTTGAAGACCTAAAGGTTTAACTTCCTTATTACAGGCTTATAAAATGGAGGCATGCTCAAATTGGGTTGAAAAAAAAAATTTAAATTTAATGAAGATAGGAGCTTTGCCATTAGGTAAGACTAAGTATTTTAATAAAGAATTATGGGTTATTTATGACTTCCTAGAGTTGTTCAGAAGGACTATCAGGTTGCTAAGTATTACATACAAGGGAAGGGATTGTAAAATGAGTGGGTTTAGAGAAGTAGGGTCAAGTATATATATTTTTAAATTTCTATTAATTCCAGAACATTCAGAAACCACTTACATAAGTAATATGCATATACATTTAGTTTGGGTATTTGGGGCAGAAGATTGTTAGATATTATATCATTATATATATATATTTATAAAATCATAGTTATATGTAAAAGATACATTAAATAATATACATAATACGATCTAATAATTTTATAATAATATATATTAATATTATATATAATATATATTTCCTAAATATATTTATATATAATATATAATCATTATATTACATAATGTATGTAGTAACATATAATATATGATATAATATACATAGGATAATATATATGTAAATATATAAACATAAAATATAAATATATAACATATAATGTAATAATTTATATATTAATACATAATAATATATATTAATATTACATGTAACATTAATATATATTACTAGATATAGTAATATCTAGTCATTATATAATGAAATATATCAATATGATATTGACTTAATTTGTATTATTAAATCTAATATGCATAAGATTAAATACATATGTAAGGTTACCTACATATATACACACTTTATTTTCTTTTGTGAGTGATTATAATTAATTTTGGAAATAGTCACAACACAAAAAAAGCCAATTTACCTCTTCTTTTTTAGTGGTTTCTAGCATTCAGTAGTATTCAGGTCAGAGGGCATGCCTTCAACTGAAAGTAAGAGAAAACCAACTCAAAACGGGTTAAACAGTAAGAAGAAAATGCGTTAGGTCACAGAAGAGGATCCACAGGGAAGGCAATCCTTCCCTAAGGGAAGGCAGCTCACTCACACTCCTTTCATCTGCCTGCTGTGCCATGTTAGCACAGTGGTGCAATGATGTATCACCCAAGTCAGCCCCAGACATCACACCAGACTTCACAATGCCTACCAGAAAATGCCCTCTTCTTGCGTGTCTTCTTTTTTAAGTTCATGAGAGCCGCTGGTACAGTGACTAGAACTACCTGTTTAACTCGACTAATCAGGACTGATCATTATGTTGAGGGAAACGGATTACGTTCTCTAACTAAAAGGCTGTAGGGAAGGAGCTGGAGGGCTGGAAAAAAAAAAAAAAAAAAAGTGGAGCTCTGCCAACAGTGATGAAAAAATGGAACACTGTTAAGAATACTGTAAGAAAGGGGCGCCTGGGTGGCTCAGTGTGTTAAGGCCTCTGCCTTTGGCTCGGGTCATGATCCCAGGGTGCTGGAATCGAGCCTCATATCGGGCTCTCTGCTCAGCAGGGAGCCTGCTTTCTCCTCTCCCTCTCTCTGCCTGCCTCTCTGCCTACTTGTGATCTCTGTCAAATAAATAAATAAAATCTTAAAAAAAAAAAGAATACTGTGAGAAAGCAATAATGTAAGTTTCCCTCAGATTAGACGATTTGAAGAGGGGTGCCTGGGTTAAAGCCTCCGCCTTTGGCTCAGGTCATGATCCCAGGGTCCTGGGATCGAGCCCTGCATCAGGCTCTCTGCTCAGTGGGGAGACTGCTTCCTCCTCTCTCTCTTTCTGCTTACTTGTGATCTCTGTCTGTCAAATAAATAAATAAAATCTTTTTAAAAAGGTTCTCTCAGATTAGATGATTTGAAGAGAGTTAACTGTAGGTACTACTTACAAAGGTGTGATGGGACTTAAGAAAACAAGGCGTACTGCAGAACCTCGTGGCTCGTGGTAGCAGGGAGCTGTGCTGTCTCTAGGCCTGAGGAAGTGAGCAGTAGAGATGGCTGCTAGAAACCAGAGTGGTATCTAACTGACACTGTGGCTTTTATTAGACAGAAGCATCTAACGCACAGAAACTTGCCATGGAGGAAGTCAAATATCCCAACCTTATTTTAGTTCATCTTCTGATTATTTACTGATGGGACACAAACAAAATCAGAAGTCCTGAAGGTCTGAGGTTGTAGTCCATAGCATTTATCTTCCTAGATCCAGAGCAGCCTAGAGATGGGTGGAGAGAGAATTTAGAAGAGAAAAGGAAAATATTCAACACAGATGTCAATACTGGTAATTATTGTTACAAGTAAAGTAAATGCTCACATCTAACTTAGTGTGTGTAATATACAGGGTCTGCTTTAGTATTTATGTACAATTTATTCAAAACTATATTCAATTTTTAACTATTATAAAATTGTAGCAATTACATTTTTTACATATATTTGAGTATTTCTTCAGTAGTGGATTTGCTGAAACAAAGAGTAGGCAAATTTCAAATGCCACTAGATATTGCCAAATTGTCATTTAAAGATGCTAAACCAATTACCATTCCTTCAATTTTTAAATCTTGTCAAGATGAGGTCAAATATTATTACTAAAAGGAAGAGTAAAACATTATATACATTGTTTGCTTTCGTTTATATTACAATCAAGGTTGTTTTTTTTTTCATATTTCTTATATAGAGGTTCACCATTTTTTCATTTGGCTACTTCTGGTCTTTTTACTTAATGTATTGTCTGCTTATATCTTTTCATCAGATTTTACAGGACGTGTTTTTCTGTCACATATATTATCTTTGTTATAAATATTTATCCCCAATATCTTATTTTATGCTTTTTTCTGTTTATTCTTATCTGTTTGAAACTTTTTCAGAAATTTTAACTTTTTATTGAGATATAACTGACACATACTATTGTATCAGCTTCATGTGTGCAACAGAAATATTAATTTTCATGTGGTCAAGTCTGTCAGCCACTTTCTAGTTGATTTGTTGTGTTGCTCAGGAAATTTCTTCTCCTCCAAAAATTTTATAAAGCTGTTCTTTAGTATTTGGTAATTTACAAATAATTTTAAATTTTAGCTCTCCAATTCTCATGAGTTAATTTTTGTTTTTTATGTATAACGTAAAATGGACAACTATTGGTTTCCTCTAAAGGATAATCAATTAATGTACAATAATATAATTTATAATTTCCACACATATTTGAAAAGCTACTTTTTTATGAATTTGTTCCCAGTTGTTTATTATTTTTCACTGTTCTATTAGTCTATTTCTATGCCCATGTTAAAAGTTTGATTGCTATATCCTTATAGCATGTATTCATGTTATATAAAAGAATTATCTAGGGCTACCTCAGTGGCTCAGTTGGCTAAGTTCCTGACTCTTAATTTTGGTTCAGGTCATGATCACAGTGTCCTGAGATACAGCCCCGGGTTAGGCTCTCCATGCAGTGAGGAATCTGTTTAACATTCTCTCTTTTCCTCTCCCTGTGCCCCTCCCCACACTTGTGTGTGTGCTCTCTCTCTTTTTCTAAAAAAATAAAATAAAATAAATATTTTATAAAAAAAGAATTACCTAAATTTTGTCATCAATTTTTCATAATTTTCTTGGATATTGTTATGAAATTGCACTCTTAGGTAGATATGAAGATAAACTTTCAAGTCCTATTATACTATTAAATATTTAAAATAACATTTGTATTAAATTTATTAGTTATTCAAATATAGTTGGCATTTTTACCTTTACTCTGGCACTTGGTTTATGTAAGTCTTCTTTCATGTCTTTGATAAACTTTACAGTATTTTTTTCCTATAAAGACTCACACATTTTCTGTTTATTATTTTGTTAAATCTGTAACAAATTTTCTTACCATTGAGAGTGGCATGTTTTCCTCTATTACATTCTTTTTTACTAGCTCTGGCTGATATATGTACATAAATGTTTGGATATTTTATTTAGTTTTGTACCTAGTTTTTTAATTGTAATTGTTTTAATCATATTTTATCTAATTTTTTGAATTTTCTTGAATAAAATTCTATAATCTTTAAATAATAATTCCATTGTCATATTTTTTCTCCCTTGTCATATTTTTATTTTTATTTTTTATTGTCATATTTTAAAAAATATTTGCTAGTCTCATTTGTTTTCTTTCTAAATGTCTATTTATCTCATATATATATTTTATTTTGGATATTCTCTGTAGTAAAGCATTACAGTGGTGATGAGTAGACATTGTGCTTTTTGTTAATAAAATTATTTTAGTAATTTTCTATTACTATAGATTTTTATTTTTAAAAAACTTTATTATTTATTAAAGAAAAAAAATTTTCCTCATAAGCTTAATTTGCTAAAATATAGTTTTATGTAACTATATCCTCAACCATCCCCAACTGCACTACTTTCAAGAGCAATGCAGTCAATTCCATTTCTAGACTATGGTTATTTATAAAATATCAGACACCAAAAAAGGGTTGCATAATAATAACAAAATAAAATAATAATAAAAATTAAAAAGACTAATGTATATTGAGGTGTTATTCTAGGAATTTTATGCGTATTAGCACATTCAATCCTTACAACTGCTCCAAAAAAATAGATACTCTTATAGTATTATATTCCATCTTATAGCTAGGGCACATGGAACAGAAATGTTAAGAAAGTGTTAGTGGTGGGAAATGGTTTCCAGAATTCTGACACTACCCACCTTGCCCTTAGACACTAGTTTACTGTATACACTGTTAACTAATCAAAAAGTTGAGGGTAGAGCTTTCCCAAATTATCTTTTTTTATTTTCTGAATATTAAATTAACCCTTTTGTTTTTCTTTGACCAATACTCAGGAAAGCCTTTTAAAGGCTTTTTATCATTGTCAGAGACTTATTTTGTACTACCTGGATTAGTTTTATGGCTTCCATTTTGGAAAGACTTTATACTAGAGTTCAGATTAGAAATGTAGACTTCCCTTCACTTCCAGTTCTGTCAACTGCAAAACAATCAGATAGCTTCTGGCCACCTAGAAATCCCTCTTAGGTTGATCCGTGTATAGTTTTCTGTATTGACTCTTTTGATGTACTATGTAAATACATAATTACTTTAAGGCTTAGTAGAATAAGGTCTTTTATGTAAGTCTACTTGATTAAAAAAAAATCAGAAGACTTGTGAAAAAAAGATGGCAAACAGTGGATCTTACTATATACATATAAGCAGATAATCACATGCAGGCTTTTTAGAGGGAAAAGAAAGAAAATAACCACCACGGGGGCACCTGGGTGGTTCAGTCGGTTAAGTGTCTGCCTTCAGCTCAGGTCATGATCCCAGAGTCCTGAGATCATGCCCCATATCGGGGTTCCTGCTCAGCAGGAAGCCTGCTTCTCCCTCTCCCTCTGCTGCTCCCCCTACTTGTTCTCTCTCTCTCTCTGTCAAATAAATAAATAAAATCTTTTAAAAAAGGGAAAAAAACCCACCATGTATTAAGTGCACATCTGTTATGGGAGTGGTGATAAGTCCATTTAGATACATATCTTACACTTGTGTCCTCAAAAATCCATGAAAATACCACTATCCCCATTTTTTACATGAAGAAATTGAGTTTGCAGATATGTCTGAAAATATTGTACCATAAGTTGCACTTGCTCTATTTTCATTCTTAAAATATATAACTCTTAAAACATTTGTATCTAGAAGTCAACTCACATATTCTATTTTGCTTTAGGAGGTTCTTACCTAGTATATCTTCCACTGTATAATCTGACCTTACAGCCAAAACTTACTACCACTACAAATTCAAATGTTACCGAATTAGAAGAGCCTGTGAATTTAACTCAGTAACATAAATCTGGGAATAACTAGTTTTCTTTTATCAAAAATAAAAATAATACTACTCTGTATATTTGTATAGTGCTATAATAGTAAGCTATTCAATGACCTGGATCATTTTTTTTTAATACTTTCTAAATGGCATTTCTATAGTCTTAAGACTTTAAAATTGTAGTATACTACACTGTCTCCTCTAGTACCATTAGTGGTCAGACTTTGGGTCCATGACATCCCTAGCCATGATAATCCAGCCATTGTAGTATTCAGAGTATTAACTTAACATTTTAACCTTATGGAGTGATAACTAAATCCCAATTTAACCAACCAACCAACCAACCAACCAACCAACCAACCAAACCACCCTGGGAAGTTTCCACTCCCAGGACTGGACGGAAAGAAGTAACTAAAGTACCTCCACAGAGACTAGTAATCAAATAATATAATTACATATCTCTTTAGGGTCTTTGGTAGAATGATCCAATTTATGAAACAGGGTATTTGAAGAATTATTTCCCACTATCGGGAAATGCACATCCTTTCTTTGTGTATCTCCTTTTGAATGTTATAGGACCATATAGTAAGATGTAAGTATAAGGCCATGGCAGCCAGAAATTTTCCACACTGAAGAGTGAAAGAAGGTTCTTTTGGACTCACTATATTTTCTTCAAATGATTACTTTCTGAAAGTATAGTAACATCCAATAAGTAGTTATGAATTTTTAGTTATTTATCCCTAGGATAAATACAAATCCTGCCATGTATGTGTGTTTTAGAAATGTTGGTCAAATAAATGAGTTAAAAAAACAATAGAAACACAGTTTTGCAACTTCCTAATCACATCCACTCTAGTGAGAAGATCAACATGTAACCCTTAGTCCTCCCCTCCTTTTCTGGCAGAATCTGGTATAAAAGTGGTAAATTCCCATTCTGAGGAATCTTGCTTATATCTGGCAATTGGTACATATTTCCTACAAAATGGGTCTCATAATCTAGTTGTAGATAAAATTCCTGTAAAGTATCAAGGCTGTGGAGGTGCAAGACCCAATATGATAGTTGCCAGACATGATCTTTCTTCAGAGAAACTAAATCACTTACAAATAACTTCAAATTTTTGATTTTTGTAATGGAGGTTGGTCTAAAATAATTGGAATATAATTAGTCTTGCAGTAAAGAAACTTAGAATCTCGTCATATATTTATCACAAACTAAATAGTTAATATTGGGCAAATAATTAAACTCTTCAAATTCCCTCATGTTATAATTAGGAGATTGGGCTCTGATATTTAGGATATCTGTAGCTTTGAAGCACTATGATTATGAAAGCATGTGCCTCATATTCAAATAATTATACATTGCCAAGATTGTAGTGTTTTGATTTTATGTCATATTATCAGTTTATAGCTACTCTGAGAACAGATTTTTGATAAAGAGCATAACATCTACATACAACACTGTTTCTGAGGAAATAAGTTTTTTTTTTTACATTTACTTATTTATTTTAGAGAGAGGGTGCACATGGGGAGAGGAGTAGAGGGTGAGGGAGGTGGAAGGTGAAAAAAATCTCAAGCAGACTCCATGCTGAATGCAGAGCCAGATGCTGGGCTTGATCTTATGACCCTGAGGTCATGACCTGAGACAAAACCAAGAGTTGGATGCTTAACCAGCTGAGCTACCCAGGTGCCCCATTGAAATACAATTGATTTTATGACCATCTACTTTATAGTAACGTTTTTGGAGATGTGATTTGGCGTAAAGTATACCATGTGCAGAGTAGCAAAGTGTCACTGTGTTTGAAAAACAATACTTTTTAAAGTATTTTTTGCCTTATACATTGTGTGGGGGTGCACTACATTTTTGACCAAGTTGATACAAGTACCACTCACACCTGCTTGCACATTCCAACCATATGTGTCTTCTACTGTCAATGACTCTCTCCGAAGGTAATAAAATATATATATATGTAAAGTCCATCAGTCAAATAATTAACCTAAGTATGCTACTAAAACTAAATGAAGTCATCTCTCATTTATACTTAGGGAGACACATGGCTGCACATTTCTTCTATCCATTAAGGCAACTTGGCAAAATAACGTTTCATTGCATGGACGTATTATCAGAGGAACTTTTAAATGGGTAAATGAGTAAGATAGTTTTAAAAACTTACCATAAGAAAGGGTGACCTAGATGCTTTGTCTCCTGGCTTTTACAGGAAGTGTATAATACTACATTTAGTTAACAGAAGATGAAGTTGACAAACTAAATATGACTAAGGCAAACACAATCTCAGTAGTCTTTTAAGATGTATATGTTACCACAGCAAAGCAAGAAGTGAACCTTTCTAACAAGATTCCAAGCATATTCTGTCATATTACTGTGATAATGAATTTTTTTATCTCATGAGGAGGGCATGGTATACTTGAAATGTACTTTGTATCTGAATAGATGATAGTCTTCTAAAAGGTTAATTGCTACAAAAAAGGGGAGAAATTGAATCTTAGGTATCCACTATAGGCCAATTGTTGCATGAAAATCTTTTCCTCTATTAAAAGAAGTCAGATGAAACCTTTTACTTTCTTGAAATCAGTTTCTTGGTTAATATTTTAAATTCATGTCACAAAACAGGTTTCTGTCTGCTATATTTATTTTGACCTTCACAGTAGTTATGTAGGTGATGTTTTAATAAACCAACTTTAAAAATAAATTAATTGAATCTAAGAGTATATGGGATTTGTCAAAACACAAATTGTTAGAGCTATCACTGAGCTGTTTCATGTTGGAAGAAGAGGAATATGAGTATAAATATGTTACAAATACTCATGAAAGGGGTACCTGGGGGCTCAGTGGGTTAAGTCTCTGCCTTTGGCTCAGGTCATGATCTCACGGGGGAGCCTGCTTCCCACTCTCTCTCTGCCTGCTGCTCTGCCTACTTGTGATCTCTTTCTGTCTGTGTCAAATAAATAAATAAAATCTTTAAAAAAAAAACAAATACTCATGAAAAAGTCTTCTAAAAGGTCTACAGATGTTGTCATGCTGAAATCTGTTTGCACTTTTGCTTTATAATTCTAAAACAAACAAAAAAAAATGTTTTCTTCAGTTTACATTATTTTACTCAATTGTCAAACCCTTAAGAATAATGTGATGTGTATAAGGTCATATTGTACGGTCCTGGGATATAAAGATAAATAAAATATCATCAGTCTGCCAAGAAGCCAAAACTAAAATCTAAATATACATGATTTCTGCATATGTTGTTTGATTTTATACCACCAACAACACATTGTGCTCATTGAAAAGAAAATGAGGAAACTCAGGGAAGATAAATAAATTAACTACTATCTTTTAACTGTTAAATCCAGAATCAAGAATCATAATTTGAATGTCTGCCTTTTTTATGGGTAAATAAACTTTCTACTATATAATTCACTTACATAGATTGTTGATATTACAGATATTTATAGAATATATTGGTTTTATATATAAACTTTTAAAGAAAATATAACAAATTAAATGCCATTTTAGCCCCTCCCTCCATAAAAAAGGAGAAACCAAGGTTCAGAATTAATTTTATAAAAGAGTAAGAAGAATTAGTTCATCCAGAATGAACCAAGGATTTAAAATATCTAATTAAATCTGACTTTTTATCTAAAGATTTTACTTAAGGAATCAAATTTAATAAATAATATATTAATAGTCAATAAATATTGAATTTTACTGAGAATCTATTATGTCTAAGAACTGTGACATTTGTTGGGAGGGGTGCAAAGGGATAAAAAATACAATAAAAACTTTAACTTAAAGAAGCATTCAGTTGCACTATATTGAATATTGTTTGTACAGTTCAACCAGTCTTGACTATCATTAGTTGTATTGTTACAGCATTGTATGAATTTCATCAGTGGAAGTAAAATTTCTTAGGAGGCCACTTTGATATGCAAAAATTATTATCAGAGAGCAGTACATATTAAACATTATTTTTTAAAAAGGAGTAGGTGACCTTATCTTTAACTGTGGGCATAGATTTCTCTGTACCTTTTTCTGATGACTGAATTTAAATGGTTATTAGAGCAAAGAACATATTGTCTGACCTTCTCAGTTCTTTCTTGACCTTTCCTTTTCTTTTAAACTTTCCATGTAAAATGCAATCTGGGCATGGGGTGAAAAAGAAATTCTAGTACTTTCACCTTAACTAAAAACTCTTATTGTAAGGGAAGTTAATAAATCCAACACTGTTGACATTGTCTTTTTAATGACATATATCTCTCCATGTAGAAAACTGCAGAATCCATATTAAGTCGCAGTGGTTAGATAGATCAGTAAATTATGTGCCATCTATTTGAGTACTGTAGTTTACTGCCAAAATTCATCATGATATTCAGACAAAAAGTATAATTAAGTACCTTTAGAAACCAAGCAACAATCAAATATTATTTATTAATATTATCTGAGGCACTCTGGAGAATATAAAGAACTATAAAGCAAAATCTTGTCCTTCAAAAAAATGAGAGTCAGTTTTCTAGGGACAAGGACACTGTAATTATTTCCAGAAAAAGCTGCAACTTCACTCCTTAAGCGCATGCCATTCTTCACATGGAGAGGTGGACTTTATTTCTCTTCTCTTTGATCCTTGCCTGGTTTTGACAAAGAGAATGCAACAGATAAGATATACTGGGGCTATGGAGCCCAAACTTTAAAAGGATTGGCAGCTTCCATTTCTGTCCCTTGGAATTTAGCCCCTTCCTAAAGGAAAGTCTAAGGTAGATTACTGAATGATTAGAGACTGTGATGGATCCTGGGGTTGTAAGCCAGACCTCTTGACATTTCTCATCTTCTGTACTCTCTGGATCAGGTGAACTTAAATCCCATCCAAAAGATGAAATGTTTATCTGCATCTTTTCTGCTATTATCCTTTATATGAAAATAAAAACACTGAAAATTGATTTAAAAACCACTCTCTCTCTGGGGTGCCTGGGTGGCTCAGTGGTTTAAGCCGCTGCCTTCGGCTCAGGTCATGATCTCAGGGTCTTGGGATCGAGTCCTGCATCTGGCTCTCTGCTCGGCAGGGAGCCTGCTTCCCTCTCACTCTCTCTGCCTGCCTCTCTGCCTACTTGTGATCTCTCTCTGTCAAATAAATAAATAAAATCTTAAAAAAAAACCACTCTCTCTCTCATTAATATATGATAATAACATCAGATCCCTGAGTATCTCAATTTCCTATATCAAAGTCTCTTTTTAAAATGGGTATCTTTTTTCCCCTTATAAATAAAATTTTTCCCTAATTCTATAATCTAGGAAGCTCCAATTATCAGAGAGGTATATATGTAGAAGTCCACGCCTTTGAAATTAATCTCCCAATCTAATAAAAACTCAAATTTTAACTCCCATTTTCAAATGCAACAAAAATTTATCTTAACAAAAGCCAAAATACATCCATTTTAACTGACATTTAAGGATACAGCTTATATAAAAAACAGTTTAAATATGGAAGAATTCAGAGAGCACTGTACTCACACACTGTACTTCTGTCTTCTAGAAGAAGCAAATCATCCAACAAAGGATGATGAGAAAATTCACTGCAATAAATTAAGGGAACATACATAAGATGGTGTCAAAGGTGGGATAGAAATGGCAGAATAGGACGTAAACCTTCTAGGTTTTGGACAAGAGAAAATAATACAACCAAATAAGTGGCTTTAAATATCAGGGAAAATTACATAGAATAAGCTAATTTATGGGGCGCCTGGGTGGCTCAGTGGGTTAAAGCCTCTGCCTTCGGCTCAGGTCATGATCTCAGGGTCCTGGGATCGAGCCCCGCATCGGGCTCTCTGCTCTGCGGGGAGCCTGCTTCCTCCTCTCTCTCTGCCTGCCTCTCTGCCTGCTTGTGATTTCTCTCTGTCAAATAAATAAAATATTAAAAAAAAAATTTTTTTAAAAAAGAATAAGCTAATTTATAAAAGTATATACAACACAGTAAGTTGACATCAGAATCTATTATTTAAAGCTATTCAGTCAGATGATAGATATCTAAGGGTATTAATTGCATTATAAAAGACAGTATTACATTGGTAACTACCCAGACATAGGTACAAATCTTTGAAAATATCAAAATAATTTTTTAAGTTAAAAATAACACAGAGAAGGGTGCCTGGGTGGTTCAGGGGGTTAAAGACTCTGTCTTCAGCTCAGGTCATGGTCCTGGGGTCCTGGGATGGAGCCCGGCATCAGACTCTCTGCTCAGGGGGGAGCCTGCTTCCTCCTCTCTCCCTCTGCCTGCCTCTCTGCCTACTTGTTATCTCTGTCTGTCAAATAAATTATAAGATCTTTAAAAATATATAAATAAATAAAAATAAAAATAACACAGAGAACTAATATAATAAACAGAAAAATATGAAAGATGATAAGACAGAATTAAGGATAAAAATTCCAATTAAATAATAAATACAGATGTACTTAATTCATGTATTAAAAATTTGTGAATGCTAAATTAATGAGTGAAAATTTGATAAGGTTTAAGATATATATGTAATTACAATATGTCTCCTCAAGAACTTTTTTCTTAATTAATAGCAGGGAAAAATACTCTCTGTACAGTAGAGAAACCTGGAAAATGCTACATTAAACAAGTGAATAAAGTTAACATTACTAATACTCAACCAGACCCAGCATCACGTGGCTGCTTAACCACATGCATAATTGACAGGCTGACACACCTGGGTGGTGGCTCAGTCGGTGAAGCCTCTGCCTTGGGCTCATGGCCTTGATCCCCTTGGTCCTGGGATGAAGCCTCCCATAGGGCTCTCTGCTCAGTAGGGAGCCCGCTTCTTTCTCTCTTTCTATGTGCTCTCTCACTTGCTCTTAAAAATAAATAAAATCTTTACCAAAAAAAAAAAGAATAAGTGACAAGGAAAAATATCACATCTGTAGTATCCCTGCTAAAAATGCAGGAACCCAATCATGAGGAAGCACTGAACAAACCCAGTTGAGGGAAGCATACAAAACAAAGGATTACATGTTATATGATCCCATTTCTAGAACAAGATTATGGTAATGAGAACAGATAAATTGTTGCCAGGTTAGGATTAAAAGGAAGGGTATTACCATCAAGGGGGTAACACAAAGAAGTGTCTATGTAATGATGAACTGATTCTGTATGTTAAATGTGACGATGGTTAATCTACACCTGCAATAAAATTTAATAGAACATACAGTGCAATGGAAAACTCCCATCATAAGACAAAATAAAGATTAAATACTTATGAAAAAGCTTAATAAGATAGTATAGCAACTATAAGAGGAGATATTTGAAAATAACCAGAAAAAGACACAAAAGCAAATTTAAAGAGTATGTTCTTCCATATGACAACATAACATTAAGAAATGGCAAATATCTCCAAGTTAATATTAAAATTTCAATAAAATAATAATTTTTGGAGATACATAAATGATACTAAAATAGGTATGGGATGAACATTCAGAAAAGTTAGGAATTCCCTAAAAAGGTTATCAGTGAGGGGTAAGTAGAGCTGCTGCAAATATAGTTTAGAGTGCCAAAAATCATAGTATGAAACTGACACATAAATAAACAAGTGAAAATTACAAGAAAATTCAAAAATAGATTCCAGTATATAATAAAATTTTAGTAATATGAAGAAAGTCACATCTCACACCACATGGGAGGGAGGAGAAGCATTAAGGACAAGTGTTGGGACCATTGGACAGCAGTTTGGAAAAACATTAACAGGGACCCATACTTCAAATCACTCACCCACAAAAGCTCCAAAGGGATCAGAGAACTAAATATCCAAAAAGAAAACCATTCAAGAATCATAAGAAAACAGAGGAAAACCTCTAATTGTGACAGTTATGCTAAAAGGAAAAAAACCTATTTACTCAAACAACAGCAAAACAATAAATAAATAAAAAAAGAAAAAAACTTATTTCATTATATATACAGTGACAACATGGGCAAAAACAAAAGACAAATCACAAGTTAGAAGAAAATATTTGTAATATATATATATATAAAAGATAAAAGGCTAATCTCCTTAAAGTTCTGAAGAACTCTAAAATTAGAGCTGAGCAAACATCTGATAGAAAAATGAGGGAGAAAAAAACCATGAACAGATATTTTTTAAATGTGCATTAAAATGCTATTTAAATATATAAAAATACTCAACTTCATGTATAATAAGATAAATAAAATTAAAACTATGATTAATATTATTTCATATCTATCAGATGTGAAAAAAAATCAGAACCCTTGAAGAGTCTTTGAGGAAATCTTGTATTTTATTCTTTGCTGGTGGAATTCATAACAGAACACCTTTTATAGAAGTCTTTATACTCAGCAAAGCTATGTATTCATATGCATACATAATGTTCTTACATATAATAATATAGTTATAGTGTATGTAGTATCATGTATCTACACACGCATGTATATGTGTATTTCTAGTTGTGTTCACTGAAAAGGACTGGAAGCAAAAAAACGCCAAGGAAAATAGGCACATTTATATATAGACTGAAAGGTCTCCCACCAGATAAATTCATAAAGAAAAATGAAAACCCATGAATGTGTAATGGTATTTCAAAAGAAGGAAAGTAAGGAGAGGGGAGGATGGGGGGGAGAGAAGAAGACAGGGAGTAAGGAAAGAATGAAGAAAGAATGGAAGAGAGGGAGAAGGGAAGGAAGAAAGACTAACACACCTAGAAAATCAGAAAGCATTAAGATATCTCATTCAGGAAAGATCAACAATAGATGCTAAATCATTGGATACAGTTAGTTGTGGAGGAGGTTATTCGTAAGATTTCAAAGCATCAATTCATGTATTATTTATTACAAAGGGTAAAAACTGCTTTTGAAATGAAGATAGGCAAAAAAGTGAGTATCACAATAAACTGAGTGAAATGAATATTTTGGTTTCCCAGTGCATATAAAACTTGTGTCTCTACTATATCCCATTAAGTGTATAATAGCATTATGTGTAAAGAAAACAGTGTAAGTACCTTAATTTTAAAACATTGCTAAAAAAACCTAATCCTCATCTGGTCTTTCAGTGATTTGCAATCTTTTTTCTGATGGTGAGTCGTGCCTCAGTATTGATGAATGCTGACTGATCAGACGGAAATTTGGGGTGCTTGTGGCAGTTTCTTAAAATGAGATAACAATGAAGTTTGCCTCCTTGATTGAATCTTCCTTTCATGAACCATTTCTGTGTAGTATGTGATGCTGTTTGATAGCATTTTACCCACAGAATTTTTTTTTCAAAATTTTAGTCAATGCTCTGTGTTACCACTCATTTATCAACTAAGTTTTGTAATGCCCTAAATCTCTTGTCATTTCAGCAGTCTTTATAGCATCTTTATCAGGAGTAGATTTCTTCTCAAGAAACCACTTCCTTTGCTCATTTATAAGAATCAACTCTTTATCTGTCCAAGTTTTATCATGAGATTGCAACAATTCAGCCACATCTTCAGGACACCTCTAATTCTACTTCTCTTGCTGTTTCCACCATATCTACAGTTACTTCCTCCAGTGAAGTCTTGAACCCCACAAAGTCATCCAGGAAGGTTGGAATCAACTTCCAAACTCTAGTTAATATTGATATTTTGATTTACACATGTTTTTACTGGCACCTAGAATGGTGAATTCTTTCTAGAAGTTTTTTTTTTTTAAGATTTTATTTGTTTATTTGACAGACAGAAATCACAAGTAGGCAGAGAGGCAGGCAGAGGGGGGTGGGGAAAGCAAGCTCCCCCCTGAGCAGAGACCCTGACGCAGAGCTCCATCCCAGGACCACAGGACCATGACTTAAGCTGAAAGCAGAGGCTTTAACCCACTGAGCCACCCAGGCACCCCTTTCTAGAAGTTTTCAGTTTACTTTGCCCAGGTTTAAATCAGAGGAATCACTATCTATGGTAGCTATAGCCTGATGAAATCTATTTCTTTAATAATAAGACTTGAAAGTTAAGGGGCGCCTGGGTGGCTCAGTGGGTTAAAGCCTCTGTTCGGCTTGGATCATAGCCCCAGGGTCCTGGAATCAAGCCCCGCATTGGGCTCTCTGCTCAGCAGGGAGCCTGCTTCTTCCTCTCTCTCTCTGCCTGCCTTTCTGCCTACTTGTGATCTCTGTCTGTCAAATAAATAAACAAAATCTTAAAAAAAAAAAAAAGAAAAGACTTGAAAGTTAAAATTATGCCTTGATCCAAGGGCTGCAGAAATGAATGTTGTGTTAGCAGGCATGAAAGTGGCATTAATTTTGTTGTATACCTACATCCGAGCCCTTGTGTGATCAGGTGCATTATCAGTGAGCAGTAACATTTTGAAGGGAATCTATTTTTCTGAACAGTAGGTCACACCTGTGAGCTTAATATATTCTATAAACTATGTTGTAAACATAGGTGCTGCCATCCAGGCTTTGCAGTTCCACTTGCAGAACAGAGTCTCTCTGTAGAGTAGATTTAACATAATTCGTCAGGGTCCTAGGATTTTTGGAATGGTCCATGAGCACTGGCTTTAACTTAGTCATTAAGTCACCTACTGGCTTAGCCTTATCAAAAGAATCACCCTGTTCTTTGAAGCTTGGAAGCCAGGCATTGACTTTTCTTCTTTAGCTGTGAAAGTCCCAGATGGCATCTTCTTCTAATAGAAGGCTATTTCATCTACATTGAAAATTTATTGTTTGTGGTTGCCTCCTTCATTCATTATCTTAGCGAGATCTTCAGATAACTTGCTGCAGCTTCTACATCAGCACTTGCTGATTTACCTTATACTTTTATGCTATGGAGAAGGCTGCTTTTCCTAAAACCTCATGAACCAACTTCTGCTAGCTTAAAACTTTTCTTCTGCAGCTTCCTCACTTTTCTCAGCTATTATGGAATGGAACAGCTAGGGCCTTGCTCTGGATTAGATTTTGGCTTAAGAGAATATTATGGATGGTTTGATCTTCTATCCAGACCACCCAGACTTTCTCCATATCAGCAATTATGCTGTTCTGCTTTCTTATCATTTGGGTATTCACTGGAGTAGTACTTTCAATTTCCTTAAAGAATTTTCCCTGGCAACCACAACTTGATCTAACTGTTCAGCACAAGAGGTCTAGCTTTTAGCCTGTCTTAGCTTTCAACATGCCTTCCTCACTAAGCTTAATCATTTTTAACTTTTAGTTTAAAGTGAGAGATGTGTAACTGTTATTTTCACTTGAACAGTTAGAGTCCAATGTAAAAGTATTAACTGGCCTAATTTCAATATTGTTATATCATAGGGAATAGGGAGTCTTAAGAAAAGGAGGGAAACAAGGTAATAGCCAGTTGGTTTAACAGTCAGAACACACATAATATTTACCCATTAAATTTACCACCTTAGGGGCGCCTGGGTGGCTCAGTGGGTTAAGCCGCTGCCTTCAGCTCAGGTCATGATCTCAGGGTCCTGGGATCGAGTCCCACATCGGGATCTCTGCTCAGCGGAGAGCCTGCTTCTCTTCCTCTCTCTCTGCCTGCCTCTCTTGTGATTTCTCTCTGTCAAATAAATAAATAAAAATCTTTAAATTTACCACCTTATATGGATGCAGTTCTTGGCACCCAAAAACAATTACAAGAGTAACATCAAAGATCACTGAAAACAGATCACCATAACAAATGCACTAATCATTAAAGATCTAAGATATTGCAAGAATTCCAACATGTGTCAGAGAAACGAACTGATCAAATGCTGCTGCAAAAGTGGCACCAGTAGACTTACTAAATGCAGTACTTCCACTAACTTTCAGTTTGTAAAAATGCAGTGTCTGTGAAGCGCAATAAAATGAAGTGGCTGTTGGCATGGAAAATAATGAATCTTTACCATTTCCTCTTCCTATGCACAAAACTTAACCTCAAAATGTACCACAGGCCTAAAAGTAAAATTTTAACTATGAAACTTCTAGAAGAAATTGGAGAAAATAGATGTACTTTTGTGTTATACAAAGATTTCTTAGGACACAAAAAATGTAAACTATATAAAAAACAAATTGGACAATGTCAAGTTTATAACTTCTGTTCTTTGAAAGAAACATCTTAGAATACAAATAGACAAATCAGAGATTGGCTAAAGTTAATTGCATAACAAAGGTGAACAGATTTGGATTTACAATATATTAAGCACTCAACTGAATAAGGAGAAGACAGTTCAATTTAAAGATGGGCAAAAGGAGTTAAACGGACACTAAACAAAATAGGTTATGAAAATGAGCACTTTCATACGAGTATTTTTCATACGTTTATGAAAAAATGTTCAGCACTAGTGATCATTCAGAAATACAAAATAAATATGCACTAAGCTGGGGCACCTGAGTGGTTTAGTTGTTAGGCCTCTGCCTTTGGTTCAGGTCATGATCCCAGGTTTCCTGGGATCCAGCCCTGCATCAGCTCCCTGCTCAATGGTGAGCCTGCTTCTCTCTCTTCTACTCCCCTGGCTTGTGTTCCTCTCTCACTGTCTCTCTTTCTGTCAAATAAATAAAATCTTTAAAAACAAAACAAAACAAACCACATAGTCATTATCTAAAATCAGAAATAATGACAATACCAGGTATTGTTAAGAATGTGGAGTCTTCCACTCCAAAACTGCTAGAACTCATGTAGGAATTCAGCAAAAGTGTCAGGATATAAAATCAATTCACAGAAATCAGTTGCATATATGTACACCAACAAGACAGAAGAAAAAGAAATGAAGGAGTCAATCCCATTTACAATTGCACCCAAAACCATAAGATACCTCAGAATAAATCTAACCAAAGGGGCAAAGAACCTATACTCAGAAAACTCATGAAAGCAACTGAAGAAGACACAATGAAATGGAAAAACGTTCTATGCTCATGGATGGGAAGAACAAATATTGTGAAAATGTCTATGCTACCTAAAGCAATCTACACATTTAATGCAATCCCTATCAAAATCCCATCCATTTCTTTCGAAGAAATGGAACAAATAATCCTAAAATTTATACGGAACCAGGAAAGACCTTGAATAGCCAGAGGAATATTGAAAAAGAAAGCCAAAGTTGGTGGCATCACAATTGTACTTCAAGCTCTATTACAAAGCTGTTATCATCAAGACAGCATGGTACTGGCACAAAAACAGACACGTAGATCAATGGAACGGAATAGAGAGCCCAGAAATAGACCCTCAACTCTATGGTCAACTAATCTTTGACAAAGCAGGAAAGACTGTCCAATGGAAAAAAGACAGCCTCTTCAACAAATGGTGTTGGGAATATTGGACAGCCACATGCAGAAGAATGAAACCGGACCATTTCCTTACACCACACACGAAAATAGACTCAAAATGGATGAGGACCTCAATATGAGACAGGAATCCATCAAAATCCTTGAGGAGAACACAGACAGCAACCTTTTCGACCTCAGCCTAAGCAACTTCTTCCTAGAAACATCACCAAAGGCAAGGGAAGCAAGGGCAAAAATGAACTATTGGGACTTCAAGATCAAAAGCTTTTGCACAGCAAAGGAAATAGTCAACAAAACCAAAAGACAACTGACAGAATGGGAGAAAATATTTGCAAATGACCTATCAGGTAAAGGGCTAAAGGGGCACATACGCCTGAATGTTTATAGTAGCAATGTCCACAACAGTCAAACTATGGAAAGAGCCTGGATGTCTGTCAACAGATGAATGGATAAAGAAGATGTGGTTTATATATAAAAGAATACTATGCAGCCATCAACCCCCCCCCCCCTAAATCTTGCCATTTGCAATGAGGTAGATGGAACTAGAGGGTATTTTGCTAAGCGAAATAAGTCAGTCAGAGAAAGACAATTATCATATGGTCTCTCTGATACGAGGGATTTGAGAGGGCGGGGGTTTGTGGTAGGAAGAGAGGGAAGGGAGGGAAAAAAGAAACAAGATGGGGCCGAGGAAGGAGACAAACCATAAGAGACTCTTAATCTCAGGAAACAAACTGAGGTTGCTGGAGGGAAGAGAGGTGTGAGAGATAGGGTGGCTGGGTGATGGACATTGGGAGGGTACCCTGAAATAAATAATATATTATATGTTAATTTAAAAAATTTAAAAATTAAAAAAAAGAATGTGAAGTCTTCATATATTGCTGGTGGGAATATAAAATTATACTACCAATTTCAAAAAAGATGGTAACTTTTTAAAATAATGAACGTAATCCTAATATGATGCAGCAATTTAATCTCTGGGTATATACTCAAGAAATAGGAAACATACATCTACAGAGAAACTTTTCTGTGACTATTTACAACAGTATTATTTCTAATAGTCAAAACTTAAAAACAACCAAAATGTCAATCATTATGTGATAGATAAATACAATGTGGTATATGCATAGAAGGGAATATTACCAAGCAATAAAAAGAAACAAATTCTGACTCAACATGCAACAGCATGGATGATTTACAAAAATATTATGTTAAGTAGAACAAGGCAAACATAAACGACTATAATGTATATGATTCCATTTATAGGACACTTTTAGAAAAGGCAAAATTTATAAATTAGGAAAACATGAATCATTGCCTGTTTCCAAAATGGAATGCATTGCAAATGCAAACGCATTGCATTGCAATGGAATGGATTGCAAAATTTCAGGAAAGATATTTTGGGATCATTAAGTATTTTAAAACTCACTTACGGTAATGACTGAACAACTGCATACATTTTGTGAAGCTCCTCTAACTATAAATTTATAGCATGTAAATTTTATGATGTGCAACTAAAAGTAAGATTTAGCTCAATAAACCTGTCCATTAATGTGTTCCTCAAACATTCCAAGTTTATAACAAATAAATTTTCCCACATGGCAAAAATCAGTCAACACAATTTACTGCATACCACAAATGTATCTGTAAAAAAGTTTGCCTTGCAAACATAAAAGAAAATGTATCATGTTATCCCCTACATTCAAGTGACTTAAAATATGATTTTCACTATGGACCTTATTGTTTTAATCCTCTCCAGGTGGAAGAAATTTACTCTTAGCATGCATCTTCTATATGATTAGTACTGGTTTAGACACTATACATGCATTATTAAATTGATATAGATAAAAAAGAACATGCAAGATACGATATGCATTATATATATGGCCTTAGAATATTAATGAATCTGTTCATGGTTAGACACTGAGGAGGAAGAAAAACTGGAATGTGAGCTAAGGCTTCAAAGTATGTGGTTTTCCTTTGTTTGGGCTTTATTCCCCTTAAATATGAGAATTGAGATCCCCTTGTTCAAAAGTTTAACGATTAGGACTGAGAACTGAGACTATCTGTATTGATATGGTTAACTATTTACTTCAGGAAATTACTGTAAACCAAATTGTCTGGCAAATTGTTTGCTTCTGGGCAGAAATCTCACCTATCCTGGTCGGACAATTCATTTTTCACACACCAATTTATTTATTAGTCTCCTTCAAGACTCTGGATGCTATGTACTCTAATACTAAACAGTTATATCACAGATTTTCCTCAACTGAGTTAACTTCATGCCTAGAAAGATCCATCTAAACCATTCTAGGAAGTATCCCCCCAAGCCTTGTAAATACTATCCACTGACTGCCCTCTTTAAGAAACTAATACTGGGGTGCCTGAGTGGCTCAATGGGTTAAAGCCTCTGCCTTTGGCTCAGGTCATGATCTCAGGGTCCTGGGATCGAGCCCCACATTGGGCTCTCTGCTCAGCAGGGAGCCTGCTTCCTCCTCTCTCTCTGCCTATTTGTGATCTCTGTCTGTCAAATAAATAAATAAAATCTTAAAAAAAAAAAGAAAGAAACTACTAATACTTTATCAGTATAATGTTCTGCCTTTCTGCAGTAGGCAGTCCTTGTGGGACAAACTTTGGCTTAGGTCCTCCATTTAAAATGTTATGATAATTTTCCTCTGGATTTTTTTTGGGGGGGGGATACAGGGTTTTTTTTTTGGGGGGGGGGCTGATCTGTGAGAGTGTGATTCAGGGATGGATCTTATTTCCAAAACTTCAACCCACTGGGTTTATTGGGTCTGCAGTTGCAGACAGCCCACCATTAGAGGGAGAGCCTGAGCCATGAGGTACAGCAACAACATACCTAATCGACCACTGCAATCCTTTTATGATTATTTCCTTTTAAGGTCTGTGTCTGCTCCAGGTCAGATTCCAGCTTTTAAAAAAAATTATTCATATTTATTTTAACTTTAAGATCTATTTTTCCATCTTTCTTTTTCTTTAGATTTTATTTTATTTCTTTATTTGACAGAGAGAGGGATCACAAGCAGGGGGAGTGGGAGAGGGAGAAGCAGGTTTCCTGCAGCCAGGAAGCCCAGCACCAGCACGTAGCTCGATCCCAGGATGCTGGGATCATGACCTGAGCCGAAGCAGACGCTTAACAACTGAGCCACCCAGGCGCCCCAACATCTATTTTTCTAAGTGACAAAATTTTACCAAAGATAATTTAAAATTATCTGTAGCCACTTTGGGAAACTTCCGACACAAATTGTTCATTTGAGAGGTGTTTTAAAACAAAAAGGGAATAAAATTCCAAACATCTAGTGGTGCCCATTTTTGTAAATTTGTATGAGGAAGCTTCTAAAATAATTTTAGATAACAACATTGCATCCTTAACATTTCCCTTGCACAAAATGAGTCAAATCTGCAAAAATTTTAAAACTTGTTCTCTCAATTCTTCCACAGTGTTACTTGAAACTAACACCCTTTAAACTACTCTTGCTTCTCCCCATTATATGCCCCTTTATGCATTCTATCTACACTCCTCTTTCTGACCCATTTCCCTTAGTTGGGCTTGCCCAAAACTCACAAAGATAAATTGTCTCTAAAGTTAATGCCCCCCCCCGCCCCCCCAAAAAAACCTTAAAAAAAGAAAAAAAAGGAAAAAGGGCACCTGGGTAGTTCTCTTGGTTAAGCGTCTGTCTTCAACTCAGGTCATGATCTCCCGGTCCTGGGTTCAAGCCCCATGCTGGGTTCCCAGCTCAACAGAGAATCTGTTTCTTCTTCTCCATCTGCTCCTCCTCCTTGCTCATGCTCGCTCACTCTCTCTATCAAATAAATACAAATAATTTTTTTAAAAGTTTTTATTAATGCCAATTTGGAACAGACAAACCCATTATGATTGACTTTAAGCCCTGGTCCAGGCTGAGCTCAGAGCCATTATTAAAACTCTAAAGCTAGGAGCAACTGGGTGGCTCAGTCAGTTAAGTGCCCAACTCTTGATTTTAGCTCAGGTCTAAAATCAAGATGATCTCAGGGTGATTAGATTGAGCCCAGTTTGGGGCTCCAGGCTCAGTGCAGAGTCTGTTCTCCCTCTCTCTCTGTCCTCCCCACTGCTTGCACTGTCTCTCAAATAAATAAAACTTTTTAAAAAAATCTCTAAAGCTAGGTAATATAAAAAGAAAGTTACAGATCAATGTAGAATAGATCTAGAAATACATAAAGATTCTCAGGTCTGTATCAGTTGGTTCATATGTTATTAGGAACCTCATATGTAAAAGCTTACATGGGAAAGGAATAATGAAGATGTCCTAACAGACCCAGATTTGTTTGATTTTTATTTTGCACATGCATATTCCATTGTTACAGCATCATTCATTGAAAAAACTACTATCAGTATTGAATTGCCTTTGATCTTGGTAAACAAACAACCAAAAAAAGGACAGTTGGTGATATTTATGTGGGTCTGTTTCTACTCTATTCTGTTGATCTGTGTGTCTGTATTTTCATCAATACAATACTCCCTTGATTAGTATAGATTTATAGTTTAAAAAAAAAACACTTCTAAACCTAGCTTTCCCTTGCGTTAAAAACCCCCAAAGTTTAACTTATTGAAGCTTTTGTAAATAATGTTTGCTGATTTAGTTTCCCTGTGCCTGATTTCCTTATGTGAAAATTAGTTGTTAAGGTTAACCTGTGTTCCCAAAATGTACTGAGTAAAGCTGGACCAAGACAAACCATCCTTTACTTCAGAAGATGAGCAGGAACATATTGAAAACATTTTCAAGCAATGCTAGGACCATATGGTAGGGGGAAGGGAAGAAGAGAAAAGTAGCCATTGTGGGGCGTTGTGAGAAAAGGAGGTGGGTGTAATTTAGTGTGTGCAATATGGACAAGAAGAGAAATAGTACCGTGCTAAAATACTTTACTCCCGTGACATCTTCTCTCTTTCAAGGTTAATCTATTGACATCTAACCTAGCAAGTTCTAAGTGTAGATGAACGTAAAACACATAGGAAGCAACAATTTTTTAGAGTAACGTATTACTCTAATTTTTTAGAGTAATTTTTCTTATGTAAAAAAGACCCGTGAAATAGAAAAGCTGTCTAAGTTTTTAAATGGTGCTTTTTCTACAAACATAGCAAGCAGATTGCAGAGCTAAAGTCCTTCTGTTCCAATGATAAATGTCCCTTTATAGAGATTTGGCTCCCAGATGGCCATTCTATCTCCATCACCTACTCCCCCTCCAAAGAAATAATACTAGCTGCTGATTTTTTTTTTCTCTAACCTGAATATATTTAGCTGTGTTTTGCAGTACTTCACATTGAGAGTATGACTCTAAGTCAAGCTAGAACAGTCTCATCTCATTCATTTTGCATGAGTCACTCCTATTTTTTTTAAAATCTTAAGGCAATTTGGAAATATTTTTACAATTGTTACACTCTTGTAATAAAAGATTTTGTAATAGTTTCAAAAAATTTTGCAAGTGTTTTGCCTTTTTTTTTTCAACCCTATTCTCCTAAATTAACACAGCTTGAGTCTAAGCACAGACTATTTCTGCTGGGTTAATATCTTCAATTGGGACAAATTCAGTCCCAGCACAGACTTTTTCTTGATTTTTGGGCAATTCTTTAAGAAGTCACTGGCCTCTAGGATTCTAGGATTTTTCAATTCACCTAATGTCAAAATCAATGTATGTCTGATAGCCACTGGTTATGGATTCTGTTTAAGTGCTGAATCCTAAACGTGCTATATGTGTATGCATTTCCTGAGATGCTTGTATCATGGCAAGCTGAGTACATACCTAATCTCATTGATTTTAAAACTCTGTGCAGACATCACAAAATGGCCAAATAAAATACATCACAGGGCTGTAAAACTCTAGTAGTCTACAGTTTGTAGCTCTTACAGAGTGGTCCTATTACTGTTAGAATTTAAGAAGTTGTGAAAGAGGGGCACCTGGGCGGTTCAGGTTAATTAAAATAAAATATTAAAAAAAAAAAAGAAGTTGTGAAAGATTCAGCCCACCTGAAATATATAATTGGATCAAGAGACCTTTATTTGCTTAGATGTTCTCTATCTTCGGAAGTTTTTTCTGTTCCTTTCTTTTTTGTTTTTTCCTTTCGGTCTTTCTTTCTTTCCTTTTCTCTCCCTTCCTTCCTCTTTTCCATGTCTTTCTCTATAGAAAAAAAAACTACAAAAAACACATTTGTAGTTCTAAATGGCATGTTACTGGCTCTTTTAAGTACATAGAGATGTCACTATACATTATGTTCTGATGACATGTTCACACATTCAAAACTGGATATTTTAAACCAGAGAAGAAATTAGAGTCATTTTGGTACATAGGACAAATATTTGAACACATACAACCATACACACATGGAAATGGTAAAATGGACATTCCAACATTGTTTCTAAGATAATTATAACTGAAATAAAGACATTTTTCCACAGTTGATCAGTTATATTGATCAGTTACATTGCTTACTAGAAAAGGATCTTCCAGTAGTATTGGACTTAAAAGCAGTAAAAAACTCTTCCTGGTTTACCATCTCAGTGCTTATATCACTTTTCTACAATAAAGATAGATCTTTATTTCATAACATTGATACATTTTCCTGGAGTGTTGGAGCTGTCTGTACTGATCAATAAGGCATATCGTATCTTTGAGGAATCAGTTACCATAATACCTACTATAAAGCCATGCATAAAAGAATAGAGGATTCCTACTCTAACTAGCGATCAGAATTCCACAAATATTTCTATAAGCATGTTAGAGCCATACTTTTATAATTTGTTTTGATCCTAAGCCAATGTGGGGAATTTTTCTAAGAACATAAATAAGTATTAAATTAAATTACTGCATAACATAATTTAGTGCTGAAGTCTAATGCTTTAACTATCATTTTCCCTTAAGCCCAAATGAAAATTTTAGTGCCTGTTCCCTGAACTCTCTGATCTTAAATTTTCAAAAGAAATTTTAAGTGACTCAAATAGAGGTTAAAGAATTTATTCAGCTGGTGTGAAACAGAGCATCTGAGGATGAAGTAGCATCCTAATTGAAACGGAGTCAGCATTTTGATAGGATAAGGGACAGTTGAGTACTTGCACTCATGGTTTTGATTTAGGCAGCTATGGGAACTCATGTTTGGGGGTCATGCCTTTTGCCTGGGGTTACAATAACCATGAGAACAGTATTGGCATGGTATTACTTTTGAAAGCTTGTGGTTTATGAGATAGTCAAGGTTCCTGAGGTGGGGAAGAGAGATGGTGGGAAGGAAAAGAAAGTGTGTATGTCGGTGTGTATGCATGTACACACACGTGCAGAAGCACCTGAGATGGGGGAGCTAGAAGGCAAGAGGGAAAATGGAGATGCTATGTCATATTTATTTAATCCTCTTACACTTGATATTTTGGCCCTCTGCTGCAAGTGTTAATGGTCAAAGTCTTCTACAGCGTAACTCCTCAGTGCTCTTTAAATCATGCATTTAACTGTATGGGGTAATAGTTTACTTATATGGACCTTTAAATGGTTAAGGGAGAAATGGCCAATGAAGATACCACCTGATAATTTCACAGTATTCCCAAAAGCTGTCAGATGAGTTATCTGGCCAGAAAGGATCATTATATGGAGGAATTACTTTGCTATGTCAATCTCACTTGTGTTAGGGAAAAAAAACAAAAAACAAAAAAAACAAAACAACACAGATTTCAAACTTACAAGCAAGTCTTTACCCTTTATAATATAAAACTGCATTGAAGGTAGGAAAGAGAGAACATTCAAAGGGAGGTAAGGAGCTTTTTTTTCTTTTCTCCTAACAATTAAAAGCAATTAAAGGAAGCTTCCAAGAATTGATTTGTGATTGTCCAGGATGAAGGGCCCTCATGATCCTTAGCTGAGGAAGAGGAGACATCATGAGTCTCAGATGCAGGAGATGAGATCTCATAAACTCAGCAGGGGAGGGTTCTTTAGGTAATGGACTTATAAGCTACCCCATTTCAAAAAGTCTCTTTTAAAATTCTGCTGATGATATAAAATTACAACTGGCCATTTTACTTATCCTGCTAAATATTAAGAATCTTTTTTTTTTTTGGCATTTTGTCTTTAAATAATGGCATATGTTTTTATGGAGGGGATGATATATCACCTTATTTATAGAACTGACCACACTTGGTGGGTACATATTTTGTGGGTTTTGTTGCTGATCTCTCTCAACTAAAATGTGGGTACATATTTTGTGGTTTTTTGCTGCTGATCTCTCTCAACTAAAATGTGAGGCCCAGGAATCAGACTTTTTACCTATTTCTTTTACTGCTGTATTTCTCAGACACATTATTGGTGGTCAATAAATATTTCTGAGGTAATAAATAGTAATCATAATATCACGATCATACTACAAGTATCACATCTCAGAGTTATTTTGATGAAAACAAAACCATACGCCAGAACTTCTTGTCTGTGAAAAATGTGTAGGTGCCTCAGATAAGACTCCAAATTGTATTTTCAAGATGGATCATTTCGGGAAAAAAACACACTGATTGTGTTGGGACCTCAAGATGTCTCAGAGTGTTCCGTGTATTCTCAAAGTGCATCAGAAATCTCCTGCACAATCAGAGCCCTGCTTCAGGTACTGGGAATACAAAGATTCTAACTTAGTATCTATTTCAAACTATAGTTTTCAAATTGCCTCAAAGGGATTGAAGTAATCTGTGAAAAAAGAACTATAGGTGAGTTATCATATTTTATCACCCTCAAGTCCACATATTGAAAAAAATATGTACAGATACTACATATGACCTAAAACAGATCTCTGTAACAAAATGGCTATCAAAATTCCTCTGCGCATAGTCAGAGGGAAAGAGATCTCTGGTGTCTCTTTCTCTTCATATGAGGGTATCAGTCTTATCAAATTAGGGCCTTACCTTTATGACTCAACCTTTATTATCTTTGTAGGCCCTATATCTAAATCCAGTCACATTGAGGATTAAGGCTTTGAAATAGATATAGGAATTTTGGGAGGACACAATTCAGTCCATAAGATATTCATTGGTGAAAACGAAAGCATTAAAATAAATGTTTATCTACTTCTCTAATTTAACTCTCATTAATTGTACAGGAGACTATAATAGTTTCTTCTCTGATATTTGGGCAACCCAAAGATTCTGACATGAGAGGTTTTCCTGATATGAGACCCAAGAGGGTAACCTTCTTTTTTTTTTTTTTTTTAAGATTTTTTAAACTTATTTGACAGAGAGTGAGAGCGAGAGAGAGAGCCACAGCAAGAGAGGGAACACAAGCAGGGAAGTGGGAGTGGGAGAGGGAGAAGCAGGCTTCCTGCCAAGCAGGGAACTTGATGCGGGGCTCGATCCCAGAACCCTGGGATCAGGACCTGAGCCTAAGCAGACGCTTAAGGACTGAGCTACCTAGGTGTGCCCCAAGAAGGTAATCTTATAACAATCCCCAGCACAGCCACAGAGGAGAACACACTCAAGTTTAATATAGCCCAAATGACCAGACTTTTAAGGAAAATCTGTTTTTAGTTTGTGAACCACATGAATATGTTACCTTTTCAAAAGTTAAAAAACAAAACTCTATAAAAGGGTTGGAAGCAAGAGCAAGCTCTATTTCCTACTAGTTATTACTGAGAAAATGGCTAACAAAAGATACTCAGGATAATTAGGATATTTGGCTGTGTTGCAGAAACAAAGAGGCTCTAAAGCTCAGTGGCCTAACATAGCAAAGATGTGGTTCTCACTCATAATCTCTTGTGAATTAGGTAACAATCTAGGTTAAATAACCACATGGTTACTCCAGAATTCAGATGTCTTCTATATTTTGATGGCATCTATGGGGCATTAAAGATTTGCTGGGGCAAAGAAACAAAGAATGTGGAAGATTCATTCCTAAGACCAGAAGTGATACACTTCACTTCCTTCCACTATCTACAATAGTACCAATTTAACTATGATGGAAGGTAGAATATATATGGAATCATACAAAGTACTTGGGCCACTCCATAATCTGTGCCATACTGGGTCCCTTATAACCACAAATGCCATAGTATTTAATAAAATAGGTCATCTCCAATAAATCTCTAATATAGTAGGGTCTTTCAGATTTTCCTCAGTCATTTGAATTAAGACTTACCAAAGAAATAAAAGTCACAAAATACATTTGGAAGGCAAATGTCTTTGGTTATCCACACAACAAAATTATTATTTCCTGATAGTGACTGAATTGAACCAAGGTGAATTCCAGGCTCTGAACTGAAGTCAAGGAACCCAAACTTTGTAAATTCAGTCTAAATACACTGGTTAGCTCAACAGTGATAATACTGAAAAGGATCCATCTCACAGTAACAGGCATAGAGTAATATGTGGATTATTTTTATAACTACTTGTATTACAGAAGTGGGAAGAGCCTTATGATAATAAAAACTGGGTTAGGATGATATCAGCAAATGAAGGTGGACTGTTTGGTTTCATTTGCTCTTTGTTTGCTTTCTATATTTATAATTTATTAAATATTTTACAAGGTACCTTTAAAGGTTGGGTGTTTTATTAAGTGACTCAATCTTATATTTTATCCAATTTCCTTTAAGAACCGAGTTATATACTGCATTGATACAGGATGGAATTAATCCAAATTACTTTTGCCTTCATAGAGAAAAACTGCAACTAAATTACTACTCTCAAAACTTCTTTTGTCCATTCTGATACCCTGTGTCTTTTGATTGGGGCATTTAGCCTATTAACATTCAGGGTCACTATTGAGAGATATGAATTTAGTGCCATTATTAGCCTGTAAGGTGACTGTTACTGTATATTGTCTCTGTACCTTTCTGATCTACTACTTTTAGGCTCTCTCTTTGCTTAGAGGACCCCTTTCAATATTTCCTGTAGAGCTGGTTTGGTGTTTGCAAATTCTTTCAGTTTTTGTCTGTCCTGGAAGCTTTTTATCTCTCCTTCTATTTTCAATGATAGCCTAGCTGGATAGAGTATTCTTGGCTGCATGTTTTTCTATATGGTTTCACTTATTTGTGCAGCATAACAAATGACATGGAGGACATTGGGAGATGGAGAGGAGAAGGAAGTTGAGGGAAATTGGAAGGGGAGGCGAACCATAAGAGACTATGGACTCTGAAAAACAACCTGAGGGTTTTGAAGGGGCGGGGGTGGAAGGTTGGGGGAACCAGGTGGTGGGTAATAGGGAGGGCACGTATTGCATGGAGCACTGGGTGTTGTGCAAAAACAATGAATACTGTTACGCTAAAAAAATAAATTAATTAATTAAAAAAAAAACTTCTTTTGCTGTTATTTTTTAAAAATAAGGGCCCCTGGTTGGCTCCATTGGTAGAGCATGAGATTCTTGATCTTGGGGTCATGAGTTCAAACACCATGTTGGGCATAGAGCTTACTTAATAAAAATAAAATAAGAGATTTGTTCCCAAACATTAGTAAGCTTCAGAATCGCTTCACATCTTAGTCAAATACAGAGTGCTGGGCTCCATGGGAGAGTTTCTGATTCAGTTGGTCCAGGGTGGGGCTTGAGAATTTGCTTCAGCAACAAGTTACTGCTGATCTGGGACCATACTGGGAGAATAAATGCTCTAAATTATATGATACTCAGCTTGTTATTTAAAATTTCTATAAAATAAGCTGACTCTTGTAGATGACATGTTCTTCTATGAAAGAGCCATTTAAGGGGGCCCTGCCTGGCTCAATTGGTATAATATGAGACTTTTGATCTTGAGATTATAAATTTGAGCCCCAAATTGGGTGCAGAGATTACTTTAAGATAAAAATCTTAAAAAGGGGGGGTGGCCATTTTTTTTTTTTTTTTAAGATTTTATTTATTTATTTGACAGAGAGAGATCACAAGTAGGCAGAGAGGCAGGCAGAGAGAGTGAGAGGGAAGAAGGCTACCTGCTGAGCAGAGAGCCCAATGCAGGACTCGATCCCAGGACCCTGAGATCATGACCTGAGCCGAAGGCAGCGGCTTAAACCACTGAGCCACCCAGGCGCCCCCATTTGTTATTTTTTTTTTTTTTTAAAGATTTTATTTATTTATTTATTTGACAGACAGAGATCACAAGTAGGGAGAGAGGCAGGCAGAGAGAGAGAGAGAGGAGGAAGCAGGCTCCCTGCCAAGCAGAGAGCTCGATGCGGGGCTCGATCCCAGGATCCTGGGATCGTGACCCGAGCGAAAGGCAGAGGCTTTAACCCACTGAGCCACCCAGGCGCCCCCCCATTTGTTATTTTTAACCTCAGCACCCAGCAGACATGCCGAATGTGATAGATACTGGAATAAGTTTTTAATTAATGAATAAAGTATCTACTCTATGTCCTCATATCATCATATTTAAAATATATATGGTTAACCCTAAAATGAATTCAGTTCTTTAAAATAATAGATGAAAAACCAAGGTTCTCACTCTTCTGCGCTGTGTTCATCATAGTAGACTCAACTCATGCCCTACTTTATGCTTTTTCATGGATTGAAGGTGAATAATCAGCATCTTCATCAAAATAATTTATCAACTATAAGTTATTAGGGTCAACACATGTATGAGGAAAAGGAAGGAAGAAATATTAGAGAAAAGAGCTGGTGAAAATGCAGTCTCAAAATAGGTCTTAGCCAAAGCCACAGGGAGCCTTGAAGTCTGAATAGTCCCTTCAGAGTTCTACCATGATGCATAGAGGGGGTTGAGTTTCATCCTTATCAAACAGTCATTAGAGTTAGGTGCTCCTGAGAAGGAATAGTTCCTTTGGTAAGACAGCTCTCTCTAGCAAGGGCAATTTCCAGAGAGCTGAGACTAAGTAATCTGTGTATGTATGTATGTGTGTGTATACATTAACATACATGTATTACTTTGAATTAATATCTAATTATTCAATAATAAATTTAAAAATATATAATTAGTAATTAGTGTTCAGATATTTATCTTAAACTGCTTCCTGACTACATGTAAGTAAATTCAAGAAAGAAAACATACCTTCTATCTCTTACCACTGTCTTTGCAAGAAGCTTTATTGTTGACTGACTACCAAAATATTGAAAATTAAAAGCTTGATATAATTCTTCTCAAACGTGCAATGAAGATTAAGAAACTAACAATAATTTTTAAAGCTATTAAAGTCCACATGCACATAGTTAAAATGTGAAGCATTCTTATACTTGTTCTGTGATGTCATATTCTCAGCCAAATCAGCGATTTAGTTTTATTTGCCATCTGGAGTTACTATTGGCTAGAGATGGATAATGGTGTTAAACAGGAAGTACCATGTAGACACTGAGAAATTAAGCTTTTTGGGGTGTCTACATTGAGTGGACAATATGATGGCTTCATGCCAAATGTGGACTCCAGTTTCTCTAGCTTAATCACATTAGACAGAAGAACTTGAACAATTGTTCATTTTAAAGAATAAGAATTGTAGAATTAAAAAACGACAATATCAATTCTTAATATAATCACAAATAGAAAGGGGGGATGCTGGGCATTGTATCCTAACCATTTGGCAGACAGCAGGTTTAAATGGACTGTACTTCAGTGTGCTTATTAGCATAATTGGGAAGTATCAAAACAAATGTCTCCATATGGAGGTAGGTGTAAATATATTCCCTATAGTAACACTTAACTCATTTACTTATCACTCAGAGCCCATTCACTTACCAGCATATGGTTATTGAATGTGTACTACCTATTGAAAATATCAGTGATTATATGGAGAAGGTTTTCTATACGTAGATAAAGAAACCTCTGAATACAAAAAGAGTAATTTCAGCTGTTTTTGAATGTTTTCACACAAGTCTGTTTTTGTTGTTATTCCTAATCTAAAGCAAATAAACACTACAAATCTTCCCAGTTTAAGTTCTCACCTTCCACATGGATTAGTGTAGCATTCTTTTAAAATCTGTCTTATATATCATGAGCTCCTCAGGATTAGGACCGTGTCTTACCCATTTAGACCTCTAGTTACTGGTACCACATATAAGCACATTATAGGTGTCCACTGAATCATGTAGATACTAATGTGATCTAATACAGTTTGATTAATTTAGACTATACATAGCAATTATGATATTCCAAAAATCTAAAATTATACATTTATTATTGTTCTTAATTTAAAAATTCAATTTCATATGTGCTTGGGAAAGAGCATATTTCTAAGATGGTAGAAAAATGCAGAGGAAGGTGAAATTGAAATAAAGAAAAGATAGGGCTTGGGGTTCAATAGCAATTCAAAAAATATTCCTTGAGCACCTGCTAGCTTCAAAGCAATGTGCTCATTGCTAATAGAACTTCGTCTTTCCCTTCAGTGTACTTTAAGAAAACTGATAGGGAGTGAAATTTGGCTTCTCAAATATAAGAAAGTTTGTTTAAAAAGGCATGACATTGGCAGGCAATACAAAACTGATACAGAAACCAAGAAGAAAATAAGCAATCATTTAAATATTTCACAGTATTTACCTTGGCTTATGAAATGAGTTGACAGTTAAGTATTTCTAAATGTTAAGTGAATGGGTAGTTGTGACAATTTTAATTTTAAGTTTAATGATTAAATAAGCCTTCACATATAAATAGAGCAAGAAGATAGCATAGGTTAAAGTTAAAAGAAGATTAATTTGTATCAGCCTCAGTCATCTCAAATAAAATACCCTCAACCTTATTTGTATATCTAAAAATAGCAGATCATTATTGCATTTAGCATTAGTTATTTTATTTTTCAGCAAAACAAAGAAGTAGCAGACAGGCAATTCTAGACATAAGTACATTCTTTCTTCAATTAATTAAATTTTTTTAATTATGAAGAGATAACTAGAAGTGTTATGACCTGAATTCAAATTAATATTTGATTAAATTTCACAACACAGCATGGAGCTATAACTGGAATGAACAGTTTGATGAAATTAAAATTACTTAGTAATACATATTAAGCTAAGTAAGTATTAAACTGCTTATTTCTTAGGGTGTAATAGCAGATACCAGAGGCATGATATAGATTTTCCACAAACACACAATCCAGATAGACTCAGAGATTTGGGGCTGTGTGGATGAATAATTCTTGGTCTAAATTTATTTTGGCTATAGCCCTTCAGACTTGTAATGATGCTTTATAAAGCTCTGCAAATCACTGATGATACTGAAATACAAACGGTTAACGTTCCTAATATCCATTTGTATAGGCCAAAGGGAGGGAAGTTGTTATTTAAATCAGTTATGTGGGCAGTGCCTGGGTGACTCAGGTTAAGATCTCAGGTTCCTGAGTTTGAGCTTCACTTCGTGGATCTGCAGTCAGTGGCGACCCTGCTTCTCTCCCTCTCCCTTGGCCCCTCCCTGCATGCTCTCCCTGTCTCTTTCTCTCTCTGTCTCTAAGATTTTTTTAAAAAATCAGTTATGTGCTTAAGATACACAAAAATAAAATATAACCCCCAGCATTTGCAAATGTGAAAGAAACAAATCCATGGGAATCATTTGGAAAAGAAGCATCCTGAGTCAGGGGGAGAAATTCCTAATTAGTAACTCCTAACAGACGTTCTTACAGAAAGTTAAAGTTGAGAGGGAGAAAGGTTGTGATGAAGTCTTAGAGTATAAGTGAGGTTCGGTGGACTGAGGTCGGGAGCCAAAGACCAAGAAAGAATTCTTGAGACATCTTTGGTGCAAAATGGTGGTCGGGGTAGGCAGAAAGAGCTGCTGTCCCAGGGTTGTGAGGAGTGGCCCATTATATGCTTGCAAGTAAGAATGGCCCAAGTCTCTAAGGGCCCAAGTCTCCAAGAATTTTGGAAGCAGGGTTTCCATGACTTGAGGGGCTAGCTATTGTCAGGAAAAGGTTATTCATTACCAGTAATAAAAACTTTGTTGTGAGACCCTTTAGATGTATATCAGTGGGGCATTTGTTTGGGAATGATTGTCAACAGGTATCTTGGAGGGTTTAGAGATAGTTTTCAAAGGAATAGTTAAAGTAGACTTCAGGATCCTGGTAGGGGGTAGTTCAGTCAGGCTAGGGTTGCCCTTTGCCCTTAGCAAGGCCTCCAGGTGGAGGTAATTGAGTCCCTAGAGGAATGTCACTCTGCCTTTTTCAAGGGCTTGTCAGTGGGTAAGGAAATTTAATAATTTTTCTTCTGCCTCTGTTTCCCACATCAGTTGGGTTGGGGATTCCGTGACAATTCAGATTGTTTGGTTCAAGACGCTGTGCCAGCTGCTGTAAGAATGTAGTGTCTTCAGCAAAGGAAACAGTCAACAAAACAAAGAGGCAACCCACGGAATGGGAGAAGATATTTGCAAATGACAGTACAGACAAAAGGTTGATATCCAGGATCTATAAAGAACTTCTCAAACTCAACACACACAAAATATCATATCACACACACAAGATAATCATATCAAAAATATCATATCAAAAATACCATATCAAAAATACCATATCAAAAAATGGGCAGAAGATATGAACAGACACTTCTCCAATGAAGACATACAAATGGCTATCAGACACATGAAAAAATGTTCATCATCACTAGCCATCAGCGAGATTCAAATTAAAACCACATTGAGATACCACCTAACACCAGTTAGAATGGCCAAAATTAGCAAGACAGGAAACAACGTGTGTTGGAGAGGATGTGGAGAAAGGGGAACCCTCTTACACTGTTGGTGGGAATGCAAGTTAGTGCAGCCACTTTGGAGAACAGTGTGGAGATTCCTGAAGAAATTAAAAATAGAGCTTCCCTATGACCCTGCAATTGCACTGCTGGGTATTTACCCCAAAGATACAGATGTAGTGAAAAGAAGGGCCATTTGTACCCCAATGTTTATTGCAGCAATGGCTACGGTCGCCAAACTGTGGAAAGAACCAAGATGCCCTTCAACGGATGAATGGATAAGGAAGATGTGGTCCATATACACAATGGAGTATTATGCCTCCATCAGAAAGGACGAATACCCAACTTTTGTAGCAACATGGACGGGACTGGAAGAAATTATGCTGAGCGAAATAAGTCAAGCAGAGAGAGTCAAGTATCATATGGTCTCACTTATTTGTGGAGCATAACAAATAACATGGAGGACATGGGGAGATGGAGAGGAGAGGGAGTTGAGGGAAACTGGAAGGGGAGATGAACCATGAGAGACTATGGACTCTGAAAAACAACCAGAGGGTTATGAAGGGGTGGCAGGGGGGTGGGGGGGTGGGAGGTTGAGGAACCAGGTGGTGGGTAATAGGGAGGGCACGTACTGCATGGAGCACTGGGTGTGATGCCAAAACAATGAACACTGTTATGCTGTAAATAAACAAAAAAAAAAAAAAAAAAAAAAAAAGAATGTAGTATCTTCCTTTAGTCTCTTCCTCAGTGTGCTTACAAGAGTGTGGATGGGGCAGGCTGCTAAAATGTAAAAGAGAACATGGTAAATGCCATAGCAAAATTACAATTTATAATGTACTTTAAAAATATAGAAAGGTCTCACTCTGAGAGCAAGGAGGAGAGTTGAGCAAAACCTTCAAGGACAGAATTACCTTTGAGATAGTCTCAACAGCACTGGGTCAGATGTTGGTAGTGATGAATGCGATAAAGACTATGAACCAGTCTTTGGCTAGAACAGGTAGTTTGGTTGATGAGTGTGGAAGTAGTCCTGAGAACTTATTCTGGAGAGTTAAGTTTTGATTTTTGCTCAGCTATCTATTGAATTATGGACGAGTCACTTAGGCCTTTGAGACCTAGTTTTCTCAGCTACACATACAGGGAATTGCACTAGAAATCATTAAGGTCATGCCAGTTCTAAAATGCTCTGATCTAAGAAGAACACATTGGTTCTTGTTTTGAATGGCCTACAATGCTAAGTTGAGAATTTTATTTTTTTAATTTGTTGGCAACTGAAAATTTCTGAAAGTTTTCTTAGCAACATAGTTGTATGGTTAAAGTTATACATTTGGATGATTAACCTAGTGGGGATACATAGGATGAATTTTTGTGAGATGATTATGTAGAGTCTGTAATGTTCCTGGGTAAGAGGTAATGAGGGACTAGCAGAGGGAATATATTATAAAAGCTGAATCTATAAGACCTGTCCTCACTGTTAATAAATGCTAATGGGAGAGAACAAGGAAACAGAAGAATAAAGTACATAACTTCTAGCTGCGGTATTTGGGAGGATTTTTACCACACCAAGTTAGGAAAGTTTTATATTTAAGGATCAATGCAAGCTGTTAGGAATTAAGTTTTGCAGTTGCCAGCTGGAAATGCAGGCTTAAATCTTTTGCTTTTAAGATATGGCTTAGAAGAGGGCTTGCCAACTCAGATGCTTATAAGGACTACTGAAGTGACAGTCTATGTTCAAAACAATAAAGATGTGGGGAATAGAGCACACTGTAAAAATATGCCCTCCCAAAGGGAGTAGCTGCCACTCAATTACAAGAGCTCAGTGCCCTTGCAATTGTAGACTCTGCTCAATATATATAATTTTTCCTCTCAAACCTGAAGGTGGTTTTTGCAATTCTCATGTTACTATCCTTTACAAGAAGACAACATGGAAATAAAGACTTAGAAGATTTAACTGTTTGTTTGTATTATTAGGTAGACAGGTCTACAGTCATGGTTTTATTGAAACGCATAATTAAAAAAAAGTAGAAAGTGAATTTGATTTAATGTTTCGAATATGTTTTTAAGGTGTTCCCTCAACCATGCTTTATTGATTGACTTGGAGAATGCATTAGAAGAGCAAATGGTTGTATCTTGCTGGACACTTCTAAGTCTCCTCTGGTAAGAAATCACAAGTCTCAATTGTTAATAAGCTCTATGTTTTCTATGAAAAGAAACAGTTCCCCAAATAAATGAATGATGGCAGGATTTTGCTGCATTTCTCAAATATTCTTTGTAAACTACCGGCAGCCAGATTTAATTCTGTCTATGAGAAAGGAGCAATGAGTGCATCATGAAATTAGACATCATTAAGTACAATAAAAAAAAATCAAATGGAACAATGTCTTGAATAATAACTATAAGATATTATAAAAGCTCTCTTTTGAAAAGATTTTTCAAATGTGCAAAGAAAGGATTGTCAAGAAAGTGTTAGAACATGACAATAAAGAATATAAAGGTGGGTGACAAAAATTGAAATTATGTGTGCATGTGGCGGGGTGGAGTGGAGAATTTGTATGTGGAACGTACTAGGTATTCAGTAAGTACTTGCTGTGCATGACTTTTCTGCTCTTGCTGATCACAAATTTGTCCTGAATTTCTTCTTCTGGCAGCCATCTGTAGACCCAAGAGACTTGACTGTCAACTTTTTCTCTTCCCGTTCTTCCCCACTATTCTGGTAGACCCTAGAGCCTTACTGTTTTCCTTTCCTGGTCTATTATTAATTATTTCCTTATAACTCTTTGTTTGTTTGTTTTTTGTCTCTTTGACTTACAAACAACCTCAAACTTTCTTCATGATTTAATAAACATTTTTTCTTAGTTATCTGCTGCTATTTATTAAACAGTACCAGTCCAAAATTAGTGACCTAAACATCAACCATTTTATTCTGCTGTTGGACTTCATGAGTCAGGAATTAGGCAGAGCACAGCAGGCATGACTTGCTGCTCAAAGATGTCAGGGCCTCAGCAAGGAAGTCCTAGTATCTGAGGGTACCTTGAAACTCTAGAGCTAGAATTAATTAGAAGGCTTTCCCCCCCCTCCCATGACTGGTGCTTGTCTTGGCTCAAAGCCTGGGCTTAGCTGAAACTTTCAAATGAAACACGTATACTCATCATTCTTATGGACTTGTGCTTCTCATAACATAGCAGCTGGGTTCAGAGAATGAGTGTCTAGAAAATGACAGTCCAAGAGACCCAGGCAGAGGCTACATGATTTTTTTTTTTTTAATATATAGAAGTATTTATTTATTTAAGAGATCGAGAGAGAGAAAGAGAAAGCACGGGGAGGAACAGAGGAAGAGAGAGAATCCTCAAGCAGGCTTCCCACTGAGCGGGGAGCCCCATACAGGGCTCAGGCCCAGGACCCTGAGATCATGAACTGAGCCAAAATCAAGAGTTGGCTCCTTAACCAACTGAGCCACCCAGGTGCCCTGAGGTTGCATGATACTTGACGACATAGCCTTGAGTCATAGGTTGTCACTTTCATCAACTTCTATTGGTTGTAGCAGTTACCACCCAGATTCAAGGCTAGAGACATAGATTACATCTCCTAATGGGAGATGTGTCAAAAATTATAATCATTTTTAACTGATCATTCAAAACATTATAACCATTATAGCCATATTTTAAACCAATTTTTGTCTGTCTGACTTTCCATTAGTTCAAACTTATGTATTTCCTTTAAATAACAGATTTCCTGAAAAATCAGCTTACAGTTGCCATCCACATATTCTCACTATGACTCTTCCATAATCCCTAGGGACTTTCCTTTTGTCAGTATTATCCCACTGAACTCCTTTCTAAAAGTCACAAACAGCTTTCCAAATACCACATCACCATCTCTTCAGTTTGCTCCTTGATACCGGATCAAACTCAGTAATGTTTTACTATATGTAATATACTCTTTCTTCAATTCTTATAATAACATCATGAGGCAGGTAACACTCCCTTTTCCTAGGCCATAAAAATAAGACATGAAAAGTTCAATAATTTTTTATAAATTTATTCAAATGATAAATATATGAGACAAGCTGAACCATCTTAGGTTATAAATAGTTAGCTATCTCTATCTACTGTAACTAAACAAGAGAAAATTAACACTCACAATATGAATGAACACTCACAGCACGAGAAGATAATTCAATTCTGTTTGTTCTATCTACCGACAGGTCCAAATAAATTTGTTTGTTTGTTTGTTTGTTTGTTTATGTAAACTATGTGGATTTTGCCTTTCTGGCTTCTTTATTTTTTCCCTTTCTTTTCTTCTTTTTATTTGAATATAATTGACACACAATATTTCATTAGTTTCAGGTGTACAACTTAGTGATTTAACAAGTTTATATATTATGGTATGTTCACAACTGTAGCTACTATCTGTCCTATTATGCGACTATTACAATATCATTGCCTGTATGATCTGCCTTTTATTCACAAAACTTACTCATTCCATAACTGGAGGGTCCCTATCCCCTCCACCCATTTTATGTAACCCCCTACACACCTCCCCTCTGGTAAGCCTCAGTTTGTTATCTGTAATTTATAGATCTAATTCTACTTTTTATTTATTTTTTTAAGATTATAATTTATGAGTGGAATCATGGTATTTGTCTTTCTCAGTCTGACTTGTTTCACTTAGCATAATACCATCTAGGTCTCTTGTCTCAAATGGCACTGTCTCATCCTTTTTATGGCTATGTAATATTCCATGTTTTGTTTATTTGTGTGTGTGTGTGTGTGTGTGTGTGTGGTGTGCATTTTTTTCTTTGTCTTTTCTGTTGATGGACACTTAGATCGCATCCATAATGCTTCCATAATGCTGTAAATAATGTTGAAATAAAAGAAATATATCTTTTTGAGTTAGTGTTTTTTGTTTTCTCTGGATAAATACCCAATAGTGGAATTATTAGATCATATGATATTTCTATTTTAACACTTTTAGAAACCTTCATACTGTTTTCCACATTCCTACCAAGAGTGCATGAGGGTTCCTTTTTCTCTACATCCTCACCAACACTTTACCTTTCTCATATTTTTTATTTTAGGCATTCTAACAGGTGTAAGGTGATATCTCATCATGGTTTTGATTTGCATTTCCCTGATGATTAGTGATGTTGAGTATCTTTCTGTGTGTCTCTTGGCCATCTGTGTGTCTTCTTCGGGAAAAAAAAAAAAGGTCTATTGAGGTGCTCTGTCCATTTTTTAAAAAATAGAATTGTTTATTTTTTTGGTGTTGAGTTGTTTGAGTTCTTTATATATTTTGGATATTAACCTCTTATCAGAAATATCATTTGCAAATATCTTCTATTTGCAACCATTCTATTTGCAACCATTCACTAGGTTGTCTTTTTATTTTGTCAATGGTTTCTTTTGCTATGCAAAAGCTTTTTATTTTGATTTAGTCCCAATAGTTTATTTTTGCTGCCATTTCCCTTGCCTTAGGCGACATATCTAGAAAAATGTTGTTATAGCTGATGTCAGAGAAATTACTGCCTGTGTTCTCTTCTAGGATTTTTTATGGTTTCATGTCTGAATCTTTAATTCATTATGAGTTAATTTTTGTGTTTGGTGTTAGAAAGTAATCCAGTTTCATTCTTTTACATGTAGCTGTCTAGTTTTCCCAGTACCATTTATTGAAAAGGATGTCTTTTCCCCATTTTATATTCTCTTTTTATTTATTTTATTTCTGTATTCTTACCATACAGTGTTATATTGGTTCCAGGTGTACAATATAGTGATTCAACAATTCTAGGCATTACTCAGTGCTCATCATGGTAAGTGTACTCTTAATCCCTCTTTACCTACTTCACCCATCCCCTTACCCACCTCCTGTCCGGTAACCATCGGTTTGTTTTCTATAGTTCAGTATCTGGTCTTTGTTTGTCTCTTTTTTTCTTTGTTTCTTAAGTTCCATATATGAGTGAAATCACATGGTATTTGTTTTTCTACAGCTGATTTATTTCACTGAGCACTTTACTCTCTGTATCTATCTATACTGTTGGAAATGTCAAGATTCATCCTTTTTTTCTCCCTAGTATATATTCTTTCCTCCTTTTCCATAGGTTCATTGGCCATATGATCATGGGTTTATTTCTGGGGTCTCTATGCTGTTCCATTTACCTATATGTCTGTTTTTGTGTCAGTACCATACAATTTTGATGATTGCAGCTTTATGGTATATCTTCAAATCTGGTATTGTGATACCTCCAGCTTTGTTTTTCATTCTCAGGATTGCTTTGGGTATTTAGGGTCTTCTGTGGTTCTTTACAAAGTTTAGTATTATCTGTTCTATTTTGTGAAAAATGCCATTGGTGTTTTGATAGGGATTGCACTGGGTCTGTAGATTGTTTTGGATAATATGGATATTTTAATAACATTACTTCTTCCAATTCATGAACATGAGATATGTTTCCATTTGCTTGTGTCATCTTCATTCCATTTTCTTTCATTATTGTTAGGTTTTTGGAACATAGGTCTTTCACCTCTTTGGTTAAGTTTATTCCTAAGTATTTTATTATTTTTGGTGCACTTGTAAATTTTTTTTTAATTTCTTCCAAAAACAGACTTTTTTTTAAAGTTAATTCTATGCACTCATCAGAGTTACTTAATTCTACCTCTGGATACACCTAGGAAAAAAGCAATCAGAGTCTTGTGTTCTACTAACTTCAATGCAAAAGGATCTTGCCTGACTCTTTTTAACCTGGGAAAGTCATCATTATCTTAAGTGTCATTTTCCAAGTCTTGCAAAACTAAGTGGTTACTATTCAAAATGTGCATAACTTCAAACCTCTACCTCAACATAAACACAAACTCAGCCCCATCTGCTGCTGACTATTTGATATATTTGACATACTGTTGCAGTTGCCAGAAAGCATTTGGGAGAGCAGGTAGTGACTTAGATATTTGGTTGATTTTTATGTACTGGAAAGAGAGTTTGATTTGGGTGCCATGGCAGCAAAAAGGATGACTGGCCAAACTCATTTGGAATGACCAATTACAAGTCCTCACTGGTTAGACTTACCAATTATCAGCTGGGTAAGAAGGGGCCATAAGGAAAAATTACATGCCAGATTTGGCTAAGAACGACAATTCTTTATTTTCTGAGATCAATTCTGCAAGTGTCTTTTAGGACTAAAACTCAGGAACATTTCTCTAGTTTTGATCCCCTGTCAAAGGAAAGAGAGAATATAAAAATTTTAAAGTACATTCAGAAAGGAAAAGTTCTTCTGTGCATATTATATATGCATATCATTTGATAAGAAGAAATGAAAAGGTGAAGGAAGGTGAGATTGAAGTTAGGAATAGTGTCCAAAATTATATTCTGATGTAGACTCCACACAGAACTACACTTTCCCTCCTTTAAGCTCTTACAACACATACTTTATACAACTTTGTATCTATTTTATCATATTTAACATTTCTTTTAATTCTATAAAGAGATGTCTTCTCTGCTAGATGGTAAGGCCCTGCATATTTTATTAACCTTCGAAAGAAATGAATATCTTATTTATGTTAACTCCCTAGAATATAACAAATTGTCTTTCACATGGACGATGCACAATAATTCTTCTTCAATTTAATTGGATTCTGTTTTCATGTTTGAAAATTCAGTGCACAATATGATGCTTAAGTAATCAAAATGAACATTGCAAAATCTCTTAAGATTTCCTGTGAAAGCTGACATATGGATATTTCAGACAGGTCCAGGCAGTCAAGGACCTGTTTTGTTTTGCATAAAACAATTTTGTTCTAAGATAGTTTAAGACTCAGTAAAGGTGGTGTTCTCCTTTACTGCATTGAGTATCATAAACATAAGCATACCTTTCCTGAAGCAATTGGTTTGTCTGATGGTGTTTCACAGGAGTAAACTGTAAACACATTGTTTCTGCCTTTAAGGAACTTAGAAGTTAGTATCTTAACATTTAGCTAAATAGCAGTTTATCAGACTTAAAGTGATGGAAAATTATATCCAGTATTATCCTTCTACTATGACTCTCAGGCACTCCATATCCACTCAGTTATTCAACTACTGTGTAAATTAAGGACACATTGTATGTATGGGGCTCTTTCTGAGTCATATATATGATAATTTATATTTTCTGACCTCAAAGAGATTGTAGCCTACTAGAGAGGCACACATGCACACAATTATAAGAAAAAAATGAAACTAATACTTAAACTTCAGTATGTACAGATAGCAAGGAAAGTATAGAGCATGCCAATGTGTGCATAGACAAGTCATGAAAAATGCCATGGAAGGGCTTCTTGAGTCAGTGGTAAGTTAGTAAGAAAGCATTTGAAAAGGAAAAAATAATACAGTTGATCCTTGAATAATGCAGGGATTCGGGCCCTAATGCCCCCGATACAAATGAAAATTCCTGTATAACATCTGACTCCCCCAAAATTTTACTACTAATCACCTCTTGTTGACTGGAAGTCTTACCGATAACATAAAGAATTGATTAAACCACATTTTGTATCTAATATGTCTTAAATATTATAGTCTTACAATAAAGTAAATTTGAGAAAAGAAAATCATAAGATAAAATACATTTATAGTGCTGTATTTATTTTTTAAAAATCCATGAATAAACAGACCCTTGCAGTTCAAACCTGCATTGTTCAAGCATCAACCATATATGCAAGAGATGTCAATGAGCATGCCATGTTTGCAGATTGCAATTGTCTAGTATTATTGGACCATGTTGTATAAAATGTGTGAAAACCGTAGATTCTGGAAGGCCCTTTATGCCATGTTAGAAAGTCACTACGGTACCCGCTAGGTAATAGCAGTCACGGAAGAGTATTGTGCATGGGACAGACTTGTTCCTATGTGAGCCCATTTCTGTGGCAGCACTGTGAAGGATGATTTATTAAGGGATGAAAGTACAGGTAGAGTGACTAGCTAGAAAGCTATTGCAGCAATTCAGAGGAGCACAAAGACAGCCTGACCTCCTAATAGAAAGGGAAGGGTTAGAACAAGAGAAATTGAGGAAGTTGAATTAAGACAGTTTAAAAATTGATTAATCGTTAAGACAAAAATGGTCAAAGTGAAGGAGCAATTATCACATCACTATCAATAGGTGGCTGGTTGATGATTATTGTGCTATTTAGCAGAAGTAATGATGATAGGCAATTATTTTCATAATATATTAGTCTTAAAACATTTTTAAACTCATTATGGACATATCAATCTTATTTGATAAGTCAATATTGATCTACTCAACCACATGCAGTTTTCTTTATTGAACTGACTATATAGAAATGGATGGTCATGCAGAGAGTAGTTAATGATGAAGAGAAATGGTGGCTATAAAAGTACTTAAAATAATCCATAGGTATTTTTATATTCATCAATGTCAGCCACTGTCCAATGTCAATCAGGTCTTGAACTTAAACCTATCGAAAAGATAATAAATAAAATAGTCTATTCCATGATGTCTCCTATATTAAGTTTAATGATCTGTTTTATCATGCTGGTGTGTGATGGCAACTTGAGAGGTGAGAAAATCATTTTTGCTCATGCATTCTATTAAAATCTGCTCCTGAATATTGTTGGACCAAGTAGAGCTTTAAAAAATGAAAGGTAGTAAGCTTGGATGGGAGAGAGGAGGAAAGGGGAAGATTTTATAATAGTGAAGTGATAATGAAACATCATGTTTACTTTCATGTTAAGGAATTTTGACAGATAAGAAGTCTATAAATTGTTATTTTTACAATGTTGAATTAAAGAATCCTTATATATAAACACTGGTCCCGTGTGCCTCAGCCGTTTTTCCTTATGGGTAAAAGTGAGGAACCTTTAATTCTTAAGGTAAGAGCCTGAAAAAGATTGGTTACTGGGGGACATGAGGGAGTATTTTCATCAGGCTGCTTCTGGCCAGATGTAACTTGAACTGTTGCTACATACATAAACTAACTTTACTGGTAACGCCTTTTAGCTCTCTGACGGATTGATGGAAAGCATGACACTATTAAAAATATTTACTTAAAGCAACACTTTTTTTTTTTTTACTTCACACTCAGGCATAACTAGAAAGTGACACCATGCCTAGAAATGGCAGCATATATTTGTTTTCTTAATACTACAAGCATTTTATGCTCACTGTTTTAAAATTTAGACATTATTGTTAATCAGATATGGGGAGGCCAACAGATCAGGAGACAAGTGCCACTGAAAGGATAGTTTTTTACTCCCTATTTCTAAGGGGGGAAGGCATACCACACATGTAGGTGTCACATGGGGAGGTCCCAGGGTCAGTAAGGAGGCAAAGGGAACAGGAGGAAAGCAGAGACAAAAACCTTTACTGTGGTTTCTATGGGAAGGAAATGACAAGGCAGGTAAGCAGGTTTAGAATTGGCAAGTTTGAATAATTCCAGTGGGCTCCAGGGTCTAGCAGTTCTTTCTAGACATCTGGTACCTGGCCCTGAGTGTTTTGGGCTGGGAGCTAGTAGCCGGGAGTTTAAGAGCCCTGGAGAGTGATAGAAGAGATATTGGAATGAGGGCTTAGATTGGATGTTTGCATATGAAAGACACCCTTACCAGTGAGTCCTTTACTATCACCTCTAGGAATTGGCCACCCTTGGAGTAGTCTGTCTAGTGTCAGCAAGGCCCCAGGCTGCAAAGCTTCAGAAATATAAATAAATAAAATAAAATAAAATAAAGAGGCATGATTAATATACTTGTCAATGTCAAAGTCTTGATATTTACTCACCCCAAAATGGAAAACAAACAAACAAAAAACTAAACAAAATCTGTTCTCACACTGGTTAATTACACTAACAACTAGACTTCTGAGCTGGTACTACTGTTATTGTTAAAGCTAAAAAAGCAGGGGCACCTGGGTGGCTCAGTGGGTTAAGCCTCTGCCTTCAGCTCAGGTCATGATCTCAGGGTCCTGGGATCTAGCCCCACATTGGGCTCTCTGCTCAGCGGGGAGCCTGCTTCCTCCTCTCTCTCTGCCTGCCTCTCTGTTTACTCATGATCTCTGTCAAATAAATAAATCTTAAAAAAAAAAAATTTAAAAAAAAAGCTAAAAAAGCAAAGCCACTAGAAAATTCATAATTGCCATTTGCTTTTGTTTTCCAAAGACTTTAAGACATGTCATGAATTCAAAAAAACTATATTTAAGGTGAAGGAGTATTTCTTTTCTTATTTATTTGGTGAGATAAGAATATAAGCTGGTATTAAAAATCACCTGGGAGAAAAAAAAAAATTTATAAGGGAATTCAGTTTGCTACTTTTGCCTTCAAGCAGAATAATACCTAACCTGTTTACAGAAGGAGGGGATCCATTTCACTCTGAAGCAGATAATAACTTTATTATAATATACATATATATATGCAGAAGACTATGTGAGATTGTATATCTCTATTTTATGACCAAAAATATAGAAGGGCAATCTACTGATTAAAGACTTCAGGATAAGCTAGGCCCGGTATAGACTGGGTATTTGTGTCCTCTCAAAATTTTTATGTTGAGATCTGATCATCGAAGTGATGGTACTCCTAGGCGGCAGTTTTGAAAGGTGATTAGATTAAGTCATAAGGGCAGAATGGGATTAGTGCCTTTATGAATGAAGCCCCAGCAGGATTCTTCCTCCTTTCTGCCCTGTGAGTTATCACTAAAAGAGGGACAGATAGTAAGGAACCCTCACCAGACCCTGAATCTGCCAGTGCCTTGATCTTGGACTTTGCCGGCTACAAAACTGGGAGAAATAAATATTTACTGTTTGTAAACCATTCAATCTATTGTGTTTTGTCATAGTAGTCCAAATAGACTAAGACAAGGCCATGACACAATATTGAGTTTGAAATTTATAGGAATGTTCTATACAGTTTGAAAACACCTTTGTTTTACTATGATTATCTTTAAGAGTTTTAAAAATGAATTTTATTTTAAAGGGGGTGTCTGGATGGCTCCATTGGTTAAGCCTCTGCCTTCGATTCAGATTGTGATCTCAGAGTCATGGGATTAAGCCCCACATCTGACTCCCTGTTCAGTGGGGAGTCTGCTTCTCCTTCTTTCCCTCCTCCGCCCCGACTCTCTTTCTTTCTAATAAATAAAGTATCTTTAAAAAACATGAATTTTATTTTTATCTATCTAATAATTTTTTTCTATTCCTGCCAAGAATGCAGAAAGACATTCTTCTTTAATTTTTTATAGTGGTGTTGAGGTATGATTGATACATAAAAAACTGCACTTACTTAATGTATACAGTTTGATGAGTTTGGACATATGAATATACCCATGATACCATAACCACAATTAAGGTGATAAACATATCCATCCCTTCCAGAAGTTTCCTTGTGTTACTTAGCTATTTTTTTTTTTTCTGGTAAGAAAACTTAAGATGAAATCTTTTTTCTTAACAAATTTTGAAGTGCACCATACTGTATTATTAACTATAAGTGCTGTTATACACCATTTGCTATGACTCTTGTTTGAACTATATTTTAAATCAAGAATTTAGTTTTTGTCTTTAAATGAACCAAAATACCTATAAGCATTCAGCCACACAAAAAATGTCTGCTGAATTCTACATCATGTTATTTATTTATTTATTTATTTATTTTTGCTTTAGCTGTTGTAGGCATAGAATGATCAATGTTTATTACAGGATCTACTAGTATCCCTATAACACTAGGAGATCCCTTTTAAATGCACATATCAACTTGGTTATTCCTGAGATAAGAATAGTGAGATGTAATCGTAGGGTTTTCAGATCACGAACATAATCTTAACAGTGCACATTACAGCCTAATCCCGGAGTCAATTAATAAATTGGTTGAAATAGCAGTTTGATTAAAATCTCAGATGTGCTAATTCATGTTCCTAGTGCCCTTTAATTAAGGCTTTAATAGAGTCTGCAATTACCCGCAAATTTTTTCTTTGTCTTAAATATTTGTGCTTTATCCTTAACTTTCAAAGCTCCTTCAACTCACCAAAGCGTAAGAACAACTAATCTTAGAAACTGAGTTAAGACATAGAGAAATAACTACTATTTCCTTCAGTCAGATGAAGAGTACTGTATGACTTTAAAACGGTTATTGAAATTTAAGTTGCAAATGCATACTTAACTTATGGTTGTGTATTTTGTTGTTTTGGCTTTTGGTTTGTCACTGTTTTTTGTTGTAAAAAAATTACTTGTGGTGAATTTGATAGCATTTTGTGGACTTTTTAAAAAAAGATTTTATTTATTTATTTGAGAGAAAGAACATAGAGGGGGAGGAGGAGGGAGAAGTAGACTCCCCGCTGAGCAGAGAGCCAGATAGGATGGGGGGGGGGGTTCCATCCCAGGACCCTGAGATCATGACCTGAGCCAAAGGCAGAGGTTAACCCACTGAGCCATCCAGGCACCCCTGTGGACATTTCTCTTAAACTGTTTTGGATTTAATATAGAATACTTAACACTCAAATTTATGGTTTTTGTGTTGAAATTTTAACTATAGGAAAATACACGAATTTATCTCATCTTGTTTTTAACTAACATTTTGTGAGCTTTTTTCTGCACCAGGCATTGTTCTGCTTCACATTAACTATTTCACTTATCAGTCCAATAATTGAATTTGGTAGATGCTGTTGTTACCCACATTTTAAAGATAATAGAATTAAGAATAACAGGTTTGAGGTAAATGGTTTGCAGTTACAGGCATGTAAATGGCAGGATTATAACTGTAAGCCAGGTCTGTTGACTCCAAAATTTATAGTCTTACCTATGATAAGCTTATCTCAATTGTTTAAGTTTATTGAATTGTTATTAACTAAACAGCACTTGAGGGCTCAGGTTTAAATTTCTGTTGTGTGATATGACAAATGTTTCTATCAAACTTCCAAATACAGAGACTAACTTACTGATTACTTCACTTAGATGGGAAATACAATGCATTGTTATTGTTTTGTGGTGAATCATGTCTTCACAGTGAAGAGGTTATTATCCCCCAAAACTTTCCTCAAAAATAAACAAATGAGCAAGTAAACAGACCTCAGTTCTTGGGCGCTTTTTTTTTTTAATAAGCAAATATTCCCACATGAAAAACATTACATTAAAAAGCCCACTCTGGATTTGACGGCCATCCAGAACAACTCCCCTCCCACCCACAAAAATGTTCTTTAAGAGAAGAACTGAATCTCTTTATAGAAAGCATGTCTAAGACTGATTTGCAAAACAGAAATACTATAAAAATAGGGGTGCCTGGGTGACTCAGTCATTTAGCCTCCAACTCTTGGTTTTGGCTCAGGTCATGATCTCAGGGTCTTGAGATTGAGCCTTGCCTTGAGCGTTCCATGCTCAGCACAGAATCTGCTCAGGATTTTTCCCCTCTTCCTCTCCCTCCCTCTCTTCAGTTCTCCTCTCCCCCCTCCCCCTCTATGATCCCTTCCCCACCATGCTGCCTCTCTCAAATAAATGAATAATTTTTTTTAAATACTGTAAAAATATGCTCTAGGCCACATGTTGTAAAGTACCAAAGCAATGCAAAAAACAGTAGTTCCTAGCTTAGTTTAGAGGTATGCAAATAAAGATACCAAGTTAAGGGAGTTACCACTTACAAGAAACATTCTAGTATATTCATTGATTCAGAATAGAAAAAGGTTATTTCAAAAAATATACAGACCCTACACTTATAATTGATCATTATAATAATTGTTTGAAAAATTGAAGAAATATGCTTGTATGTTTTGAAATGACTAATGTAATGTAGGAAATGAAAAATATACGAATAGTTCCTGTTTCATATACTCCTGAAATAAGCTCATTGCAACGTTGGTACAATCAGATACTGAAAGGAGTTGAAAAGCAATTATAATCACTTTGTATAGGAAAACATGTTTACAACTCATGTGTTATCAGCTTTTTTATAGATATTCATAGTTTTTAAAATGCAAACTTACATATGAGATATATATATATATATGTCATATAAAAATTGTAGGCCAGCTCAAACTCCAGCAGCATTTCCAGGGATGAGGGGTTTGTGGAAGGAATTTTGTTAAACATTGACAAGGATATTCAGAAAAGTATTTAAGAAGAAGTTGCTTCTCTTTGTAGGTATTCAGCTCATACAATAATTTAAGCAATATGGAAATGGAACAAAGATTGAAAAATAATACAATGGAAGAAAACTATATATTTCAGAAAAGATCTAGTTTATACGAAAATTAAAAAATTTTAATAAAAGAAACATTTACACAATAAAGGAAAGTATATGCCTTTTATCTTAAATTACTTAGACTATATTTAAATACTCAGGAAAATAAATAAAATGTTCATTTTTATTTGATCTACTAATATTCAAATAGTAGGTATTTGGGTTACTACATCTGTTAGAAACAAAATACAGATGAAGCAATTAAGTTTAAAAATATTTTTTGTGGGGCACCTGGATGGCTCAGTGGGTTAAACCTCTGTCTTCGGCTCAGGTCATGATCTCAGGGTCCTGGGATCGAGCCCCTCATTGGGTTCTCTGCTAGGTGGGGAGCCTGCTTCCTCCTCTCTCTCTCTCTCTGCCTGCCTCTCCACCTACTTGAGATATCTGTCTGTCAAATAAATAAATAATATCTTTAAAAATATATATTTTTTCTATTAAATGGTAATATCTGACATTAACCAATGAAATACCTATCATTTAAGTATTTTAAATGCTTTTCTAAAAAAGCAGTGAGGTTTTTCAGAAAATCTTTGCTATAATGATGAAACTAGCTTATAAAGTAATAATAAAATTCTGGTGCCAAAGCCTCAGAAAATACATATTTCCTGATAATTCTCCTAGCCCTGTCCTCTCTTCTCCTGTTTCCTTTTCTACTATTATTTCCCATTTTGATTGTGCAGTTCAGTGTGGCACATCATTTTATGTCTTTATTATTTCAGGGTCTTTCAACACAAATAACCTGTTCTCCTTTCTTAGAGTACTTTTTTTTTTTTTTTAAGATTTTATTTATTTATTTGACAGAGAGAGAGAGATCACAAGTAGGCAGAGAGGCAGGCAGAGAGAGAGGAGGAAGCAGGCTCCCCGCGGAGCAGAGAGCCTGATGCGGGGCTCGATCCCAGGACCCTGAGATCATGACCTGAGCCGAAGGCAGCGGCTTAATCCACTGAGCCACACAGGCGCCCTCTTAGAGTACTTTTGATGTAGATAATTCGTCACCACATTTATAGTAAATAATTAGAAAGTAGTGCTCAGTTTGGCAGTACATATTTTAAAATTGGAATGATACAGAGATTAGCATGGACCCTACGCAAAGATGACATGCAAATTTGTGAAGCATTTAATATTTTTTGACTTGTCACATTTACGGTGTTGTACACCTGAAACTAATGTAACATTATGTCAACTGTCCTTTAACCAAAATAATAAATAAGGGGCGCCTGGGTGGCTTAGTCTTAAGCCTCTGCCTTTGGCTTAGGTCATGATCCTGGGGTTCTGGAATCTAGCCCCACATCAGGTTTCCTGCTCTGCAGGAAGCCTGCTTCTCCCTCTTCTACTCCCACTGCTTGTTTTCCCTCTCTTGCTGTCTCTTCTCTGACAAATAAATAAAATCTTTAAAAAATAATAATAATAATGAGAAAGTAATGAGATGACATATATATATTTAAAACCACATTTCTGTGCTGAGGGGTTACAGACTCTGTGATTATAAAAGTAAATATTGAGCAAAGAATGAATTTTTAGAAAATGTTAATTATGGAGGAATTTGTGGATTATCTCCATAGTATCTACAAATAAAATCTATAAATGCCCATCATCCACCATGGTATTTATTAGAAGGTACTGTTTCATAATAAACAGGGTGTTAACTAATATGTATTGATATACTTCATAATTCTTAGCCTACTTCATATAAAAATAGACATTTCTACATGGTCTATTATAATTAGGATATCTTGAATCCCCATTAGTAAAATTAAGTGTAATAAAGTTACACAATGAAGAAATAGGTAGGTAATTAGGTAGCACTGAATCTAGTAGTTAAGACTTAATTTCATTGATAGCAATTTTAATGTAAGAACAGGCAATAAATTCAGACTCTTCTCTTCCTGATAAGTTTTATGGGCAGGCTATAAATGCTAAACATCAAAAATGATATTTTACCAGGGATTAGGGGCAGCACAGATACTAGTTGACTGAGCCAAGGAAACACATTCTTAGGTAAAGACTCTTTTATACTTTGTAAAATCAGATCTGTGCAAAGGAAGAATGGCCTTAATTCCTGATAATTATGAAAATTAGAATATTTGGTAGGTGGATAGGGAAGATTAAGAGTTACAAAAACTTTAAAAAAGGATGTTCAGAAACTTTGGAAACACTTCGTAGACCAATGCTGAGCTACGCGGAATGAGCACCTGGAATTGGCAGAAACAAAGGAACTCAACCTGGTGAGGAAAAAGGTCACAGGAACAAAAAGATGTCATTACCTCATCAAGGTGTACTGACTGATCTCTGAGGGGAGAAACTGTATCTGTTTTGATTAATGTAATTAGGTGCCCCTCTCCCCTATAATAAAAGCATTGAGCACATCACCTTTAGAAAAGTCGAACTGCTGATGTTCATTCTTTTGTAAAATAGAGATACATCTGGAGCCCAATATCACATGTTTAGCTACGAGATATGGCAGAAGAATCTGGCTTCCACATGGGCATGATTAAAAGACTGTATTTTAATTATTTTTTAGTGTGAATGCCACAGTTTCCCTACTTAGGAGAGACACAGTGCCAAAGTTTTCATATCTCCTGTAACTTTTCTGTTGATAACAAAACAATTGAAATTGACATGTTCACACAGCTTGATTCAGTCCTCAGCATTCTTCATCTGGACTGTTTTAAGAGCTTTCTAATAAGATTCTTTGCTCATGTGATCTCACCACTACCCTTGCACTGTTTTATCTTTCTGAAACAGAGATCTGACCACATTACTTTCATAAATAAAATCATTCATTGCCTTTTTACTAGCATAAATAAAACTCCTGAGCAAATCCCTCCGCAATCTGTTCATTTAGCTCTTTATTGCATTTGTACACTCTTGTTCTCCTCTTTTCCATTTGCCTTGGTTCCTGAAAGCCCAAATTTCTTATCCATTGCCAGGAGTCATGCCATTTCCAGCACAATGAGAAAGCAATTACTTCTTACCCTCACTCCTGTCTCGACTTCTTATTCTCAATTGTCCACCTGGTGAACACCCAACTCCTTGTGGTCAAGGACCTCACTTAAGTGTTGTCCCCTCTAGGGAACCTTTGCTGACTTACCCCGGCAAATTTTAATGTATCCTTCATTCCAGTTTTATTCCATCAAGTTATCAGTTCCCCATAATTATTTAGTTACATAAACACTTTAAAATGAAATGTACCTAGAAGACAACAGTTTTTTAATTGTTACATTATTTGAATAGAGCTTAGCATATGCTAAATTCATATTAACTTTTTTTGACTGAGTAAATGAATAATACTCAACATTTATGAGACATTTATATTTTTCACATATTATGAAGCTACTTTGGACTTCATAAATTTTCTAACTTTAATCCTTTGAGTAAATTTCAGCAACAGAATTTTTTTTTGGAAACAAAACTAAACTACTCTGCTACCCTGCAGATTAAATTTAGTTAGTTATGTAATTCTGCCCACAATTAAATGACCACAGTTGTCTACCTATTAAAATATACTTGAGAACCAGCCTTAAAAAAACTTTTTTAGCTCTGTTGAAATTTGTTCACAAACTAAAATTTCTACCTTTAGAAGAGAGTCGTTCTCATACTTATTTTTTACTTAAAATTCATCTATTCTAAATGCATACTTCCTGCATCCATCCAGTGATCATTGAGCTACTAATATTTAAAATTAATTTGGTGAAGGATATCCATGTAAAACTCATAGCATAATTTATGCTGTAAGGAATTGAAAGCTCAAACAGTATCTTTCCCATTTCATAATTAAAATGAGCAGAAACTAGAGTGGCTCCCCATCTCATCTCCTCTCCTCAACACAGGACCTGCAGTCCTTTAAATGTACCCTTGCATGAGTAGCTTTTGAAGACCCATATTGTCATGATTGTTCTAACTTTCACATACTACACTTTTTAAAAATCCCTTCTTAAAATGAAGCAGCTATAAACCAATATGCTCTTCTAAATGCCAAGCATGTATGCATTTCTCCATTTGCAAATAGATAGTGTTTTTTTATTATTTGTAAACTGCATTTTAGATATCCTTGATTTACGTTTTTCTTAACTCTTGCCCCTCCCCTAGAGTATAACGTGGAATAAGTAGATTTTGCATTAAGATATCTGTTGCAAATACTACCTTCTATTTTTTGTAATGTAGTTTCAGTAGGAATTTTCCCCTCTTTTTCCTTTTTCTCTGTGCCTTTTTTTACACTAACTAAAAAATTCATATGATAATCAAAATTTAACCTACATCTTATATGTCTCTCTATATGTTGTCTGATTAGTGCAGAGAAAAAATAAGAATTATCTCCTCCTCTGCTAGATTTCATGATGCTTGTGTTAATTCATCCTATGGTTGCAATAGCCTTTCTTTTTTTAAGCAACTGTAATTTCTTATGGATTCATACATGCATATTGGCAGTACAATAAGACATACTTTTTAAATGAGTAACAATTGTTTTGTAATATAAAGACTTTGATTAATCAAGGAAAGCATGCATTACCTTGAGTGTGCTCTGAGAGGTTAACCAAGTAAGTGTTTCCTTTTTAAAATACATTTGTTCAGGGGCGCCTGGGCGTCTCAGGGGGTTAAGCCTCTGCCTTTGACTCCGGTTCTGATCTCAGGGTCCTGGGATGGAGCCTGGCATCGGGCTCTCTGCTCAGAGAGGGGGAGCCTGCTTCCCCCTCTCTCTCTGCCTGCCTCTCTGCCTACTTGTGATCTCTCTCGCTGTCAAATAAATAAATAAAATCTTAAAAAAATTAAAATACATTTATTCAACTATTGATTTATTCATTAGCCATTTTTGAGACATCTATTCTGTGTGCATTGCAAAAGATTTTTTTTCCTAAGTGGTTAGACAGCTAAATCAGGTAATTGAATAAAAATATTTAATTATCCAAGGGAAAGCTCTTATTCTGTTGTATATTATCTACGTCACTTTAAGCAAATAGAATTTTTAGAATTCTGAATAAAAATAGAGTTGCTTGTGTTTAGTATGGCATACTTCATGTAAATTATTTCTTATGATCTTTGCATTATAGAGAACACTAATGAAGAACTTGTTGCCAAGATGGGAGGCAAAAGGGCACTTCAGAGACCGTAGATTATTGGAAAAGAAACCCAGTAGTGTTGCTTACACATTAAAGATAACCTTACCATAAAAGGAAACAAAAAATTTTTTTTTGAGAAGACATCTGATCTTCTGTTCAACTCTAAAAAATAGAAATTCACAAATGACTCCTTGAGTCTAGCTTTCTGGTTTTACTGTCCACCTTTCTCCCATTCTCATGTTTATTAATCTGCTCTACTATCAGTTCTATCTCTATTCATACACTGTACTTAACCTGGTTCTTCAGCAATCTCAAAAGCATATTTATATATTTAAAAATATATAATTAAAAGAACTTGTTCCTATAAGTCTTAGGATCAGGCAGTTGCCTATGCTTTATTACCTTTTCTTCTTTTACATATTACGCAAATTTTTGTAGCTTTCTTGAAGTAAAAGAATTTAATTTTCTCCCTTAGCACAGTAATGTGTGAATCTTAAATTACACTCAAATAAGAGTATTTCTCCAAACTACAAATATTTGAATTTTTAATTAGGTGAGAATGATATAAAGTATAAAGACAAGAGATTGAGGACACAGAAATATTGAGGTAAAAGGAAATATCTAAATCTTTGACTTGCAGTCTGTTCTACTAAAAAATTTTGACTCTTGTGAAGGGTGCCTAGGTGACTCAGTTGGTTAAGCATCTGCCTTTGGCTCAGGTCATGATCTCAGGGTCCTGGGATTGAGTAGGCCCTGTGTGGCTTCTCTGCTCCCAGGGAAACTGCCTCTCCCTCTCTCTCTGTCCCCCTCCCCCACCACCCAGGTCCATGTTTTCTCTTCCTCTCACACATGCAAATAAATAAAATCTTCAAAAAAATATTTTGACTTTTGTGTATTTCATTCATAAAAATAAGAAAGGGACTGAAGCCTATGAGAAATCTGAACAAGATTGTGGTTTGACAGCCAATTGATTATGACTGATTGGTGACTTCGTCGTTAGCAATTTGATCACTGTTTTCCAGTTCCCACAATCTGCTCATCCAGCTGTCCAAGGAATGCTACTGAAGTAGGCTGTCTCCATTCTCTCTCCCATCTGCTGTTTTTATTTTTACACTTTAATTATGAAATTTGGTCCAGAAAAATGGAAAATTTTGCATTATTTTACAACTACAGTAAATTTTTCATAATCTTAGCAAAGAGTGGTCAGTCATGTGGTATAAGAACACTGGACAAAATCTTATGTGACCAGGGTTCTTACTCCTCTTTTACCACCAACTAGCTAAATAGCACTGGTCAAATAACTCTCCTTTTCTGTGATTCCATTACTTGAAAGGAATAGGTTATTGCAGATTATGGACAGAGCAAAGTATTAATATTAAATCTTAAGAAATTACTCCCATATAACTCTATTGCTACAAAAACAGATTTAAAAAATCTGTCTTGGGGCACCTGGGTGGCTCAGTGGTTTGAGTAGCTGACTTGTGACTTGGCTCAGGTCATGGTCTCAGGGTCCTGGAATCAAGTTCTGCATCAGCTTCCACACTCAGCAGGGGGTCTGCTTCAGGATTCCCTCTATCCCTCTCTCCTACAACCACCTCAAATAAATAATTAAATACATTAAAATAAAAAATCTGCCTAAGTTTAGATCTGGCATAATGGGGCCCCTGGGTGGCTCAGTCATTAAGGGTCTGCCTTCAGCTCAGGTCATGATCCCAGGGTCCTGGGATCGAGCCCTGCATCGAGCTCCCTGCTTCTCCCTTTCCCACTCCCCCTGCTTGTGATCCCTCTCTTACTGTCAAAAAAAAAAAAAAATATTTAAAAAAAAGAGAACTGGCATGATGTCAGACATATAGACTTGGTCAGAATAAAGAGCCTAGAAATAAACCCACACATATATATTGTCAGTTGGTTTTGACAAACGATGCAATGGGGTAAAGACTATGTCTTTAACAAGTGGTGTTGGGAATGCTGGATATCTGTATGCAGAATAAAATTGGACCTATATTTTACACAATACAAAAAACTCAACTCAAGGGGCCCCTGGGTGGCTCAGTCAGTTGAGTAGCTGCATTTGGCTTGGGTCATGATCCTGGGTCCTGGTATCAAGCCCCATGTTAGGCTCCCTGCTCATTGAGGAATCTGCTTCTCCCTCTGCCCCCTTAACCCTGCTCATGCTCTCTCTCTTTCAAATAAATAAGTAAAAATCTTCGCAAAAAATCCAACGCAAAATAGATTAAAAACTTAAACATAAGAACTGAAATTATAAAAATCTTAGAAGAAAACCTAAGGGGAAATCTTCATGGCTTGGTTCTTGGTAATGATTTCTTGGATATGACACTAAAGGATAGGAAAAAAAAAAAGTAAAAATATACGTGGACAATAGCAAACTAAAAAAGTTCTGCACGGTAAAAGAAACAATCTTTTGAGTGAAAAAGTGACCCAAAAAATGGGAAAAATATTTACAATTCACATATTGGATAAGGTTTTTTTACCCAAAATATATGAGGAACTCCTAAACTTGATAGCAAACAAACCAAAACAACAAATAACTATTAAAAAATGAGAAAGGGACTTGAACAGACATCTTCCCAAAAAAGACATACAAGTGGCTAACAGAATATGAAAAACTGATCCACATTATTAATCAAAAGGAAAATGCAAATGAAAATCACAATGAGATATCACCTCACATCTAGGATAGCTATTATAAAAAAAAAAAAATTGGTGTGGATGTGTAAAAACTGGAACCCTGGTACAGTGTTGGTGGAAATGTAAAATGGTGCAGGGGCTATAGAAAACAATGTGGAATTTTTTCAAAAGATTAGAAACAGAGCTACCATATAATCCAACAATCTCACTTTTAGGTATTTATGCAAAAGGGTGGAAATTAAGACCTCAAAGAACTATTTCCATCCCCATGTTTGTTACATTATTATTCACAATAGAAAAGGAGTAAGATAATCTAAATGTCCATCAATAGATGAATAGATAAAGACGATGTTGTATATACATATGATCAGATTATTACTGTTTTAAAAAGAAGGAAAACTTGCCATATATGACACCATGGATGAACCTTGAAAATGTTATGCTAAGTGAAATAAGCCAGTCACAAAAGAACAAATACTGTATGATTCTACTTTATAGGAGGTATTTACAGTAGTCAAACTAAAAAAACAAAGAGTAGGGGTGCCTGGGTGGCTCAGTCAGTTAAGCCTCTGTCTTTGAAGGGCTCAGATCATGATCTCAGGGTCCTGGGATCCAGCCGCACATCTCCCTGCTCAGCAGGGAACCTGCTTCTCCCTCTCCTTCTGCCCCTTTGCTTGTGCTCACTCTCTGTGTCAAATAAATAAAAAAATCTTAAAGAAAAAAAAAGAGTAAAAAGAAGGTTGCCAGGGGCTAGGAGTAGAAAGAAATGGGAAGATGCTATTCAATGGGTATAAAATTTCAGTTATGCAAGATGAATAAATTTTAGAAATCTGCTAAACAATACTGTGCGTATAGTGGACAATAGTGTACACTAGTGAATAATACTATATTATACACTTAAGATTTTGTTAAATAAATAAGTGCTAGGAATATAATGTACAACACAATGACTATAGTTACCACTGCTATACAGAATATAACATGTAGCATATATGATATATATGAAAGCTGTTAAGAGAGTAAATCTTAAGAGTTCTCATTAAAAGGAGAAATTTTTTCTCTTTTTTTCCAGTTTTTTTTATTTCTACATAAGATTATGCATGTTGACTAAGCTTATTGTGGTAATCACTTCAAAATGTATGTGAGTCAAACCTTTATGCTCTGCACCTGAAACTTTAAATAGTGATTTATGTCAATCATGTCTCAGTAAAACTGGGGAAAAAGGAAAAATCTTTAAAAATTTGTTAAAAAGGTAAAAAAATCTCATGTTTTCACAATTCAAGAAGGAGCAGTGTGTGGGAGGAGGACAATAAACCTAAGGACACTGGGAATGGTTTATCACTCAATATACCTGCTGATAGATTCAAGACACTGGGGCTTAAAATTTGCAGAACTGAAGCAGTGACTGGGACCAGCTAGGAGTAGAGGACTTTTGGAGAGAAATCATAATTATCTTGAAGATAATCTAGAGCCATTGAAGAGTTTTTAAAGTAAGGAGATGAAGTGATTAGGTTATATTTTAGAGCTATGATTTTTCTTGAAAAACATGGAAAATGGGTTGCAGAGAGCCCTAAAACTGGAAAATTAGATACTAAGAAGTTCCTATTAAGTCTTGGTTTATAAATCTTCCCTTCTAAATCCAGACAGGAGATGATCATGGTGTAAACTGAGACAGTGGACATGGCTATCTAGACATATGGGAGAAAAGAGGAATTCTTAGGAAGCTTAATGGCTAAAACTTGGTGATTGGTTTATTATTCTTGGGTTCCATTTCAGAATATTTCCTCTTCTCTCATCCTTCCTTCGAACCTTAGTTCCATGATGAACATTTAAATATCACCTTGAAATTTATTATTTAAATTCACTTAAAATCACCTTGAAATTTATTATTATTATTACTACTACTACTACTAAACTTATTCCAAAATATAAATGTAAATTGATACTTAGACTTTTGAAAATTTGGATTATCACTGACACAGAAATATTGCATTAAGGTGCTGTTCCAGGAAGTGGATTCTGCACAAAGTAAAGACTTGGTATTAAGTGTGAGCATGCAAAAATAAGGAAGTACTTCAGACTGAAGAAAATTTGTGATATGTAGTTTTGGCAAAATTTAACCAAAGCAGAACCAAAAAAGGAGTTTGATTGTTATACTATGGTGATATTGGGTGGCATTTTTAAAAACTATAAATGCTGGATTCATAGTTACTATGTGACCGGGACCTAAGATTCTCGAATTATGATGAAGGTGACATTTTTGGAAGAACATCCAATATTTGCAAACAAGGTTTGCCTAGTAATTGAAAGTTGGCTATGTATTAAAAAGACTTACCCAGTTTCACCATGAATTTTAGTAGAAAATATAAGCTGTATATCAGAAAGTTAAAATTGAATTTATTTTCCAAAATGGAATTGTTTTAAATACCACCTAGTGAATTAATCTCTGAAAAGCATTATCATATAATATTTACTCTTTCCGGACCAGACAATGTAAACGGCTATGTTTCCTGCCTTTGAGAATCCTTGGGCCTAAAATGGATGACAAAAACAATAAACATAGAAAAGCAGACAAATGAATCTCCACTATATAGAAATTCTGAGAGGCAATGCCTTGAAAGAAGATAAGTTGAAAGAAAATAAATTCAATAAGGAAGGGCCTTATATTTTGTAAGTGACCCTACGCAGGAAATTAAATACATATAAGCAGATATGAGACAAGAATTGGAAATGTTCTTTGGGTATTCCTTTCAACATTCCCAGTGTCTGTAATGATATTCATTGTAGAGCACTTTCATATCTATTATCCCTCTTTTTAAATCCTTCAAGTATATTAAAAGTTATTTACATATTATACATATTTACAATCCAACTCCCACGAGCCAGTCTAACAAAGTTTCTACAGAAATTGAATATCAATTACTTAAACCTGAATAACTGTATGCCAAAAGTTTGTTTCCCTCTACCTTTTTTATTCTCCTGTTCTGTTCTATTAGTTAATTAATTAATTTATTTCTGGAATGTCTGTCTCTAGACATTTTATTGCAGGTATATGCTACTCAGAGTATATATTCTCGAATTATAATTAGCATATTCTTATTTTCTCCTTAAATACTTTTTCTTTGTAAGTGTAGTTTATTTGTTCTTTTCCATTAAAGTAAGTAGGTCTAAAGTCTTATGTGCTACCACATTCAGAGGCAGAATTGCTTTATCCCCTCTCTCCCCACTCCCTGCCGTCTTTCTCTCAAGCTTATACATTCTCTTTAAACTGAACTTCATCAAGATTTGAAGAAGCCTGGTTTTAGTTTTGATTTCCTTCTTCCTCTTAGTTTAGTTTCAAAGCTCCACTTCCACATGATTCTTTCCTAATCGCCACCAATATAGAAATTGTGTCCACTTCTTTCTTCCTTTAACTTTTACCTTCTCATCTTTACAAAAATCGTTTTGAAGATATGTGCTTCTTTGCATTCTGCACTTTGCCTTCAGCAGAGTGTACTGTCTTCACCAGAGGCTCCACGGGAATAGCAAGAACGAGATAATTACCCTTTAGCCAATCATGTTGAAATAGCAAAGGTAACTGTAACAGAAGTCTATTGATACTGCCTAACCTCTTACCTTCAGTGTCCGGCATGCAACCCCGTCCCACCAGTGCCAGCTACACAGACAGAACCTCCGATGTCAGGCACGGAAGCTGCAGCTTGCGTGATTTTCGTCTGATGTTCCGGAAGGGAGAGTCTGAAGTACTTTGCATGGGGTTGATTCTCATCATCCATAACTAATATTCAAGACAATCAATACTTGTGTGTATGAGCCACAGGTGATACACCAGTTTTACAAAGCTCAGCAGGTCAGCATGCTTTTCTTTTCCAAATTTATCTGGTAAACCTTTCCTAACATGTATGACAAGTATTTTTACTGCTCTGTCTTCAACTTTAATAAATCTTATGACTTCACTGAATTACTGTATCAAATTTCTGACTTGGCATTTTCTTCTGTTGACTCTCATTCAAAATTCTCTGCATGGTTTTTTAGATATTTTAAATATTTTCTCCTTTTTTTTCTTAATTAGTTAGAGAATTGTCAGCACAAAAGCAGGCCTTTATCATGAACATACGTGGCTTATTACTTTCTCTTTTTCATCTTGCACTATACTACTTTCCAGTGTGGAATGCATTTCCCCCAAGGAGCATTCCATCTCTAATCAGAGAAGTTAAATGGCTGCTTAACTTCACTCCCCTAGTGGCTTTTATCTCTCTCCCCACCCACCCACTCAGATGCAGAACACCTTTTACACTGGCAAACAGAGCATTTTTGCAAAGCTTTGTGTTTTCTTAAGAAGAACATACATCATTCAAATATAATAAATAGCCATTCTCTGTTCCTGTCTAGAAAAAAACTTAGATTTCCCATCAATCAATTGAACAGCTCTGTTTTTGTCCTTGAAAGTTGACTGCTTCTACTCTAAAAAGTTCTTTAGTGGGACAGACTAACAGTTGTGGGTATAATCAGGATTTAATGATGCTAAATGATGCCTTCTAACCTCATGTCTTCCCTTTCTGAACCCTTGAATTTTGGCGCTTTTTCAGATGCATGGCCAATAAGTGTGGAACAATCTTATCAGAGCCTTAGATGCCTACCTAGTGGGCATCTGGAGCTGTAAACCCCCTAGTAGCAAGTGTCTACACCTGGTGTCTGAAACTGTATACCCAGTCAGCCCCAACTCAAGCAAAGTTTTGATATTTTCACACTTCAAAGTACTTTCCTCTTTCCAGTTTTTCTCCTGCTGAATTTCTGTACATAAAAATATTAATGTAACACTTCCTAAAAATAGGCAATGTTCTGAGCACTTTGTATCCTTTAACTCAGGAGATCCTTAGAACATCCTGTTGCGTAGATACTATTATTATTTTCATTTTACAGATAAAGAAACTATAACATAGAAAACTATTCTAACTTGCTTACTGCAAATAGCTAGCAGGTGACACAAGACATCTCGACACTGTATTGTAGGCTTCTTGTTAAATTATTTTGTGAGTAAAAAAGAAACAACTCAAATTTTAAATAAATGCAAATAACCCCAAATCTTAGGAAACTGCATCAAAATGTGCTTGAATTTTGTACACAAATATGAGAATCTTTGTGTGTTTTTTTAAGGTAATTTAGCATACTTGCATTGTCAAATTTATATATTTAATCTTATTGTTTCAATATCTTGTTTTTATTATTATTTTTTTGATATGTAAGGTATAATTCTATTGTCTTTCTTCACTATTTGATAGTTAATAAAAAAATCTTTGTCCTACTAGAGACTACTTTATACTTTTTATATAACAAACTTGAACTGTATTTCTCCTACTATTAATTACATTCATATATTATATATTGATTCTTCTCAAAGAAGAAAAATTTAGCAAGTTTGTTTTCCTTTTCTACTCATAGTTGTTTTCTAGTTTTAATACAATTTAAGCATTTTCAGTTCAGATTTACTTTATTTTTAAATTATGTGTTTCTTTGTCCAAAAATTAAGATGGCATTTGTATTCAGTTTGTTTTAACCATTCACTATGTTAACTCAGTGTTCACTTGACATTATGCTGACCATGAGATTTTTCTTATAAATATTCTTAACTTCTTTATTTTAATTCAGCTTTCAAATCACTGCATATTTCAAACTGGAATATGTCTGTGAAGATTTTTTCCATGTTATAAGTGTGTAAATTACACTGTTAAACCATGTGTATCTGAGAATTTTCTTCTTTTCCCTTCAAACATTACAGTTATAGAGTTCTTTTTTGTAATATTTTCCCTCAAAACTCTTAATTTCAGTGTCTTCTAAAGGTAGTGATATAGAAAAAATTTAGTGTCAAACTGATATTATTTCTTTGTATGTAAACTTTATTTATTTCTGCCTAAACATCCTTTGGAATTCTCTTAATCCATGCACTTCAAAAAATTCATCAGGCTCTCTAGGTATTGGTATACTTAAGTTAATAAACCCAGATCCTAACTCTCCTTCAGCCTAGGTAAGCTATCCTTTCCAGATTCTAATTATTACTTCTATTTGGTTGTCATAAATATTCTAATTCTATCCTGTTGTCATATATATATGATATAACTCTTTTTGTTTGTTTAGGTACTCTGCTTGTAAATAAAGTACATGTTTAATTTCCATAATCTTTTATGTATTCTATGTCCTAATATCTTAGCATCTTTCTTCTAAATGTCGTGCAAACTATTCAGAATTTTCTCCTAGACTTGCTTTTATTTCTTGCAGAGATCCTTGTTTTTTTTTAAATTTATATATTATTCTAGCTCACCCATTTATTAAAAATCTCTTGAATTTGGGCACCTGGGTGGCTCAGTGGATTAAAGCCTCTGCCTTTGGCTCAGGTCATGATCTCAGGGTCCTGGGATCAGTACTGCATCCAGCTCTCTGCTCAGCAGGGAACCTGCTTCCCTTCCTTTCTCTATCTGCCTTTCTGCCTACTTGTGATCTCTGTCAAATAAATAAATAAAATCATTTAAAAAAATCGCTTGAATTTGTATCATATCTCACTTTGTTTTATAGCCTAAGATTTCTTGAATTTTATTTTAAATGTTAAAGAAAATTTTAAAGTTATTTTGTGTTTTCTCAAATAAAACTATACTCAATAATATTCTTTTCTCTGTATCCATGATGCAATACTAAGGTTCCCTATTATTACAGTATTTATTCATGGTTTCCTAAGAAATTTGGTTTTGTTTTTTAATTGTTAAGTGCAGAAAATTCTAGCAAAGCCAGCTACTTTGGTATATTTCCTTTCCTCTTCCCTTCATTTACTCATATCCTTTTAGCTCTTATGCTGACATAGAGGTTGAAGAGAAAAACCTTTAGTAAAGTCTCAGGGTTTTATAATTGCTAAAAGATGGAACTCCTATAGCAGTCCTGTGCTTATCTGACTATACGGGAGATAATTTATCACTTAATAATCTGTAGAGTTTCGTAGTTTTTATTATGTCAGGAAAAATACATGTAAAAGTACATCCCTTTCATACTACACTACTCTTGTGAATCTGCCAGTATCTCCTAATTCCTACCATAATCTTCCCATTCTTGAATGCAAAGAGCATGGCTGTCTATTTACTTTTCTGAAAATGCATCCCATTAAGAATAACTAAATTAAAGAACCCCACTCCTGGCTGTGATGCAGTAACTGAGGCTAAACCTGCTATCCCACAATGAACAAATAGAACACTAAAAGAAAAATGATGAAACAAATGTCTTTACACTGGTCAATAATCAGCCCATTGTTGCTATCTCTGAGAAGAGAAATACAAAATAGGTGAGCCCAGCGATAACCTGGGCTATCTTCCTATAGGCACCTTCCAGACTGCAGGGAAGCTTAGGAAAAAGTATTCAATTTTATTTCTAAATAACAATTAGAAAACACAATTTAAAACATTACTAAATATTAAGGAATGAACTTAACAAAATTTGTGTATAAAATAAAATATCACTTAGGACAATTAAAGACAACAAAATAAATGGAGCAATATATAAGGTTTCTGAATTAAAAGCTGGAATTGTTAAGATTATTCCTCCAATTTATGTATAAATTCAGTGAAATCTGATTTAACACCCAATCATCACTCTTTTACCCCCTAGAAACTGACAAGATCCTAAAATTCATATAGAAACTTGAAAGACGTGACATAGTTCAACAAATTTAAAATGAAAGAACAAAGTTGAAAGACTTTCGCTACCTAACTTTGTGATCATTATGCAACTATAATAATGAAGACAGCATTGTATTGGCATAAGGGTACATATCAATGAAATAGAATAAAGGTTTCAGAAATAGACTTAACATGTAACTGATCAATTTAATTTTGAAAAAGGCACCAAGCTATGCAATGGGAAGAATTGGATAGTCTTTTTTAAAAAATTGTACTCAAAGGCCTGATATTCCAAAAATAAAAATAAAAACAAGTATTGAACTTTAATGCCATATGTTGAAAATAACTCGAAACTGATTATAGATCTACAAGTAATGATGTAAAACTATCAAACTCCTACATAGCTGAAAGTTTTCTTAGATTAAACACAAAAGCGGGGACGCCTGGGTGGCTCAGTTGGTTAAGCGGCTGCCTTTGGCTCAGGTCATGATCCCAGCGTCCTGGGATCAAGTCCCACATCGGGCTCCTTGCTCGGCAGGGAGCCTGCTTCTCCCTCTGCCTCTGCCTGCCACTCTGCCTGCCACTCTGTCTGCCTGTGCTCGCTCTCTCTCTCTCTCTCTCTGACAAATAAATAAATAAAATCTTAAAAAAAAATTTTAAACACAAAAGCAAAAGGTATGAAAGGAGAAGACTGATAAAAATGATGTTATCAAAACTAAATTTTTCTCTGTGAGAGACACTATTACAAAAAATGAGAAAACAACAACAACTGAAAGCAAGGCACAAACTGAGAGAAAATATTTGCAATACGTATATCTGATGAAAGACTTCTTTCCAGATTTTATACAGAACTCACATCTGAATAATAAAAAACAAACAAACAAAAAATAAAGAAGTAGACAAATGGTTTAGAAAATAATGAGCAAAGAGATATGGAGATGACCAATTTATACAACCAAGATTTTCAGCACCACTAATCATCAGGGAAATGTAATTTGAAGCCACAATGATATACTACTATACAGACAATAGAATAGGTATGATTAAAAAGACTAGCTTTTTTTGTTGTTGTTAAAGTTACCATACCTTTTGAACAGTGAAACCTATACCTAACACAAGACCTAACCATTGTACTTCTAGGCAAGTACCTGAGAAAAATAAAAACATATATCCATACTAAGATTTGTAAATAGGAACTTTTACACAGCAAATTCATTCATAATACCCCCAAGCTGCAAACAACCCATATGCTTATCAACAAATTAATGGATAAATAATTTGTGGTATATCCACATGAAGTAACATTTCACATGGAATAGTATATGGCAATGAAAAATAATTCTGCTGCATACTACTGATGTATGTGGCAACATGGATGAATCTCCATGTACTCAATACATTGCATTGAGTGAAAGTAGATATCAGAAGTAATCCTTTGTAATTCCATTTATATGAAATTTTGCAAAAAGGTGATTTACCCATAGTGAGAGAAAACAGAGAAATGAGAGAGCTTTTGGTGTGATGAGAATATTTTAAATCTTGATCATAACGGTGGTTACACAAGTTGAGTACATTTTATTATATTGTCCTAGTAATGTCAGGAAAATTGTTCTACAAATTTCAGGACAGGCTGTTCCCCTTCTGTGGAGCAGGGTGCCTGCATTTAAGGGACTAATATTCAGATAGCGTCAGTTAGTCTTACACAGTTTTTCTTTGACTAGTTTTCCTCTGTCTTCTTTGAAGCTTAATATGTTGCTGATAACTATTACCAGTTTTCAAGGTTATTGAAATTTGGCATTTTTTTTTTAACTTTCGTGCACACTTTAAAAAAAAACAACTGACATTGCTAACTAGCAGTCATTTACACCTCAGTGTAGCCCTCTTCTCTAAAACCCAAGGGGATTTCTTTGCATTCACGTGGACAAAGACTCTCAATTCTATTGCTTCATTCTTCAGGGACCTTGAAAATAGCCAGTTCTCCTGCCTTAACTTCATTATGGCATGTAGTTAGTAAGTTTGCATAACTATGACTTTTCTGCCAAATATTTACACGCATTTCTGTTTACCTGAAGCCTTGCTGTGTTCTTATTTTTCACACATTTTGAATTTCTGAGATGCTTTTATAGTTTCGCTATGGCTGAATAATGAATTCCAATTGTTATGCTGTGTTTTGCCTGAACAGATAGGTCCTTGAGCCATTTTAAATCAAACATAAAACTACAAACATCCCAATAGAAAAATTGACAGTACAGGCAAGTTACAATAAACATGAAAGGATTTAACTTCATAAGTAATCAAAGGAATGCAAATTAAACAGTGAGATATCATATTTGCCTATTGTCAGGAAAAAATAAAAATATTCATTGTTTTAAAAGCTTCAGGGAAAGACAGCGCTGGTAGGAATATCAATTGCTTTCTTAAAGTGAATTTTGAATGGATATTTTTAAAAACCTTTAAATGTATATTCTATTTTGCCTAGAAATTCTACATCTAATAGCTTTTTCTAAATAATCATACAAGGGCACAAATATGTAGGCACAATCACATTTACAAATGCTTTTGTAAATCTTAAAATCTCTACATTTCTAATAATGGGAGTAACTGATGGTATATCACATAAATCACATCTGTCTATTATTTGATGGCTCAGAAACTGTTTATCTACAAAGTATTTCACATTGATGTCACATATTTTGTTTAAAATATATACATATGTAGAGAAAACAATCTGGAAATGAATGTACTAAAATGTTAACCACCAATTTCTATGTTGTAAGATTAAAGATATATTTATTTATTATGTTTTTCTGTTTTGTTTTGTTTTTTTCCAAAATGTCTAGGGGTGCCTGGGTGGCTCAGTCATTAGGTGTCTGCCTTCGGCTCAGGTCATGATTGCAGGGTCCTGGGATTGAGCTCCGCATCTGGCTCCCTGCTCAGTGGAAAGCTTTCTTCTCCCTCTCCTACTCCCCCTGCTTGTGTTTCCTCTCTCACTATGTCTCTCTATGTCAAATAAATAAATAAAATCTTTAAAAAGAAAAAAGTCTAAAATCCACATATAGTGCTACTCTTATATGCAGAGTTTATATTCAGATTTTAGGCATATGATTAACTCTATATCCCATGGGCCCATTTCATACCTCTCAGTTTCTTTGCAGTCTGTCTGCATTTGGTCTCAGTTGCATTCATCCATCCTGTTGTCTGGGATATTCCTTAAAAGGGAAAAAAAGAAAAAAAACATTTGATTTTTCCATAGGTTTCTCGTGACTTGTTTGTTCCCAAGTTTGTGTAAGTGCATAAGATCTGTAATACTTTAGCTATAATCTATTTCTTCAGCCTTATCTTCAGTCATTGTCTCAATCCTCATTTAGTCTATATTTTGGTCTCAGAAAATTCCCCAAATCATCTTTCTCAACCTAATGCTGTACTTACATCAGACAAAATAGATTTAAGCCAAAAAGAGTAATAAGAGACAAGAAGGTTGTTATGGGGCGCCTGGCTGGCTCAGTGGGTTAAAGCCTCTGCCTTCAGTTCAGGTCATGATCCCAGGGTCCTGGGATCGAGCCCCTCATCAGGCTCTCTGCTCTGCGGACAGCCTGCTTCCTCCTCTCTCTCTGCCTGCATCTCTGCCTAATTGTGTCTCTGTCTGTCAAATAAATAAATAAAAATCTTTAAAAAAAAAAAAAGAAGGTTGTTATGTACTTATAAAGGGGTCAATTAAAGAAGAAGATATAACAATGATAAATATTTATTCACCCAACATAGGAATACCTAAATATATAAATCAAATATTAACAGATCTGAAGGAAGAAAATTACAGCAATATAACTATAATACGGAGCTTCAGTATCCCATTTTCAACAATGTCTAGATTATTCAGATAGAAAATCAATGAAGAAACATTGTACTTAAACTACACATTAGACCAGATGAATTTTACAGACATTTACTGAACATCTCCAAGTGCCAATAGAACATTCTCCAGGATCAATCATATATTAGGCTACAAAACGAGTGTTAATAAATTTAAGAAGATTGAAATCTTATCAAGTACCTTTTCCAACTACAATCTTATGAAACCAGATGTCAATTATAAGAAGAAAACTGGAAGATTAAAAAAAAATGTGTAGATTAAACAACATGCTACTAAACAATAAATGAGTCAAGGAAAAAAATCAAAACAGAAATAAAAAATATCTGCAATATCTGCAAAGGGGCACCTGGGTGGCTCAGTCAGTTAAGCATCTGCGTTTTGCTCAGGTGGTGCTCTTCAGGTCCTGGGATTGACCTCCGCATCAGGCTTCTCACTCTGTGGGGAGCCTGCTTCTCCCACTTCCTCTTGTCTATCTTCCCTTCTTGTGCTCTCTCTCTCTTTCAAATAAATAAATAAAAATTTTAAAAAAATAAAGATCTGGAGAAAAATGAAAATATGAAACACAACATACCAAAATTTGTGGGATGCAACAAAAGCAGTTTTAAGAGGGAAGTTTATATTGATCAATGCCTACATTAAGAAAAAAGAGCATCTGGGTGGCTAAGTTGGTTAAGCAGCCAACTTTTGACTTTGGCTCATGTCATGATCTCAGGATTGTGAGACAAGCTGTGCATCAGGCTCCATGCAGATGTGGAGCCTGCTTAAGATCCTTTCTCTCCCTTTCCATCTCTCCCTCCATGCCATCTCACACATGTACTCTCTCTCTCTCTCTCTCCAAAAAAAAAAAAAAAAAAAAAAAGGAAAAAGAGAGAACTCAAATAACTAACAATCAACATTACCTCTCAGGGAAAAAGAAAAGGAAGAACAAAGCCCAAAGTTAGTAGAAGAAAGGAAATAAAGATTAGAGCAGAAATAAATTAAAGACTAAAAAGGACCAAACACCAAAATACAGATCAATGAAACTAATACCTAAATTTTTGAAATCATAAACAAAATTGACAAACAGACTCACCAAGGGGGGAAAAAAATAGAGAGGATGCAAATAAAATTAGAAATGAAAGGGGAGAAAGTACAACTGCTACTGCACAAATACAGTGACCATAAGAGTCTACTATTAACAATTATATGCCAACAATTGTACAACCAAGAATAGACCCACTGAATATAGAAAGTTTGAACAGAATAATTACTACTAATAAGATTGATCCCATAATCAAAAATGTCCAACAGAGAAAAGAACAGGAATTGATGACTACTCTGCTGAATTCAAACATTTAAAGAAGAATTAATGCCAATTCTTCTCAAACTCTTCCAAGAAATAGAAGAGGAGGGAACACTATCAAGCTGATCTTATGATCAGCATCCTCTTATCAAAACCAAACAAGGACACTATAAGAAAAAAAATACAGGCCAACATCCATGATGAGCATGGATACAAAAGTCCTAAACCAAATATTAGCAGACTGAATTCAATAACACATTAAAAAGATCAAGTGGGAAATGGGAACCATTGTAGGGATACAAACAAGGTTCAAGAAAAACAAATCAATGTGATGTACCATGTTAACTTAATAGGGTTGAAAATTACATGATTATATCAAAAGATGCAAAAATTTTTTGACAAAAATTAAACATCCAGTCATGATATTAACTCTCAGCAAACTGGGTATAGAGGAAACTTATGTTAACACCATCATGACTGTATATGACAATCCCACAGCTAATATCATACTCAGTGATGAAAAGTTGAAAGCTTTTTCTCTAAGAATAAGAACAATACAACAATGTTCCTCTTGACACTTTTATTTAACATACTATTAGAAGTTCTAACCAGGGGGTGCCTGGGTGGCTAAGTTGGCTAAGTGTCCAACTCTTGATTTTGGGTCAGGCCATGATCTCAGCATTGTGAGATCAAGACTTGCATCAGGCTCCACACTCAGCAAGGAATCTGCTTGAGATTCTCTCTCTCTTCCTCTCAAATAATAAGCAAGTAATTAAAAAAAAAAAAAAAAAAGAGCTCCTAACTAGAACAATTAGACAATAAAAAGGAATAAAAGACCTCCAAATTAGAAAGAAGTAAAACTGTCTCTGTCTGAGGAATGACAATATTATCATATATTAAAAAAAAATAAGAACTGGGGTGCCTGGGTGGCCCAGTGGGTTAAAGCCTCTGCCTTCGGCTCAGGTCATGGTCTTAGGGTCCTGGGATCTGACCCCACATCAGGCTCTTTGCTCAGCAGGGAGCCTGCTTCTCTCTCTCTCTCTCTCTCTGCCTGCCTCTCTGCCTACTTGTGATCTCTCTCTCCATCAAATAAATAAATAAAAATCTTTAAAAAAAAAAAAGAACTCCACCAAAAAGTGTAAAACTAATAAAGTTCAATAAATTGTAGGATATATTCAAATAATTCAATAAAGTTGTAGGATATAAATTCAGGTATAAAAAATCTGTTGTGTTTCTAACATTAATGGCAAACTATCAAAAAAAGAAATTAAAGTAAACCCATTTATAATTTCATCAAAAATAATAAAATACCTAGTAATAAATTTAACTGAGGAGGTGAAAGATCTGTATGCTAAAAACTCTAAGAGATCAATGACAGAAATTGAAAAAAACACAAATAAATGGAAAGATATTTTATGCTCATGGATTGGAAGAGTTAAAATGTCTACTCAAGTCAGTCTCTCAAAATTCCAATAGCACTTTTCACAGAAATGGACAAACAATTCTAAAATTTGTATGGAGCCACAAAAGACTTCAAATAGCCAAAGCAATCTTAAGAAAGAAGAAGAAACCAGAGGCGTTAAACTTTCTGATTTCAAACTATATTGCAATGATACAGTAATGAAAACAGTATGGTATTAGCTTAAAAGTAGACCATGGATTTGATTAGTACTACAGGATAGAGAGCATAGAAGACATGTAGATCAATGGAACAGAGAGCTCAGAAATAAACCCATTAATACATGGCAAATTAATTTATGACATACAATTGAATTTATGATATACAATGGAGAAAGGATGGTCTGTTCAATGAGAGTGGGAAAACTGAACAGCCACATGCCAAAGGATGAAACAAGACCACTATCTTACACCATACACAAAATTAACTCAAAATTGATTAAAGACTTGAACAAAAGACATAAGTCATAAAATGCTTAGAAGAAAACATAAGGGTAAGCTCCTTGACATTGGTTTTGTCAATGAATTTTTTTGGACTTGACACCACAAGCAAAAGCATCAAAAACAAAAATAAACCAGTGGGATCACATCAAACTTAAACATCAACAAAGTATTTGTACAACAAAATAAACCATCAACAAAATGAAAAGGCAACCTACAGAACGGGAGAAAATATTTGCAAATCATATGTCTGATAAGGAGTTAACCCCCAAAGTATATAAAAAGATCATAAAATTCAATAGCAAAAAAAACAAAAACAAAAAAACCCCAAACAAACCTAATATGATTAGAAAATGAATAGAGGATCTGAATAGCCATTTTCCCAAAGAGGACATGCAAATGGGCAATAAGAACATAAAAAGGTGTTCAGCATCACTAGCCATCGAGGAAGTACAAATCAAAACTACAATGAGATACCACTTCATACTTGTTATAAAAAAGAAGAGATAGTAAGTATTGGCAAAGATGTGGAGAAAAGGAAACCTTTGTGCACTGTTTGTAGGAATCTTAACTGGTGCAGCCATTGTGGAAGGCAGCATGGAAGCTCCTCAAAAATTTAAATATAGAGCTACCATATGATCCAGCAATTCCATTTATGTGTATATTTGAAAGAAACAAAGTCACTATCTTGAAGCCATATCTATACTCCTGTGTTCATCAAAGCATTATTTGCTATTGCCAAGACATAGAAACAGTGTGTTCATCAGCAAATGAATAAAGTTTGGTTACTGTTATTATTCAGCCATAAAAAGAAGGAAATACTGCCATTTTTGACAACATGGATGCTAAGTGAAATATGTCAGACAGAGAGCATTATGCTAAGTGAAATGTGTCAGACAGAGAAACACCAATTCTGTATGATCACACTAATTTACAGAAACTGAACTCATAAAAACAGAAAGCAGAACAACAGTTGTCAGAGCCTGGGAGGGTAGCTTATGGGGGAAATGGGTGAAGGTTGTCAAAAGGTACAAACTTCCAGGTAGAAGATAAATAAGTCTTGGAAATAAAATGTACAGCATGGTGACTATAGTTACTGTGTTAACCATTTCACAATATAAACATACAGCAAATCATTATGCCATACTTCATAAATAATAGAATCTTACGTGTCAATTATATGTCAATAAAACTGAAAAGAGTATTAATCACATAATAGACCTAATAATTAGCAGAATAAAATAAAGTATTTAATGTTCCGTAGTCAGTATTCTTTTTCTTAAATTCCTTTATATTTGTAAATGTGTTTTAGTGGCACTATGTATATTTAAAAATCAGACAAATTTCCTTCTTTTTTTTTTTTTAAGATTTATTCATTTATTTTAGAGTGAGAGCTTGGGAGGGAGGGGCAGAGAGAGAGAAAAAAAATCCCAAGCAGACTCCCTGCTGAACTCAGAGCCCAATGTGGGGCTCAATCCCCCCACCCGAAGATCATGACCTGAGCCGAGTCAAGAGAGGGGTGCTTAATCAATTGAGCCACCTGGGTGCCCCAATCAGACAAATTTCTGAATGAGATTTATACACTTTAAAGCAATAAATTATCACTTTTAAAAACAAAATTGTAAAGAAATCTTTTAACTGACTTCGAGGGCAGCTGTTAGCCACAACATGGTGTTATACTACATTTGGTTGATACTTATAAAAGTTGTATAGGGGGCGCCTGGGTGGCTCAGTGGTTTAGGCCTCTGCCTTCGGCTCGGGTCATGATCTCAGGGTCATGGGATCGAGCCCCATATCGGGCTCTCTGCTCAGTGGGGAGCCTGTTTCTCCCTCTCTCTCTGCCTGCCTCTCTGCCTACTTGTGACTTCTCTCTGTCAAATAAATAAAATATTTAAAAAAAAAAAAAAAAAAAGTTGTATAGGAGGGAGTTCTGTTTTAGTCCTTAAATCTCAATGATTGAAATTTCTTTCTTTTTGTTCTGAGTAAAAACCAGATAAAATATGCTGCTTGGTTTTATTGAGGAAAATATTTCCTTCTGAGCTAATGTAAAATATCCTATGATTTCCAGAAATGTATACACTAAAACAAAATGGATCAATTTGCCAAAAATTAAATGAAGCAATATTCAATCTAACCATCTGGGCAGGATGATATTTGCCTACCTAAACTCTTCTTGACGTTTTCATTGGTTAAGGAATTACTTCTTACTTCACGACTCAAAGTTGCTTATGCTTCAGTAAAAACATCTGCTTAGTCTCTTTCCTGAAGTGACTATTCAGAATTGTGAATGGAGCAGTATTTAAAAGTATTTTGTATATTCATTTATAAATTATTTGGAAGTTTCAGTTTCAAAAGTTAGGCTTTTTATATATACTTTTGCAATTCCATATGCTATATATACAATTTCTCATCACCACAATGTTGAAAAAAAATCATCAATGAAAATATGTCCTTTGCAAGAAAAATCACTAATACATAAATATGGTTTTTTTGGGGAAAAAGGCTATAATCCCTTTCAATATCTGCAATCCAGTTCTTTTCCCCCAGAAATGAACTGTTTTGGATTGATGACATCCTCCAAACACAATTTTGTATACTGGTTAAATGTAAAATCTATGCCTATGTTATAATTTCCTTAAGTATACACATGATATGGTTTGTGTCACAATTTGATTTTCTTCAATTAATATTTTTTAAACTGTAAATAAGAATGTATTGTAGATTTTTTTAGTCATTCTTCTGTTGATAGAGATTCAGGTCCTTTATTAACTTGTTGTTTCTATCTAATCCTTTTTTTTTGTATGTCTAACAGTTTTTGAGGCCTTCCTCTGTGCCCTCACCATATATGGTCTAAATAAATAATTTATTTTTCACAAAAATTCAATAAATATTTTCTGTTATTGTCCCTACTTTCCAGACAAGGACTAGAGAGAGAATATCATCTCCTCAAGGTCACACTGCTGGTAGGATGTGGTTTCAGGGGTTCAGCTTCAGGAAATCTTATCCCAGAACTGTGCTCTTTACTGCTATTTTATGTATTTTGGTACTGCAGTTTCAAATGTTGGTCTTCAATTTTCAAAGATCACCAGGAAAATCTGTGTAGGTTGATTAGGTTGACTGCAATAAGAGAGAATATCAAATTGACGTGGTTTTAGGGATGTCCTCGAAAAGGGAATCAGGATTTTAAGGTTTGGGCAGGGTAACTTTTTAAGAAAATCTTACATGGTAAAGAACTGAGTGGGATTGAGCAGAATGTATAACACTTTTGGATTGGTGTGAACAAAAAGTGAGGTACTGGAAACAACTTTGACAAGAAATGTTATTCTTGATGAGTAAGCTTATTATAATTGTTTCTTTGTCTTATCTTCTTGGAGCAAGTATCTAAGTTATTTTGCCTATTCTTATATTGTTTAACAATGGGACAGGATGGTACTTTTAACTTCTCACTAATACTGCTGCAATAAATAGAGTTTTGCATGACTCTCCATGTAGGTGCACAATACTTTTCTATGATAGATCTGTAGAAGTGGAAATTCTGAGGCTCTATGTTTGCATATTTTTTAAGTTAATAGGTACTGTCAAATTGTGTTCCAAAATGCTATAATAATTAACATTTTCAGCAAAGGTATATGATGCTCAATTCCCCATACCCTCACTAACACTATATGTGATCAAGCTACTGATTGTACCAGTGTGGTAAGAGAAAAGTGCTGGTTTATTTGACATTTTAATTATAACTTTCTTGATTTTTTCCCCCATATTTTCCTAACAAATTTGAGCATCTTTCTTTTGGTGTTCATTTATATTTTGTCTTCCATTATGTGTTTGTTTATATCCCATGTTATTTTTTTCTACTGATTTGCAAGACTATTTTATATAGTATGGATTTCTTGCTCATGTGTCTAAGGGGTGGTTTGGTCAGCTGTAATAAACGCTGCCATTGAGTTTGGGTCCATTCCACCCATACAGATTTTGGACTTTCATTGAGTTGACAGGAGAAATTGGGAACATTTTCTTTTCATGGAGGAAATGGAAGTTCCCAGAGAGGTGATTGGAAATATGGAATTTCTCCTCAGGGTTAATATACCTTCACTTTAATCCATATTTTACTGCTAAACAAATCACATGGATGAGCTTCAAATAAATAGGGTGCTGAATTTACTCTTTCATAGATATCAGGGGAAGAAAAAAGTAAGTATTTGTGAACAAAAATCCAATCTACTCAATTTTAGTCTAGCTCACTCTAGCATAAGTCCTCCCAGAAGGTAGTCATGATGCAGAATTTGGTGAATATCTTTGGTATGTATGTTTTTGGAAACATTCAACAAATATAATACATGTGTGTATGAACTATTTTATATATATTGTTGTATTCAAGATTTATTCGTGTTTACAAAAGTCATCTCTAATAAACATTAACAGATTCTCAATCTGACTGGTAATTAGAGAATATAAATTTAAATAACAAGATATAATTTTTTTGTCTCTTTATGCAAATAAGTGAATATGATAACATCAAGTATTGGTGGGTAACTATGAAAAGACAATTTTTATTTATAGATTATGAAAGTGTATATAGGGAGATAGTGATATGGGTTTGATTCATCAAGCTGAAGTTTCACAAACCCTACAATAAAGCAAATTCCCTTGTTTTTCTGGAAAAGGCTGTATAACACAGGAATTTTCTGTTCCTTCAAAGTTTTGTAAAACTCAGCCACATAACATTTGGGAGTAATGTATATTTTGCATAAAACATGAACTACATTTTTCCCCCTATGGTTATTATGCTATATGGATTTTTCCCTTGACTCATGAATAAATTTAAATAATTTGCATTTTTAGATATTATTAATTAGATAATTAATAATTTGATATTATTAATTTTATTCAGGTACCCTATTGATATCTATATTTTCTCTGTAGATCTCTCCCTCTTTTCCAGCACTGATCTGAGGTATTCTACTTTTTAGAGCTATAGTTTCCATGACTTGGTTTTGGGGATGTGAGATAAGCCTGTCTATCTAGTTTATCAACCTGATTTCCTTTGTTCATTCTAGCAGTGAGACTGGATAGACAACGTGTTAATTGTATTATCTTTGACGTGTCATGTCTTCAAAATTTCACACCAAGTATGCATACGTTTTAGAAATTGAATGTTTACATTTCCAAGAAATTGTAGTAACTTCCAATGAGCCTTGTAATAGTTCTTGACCACAATTATAGCATGGAAAGTCTCTTTGATTCTGCATCTTTTTTCTTCCTTTCTCTCAGCTAGAACTTAGTAAGAAATCAAAGCTGATGATGTTATCATTTTTTCCTCCATTTGCTCTGTAGTATACATTCCATGTTTCATTGTTTTAAAGTTCATGAAAATTCTTCACGTTCACACAACTGAGGCAATGTGGCCAATTTGCAAATTGAAATGGGTTATGAAACTTAATGTTATCTGGCCAATTCAGAAAATACTCTTCTTAATTTTGAGATTCATATTTGGACAAACTAAAGTTACTTCATTCTGTCTAACTGAAGTTTATTTGAAAATTTTTATATACGTATTTTACACAGGTTTTAGTAAATGTTTTTTAGGATTACTCCATGTACTATAGATATTTTATAAATGATCTAGTTTTTCCATGTATATCAAATTATCTGGAGTTTGGAGCCTTACATTTTCTTCTAAGATAATTCCAATTGTATTTTATGACTTAAGTGAAGTTGGGAAGATAAAAAAGCTATCATATGAAAAACTTGGAAAGTTGAGTTATTCTAAATTAGAAATAACTGAGGTGTTTGAACAATTTGGAGAGTTAGCTTTTCTAGTGAGTTTGCTCTTTACCCAGAACTAATAAAAATTTACCTAATTAAAAATGTTAAGATGGAATTAGTGGCAAAATAATCATCACAACCCAACTGCAATACCCAAGCCATCCTTTTTAATAACTAATATTTCATCCAAAAATCTTGCCATATTCCTTACTCTTACAGTTTTATCAAAATATCTCTCTACATAAATATGTAATAGAGCTGCTATAAATACAACCTCAGCTCAAAGTTATTTGGTGAGAGGGTAACTAAATTAAAGTTCTATTTACTTTCTCACCGAATGACTTTGGGCTGGAGTTGGATTTATTCACGGAGTATCTGCACCAATGCGAACCAACTGGCCCATAATGAGTTAGCCTGCTGTCTAATATATTTCAAAAATGAGATGAGATACATATTTTAATGTAACCCCAAATGCTCTTTTTAAAAATAGACAAAAAATCCCAGCTTCAAATTCACAGTTTATATACATGAAAATTAAAAGGACATAAGTAAGTGAGATTTTAACAAATTTGTACAAATTGGGAGGTTTCAAGCTGCAATTCTGTTTTAAAACTTCTTTGTATGAACAAAATTGCTATTAAAAATGATAATTGCATTTCTCAAATATTAATATAATTCCAAATATTAAAAAAATTCAGCGCATTCCCACTCATTATTTGTGCTTCAGGCATAGTGCTGTTCATATTCTAATTAGTCATTATCATGTAATTTCTAATTATCTCAATTTTAAACATTAAAAATTAGAAGATCAAACTTTTAAATGATAGTAGCAATGAATTAGCCACCAAGAGTGTTGAGAGAATTGAATTCAATACAAGAAAAAAAATCTATTATTTTCAAGTGGCATTTTTTTATTAAATGAATTTTACTTTATATTACCTGAAAAACCATAACCAGTAATTTTAGAAGTAAATTGAAAGACCCAATTATTGAGGGGAAAGATCAACTGATTAACAGGATGATATTTCAAAAGCTTCTATTTCCTCTAATAATGCAAACTGTAAAATATTAATATATTTTTGCTACCGACACATCCCAGAATAATTTTCAATTTTCTAAATGACAGAGTAGTGATAATAATCTGTGAGATTTTACAGAACAAACCTCACCGAAGTGCATAATCTCTTTCTATGTCACAGAGATGATCATAGGAGATCAAATCAAATTGAAAATTTATAAAAATACCAGTTAAAAGAACTTTAGTTCTGACCAAAATGAATCCCATTTCAACAAGTGTATGAGGTCCAGTGATATAGCACTGTTAGGTGTGGAGGAGGGTAATGTTCAAAATGCTTTAGGTAACATACAGTCTTGGTGATAAAACAGTTTCTTTTTTTTAAGATTTTATTTATTTATTTATTTATTTGAGAGAGACAGAGAGACAGAGATAGTGAGAGAAAGGACAAGCAAGAAAGGAAGAGAGGGAGAAGCAGGCTCCCTGCTGAGCAGGGATTCCCCATGAGGAGCTTGATCCCAGCATGACCTGAGCCGAAGGAGCCACCCAAGCATCCTGGTAAAATGGTTTCTTTTGGAGTTTCAGTGTTCTAGTACAGAAAGTGAATATTTATCTCAAATTCACCTAAATAAATACTTTTCAAATATTAGCTGAAGGTTAATTTCAAATTCAGAGAATGCATCTCAGGTTTCATGGTAGAAGAGTGGAAATAAAGAGCTAATTTAACAGATGTACAAAAATGTAAGAAGAGGAAGGAAATCTGCATCATTGTAATATAAGAGGCAGTTGAAAATTGGGACAGACCAAAGGAGTCCATGGTTCAGTGTGAAATTCCAACGTGATTAATTGGAAGCGATGAGTTTAAACCATGTTTTGCCATCTAAGGCATTGGCGTTAAGTGCAGGGTTAAATGAATGAGACGTTTCCAATAAAAGATAGGGTTTTGGTACAGATTATTAAGATCAAGTCTTATTTACATGAACAATAGAGTTTTAAATATTAAGGTTATTGGTGTTGTCTTCTTATAGATGGGGTAGAGAGTATAAAGGATGAGTTGAAGGGCAAAACAATTCTCTAGAAAATTGGAAGAAAGAGAGAGAGAAAGAAAGAAAGAAGTAAAGTGAAGAAAGGAAAAAAAAAAAGAATCAGATCCCAGAGTAAAATTGGTGTGTCATAGGAAAATGTAACATAGCAGAATAATTATACTTTATTTTTCAGGGTACAGGCCCTGGCCAGAAAATTGGGAAACAAACCTGGAGTTAAAGAGTTCCAGGTATACAGGTATTAAATCTATTAATACATAGGGGATTAGATCTCAGATCTAGAATAATAAATATACAGTTATTTTTAGAAAGCATTATGTTACTCAAGGAAATATCAATTGCTAAGTTGCAGAAGGTAAGAAATTTGAGGTTTTATGGGAACACACAGACCTCATTTGGATAAGTCTTGAAGAAGAAAGGAGAGGTAATTATATTATAGTAGTGTACCACTGTCTTCATGGAGAAAGAGGGTACTGGCATTTTTTTCTAATAATGCTTATAGAACCACTTCAGTGGGAAAATGTATAGGAGTGATATATAATACAAGGATATAGGAAATGTTTCACTTTCCTAAATTCAAATTTCCATGAGACCTTAATTTGCCTTACTGAGCACCAAAAGGGTAGAGAAACAATGAGGCAGTGCTTTTTGAGATTTCTTTCATATCAACAAGGAAGAGCTGGTTCAAAAATTGAAAATGGTAAGAATTGCCATGGGAATTGACCCTATCATTCCAAATGTGTAAAACTGAAGGACATAGTCACATGCAAACTGAAGACCAACTTGTTTTCTCCTTTGTGATTCTCCAGTGATAAGAACACAATTATGTTGAACAGGCCTTACCTGTTGATACTCCTGCTCCCCAGATAGACTGTGAACTTTTCAAAATCAGCAATAATATTTTATTCACCTTCCTTAATGCGTAGCACAGTATTTTTTGTTTGGTAATTTAATATAGTTGATTCTCATTATTCACGGACTCTGTTTACAAGTTTGCCTACTGATTAAAATTTATTTGTAATCCCCAAATCAATGCTCATGATACTTTCACAGTAATTTGGAGACATGCATATGTCCAGAGAGGTGAGGAATGTGAATCACCCAGAATGTGCTTTCCCAGCTGAGATCAAATCAGGAGATAATTTGCCTTCTTATTTTGGTTCTCCCACTATAAACAAGCATACTTTTTGCGAGTTGTTTATTGACATCTTATTTTTCATCTTTTCATATTTTAGTATTGATGTCACTGCTTATAATGGCCACTGAGCAGTGCTCAGTGCTGTCTACTGTTCCTAATTACGAAAGGCTGTGATGTGCTTTACTGAGACTGTGTGTTGGGCAAGCTTTGTTCAGGCATGAGGTATAGTGCTGTTGACTGTGAGTTCAATATTAATGAATCAACAATGTGTATTAAATAAAGTGTCTGTGGGGTGCCTGGGTGGCTCAGTGGGTTAAAGCCTCTGCTTTGGCTCAGGTCATGATCCCAGGGTCCTGGGATCAAGCCCCGCATCGGGCTCTCTGCTTCGTGGGGAGCCTGCTTCCTCTTCTCTCTCTCTGCCTGCCTCTCTGCCTACTTGTGATCTCTGTCTGTGAAATAAATAAAATCTAAAAAATAAATAAATAAATAAATAAATAAATAAAAGCTTTAAAATAAATAAATAAAGTGTCTAAACAAAAGACATGTAAACAAGGTTATATGTGGAAAATGTTGTGGCCATGTCTTGTAGGTATCTAGCACTGCTTTATTTCAAGGAACAATGATTCGGGATTTGCTAACTCACTGTTTACAGCAACTTTGCAGAACATAGCTATAATGAATAATGAGAATCAAATATATATATTTTCTTGAAAAAGTGTTCTTTCAAAGTTGTATTTATTATTCACAAAGCTAGTTAGATTTACTTTTTTACATAAATTCTCTTTCATATGTTTTAGTTATTATGTAATTAAATAGATTCAGGGTCTTAGGTATTCACTAGTTGAAGTTCTTGAATTTAATTTATATCTCCACCAGTTGCATTCCGAATGACATGCTATAACTTTACATTGTCTGTAACTTCTTTGAGTTTTTGCCTTCATTTGTATAAATAATTTCCTCATGAGGCAGTTATAAAGACACAAAGGGCTAGTGTAAAACAAAACATTTTTTTGTACTTTAAAAATGTTGAACAAATAATTTTTATTCTTTGTATAGATTTGATCTACTGAGACAAATTAAACCGATTTAAATAATTACTACTAGCAGAAACATTTTACTCAGTTTTTGTTTTGTTTTGTTTTTAATTGACTCAGCAGCTACTAGATATTTGGAAGGCATCATCTTTGGGGCTGTGAGCATAAGGAATGTAAAAGTGTTAAGATTCCTATACTCAAAAGAGCTTGTAGTGTAGGTGGAAAAATTTAGCATTCATACATTTTAATAGCTATACAAAGTAGTAAATGATAAACACAAAAAGTCAGTTTCCATTAGGGCACTAAGAAGTGTGAAACCATAAATATAACTTCCCACCGAGAGACAGTATAAGTGACAGTTCTTTCACATGGAAGCAGGAAGGAAAGGAAAGAAAAAGTTTATGTTTTTGGCATTTTATTTTTATGATTTTAAAAATTATCTAAAATCTGTGAAGAAAAGTATTCCTAAGAAACATTCCTATGCAATAATTTTTACCTAGAGAGAAGTACAGTATGTTTGATGTCAAGTTTGTTCCAAAAGGTGATTGGGAAAGTCACGTAATGCACTTTTTTTCTTGCAAAAAAACATACAGGCTTTTCTAGGCTTGTATGCTTTAATGATGTTTACTAGTAGTGACATGATCTCTACTTAGACTAATTACTAACCGCTGTAATTATACAAATCATGCTTATACACACTAATTTACTTAAGATGGTATTTAAACAAACAAACAAACAAACAAAAAAAACATTTTCTTACCTGCAGCGGGGAAGGATGAGGTGCTGAAGTGTATTAAATAAGGAGGGTCAAGAACCACAGAGGTAGCATGAATGGGGCAAGCAAGTCGGTGGCACGATGAGGCAGGTGTTCTCTACCTGTGCTGAGAAGCTGTCTCCTTGTTCCTGAAGCACTTTCTCATCCCCTTAATCACAAGTGTGAAACCCACAAACATTGAGGATCAAATAAGAAGGAATTATCTTACTGGGTGATGTAGCAATCCATCCCAGATGCTATTTCTTTGTAACCAGATTCTGTGGACCTATTGCAGCCTCTACTTCTCTAACACAATATTTTGAATATTGCTAAGCACATCAGTGAATCAGCAGCTAGTAGCTAGAGGAGGCTCCTAAAAGCCCACTCCTTCTTCTATATATTATTTATTAGAAAAGAAGACAAAGAATGTATTAAACCCTGATAATTTATTTTACTTTCAATATTCCCCTTGATTGTCATCACAATCTGATGAGATTTTGCCTATAAAAAATACGCTGATTTCGATGAATGGTTTTCTAAATTTATGTGAAGAACCCTGACTCTAATACCTATACTTGTTCTATTTTATAGTGTATCAACAGCACCTGTAGGACACCTGTTAGAATTATCTTAAGGCACAGGTGCACAGGCCCCGCCCCTCAGACAGTTTGGCTGTAAAACAAGTCTGAAAGAAAAGTTCTTTTCTCTATGATAAAAGCTGATCGATGTTTGTTCCATTACTTTTCTTTTGCTTCTGGATCTTGCTTGCCTGTGACAGCAGTTCCCACTAGGATCTGGGTCTCTGGTTCATAGTGCTGTTGTTGTTCCGTTCTCTAATGCCATTCATATTCAGTATGTCCTGCTTATTATAGAACAGAGATCAGGGTATCAGCTGTCATCTTGATAAAATCTTCTCAGCCTTAGTGTTGGAGGCAAAATGTTTGGATTTATATTACTACTCCCAAATAGTAAAATGGACTGTATCTGAAGCCATACAGAGCTGAACAGGTTTGGTTTGGTAGTTGATATCAAAAAGGCAGAAGAATATTTTTTTAAAGGACTTGAAGTTAGAAACTGACAAGTGAGGAAGAAGACATGGAGAACTATGGAATATGGATTCAGTTGAAAAAAAAATCAGCTTCTGGGACACCTGGGTGGCTCAGTCAGTTAAGTGTCTGCCTTCAGCACGGGTCATGATCCCAGGGTCCTGGAACTGAGCACCACATCAGGCTCTTTGCTCAGCAGGGAGTCTGCTTCCCTCCCTTCCTCTGTGTGCTCTCTCCCTGTGTTCTCTTGCTTGCTCACTCTCAAATAAAAACAAATAAAATATCTTAAAAGATCAGCTGTTTATACCATTGCATTTTACATATACTCTGTACTCATTTTTATTTACTTGAGTATAGTTGACATGTAATGTTACATTAGTTTCCAGTATACAGCATAATGCTTCACCCTCTCTATACTTTATGCCTTGCTCACCACAAGTGTAGCTACCATCTGTCACCATGTAACTCTATTACAGTGTCCTTGGCTATTTTCCCAATGCTGTGTCTTTTATTCCATTACTTACTCATTCTGTAACCAGAAGACTGTGTCAACTAACTTACCTGCACACGTTTTGCTCATCTCCTGGATCTACCACCCTTTGGCAAATACCAGTTTGTTCTCTATAATTGTAATATAACCCTGCCTTTTGTTTCTTTGTTTATTCATTTTCTTTGTTTGCTTTTTATTCATTTTTGTTTGTTTATTCCTTTGCTTTGTTTTTAGACTCTACATATGAGTGACATCATGTGGTATTTCTCTTTCTCAGCCTGACTTATTTCACTTAGCATAATACCCTCTAGATCTTCTGTGTCATCTCAAATGGCATGATCTCATCCTCTTTTATGCCTGCACAGTATCCCCTTGTATATATGGATACCACATCTCCTTCACCCATGCATCTATCAGTGGACACTATGTTATCTCCGTATCTTGGCTATTGAAAATAATGATGCAATAAACATAGGAGTGCATATGCCTTCTCAAATTAGTGTTTTTGTATTCTTCGGGTAAATACCTATAAATGGAATTACTGGATCATATGGTAGTTTTATTTATTTATTTATTTTGGTTGTTTTACTTTTAATTTTTGAGTAGCCTCCATATTGTTTTGCACTGTGACTGTACCAATTTATACTTCTACCAATAATGCACAAGGGTTCCTTTTTCTTTTTCTTTTTTTTTGAAAGAGAGACAGAGCGGGAGTGAGTGGGAGCAAAGGAGCAGGAGGAGGGAGAAGCAGATTCTCCGCTGAGCAGGGAGCCCAATGTGGGGCTCGATCCTAGGACCCTGAGATCATGACCTGAGCCAAAGGCAGATGCTTAACTTACTGAGCCATGCAGGTTCCCCAAGGCTTCCTTTTTCTCCACATCTTTGCCAACACTTGTTATTTCTTTTTTGTAATAGCCATTCTGACAGGTATAAGGTGATACGTTGTGGTTTTGATTTGCATTTCCCTGAAAATTAATGATATTGAGCATCTTCTCATGAGAGAGAGAGAGAGTTGGGGGGGGGTGGTAGTAGAGGGATAGGAAGAAGGGAGAGGGAGAAGCTGAGCAGGGAGCCCAATGCAGGGCTTGATCCCAGGACTCAGATAGTGACCTGAGCCAAAGACAGACATTTAACCAACTGGGCCACCCAGGCTTCCCCCTTTGCCCATTTTTTAACCAAGTTTTTTTGTATGTGTGTGCGTTGAGTTGTATGAATTTCTTACATATTTTAGATATTAACCCTTTATTGAATCCATGGCTTGCAAATATTTTCACCCGTTTCGTAGATTACCTTTTTGTTTTGATGAGTATTTCCTTTGCTATATAGAAACTTTTTAGTTTGATGTAGGCCCATTTGCTGTTTTTGCTCTTGTTTCCCTAGACTTTGGAGACAGATCCACAAATATTTGCTAAGACTGATGTCAATGAGTTTACCACCCATGTTTTCTCTAAGACTTTTATAGTTTCAGGACTTACATTGAAATCTTTTACCCATTTTGAGTTAATTTTTGTATATGATGCAAGATTTGCATGTCCACTTTTCCCAAAATTTATTAGAAAGACTGTTCTTTCTCCCTTGTATGTTCTTGGCTCCCATGTCATAGATTAATTTTTCTCAAGTATGTGAGTTAACCTCTGGGCTCTCAATTCTGGTCTTTTGTCTGTGTTTCTGTTATTGTATTAATACCATCCTGTTTTGATTACTGTAGCTTTTTTGTATAGTTTGAAATCAGGGAGCATGATATTTCCTTCTTTGTTCTTCTTTCTCAAGATTACTTCTACTATTCAGGATCTTCTGTGGTTCTCTACAAATTTTAGAATTATTTGTTCTAGTTCTGTGAAGAATAATGCCCCTTGAATTTTGATAGGTATGAGCAATAATTTCATTAGTTTTCTGAGTCAGCCTTTTATTTCATAAATATGCCTGTGTATAGATGTATGTTATATGTATATATACATATTTATATATGAATGCACTGTGCATATACTGTACACATAGCTTATATTACATTGTTTCAAAATAGAAAAACCAATATTACATATATTTTTCTAGTGAGATACTTGTTATTAGAGTCTTAAATATCCATGAAAACGCCATAAAACTACTTATAAAATCCTATTCCATCGAAGTTGCAGCTGTAATCAAGTGTTCTATTATTAGTTCATTTTGCCTTTTTTTTTAAATGAAGTTTGAACAGCATGAAATGAACCTGTTACAGTAGATGAGATTTAGGTGAGTATTCCTAATTAAAAAGTATATATAGTCTTTAGAATAAATAGCTTTGTAAGGTGTCACATTTTTCTCTGAATTTTGCTAGAAATAATACTAGTATTTTAGGCTTTATTTTACATTTGTATTGGGCTAGGGGGATTGAACGGATGAAATTTTCTAGCATTCTGTTTCTTCAGGCAAGTATTCCAACTCATGAAGAAGGAAATGAAATGTAATTATCTCATATTTCACCTCTATATTGCTGGCGTAAAAACCTAAGATACGTAATATACTTACCAAACACAATTCCCACTGTTTATCTGTTTCCTCCTTTATGAGCTCTTTGAGGAAAAAGACCAAATTTTTAATATTTTTGTTTTTCCAGTGCCTGGCATAGTACCTGAACATAGTGGATTTTGGAGTAGTTTATTTGTAAAACTTTATATGAGAAGAGGTGGCTAGGCCAAGAACTAGGGACATTTTTTAAAAAAGAAGAAATAATGGTGACTTCACTTCATCTGTCCCCCTCACCATGTCTATCCCTACTAGAAGACCTAGCCCTTGGTCATTAAAATACTTTGGTTGCATTTCATCTAGCATTAGTTAAGTCTACTTCAGGAAGAGGAAATATCAGTGTCAATATTGACTGTGGGAGTGGGTCAGTTTGTATGTTAGTTGCAACACAGAGACCAAGAACTGTGGTCTTTTGTTTTGTTTTGTTTTGGGGTTTTTTGTTTTGTTTTGTTTTGTTTTGTTTTTTAAGTGTGCCTTTGAAAGAATTCTTCCTGTCTTCTTTATTCCAAATCTGTGGTTGGGTATTTCCCAATACGATGTTGAACTTCCTGACAGAGAGATGGTATTTTCTTTCTAGTCAACAACTGGTCTTCTCCCATATCTGGTAAAATATTAAAGATTTTAAGTATTCACATTGATAATTCATTAAGCTGACCTCTAGCAACATATGGATTTCTGAAGTTTAGTCTGTTTCTGTGCACAGACTTCCCCATGATTTATATGTTTTACAATGAATTCTACTTTCCAATCTTCTTGTCACCAATTTTATTCTTTCTGAACAGTCTTTTCTGTTGCTCTCTCTGGAGTCTCATTTCAGTCAGCCTCATAAAAAATATATTAGTTATCATCCTAAAAGACTCCCAGCTTCTATTTCTGTGCCTGTCTGTCTACATGCAGACTGCTCTTACAGACATCAACTAGTTCTGCTTGCTCAAGTTTACTGGGGTCCAGGATTATTATTCAAGGTAGCTTCTCCAGGCCCCAATGAACCCCTGGCCTTGTGCTAATGGGTTTTTCTCCTGAAGATGGAAATAATGGGTGCCTAAAGTCCTGTTTTAATTGTCTCAAAATGAGGCAATCTGGCATCGTTGCAGAGTCATAAATAATCCTCTGGATCTACTTACAGAAATACTCTATCAAGATTTTTTTTTTGAGACTTGTAGTAAAAAATGTGCAATATGAAATAGCCACCATAAACCAGATCACATCTGTAGGAGGGCGTTTGCTGAAAGAAGCTTCTGAGTATCCCCTTTTACTGTAGATATAATTATAAGTCATTAGTATTACTCTAGTAGTGATGTTTAGGACTCAAACATAATTTCCAGAGAGCCAATGTAAAGTTAGGACTTTAGGAAAATGAAAAGTGAGGCTTTATTTGTGCCACAGTCAGATCAATCATGCTTATTTTTCTTAAACCATACTGGGTAAACTATATTCTGTCACTATTTAAATGTATTATTTCAAAACTACCCAGAACTGCACTCCAAGCACTTTGATAATTTATACCTAGGATTAGAGGAGTAAATACAGTATATTAGAGTAGTAAAGAGTTCTTGACAAAAAATTCAACTTTGCAACTACATATTAAATATAGTGTAGCTAACCCATAATGGAAAATTAAATGCAGAGAATAAAGGTGTTAATGTTAATTATTTTTGCTTATTTATATTTATATTTGTAATTGACATTTTGTAATTATAGATTTTAAAAAATTGTAATATTTATAATTGGCATTTATATTTATCATTATATACTCAAATGTAGTCTCTGAAGCATAATAAGAATGCAATAAATATTTATTGAACACATGAATTAATGAATAAAACCTTTAATATCATCCTTAGTTTCCTTGATAAAAACATTGCATACAGTTTCATAGGCATCCATCTCGGCAGTAATTAGACATTCATCCAGGAATCTAATTTCCATAATCTTAACCCTCTGGAAAAGAGTCAAGAGTCACGCACACTGTATGTGAGAATATTACACAGCTTTTGGTGTTCACAAATGAGTAACTTTGGTACCACGGATATCAAATAGCATTGTGTTTAAGAATTAAATAGAAAAAAATATGCAAAACACAGCTACTTAACATTTTAGAGTGTAGATAAACAAAGAGGTAAGTTTCAGTCATACAGAATGTTCAGTTTTACTGAAATTTTATATAATGCCATTCCTTGATAAATAAGTTATTTTTTTCATTAAGAGGATTTGGATGAAAAGGAGATTCTGGAGAAGAAGAAGGGTAGGAAGAATATGTGTCATGATTCATCATTCTCAAAGTGGATTATTTAGTGAGCCAGGCACACAGAAGGCTAATCAGTGAAAATAGAAATTAGCTGATTAAGCATTCTTAGATGACTGAGAGAAAGCATGTTATAAAAATAGAGAAATTGGAAAAAAATCATTTATCCTGTTCAGCATTATTCTTCCAGAAAACTTTATTTAAAACATTTATGGAGGAAAAGTTTCTTCCTTATTTCTAGGGGAAAATAACATTAGAACAACTTTTCTTAGTAACGTATGTTATCTCTTAACAATCTCTACTCTCAAGAGGCACTTCCTAATATTGAATCCAAAATTTTGCCGAGTGACAAGCTGATAAGTTATCCATGCAAATATTGAAATATTTACCAGCTTATTTTTCAACTTTTTATTTCTTTTCATGGTTCTCTATTTAATGTTTGCAGTTTTGGGAGGCACATTTTTCTGCATTTTTTAAATCAATTAATTAATAAGAATTTCTGAGCCTCTTAAAACAGTACCTGAATGTATAATCTTCTAAATATGGAAACAAATCAATCAAAAGATAATTACTGATTTTAATTTTAGGTCTGTATGAAATAAAAAGTCTTATGTCCCTATCTCAAACCATAGGAGAATAGGATAAAATATTAGAAACCATGTTTTTCAGATATTGGGCAACAGATAGCATAGGATGGTGATCCTAAGTGACAGAAAACAGATGAAGTAAACCCTCTGGTCACCTCAGCTTCCTGCCTAGAAGAAGTTTTGGGGTTGTGCAGGGAGAAAAAAAAAACTTTGAAAGAATGTGGTGGTCATTAATATGAGGAGATATAGATCAAAGTTTATGGAGGCTATGGTGCATATAATCTGTGACTCAATATTGGAGAGAGGTTGTTGCACAGAGGAAGGGTAAAGAGATTTGAAGAAGATCCTTCAACTCTTCAGCTGAATACTGAATTGAGTTCAGCTGAACTCAATGCATGTGATAAAAGGAAGTTACAAAGGTTGGGGAAAGAACTTCCAGAAAAGAGAAAACTGAACATTTCCAAATCTCACACATGGCTAGGAATAGTTCATATTACCACCAGCCAAAAACTGAAAAATCTCAGTAAATAAAGCATCAGATAGAATTCTCAGAAAACAGGGCGCCTGGGTGGCTCAGTGGTTTAAGCCGCTGCCTTCGGCTCAGGTTATGGTCTCGGGATCCTGGGATCGAGTCCCGCATCGGGCTCTCTGCTTGGCAGGGAGCCTGCTTCCTTCTCACTCCCTCTGCCTGCCTCTCTGCCTACTTGTGATCTCTCTCTGTCAAATAAATAAATAAAATAAAATCTTTAAAAAAAAAAAAAAAGAATTCTCAGAAAACATCACCTTAGTAATAAAGCTCGGTTAGCCCTGGATTAGACTGCTCTGCAATGACCAGCAAAGCTTTAAAGTAAACCTCAGATGTATTAAACAAATTCCAAGTAACTTAAACTACCTGTGAAAAAAGTCCAACACTATTTACATGAATGCAATAATACCAAGAACTCAAAAATGTAAAATTCATACTGTTCAGCATCCAAATTTCCAAACTTGCTAGGAAGCAGGAAATTTGGGCTCATAATGAGGATAAAAGTCAATCAATGCAGATTAACTAAAAATTACATAGAAAAAGTAATTTTTAAATTGTAAGTTCTAATTAATATTTTACTTTTAACAGATCCAGAAAAATAAAATGTGTTCCATATATTCAGAAAACTGAAGGGAAAACACAAACCTGTTAAGAGAGTAAAGTGAATAAAAACAAACAAAACACACAAATGCAAATTCTAGAGAGATAAAATTCAATACTTGTAGTGGAAAAAATAATGAAATCATTGATGATTAGATATTGAAGAAATCAATATACTTAAGGACTTAGAAACTACCAGTATGAAGCACATAGAAAAGAAATATAAACAAAACAATTAGCAGATCAGTGACCTGAGGAACATTATTAAATGTACTGTAATATTCATAATTTAATTCTCAGGAGAGGAAAGAAAAGAAAGAGAAGAAAAACCTTGAAGAAAAACTAAAAACTAAAAAATAAATGAAAAGAGGGCACCAGGGTGGCTCAGTGGATTAAGCCTCTGCCTTAGACTCAGGTCATGATCTCAGGGTCATGGTATCCAGTCCCGTATCAGGTTCTCTGCTCAGCAGGGAGCCTGCTTCCTCCTCTCTCTCTTTCTCTCTCTCTGCCTGCCTCTCTGCCTACTTGTGATCTTTGTCTGTCAAAAGACAAATAAAATCTTTAAAAAGAAATAAATGAAAAGAAACTGATGGAAACTATAAAACCAAATATCCTAGAAACTCTAAAACCCCAAAGCAGAGTCAGCATAAAGAAAACCACACCAAGGCACCCAGAAAAGAAGCTAGTCAGAGAACAAAAGGTAAGAACAGAGAAGGATTAAAGTGATGAAGTGATGTATTTAAAGTGCTAAAAGAAATAACTGCCAAACTCAGATTTGATAGCCAGCAAAAATAGGTTTTTAAAACATCAAAGCAAAATAAAGACATTTCAGACAAAAAAAATGTGGGGAGCAGGAGACCTGCTCCAGAAAAAAAAGTTTTTCTGGCAAAAGAAAAAATGGGGGGTATCCTAAACAGTAATTATGCAATTAATTGCAAAAGACATTCTTATTTTTTAAATTTACTGTAAAATATAACTTCCTACTTACAGCAAAAAAAAAAAAAAACAACAATAACAATGTAGAAGTAAACATGCGTAGAAGTAAAATACATGACATTTGTATTGCAGGGGATAGGTGCTGGGAAATAATGGATAAAACAAACCATATCAATAATTTCATTAAATGTTCTTATAACACTTCTCATTAGAGCTATGATGCAAGCCATATGTGGAATTGTAAATTTTAGAGTAGCCACATTAAAAAACAAAAAAGAGGGGTGCCTGGGTGGCTCAGTGGGTTAAAGCCTCTGCCTTTGGCTCCGGTCATGATCCCAGGGTCCTGGGATCAAGCCCTGCATTGGGCTCTCTGCTCAGCAGGGACCCTGCTTCCTCCTTTCTCTCTGCCTGCCTCTCTCCCTACCTGTGATCTCTGTCTGTCAAATAAATAAATAAAATCTTAAAAAAAAAGAAGAAAAAAGAAACAGATGTGACTAATTTTATTAGTATATATTGTGCAACTTCGTATACACAAAATATTATCACTTTAATATGTAACCAGTGTTACATTATTATTATTATTACTCATTATTAATGAGTATTTTACATTTTTGTACTAAATCTTTAAAACCCAGAGTATAGTCTATACTTACAGCATCTCTTAGTATCAAGTGCTCATTATTAACACATGTGGCTATTGGCCACCATATAGAACAGAATAGATATGTCATGATTGTGGTGATGATTATATGATCTAGCACGTTTGTCAAAACTTAGCAAATAGTGTGCTTAAAATTGATAATATACCCAGCATAAGACCACCCAAATCACAGTACAATATTTCCATCATACTTAAAAGTTCCCTCATGACCTTTCCAGTAAATCCTAACCGTACCCATAAAAGTTAGCACTATTTTGACTTCCGTCACGATAGCTTAGTTTTGCCTGTTCTTGACCTTTATATATGAAATCATATGTCATTTATTCTTTTGTGCCTGTCTTATGTTATTTGACATGACATGTGGAAGACTCATTCATGTTGTATATATGGTTTATTATTTTTTTACTACTAAGTGGTATTCCATTGTATGAATACAATTTAGATATTCATTTTTCTCTTGGCAGACATTTGGGATGCTTTCAGTCTTTAACGGTTATGAATAAATTCACTATGACATTCTTGTACACAGCTTTTTGTGTATATAAAAATATTTTTTCATAATACCTAGTAATGGAATTGCTATGTCATAGATATTGCATTCATCATATGTGTTGTGTTTACTAGAAAATGTCAAATAGTCTTACAAAATGGTATAATTTTATATTCTCACCAGCAGTGTATAAGAATTACATTTGCTTCACATCATTGGTGATGTTTAGTATGGGCCAGTCTTTATAAATTTTAGTCATTTCCAAAGGTATGACGTAGTATCTCTTTGTAGTATTAATCTGCATTTCCCTAATGAATGATAATATTGAGCATCTTTTCAAACATGTATTGATCATTATATATCTCTTTGGAAAGTGCCTGTTCATTTATTTTGCCCATTTTTATTTTGGGATGTCTGTATTTTTATTGCTGATTTATAGAAGTTCTCTATTCTTTCTCTGATCATTGAAGTATCTCTAGCCTATTACTTATCTTTATGGGAGCGCATGTCAGATTTGTTTTCCACACTACTTGCATGGTTATTTAGTTTTATCTCTACTTTCTTAACTATAATGTGGATATTAATTCTTTTATTTTATTTTCCTTAAATAAGTGTGTTTCATCCATCTCACTCCCTCAGTCATGTTTCTTTCTACATTAAATTATGTCATCTCACCTTCCATCTCTTATTTGATAAGATAATTAATTCAATATATTGAAAAGGAAAAAAAACAGTGACTTAAAATATTTACTTCTTTAATAACAAAATACTGTTGCAAATGATGCTTGTCTTTTTTGCCTTGTATCAAAATTATTTAGCAGAATATTTTTCAATATCATGTACTTTCCCCCACATTTTAGGCTAATAATGCAGCTTACAGCCCATATGGCAAATGTTTGTTGAATATTTTCAGTCTCCTACATTTCAGACTGTAAGCAAAAGGACACATTGAGGGAAACAACTGCAGACCAAATTTTTCTGCTCTAATGATGATTCTGTTAGAATGAGGAAAGAGTTCCTATTTCCAAGGACTGGTGACTGAGAATAAGTCTTTCAGGTCTTTCTTCAGTAGGCACTGTGCTTGAAAAGCTGCCACAGGGAGTGTACACTACTCCATTGGCTTTTATCTGTGTTTGCAGTTTTTCTTAATGACTTCCCAACGTATAGTTTTCCTCTGTTATTTTGACGCTGATATTTTTTGCATCGCTATGATATGTGGGCACCAATTTGATTTTTTAAAAAGCACAAGATGAGAGGTTATTGACTTGGCTGCCTCAGAAAGCAGATCATGGTCAATAGGTAAAGTGGCTTCTGACTGTGTACTACATCAAATGGGTTTTGTAATACTTATCATATCACATTAGAGTTAGCTTAGTTTTTTTTTTTTAAGTGACTGCTGGCTGAACTCAGAGCTTGTTCATAGGCTGCAATAATTATCAGAGCTCTTTTTGCCAACCCTTGTATTAAGCGTTCACAAGCAGTATTTCTTTTAATTTTCAAGCTAACATTTGAGGTAAGTATTATTATTACCTCTGTTTTACAGATGAGAAAACTACTGACTAACAGTGTTATGTTTATTGGCCAAAGTCACACAGCAAGGTGAAAATAAATGAAAGCAAAAGTCTCAGTAGGTCTTTTAGAGGTATAAAAAGCATATTGGTAGAGTCTCTCCCCTTTCTCTTCATCATTTTTTTGCAGACTCAACTCAATATTGAAACTGTTCAAGATGAGTTGCCTGAGTAACACTTTTTATGGTGATTAATTTGTATCCTATGCTTTCCTGAGCACTGTCATTCTAATGGTGACAGTAAGTCATCATGGATAAAGAGTACATGGATAGACCAGCTTGCATTCCCACCAACAGTGGAGGAGGGTTCCCCTTTCTCCACATCCTCTCCAGCATCTGTCATTTCCTGACTTGTTAATTTTAGCCATTCTGACTGGTGTGAGGTGATATCTCATTGTGGTTTTGATTTGTATTTCCCTGATGCCGAGTGATGTGGAGCACTTTTTCATGTGTCTGTTGGCCATCTGGATGTCTTCTTTGCAGAAATGTCTGTTCATGTCCTCTGCCCATTTCTTGATTGGATTGTTTGTTCTTTGGGTGTTGAGTTTGCTAAGTTCCTTATAGATTTTGGATACTAGCCCTTTATCTGATATGTCGTTTGCAAATATCTTCTCCCATTCTGTCAGCTGTCTTTTGGTTTTGTTAACTGTTTCCTTTGCTGTGCAAAAGCTTTTGATCTTGATGAAATCCCAATAGTTCATTTTCGCCCTTGCTTCCCTTGCCTTTGCCGTTGTTCCTAGGAAGATGTTGCTGCGGCTGAGGTCGAAGAGGTTGCTGCCTGCGTTCTCCTCAAGGATTTTGATGGATTCCTTTCTCACATTGAGGTCCTTCATCCATTTGGAGTCTATTTTCGTGTGTGGTGTAAGGAAGTGGTCCAATTTCATTTTTCTGCATGTGGCTGTCCAATTTTCCCAGCACCATTTATTGAAGAGGCTGTCTTTTTTCCATTGGACATTCTTTCCTGCTTTGTCGAAGATTAGTTGACCATAGAGTTGAGGGTCGATTTCTGGGCTCTCTATTCTGTTCCACTGGTCTATGTGTCTGTTTTTGTGCCAGTACCATGCTGTCTTGATGATGACAGCTTTGTAATAGAGCTTGAAGTCCGGAATTGTGATGCCACCAACTTTGGCTTTGTTCTTCAATATTCCTTTGGCTATTCGAGGTCTTTTCTGGTTCCATATAAATTTTAGGATTATTTGTTCCATTTCTTTGAAAAAAATGGATGGTATTTTGATAGGGATTGCATTAAATGTGTAGATTGCTTTAGGTAGCATAGACATTTTCACAATATTTATTCTTCCAGTCCAACCACTCTGGAAAACAGCATGGAGGTTCCTCAAAATGTTGAAAATAGAACTACCCTATGACCCAGCAATTGCACTACTGGGTATTTACCCTAAAGATACAAACATAGTGATCCGAAGGGGCACGTGTACCCAAATGTTTATAGCAGCAATGTCTACAATAGCCAGACTATGGAAAGAACCTAGATGTCCATCAACAGATGAATGGATCAAGAAGATGTGGTATATATACACAATGGAATACTATGCAGCCATCAAAAGAAATGAAATCTTGCCATTTGTGACGACGTGGATGGAACTAGAGCGTATCATGCTTAGTGAAATAAGTCAATCGGAGAAAGACAACTATCATATGATCTCCCTGATATGAGGACATGGAGAAGCAACATGGGGGGTTAGGGGGATAGGAGAAGAATAAATGAAACAAGATGGGATTGGGAGGGAGACAAACCATAAATGACTCTTAATCTCACAAAACAAACTGGGGGTTGCTGGGGGGAGGTGGGATTGGGAGAGGGGGAGCGGGCTATGGACATTGGGGAGGGGAGGCGAACCATAAGAGACTATGGACTCTGAAAAACAACCTGAGGGTTTTGAAGGGTCAGGGGTGGGAGGTTGGGGGAACAGGTGGTGGGTGATGGGGAGGGCACGTTTTGCATGGAGCACTGGGTGTTGTGCAAAAAGAATGAATACTGTTACGCTGAAAAAAAAAAAAAAAGAGTACATGGATAGTAACATAGACAGAACTCAAATCTCTCCTGTCCTACAGCTCCAATTTCCTTTTTTTTTTAAATTTGTAAAACTATTGAATAATATCACTTGTGGTGCTCTTCAAAATTCCAAAATAATAATGTAAATTCGTATGTAATTAGTTATTCCTAAATACTGAAAAGCAAGAGCTAATAAAAAAAAATCTGCTCTGAGAAGTGACTCCTTTTCTACTTTTAAAATTACTCACCATATCTTAATATAAGTGGATATAATGAACTTTTTTGTTAAAGACATTGTATAGGCAAAGTAGGGAAAACATAAACCTTTCAATCTTGGAACAATTTGTACAAGTAAAATATAATCACTTTTATTAAACTAGACAGATCAACAAAAAAAGTAAGTTTAAAAGAGCTGTCCTGAAATCTCAGTACCATGCAGTTCTTATCTTGCCATTTTTTTTTCATAAAGACATGACAGGAAGGATAAAAATAAAATAATTCCAGACATATACTGGTAGAGGTGTGTGGGGTGGGCGAGATGCAATTCATTCAGCCACTCAATAGAATCCACCCTCTTTTAATGAATGCTATAATGTTCTCTAATGCTAGACATTTTACAGCTTCAAATACCTTTAAGTTCTTATTTATATTCTAGATGTGAATTTCTTGACAGTTCTTAATGATTTTTCCAAAAATCATCTGATTCTTTCAGATAACATACCCCGCTAAATGGAAATATTTCAGAGTACATAAAAAGCCTACTAATAACATATATCAGGGGTTGACGAAGTTTTTCTATACAGACCCTGATAGTAAATAGTTTAGGCTCTATGGATCATACAGACTCTGTCAGACCTTCAGAAGTCCTTGATTTGCAGGGTAAAAGAACTTTTGAAAAGGTCCTGAAAACAATAACTATGCAGAATATGAGACTGCAAAGCAATCTCAATAATTAATGGGTAAATTATGATTGCTCTGTAGCCTTTAAAATTTTTGTCAAAACACCAAATACTCATAGCCAATTGTAAATGTACAGGAAATTTTATATGGTTATTAAAAAAAAAAATTTGGAAGGGGAGGCAAACCATAAGAGACTATGGACTCTGAAAAACAACCTGAGGGTTTTGAAGGGTCAGGGGTGGGAGGTTGGGGGAACAGGTGGTGGGTAATGGGGAGGGCACGTTTTGCATGGAGCACTGGGTGTTGTGCAAAAACAATGAATACTGTTACGCTGAAAAAATAAATAAAATGGACAAAAAATAGTAGAACTAATATTTATCTAGAATACTGTGACTTCAAACATTGAAAATGTGGACAATTACATTTTTAAAAATTTTATTATTCTGGTTGTGACAGTATATTATAGTTTTGGAAGATGTTTGCCATTGAATAAAGGGCACATGGGATCTGTCTGATTATTTTTTAGCACTGCATGTGAATTTACAATTCTCTGAAAAGACTGAATAAAAAAACTTAGAAGTAGGGGCGCCTGGGTGGCTCAGTGGGTTAAGCCGCTGCCTTCGGCTCAGGTCATGATCTCAGGGTCCTGGGATCGAGTCCCGCATCGGGCTCTCTGCTCAGTGGGGAGCCTGCTTCCCTCTCTCTCTCTCTGCCTGCCTCTCTATCTACTTGTGATCTCTCTCTGTCAAATAAATAAATAAAATCTTTTAAAAAAAAAAACAAAACTTAGAAGTAGTGTGAACAATACTTGCTCTCTTCTTATTGTATAACTAAATATATGGAATGAGCATTTTCTCTGTGCCTTGGTAAATTGCCATGCTTCTTTCTAAGTTTGCATCAGCTGCCAATATTTTATCTTTTGCTCTTTCAATTTCAATATCTCCAAATTTTCTTTCATTGTGAGGATTTTGCCAACATCACTTCCTCTGAGGCATCATCATTTTCATCACACCCACTTTACTTACTATGTTGATAAATTCTCATCTTCATCAAATTCCTCTCTGGCTCTACATCTAGAGTTTCTCTAAGGGACAGTAATGTTAACATTCTCACGGTCCTCTATTGCTTCTCTAGTTATACTAGTTACTATCTAGTTAATTTGTTATACTCAAATTTCACATCGAGCATTATTAGTTTCTATTTCTTCAAACATTTTCATCTTTTTTGGCTAAGTCTCTCTCTCTCTCTCGATTATCCATTTAAAAAAAAAATACCACATGAGTTTATCACTAGAAAAGTAGGTGGTAACACAACATACTTTCTGTCTGTGTGTGAACTGAATAGTTGATGCTCAAAGATAATTTGCTGATTGGTCATTGATTATGATATGTATCTGTTATTTACACAGTAATTTGGGGACTGAAGAGCTAGCAGCAAATTTTGTGCTTTCTGGAATTACAGTTAATATAACATGGTAACTGAAACTTGAACCATGTTCTTGGGAGGTTGGTGTTACCTAAATAAACTGTGGTCACTGAAATTTGTATACATCAGAACCATGCAAAGCAAGGCCTGCCTGTACTTCACCCTGACATTGCAGGGTGAAAGCAGCTGTACACAATATGTAATTATATAGGCACTGTTGTGTTCCAACAAAAAAACTTTATCTACAAAAACAGCTGGCAAAATTTGTCTTGAGTGTTAGAGTTTGAGTCTGTTGTGTTAAGTGGCCAAAGTAGCAAATTTTCTTGCTTTGTAGTTTTTGCTATTGTTTGACCCTGCTACAAAGTCCTTCTTGCACAGCCCCTCATCCAAAGCTGGCTTCTGTGTCACCAACTAAATGAGTAAGAACAATATTACCAAGTGTGGAATATGCTGTCTCCATAACCTCAAGAAACCAAATGAGGGCAGTCCTTCTTTCTTAGTAATGGGAGATCTTAGTTGAAATAATTTATTCTTTGTTGTGGATGGCATATTTTGGTATATTCCAGTTCACTGGACCCATAGACATGTCACTAATATCGGTAACTCCTAAATCTCTGTAGGTTTTAAACTCCTATTTCTTGACCATGTGTTTTTTTTTTTTTCATGTCCAAGTAACACAATGCCAACCATATTACTATAATTCTACAGAATATCCATTGGATCCTGATCCCTTTGAACTATCATATTATAGAGAGAAGGAGAGTTAACATACATATCACAATACATACTTTTTTCATTCTATGTGATTGTTAGCTACCTCTGATTCACCTTCCTGATAGGGAATAAAATATTTTCTTCAAATAATGACTACATATCATTTACCTAAATTTAGACTAATGTGCTTTAACTACTCCTACCAGGAAGACAGAAGTTGGGTCTACTTCTTAGTTGAGTTTTTGATAGTCTGTTATTAAACTTCAAGATCCCTCTGGCTTTTATAGCGACTACCCTACCTAGTAAATTAAATGAGAACATGATAAAGACTATCACTCCCATGTCCTTTAAGACTACAAGGGTGACACTAATCTACCATTCCTTTTAGATTTTAATTTACTATCTTGATCAAGTTGTTGAAGAGACAGTTCCAGGAACTTGCTATGGCCTTTCCCATTATCTACCTCACAGGATCAATGGGAAGGCATGGCAATTTTAATAACATTGCTTCAAAAATCTTTCAGACTCCTCCTATTCTGTCTCCTTTAAATCTTGGTAGTATGACTGATTTGATCACTAGATGATGCTGTGGAAGCAATGCTATATGCCTTTCAGGGCTATGTCAGAAAAGACCATGCACTATCCACCTATTTCCCATGAAATGCTTGCATTGGGAAAAAACGGCTTTCATATAAGATCTCCAAATACCCTAGAGACTCAACATATACTATTATAGATAACATCCTCACCTGAGCTCTTAAGCAACAGCCTGTGTCAGATGGCATCCAGGTGAGTAAATGAGTCATCTTGGATATCTAATCCAGTTGAGTCTTCAGATGACTACGGCCTTGGACAACATCTAACCACACCAACACGAGAAGTCTTGAGTAAGAACTGCCCAACCAATTCCTGAATTCCTGATCCTCAAAACATGAGAGATATAGGTGTTGTACAAAAACAATGAATACTGTTACACTGAAAAAATAAATAAATTAATTAATTAATTTAAAAAAACCATGAGAGATATAAAATGTTTATTTTAAGCCACTAAGCTTTGGGCTAATTTGTGATATGCAGTAGTAACCAGAAGAAAGGATTCTTTTTTTTTTTTTTAAAGATTTTATTGATTTATTTGACAGAGAGAGAGATCACAAGTAGGCAGAGAGGCAGGCAGAGAGAGAGGAGGAAGCAGGCTCCCTGCAGAGCAGAGAGCCCAATGCGGGGCTCGATCCCAGGACCCTGAGATCATGACCTGAGCCGAAGGCAGTGGCTTAATCCACTGAGCCACCCAGGCGCCCCAGAAGAAAGGATTCTATCAACTAACAAATATGATGTGCATTTTGATTGTATGTTTGAGGACTTAGAAAATTACTAACTGGAGTGTCTGTGGAACAAGTGAAACCAGAGTGAAATGAACCTGAGCCAGGTTCACTTATTATCCATTTATTTTCTCTCTGCCATATACTGCCAGGAAATGCTTATTGAGTTAATATTCAGAGATTATTTGGGGGAAGAACTAAGAGAACCATTACACATTTCCTATGCTGTTACAGGGTGCTGGAGACCCAGCCTCCCATGCACTCTTTGAGTTCCTAGTCTATAAACTGACTTAAGTGTACAAACTGGGCAAGGCATCATGACTTTCATTAGGGCTGCTTTTCTTGATTTCCTTTTCAACCAGTATGGATAATGTTTGCTTTGCTTTGTTTTATTTTGTAAATCAAGCAATGTCCCTGTTGGCTACCATATAGCTTTTTCCCAAAAGCACTGTGTTCTATTAACAGTTACCATAGTGATGGCTGATTCAGTCTCTGGCTTCCACGCTGACTTTGATACATATTTCAATAATTTTACTCATCTTTCTCCTGACAATTAAGTCTTGCCACCTGGCCTCTATTAATGCAGCATTCCATCACCTTTCTTTTAATCAGATAATATCATCTTTTTTTTTAAAAAAAGATTTTATGTATTTATTTGACAGAGAGAGATCATAAGTAGGCAGAGAGGCAGGCGGAGAGAGTGAGAGGGAAGCAGGCTCCCTGCCGAGCAGAGAGCCCAATGTGGGACTCGATCCCAGGACCCTGAGATCATGACCTGAGCTGAAGGCAGCGACTTAAACCACTGAGCCACCCAGGCGCCCCAGATAATATCATCTTTTAAAATCATTCCTAACCTACAGGGGATAGCCATCACAGATATTTACAATACTGGTGTACCCCTCACTAACACTTTTCTTCCCACTTTGCTAGATGAGTTGCACTCAGGGTTCCCATAGGGTCTCACAGGTTTATGTATTATATGCACTCTTATTGCCCATGTTTGTGAACATTTTATCTTTTCCCCACTGTTTACGAAGGTATCTCTGCATTTCTCTTTATTTAGTGAGGGCAATCACTTTTTCCAGCCTTTCACAAGCCACCCAGTAGTAACTAACACCATCTCTCAGCGTCCTTTTCAAAGGGCTCAATTCTATGTGACAAGGAGTGTTCCTATATGAGGAAATTGTCCCTTATATAACCGTATAGTTTGTTATTCTTGCTCTAGCACCCTCAGATCTAATCCCATATGAACTTTCCAGGGACCTGTCTGTAATCTTGGCTAGGTCCTGCAGTGTCTTTGGCACTTAATGATTTTTTTTCTACTTTAGCAGACCCAGAACTTCCTCAGCCAACTTAGTCTGGCAAGGAGCAGAAGTGAAGGCATAACCTGAGAAAAGAATGTGTTGTCTTGCAAGCAGAGGTGTTTGCATCATCATTAAGTAGATAAAAAGGTAGTCTTTGAACAGGGAGGAGTGAGACATTTCTGCAAGCCCAGAGAGTTTAAAGTTATCTGAAGTGTCAAGGTTCTAGGGATCATTGACCATTGAGGCAGATATCAACATCCTTAATCTCAGGATTCCACTCTTCCCTGTCGAAGCCCATGTTCTCTAGCCTCAGAAAATATGAATATTTTGTGTGTATTTCTGAAAAGGCATTGTAACTTTAATATATTGCTTTACAACAGTGATCAATCAAGAGTCTTTCTTGGTCTTTTTCCAGTACATTGATAGTACCCCATGAGAGACACCAAATTCCTACATTATAATGACTACTTATTTTTTTTCTTAAATGCTTGAGATATTGTATTACCTAATGCAGTTATTTTCACTTATTCGCTACTGGTGAATTGCATTGCTCTAGCATACCAGAGCTTATCAGTACCCCCTGTACTATCAGTAATAGGATTCACCATAGTGGCCAGCCAGTGGGTCACCTACTCTAATATCCCATTTTATAGTTCACTATTTAGAAGTGCTCTTTACACCAATTGGCTTAGATCACAGTCTTCAAAAACAGTATCTAGGATAGGAATTTGTATGCAGAAACTATACTGGGGAAGACATACTGGAACAACAGCTGTAGGAAAGTGAAGGGAATAGGGCAGGACAGAGGAAGAAGTTGTGAATTGTAATACAGATGCAACAGAAGTCAGCCAGCACCATGGGCATCTATGGAATGAATTGTCCCCTCAGAATTTCCCCAAGTTAAAGTAACAAGGCCGAGACTTCACAGATATGCATGTATCAGTCACTGACACCAGCAATGGCCATGACTTTGGGAGAGGCAGCTTCCTCAGGCTGAGGACAGTTTCCAACATGAACTAATTAGAAGCCATGCTCATGAGTATTGGAGGAAAGAATGTCTTCATCCTGAAAAAAGATCTGGAGGTATATAGCAAGATGCACTCCAGTTACCAAGTATGTAAAGAATGCCATTCAATGATAATACACATATTCACTGGAGAATCTTGTTTTAAGCAAGGAACTCTAAGTTACAAATGACTGTGTCAAATATCCGTTCACCAGAAGATATCTTATGGTGATGGTGGCAAAGTGAAAATATGTAGGAAGTAGAGTACAGATAGCATGTTTAACTAAACTAGAGTTAGATCACAGTAACTGTAGCCAGTCCCAATAATAAGTAAAGAAAAAGCAACTAACACTTTGAAGTTTGTTATACAAAGCAAAACTTCTGTACTTCAAGAATGTTATTGTGAATAAATGCAAAATATAACAACCAAAAGTTGTCTTTAAGCAGTAGTATGTCTTGTACATGACAGGATAAAACAGTATGGAAACCAGAGAAGAAATAATAGACTTGAGCAATTCAAAGAGAAAAGGTAGCCCAACCAAAGCTTTAAAGAAATGCAACCCTTAGACTTCTTACCCATTTAGAGCTCTCACCATATACTTTGTGAAAGAGAAATCAGAAGAACTTCACTGAAGGATATAACCAAAGGGAAATGGTTACAGTCTTCTTTCACCCATAGCATTTGGACAGATATAATTATCACCATATATCCATACTGAACAATTCTCAACTTAATGAATGACTATAGAATACCTATATTTAGCAACCCTGCTAAGCCAACTCTGCTGGTTGTGACAACCAGTATTCTGTGGTCCAGATAGACAAAATCAGTAGGCTCTATGTAAAGTTATAGCTTTCCAAGTGAGTCTTATACTTAATTCTGTCTAGATTGACTTCCTGCAAAAACCATTGCCCCAGTAACAAGAATTTTGATAGAATTCAGCTGTCAACAAGATTTAAAAGTCAATTTGTAATGAAATTTTAAAAAATAAGCTACATTGAGAGAATAAAAAATACTTTATTAATATAAAATTTATGAAACATTTTAATTGGCAAGAAATGGGAGAGAGAAAACATTAGGCTCTTTCAGTTTATCTAGATTATAAGCAATTTGGGCACAAGAAATGACTGTATCATGTCCACTTTTACAGTCCCATTAATTAGCAGGTTTGATACTCATTGATACTTGTTTACTGAAATGAAAATATGCCTCAACAATATTTCAATTTAATTGTTTAGGGACCTCTAAAGACTTGTGCCTCTGCTTTTTTTAGTTTTTTTGTTTGTTTTTAATTCTAAAAATTGTCTTGCTTTGACATTTGGCTTTAGGTTTGTCATACCCCTCTTTCCCGTTTTGTGGCCTGTCTTATCCAGCTCTGGACATTTAATGTCATTTTCTACTCCTAATGCCTGAGATAGGTCTTCCTTCAGTGTTCTCCTTCTGTCCTAAATTCAGTTAAACCTATTTACCATACAATGATGACCTTCAAATCCATGCAGTAGAGCCCTTTTTCTTCTTACTGACTAAAGGCAGAAGGAAAAACATTTCCACCCTGTCAGCTCTTTGCTCTCCTTCATGGATTTCCATTGCTTATAACTTTAGCTGTCCAAATTTAAAGTCACACTTTCAACTCCAAAATTCAAAAAGTGTAAATGAAGTCAGGGTCATTTAACTAGTAAAACAGTTTATTAGGAAATATCAACTTTTGATGATATAAACAAGTAACAGTTTTATGTATCCAAATACTGCTATGCAGTGAGTCCATTAATATCTTGGGATTTTCAATAAACTTAGTCATTTCTCAGTAATTAGAAGAGTTCCATTTCAGTATTTAGTATGCTGCCCCATTATTTAATAAATACTCACATTAAATTAGACTCAAACTTTTATTCTTCCTCCCACCATCCCAGGCAAAGTCTCTTATGACTTCAGTGTTTTGAAAGAGGAGCAGGAAGAGGGAAAATCCGACAGGATCACTATTTACACACTCCCCTCCTTCCCTTTCTAGGGCTAGTTAGAAGGAGGAATAGAGAGAGAGAAATGGGAGTGTTCCTTGTACTTATCTGGGATTGATGTCAATTTGGCTAGGTTGATTATAGTTGTTTCTCTAGATAACCAAAACTGGTTATTCTTACTTTTTATATAGCAGTTACTTAAATACTGGCTTTCTTGGAAGGACACCTATTCGATGTTAAGATTCCCTTCCAAAGTGGTGTTAAATAGCACAGTTTCTTGATATCAGAAATAAGGCTCTGGCTAGACCTATTCCAATGCCATTGATTTTCCACCAGCATCAAGTTACTCCAGATATCTTACTGATGAAGTTCCTTCTGTCTGTTTACTACAGACATTGACTACTGGTGAAAGATAAGGAGCTCCATTCAGCTCCCTCTTCCTTAGCTCTAGCATATATTTCTAATTCTCTCTTTCCACCTCTCTCATACCATGGCAAGTTCACTGCCTAAGCAGACAGCCATTGGGGAACAAAACTCTCTCCCTTTATTCTGGGCACCCATTCTTGAGTGGGCGATCCCTTGGTTTTGGAAAGGAGAATAATTTTCTCTAATAATATTCACAGCATTCCCTAAGGGTTTGTCTCATTTTAGTTCTTTATTAACGCAGTATTTTTTTTTAAATATTTTGTTTATTTGACAGAGAGAAATCACAACTAGGCAGAGAGGCAGGCAGAGAGAGAGGAGGAAGCAGGCTCCCTGCGGAGCGGAGCAAAGAGCCTGACGCGGGGCTTGATCCCAGGACGCTGGGATCATGACCTGAGCCGAAAGCAGAGGCTTTAGCCCACTGAGCCACCCAGGCGCCCCTCATTTTACTTCTTTATTATACAATCTCCTCTGATTGGGTTTCACTTTTGGAAGACAAGGAAAATCCTACTTAGCCTCATTTGACATTAATAAGAAGTACAGCCAGCACTAAAAGTTTCCACTCCTTCGTCCTTTAAGGGAAGCACAGAGGGGAAGTCCCACCAGGCATAGTTTAGGAGGATTTGAGTGGTGGTGAAGACGACAGATCTTTTCAAATCAAGAGAGTCAAGAGGATTGGCTGAGATTTAAAGTCTGGCCAGATAGCAGTCAAAGCAAGAAGAGATAGTGGGAGATAACTGCTGTCAAAGTTTGGATCAGAGTACGTGATTTATGTGAGATATCAAAAGGAAGTTCATTACTTAGAGAACCATATATAATACATAATATAAAACATATATATGGCAATTTATATAACCATATATGCTACTGAGGAAAACCATATAATATGTATATAATGTATATAGCAATTTTATGAACTCATGAATTTATGTTTTGAATAAATCTGGATACTCATATATTAAAAAAAGGATTTCTTGGGCCACAACAAATTAAGTCTCATATAACTGGAGTAAAAGTGACCAGTAAATAATAAACTCAAGAGCATGAATAAAGTTGAAACTTTCTGACATGTCCTTAACTTGGAATCTCTACATGTAAGCCTTTCTAAATCGTTCACAGTTGTATGTAGAAAAAATGCTGTGAAGATTTTTGTATGAGATCTGAACAACAGTATTGGGTTTGTACCATTTGCAATTATTTTTAGGTGCCACATTTTGCTACGGCTGCCTCTGCTGCAAACCTCAAGTACCATATGCAGTGGCATGAATGCAGCGCTGGTCTGTCCTGATTTCTAGGAACATTTTCTGCCATTGCACATATGAATATTTTGCATTTCCTTTGGAACCATTGCTACAATGTACTTTTCTATGTTTGATCGTAAAAGCAGTAATGCTTTGTGCCCTTTGTTTTATTCAGAAGACTTAACTATATAGTACTTTAAATATCTCAGCGTCCTTCATTTCAGATTTCTTTGTCTTGATCTAAAGGTGCTGATGTGGGAGAAAAAAATAGTGTGTATGGATAGGTGATGCTGAGATTGTCTTCATACACATCACACTTTAGACCTTCTTGTCCTTTCTGATATGCTGCTGGAGTGTGAAGAGTGACCTAATAATGAAGCAGGTTAACCATCTTAGTCTTGGTGACATTGTAATAGGGATCTACTTAGCTGTCATGCATCATCCTAAAAATGATCTTAGTTGATCTGACCCTACAAACCATATGAGTTCATCAGACTTTGCAACCCAGAAAGGCTTTAAGTCTTCACTCTGAGTGGTGTTTCTCACATATGTCCAGTTTCTTTAAAGTAAGGTACATATACACACACTTTAAAAAGCAATATAGTGTATTTCAAAGGCCAAGAACATACTCAGTAAGGAAAGAGTCTAAAAATAAAAATGAAATAAGTTCTGAAAAAGAACAACTAGGCCAACATATTTCAAACATACTTTTCCTTATAAAGTGTACTGTCAAAATAATTCCCAGCTGATTTACAACTTGAAAGCTTTTTTCCTATTATTTTTCATATTTTTTCCAATAAATCAAAAAGTCATTTGGTTTTATTCATTTGTAAAGTCAGTCTCGTCCAATTAACACAAAAGTTTTCTAATTAATTATTGTCAGCTGACAATTCATCTCTCAAATGAATTAAGATCATGGAAAATTGTTCCTAATCATTTGGTGTCATAAAAAAATGATTCTTTCCAAGGCATCTTTTAAAATATATTCCTCTAAAAAAAATCCCTCTTCCTACATGTGCTTATTTTGCTGATTTATTAAAGAATGTGGTTCATATACATAGTTCATTTACATCATTTCCTGATGTGACTTAGTAAGCAACCTGAGACTATGGCTTCTGATCAGGATGAAAGAACTTGGAAATCAGTTTTGTGAATAAAACGCTTATTGAATGTGAGAAAGGAATCCATCAAAATCCTTGAGAAGAACACAGGCAGCAGCCTCTTCGACCTCAGCCACAGCGACGTCTTCCTGGATCATCACCAAAGGCAAGGAAAGCAAGGGCAAAAATGAACTATTGGGATTTCATCAAGATGAAAAGCTTTTGCACAGCAAAGGAAACAGTTAACAAAACCAAAAGACAACTGACAGAATGGGAGAAGATATTTGCAAATGACATATCAAATAAAGGGCTAGTGTCCAAAATCTATAAAGAACTTAGCATACTCAACACCCAAAGAACAAATAATCCAATCAAGAAATGGGCAGAGGACATGAACAGACATTTCTGCAAAGAAGACATCCAGATGGCCAACAGACATGAAAAATTGCTCCACATTACTCGGCATCAGGGAAATGCAAATCAAAACCACAATGAGATATCATCTCAGACCAGTCAGAATGGCTAAAATTAACAAGTCAGGAAATGACAGATGCTGGCGAGGATGTGGAGAAAGGGGAACCCTCCTCCACTGTTGATGGGAATGCAAGCTGGTGCAACCACTCTGGAAAACAGCATGGAGGTTCCTCAAAATGTTGAAAATAGAGCTACCCCATGACCCAGCAATTGCACTATTGGGTATTTACCCTAAAGATACAAACGCAGTGATCCGAAGGGGCACATACACCCGAATGTTTATAGCAGCAATGTCTACAATAGCCAAACTATGGAAAGAACCTAGATGTCCATCAACTGATGAATAGATAAAGAAGATGTGGTATGTATACACATTGGAATACTATGCAGCCATCAAAAGAAATGAAACCTTGCCATTTGTGACGACCTGGATTCAACTAGAGGGTATCATGCTTAGTGAAATAAGTCAATCGGAGAAAACAACTATCATTGATCTCCCTGATATGAAGAAATGGAGATACAACATGGGGGGTTAGGGGGGTAGGAGAAGAATAAATGAAACAAGATGGGATTGGGAGGGAGACAAACCATAAGTGACTTTTAATCTCACAAAACAAGCTCTGGGTTGCTGGGGGGAGGGGGGTCATTAGAGGGTGATGGGATTATGGACATTGGGGAGAGTATGTGCTATGGTGAGTGCTGTGAAGTGTGTAAACCTGGCGATTCACAGAACTGTACCCCTGGGAATAAAAATACATTATATGTTTATAAAAAAATAAGAAATAAATAAAAAATAAAAGAGACAGGCAAAAAAGAAAACAAACAAACAAACAAAAAAGCCTATTGAAAAGTAAAGAGGGCAATGGTAAGAGAGAAAGTCATCCTGTCTGTGTTTCAACACAAAGCTACTCTTCCTCTTCCCATTCCATTTTCTGATTCATCTTGAAAAATTCAGTCTACCAACCCATGGGACTGAAGACAATAAAAGTCCATGCTGGGGTGGGGGCACAGTGCTTAGTGTGGGGTGATATAATCGTGTGAATAAAGAGGATTTTCCAAGAGGAGATGGTCCAATGGGGAGGATCAAAACCCTAATCTCTTTAGGAATGCCCACCAAGAGGCAGCTTGACCTGGGATGTGAGAGCCAAAACATGGTGAGAATCATGTCCCCATGAACATATGGCAGATTTTTTAGGGTTTCTGATATAAGTAGTGTAGAAGGATGTTCATGTGGTGGGTAGGGGCTGGCCCTATGCTGGATGTTGAATCTCAAAAGTAATGAGGTGAATTTCAAACAGGGCAGAGGGTGATGCGGAGTCTTCAGGGCTCAAGCAAGGTAAGAAAAGCACGTGTAAAGGAGGGAGTTACAGCATAGCCTGGCATGGGTGTTGGAGCCTGAGGGTCGTGTGAAAGGGTTGATCCAGTGCAGTGTCAATGTTTGAGTGCCCTAAGGAGGACATTCTAGCTTGTGTGTGAGGAGAGAACCTTGGCATGAAGGATCAGATTATGAACGTCTGAAGATGTCATCTCCGGGGTTATCTCTTCACTAGCTGTCCAAGTCCAAGTGGGTTGAGAAGGGCATCTGTGTGGTATGACTGTCCAACAAAGTTATCATCACTGTAGCCAGGAGAGAGTATTTCTACCTGGAAGACCGTATCATCAGGAGGTATTGGACCCTCAGTGGGATAAAGAGGATGGAGTGAGAACATTTTCTGCATAATGACAGGGAAATCCTGTCCAGGAAATTGGAGCAAAGTGTGGAGAGAAGGGTATTCATATGTGGTGGGGAACAGTGCAGCCTGGTGCAAAGCATTGGAGCCAAATAGGGATGAGAAAGCAATCTGTGCATAAAGAGGAGGGCAGGAGTATTAGGAGATCAATTACACAGAGGGCAATTGATCACATAAGTAAATATATCAGGTAGGGATAATAAGAACTGGATTTTTCACCATCAGAGATGGAAATTACAAATATGGAAATATGGGAAGCTAACAAGAACTTAGCAGTATTATATTGAAATTAAAAACATTAGTGCAAACCTGTGATTTTCAGTATAGAAATAAATACAGGAATAAGTAGAGATGTAAATGTGTATGTCTTTATATATGTTCTTTTCTAGTTTGTTTGTTTTTTTTTTTTCCAATGTGGAAATCTGGAAACAAGGGTATCCCAATACTAATAAGCACATTCTGAGCCCAGATGTTCTTTCTAAATTCTGTTCTTCCCCCAAATAACTAGGATTCCTTGCAGAAAATGTCATCCCAGAGGTAGGCCAGAAAAGGACAACATGAGTCTAGAACACCATGTACTAGGAATAATAAAAGTCTCAAACAATGAAGGGGCATAAACAAAAGAACATAGAAGGCAGCTTGAAGGACTTCCACTGGCCAATTGTGGGGCAACTGAATATCAAAATAAATGATGATGTCAGTGATTACAGCCCACTGAATAAAACAGGGAACCATGGTTCATAGTGATACACAAAAATAATGAATAAACTGAAAGTTTGTGTAGTGGAGAAGCACGGTAGATACCACTTTCACCAACTGATCAAAACTAACATTACCAGTAGTAAGGCAAATTGAAACCTTGGTCAATCTAATAAGATGCAATGGGAACACAATATTACTTCTGTGATATTCCTAAAATACATAGTCTGAATCTAGTTGTGAGGAAACATCAGATAAACTCAAATTGAGGTACAGTCTATGAAATTTCTGGCCTGTATCTGTGAAGATGCAGTGTGATGAAGGCCAATGAAAGATTGATAAAAAGTTTCATATTGAAGGGAAAGATTAAACACAAATACCACCACTGCCCCCGCCCCCCCCCACAGTTTTCTGAATTATATTCTTTTGCAGTTAAGAACATTTCTGGAACACTTTGCAAGACTTAGATGGCAGCTTGAATTCAACGTTGTTGAGTAAATGGTAGTGATGTGTCAATGTTAATTTCTCTATTTTGATGATTCTGTTGTGCTCCATAGAAAATATGTTTTTGCTTTATTTATCTATTTTAAAGATTTTACTTATTTATTTGACAGAGAGAGTAAGAGCACAAGAAGGGGGAGCAGGAGGCAGAGGGAAAAACAGGCTCCCCACAGAGCAGGGAGCCTGACGTGTGGCTCGATCCCAGAACCCTGGGATCATGACCTGAGCTAAAGGCAGACGCTTAATGGACTGAGCCACCCAGGTGCCACAGTGTTCTTGTTTTAAAACTACACATGTGGCGATCATTGTAAATAACTCTTTCAAATGATAAAGGGCAAATTATCTATTTATTCTCTTGCAATTTTTTGTACCTTTGAGGTTGTTTCAAAATTAAAGATTTGAAGTTTACAAAAATAAAGGCAAGGCATTTTCAACATATACGGATATGAGAAAAGGAAAAAGGAATCTGATGTTCTTTCCACTCTGCATATGACAGTGTAATGCAAAGAAGGATGTAAAATTTTAAATATCCTGAATTTGGACCAGATAGCTTCAGGAACTACTCCAAATCTTACTATGTTGAACTTGGAACAAGTCTACTTCAGGTCTCATGTTTCTCCATGTAGTATGTGATATCAATGCTTACATTATTTACATCAGTTCTTTTATTTGAGCTAGGAGGCTCAAAGGAGTTGTTTATGAAAACATTTTATAGACAGTAAAGCAGCATGGAAGAGTCAGCTCTTGGTAACTGTGTGATTGAGCTGTGCTCAGCCTGTAGCCTTAGCGTGTATTGCACTCTAAGTCCAAGTTCAAAGTCCATCAATTCAATTCTGATTCCATTGTCCCTTCTGTTGGTCTGACACAGATCACACTCCACAGCTGTGGCATCTGGTCAAGGGGGGCTGTAAGTTTGAGGCTGTGGTATTCCTTGCAGTTCTGTTCAGCAAAGCACACCAAAGCTGCCTCATTCTTACTGTCGGATGTTGGTGCGCGAACTCAGCCAAGCAAAGCTGTATTTCTGCAAGTATTTGCTTTCAGATCGGTGAGCTGGCTAAGGTCAAAACTTTTTACTGGAAAATCCATCTTAACTTTGAAATTAAGAACACTTATATTTGAAGTCAATAAAGGTCAGGCAATATATATATTTTTTTAAATTTCACAGTGTGGTAACCCCCTAAGATTAACATGGTTGGAGTTTTTGTTTGTATTTCTTGTTTGTTTGCATAGTACTATTTCTAACCATTTAAAAGATTAAGATCCAGAAGACAACTGGTTTCCTTAAGGAAACTCAGAGTCAGACAAGAGTCTGTATGCTATCAGGTATTTGTTTGGACTGGCCAACTATAACCTGACCATGAAGGTGAACTTCAGTGTGGCATTTGTTTCCAACTTGTTGCTGGGTGGGGCAGGAGGTGGGTGAGGGGAATGAGCTGAAGAAGTGGCAACTCTACCAGCTAAGAAACAAGTATACATTTTAAATGGGTATACAACTAAAAGGTGTTGACGTAGTTTTTTGTTTCTGTTTTCTTTTCTTTCTTTCTTTCTTTTTTTTTTTTTGGTCAAATCATAACTTTTATCCAGAACAAGTGAATGCATCATTATGAGACACATTAAGGACTGAGGAAAAAGAAAAAAATGGGTATGATTACTGAGATTTTGGGTGCTTCTTTAAATTTTGTTCTGAGACAAGTAACATCATTGTATCACCATAGTCCTACCCTTGGGCCTTTGAAAAAGTTTGGTTACAAAACAAATAGTGTGTGTTACTATTGTTATTCCATGAAATCTAGATTTTCAAAACCATATCATGAGACCTGACTGCATCCTGACGTCATTGTCTCTGTAGGCTGCTGAAACTTATGTACACATCAGCATGCTTTTGTGTGTGGATTCCTCTGCAGAAACTGAAGGAACTGTAAGAAAGTGTTTCCATTCTCACCCAATCATAAGAGATGAAACTGAATGCAAAGAGCCTGAGAAAGCATTCCCCATAAGAATCCACCTTTTCCTGTTAAATTACAATAATCACCCACTAATCCAGTGGTGCTCAATCCTCAAAGGAATTCCAAGGACATTTGTACAATGTATTGGCTTAGATTTATGATCTACCTTCCTCTCAATTTCTGTGTCCTTTTTCCTTGCTTTAAGCCTTAGAGAACTCCATTTAGGCATCCATCTTCTCATTCATTCAGCAAGCATTTCCTGAGGACCTACAGAGCTCATGGGAGAAACTTGGGGAAGACTTTTAAGAAGTGACATTTGAGCAGAATGTTTGGAAACAAATATGTGGTCCCGGATTGCATAAGAACAGGAAAATCATTTAATGCATTTAATGCAGAAGACGTGAACACATGAAACTATAAATCAGTTTTCCTGAATATTCTAGTTGTACAAAAAAAAAATCTAGACAATAGTGTATGTTGTTGTGGCAAAATATGACTCTGGAGAGAAAGTCAGAGGTCAGTGTATGAATGGATGTTCAGAAAATGAGAAGGAATTAACATTCTTCTTGTCACATGGATCATGAACAGCTTAAGCGATTGATTATGATGCATCTTGGAGTGGTTTCCTTCATGTTTCTTCACCTGGGTTTCAGTGAGCTTTTTGAATATGTAGGTTTGTAGCTTCATCAAATTTAGAAAGATTTTGACCATTATTTCTTCAAATATTTTTTCCTGCCTCTGCCAGCTCTTTCTCCTCTGCTAGGACCCTAATTGCATAAATATAGGCTGCTTGATTCTGTCCCTCAGCTCACTATTCTCCATTCAATTTTTTAAATGCAATATGCAGTTTAGAATGATTCTCAATTTACAGAAAAGTTGTGAAGATACTACAGAGAATTCTCCTATACCTCACAATCAGCTTTCCCTATTATTAACATCTTACATTTTTAGTATGGTACAGTTGTAAGTTATGTTTCCTGTATGTTTTTCATCTTGTATAGTTTCTTTTCATGTGTATTTAACATCCTTTATCTTTTCTTTGCAGAATATAATCTACTATAATCCTATTTAATGCATTTTTCATTTCAGATGTTATTTTTTATAACTGGAAATTAATTTTGGCCATTTTTATATCTTACCTGCCCCTCCTTTTTATATTCATGCTTTCTTCATTATCTTTCTGCATATATGGAGCATATTTATAATAGTAGCTTTATTTGTGTCTCTCTCTTTCTTTTGTTCTGTTTCTGTTGGTTAATTTTTCTTCTCATTATGAATTATATTTGCTTGACCTCTTCATATGCCTGGTAATTTACTCCTTCCCTCCCTCCCTCCCTCCCTCCCTTCCTTCCTTCCTTCCTTTCTTCCTTCCTTCTCTTTCTTATGCAAGTTATGGATTTCATGATTAGGGTGCTATAATTTTTCTGTGCCTTTATGTATCTTAAAATTCTTATTCTGTGTACAGTTAAGTCAATTTGATTCTTTCGAAGTTCACTACGCTAGGTGGATCTAGAATGATGTTGTTTTAATATGGCCTTATTAATGAAACAACACTTTTGTAAGATTCTACTTAAGATCACATCATTTGAAGATCTTTCTAGTGAGACTAAACTATTATCTAATGAAAACAGACTGTTTCTATCCATGTGTAAACTCTGAGGATGTTCTGTAAGTTCTTTTCCTAGCATGTGTTGATTATACTCAGGTGAAGCCTCAAGGGAAAACTGTATTTCTCTAGATGTCTCTCCCTCTCCCTTGCCCTCCATCTTCAGCTCTGTCCTCTATGATACTCTGTCGTGCAGTTCTACTTGCTTTGGCCTTCTTGAAATCCAAACTGTGTCTCTCAACTCACTTTTCTAAATACGCTGTCTACATAGTATCCCAGAGTTATCAAAGAGCTCACTTCTTTTTGTTTTCCTTCTCTCCAAGATTATCATCCTGCTATGCCTGTGGTCTGGTGTCCATCATTTTATAGATTTTTTTAAATTCTTTAAACTAGCAAAGTAAATCTTGTTTCGGTTATTCTATCATGTCCATAAGAAAATATATAGAGAGAGATTTTAGTTTTTCTTTTAGTTCTTTTCATACGAATATAAAGAAAAAATTTAGATGTGTTTGACCACTAATCCATTTCTTTTACTTTTTTTTTCAATCAGTTGATGTCTATTCTTTCTTTCAGACATATAAAATAAGAGAGGGACCCATTGTGATTTTTTCTTAAACTAGAATCTTAAGAGAAAGCAGCTGACATAGCAGGGTGGCTAGGAATGTGCCGATATTGTCGATGTGGGAGAAGAGTAGAAAGATACGACTCTGGTTAGTTTTGGGTGGTTTTGAATCGGCTTCTTCATGCATCACTATCTCTATCTGTTTTACTTAAGAATGTTTGATTGAAAGTGAATGATTTTATACCTATGAACTCTGATTTTTGGTGAATTAGAAAACAATCCACATTCCTCTCTGATTTTAATGTTGGACTCTTCTATTTTTAATTTATAATCATGGGTGGGAACTTATGCCCCTGAACTACCATAATTATAATAATTCTTCGACATGTGAAACAGTTGACTCATATTGTTTTTTCTCAAATAAGCTCTCTATATAATCTGAATATATTTTCTGATACACTTGAAATACAGTCAATAATCAAATGGTTGTATGATGCTGTGTAATATTAAGGCTGAGACTCTATTTTGATAACCACTAAAGAACTCACATTTAAAGATAAATATGGAAAGTAACTTCATATTTATGAAGTGATTTTTATTTTATTTTTTATTTTTTTAAAAGATTTTATTTACCTATTTGACAGACAGAGATCACAAACAGGCAGAGAGGCAGGCAGAGAGAGAGGAGGAAGCAGGCTTCCCGCTGAGCAGAGAGCCCGATGCGGGACTCGATCCCAGGACCCTGAGATCATGACCTGAGCCGAAGGCAGAGGCTTTAACCCGCTGAGCCACCCAGCCACCCCTATGAAGTGATTTTAGAAATAAAATAATATAATTATTTTGAGAAATTCAACTCTATTTCCTTACCATACAATATTTTCCAATTTGCTTTATGAGTGATTATTAAATGATAAATCTGGTGGGTGGTTATATATATTTTTTCCACAGAAGATAAACCTAATATTGTCTTCTAATTTTATTGACTAACTTCTATAGCAGCTTCAATTTTGTCAGCAATGATAGGGATGCAATTTCCTTTGTCTCAAAAATGTTTATATCCTTCAAAAGGTGAGAAAGGAAGGATATTCCAGGAAACTGACCTTGTAAAGCTAAATGGATTATTAATTAGTCTGCCAAGTTTAATTTTTGATCAAGAAAGAAAGGTAACACTTGAGCACATTTTAATTAGCCACGATTTAAAATTTTTCCATCATTGCCATTGAAGATCTGCATGTAGAAGAGATTCAAGAAGTGATGGAATTTATTCTCATCTCTCCAGAGACATGGTCATTTAGATGATTGTGGTGGATAGCATAATATATCCAGAAGGCATTAGTAAAGAAAGACTATTTTTTACCTCTGATCTTTGATTTGCTGGCATCCATATTAAGAACTGCACACTGCATCCCACTTACCCTAAAATCTGTGCTGTCACTTGAAATATTTCAGAAAGTTTTCTTCTTCTGTTATGCCATCCAGCAAAGTTTTACAAAACAGCATGCTTTCATTCACAGTGTTTTCCAAAATATATCTTACAAATGCCAACAACCAAGCACAACCTGAAACATCTGTGGATTTGTCCATTTATGGGGCAAAGTAATCACTTTTCATACTTTTTAAAACCAGCTGTTCACAGGCATTAATTGCCATGTCACTTACACGCTTTAGAACAGCAGCATTTGACAATGGTGCACGTGTTAATTTGTTTACCACATCTGGTTCTTTTTCAGTGAATACCGTCTTCATGGCAGATGGCAATAGAAGAGTTGTTGCAATTATGTAGTTTAAGAGGGCTCTGAGCTGTGGTGGATACAGTATGCATTTAAGTGACTACATTTTTATATTAAAATGCATATGTAAATGCCTTCAAACTTCTAGCTAAGGACTTCCATAACCTAGGTTTTGTTTTATTTTTAGAAATATACATGTTTTCTCTAAAATGACAGAATGCAGAATGGTTTTAAAGACTTACTACTTTTATATATCAGATCTTCAAAATATATACCACTTCTGTCTTAAAAGACATATACATGTTGGCATCTTCTTCAGGTGATCCAAGAGCATTAAAGCTCACTATAGAGAGGAAGAATAAACATGGCCGGTTTCAAGCACTCAGGTTCCTTTTCTCTTTCCTCTTCAGTTTATGTACATGCACGCACACCCTACCCTGAAGATCCAAGTGGCCTGGGAGAAGAGATTGATATAATTCTACCAAATACTCACTTTCATGAAATCCTCCTGGAATTAGTATAAATCTCTTATAGCTTGTATCCCTTGGCCCTGTCTTGATTTGACTTCCTAAACTATTCTGCATTCTTATTCCTTTTTTTTTTTTTTAACTATTATATATTCCAGATGCTTGATTTTGGCAGTCCTCTGTCTTACTCTGGGTAGTGACTGATGAATTCTCAGATTTTGTTTAATTCTTCTTATTCTACCCTTTAAGTATCAGTGCTTTCAGCAACAATATCAAAAGACAAACACTAACATTAGTATTTGCAGAATTAATGACAAATGAGTAAGTCTAAATATTTTTCCATCAGTCATGCCATACATATTTCATGTCAAAAATAAAAAATCCCTTTTATAACCTCACAGCTCTTGTACTATTATCAGAGCATTTCTCTTCCTGCCATGAGAGTAAATGTGTAGTTGCCTATTTTGCAGTTACCAGTCCTTTTCTGTCATTTCTTTGTCCATAGCACTCCACCATTCAGCTCTCACCAAGGTGGTCAATGCCTTCTATCTTGCTAAATCTAATCAGATTTTGAAGTCCTTACTATTTGTAACTTACAAACAGCCTTTGACATAGTTACTCACTCTTCTTTCTTTGAAGACTTTCCTCACTTCCCTCCTAGGATCGCACTTTCTGCAGGTTCTCCTCTTCCCATGTGACCCCCATCCCCACCCCATGTTCTCTTCTCTGGATTGTGTTCAGCTCTAAGGTATCTCATTTTTGGTGTGTCCTAGAGCTCAGTCCTCAGGTGTCTGCTTTCTTGTGGACCCGCCCTTCCTCGTTCCATCACCACTCAGGTAATAGCATACTATTTGTATGCTGAAGACTTAATGAGTTACATCGGTGGTCCACAGTTCTCAATTTTATATTTGAGCATAAAATTGCCTATTTGAAGTCTTCACTAAAGTCTAAGTGACATCTCAAACTTAAATGGATGTTTCAATAAAGAAGTAAATTTAAAAGCTAAAATATGTATTAAATTGAATGTAAAATCCCACTCTATCCCCAAATTTGCACCTGTAATGTTCCTCATTTCAGTAATTTTAGGAATTTTGTTATCCTATTTGCCTTGATCAAAAGCCTTGCAGATACTATTGTGTCCTCTCTTTATCTGATGTTTCACAGACAACTTAGCAGCAGATTAGGTCAATTCTGCCTTTAAAATACACTTAGAAGCTCACTACTCTGTCTCTTTCACTTTTTACTTTCACCATCGTCTTGGGCATGTGGGTGGCAATTGTCTCTTAATTGGTTTTCTTGCTTTGCTCTTCCTATCCACCTTCCAGCACAGTCTATTCTAAACACTGGAGACAGAGAGATCCTCTGAAAACAGAAGTCAGATCACATCTCTCCCTTTCTCAGTGTCCTTCAGTGACTTCCTGTCTTTCTAATGGTAAAACCCAAAGTTTTCTATTCATTTACTTCTTGGTCCTTACATCTGGGTTTTAGGGGAAAAGCACAAAATATTAAGTAATAGTTTGAGATATATACTCCACTCTCTAGGATATCACCCCAAACTTGCTGAGTTGGGCCATCTAAGCTGTCAGCAGCCCAATCAAACTTTCTACCAGGCCAGTTGCATGTGGATGATGGGACGTATTATAAGGCGCACATACAACATAGGGCCGAGCCATTGCAACATGTTCTCCTCTCTCTCTCTTTCTCTTTCTCTCTCTCTCTCTCACACACACACATACACACACACACACACACACACACGCACGTCCTTGGTTGGATGTAGTGTTTATGGAATACTGTGTGAAATCCATATTTAGCAGAAGTTTTTTGAGAAAAGAGGCCAATCTATATTGAAAATATCTGATTCAGGTATTTAAAAAAAGGTTAATAAAATCTGCCTTTACTAACATGGAATGAATTTTGTGACAAAATGATAAAAGGAAGTTGCAGAACGGATAGTAAAGTATGCTTCTATGAAAGTAAGCAAAAGTATATGTAAGTTATCCAGCTATTACTAGAAAATTTTATAAAATTCAGCCATGATCTAATTCTTTTATCTGGGACATAAATGTCCTCTCCACTTTTTCTATTTCTCATGCTTTTGTATTTTTTTTCCCTATCTCTGCCCAAGCATGAAGATAGATTTGAAGCACAAACACACTCACACACACACACACACACACACACACACACACACAGTGAAGTTTTTGTTTTGTTTCGCTTGTTTTAAACGATGAAAGTTTGAAAGGAGGTAGAAAAGAAACGTTAAGTCCAGGGTCCCAGAAATTTTGGCCATCATCTTTGTTTCCATCTAAACTTTTTAAACTTCTTATTCCCTCAGAGACAAACACAAATTATTCCTCTTCTTTACTGAAACTCCTTCTTCATTTTGCTCATACTTCAGTTCTTTCAGTCTCTTAGGGGATCTTACCTTCATAGTGAGTTGTCAAGTGAAAGATATTTTCCAGAACCAAAATCATGATCTACCTGAAACTCTGGTAAATGCCATTTTCTCTTTACTTATTTAAACTATGGGTTTGCATATTTTTAAAATACATATTCAGAGATATTTACAGAATAGTTGATGGTAGCTATCTATAAGACTAGTTTGGGTAGTGCACAGTAGAACATTTATTATTTTTCCAACAAATATGTGTCACTTTTATGAATTAAAAAAAAAAGCTTTTAATAAAAGTATTGGAATGCCCCAGAATTAATCCTAGTTCATATCTCCTTCTCTTTGTTTTCCTTTAGCCATCACATTCGATCCAAAGGTTTTACTTACTTTCTGGCAATAGTGGCAATGATTATAAATCCATATTTCCATTTAGGTATTTTTTTCAAGCCACAAATATCTCTGTGGCTTGAAAAAGGAAATTCATCCTTTCATGGAGATTTTTGTATTACATGCCTACTACATGCTGGGTGCCATGATAACTGACAGGCTCTCAGTGGCTAAAGCGGAGTGACATAGGCCCTGCATTCATGCAGCTAGAAGTCTTTGGAAGTACTAATGCAATAAACAATTAAACAAATAAATAAATGTACTTAACATGTACTTAACATGTTCTAAGCAATGCCTTTCAGAAAAATAAATACAATGCTATAATAACAAAATCAGTTTTCAATTAAAAAAAAAAAGTGGGTAGCCAAGGAAGTTCTTTCTGAGGAGATAGTATTTAAGGTGAGGCCAGATGGAGAATTGTCCAGGCATGTGAAGGGTAGTTTCAAGGCATAAGGACAGCATGTGGGAAAATCAGAGTTGGGAGAGTGCTTGCTATGTCTTCCAAATGGAAAGAGAGCTGTGTGATTTAGACATAGGAAATTGAGGAGGGATGAGGCATAAAATAATCCAAGAGATATAAGCACAGGAACTCAGTCATGACAATCGTAGACCATATGGAAATTTTGGACTTGATCTTAAAAGCAATGGGATTCATTGGAGCGATTTAAGTAGATTAGTGATGTGCTTTGGTTTATATTTTTAAAAATTCTCTTTGTTCTAATATTTATGCTGTAAAAGGAGGTCAGAGAGGTAGGAAAGAAGCAGATCATTAAGAACCTGTAAGGTATTTAGATTTTCCCTATTAGCATTTTCCATTTTCCATTTCAGAAATCTGGATATGTTTGACTTCTCTATTCCCTTCACTTGTTCTACCATCTCTGATCAAGCTTTGGCAATTTTGATTCTTAACAACTCCCACAGGTATAATTTTTTCTTTTTCTCAGCCTTTACTTGCTTAAATTGGTGCTTCATAATCTTTTATCTGGACCATTACAATACTATAGTCTTCTCAACATATTTCTGTGCCTACTATCATGCAAACTGATGCCTTAGTTATCTTAATAAAATAAAAACTTAAGTATGGTATTCTACTACTTATATCATCATTGGATGTCCACAATTAATTGCATGTATTTATTTATATGGGAAATGCCCTTTATTGAACACTTCTGTGGGCAAGGTTAATATATCAAATATTTATAACAGCCTCATTTATTGGGTTTTGTTATTGTTCTTACTTTTTATATGAAGAAACTGAGTCTTGGGGAGTGTAAATGACAGTGAAAGTTAATTATTTCATCCATGACAGAGTAAAGCTACGCTTAGAAACTACTTGATTGGTAGATTCCAAATAACATTGAGATTATTTTGAGGGGAGCTCTGCTGCTCAAATTTATAGATAAAATGCATCCTCTTTAAGACTTTAAACTGTTTTAGATTCTTTGGTGTGGATCATCTTGCCAGCAACTTGGTATGTTGTTATTGGGAATTTAAGACTTTAGAAAATTATAACAATTCCTGATTAAAATTAGTAAAACATTCTTTATGGTGGTTTGGCACAGTGTCTTATTTGGGTTTTTTTTATTGGCATTAAAATTTTTGACCTACATACTCATAGGAAATTTCCCAAATGTTGCCTTTTATGATTCATTTACTCAAATAATTCAGCATAAAAATTTCAAATGATTGATTTTTATGATGAGTAGAAATAGATCTCATTTTCTTTACATGGGGATAATCTCTATACAATAAGGGGTATAAATTTCTGTCAACTTCTGAGTCATTAGAATTGAAGCTCACTTTATCTTCCAGTCAAAGACCCTGAGCCTGGTACACTCAATATCTGTACTTTACTGTTCTCACTTCTCTCTCCACTATACCATCATCCCTCTAGAATCAGCTTCATTTCCTGGAGAAGGTTACCACCCAGTCCAACCAATATTGTTCCCAGCAGGCTTTAATAAAGCAAGCTTTAATAAAGAAGATAACATAAAGTGACAACTATAGAATTACACAGAGAGCTAGTCTGTTATCAAAACACACATCAGTCTCTCCCACCCCCCACCCTTTAATGCTTTCCTTTTACTCTGATACTTAAGAGAAAAAACTGAAAGTGATTTGTAACTTTTGGTTCAGGGTTTTCTTTTCAATATGAGGATTTGCTTTCCATACAATCATTGAGGCAATAATTGCATAATCTTTATGAAGATTTTTGGTTATTCTGAGATTCCATCCAAACCTAACCCGTGGGACGAAGAACATTAATATTAACAATAGATCTCTTTTGTCCAATTCTGAGTGTTGGACAATTTTTTATTGACATCCCACAAACTCATACCTTACACATATCTCATGCATGTAAATGGTGGTTAATATATTTCATAATATATAAATATACTTTCCCTGCATTCAGAAATACTTGTGGAATTAGTTTGTCTAGTAGCTTCTATGTACATGACATTTAGGACAGAACATCCTAGGTCCTGGGTGATTCTCCTCTTTCGTTATTCTGGTCAAAGTGTGGGTTTCTACCATTGTCTATCAGCTCATATTCAGAAGTTTTGGTATGCCCAGATGAAGCATGCAATCATCATTACACATATATGCAAACATCAGATTCTCATAAAAATAATGAGACTGCTTATACACCTCAATAAAATGGATGAATCTATTTCCACACATACATATCTGTTTTGAATTGTATTACTTCTTTGAAAGAATTAAATTCAATTTCTTTTGTTGATTATTCTTTCAAGTAGCATACGGATCCTGACAGTTGGAGGTGGGGAGGGAGTATTATAGAAGACATATAAACAGGATTTAGAAAAGAGAAGTGTGAGACAATTATGAAGCTTTGCCTATTCTACAGGATTTATTAGGCCACTCCTGCTCTAAGCCATATACTCCCTGATTTTATTCATTCATAATCTGATTTATTTTTAACATCACATGGCAATACTTTAAATTTTTTTCAAGACCCCTCTGATAATCAGCATAAGGCTGAAATATTATGTAAAAGAACAATTGAAGAGGTAATTTAACCAAGGTAAACTTTAACACATCTTTGTCAGACTTTCTACTTCCTCCTCACAGTCTATTTTTACCATTTTGCCCTAAAGTCCAATGTTAGGGACACACAAGAAATGCCACATCCTCTAATCCCTCTTTCCCAAAGGTTATGCTGTCAACTTGGACCTCATTTGCTTTTTCTATTTTAAATCAAATTTTCCCAACAAAATGAAACATTATTTAAGTTTCTCTAATGCCCAGTTCAAAAATCAAAGGGAGATGAAAATTTGACTTGGCAGTGATTTGTGAATGACAGTAATGAGTGTGGGGGAGATGAAGAACATGAACTTTTCAGAGTGCCTTAAAAATGACATTGTTATTTAATGTGCTGATCACTTAGTGATTTCAAAAAAAAATGTGATTTTCTTGCTTAACCAAGAGAAGATTAAGCTGTGCTTTTCATTGCACTCTGCTCCAAAGCACTGGAATTATTCTCTTTGTTCAGTCCTTGCCCAGCTGCTGCCCTAGTAAGCCCCATAAACTTGGCTTCACAGCTGTGCTGGCTGTTCCAGATTTTGGAGTCAGAATTTTCCTCTCAGTAGTCTTGGTGATGTTGTCCCAGATTTCAGGTGAACATTGTGATAATCCACTGAAAAGCAATTTTTATGAAAATCACAAAGTGATTTTGTTATTTTATTTTTTGTTTTCTTTGTAGGGTTCTTTTGGCATTTTTGTTTGCTTTGTTTTTTGCTGTGCTCTACTCAGTGTTGTTGGAAATATTTAAATCAATTTATACCAACTTCTTAATGAAAGCTCAGTATATGTAAAGGTGTTCAACATCACTAATCACCAGGGAAATATGAATCAAACCACAATGACATATCACCTCACATCGGTTAGGATAACAATTACTTTTAAAAAAGTAATAAAATAATAAAAATAATAAATAATAATAAATAAGTAATAAAAAATAAAGTAATTGTCAAGGATGTGGAGAAACTGGAGCCCTTATATACTGTTGGTGGGAAGGTAAGATGATATGACTACTATGGAAACAGTATGGAGGTAAAAAGTTACAAATAGAATAACCACATGATCCAGCAATCCCATTGCTGTATATATGCAAAATAATTAAAATCAGGATTTCAAAGAGATATTTGCACTCCCATTTTCATTGCAGCATTATTCACAATAGCCAAGATGTAGAAACAATTAAACTTCACAAATGAATGGATAAAGAAAATGTGGCATATACCGATAATGTAAACTATCATTGTCTCAAAAAAGGAAATCCTTCCATATGCAACAACATGAATGAACTGGGGGACCTTATGCTGAGAGAAATACACCAGGTCATAGAAAGACAAATATCACATGATTCCTCAAATATGAAGTATTTAAAATTATCAAACTTCTAGAAGCAGAGAGGAAAATTGTGGTTGCCAATAGCTGAGGGAAGAGGGAAATGAGTAAAGTTGTAGGGGTCGCTATATCGCACAGAACCTGTGGTCAACAATACTCTATAGTCCACTTAAAATTTTGTTAAGAGTGTAGATCCTATGTTAAGTGTTCTTAGCACACAAAGATACGCGTACACACACAATGAGGCATAAGGAAACTTTTGGAGATGATTGATATGTTTATTACCTTAATTAAGGTGATGATTTCATGAGTATATGTCCCAGTAATTAAATATGAGCAGTTTTCTGTGTATCAATTATACTTTGATAAAGCTATTTAAAAAAAAAAAAAAGCTTGGGAATGTGAAGCTAAATGGTCTGCCATTTTTAGTGACCAAGTGAAGCTGAACACCTGAGTGATTTTAAGAACTCTACTCCAGCTCTCAGCTATCTCCAAATGACTTTGACAGTAGCCAAGGAAACATATGCATCAATCTCTATCTTGGGCATATCATCCTGGGCATATTTATCCAGTCTCACTGACATCTCTTCTTTTACCCCTTTCCTTCTCTGAGCTTCCACTCAAGCAGAAGAGTCTGGTGTATTTTTTCTATTTCTAATTTCTGTTTTTATCCTCTCAGAAAACACCTTCTGCTTTGGGTCCCTGCCCACCCTCACCTAGAAAGCAAAATATAATTATCTTTCGTTTTATCCTATAAATAGTCTTTTTAGTACAAGGCCAATTAACCTACAAATATAGCTAACATACTATGATATTGATGCATGATAGATTATGACATTTATTCTCTCTGTATTAAAGCTATGTTTGTGCTCTTTTGTCATTTACTAGACTGTGAGTTTCTTGAGGGCAAAATTATGTCTTATTTATTTTTCTGTCACTGAAATTAAGCAATTGGTTTCTTAGTAAATGTAAATTCTAACCTGAATTGAACATCTGAACTTCAATGGGGCTTGTACTATCCTGAACCAAACTTTAGTATTAAAATAACAATTAAAAGTAAATTTAAAACTAGAATTATGAATAGTAACAACTTTAGCCACTTCTCTGCCTTCTAAGAGGGAAAAATGTTTTGTTACTTAGGACCCCAAATTTTATTTTGTTGTTGAGTTGACTAGGTTGAGTAGAGCCTAACTGAAAAGACCTCAAGTGGACTATATTGATTTTTACTTGTAAGATCTGAGAACTACTAACAGATAAGAGCTAATTATGGGATCTGGAGTATAGGCTTACTAGCTCAACAAATTCAGATTTTTGAAGAGGTTTTATGTGGAATTTAAAAGATTAAAAATGATAATAACAGAAATGACAAACCAGAGTGGAATCCTTCTCAGTATTTGTGAGATTTAAGTCAAGAATTACATTCTCTTCAAGGTTCCGTGTATGTGGGTATGTTCCAATAAATTTTATTCATAAAAAACAGAAGGTGGACCAGATTTGGCCCAAGGACAATAGTGTGCCAACTTATGGTCTAGAAGGAATCAAACACTTATTAGAAAGTATACTAGGTAATCTATCAAATTACTTCTAGTTCAAAAGTTTTATGAATGTTGCGGGTTAAGATGTATTAGGACAACATGGATAGAACTTAAAGGAATTATATAAGTGAGACAAGTTATATAAAGACAAATACTACATAATATCACTAAAATGTGAAATCCCAAAAAGCTGAATTCATAGAAACAGAGAACAGAATAGTAGTTACCAGAGGCTGAGATAAGGGAGAAGGTACTGAGGAGATGTTATTAAAGGGTAGATACTTGTAAGTGAAAGATGAATGAGTTCTTGAGTTTATTTTCACTGTGGGTGTTCCTTTTGCATGCTGTCTCATGCAGGAAACAGACTTAAAGAAAAAACATATTATGTGGTAACTCAACTTCTGTGGCAAGGCCAATGGCAATGGTGGGAATGAGAAAGTGGTAGTTTTGTGACCCTCACATCATACCACATAAATGACCTCATAAACCTGGTTTAACTCACCCTAAAAGCCTTCTGAGATATTTTAAGCATTTCTTAAGAAAGAATTCAGTTCAAAGATATTCATTGCATGAACCAAATATTTATAATTTCTACATTTATTGAACAGATATTTCATCTGAGTACCATATTTTGCTAAATAACAAGTTTTATGTTTTATTATTTTTCTTTTATACAAATGACACACATATATATGTATATACACTATTTTTTTTTTAAATGATATAGGGCGTGGTCTCATAGAAAGGTATTTGGTCTTTGTCTCTGGTTCCTGGCATCTCCTAAAACCTCTGGCGTTTCCTTAGTGATAAGGCTGATAGAATCTGGGGCACATGGGTGGCTCAGTCGGTTAAGTATCTGCCTTCAGAACAGGTCATGATCTCGGAGTCCTGGGATCCAGCCCCGCATGGGGCTCCCTGCTCAGCTGGGAGTCTGCTTCTCCCTCTTCCCCTGCTTATCCTCTCTCTCTCTCTCTTTCTCTTTCTCTCTCTCTCTCTCTCTCTCACACACACACACACACACATACTCCCTGTACCTTTCTCTCTCAAATAAATAAATAAATAAAATATTTATATAAAAAAAAGTTTTTAGGATCTTTTGTTCTGATGAGGTTCCTTTGAGTAGCTACTATAGCTTGAGGGTAGTGGCTGATGTCCAGAAAGACCAAATCTTGCTTGATTATAAGTTTGAAACTTTCAGCCTCAGTTTTCAATAAAGAGAGATAAACTGGAGATTGAGTAGTCACCAACTGCTGGTAATTTAATTAATCACACTATATAATGAAACGTTTATAAAAAACCCCTAATGCTGGGATTCAGAGAGTTTGTTAAATTCATTCACATGTCAGGAGCATGGCACACCCCAACTTCAGAGCAATAAAAATTCCTGTGCTTGGGATACTTTCATACTTTGGCCTATATACCCCTTCATTTGGCTCTTCAGTTGTATCCTTTACAATAAACCAGTAAATGTGAGTAAAGAACTTTTTGTCATCAAATCCGAGGAGGTAGTTGTGAAAGACTCTGAATGATAGCCAGTCAGAAGTATCGTGTATGTACTTCCAGCATCTTAGGCAGGATGCAGTTTTGTGGGATGGAGCCCTTAAACTTCGGAAGTCTGACTCTAATTGCATGTAGTTAGTGTCAGAATTGAATTGTAGGACATTCAGTTGTTATTAGAATCAGTGTTGGTGTCAGGAGGAAAAAGAAACGTCTCAGAGAGTCAAAAAATAAAAAAATGGAAACACAATCCTTCTCACACTCCAGATAGTTAAGATATATAGATTGGTATATAGATACACACATGTATATTTACTCTTTCTTCAAACACATTTACACACACAAATAGTTTGAGATTATAGCATACAGATTTTTCATTGTCAATGCATAGTTTTCTTTAATGGACTAAGATGTCATTTTATTAATACACATAAATTACCTAATGTCAATTATTACATTTAAAGATATTATGAAGAGTCATTTTAGTGTCTTTTAAGTGTAACATCTTGGACAAACTACACTGAGAAAATATCTCACTCAAAGTTGTAGCAAAAAGTAGTAGATCATGACTGTCCATAACACTTTTTATTTTCTTTCCAGCTAAAATTAGACCTGAGATAATGCTAATTTCTATAAAATACATCTAATAATTTTAAAAAGCAGTTATTACCTAAAATCTGGAGTTTCTGTGCTCCAAACTAGCTTTAAAGTTTCTTTTATTTATTGAACCAAGTTTCATTGAAACAAAACTTTGAATTTATTTGAAATGGAATACACAGGAGGATTTTGGATGACTGAATCTTTGGATAAGCTGAGATAGTGTATTAATCAAAAGAGACAAAAGGAGCATAAATCAAATTCCTCATATAAACTAAAATCAATAGGATTCTGTCAGGCTGAATTAAGGAATACTGTATTATTAACTTCAAATATTTCTTGTGTGGTTAAATGATTTTATTTATTTTTATCTGAGTTCATTTTTTCTTGTACATAAGAATCTAAAGTCATATAATTGTTGAGTACAGAGAGACACACAAACAATACATGGGTTAGAGTGCAAACTCATTTGGAATAAATACTGCATTTTCTTCATCTTCAGCTCAATACAGTACTTGTATTAGGTACAAGTGTACCTAATTTTTTAAATTTAATTGAATTAAAAATAAGGACACTATGTCCCAACAAGTTAAGCAACTTATCCAGTGACTAATAGAGACTTAGGTATAGTTGGGCTTTAGAGTTTATTTTTTAATCCAAAACAATAGTAGTAGTATTATGCCATACTTCCTCTCTCAAAATGAATTTCTTTAATTATTGAAATGTATTGGATATGGCAGTTTTTATCTAGAAGAATTTTATAGTGGTATGGGTTCATTTATATTTGGGTTTCCATACAGAAATGCCCATGAAGAATAGGACAAATAAAGTGAGAGAATATGTCCAGTATTGGGTGTCTGATATACACTAAGTAAATGGAAGTGGCTATGATAAATTGAACAACACAAGTCCTCTCTAAATAAGTTTTCTGCCTCTCAACTTCAGGAAATCTTAGATATCTGTTTATAAGTATTGGAGGTGGGTCAATAAACTATATCTTGCTCAATACTCAAAACAGATACAAGGCAGAGTTTGGGTGTCATTACAGGAAAGACTCAGGGATACCCAAGACAAAACCACACCCCCAAGACCCAGGAACACAAAATATGTCTAAGGTGATGAAAGAGCCAAGAGAGTAGAGAAATCCTCCCTTGAACACAGCTGTTTATAGCATTTTTATTCATAATTGCCAAAACTTGGAAGCAGCCAAGATGTCCTTTAGTAAATGAATGAATAAACTGTGGTACATCCAGAAAATGGAGTGTTACTCAGCAGTAAAAAGATATAAGCAATCAAGTCATGAAAAGACATGGATAAACCTTAAATGCATATTACAAAATGAAAGGAGCCAATATGAAAAGTCTGTATATTGTATGATTCTAATATGTGACTTCCTGGAGAAAGCAAAACTTTGGGGGCAGTAAAATGATCTGTATTTGCCAGGGAGGAGGTAGAGAAGGGAGGGATGAATAGGCAGAGCAGAGATGATTTTTAGTGCAGTGACAATACTCTATGATATATAATGATGAATACATGTCTCTAAAAATTTGTCTAAATCCATAATATGGATTCACCAAGAGGGAACAATAACACAGATTACTGACTTTGGGTGACTATGTGTCAAAGTACGTTCATCAGCTATAATTAATTTAACACTCTAGTAGGGGATGTTGATAACAAGGGAGGCTATGCATGTGTGAGGGCAGGTTTATGTGCAGAATCTCTGTACCTTTCCCTCAATTTTGCTGTGGGAATATATGTGGGAAGTAATAAGGATTTTTAAAACTAAAAAAAATAAAGAAACTAATAAGAGAATTTCATCAGTCAGAAGTATTATCAAGGAAGCTAATTAGATGTATAGAAAGAAATGAGCAGAGCTAGAAAAAGAAAAATGCATAAATAATTATAATCAATATATTCTTTAATTATACTATAAATAATTGATAAGCTACACAAATACTATAAATATATATTATGGGATTTATACACATGTAAAAATAAAAGGTATGCCAACAACAGTACCAGGAATGGATGGCTCTAAAATTCTCATACTGTATGGAAATAATACAGTATTATTCAAAATTGCACTATAATAACCTCAGAACAGTTTTTCTCAGATGAATATGATTACTCTTCCACCTCCTGACACACCCACATACACACTCACACAAATGTACACAGGGTACATTCAGCAATGTCTGAAGACATTTTTGGTCATTGAAATTGAGATGTGCTACTGTGTTTACTGGATATAGTCCAGGGATGTGTTATATATCCTAGAGTGCAGAAGATGGACCCCTACAACAAAGTGAATTGTCTGACTCAAAAATGTTGTTGGTAATAAGGTGACAAATACTGCCCAAGAATTATCATCCAAAAATTTTTTTCCAGTAACATATATGGAAAACCAATAGTGATGATAAAATGGGATATGAAAAGTTATGCCCAATGAATACAGAAAGAAGACAGGAAAAGAGAACAAGAGGAATAGAGAATGGATAGGAAAAACAGAAAACACCTTGTAAAGTGGTAGATTCAAATCCAAATATAATTGCATTATTATGCAATTTCTTAAAAATTTTTTTATTTCTTATTTTTTTATAAACATATAATGTATTTTTATCCCCAGGGGTACAGGTCTGTGAATCGCCAGGTTTACACACTTCACAGCACTCACCATAGCACATACCCTCCCCAATGTCCATAACCCCCTCCCCCTCTCCCAACTCCCCCTCCCCCCAGCAACCCCCAGTTTGTTTTGTGAGATTAAGAGTCCCTTATGGTTTGTCTCTCTCCCAATCCCATCTTGTTTCATTTATTCTTCTCCTACCCCCCTAACCCCCCATGTTGCATCTCCACGTCCTCATATCAGGGAGATCATATGATAGTTGTCTTTCTCCGATTGACTTATTTCACTAAGCATGATACCCTCTAGTTCCATCCACATTGTCGCAAATGGCAAGATTTCATTTCTTTTGATGGCTGCATAGTATTCCATTGTGTATATATACCACTTTTTCTTTATCCATTCATCTGGTGATGGACATCTAAGTTCTTTCCATAGTTTGGCTGTTGTGGACATTGCTGCTATAAACATTCGGGTGCATGTGCCCATTTAATTGACATTAAATTTGAATGCTCTAAACACCATCTATTTAAATATAGTGATTTTCAGATTGCAAAAGAGAGCAAGACCTAAATCTGTACTATATGAAACTCAATTGAAATGTTAATAGAGATTGGTTAATTTTTCTTAATGTGAAAGATGTCCCATGTAAGTATTAAATAAAAACAAAGTGGCCTGATTATAATAATAACAGGAAAAGTAGAATTACAACAAAAAATATTATCAGATATAGACAGGGGCATTATGTGATATAAAATTTAATTAACTTAGAATACTTGGGATCATATATGTGTATCAGACACAGTTTCAAAATATTGGAAGCAAAACTGGTAAAGCAAAATCAGAAATAGACAAATCAATGATTACAGTTGGCTAAGTCAGTACCCCACTCATTAACTGATTGCAAAAGCATATGAAAATTTAGTAAAATATAGATAACTTGAACAATACTTTCAACCAATGTCATCTAACTGGTATTTATACTTCCCACCAAGAACTGGATATGCATTCTTTTTAACTGCACATGGAACATTCACCATGATATGCAGAATTCTAGGACATTAAAAAAATCAACAAATTCAAAAAGATATAAATCATACAATATAAATCATACAATGTATAAATCATACATTCAAATTTAATTAAATTCAAATAAAAATAAATAAAAACCACTTCTACATAATGCATGTATCAAATAATATATCACAAAGAAAATTAGAAAATAACATAAATGAAAATAAAACATTAATATTTGAGGGACTAAGCTAAATTTTGAGAGAAGATTCGTAGCACTAAATGCTTATATTAGAAAACAAAATGGTCTTAAATCAGTAATCTAGGCTTCTGCATTAGGAAAGTAGAAAAACAAGGGCAAACTAAACCAAAAACAAGCAGAACAAATAAAAGAATTAAGATAGGAACAAAAAGCAATGAGATTATCAAGAAACCTGTAAAGAAAGTCAGGAAGCAAAACACAGGTTATTTGTAAAACAACAAAATTGATGAGCCTCTGACTAGACTAGACCAAAAAGGGGGAAAAAAAGAGAGAGAGAGATAGAATACCAATAATATGCCAATAATATGAATGCTGGGGGTGGGGAGGGAATGTCACTACAGATTATATAGACATCTAGGAGACAAATAGTTTTTTATATAAAAAAATATCAAAAAATGTGATGACTTAGATGATAGACATTTTTGGAAAGTCACAAACTACCAAAGATTACACAAGAAGAAATAGATACCCTGATTTACTTCTGTTTTTAAGTAAATTCCATTTTTCCTTAAACCTTTATGATTTCTGTCCCCCAAAACAATAACAACTCCATGCCAAACGGCTTTACTGATGAATTCAACCAAACATATGATGAAGAAATCCTATCAATTAAATGGAAGCGTCTCTTCATTATATACTTACTACAAAGGAAAAAAAAAAAAACTTTACAGCCGACTAACCCAACTGACATCATTTTAACCAAGGGACTGATTAAAGTTAACTTTATCAGTAATAGGACAAACCCACACAAAGCGCATCTTCATGTGATGCACCAAGAAGAAAGTATTACTTCTTTACTATTCCTGAGAAACATATGTAACAGAATTTAGTCATATTGTGCAAGATAATTATCGTGTTCTCTATGAAATTATCAATGTCATGAAACACAAAGAAAAACTGAAAAAATCAATAGCTCAATTCAGCATGCCTGGAATGAAATTGACTATTTCTCCCCAAACATGTTATTACATCTGATTTTTTAAATTATAAATAGTGGCAATGCCACACACCACAGTTCCACAGAAGATCAGAGGATGACATTTTATTGACCATCTTATTCATCAACATCTAAGTTTATGAATTACTAAATTCTGACAATTTTACCTCTGAAATATTATTCAAATCCACTCTTTATATTTTTATTTATTTTAATTTTTTAAATTTAAATTCAATTAACATATAAGGTATTAGTTTCAGAGGTAGAGTTCAGTGATTCATCAGTCTTATATAACACCTAGTGATCGTTATATCACATGCCTTCCTTAATGTCCCTCACCCAGTTACCCCATCCCCTTACCCCACACGCCTCCAGCAACCCTCAGTTTGTTTCCTATGTTTAAGAGTCTCTTGTAGCTTGTCTCCCTATCTGATTTTGTCTTGTTTTATTTTTCCCTCCCTTCCCCTATGATCCTCTGTTTTGTTTCTTATATTCCACATATGAGTGAAATCATATGGTAATTGTCTTTCTCTGACTGACCTATTTCACTTAGCATAATACCCTCTAGCTCCATCTACATCATTGCAAATGTCAAGATTTCATTTTTTTTATGGCTGACTATATATATATATATATATATATATATATATATATATATATATATCTCACATCTTCTTTATCTGTTCATCCGTCAGTGGATATCTGGGCTCTTTCCATAGTTTGGCTATTGTGGACATTGCTACTATAAACATTGGGATGCAGATGCCTCTTCGCATCACTATGTTTGTATCTTTGGGGTAAAAACCTAGTAAAGAAATTTTGTGGGGTCTTAGGGTAGCTCTATTTTCAACTCTCTGAGGAAACTCTATATTGTTTTCCAGAGTGGCTATACCAGCTTGCATTTCCACCAGCAGTGTAGGAGGGTTCCCATTTTCTCAGCATTCTGGCCAAACCTGTTGTTTCCTGACAGTTAATTTTAGCCATTCTGACTGTGTGAGGTGGTAGGTATCTCACTGTGGTTTTGATTTGTATTTCCCTGATGTTGAGTGATGTTGAGCACTTTTTGATGTGTCTGTTGGCCATTTGGATGTCTTCTTTGAAGAAATGTCTGTTCATGTCTTCTGCCCATTTCTTTATTAGATTATTTATTCTTGGGTGTTGAGTTTGATAAGTTCTTTATTGTTTTTGGATACTAGCCCTTTATCTGATATGTCATTTGCAAATATCTTCTCCCATTCTAACAGTTGTCTTTTGGTTTTGTTAACTGTTCCCTTTGCTGTGCCAAAGATTTTGATCCTGGTGAAGTCCCAATAGTTCATTTTTGCCCTCACTTCCCTTGCCTTTGGCAGTGTTTCTAGGAAGAAGTTGCTGAGGCTGATGTCCAAGAGGTTGCTGCCTGTGTTCTCCTTAAGGATTTTGATGGATTCCTGCATCACATTGAAGTCTTTCATCCATTTTGAGTCTATTTTTGTGTGTGGTGTAAGGAAATGGATGTGGATGTTCAATTTCCCAACACCATTTGTTGAAGAGATTGTCTTTTTTCCATAGGACATTCTTTCCTGCTTTGTCAAAGATTAGTTGACCATAGAGTTGAGGGTCCATTCCCGGGTTCCCTGTTCTGTTCCAGTGACCTATGCATCTACTTTTTTGCGCATACCATACTGTCTTGATGATTACAGCTTTGTAATAGAGCTTGGAATCAGAATCATGATGCCATCAGTTTTGGTTTTCTCTTTCGACATTCCTTTGGCTATTCAGTTCTGTTCTGTTTCCTAACAAATTTTAGGATTATTTGTTCCAGCTCTCTGAAAAAAAGTTGATGGTATTTTTAAAGGGATTGCACTGAATGTATAGGTTTCTCTAAATAGTATAGACATTTTTACAATATTTGTTCTTCCAGTCCATGAGCATGGTATGTTTTTCCATTTCTTTGTGTCTTCCTCAGTTTCCTTCATGAGTGTTCTATAGTGTTCAGAATAAAGATCCTTCATGTCTGGTTAGGTTTATTCCTAGGTATCTTATGGTGTTTGGTGCAGTTGTAAATGGGTTCGACTCCTTAATTTCTCTTTCTTCTGTTTCAGTAAATGTTAGTGTATAGAAATGCAACTGATTTTTGTGCATTGATTTTATATCCTGCCACTTTGCTGAATTCCTGTATGAGTTCTAGCAATTTGGGAGTGGAGTCTTCTGGGTTTTTCACATAGAGTATCATACCATCTGCAAAGAGTGAGAGTTTGACTTCTTCTTTGCCAACTTGGATGTCTTTTATTTTTTTTTGTGTCTGATTGCTAAGGCTAGGAGTTCTAACTACTAAGTTGAACAACAGGGGTGATAGCGGACATCCCTGCCATGTTCCTGACCTTAAAGGAAAGTCTCTGTTTTTCCCAATGAGAATTATATTCACTGTGGGCTTTTTATATATGGCTTTTATGATATTGAGGTATGTTCCTTCTATCCCTACACTGTGAAGAGTTGTGATCAAGAATGGATGCTGTACTTTGTCAGATGATTTTTCTGCATCTATTGAGAGGACCTTATGGTTCTTGTCCTTTTTTTTTTTATTAATGTAGTATATCACATTGATTGATATGCAGATGTTGAGTAAGCTTGCAGCCCAGGAATAAATCCCACTTGGTTGTGAGGAATAATTCTTTTAATGGACTATTGGGTCCTGTTGGCTAGTATCTTGGTGAGAATTTTGGCATCCATGTTCATCAGGGATATTGGTCTATAATTCTGGTTTTTGCTGGGGTTCTTGTCTGGTTTTGGGATCAAAATAATGCTGGCCTCATTAAAAGAGTTTGGAAGTTTTCCTTCCATTTCTATTTTTTGAAGCAGCTTTAGAAGAATAGATATTAATTTTTCTTTAAATGTTTGGTAGAATTCCCCTGGGAAGCCATCCAGCCTTGGGCTCTTGTTTGATGGGAAATTTTTAATTACTGCTTCAATTTCCTTGCTAGTTATGGGTCTGTTGAGGTTTTTCTATTTCTTCCTGTTTCAGTTTTGGTAGTTTACATGTTTCTAGGAATGCATCCATTTCTTCCAGATTGCCTAATTTGTGGGCATATAAGTTGCTCACAGCATGTTCTTATGTTTGTTTGTATTTCTTCAATGTGGGCTGTGATCTCTCCTCTTTCACTCATGATTTTCTTTTTCTGGGTCCTTTCTCTTTTCTTTTTAATAAGTTTGGCCAGAATTTTATCAATCTTAGTAATTTTTTTTAAAGATCCAGTTTCTAGTTTTGTTGATCTGTTCTACTGTTCTTTGGGTTTCTATTTCATTGATTTCTCCTCTAATCTTTATTAATTCTCTTCTTCTGCTGGGTTTTGGCTTTATTTGCTGTTTTTTCTCCATATCCTTTAGGGGTAAGGTTAGGTTGTGTATTTGAGACCTTTCTTGTTTAGCCAGTGATCTATTCTTAGCTTCTAACTAGTTGTTTATAAGAATTTGTGAATATTTTAAGTGTGTTCAACTCATAATTTTCCTTCCCCTTGAATTCCCAGTATGAATTTCCCAATATGCCTTTATCTGGAAAGCAAATCATGATGAGAAAAATTTGATTTGACTCTATAAAATTATATTTATTTTCTTCATTCATTTTAGCCTATACTTTTTCTCATTATATATCCCAATTTTCTGGTATCTCTCATCCACACTAAAACAATTAGCTGTAGCTGATTTGTTGGGCTACATTATTTCCTTTCTTTGCCTCAGTATTTTTGAAGAACCTTTCTCTTCTTCCTCCTACTCATCTTCACCATTCTTATCAACATATATCAATAGCAATAAAAAATGATAATAATAATATATCATTATTAAGTACCTTTTATGGGTCAGAACTCATTTTAGGTGTTTTACAATGTTCTCTGTCACTAAACTATTACTACAATGAATGGCATGATGAAATGAATATTATCAAATTCAATTTATCAATGAGAAATTGAGAATCAGAGAGATTAGATAATTTATCCAAGGTTTTATTGTTAATAAATGGAGAAACCTGGATATGTGGAAAGAAAAGTCTGACTTCAAACCACATTTTACAGGTTCATATTTCCAGAATAGATTTAATTAAAAACAAACAAATTCATGCATATTGAGGATTTTCAAGTGAACATTTTCTTATAAAATGGTATAGAATTTTAGAAGGTTGAGTCCAAAATTACAAAAGCAGAATGTAAGGAAAGAAACAATTTATTAAACTATATAGAATCTAAATTTGAGTCTCTTTCCATGACAGCACTATCTAGCCTTACACTTCTCTCATTCAGTGGATCTCTCTAGGACTCAGATGTTTTCCTCTTTCTAAAAGGAAAACATTGTTTACCTGCATGAGTTTTGTAAAGATGATAGTTGTTACCATTATTTCAATACCAAATTTTAAACCAAGAAAGTACTGGAAGATGTTAGTAAACCATGTGAACTTAAATATATATATATATATATATATATATATATATATACATATATATATATATACACACACACACACACACACATATATATATGTATATATATATATATATATATATATATATATATATATATATATGGTTTAAAACAGGGTCAAAGTTAAAATTTTTTAGTTTACTTCCCAAAAGAGTCATTCAACTAGTTTTTCACAAGGTGATTTTTCTGAAGTATTATATATCAATACATACTAAGAAATCAATTAAGCGACTTCTAATCTGGACAAGATGGTGTACAGTTGTTTTTCCCTGCATCTCTTCTCTAAGAACAACTTTATACCCTGGAAATGGTATGAGACAGAACCAATGAACTCTGAAGAGTGGTAAGAAGGACACTGAGATTGGGGAAAAAACACAGCAGCAGCAAGGCATCTTGGTTCCCCACCCAACAGAAGAAGGCCACCCAGACCCAGCATTACCCAAATCAAAACTGGCAACAGAAGGCAAGTCATTTCTCCCCAAACAGAATTCCCTCTGACAAAAGCAGGGAAGCATGATACTACTAGAAAGATGGCCAATTGGAAGCCCTACCCCAAATAAATAGCCAGGAGAGGTTTCGCATTTCCTGCTGGGCCTGAAATTCCCCTTATCCACCAAGAGGTAAACAACTGGGCAGGCAGAGTTGGAAGGAGAGCCAATATACAGCACGTGGTCTGGTTCAGGAAGCCTTATTGTACCTGCTGTACCCACACTCACCTTCTCTGCCCAGCAAAGGGGAATGGGCAACTGCAACTGGGAAAATGGATATAGCCATGGTAAGTGGCCTTCCTTCAGGAAGTCTTTTTCCTTCAGTGGAACCTAGATTCTTCCTCTCTGCAAGAGTCACTGGGTTGGGCTAGTGGGGTAAAGAACCCAGCTACATCAAGGGCTCAGTGTGAGAAGCACCTATATCCCTGCAGGCACAAGACTTTCCTCTTCCACCCAGAAATAACCCTGGAGCAGAGGAATCCCGATAGGACAGTCCCACTATACCATCCCTGCTCAGAGAGACCTAGCAGCCAGGACTAAGGAAATTTCTTCCCCTGCTGAGGCAGCACCAAGAGGAAACAGCTTGGAGACACTGTAGAAACAACTGAACCAGACTGATCAAAATAATACCACAAAGGCTGTGATAATTAAGCTGACATTGGTACCAAATCCCACAAATATGGGCCAAGCCCCATGTGCTAAATCTGTACCCTAAAATTAAAACAAAAAAGGCAAATAGACCCCAGATTCTCCTAACATAAGGGACAAAAGGTCTAGGATACAATTAAAAAAAAAAAAAACCACCCATCATAGCAAGAACCAAGCAAATGCAACTTGAATTAAAAAAAGGCAATCAATTGATGCCAACACCAAAATATATCATATGTTGGAATTAGCTGACAAGACTTTTAAGGTAGCTGTCATATAAAAATATTTCAACAGATTATTATAAAAACTTGAAACAAATAAAAAGATAGGAAATCTAGGGGCACCTGGGTGTCTCAGTGGGTTAAGCTACTGCCTTCGGCTCAGGTCATGATCTCAGGGTCCTGGGATCGCGTCCCACATCGGGCTGTCTGCTCAGCAGGGATCCTGCTTCCGTCTCTCTCTCTCTCTCTCTCTCTGCCTGCCTCTCTGTCTACTTGTGATCTCTCTGTCAAATAAATAAATAAAATCTTTAAAAAAAAAAGATAGGAAATCTCAACAAAGAAATAGAAGCCATTAGAATAAACCAAATTGAAATTATAAAACTGAAAAATATAATGAATAAAAAATCTTGGATGGGTTCAATTGTAGAGTGGAGATGATAGACAATAGCATGAGTGAACAATATAATTGATGCAATCTGAAAAATAGAAAATAAATAGAAACAACAGCAACAAAAACATGAGCAGAGACTCAGGGACCTGTGAAACATAATAAGAGTTTCAATATTTATATCACTGAAATCCCAGAAGAATAGGAGAAAGAAATTTGGACTGAAAGAGCATTTTAAAAAATGATGGCTAAAAACTCCCCAAATTTGGTAAAAGATAAACCTACAAATAAGAAGCTGAGCAAAGTTTATATAGGCAAACCCAAAGATTATGTCAGGACACATCATAATTAAACATTTAAAAACCAAAGAAAAAGAAAAAGAATTGAAAACAGCCAAGATGGATGACATATTACCATAGGGAATACCAATTTGGATTGGAGTGGATTTCTCATCCGAACATGTGGAGTCTAGAAGAAAGTGCCACAATATTTTCTAAATGCTGAAAGAAGAGGACTGTGGTTACTAATCTTATAATACCTGGTAAAACTATCATTTAGGAATAAAGAGGAAATAAAAACATTCTAAAACGAAGCAAAACTAAATTTGTCACTAGCAGACAGATTGGCCAAATGAAGTTCTTCAAACAGAAAAGAAACCATAAAAGAAGGAATCATGGAACATCAGGAAGAGAGGACAGTGCAAAGAGAGGAAATAGGGGTACATACGATAAGCCATTCTTTCTTTCCCGAGTTTTATAAATCATATATGATGATTGAAACAAAAATTATAATACCATCTCATATTCAAAACAACAATATTTAAAAGTGGGACCTAAATGGAAGTGAGATTTCCACACTTCACTTGAACTGGTGAAATGTTGATGCCCATAGCCTGCTGTAAGTCACATATATGTATTTTAATACTCAGACTAATCACTACAAAAACTATACCAAGGGATACTCTCAAACACATTTTAAATAAAACAAGATGGAATCTTAAAAAATAGTTCTACAACCCCACAGTAAAGAGAGAAGAGAGTAACCAGGTATGAGAACCAAGAGCAACAATTAGAAAGCAAATAAAGTAGCAGATTGAAACTCTGACATATAAATAATTATCTTAAATGTAAATGCTCTAAATACAACAATCAAAAGACAGATTGGCAGAAGGCACACAAAAGGATGACTTAAACTATATACATGCTTTTTTCAGCAAAGGACTAACAGCAGGTTTGAGGTGGTTATCCTTAAAAGAACCAGCTTGTAAAACTGGCCCCTACCTGATGTCTGGAAACTTGGTTTTCTCTAATAAAAATGTCCCTCTGGGCTCAAACTATGTAAACAATATGGTCTGTACCAAACATCTGCTTTTTTGAGGGGTGGGAGGAGACTGGAATTTTGGTACATGCCCAGCAAAAGATGCCTGCATGACCAGTTGCCAATAAAAACACTCTGGGTGCTGAGATTCTAAGGAGGTTTCCTGCTGGAAAACTTCCCACACTTGTTACCATAACACTGCCTGAGGAACTAACCACTCAGTGTGTTATTCCACTGGGAGAGGACTTTTCTTCAAGAGCTGCACCTGATTTTCTCTGGATTTTACTCCGTGACTTTCCCTTTGATGAATAAACCCTTTGCTCTAATATATCATAGCTGTGAATCTGACTATATGCTGAATCTTGTGAATACTGCTAACAAATCATCACATAGGGTATAGTGTTGAGAAACCCAAACACATGCTGCTTATGAGAAATGACCTCAAATTCAGCAACATAAGTAATTTGAAAGTACAGATCTCTCTCTCTCTCTCTCTCTCTATATATATATATATACACCTCATGCAAACATTAAGCAAGAATAGCAGGAATGGGTATATTAGCATATAATAAAGTAGATTTCAGAGCAAAAAAATGTGAGAGACAAAGAAGGTCATTATGTATTGATGAAAGAATTAAAATACTAGGAAGTCATATGAACCTAAATATAGACACATCTACCATTGGGAGAAACCGAGCAAAATATTGAAGAAATCTCTCTGTATATTTCTTGTAACTGCATGCAAGTATACAATTATCTCAATAAAAGTTTTAATTAAAACTAGAATATAGGGGTGCCTGGGTGGCTCAGCGGTTTAAGCTTCTGCCTTCAGCTCAGGTCATGATCTCAGCGTCCTGGGATCAAGCCCCGCATCGGGCTCTCTGCTCAGTGGGGAGCCTGTTTCTCCCTCTCTCTCTGCCTGCCTCTCTGCCTACTGTGATCTCTTTCTGTCAAATAAATAAATAAAATATTAAAAAAAAAACTAGAATATAAAATTCAGTCCAGAAGGCTTGTCATGAAAAATATTTTGGGTTGGAAATCCTTGCTCAGTTAGTGCTACAAAGGAATAACCTCATTCATTTTCTTTTTTTTTTTTTCCTTTTCTTATAAGAATAATGCTGGGTTCACCTGCAGTGGGTTTGTCCCCCCACCCCACCCCAAAATTTTAGGATTTCCTATGTATCTAAGTTTTGATAATTTTTCATTTACTGTGTTTGATTCGGGCCTCTGTAATGTGAAAGTATTTAACTCAGAGAAATTTTCTTGTATCAATATTATTATTATGATTAATAACTTTCTCTGACCTTTCTAATAGTTGAATTTTTTTATCTTTTATCTTTTATGTGATATATTTACTTAAATTTATTTTTATGTCTTATATTTAGGGACATTTCTTCAAACGTATTTTTTAATCTTTTTATATTTCGCTTTTAGTTTCCAGGAAACTTATTTTGTGACTATTTCTTTTTCATATTACCTTTCTTAATGGATGCAATACACACATATATATGTATATGTGTGTATGGAAATATATATTCTCTCACTCTCTCTGAAGATTTAAATTAGAATTTTGGTTTGTGTTATTTAGTTTTTTTTTTTTTTTTTCTGTTTCCTAACTTTTATCTCCTTCAGAATTGGTTTTCTTTTGTTTATCTTGGTCTTTGTCTTTCATGTTAGAGTCTTATGACAGTTAATTATACATATTTAAGTCAGCCAAATAAAGGTTGATTTACAGATATGTATACTTGTGTGAGTTTTGTCATCTGGAGAATATATCTTCCGGGTAAGGGTTAGGCACAAGGTCATTTTGCTAGGGAACACTTAAGTGCAAGAATAGGAATGGAGGCACTGATGCCCATTATTTCTGCCCAAGTAAGTCATCCCCAATGTAATTTTATTTAAAGCAATGAAACCTGATTTTAGATTGTCCCAGTTGTGTGGTGAAACTGTAGAGAGGCAGGGACAACTCTTCCTATGGCCTTGTAATCAAACCTACTTTGCACTCCCGCCTTTGTAGCCTGGCAGGCAGTTCAGCTAACTCATCAGTTACAACCCCTTTTGCTTGTCAACAAAACTATGGCTTTCTCATATCATCAATCAATACTGTGTCTACTGTTTTCTGTCTTCTAGAAATTTACTAGCATTTCTCATTTCTTCATGGCCTCCGTTTGGTATTTTTATTATAGTGGTTTATACTAGTTAGTATTTTACCATTACTTTAACGATGTGTCCAGATAAAGAGGAAATATGCATTTGTGTTGTCTGCAATTTTCAAACATCGGTCACCATTAAAGTAGTCTTAACATAAAAAATATAACTGTTGTACATTTTACCAATGGTAAATTACCAATGGTAATTTAAAAATCAATAAAAATTTCTCTTTATCCACAGAAATATAATAAAAAACTAAAGCCATAATTAGATTTTGTCAAGCTAACAAATAATTGAATCATGGATTTCTTCTACTTTACAGTTCATGTTTCATGTGATTTTTAGCTACTAGCTTTTCATGATTAAAATAAGTAAATTCATTTTCTTCCAAATTGTTTTAAAATCCTAACTAGAAAGAGTTTTGTTTATTTATAGAAAAGTGTTTTCTTATATTGTATTCTACTAAGTCAATGCTAGGCATGCAGTATTCAATCAATTAATACTTCTTTGTAGAAAAGCACAACTGTGATTTTTAATGTGCAGTGATGTGCAGTTTCGTGTTCTGTGAATCTCAGTTGGTTTTCTAACATCATCCTTCCCACCCCAAAATCAATCTCCCTTCCAACCTTGTCATAAGTTTCACTGACAGTAAAGTCACTCCTCTCATTGGAGCAGAAAAATAAAAGCAGAATCATTGTTTGGAACTACTGGCACATTGTACATTTATTTCATTTAGATCAAGAACCAAAACATCTAAGTCATCTTAACCATGCCCATAATAGTAAAATATCTTCTGAACCCTTCAATCTCTTAACAGCGACAAAACTTCAATTACGTACTTTTTTTCCCCCTTCTGCCTGACATCTTTCTTCTCACTGAGGCCATTTTGCATAACTGTGTTCCTGCTTAGAAGATGGGAACAAAGGCAATGATGAGAATAATAACCAAGGAGTATACTTAAAAATACACTCCTGATTTAACCACTTTTCATGAGGGCTTATGGTAGCGTATAAATTTATTTATCATTTAGAGAGCTGCTATTAACATTTAATTAGCAGTGAAGGAAGAGGAAAACAGAAACTTTGTGTTAAGGCAGCTTGACTTTGAGTAACTAAACTGACATGGTGTCTTTCTCTTATTTCTTTTCATAGCTACAAAAAAAAAAGAAAGAAAGAAAGAAAAAGTGAGGTTTCTCAAAAAAAAAAAAAAAAAAGCCTAAGGCAAAGCAGTAAGTTAATATAATCTTGTAGTTATAAAATCACTGGGAAGATCTAACTCTCTAAGTCAGGCTCAAACCAGGGAATGACTTATTTCCCATGGTATGGATTATAGAAAAATAAAATCCTAATTTAATTTTATCTTGCCAGTAGACCGTATAGTTTGGAGCAAACAGGGTGGGGTAGGAAAAGTATCTAGGTGGTTCTAATATTTCTCAAGATTATTCTTTTTTAAAAAAGATTTATTTATTTATTTTAGAGAGAGAGAAAGAGTATGAAGGGGGGGCCACAAGTGGAGGGAGAGGAAGAAAATCTCAAGGAACACCCCTCTGAGCACATAGCCCAATGTAGGGCTCAGCCTCACAAACCTGGGATTGTGACCTGAGCCTAAACCAAAATTCAGGTGCTTAACTGACAGAGCGGCCCGGTGCCCCAGGGCTTTTATTCTTATTTCTTAACTACAACAACTGAATGAGTAGTTGTTATTTTTGGCATTATCTCTGTTTTTATATCTAGAAATTTTATTTCTTGATCAGGTAATAATTACGTTAAAGCTTCTTGTTTTCATATAAACTGTGTTTTATTCAGAGAGGCAAGCTACTATAATAAACAATCTTAAAGTATCCAGGGCTTAATATAATAAGAATTTATTTCTTGCTAATATCACAGTCCTAATCATGGAGGTTTGCTCCACGGTGTTATTCAGGGGATCCATTTTTCATCTGGTTTTTGTTTTGTTTTGTTTTTATAAATACATCTTTGAAAGTGGTTGAGGGGAAGAAGGGAAGTAGCTGTTTTGATCATTAACATCATTCTTGAAATGGTTTATTGCTTATTTCAATCTGATAATCAGGATAGCCAAAAATCTAGATCTGTAACAAAATGCTGTAATTCTAAATATGCTTTTTTTTTTCCTCAACTGTATTTTCAGTTTCAGGCCATGGTCAGCAGGATTATGAACTTTCTCCCTTTATTCATTAAAGAAGGGAAGGGAAAGGATGAGAAGGGACGGGAAGGGAGAAGGAAGGAAGGAAGAGAGGGAGGAGGGAAAAAGAAAAGAAAAGAAAAAGAAGGAAAGAAACAAGAAAAAAGGAAGGGAGGGAGGAAAAGGAGAAAAGAAAAGAGAAGAGAAGAAACCAGTCTAGGCCAGCTTCATGGGCTTACACCCATGTAGATGGAGAAGCCTCCCCAGTCAAAAAGGCACTGTGCTTAGTTCTGCTTTTGACATCCTGAAATTTTTAAACATTTTGTCTTTGAACTGTTGTCATATAAGGTAAATCAAAGGGCAGGTGGAGCAAGTGCCCAGACAGAGCTTTGATGTACCATACGTGTGCCTCTTCCTTTTCCCAGCAGCACCTTTCCATTCACACGTTGTTCATAGTGCCCAGGGAACACAGAATTCCTGTTAGCCTTCCCAGCTTAGTGGACCCAGCATTGCTTGGGACCTCTGCATCTTTACTGGATCCTCTAATTCTTAGTAACAAATGAAAAAAGAGCAACATAAGAATTGGGAAGTTTTTTTTTTTTTTTTTTTTTTTTTTAAAGATTTTATTTATTTATTTGACACAGAGAGAGATCACAAGGAGACAGACAGGCAGGCAGAGAGAGAGGAGGAAGCAGGCTCCCTGCGGAGCAGAGAGCCCGATGTGGGGCTCGATCCCAGGACCCTGAGATCATGACCTGAGCCGAAGGCAGCGGCTTAATCCACTGAGCCACCCAGGCGCCCCAAGAATTGGGAAGTTTTTAATTTAATTTAATTATTTTGTTTTAGGGTCCATCCCCCAAAGCAGCATATATCATCTCTGTCAATGTCATTGGGCTGGCCTCGGTCCTATAGTCTCAACAGGACCATCTACATAATTTGGGGGCCCGGTAAAAAATGAAACTGTGGGGCCTTTTAGTCAAACATTATTGAGAATTTCGTGAACTATAACAACAGAGCATTAAGCCAAGCACATGCCTTTCTTAAGTGCAGATCATCTGGGACTGTATAGTCCACATGCTTTTGTAGATGGCTCTAAGTATCACTTAAATTCCAAGGAATCTGAGAAATATGGTTCAACTGTTGTAACCCAGTGATGGAGTTTGGTAAGTATATCACCAAACAAAGGATGCTACAACAAATTGCCACAAACATAGTGGCTTCAATAATACAGATTTATTATTTTATAGTTCTGAAGGATAGAAGTATGAAATGAATTCCACTGGGCTAAAATCAAGCTGTTGGCAAAACTGTGTTTCTTTCTGGAGTTTCTAGGGAAAATCTATTTGCCTTTTCCAGCTTCTAGAGACCAGCACGTTCCTTGGCTCATAGGCTATTCTTCCATCTTCCAAGTTTGCATCTTTCTGGTGATCCTTCCCCAGTCATCTCTCTTTCTGACCATAGTTGGGAAAGATTATAAGGACCCATGTGATTCTATTTGCCTACCAGGATAATCCAGAACAATCTCTTCACTTTAAGGTCTTTAATTTGATCACATTTTTGTGGCCCTTTTGCCAAGTAAAGTAACATATTTACAGGTCCAGGAGATAAGGGCATGTATCGCTTGGAGAGCCAATATTCTGCCACCACAAAAAGCTTATGGCATTGCTTCCATTACAGCTTGCTAGCTCATGAGAGTTAGCATAAATTATTTCTTTAATGAATTCGACCCAAAGAAGTTGAGTTTCTGAAAGTGATTATTTCTATTTAAGACAGTATTTCATCGTGGAAACTATGGCTCCTCTGATAGTTCTGGTGCTGTCTTTCCTTTGTACATTCTCCCTAAAATGTTTCCCTTTTCAAGATCAGATGACTGCTATTTTTTTTAAGAATGCCTGTGAAATCACTCAGTCCTAGATCTCTTTCTCTACCTTTGTTGTGCCTAATCTTATTTCTGAAAAAAATAAAAATAAAAAACAAACAAACAAAAAAACCCCACAAAACTCCAGCTATCTGAATTATACGAAGATTGAATTACTGAAGTTGAATCAGGATGGGAGAAAAAGATGGAAAAATGTGTATGTATATCCTAAGTCCAAGAGTTAAAGCTTGTACCCATAAGTATTTTCTTAAAATCATCTTTTTTCTTTATGTTAAATGCAGTTCTTTTGAATTCTGATAAAATGTAGCCTGCCAACTTATGCAGAGATTTTATAAAGCAATTCATTTGGTACTCCCCAAAAGCAATAAAATTCCAGTAACTTTCTTCTCATTTTTTAATTAGTAGCAGCAAAACTTATGAGATGTTTAAGGGCATGTTCAGACAATGTAGTGAGGTTACAGTGAGAGGAATACCACATTTTTATTCTTCCTTGGGCAACGTTGATTTAATTCAACTACTTCTGAAAGAATGGAAGTCCCGCTTGAATGCCTTCTGCTTGATTTCTACTATGCTTCATCTCTTGTTTCTTTATTAATAGGAGAATTTAGAGAAAGGATGAGGATTCACATTTATTTTTTTAGTTCCATTATTTATTTATTTTTTCAGCGTAACAGTATTCATTGTTTTTGCACAACACCCAGTGTTCCATGCAATACGTGCCCTCCATATTACCCACCACCTGGTTCCCACAACCTCCCACCTCCGCCACTTCAAAACCCTCAGGTTGTCTTTCAGAGTCCATAGTCTCTTATGGTTCGCCTCCCCTTCCAATTTCCCTCAACTTCTTTCTCCTCTCCATCTCCCAATATCCTTCACGTCATTTGTTAGCCACAAGTAAGTGAAACCATATGATACTTGACTCTCTCTGCTTGACTTATTTCACTCAGCATAATCACTTCCAGTCCCGTCCATGTTGCTAGAAAAGTTGGGTATTCATCCTTTCTTTTTTTTTTTTGTTTATAAACATATAATGTATTTTTATGCCCAGGGGTACAGGTCTGTGAATCACCAGGTTTACACACTTCACAGCACTCATGATAGCACATACCCTCCCCAATGTCCATAACCCCCTCCCCCTCTCCCAACCCCACCTCCCCCCAGCAACCCTCAGTTTGTTTTGTGAGATTAAGAGTCATTTATGGTTCGTCTCCGTCCCAATCCCATCTTGTTTCATTTATTCTTCTCTTACCCCCCTAACCCCCCATGTTGCATCTCCACGTCCTCATATCAGGGAGATCATATAATAGTTGTCTTTCTCCGATTGACTTATTTCACTAAGCATGATACCCTCTAGTTCCATCCACATTGTCGCAAATGGCAAGATTTCATTTCTTTTGATGGCTGCATAGTATTCCATTGTGTATATATACCACTTTTTCTTTATCCATTCATCTGTTGATGGACATCTAGATTCTTTCATTGTTTGGCTATTGTAGACATTGCTGCTATAAACATTCAGGTACACGTGCCCCTTCGGATCACTACATTTGTATCTTTAGGGTAAATACCCAGTAGTGCAATTGCTGGGTCATGGGGTATTTCTATTTTCAACATTTTGAGGAACCTCCATACTGTTTTCCAGAGTGGCTGCACCAGCTTGCATTCCCACCAACAGTGGAGGAGGGTTCCCCTTTCTCCGCATCCTCGCCAGCATCTGTCATTTCCTGACTTGTTAATTTTAGCCATTCTGACTGGTGTGAGGTGATACCTCATTGTGGTTCTGATTTGTATTTCCCTGATGTGAGTGATGTGGAGCACTTTCTCATGTGTCTGTTGGCCATCTGGATGTCTTTTTTTTTTTTTTTAAGATTTTATTTATTCATTTGACAGAGAGAGAGAGATCACAAGTAGGCAGAGAGGCAGGCAGAGAGAGAAAGAGGGAAGCAGGCCCCCTGTTGAGCAGAGAGCCCGATGTGGGACTCGATCCCAGGACCCTGAGATCATGACCTGAGCTGAAGGCAGCGGCTTAACCCACTGAACCACCCAGGTGCCCCATCTGGATGTCTTCTTTGCAGAAATGTCTGTTCATGTCCTCTGCCCATTTCTTGATTGGATTGTTTGTTCTTTGGGTGTTGAGTTTGCTAAGTTCCTTATAGATTTTGGATACTAGCCCTTTATCTGATATGTCGTTTGCAAATATCTTCTCCCATTCTGTCAGTTGTCTTTTGGTTTTGTTAACTGTTTCCTTTGCTGTGCAAAAGCTTTTGATCTTGATGAAATCCCAATAGTTCATTTTTTCCTTTGCTTCCCTTGCCTTTGCCGATGTTCCTAGGAAGATGTTGCTGCGGCTGAGGTCGAAGAGGCTGCTGCCTGTGTTCTCCTCAAGGATTTTGATAGATTCCTTTCTCACATTGAGGTCCAATTTCATTTTTCTGCATGTGGCTGTCCAATTTTCCCAGCACCATTTATTGAAGAGGCTGTCTTTTTCCCATTGGACATTCTTTCCTGCTTTGTTGAAGATTAGTTGACCATAGAGTTGAGGGTCTATTTCTGGGCTCGCTATTCTGTTCCATTGATCTATGTGTCTGTTTTTGTGCCAGTACCATGCTGTCTTGATGATGACAGCTTTGCAATAGAGCTTGAAGTCTGGAATTGTGATGCCACCAACTTTGGCTTTCTTTTTCAATATTCCTTTGGCTGTTCGAGGTCTTTTCTGGTTCCATATAAATTTTAGGATTATTTGTTCCATTTCTTTGAAAAAAAATGGGAAGTATTTTGATAGGGATTGCATTAAATGTGTAGATTGCTTTAGGTAGCATAGAAATTTTCACAATATTTATTCTTCCAATCCCAGAGCATAGAATATTTTTCCATTTCTTTGTGTCTTCCTCAATTTCTTTCATGAGTACTTTGTAGTTTTCTGCATATAGATTCTTAGCCTCTTTGGTTAGGTTTATTCCTAGGTATCTTATAGTGTTGGGTGCAATTGTAAATGGGATTGACTCCTTAATTTCTCTTTCTTCAGTCTTGTTGTTGGTGTACAGAAATGCACCGTATTTCTGTGCATTGATTTTATATCCTGACACTTTACTGAATTCCTGTACAAGTTCTAGCAGTTTTGGAGTGGAGTCTTTTGGGTTTTCCACATATAGTATCATATCATCTGCAAAGAGTGATAGTTTGACATCTTCTTTGCTGATTTGGATGCCTTTAATTTCTTTTTGTTGTCTGATTGCTGAGGCTAGGACTTCTAGTACTATGTTGAATAGCAGTGGTGATAATGGACATGCCTGCCGTGTTCCTGACCTTAACGGAAAAGCTTTCAGTTTTTCTCCATTGAGAATGATATTTGCAGTGGGTTTTTCATAGATGGCTTTGATAATATTGAGGTATGTGCCCTCTATCCCTACACTTTGAAGAGTTTTGATCAGGAAGGGATGCTGTACTTTGTCAAATGCTTTTTCAGCATCTATTGAGAGTATCATATGGTTCTTGTTCTTTCTTTTATTAATGTGTTCTATCACATTGATTGATTTGCAGATGTTGAACCAACCCTGCAGCCCTGTAATAAATCCACTTGATCGTGGTGAATAATCCTTTTAATGTACTATTGGATCCTATTGGTTAGTATTTTGGTGAGAATTTTTGCATCCATGTTCATCAAGGATATTGGCCTGTAATTCTCCTTTTGATGGGGTCTTTTTCGGGTTTGGGGATCAAGGTAATGCTGGCCTCATAAAATAAGTTTGGAAATTTTCCTTCCATTTCTATTTTTTTGGAACAGTTTCAGGAGAATAGGTATTAATTCTTCTTTAAACATTTGGTAGAAATCCCTGGAAAGCCATCTGGCCCTGGGCTCTTGTTTGTAGGGAGATTTTTGATGACTGTTTCAATCTCCTTCCTGGTGATGGGTCTGTTCAGGTTTTCTATTTCTTTCTGTTTCAGTTGTGGTAGTTTATATGCCTCTAGGAATGCATTCATTTCTTCCAGATTGTCAAATTTGCTGGAGTATAGTTTCTCATAGTATGTCCTTATTATTGTTTGTATTTCTTTGGTGTTGGTTGTGATCTCTCCTCTTTCATTCAAGATTTTATTTATTTGGGTCCTTTCTCTTTTCTTTTGGATAAGTCTGGGCAGGGGTTTATCAATCTTACTAATTGTTTCAAGAAACCAGCCTCTAGTTTTGTTGATTTGTTCTATGTTCTTTTGGTCTGTATTTCATTAATTTTTGCTCTGATCATTATGATTTCTCTTCTCCCTCTGTGTTTAGGCTTTCTTTGTTGTTCTTTCTCCAGATCATTTAGGTGTAGGATCAGGTTGTGTCTTGAGACCTTTCTTGTTTCTTGAGAAAGCTTGTATCACTATATACTTTACTCTCAGGACTGCTTTTGTTGTGTCCCATAGATTTTGAACAGTTGTGTCTTCATTATCATTTGTTTCCATGAATTTTTTCAACTTCTTTAATTTCCTGCCTAACCCATTCATTTTTTAGTAGGATGCTCTTTAGCTTCCATGTATTTAAGTTCTTTCCAACTTTCCTCTTGTGATTGAGTTCTAGCTTCAGAGAATTGTGGTCTGAATGAATGCAGGGAATGTTCCCAGTCTTTTGGTACTGGTTGAAACCTGATTTGTGACACAGGATGTGTTCTATTCTGGAGAATGTTCCATGTGCACTAATGATGAATGTGTATTCTGTTGTTTGGGGATAGAGTGTTCTGAATATATGTATGTGATGTCCATCTGGTCCAGTGTCTCCTTTAAGACCTTTATTTTCTTGTTGATCTTTTCCTTGGATGATCTGTCCATTTCAGTGACAGGGCTGTTAAAGTCCCCTACTATTATTGTATTATTTTTGATGTTTTTCTTTGATTTTGTTATTAATTGGTTTCTATAATTGGCTGCTCCCTTGTTAGGGGCATAGATATTTAAAATTTTTAGATCTTCTTGTTGGACAGACCCTATATGTATGATATAGTGTCCTTCCTCATCTCTTATTATAGAATTTGGCTTAAAATCTAATTTATCTGATATAAGAATTGCTACCCCAGCTTTCTTTTGATATCCAATAACATGGTAAATTGTTTTCCACCCACTCACTTTAAATCTGGAGGTGTCTTTGGGTCTAAAATGAGTTTCTTATAGACAGCATATTAATGAGTCTTGTTTTTTTATCCATTCTGATACCCTGTGTCTTTTGATTGGGGCATTTAGCCCATTTACATTCAGGGTAACTACTGAAATACATGACCTTAGTGCCATTGTATTGCCTGTAAGGTGACTGTTACTGTATATTGTCTCTGTTCCTTTCTGGTCTACTATTTTTAGGCTCTCTCATTGCTTAGAGGGTCCCTTTCAATATTTCCTTTAGGGTTGGTTTGGCATTTGCAAATTTTTGTTTGTCCTGGAAGCTTTTTAATCTCTCCTCCTATTTTCAATGATAGCCTGGAGGGATATAGTATTCTTGGCTGCATATGTTTGTCAGTTAGTACTCTGAATATATCAGGCCAGTTCTTTCTGGCCTGCCAGGTTTCTGTGGATAAGTCTGCTGCCAATCTAATATTCCTATCATTGTATGTTACAGACTTCTTGTCCTGAGCTGCTTTCATGATTTTCTCTTTGTCATTAAGATTTGTAAGTTTTAGTATTAGTTGACGGGGTGTGGACCTATTTTTATTGATTTTGTGGAGGGTTCTCTGTGCCTCCTGAATTTTGATGCTTGCTCCCTTAGCCATAATAGGGAAATTCTCTACTATAATTTGCTCCATTATACCTTCTGCCCCTCTCTGTTTTTCTTCTTCTTCTGGAATCCCAATTATTCTTCTTCTTCTGGAATCCCAATTATTCTAATATTGTTTCCTCTTATGGTATCACTTATCTTTTGAATTCTCCCCTCATGGTCCAGTAGTTGTTTGTCTCTCTTTTGCTGAGCTTCTTTACTCTCTCATCTGGTCTTCTATATCACTAATTCTCTCTTCTGCCTCATTTATCCTAGCAGTAAGAGCCTTCATTTTTTTATTGCACCTCATTAATTCCTTTTTTGATTTCATCTTCATTAGATTGTAGTTCTTTTATTTCTCCAGAAAGGGATTTTATTTCTCAGAAATGGTTTCTCTAATATCCATGCATTTTTTGAGCCCAGCTAGCACCTTGAGAATCGTCATTCTGAACTCTAGTTCTGACATATTATGATTGTCCATGTTGATTAGGTCCCTAGCTGTTGGTACTGACTCTTATTCTTTTTTTTTTTTTTTTTTTTTTTTTTGTGGTGAGTTTTTCTGCCTTGTCATTTTATCCAGATAAGAATATATGAACAGGAGAACAAAATACTAAAAAGGTGGCAATGTCCCCAGAAAAAATGTACACTAACCAAATTAGAAGAGACCCAAAATCTGGGGGATAAGAAAGGGGGAGAAAAAGGAAAAAAAAAAAAATATATATATATATATATATATATGTTAGACTGGTGAATAGAAAGAGGCACCCACTTGATTTTGGCTGTATTCTGGTCTTTTAGAAGAAACTACCTCCCAAAATTTTAAAGAAAGAAAAATTTATATATATATATATAAATAAGCGCAAATGAAAGGATGGAATATGACTGTAAAGCTGAAAATTTTTTAAAAAGTTGAAAAAATTGACTGATAAGATTTGTTGGGGAAAAAAAAAAGAGGAGAGAATGTGCCCAGGCTGGAGACTAGAACAAAGCCATGTGCTAGATTTAGGGTATATTTTGATCTATTAGAAGAAATTGTATCCCAAAATTAAAAAAAAAACCCTATATGTACACAAGAAATAAGGTTAAATACAATGAAGGGATAAAGTATGACTATAACAATGAAGGTTTAAAATGTTGTTAAGATAAACTAGTTAAAAAAACATTAAAAGAGGAAAGAGGAAAAGTTATAAAATAGAATTAAAAAAAACATAATATTTTTAAAAATTTAACTTTGCAAGACTAAAGGATCATGGGGGAAAAGCCATGAATTCTATACATTGGTTTCCCGTAGCTCTGGAGTTCCACTGTTCTTGATCAGTGAGCTTGGTCTTGGTTGGATGTTCTTGCTCACTTTCTGCGGGAAGGGCCTATTGCAGTGAGTATCAAATGGCTTTGCCTGTGGCAGAATTGCAATGCTTTTGCCAGGGGACAGGCTAAGTATCTGCTTGGGTTCACTCTCAGGAGCTTTTGTTCCCTGAATGCTTTCCATAGAGCTCTGGAAGACAGTAATGAGAATGGTGACCTCCCGATCTCTGGCCTGGAGGAGCCAAGAGCTCGGGGCCCCACTCTTCAGTGCACTCTCAGAGAAAAGCTGTCAATCCTTCCTTTCTCCCAGGTCTCCAGCCCCACACTGTGCTCACCTGGCCTGTGAATGAGCATTTATATCTCTGGCACACAGCCCCATTTGGAGTCTCCAAACCCAGTATATTCTTGCTGTGCTTTCTTGTTCTGCTCCTCCTGAAAGAGGAAGGAAGGAATCTCTCTGGATCTGCCATTTGTGGGGTCCCTGCTCAAAGAGTAGTGGCCCGACTGTGCCTCAGATCACCATTTATGGTAACCCTGATTTGAAATCTCACTCCTTGGCTCCATCTCTGTAGCCAGCTTCCCCGCTCTGATACCTGGGAGTTCTGCCACACTAAAACATGGGGTGGGCTGGCTGCAGCTTACGGAGTGCTTTGCCCTGGTTGTGCAGCAGCTCCTGAGGAACACCAAGCTAAAGAAGCCGCCCCAGGGAGAGACTGAGCTCGGCGCCACGGCGGTGGCCTTCTCCAGCTTCAACCCCAGCCTTTTCGTCCTGGGCATGGAAGGCGGCTTCCCACTCCAGTGTTCGCTGGCAGCGGAAGAGGCCACCCTCACCCAGATGCCTAGCTCTGTGCCCCTGTGGGCCCCGGCACAGCTGACCTTCTCTCCCCACGGCGGTCCCATCTATTCCGTGAGCTGCTTCCCCTTCCACACTGAGCCTTTGGAGTGATGTTCCTTAGTGGAGCAGACTTCTAAAAGTTCTGGTTTTGTGCTCCACTGCTCCACTGCCTGCCGGGACCGGCCCCTCCCCCAATGGTCTATCTTCCTGTCCTTTTAGATTCACTTCTCCACACATCCTACCTTTCAGAAATTCGTTGATTTTTCTGTTCCTAGAACTGCTGCTCTTCTTCTTTTCTATCTCCTATTGAGTTTGTAGGTGTTTAGAATGGTTTGGTAACTATCTATCTGAACTCCTGGGACCTGATGTCATTTCAGTATGCTGCTTCTCCGCCATCTTGCTTCTCCTCCAGAGTAGAAACATTTTGATATGTTTAGGATAATTACAAATTTAAAAAGCTAGTGTAAAATTTAGAGAAAGCTAGAATATTCATTGCAATACTACTGTTTCCCCCCAGGGAGAAAAATACTTTAATCAAAGAAAGCAGTTTCCTTTATCAAGTCTAGTCTGCTCTTCTTTAGGAATGAATTACTAGTTTATTGCTTGGCTGTGAGCCCACAGAAACAACTACATTTCTCAGACTTCATTGCAATTAAGGTGGCCCATTAGGTGTAAGTGGGAGGTGACAGAAGGCACTTCTGAGAAAATTCCTTGAGGATGGGACAAAGGGCTAATGTGCACCTTTTTGCCAACACTCCCTTGCATTTCCTTCTTCTTGTCTAGAACTAAGACCTGGTGGTGAAAATCTGTAGTTATTTTGGGCTTTGACTTTAAGAATGGAAGCTGAGTGCTAAATTCTTGGGGCTAACACTTAAAGGTGTATTCATCTTTGCTGGCAATATATAGCCTTCCTGTTAGTCCTGGAGGGCTTACCTCTGTACTTTTTTTATCACAGGGCAATATAAACTTCAATTTTATTTGATTTACTGTGATTTTCTATTTCTCTTACTAGCAGCTGGGCACAATTACTATATGTTACAAGACTTAATTAAAGAATATTGGTTAAAAATTGAGAGGAGCTCACTGCAGCTTTTCTCCCAGAGACCTGTACGTATGGTTTAACTGGGAAATAAAATGATGCAGAATAAGATGCCAAGGAGAACAAAGCAAGAGTGTAATGTCCAAGACCAGGAAAAAGATTGAAACAGTGCTATTTTTGAGCCCAATGAGTAAAACTAAGGAAATGGTATTGTAGTAAGTAAGATTATGTCTGTGTGAACCTTAAACATTTAGCTATAATGATAGACATAGATACAGTGTTTTGTTATATATGGATACATACAGATTCAATATGTAAATAAATAAAAATCTCTTATTTTTTACAGATAGGGTCAAATCAAAAAGACTCCTCAGACACATACAGTGAGACACTATAGAACTATGAGCCCTTAGTTACGTAGATTGATATAACGTTCTCTCTTTGGGCCACTCGGCCCCACTGTCAGCCATTTGTTTTGCTTCTCCAGACTTCTCAACAATAGCTTCTCCCAAACAATGGGCACTGTTCAAATGGGTCTTCTGGTAATGGGATTTGGGTTCATGAACACACGAGTGCCCCAGTTTTTAAAAATCTATTATTCTAGAATTTTTTTTTCCTCTGTTAGTTCCTATTAGATATAAAGCCAGAAAAAAAAAAAAAAAGAAGAAGAAGAAGAAGAAGAACTTCTTGTTCCATTCTGCAGAATCTCTGTTCTCTGTTTTAAGTATCCAGGATCCTTTCGAATCCTGGGCTAAGTGAGCTAAGTGGGCCCATCTCAGTATTTCTCAACTCCTATGATGTGCTGTCTTTGTCTATGCCCTGATTTTGTCCTCTCTCATTTAGTCATCATCAGTCGAAGACAGCAAATCTAAGAGGCCTCTTAGTTGCTAAAAGTTTTAACTGTTTAAATCCGCCAGAGCACATATCTGAATGCAATACAGATTGAGAAAAAGAGCAAGGAAAAATATTCTCAAAGCCATGTAAGGAAATATAATACACAAGCATGATTTAATCTAAAGCAGGTGTAATCAGCGCACATAAAGTGATAGGTCCACAGGGGATGTTGACAACCAATTATACAATTTTAAAAAAGATTTTAATTAATTTTAATTGCAGTCAGAGAGAATTCATGGTAAATTCCTGTTTTAGTTTTTCATAATCAGAGAAATATTTCAATGTGTCCAGGGAGGAATTGGAAATATTTGATTGGTTGAAGAAAAGAAAGTATCATTAGTGTGTGAGATTGGAACATGAAGAAATGAGAAGAAGCAGGAGCAAAAGGAGGTAGAGGAGGAGGAGAAAGAAGAGTATGTGAAGTTGTGTTTTAAGCAAGTGAGAGGGTGAAATGAACAAATGTTGGAGGTAAGCAGGTGAAGGTTGGCTGAAGACCATAAGATAATAAAGGAGCTGGACTTAAGCAGCTGGCTAAGGCCAATAAATCAGTGTGTTTTGGCTACTTGAATATTTGCATTAGTTTCTACTGACTGGAATTAGAAAGTTATTTAAATATTTCAAAGAGGATTTGAACTAACACAGGATTTGGCTAGTATTAACATCCTGGTTACATGGAGATGTTTAGGTAACATCTTGGTTTTGTAGTGTGCTTTGGTGTTTTTATTTTAATGACTAAGTGTTCAATACTTTTGTACTGTAAATAGTGGTAGATTAAAACTATCAAATAATTCTTAAAATGAATCTCTTGTGAGTCAAACATTTTAAATCTTTTTAATATAAAGAAGCTAATGTTTTATTTGTTCTTATGTTCCTTTTTCTCCTGCGGAAAGAGGAGTAATTATATATTTTTCCTACTTCAGAATCTGTCTCTTAGAAGTGTATCAGTTGCATTCAAGTTCTTGCAGCTAAATGTGTCCATTTAAAGTGATTTTCTGTATTTACGTTGCTGATGCTACTTAAGGCAGAATAGCTAGGTATCTTGTTGAAATAGAAATGTCCACACCAGACTCTTTTTTCCTTTCAGAAATGATTTCAAGCCTGATAAAGAAAGAAATAGATAAAGGCAGCAAAGCACTTGTCATTTTTTTGTAAGTGCTGCACATATTTCTTTCAGGCATTTGGGAAAGGACTGAATATATATTATTTGATTTATTTTACTGTCTCTCGAAGTACATTTGGTTTTGTGTATTTTAAACAGAGAGACATAAATGACTTGATAAACAATATCCATCAAAACAACTTGGAAACCACTTAAGACGTTGGTCTTTGTAAGAAGTCAAGATAGCTTTTCCATCCAAGTGGCTCTGAGTGCTTCTGTTAAAAGTATCTAGCAGGAAGGAGATGAGGATGGCGGTAAAGCAAAGCAGAAAGATTTAAGTCGGAAATGGGATTTTAAATATTGTTAGTGCCTTTCAAAAGATACTCCAACCAGTAAGCTCCTTCTTGATAGCAGTGGATTGTCAGTGTTTGGTCTGAAGTTAAAGCACTGTTGAAAAGCTCATTAGCTAAATGTGAAATTCTGTTTAAAATAACAAACTTTCAGATGTTGTAGTTGATTCAAAATGTCTTGCTCAAGGAAGATACTCAATTTATGTACATGAGATTGCTTTACTGCTTTTCAGAAGACTAACGAGGACTTTCCACATTGGAATATATGAATCAGCTTTGAAATATACCATGGCAAATATTTAACAAAAACAACACTGATTAATAAAGGAAAAAAAAGAATGGATACTGCTTCAGTAAAATAATGGAGATTCAGCAATTTTGTGAAGAATGATCCAACTTGAAATTTGGCCAGAAAACAGTGCCTGACATACACCCACACCCTCCTTTGGCAATATGTTCTCTGCTATTATAAATGGCCACGAACAGCTGTAACATTAGTTTTGTAGCTGTGTGATGAGAAAAGGATTGTAAAACCAGTGCCCTGAATTCTAATCCCAAGCTTCCTATTTATTTTGTTTATGAGGTTATATAAGTTCTTGACATTAGTCTCTTTTGTGGAGGTCTGAGGGGCTTAATTGGTGTAATATAATTATTAAATTTTCTGCCAAGTCCCAGTAAATTAGAATGACTAATCTGTATGTAGTAATGATCATGTCTGATAAGAATAACACGCATGATCAGGAGTATATGGATAAAGAAGTGAAAGGAAACTCGGTCCTTTATCCTACAATCAGGGTAGAATTCAAAGGCAAACCCCTCTACTGTCTCTGGAACCATCACAAAAAGCAATACTGTCCCCCATAAAAGTCCTATTTTCAGTTGCTGCAGTTCATCTCAGTGTGTTCTTTTCCCTAAATCATCTCCCCTCTTGGGCACAGTAATTCTCCAAATTTTCATGGTAAATCCCCATGGAACTTTGGACCACAAGCAGCATGCTAGACAGCAAAGAAGCATGATGGCCTCTCGATCACCAACCTGATGGACAGCATGATTTTCTTTGCAAGAGTAAGTGTGGTTCATTTTTGCAAACTGAGAAAATCACATTTTAAATACCTCGTCTATGGGCTGTTTGGAGCTAATTTGAGACAGCACACTTCTCTAAGGCTTAAGACTTAAGTAAACCTTAAGATTATCCAGCTGACTTAGAGCACTGATAGATTCTGCCCAGTAGTCTACACCCTTGGTCATTTTCTTTTATTTCACCCACCTCTGCTTCATGTCTCTTAATAAACAAAACACTCAATTAAAGAAAAAAGAAAGAGAGAGAGAGAGAGAGAAAGACACAGTGAGGGAGGGCAAGAATAACAAAGCTTATTAAAAAAAAAAAAAAGATTACCTGTTATCTCTAGGTTAATATTTTCAGTGGTTATTTTTAAGTCTATTTCTTAATTTGAACTCACAGTAGCATTAGGTAATATTAATCCTTCTCTCTCTCTCTCGAAATTCCCTTGGCTTTCATGAACAATATCTTCTTCCAATCTACCAACCTCCCACCTTTCTCACGGATGTGTTAATCTTTACTACTCTCTTCTCCTTTTTTTTGTAATTTATTTTTTTAAAGATTTTATTTATTTATCTGAGATAAAGCACACACACATGAACAATGGGGTGTGGCACAGAGAGTGAGAGGGAGAACCAGATTCCCTGCTGAAACAAGGAGCCCGATGTGGGATCATGACCTGAGCCAAAGGCAGATGCTTAACTGACTGAGCCACCCAGGCACCCTTCTTATCCTTTTTTTTAGATTTTTGGATATTAGAAGGCCCTAAGATTTGGTCCTCTTTCTCATCTTTTTATTGCATTCTTTCTTCCTTGGCAATCCCATTGACAACTGTGGTTTTGTTTTTTAATTTCTTTATCTCAGAGGTCATTTCTGAGTTCTAGACCCATTTTACCCTCTTTCTGTAGAGCAACTGAATTTGAATATTTCAAAGGCAACTCCATTTTGTTATATCCAAAGTTGAACTCAGTTTTTCTTTAAATATCATGCCCTCCTCTGACATTCTGTATTTTAATAAATGTAGCCATGCTTTATCAAACTAAGCAAATTAGAAATTCAGAGGTTCTAATTTTCTAAGAAGGTTTCTAATTTTCTAAGAAGCAGAGCTTCTTCTTTTCTAATTCTCCATACCAGATCTATTTCCCTGTTCTGTATTTATATTTTCTAAATATGTGCTCAATCCTAACACCACAACTCTGGTTAAAGGCTCTTATCTCACTGGACTACTAAAATAGATGCCATCTCATCTTCCCCCTTCCCTCTGGACCACCTTGAATCTGTTCTTACATGGAAGCCACAGTAATATATTTAAATATAAACTTATTTGTGTTATTTTCTACTAAAACTCTTCCAAAAATGGCCCATTATTCTTGTGACAAATATGCATTCAAAATTCAACTCCTGACTATCTTTTAAGGTAATTTTAGACCATTCTTTCTCTATATATATTTCATCTATAAAAAAATCTGTAAATCTAAAAATTTCACTTTGATCTTTCTGTTCAAGCCACTGCACCAGCTCCAACCTAGCAACCACTGTAAGCAAGTTACTCATCTTCTCAGATCCTCAGATTCCCAGGTGAGCCTAGCCCCTAGCACCTTATATAGCTCCATTCCTGCCTCTCATGACTCACAGTCATTGACTCTTTGTCACAATTATTATAACTTATAATTATACATGCATCCCAAATTAGAAAATGAGCTCCATAAAGTAACATTTATATCTACATGTATTCACCTGAATGATAACCCAGTGCCTGAAATACAAATATTAGACGCTGAAGATTTTTTTTTTTTGAATGTCTAAAGGAACAACCTGGTTTATTTTGTCTATCATCAAGATTAATTGCATCAATACATTTGTTCCGAGTTCCCTCCGTTCCCCCACTTTTCCACATGGTAACTTTACTTTAATAGCATCTTTCTTCCAATGCTGCCTCAATGTGTCTTCAATGATCTATGAGGGAGCATAACACAAGGTTATGAATATGTTCTCTGATGAGGGATGTTTGGTTCAAATGACTTGTCTTCTTTCCTAGCTTTGAGAAACTTAGTAAGCTACTTAGTTGTTCTGTTTTGAGTTCATCTGTAAAAATAGGGATTAATATTGATTTATAAGATTATGTGAAAGTTAAATAAAACTGTATTTAAAACCCTTGAAAAAGTATATGATATATGTTCAATAAATATTATCAAATGTTTTCAATCATGTTTTTCATGTATTGGAAACTCTGAAGGGATATACAGGGCAATACTGGGGGATACTCTATTTTTGAGGAACTGATTGGTAGAAACAGTTTCATAGTAGAAATTTGGAATCTGTTCAAAATACTAATTTTACAAAACTATTTTTTTCTCAGTAACAATGCAGTTTTCATAAACATTAAGGGGAATACAGGAAAAAGACACTATCCTAGATCTTTAGGCTCTATAAGGAGAAAAATGACAAAATACTGGTCAGCAATTCATCTTTTGTATAAATCTTTGAAGTCTATGCAGATATTTTAAGTTGTAGCCTTGACTTGGGTATCAGACTTACAGGAAAATTACTTAATTGGTTTCTATAAAGAACATGCTTATTCTAGACTTGATTTTTAAATAGAATGCTCATTTTGGTGAGGAGTATTACAGTTGCAGAATTTTCTAGCTTACTTCAATACATTTATGAAAAAAAATATTACAAAGTCTAGAAATAACCAGAATAAGAGGCAATTTATATAACAGTTGAATTATAATAAAACATGATAGGTATTTTGCATCTTTTCTCAGATAACACTGAAAAGTATTTACTCACAATTATCTTGTGGGTTTTGGGGGGTATATTTCGAATTGGTTATTATAGTTAGTTTGTTCTTGCAAAGAATTATGCACTGCAGACCAATAATATAGATTGGAATAATATAGATAGGAATAATATAGATAGGAAAATACTTAATACTTCACTTGTTCTAAATTTATATAGCACCCAAATATACTACAGTCATCATTTGGTTGTACAATTTTCCTTTACTTTTTATAGCAAGATTATAGCTTGAAGGCAGCTTCAAGTGTCTTTCCCAGAGATAGAGACGATATAAAAAATAAGAGTATATGACTCCACTGAGATTTTTGTCTTGTCTCAAATGTATACTGCAAGGTACCAAAAAGTTATAGTTTTAAACAAAGCTATAGGCAAGAATAAAAACAATGTCAGCTATGGAAATACTCTGAATGTTAAAATATTTCTGTTAATTTACATATATCCATATTAATAATTACTAATAAATTTATATGGCCAATTAACATATAAAAGATAGTCAACTTCATTACCAAAAACATGTTTACAAATTTAAAAAACAATAGAATTTTAACCTAGCATATGAAAATATGTAATAAGATCATAGTATTCTCAGTAGAGGTTTATATGTACTTACAAACTCAGTTCATGTGCATAGTACAACCTATTAAAGGACAATTTAAAAATACATATTCAAGTAGCACCTGGGTGGCAGCTTAGTTGGTTAATCGGCTGACTTCGGCTCAGGTCATGATCCCAGGGTTCTGGGATCAAGTCGCATATTGGGCTCCCTGCCCAGAGGGGAGTCTGCTTCTCCCTCTCCCTCTGCCTCTCCACCTCCATCCACTTGCTCATGCTTGCTGTCTCTCAAATAAATAAACTCATATATATATATATATATATATATATATATATGCATATAAACATATATATATTCACACACACACAAAGTATTTCAAATGTGAATGCTCTCACCCTCATTTTTTATTCTTAGAAATTTTTAATGAGTATTTTTAATGTAGGAAATATTTATATAAGAAATTTTTTTTTTAAGTTACAAAGATAGAGTTCCCATACATCTCACACCCATTTTCCCCTATTACTAACATCTTCCTTGGTGTGGTACATGTGTTAAAATTAATATTGTATTATAATTAATATTGTACCTAATATTGGCATTTAATATTATAATTCATATTGGTGCATTGTGATTAAAGCCCATATTTTATTCAGATATCTTTGGTTCTTTTTTTAAGATTTTGTGTATTAATTTATTTGAGACTGAGCAAGAGAGAGAGACGGAGTGGTAGGGAAGGGTAGAGGGACAGAGAGAAGCAAACTCCCTACTGAGCAGGGAGCCTAATGTGACCTAATCCCAGGACCTTAACTAAGATCATGACCTGAGCTGAAGGCAGAAGCTTAACTGCTTAACCAACTGAGCCATCCAGGCACACCCAGATATCCTTGTTTTTTATCTAATGTCTCTTTTCTTTTCCAAAATCCTTTCCATGTTACCGTATTACACTTCGTTATCATGTCTCTTTAGGCTGTGTCTCTTGGCTGTGAGTTTCTCAGATTTTTCTTATTTTTCATGACCTTGATAGTTTTGAGGGGTACTGTTAAGGTATTTTGTAGAATGTCCCTCATTTAAGATGTCTGATTTTTTTTCCCACGATTAGACAGGAGTTATGTTTTCTTTGAGAGGAAAACCACAGAGGGAAAGTCCATTTTCATTACAAATATATATACTATCAGCACAACTTATCACTATATGTTAAACTTGTAGTAGATGATCACCTGGATGAGGCAGTATTGGTCAGTTTTCTTTACTATAAAGTGACTCTTTTTCTTCTTCCCATATTGGAATCTTTGGAAGGAAGTCATTGTGTACAACTCACCTCCTTGAAGACAGAGCATTCACATAAATTGTTTGAAATCTTTCTGCATGGAAGATTTGTCTGTTCTCTCCCATTTATTTATTTTTTTCAATAATTTATTTACATTAGTATGGAGTCATGAAAATTTTATTCTAATATCATTATTAATAACACAATTTTGAAAGCACTTTAAATGTCCATCATTAGTGATTGGTTAAATAAAGTATGAAATTTTAGGCAATGGAGTAATATATAGCATGTTATATCAACATATATATTGACATGGAAAGATATTATAATAAGATACTTATTCTTAGGAAAGTTACATTTTTACCAAAAGACAAATAAAATAAATTATATGAATGAGTATATGTATATGTGAGTACATTTTTAAAGATCTGAAAGAAAAATATTGAAAGTGATTATATCTAGATGTTGGGATTATGGAAATACTTTTAATTTTCTGTATTATATAATTTTAAATATTTTTGTTTGGATAATTTTCACACTGAATACATCATTTTTGTTTTTAATTTTTTTCCACATTGAATTCTGTTTTAAATGACCATTACTATTCACTTTTGCACAGTTTTACTTTCTTCTTGCATTCTATATAGTGACAAATAATTGGCTTAGTCCAGTTCTATTTAAATAAATCTATCCACCCATGGGATAGAAAGATCTGCTATTTGCTGTGTGTACTAAGTGACATGTCCTTTGCATGCATCCTCGGACTTCATGATGCAAATACCTGTGTGTCATTAACATCATCATCATCATCATCAACATCATCATCATCATAGAAATGAAATTCCTAAGACTAAAACTTGTGATGAGTCCCACAGTTAGTAAAAGGAAGAGTAATCAAGTTTTGAACAAGGACATGTTTAAATCCAAAGTTCATGTTCTTAGTCATTACATGCAAGAACACTTGCTCCTATACAAGACTGCCCCCACTCACTTATTTAATGCGGCCTGCTATCTCTACCTTGTCTTTACACCGTATGTCAAAATACTCTCCTTGAATCCCCACTCATTTAATAACTCATCCAAATGAGTCATCATTGTATTTTCCCTTAAATTTCAAATGTATTCATGAAGAGGTACTGCCCTCTGATTCCACACGCCTGTAGTTATGAGTTGGATGATATTGCTAACAAATTGGGGCACTATCAGGCCCACGTTATTACCAGTCACATTCATAAAAGCACAGTCTGTTGTATTGGTATGCTGTATTTGTGATGCGCATAGAGTTTTTCATTAGCTGTTAATATTAATTCCAAAGAAAGAGAAAATATAACCCTTACCCCTTTGAGAAGTACAAACATAATTTTTAAAAATGAGTTACCCCTTCAAGAAAGAATTCTGTTTTAATTAAAGGCTAAGTATGAAATAATCACTCATTCTTTTTGTTTGGCCAGGTTTAATAAATTGTCTGTGCACCTGAATATTTTAAATACATTATGATCACAGACCTTGACATCTGGTGCAGTTGGGTCATGAGCAAAAGTCTTAACTGAGGTTTCATTCTATAATACTCTACCATACTTCAGCGAGTTTTGCATGTAGTTTTTTCCCAACACCTGAGGCCCTAGGACACATGTCTCTCACTCATATTTAAGGACTCTGTATTCCTCTTACCCCTTCATAAATATAAGTTTTAAATTTAAGTTTTAATGTTCTTCAGTTGTTGTTAACATGTTTTAGGTTAATTTCATGAAGTCATAAAACATGGCCAGTGTAGGAGATAGTTAAATTTCAAAAAATGAAAACTGCCATTAATTACTCAAAATGTAAGTTCAGGGGCACCTGGGTGGCTCAGTGGGTTAAAGCCTCTGCCTTCGGCTCAGGTCATGATCTCAGGGTCCTGGGATCGAGCCCCACATCGTGCTCTCTGCTCCGCGGGGAGCCTGCTTCCTCCTCTCTCTCTCTCTCTGCCTGCCTCTCTGCCTACTTGTGATCTCTTTCTGTCAAATAAATAAAATATTTTATTTTTTTATTTTTTTTTTTTAAAGATTTTATTTATTTATTTGACAGAGAGAAATCACAAGTAGACAGAGAGGCAGGCAGAGAGAAAGAGAGAGGGAAGCAGGCACCCCGCTGAGCAGAGAGCCCGATGCGGGACTCGATCCCAGGACCCTGAGATCATGACCTGAGCTGAAGGCAGCGGCTTAACCCACTGAGCCAGCCAGGCGCCCAAATAAAATATTTTAAAAAAAATGTAAGTTCATAGGGAAATAGCTAGCTAGCTTTCTTTTTTTTTAAAGTTTTCTTCCCCTTTTGGCTCCCCCCACCCTCTCCAACACAATACCTTGATGTTACATTCACAAGTCACATAACACAAAACTCAATGTTATATCTAATTTTGAGATATTTATTCATTTTCCTAGCAGTGGAGGTGAGAAGAATCTTGAATTATTGAAAATGCTAATTACCACAATGGGTTTGCTCTCATTTTATGGGAGAGTGACGATGTTATTAGGTAATATTTTATATTGTCAATTTACCATTGATAATAAATGCCGTTGTTCCTCTCAACCAGTCACCCTCCTTAGATGATGTTTTTGGTGTAGACATATGATATTCATCAATACTTTGTGGAGATGGTCTTTGAAAAGTGCTTAACTGTTGTGAACAATAAAAGAATAATAATTAGACAAGGTTCAGTCCTTGTCCACTTGAGTCCACTTAAAGTTTCTGTCAGTTGAGGAAATCTAAATGTGTATTAAATTTGTTATTGGAATATTTATGAATTATGCTCAAATTAGTAAAGAAGTTTAACAACACAAAAACAAAACAAAACAGAAACCCCAACAAGCTATGACGTTCTTTAGAACTAATGCGTAATAACACTGAAATTATAGCAATTATCCCTTCAAATTGTGCCCCCCAAATGGCAGAATATGGTCTTCCATGTGGAGGCAAGAAACAGGAGAGTTGCATATTTAACATTATACAGAAAATATGTTAATAAGTAAGTTGCAAAATGGCATGAGTAGCAGATGAGAAGGCATTTTATCAAACAGTGTCAAACAATTTGCTATTGTGGTTCAGAGCCAAGAATTTTGAAGTTCATCTCATTTAATACTCATGACAATTAAGGGAAGTAACTGCCATTACCTTTATTTTACAAATGAGAAAGCTGAAGCCAAAGGTCATTCTGTGGTAAAAAAAAAAAAAAAATGGGTCAAAGTGTTAAGGAAACAGATCTAGGCAGAGGACACCAAGAAGAAGGAAAAGGACCTTTTAGAGATTTCTAAACTTCTGGAGAAAAAAGTGTCTTTTTTATTTTTCTTTTTTTGTTAAACTAAGAGACTTGATCCTCAGAAACTTACATATGTAGAAATCAGCAATTACTAGTCAAAAACGATTCTTCCAAGAGCTAAAAATCACAAGCTTCTATGAAGTCTCCTTAAAAGTTGCTCAAATAGGGGCGTCTGGGTGGCTCAGTGGGTTAAAGCCTCTGCCTTTAGCTCAGGTCATGATCCCAGGGTCCTGGGATTGAGCCCCACATTGGGCTCTCTGCTTCCTCATCTCTCTCTGTCTGTCTGCTTCTTTGCCTAATTGTGATCTCTGTCTGTCAAATAAATAAATAAAATCTTTAAAAAAAAAAAAAAAGTTCTTAAATGATTCTGCCTCCCGTCTTAAGACCATGTGGCCACAAGACATTTAAAAACAAATGAATCACATCATTGAGTAAGAAGTCTCATTGATTACAATATTTTTAATGCTCCAAAGCATGTCACTTTGGGCCCCTTCCTCTGTACCCACTGTCACATAATTACTCTACTGAAGTTTTTCTATTTGTGCTGTTACTTCAGGGAATGAAAATAAATGAAGTAGAAATGCATTGATGGCTCTGGTTAGTGAAGAGGTCAAATTAACTCCTGGCTCTGCACTTTGCAGCCACCAGAGAAGGCAGTGGCTTCCACAGCAAATAGTCCTATTCAACAGATCTGTGGCACAGGAAGTGGAAAAGTTGGTTCTTGGGGGTTCCAGGAGCAGAAAGAAATGTTAATATTGTTTTCATCATTCCTGTACAAATGATCTTCCTACTGTTAATTAAACAGGAGAGCTAAAGAGGCAATGATAGGTTTGGCTAAGATAAACATTTCCTTTAAAAATGTATGTACTTTTAAAAGGATTACCATGTTTAGGATTGCCAGATTTAGCAAATAAAAGTACAAGACACCCTGCTAAATTAGAATTTCAGATAAACAATGAATGATTTTTTAAGTATAAGTATGCCAAAATATTTAATAGTAAATACTTATATTTTTGAAAATTATTTATTGTTTATCTGAAATTCAGATCATCTAAGGATTCTATATTTTATTTGTCAACCCTACTAGAAAATGTATCTACTAGAAGACGTTTGGGGAATATGGAAAATAAGATGATAGCTCAATAACACTTCAGAAAGAATGGCTATATCAAAATAAAAATCAAACATGTTAGCCTATGAGTTACCATTTTTCAAGGCCAAAGCCTATTAGGCATGAAGGAAATGTCAGTTCCCTGAAATAAGGGTGAGGTGGCTTCTCTCTTCCCAGTTCTGTAGAGGTAAATGCTATACTTTCCATAAATGATGTTGCTTTACTGCTGAAGATACAAAGGCTCACATATCATGTCCTTTGCATCTCCTGGGTTTCATAATCTTTATTACTAAGAGGCATTGACTGATATTTATTTAGTTTTGACTTCAGACTTAATTTTGGTCAGTTTTTTATGTATGCATAAGGTTTGTTTTGAAGGACTTGTCGAACTTAGAAATTAAATGGGATTCCTGATTTTTTGTGTATGGCTGTGCCATTTACATTTTGTAATTTGGGCAGATGAAAAAATGAACAAAAAAGGCAAATTTTCAAAAAACTCAATGAAACTTGTAGCTTTAGACACTTAATAAGAATGAAGTTCAAAATATCAGCCTAGCTAGAGATGAAATGACAAAGACTATCCACTCTTATGCTTATGAACATACACTTACTTGCTAAATTTAAGAGCAACACCCCACCCACACCCCCATTTTCTCATTGGCAAACTGATAGACAATATAGAAAGAATGTCAAAGCTGGGTACATTCCATGACATTCACGGGTTTCTCTGAAACATTCACAGGCACATGTCAGAGAGGCAGGACACAAAGGTGGCTTGTTACAGCAACCTATATAGAAGATCAGGACTTCATGCCTCAGAGATTCACAAAGCATTCAGCTACTGGTCTGGAGGATGAGGTTTGAAACCAGAACTAAGTTTCCCTGAATCCCTAGTCATATGTATTAATTAACTGTGTCCCCCTCCAGCAAGAGTCTCAGAAGTTTTCTATCCTTCAGTTTGAGATTTTCACAATTAAATCATCTTCTTCCCTGTTTTTTAGGCTATACTTTTATTTATAAATGGTACCATGCTTGGGTATTGTGTTAAAAGCTACACAAAAACACCAGGGCAATTCTCTCTCATTCTTCATAAGCAAAAGTTGTTATATCCTGTGAATATTTTTTGCCCTCGTAGACCTCATATAGAGAGACAGATAAATGGATACACACATATAAAACTCTGAATTTTATATATGTATATTTAGTATAATTACATATATAAAAATATATAAAAATATTTGTTTTCAAATGATTTTGCTGAGTTCCTAAGATGATGCAGACAATAACTCCATCTTGGAAATATAATCCCCTTTAGAAGATTGAGAATGCACATTTGTAAATTTGTCACACTTTGGTTACATTCTTGCTTGCCTCATTTGGTTGGTGTTTGCCTAGTAAGCTGCAAGTCTCCAGCAAGAGCATGAGGCTTTCCGTGGGCAACTGTATGTACTCAATGAATAATTAATCACCAAATGAAGCTGCAGCAATTACCAGGATGTTAGCCACCAGGCATCTGCTACTATCGTGTGCTAGCTTGAGAGGAAAATAACTGACTGGCATGAAATCGGGTAATTTCCAATGAAATTAGGACCTTCCTTAAAAAAAAAAAAAAAGGTCTGCTGCTGGAATCATTCAATAATAATAATAGTAAAAGGAATAAGAGAAAAATAATCAGCATTTTTTCCCAACTTTTCTGCAAGCGAGTTGATAAAAAGCCATCTACTATCACTCATTAATGCATTTCCAGACTTTATCATTTTCTCAACTTCCCTGATGCTTTTTTGGCAGTTTTATTCTCCCCTCAACACCCCACCCCCATCCATTGTAGCCCCTTACTATACTGTAACAGTTTTGAGTTACTGTGTCTTCCTGAAACATTGATAATTTCCACCTCTTACATTGTAGTGCTTGCAACTGGGAAGGGAAAATTGTGATGTGTCATCATCTTGTCTTTAAGAGATTTCGTTTGCAGAATTCTCTTAGTGCATACCTTACTGTTATACTAAGTTAGACAACTGGAATACCACATTATAACCTGGCAAATCCTAACATATTCTAAATTACTAGCAAGAAGATCAAATAAAGGATACATAAGTTTGCTAGTCTGTGGATGAGTGCGGGAAGAGGGAGAAGGCAGCAAATTTAGAGAAATGATAGAGGTTAGAAATTGTGTTCCTTGAATAAAATTGGCATAATTCTATTGAAACATTAAAATGCACTGGAGATACAAAAAGGCCAGACAAAGGAACACTGGAATCAGATAAATCTCTTTATCACATAACCAGAAAATGTGAAAGAACTGATGCTGAGGTATGTCAAAAGTATATTGAAGAGCTGTCAGTAAGGAAGTGGTGAGGTATGCAAGGATTTTTCCATAGAAGTGATTTGTAAGAGCATTGCTCTCTCTCTTTTTCAACAAGTATCTGTCTTTAGAGAAACTTAAAAGTCACACATTATTTTCCTTGAGCAAATGCTAGAAAATATTATTAAATTTAGAGTCTATTCATATCTTTAATTATAAAATAAACACCTTACTGAAGCAAGGGTTTAGAAAAGATGACTCCAGGGGCACCTGAGTGCCTTGGTCCCTTAAGTGTCTGCCTTTGGCTCAAGTCAAGATCTCAGTCAGGGTCCTGGGATTGAGCCCCACATCATGCTCCCTGTTTGCAAGGAATCTGCTTCTCCCTCTACCCCTGCCCCTCTGCCCCACTCACGCTCACTAGCTCTCTCTCATATAAATACAATCTTAGAAAAAAAAAAAAAAGAAAGAGAGATGACACCAACTTCTCTCAACTTTGTTGAAGTACCATTTACCATAAAATTCACACATTTTTTAAAATATTTTATTTATTTGACAAAGAGAAATCACAACTAGGCAGAGAAGCAGGCAGAGAGAGAGGAGGAAGCAGGCTCCCTGTGGAGCAGAGAGCCCGATGTGGGGCTCGATCCCAGGACCCTGGGATCATGACCTGAGCTGAAGGCAGAGGCTTTAACCCACTGAGCCACCCAGGTGCCCCTAAAATTCACACATTTAAAATGCACAACTCAAGGATTTTTAATATATTTAGAGTTGATTTACTATAGCACCAAAAATCATAAGATACCTGGGAATAAACCTAACCAAAGAGGTAAAGGATCTGTACTCGAGGAACTACAGAACACTCATGAAAGAAATTGAAGAAGACACAAAAAGATGGAAGACTGTTCCATGCTCTTGGATTGGAAGAATAAACATTGTTAAAATGTCTATACTGCCTAGAGCAATCTATACTTTTAATGCCATTCTGATAAAAATTCCACCGGTATTTTTCAAAGAGCTGGAGCAAATAATCCTAAAATTTGTATGGAATCAGAAGAGACCCCAAATTGCTAAGGAAATGTTGAAAAACAAAAACAAAACTGGCAGTATCACGTTACCTGATTTCAAGCTTTACTACAAAGCTATGATCACCAAGACAGCGTGGTACTGGCATAAAAATAGACACATAGACCAGTGGAACAGAGTAGAGAGCCCAGATATGGACCCTCAACTCTATGGTCAAATAATCTTCGACAAAACAGGAAAAAATATACAGTGGGAAAAAGGCAGTCTCTTCAATAAATGGTGCTGGGAATACTGGACTGCTGTACGTTGAAGAATGAAACTCGACAATTCTCTTACACTGTACACAAAGATAAACTCAAAATGGATAAAAGACCTCAACGTAAGACAGAAATCCATCAGAATCCTAGAGGAGAACATAGGCAGTAACCTCTTTGATATCAGCCACAGCGACTTCTTTCAAGATATGTCTCCAAAGGCAAAGGAAGCAAAAGGGAAAATGAACTTTTGGGACTTCATCAAGATCAAAAGCTTCTGCACAGCAAAGGAAACAGTCAACAAAACAAAGAGGCAACCCACAGAATGGGAGAAGATATTTGCAATGACAGTACAGACAAAAGGTTGATATCCAGGATCTATAAAGAACTCCTCAAACTCAACACACACAAAACAGATAATCATGTCAAAAAATGGGCAGAAGATATGAACAGACATTTCTCCAATGAAGACATACAAATGGCTATCAGACACATGAAAAAATGCTCATCATCACTAGCCATCAGGGAGATTTAAATTAAAACCACATTGAGATATCACCTTACACCAGTTAGAATGGCCAAAATTAGCAAGACAGGAAACAACATGTGTTGGAGAGGATGTGGAGAAAGGGGAACCCTCTTACACTGTTGGTGGGAATGCAAGTCGGTGCAGCCACTTTGGAGAACAGTGTGGAGATTCCTGAAGAAATTAAGAATAGAGCTTCCCTATGACCCTGCAATTGCACTGCTGGTATTTACCCCAAAGATACAGATGTAGTGAAAAGAAGGGCCATTTGTACACCAATGTTTATAGCAGCAATGGCCACGATCGCCAAACTGTGGAAAGAACCAAGGTGCCCTTCAATGGTCGAATGGATAAGGAAGATGTGGTCCATATACACGATGGAGTATTATGCCTCCATTAGAAAGGATGAATACCCAACTTTTGTAGCAACATGGACAGGACTGGAAGAGATTATGCTGAGTGAAGTAAGTCAAGCAGAGAGAGTCAAGTATCATATGGTTTCACTTATTTGTGGAGCATAACAAGTAACATGGAGGACATGGGGAGGTGGAGAGGAGAAGGAAGTTGAGGGAAATTGGAAGGGGAGATGAACCATGAGAGACTCTGGACTCTGAAAAACAACCTGAGGGTTTTGAAGGGGCGGGGGGTGGGAGTTTGGGGAACCAGGTGGTGGGTAATAGGGAGGGCACATATTGCATGGAGCACTGGGTGTGGTGAAAAAACAATGAATACTGTTATGCTGAAAAGAAATTTTAAAAAAGTGAAAAAAAATATATGAGTTGTATAACCATCATCAAAATCAATCTAGAATATTTCATTAACCCAAAAAGAAACTCAAAACTCTTTAGCTATCATGTTTCAACTCTGCCTACTTCTACCTTTACCCCTAGGTGACCACTAATCTACTTTCTGACCAAATTTGCCTTATTCTGGGCATTTCAAATTTTTGTGATTGTCCAAGCCATCTTTTTTCTTACTGGCTCCCAGTGCTGAGGGTGAGCCAATACCTGTCAGTGTCCCATGGGAGAGGATCACAGTCAGCACCTGGAAGTAAGCTGATGGATTACTTCATCTGCTCCCTCTGTGCTGGGTCTGGGAGTATCGTCTAGAGGGTAGAAGGGTGCTCTTGGGCCCATGAATAAATAGCCTTTTTTGTTTGCTGTAGTCCTATGAGACTTGAAAAAGCAAGCTCCATTGACTATTAGAGCCAGATGACCTAGAAACCTAGAAGCCTGTCCCTTAAGTGGCAGCCACAAAAGCTGGGTTGTTGCCTGTGTATACAAGGTCCTCCTAGGGAGACACTGGCTATTCGGAGTGGGCTTGAATGAGAAGCAAAAATGGTGTCTGCTGGCTTCCTTGGTGCCCAGGGAGGATCACAGATAGCTCCCAGATGTGTGCTAAATTAGAAGCTTGACCCTCCGGCAGCAGCTTTTAAAGTATGCAAATAGTACTTTTTCAGGAAAAAACTAGGAAATGGGATTTTGCTTGCTCTCTCTGTGCTGAACCCTTGGAGCATAGCCACAGTAATCCAGGCTAGTCCAAAGAAAGGTAGGTGGGGACAAGGGGCTCTCAACCTAAGAGGAAACCATCCTTAAAAGGATTTTACATTACCCTGTGAAGAGCTCTCCACTCTTTCCCCTGTGATAGGTAGATGACAAAAACCTGGTTGGATGACAGGCACAGGGAGGGTTAATCAGATTAGAAGAGCCCATCAACAAATCCATAAAAACCCTAGACTTAGAAATTCCTGTGGCAACCCTCTCAGGTCCCCTCCCTCTTTGGGAGCTTTGTACTATTCCTCAATAAGCTTTACTGTCGCTCAATAAACTTTGCTTTGCTTCATCTGGTCTACCTCCTCATTCTTCCTAGCAGCATGACCAAGAACCACAGGCACAAAAGGAAAAGAAACCCTGCAACAATGTATGCTTGCAAGTCCATTAAGAGCAAAGTTTTCTGGGATGCCTGGGTGGTTCAGTGGGTTAAGCAACTGCCTTCAGTTCAGGTCATGATCTCAGGGTCCTGGGATTGTGTCTGGCATTGGGCTCCCAGTTCAGCGGGGACTGAACTGCTTGGCCTGCTGCTCCCCTTGGCCTGCTGCTCCCCCTGCTTGTGCCCGCTCTCTCTTTCTCTGACAAATAAACAAATAAAAATCTTAAAAAAAAAAAAAAAAGAGAGAGAGAATGATGTTTTCTGTCATCTGTGGGTATCTGGATGCAAGTCCTGTTGGCTTTAAGAGCTAGATGTTTTGGGGGGACATTTCCTAGGTGGGAATCTTAAAAGTTGGAACTTTAGATGTGGGGTCCAAACCCATCATTCCTCAGAGAGAAGCTGGAAATTTTGAGTTCCTTCCTGACTGAGGAATGATCTTTCAATATAACCCCTAATTATGAAGTACTGTGGTCAGATACACTCCAGTTATGCACATCTCATTTATGCTATTTTGTGTAATTAAAAAAAAATTAATTGAGGGCTCCTGGCTAGCTCAGTCAGTACAGCATGTGACTCTTGATCTCGGAGTCATGAGTTCAAGCCCCATGTAGGCTGTAGGGATTACTTAAACAAATACAATTTTTATTTGATAATGCAAAATGCAAAAATAAAAATCTTTATTTGAAATTCATATAGCAAGGCATTACTGAAGAAAATAAAATCACAGACTGGAAAACTGAAGTGTGTGCTTGAAAGAAAAAAAAAATCCCAAATCAAAGGAGTTAAGTGAAGTATTAAAATTGGTAGAAATTAAAATGATGAATAAAGTGTCAAAATTATCACTTCCAATTAGAATGGAAAGCATGGACATTGACTTTTGAGGAGGTGGATGAAGATTAAGCTTCACTGGTGTCAAATACAGGTATAAGTAGCCTGAGAGTACTAAATGAGTGTTTTTGCAGTATCAAAAATATTAAGGACATTTTTCTCTCATGCAAACTATAAGGAAAAGCTTCTTTATTGGATGCACAGCCGTGAAGATTACTATGTATATTTCCTGGATTACTTAAAAAGCATTCCTACCTAGCAGGGATCTGATGCTGGTGTCCAATCCAGCCTAATATCTGGTTTTGTCGTTTTTTTTTTTGTGGGGTTTTTTTTTGTTTGTTTGTTTGTTTTGGTTTTTTTTTTGTTTTTGTTTTTTTATTTGACAGACAGAGATCACAAGTAGGCAGAGAGGCAGGCAGAGAGAGGAAGGGAAGCAGGCTCCCAGCTGAGCAGAGAGCCCGATGCGGGGCTCGATCCCAGGATTCTGGGATCATGACCTGAGCTGAAAGCAGAGGCTTTAACCCACTGAGCCACCCAGGTGCCCCCTTAATGTCTGGTTTTGTAAACAAAGTTTTGTTGGAACAAAGCCACTCCTGTTTTTTGACAATAGTCTGTGGATGCTTTCACCCTGTGTGGCAGAGTTGAGTAGTCGTGACAGAGACCCTATAGCCCACAAAGCCAATATTGATTTTCTGGCCTTTTACAGAAGGCTTGTCAATGTCTGTTGCACAGTAAACTTTTTTAAAGTTAGTGCACGGAAAGCCTGGGTGACTCCGTCATTAAGCCTCTGCCTTTAGCTCAGGTCATGATCTCAGCGTCCAGGGATTGAGCTCTGAGTCAGGTTCCCTGCTCAGTGGGGAGTCTGCTTCTCCCTCTCTCTCTGCTTCTTCCCCTGCTTGTGTACGCACTCATTCTCTCTCTCTCTCTCTCTCTCTCTCTCTCTCTCGCTGTCTCTGTCAAATCAATGAATCAATCAATCAATCAATCAATCAAATCTTTAAAAAAAGAGAAAATAAAGTTCATATCACTTTTAAAATTGGATAACTAGGTGTTGTCATCTCAATAAATTTAATCGTATGTATGTTAGGATAGAAATGATAAAGGTAAGGAAGGAAAAGAAATAAAACCTTTATTGCTTTGGGACACTGCTGCTAATGACCAATTTCATGTTTACAATTACAAATCTCTGCGACACTCCACCAGACACAGTCTGCATTGAAATAAGGATGCTGCAGTTAGATCAGTCTGGAATTATTTTCCCTGAAAATTTAGTATTTGGCCCTAGAAGTGAGTTTGATGAGACCAAGGGCTAAGCCTAGACAAATTGTTTCTATTTAATGCCATGTCAGACACTCACCACAGACTCTCCCTCTCTCTCTTTCTCTGCCTTTTGGTCTCTGAGTCAGTCCCTCTCTTCTTTTTTGGCTTTCTCTTCCTACATCTGGTTCTCCCAGTCTCTTTGCCTCCTCTCTCTTCCTCTACTTTTTGCCATCCTCTTCTGGACTTCCTAATTCACAAAAGCCACACAAATTCAGTCGCTGCGGCTTTGTTTCTACACCGTAACTTTCAATATTTTATTAGAAACCCAAATTGAAAGCTGCCTAATGATCCCAGGAGAAGCCTCTCCCAGTTTCACATAACCTCTAAAAAACATTCCGGAGGCAATCTCAGAGGGCCCCAGTGGAGCGGGCACTGCAAAGCCACCGGTGCAGGGGCAGTTGAAAGTAATATGCATTTTGGTTCCTCCTCTTTGCTTTTAGCACAGCCATGGGGTCCTACAGACGTTTGCTCCTGGTACTGCTGGCTTCTCACTTTCATTTTTATTAAAAAACTAACAAGGAGCATTAAGCAGCTCCCTGTTTAATTTCCCATAGAAAAGCAATAGTTTCGAGCAGCCCATTGGTGGAGGGATATTTAAATGCAAAATGCACAGCTGTGCCAAATATATGCGCCCGAGCAAAAAGGGTTTTTTAATATGACAGGTTAATACCATGGATTTTTATTTCATTTGCCACTGAAACAGCTAATCAGAGAGAATTGGACCAGTGAAAGCAGAGGTGAAATTGGGTAGTTGTTAAGAGACAAAAGATATTGCTTGTCAACCTTCTATGGTTTTAATATTATGCTCGTGAAGTGCTGCAGAACGGACCAAAAGTTATCCCACTGAGGAGATGTGCTCTGACCTACCTTCACTTAGCTGAGCCTCTTGAAGCTTCCTCCACAGACACACTAAGAGAAAACCCCGTTTTCACCCAGCCACGTGCTCAGGCCCTGCATCTGTCCTACCCAATGGGGGAAAATTTATATTAAAGCAAAAGCTAGAAAAGATCACACAGAGGAAATCTTTAAGTCTTCCTATCAGTCCCAACACTTGGCTTCCCTTTGGCTCTGGGTAAATAGACACAGAGTAATGTGAATGATTGTAGAAAAGAGAATGCCCTAAGCACAGATTTCATGCAATCTCTATATAAGCCAGGCATCATGTCAGATGACCAGCTTAGTCCAGCCAAGCTTTACAGGAGAACAATCCTTTAATTACATTTTTAACAGATGTCCCTCTTAAGCCACCCGGCTTCCTTAGGCCAGGTTTCCATAATGACCTTTCTTTTTCTTTAGTTCGTACCATACACATCCTAGTGAAAAGCCTTATAATGAATAATAATGCTTCCTGATAGGAAGCTTGGCAAGACCTCTCAGTGGTATTTATGATATTAGGTAAAGATGCAATCGTGATGTTCACACACATTAGGTCTGTTTTTCCTCCTAAAGAACAAGGTTTTGTCAACAGATAGGTCAAAAATAACTTTCAGTGTCAAAATGAATATTGACAAGTATGCTCTGAATTTGTCTCTTTTAGAGTTTTTGCTTTTACTTGAAATGAATCTGTGCTTGGCCCAGGGCACTTTCTCTGACATCGCTATTCAAGTTCGAGCATTCAGTTTCTGAAGTCCAGACCCACTGCCACCTAGATCCCATTAGAATACAACTACAGAATTTTGACACTTGTGTTCTGGTTTTCAAATAGTAGAAAGGTCAAGTGATTAAGGTTTAAAAGAGGCCACAATCCACACATCTGAGGGAAACAAGGTGTTAGAAGGTCCTAAGCAGTAGACAGTAGACAGATTGCTACAGAGTCAAGGAAGGAAATGTTTTCCATGAATTTGTGGACTTATAGCTCAGGGAACAGTTCCCTTGCTTTCAAATTGAATCATTTCTACTCTGCTACTCTGGACAAGCATCACGAAGGAAACATCTGAGGATCTGAATGATGTTTTCAACAATAAATGGAAAATGGCCATTTACAAATGACTGCTTTCATACAGGTCCTTCTTCTGTTAGCTAAGGCAAAAGAAGTTAGCTTCCTAATAGGGTGAGCAGAAAGAGAGAGAGAAAGAAGGGAAAAAGGAAAGGGAAAAGGACAATGTATCTGTAGAAATTAACTACGGAAGGATTGATCTAGGGGAAAGGCCGTTATATTTCCAGAGGAGGAAGCAAATAGATCCCTGTAGTTTTATTAAGTAGACACCTGATATATGGATAACTCTGAAATGACATTGCCATCTCTTGTGGTTAAATGTGCTATGCATGTATAATGCAACTTCTGAAAGCTAAGCCCAGAATACACATGGATAGCAATAATTGCTGCCGTTTGCCAAGTGTTTATTGCATGTCACATTAAGTGTTTTGTAAAACAATGAAATTCAAAATCTTGTTTAGTGTTTAAGGTGACACAGGTCAGCATGAGAATAGCGGAAGAATGATACTTGGGTATGAAGCCTTATATCTAGAATCTGATTACTATAAAGTCATACTTCTTCCTACTTACACTTTCTTCTCTCTTAGTCCCTGCTCTCGACCCTTTGGTATGAACTCTTCTTCCCTCCCCTCATTCCTAGCAACACATAATCTGCACGCTGATTCAATAGCTCTTGGTCCAACTCCAAATCAGCACAATTGAGTTTTCTCCCCAGCTTTACTGGGGTATAAACTGACAGATAAACTGAAAATTTATTTTCATCTCTGAGTACAACAATAAAAGTTTACAAATCAACATATCCCCCTGTCTCCTTTCATCTTCTACTCCCCCCTTCCTCCCTTTTTGTCAGTAAATGTAAACAAGCCCTTCCTGCCAATTTACATGCCTGAAGTATTCATTTTTTTCTGCTGGAGAGCTACACCAATGAACTTTTCCAAAGCTCAGCTTGTGTCCTTAATTTAAATAATAATGCTAAGAAGTAAATCCCATCTGGATCCACCTGAATGAAAAATGGCTCCAACAGCACAGAGGTCTGTTTGGCCAGTCTCTAAGTTCCTCTCCAGGTCTGGAATACACTTAGGCTGTGAGAATAGCTCAGTCCCCCTGAGCACAGTAAAAAAATGTTCACAGTTAAGCCTTACAATTTATTTACTTATAATTATGCTCGTCTCTGTAGATTGCCTTTTCCTTAGCTTTTCAATGCCTGACTCTGAAGGCATTGTGTACTTTTATAGGACAAAATATCTTTTTAAAACTTTTTAAAAGTGGGTTTAGTTGTTCTACTAACAAGAAAGTATTCACCCAGAGAAAGTGATTAAGACAGGAGCAACTGAAGTATTAGAACTCTAGAACTATTAGAACTCTAACAGCAATGAAATTCTAACTTGGTGAAGTCAAAGTGGGGAGTTTCCATCAATGTATAATCTGCATTTTTGATATTTTATTTCTTCAGCTTTACCCCTTTTTATAAAATGCCTACAAGAAGAAGGTAACATTTAAGAAGTAAAAGTCAGCATTTATAATAATCTAAAGTGATTCATTTATTCTTTAGAGAAAAAATCATTATTTATCTGAAATTAGTTGGGAGTGACATTAATAATGCATGACAAAGGAGGCATGTTGTACATATTTTGTCTTCATAGAGGGGACAAAAATGGAACCTTTGAAAGTTAAACAGAAGCAAAAGCTTTATTCCATTTTTCTTCTTAATATACTTTATCCTTTTGACAAATTCACAATATCATAATCTAAACTCCACTTCAAAAGTATGGTTTGATTTTGGGTATATCCATGTTTCATGTTGCCCATCGGACACTCTTCTTCTCCTAGTCCTCTTTTTCTCCTTCCCTCTCTTCCTCTTTCCCTTCCTCTTTTTGTTTTCTTCCAAGAATCAGAGTCTGTCTGTAAGGATGCACATCTGTGTGTTTGTTATAAGGAAAAGAGCATGCCTCTTCAGACATTAGCCTTTGGGAATTTCAGGATCTGGGATCAGGTCAGAACCTGGAATTAGTTGGAAAAGACAAAAGAAATTTTTTGGCCGATAAACAACATTTGAGAACCATGGAACGTATAATTCTGCCAAGCATCAAAGAACCTATGCTAAACTTGATGGACAACTGTTGTTCAGTTCACTGTGCAAAAGAATCAAGGCGTGTAGATTCACTGGTAAAACTTATGAAAGCCTTCTCAGCCATGAGCTGTTAAGGGCAAACAGGAGAGAACAAGACAACAGGGGCTGAATAATACTGAGGCTCATTTTCTTTTAATCAGAAAGTGTTCACCTTCAGGCCGTAAGAAAGCAGTCAAACTGACCATTTGAGAAAGGGATTGTCTATGATCACCACCAATATCAACCTCTTGGTGTTTGTTTTTATCTTGTTGTTCTTGCCTTCATCATACCTAATTTTAACATTCTCTTTTTTTTTTTTCTATAATGAAAGGACTGTGTATTTCTCATACAAATGTAGAAAACACCTATGAGAAAACAAAACAAAAAAAGAAAACAGATACAAAATGCTACCACATGAAGACAGCCACTTTTAAAAAAATGTTAATTGATGTTTTGACTTGCTCCTTGGTATGTTCTGGATATTTCTTCCCCAAAACATTGACTTCATCTCAGGTAGAGACTTCATCTTACATACATTTCAAAAATAAAATGAGAGAGATGCAAAGGGCGGGAATTTCTGTATCCTTCCATCAACATCACATAATACAGAAATAACTAGAGAAGCTGTAAGTAGAACCAACGAAGGTTTGCAGATTTATTTAGCAGGGAAGAATAAGAGATCTAAAAAGCAATGAAGGCATACTGATTCAGAAGGAATGTGGTTACCCATCCAGCTCTCCATGTCGCTTGCAGCTATGCTTAGCCTAATCACAAGGAAGACATAGAAGCTAATAGTCAACTGCATCTCCAAAGCCTAAATCTTTTTAGCTCCAGAGACAAACTATCTCAATAGTGTATGTGAGGAAGATGAGAATAATAACTGTATTCAATACCTACAGAGTATCTGTGCACCCACGTCTATCCTGGCAAACAAAACGACAGTAATGAAATAATGGTTGGTCCTAGGTTTGTGGGAGATAGGCATGGAAGAGGTCATAGGTGAGGTGGTGTGATAGCATTAGAGTAGCATGTGCAGTGTATCATAACCATATTCATACAATGTATTCATTTGAGGCTTCAAATACTCATTTATATTTAGTGCATTCTGTCTTAAGGCTGTCTAGTTCATTCTCTGCGTTTGTAAGGTCTCTGCCTTAAATGCCATCTCCTCAGAGAATTATTTTCTGAATTTTATATTTTCAGTAGGCCACCACCTCATACCCATTTACTGTCATTTGATCTTAATTTCTTCATAGCTGTTATCATCTGAAATTATCTTATTTGGCAAACTGTTCATTTGTTTATCTCTCATCTTTCCCCAAAGAATATAAACCCGATGTCATCAAGGCAGTTGTCTATGTTCTTGATCATTGTATTACTAGATACAGAGCTTAAAATATTGCCTAGAACACAGCAGGTGTTTGATAAATACTTATAATAAAAACTTAAGTAAAGGGGCGCCTGGGTGGCTCAGTGGGTTAAAGCCTCTGCCTTGTGCTCCAGTCATGATCCCAGAGTCCTGGGATAGAGTCCTGGGATAGAGCCCTGCGTCTGGCTTTCTGCTCAGCAGGAAGCCTGCTTCCCTTCCTCTCTCTGCCTGCCTCTCTGTCTACTTGTAATCTCTGTCTGTCAAATAAATAAATAAGGTCTTTAAAAAAAATTAAGTAGAACAAAACCAAAAAACAAAACAAATTAGGTGAATGTAAGAGTCATAGTTTCACTGATTATTTTGTCTTCTTTTTCTCTATTCTGAAAGCCATGTGTTAAAATTCCCCACTGTTATTTGGATTTTTCTTTCAGATCCATACATTTTTTTTTGTTTAAAAATTAAAGAGATGTTATTATATGCATATGAATTAAGAATTGGGAAGTGGAGAAGGGTGTCAGAGGCAAAACAGCCAACAAGTACTCAGAAAACATTGACCTTGAACCAGTTTAACATCTTAAGTTCTCTTTTATGTCTGTGTCACCTTTCCACCTCTTCCTTCTTACCTTATATGCAAAGAATCAGGGCTCAAAAGTACTCAAAGAATACCTGTTCTAGACTTTCATAGCACTCGTGTATAGCGAGGAGATCAAAACAAAGACTTCATACACATTTCAGCTTATCAAATGCAGAGTTAAGCAGGGGGGAAAAAGCATGAAAAAGTTGTATCTTTGTTTGTTTCCTTTTTCACACAAAAAATAATAATATGGATAGGAAGCCATTGTTGAAACTTGCATTCTGCATCCTTCAAATAAGCATTGCACTCTGAGGAGGAAAGCAATGTGTTTTATTTTAACTAACACATGACATCAAATTTCCAGTTGAGTCATGGAAAGAGTGAAAAAGAGGAGAAAAATGAGCCAGACAGTGAGACTGTGCTGAATGCACAGATAATAAGGAAATGGTTTCCTTGGCAACAACAGCACTTTGGAAGGTTTCAGACAAGAGTACAACTGGGTACAAAGTATCTGATTAAAACTTATTGCAAGAGAAGGAAATTGTGCAAATTTAACAGTATCAGAATATGCAGTGTTAATCTGAATGTGATTGAGGAAAATTTATATATATATATAATTGTTCTAATTGATTTTATTTTCTCTGTTTCGGTATAAAGTAGCAGTATTTGGGAGGACATATTAATCTAGCAAAGAAAGTTTTAAAGTAATCAAAAGATATTTATGCTTGATTTGTGACTTAAAAATCAAAATCCTTCGACAAAAGCAACAAAGTGTATATCTTTAAAAAAAATTCAGACCTGTTATGAGACTCCTAATATCTCCTTTAAACTCCATTTCTTTAGAGAAGAATAATATTCAGTCCTCTTCATTTTTGGCCATCAAGAATAAGAATTATGGGTCATTTTCTATACATTTAAAAATAATCCATGCTTAGCATTTAGCTTTCAAAGCTAAAATGGAACTATAGATCATCATGATAAAAACCTATTGTATAAACTTTGCACAAACATTGTCAACTGGTCATTCTGATGGGCATATTCTATTACTTACAATGATGACAACTTAGTATTTTTTATTCTTAGGCACTGTGCTACATGTTGCATACTATAAGGATATAAAAAATAGAGGGTTATTGGATCTCTAAAATGTTGCCAGTTCTGGGGAGAAAATTTTAAATGTCTTAAGCTAAGATGAATCATAATAATATTTAAGAAATCCTGTTTTATATGCCTACTTGTGCACAAAATAATGTTTATTATAGAATAATTTTATAAGGATAATTCTGTGTTCTAAGACTTATTTGACTGGCATTGATATGTAAGGAAACTGTGCCATTCAATTCTCATTTACCTCACCTTCCGTACTGGAGTAAGTATAGGAACTGGTGAGTGAGCTTTAGTTCCTTTTTATCTGTGATTAACCACTGAAGTTTTCTGAGAACTCAGCATGCCTAAGATGTTAACTCCTAAAGAAGTAAGAGAAGTAATATTTCCATAAGGAAATTGAAAGGGAGCTATATTAGCTTATTATAATGTACAAGGTATACTTGAAGACTTTTGCTGAAAAGATGTAGAAAAGCAGAAAACATTTCTACTTATTATGTCCTTAGTCACACCTAATATTAAGAAATTTAAATAAAAGAAACATATGCTTATACTTAATTTTAAATTTTAGCTCTCTAAGAAAAATATGCCAGGTCAAAATTTTAGCAAAGGGTCTGGTTTTGACTAATGTAAAGGATTCATCCATCCCTAATGATGAGCAATTTCTAATGAGTAGAAAATGGGAAATAAAATTAAAATGTTCTGCAGAACAGTATATGGGTACCCACATTTTCTTTCATTTACTTCTATTTCTGGTAAATTTTATGTAAAATACCATTGGTAAAAGGACAATGGAATTTCTAATTCCACCTCTTTTATAATTATATTGGCAAATAAAATGCTCTTGCCTTTGGCTCTGAATTTTTACCATTAATTTTTTAGTTTATTTATTTATTTATTTATTTATTTTTTAATTTATTTATTTATTTATTTATTTATTTGACAGAGAGAGATCACAAGTAGACAGAGAGGCAGGCAGAGAGAGAGAGAGAGAGAGAAGCAGGTTCCCTGCTGAGCAGAAAGCCCGATGTGGGACTCGATCCCAGGACCCCGAGATCATGACCTGAGCCGAAGGCAGCGGCTTAACCCACTGAGCCACCCAGGCGCCCAATTTTTTAGTTTATTTAAACTCTCATGTTAAAAGACTGTTATTTGAGAGTGAAAAGTCCTGTGCTTGGGTAGAATACAAACTTTTTTCCCCTCCATTTTATGAAATTGGTACAGTGTGCAGATCATTATCACCTATGTTAATTGAGTTGCAATTGAGAATCTGATGATTTATAGAGATGATTACTAATGTGCACATTTCTAGTAATTTTCAGCATGATGTCAAATTCATTTTATTAGAATTTTTTTAGATTTTATTTATTTATTTGACAGAGAGTGAGACAGCAATAGAGGGAACACAAGCAGGGGGAGTGGGAGAGGGGAAAGCAGGCTCTCTGCTGAGCAGGGAGCTCTACGTGGGGTTCTATCCCAGGACCCGGGGATCATGACCTGAGCCGAAGGCAGATGCTTAATGACTGAGCCACCCAGGCACTCCCTAGAACTTTACTTAAAAAAAAAAAAAAAAAAAAAAACTTTATAGAGCGCCTACTAAAGCCTTAATATTTGAATGGATACTTAGAATCTGAAAAAGAAGACTAGAGCAAGGGCTTTGCTCTGAAAGAAATTACATGCTCCCTAGGGGAAAAAGATATGACTGTCAAATTACTTTCACATCTCTGGGCCTAGATAAAAGTTAATAGTGTACCTAGTCATTAAGGTCTATCTGAAATGCCACTAATTCTATACCTGCACTGACTCACCCAGCTAGATACACTCTTGCCTATGTTTTCTTCCCAGTAAGATTATTCTTGAACTGAATATCATAATGCTAAGATGTGTATTGTTTTCAGTTATTATCATGTAAGATCATTCCCATCAGAGAGATACTCAAAAGTATAGGAATAGGAATAAGAAGGGACCTTTCCGTAAATCTTTTTGAGTTGAGCTGAAAATAGTGTTTCATCTATTTCTATGGTTTCCTAGGAAGCACAAAGTATGAATAAACAACAAACAAGCAAATAAATAGATAGATAGATAGATGATAGATAGATAGATAGATAGATGATAGATGATAGATAGATAGATAGATAGATTGATTGATAAAATTTCATAAGCCAAACTGGTCTCTCCCTTTAGTTTGCTACCTCATAGCTGGGTGGTTTTGCTGAGACCAGTAACCAGCAATGTTATATAGTTTCAAAAGAGGGTGTATGAGCCTAAAAACCAGGGGGAACTTCAGAATATTTATATCAATAATATATAAGAGACAAAAATGGTAAGAAATACTCACTAGATTAAAAGTTCCATGGGGGCAGAAACTATACTTTGCTCTGTTTACAGCTAGATCCAATGAGTCTTGCACTCAACAGGGAGACTGAGTGAATGAAATAGTATGAGTTAATACCAATTTGACTGCCATTTATTATGAGCTCACTCATGACTACCCATTTTGTGAGTTATCAGGAGGGGACTCTATGTGTCTTTGATTCCAGTATTTATTTGTCTTTCCACCTATGTGTTAGTAACTGAGTCCAGTGTTTGGTGAGAGTCTAGTGTTTTTAGTGATGGTCACAAGAGAGAATGTGATTGATCAAAAGATTAATTTTTAGGTTTTATTCACTGAGTAGAACATGTTATTTGGTTTTAAGAAGCAACATTAAAGTTTTTCACTAAAAATTTAGTATTTCTAAGGACCTTAAATTATATTATAGGTATGTTAATATTGTGGGTACCAAGATATATTTTGAACTCTGAACCCTCTAACTAGAGGAATTTTACCTTGATCTAAACTATTTTTCCTAAGCTCTTATTTGTATGTAATTAGTTTAAAATATCTTCAGAAGATAGAGGATATTTTGGCCTACATTAAATTCAGAGATCCTTTCTATTAGTTTTCTAGATAAATAAAACTGTCTGAAATTCAATTCTAATGAAACACTCCACTCAAGGGCTTTGTGAAAGTAATTCTATTTATAACATGTCCTTCTGGAAATTGAAGGCAACCTCTGAATGGTACGAAGATTCAAAAATATTGTTAAATGCTTCTTTGTCACTGTTAAATAAATACTGATAGGCATCAGTATATTCCAAGGAACCTTCAGAATTAGTATATGTAAGTATCAGGAATCCAATCCTAACTACACATTGGATTTAAGGATGTCTCCAAGCTAATATAGGTAAAATAAGTTATCTTCATTTTATATATATGAGTTTTTTAAAACCAGCATATAAAAGTGGATTTGTATTAATTTTTGGAAAGAACAGAAATGTATGTTTTGGCTTCTCAGTAGGTTCCACAATTTCTGATGCTGATAATGACCCACATGTTTTAAATGCATCAATCTAGAAATCTCACTTTTCTAAAACAATAGTCGACCTTTTTTATCTAGGGTCTTTGATTTAGCTTAATGACCCTTCATTTTCCATAAGTTCACGTTTAGGATCATTCTCTCCAGTAAAGACCAAAATAGACATGACATGAAACACATTATATGCCTTGGGTAGTCACCAACGTTTAAGGGTTTTGTTTTCTTTTTTTTTTTAATTTACTTTAATTTTTAAAAATTTCTTTTCAGTGTTCCCGAATCCATTGTTTATGCACAACGCCCAGTGCAGTGTTCCAAGATTCATTGCTTATGCACCACACCCAATGCTCCGTGCAATACATGCCCTCCTTAATACCCACCACCAGGTTCACCCATCCCCCACCCCCCTGCCCTCTAAAACCGTCAGTTTGTTTCTCAGAGTCCACAGTCTCTCATGGTTAATCTACCCATTAGATTTCCTCCAGCTCACTTCTCCTCTCCTTCTCCCAATGTCCTCCATGTTATTCCGTATGCTCCACAAGTAAGTGAAGCCATATGATAATTGACTTTCTCTGCTTGACTTATTTCACTCAGCATAAACTCCTTTAGTCCCACCCCTTGTTGTTTTTGTTTTGTTTTGTTTTGTTTTTTGTTTGTTTGTTTGTTTTACTTCTTTTCCGCGTAACAGTATTCATTGTTTTTGCACCACACCCAGTGCTCCATGCAATACGTGCCCTCCTTAATACTCACCACCTGGCTCCCCCAACCTCCCACCCCTGCCCCTTCAAAACCCTCAGGTTGTTTTTCAGAGTCCATAGTCTCTCATGGTTCACCTCCCCTTCCAATTTCCCTCAACTCCCTTCTCCTCTCCATCTCCCCATGTCCTCCGTGTTATTCCTTATGCTCCACAAATAAGTGAGACCATATGATACTTGACTCTCTCTGCTTGACTTATTTCACTCAGCATAATCTCTTCTAGTCCCGTCCACGTTGCTACAAAAGTGTTTTGTTTGTTTTTAAAATTTTCCTCAGTAACTCTGTTCTTTCAATTATAGGAACACACAGTGACAACAATGTGGATAGCACAATTCTTAAGTGTTTTAGTACTCTTACTCATTGTTTTCTTTTACATTATTTTATTGATAAATATACTAAGCTTAGGGAACAACTTATCTTTGCAGTCTCATCAGTTTAAAAGCTACATTTGATTTAATTAATAGGAGGAGTTTATGGGAAAAGCTTTTATCGATGGGCATTGGTTTAAGATATCTTGGCCTTTTGAGAATGATGCACTATAATAATTGGTCTAAGATCATGTTAGAGAGGGCAGGTCACTTTATATTCTCTCCCAACTGATAGAGGAGTCAGGTGAGGTTGCTTCCTGACGTGGCTACTATTTCATTATTTTGGCTGATATTGCCGACCTGAAGAAGCTATTTCCAGTATTACTGGGACCCAGCAGATACAGTCACTGACAAGCACAGTGTAAATATAGAAAACAAGCCAGTTTCTTCTTATCTGGACCTCAGTTTACCATTAATTTTCCATTCTTGATTACATGGTAAATCACATCTATCAAATCCATTGTGTTGTCATCTTGAAAAAAAAGGTAGTTCTGTATAGTCATCAGGCTAATTATTGTTCTGGATGTAGGGAATCTATAGTCTACCTCGAATTTTGAAACAGTGAGCCTTTGGCCAAATAATTTTATGCAGTGGTTCTCAACTTGCACTGCACACTGTAGTCACTGGAGCATCTTAACAAATCAGAATGCACACGACTGATTTCCATGGCCAGAATTTTATACTTCTATAATTTATTTTTAGAAAATTTCCTGGTATAATTTTGATACATTTGGTATTGGGTTTGTTTGTTTGTTTTGCAAATAGACAATAGCATATTTAATCTAAAATTGAGAAGTCAAGAATAAATATTGAATTCATATCACTTTTAATAATAAAATGTACTTCCATCTTTTAAGTGATTTTGAAGCTGTAGATACTTTCCTTAAAGAAATTTTGTATCCTCATTTTCTTCTTTAATGAAGTCCTTACAATCGAATCTAAAGAACAAACAGAATCAGGTCTAATCAGATCTAATCCCAAATAAGATTCTTTTAGAAGGTGTAGACTCTTGATTCCTTTACCTTTTCTGTTAAAAATATACCTCTAAATGAAGATATAAATGCTTTTTTCAAATTATTACCTAAAAGTTTAAAAAAAATTTCATTAGCTGGTTATTGCATAATATATACATTTTTACTATTATTTCATTGAATTTCTGAGTCTTTTAATTTACAGATTGCAGTCAGAAGGAATTATCAATCTACAACCTCTTCTATCTGCAATATAGTAGGGAAGATATATACTAATAATCTTATGTATATTATTACTGTGTTTAACAGATGAGAAGAAGATAGTCTTGGACTCAGGGATCTTAAAACCTAACAATAGAAGACATAGCTGTTGTCACTCCAGAAAATGAAAGAAATCTTTAATTAACCAGGTAATTAAATTACATGAAGGAGGGATAAAGTAGAGATTTTTGTCTCAGAAAATGGAAAAGAGCAGAGGGAAACTGACATATAAATCATACACATCTAGGAGCACCTGGGTGGCTCAGTTGGTTAAATGTCCAACTCTTGATCTTGGCTCAGGTCATGATCTTAGAGTCCTGAGATCATGGCCCTCCTCAGACTCAGCACTGGGCATGGAGCCCGCCTAAGATTCTTTTTATGCCCCTACACCCTCTCTCTCCCTCTCTTAAAAAAAAAATTACACATATCAATTTAACTTCTCCTGCCTTTGCATCTCTGACATATGAAACTATATATGTCATCCAGATCTCATTTCTGGCTGTACCTTTTCCCCACACTATATCTAGCTATGCACATTTGCATAGGGTATGTGCCTCAATCTGCCTTTGGTGGTTCCAAAATCTCTTTAATTCCTGCTGAATTTGCACAAATCATTAAAGTTGATCAAAAAAGTCAAGCTGAGGATCATATTTTTCACAGTTTACACCAAGGAAGTTAATTTAAAGTTGAAAATGAAAAATATATGATTGAATTAATGGGGAAACAGAAGCTATTAGAATCTCATCTCCAATGCAGGGGAAGTTGCTGAACATAGACACATTCCATCTTCACCTGATAGAGAAATTTAAGAATTTCTGGAGATGAAAATGTCTTTTTGCCTCTTTGTCTATATCTTTTTGTCCTGTGCTTGTCTGCTAGGTTCATTGTATCAGTTACTATCAAGCTATTTTTTAAACTTCTATTTCACACAATCATAAATTTTTGAGACAAGAAAAACCTCCAGAGTTTCAGTCTTACTTCACCTCTCTCCAAAAAGATTTTCTTCTCACAATCGTAGGCTGCAAAAAATGCTCAGAGTATTTCTGGTAAGTGTTCCACATATGCCAGAAGCAGGTACTATGTCACTCCTTACTTCCAGTCTTGAATGGAAAATTGTCATGCTTTCATACCTTCTTGAGAAGCTACCTTTTGATACAAATTTATTCTGTGCCACATGCACTCACAGATTTATTCCATGATTTCACTTTTATTCCATTATTTTTATTTCATACTTTTGTATACGTATTTGCTTTCTACTTCATTTTAATCGGTTTTCCTTTCGATTTTTCCTCCTTACAGGCTCCACCAACGAAAAATCTAGAAAGCTCTGTATCCATTGCTATTTGTAACCTGGAAAGTACATATTGTCTCAGAATATAAAAGGACTTAAGTTTAAATTACCTGTATCTATATTGTTTATCTGTTCTGAAATTCTATATTTTATACTTTGTTCTATTGTTTTCGCTTTTTAAACTGTTCAATTCAATTAACACTTATTAATTCCCTGGTAATTGATGACATTTCACTATGGGTTGAAAGAATAGAACAATTGACCCTCGGGAATTTTACAATCATGGCCCCAAATGTCAATATGCCACAAGCATCCATCAATTTAATTTGATTTAAAGTTGGCTTTTGCTAGTTACTTGAATACACCAACAGTTAATGGTTCCCTTCGGCGAACTAAATGTGAATAGTTATTATCCTTGTAAGTATTATTCCTGAGGTGAGAGAAAATGTGAGCTCTTATCATAGATACCCTCACCACCCCTGCCCACAACCTTCTCAAGACCTGACCTTACACATATTTGAAAGATATTTTACCATCCTTTCTAGTAGATAAGAACTTAAATTTAATTATAGTAAGTCCAAAATTATAGCTTTTGGGAAAGAGTCACATACTAAATCCAGGCTTATAGATAACCATAAAATTGAAAAGTTGGTACTTAGACCAAAGTTAGAACTGACTTTTAATACCAAGTTATTGAGCAGCCCATTTAGATTAAGGGAAAAGCAAAACATTTCACTCGTGGATTGCTGTTTATTTTTGAAGCTTGGTGACTCTTTTTTTTTCTCGTCTATTTCTTCTTTGAAAGATGTTATAAAATAACTTCATTAAAAATGTGTTATGTGTATAGTTGGTGAAGATAATAAAAAATACATAAATGCAATTCAGAGTTATTTTTCAAATGCACCATCCCTAATCTAATATTCCACAGATTACAAATAACATAAGTAAAATCTGCTCAGCCAAAATTTCTATTGTTTTCCATCATATTGAATGTGCACATCACAATAAAGCCTATTGTATTCTTATTGATGTTATTATTATAGGATGTTATTATTGATGTTATTATTCTATTGATTGTATATATTGATGTTATTATTATATTGAATAACATTATTGATGTTATTATTATAAGATGTTATTTTATAAATTATAATTATTATTAACAATAAGCAAACTTAAAATGCACCTATTAGTGAACTAAAATTCTGTAGGATAAGTCATTTTCCAGAAGAGAAGTGACTGTTGAATATTCTATCAAGGCTCATTTTAAAATTTTCTATCTGCTGGACCTAGCCTCTTTGAAAATGACATCTTCTTTCATTCTTTTCTTTCTCTTGGCACTTTCTTGCATCTTCATCTCAGTCATAATCATAGCCAACACTATTGTGCTACTTGTCACGTGCTGGACACTGTTCTCACTGTTTTCATGTATTATTTGATTTACTCTTCATATCTACACAAGGTAGATATTATTACTACTCTCCCTTGCACAGATTAGAAAAGCATGTAGAGATTTACAGTTTTTCTTCCCACATCCCTATTTCCTGGAAACCCTCAGTCATTTTAGAATAGATGAAATTTGCTCAAGCTTTTCTTGAACAAAAACAATTAACTGAGGATTTAAAAAGTATTGTTGTTAATAGGATATGAACACAATTTATGGATCCCTCCCTCCTTACTATTTAAGTATGAATCTGGCCCTCATCTGATTAAGTTCAAGATCTCAGTGTTTTAGCTCACTCAGAAAATGATCAGACCAGATCCTCTCTGGCATAAAAATTCATTCATGTTAATCAGATACATAAAAATATCTCTGATACAAAAAAAATTCTGATACATCAAAGTGTCAATGTATTAATTTGCAATAAGAAATTTCATTTCCTGAGCTACAGTGATATTTGCACTGACTGGAGTAAAGATGAGGACTAGTCTCATCCTTGAATAGCAAGGAAGGAGGGATGTATGTTACAATTCATATCTCATTAACACCAACACCATGTTCAGGCTCCCCTGGAGACCCATCCTAGGCACTCAGCTGCCCTTTTATTAAAGAATGTATTATTCATAATCTCCTCTGGTCCCATCCTGCTTTCCATGACTATTCTCATATTCCTTAAAATATCTCTATACCTTCATTCCAATTAACTAATACCCTCTAAGTAACTTTTATTTTTCGTTGGTCTCCTTTCTTCCTTGCATCTCTTTTCCCATCAAGGTAAGACTTTCTATTTTTCTGTATCTGTTGTAACATCTTTTGGTTTCCATTCCTAATGTTATCACTCTGATAAGAAATGTCACTATATCCTGTATAGAAAGTTATAATAGTCCCTGAAGTGGAATACCCAATAAATTGTCTCCATTGCTACAAGATTTATTTTCTTATAGTATAACTCAAATAATGTTATTTATCTTCACCGTCTCCCCCACTGCCTACTGAATTAATGAATATATTTTTAAAAAGCATCATCGTTGAACATTCAAGAACATTCAATACTTTACTAATCTTCATATACCATTCATGGCTTTCTTAATTAACTCTACACTTTTGGGATTTACTCATTCTTTCCTTTTCCTAGAATAATGCCCCTTCCTATCTCTTGCCTACTGAAATTTTTATCACTCGACAAGACCATTTAATGTCACCTCCTCCCTGCAGTCTTTTGGAGCTTCAGTAGAAGGATATCATTTATCCCTCCTTTGACTTCTCAGGGGACTACATTTTTACTTTTTCTCACACATTATTATTCTTTCTTACATTAGAGAGACTTCATAATCATTTATGTTTCTAATAGTCCACTAGATCACAGCTTCTAAAGATCAAGGTCTATGTTTTATTCATTTTTGTTCCCCTATATTATCTACTTACTAAGTAAATATTTAATGAAAGAGTGTCCCATTTTAAATTAAATAGATCAAAGTGAAGTACTGGGAGCCCCTACTTTTTGTTTTATTTTATCTCGAAACTTTATTTTTCTGACATTTCTCCTACCAAGGTTTATACTTTCTGTTTCAACCTAATTTCCCATTTAGGTGAACAGCTTCAACCTATACTTGAAAAATTGTAGGCAGTGGCTCCTGTCTAGACAGTATTTCATTGTCTTCAGTAATATTTGAGTCTAAAAGGATCATCTTTTTTTTTTTAAGATTTATTTATTTATTTATTTATTTGACAGACAGAGATCACAAGTAGGCTGAGAGGCAGGCAGAGGGAGAGGAGGAAGCATGCTCCCTGCTGAGTGGAGAGCCCAATGGGGGGCTTAATTCCAGGATCCTGGGATCATGACCTGAACCTAAGGCAGAGGCTTTAACCCACTGAGCCTCCCAGGCGCCCCGGAGAGGATTATCTTTATTTATTAGATGGATGCTATAAAGAGATGTAGTTTAAATGGAAAGTTAGCCGTTTTTAAAATTTTATACATTTGAAGAATATTATCAATAATGGTTCTTCTCAGTTTTCCCTTAAGATATCCAATGTCTTCCAGTGTTAAAATAATTTTAAAATTAAATTTAATTATCCTTTCACTCAGACACCATGGGCTCTTTGGAATTGTTTTTGTTTGTTGGTTTTTGGTTTCGTTTTGTTTTGGTTTTGTTTTTGAGGGGTTTAGTGTAGTAGATGTCCTCTGTAGTTTTCCAAGTCAACATCTGGTAAGAGAAATTGCTGAGCAGAGAGCATATGTAAGGAATTGAGATGTGCAAGCTCTGCCATTGGGCATCTAAGTGCTTATGGTTTATGCTCAGATATAGTGCAGTTTCGCCAATGAACTCAGAAAGCAGAGTGGATATTTGGCATATTCCTTTCCAATCTGTTTCAGTGTATTTTATTCATGGTATGGACAGTCTTTGAATTTTTTTGTTAAAGAGATGAAATCTCACTGTACACAAACAGAGGGAATTATAACATGTCAGCTAATTAAAAAAGATGTCAAACTAATAAGAGTACCCTTTATTACAAGCACATATGGAAAAAATCTTCTTGAAAATATAATTTCTTTCCATTCTTTTAAACCAATGAAACATTTCCCTCCTAAAAGAATCTTGATATGTGTCGAAAACCCCTTAGGATTCCTCCAATATAATATATTTTATTCAGCTAAATATATTTTTCTCTTTGTATCTACTAAAATAAAATTTGGGGCTTATATTATACTTTCTTTTCTCCATTTTTTGAAAAGACAAACAATAAGCCCATGTCTGATTTTGTTATTTTTTTTGTTTTCTTTTGATTTTATCAGACATAGAATTCATAGTTTCTCTCTCTCACTGTCTTTGTCCCTTTAGGTTTTAGAACTTGAAAATAAAATTGTAAAGTGCTAATGAAGGTCAAGATAAGTTAGGAAATGACAGTAAGTCTCATAGTATCTGATCACTTGCCTCCTTTTCTTGCTTTACTCGTGCTACAAGGTAAGCAGTGCTCACATGCAGGAATTAAATTTGACCCTGTCTATCCATACATATCATATATTATGTTATATATTATAATTATATATATAACACACTTTTAAATGTATATTGTTATGATATATATGTTACTATAGTCCAATGAAAAGGCACAGACTAGAAATCAAGAAACTCTCCAGTTTTCTTTTGGCATAACTAGATGCATATGTTAGCATACCTCATTTTCTCCATGGTCAAATATGTAGCAAAATTTATTTGCTTTAAGTTTTTGTGAGGTTCAACTGAAATATAAGCCTATGTACTGTGCAAATTCAGGTGGAGGCAAGTTGAATTATAACATAGAAGAGGGAAAAAAAGTTAAATAGCTGAGAGGGAATAGATAGAACATTTAAGAACATCTCCGATAAATAATTATCTTCTCAATTAAATTTACGACATGATATTTCTAAATAAATCTTTCCTATACTTGGTTTCTTTTGGAGGTCAGTCAATGAAGACTGATTACAACATGTAAATACTGATGACAATCCTGATTGATGATGGATGGAGCATATAGTTAAAGCTCATGTAAAGGCTGGGATAACTAACAGGATGATGGAGAGAAAGCAAATATTGAAAATATTCAGGAGGTCCTTGTAGTTCTGAAAGCACTCTCTAAAATTTTTGAAATTTTAAACTCAGGATCTCATAGAGCCTAGAAAAAAATATTATTAAAAAGGTGTAAAGTCACAGAGGCAAATAAAGAGCTTATAAAAAAATACAGTTAATGGAAAATTCCAAATAAAACAGCTATATTATACTATGGATCCCAAGTTAATACCCTTTAATCTTTTAAAAATATTTCTAAAGCAAGGAGTGACTTCTTTTCATTCTGTTGTGTTCCCCCAAACATGAATCAGTTACTTGTGATAATTGTTTGACATCAATATTCACACCAATATCTTTAGTTTCCAACTGCAGTTAATCAAAAGTTAGTATTTTAAGTACAAGTCTTTCTTCATCATCTCAACATATATTGAAAATATCTCTGCTACTACTAGTGAGTAGCTTGTTTTGTTTTGAGTTGTCAATAGACTAATTCCCTGCCACCCCGACCCCCAAAATAGGCTACCATGAGATGAAAGCAAATAATGCTTTCAAATCTGAGAATACTGGGTAAACTTACTTGCTTGTGAATTTTACCAAGGGGAAGCCCGTTAAAAGCTTCCCAGGCTCAGGCAGATAGGCAAATACCTTTTGGAATGAATGCTATGTACAGCACTGTCTTCCATCACTGTTCTTCCTTCTTTTCCCAAAAGTATTCTCCACTGACCATAACTTTAGGCTACAGCACCCAAGACCCAAACTAAATAATCTGCAAAGTGACATTGTTTTTCCATGGCCTTACCGTTTTATGTGCACTAGCTAATGGTAGTAAATAGAGTGATAGTGCAGAGCCTTATTTTGTGTATAAATGAAGGAGGCATAAAATCACTATGCAGTGACAGGGATAAAACCAAAGATACTGAGGAAGTCACTGGAATATTTGGAAATGGGATGTGGGCATACATGCAAGAGCAAAAGGAAATGGGGAAATGATACCCACAGAGGATCATGATGGAGAAAGTCAAGGCAGTACAAATTTTAGCCACTTTTCTTTATAAATATTCTGGAGTGGTTTTATAAGGCGATGCATCTTAGTTGTGATTTTCTTACCAGTGCAGAGAAAAATTTCAAGAATGTTCTTTGAACATTTTTCTTAAGCGAAATAAACTTAGTTTTGCTTTCTTTTAACATGCTTCTTAAATTGTACGTTCAAATATCATATTCAAGTAGTATTTGTAATTTGAATTTAAAAGTTACCATGTTGTTGATGGAGCTGAGATAAAGCCATCAAAAGCAGGACATTTCTATTGAGTTCTACCAGCACTGAGTGGTGTGTGGAGTGACAGTATCAAAGAGAACAGTCGCAGTATTGTAAAATATGAAAAATGATACGTACTTTACATAACACCCGAGAATCATCTTTAAAAATTGAATTGCTGAGTTGTATTTGTTCTGTGCTTTACGTCTGATCCATTTGAAGCTAATGCTTCAAAGGGATCCCCCAGTCTCCTCTACATGCACACATTGCTAAAGACTATTTTTTGGCACTTTTCCAGATATTGTGCTTATCTTTCAGTATTAAATTTCGTTTCAAAAATATATGTTTGCGGGGCGCCTGGGTGGCTCAGCGGGTTAAAGCCTCTGCCTTCAGCTCGGGTCATGATCCCAGAGTCCTGGGATCGAGCCCCGCATCGGGCTCTCTGCTTGGCTGGGAGCCTGCTTCCTCCTCTCTCTCTCTCTGCCTGCCTCTCTGCCTACTTGTAATCTCTATCTGTCAAATAAATAAATCTTTAAAAAATATATATATATATATGTTCGCTAAATTACACAATGTGTAAAGAAGCGTTTAAATTCAAACTACTGTATTGGGATATTTGGAGCAAAACTAGCAATTGTATTTTTTATGCTGTTTTTTCCTTTGGCATCTTAAGGAAATCCATGTCTCTGACAGAATCCACATACTGCAAGAATCGTAAGCCTTCTTTGTAATTTATCACCTTCTATATGATGGAAAGCCTCATTTTCTAAAAGAAATATCAGAAAAGTGAAGGAAAGCACTTTGTACATTATTTTATCATTTTACCAAGAACAAAAAGGATGGTTTAATACTTCCTGTAATTCCATTTTTGCCTTCTGCATACAAAGTAAGTTGCACAAGTTCAAGATTAACAGATCCTAATTGAAATGCTAAAAGACAAATATACAGTGTAATTATCCAGTTTGAAGTTGAACATTTTTGAAGATATTTCAACATGAACAAATCTGTTCAGAGACTTCTTAACACATGTCATATTATAGAAAGAAATGAGCACTGATTTTTCTAGATATTTTCAGTGCCTAACAAAATATGGTATTTTATCTTGACTTTGTGACCAAGCACCATATTTTTAAACAGATGCCATTTCTCTTCTGATTACTGTATCCCTTTATGAATTACCTCAGTTGGGAAGAGGAGGGGGAAAGCTTTTCATCAAAAAATAAATCTATGCACCTGAAACACGCTATGTTTTGAAGATAATAAAAAAAATGTACACACACAATAATTTATCTTTGCCAATTTGAAAAATCATCAGATCTTTAAAGCCAAAATATTGAGGTCTTGGGAGATACCATAAAACCACTGGAGTAGTGTATTTATATTTCTAAAGGTGGTATTCTTCTACCCCAATAAAACCTTCCCATATGCAAACAATAATGGCAACAATGTAAATTATCTATAAAATATTATGTTTTTATTATAGCATTGTTAAAAAGATGTTCTGGGTTACAATGCTGTTAGAAAGTGCTATCATGTTGTACATATAAAGTCTTCTAATTAGACTTGTCAATCACTGATTGATTACCACTGTAAGATGAAAGAGCAATTGCATCCCAGCAATTATATTATCTTAAGGGTACAAAATGGAATGTTCTGCTCTCAGCTGTCAGCAAGATTTCACTGAATGGAGGTCTGTTCTATCACCACAGGCTGTTCAAAGGCCCTTCTGAGGACCTAAATGGAACATTAAGCTCTAGAAATATTGCTACTCAAAAGAAAATATGTAGTAGATTGAAACTGACTAAATTTCAGTTGGTGAATGAGAAATACATGGCATTGCAGCTTCACATTCTGTAATTTTACAAACATGCAAAATTTCCCTAAGTGTTTCATACTCCCATACTTGGTTCTCTTCTCATCCCTCCCCACCCTCTCTCCCGGTTGACTCCCTTTCTCCACATGTATAAACACTTCTATTTCCGTGAAAAGACATGTGTGTTTCATATATACTGAACTTTGCTTTTTGGCTTTTAGAATTTTAAAATACTCAGTGGATATTTCTACTTTTAAATAGAGTCTAGCAACAAAAGTACTCTTTTTTTCTCCTTTTCCTAAGGATAAAATATTGTCGAGTCAATAATTATTTAATAATGATTCAAGATTAATTATTAAATACTGCTTTTCACTCCAAAAAAACTCTTTGGGGATTACAGACATTCCAGTAGCATTGTTTTAGGTGTATCTTTCAAATCCAAAGTGAAGAATATGGTTTAGGAGAAGTATGTGGTTTAGGAGCTCTACAACCATGATACTGCTAGCTCCTGTAGTTTCAAATATTTGGGGGAAAAAATAAATAGCTGATTTGGAATGTGGAAGAGAGGTTTTAAGTTAGAGACTTATTTTTGAATTTACCTTTTTTTTCTTTCAACCTTTCCAATAATGAATACTGGATGACAACCTAGTTACTATCGCTGTGAAATAAACTTACACCCAAAACTGGGAGTGGAAAACAACACCATTTTCTTACACTCAGGGATTCTGTAGGCCAAGAAATAGGATAGAGCACTGCTTCACAGTGTCTGGGGCTCATCTGGGAATATTTGAACAGCAGGAGACTAGAATTATTTAGAACTTTCTTCTCATGCCTTTCTTGTACCAGGGATGAGATGACTCAAAGATAAGCATAGCTGGATCTGTCAACCAGAACACCTACAAGAGGCTTTCTGCGTGGCTTGATATTCTCACAATATAATGGCTGGGTTCCAAGAAAGAATGTGATATGAGTGAGTGTGAGGATGTGGAAAAAGCTATATGAGTTTTTATACACCAACCCCAGCCACATGGGATCACTTCTGCTGGGCTCTATTAGTTGAAGCAAATGCACACCTCACCCATACACAAGACAAGGAGACATAGAACGACCACTCCTGGGGGGAGGCTCAAATAATTTACCACCACTTTAAAAAGCCAACAAAATTTTACTTGGCCACAAATTATTTATATTTGTCACAGGTACAAAATAAATCAGGCACTCCCACGACTCTCAAAATGCCTAAACTCTTTATGGAATTAGGTTCAAATTCAAGAGCCAAGATCTGGTCATTTAAATATGGTCCAGGTATGGGGGATGCTCTTCAGTGTGATTCCTCTCGTATAGTCCTGGAGTTCAGTTTCTCTTCGTCTTCAAGCTGGTGAACTAAAGAAATGTGGTATCTTGCTTCACACACCCAAAGTGCAATAGTGAAGTAGGCATAGGCTAACTGCCTATAGCACTCCTGCTAGGAGACAAATGTAGGGAAGGGAGAAGCGGAGGGACAGGAAGCACACAGAGGTCACTGTCCCATTACATTTCTAAGATCCAGCCAGTATGAGTTGCCAGGTTCTGGATTAAAGCCCAGTCCTACCCCTTGGCTCCCGGCTATGGAATTCTCCATGGCTGCCAGCTCCACCCGGCAGGACTTTGTTCTGTCCTGTGGGGTCTGTCTTTTCTGGGAAAGGCAGCCCGAATTTGCAGCTGTGCAGCTGTTTCAGCTTGAATCCTGCCTGGAAAAATAGGGAGTTCAAAGCCCCCCCCCCCCCTTTTTTTTCATTTTGCTCTGCTCTTACCATCCAAGCTTGCGATAAAAATCTTTAAATTTTGTGTGTTTCTCATGTGCCGATTTATCATTCATTTCATTAGACAAAAGCCACACCTACAAAGCTTTCTCTCTTGCACTTGCCGTAAAGGTGCTATGAGGGGGGAAAATAAAAGTAAACCCTAAGAGTCTTAGAACCTTTTGTGTTCAATAAACAAGTCCGAAAGAGACTTTATACACTGAAAGTGATTATTGATGCACATCTTAAATATTTCAGAGTCTTACAAAGTAAGTTATTGTCATCCGTTGTTTAATTTTTAGCCTGAAATCGTACTTTGCTGTGCATCTTGAATTTGTTTTTGAGGCCTTTCACTACTTGAAAATATTCTGCTGGCAATAGTGGGTGTGGTTCAATAAACATGCCACTCAGATATCTTGCTAGATGAAGCCCACTGACAGATAATCCCAGGTGCTGCACTCAGAATCTACTAAGTAAGGAATGAGCCTATGTTTCCCATGGGCTGGTCTCTGCAACTAAGTAAGTCAGGCTTACTAAATTAAGCACATTCCTGTGAGAGGAAAGACTGCTCACAGGAGCCTTTGGCTTGAGGACTCATGAGACTAGTGGAAATTCTTAAGAACTGTACTGTATTGGGTAATCTGACTATCCAACAATTTTTCTCTCTCTCCTTCACAGTGGACAGACCTGCCTCACAATCAGATGTTTTTCTCAACAATTCTGGTTTCCCTACTCTTTTCCCTCACAGTATTTACTTGAGTAAATCTCTTGCACATTTGATCCCTAGAGTAACTGACCGACACACATGATATTGAAAGTAAAAATTTCACAGTGGAAAGGTCAGGTAGAAAACTCTGAAACTATCTTCCTAAAAACAACATCATATCCTGGAGTGACTAGAGTTTAGAACTAATGACCTAAAAGGTGCAAGGGTTTTATTATATATAATCATTTAATTCACCAACATGACCCCTGCAAAAATTTGATGGATTATGAATAATGACTACAGACTACTGAAGGCTTAATGAAGTAGTAATCCAGATTACAGCTGTTGTGCCAGATGCGATATCATCGTGAGAACAAATTAGCAAGACTTTAGGTACACTGCATGTGACCATTAATTTAACAACGGTATTAGATTCAGATTACAAAGGGCTATCAAATGGTTTGCATTCCTGTCAGTTAGACACCAACATTCATTTACACTTTGCCCCAGGACTATGTAAATACTCTTATTTTCTACCATAATATACTCTGAAGATATAAGTTCTGCCTGGACATCCCAAAGAACAGTACACAGATCATTACATTGATTATATCATACCGGTAGACAAAGTGAGTAAGAGGTGGCTGGTGGCCTAGAGGCCACATAAAGACCCATGAACCACAGAAGATGAGAGATAAATGGTACAAAATTCAGAGACCTACACTTCAGTTAAATTTTTAGGGGTCTTCAGAGACAGGACAGGACATTTCCTTCAAAATATAAGATGCACGGCTGTGGAGCACCTCGGTGGCTCAGTGGGTTAAAGCCTCTGCCTTCGGCTCAGGTCATGATCTCAGGGTCCTGGGATCAAGCCCCACATCAGGCTCTCTGCTCAGCAGGGAGGCTGCTTCCCCCTCTCTCTGTCTCTGCCTGCCTCTCTGCCTACTTGTGATCTCTGTCTGAAAAAAAAAAAAAAAAAGATGCATTGCTGTATCTTATGTGCTCCAACACAAAGAATCACAGAATTTGGTAATAAGTCCCTTTGGGTTCTGGAGGCAATATATGTCAGACTTAGGAGTACTGCTTCACTCCATCTACAGAATAACATGGAAGACTTTAGTTTTCCATGGGGCCTGCAAGCAGCTCTGTTACCTGTAGCCTAACCTCAGTTTTCCTGGAACAAAGGGGTTTCCTGGGACATGAGACTTTCAATGCTAAAACCAAGAAAGAGCTAGACAAAGCAACGTGGTTGGTCTCCTAGTCGGGGCATAAAGTCTGGCAGCTACTGCAGTGTTGTAGGCATCAGCAGTGGGGAAAATGTAGGGTAGAGCTCATGGTAAGCCCTAGAGAAAGAATAAAAATGCAGACCCCTGATATATGGGGAAAAGCCATGCCATTTCCAGGAGAATTATATCCCATATGAGAGTGAGAGGAGTTTAGAATGGATAGCAGAGGAGTGACAGGATGATGTTGATAGCTCCAGGAAAAGCTACTGTGATGGGGGTTATCATTCATCTCAATGACCCCTCCCTCTAAGTTTACGCTGAGGAAAAGAGGTCCCAGGGAATCATAGAGAAGTTGCTCTTGGCACGTGTATAGAAAAGTATACTGTGCAGTACAAGCAGTGAACTGTGGTTGCTCAGAAAATACATAACCCAGATTTCCTGCCACAGGGAGTCTAATTGACAGATGACCACCATCTGTCTGCCACTGCCACCACTATTTTTGTACCACAGTCTTAATTCCCAGCAACTTTGGCCTGGCTAAAATTTCTTAGAACTGCACTGTAGTCTAAGATTCTGTCTCTGCTGTCTTCTTTCCTTTTCTCTCTCCTTTACAGGTGTCATGCCTGCGTCATGGTCTGCTGCCTCTCCCTCCCTCCCTAGTCTGCCTCCTTTTTTTACCTTACAATCATTTTGAGCCTCCCCCGCCCCAAGACACACACACATACCATAAATCTGTTACAGGCTAATCTTTTTTTGACATCTGCTTCTTAGAGGACTTGAACTAATGCACTGGGGGTGGGTTGTTGCATTTTGAAACCAGAAAATCCTGATTCTCATAGTTTCTCTATGTTCTACTTGGAAAACTAAGTAAGTTCTCTTTAGCTCATCACTTTCTGTTCTCATCTTACAGTGCATAGTTACAGAATATAATTGACACTTTGAACTTGTTGCCTAAAAATCTCCTTAGCCGGATCTATCATGTCATTAGGTACTTTGTCTGTTTTTTCCATGTTACTGCAGGTGCTTGTTGTGCTAAATTCCTCATCACTATGTAACAAGAAATCTGCTTTCCTCCAGCTTCCAATAACAGCTTCCTTACTTATTTTTAAGCCATTCCAACAGTCTCCTCAAGACCTACTGAGGCATCTTCCATGACCCAGTTCCAAGGCTAATAACATATGTTTTCAATTTTTTTATTTCTTTTTTTAAAGATTTTATTTATTTATTTGACAGAGAGAGATCACAAGTAGGCAGAGAGGCAGGCAGAGGGGTGGGGGGAGCAGGCTCCCCGCCGAGCAGGGAACCCGATATGGGGCTAGATCCCAGGACCCCGAGATCATGACCTGAGCCAAAGGCAGAGGCTTAACCCACTGAGCCACCCAGGTGCCCAATTTTTGCTTTATTTCTTAAATTTTTGTGTTTTATTGTTTTATATTTTTGTGTTTTGTTGTTTTATATTTTATTTTTATTTACGTATTTTTAACTTATTTTATGTTTTTTATATTTATTTATATTTTATCTTATTTTTGCTTATGACTTTAGCCAACCTCAAGTTACCACATTCCTTTTGAATTGTTATTGCTGCATAAGAACCCATTTCCAACTAAGGGCATACAACAAATATTCTACTATGTTCATGCATTCATTTCTGCTTTTCCTTCCTGTTCAAAGTAGATCTAAACCCACTCAACATTAAAAGGGAGAGTGCATAGACCCTGCTGCTCAATAGGAAAGTGCCAACAAATTTGGAGCCACTTATTTAAATGTCCATAGATGATATTTATCAATTGATTACTATTTTGAAAATATGTAATATTAATGAAAGAAAATACATGAAGCTAACTAACAGCCTAGGGAAAATTTTCAGACTACAAAAGTTGTTCAGTAACCTTTCTTATACTTAAGATTCTTCTTTCTAGCACATGGTACTACTCCCCTTTCAATACAGAAAAGCAGTTGTCTTTAAAACTGGATTTTTCCTATCAGGGACATGTTTTTTTCTCTACTAATGAGCCTACACTGCTTCCCCTTATGCAACTCACATCCAAATTTTTCAAACTTCCCTTGTCTCTGTCTTAAAATTTGATTCTTATCTTTCTCTTATTCTTAACACCAGTTCTCTTTTCTAGGGAGTTCAGTCCTTCCTAAATGCCTTCATAATGTCTAAATGAAATGGATTTTGTCTTTCTTCTCCATTAATCTAAAATTCATGTTTTTGCTATGACAAATGGTTAAAAACATAACTTTTCCAAAAAAAATTGTCCCAACCCATCATTACACAGTTCTTTCTCTTTGAATTTCTAAGTCTCCACAGCATGTATGTTTCTAATTATATACCCTGTTAGCAAAATGAGAATGAGATACTCATTCCTATTACTTTTGTGTTATTTAAAATCTATTCCTGGATTAACAAATCGGTTTTGTTTTGTTGAGCATTTTTGTGTATTTGATTTTTTTTTTTTTTTTTTCTAATTCATGGTGTTGATCTTCCTCAGATGTTTGTTGCTCATTAGCTGTGTGCTTTAGTTTGGGAGCAGAATTCTCCCATTTGCATTTTGGGCTGTGTGACCTGCCTTCTTGGCTATGACATCCTATTTGGATCCTTAGCTTAATGGTGTTGTGGTAAATTTCAGTTGGATGCCTTGAAAAAAATGTTGCACAAATTCAGTGGCTCAGAGAAATCCTGTTTATTTTGGTCAAAACTATATGTTCACTAACTACGTTTCTTCTCTTGTAATTTCTGTAGGTTGGAGATGGCAGGCAATGATTTCAATGTGTGACCCACTTACCATTTTTTTTTAAAGATTTTATTTATTTATTTGACAGAGAGAGATCACAAGTAGGCAGAGAGGCAGGCAGAGAGAGTGAGAGGGAAGCAGGCTCCCTGCCGAGCAGAGGGCCCGATGCGGGACTCGATCCCAGGACCCTGAGATCATGACCTGAGCCGAAGGCAGCGGCTTAAACCACTGAGCCACCCGGGCACCCCCCCATCTGCCATTTTTTAAGTGAAATTTTCTACTGTATATTATGTGTTATCTTCCATATTCCTGATGAGGATTATATTTTCATGATCTTGGCTTTCACAGTAGCTAAAAGAGTATCTTAAATGTAGCAAATGCTCAATGAATTTTTTGAATGATTTAATTAAATATCATAGTTCTAATTCTTGGTTTAATTCTGACATCTTAGAAATATAGTTTTAAACTGAAATGAAACACAGTATCCCCTTGAATCTAGAATATAAGAAAATAATCATAACTAGAGATAAATTTGTGTATTAAGATTCACTTCAGAGAAAACTATAGTTTTAGATTCAACTTAAATTTCTCTAGCTTTTCAACTCCATTCAAAGTGCCATTTTACTCCATTCAAAAAAAAAAAAAAAGATTTATAAAGACTACTGTTTTTTAGGTATTGTTCTGGATGCTGAGTTTATAGAAATAGATAAAATATATCCTGCCATCAAGGAGTTCGTATGTGTTAGAGCACTGAGGTGTTTTCAAGGAGGCAAGTATAGCTGGAACAGGAGTGACAAGAACAAAGCCAGACGGTGGAGAGGTTGTGAAGGAAAGATTGGGTAGAAACTTTAAGACCACAGTGAAGATTTTGGTGTTTAATCTGAGCTATATGGGGAACCTCAAGAAGTTTTCAATAGGGGAATGACATAATTTTACTTCTATTTTAGCAGGATTACTCGGGTTGCTATGTAGATGTCAGCCTGCTATGTAGCTATGAGTCTGGAAGAGGTAAGAGAAGAAACCTTGAATGCAGTTAGGGTGTCATTGTCATTATACAGATAAGAAATGATGGTGGCTTGGTTCAGGAGCAATAGTTATAAAAGTGGTAAGAAGTGGGCAGATTTGGGGCTGTTCACTGAAACGTGAAGGATGAAAGGAGAGACGGGTTTTAGAAAAAGATCAGTGTGTGCTTTTTAAATGTCCCAGAAGTAATATATTTTATTAACTGAAACCATAAGGGTAAAGGAGAGTGTTCTAAAATTCTTACAGTCACAAGAAAATTTCTCTCCCATTTCAAAAGATATTGCAGTTTCCAAGCCTTTACTAGAATGGAATGACCACTAAAAGGCAAATGCTGTGAATGATATTGTTGCCTAGTGCCTCTATGCAGTGGCCATCACATTCATTTACTTTTACACCCCCCTATAGCAGTCATTTTCAAACTTTTTGATCCCAAAACACTTCTCCCATCTCAGAACTGACTGAGAACTCTGGGTCCAACAAGGAGTCAGAAACCACACGGTATTTTAAATAGTGGAGGTTCAGTGTAAATAATTATTATCAAGCTTTTATAGTAGAATAAATATAAAAATGTAAAGATAACTCAGAAAGGTACCTTGGGGCTAGAATTCCTGAAAAAGAGCAAACTTGGAAAGATAATCCTGTCCACAAGGTTGGGGCTCAGATCTTGTTGAAGAAGCCAACTGGATGGTAGAAAATTTTGCTGAGTTCCCTGGCAGAGCTGGTCCAGAGTCACTGGACAAGGTATTAAGAAGCCTCTGAGGAGCAAGTGATCTGAAGCTAGTAGCCAGGCTCTTAGAGAGAGTCAGAGCTTCACTGCAAGAACAGCTAAAACCAGGGACTGGCCAGGCTTCCTCCTTTACAAACCTAGAAAACTCTATGCATGGCTGTGTGAGATGAAGGTAGGGTGGTCTGCTCCCTAAATGGCAGCCTGATGGGACCTCTAGCATGTCCATGTATGTGCAGAGCTGAAGAGAGAATGCAGGGAACGGTGATTTAGGCTGGCCTGCAGATGCTGCAGTGTCTGGAGGTCCTAGCTACACCACTACTGCCTCTCACTGAAAGTCACAGGAAGCATGTTCTCCAGAAGTCTGGCAAGGAAGCCACACCAGAAGCAGGAAGGAACACCTCCTCCACCCCTAGTGTCACTCCAGTGTTCCCAGAGACCACGCTTCACTTCCCACTGACTGGCAAAGGAGAAACATTTAGAAGGAACAACTCTATTATCACAGAGAAGGCAAAAAGAATGAATTTGAAGCTAAGAGGCCATAAAGTGATAATGGGCACAGACCCAAAGGAGTTTGGTTTATGTGGGTTAAATCTAGTATAAATTAAAACTGAAAAATTTTTTTAAATATTTTTAAACTTACTTAAACGAGTAATAATAAATCCACTTCATGTTTACATATAAACATATTTTTATGAAAAAAATATTTTTAAAGTATAGAGAGAAGGGTAACATTGACATTTTTCAGATTTCTTTGATGTCTTCTTTGAAGGAAGACAATTAGATTCTTATATCTGCTTCTGCATTAAATCATTACAATATGTTGTTTTGGTTGTAGTATATTGAAAAAAATAAAGTTCACCCTCATAAAAATATGTAGTTAGAAGATGGAAGAAGATTTAATAGTCTTTCCATATGATTATGGAGTTTTCTTTGATATAACACCAAAAATTGATGAGGTAGTTTCTTAAATATTGACTACACTGCAAAATCTGAAACCATATCACACTCTTTTGCACTAATATTCATTGATCAATCTTGTAATCTGAATGAACGTTAGCAATACATGACTTTATTACAATGTGTCGATCATTTGGTAAATACAAGTTCATTGATTTTTGCAGCTCTATTATTGACATATTTCATAGTGGCAGATAAAAGTTTTCCAAAACTTGACTTTTCTCTTGAAAACTCAAATTTTCCCCTTTGGTAGTATTTACTGTCAGCTGTTCTAGTCACTTGTTTATTTTTGAGAAAATATCTGACAAATGCGTAAATATCAGTTTGTCATTCTTTCAAGGAAAAATGATACTTCATGAAGTTTTTAGTTCAGTTCACAATTTAATCATGCCGGGCTTTCCTTTAGTCAATCACTGTACTCAGTATGCTACAGAAGTACTTTATGCACACTTTCCATTTTGTCATACAGTATATTAGAAATAGGTACTCAAAAACAAATATTTAATAAAACTTTTTAGTAATTTATAACTGAGGACATTTATAGCTGAAATTATCATTGTATTACTGCCAAATTGTAGCAGTTACCTCTCCAGTCCTACTTAACTTTTAGTATATGCCTTGATTCCTGCTAGGGCCCCAGCAGTTTTACCCACCATTGTTTTAGCCATTATTTCTTTTCTTCATACTTTTTTTCTGTACTCCCATAGATCTTTCAGTGTGCTTCTTTTACTGCATGTACCTTACTCACTCTTGAGTCGAGTCTAATGATGTTTCTGTCTCTGCCATATTCCCAAGCTCCCTGAAGTTGGGTTTATATCTGATTTGACTCCATATTCCACTCCAGTCATGCTAGTGATTTCCATTTAGTAGTAGTATAATAAGTACTGGTTGAATGGGTACATAAACAGATTTTTTTCTCCTAAACAGGAGACAATGTATGTTACAATTTTGTTGATGCTCAGGCCCACCAAGTCCTTCTGTACTTAAGCTATCTACGGTGTCATGTTGTAATAGATGTGTGCATTATAATTTACATCTACCAATACACAGGAGTAATCATCTGCCTACAGGATGTGTGTGATTTCATTTTAATTATTGATTTATTCCTCTGTGTATCATAAAAGATAGAGTTCCTTGTGGGCAAGGAATATGTCTTATGAAAGTTTAGTGTCTAGCATTGTATCTTGTACGTATGAGTCATTCAAAAATTGATTGCTGATTAATAAATAAATAGATATTTTTGCATAAAATTTCACACATTTAAATAAAGGCAATAAATGATGCTGGAATAACTAGGAAATCACATGAAAAAAAATTATTCAAGACATAGACCTTACATGCTTCACAAACATTAATTCCAAATAGCTCACAGGCCTACATGCAAAATGCACAACTATAGAACTCCTAGAAGATAACATAAGAGAAAACCTGGATGACCTTGCATTTGGTGATGTCTTTTTACATATAATACCAGAGGCAAGATTCATGAAAGAAATGACTGATAAGTTGGACTCCATTAAAATTAAAAACTTCTCTGTGTAGGGCACTGTCGAAAGAATGAAAAGACCAACAAAAAAGAAAGAAAGAAAGAAAGAAAGCAAGCAAGCAAGCAAAAGAAAAAGAAAAAAGGAAAAGACAAGCCACAGATTGGGAGAAAATACAAGACTTCTTTGCTAAAATATTATTATTCAGAACACACAAAGAACTCTTAAAATTCAACAATAGAAAACAAACAACCTTATTAAAACATGGGCCAAAGGCCTTAATAGGCACCTCACCAAAGAAAATACACAAATGGCAAATAAGCATATGAAAAGATCATAGGTCGTTGGAAATTACAAAGTAAAACAACAATGAGATACCACTACACTTATTAAAACATTCAGAACACTGATAACACCAAATTTTGGTGAGGATGTGAAGCACCAGGAACTCTCTTCCATTGTTGGTGAGAATGCAAAATGGTATAGTCACTTCGGAAGACAGTTTGCAGTCTTATAAAACTAAACATACTCTTACCAAACAATCCACAATTATATGTGCCTTGGTATTTATCCAAAAAAAGCTGAAAATTTACATTCACTCAAAAACCTGCTCACAAATGTTTATATCAACTTTATTCATAATTGCCCAAATTTGGATGCAACTAAGATGTACCTCAGTACCTGAATAGAAAAATTGTGGTACATCCAGACATTGGGATATTACCCAGCACACACCTGTACACAAAAGCTATCCAGCCATATAAAGACATGGAAGAAACTTAAGTGCACATTTCTAAGTGAAAGAAGCCAATTTGAAAAGGCTAAATGCTAAATAATTTCAACTATATGATATTTATATATGACATTCTCAAAAAGGCCAAGCTATGAAGATAGTAGAAAGATCAGTGTTTTGAGAGACTCTTAATCTCACAAAACAAACTGAGGGTTGCCAGGAGAAAGGGGGTAGGGAGAGGGTGGTGGGGTTATGGACATTGGGGAGGGTATGTGCTATGGTGAGTGCTGTGAAGTGAAAACCTGGTGATTCACAGACCTGTACCCCTGGGGCTAATAACACATTATATGTTTATAAAAATAAAAAAATTAAAAAAAAAAAAAGATCAGTGGTTTCCAGGGGTTAGAGGAGAGGGAGGAATGACTAGACAGGACAGAGAGGATTTTAGGACAACAAATTACTCTTTATGAAACTACAATGGCACATGATCATTTTTACAGATACATGTCAATTATAAATTCATCCAATCCCATAGAGTGTGTGTACAACACCAAGAGTGAATCCTAATGTGATAATGGTATGTCAGTGTCAGTGTGGGTTTATCAGTTGGCTTAGATGTACCATTCTTGTCAGAATGTTGATAACCAGGGAGGCTATGCATATGTCGGGGCAGGTGGTATATGGGAAATCTTGGTACTTCCTGTGCAGTTTTGCTGTGAACCTGAAACTACTCTAAAAAATAGTGAATTAAAAAAAAAAAGAAAGAAAGAAAGAAGGAACTTTCCTTGTATGATGGTACCCCCTGAATATAATGTATACTGTATAGATTACAAAACATATTCACATATAAAATTTTATTTTCCCTTATGATAAACCAATTAAGTATAAAGTACAGATATTATTCACCATTTCCTTCAACTGTCATTTCTGTACATTTATGCCACTGTTAACCAATTTTTCTATTACTGTTAAATGTTAACTTTTGGTAAACCTTTGACTGCATTATACATATATACAAATGAATGGATTGATAATTAGTTGAAAACTTATGGCTTGATCACACTATTGAAATTATAGTAAGAACAATAGTTATCATGTATTGATTATATACTAAAAATTGTGAAAAATTCTCAGTATTGTCTCATTTATTTTTTAACAATTGTGTATAGAAGGTTGTATAAGTATATTTTCACAGAAGGAAATTGAAGCATAGAAATATCCAATAATTTATGGAAAGCTACACAGTAAGCAGCTAGAACCAGGGTTTGAACCCATATACTCTATTCCATTATGCTCCTAAATACTATAACATAATGTCACCTTTTTCACAAAAATAATCATTAAATATTGAAAACATGATATTTTGTTAAGCATTCTTAATCAGACACTGGCTAACCTTTTAAAGGTTTGTAGCCAAAGATGCCCATTTTGCAGATGAAGAACATACAGATGGAGTTTGTATTGGCCTAAATAGCATGTTTTACATGACAATATGAAATTAAATAATTGTAGGGATTTCAATTCCACTGACATATCTCTCCTGTTATAGTAATAGACTAACAACCTACTGGGTCCTTTTTTCACTCCGCACTACTTTCAGGAATCCCCAAGGGTGTTAAATATGCCTATTAAACTATCTTCTCCCATCAGATATTGGCAGTTGTGATGGTTATTTTTATGTGTCATGAGAGGGTTTTTGGATTAAATTAATGTTCACGTTGGTAAACTTAGGGTAAAGCAGAATGCCCTCCATAGTGTAAGCAGGCCTTTTCAGTTGAAGGCCTGAATAGAACAAAAAGACTGGTTCACCCAAGCAAGAGATAATTCTCTAGTAGGTTGCCTTTGGGTTTCATCTTCATCATTAGCTCTCCTGGGTCTGCAGCCTGCCTTCCCGCACTGCAGATTTTGGATTTCGGTCTCTGTAATCATTTGTAATCATTATTATATTCCATATAATAATTTTTTTCTTTTCCTTTCTTCTCTCTCTCTCTCTCTCTTTTTTTTAAGATTTATTTATTTGAGAGAGAGAGAATGAGAGAGAGAGCGAGAGCATGAGAAGGGCTAGGGTCAGAGGGGAGAAGCAGACTCCCCACCGAGCAGGGAGCCTGATGCAGGACCTGATCCTGGGACTCCAGGATCATGACCTGAGTCGAAGGCAGTCGCCCAACAAACTGAGCCACCCAGGCACCCTTTTCTTGTCTTGTTTTGTCTTTCTTTTCTTTTCTTCTCTCTTTATTCTTTCCTTCCTTCCTTCCTTCTTTCCTTCCTTCCTTCCTTCTTTTCTCTGAAGAACCCTGACTAATATACCAGGCCCCATAATCAGTGACCTAGCCTGTAATCGTGGTCTACCTACATGTGATTTGTGACAAAACTGGAGCAAAAAGCTGCTCCCTTTCATGCACTCTCCTGCTAGAGAGGTCCCAAAGCAGACCTCCTGGAACCCAGTGTTTTACACCGTTTTTCTGTAGTTTTTTTTACACTCCTTTTCCTCCTTGGGATCTATGAGATTGGGCCTGAAGTACTTATGATGGTAAAATCAGATTATATCTGACTGGGTATAAACTCTAGTTTAAGCAGTTAACTCTCATGCACAGCTACTTCCTCTCTTGGGATGAGTTATTTCTCTCTGTTACTGTCAGGTTTGCGTGTTACACTCTTTTTCCAAGACATGCTTCAGATATGTCTGCTCCCTAGTAGAGTTCTTTCCTAAGGATAGCTTCAGATGCCATGCAAAGAAAATTCTCTTAGGAATGTCCCACTAGGACTTGAAGAATGCCCAAGTATGTCTGAATTTCAACAAAGGTAATATTATCCAACAAAGTTAATATTTCTGCAGTATGCTACAACATGCTGCAGAAATATTTCTTACTTTTGTTCTAATTCCCAAGACATTAATAGTCTGTAGGAAAATTAACCCTCTTGTATCCTATATGATGTAACATTTTCCCATTTGACACAGTGATAAAAATGACATATTGATACAAATGATGTATCATTTTTCCATTTGACCAGATGGCAATAAGCACAAAACACTAGAAATTCCACTAACTTCAACTTATGAACATGGAAAACTATAATTTCACCCAAATTTTGTCTATGTAGGATGAGTCTTCTACATGAAGGGTAAGGACAAATTCTGTTATGTTCTGTGAGGGAGTGATTTGATAAACATGTATGATGTGTCATCTGACAGGTAAGCACATATTTATAGGGACAGTGAGGTAGAATATGATATCTGAACTGTCCCCCAAAATCTGATGTACACACTAATATTAATCATCATTCTGTAAAAAGATGAGATTAGGAAGAAAAAGTAAGAATGGAAGAATAAGCAATCTAAAACAAAGTTCTGTTTAATTTTTTGAGAATGAGCAATGACAGCTAATTCGGGTTTAATGTTTAACTAGGTAAGGTCACAGCTGAATTTTTGGTTTTCCTCCTATTATTAAGTCTTCTACAAAGAAGTAGAATTTTAGAACCTATTTGAAGAAAATGTACTTAGCACTCCAGGGGACAAAAAGAAGATTCTCCATTAAGATAACTTTCTACCACCTACTCATTATCTGTCTTACAACAATAGCCACCTAGTCAATGACTCATCCAAACCAAATGGGTGAAGAGTGCAACAAACTCTGAATAGATCAAAAATGTGTACTCCATTTGCTGGTATTAACATACAAGTATTAAAGTTGAGGAAATAAAAAATAAAAAGTGATGGAAAATTTACTATAGTTGTTGGCTCTAAGGAGTTTCCAAGTAACCCAACCTCACTATCTGTTGTTCAAACAAATGCACTCTACTGTGCCCCCAGAGCTATGTCTACTGGCCTAAAGGGTGCCCTCCAGGTGATCTCACGAGATAACAATAATGTACATCTGCCCGTGAGTTAAGATAAATTTCTACTACCTTATATTGGATGTGTCAGTATTTAGCTGGTATTATGGAGGAAGCATTTACTTGTTACTGAATTCTTTATTCATTTTAAATCTCAAAGTATTATTTTTATTACAATTACAAGCAAAAATTATAATTACAATTACAAGCAAAAATTATTAGTTAGAGAAACCCCCCCTTTTTTCTTAAAGAAAAAGCTGTTTATGATTCTCTGTGCTAAAGCTTCCACACTAAAAGTTACCCTTCAAGTTAACAATACTAAGTTTTCTTAATAACAACTTATGAATAATATGCTAGTTTTGAACATTTCAGAGTTAATTTTAAACCAGTATTTTTAATATACATTGATAGATCTTTAAGAATAGCATTTGAGGGGTGTCTACGTGGCTCTGTCAGTTAGCGTCTGCCTTCAGCTCAGGTCATGATCCCAGGGTCCTGGGCTCTCTGCTCAGTGGGGAGCCTGCTCCTCCCTCTCCCTGTGCCCACCCACCCTTACTCATGCTCTTTCTTTCTCTCAAATGAATTAAAAAAAAAAAAAAAAAGAATAGCACTTGAGTGTAGCCTAAAAAATGGTTTTCTTTGGGGCACTTGAACGGTTCAGTTGGTTAAGCACTGACTCTTGGTTTCTGCTCTAGTCATCATCTCATGGGTCATGGGATAGAGCCCTGCATTGGGCTCTGTGCTCTGTGTGTCCCTCCCTCTCCGTCTGTTCCATTCTCTCTGTTTCTCTCAAAAAAATTTTTTTTAAACCTTTCTTTTATATTGTAACAGAAGTTATTTATTGTTCTAATATGTTAAAATTTTCTTACTCTCTTTACCTGCATCAAGGGTGCTCAGGTATGTCTCTTGCTAATGCCAAAAAGCATTATTTTTCTTCTCCGTATATATTTTCTAGTCTTTCATTGTTATAATGATGTTTCCATTCAAATGCTCAGTCTTAACTATCTATAACTGCATTAATTATACAACAATACTAATCATCAGAAGGATTAGCAAGTAAAAAAATAATGATATTTCTGCAAACAGGAAATAGTACCCAAACATCCCTTTAAAAAAAAATTAAATTAGCATATAATGTTTTAATTGTTTCAGGTCTGTGATTCATCAGTCTTACACAATTCACAGCATTGAATTCACAATTCACAATTCACAATTACAACAATTGTTCACAGGTCTGTGATTCATCAGTCTTACACAATTCACAGCACTCACCATAGCACATACCCTCCCCAATGTCCATCCCACAGCCACCCCATCACTCCTACCCCCCCCCCCCAACCAACTCTCAGTTTGTTTCCTGAGTCTATTATGGTTTTTCTTCCTCTCTGGTTTCATCTTGTTTCATTTTCCCCTCACTTCCCCTATGATCCTCTGTCTTGTTTCACAAATTCCTCATATCAGTGAGATCATATGATAATAAGTCAATCAGAGAAAGACAAAACATCCCATTTCGACCCTCATCACATTCCTCTTAGTATTTATTTTTGGCTCCTTTCAAATAATCCTTTCATGCTCTAGGGCAAGCACTATTGATCACATACCTTATAGCCATTCTTCCCCAACTTTTCTTTGTTAATCTAACTACAAATTTACTTAGACCTCAGATGGTCAGCTGCTTTAGAAAAAGAGGGTCCTCCTCAGACCTAGCTAGAGGATGAATCTTGATTACTGAACATTACAGCTACTCCTCTCAAGCTTGAATTAAGAAGGATTTAAGAAGGATTTTTTTTTTTAGGATTTTATTTATTTATTTGACAGAGAGAGAGATCACAAGTAGGTAGAGAGGCAGGCAGAGAGCGAGAGGGAAGCAGGCTCCCCACCTAGCAGAGAGCCTGATGCGGGGCTTGATCCCAGAACCCTGGGATCATGACCTGAGCTGAAGGCAGAGGCTTTAACCCACTGAGCCACCCAGGTGCCCCAAGAAGGATTTTTTTATATAAGGACAGTGTTGAGGTTATCTAGGGGCCTCTGGAAAAGATTTCATCCCTCATATATTCTCTTTGCCTATTTTGACATTTCAATGGTTGTATGAGGGTGGGATGCTGAAGGCTAATCAGTAACACCAGAAGAGTCAAGTCTAAGGACATTAGCTGGTAGGAAGAGGACGCTTGCTCAGAAAGATTAGAGGAATTGGGTATTTGATGATTTCAGTTAGCCATTGATTTATTGAATTCTGGAACCTCCTCCCTTGGGACTCTTGGTGCATGAGGTCATGTGGTCTCTATTGTCTAAGCAGTTGTGCGTTGGGAATAGTACCACTTGCAGATGAAACAATTCTATTGATACATCTTACATTTAGGACCCATGCGTATTTACTATCTGCTTTCACTTTAGTGCCAGGACTTCAAATTTTTTGAGGGAAATGTTAAATCCCTGCTCTCAGAGAGACCAGATATTCTTCCAGATAACTATTGGTCAGGGACTATAAGGCACATTCTATAAGAATATGTACTGTTTTGGGGGTATTAAATCTAAAATCAGAAATTCCCATCCACCTTTGGTAACTATACAGTTAAGCACTATATTTTAAAATGTAGAAGAGTGAATAATGTTGAAATAATTAGATTTTGAATTTGGATATCATCTTAGAAGAGCTAAAATTATCTTTATATATACATATTATTATACATTCTTTATATTATAAACACTTCAGACTAATCTATAATCTGTGTCAATATTATGCAATTGCTGAGATTTATAACCTAGATGTCTCACTAAATCTTCAGAGAACAACTAGGAAACTGCAGAATTTCTTGTTAGAACAGATGGTCTTTTGATTAATGCTCTAGTGCACAAGTATACCTCTGTTGAGTCATTTTAACAAGAAAGTGTTTAAGTGTTCCACCAGTTGGCTGGTCAAATTAGCAACAGGCTCCCGTTAAGGTGTAAACCACAAGCATAAATCCATTTAGTGACCCATGAGCAAGTGAAACTCTATCTGCAAGAGTATTTCTACTAGGGGTGATAGTGACTTAAGATTTCAGAAAGCAGCATGAAAAGTTTCTCATTGCTTTAAATTCCTAGCCAGTGGCAATTATTATGTGAGACAAGTCTATGTTAAAAGTAGTTATTTAAATATTTCAAACAAATCAGAAATAACCAAAGTAATCAAAGTCCTTTGGATTTAGTCTTCAAAATGTTCTGAGGTAAGAAATGAAATGCCTCAACACCAGATTTAAATCAATGGAAATAACTAGAGGAATGATATTTTCAACTCACATATTCATAGTTCATTAGGTTTAATAGTGTGAAAATGTCATATTTGGAAGAGTATTGGCATTACCTACATATCCCCTCCCATAAACAGCCAAAAACTTTTGCATTCAAATAATTCTGGTAAAAAACTTGAAATTTGAAATGCAGTTATGAACCCAGTTATTTTCTCTTAGAAAATTTAAAAGCTCCAGAAATTTATCCATTCAATTTCGATACAGTTCATTTCAAAGGTCTTTTTATAAAAATGAAGCCTTTGAGATTAAGCTCTTCCCAACTGCTGCTTTCAGTTTTACCATATTACATAATTTTGTTAAAAAAAAAAAAAGACTCTTGAACTTTTAACCTTGTCCTATCGGCTAAGTCATAAGTTACCTGTTACTAGTGCTTTTTTATATAAACTGGAAAGAAGTAAATGCGGTGGATAGGTTTAGACTTCTCTGAGCATGTTGCTGGTGGAGCTGTTGGTTTCAAAGTTAAAAGGTCTATGCCTTGTACTACGTCCCAGCTTTTCTTTTAGTATCTTTATCAGTTTCCTTCAGCTTAACTACTTAATGATAGTATAATTACTGAGGACTAGTAATGGTCCTCCATTATTGTGGTCTTCCAAAAGCCCTGGTCCTTTTAAGCAGCTTATTCATACGCATGTGTGCTTTCCTATTTTTAACTTATTTTAGCCCCCCAATTATACTTTGATATATTTGTTGGATGTCTACATAGGTAAAGTAAGTGTCAAGTGATACTGAAGGGAGGAGATAAAACTGATAACTCAGATAAGAATTGGTACCGATCAGGCTACGCTCTCTAACAATCACGAGGGTTCTCTGGTTTAAGGAAACAAAAGTTTCTTTCTCTCTTGTACATAATCTGTAATGGATTAAGACAAATGCTTAGGACAACCAGGGCCCCAGCAATTGAGACTGAACTGATCTATGACTTTACCATATAAGCATGAGGCCTTGCCTGTTCTCTCCTTAGGAGAAGAAAGAGTTTGAGAGTGGTTTGTTGGCTTTTCCAAGCTTTGGCTGGAGGTGAGTCAACACATCACTGCTGCCCAAAGTCCACAGCCCAGTGCTAGTTATAGGGTCAAGGGGAACAGAAATGTGGTGGTGCAGATGGAATGTTTGGCAAGTGCAACTGTGGCGGACATAGTGGGAATTTGAAAATAGTCATCCTTTTTAATAAGAACAATGACAACAGCAAACATTCTGCTAATGTTTCAGAAAGAGGTGGGAATAAACAATGGCAGGGTATGAGTCAGAGGTAAGTGATTAGTACTTGGTAAATTGGGGCTCCTTTGATTCATTGATTTTATGCTGTTTTTTTTTTTTTTTTTACAGTAGGAAGTAATTGTTTTCATTTTGGAGAATTAGAAAATATTAACAAATTGGATAGTAAGTACATGTTAATCCTCCACTTGACTTTATAGACCTCACTTTCCTCCTCTTTTTGTTTACACTGCATTCATAGAACAAAAATTTAAAGAATAAAATTTGCCTTTATTTCAGAAGACATACATTTTGTATATTGGTTTAGTAAATCATGACTTTTAGACCCTCAATATATCTTATGATTATATAACTATAGGTGGGAAAATCAAGAAAGCACATATAGTTTAAATAACTATAACTCTTGAATTTAAGCACACAGCTGGCTCTATGTCCACTGTATCCAAGCCCTGTGTTCATATCTTGCTCCCCTTGTCCTGTAATTTGAAAATATCTTCCTGTTATGTTCATCTCATCCACTACATAGAAAACTCCTAAGGTCAAGCAACATGGATTTTTTGGTGTATGTTTGATCTATATTACATGGATTATGTATATGATACAGGAGCTCGACCAGGAATTTAGTGTCTTCTATATTCCAGAGGTCTAAAAAGGCACTAGGTTGTGTTCATACTCATGTATATGCTAATGTCATCAGGTCCAGGATCAGTCTTTTCTTTGTTTTTATTTTTTACTCAAGTAAATTTAATATATACTAGTATAATAGTTACAGGTGTACAATATAATGATTGAACAATTCTATACATTTCTCAGTGCTCATCAAGTACTCTTAATTCTTTTTATGTATTTCACCCATCCTCCTCCTGGCAACCACCAGTTTGTTCTCTGTGTTTAAGAATCTGATTCCTTTGGGGCGCCTGGGTGGCTCAGTGGGTTAGAGCCTCTGCCTTCGGCTCAGGTCATAATACCAGGGTTCTGGGATCAAGCCCCCCATCGGGCTCTCTGCTCTGTGGACAGCCTGCTTCCTCCTCTCTCTCTCTGCCTGCCTCTCTGCCTACTTGTGATCTCTGTCTGTCAAATAAATAAATAAAATCTTAAAAAAAAAAAAAAAAAAGAATCTGATTCCTTTTTTGGGGGGGGGACTTTTTCCCCCCTAGTTTGTTCATTTGTTGTGTTTTTTTAAAATTCCACACATGAGTGAAATCATATGGTATTTGCCTTTTCTTAACTGACTTACTTCACTTAGCATTATATACTCTAAATCATCAGGATTGTGGCATGTTGCAAAAGGCAAGATTTCATTCTTTTTGTGGGTGAATAATATTCCATTCTTTATCCATTTATCTATCAATAAACATTCAGTTTGCCTCCATATATTGGCTATCATAAATAATGCTGCAGTAAACAAAAGGGTGCATGTATCTTTTTGAATTAATATTTCCATTTCTTTGGATAAATACTCAGTAGTGGAATTGGATCATATGGCAATTCTATTTTTAATTTTTTGAGAATCTCCATACTCTTTTCCAGTGGCTGCTCTAATTTGCCTTCCTTGCCAACATTTCCAAAAGGGTTCCTTTTTCTCCACATCCATGCCAACACTTGTTGTTTCTTTTTTTTTTTTTAATATTTTATTTATTTGACAGAGAGAAATCACAACGAGGCAGAGAAGCAGGCAGAGAGAGGAGAAGGAAGCAGGCTTTCCGCGGAGCAGATAGCCCGATGCGGGGCTCGATCCCAGGACCCTGAGATCATGACCTGAGCCGAAAGCAGAGGCTTTAACCCACTGAGCCACCCAGGCGCCCCAACACTTGTTGTTTCTTGTATCTTTTATTTTAGAATCTGACAGGTGTGAGGTCTTATCTCATTGAGGTTTTGATTTGCATCTCCCTGATGATTATTGATGTTGAGTATCTTTTCATATATCAGTTGGTCATCTGTATATCTTCTCAGGTTCAATAGTTTTTGAAAGATGGCTGGAATTTATTATTGATTAACATACACACCACAATTATAAATCCCTAGATACGATAATTATCCAGGATTAACTACTGAGGACAAGAAGAAGAGAATGGGAGAGACACTGTTGCTCACATGCTGCTTACATTATATGATGTAATATTCAAAACAACCATATTGGCAAATGAGTTTACTAGCTCAGAGAAGTTGGATAACCTTCCAAAGTCAGTGTTAAAGCAGAGATTTGATAACCTGTCTACCTGACTCTAAATGTTGTGTTTTTCCTCAATCTTATAATGATTCTCCTGTAAGAATAGTTAGTACTCTAGCAAATAAAAACATCATCAACAAAAATTGCATGCCTTCCTTTCCTCTTTCCTTAACATACTATTCACCTTCATACTGAATAGGGATTCTTTTAAGATAAAGGTTTTATTTTGAGATAACTGTAAATTTATAAATAACTAGAGAAAATAGTGCTTAGAGATCCTGTGTATCTTTTCCCCAGTTTCCTCTAATAATTATATTTTGCAAAACTATGGTGCAGTATCACCCCTACCATACTGACAGTGAGGCAGTGAAGACAGCATTTCCATCACCACGAATATCCATGATGTTACACTTTTGTAGCCACACCTAGTTCATTCTAGCCTTGACTTCCTATGTAACCCCTGGCAGTTACTAATCTATTCTCCATTTCTAGAATCTTGTCATTTCAAGAACTTGAATAGGAATTTTATCCACCCTTGCCACCAGTAAGCCCACCAGTTGACATTCTTTTTAAATAAGTTTGCAGTGCATAAGAATTACTATTTAAATATTTCCCCTAGACTTCGCCTCTGCATTTTTCTTCTTTACTTGGGAAAAGGCAGAGAGCATAGCTGTCTTCAGGCTAAGTAGACATGTTTTGGAAATAATGGAGTTTGTGAGAATGGATCTCTCTCTTACACGTATACCAAAAAATTATAAAATGAACTATATTCTGGGATTTAAAAGGGGGAAAAGATATCCTGCTAAATCTAGTTAAATCATAGTCCTCTTTCTTTTCTAGAAAAGACTCTTGTGGAAATTTCTTTTTTAGTTTCTAAACTGGAGGTCAATGATGTTTTTGACAAAGAAAGAGTTTTCAATACTTACTAATTTGTTTATTCAGTAAATACATATTTATCCAGTGAATTTTTATTGAATTTTTAAATACTAGACACTGTAGTAATTGTGTACAATTGAAAATGTATTCACTGCTTCTTTTCAATTTTTAGTCAAAAAAGAGAGGGCACAAGGAGATAGCATGAGAGCAGAGGAAAGAGTAGTCATCTCCTCTCTATCACCTTAAACATAACAGGATGAACAGATTCCAATGTTGTAATAGAATTTTCAGTTTAAGCATATTGGGACACAAAGCAGATCACTGTCTGGGCCAGAGCAAGAAGCCAAGTACTTTTCTATTTACTACCCACATTGCTAGTGTCAAGTTTGTATGTCAGTCTTTTACGTTTGTTGTTTCATTGAAGTGGCATGTTTTTCCAGCCAGCAAAAGTTACTGATTTGGGGGTTTAGGAGTGAAGCAGAGACAAGAATTTTTAAGTGGATCTTTGTGCTGAATGGGAAGTGGCTTTTTAGTATATGCCTGATCTACACTGTAGAGATTGCTTATTTGGTACAGGAGACCTGATCAGGAATCCACAGTCTAAATAATGTAAAGTTCTAAGGAACCACCAGGATGTGTTCACACTTACATATATGCTGATGTCATCACATGCAGGTTCAATATTTTGAATCTAAAGTAGAGAAGCAGGCAGAAGGCTTAAATTAAGGAAGAAGGAGTGACATCACAAAGATGGTGACATAAGTTGTTCCTGAATTCTGTCTCACCTCACAATAAGTATAACTGACAACTGTTCACAAGTAAGATACCACTGAGAGATCCTAGAACACCAAGGTGAGGCTGAAGTAACCCTCCCCTGACCCTCCACCTGCAAAAAAAGGCCACGACACATGCTAAGTTGAATTTCTTTCTTTCTTTCTTTCTTTGTTATTTATTTATTTATGATTTTATTTATTTATTTGTGAGAGAGAGAAAGGAGGAGCAGGTTGGGGGATGGAGTGGCAGAGGGACAAGTATGACTGGAGGCTCCATCCCAATACCCTGAGATTATGACCTGAGCAGAAGTCAGATGCTTAACTGACTGAACCACCACACAATAATTATACGTATTTATAATTAAAATATTTTGTGTTGATATTTGCAATTTGCATAAAGTTAGAGTCTATTTTTGATTGGAAAATTGAATAAAAGAGGTGCATTAAAAATATGATTTATTTTTAATTCTTCAATCAAGAGGTAAAATCCATGTCTTTGCCCCTTCAAACTGCATGGGCCTTTGCAACTGCCTTGACAAATAGAATGTGATGAAAGTGCGGCTTTATGACTTTCAAGAGTAGATTAGAAAAGGCCATACATGTTTTTCTTGGGACACTGGTATGGGAGTATTAAGCCATCATGTACTAAGCTCCAAATACCTTGAGCTGCCATATGGAGACAGATACCATGTAGGGAGGGGGAGGGACCAGCACCAGGTTCTTGAGTAAAAAATTATTCTCTATATCTCAGTTTCAACCAATGTCTGCTACCCAATGAGATGAGAAAGAACTGGCCTAGCTCAGTCCTAATCCCCAAATCTTTGAGTGAATAAATGACTGCTATTGATTTAAGCCACTGTTGTGGAGTGCTTTGTTACACAAAAATAAACAACCAGAACACACAGACATCTCACTATTATGCTTGCTTTACATAATGCTTACCCATTAACTTGCAAAGAGGAAAATTTGGTCAGTTGATCAGTGGTTTGTTTTTCTTAGCTCTAAATATATTTTTCCATTAAGTTCCTAGAGAGAGTACATTTGGGGTGATTACATGGAACTCTTCATGTGTGAATTTATATAAATAAGTTTTGCCCTTCATTGTTAGTTTTTAATCTATGTGAATTTAAATAAATAACTTTTGCCCTTGTTAGTTTTTAATCTACGATATATTAACTTCAACCAATAAAACCCCAACTAATAAAAAGAAGATTTATAGATGATAGAATTAGAGATATTCGGACAGAAGTAGAGATAAGGATAGGATAGAGATTTCTGTCCAAATACTAATCAAATCCCTAGATTAAAGAAATGTTTCATTATGTGTAAGAATAGGGCAAAGCAAGATTTGCAGTGCTGACAAACATGAATGCCTCAGTTGTTAAGACCCTGGAGATGAATAACCATTTATAAGAAGGAACGAACGCCAAAAAAGTGAATAGTGAGCCAGTGCCCAAAACTGTGGGTGAGGATTTATCAAAAAATCAGGTTATTGAAGCACCACCTTCCCATTGAATCTATCCGAATAACATCCTTTTCAATATATCGTTGGACTAACATGAATTAAAGAAATAGAATCTTAATATTTCAAATTTAACTTGTTAACATATATTTAAGTTCTTTTACTTATTTTTTACTCATTTCATGCAGTCAAATATACTATTTGACTATATTTCAATATACTATCAGTATTATATACTACAAATCAATTAAAATGTTGATAAAAATAAACTTTAATTTTGTAGCTTGAATGTTACAATAACATCACTTATAATAAAAATATTGCAAAAAATATTGCAATATCCTACACAAAAGTAATAGGAAAAGTAATTACTTCTAATTAATAATTTTATAGATTCCATTTTCAGATTAAAGTAGAAATGAGTTAAAATATGTATATTCATGTAATGTTCAGCATCTTCTAAATATATTTGAAACAAAGAAAAGTATGAGAAATCCATATTTTCACATGTATAGAAATAATTTTAAAATAAATCACCATTATCAAAATAAATAAAAGTAAGAAAATTTCAAACATTCCATTCCTTTAAAAATTTCTTATGAACTTTATTTTCCTGTACAAATCAATTTTATGTATATTCCTGTACATAATGTTGTATTCCATTAGATATTTTAATATAATCCTGTTAACTGTCTATATTTTCCATAATTTTTTAATGATTAAAGAGATTGGTTCTCATCAAGACTGGCTCTGAATTCTCATTGATTGGTCTGCTTTGGATAATAACAAATTTAAATGAATATTAATCTAAAAAGGATAGTAATAATTTCTAATTTGAAAAATAGACCTTAGCTTGTAAGGCAAAATTTATCCTCTAGTTATTTCCTTGGTGTTGTCCTAAAACCTCCCATTCCTTACAGGAATGAATGAAATTCATTTTATTAGGTGAACAGGAGATTATTTACAACAGTAAAAATTACAAGGTGATAAATACGAATCATGTGAAAGTTTAAATACCACAACCAGTGTTAATTACCCATCCCCAAGTGATTATTAGAATTAAAAAAGGAAATAAAAACTGAAAGTTTCAATATATGACATCCTGATAATGTAAATTGTACAGTACTACAGTATAAGAGTGCCTCCAAGTGGTATTCATCGAAACTCCATACGAAAAACTTAAATACAAGAGCTTGAAGTGACAGAGACCCTAATGGAACACTATCACTCTTTTCTTTCTGATTACTTATGATTTACTCTTCATATTTATAATCTAGTTTAGAGGAAATTCCTAGAGTATCTTTAAATATCCACGCTTAAGCCCCATTAATTTTCAGAATTCTTGATTATTTAAAAAAAATTTTTAGACTCTTGATATAGTGTTTAGGTAACTGATAAGTAATTATTTCATTTCCATTAAATTTGTACAGTAGAATCTGTTATTAGTAATACTGTGCCCTCTTTGCAATGTTTTCTTGAAAATACTATCTATATTTCCTAGACCCTAGAGTATAACACGGACAAAGGACTTATTTCCCACCTATAGAATCTTAGAGTCATTGGATCATCTAATTCCATCTCTCCAATTTAATTGTAGGAGTTTAAGGAATTTACCCAAGGTCATCCTGGTTGATAATTAATGGAATGGGCCTGATAAGACTTGTAATTCAGTAAGTTTTCAAATATATTTGCTATGACATCAAAAATAGAGCTCTCCCCCATGCCCTAAACAAATGCATTTTAAGTACTTTTTGCTTAAGTATTTCATTTACTGACTTGACAGAGAGCACAAGTAGGGGGAACAGTAGAGGGAGAGGGAAAAGCAGGTTCTCCACCAAGCAGGGAGTTCGATGGGGGTTGGATGGGGGCTAGATCCCAGGACCCTGGGATCATGATCTGAGCCAAAGGCCAACACTTAACCCGCTGAGCACCCAGGAGCCCCAGTATGTGGTTTCCAACCGAACCCTAGAACACCAAATAAATTTAGAAGTTGCCTAAGGCAAAAAGCTCAGTAACTGAGAAATGTACCAAAAGGTTCTAAATAGGCTTTAAAAAAAATTAATGTGTAGTTTTGGGGACTTATTCAAGGTTTATGTCTCAGATATATTTAAATTAGTGGAGCAGAAAGGATTCTAAGATAGTAATAGACAGGGCAGTTGAGCTTAGAACGTAACAGAGATAGATCTGTTTGCTCTGAAAAGATAATGTTTGTAGGGGTGCCAGGGTGGATCAGTGGGTTAAAGCCTCTGCCTTCTGCTCAGATCATGATCCCAGGGTCCTGAGATTGAGCCCCACATTGGGCTCTCTGCTCTGCGGAGAGCCTGCTTCCTCCTCTCTCTCTGCCTGCCTCTCTGCCTACTTGTGATCTCTGTCTGTCAAATAAATAAATAAAATCTTTAAAAAAAAAGATAATCTTTGTAGTGAAAGTTATTTTCAAACTCATTTCATTTGTAAATACTATTCTTTCCATTATTTTACCACTCTTTTCATGATATTTCTTCTAAATTTTATGTTTTACTGTTTATTTCCTTTCTTCTGTTTCATATAAATGATTCCAGGAAGGCATTCTTCTCTCTTTTCCCAAAGGTGTCATTTCAATGCTATTCTTTCCTAATTCTTATTCCTTTTCCCCTCTTAATTGCTTTTTATGGGTCTTTTTCTTTCTCTCCTGCCACTTCATCTACAACTTTCTTGGAATGAGTTAGCCAACATCAATAACAAGATTTAAAGTTACGTCTCTAAGGGGCTATAATGTAGATATATCCAGAGTATTAAGTACAGAAAATTGCCTGTAGATTTTCAAATAGATATGTGGATATCTGTATATGTAATATAAACTATTAACTTTTTAAACTTTTGAATGTTATGCTATAATATCTATGGAAGTAATTTGTTGTGAAATCAGAAAACATGTTCTAATTTAATATTTACTGTTATTTAATTGCCAATGCCTTTTAAAGGTTGAGCTCACACTGTAGTTTCCATTAATTTCTTCAGCTATATCCCATTTTAAAAATTAAATGTTTTAACTTCTTGCCAAGATTCTATTTGCTTAAAGTAGTCTCAAACGATGACCATTTTTTTAGTCATGTTTTCACTACCTGCCAGTCTGAGCTCATCTCAGAATTTCATTAGTACACTATTTGCTCCAACATCATTAATGAGGTTTCAAATAAGCCCAGGCTGACATTCATCCCTATGGCACCCAGAAAACATGACATTGTTTACCATCATTTTGATTCAAGCCCATTGTCCAGATTTTAAACATTTCGACAATGCTCAATGCAAAGCCAATTTAAATTAACTCCTCTGAAAAAAATTGGTGACTGAACTTTAATGAGGCACATCAAAACTTGGCTAAAATTAATATAAAAGCTCTTCTACATGTCTATAGTTGTTAATCCTGCTTATTTCTCCCATGATTAACTATTCATTTGTTTATTTTTCCCGTACTGAGTTCCTCAGATATTTTCTTTGATATTTGCCTTCATTTTGTTAGTGATGAAAGATACATGTCAACCTTCATAAATATTTCAATGACTTTTAGTTTGGTAAAGATTACTTAAATTTTCATATTGCATGCCAAATAAACCCAGATGGTATGCATATATCAGAACTAAATACATATAATTATAAAATCCAAGTTAATATTTTACCACATTTTTGATGACTTTTTCTCAGAATTAGAACAAGGAATAAACTGAAAATGAATAAACCACATATTTTCTCGGCTTATGCTAATTAAATATTGCAATTTAATTCTTCAGAATTCAAAATTCAAAGGATAGAATCCTTTCTAAAAGGCAAAAAATATATATGGATTAAACTAAATTATAAGATACTTAATTAACCCTAATAATAATAATTTATTTATATTTATGGACTATTTACTTTTCAACAAGCTGTCAATATTCTATACTACATGTAGAAAAAAATGTAAAATTACTTTTTTGTAGCACTAAATGAAAGTGGTCAGGGAAAATGATGTTGAAATAAAGGTAAAGAAAATATATGTTTTGAAAATTATAGTTGTTAGAAATTACTCAACAACTACTATTTGATTATTGTCTCACAGATATCCTAAAATCTGTGAATATCTTATCTCCCTAAATACATTTAAGAATATTCAAAGACAGGAATATATGTTATTGAAACTAATGCAGTGTTTTTCACTAAATAAATATTTGCTAAGTGACTGATATTAATTGGCTGTATTCCCCATAACAGTGGTAATCTACCTCTGAATGACTAGTCAATTACTGAATTAAAATCTCTGAAATGTGGCCAGTTATAAACTCTCTAAATGAGTTGTGAGTCAACGATATTTGAGAATTATTGTCCTACAAACAACATGAGCAATGAGTGGAATGAGTGAATGAAAAATATTTAGGTGCTGTCTAAAAGCTCTTGGTGAATAAACAGCAACAATAAATCTATCAAGCTTAGTCAGAATAACCTCAGAATATTTTTGAGTTATTATCAGCATCAATACAATGTGATGACAGAGAATTACTCAATTTATCTGATTATATTGTCTATGTTGACTGAATATGATATATATTGTAGCTGTTTAAAGACATAATCAAAATGTCAGATTATAAATGATTTGTCTCATATTAAAATGACAGTAAAAGCTAAGAACTGATCAAAAATGTATTTATGTTCATTTCCAAAGATGTAATGGTATCTATATTGGTAAAATTGATGTCAACAACTGACCTGGAAAATTAAGTCAAAACATATTGACAAGATAAATCTGAATCTTTTGGCTGTCTCTAGATTCCAAAATTAATACTCCAAAATGGGAATTAGCGAATTTCTCCAATTGTCACAGTAGTAGAAATGTAAAGAATAAATGTAAATTGAAAAAAAACAAAACCTGCCATTAGTTCACACTTTATACTTGAGAGGATTTGTGGAGGCAACATGGTTTAGTTAAGAATATGAGTTTGAAGAAAGACAAATTTATATTTGAATTCTCTTTATAAAATTTATTATTGCAGTGACCTAAACCAAGTCATTTCAGTTTGTTTTCTCTAAAACAGAATAATAAAACCTACTGTGGGTGTAGATTGGGAGTTACTACCATATAGAATGATTAAATATGATGATAACAAAATGTCTGAAACCTACTGGAGACTTTGTGTATGTTTAGTTATTATTTAAAACTGTGACTTACAGCAATCACAATGATAAGAACCTAAAGACACCTGGGTGTCTTTAATTAATGAGGCACCTGGGTGGCTCAGTCGATTAAATGTCCAACTCTTGATTTCAGCTCAGGTGGGTTCCATGCTTAGCAAGGAGTCTGCGTGGGACCCTTTCCCTTTCTCTCTCCCCTTCCCCCTTTTTGCACACATGTTCCTCACCCCAAAACATATATACATACATACATAAAATATTTTAAAAAATAAAAAAAATAATAAAGATACTACAGTTGAGGGCCCAGTTGCTGAGAGCAACTGAGGTTCTTCTCTGGAATAATTAAACAAACAACCTTTTCTTATGTGGGTAGGATTCAGTGAGTTCACAACTCCTTTATTTGCTTCAATAAAATTCATGATTTTGTTCCAGCAGAAATGCTATACTGAGGAAGAAGCAGATGTCAGGGCAATCTTCAGACATTCTGTGAGTTGTAGCCTCTGTAGGGAGTACTTCAACAGAAGGAAAGTGGCTTTGATTAGACAGCCAAGGGGGAAAAGGTCCCTTTTGCACTGATGAAGACAGCCTATCTAATGTTTTAATTATTAGATAACTAAAAATTGGCTGTTGGGGCATTAAGATATAGCTAATAGGATACTGAAACTAAATAGTACACAGAGCTTTGTTGTCCATATTAAACATTATCATTAATATTTACATTGAGTTGGGGTGCTTGGGTGGCTCAGTTAGTTAAGTGGCTGCCTTCAGCTCAGGTCATGATCCCAGGACTGGGAATCGAGCCCCACATCAGGCTCTCTGCTCCATATGCAGCCTGGGTCTCCTTCCCCACTGCTTGTGCTCTCTCATTCTCTCTCTCTTACAAATAAATAAATAAAATCCTAATATACATATATATGTGTGTGTATATATATATATATACATTGAATCAAAATAATTGATACTAAAAGATTATAAATTACTTCTGCTTATGAGCCTCAGACATTGTCCATAGATATCAAACCGATGACATATTTTACATAACTAATCTCATTCTTTCCTCAATGTGATAATTATCTCAATCTATAATCACAAGATGATAGTGATTGAAATACCAAAAACAGCCTTAACTATATTTTCAAGGATTGTGCAATTTTATCCGTTTATATTAATATTTGTAAAGCAATTAGAAGATAATATAGAAAAAATATACGTGGAGAGAAGTCCTATAGGAATTCAAGGGGAAAAATTCATAGGGTGTAACTTGGGAAAGTTTCACAAGGAGGTGAGACTTTAATTAGTTGTTAAGTTTTTCTGTGTGTGAGAAATGAGTGCCATGTAAAATAATTTTAAGTCTTAGTTTTATTTCCCAACTTTGAACTTAGAAAATTAAGTTCACTCCTCCCCTTGAAATACTGCTAGTATCTCTACTGTGCTGCTTTCTAATTTGGTGAGTCTTTCATATGTACAACTCTCATTCAGAAAACTGATTATCAAAATGATAAAAACTCACGAGGTTTCCTTTGATTATAAGTAATTTTATTTTAGCTAAGTTTTGGAATTTTCTTTGGTTAGATTTGACTAAGAAGAAAATTGAAACCTGGGGTCAACTTTATTTTAGTTGAGCTTCACAATACAGTCAGTTGTTTTTTCTTTCCAGTGTAATCTGTTTTAGCAAACAGCTTTCAGACTTACATAGGCTATGTAGATTTGTGTTAGCCAGGAAAAGCTGATGAAACTCCTATTCAAAAGTTGGAAAGGTTTCACTTTCTAGAATTTAATATGTATTGAACTTCAATATGGTCATGTATGGAATTTTGATGAAATTGCCTATGATGCACAGGGCATTTATTAATTGCTCATGATATAATTCAAAATTTCACTTCTCCTATGTAAAATTCATAATCAATTATTTTTATTTTATTATTTTTAATTGAAATATAGTTGACATACAGTATTATATTAGTTTCATATATATAATATAGTGATCAGACAATTATATACATTATGAAATGCTCACTACAGTAAGGACAGTTACCATCTGTCACCATACAAAGTTTTCATTTTATTTATTGTTTATTTATTTATTTATTTTAGATTTTATTTATTTATTTGACAGAGAGAGAGCCAGAGAGAGAGGGAACACAAGGAGGGGGAATGGGAGAGGAGAAGCAGGCTTCCCGCTGAGCAGGGAGCCCAGTGCTGGGCTCGATCCCAGGACCCTAGGATCATGACTTGAGACAAAGGCAGAGGCTTAACAACTGAGCCACCCAGGCGCTCCTCATAATCAGTTATTTTTAAATTTATAGGTCTCAGGTGGATAGCATTTATGACCCATGCTCAAAGAGATGCAAGGAGTAAATGAATGTGAGCTTGCATTGGCAATACAGCCCCGCACTCTAAAAAGCAATCTTTTTTTTTTTAATATTTTTTTAAAGATTTTATTTATTTATTTGAGAGAGAGAGAGAGCATGAGAAGTGGGAGGGTCAGAGGGAGAAGCAGACTCCCTGCCAAGCAGGGAGCCGGATGCGGGACTCGATCCCAGGACTCCAGGATCATGACCTGAGCCGAAGGCAGTCGCTCAACCAACTGAGCCACCCAGGCGTCCCTAAAAACCAATCTTTTCATGGTTTTTCTGCCTACTTTGCAGAGATCACATGGTATATCCAAGAGAGACCATACTGTTAGCACAGAAGGGCATTTAGTGTCTATTCAAGTCTCTTTAACTTTTCAGCAGAAAACTTGGTGATAACTTTGTAACTAGCTAGTGATATGCTTGTGACTCCCATTTTCTTTCCCTTTTTTAAAAAATATTTTATTTATTTATTTGAGAGAGAGAGAGCATGAGCAGGGGGGGCTCCCACTGAGCAGGGATCCTGCCTTGGGGCTCAATCCCAGGACCGTGGGATCAAGACCTGAGCCGAAGGTAGATGCTTAACCAATTGAGCCACCCAGGTGCCCCTCTGACTCTCATTTTCTAATGTGTAAAAAGTGGAAGCCAGTGAAAAGAAGCATAACCAGCACTGCCTATTCTTAAAAAACCAACCCTCTCTCCAACCCATTCTACATTCTGCAATACCAATTTGAACATCCATCATGCATGAGGACTAAATGAATATTTTCAGAAATACTCTCTATAGATAGATGAATGGATAAAGATGTGGTAAACATACAATGGAATATTATTCGGTCATAAAAAAACAAAATCTTGTCATTTGCAAGAACATGGATGGATCTGGAGAATATAATACTAAATAAGTCATATAACAAGACATGGAGGACTTAGAGAAATGGGCCCAAGGAGATATACTAATGAAAAGCATCTGTCTTTGAGATGATGAACAACAATGAACAGTGGTTCTCAAACTTGAATGTGAATGGGAACTATGGAGATACTGCTCTGAAAGAAAAGACCCTCTGAAAAAAAAGAGGGTCTTTTTTTTTTTTTTTGAAGATTTTATTTATTTATTTGACAAAAAGAGCCATCACAAGAAGGCAGAGAGGCAGGCAGAGAGAGGGGGGAAGCAGGATCCCCACTGAGCAGAGAGTCCGGTGTGGGGCTCAGTCCCAGGACCCTGGGATCGTGACCTGAGCCGAAGGCAGAGGCTTAACCTACTGAGCCACCCAGGCACCCAAAGTATAGAGGGTCTTAAGACTCTGCATTTTCATTAAGCCTTTGACAAATAAATGCCAGTGTTGCTGGCCAGTAGACTGCACTCTGAGTAGCAAATGATAAGAGACACTCAGAAAGCCTGGGAGTAACCAGTGAGGCATGGAGACAGGGAAAAGATTTTTCATATATGTGTCCAAGCTGATATGTGACACAGAATCTCACTGGGATCAGAAAGAATATTAAATCCATGTTCTGTTATGGCAATACTTGCCACCCAAAGTAATTTACCAATCATACAAGTTGAGCCTTGATTCTGGAAATTAGTTGGCAATTGATATTTTAGCTAAAAAATATCTACCTCTTTGTAGGCAACCTACCTGAATATCTAGAAAAACACCAGGTCCTACGAAGAGATAAGAAATTGAAAACATTGAGAAGGAAGGCAGAATTAAGAAATGTGAATCAAAAAAACCTGATTAATCCATTTTCTGGAGAAAATATGGTAGAAAATAAGACTGGGAAAATAACTGCTTTGGTCATCTGCATATAATAAAAGAATGTGGGTTTTGTTTTGTTTTGTTTTTCTTTCTGAGCTCCAGTATATCACTTTCTTTTTTTACTGCCCAGATACGTTTCTTTAAAATTGTTCCTGATATAACTTATTTGCTTCAAAGATTCATTTCTTTTTCTTTAATTTGTAGATAATATTCCCTCTTTGTATCACCCGGTAAGGACAGTCTATGAAGCCTCAAACTGTGGAGTTGGACAAAGCAAGTACCTTAGGCTTTCGATTTTCTCTGGGCAGATCCAAAAGTTCTTGTGCTCATTCAGCACTGAGTTAATGACATGGTCAGGACCAAAACTCAGATTTTAAATTCTCATTTCACTTCTCCTTTCATATTATCAAATTCTTCTTATTTATTTTATTTGGGTGTGATATAAAATCAAGAGACTTGGAACTAGAAGAGCTGGGTTCAAATTCTAGCTTGGGTAATCTTGGGAAGTGTAATCTTTCTGAACCTATTACTTCATCTAAAAAATAAAGATAATTGTAATATTTCAAAGTGATGGAAGATGATATAATAACATTTGGCTATCCATCAACTACTATATAAGAATAAAAGTTACAAAAATAAGAATTATCATCAGCCAATTATATTGCTCTTATGTAAAGAGTCCACTGGGGATGATAAATTAATGTTTCTAATGCTATCCTAGTATGTTTTTGTTACCCTTTTTTCAAAACAAACCACTCATTAATGAATTTATAACCCAAATAAAGGTTGTCTGTATTATTGTCTAAAAAAAACATGTGTATTCCATACTAGCTATTATAACAACCTCTTTTATGTTAAAAATTAAATTTTTAAGAAGGCCTAATATATTTTAAAATATGTCATTACTTGTTTGTTTCTTATTAGGAACAGTTCATCTTAGTGTTCTTCCCAGTGCTTTGGTGCCTAAATCCAAATATTTTTCTCAACAACCCACAGGTCTAGATTGAGGTTAAACACTTTTTTCTGATATTTTACAAATATTGCTTCTGAAATTTCTCCTCTAGAATTAGACAACAACAGGAATGAAGGTGATTTGATACATAAAATATTTTAATTTTCAAATAGTAATAAGATTTAAAGTTCCATTTTGAATAAATGATTTCAACAATTACATTGTATTTCTTGAACAGCAATCCAACTCAGCTATCAAATGATTGAAATTTGTTTGACACTTTTGAACTGTCTCACTAATATCATATGTAGGTTAAGTTCTTTCTCTGTGGGGAAAAAATATTATAAGAGGATTCCAGGATCCTCTGCTTGCAAGATCAAATAGAGAAGAGGCAAAGGGAGCTATATAGAGGACAAGTGAATCAGCACTCACTTTCATTTCTGTTCATGGACATACAATGGAAAAAAGGAGAATTTTACAAAAAATCCTCCACTCAAAGAAATACACAAGCTGAGATATTTCTAGCTGCAGTTTATTTCTAATGCAGTGAGACTGAAAGGCAAACTTCCTCAAATCCTTTCTGCTCCTCTCTCTAACTACTGACGACAATGAAATGTTTTAGACTATTTTAACTCTTTGACTAAAAAGAAAAATTTTAACAAAATCTGCTTACCTATAGTCATAAAGGTAATATAATATATTATTTAATTTGCCAAATATCATGCAGCCAGTAAGTGCAAGAAGCTTGTATTCTCCTAAAACAATGGTCAGGTCACATTTCTTTTTATCCCCAGATATGTCATTACTTTTATGATGTCACAAAATCTTTAATCTTTCTGGACTACAATTTATGCCTCCCTAAAATGAAGCTGTTTCAGTAGAAGCTCTCATTCTGCTTTGTAACTCTGTGATATCATGAGTCTGGCCGAGGCATACATTGATAGAATAATTGGCCGGTAGCACAGGGTCATGGCATCATCTCTGAAGCTTGCTATAAATGACCTGAATAAAGAAAACCCAAATATAATAACAGCTCCATTATAATTCACTCAGTAGTGTTCCTTTGGCCTGAGAGAGTTAACATACCACCCTGAATGCCTTGTCTAATATCAGGCAGTAAATGAGGCATTTGGGAGATGGAGATCAATGACATCCCTGCATACCCATCAATTGTACAATAATTAACTAAAACCCCAAACCAGGAAGTTCAAAAATTGAAATGCTCTCCACTGCACTTTTCTATCACCAATCATTGTTGTACATTATTGTACAGGATGTACTTGTGATTGAGGAGAGAAGCCTTGACAATTTAATGAAGAAAAGATAAAACACAGTAATCCTATAGAGGGAAAAGCTGGTCTCCTATTTATCAACAAATGCATTAGGAATCTTCCATCATTAAATTATACATCAATAATGGTATGAAATGAAAAGAAATAAGTGCCAAATAGGTTTCCTGGTATAACTAAGGTTTTAGAAATTTAAGCTCTTATACTCATGTAAAAAAAACAAAAATCCGGGGCGCCTGGGTGGCTCAGTGGGTTGGGCCGCTGCCTTCGGCTCGGGTCATGATCTCAGGGTCCTGGGATCGAGTCCCGCGTCGGGCTCTCTGCTCAGCAGGGAGCCTACTTCTCTCTCTGCCTGCCTCTCTGTCTACTTGTGATCTCTTTCTGTCAAATAAATAAATAAATAAAAATCTAAAAAAAAAATTAAAAAAAAAACAAAACCAAAAATCCTCCTGATCTATGACCTAATTGTACAGAGATATTAATAGGAATTGTTCTGTGTTCTTAAAAGTTGAAATCGATAAAGGATCTTCCTGAGTAAAAACTACAACATATGTCCCAACAGACTTGCACAAATAATATGTAGCATTTTTTTAACTTATAAGGACACATAAATTAGAATAATACCACTGTTGAAATCACATAGTTCAGCAACAGAGGAAGCAAAATAGTTTAACAAAGAGAACATAATAAAAAAAATGTATATTTTAAAAATAGGTTCTTTAATTAAATTTCTGGAAGAAAACAGAATGGAAAATTTTGGATTAATTACCTTCAAAGATTATAAGGTAATTCCGTAACAGCCTTCCAGAACATCAGTAGATGAAGAGAGGCTGTGGATTTCTTTAACCTCAAATTATCTGTATAGCCACCCTTAAATAAAAATAAATGCATTCATTGTAAAACATTTTGCTTTGCTCTGCAAGTATTCAATTTCATCTGTGGAATTATAGTCATGATGATGTCCCATATTCAGAACAATGTAATAAAAATAACAAAAATATAAAATTTAGGGGCGCCTGGGTGGCTCAGTGGGTTAAGCCTCTGCCTTCAGCTCAGGTCATGATCTCAGGGTCCTGGGATCGAGTCCCACATCAGGCTCTCTGCTAGGCAGGGAGCCTGCTTCCTCCTCTCTCTCACTCTCTCTGCCTGCCTCTGCCTACTTGTGATCTCTCTCTGTCAAATAAATAAAAAAAATCTTTAAAAAATATATATATAAAGTTTAACTGTAATTGTAGAAAATTAAGATTTTAATTTTTAAGAAAACCACTGGATTTTAGTATTAGTATGACTAATATTATTTTAAAAGTAGTTGTTTCAGTAAATTTTGCACCAATTCTATAAATAAAACAAATGTTCAAAAGTTTTAGAGCTTCTCTTCATTGCTGTAACTCAGAACCAAAGGAGAAAAATGATCTGTTTTACTTCATTTTGTTTTCAATAATTTTAATTACCATCTTGATAACATTTCATTCACAAGTTTGGACCCAAGTGGTTGTAAAATCTTTGAGAAATTATATTTTTAATTTCACTGAAGTTGCAACAGACAGAACAGCGGAATTTGGTAAAAGTATCTTCCACTTCTGGCTAGGTTATATTGGGCAAGTGGTTTAAATTGTCAGACACTATTTCTTATCTTCTAGGTGAAAATGAAATAACTACTGAAATCAAAGAGCTGTGAGCATTGTAAAACAGCACGGTTAAGAGAAATGTTTTAAGATCGACAAGGATATATAACTGATAGTTACTAATATTAAGGAAAAAGTTATTTTTTCCCATTTTATGGGTTGATAGTAGGAATACACGCCACTCCAAGAGTTTTCTTCTTACTAAGACTGCTGAATAAACCTAACTTCCAGACTCTTTGTGCTTATGTGTCCACATAAAGTGACTTAACTGGTAGTTAAATTTAGGAAGACTAAGGAGATACGGCTGTCCCTGTGCTACCTGCTTTCCTTGTCTTGCTGGCAGATAAGTTCTCTCTGCTCCTCTGTGCTTCAGGCTTTGAGGAGGGCTTTTAGGAGGGCTAGTGTGCAGGGCAGGTCCTGCTGGATCCTGAACAGTTCCGTCTGGCTGGGCGGATCTGCAAATTTCTGGGACTTATTGAGAAGACTGATTCGGCAAACACGTTATGCTCTCTCCCACAAATAAGGCATTATCAGATATAAAGCGACAATTTGGCATCCATATTTATATTTTAAAAAGTCAATTATACTCAATAAAAAAAAGTAAAAAATAGTTCTCTTCTTCAGTCCCAGGTGGAAGCTCTCAACATAGATATTGAATAGAATATGCCATAAACTCTCAAGGTTATTTTAAATAAAAATAAGAAAATCTGTAAAAACAAATTGTTGAAATTTGTTATAAGCATCTCTTGGTGACTACTGATAAGCATAACATTTAGATGCTGTACATGTTCTAGCAGAAATGTTTCAAAATTAATTAAGAATTACATTAATTTTTTAATTTTGTCAAAGACATAAATGTTTTTAGAGTTCTATGTTCAAAAAAAGAAAATACTATAACATTTTATGTGTACATTTGTGATTGTTTGTGTTTCAGATCAATAGAAATATAGTGCTAACCATAAATGTGTATTTAAAGTTTAAATCCCTATAATTTAAATGTTCTGGTAGTCACATTTAGAAAGGTAGAAAGAAATGATGTAACTAAATTTATTAATGTATTTAACTGAATATATCCAAAATACTATCATTTAACATGTAATCCATACAAAAATTCATGAAAAAAACTGCATTAATTTTTTTCTTATTACTTTTCCTAAAGTCTGATGTGTATTTTACATTTATCTCAATTTGGACTAGCCATATTTCACATGAACTCTAGCCATATATGTCCTGACAATACTGCTCTTGGTAACAGTGCAGGTGTTACCTTAACAGAATACTGTATCAAAACATCAAACACACACACACACACACACACACACACACACACACACACTCAGGTATATTAAAGTAAAACCTTCATTAACCAAAATGAGTGGAGAATGAAAAATACAAATTGAATGTGTTTGATTGACATGTTTGGGGTGGTTTTTTTTCTGATATATTTGATATATAAAAATATTTATAATATATATATATGATATATGAAATATGTATCAATCCTCTTCCTTTTCTTGATTAGGTGTTATTTAACAAAAATAATTATATATTTAATATGTAGTGAAGTAAATATTTAAATGAGTGAAATGATGAACACTTTGTCCATCTGTTTGTATGTTTTGGAAGAGAAAGAAGAGATGCTTATGGACTGATATACCTGCCATGCAATCTGAGCTCATATTAATTAACTATATTTTTTTCTCCAGATTTCCTGCAACACAACTAGTCGTTCATCAGAGCAGCTTAAAATGTCTCAGAGAGATTTAGTATAGTTGGGAATTCAGCATTAAGTTGTTTTTAATCAATATATTGAAGCTCATTGCACTGATTGATTCACTAAGCATTATTCCCCAAAATTTTGAGGCTTCTTGCAAAACGAATGTATGCAGAAACTAAAACTACAACCAAATCAAACTTAGAGAAAATATAGATCAAGTCAAGACTAGGGAACCTTGGGATATAGATGTGCTTGTCATAGTGTTCTACAGTTACTCTCATAAAGTACAGAATTGCATTGTCTTTGAGGCAGCTTGTACAATTGCTTGATCACTTATATAATATTTGGTAAGGGAAAATGTTCTGGTGTCTCAGCAATACAAAAGTTTTCTTCAACTTAGATCTAAAATCAGACTTAACACTTAATTTGTCTGATTTTTTTTCATCCATTCTTACTCCTAAGCAACCCTTCCAGAAAGACCCAAGGGCAGAGACCTGCTTGGCCTAGGTCCACCCGGCTATCCATCCTAAAATCATAAAAAGACTCCAGCTGTAGTACTTCCTTGGGGGGCGGGGGGAGAATTCTTTTTGAATATTTAAGTACTTATAAATAGTTATGTAGTTTTCTGATTAAATTTTTTCTGTTTTTGCCACCTTGATGCAAACCTTTAAAAAAATATTTTAAAACTATATTTAATTGCTAGATTCTATCTCCTGGAAATAAATCTCAAAATGAACTTAGAAGCTGTGAAGAATGGTTTACATATGTTATGACTGTAAATAAGTTAAAAATAAAGGTATGCGTATAAAAGTAGTAAAAGAAGTCAAATGTTAGTGTCTTTGTGTTATGGAATATGGTTGTGTTGTTTCTTTATTTCAGGATTTGATTTTATTATACGATAAGCATATAATTTTTGAATCATAAACTTCATAAAATACAATGAAACACCTATGGATATGTACATCAAATAAGGTATAATGACTCAGAGATTATTAAAACACACACACCCCACAATACATTCTGATGTTAAAATATAAATTTACAGTTTTAACAACTCCCAGAAATTTCACTCCTCAGTGCATAGCTTTCAGTATTAACACTGTCATTGTTGGGGGTCAAAATACTTAATCCCTATTTCAAATAACCTTCCCAGCAGAACTTGTCTTGCTTATCCTCATTCTTTTACTTCCAAGAAAATATTATTTTTCAACAATTGTATATTCTTATATTTTTCACAGTGATTATGATTAAATTGTAAACTCGAACACAAAAACATAGTGCATTCTAAAAATTAATCATGCTAACATCTACTCAGTATAACTACTAAGGTAAATTCTTAATACTTTCTCATGCATTCATTTATTCAGACAGGCAGGCAGGCAAAGTGCTTATATTTTTGTATTTTTCTAAGTTTTCATATTGAACTGTTTTAAACAGACAAACAGAAACAAAGAATATTGCGATATATCCACGTTCCCACCATCCAGATTTAACAAGTGCTATCATTTTGCCATTGCTGTTTCAAGTCTTTATTTTAGAGATATATAGTGTTTCCTAAACAGTTAAAGCTTCCTACTCTTGTATTTACCCTTTATCTTCTTTATCCAAAGGTAATAACTGTCTTCAGTCTGTGGAGTTTCTTTCTAGGTATGGTGTCTATTTCTAGCATTTTATGTTTATAAATAATAAATCATATTGTTCTGCATTTTTAATTTGCATAAATGGCATATATGCTTTTGTACTTATTTTATAGCACATTAGGGTTTTTAGGATTATCCCGTTAACCTGCTGGATCTAGCTAATTTATTTTAATAACAATTTAATAATTCATTTTTCTAGTTCCATATTGATAAGCACTTTTTAATTTTTTTTCAGTTTTTTCCCAAACAACCAATATCGTAAGGAAGATCACAAACATCCTTATAATGTACAGGTGGCAGAGTTTCACCAAGGTTAGGCACATTATAAACAGAAATTCTGGATTGTGCGAGATGACCATCATCCGTTATGCTAGATAATGTCAAATAAAAATCCATAATAATCGTGTTAAGACATACTGCCTCCCACCATGTATATTTTTACATATCCTCAGATGATCTTTCTGGGATTTTGACCGGACTTGAAATAAACTCATAAATTAATATAGTAATTTGGCCTATTTTAAGGGGGGTGGTAAAGTAAGTCCTAGAGCTGATGGCATATATTTTATTTATTGATGATCTGTAACCCTCAACACAAATTATAATTTTCTGTATAAAGGGCTTACACATCTTCTGTCAGAAGAAAGGAAGGGAAGGAGAGAGAGAAGAAGACAGGGAAGGAGTAAGAAAGGGATGGAGGGAGGGAGGGAAATGGGGCAGTGCATTAGCCAAATGAAACACATCTTTCATTCAGATTTGGGATTATGGTCTGCTAAGTTGCCACCACTGTGCCAAACTGTCCAATATGTGTTACACATGCTTTACGCAAACCTACATTATTCCCCTTAGCCCATTTTGTTGCAGTTATTTGGTTGCATTTGTTTTTCTTACTGTTACTCAAGCGTAGATACTCCATATTGATCTTAGCATAATTCATATGCTTGGCATTTGGTATATGATGTGCATATGTTATCTTTCACATCTTCACTTATCATGAGCTCTCTTTAAATTGTGAAGTCTTCAAAAATTGACTGCCATCAAATTGCCTTCGTTTCTATCTTACCAATTGGTATAAAAGAGAATTTTGTGTGTGTAGTCATAAAATAAATGCAATTGACTGACTGACTGACTGATTATCCTAGTTGGAAGCGTATTTTAAGATGTTCACAGCAGTTACTCTCACTATTTACAATGATTATAATCATAATAATCACTTCCATTTGTATATGTTTTATATTTTCCAAAACCCTTTGTATATACATTATTTAATCTGATCTCCTAGGAAGCCTGGACCTATAATAATCAACATAAATATTATCCATTTGGCAAGATAAATTGATTATGTATACTTTTACACATAAGATTAAAATAAACTAACCTTATGCAAAAATAAAAAAGCAAAGGACACATTTGCTTGTTATTTTACCTAGGTGAACATTAATCTAAATCATTTATGTTGACTTTGATAAAGCTACATCTGTTTATAAAAGTGCTTTAATCTGTTTTACAAAGCAAGTTGCCCCTAGGGTATTCTTAGACTAAGAAAATAGGGTAAAACTATCCCATCTTTTCAGATTTTGAATTAGATAGCTTTGCTTAGCCACAATGTTCTTAGGGCAGGGAATGTTACCATTCTCAATTTATAAATGTGTTCATAAGTGGTTTTTTTTTCCTTCTTCTTCTCAACCCATTTGTAATATTGCTTTACTACGCTCAAGGTCTAAATGTTTCTATGCTCAATCATCCTAAAGTGTAAAATTGTCTCTCAGTTTGAAGATAACCCGATCTCCTTAAAGATGACACTTATCTTTAATTCATATGATTACGATGTCTATTAATATTTTAATTAGAGACTATGTTTTTAGTAATGTATGTAAGGTCATTGAACGGAACAGTCAGGTAAATTAACGAAAATCTGTCTTAATAGGAAGGTTTGGCATAAGCAACTTTAAATTATAGGAAAGAAATATTGGTAAAAGACATTAAAGGAATAAAAGAAAGAGGGAAAGAAGGAAAGGAGAAAGAAAAGAAGGAGGTGAGGAAGGAAGGGGGGGAGGAGAGAGGAATGAGAGCCCAATTCATACATACTTTATCAAAATGCCAATCAAAGCAAATGTGTCCTCTACGGTAGGTTTGCTTAGGAATAACCTAAAATTTTAAAACATCATAGTTAGCTTCCACGTTTTAGAATTCTTTTGGGGGGACTCTTCTTAGTTTCTCGTAAGTGTTACTTCAAGAGACTTTATCCCTGATGAAGAATTATCATTATTTGCAAAAGTAATGCTGTATACATATCACTAAGTAGATGAGAGTTTTGACTTTTGTGCATTTCCTAGTAAAATAAAGAAATAACATTGTTTGGTTAATTTCAATATCCTAGATTGTTGCCTTTTGATTCGTTTGTATGATAAGCTATTCAATGCTTATTCTATCCCTCAGTGTCCTCACTTTAAAGGGATATAGAAAGAAGGAACAAGTCCATGGGGTGCCTGAGTGACTCAGTCAGTTAAGCATTAGGCTCTTGGGTTTGGTTTTGTTTTGTTTTGTTTTGTTTTTAAAGATTTTATTAACCCACTTGACAGAGAGAGAGATCACAAGTAGGCAGAGAGGCAGGCAGAGGGAGAGGGGGAAGCAGGCTCCCTGCTGAGCAGAGAGCTAGTGCAGGGCTTCATCCCAGGATCCTAAGATCATGACCCGAGCCAAAGGTAGAGGCTTTAACCCACTGAGCCACCCAGGAGCCCCCATCTCTTGGTTTTGGCTCAAGCCATGATCTTAGGGTCATGAGATTGAGCCCCATGTCAGGATCCATACTGAGAACGGAGCCTGCTTGAGATTTTCTCTCTCACTTTCCCTCTGCCTCTTCCCCCTTTTCTTTCTCTCTCCCTTTCAAAAAGTTTTAGAAATTTAAAAAAAAAAAAGGCTATTAAAAAAGGAATAAGCTCTGACCTGAAGGAGATCATAATCTATGGGTAAAACAAGTACAGAAATAAGAGTAATTCTATTTGATAGATACTAAAGCAGAAAAATTACAGGTTATTTTGGAACACTCAAGGATGTTTTCCCCTCATGTATTTCCACGTGTGATCATTAGTATGTCATTTTTCAATACAGAGCTACTGTCTGACGTTAGGGCAACCCTCAGAAAGACACAGAACTTTCAAGTCCAAATAATGCTATTTTCCAATAAGGAAGAGGATTTCCTCCAAAGACCAGTATCATATTCATAAGATAGTTGTACTAGGTGTTTCAGTCAAAATTCTCCACAGAAACAGAACCAGTAGGATGGGCATGTGTGTATTAGCATGTGCACAGACATACCTCATTTTATTGTGCTTCACTGTTACTGCATTTTTAACAAACTGAAGGTTTGTGGTAATACTGTGTTAGCACCATTTTTCCAACAGCATTTGCTCACTTTTGAATTACGTTTGGTAATTCTCATAATATTTTCAACTTTTTCATTAATATTATATTTATTATGATAATCTTTGATCATTGATCTTTGATGTTACTATTGTATATTATAGTTGTTTTGGGGGTGCCATGAACTACCCCCATATGAGACAGTGAACTTAATCATCCATAAATGTTGTGTGTTGTTCTGACTGTCCTACCGACTAACTGTTTCGCCATCTTTCTCCCTCTCCTTGGGCTTCTCTATTCCCCAAGACAATAATATTGAGATCAGGCCAATTAATAGCCTTGCAAAGTCCTCTAGGTGTTCAATGGAAGGGAAGTGTTGCACATCTGTTTTAAATCAAAAGCTGGGAATTATTAAGCTCAGGGAAGAAGATGTGTTGAAAGCTTAGATAGGCTGATTGCTAGGCCTCTTGTGTTAAACAGTCAGCCAAATTGCAAATATAAAGAAAAGATTCCTAAAGAAAAGTAGAATTACTACTCTAGCGGGGCCTGGCTGGCTCAGCTAGTGAAGCATGCAAATTTTGATCTCTGAGTTGTAGGTTTGAGCCCCATGTTGGGGCTTAAAAATAATAAAATAAAAATACTTAAATACTTAAAAATAATCAAATAAAATATTTTTTTAAAAAGTACTACTTCAGTGAACATATGAATGATAAAAAAGTGAAACAGTCTTATCGCTGATACAAAGAAAGTTTTAGTGGTCTGGTTAGAAGATCAAACCATCCACCACGTTAAGTCAAAGCCTAACCCCAAGCAAGACTCTTCAATTCTGTGAAGGCTGAGAGAGGTGAAGAAGCTGCAGAAGAAAAGTTTGAAGCTGGCAGAGGTTGGTTCATGAGGTTTAACATAACATAAAAGTGTTTGATTTGTTGCAATATTTGTTTTATTATGGTGATCTGGAACTGAACCTGTAATATCTCCTAGATATGACTGTATGTAAATATATCTAGATATGTCTGTGTGTGTATGTATATACATAAGGAATTGGCTTACATGATTGTACAGGCTGGTAAGTCCAAAATCTGCAGAGCAAGCTGCTGATTGTGATGCAAAGAATAGTTGATATTTCATCTCTGGTCCAAAGGCAATCAGTCTGGAAGCAGAATTTCTCTTCCTCAGGGGACTTTGGTCTTTTCTCTCAAGACCTTTAACTGATTGGATGAGGCTTACCTACATTATGGAGGGTGATATGCCTTATTGAAACTTGACCAATTTAAATATTAATTGCATCTAAAAAAAAAAATACCTTTACAGCCACTTCCAGACTGATGTTTGACCCCAAACTGGCAATTATGGCCTAGCCAGGGTGACACATAAAATTAACCATCACCCTAGCTGAAATGTATTCTCTGTATTTATGGGTGTTTGGGCTAATAATTTCATGTGGAGGGACTTCTGCTAGAGTAGTACATCTATCTTCTTTCCCCAATGTTTACAGTTCCCAGAAAAGAAGTAAGAATCTGATTGCCAGTGGCATGAGTATCTCTATGCTTCTCATGGATGGAATTAATCAATTAAAAATATAAAAATACTGAAGACTCATTTTCTCTCTTTTATCCATCTCAGATACATGGCAATTCTCGTCTGGAACTAAGAGTGGACTCTTCTAGTATTTAGACTACAGAGAGATGCATGTTGTTAGGATGTTCTTCTCAATGCAGATTTAAAGACCTACTCTTCAGTCAACTTTGTTAATATTGCAGCTGACATTTTGAATTCTGTTTGCCTTCTATAAATTGTCACTTAAATTCAGGGAAAAAAAAAGTGTACTTATTCGTGTTCTAAAACCAAAGCTACTTGGTCTTTGTCTAGGACCTTGGGAAATAGACAAAGACTGGCTCTTGATAACCACAATAACAAGTGGACATCAGTTTATGGAGAAGTCATGTGGGTTGCTTTAGGTTTTCACCTAAATTAGTACAGCTGACATGGGATTGTCTCAGTGGGTCATTGCAGTTTATAGACTTTTTTTTTTAAAGATTTTTATTTATTTATTTGACAGACAGAGATCACAAGTAGGCAGAGAGACAGGCAGAGAGAGAGAGGAAGGGAAGCAGGCTCCCTGCCAAGGAGAGAGCTCGATGAGGGGCTTGATCCCAGGACCCACTTTAACCCAGTGAGCCACCCAGGCGCCTCAGTTTATGGACATTTTGTCTACCGATGCGTGACTATGATTATAGACCCAGGGGCACTGGTTAATAAATAGAAAATGGTCTTAGAGGGGCTACATCCTAATAAGGAGAGAAGAGATGGATGTCTTCAATTGGTCTTCACTTGATTCTCACACATACCAAAATAAACACCCCTGAGGCCAATATTAAGTTACACAGAATGGAGTCTTAAAGTCTTAGTTAAAATTTCTTATATTAAAGCCTTTTAGGCATCAGTGAATGGAATAATTTTCAGCTACTTTTATTGTATTTCTCACTCAGACCTACAGCCCTGGAACTTAACTTGCCAAAGTAGCTAAATTACAGAGCAATATGGTACTCCATGCCAGGCTTAGTTAATCAGCACTATATCAGCTGTCCAAATTCTGTTTATCTAATGTTTAGAGCTGTTATCAGGATCAGTAAAAAGAACTGTGGAGAAATTAACCTCTTAGAATTACATATCTCATTCACAGCTTTAGGAATCATACTCTATATGTGACCTCAAGTTAGTTCCATATTTATTAGGTACATAAAGATTGGCAATAACTTTAGATTTCAGGGACTCAGTCTATGGCTTCATTCAGGAATCAGAGAAAAAATTTACTAGTGAATATATGAAAGGAAATGGGGATATTATTACATAAAACAGTGGTCTTCATTTATTTTTTTTTTACTTTTGCCCTTGTATGTCCAAAAGAATTTTGAGAACTATGTACCCTCAAATAAAACTTTAGATTGATAGTTAGAATCTGTTTATTGGTTAAACTAGTTGTGAAAATTATAGTTTCAGTAATATTGTATATTGTAGGAACTAACACTTTAAAATAAAATAACCTTGTTTAACTAGAATCAATGAGATCTAGTACCATAGTACTGTGATGACTTAAAACATGTCATCTTTAAAAAAATGTAAAATAAGGGGCGCCTGGGTGGCTCAGTGGGTTAAAGCCTCTGCCTTCGGCTCAGGTCATGATCCCAGGGTCCTGGGATCGAGCCCCACATAGGGCTCTCTGCTCCGTGGGGAGCCTGCTTCCTCCTCTCTCTCTGCCTGCCTCTCTGCCTAGTTGTGATTTCTCTCTGTCAAATAAATAAAATATTTAAAAAAAAACCTTAAAAAATGTAAAATAAATAAGCTTGATTTTAAAAATGAAAAATTTTACACCATTTTTTTCTTTGAACTTGTATTCCCATTCAATTTCTGCCATATAATTTTATTCAATATACATAATTTCATGCTTAAAAGACTCTTACATGCTATCCATTGCATTCTCAGCATCAACAAAAACATACATATAGCTAAATTTTTTTAATTGGAAAATTTCTCTTTGCCATAGGCTCTAAGTTTATAATTTTTAATTAAATTATTCTTATAACTATTTACTTGAATTGATCAAAACAATAGAAATGTAAAATTTGGCAGTTACTCTTTAAACCTTGTTAAAAAGTACTAAATCTTTTATTGGGATAATTATAACTTGTAATTTTAGGTAAATCTTTAATTGGGATAATTGTAACTTATAATTTTAGATAAAATCTTTTATTGGGATAATTGTAACTTACAATTTTAAGTAGTTTTGTATACACAGATGACTCATTTGTGTCTAAATTAAAAAAAGCAGATTTAAGGATTAGCGTAAGTTCCATTTTTATAGTTTATTGTTACTAATGTACACGCTAAAAAAAGAGGTTGTATTAACAAATGCAAAGTATTGTTTTGCTTTGAGGAAGTTTGTTTTTGTTTTGTTTTTTTATTTAGTAGTAACTCAATTCTCTTCTGAGATGCATGCCAAAATTCACATAGGCATCTATGATTGTCATTATTAATGGTATATTGTCTGACAAATTGATTACTTTCCCCTTTAATTTTACTGAAACTAGAGAATCAGAAATGCCATTACTTGTAAAAATAGCTAGGTAACCTGTCTTGAAAGATATATCCTAAATCACTGGAAAATATACCATTGGGGCGCCTGGGTGGCTCAGTGGTTAAGCCTCTGCCTTCGGCTTGGGTCATGGTCTCAGGGTCCTGGGATCGAGCCCCACATCAGGCTCTCTGCTGGCAGGGAGCCTGCTTCTCTCTCTCTCTGCCTGCTTCTCTGCCTACTTGTGATCTCTCTCTCTCTGTCAAATAAATAAAAAAATAAATTCTAAAAAAAAAAAAGTTTATTAAAAAAAATAAAATGTGCCATTGAGGCATTAAAATAAGTTTATCACATAACAATTATCCTGTTTAGTTGATTCTATTCATTTATTTTTTCTTCTTTCTTTTTTCTTTTTCTTTTGCTTTGAAAATCTTGTTAATCAATTACATTTCAAAGTTGTGAAAGCTGTCTAAATTTCATTTCAACACATTTTACCAAAAATATATATAATAAATAGTTTTATTTTTTTCTCAAAGTACACTTTTCTTAGAATCCTAATACCACGAATAAGGGTCATCTCATTCATTGAACCTGAGCCCCACCTACCTTAATTATCAAAATTAACCATTATCATTATCAAGTTAACCAGCCAATCATAATTAATTTAATTATACAAATAATCTAATATTATTTTCTAATATAAGTAAATGTGTTAATATGATTTAGGGAAGTGTAAAAATGATATATAAATTATGGAATCCAATTTGTGACATACATTGCTAAAATTAGCTAAATCAAGATTAAAATTACTATTGTCTAAAATAATTAATTTAGACTTTTTCATAATAAGTTAAAAAACATAAATAATCCAACATTCTGTTTCCTATAATTTAGTTTTTAGTACCAAAAATTTGTGTGCATATATATATTTACATTTTAGTACCAAAAGTTTGTGTATATATATCTATATATATTTCTATAGATAGATAGATATAGATATAGATATAGATATAGATATAGATATAGATATAGATATTTTCCCCCTGAAATGAAGAATATAATAGGCACTGTGTTTGTTGGGTAAATGACAGTGCATAACTCTGTTGACTGCTGGGGTACAACTTTTATTAGTAATAAATAAGAACCATGTTAAAAAAATAAGAACCAACACAGAAATAACTATTAAGACATCATACCCAAACCATTTGTATGTATTTAATGAAAAAAGACAGATCTATACTGTTTTTTAAAAGATGTACACATTTTAAGACTTTTTGTTAATCATTTAAATGATAAAAATGATAATATGATTGTAAATAGAATGAGCATTTCATGATATGTTTTGATAAAATGATTTAAAATATCTGATTATAACACATTCACTGAATCTGGTGGAATCATACAAAATATCTGTCTGTCAGTTTTCTCAAACATAACTTGGAATATCTGATGGTCCTTGAAAAATGTTCTGATTTTATTTAAAATAATCAATATCACAAGCAGTACATTTCTTCTGTTAGAAGATTCTGTCAGTCATCCCTGTGACCAAGTATTAAAATAACTGAAAATAATTTTTATAATCAAAGACAATAAAAATCATTTTTACATTCATAATTTTTAAACCTATGTTGTCTTTGCTTTGATCTTACCAGATTTTTGCATATATATGGATCATGGAATTCATGAAGTCCCTAAATGAAAACTGCCATCAATTTTACCGTTCATACTATGTGAAGCATCCAATTTAGAATGTCTCAACAAATCTCCCCATTTCTAATATCTAACATCTCTAACATTTCTAATATCTCCCCATTTCTAAGTAATGCATTATGTAAAAGATACTGAATTCTTAAAATGCTAATGTAGATTTATGGAACTTTCAATCATCGTTAAAACTTTTCTCCAAAAAATACTGTTTTAGATGTCTCATGGTTAGGATCTCTCATTTTTACTTCCAGAACAGAGCATAACTGCAAAATTCAGGATGAGAAATCCTCTCCCTTTTGTAAAGTGGAAGGACTATTATGAAGTCACTAGGGAAAAGAATACATGAAAGTTGAGAAGGCAGAAAGTATGCCCCTGGGAAGATTTCTATGTAGCTCCAGGGGTTCACACATCCCATTTTAAAGACCATTGACTTTTTAAAATACTCAGAGTACTGAGAATAAAAATACAGGGAAGACAAAAATTTCTCTGAAAATACTCAGTGATCTTTGATGGGGGAAGGAAATAGCTTAATGGAATTATTACAGGCTCAAAGATAAATAAAGCAATTACATAAGTCTGTTTGAAAAGCTCAATCTCTATCAAGCAGGTGTGCTGGAATGTAAATGCAACGGGATTGGTTTTAAAAATATATTTCAATACAACTCTCAGAGCAGAAGCAATGGGGGAATGATAGAAATATCAGAAAGAGAAGGTTATTTTTTTTTTTCTTAAAAGAAAGGTTATAATGTTATAGGACAAGCCTGAGGTGAGGTAAAGAATATCAAAGATGTGCCTCAGTCCGCTGCTGGTGAAGATACGATAAAGAAAGGGGGGGGAATTATTTTAGTTACTATTGTGTATGGAAAAAAATGCATGGGGATCAATGTTATAAAACCAAAAAAGAAAGGCAAGACCTCAGTGAGGAGACAAGTGACTGAGCACAGCCCCAGGTACCAGATACTCAGAACTGATAGGAAAATGGATGGGAAGAAATTTTCAATAGGTTAAATATGAAGGAGACGATGTCAAGTAAGTCCTGCTAGCTATGGTTGCCAAATTACAACCCTCTCAACTTCGCAGAAAGTCAGAAATGTCCCAACAGCTATACCCACAGAGTGGGTACATTATACAAAGATAAACTTTCCCACAAGGAAACTTTAAATAAAACAAATGTTCTGTTATAGTCTCATGAGGTATTTCTTCCCCACTGGGTTTTAGTTCACAATTTGCTATCTTTGGACAACAATGGTAGGCTGACCAATGAGGCCATGCCCTAGAAGAGTTTGCTTCTTCCCACAGATATGGTTGAGGCTCTCCTGTGGTTTTCAGCAAGAGGAGCATCAATTATCTGCTCTGTGTGATGAAGTAATGATTTCTGGACACATTTTGAGAGGAGAATTAATAAAGGACACCATTTGGGTCTTGGAGTTAAATATATTAATGTTATTTTATGACCTACTTTAAAATTTTCTCAAGATTAGAGGTAAACTGATGGCTAGTGTCTCCCCCCAAAATACAAAACAAAACAAACAAAAGGAGCAAACCTAGGAACCCTGGGGAAGCCTAGCCATTTTCTGGTCTCTTCCCCTGGTGGGTCAGCCATGTTTGATTGACTACAAACCTAACTGTTAAAGTCTAGTGAGAGAGAAGAAAATATAAAGTATTGAGTAAGTGTATGGGGAAAGGAGACTCATTCACTACTCCTCTAGTAGAGCAAAATTTTACTCTACTGCCCAGGTGGAAAAGTAATAGAGAAAACATTTCCAGCTGCATTGTACCCTCACTCATTCTGCCCCACAGAGGAATGTCTTATTTGATTAATGATTTTGGCAGGAGAAATTAAATTTCCTTTTATTCTGTATCCTTTTATATATTTGCCTTCCTGTGAAGAGGTTGTATTTTGCTTGTTGCTTCAGGGCAGGATGTGGTCATCCAGGTGGGTCAATAACTGAGTAGATCAATCTGCTAAATATAGGGGTGAGCTCACTTTTCCCACAATGATCCAAAATCATGTTCTTCCATCAACCTAACTAGCAATAAATGTAAATATGTCTGATCCCTAAATGTTTGATCCATGTCTGTATTTCAACTAGTTATGAACTCAGGAGGACACAGTGAGGATGTTATTGCTATTCTGGATAAAATACGGAGGTTTTGGTACTATGTGTCAACTAATTGGCTTACTAGTTCCCTATGCCCTAAAAGTCTCATTGTTTCCAGCTACGTGCTACATCTATTCTTTAATTTTCTCATGATCACTTTTTAATGACAGGCAGTAATCAGTGCAAAACCTAATGTCTCCTGCCTAGAAATATCAAAACCATACGTGAATGGTAACAGGGAAAAAGGAGACAGTTTGGTTTCTAATAAAAAGTAGTCTGAGAGTAATATTTAAAAAGTTGCAATTATATCTTTTGAAGTTTTATTCAAATTATGAAAAGTCAATACTTTGTTCAAAAGGAAATATTTATTTTCCTAAATTCATCTTACTCCAAAGTAATCAGCAGTAAAGAATGTTTTTTGACAAGTAAAAATCTCTGATTTAAATAATAACTGATACTTTACAAAAGACCTGGTTTCCACCAAAAAGACAAACGGTAACATTTGTTAACATTGTTAATTTTTTTAAATCTAAAGAAATTCAAATAAATCACACAAATTACAATCATTAATTTTTGTTTCCTATTGAACACATGTATAATTATTTTAAGCTAATGAATTTAAACTAATTAATAATTACCTTCCTGTTTTCTTCTGTCAACATCTTGCCCTCCAATTAAGACATGTAGTACTTTTTAACTTATTATACGTATGAATTTTCCTCTTCAGCAGGATGCTTTGGCTGCAAGGAAAAGAAAAATCTATGAAACACAGCCTAAAAACTAATACATGTAATCTCGTAGAACAAAAAATATGAAGATTGTGTGGTCCTCCAAAATGGACCTGTCAGTACTATCATTAAGGTCCCAGGTTCTTTCCATGTCTCTGTTCAGCCTTTTTCAATGATTGGCTTATCCTCTAATTACTCTCTTTTTTATCCAAAGAGAGCTACCATATTTTCAGGTGTCACATGCAGGTAGAAGACAATATCCAAATCCAGACAAGTCTCTTTATTCACATGCATTTTTTTTCCCCAAAAACAAGAAAAAATTTTTCAGATGTTTCCAGTAGAGCTTTTAATACTTTTGGCCAGAAACAGATCTCCTACACCTTTCTAAGCCAATAAAGGAAACACAAGATGAATTATTTGGAATGATATTTAAATATTCAACAGTCAGTATAGCATAATCACCTATCAGAACAGAACATTACTAATTAAAATGAACAATGGTCATCAACCGTATGTATGAATATTCGGGTGTTTACTATCTATGTGTAGGGCACTAGGAAGTATTTATTATTTGCTTAGACTAATGGTTCTTAAATTATATTCCCTGAACCAGCAACATCAGCATCATTTAGGAACGAGTTAAAAATGGAAGCTTTCAGGTCCCATCTGAAACCAACTGAGTTAGAAAAATCTGAGGGCGGGACCCAGCAATTTGTGTCTTAACAAGTCCCCTAGGTAAATACAATGCATGTCTGCATTGTGGATTTAGCCCAATCATATCCCTAACCTAAAATGCATAGTCATCACATAAATACCTGAATTAGGTAATTGTTATAGCCAGGTACTATAAAGCTAAAACTCATATTCTAATATGGAAAAAGAAATGGAGGGAGCCCGTATTAGATAGGAAACCAACAGTGTTTCTGTCATATTCACCCTTTCCTTTGTATCTTTAAAAAAAAATACCTCCCTTTAAAAATAATATTACCTACATTACAGTATGCATTGCAAAATACAGAAAAGTTATGAAGAGTGGTCATATAACACACAAATTAAAGTAGAAAGTTGATATGACATTGTGGTTATTTATACTATGTTTGCTTAAAAAAACCTGTAGTGAAAATGATCATAAAAAATTACGGCTCTTTTTTGGCAATGATTATGTTAAGATAAAATAAGCTAGAGATATTTCAAACAGAAGTGAGTTAATAAATTACCTGATCCTACCAGTAATTGCTGAGCACCTATTACTTGCCTGCCTCTATGGTATACACTAATTAAGCTGCATTTCTTCTTAAACCAGTTCAAAAATATCCCCTTTCAATGTAAATGAGTAGAAAGGGATTATTATGGTGAAGGAATCTCTCAGGTCCAAAATTTTTAGGGCCACGGGCTTCTTCTTTGGAGAGAGTCATTGCTTCATCATTGATTTATTATGAAATGAAACAACGGTGATAGTCTTAGTATAGAATGATTTAATATTGAGCGCAGGTACAGGTAACGAATACTATTTTACTAATCTATAATCTCTTTAGTGGTTTCTGTCACCTTTTATGAACTCCCTGGAGGGAGTTACTTGTGATAATCCTTCTACGGTGAGAAGCATTTTCAGAAGTTCATATTTGCACTTCATTGCCAATTTCCCTACAGAGATAGGAGGATCACAGTTATTTTCTTTAAAAGAGATGTAAGTTAAAGAAAAAAGGCAAACTTTAAAGCTTTCAGGACATCAAATAGAATAATCAAATATTTTATAAAATATATATCTGATATGTCAGCCACTATGTGTTTTCAACAGAAGAAAAAAGTTGTAAAAATCCTCAAACAACAATGATTTTCATGCATGCAAATTTAAATGTTAACTTTGGGCTTATTTTAATTCTACTAAAATATTTAAACTAGTTTTATCATATTGCTTCTTATTTCCTAACCCCTTTGACAAATACTCTTTACACAAAAAGTGAGACATTTGCAAGCTGATGAATCATTATCAATTCATGAGGTATGAATATGCAGTGAAATTTGCAGCTAAAGGATATTAATAACTTGCAAGTTTGCAATTATTTGTTAGATTTCTTCTACCCAGCAGGTACTAGCACTTTGAACATTTTGAATTTATCATATATTAATATTAGAATTTACTAGATTAAATTCAAAATTTATGGATTAAAAATTAGGTTAAAAGTATTATATTTGCCTATACATTTCTCCCTCATGTAGTCTTATTCCCATGCTCAATTTTAAGAATTCAATGTTTTGAATCAGTTCTATGTTTTTCTGTTAAATTATCAAATATTTAAAAAGTAAGAGTCTTTCTAAAGTTTTAGCTAGCACATTTGAAGAATATACAATTATTCTGTTTGCAAAAATATAAGAAATCAGACTTTCAGAAGTATTAACAGTGGACTCTACTCTCTCCAGCCAAATTTCAGAGATTATACTTGAACAAAAATTTTGTTCATGATTGTGGAGGCTAAGTACATCAAGGTTACTCACTGAAAATAGCAACTCTACTAAATTGGAGAGAATGTGTTATTTTATATCTTGCTGAAAAAAAAATCTGGCATTAAAGTTGTAAATTGATATTGATTATAAAGCATCCTGATTTTAGAGTTATTAAGATGTATAAGTACTTTGGCTCTAGACTGATGAAATAAATTATGTCATATATGTTTCCCTTCCTGTTGGCATTTTTCTCAGAAATAAAAAAAGACATGCAAATTAAGAGTGCACTACTACTAGAAAGTATATTATGTTTTGGGAAAACTTTTTATTAGAAAAATATCAAACTGCACAGTTCAGATTTTTAACTTAGTTTAATCCATTAATTTATGGTGAGTAAAACCTATACTACTAAAATGTTTTGTCAGAAAAAGTTACTTTAAGGTTCAGACCTAACAACACCATAGTGGTTCATCAACAATTTAGAATCTGGGACTAAATCAGAGGTCTAAATAGGGAGGGTCTTAATCATTGCTTGTCAATGGCTCTCTATGGCCTACAGGAGTAAAGTGCAAACCCTCAGCACCATCTACCTGCAGGCTGGAGCCACATCCGTACCTCCCCCACGACATCTCATCTAAGCTTCTCTGTTGCACTCCGTACTACCACCATACACAGTAACAGCTTCATATTTCTGTTTCACAGGTGCCCTTCCACTATAGACTCCTCCATGGAATATTCCTCTCCGTATTTCTCTCCAAGTAGCACTTCTTCTCTGAAAACTTTCCTAACCTACTTATAAAAAAGCTTCCCCTTCGCCACCACTGTTTCTGGCACCTATTTTATATTGTGTGTGTGTGTGTGTGTGTCTGTCAACCTGCCTGTAAATTCCTGAAACGGCAGGATTATGTCCTTCATCTCTATTTCTGCTTTAACATCACAATGAGATGTACATAATCAGCTTTCAAAGAATCTGTTGAATTAATGATTATTTAATTAAATCAAATCTATACACACAGTTATACTTCCATCAAATAGATTAGATTCAAGTTCCTTTTCAGAATTTTTTTTTTAATTTGCCTTGTTTCATTGTGAAAATGATGAGGCATAAGCATTCTTTTTTTTCTACTCAAGAGAGGACTTAAATGATCCTTTCCTATCTGAAGAGAGAGATACTTGCTTAGGACCTCATTTTTGAAAGGAAACTTAGATGCTTTGTTATTAAATTTTCTGTCTTTTATTTAGATAGAATATATAGGATGGCAAAGAAATAATTTATTTTCAGTGACATTTTTAAGGGAAGTAGGGGACAGAAAACTCTAAGAAATGTCTTAACAGATATTACTTAGGACATAACCAAAAATAAGTCCACAAGATTTCTTTAGGTTGAATCGGAGTTCAGATTTTATTTTCTTCTTCCTTTTAAGTAGAAATGCAATAATGCAAGAGGATAGGTAGGACTCTCCATTCGACACAGATATTGCCTATTCACACTTGCTCTAACAATGAAACATGTTTGGCGTGGCTGCTTTTCAATGATGATTTCATTTCTTTTGACTAACACTCCTGACCAAATACATAATTCTCGATCACTGTATAAAAACCACCAACTATTTATTCACACCAGCTCTCTTTCTTCTTACACTCTTTCCCTATCACAAAGAGAGTAAGACTTTGAAAATACTTCCATTTCCTTATATCCTCACCAAGAGACAAAACTCTGGGAAGTACTTTATTTCTCTACTCCATCCCCACTCAGCAGTTGGCTGTGATTATTTAGTACTTTCAGTTTCTTATAAAAGTTTGTTTCTTCTACTTTAAGAAGCCATAACTTGGACTGATCATATATTTTTAGTTATTGTATCCTTGACCACCATTCACCACTGCATTATTTTTCTTCTCTTCCTCTCATTGAGATCACTGATCTGGTTCATTTGGTGTTTACTAAGAGTTTTGCTTGAATACTAAATATGAGGATAATACATGTTATGAAGGCTTATGTATTTTCCAACATTTCACAGTTGTGTGAAAGCTCTCTCAGCTAGGTAGAAGATTCTTAGGTCGAAGTCCATTTGTCTCAAGAATCTATATTATCTTGCAATATCTCAGATCACTGAGGAAAAATTATGTTCCTTTGCTTATAACTTGAGTCTTCCATGTGGCAGACTGTAAGATTTTTTTAACCTTGGAGTTCAGGAATTTTTCCAGGATATACCTAGGTCTGTGTCCCACCCATCCTATCTGGAAATCAGTGAATTACAGTAATTTGCAGACTCAAATATTTCTTCACACCAGGGGAATTTGTTTCTTTCTTGGTTGAGTTACTGTTTTTCTTCCATCTGTTTCTTTTCCTCCTTTGGAAACCTCTATTACTCATACCTTACATCTTTTGTACCTGTATTCTTTGCCTCTTTACTTCTACTTCATGATTTTCATCTCTTTATATTTTTGCTCTGTGTTTTGAAGTATTCTTCTACTTGATTTCCCAGACCACCGATTCAAATCTCAACAGTGATAATCTTTCCTTTTTCTTCGTTCTTTGAAATGTTTGTTTAGAAGCATGTTCTTTTACTTCTAGTAGTTATTTTTTTGTGTTGTGTTGACTCGCCACTGATAGGTAGATAGATAGATGGAGATAGATACATAGATAATATATAGAGAATGATAGAAATACAAATGTTGATATAAATGTATGAAATCGGAAGTATAATAGGCATTTATTGTCTGGATTTCCCTATAGCTTAAATATGTTTATGAGATATCTTTTTTATGGTTGTTTCTGTTTTACTAATTCTTTAGTACAAGTTACTAAATGTTTTGGCTCTTAGAAGTGTTTTGCTGTTTTGATATTTCTGTGGTAATCCTGCTAATTGTGCATATTCTAGAAGTCAGTATACATGTGTGTTAATATCTATGGGTTGAACAAGGTATGGGGGAATTTTTTTCTCTGGTTATATTATCCATTTTATGAAAAGTTTATTTAATAAATCCATAGTACTTTTATAATAGAAAAATTCAAAGGTTAATGTAAAAGCTTAAAAATAAATCTGTTTATAGTACAACTTTAGCTACTTCACTGTTTACGTATTTCTCAGTTCATTTCTGACCAGCCACCCCTTCTTTGATTACCGCCCTCTATCATATGTATACAATTATATAATCTCTTCAGAATGGAATTTTCTTCCAGGTTAAAGACTATTTTTTTCATTTACATAGATCTCACAATGTTAAAATGTTGCCTTGAAAAACAGCAGATAAACAAACAAGAAAGATGAATTAACAGATAAAATTTATAAAAGATAAATTAATAGCTAAAAGGTATTGTTCTATGTTTCATTGTTAATAATGTGTTCAGGGGGCGCCTGAATGGCTCAGTGGGTTAAGCCTCTGCCTTTCGCTCAGGTCATGATACCAGCGTCCTGGGATCGAGCCCCGCATTGGGCTCTCTGCTTGGCGGGGAGCCTGCTTCCTCCTCTCTCTCTCTCTCTATGCCTGCCTCTCTCCCTACTTGTGATCTCTATCTGTCAAATAAATAAATAAAATCTTTAAAAAAAAAAAAATAATGTGTTCAGTTTCCTTGCAAATGTTTGTTATTCAACATTGGTGAAATTCAGTGCTTAGATACTTCTTTCAGCTGAAAATACCCTAAAAGTACATTCATACATGCATCATTTTACATTCCTCATTTATTCATTTATTCATCAAAAGATAATTTAGTGCTAATTATGCTTCAAATACTGAGCTTAAGGCTTAGCATCCTTCCCTGTCCTTTTATTTTTTAAATTAACATATAATATATTATTTGCTTCAGAGGTACAGGTCTGTGAATCATCAGTCTTACACAATTCGTAGCACTTACCATAGCACATACCCTCCCCAATGTCCATAAACCAGTCACCCCACCCCTCCCACTTCCTTCCCCTCCAGCAACCCTCAGTTTGTTTCATGAGATTAAGAGTCTCTTTTGGGGACACCTGGGTGGCTCAGTGAAGCCTCTGCCTTCAGCTCAGGGCATGATCTCAGGGTCCTGGGATCAAGCCTCGCATCAGGCTCTCTGCTCACCAGGGAGCCTGCTTCCTCCTCTCTCTCTGCCTGCCTCTCTGCCTACTTGTGATCTCTGTGTCAAATAAACAAAATCTAAAAAAAAAAAAAAAAAGAGTCTCTTTTGGTTTGTCTCCCTCCCTGGTCCCATCCTGTTTCATTTTTTCCCTCCCCTCCCCCACAGCCCTCACCCTGCCATTCAAATTCCTCATATCAGAGAGATCATATGATAATTATATTTCTCTGATTGACTTATTTTGGCTAGCATAATACCCTGTAGTTCCATCTGCCTCATTGCAAATGGCAAGATTTCAGGTTTTTTGGTAGCTGCATAGTATTCCTATATAAATACACACACACACACACACACACACACACACACACACACACACACACATATATATATATATATATATATATATATATATATATATATATATTACATCTTCTTTATCCATTCATCTGTGGATGGACATCTAGTTTCTTTCCATAGTTTGGCTATTGTGGACATTGCTGCTATAAACATTTGGGTGCATATGCTCCTTCAAATCAGTACATTTTATCTTTAGGGTAAATGCCCAGTAGTGGGATTGCTGGGTTATGGGGAGGCTCTAGTTTCATCTTTTTGAGGAACTTACATGCTGTTTTCCAGAGTGGCTATACCAGCTTGTATTCCCACCAACAATGTATGAGGGTTCCCTTTTTTCCACATCACCAACATCTGTCACTTCCTGACTTGTTAATTTTAGCCATTCTAACTGATGTGAAGTGATATCTTCACTGTGGTTTTGATTTGTCTTTCCCTGATGTCAAGTGATGTTGAGCACTGTTTCGTCTGTCTGTTGGCCTACTGAATGTCTTCTTTTTCTTTTAAGATTTTATTTATTTATTTGACAGATAGAGAGAGAGTACAAGTAGGCAGAGAGGCAAGCAGAGGGAAAGGGAAAGCAGGCCTCCCACTGAGCAGAGAGCCCAATGCAGGGCTCGATCCCAAGACCTTGAGACCATAACCTGAGCCGCAGGCAGAGGCTTAACCCTCTGAGCCACCCACGCGCCCCTTGAATGTCTTCTTTATAGAAATGTCTGTTCATGTTTTCTGCCCATTTCTTGATTGGATTATTTGTTCTTTCGATGTTGAATTTGGTAAGTTCTTTATAGATTTTGGATACCAGCCCTTTATCTGATAAGTCATTTGCAAATTTCTTCTCCCATTCTGTCAGTTGTCTTTTGCTTTTGTTCACTGTTTCCTTTGCTGAGCCAAAGAGACCTTCATGATGTCCCAATGGTTCATTTTTGCCCTTGCTTCCCTTGCCTTTGGCCATGTTTCTGGGAAGAAGTTGTGCAGATGAGGTCAAAGACATTGCTGTCCATGTTCTCAAGGATTTTGACGGATTCTTGTCTCACATTGAGGTCTTTCATCCATTTTGCGTCTATTTTTGTGTGTGGTGTAAAGAAATGGTCCAGTTTCGTTCTTCTGCATGTGGCTGTCCAGTTTTCCCAACACCATCTGTTGAAGAGATTGTCTTTTTTCCATTGGACATTCTTTCCTGCTTTGTCGAAGATTAGTTGACCATAGAGTTGAAAGTCCATTTGTTGGCTCTCTATTCTGTTCTATTTATCTATGTGTCTACCTTTGTGCCAGTACCGATACTGTCTTGATGATGACAGCTTTGTACTAGAGCTTGAAGTCTGGAATTGTGATGCCACTAACATTGGTTTTATTTTCAACATTCCTCTGCTATTCAGGGTCTTTTCTGGTTCCGTATGAATTTTAGGATTTTTTGTCACATTTCTTTGATGGTATTTTGATAGGGATTGCATTAAACGTGTAGATTGCTTTAGGTAGCATAGACATTTTCACAATATTTGTTCTTCCAATCCATGAGCATGGAACTTTTTTCCATTTCTTTGTGTCTTCCTCAATTTCTTTCATGAGTACTTTATAGTTTTCTGAGTACAGATTCTTTGCCTCTTTGGTTAGGTTTATTCCTAGGTATCTTGTGGTTTGGGGTGCAATTGTAAATCGGATTGACACTTTAGTTACTCTTTCTTCTATATTGCTGTTGTGTTTAGAAATGCAACTGATCTCTGTGCATTGATTTTATATCCTGACACTTTACTGAATTCCTGTACAAGTTCTAGCAGATTTGGAGTGGAATCTTTTGGGTTTTCCACATAAAATATCATATCATCTGCAAAGAGTGAGATTGACTTCTTTGCCGATTTGGATGCCTTTAATTTCTTTTTGTTGTCTGATTGCTGAGGCTAGGACTTCTAGTACTATGTTGAATAGCAGTGGTGGTGATAGTTGACAGCCCTGCCATGTTCCTGACCTTAGGGGAAGAGCTCTCAATTTTTCTCCACTGAGAATGATATTCATGGTGGGTTTTTCATAGATGTCTTTGATGATATTGAGGTATGTACCCTCTATCCCTACACTTTTAAGAGTTTTGATCAGGAAAGGATGCTGTACTTTGTCAGATGTTTTTCAGCATCTGTTGAGAGTATCATGTGATTCTTGTTCTTTCTTTTATTAATGTCTTGTATCACATTGATTTGCAGATGTTGAACCAACCTTACAGCCCTGGAATAAATCCCACTTGGTCGTGGTGAATAATCCTTTTAATGTACTGTTGTATCCTATTGGCTAGTATTTTTGTGAAAATTTTCATATCTGTGTTCATCAAGGATATTGGTCTGTAATTCTCTTTTTTGTTGGGATCCTTGTCTGGTTTTGGGATCAAGTGAATCCTGGCTTCATAAAATGAGTTTGGAAGTTTTCCTTCCATGTCTATTTTTTGGAACAGTTTCAGGAGAATAGGTATTAATTCTTCTTTAAACATTTGGTGGAATTATCCTGGAAAGCCATCTGGCCCTGGGCTCTTGTTTGTAGGGAGATTTTTGAGGACTGCTTCAATCTCCTTCCTGGTGATGGGTCTGTTCAGGTTTTCTATTTCTTCCTGGTTCAGTTGTGGTAGTTTATACATCTCTAGGAAGACATCCATTTCTTCCAGATTGTCAAATTTGCTAGAGTATAGTTGCTCATAGTATGTTCTTATTATTGTTTGTATTTCTTTGGTGTTAGTTGTGATCTCTCCTCTTTCATTCATGATTTTATTTATTTGGGTCCTTTCTCTTTTTGATAAGTCTGGCCAGGGGTTTATCAATCTTATTAATTCTTTCAAAGAACCAGGCTCCTAGTTTCGTTGATTTGTTCTACTGTTCTTTTGGTTTCTATTTCATTGATTTCTGCTCTGATCCTTAAGATTTCTCTTCTCCTGCTGGGTTTAGGCTTTCTTTTTTGTTCTTTCTCCAGCTCATTTAGGTGTAGTCCTAGGTTGTGTACTTGAGACCTTTCTTGATTCTTGAGAAAGCTTGTACTGCTATATACTTTCCTCTCAGAACTGCCTTTGCTGTGTCCCACAGATTTTGAACAGAGGTGTTTACATTTTCATTTTTTTCCATGAATTTTTTTGAATTCTTCTTTAGTTACCTGGTTGACCCTTTCATTCTTTAGCAGGATGCTCTTTACCCTCCATGTATATGAGTTCTTTCCAACTTTCCTCTTGTGATTGAGTTCTAGCTTCAGAGCATTGTAGTCTGAAAATATGCAGGGAATGATTCCAATCTTTTGGTACCAGACGAGACCTGATTTGTGACCCAGGTTGTGATCTATTCTGAGAATGTTCCATGTGCACTAGAGAAGAATGTGTATTCTGTTGCTTTGGGATAGGACGTTCTGAATACATCTGTGATGTCCATCTGGTCCAGTGTGTCATTTAAGGCCTTTATTTCCTTATTGATCTTTTCCTGGATGATCTGTCCATTTCAGTGACAGGGGTGTTACTACTATTATTGTATTATTTTTGATGTGATTCTTTGATTTTGTTATTAACTGGTTTATATAGTTGGCTGCAACCATGTTAGGGGTATAGATATTTAAAATTGTTAGATCTTCTTGTTGGACAGACCCTTTAAGTATGATATAATGTCCTTCCTCATCTCTTATTATAGTCTTTGGCTTAAAATCTAATTTAGCTGATATAAGGATTGCTACCCCAGCGTTCTTTTGATATCCCTTAGTATGGTAAATTGTTTTCCATCCCCTCAGTTTAATTCTGGAGGTGTCCTTGGGTCCAAAATGAGTTTATTTTAGACAGCATATTGATGGGTTTTGTTTTGTTTTTTTTTCCATTCTGATACCCTGTGTCTTCTGATTGGGGCAATTAGCCCATTTACATTCAGGATAACTGTTGAAATATATGACTTTAGTGCCATTGTATTGTCTGTAAGGTGACTGTTACTGTATATTGTCTCTGTTCCTTTCTGGTCTACTACTTTTAGGCTCTTTCATTGCTTAGAGGTCCCCTTTCAATCTTTCTTATAGGGCTGGTCTGGTGTTTGCAAATTCTTTTAATTTTTGTTCGTCCTGGAAGCTTTTTATCTCTCTTTCTATTTTCAATGATAGCCTAACTGGATGTAGTATTCTTGGCTGCATATTTTTCTCATTTAGTGCTCTCAATATATCATACCAGTTCTTTCTGGCCTGCCAAGTCTGTGGATAAGTCCGCTGCCAATCTAATATTTCTACCATTGTATGTTACAGACTTCTTGTCCCAACCTGCTTTCAGGATTTTCTCTTTGTTACTGAGACTTATAAGTTTTACTATTTGATGATGGGGTGTGGACCTATTTTTATTAATTTTGAGGGGGATTCTCTTTGCCTCCTGGATTTAATGCTAGTTCCCTTTGCCATATTAGGAATATTTTCTACTATAATTCACTCCAATATACCTTCTGCCTCTCTCTGTCTTTCTTCTTCTTCTGGAATCCCAATTATTCTAACCTTTTTTTGTCTTCTAGTATCACTCATCTTTTGAATTTTCCTCTCATGGTCCATAGTTGTTTTTCTCTCTTTTGGTCAGCTTCTTTATTCTCTATCATTTGGTCTTTTTTTTTTTTTTAAAGATTTTATTTTATTTATTTGACAGAGAGAGAGATCACAAGTAGGCAGAGAGGCAGGCAGAGAGAGAGAGGAGGAAGCAGGCTCCCTGCGGAGCAGAAAGCCCAATGCGGGGCTCGATCCCAGGACCCTGAGATCATGACCTGAGCCGAAGGCAGCGGCTTAATCCACTGAGCCACTCAGGCGCCCCTCATTTGGTCTTCTATATCACTAATTCTGTCTTCTACCTCATTTATCCTAGCAGTAAGACTCTTCATTTTTTTATTGCACCTCATTAATTGCTTTTTTTTATTTCAACTTGGTTAGACTTTAGTTCTTTTATTTCTCCAGAAAGGGAATCTCTAGTATCTTCCATGCTTTTTTCAAGCCCAGCTAGCACCTTGATAATGGTCATTCTGAACTCTACTTCTGACATCTTATTAATGTCCTTATTGATGAGGTCCCTAGCTGTCAGTACTGCATCTTGTTCTTTTTTTTTTTTTTTTAAGGTGAGCTTTTTGCACCTTGTTGTTTTATCCAGATAAGAATTGGTGAATGAGAGAACAAAATACTAAAAGGGTACCAATGACTCCAGAAAAATATACCCTAACCAAATTGGAAGAGACCTGAAATTGGGGGTGAATAAAGGTGGGGGAAAATAGAATGGTGAATAGAATAGAGCCACACTTGATTTTGGGTGTATTTCAGTTTGTTAGAAGAGACTGCCTTCCAAAATTTTAGAGAAAGAAAAACTTATATATATACAGAAATAATGGTAAACACAATGAAGAGATGAAATGTGACTGTAAAAAAGAGAATTAAAAAAGATTCTAAAAAAGGAATTAATAAGAAGTTGCTTGAAAAAAATAAAGAAAAGAAAAAGTAAAAGAGGAAAGAATGTGATCAGACTGGAGACTAGAACAAAACCATGCACTAGATTTAGGGTATATTTTTGACCTGTTAGAAGAAACTGTATCCCAAAATTTTAAAGAAAGAAGAACCTATATGTATACAAAAAAAAAGTTAAATACAATGAAGGGATAGAATAGACTATGACAATGAAAATTATAAAAACGTTTTTTAAAAAGGTATTGATAAAATAGTTTAAAAGGCTTAAAATAGGAAAGAGGAAAAATTTTTTAAAATAGAATAATAAAAAAATAAAAAAAATTAACTTTGAAAGACTAAAGGATAATGGGAGAAAAGTCATGAATTCTATGGATTGCAGTCCCCTAGCTCTGGAATTCTGTAGTTCTAACTGATCAGTGAACTTAGTCTTGGCTGGATGTTCTTGCTAATTTTATGGTGAAGTGACCTATTGCAGTGATTCTGAAATATCTTTGCCCCAGGCAGAATAGCACCACCCTTGCCAGGGGCTAGGCTAAGTAATCTGCTGGGGTTGCTATCAATAGCGTTTGTTCCCTGAATGCTTTCCATATAGCTTTGGAGGAGGAGAATCAAAATGGCAGTCTCCCAATCTCCAGTAGGGAGAAGCCAAAAGCTCGGAGTCCCATTCCTGGGTGCGACCTCAGAGAAAAGCAGTCAATCACTCCCATCTCCCTGGTTTCCAGCTGTGCTCTGAGCTCACCCATCCTGTGATGGAGCATTGTCTCTGGCACAGGACCCCATTTGGAGTCTCTTAACCCAGCAGATTCCTGCAGAGGAAGATGAAGGTCTCCCTGGATCTGCCACATATAGGGTCCCTGCTGGAAGAGCAGTGACCTGACTGTACCTCGGATCATAGTTTAAGGTAACCCTGAGCTGAGAGCCCTCTCCTCAGCTCCATCTCCGCAGGTGGCTTCCCTGCTCTGAAACCTAGGAGTTCTGCTGCACTCCTGCACCACTGGTTTTTTGTGACCCTGCAGGTCCTGAGACCACACTGTCCCTGCGAAGACTCCACCCCCCACTTAGCCTCTGGAGCATCGTCCTCAGTGGAGCAGACTCCTAAAAGTTCTGATTTTCCACTTGCCAGGAGCTGGCCCCTGCCCCTGTAGTCTCTCTTCCCATATATTGCCTTGGATTCACATCTCCGCATGTTCTACCTTCCAGAAAGTGGTCGGTTTTCTGTTCCTAGAATTGCTGCTCTTCTTCTCTTTGATCTCCTGTTGAGTTTGTAGGTACTCAGAATGGCTCGATAACTAGCTGAACTCTTAGGATCCAACAATATTTAGGTCTCCTACTCCTCTGTCATCTTGCTCCTCCCCTCCAACCCCTTCCCTGTCTTTCTAAAATGAGAAATATTCCAATGCATTCTTCCATCTCCCTTTTGCACCTTACCGTCCTGGTCTCCTCTAATAGTTCCACATTCCATTCTTCTCATTTAATCTTCTATTGTTTAGCAGTTCTCCCACCTCTATACTTGAAATACCATTCCATCACCTATCACATGTTCAGGTACGCTAATTTTGTTTATCCAAAAGAAGTTGGGGGAAAAATTAGGTCTTACTCTTTGCTCATTTCTGCCCTCATCAACCTTCTAAAAAAGACTGATGCTTTGGGGTAATATTAATTGTAATGAAGTCTGCAGAAAGTTTAAAAGAAATCTTTTATTATCAGAGTCAGAGTCTCTAATCAACTCGGATGGACTGGATTGGTGTAAAAATTGGAATAAGGCCTAATTCCTGCCATCAGTTGTGAACTGCAATGATATTCCTGTGTGCAGACTGAACAATGCCATAGGGCTGTGAATAGCCTTAAGCGTTCTAACAGTGATGCCAATAATGGGAAACAACTATTGCCTTCAGATTATGGAAGAGCAAAACCACACAGGTAACTATATTTTAATACTCAAAAGTATTATACAGTTGAAAACGGTAAAACACATTTGCAAGTGTAATTGGTTTGTATCCTAGTTTTGGTATTTTCATCATTAAGAAACAATGAATCAGGCCTATGGACAAAATTTTTCTCTAGGGCTATCAAAGCATTAGCTTGAACCTTTTGACTTTAGTACTCCCCTTGGTGTCCTGACAGTGAAGACAGAAAAGTTTACATATGTAGTATCAAGCAGTCAATAGGAATAATGTCTAATGAAGACTAGTATTTACTGTATGTATGCCTTCCTGGGATCAACAGTCTAAAGGGAAATTATCTGCTGAATTCACCTAGACAACTCATTTTTCTTGGATGCATTTGAAAAAGAAAAAAAAAACTTCATATATAAAAACACAAAATAATTTTGTGAGAAAGACTATCTTCTTGCTATAGAGTATCAGCCATGCAGTTAACAACTTAAATTCTGAAATACTGCTAATACTGTGCAATGTGATATTGGAAGTGGCATATAATTATGTCTCACTAAGAATAAAGCAAAATTCTTAACCAGGCTAAAGAAGTGTTCTCTATTGGTTCAGTCTGGATTATCTCTTTAATTAGCTCAACATCTTGTATTTTTCAAGAGCCAGAGGGTTCTCTCTTGGAATAGCAGAGGGTGAATTGAATCAGTACACTGTACTGTATCTAACCCATATATAACTGAAAATAATTTCTAGGCTCTGGGTTGCTCAGGATTTACATTCTAAGTGCTGTTTTAATTCCAATTCAATATAACACAGTCCCTTGCTTACGTTTCACTTTACAGAATGTTAACTGCATTTTGAATTTAAGAACACTGTCCTTGTGCACCACTATGATCCTCAAGCATGTCCCTCCTAACTTTGTGTCTGTGGACAATCACTTCCATGTTCCACTATCAACTGCTGAAGAGGGTAAGTTCTGTGGCTCCTTGTTTTAAGATTCAGACTGAAAAATTTTCTAAATCAAACAAGTTATGACCCTAATATTATTAGTCTAACTTTATTATCTCCCTTTAACTTTGATTTTTTTTCCCTTTTCATATCCATGGCTGCATGTCTAGGCTAAGTTTCTTGAGTTTTCAAGTAACAGGAACCTACTCAAGTTAACTTTACAAAAACTGAGAAATGTAGGGTAAAACTAAAGCTGTAGCTCACAAACCTCAGGAAAAGGTAGAGATGCCAGCCTTCAGGGGAGAGGACTAAAAACACATCAGGAATTAAGGCAGTTCCTCTGTAGTCCCTCTAGTTATTCTCCTTCATTTTATCCTCCTCCTTCTCTCCCTCTTCCCTCACTCTTTCAAATCTGAATCATCCTGAGAATCTTAGTTTCCACTCTCTGTGATATCTTCTGCTCTTCCTTTACATGAGAAAAGTTTGCCCAACTGCTTTGTAGTTTGGAAGTTTCAGTTCAATTTGACTAGTATCTCTGAATTCTCAGTTCAAAATTTCTGCTCGATCCAGGTGTCTAAACCGATTGCACGTAGCTATGTCCAGGAAAATGAAGTCACTCACAGCTCTCACCCACAGTGCCAGGACCCCCACTGTTAGCTTGGCAGACAATCTGAAAGGTCTTCATTACACCAACTAAACACAAACCAAAATTTTTTTTTTCCAAAATGTATCAAAAATAAGTCCTAGGTCATAAAGAAAAAAAGAAGAAAAAGAAACAGTTTCTAGAACTACTACAGTTAAAAAGTATATTGATGCAAGTCAGTTTTCAGACACTGAGTTTATATGACTAGGATAAGTTTGTAGCTTCTTCAGGAAAAAACACCAACCAAGCAGCCTAAAGAAATAGAGGGCTAATATGTAAGATTAGGGATTCTGTAATTTCCCACAGAGAAATAAATACAAAAGTAATACGAGGAAATCAAGCAATAATTTCTTCTTTTCAAAGTGCTTGCACTCTAATTAGAGTATGAGGCATTTGATATAACAAGAGAACCATATTCTCCAGTTTGAAGTCCAGTGTGAAGTAGTATGATACAAATAGGATTACTAGAAATAAGGGAAGTCAATTATTAATGTAGGTGGTAAGAGTTGTATTGAAGACTAGACTTTATCCAGGCCTTTTGTTTAGATGTAGGATTGGCAACACAGGAAGGGAAGGGAGATGGGGATAAACAAGACCAGTGTTATCAGAGTGGGAATGAAAATTGTGTGGACAGCGAATATAAGAGATAACAAGTCATTGTCAGAGAAAATGTTGATAGGGCAAGAGTATTGTCAGATATACTAATTGCACAATTGTTCATTGTTTTCTTCTCTAAAACAATAAGAAAAAAATAAGTTTTTAGTATCAACAACTGGTTTTTGGCATCAAAATACAATAACCTCATACATAAAATATCACTGATATTATTTCAGTTTTTACCAACAGAAGGGACTGGGAGTGGCTAAATGTTTTCATAATTTTCAGAATGGGTCAGTGACATATTAAATATACTAAAATGGATTTTGTTGTTATTATAATTCCCAGAAAAATTATAGATGATTTATTAAACAGAGAGTTGGTAAGCACTTAGAAAAGAGTGGAGTTTTCATGCAACAAACTAAATTTAACCTTGTGTTTCATAAGATTACCAAATAGGAAGATAAGAAAAGTGCCATAATGTAACACATCTTGATCACAGCATGAGATTCGATAGTGGCATAACATCCTTCAGATGAGTGTGTCAGTCTTGAGGATAAACAACAGAATCTAATTCTGTCTGATTAAACAAACGAAACCAATAGAAAGGTTACCCTAAAAATAGCTGATTAGAAGAAACCACTTTTTCCAAAATGCTCAAGCATAATCACAATTATTGGGAGAGAAGATGAATCAGGTTTGGAAATAAGGTACAAATAATCTAGCCCAAAGCCAAGGCACAGGTCTAGTCTTCAGAGGAAATCACTGTCACTGGCAGTCTGAGCCCACTGATCCTGTGACAGAGTTGCAGGATTTTTCTTTAGGAATGCAGTTTTGTCTAGTGACTAAGTATATGAGCTTTGACAGGCTTTCTGTCTCCTTGGTAGCTATACAGCCTTGGGCAAAACATGGGTTTTCTTGTCTGAGTCACATGAAAAAAATACCCAACTAAGATGGTCGTTATATAAATAAACCAAACTGTTTAACATAGTACCCGACACATAATAACTGACAGGAGGAAGAGTAGTGTAGTTGTTAATTTACCCAATTTTGACCAGTAGAGTAGCATGGTTGGGGGACAATGACCTAATACATATTCATCACCCATAGGAAATATTAATTACATTATGCATTGCTCTTGTTAGGTAATGCACAGTAATATCTTCTGTTCTGGCTGTTATACTTTAGGAAGAATTTTGAAATCTGTGTATTAAGTATTTGATATTTGGAGAAATGTCATGTAGAAACAGTAAAACTTAGTATGTATAGCTCCATACATGAGATAGGAAAGAATAAAGTGGAATTACAAGGAGATAAATTTCAGGTCAATATAGGAAAAACCTCCCTAAACAGTAGAGAAATAAGGAAATAGGGTGCTTTTTCATATCCAGCAAATGAGAATGGCCTTATTTGAAGTAATGAGAACCATAGATATCTCCAAACAAAAGTTAAATGAGTATTCTTAATGATTTTTGGAAGCTCATACATTTTGTAGGATTTTAAGTGCCCTTAAGGTCATTTCCCATGATGAGTGAATTGGCTTAAGAATACCTACCTACACTTGTGAAACATATTGTACAAGTTCATTTTGAAAAGAAGGAGGAGATTGGGTCAGCCAACTGCTAACAACCCACAGAATATACTTACACAGTATTCAAAAATCTACTTTGTGACACACCAAATACCTTTTCTCGTACATAGAAAGTTGTATTAGTGCTGCAGGAAAAATAACAACAAAATAAAGTTACCCTAAAAATCTTTTTACTTTGATGGCCAGCTTTGGAGCTTTTGTGTTAACAGGAGTGAAAGACAAAATTTTGTAATATTTTACACATAGAAAAAAAAGCTAGTGAATTTTTAGTTACCTTTTTAAAAGAATAACAGAAATTGAATGAAAATAAATGGAGCTTTCAAAAATTAGGAGGAATTTATATAGCTTGATATTGATACCAAATTTTACTATTCTCAAATAGCAGCATACCTTAAGGGATTTTTAAAAGTGACTAATAAAGGAACTCTTTAAAAAGATTTTTATTGAATTTTTGAGATAGAAAGAGAGAGCATGGAGGGGTGGGATACAGAGGGAGAAGCAGACTCCCCACTGAGCAAGGAGTCCTCTTGGGGCTGGATCCCAGAATCCAGAGTTGAAGGCAGGCATTTAACCAGCTGAGCCACCCAGATGCCCCAGAACTTTATGTTTTAATGATTTTTTAAAATAAAGCAAATTGTTCCTCTCATATGAAAAATAATTCTGGCTTCAAGAAAGTGCTGTAAAGACTATTTCCTAATCAAAATGCAAGGCAAGCTATGAATAGTATGAAATTAGCATTCTATTGATTTTCAAACAATTTCCCTTTCATGTGGAGAAAGCATACAGGAAGAGTTGTTTTAGTGTAGATGAAGTCTTATTTTCTTCTAACTTATTTGTAAAGGAATGTGCTGAAATCTAAGAATATTTGGTTAAATTCTAGAAACAAACATGTAAGTTTCATTCTACCAGCCTGCTAATCCAGAAGTTATCTACAAAGAGAATTACAAAAGTCCTAACAATAAGAAAGTCATGCAGTATAGAAAACAGCTAATGAAGTTTGTGTCTTGCATTCTCCACTCAAAAACCTTGGGACCTTGCATAATTTGCCCTTTCTTCCAACCCTTTCCCCAGAAAACTGTAAATAAAACATCTAATCCATCAGAATCCTAGAGGAGAACATAGGTAGTAACCTCTTTGATATCAGCCACAGCAACTTCTTTCAAGATATGTCTCCAAAGGCAAAGGAAACAAAAGCAAAAATGAACTTTTGGGACTTCATCAAGATCAAAAGTTTCTGCACAGCAAAGGAAACAGTCAACAAAACAAAGAGGCAACCCACGGAATGGGAGAAGATATTTGCAAATGACAGTACAGACAAAAGGTTGATATCCAGGATCTATAAAGAACTTCTCAAACTCAACACACACAAAACAGATAATCATATCAAAAAATGGGCAGAAGATATGAACAGACACTTCTCCAATGAAGACATACAAACGGCTATCAGACACATGAAAAAATGCTCATCATCACTAGCCATCAGGGAGATTCAAATTAAAACCACATTGAGATATCACCTTACACCAGTCAGAATGGCCAAAAGTAGCAAGACAGGAAACAACGTGTGTTGGAGAGGATGTGGAGAAAGGAGAACCCTTACACTTTTGGTGGGAATGCAAGTTGGTGCAGCCACTTTGGAGAACAGTGTGGAGATTCCTGAAGAAATTAAAAATAGAGCTTCCCTATGACCCTGCAATTGCACTACTGGGTATTTACCCCAAAGATACAGATGTAGTGAAAAGAAGGGCCATCTGTACCTGAATATTTATAGCAGCAATGACCATGGTCGCCAAACTGTGGAAAGAACCAAGATGCCCTTCAACGGACGAATGGATAAGGAAGATGTGGTCCATTTACATGATGTAGTATTATGCCTCCATCAGAAAGGATGAATACCCAACTTTTGTATCAACATGGATGGGACTGAAAGAGATTATGCTGAGTGAAATAAGTCATGCAGAGAGAGTCAATTATCCTATGGTTTCACTTACTTGTGGAACGTAAGGAATAACATGGATGACATAGGGAGATGGAGAGGAGAAGGGAGTTGAGGGAAATTAGAAGGGGAGGTGAATCGTGAGAGACTATGGACACTGACAAACAACCTGAGGGTTTTGAAGGGGCGGGGGGGGGTGGGAGGCTGGGGGAGCCAGGTGGTGGATATTAAGGAGGGCACGTATTGTATGGATCACTGGGTGTGGTGCAAAAACAATGAATACTGTTATGTTGAAAAGAAAAAAAAAACATCTAATCAATTGTATTTTTATAAGGATGTTGGCATATTATGAATCACTATGCAAGAAGGAGGGTACTATTATTTCTTTATTATAACTACAGAAATAAAGTCTCAGAGGTACATACTGGTTTAGTGGAATAATTTTCTGAAACTGCTTTACATCTTAGTACTCGAGTGCTCAAAATTTTAGGCACACAAAAAGTTTAAAGTAAAAAAAAAAAAATACATATATATCAAACTTGCCAAAGTTAAAGGGAATGTATGAAATAGGTGATAGGGATTAGGGAGGGCACTTGCCATGATGAGGCCTGGGTGATGTACCTGTTGTATCAGATCAAACCTGTTGTATCACTATATTGTACACCTGAAACTAATATTACACTATATGTTAACTAACTGGAATTTAAATAAAAATTTTTAAGAAAGGGGGAACCTGGGTGGCTCAGTCAGTTAAGGGTCTGCCTTTGGCTCAGGTTATGATCTCAGGGTCCTGGGATAAAGCCCCACATAGGGCTCTCTGCTCAACAGGGAGTCTGCTTCTTCCTCTGTGTCTCCCCCAGCTCATGTTCTCTCTCCCTTAGAAAGAAAGAAAGAAAAAAAGAAAGAAAGAAAGAAAGAAAGAATTTAAAGATAAAAAGAAACCTAGCAATAACTTCTGAAGTTATTATGTTAATATATCAAGCATATACTGAAAACATGAAAGAAAAAGGGAAACCATTAAAAAAAGCATCTGACCTTCATCAGAGGGGTCATACTACTGTCCTTTATCTCAGCTGTTCTGAGACAGTCATATCTCAGAGTTAATAACTATGTCATAGTCATAGTCAATAACTATGTATGGGAAAGTATAAAAATAAACACAATAATTATTTCAATCCTGTGATGCATTCTTTATATGAAATAATTTCAGCTCCTCAACCATCTTAAAGAATTGCACCTTTATATTCATTTGGGGTGGGGGGCAGATACAGGTTTACAGTAGCTGTGACTGGCCTAAGATAGTCAGTAAGGAAAAGGAATGAAGTTTATTTTAGGTCTGTGTTACTAGGTTTATTTTTCTTACTCCAAGTTTTTTCAAGATTCTGTGGTATCTTCATATCTAGCATATGGATCCTCTTCTCACAACTATATAAAAACCAGTGTGGAAAAGATGATTTGCTTCTCTTGTCTTTTATGTTCCATGTCTCTCTATTCCTGAAGACACTCAATCATATACGGCACTAAATAAAGCTGCCTGTTTTCCAGTCTTTCCTAATTGCTTATCAGAAAATATAATAGAATGACTAATTTTATTCTAAGACAACATCTACAGTCCCAAATGTTGAGAGACACCAAATGTGTTAGTCCCAAAGATAAGGTATTAATCACTAAAAATGTCTGTGGATGTGTCTGTCAAGATATTAAGCAAAATAAATTTAAAGAGTAAAGAAAAGGAATTTAATCACACAATACAATTATGAAAAGAAAGACAGATATAAAGAAGATATAGACAGGCTGCCTATAGGCCAGTAAAAGGGAGAGGAAAAGAAACTAAAGAGGGGCCTAAAGCAGGTCAGTGCCATTAAAGCTTGCTCTGGTTCCATAAATAGCACCATAGATTGCCCACTCTATACTGGAATGCAGTAAGGATTATAGGCAAGGATAACTGCTTTGTTGTATATTGTATTAGATTCCCCAATTGGATTAGGAAGGGCTTTTCCGAACTTAAAATTGGTTATTATTGTTATCATGTAACAATACAAATTGTTTTTGTACATGAGCTCTACATCTATCTCCTTTTCTCTATCTATATGTAAAATTGATATATTTAATATGATCATAGATTAAGTTTTAACAATTCTTTTGGTTTAAAAGTGAAAAATTATTACTTACTTGTAGAGGTCAGATGACAGGTTACATTAGAAATGTGACCTTTGTTCCAAATAAGCAAATACTGCTGGGTCCAAGTTAAGCCAGTTTTCTTTCAATCATCACATAAGTTACAAAGACAACCAGAAGCATCTTTCTTTTCTATATTTGGTATCATCAAGATGCTTCAATTGACTGAATATATTATGTTAGCACCAAATCTTGTTGCCAAGAGCTTTATCCGACAACCTCCGCATTCCTCACCCAACCATCTGTTTTTCTTGGTCCTTAGTCATAAGGAAAAAATTCTAATTTTTTGCAACACTCATATCAAGCTAACCTAATAACAGATTTCCATTGACTTTAGAGAATACTCAGCACTTGCATTCTTACCCATGGTGTGTGAAGAGAGATGTGAAAATGATTCAGAGAACTATGTAAATGAAGTAGTGTTGCCATTGGGAGCAGATACAGATGCCTTCACTCTTTAATACTCTGGATGCCATGAACTAAGGCCAAGCATTCTCATGTATTGAAACACATTGGAGAATAAGCTATTTTTAGGAAGGGATTGGAGGTACAGGCTGACTCTCAACAATGTACTCCAGTAAATACGTTTTCACATATCCACTTGATTTGACAGTAGACACATACTGCAAAAAAAAATTGCCCTTGTGACTCCATCAATCATTAAAATTATTACTGGCCTAGATATTCATGATTTAATTACACAACACATCGACTCTCATTCATACCTAATAGCTTCTCTCTGCTAACTCTTTCTAACATTTTCTTTCTCTAAACATATCACTGACTTTTATATATTCAAAGTTTATGAACCCAGGCCATACCACATGGAAAAAAAGTTTTCATATAGGTTTTATTTATTTCAGGTTTGTTCCATCACCAGAAAATTAATGAAGACCTTCTATATCCTCTGGCTATGTTTAGGCTAAGATATAGGCTTGTCACTTAAGCAGCTTCCACCCCCTTTAGGGATTATATATTGTGCATTTTTCTCTTCAAAAAGGTGGGAAGTCCTCTTCAACAATAGCTGTTGTGTATTTAATATCTCAATAAATAGTTTGTTTGGAAACTCAGGCACAATCCCTACGTTAATGGTGAGAAGTATAAATTAGCCATATGAATGGCTATGTGAAAACACCTTCTTTTCAGCCATACCCATATTACTGTATTCTTGCTTATTCATCATGAACTCTCCCTGTATTTGAAGTATTTGGAAATAGAGATCAAATCTATTCATCTTTATTTTCCTCTAGGATCTAGTACAGCACATGGTACATAGAACAACATATTCAAGAAATGTATTTTCTTAGCTATGAAGGAGAGAAATTAACTCAATTAAGCCTCTAAATGGCTGCTCCTTAATCATCCATGGTCTGCACTAAATCAGTTTTGTGATTCTGTCATATTTCTATGTCATTACATTGTTCTGTATAACAGCAGCATTCCTTTTGTTGTTTTTCCTCTTGACTAGAAACATTTGATCTAAAGATCTACAATTATAAACAAATATTTATCATCTTTACAAAAGAACATTATTATTCCATTCAGACAGCAACCTCTGTAACTGAGAGTTACAATAGAGATCTGCAGAAATAGTCCATGTAAGTTCCAGTCAAGGCATTTGTGGATTTATTGGAAATACTTTCAAAATGGCTCCAGTGGTATATGAGATGGTGATAATTGTTGGACAAAGCATTTATGGTTTTCTGCAGTCTCGACTACTTTAGAAAACTTAGTAATCGTCCAAATTTACTCCCTATGAATGATTGCAGCCTTCTCTCAGGCATTCAATGCAAGCCTCATTGATTCCCTTCATGATTTATTAAGCCAGGGAACTTTTGTGGTTAGCGACAGAATTCAGATTTCACTGTAATATCTTTTGTAATGGTTTTTTAAAAACTTTATGGAAGAATATGAAGATGTATATTGCCTAAATTAAGTGTGTACTTATTCAAACAAATGTGACTTGTTTTCAGATAATTTCAAAACTGCTCATAGTTAATGCCTACATCAGATATAGAATTATTTGACTTTAAAGTATGCTTTAAACATTTATGCAAATGAATTGCCTATATTACGTATATTAATTTTAACTAGGACTTGGTCGGAAAGAGAATGGCCCCATCAATAATGACCAAGAGCTGGGAAACAGGTGGTTAGAATATTCGGGAAAGTCTATGGAAAATAGGCACTTATCCTCCAAGAGGATTCTGTTTAAGGAGTTTGCTAGGCAATTGGCCTCAGAGGGATCTGAAAGCCAGTAGGGAAGACTCCACCATAAAGAGGAGGAACAAAAAAGAAGATATTTCCCCGGAAAAATAAAGGATAGGGGAATGAAGGATTTGGGCTCAGGAGAGCTTGAATATTATCCAAAGGACTGAGGAACAGCCCAATTATATGCTGATACAACAGGGTTGCAACAATTGGAAATATAGCATAAAGCAAAATCCTGGTCATAGTCAATGGAAAGTCCTGTTCTTAGTCCTGCCGTGTTAACATCTAAGTAAGATCAAAAGCCTGGCTAACTTTAGTCTAAAAAAATAAATAGTAGCTCAGAGATTTTTTTTAACCCACCGTAGGCCCCAAGATTGGCCATTTTGGCATGAAGATAAATTTGAGGTAAAAAGCAATCAAAACCCAGCAGATTTAGGAAAACCTTTTACCCCCACAACTGCCAAAAAGAATGTAGATAGAGGACCTGCTCCAAGAGAGCTATTACCAGGGAGGTACATACACTAGGACATGAACTAGGTACTATAGACAAAGGGAAACATAGCAAGGCCTGTTTGGTCAAAATTCTCTATGTCCCAATTTTTCTGAGTGACCCAGCAAACATTCATTCTTTTTCATCTTCCTCTAAATTGTGTTTCTTCCCTTTGAAGTCCTAGAGCCCTACCCCTTGTCCTTAGTTCATAATGACATATATACTTTCAAGTGGCCTGTTATTAGAATGTGTATGTCTGTGTGGTTTCCTCATATATGTATGAAATTAAATTTGATTTTCTTCTATTAATCTGTCTCATGGCAGCTTGATTCGTATTCCAGGTAGAAGGACCTTGAAAAGTCGGGAAATTCTTGCTCCCTGACACCTACCCAAGGGTTTTAGATTCTGTGGAAGAGCTAATTTACATGAGGAACTGAAATGACACCAGCAGCAAGGGTCAGTGGGCTGTAAGAGCTGATAACTTGACAGACTCAGCATTCATTGCATTTACTGCCTCCATGAAGATTATAAAAAGCTAAAGACATTTAAAACAGAGAAAGAGATTATAAGACTTCAGAGGCTATCTTGAGTTCCTTGTTTGAAAGTGCACAAAAAGATCATGTCTTTAGTTTGCAATGTGTTTTGCTTTGTTTTGTTTGTTTAAGAAAAAATAAAAAGGAATCAGGAATTTTCTGGCTTTTCCAACAAGATGGGGTGTTGGATAGAGGAAACATTTGTACCCGAAATAGAGCAATAATGGAAGTGTCATTTTCATTGTCTTTAAATTATCAAGGGAGGAGTCCCTGAGTGGTTCAGTCTGTTAAGCTTCTGCCTTTGGCTCAGGTCATGATCCAGGAGTCCCAACATCCAGCTCCACATCAGGCTCCCGGCTCAGAAGGGAGTCTGCTTCTCCCTCTGACCCTCCCCCTTCTCACGTGCTCTCTCTTTCTCTCTGTGTCCCAAATAAACAAATAAAATCTTTTTAAAAAAAATTATCAAAAGAATGAACTCACAACCTGGAGAAAGGAACTGAAGGAAAGAGAGTGGGAGAGACAGAAAGTGACAGAAACCCTTGTGGTCATTTTTTTTCCCCCTCTAAGCACACATCACTATTGCCCTTCATTACAGTATCACTGTGTGTCGCTCTTTCATTTATTGTGATTTTTTTTTTCTCCTAGAATGTCATTTTTTGGAATGAAGGGAACAATAAAGAAGAGAAAGTAGAAAATAATGCCCTGAAAAGAAGTATTATTAGCTTTATTAGTGAAATGACTACATTTTCCTTCACCTTTCCCTACCTCCTTAGCAATGCAAACCTGCAAAATCAATCCACAGCTGCACATTGGCCCTCCCGCCTCCGACCTAGGTATGAAGAAATCGGTGTGTGGTATGAGCACATAATTCAGAAATAAGATTTCTGAATGAGATCACAGCTTCTATGAAAAGGTTAATGAAACGAGGGCCTGCTGTGAAGAGCACATTACTTTATGCACAATAGATGTAGGGAAGCTTCATAATAAATTATAATTAGCCTTTTCATAATGCACTTCACAAGTACCATTGATTTTGATAACCAGCTTTTTGAGATACTCAATATGTTTCACACCTCAAGATATCTAAAACATAAATAAACAAAATACATCTGTACTGACCATCAGATCTAAGCTCTGTAAGAAACCATATGTAGAATTAGTAGGAGCAGAATCAGACTGAGGACTCCAGAAATTTTTGTGAGTTTATAAACATTTTATAAACTGATTAATTTGCTTGTCCTTCTTGCCAGCTGCCATGAGTTTTCTCTCTCCTCAGCAGTCACAGAGATGCAAATATAGTAGCCTCATTTTGGATGCAAGAAGATGAATCTAGGTCATTAAATAATTTATGCTCTTGGGGCAGATTTACACCCTTCTGAACTCTGTGGGATGAAGCTCAAATCCTTGCTTAGGTTTTTTACTTCAGAGTGTGACCCTTGAGCCAGTGGCTCAAACTGCCTGAATCTATTTTATCATCTGTAAAAGCAGGAGCAACAAAATCTATTTTTTCTATTCTTATGGATGTTGCTGCACATAACAAGGGTGTGTATACTACAGCTAGAATAGGTTAAAATTTCAAAAAAACACAAGATAGTGGGATTAATCTTGGCATTCCAAAACACTTATTTCTCTAACACTGAGGCCACTTGAGTCTATTCCTGAAATATTACGAGAGCATTTTGAGGATATGAATTACTCCTGCCAAGCCAGAAAAGGATCTTAATTATAACTGTAAGAATGAAATCTTTATTCACTCAATGAGTATTTATTGAACACCTACTATTAGGTACCAGGCATTGTATTAGTTGATGAGTACAATAGTGAATGAAATAAGCATAATCATTACCTTGATGGAGGTTACATCTAATGGTGAAGCAAACAATTTTATAAGAATATCACTTAAATGATTCTCCCCATGAGAAATAAGTTTTTCTATGAAAAGCAATTACATTTTAAATTTAGGCCTATGAACATAGAACCATAAGAAATTTAGAGTCATTCAATTTTTTCTTTGAGTTAGATCTTTGATGGCAGTATATAGAAGAATAAAAGAACAGAAATCATAATACTATACACAGACAAACACACACAATTTTTTTTGACATTATTTGAACATATATTTGGACAACATTTTTCAGCTAACTTATTTCTACAGTCTACCAAGACAAATATAAGGGGACAAAAAGACATCGAGGCTGATTTATAGCTCATCAAAAATCATCGCACTGGTAGAGATTCATCAAGATCAACTGAGTAGGGGCACCTGGGTGGCTCAGTGTGTTAAGCCGCTGCCTTCGGCTCAGGTCATGATCTCAGGGTTCTGGGATCGAGTCCCGCCTCGGGCTCTCTGTTCTGCAGGGAGCCTGCTTCCCTCTCTCTCTGCCTGCCTCTCTGCCTACTTGTGATCTCTTTCTGTCAAATAAATAAATAAAATCTTTAAAAAAAAAAAAAAGATCAACTGAGTAATCGTCTGACCGAGTTAGTGAAAGTCAACATAGTGCTGACATAGCACATCTTAAACTCAAGAACGATAGCTTTGAATCGGTGGCTGAGAGAACTGATACATTTGCCGCAGTAAAACCTCAATTCACTAGACATTAAAGGAAAGAAGACTATGTCCAGTTCTTCTGATTAGCAAAAGGATAAGCAGAACACTTTTCCTAGCAGAAATTTTTGCATTTTCCTTCCTTAGTAAGTGTATAAATGATTTACTCTTTCATGACTCATGTTCTTGTTTTGCTTCAGGTTCCTCAATTTATCTCCAAAGAGGCATTGAAGAAGCCACTTTGTATTAAAGACAAAAATAACCTTTAGAGGTATTTTATACTTTGTGAAAAATGTGGACGATAATTTTGAAATAAAAGTTAGATGTGAGAGGTAACATGATGTAGTGAATAAGCAGGTACTATGAGGGCTTTGAGATCTCTAACTTCCTAAATTCTTTCTTTTTTTTTTTCATTATTCCAAGGTTTTTAACTTCCTAAATTCTTAAGTGTATAATATTGGGTGGTACTTCAGTTTCCTTATTGAAAAAATTAGGATGATCATATTATCTGCTTCATGAGGTTGGCATAAGGATCAAGTAAAGGAATATTTAGAAAGGACATTGTCTTAGGACAATGCCTGCATCAGTTTAGCATATATAAGTGTTTATTAAGTGAATAATACAAACAGAGACATATAATCTTCTTAGGTGACTCATAAGTGGTTTCTAAAGCTGAATGAAAATAAAACAAAACAAAAAAGATTTTAAAACATATTTTGAATAATAACAGTGTCATTAGAATAAGTAAATGACCCCTCGAAAGGTGGCCACTTAGAGGAAAACATTAGTTTGAATGTATAAGTAGAAGTATGCTTCTTAAAAGCTATTTTATTTCTAAAAAATTATTATTTAATTCCACCCTATATGATGGCCTAGATATGTCTGCTGATCATATCAAAGATTTCTTGTTGTTGTTCAACTTCTTATGGAAGAGGAAGGGAGCTTTGAAATCTGATGACAAAAGTGAGACCCAGTAGATTAGACACAATAAAGAGTTCTTCTTTTTTCAACTTAACAAAATGTCATTAGCTTTGTACCTAAAATAAAAAATGAAAAGGATAAAGTACAGTTATTAGGAATCAGAGCTAGAATTCATGAAAAATATATGGAAATATAGGAAGACCAGAATTATTTAGCAGTTGTGGGGGGGTGTGGCTATGTTTTATAGAGGGTTTTTTTTTGCTAAAAACAACACTGTATGTCACAATTCATATGACTTAGAAAATATTGGAACTCTTAGGTCAACCCAAAAATCAGAATTTTGGAAGCTTCATTTTAAGATTCAGTTGTGAGAACTGGTGAATTTAGAAATATTTCATATTTTAATTATTTAGGGTTTATTTTCCCACTTCCAAGAAGTAACAGTGAAAATGAAAATTTATTGAAATACTTATCAGGAGAGAGCAGGGGTGGGGTGTTAGGGACTTTGTTTTGTTTGTTATAAAACACTAAATAATCAACTTTCTTTTACTTTATTTTTATTTGACATATTAGTCTGTGGTTTTTATCGTTGTTGGAGCCAGACTTAATTGGAGACTTTTAAAAGGTAGAAATGATATGTGCACTTTATCATGTAAAGATACAGCACATAAAGACCATTCTAGGAAGCAACAAAACTGAGCTCCCGGGATTGGAAAATGTTAGTGGGATTAATGATTGTCAATTTGCTGAATAACCCACTCCACCCTACAAATAAAAATGTCTCACTGCGAGGCAAAGCTAATAATGCTGACATCATATCCTATCATTCTCTCCCCTCATTCCCTCTGCCCAAACTACTCTGAGCTCATTGCTTTCTTGAATTCACTAAAAATCCAAAAATATATAAACAAATACATATAAGAATTAGGTCACACAGCTGTGGAGATGCAAATAAAAAATCTTCAGGGTAGATTAGCAGGCTGGAGACCCAGGGAACAGTTGCAGTTTAAGTTCAAAGGAGATCTGTTGGCAGAATTCCCTTTTTCTGGGGAGGTCAGTCTTTGTTCTATTTAGGCTTTCGACCCATTGGCTGAGGTCCACCCACATTATGGGGGTAATATGCTTTACTCAAAGTCCACTGATTAAAATGTTACTCTCATCCAAAAGCATCTTCACAGATACATCCAGAATAACATTTGATCAAATATCTGGGCACTGTTACCTAACCAATTTGACTCATACAATTAATCACCTTATCTGTCATATCCCACTCATGACCATTGCACTATTCCCGACAACCATAATATCCCTTCTCCATAATATACCTTCGCTCCCTCCCTCCTCTTCTGGTCTTCTCTATCCTCTATTTACTCCATGGTACTTATCACTACTTCACTGATAAAAATACACCCACTTGTTTTTTGGTTTTTTGTATGTTGGTTTTTGTGTAGGGCCTAATTTTTCCTATTAAAATGAAATCAGAGATGTCTGTTTTGTTCATTGTTGCTAACTCTTCACATATAGGTACTCAAGCGTTCATTAAAAAGTAATAATAATGAATAAACATGTGGACCATATTGTCTTCAATTAATTAATTTACTGTAGGAAAATACCTAACTGCCTCATTAAATAGAACAGCTGTATTTCATACAAATGTTGAGAATAAATCAGACAGCTCTCTTCAATAGACTGTATTATCACTCTGTGCTACTCGGCCCATAGTTCAAGCTATGCAAAGAGAGTCTCCCAAGGAGAGAGCCCTGTTAGAAGCTCTGTTACTCTCCCTGATAATTCTCTTCTCTATCTCAAATATATTATATCAGTCAGAATTAGAATAATTGATTGCCAGGGTTACAACTTGAACTGGCTTAAGCAAAAAGGGGATCATATTGGCTCATATTAGTAGAAAAAAAAATGAATAAAAAAAAATTAATCGACTAGATCCAGGAGCTCAAAAAATGTGAATAAGAATAAGCAGTGCACTCTGCAAATCTCAGCTCATTTGTTCATTCTGTCCTAAGTCAGGTACTGCCTTTGTGGTAGCCTTCATGCACACAGCTCATCTGGCAGAAGAGAAGACACATAAAAATACCCCTTTTTTTAGTCCCTCCAGAAAACACTTCAGGATTTGCTCTGATGGAGGTAATATAAATGCTATTCCCATCTCTGAAACAATCTCTGTTTATATAAGAGGCAACGCTCAATTGAGCCAGGCCTGGTTCACATTCTCTACTGGGGTTGGGCATCAAGAAAGCTCTACTGAAGTGTCACCATATCAGAATGAACAAGTGAATTTCTTAAAATAAGCTTTCAGTTTTAGAACACTATTAGATTAAAACATTGCAAAGATAGTACAGAGAGTTCCCATATACTCTATACCCGGTTTCCCTTGTTTTTAATGTCTTATATTAATATGGTACATTTGTTACATTTCATGTGCCAATATTGATACATTGCTATTATTGTTATCATCATCATTATTATTATTTCTGAGAGAGTGAGAGCAGGGGGAGGGCCAGAGGGAGGGAAAGTCATTATGCTGAGCCCAAACTTAAGGTGTAGGGAGTTATGCTCCACCTTTTTGAAGATAGTGTATCTCTATAAATGATTTGGTATTCTTCTGCAAAGGCTATATGCCCTCCCCCATCGTTTATTTAATCAATCCTTTACTCATATCAGTATAAACCTATGGATATTTATTTTATACTTAGGTTATAGTCCAATAATACATTATTTATTTTGTTGTTTAAATTATTACAGCTGTCACCATTGAGAGCTCTTTCCATTGGCTCCTATGTCCTTTTGACATAATTCCAACATTGTGGATTTTTTTCAGGATTTTCTTATTTTATGACACTACACAATGCTTTAGAAGTGGATTTTAAGAACAATCTGGAATTACGATCAGAAAAATGGTGAAAGCATATATGCCCCAAGAAGCCCAGCTGAGTTTGTAATGTATCAAATTCTTTATATAATATTAGACCAAGAGAATTTCTATGAAATGAGCTCAGATTTGGTTCTGTGATATATAATGTTTTGTTTTTATTTTTTCTATCAGCAAATTCTGAGACTGTGAGCTTATATATGCCAATGACTATTACACAGAAATTGTTTATTTAAGAAATGTCTTTGCATAATTAAGCTTTGAAGGTGATATTCCAATTCACACACTAAGGTCCATACTGATTGGATTTCTTTCAGCCTACATATCCATATTTCAGTATTTCCCACAGATGTTTAAAAAAAAGTTTGATATTTTAAACAGTAGACAAAAAATTATTCCTTATCCATTTTTAAGTATTCTTATAATTTAAAGTGGTAATTTTTTAGAAAATATTTTACTTCCTAACATATCCACAAATTCTGTATTATCACAATTAAATAGTAAACCATCCATTTTATTGCATCAATGCTCATTAAATTGCTTCAGGTCTAGATCCTAGGGTGTAAATTCTTACTGTAGCATAGCAAAAATAAGGCAGAAAAAGAGAAACTTACTGGGCCAAGACCATTTCTGTAAAGAATATGAACTTGGCCTTTATTATTCTCTGGAACCCAGTCTAGTGTTGTGTTTCTCCACCCAGTCATGCTCTAATTCCTGCCAATGATTCAGGCTCTGTTTATCCTGAATGTATGGGTATAGAATGACTTTTATCCTACCTGCAGTCCCTCAGTCTGAAGTCATTTTCTCTCAGAAGCATAAATTTACAGTTTCTTAGCCAAAGATTATTGTCTCGTAGAAAACTTCTATCATCTACAAACAAAATACTTTTCAATTTAGTGCTATTTGAATGCCTTTGTTAATGTATTAAAATAGTAACTATTGCTTGGCTTCAGAAAGGTCTTAACATTATTTATTACTTTGGAGTCAGTTGAAAGAGAGGCGCATCTCTGGATTCCTTGTCAATGGGATTGCTCTTATAGAAATCTGTATTTCTGAGACAGTTCTTAATTTCTGTGTATATAGCATTCCCACAACTGCATGACTCTCCAAGATCATGTTTTGCCACTATCAACAACTTGTGGGCTTCCAGCCACCTTGAAAAACTCATCTCTGTGCCATTCCTCTTTTGTGTGTTTCTCTCTCAAAATATCTTCACATTAATTCCTGGTTGATGCCTTATAGGGCTTCATTCCCTGTTTGGGCTCTGTTGACAGTATTCCATGGATGACTGACCTGAAGTGCTCTTATCATCAATAGCCAACAGGAAAGATCCTACTGTTCCTTAAGGCTAGCTTCTGCAAAGAGGTTTACCAGAGGCAGTTAAAAAACTGTGATCAAAGAAGTGTGTGTGTGTGTGTGTGTGTGTGTGTGTGTGTGTGTATAATTGATACTTTGAATAAGATGGTATCATATTATGGTATCAGGAAAAAAAAAAGAACTTATGTTTTCACTTTAGAATTGACCCAATAGGGGCATCTGGGTGGTACAGTCGGTTAAGTGCTGGAGTCTTGGTTTTGACTCGGGTCCTTATCTCAGGGTCTTGAGATCAAGTCCCAGGTAGGGCTGCAAGCTCAGTGCGAGGAGTCTGCTTGGGTTTCTCACTCCCTCTACCCCTTCCCCCTGCACCCACTCGCATGCACATGTGCACGGGCGCTCTCGCTCTCTCTCTCTCTCTCAAAGAAATAAATCTTTAAAATAAAATAAAATAAAATTGGCCCAACAGTATAATTTTGGGGGTAGGAAGTAGGATGGTTACGCTTCGCACTTGAATAAAGATTCAGGGAAATCCTATGACTTCTGCTATCACTGAAGGATGTCCATGGGACACTGAATATCACAAATACAATTTCAGTTAAGTAATTCCAATTAGAAAGCCACATGCAACAATCAAATCTTTACAATTTACTCTGGTAGATAGTTAGCTATGGAGTAAAAGTGGTGGTTAGCAGACTCATCAACCCTATTAGAAATATCCCCCTGAAAATCAGAAGCAACATAAAATACCACATAAAATTAAAATTAGCAAACCTAGAAGTTAGTTGATGATAATAATTTATTTCATAGAAATATGAAGCAAGTGAAAAAAATTGAAATCCCCATTAAATCCTTTTATCTTATCTTACTCAACCAGTTTAAAACCCTTCAGTGACTCCTTAATATCAAAAGAATTATGGTCAGCTTGTCTAGGAAGCTATAGAAGATTGGCATGATTTGGCATTGAATTCCTCCCTATCTTCACTTCTCACCAAAACTTTCTTTGTATTCCTTTGTTATCAAAACTCACCATGCTATTTCAAAACTGTCATTTTCTATCATGCTGTTTCCTCTACTTGAAAAGTGTTACTTCTAATACAATATAGCCAGTAAAAATTTCAACTTATGATTGCTGCATATTTAGAAACTTGGCTATCCCATTATGTTCTGTTTTTTCATTTATTATGTTTTATTCATTGTTATATCCTAAGTGTCTAGCAAAGTGTGTAGCACCTTCCAGACACAGAATAATGCTTGTTGAATGAGTAATTGAATCCAATCCTTAATTGATAGAAGAGGTAGACTAAGAGCAGGCATATGAATATAGGAGAGAATTAAAATAAAATAACAAAGGCAGTATGACAAACATTAACAATATGTATATTTAACTATTGATATTAATGTAACACTTGTACCTAGAGTAGGTTGAGTGGTGCCCTTCAAAATGCCATACTCAACTAAAACCTCAGACTATGACCATTTTTGGAAATGGGATCTTTGCAGATATGACTGAACTAAAAGGAGGTCATACTGGATTAGGTTGAGCCCAAGTCCAATGTGCAATGTCTTTGTAATAAGACAGGAGACAGAGAAACAGAGGGAAGAAGCTCATTTGAAGATGAAGGCAGAGATTGGAATGATGCAGCTCCAAGGCATGGAATGCCACCAGAAAGTAGAAAGAGGAAAATGAAGCCTTCTTCCCTAGAACTTTCAAATGGAGCACGTTCTTGCTGATACCTTGATTTTGGACTTACAGCCTCCAGAAATGTGAGGAAATAAATTTCTATTTTTGTAAAGCACCCAGTTTGTGGTAATTTGTATAGCATTCCTTCTAAAACTAATAACTAAGAAGTAATTTTAAAAATTAATTACACCTAATATAGATTTTCATTATTAAAGTGAATTTTGGAGATGTCAAAGGCAGCCTCTGCCTTTGGTTCTGGTCATGATCCCAGGGTGCTGGGATCAAGTCCCACATCAGGCTCCCTGTTCAGTGGAGAGCAAGCTTTCCCGTCAGCCTGCCATTCACCCTGCTTGTGCTCACTCTTTCTCTCTGACAGATAGATAAATAAAATCTCAAAAAAAAAGAAAAGAAAAGAAAAGAAAAGAAAGAAAGAAAGTGAATTTTCTCACAGCTTTGTTCATGCATGCCTGTATAAATAGCATTACGTAATAATGCCCTTTGGTGATGTGTACAATTTAGCCCTCAACCCTCATTTAAACCCTGACATGTAAATTCCTCTTCCTAAAAACCATAATTCCTGAATCCAATGCCTACTCCTACCCATTCCAAATGCCTAGATAGTCCTATATTTCTTATATTTCCTTAAATTTTTACCCCATAGATCCTCAATCCATTCCCTTCTAGGTGTGTCCCCATATGGAAAGTCTTTTAAAATTCTGTGTTTTCTGTAATTTTTCTCTGTGGTAGCATACTTTACAAACTCATTTTTCTTTCCAAAGTCTCTTATTCTCTTTCTTTCCCCCTATAGGTGATGTTGTAATTAAAACATTTTATTACCTTTCATCCAGTCATACCATGCTGTTCTACACTTGAAAGCTAAAATACCACCAATGGAAGAAACACAGACTAATAAAAGAAAAAGAAAAAAGCGGGGGAGAATGATTGGAAACTGGAAGTTTTATAAAAACTTTGCTAAAAATCACAATTCTGAAGAGGACTGCTTTTTCATTGTCAACACTGCTATGACAAATACTAATGGCAAGAGAGGAAGTATGGAGGGTCTTGTTGCTCTTCAAATATAAAGCTCAGAGAGGGGCGTATGGGTGGCTCAGTGGGTTAAAGCCTCTGCCTTTGGCTCAGGTCATGATTCCAGAGTTGTAGGATCAAGCCCTGCTTCGGGCTTTCTCTCTGTCAAATGAATAAATAAAATATTAAAAAAAAAAAAAGCTCAGAGAGGGCATATAAGGGTGAGGAGCCTCTCAGTGTAGGGCTTGCTAACAGCAGGAGGCAACTTCAGCTCTGCAAATGGCTGACTGGGTATCCAGACCAACTCTTTGCTCAGGAGCTCTACGAAGGTAGGGCAGCATATAGTGGTCATCAGACAAATAATAACAAGAGTTAATAAGGGAGGGAACAATTAGAAATCTTCTGAAAGTCAAGAGAGGTGAAAACCACAGAGACAAGCCCTGCATGTGGGGCTGCTCAGAGCTACATTTGGTACTTTGTAAGGTATTGCAGAGTAGGTCTTTATTGTTAGTAGTCCAAAGCTTGGAGCTGCCACCTTTTCTTAACCATGTGTTCCAATACATGCCTAGGTTATAGAAAACAAAAGACAGAGTGGAGGTCTCTTCTATGTGTATGGAAATGGCAACATTTCTGCCTTGCAATCTAAAAGTTGTCTATGTTCTCACAGAATAAGGACACACATACGCAGGAAAGTATGAAAGACATCTGAAAAATAAAATAAAAATTAATAGATTATATTAAAATTCCCTGGCTCATTATTAGCTGAAGTTATAGGACGATTAAATGATGGCTAGTCATGTCAAGTACCCCCAATGTGAGGGAGGTACAGAAAAGTGAAATTTACTTCTGTAAAAACACTCCAGCTTCAATTTACTGAACAATAAAGCAATACTGTGGCTATACCTGTATTTTTAGAGCCAACAGATCCAAGCATCGTACCAGCCTCAACTCATACCAAACAAATATTTATTGAATAGAAAGTAAAATGGCATTGCAGTGTTTGTAATTATTTCATAAACCACTAAAAGATGGCCTCAAGATCATCAAATGCATAGACCAAGTAGCCTGACCTCTTTCTCAGAGCCACTTCTGGGACTCCAACTGGGGCACTGTGATGACTTACTGACACTATTTCAAAAAAAGAACACGGATTCTTCAGGAATCCAATTTGTTGGAGGTTAATAACATTTAGCATTTGCCTGCAGAGGTCTGTTAGCATAAGATTTAGAAAATGTGGGTAACTTAGAAACTGATGAAAGGGAAGCTAAAGAATGCCAAATTTAGGTGTGCCTCTTCAATGAGCAATTTCTATTAAGAAAAGACTATAAAGAGTCTCTGAGTATAGTTATTAGGGAAAGGATGAGACCCTAGAACCACCATACTTTCCTAAACTAAGAAACTAGACATGGCACGTTATTAACATTTTCACATTTTGAAATGGGGTTTTTATTTATTTCCTGACATTCCGTTGAGACAAGGTTAGGGCTTCAATTTTCTCTCCTGTATTATAAACAAAAGGGTACTCCACAAATGCAAAAGAGGAGTCAAAACTGGTAAGATTCAGTATTTGTATCTTTAATACATGTTAAGAATTAGCTACACATTGATAGCACTGGAGAAGCCTGTAGAGAAAATTTATATCATTCTAAATTGTTCTAAATAAAACAAAAGGGGATATATTCAAAAATAGAAAAATAATTGATTTCAAGTCAAACTTGAAATTCACAAAGCAAGTTAATATATTCTATAACTACTTGAAATGCTTAATTGCAATTATAAAATGATATGGGGAAAAAACATAATAATGTTGTCCTGTATTAATAAAGAATATTAATGTTTACAAGTTAACATGGAAAGAAATAGAGTTTGACATAGCAACTGACTTAAATTATTATTCAACACATTGACCAAGCACTGCCAAAATTTTGCTAAGCAAACCTTATTGAATATCTGTCTTAAAAATGCTTAAATCAATAAGAAAGACAAAGTTTATTTGACTTGTAGTCAGATACTAATTCTACTTTCACTTTTTCTACAGGCTAAATAATTACAATTAACCACTGATTAATGTTGTAGTTAATGAGAAATTAAAGCATTCTTCCATTTTCCCCCTAAATCGAAAACAACATTTAGCTAAAATATATTTCATTGTTGACAGGGAAAGCAGAATAGTGAGCAAATATTTGTTTAAAGTTAAATGTTAATTTCAATCCTTTTTATTTTAATACAAAAATATATTTTAAGCCCTTAATATTTTTCCAGGAGTATGAATATTTTAAAAATACATTTTAATTTGTTTTATTCTCAAAAGAAAATGATTAGATCTCTCTGAATCATTCAAGACATTATTTTTTTTCCAAATAAAAATACGTTATAATCAAAACAAAATCTTTGGAGAAGCTGACACAATCTTTAAAATAATATATTTACCTTCTATTTTACTTTCTTTCTTCAATAAGTGATTTAATTGCATTGTTTAAAACCATTTTAACTGGTTTTAAAGTTGAGGAAGAAAATTTGGGAGATTTTGAAGATCAAGTTTATCTATAAGAGCAACGATTTTAATTATCACAAGATACTGTTGAATGCTAGCTCAAGTAGTTGGAGAAAGATCATGATCTTAAGAAAGTCTCTTCATGGGGCGCCTGGGTGGCTCAGTGGGTTAAGCCTCTGCCTTCTGCTCGGGTCATGATCTCAGGATCCTGGGATGGAGCCCCGCATTGGGCTCTCTGCTCAGCCGGGAGCCTGCTTCCCCCACCCCACCCCTCTGCCTGCCTCTCTGCCTACTTGTGATCTCTGTCTGTCAAATAAATAAATAAAATCTTTAAAAAATAAAAAAAAGAAAGAAAGTCTCTTCATTGTAACTTCTACAAACTTTGACAGAATTAACTGTTTTCCATACAAATTAGTTAACTAATTTCAGTGACAGAGTTAGATGAATTGAAAACTTATGAACACCGTGCTTTAGCACCAAATTCCCTTGTCACTATCAATTCCACCTTACCACCTATCTTAACAGAGGTTCTATTTATTATGTGGGTGGGGAGAAGAGTTAAAAACATGAAGCATTAAACTGATCATGTTTTCTTTCCAGTGTCTTTGTTCCCTTTTGAGTGTTCACTACAAAGTGAACAAGGTTGAGGAATAGTAGCATATTATGAATCTTCCATATTTATATTTATTTATCAATTTCAATGGATTATCCAGTCCAATCAGGCAAGTTTTGATGTGGGAAAGATTCACATTTGATGTCCTTGCACATTCTTATGTCGCCTTTCTTTTCTTGGCTTATTATTTTATCAGGTGCCTGAGACCTTTATTCTGCTCATTGGTACCCAGAATTCCCCATTGTCACACACAAGTAGCATTTCCTCTTAAGTTAGAGCTATGCTTTTCAAAAACTGCATACTTCACAATTATTCTTAAGAAAGATAAAATTTGAGTCCCAGAGATGTTCAACATCTTGCCAGAGGGATCACCCTACAGGGATAATTTTCTTGATTATCAGATTTCGAACTATGTACTTTCTACTTACTCTCTTATATTCTGTTCTTTGATTAGAGGTGAGTGAAATGTTTTAGGGAGATGATTCTACACACCTCTAGAGAATGCCATTTCCAACATAGAATATATAAATAGAAACCCTGGAGTTGTGCAGTGCACAACATAAGTGACCATACATGCTCACTCTGATGTATAACAAAAGGAAAGAGAAGAAAAGAGAAGAAAGCAGAAGAAAAGAAAAGAAAGAAGGAAGAAAGAAAAAAAAAGATTGCACAGATTTCAAACAATGGTAATTAATGATTTAATGCAAAGGACTAGAAAGGAAACATCAAGAATGACTTTAAAACTTTAATTCTGAAAGATAGTTTTAATTTTAATAGAATAAAGGGACGCAGAAAAAGTGGCAGCTGTGGAAAAGAAGATAATGTGTTCATCTTTAGACACTTTGGATTTAAGTACACAGAGTACCTGTAGGTAGATGTCTGCAAAAGATAGCTAGAATTATGGTGCTGGATCCTGAGAAAGAGAATCACTGAAGATTTGGATAATACCCACTGACAGAGAAGTAAAAATTGAAGTCATGGTATTGCCTGGAAATGGATTAGAAAAAATAGGAGATGCTCAAGTATGGAACATTGGGAAAAGATGGCTTGCTGTTCAGAGAAGTGAAAAGGCCAGACTGCAGTGTTAATAAATAAGGTGGAATCAAAAACCTGACAATGATATAGACTTCAAGGAATGGAAATCTTTAAAGCAAAAGATACAAAACCTCTATGAAATGATACTAGGAAGAAATAGAGGATAAATCAAAAAAGATAAATTCCAAAAAGGAGCTCATTGGTAAAAATAAAATAGAGTAAAATAAAACAACAAAGTAAAATAAAATCTACATCAAGATGTGCATACGATCTGCTAGACTCACTCACTTAGCTAAATGAATTTTCCTTCCCAACAGTCTCAAAATATACCACGTATTTTAGCCTGTGCCTCAAACACTTTGCAGATAAGATATATCCATTTAATAAGGGTGTTCAAGGTAGTTTGAGCTTGTCAGAATCTAGAAATCACTAGAACTACTGTATCTAAGACTCTGTAATTCCAGAGTTGAAAAGAAGCTGAATTTGACAGAAGGAGATAGGCAGAGAGAAGGAAGAAAAGAAACAGAGTTTCCTTTATTTACCCTCTTGCCCTTTCCTTAGTGGTAGGAAAAGCTGAAAAACAAAGTTATCATGTTTACTGCCTGCCTCACATATTAAAATGTAAACTTCCTGAGATTAAGGGTTTTTGCTATTTTGTATTTCCAGCATCTTGAATTGTACCTGACACCAAGCATAAATGCTGAATAAGTCTTTGTTGAAAACTTAGTATTTTTTTTTTTTACCTTGACCTTCCAAAAGTCAAAGTCCTAGAGATTTAAGGGTGGTTTATTTGATCAATGTGATTCTTTATCTTATTCACTGTGTATAGAACCTAATCCCTACATAAGCCAGGGCACCGTGATTTTGGAAAACTGTTTACGTCCAAAAGTTGTGCATGTACTCCCATAATACATATCCAGCATAACACACAGACGGCATGCATGAAGACACAATCATTGGCCATCATGTTGGCAGAGTAGAAAGGAACACTTTCAACAAACAAGAACTGAAGTCTAATAAATTAGAAATATCAAAAAAGAAAAAAAAGAAAAAAAGAGTATGAGATTTAGACGTTTAAAATACATTAAAATCTGGCCCTGGTACTTTTCAATTTTAAATATTTTTGTGGCTTCACTAAGATTTTTGGTATTCCATGTATTCCATGAAGTCCTGAGTTATCTCGTTATGGGCTACCCTCTTAAAATTGCATCTGAAAGGTACAGGTTTTGAAATACAAATTGCATATTTTCTTTTTTCCGGGGTCAAGTCCATAGATTTCCTCAAATTTCAAAAAATAAAGTTAGACTGTTGACAAATGAGGATTTTTAAAAATATGCTTTATTTTTATTTTTATTTTATTTTTAATTTATTTTTATTTTTATTTTATTTTATTTATTTTATACTCTGTCATTTTCATTTATTCAACAAGCATATATATGCTAAGAATATATATTAGGTGTATGCTATGTGTTCCAGGTAGGCCCTTGAGATAAATATAAACAGCAAAGAGATGCAAACTATTCACGCCCCTTTACGTAGAATCTATTAACTAATTAATACCTGTAAGTGTTAAAGTTTTTAGTTTGGGACCAAATAATCTTCTAAGTGCTTTCATCAACATTTCTTCACTAAAATTCAACTCAAATCATGTTCCAATGAATACAAAATTTATTAGCACAGAGATAAAAGCCATTCAATTACATGTTTGTGGAATTGTATTTAAAGAACACAAAACATTCATTTCTTATTATGTGGTGTAACATCATAAATTATTGATAGCTCTCCTTTTACTTGTTAAAATATGCAGCATTTGGTTTTGATATTTTAAGTGTTTTACACATTTATAAAAATAAAATAGCACTTAAGAGTTGTTATGATCTCTAGCCTAATCCTGATGTAAATGTGTAAGTTTCCTTCTTGCAAATTAATAAGAAAAATACATAAAAGCAAACTAATTTGAAGTTGCTCTTACCCCCTTCCCTCTTCATAGTGCTTCTTTATACTCCTCTGTGTTAGGAGTGTTAGCTCTCTTCGTATACTTAATGTGCTTCTTATTACTCTGTTTACAGAATATTAGTCTTGTGACATAAAGCATTATTTCTCTTGTGGACAGTTTTTAAATTTCATCATTGTTTTTCTGATGTATGAATAATCAGGTCAGAGATCTGTCTAAAGCCCTTATGAGATAATGGCTGTTGGTTTCAGATTTATTTTTTCCCCTTTCCACATTTCTTAATTCCATACAACATGGTAGAGATAGGAGTAAATTGTGATTCCATTCCCTTTTTCCTTTTTTTTTTTTTCATAATTTTTCTACCAAGTGGCCCTACACATCCTGTGGTGATAGTAAAAATTGAAACTCTATTTTAATGGAGAGAAAGATCTTTGTTTTTTCCATGGATTCATGACTCATTGAACTTTTTTTTTTCCATGATAAACTAATATCGAAGTTAGTGCTGAATTAAGGTCATTCTTATGTAGTTAAAATGAACATTGTCTGCGGAACCCTGCATTGCATTTATCATCAAATTTATATTGTTTTGCTCTCAGACCAAATCATTTAACTGGTGGACCTCTAGCTAAGTGATTTCCGTTAAATATATGTACTTTGTTATTTTAAATACTACTCTTAATCTGCCTGTTAAACACTGAGACTATACTCTCCTGCACACATTATCCTCTTCTTGCAATATTTGTGTTCTCGAGCACATTGTAAGTCCATTTATTGGCTGCTTAACTAATACTTTATATATCTTAATATTATATGCTCTAAATCTCAGAATATTTTTATAATCACTCTGTATTATCATGATTCACTTAGAATTATTCCCAGATTCAAATTGTTTTTTTTTTCCTTGCTTCATTTCCTAGATTCCCTCAGAATAATTTTTTTTCCTACCTGAAGAACAGTTCTTATAGTTTCCTTTTTAGGTTTGTGCAGAGGTAGTGAATTGTTTACTCTTTGTGTGCAGATATTTTTATGCTACCTTCATTTTATTTTTTTAAGATTTTATTTATTTATTAGACAGAAAGAGAAAGATCACAAGTAGGCAGAGAGGCAGGCAGAGAGAGAGGGGAAAATAGGCTCCCCGCTCCATCCCAGGACCCTGATATCATGACCTGAGCCGAAGGCAGAGGCTTTAACCCACTGAGCCACTCGGGCACCCCTATGCTACCTTCATTCTTATTATCCACAGTGGAGAAATTAAGCTTGGCACTTGTACCCTTTAGCATCCTGAAGATGCTCTACCATCTTGTGACCACTGATGTTATTTAGGAAACACTCGATCTCACCTTTGAGGTTAATCTCTGGCTGCTTTTAATATTTTATATTTTATTTTCTTCATTAGTTATCAGAAACTCTCAGCCATTACCTCATCAAAAATTTCTTGGTGGCCCAATTTTGTTCTTTTTTTGTAAAATTTCAGATAAAAGGTATTAGACTTTCTCAGTGTCTCCTCTCTTACCCTTCTTTATTTCTATATTTTGACTCTCTTTGCTTCCTTCTAGCTCTGCTGTGTCTAACTTGCTATTAAAATCATTCATTGCCTTCTTGGTTTTAGTCATTATATTTTTCAGTTCCATAATTTCTAGTTGATTCTTATTCATATATGCAGTATCATTATTTGTAGTTTCCAGTTCCTTTCTCTAAATTTTAAATTCATTTTTATTTCCCTGAACACAGGGGGCATAATTATATTACAGTTTATATCCAACAATTCCCATAACCAGACTTTGTCCCAATCAACTTCTGGTAAGTGGTGTTCTACTAATTCTGGTTTGTGCATTTTCATTCTGCTATTTGCTTTATTATCTTTGTTTCTTTGAACAATTATCTTCAGAAATAATATGAGTCCTAAGATATTTCCATATTCTTTCAAAGATGAGTTTGTTTTCTTTTGCCAGGCAGAAGCATGTGCTAGCCCACCAAATGCAGAGCAAGGGAGGTTGCCCTAGCGTTGCTATCTTCAGCAATCACTTAATATTAACTTGCATCTTTCCAACTCAGTGACTTTCCTGAATGATAGATATTTCCTTCATGTGTCCTGAGGATTGGCACAATTTTTCAGCAGAAAGGTGGTGGTGGTGTTCTAGTTCTCTCTCAGACATGGTTCTTGCTCTTGGTGGTCCAGGATTCTGACCCCTGTTATCTGCTGCCCCTCAATTGTCTGGTATGATTGAAAATGCCCCTAAAAAGTGGCTCATTCTCTCCCTTATTATTAGATGAGGACCGGATTTCCTTCAAATGTTAGTTTACCATAGAATTTATTCATAGACATATTACATTTGGAATTTAACAATTTATAAATCTATATTGAGATCTGAAAATTATTCATAGCCTCTGTCCTAACAATTCCTTGACAGTTTATTCCAAGGAGATACAACCACCACTGATTCCTCCCACACAATAAACTATGGGAATGCTTTATACAAAGGGATATTGATTATAACATTTTACTAAATTCTAAGAAAAAAGGGATACAAATGACATATCAAATAAAAGGGAATAGATGTGCTAATTATGATTTATCCATACAATGGGTTAGTACTTAACAATGAAAACTAATATTTGCTATAATCGTGCTACCTAATATCAGAATATGAAATTTCATAAACTATGAGATTAACATTTTATAAATAGAAGAACCAAGATTATAAATCAAACACACTAAAAAGACATGGGGCACCTGGTTGGCTCAGCTGGTTAAACGTCTGACTCTTGGTTTATCTCAGGGTCATGAAATCAAGCCCTGAATCAGGCCCTGCACAGTGTGGAGTTTGCCCAAAATTCTCTCTCTCACTCCTTTTACCCCTCTTGCTCATGTTCTCTCTCTCTCTCTCAAATAAATAAATAAATTCTTAAAAAAAAAAAAAAACTGAGACAAAACACCAGGAATCTGTATAGTTATTCTGAATGCTGATTTGTATTTTCATTCATATCTTTATATATTTTTCTACTTATACAATAAAACCATACAACTCTTAAAATCAGAAAATATTATTATAGGTCTTTCTGAAAGAAAATATAGCAAAATATAATTAGTAATTTTATTTGGGTAATGGGAATTTCAGGATCTTCCCCCCCCCCCTTTGTCAAACTTCTTTGCATTTCATAAATTCTCTAAGATTAGTATGCCCAGATTTTATGCTCAAAATAAGATATAGTCTATTTCAGGGATGCCTGGGTGGCTCAGTTAGTTTAATGTCTGCCTTCAGCTCAGGTCATGATCCCAGGGTCATGGGATGGAGTCCCATGTAGGACTCCCTGCTCATTGGGGAGTCTCCTTCTCTCTCTCCCTCACCCTCTGTGTGTGCTCTCTCTCTCTAGCTTTCACTCTCTCTCAGATAAATAAAATCTTTAAAAAAAAGATATAGCCTACTTTAAAACTAAATGCTAAAAAGTCAGTCTTTATTCCTTCCTGAAAATAATGTTACATATGCTCTTTTATACATTACATAAAGCTGTCCCTAAAGTAAGGTTAAAAATTATTCAGGACATGTGGTAAAGTTCTGCAAAGAATGTTCTAGGCAAATGACTATCTGTTAGTGTTTATAGTAATAGTTCACAAAGGTAATCAACAGGAGCTGGCAGAAATTTATTTTCAGGTTCTTTTTTTTTTTTCCCCTCAAAAACAGTCGGCTATTTTGCACTTACACCATGTAAGTAAGCAATTTAAATAAAGTCCAAGTTAAAAATTTCATATGGAATTAATTTTTCAGTTACTTCGTCGATGTAAAATACAGCTAAAGAAAGGACAGCAGCCTCTAAAGGCTTTATATTAGAAGTAAAATACTACCTGCTATTTGAAAAAGCAAACTTTCTAGAACCTATCTTTTGTGCAATAAATACCATAATGGGAAAGAGTCATATAAACTAGTTACATAAAGATACGGCCTTCTGCCCACGTAACGTGCTTCTTTCTTTTTGTGCATTCTTAAGTACTTTATCTCATTGTAAACGGTGAAGGAAAACACATTTTTAATTCTTCATTATTGACTTGGTATCTAAATCTCATGTTGTCCTAATCGATCAACTCCTAGTAATTCTAGCTTTGTGTCCTTAGTCACTCCTGACAACACCCATAATTCTGTTTCTGATGTTGCAGTTATGTAATACTCATCTTGCATGGTATTTATAAAGGTACAGGTTTTAGGTTGTTTGCAATAGTCTTTAGTTACCGAAATAAAACAAACAAAACTGTATTACGCCCGTGAATTGTGTCTTGCGTGCACTGCAAGCTAATTGTGACCTCAGTATAAGGAAATGAAAGCTAACTAAATGGGTTACTAAGGTGGTTTGACTTGTTTGGAAGACAATGTGGTTCTTTGCAAACTAATCTGGTACAACTGTAATTTTTACTTTATTCACAAGCTCACTCTTGATACTTACATAAACAAATCAATGAATATCCTTATATCCTAAATTTATCAAGATTTTTAAATCCTGTATTCCTCACAAAATTTGTTGACTAGATGGACCTATGACAAACTTGAATATGAAAGCTTTAAGCACAAATGCCTTTTTTTTTGTGACTAAGATACTTTATGAAATCAGTCTTTCTATCCATTCATTTAGTTGTACCCCACCTTGTCTGAAAGATTTTGAGATATATGTGTAAGTGTGTATGCATGTAATGGGATACAAGTACGAATAAAATTAATGATTAAGAAAAGTAGGTAAAAGGAAAATAACACAAGAAAAGCTGGGTTCAAATTAATGTAGCATTAATGCATGAAAAGCTCACTGAGGCATTCTATGTGTTTCTTGGATGAGGAATATTTGACCCCACATTTGACCCTAAATTAATTAATTCACATGAAATTAAGTCCAGTAATTAAGGTGAAGTAAGAAACATGATGAATAAATAAGTTAGCAAGAACAAACAAAGAGTTTTTAGGAGAAGTATCATCCTCTCTGATACTAAGATCAGAGAGAAATTATTTTTGTGAATTCTCAGGAAAAGGATGCTGTGTTATCTAAACAATTTTTAGAGCAATAAAGCAACCAGTTCCATTCACTCTTTCCTATGTAGCAGGCTCATTCTGGATAAATGGGAAAAGACCACTATTCAATTCAGGAGAAACAGTTAGATAGGGGGATTTGAGATGAGTGAAACTCAGTGTATAAGCTCTACTCTGATCTAGTTTACTTCAAGGCTCCTTCAAGGTTCTTTTCTTTAAATAAAAGTTCTCCCTACCAAGCCTTTTGGTCATATTAAACAGCAGTGATTCCAAGATTTTAATCCTTGACCAGTAGCTATTTTAAGGTTTCAAGTCAAGCAAAAAGCCACAGGCAGTTATTAGTCTATTGAGCTGACATACAGGTGACATGCACATTTGAGGTTGGAACACCCTAGCAAGGATTGACCTGAAGACAGGGCCACTGTTCCCTGGCCACTGTGCAGAAATGAAGGAATACTAATGGGATGGATACAGTGGCTCTTAGGAAGTAGTTATGAATAGAGTCACAACTGGTGCTGTAACTTACATCTATGTGGGTGGAGCTCTGCATGATGCTCTCTTTGCTCACATGTTGTCTAGCAGGATTGCATCTGTGGGGGTTTGTTGGCACCTTTTCCTAATTCACACAGTCTCTCTAGAACTCAGCATTGGCCAAGGCAATACATCTTAATAGATTAATGCAGGCAGTCCTTACATGGCTCTGAATGCATAAAATTCAGTAATAATGATTTAGTTAAGTAACCATAGTGCCCCAACAATACAGTTTAAGTTTCAGTTACAGTATTGTGAGTAATTACAGACTACTACAAACTTCATTACTAGCTCTTCAGTCCACAGATCACTAAGTAAATAATTGACATGCATCAGGATCACTACCACTGTGCTACTTGCTTCAAAGCCTGTTGGCGATTGATTTCTGAGCATCAGTTAACAAGTCCACATGCAAACAGCAAGGTATGTAATTATATTGACTTCTTGTCTTGCTGTAGTAAATCCAGAAGATATTTTAGAAAATGGATTATTGAAAGAGAGATTGGTCAACAAGATCAAAGAAAAAGGAAAGGAAAAGAAGAAGGAAGGAAGGAAAGAAAGAAAGAAAGAAGGGAGGAAGGAAGGAAGGAAGAAAAGGGAGAGAGGGGGAGAGAGGGAGAGAGAGAGGGAAGGAAAGGGAAGGGAAGGGAAGTAAGGAAGGAAGGAAGGAAAAAGGAAAACAAAAGAGAAGAGAAGAAAAGAAGAAAAGGAGGATAACATTGGAAGTAAAATTTGAATCAAATGTAAATGGAGTTATAAGAAAAAGCTGAGTGTGGGAAGGTTGACGCTGGCACCACTCAGAGGGTGACCTTGTTAACATAAATGAGTAAAGCAGTTGTGATGGAAAGGATGAAGATGCCTCAAGGGAAGTGATGCCATCAAAAAACTGCATTAAAGGAACTCTCAAAGATACATCATAGCATTGAAGTATAGAGTAAAATGTTGGAAACTGACCAAACTTTGAAAGGAGTAAGATAATTCTCCAGAGCATAGAAAAGATGTTCACTTCATAGGGTAAGTAACATGAAGAGAAGGAAAGAAAAGTGTTCAAACAACACATGAGATATTTTTTTTTATTTAAGAGAGTGAGAGAGAAAGAACACGTGCGCATGTATACATGAGTGGGGGAAGGGGAAGAGGGAGAAGGAGAAGCAGACTCCCCGCTGGGCAGGGAACCTGATCAGGACTTGATCCCAGGACCCTGAGATATGAACTGAGCCGAAGGCAGACACTTAACCAACTGAGCCACCCAGGTAACCCAAGATAAGCTTTTTTTAAATAAAGAAATAAAACATTTTAATTTGCAATGTCTCTAATGTTTTAAATTATAGCATATTACATCAGTGTTAGTATCACCAATTTTTCATATATCCATACATTTTAACCAACAGTAAGAAAACTTTTAATGTTTTGACAACAAATTTAAGCCCACAGAACAATGACAATTCTCCCATGGATTATTAAAATTGCTTTACACAGTCACAGCCTGTGTGGTCATTTTTATAGTCCCTCAAAATGACCACTTCAAGTAAAATTTCATCACCTTTTGGTTCAAGGGTTGACTCTATTTTCTAATATATGTCTAGGTTCTCAGTAAAGATTCTGGTGAACCACTAATTATTTGACTGGCTCAAGACAAGTTTAGTATCTGGAAATAATAACACAATTTGTTGGCTATTCGCAGAGACTCTGAGCAGGACAGGTACATTTACTGACATGTGCAATCTAGGTAGTTAACAAAAGAGAAAATTACAAGGACTAATGAACATTTGAAGATACTTAAAATTGCATTCAAAGAATCAGTCTATAAAACAGAGAGACATTTATCAGACTATAAATGTTTTACCTAATTATTTATTTGGTAAAATATGCATAATCAGGAAAAAGCAGACAAGTAAAAGGGAAAATTAATACCACATATGATCACTGCTTAAGAGATAACAAACCAGTGGGGCGCCTGGGTGGCTCAGTGGGTTAAAGCCTCTGCCTTTGGCTCAGGTCATGATCCCAGGGTCCTGGGATCCAGCCCCGTGTCAGGCTCTCTGCTCTGCAGGGAGCCTGCTTCCTCCTCTCTCTCTGCCTGCCTCTCTGCCTAGTTGTGATTTCTCTCTGTCAAATAAATAAAATATTAAAAAAAAAAAAAAAAGAAGAGATAACAAACTAGTAAAGTTGTTTCAGGGAGAAATATCTGGATTTCCAAAGACTAATTTCACTTTTAAAAATTTGCTTTTGGGGCGCCTGGGTGGCTCAGTGGGTTAAAGCCTCTGCCTTCAGCTGGGATCCTGATCCCAGGGTCCTGGGATGGAGCCCCAAATCAGGTTCTCTGCTCTGCAGGGAGCCTGCTTCCTCCTGTCTTTCTCTGCCTGCTGCTCTGCCTACTTGTGATCTCTGTCAAACAAATAATAAAACCTTAAAAAAAAAATTTTGCCGTTAAGAAATAATTGGGGCACCTGGGTGGCTCTGGTTAAGCGTCTGCCTTCTGCTCACGTCATGGTCCCAGGGTCCTGGCATGGAACCGGGCATCAAACTCCCTGCTCAGCAGGAAGTCAGCTTCTCCCTCTCCCTTCCCCTTGGCTCATGCTGCCTCTCTCTCTCTCTCTCAAATAAATAAATAAAGTCTTTAAAAAAATAAAAAGAAATCATTATGGGTTTGTGGAAAAAGATTATACACAGCAATGCTCATTTTTACAGTATTTATCACAGAGAATGAAACGAACAATTTAAATGTTCAATAAGAAAGAATTACTAAGTGATAATGTTTTCACATGATGAAATGTCATTCACTCATTGCAGTTCTTAAAAGTCCTGAAATTCACTTTTGTAGACATCAGTGCTCCATGCAAAAACATGGAAAATAGTATAAGTACTCTACACTCTAAAAGGAAGTTGTAAGGGTGCAGAAGAACTTGATAAAAATTACGTAAGACAAAAGAATAATACAGATCAGTGCTTCTCAAACTATATATGGTAAAAGACCGGTGTTACTATTTTCCTTTTAATCCCAAATCACTGTAGACTGATACTCAAAAAGAAAAAAAAAAAAAAGAAAGAAAAAAGTAAGTCTATAATAAAGTAAATTACTAGAAAAATGAAATAAAATGACATGTTAAATGTGCTATTTTTAATAGATTATGTCACATTTCTATACAAGTTTCTAAACACTCTCACTTCTTGCACTTACCAAGTGTTGGGTGTCTCTCAACACCATAAAATTATTGAGTATAACTGCATTTCTGAGGAAAATGGAAGAAGCTGAGGTATGTTTTGATGTTCTAGTTGTCAATGTTTGCATCGATTATGCTGTAGATAACACACCAAAATTAACTGTGGTAAAATTTATGTTTCTTAAAAATTAGGGACTTACTGTCTTGTTTATTTTTTATTTTTTATGTATTTGTTTTTCTGGACCTCAGAAACAGAGTTGTATTAACCATATGCTTCCTTTTCTGACTCACAATGATCTGAGCAATTTCTCTTTTGTTTTATTTTAATTTTGATTCTCTTTTGTCCCAATTTCCTACATCCCATTTTTCTACCCACCAAAGATGGCAACCATTTTAACATGTTAGGGGAGTAGCTGGTAGGTAGGTAAATAGACAGATGACAGATAGATAAGTAGAGCTATAATATCCCCTATTTATTTTTTTAAATGTATCTTTTTAGGGACATCTGGGTGGCTCAGTCAGTATGGGGCCTCTGCCTGCTGTGTGCCTCCCACCTCCGCCTTGTGTTTACACTGCCTCTCTCTTCTCTGATAGATGAATTAAATCTTTAAAAATAAAAAATATATATTTTTTTATTTATATACATTCTTATATGTATTTTTGTGTGTTTTTAATTTTGTTTTCTCTCAGTACCTTTTTTTTTTTTGGAGCCTGACATCGGGCCAGGACACTAGGATCATGACCTGAGCCAAAAGCAGATGCTTACCGGACTGAGCCATCCAGCTGCCCCTCTATACCGTGTTAAGATCTGCCTACATCACTGTCTGTACATACCAGTCACTGTTTCTGAGCATGCTACAACGTGCATTTAGGATGTGATATAACTTCAAATACTATTTTCCCCTTGAGGCATTGGACCAAAATAACTATAATGCATTCACATAAAATAAATCAACAACAAAAAAAAGGAAAACCCTTGTCTTTAAAATTAAACAAAGCTCTTTTGTGGTCTTTAGCTAAATTATATAACATGCAAAAATAAGAAATCAAAGATTAGTCTGTTCTGGTGAATTACAATAATCTTCAAGTGGTTTTGCATTTTAGAACCCAGGTTTATAAGCCATTGTTTTTCTATATGCAAAGGTCTGAGAACAAAAGTTCCTTATCTGTGTAATTTTAAGGATGTTTGTAACATTTCTAGAGAGTTATTTAGAGAATTAAGCATCCTAATGCTGACACGTCTAAACCCCAGATATGCTTAGGATTCTGGACAAACAATATAAAGAAATAGATGATAGATTCACCACATTTTGACAAATAGGTCTTGACAGAAAAAAATTGGTTGATTAAATGCATGCTTGATATGACCCATTAAATTAGTCAAAATTCAAAGCAATTTAAAAGAGTTAAATTTCACTTGAGTTAATGTTTGACATCATTTTGTAATGGTTTTTAATAATAATATGCCACATAATGTATGACTAAGAATATATTTTATATTTTTTGGTTTTGTTTTCTACTATAAAAAGAAACAAGTCTTTAATGATATTAAGAAATTGTGGATAAAATAAAAATGAGGCAACAATACCAAGACTAGTTACTGAACCCACTACAGATGGTCCTGGTTTATGATGCTTTGACTTAAGATTTTTTGACTTTATGATGGTGTGAAAGTGATATGCATCCAGTAGAAATCGTACTTTGAATTCTGAATTTTGATCTTTTGCCGGACTAGTGGTACTCGTTAGGGTGCTTTCCCGTGTTGCTGGGCAGCGGCAGGGAACGACAACAGCCAGTCAACCACCTGATCACAAGGGTAAGCAACCAGTCTGTACCTGGAGAATCATTTTGTTTTTATTTTCATGAGAGTATTCAATAAATCACTTAAGATATTTAACACTTTATTATAAAATAGGCTTTGATGATTTTTTTCCCAATCGTTGGCTAATGGAAGTGTTCTGAGCACATTTCTGGTAGGTTGATGCTCATTTGAGATATTTAACACTTTATTATAAAATAGGCTTTAGATGATTTTTTTTTTCCCAACCGTTGGCTAATGCAAGTGTTCTGAGCACATTTCTGGTAGGTTGGGCCAAGCTGTGGTTGTTCAGTAGGTTAGGTGTAGTAAATGCATTTTTTACTTACATTATTTTAAGTTTATGATGGGTTTATCAGGATGTAACTCCATGACAGGTCAAGGAAGCTATGTAGTTATGAGTTCTTAAGAGAGTAAAGATACTTACCTTTATCCACTAGCATCTAGCACCAGGCCAGGCACACTGGGCATACACAATGAGGTTTGATAATCAGAGGATAATTTTGCTTAATTAATAATATTTGTCCGTTGGATTTTTAGGATTTTAGAAAGGGAGAAAAATGTACAGAACTTGGGGAAAAGAAAGTATGTGACATTGAGGATATAATATTTAATGGTAGAGATAACATAAATCAACATACAGAAATGGTTCACAAGTGTGCAGATGAGGAAATTTGAAGTGTGTGGGTGGCAAGGAAACTTATGCTAATCAATCATCTTAACTGCAGTTTCTCAAGTAGGTTCCTTGAACCACAGAACATAGGAAATATTTTAAGTGACTGTTTTCTTCAGTGAGTTCTATTTAAATGCATAGGTGAAAAGATAAATTCATAACCTTCAGTTGCCTTAGGGCAACAGGACCTAAATCTCACATGATATTCTACTTGAGAAAGACTTGAGACTGATATATATGTTATTTATGGATATATCTGTATTTATCTACATATTTATATCCATATCTATATAATTATCTATATACATTCTATAACTATCCATATTCTATATATTTGTGTATATCTATCCATGCATTTATCTTTTTTGCTCTTGCGAGAGAAAAAGAAAGAGAAGTTATCTATTTATAATGAGAAATATGACCATTTAGTTTATCAGATACTGATCAGCATTTCCAATTGCTGCAGGCAGACCTTACACATAAAGGCTGATTATTATCAGAAAGATGGTTCTTGGAGTATAAAGTAATAGTACCATTGAGCCATAAGGACCTGATTTATATCTTTCCCAAATAAGACAGACTTGTTGCAAAGACTGCATGATTACTTGAAGCCCAGAGCACATTCTCTCTTCCCCGAGGCTTAGGCATGCTGCCATTGTTTGTTTTTCTAAGTGTTGCCTTTTTACTGCTTTCCTGAAAACCTCTCTTTCAATGGAAGCACCCTCTTGTATAGCTTTCAGATATAGATATCTCTTGTATATATTATTATGCTGAAAATGTGTTTGACTTAACTTTCTAAATAATATGGCTTGCAGGTTTTAAAGGAGGACCCTTCCCAGAAGCTTAAAATGTAAAACCCCTAATTGCATATCACATTTTAGATGTGATCTTTGCTGTTATATTTCAAGCATTTCATACATTTCTTACTTTGTTCTTTCCCTTCACAAGTGAACACAGAGTTGCCAGGCTTAAGTCTAATGAGCATCTATTTGGGTCAAAATATTCTCCACTTTTGACTCTCCTAATGAATTTCAACTTTCACCTCAAATGTATTTAGGTTAAGAGACATGTAATCCTCATCATTAAAACCAATACTTTCATTTGCTGTTTTTACTCATTTAATAAGATAAATTAAAAAATGCAGTAAAACGGTGGCTTTAAGTTTTTCTTAAGCAGAATCATCCATTATTCAAATAACATGTGAGAGGAGAATTACTGTGTTTGAAATGTAGGAAGTGCCTGAAGGCCCAATTGCTTGCTGCCTACTTCCCTCCAGGACTTGCTGCAAAGAAATTTCCAAGGCACACCCGTGGTGCCGCACTGCGAGGTTTCAAAATGACTGCAAGACCCACCATCGATGATACATACAGTATTAAGATAAAGGTATGAGATAGGTAGATGTCTGGTCTGTACGGCAGTGTTAAGAGTTTCCTTTCGCGGCTGTAACAAATGGCAGCAAATTCAGTGACTTAAATAATACAAATTTATCAGTTTACAGTTCTGCCTGCTAGAAGTCCAACCTGGAACTCACTGGAACTAAAATCAAGGAGGCAGCAGGACTCCATTTCCTTCTGGAGGCTCTAAGTTTTGAATCCATTTCCTAGATGACCTGGGTCTTGGCACAATTCAAGTTCTTGCGGTCGAAGTACTGAAATCCCAATTTGCTTGCCAGCTGTCGGCTGACAGCCTTTCACAGCTTCTAGATTCCACCTGGATTCTGTGGCTAGTAGCCCCCTTCCTCCATCTTCAAATCCATCAGCAGTGGTCCAGTGCTATTTCTGCTACAAATCTGTCCTTCTTTCCTCATCATCTTCTTACTCACCCAAAAGAAGTCTCCACTTTTAAGGATTCATAAGATTGAGCCAATAATGCAAAATAATGCAATATAATCTCCCAATCTCAGGATAATCTCAAAGTCTGCATTCATCATCAAATCTTAAAGCCATGTTTGCCATGGAAAATAACCTATTCACAGGTTTCAGGGATTGGAGTGTGGATGTCACTATCCTACTTACCACCTAACAGTGTTTGTGTAGTTATTTGCATTTGTTTCTAAAGTGGAAGTGATGAAGTTCCAGAACCTAAGTCAGGTTCGGTGGGGTGAGGTTCGGAGCCAACAGCTAAGAAAGAATTCTTAAGACGTCTCTGGTGCAAAATGATGGTTTATTAAAGCATGGGGACAGGACCCATGGGCCCACGGAGATATGGCTGCCCCGGGTTGTGAGGGATGGCAGGTTCTGTACCCTGCGGTTGGGGGAGGGTGAGGGGAAGGTAAGGGAAGGGAGGTTTCAATGGAGCTTTCATATGCTAAGGAGGGCCTACAAGGTGCCAGAGTCTCCCTGAAGTCTTTGGGGATATACCCCGGAGGTCTTCCTGGCTTGATCAATGTTGTCTTTTGGCAAGCTATTAACATCAAGATAGTTGGGAGATTCCTGGTGGGAAGTCACAATCCTGCTATCAAGTGTCTTTGTTAGAGAGATTTAGGTTCAGAAGAGATTTAACTATATTTACTTTCCTTCTACCTCATCCTCCTTCAGTTTTGTGTAGGGAGGGCAGGGCTTGAGGAACTGAGTTATTTGCCTCTGGAAATTATCAGTAGCACAAGGTAACTTCTTTGTTTGTAGATCTCTAGGATATTTGTAAACCAAGGGGAACTATTTGTTTCTTGCTTATGGTGGTCAGGGGTGCCTGAGGAATGCTACACGTATTACCCAGGGGAGCGGATGAAGAAGGGGTGCAAGGTGCCAGCTTTTGCTTTGTCCTCAGCCAGCCTCCTGCTCCCTCATCAGAAGTCTGATCATTTTTTTTTTTAATCTCAACAGTTCTTTAATCAATTTTTATGTCTTAGATATTCTGATCTTGAGGCTTTGCCCCATGGTTTGGGTAATTATACATTGCTTTTCTGTTAATTCCTAGTGGAGAATCTCAGGTCTGTATTTTCAATATTTTAACTGAACGGAAGTGGGGCCAACTCAGTTATGTGATGTACCATTGAAGTGGGAGAGTTCTTGTCTCGTGGAGTCCAAGAATGAATCTTGCAGACAGAGGAGAGTGAGTAAAGCAAAGTTTTTTATTAAGCAAGGATACAGAAAAATGCTCTTGGGGTGAGAAGGGTCTTTTTTTTTTTTTTAAAGATTTTATTTATTTATTTGAGACGGAGATCACAACTAGAGGCAGAGAGAGAGGGGTAAGCAGGCTCCCTGCTCAGCAGAGAGCCCGATGTGGGGCTCAAACCCAGGACCCTGGGATCATGAACTGAGCAGAAGGCAGAGGCTTTAACCCCCTGAGCCACCCAGGTGCCCGTGAGAGGGGTCTTAACAGGGCTGTCAATGTGGGCCTCCACTGACAGTCTTTTATTTAGAACTGACCGCGGAGCTTATGACCTTATCATTCTTATTATGTCTTGGCTGGAGTAAGGACTGGTGATAGCATCTTTAATGGCTTACTTCTTTTTTAAGGTCTGATTATTCTTTGTTGGTCATAGGTGACTATCCTAAAAAAAAGATACCTCCTCCCTCCCTGCCCCCATACACACATGCCTAGGGCAAGGTGGTCTGATTTGTTCACTTATCTCTGCTTTCCTTATACCTCAGCATTTTGGGGATTTCTGTGAACCTGATCCCCTAGCCCCCTACCTATCTCTATCTAGTTAGTACCTATTCCTTACATATTCCTTCCCCTGAAATACTAACCCTAACTGCCCATAGGGAATGCAATGGTAACTGGCTCTAGCTGCCTCCTGCTGAAATGGGGCTCCAGGAGGTGCAGCAGTTAGAATCTATGCAGAGGTCATTCAGGGGCCTGTGGTATGGTTCCAGAGGTTCATGATGGATAGCAAATGGTACATGCATCAGCACATGCAAAGGGATAAACATAAAACAGGTGTTAGGCCCCAAATTGTGATCACATGCCTTAGATAAGCTCCCCAATTACCAGTTCTGTCAAATAGATCAGTGCTTATCTTGATCTTATTTAATTGATCACAAATGTCCCCCCATTAATTGGGACATCTTGTGGGAGTTAACTGTTAAAACATTGTAATGTTAAAATAACACGTGTGAGGAAATTCCTCACTCCCCAAGTGGTGTAGCAGTACAGTCAGTAGTGGTGCGGTTCTCAAGAAGTCCTTCTCTGACTTCACTCAGTTAGTGAATGGGTGGATCTAGTGCTGGGGAAATCTCCTCAAAGTCCTGCTGAGCAAGCATACTGCTTTGCTTATTTTATGTTGCAGTCCTAATGAAAGTCCTGGATAGGGAGCTTTGAGGCTCCTTTTACCAAGAGGGATGTTGTATGCTTGGCTAAAGCTTTTGTTTGCAATTGTACCTCAACAGAGGTGGCTTCTAAGATAAATACGACTACGAAATAAAACCATCAAGAAAGAAGTCCTCTGTTTGAGGTCCAACCTTAACAGTATCCTACTAATTATAAGGAATCGCTGGCAAGAGGGGGAAGATTTGTCTCAGTAGATAAGAGCATCCCTAAGTACATCATCCAATCCAATTGTAAAGAAAGTGAGGTCATCCATTATCTCCATGAGTCTATAGTTAACCCCATGTAGTGGGAGTATGTTCTGGCTTTAAAGAAAGATTTTGTCATCCCAGCCACACAGAACTGGTCAAGTTGCTAGTTGAGTTATATAGTCATTGGCAATCAGTCCCCTTTTTTCTTTCTAGCTGATTAAATAATCATATGCCCATGGGTTTCTATTATTTTCCCCACAGGATAATAAGCAAGAAGATTGCCTATACATGAGCTATTAGGCAATGTCTCTGAAGTTTACCTCAAGTTGTCTAGCTTAGGCAAAGTTGTTTGATTGAAAGACAATCAGAACTAAAATTTAACATCTGCCAAGTATGTTATTGAAACATAATTTTTCTCTCTATACTAACCCTCATTTTTAATCAGAAGTAGCCAAATCAGGACTAATTTATTTGCAAAACAAGTCCAGTTTTAATAAACTTGGCCTAGTTACATAAGCTCCACGAGAATAATGATAGATCATATAGATATTTTTTAGAATCTGCTTTGCTGGAACTTTTACAAGGAATCTCTAGGTTAAATGCTTAGGAGCCTCTCCAGAAGCCAAGCCAAGTACTTGCCATCAGACATACCTGCAATTCCTGTAGATTTGGGTAGATTCCTCTTCAGGAGTTCCCCTAAGTATCCTGAGGTTCCCGCACCTTCCAGGAAGAGACATTCTTTACTCACCTGGTGAGGCTGCTGGGAACTCTGTAAACAAGGTCGTCAGACCAACATTTCCAATGACTTGATGGCTCCATGTTTTATAAAGTCAACATTGGTTCCTCAAAGTTCTCTGGTCATATCAGAGTCTATGCATGTCTCTCAAATATGACATTCCAGTCAAAACCTTGATAAAACAATCCATGTTTCCAGTGGTGTCCTGTTACAAGAACAGATTCTTATTGAACTTATGCAAATGACTATGATTGCCATGGAAGAAAGAATACTTACTGAGACCTTTTGAATTTCAGAAGATTCAGGTAGAGAGAAAAATTAAATGCTTCAATATGTTTACAAATGAATACTTTATCACACTTTCCTAAACCTTAGATATCTTAAGAGAAAGTTTCCTTAATCTGAGAAAGCAAACATTAGAGAACTAGCAGTATTTCAAACAAGAGGCATAAAACTATAATCATCTTTTTAGTTTGTTTAGTCCTGTATTACTATTCTTGTTTAATTTGGATGCAACTTTAGTTACTTTTGGAAATTTTATCCATTTCAGTTTGATTTTAAACATCTCAAAAACCTGTATGTTTCCTAAAGTCCTCTTTATGAACCTCCTTGAAAATGAAACTCACTTTGCAAGAGAATTAGAACAATTATAAATGTTAAAAACTTAGAATGGACATGGTTAAAAGATCTGATGATTGAGAGTTTACAATATAGCTGGCAAAGAAATCAGGTTATTTCTGTAACACATAACACTTCAGTGATCAAAATATCAAGTGATAACCTTATATTAAAACATATTAAAACCTTAGGAGTTGCATATCATCTCTAGAATAGTCTAGAATAGTCATCTCTAGAATAGTCTAGAATAGCACTTACCCAAATGTAACCTTAGGCTTATCATTTGTTTAACAGTGTTTCTGGAGTAACTTAACATATGAAATAAAATGACCCATTGAGGCCTAGAGACTTCATTTACAATTTAAATCTTGGGGAGTTTGTTAAAACCATAGAAAGATTTAAAGCACATCCTAAGTAGGATTACAGATTATTACAAAACTTAATTTGTTGAACCAAGGTGACAATAAGAGACTCCAAAGGCCAAATGTATAGGCCTATATAGTTGTTAGCAAAACTTAGCATCTTCAACATCGAGAAGTTTTATTTAAGTGATCAAAGACCTATTAAAGGTAAAACAGAAACTGGTTTTTCTGGGCAGACAATGAAAAGAGCAAGAAACTTTGTCCACATTTTCTTATCAAGATCAGACCAATAATTCAAGAAAACTTTGTCTTTTGAACAGAAAGAAAAGCAGAATTTCAATCTTATACCCTGTACTTTTAAAATCCCTTCATTTTAATCTTAGTCCTTCCTGACTTCATGTAAATTCCTTTCCAAAGATTTCACTACAATAAACTTAGAACTTTCCTTTATGTTAAGATTTTGTCCTAAACATTTTTCTCCAAAAAACTATTCCCATTTCTTGAATCACTTTTTAAAATATAGCTTTGCTTCCTTTATTTCCATTGGCCTGATGTAGGACAGACATTAGAGTTCAAAGCCAGTGTCCAAGAAAGAATTCTTGTGAAGTTTTTGTGGAAAAAATTGGTTTTATTAAAGTATGGGGAAGGAGCTCTGGGCAGAAAGAACTGCAGTGGGGTCACAAGGAGTGGCCCATTATATGCTTTCAAGTTGGGAGGGGGTTAAAGATAGTTTAAGTCTTTAAGAAATTTTGGAAGAAAGGTCTTGAGGACCTTCAGGGAGTTATCTATTGTTGGAAGAAGATCATTTATTGCCATTTAATAAAACCTTAGCCATGAGACCCTTCAGATGTATATTGGTGGGTCCTATGCTTAGGGGATGATTGCCAATCATATCTTGGGTGGCTTAGAGATAAAGGAAGTTTCCAAAAGAATTTTTATATGTTAAAGAAGGTTTATAGGACCCTGGGGATAGGGGTTCGACTAGGATTGCCTTTTGCCTTTAGCAAAGTATCAACAATGAGGCAGTTAAGTCCTTAGAGGAATGTCACTTTTCCTGTTTCAAGGACTTGCCAATGGGCTGTAGGTAGTAACAAAATTTAATAATTTTTCTTTGGCTTTTGTTTCCCACATCAAACCTTAAACATTTAGCAGAATTTTAACTCTTAGAAATATTAGTCTCCAGTGAAAACTAAGTAGTAACCAATTGTGAACACCAGAATTCTTTAGATGGTAAATTTATGAATCAATTAAGCACAAAGCATGTTTACCAACAGATTTAAATATCCTTAGTTTCCCTGAAATAAGAAGTTGAAAGCACAAACCTACATCCAATAATCAATGCTTTAGCACTTTATCCCATTTGTAAACCTAACATGTTTAACCTAGATGTCTAATGAATTGAATCCTACTTACCATCTAAGCAAAACTCTAAAGTTTCAGGTTATCAAAGACTTTGAAGGCTATCTTAACAATTACCCATGAAAACTTTGAGACAGACAATGAACTATCATTTTAAGTCATCTTTTTGCTAACAAATTGCAACAGAGGTAACATAAGCTTACTTGACCTTTTGCAAACCTTGATAGAATAAAAGTTTTATATTTAATGCTGATAATTTTAAAGACATGTCTATCTTACTTAAACCAACAAATTTGTTAGTTTAAATAGTGATAAGTTGGTTAGATAATAAGTTAGTTTAAATGTCTCACCTAAGTCCACTTTTAAAAGTCAATTGGTTTTATCCCCATTGTCATTTTTACCTGAAACACTGGTGGGGAAAACTGAAGTGAGTGGTGTATTCAGACCACACCTGAGGTGGTACAGAAACTGCGGGGAGGGGGAGAGGGAAGTGGCGGGGACAAAAGAGGCGAAGTGCAGTCAGAAGGCTGAAGTAAAAGGTTTCTGGTTCTAAAACTCATCCACTTGGACAAAGGAGCAAACGCCATGTTCTTCCACTAATAAGTGGAATTAGTCAGTCCATGTCAGACTGGAGAAGACAGGGACTTTCCCAAAACCAAGAGAGTTTCAGTGCCTGCTTGAGAATATTCCTTAAAGTTCCCTACCTGAGGTAGACTCACCACAGTTGTCTCCAATTATAGCCATTTATCTGGGAAATAAATGAGGCTGAAGCCCCCACATCTTAGCAGGAGGAACAGAGAGAGTGGGAGTCAATGTCTCCTTTGCTAGGGATGGCCTGTGTTTCCCATAGCAAAAAAAAAAAAAAACCTGGGTTTTTTTTGTTTTGTTTTGTTTTGTTTTCAAATACTTTATTTATTTGACAGAGAGAAATCACAACTAGGCAGAGAGGCAGGCAGAGAGAGAGGAGGAAGCAGGCTCCCCGCAGAGCAGAGAGCCCTATGTGGGGCTCGATCCCAGGACCCCGGGATCATGACCTGAGCCAAAGGCAGAGGCTTTAACCCACTGAGCCACCCAGGCGCCCCGCAACCTGGGTTTTTTTGAAGGAGTCTTGTTTGAATAATTATCCAATAAGTTAGGAGGGAGTTTGCTGGTCTGGTTACCACCAAACATGTTCTGCAAGAGGCCCTTAGGTCTGGGTCCTGATTGAGAGCCCTGAAAGTGTGGATGGACTTAGGGTACCCATCTATTTACCCTATTTCTTATAGGAGAGACCTGATAGATCCCCCTGAGGCCTTGCAGAAAGTGTTACAGGAGCTCAGTCCGTTCCTAGATTTGCAATCCAAATTGTTAGTGGGGTCAAAGGCACCCCAAGGGAGAGTCCTTGGGAACTGAAGACATCATGCCTTGCCACAGAGGTTACACGTTATTTTACCTAGCCTTGAAGGACCACCATGTTTAACCTATGGAAAACACTAGAAAAGTTTCACAAGGGCAAATTACCCAATATTCCAGTACCCAGTCCAGAGAAGTCCCTATGGAGAATGGTTTGTTTCCCATCTTGAGATCCCAGTAGGAGTTACCCTGTACCTGTTACAGAGAGGTAAATAAGAAGGCATCCCTACATATCAGCTTTCCCCTGTGAACCAAGATGTCCCATGGTTTCCTACCCAAGGTGAAAGAGTGGCCTAAAATCTTGGGTTGAGGAAGGCTCAGGACAGTGGGAGTAGCCACTCTTACCCGTCCATCCTCTGATCCTCCTTGTCTCTTCTGGATTTCCCCAAAAAGTCTGGCCTAGTCATAAGGGGCTTAGCAAAGTTAATAGTTTAAACTTTAATATTCTTTTTAGAAGGCTAAGAATGTGAATGAAACAGCTAGGATCTCTCAGTGGGAGGCATGTGCTGCTTATAAATGATGCTTCCCCAGGTGTGACCCCCCAAGGCTGGTCTCTATCCTTTCATGTGTCTTGGAGACCCTAAGATCACCAATGATAAACAAAAGGCAGGTTCAGAGTGCTGGTTGCCTGCCAGTACTTATGTGCACTCCTCAGATGAACCTTAAACAAAGCAGGGAATCCTTTTAATGATCTCATTCTTCAGCACTCTCTTGATTGAGCTCACATTATTTGGTCAAATAAATTCACTTGTATTCTTAGTTCCATGATGCCTGATCAGTCAGGCCAGTTATCAGCCAATTTCAATTATGCTTCCACACTTTACCCCTTGAGCACTTTTCCTGTCCATATACCTGAGGTTCCATTTGTAAGCATGGCTCTGTTGAGGGGTGCAAACCCCTGAGATTTAGCATCATCATAATTTCATATTTTTGTTGTTAGAGCAAGAAGGCCTCAACTATAGGATCCATTAAAGTCCCAGCCACTAATATAATCAATTGAGGAATTGGCTGGATGTTTTAATTTCCTCCTTAATCCCCTAAGTACTCCAACGGGAGTTGGAAACATGGGGCTGCCTCCAATTTGTCATATAAAGAGACAGCTCTAATCCTGCTTACCAATAATTTGGGTTTTAATTCTTGGCCATGTTTAAACCTAAATTGTGCCTAACAGAAAAATCATATGTTACCAGGCAACAAAAATGAGGAAAAGATTCTCCTCCTGAACTAAGTTCTCAGGAAAGATACTTTTGAAAAAGTCTTATATGTACATGGCAACATTCTTCCCGCAGTGAATCTCTGATGAAAAGGGCACACTGGTCACCAGAGATTGAAAGGGCCCACTATAGGCAACAGCCCTGAAGTAGGAAAAGGATTTTTAAGAAAAGCTGATGAACAGAAGGAGAACTGGGTAGGGTTAGGCCAACATACTCTTCTTTTGAGGAAGGGGGATTGACCAAAATTCATCCAGAAGAATCCAAAATTCATTTGAGACTTAAGCCCAGCGGCCATGCTATTTGCCTTTAACTGGCCAACTGGTGCCCAGTTTTGTTGTTTATTAAAAGAAGAGGTTTTCCAAGGGAGAGCCATCTCCTCAGAAAGAAAAGAGTCCCCTTTTACTCAACCTTTGGTGACAGTGTTCTCAGGTTTTGGCACCAAAATGAAGCCGGAGAGTGAGGTTCTTGTCTCACAGTCAAAGAATGAAGCTCATGGACAAAGAAGAGTGAGTGAAGTGACAGAGTTTTATTATGCAAGGATGCAGTAAAAAGCTCTGGGGAGTGAGTGGGATGTCGACAGACAATGTGGGCCTCCACTGACAGACTTTTATTTAGAACTGACCAGGGAGCTTGTGGCCTTATCATTCTTATGATACCTTGGCTGGAGTAAGGACTGGTGATTACTTCTTTAAAAGCTTACTTCTTTTTTACGGTCCAGTTATTCTGGACACAGTCACAGGTGACTGTCATAAAAAAAGACACACACACACACACACACCCCCCACATGCCTAGTCTGGTTTGTTCTCTTATCTCTGGCTTCCTTACATCTCAGTGTTTGGGGGATTTCTGTGATCCCCATCTCTCCCTGCCTAGCCCTTGGCTCCCTTACTCACCATCAGCATAACAAAGAGGCTCGTATTTTAGATTTTGGGCTGTCAGGTTGCTCCATAACAGACTATTATCCTTTCTGCCAGCAATTTAGCCATAAAAGAGACTCACACACACATGCACACATCCCCATACATATGCATGCATGCACACAGACACACATACACAACGTGGACAGTTACCAAAGTGGTAGAATTGACCCAGAGCAAGGCTGACCACAGTTTTGAATACGCTGATGGGCCAAATTTTGACATGCTTATCTGAATCTAATTGGAAATTCAGATCTCTATACAGTCATTTACCCTTAAGTTCTAAGCCATTGCATTTCATCTGTTATTTATGATCTCATTTAGATTTCAGAAAAAATCCAATACTTTCTGACACATCTTAATTTATACTTTTACCTTTAAGATCTGGTTACTCTGAACCAAGAGCACAACATTTATTCATGTGCACAGAAGTTATGAACCACAACCAAAGGTGAATGAATGAACTTCTACAATAAATACGGAGTCATTGGTTCAACCTTGGTTTGAAGAGCCATAAAAACAGCACTACTCTTTTGGATGGTTTTAAGGGAGACTCTTCCCATGGGATTGTGGTTTTTGGCCAGCCCCTTCTTAGTATGAGTAGCAGAAGGAAGGTGGGGATCCTAACAGCCATCCCGGGGTTCCTCTTGTTAGTTCTGGTCCCTGGAGGCTGATGTGTGGCTGCCTAAGATAGCTATAAAACCCAGCAGCACAGCACTGAATATAAGTAATGTGCTAATAAGAGAGAGAAAAAACTTACTTTCTTTTTTTTTCTCACTTGGGACACTGAAGGGCAATAGGGCAGCTACCAGCAAAATGTCCAGAGACAGAGATCTAGCAACACAGAACTTGAAAGGTGCATTTTCACAAATGGTAAGTGCATGATATGCTTTCCTTGCATTCTCTGGGGGTAAGCTATTTCTCAAAAGCCAGTTCCCACTATGACTGGCATCTTTGGCATTTATGAAATAGTCTTTTGCACTCAGCTAAAGGAATCTGTGTATTCAGAAAACAGTGACTGAAAAAATTCAGGACGTCCTGGTCAGCTACTGCCAATCACCATTTCTCACTCTACAGGGATTTACCAATGGAGAGTAAAGCTTCGGGTCTCCCTTTAGGGAAGTTTCCTTCTCATTGCTAGAATAAGTCCAAGTAGATTCTTGACTGTCCTCTAAAATCCTGACAAACAATGTGGAAAGCAAAGAATAGCACATTTCTGAAAATGGAAAATGTGCATAAATAATAACATTATATAAGGTAAAGTTCACAGAATTTATTGAATGTAAAGCATTAACACTACATGTGTTTGGGAATATCACAGTTCAAAGGGCAGAATTTTAATGACTCTCACAAATACAACAAGTACATTGTACATGATATGCATTGTTGCCTTCAAAGAGATTGATCCATTGTTGAACGATAAGAATGACAAAACAAGCTTCCAGCCCCAAAGGGTCAAATTCAGAAACATTTTACAAAATCTCATTCAGATTCACCTCAGACAATTGCATTTTAGGAATGATTAAATCAAAGTGTCATGATGCAAAGAGAAATAATAACAAGCTCACTTGGTAAACCTGCCATAGCTGAGGGAAGAATGAGATGATCTACTCTGAAACTAAAAATCTTTTTCACATGTTATGAAGGGTACTATCAGTACACGTTGAGAGTGAGGGAGTAATTATCAAAATTCAATCAGCTTTTAATTTCCATTCACTGGGCAAAAAATATTTCTCACATCCTGATTTGAGAAAGCACAATGATTTATTTTTTAAAGATTAAGTTATTCTAGAGAAAGTATAAACAGTGAGCCCCATCAACACTTAGATTAGTAGACTTTTTTTTTCCTTTAAGAAATGGGCTGAACACTACCTATAACACCATTATGATAGGCATCTGGAGGTAAGCATACAAATACCAATCAATTTTATCAGCATCTGGTAGATCTGGAATTTCTACACCCTTTTTTATTTTCCTACTGACATAATTGTTTGCTTTAGTGCACAACTGTAAGAAAGAAATGAAACTCTTTACCTGTGAAAACTTATTCTGGCTCATTTGTGAGACCCCAAACTATCCCATACTGAAATAGTTTTGAAATATTTTTAGACCCTCACATCTATGGACAATCTAACTTGGCTTATAAAATTCACATGAGCCTTGCGTACAAACTCCGTATATTTTTATTGCTTCCACAACCTTTTCTCTTCTCCCATTATGGTATAGGTTAAGAGGACATAAGTATGTGTTAGAAGTGAACACTTGCGGCATAATATGTGTTAGCATTCCTTCACAAATAAATATTCCCCTGAAGAGCCAAACAGAGTAGAAAGGGCAGACAGAATGTATTATGCTTATTTAGTTTCATTGCATCATTTTATTTAGGGCCTAAAATGATCCCCTTAGCATGACTATATTTTCTTTTGGTCTTAGAAAGTGCACATTGGTTACTGAGGTCAACTTGATCTCTATACAGTATCCTAAACCAGTGCATCTCTTAATTAAACATAACTTTCTGGAAACAAGAGGTAAACAGAGAGCAAATTTATATAAATCATACTGAAATCTGGGAGCATTCTGGATTTTTTTTTCCTTTTCCTCATGCCCAGTATTTAATTTGACAATAAAAAATTTATTTCATGTTGGCTCTCTCTGCTGTGTCTTCTAAGGCCCTAGCTTTAATTCCAGCTCTCACTATTTCTCACCAGGATTATGACGGTAATCCACCTGGCCCCTCTGCCTCCAGTCTTTCTCTGTATTTATTCCGTCCTCTAAGCTGATACTATAGTGATGTATCTAAAGCACAGATTTATTATTTTTTCTATCTTGTTTAAATCTTTTGATTACCTGGCTAATCCCTTGCTTGTTCACAATGACAGCAACTCTGTTCATGGTATTAAATAGCCCTCGGGCATATAACCCGAGCACACAAGCAGGAGTCAAGCAACATCCCCTGAGCTGCCAGGACATGGAGTCTTCACAAGAAAGAACTAGAACACAGACCCCAGTAAAAATCCAGATCTATGCAGTCCTGTCTAATGGAGAAGAACACATAGTAACCTGATTTTAGGAAGTACCAGCTGGGACCCAGAGAGAAAATCTCAAAGGAAAGAATGAATTTACCAATGTAGACTATATCCAACAGCAGAGACAAGTGTTCACTAATATCTCTTAGCTATTTTTTGAGATGTGAGGAGAAGCCAAACTTGGGTCCCCTAAATCCAGCTATGTGCCCCACCCTCAAACTTATCTATGCACCGTGTAAGGATGAATGCTTTGTAGTAAAACCCTATGTAATTATGTCAGTATGAATCTCAGGATCTCTAAAGCTAGGTATATCCTTTTATTAGTCAAACAGTTAAAGAAATAAGCCTTTTCAAACTTCTACTTTTATATGTAAGGTACAGGGATGTACATTGGGAGTAATGTACAGCATAGTGACTATAGTTAATAATACAGTATTGTATATTTGAAAGTTGCTAAGGGAGTAAATCTTAAAAGTTCTCATGACAGGAAAAAATTATAACTCTGAATGGTGATGGATATAGCCCGAGATAAATGCATAGGACCACTAGCAGAACTAGCAGACATATTAATGTCCTGGGATTCAGAGGTAAAGAAAGACAAAACCAGAAATCACAGATAGTCATTTTGGAAACATGTTTATGCCATTTCCAGTCATCTTTTGAGAATTTCTCAAAGGCACAAGGAAAGGAATGAGGTTTTGGTAGAAATGATTGAGATAGCAACCTGACCTTATATCAGTTAGAATTTTTATCAGTTAGGATGATTTGGCTGAAAGCAAAAAAAAAACATTTTGGTAAAAGACAATATGGACAATAAGGCTTAAACAGGAAGGTATCTGTTATCTCATCACAGGAGTCCAAGGGTAAACTGGTTCCTAGATTGCTGTTAATTCAGCGGCTCAGCAATATCTTCAAGGACATAGACTCTGTGAAACTTTCTGCTCATTTGACTTCAGAATGTCACCTTGATCCTTCAGCTCACACCTTTTATGGGTAAAGCACTTGCAGACATCACCTTGCCATCTAAAAGGAGAAAAAGTGTTTCTTTAAGATCAGGGAAAATTTTCTCATACATATATACCCAGTACATTCTTCACATCTCATTGGCTAGACTACATTATATGCTTACCTTAAATTACTTAATAGCAAAGGGAATGAGAACATCAAGGTAGATTCAGACAAATTTTGACTCAACCTGAGGGAAACTGGTCTCTCATTAGCCAGAGCGATAGGGCAGAAATTATGGTTAGGTAGGCACAAATAGTGTCTGCAAAATCTGGGAGTCACAAAGCATTGTGATCCATACTTTGCAAACTGGATTCTGATTCATAGGTCTGGGGTGGGGCCCAAGGCTCTTCGTTTCTAACAATTTCTCAGGTGATACTGTTGCTGCTGTTCCATGGATCAAACTGTTAAGTAGCAAGAATTTAGGTGATTGACCTAACTTTTTATTTCAGTGGCCTCAATAACCATCGGAATAAAGTCCAAACTCTTTAGTATGTCTGCTATATGCGGTCCTTGATGACATTCCATCTTACCACTTAATTCTCATTGCTCATTATAACCTGAGCATAGGTTGTTTTCCCATATGGCCATGTAACATGATAAGAGCTATAAGAATTTAGTCTCTATGGCTTTGTTGCTCTCACATTTACTATTTCCTCTGCTTATGATACAATTTCTTATTCTTTCTCCTTATTTCCTTTCTTCAACTGATAAATAAATTAATTTTGGCAGCCTTCTATAAATCTCAACTCTTCAGATCCTACTATGTGTTGTTAATGCCTTCCTTGAATCCAGTGACTCTATAATTATAAATCACAATGCAATATAATGATTTTTTTACTTTTCTTTTAAAAAAAATTTTTTTTGTAAACATATAATGTATTATTAGCCCCAGGGGTACAGGTCTGTGAATCACCAGGTTTACACACTTCCCAGCACTCACCATAGCACATACCCTCCGCAATGCCCATAACCCCACCATGCTTTCCCTCCCCACCCTGTCCCCCGGCAACCCTCAGTTTTTTACTTTTCTACCTCCTCCATTAAATAGTGGATTCTTCAGTGACAAAGGTATTCTAAATATTGCATGATTAAAATAAATTAATTAATCAAATAATATTGCATGATTAATACAATGTCTAATAAAGAGTAAATAGTGACAGTTTTTAATCAATTAATTAACTTTCCCTTTAATACAGGTCTATCTATCTATATAGAACGTGGACCCCACCAACCAGGTAACATAAGAACTGGAGTCCCATCCACCCATTATAGACAATTATCTGGGATTATTGGCTTTGCTCTTACTTTCACTCTACCTGTTTTTCATTCTAATTTTCTTAGTTTCCTTCTTTACCTTTTCTTTTTAAAAATTTTGTTCTAGTAGTATTAAGAATATGCAAGTATTCTATAAACATTTTATATATTTTTATTTGTATTGTGTAAATGTTTTTGTACAAATTAATAAATAAATCTTGACCTTAAAGGACTTAGAATCTACTAAGAGATCTAAGATATGTGCATCATACAAATCTAATGCATGATTGAAAGTGAGAAGTTCCATAAAAAAGAAATGCATAAAGTGGTATGGGAGTTCAAAAGATATTCTAGGTAGATTATCCATGAAGTTGTAGTGGACCCTATGTCTTGTTCACTTACTTGGTGTCAACAGGACTTTTTTCAGGCTGCTGGATTGAGGGTCTCTGTTCTTCAATGACTGCATGTCTCTCACTTCCTTGCTGTATGATCCTCTGCTTGGGGCAACTCAAAACTTGGCAGTTGACTTTCATTAGAGTGAGCAATGAAGAGACAAATGAAAAGGTGACAAGATGGAAGCCACATACTTTGGTAAATCTAATTTTGGAAGTGATATCCCATCATCTTTGCTGTTTTATTCATTAGAAGAGAGATACATTAGGTACAGCCCATACTCAAGGGGAGGAGATTACATATGGGGGTAGATACCAGGAGGCAGAGATTACCCAGATACTGCCTGCCACATACATACCTCATGGAAATTTCATTGGAAATGAGACAAAACAACAACAAACAAAATAGAAAGGCAGCACAGACCCACCTTGAAGCAATTCAAATGGCTGTTTTTTGGAAGACTTTGGAAGGAAAGACAAAAGGCATGGTAAACAAGAAATTGCAAATATGAGCAATTTGTTGTTTTATACTGTCAACCCTCATTTAGATTTCTAAATGAGCAAATCTAAATGAGGGTTGACAGTATAAAACAACAATAATAGTTTGATGACTAATATGGAGTATAATTTAAAAAGCAGAGAAAATTATAAACAAAGGAAAATAACAAGACATCAAGAACATGTAAAAGAGAAGCAACTGAAAATAAATTTTCTAAGACCCTTGTATGGTGTCTGAGTTTCCTAAATCTAACTATGCATATTACATTTTATCAGTAACCACTGAAGTAAGACATAAATTCTGTTGTTTCCAGACTAGTAGAATGAGTCTATGGATATTTGTTTGGTAGGAAGGAAGTACAACTATAAATAAAACCCAATCAGTCCCCCCCCCAAAAAAAAACCACAGAAAATATGAATACTGGGATACATAGAAAAAGCAAGGTAAACAGAAATCACAGAATGATAGAAAATGAAAGGTTTGGAAAGAAAGAAAGTACAAAGTAAAAGAGCTACCAATTAAGCAGAATCCATAGAAGATAGCATGGATTACATAGAGGTCCCAAGGGAAAAAAAACAAAGCAAATGAAAACTAATGACCTGTTACATTTCACTAGTATGATTAGAAAGTTGACTGTGAGGAAACAGTCAACAAAACAAGGAGACAACCCACGGAATAGGAGAAGATATTCACAAATGACACTACAGACAAAGGGCTGATATCCAAGATCTATAAAGAACTCCTCAAACTCAACACACACAAAACAGAGAATCATGTCAAAAAATGGGCAGAAGACATGAACAGACAATTCTCCAATGAAGACACATAAATGGCTAACAGACACATGATAAAATGTTCATCATCACTAGCCACCAGGGAGATTCAAATCAAAACCTCATTAAGATACCACCTTATATCAGTTAGAATGGCCAAAATGAACAAGACAGGAAGCAACATGTGTTGGAGAAGATATGGAGAAAGGGGAACCCTCTTACACTGTTGGTGGGAATGCAAGTTGGTGCAGCCACTTTGGAAACCGTGTGTAGATTCCTTAAGAAATTAAAAATAGAGCTTCCCTATGACCCTGCAATTGCACTACTGGGTATTTACCCCAAAGGTATAGATATAATGAAAAGAAGGGTCACCTGTACCCCAATGTTCATAGCAGCAATGGCCACAGTCACCAAACTGCAGAAAGAACCAAGATGCCCTTCAATGGACGAATGGATAAAGAAGATGTGGTCCATATATACTATGAAGTATTATGCCTCCATCAGAAAGGATGAATACCCAGCTTTTATATTGACATGGACAGGACTGGAAAAGATTATGCTGAGTGAAATAAGTCAAGCAGAGTCAATTATCATATGGTTTCACTTATTTGGGGAGCATAAGGAATAACAGAGGACATGGGGAGATGGACAGAAGAAGGGAGTTGGAGGAAATTGGAGGGGGAGATGAACCATGAGAGACTGTGGACTCTGAGAAACAAACTGAGGGTTTTTGGGTGGGGGGAGGTTGGTTGAGCCTCGTGGTGGGTATTAAGAAGAGCACATATTGCATAGAGCACTGGGTGTGGTGCATAAACAATGAATTCTGGAACACTGAAAAGAAATTTAAAAAAATAAAAATTAAAAAAAAGAAAGTTGACTGTGATTTAATCAGAATTAAGTAATATGAGATGGATTGCTGTTTAGTGAAAATGCACAACAACTTCAGTTTTGAAGATTTTATTTAGAATTCAGCAGCATTTCCTGAACACTACTGGTTGAGTCTGAGTTCCCTATGAAACATCCAAATGATCTGATCATTCAGACAGAGTACAGAAGCATGGGTGTGGGCAATAATGGCAGAGTTTCTTGTCAGACAGACCATGGATTAAATCCCAGTTTTTCCCTTTATTAGCTGTGTGATTTGGACCAAATTACTTTAGTGTTTCTAACCTCCGATTCTTCGACTTCATGATGGCCAAGAATATTGCTGTTGAAAGAATTAATTCAGCTAAACAAGATAATGAATATAAAATGTTTAGAACAGTGCCTGAAACACACTGTGTGATTTTTTTTAAGATTGTATTTATTTATTTGACAGACAGAGATCACAAGTAGTCAGAGAGGCAGGCAGAGAGAGAGGAGGAAGCAGGGTCCCTGGTGAGCAGAGAGCCCAATGCGGGGCTCGATCCCAGGATTCTGGGAGAGGCTTAACCCACTGAGCCCCCCAGGCACCCCACACTGTGTGATTTTTAAACGAACTTATTGAGAGTCAAATTCTATTCCCTTTAATGGCCATGATTTAAAAAAAAAAAACAAAAAAAAACAAAAAAAAACAAAAAACAAACCTTATAAATAACATTTGAACATTATTCAAAATGCAGCATAAAATGAAACCACATCTTGAATTTAATTGTCCTTAAAGCAAATCTACTGAAAGGCTAACATACTATGAGGTTTCTGTTGAAGTGCCCCATCGTGTGGGTCATATTTGTTAACATTTTCTAGGAGAGTGCTGTCATGAAGTCATTCAGTTCCTTGCCACCAATATCTGCAACCAGATTTCTACTCAGGGTTCAGAAACAGTTTTTCATATTTTATAGTATCAGACAAGCTTACCAGGACATCAGCAATACAATAAATTACTAAAAATTCTTAGATAATTCATTTGAATAAGTAATATAGAATATATGAAGCCAGAATATTTCTATTATTCTTATCTTGTATAAGAGGGAGATGACAGCTTGAAAAACTTCAGTTTATATATAGATTCATGTCTTTTCAGTGAAAATATAAACTGAGATAAAGTAAGTCATCTAATGTAAGAGAAGGAACCTAATTAAATTTTAAAAAGAAAAAAGAAAGGGAGATACTTCAAGACAGTGTATTGTTCTGGCAAGAATACTGGGTAACCTTTGGCATTAATACCTATAAGACCAGGGAAATCATGCACTAATTTTAGGCCCACTTTCTCTTTTAAAAATGTTTTGTTTCTTCTTTATTTAAAGATTTTTATTTATTTATTTGAGAGAGGGCACAGAAGGAGAGGGAGAAGCAGGCTCCCCTCTAAGCAGGGAGCCCCATGTGGGGCTCAGTCCCAGGACTCAGGGATTATAACCTGAAGCAAGGACAGATGCTTAGCTAACTGAGCCACGCAAGCATGCTATCTTTTTAAAAAATGTTTTAAAATAATTTCAAACTAGTAATTTCATAAAATAAAGATACTCTTTTACATGATCATAGTATAATTACAAAATGCATTGCATTATTTATCTCATTTTCATTTTTGTCTCAGACATTTCTGGAAGTTTGACTTGGGTCCATTTTATATCTACATGTTTTCTACTTAACTTTTAAACATAAGATACTAATATAATACCTTTTATATGATCATTCTGCTAATTCAAAATTCTCTGTCACTCTTGTGTCAATTTTATAAATTAACTTTTTATTTTGAAAGAGTTTGACTCACAAGGTATTGCAAAAATAGTGCAGAGATTTTCCCTGTATTCTTCCTCTGACTTTGTTCAGTGATAATACCTTACATAACCATAGTACATTGTCAAAAAGAAAATTGACATTGGGATAATACTATTAACTCACTTAGAAACCTTTAATGGATTTTCTCAGGTTTTGCATATACTCCTGTGTGTGTGAACACTGAGTAAGGAGAATGGTTCTGTGAAAGTTTGTCACATATATGGATTTGACTAACAAAACCATACTGATGATAGAGACTGTTCCATTACCATACACACACACACACACACACACACACACAGAGAAAACCTCCTTCATATTACCATGTTACTCTTTCATAACCATTTCCTTTTTCCACCTCTAATGTCTGACAATCACTGTTGTGTTTTCCATCACTATAACTTCGTCACTTCAAAGTTGTTATGGAAATGAAATCACTCAGTAAAACCCTGAGGTTAGATACATACAAATAAAAATAAAAAACAAGTGTTTCTAAATCTATCATCTATATCTATCTATATAGATATTTTTCTATATAGATATTTTTATAGAAATATAGAATATCTATATTTTTCTATATAGATATTTTTAGAAAGTTCAAATCTCTCCAAATGACTTAGCTTTAGGAATGGCATTGCTCTTACTTTGGATTTGGAGAGTATCATGATATTACTGCTTATTTATTTAACCATTATTTTAGATGGTTGTTTATGCAATGGGCAACTGTGTCTGTTTTTTCTAGTTGTCTGATTTGTTGCTTTATTGGTTAATTTTAGGAGAAGGGGATTGGAGTTTCAACTAAGTAGAGCTTAGTGCATCAATTTGAAGAAGCTCTCTCAATTATTGCCAAAAGAAAATCAATCATTGAATTGTGTTTGAATAAGATAGGTCAAATATGAAAGAGAGACTATTATTTTCATATACTATAGCAATCAAATAGCCAAAATATTTTCTATTCAACAGGAAATGCCCTGCTACATGAATATTGTTGAATAATTGACAGAAAGCTGGTAAATCCTTTCATAGATATGATTTAGATGAACTAAGATATTTCATAATTCACATAGTTTAAATACTGAATATTTAAACTATGATATTTGAAATAGTTTATATTTGTAGTAGTCAAACCATTACAAACATATTTTGGGGACTTAAGTAGTTACATTTGAAAGACTAGCAATCAACTTGTTAAATTTTTTGATACTCTTTTTACTTGTAATTAGCTAATAATTTTAGGAAGATGATCTGTAGTCAAGGTAACAAGGAACAGAAAGTGATAGTGTAATTATAAGAAACCTTGCCCTATATGGTCCCATTTACCACAGTACACTGTGTTCCCTTTGCTCCTTTGGGCATCGGAATGTAAATATGCTTTAACCTTCTCCTCTTTACCTTGCTGAGAAAAGTAATTTCAATAGAACATTTAAATTCTCTGAGAATAGTTTTCACAAATACAGTTGTAACTTGTGTTTCTATTATGGTGGTCCAATAATCTATAATTCCTGACTTAATTCTCTGTACAATCACTTTAAAGCAAGGTAAAATGTAAAATTGATTTCAAGAGAGATGAAACTATAAAAACATTATTTTTTAGTAGTATTCCAAAGTCTCTACTGAACCTATTGTGTTGAGAAGATTTTATGTAGTACAAGAATATTTTCATAATATTTATTCAGAAGATGTATGCAGATACTATTATTAATTCATTTTTAAAGTTACAATACTGGCATACAAGTAAAGTGGTGATGTACTTAAATTTCTTCCATTATTACAGAATCATTTCTTAGAAAAATAGTCACATCACTTTAAGCACTTTTGGCACTGTAGATTTTAATCTGTATACCATTCTGCATTTCTAAGGGTAAAACTTGCCAAAGTAAACCTATTTGGTACAGCAATATTGTGGAATGATAACAGATTTGATTTTCTTTCCATAGCTTTTTTTCTTACCACCTGGATCTACCTATTAACTTAATGGCATCCATTGCATGTGTAGATGGGGTTTGGGAGGTAGGGGACACAAATGAAAGTAAAACAATGAGTTGACCTTCTTGAGAGACTGTTTTAAAAACTCATAGCTCATCCTATAGTCTTAAAATGAGGCACTTTTAGATTTGAATAGTTAAACTGTTTGAAAAAAATTTTTTTTTTTTTTTTAGGAATTATTTATGTAAAAGAGCAAGAGAACATATAAGCAGGGGGAGGGGCAGAGGGAGAAAGAGACAAAATCTCAACCAGATTCCATGCTGAGTGTGGAGCCTGATGTGGGTCTCCATCTTGCAACCCTTAAATCATGAACTGAGCCGGAACCAAGAGCCTGGCACTCAACTGACTTCATCACCCAGGTTTCCCTGTAAAAAGTTTCAGTGTTTCATAACAGTTTCCTACTTTTGTGTTTTTGCCAAAAATCAAAGCACATTGTTTATACCATAAACAAAAATGAAAAAAAAAATGATGATGGTTGACGGTATAAGAGTAATTTCTGGTTACAAACTAAACAAAGACATATAGTTTGAAGGGAGAAGAGAACTATGAGAGCAAATTAGGTAACTCTGAAGTCCACAAAATGTGACCTGACCCTTCCTCACTGGTTTTTATTCCCCAATCTGCCTGCTAGAGTCAGGAGTAGTTGACCAAAGACCAATAGTTTGAAGGAAACAGAAGGACTGAGGTCTTAGTTTCTTATACTGAAGCCTGCAAATAGAAAGTTCCAAGAATAAATGTCAGTGTATGAACAAGCATATAGAGATCCTTACTGCCCCCCAAATTTTCTTGCACTCAGAGAATCACAAGAATGTTCCTCCACCTCCACCCCATGAAGAGCAGAGAGATATCTAAAGGCTGTATATTTGATATGAGAAAGGTTCAGGAAGTCTAAATATTCACAGTGATAGGACCCAAAGGCACAGGACCCAAAATTTGAACAATGGAATAGAAGGTTATGATTAAAAATTAGTGGGAATCATATACAATAATAGAAGCCAAGAAGATGTTTGTTGATGTGAAGAAGAGATATTTTTCTTCTATATGAGAATAATATGTGAGCCTTAACTTAAATTTCTCATTTCTCTCTCCAGATCTGTTCTATTCTGCATTGCCTTGGACCTAGAGGCTTACTTGTATTGACCGTCTCATTTGGGCTCTGTTGCCATTGGCTCATCCTTGGATTTGGACAATAAAAAGCACTGACAAGAGTTAAGAGAGAGAGAGAAGAATAGGTCAAGGTATTTAATTATATTCTCCATCTCCTCCCTCCATAACTCATCTCACAATATTTGTTCTTCACAAGACAGACTTTGGCTATGACTATCTTCTTTTCCATGATATATGACTATTCATTTTCACTGGGTTCCAGGTGTTGACTTTCCAGTTGTTTCTCTAGGTATAGGGATAGCAACAACTTTTCCCTCTCCAAATCCCTGAGTGATTCATCATTCCCTATTAATACTCCTTAAACTTACCCACACTTTGTAAATAATCCCATCTTCATATTCTCTTCCTTTACTCTCTTCTGTGTGTCATTTAACACCTGATCTTGAGTTTAGACTACCATCTGGCAAAAATAGTAGGAAAGGTAAAGGTCAAAGTTACTGAACTGATTAAATATTTATCAAGAAAACACTAGAAGCCATGAGTTTCTCTTGAATCAGTAGATTATTTTTCTACAAATAGAGGAAATGCTGTACAAAAACTAAGTAAAGTTCTATTAGACATATAAAGAAACTTCTCATTTTTTACATTTCAATATATGGACCTGAAAATTCAGTTAATTACATATAAAAGTATTGCTTTTCAATTTTTTTTTTGGAAAGCAGTTTCAAAAAATAAATTTTGACTCATTCCAAAAGATATCGTTTCTTAAGAAATTCTCTAGATTATTTTTTAAAGTTACAACACTATAATCAAATACTCATTTGCAGATAAATTTTCTCAACTTCTTTAAAACTTGTTTGTAAAATCTATATTAGAGCTTAATTGTATGCTTAAAGAGTCATTTGTGTCCAGAAGCAGTATATATGCAATTATTATTTTCAGCTTGGACTAGTTTTGAATTTACAGGCCATTGATTTACTGGAGTTTATTCAATTGTGTGACTTACAAAGATTGAAAATTAAACCCACAATGTCTTTAAACTCAGTACCCTTGAACTGTGGTCTTCCTTTCAAGGAGATATGTGAGTACACATAGATGTATATATGTGTGTGTTTCTCTGTGTGCAGTTGTGTTGAGCAAACCCCAAATAAGATAAACCCAAAGAAATCAAGGACAAGACACATCATAATCTAACCTCTGAAAACTAAAGGCAAAAAAATATCTTGATAGCAGCAGAGAGAAATGATGCACTGCTTATTTAAGAACACCAATTCAAATGACAGAGGATTTCTCATCTGAAACCATAAAGGCCAGAAAAAAGTGGCACAACATTTTTCAAGTGCTGAACAAAAATAACTACAAATTCTGCATCTGATGAAAATATCCTTCAGGATGAAGACATTCTCAGATGAAGGAAACCAAAGAGAATTTGCCACTAGCAAATCATTAAAAAATGACTAAAAGGAATGTCTATAAACAGTAAGGAAACTATCACAGAAGAAGGTTTACTCTTTCAGAAAAGAAAAAAAAAAAAACCTCTGGAATGGGTGAAAATAAGGCTGAATAGGGGCGCCTGGGTGGCTCAGTGGGTTAAGGCCTCTGCCTTCGGATCAGGTCATGATCTTGGGGTCCTGGGATCAAGCCCCGCCTCGGGATCTCTGCTCAGCAGGGAGCCTGCTTCCTCCTCTCTCTCTGCCTGGCTCTCTGCCTACTTGGGATCTCTGTCTGTGGAATAAATAAATAAAATCTTAAAAAAAAAATAAGGTCGAATAAAACAGACTACCCATTTGATGAGTCTTTTTTTTTTTTTAATTTTCAGCTTAACAGTATTCATTGATTTTGCACCACACCCAGTGCTCCATGAAGTACGTGCCCTCCCTATTACCCACCACCTGGTTCCTCAACCTCCAACCCCCCGCCTCTTCAATACCCTCTGGTTGTTTTTCAGAGTCCATAGTCTCTCATAGTTCATCTCCCCTTCCAGTTTCCCTCAACTCCCTTCTCCTCTCCATCTCCCCATGTCCCCCATGTTCTTTGTTATGCTCCACAAATAAGTGAGACCATATGATACTTGACTCTCTCTGCTTGACTTATTTCACTCAGCATAATCTCTTCCAGTCCCGTCCATGTTGCTACAAAAGTTGGGTATTCATCCTTTCTGATGGAGGCATAATACTCAATCATGTATATGGACCACATCTTCCTTATCCATTCGTCCATTGAAGGGCATCTTAGTTCTTTCCACAGTTTGGTGACCGTGGCCATTGCTCCTATAAACATTGGGGTACAGATGGCCCTTCTTTTCACTACATCTGTATCTTTGGGGTAAATACCCAGTAGTGTAATTGCAGGGTCATAGGGAAGCTCTATTTTTAATTTCTTGAGGAATCCCCACACTGTTGTCCAAAGTGGCTGCACCAACTTGCATTCCCACCAAAAGTGTAAGAGGGTTCCCCTTTCTCCACATCCTCTCCAACACACGTTGTTTCCTGTTTTGCTAATTTTGGCCATTCTAACTGGTATAAGGTGGTATCTCAATGTGGTTTTAATTTAAATCTCCCTGATGGCTAGTGACGATGAGCATTTTTTCATGTGTCTGATAGCCATTTGTATGTCTTCGTTGGAGAAGTGTCTGTTCATATCTTCTTCCCATTTTTTTGATATGATTCTCTGTTTTGTGTGTGTTGAGTTTGAGGAGTTCTTTATAGATCCTGGATATCAACCTTTTGTCTGTACTGTCATTTGCAAATATCTTCTCCCATTCCATGGGTTTCCTTTTTGTTTTGTTGACTGTTTCCTTTGTTGTGCAGAAGTTTTTGATCTTGATGAAGTCCCAAAAGTTCATTTTTGCTTTTGTTTCCTTTGCCTTTGGAGACATATCTTGAAAGAAGTTGCTGTGGCTGATATCGAAGAGGTTACTGCCTATGTTCTCCTCTAGGATTCTGATGAATTCGTGTCTCATGTAGAGGTCTTTTATCCATTTCAAGTTTATCTTTGTGTACGGTATAAGAGAATGGTCGAGTTTCATTCTTCTACATATAGCTTTCCAGTTTTCCCAGCACCATTTATTGAAGAGACTGTCTTTTTTCCATTGAATATTTTTTCCTGTTTTGTTGAAGATTATTTGACCATAGAGTTGAGGGTCCATATCTGGGCTCTCCACTCTGTTCCACTGGTCTATGTGTCTGTTTTTATGCCAGTACCACGCTGTCTTGGTGATCACAGCTTGGTAGTAAAGCTTGAAATCGGGTAACGTGATGCCGCCAGTTTTGTTTTTGTTTTTCAACATTTCCTTAGCAATTCGGGATCTCTTTTGATTCCATACAAATTTTAGGATTATTTGCTCCAGCTCTTTGAAAAATACTGGTGGAATTTTTATCAGAATGGCATTAGAAGTATAGATTGCTCTGGACAGTATAGACATTTTAACAATGTTTATTCTTCCAATTCAAGAGCATGGAACGGTCTTCCATCTTTTTGTGACTTCTTCAATTTCTTTCATGAGTGTTCTGTAGTTCCTCGAGTACAGGTCCTTTACCTCTTTGGTTAAGTTTACTCCCAGGTATCTTATGGTTCTTGGTGCTATAGTAAATGGAATCGATTCTCTAATTTCCCTTTCTGTATTTTCATTGTTAGTGTATAAGAAAGCCACTGATTTCTGTACATTGACTTTGTATCCTGCCACGTTACTGAATTGCTGTATGAGTTCTAGTAGTTTGGGGGTGGAGTCTTTGGGGTTTTCCATATAAAGAATCATGTCATCTGCAAAGAGAGAGAGTTTGACTTCTTCCTTGCCAATTTGGATACATTTTATTTCTCTTTGTTGTCTGATTGCCATTGCTAGGACTTCTAATAGTATGTTGAACAAGAGTGGTGAGAGTGGGCATCCTTGTCATGTTCCTGATCTCAACGGGAAGGCTTCAAGCTTTTTCCCATTGAGGATGATATTTGCTGTGGGTCTTTCATAGATAGATTTTATGAAGTTCAGGAATGTTCCCTCTATCCCTATACTTTGAAGCGTTTTCATCAGGAACGGATGCTGGATTTTGTCAAATGCTTTTTCTGCATCAATTGAGAGGACCATGTGGTTCTTCTCTCTTCTCTTATTGATTTATTCTATCACACTGATTGATTTGCGAATGTTGAACCAACCTTGTGACCCAGGGATGAATCCCACCTGGTCATGGTGGATAATCTTTTTAATGTGATGCTGGATCCTGTTTGCTAGGATCTTGTTGAGAATCTTTGCATCCATATTCATCAGTGATATTGGTCTGGAATTCTCCTTTTTGGTAGGGTCTTTGCCTGGTTTGGGATCAGGGTAATGCTGGCTTCATAAAAAGAGTCTGGAAGTTTTCCTTCTGCTTCAATTTTTTGGAACAGCTTCAGGAGAATTGGTGTTATTTCTTCTTTGAAAGTTTGGTAGAATTCCCCAGGGAATCTTTCAGGTCCTGGGCTATTGTTTTTTGGGAGGTTTTTGATCACTGCTTCAATCTCATTACTAGATATCGGTCTATTCAGGTTGTCAATTTCTTCCTGGTTCAATTTTGGGAGTTTATAGTTTTTCAGGAATGCATCCATTTCATCTAGGTTGCTTAGCTTATTGGCATATAACTGTTGGTAATAATTTCTGATGATTGTTTCTATTTCCTTGGTGTTAGTTGTGATCTCTCCCTTTTCATTCATAATTTTATTAATTTGGGCTTTCTCTCTTTTCTTTTGGATTAGTGTGGCCAATGGTTTATCGATCTTATTGATTCTTTCAAAAAACCAGCTTCTAGTTTCATTGATACCTTCTACTGTATCTCTGGTTTCTACCTCATTGATCTCTGCTCTAATCTTGATTATTTCCCTTCTTGCATGTGGAGTTGGTTTGATTTGTTGTTGATTCTCCAGTTCTTTAAGGTTTAGAGACAGCTGGTGTATTCTGGATTTTTCAATGTTTTTGAGGGAGTCTTGGATGGCTATGTATTTCCCCCTTAGAACCGCTTTTGCTGTATCCCGTAGGTTTTGAACTGAAGTGTCTTCATTCTCATTGGTTTCCATGAATTGTTTAAGTTCATCTTTGATCTCCTGGTTGATCCAAGCATTCTTAAGCAAGGTGGTCTTTAGCTTCCAGGTGTTTGGGTTCCTTCTGAACTTTTTCTTGTGATTGAGTTCCAGTTTCAAAGCATCGTGATCTGAGAATATGCAGGGAATAATGTCAGTCTTTTGGTATTGGTTGAGTCCTGCTTTGTGACCAGTATGTGGTCTATTCTGGAGAAGGTTCCATGTGCACTTGAGAAGAATGAGTATTCTGTTGTTTTAGGGTGAAATGTTCTGTATATGTCTATGAGGTCCATCTGGTCCAATGTTTCATTCAATGTTCTTATTTCTTTATTAATTTTATGCTTTGATGATCTGTCTATTACTGAGAGGTGTATTAAGATCTCCTACTATTAATGTATTCATATCAATATGACTCTTTATCTTGATTAATAGTTTTCTTATGTAATTGGCTGCTCCCATATTGGGGGCATAGATATTTACAATTGTTAGATCATCTTGGTGGATAGTCCCTTTAAGAATTATGTAGTGTCCTTCTGTATCTCTGGCTACAGTCTTTAGTTTAAAATCTAATTTATCTGATATGAGAATCGCTACCCCGGCCTTCTTTTGAGGCCCACTGGCATGAAAAATGCTTCTCCATCCCTTCACTTTCAGTCTGCGTGTATCCTTAGGTTCAAAATGGGTCTATTGTAGACAACATATGGATGGGTCCTGTAGTTTTATCCAATCTGCAACCCTGTTTCATTTTATAGGGGCATTTAGGCCATTCACATTGAGAGTGATTATTGAGAGATAGGTTTTGATTGACATCGTGTTACCTTTGAAGTCTTTCTGTCTGTAGATTGTTTCTATATTTCTGTCCAATGATATTCTTAGGATTTTTTCTCTTTTATAGCACCCCCCTTAATATTTCCTGCAGTGTCGGCTTGGTGGTTGCATAGTCTTTTAAGCATTGTCATTCTTGGAAATTCTATATCTCTCCATCCATTTTGAATGTCAGTCTTGCTGGATAGAGTATTCTTGGCTGCATATTCTTCTCATTTAGTACTCTGAATATATTTTACCAGCCCTTCCTGGCTTGCCAGGTCTTTTTGGATAGGTCTGACGTTATTCTAATGGACTTTCCTCTGTATGTAAGGAGCTTCTTTGTCCTGGCTGCTTTTAAGAGGGTCTGTCTTGAATCATAATTCCTCATTTTAACTATAAGGTGTCATGAGGACTTTTGAGAATCTAAAATCTTGGGGGGGGACCTCTCTGCCTCTAGTACATGAACGCTGTTTCCATTCATGAGACTGGGAAAATTTTCATAGACAACTTGTTCCACTATATCTTCTAGACTTCTTTCTTTTTCCTCCCCTTCATGGATTCCAATAATTCTGACATTGGAATGTTTCATGGCATCATTTATTTCCCTCTGTTTTCATGGCTTCTGAGCTGTTTGTTCCAGGCTTCTTCCTGATCTTTCTCTCTATCTGTTTGTCTTTCAGATCACTAATTCTATCTTCTGTCTCAGTTACCCTAGCTTTTAGAGAATTTAGATTAGATTGGAATTCATTGAGAGCATTTTGAACATCATCCCTGGTGGTTTTCAGTTCTGCCCTAACATTGTGAACATCATCCCTGGTGGTTTTCAATTCTGCCCTAATCAATTCCATTTGGTCATCCATGGATTTTTCCAACTTAGCTATTTCCTGGATAATTGTTAGTCTGAATTCCTTTTCTGCCATATTGTCTATGTAGATAGCCATTAGCTCTGTTGCAGAAGGTCCATCCTCTTATTTTTCTTCTGTTGGGTATTCCTCCTCCTAGTCATTTTGGTAAGAGATGACTGGACAGATGCAGCTGGATTTATCGACTGTGGTGCAGTCAAGGTGCACCCTGGAACGCTTCTGTGCAATCAGGGTTCCCCACCTAAATGAGAGAAAAAAGAAAAGAAAAAGAAATAGAGAAGAAGAAGGGAAAAAAAAAAAGAAAAGAAAAAGGACAAAAAAAGAGAGAGAGAGAGACAGGAAAAAAAGGGAAGATAAAAAAGAAGGCTCAGCCCAAATGGGCCCCAAGGTAAGATTTATGAAGTATTCAAACAAAAACAGACAAACAAAAAGACTGATAAAAGTATATGACAAGAGAAAAAAAAATATATATATAAGCCAAAAAAGGAAGAACCTCATCAGAAGGAACCCCAAATATAAGATTTATATACTATCAGGACAAACACAAATACACAGAAACACTGGCAGAAGGAAAAGTTGGGAGAGTGGTTATAAATTCTCGGTGTGGGTGATGAAGATTATTTTGATTTTTCCTGGATGTATCTTGATGTTTTTGTTAAGGGACTCAACTTTCCTAAGATACAGGGGGATTAAAAATTGTTTTGCCTATAGGGGTAGCATTGATTGGGGAAATGAGATTACCTTGAAGTTTAACTCTATATGTATATTAGAAAATAAAAATTAAAAAAGAATAAACTATACTAAACTACGTTAAAATTTAAAAAAATAGAAAAGCAAAAGAAAAACACAGGTGTATGTATCAAAAAGTTCAGGTTAAAAGGTTATTAAGGAATTTGATGTACTGGATATCTCACTGTGATGGTAAATAGGTTAAAAATTATCTGTATGTGTATTAAAAAAAAAGAACCAGAATATTGGTAAAGAGTTAAAAATAAAAGTTGTATTTATGAGGTAGTGGTGGTTGTTCTCTTGTAGTCTTTTTTTTTTTTTTTTCTTCCTTCCTGGTTGGTTTTCTGGGGGAGGTGCCTGCCACGTGGGTATTCAGACAATGATGTTCACTGAGTTAGGTCCTCCCGCCCCCTCAAGGGGGTGGGCTCTGAGGAAACCTTTTTTTTCAGGCTTTTGTTCTCTGGAGGTTTTTTTTTTTTTTTTTCCATTTTCTCTGGAGGTTTTTATGTTCTTTCATCTGTTTTCTCTTGCCTTGACAGCTTTTGATGGTTTTTGGAGGTTTAGAGGAGAGCAAACTGTACCCCGACCTCCCTCTCAGAGAGAAGCCTCAGAATGCTCTGCAGAGCTGATGGCAGAGTAGGTTCTGAGTCATGGTGCCTGGGGATGCAGGATCTCCTCATTGTACCCAATACCAGGGCAGTAGCGGCTATCTGGGCAGCTCCAGACCACCAGAGAGGTTCCAAGCAGCGATCGCACACTGAGGTTTTCCCACTGTCCCGGGATGGGAATGTCTGGTTTTTCCGGATGCCAGATCTCCAGGCTAGCACCTATGAGCACCTCTCCCAGGAGAGGGTGTGGGACACGTGTTTCAGGATTGCCATCTAGCCAGGCTTCCAGCCCCTCACAGGAGCTGGATCCCACTTGTTCTTGGGTGCGCTGGCGGCTCAGGCACGCTGTCGCTCAGTGACCAAGACCTGATTTCTCTGCCACACTCTCTCTGGCTCAGTGCCAGGGGAGGCTGTCCTGGGTCCGGGGACTTAGGCCCCTGTCCCTAACCGCCCTGATTCCCACTATTTCCCCCCATGATCCTTTGCTCTTTCAACCAGACTCCAAGTTAATGCTGGTCCCCAGATGCAGGGCACTCTCGTATTGGGGTATTACTTTCCAATCGTTTGCCTCTGGTGGCTCCCTCCCCCTTTTGTTTATCTTCCGATATCAGTCCGAGGTTCCCATTCCGCTTTACCTGCCACTGGCATCTTCTGCTCCTGTAGAGATCCAGACGTTATAATTCTGATTTCATGGGTGATCAGAGTTCTTTGGTAGGTAATCAGCTCACTTTAGGGTACAGGTTGAAACGGCACCTCCTCCTACTTCCCTACCATCTTGATCCCCCCCCCCCATGAGTCTTAATACATATTTGATGATTAAAGGAAAAATTATACTATTTGATGTGCTGTTTAATATATGTAGAAGAAACAACAAAGTCTATGATATTATAAAAATAAGGAAGGTAAAGGAATCTAAATGGAAGTAAAATTTCTACACTTCACTTGCAGTGATAAAACATCAATACCAGTAGACTCTAAGTCACATAATGTATGTTAAATTATCCTGAGTGACCACCAAGAAAACAAGACACAACTCTGTACTGAAAACACTAAAAATAAATCAATACAGGCTCCCCTCCTCCATGTTTTAAGTGTTAAAATGCACCAACAAGGTGGCATAAAAGGAGAGGTATTTCAGTGTTTCCCTGACAGGGTCTGAGCTGCCCTACCTAGAGAGCTCTACATGAGCTGCCCATGGGTTTAACATTAGATTTCAGATCCACAGGACAAGTTAACAATGAAAGAAGCAGGAAATTCCCACCAGGAATCCTATGGGGTGATATAGAGTCACTCTAAATTTAGTCATGAAAAGTCAGCAAATAAAAAATGGTGACCAAAAATGTCAAATTGCCAAGATCAGCAGAAGTATGAAAAATTTAAAAAAAGGCAAAAAAAAAAAAAGTTATACAATGGAATCTTCTTTTTTTGTGTGTGTGGTTAAAATATTAGTGTGTGTTGGTTGCCTTTTTCACTTTTTAAGTGATGGTTCTTGCAGAAAAGTGATTCATCTTCACCATTCATACCTACTATTTGGGGAATTCATACTTACTATTTGTGTTGCCCAGTGTTTAATAATACAGGCTCAAAAGCAGTTTACCTGGATGAATCCAGAATCTGCTAATTCTTAAGTGTTCAAACTTCGTGTGATATTAACTTCTTTCAGGCTTAGTATGCTCATCTATAAACTGGGGATAATCATTGAGGAGCTCGTTGATTAAATCAATGATATGTATAAATGACCCAGTATCTTCTTGGGAAAGTATTTTTTGAAAATCAGTCGACTTTTTAATAAATATCTACAATGTTTGTTTAGAAATATTCATAGAAGGTGGTTAAAGTCTTGACCTCCCTTTGGAAATTTACCTCCACTGCTATGTACCCTTTGAATCCTGAACAAATCTAGAAAATGACTCATTGTCACTTGGAACCTGGGTGAAACAGTATAGCAGAATCAAAGAAAATGCATATCTCAAAGTATATCCCCTACCTAAACTAAGTCCGGCCTGCCATGTGGAACAAAGAATAGCGCATAGTTAATGAGTATATTATATGGCCTTTAGAGAAAATCAATGTAGCAAAACATAAAATAGTTTGAAAAAATACTGTAGAAATATAATGCTTACTCAGTATTAGGAAGATAAAGCAAAGGGATTACTTGGAAAGAAATGAGTGCAAAGAAAAGCAAGCAGCAGTTTTTCTCACAGCTGAAGACCATACAATAAAAGACAAATGCTAAGGTTCTTAGGTAGAATACTATGAATTCCAACTATGTACAGTGGAGAAGCTGACAGAAGACTAATTTCTCAAGAAGAAAATGTTTTAAAAATTAAGCACCTAAATCAATATGTCATTCTGGTTTAAAAGGAAAAAAAGTGGCATCTGGGGAGTGGAGTTTTATTTTTTAATCAAATGTAAATATAAAGACAAAGTTCCTTTGCAACTTTGAGTGATCAATGTTACCATGAATGATTGCTGTAATTTTTATTTTTGTTAGCACACTTCAGTGAAGGAATTAACTCTTTGTTTCTGGTAGTTTTATCAATATTATGATCTTATTTTAGAATATTCTAAAATGATAGAAACATTTGTCATTGTAGAAAAATCCTATTCATTTCAAACAATTTATAAAGTATTGACTCTGTAATCAGAGGCTACATTTTTTTATAACTCATTTTAAAAATTAAAACATCAAAATTAGGAGTTCCATTTTTTTTAAGATTTTATTTATTTATTGGACAAAGAGAGCCCAAGTAGGCAGAGGGGTTTATATGTGTTTTTAGTACAATATATATGTATTTTTCTTTTACCTAACATGAAATGATGTCAAACTTGTGAGATGAACAAGAGATAATTTATAAAATCCCTTGAATAAGTTTCTCACTATTTTTCTTTTTTTTCCTAAATTTCTAGAAATCTTAGTATATATTCCTTTTCCTTTTATTAAATTTCATATGTAAGTTAAAAAAAGATTTTCTATAACAAGTTCTGAAGTATATAAAACATAAAATAAAAAGAATATAAAGAATATAAAATAAAAAAATTTTATTCTGAACTGTCATTTATTATTGCATTTGCTTAGATATATGATGGGCATGTTTTAATGTTAGTAAACAAAAGAAGTAAAATCTAGACAATACCATTATGTCTGTATCACTTTGCATAGGACAGAGATTAATGTCATGCTTTAGACTTGATTTGGGGTATTATATTTCAATTTTAAGAAACCTCCAATTGCATCTATAACTAAAGAAGCCCCAAATTCTCTAGGCACTAAAATTACTCTTTGTTTTAAGGTCTAAATAAAATGATTCAAACTGGATCTTACGTTGTTGCAGGAATTAGAATCCTGTCTTGAAAATTCATAAAGATGAGCTAGAAAGGGGAATACAGATGACTACATTCTTAACCTCCCTCACTGCAAACTTCTTTCCCCAGCAACTAGGTGACCATCTCCCACTATGTTATGTTCTATAACCAGAACATATGAACAAAAGCTCTCCAAGGCACGGCAATCACAAGGCTAAAACAAAATGTATAAGTTAACAAAACTTATTTAAGATTTGGGGTGTGGGGTGGGAAGTTGGTAAGAAGAATCGCAGCATGAAAGAGAAAACAACTGAATAGTCAATGCTACACATAGAGTAATGAACTATGAACGCAGAGAACCACATAGATGAACTCAAATGCACGATGTTAAGTAAAAGAAGCCAGACTCAAAAGGTATGGTCCAATTTATATCATAGGCAAAACTCTACAGAAATATAAATGCCAAAACTATAGGGACAGAAACAGATCAGTGGTTGCTGGGGTAGGGTAAGGGAATAGACCATAAAGGGACATGAAAGTTTATGGAGTGAAATGTCAGATACTTTGTGGTGATGTTTACTTGACCATAGACATTTATCAAAATTCATAGAACTATAGAACTAAAAAGAAGGATTTTTGCTAAATGTAAATTATACTTCAATGAACCTCACTTTTAAAAAAAATGAATGCTGTGCCATATTACTTTTCCTATCCTTTACCTGTATCTTCAGAGGACTGCCTAGTCCTCTCTCCATGTAGCCCCAACCTCCTAATTGATTCTCAAACCAGAAATTCCAGCTCCCCTTACCCTTGGTTCCCATTTCCAGGATCCCCAAATTTGTGTCTTCCTAATCCCTCCAAAATCCAAATGAATCATTTTGCTAAAAGGAAAAAAAAAAATCATTAGCAGGCTTAGACATTTTTGCCACTCACCGGTTTGAGCCAATCATAACTTGCTCCTATTTATAATCAAAGACATTTTGAAGTGATGTTTTCCTTTTTGCTTCCCCCCACCCCACACAAATAAAACAGCCACCTTTCTCACAGGGGGATTTACTGCCCACCATTGGCATCTCAAAGGCCTGTGGAAGCTTCACACTCAGTCTTCCTTACCAGTCTCTGCAGTCCTGGATGTACTTTTTTTTTTTTTTTAGATTTTATTTGTTTATTTGACACAGAGAAAGAGATAACAAGTAGGCAGATAGGTAGGCAGAGAGAGAGGGGAAAGCAGGCTGCCTGCTGAGCAGAGAGCCCAATGCGGGGCTCGATCCCAGGACCCTGAGACCATGACCTGAGCCGAAGGCAGAGGCTTAACCCCCTGAGCCACCCAGGCACCCCTGGATGTACTTTTTAACAAGGGCTCTGCTACCACTACCAATGCTTTCCTTCCCTGACCAGCACTTGCAAGAAAAAGCAAAGGATTAAGTGCTAGAAAATTCATCTCCTACTTGAAATTTCTCTACAAACTTCCACGTCTGATTGCCCAGTCTCTTCAGTGACTAGGCATATTAATTGTTCAAAGGGCAAAAAGAACATGCTGCATTAATTTGTCCATTTATTTGCTCACTTTCCTCCATAGATTACTATTTAGATTTATTTTATATTTTATATTCAGAACTGATTCCATGTTAAGAAAAATTAGTGTTAATCCAAGGAAATGAAAAATTTAAAAACTGCATTGCATGGCCACCTTTGTAAGTATTACGTGGTGGTCTTAAGCTTTCAGATACAAGTGAGAAGATACGAATATCCCCAGCCCCTCTGGCCCCTCACAGCCACCCTTGGGGTGTCATGCCTTTTGGGAGATAACTCTCCATAGTACATGTCTCTTGAACAAAAGGCCTTGACCTCTATGCTAGAGGTTGTCTTATCAAGGCTGTTAGTATAGCAAAGGGAATTTGAAGATAGTGTCTCCTTCTAGAGCAGTGAGAGATTTGTTTCCTGATCAGAAAAATCAAAACAATGTCTCCCTTCAGTACGAAGGTTGGGCAGGTTGGCTAGGAGCTCCCTTGAAAAGGGAGTTGGGGTTGCTAAGCCAGGAGTGCTCTACTGTGACACAAAGTCACTCCCTGCACGCCCACATCTGGGCCACCCCCTGTGGGAAAAGGGGAAAGGATGTGATCTCAAAGTTCATGGTGATTGCAGTGCCCAGAGTAATGAAGTCTTTTGTTTCCCACCCATGAGTCCCAGGTCTTCTGCCAGCCTTCACAAAACTGTGGTGACCTAACTTATTAACTGAGAAACAGTGTCAGCTCTCAGACCCTTTATGATTCTCGGTAGTAGGATACCCACAAATCTGTCCAGTTCATATCTGTGCGACTTTGGGTGACCTCATGTCACCTGCAAGCTACTGGGCCAGAAATACTGCCCAAACCACCTACCTGCTGCTGTACCAAGATTGTTGCCATAGCTACCCTCAAGCAACTGCTCTTTCTACTGTCCCTCCCTGGGCCATTCTCTACTGGATTTTTGAACACTGCTACCCAAAACATTGATGCCATCACCAGTGAGTGCCCAGTTCAGGCCTCCTGAGATGCCCTCCTGTAAATTGGTAAGGACACAACTTCTCTTTTCCTCTGTGGCTCTTCCGTACATGCTTCACAATAGGATTGCTTGGCCTGGAGCTGTTCAAGTTCATTTTAATTTTATAAATAAATTGGCTTTTTTCTCCAGGTAGATACCCAGGACTAGCTATTAACTAATCAAGGTGGGTTACTAAGGCCAGCATGGTATAACCAGGATGATTCATCCTCTCTGGTTCTCCATCTTATTGCTGAGTCAAGCCTAGTTTGATGCACACTTTCTCCCTTGGCATAGATTCTTTACCAGAAGGCCTACAGTCACTGCTAAGTCACAGTAATATGAATGCTATTGCGGACTGAATTGTGTTCCCTCAATATTCCTATGTTGATGTCCTAACTGCTAATATGACAGTATTTGGAGATGGGACCTCTAATGAGGTAATTAAGGTTAAACGATGTTGTAAGAGTCAGGCCCTAATCCAATAGGACTGATGTTTTTATAAAAGAAATCTCTCTCCATGTATGATTTATTTTTCCTCAGTGAAGGCAGTCTAGGTCAAATATAGAGGGAACTCTTCATGGAATATATCTGATGTCAGGGACCTTTTTTTCATTGCTATTTGTTTATATGTAAGAGAGAAATGCAAAAAGAATAATTCATAGAAATATTGAAGGGGTTTTTATCAAGTGGTCAAGATGATCCTGTTTGCCCTCACATCTATTCCTTGTGCTTCCTGACTTCTGCTCTGTTCACAGGCTGCGTTTCCTAGATTCACTATGTTCTATTAATGAGGGATCAGGAGAAGCCAGAGTATATCTTTTCTTCCATTGCCTCAGCTACTCCTCCAACAGCTCCCACCAGGAAACCCTAATGGATTCCAGCCTCTGTCAGACAGTACTGACCTCTACACTTAAACATTGTCCTCCTCCCTTTGTCTCAACAAGCTACAGGTAGTAATGACTTCCTACTATTGTTAATATCCGTTACCTCCCCATTCTGTCTGCATCCCCACCCCCATATAATCAATTCCTTAGAGTAAATCCTCTCTGTTATAAATTCTTTTTTCTTTTTTAATCTTTTTTTTAATTTAATTTTTTTTCAGCGTAACAGTATTCATTGTTTTTGCACAACACCCAGTGCTCCTTGCAATATGTGCCCTCCCTATTACCCACCACCTGGTTCCCCCAACCTCCCACCCCCGGCCCTTCAAAACCCTCAGGTTGTCTTTCAGAGTCCATAGTCTCTTATGGTTCGCCTCCCCTTCCAATTTTTTTTTTAATAAACATATAATGTATTTTTATCCCAAGGGGTACAGGTCTGTGAATCGCCAGGTTTACACACTTCACAGCACTCACGATAGCACATACCCCCCCCCCAATGTCCATAACCCCCTCCCCCTCTCCCAACCCCACCTCCCCCCCAGAAACCCCCAGTTTGTTTTGTGAGATTAAGAGTCCTTTATGGTTTGTCTCCCTCCCAATCCCATCTTGCATCATTTATTCTTCTCCTATCCCCCTAACCCCCCATGTTGCATCTCCATGTCCTTATATCAGGGAGATCATATGACAGTTGTCTTTCTCTGATTGACTTATTTCACTAAGCATGATACCCTCTAGTTCCATCCACGTCGTTGCAAATGGCAAGATTTCATTTCTTTTGATGGCTGCATAGTATTCCATTGTGTATATATACCACATCTTCTTTATCCATTAAATTATTTTTTTATTGAAGTATAGTTGACACAATATTACTTTAGTTTCAGGTGTACAAATAGTGATTCAGTAGCCCTGTACTCCATGCCATGCACACCACAGATGTAGCTAGCATTTTTTTGACTTATTCATTCTATAACTGGTAGCAGTCAATTTTTAAAAATTTTTATTTGTTTTTTAATTTCTTTTCAGTGTTCCAGAATTCATTGTTTATGCACCACACCCAGTGCTCCATGAGATATGTATCCTCCACAATACCCACCACCAGGCTCATCCAACCCACCCACCTCCCCTCCAAAACCCTCAGTTAGTTCCTCAGAGTCCAAAGTCTCTCATGGTTCATCTCCCCTTCCAATTTCCCCCAACTCCCTTCTCCTCTCCATCTCCCTATGTCACCCATGTTATTCCTTATGCTCCACAAGTAAGTGAAACCATATGATACTTGACTGCTTGACTTATTTCACTTAGTATAATCTCTTCCAGTCTCATCCATGTTGATACAAAAATTGGGTATTCATCCTTTCTGATGCAGGCATAATACTCCATAGTATATATGGACCACATCTTCTTTATCCATTCGTCCATTAAAGGGCATCTTGATTCTTTCCAGTTTGGTGACTGTAGCCATTGCTGCAATGAACATTGAGGTACAGATGGCCCTTCTTTTCACTACATCTGTATCTTTGGGGTAAATACCCAGTGATGAAATTGCAGGGTCATAGGGAAGCTCTATTTTTAATTTCTTAAGGAATCTATACACTGTTTCCAAAGTGGCTGCACCAACTTGCATTCCCACCAAAAGTGTAAGAGGGTTCCCCTTTCTCCACATCTTCTCCAACACATGTTGCTTCCTGTCTTGTTCATTTTGGCCATTCTAACTGGTATAATGAAGTATCACAATGTGGTTTTGATTTGAATCTCCCTGATGGCTAGTGATGATGACCATTTTTCATGTGTCTGATAGCCATTTGTATGTCTTCATTGGAGAAATGTCTGTTCATGTCTTCTGCCCATTTTTTGACATGATTATCTGTTTTGTGTGTGTTGAGTTTGAGGAGTTCTTTATATATCTTGGATATCAGCCCTTTGTCTGTAGTGTCATTTGTGAATATCTTCTCCCATTCTGTGCATTGCCTCTTTGTGTTGTTGACTATTTCCTTTGCTGCACAGAAGCTCTTGATCTTATTGAAGTCCCAAAAATTCATTTTGCTTTTGTTTCCTTGTTAGCAGTCAATTCTTAATGTAGTTTTAAATTTTCTTATTTAGATCCTAATTGGATTATTTATTTTCATGTTTTACTATGCTATGCCTTATTCTAGATAAGACTTAAGATGACTTGGGGAAAAGTGTGAAATAAGAGAAGATATTAAATTTTTGAAGTGGATTTTTTTAAAGTTGGAAGATGATCTAAAATTATTAGATAAAATAATGTAAAAAATAAGCTAAACTAATGAACAAAATTGATCTATACATTGGCAGTAGATGACCTATAAATTTAGGTCTAAACATTCTGTCAGTCGTTGTCAAAAACAAAAATGGTCAGTTAAAAAATTCAAAGGTACGTGGAGAGGAAATGGAGTCTTTTGCTTATTTAATTACTAGGATCTGCTGTTCTTTGCAACATCTGCTTATGGTATTTATAAAAACATTTACCTTTTTTAAAAATTTTATTAAAAAAAAAAAGCACTGAAGCTTTAGTGTGTCCTCTAGTTTTGCTTAGTGCACTCAAACTGAACTGTTCTCCAGTGTTCCTGGATTTGATTCAATCCAAAGATCGTCCAGGATGCATCTTGGCCATGCAGAAATTACAACTTTGTCAGTCAAGGTGGGTTTTCATTCCTTCAGTGTAAAAATTCTGCCAAGATTGCCTCTTATATCCCCAGCAGTGCTTCAGTTTTTATTGCACAGCAATGTTTGTCCATTTTCCTCAAAGCAAGGAAAGGATGAAATCAAAATTAGTCCTTACACAGTGAAAAAAATACCCAGGGATAAGAATAGCTTCCATACCCAGTGAACTGATCAAATTTAGGTACAGCTCTATCAGACTACTGGACCAGATTTACCATCTTTACTCATGGAGAGACTTTTTTTTTTTTTTTTTTTTTTTTTGCATTTGTTGACCTTTCCCTTAATAAGGACATCAGTAACTCTGGCTGTCAAAAGGTGCTAAAAGCATTGGATACTGCATGCACAGTTTTTGTTGTTTTTCACTAATACTCAATATTTCATAGTGCCCACAATAACACATTATTTATTTATTTCCCCTATTATTATTTTCAGCATGGACATTTGTTGTACTGAACAAGAATTTCTTTAGGATGTATACTTAGAACTCATTTTTCAGGGTCATTAGAACACATATCTAGGCTCATTAAATATAGACAGATTACTTTCCAAAATGGTTGCTCCAGCTTATGTTCCCATCATAAGAAAAGATTTTTAAAATTTATCATTTACATCCTTGTCAGTGTTGTTTTTATCTATTTTTTCTAGTTTTTACTTACTAAAAGTGTAAAGAAATATTTCATTGATGCTTGGCTTTCTTTGACTAATAGTGAATTTGAGAGCATTTTCATATTCTTTTAAGTCAATGGCACTTCTTTGTGAATCAATGCTGATCTTCTTTACCAAATCTCTAATCAGGTTTGCCTTTTTCCCTTGCTTATAAAACATAAATTTTCATTATGTTCAATTCTAAGTATAAGATAATGGCAGTTCCAATTTCTCCTTCAGCCCAAGGGTCTTCAGTAATCTTTTTTTACTTCAAGTGAATGGATTTTTAAACCATCTTTTAATTCATTATAAACATACATGCACATATACACAAACTAATTTAGTGTGTTTGTGCATTTAAAATCAACTTATTTGACCTCAAAATAGTCCTACAAGATAACTACATTTAATATCCCTGTTTTAGAGATAAAGAACTGAGGCATAGAGAAGTTAAATCTTGCCCATGGTATAAAGCTAAGAGATGGCCAAGTCAAATTTGAACCCGTGTTTGAATCTAGAGCTCAAACTTTTCACTATGACATCCTAATACAAAGTCAGTATTGATCAAACATGCTTTTTAAAATGAATGAAACTTTGCTAAAAAATAAATAACAAGAGAGATGAAATGTGATTTCTGAGGAAACAGACATATCTTACTTAGAAACCTCAAATATAAAATATAACCATCCATTTCTAGATACTTTTTGCAGATACAAAATTAGAAGCTGTGTGACCTATTTAATGAAAATAAGCATGCAGGTATAATAGACACATTTAATAACCTATAATCAGAAGTCATGTTGACTATTTTGTTGAGATAAATTTCCAGTAAAATATCCAACAAAGTTGCCATTTAAATGGTAATGCTAATAATTACATTCTGGGTTCACACTTCACTGAATGGCATAATTTATTTATTTCCCCTGTGGTTAAAAGGGAATGCTTTTTTGTTCATATGAGGGCTCTTGATTATCACTTTTGAAATCTTGCTTAAAAACCAGTTTGAATGGAACAACTAACATCATTTTTTAGATGGGATTAAAAAATAATTTTTTTCTGTTACTCAGATAACCATACATCCTGGGAAACAAACATCTTCTTAGTATTACTGCCAGTAAAAATCATACAATTCCCAGGAAAGAAAAAATAGACCGCCCTGAGTAACTGTGAAGTATATTCTTTCATTGGTGGCTAGACTTCAGTACCTATGATCCTTACTTAATCTGTCATCTCTGAGGTAAATAAATAAATTCAATGTAAAATTTTATTTGTTTTAGTTTATATCCTAAGTGTAGAAACCAGCATGCACTTGTCTTCGGCGGATGTCAAGAGATTCCAATGAATATAGGTTCATCACTATGCAAATAAATGAAAAAACCTACAGAAATATTGCATGTAATAGATACAAAATTTATTATGAGATAAGAAGTTTTAAATTTTTTGATGTAAACTCCAAAATAGAAACTATGTGAAAATCGGAAGTCAGAAGCTCGGTCACAGTTGCAAGCATTAAACATAATTAAGAATTGTGTCAATGTTCAGAACTCGAGACAGCCTCTACAAAGTGTCCACCCTCCCGAACAAACAAAAAAATATTTACTAATTTACCTAAAAAATGTCTAGCAGGCCTTCACTTTAGCGCTAGTGATTGTATGCTTGTTGAGGGAAAAAATGTGGAATCATTCATCTCACAATGCTTAAAGACTTTTCACATAGCCAGACAATCAATCAATAAACCAGACAGAAAGAAAATATTCATAATACATATATCTGGCCAATAATTTTTATGCAGCATATGTGAGGAACTTTTACAAATCTATCCCAATAAGAGAACAATCTAATAAAAAATGATGAAAGTCATAAAGATATACTGCATAGAAGATTTACAAATGCCAATGTGTTCCATAGACATCAGGAAAATGCACATTAAACCACAAAATGATGACATTTGTTACCCACTAAAATTGCCAGGATATAAAATACTGATACTATTAAATGTTTGCAACTATCTGGAGTAACTGAACATTTCAAATACATGGCTCACGGGAGTGTAAAATTGTACTACTACTTTAGAGACTTATTTGAAGGTTTATTATGAATGTAAACGTGTATCTACCCTATATATGAACAATTCAACTACCAGATTTTTATCAAAAATTATTTATGTTTACAAAAGAATTGTACATGAACAGAGAACGTCTGTTTTATAGTCAAAAACTAGAAACAACCCAAATGTCCATCAACAAGAGGAATGGATAAACGTACCACAGTATATTCACACAACACAGGGTCAGAAGTACAACATGACAATGAAGGAAGATGTGTGTGTGTGTGTGTGTGTGCGTGTGTGCGCATGTGTGTGCATGTGTATGTTTATATATTGGATATGTATTTATAGTATTAATTATAAATTTAGTTTAAATGATTATATATTATAGCATATAATATATAGAAACACAAATATGGTTATCAACGCCCACTATGTAATTTGTAATGTCTAGTGCAAAATGGAAATGCAGGCACTCATTTAAAAAGCAAGGAAAACAGCACCATTACTGTTCATCTTTGTGTTGCACAAAGCCAGTTTTAAGTGAAAATAACAGCATTTAATAAATATGTGTAATTACTGAAATTACCCAGTTCATATTTTATGACTGGGACATATATGTGTATGCTATTCTTACCATAATGGTGGAAAGGTCACACAGTAACACAACTGGGTTTATTTTACTTTTTGATATAGGTATATTCAATCGATACTCTCTAAATTCAGTTTTCTCATTAATAAGTCACTGTTAAAAGGCAAAAGAGCTATGGGTTGCCCCAATATTTTCAATTTTTTTCTCAATGTCATCATTTTCGTAAGTGGTTGGCTAATAGAGGGAAGTGACAAGACTAAGAAAGAATATGTTAGGAGTCTTTAGCTGTTCATGTTTCTTTGAACACTGTTACCTTCTTTCTGTACCAAAAACAAATTAAAGTGTGGCTCTCAAGGCTGTCAGCAGTCCCATTTAAAGAGTCATAGATATAACACCCTTCTTCTCTACTTACTTTAAGTCTTACTGAACTTCATGCGTTGTGATTCCAACAGAATTCTGTACTCATGGGACATCATAAAACCTATATGTGAATGGGGTGACAAGGATTAGCAGCAAACATACATATAGCACTTATCTTCTCTGCTGATGTGGATGTTTCATTGTCCCATTGGACTTCACTTACAAAACACAAGTCCAAAGATAAAATTTTGATGGATTTCAAGATGGTGACACCAGAACATTAAACCAAACACAAGTCCTTCTGAACTTGGGACCCTTTGAGACTGTACAGGTCACATATGCAGGAGACTGCCCTGAATATGAAGACAGATGATAGATAGATAGATGATAGATTAGATAGATAGAAAGATAGATAGACTGACTGATATAGGGAAGCCTCTTCCAAGGGTAAAAGAAACCTCAGAGAAAAAAGATGTTGAGAAGTGTTCAAAATCTAGATACATGTTGAGGAGACAAAGGAGTTTGAATATGGGCTTTACAAAAAAAGGAAATCGGGACGCCTGAGTGGCTCAGTGGGTTAGGCCGCTGCCTTCGGCTCAGGTCATGATCCCAGTGTCCTGGGATGGAGTCCCCCATCGGACTCCTTGCTCGGCGGGGAGCCTGCTTCACCCTCTGCCTCTGCCTGCAACTCTTTCTGCCTGTGCTCTCTCTCTCTAATAAATAAATAAAATCTTTAAAAAACCAAACGAACTAAAAAAAAAACAAAAAACAAAAAAAGGAAATCAAAATCACTCAAAGTTTGGGGACTGGAAAATGAGAAAGACGGAGTTAATATTTAATCAAATAAGGACAGAAGGAGGTGGTTTGAGATATGAGAGATATCAGAAGTTCAATTTTGAATATACGAAGTTTAAGTGCCTATTATACACCCAAGTGTAAATGTCACTCAGGCAGTTGGATACTTGAGTATGAAGAACAGAGAAGACTATAGTCAGCACAGTCATGGTATGATATTTAAAGCCATGAAAAGTGAGAAAAGCTGGCGTAGGGAATAGTATATATGGAGAAGAGAAACACTCCAGTATTTAGAGATCAAAGAAGTGCCATGTGACCTGCAATGGGAACTTGAAAACTGCCTTTGGCAAATGACTTAATTTTTCCAAATGTGTTCACTCATCTCTAAAGTAAGGGTGTTGATACCTACTTCTTAAGATGGCTGAGGAGTGAAAGATACAAATAGTTCTACCTAAACTATCTAAAGTACCCAACAAAACTACCTCCTTATTCCAGCCAGTGTGTCTCTATCCTCTGATTCATTCCCCACCGAACTAAAAAGAACAAAACAAATGAAAACAAAAACCTTAATCTTTTCATTTATTCATTTGTATTACCACTGTTGGTCTTCTTAATATTTTCAAGGTACTGGTCAATTGCCCAGGACAGGAAACATGTCTTATTCACCTTTGTGACTTTACATTGTACTCACTACAGAAAGAAAAGACATTAATATTTTTCTTCAAAGAATGAATATATTCTTAGCAAATGAGTTCATTCGATTGCCCTAGAGAAGTCTTTACTGTAGTTCCTACTTCTCAGGACAATCAGGAATCTAACCTGTAAAAAACAATGTTTTACATTTCTCACAGTATGTTTGCTTTAACTTGATGAACTAGAAGCGATTTGAAAATAAATTTTTCATATTTTTTCCTCCCTGAGTTAAAAGAAATAACAGTAAAATCTTTAAACATGATAGCATTTATGGGAAATAAGTAACTCTTCCAACCTACTCTGAGATCTAACTTGAAAACTAAATGTTCTTTGACATTCTGTAGGATTTATAAAATGTCAAGATAGCCTCCACTTTGATTAGTTATTCATAACTTTGAAATGTTTCCATTTATCATTCATGTTCATAAAGAACCTTTCTCTGTTTTCAGTGTAAAAACAGAGACTTTTGCATTAGTGGTAAATTACACAATTGCATGAAAAAACTAGACACTGAACCTAGGAAAAGAATATTACATCTACCCCTGTTCAAAGCTGCAAATCTCTGATTTGAGTTGTATACAACCAAGTCAAAAAGCTACATGGATTTTGGCTTTATCATTTGCCTTTCTTGCATAGCTATTCAATGGCTAGCCATTGAAAATATTCAGAACTTCCTAGAAACTAAAAGACAAAAAATGTTCCTTAGGGTGCCTGGGTGGCTCAGTGGGTTGAAGCCTCCACCTTCGGCTCAGGTCATGATCCCAGGGTCCTGGGATCCAGTCCTGCATCGGGCTCTCTGCTCAGCAGGGAGCCTGCTTTCCCCTCTCTCTCTGCCTGCCTCTGCCTACTTGTGATCTCTGTCATATGAATAAATAAAATCTTTAACAAAAAAGTTTAAAAATGTTCCTAATGTTTCTTTCAAATGGCCTTTACCCAAGCAGGTATCTTTTTTTTTTTTTAAGTATTTATTTATTTACTTTTTCAGCATAACAGTATTTATTGTTTTTGCACACAACCCACTGCTCCATGCAATACGTGCCCTCCCTATTACCCACCACCTGGTTCCCCCAACCTCCCACCCCCTCGCCGCTTCAAAACCCTCAGGTACTTTTTCAGAGTCCATAGTTTCTCATGGTTCACCTCCCCCTCCAATGTCCCCCAACTTCCCTCTCCTCTCCATTTCCCAATGTCCTCCATGTTCTTTGTTATGCTCTACAAATAAGCGAAACCATATGATACTTGAATCTCTCTGCTTGACTTATTTCACTCAGCATAATCTCTTCCAGTCCCATCCATGTTGCTACAAGAGTTGGGTATTCATCCTTTCTGATGGAGGCATAATACTCCATCGTGTATATGTACCACATCTTCCGTATCCATTCATCCGTTGAAGGGCATCTTGGTTCTTTCCACAGTTTGGCGACCGTGGCAGGTATCTTTTTGATTAAAGAGATCAGATGGCTGTGATGCCTGGGAATACTGGCCATCCTAGAGGTGACTTCAGGACACAAACAGGAAAAATGAAACCTCTCTGAATATATAAACCAGAAGGATTAAAATGTAAAGAATTGGCCAGACAAATGATGAAATACTCCACAACAACAGCAACCAGGAAACAGAAGACAGAGAATCCAGGCATTCGTAGTAGGAAACCCCAGCGTTACCCACCACAAAGGAACTAGGACTCAGGGATCAACATTACTTGGTAGAAGCTAGAGCATGTTCATACTGAGTGGTCAGCAAATTCTTTCTATATAAGGCAGTAGTTCTCAAATTTCATGTGCATAAAAGTCATACTGCTTAACATGCAGACTCCTAGGACTTACCTCCAGAGATTAGGATTCCATAGAATCTGATTCAATGGTATTAACCATAGGAATATGTATTTTCAACAAATATCCTTGGTGATTCCAATATAAGTAGTCCATGGGCCGCATTTGTAAATACATTGTTAAGGAGTAATTTTTCGCAGACTGTCTAATTATAACAAAACTACTTGTTGAGAATGAAATATTGAGTGGGGAATCATAAAGTTAGAAGATGTTCAGAAAAAAATAATTTTTTTCATGCATCCATTAAAGGCTGGATCTTCCATCTCCTTTTCTTAGACCCCTAGGAAATCCCATTCCACATATCTCAATTTAAACATTTGTACATAAAAATATATATACTAAAGGATTTCTTAGATTGCACATAATAGAGAAAACCTCAGATCACTTCAGGATTAGTATTAAGTGACTCAAGAGGGTAAAAGCAAAGAAAAATATTTCAATGACTACACAGCTGCTACTGAAAACAGCAATTGCAAATTATTACTTAGGACATCATACCTAACATGGGGATCTAACAGAAGATACTGTGATCCAATTTTTTAATTCTCTTATTATATAAAGGGGTCTGCACCTCAGTTCCTTTGCCACTCTTAGGACTCAGCTTTTCTTGTTACCTCTTTCTGTGAGTGTTTATCTTTTTCTTTCCATGTCTGCATCTTCCTCAAATGATTTATTCATCACTAACTCTGAATCTAAAGTCATTTATCTATCTTTATATTCAAAGTCCCTCAAAATGCTGTCATCAAGTAAATTAGGTAGCATCCTATATAGAGCCTATATTGAACAGATGTCTCAGATTTGTTTAGATTCTTCAGTAAGAATTCCATTACAGTCCTGCTTTAGGCCTACATGTCCCCATATTTCTTCATATAATATTAATGGACAGTTGCTCATGTAAATGTAGCAGATGACTAACTTTATCATTTGCATTTTAACTTTCTTCCTAAATTTCCTTTTCAAATTACGGATACTGTCAAACCCATGTGCTAACCAAACACCAAATACAGACAATTAGCTGCTGCTCAAAGGTTTCAGATAAGGGTGATCTCACTGTGTAATCTGTCTACCTAGTCTATCATGGCAGATCATCCATCATATCAAGAATCTTTCTCTCCAAGAAGTTCCAACTGCTTCACTAAAACTTTAATAAATGCATACCAATGACGTCTGAAAGTTATATAAAATACATATAATTTATTCTTTCTCCAATAGAATAACTACTCAAATATTTAAAAGCATCTATTACGGCTCTCCTAAGTCTTTTTTATCTCTGGCCTAAAATCTCCCAGTTCCTTTCATCTCCCTTAATGTGCCAGAGTTTTCAGACACCTCACTGCTCTGAACACATGCTAATTCGCCAATGCCGGTTTTACATTGTGATGTACAGTATTAGAGATATTATTCCAAGTGTGAACTGTATAGTAGATGAGATGAATAACTTTCTTCATCTGGATATGAGACTTTGATTAACACAATTTAATGCTATGTTATGATAATATTTTCAGTGGCATGATCAGAGCATTGAATCATGCTGAACTTGTCATAATCAACAAAAACATGAGAATTATCTCTCCAAAGATGCTATATATCACTTTTTCCTGATCTCTATCCTAACTAGTAAAGACAGATATTGTCATTCTTTTCTTTCAAATTTCATAATAGTGATTCGATTCTCTTCTGGTTTTTGTAACAATAATTTGAAATATTGAGGTCATTTAATCTTACAGCTGAAATGGTTTAGTTTTATCTCTAGTATCAAAAGAAAGCCCAATGGACAAGATAATCTCTATGTTCCAGAGTTAACTGACCTTCACTACAATAATTCTGTAATTCTCTGATTCTAAACTTCATCCATGTATATGCCATCTGAGTATTTGACAGTTATAATTGGTGACAGTTCCCAGTTGTCAAAAGAATAAAATAAAAATAATATTGCCTCAGGGTGCCTGGGTGGCTCAGTTGGTTAAGCGACTGCCTTCAGCTCAGGCCATGATCCCAGAGTCCTGGGATCGAGTCCCGCATCGGGCTCCCTGCTCCTTGGAGAGTCTGCTTCTCCCTTTGACTTTCTCCCCTCTCATGCTCTCTCTCACTGTCTCTCTCTCAAATAAATAAAATCTTTAAAAAAAAAAAATATTGCCTCAGAGTTCCTAGGTAACTCAGTATCAAATAAATAAATAAATCCTAAAAAAAAAGAAAGAAACAGAAATAATACTCTCAGCTGATCTTTACAGAATCTCTGATGCAGAGAGCTGAAATTATTATTTTAGTTCTGAGACTCACAGATATCAAAACAATGTCTTGCTTAAGACATTAGAGCTGGTTTAATACACAGCAGAAGACAGAAAAGAATTAATATAGATTGACAAAAAGCAGACCTGGAAAGGGATGAAAGGATTACAAAGGGGAATGAGCAGTCTTTTATGGTGATGAGTATGTGTGTTATCTTAATTGTGATGATGCTTATGTCAAATTGCTCAAATCGTACTTATTTATATGTGCAGATCATTATAGACCAGTAATACCTCCATAAAGCTGTCAAAATAAATTGAGGGACTCAAGGACTTTGTTCATGCTGATTATATCTATCAATATTACTCAATAGGTAGTTAAAACTGAGAAAATTTAAAAATATTTGTTTATTCATTTAAAAACAGTGATAATTTCACTACATGCTAGCATAACATTTTTTATGAAAAAAACTATTTTCCAAGATACAGAAAAGTTAGTGAAAATAGAAAAAGTATTTTGCATTTTTGCAAATCTCTTTTTGCATCCGATAACAGAAGGCAACTAGATTTTCATACATTTTGACTTTCAGTGTAGTACTAAATCTTGTATTGATTGATGTATCTCAAAAAATACTGCCTCATACTGATGCATAATTGGAAATCAGAAGAGTATTTTATTTTTTTATTAATTATTTTTATTAACATGTAATGTATTATTAGCCACAGGGGTACAGGTCTGTGAATCGTCAGGCTTAGCCACTTCATAGCACTCACCATAGCATATACCCTCTCCAATGTCCATAACCCATCCACCCTATCCACACACCCCATCCCCCAGCAACCCTCAGCTTGTTTTATGAGATTAAGAGTTAGAGGAGTATTGTAATAGCCTTTTCAGATAATTGTGGATAGTCTTTGATGCTACACCAAAACTCAACATGTGGTGATTTCTTAAAGGTACATTGCACTTTAAAAATTCAAATATCATCAATAAACTTTATATGCTATGCTACTTTAAAATTTATTAGACTACAGTGCACATTAAATAGGTTTTACCCATGCATGAATGTGCATCATGCATTATAAATTTGAAAAATTATTGATTACCTGAGCTCTTCAGTTCTTTCCAAATTGTGATCCACTTTATTTTACAATAACAAAATGATAAATTACAGTTTCATTTTGAAAACAGAGACGTTCTTTTCCATATCACTATTGTTTTCTTGGTCTTTGAGGTGATACTCTGATACAGTAGATTAAAATATGTAAGGTCATTCCCATTATGAGTAAATGCCTAACTTATGGTATGGTTATCTATCCTTTCATTTCAGTATAAACTGCACACTCATAACATTCTAGCTATGGGACATGAGGCCTTCAAGATCTTCTTCCTGCATGTATCTGTAGCCTTTTCACCATCCCGTGTCCTACACTCAGTTTCCTGAATTCAGTTTGCTTGTACACAATTTATTGTGTTGCCACATATATATGTCTCTTATTCTGGACAGCTCTTTATCCTTTTGATCAAAGAACAAAGAACACTTACTATCTGGAAAGATGAGGTGCTTAACCATGACTTGAAGTAAGCCTCCTTGACCAGCCAGAAAAAGATGGGTGTCCTTTCCATGTGCTGATATACCAATGATCCTACTACTTTCTTGGTCTTTATAAATTAAGGAATGGCACTTCTTCTAGTAGGATGCAGGCAGACACATGGGTTGGCAACATCTTCTTAACAGGCACATCTTCCTTTGATTAGACAGAGCTCCATGGAGAGCTGGAAGGGAAGAACTGGCTTAGATTTTACCTACCATGCGATGCTCGAGTAGGAGCCACTGTAAGAACACAAGATACAAAAACTTTTCTAGATGTTTTGATCCTTTCATGCTACTGTTCATGAGTAAAAAGGTACACTATAAGCACCTCCAGGGAGGAATCTCTGCTTTATATATATCCCCAGGATATAGCACAACATCTGACATGTTACCAGTTCTCACCAAATAGGCATAGAATGAGGGAATATTTGGTGGAAACCTATATAATAGAAGAAATGGCTCTCATCAGAGATTTCTCTTTGAGCTTAGGCCATGATATGTATTTTCCCTCCACTGTTAAATTGATCCCACCATCAGTCTTCACAGGATAGGTTAGTGTGGGAAGCTAGCACATTAAAATATAATTATTTATGGGAAAATGTTTTTATTTTCTTTCAAAATAACAGTGTAAAGCACAACAAACAGATAAGTAAATATATTTAAAATATTATTTTGGCAACTGGCAGACAGAGAGGAAAACAATAATTTTTAAACCTGTTCTGAATTAACAAGAGTGAGAGGAAGTGGGAATGTCATGGAAAGAACAAGGACTGATCATAATTGTGGGTAGAAATCCAGCCTGTCATTTTTCTGGCCACATAAATTTAGGCAGATTGTTTAACCATTCTGATCTCAACTTGTGACAGTGACAAATCTGTGAAAAAGTGTACATTTTAATAATATTTAAGTAGGTACATATTATTTAAAAAATGCATAGTAGCTTTACTATTCCATAGGGCATTTGACTTCAAATAACCAAAAACATGACAAATAACAACTTGTAAAATTAGTTTGTTTCATATAACATGAAATTTTGAGAAGAGGCAGCTTAGAGCTGAAGAAGCTCAATATGCCAGGATCCATGTGGATTCTCTCTTCCCCACTCTTCCTTGGCTTTGTTGCATTTATATTCATGCTAGTGAATTTTGCACAGGCATGGCTTGGCTTTCCTTCAGTGGTGGATGGGAAATTTAACTTTTAGTTTTCCAACACTTCCAGTAAAGAAAGACAAACCAAAAGTGGATTAGTTAAGTCTCTTAACTGAGAGCAGTTATGATGTGTGCGATAGCAACTAACCTAACCACATTTACAAGTTTTCATTTAAATGTTTGAGATTGAATTTAAATGAATTTACCAATAGTCTACATTATACTTTCTGCTCAAGTTGCTTTTATACTTTAATAATGAAAATGACAATTGTGAAAAAAGTACCCATTATGTCAACAAATCAGCTATTAAAATATCATGGATTCAATAAATATTAGTCATAAGACTCTCATATATAATTTATTGAAATGGATACTAGCTTTATTTTGTTAGACCTAATAATTGAAAGTAGATTTTAGCTTATTTGAGTTATTTATTATCATTTCAAAAAATTTATGGCAATTACAAAATATCTTAGATAAATTTTTGCTAACCTATTGTTAGCTTATGAGTAATATGTAGATAATTTTCTTGGTGTAGCCATCAATATTTTATAACAATATGACAGTCTATCAAGTAGTTGCAGATAAGAATAGGCAATGAATATATTGTGGTAAGAAACTAGGTTACTATGGAATCTTATGCTGCAAGGAATGGAGTAGATCTCTAAATTTCTGAAAGATTTGTCAGTAGATCAGAGAACTTTATAAGTGGGTGTGTCTTTTGTATTGACATCAAATCTTTTGATAATCCTTTACAATATTTATTATTTATCATGCATGTGCTTATGAAAGTGATTTTTGATCGTTGTTTTATTTGTCAAAATTAATATGCCCTGCATATTGAAATTAAAGGAAACAACCAGATTTGAAATATGGCATAACCTTACAAACCTTCAACAGTGTCATATCCTTTATTTAATCAGTCAGAATTTTTTCTTCCTCTCTAATATCTTTAGCATTTGCCTCTACAGCACCCACTAATTTAATCCTTATTTAAGTAGAAATCGTTATGAAAGTATCATAATTACTTTCCTTTCCTTGATTTTTAATAGAAAACTAAATGTTTCAAATAGTTCAATTTATTCCATAATAATTTCTTAAAAACATGTTACATGATTTCCCTTGTTCCATTTTTCTTTTTTCTTTTATGCTACATCCTGAGACTTTTTATCTTCTTTTAGTTGTTTTATTTAATTTATAAATTATTTATCCTGTTTCTGAGCACTTGTATTCTAGGTGGGAAAAGAAACATAAAATTGTGGTTTTGTGACAGATTTTGGCAAAGATGCAAAGAAAGGGGAACCCTCTTACACTGGTGGTGGGAATGCAAGTTGGTACAGCCACTCTGGAAAACAGTATGGAGGGTCCTCAAAACGTTAAAAATAGAGCCACCCTATGACTCAGCATTTACCCCAAAGATACAAAAATAGTGATCCTAAGGATCACCTGCACCCGAATGTTTATAGCAACAATGTCCACAATAGCCAAACTATGGAAAGAGCCCAGGTGTCTATCAACAGATATATGGATAAAGAAGATGTAGTATATATATTGTGAATATTACTTAGCCATCAAGAAAGAAAGAAAGAAAGAAAGAAAGAAAGAAAGAAAGAAAGAAAGAAAGGGAAAACTTGCCATCTGTGACAAGATGGGTAAAAGTAAAGGGTGTTATGGTAAGTGAAATAAGTCAAATGAGAGAAACACAATTACCATATGATTTTACTCATATGTGGAATTTAAGAAATGAAACAAAGGAGCATAGGGAAAGAGAGGGAAAAAATAAAACAAGACAAAATAGAGGGGAACAAACCACAAGAAACTATTAATCATAGGAAATAAACAGGGTTGCTGGAGGGGTGGAGGGATGGGGCAACTGGGTGATGGGCACTAAGGAGGGCATGTGATGTGATAAGCAATGGGTATTATATCCACACAACTGATGAATCACTGAACTCTACCTCTGAAACTAATATGCTATATGTAAATTAAATAAAAATGATATTTTAAAAAATTATGGTTTTGTGTACATGTCAGGTGGTGGTATGGTGGGAGTCATGGAATTCAAGGTGATGGTACACAGAAGTAGAAGGGCAAAAAATACATATACATGGGTTTATTGAAGAAGTATTATAATAGACAAATAGTATCTAGAGATAAGACTAAGGATTGGTGCATAATTTTTTAGCTTTATTAAAGTATAGTTGACAAAATTATAAGATGTCTAAAGTAATTATCATGATAATTTGAAATATAGACACATTGTGAAAGTATTCCTCCTATTTAGTTAATTAATATATCCATCACCTCATTTATTTTATCTATTTAGGAACATTTAAGTTCTACTTTAGAAAATTTCAATGACACAATACAAAAATGGAAAATAATTCAGCCATGAGAAAGAAGAAAATCCTGCTGTTTGTAACAACATGGATGGAACTTGAGGTCATTATGCCAAGTAAAATAAACCAGACAGACAAATACTTCATGGTATCACTTGTACATGGAATTTTAAAAAAAGAAAGAAATGAAAGGAAGGAAGGAAGAAAGAAAACAAAAAGAAAAGCCAACACGTGACATGTAATTTTTGAGAAAAAAAAAATGTTACGGTCATCCCAAATATGTCACAATTTTTTTAAACCACCATTTACATGGAAAGTAAATTTATGAGATAGACAAAATTAAAAATTAAAATCTAATTATTTTTAAGTCTTCATGGAATCATCAGCACATTTCACTTCACAAATATGTAAGTTCTTTATTAGTTACCATAGAAAGAATATTTCTATAGCTCCCAGTAAATATGATGTGTTCAATTTATATGACCATTCTTATATTATTCTTTATAAACTAGTCATTAAAAGACTAAATAAAAAATAATACATAATTTTTCAAAGGTTTCTTAAAGTTATAACAAATCATAGTATATTTTTTCTTCAAACTGTGCAATTTGAATGAGTTTGTTAATCTTGAAAAACAGTGGTGAGAAATTTTGGTGATTTATTTTGAGCAAAATGCTTTCCTTAGTCATCTGTTTTATTGAATTAATAGACAATTGTATCAAATGGAGATGGGTTTCAAACTCATTGACAAAAATATTAGCAAAAGAGGTCAGAGAAGCAATTAATGGAAATATTTTAAGAAAATAAGTGCTTTTAAATTTATTTAACAAAATTTATATTAATAATATAATCTTGTCATTATTACTATTATAATAATTTATATTAATAATGTAATCTTGTCATTATTACTATTATTTTTGTCTTTAACAACTTTACTGAGATAATTCATATACTAAAAATGTGACTCATTAAAAGTGTACAATAATGTAGTTGTATAGTGTATTCAAAGTTGTTTAACCTTTAGCACAATCTAATTTTAAAACATTTTATTACCCAAAAAGAAAATCTGTATATCCTAGTAGTAACTCTCTATTCAACAACTCTCCCCATCAATTCTACCTCACACACAAGAACATAGACTTAACTTCTGTTTCTACAGAGACTTCTCTATTCTGGAGTTTTCAAATACAGGGAATCATAAAATCCCATTGTAAAAACAAAAGCAAATTGTTCTCAAGGTTCAACAATATTGCAACATGTGCTAGTTCTTCATTTCTTTTAATAGCTGAATCATATTCCTTTGTATGAATATACCATGTTTGTTTTTTAATCAGAATCAGTAGATGGGCATTCCAGTTGCTTCTCCTTTTTGTTATTATGAATAATTTGGATATAGACATTTGTGTAGAGTTTCTTGTTGGAATGCCTGTTTTTAATTCTCTTGGGTATATTACCTAGGAGTGGAATTACTGACTCACATGTTAACTTTATGCTTAACATTTCAATGAATTGCTAAACGGTTTTCCAAAGAGGCTATAACATTTTAAAATCCAGTCAGGAATGTATGAGGATTCCTGTTTCTCCACATTACTTGTCTAACTTATTTTAGCCATCCTAATGTTGTGAATAGGTATCTCCTTGTGGTTTTGATCTTATTCCCCTAGAACTAATGATGTTAGACATCTTTTGCATACTTGTTTGTCATTTGTGTATGTCCTTTGGAGAAGTATCTATTCAAATCTTTTGCTTATTTTTAAAATTGAGACCTAGCACATTATTATTAATAGTAAATGCTCAATAAATATACATAAAATAAATGCAAATGGATTTCCTTCTTCGGATTATTTTTGCTAATTAATGGATGTTAAATTATAAGTGTTATTCATTTAAAAGTTCAGTTAAATTTTAACATAAATATTATGGAATGTAGGATGGTTATTCATTTTGCAGATCTTGTAGTATATAAAAACTAATGAGTAAATAATGCCTCATATCTCAAATATGATTTTAAAAATCCCTCAGAATCTCAAAAAACTATAAACAGGAACAAAAAGAAAAAAATAACATCTAGACATATTATAATTAAACTACTGACCAAATATAAAGGTAAAGCCCTAAATCAAGGATTACTAATCTAAATAAAGGAAGATGGGGGGGGGGGGAAACAGGCAAACAGAAAACAGAGTAAGTTTGTACATTAAAACCTGAATTTACCAGAATTGCATTGGATGCAAGTGGTCCAAATACTCCAAGGAGCAAATGAGTATCAATCTGAATGAAGAAAAAGACACAAGCCAAACTCCGTGCTGCTCACAAGAGATAAGTTGAAGACGACACAGGAAAGTTGACTATAAAATGATATAAGCATATATAAAAACATTAAACAAAAGTAAACCGATGTTTACATTAATATCATACAAAGTAGATTTTAACTCAAGAGCATTATGTTAAGAAACAAAATCCATCCAACTAAATTTTAAAAATCAAATTGGCTTTATTCAATGATTCATGAATTGATCAGCATCCAATCCAGCAAACAGAAAGCTCTATTGAGCTACAGGGAAGAAAAAGTTTTTTTAAAGGCAGAGAGGGAATGGAAAAAAAGGAAAGTATTAGCAAAGAATGCATTGTTTTAGGCAAGGTTGCCTTCCTAATGGGAATGGAATGGGCCTATCAGTAAATTACCTTTTAGTGCAGACCAGGAAAGTCCACGTTGGCTGGTTAAAGGTCACATTCCTAAAGAGGATAAAACTGCAGTGAGTCTTGGTTTGCTGATGTGGGGCCTTAAGACAAGTGATTACCTATGGGGTTTAACAACCATTAGAGGAAAAAAGTACATGCCATAATGAAAACTAATCTCAAGAAAACATAACTAAATCATGTGTGTGTAACCACAGAGTCACAAAATAAGAAGTAACAAATCCATTGAATATATATCCATTTGTCCTGTTGCTGAGGACAAAAAGTAGTGATAACTCTCATAGTCTACTTGTAAGGAGATATTACCACTACAAAAACTGACAGTATCTAATAAAGCAGAACATATGTTTGTTCTATGGTGCAGTAGTTTGTATATATCCAATAGAATGCTAATCTATCCAGTAGAAATGCTAACACAGCTGAACCAAAGAATCTATATGGAAATACTCGTGGCAGCACTATTCATAATAGCTCCAAACCTGAAATCACTCAGATGTCTGTTACTAGCAAACAAATAGTGTACTATATTCATACAGTGGAATGTTAAGCATTAACAAGAATTAGTGAACCACTGCTACACATAACTAAATGGATGAATCTTACCAACATGTGTCGAACGAAATATGCCAAACAGAAATGTACTATATAATTCTAGGTATACAAAGTTTTAAAACATGGTGCTAGAAGGCAGAGAAGGTAGTTCTCTTCCTAATGACTAGGAAGTGGCACTTCTTTGTTCTAGTTATGTTCTATTTTTAGTTATGTGTGTATGTGTGCTTGTGGTTAAATGAAATTGGTAAGCATGGTGATACTTATTGAGCTCTGTGTTTATGGTTTGATCAATTTTCTGTATGTATATTAGATTACAACTATTTGTTTTTAAAGGTACATTATGTAATTGACCCCTAGCTCCATGTAGAACATGTTTTCCTAAAGTTCCATATGAAGTGAATCTTCAGAAGCACACAGAACTGATTTATAACAAAGGCCGCCAAACTTACCATCTACGTGACCTGTAGGAAATTAAGAAAGTCCTATTGGTGGAAATTTTTATGCATTTTTTCAATAATAATTGGCAATGTAAATGTTCTTATCCACCACTGTGACTAGATAGATAAATAGATAAATATATATATAATATCATATTGATATCTGTATGATATTATGATATATATATGATATATTATGATACATATCAATATGGTATTATGACATATATAGAACTTTATAGGTACATGTAGCATAGATATCTATGACATCATACATATGTAAAATAATACTAATTTTATTATAGTATATAAATAATACTAATTTTATTATTATTATTATATTAGGTATAGTACATATTAACGATTTTGAAGATTATCCAAGAGATTAGTGAAAACTATTGTATACTTTTAACAAAAGCAGTTCTTTTAATGATCATTACAGTAGAAAATTCAGTTTCTGAAACAAAATATTTATAAAGACAAAGTAGATCTTTCTCATACTTTTTCATTCTAGATCCCCTCTTCATTTTTTGCTTATATTTTTTCCTGTACAGTATCCTATACCTTATTTATTCTCCCCACATAAGTAAATCTTGCAGACAGTGCATTTTTGTACATATGGATCTGTTCCTTTCATTTTAATGGCTACATAAATTCCATTGTGTTAATGTAACACAATTGATTTAACTAATCTTTTACTGTTTTTCCCAAACTTTCTCTATCTGTACTGCATACACTGCTTTTTTTTACACATTCATTATTTTACATGGGTGAAGATAGCTGTAAGATGAATTCTTAAAAGTGAAATTGCTTAGTTAAGTGGTATGTGGATTTTTAATTTTGATTGATAGTGCTTGATAGTATTCCATTAAGTGGAAGCAATTTGCATTCTCATCAGCCATGTATGACTTTAAGCGTTTGTGTTTTAGAAAAATAATTCTGTGTTAAGTTGGACCATGGCAAAGAACAATGGTATGTGGGATGCTAATTCAGAAGCTAATACAGTAATAGTCTATGAAAGTAGTCAGGACAAAGGCAATAAGAAGTGAGAGGAAGTAACAATTTTAAGAAGTATTGAAATTGTTGAGTTGAGAAGATTGAGATAATGACATCTTTGAGTGCTCTATCCATAATGGCCTTAAGTATATCTTTTACTAAATCATCTGAACTGAAGTCCCAGTAACTCAAGAGACATCCAGTCCATTACCACCTCAACCTTTGACTTGTCAGCCTTTCAGTCCCTTTTGCCAAATTCTCACTTCATTAAAGTGCTACTAAAATAAATTCCTTTTGTCAGATGTCTCCACTATTCTCCATTAAGCCATTAATATGGGCTCTTCTCTCTCAACACCTTTGGCCTTAAAGGTTAGCAAACTTGAAGTTCAAGTATTTGGCCTTTATCATTAAAAGCCTGAAAAAAAGCTATTCTTAAATCTGTCTCCATGTTTAACCTCCAAATTATATCAGGCCCAGCATTAACAACTCTATATTCCCTAGAGGAGAGCTGTCCTCATAATTTACATGTGGAGGTACATTTGAATTTCCTCTAGGGAAGCTAAAGTTTATCAGGGAGTACAAGGAACAACTCTTGGTTATTTGCATAAATTTTTCACATTAAGCCAATCAGTATCCAAAATCATTTTGATATGCATGAGATACTCTTTCTTCCTGACCTGAGAACCTGATAATTCCTGTCACTCTTTCAAATGTGATTAGTTTGTAAGTTTGGAAGAAGATAATGAAAGCTAGAACTGTGATGTGGTTTCTCTTGTTGAAGAAAAGTAAGATAGATTCTGTGATTTTGTAAAAATTTTATTAACCAGTTTTGCCTGGACCTGTATTACCTTTAGCAATCTCATGCTGGCATGATAATCTCATAGAGGTTTTCCCACACTCCCTCCCCAGGTGGCATAACAAGCTGATGACAGCATATGAACAAGTTAGGGGATAGAAAAAGTGGTGTGATCCCTGGAAAAGTTTAATAAGGGCTTGAAGTTGATCTTCTACTGGTAGAGATGTCTGTGGAGGATGGCATACCAGGTATTTCATTCCGGCTTAGACACAAACTTTGCCATCATTATTATTTTTTTTAAGGCTTTATTTACAGAGAGAGAGTACAAGTAGGCAGAGCAGCAGGCAGAAGGAGAGGGAGAAGCAGACTCTGCTGTGCGGGGAGCCTGATGCAGGGCTTGATGCCAGGACCCTGGGATCATGACCTGAGCCCAGCAGAAGGCAGTCGCTTAACCAACTGAACCACCCAGGTGCCCCATTCATGTCATTATTTTTTGAAATCTGAAGCTAGTGGATACAAACTTGAGAGGCCTGGGGAGCAAACAAATAAGAACTAAGCTTAAAAAACCTGGGCTTTTGAAGTAGTCAGGGCATTTTCTGCTTTCCAATTGTTCAAGACTTATATTCTACTTCCAGGGAGGCTATTTCATTGTTTCTGGAAAACCATGCACTGAAAACGTGCTTTTTAATTTTGAAGATGTAAAGCAAAGATGTGACTCCAAGGGATGCACTTGCTCTGTAAGAAAATGTAGAGGCGGGCGCCTGGGTGGCTCAGTGGGTTAAGCCGCTGCCTTCGGCTCAGGTCATGATCTCGGGGTCCTGGGATCGAGTCCCGCGTCAGGCTCTCTGCTCTGCAGGGAGCCTGCTTCCTCCTCTCTCTGTCTGCCTCTCTGCCTGCTTGTGATCTTTCTCTGTCAAATAAATAAATAAAATCTTAAAAAAAAAAATGTAGAGGCTGGCTACATTGCAAGTAGACTTTCATATCTGCAGATTGTGCTTCCCTTGGAGGAATTTTTTTTTCCCCCAATATGGATTTAGAATATGCTGTCTCTGACAATTATGACAAGTCCTGGGGGGAATCCTTATGAAAACAATAGCCACAAGGCATGAGTGATAGAGACCTCATAGGACTTAAAAATGGGAAAGCCCAATTAACTTGGGCTTGACGAGAAACTGTACATTGGAAATGAATCGGGCTTGGCTAAACAATGGACAATTGCACCGAACTGCTGATGTCCCACATATTATTATTCAAGACAAGTAATTTGCTTGAGAGGAAAGTGGGTGAGGCACGGCTATTTTTTTCAAGAAGTTGTTTTTTTAAAGTTATCAAGCCACCACACCTCTGTGTTTGGAGGTAGAATATTCCTGAAAAAAGTAGAAATGCTCATGACAACCACCCTGGGAACAGGTGAAATTGGGGCAAAAATTCAACATGGTTTTTATTTTTTGAAAAAAATGAAAGATATAGTTTGTTCTACTCGGGGTAGTAGGATTGTCATGCTCAAAAATACCCCTTTAAGTATGACGGGACAGAGGAATTAAGAGGGAGGGAAATTGACCATCACCACAGAGATTCAGGCTAGACGCTAAACAGAAGCCATTTCTGTTAGGAAGGTCCTAATAGTAAGGCTAGTTTAGGTGGTACTTGAGCTGACATATCTAATACTGATTGTAAATTGCAATGAAAGATTTGTTTCTATTATATTTTAATTTTCAGCATCCTCAGTGGAAGATTAAGGGAAAGTTCATGCCCATGCTTGCAAAAGAGTACAAGAGAGAATAAAACCCATTCAGAGACAACATACTTGTTCTTTCTGCAAATGTTTGTCATACCTGCTGTATTCCAGGTATTAAATTGGTGCACAAAATAGTCTTGATGAATGAGGCAGTGTCTCTCATAACACTCACATTCCAATATGAAAAGATTAAAAAATAGAGGATCACCAATTTAAAAGTAAACCACCAGATAATATAAAAAATTAAATATTAATGTCATTAAAATAATAAAATAAGAATATATATATGTGTGTGAATTCAACCCTTACAACAGGCCCCGATTTCCATTTGGCGATCTATGTTGTCCATGATCCATAATCTGTGACACCATGGTGCCAGGGTAGGACATGTGACCTTCTTTCAGGCAATCAGTACATTCTATTCAATAAAATGATAGGTTTGGGATAGGAACTTGCTCCAAGATGATTCAATCATCTTGCAGTTTTCCAAGAATTTCTGATGCTACTGTATGAAGAAGGAAACATACAGTCCTTTGAGTGGCTAGAAGCTATATTTATATCGCAAAGGGAAAAAATCCTAGGATGACTGCAATAGCATTAAAGGCAATGCAGAAAGCCAGAAAGAAGCTTTGTGCTAGGGAACATTATTAAGTCAAACTTAAGCATTATCTGAAAAAAATGCCACCTCAAGTTTTCTAGTTATGCAAGTCAGAAAGGTCCTTTGCTATTTAAGCCAATTTTTGCCATGTTTATTCATTGTTATTTCCAACAACAACAAAAAGTTATGGAGTAAATTTGCCTATAGAAGGGAGACTAGCTTATAGTTCATCCTAATGCACTGACTGGCAATGCTTGTTAAGAACCTGGAATCCTTACGGGAAAAGGAATAAACAAAATCCTCAAATCAGGTCAAAAGAATATAGATTAAGATTAAAATACTCTAACAACATCACATCTTCTATGCCACAATTCATGCTCAATGATTTTTATATTACCCAAAATGTATTATTATATGTGAAGATTTTTTCCAAGAAACTTGGAACCCCTTGCAAGGGACTCATCAATTTCTCTCACAATATTTTTCTAATGTAGAGTTATTCATATTTTACATAAGGCAGGAGCGATTTAAAATTCTTATAATCCCATTTATCTAAAAACATGAAACTATTCACTCCAAACAGACTAAATATAACTTGGCAGTGAGACACATTGTCCTGAACTACTTTAAAGTTCAATTCATAGAACACCTAAATGCTTGTTTTTAAGCATTTTTATTTTTTTATTATTTATTTTTGTTTTCTTAGAGATTTAATTATTTATTTGAGAATGAGAGAGAGTGCGGGTAGGAAGAAACTTAAGCAGACTCCACACTCAGCATGGAGCCCTGCGTGGGGCTTGATCTGACAACCCTGAGATTGTGGCCTGAGCCAAAACCAAGTCAGATGCCTAACCCAGTGTGCCACCCAGCTGCCCTGAGTCTTTTGGCATTTAAAAAATTTTTTTTTGTATTGGCAAACCTGGAAAGGAAAAACTTTTTATGTGCTAACTTGTATTTATATTTATATATTCTAGCTAAACTGTTTTCAAACCATATTGTCATTCTGTTAAGAATTAATATTTCATTTTACCATCAGAAAAAAAAATGACAACTAACATGACATCATCAAATGGGACAAAGTTTTGAGATACTGTTTTAATAATAATATTAATAACAGTAAATAATAGATTTAATATTGATTCATTACACTTATCCACCCATTCTAGCTTAGTATTTCTTTGGACTAATAATGCGTATTTTGAGACACTTTCTGAATTAGTCTGTATCAAGAAATTACCTACATTAACCAATTGAGACAATTGATTAACAGACTGACAATCATTGCTTTGCTAAAAATGAGCAGATAATTAGCATGACTTCTCATAATAATTTGTGAGTTTTTGTCTCATTTTGTGATATTAAACATTGCACATATATTGGGATTACAGTGAGTAAACTTACATTAGGCACATTATCATCATTAAATGGGTATATCCTGCCTGTATAAATGGCTGCTAAATCAGGAGCAATGGCTTAATGAGCTTAATTTTCATCGGTTCTATGATTGCTCTCCAAATAGTCAAGTGTTCCTTAAATATCTTTTAAACAAACAAGAAGAAGAAGAAGAGAGATGAAGGAGGCGGAGGAGGAGGAAGAGGAGGAGGAGGAGGAAGTGGAGGGGGAGGAGGAGGAGAGAAAGAGAGAGAGAAATGGCATATCTACCACAGACTATGCTAAAAACTACATTTTAAAATTTACTTTTTATAAAATACCATTAAAACGAAGTAAATGAATTTTTGTAAAGGTGGTGCTTACACAATGTTACTGGAAAATGAATCAACTTTAACTCTTAAATGCATTCTAGATTAATACACATTAATCGGAAATTCCTTTTGGTATGCACATCTATCACTTGAAGCTACTAATTGAAATGTCCTCGTCACAAAGAGTCACCTTAGATACACAGGGTCATGACACAGGAAAGTTAAATACTATTTCCAGTAAATTTTTCTCCTGAAGTTAATGAAGTCTCAACAATTAGAGGTTTCTGTGATTCAAGTAAAAGTCATATTCAATTTAGAATGGTTTTAATAGGAAGTAAAAGTATAACTGCTTTTAAAATATTATGATCTGGTTTTAAAATTAAAATATTCAAATACATACCAGTTCCTTCCTAAAAATGCTAAAAATATTAAAGAAATGATTTATAGGGTAGTTTATTTGGAACAGGTGATATGTTAAATGGTATAAAAAAGTCTAATTTCCAGATAAGACAATGTAGAAAATTGATCAAATATTGAAAAGAACAATATTACCTTAGTCTGGTGACAGTTTATGAATTATCTAAAAAATAAAATGCCAAAAAAATTAAAAATTAAAAATAAAATGCCTCTACCTTTCAGTGAATGGTATTAATAGCATTTATCCTCAAAACTTACTCAGAATTTTTAAAAGTTTAATTTGTATGTTAACAGCACTAAGTAGTTGAAGACACAAAGTGAGTTGGTTAACAAACAGTTCAATGGAAATATTCTTAAAGTTCGCTTCATAAAGGGATTTCACCATTATCTGTCTAATTTATGCCACATATGTGATATGCATGAGCATAGGCACATATAAAGCAGAGTAATTCTCATGCTAGAGCTCCTCATTGCATATTGTGCTGAAAACAGATTCAAGTTTGGGTAGGGATTGAAGGAATAACTGAGTAGCAGATGCAAGGTAAGGTTCAGGTATAGAATATAAATTCAAGGATGAAACGGAGAATGAGCCAGTTTCAACAAAATTGTTACAGTAAATTAGACAATTTAAGGAAAGTAAATTGACACAAGAAATTTAGAAAGCAATTCATCAACTTAAAGCAACTTTAAGCTCCAAATAAAGTTATATATTTTTAACCCACTCATCTCATTCTTGAGAATTGGTTCTTAAGGAAAATATATCAAAATCATGAGGGATGGAGATTGATAGTACAGAATGAAGATGCCCTTTTCATTGACAACATTTATACTAGCATATGTTAGAAACAATCTAAAATTCCAATATTGTGTAATTAGCCTGCTTATTTCAGATGCACCTACTAGATAAAATTATGGCGTTAGTTTACTCATTTAACAAGCATTTATTGAGCACACACTCCATTCAAGAAAATATCCTAAGTGTTAGAGATAGAGTGGTAAAAAGATTTCTGCCTTGTTGGAATTAACTACTGCCAGTCATCATCAATTATAATACTCTCCAATGTGGTACACATACATGAAATAATAATTATGAATTTTTCAATTATTGACATTTTAAATAAATTATTTACTTAAAATCTTCAAATACAGTGTGTAGTATTTTCTTACATCCTTCAGCTAGCTGCCCTCGAATATAACATTTTACAAAACTAAAGTACAATGGTTAAAACCATAAAGCTGAATTAAATATCTGGAATAAATTTGGCAAGAGGTGAAAGACCTGTATATTAAAAACTGTAAGACGTTGATGAAAGAAACTGAAAAATACACAAAAAAGTGGAGAGATATTTAGTGCTCATGGAGTAGAAGAATTAATATTCCTAAAATATCCATACTACCCAAAGTAATCTAGAGACGTAATGAAATCCCTATCCAAATTTCAGTGGAAATAGAACAAACAATTCTGGAAATAGAACAAACAATTTTTCATAGAAATAAAACAAACAGTTCTGGAGCTCCTGGCTGGCCCAGACAGAAGAGCATGGGAGTCTTCCTTTTTTTTTTTCTTTCCTAGGTTTTTACTTATTTGTTTATTTGAGAGAGAGAGATATTGGGGGAGGAGCAGAGGAAGAGGGAAAAGCAGATGCCACACTGATGTGGGGCTTGATTTCACCACCCTGAGATCATGACCTGAGCCAAAATCAAGAGTTGGATCCTTAACCAACTGAGCCGCCCAGGTGCCGCACTTCAAGTATTTTTCTTAAAGAAATAATTATGTGTGTGTCTGTGTATATTCAGACACATATATATTCCCACGCACATACACATATATATACTTGTGTACAAAGTTGTTCATGATAATAATAAAAAAGATGTTATTTAAATATCTCAGAAGGGGTATCTGGATGGCTCAGTTGATTAAGCATCTGTCTTCAGCTCAGGTCATGATCTTGGGGTCGTGGGATCAAGCCCCACATCAGGCTCCCTGCTTCTCCCTCTGCCCTTCTCCCCTGCTCATGCACACCTACTCTCTGTCTCTCAAGTAAATAGATAAAATCTTGAAAAAAATTTAAGATTTTATCTATTTACTTGAGAGAGAGAGAGCACAAGAGGAGAGAGGGTCAGAGGGAGAAGCACACTCCCCACCGAGCAGGGATCTCAATGCGGGACTTGATCCTGGGACTACAGGATCATGATCCGAGACGAAGTCAGTCACTTAACTATATGAGCCACCCAGGTACCCCTAAATCTTACAAAAAAATTTTTTAAATAAAATAAATATCTAGGAAAAGAAGAATGATTATATAAAAATGAAATAGTATTTATAGAATTTGTAGGTGTTTTTCATAATTAGTAACCCCTATTATTATAATATTTCTTTATATTATATGATAATGTTTACATATACAATGGTTATATATTTTACAATAAGAATATACATGTAAAAATATATATACTTTACATTGTTAAGCCACTTTCTTTGCTTAAAAATCACTTCCCACTTCTGTCTCATTTGATTGCACAGTAACCCCTTAAGAATGTGATTATTGTTCATTATTGTTCCCATTTTCCTGACAGAACACTGAGAACTAAACTGATGAAGTGACTTACCAATATCTCACATATAGTGAATGTCAATTTTAGTTCTAACAATCACGTTTTCTTTCTCACGGTGTAGTATTCTTTGTACTATATTATGCTGATAGCACATGAAGAATTACCGTTCATGGGTAATAAATATATCTCCCCACATTTATGCACTTTAAAACTTACATTTGCATAAGTAATAGTTTTAAGTACATAAGCCTGAAATGATTATAGCAGTTTTTTAAATTATTCAGTACTTGACAAATGTAAACTGTGACAAATACATTCCCTTTCAAAAGAAAGATTGTCAAATAGCTAAACATTGAATGGAGCACCACCATCGATATCTCCAATATTTGGTTGCTATGAGGGACATTGAATTTTCCTGTAATACAAGAATAGCCCAGGGGTGCTATATTTAAAACTACATAGGCATTTCTATTAAAATCCCAGCTTTTCAAGGATTTATGCCAAAGCCATAAAAATTTTATTTGATAGAAAGGCAGAATTGAAAGTCTCTGTGGAGATTGTTTTCTTCCCTTTTCATAAAAGATAAGCCTACCTGTTTGTTTTCTTCATGGAATCCAAACACTTTAACAGAATACGAATATCAGACAACTATTAAGCTCTTAATGTATACCAGCACTCTACCAGTCTGAGAAAATGTGAGCTGGTTATACTGTCTCAAGTCTTGCCTATTCCAAATTCTGTTCTTATAAATCTAAAGAGGTATTTTTGCAAATGTTAATGGACTCCAAACTCTGAATATTTTGAGTGACTGTGCCAACACTTTATATTGAACAGAGAAATGAAATGTTAAGTTTTCCATGTTATTGAGAAAACTCTATGATTCTATTTTATTTTTGGAAGGGTGACACAACTATCACCTGTCAGCTATCTCTCAGAAGCATATGAATTTAAAACTAGCTTCTGTAATTCTTTTTCTATTATTCAATTAAATATACCTTTATTGAATCCTAGAATTCTTTGCTTAGAATCATGTTACTGCTATAGGAGATAAAGAGAAATATTGGAGATGGTTCTTTCCTCAAAGAGCTAACAATTTCACTGGGGAGATAAGATAAACCTATGAGGCAGTGTGGTTCAAATACATAAATTGCAATCATTGTGAAACATTTGCTAAGAGCATAGATAAAAAATCCTGCGTGGTTGAATACAATTTAACTAGCTATTGCCTCACTCCCTTAGGACTTTATGACCAAAAGCAGTATGATGCAACTGTGTGTGTAAAGAACATTAGGGAACTAGTAGTGTTATTACTCAAAGTGAATCTGTGTTTTGTTTTGTTTTTTTTAAGATGTATTTATTTGAGAGAGAGAGAGAGAGAATGCACGTGCTGAGAGAGGAGAGGGGCCGAGGGAGAGTGAGAATCTCAAGCACATTTCCTGCTGAGTGGAAAGCCTGATACAGCTGATCTCACGACCCAGAAATCCTGACCTGAGCCAAAATCAAGAGTCAGAAGCTCAATCTACTGAGCCACCCAGGTGCCCCAAGAACCTGAGTTTTCTTAACCAAAAGATGATAATTAAGCATGAACAGTGTTTTTCAGACTGTAAAGGACTTAAACTCCCATTCATAGTCATGAAATCAATTAAATGGATCTGAGCCAGCAATCTTTCACAAATTGAAATAGTATAAAATAGATACACAGAAAATATCAAAGTGCACCACATAGGTAGGGTAAGTGTTGTTTCATGAAACTTCTTATTTATAGTGCACATGTGTATTTGCGTATATATAACCCACCATAAAATATATTTCCATTTGTGGGTCATAATAAATTTAAGTTTAGATTAGATGGACTAGTTTCATTCCATTTCTTAAGGTCTATAGTTGTGTAAGTTCTCTCAGATTTCATCAGGCCATTGCACAATTAAAGATTCATGCCATTGGCTTTAACCTTTCATTGATTTAAGCAAGAAATGCATCCTTCTAGAATCCCTGTTTTCTCAATCTGTTCTTGTAAAGAATATGAAGGTTGGTGATATCTAGCAAGTGTCACGACCTTTTTAGTATAGTTTTTTCTATCCTGGCACTTTTTTCTAGGCGTTGAGTCGTATTTATCCTGGGACTGGTTGCCAGTGCTTGAAATCTCTCTGAGCAGTATATTTCATGCACAGTATCACGTGGACCCTGAAAACCCAAGGCTCATTCCCGGGACTGCATCGTGCAGCACATTAACTGAATTCTTTCAACTTATAGCTAAAGGCAGGACTGTTCGTTTGTTTTGTTTTGTTTGTTTTTAAACAGAGATCAGATCTTGTCCAACTAGATGGTAGGGCAACAAATGCTGTCCCATCGTTTTCGTATTTTGGCACTGCCCTCTCTTCTCCTTATGTTCCTAAAGAAGTTCCCCATCTTCCTTCAGCCAAAGAAGAATAGCCCTTACCGTCAATCATTTGCTTATTTGCTGTTGGCCTCCAAAGTCCACCCTTCTTGGCTCTGCTATATATTTTAGGAGTCTTGGAGTCAGCACATTATATTTGTCAGGTCCCTTTTATGTTTGGCTTTTCAAGGCATTCTTAACATTGGGAACCCAAACAGGAAATTAGAAAGTGGGAGGAAGATTTTGCTTCTGGGGCCTTTGATTTGGTAGTTATTGGAAATTGCTAGAGATATGGGGGGTGATATTGGACTTAAGCATCTGTCAAAGGCAGCTGCCTTTTCAGTGTCAGTCTTGGTTGAGCTGAAACTAAAACAAGTATGACAGGTTCCAGTAGAACAGCAGCAGGCATAGCACAAGGACTTTTGAGTATCATATCTTTTTTTTCAACTTCTCAATATTAAGTCACCCTTTTCTCTTTTGTTCTTCATATCCATCCAACATTTATGTACTAAATTCTCCAGATTAAATCTCTTCTGAATTACTACAGTTGATCTGTATCCTTAACTGAACCCTGACGGATATAGTCTCACACATGGTAAACCCTTCAGTATAATTGGGGACAGGAGACATGACAGAACAACACTTCCCAGAAGAATCTGGTTTAGTCATTCAGCTCTGGTTTAGTCTATGAGATAACAGAAGAAAGTGTTTGTCTTGGGTTTATTAGACATTCGTTTGCCAAAGATTCTTGAAGTAGATTGTGATATTTTTCAACAAAATTTATTCTCCCCAGCCTTGATGCATTGGGAATATATTTCTCTGCTCTGTAGAAGTTGGGTATGGCTATGTGATTTCTTTTGACCTATGAGATGTGACATAACTAACAGCACTAAAGAAGTGAGCCCTGGGGTTCCCAGGTGACTCAGTCAGTTGACCATCTAAATCATGGTGTCGATCTCATGGGTTGTGGGATCAACCCCACATAGCGTTCCATGCTCAGCAGAGAATCTGCTTGAAGATATTCTCCCTCCCCTCACCCATGCACTCTCTCTCTCTCAAATAAATAAATCGATTAAAAAAAAAAAAAGTAGAGCCTTGGCCTTATGGGACACCCACCTATTTCTGCATCCCATTGGGGAGCTCCTGACTACCACCAGAAGAACATCATGCCCCAGTTGGCTTGTGCCTTTCTGGTCTCAGAGGGAACATGCATAGAGCAGAACTATCCTAACATACAATGGACCTGCAACATGAGGTTGAGTTGCCCTTGTCAACCCATAGGCCTATAAGCATGAGAACAAAAGCTGTCATTAGCCACTGAGATTTTGCAATTGGTTGATATGCAGACACTACTAATGTCATAGATTTCTACCATATTTTAGCCTTTCCTACCTTGTTGACTTTTAGACTTCTCCTACCTTGTATGTAATTGCTGACATAGATAATTCCTGCAATCAATATCTGTGTAACCCTGACCTGAGCATTCTGACCTATTGTGACCTGCTATATAACATCTGGTGGTTTCACATAGAGGTCTGAAAAAATGAAAATGTGATTAATTTTTCAGGACTTGCACAACACTGAAAATAGCTAATAGACTTAGCCAACATCTTTAAGATATAGAATTTCTTAACAAAAATACACTGTACTGCATTTAAACTAAAAATTTATTATCCTTTATTCATTCATTCATTTATAACTGTTTCAGGTATAGGTGATGTGTCAGCAAACCAAATCAAGGTTTCTGTTCTCATTCTAGAGGTGTGGACAGCCTCCAAAATATAAATAAATAAATCTATAATATACTGCCATGGCAGTTTTAGGTAGGGTGATCAATGAAGTCCTTTGGTCTTCTGACAATTATAGTAAAATATTAGTAGGGCTTATGTCTGTGTGTGTGTGTGTATAATTATATATATAATTATGTGTATATATAGCATTTAATATATATAATATTATTAAACTGATCTTCACGAGAAAAAAATTAGAAGTATGTTTTTGCTGTGTCCTAATTTATGACTTTTGTGGGTATATTGGGTTATGTATACAATTATACATATTATTGTGTTTATATAGTATATAATATATATTATATATTAAGTATATATGATATAGCATCATAATATTTATTATATATACAAATGTGTACATATAATATATTATCTATCTATATCTATATTATCTATATACTATATAATCATATATAATCTATATATATTATCTATATAACATATAACATATAATTAATATATACACAATAATATATATATTTAATTGTATATGTAACCCAATATATCCAGAAAAGTCATAAATTAGAACACACGAAAAACATACTTATAACTTTTTTTCTCTTATGGATCAGTTTCAAGGACATAGAAAAACATTTTATTTATATGGCTCCTCATAAAAAGTGAAGTATTTGAATTTATCTTATATTGTGTTTTGGATTTGAAAATAGTATAAATATTGTCCTTAGGGTTGTTTAATGGCTAAATAACTCCATGGGAATTTCAACACAATATAGTTCGTAAATGTTGGATAAAGCTATTTGACATTCATAAAGCCCTTCCTCTGACATCCTTACATGCTCTGTTATTATTAAATTCATAAAGGTAGCAATGAGATTTAAAAGCGTGCAGACTATTTTCCAGTAAAAATACGAATAGAAGCCTTTGTATCTGGGTATCTTACAACAAAAGGAGACAAAAAGCTTCCGGTGACTTAATAACCACTATTTACTCTGAAGTGGTAGGATTCAGAAAATTTTCACCACTATAATACTGTCCAGGCACTGAACAAAGAAAACTACAAGATATGCCCTTTGTCCTTCAAGAGATTACAGTCTGAGAACATTTACTTTGCCTTAAAGAAACGGATTTATGTGACCTAGGGCCAAGCAGAAGTCACACATACAGTTCCCAAGCAGTTAGTAGCAGAATGAAAACAGAAATGGGAGAGACAAGACTCATTTTATATCTGTGGAAATGCAAACCTTCTAAGGGTTGGAAGAACTGATCTTTTCACCTGTGTTAAATACTTATAAAGCACAAAATAACTTACGTGATTCCTGTTCAAAATCTTTCCACTGCAGTTCACTTACCTATGCTTCTCTGTTTCTTTGTTTTCTGGTTGTTTTTTTTTTTTTTTTTCAACTATCAACTGTTAAAAGAAATCATAGAAAGAAAGACAAAAATATATTTTTTTCTGGGAATAATAGAGGGAAATAGAACACATTACTGTCAGTGTCACGCAGAAGACAACACAGAGATAAGAATGTTCTCATAGTGGAGATAGTGAAAAAAAATATAAAGAAAACTGGATACTATTTTATGATCACATTAAGGCCCATGAAGAAAACAGTGAGAATTAGGAGGTACTTCAAACACTGAAAACTGCAGTGAAATACAAGAGTATGAAGACAGTGAGGTTTTAAAAAAATACTATGAAATATTTAATACACACACACACACACACCAAACACACATTAAAAAACAACTTCTGAACCGATCAACAGCAAAACAAGTAGAACATTTTATATCCCTGTGCTCCTCCTACTTGATTTTATCCCTACCTTGACTTTTTGTTATCATATCTTTCATTACAAAATAGGTTTTACCACATATGCATGTGTCAAAAGAAAAGACTGATAAATATAATTTAAATGTTTGGATAAAGAGGAAAGTAATCTTGAAGGATACACTATAGAGGATGAAACATATTACATATAATTGATAAAACATAAAAATAAAAGTGAAATGCAAAACAAACAAACAAAAAAATGAAAGTGAAATGCAAAATCAGCAAAGAATATCAATAACCAATCTATAGAAGAGGAAACTCAGATGATTTATACATATATACAAATTTAGTAATTCTCAGTTGCAATTATAGCAATTTCAGTTTATAGAATAAATATTTTATCACTCATCAGGTTAGAAAAATATGAAAAAACAATATGAACATGACAATAATGCATTGACATACTGTGAGGAAATGCAATTTTCTTTCTTTCCTGATGGGAGAGTATAAGGCAGTAGTGGCAACTTTGGAGAAGAATTTGGCAAATCTGTTAACATTGACAATGTACGTACACTGTGACTCAGCAATTGAGTAACTAAGTAACCAAGATAGAAAAAACAAATTCACATGTGTGTGTGGAGATGAACTAAAGCACTTTATGAAAAACTTTTTCCAAAAATTAAAACCTAAAATGAGGGGCGCCTGGGTGGCTCAGTGGGTTAAAACCTCTGCCTTCTGCTCAGGTCATGATCCCACTGGGATTGAGCCCCGCATGGGGCTCTCTGCTCAGCAGGGAGCTTCCCTTCCTCTCTCTCTGCCTGCCTCTCTGCCTACTTGTGATCTCTGTCTGTCAAATAAATAAATAAAATCTAAAACAAAACAAAACAAAACCCTAAAATGACCACAGCTCTCCAAACAGGAAAATAGTTACATGTAGTTTGCTTGTCTGATAGAATAATATATAGCAGCTATAAGGACTTAACTAGACCTCTAGTTAGCATAGACAGGTTGAAAACATATTTGAACAAGAAAAGCAATCCGGAAAATATGTACACTGTAGTATTGTTTATGTAAAAATAAAAAGCTGCACCAAAAATACTTTTTTTGTTCATGTATTCGGATGTATAAACAGACTTTTGGGTTTCTGCTAGAAGGATACCATGAAGGTCCAGCAAGGAGGGAAGACAGAAGGATGGTGATCAAGACATGTAAGCTTCAAATGGAATATTCCTATGAAGAGACTAATGTAATAATATATTACTTGAATAATTAAAAATTAAGCCAAAATAACATTGAATAAGAAGCATTTTTAGGGAAGTGGAAGGTTGAATCACACACTCGACCTGGTACACTAAATATAATATATATTATATCTTCATGGAAATCATAACACATAACGCATAACACAAATAATGCTTTCTTTGAGTCTATATTCACCTTGTATTTTATAGTTTTGATTTTTACCTCCAAGGAAAGAATATGTTTACCTTGGCATAATAAATGACTTTGTTGAATATCTACCATGAGCCAGTCACTGTTCTACATAACAGGGCCATAATAGTCAACAAAACAGACCATAATGCTTGCCCTGTGGCACTTATCTAGTAGTGTTATATATAAAGATGTTATATGGTAGCAAGTTATATAGAGAAAATTAAAACAAAAGAGGGCCACAAAATTTGAGACAGGAGTAATTGGGAATGAGAGGTAGACAACAGGATCATTAGATTATTGTAGATAGTCCTCAAGATTTTGAATCTGACTGTTAGTTGGGAAGAAGTTGGTGAGTTTCAAGAAAAGGAGATCTTAATAGGATTTGTCTGGGTGCTGTGTTGAGAATACTATAATAAACAGCAAAGGCAGAAATAATGAGACGAGACTTTTTAGTGAGTTGCTACAATAGTCCAGACAAGAGATTATGGTGATCTGGAATGGTGTAATAACAGGGAAGTGGAAAGAAAGGGTCCAATTCTAAATGTGTTTTGAATGTAGAGTCCACAGAATTTGCTGTAGGATTGTTGTAAACGTTCACAGAACAAGGACAGAGATGAGTCCACGGCTTTTGGCTTAAGTTATAAATATCCAGTGATGATTAGCTGAAGCGGATAAGACTGTAGAAGGAACAAATTTGTGTGGATAATAAGAGGCTGTGTTTAACATGATAAAATTGAGTCATAAATTTCTTAATATATGACTTCTCTAATTCTTATTGTAAATTAATAATAAAAATTCTCAATATATTTTTGCTTCTGAGTGTGGTTAGTATCTCTTTCTCTGTAAGATTGCACAACTATCAGTGCACAGGTATGATCATGAATGTAGATTGTAATGAAGAGAAAAAGACTGGATTTTGTGGGGAGTTTCTTAGCAGCCAGCAAGTCAGTTTACTCTGTAACATTTTCTAAGGTCATGTACGCATCAGCATCTACCTGCCTTCAATTGTCAAGATGATGATGGAAAAATACATGTTACTAAGACTTGTTGTACCTCTCTACTATTTAGCTTGGAAGAGAAAGGGGAACAAAGGCACAGATGATACCTTCCAAGGATATTTACTTTGACGCACTAAGCAGGAAGGAGCAAGTAGCAGAAGAGGAACTCTGTACAAACTTGGAGTTGGCTATGGCTAACCTCTTTTCACATACATCTTCCTGAGGTTTACACTACAAGGAAGTAGTCTTATCAAATTCAGTTGCTTTTCATTTCATTTCCATTCACCCCAAACCACTTGTTTATCTTTTCCTGCTTTAAAGGCTTTAGCAAAGAACAAGTGAGACAAAGTTCTTTTGCTAAAGAAGTTCATCCCAGATTGAAAGGTAGTTAGCTATAGCAGTTGCTACTGAGAATTTTATTTTCTAGAGCTTTCACTGAACTTGGGGGGGGGGGGGGAAGGATAGGAAAGACATATATTTTATAAGTAGATTTTATTCAGAGAATGCGAGTATATTAGGGCAAATTAAGATATTTTAGATATAAGCAATAGGCTAGTTTAACTTATAGAACAAGAAGAAAAACAAGCTTACTAAAATTTTTACTTTGTTCCTATTGAACCGGTGATACTTGAACAGGCTCACTTTATTACTCTGTTTCATTAATCATGACATGCTGATTTTTTTTTCACATTTTAACATCTTTGCAATGTCTATGTATTGAAACAAATAATGTCTTAAGGCAGAATCAGCCTAGTTGCAGCTAGGGTATAGTTGGCATTACCTGTGCATGGCAATCATCAAAATGCCTGATGAAAACTTGCAGAAGGATGGCAGTGGCTTGTAGGAAAGCCCAGAGATAATACTAGAGTATTCTTTTTAACTCTTTGACACCATCAGAAAAGACAATGTTTAGCAAAACTTCCTGACATAGGGACTTTGTCTAGTGGCTCAACTGGTTAAGCACAGGACTCTTGATTTCAGCTCAAGTCATGATTTCAGGGTCATGATCTCAGAGTAATGAGGTTGAGCCCCATGTGGGGCTCCACACTCAGCGTGGAATCTACTTGAATTTCTCTCCCTCCACCCCTCCCCTACTCGCATACATGCTCTCTCTCTCTCTCTCCTCTCTCTCTCTCAAATACATACATAAATCTTTAAAAAAGAAATCCTGACATGTTTTTTTAATTAAGCTAGATTTTCATAATTGTGATGTTGTCTTAGGAGCTCATTACTGAAGGATTTTAATTTTTCTGTGAAAGATTTTAAGAAATGCTGTCTCCTCAGTACTCTTGAAGATGATATTAATGACTGAATTGAAAAAATTTTCAGAAAACTTGCAGTCTGACTGTAAAAATTTCAGAAACAACTCAACCAATTTACCTAGAATGTTCTTTACTTCTATGAATGCATTATATTGATAAAAGATAAAACTCTATGTCTACTTAAATTTAAAAGAGCTCTTTTAGTATAAAAGTATAAAATATGAGTCTAAGTGACAATGAGCATTGAGTTATAGTTTAATTGGCATCATCTTTATTAGAGGTAACTGTGTACCTTACAGTCAAAGAATTACAGTCTATACTTCACAGTGATGGTTTTGTTTTTTTTAATTTTATTATGTTCAGTCTATACTTCACAGTGATGGTTTATTTTTTTTTAATTTTATTATGTTATGTTCATCACCATACAGCAGTACATCATTAGGTTTTGATGTAGTGTTCCATGATTCATTGTTTGCATATAACATCCAGAGCTCCATGCAGTAAGTACCTTCCTTAATACCCATCACCTGGCTCACCCATCCCCCCAACTCCTCCTCTCTGAAACACAGTGATGGCTTCTTATCAGAAGCAAGATCAAGTTAACTTAAGAAACTGTGATGCAGTAGGCAATAAGGAGGTCTATTTATGACACTAACTCATTGGGAGACATATGGTGGTAAATATAAAATTTTGCTTTATTTTTCCCAGTCACTAATGCAAACATGGAAACAATTTGTTTAGGAAATAAATGATCTGTCAGTAGTAATTGTAAAAATTCACTTAGCACCTCAAATGTTTTTATTATTTTTTTATTATTTTTTATTATTTTTATTATTTTGCCCTGGCACCTTATGTATGAAACAATAATCCACTTGGGACATATTTAAAGTAATTCTTTTATCAAAAATATGTCAATGTGATTCAAAATAGCAACACCTAAAATTAAGTATCTAAAAAAGCTGAAATTTGGCATCAACTCTTAAGTGAGTGAAGTTATCTCTTCAGGGACCAGAGTTCAGATGATCCTTTTAAAAGACCCAACAAAACAAAAGAGACTTCTGGGTGGCTCAGTAGGTTAAGGGTCTGTCTTCAGTTCAGGTCATCATCTCAGGGTCTTGGGATCGAGTTCCACATCGGGGTCCCTGCTCAGCAAGGAATCTGCTTCTCCCTCTGCCTGCTGCTCCCCCTGCTTGTGCTCTCTCTCTCCCTGACAAATAAATACAATCTTAGAAACAAAAAACAAAAAAGTCTCCATTTGTTTCTTTGATGACAGAAAAATGAAATTATTACAATGACATAGATACTGCTAGTCAAGTTGTTTCTCTGACTACCACATAGAAGTATAAAATAACATCCTAGTCTTGCTCTGCCATCTGCCTCTACATTATTAGATTAGTATTTTATTACTGCGTTTTTGTTGTTGTTGTTGTTTTCATGGTCCTTCTCCTTACCCAAACCATAATCTCTCTGAGAGCAAAAGACTGGTCAGGCTTCTTTTTCTCTTAGGGAGTGTATGAACTACAGGAAGTTTTCAATAAAAATGTGTGGAATGAGTGAAAAATTAAGTGTTTGGAAAGATCTCTGAGCAAAATAACAAGTACTGTATAAACACAATGTATCATTGAGAATGAGATTAAAGATAGCATGATCCTTACCCTATATTTTCACAGACACTTGTTTAATAGATGTGCTTATTTGGGGGCAAGTCTGTGATAGCCAGGGAAAGGGGTTTTCAGTCTAAAGGATAAGGCAAGGGTTAAGAAAATCAAACTTAATATTTCTTTTATTCTCCGGTTTCTCGTGTTTTCATCACATCTTGACATGATTTAAGAAAAATTTTAATGTCATATTTTCTATGACATGGAACAATTTGATGATGGCTTTAAGAAGAATTTTGAGAGTAATTTTTATATCATACTTACTGAAACTTAAATTATTGTTTTCTTTTGAATTGCTATGGTTATGTGTTTCTGTTATAAACTTTCAGAAGGTTTTTTACTGCCTTATAGTTCTGCTGCCTTTTGCTTAAATTTGGAATATGTGTTTTAGTTATTAGCTGAAAATTGTTAATCTATGTTCTAAATAATTTAATTTAAACAAGTTGCTGTTTAACTTTTTAATTTAGGGTTAGATCTCTGTATCATCCATCTATGGAATAATTGTTAATAATCTTATATGCAATTGTGTCTGCAGTATACATTTGACCTTAAGCTAAATGATTTTTCAAAAATCAGTGAATAAATAATATATGCATATGGACATATGGACATAGAGAAACTTAGTCTTTGAAGTTTATTTTTCTTGTTTTGAGGTTTTTTTTTAACAGTAAACACTGGGTAAGTATATTTCACTTCTGGATATGTACTTAATCACAGTTATAGAATTGATCAAATTTTTAAATTATCGAACAACTATTTTTTATGATTTTGTCCCTGATTAAGCAATATGATACAGAGGGAACATTAAAGAAGGCCTGTGAGTTAATTTTTAGAAATTTCAAAATTTAGCATCATCTCAAGTTCTAAGATTACTTCTGCAGAAATGAATATTAGCAGTCTAAGCACCATCTAAATGATTTAACAAAAGTTGAATGCTCTCTTTCCTGTCTCTTTCTCTAAAAGTCTAAACTATTCAGACCATAATAATAATACTAACAACAATTAACATTTTTGTGTCCTAACTACTGCTTAGTAAGCACTAGTGCAACTATGCATCACTAAAGCACTCAGTATTCTACACATATTACCTCATTTAATTTCAAAAAAGCCCAGTTAAATAGGTAATATTTTAGTCTGGGAAAGTCAATACGGAGAGGTCAATTGTAAAAACCTATAGTTCTCTGTGTGCTTCTACTTTACTTTTACACAGAACGCTACTGACACATTTTGTCACCAAATGTGTGTAAGTCTTTCCATACACCAAGCAATTTTCCATGACTCCCATTGAGTGTCCTACAATTTAACGTAGGTCTGACAGTAACTACCTAGAGACAGAATCCAACCCACAAAACTGGTCCCACCCCACTTCAGATGCCAGTCACAAGTCGTAATTCCCAGGTTACCCACAGCTTCTGTGAGATTTGGCCACAAGTTGGATATTCCTGCAACCCTCTGCTTGGGTTCAATTAATTTGCTAACACTGCTTGCAAGAGATGGTCTTAGTGCCCTTAGTATTCCTTGTTATATATCTTCTATTCCTCACAAGAGATAAAGAGACTTTCCTCAGATTAAGGAACTTTAAACACAGATCTTTCCAACTCTAGATCCCAGGTCTTGACCATGGGACTCTAAAGAACTACCGTGCCATAATTATTATCTTACATGGTATGACTTTGTCAGTTATAGAAAACTTTGTTACGATGGAATGTGGTTGGTAAAAACCATTGCTCTAGCTACTCCTAATAATCCTAAGTCTCAACCAGCTGACTTGAGAGAACGTAAACTGATCTATATTTGAGGAAATACCAAGATATACTAGCTACTACCATAAACATATCTTTAAATTGAAAAAGGAGACCTCCAGTATATCTTCCTTTGTTATTCTAAGTAAAATAACACATTATATCTTTAACACAAAGCAATTTGGCTCAAAATTTTCAGTGTAGATGATCCCTTTGACCCAGATGGATTGTTTTTTAAATTATTATTCATTTGCCTTATAATATTTCACATTAGCTAAACATATTTGAGTGTAAGTTTATTAAAAAATAATCTGCAGGGGTGCCGTGTGGCTCAGTAGGTTAAACCACTGCGTTTAGCTCAGGTCATGATTCTAGGGTCCTGGGATCAAGTCCTGCATCAGGCTCCTTGCTCAGCGGGGAGCCCTTCTCCCTTTGCCTCTGCCTGCCACTCTGCCTACTTGTGCTCTCTATCTCTGTCAAATAAATAAAATCTTTTTTTTTTTTTATTTTTTTTATTTTTATTTTTTTTTCTCATTTTATTTATTTTTTCAGCGTAACAGTATTCATTCTTTTTGCACAACACCCAGTGCTCCACGCAAAACGTGCCCTCCCCATTACCCACCACCTGTTCCCCCAACCTCCCACCCCTGACCCTTCAAAACCCTCAGGTTGCCCCAACCTCCCACCCCTGACCCTTCAAAACCCTCAGGTTGTTTTTCAGAGTCCATAGTCTCTTATGGTTCGCTTCCCCTCCCCAATGTCCATAGCCCGCTCCCCCTCCCCCAATCCCACCTCCCCGCAGCAACCCCCAGTTTGTTTTGTGAGATTAAGAGTCATTTATGGTTTGTCTCCCTCCCAATCCCATCTTGTTTCATTTATTCTTCTCCTATCTCCTACCCCCCCATGTTGCTTCTCCATGTCCTCATATCAGGGAGATCATATGATAGTTGTCTTTCTCCGATTGACTTATTTCACTAAGCATGATACGCTCTAGTTCCATCCACGTCGTCGCAAATGGCAAGATTTCATTTCTTTTGATGGCTGCATAGTATTCCATTGTGTATATATACCACATCTTCTTTATCCATTCATCTGTTGATGGACATCTAGGTTCTTTCCATAGTCTGGCTATTGTAGACATTGCTGCTATAAACATTCGGGTGCACGTGCCCCTTCGGATCACTATGTTTGTATCTTTAGGGTAAATACCCAGTAGTGCAATTGCTGGGTCATAGGGTAGTTCTATTTTCAACATTTTGAGGAACCTCCATGCTGTTTTCCAGAGTGGTTGCACCAGCTTGCATTCCCACCAACAGTGGAGGAGGGTTCCCCTTTTTCCACATCCTCTCCAGCATCTGTCATTTCCTGACTTGTTCATTTTAGCCATTCTGACTGGTGTGAGGTGATATCTCATTGTGGTTTTGATTTGTATTTCCCTGATGGCGAGTGACGTGGAGCATTTTTTCATGTGTCTGTTGGCCATCTGGATGTCTTCTTTGCAGAAATGTCTGTTCATGTCCTCTGCCCATTTCTTGATTGGATTGTTTGTTCTTTGGGTGTTGAGTTTGCTAAGTTCCTTATAGATTTTGGATACTAGCCCTTTATCTGATATGTCGTTTGCAAATATCTTCTCCCATTCTGTCAGTTGTCTTTTGGTTTTGTGAACTGTTTCCTTTGCTGTGCAAAAGCTTTTGATCTTGATGAAATCCCAACAGTTCATTTTTGCCCTTGCTTCCCTTGCCTTTGTCGTTGTTCCTAGGAAGATGTTGCTACGGCTGAGGTCGAAGAGGTTGCTGCCTGCATTCTCCTCAAGGATTTTGATGGATTCCTTTCTCATATTGAGGTCCTTCATCCATTTGGAGTCTATTTTTGTGTGTGGTGTAAGGAAGTGGTCCAATTTCATTTTTCTGCATGTGGCTGTCCAATTTTCCCAGCACCATTTATTGAAGAGGCTGTCTTTTTTCCATTGGACATTCTTTCCTGCTTTGTCGAAGATTAGTTGACCATAGAGTTGAGGGTCGATTTCTGGGCTCTCTATTCTGTTCCACTGATCTATGTGTCTGTTTTTGTGCCAGTACCATGCTGTCTTGATGATGACAGCTTTGTAATAGAGCTTGAAGTCCGGAATTGTAATGCCACCAACTTTGGCTTTGTTCTTCAATATTCCTTTGGCTATTCGAGGTCTTTTCTGGTTCCATATAAATTTTAGGATTATTTGTTCCATTTCTTTGAAAAAAATGGATGGTATTTTGATAGGGATTGCATTAAATGTGTAGATTGCTTTAGGTAGCATAGACATTTTCACAATATTTATTCTTCCAATCCAGGAGCATGGAACATTTTTCCATTTTTTTGTGTCTTCCTCAATTTCTTTCATGAGTACTTTATAATTTTCTGTGTATAGATTCTTAGTCTCTTTGGTTAGGTTTATTCCTAGGTATCTTATAGTTTTGGGTACAATTGTAAATGGGATTGACTCCTTAATTTCTCTTTCTTCAGTCTTGTTGTTGGTGTACAGAAATGCAACTGATTTCTGTGCATTGATTTTATATCCTGACACTTTACTGAATTCAGAACATTTCATCCCAAAGCAACAGAATACACATTCTTCTCTAGTGCACATGGAACCTTCTCCAGAATAGATCACATCCTGGGTCACAAATCAGGTCTCAACCGGTATCAAAAGATTAGGATCATTCCCTGCATATTTTCAGACCACAATGCTCTGAAGCTAGAACTCAATCACAAGAGGAAATTTGGAAAGAACCCAAATACATGGAGACTAAACAGCATCCTTCTAAAGAATGAATGGGTCATCAAGGAAATTAAAGAAGAATTGAAAAAATTCATGGAAACAAATGATAATGAAAACACAACAGTTCAAAATCTGTGGGACACAGCAAAGGCAGTCCTGAGAGGAAAATATATAGCGGTACAAGCCTTTCTCAAGAAACAAGAAAGGTCTCAAGTACACAACCTAACCCTACATGTAAAGGAGCTGGAGAAAGAACAAGAAAGAAACCCTAAACCCAGCAGGAGAAGAGAAATCATAAAGATCAGATCAGAAATCAATGAAATAGAAACCAAAAAAACAATAGAAAAAATCAATGAAACTAGGAGCTGGTTCTTTGAAAGAATCAATAAGATTGATAAACCCCTGGCCAGACTCATCAAAAAGAAAAGAGAAAGGACCCAAATCAATAAAATCATGAATGAAAGAGGAGAGATCACAACTAACACCAAAGAAATACAGACAATTATAAGAACATACTATGAGCAACTTTACGCCAACAAATTGGACAATCTGGAAGAAATGGATGCATTCCTAGAGACATATAAACTACCACAACTGAACCAGGAAGAAATAGAAAACCTGAACAGGCCCATAACCAGTAAGGAGATTGAAACAGTCATCAAAAATCTCCAAACAAACAAAAGCCCAGGGCCAGACGGCTTCCCAGGGGAATTCTACCAAACATTTAAAGAAGAACTCATTCCTATTCTCCTGAAACTGTTCCAAAAAATAGAAATGGAAGGAAAACTTCCAAACTCATTTTATGAGGCCAGCATCACCTTGATCCCAAAACCAGACAAGGATCCCACCAAAAAAGAGAACTACAGACCAATATCCTTGATGAACACAGACGCAAAAATTCTCGCCAAAATACTAGCCAATAGGATTCAACAGTACATTAAAAGGATTATTCACCACGATCAAGTGGGATTTATTCCAGGGCTGCAGGGTTGGTTCAACATCCGCAAATCAATCAATGTGATAGAACACATTAATAAAAGAAAGAACAAGAACCATATGATACTCTCCATAGATGCTGAAAAAGCATTTGACAAAGTACAGCATCCCTTCCTGATCAAAACTCTTCAAAGTGTGGGGATAGAGGGCACATACCTCAATATTATCAAAGCCATCTATGAAAAACCCACCGCAAATATCATTCTCAATGGAGAAAAACTGAAAGCTTTTCCGTTAAGGTCAGGAACACGGCAGGGATGTCCATTATCACCACTGCTATTCAACATAGTACTAGAAGTCCTAGCCTCAGCAATCAGACAACAAAAAGAAATTAAAGGCATCCAAATTGGTAAAGAAGAAGTCAAACTATCACTCTTCGCAGATGATATGATACTATATGTGGAAAACCCAAAAGACTCCACTCCAAAACTGCTAAATAAAATCTTTTAAAAAAAATTTCTTATTAAAAAAATAAGCTTCAGAAGGAATTCATATCTTTACCTTTAGATTATAAAACTTGCTTGTAATAAATGCATACTTTAATAAATGAACAGCTGTATTAACATAAGTATCAGGATATTACTAATCAGAAAAAAAATAGAGATAAGGCATATGTGCAGATAAAATAGCCACTTGTTAAGACAATTGTTCTGCAATTGTCTTAAAATGAATTTGATATGTGTGGTAAACTGAATAATGGCCCCTCAAAGATGTGCTTGTCTTTAATTCCCACTACAATGAGATTGACTTAGATCTTAGGGAAGACAGCTATTAGAAGGTAATGGAGTGGAGCAGAGGGAAACTAAAGAACAGATATTGAAGGTCTTCATATTAATCTGCATGGAGATACAGTCACCTATATTGAAGGAGATTGCACGATATCCAGGATTCTCAGAAAAAGACACAAAAATATTCAGAAGAGAAAGCTTGTATTAAATATCTGCAAATCTCAGAAAATGAGATGCTATTTTATAAGTGTATCAAGTAGTAAGAACGTCCCTGCTTCCCTTTTCTACATTCTGTCCACACACATCTTCCTCCCCTTGGATCCTACCTCTAGAACCAGAAACCACTTTCAGCCAGCTCAGCAAGGAGGAATGTGAAAGGCCAGATGGGGAACCTAGGCATGCCTTCTTCCTTCCTCATGTCTTGCCAAAATAGATCTCAGCTGGGATGGTGAGCAAAGATTTTATGTGAAATTAAAGTTAGTTTTCATTATTAAATAGAATTGGACTATTTTCATATTTGATATTTTTTTTTTAATTCAAAGAGGCTGTAAAACTATTTCCATTGTACAGGAACACACTAGAACTGGCCAAAATCTGGGAGTAAAGATCTAGTGCCTATGGAAGGTTTATGGAGACAGTGGAAAGCAAAACTTCTTTATGATTATACATCATTAACTATAAATTATAAAATATTATGATTCATTTAATAAACAAGAGATGTTGATAAATCATTTAAGATACTTAAATTACTTTTTGACCAAGAATTTCAGAAATAGCAACATGAATAAGGTCAAGTAGTACACAATTAACCAATCCCATTTTTTTTTTTTTTTTTACAATCCTTGTAAAAGAGGTTTCAAAGTTTTCTCTTGAACAAAAACCATTGATGATAGAGCCTCTGGTGATAATGGGCCTGGGAATGCATTTCTGTGTTTAACCAAGAACGTTGTGTCAGAATGACCCTTAAATATTATGAATATTTATAATAGGAAGTGTTGTAGCTCTTTATAAGTATAATTGAAAAGACTTCAGTCATTTCCATCTGCAAATAAATACCACGTCTCTGTTGCCAGTTTTATTAGTATTACTTAAAGTGACATTTTCATAACTATCCCCCATGAGAACCCAGGGCAGGGTGGCAGCAACTCCGGATTCTTTTTGGCCCTGTTTCGAGGTAACACATTACTCTAGAAATACCATCTAATTTCTGTATTCCCTTTTTCCACATTAAAGACAACAACATCAGCATATTATAGCTACTCCAACTAGGCCAGAAAATGATTTTCAAGTGCTAGACATGTATATAAGATATGGTTTCCCAATATCCTCAACTATGCTTTACCTTGTACTTAAAGGAAGCTTATTTGAAGATTTAAAGTTGCCTGGAAATAAGCAACCAAAAATGAAATTTTAAAAATACCATTTAGAATATTGTCAGAGAACAAAAATAAAGAATTCATTTAATGAGAGAAGTGCATACTTCTATTGCCTGCGTAGAAAAATGCAAAAACCTACAGAGAAAAATTAGAGAAGAACTAGATAACAGATTTGCCCTGTTTATAGATCATGTCTCAGTGCTTTTCAATTAACCTCAAGGTAACCTACAGAGTCAATGCTATCCCAACCAAAATCCCAATGGGCACTTTTTAGTAAAAATTGGCAAGGTGGGAGGAGCTCAAATAATTAAGTATTCATATGGGGAAAAAAATGAGCCCTCCCTTCTATCTCACATAATACATAAAAAATAATTCAATCGGGAAATTCATAGAGACAGAAAGTAAGAGAGTAGTTACCAGAGAGAAAGGAATGGTGAGTTATTGTATAATGGGTACGGAGTTTCATTTTGGGTTGATGAAAAATGCTGGAGATGGGTAGTAGTGATTGCACAACAATGTAAATATATTTAATGGCAATGAATGATACACTTACCAATAGTCATGATGATCAATTTTATGTTTTAGATAGATAGATATAGATATATTTTAAAACCAGAAGTATAAAGAAAAAGTAATAGAATCTTTGAAAAGCAATGCAGCCCTCATAGCAACCTTGGCCCTAACATATCTGTGGCTTAACAAGTGGAATGGGATGAAACCACTTTGCCTCACTCAAAGGCTCGGGATAAAGACCAAATAAAATAGTGCTTAAGGACTTGAAAGTATACATCAGACTAGTGGAATTTAAAAATGCATGGCAGGTTGAAAATGTGTACTTAGAACTCTGAGAAAACAGAATAATAGAATTTCCATTAGACTGAGACTCCCTTGAGATGCCATTCCTGGCTTCTTACACAAGATGTGCAGTTTAATACATCTCAATTATGCTTCAATAAAGCTATGAAGAAAATAGTGCAAGGTGAGTGATAGAAGGGAATATAAAAGCTAAAGATGTAACACTTATGGAATAAAAGAGAAGAACGTCTTTGTGGTAGAGGGTAAACAAATATTTCTACAGAACACAGAGCACAAAGAGGACCAACAATAACAGAAAAGGTAAGTCAGACCCATGGTGAGAAAAGAGAACGTGCTCATCAAAAGAAATCATTAAAAAAATGAAAAGGTAAAACACAGACTTGGATACTTATGTTTGCAATATGTATATGTGACAAAGAATTTGTTTCTAGAATACATATTTTAAAAATCTCTAAAACTCAATAATATAAAGACAAGCACACAAAAAAATGGGCAAAAGATTACCAGACACTTCCCCAAAGAATATGCAGCTGATCAATAAACACATAATAGGCATTGCACGTTATTACTCATTGTGGAAATGCAAGTAAAGCCACATCAAGAAGTCACTTCGCTAGAATGACTGAAATTAAAAGGAATGAGAATACCACGTGTCTGCAGGCAGGTGCAACCACTGGAACTTCCATACATTCCTGGAGAAAGGGAACTGGTACCATCATTTGGAAAACTTTTTGGCATTTCACTATGAAGCTAAAATATATCTACCCTGTGATTCAGCAAATCCACTCCCAAATATTTTCCCAGGAGAAATCAAAACCTATGGTCCCCAAAATACTTGTACAAGAATGCTTAATACAGTTTTATTTATAATACTAAAAATTGGAAACAAACTACAAGGCAAATGGATAAACCCTGTGGATATTTACTTAGGGAACACTGGTCAGAAATAAAAATAAAAACACCATTGAGGTACATAAGAGTGAAAAGGAGTCTCAAAGAAACGATGCTGAGCAAAAAAAAAAAAAAAAAAAAGAAAGAAAAGCCAGTTATTTAAAGTTCTATTTATATAGAGCCATAGACCTGGAAAAATTGATAACTAGAAATCAAATAGTGATTGATTGGCATGGGGAGAGATTAAATGAAGTGTGCAGGAGAGAACATTCTATAGTGATGGAAATATTTCCAGTTGTGGTCCGATCACCTAGGAGCATGTACTTGTCAAAACTCATTGCATTAAACACCTAACATCTTTGCATTTTGTTCACATTATACCTTGTGATCATTAGCTTTATGTCAACATGGAGGGTATTTTGGGATGAGATTTACATTTAAATAGGTGAACTTCCAGTAAAGCACATTGCTCTCCATAATGTGGTTAGGCCTCATTCAGTCAAGTGAAGGCCTGAAGAGAACAAAACAACTGGCCTCCCCAGCAAGAGGGAATTCTTCAGCTGAATACCCTTGGACTTCATCTGTACCATAACCTCTCCTGGGAATCTGGCCTCCTGGTCTATACTGCAATTTTGGACTTGCCAGCTCCCATAATCAAGTGAGCTGGTTCTTTATAATAAACCTCCTCTGTATACACACATTCTATTGTTTCTGTTTCTCTAGCTAACACTGACTAATACATACCTCAAATCCAGAATAATATTGAGTAAATTCACTAAGGACAATATACTAGTTCTGCAAGAAAATCCTTCCAAGATTTCATTCCAAGTTAAGATCAGAGTACACACTTCAGAGATAGCCAAGAAAATTGTTTATTTTTCTTAATGAAAAATAAACAATATTTGTTTTTCTTTATGAAAAAATAAATCTTTATATTTCTTTATGAAAAAGAAATAAATCTTTATTTTTCTTTATGAAACTTGAATGTTCCTATTAGGGAAATCAAATTTGAGGTTTTATTCAGTCAATCCCATCAATTTATCTAATCCAACTTCCTCCTTTCTAAAGGTTCTGAGTCTCTATCCTTCATGAAATCTATTTCTAAAAGGATATTTCAATTTGTCCCTACTCCTAGACCACAGCCCTCTGGCTATGCTTCTGCCACAGAGTCTAATGCTAGGCATCGCCCTTCTGGGGTCTCAGCTGGAAGTGCCTGGAGTTTAACAAGGCCCCTCCATCTTGGGAGAATCTAAATGTCAATGTACATGGAAATCCCTGCCAACCCATTTGGCTTATAGCCAGTCTTCCACCAGTTTGCTCTACATAGGTATACCTTGGGGGTCAGCCAAATGCTTGAGAAATTTTCATGCAGCTTTATGTACTCACTTTTATGAATTTGCCTTCCTCCAGGAGTTTTCTGCCTCATGTCTCATCCATTTTCTTAGGACCAAACTCATCTCTGTAAAATTGGTCATTTTCAGGGCACCTGGGTGGCTCAGTGGGTTAAGCCTTTGCCTTTGGCTCTGGTCATGGTCTCAATGTCCTGGGATCGAGCCCTGCATCAGGCTCTCTGCTCAGCAGGGAGCCTGCTTCCTCCCTCTCTCTCTCTCTCTGCTGCTCTGTCTACTTGTGAACTCTCTCTCCCTGTCAAATAAATAAATAAAATCTTTAAAAACTAAAAAAAGACAAAAAAAAAAAAAATTGGCCATTTTCTGCTGTTCACTCCATGAGCTGAAAATGGAAAATAACCTTTGAAGAAAACAGCCCACATACACTAGTCACACCGTTTGCTTCCCTTGTCGTAAGGATGGGAGCCTTACAACCTAACCTTAGTTGTTCTCCAGTGCTTTCTTTTTTTATTTATTTTTTATTTTTTTTAAGACTTTATTTATTTGACAGAGATCATAAGTAGGCAGAGAGGCAGGCAGAGAGAAAAAGAGTTGACTCCCAGCTGAGCAGAGAGCCCGATGCCATGCTTGATCCCAGGACCCTGAGATCATGACCTGAACTGAAGGCAGAGGCTTTAACCCACTGAGCCACCCAGGTACCCCAAAAGTTCTTGACTTTTATTTTAACTTTTCTATATTAATACTTTCAATTTTATGTGATAAATCTATCTTTTTTCTTTATGCCCCCCCTTGATTACTTGGAAACTATTCCTCTACCCTAAGATGCATTCAATTTTTAAAATAATCTTAAAATTTCATTGAAATGTATATTAAATACATCTAGAATTTATTTTGATTTATGTGGTGAAAAGGGGATTTATGATTTCCTAAATAGAGGCAAGCCATTGTTGTATATGATAAGTAATCTTCTTTCTCTATATATTTAAGAGGTCAATTTTATGAAATACCCAAGTTATACATGTAAGAATATATGAATATATGTGAACTCACCCCACATGCACATACCCACATGCATGTAAACACCTGGATCCAGGCATTTTGCCCTGATTAATTGATATACCCATTAATGTTTACAATAGTACTTCTTACTGACTATTCATTAAATTACATATTGTATTAGTCACTAAATTTCACTCAATATTCACTTGGTAACCAAATTAAATAGTTCAATATAGTATATAACATCTCAACTTTACAAACATATTTTACAATATTGTAAGACAAAGCACCATTTATTATTCTTGTTTTCAATTTTTTTTTATTATTTTACTTCATTTTTAAAAAGTGGTACAGTATTGGGGCTCCTGGGTGGCTCAGTTGTTAAAAGTCTGCCTTCGGCTCAGGTCATGATCCTAGGGTCTTGGGATTGAGCACTGTGTTGGGCTCCTTGCTCAGCGGGAAGCCTGCTTCTCCCAATCTCACTGCTCGTGCTTGTGTTTCCTCTCTTGCTATGTGTCCCTCTGTCAAAAAAATAAATAAAATCTTTCCAAAAAAGGTGTACAATATTAAAAGATTATCTCAAAACACATTACAAAAATGTCACATTTGATACAAAAAAGAGAGTCTTCTCAAGATTGGAATAAATATAGGGAGAAATGTTTTCTACAGAACTGGGATAAAACTAGATTCCAAGGATTTGCTCAACCCTATTATCATTCATCCAGTGCTTTACTGAGTACATACAAACCTCTCAGTAAATATTCATTGATTGATTGAAAAACACATTTGAAACCATTTAAAGTGTGAATTATTTGTTCAAGTTGTACAAATAAAATTACACAAATAGAAAATTCCCCTTTACAAGTTTATGAGACATGAGTTTGAATCAACAGTTAATACATGTTCATTGGCTAGTTGTAAAAAAATCTCAATCATTTTATAGTATATATAACAAAGTAGAAGATACAGTGAGTCTCAAAGAGCTTGTAATAAAATCAAAAGAGGTAATATGCATTTAACCATTACAGGGAAATTAAGAATTCTGAGGATAAGGAAGTTTGCAAGGTCTGGAATTTCCCAAGTTCTGTAAAGAAGGCTTAAGAATTATGGCTTTCCTCCTTGGGGCCATAACAATAGACAGGGCAAATGTCAGCACAGTGGAGATTCTCCCCTCTACTACTCAGGACTCCTAATGAGAGAGCTTTGATGAACTATTCCCCTGGAAGCAAGTAGACTTCTTATGTCCATGACAATTATCATAGGTGGAATTATTTGTGAAAATATTGACTGGAAAAAATAAAACATATTTTTAGCTCCTTTGTGCATAGTGTGCATTCCCCTCATCCCCTTGTTTTTTAAAAAAACCTTTTGCTTTCTTCTCTTTTTTAAATTCCATGTCCAGGTAAGAAACTTGTGTTCATGACGGAGGGTATCAACTAAGTATTCAGTTCTGTATTCTACAACTCATCGTGCTGCCCAGCTGTTAAGGTTATCTATTTCCCACATAGAAATACCGTAAGCACAGAATATGCTAACAAAAGAAATAAGGAATAGCAGATGAAATATATTTAAGCTCACCATATGTTATGTTTGTAGACATGATGCTGGGATCTCTAGGGGAGTAGAGTAGGACCTTGAATAGGCTTGACTGTTGGTGCACTAGACTAAGATACCTGAGAGAAAAAAGCAGAGCACTAAAAAAATAAATAAATAAATTAGAATAAAATAAAATAAAGCAGATCACTTAAAAACTGAATGAAAAAAATCTATCAAGATTAAAACTTAATTAGATAATACTTCACGTTCTTAATGTATATATATATCATTTGTCCTTAAAAATCTCAATAATGTTTTATGTTTGGAGAATTAAGTTCCAAAGAAAATGCTTCACAACAGATATATCAACTTGAGCTTTGCATTTCATATTTTATCCTGGCTTGTTTATGAATTATCTGCTCCATTAGGTCTTTACCCCAATAACCTTAGAAGTTCCCTTTTAGTGCCTACAGAGTGATAGTTATACCTTTCAGAAACAAATACTTTTATTTTGAAATTGCTTATGAAGGGGTTAAGGCAGTTAATCACATGCAGAAAATAAGCACATTTTTTCCCTAATGAAATACCAAGAGAATGAAAATAAATAGATGGATTTATGGATGTATACCAAAACATCACTAAAGCTTAGTCGACTCTCTATACAAAGCCACCTTAATAATCAGTAGAGATCACTGCCAAATCTGTTGGACAGTAACAACTGAAGTCAATAGTAAAGTCAGTCAGAATCATCCTTCCAACTACATCGTATCCTAGCTCAGTTACCTAGCCACTGCAGTCATGGTTCCAGATAGCGAACCCTTTTTGTCACTATCATTCTCTTTTATTCTTCCTCTTTTATCTACAAATACTCTATAGAAAATAGATTTATGTAGCCCAGTGTTAACACTAGAGTTTCAATATAAAAGTGAAATAATCTCTCTCTCTTTCTCTCTTAAACCAATTTAAGACAGAAGAGAGGATAGACAGGAACTCCTGAGGCTCAAGTGTCCTCAGTAATTTCTTTTTGGTTTTGCCCTGTGGTAATGGCTGAAAATGGGCCATTCTTAGACTCAGGGTGAATTGCAGCAAGGTACACACTTCTCAGGAAGGCTCTGTGAGCTAATAGGTAATTTATGCTGGGGAAATAATTTCACAATAATTTAATAGTTATCAGTCATGTGTTAATAATTATTCTTCCTAGCACTTCACAGAAGAGAATAGGGGTGAAGAGTATTTAACAACTAAGACACAGTCCTTTGGAATTCTTAACCTTTTGGAAAACTGATGCTCTAATCCACATAGATAATCCAAGTCTTAGTGATTAATAGAAGCTCTTTCCATGATTTTCTGTTCTGGTCTACCCTTGCGCCTAAGCTCTCCCAAAGAACCCTCACCAGTAGAGAGTATGATGGTCATGATCAACTAATGAGAATCCATGTAAATGTGTATTATCTATTAATATCAACACTATGATGACTCAGCCATAGTCCCTCTCCATTCATGACTGGCATGTTAAGAATAGTACTACCTCACATCAAATTCCTTAATAACCTTCTAACCTGAACTTTTTGATACATACACCCATGTTTTTCTTTTTGCTTTTCTATTTTTTAAATTTTTTTAATTTTAACTTAGTTTAGTCTAGTTTATACTTTTTTAATTTTTATTTTCTAATATACATATAGAGTTAAACTTCAAGGTAATCCCCTTTCCCCAATCAATGCTACCCCTATAGGCAAACCAGTTCTTAATCACCCTGTATCTTAGGAAAGTTGAGTCCCTTAACAAAAACATCAAGATACATCCAGAAAGAATCAAAATAACCTTCCTTGCCCACATTGAGAATTTATAACCACTCTCCCAATTTTTCCTTCTGCCAGTGTTTCTGTGAATTTGTGTTTGTCCTGATAGTATATAAATATTATACTTGGGGTTCTTTTTGATGAGGTTCTTCCTTTTTTTTGCTTATATATATATATATATATTTTTTTTTTTTTCCCTTGTCATATACTTTTATCAGTCTTTTTGTTTGTCTGTTTTTGTTTGTATACTTCATAAATCTTACCTTGGGGCCCATTTGGGCTGAGCCTTCTCTTTTATCTTCCCTTTTTTTCCTGTCTCTCTCTCTTTTTTTGTCCTTTTTTCTTTTCCTTTTTTCTTTCTTTCTTTTTCTCTATTTCTTTTTCTATTCTTTTTTCTCTCATTTGGGTGGGGAACCCTGATAGCACAGAAGCATTCCAGGGTGCACCTTGACTGCACCACAATCAATAAATCCAGCTGCATCTGTTCAGTCATCTCTTACCAAAATGACTAGGAGGAGGAATACTGAACAGAAGAAAAATACAGAGGATAGACCTTCTGCAACAGAGCTAATGGCTATTGACATAGACAATATGTCAGAAAAGGAATTCAGACTAACAATTATCCAGGCAATAGCTAGGTTGGAGAAAGCCATGGATGACCAAATGGAATTGATTAGGGCAGAATTGAAAACCACCAGAGATGATGTTCACAATGTTAGGGCAGAACTGAAAGCCACCAGGGATGATGTTCAAAATGCTCTCAATGAATTCCAATCTAATCTAAATTCTCTAAAAGCTAGGGTAACTGAGACAGAAGATAGAATTAGTGATCTGGAGGACAAGCAGATAGAGAGAAAGGATCAGGAGGAAGTCTGGAACAAACAGCTCAAAAGTCACGAAAACAGAATCAGGGAAATAAATGATGCCATGAAATATTCCAACGTCAGAATTATTGGAATCCCTGAAGGGGAGGAAAAAAAAAGAAGTCTAGAAGATATAGTGGAACAAGTTGTCTATGAAAATTTTCCCAATCTCATGAATGGAAACAGCGTTCATGTACTAGAGGCAGAGAGGTCCCCCCCCGCAAGATTTTAGATTCTCAAAAGTCCTCGTGACACCTTATAGTTAAAATGAGGAATTATGTTTCAAGACAGACCCTCTTAAAAGCAGCTAGGACAAAGGAGCTCCTTACATACAGAGGAAAGCCCATTAGAATAACGTCAGACCTGTCCACAGAGACCTGGCAAGCCAGGAAGGGCTGGCAAAATATATTCAGAGTACTAAATGAGAAGAACATGCAGCCAAGAATACTCTATCCAGCAAGACTGACATTCAAAATGGATGGAGAGATAAAGAGTTTCCAAGACCGACAAGGCTTAAAAGACTATGCAACCACCAAGCTGACACTGCAGGAAATATTAAGGGGGGGTCCTATAAAAGAGAAAAAAATCCCAAGAATATCATTGAACAGAAATATAGAAACAATCTACAGACAGAAAGACTTCAAAGGTAACACGATGTCAATAAAAACCTATCTCTCAATAATCACTCTCAATGTGAATGGCCTAAATGCACCCATAAAATGACACAGGGTTGCAGGTTGGATAAAATGACAGTACCCATCCATATGTTGTCTACAAGAGACCCATTTTGAACCTAAAGATACACCCAGACTGAAAGTGAAGGGATGGAGAAGCATCTTTCATGCCAACGTGCCTCAAAAGAAGGCCAGGGTAGTGATTCTCAGATCAGATAAATTAGATTTTAAACTAAAGACTGTAGCCAGAGATACAGAAGGACACTACATAATTCTTAAAGGGACTATCCACCAAGATGATCTAACAATTGTAAATATCTATGCCCCCAATATGGGAGCAGCCAATTACATAGGAAAACTATTAATCAAGATAAAGAGTCATATTGATATGAATACACTAATAGTAGGAGATATTAATATGCCTCTCTCAGAAATAGACAGATCATCAAAGCAGAAAATTAATAAAGAAATAAGAGCATTGAATGAAACATTGGACCAGATGGACCTCATAGACATATACAGAACATTCTACCCTAAAACAACAGAATACTCATTCTTCTCAAGTGCACATGGAACCTTCTCCAGAACAGACCACATACTGGGTCACAAGGCAGGACTCAAACGATACCAAAAGACTGACATTATTCCCTGCATATTCTCAGATCACGATGCTTTGAAACTGGAATTCAATCACAAGGAAAAGTTCAGAAGGAACCCAAACACCTAGAAGCTAAAGACCACCTTGCTTAAGAATGCTTGGATCAACCAGAAGATCAAAGATGAACTTAAACAATTCATGGAAACCAATGAGAATGAAGATACTTTGGTCCAAAACATATGGGTCCAAAACAGCAAAGGCGGTTCTAAGGGGAAAATACATAGCCATCCAAGCCTCCCTCAAAAAAATTGAAAAATCCAGAATACACCAGCTGTCTCTACACCTTAAAGAACTGGAGAATCAACAACAAATCAAACCAACTCCACATGCAAGAAGGGAAATAATCAAGATTCGAGCAGAGATCAATGAGGTAGAAACCAGAGATACAGTAGAACGTATCAAAGAAACTAGACGTTGGTTTTTTGAAAGAATCAATAAGATCGATAAACCATTGGCCACACTAATCCAAAAGAAAAGAGAGAAAGCCCAAATTAATAAAATTATGAATGAAAAGGGAGAGATCACAACTAACACCAAGGAAATAGAAACAATCATCAGAAATTATTACCAACAGTTATATGCCAATAAGCTAAGCAACCTAGATGAAATGGATGCATTCCTGGAAAACTATAAACTCCCAAAATTGAACCAGGAAGAAATTGACAACCTGAATAGACCGATATCTAGTAATGAGATTGAAGCAGTGATCAAAAACCTCCCAAAAAACAAAAGCCCAGGACCTGACAGATTCCCTGGGGAATTCTACCAAACTTTCAAAGAAGAAATAACACCAATTCTCCTGAAGCTGTTCCAAAAAATTGAAGCAGAAGGAAAACTTCCAGACTCTTTTTATGAAGCCAGCATTACCCTGATCCCAAACCAGGCAAAGACCCTACCAAAAAGGAGAATTTCAGACCAATATCACTGATGAATATGGATGCTAAGATTCTCAACAAGATCCTAGCAAACAGGATCCAGCATCACATTAAAAAGTTTATCCACCATGACCAGGTGGGATTCATCCCTGGGTCACAAGGTTGGTTCAACATTTGCAAATCAATCAATGTGATAGAACAAATCAATAAGAGAAGAGAGAAGAACCACATGGTCCTCTCAATTGATGCAGAAAAAGCATTTGACAAAATCCAGCATCCGTTCCTGATGAAAACGCTTCAAAGTATAGGGATAGAGGGAACATTCCTGAACTTCATAAAATCTATCTATGAAAGACCCACAGCAAATATCATCCTCAACGGGAAAAAGCTTGTAGCCTTCCCGTTGAGATCAGGAACATGACAAGGATGCCCACTCTCACCACTCTTGTTCAACATAGTATTAAAAGTCCTAGCAACGGCAATCAGACAACAAAGAGAAATAAAATGTATCCAAATTGGCAAGGAAGAAGTCAAACTCTCTCTCTTCGCAGATGACATGATTCTTTATATGGAAACCCCCAAAGACTCCACCCCCAAACTACTAGAACTCGTACAGCAATTCAGTAACGTGGCAGGATACAAAGTCAATGTACAGAAATCAGTGGCTTTCTTATACACTAACAATGAAAATACAGAAAGGGAAATTAGAGAATTGATTCCATTTACTATAGCACCAAGAACCATAAGATACCTGGGAATAAACCTAACCAAAGAGGTAAAGGACCTGTACTCGAGGAACTACAGAACACTCATGAAAAAATTGAAGAAGACACAAAAAGATGGAAGACCATTCCATGCTCTTGGATTGGAAGAATAAACATTGTTAAAATGTCTATACTGCCTAGAGCAATCTATACTTTTAATGCCATTCTGATCAAAATTCCACCAGTATTTTTCAAGGAGCTGGAGCAAATAATCCTAAAATTTGTATGGAATCAGAAGAGACCCCAAATTGCTAAGGAAATGTTGAAAAACAAAAACAAAATTGGCAGCATCACGTTACCTGATTTCAAGCTTTACTACAAAGCTGTTATCAAAAATACAGCATGGTACTGGCATAAAAACAGACACATTGACCAGTAGAACAGAGTGGAGAGCCCAGATATGGACCCTCAACTCTATGGTCAAATAATCTTCGACAAAACAGGAAAAAATATACAATGGTAAAAAGGCAGTCTCTTCAATAAATGGTGCTGGGAAAACTGGACAGCGATATGTAGAAAAATGAAACTCGATCATTCTCTTACACAAAGATAAACTCAAAATGGAAAGAAGACCTCAACATGAGACAGGAATCCATCAGAATCCTAGAGGAGAACATAGGCAGTAATCTCTTCGATATTAGCCACAGCAACTTCTTTCAAGATATGTCTCCAAAGGCAAAGGAAACAAAAGGGACTTCCTCAAGATCAAAAGCTTCTGCACAGCAAAGGAAAGAGTCAACAAAACAAAAAGGCAACCCACGGAATGGGAGAAGATATTTGCAAATGACAGTACAGACAAAAGATTGATATCCGGGATGTATAAAGAACTCCTCAACACACACTTTTGTGTGTGTTGACACACAAAACAGATAATTATATCAAAAATGGGCAGAAGATATGAACAGACACTTCTCCAATGAAGACATACAAATGGCTATCAGACACATGAAAAATGGTCATCATCACTAGCCATCAGGGAGATTCAAATTAAAACAACATTGAGATACCACCTGACACCAGTTAGAATGGCCAAAATTAGCAAGACAGGAAACAACGTGTGTTGGAGAGGATGTGGAGAAAGGGGAACCCTCTTACACTGTTGGTGGGAATGCAAGTTTGTGTAGCCACTTTGGAGAACAGTGTGGATATTCCTCAAGAAATTAAAAATAGAGCTTCCCTATGACCCTGCAATTGCACTGCTGGGTATTTATGCCAATGATACAGATGTAGTGAAAAGAAGAGCTATCTGTACTCCAATGTTTATAGCAGCAATGGCCACGGTCGTCAAACTGTAGAAAGAACCAAGATGTCCTTCAACGGACGAATGGATAAGGAAGATGTGGTACATATACACAATGGAGTATTATGCCTCCATCAGAAAGGATGAATACCCAACTTTTGTAGCAACATGGACGGGACTGGAAGAAATTATGCTGAGTGAAATAAGTCAAGCAGAGAGAGTCAAGTATCATATGGTCTCACTTATTTGTGAAGCATAACAAAGAACATGGAGGACATGGGGAGATGGAGAGGAGAGGGAGTTGAGGGAAACTGGAAGGGGAGATGAACCATGAGAGACTATGGACTCTGAAAAACAACCAGAGGGTTTTGAAGGGGCGGGGGGGGGGAGGTTGAGGAACCAGGTGGTGGGTAATAGGGAGGGCACGTACTGCATGGAGCACTGGGTGTGGTGCAAAAACAATGAACACTACTACGCTGAAAATAAACAAATTAAAAATAAATAAATAAATAAAAAGAATAGTACTACTTCATATTATTGGGATAATTAAATGAATTGGTACATTATATTAGAGTAGAGTAAGCACTTTAGACATTAATTTATTCTTCTGTCTCTTGCTATAGCTGCCACTGTTGTAAACAGCAGTATTGGACACCAACCAGTAGGGCAGTCTCACCTTCCTGGTCCCTCTCCAGGCCCCCATATCCTTTGGCCCATTGCAGCAATAAATTTGAAAGCATGTGGGAGTGAGTAAGGCACAGAATTCCATGTTACCATTTTGGTTCAAGAGTTAAATAGGTTCTACCCTAAATTTCTTTCTACAGGGTTATGACTGAACACAATTAAAAAATATATATTTAACCAAAAATTCATAGTTAACAAAGGGGGATACAATCAGCAGCTAATTACAACTGCAGATCCATGTGTTTTATTTCAGAGTTCACTGGCCCAGGATTACCCTCAAGGATCCCCTAACAGTGTAGTATTCTAGCGGACAATTTTCTTGCAAGTAGCAAGGTCAGTTTGCCTCTCATGATCAGAAAAGTGGTGGAACATTCTCTTCTCAGTTCAATTATTATGAGGTCCAGAGAGAAAAGTTCTTCCACCAAAAGTTGTCCCTTCAGCTCCCATTTTCTTTTTTTGTCCCAGAATCTGCATTTTCCTCTGAATCACTTTCAATAAAATCTTTGATCTCTGCAATCTAACAATACAGTTTAATGTAGTTTAATCCATTCTAAGTATTCTAAAGAAAAGAAACATTTCTATCATCTGTCTCCTTCTGCCTTCTCATCCAGTCAAAAAACAGCAACAAAGTCAGCACACATAGAAAGTTCTTCCTAAATCAAATGAACACAGTCTAATATTGCAAAGATGAATATTTAGTTTCTTTATCTACGTCATCTGCATTTGGGTTAACGGACACTTTAGTTCTTCTGTAAAACAATGGTTGACTACATGATGGCACATCACAAACTTTTGCAGATGCATTCATCAATTTTTTTTTCCAAAAATTGCTTTAATTTCCCTAGATTTGCTGGGCACTGGTACACAAAAACAAATAAGCAAAAATTGTATTAAAAACTGAGCTTGTCTTCTGAAGCTAAAAATATGCTATTAGGGGAAAAATAGTAAAAACGAGATATTATTATGATTTGCTCTAAGTTTTGTAAAACTAACAGGGTACAGCACAGAACAACAACAGAATTGTGACATTATTGATGGTGTGGTAGGTATCTTTTTGTCATTGTGCAACTTGTCCAGCAATGATATGTTTTCTGGGTACGATCTTCTTTTTGAGGCTCTCATTATGTCTGAAAAGTGCAGAAACTGGATAGGTGTCGAAAATGCTCGTCAAGTGGACGCCTGGTTGGCTCAGTTGGTTAAGCGGCTGCCTTCGCCTCAGGTCATGATCCCAGCATCCTGGGATTGAGTCCCACATCGGGCTCCTTGCTCGGCAGGGAGCCTGCTTTTCCCTCTGCCTCTGCCTGCCACTCTGTTTGCCTGTGCTCACTCGCTCTCTCTCCCTCTCTCTTTCTGACAAATAAATAAATAAATAAAATCTTAAAAAAAAAAAAGAAAGAAAATGCTAGTCAAAAACCAAATAATTTCACTACCACAAAACTAAATCGGCAGTAATAAAAATAATTAAATGGGTAATGCAAATGGCGAATTTGGCATGTGTGTATGCGATCAATCTTTTGAAAATAATATGGATTCCGAACATTAGCAAAGTATACCTCATGTGACCAATACTGTGCTGATACAACAGCAATAAATAACAGGAGTACCTCACTGGCCTCGTTCATCCCCTACCTGCTGTGTTTTTCCAGAGTTTTACTTTCCTTCTGAATTCCTGTGTCTTTTATTTACCAGGTTTATTGTTCATTACCACTAAATCGTTAAGTTCTACAAGACCAGGGTTTCTTGTCTGAAGAATCTCAAGCACTATAAATAGTATCTTGCACATAGCAGGAACACACTAATTATTTATTAAATCAAGGAATCTGTAAGTAAAGGAGTGAGCAAATGAACAGATAAAAAATTTGATCACGTCAACATGAATAATATTGGATGAATTCTAAAAATAACTTGTATTTGTGTTATCTAAAGCACTCTTAAGAAGACCCATTTAATCTTCCCTCTCCTTCTTTCTCCTAGAGAAGTCTCGTGCAATTTCTACACATAAGTAGTTTTGATTGATTAATTATATTTTATTAAAGTATGAGAAAATAATGTGGAAAAAAAAACCACTGGAGGAATAATTTATATGACTAAATGTAGGTATTGTAAAAATATTCTGATATAAGGTCAACATTCATCCATCAACTCAACATATATTTATTATATACTATGCATCTCACTTTGAAAAAGAAAGACAATATTACTGACCTAATTGTAATACTTGTAAGCAAATACACAAACTGAATCTTTTCAGAACATGCTAATGCAATGAAAATTTAGGATGCTGCAGGCATGAGGACCTTGCTTTATTTGGTCAAGGTCAAGGGAGATAACTTCTGAATGGAGGTCAGAATGGAGAGATTGCACACACTCTGAGAAGACTAGAAAGAAGTTTTTCAAGAAGAGAGAAAAGCAAGTATAAAAGACAAGAGGTGAGCAAACTGAGCAGGTTTGCAGAATGGAATGAAGGCCAAGACATGGAGGAAATCACAGAGAAAAAGAGGACTGTGGTGTGAGTTGAAGTCAGAAAGGTATCTGGGGTCACTTGGGTGGCTCAGTTTGGTAAGTGTCTTCCTTTGGCTCAGGTCATGATGCCAGGGTCCTGAGATTGAGTCCCACATTGGAATAGTCTGCTCAGGAGGGAGCCTGCTTCTCCCTGTCCCTCTGCCTACCTCTCCCCCTGCTGTGCTCACTTTCTCTCTTTCTCTCTCTCCCTGTCAAACAAAAAAATAAATAAGTAAACTCTTTCTTTTTAAGTTTTTTTTAAAAGATTTTGCTTATTTATTTGTCAGAGAGAGAGAGAGAGAAGGAGCACACAAACAGGGGAGAAGCAGGCAGAGGGAGAAGCAGACTCCCTGCTGACTAGAAGACCAATGTGGGACAGGATCCCAGGACTCTGGGATCATGACCTAAGCTGAAAGCGATGTTTAACTGATTGAACCACCAAGGTGTCCATTTTTTCTTTTTTTTAAGATTTTATTTATTTGTCAGAGAGAGAGAGAGAATAAAATAATCTCTTAAAAAGGGAGGAAGAAAGAAAGAAAGAAAGAAAGAGAAAGAAAGAAAGTCAAGACTAAACTATGTACTGCTATGTTTACCATGGGAAGAGTTTCACCTTTCTTTTTTGTTGACCTGTACTTTACTAGAAGTTTTCATGTTTCTAAGTAACACAATTTGATTCACAATTTGATTCACTTCATGCTTTTAAAAAATATCCCATCTGTGAATAGAAGACTTGCACTAGTGAGAAAAATATTTTTATCATGAGTAGTTTTCTTTTTCCTATTAAATTTTTCAGTAAGAAATAGTAATAAAATGATAGTGTATTGAATTACCATTATAATCTACATATATGTCTTGCTTTTCACGCTTTAAAAGTCAAAATTTTATTCATGAGCATTGCAAGTACAATTTTTTAATACTATTATTAATTTTTGTCTAAAATGTGTTCATTTCTTCACAACAAATCTAAATTCTCTAGGGTGTAGAGGAAAAAAATTAATGACAGTTACTCCAGTCCAAGGATATCACTTTCCATGGAAATAATCCTAAATCTTGGTTTACTTCAATGCTTTTTGGTAAAATTGCACATTAACCCTGGCAGATTGCAATGGGTAAAAATCATCAATATTTCACTTCTTACTCTCCCTAAAAAACTAAAATCTGATGGGCTAAAGTTAGAATTTAAACCACGATGTGGTATTAAATTCAGTTCTGGAAGCTAGTAGATATTTTTTATCCTACAACAACAGATGTGACTAAAAGAATTGATCTTGCTGACATGGTTACCCTTGAATGGATAGAAATCAATATTAACAATATCATCTACCATTGCACATTCTGGCAAGGAAATTTTTACCATTCATAAAGTCAAGTTGAGCTTGTTTTCCATTGTAGTGTCACAGCCTACTTCTGATGGAAAACATTTTTATCTGCAATTGGCTAAGTCATTTATCTTAGTGAGACAGCACGTGCAGCAGACATTTTCAGCAAGTAGATACAAAAACTGCCATCATTAATTATCCTGAGGGCTGGAATTGGGGTCCCTGAGTTTCTAGTAGCCAGCTCACAAAGAGGGTAATAAAACTTGTGATTCAAACATAATTAGTGCAATATATTGTTAATGTATTTTTAGTCACCTCTTTACATGCAGAATCAACTCTAAGTCTATGTGAAGCTGATTGGTATGCAACCAAATTTTGTAGTGTTTAATGTGGATTTACTAACAGTATTGCATTTGAGCTTCCTGACAGTTTCCATGACAATCATTCATGTGTTATGGGTACCTTTAGCTCAGATCTACACAAACCAATAAAGTGGAACACTGAAACAATGCTCTAGGTAGTTTTTCTCCCATATTTTGATTGATTAAAATTTCATGAAAAAATTTCAGAGAAACAGCAAGTTTCCATTTAAAACTATATTGCCTGTAGGAATTCCTGGGTGACTCATTTCGTTAAGTGGCTGCCTTCAACTCAGGTCATGATCCTGGGGTCCTGGGATAGAGTCCTACATCTGGTTCCTGGCTCAGCAGAGAGCTTGCTTCTCCCTCCCACTCTGCCTGCTGCTCTCCCTGCTTGTACTTTCCCTGTCTGTTAAATGAATAAATAGCACCTTAAAAAATTATTAAAAGAAAAAAACAAAACTATATTTCCTGTAAAGGACCTTTAAATTGCAATTATCCATTAGCACCAACATTTTGATGAATAGGACATAATTTCAGAACATCTAATTGAATAAATATAATTATATGAAAAATTTGCTACACCTTTCTCCCTGATATAAGATATACAAATCTTGCTGACCCTTGTGGTTAATTAAATATTAATTTAGCATTTGTGTACTTTGTTATTGACCCTTATATTTTTCTATTGTAAACTTTATAGTTTTTGAATGCATTTCTACATATGTTTGTCTAATTTAATGCAGTTAGTTTCTGACTGGACTCTGATTTTTCTACTTGATGAGATCTACAGAATTTTGCTATGCTATTCTCTATATTTACACTCATTCATCTCTTTAATATTTTTAGTCTGTTTAACACTGAGCTTGATTTTGTGGATAATATATTTTTTTCTTTAAAATTACACCAGCATTTCTAATAAAGTTAACCAGAACTTTTATAAATTGGCTTACCTATTTTTATCTTTCTTAAATTAGAAAAAAAAATGTCCTTATGCAGTGAAAGCCTACTCCACTCTTATTCAGAGAATTTCCCTAGTACTTAAATCAGTGATTGAAATGCACATACCTGGAGCAAGATGGCAAAGGAGAAGGAGGCCAAAATATCATCAGGTCCCAGGGGTTCAGCTAGATAGTTATCAAACCATTCTGAACACCTATAAATTCAACAGGAGATAGAAGAAAAGAATAACATCAATTCTAGGAACAGAAAGCAAACACTTTCTGGAAGGTAGGACTTGCAGACAGGTGAATCTGAGGCAATATACAGGAAGAGAGACCACAGTGGGTAGAGCCAGCTTCTGGCAAGTGGTAGAGCAGTAGAGCACAAAAATCAGAACTCTTAGGGACACCACCAGAGGCTAAGTGGGGGGTGGAGCCTCATGGGGACAGTGTGCTCTCAGGACCTGTAGGGTCACAAAAAGACCAGGGGTGTCTGAGTGTGGCAGAGCTCCCAGGCATTGCAGTGGAGAAGCTGGCTGCAAACATGGGGCCTAGGAGTAAGCTCTCACCTCAGGGTTACCTTAAACCATTATCCGAGCCACAGTTGGGCCACTGCTCTTCCAGCACAAACCCCACAAGTGTCAGATCCAGAGAAAACCCCTCTTTCCTACTCTGGAAGGAGAGGCATGGGAGTGCACTGCAGGAATCTGCTGGCTTTGGAGATCCCAAATGGGGCCGTGTACCAGTGACAGAAATGCTTCATAACAGGCTTGGTGAGCTTGGAGTGCAGCTGGACACCAGGGAAATGGAAGTGATTGACTGCTTTTCTCTGAAGGTGCACTGAGGAGTGGGGCCCTGACCTCTGAGCTCCCACAGTGCTGGAGATTGGGAGGCTGCCATCATCATTCCCATCATCCAAAGCTGTACAGAAAGCATTCAGGGAACAAAAGCTACCACGAGAACAAACATGAGCAGATTGTTTAGCCTGGCCCCTGGCAAGTGTGATGCAATTCCACCTCAGGCAAAGACATTTGAGAATCATGACAACAGGTCCCTCCCCCAGAAGATCAACAAGAACATTCAGCCAAGACCAAGTTCATTAATTAATGAGAATGCAGAACTCCAGAGCTAAGGGAATGCAACACATGGATTTCACGGATTTTTCCTCATGATTCTTTAGTCTTTCAAACTTAAATTTTTTTATTTTATTTTTTATTATTCTATTTTTTTAGATTTTTCCTCTTTTAACAATTTTTAACTAATTTATCTTATCAATACCTTTTTAAAAAACCTTTTTAAATTTTCATTGTTATAGTCATATTCTATCCCTTTATTGTATTTAACCTTAATTTTTGGATACTTATAGATTTTTCTTTCTTTAAAATTTTGGGATACAGTTTCTTCTAATACATCAAAATATACTCTAAATCTAGCACATGGCTTTGTTGTGGTCTCCAACCTGATCATATTTTTCCTCTTTTTTTTAAAACCAAATATTTATCAATTCCTTTTTTAGAATCTTTTTAAATTTTAATCTTTACAGTCATATTCCATCTCTTCATCATGTTTACCCTTATTTATGTATGTGTGTGTGTGTGTGTGTGTGTGTGTGTGTATAAAAGTTTTTCTTTCTTTAAAATTTTGGGAGATAGTTTCTTTTGACAGACCAAGATACACCAAAAAATCAAGTGTGTCATTCTGCTCTATTAACCAGTCTAAAATACTAATATATTCTTTTTTTTCTTTTTTTCCTCCTTTCTTTTGCCCATGGTTATGGGTCTCTTCTGATTTGGTTAGTGTATATCTGTCCAGGGTTGTTGCTACCCTTTTAATATTTTGTTCTTTCATTCATCTATTTTTATCTGGATAAAATGAAAAGGCAGAAAATCTTACAGCAAAACAAAAAAGAAGAAGAGGCAGTACTGATGGCTAGTGATCTAATTGATATGGACACAAGTAATGTCAGAACTGGAGTTCAGAATGATGATTATCAAAGTACTCACTGGGCTCAAAAAAAGCATAGAAGACACTAGAGAATCATTTTCTGGAGAAATAAAATCCTTTTATGGAAAAATAAAAGAACTAAAATCTAACCAAGTTGAAATCAAAAAAGCTAATAATGAGGTGCAACAAAAAATGAAGACTCTTAATGCTGGGATAGATGAGGCAGAAGAGAGAATTAGTGATATAGAAGACCAAATGAGGGAGAATAAAAAGGCTGAGCATAAGAGAAACAAACAACTACTGGACCATGAGGGGAGAATTCAAAAGATAGGTGATACCATAAGACAAAAAAAAAAAAAATTAGAATAATTGGGATCCAGAAGAAGAAGAAAGGGGGGGGGTAGAAGGTATATTGGAGTGAATTATAGTAGATATGGCAAAGGGAACAAGCATCAAAATCCAGGAGGATCAAAGAACACCCCCTCAAAATCAATAAAATCAATAAAAATAGGTTCACACCTAGTCATCTAATAGTAAAACTTACAAGTCTCAGTAACAAAGAGAAAATCTTGAAAGAAGCTTGGGACAAGAAGTCTATAACATACAATAGTAGAAATATTAGAAATACTAGATTGGCAGCACACATATCCACAGAGACCTGGCAGGCCAGAAAGAACTGGCCTGATATATTCAGAGCACTAAATGAGAAAAATATGCAGCCAAGAATACTACATCCTGCTAGGCTGCCATTGAAAATAGAAGGAGAGATAAAAATTTTCCAGGACAAACAAAAATTAAAAGAATTTGCAAACACCAAACCAGTCCTATAGGAAATATTGAAAGGGGCCCTCTAAGCAACAAGAGAGCTTAAAAGTAGTAGACCAGAAAGGAACAGAGACAATATACTGTAACAGTCACCTTACAGGCAATACAATGGCACTAAAGTCATATATTTCCATAGTTACCCTGAATGTAAATTGGGACTAAATGCCCCAATCAAAAGACACAGGGTATCAGAATGGATAAAAAAACAAAACCCATCAATATGCTGTCTACAAAAAACTCATTTTGGACCCAAGGGCACCTCCAGAATTAAAGTGAGGGAGTGGAAAACAATTTACCATGCTAATGGACATCAAAAGAAAGCTGGGGTGACAATCCTCATATCAGATCAAGTAGATTTTAAGCCAAAGACTATAATAAGAGATGAGGAAGGACACTATATCATATGTAAAGGATCTGTCCAACAAGAAGATCTAACAATTTTAAATATCTATGCCCCTAACATGGGAGCAGCCAACTATATAAACCAATTAATAACAAAATCAAAGAAACACATAGACAATAATACAATAAGAGTAGGGGACTTTAACACCATCCTCACTGAAGTGGGCAGATCATCTAAGCAAAAGATCAACAAGGAAATAAAGTCTTTAAATGACATACTGGACCAGATGGACATCACAGATACATGCAGAACATTCCAATACAAAGCAACAGAATGCACATTCTTCTCTAGTGCACATGGAACATTCTCAGAATAGATCACATCCTGGGTTACAAATCAGGTCTCAACCAGTACCAAAAGAATGGGATCATTCCCTGCATATTTTCAGACTACAACGCTCTGAAGTTAGAACCCAATCACAAGAGGAAAGTTGGAAAGAACTCAAATACATGGAGGCCAAAGAGCATTCTGCTAAAGGGTGAATGGGTCAATCAGGAAATTAAAGAAGAATTGAAAAAAATTTCATGGACACAAATGAAAATGAAAGTACAAGCATTCAAAATCTTTGGGACACAGAAAAGGCAGTCCTGAGAGGAAAGCATATACCAATACAACCCTTTCTCAAGAAACAAGAAAGGTCTCACATACACAACCTAACCCTACACCTAAAGAAGCTGGAGAAAGAACAGCAAAGATAGCCTAAACCCAGCAGGAGAAGAAATAATAAAGATCAGAGCAGAAATCAATGAGATAGAAATCAAAAGAACAGTAAAAAAAAAAAAAAAAAAGAAAATCAATAAAACTAGGGGCTGGCCCTTTGAAATAATTACTAGATTGATAAACCCCTGGCCAGACTTACCAAAAAGAAAAGAGAAAGAACCCAAATAAATAAAATCATGAATGAAAGAGAAGAGACCACAACCACACCAAAGAAATACAAACAATTATAAGAACATATTATGAACAACTATATGTCAGCCAATTGGATAATCTGGAACAAATGCATGCATTCCTAGGATGTATAAACAACCACAACTGAACCAGGAAGGAATAGAAAACCTTAACAGACCCATAAGCAGTAAGGAGATTGAAGCAGTCATCAAAAATCTTCCTACAAACAAGAGCAGGGCCAGATGGTTTCCCAGAAGAATTCTAACAAACATTAAAGAAGAATTAATACCTATTCTTCTGAAACTGTTCCAAAAAATACAAATGGAAGGAAAACTTCCATGCTCATTTTATGAGACCAGCATTACCTTGATCCCCAAACACAACAAAGACCCCATCAAAAAGGAGAATTACAGACCAATATCCTTGATGAACACAGATGCAAAAAATCCCACCAAAAAACTAGCCAATAGGATCCAATAGTACATTAAAAAGATTATTCACCACAAACTAGTGGGATTTATTCCTGGGCTGCAAGGTTGGTTCAACATCCACAAATCAATCAATGTGATACAATGCATTAATAAAAGAAAGAACAAGAACCATATGATACTCTCAACAGATGCTGAAAAAGCATTTGACAAAGTACAGCATCCTTTCTAGATCAAAACTCTTCACAGTGTAGGGATAGAAGGTACATACCTCAATATTATCAAGGTCATCTATGAAAAACCCACAGTGAATATCATTTTCAATGGTGAAAAACTGAGAGCTTTTCCCTTAAGGTCAGGAACATGGCAGGGATATCCACTATCACCACTGCTATTCAATGTAGTACTAGAAGTCCCAGCCTCAGCAATCAGACAACAAAAAGAAATAGAAGGCATCTGAATCAACAAAGAAGTCAAACTCTCACTCTTTGCAGAAGATACGATACTTTATGTGGAAAACTCAAAAGACTCCACTCCAAAACTGCTAGAATTCATACCGGAATTCAGTCAAGTGTCAGGATATAAAATCAATGCATAGAAATCAGTTACATTTCTATACACCAACAGCAAGACAGAAGGAAGAGAATTTAAGAACTTGATTCTACTTACAGGTGGACCCAAAACCATAAGATACCTAGGAATAAACCTAAACAAAGAGGCAAAGAATTTTTACTCAGAAAACTATAAACTACTTATGAAAGAAACTGAGGAAGACACAAAGAAATGGAAAAATGTTCCATGCTCATGGATCGGAAGAACAAATATTGTGAAAATGTCTATGCTACTCAAAGAAATCTACACATTTAATGCAATCCTTATAAAAATACCATCAATTTTTTTTCAAAGAAGTGGGACAAATAATCCTAATATTTACATGGAACCAGGAAAGACACCAAATAGCCAGAGGAATGTTGAAAAGATAATCAAAGTTGGTGGCATCACAATTCTAGACTTCAAGCTTTATTAAGAAGCTATAATCATCAGGACAATATGGTACTGGCACAAAAACAGACACATATATCAATGGTGCAAAATAGAGAGTCCAAAAATGGACCCTCAACTCTATGGTAAACTAATCTTCGACAAAGCAGGGAAGAATGGCCAATGGAAAAAAGACAGTCTCTTCAGCAAATGGTGTTGGGAAAATTGGATAGCCACAAGCAGAAAAATGAAACTAGACCATTTCCTTTCACCACACACAAAAATAGACTCAAAATGGATGAAAGACCTCAATGTGAAAAAAGAATCCATGAAAATACTTGAGGAGAACAAAGGCAGCAACCTCTTTAGCTCAGTCACAGCAAATTCTTCCTAGAAACATCACCAAAGGCAAGGGAAGCAAGGGCAAAAATAAACTACTGGGGCTTCATCAAGATCAAAAGCTTTGGCCCAGCAATGGAAACAGTCAACAAAATGAAAAGACAACTGACAGAATGGGAGAAGATATTTGTAAATGACTTATCAGTAAAGGACTAATATCAAAAATTTATAAAGAACTTACCAAACTCAACACCCAGAGAACAAATAATCCAATCAAGAAATGGGCAGAAGACATGAACCAACATTTCTGCAAAGAAGGCATCCAGATGGCCAACAGACAGATGAAACAGTGCTCCACACCACTCGACATCAGGGAAATACAAATCAAAACCACAGTGAGATACCACCTCACACCAGTCAGAAAGGCTAAAATTAACAATTAGGAAACAACAGATGTTGGTGAGGATGTGGTGAACCCTCTACACTGTTAGTGGGAATGCAAGCTGGTGTAGCCACTCTGGAAAACAGTATGGAGTTTCCTCAGAAAGTTGAAAATAGAGCTACCCTAAAACCCAGCAATTGCACTACTGGGTATTTACCCTAAAGATACAAATGTAGTGATCAGAAGGGGCATGTGCATCTGAATGTTTATAGCAGGTATATATAGGTATATAGGTACACACACACACACACACACAGGAATACTACGCAGCCATCAAAAGACCCAAAATCTTGCCATTTACAATGACATGGGTGGAACTAGAGGGTATTATGTTAAGCGAAATAAGTCAATCAGAGAAAGACAATTGTCATATGATCCCTCTGATATGAGGAATTTGAGAGGCAGGATTGGGGGTCATGGGGGTTGTGGGGGGTAGAACAAGATGGGATCTGGAGGGAGACAACCCATAAGAGACTCTTAATCTCAGAGGGAAAAAAAACAGGGTTGCTGGGGGCTGTGGGGAGAGGGATAGGGTGGCTGGATTATGGACTTTGAGGAGGGTATATGCTATGGTGAGTGCTATGAATTATGTAAGACTGATGATTCACAGATCTGTGCTCCTGAAGCAAATAGTACAGTATATGTTAATAAAAAATGCAAATACCTGTTATAAATGCTTCCTCCACTCACCCATACCCCACTGGATTAAATTTAAAATATTTTGTAATATGTAAGTTTGCCTCAGGTAGAATTTCGAAGCTTGCTTTAAAAAAGTAAAATTTATAAATCATTCTGAGATATCTGTGATTTATAAAAGCACTCACTATTTACCTGTAATGGACCAGTATGTGTGTGTGTGTGTGTGTGTGTATTTTAAGTCATCAGTGGATCTGGGAGAATTTGTTGGCTTAGCACGATCATGGAAAAGCCATGTTTCACCAAACATGGAAGAAAATAATGAAAAACTTTCCATGTATCTTTTGTTCTGATCTTTTGCCCCTCATTTTGCCATTGACTTAAAAATGTAAACTAGATTTGATAACACTGTTTGCCAATTTCAGCGAAGATATTGGTGTTTGACTTCTCCTGTAAAGTGTACATACCTGTAGAAACATAATACAACTTGAGCACATTGAAATTTTCTTCCTGGCTGTGAATAATGTGTGTGTGTGTGTGTGTGTGTGTGTGTGTGTGTGTGTGTGTGAGAACATGTGTGTAAACTATTTAGGTTTCATACATAATTGGAAAAGCAAGAGTATGGGAACACTGTATAAATTGAAGCAGGAGACAAAGAATGAAGGAGGATACCTATAAAGAGGTTTCCCCATTTCATGATTTCCCCTATATTTGCCCTTCTCATAATTCAAACAAGTATACAAGTTTGAAACAAATAGCATCATAAATGTCTTAAAAATGCACTCACAACAACTCCATACAGATTTTCAAGGGAAATGGTGGTGGTTTCGGAGCTTTTTTTTCTTTTGACATCTGAGGTCATCATTAAGTACAACCATGAGTTTCTTTGGTGTCCTACTAAGTGACAGGATTCTGATAGGGGCAGAACCCAACTGGCTCAGTGTAGCAAGTATCATACTTTTGACTCATATGCATGGCCTCTTACTTTTATGATGCCATCTGCAGAGAAATAAATCATCATAAAGTTGACTGAGTGTGTCCTATATTCATCTGCTTGACTGTGTTTGATGTAATTGACTGACAACAATAAAGAGAGTTAGAGAAAAGAGGCATCAGTATTGTCGAGTGGGTGTCACACACAACTTCCAAAGGATGGTCAGGATATGGATGGCCTGAGAAGAAAGAAGCAATCCAAGGAGAACAGAAACAGATAACACAGAAAGAGCATGACAGCATGGCATCTGTGTCTGTGTGGGGAGGGCACTGCACGTGTAAGAAGAGAGGAGGGGTATTTCGCACAGTTAAAAGGAAGTCTGATTGAAATAGATAGTTCAGTTGTTAACTAATAGGAGATGGTTTTAAGACTGTAGACTTCACTGAAGTTATTGGATACCATAATTTGGGTTTCCTCTCTTTCTTTCTTTCTTTCGTTTTTTAAAAGATTTTATTTATTATTTGGCAAAGAGAGACACAGCGAGGGAGGGAACACAAGCAGGGAGAGTGGGAGAAGGAGAAGCAGGCTTCCTGCTGAGCAGGGAGTCCAATACAGGGCTTAATCCCAGGACCCCGGGATCATGACCTCAGCAAAAGGCAGACGCTCAATGACTGAGCCACCCAGGCACACCTCGGTTTACTTTCATATCACATTTGTCATCTTAGCACAGTAGCACTTATAGCATACTGAGGAAAAGCTAATTATCTTAAAGAGAGCATTCTGTGTAGTCTGTGGCTTTCATGTTTTTTTCCTGTTTTGTTTACCAGAATATGAACCTAATAGAAGATCAATGACCAGACAGAATCAGGACATTCTATAGACAGCAAAATCCTGAAGTGTTTTTAGAATATTGTATAAAGAAAATGTAGAAAATATGTGAAACCATATCTGCTAAGACAGCTATGTATATTATTCTAAATATTTATAAACCACGAACTACAACATCCACACTTTTTTTTTTTTAATTAGTAAAGAATAAATGGAATTCATTGGCCAGATTTTTTCTGATGGTCTGATTGGATGAGTTGCCTGTGCATTTCCCTCTTGACTCAAGATTCTTATTATACCTCAAATAGTTCTTAACATTTTCTTGTTAATTCCTCCAACCGCTTTTGAAATTTTAGCTCTTCTTTTTCCAACTTGAATATTCCTGTGTATATGATATTTCTGTAGGGCAGCAGTCTTCTGAAATGCGAGAAATGGGTTTTGTAAACTTCTCTTGGATGATTTTGTAAATAGAGTCAATCTAAACAGAAAAAAATAAAAGCCTATATGCCACTTATCTAGGTTGATTCATATATTTATTTTTAATTTTATTTAATTTTTAAAAGTTTTTGTTATTTATTAATCTGACTGAGAGAGAGAGAGCACAAGCTGGGAGGAGAGGCAGAGGGAGAGAGAGAAGAGTCCCCGCTGAGCAGGGAGTCCAATGTGAGACTAGATCCCAGGACCCTTACATCATGACTGAGCTAAAGGCAGATGCTTAACTACTGAGCCACTCGGGTGCCCCTTTGTTGACTTTTTTATTTCTTACCTTTGAATTATCTCAATGTTAGAAACTTGGATACTTTAAACTGTGTCTTATAGGTAGATACTCCAGGCATAGTTCTTAATCAGTGTAGGAAGGCAGAATATGCCAAAGCAAAATATGCCACTTTGGCATAAGGATTATTTTGAGCTGAAGACAACTGAGAAGAAGCATATGCAGGAAAAGTCAACCCCCTTCCACCAAGCAGGCATTTTTCTAAAAGCGGGACATAAATTTACAAGCTCTTCCTCCTCTCCTCTCTACCAGAATGGACAAAAGTTAATCAGTGGAGACAACTTTAAAGATTTCTTTCTTTTAGAGAAAGTGGGAAAGCCTGAGCAGGAGGGGCAGGGGGACGGGGGGGAGAATCATAAGCAGCCTCCATGCTGAGCACAGAGCTTGGTGTGTGGCTTAATCTCTTGACCCTGAGATCAAGACCCTGAACCAAAACCAAGAGTTGGATGCTGAACCAACGGTGCCAACCAGATACCCCTAGTGGAGATAAGTTTCAACTCTATAAGCCTGTCCAGCACTCAAGGAATCCGCAGAACAAACTTTACTAACTAGTCTTGATCTGCCATTATTTTCCCATATCTTTGCCTTTCCACCATTGGCTGCCCCTTGAGATTTAAGGTTCTTTTGTCCTGTCCTGTCACTTTTCGAAAAATGTATTATTTCCTTGTTAAGATATTACACAAGCCCAGTTCTAACCAAATCTTTGAGTTACCCATCTCTGGGTACTCTCAAGTGCCACATGGACTTCTGAACCTTTTAATAGACTTCTGGGGTTTTTTCCTCTTATTAATCTGTCTTTGGCCAGTCTAATTTATGAGCCATCGGCAGGAAAACCTAAGATTGGTAGAGGAAGATATTTTTCCTCCCCTCAGTCATTTAATTCCAAAATCTTGTGGATCCCTCAACAAATCTTTATGGCTATGTAATTTCATTCCATGCCTAGACATAATATTCAGTATAAGAACCTTGAGTACTAGCTATACAATGCTGAGAAATCCTTTGTGCACCCAACCTCCCCATATGGTATAGTTCTAAAGATGGATAGCAGCAACAAACCTAGTGAACCCCTGTGCAGGGAGTGAAATAGGAATGACAGCATGACAAATAGAAGAAAGAGTCAATTAATCAGTCAACATTGATGCATGGTGCTCCTACTATAGTCCATGCTGGTCATAAAAGGAGGGGATGACATAGGCCTTGCCTTAGATCTCCTGACTTGTTGATCAAATATTTATTCTTGTATTTCTAAATATTTATCTCAATATTCCAAAATTCCCAGTTTATTAAATTCTTAATTTTTAAGAGCAAATGGTGACATTAAAAAGAGTTAAATATGAAGGTCTTGTGAATCATTAGGCCTGACATGTTTAAGGAAAAATTTTTTTGGTAGGACTTCTGTAGCAAGATTTCTGGAACAAACATGAAAGGTATTGTATGAAGCAGGAACCAAAGTATCAGAGAAGCTGAAGATAGACTAAAGGTGGCATATTCTGGAAATAGTGAGGAGATATCACTTCAGAGAAGCTATCACCAAGACAGAGCCTGAAGTAACAGAAGACCATCTGTTCAGCTATCGGAAATGCCATGATTTACTCAGCATTAGGGCAACAATTCAAGGGACAAAGAATGAAATGTGTTGAAAAAAATTTCAGCAATTAAGACAGCTTTGAAATCATGTTTCTTACGGATGGTCTGTTGACATTCTGCACGTAATAGGTGTCCAAAGAATGCCAGAGAATTATTGTCTGGTCAGAATAAAATATGTCTCTTTAAAAGCTAAATTAAGGCTTTTATCTCCTGAATATGTTCTGACTTTGGAGATTGAGAATGATCAATTTCTATCACTGGTAGAGAGCCATACTCTGAATATTGAGTTGAAGATCTATCATTTGCTTGAGCTCTATTACAGTAGTTTAATTTTTAAAACAACACCGCTCAAATAGTTTTCATGCAGGGGCTAGATAATAGATTGTAATACAGATTAGAAGACAATGCAGTCCGTTTCTTCAGGGTACAAAGCAGGTGTAGTTATGGCTCTGCATGTGCACTGATGCTTATGTATTTTAAATGTAAATTGTTTTCTTTAAAGAGAAAATACTATATTGAATACTGATGCAAAAGGATTATTTATTTGTGCTTTATTTTCCTGAGTTGTGAAACTCATTTTCCGCCTCTAATGAGAGCCCATGAAATGTTCCACAATGTTTGCAACAAATCTGGCTTTTATATAAACTATGGCTGGAATTTTTCTGTGTCTATATGTAATTTCTTTCTTTATACTATTTTATGCAGGGTTATTATAATTTTATCTGTAGATATGTTTAAGTATGTTTTGAGTAGTACAGGAAAAATCAAAATTGGAAATGGAGCAAAGAATTCAAGATGAGTTCTCAAGACAAATAATCTTCAAATAATGAATTTTAGAAGATAAAATACTCCTGAAAAGGCTTTACTATATAGAGCACATATCCGAACAATTTCAAGTTGTGATGTAGTAATCAAGACTTTTCTATAGGACTCCTTACAATTATCATCATTAAGAATAGTGTGGACATTATATATAATAAATGCTGAAGAGGCCTTCTTTGAAACTAATGGCCAATATAACAGAAACATTTACATGAGCATTTACATGAACAACTTTGTAACAAAGAAAAAGCCCAACTGTATAAGAACAAGTTGACTTTAATCTCAGTTTGAAGTTAAAGCATAATTTGGGATCACAGTGAGCACCTGTAATTACAGAGACATGCTGTAGAATGGTATGTGTTCTTTTTCTGAAACTATTTCTGAAGAAGATAAATGAAGCATGATGGTGTACTTTTTCACTGGTTATATTTTTTTTTCTTTATTTTATTTATTTGACAGAGAGAAATCACAACTAGGCAAGAGGCAGTCAGAGAGAGAGGAGGAAGCAGGCTCCCTGTGGAGCAGAGAGCACGATGTGGGGCTCGATCCCAGGACTCTGGGATCATGACCTGAGCCGAAGGCAAAGGCTTAAACCACTGAGCCACCCAGGCGCCCCTCGTTGGTTATATTTTCAATACCTCCTTTGTAATGAACCTAAGGGACCTGGGAGAAGAAAGACCGATACATCTGGAAATGGAGATATCAGATTTGTCTCTTTATGCCATGATGAGCAAAAAAATAGTTGAATTCATCAGGGTAACATAACTACAAAAAACAGAAAGACCATGTATTAGTATTGTTGTAAAAGAGCTTGAATTCCACAAAAATCAAGTAAAAATGTGATAACTCAAAAGAGTGTCTGAAAATAATAAGAGAATGCATGTTTCTACCATCTTACCTTCCTATTTCCAGTTATATCCTCAAATATTGCTCCTGAATGAAACAGCTGCTGAGCAGACTGCTAAGGTCTCAGACTGCTGGGTAGGAAGACAATGAAGGTAAGCATAATTAAGCATAGTACTATTTAAACTCTGGGTTCTGAATAGCTGCTCTTATACTCTGCAAAGCTCGTTTGAAGTGTGGTGGCATGGGCTCCTTTCCCTCTGTAATGCATCACATCTACTCTTCTAATAAAATCAGAGGCCCAGAGACCTTCTGAGGCAGGCCCTGTCCTGATAAGCTTACCACATGGGTGAGCCCAACCAAATGCATCTTTTCTACAGATAAGCAGTTCTGAAACACAGAAAACTAGGAAGTGGTTGAAGCAAAACTGTAACTCATGCTGAAGTTTCTCCACATGAGGACAGAAAAGCAGAACCCCTGCTCTCCAAACCCAACCCCAAACTGGAATCAGGGGGGAAAAAAAAAAGAAAGAAAAGAAAACGCACACAGAAAGTTTACCTTCTCTTAGCTGGACAGATGCCCTGGACCAAGTGTGGAGAGTTCTGGGATGAGAAATCAATACTGAGGATCCTGGAGGATCAACCCATGGCCTGCTGAGAAGGCTGGCATCTGAACAAGTGTTGGATCTTCAGAGTTCCCTGGTCTTGGGAGAAATGTTGGAACATTGTACCAGAAGACACTCTCTAATCTGCATTTTGGAGAAGAGCAAATTTTTCAATGACAGAAACTATGAAATTGAAAGCATTCTTGATGGAACTTCAGCAAAAGGCAGACATTGCCCCCTCCCATGTCACCAATGCCCAGTTGTAGGCATCAAAGCATTTCCTGACGCTTACATCCCTCAAGTTACCACGATAACGTGATCTGAATTATAAAGGCAAATAAAGCCAGGAGTAGATGAATGCTCAAGGGAATTCAGCACCTAGACACCAGAAGAGCGGTGAAAAAACACCAAATAGGTAAGTTCTTTTAGTGAATTTGAATTTGGATTTGGATTTGAATCTAGCTTTGAAATTGAATCTGGAGGAAACGCATGACGACTGTTATAGAAACAAAAAGGGAACTGGGGATGAATTCAATTCTTTAACAATAAGGCTTTCAGTTTCTAAAATATATAATTCTCTAATTTAAAAATCAGAAGAATTGAAGTACATGGCGATTATTAAAATTAGGCTGGTGTCCCATAATCTTAAAACGGTAAAAATGCAAAGAAATTGACAAGGGGCTTGTAATGCATATCCGAGAAGTCTGCCATGTGAAATACAGAAGTTAAAGAAAAAGAAAATGAAAGAGGTTCGGCAAAGACTATAACTACTGAAATGGCAGACAATTTCCCACACCTATGCACATATGTACACACACACACACACACACACACACACACACACATCCATCCTGGATGCTTTGGCAGAACTTCTGTATTCTAAAATTTAAAAAAAAAAAAAAAAATTAACAAGCTTCCAGCAGAAAGAATGAATTATTTGCAACCACCCCCTCCGTTTCCCATAGCAGCAATCATAGTTCTGTTAGTTCAGCTTGTAAGGGGCACTTCTGTCTCCTACAGGAGCCAAACTTGTCCATCTCTTTGCTTCACCCAGGTCCGGAGTCTTGTATGTCTATAACTTCAGCACTACTCACTGTTTTTTGTTCCTTTGTTCCTTTCTTCCTTCCTCCCTCGCTTCCTCCCTCCCTCCTTCCTCCCTCCCTCCTTCTTTCCTTCCCTTCTTCCTTCTTTCTTTCTGTCTTCCTGTTATTTATTCATTTATTTATTTATTCATTTATTTATTTATTTTTGAGAGAGAGAGAGTGAGAGCGTAAGCATGGGGAGAGGCAGAGGTTGAGAGAGAGAATATCAAGCAGGCCCCACACACAGAGCAGAACCCGACTCAGGGCTTGATCTCAGGGCGCTGAGATCATGACCTAAGCTGAAATCAAGAGTGGGACACATAACTGACTGAGCCACCTAGGTGCCCCCTCTTTTTTTGTTTTATCTATTTCCTATCCACAGAAATGTTTTTCATTTCTTATGATACCAGCTATGATTACTTTGTTTTCTCTTTTATTATATTATTAATTGGGGGGCCTATATTACTTGGAAATCTTCTCTTTTATACATACACACATTTTATTTTATTTCCTTTGAAAGGTTCCTAATCCCAATTCCATTCCACTATAAGCAACTGTTCTTTTGTTCATAATTTACATTCTTCCCAACCCACTATCCATTACTTATTTACATTTCTTTGGATTTTTGAATAATATATAGCCTATTTTGGTGTGTTTTATGCTCATAAACTGCATTAGGCAATACATCTTGTTATGTAATACATATCAGGAAAATTTTAGGATTCTGGCTTTTACTGAATATTTCATTTTTTATATTTATCTGTGTTGATGTAGGCAAATCTTATTCTTTCTACTGCTAGTTTATTCCATCATACATGTATCACACATTTTCTTTAATTTCTTTTCCTTGACAGCATTCCTAAATCCTTGCCCTCCAAAGCATGCCAGAGATGGACATTGTCACATCTTTCTTTCTGTCAGTGTAGGAGCATTTCTGCAAGAAATAGACTTAATTTTCAGCTGGATGGGGAGAGATATAGCTTTACCTTTGGGGATGCTTGGATGTCTGGTTTTTGACTTAGCCAAGTTAAGGGCAGTGGAATTTCTAATCTTTTGTTTAGGGTTTGAAACTCCCCAGACAACATGCAAGGTTAGTTTCTTTACTGATAGTTTGCCACTGACCTAAGCATTTGGAAGAGCCTGACTCAACTACTTACCAAACCACCGAAAGCTTTTGGAGGGAGCTCTCCCAAAGATAAATCCTTCGTGCAGGTCTTGGCAGCTCAAGTCAGTTAATCAATCCACTCCCAGAGCACAGAGATTAGGCGCACAGGAGTTCATACTGTGGATATCTCTGAGATCTCTGATGCTTGCTTGCATTCACTAAATAAAAACCTCAAGTGGGTATATATTTTGGGTCTGGTGAGTTAGATCAAATATCTGAACTGGGAAAAATAATACAGATCTATCCTCAGGAGTGGAATGATGATTCACAGAGTGTATTTCTGTTTAATTTCAATAAATTGCAGAAAGTTCTCTTTATTGGCTTTACTAAACCAAAATGTCACGGACTTTCTACTTTTCCTCATTCCCTCCAACTGTGGATGTCATCTGAAATTTTTGATTTCTATCAATATGATTGATATATAAAGGTATGTTAGCATGACTTCAGTGTGCACTTCTCTGAATCCGAAAATGTTATATATAAAAATTTTATATTTATAAACATATACTTTTATATTTATATATAATATAAATAAGATTTTATATATAAAATCTTATATATTTTATATCTTATATTTTGTAAATATTTTATATCTTATATCTTATAAATTTTATATATATATTTTATATTTATATATAATATAAAGATTTTTTTTTTGAGAGAGAGAGAGTGAGAGTATGAGAGGGGAGAAGGTCAGAGGGAGATCAGACTCCTTGTGGAGCTGGGAGCCCAATGCAAAATTTGATCCCAGGACTCCGGGAACATGACCTGAGCCAAAGGCAGTGCCTTAACCAACTGAGCCACCCAGGCACCCCTCTTTTTTCTTGAGGAATTCCTTAAATAGCCTTGATATTAATCTTTATCTAGTCTGTTACTTTTCTGTTAGCTGAATCTATTATACTTCTATTTCAATTCCCTCTTTCATAAAGTAGAAATAGTAATAGTACCTCTAGCTCCTTTTTTCCCCCCTCTAAAGTTTAAATGAGATAATACATGTAAAACACTAGTACAGCATTTACATTTGGCAAGAATTCAATGCATACTGGTTATCTATTAAGATTAAGCTAATACTTTTGTTGTACCTAGATAAACATATAAACTTAGTTTTAAATTTAATTTTAATCTATACTTAAATTGAATGATTTCTTCTGTATCATATTTAATCTAGAACCAAAGTCTCAAGCTAGGCACAGGAAGTATAGAATGTAGACTATAGTCTATGGACTATGGAGGAGATGCAGCTGGGAAATCAGAAGCCCTTACTCTGTACTTGAACTCACATTAGTTGGGCACTCCAGCCTGTGTGAGCAGTGGACTCTGCCCTTCAAGTTGACCTGTCTTTCCACAGTAAGCACCTGACCTGCTGATGACAGAGGGACCCACATCTCTTCATTTGGGCACAGTTTTATCCATTGGATCCATATATTTGCATTTTCAAAACTGCAACACTTTCATCACCATTACTGTTGCCCCTAGTGTGTGGTTTATCATCCAACATGTCAAAATATTTTGAAAAATATATCATGTAATACAAAGTCTAAGTTGTATCTGATCTCTTTATAAAGAAGAAGAAACCTAAAAGGGAAAAAATAAAATACACCAGAATGTCTTGATAGGAAATAGAATCATTCATAAATGTGCAAAACGTGTTTTCTAAAATTTGTATTACAGATACTGGCAAACAGAGATAGATAAGGAAAACAATGGGTCAATTGGAATGCTGTAATATGTGCAAAAATTTTTCTCTAAGTAGAAACTTTTCCTTTTAGTTACTAAACAAATTCTCCAAACATTGAAAATATTTCAGAAGTTCTCAGGAAATGATAATAAAGTAAACTGCTAGTATTTGATAAATTCCCACCCTCGTGTCTTTTCTTGGCCCTTTTGATCAATACCTCTGTTCTTGGAACAGATTCCAAGAACAGATTCCTTACCGGCAAGGAGTTCTGGGGAGCATTTTATACTCACTTATCTAAATCAGATCTGTATAAATGGATGCTGTCCTAAATTGTATATGTGTAGCCTAGATTGATAAAAATATTTCATCCCTTCAAATTAGTTCCTGGAGTACTCTGTTAAGCAGATGAAAGATGACACCTAGGCACAGAGGAAAACAGTAAAATGTGAATTCCATTAGCAGAGACAGCTACAGGCAAGGGAGAAAGGATGTGGCTTCATGTGTGTATAGACTTTTCTCTGGAAGCTTCTTTGACTTTCCTAAGCAAAATCATAATTACCTTTCCCTAATTCCACAGGATGTACTTTCAGAATACTTTGATTAATCTAATTATAATCACGTTCTCTGGAGATCTGCTAGATCACATGTATATATGAACTTTTTTTGAAAGCTTTCAGGCCAGCTATTGACTTTTATTATATTAATCAGTCAATTTCAATGACTTAATCAAGTAAATTACAGAGTGTTATAGACTTAGGGACTGTGCATATGTTCAAGCTTTCCAAACTGAGCTGACCCTCTTATGTAATTAATGAGCAATATAGCTGTACTTTTATGGCGTTTGGATTATTAAGAAGCTCTTACCAGATAACACGCCATTCTTAAACCATATGCCAATATGTTCAAGTCTCAGAAATGTAATAGGGAGTGTACCTTTTATTGTATTGTGCTGTGATTGTATCATAATCAAGATATACAATGCAAGTAGTAGTAATAGACACACTAGTCACATTTCATAAACCATGAGTGAAGAGATATATTTGGAGAAGTAACAAAAGGAAAGGCTGTGAGACAGGCAGAGAAGAGGTAAAGGAGAATGAGGACAGAGCTTAAACAGAGATTTGCAGTGTAAAAGAAATGCTAAGAACAAGAGCAGTCAATGTAGAGGCTGTCAGCAGAGAAGACAGTTTGGATTTTTCTAATTGGCAGATCATTAGAGCTTTGCCCAAGACAGGACTCAGGAATGAGTAGAAGTGGAAGTGAGACTTAAGGATAGCTTGCAGTTAGTGAGACCCATTAATGGCATTACTAGGTGCTCCTGGGTGGCTCAGTTGGTTTAGTGCTGGACTGGTGATTTTGGCTCAGGTCATGATCTCAGGATCAGGGGAATCAAGTCCCATGTAGGACTCCATGCCAGTTGTGGACCTCGCGGAAGACTCTCTCTCTCCCTTTCCTGCCCCTTCCTCCTGCATGCATATGTGTGCACATACTCACTCTCTCTTTCTCTCTCTCAAAAAAAAAAAAAAAAAAGGCATTACTATTCCGCTCTTCTCTTTAAAGTCAAGAGAACACTTCTTAGAAAATGGAGATGAAAATTCTTTCTTTAAAAAAAAACAGGTAATAGCTATAATTCTAAACCAGAGATTATGAAGAATAGCTGTTGAATACAGTAACGCTGCAGACCTTAGAAGTCTGGGAGCAGTAAGTACACTCATATATCTCGTTAGCCCTAGATGGAGTTCTCCCAAGGCAGGTGTCATAGTTCTGTGGGAAACAATAAAGAGTATCTTATCCAGAGCAGTAATTCTGGACAACCTGATAGACTGAGGAGCAATCTCTAAACTCCATTCCACTCTCAGTATCGGAAGAAACATAAGACAGGAAGAGAGAGTACATAGCTCAGCCATTGTCATAAGAAGTCACAGTCAGTGGTACAGAGGAAAGTGCAACAGCAATTGGCTTTACACACAAAAAGATCTAGCTAAATCATCTCACAACGCAAAAAAACCTTTGTCTCTTGGACCGACACTCTAACCCATGCTGATTTATTGCTTCAACAACAACTAAAAGAATTGGACCACACTGGGTAGATAAATCCCCTAGATCTCTTGGGTACCTGTTAGGCTTCTGAGCTACAAAAGGCTTTAATTCTCTTGGAACATAATCAGTCAGTTAAAATATCATGGGAATCATTATAAAATAGACAATAAAATCTGATTGGAGTATAAATAAAGTCCACAGAGTTTAAGAGAGCTTGAGGCAGTTTTGGGGAAAGTACAATCAAGAGAGAAAAGAACATTTCAAACAGAAGGAAGTAACTGTATAAGGGGAAAAACAGAGGTGGATGAGAGAGTTGGGGCAGTCAAATTTTCATAGTAAGTTTAGCATGGCTGGCCATTAATGTGCATTGGGAAAGGGGGCCAAAATGAGAACCCCAAGTCAGGCCAAGTCATAAAGAGCCCTTTGTAAGTCATGACAGGCAGTGATGGTGGAAATGGGATGGAAGGAATGAATAGAGAGTAGTTGGTCATAGTGAGGGCTTTATGCTTTTTGTAATGCACCAATAGGATGATGATTCTGTCATTTTCATAGTCACACAGGTAAAAGAAAATTAGGAAATAATTCCTCCTTCATATTTCTTCCTGCTGATGATTTTTGCTCTGTATTAGTGTCTTTTATTTGAATTTTAGGTTCTCCTACTTAGCTACCTATGGTATTAACCTACTATTGCATATTAACCTACTATTGCATTCATCCTGTGTTAGGCAGTGAGTCCAAATGTTCATTCTTGCAACCACAGTAAAGATACAGAGGCCTTATAGGGGGCAAATTAGTAATTAATAATAATAACAAGGAATTATGTTTTTTCTGTGTCAGCTAATTGAAAGTTAGAAGTCAAACAATATATAAACTTTCCTAATGGAGGAATCTCCATGTAAACTGGGTAAGAGACGTAGCTACTCTACAAACTACTCCCTGACTGATTTGGATCCCACAATATCTAGACCAAGAAGCCCTCTTGTCATGTAGAATAGCTTGGGGTGTTCTGATCGACACAGGGAAGGCTATGAAGATCTGACTTTTTCAAATGCTTTTTGAAGTCTTCTTAAAATGAAGCATCATAAAGGTGAGTATTTTAAACAAATGTTCTAGAGAATACTGTATCAAGGCAACAGGTCTGGAGTAAGTGGATTATGGAATAGCTATCAAGGGTCAGCCAATGTGAGAGAGGAGGAATTTGTATGGGAGCAAGAATCACAATCATCTAACTATTTATTTGTTTGTTTATCTATTACCATTTAACCAGTGTTAAGGAATTTAGAGTATGTGTTAAAATATAATAGACCACACAAGATTAAAAAATAAATAAGTAAATTGATCGATGCAATGAATCAATTATTGCACAGTAAATACAGAAGGAAGTTAGAACACAATAATGCAAACCAAAGGTCCCACAAGGACAATAAAGGCAGAGCAAAATATTGATTTTATTCTCCCTAATACCCAAAGCAAAGAATAGCACCATTCTGCATATTTTTTCAACAACTGAGACCTGATATTTCCTCTATGATTTCTCAAAGCAGAATCACATTTGATTTGAAGTAGAATATATATGAAGTAAAATTCATGCTTCTGCTTTTTTAACTTCCTTCTCCCCCAATTCACGTGAAAGAAGAAAGTCAAATTGTAGTTTTCTAAGAGTTAAATTCACTAAGAGCCAAAAGCAGTGAGGTTCAAGTCTATAGCCTGAGATAAAATCTAAACTTCCTGAAAAGCCACCCAGATGCCAAATAATTTACCATGTTTTCTTTAAATGTCAATGAAACCTGAGGAGGCCTTCCCTTGCTCCAAGAATAAGTGTGAGTGTGATGGGCTAAGAAGAATATACTTATCACCTCTTTCCTGAGTTGTTACTTCTACAAATTTATTTCATTTTATAGACTATCTCATTCCACTAGAGACTGTCTCTTTACCCAATCAAATCATGCTGTGCTAAACACCAAATCTAGTATTTTATTTCCACCAAGTGTAACATGGACACAAGAATTTGTGCTGGTATTTTAGGTAGAAAAAGGCTTACAATGAAGGACAATAACAGACATAATCGCCAGGTTTCTTTGTCCCTTTTGCCATTTTTTCTACTTGCCCAATACTTTCCACCAGCAAGAATCTTTTTTTTTCTTTTCCTTTCTTTTTTTTTTTCCATTTTATTTTATTTTATTCCTTTTCAGTGTTCCAAAATTCATTGTTTATGCACCACACCCAGTGCTCCATGCAATACGTGCCCTCCATAATGCCCACCACCAGGCTCACCCAACCCCCACTCCCTCCCCTCTGAAACCCTCAGTTTGTTTCTCAGAGTCCACAGTCTCTCATGGTTTGTCTCCCCCTCCAATTTCCCCCAACTCACTTCTCCTGTTCATCTCCCAATGTCCTCTGTGTTACTCCTTATGCTCCACAAGTAAGTGAAACCATATGATACTTGACTCTCTCTGCTTGACTTATTTCACTCAACATAATCTCTTCAAGTCCCATCCATGTTGATATAAAAGTTGGATATTCATCCTTTCTGATGGAGGCATAATACTCCTTTGTATATATGGACCACATCTTCGTTATCCATTCGTCTATTGAAGGGCATCTTGGCTCTTTCCACAGTTTGGCGACTGTGGCCATTGCTGCCATGAACATTGGGATATAGATGGCCCTTCTTTTCACTACATCTGTATCTTTGGGGTAAATACCCAGTAGTGCAATTGCTGGGTCATAGGGAAGCTCTATTTTTAGTTTCTTAAGGAATTTCCACACTGTTTTCCAAAGTGGCTGCATCAACTTGCATTCCCACCAACAGTGTAAGAGGGTTCCCTTTCTCCACATCCTCTCCAACACTTCTTGTTTACTGTCTTGTTAATTTTGCCATTATAACTGGTGTCAGGTGGTATCTCAATGTGGTTTTGATTTGAATCTCCATGATTGCTAATGATGATGAACAATTTTTCATGTGTCTGTTAGCCATTTCTATGTCTTCTTTGGAGAAGTGTCTGTTCATGTCTTCTGCCCATTTTTTGACATGATTATCTGCTTTGTGTGTGTTGAGTTTGAAGAGTTCTTTACTTGACCATTCTCTTACATCATACACAAAGATAAACTCGAAATGGATAAAAGACCTCAATGTGAGGCTGGAATCTATCAAAATCCTAGAGGAGAACTTAGGCAGTAACCTCTTCGACATTGGCCACAGCAACTTCTTTCAAGATATGTCTCCAAAGGCAAAGGAAACAAAAGGGAAAATGAACTTTTGGGACTTCATCAAGATCAAAAGCTTCTGCACAGCAAAGGAAACAGTCTACAAAACAAAGAGGCAACCCACGGAATGGTAGAAGATATTCACAAACGACACTACAGACAAAGGGCTGATATCCACCAGCGAGAATCTTAACATAGTTACCATTTTAAAATGGTATACAAATTTTGCTTTCTATTTGCTCCATCCCAACTTAGCTATACTAACTTTACAGAATGAGCTGTTTAAGAGTAAATTTGTAGCATTTGTTTGACCTTTTTGCCTCTGTGCTCAGAGTATTGAGAGGGCAAAAATTTGCCTCAACCCCTTAAAGATGTGAAATCATTTTCTGGTCATTAGTTCCACTTTTTTTGCCTCATTCAGAGGAAATGGTACTGTCCAGATGAAATACTTCAGGTGTTTGTCCTTTGAAAAACTGGATAGATCACTTCATATTTAAGAAATAAGGTAAGCATTCTCTTGTGTTGAAGATACATATACTTGTATACCAAAACACAAACACATATTTATTTATTATATATACATATTTATATATGTAAATATACTTCTGTACATATTCACATATTTAGATATTAAAATAGTATTTTCATTTTAATTATTAAATTAAAATTAAATATTAGAATGTTAAAATAATATTTTAATCATTAAAAAAGAAAATTACATCAATAAGGATTGGGAAAATCCTAAAATTTATTTATTTATTTATTTTAAATATTTTGTTCTTTTATTTGACAGAGAGAGAGATCACAAGTAGGCAAAGAGGCAGGCAGAGAGGGGGAAGCAGCCCCCCACTGAGCAGAGAGCGAGGCAGGGAGACAGAGAAGAGGAAGCAGGCTCCCTGCTGAGCAGAGAGCCCGATGTGGGACTCAATCCCAGGACCCTGAGATCATGACCTGAACTGAAGGCAGAGGCTTAACCACTGAGCCACTCAGGCACCCCTTTTTTTTTTTTTAATATTTTATTTATTTATTTGACAGAGAGAGAGGTCACAAGTAGGCAGAGAGGCAGGCAGAGAAAGAGGGAGAAACAGGCTCCCCACTGAGCAGAGAGCCCGATGCGGGGCTCGATCCCAGGACCCTGAGATCATGACCTGAGCTGAAGGCAGAGGCCTAAACCACTGAGCCACCCAGGCGCCCCGGCACCCCTCTTTTTAAATGTTTTTTAACTAGTTTATCTAATATACATATTTTTTCTTTTTTATATTTTTTCTTTATTTGTTTTCTTTTTTAATTTTTTTTTCTGAACCTCTTTTTATCCCCTTTCTCCCCCCCACCCCATGATTTGGAGTCCCTTCTGATTTGGTTAAAGCACATTTTTCTGGGTCTTTGCCACCCTTTTAGTATTTTACTTGTTCCTTCATATATTCTTACCTGGACAAAATGACAAGGCAGAAAAATTCACCACAAAAAAAAAGAACAAGAGGCAGTACCGAAGGCTAGGGACCTAATCAATACAGACATTGGTAATATGTCAGATCTAGAGTTCAGAATTACAATTCTGAAGGTTCTAGCCGGGCTCGAAAAAGGCATGGAAGATATTAGAGAAACCCTCTCTGGAGATATAAAAGCCCGTTCTGGAGAAATCAAAGAACTAAAATCTAACCAAGTTGAAATCAAAAAAGCTATTAATGAGGTACAATCAAAAATGGAGGCTCTCACTGCTAGGATAAATGAGGCAGAAGAAAGAATTAGTGATATAGAAGACCAAATGACAGAGAATAAAGAAGCCGAGCAAAAGAGGGACAAACAGCTACTGGACCACAAGGGGAGAATTCGAGAGATAAGTGACACCATAAGAAGAAACAACATTAGAATAATTGGGATTCCAGAAGAAGAAGAAACAGAGAGGGGAGCAGAAGGTCTATTGGAGAGAATTATTGGAGAGAATTTCCCTAATATGGCAAAGGGAACAAGCATCAAAATCCAGGAGATGCAGAGAACCCCCCTCAAAATCAACAAGAATATGTCCACACCCCATGACCTAATAGTAAAATTTACAAGTCTTAGTGACAAAGAGAAAATCCTGAGAGCAGCCCGGGAAAAGAAGTCTGTAACATACAATGGTAAAAATATTAGGTGGGCAGCAGACTTATCCACAGAGACCTGGCAGGCCAGAAAGAGCTGGCATGATATATTCAGAGCACTACACAAGAAAAACATGCAGCCAAGAATACTATATCCAGCTAGGCTATTATTGAAAATAGAAGGAGAGATAAAAAGCTTCCAGGACAAACAAAAACTGAAAGAATTTGCAAATACCAAACCAGCTCTACAGGAAATATTGAAAGGGTTCCTCTAAGCAAGAGAGAGCCTAAAAGTAGTAGATCAGAAAGGTACAGAGACAATATACAGTAGCAGTCACCTTACCGGCAATATAATGGCACTAAATTCATATCGCTCAATAGTTACCCTGAATGTTAATGGGCTAAATGCCCCAATCAAAAGACACAGGGTATCAGAATGGATAAAAAAACAAAACCCATCAATATGTTGCCTACAAGAAACTCCTTTTAGATGTGAAGACACCTCCAGATTTAAAGTGAGGGGGTGGAAAACAATTTACCATGCTAATGCACACCAGAAGAAAGGTGGGGTGGCAATCGTTATATCAGATCAATTAGATTTTAAGCCAAAGACTATAATAAGAGATGAGGAAGGATACTATATCATATGTAAAGGGTCTGTCCAACAAGAAGATCTAACAATTTTAAATATCTATGCCCCTAACATGGGAGCAGCCAACTATATCAACCAATTAATAACAAAATCAAAGAAACACATCAATAATAATACAATAATAGTAGGGGACTTTAACACTCCCCTCACTGAAATGGACAGATCATCCAAGCAAAAGATCAACAAGGAAATAAAGGCCTTAAATGACACACTGGACCAGATGGACATCACAGATATATTCAGAACATTTCATCCCAAAGCAACAGAATACACATTCTTCTCTAGTGCACATGGAATATGCTCCAGAATAGATCACATCCTGGGTCCTAAATCAGGTCTCAACTGGTATCAAATGATTAGGATCATTCCCTGCATATTTTCAGACCACAATGCTCTGAAGCTAGAACTCAATCACAAGAGGAAATTTGGAAAGAACCCCAATACATGGAGACTAAACAGCATCCTTCTAAAGAATGAATGGGTCATCAAGGAAATTAAAGAAGAATTGAAAAAATTCATGGAAACAAATGATAATGAAGACACAACAGTTCAAAATCTGTGGGACACAGCAAAGGCAGTCCTGAGAGGAAAATATATAGCAGTACAAGCCTTTCTCAAGAAACAAGAAAGGTCTCAAGTACACAACCTAACCCTACACCTAAAATGAGCTGGAGAAAGAACAAGAAAGAAACCTAAACCCAGCAGGAGAAGAGAAATCATAAAGATCAGAGCAGAAATCAATGAAATAGAAACCAAAAAACAATAGAACAAATCAACGAAAGTAGGAGCTGATTCTTTGAAAGAATTAATAAGATTGATAAACCCCTGGCCAGACTTATCAAAAAGAAAAGAGAAAGGACCCAAATAAATAACATCATGAATGAAAGAGCAGAGGTCACAACTAACACCAAAGAAATACAGACAATTATAAGAACATACTATGAGCAACTTTACGCCAACAAATTTGACAATCTGGAAGAAATGGATGCATTCCTAGAAACATATAAACTACCACAACTGAACCAGGAAGAAAAGAAAGAAAGAAAGAAAGAAAGAAAGAAAGAAAGAAAGAAAGAAAGAAAGAAGGAAAGAAAGAAAAAACCTGAACAGGCCCAAATCCAGTAAGGAGATTGAAACAGTCATCAAAAATCTCCAAACAAACAAAAGCCCAGGGCCAGATGGCTTCCCAGGGCAATTCTACCAAACATTTAAAGAAGAACTAATTCCTATTCTCCTGAAACTGTTCCAAAAAGTAGAAATGGAAGGAAAACATCTAAACTCATTTTATGAGGCAAGCGTCACCTTGATCCCAAAACAAGACAAGGATCCCACCAAAAAAGAGAACTACAGAGCACCAAAAAAGAGAACTACAGACCAATATCCTTGATGAACACAGATGCAAAAATTCTCACCAAAATACTAGCCAATAGGATTCAACAGTACATTAAAAGGATTATTCGGGGTGCCTGGGTGGCTCAGTAGGTTAAAGCCTCTGCCTTCGGCTCAGGTCATGATCCTGGGGTTCTGGGATTGAGCCCTGCATCAGGCTCTCTGCTCTGCAGACAGCCTGCTTCCTCCTCTCTCTCTCTGCCTGCCTCTCTGCCTACTTGTGATCTGTCTGTCAAATAAATAAATAAATTCTTTAAAAAAAAAAAAGGGATTATTCACCACGACCAAGTGGGATTTATTCGAGGGCTGCAAGGTTGGTTCAACATCCGCATATCAATCAATGTGATAGAACACATTAATAAAAGAAAGAACAAGAAACCTATGATACTCTCAATAGATGCTGAAAAAGCATTTGACAAAGTACAACATCCCTTCCTGATCAAAACTCTTCAAAGTGTAGGGATAGAGGGCACATACCTCAATATTATCAAAGCCATCTATGAAAAACCCACCACAAATATCATTCTCAATGGAGAAAAACTGAAAGCTTTTCCGTTAAGGTCAGGAACACGGCAGGGATGTCCATTATCACCACTGCTATTCAACATAGTACTAGAAGTCCTAGCCTCAGCAATCAGACAACAAAAAGAAATTAAAGGCATCCAAATCAGCAAAGAAGAAGTCAAACTATCACTCTTCGCAGATGATATGATACTATATGTGGAAAACCCAAAAGACTCCACTCCAAAACTGCTAGAACTTGTACAGGAATTGAGTAAAGTGTCAGGATATAAAATCAATGCACAGAAATCAGTTGCATTTCTGTACACCAACAACAAGACAGAAGAAAGAGAAATTAAGGAGTCAATCCCATTTACAATTGCACCCAAAACTATAAGATACCTAGGAATAAACCTAACCAAAGAGGCTAAGAATCTATATGCAGAAAACTATAAAGTACTCATGAAAGAAATTGAGGAAGACACAAAGAAATGGAAAAATGTTCCATGCTCCTGGATTGGAAGAATAAATATTGTGAAAATGTCTATGCTACCTAAAGCAATCTACACATTTAATGCAATCCCTATCAAAATACCATCCATTTTTTTCAAAGAAATGGAACAAATAATCCTAAAATTTATATGGAACCAGAAAAGACCTCGAATAGCCAAAGGAATATTGAAAAAGAAAGCCAAAGTCGGTGGCATCACAATTCCGGACTTCAAGCTCTATTAAAAAGCTGTCATCATCAAGACAACATGGTACTGGCACAAAAACAGACACATAGATCAATGGAACAGAATAGAGAGCCCAGAAATAGACCCTCAACTCTATGGTCAACTAATCTTTGACAAAGCAGGAAAGAATGTCCAATGGAAAAAAGACAGCCTCTTCAATAAATGGTGCTTGGAAAATTGGACAGCCACATGCAGAAAAATGAAATTGGACCACTTCCTTACACCACACACGAAAATAGACTCCAAATGGATGAAGGACCTCAATGTGAGAAAGGAATCCATCAAAATCCTTGAGGAGAACACAGGCAGCAGCCTCTTCGACCTCAGCCGCAGCAACATCTTCCTAGGAACATCGGCAAAGGCAAGGGAAGCAAAGGCAAAAATGAACTATTGGGATTTCATCAAGATCAAAAGCTTTTGCACAGCAAGGAAACAGTTAACAAAACCAAAAGACAACTGACAGAATGGGAGAAGATATTTGCAAACGACATATCAGATAAAGGGCTAGTATCCAAAATCTATAAGGAACTTAGCAAACTCAACACCCAAAGAACAAACAATCCAATCAAGAAATGGGCGGAGGACATGAACAGACATTTCTGCAAAGAAGACATCCAGATGGCCAACAGACACATGAAAAGTGCTCCCCATCACTCAGCATTAGGGAAATACAAATCAGAACCACAATGAGATATCACCTCACACCAGTCAGAATGGCTAAAATTAACAAGTCAGGAAATGACAGATGCTGGCGAGGATGTGGAGAAAGGGGAACCCTCCTACACTGTTGGTGGGAATGCAAGCTGGTGCAACCACTCTGGAAAACAGCATGGATGTTCCTCAAAAAGTTGAAAATAGAGCTACCCCATGACCCAGCAATTGCACTACTGGGTATTTACCCTAAAGATACAAACATAGTGATCCAAAGGGGCACGTGCACCCGAATGTTTATAGCAGCAATGTCTACAATAGCCAAACTATGGAAAGAACCTAGGTGTCCATCAACAGATGAATAGATAAAGAAGAGGTGGTATATATACACAATGGAATACTATGCAGTCATCAAGAGAAATGAAATCTTGCCATTTGCGACGACGTGGATGGAACTAGTGGGTATCATGCTTAGTGAAATAAGTCAATTGGAGAAAGACAACTATCATATGATCTCCCTGATATGAGGATGTGGAGATGCAACATGGGGGGTTAGGGGGATAGGAGAAGAATAAATGAAACAAGATGGGATTGGGAGGGAGACAAACCATAAGTGACTCTTAATCTCACAAAACAGATTGAGGGGAGGGTTGCTGGGGGGAGGGGGGTGGGGGGGTTATGGACATTGGTGAGGGTATGTGCTATGGAGAGTGCTGTGAAGTGTGTAAACCTGGCGATTCACAGACCTGTACCCCTGGGGATAAAAATACATTATATGTTTATACAAAAATAAGAAATAAATAAAGAATTAAAAAAAAGACAGACAGTTACAAGGGACATTCTTATGCCCAACTGGAAAAAAAATGAATAAGATTTGTTTAATAGATAATAGTATTATATTAATGTTGAATATCCTGGTATTGATAACTATAGTGAGGTTATGTAAATGAATATCCTTATTCTCTGAAAGTCACACTTAGGAAGTTTGAGGGATAATGGGATATGATATTTCAATGTAGTCTTAAATGTTTCGGGAAAAGACACACATTATGTGTATTGGGAGTGTGTGGGTATATTCATGAGAGAGAAAAACCAAATGTGTCAAAATGTGAAATTGGTGAAACTTGGTAAAGGATATACAAAATTCTTTGTAGTGTTTTTGCAACTTTTCTATAGGAGTAAAATTATTCCAAAATAAATATTAAAAATATCAAATCAATAAGATATGGTAAATTGATAAATCTTCAAAGATTTATTAAATCTTCAAAAATTTAACATATTCTATATATCATACATAATCAAACCAAATAGATCTAATCAATTAGCTGCATAAAGTATCAAATAACCCACCAGCAAGCCTGTGTCTAGGGATTGTGTGAAAACTGTCTGTACCTAGCTCTGATAGTTATAATTTGCTTCTTATTTAAATACAGAGAAAAAACTAAATTATTTGTTAATTACATTTCTTCATGTAAATAATCAGACATCTGGGCAAATTGACATGCAAACACGTATTAATAGAGAACTATTAAAATTCCCTTGCCGGGACATAACATATAGATTGCCTTAAATATCTCTGTGAATTTAACAATGAAATTCGATGTAGGAAAAAGTAAATAGGTTACAGGAATTTTAGTTTCTAAATGTATTTTAATCACCAACTGGCAAAATGGCATTTGCTTATAATACTATGTATAGAGGTTGGGAAAGTCCCTGCCCCTTACTGGGAAATTTTTTAAATAGAATATATACCTCACAGGAAGGAGAAAATAGATTATTTGTATATAGCTTAGTGATTTATTCACGCATTAATTTGTTTTGCTTTCCTTGCTATGGAAGTTATGGTGGGGGAGAGGGGAGAAGAAAAGAGAGGAGGGGTAGGAGAAGTAGGGAGGAGAGGGAGGAAGAGAAATGAAGAGAAGACAAGGGGAGAGGGACTGGGGAGAGAAGAGTGATGAAGGATATTTTGGAAGAAAGGCAGTCAGGGACTGCTCTCCATCCCCACCTCAAGAAAAAACCACTGTTAAAAGGATTTTATACCACCCTGGAAGGAGCCTCCATCCTTTCCCATGGTCAAAAACCTGGTTGGATGACAGGGCATTGGATGGAGGAATAATCAGATTAAAAACAGCCTGTCTGCCTTATGCTCAAGTTGAACACTTCATTGGCTTCCTTGCCCCACTGGGAAGCCTGCTTCTCCCTTTCCCACTCCGCCTGCTTTTGTTTTCTCCCTCGCTGTGTGTCTCTCTCTGTCAAATAAATAAATAAAATCTTTAAAAATAATAATAAATAAATTAAAACAGCCTGCCAACAAGCCCATAAAAACCCCTAGATCTAAATACCAAATCATCAACCCTCTCAGATCCCCTCCCTGTTTGGGAGCTTTGTACTATAACCTTTGCTTTACTCTCACTCAGTAAACCTCCCTTTGTTCCCGTCACTCTGTCTGGTCTACCTCTTCATTCTTGGAAGTGGCATGACCAAGAATCACAAAGGAAAAGAACTCCTGTAACAGGAGAGAAAGGGGGATGGAATGAGAAGGGGAAGGGAAGGCAAATGAAGGCAAAAGGAAAGGGGAAGAGAAAGGGAGGTAAAGGTAGGGAAGGGAGGAATAGGAGGGAAGGAAAGGGAGAGAAAAGAGCAGAGGAGAGTTTTAATTGTGTGCATTCTGTTCTTTATATTTTTCTCTCCCCTATAAATAATATTCTGCCTTCCTTGGCTTCAGAATAGAAATTACTTGATAAGAACATCCTGACAGGTCTTTTAAAAAAGATTGTTATGTTATATTGGTTACCCCCATGATCAGAAGGGCAAAGAATGTTTGGGTGGGCAGGGTGGTGGGGTGGGGGAAGAAGAGAGGCTGAAGGGATAAGAGAGAAGGAAGCTAACATGTTCCTCTCAGGAAATGAGAGTCCTAATAATGACTCGTTAAATCTTCCTCTGCAGACATGATGACTGAGGTCCTAAAACGTTGTTATTTAATTTATAAGATAGATTAATTAGAAAGTTTCTGTATCCTAAAGAGAAGGAAAAAATAATTCTTCCTCTATCCTTCTGTGGGACCCCTATAATAAAAGACAGATTAACAAGAGAAAAACAAGTTTATTAACATGAATACCTCAGGTATACTTGGGAGGTACCCAGGGAAAAATGAGTAACTCCCATAGATGACTTGGATTCAGACTTAAATACCATCTTAAAAGGAAAAGGGGAAAAGAGATGTAGGCCTCATAAAGGGGAGTGAAAGACTATCAGGAAAGATGAATGGGCCCTTAGAAGTGTAGGTAAGAGATACAATAGTGACAAAGTTGGTCTGGGTGTGGTGTTGACTTCTACTCCCCTCCCAGACACAAGAGCTCCTCTTCCAGCATTGAAGAAACTCCCAGGGAAGGGACTGATAACTGAATCCTTTTCGAAGGATCTGTCCTCAGGCGGATAAGGGAGTTCAGAGAGATCCTGTTTAAGTTCCTACAGCTCAAGATAATCAAAATACCACAGCAACATATGTTATGGTGGCAAGTTCTGAACTCCTGCAGTCATATTTTGGAGGAGCGCATTCTGCTATCCTTCAATGCCTAAATTTGTGACTGCAGGCTTTTGTCAGTTTTTTCCCAATGTGGTCCGTGAGGTTGAGGTCTTCTCTCATTTCTCAGAACACTTACTAATAATAGGACCTGGATTGGCCATTAAGCAGCTCTGTATTCTGTCTCATTACCCATTTCTACTCATGGAACACTTAGCATTAGAGTGTCATAGTTGGATGTGTAGCCTAGTATTCTTATAGAAATGATTTGCTGCACTGACTTTAATTTGGTAAATAATACAGCAACCCCCTGTGGATGTCCACTATTTGCCTGGCACTGGTTTAGCTATATTAAATAAGCCCTGAAAAATAAGGAAAATTTAAGGATTACCCCTAAAGCGGGAGAGCTAGGTTCTTGTCTCACGGAGTCCAAGGATGAATCTTGCAGACAGAGGAGAGTGAATAAAGTCATAGAAGTTTATTAAGCAAGGATTAAAAACAAAAAGCTCTCAGGAGTGAGGGGTTCCCAACAAGGTGGCTGTTGGGTCCCCCAGTAATGGGTCCATGGTCAAAGGATCGAGACTGATACAAAGCAAAGGTCAATCAAAGCTTTATTTCACTCCAAGCATCAAGAATCAAACCGACCGTCAAACAGACTGGTCGGGGCTGCCCCTTACAGAGAGGGCGACCCCATCCCCCCAGCTTCACAGACTAGTTTTTATAGAGCAAAGACCATGTGGTTGGGCCTGGCCACACACAGGTGGTCAATGAGATTGCAACACACAGAGAAAGCTGCACAGTCATGCTAGGTCACACATAAGTGACCAATTGAATTACAATTCACCCTATAGTAGACATTTGAACTAGCCTATCACCTTGGTGAGAATTGGCGCCCAAAAGGTGGGGCCCACACTCCTTGGTAGCTAGGAAGACAGTATGCATGCTTTACTGATTGGATGTCTCCACCTGACCTGATGCATCGCTGCACTGGGGCTGTTATTTCCACCTCACCTGACCCACCCTTGTATTTGGGCTTTGTTACTAGGGACTGGTTTCCCAGACTTTCTTTTAAGTAAGTTCCCCTGGGGGAGGCAGGGTCAATTGAAGTTTTACTGCATAAACAACAAAATGGCTGTTCAACCAAGGTGGGGCCACTCTGGCTAAATAGGCCCTTACAGTGGCCAACATGGGCTTCCAGGGACAGTCTTTCATTTAGAACTGACCAGGGAACTTGTGGCCTTATCATTCTTGTGATGTCTTGGTTTGAGTAAAGACTGGTGATTACATCTTTAATGGCTGACATTGTTTTTAGGCACAGATCATTATTGTAAAAAAGACACCACCACCCCACCCCCTACCCCCCACCACCCCACCACTCCCCCGGCACACGCTGAGGGCAGGGTGGTCTGGTTTGTTCCCTTGTCTCTGGTTTCCTTACATTTCCACGTTTTGGGGATTTTTGTGAGCCTGGTCATGGAGCCCACTATCTATTTCTCCCTACCTAGTCCTACTTGTCCTTTACTCACCTTTAGGAAGAAAAGAATTTCCCTCATATCCCTAATCATCAATTTTGGTAGACAAACTGAAATATTTTTTAGAAAACTAATAATTAAACAGATATTTATTTAGCTGTATTTTATGGACAAGGTGCTAAGGAGGGTAAAATCAAAGCCTCTACCTTCTAGATATTTATGGTGCTGTAGGCAAGAGGATATATATGGAAATTAATAAGACAACTGAATTAATACAACAGTTTATCCTGGCAACAATGTATTTCTTCTTCTTTCCAAAAAAGAAGAAATGGAAGCTCAAACTATTTTCTTTTCCCTCTATGTCTGGCCCTTCAGTGAACCTTGTTTTCATCACTCCTTCCATAGTTTGCTCTTTTACAATTCCTTTATATTTTTAGGGCAGGATATTTCTGGCATTTAGCTTTGTGCCTGTTGCAAAGAATATGCTTCATACTTTTTTTTTTTTTAATGAATGAAGTGTTAAAAACAAGAGACTAGACCCAGTATGTAGTCACTTACACTAACCCCAAACCAAATGGTGATTTAATTATAGTTTTGGCTCCCCCCCATCCCAAATGGAATCTTAAACCATTCAACCAGGAATTATCTGATCATCAGTAATTAAATAATCCACCTGAAAACCCAAGCCATGCCCTAAGGGAAAGTGACCCTGTCATAACTAATCTGCCTTTTTCATCTAGTGTAACATCTTTGTTCAGCTTCTTTCTTCCTATGCATCTATCATTTTGTACAGCTCCTGGGAACTCCTTTCTTTCTGCTAGGTTGGGTGCAGACTGATTCATGAACTGTTGAATAAAGCCAGTAAGATCTTTAAAATTTACTTAGTTGAATTTTAGTTTTTAGCAGAAGGTAACAAATTAAAAAAGAGATTGACAAAACATAAGTGACAAGAATGTAGCTTAGAACTCTAAGCAAGTTCCTTAACAGTGGTGTTAAAGAAGCAAATTTCAACAGAGTAAGTTTGAAGATCTGATTAGATTTATTAAAGGACTCATGAATTGGGCAGTGTCTTATCTTGCAAGTAGGGGGGATCTTTAGGGGTTATACAAAATGGAGTTTTTATAGGAAGGAGAGAGGGGCTAGAAAGTTTCCAGGAAAAGAAAAGAAAGGATTGTTTCAGACAAGACCACTTTCCCCTTATGGGGAAAGGCAGGGGATCTTATCATAGGGCTGATTAATATTCAGATGGAATGGTTTCTAACACTACCATCAGAAAATTTTAGAAAAAGCAATATGAAAATAAGACCTTAATAGGTCAGTCTGTAGCTCTATTTCTATCTCTGCATCCACAGTCAGTAGTTGATTCTTCACCAAAAACAACACATACTCCATGACAGGCTCACTTCCTGGATATTAGAATTGGTTAAATCTTCCAAAAGTTCTTAAGCCCAAGAAATAAAACAGAAAAAAAAAAAAAAAGTGGAAATTTTGAGACACCCAGACCAGATTCAAAGTTAATATCCTTAATAAAATCCTTATATAATTATCCTTATCCTTAATAAAATAAGGATACACTACTCACTTTGTAGGATTACTATAAAAGTAGGATTGAGGAAATAAAATATATTTTCTTTTCTTTGTGCAATTACTTGTATTAAATTAATTTCATGTAGTTTATCCCCCTCTTTTAGAGACTGGAGGGTAATACTTTTTGATTAAGGAGAAAAAAAGAATGTGTCATGTACTAACTTATGTGTCTTGTTGTTCTAGTTTTCTACATGCTTTGCTTTATATTTTAGTAATTTTGTTAGAAAGGCAATTTTAGGTCCATTTGATAGATGAGATACTGAGCTTCAAAGAGGGTAGGTAAATTATACTGAGTTATACAGTGGACACATGGTAGAGATGATTCAATCAAATAATGCTTTACTTGGTATGTTTGGGATGCTCAAAAAGGCATAGGCATGCATACAAAAGGGATTCAATTATTCAGGCCTGGTATGTATCTTTATTTTTTTTCATTTTTAAAAATTTTAATCTCGGTAGAGTGAACATATAGTGTCATCTTGGTTTTAGGTGTACAGTAGAGTGATTCAGCAATTCTGCTCATCATGATAAGTGAGCTCTTTTATTCCCCTTCACTTATTTCATCCATGCCCCCACCCCCCACTAACCATCAGTTTGTTCTCTACAGTTAAGAGTGTTTCGGGGGTGCCTGGGTGGCTCAGTCATTAAGTATCCAACTCTTGATCTCAGCTCAGGTTTTGATCTCAGGGTTTAGATTTTAAGCCCTGTGCTGAGCTCCATACTGGGTGTGGAGTCTACTTTAAAAAAAAAAAAAAATGTGTTTTTGGTTTGTCTCTCTCTCTTTTTTTTTTTTTTTTTTTTTCTTTTTAGAGATAGTGTGCATTCGATGGGTGGGGGGGTGAGGTTGGGGGTGAGAAGCAGAGGGAGGGAGAGAATCTTAAGATGGCTCCCTGCCCAGTGCAGAGCCCACCACGGGGCTCCATCTCATGTCCCTGGGATCATGACCAAAGCCAAAACCAAGAGTTGGAAGTTTAACTGAACGAACCACCTAGGCACCCTTATTTGTTTCTTAAATTGCGCATATGAGTATTTGTCTTTCTCTGACTGGTTATTTTACTTTGCATTATATTTTCTAGATCCATCCATGTTTTTGCAAACCAGTCTCTATCTTTAGTCTGAAACTCTTTTCTCTTTGATTTTATACCTAAAAGGGTATTTACCCAAAGACCCAAGCTCAGGGATAAGCATAAAGAGATAACAGAGATGGAACAATAGACAGGAAGGCTTAAAGGGATAATTTGCATTTATGAAGTTTTCCAGGCTATTTCCACTTTATCTTCAAACTCTCTTTCTTCCTTGGTTGTCTTATTAAATGACTAGATTAATAATCTAGAAGTTTTTAAAATGTACCTGTTGAGCAATAAAGTATATTCTACGATTGAGAACCTATATGAAAACTGCTGACTAAAATGTTCATCTGTAAAATGTCTAACTGCCTGTGGACTAGAAACTCACAATGCATGTGACCACGGGGCAGAGCCTCAAAATCCAAGTTTACCTTATTGCTGGAATTGTGAAAGAACTTCTCTGGATTCCTTAGAGCATTCCAGAGCCCAAAGCAAGAAGAAATGCAAATTTCAGAAACAAAACTGTTGGGCAAACTCATTGGTTCAGCTCACACAAACAAGGAAACTGTATGTAGTTGGTGAGATCGTCTTAGGATATAGCTCTCGTTCCCAAAGTTCCGAGTGTCAGAAGGCAGAGTCTGAAGGGCAGAGCTGCTTAGGGAACCGCACAGTAAAGAAGCACCACCTGTTTGAAAGAGTAAGAGCAGCATTTTGCTAAATGTTTGGCAGTGACTGGAGTTCACTATCAGTTTAGAAAGAGGGGAGGAGCTAAAGTTAGCTCAAAAATTGCCTACAGGGTAGAGTCTGAGCGGAAGTTTCCTGAATTTCTCACCCTGAGTTCTGACCTATAAGTTTTCCAGGAAAACTTGATTTTTTTTTTCTTTCTTCTTCTTCTTCTTCTTTTTTAAAATAGGAGACTGGGAACTGTGGACCCCATCGTCGGAATCCTAGCTGGTAAGCACAGAGACGCTGATAATATACTCTGTACGTAGATACATAGTCACTGACTTTTCCAAAGGAAAATTTTCTCGGCTAGAACCTTTGTTAACAATGTTTTAGAGGTTTCTTTTGCCAATTTCTTCTCTTTTTATTTCTCCAAATTATCTTTATAGAAATGGCACAATCCTCTAATGCACAAACTCCGACACTTTAAAATGTTGGGTGAAATAGAGATCTTCACCAGTGTATTGCCATCAGTAGTACTGTGTAATTCATCTAGTAAAAGGTGATTACATTTGACTAATTGAAGTTAATTCTGTAGTTGAGTTTAAATGGCAAGATTAGATAATTCAGGTCTTTTAATAAGTATTAGGTCCTATGTTTTCTGGAAATTCCATTTGTCTTATGGTGCTCTGAGTCAGTCAGTACTTATTTGGAGAAGTGAAAAATGTCTCTTTCATGAGCCAGGTTTCTTCCCCTTTCATTTTATGAAATATTTGCCTAAGAAAGGATAGTTGATAACACTTTTATTGCATAGCTAAAAAAAGTTCTTTTTCTTTCCTGCTTTTGTTTTGAGGAGGGTGGGGTGTTCTTTAGGTAGTAACATTACAGCAAATGCTTTGGTCTTATTCACCTGATGCTGAGCAGGACATACGCGGTGTGGACAGTGAACAATGATACATTTAAAGAGTACTGCTCTGTGCACGTGTATCTAAGTAGCGTTTTCTTCCTTTCTCACTGAAAAGCTTTGCACTTTTCTTTATAATTTGCTTTGCCAGGTTCTAAACTTTGAACTCCTGTGTAATTTGCTCATTTCGGCATGAAACCTGAAACTGTGTAAAGATTAACCCCTGGGTAGTCATGGTCCTTTATTTAACTATTTAACCTTAGACGCAGGGGTGACTAGAAGATCCTCAATTCCATGATTCCATGAAAACCAATTTTTTATAAAAGTTTTAACTTTAATGTCATAGCTGCCTAATAACATTGACAACACAACTTACAAAATTTAAAAAGCTAAATTGATGGAAATTTCCATCACCAGGTCTTACATTTGAAAGATAGTATGGGCATATCTTTCATCTATTTATAAAGGAATCTACCTAATTCATTTCATTTGATCCTAATCATGAACATCCAAAGAAAGTAGAACTTAAATTAGTTTTACATAACATTGCAGCACAGAAAAGTTAGGGGATTTGCTTAAAAACAAATGTGTGTGTATGCCCACCTTCTTAATAAATATACTCTTTTTTTTTAAAGATTTTATTTATTTGACAGACAGAGATCACAAGTAGGCAGACAAAGAGAGTGGGAAGCAGGCTTTCTGCTGAGCAGAAAGCCTGATGCAGGGGTCCATCCTAGGACCCTGGGATCATGACCTGAGCTGAAGACAGAGGCTCTAACCCACTGAGCCACCCAAGCACCCCCAACCTTCTTAATAAAACCAAAATTAAACATGTGAAATATAAATTTTGGAGTCTTTTTAAACTTGGATTGATTTTTCTTATTTCAGAGCAAGATCATGTCCATTTATTTGCAAATGGTAAACCTACAGGAGGCATAAAAGTTTGACTTGTGAAGCATTAATTGCCTTGGCTGGGAGGGTGAGGGCAGAATGAAGCCAAAAAGGACTCTGAGTTAATAAATTACTTCCTTGCAGTGAGGGCAGTCAGGTATTGTGGTCACTGAGGATTGCCTTCACTTCTGGCATTGGCAGTGTATTTTGGCAGGTGAAACCATGGGTGTTCTCTCTGAAAGCCTGTTTCCTCAACACGTATTTCAGTATATGTGCTGGTGAGGTTGTGATATCTGGGCTGTAAGAGGCCCAGAAGTGAGACCAGACTCTTTAACCTCTGCCTGGCCAGGACTAGATTGGAAAGATTAAAACAGTAGTTAGATTCATTGCCTGCTGTATTTTGCATATGGAGTACAAGGCTGAAAAAAAAGAATGAAGTTATTGAAAAAAGAGAATGAGCCAAAGAAATGTTTTTTTGTTTTTAAATCATAAAGTAAGATCAAAGGGAAAATAAAATAAGAGGGGGAGGAATTCTGTTCTGTGCATTCTACCCACGTGCCATGCCAAAGACAAGCATGGCTTCACTACGTTCCCCAAGTGATGCGTAGTCCCAACAGTGGACTCTATTATCCTTCTCTTAACATTTTTGTTAATAATCTGTTGAGTCCAGAGGTTGGTCTGGTAGTAGAAGAAAATTACTGTGATCCCTCAAGATTGTTAGGAGGATTAAATAAGAAACAAATATAAAAATACTAAGGATTAATATGAATATCTTTATTTTATTTTATTTTATTTATATTTAAGATTTTATTTGAGAGAGAGAGAGTGCAAGCACGAGACGGGGAAGAGTCAGAGGAGGAAGCCAACTCCTCTGCTGAGCAGGGAACCAGACACAGGACTGGATCCTGGGATTCCGGGATCCTGACCTAAGCAGAAGGCTCAGGTTGCTTAACCAGCTGAGCCATCCAGGTGCCCCTGATATCTTTTTTAAACAAAGAAAGTTGGATTTTACTGGGAATATGATGGTAGCAAATTAACCTGTATATTTAGGTAACCAGTTCAGAATTTACAATCAAGCTCAGTGAACCCTCAAAGTTCTGACTCTCCAACAAAATTCCTAAATATAAAGCAAGAGCTCTTGATTCTTAGTGTCACTGAAAATGTTTTTCTAATTAATTTCATGTGGTTGGAGTAAGAAGGGCACCCCTTTATGAATAGTCATTAATCATGTGGAATAATTCAAGCTATTTTGTGCATTCTTATTAAATTGCTGTTTTAGGGGAACATTCTACCTAAAGGCCACTGCTCAGGGATGGATGGAATCAAACAGTATTTAAGCCTCCAGATAGAACATATGTAGTTCAGTAGGGTAACTCCATCCCACCACTGTGAGTAATTTGTTTATAGTAACAACATGCTTGATAGGCAGAAAACAGCTCCTGGGATTCTCAGGACAGCCAGTTGTCTAGGTGACCTTCCAGGCCTTATACATAGTTTGTTGCATGGAAGGATTCAAGACTCTCCAGACTGGTTTGTCCTTCCCCTTTCAGGAGATAGAGCTGTCCGATTCCCTGCCATCGCATAACTAATTCAATTCATAATTGCTCCTGAAATCACTTCATATTTTAACAGTCAGTGGTTCTGTTTGACTTTAAAAAAAATGAGTCACTCATGACAATACTCCCTCTTGACCCAACCATCTTACACTGCTTTCTACAGTTTTAAAAAATTGTTGTTCCTGTTTCCAACTGAACAAATAACTATCTCCTGGCTCAGATTCCTGAGACGATTTATTAGATGCTCAGCTAAACACCATCATGACTGTTTGGCTAAAGCATTCATAGCAAGTCACTCACAGACCATTGACAAAACAGTGCATTGTTTCCAGTGAGTCAAGTGTCTAGAAGGGGTCTAGTCGGTTGTGACCAGGCAACTGATAATGTCAAGTGGTAGATACAGTGTCATCTCTATTCAGAAAGCAGGTTATTTCATCAGAAGGCAAGAGGTGAGAACCCATGCAGAATCAGATTGTAGGTATGAGAACGTATTTCAGCTTTCCCAACCATAGAGGCATCTAAGTAAATACAATATCTGACAGGATACATTACTTATGAATTAAGGTGTGCTCTTAAGTGTTACAGGTATCCAGGGGAGGAAAAACTACTTTTAGATGAGACAACATGACAGGCCTCGTGGGAGGGGAAAAAATAGTGTTTGAACTTTGAAGGTGACTAGGGATGTGAATATGTAGAAAGGGGAGTAGAACATTTTAGGCAAAGGGAATGACCTTTGAGTTGAAAAATAATCAAGCTTATATCTTGTGATCTAATTTTCTTCTGAGCTAGAGACCCAAAGGTCCAAGAGCCAGTTTGTTATTTTTACCTCAGACTTCGTATGTCCTAAATAGAACTTGAATTTCTCGCCTCAGAATTTTTCTTTCCTAGGTGTTTCTTACTGCACCACTTTTAACATGTTTGCTCAGCTCCTCACCAGGAGAAAAATCTATGTGCCTTTTCTCTAAATATGTAATGGATCCACATACTTCTCTGCTTTTCTCCTCATCACATTTAATCCACCATCATTTTCCCTACTAAAATAGCCTGAATCTGCCTCTCTCTTTTCCAACTCCTTCTGACTCATCAGAAAGCAGAAAAGGTGATTTTTGTTTCATGCAGAATTATGTCCTGTCACTTTTCTACTCAGGACTCTCCAACAGTTTCCCATTAAACTTAGAAAAATATCCAAACCCCTTACTGGCTTCAGAGTTCTTCATAATTAACTTCTGGCCCTGCCTTTTTTTTTTTTTTTTTTTTAATCTCACAGTATCTCCTTCTCCCCTAATTTCCATACTGCATTAGTTGAACAGGCCAGACTGTCCCCACGCAGGATCTTTGTACTTTCTGTCATCTTTGGTTCCTGGTCTTCACATGTTCGATTCCATAACATGAATCAGATGTGCATGTAGATCCCTACCTCAGAGAGATCCACTTTACCCTCTCTCTGAGGAAGTCATTCCATACCCTAGTGACTCTCCATCCCATGACTCTGCTTTTTTAAATTCATAGCTCTTGAAACTCTCTGAAATTACATTATTTAATTATACATTTTCATTTTCCACTAAAAAGTAAGCTCTACAAATGGATTACTTATGTACCATCTTTCACAGTGCTGTTTCATCAGTGCTTAGAGTTATGGTTGGTGTTCCACAAGCGCTCCTAGAAAGAGAAATGAATGGAGGAATACATGAGTGGAGCTACAAAAGTATAAATTTGTAAATCACGCTACCTAAGATTTTTTTTTCCTCTTGATACTATTCTTGCTCAATTTCAAAAAAACTAAAATTTTGGGAAATATAAATAAATCAGTATAAAGAAATTTTGGATAAAGTTTAAGAACATGTAGTTAATTTCTATTGTTACTTTCTCCCCTCCAGAAAATTAACCTTTCTTTCCAAAATTGTGAGAAATTTTAAATTATTAAACAGAGCAAAATGTAGTTTTCAGAAAATGTTACAGGGTCCTGCTTTTTTCTAAGATGGACAATACATAGATTTTTTTTTTTAATTTTATGTATTTATTTGAAACAGTGAGTGAGAGAAGGTGCGCACAAGGCAGGGGGGTAGGAGCAGAGAAGGAGGAGAAGGAGTCTCCACTGAGCAGGGAGCCTGCTGGGAGGCTCCATCCCTGGACCATGGGATCATGACTTGAGCCGAAGTCAGAGGCCCAACCAACCGAACCACCCAGGTGCTCCTGGAATATATAATTTTTGAAAGAGAAGTTTCTCTTTATCAGTAGCCATAAAAGCTCTTTTCTCCTCATATAGCAAAAAGTATTAACATTATTTAAGGTAAAGTTACCTTTTTTATCAATATTGTTTTCATTCACAATAAAGAATTTGTTATGGTTCTTTTGTATATGTGTACCTAATTTTAAAACCGTGATCCAAGAACCACTGGGAGTAAAATAATGAAAGTGGGGTAGGAAGAAGGATAAGCTAGGTGGGGTACTGTTTCTCTACACTTTTACAAAAACATCTTTACTGTTATCGCCAGTAAGACATTTAGAGGAAAAGGTGATGGACTTATATATGTTTGAAAGTCACTAATTTGGGCCCTTTTCCAGGAAATAAGAACGGAAAGAGCTAACATTTATTAAGCCCTTACTCTGTCCTCATCACTATTACCTAAATGTCTTTCAACATCCCCAAGTTACTATCATTTTCTTTATTTCATACATAAGAAAAACTCAAGCATGAGGTTTAATTCTGTTTGATTAATTATATTATTACTGAGGTTGGGAAGATGAGAATCTTATTTAAAACAAAAGGGTTAGCTAATTTTCTTTTTTTTTTTTTTTTTTATATTTTATTTATTTATTTGACAGAGAGAGAGGTCACAAGCAGGCAGAGAGGCAGGCAGAGAGAGAGGGAGAAACAGGCTCGCCACTGAGCAGAGAGCCCGATGCGGGGCTCGATCCCAGGACCCTGAGATCATGACCTGAGCCGAAGGCAGAGGCTTAAACCACTGAGCCACCCAGGCGCCCCTTAGCTAATTTTCTACAGAAAAAAATGATGGTGGCTAAATTATTTTTAATTGTTTATGTTCATTTTTAGAGAAGCAGCTTGCAATGGAGCCTTCATCTCTTGAATTACCAGCTGACACAGTGCAACGCATTGCATCTGAACTTGGATGTCACCCGACAGATGAGAGGGTCGCTCTCCACCTTGATGAGGAAGATAAGCTGAGGCACTTCAAGGAGCATTTTCATATCCCCAAAATGCAGGATCTACCTGCAGGTAAGAACACTGAAAGGGATTTTATTTTTCTTAATTAATTTATTAATTTATTTTTGCTACAGCATGTGTTTATCATAAATCCTTGAAATCTTTTTCCTGTTACATAATAGAGCTATTGTAATTGTGTCTGAAAAACAGCAAGTTCCTGGTGCTACTAAATCAACCTGTCAGCCTACCTAAGCCTCAGATTCTTTATGTTCCTTTTCTTCTTCTGAATAAAATACTTACAGGGTTTTTATACTGTCATCTACTTCTGTGAACAATAGAGTGACTGATTGAAAATTATAGGCAGACGCATTTACTTGTTCTCTAAGCACTTAGAGCTCAAAACAATTTCCTTTCAATACAGTATTACAATATCTCTTATTTTGTGGTGCCTAGTTTATGATAATATGATATTTGTCTTAGAGGAAATATTATTTTGGGATTTGAGTATATTAAGAAGATGTTATGTGAATAAACATTTTTGTGTGCTATAAAGATGGCATGTATATGGCTTGCCCTCTCCCCCCCCCCAAAAAAAGAAAGAAAAAGAAAAGAAACAATCAATTACTAAGAAATGCAATACTGCATTTTTTTTTCTTTTAAATAATACAGTAAGTTGACTCTGTTCTTAGTTTGGGGATGTCCTATTTAAAAAAATAGCACAAATATAAAAAAGCAGCTTTTCTAAATATCTGACTTTGCTCCATTTTACATCAGTGAAAAAGACTACCAGGTTGAACAGAATTGATCCACCAAAATTATTTTCAGATACTTTATAATCCAGTTTAACTTTCAGTTTTCTTTAGGTTAAATGAGGCAGATATAATTTTGGATACTCATAATCCAAAAGCATCAGCTAATATGATTTTAGAATGAGATTGGGTCACATAGTTGTCCTGTTTGGTGTATATGTTATTATGTAACCCAGGAAGGCACCCTATGAAATTATGGAAGGATAAAATAAGAGAAAGCTCTGTATCCAATTTAAAGGTGCTTAATATTAATTGAGGTAGACACTGATATAAATGACAGTTCTAGAACCTAATAAAATGGGGTAAGTGAAGGGAACTGACATCACAGAAAAAAAAATTGAGGTCTTTCTAGAATCTAGAATGAAAGGGCACTTTGATTTAAATCTTAAGGGATTAAAAAGAATTTTGTGTGTGAAAAATGAGGAAGGTAAGTCTAGGGATATTCTTTCAGTGATGTGAGAGAAGTTTGCCTGGTGATGTATGGCACACAGGGGAAGTCCCCTAAAATCCCTATGGATTTGAGACAAGTCTGCTCTGGTGACCCTGCCCTGATGTGCTCTCTAGCCCATGGGCTGCTTGGAAGATTTGACGGTTCCTACATGGGAGACGACGGCAGAAGCCTAGAGGGCCACAAAACTTTAGGTAGCCTTCTCAACTTTAGGTGGCCTTCTCAAACTTTAGGTGGCACCAAGAACTATAAATCAAGAATTAGGGTTCTAGAACTTTATGACATTTATTGAAAGTTTTAATTTCCTCAAGATTTAGAAAGAATTGTTTTATTCCTTTTAATGAGTGATAGGAAAAGCAGACATAGCAAAGTAAGCAAACAAAAGTACTAACAAAACCTATTCCGCGAGAACAGATGTTGGTATCACAGAGAGAAGAGAAAACATGACAGCAGCACTTGGGGGGTATGGAGAGAAAGTGGCCAGTGGTCTAGGGTGGCTGCAGCTTGGGCTCTCTTGGAAGAAGCAGCTAAATAATGGCCACACCTAGATACACATTTATGAGCAAGGACTACTTCCTGCACATATGAAGTGATGCATTAGGAATTTCCAGTCGTCTTGTCTGTCTGTCTTCTCTTAAAGTGACTTTCTTCTATATTATGCCATCAGATTTGAGGTAGAACTCAGCCCTGAATTTCAAGTATTGAAATGAAAGGGTACATGAAAAGTTAAAACCCTGTCTGAATGTATCACTTCCTCTGTTACTGAACCGAAGACTCGTTGACTAACATGACTTCAACCTCATGCTGAGTCAGTTTTGTTGCAACAAAATATGTATTAGTTACCTTTCCACAGTCCTTTTGTGTCTTGGAACTTTGCTTTCTATCCATCTCTTCCAGCACAGTGGGTTCGAAACCCAATGAACAAAACTTACTGTGTTTGTCCTGGGAGGGGCACGGTCTGAGATTGCTGTGACTGCCTGCTCTAACTTTCACCTAGCTGGGCGAGTTTAGGAAGCAAGTAGCCTCTCAGCCAGTGTTCCTCCATGTGGAAAAGACAAAAGCTGCTCCAAAATGTATAGGGACTTTCCCAGCATGAAAATAAGATTATGTTAAGTGAGCCTAAGACAGGTCCAGAATGTTAGTTTCCTTGCCCCTTTAATATAATGGACTTTTAACTTCAATACAGAGATTGATTGATTGATTGATTGATTGATTTTAAAGATTTTATTTATTTACTTGTCAGAGAGAGAGAGCACAAGCAGGGAGAGAGGCAGGCTACTTGCTGAGCAAGAAGCCTGATGTGGGACTTGATCCCAGGACTCCCAGATGATGACCTGAGCCAAAGGCAGACACTCAACCAGCTGAGCCAGCCAGGTGTCTCTAGTAGAGATTTTTTTTTTTTTTTTTAACCAATAGAGATTTTTTTTTTCTACCAATAGAGATTTTTTTCCTTTCTTCTTTTAAAGGTTTTATTTATTTATTTATTTGACAGAGAGAGATCACAAGTAGGCAGAGAGGTAGGCAGAGACAGAGGGGGAAGCAGGCTCTCTGCTGAGCAGAGAGCCCAACATGGGGCTCGATCCCAGGACCCTGAAATCATGACCTGAGCCGAAGGCAGTTTCTTAACCCACTGAGTCAACCAGGTGCCCCACCAATAGAGATTTTTAATACTGGCTCAATATAGTACTCTTCTACTAACCTTTGAGATAATTTAATCAGAACCCAGGTAAAGATAGCATTATATGTATTATATATATAATCACTACATTAGACTGAGTTGATTCTAGAATCCTGATAATGTTTATAACATTTGTTTTAATTAGATATTCAATAGGAAATAACATAAAAATTACCATCTAGGATAAATTTCTGATTCCTAAAGAAATGTAAAGAGAAGGAAAATGAATTGATTCAATAAAGGGTCTAATTTATTTGTTCAAAAAATAGTTTTGAATGATATAAAAATTTGACTTCATTAACCCCCAAAGTCCTTCTAAATTCGTTTTTGTCAAAGTCCGTGGGTTTCTGACCAGCCCAAAGAGGATCAACAGGGAATTTACTAGAATGTGCAGGTTCTTGGGTCCCAAACCAGAATTACTAAATCATAGACTCTGAGGGGACCCCACTCATCTGTTCTAGATCACTTAGGATGGTACCACAGAGAGATGAATCTGTTCATTCTTATTCCCACTATACTCCCTCAGGCGCTTGTTACTTGCCAAGTGTTCATTCTTTCAACATGTATTTATTAAGCACTTACTCTGTTCAAGACGCTATTCTCAGAACAGTTTGTCAGTGAACTAAAGAGCAAAGTGGTCACATCCCTGAGTTTGTATTCTAGTATAAGGAGACTGAAAATAAATAAACTTAGAAACAATGTGAAAAATACCCTACTCCAGGTGGTGCTCTTTAGTGTCCTGAGGACTGCCAGGGTGCAAATAGTGTTCATCAGGAAACCTTGATGAGATGAGACCTGAGCAGAAACAAGAAGGACGTAAGGAAGTGAACCTCGTGATCACAGAAATGAAGATGAGCCCCCCGGGGAACAAGGCTCACCAGGCTCAGAGGCAGATGGTGTGCAAATTTCCTCTGGCCCCAAAGAATCCATCAAAACACTAGTACTTCCCTTCTTAATAAAACCTTCCAAGAACATTTAAAAACGATATTGCCTCTCAAATTAATTTGCATAACACTGAACAAGACGTTCTTTAGTAACTCTGAATAATGAAAAACAAAGAGCATAAATAAACAAGTTTTGAACAAATGAAAGGATCATGACTCCCAATATAGGCTTAAAAAAATCCAAGGAAAGGCTGTAGGTACAACCTGGGGTTTTGCTGGTATTCTGCCAATAAACACAATGTTTCCTCAGGGTTTCGAAGAGAAAGTTTTATCAAAATAAGGTCCCCCCCCCACCTCTTAGATAGTTTTTGAGATGTTGCTAGAGAAAAGGGTCAAAATTATTTTTACTTAGCTGGTATTGCACTTATTTTTTAAAGATTTTATTTATTTGAGAAAGAGAGAGAGAGAGAGAGCATGAGGAGGGGGAGGGTCAGAGAGAGAAGCAGACTCTTCTCTGAGCAGAGAAGCCGATGTGGGACTGGATCCCGGGACACCAGGATCATAACCTGAGCTGAAGGCAGTTGCTTAACCAACTGAGCCACCCAGGCAACCTGGTATTGCACTTATATATTTAATATTATTCTAAAGACCATACCCCCCAAATAACAAACACATGCATACATGCATACTTGCATGCACAGAGAAAAAGGGAGGAAGAAAGGAAGGAACATGCAAGACATAAATATTGGAAAGGACTTGTTTAAATTCCTTGAAATTATTCCTGTTTGGAATATCCTTGTTTCTAAATCTCTGAGAGAATACTGGATAGTTCCATAAGATATGCTGGTTTGGCAAAGATACAAGGCAAAGTTTGTTGTTGTTGTTTGTCTTTTATTTATTTTATTTTTTCTGTTATTTTTAATTCAAATTTAATTAATTAACATAATATATTATTTGTTTCAGGAGTACAGGTCTGTGATTCATCAGTCTTATACCCAGTGCTCATTATAACACGTACCCTCCCCAATGTCCATCACCCAGTTACTCCATCCCCTCACCCCCCACCCCCTCCAGCAACCCTCAGTTTGTTTCCTAAGAGTAAGAGTCTCTTATGGTTTGTCTCCCTCTCTGGTTTCATCTTGTTTCATTTTTTTCCCCTCTTCCCCTGTGATTGTCTGCCTTCTTTATGACCTACCTATCAAAGTGCAAATTGCCTTCCATCTATATTTATATTTCTCCCAGAAATAAACAAGTATCTCACTGACATCTTTGCTCATTTGACAATCAAAAGTTTTTCTTTCCTTGTTTGAATTTGCATATCTTGGATCAGTGTTTTATAAATTTGTTCTAGTGGGGCGCCTGGGTGGTTCAGTGGGTTAAAGCTTCTGCCTTCGGCTCGGGACATGATCCCAGGGTCCTGGGATCGAGCCCCACATTGGGCTCTCTGCTCAGCGGGGAGCTTGCCTCCTCCTCTCTCTCTCTGCCTGCCTCTCTGCCTACTTGTGATCTCTCTGTCAGGTGAATAAATAAATCTTAAAAATAAAATAAAATAAAATAAATTTGTTTTAGTAAACTTCTTGGCCACTTTCTCAGTTGTAGAACAAGTGACTCTTGATCTTGGGGTCATGAGCTCTAGCCTCACACTGGGCATAGAGCTTAATTAAAAAAAAAAAAATTACTGAGTTGTGATTTACCATACCATAGAGGCCATTTTGTTTTATGCTCTACAAGATAACTCCAGGATTATTTATCTTAAAACTGAGAGTTTTTACCTTTCGACTACTTTGACCTCTTTTGCCTACCTCTCACCCCGCACCTTTGGCAACCAACACTAATCTGTTCTCTGTCTCTGAGTTCAGTTTATGTGTTCATTCATTCATTCAGCCAGTCAGTCAGTCATTCAGTCGTTCAGTCATTCATCATTTATTTGATTCCACTGATGGGGTCCATTATCAAAGGAGCGAGATCAATACAAAGCCAAGGTTAAGCAAAGCTTTATTTCACGCCAGTATTGAGAATCAAACCAACCAGTCAGGGCTGTCTCTTAGCCTCACAGACTAGCTTTTATAGAGCAAAGGCCATGTGGTTGAGCCTGGCCACATATAGGAGGACAATGAGATTGTTACACATAGAGAAAGTTGCATAGTCATGTTAGGTCACACACAGGTGGCCAATTGAATTACAATTTACCCTATAGTAGCTGTTTGAACTAGCCTATCACTCTGGTCAGAATTGGTGCCCAAGTTTGGCACCCAAAAGGTAGGGTTTACATTCTTTGGTGGTTAGGGAGATAGTATGTGTGCTTTACTGAATGGATGTCTCTACCTGGCCTAACTCGCCCTTGCATTCTGGGCTCTGTTATCTCCATCTGACCTGACCCGTCCTTCTATTTTACTGGTTTCCCAGACTTGCTTTTAAGTAAGTTCCTCTGGGGGTGTGGGGGCAGGGTCAGTTTAAGTTTCACTGAACAAACAACAAAATGGCTGTTTAACTGAGATGGAGTTGCTCTGGCTAAGTATGCCCTTACATCTATATATAAGTGATACCATACAATATGTCTTTTTCTGACTTACATCATTTATCATTTTAAGTGCACAATTCAGTAAGCATGTGTAGTTTGATGACCATCATCACAAACTCAATTCTTTACTCCCCTTCTCCACCCCCACACCCAAGTGGCCCATCATCTACTAAACCTGCTTTGTTTTATATAGAAGATCATTAAATCAGAGAACGTCCTTACGAGTAAATTGTACTTGAGAATATCTTTACACAAGAAGTTTTTAAAAAATGGTTAAAGAAAACAATTTAGATGATACAAACTTTATCTATCACTTCATAAAGCTGGTAATTTCTATTCCCTAGGGTCCAGGGAACTGCAAAATGGGGTGGGAGGGAATAAGCTTTTATAGGACAAAAAAATAAAGAACAAAGAAGAAAGAAGTAGAAAATAATCTGATTTGCCGTGGCCATACTCAGAATTGCTTGAGGGAAGAAGGAATAAGGAAATAAGTATAGAGTTCACCATTGGCTTGGCATTCAAGGGTTGGCTGACAGTATCTTCTACTTTTCTGGTCATGCAGAACATTACAGGAGTAGGAAAGTTACCTAAGTTTCAGTTTGCTGACATGCCGGACTAGGCAGAAGCAGCTCCATCTTGGGCCTAGAAAGTTAATTCAACAGTATTCTCATCACTGTTCTTTTCATACTCAAATATTCCCTTTCAGTTTTATCACATACCGGGGAAAGAAGAGTAAATTGTCAGCCAACTTTAATAAGTTAAATTGAATGCTATCCAAATAAGATCTACTATTACTGTGATTCTGTGATATTATCCTGTTAGACAAAATTGACATAGAAAACTGCCATGCTGGAGTTTGTCTCCAGGGGTTCTGTGTAAAATAATAGAGCCTCTTCGGTTCAACTACTGTTAGGCTCAGGAGTTAGTGACAAGTATGAGGTATCAGTGAACAAAATGTGAAAGAGTATGCTTTTCAGCATAAACTGGGATCCTTTACTTAATGGAACCTAGCATGTTAAGTAAAGGCTTTATCCAGCTTTAAGAAGATGTATATTTATGACTATGTGATTTTAATAATGACATATATTTTATTTCTATAAGAACAACAAATAAGGGCATTTCTTGGTTAAAAGTTTAATTTTGTTGATACACTGAACTTCTCATTGCACTTGTATTCTGCAATTCCATGGACTTGTCATATTGTCTTTCCTTTTGTATTAGTCCCTGAAAGCAGGGACTGTAGTATTTCTGTGTGTGTGAGTGGAAGCCATCTAGGCAGGCCCTAAGGTAGAGATGGCCAGTGAGGTCTTATCCTGCAGAGAGAACAGCATTTGCAAATACACTGCAAACAAGAGCATAGTCGCTGAAGAATTAGAAAGAGTGTGTGTGTGTGTGTGTGTGTGTGTGTGCATGTTTGTTTTTTCCCCTGCAGATGTAATTTTTGAAATTTCTGCATTTATACATAGCTGTGAAAATACTTCAGCTTGGAACCACGAATGTGTATTTATATTAGTAATATCACTTCATCAATAAGGTACAATCATACTGAAGAAAGCACAAACAGAATTAAGGAAATGATGAAAATATTTTTGCAGAAACCCAAAAGGAACTGTAAAAATCTAAGAAAATGCTTTGGAAGTGAAAAAAGAGATTCAAGAAATACCTTAAGTACTCACTGAATAAACCTGAAATCATTATTCATTGAATAAACCATTAACTGGGAGAAATAACTCCCTTGTTCAATGCATTCACATTTGAGACTGTTATATCTTCTTGTTGAATTGATACATTTTCATTATGTAATGTTTTACTTTATCCCTGGTAATTTGTTTTCTCTGCAGTCTACTTTACCTGTTAAAAATACACTGATCTAGGTTCATTTTCATCAGTGTTTTCTTGGCATATCTTTTTACATCTTTAATTTTTAACTATCCATATCATTACAATTGAAAAATAGACTATAGACAGAATATAGTTAGGTGTCTTTTTTTAGTTCATTCTGGCAATAAATTTTAAATGGTGTGTTTCAGACTCTCTATGTTTTAATGTAAGTTTAAATTTAGATCTACCATTTTATTATATGTTTTCTGTTTATCACTTTTTCATTTTTTTCTTTCTGCCTTTCTTGCTTTCACTTTGATTATAGGAATTTTTTTTATATCACATTAACTTATATAGTGAATTTTGGATTATAATTTTTTGTGTAATTTTTGTTTGCATTAATGGTTGCTCTAGAGATTAAAATACACATGATATAAAGTTTATATAATATGTATATGCTAATAATAATTAGTATATACTAAATATATATTAAAAACTTTTTAGTTGATTTAGAAATATTTTATTATGTAAAATAGGATGTAAAAAACTTACTAGTGTCTAATTATATAGTTCTCTTTACCATCTATTTTTTTTACTTCATAGTTGTCATATATATTATATCTACAAACACTAAAAACCTAATCAGATAATGTTTTCATTGTATTCTTTTCAAAATTTAAAACTGTATATTAATGTATATTTTAAGATATTAAAGAAGAAAAATTAGTCTTTTACATTTACCTAGATATTTGCTATTTCTGTTGTTCTTCCTTCTATTTCTAAAGTTCAGATTTCTCTCCAGTATTATTTCCTTTCACCCTAAAGAGCTTCCTTTACTATTTCTTTTCTTTTCTTTTTCTTTTTTGTTTTTCTTTTAGAGAGAAAGCTAGAGCGTGGAGGTGGGGTTGGGGTGTGGTACAGAGGGGAAGGGAATCTTAAGACTCCATGCTCAGCCCAGAGCCCGACACAGGGCTTGATCTAACAACCCTGAGATTATGACCTGAGCCAAAATCAAGAGTCTCAACACTTGACTGACTGAGCCACCCAGATGCCTCTCTTTCAGTCACTTAAACATTTTATTCTATTGGTTTTTGTCCTTCATAGTGTTTGTTTGGTTTTGATTTTTAAAGATTTTGTTTATTTATGTCCTCCATGGTATTTGATGAGAAACTCCTAGTCGTTAGAATTATTGGTCCCCAATAAGCAAAGGGCTATTTTTCTTTGGCTTCTTTAAAGACTTTTTCTTAGTCTTTAATTCTTAGCAATTTGATTATAATGTGTCTGGACATGCATTTATTTGAGTTTATCCTCCTTGGAGTTCCCTGAGATTTTTAAGTGTATATGTTTTCATTTTTGACCAGTTTAAGGCATTTTCAACAATTATTTCCTAAAACATTTTTTTTTTTTTTGCATCTCATTCTTTCTTCCATTCCTTACAATGTCCTAATAATACAAATATATCTTTGGGTATTGGCTTAATTAAATATCCTTGAGACAGTGTTCATTTTCTTAAATTTCTTTTTTTTTTTTCCTGATGTACAAATTGGGTAATTTCTATTGACCTGCCTATAAATTCATTAACTCTTTCCTTTGTCATCTCCATTTGCTCAGGTATCTTTCCTTTGGAATTTCTCATTTTCATTTATTATATTTTGTAGTTCTGAAGTTTCAGTTTATTTCTTTTTAAAATACTTTACTTCTCTGCTGAAACTTTATCTTTCAGTTTTTTTTTAATAGTTTATATTTACTTCAAAGTGTCTTTCCTTACATCTTGTATTATAATTACAATAACTACCATATAGTCTTCGATAATTCTAATATCTCTGTTGTTTGGGGGTTGTTGTCCATTGATTTTCTTTTCTATTACGATAGGTTGAGATTGCTCTGATTCTTATGTTGAATAAATTTAGATTGCATTCTAAACATTTTTATATTATCTTATAAGTCTTTCTCTTTTTAAATAGTATCATGACTGTTGATATTTCTTGTTTCCTTTGGTTTGCTTTAGCAAGCAATCTACCCAGGTAAGGTGTTTGCAAGTTCCTATCCCTTTTCTGTGAATGGTGGTTCCAGTGTTAATTGGATCTGTCCTGTGTGTATGACAATCACCAATTTAGAATCTAGGGTCAGTTCTGACAATTTTGTTAGTAATACTGTTTAGAGTTAGATCACTCAGGCAGGGGTGAGCTCAGAAGTTCATATACAACTCTATATGATCATTTTCTAAAGCTCTCAATAGACTTAACAATTTCCTGCTCTTAGGGATCCATCTTCATTTTCCTCTGGAGGGAAAGCTGAGACTTTCTCTTACCTTTTTTTTTTTTTTTAAGTGCACTTCCTATGACTGTGCTTGCCTTTGGTGCCCAGAAGCAAGAGGACAGAGAGAACCAAACAGCTAGAGTTAATCCAGCATTCTTAGAACCATTCCTCCTCTGGCTAGAGACAAGGGTTTCCAATCTCCATGATTTGGGTGCCTGTGCAGCCACTGTCACTGTAACTGCCACCACTGTCACAGGGTTGACTTGTGGTGACCATGAACGAGAACAGAAAAATGAAAGAGAAAAGGAAACACCAACAAGATTTCTCTCTCATACTCTTTCTCTCAACCCCTTAGTGATTCTCTCTACAACTCTGACCAGAAATAGGGATAGTGGACTTCTCTTAGGGTTCTTAGAGCTCACACTCACTCCATGGTTTGGAATTTCTGGCCCTCTTTGAAAACAAGCCCTGAGAGATTCCTCAGAAGTAGAAGGAAAATACAAGAAATTCAATGCCAGTCTGGTGGTTTTTCAAATGCTGGCTTTCTTCTGCCTGGTATACTTACTATCATTTATTTTTCAAACTCATCAAATTCTAAAATGCTCCTCAGTTCATTTTAGCTACATTCAGTGTGTCAGAATGTACTCCAAGCCAAATTGGCTCTTAGATTTCTCTAAGTAGTGTAGAAGGCAATAACTGTTTTTTGTGGTACAAGAAAACAACATTTAAACTATACTTAAAAGAAAGAACATTTATTTTAAAACTTTTCTTTTTTTTAAAAGATTATGTTAGCAAGCTAGTTTTTCATTCTGATGACCAGAACCAGAACTGGTCCTTGGGAATTTTGAAATGCAGTACTCTATGTGTCATATAATAAAAATGATTAAGTCTTAGCTCCCGTTGGTTTGCATCTGGATAATTATGTTTATTTTTTGAAGATTTATTTCTTTATTTGAGAGAAAGAGACTAAGAGGGAGCATGTGAATGATTGGAGGGAAGGGCAGAGGGAGAGGGGGAGAGATCTCAGGCAGACTCCATGCTAAGCACAGAAACCAATGCAGGGCTTGATCCCAAGACCCTAAGTCAAAATCAAGACCCACTGAGACCACCTAGGTGCCCCTCGAGATTATTTGTTTATTTATAAAATTTTGACCTAGTTCCTCAGAGGACTATTGTCTCAGAGATTTATAGACTTATGCATCAATCCCAGTTAACCAGTATTCCAAATTGCCAAGATTCAGTTCAGTATTGCCAACAAGAATAACAAAAACCAAAAGCCACCACAATAGTACCACAAGTATTTAGATTGAGACAACTTTACAATTAGACAGTTTTTATCCAATAAATTCATATTATCTGCTTAAAATCTTCTTGGCATTACCAGAGTTCCAAATAATCAAAACATAAACAAACACAGCTTGAATTTCTATGCTTTCCATTACTGATCATAATACAATCATCAACAATTTCATGTTCACCAATCTGCGAAAACATTGTATATCTTCAAGGAGGATCTACTTAAAATTTTTCCTTTCTTCTTTAATTTAAATTTGAGAACAAAATTTATTTTTTAAAATAACAAACAAAAAACTTAGCTCAGATTTATCAAATGGACAGTAATAGTATGTTAAAATTTTAGCCACTTCTGAAGTGAAACAGGCAGGATGTGGAATTTTCTTGTTTAAAAGAAAAACATCAATTAAAAGCAATATATTTAAATAAAAAAGAAATTTTTTTAAGTTAAAGGTGAATATGTTAGCAAACTTATTCAAATGAATAAATATCTAATAATCTAAAAAAAATCTAATAATCTGATAACAAAAATTATATAGAATAAACTAAAGGAATTTGCAATGCTGAAAGGAAATCCTTATTTATTTATTTATTTGTAAATATTTTACTTATCTATTTGAGAGTGAAGGAGAGGAAGTATAAGCAGGGGGAGGAATAGAGAACAGACTCCCCACTGAGCAGGGAGCCTGATATGGGGCTGGATCCCAGGACCTGAGATCATGACCTGAGCCAAAGGCAGACACTTAACCACTTATCCAACTGGGCCACCTAGGTACCCCCTGAAAGGAAATATTTGGATTTGTTTCACATATTGACACTTCCATTTAATGTTGGTTTATGTGCACAGAGTACCCCCTTGGCATACATAAGAAAGATATACACTGCTACCTTATAAGCAAAACCATTAACACTTGACTTCCTTCTCACAAAATGTTTATTTTAGAGGGGTGCCTGGGTGATTCAGTTTATCAAGCATCTGCCTTCAGCTCAAATCATGATCTCAGGGTCCTGGGATCCAGCCCCAGGTGGGGTTCCCCAGTAGGTAGAGAGTCTGCTAGTCTGTCTCCTTCTGCCTCTCTTCCCTGCTTGTGCATGAATGCTCTTTCTCTCAAATCTTTAAAAAGAGGGGCACCTGGGTGGCTCAGTCAGTCAAGTGTCTGCTTTTGGCTCAGATTGTGATCTCAGGGTCCTGCGATCGAGCCCCAAAATGGGCTCCTTGCTCAACAGAGAGTCTGCTTCTCCCTCTTCCTCTGAGTCTGGGTCCCTCCCCTTCTCCTGCTATCTCTCTCTCAAATAAAATAAAAATCTTTAAAAAAAAATAAAGAAAAATAAAAAACAAATAGTTGATTTTAGAAAATACTATTTACATAAATGAGTCATTTTAAAAATCCTTGGAATTTACCTTTGTATTTCAGTCAAACTAGAGGATTACTTCTAGATTTTTTCTCTTTATATATAATAAGAAAAAAACAGAATTACTTTATAATTACCCTGCTAACCTTGCTTTTGAATGATTTCACATGTGTTTTATTCCTGAGTCTTAAAATACCTTAAATGGTATCATTAAATTGTGAATTATAATAACCAGTTGCTATATTAAGTTAAAAGTAAGGTATTTTCTGTGACCTTCAGTAATTCAGTTAAACTTGAGAAATCTCAGTTTTGGTTTGGTTTTGTTTTTAATAAGGGGGCTTGTGCCAGGTCTTCTGAAATGTGGCAATATATGGAATTATTTGGAAAGATTTTAAAAGGATCTATCTAGGCCCCAGACCAGACCAGTGAAATTGGAGTCTCTGAATCAAGCCTAGGCACTATATTTTTATAAAGCTCCTGTTATGATAAACTAGTACATAAAAGATCACGAGTATCTATTTTTATATATCTATGTTTTAAACTATCATTTCATGAGTAGATTATCATAACTAGTTTAAAAAGTATTATACCCACATATGCATAATTTTAAAATAAATAATAGCTTATCTCTTTAAAAGGAAACAGCTGGTACTGGTATCCAACAATGTATTTGCAATTGGATTAATATTTGGGTAAATTTGATAGCATTAATTGGATGCTCCAAACATGCAAAGTATATTTATTTGTGGAAGGCCACTTTACTGAAGACTTCAGAATAGTTAAAACTCAAAATTTAAAGTAGCTTCCTTAGCATACCATCAATTACTATATTAAGGGGACATATTTCTTTTCAGGTAAGTGAGCCGCACTGAAAAGTAGCAGAATTTAAATCACTTCAAGAAGACCCTACCTGGGAAAAGATTTATGGTAACATTAGCAGAAAGAATCTTGACGATGACGTCAAGAGTTGGGAGGTAGTGGTAGGTAGGATCAAAGTTACTAGCTAGAGTGCACAGGACTCCAGTGAGAAAGAATTTGTAAAGGACCCACAAAAAGTATTTTCTAAGGGAAAGAGCTACTAATAATATAAAAGCACTGAAGCCAGGTTAATGTTTTCCTGAGTCTATTTTTTTTTTTTTTTTCCCTCACTCCACTGGAGGGATTAAAGGTAACAGCAATGAGGAACAAGGAAAAAAAAACACACAAAAAACACAAAAAACCCACAATAGATGTATTGTTTGTTTCAAACTTTTAAAATTAGATCAGCCCTGAGCTGAGGATGGGAGAAACTTTAAATCTGAAGTAATGTTGAAATTTTGATTTATATTTAAGGAGCAAAAATAAAGCTGTTCCTGGGTTCATCTTAGAACACATAAATAAACTAAAAAAGTAAGAACATAAGGTCTAGAGTGGTGGACATTTTTGCTGCTGTAAAATGTTACCCAGAAGCAATCAAGTGATTTCCAGAATCATGAGCTCTAGAACAGCAACCTTTAAGAAGAAAGGAGCCTTTCAGACAAATGGCCATCACCATTGATTTAATGCCTGACTGAGGTGAGTGAGGCCTGTTTTAACCAGATGTACCTTTAAGGAGGATGTCATGAGTTGAACTGTCTCTCCTAAAAGAGAATATGTTGACGTTCTAACACTTAGTACCACAGAATGTGACCCAATTTGGAGAATGGAGTCTTTTGAAGTGGGAAACGGGAGAGCTAGGTTCTGGTCTGACGGACTCCAAGAGTGAATCTTGCAGACAAAGGAGAGTGGGTAAAGCTGGGTAAAGCCATAGAAGTTTATTGAGAAAAAATACAGAAAAAGCTCTCAAGAGTGAGAGGGATCCCAGTAGGATTGCCTTGAGGGCCTTTAGGGTTGGTCTTTTATAGAAAGCTAACCAGTGAACTTAAATCCTTTTAACGTGGGGCACCTGGATGGCTCAGCCATTGGGTGTCTGTCTACCTTTGGCTCAGGTCATGATCCCGGGTTCCAGGGATTGAGCCCCTTCTCCCTCCCCCACACCCCTGCTTGTGTTCTATCTCTGCTGTGTCTCTCTCTGTCAAATAAATAAATAGAATCCTTTTAACATAATCTTTTGATATCACCATTGACAAAGACTAGTGATAATGCCTTCTATGGCTTACCTCCTAGGGAGTCTGGTTATTCTTTGTTGGTCACAGGTGATTATCTTGAAAAAAAGACCTCACAGGCCTAGGGCCAGTTTTTTCCCTTATTTTTGGTTTCCCCCACCTCCACATTTTTGGGATTTCTGTGAGCCTGACCCATAGCCCCCTATCAGTTTCTCCCTACCTAACTCCACCTGTCCCTTACTCAAGGTTAACTGAGGTCATTAGGGTGAGCCCTAATAGGATGTGAACTATATAAGATAGAGAACTAAAGAGACAGAGAAAGGTATACAGATATCATGTGTGGGGAACACGTGTGAACATGAACAGAGGCATTGACATATCACGTTGAGAAACCTAGGACCTACCCCTCATAGCCTTCAGATGGGCAAATTGCCAACACCTAGATTTAGAATTCTAGTTTCCAGCACTATGGAGATAATACATTTCTACTGTTTAACCATTCAGCTTCTGGGATTTTGTTACAGAAGCCCTAGCAAACTGATACAAAGGATTTATAACAGTGATCCATGTAGGTCTGGTGGAGGACCCCAAGAAAGGGACTAGTCAAGAGGGTCTTGACTTCATGCAGGATGGAAATCAAACATGAGCTAGCAGGAAGTAAAAGAGTTTACTGAAGATACGTAATACATGAGAGAAATGTGGACAGCACATCCCGGAGACTCAGGAAAGAAAAGAGCATGAGTCTTGTTTTTGCTTTGGGTCTGGAATTTTTATTGGGTATTGTGGTCTGGTGCATGTGAACTTAAGCATCCAAGAAATAGAAAAAGGACAGACAGGGTCCAGGTGTCCTTTTCATAAGGCACTCATTCCCTGAAGCCAGGGTTCTTGGTGTCAAGGTGTTTGGAGTCGGTGGTCTTGAAGAACATTAATGTTAGCTATTGTGCTTGAAGACTCCAAAGTTAGCATTATGTCTTCGTCCTTTAACGAGGACCTGTGCTATTTGCATTACAAGGCACATGTAGTGGGACAGGAGTGCAGGTCCTAGCAATGACAAGCTGGAGCAAAAGGAAAAAAAAATGGCTTTTTCTATGGGGTCCCTTCAGTTTCTGTGTTTCAACAGGAAGCAGATATTTCTGGCTCAAAGAGTATTTACAGAAGATGGAGACTTGACTGTAATGGAAATTCATCATGCACTTTTTCAACATGTCCAATCTGTGCTAGAATTTGGAGAATGACCATTCAAACCACGATCAGAAAATATTTTTTGTAATAACGTTCTTTGAGAGGACAGTCACATTTATTTGTGTATATATTTTTATGTTTTAGTAACAGGAATGGGTCATTGGAACAGACTGTATGGCCCACGAGTATTTACCTTCTGGCTCTTTACAGAAAAAGCTTGCCTTGCCCTGACTAGAAAAGGTCGCTGCTTAAGGATACTGCCTACAAGGGGACAAAATGAGCATATGTAGCAAATGATCTGGTCTGGACACAAAAATCACAGGGGACATCAGTCATGACACCTCTCAGTGTTTGATTCTCAGAGTAGTAGACTAGGACAATATGGATCAAGAGGAAGGCACTGAGACACTTTTACATTTTCATCCCTAAAACGGGATGCAGCCGACTCTAATGGGAGAAAGATCTTCCTGAAAAAAAGAAACAGAGACACCAAAAGAAGAGAATTTGGTGGGTGGGCAGTTATAGTCCTGAGGCCTTATGACTTAAGCAGAATTTGGGACTCACCAAAATGACATGTGTTAATAAAACAGAAGTTTATTTTGAAAAGGGAGAGAGTGCAGTAAGCTCCTAAAGTCCTCTGTGAAAAGGCTATTTAAGTAAGAGAGAAAACCAAAAGGAATATTGAGAAATTTCAAAAGATTATGTGCAAATTGGCAACTCATACTTAAGAGAACTATGAATGCCATCATTACTAAAATACATATTTTGGCAGAACATCAAATCCTCTATATGCTTTAAAAAAGTTGTCAAGAGACAGAATGTTCTGGGGTGCCTAGGTGGCTCAGTCGGCTAAGCTCTGTCTTCTGCTCAGATCAAGATCCCAGGGTCCTGGGACTGAGCCTGGCATTAGGTCCCTGCTCAATGGGGAGTTGGCTCCCCTTTCTCCCAAGAAAACAAACCATTACTGCAGTTCTGAGAGAGAGAGAGTGCTACCAGCAAGCGTGGGACCTATGGGAGATAGCACACAGGTAGATGAATGTGTCTTAAGTAAAACTGTTTGAAGGGCGGGTGAATTCATAATTTATTCTACAGAATCCAACAGTAAAATAAACTAGTTCCCAATGTTTCTTAGAGTTAGGAGGAATGAGAGATCACTAGGAGAAGGAGGATCTTTTATTTGGTGCAGTTAAAAAGACATTAATATCCTCCTAATGGCCTGGGTTACTATACTTATTTAAATAACTTAGTTCAAATTTGAGTCATGTGACATCAGTTAAAATATACAATAACAAGTATAATTTGCAGTCCCACACTGGAGGTATACAAATGGTATAGTTTTGCATTTTTAAAAAATGGAATCAAATTAGACACCTCCCAGATTGGATGGAAAATCTTCATTCCTTTATTTAGGGATTTGCCTTCTCTCTTCCTAGGGGTCTGCAAATATTTGGAGGTGTGTTGGTATCCAAGGACGAGGTGTGGGAGGTAAAGATGAACTCTTTTGGTCCCTCTTACCCGAGCCCCTATGACCGTTAGAGGGCAGGTGGTTTCCCCAGCAGCTGCCTCTCCTTCCCACCAGTCTCTTACCTGGTCCCCAAACACACCTGCAAAGCCTCTTTTGGCAGGCCTGGGATCTTCAGTGGAGCTAGCTGGAGAGGGTATCTTCTTTGATTCTCTCAGTCTTATAGAAAGCAATTGCATTAATTTGGTTCACATGCTTTTCCTTCAACCCTTGGAGGCCTCTTCCTTGTTTTCTGTTAACACACTGCTCGGCTCTAGGAAGAAGGAAAACTTTGTCCGCTACCCTTCTAAGTGCTAGCCAAAAGCCTGTAACAAAAGACAAATTAACAAGATAAAAGCATATAATTTTTATTTTAAAATACGAGTTTTACGTGAGAGGGGAGACTTCAAAAGGAAATGAAGACCCAAAGAAGCAATTAAACCTGAATTTTTAATGCTAGGTTTGATGAAGAGATGACATTAACGGGGAAAATGTGACAAGATAACAAAGGATATGAACTGAGTGTAGTAAACTGGGGGAAACAGTTAAGGCCTATTTTCTTGCCTTCCTCTCAGTGTCTTGGAGATGAAGACGTACATGTAGGGAGGGCACCTCTCACATGAGGGTTTTATGACCTGCTTAGGGGATGGTGGGAAAGTCTTTCTTACACATGCAGTTTCTCAAATTCCCTCAGCTTAAAATACTCAGTAGGTCAAGGTGCTATATTTTGGTTTAGTGTGTGCAGCCCTGCACCCCCAACCCCGCCAAGAACAGTTTTTAATAACTTAACTTACCATTTTTCTGGCATGAGACAAGCCGGGGCTGCTTATCTTTCATGTTATACAGATCCAGTGGGACTAAGGTGGAGAGTGGTAAGCTATCACTTTATTCTTGCGGAGTTTATAAAATACATTTTCTGCTTACTCTGTTCTGTCACATTACAGAACGCCAATTGAATTCTCACATAATACCATTTGATGGGCTTTGAGACTTTTTAAACAAACAACTTAACCAAGTTAGAGGAATGTAGTGAAAGGAGATGGGGAGCCATACTTTGTCTGGCAAGGGACAAGATAATTTAGTTTACAATACTGCTTTTCTTTCATACTGAACATACTTTAAAAATGACTTTCTAAATATAAGCAGCCCACTATGTATTTGTCTGTAAAAGCCGTCAGCAGTGAGGGAACAAGACAAGACAATGGGAGCAGAATCTAGGTGATTGGCTCCTCATGCTGGGTCATTGATGGGGCTGACACGCACCGAACATGTTTCGTCTTCAAACATGGATTGGTTTGCTAATAAAACTGCATTTGTTGCTGTCAACAGAGAGTTGTAAGATAGACAAATCACCAAAATTCCGATTTATTTGAATAAGACATAGATACAGAGAACAATCTACCTGTATATATATTAATATTATGTGTATAGAGATACAGAGTGAAAAAAATGTACAAATCCAATATATCTACTTCAGATATGTAAATACTCATTTAGATATATTTTATTTGCCTTATCTACAACACCATTTATTACAGAGGTTTAGAATGTGCCTAGACTCTAGTAACCTTCTAGTATGATTTGATGGGCTGATGATACACTTCCTGTAAAAATTCCACTTCTGGGCGCCTGGGTGGCTCAGTGGGTTAAGCCGCTGCCTTCGGCTCAGGTCATGATCTCAGGGTCCTGGGATCGAGTCCCGCATCGGGCTCTCTGCTCGGCAGGGAGCCTGCTTCCCTCTCTCTCTCTCTCTCTCTGCCTGCCTCTCTATCTACTTGTGATCTCTCTCTAATAAAAAAAAAAAAATTCTGCTTCTTTTTTCTGTTACCTTCGTTTGTTTGTGATTAGGAATAGTTGTTAATTTAGATTTCTTCTTGGTGCACAATAAGTAAGAGATCTCAACAAAAGTCTCTGTAAATAAAGATTTTAAAATATAAATGTGAAAGATTATTTTTCTGAAAACTTGATGTTATCCTTGGGAGGAATTATAAGTTATTTATTATCCTTATTGGTGTTAGTTATATTAGTTAGTTGTACTGGATTAGCAATGCCAAATGAAAGAGGTTAATTAATTGAATAAGCACTTTTTTCATTTCTTTCTGTTTCAGTTGATTTATCTTTAGTGAATAAAGATGAAAATGCCATCTATTTCTTGGGAAATTCTCTTGGCCTTCAGCCAAAAATGGTTAAAACATATCTGGAAGAAGAACTAGACAAGTGGGCCAAAATGTAAGTATTATTTCAAAATCTATCATTTGACATCTCATACAAGAACTTTTTTTTTTTCCTCCAAATTTTTATTTTAATTCCAGTTAGTTAACGTGCAGTGCAATATTGGTTTCTGGAGTAGAATTTAGTGGTTCATCAGCACCCAGTGCTCATCACAAAAATTGCCCTCCCTAATCCTCATCACCATGTTTCCCCATCCCCTACCCAGTTCCCCTCCAACAAGCCTAAGTTTGTTCTCTGTAGTTAAGAGTCTGTTTCTTGGTTTGCTTCTCTTTTTTTCCTCCGATGTCCATTTGTTTTGTTTCTTAAATTCCACATATGAATGAAATTATATGGTATTTCTCTGAGTGATTATTTCGCTTAGCATAATACTCTTTAGTTCCATCCACATCGTTTCAAATGGCAAGATTTCATTCCTTTTGATGGCTGGGTAATATTCCATTGTGTAATACACACACACACACACACACACACACATATCACATCACATCACATCTTCCTTATCCATTCATCAGTCAATGGACATTTGGGCTCTTTCCCTAATTGGCTACTGTTCATAAATGCTACTATAAACAGTTTGCATGTTTCAAATCAAATCATTAATAACTTTAAAAATCACACTAGGTTGTCTGTTATTTGGAAAGGAGTACAGTAGGCTCCTAGAAGTTTAGGACATAAAGAAACCATAGGAGTCATGTCACTCAGTGTGTTCTCATTTTATTGATGACATAAGTTAGTGACAGATTCAAGAGTAAAACTTTCAAAGTATTAGAAAAAATAGGTCCCTCCCCCAAGTTGATACATCTAAATCATACATAATCATTTTATTTTATTTAGTGGCTAATAAAGAAGTTAAGATTCAGAATTTAATTTGATGTTTTCATGAGTTGTTCTTGCTAAACTTCATTACACCAATTTTTATAAATAAGAAAATTAAAATAGTTGAGGGGGAGAAAAAGGTTAGTGGAGCAGAAGGTACTCCCTGTCCTTCCCAAACTGAATGTGTTTATTGAGAAGATGCTCTATTTGGGCTTAGCTAAACAGGTTTGCTCCGACCACGCAAGAATCTGAAATCTTAAATATTTTTTTTTTCTCCATCACTTCTGTTCACTTTTACTCTTCCGCCTAAGAAACTCCCCACATTCCCTGCTTCTCTGTATGCCTGTAGACCCTCCTTAATCCCAACCTTTTCAACCCTGCTGATGGTCTCTCCCCAGCTGCCCATTGTATTAATAATCACTGCTGGGGGATAGGCAGTTTAGAGGTATCTGTTTTCATTAGCTTCATATTCTCAACGATATTATAAATCCCTTTAGGAAAATAACTTAATTTTATGTGCTTTTATCCTTCCTCAGTAGTTACTAATAAAGCTGGAACTAGAAATATTTAAGAAAAGCTTTTAACTATTAAAAATTAATTATTTTTATTTAAAATATTAAAAATAAGACACGTGAAAACGTGCTCAGCATCCCTAATCATCAGGGAAATGCACATCAAAACCACAGTGAGAGATTACCTCATACCTATCAGAATGGCTAAAATAAAACACACAAGAAATAACAAGTGTTGGCAAGAATGTGGAGAGAAAGGACCGCTGTGTAACTGATAGTAGGAATGCAAACTGATGCAGCTTCTGTGGAAAACAGTATTTATGTTCCTCAAAAAATTAAAAATAGAACTACCATGTGATCTAGAAGTTCCACTCTTGGATACTTGCCCAAACAAAACAAAAGCACTAATTCGAAAAGGTGTATGCATGCCTGTGTTAATTGCAGCGTTTTGTACAATAGCCAAGATACAAAAGCAACCCATGTGTCCATCCACAGATCAACAGAGATGTGGGGTGTATATATATATATATATATATATATATGCACATGTATTACTAAGCCAGAAAAAAGAATGGAATCTTGCCATCTACAACAACATGGATGGATCTAGATAGTGTAATGCTAAGTGAAATAAGTCAGTCAGAGGAAGACAAATACCATGATTCCACTCATTTCTTGAACTTAAGAAACAAAACAAATGGACAAAGAGAAAAAAAGGAGGCAAAAAAAAAAAAAAGACTCAACTAAAGAGAACAACACACTGATGGCTACCAGAGGGGCGGTGGTAGGGGTTGGTGAAAAAGATGAAGGGGAGGGGCACCTGGGTGGCTCAGTGGGTTAAAGCCTCTGCCTTCAGCTCAGGTCATGATCCCAGGGTCCTGGGATTGAGCCCCATATCCGGCTCACTGCTCAGCGGGGAGCCTGCTTCCTCCTCTCTCTCTGCCTGCCTCTCTGCCTGCTTGTGATCTCTGTCTGTCAAATAAATAAATAAAATCTTTAAAAAAAAAAAAAGATGAAGGGGATTAAGAGTACACTATGTGGTGAGAACAGAGTAATGCATAGAACTGTTGCATCACCATATTATACACCTGAAACAGGTGAACTCTATATGTTCATTTTGCTTGAATTTTTTAAAAAAGAGAAAATACTAAAAATGAGTAGAAATAGTTTAAAAATATGTCCTGAATATTAAAATCTGAAAATAGACACAAGGAGGACACCAAACCCGAAGGTCAGAAAAAAATGAATGCAGGAAAATGAAACTAAATCAGATAAGAACTCTGACCAAGACATTTGGCTCTTATTCAAACTCCAAATGTCTTCTTTCTTCAGTTTTCATGCCTCTGGTCTTTCATATTGGGAACAGTACCTCTTTTTAAAGTTTATTTTACACTGACTGTGCTAATGATTACTACCACAGGCATTAGATTACACTGCAAAGTTCTTAATTTCAGTGGTTAAGAATATAAATTTGTAGCTCAATGCAAAAATCATAGAGGTTTATATAATTTATTAAGCCTGTTATAACTGTATCTGCATAACTTGTATGCATAAATTGAAAAATAAATATCACCACATTTGGAAGCATTTTGCACTAGCAGGTTTTAGTATTTAAAAAATGAGGGTCATACTTAATAAAAATGGTTAATATTCATTTTTGGCCTTAATATAAAAGAGAGCAGAGAATTAGATTGAATTTGAACTTTAGAGTGTGTCCTTGCCTTTTGGATATTCATTCAGCAAGGCTGTGCATTTTTATCCTTTAGGCATTTAAAAAAGATGCTGCCCTGGTATCTTATTCATCTCCTTGTGATTACCCTGCTTTATTAGACGGTTGATTATTTTCAAGACTTTAAAGCTACATTCCAGGAAAGTGCCTCTCTGCCATAACACCCTTCTATTGTTGTTAACTTCCAATTTTACATTTTACCTTGTGACAATAGAAAATTAGAGAATCTTAATGCCTTCTACTGATTTTTCATTCGACAGATGATTCAGTAAAGAGGTGCATATTCATGCTTCAGGCAGTGTAAACGACATTTAAAAGACTCTGAGAAAAAGATCAGGGAGCTTCTAGTTAGTTTTATTTTGTCTCGGCTTAGTTTTATTTAGTCTTCTTGCTTCCAGTGGTGGTGGGCCCAGTCAGTGTCACACCCCCGTCTCCCTGTGGATGTCAGTGGTGTTTGAGGGGCGAGGTCAGAATCATGTTGTTCTAACCTACTGTCCATCTTTGATCTCAAAAGTGTTTCTTCGTTATTTCTTTGGTCCTAAATATTTAGCTTAAAATTTTTCTCTGGCCTCTTCCAGCTAAGGTTCTGTTGGGAGGAAAACTTCCTCTATCAGTTTACATCCTATTCGTTGAGGGCCTTGTGGATTCATCGATAAGAGATAGCTAACCCAAGTTTCTTTCATGGGCATGTAGAAGTACTCTACGAAAAATGATTCACTCAATCACTAAGGATAAGGGTTTATATACCAGTTTAACCAAAGGAGGCAGTTTTAGGGCTTCAGTAGGAAGTATAGAAAGTTCTATTGGGCCTTTTCATTCTGATAATAATGGCGTATCTTTCCTAGCAGGAAGCTCCCCGAGGGAGATGGGTGGCATCTGAATTTGCACCTCCTGGTGTTGAGTCACTTTCCATCTGTGAGTGGGCTAATGGCAGCTGTATTTTCAGAAGAGTCTCCTTACGTCAAGGAGTGTTTCTTTCTTAGGCTGCTGGCCGTTCACATTCTTTTTGTTTAAAGTAATAATCTTGCCACTGTGGAAGGGCTGTTGATCCCTTGACTTCCCTTTCTGAACATTGCTTTTGTTTTTGGGCTAAATATCCTCACACATGTTTGGTTTGTTTCTAGATCCAGGGCCTCCCATTATTGTGGGATTCCTGATTACCTGTCTTCTTCACCTTCTCCAGCCCCGTGTCTGCCCTACCTCTTAGCTGATAACCAAATCAGGCCAGTGCTTTTCTCTCTTGACCAGTGGAAGATTTTGAGAAGGACTGAGTCAAAGAGAGCTACAGTTACTAAATACACTAATGCAAACTGAAATTAGTTGCTTAACAGGAAAAAAAATTTACAAATTTATAATCTTGACAGTAACATAAAAATCAGAGAATCCTTTGACTAAGTGAGATATTTTTCTGGGATATTGATAACAATATCATATATGGGATATTGATAACAATATCATATATGGCCATCCAAGCCATATAAGGTAAGAAATACCACTTGGCTCGTGGCTGTTAATGTCCTTGTCTCTATCTTTTATGTCCAATCACAGCCATACTACCTGCCTATCTACAAAATAAACTGTCACTGACCATAGGGTAGCCTGATTTTATAATTCATACAGCTACCAACTTTGATTACTTATGCTAGAGGAAAGTCAAGAACAGAGGCATACTTAGAAATATTTCTGGTGCTTAATGATTTCTTCTAACTTTTTAACTTATTTAAGACAAAACAATGAAAACAAAGCACTTCTGTGGGTTTTTAAATGCTTATTATTATTATTATCTTGCAACTGTGTGATTTCTTAAGTAGATTACTTCACTTGGAAGAATTAAATTTGTGCAATAACAATATTTTGATTTTTTTTACATTCTGAAATAGAAAAATTTCATGGTGATTTGACTCATTTGATATATAATAGTTAATTACCAGCCAAATGAGGTTATAACAGTAAGAAATAGCATTAATAGGGGTCTGTGAGTTTGCCAGAATTTTTTTAGAACATTTAATACTACATATTTATATTTCCGGATTTATTAGTGGCTGAGATTATTTAAAGAAAAATAACATGGACTAATAATCACAGTGGGAAAGGTGGGCTAGAAGAGGAAAATGCATCCATTCTGAAGAGCACATTCTAAGTTGAGAAATGTATATTATGTCCCTAAGATTCAACCACAATATTTTAGGTCTTCTGCGTTGTCTTATCATTTGATAAATGGTTTTCTTTCTTTTCATAGGAGCAAAAACTTGACCCAGTTGTGTCTTTATAGGGATGTTTCTAAGCCCTATGTGACTTTGGGTAGGCTTACTTAATAAGAAAATAGCCCACTGAATTACATATTAGGAACAAACTGCGTGGTTAGCAGGCAGTGACTGACGTGGATGGCAATGTGTGTGTGGGGAGGCATGCTGTTGAGACACCGCGGTCTCATTCAGTTCATGTTTTCCTTTAAAAAAAAAAAAAAAGTGTATTCTGGGGAGAAAAAATGCTCCCTCTACCCCTCCAATTCAACAACGGACCTAAAAAATAAACTGACAAGACATAGATTTACAGGAATTAATAATTACTACTTATTAATTATTAATATTATGACACGAGGGCTTCCTAAAGAAGTCCATGAGATTTGAGAACTTACATATCATCTTGATAGGGGTAGGGGAGGAGGATATAGCCCACTTTAAGAGGAGAATAAATGATTTTTAGAAAGGATGAAACGCATTTAGAAGAATAGATAGGAGATGTGATGGTTTGTGACAAAATCTGGGTGTGACTCTGGGCTCCTCTCCGGGGACAGGAGTCAATCTTCTATGGTTGATGAAATTGCTGAGGGAGGGATTGATGGGAGTTGAGTTCCTTTGGAGGACCCATCTTTAGGCAGATGGGGAAGATCTGAGGAAGCTTATCCCTACACTCGCTAACGCGCTGCCTTCAGCTCAAGATAATCTTTATGGTAAAGAGGCAAATTTTGCTGCGCCGCCCTTCGGTATGAGTAAGAAAGTATGACATGTTAAACAAAGATTTTCCTACATCTAGAGATGTAGGAAAATGTAGGTGGCTAATCACCAATTGGGTCACAGATTAAAAAAAGAAAAAGTGGTGGCCTTAAGGATTCTGTGATGTCTTATTTGTTTCCTTATGGGGCCGGGGAGCGGGGAGGGAGAAGCTTTTAAAAGCCTGGCTACTACTTATTTTGTAGGATGGTAAAAGCAGAGTCCTCTTTCAAAGAGGATCCTCTATTAACTTCCTAATTTGATTTTACATCCTGAAATCTAATTTCGTGAGCAGATAGCCCTCCCTAGACATCTCAGAGAACACCCCACTTGGGGGAATGATTAATGCCACAGCCATGAGGGAAATGTCTGCCGGGCTCTTTTCCTTTGCAGTACTGGAAAAGAAGTTTGCAACTACGTTGAATGTATGTTGGGCAGTTGTGAATGAGAGCAATGTAATCTTTCTTAACTCTGATACCTATGTTTAAAACTGCACTGCAATCTACATCAAGCCTTTATAAAGACAGGCCACTTTACTTGGAGTTTATTGGGGTAACAACTCCCTAAATACATTTCACTACCCTAGGCTTAGTACACTGACAAAAGGGAAAGGAGCAGACTATGTGTGTGTGTGTGTGTGTGTGTGTGTGTGTGTGTGTGTGTGTGTGTGTGTGTGATATTTTAAAGGTGGGGGGAGACGCCAGAAGTATTGCAGTATTGCAGGAAGAAACATACTCTTAAAGATTATTACCGTGGTGTCTACCAGAGTGAGAAGTAGGTGGCCTGCTAGTCTGAGACATAAATTCTCTGAGGCAGAACATAGAATTTTACTACCTAAATGTAATAAGATGTATTGTGCTATCAGCAAGGCCACGGAGCTCTGTGTGATTAAAATAAAAAAGGATCCAAGTTTCTGCCTTTAACTACCATTTAATGATAATGATTTTTGTCTTTAGCATTTATATTGGAAGTCAAGAAAGAGGCAAGCTTCAGGCTATCTAATAATAATATGAATAATAATCACTGGCAATTGCCCTTCTCTTCCTCCTTAGTTCTTATAGTCTCTGCTTATTCACAGAGAGAGTCCTTTTCCTTCATCTCAGTTTATACAGTGATCAAAATATTAGTTTAAAAATTGCATTGTACCCCACATGCCCATGCTGTAGATTTACAACAGGGCAGAGTCAGAAAGGGGTGCGATGGGCCAATCTCTTTTACATGTTATCTTCCTTATTTTCCACATTCATCCCTTCAGGTACATATTGCCACCCCTTCACTTTTACTTTTACAGGCTTTATCAGCTTATAATACATGTAGTCTCATAACCAGTGGTGACCTGGAATTGGCTCAGACCAGCAATGAAAGCCAGTCATTAAATACTGAGGATTTTAGTTAATGCCAGGAAATGGACCACAGAGGATATTCACATCATGAAAATCAACAAAGGCTAAAAACAGGGTTCCATTTGTCCTATTACCCCACTACTCTCTTGGGGAGAGAAAATTATTTTCCCCAGACCAGACCCTTCTGAGTTCTTAGCTGAGACCCTTGTAATAAAAGACAGCTTAGCAGGAGGGAAAAAAAACGCACAATTTATTAGGATGCATAGCTCTTGTACACATGGGAGACAAAACATGGGGGAGAAAGGACCCCCCCCCCCCACGATGAACTAGAATTCAGGCTTAAATCCTACCTGAATTAGGAAAGGAGAGGAGGATGTAGGCCACTTAGGGGAGAACATGTGATTTTTAGGAAAGGTGACAGAGCCCTCAGAAGAAGAGATAAAAGATAGGATAGGTTGTGACAAAGCCAGTCTGAGTGTGGTGTTGACTTCTGGTCTCTTCTTCTGGGACAAGACTCAATCTTCCCTGGTTGATGAAACTCCTGGGGAGGTGACTTTATGGCTACTGAGTTCCTTTTGAAAAATCTCTCTTCAAGCAGATAGGGGAGTTCAGAGAGACCCTCTCACTGCACTTGCTGTTTTTGAAGTGCCTATAACTCAAGATAATCAGTCTACCACAGCGACATATTTTGGGGTGACAGTCTGCTACCCTTCACCTCTGGGAGCAAGTTTACCACTCATTCCTGCCAGCTTCCTGAATTTCAGAGTGTAGATTAAAGCACAGTTTGCACTATGCAAAAATACAAGCTCATTCCTTTCTCCAACTTGAGGGAGTTTTTGAATTCCTAGGGAATTAAGAATTAGTTCTGGGCTTCCTGCCACAAGTATGCACCGCCCCCCCCCTCCCCCGCACATTTAGTCCCTCCCACCTTGATTCTTTGTTTCAGTTTCTTCTTCCATATTTCAAATGTATTTCCTTCCTCATTTGATGAAAACTTCTTGAGAATGGAAGTTCTCTTACCTATTCTGTGTTTTGCCATTTATGCCTGCCAGGATATTTACTAGAATAATAAAATTGAGCTAGAATATGGTAGATGAAATTGCCAGAAAATAGGTAAAGATGTAATGTTGGCTTTGATTATTGCCAAGTTTATTTGTCTACTTAAAATGTCATCACAAATACAGTCACATTTTATACACTTTGATTTGGTGTACAGATTGTAACTATATTTAAAAACTGAATTTATAAACATTTTAATTTCTAGCCTCAAAGAATAGTAGCCATGTTTTACTATAGATACTACTGTGTGCTACAGGTATACAAGTATAATGTTCCAAGAGTCTTAATTTTCAAAATAAAGAAGAAAAAAAAATAACATCTTAGGTTCTAAAATAGAGAAAAAGAAAAATAAAGAAGTAGGCAGTCTCTGTTACCCTCCAACAAAAAGGAAATTAGAGAAATTAAGCAATAACAAGTTAAAAAGATAGAGTCCTCAAGTATTACTTTTGGTTCTAAAGAAGCATGATTTTATATAATTACTAAAACATTACAAAGACTCATTTAGAAATGTCTACTTGCTAATGCTGATGTATGAAAAATTAAACACACACACACACACACACACACACACACACACACACACATACAAACAAACCTAATAGAGTTTATGCCCCTTTTCAATTTCAGGGGAGCTTATGGTCATGACCTAGGAAAACGTCCTTGGATTACAGGAGATGAGACTATTGTAGGCCTTATGAATGACATTGTAGGTAAGTACAAAAGGGATTTTTCCCAAAGGAATCATAAAAGCATTATCATTTAGATATAAAGTCAAAATCTTATTGAAGAACATCCTGGTTTTCTATTTTTACCTGTAACAGTAAAGAAAGAATGAACATACTGTTAATTGAAACTTGAAGGCTATAGGGAACATAACTGTGTTATTTGGCACAAAAATAAAATATCCAATTATGGTTTTTTGCATATTTTAAAACTAATATGTACTCCCCAATAAAGAGCACATGTATTGTATTTATTTATAATTAAACTGATTTTTTTTAGGATTTTTTATTATATATTTGACAGAGATCACAAGTAGGCAAAGAGGCAGGCAGAGAGAGAAGCAGGGGAAGCAGGCTCCTCATTGAGCAGAGAGCCCCACGAAGGCTGATCCCAGGATCCTGACATCATGACCCAAGCTAAAGGCAGAGGCTTAACCCACTGAGCCACCCAGGCACCCCAAACTGATTTCTTAAAAATCAACTTAAGTGAATTTTATAACATTTCATTATATGATAAACACTAACTTTTACGTGCTAAAATCCTAAAACACCAATCAGGTTTTGGCTCATTTCCATTTAATCCACAGTGACTAATTCTAAAATTAAGCTAAGATTTGTTGGAAATAATATGGTTTTTGATATTCTTTGGTTTATAATGTGTTTTCTAAAGTGAATTATATATACTGTAGGTAATATTTAAGATAGTTTTAGATGGTGGGGCAACTGGGTGACTCAGTGGGTTAAAGCCTCTGTCTTCGGCTCGGGTCATGATTCCAGAGTCCTGGGATGGAGCCCCACATCGGGCTCTCTGCTCAGCAGGGAGCCTGCTTTCCTTCCTCTCTCTCTGCCTGCCTCTCTGCCTACTTGTGATCTCTGTCTGTCAAATAAATAAATAAAATCTTTAAAAAAAAAAAGATAGTTTTAGATGGTAAACGTGTTAACATTTTAAAAAAAGTAACTTAATTGGGTTGAATATTGAGATTTGCTTGAAATCTTACATGATATTCAGGGTATTGAAAAAAATTAATGATCTTTCAGCAGTTGGAGTAGGGTCTGTTTAGAGGACTTTGGGAAATTCCAACTTTCATAATGCTTTTTCAAACCTCACTCCTTTATTGCTTCATCCCAATTGCATCTTGGTCAGAAGACAATAATCAACGTGAGCTGGGAGAAAGTGGAATTAGAGTGAGGACAGTAGTACTTACATCTAGAAAGAATTACAGTAATTGACAAACCATGAAAACCTGAGAAATACCTTGTTTATTCAGAAATGCTCTGTGTCAGGACTTGTGGTGTAGGCCCTGAGGATAAAATGGTGAGTAAGTAAAATAGTAAGAATCCTCATCATCTTTATCCCATGGGATATCCTCATAGGACTCCCATAAAGGAAGATAGCCCCCAAAATGTAAAATTAATATATACATATAATCAATCATATAACACAGAGAAATTAAAAAAAAATCATTGGCATTAGTGCTTCAAAAGAGGGAATGGTGTGGAGGACATTGGGAGATGGAGAGGAGAAGGAAGTTGAGGGAAATTGGAAGGGGAGGCGAACCATAAGAGACTATGGACTCTGAAAAATACCCTGAGGGTTTTGAAGGGGTGGGGGTGTAAGGTTGGGGGAACCAGGTGGTGGATAGTAGGGAGGGCACGTATTGCATGGAGCACTGGGTGTTGTGCAAAAACACTGAATACTGTTACGCTGAAAAAATAAATAAATAAAAATAAAAATAAATTTAAAAAAAGAGGGAATGGCGGAGGGGACTGGACATAAGCATTTAAGTACTCTATATTTTTTCCCCCCAATTCTCACTAAACAACTCTTACTGGAATTTAAAAAAAAGAAAAGCATAAATCCCAAAGAACAAGTAGAGCAAAGTAGATGATGGAAGCATTTTGGGAGTTTGATAACAAGTGGATAAGTGGTAACTGCTTTTGTGGGGAAAAAAGAAGTAAACCAAATCTTTATCTCCCAATGGAAAGAAAATGGAAAGCCACCCACTTTTCACCGCAGAACCGTCAAAAGTCTGGAAGTTACAATAAGTGTCTCTAGAAGTGGGAGTAAAATAGGAATAAAAAAGAGAGATGTGTTGAAAGTCTGTTTAAAATTCAGTTAGAATGCCAGCTCCCTTTGCCTGTTTTATGCTGCCAGGTGAATCCTTCTCCCCAGATGCCTGGGTGAGTCCCTGGAGAAGGGAGATGAAGACTCCCAAGGGAGGATATGTGTACTATATTAGTCTGCTCAGGCTGTCATAACCAAATACCACAGACTGGGTGGTTTCAGCAACAGATGTTTGTTTGCAGTTCTGGATGGAGGCCATAAGTCAGAGATCCAAGGGTTGTTTAGTGGTTGGACACTGTTCCTGGGTTGTACATGGTTGCTTTCTGTGTCATCACCTGGCCTTTCCTCTGTTCACACTCAGAGACAAAGAGAACTGTGGTGTCTTTCTTCTTACAAAGACCCCAGTCCTGTTGGATTAAGACCTCTCATCCTTAAAACTTCATTTAACCTTTATTGCCTCCTACAGGGCCAGTCTCCAAATACAGTCGCATTGGGGTTGGGATTTTAACATACAAATTGCAGCAGGATACAGTTTAGTCTATAACATATTCCTTGGTGAAAACAAAAGAGTTAAAATAAATGTTTATCCACTTCTGTTCTAATTGAGTATCCAGTATCTATGCAGGAACTGGAACAGTTTTCTCTGTGATGTTTGGACAACTTAAAGATTTTTTTTTAAGATTTTATTTATTTATTTGACAGACAGAGACAAGTAGGCAGAGAGGCAGTCAGAGAGAGGGAAGAAGGGAAACAGGTTCCCGACTGAGGAGAGCCCCATGCAGGGCTTGTGGGATCAGGACCTGAGCCAAAGGCAGAGACTTTAACCCACTGAACCACCCAGGGGCCCCAACCTAAACATTCTAAAGTTTTCCCTGTACAATGGCTCAGTAGGGTCCCCTCACAACAAACCCCACCAACATGCACAGTGAAAAAACGCACTCGTGTGTGATATAGCCCAAATTACCAGACTTCTAAGGAAAATCCATTTTTAGTTTATGAACCATAAGAATGTATTACCTGGTCGAGAAGTTGAAAAAGAAAATAGAAGGGTTGCAAGAAAAAGTAAGTTCTGTTTCCTACTAGCTATTACTGAGTAATCATTATGCTATATACTTTTCTGTTTTATATTTATATGTGGTTATATTATAGGATCAGAATATTGACTCCTAGTTTAAAATAACAGATTTAATTACAAACCAAAGCGATCACTTCTATTCCAAACACACGGAGATATAGAAAAACATTAGAGTAAAAAACATACAACAACACTAAAAAAATTAATTAATTAAAAAAAATAAATCAATAGAAATTTTTACCAGAAATGCTGCCATTGATAAGGAAAAGAGCAGTTGGAAGCCTGGAAGCACAGTGTTTTCAGGGCAGCACATGAAGCCAGGCTGTGTGCACAGAGCCTGAAGCCAGGCTGTGTGCACAGAGCCTGAAGCCCTCTCAAGGAACCCCAGGGTGAATCTGCAAAGCTCTGAATGCCTGAGGCTGGGACTCAAGGCCAGAGCGGAGGTCAGTCAGGCAGGTGAAGGTGAGAACCTGGCATCTCCTATCAGGCTAGTCAGGTTCTTGGGAACAGTACTTGATCGGGTGTTAGTATTATATATATTATATTATATTATATTATATTATATTATATTATATTATATTACATTCACTAGAGGATTGTGTATATTCTGATGGAGGAAACTACCACCTAAATAATCCTGGATTGCATTTAAGGGTGTGTCATTAAATAGTTGTTGAGTAATGCTTCCATTTGTGTTCATTTTCTAGAAGCTATTTATATGCATTCAAATGTGTAACATTTAAAGGACCCGAAACAAACCTGGATTAATTTGACCTGAGTATATATGTTCTCTTCAGCTGTGGGCTTTGTTTTGTTTTATTTTTTTCATTACTAGGTTTGCTTTCAGAACATAAACTGCATTCTAATCCTGTTATTTTATGCTTAATATTTATCAGCCTCTAAAAAGGGAGTTAAGGATGTTTATATACAGGCCAGGGAAGTGGGAAGGTGATACTATTTGGTGAGATTTATTTATGAAGCTAGTAAACCCTACAAAAAGATTTCCTTTGACCATTTAAAACTTTATAGCTCTAGTAAAACTTATTAAATATGCAAGTATTTTATTTGCCCAGCAAATACATCACAGCCATCACTAAAATTTCAAATGAGGTATCTCTCATTATAATTACTAAGGAAGATGAAAAAAAAAAAACAAGTCAAATTTATTTAGAAAAATAAAAGGATTCAACTTATTAAAAAATACATATTTATTAACCCTAGCTTTGGGGACTTTTTTGTGTCTTTGAAATACCATACAAAATTATCATACATATGGGACAAATTTTATTTTTTATGGTTTTGTCCTGAATGTTGTATTAATTAAATTACAGACATTTGACCCTAATGATACGAGCTACAAAAGATAACAATTCCTTATTGAAATAAGCACAGTCACTTTCATAGAAATGAAGCTCAAGAAACAATATGTATTTTGTTTATCACATATATCATAATTATTATGTATCATAAGTAACAATAAGCATATATAACATATAAGTTATTTAAGGTAGTCATTCCAAAGTCTCAAGTCATTTATGACATATGTCTTACAATATTTTATTTGAAATGTCAGGTAATTTTTAGTTTAATTCTGAGTTTATTACATGTCTGTTTTGTTCTTTACGATTCACCTTTTATCAGAAGAATATTTCTATTATTTTCTTGTGAATTGACCCTCTACAAAGTGTATTAGAAACAATATTTTAAAAACTTGGTACTTAGTAACTATTATCTCTCGAGTTTCTTTACTTTGTAAATTGTGTGTTTTAGAGAAATGATTCTTTCTTTTTTTTTTAAAGATTTTATTTATTTATTTGAGAGAGAGAGCATGACAAGAGGGAGGGTCAGAGGGGGAAGCAGACTCCTTGCCGAGCAGGGAGCCTGATGTGGGACTTGAGCCCAGGACTCCAGGATCATGACCTGAGCTGAAGGCAGTCGCTTAACCAACTGAGCCACCCAGGCACCCAAGAAATGATTCTTAAGATGAAAAAATGAGAAGTTCACCCTATTTATTTTATTAGGAATAGTTCATTTTAGAAAGTGTTTTAAATTTATTTGTGTTTAGATTATTTTATTTTTTGCAAATCCCACCAGTTTCCCTTTTTGCCTGGGTTACTAGGAAATTTTGAGAAAATTTGATTGAATTAAAAGTAGCAAAGTTTCTGTTTCTCATCTGCATAATTTATACTCTTTGATTTTTTTCATCATTCTTCCTCAGTTTGTAACCCAAGAAATCTAAAATCCTGCTTGGAAGTGGAGGCTGCATAAATCATGAAATAATTAAAATAATTGTGTGACAAGTACCGTAAAAAACAGCAGAAGTCAAATTATTTTTGCTACCTGCAAGCTACACAGATGTGTCATGAGCAAACAGACACATTGTACATTTTGGGCAATGATCGACTCTTCCAGGTTCTTAAAACCACAGTCTTTATTTCACCATAAAATTTCCCAAAAACAAGTAAGAGGAGGATAATAAAAATTACTGTGTGTACAAAATGATAGAGTGGTTAGAGAGGAGGAGGAGGAGACAATGAGCAATTGTATTTTTTCATAGATGTAGAAAATAATTTCAATTTCGGATGAGAAAGAAAACTATTAATAAAACATTTTATATAGTGCCAACAATTCTGCAAAACATGGAATAAGTTTCCCTTATAATTAATGTCATATTATCAAGATGCTAGAAATAGAATTGCTGAAGAATGTTATTAGTATTATTATTAAGCCTACTTCTCCCTGGGTACATAAAAATCATAAAGGGCTAGATACATGCATTTCAGCTTATAAAAATGTTGTAATGTGGACATAAATTTGCTTTATGAAACTTGGGGTTGACCCTCCTAGAAGCAATAAACCCTAGAAGCTGTCTCCAGTTAACAAAACTTCATGCACTAGCCACCTCTGGAGGCCACGGGAATTTACAGCTTGGAAGAGTGGAAAGTTCTCAGACTTAGCATGATTACAAACCTTATAAGCAAATCCACAATAACATTTACATCTGCTTAATCAGTTAGACAGAAATGGATGGTGGTTGGGAGATCATTGTGAATCCTCTTACTGAACACTAAGCAGCTTGGGGCCCTGTCATCTCTTGGCAAAATTTTTGAAATTAAATTAAAATTAGATGCAGAGGAATGTTGGTAATGAACATGGGCCTCCTGTATTTGATTTACAGGGAGTGGATAATGTAGACAACACTTCCCAGTATAATCTGGAACAAAGGTTTTAATCTTTTTTTTTCCTAAGAGAGAGTTAAGATTTTGTCTTATTTCTTATCTATGAGACTTGAGGTGAGTTAGTTCATCTCTTTGGACACCAGTTTCCTCACTGATAAATATGGACAATTAAAGTAGATAAATTATTGTGTGGCTGTGAAGAAGATGTGAAAAAAATACTAGTAACGTATTTAGAAGTCTTGGCACATAGTAAAGACTCAATAAACATCTGCATGCCAGGCATTGAGGTAAGAATGCCCTGCTTTTATTTAACTAAATCACACCTTCTGGTAAAGCAAAGAATTCTGTTCAATAAATAAACAAGCAGGAAGGCACTCTACAGATGAGAACCCTGACTCGTACCCATCTTGGATGAAGTGATTCAAATCTTGACATTTACTGCAGAATTGTAGATGATCTTCTAAAGTAAAGACTCTTCAAATCCTGATAAGCTTTCAGGAAGTTTTTAAAAATTTTTGCCCTGCAATGCTTGTAGTTCTCAATGTTTCAACAGTAATTTAAAAAAAAAAAAAAAAAAAAAGAACTCTTAGGAAAAAGAAAAAGAACAAAGGAAAGTAACTTGGAAGAATTTATTTGCTTAATTTCTTTTTTATTTTCTTATGGGATGCTGATAATACTGAAATCTCTTACAAGAACAGCTGTTGGTTTCAGAAATGCAATTTGTACCAAAAGAGATAGGTCAAATAGATAAATTTTCCTTTAAAAATATGCTAAAAATCAGTTTTATGGGTAGTGTTTTGGTGTTAGGAACCCTTGATTCTTTAGAGTCCGTAGATTATATTTGAAATAAACATTTGCGTTAATGTCCTAAAACTTTAATATTTGCACCATCCTCAGACCTGTGTACATATGCACACACATTGAATAGACTGACCATCTCCTTCACAAAGTTCAGTTGCAAGTGAGGTGAGTGTTTCGTGAAGTGCTTGGTTGAATTTGGAGTGTTCTAAGATGAGATCATTTTTGTGCATGGTGGCAGACAAATTATTCAAGTCAGTGAGGGATTATTTACAAAGAATTGATCTGAGTGTTAGTATGCCACTGAAAGTGAGGGAGTGGGTAGCCCAGGGTCAAGTGTATGTCTACATTAATTGAGCCTACCACCTCTGGTTCATTACATTCTTTGATCCAAAATGAACAGTGTCTTGTTTGGAGAACTAAAATTTTCAAGGAATGTGCAATTATTTAAGCCAGATTGCAGTTGTACAGCAAAAAACAGGATGTTCAGCCTTCATTACAAAGTTTCCTTCTCTTCCTGCCTCTCCGAGTTCTTTGTTTTCATTTTGGGGTAACTCACATATGAATTCTTCTTTCTTCTCACTACGTTCCTTCAAATGCTTCTCTTTCTATGAATTCTGCTCTCTTTATAAAATTGGTTTTCCTTCCTTTTCTCCTTTCACTTTCTCTGCCAAAATATTTTTTGGAATAAGTGGTTCTCAGAAAAGATGCATGTGGAGAGCGAACGGATTTAAGGGTGATATTAGATTAGATATCTTAGATAATGCTTCGTTTTAGAGATAACAAGATAAATTCATACCATAATGCAAAGAAATAAATATAGTAAAGCTGGCAGCATTTCTTCTACATGTTTCCAAAAGATTTTCATATTGTAGGAGAAGACATATGCCACCGTATGCAACATAAGGTTATCATATTCCTATCTCTTGTATGTCTAGGACAAAGTTTATTTAGTGCTAGGAATGTAGAATGAGCTTGGTCTCACTGTGCCTTGACTTCAGACACTGTTCACCTTACAAGAACCAGAGATATAGCTTCTACCTGATTGTTTACCAACTTTGCACATCAAATGGAGAAATCCATCTGTTAAATGAAACCCGAAGTTTTTCTCGACTAGATGGCTATGTTGAAATAGAAATTCCTAAGTTATACACTTATCTGCAGTGGCCTGCCCTCAAGTGGACTTGCCCTGAAATCTACCTGTATATTAGATTAATCATTTTACTTGCTGTCTCTTCCTCTAAAATGGAACTCTTAAGACAAGTATCTCTTTAGATATGAAATATAGGACTTGGGGGCACCTGAGTGGCTCAGTGGGTTAAAGGGAGCCTGCTTCCTCCTCTCTCTCTGCCTGTCTCTCTATTTGTGGTCTCTGTCAAATAAATAAATAAAATCTTTAAAAAAAAAAAAAAGAAATATAGGACTTGTACTACACATTTTCCCTAATGCCTTGCACAGTTTTACAAATAATGGCACAAAACCCATTTTTCTCAGTGATAGTTAAAGAGATTTTCCTATTATACAGGTCTAAATGCTTTTAAGAGACATTGTAAGAACTAAAAATATGAAAGTATTGTTGTTATTAAACTCTGAGTTCTTAAGTATCCAGTGCATGCTTTGTCTTTGGGTCTATTTCTAGTATGCAAGCCCTCATTACTAAGAATTAGATCAGATTATGATTGTGTTGTGGATATCTTAATTTTGCATGCTAAATTTTCCCCATTGCATAATACCTATCTGTATTAATTATCTTGTATCTCAGTGTGTATGAATAAATCCCAGAGCTATTTAGGTCTCTGTGTTTTGCTTTCTAGCTCTTTTGTCTTACAAACGATTTTATATCTCACTGTAATAACAGTGAGGTATGTTTGGCAAACTAGCTCTCTTATTTAAGGTGCGTTTTATTTTTTTAATTTTTTTTAAATATTTTTATTTATTTGACAAACAGAAATCACAACTAGGCAGAGAGGCAGGCAGAGAGAGAGGAGGAAGCAGGCTCTCTGTGGAGCAGAGAGCCCGACATGGGGCTTGATCCCAGGACCCTGGGATCATGACCTGAGCTGAAGGCAGAGGCTTTAACCCACTGAGCCACCCAGGCGCCCCATTTAAGGTGCGTTTTAATTGGATATTAGAAACAACCAACTTTAAAAATGTGATTGACCCTGCTTTCTTTTGAGATACATTTACCACAAAAATGTACTCTGTGGGAATTTGGCAAACTACCTGATAAGAGGATAAATCATTTTTAGTTTACAAGAAAAATCAAATGCATCATTATTTTGTTGCTCTTATTTACTATATCAAAAAGCAAATAAGATTTTAGCCATTTGTGTGCATGTGAGCCCAGATATCGTTTGATAAAATGAGTCAAGTGGGAAAACTTCCATTTCTTTGCGATGACACATCAAATACGTCCTTATCTCTAAATGTATTAAGGATGAAGGAGTGAAGCCTCCCTACTTTGTTTATCCAAGTAACTTCAGCGCTAATAGAAAAATCTAAATTATGATGTGTTTACTTTGCAGGAGCCAATGAGAAAGAAATCGCCCTAATGAATGCTTTGACTGTTAATTTACATCTTCTACTGGTAAGTATCCTTTCCCACCAATGTTTAGTATACACTCATTTGTAGAATCTGACATTTTTCTATCTTTAATTCATGAGCATCTGGTGGTTTACTTATTTAAAAATAAGTTGTGAGGTTATTTTCATTTTTACCAGGAAATGCTGGACTATGATGGAAAGGCTTCTTCATAATCATGGGAGAGTTGACTCTTGCAAAGAGAGTTAGAGTAATGAACAGTTCTTATATCAGAGTACAAGGAATAAAAGTCACAGTGGGTTAAAAGCAAAACTGCTTGCCAGCACACAAAATGATGTACAAATGCCAGCAAACACTGAGCTTTTCGGAAAGATAGTTTGCCAGTATGCTGGACTTCAGCAGGGTTGGATTCTGGATCAGTTATCTTTTTATAGACAAATTTTGGGGGAATAGGTTAAAAAAGAATTCGAAAATAGAATGAAATTGGAGAAAAGGGATCTAATACCTTAAAAGAGATACTGTATTTCAAGTGCTTCCTACTTCCTAAGTACTTAATAAATATGTATACCTTAAAATGTCAAATATACACTTGATTTGGAATATGGTGTCTATAATAACTGCTTGAGGCTTTGAAAAAGTTTTATTTCATTTTTAAGTGCGTTTTTGGAAACATGTCTATGTGACCAAAGCACACAATGAATATATTAATATTTTATTTTAATAAAAATGAAGAAATGATTGTTAAATATCCCTAAAGGAACACGTTCACAGAGTAGGTCAAACATGATGGTAAATAGCATAGTTTCAAGTTCAGACATCTCGGGGTTTGATTCCTACCTAAGTTACTTCACATCTGACTTTGGACACGGTTTTGGTGTTTTCTTTTTTTTTTTTTTTTTTTTCTGTTCATACCATAGTGACTCTTTTTATTATCACTTTGTCCCTCTTTCCAAGACCTCACATTTTTTTTCCCTTTTTATTAATTTTTTTCAGCGTAACAGTATTCATTCTTTTTGCACAACACCCAGTGCTCCATGCAAAACGTGCCCTCCCCATCACCCACCACCTGTTCCCCCAACCTCCCACCCCTGACCCTTCAAAACCCTCAGGTTGTTTTTCAGAGTCCATAGTCTCTTATGGTTTGCCTCCCCTCCCCAATGTCCATAGCCCGCTCCCCCTCTCCCAATCCCACCTCCCCCCAGCAACCCCCAGTTTGTTTTGTGAGATTAAGAGTCATTTATGGTTTGTCTCCCTCCCAATCCCATCTTGTCAACGTCTTCATTTTCTCCATAATGAAAATGAAGACAAAATACCTACCTGAGGTGCCTCTGGGTGGCTCAGTAGGTTAAGCCTCTGTCTTTGGCTCAGGTCCTGATCTCAGAGTCCTGGGTTTCAGCTCCGCATCAAGCTGTCTGGTCAGTGGGGATCCTGTTCCCCCCCCCCCCCCGCCTGCCTACTTGTGATCTCTCTCTCTGTCAAATAAATAAATAAAATCTTAAAAAAAAAACCTACCTGCTACATATATAAAAGGGTGAAATGTGGTAATATGTGAAAATTGCTTCAGCATGTTGGCCAGTGATCAACACTAAGTCAACAGTAGCGATCATTTCATTGTTACTGTTGGCGGGCCATGTTTATTCTCTAGGAACTGTGGGAGAAAATGAAGGGCTCCCTTGAACAAATGAGCTATTTCTCCCTGGTGCCTCCAGAAATGTCAAATGTTTCATGTTAGGGCTGAGGCCCTTCCAGTTAGACCTAAAATAAAATCCCATAAAGTAATAAGGCAGTGGAAATATTATGTACCAGAAACCAAATCGGCAGCATAAGATAAATCACCATAAATAAAATAAAATTTATGTACAACATGGTATTCAGTCTTACAATCGAGAAATTACTATTAAAGGTATTGGAAAGGTAATTTTTCAATTAAAATTTAAGTAAAGTTTGAGAATTTGTTTTTATCTCATGTAGTCTCCAAAATTTGCTTTTCTATTGATAAATATAATGAGCCAGTGACTTTTTATTTTATAATTCACTAGAAATAAGGCTAATTGGGAAAGGAATCCTTGACAGACATCTAGAAGTGTTGTTGAGTCAGGCCTTTAAAATGCCAGGATTAGGGCGCCTGGGTGGCTCAGTGGGTTAAGCCGCTGCCTTCGGCTCAGGTCATGATCTCAGGGTCCTGGGATCGAGTCCCGTATCGGGCTCTCTGCTCAGCAGCGAGCCTGCTTCCCTCTCTCTCTCTCTGCCTGCATCTCTGTCTACTTGTGATCTCTGTCTGTCAAATAAATAAATAAAATCTTTAAAAAAAAAAAAAATAAATAAAATGCCAGGATTATAAAATGAAAGTATGTATAAACTGAACAAGTGTATAAATTGTACATTAATGGTTTTCTCAATAAATCCATTTCATTGCAGTTATCCTTTTTTAAGCCTACACCAAAACGGTATAAAATTCTTCTGGAAGCCAAAGCCTTCCCTTCAGATCATGTAAGGATTCTTCCAATTATATTTATATTCTTTTTATTCTTCCTAGAGGAGCATACCATTTGCCTGTGTTGAACAGTTTATTCTCTAGTCTTTTTCCAAGTAAACTTACAATAAAAAGATCTGTCAAATGCTTTTGATTAGGTGTTTTTAAAATATAGATTGTAGCTTTATTTTTTTTGTGCAAGTAAAACATGTGTTAGGGGAGGAAAGGATTGAATGGGAACATTGATTTATTAGTCTTTTTAAAAACATTGAGCTAGCCGCTGGTTTAAATCAAGTGCAGTTATAAATGTTTTATTAATTCTTGTTGCTGTTTTACTTTATGAAATCAAATCAATACATACCCTAGTGCTTAACCCTTTAGCTATATAGAATAAGAATAAAACTTTTATTTGTCCATAGCATGCTAGCATAATTATTGGTGCTTTATTATCGAAAAAAAACATTGATTAAGGATTAAAAATATTTCTTGTGATTCATTGTCTTGCTTCTGTAAGAAACTTGATCATTCCAGACATAGACATGGATAAAATTGCATATTTCACTTTTAGTGTTAGAGAGAAATTTGATTTCTGTCTTTCTATTATCACTGTTAACTGCTAAAATCTACATCATTTAATTGTGTCCAAATCAATAGCCATTATTTTACTGAAAAGGATCAAAACTCTGATGCTGAGAAAGAATTAAGAGTCCCTAAATTTCCTGTTCCTGTTCATGTCTTGTACTGTTAGTGAAGGGAACTTTCTGATGTTCTTTCCTTTTACTAACTTACTCTTTTGGGGTAAGCCCCTTCCTATAAGCTAGTTCAAATGTTACAAGTCCACACTACTCACTCTGGTTATTTTGGAAACTCCAGTTTCGACTTAAATTAGGAGATTTAATATCTTCTACAAATCTCTTAGAACTCCCTAAAGCCTGGATGGCCCCTGTGCTTCCATCCATTTCTAAGATACAGTGTTTCAAGGAATGTTCTGATTCCTGCATATAAATTAAATTAAGCAGTTCTTTCCTGGTGTATTCTTTTCAGTCACTTTTAACCTTGACCTTAAATTTAATACAATAATATGCTTTTATTGTTATTTTATTATCTCTTTCAGAGTTATTTCAATGTACTTCTGTGCATTGGACTTGATTTAATAAATCATTCTTCTTTTCCAGTATGCTATTGAGTCACAGCTTCAACTTCATGGACTTAACATTGAGAAAAGTATGAGGATTATAAAGCCAAGAGAGGTATATGAGAAAGAGAAATAAATATTCATTCTGTTTCTATTTAGTATTGATTTTTTTCTTCATTTTCCTCAGAAGTTTATTATCCCCGTTACTTTAATGGAACTTTCAAGAACGTATAAAAGACGTATACTTCTATTACTGCTAGCTCATTCTGCTTAAAATGGAGAATTAACTTGGAAGTATATGTATTTTCATTTTTCGAGGGGTAGTCATAAGCAAACTATTTTCCTGTGAATACCACTGGAGTTTGCCATATTCTTTAGTGGAATGGAAAGGGATGGCAAATTGCATATATCATGTTCAATTTCAAATACCATTGCCTTTGGATACCTTTAAAATGATATTTGTTGAAATTGAATGATGCCGATCTTTTATATCTCTTTTTAATCTAAGTATCGAATATTTTCCTTTGTGCTTGGATAGGGTGGGGGTGTAGAAAGAGATGCAGTGTAGCAGAAAGAGCTTGGGCTTTCTGGCCTGGCTATTAGACCCCACAGAAATCCCAGGCTCAGCAACTTACTGGGTAAGGGACTTCAAGAAAGTTACCATATCTCTCTGGAATTCCTTCATATTTAAACAGGTAACAAAGGAGGCACCTAATCAGGGTTGACATATGTTCAAGATCTAAAATAACTGCACTTTCCATTAATAGAGATGTGAGGCCAAGTTGTACAGACTTTGACATACCAACCCTGCAGCTTGTGTAATTTGGCACCAAGAGATCCACACGGAATAAATTGTAGGCTTCACAAATGATTCTCCCAGGCTGTTAAGCCAATGTTTGAACAATTATTTCTTTCAACCCAGAATACTTTGAGAAATTAAAATCTACTCCATTTAGTTCTATTTGCCAACATGCAGTCAATTAACAGGATAGAAAGTTCTCATGCCTGTGACAGGGTATCTATTTCATGTGCCATATATAAATTGATAATTTCTAGCAAAAATGAAGATAGCCACTAATTTATCAGAAGTTCTAATATTGAAAGAGGTGTTATGGAACCTCATGATTTAATCATAAATCTTGAGAACATTATTTAGCATTAGTAGATTAGAGTAGGTCAGCATCAGAGAGAACCATATTCTACCATTAAGCTGTACATTTCTTTTTTGCTTTATACTGATTCTTTAAATAAATAATTAGTATATATAGTACTTCATTTTCTGCTCTTTGAAATTATGGTGGACAAACCACTTTAGATTTCTTTTAAGAAAAAAAAGAGTTTTGGATTGCCATGTTACTATTTTTACTTGGAATTTGTCTTAGAATTACTGAGATCCTTCTCTTTACATATAACATATGTATCAGCTGATAATTTAAAGATTTCAGTATAGTACTGTTTTTACAGATTTCAGTTTTGTAAATAAGTTCCAGACTTCTAATAGAAATTAACGTATGTGCTATATTTGTGATGAATATGTGCCTAACATGAGACACAGTGCTTGATAAATAGCAAGAATTGCCAAAAATTAAAAATAACTGAAGGAAAATTTATAAATACCTTAGTGAGCTTCCTCCAAATATTGATGGAGTAAATGATGCTTTGACCTCAAAAATTATGTCAGATTTAGCACTGGAGAAAATTTGTAAAAACTTTGTAAATGGATAAGAATGATTAAGATACAAGGAGATACTTTGTGTTTAGCTGATTTCTTTTTGCTCTAGTTGTTTGCAAGACCAAGTTTAAATTCACTCAGAATTTCCACTGAGTAACCAATCATTAGTCTTTAGCTGGGGAGAAGTGGAAAAATTAACCATGATAATACTGAGTTTTACTGATATTTCCCTTCACTTTTGGAGCTTGATTTTTAGATCGGTGTGGAAGAGAGTTTACTGTTGGTTAGGTTATACTCAGGTGAAAGGTGCTTGTTTTTTATCCTGGAAAATATAACGTGATGGATTAATAATTTCCAAGAAAATTTTACCATTTAGTATTTCGGGGGCTTCTCGTACTTCCTGGTATTTTATTGGATGGGAATAAGGAGAAAACAATTTGTAGGCATGCAAAGAGTAAAGATTAATTGAAAAACTAAAGAATAAAGCAAGTAGGGTTTTGCAAAGACAATTTTTTTTATTATTTTGTTATCATTTCTTATAATAACAAAAGGCATGCTGAAATCCTTCTATCTCTCCACACTTTTGAAGACCATTAATTGGGAAAAAAAAACAAAAAAAAAACAAAAAAAAAACCTTTTCTTTGATTGTTCTTTTGTGGGCAAGAACTCAAGGTGAATTTTAGATTGGGAAATATGATGTGACAAATTTGTTATTGTGGATTGGGTGTAACTTGTGCCTGACTCAACTTTAGGGGGAAGAAACACTGAGAACAGAGGATATTCTTGAAGTAATTGAGAAGGAAGGAGACTCGATTGCAGTGATCCTGTTCAGTGGGCTGCATTTTTACACTGGACAGCTCTTTAATATACCTGCCATCACAAAAGCTGGACAAGCAAAGGTATGCACACCATTTCCCCATCCCACCTGGCCCCGAACATCACTCTACTGAGGAGTAGTCTTACTGAGCTTCTAGTGAAATAACCTTTGTGTGTGTGTCTGTGTAAAGTTATTTAAAGAGTTTAAAAAAAAAAGTAAGCCTTGCATTAAAAAAAAAAAAAATCTGTACTCTTTTGCTTTAGGGATCTCTATTTAAACCTTTTTTTTTTTTTTGTCACTTCTGTTGTCTCACTTCTTCATTACCATCTGCTGTCCCAAAGTTTGCCTCTAATCAGCAAGACAGGTGAGCTTCCTACAAGGTGATGTCATTGGTACTGAGTTAGTCCTTCAGCAGGCATGAGAGAGAATACTTCAGTTAATAACTGCATTTGCCAGGACTTTTAGAAGCACAATTCTGGGACTTTGTTGTACTCATTCTAAATGTAGTTCAGTTCTCACTTAAACTTAGGTGCTTGAAGAAAGGGAGATGCAGAATAAAAGTTAACAATCGATCGCATTTGACACAGTGTACTTTTAAAAAGCCACTTTGTTCTTAAGACTCTTGAGAAGTTATGATCCTGCCAATAATGAGAGTTTTTTCCTACATTTTTCCAAGTCACACATAACATCGTTTACTATTTTGAAATTGTGTCTCTTTATGTATGTTTGTAAAAAAAGAAAGAGTATTTTTCGGGGTTTTTTTGCCTAAAAAAAAGAAATTAGAGGAATAATATTCAGCAGCTACAATTTGTATTTAAAATCCTTAAATATCAGTTCTGTTTGATTCAACAATGAACTTATGCATTGAAAAAGGTGACAATGGAATTTTGTTCTGAACATTAATAAGCTACAGGATTAATATATGTGTGAGGTCTAGTTAATATATTCAGTTATCGAAGCTAATGAATAGAACTAATGAAAAGAAATTTAGCACCGTTATCAGCAGTCTCTAGGAATTTCCAGCCATGACTTCTATCTGGTTTGATGGATAAGTGTGAAAGTGGTGCATTACAAAAGATATAAAGATAACGTCTTCTTAATTTTGGCATTAAATGTTAAACACCAAAATAAAGGGAGGTCAATAAAAAATTATATTTTAAAATGTTATGCAAGTAATCAGCTGTCCCTGATCCCCTTAGTATACATGCATGTCTCATTAACCTTCATTGAAATGAGACAGGAAGATAGAAGACAGTCCATGGGTTTTGGAATCACAGTCTGAGGTTTAGATCTTGGCTAGGTCCTTGAATTGTTATATGATCTCGGGCAAGTTACTTGACTTTTCTAAGCCTCTTCTCACAAGCGTTAATTTGGGATAGCTGGACCCACTTCATGAATTCAGTGTTGAGAAGGAAGCCTGTAAAATATGTGCTGTGTTGCACACATTCCGCTGTTCCGTGAAGGCTCCTTTGCACCTTGCACTGTCCTCAACAAATATGAAGCTATGGAAAGTGGCTCAGACAGACATTTTATTTCCAATTGAAAAGCAAAATAAATTTGTTTACCTAGGCGCTGTATGTAATTCTCATTCCTAATTACTTTGCTAAAACATTCTCTCAGTATTTTTCAGGCTTGCTTTTACTTAAAAAGTATAATAAATGCTTACCATGTGACACTCTGATTAAGCCTTCAGTCAGATGAAGGTAAGAATGAGCAGTTCCATCTCAGTGTAACTGCACAGAAGTGATGGATACTACGGGAGTGAAATTGGGATTGAGTAGACTTCAATTTAATCGTTATCAAAATTATTCTAATGCTCATTTATACTCTGGCTAGACAGTTTCTCCCATTCCCAATGGAAGGTCGAGAGAAGTGATTTTAAACTATAAATTTACATAGCTCTCTTGGGTGGCCTGTGCAGATAAAGCTGAAGAGAAAGAAAAATTAAAGGTGTCAATCAAAAAAGAGGAAATTCTAGGGAAAAAAAGGCATTAAAAATCACTGTAGAAATTGCTAAATAAGATAATAAAAAAAGTTCCTGGAAATGAAGTATGGCAGGAATCAAATTGATACTGAGAAGGAGCAAGGAAAATCAAGAAGCATAGTTGTTTATTTCATAATCATGTAAAAGGGAAGTGGGGACAGGAATTTTGAAAAAATATATTAACTAAAGAAATGTATGTATGGGGCACCTGGGTGGCTCAGTGGATTAAGCCGCTGCCTTCGGCTCGGGTCATGATCTCAGGGTCCTGGGATCGAGCCCCGCATCGGGCTCTCTGCTCCGCAGGGAACCTGCTTCCTCCTCTCTCTCTGCCTGCCTCTCTGCCTACTTGTGATCTCTCTCTCTGTCAAATAAATAAATAAAAATAAATAAAAAAAAAAGAAATGTATATATTACCAAAAAGAATGAAATCATAAATAAGTGGCTTGATGAATTATTTTGAACCCTTATAGCCATCACCCACATTAAGAAACTTCTAGAACATTTATGCTGCTCAGAATCCTCAACTGTGCCTTCTCTAAAATACTGTTACCTCCCCTCCAAAGGTACCACTCCTTCCTCTAGCCATATATATTAACTTTGTCCATCTATAAATGTGTTAACATGTATCTTTGTATTTGTCTTACTGGCTCATTACGTTTCTGAGATTCTTTCTTGTAGTATGTAGCAGTAGTTTTGTGGGGGTTTTTGGTAGCAGTAGTTTCATTTTTCTTTTAATTTCAGTGTATTGTTGCAGTGCATGAAATCGATCACAATTCATTTTTGTTTTCCATTCTGATCAGGATAGGTATTTGGGGTTTATTTCCATTTGAGGGCTACTGTAGTAAGTGCGACTCTGAATATTCTCAGACATTAGGTAAGCATGCACACCAGTTTCTGTTACATACATACTTAGGATTTGAAGTCTTGGAAATAGGTATACATATGTCTAATCCTAATCAATAGTACCAACTTTCCAAAGGGTTGTACTAATTTGGTATATACTCCCATCAGCATGTGTGAGAGCATCTGTCGCTCCATGTCCTCACTGATAGCCAATCTGATTAGTTTGTAATCGTAATGAGTTGTAGTTTTAATTTGCACTACCCCTGACTGTTGATGAGTTTGGGGTTTTTCAAATGTGTTTTTTGCCTTCTGAGTGTCTTCTTTTAAGAAATACTTGTTCAAATGTTTTGCCCAATTTGCATTCGGTTTTCTGTCATTTCTTGACTATAGATGGCATAGAAGTGGATTTTGAAGCATAGAAAAAAATACAAGATTTCCAGTAATCATCTAAAAAGAAAAATTAATTAATTGAAAGAATAGTTTTGATTCATATAATGAATTTCAGATGCTGAGGCTTTTCTTAAATGAGAAGGCCTGAGATGGTAACCAGTAGGGCAGGCCAAGGAAAATTAAACATAGTGTCAAGTTACAAGGGAAGGCCAGCATATGAAAAGAGATGTCAGTTTGAAGATACGTTTTCATTTTTTGTCTTTGAAGCCATTTCCTTTATTTTATATTAGTGGACAATCCACTATTTCGGAAATCTGCTTCACTTCCCTTTTTCTAAATTTTTCATATTCTATTAGTTGTTCCTACTAATTAATTCTTCTTTTCTACACACACTGAATATAGTTGCTCCTTCATTGTCCTTTGAATTATCCCTAGAGATTTTAACCGCTTCCAAGATTCCACTCTTGTTGCCGAGCAAAAGCTACAGGGTACTCTCACACTCAAAAATGATTATTTGTGCTCATCTCCCTAGTCTACCTGGAAATCCTACATCCACTCTGAAATCAGTAGGCTCTAGTTTTGTTTCTCCTAAAATGACCCTAATGTTTCAGGCCACCACCCTTCTGGACCTTTAGACTCAATTTTGACATTTTTCTCCTCTTTGCCTTTTCGACCAGTCACTTTTTAATTCCACCTTCTCAGGGTTGGTCTTTTCTGTAATATTCCTGAATTAATTAATGAAGTTTCTAAGCTTTAAAAACAAAATCCCAGTGAGAAATTGGGCAAAAGTTGGGGATTTCTTTTTCTCGCCATGAAAGATTTGAGTTACGAGGTTGCTAGGATGCACTGAGCAGTTGAGTAATGTCTGAGTGGCATCTCTTGGGTTCTCTTGGTTTTTTCTCAGTCTTCTCACATCGTGGTCACAAGACAGTTGTCCCAAATCCAGATATCACGATTCTGTTTAAGACAGAAGGAAGGAGAGAGAAGTAGCAGTGCAAGCTTCATCTGTCCCTTTCATCCAAAGTGCAAAATTATTCCCAGAAAAAGCTCGCAAATTCCTGCTTATGATTCATTGCCTTCTGAAGTGGTAGTTTCAAAAGAGCATGAGTAAAGAAATTCTTAACCTTTATGGTATTATAGTAAAGACAGGCTAAGAAGAAGGGTTTGTTTAACCAACCCACAGTATTTATTACATTTCCATTTTTACCCCCAAAGGGACATCATTGTTTCTAACTTGCTGCCTCTTTCCTCTTCCATCCCTTCCTAACTTTCCCCCCTTTTTTCTTCCCTTCTTCCTTTATTTCTTTCTTGCTTTATATTTTATTTCCACCTCATTTCACAAAACATTTGAAAATGAGTCACAGGAAATTAATTAGACAGCATAAGGAAATATAAAGGGAGAGAATAAAAGGAAAATCTCTGGGTCACCTGGAAAATGAATAGACTCCCCATAAATTACAATGTCTCAGCTTGGATTAAGATAAGAAGTAGGTAACAAATAGAAATTATTTAAAAAAAAAGAAATTATTTTCAGTGGAAACTCTTGGTGTATTAGGTAGATTAGGTCTTGGTAACTAACAAGGAAAGCTATAAATGCTTTCATTGTGATAGATGTTTATTTATTGTTCCTGCAGCAGCCAGGAATCAGCTTTCTCCCATGAAATGATACCAGGTTTTCAGTCACTCAGGATTGTGTCCTGTGGCTTTCATACCCTGGATCATTTGTCTGATTCAGCCAAAACAATGGGGTAAAAGGATGTGAAGGGACATGCTAACTTCTTAAAGGCATGGATTTAACCATGGTAAAATTTATTTTCACTCATATTCCTTTGACTAACACATGGACATTTCTGTGAAATGAAGTATATTTGTGTACTCAAGAATAATAGCTACTAGTTTTGCCGCACCTGGAACTCAGATGTTTTGTCTTGCTAATAGAGTAGGATACTTACTTTGAGGTGTAGAGTAGCATTTGCCTTAATAAAAAGTTTAGATAGTGGAAACAGAGTCAGACCTGGTCTTGAGTCCATGTCCCCTTCCTTAGTTTCTAGCATACTTTGGCTTAATTCACTTACTGATATGACTTTATTTCTCCATCAATAACTGGGGAAGGTAAGGGTGCTTGTTTTCTAGGAGAATTAAAGAAGATACTATTCCTACAACATTTAATTTAGTCTTTAGTGCTTTGTAAGTAATCAGTAAATGTTAGCACTTAACCAATATATGAGAAAAAGACATATTGGAATATCCAATCTACCAGAAAAAGAAGTAATGGATCCTTAGGCAGAAAGTGAAACATACAGAGTTATAAACTAAAGACTCTCACTGGATACTTCCATACTAAATTATATTTAAAAAAAAAAAAAAAAAAAAAACCCGATAACCTGAACAGCATGGCTAAAACTCAAGAGATTAGATTGAACTTTTAAAAGATTGGGTAATGGACTAATAAAAATGTTGATAAAAGAATGCAGTGCCAACTGGTTATACTCTACCTTCCTTCTTCAATGCCATATAAAATGGTCTACAACTTACTGGAACTTGCGGGGGCTGACAGACAGTGAGTGACAAATAAATATTGATTGAATCAGTGACCCCCTTAAACATTTTTTACATCACTTTACTGTACCTATATGCATGCTGACATGTTAGTTGTCTTGTAGCCTACTGAACATTAAAATGCAAGTGATAAAAAAGACTGAATTTTGCAAACTTTTGTTTTATTAGCTTCTACCTTGTGTCGTTCTTCACTGAGTATGAGTACAAGCATCTCTTAGACCCAACCATAAACTGCCTAAACTATTAATAAATAATAATCACAATTATAGCCCCAATAATTTGAATAAAAAAGCAGAATATGTAAGACAAAAGAAGGAATATAAGTAAAAACACCATTATAAAAAAAGGCATTGTAGTTTAACATCATTTATTAAAATCTGAAGTATCTCAACAACACTTACATATAAATGGTCACCTCACCAAACCACCCATTTATCTTTAGGGAAGGACTAAATTCTTGTTAAAAATAATTTGGAGACACCTGGAGAGGACAAATAAATGATTGATCAAGCATCAAAACTCTACAGAAAGTTTGGCTGAGATGTTTCTAGTATTGGATATTGGGAGTCAGCTCTGTAAAGGACGAAAACAATAGAATAATATCAACAATACAAGGAGTTCCTGGGTGGCTCAGTCAGTTAAGCGTCTGCCTTTGGCTCAGGACATAATCCCAGCGTCCTGGGATGGAGCCCTTCTTCCTCAGCAGTGAGCCTACTTCCCTCTCTCCCTTTGCCTGTCCCCACCACTCATATGCTCTCTCTCTTTAAAATATTAAAAAAAAAAAAAACAAAAAACAAAACACTTGCATGGGACTTGAGCAATGGATCAGCAGGGAAAAATTAGTACCAAATATGTTTGTATATAACTATAGTATAAATTGGCATATTGTATGAATTTTTAATGTGTAAAAATTAATGTTTTCAAAAAAGGTTAATATGAGAATTTTCAATATTAAGAAATATGTACTAGAAATTGTAATGAGTACAGTTATTCTATTAAAGTCACTGCCATTCCACCCAATAGGATCTTCTCATCAGTGCATAAGAAGAATCTTTGTCTCCATACTTTCTATAGTAGAATGAGACATGCATTTGGATCTTTCATTCTTTTTATCAGTAAATATTTTAGTGCATTAAAACAATGGAGGTCCAAGTAAGAACACCTAGTTTAGCCTGGAATGTCAAAGTGACCCTTTTAGAGAAGAAGAGACTTGAGCCAATTCTAGAATTACAGGTAGGAGTTAAACAGGTAAAATCTCCTACAGGTGCCTAGTTAGGGCACCTAACTAGTGTGGTAGGGCCATTCTAGACAGCTTTAAAAAAAAATGATTGGATTACAAGAAAGCAAATATTTTAGTATAATTTGATTGTAGAAAGAATGTATAATTTTAGGAAAGGTATGACAAGAAATGAATCTATAAGGCAGACAAAGGTAAGAAGGGCTTCCTAAGCTTTACTTAGTCTTCAGCTTTTCCCTAAAGACCCACAGAGGCCATTGAAAGCTTTGAGATAGTAAAGAAACTGCATTTTGTTTTATTTGTTTTTAAATTTTATTTATTTATTTGACAGACAGAGATCACAAGTAGACAGAGAGGCAGGCAGAGAGAGAGGAGGAAGCAGGGTCCCCGCTGAGCAGAGAGCCCGATGCGGGGCTCGATCCCAGGACCCTGAGACCAGGACCTGAACCGAAGGCAGAGGCTTTAACCCACTGAGCCACCCCGGTGCCCTTTGTTTTAATTTTTAAAAGAAATTTTCTGCCTACAAGAATGGGCAGGAATGGGATAAAAATGGGCGGAAGTTAAGAGGCAGTTGCAATTGCTGTGCAAGAATTTGAAAAATCTCTATCATGATACAGTTTAGCATGGGGTACCAGATAACAGATTTATCTCATACTACATGAAATATTTTTTCTGCCCTCTCATGGAAATCATTTTTATTTAACTTTATTATCTCCATCATGTTAAAGACAGGTTTTATACAAACATCAGAAATGAAGCATCTACATTGAGCTCCTGTGGTTTCACCCAGATTTAGCTGTTCTTAGAATTCCAGGATAATAGAAAGACCATGGGTGTAGATACAGACACAGAGATAGAGAAAAAGGAAAGAAAATGACCTAGAATTTAGGCGAAATGCCCCGTCAACTAACCATCCTTTACTTTGAGAATAATGAAGCATTATTCTATTCAAAAACATACAGTAAACTCTATCTGTAGTCTTAAATTCCTCCAGGTTGGATCCTGGAATCAATAAGTCAAAGTACGTTGGTAAGGATCAGTACCCAAGAATCTAAAACTTTTGAGCTGTTTTTAAGAAATTTTCATCAGATATTTTATTTAATTCAAGCTTTTCATTAGATAGACTGTGTGAGGAAGACTGATTAATTCTTAATAAAAGAGGAATTTTTGGACTCATGTTATTTTAGAATCCCTGACCTGGCAAAAGCTAGCCTCCCCATGGCCAATCATGATTGTTGCTTCACTAACCACTTTCATCAGGGGCACAGTATGTAATTATTTTTCCAGGTCTAGTTTCATTCAAATCTATGGTCCCCAAATGAAATACTGCACTTGGGTTTTTGGGTTTTTTTTGTTTGTTTGTTTGTTTTTTTCTTATCCTGTAGGTGATATGCATTTTATAAAATATTTCAGTCCTCTACGACCCAGGCTACTTTCTCCAGTATCCCATTTTTCATACCACTTGATTAGTCAAAGGAAGGATAATGGAAGTCTTTGTTAAACTGAAAAAATGAAAGTGTTCCAACATGAAATATATAGACTAGTTCTAATGTATTCACTAACCACTGTAAGAAATGTAAAGTCAGTTTTGTGCCTCATGGCAATGAAAGTAGAATTTCAAAATGTCCTGAAGCAGAAAAAGAAGAAAAAATCCCAAATAAAATGTAAAAGATTTCTCTTAATGTCCTCTTTAACGAACCTCTTCTTTAATCAGTTAAATTATTTGTTCAAACAAGATTAGGAATATCAAATTTAGTTGAGGTCAAGAGAAAAATGCTGATTTTCTTAGCAAATTATCTTAAATAAGGTGTTGAACAAATAAGGTGACTGTCACACTGTGTATAAAAATAAGCTTCAAGAGAAGAAATTTAAGAATGAGGTCTTTAGTAATTATCCTATAGACTCCTTTGCAATATTATCAAGTTCAGTATGTATGTAAATTTAAATGTATGAGTAAATCTAGTTGAGAAATTTGCCATGGAAATTGACACAGTAATGACTAGGACGTATGAAAAATTGTGCTTTCATTTTACATCTAAATGGGTCTCTCAATATAGGTATTACCTTATGATGGTTAAATTAAAGAGTTGCTTTAAATTCACTTTTAACAGGAGAGGTAGATAAAAAGATAAGTAAATGTTGATTAAATGTCACACATTCTGAAAGTCAACTGCCTGTATCTGGTAATGCTGTGATTAGATCTGTGTATCTCCTATTAGATACCCTGCCTCTTGGTTATACCACAGGATGACCACTGTTCTTCTATCATTTGTGAAATAAAACCCAAATCACTTGAGCCTTTATGATTTTGCATATACCTAAATTATCAGTATATTCGCTTTTGCTCTACTTCACATAGCTTGTTTCAGCAAAACCAAATGTTTCCTGGTTCCTACCCAAATGGCATACTTCCTGTCTTCATGGCCTTTATTCTTAGCCTCCCCTCCTCTTAGAATCCCCACATGTGAAGATTCTGTTCCTCCAGCTTAACCACTACGTGCTTCACAGGTTACAGCCTGTCCTAGAGATTTACTTTGTCTAGCTGTCTTTCTAAATGCAAACATGGTATATTTAAAATAAAATTATCACATGCCAACAATGAAAAATAAAAAGGTTTTATTTAAAAATTCCTGGTTTCAGGTATCTTCTAAAAAATTAGAAGGTTGACAATACCGGGTCATCATTCCTGTAGAATGAGTGGCAGGGTTGGCCGACACTGCTTCCCATTTAATGGGACTTGAGTTCTTCACACAACTCCTACCTGTACCTGGAGCTGAAGCAGTGACAGCTGGTATACATATTTATGATTATATTACAAGAAAGGATAAAGTGGAATACTTCTACAGGCCCATCTCATGGACTTCTTGACTAACTCCTATAGAAAAATGAGTGTGCGGTCCTTGACCTTCATCATCAAGATTTTCTTGCTCCTCCGTGTCAGGCGAAATCTGTCTTTCTGTTGTATTTTTGTAACAGGAAGGAAAATGTATTACCGGCCAGCTTTTGGACTATCTTATAACTATTTCTATGCCTATCTTAAGTCTCAGCTTTAGGAAGCTTACGTCAGCAGAGTGCTCAATGACTTTTTGAGAGTGGACCCTATAAACTTCACAGACACATGCTAGTGCTTTGCATATAATCACTTACCTTTAAATATGCACCTGTTTGGCCAGTGAATGAATGATTTATGCACATCAACAAGAATTGATCAGGTTAATCTTATGGATCACATACTACATAAAAAGCACAACTGTATCCCCATTTAAATAGAATCAGAAAATTTAGAAGAGTTATTTATAATGGATAGGTGTCCTAAAAAAATCAAAACATGTTTTGTAAATTTTGAGTTCTTTTAAAAATTCCATTTCTATTCTTTGACACACTTAGGACACGCAGACTGCTCCATTAAATCATTAAATAGTAAATGAACTAAATTAAGCTTGAAAAATTACCTTTAGCTATTTTTCCCATCTTGAGTATCTGAAATAAATCAAACAAACTATTTTGTGTGAGGTCCTTGCCAGCTGGAGAAAGACTCCAGAAGAGAACAGTACTACTCAATTTGTTTTATTTTTTCCCTTCAGTTTTATACTTACTTGTGACAATAAATAGAGATGACAATTGCTGGTTTTTTTCCAGTATAAGAAATAGCCGAAATTTACTCTTGAAAGCACACTCTTTGTTATAGTAAGACATTTCACCTGCAAATTACATAACACTTTTGAGTCTCAAGATCTTTTTGCCTTTTCTCTGTCCTAAATCCTTTACTCTTTCTCGCCACATAGCTAGAGATGAATGAACTTAAGATGAATCTTAAGTACCTACAATAGTGCTCTACACAAATGTGAGTAATAATAGGTACTTTGGGGAGGAAAATTTCCTCTACCCTCAAAGATTTTTCCTACTGGTCTAACAATAAAATTAACATGAGACAGGTTAACAGAAAATCAGATTTGGTTTTATACATATGGGAACCTTACATGCATGAGAGGTTCAAAGAGAAAAGTAAAGTGAGGTATAAATGCCACCCATAACTAAGGAACTGGATAGAGGCCTGGAGCTTCAAAGGGAGCAGGCAATTCACAGTGCAATGTGAACATATGTTTGATGATATTTAAATGTTTGTGCTGACGTACAGATGGGTCATTCAGGTAAGATTTATCTCTGGTAATAACTCCTATTCTGAGAAAGACCCCCAATTTAGATTCTCCTAGGTGGTGAAGAGAGGGGTAAAAATTTAAGCTTGCAGAGTCTTGCTTGCCTTTGGCTCAAAATAATCCATATGCCAGTGTGGCCCAATTTAGGGACATATGTTCCAAACCCTTTCATATGAAAAGAAATGAGAAGGGGGCACCTGGGTGGCTCAGTGGGTTAAAGCCTCTGCCTTCAGTTCAGGTCATGATCCCAGGGTCCTGGGATCGAGCCCCACATTGGGCTCTCTGCTCTGCGGGAGGCCTGCTTTCTCCTCTCTCTCTGCCTGCTTGTGATCTCTGTCTGTCAAATAAATAAATAAAATCTTTAAAAAAAAAAAAAAAGAAAAGAAATGAGAAGGATATTTGAAGAGCCTAATAAATTTAGGCTGGATGAAAGACTTTCAGAATAAAAACTCACTCTGAAATATTTACAGAGATAGTGAGGCACCTCTTACAGAGATCTTTATGAGTATTATGATGATGATGATGATGATGATTTTAACTCAGCATCTATGTGTGCTTTTGAATCACAGCACTTCAATGAATTTTGGAAAATTCAGTGTTTCAAGACTATGTCAAGAAAACCTACCAGCTTTCATCTTCCTCTTTGTTTCCACCTTCCTACCTAATTTTGAACTTCTTTGGGGAATCCCAAGATCAGAGCTAACTGGCTCACCTATTACCGTTAATCCACTGTTTGTTCCTACCATCTCTGTAGGGTTGACCAATACACGCAAGCACACATACACATTCACTCACTCACTTACACACACGCTCCTGTAACTTTTTCTTTGTTCACTTGCCTCAAAGTTTCCCATCAGTTTTTGCATTTTAAGGTAACATCGTCCAGATATAGCACTGTAGTTCTTTGTTTCCTGTGAATTTTATATACTCACAATATTTAAAGACTGATTGATACAGTGTGAAAGCTGTAGCTCCTACATGTGAGGAAGGCCACATCCTCATTACTGGTATACGTTACTAGCCTCAAAGGAACTTAAAGGCATCTGCAGTTTACCCATCAGGATGCCAGCCACCGCCAAGGGCATCCACTGGGGTTTGGGCATGCACTCTATAGGGAACAGGCAGAGGCTGGTATGTATGAATGGCCACAGGCTAGCTGGCAAGCATCTCCTGCAGGCATCTCCCAGGGGTCATGGGATCTACAACCATGGGTGATTACTCAAGTGGCTCAGGACAAATGTTCTTTGTTCATCTTTAGTATTTTATTACCTAGCAATTATATGAGCACAGCAAAGATAGCTGCTGACTGTCAGCTCTGTGTACACCCACAAATACCTTACCTTATATAATTAAACTTTTCACACCAAATCTTCTACTTATTGGTGGTCTTCATAATTCATAGGATTTTTTTTTTTTTGGTGAAAAACAAACTAATAATGTCAGTCTAAATTCAGTCTGTCTGAATGAATAGTTATCAGTAAAAAAAAAAATTAATGTGTATTATTCCATGTTTCATTTTAATAAATAATGAATCAAAATTGAGAGACAGTAAGCTACTCCTTCATATGGAAATCCTGAGATTTGGGGCACCTGGGTGGCTCAGTGGGTTAAAGCCTCTGCCTTCGGCTCAGGTCATGATCCCAGGGTCCTGGGATCGAGCCCCACATTGGGTTCTCTGCTCTGTGGAGAGCCTGCTTCCTCCTCTCTCTCTCTCTGCCTGTCTCTCTGCCTGCTTGTAATCTCTGTCAAATAAATAAATAAAATCTTTAAAAAAAAGAAAGAAAGAAATATGTTAGTATTATGCTAGAGAAGATGGCAAGGAAAAAAATGCATGATATCCCTTGTTTTATCGAGAGGGATTTTGAACATATTTTTGACTACTGTTAACTGTCCAGGAAACTTTGTTTTAAAAGATGCCAAGTCTGAATAAGAAAGGGCTTCAAATAATAATCTTAACATTAGTCATCAGTTTAGAGAATATTTATTGACAATTGTATGACTTTTTTTATTCATTTACTTATTTATATTCAGCAATTATTTAAGTCAATATCATGAAAAAGTAGAAGACAATAAGATTGAAAAATTGCTACAAGAGATCTATGCAAACAGCTATCGATAAGATAGAAGGGAGAGTTTGACAAAGGAATCTTTCATAGAAGTTATCTTTTTTTATTTCTTATTCTTATTTTTTTTTAAGATTTTATTTATTTGACAGAGAGACAGTGAGAGAGGGAACACAAGCAGGGGGAGTAGGAGAGGGAGAAGCAGGCTTCCCAACCAGCAGGGAGCGGATGTGGCTCAATCCCAGGACAGGACCCTGGGATCATGACCTGAGCTGCAGGCAGAGGCTTAAGGATTGAGCCACCCAAGTGCCCCTAGAAGTTATATTATAATCAAAACCTGAGATACCCATGCAAAGTGAGGAGGGAAAGAATACCCTCAGAGAGAGAAAGGTTTTTGCAAATAGAGGGAGGTAGGTAAGGGGCACTTGAGACAAGAAAACTGGAAAGGACCAGGTACTAAGGAAAGTGAGTTACATTCTGAAGCTAATTGGGTTCTTTGAAGGGACATAAGGAGTCTTACTCAAAAGTGCGAGTTAGCAAGTTCATTGGAGGTAGGCAGGCTGGAAGTTTTCATAATGGTTAGATTACCGCAGTGGTCTGGAGATTGACTACAAAGTAAGGCAACCTGGTGGCAGACCACTGCTGTGCTTGTATTTGGTTGTGTCAGTATGATTGTAAAATCACCCTTGCGGATGATTTTAATGCAAGTTTATTGAAAAATATTTTATTTTTACTTTAAAAATTGAATAAAGTAGGCACTCAGATGTGGAGTTTCTGTTTCCGCCTATTCATATTGTTTTTCTACCTACTCTAAAAGAGGTAAAATAATGAAAATATTAACTGGATGGCTGTAGAGAGGTTTTGAAGTGTTTGTGTTTCCTTTATTTTTAAGATGCTGCCATCTAGTGACACTTTCGTAAAATCACTTTGTGGTGATCTCATTCAAGTTTGTATCTTCTGGTCCTTTCCTCAAAACAGTTACATTTCAATAATTTATGTTTCTGCGGTCCATGGGGAAAGAATTGTACTTACATTAAAACATACAGTAAGAGCTTCCAGTGTTTTTTTTTAATGGGGTACTGCTGATGTGACTACAGGACTTGTAATAATGAGATATGGTAAGTTGAAGTTAAATGACTTCTTCATTGCGCCATTCTTTACAAGTAATGGATAACAAAATAAAAATGCTTCCTTTTCTATTCCTTAAGTTTTCTAAGTTGAGTTTTAAAAACAGATAAAAATGGGAAAAATGGAAAAAACAGACATCGTTGCCTTTATTAGTAATGATGGCAAGAAAAAAAGATTTTAATTCGGAAATCCATTTTTTTCTAGGTTGAATTTCAATATTAAATGTACGTTAAAATAGAAACAAATCTCTGTGAGTGTTTATTGAACCCAAGCATTAGTTTTTAAACCCAGATTTTGATCTCTAAATCTCGATAGATTCTTTTCTGTCACTCTCAAAACTTACGTTAGCACAGAGCATCTATTTAATTTTTATGACCTGTATTGCTCATTTTTTTCCTGTAAGAAACAAAGTATGAATTCATTCCCCACCCCCCCCCAAAAAAACCCCACAAAATCAGATTCTTGTACTGGTAAGAACTCTTTCTTCTATGAGGTAACTAGCTCTGGCCACATCATAAGGAGTAAGTTTTCTTTTCTTTTCTTTTTTTTTTTTTTTCAAATTGCAAAAGATTTTATTTTTTTTAATTTATTATTTTGTCAGCATAACAATATTCATTGTTTTTGCACAACACCCAGTGCTCCATGCAATACGTGCCCTCCCTATTACCCACCACCTGGTTCCCCCAACCTCCCACCCCCGCCTCTTCAAAACCCTCAGGGTGTTTTTCAGAGTCCATAGTCTCTTATGGTTCGCCTCCCCTTCCAATTTCCCTCAACTTCCTTCAGGGAGTAAGGTTTCTAATTGACTCTTCAGTATACCGTGTTTTCTTTATGAGACTAATGCTGAAATTTAAGGATCAGCAAATCTTTTCTGTAATGAGCAAGACAGTAAATATTTTTGATTTTTGTGACCCGTTATGGTCTCTGTTGAAACAAACCACTCAAAAGTTGTCATAGATGATATTTAAACCAATGAGACTAGTTCTGTTCAAATACAACATTATTCATTAAAAACAGGTCATAGTTCGTATCCCTCTATGCACGGAAAGTACCTGTAATAGCAGTTTGAGGTTAGTTATTCTTAAGAGGTATTAGAACAATCTAAAATTGGTCCCTCTGCAATTATTTACTTAACAATTTCAATCAATATGCATGTTTCTTCAAACTTGGAGAAAATGTAAAGTTTTGAAAATGTAATTGTATATGCACTTAGTAAGCTAAAAATAGAAAAGCTCATAGGTAAAACATTTTTGCAGGGTGAACTATCACCCTATTTAATGATCAGGTATTTTTTAAAAAATTCATGTTTAAGTACAAAATTGTCTTAATATGGAATAAGCCACTGTATTCTCTAAGTAAAACTTTTCATATTTTGGTTCACAGAAAGTTAGAGGTTTTAATGGTAAGCCATTTAAGTGAAAAGTTACTACTTGGTACAATTTGGGTAATACAATCTATTGCTTCAAGTGGTCCTTCTGGGAACTTAATGGAGACAGAAGCTTAGTTTCTAAAACTGAATTCTACTAGGCAGATACACAAAACATTTAGATCATGTAATCAAGTGAAGAACTAAGAGTCAGTAAGAAGCTATTAGGGCCTCAAGTCAGTATGTAGGGAGAACACAGTGTAGAGTCATCAACAGCATTTTTATTTGGTCATCTTTGTGTCATCTGATCTAGGCAATACTTAGTCGTAGAGATCTGCCTCTCTTGACTGAACCCAGTCATGCATCTCTGGCCAACTAAGGTAGGTGGGGAGAGTAGCTGATCCAAGCTGAGCTCAGGTGTGGGTGACTTTGATCCCCATTTCTTTCATCTTCCATCTGAGCCAAAAGGTTGGCTAAGCCGGTGCTTGTTACAGAGATGGCAGAGGGCAGGAGAGATCGAGCCTTATCTAATCATTCAAGTCCCTTGAAATCTCAGCTTGTATTACATGGGCTAACATTGCACTGGTCACAATACATCACCTGGCTAATCCCAGGGGCAGAGAATTGTATCTTGTACACAGTGGGAAGGACTGAAAAATTACATGGCAAAGGAAATAGGATACAAGAATGGGAACCAGTAGGGCAATTTACCATAGTTTGTATATACTTGAATTAATTAAATGTGAGCATGATGTGGGCTTAGTGATAACTGAAAACTACTATTCATCAGGTAAGTAGTATACACTAAAGCAGAGATGATTCTCAAACTTTTTTGTAACAAAAGCCTTTCTACACACTTAAAAATCGCTGAGGACCTCAAAGAGGTTTTGATACTGTGTTTATATATATTTACTATATTTTAAGTAAATATGTTTATTCATTTATTCAGAGCAACAATTAAAACACATTACATATTAAATAATATGCTGTTAGGGAAACAAAGCCATATTTTCTAAAACAAAAAGAGTGTTGTATATTTGGGAAATCTCTTTATTGTTTGGCTTAATAGAAGACAGCTGGCTTTCTTTATCTGCTTCTGTATTCAATCTCTTCCTCCTTTTTTTTTTTTTTTCTTCATGAGGCATGAAGAAAATTAGTCCTCATGCCGATAGATAGTCAGAAAAAACGGAAGTATTCTATTGGCTTCACAGTTTATTGTGAAATTGTTTGATACTATACCAGAATTTGACAAGTGATAGGCAATATGAAACCAAATTACTGAGCTTTCTGTACTTTGTTACATTAAAATCCATTGTTTGGTTTTGCACTTTGAATAGATCTTCTCTCCATGTGTGATATGTTAACATCAAACATTGGTTATTTGAAAAAATATTAGCTCATTTTTTCCAAATATCTACATAGTTCATTATGTATTGTTTTAAAAATTATGTATTATTACTAAACTCATCAGAAAGATCTTTAAATATTGGGAAATGGTCATCCTCATAAAAGTGGATACAAATTTTCAAAAACCTAATTTCTCTTGGAAACTACTTTTTTTTTTCCATTGGCAACAAAGACTGAGTTGTTTTCCTTGAATTGACGGACTCATTTCATTCATTTTCAGAAGAATGTCTGTCAAACAGCCAAGTATGAGTTACTGTTGTTTGTCTTTCAGTTGTTTTTTTTTTTTTTTAAAGATTTTATTTATTTATTTGACAGATAGAGATCACAGGTAGGCAGAGAGGCAGCCAGAGAGAGAGGAAGGGAAACAGGCTCCCCATTTCAGTTGTTTTTTGATGCAAAAAATCATTCTCTGTGAAGTAAAAGTGGCTAGTTCAGCTTGCAACTCAAATAATTGCATGAGTACATTATTTTGAGGCAACTGTCTTACTTCAGAATGTGGTCAAATGTTTTATGCATATTCCCACATTAAACCTTAAACATATGAGAATTAAGGCATTGAGATCTAAAACAAATTAAACATTTTAATCATTTTTACAGCTTTCTCAAGGAGATCTTTAAGTGAAACTGTCCTGTTATTTCCCCCTGCCACTAAATGGTCTTGACCTGCAGTGACTGCTAGTGTAATTTGATGCTGCTGCCTTGATTTGTGCCAACCTGCCAGCAGTTTTCCCATAACTACTTTTGCATTATCAGTGCAAATGTCAACACAGTGATGAAGGTGAAAAATGTCTTCATATTATGAAAACTATTTCGACCTGAAAGGATCCTGAAAATGCCCAGTGTTTTGTGGTTCAGACATTGTGAACCACTGCACCAAAGAATAAACTATAGTTCAGTACAATCATTTGTCAGATTTTCTTAGAGATATTTATTCTTACTACTTTTAATCATTAAGCAGATTTAAAACTTGTTCTTATGTCCTTCCCCAGGGGTGTTTCGTTGGCTTTGATCTAGCACATGCCGTTGGAAATGTTGAACTCCACTTACATGACTGGGGAGTTGATTTTGCCTGCTGGTGCTCCTACAAGGTACAAATTACTTCATATATTTACATCCTTTTATCACACATTGACATTGATCTAAATGAAATACTGGCTCAGTGGCCAGTTGTAACTATTTGAGTTACTTCCTCTATTGCTTTCATTACTGCTTTTCCTGATTTTAGTTCACTACAAAGTCATATGATACAATAGTATAATAATTAACTAAAATCAGGTATTTTCGGGGCACCTGGATGGCTTAGTGGGTTAAGCCTCCGCCTTTGGTTCAGGTCATGATCTTAGGGTCCTGGGATCGAGCCCCGCATTGGGCTCTCTGCTCGGCAGGGAGCCTCCTTCCTCCGTTCTCTCTGCCTGCCTCTCTGCTTACTTGTGATCTCTGTCAAATAAATAAATAAAATCTTTAAAAAAAAAGAAAATCAGGTATTTTCATCCACTGTAGAGTACTTATTCTTTCAATTACCTGGTTGCTATAGACGTCAGGAGATAGGTTGGGGGGAACTCCATATTTAGAACTTAATGCAAATTAATTAGGTTCTTAGTTTTTTGTTAATAATGTTGTGCAATTTCTACTATGTAAAGATAATTACTATGGAATCAACTTGTTACTGACATCTGAAGACAACTGACAGGAATCATGGAAATGAAACCAGTTTTATTTTTTTATTTTGTTTTTTTTTTAAGATTTTATTTATTTATTTGACAGAGACAGTGTAGAGGGAACACAAGTAGGGGGAGTGGGAGAGGAAGAAGCAGGCTTCCCACCAAACAGGAAGCAGGATGTGGGGCTCCATCCCAGGACCTTGGGATCATGACCTGAGCCAAAGGCAGACGCTTAACGACTGAGCCACCCTGGTGCCCCTGAAACCAATTTTATTTTAACTTAATGTTTTTAAAATATGCTTTTCTATTATTTAAATTTTTTTGTGACAAAATAGCTGAAATGAATAAACATTTAAATTAGATAGACTTCATTGGAACTGTATCTATTAGTTAGCAAAATTTGGCCAGGTAAGTAATGGGTATTTATTCTTAATTGATAATGCTACGTTTATTTTTTTTTTCTGAAAAAAATAAGGTGATAAGGTGATGCAAAATTCTGTTTTATTACAAAAGCTCAAATAATCATACATTTTGAGCTGGTCAAAAGTTGGTTGCATAACAAAAAAAAAAATCAAATGATTTCATTATTTATTTTTGTCATATAATTTAATTTCTTTTCAATCCAGTATTTAAACTCAGGAGCGGGAGGTCTTGCTGGTGCCTTTGTCCATGAAAAGCATGCCCATACAATTAAACCTGCGTGAGTACCATCTTTACATTCTTTGGTGATGAATAAATTAATTTGCATTAATAATATGCTAAATTTATATGATTTCATTAAGGTGGTATCCAGTAAGAATCTGGATTGATTATAATTATTACTCTATTAACAATGATGCACTTTATCAGAAATAAATGCCTTTCAAAGAGCTCAGTTGGTTTAACAGAAATTTAATCACAAAAAGGGAAGCTTCAATGCTAAAAATGAGTCACTGTAATCATGTGGAGCAGATGGTTTAATGCAAAGAGACGACTTATTTTTGTTCAAAAATTAGACTTCAGAAAATTTCAGATCCCTCACATTGATGAATAAATCAAAGGCAACCAGAGCTATGCCTAATCGAGCCTTAACTGTGGTATGTTATTATTAAAATTACATCTACCTTTAAAGCTAGAAACATTATACGATAGTCTTGTAAGGATTATCTTCTGTCCTAAAAGATTTTATAATCCATGAAAACTGGAGAAGCTGAACACCGAACAACACAGGCTGACTGCATAAAAAGCAATACTTTTCTATTTTATATAACTTTTTCATTTTTTAGAGCAAGTATAAATGCAAATGTGATCTATTAACACAGACATACATTTTTATTTGACTGGGGAACTTGTACGTTTGTTTTTATCTGGTATGGAGATACAGAAATAATATTCTGCAAAAAGCTCCTTTCATAGTTGTTGTGTCAGAGTGTGTGTGATGAAGACTGTCTAGACTCATAATAGGTAATATAATAATGTTTGATTAGTTTTCTGAATCTTCTCAGCCACTGGCTGAGTGGTGTAATCTTGACAAGAATTGAAGCTGAATTAGTAATAAAACTTCAAGCACCTCACATTTCTGAGGTTTTACGTGTGTAAATCCAAGAAATTTAAGATGATTTGCTACAGATCATTTAATCATGTCGAAAATTTCTTCAAGATTTTAAAGTTTTAAAATTAAATAGAGCATTTTCTTTAGACAGGTATTTTGGCAGGAAGACATCTTCCACAAATACACTGTCAGTACATTACATTTCTCCCCATGTCCCGAATTCTCTGAAAAGAACCTAAAGCATTACTGTGTTATAGGAGTGCCATGCCTATCTTAAAAGGTCGCTTTCTCATTTTTAGCAAACCCCGCTGGTGGTGTGTTACCTAGCATAATTGTTTGCTATGTAGACAGTATATAGGATATTTCTTCCATTGGGTGAAGCCTCACTATTCGCATTTCCCACTCTCCACGTGTTTAAATTGTAATAAAGGATCGGACGTATTACATCAACCCAAAGACAAGCTGGTGGAGTAGTTGGGGGATATGTGCAAAATCTACACAAATTCTCGAGAACGTAAGGGTCAGCAGTTAAATTCCGATCTTAGAGATAATGTCTGTTGCATCTGGGAGTTCTTTTATCATTATTTACCCTTCATGGATGAGGAACAGGAGGGGGGGAGGGGTGGTAGTGGGCAGAATCCGGACATCCCTAGAACACTGTATGTGTTAAATCTTTGGTCCCAGGGGAAAGACTGTATGGACAGAACAGCTTCATATTACTCCTTGATCATTCGCTGGTCTATACCCTGAAGAATGTGCCTTGATCTCTCGGTGTTGTAGCCCTTATATACAGGTCATACCAACATCTACCTCATAGGCAATGATTCTGAGACTAAAACAGGATAGTGTACATGTAAAATGCTAAGCACAGTGGTTTAAGCATTATCTGTGGTCCTTCATGGAGGCTAAATCGTTTGTTGCTTCACTGAATGTGAACTAGTAGACTTTGGACTAGTAGACATAGTAGAGATCATATCTCTTAAGTAGAAAACACAACCTCAGAGGTTATGGTTTGTGACTTTGAAGACATTAAACAGTTTTACATCCATAACCACGTTCATTTCAGCAGACCTTTGAGAAACTGATTGTGCAAGTCTCCATGCCAGAAATTCTCTTTTGTACAGGGCTTACCATCTTCTTGGTTCCTCATTCATTAATAAGTTGAATGAGCTCTTTGTACGAGAGCCTTGCTTTTAAATTTTTTGAGAATTATATGTTACTATCTGTTGTCGCATTTTAACTCTCTGGCTTTGGAGACTGCCAAGACTCAAATCAGGCTTGACTCATGAAGCCCTCTTTACAGAAAACCCCAGTTGGTGGTGTGTGTTTGTTGTTAAAGCTTCTTTTTCTATCATGCCCAAGTAATTAATTCCAGTGGAGCCAACTTCTACCCAATAGTGGGATGTAACTGCTATTCATGTAACAAACTTTGTGGAGTAAACCCTGTTGCTTTTTTAAAGGGTGACATCTAGTGGCTAAGCATGTTATTGCAAATAAATAGTATACAAATGACATTTCATTATCCAGTCATTTATTCTTTCTCAAGAAGTTTTAATTTTATATATTTTAATTAGTTTTTTTATGTTATTTGACTATATATTCATAGTGCAATATTTTTTAGTCAAAGCCTTCAATAAAGAAATGAAACCAGGATGAAGATCAAAGTTAAGATTGGGGACAGTCTAATAAGTTTGTTTGCATTAAACAGAATGCAAAAATGTTCATCAAGGGTGGTGAAGAAGGGCATTATGGAAGTGACTGACCCACCAGGTGTAGAGAGTGGATCCCAGGCTATGTAGCCCTGCATTCTAAAGTTTAGTATTCAGTGTATAACTTTGAAGTATTTCTTATATGTTTCCATTAGAACTGGTAAATTACATCTGTACCAAGAATTTCACTACGTCTTTTCTTCTTCTCCTTCTTTTTTTTTTTTTTTTTTGTTTAAATAGGCATTTTGGCCATTGTTCAAACGGATGACCTAAGACTTTTTCCAAGAACCTTTTGCCAATAAAGAGAAAGAGTAGAGTCCATAGTCGATCCACTGCATTAAGCATCATAACTCAAGCTGTTTTTCTCAACTGGCATTTGACCTTGTCCTAGTTTATCACTACACTTTCTCATTCCAGTGTCATATTCTAAACGTGGTCTGTAGCTAAGAATTACTCTAAATTAGAACTGGTTGTGAGTAAATGCTACCTTTTTTTTTTTCTTCGTTCAGGGCTGATTGCAATTCGGTCTATAAAATTAATAATAATCGTTCTGAGATATAAAGGGAGATATTTTTAATTGTAGGCATTTGAGGATCAGAAACGTGCCACTAAAAAAAGGACTTAAATACTTTGATTTCCTTTTTTACTTCATAAATGTTGACTTTCCTGGTATACTTTCGATCAATACTTTTTGATTTTATGGGATTCAAAAATATCTGAATCTCATAAAGTGATTGTTCTGTAAGAGTCCATAGACAGCAGTTCAACACACCCCACCACACATAACACATTTTTTTTTTTCTTTCGAGAGACTAGAATAAGAGCAGGAGTGGATCATATGTGCTATTAAGATGCCTTCTGTCACTTATTTTTTACCCCATCCATTCAAACCATGCGTACTAGACAATGGCTGGTCTTCACTTTCCATGCTGGCATAACAAACCTTCAAATACTCCAATGTATTAGATCCCTTGAAATGTCCATTTCCCCTGGGATTTTTTTTTTTTTTTTGCCCTTTTTGAGTGACCAATAATGGAGTATACTGATCATTTTGATGAAAATGCTAGAATTTTAAATCATGCCAGTACATTTCCATAATCAGCTAGAGGTGTTTGATTGAGGCCTATAAATAGAGATGTCATTTTTAAGGCTTTATTAAGGGCATGAGTCATCTCCTTTATTTTAAAAAGTCATATGAATGTTCAATAGAACTAGCCAAAGAGGCTGGACAACCTCAGTGCATAGTTAAGGCAAATTTTAGAAGTCAGAGATGTAAGTTATTACTATTTTTATTTGGCAACTTAAAGAAAAAAAAAAAAAGAAGACATGCCAAACAATATTCAGGAACGTCTAAGAAAGGATAAAAAGAGGCACGAAGAAATATGCCATTCTTGGCCCAACTGGACGATTAATGTTACGAGGGGACAGCATCTAATGCACATTTGTTCTGGGGAATGCTGACTTGATACATTGATTCTACATACTTTTCCAGGCAGTATTGAAGAATGCCATCATCCAAAACGTAACCTATAATTTAAACCTTGTTTTGGTTTCTTAGTGATCCTTTCAGAATTAACTACTCATCACACCCTTGTCTAGTACCTGCGTAAGGTGTCCTTGTTAAAGGCTAGAGAGTAAGAAAGTGAGGGGACATCAGCAAAGTATGTAAATTCATGTCTCCAGATCCTTTAAAATGTGATAGGCCAATATCTATAGATTTCTCAGCATTTTGACAGAATCTCTAGTTCAGATTTGACCTCCACTTCCCAGGGTATCTGTTCTACCCATTTAGCCTGTTTCGTACATTCGGTTTTTAGTACTAACATGGATCACTTCTTAGCCACGACTTTTGGACTTCTCAGCCATATTAGATATCCTTGGTCATCTCCTTTGTCATTGATGTTTCCCTCCCACAGCCCTAAGCCTCCATTGTGCTGTTTTCTTCTGCTTCTGTCCAATTTATGTGATGACTCGTCTATATTTTACAAAGTTTACTCTTTCACTTTTTCACAGATTCTGTCAATGCCTCAATCCTTGGTCCCCGAGTCAAGAAATACCTCATCCACACACGATTTCAACAGTAGGCATTTGTAGAAGATACAGCTTTGCCTCTTGCTTGCTTTTTAGCTCTTACTTGAATCTGATTTCAGATTACAAGATTTTCTGATTATCAAAGCATTAAACCAGTTCCCAAAGATACATGGTAATGTAGGAAAGCAAAGATTATCATAATAGGAAATTTTCCCTTCGTCTGTATCTATGAATTATTGTAAAAAGTTTTGGTCTTTTGCTGATTATAGAATGTTATAAATATCAGATAACACAATGAAAACATAATGAAAATGGATTGTAAAGTAAAAAGTTTCAAGAGATTCAAATTTTCCTGGTGCAAGTGATACTGAAGAACTGCTGAATCAAAAAACTATGGACAGTGAGAATCTGTCAGAGTTAGAACCAGTAACAGAAGAAGTAGAGGAAATTAGACACGGTACTTCAAAAGTAAATGACTTGAATATCAGGAATTAAAAGGAAATGATGAATGCTTCAAAAATTTTTATAGAAATGATCATTTCTGTGGTCATGCCAAAAAAGTTAAATGTAATATGAAAGTTTGTATTTTTCAATCTCAATATTTTTAAAAAATACACCAAAAATGAACACTTTATTATTTTTTCTTTCTAACAATTAGCACATTATACTTTGAGTTTATCAAATTACAAGTTAGTTTTTATACAATTTTTAAAGTATTTATTTATTTATTTATTTAAAAGAGAGACAATGAGCAAGAGTGAGAGCGTGAGCTGGGGAGGGGGAGAAGCAGGCTCTGCGGCGCAGGGAACCCGACACAGGGCTCAGCTTAATCCCAGGATCATAACTGGAGCCAAAAGCTGTTGTTCAACTGACTGAGCCACCCAGGGGCCCCTAATTCTTATATAATTTTAAACTTATTTTTTAAGAGCAGCTCAATCAAATTTAATTTTTCCCATTAATTACTATAAAATATGGTTATTGGCTTCAAGTGAATTTTATTTTAAATGGCCTTTTCCCATTGGTCATCAAATAATGAAGAGTTCCAGTATACCCATATATCTCTCTAATCGCAGGGATTAAACATGGTAAAACTTCCATTTTATCTTACTCTGACCCAAGTGTCCTTTCTAAGGTACTCATTTCTTTGTCATGTAAAGAGAATGATCCTGAGTCGATTAAGAAGACATGAACAGATGTAACCAACACATATTTTGTGCAAGTAGCTTTCACAGGTGGAAGTAAATATAAGATATTGCTATGATTTTAATTTATAATCCACGTGGAGAGATTATTTGAGTAACTGAATAAATGATTTAAATGACAGGTAACATAAGGTTAGAATATGTGCCATAGGCAGCTTCTTAATTGCTAGGTGAGGGGCACGTGGGTGACTCAGTCAGGCATCTGCCTGCGGCTCAGGTCATGTGGGATCAAGCCCCACACTGGGCTCCCTGCTTGGGGGGAGACCTGCTTCTTCCTCTCCCTCTCCCCCTGCCTGTGTTCCTGCTCTCCTTATCTCTCTGTCAAATAAATTAAAATCTTTTTAAAAAAATGCTAGGAGACTAATCAGACATTGCTATAGGAGCAGTGGAGGGATTTAATGTCTAACTCAAGTGCTTTGGAAAAGCTTGAGTAAGGTGGGGGGAAATTTAGTTACAAATCCTCTGCTAAATGGAATGCTGTGTTAACTAAGCAAATAAATTTACTCTCTGTTACTTTGAAAGCTGAAATTGTTGCCTATGAGAAAGACTTCACTTGGTTAGTTTCATATTTAAGAAAATATAAAGAACAATTACTTAAATGACATTTCTTAAAGGGATATATCAGGTGATTATTTCCTCCTTATACTTTTTACTAGAATTTTTATGGAATCTGAGTTATTGGCTTAACATTTAAAAGTTTGCTTATGACCATAAGATTGCTCTATATTCCTGTTCTACAGTATTTTAGAAATTATAAACAGTGGGGAAATAGAGTTTGTTTCATGCTCATACCTAATTTCAAAGACACACTCATGGATTAGGTTATACTAAGTCCTAGTCCCCAAATCCTCACTGTAAGGGGTCCAAGAGATGATACATTGATTGAAGAAAACTCATGTATGGAATCATGACATACAACCTACACGTATCTTCATTCAGAAACCATTTTAAACTTTTTTTTTTTTTTTTATAATTTATTTGACAGAGAGAGATCACAAGTAGACAGAGAGGCAAGCAGAGAGAGAGAGAGAGAGGGAAGCAGGCTCCCTGTTGAGCAGAGAGCCCGATGCGGGGCTCGATCCCAGGACCCCGAGATCATGACCTGAGCCAAAGGCAGTGGCTTACCCCACTGAGCCACCCAGGCACCCCCAGAAACCATTTTAGATTAGTAACTCTAAAAGGATCCCACATCTTCTGGGCTTGACAATTTATACTATGCAAAATTATGTAGGTGGTCTTTCTGTGTTGTGATTTTAAGCTGTGATCATAAAAATAACATTTATGCTGTGAGGTGTGATCATGATTAGAAATAAGTTCAGTAAATAATCTCATTTTTTTCAGCTCTGGAGATAAAGTAATCCTGGCTCTAAAGGAAAGCCAAAATAGTAATTATCAGTATAAAAAGATACATTAAAGCCATTGTTCCTTGCAAATCACTCTTTTCAGATAATGATGACATAATCATTAATTTGGGGAAATTGGAGTCCTTTGAAATCTCGAAATTTATTTTCTCTTCTAAAATTGCAGTCTAGTGTCTCTGAAGATATATGAGGTCAATGAACCTTTCAGACACCAAAACTAAAACTTGTCAAAGAGCTTCAGCTCTTGTTTTAATCACTGCAAGTTTTGCCCCTGAAGTGACCTTTGGAATCTTCAGGGTTTTTTGTTATTGTTTAATATTAACTATGAAGAACTATTGCCAAACTTTTATCTGTTCTTAATTGAGAAATATACATGTAGCTCTCTTGCTCTTGAAGATCTGCCAAAAGAGCCACTCTACAGTGATAACCTGCTGTGTGGGGCAGTGCCGGGGAACTTGGTCATTACACACAGACCCATTGGGTTCAGGTACTTCCAAGATGGCCGGTAACTTCACAGATGACAAGAATTCTTGTCAAATATTGTTCCAAACAAAGATCTGAGCTCATGTGATGGGTTTTCTTTTTTTCTTTGTTTACTTGTGTTTTCTCGATGCCAAAGGACAAGATTTGACTAGGAAGAAATGATCATTTTCTCTAGAGTTGAGGTCTCTCTCTTTGTCATGATCCATCCATGTATAGAGAGTATGCCTTGCTCTCATCTCTGCTCCAATCAGCTTTGGTCAAGATCTCAGAAGATTTGGTACAAATTTGGTACAAGCCATGGAAACTTAGGCAGAAAATGGCCTTATTTTTTTTTTTAAGGACCCTGTGATCCTTGTGAGAATTTATCTTGATGTGTTCAATGTGATAGCTTAAAAATTGATTATAAATTAATTTTAAAATTTTTGATTGGAGTGACATTGTCCTACACTTGATCTTAGCCAAAAGGCCAAGAAGTGATAGAATGACTTTGTCCTTATGATCTTTCTTTACTTTCTTAATCTTCAGTGCCCCAAAAAATACTTTTAAAAATTTTATTATTGAATATATGTCTTTCTTTACTCTTAGCATAATAGACAAACCATATTCTAGCATATGGAAGCATTTCTACTTCACAAGTTATTCTGAAGGGGGCATGATTTTCAAAATACTGTCAAATTAAATATGCATTTCCATATGCTTCTACAAAGACCAAATATATCCAGGAAAACTAGCTACAGACAATTTAAAAAATCCTTCATGAGTATTTTAATCAACATTGCAACTGGTCCTTTCAGAAGTCCTAAATTCAGACATCTCTCTGTTTTTGTGCTTTTAACATCAATATTACCTCAAAGGATTATAAACCAGTCTTTCAAGATAATGATATATTTCCAGAAAGTATGTACAGAAAATTTTCAAAGGATTTATTTGTTAATAAAGCTTTCCTACCAGGAAAATAATTGACTTAGCTCCTTTAAGGATACCATGTTATTCTGAAACTTTAGGAAATAACTTTAATTAACCAAAACTCATGAAATCAGGAAGTGCTTTTTTATTGTATAACTACACTTGTCATACTCTTAGATCTCTGGACATACTTGAACAAACCTCCTGTTGAGTAAGATTTGAAGATGTACTGAATATGTAACAGAACCAAGTGAAGCACTCCAAACAGTATTTACAGATGAGTGAGCAAATGAGAGAAGGAAAAGGAATTGAGTGTCATGATACCTTCTTACACTATTTTCCAGAGCAGCATTAAATCAGTAAACTTAGAAAGTGGAGAGCAATTGTGAACAGATGAATGTTTTTTAGAAAATAAGATTTGATAGAGATCTTTTCTACTAACTTAGAGTGAGTTGGTAATATTTTACCTAATATTGTGGACATGTCAAGCCTTTTAATAGTCATTCTTGGCAACTAATTGCTGGCATCAAGAGATGAATGTACAATTTACGAGCTAAGCAACCTCTTTTGTCAGTTGTTGAGATTTTTGTTTGTCACTAACACCTTTGAATCTTTTCTGTCACTTAGCTATGCTTTTACTTTTCCTCCGAATGTGCTGGTCACCCACTGCCTGGAATTAGACCCTTCTTGCTTTTTCTCTCAGTTTTTTTTTTTTTTTTAATCTCTTACTCTACTGCTTTCTCTTATCCTTATTCTTATGCACCAGCTCCACCTTCCTTATACATACCTGAATTACTGTTATTTCTGGATTCCAGTATCTCCTTGAACTATAGCAGTTGCAGCTTCTGTGTCCAAGCCTTTCTTCTCACTCTGCAGGGCGGAGTTATTTCATTTGTCAGCTAACAAAGTATTTCTTGAGATCTCCTGTAGGCAAAACAGTACGCAGTACAAAGGGTATACAGATATGAATGAGCTCCTACTGTCCTTTCTATGTGACCAGCAAAAGGAAGGAGAGATTGGAGAAACCTTTGTTGAGGAGGGGATGCTTGAGCTGACTGCAGAAATTCTCCCAGGTCTTACTGAGACTGGAGGAGAACAGGCAGTGGTAGAGTGTTCAACGCAGGATGGTTTTACCTGCACCCCAGTCAGAGACCAGAAAATGGAGTTCCCTGCATTCCAAATAAGGAATTTCAATTCTTATCTTAAAGGCAGATGGAAGCCATTGGCTGTTCACATGAAACAAGTTTACAAATTCAGGTCTCTTCAGCTCTCCTTGTGGGGAAAAATAATTAGGCATGGGGAATCTGCTAAGATTTCTTCTGGCTTTTAAACTCTGATTGCCAAACAATAAAAATGAAGCATCAGAATACAGTGGACTGCCTCTAGGGATAAGTTAGAAACTGAAACCAGTTTGATGGAAATATGTGTGTCGTCAACTATATTGATGACTTCATGACCTTTGTCCCCATCCACACTTTTGTGGTAGGTGGATGTAGTAAAGCAGAGGTAAGTCCAGACAGATTCGTAACAAACTTGACTATAACCTCATCTCTTTCCTTTTCTCAAGTATAAAGTACTACTATATGCCTATTTCTTAAAGTTCAGCTGCCAAAATTTTATTATGAAAATTAAGAATATATAAAAGCTATTTGAATGAATAAATTTCTCATTACTTCTGAATAAAACAACTTTTGTGGAACTTTTCGATTCTGCAAAACATAATTATTTGATGAGGATCTTAGGTGATATACTTTTACTTGAGCTTAGGTTATACAGGGCATTACGATATGAGATGACAGGCATTCAAATTTATCCCCAGTTGCTGTTACAGATTTCTAAGAATAAACAATTATGCTGTACCCCAAATATTCCATGTTTTTTTTAGCAATGCTCTAACAATGTGATTCAAAACATGTTTTGAAGCCATGAAAACAGTAAGACTATTGTATTTTAGTTTTCAGTTATGACTTTGACTGAGAGAAAGAAAGAGGAAGGCTAGGGATGGAAGAGGAAGGGACTGAATGAGGAAGGTGAAGGGGGAGGGGTTGGGGAAAAGGATGAGAAAGAGGAAAAGGAAGAGGAAAAAAAAAATTTCAGTCAGGTTTATATTCCTAAACCCAGACTAAAATTATTAAATGTATGGTAATAAATTGTCAGATTAAAGGACATTATGTAAGCAGTCTTTTGTGGAAATGTACTATTTAGAACAGATTGTGATGTAATTTCCTCATTTGCTGAATTGCTCTAGTGATGAACTGCATTTTTAACATAGATTAAGGAGACTGGGAAAAGTTGTTTTGGTGAGATACAGGATAAGGAGAGGTAAGGGGTTTGTGGAATAAGTTAAATTAATTCAGTCCATGAAATATTCAGGGATTCATACTGGAGATTCTGCCATTAAAGTCTTGCTAAGGAGATCAAGGAGAGTTGGATATTTCATTTCATAACTTTTAGCATCCAAAATCAGATTCAGTGGATCCCTGGTGGTCTTCTCTTACTGAATTTGAATATCATGCCTCAAAGATGTTTTTATAATAAGTGATGCTTTCCATTTGATAATACCTATTTGAAACCACTTTTAGGAAATTTATGATGTTCAAAGAACACAAAGCATATTAAAACCTTTATTTTTTATTATTTATCAGACCTCTTCCAAAACCTTCTCTTAGAATTCTGTTAATGTATTCTAAGTAAATGAACTCCCTGCTTGATTTTTAGTTTATGGTGGCAAAAGATTAAAATTTCTAGTCCAATTGCAATGAGATTGCATCTTAATTGTTATTGTTCATATTTCAGTTTGTAGAAATGATTTATGAGCTTGACGTGATATAGCTACTTATAAACTAATTTAATGGTTTTTAATTTTACATCATTAGCTTTAGAATATTTGCTTTATAGAATTCATGCCAATATTTCATTTAGATTACATTCCTTTTGTATTTTATTTTGTCTTTCCTATGCTCCATATGGTGGGGTCTTAAAATGAATTTAACTTTCCCTTAGATTTTTTGTGATGTATTTTGTGCTTGAATGAATTTTTTTAAATCACCATTTCTTTATTTGACTATAAACAATCCCCATTCCGTCTATAAAGAATTCAAGGTGCGATATACGAACAATATGCTTTTCCGAGTTTACTAAATTAGATGCCTCAGTCAGTGCTCTTTGATGAAAAGGAATTGATTACAGAGATTATTAAAAAAGAGAAAGTAAAAAGATATGTATAGAAAAGTTTTCAAGAAAAATATTGTACATTTCTGACAACTCAGAAACCTAAGTGCATTTTTTAAGTAATCTGGGGGATAACTGCTTTTATAGAATCTCTGATTGATTAAAAAAAATATATACCCCAGGTGATTTTTGCATTTGCTTGTGAATATTCTTGATCATAAGGGTTTAAATGTACATTTATGTTTCAACAACTAACACTTGTATTATTTTAGACTATTTATCAAGTGTCTTGAAACCTCAGTATCCTTATTTGTATAGTGAGGATAGTAATAGTATCTAAATCATAGGATTATTTTATAAAAATCAAGCAATTGCTTAGCAATTAACTGAGCTCATAATGAAAGCTCAGTTAACATTTGTTTCTGTTGCTTTCAAAAGTAGTAAACAATTGGGACGCCTGGGTGGCTCAGTGCATTGGGCCTCTGCCTTCGGCTCAGGTCATGGTCCCGGGGTCCTGGAATAGAGCCCCGCATTGGGCTCTCTGCTCAGCGGGGAGCCTGCTTCTCCCTCTATCTCTCTGCCTCCCTCTCTGGCTACTTGTGATCTTTGTCAAATAAATAAATACAATCTTTTAAAAAAAAGTATTAAACAATTACAAACAATATTAAACAATTACAGGAACTTATATCAGGAAAAACACATGCATCCCTAAGTTAAACTTGTTGGACCATTTGTAGGTGTTTACTTTTTATTATTATTATTATCATTTTTAGATTTTATTTATTTATTTGACAGAAAGAGAGAGAGGAGGCAGGGAGAACATAAGAGGGAGAGCGGGTAGCAGGCTCCTTGCCAACCAGAGAGTCCCAACACCCAACATGGGACTCCATCCCAGGACCCTGGGATCATGACCTGAGCTGAAGGTAGATGCTTAACTGACTGAGCCACCCAGGTGCCCCTTGATAGACCGTTTTTACAGGACTAGTTGAGGAGTCAGTCATCTGGATTCACACTGCTCACATTGTTCAATTGGAAGATCATATGAGGGAAAGACTTTATCTCATACATATTATTTTGGTAAATAGAATTCTTTTATCATTTTATTTAAATTAACAATTTTTTTCAAAAGTTTAATCTAGTTAGTAGGGTAAGAGTTAGAGTAGCATAGGCTCTTCTATTAAAAACATATCATTGATGTTGTTTTTCATGAAAATATTGAATAACCTGAAAAATGTCAGACATTAAAGAAGAAATATCAATACTTTCTTATTTCACAAGGGGTTATGGGTAAAAATAAGTTTTAATAAGAAAAATGTCATTCTTTTGTTGTAATATCCCATTTGAATGATTAAATTTCTTTTTATCAAGTGAAAGTGTACAGCAATTAATTTTAGACAGTTGCAATCATTTCCCCAAGAACTAACATTTAGAATTTAATTAAGATTAAAAATAGATATACCCCCATTATTAAAAGAACATGGTAATTATTAATACTTTGTATCAGAATAAAGATGCAAAGGAAGAAAAGCAGCATATGAAAAATCAGTGATGGTTTGAAACAGTTCACAACTAATGGCCTCAGGACTTTGTCAACTTTACTCTAACTTCATTAAACCATTGACGTTACCCATGTCTATTTTAGCTCCTGCTCTGGGTGTCTCAGCTTCTACTTGCCTATTGGCTTGTTAAGATACTCTGAACCTTGTTCTTCAACTTCCTTCTGCTGATGCCATCTCAACCACAGGTTCTTGCTTTGGGTCAGGGTTCCTGCTTATATATACTGAGCAGGATATGGGCTTACTTAGTTATGTTCCTTTGGGTAATCACTCAACCTTTGTAAGCCTTTTCTCAAAAGGAAGTGTGGAAATAATACCTACCTCAGAGTGTTATTGCAAAGGTTAAGTGAAATGACATGAAACTGTCATGCCCATTTCCCAGCCAACATGTTTTGGTTTGCTCCTTTTTTTGTTAAAAGTTTATTGTGCAAAACTCAGCTAAACCTTGTCTTTTGAATAAGATTTCCTGTTGGCATAAGAACACTAATTTGATTAGCTACACCACTCTGAAAGGTAGTGTGGGCTTATATAACTTCCACTCAGGAGTGATGTAGGTGCCGGGGCCAAGGGTGATGAATGGGGAACAGTTAGAATCTCCAGTGGGGTCCAGAGGCTTGTGCCCTTCATACTAAGCCCTTACATAGCAAAATATAATTTCTTCAGTAAGCAAATGCAAAAGAAGCATATCATCATTAAGTAATGAGACAGACCACTTAGAAACAATCATAATATCATTTTTGAACTTTCTCAGATATGAAGTTAAAATGCTTTTTATAGATTCAGTAAATAGAGTGTCAAACATGATGCCCTGGCCTCAGTTATGGAATCAGTTTTGGTTTTTTTTCCCCTAAGAACACATTTTTCCCTTCATGTAGTCACTTGTTTCTTTCACATTTAGGTTATGAACATGTCATCAGTACTTGCAAGCACAACCTATCATTCCTCCTGTGATACCATGTTCGCACACTGGGTCTTTGATGTTGCTCTCAGATACTCCCAGCAACCACCATAACTCATGCTATTGAATTTTTAATATCACTCCACAAACAAAAATGACAATACCTAGTCCTTTAGCAAACACACAAGAATGAAAGAAAGGTTCCTAAATAGGAAAAACATATTGAAAGGTTCTCCCAATTTTTATTTTGATCCCATTGAACAGGACTGGAAAAAAGACACGTTGCCCTTGACTTTCATGACCTGTCTCATAGACACTATATTTGCCTTCAGATTTTTAAAAATGAAAATGCAAAGAGATAAATTCTGAATGTTTCCATAGAAAGCATTTTGTGTGATATGTTATGTTTTGATACGTAACTACAGAAGAAACGATTCTCTAACAAACTAACATTTTTCTTACCTTTCAAATGGTAAAAAAAAAAAAAAATGAAATAGTCAGTGCCTCTGTTCTAAAGGATGGGAAATGGTTCTAATTCATTCAGGCTAGCTTCTTCCCTAATTCCCCCTTTTTCTGCAAATATAATCTGAGCCTCAGTGAGAGTGAGTCCCCTCAGTATCTACGACAATTCTAAACTGCTAAAAGAACGGGCTTTCAATAAATACACATCACAGAAAGCATAAGGACCTCGCATAAACAAGTACTTTATATAGTGGTTTTGCTTTCCCAGCCAATTTAACTCACTAATATAGCTCAATTATGTGCTCAAATTAAGATAGGTTCTGATTCTGATATTTAACATAAAACATTTCAGGAGGCACCTGGGTAGCTCAGTCAGTTAAGTGTCTGCCTTCAGCTCAAGCCATGATCTCAGGGTCCTAGGATTGAGCCCCATATCTGGATCTCTGCTCAGCAGAGAGCTTGCTTCTCCCTCTCCCACTGCCACTCCCCACCTACTCATGCTCTCTCTTCCTCTCTCACTTGCTCACTCTCTTAAATAAATAAATCTTAAAATCTTAAAACAAAAAATTTCAGAACTTTTGTTAAGTATACTTTTAATTTTGTTATTGATTATAGTTACCATCAGAAATTTGAAAATTCTTTTAACAGTTTATAATTTATTTTTTCAGCGTAACAGTGTTCATTGTTTTTGCACAACACCCAGTGCTCCATGCAACATGTGCCCTCCCTAATACCCACCACCTGGTTCCCCAACCTCCCACTGCCGCCCCTTCAAAACCCCCAGGTTGTTTCTCAGAGTCCATAGTCTCTCATGGTTCGCCTCGGGGGGTTATGGACATTGGGGAGGGTATGTGCTATCGTGAGTGCTGTGAAGTATGTAAACCTGGTGATTCACAGACCTGTACCCCTGGGGATAAAAATACATTATATGTTTATAAAAAAAAAAAAAAGGATGAATACCCAACTTTTGTAGCAACATGGGCGGGACTGGAGGTGATTGTGCTGAGTGAAATAAGTCAAGCAGAGAGAGTCAAGTATCATATGGTTTCACTTATTTGTGGAGCATAACAAATGACATGGAGGACATTGGGATATGGAGAGCAGAAGGATGTTGGGAGAAATTTGAAAATTCTTTAAAGTTATATATGTAAATATTATCAGGTCATAAATTTTGGTGAGTAAATAACTATTTTAATTTTTTAAAAGATCTTATTTATGTGACAGAGACACAATGAGAGAGGGAACAAGTAAATAAATAATCTTTAAGAATAAAAAATCAATTCATTTAAGATTGAATGGCATAGTACAAGAAGAAAAAATAAGAGTGGACAGTGGAGGTGGGAGGAAATGAGCCCACATAGTCTGTGTGTGTTGGGGGTGGAGGACACACCACCTATTGGGGACATCATGCGAAATACTCAGTGAGCCGGACAGAATGAATTGGTATGTGATGATGATTCACAGCGTCAATGTGTACAGCTGAAAATCTGACCAATTTTCCGATGCTAGAGATTTCGTGACCAGTGACTAAAGAAGAGTAACCTCCTGACACTCTTAAACTTTCTCATGTTCCTGGAGGCACAGTGACATATTAAATGTAAGTTTAGGTATTTGTTCATTTACATATGTGTAGAATATTCCTTCTTACTTCCTAAGTAGGTTTCCCCCACTGTTTTCTTTATTTTGTTTTGTTTATGAGATAAAAATTGGCAATATGTAGGTTCACTGAAATATAATCATAGATTTTTGAGCACATAAATGAGACCATTTAAAATATCTCCCTTCTGGGTGCCTGGGTGGCTCAGTGGTTTAAGCGTCTGCCTTCGGCTCAGGTCATGATCTCAGGTCCTGGGATCGAGCCCCGCATCGGGCTCTCTGCTCAGCAGGGAGTCTGCTTCCTCCTCTCTCTCTGCCTGCCTCTCTGCCTACTTGTGATCTTTGTCTATCAAATAAATAAATAAAATCTTTAAAAAAAATAAAATAAAAAAAATAAAATATCTCCCTTTAAAACAATACATTTTGGGATGGACTGGAATAGATCATATAAAATTGGAAATTCAGATTTTAGTAATAGTGAATAGTGTCATTGAGATAGAATGTCAACTTCAGACAATGAGAAATTCATCAGTGAACTCTGAACTAAACTCGGTGGCTTGAATTGAATTTAGTGTAATGCCGTCTAAGTGGTCTTGTGAAAACTGAGGCATTGCCTTTCCTATTTTCTGCATTGTGAAATATATCCTGTCCTCTTTACTTCTTCTCTTTAGACCATTCAAACAAAACCTGTCGTTCAGCTGTAAGTCTAAATGCCAACCTGTTGTGGAATATATTGTGCTCTCAAAACTTACTGTATTGAAATATTTTGGCAAATGAACTTTTTAAAAAGATTGGTTTATTTATTTGAGACACAGAGAGCACAGTCGAGCACAGGGGTCAGGAGAGGCAGCAGGTGAGGGAGGAGGAGAATCTCAAGCCGGGAGCCTGCCTTGCGCCTTGACCCCAAGACCCTGACTGAGATCATGACTTGAGCCAAAATCAAGAGTCAGCCCCTCAACCGACTGAGCCAGCCAGGTGCTCCTGGCAAGTGAACTTTTAAAAATAAAGCTTGCCCTGAAGCTTTTAAAAATAAAAGCAGGCATCTATGCAGGTAAAATATTAAGTTCATTACCATCATGTGAAATACCACAGTTAATGATTGTTTCAGTTGAAATATGTTTTTCACAACTGAGGCAAAATCTTAGCTGCAGCCATAATTAAAATTCTGTTGTGTCATTGATACATCTTTCAGTATGTGAATACGTCATTTAGAAAAATAACCTCCTTATATTTAATAGGATTATTATGTTATTCTTTTCTTCTACTGTACAACATAAGTTGAGGCTTTTCTCCATGTGTATGGATTTCATAATCATTTTGAGAAAAATCTCAGGTATTTTGTTATGAGTCTTTTAAATCAAGGCTTAATGCTTCTCGAAGTATATATCCATTATGATAAACTTCAGAATTTCATATAAACAATTGTATTATAAAATTTATTTTCTCTTCAGTTTATCCTGTGAATGGAGTTCAAACTGTTGTTAAGTGAGCTAATATTTACATTAGATTTGAGAAAGTTCTGCCTTGTATTCTAACCACTAGAAATAATAACTTCAGATAATGATCCTTTTACAGTTTGGTTCCTGTTTTTAAATGAGGGATTTTAAAAGTGGAAAGAAAAGCAAGTTTTTAAAATGTTGAATAAATTTCAGGTAATACCTCTTCAGTACATTATGGTTACATCTCAAATGGTGGGGATAATTGTCCATTGTATAACATGGAGTAGTCTGCCTTTGGAAAGTCCCTCGACTCCCAAAGAACCTTGTCCTCTCATAGCTCTGGTCTTGCACATGCTACTTTGACCATCTGGAAGGGTCCTTCCTCTTTTGCCAAAATATTCTTTCTTCTACTCAGCTTCCTCTGCAAAGTCTCCCTACCATCACCACGCTGGTTCAGCTGCCTTAATCAATGCTTCACTTACTTACTGCTTAATCACACATCATATCACCCTCCTTACATACACTCATCTACAAGTAGTGAGAGGCAAGTCCCTGATCTGATCAGCTTACGTTCTAATTGGGGGAGAAAAATAAAAATCAGCAAGTATTCAGTACACACGGAAGATACTCTACATTCTATTCTACACCTTCTGTTTGCTTCATGTCTCTTACAATCATTCCCATTTCAGGACATGGGAGTCTTCCTCGTCCACTTTTAATTTAACAATTACATGACATTTTATTACATAGATTTACCATGATTTATGAAACCAACCTAATATTGAAGGAATTTTAGGTTCTTTTCAATCTTCAACTGTTGCTAAAAAGGATGTGGTGACTATTGCACTATTCACCTCATACCTGTACAAGTTTCGGTGAATAAATTCCCAGAAGTAAATTTGTTAGGTTGGAAGGTATATGTATTTGTAACTTTTATAGCTGTTATTCATTTGTTCTCTGGGGGGGTGCATCAGTTTACACCCCACAATAATATGAGTTACTCATCACCCATGTTAATACCAGGAGAATGTATAATCTGTTTTAAATGTTCGTCAATCTAAGAGGCCAACGGTGGTATCTCAGTGTAGTTTTAATTTGTATTTTTCTTATCTTTAGTAAACGGAGGGGTATTTTTCACATTTAAGAGGCATTTTCCTTTTCTATGTGATCAATTCAGATCTTCTGGTCATTTTTCTTGGGTTATTTTTTATATTATTGGCCTCTAGATATTTCTAAGATATTATTTCTAATCTAATTCTAAGATAATATTTCTAGATATTTCTAAGAGGATTAACTAACCTTGTGACATGAGTTACAAATGATTTTTTTTAAACAGATTGTTGTTTGATAGAATTTTCTCTTATGATTCATTAGTCTATGGAGATAATCCAATGACTTTCTCTTTAGCTTTTTAAATGTAGCAAATTGTATATTAATTGATTTGTTAACACAGTACCATGTTGTTTTTATTCTGAAGTTTTGTAACGTAGTAATATTTTTTAGAAATATTCAACTTCATTGCTTTTCTTACTATGATTTTTTTTTTCCATACAGCATTAGCATTGGCTTATCTAGTATCCAGTTAAAAAATAAAATAAAATCTTTTGGGTTTTTTTTTTTTTTTTGCTGGGATCATCTAAATCTGCACATTAACTTGAGGAACATTATTTTTTTTTTCTTTTTGTGGATTATTATTCAAATCTTTCTTGCTGTTCAGATTCAAGAGTGTTTTAAACTTTACCTTGTGTAGGCCTGGAACATTTCTTGGTACTGTATTCATTTGTTGCCATTTTAAATTTTGGATATTTATTTCTCATATTAACTTTGTGCCAAACTACCATATTAAATAATATTTTTGTTCATACTGGTACAAAATCCTATAATTTGAAAGTAGCCATACTTTACTTACTCATTTCCAATTTTTATAACTGAAAAGTCAGTATTTTTTATTGTAAAGATTTTATTTATTTGAGAGAAAGAGGAGGATTTTTTTTATTGTAAAAATTGTATTTATTTATTTGACAGAAGAGGGAGGGAAGAGCAGAGGGAGAGGGAGAAACAGACTCCCCGCTGAGTGGGGAAACCAATGCAGATCCCAGGACCTTGAGATCATGACCTGAACTGAGGGCCAGACACCACCCAGGCATCCCAGCAAAATCTTTGTATTAATTGAAAGCATGTTTAGTGCTCTCCATTAAGTGCAAATTTGCCTTTTAGGCTGACAAAAATATATTTTATTGCAATAAATGTTGTCTTACTACTATTTTGTTTCATTTTAATTTTCTTTTAATTAATAGCAGTTGCAGAATTTTGAAAATATCTTTTAGCTTCTATAGGATGATCCTATGATTGTCTTTTTGGTTTTATTAATATGATAAATTGCATATTAATAAATTTGCTAATATAAAACTGTTTTTGCATTTAAAATAAACCACACTCTTCATAACACATTATTTTAATGAGTTTGAATCTGTTTATGATTTTTGTATTAATATTCTTAAGTCAGATTTGCTTGTGCTTTTTTTTTTAATGTATGCAGTTCTGACCTGGTTTGATATTAATGTTATGTTTGTTCCCCAAAAAGTGTGACTTTTTCCTATACTCCTCTCTTTCTTTTTTTTTCTTTTTCTTTTTTCTTTCTTTCTTTTTTCTTTACTTTTTTTTTTTCTATTTGTTCTGTTTTTTTATGCTCTGAAGTAGTTTAAATAACCTTGGAATTATTTACTCTGAAAAGTGGCAGAATTTCCCTGTGTGATCACCTTCTTTTAGGAATTTTAGGTATTTGAGAGGTTTCTTTATTTCTTTTATTAAAACCTACAGGCTTGGGGCACCTGGATGGCTCAGTGGGTTAAAGCCTCTGCCTTCGGCTCAGGTCATGATCCCAGGGTCCTGGGATCCAGCCCCACATCGGGCTCTCTGCTCCGCGGGGAGCCTGCTTCCTCCTCTCTCTCTGCCTGCCTCTCCACCTAGTTGTGATTTCTCTCTGTCAAATAAAAAAAAAATAAAAAAAAAATAAACCTACAGGCTTTGATTTTTTTTTTTCCTTGCTGGAATTAGTTGGGATAAATAAATTCACCTAGAAAATTATCCATTTTAATTTTAGGCTTTAAAACTGACTTTACAGGTGCCTGGATGGTTTAGTCAGTTAAGCATCTACCTTCCACTCAGGTCATGATCCTGGTGTTCTTGGATCAAGACCATGTTTGGGCTCCTGCTCAGTGGGGAGCCTCCTCCTGCCTCTGCCCTTCCCCTGCTCATGCTCGCTCTCTGTTGCCCTCCCTGTCTCACTTTCTGTCAAATAAATAAATAAATCTTAAAAATAAAAGATAAAATAAAATCAAACTGATTTTAGCAGTCTATTATGATGCTCTTTCTTTTCCCTATTTTGTGTTTATTCCGCCCCGTAATTTTTTTTATTTTTATAGCTACACTTGTCTTGTGTTTTCTCAATTCATTGATATCTTTCACTCTCACCAAAATGGATTTTTTATTTATATATCATTGTAACTTACTTTATGTTTTCTAACCAATAATTCCAGCTTTTATCTTTATTCATTGTGTATTATAGCTTTATTTCAGTTTATTTTCTTCTGTGTGACTTTTTAATCTTATTATTGATTTATTTGCTTTCATTTAAAAAATGTTTTCTATTCATCTGACATCCAAAGCTGTGAATTTTTCTCTATGCACTATTCTAGCAATACCCAAAGATACTGATCTATAGTGTTTTTATTATTTTTAAAGAAATTCTACCATTTCAGTTTGATCATAAAAATAATTTGAGATGACTTCCCAAGTAACTGAGTAATTTTTAACTTACCAAGTAATTGAGTCTTCTTGTTTTTGTTTTTGTTTTTTTTAGTTTCTTAATAATTGCTAATTTTATTGGATTGTAACCAGAAGACATAGTCAGCAATATATCCACTTTGGAAATATCACATTATTTTGTAGTTAATTTTAGTCAGTATTTTATGAGCACTTTTCAAAAAGCTACAATCTTTATTTCGGGATAAGCATTCAACATCATTTAGATTTACCTCTTACTTGATATTTTGTTTACTTGATTTATCTCTTAAATAGAAATTCATAATTGTTTTGTCTTATTGTGATTATATTCATCAGCATTATAAAATGCCCTTCAAACCATTTAATTCTTTTTGGTCTGAATTTCATCTTGTCTGATGTAAAGATTGCACCCACCCATGCTTTACTTTCGCATTTGCCATTTACATCTATGCTCACCCTTTTAGTGTGTTTTTTTTCTGAATCACTCATTTAAACAGATTCTCTTTGATTTATTGTTTGATGGCTGTGTCTGGTCTTAATTCAGTGCCACTCAGAGTCATTTTTTCTGTTTTTAGATCTTCTTAGTCTTCGCACACGAGACACGTTTTGCTTTTTTGTTCATTGCTTTTCAGCAAATAGTTCTGATATTTTGTATTTTTAAAGATCTTTTAAATAAATTAACATGCAGTGTATTATTTGTTTCAGGAGTGCTGGTCTGTGATTCATCAGTCTTACAAGTCACAGCGCTCACCATAGTGCATACCCTACCCAATGTTCATATTTTAGTAAAAAATTGTAATCTTTCCTGTTTTCTTCAATTAGTTCCCTTCCACAAGCAATAAAAGATTTAGCAGGTGTCCTTTCTTTCTGCCCAAATTCCTGTCAGCCCGTGGCTTAGTCTGTTTTGACTTTCTTGGTGTTTAGTGATATTCTTAGATCTGATTTACTTCTGTTATTTGATTTATCAAGTTTAAGTATAGGTGATCAATGAAATTACTTTATTACCCCCATTTCGCCAGTTATCCACTTTCACATTGTCATACAACATCCTCTTTCATTATGTTTTGTCACCTTCATTCTACATTTCTTTAATCCTAGTCCTATAATTAAATGCATTCAATAGTCACCACATACCTTTTGTCATAATGTCCTCAGGCATCTCTTGGCTGACTTAAGATTTTTATGAAGAATTCATGGGATCAAAGAGGCACAGGCACTCCGATGTTTATAGCAGCATTATTAACAATAGCCGAACTATGGGAGGAGCCCAGATGTCTATTGACTGATGAGTGGATAAAGATGTGGTGTGTGTCTGTGTATGTATATGTATGTATGGAATATTACTCAGCCATCAAAAAGAATCAAATCTTACCATTTGCAACAACGTAGATGGAACTAGAGTGTATTATACTAAACAAAATATGTCAGTCTGAGAAAGACAAAGGCCATATGATTTTACTCATGTGGAATTTAAGAAACAAAGCAGATGAACATATGGGAAGGAAAAAAAGAGGGAAGCAACCATAAAAGACTCAGCAATAGAGAACAAATTGAGGGTGGGGATGGGCTAAAGGGGTGATGGGCATTAAGGAGTGCCCTTCTTATAATGAACACTGGGTGTTACATATATGCGATGAACCACTAAATTCTACTCCTGAAACCAGTATCATATTATATGCTAACTTACTGGAATTGAAATAAAAATTTGAAACAAAAAATCAAAACAGAGAAGGAAAGAATTCATGGCAAAATACTAGCTGATCTCTTGCTTGATCAACACCAGTAATCTTTATACAATTTGGCTTATCCACACATAATATTCATGCATTATGTTTTTTTCTATGGTGGGGGATATTATATAGATATTTTTACAGTATCTTCTTCATTGAATGGTTGCATTTGATAAATTTGAGACAAATCTAATGTTTTTTTTTTCCCTTTATTCTGTCCTCACTATTTTTGCCTGGAATCCCATTTTTTTTCTTCGTGTTTAAAATCCAATAACCTTAACAAATTTTAAATAAAATAAATAAAACCACTCTTGATTAATCCTCCTCAATTCACTCAGTGTTGCATTTTTTTCAGTATACCTGATTCAAGTCATTTTTTATTCAGTCATCTTGAATTACAACTTCTTTAAAAAAGTTTTTTGTGTTTTTTAAATTTTTTTGCTTGTCTTTGGAAATTCATTTTGGCTATGACATATGACATATCTTTGTTTATTATAACCGCTTATTATAACATTCTCTCTTGACTCTTTTAAATCCTTTTTCTTTCTTTCTTCCTTTGTTTTTTGTTTTTTTTTTTTTGTTTTTTTTTGGTTTATTTTTTCTCACAGCTGTCCTCTGACCCTGGTGTTTTTTCTAGTTTCCTAACTTCCTTGCATTCTTCCCAAACTCTTTATTTCTTCTATGTATTTTATTTTTCTTTCCTGATTTTTTCTTGATTTCTGCAAGTTTGTGTTCATCCCTCCTGCTGTCAAGCTATATCAGTTCTATTCCTGCGTTTCTACTGGGGTAGTTTTGCATTGTATGAAATATTACTTCATTAAGTTTCTGTTGCTTAATTTACTTAACTCCTTGCTTTTTATGTTCCATCAGCTTTCTGGCAACCTTTTCCTGGTGAATGTTTTTTGTGTGTGTGTGTGTGTGTGTGTGTGTGTGTGTGTGTGTGTGTAGATTTCTCTACTTTTACATTTTTCTTGTAAATCTTTGTGACTGCAGTTGCCAGTTCTCTCTTTCAGGGGTCTTCACTGAATGAATTTTCTTGGATCGGCAATCTGGGGAGATACCTGAACTGGAAGGGGAAAGAGACCGAGTAGCCTTTCAACTATCTCATTCTCTGACTACTTCAACTGTTAGGGCTCCTCTTGTTTCTTTATATAAAAATGTCTTTTCTTTTTTAATATAGCAACCGTTCTGAAAATGATCCTGCTCACCCCTGTATTTTACTTAGGAATTTATCAAGGGGGTAGCTTTTGAAATTAAAATAAGAAAATGTGTCCTTCTCTTCAGAAAGTAGAGGAACTTCCTGGAAATTTCCTGGAACCTCCTCAAGTGTTACATCACTTGGACTTCCGTGGCTCTGCCCTGATTCTTTTCTTCTGTTGCTCCTACACAGTTTCTACCCATGTAAGCATTTCAGCCAGAGAAACTGTGGTCTTGGGGTAGGTGGGGAGGGTTGTTTGATAGGTTTTGAGAATGAATCACTTGAAATGAGAAAAGAAACACCAAAACTAAGGTTTGGAAGTTATGCTTGGACTAATAGGCTATGAATTTTTCCCTTCAAGAAAAGGGAAGCCATGTGATACTTTAAAGGGTAAAAGCATTAGTTATCTATAATCAACTTTTGCTAACTAATTCTAGATATAAAATTTATATATATAGATAGAAAAATATATGTATGTGTATATGTATATATAGAAATATATATGTATGTGTATATATATATTCAGAGTGTACAAAATAAGCTAATTTTTAGAATTAAAGTTTGAACTAATGAATATGGGTTATAAAATTTTAGTTATAGATTTTTTTCTGATGCAACAACAATACATGCTCTCTAGAAAATTCTGATATAAGAATAAAACAAAAGATTTTAACATTTTGACCAGAGTTAAATATAAATGCATTACGTTTTATTGGCTTTTTCTTATTTTTATTCTAAAATTGGAATAATATTCTAAATATTGTGATCTCCATTTTATCCTTTTTGAATATATATTCTTTTAAATAAGATTTTCATAATGGCTTCAGTAGTATTCCATTTTATGAAAGTAGTATAATTCATTTTATCAGCTATTGATGTTGTAAATAGTATTGTACTCGTGTCCTAGTACATAAATCTTAAGGTATTCTGAATACTGCAATCCAAATAGTCTTTTGAATAAATTGGAAAGAGTAAAAGTCCTGGGACAGGAAGTTACAAATATTTTTCATATAAATTCTCAAACTGTACTCGTGATAGGTTTTTTTACTTATTATTCTCATGATCAGACAAAGTACTCATGAGACTCCTAAGTGGCTCAGTCGGTGAAGTCTCTGCCTTCAGCTCAGGTCATGATCCCAAGGTCCTGGGATTGAATCACACGTCAGGCTCCCTGTTTAGCAGGGAGTCTGTTTCTCCCTCCCCCCTGCTTATGCCCTCTCTTCCTGACAAATAAATAAATAAAATATCAAAAAAAGAAAAAAAAAAGACAAAGGACTCATTTCTTTTTCTTTGAATCTTTGATGAAAATAGGCCTCATTTTTTTTTTTGATTTTGCCAATTTGATACATGAAGTATGGTCTCATTTTTATGATGCTTCACACTTTAAAAATTATTCCTGAGATTGAGCCTTTTTTTTCTGAATTTGTGGGACATTTACATTTCTCCTTTTGTAATGGCTGGGTAGCTTCAGGGGCATTGCCCCTTCTCTGATGAAAAACTGGGTGAAAACTCATAGGTGCCAAGTAACAGTCTTCTCCCCATCATTGGTTTGTTTATTGTGTCTGTCTTTTCAACATAGTATTTTAAATATTTAGGTCTATCAATATTTGCCTCTGTATTTCTTTTGATTTTATAGTCAGAAATTTTTCTTTTCAAAACCACATAAATATGTGAATATCTTTTCTTTATCCTTGCATTTTTTGCAATGTGACAGTTATAACTTACTAAATTTTTACAGGATCTGAAAACTGCTCTTATATTTTTTCATTTCTTAAAAAAAGATTTTATATATTTATTGGAGAGCACAAGAGAGCACATGAGAGCAGGGAGAGGGGCAGAGAGAGCGGGAGAGGCAGAGAAGCTCAAGCTGACTCTGCACTGAGAGTGAAACCCAACCGGGGGCTTAATCTCATAATCCCAAGATCATGACACAGCCAAACCTAGGAGTCTTAACTGACTGAGCCACCCAGGCACCCTTGTTTTTATATTTTCTGTCATGTTCCATTGGCCTCCTTGATGCTGCAATCACTGGTCCTGTGCACATTAATTTCATTACTCTTAAAGCATGCTAATAGTATGAGATACAACATACTCACCATTAGAGTCTTCTGTTTCAAAATTTATTATTTTCACTCACACATTCTACATAAACTGAAAAATATTTTGCCCAATTCTAACAAAGTGCCTTTGAATTTTTTATTTTGGCAGCATTAAAGCCAAAAATTTCTTTAGACAGAACATAGTACCAGAAATATTGAGTTCCTATTTCTCAAATTTTATATTTTTAAGTTATAATTATTTTCCTCTAATATGCACACACATTTATATGACTTCATGCTATTTATTTATTAATCTCACTAAAATATGACATGAATCAATTTCCTTAGGAGGCTATTCAAAAATTGTTGCACTATTATATAGGTTATTCTAACACCATTTCTCATTAGGGAGCCTATTGTGAAAAATATATTATTGCATTAATTGCTTTTTCTTTTTGACCTTACACATTCATTTTAAAATCAAAATATAAGGTCAACATTTTGTTCATTTTAAATAAGAAAAAGATCCTTAAATACAGATTTTCAGATGATTTAACATCACAAAAATGATATAACTAGTAATAAGAATAAAATTGATTTTTATCCTCATTCTTGATAAGGTTATAAATATTAATTGCCCAAGGTATCATCTAACATGTATATGCTTAAATATTTGATGACTTGCATTACAAATGGTTTTGGTATGCAGGCCCCAGATTCCTGTGTTAATTGCAGTTATTTTTGTAGATCAAAATATCTGATGTTGTTATTTATGTTTTAGGTTAGTGGGATGGTTTGGCCATGAACTCAGCACCCGATTTAAAATGGATAACAGTAAGTGTTTTCAGTTTCACTTCCCAAGTCATTTCATTTTACCTTTATTCAATTTTCATCAGTCTTCATATGATATGTAATGTACATGCCTCATGGAGAATGCACTTTGAAAATGCCACTGAGAATTCTTAAAATAAGAAATGACATTTCCAGAGTGTAAGACTAAGTGTTTGTAGATTTTAGCATGAATTTGAGTCTGTCCCTTTGTAGGGAGATAAGTGGAAGCGAAATGTAATGTAATGTACAGGACTGAGATCTCATCAATACTGAGGACCCAAAACATCAGGCAGTGAAGACAGAAAGGAATGTTTTGCTTGTAGGCAGACCCGAAAAGACAGGTGTCAGTCCCACTTTGCTGCTTAATCGTTTTCTGATGCTGCACAGATTACATCATCTTGGGTCTTTTGTTTTCCTTCTCTCATATCTAATGTGAATAATGAAATCTGTGTCTGTTGGGGTCTGATGGGAGAGTGAGACAGGTTCAAAGCTGTAAACCAAGTAGCACGTACATAATAGTGCTGTCGGATAAATGTTCGTTTTTAGCTCTCTTTTGTCAGTTTTTCCTTTTGTGGCTTTTGCCACACACCAAACAATAGCAGTTGAACCCCAGCAGATAGAAATAAAAGTACACCATGTGCGGTGTGTTGCCAGACTGCCCTACTTTTTCCTGAGTGACTGACTCTATTCTTCAGTCACGTCGGAGACAGAAAGCTTCCTAAATGTTTTGAGAGTTTCAGTTCAATTGGACCCTTCAGACTGCTACCAACCTGAATTAACTATTTTAAATAAATTCACATTCGCAAAAATCAAGATACAAATGAGTAAGTCGGGCTCTTTCATTCCAATCAAGAAACCTGTATTTTATCCTGGCTGCTGGAATAATTAGCTCTGTGGTTATGTCAGTTACTTAAATCTTTTGTGATGGGTTTTCTTATCTGTAAACGAGAGAATGGGACTGTATCAGGAGTGGGCCAAGTCTCTCTCTGAAAGGCCAGAGATGAGATCTTTTAACCTTTTCGAGCTATGCTGTCTCTCTGGCAAATACTCAGTTCTGCCATTGTGCTTCTAAAATGGTCATAGACATAAATGAGTGAATGTGGCTATGTTCCAATGAAACTTTATTTAAAAAACAAGTCGAGGGCCAGAGTTGGTCCCCAGGACATAGTTTATTTAGCCCTGGATTAGATGCATCTCTACAGACCTAGAATACGTTCTAATGCTCTTTAAGTCAGTCTTAGCTTTAATTCGATCTCCAACTAGCAATCTTAACTGTATTGCATTTGATTGGTTACTAGTCAATCTAATTGATTGTAATCAGGATAATATCTGTTATTAATTTACCTTTTAAATATATCGTACTTAAATCATTTTTTAAAAAGATTTTATTTATTTATTTGACAGAGAGAGAGAGATCACAAGTAGGCAGAGCAGCAGGCTGACAGAAAGGGGGAAGCAGGCTCCCCGCCCGGCAGAGAGCCCGACGCAGGGCTCAATGCCAGAACACTGAGACCACGACCTGAGCCAAAAGCAGAGGCTTAACCCATTGAGCCACCCAGGCGCCCTTTAAATCTTTTTTTTTTTTAAAGCCTTTGCCCTCCCCTAGTAGAAGCCAAATGACCTAATAATCTTATTGCTAAAAGTCACCTTCCTAGGTCATTTCATTCATATTTCTGCCTTTGGATGGCATTACAATTACAAACCATTAAAATCTTGATGTTTTTCTCTCACTGACATGGTTTTCTGGTAGAAAAAGCAAAGCATGGGCAGAATAAGGAACGCTGGGAGGACAGAGGATGTGGTTCAGAGTACAAAAGATCATTTTTATGGTCTAAGAGCTCTAGGATTTGGTAGGCTGCTACGAAAATGGGGACAGGGGAGACAGACATTGCAGGTGAGACAGACATTGCAGGTGAAGGAGAAATATGCCACTATTTTAGGCCCGTGGAGTTTCTTTTAAATACCTCAGAAAGCTTAGGAATAAAAGGTTTTAAATATTACTCTTTCTCTCTACTACGTCAGTGTCATTAAAAAAAAAAAAGACGACAGAGGATATTTTTTAAGGTGCATTCTATTAAAAAATAACATGATGTTCATTTTTCAGAACTACAGTTAATCCCTGGGGTCAGTGGATTTCGAATTTCAAACCCTCCCATTTTGTTGGTCTGCTCCTTACATGCTAGCTTAGAGGTAAGTGATCTATGCTTCAACTTCGCACATCTTTTTTTTTTTTTTTAAGATTTTTTATCTATCTATTTATTTGACAGAGAGATCACAAGTAGGCAGAGAGACAGGCAGAGAGAGAGAGGAGGAAGCAGGTTCCCTGCTGAGCAGAGAGCCCGATCTGGGGCTCCATCCCAGGATCCTGGGATCATGACCCAAGCCGAAGGCAGAGGCTTTAACCCACTGAGCCACCCAGGCGCCCCTTCAACTTTGCACATCTTTACCAATGTCTTTACTTGACTGTGACCTGTCGTAGGACTGTCTCTGCTAAATAGCAAGATTAATGTGCACTGTGTATAAGCAGTGATCAAAGGCCAGCATTCTCCTTCAGGACAGTGACTTTGGGCTAATTGCCATCTTTGATTTCTATCCCCAGCCTCAGCACTGTGCTTGGCACATAATAAACGTTGGCACTTGATAAATGTTTTGGAACTGATCCAGGGAATACATATTTTTAGTTCCACTTAGAATTTGTATGAACTTGAATAAGTTGTTCAATCTTCTCATGGTCTGTCTATTACAAAATAACCATGCAATATTTAATTCTTCATTAATTTACTTATTCAGCATTTATCTATTAAAGTATTATGTGCCGGACATTGTTGTGATTACTGGGGACTCTGCTGCTGCTGGTTCTGGGAGTCAGTGAAAAGTGTCATGTCACAAAGTGCCATGTCACAAAACTATATACTTACGGAAAAAAAATAGAGACCTTCAAAGTAAGCCAAAGTTTGAGTAAGGTTGTCTCATGAGGTTAAGTTGATTTTTTTTTAAACTGGAGTGTCTGTGGCATTATATTCTTGTATAATCTCTACTATTACTGCCTCAGTATAGATTTTTTAGTAAATTCATACTTACAGCTAAAATTAGTTTTACCCTAATTAAGAATATCCAAGGAATCAACTTGGTTTTCTGGATGTGCTTATCTACCTTTCTACCTATTTATATAGATAGATACTTACCAACTCTACCTGTCCATTTATGTTTGTATTAATATTCATATGTGTATCTATGGAACTTAATTATTTGGATATTAATTAATTTCAGTTTGAGACTAAATTTATTTAAGTAAATATATATTAAATAATTATATGCTATATAGTTAATATTAATACATATATTAAGTAAATACATTTTTATATACATACATAGAGTAAAATATATTTTAGGTAGATATGTAGGGTTTTTTTGTAAATACGCATTTCTAACAGATTTTAAATATATAGCTATTCAAAAGAGAATTTGACTTTTTAAATTGAGAGTGTTTTAAAATCACCTAGTTTGTGATATTTTAGGAAATCCTGTTGTGGAGTATTTCGGAGCGAATGACTGGATAGAATTCGAAGATCTTTTCTAAACCTACATTCTAGGATTTTGTGACCACGGAAAGCAGTTTCTCATTTTGGCCACTGGGTGGCAGTGTCAGTGTCAAGTTCCTTTTTTTTTTTTTTTTTTTTTTTTCAATACACCCTCACCACTCTACAGTGGTAATTAACTCATTTCACTTCATCCCAGTTTAAAAAGCACCTTCTCAGTGTGACCACTAGATGGAGCTTGTGTTGTTTACGCTTTTTTGGCAGGTTTTTGTTTTTTTTTTTTAATTGAAAATAGACCCAGTAACAAGATTTTTCTCAGCCAGTGAAAAAATTTTTTTAAATTTTTTGGGGGAAGTAGTGAGGGAATCTGCTTAGCAAGTCAGATAATGATATTTGAATTGTTTTTATAGTATCTATTCAGAGAAACACTTCTGTTAAATGTTTCAAAATGAAATAAAAATTTTGCTCACTTTGCAAGTTTGAATCAGGAAGAAAATAAGTTTCAGTATGAAAAGCACCAAGGTGTAACTTAGGAAGAACTAGTACTTAAAGTTATTTGATCTGATTTTCCTTATCTTTGCAAATGAGTTCTCAGCCAGATCTAGAAATTTTAGACACTCTAACTTTAGTATGTTTCTGCAATGGAGTGGTTTCAAGTATTTACCCCTTCTGCCATGAAAAAGAAGTCACATTTTCAGTTTTTCTACCACTGGTTCTCCAGGCTAGGCTTGAACGATAAAAAGCTCAGAAATGTTTACCGCCACATCATACTGTATTATAGTCACCTGGACAAAGTTTTTGTTTTCAGCTGGAATCTGAAGATTGATTTATTTTCTTTCTTTAACACTTAAACTCAGCAAAAACACTCTAAAACCAACAAGAAGTGGGATTGTACTTCTTTGGAGCATCTTATCACTTAAGTATTTCTCTTGAGCCTCCTAGAAATACCTTACTTAAGTTATTTGCTGCTGGGCTCCATTCTAACCAAAATTATTTTTAACTAATCCAGCATTGTGTTGAAAAAAAGTGTTTTTTGAAATTCTTCCTCCCCGTTATAAATTGCAAAATTCTGAAATGACAAAACAATGCATCTCTTTGCTTCTTATTCTTTACCCAAGAACTAAAATATTCTACTCCCTACATGCCATATGAGTAAGCATGAGGGCTGCCTTTATGTTGTTCCTGCCCTTGTTTACATCATAGCATTATAAGAGACAGGTAATTAAAGTTCAAATAAATGAGAAATAGATGCATGAATCAAAGTGCCTTTCCTTGTTGTAGCTACTTGTCTTTCAAAAAATATCCAGCATAGTCAGAAATCAACTGGAGGAGAGATTCTAAACCTGAGGATCAGTGCACATGGATATGATACCAGTTTGACAATATGATCTTTTAAAATATTAATATGATTTTGTTTATAATTACTTGTGCATTCAGTTGAATGAGGGTATGAAAAAGAGCACCTTATAATCATTTTCAAACTGTATTTTTCTTTATATTATTGGCTATTTATCCACATATTCCACATATTTTTCTTTTTTTTTTTAAGATTTTATTTATTTATTTGACAGACAGAGATCACAAGTAGGCAGAGGCAGGCAGAGAGAGATGAGGAAGCAGGCTCCCCCCTGAGCAGAGAGCCTGATGTAGGGCTCAATCCCAGACCCCGGGATCATGACCTGAGCCGAAGGCAGAGGCTTTAACCCACTGAGCCACCCAGGTGCCCCTATACCACATATTTATATAGTACAAATAGAAATATGTACGGTACAAATATGGTACAAATTTGATATATAACAAAAATGTGGCTCAAGGGAATCTAGGGTAGGAACCAGGAGGCATACTTTAGCCTTCATTGGGACACTGAGTGTGACCTTAGGTGACAACTGTCACTTGACTACATGTACTCTTGAGTTCATTTGTCTCGTTTTTAAAATGAAGATATTTATAGAAAATTACTTCAGAAATCTCAGTCTTCCAACTGCGAATTTGAAATAAAAAAATATATCTGTTGTATTTTGAAGGGCCATACTTGTATTCAGTGATAGGTAGACGATTTTTAGACTCTTTCAGTATATGAATTTATAATGAAATAAATAGCTCCAAAATACAAAATTGGAGCTTTCAACTAAAATATACAGCAAGTAAGAAGAAGTGTACTGTGTGATTACGCAGAAAGTTATTAGGTGGCCAATTTTAAGAATTTAAGAGAAAAAAATGTGACAGTAGAAAACATCATACTAATTTTTTCCCATTTAAACTTCTCTAACTTTTTTAGCTTTGTATTCATTTTTCTTAGTAAGAAAAATAACCTATGTAGTTGAAACTCTGCCAAAAATTGTTATAAGCTGAATATTTTCAAACTACAGTTTTTAGTTTTTCTACTTAAAAAAAAAATTCTTTCTCAGTATAGAAAGCATAGAAATAATGAGACAACAAAAAGAAATTTATTGTATTCTTCAGTTAACTCCTGTTATCCCCTCTTAATATTTTAAAAAAATATTTAATCTATTTATTTGAAAGAGAGAATGAGAGAGAGCAAGCATGCATATGAGAGTGGGGAGGGGCCTAAGGAGAAGCAGACTCCCCGCTGAGCAGGGAGCCAGATAAGGGAATGGATTCCAGGATCAGGACCCAAGTTAAAGGGAGTTGTTTAACCAACTGAGCCACCAGCCACCACCACCCCCTTTTAATATTTTTATGTGAGTTCTTAGAACAGACCTTTACAGCCTCTGAGAGGATTTTAAGAGCGTCTCACAGTCTAGCTGCCCTTACTGTGGTTTAATGATAGAAAATGGTTTCATATTTAAAAGTTATTTTATTATCAAAGAGTAACGGTATGTTAAATTTGGGACTACTTGTCATAAAAAAATGGGTTTCTAGCTATCAGAGAAATCTGCAAGAATAAAATCTCCTTAAAAAAAAAACCTATAAACTTAAGTAATATTCCCCAAAGTCTTACTAACCTAAGAATACAAATGAAATATCGTTAAAAGTAGTATTTCACACATTGCTCCTACCTGTATCTTATGGGGCTTATAGCAGACCCAGAAAATTTTTCAGAATTATTTATAAATCAAATGTTCCTTGAATTATTATTAATCTCCAAAGAGAAGCTTGGAAAAATTCCTCTCCTATTTTTTTATTCCTATCCTGCCAACAAAACCACTGGTGGGGCGTGCTTTGCTTCTCCCTTCTCCTGCCCTCTGTGGGAATTGATTCTTGATTCAGGCTCTCTTGATCCAAAAGTTGGCTGTGTTCCACTGAGTCCGCCTTGTGCCAGATCCACTCACATTTTGTTTTACAGCAGACAGTGAAGAGATGGCTCTTGTCAGACGCAGTGTAGCTCGGGCTACCTGAGTGACTCGGGTTACCTCCTTGTACTGCCCATCCCAGGTACCTTCTAAGATCTGCACAACTCGACCTGCTTCTACAGTCTGTGATGTGGGGTTGAGGACAGAGACCAATGCCATTCATTCCTGTTTCTCCCATCTTCCTTGGATACTGTTACCTTCGATACAAATCCCTTTGTCTCCTTCAGCCAAATCTGCAGCTTCTGTGCCATATAGATCAAGGAAATCTTTGCCCAGATGGTTTGAGTTCTATTAGAATGCCTTCTCACACATGCCCCGTGCATATACAGAAATAACTATTTTCCCAAGCTTCATAAAGTCTAGATGTCACTGAACGACCCTGTCTTTGCTCTGTGACATAATAATGATCCAGAAAAGGGATATTAAGTGACATGCCAGTACATCGCGCTGTTTGAAGTTCATTCAGTTCTTATATGTAGGATATATTTTTAAACTCTGCTTGACCTTAAGAGATAAGCTAGAAAAGCATGTCTGTTTTGACCTCTAATGTTCCAACAACAGTTACTGTGTGCACCTGTCACTCATCTTAATATAAGACACCTCAGGCTGCAAATGGTAGTGTGTTCACACCAGTGCTGGAGTTTAGCAGGGGAAAAAATGATGAAAGAAGGAGGAAAGATAAAAGGAAAGAGTGAGAGGGAGGGAGGGAAGAGAGACAGAAACACACACACACAGAAACGCGAGCCTAATGGCCTCAGTACTAACATATATATTATCTAACATTACTTGCTTCCCTGTCTGACAATACTTGTTTTATTATTTAACTGCTTCTTTCCTTGCTGTTAACTGGGGAGATTCAGGAATTGGTAGAACAATTAAAAGTAATCTCGGTCACACTGCCTTTCATATGTACAAGCGTGTTTAGCCCTTATTATACTGTGTGGATCAAAAAAACTGTCAGAATAGAAAAAAAAAGTCTTCTTGATTGTGATTAAGTAAAATGGTTGTGAGGAAAAGGTTTGAATTTCATGATCTTTAAATGCATTTGTTAAGGTATGTTTTACTTACATTAATTATACTAAGTTGATTTAAAATAACTCTAAAAGAATGTTATCCTTATTTTTCTTCTTCTTCTTTTGCAAGTATTGTTTAAATGACATTTGTACGGTTTTTCCTGTCACAGCAACTTTGTATTCGGCTTTCAGTGGCCAAGCATTTAAAAGAGGACATGTTTTTACGAAGGATTATCTAAAATGGGATGTTTTTGGAAAGGTTGAAAGTGGGCATTTCCTTTTTTAACATGGTTCTCAGTTAATTTTTGCTTCGTTGTACATCAACAAGACACTGTTAATCAGATCGCTTCTTATTCTGTAGATCTTTAAGCAAGCAACTATGAAAGCACTGAGGAGAAAATCTATTTTGCTCACTGGTTATCTGGAATACTTGATCAAGCATTATTATAACAAAGATAAAGCAGATACCAAGAAACCATTTGTGAACATAATTACTCCAGCCGGTATAGAGGACCGCGGATGCCAGCTTACACTAACGTTTTCTGTTCCAATAAAATGTGTTTTCCAAGAACTAGAAAAACGAGGAGTGATTGTAAGTATATCTCTTGCTTTGCTTCCCAGTTTTCTCTCTGGGTTGCGTGTTGGGGATAAAATTTGGGTTCTTTGGTTAATTTACTGTTGCATGTTATTTCACATTGGTCAGTCAATGAGGATAGATTGTCAACTAAATATTCATCACTGTGCTAATTGAAGGCATAGAGCTCTGTCGTTTCTGATAAAAGGGAAGAAACCACAAATTTTGAATATAGGAACCCATCTTCTATAATTTATTCATTCTTTTCATTACAGTTTGAGCCGAAAAAAAAAATGTTTCATTATAATCAATTAGGACATGTTTTCACTAGTTTTTGCCAATGAAAGCCCAAATATGTATGTTTATTGAATATACAGAATTAAATAACATAACATAGTGGGGAGGAAGAAAAGAAGTCAGTCTTATTTAGCTGTTTGTTTGAGCCGAGTCATTTCAGTCTCGTCATTTTAGTCAAAAAAAAAAAAAAAAACAACAACAAAGAAACCCCTGCAGACCCATCTCAGGGGTGTTAACATTGTAGGGAATAATTTTTTTTTTTTTTTAACTCTGAGGCCCTTAATGATCTGTTTATAGTCTCTTGAAGAAAATAAGCATTAGTAGGGTCATTTCAGGAGAAACGGTGGTCATGTATCTATCTCCAGGGACAGTGTAGTATAGGAATTGCTCCAGTCATGTGGTCCTGAGGAGAGGGTATCTCAGATTCCAGAGGCACGGATCTGTATCTCAGCGTTCCAAGTCAAGTTTTACCATTTGTAAGCTGTGTGCTCCAGGAAAGTTAATTCACCTCTGTTGGTTTGAGTTTTTGCATCTCCATTTTGGGAGCAAAAATGTCTCCAAAAGTAGTTGTGAGAATTATATGGTCCAGCGCACATAAACCGAATATTGAGTGTACTAACTCACAGTTGGTAATTTTTGAAGATCAGTCATAGCGGTCTTCAGTCTAGATCAAATTATTTGGTGACGTTTCAGAGATAGCGCCAACTCCTTACTGATGTGATAAGAGATTAAAGGATCCAATGTAAAGACTGTTGACTAAAACTCTCCACATCCCAGGAGGTTCTCATTCATTTAAATTCGCCCAAGGGTTCTAGTCTCTCCAGAGTCTCCCCACCAGTAAATTATATCTATGACTTACTGAACACTTCAAGATGATTGCTGAGTAGATTTCAGGAAAACTTTTGGATACACATGATATTCATATTTTAGCTATTATTAAGAGGAGAGTTTCCAATAACACAGAAACATGCTTTACTACAAGTAAAAAAAAATGTTTATATATTAAGTTTTAGGGAAATCAGCATGATTGCTTTATGTAAGTTTATCTTGCATGTAGATTTTTCATCATGTGAGTAATGATAACGTTATTGTGACTTTATTTCCTTCCCCGCCCCCAGTGTGACAAGCGAGAACCAAATGGCATCCGAGTGGCTCCAGTTCCTCTCTACAACTCTTTTCATGATGTTCATAAGTTTATCAGTCTACTCACTTCTGCACTTGACTCTGCAGAAATCAAAAATAGCAGCGTTTTCTAGAACAACTTCAGCAAGTGTTACTGACAGTTTCTATGGTTATTTTGTTATTATTTTCAAATTTTAATGATTAGAAGTTTTCCAAAACTGACTACACATACTTGGCAATGAATTATATACTTTACAGAAAATTCAGATGTATTTTTTCCAAGAGTCTATGATTCTGAGGAATCCACATGTCTGTCCAATTTCTTCATGCTTGGTGGATCAAAGTTTTACTGGTCTAAGTATTATGTACACAATCTTAGCTGTCACATTTCATGGTCAGTGAATGTTTTATGTTGACTTAATTTACAATTTGACAACTTCATAATGTATGTGCAGTTCTTTTGTGTCAATTTTAGAAATGTTACTTTAGCTTTAATTTACCAAAGAGTTTCTTATAGTCACTATAATTTCACAGTCTGATATAGGCATGATTTTGCAATATTCCATCCAATTCTAAGGAAGAAAAAATATATTTTCTAGGACAGTAGCTTTCAAATATTTTGGCCACAGCCCACACTAAGAAATATATTTAATATCAGAGACTAGTATTTATATGTGTTTATACCTTATTTATTGATTCTAATATACAAATTGTATCATATTTTAACATCTGTGAAAGAATTTATTTTTCAGTTTTTAGTCAACAGTTCTTACAGTTGCCACTGGCCATTCTGTCATGTTACCATCCCTGGCATTAGCATGCTTCTCACAGTGAATAGATGATTTTTAAAAAGACACATCTATCGAAAAAGCAGAAGTGTCATAAATTATTGGTCTATGCTCTACTATTTATTATTCATTTTATCTTATTACAACAAGTGTTGGTTGAGACTTATTACATTTATTTCCCAGCTGACTCTTGGGTCCTAATCCATTTCACAAAGTTGTCCCTTTATTTGGTAGTACCGTAATTCCTTATTTTTTTAATGGGGACTTATGCTGATAGAAGTCTGTCCATGGTACCTATCTCTGCAGTGGTGAAACAAGTCATCCCAAGATACTTGCGACTGAGAATTAGAATTAGCAAATGAGTGCTTCATCTCTCAGCCTCTGACCCAAATCTATGGGCTGTTCTTTCCACTAGGAAAACTACAGTCACACTCAACCCTATAGGACTTTCCTGGTTTTCAGCTGTTGTTGCTACAGCTATTATTCATGAATTGGCAAAATAGTCTACATTCATATACCTGGGCAGGAAGAAGGAATGACTACAACATAATTAGTACCCCTGATGAACAAATTTGAATGAAATTAACTTAGACAACCACTAGAGTTAAATAAAAAAGATGCAGAACTGACAGCAATATCAGCACCTACAGTGATAAATGATTGAGTACTTGCCATGTACCATGTATAATACTGATCTATTCATAAGTTATCTTATTTGACCCTGCACAACTTCACAGAGAAGAAATCATTTTGAATCTCACAGGAGTAAGCGAAACAGACATGGTTTCAGTTCTCAGGAAACATGCAGCTTAGTGGGAGAAAGAGGTAATAAAACATACGAACACCCAAGTAAATATATGATTACAAACTATAGGTTTTATGAAAGAAAAACAGATGATACTATAAGAGAAAAATCTCAAGGGTATTAATTAGATGGCCAAATGAGGGTGTATGAAGGTGATTGTAAGTTTCAAGTTCTTAAATACTGTGCAAAAAATTAAAAAAAAATTCTTGCTAATCACATTAAAATCACATCAAATTATGTATACAAATTATTCAAAGAATACTCAGTACTATGTCTTCATCACACAGGCTAGGAAGTAGAGTATTAGAAATGCCCTTTTTCCCTGCTTGTATTCCCCTTCCTCCCCAAATCCAGAGATAACCATCAAATAATATTTTGTGTTAATCATTCCCTTACTTTCATTGAAGGTTTATATCTGTGTACATACCCATAAAAATACATTAGCCGATACTGTGTGTGTGAACTTTGTGTAAATATAATTGTATATATTCTGCTTCTTTTACTCAAAACCAAGTTTTTGATTTACTCATTTGTTACGTACAGCTTTGTACCCATTTTCATTGCTGCTCAGTGTTCTGGTTATAATTGGAGTTACTAATTTAGTATTTATTTTGGGGATTACTCATTTTTCCACTACTAATGAACATTGAGTTTTCCCAAATATTTTTAACATTGCAGCAATGCTGCTATTAACATTCTTGGTACACAGGTTCAAATGTTTGCCTAGGACATATAACTCTGAAAATGTCAGGACATATAACTCTGAAAATGTCGGGTCATAGGACACACACATGTTCAACTTCACAGTGCAACATTAAACTCTTCTCCCAAGAGGTTGGGCCAGTTTCCATTCTAACCAGTAGGAAATGAGAGTTCTCTTGATACTTGCAAATAGTAGTTGCTGATAGCTTTTGTCATGTATGCGGGCTAAAATAGGGTGATTACTGAAATAACAGAATGAATGTATAACTTCCACAGAAGTAGGAGGAACATAATGAAGACATATACATACACTGCGGTTTATGCTTCAGAAACCATCCTTAATCTGTGGATTAAGTCAACACTAGAATTTTACCTGAGTTTTACCCTTGTTCAGCTCTTTTCCTTTCCCATATTGTCTGGGAAGTTGTCTGAAGTTTTTCCTGATGAGCTCCCCTTCAATAACACATAATAATCCAAGGGCACCTGGGTGGCTCAGTTGGTTAAGTGTCAGACTCTTGGTTTCCACTTAGGTCACGATCTTGCGGGTCATGGGATTGAGCCCCACGTGTGGCTCCATGCTCGCTGGAGAGTCTGCTTGAAAATTCCTTCTCTGCCCCTCCTTCCACTCACTCTCAAATCTTTTTAAAGAAAACTATATTAATACAAATCCCAGCTTAAGCTCTATTTCTAGGAAAGCCAATCTGAGAATTTCTTTCATCTAGTGTTAATAACCATTAGCCTTTTATATTCTATATCTAGCATATGGTAAATTTCAGTTGTTTCTGTTGGTTTTCACAAATAATGCTTATTTTCTTGTGTGTATTCTACTTGTTAACTTTTTTTAAAATTTTTTTAAATTTTTTTTGTTTTGGCTAACTTTAACCCTCTCATTTTATTGACCACCCCCCCCCCTTGGAATTCTTTGAGAATTGGGTTAAAGTATGTCTTTCTAAAGATACTCATTTTTGCTTCTGCCATTTACTCAGGGTCATTTCTAACACAAGAACACTTAAATTTTTTTTAAGATTATTTATTGGAGGGGGGAGGGGAGATTGTGGGAGGGAGAAACTTTAGCTGACTCCCTCCTGGGAGCAGAGCTGATGTGGGGCTCCATATCATGACCCTGAGATCACAATCTGAACCAAAAACAAGAGTTGGATGCTTAACTGTATCACCCAGGCACCCCTAAAATTTTTGTTTTCAGTGTTTTCAGATCACATGGGTAGTATGAGACTGGATGTGTTAATCCTTACAAGGGCCAATTTAGAGTTGCAAATTCTCTGAAGATACTAATTTTTCTTGCTGTTCTTTTACATATTCTTTGGTTGCCAACATTATGTAGGACTCTTGGATCAGTTTACTTCGTTGGCTGGTCCTGAGCTTGTTCAATGTCTCATTTAGTTACCAGCACTGAAGCTCAATGACTTCAGGATATGGCAGAAACTCTTAAGATGAAAACCATACTTTTACTTCCCAGGTTCCTGCTTTTATTTCATTTTGGGGTTCTTAGAATTTCTTACTTTCATGCCATCTCATTTTAAAAGGCTTTTTCTGGCCATTGATTTTTACTTTTGTTTTTCAGTATCTAACCCCAAACAATATGTTAAACTGTCATGTTTTATGACTAGAAACAAATATTAGGCACTTCCTATTTTCCTAGTAGAAAATGAATTGTGCCTTTTTAATAGTTCATGCACATTTATATAAATTCGTTTAGAGTGATATCCTTGGGAACTGTTGTAATACATAGAGCTGTCTGTGTAACACTGAAGTATACTTACCATACAAAACTGACTGGGGAAAAGGCTGGGTGTGAGGGCAATAACCAAATTTCAAATTAAAGAAACTTTTTCTACACATATTTTCTGCTAGGAAACTTTCTCCTTGAGGTCAAAACTGTGTGAGTTCACATTCAAATTGTGTTCTGCTTTTGTTCCATAAACTGAAATTGTTAGAGCATTGATTTTTAAGTAAATAGGTTTTTGCATCACCTTTAAGAAAACTGCAAACACCCTGAAGGTATCATATCATAAAGCACATTAGACATCACTGAATTAAGGCATCCTGTAACAAGATGATGGGTTTGATGCTTGTGTGGGTCATTAGCATCTATATTATGTGTTTTTAAGACATAAAATTCATTTTCTGCCCTCCAGTGATATATTTTAATCTCAGCAAGACATTTATAAAGAGGAATATTATGGACTCATACATTTAAATATTTATGATGTGTTTTAGTTTATTCCAATTATTTTTATCAATGCTCCAGTTTTCTAATTTCTGACTCTTTAATTTCAGCTCCTGAGTCCTTTTGATATTACTTTAACTTTTTTGTTTATATATTTATTGTTTTTGGTATAAGAAGATGCATGCTCACCTTGTATATTTCTTATCTCAATCCTGACATCACTTATTTCTCTAAGAATATGTGTTGCTTTTGGAAGAAAATGATATTTAGAAACCATAATCTAAACAGTAAGAGTGCTCATTATAATCGAGTTAATCATAGTTTCCAGGATTTTCAGTTGGCAGAGTTAGGAAAGATATATTTTAAGAGAAATTGTATTTAAAATTAGATAGTAACTATGTCCTTGATGTGGCACAACATGAAGGAGGCAGCATCACTTGCACAGTAGTCTCGGGAATTGATGAAATTCAATCCAGTCAAACTCTTAGGACTATTTTCCAGTGTAAAAAAACTGGGGCATAGAGAAGTGTAATGGCCCCACAAAGAAGCAAATGTGGGGGATGCTACATGGCAGCTCACTGGGTTTCCTCAAAAAGTCAATGGATGAATATGGAAGAGGTGAGGGAGAATGGACTGTTCTCATGTAGTGAAACCAAAGAGACATTAGTAAATGCAATTTGTAGATTTTCTTTGTATCTTGATTCAAAGACCGTCTCACTAGGAGTAGTAAGTCCAATTACTGTGTTTCAAAGGTAATGTGAGACCACCTGGGTGGCTCAGTAGGCTGAAAATCTACCTTTGCCTCAGGTTATGACCCGGGAGTCCCAGGATTGAGTTCTGCATTGGGCTCCCTGCTCATCATGAAGTTTGCTGCTCCTTCTGACCCCCCTCCCTTCTCATGCCCTCTCTCTCACTCCTTCTCAAATAAAATAAAATAAAATAAAATAAAATAAAATAAAATAAAAACATTTAAAGGCAGTGTGATAACTCTTCTGTGTATGGTGATAGCACTAGTATAGTACCAATAAAAACGCATTGCTAAGAGAATTGAGGACACACTAACAGGGAAGAATTTTATTCAACTTGTTAGCTATGACAGCTACTTAGGATGTAAGAAGATATGAATATTTTTAAATAGATAAACCCAGCACATGGGAATGAAATGATAGAAAGTTGAGAGTTGGCTTTGAAATTCCTCTGCCTCCCCTCCCCCCAATAAGAATGCTAACAAATAAGCTACCACACACTTAATCCACCCACATTATCTTACAGTTCTGCAGGTTACAGTGTCAGCATATGTCTCACTAGATCAAACTCAAGGTTTTGGCAGGATTCCTTTCTGGAGGCATTAGGGGAAATTCCCATTTCCTTGCCTTTTTCAGCTTCTAGAAGTTGCCAGTATTTCTTGGTTCTGATCTCCATCTTCAAAGCCAGCAATGTTGTATCTCTCTGACACTTCTTTTTTCATAGTCTAATAGCCTCCCTCTTCCACTTTCAAGAGCTTTTGTTATTACATTGGGCCCAACTGGATAATCCAGTTTTAGCTCTGTGAAAGCCAATAGATTCATCTTAATTTCACCTGTAGTCATGATTCTCCTCTGCTGTATAATGTAAAATATTCATATCTTCTGGTTTTTAAGACGTGGACCTCCTTGGGGGTCGTTACTCTTCACACCACAGGAAGAAATGATGGATAGGAAGGAAGGAAAGAGAAAAATGTATGACAAAATCTTGATAATTCTGAAGAATTTCAAGATTCTCTCTACTTTTGTTAATACTTGAAAAATAAGCAATAAATTGTGATGGCTTAGATAAGAATCCAGGATACCTTCCTCAAAAGTCATGATTTTAAGAAAATCATGTATATAATGTTTTCCACCCATATTCTAGGATGGAAACAATCCCTTCTGTCTCCACATGTCAAAAAAATGTATCTGTAATTTTCTTATGATGGATTTTGAAAGGAACATATCTTACATTATATTTTATATGTATCTTTTCTCCCTATCTTAATAAAACTTGGCTAATATTTGTGTCTTTTTAAATTAAATTTTATTTTAGTATGTCACTTGGTACTTACCACTGTGTTGAACATAGATTTTGGCTCCTATAAGCAGGTAATTAATGAGAAGTGTACAGTTGTAACAAGTCAAATATGATACCCATTTTTACACTGAGGCCACCACTGGTATTATCACACTGCATCTTCCTTTCTCTCTATAGGGACTCAAAAGCCCTCTTCCAGTGCCCTACCCAGAAACAAACTTGAGAATGATTTCCATTACCATAAATAATAATACTCTAAAGCATGACTTCTCACAGAAGACAAATCAACTAACAAAGAATTTCTGGGTCTCTGTTGAAATCTCAATCACATATATTCACAATAGTATTTTAGGTGAAAAGTACTGCATTTTTATGCCAATATTTACTAAACAGAGGTCTTAATTTTCTCTTTCCCCGTTTGTGAGAGTTTCACTTTGTGCAGCTCTCCTTGCATTCTATTGTGTTAAAACGGCAAGCTTGTCAAGAATGGAGACATTGCAGTGATATATGCAGAGTCTATGGGAGACATTTTCTCTATGGGTTAAAGTAAGTAGTTGGATCAAAGTCAGGACATAGATGCTACAGCTGGTCTAGGAAAAAATGGCAATTAAGAGGAAAAAAAAGAACAGAAAGAGAGAATCACAGACAGTCTTTTTTTAGGAGGCAACAACAGAACCAGACTGTTTGAAATTGGTAACTGACTCCAAATGTCACATTTTTTTCACTGAATTCTAAATAATATTGCTATTTTATAACTGTTACTTGGTTGTATTGATGGCCATATTAACTTATTTCATAACAAACTCGCTACATATATTTTTATACACTATATATATATCTGTTATCTTTTTCTTATATTTCCTTCTCTCAACAATACTTAGATTTGAAGAAAAGCATGTTAAAGTTTAAAGGATATTTCTTCAAATGGTTTTCAGTTCAGTCAAAGCTGACACTCATGATCAGTTTTGGTACTTCTGCTAGTACACGTGTGATTATTTATTAGAAAATCTTAAGCTCTTTAAAGATAAAATGTAAAACTGTAAAATAAGACAAGAAAATTGTTCTCAAGTACTTCCTTTGGGAAAGTTGTGTAAGTTACAATCATATAAGGGAACAAAACTAGTGTATACTAATCTCTATTTCTGGGTAATACTACATATCTATCTCACGAAAATAATAGTAAATGAATATAAGTGGCATAAACATAGAAAGACCCTCCAACTGATAAGGGACCAGTGTCAACACTCTTTCAAAGCTGGAAGGTGGAGGAGACTGGCAGCAGGAACCTAAAACATAATTCCTTGTGTGACAGAGAAGGATAGGAAAGAGTAGCCATCTGACTCAGGTCAAAGAACCATTGAAATGGATACTAATTGGAGGTAACAGTTATTTCTGAAGGCCAGGTGCATGTGAGATGGGAAACAGGTGGTTGAAAGTCTGTAAAATTCGCTGCTGGACGCCAGATCCTTTCCTCCAATGTGTGCAATCAGATTATTGCACCTTTCCCACACCCACAAAGACGAGAGTTTACTTCTAGAGAGGATGAACTATTGTAGTTCTGGGCTTAGGGACACGAGGACAGCTGAAGAGATGGATGAACCATTTGTCTGAAAATGGAGTGATTCAGCAAGATTTTGTATTTTAAGTGGGAAAAGTCCCAATTTACTTCCCCCACTTGACTCCCAAGAAATTATGCATGCACCCAGGATCATATCCACCATTCCTCCAGCCCGCCTGAGGAAGATGATTATAGATACCACTAGGAAAACTATCCGTCCAATCGATTAGAGCTACAAATCCTTGTATTGGGTCTCATTGTGGTACAATGCTGCCCACCAATCAAAAAGTTCCTCCCCTGCACAAAATGCTTGCACCTGGTTTTTAGAGTTCCAGTTTTAAAAATGAATGAACACAAAGTATCACCACACATTCGACAATAACATTTAAAATGCAGGATAGAGTCCAAAAGAACAAACAGAAAACAATACAATGGAAAAAGAAAAGAAAGGGGAAAAAGTGAGGAAAGTTATAATTAATATCTTCCAAGAGAAAAGAAAAAAACTATGGAACAAGTGAACTATACACTTAAAGAAAACAGAGGCAAGGAAAAGCTCTTGAAAATTAAAAATAAATCAGAAATTAAAAATTCAAAGGAAATTCTGGAATATAAAATTAAGGAATTATCTCAAAAACAGAACAAACAGGCTGTACAATTATATAATTAATACAAGAGGTCAATGCTTGTTTAAGAGTAGTTAAAAATGAGAGAACAGATGAAATAGAAAGGAGGAAATTATGTGAAAAAAAAAGAAAGTCTTCAAGAACTCACCCCAAACAAAGATATACCTTCGGAATAAAGAGGCTCATTGAGTATTAAGCATAATAAATATATTTTTTAATGTAAATTGCATCACAAGAAAAAAGTAAGACATTGGGGATAAAAAATATTCTAAAACTTTACAGAGAAAATTAAATTATGCTAGAAATATCAATAATCACAATAATATAGGGACTCTAATCACCAAATGTGAAAGAGAATAATGAAGGATGCTTTTAAGGTTCGGATGACAAATTATTTTCAATTTCCAAGCCAAAATCAACTATAATGATACCACATTATCAATAAATGTGAAGGTAGAATAAAGATCTTTAGATAAGGTCTTAGGATGTTTTCTTTCCACATATTATTTCTCAGTATTTACTGAGAAAGACTGAGCCACAAAAAGGAGAAAAGAAAAAAAACAACAACAACAAAAATGAGATTCCCAAAATGATCATGAAGAGAAGTCCCAGGACAACAACAGTTCATCAGCCATAGAGGGAACCATATTGGACTAGAGCAAACGCTCAGAGAGCTCCAGAGGAAGGATGGATCTCTCTCTGTCATTCTCTCTCTCCTTTTGCCACCACAAACTGATAAAATACCTAATGTTGTAGTTCACTGTTCTCAGAAGAGTTTTAAATTTTATTAGAACTAATTTGAAGATTCAAGTTAGTACAGTGACAATATCGAGCAAATTTAAAAGAAGGCATTATTAACTGTAAAAAAGTGATTGTATAATAAGAGAAACATTATCAGAGTAAACTGAATAGTTAGAAGATATATCTTCTATGCCTAAATTTCATATTACAAATATGCTACTTTCTCATATTTTTTAACATGTTCCTATTCTGCCATATATTCACAATACCAGCTGTAAATAATATTTATACAATTGTAAACATGCAAACAATATTGCTGTAATCTAAATCATGATTGTACCATATTTAGAGGTAAATGAAGAGAAAATATATTTGTGTCTATGAGGTTGTAGGCATGAAGAGAAGGAGATCTATAATTAAATCCTCAATTTCTGGAGTAGGAAAAAATAATGTTGCAAATACAGAAGATACAGAAAAGCAATAAATTCATATTATTTTAACATATGGAGCTAAACAGAAGTGGAAACAGCCAAAATAGTCGAAAGCCATCAAGATTTGGTTAGCAGGAATTAAAGGGAGGTGTGGTTGGGTTGGGAAGCTACTATTTTGGGCATAAAAGTCAAAATATGCAAAGAAGTATACTGTAAGAGTGAAGTTCACTGACTCTGAAACCAAACTACCAGGTTCAAATATTGGTTCTATACCTACCATTCGTGTAATCTGGTGACTTCAATGCTCAATGCTCTCATTTCTGTTTGTAAAACCAGATAATAATAGTACTACTTCATAGAGTTGTCCTACAGATTAACTGGTTAAATACATGATATCATTTAAATAATATGGGGCACACGGTACTAGGACAGACAGTACTAAGCAACTGTCAGTTATTTACTTGAATTACTTTAATAAAAAAAATTAACAAGAAAGCCTAAGACATTGTGCGATATGTAGAAAGTAGTCAGGAAAGAAGAATCATTGTATTAAAAACCAAAGATTAATGAAAAAAAGCTGTCTTTACCTACTACAGTGTGTTTCTTATTATCTAATACAAAGACAAGAGTATTTCATTAATTACACTTAATTATTAAAGATTAATTTGTGTCCATTGTAATTATCAGGATATAAACATATAGCCTAAGATAGGAATTAAAAATAGACGTCTAGAAAATCAGAATCTCATTCACTGAAAGGAATGAAGACAGTAAAATTGATTTCAAACTGAAAATTAATGTTTGTCTGAAGCCTAATTAATACTTAGGCTAATATTTCTTCCGTTCTGCTTAATTAGTCCTATACCTGCTTTCAATATGCTCGTATGGTAGCAGCCATGTCCTTTATGTTTCAACTTATTTTTACGAAAAACCTAGGGGCATCTGGGTGACTCATTAGGTTAAGCATTCCAACTCCTGATATCGGCTCAGATCATGATCTTAGAGTCGTGAGATCCAGCCCCACATCCAGCTCTGAGCTTGGTGGAGAGTCTACTTGGAATTCTCTCTCTCTCCCCCAACCTCTCCCTCCCACCTGCGTGTTCTCTTTCTCTCAACTAAATAAACAATTTTTCTTGAAAAAGCAAAAAAAAAGGGGGCACCTGGGTGGCCCTGTGGGTTAAGCCTCTGCCTTCAGCTGGGGTCATTATCTTGGGGTCCTGGGATTGAGTCCCGCATCTGGCTCTCTGTTTGCTTCCCACCCCCACCCCCCACCTGCCTCTCTGCCTACCTGTGATCTCTCTCTCTGTCAAAGTAAAAAAAAAAAAAAAAAAAAAATTTAAAAGCTAAAAAAATTAAGAAAATACTAAATTCTCAACATATTTTAACATAAGTCCCTAACTGTTTAATATACAGTATTTTTTTTTCTCCTTAGCAGAGGTTAAGGATACAAAATTTTCTGAAAAATCAACTATGCTTAAAGAGATGCTGTCACATGGAGGAAAAGCAGGTAATGTTTGGATTGTGGTGGTTTATTAATTGTAACATGCAGTAAACCATGCTTGTGTTTTTGTTTATACTTTCAACATACAATATAAATAAGAGCACCTCCAGATATTCTTTTGGCAAGCACAAAGGCTGTTTATTTGACAGATGATATAGACAATAATGTATGGCTCATAATTAGGGAGAAAGCTGTAGCTTAAGAAGTTCTGATGGCATTCAAACAGTTTGTGTGTAACTAAACTAAGGCTGTTAGTGAATGGCAGCTTTAAAACATTTTAAACATGTGGACAAAAAAATTGAATTTTTATTATTGTAAATGAAAAAGGAAGATTTCTGGAGAAGCTAGACAACATACTGTAATCCAGGCTTGAGCAAGTCGAGGAAGAATGGTGTCATATAAATAGAAACCGGCTCTTCCCTTGATGTATTTCAATACATAATCTGGAAAAGAAGAGAGCTCTCAGATGACAGTGTACAACACCATGCATCTAGTGCAGACATAGAAGGGTTTTTTCCTCTGAATATCAGAAACTCAAGGAAGAATCACACTGAGACCTATTTATCTCTGCAAATCTAGGTGTATCCTGGAAATTTTGAATTTTATGAAAAAAAAAATAAAGTCAGTAAGTTCGTGGATATGTGTGTGTGATGACTGAAAGAGAGAATAAGTTATCCAAAGGGTAAAGCTTAATTCAGTCATTGCCACCAGACATGACAGCATTTCGAGACATTTCTAGTAAGTACTAAGTTGGGATATAGGGAAACTATATGATACCGAAAAAATTACGTTCATAGACTTCTGTTCATCCTACTCATATTGTAGTTAGCTATTTGTTATGTACAGCTTAAGAAAGATTTTAAAATCATATTCATAATTTCTTTACATGAGAGAAAATGAAGAAAGATAGAAATAATACTGTAAGAAAGAAAGGAAGAATAGAAGGCCTACTGAATTCCCTTTGAAACATTTGCCATAAAGAAAATTTAATTCATTTTATTTACAATTTTTAGGAATTTAATAGAGGATTTTTTTAATATTGAGTCCTGCATACAGTAGGTACTTTTAAAAATTCACTATATATTGAGAGCCTAAGCTGGTTAGCCTATGTTAATGTAAAAATGTGTACAGAATGGCAAAAGTTAAAACAAAAATAGTGATAATACCAAATTCTTGTAAGGCTGCAGAGAAACCGAATCACCTATACAGTGCTGGTTATAACATAAAATGGTATATGCACTCTGCAAAATAGTTTAGCAGTTTCTTCTAAAACTAAAAATGTGCTTACAACAACCCAGTAATGGTACTTTGGGAAATGTATGACAGAGAAATGAAAACCTATTTTAATGCAAAAACATGTATACAGATATTCATAACAACTTTATTCATAATAGATAAAAACTGTAAACACCCAAATGTCTTTAAAACAGATGAGTGGTTAAGCAAACTGCTTCATTCATACCATGCAATACTACTCTTAAATATAAAAAAAATGGGGCGCCTGGGTGGCTCGGTTGGTTGGGCGACTGCCTTCTGCTCAGGTCATGATCCTGGAGTCCTGGGATCGAGTCCCGCATCGGGCTCCCTGCTCAGCAGGGAGTCTGTTTCTCCCACTGACCCCTCTCCTCTCATGCTCTCTCTCTCTCTCTCACACACACACACAAAATAAATAAAATCTTTTTAAAAAATAGATTAAATTAAATTAAAAAACAAACCATTGATACTTACAGCAACTTGGGTGGAGCACAAGGGCATTAATTATGTTGAGTAAAAAAAAAGTCTACCTCAAAAAGTTACCTACTGTGATTTCAACTTATATAACATTCTTAACATTCTTGAAATAGCAAATGTATAGATATAGAGAACAGAGGTTAAGGATTAAGAATCAAGAGAGAAGTAGCTAGAAAGGGTTGACATGAGGTAGCCTTGTGGTGATCGAGGAGTCCCCTGTCTTGATTTTGTGTACATGATGCTGCACGTGTGATAAAATTGCACAGATCTACACACACATACACACACAGAGGAGAATGTATATTACTAGCTGGTGAAATGTGAATAAGCTTTATGGATGATATCAGTGTTAATTTCCTAGTTTATTATTGTACTATAATTATGCAAAGTCAACATTGGAAAAAGGTGGGTGAAACGTGCACCAGGCCTCCCTGTTGCCTCTTGACAACTTCCTGTGCATCTATATTTATTCCAAAAACAAAGGCTTGTTTAGAAATATGGTAATAAATATTCAAAACATTACTTCCTAGCCATTTTACTAATTCTATATTTTTGAGTTTATTTATGTCTATTGTATCTGAATAGTAGAAAAATTATATAAGGGCATAGATGTCTCTTTCCAATTCTTCATGCATAAACATTACTTGGTAGGTCAGCTATGGTGGCAGTATTTACACTAGGGGAATTGGCAAACACTGCAAATCAGGTTTTGATTTCATTGTATTTTTTTCTAGATCTGAGAAAATAATAACATAGATATAACTGGTAAGTATATTATATCTGTAGCTTCTACAATGTGAATAAGAAAAAACTGAGGAATGTGCTTTCAGTGTTCAGAAACTGTGTTGTTTTAGCAAAATGTCCCGCATTATTGAGGAATGAGTTAATTCTTTGTTTATCCCACCTGCTGCTTACATGTTGTTGCAAATAAATAATACACTAACATTCATTCTGGAAGTATACTCTGATTGCTGGCTCTTGAATTTACCAACACACCACTTCTTAGAATGATCATGCGGTTCTGTTCTGGAAGAATCTTTAAGTGGACAGGGGTGAGTAATGAGAGTAATGAAACTGAGGATGTGGATCTCACTGTTAGAATTTAAGCTTCTGTAGTTCTAGAGTTTTTGGGAGTTGGATAGCAATAAGGGAGTAAACTGAGCCATGTTTGGAATTGTAGGCAACATATGTGAATTGGGCAAACTGCGTTTTGGGTTGGGGGGGGTCTCCACATGCCGTCGCCCATCCAAGTATCATCGATGATCTATTGTAGTCTCCACACACATAAATGGTATTAGGGACTATTTAAAACTCTTTGGTAGGTTTAATGAGGATTCTATTTAGTCAGAATATACATACATTCTTCAGGGCATAAATCTCTGCTCAGGTACTGGCCAAAAATTATCTGGTCATAACTTTGCCAGGAAAGAGAATTCTTGGCCTAATTCTTAGGAGACTCTCAGTAGGTTTCTGACTCATGGTTGAAGCAAAAACCATCTATTTGTCTGTTTCAGTTTTTTCAATGTCAAGACTTGGGTTTCCCTCCTCCTGGCTCCAGGTAGACAAGAATATGTGTACAATGTGTTCTTGTGAGTGAGTTCTGTTGAAAGAAGTTTTTTTAGCCTCCTCAAGTTAAAGTTGCTTCTGCAATGATAGAAGGACATTTTGAATTCTTGATTTAGTTGTAAAGGAGAATTGTAGATTTCTGATACCTCTGTGGAATTAAATAATGATACATTGTCTATGAAGTTGGGAATAGCAGATTCTAGTTGTTCAGATACTGAGGAGAATGATTTCACTGCAGTGGGAGATCCTGGTTAACATTCTTCTACACTGCACAATAAGTTGTAGCTCAATATGTCTTTACTACCAAGTCTTCTTAGTGCTGGTGAGGCAGATGATGATTCACAGAAAAGGGAACTTTTAAACAATAAAGAGTGAGAGCATTCAGAACATCAAGAGGGAAGTCTACATTGGTTTAAATATCTTAAGCTATTTCACCTCCTATTTGTTAAATGAGGCCACTGTATTAAAATGACTCTAGCAAAAACTTAAAATTCATTGTAGGATTCTCCCAACTCCTTTAATTTCTCAGTCGACTGGTAACACTCCTAATGGCCCTGTCTGTGTTCTCTCCACCTACTCATGAATGGTTTAGTTTGGGCAGTAAACTACCCTGCCTGGGGTAGGCTCCTAGACCCTTATTCTCACTGCTTTACATCTTTACATTCATACTTCACACTTACGGGTAATACGTTTCTGTGTGAGCTGGATTCCAAAGATGGTCCCTAATGAACCAAGCCACCTGGTGTTTGGGATCCTGTGACCTCTCTTCCCACACAGAAAAATGGCTTTGTGCTATAACTGGCTTTGAGCAGTAGAAATGTAGCAGAAGTAACATGTAACCTCCAAAGTTTCATTTTAAGAGATCTTCAGCTTCCATTTCTGCAACTTTGGATGTTTCTCTTTGAAGCCATCTACCATGTTCTGTAAAAACCCAAGCAACCCAATGGAGAGTTCTACATGGATGTGAACTGAGGTGCTAGCCAACTGCATAAACTGAGCTCTAGCATGTAGCCAGCACCAATTACCAGCCACATAAGCAAGACAATTTTGGATTTTTATCTTGTCCCAATACTTCAACACATGTCATATTAAGCAGACGAATCACCTAGCCAATTCACAGAGTTGTGAAAAATAATAAACTCTTACTGTTTTAAACCACTAATTCTGAAGTAGGTAGTTACCCAGTTATAGATTACTCAAAGAAAAATTATTACTTAGAAGTGAGATGCTAGGGGCGCCTGGGTGGCTCAGTGGATTAAGCCGCTGCCTTCGGCTCAGGTCATGATCTCAGGGTCTTGGGATCGAGCCCCGCATCGGGTTCTCTGCTCCGCAGCGAGCCTGCTTCCTCCTCTCTCTCTGTCTGCCTCTCTACCTACTTGTGATCTCTCTGTCTGTCAAATAAATAAATAAAATCTTTAAAAAAAAAAAAAAGAAGTGAGATGCTAATATAACAAAAACTTAAAACATCTGGTATTGGCTTTAGATAGGACCAGGAAGTAATCAGAGCTAGAGGGTTTTAAAACTCTTAATGGAAGCAGTGCCTGGGTGGCTCAGTCGGTTGAGCATCTGCCTTCGGCTCAGGTCATGATCCCAGGGTCCTGGCATCGAGGCCTACACCGGGCTCCCTGGTCAGCGGGAGCCTACTGCTCCATCTCCTCCCCACTGTGCTCTCTCTCTCTCTTGCTATCTCTGTCACTGTCTCTCTCTCAAATAAATAAATAAAAATAAGTTCTTAAAAAAGAAAAAGACTCTTAATGGAAGTTGGAAGAATAGTAAGTACATTGACTTTGGAGGCTTGAGAAAAGCTGACCCATTTTAGTTGGAGGTACCATATTTGGTAAAGTGGTTGCTGTGAGGTAACATGAAAGGTATAAAAAAATATCTAATTCATCTGTATATTTAGCTAAAGTTTCCAGAAAGAATGTTAAAAGTGTTGACAGTTTTAATTTTTTTTTGCTTTCTCATATGATAATCAGATCTAGAGACATGAACTACAGAAAGAACTACTGTTCAACCCAAGACTTCCAAGACTTCCAGTGTTGGAAAATAAAATTGTTTCTCAATTACAGACTTCTCCATTTTGAAAAAGATTCTCAAACCTAGTGGTTAATATCAAATCCTTCTATTAAACATAATCTGAGGTTCAAAATAGATGACAGGTACAGCTGTAAAACCTTTTACTGAGATTTTCCAAACCTTCCAGCTAGACAAAATCACTTCTATGATCTTAGCAGTGTTTTTCACAGCATTCTAACTCTTAGCCAAATATGGAATGTAGCCTCTCTGGGTGTTTTAACTAATGGAGTGGATTATATGATTCTATTTACTGGACTGGATTACAATTTGATACAAAAAAACAAACCATACGCTTCCTAAAAAAAAAATGTATCAGTCAGACTTAAAGAAAGCTAAACAAAGACAGTTCAAAATGAAAATAGTTTTGGGGGCACCTGCGTGGCTCAGTGGGTTAAAGCCTCTGCCTTCGGCTAGGGTCATGATCTCAGGGTCCTGGGATCGAGCCCCGCAACGGGCTCTCTGCTCGGCGGAGAGCCTGCTTCCCTTCCTCTCTCTCTGTCTGCCTCTCTGCCTACTTGTGATCTCTTTCAAATAAATAAAATCTTAAAAAAAAATAGTTAAAAAAAAAAGAAAATAGTTTTGGATGCTTAGGTGGTTCAGTTGGCTAAACATCTGCCTTTGCTTCAGGTCATGATCCCAGGAGCCTGGGATCAAGTCCTGTACGGAGCTCCCTGCTCAACAGGGAGTCTGCTTCTCCCTCTGCCTGCTGCCTGCCCCCAACTTGTGCTCTCTCACACGCACTGAATCCTGCCAACAACCCTTTAGTGAGGTTGGAAGAGGATCCCCCTGTGCAAACCTTAAGACGACTGCAGCCTCAGCAAACACATTGATTGCTGAGGTGTGAGCAATCCTGGTTTGGAGCATCCAGCTAAGCTGTTACTGATTTTCTGAGCCACAGAAATTATAATATGATAAATGTTTAGTTTCAAGCCACTAATTTTTTAGGTAATTTGTAACACAGCTGTAGATAACTTATGAAAGCAGGATGCAGGTTGAGAAAGCTACTAAGCTTCAAACAGGGTCTGTTTCTCCTGGAAAAGAAGTTAAGACCAGAATGTGGAATCAAGATAACAGAAAGTGAAGCCAAGAATTAAAGAAAACCACCCGAAGGAATAGAACTGAGCCCTGATAGAGGACTGGTGGCCTATGCCAGCTGAGAATTGTTATGGATCAGTGATTGCCTCCATCGTTTTCTCTCTCTCTTTCTTTTTTCTTTTAAAGATTTTCTTTATTTATATGGCACACAGAGAGAGAGAGCACAAGCAGGGAGAGTGGGAGGGGCAGAGGAAGAGGGACAAGCAGGCTCCCCGCTGAGCAGGAGAACAGAAGTGGGCTCCATCCAGGAGCCAATATTATGACCTGAGCTAAAGTCAGACCCTTAATCCACTGAGCCACCCAAGCACCCCTCTTTTACTTAATTTCAGCTAACGTTCACAGCTAAGTAGAAACTTTCCTTTGTCTGCAAAGAAATGCACTGGTTTATGCACTTGATTAAACTTTCATTAATTTATATTAATTAATGTATAATATATAAAATACAATAAATAACAATATAAAAATATATAATATTAGTATAATGTTAATTAGTATTAATTTCCTTTGCCCATAAGGAAATGCACTTGGTTTATGCACTTGGCTATACCTTTATTAATGCTTTTATTACACTCTATTGTAATTTGAATCCTGTAACTATTGAATCATGGCTGATTCATCTTCATATCCCCAAAGTTTAACACAGTGATTAACATATTAAATGAATGAATGGATGATTTTTAGGACTGATGATGGAACTCTGAGATGTGGAGAACATTTTGCAACAATTAAAATTGCATGAACTGAAAATAAACTCTTGTTGCAACCAAGAGTTGCTTTTGTTCCTTTTTTAATTATTTCAATTGAGTTCTTAGAGATTAAAAATTTCAAGCATTTCTCTAGTAAGTACCATTGTTTTGTCTAACAGGTATAATGATAAATACTAGCTCCATAATGACTTTACTTAATTGTTTGCTTAATGTGTGCCAGACAGTTGTCTAAACACTTTTCATTTAATCTCTAATACAATCCTGTGAGATAAATACTTCACTGTGTTCATATTATACATAAAGCAGAAGAGATTAAGTAATATTTCCAAGATCAAAAAGCTAGAAAGTAGAAGAGTCGGGATCCAAAACTGTCAGTCTGGCTCTGGAGTTCACATATTTAGCGAATGTATAATCTTATTTTCTCTCGGAGCACACAGATACTTTGGTTTATTTTAATTATTCACCTTTCACAACGTGTGTGGTAAACTCATAAAATACTAACTTTGTACATGCATTTTCTCAAATATGAATTAAGATAAATTACTACTTACTTCATTCACTTCTCAGAAAAATAAACAAAGAAGTATTTTATGAGCTCTGGGATTCTAGCATGAGACCTACCATCGGTGATATCCAGTAGCTGCTTTTCTGTCTTAAAGTCATCTTGCAGGTGCCTGGGTGGCTCAGTCAGTTGGGCATCTACCTCTGCCTCAGGTCATGATCCCAGGGTCCTGGAATCGAGTCCTGAATTGGGCTCCTTGTTCAATAGGAGGCCTGCTTCTCCCTCTTTCTCTCCCCTTTGCTATTGCACTCACTCGCTCTCTCTCTCTCAGACAAATAATAAATAAATAAGTCTTTAAAAAAAGTCATCTTGCTACTTCCCTGTCATTTATTCTTTGTCAATGTCATCTTTATGTACTTATTATAGTCTTAATTATACTAAGTATTCCAGACTCTACCTCTCTAAAAGGAAAAACAAACATCATTTTTAAGGATATTTAAGTAACTACATAATAGATATTGATTGATCAGAGTTTAGTTTTCTCATCTTAAAATGTAGTTCTACAGTTTCCTTAAAAGCACTGAGGGAAGGACAACACCGTGATGCAGGACCCACACCACTGCATTTCCACCAAAGCTAATCTGATTTCATCTGATTTACATACTCATTCTTCAGAAATATTAACTGACACCCACCCCCCAGCCCCACCCCTGGGCTAGAGACACTGCCCTCTGCTGGCTGAAAAATTAGAATGAAAAGCAAAAAATAGCTTCATCCCAGCTCAACGCGGAGCTCAGAGTCCAGGGAGAGACAGGCATAATGGGAACGCATTGCATATATTAAATGAGTTTTGGTAAGGGCTAGAAAGAAAAAGAACAAAGTGCATAAAAGGCGACTGACAAGGGAAACTTTTACTGATAGGAAGGTCAGGGAAAGACCCACGGAGGAGGTGATGGTTAAATGAGACCTGGAAGATGAGACATAGGAAGGCAAGGGTCTGGGAAAGAGTATTCTGAAGGAAGGGAAGGGCCGGTGGGGAGTTAAAGGGCTTCATGAGGAAATAAGCTTTAAAGGTTTTAGAGAAACATATTAATAGGCAAGATTTTCTATTTAAAGGTTCAAAAATTATTCCTAAGTTTCTTAAGTTCCTTTTCAGTTTGAAGAATATAAAGCTCAATCAAACAAAAGACTACATTAATTCGCAAGTGTTTTCTTTCTTTTTTTTTTTCTTTAAAGATTTTATTTATTTGTTTGACCGAGATCACAAGCAGGCAGAGAGAGAGGAGGAAACAGGCTCCCCACCGAGCAGAGAGCCCGATGCGGGGCTCGATCCCAGGATCCCGGGATCAGGGCCCAAGCCGAAGGCAGAGGCTTTAACCACTGAGCCACCCAGGCGCCCCTCGCAAGTGTTTTCTTAAAACTAGTTTTGGTGCTCCTGTAGCTAGTTCAGTTAATACAAAATAGCGGGCTGGGCAACGTAGGTCTGACGTTAGTGGTAATCACATGAACTGAAATAGCTGTTCAGTCTTCGAATGTTCCTTTCATCTCATCAGTTCTCTTCCCGAAGGGACATGGTTCTCCATTTTGTCCTACGTTGACCGTTCAACTAAAAGTCATTACAACAAGGTCAGCAAACGATGGCCTGTGGGCCAAATCGGGTCCAGCATCTCTTTTCATTTATCCCACAAACTAACAATGGCTTTTATATTTTCAAATGGTTAAAAATAATATTTCATGATATTGGATAATTACGTGACAATCAAATTTCATTGCCAACTTTTTCTGGGGGGTAGGGAGGACTTAGCCATGCTCTCTTGTTCATATGGTATCTATGAGTGTTTCCAGAGCTGCTTGGCTGTGACAAAGACCTTACCATCCTCAAAGTCTAAAATGTGTACTCTCTAGTCCTTTACAGAAACAGTTTTACTGACCCCTGCATTAAAGCGTAGTTCGTTGAAGTGTCATCAACAATATATTTCTGCCACTAATCTTCGATTCAATTACATGCCCTTGCTTTTATTCTAAATCCTAGATGTAAACAAGCTGCTTTTTCTACCTTTAATTTTCAGGAATAATATCCTGTTAACACACCACACAATCAAATAACTTTATTTCCATAAACTATATGATTTTTTTGTTGTTGTTTAACCTTAATTCTTTAGCAACTTCCTAAATTTTATTTTAGAATACTGAAAAATTTTCTGAAATTATAATACAAAAAGTTAACATTAGGTGTCAGTATTTTACATATTATTTAGTAAGTGTGTGGCAGTGAGAGAAATGTATTGGATATTACAGAAAGCATTTTCACTAGAAAATTTTATCTCTTGTTAAAATGCTTGCCCTACCCTTTTATCCTTTCTTACTTCCTTTTTAAAAATTTTTGTATTAATAACATTATTTTTTATGATATCTACAAACCGAATTTTTGAAACTCTTCGTCATTTTTTTAGGTATCTACTGCTACATTTTTATCATATGTCTGTGAGTGAGAATAGATATTAGCATGGTACTAAGAAGTATCTTTTAAATGTCCTCTACAGTAATTTAAATGAGATTTCAAAATAGAGATCAATTAGTGGCAGGATGGTTTTGCAGGGAGAATATGAGGGAGGCATTGTAGAGAAGGAAAAGAATACTAAATGTGAATTCCTTCTTTAACTTTATCGTTTATAACATTGTGACTGTTATTTATAACATTGTGAACTTCTAATTTACAACATTGTAGGTCAGAAGAGTAAATCATCTAGTTTCTACTCTGCAGGGTTGCTGTGAAGATCAAATACTCTAACACTTACCCACAAGCCAATTGTCAAAGGGCTGGCTCCACAGACAACCCACAAATGATAACACTTCCCTCCCACCATCTCCTACTTTTCTTCTATCTTTAAATTATTTTGAGTAAGTGGATTAATATAGCATATGAAAGAGACCTAGCATATGGTCTTCAAGAAATAGAAAATTTCTCTTCTCTAATCACTTGATCATACAGTCTTATAACTCTGTGTATGTGTCTACTGTGTGTCTCATGCCTTTTATTTGTGTTTATATCACTAAGCTTCAAATAATTTCCCACATAGTTGGAGATTAAATAAGACCAAACCTATTCTATAACTTTAAATATCTCTGAAAATGATTTAGTCTGAGTTCCTTTTAGTGAATCCCTAGCTATATGCAATATATAAGCATAAAAGATTCCTAAAGATATCAAAACTATGTTGACCCCTTATAAATCAGTAAGGGAAAAAAGCAAAGAACATGAAGAGACAATACACACACAGACACTATTATAATGATCAATAAATATTTAATGTAATGTTCAACCCCAGTAATAAAGAATAAAGTAAAAATGGAAACATTAAGGTTTAATAACTAACTGCTAAAAAATGATCATCTATTTTTCCTTTTCTTTTTCTTAAACAACTATACTACATTAAGGGTGGCTAAGAGTTCTTGGCTGCTATTCCAACTAAGAAGTGGAATCTAATTCTCTTCTTGAATCTGAGCTGACTTTAGTGATTTGCTTGACCAATAGGGTGGGTGCCTTTTGTAACTGTCATAGAAGCCTTGCTATTTATACTCATCTCTTGGAACATTCTCTCAAGGGGAAGCTGACTGCCATGAGGCCCACTAACTTTGTGCTCTAGACAGCATGCAGGCGCTCCTATCAGCAGAACCCACTGAACCCAATCATCTAGTGATCTCCTCCAAAATTCAGATCTGTGAGTGAAGATCTTGGCTACTCTAGACCAGTTCATTTGCCAGCTGAATACAACTGAATATCCTCAGTTGATGTCACACAAAGTAGAAGAGTCACTAAGCCACACCCTAACGAAATTCCGGACCCAAGATTCATGGGGCGTATTGATGTTAGCTTCTAAATTGGGGGTGATCATTTAAACAGCAAGGCATAATCAGTATAATAGGGACAATCTCACTGTCATGGACTGCATGGAGAAGAGATCAAAAGCCTTAATTTGTCACTTAACTTACAATTTGGTGGTAGAGTAAGAGAGTAAGAATTTAAACCTTAGTACTAAATTATGCAAAAGCATAACATTGTCACCCCCTACTCCTAATTAATCTCTGTCTCCAAAGCCCAAAGAAGCAGCTGGGGGTAAGGATGGGAGGTTAGTCTAATTTGATAATTAAAGGCATCCCCTCCCCCTTTTTTCCTTTCTTCTTTTCTTTCTTTCTTTCTTTTTTTTTTTTTTTTTGTTAGGATTTTCTTTATTTATTGGACAGAGAGAGAGAGAAAGTGAGGACAAGCAGGGGCAGAGGCAGAGGGAGAAGGAGGCTCCCCACTGAGCAGGGAGCCAGATGAGGCAGGGCTCAATCCCAGGACACTGGGAACATGACCTGAGCAGAAGGCAGACCCTTAGGGGACTGAGTCACTCAGGCACTCCCAAAGGCATTTTTTAACTCATTTGATGGCAAAACCTGATCTGGTCCAAACTTATTTGATGTGAACTTACATAATGCTATTTATTGCTTTTATATATTGTATTTAGTGTGATTATTCATATATTTTGCTAGAGTTATGTTAATGCAGTTAGTGGTGCTATCCTAGACCCTACTGGGACTATTAAACATTTATTATATGATGCATGTATTTGTAAACCCAGAAAAATTCTAAATTCTAGATCACAGTGGACCCAAAACTTTCAAATAAAGTGGTGTGAGCCACTGTGATACAGAGTTAAACATGTCATTTCAGGAGTTAGTCTGCTGGGTTTAATTTTTCAATTCTACCACTTACAAGTGTATGACCATGGTCAGGTTACACCTTAATTCCCCCATCTGTAAAATGGGTACAGCCGTTGAATGCAGACATTTTCATAAGGCTTATCCAAATATTATTATAAATTATTATAAATATATAATATTTATAAATATTATAATATTTATAAATATTTATAAATATTATAATATATATAAATATATATAAATATATAAATATATATTTATATATATTTATATATTTATATATACATTATATATAATATAAATATATAATATAAATATATCCAAATATTATTATAAAGGTAAAAAACTGGAATCAACTCAAATGCACAACTCTTAGGGAATGGTTTAATTAAGCCATCATTAAAATTCTAATTTAGAATTAAAAAAAATTTTAAGTCCTAAAATGCACTATATCCAACACTGTAAATTGATATTGAAATAGAAAGAACATCACTCCTGCCTCCCCCCAAAAAACCCAAGAACCAGAAATATACATCAGTACCATTAAATCTACTTAAAAACGAACTAAATACAGGCATATTTACCACGTTTTATGCACATAAAGAGAAAGGAGGGTTGTAATCCCAACTAAGAGGATTAGTGAAGACTTTTTCTCCTTTTGGGGTGCCTGATTGGCTCAGTGGGTTAAGCCTCTGCCTTCAGCTCAGGCCATGATCTCAGGATCCTGAGATTGAGCCCCACTTCGGACTCTCTGCTCAGCACGGAGCCTGATTCCCCCTCTCTCTCTGCTTGCTTCTCTGCCTACTTGTGATCTCTCTCTCTCTCTCCCTCTGTCAAATAAATAAAATCTTTAAAAAAGAAAAAAAAAAGACTTTCTCTTCTTTTTAGTTGTTAGAAATATATCAAAATAACCAACTGGTAGCTCAGTTGGTTAAGCATATGACTCTTGATTCCTGCTCAGGTCATGATCTCAGGGTCCTGGGACTGGGACTGAGCCCCACTTTGAGCCTGCATTGGGCTCCATGCTGAGTGGGGAGTCACTTGAGGATTCTTTCTCCTCCTCTCTCTCTGCCCCTCCCCCTGTACTCTCTCTCTCAAATAAATAAAAAAATCTTAAAAAAAAAAGAAAAAGAAAAAAAGAAAGAGAGAGAAAAATCCTCAGATGTCCCAAATTTGTGGGTTGTCTTTAAAGGGAGGAGTAAGTGAATCAAGAAGGAAATGGTGGCATCCAAGTGCAGTGGCATTACCACGGAGAGCAGCTTTCACTTTCAAAAACTCAACTAAACGTGCCCAGTCAAAAAAGATTAAAAATAAAGGCTAGCCTAAATTGTGTGGGTGACCTGTGCAGCTATCCATTCCACTGAATGAGTCGAGGACCCAGTTGAGCACGACAAGTTTGATACAAATTCTGACTCATTTCTCAGATGCCTCTCAGGACACAAGCATGTACCACAGTGCATGGGATTCCAGTGTTTAAAGATGAGGTTATTTTCTTAATAACACCTTTTCCCCCAAAATACAGTCTAGATGCTTTATCTGGAGATCAACCAAAGCATCCTGTTTTCCAATCATGGAGGAAAAGCTACTCACAATGGACTTACTAAAAGAGGAGAGGGCTTCAATATGTCACCTCCTTTGTAGATTTGTGGTTTGTTTGGGGTTACTGGAGCCCTTACATCTTATAGCCCCACAACTGACAGACATAGAAACTCAGAACCAAAGCAGTTGAGCTCGAGAAGCCCTTAAGTTCCCACTCTCAGCCCGTTTCTTTCCCCTCCCTCTCCTCCACCATGTTACCCTGAGGATTACACAATTCTCAATTGCTAACGGTCCCCTTCAGTGGGGTTTGCTGATGATTCTGTTAGCTGCTGCGGCAGCGTCATAAACCTGGTTGTCTCCTGTGAGAACACAGAAGAGTACCTCAGAGGATTCTCTGGCTTCAGTTACTACACACTTATTTTAAATATGGGAAATGTAGAATTGAAACCGGGATCTGGCTTCCTGCATTGATTTGCAGGAAGTGCATGGGCAACCTTTTGCATAAAATCCATCTCAGCTAGGAAGAGGTGGTCCCACTTGTGGAGCTCTTGCTTTGTTCTCTCCATACCTTCTTCCAGTGTTCTCATGTTAACTTTGAAAAGAAGGAAACAATAATTCGAACATTCGGCCATCCAAGGTACTTGATATGAACCTAGTCCCAACTTCCTGCAACCTGTGGCGAGGGGGAGATAGTAACAGGATGCCCTTGACCCCTGATTCTCTAAGTCAACGTTCCCTCAGTTGGATAGCTTTGTTTTGTTTTGTTTTTTCTGCAAGCACAGCAAGTTTTGAAGCTAATTTAGGAGTGGGGAATTAGGAGAAATGGAGCAATCTCACCATACCCACGAACTTTTACCCAATCTATAATAATAGATTATCAATTAAAGTAATTAATATTAAAAAGCCAAAGAACGTGTCTTTTCCCTTAACCCCTCTACCTGATATGCTCACAGGAGCAGTTTATCTTCTTTAACTGGAATATTGCTTCCTCCTCCATAGCGATGTGCTTTTTAGATTTTGCTAATTAATAATACCGAGAATAAAATTTTTTAAAAGTCGTTTCCTGGCCCTGAAATACTGATTCATCCTTCAAGAGCAAGGCTAGCCTGGGTTCACTGGGTTCCAAGGCCTCATTTTGCTTGTGTACCTTATTCAGCATCTTTGGCTGCCTGCTTGCCAATTGTATCCAGACACAACCTTTTCCACTAAGTGGAGAATCAGGTACTTGTCACATATTTTAAGGATCTGCCAGCATCAGAAACATGAAAGAGTCTTCTCAGATCTTTTATAAGCAGCCAGCCAAGGGGAAAAAAATATCAACTACCATTCTCCAATCTCTGGGATGTCACTTAGATGAGAACTGACTTCAGGTCCTTCCCCAAACTGTGGTCCTTCCTCCAAATTGCTGTGGGTTTCTGTCACTGTGATTCACCACCTCCTCAGTGAGCCTAAGTTTTCTTCAAGTTCATTCCTAGGCTGGTGTATTAGTTGTCTATTCCTGCGGTAACAAATGACTACAAATGTAGTGGCTTAAAACAACACTCATTTACTATCTTACAGTCTATAGGTTAGAAGTCCCACACAAGTCTCACTGGGCTGGTATCAGAATGTTGGTAAGGTTGCATTCATTTCTGGAGAATCTATTTTCTTGCCTCTTTCACTTTGTAGAGGCTGGCTACATTCCTGGCTCATGGAGCCTTCTTCCATCTTCAAAGCCAGAAACATTGCATCTCTCTCTGATCATTGGTGGCTCCAGATCTCTGACCATAGCCAGGAAAGTGTCACAGGTTTTAAAGGACCATGTAATTGGGTGCACCTGGATAATCCAGGATAATTTCCCCAACTCCAGGTCCTTGACCTCAATCATACCTGCAAAGTCCGTTTTTGCCATGTAAGGTAATATATATTTATGGTTTCCAGGGATTAGGGCATGGGTATCTGTAAGAATCATTATGTGATGTGGGCCTGGGGCAAAAGGTCAAGAAAGAATCCTTTAGACATTTTCAGTGCAAAAATATGTTTTTATTAAAGCACAGTGACAGGACCTGTGGGCAGAAAGAGCTGCACTGGGATTGTTAGGAGCCATTGATTATAAACTTTTAAACTGGGAAGAGTAGACAGAAAAGAAGTTTCCAAAAGGATTTTCATATGTTAAGCAAGACTTACAGGATCCTGGAAGTCTGGATATTGTTAAGCTAAGGTTGCTTTTTACCTAGAGAGAAGCCGTGAACATTCAGGCAGTTGTGAGTTCTTGAGGAATGTCATATTGTGTCTTTCTTGGGTATTTATCAGTGGGCTGCAGATTGTAAGGAAATTTAGTTTTATCTATGTTTCTTTTACCTTTGTTCTCATCAATTAAATTGCCTGTCCCATGTGGTTTCTGACCATTGCCCTTTCTCTCCTCCTACTTCTACTTTGCTGCCCTGTGGAGTTCCTGCTCCCTTTCACCCTGAAACACTTTGATTCCATCTCTACCACCTGTCAGCAATCACACTGACACCCTCCCCCCCTTTTGCTGAATGGTTTCTTTAATCTAATGAGCCTGGGTAGAGAGTATACCTATATACAAATATATATTGTGCACACACACACATATTCAGAAATCTATGCAAATAGCTCATCTTCCTTGAAAGTTGTGTATTGTTTTGGGATAGGCAGTGTCCTTGAAGGTAGTTTTGGGAGTAACTAGAAGTCTAGTCTGAATTTCCTTTTGTTGAAAGAAAAGGAAAAGAGAACAATGCAGTTCTTTCGTAACTACTAGAATCAGCTCACAAAAAAATTTTTATTATACGTACACAAAATTTAGTAAGTTTAATAAGTTAAAAGATTTATAAAGAAAAAAATTGTCCCTAATGTGATCTAGGACAGACCTTTTAATTCACAACAGCCTTCTGGGAAGAAATTAGCATTCCTGATAAACTGCTTCAGCAATTTTCAGATAAACTTTAAATGGTATTAAGACCTCTTCTGGGAAACCAGTTGTCATTCCACTCAGCTGAATGATAGCTAAGAGTTCAATGATCTTTCACCAAACATCTTTTATCTTTCCTCTTTTCTTATAGTTTAAAAGAGTATCTTACCACTTTGTGTGTGTGTGTGTGTGTGTGAGAGAGAGAGAGAGAGAGAAAGTTCAAAATCGTCCAATTTAGGACTTACAGCAATTTGGAAATAAAATTTGATCGGTGCATATAACTAAATTTTCAAGACAAAAGTCTTTTTCAAATAAAAGTATATTATTGGTATTTGGTCTCATTTATAAGCACAATATTCTAACCATTTTAAACTACAGTTGAGAATTTAACACTTGATTTTACTTATTAAATATTTATATTGTCTGAAAAATTTTCCAAGTACTTACATGATTATTAAAAAATTTAATAAATTAAATTTAAAAGTAGAATAAACCTATGCCTGTAGATGTTCTAATACAGTATATAAACTTACTGAGATTGCAAGTTAAGATTTCAAGTTGGAATAGATTTCACGATAAGTTTTAAACTGGAGCTACAAACCTCACCTTTATTCTAATATGCTAAATTATTCTAATATGATATTATCATCATTATAGTAAGTTATTATTATTATTCTAATATGCTAAATTCTTCAAAACATTTCAGATACTTAAAATACCAAGTATGAATAGTTGACTTAACAATGATAACAAAATATTAATATCATAGATGTGATTCTCTTAAATATTTTAATACTTAATTCTAAATCTAGATCAGGTTTTTAAAAATCTAAAGCAGGTTTTTGTTTTTTTTTTAAAGATTTTATTTATTTATTTGACAGAGAGAGAGATTACAAGTAGGCAGAGAGAGAGGAGGAAGCAGGCTCCCGGCGGAGCAGAGAGCCCGATGCGGGGCTCGATCCCAGGACCCTGAGATCATGACCTGAGCTAAAGGCAGCGGCTTAATCCACTGAGCCACCCAGGCGCCCCTAAAGCAGGTTTTTTAAAAAAAGAAATGTTAGTGGTGCCTGGGTGGCTCAGTGGGTTAAGCCTCTGACTCTTGGTTTCTGTTCAGGTGATCATCTCAGGATCCAGAGATCCCACTTCTGCTTTGGGCTCTGTGCTGAGCATGGAGACTGCTAAGATTCTCTCCCGTTCCCTCTGCCGCCCCTGCACCGTGCTCACACTCTCGTTCTAAAAAAAAAAAAAAAAAAAAAAAAAAAAGCTACACATAATGAAACAATTATGACACTCAGCACAGCCTGGGGGATTATCTTCCCACGAATTTTTGGAATTGCCTTTCATTTTTCTGGTTCTTGAAGACCAGAATATATTGATAAGGTAGCAATGGATTCTTTTCTGGGATTCTGAATAACTTCCCAAGTGTATATGTAGAATCCAAAGAGCCTTCCTAACTTAGAATGGGTGGGCTTAGATTTGAGTCATATAATTATCTAATTTTGAAACCAAAATCTGTAATCCTCACTGAGGAATTAAACTCAATTAGATTTTGTATTTCTTTCTGTAGTAATTGGTGTCTCCATTCTAGGTCTGAATACCCATGAACTGAAAGGATTTTCACATTATCTTAGTATCATATAATTTAGCAGATATGAAAATGATATCATCATGTATTATTATTATTCAGTCATAAATTCCAAGGTCATCTATGACTATCTTTTCTCCTAAGCTCATGAACTTTTTGCCTCTCATCTCTGAAAACAGTGCCATCAAGCCTTATTTTCCTCATAAGGCAATAATGCAGGCTGGCTGAGTCCAAGGAACCAGAGGAGGGTCCCACAGGATCAGCTAAGAGGGTCCTTGGCTTTGCGCAGGTTAGAAATCAAACTTGAGCTGAGAGGAAGTGAGAGCAAAGTTTATTGAGACATCAAGAGAGTGCAGATACAGTGTCTGGGAGACTTGGAAAGAAAGGAAGAGTGAGCCGCATCTTAGCCTGGGGTCTAAGGTTTTTACTGAGAACTGTGGTCAATGCATCCAGAAACAAAGACAAGTGTTTAGGTTTCTCCAAGAGTCACTTACGCCCTGGTGCCTGGGGTCTTGATGAACTGGTGGTCTTGGAAACCATTCATGGCAACTCAGCCCAGCCCAGTCACTCACTCTTCAGATGTTATCTGCGGTGCTAGAAGACTCCAAGAAATCATCAAGTCCTTCACCTTTACAGGAAGGATATACATCATCTCTTCTATGAGGCGTGTGTAAGGTGAGGGTATAGGTCCTAGCAGGAATAGAAGCAGGAAAAGGAATAAATAAATAAATAAATAAATAAGACAGTTTTCATGAGGTCCCTATAATTTTTCTGGATCGATAAGAATAATAATGTCCAACACACAGATTCGTTTGAATACTAAATTGAGTATTTGGAAATTTTTTTGTAATAGAATTAGTGTTGCTATTTTGTTTGTTTGTTTGTTACCACAGCCACTAACTAGCCTTTACTGTGTTCTCACTACAGGTCAGATACCACAATAGGATCTTCATATTAACCCACTGAAACCTCTAAACAATGCTATGTGTTTGGTAATACTAATATCTGTTTCGGAACCAGGGCTTTGGGAGTCCAAGTTCTAACCTCTGGTTATGTCCGCAGTTACGTTGTTATACCGGTGGAGCAGAATTTAAAGCCAGATCTGACAGCCTCCAAGGGCAGCTCTTTTAACCTCTCTTCTATAAGACCACTGGCTTCAGAGTTTGGTAAGTGCCCTAGGCAACCAGGAAAGGATGATCAGTGTAAACCGGACCATCCAGAATCTCCTTGCAAAGGGGGTCCACTCTTTCTTACACCATCCTTTTCCTTTTACCTCCACAAATGCCGTTTTATTGCTGTTGGACTCTTTCATCTTTGCTGGGCTTATATTACCAAGTGTATATTAAGCTGTTCCAAGACAGGGAGTATGTTTTACATTGTTTCAATTCCTCCGTGGAGGATGACACCATACACGGTAAGTGTTATAAAGACAGCAATGAATGACTTGGGCAAATAGTTCAAACAACAATTAAGAACACTGATTTATATTATTTAGTGCTGAACCCAGAGAAGACATTTTACTGGGGTAGTGGGGAGTGAACCCTTTAAAGATTTTTTTTTTTTTTTTTTTTTTAGTTCTGCTCTACACTTGGCGTTTACACATACTTTCTTTCATTCAAGCCTTTCAACAATCTGCCACGATCAGTTGTATTACTGCTATTATCATTGCTATAGAGACACTAAAGAAGTTAAGAAACTTGTCAAAGGGTAAAAATCAAGTAAGCATCAGGCCCAGATTTTGGGGCCTACTGTGTCTGATTTCAGCTATAAAGGGAAAGAACATTTCTTTTGTTCATAAAGTGAGGACTGAAAGCTGTTTATTGTTGAAGGTATTTGCTACCACAATGCTGAACATTCTTAGTAGAACACTTTTAACAAGGCTCCTGTATTCTTTAACAAAATCAATTTAAATGTAATACCTTTCAGACTTGGCCAGTCATTGGAAGGAATGAAAAATGGACCAAATTGATTTCAATGGCCTCCTGCCCCTCCTTTTAGGCACACCTCACCCTCTAAGCACCTAAGGGCTTTTTATCACCCGGAGAGTCCTCAGAGCTGTCCTGTGATACCTTCTCCATTCTTTTAAAACAAGGCTACGGTGGAACTTTGCTGATATCTCGTTCTCAATATGGTTGACATTAAACTCACTCTTTCCCCAACTGCCCCATATAAACCTTGTTCCTGCTTTTTCTCCTTCATGCTCTGTGACCTTGCATTTCGATGACCTTCCATCCATACGTTTGCCCAAGCCAGATGGTCATGTGTTGACTGCCCCCTTCCTTGAAGCTCACACATAAAATCAATCACCAAATTTTATTGACATTACTTCCTACCACTCCTAGAATTTGTTCTTCCTTTTTTTTCCCCCATTTCCACTGTCAGAATCATAGTTCATTCAGTATTTCTTTTCCTACCTTCCTTTTTTCTTTCTTTTGTTCATTCGTTCATTCTTTCTTTCTTTTGCCTTGGATTAATGAAAATGGACCTTTACATATTTCTCTGTTTGGGATCATAAGTTACACTTCAAGTTCTCTATGTTACAGCCAAAAATATCTTTTAACGGGAAAATATGTTCTGGTTGGATCCCTTTTTTACGTTGTCACTATTTCCAGGAATCTTGGGACAGAATATGTATGTGGCTCTGATAACCTTTTAAGCATCGTATTTCACATTCACCTTTTCCTCCAAACTGCTCTTTGGCCAGAATTAGCCAAGTTTTCTCATGCTTTGTGATATTTGCTATTTTCTGTTGAGAAAACATTTCTCACACCTGGTCTCCAGCAACATTCCACTCCTCCCTCAAGTCTCAGTTAAGTCTTACCAACAAAATCCTTGCTAATGGGTATCGTCCTTACCTCCTGTAGCAGCCTTACATGAGCTATCTAAATATTCTCATAGTCAGTCTACATACTCTTTTTTCCCCATGTATTTCCATGGAAGCTTTGTACTTCTTGGTTTTTACCCCCATTGTATTTGTCCTCATGTACTAAGTATTGGACAGAGATCTGGAATAGAGTAGGCACTCATAGAATGCTTGTTTACCTGAAATATTAAGCTTATTCATCATATTTACTATCAACTTGATGTAGGAAATGTCAGGTAACTGACACACAAATTTTTACTAGGTTTTTGTATTTTAAAAATTACACATAAAAGGCAAAAAACAAGAAAATAAATCACGCTAACTAAAAGTAGAATATTATGCTTGTAGGAGTTTGAACAGCATGAGAACATAATGGAGAAATGTTTGTAGTAAATGTGTACTAAATTAATGGAAGAACAGTTAATGAAAAACATTTATACAATACTTGTGTGACATAATGCTGAATATTTTACTTCTAGCTCTTTTTAAAATGTAGCTGAGCATTCAATTGGATGGAGTAATTTGACTAAACAAGTGGGACACTCAAATGTAGATTTAAAAAAAAGAGAATCTTAATGATAAGATAACAGAGTCCTCAAACAGTTAAGCTGGGACAAGTGAAGGAATATAAAATGCTCAATCACAATAAAAAGTTCAAAAAAAAAAGTTCATTTGTTTGATATTGTGGCACGTGTCTTTCACTGCGTTTAACATCTTAAACAACAGAAAGTTGCATAAGTTCATTGAATTTTATATTGGCTAGGTTGGATAAAATTATTAAAGACATAAGTATTCTACAAGAATTCTGGTGGGTAACACAGGTCTAGACACTGTTTTGGCCAGTTAAGTATTAGGTGGGTTTTTTGTTTTGTTTTGTTTTGTTTGTTCTTTGCTTTTGTTTGTTTTTGTTTCTGTCATGCCCCAAACTTTCACTGACATTGGTGACACATTTTATTTACACTCCCTGAAACTTCCACAAATGACTCAGTTCTAGATCAGTAATTCATGCTTTTTTATTCTTTGATTTTATTACCTAAACTTACTCTTCTAAGCATCATTTTATGTTTCTAGTTAAATATAAGTGAAAATTGATTGGAGTATTTCTCAATGGAATTTTATCTTTATTTCATCATAATTGCTTCATATTTGAATAATGACAGATGAACTGCCTCATTCAATTGCAGTTTTAAGACTTTGAAGTCACAATAACAGCACAGGATTTAAATCCTCAAGCCATTATTATAGCAGAAAAGACATTGGAGAAAATGAAAACTTATGGTGCTATAATTTGCTAGGAGAGAAAAAAAGACTGCAATGGCTAAAACGTATTATTTCCTGGACAATTTCTAACCTAAGACATTATGACGTAAGAGTGAACTGGACAGTTACATTGTGGTCCCACCTTCCTAAATTCCTTCTAGAGCAGTATTTTATAACTATTGAGCCAAAATTCACATAGCAAGTAAATGGCATCACAATTACTTTGCTTCAGGATGAAACATTATCTCATTGGCATTTATAATTCTATTTAGCAACAATTCCGTATTTCGCCAATAGAGATTTCATCAGATCTTTTTCTTTTTTCTCTGACATTTACATCAAGAGCTGAGTACTTGTTAATACTCTGAGGTATGCATTTCAAAATTCTTTTTGTCTTTGTATTCAGTTTTAAGTAATGAATCAAGCAATATGCAGAGGCTAAAAGTACAAAACAGATCTCGCATTTAAAATTTCATTAAACATGGCTAATATATTTTGCAGTGGCTGATTTATACATACAACACTTTCATTTCTTGACGAAGACACTACATTTCTACCACTGTGGCATCAAAAGTTTTTCAAGACCTCAATACACAGTGGGATGAGATGCAAAGTAAACGGAATAAATGAAAACACAAAACACTAGCATAATTCAGAGCACACAAAATAACACACATAATAGGAAATATTTATAAAGGATTATAATGAGTAAAATGAACATGACAACAGCTCCCATTTGAAATTACAGAAAGACCTCTTTTTAATGGGGATTTTCTTTAGCCAGTTACCAAAGCAAGTTGACATTCCTAGTAAGTCAATGCCTTTTTTAAAGAATGGAATGATATGAAAAAAAATTAATTATATATTATAAAAATTATATTTGGAGGTGCCTGGGTGGCTCAGTAGTGAAGCATCTATCTTCGGTTCAGGTGGTGATTCCAGGGACCTGGGATCACGCCCCGCATCTGGCTCCCTGCTCGTCAGGAAGTCTGTTTCTTCCTCTCCCACTCCCCTTGCTTGTGTTCTCTCTCTTGCTGTGTGTGTCTCTCTCTCAAATAAATAAAACCTTTTAAAAAAATTATGTTCTGTACTAACACTAAATTTGGTGAAGTTAAAAAAACCCCGGATATCAGTTTCTGGGCTTATAGGAAGAACATCATTAGATATTTCTTCTTGAAAGGATCCTAGCACACTATGAATGAAGCGCCGGAGTCAGGAAAAAAAAACACCTGATATTTTCAATACTAGTGGAATCTGTTTAAACTCTAAAGCCTTGTTTGTTTCCTTCCTGACGCTGTTTAACTACTCAGACGTCCTATGTCATTTGGGCTCTAGAGGAAGGTGAGATCGACTTGACTGCTCAGTGTGTGCACCCAGTCAATGTCTTCTTATGTTTCAGGTTATTGAGGAAATCACCAATGTCTTTTGGATCTTGGGGATGAATTTACAATTAAGAAAAAAAAGTGTTTTATAACATACAATGACATAACCTATATGCACATAAACTTAACTGATCAGTAGCTATTTTTAGAAAATATTGTTGTTTTGGGGCACCTGGGTGGCTCAGTGGGTTAAAGCCTCTGCCTTCGACTCAGGTCATGATGCCAGGATTCTGGGATGGAGCCCCACATAGGGCTCTCTGCTCAGTAGGGAGCCTGCTTCTCCCTCTCTCTCTGCCTGCCTCTCTGCCTACTTGTCATCTCTGTCTGTCAAGTAAATAAACAAAATCTTTTTAAAAAAGAAAAGAAAAGAAAATATTATTGTTTTATTTCATCTGTTCCTATCTGATTCCCTTTAACAGTTTTAGATTTCTGTCTGAATTAAGGAGAGTTTTGTTTGATGCATTTTATCTTTGAACTGAATTTGGTCAAGCTTCCTCAAATTGACTGATTAATTGTAATCAATTAATGTATCTTAGTTTATTGTACTTCAAATCTCCATTTTCCAACTTCTCTTTCTTGAGATTCTTTCTTTAAAAAAGCAGATCAGGAAGATTCCTATCTTGATGCGTACTTAGGAGTAGATGTTGCCAGCAATTGAGTGGGGCCTAGGACGGAAGAAAGAAGATGATGAACAACTCTATGAAAACATATCAAAGGATTTGCCTTTCTGTGCCCAAATGCACAAGGTGATATCTGGTATCACAGATCTAGGAAATTGTTATAAGAAAACTATCCCTGTGGTATGTTCACATCACATTTTGAACTAAATTCGTAGGTTCTAGACACTCTCCACTGTCTTTCAGCTGTGGTGCACATGCCTTTATATTTCCAGTCTTTCCACTGAAATACCTCCTTGACCTCTGTGCTCAGCACCAGAAGAATACTCCTTTTCCTTATTCCCTCTTAGATCTGTCCCTAAAGTTTGCAGGCCCCAGAGCAGGGGTACAAATAGGGACCTTTATGTGTGTGTGTGTGTGTGTGTGTGTGTGTGTGTGTGTGTGTATAAAACTTAATACTTGAAACTTATAAAACAAATTATTAATAAACTATTAAATAATACAAGTTCTATCCTCCTACCTTGATGCGCATTCCTTTATAATGAAAACTAGATTCAAGGCTTGAATTTTTGTGCTCCTTGGACTCCACTCTGAAATGAGAGTGCACGCCAACCCCCTGACCTTGGTCTTCAGTTTGAACCAAGCTCTCTCTTCCTACTCTAGGATTCCTCCCTCAGCTGGAGGGACTTCACTGGGATGCTTGCTGAGCTTCATCTAACCTCTCTCCCAAATGGCTTTTCCTTAGTCAAACCTGAGGCCTGGCAGTGTGGCCAACTTTTGGAAAGATGGAAGTAGGGCCTAGAAGAAGGCTAAATGCTCTTTGGGCAGGAAGTTCCCAAATCTTCAGTATCTATAGATGTCTAGACGTCTGGAGATAGGACTCCAGCTGGGTACACAAATCTAGTCTGTCGACCCCTCACTCATGGAGAGGAGGCCTGCTGGAAGAGAACCAGAGTACGGCCCTCTAAAGTGTGGGTCTCTTCAAGGCAGGGACTCCGTTAGTCTCAATTGTATCACCCTAAGGTCATTCATATTAATATGTGAATGGTCAAAGATACTAATTCTTCAGTAGAGTTGAAATGACCCCCTACTTTTAAAATAAATGAGGTCACCAACTTTTCATATTAAAGATCTATTTGTAATGTGGTTGTTTGAAACTTGTCAGATGGGTCAGCAAAAGCATGCTTAGTTTACAATATAGTTGGAATTCTAATGAAAAGAAAAGGAGAGACCACACTAGTTTTGTAATACTAGTTAATTAAATTATATATAAAAACATAAAACAAAGGAAAATAATCCCAGAAGTCTTTTGATTTCCTGTAATTCTTCATAAAATTTGAACTTTCCCAGTAATAATTTTTGATCATGACTATAGCTGCTAATACCCTGGGACCATTCAGATCAGAGTCTCCTTAACTCAAGGGACATTGAAATTCAAGAAGAGAGCTTGAAGAATAAGGTGTTGACCCTGTGATGATCTGCAAATTTGCATCTAAAGCATTGCCTCTGAGCATGGCTCACATCCAGCCAGTTTAAGTACAAGTCTAGATCTGCTACTTGTGCGGACTATTTATTTATTTATTATTTATTTATTTATTTATTTATTTTTTTATTTTTTTGGTGACATGTCTGGGGACAATGGTCAGATTCCTTGTCCATGCAATCTTTTTTTTTTTGAAGATTTTATTTATTTGACAGACAGAGATCACAAGTAGGCAGAGAGAGGGCGGGGGAAGCAGGCTTGCCGCCAAGCAGAGAACCCGATGCGGGGCTCGAAGCAGAGAACCCGATGCGGGGCTCGATCCCAGGTTTCTGGGATCATGACCTGAGCCGAAGGCAGAGGCTTTAACCCACTGAGCCACTCAGGTGCCCCGTGAGGACTATTTATTAATGCCAATAGTTATCTGGTCAATATGTATGACTTACCACTATTTATTTATTTAAAGATTTTATTTGACAGAGACACAGCGAGAGAGGGAATGCAAGCAAGGGGAGTGGGAGAGGGAGAAGCAGTTTCCTGCTGAGCAGGGAGCCTGATGTGGGGCTCAATTCCAGGACCCTGGGATCATGACCTGAGCTGAAGACAGATGCTTAATGACTGAGCCACCTAGGCACCCTGACTTACCACTATTTAAATATTTTGAATATCCTTGTTTAAATATTTTGAATATCTCTTCATTGTCTCTGGGACAATTTAAGAAGTAAATTACCTGAAACATAATCTCAAACAAGCAGTACACTGGAAAATAAGAAATTTTTTTAAAGATTTTATTTATTTATTCGAGAGAGTGAGAGAACGAGAAAGAACATAAGAGTTGGTGGGGGACGGGGGGTGATGGGAGCAAAGAGAGAGGGAGAAGCAGACTTCCAATTTAGCAGGAAGCCCGAAGCCTTGAGACTCCATCCCAGGAACCTGGGATCATGACCTGAGCGGAAGGCAGAAGCTTAACCAACTGAGCCACCGAGGCACCCCAGAAAAATATATTTTAAATATAGTAAAATGTTGCAATAAATCAGAATCAGATATAAAAAGAATGATATTGGTCCTCCACCATTCAACCTTTCATTAGGAAGCTTTCATCTTTGGGGAGGGTGGGCAGACGTCAAGCAGAGACAACACTGACTCAGGAGATGGGGTGTGTTCTCCATTTACAGTAATTTTCTGCCCAAATCTCATCAGATTTGGCTGATGGAACTAACCCAGCCTAGCTAACTAACCATAAAAACCATGTAACTGCGATTTCTGAATTTATTACTTCTACTGAGGAAATCCCAGGCTGCGACAGAACCCAGAATAGTCCCCATCTATATGTAAGCTAAAGTGAACAAGTGCCATGAGATGACACCAGATCCCAGATGAACATGACACTGATTTGGATTCTGTAGGTAAATGGGTCTCAGAACTTCTAGCTGGCTAGATTGACAGGATAGCCTCTGTCACTTCGTTCACCTCATAATCATTGCGTCCTAGGTTTTGTGTGATTTATTTTTGTTTGGATCCCATTTATCTTCACTCAGAGGGATTTTACTGTACAAATAAATATAACAAGAAGGAAAAAAGATGGAGATAACAGTTAATCACTAAAGCCAAATAGGAAAGTTTAACACAAGAAGTGGAAGCAACTTAACAAGTTTGAGTTTGGACAGATGTCTACCAATGACGAAGGATGCCCATATGTAATTCTACAGACTAGAGAACTCAGTTATGTCTTCCCATATTAGTAACATTTCCTCACTCTCTGACATTGACCTGCACAAGCCAATATCTCAAGGAGTATTTTCCTGAATTAAATGGAATAATAAAAGAAGCAGCAATCCATTCACCAGAATGATATTTGTTAACAAAAATGGTATAACAAACCTTTGATGGCTCCCCTTCAATTTAATAATAAAAGTGAGCATTTAGGATAACATGATCTCGAACTAAACCCTGGCCTAGTTGGGGACTTACCCGTAGATCACTCATATTAATATGTTACTTCCTTGGATTTCTTGATACGTGCTTGTATATTTATGTGTCTACATACACACACACATATAAATTCTAGACACACAGTACTATTTTTCATTAATTATGTAAGATTTGCTTCATTGTTTATAGCTGAAGCTATAGTATCATGCTAGATTTTTGTGTCTTACTAGATTTTGTGATCTGTACAATATAAAATAAAAATAATTGTATTAATTATTTTACAAGATCTTAGACTCTGATTTTAGAGATAAGAAACAATGGTTTATCTAATGGCCATTTTCCCCTTTTTCCAAAGTAGCAAAACACCAATTTTCTTTTTTGCTGACAATGTGCCGGTGAAAAGATCACATTTATAAACCTTTTTCTTTTGGTCAGTAGTGGCCAATAAGATATACGAAAACCATTCATCTGTAACTTACAATTTGCTGGTAACGCTCTCCTTACTATGAACTAAAATATAAGAATGATATAACATAAGAAGAACTCATTAATATCACTGGTAGATTCTTAAGTTTTTAAATATTGTTCAGAGTTAAATGGACTTTTTGAGTATTGCTAGCATTATTTATTAGAATGTTCACAAAGTTGATATGAATCTATAAATGAGATCGAAAGGCATTAAAGTAAGAGAAGTAATCAAGTTATTTTTCAACATTTTCTTCACTTTGCTCTCTGCATGGTCATGCTCCATCAGATACTAAAAGAGTTTTAGTAAAGTTCTTTGAAAGGAGTGGGAAAATTCCTGAGACATCAAGGAGTCCATCTCATTCATTCTGAAATTATCTACTTATAATTAATCAGGATATACACAGAGTGAATTTTTCTAAATATTTGTATAATATGATAGTTGGGGCTAAAAATGAACGCAATCTTTCATCTAAAATAAAGTTACTCCTAATATATCATTTTGGTGAATTGTTTTACTTAAAAATTTTTAATTATTCTAATATTTTTTGTTTACCCAAAATATATACGAACTTGAAGAGAAAAAGTATATGCAGCTACATCTTTTCTTTGGAAGAAGTAATCTGCTCCACTTTCATAACTGAATGTTGATAACTAAATTTGAGTGAAACAGTTAATAATTCTTCATCTTCCAAGTATTTTTGAGATACAGTTTACTTCATAATCTCTGCAGATTAATTTTGAATATGTAAGAAAATTAATAGATTTTAACTCAAGCATTATATTATTACAATGTTGAATGGGTCAGAATATGCTGAGATCAAATTGCATTTAAAAGTAAATGCTTTGGGGCACCTGAGTGGCTCAGTGGGCTAAAGCCTTTGCCTTAGGGTCAGGTCATGATCCCAGGGTCCTAGGACCGAGCCCCGCATCGGGCTCTCTGCTCAACAGGGAGCCTGCTTCCCTCTCTCTCTGTCTGCCTCTCTGCTTACTTGTGACCTCTCTCTGTCAAATAAATAAATAAAATCTTAAAAAAAAAAAGAAGTAAATATTTTTTGTGTTCCATACCCAGAAACACTCTCATTCAGTAGGTCATTGGATGGACACTGAAATTTTACACACATACACACCCATATTCCTAATCATTATGGTAGAGAAGTTTTGACTAGATTTGGGGGGAAATCAGCAAACACACAAGCACTGCCCTCAAGCTTCTAGTTAGCCAGTAAAGGTTTTTTCCAAAGAGCTAACCATTGGAAGTAGAGAGTATTTTTTCCCTCCAGAGCAACAGTATAAGTTTTGTCCATTGTGTGTAAGGATAAATATATGTTTTCAGTTTTAATAACTGAGCATTATCTTGAGAGTGAAAATGTAACCTAGCTGAAGAATCATTATAGGATTTTTTTCTTAACTGGAAACTTTTCCCCCAGCTGTCTGCAGAAATAGCTTATTTCTCCTAATTTCCTGATTTAGTTATAGTCATAGTGTACATAAAAACAGATTTGATTTTCTTGGAATCAAACATAAAATGAAAGCCAAGGCCTTATCACTGAAACAAGACAGCAGTTTTGCAGAGCTGTGTACATCCTTTGAACTCAGATGACATTGTCTCAGAGGAAAAGATGTTTGATGAGTTTTTTACACTTTAAAGCTCTTGCTAAGGAAAATGAGCTGGGGATCTCTTTTGGTAGAATTGAAGGGGGGTTGGATCATTTCGTCTTCAAAAGATGAGGGAAAAAGTGTCATTTTCTATTTCCCTTAAGTATCATTCTTTCAAATACTTGTGTGACAAGAGGTTCAACAGGCTTAGATTTGGGGTTTTAGTTTTCCAGAAATGCATGGAGGACTTAAATGGCCCTGTACATCAAAAGGAAGAGACAGAGAAAAAAAAATCCCCTTAGAAAGAAGGAAATGGTGCAGCAAACTCTTTAAAAAATAAAATATAGTTCATAAAATTGCTACAGTGATTCAATATCCTACAATTTAAAAGGAAATTAACAATTAAAACTCAAAACTGAATTAACTAACATTATGCACATCTAATTCAAATTGTCAATGATAAACCAAGAGAGAAATGCTCTTTAGAGATGGAAAGTTTTAAATGCACTGGTTCACTGAATGCGTATATATTACGTGCTAAGTTCTGTACTAGTTGTTGTGTTTATATGCTGAGGATGAGGTCAGGTCAAGGAAATAAAGAACAATAAGAAACAAGGTCATGTAGAGTAGAAAGAAGGAGGAAAGGATAAAGTGATGAGTGACTGAAACGATAAACAGTGCAAGTAAGAAGAATCAAAACTGGAAGGACTGGACATGTCGACAAGTGTGGAGTCTGAGATTTTGTACTACTTACAACTTAGTGTGCTGCTGTTTCATAAATGGTGGCAGAAGACAGAAGATTCCTGGGTCAGAGATAAAGGACATCATAGGTAGCATGGGATCCATGCCCACATCAGTTTCCCTTGGTCCTCAGGTACCATGGCAGCAATGTAGAGGAGATGGGCTCAGGTGGAGAAAGTGCACACAGTAGGTTTGTGCATCAGAGCAGAGAGACCTTGAAATGAACAAACCCCAATTATGTCTAAGGGCAAACCTGCTCAATCAAACTTTGCCCCAGAGGGAGACAAATCTTCACTATCCTGAGCAATGAACAAACTTCTCTCTGCTCCAGGGAACGACACTACATCTTCCACGGCTGTTTGCTATACAAAACCCTTGAGAAGCTACTCAAGAACAAAGCTGTTGAGGCCGCTGGCTCAAAGAAGGCCAGAAACAGGAGACCCATAGAAGATACAGAAAGGATAGCAATTTCAGCTGGCATTCCTGCACCATTTTGCCACTAGCTCTTAACAGACCTTTTCTTTAGCCCGAAATATTACTGGCACAAATCATTCTTCCACATGATCTTTTTAAACTCTGCTCAGCTGAGTTATTCTTGAACGAAGGAAACAGAAGTATCTTGGCCAGTTTATAAGACACACACGTTTATACATCCCATGAAAACTTGTAAAGACATAGCTTTTTGGGAAAACTTTCAGGCATTTTCATCATACGTGTTTTAAGAGAGATTTTAAATTATTTCAATTATTTTTGTTTCTTCCTCTTCTTGTCACTGTTTTAGAGGAAAATATATCATTGTGGTGTTTGCCAAGTCTAGCAGTTTTGAGCTATTTATAATTTTCTCCATGTCCTAATCATTTTCATTTCTTTTGGTGAACAAAAACAAGGCTCTTCAGCCTCATTATCATGTCCTTTCACAGACTCTATAACAGTATAGAACCTAACAAGATGGAAATGCTTCTATTATGTTTCAGCATGAATCACAGTAGGGATTAATTGTAATCTAAAATCTTTTTTTTTTTTTTAAGATTTTATTCATTTATTTGACAGATCACAAGTAGGCAGAGAGGCAGGCAGAGAAGGGGGGGAAGCAGGCTTCCCGCTGAGCAGAGAGCCCGATGCGGGACTCGATCCCAGGACTCTGAGATCATGACCTGAGCCGAAGGCAGCGGCCTAACCCACTGAGCCACCCAGGCGCCCTGTAATCTAAAATCTTGAAATAAAAACCCAAACTCTATTCCTGATAGGTTATGTAACTTGTGTTTATTTTCTTTAATTTCATTGTTAGTTAGGGAAATAATTTTTTAAGTTTAAACTTTGTATTGTTACTTCGAGTATATTGCTTCATTCTGCCGGCAGAGAGTAGTTTCAGTGATAGGTGATAAATTATTTAATAACCAACTCTGAAAACCAAAGCCCCAAACCGTAGCATTTGCCGGGTTTTGAGGTGTAAGTAGTTCCATCACAGCCCACTTCAAGCTACCAATGCAATGTCACTGAAGGAGGGTCGAGACGGTATGTGCACATGTGGCTTTTGCAAGCTTATCGGGGCCTCCCCCAGCTCATCACTTGTTGGACTGTATCATCAATTACTTATACTTTCCATCTGTAATATGGGTCATTGGAAAATAGGAAGGCCATAGTTTAATTTGCAGTTGACCAAATAAAGTATGTGTTGATAGGATGGCTGCCATGCAACCAGAGAGAATACAGTCCTTTTCTATTGGTGAATACGGGACTGCTTAGTTACCGTATTTACCAGACTAGAGGGCACACCTCCAGCCTTCAATACCTTTGGGCATGTGCACACAGGGTCGTACTGATTAACTCACCAACTCGTTTCTAGAAAACTCCACTCAGAAAAGTCTCCGTTTATGGAAGTCATTCCTGAATCTGCCTTCCATCCCAGTTCACCATCTTCTCTTCTATGTGTTTCTATCACATCTAAAAATCTTTTTATCAAGTTAAGGAAATTCTTAGGTTTCATCTCTTTATATGTTACTCTCCCCCAACTTCTCTATCCCCTTCCTCTGGGTCAGAAGCACTCCATGAAGGGGCACACGCAAGTTGTGTGTCTTCCCACAATGTCAATTTTATTTAAAACATAAAACAAAGTTAAATCACAACTATAAAGCAAGTTGAGGATCTAAACTCAAAGACAATTCACCATGGGATTAAACTAGGCTTCTTCCACAGTACACAAAGCAGGACCCAAGACAGGCCACACAACCAACAAGACAACAGAAGGGCACAGGAGTGAACGATCCAAACGCGAAGCCAGTCTGGGGGCGTGCAGTTGAGGTAAGGCATTGGTCTTGTAGGGATCAGTGCCGAGCACTCACTGCTTCTGGAGTTCAGGCAGTGAAGGGTCTCGATTCTGTTCAGAAATCCATTAAGCAGAGCCTTGGCGGCAAATGCGGTGCCTTTTTAACATGGTCAGACATAGATCTTATCTGAAGAGTCAGACGGCTTGTTGACAAAATCATTCCCTTTTTAAAGGGATTTCATCAGTTTGGGGTCTCTGCAGACCTCTCTGGTTCTGCTCATTAACAGTTCTGGAGTCAGTTGACATTGGTCTGGGCAATATCTACTAGCTGCAAAACCTTAATTGCTCGCGTTATTGCTTGACACCAGCTCTTGCTTGACGTGAGAGACTCCATTTTACTCTCTAGACTCTGGAACTCCTTCCTTTAAGATGCATTCTAACCTTTCTCTGTCCCTTATTCATTCTTTGATTTTTTGTTTGTTTGTTTGTTTTTTTCAGCACTTTTGCCATCTTCTAGGAGTTTTCTTTAATTCTATCTTCTTTCTTCACCCATCATTCATTTTAATATTTCCTTTGAATTTTTAATCTTACCTTTTTTTTTTTTTTTTTTTTTGTCTTAGTACAAAATTTTGCTTGAGAGGAAGTAATGGAAAGCCACATTTTTTTTGGTGAAGAGTTCGGAATAATTGGCATTTATTACAACACAATTGGCATAAATTGTGTAATTCCTTAGACATTTTACATGTGCTTTACTTTTAGAAATTTAAAGAAAACCTTGCCACCTACAATGCCATTAAAATTTCAGTATTTGTCATCTACTGATTAGAAAGTAGACAAACATTTTCAGGTTATTTCATTTTTAATGATGTGAAATACTTCTGATATATTTTGTAAGACAAAATTCTTTTCAGAAGTATAAAGAAGTAATCTTTGGTTTTTAATTCATTTCCACAGAAAGGAAATAAAGCAAAGAAGAACAATAAAAATTATAACCCCATTAATTCAGAGTACTGGTTATTTTTTAGCTAGAAAAATAAAGCATATTCTATCCATGATGATGCAAATGTCCTTCTAAAGTATTTCAAGAATGGAAAATTTACTTAAAGTAAATTATTTTTTAGGTTGTATTTTTTATTAAGAACTCAAGAATATCCAATGGTTGGTCAAAACTAATCTCTCATAGTTACATCTAAAAAAGATTCATGTGAATGAACAACCTTTGATTTATAATGATATGCTTAGATGTTATCAAGAAAAACCATGTAATGGCAGCATATTTCACTTAGAAAGCATCATAGTATAGGAACTGTATTCAAATTCATGGCCCAGTATAGATAGGTATGCTTGTGGGAAGAGGGTCATCTACCTACTGTTAGAAAAATCTCTGGTAGTCAAGAACATGAGTCCTTAATATGTATTTTTAAAATTTTGTATTTGATTCCTATAAAAATATGCCATTTTTATGGAGCTCTGGTGTTTCTGATGGAATCTGTCTTATTTCTTTTTTTATTAATTATTTTTATTAACATACAATGTATTATTTGTCCCAAGGGTACAGGTCTGTGAATTGTCAGTTTACACACTTCACAGCATTCACCATATCACATACCCTCCCCAATGTCCATAACCCAACCACACCCTCTCCATACCCTTCCTCCCCGTAGCAACCCTCAGTTTGTTTTGTTTTGTGAGATTAAGAGTTTCTTATGGTTTGTCTCCCTCCCAATCCCATCTTGTTTCATTTTTTCCTTCCCTATCCCACAAACCCCCAACACTGCCTCTCAAACTCCTCATATCAGGGAGATCATATGATATTTGTCTTTCTTTGATTGACTTCTTTCGCTCATCATAATACCCTCTCATTCACAAGATTTGGAATCTGTTTTATTTCTAATCTTTGTATTCAACTTAAATATCCTCCTTTTGTAGATTATTTTCAGATATCCTATAAATTTAAGTTCTGAAGAATTTCTATTCGTCCTTTTTTTTTTTTTTTTATGCTAACTTCTGCCTAAAAGTTGATCCTTCTGGGGCTCCTGGGTGGCTCAGCTGTTAAGCATCTGCCTTTGGCTCAGATCATGACCCCAGAGTTCTGGGATTGAGCCCCATATTGGGCTCTCTGCTCATCGGGAAGCCCGATTCTCCCTCTCCCACTCCCCCTGTTTGTGTTCCCTCTCTTGTCTCTTTTTGTCAAATAAATAAATAAAATCTTAAAAAAAAAAAAAGTTGATGTGTCTTCATATGCAGGGTCATTCTCATTGTGAAAGTACCTTAGACAGGGAATGAAAGTGTGTGGATGGGACTGGGCTTCCATGCTCTGCCGAATGAGGAAGTATTTGCTACATAACAGTTTTGTGTTTGCTTTTTCCAAAGGCCACCTGGTTTCACTGGCCTAAAAGCAGCTTTACGTGGATTTATAGACTTAGAGTTTTCAGTATTGGAGAAGATATTATGTGTCTGGATCCTCGACATGAATTAATTTTCCATTTCTCACAAAAGACTTTCTTTCCCCACACAGAGCCCTAGTGTCGCCCAACTTTTCTTGTTTTTATCTACTTTACTGTCTCTTCTGTGGCGGTCATAGCCATTCTAGGGTTTTATCTTTAAGCAAGAATCAGTTCTACATCCCAGCTTTGGACCAGCCCAGTAATGTTTCTTCATTTGCTCAATGAGCAGGAAAATCTCTGACCCCAAAGAATACATGTCTCCCCAGTCTGCCTTAGCGGCAGCCTGCACTTTTTCTCCTTTAGCTTCGGATTTCCTTTTTAGTCCTGTCTTTCCATGTGTTCACTTTCTTTTCTGGGATGCTTAGTTACATATTTAATATTTTTAATTCATAGTTTTTCTTGCATTTCCAAATGTTTGCAGTGATACGACGGAGTGCTATCAGCTCAGTAGGAAGTATTATTAGAACAAGAAGTCTTTCCAGTACAGCTTGCACATACTCCTCTAGTATGAACGGTAATGCTTTGTCAGTAACTTGTTTCCTTTTCACCTTCTTTCATTAGTGTGATATACTCAGGAGCTCCCAAAATAGAGGCTGGGGGGTAAGGTCTGTTCTCCTGGGACCTGGCGAGATACAGATACCCAGAACCCTGGGGCTCCTGAAGTATACTTGTGAGAAAGGAGACTTAAAACTTCTCCTTGTGGCGACTTAAGTCAATAAAACAAAGACAGCTTTATCCCTGCTACAATATCGAAATGTATAAGATGGAAAGAATAAACCAAGATGTGAGGACAGTGCCTTGATAGAGGTAAAGGAGACAGGGAGGTGAAGACTTGTCTCTAAAGGCTTGTCTCTAAATTCTTGTCACCTAGCACACTTACATGCACAATGTGCATGAAAACGATTGTTCTTACTTGGCATCCAGGTCCTTGCATAATCTCACCCCCACTGTCTGCTTTCTAAGCACACATGTCTTTTTGTTATTATTCAAGTTGCCAAGCATGCTCTAATTTTGTGTTTCCTCTTTCTTCTGCCTGGACCACTGTTCAGATATATATATATATATATATATATATATATATATATATATATATATATCTATCTCCAGCTCCGTCTTTGACCTTTTTAATGTTTTGCATCAAAAGTCATCATGTCAGATATGTCAGTACTGAGAACCCCTTTCCCATCCACATTCATCTGGTTGTCCCCCTTTTTCTCCTGTTTCTGTGAATTATTTATGACTTGATGCCAAGTCCAAACCTTTTCTTTTACTTACTCAAGGTCATTGCTTCAGCCAGCATCCTTTTTGTAACAATAAATTTTCTCTTTTTACTGTATCACCCCAATCAGCATAGAATCAAGCTATTATTCTCCCATCTGCAAAACAAAACAAAACAAATCTTCGCATCCATCGTCTCTTCCCCCTCAAGGCATTGCATATCTAACACATATCTTAGGTTGTTTTTTTTAAAGAGTTGTATATACTTAACTATTTGCTGATTTTGCTTTACTTTTTCTATAGCTCTTACTCTATATTAATAAATAATATAGAGTATACTCTATATTATTTATTAATGTATTTCATATCCTTATTTGTTTATTGTCTATCTCACACCACTAAATGACATAAAAAATCTCTGACAATTCCTTAAGAAATTAAAAATAGAGCTTCCCTATGACCCTGCAATTACACTACTGGGTATTTACCCCAAAGATACAGATGTAGTGAAAAGAAGGGCCATCTGTACCCCCATGTTTATAGCAGCAATGGCCACGGTGGCCAAACTGTGGAAAGAACTAAGATGCCCTTCAACGGACGAATGGATAAGGAAGATGTGGTCCATATACACCATGGAGTATTATGCCTCCATCAGAAAGGATGAATACCCAACTTTTGTAGCAACATGGACAGGATTGGAAGAGATTATGCTGAGTGAAGTAAGTCAAGCAGAGAGAGTCAAGTATCATATGGTTTCACTTATTTGTGGAGCATAACAAAGAACATGGAGGACATGGGGAAATGGAGAGGAGAAGGGAGTTGAGGGAAATTGGAAGGGGAGATGAACCATGAGAGACTATGGACTCTGAAAAACAATCTGAGGGATTTGAGGGTGTTGGGGGGTGGGAGGTTGGGGGAGTCAGGTGGTGGGTATTATGGAGGGCACGTATTGCATGGAGCACTGGGTGTGGTGCATAAACAATGAATACTGTTATGCTGAAAAGAAATTTTTAAAAAAATCTCTGAGAAATTATGCCCCTGGAGCTTGGTGCCGTGAATTTAGTAATTGCTCTGTATATATTTGTTGAGCGGATGAGTAACTGGAAGAACGAATACACTTATTTTTTTTTTCTATAATTGTGTAACACTTGGTTGAAAGAAATGTCATATTTCTTTCATTTCTCATAAATAATCTAAATCTGGTCTTGTCCTCAACCACTTTCTTTGGTGCGAAATTAAATTTCCATCACACTTTGCCCTCAAAGTATACACAAAACTTTTAACCCTTGAAACTATACAGGATTCCCTGTTTTTCCCAGTGGTCCTCAGGGGAGCAGCTCAGGCCTTTATGAATATCTCTGAAATGCTCCTAGTCCAAGTTCCAGGGTATAATTTGGAATAGATGGTTCTGATGCTTTTGGAAGAACACAGGGTATGGAGATGTATATCTATTCTCCAACCCAGAATCTCTCTCCTAAAACCTCTCTTTGCCCCATTTCTGCTCATTCTAGTCATCATTCCTATCTTCCTACTTTACTGGCAACATTATTGCAATCAGGAGAGTTTCCACCAACACCAGGTACTGTACCTACCTGTGTATTTGCACCTTGCCCATATGTTCTCATTCCTATTACAATGAATGAATTGCCCATGTGTCCGTCTAAGGTGGAGGCCAGTACCACTGCTTGTACCGATTTCTGCTCCTTCGCTTAAGGACAGTCTCCTACAGTGCTTTTTTTTTCCATTTGACATCACCAGTTTTTCCTCCTATAGGATCCTATAGGATCCCTGAATGGCATACACATACTCTACTATTCTTCTATCTAAAAAGAAAGGACAAGAACTCTGATTGCATCTCTCCCTCAAGAAGTCACACTATGTGGACCTCTTACATACTGGTCAGATATTTTCATGAATTATTTATTTAAATTGTTTCTTATTTCCAGTTATGTTTTCTATTGTCTTCCTATTGGTTTGCACAAATCTTTTGTCAAGCTACGTATTTTCTACTAGTCTGTTATTTTTCTATAAATTTGTCAATACTATTTCATGATTAAAAGAAATTCTTAATTATTGTATAGTCAAATCCATATATTTTCCCTCCTTTTTCCTTTTTTTTTAAAATTTAGGGATGCTACTTAAGAAAGTTCCTTTAAGGGCACTTGGCTATCTCAGTCAGAAAATCAAACAACCCTTGATCTCAGGGTCATTAGTTTGAGCCCCTACGCTGGATACAGAGATTATGTAAACAAACAAACAAACAAATAAATAAATAAACTTAAAAGAAGAAAATTCCTTTATTGCAAAAATTATTTTCCTTCATTTTACTATATCAGCATTCAATTATAGATTTTAATGTAGCTGGACCTACCTTTGGATGTGATCTAATGTAAGTGTCCAGCTCTATTTTCCTTTAGTGATTATCTCTTGTCAACACTATCTACTAATCGATCTGTTCCTTCATGTTTACCTTTGATGCTATCTTTGTTATATATCAAGGTCTCAAATAAATTCAATCTTTTTCTGAGTTGCTCCTGGGCTAGCACCAAAATGTTTTTTAATCCTATGGTTTTTAATAATCCTGTGATTTTTAAATAATCCCTTTTTTTTAAACCTATAGTACAATATCTGACAGGGGAAGTCATCAGTCTTTGCTCTTCTGTTTCAAAATGAAGTTAGATATTTTTAGACCTTTTTTTCTCACGAAAATTCTGGAAAAGCCTTGTTATATTCTTTTAAAAATTAACTGCAATTATAATTGGGGTTTTATTGAATCTATTTGTTGATTGAATTGGACAGATTGATACATTTATACTATTCATATTCTTATCTATGAACATAATGTATTTCCATTTTATCCTACCATTCTTTCAGTTTTTTCAACAAAAATTTGAAGTTTAGAGAACTTCTGAGAGAAATCTGATTTTGGTATGATTCATAAGAAAGACTAACTTTTTAAGTCTATTATTTCTGTTAGTTTAGAAGCAAAAAGAAACAGCAGATGTGAAACTTTTCCTTGCTATTATTCAGTTTGAGTTGTGCTACATAGCAATTAGTTAAGAGATAGCTAGCAAATTAGAAAAAGGGGTATGGAGTTGAAGATTCTGGTTTGAATCCTGGCTCTACTTCTTACTAATTGGGACAAAAATTTAACCCAGTTTCTTCATTTTTATTTATTTATTTATAATTCATTCGTTCGTTCATTCATTCATTCATTTGAGAGAGAGAGACAGAGCTAGTGACAGGGAGCACAAGCTGGCACAAGCTGAGAAGCAGATTCCCTGATGAGCAGGGAGCCCTACCTGGGGCCTGATCTTGGGATCCTGGAATCATGACCTGAGCCAAGGGCAGATGCTTAACCAACTGAGCCACCCAGGCATCCCAACAGTTTGCTCATTTATAGAATTTTTATTTTTTATAGAATTTTTTTTTTAAAGATTTTATTTATTTGACAGAGAGAGATCGCAAGTAGGCAGAGAGGCAGGCAGAGAGAGGAGGAAGCAGGCTACCCGCTGAGCAGAGAGCCCGATGCGGGATTTGATCCCAGCACCCTGGGATCATGACCTGAGCTGAAGGCAGAGGCTTTAACCCACTGAGCCACCCAGGCACCCCCCAGTTTGCTCATTTAAAAAAACAGTATAATAATATTGCTCAGTTCATAAAGTTGTCGTGAGGATTAAATAAAAAAGAAAAGGAAAGTTCTTGATACAATTCGTATAGGAAGCCGTCAAAAATATTAGATTAGAAAGAGTGAACATGTTAAACCGCAAGTGTCAAAGCCTTAAACTAGAACCTCAGTCACAGTCATAATTAAGTTTGTCTCCTTCTAGAGATCAAACTGAAGTGTATCACTGCCTAAGTTGTTTACTCCCATTTTATACAAAAAAGCTATTTTTGTTTCTGTTTAAAGTCTACTTGTTCCTAATCAAAAATAAATATCAAAAATGCATAGTTTCGTGTAGGCATTTTTATTTACTTATTCCCCATAAGGGCAACATGATATTTCATATTTTTTCCTATTCAAATATCTAATATTATTGCCTATATAAAAGGAAAGGCCTAAGTAATTTGACTTGTTCTAGGTTTCTGAGACTGACATGGATTTACAAAAGCTTTAACCACATAGGATGGTGCTTAATTTTTCTGATGCTTCTTAGGAGGCATCAGCATTTCCCAGTTCATTCTTATGTATTTGTCTACATGTCTTCATCATTTATGAAATATTTAAAATCCATGCACCTATTCTTGTTGAAGGAGGTCATCAAGAAGATGTGGTTGACTCCCAAGTTGAACCTGAGCAATGGGAGGCTCCTTGTTCCTTCCCTTGTCCTTGGAATGTGCACTTTGTTCACTGTTCCTGCAATGAGAGACATTTTTAAGGATGCAGTTTGAGAGAGTAAGGTGTTATTGAGACCATCTGGACAGTATATGTAACTAAACTCAGTTAAGGCCTGTATAAAAACTTCTAGGATTCTGGTGAGACAGTGCGGAGATCCACTCATCTTTTTTTAGCCTCCCTTGGTAAGTCTTATATCTAAGTACCCTTGCTGATTAAACCTGCCACCTACCACCTGGAGGGCCCTGTTTCTTTCTTCAACGTCTCCCCACTGTCCACTCACTGGGACCAGATTCAGATTTTACCCGGGAACTCCACAGATTAAAACCAACAGTTGTTGAGCCAACAAGGAGATGGAAAAGAGGCATCCAGGGAGAAAGAGGCCATCCTGATCTGGCCATCAGATGCCTGTGGATTGCCAATCAGGGATACCCCCTAGAGTGCCAGCCATTTTAATGTGCTTGTTGGAGGAATTACACATAGTGCATTGTGGCAGAGAAGGAAATGCATGGCAGCCACAGCAGTCTGGCCTGTACTGTGGGTAACTTGTCTGGCTGCTGATGCCCAGTAGAGGCTGAAGCCCAAGGTAGAGAGCTGGAAGAAGAGTTGAAGTTAGAGAAAGTTGTGTGGTTGTCCGCTATTCTGCTGGCTCTGGGGCTGGCAGACAAGGTGGGAGAGTAGGACAATTATCTGGAGACCGCAGCATGCCATTTTTGCAAAGCTAGTAGGGTGTAGGATGCCGTGGCTAAGGTCCAAACACATGTGACAAAGCCTGATTGGGATGCTAAGGGGTGGAATCCCTGGGAAAAATGAAAAGATTGAAGAGGAGGATGTTGTGATTGACAATGAAAGGGAGGAAAATACCCCTTGCCCTCTGACCCCTAATACAAAAGAAAGCAAAGGCACAGTAACAGCCACCCCAGCTAGTGGGGTATAATAGTAATATTTCCAATTTAGGAAATATTTATTCCTGATGAGAGAATGCCCACGGACCTTACTGATACAGTTGCCAAGTTCCAACAAAAGGTCAGGGAAAGTGTCCAGGCACAGTGCTGCTAAGGGATACAGGCTGCCATGGAATTTCTTGGACAGGCCAGAGGGCAAACAGAATGAATATCACCATGCATGCTGTCCTCTGGCAGCACCTGCAAGGTGCTAGGAAGATTGAAGTTATTCACGTCTAGGTTGGATTATTCTAGTCTGAAGGGAGGCTGGGCCCAATGAGAGAACATCCCCTGGGCACATGGGATCCTGGAAATCTATAAAGGAGGTACAAAACTTTCTCAAGGAGTTGGAAATTAGACAGGCCATCTATGCCCCTGTCTAAGCAATGTGATCAGACCACATTCACTGTGGGAACAAAAGCTGAGATACTCTAGTCTGCTCCAGCACCTAGCATCAGACCTTGGATATCAAGGTCCCATACCATGATATGAGTGGATATCCATGGTCCTATACCATGATAGCCCAGCACAAGAGAAAACATTTACAATGTTGGGCAACCCATTGCTGATCCAGGGGCAACTTAACAATTTCCAAGAATTGGTACAGGCTGTGGGAAAGACCTAAGACAGGGAGCTCAGAAAGCCAAAAGTTGTCCCAATCAGCTATAAGGGATCCAAATAAAAGTAACCCAGAAACAAATGTGGTTTGATCTTCTGGCTTCTGGAACCCCTCCTCAAATGATAGACTGCCAATCCAACACTGTGTTGGTCAGCCAGTGGAAAGCCTGAAAACCTAAACAACATTTCAGACCTGCCCCATCTTCCCCTACCATTGCTGATGACCTGTTCACTCCAACAGAGGCATTAGGGGTACATTCTGTTCAGGATGGGTGTCTCCTATGCTTCAGGTATAGGAGGCAGGCCAAGATTGCCTCCAGATAAGGGCCACTGGAGGGGATGGGAAACTTCATGTTGATCTCATTATTCACTGGTCCCTCAAAATAAATAAGGTTGTGTTGGATACTGGAGCCAAATGGACTCTAACACATGGTAACCCACTAAGTTTTCTGCCCCCCTGTAACTATTAACAGTTACAGAAGATGAAGATCCTTTTGACACTGCAAATTAGGCATTCTCCCCCATGAGAATATGGAGCTTTTATCTCTTCGATACAGAGAACATGTTGGGCACTGATCTCCTACAAGCTTAAACCCTGCAAATTCTATTAGTGAATTCTGCCTTTAGGTTAGAGTAATCAAACCAGGATTGAAGGGACATGCCAACTGGGAATGAGAAAATCTATCACCCCTGTGAAGAATGGTAACTGTCAAACAATATAAATTGCCTCAGTGGGTTGGGAGGGGAGGTATAAGAAAATAAAAAACTATCTAAGAATGCAAGCACTGAGTGGGTATTGTATGCCCTACCCATAATGACTTCAACAGCCCAGTGTGGCTGTTAAAAATGCCAGATGGATAGCATCATGGCAGATGATGGCAGAATACTGAGAATTAAACTAGGTAATTCTAACCCCCTCCCCAATCCATTCCGCTGTACCCACTATTGCTACCATCCTGGATACGTTGTTCATGGTCCTAGAAGTGTTTCATGCTGTGCTAGGCTTAGCAAATTCTTTTTGCAGTACATTCCTGGCTGCTGAGTCACAAGATTAATTTGCCCTCACATGGGCACCAATGGACCTTTGAAGTGCTTTCCCAAGGCTACATGCATAGACAACGGATTGTCAGCTAATGGTAATAGACCTGTCTCTATTCTCCTTCCCCACCTCAGTGAAATGGGCCCATTACATTGATAATATAACATCAACATGTGAATACTTGTCTCTCCTACAGGGTACTTTGTAGATTTTGTTGGAGCATCTGCAGGGGACAAGATAGGTACTGAACCAACAGAAAATTCAAGGCACAGGCACCACCATAAAGTTTTTGGGAATCATTTTGTTGGGTAGGATGTGAATTGTCGTAGAAGCTATGATAAGATGCAACCTTATCCAACCCCTAGGAGTGTAAAAGAGATGCAAATCTTGTAGGGATTTTGGGAATTTGGAGGACTTTTGTACCTTGCCTGGCACAGTGCCTCTGTTCCTTACACCACCTGGTAAAGAAAGGAAACATGTGGGACTGGGGATCAGAACAGCAAGTTGCCTTTGCTAAGACCAAAAAATACTAGAGAATTGGATTGAAGCTCTGGCCAGGGCTACCATTTGAATTAGATGTATCCGCGACTCCGGAAGGTATGGGTTGGGCACTCTGGCAGAGACGACAGAAGGAGACAGTGCCCCTAGGGTTTTTATCCCAGATCTGGAAGGGATCAGAAAGATCCCTTATATAGAACGTATAGAACTATAGACCTACAGAACAATAGGTCCTAACAGTGTACACAGTGCTCCTCCAGGTAGAGCCTCTCATGAAGGAACAATATATTATGGTAACAACTTCCCTTCCTACCAAGTGCAGGTTGAGAATGTGTTCAATCAATCCACCTCTACCACGGCTCAAACCCCCAGTTGCCTGAGTGGCAAACCTATTTGCTGCAAAGGAGTGTCCTCTCCACCAGCTGAGTGTCCTCTCTGTCAGCCCACTGTCTCTAAAAATGTGAGTGCTATGAGATCCTGTAAAATATGCAGATTCTTTAAATGCCCCCACCCTATTCCAACGCCAGGCCCTAAGGCCTGCAGAGAGGGAGCAGGGGAAATTCCCACTGATGCCTGGTATACAGATGCCTGTAAACGGGCAACTAAACAGAGTGGCTTGCTTGGCATTCTCTCATGAACCCTGGTTGTTAATCCTCTGCACTGGCATTTGGGCTGTTCTAAAGAGATTAACCCCATGACTTGAACAGTGGAAATCAGAGGAATAGGTGATCATGGATAAACCCTTGTGGGGTCAAGATATATGGAAAGGCATTTGAGTTCACCTGCAAGGGGCTGAGGGAGCCCTGGCTGTCTTCCACATCTGGGATCATAAGGTACTAACACCTTGTGGCAATGAGGAAGCTGAGGCCCTAGCTCAGGCGCAAGCCCTAACAATGAACTGTTCAGTAGATAAAATAGATTGGGTGCAAGAAAGACAGCCACTGCAGTGCCTGGGTGGGATGAATATTGCCAAGGATACCTGATTGCCCTTAGAATACACTGACAGCATGCACTGTGTGCTTTAAACTGTGCTGAAGGAAGTTCCAAAGGAATCAGGGACCATAGGCCAGAATTCCCAACGGGTAAAGGAGCAAGTCAGTAATATTGGTCTCTGCCCTTTTAAACATTTTATTTATTTTATTTATTTGACAGACAGAGATCACAAATAGGCAGAGAGGCAGGCAGAGAGAGAGAGAGCAGGGAAGCAGGCTCCCCGCTGAGCAGAGAGCCCGATGAGGGGCTCGATCCCAGGACTCTGGGATCATGACCTGAGCCAAAGGCAGAGGCTTTAACCCAGGGGTCCCATCTCTGCCCTTTTAGTGGGCGTTCCAATTATGCCTTAGTTTATATGACCACGAGTCTGGACTAACCCAAGCTTTCCTGTTTTTGTGTAAACTGTGCTTCCACTATTAGGGGATCAGAGAAGCTGGGTACTGTGTATGGAGACCCTCATCAACTAAATAACGATCAGAGGTCACATGTTAATAGTCATGATATGTAAGACGGGGCGAAGGACCATGACATTGAATGGAAGTTTAATCCTCTACAACCAACAAGCATCAGGGTAGATAGAAAGGAAAAATGGAATATTAAAGCAGTGGATTGAATTACTAACAAGCAAAACTTCCTCAGCCAAATGGCCTAAAATACTGTCCCAGGCTTTAATACATTTAAATAATTAACCAGTAAGGCCTGTTGCCCAAATGCCAGACTAGGGACTCCTGTCGAGACACTGAATGCCATAGGTATGGAAGTCACAGGAGACAGCTATTGCCCTGACTCTCACCGTATCATCAGTGTGTTATGTTGCTAAGAACACGAGGACCCATCACACCTGGAAAAGGCATTACTTCTGGAAATGTACAATAGAACATCCTACTGGGATAGGTGAGTTACTTCATATTCCTAGGTGAAGGGAAACTACTTCGTCTCCACTAGGATCCTATCATCCTGCTATAAGCCAGACCTACAAAAATGCATTATACTTGGATTGGAAGATGCACCATTAAAAGAGGGGAGAAGGTGGGAGTCGTGGTCTTGCACATCCTGCCTCTAGTCCACCTCCTTATGCCTGACCGTGCTGCATGCCCAGACCAACATGTGTGATATGTACAATTAGGTCATATTTCTAAAGCTGCAGCCACATTAACAGCTAAGGATCAGGCCACAAGTATAGTTCGTATAGGAGGGGAAGCCCTTCCCATACAAATTCTTACCAAATATGTCTTTTTCAACCTTAAACTTCTCCTCTTTGTACAGTGTCTAATCTTGATATGGACACCTGATAGAAATACCTTTGTATAGTGGGCCCACTCTTCTGCCTGCCAAAGGAATCAATCCAGGTGTTGGGCACATGGGCAGCTGCCTCTGTTCTAGCTTGTCAGGATTGCCGTGGTAGATATCACTGCTCCAGGGAGACGAATGAAAAGCCCTAAAGCAATACATTAAGGGAGAACAAGCTAAGACTAGTGTTCTTTTTGTTGTTGTTGTTTTGTGTCTTTTGTTTGTTTGTTTGTTTTTAAGGATTTTATTTATTTGTCAGAGAGAGAGAGGGCACAAGCAGAGGGAGTGGCAGAGGGAGAGGGAGAAGCAGGTTCCCTGCTGAGCAAGGATCCTGATTTGTGACTTGATCCCAGGACTCTGGGATCATGACCTAAGCCAAAGGCAGACACTAAACAGATTAAGCCACCCAGGCATGCCATAGTGCTCTTAAGTTATGTGATCTTAACAATACTGATCCAAAAACCTTGCCTGTGGCGCATACTATCGATCATTGTAGGCATGGGTATTCTTTTTTTGGTTAATCAAACTATGCAGGCTGCCCATCACACTGCTGAGCAAAAGGACCCTGAAAACTCCACTGTTAGAGTCATGGGTGACTGTGTCCAGATTGGGATGGGTTTGTGTGGCTCACCCTGGGTTATGGACATTTGAGCACCAAGGACCTCCTATGCTGGGCACAGAAAAATCAGGCTAAACAGAACAACCCCAGCACACAAGGGATAAGGAAGCTGTATCACAGCAACTCTATAGTCATTCCATCAGATCAAAGAATAGTGGCTGGTTTGGCACTGACTGGTATGGCTTCTCAGGTATTTATTGGGTAGCCCCAAATGAGACCCAGTGTGATGTGGCACAAACCTCTGGCTGTGGCTTCCATCTAGTGGTTGAGCCACTACCGTCTGGGGTTTTCCTGGATACAGGGGAGAATGTACCCCATGGTAACAGAAATGGCCAATCTTCCCCTCAAGGCACATTTTGTTTTCCATTAAATCAATCACTTGGCCACAGCCTTTGTCCCCTAAGGCACATTTTGTTTTCCATTAAATCAATCACTTGGCCACAGCCTTTGTCCCCTCCATGGGTCTGCAGGACGTTGTAGGACACATAGAAGCCCCTTCTAAATCCGCCCAGCAAGCCTTAAGTGACAGCCAGCAAAACCTGTCTCTACTGAACCCTGAAATGTCTACAGGGAGAAAAGTTGTCCTCCCAAATCAGATGACCTAGAGCATCACTATTGCCTTAAGAAGAGGCCCTTGTGCCATTCTCCAAAGTGTATGTTCATACCTGTTGAGTCTGCTGATGTATCATCTTTATTAAATCACATAAAACTACCAGAGAACAGGCGCACCTAGGTGGCTCAGTTGTTAAACGTCTCCATTTGGCTCAGGTCGTGATCCCAGGGTCCTGGGATGGAGCTCTGCCTCGGGCTGTGTGCTCAGCGGGAAGCCTGCTTCTCCCTCTCCTGTTCCCCCTGCTTGTGTTCCCTCCCTCGCTGTGTCTGTCCGTCAAATAAATAAATAAAATCTTAAAAAAAAAAAAAAACAAAAAACAGAAACACACAAACCACGAGAGAACATTCTGAGTGATCTGAACCCCAGTCTAGGAACTGAAATCAGTGGTTTAAAGCATGGGGCTCTTGGTTAAAAATAAATAAATAAATAAAAAGTTACATATTTTAAAAATCATTATCTTAACCTATGTTTTCTCTTGTATGTTTCTCTATTGTTGCTGTGGTATCTGCTTCCTATGCAGCCAGCCAGACACCCAATTAGCCAGCTCCCAGCTAGTAAAACTTTGTGCTGAGCACTCAGCACACACTATAAAAGAGAGGGACATAAAAGATTTTAAGAGCCAGTCCGGAGAAAAAGAATGTCAGAGCTGGTCATCGAGAGGACTTGACCACAGGTTGACCCAATAGCTACACCTAGGCAGTCAGGGGCTCCTCATCCCCTCTGTCCTTGAAATGTACACGCTGCCCACAGTTCGCAGTTTGCACTGTGGGAGCCTCTTCAAGGACACAGTTTTGAGAGAGCAATGCATTGCTGAGAAGATCCGGAGTGTTTATGAGAGGAACCCAGGTAAGGCCTCCACTTAAACTTGAGTTTCTGGTGCAGAGATCTACTTGTCCTGTGACAGCCCAAGACCAGACTTGTTTGTGAGTTCCCTGGATTATTAAACCTCCAACCTTCCAATCTGGAGGGGTTGCCTCTTTGGTCTCTCCTTGGACTCCATGTGTAAGAAAGCCAGTTTCAGATTTCACTGGAGAAGCCCCTAATTTTGGGGACCAAAACTTTTATTCTGGCAGATAGATGGTTTTCATTTGTGTGTTCCATTATACCAAAAATAACCTGAATCTCAGAGAACGTAAGTGGCTTGGCCAAGGTTAAATAAATAGAGTGCCAGAACTGAGGCCTGAATTTTGATTTCCTCGCTTTCAGTATCATGTTTTTTCCAGTTTTTCCTCAGTGTTAAGGACAGTACTGAGTAGAAACCTTCAGGGCTCTACCCACTTAAAAAGGTGCATCCCAGAATGATAATCAATAGATCTTGGGTCAATCTGAAAAATAATTTTGAAAAGGAAAGTCCTGGAGAAAGTAGATTAACTTGCAAGGGACATGCCATCTTTCACTTGGGCTATATAAACCAAAAAAAAAAAAAGAAAGAATTTTTTTTAATGATTGTCTTTATGTGTGCCAAACATTCCACACCACTGAGAGCTATTACACAGTTTTCTTGTCTAATTGGTTTGTATGACAAGAGATTGTGATTTAACTTTCTCATATATTTGGAGGGGGAGCTTTTTTTGTGAAACTCCTGCGAATCTCACAAAACCAGCCAAGCCTGGACATCCAGGAGCTTATTTCTTGAACTCCATGGTTCAATAAAGATGCACAGCCCATTGTTGTTTTTGAGAGCCTCCCCCCAAAATATGTCTTGGACTAGTTAAAGTCTGAACCAGATGAGCACATAGCAGCTTGCCAAAAATGTTACCCTTTGCATCCTTTATTTTATTTTTCTTCTGAAATCAGGCCACAGAAAAAAATCATCCAGCTACAGCAAATCTGGTCAGCAGATTCAGGACTCCTTAGGAAACTGCCACCCCAGTGTGAAAGCCACCACCAGAGCAAGGGTCAGAACATGGGCTATATAAGCACCCTTCTTTCCTCCAGGTGGCATCAGGGCCCTGGGCTTCTGCCAGCTCTCAAGTTCATCAGCAACCTTCCCAAGACCTCAGACTCAGCAAGTGGAGCACCTCTTGGTCCGTCCATCCATGAGTGAGACAGAAGTGTCAGCTCTGTGAATTGCAAGTGGCTTCTTGGCTTCCCAAGTCAGTAAGCAGAGCTCCCCAATGGTATGTGGGCATGCCCACACCGACAGAGGACCTTAGAGACTTAGGTTTTGAGTTCTTGCTAGAAGGCAGAGAAAGAGGAAGTTCCCTGAGTGCTTCCCCGCCTGCTCCTCCCCCTGCTATATTTTTAACCACGCATTTTCCCCCATTAAATCAGAATTGATGAAACCTTTATAAAAGTAGTAATGTTTGAAAATTGAAAAGCACATTGAAAAATAACAGTATTCTTGACTATACAAGGCAATTTCTTCAAATCGAGTAATGATGTGATGTGTGTGGTTAACCGTATCTACGCAGGAAGTGGTTTTATTTTAAAGTTTTTGTGCTCACCCCCACCCCCTGTGCTTTTTTTTTCCCCTCGGGTACTGAAATTAAGCAGCATCCAACGTAGGCCTACTCTTACGACATGTGACTTGACTTGACTGTTTTCCGTTTTTGTTGAAAGAGTCATTAACAGTTGGAAGTTGATGGCAGTTTCAATAACAAGTGAACACCGAGAAAAGGTAAGTAAATTTTAACCTTATATTGAACAGAAAATTTAAACTTGAAAATGTTTGGCGGTGCCCTACGCTTTTGTGTGAACATACAAATATTTCTACAGAAATGTGGTTTCACCTGTGATTAAAACATCTGTTTGTTTCCTTCGGTGTAGAAACATCATTCTTTTCATATTTGCAACTGTCAAATTCAAATGTCCTTTAACAGATATTACACTAGGATCTTTGCTAGGATTTTATACTAAAATGTTAAAGACAGACTAAGGCATACTTTGAGTTTGAAAGTACTTTCAAAAATAACTACTAGAGAAAATATGGGACGTCGCATCTCTAACTGATAGTTTTACAAACTGTCATTTAAGTGGCGTGTTTTTACAAAAATGTGTACTATTCAGAATCCAGATAATGAAAGATACAAAGGTACTTTGTAACAATAAGAAACAATACCTGAATTGCAATGTGTAAGAGCTACAATAAAGTGTATTATGTTAACATTAGAAACCCTTGAAAAAGTGTAGTGTAGTGAATGCGTAGTTTATTAAAGAGCTATTAAAAGGGAGGAAAGTTTTAAAACGCAAAAGAAAGCTCTCTGTTATGACACTTGAGTATTTTAATATTTTTCTTAAATTGTATTTAAAATATAGGGTGAAATGAGGGCAAGTTTCTATTTCATAAGCAAAACTCTCTGTTAAATAAAAAAGACATAGCTGACTTCATCGAAGGTTACTTTTGGGAGAAGGGGCAAATTAGAACTATATTTTTGGTATGTATATAATTATATAATTTTCCTTCTTGGAGATTTTCCAAAATAATAGCCTTAGAAATGAAAAAGATTTGTTAACCACAAAGCGATGAGAACTTTTCTTTTATATTGACTCCCTGCTTTTACAAAATGTCTTTGTGTTCTGTAACATATGAACAAAAAATATAAAGTACTGCTAATCTCAGAGACAAATACCTAAAATAAATCTGAATGTGTATTTTTGAAAGAATTTTAATAAGAACTCCAGATATGATCCACTCTTCCTTAATATTATTTTTATTGTGCTGTTGAATGAGGGAAGTGATGGCTCCCCAACACCGATTTTTTTGTGTTATTAAAAAATGGCTACAGGGTTGATAAGTGGCAACAGTTCTTTTCTTGTATTATCTTTTATTGAAAGACACATATAAATGTTTTTTGATATGGTCAATTTAGTAGGAAATTATTCGGCATACAAGTGCACTCTATTTTAAGACCTCTTCAGTTGTCAATACTGAGGCTAGCTACTTGTTGACTATTAACTCACACACACACACAAAAATAGAGATTAGGACTTGGTGTTCAATATGTGTTTTATTGTTAGAGTGTAGGGAGACCCTGGTAATATGTATTTGCTTTGATAATCTGATTAGTTTTTCAATTGGTTACATTTCCACACAATGGAAAGCATTATTTAAATCTGTCTTCAATATTGTGGTTCTGAACCTCTGCATCTACAGAAGCTGTAGAATTCAGATAGTTTTGGTTGATATGTTATTACTTTCATTTTATTATAAAAGAACATCACATGAATAAACATACATAGTACTTATGCATTACCAAGAGTGACTATCCACATCAACATTTGGCACTGAAAAAATGTCCACTGCAGTTTTTTAAACCATCTCATATTTTTAAAAGCCAAATTCCTTGTTAAATGATTGTTTCTTGGAGAAACTGTCAAATTAAAATATAAATATCTTACGAAGTATGTGTAAAACTAAGAATGAATTACGTGGCTCAGTATGGATTTATAAAGAGCAACAATTAGCACTGATGGACATATAAACTGAGATACTGTCAGAATTGTTTGTAAAAACAAGTAATGCATTATCATTTGAACACACAGACCAAATCCTAAAGAGAGTCAAGTACAAATGAGGTATTACTATAAGTTACTATACCTTTACATATTTTAAGTGAATAAATAAACAAATTTTGGTGAAATGAAACAATGCAGAGAATCTTATTTGGAAAGTAATTTCAAAACTGATTTATGAAAAGTATATCATGCATTTCCACTTGGGGCCAGCATTCAGCAAAATTCAGAAAGGAGAATTTTTTCATTAATATTCTTCCTTTATTCTTTTTGAATGCTTTGATTTGGAATGGCCTGCTCTGTCCCTAACTTAGAATCTCACAGCCTTGGTAGAAGGACAGACCCCACTTGGCTCCTTCCATCCCACTTCAGTTGTCCTTAAAACTTACTCATCCTATTTCCCAGCACTTAGATCATCTGATAAAAATAATCCATGCTCACAGGAGAAAGCTACAGAGCTTTGTTTCTTTTTACTTCTTAGCCAGGCCTCCCCTCCCTGGTATAATTTTAATAATGTCACTCAGTAAACAGACCCAAAGGGACAGCTACATGTTGAAGACTTCAGTCAGGTGAAGAGAATGATACCATAGCAAATAGTTGGGGGGTTGATATTTGGGGGCAGGAAGAGTGTTTTGTTAACCATTGGTCCTGCTGCGGTATTTAAACACAGTGTATCTTATATGAAGGATCCATAGAGATGTGTTCATTCCTCTAAGATATTCCTGAATAAAATATACACCATTCCTATAGAGGATGAAAATTAATTGCACTGTGCCTTAACACTATTTTCATATTCACATACACTTAGAAAATAATTAAATAATTCATTGCTTAATATATATGCATTTTTAAAATAATTTAATATTCTGAATTTAAATCTTTGGGTACCAGAAGCATTTTTTTTTTTTTTTTTTTTTTTGCACTGAACAATACATGTTATAGAGCTAGACTTTAAAATGTACTTACAGGTATTCTAAATTTCAGTTTAGAGTTGGCAAAATGCCTTTTTTTTTCAAATGATGGAAAATGAGTTGAAATTAGTTTAGGCAATAGAGATAGTCATTAATTTGTATAACTTTAAAACCCAAGGAAAGCAAATTCGGGCATGGTAGAATCTAGAAGCTCACACAGGATTGTTGATTGGGTTGTATTTTCTTCATTACTCAGATCTATTTTTTTTTTTTTTCCAGTGTGCTATAAGCTCTCTCTGACAGAAGTTCACAGAATTGACTAGAAAGTGTTAGGTTGGGCGCCTGGGTGGCTCAGTGGGTTAAGCCGCTGCCTTCGGCTCAGGTCATGATCTCGGGGTCCTGGGATCGAGTCCCACATCGGGCTCTCTGCTCAGCAGGGAGCCTGCTTCCCTCTCTCTCTCTCTGCCTGCCTCTCTATCTACTTGTGATCTCTCTCTGTCAAATAAATAAATAAAATCTTTAAAAAAATAAATAAAAAAAAATAAATAAATAAAAAAAAAAGAAAGTGTTAGGTTTACATTTGACCCTTTCAGATGTGTTGCAGAAATTTGGCTTTCCCCTATCACCACTGTAAATGTCTCAGATTGAGCTCTGATTGGACCGAATTTTGTCACATGACCATGGTAGAGCTAATCATTGACCCTAAGACACTAGCACCATGAGTGACTGGATTGGGTCACGGGTCTTCTCTGGCATGGAGGGGCCTCCTGAGCCTGCAACACATGTACTCTTTGCTGAACGGAGGTGCCTCCCACAGAAACTTAAATGCTTTCCCCAGAAGAAAAGTGTCTTTATTTCTTATAGGTAAAAGCCACAGAACTCTACTACACAGCCACAAATGGTCACACTTAAAAACAGTGCTTATTCAAATTCTCTGAACTTTATAATCAGACAGAAATACAGTATCAGTTTAAAGGTATGTTTGAATGAAGCAAGTGTTTCAATCAAACTGAATTTTAAAGTATTTTTCAAGAACTACCTCATAGATGAACATCTGTCTCAACATTTTTCTTTTAGGAGTTTATAATCTAATATGATTGTTACATTAATAATTATTATAATACAAGTGAAATTTGTCCAATACAATATGAGGATTCAGAAACTCATGAAACATTTTGTATTCCAGTTATGTGGCCAGGCAATAAATTAGAGAATTTCCAGGTGTTATATCACTTGATTATATTCTATCAGAGAAATCAGGACAGTTTGGGAGGAAAGATTTGTAGTAGTTTTCAGAGACAGCTAGGATTTGGGATTTGAGAAACATTCCAGGGGAAAGAAAGGGGATATGTCCAGACACAAAAGTCAGAGAATTTCCAAGAAAAAAATGAGTTGACTAGTTTTGGTAGCTACAAATACAGTAGTAGGAGATCAGGCCAGAAAGACTGTTTGAAATCCTAAGAGAGTAGACCTGCTGAGCAGATTATAATGAAAGGTTGTAAGTAACAATAGTACTGTTAAGCAGGGGAAATATGTAATTGGAAGTCCTCATTTGGATGATGGGCTAGGCAGCATCCGGATTTATTTGCTTCTTGCATAGATCTCCCTGCTGGTGGCATACTCCTTAGGGCAGTTTGCAGAAATGGTTGCAGTCAGAGAAGGTAGATATTCCTGTAAGGTCAAGCGCTGGTTCCCCTCTCCAGGTGCCTTGAGGTCCTTAGACAGGCTGTGGTTATAATGATTTTTCTTTTATTTTATGGACATATTTTTGTTCTTTGTTTTGTTTTGAATTTAGGAATAGATGATGCGGCAAGAGTTTCAAAATCAAAACCTAAATATAAAAATTATAGAAAATAATCTTTCTTCCATTCCCATTTCTATATACCTCTATCCACCCCCCTTAATCCAATAGGGAACCACTTTTCATAGTTTTTAAAAAATCTTTCACAGTTGCATATACTTATATATAATGTAAGTGCATATATCCTCCTTTATTATATTAAAGATAGCATAATATACACACCTCTCCACTTTGCTTTTTTTTTTCTTCTAATAATATCTTAGAGATATTTCCATAGTAAAAATGAGAAATTGTTCAGTTCTTTCTTTCTCTTAGTATTCCACTGCATGGATGCATCAGATTTTATTAAAAGAGTCATGGGTGTCTTCAATTTTTCCTAATGCAATGAATGGGTTAATGAAATTGTGTGTGTTTTCAAATGTATCTTTGGGATGAACTTCCAGGGATACTATTTACTTATAAGCCAAGAGACAAAATAATTTGTCTCTTGGCTTATAATCTAGAATGCTGATAGAAGCTCTGTAGCTTTTCCAATGGATTGTGTTGCCAAACGTTTCAGGTTTTGCTAATGGGTAGAAAATTGTATCTCAATGTAGTTTTATTAGTATTTCTGTTATTATGATTGAGATTGAGCTTGCTTTTAAGAGATTAAAGATATACTTGTTTTTCTTTTTTTTTTTTTTTTTGAAGATTTTATTTATTTATGAGAGAGAGAGAAAGGAGTAGAGGGAGAGGGACAAGCAAGTTCTATGTTTGGCTTGGGACTCAACTCGATCTCAGGACCTTAAGATCATGACCTGAGCTGAAACCAAGGGTTGGACACTTAACCAACCCAGCCACCCAGGTGCCCCTACTTATTTTTCTTAATAAGATAATGTATCCTTTCTCAGTTTTTTTGTTTTTAATCCTTTCTCAGTTTTTTAATTAAGGACCAAAAGCATTAATGAAATTCAAGCTTAGAAGGAAATGTCCAGAAGTAAGAAATTGGGGATAGCCTATGTAAAATACTCTTTTTTTAAGTCTTGAAATAGGTAGTAGTTAGAAAAGGGATGAAACATGAATGTTGAAGTGAAGGAGAAGAGAAAAGGAATGGGAACGAAGGAAACAAAGGCAATATATCCAGAACGCTGACAAGGACTCAGAGACTAAGACAGTTGTATGTGATCATGAACTTAAGTAGATAAGTTACCAGATAAGTTAACCTGAACCTGTAGGGAGAGCATTTTAATGGGTGTGTATGTGGGTGATGGGATAGAAAGAGGCATTGAGGAGGCAAAGTGAGGAAATATACACTTCATGGTTCCAGTCTCCTCTAACATTGTAGGAAAGCTCATCTGATGAGAGGGAATATTTATGGAATGCCAAAGAATAAGCAGAAAATCTTATTTTTAAAATGGACCTTGTCGATTACACATACTACTATTGCGGGTTTAAAATTGATTTTTTCTTTTGGTGGGCATCAGCCCAATTCAATTCAATTCCGTAAATAATTTTGAACTCTAAGTACACAGTGTTGTGCTAGAAATTATTGGGGACACAAAGAATCAATGTGCTATCTAACCAATGAAAACTTTTTAGGTAATTTAGTGCAGAAACACAAGAATTTAAGCATAAATCTATATGTATGCCATGGAAATATCACAGGGCATTTTATTCTCAGAATCTCAGACTCATTTTGCCAAATCCAGTGGTCATTTACATGTCTTTATATTATCTACTATGTGAGCTGCATTTGATGCAATTGAACATTCCTGCCCTCTGAACCTCTCCCTTCATTTGACTCCTGGGTATTTCATTCTTTGAGTTTTTCACGAAACTAACTGGATGCTCTTTCTCTGTCTCCTTTGATAAATCTTCCTCATCATTCAACTCTAAATATTGGAATGCTTAGCACTCAGTCTTCAGATTTCTATCTTTTTAGCCTTGGCTCTTGTCTTCTAAATTTATTCCCAGGCAAATGTCTTACCATGCCATAAGTTTAAATATGATCTGTATTCTAGTTATATTTCAAGATCAGAACTTTTTCTTAGCATTATAACTATAAACACAACTAGCTACTCATCTTCACTTGAATGTCACTTGAATGTCTCATTGAGACAGCAACATGATTATGTTCAAATCTAGCTTCTTAATTTTCCCTGCTTGCCCCCAACCCAACTTGGTGCTTCCCTATTTTCACCCATTCAGTTAATGGCACCACCATTCATCTATCTGTGAATTACCTTCAGTTATACTCTTACCCACACATTTCCTACTCCAAACCACATTCAATTCATCAGCAATAAGCAGAGTCTATAAAATTTTTATTTAGATCCCATTATCCTGTTTACTTAACTTTTCTCAATAGTGGCTCTTGAAAAGTTACATATTTTTTTTCAGACTCAAGGTTCATTATTTTTTGTCAAATTTTGGTTTGTTAGTTGGTATAATGACTTTTCCTCAAAAAAACTGTTAAATGAATACAATCTGTGGCATGTAGTAACATCAGAATTTTAGATAAAACTATATTCATCAATTCACTTTCTACTTTTAAGGGAGAGAGAAATCATATAAAACATATGGAGTAATTTTGGTTTGCACATGTTTCAATGCCCTCAAGAAGGTTGGAGAGGTGGCAACTTCTAGAACCTTCCAGAACCTTCCACTCGGGGTTTGTTTTTTTTTTTTTTTCTGATCCTAAAGATGTTTTTCTGTGGTATCATTGACTATTAAGTACACTCCATGGGCAAGAATACCGTAAGTCTCACAAACATTGAAAATATTGCCAGAGGAAATAATACAGGAAAAAAAGACATTTAATCAACACAAGAATCATTTCTATGCTACATTTTATATATAATTTACTTTTTATTTTTACTTAAAAATAATTTTTTATTACTTATGTGAACTGGTTTACTTTATTCATGTATTTTTATATTTATAAATGTTGATTGCATATCTTGGGCTTTTCTCTAACAACTCTGCTCTTAGGAGGAATGAATCAGACATTAAGCAAGGGGTAAAATATAAATTGAATTATACCAAATCCAGTTACCTTTTACCACTTCTACCACTGATACTACAGAATCTTCTTGACTCATCTTCTTGCTTCTACATTTCATACCATACTTATTTCCTAAGAAGTAGCCAGAGTGACCTTCTTAAGACTTAAATCCTACAACTTCCCCAGTTAAAAAAAAAAAAAAATTCTAAATGACTTTCTATTTTATTTCAAATTAATTCAATCTCCTTTCATGGCTTGCAAGGCTCTCTCTTTCTCATTACTTTGCTTTCATTTTTCTAAATAGCATTTTGGATATAGGGAATTATTATTATTATTATTATTATTATTTTTTATTATTTTTGTCTACTTGCTTAGTGGCTATTTTCAACTTAAACTGAATCATCTATGAGCTTATTGACCTTGTCTGTTTATTTGATACTGAACATCTAGAAAGTAGAACATGGTAGGCAGATGATAAACACTCAGTGAATATTTGATTAGTGAAAAAATAAATTATATAAAAGTTGACTCTGGCTGTAGAGTCAGAAAAGACTTTCTGGAGATTTGTGACTACTTCTGGGTCTGAAAAAAAATAGGATAAATTTAGGAAAAGAGAAGCTAGAAAGAGAAGCTAGTTCAAACAAATGACATATAATGGGTATGTTTTGAGTAACCTTGCAGTGATGAAAGTTTGGATTGGAAGACTGAATTCATTATATACTATAGTGCCTTTCTGAAACTCAGAAGAAATGACCCACCATCTGAAAACATACTGCCATAAATTGATGGAAAACACCAATCATCTTCAAGAATTTAAATTTTAAACTATTTCACTAAAATCATTAATTTTATACTTACTATAAATTAATTTCTTAAAAACAGAGAGAAGTTTTTGTTCTAGTCTTTACTGGTGTAATGTTGAACTTAGACTCAAATGAGATATCTACTTAAAAGAGCTCTGAAAGGTTGAAAACGCAGGAAATTGGGTGCTGAGTCAAGGGGAAATTTTGTGTCTGCTAATTTATCTTTCTGCATTAGTTTTATATTATAATGTAAAGGCTACAGTCAGAGCAATGGAACTTTTTTTTTAAAGGTTTTATTTATTCATTAGAGAGAGAAAGAGAGAGATCACACACAAACAGGGGGAAAGGCAGAGAGAAAGGGAGAAACAGACTCCCTGCTGAGCTGGGACCCACGCCCCGCTCCCCTCACCCACCCCTCTCAGCACTGTAGGGCTGGATCCCAGGACCTGGAGATCATGACTTGAGCCGAAGGTGTATACTTAACCATCTGAACCACCCAGGTGCCCCTGAGCAATTCATCTTTCTGCTAAAGGCAGTAGAAAATCAAGTAATCTGAGTTTCCATATAATGTTACCTATTCATGTGTGGATGGTTGTCTTAAGTGGAATACAGGAGAAAAATGAGTGTTGATTACCCCAGTGGTGTCTCCAACACTGTGTTAGGTACTATGGTGTTACAAAATATAAACAATATTTTCTCATTCTCAAGGTGCTTACAGTAGCATGAGACATTCATGAATATACATTAGAGTGGTATTGTAAACAATGATCATCATAGCTATGATTATGATAGTATGTATAATGCATGTTATATATTAGGTGTTTTGCCTACCTAATAGTATCTGATAGCCACAAAAATCATGTAAAGAAGTTAGTATGTCCATTTTAAAGATAAGGAAGTTAAAGGTAAGTGGCTAAGTGCCCAAATTTACAGGGCAGTGTGGTAGAGTATGTCTTGCTTTAGAGGCATATTTGGGTTAAATCCACAAGTAGACAAAAATCCATGTTATTTTCACTAGGCCATGCTAACAACTTCTAAGCCGATTAAGTGTCAGCAGTTAATGCTGGACTTCATGCACGAGGCCCTAAGGTCTGAAAGGGTCTAAAACGATCCTGCTTTGTTTGCTGTCTAAGGAGATACCATCTGTGGAAACCTGTTTCTTGTTTGCTGCGTATATTGCCTTCTGTAAAGACGTTATACAACATGTGAGGAAGAAAACATTTTTTGCCTCTGCTTCTGTCACATTGCAGGTGCCTTTTCTATTTCTCTTTTCTTTTTCCTATAGACCTATGTCTCTCCTCAGCCTGCAAATCCCCCGAATACTTTCTTAGATCTTGTAGCTGATGATGAAAGGAACAAGCTACAAATAGATAATCAGTATTTGACATGTGCCTTGTCTAAACTGAGTGTAAAATAACCGTATTTTGAAAACTCAGTATAAATAAAAAGAATGGTAACATTTTTACATTGATTTTATGTAGAAATTATAAAATTTTAACATATTGAATTAAATAAGATATATTATTAAAGTTAATGTCATCCGCTTCATTTTTCTCCTGTAATGTGGTTGCCAGAACATTTAAATATTTTCCTGTTGCCTGGCTTGAAATTGAATGAATGAATAAATAAATAAACAAATAAAATTCCTCAAAGATAGTCCTTAAAGTTCTATCTTTGCCCTTGGCCTTTCTCCCAATGCTGTTCCTCATTTTTAGTTGTCCCTTGATGCCATTCCATGGAATCCCGACAGCAGTTCAAATTGAATATGTCACAAATTAGCCCTTAATCTCCCTACAGAATCCTTCTCTTTCTCCTGCTAACTTGAGTTAAGATGTCCCTATTCCTGAAATTACCTAAACAAGTAAGTTTGGAATCTCTGTGGACCCCTGTACGCTGCCTATTCCATACACATCCAATCAGTTGCTGTGTTTTAAGGGCATCCATTTCCTTCGCTCCATTTCATTTATTGTCACAGTTATTAATTTGGTCATCCATTAAGTCTTGTCTAGACTACAGCCAAAGGGGTCTTACTTGCTTTCATACTCCTGTTTCTCTTACTCCTTTACTTTGCCTATTTCAGATTCACTTTATGTCTTCAGGGTGATGGTTGGGTTCGAGTTAATTAATATATTTATATTCTATTTAGAATTTAGAACCACTTTTAAAAGTGGTTTTACATACATTATTTTATGTGATCATTCAGCAAGCTAGTAAGAAAAGCAGGAGATGTTCATAGATTTAATAGAAAAAGACAATGAAATAAAGGAAAATTGAATTGTTTCAGGACAATTCCTAAGTGTTTTCTGGTTTCTGAGCCTGTGCTCTAAATACCTTATTATCACTGTAAGGGATTAAAAAAAAAAAAAAAGTTCTGGAACAGAATCTGGTCAATTGATTGGATGGAGAGAAGAGAATGAGTGCTCCCACAACCTGGCATTTGATGCCTGTCTGAGATCTCTGGGCTCCACCGCTTACTAGATACAATCCATTTTGTGCAAGTTACTTAATCTCTTGAAGACTGAGTTCCCTCATCTATAAAATGGGGAGTTTCCTCACGAGATAAAAAGAAAATAACACGTGTAAAGAACTTTGCCTAGTTTGTAGCAGAAAATCATTGCTTTAAAAAAGGTTAATTGTAGTGTGAATAGTAGCTGTAGTAGTAACTGTTTTATCAGGTTGCCTAGAATCAAATGATGACCATATTTTTCCTTCATTATGGTATAAAAATCATGGCAGTATAATTCTGGTTTATTTCAAATCTAAGTATTATGATAACATTATGAAACCCATCAAGAGAAATTTCTTGCAATTAGTTTCATTTCCTCAATATAGCTGTGTGGGGGAATATAGTATGACTGTGTGGAGGAGGAGAAAGAAGGCTCTTTTCTTGTTTATTTACAAAATTTTGGTTGATATGGAAATTTTCCTTCAAACAGTTCAAGATGTGTCCTCACTGAAGATACCCTTTAGTTTTGAAGAATTAATCCATCACACAGAGCAATTTATTTATTTATTTATTTATTTATTATTTATTTATTCAGTCATCAAAGCAAAGTTTATTGGGCAGTAGTACCAAGCTCCTGAAGAGAGGGGACCTGAGAGCGTTGCCCACACAGAGCAAGTTTATTTATTTTATTTATTTTTTATTTTTTAAAGATTGTATTTACTATTTGTCAGAGAGAGAGAGATGGAGCACAAGCAGGGGGAGCAGCAGGCAGAGAGAGAAGCAGACTCTCTCCCAGGGTCCTGGGATCATGACCTGAGCCAAAGGCAGTTGCTTAACCAACTGAGCCACCCAGGCGTCCCCACACAGCGCAATTTCAAAAGTGGTAGAGAACCATTGACTCTTGGACTTGAAATTAAAGGGGAGCAAAGAAAAACTACAGATAAGGAGAGAAACAAAAAGTAGAATTCTCCTCACGCATTTTTAGTGTATATATGATTTTTCCTAGAGTGGCAAGGTGGTGACAGAAATAGTTCATGAGGCAGATATGCTGGGGTCCTCATAAAGTGATTCTGAAAAAAGGAAAAATAAGAAAGAAATTTGGAAGGTCCAGAGTCTAGGTTGCTGACCCAGTTAGAGAAGAGTTAGAAGTGTTTTGTTTTTTGCCTTGGGGAATCCTGCTCAGGATACTATGTGTGGAGGTGGAATGACTTCATGGATCTCAGTCCTGATTCTGAAAGCAGTCGGCGTCAGCATATTGGATTAATGAGAGCAGTGTGGCCGTGGGAAGTGACGAACCAAATGCTCAGTGACAATGGTGCTGTCCTTGGGGAACTGGCTCTGTATCCTGTAGACCAGAAGGCTTTAGGGTAGAAGTCTAGCTTGAAGAAAGGGGATTAGTAAGTGGGCCAGAGTTTCAGAGTGAGAAATCAGCTTGAAAGGAAGACTATAGACTGGTCAGCATGGCAGGTGTGTGGAGAGGACGATTTGAGGCTGGGAAGGTGGGGGGCGGGGGGGGGGGGCGACATGCAGTAATTGTTCTGACTTCCCCTGCCTGTGGAGCATTGTATTCTAGGTCTGTGTGGCGTATTTTGATGTGGAGAAGTAGGAAAGAAAATAAAAAGAATCCAGTGACACTTGGAACTGGAAATCACAGCCATTCTAACATGGTGGCCAACCTGAACTTGTTGGAAATGTTCATGGTACTGGGGGATTTCAGGCAGACATCAGGTGCCTGTAATGCTCTCTATACAGTACAGAGCCATGCTGACAAATACAGTGTCTGATTTTAAAGAACTCAGAGCCAGTTTGGTCAGAAGAAACACATAACTCAAATAGAGAACAGAACACAGTAGAAGTCAGGATATAATTATCTGCTAAAATGTAGTAAGAACAGTAAAGGAGGTGAGAACAGGGAGGGGAGAAAAGGGCAACTTGCTTGGCAGTAGCAAAGAGCACAGCGTAGTACCCGACTCCTGGTGATGTGAGATCATGCTGAAAAAGCTATACGAATAGATGAAATAATACTAATCTCTGAGGAACCTCTTTCTAAACCAGTGGTACAGGTACAGTCTCTTGGTTTTATTCTCCATTTCTAATCCCACCAGCATGGGTGGAAAAATGAGATATAGAAAATTATACTGATTTAACTTGCAGCAGAAACTGCTGTATCCGAGAGAACTTGCCCTGTTTACAGGATGTAGAAGCTGCCCCTCCCCCCTGCAGCCTGCTGTTACCATACATCCTTGACCAGTTTTCTATGTCTTCTGATTTTTCAAGGGAGGACACACAGATTTTTTAAAATACAAATCCTCATTTTTCGATTGGAAACTGATTCAAAACATTCTAAAACATTGTTCAGGCCCAACAACATATGTCTGTGGGTTGAATTTGGTTGGCAGTCTGCCAGTTTTCCACCTCTTCTTGAATTTATAGCTACTCCTAAGAAAGCAGGAGCAGAGTGTCATGATTAGAAAGAACTAGACTCCTCCAGATAACTTCCATATACAGAATAAATCTTAATAAAGGCTCAGAGACTCACCAACACATTTGATTATTCTACCAAAAAAAATCCATTTTTGTATAGACTTTTCATTGAGGGCCTTGTTTTGTTTGTCTAACTTCCGTGAGTGGGTTCCTTTTCCTAACTTGAAAGAACCGATGTTGTTCTATTGCTAATGTTCCTCAAGGCATTTTTTAAAAAAAGATTTTATTTATTTATTTGACAGAGACCAATCACAAGTAGGCAGAGAAGCAGGCAGAGAGAGAGGGGGAAGCAGGCTCCCTGCTGAGCAGAGAGCCCAATGCAGGTCTCAATCCCAGGATCCTGGGATCATGACCTGAGCCAAAGGCAGAGGCTTTAACCCACGGAGCCACCCAGGCACCCCTCCTCAAGGCATTTTTTAATCATTACAAGATGGCTTCAAAAGTTAACTTTTCTGGGTAATAGCAAGTAGAGTCATCCTTAATTTTCCTGGTATTTTCAAAGTCATGTGATATAAGATATGGACCAGAACATGGACACTTGCACGGGTGCATTGTTGTAGGGGAGATTGAAGAGATGTATATATCTTAGGTGGTGAAGACAATCTAAACAACAGTTTAAACACATGCACACACTCACATGCACACACATGCACGTGAAATCCACAACGTGCTAGATGAGGAAATGTGGGATGGGTGTGACCGTGTAACCCATTTCATCATACAAGTTGTGAATAGATCGGCATCACTAAGCCTCAGAAATAGAAGACAAAGAATGTAAGTGAATAAAGGGAAGACAGAAGGAAAATAAAAATTACTGTTGAATGATTTTTAAAGAAAATAGGCGATCCGGATAGCGATTTTAAAATTCCAGATTTTTTATGCATTTCCTTTTGACTTCATTGCAGCCAAGTCCAGATTCTGTATTTTGCTTTGTGAGGAGCCTAAATTAAGATAGATATTTGGTTATACTACCTCAAATTATAATAACACTCACTTAACTGGAACCTAGCTGGATAGATAATGTATCTAACCATCTCCTCCCCCTTTTCCCTACTGGGGTGAGGTCCCTGAATTCCACTTTGAGGAAAGAGAAGCACCCCTTGTTTAAATTGGGGCTTCAGCCCCTAATAACTCCTGGGTGGAGATTCCTGATAATGCACCTGAAGTTCTTCAAGAAATTAAGGCATCAAAAGAGTCTTTTCAGCCTAGAAAGGAAAAGATACATTTGGCAAAATAAATACACTTGGCATATTAAAGGATATTCAAAGGCAAGAATTTAAAAACGCAATCAAAAATTTTCAATTTAAATACTGTGACCTAGTAAATATTTTTTGCCATTTTGATATTCTTGGCTTCATGAAAGGAAGCCTCACTGCCGAAAGATTTCAGATTAAGGAATGAAAACAACAAAATTTTGTGAAATTTGTTTGTTCTCACACCAAATATCCTTTGAGGTTTTACAAGCAAGATAAATGTTTTCCAAAGGTTTAAATTGATATTGTTTAACTCACACTTACCAAGTTCATGATACAAACATTAAAAAAAAAAAGCACTCATGCTGAAACACAATAGACCCAGATTGCTTGCAGTATGATCCTATTGGGTTTTTCCTTTAGATAAAAGAGTTCATTTTTCAGTATCTACCTAGTTAGCCACATAGTCACTTCTCTTTTCCCAACTATGATCAATACCACTTCCCCAACCACCAACAAATTCCAAAGTGAAATGCGTTTCCAGAAAACTTACTCAGAACAAAAATATTTGCAAATATGACCTGAGAAGCAATGGGGTTTAAAAATGAGAAGATACTGTAGTAATTAGTCATAATTTTAGAACAATACAGATATAAAATTAAAAAAGAACTATGTAATTCTAGAGACTTGTTTGTCAGCAAAGTTCAGTGTGCATCTCAGTCACTGGGTGAAGGACAAACATGTAGTTTCTCAGGCTCCTCTTTGGTGTTGCTGGATGGGAGTCTTTGGAATGTGCAGTAAAATCTGCGTGTTTATGAAGCTTCTCATATTGACGCTTGAGAATCGCAGCTCGGTAGCTTGCTTACTCCTCACTAGAAAGCCATTTGTTCCTTTTCAACTGAAGTTATTTCTGACCCTAACTCCTGGGAGAAATCTTAGCTTAATGCAGGTAGTCTTTAGCTAATTCCAGTGGAAAGGAGTTTGGCGAGTTCAATGTTAAATTTCTAACAAGCGATCATGGCATTGGTCTGCCCTTGTGTTGCATATGTGGGGTGTGTTTCCCCGTATTTACCAGTCCCGGTCCTTCGGCAAGTCATGCCCTTCCTCATTAGACATTTGTTTCGTCTTCAACCACAGCTTCTTCTGCTGGTAACCCGGTCATTCATGGCCTCATCCTCTGGGTAGGATTGAGGTCCAACCTCTCTACTGCCAGTCTTCCTTCTGGATAACTGAGATAGGTCTGAACAAATATCCAGTAATCAGCCTTCTGACATTTAATAACAAATCTCCTCGTTGATAATAGTCAGCAAATCTGAACTTCTGAGTACTTCCCTTCTCAGATTACCAGTGGTTGTTTTTTCCTACCTGTAGGGTAGATCTTTCTATTCAGCTTCACCCAATTGCCAGTGTTTCTTGATATATGTGATTATCCGACCCAACTGCATCTCTTGTCTACGTTTGTGGATAGGAGAGCTCTCCAGTATCTGTTTACTGCCGATGAAGATCCAGATCTTGGTCCTTTCTCACCTCAATAAACCATGAGAGATGGCTGGTCTTTCCAATTAGAGGAAATACATATATCTATATATATTTCATATATGCATATGAAATATTTATGAATTATCTCTATAGAAAGATACCTTATCTTACAGCAAACACGGGAATTATTTCCACAAAATCACATTTCTAAAAATAAAGGTTGAAACAAATCTTTTTAGAGGAAAATACAGGAATAGTCTTTGTGGTCTTGGATCAAGCAAGGATTTCTTAAGAGGACAAAAAAAAATCATTAATCTTAAAAGGAAATAAATGATAAATTGGACAATATTAAAATTAAGAATGTCTATTGATGAAAATGCTCTATTAAGAGAGTAGAAAGTAACCCACAAGTGAGAAAAGATCATTATTGCGACATATGTATTTAAAAATGGCTTGTATCCAGAATATAAAAATAACTTCTACAAATCAGAAAGGACAAAGAACCTAAAAGAAGAACTAACAAAAGTTTTTTATAAGCACTTCACAGAAGCATATTACATAGCAGTCAGTCACACGAATGAATGTTTGAGTGAAATAAACTCATCAATAAAAAATACATACTCTAGGTTTTCCATTTAGATTAATTTTAAAAATAGGAAAAACCAAGAAGACAGAATAATGATTATTTTTAGTGGGGTGGGTGGAGAGTGTGACTGGAAGGGGGCTTCAGGGGTGTCTGGAATGCTAACACTGTCGAGTTTCTCAGTTTGGGTGTGGTTACACGAGTGTGTTCAGTTTGTGACAATTCGTTGTGCTTTGTACACAAGCATAGGCATACGCACACACACAAACGATTTAAAATGTATTTTATGCATACATTACTGAGCGAGAAACTAAATTTTTTAATGCATTAAAGGAAATTTGCTGAAATGTTTTATTTTCATGGTGTCATTGTCACAACAGTGGACAATGACATTACTGTCCCATTTTCAGACGTGTCCTCTTGGCACTGAAATCCAATCCAATCAATTCAGACTTTGAAGACAGGAGCATTAGGGAAAGACTAATCGGGTACAATAACAAATTTGCTAAATAAAACAAATGTCAGCCATATTTGACTACTGTCAATTACTGACTCCTGTTAATTACTGTCAAACACTAATTATGCAATATGCATCTTCTCCATATTTTAACCTGGCCTAGCCAAGATCGAGCTAGAGGGATCCCGGTGTATTACAATCAGTGCGTGATTAGATTTAATCAGCTTGATGAAAGGGCTTTGCAACTGAGTCACATCCTTTAGGAAGCAAATGCTATGGAACATGAAATCCCAGGAAATAAGCAATCACAGGTTGAAATGTACTTTTTGCCCTTGGTACTCCTCCAACAAAGATCAGAGAACCGGCCCTGTCCCAGAAAGTGTTTAAGACTGCTTGTTTTGTCAGTGTTTCCTCATACTGTGGCTGCTGAGCAACTTGTTCTACTGCCAATGTTTTCTCCTTAAGTGACATTTCATCATCCAGTGCCCTAAGATAGTCACCTTGTTTTCCCTTAATTGATACTTGTACGCAAGAGGCAGAAAATGGCTCAGCATTTCTTGCTAGATTAGGTCAAAACTGACAGAGGAAACAGAGGGAGGATTGCATTACTTATGCCCCTTATGGTTCTCCTGTGTATCAGGAGATTGCCATTTCATAAAATTTCTTATGCTGCCTAAACATAATTACAATAGCACAGGCATTTTATTCCTATTTGCTTTTCAATTTTGTACTACTTACCTGATCACTGGAGGGAAATTCAGAAGCAGTTCTACTAATCTTCACTTCATTTTTCTTCTTTGTCCTCAGTAATAGAATTTTACCCTTTGATATCTCTTCCTTAAATGCTTCATTGTGTCCTTCCTATGAAGTTTCCACCTCTCTCTTCATTTAATTGGTGACCGAAAGCATTAAACATGCACCTGGAGGTTCAAAAGGAGGCTCCTGAAGTTCTGGAGTGTTTTTTTCCCAGATCACTTCTCTTATCATAAGATCAGTGTTTACAAATAGATGCTATGCTATTTATCCTGATTTGAAGTTCATTAAGAAGCATCCCATGAGAATGCTACCATTCTGCAGTGGCTGGGGATCCATTTCTCTGGGTGTCTCTTCACCAAATCCTTTGGGAGGGCATTATGCCTGAAACAAATCATCAGAGGTTCCCGGGCTCTATAAGACAACAACCAGATTCTTTACCTGGCAAGATTCTCCTCATCTAGCCCTAATGACTATCTTTCCCTCACTTTCCCGCCTCCTGTATTCCATCATTTGTTGTGGATGTTCACTCCTGTTTTCCTTAAATCTGGTGATCTCAGCCTGTGTTGCCCTTGATATCCCTTCTCTGCCTTTTGGATCTTATTTTTATACAACGTCAAGGTCAAATGTCACCTTCGCCTTAAGATTTTCCTCAGTCCCATCCTCCATTGCACTCTTAACCAGAATCCATGGCAGGCAAATGTGCTTATGTCTGTCCCTGGGGTTTTCAATAATTGTTGCAGAAAATGCGGGACCTAAAAAGTCTATTTTTCAGGTAAAGTCTCAATAAATACTTGAAATGTAAATCAGTTGCTTTGCTTCCAATAAGATAGAGACTAGAAGGTTAAGGTCCCCAGGGGATGAGAGATGGCAACAAGATACCATGATCTAAAAAAAGATCAAAGTTGCCGGGCACACAATTTTGTCTGGGACTTATTCTACTTTAAAAAATGTATTTTACTTGTCATTTTCACCATTTGAATGCCCACGGGTAATGACAATAACTGTATTAGTTTATCCATGCAGCTGACTTGCCAGACTTTGTCAGTAAATGCAGAATATCACCCTGATTCCCTGATTAAGTTAAGTTAAATAAACGCAAAGCCTTATTACCACATTTCCTATATATAACACCTGTCCAGTCAAAGACAATGTTACCCAATGGGGTGGCTATGGTCAAATTCCTTTACTATGATGTTCTTTTCTCATTATATTTGACATTTTTGAAACTGAGTTTTATTGCACTCTCTCCGCGTATGGAAGTGGTCTGGGGAAATTAGACTTAATAGAGATGTAGAAGCCACAGGGAAAAAAGAAAAAGAAAGTGAACTGGAAGGAAACTGAAATTAAAATGTTATTTTAGTAAATGGCTGCTGTGGTGGAGACGACAAACAATTGCGATGCAAGTTAATTACTGACCTGTCAGGAAAGTGTAGCGCAAAGGTTGTGCCACACATTACTGGAGCTACCACAGCCACAAGTCATTTCCACAGGGGAACAACCAGACCGTGCTCTACCACAGATCAACATAAAATCTTTCCAGGGGATAGAAATGAATTTCTCGCAGATGTAATATTTGTCTGTGGAGTTTCCTTGAACTCCTTAGCAGACCTAGAGAAATAGCACTTCCCACACATTCTGGGAAAGGAATGGAGTCATACTGCCACAGAGGGCTCCTGTGTGTTGACCATAGCTCTTGGTGGTTGGGGTGACCAGATAGCTCACTTGCCACGTGGTGAAAATCGAGGCTACCACCCATGGGATGGGAATTCCCTGGGGACACTCAGAGCTTGCTTCTGTGACAGTTCTCACAACATCTTCAGTGGTGATCCACATCAGGCAAGAGAGTCCTTCTATTTGGAAAAATAATATGAAGCACCAAAAGGAATTTGAAAGTCACAGAAGACATTCTCTATTGTCAGAACGAATAACCCTGCTAAATTTTAGGATGGTCATTAAACGTACTCATTTAATTTATAAGAAAGAAAGAAAAAAAAGGCTAATTCTGAAATGAAAATAAGGTATTCCTTATATTTTTAAAAATTCCTATTATTCTCCAAGGATGGGCCTCAGAAGACCTGTAAAACATTGCTTTTTTTTTTCTTCCCTGCCCCAACTTATCATGCAATAACCAGAGTTCACTGGACCTTAGAAACACTGGCCAGAGTGAATTATAGATATATTTTTTTGAATCAGAAATGGACTTGATCAAAGACATTTTCCGATTGGTTTTGCTAGGCTATGTACAGTGGCATTAGGGATTTCCTATATTTGTATTCCATTTATATATTCAGTAAACATTTGCTAAGTCTCTATTGTTTTGTGAGGAAGCACAGGAAGATTTCCAAACACTTAAATTGAAAGATGTACATGATATATACCGAATCTGGCTTTATGATGATCATATGATCTCTCCGATCTCTATCAGAATTCCTTCGGAATTCTTGTTACCTTCTATTTCCATACATGGTTTCCAGTTGGCTCAGGGGTCTATGACTAAAGCGAGGACATTTGGTGATGCGGGACATAGGTTCTGTCCTGTAGCTGCTTTGACCGGGCTGTGGCGCGGTGGGGAGGACACTCGGCCTAGCCGAGCTTTGCTTTGCTCTGTTCTGCAGCAGGGAGAGGGTATCACCGTGCCTTTTCAGTTTCTCCTCGCCCAAATAATTCTTCATGCACTTTTATTTTTAATGCTACTGATGGGAAAGAGATGTCAAAAATACACTTTTTACGGGCGCCTGGGTGGCTCAGTGGGTTAAGCCGCTGCCTTCGGCTCAGGTCATGATCTCAGGGTCTTGGGGTTGAGTCACGCATCGGGCTCTCTGCTCAACAGAGAGCCTGCTTTCCTCTCTCTCCCTCTCTCTCTCTCTCTGCCTGCCTCTCTGCCTACTTGTGATCTCTCTGCCAAATAAATGAATAAAATCTTTAAAAAAAAATACACTTTTTAACTCAAAAGGGCAAGCTGCTGAGCCTTGGTGTAATTAACAGAGTGCAACAAATAATTGACAGAGCAGCTATGAAATTTACGATTAGACTACTTATCACATCTGCTCCTCTCTGGGTATCGACAGTGGGAGTGGGAGAATCAGACCCAGAATACCACGGAACCTCGTTTGCTGAACGGAGCCGGTTTGCGTGGCTCTTGCAAACTGCATTCTCATCACAGTTTCCTGTTTTTAAAGCGGCATTGAAAGTGGAACTAGTACAATATCACAAGCTCCTTTCGCTCTTCGCTTGGTACAAATAAAATCAGGAAGTCTAGAGAAATTGTGAAGCCAGTCCTAAGTGATTTACATTTCAATTTCTCACTCAGGGATATTTATTTGGAGAGTTTTGTGAGATCAATGGATATTTTAGACACAGGCAAACGGACTAATTCTTCAATATTTTCATTAGTCATTCACCACGGCTCTCTGAGCCTCCTGCAAGAATGTAAATGCATCAGGCAACACTGTTTTCTCTAATAAATTTTGATAATAATGATGATTATGATAATCATGATGAGTAGATGATATGTTATAGGAAGAACAAGGGGAATACTGAATAAGCATCTAGATCACATGAAACTTAATATAACTTGTAGTTAACAAAATGTTTGATGTCACTAAGTGGGATATAAGTAAGCAGAGACAAATATTATTGATTTTGCAATTTGCTCTATGAAATAGAGAAAGTTGAGGGTCAATGAGGGAAGAAAACCGGGGTGGAACAACAGAATGATTCCAAAGGCCTGTGAATGTTCCTGGAATAATAATACAGAAAAACTCACAAATTGAGGTCTTCCCTGCCTTTCTGACTAGTGCCTTGTGAAACTGATGCATATGTTCCCGCAAGCACATCCGCTCCCTGAAGCTGGGAGCCAAGTCATGCTGGATCCTGGGGTGTGAGGTTTGCCTCTATGTTGGGCAGGCTTCATAATGGAGTTTGCTCCCCTAGGACCTTCTTCCATAAACACTCAGAAACGAGACCACCATGGCAGGGCCCTCACATCGCACAACTCCAGGAAACACCCTTTACTAGAATGTAATGCCAGTGTCCTGTCCCTGATCACAAATGCTACCTCCCTTGGAATTCACTTAAGATCAGATGTGGAGTAGACCGACCGTGGCTCTTCTGCTGCAGGATATTTCTCCCATGTAGTCAGAAGAGTTTCCAGAGATTCTGAGATGCAGGTAAATGCTCCCCGAGAGTTAAGGGGAAGTCTGACCAATCATTGATGCCCTTATGGGAATTAGTTTAAGTATTTCCCTCCCATCTACATCTTAGTGATTCACCGAGAGGACAGATGTTTAAAGGACATACGTAAGAAAGAATGGATGGTGGAATTTCAGAAATGCTGACTCTTTGGATGAGATGGGACCTGAGTAGGTGCTGCAGTGGGGGGCTTTGGCAGCCCCAAATGAGAAGGATCATAGAGTGTCTACTAGAGGAACAACAGAGTAGTAGGATGCGGGCAAGGAGAAAATGAGACATTGAAAGAGGGTGCAGAGATAGGGTTATAAGTGGAATCCAAGTGCAACTCAAAAAATTTTGCCTAGAACGGCCTTCTCCACCTTGTATGAGGCTCCTAGCAGGACAGATGGAAAGAAATCATCTCCAAACCCTCAAGTGCAACAGTTAAAAGTTCCGCGGCCATTAGTACAGCTGTCATTTCAGCCCCTTCGATTTCCTTCCTCCTCTGTCTTCTCTCCTTCCTCTTGCACATCCCTGGGTTCCGCGGGCAGGGGCCACCCGCAGGTCCTGCACCGCTCTGTCTTGTGCTCATTTTATCTATACGACACATTTGTGTATTATGCCAAGGAAACCCCTCTTCCTTCATGGCTCCCTCAGAGCATCTAGAATACCAGCCCCTTACCAGTCCTGGCTGGGTTAGAAGGAAGGGGCTCTCAGTCAGTCCTTCAGTCCCCCCAAGAGGCTCGCAAGAGGATAGACTCACTCACACTGAGGTTAAATGCTGTTTTCTTCATGAAAGCCATCATTTCTCTTTTCCTTGAGCTTTCTTGGTGCTGTTTTTCCTTGATGGTACATTTCACTATCCACGTTGTCATCTCACAGTTCTTTGCATACTTTCGCATTGCTGAGCCCTTTGTCTGAAATGCCTCGCCTGTCCTGACTTAGCATCAACCCCAACTTTGCTGACTTTCTCTCTACCTCCCGGTTCCACCCGAGTTTGATGCCATTGCTCCTCTCCCCAGCTGGACACAACTCTATTCTCCTTTAATTATTGATTTGTTTCTCCACCATCCTCACCAACCTGTAAGGCACCTGATTAAAAAAAAAAATTTTTTTAAAAGAAAGAAAAAAAGAAAATTTCCAGCCTCTGATATAGTACATGGCACTTAGGAGACTCTCCATAAAGGTTGAATGAATCATTTATTTTCTGCTGGTGAAAATCTTTAAGAGGGTTTTGTGTCATATCTATTCTTCTCAGAGAGTTTGTGTCATAGTGCTCTGCAAAGTTAGAAACTACCAACTTTAGGAAATACGAGAACAATTATGAAATAATATTGAGTGAATGCCATCATAGAACACAAAATACAAGGGAAATTGAATAAAGAGAAAAACTAGAGTGTCTTTGAGGTATCAACAAAATGTGGAGATGGGGAAAGCAAGTAATGGCTAGAGGAGAGAAAGTGTGGGGAGAGAAGTCACCTTAATATTATAGTAGGGGAGAAGTCAGCCTAACAAAAATGTCTGTAAAAGGAAGATTCTGGAAGTTTTTTCTTCACCCTATCCCCAAGAAAATAGGTGGGGAAGCCAGATGAGAGGTGTTTTAAGTAATCCGGCCTTTTGACAGTAACTTCTCACTAGGCGAATAATGAGTTGATTGTGAAATCATTACAAGAATGCAAATGTTGATTTGACTTTGAAATTTGTGCAAACTTTCAGGAAGCAACATGTTTTATGCCATTTATAGATGGCATGTGGCCAGGCTATGTAAATACAGTGGCTTCATGCTCTTGGTCAGAAGATAGTGGCTTTAGCCTAAGTGATTTCCCTCACCAACATAACAAACACACCATCTTTTGAGTTTGAAAGATCAAGGCTTACATGCACTCAGAAGAGAACCGAGATTTTTCTTTTTCTTTTTTTTTAAGATTTTATTTATTTACTTGACCCTGAGAGATCACAAGTAGGCAGAGAGGCAGGCAGAGAGAGAGGGGGAAGCAGGCTCCCTGCTGAGCAGAGAGCCCAATGTGGGACTCGATCCTGGGACTCCAGGATCATGACCTGAGCTGAAGGCCATTGCCTAACCAACTGAGGCACCCAGGTGCCCAATTTTTAACTTTTTAAAAATTCAAAATATAGTTTACACAAAATGTTATGTTAGTTTCAGGTGTACCTCATAGTGATTTGACAAGATTCTACATTATACTGTGATCACGACAAATATAACTACCATCTGTCAGCAAACAACTTTATTACAATATTATTGGCTATATTCGTTTTCTTGTGCCGTTTATTCCATGACTTATTCATTCCATAACTGGAAGCCTGTACCTTCTACTCCCCTTCACCCATTTTTGCACACCCACCCTCATTCCCTCTGTTAACCATCAATGTCTTCCATTTATAGGTCTTATTTTGCTTTTTGTTGTTATTTATCCATTTTCTTGTGTCTGGCTTTTTTTAGACTTCATGTGTGAGTAAAAACATGGTATTTGTCTTTCTCAATCTGACTTATTCCACGTAGCATAATACCCTCTAGATGCATCCACATTGTTGCAAATGTAATGATCTCGGTCTTTTTTGGCTGCATAGTATTCCATTGCATATATATATACACACCACATTTTCCTTATCTATTCATCTATCAATGGACATTTAGGTTGCTTCTGTATCTTGGCTATTATAAATAATGCTGCAGTAAACATAAGGGTGCATATATCTTTCTTTCTTTTTTTTTTTTTTAAGGTAGTATTTTTTTTTTTTTTATATTTTATTTATTTATTTGACAGAGAGAGATCACAAGTAGATAGCGAGGCAGGCAGAGAGAGAGAGAGAGGGAAGCAGGCTCCCTGCGGAGCAGAGAGCCCGATGTGGGGCTTGATCCCAGGACCCTGAGATCATGACCTGAGCCGAAGGCAGCGGCTTAACCCACTGAGCCACTCAGGCGCCCCTGCATATATCTTTCTGATTAGGTGTTTTTGCTGTCTTTGGATAAATACCCAGTAGTATAATTACTGGAACATATAGTGTTTCTATTTTCAATATTTTTGAGGAAATCCCATACTGTTTTCACAGTAACTGTACCAGTATCCACCAACAGTGTATGAGGATTCCTTTTTGTCTGTATACTCACTAACATTTACTGCTTCTTGTGTTATTGACTTTAGCCATTCTCACAGGTGTGAGGTTATATCTCATTGTGGTTGGGATTTTCATTTCCCTAATGATTAGTGATGTTGAGCTTCTTTTCATGTGTCTGTTGGCCTTCTGTATATCTCGTTTGGAGAAATGTTCATTCAGGTCCTGTGCCCTGAATTGGATTTTTAATTGGATTGTTTGTGTATATACATATATATATATATATATTTTTTTTTTGGTGTTAAGTTGTATATGTTCTTTATTCATTTTGGATACTAACCCTTTATCAAGTATGTCACTGGCAAGTATTATTCTCCCATTTTGTAGGTTGCCTTCTAGTTTTGTTGATGGTTTCTTTTGTTGTGCAGAAGCTTTTTATTTTGATGCAGTCCCAATTGTTTATTTTTGCTTTTGTTTCCCTTGCCTGAAGAAAAATATCTAGAAAAATGTTGCTAAGTCAGTATCAGAGAAATTACTACTTCTGTACTCTTCTAGGATTTTTATGGCTTCAGGTCTCACATTTATGTCTTTAACCCATTTTCAGTTTATTTTTGTGTATGGTGTTAGAAAATGGACCAGTTTTATTCTTTTATATGGAGCAGTCCAGTTTTCCCAGCACCTTTTATTGAAGAAACTGTCCTTTTCCCATTGTCTTTTCTTGACTCCTTTGTCATAGATTAGTTGACCATATAATCATGGCCTTATTTCTGGGCTTTCTACCCTGTTCTACTAACCTATGTGTTTATATTCTCCCAGTATCATAGTGTTTTGATTACTACAGTTTTGTAGTACATTTGAAATCTGGAATTATAATACCTCCAGCTTTGTTTTTCTTTCTCAAGATTGGTTTGGCTATTCAGGGTATTTTGTGGTTCCATACAGATTTTAGTATAATTTATTCTGAAAAACTCATGATTTTAATAGTAGCATCCTCAAAAATATCAAAGATTCATATCAAATAACTTTGTTATTGTGTTTACTTTCTGATTGGCTCTGAAAATTAATAGCTTTAATAATAATAATAATAATATACAGAATAAAACCAAAAATTTATTGTCCTATATTCGGATATATGGAAAATGCATTTACTTTTTTTTTTTTTAGAAGTTACCTATATAATACTCTACATCTTATTCAAGTTAGAAGTAGAGGTAAGATTCCCTATGTCTATATTAGTAGCCAAATTTGATACATTTTGAAATCCTTCTCATCAAAGCAGCTGTTATTATTTTCCTATGGAATAGTGGAGATGAGATTTTCTTTTTTTATTACTTCAAATTTTTAATTCCAGTTTTATTGAAATAGCTCTTTTATTCTCAACTACATGAGTTTTTATAATATATCACTCATACAGAAGCATAAAAATGGAAGTATGAACAAAATAAAGAATTAAGAAACTTAAGTCAATTTAATTAATTTAGTTAAGGAATTTTTAAAACAACTTTCCTATAAACGTCTTTATGAGATATAACTGAAGGACAATAGCACAAGTACTTATAGAATTTGATCATTTTTAAATACATGCATACAATTGTTAAATCATCACCACAGTTGAGCTAACAAACGTAACCATCACCTAAAAGTTTCCTTGTATTCACCACAATCCATTTTTCCCTTCATGCCATCTTTAGGCAATCAGAGATGAACTTTCTATAATTAAATACTGGCTTGCATTTCCTAGAATATTATATAAATGAAATCATAAGTACTCCATAGGTACTTTCTTTTGGCCTGGCCTCTTTCATTCAGGAATTTGCAATTCATCCCTGTGGTTGCAACCATCAATAGTCTATTCTTTTTATTGCTGAGGAATATTTCATAGTGTAGATTAACTAGAATGTATTTTTTTTTACCAGGATGGTTCTTTTTTGGGAACAAAATATAGGTCCTCCACTTCTTCTGTCCATTATTCTTGGGAAAACTATTAGTCTCTCTGAACTTTATTTTTCTCTTCTAGAAAGGTATGAGTGAATGCCTATGTCATGGGAGTTTTGCAAGAATTGAATCACTGACTGTATTGCCTGGTCAATTGTAAATGCTCAACAAATATTAACTTCTTTGCTAAGTTATCTCTCCATTGCCTTACTGGTATCAATTATGAAGTAACACTTTGTCTCCTATTAAAATGTTTTCATTCTTTTCTGACTTTCTTAGAGTTCCCTGAGCTTGAACATTACCATGATACTAGCTAACCCCATTGTCTGTCCAACAGCATAGGGGTACCAATACAGTTAGCTCCCTAAAATACAATCTTTCCCTTGGATTATCTTGGCTTGTGATTGATGACAATTTTTTCTAGTGTGGACACATGTGCCCAGACCAGCTCTGTAATGTCTATAGGTGAGACAGGGAGACAACAATTAGGCCAGAAGGGGGTCTGTTTCTAGAAGCTTAGAAGTTGTATTTGCATTGCACATGTTCTCTTTTAAATGACATGATACGCTCCTTGGAAGGGCTTGTGGAGAGGGATCATTAAAAAGGATTATGGATTTGGGGAAGCAACCAAAGCCCTCCCAGTCCACCCATGGATGTTGCCACGGTTTAGTTCTCTTCATTTGCTTTTCCAAATTATTGTTTCCTCACTGCTACTCCTTTAACATGTGCCTGCCCTGAATTTTCCTGCCTAAATCAGACTTAAAAGAAACATCAATAAATAGATGGTTTTGATTTTCTCTTTTTTCATAGTCTTCATCAACATTTTGTCCAACAAAGCTACTGAATCTAGTTCAGTTGGCTGATGGCAGCAGACAAAGGACCTTTGATTTCCCTTCTTGGGTATTGTGAGTGGGAGTCAGGGCTAGGACTGAACACCATGCAAAGAAAGCCAAACCAACTATTTCATGGTCAATGGGACCAGCTTAGTGTGCCCTCAAGCCAATTCTGCTCACTTAAATATGGCCTTGTCCATGTTGGTTTTTGGTCACTAAAAAAGGCCGCAGCGGGGTAGGGTGGGGTGGGATGGGGTGGTTAAAAGTTCAGTAACATTGTGAATGCAAACAGCATGTACCCTGAAGATACTTAGCTGGCGTTTCTACATAAGGGAGAATATCGTGTTGCCATTAGAAATCCCTTAATGGAATTAGGAACCACACAACCATGGCTGTGCTGGCTATGAACTTGGAAGTCTTCTGGCAGGTATAGTAGTGTCCACATACAGAGGCCCCAGTTGATAAAACACAACTACAGAGTAATTACCTTCCACAGTATTCAGAGAGGTGGAGATGGTTTGTTTCATTTCTGTACCTTAGTCATGAACAGGAACCTGCACCCCACCCAGTTTTTCTTGGAAAAAAATATATTTAGAATAACACAATGCTTTTATATTTTACCAGGATAACGCTACAATATGCAGAAATCTATGAATTCTGATACCTCTGTGGAAACACTGAATTCCACACGTCAAGGCACCGGAGCTGTGCAAATGAGAATCAAAAATGCCAACAGCCACCACGACAGGCTGAGCCAAAGTAAATCCATGATCCTCACCGAGGCTGGGAAGGTCATTGAACCCGTAAGTCCAATACCCCCAAGCCCCCATGTTCTGTGATACAGAATTTTGTTAAAAAAGTAAAAAACAAACACAACAACAAAAACTAATTTGCTTTGTTTTATTTGTTTTCCTAATGTGCATGAGAAAACTGGTTTTGTAATGCATTTTTTCTTGCCTACTTATAGTCATAATAATATCCCCAGTTGCAAGAGAGGAGCTGGGCTTAATCCAGAGTGATAAAGTGGATTTGGAGCTAGACTGAAGAGCACCTTTGACTCATTTTAAGGGCCTCCACTATCATGCTTCAGTGTTATAAAAATAATGAGGTTATGCTAGCATGTGGCGTTTGTACTTCCAAATACAGTACATCACTTTGAAAAGCCAGAGGCTAAAATTAGTTAAGAATGAAATGAGGGTTGGGGGGGGGGGATCTTAAAAAAAAAAAAAAAAGTGAAAATCTCTTCCTTAAAATCTCCCAACGATAGATAATATTGGAATTGCGATTTGGTTTGGAATGAGCTTAAATGGTGTGGCAATGGAAGGTTTGGAGAGGAAGCCGTTTTGTCTCGATAATGTGTCATTAGGAAGATTTGAAATAAAATAGTTAGAGATGAACTCTACTGCCAATTGTGTCCCTGCCCCTGCACGCATCCTGAGCCACTAAACACACTGATTACGATGAGTCTCCTCTGGTTAATTTTCTTCCATAATGGTGGTAACTTGCAGCTGAGGCCATAGGATGTTACAAAATTATTTATGCAATGTTAGCCACTCTTTTGGACCCCAGATCTATTTTGTTTCTCGCAGTGAGAGCGAGAGCGGGAAATAGGTTAGCTGGGGACAGACTGTGAGTCCCAGTCACTCCGCAGAAACATGTGAGCTATTAATTGAGTGTTCTGTTAATATCGTAGGGGCCTATGAAATATTCAGCTCCCTAACTGAGTTATTAAATGAGATAAACTTGCTGAGTTGCATGTCACCGATTATATTTATTCCCTGTTTTCACTCGAATTTCAAGTGCAAAATTAACCCACCACCATCTCAAAAGCTTGAGAAATACATAGTTTTAAGCATGCTTTCTTCAGGTATTATAGACAAACTCAGCACAAGGAAGCCAGTGATTATAGGTCAGGGGTGGGAGCTCCATCCTGAGATAACGTCCCGAGAGAGATGTGTTTTTCTTTCTTTACTCTCCCGTTGAAAAGTATTGTCTGCTGGGAGGCACAGCACAGCCTGCCTGACTCTGCCTTTAAACCAGCTAAAATGTTCCTTAACTATGAACTTGAGACGGTGGTTAGAGTAAATTATTGGAATCTCTGTAATGTATTATCAGTAAGAAGTGTACCTTTGAAAAAGTTTAAAAGTTAAGTATATTTAATGATGCCTAACATATTTTATTGGCTGTGTTTAACAAAAGGCACTATGCCGCAGTTGTTTTTGACAAGCATGAAAACATCACAGCATGAGACTGCAAAAGGAATTATGGAGAGAAATTACAAGTGATCCATCTCTCAATGAATTATCCACCTCAATAGCCCGCAGAACTCAGCTACCAATTAACACCTACTTTATTACATGTTGGGATGTACTTAATAACTTTCATGTGTTTATGCACTATTACCTTGACTGATGCCTCTTGTACAATTAGGCATAATTGGCATATCAATATGCAAAAGTTAAAAGGATTAACCCTCTTAAAACTAATGAGCATTTCTGTATCCAGCTGCTAAATGAGACAAAATTAGCATTTTTCACTTTTGGGCAGGATTTTATCATGCAGTTTCTCATTGTTGATATTACCTTGTTACATAACTTTAGTTTGGGGGGTTATATGCTGGACTGCTAGAGAAGAGTTTTCCAAAGTTAAATTAGCTATAATTATCCCAGCTTTTGTTTCCGCATTCTTAGCCTGGGCAATATGTATTCCTCGATAAGGAACAAAAATAAAAGTTACTTTTGGTTATGTGTACTCAGTGCATAATTATATAAAAGGGGTATTTTAGTGAGGATATGTCATTTCACTGAGAAAACTTGGCTCAGAGCTACTGTACTGAAAGCCTGCCACGGCACTAATTTTCTTTCTGTCTCGGTTCTTTTCATCTCTTTTTTCCATGCACAATTTTCTGACTAGATACTGACAGAATGTAAAGTATTTTGGCATATTTATTCAAACAAGCCTGTTAAAGATATCTGCTCAAGCTAAACTAAGAACTTGATTTTTCAGAAGTTGGAGGTTGGGGTGAGGTCAAGGGGGGAGATCTTGAACTTAGGAGAGGCGGGAGGAGGTGTATTCTAAAATGTGCACACGTGTCACACGTGGCATGGTTTGTTGTAACAGAGACACTTACATTTAATCTGTACAGAAAAGAAATTAGGACTACTTCAAGACATACATATATATATATATATCTGTTTTGCGTTATATTTCATATACATGGCACATATATACTATGTGTCCCCTGGCATAACTGTTATGCAAATCTAATATAGACTTATTGGAGTATATAATGTAAGAATCTGATATTGTATTTGCAACAATTTAACTTGTTACAGAAAATGATAGAAGGTTCTCGGGACTAATCAATTGTATAATTTTGTCATTAATGCATAAAATCCTCCTTATTATTACATTTAATTAAAAATACTGCTAACACGACTGTGAACTTGGAACACCATATATAACACTTTCCTGGATATGTCAGAAGAGCCTATGTTCTTGGTATCTTAAACAGAGGAGCAGTCTGAAATGCCAGGAGAAACATTTATTCGACCCTGTGCTATGCAAACGCAGGTGAATTTACTTATTACTTTGAAGTTTTCATTACCTAAGGGCTGCGTGGAAGCATTTCAGTAAAGCAGGTATTAATTCTCCATTAGTATTTCCCTGGCAATATGCGCCGTTTTCTTTAAACACCCAATGATCATGTTTATGTAGTTAATAAGGCCACTTCGCTACCTGGCCAATGTTGGAGAGGTGGGAAGCTTGGGCATGGGAGGAAGTGGTTAGCCAAATTGCCTCTCTGTAAGAGAGATCTGGAGACCTCCGCTTGGTGGGGAAGGAACGCTCTTTGGTCTCAGTGATTTGTTGTCTCAACCTGAGCACCGGAGTGAGACCTCTTAAAGGTGGACTGCTTATTTGCCCGAATGTGTGAACCACAGAAGCAGACGGCTTCGGGAGCGTAAATGGGGGGCAAGTGAAGTGTGCCTCTTTAAGGGCTGAAAGGCTAATGTACAATCCAGCAAATAGCTACTGGGGAAGGTTTAATGTGGCTTTGATGCTATTTATAAGAGGGAAGCTCCAGCCTACTAGACAGTTTAGAATAGATATTAATGAAGAGTTTAAATAGCCCAAATCAGGAAAATTGCAGACATAGGATTTGCAGACAGGAGCAGTTTCGGCATTTAATGCTGGTGTCTTACGCAGCCACATGCATGAATATTCACCACTTCCTTCTTGTAAACTCCACAGAAGTGCAATACTTTATGCATGGCCCTCGTGGACAGGGGAATATCTTCTTATTACTGTCAGGATAAGGACTTAGGTTGAGCCATTCCTAAACGCTAACGTACAGGACTCCTTCTGCTTCCATTAACAGACTGTGCATGTTCATTTTTCTTTTTTAATATATTATAAAGAAAAAGAGGAAACAATTTTCTTTTGTTTCTTACTTCTGTGATTATAGGATACTTGCCAAAGTTGTGGCTAGCCAAAAAGGCAGACATAAAAATTGGTACTAAAAATATAAGCCTTCTGTTTAGCAGAGTTTTTGAGAAATATTATGAGACTGTAGGACTTGTCCATGTTTACTTCAAACCAAGCTTATAGTTAGGTTTGAGGCTTTGTTTGTATAAATTGTCCTGAAGTGGATCCTGATATTTAATTAAAATGACACTAAATCACATTGAATTGATAAGACTTGGCATCTCAAACAAAGGTAATTGCCCGTATTGGTTTTCTGCAAAAATAGCGCTGCTTGGAAAATGTGCAGCCAACACAGACTGTCAACTCCATTTATAGATCAATATGTGAAAACCATTGATCAGGCAGGCATGTATAACAGTAACACTTTGCATTTATTTGTTGTTTTTATACCACATTAAGGCTTACAGGATTATAGGCTTCCTAAATATTTTGACTTCCTCATAAATATATGATCTGTTGCATGTTAATTAAATGAGAGTCTGCAGCCATTTCTAAAATTGTTTTTAGTTTGATGATTTCCTTTTATTGCTGTGGATCGTATGATCTGAAAATGGATTAGTTTCCTTCTGCATAAAGATTATTAAAGCTTATTTTAATGTGTCCTATTTAGTGTAAGATGTGGCTGCCTTTTTGCTTTGAAAAATATAGATACAGACAATTATTTTCTCTTAGCGAGTGGCTGATCTTTTTTTATTAACTGAGCATTCTCAGCGCTCAGGGTAGAATTATTTCCTGACATATTTTGCACACTCTGTAGATAACGGGTCTTCTTGATTTCTCCTGATAGCATGTTTTTGTTTTTTTCCCCCCTTTTCTTTTTATCGAGCTTTGTAGTACAGGCATCTGATCAAACATTATGTAGAAAATAAACTGATCATCTCAATTAAATTCTAGCCACACACAAATATAATTTGAATTCTATTTTTCTCATTCGAGAACAAGCCTTATGAACTGTTCCTGTACACTGCATTCTGCAGTTAAATCTTTCTTATCTCATCAATGTAAGGACAGTGTTTTGTTCCTAATCTTTATTGGACTATTGTGGATGACACTTGTAAGCCATTTTGGTTTATAAGGGAAAGCTAGAGGACAGTGGAGTGAGACTCTCCATAGATCCCAACCTCAGATACGACTACGCAATAATGTGTCTTCCACTGCAATTTTCTTTGCCACTGAGAGGTCAATTTTGTTGAGAAATCTTTTTATATCCTCTATATACATCAGGAGCGCTGCTTTCAAGACAATACTTGTCTTTATATACAATACTAAAGCAGTAATAAAAGAAACCGGATTTCAGGAATAGAAAAAAAAAAATACTCATGAAATCCAAGGGTTACCTAAGGTGACCAGTGCGCTGGTGACAGACTCAAAAGTTTATTAGCTAGAATTTCGACTTTTACATGATCTGCGCTCGTGGGCGGGGGTGGGGGAAGTTGAGATTTCTTGCCTTGTCCTTGCTTTCCCATGTCAGCTCGTGCAGTGCAATGTTTACCTGTCATTTACCAAGCACACACTGGACTTGCCAAAGGCTCGGAAAGTTTACAATGACGGGGGAGAGTCTGCGCTTCAGAGAATGAGCGGAGGCTCTTGAATTCACGTTGGTGGCTGCGTCGTTTTCATTTTAACTTGAGCATAGCTAAATTTGTTTATAATCTCCTACTGATTGAACATGGCGCTGAATGTACATGAGATACATTTTTTTAAAAGTTAGTCCTCTGATTACTAATTTGAATCCAAAACTCTAACCTTGTTAGCATCTGGACTTATTTCCATAATAACAACCCCTTCAGAACCTACAAAGTAATGAATAATTGACAACAAATGAAATGTTTTGATAGTTGTCGGCACAAAGCATGTTTAATGTTTTGTGTTGCTTCCTAGCTAATTATGTAGATGACACATTTGTCAGACCTTGACTGCCATTAGAAACGTGTTTCCAGAGGGGAGAAAAACAGGCTATTCATAGAGTAATTAACTAGAATGCTCAATGACCTGTGAGAGATTCAAATCGCTGCCAGTTCAGACATTGTTTTGTTACAGAAGCAGAGGGGTAATTAAAATTCCAAATTACAGTCCTATGATGGAGCGTTTGTTTGTTGACAGTATACTCTTACTCTAGTTTGTTAATTCTTTTTTAAATTGGTTCTAATCCATTTTAGAGCTTTAGGAGTTCCGTCTTTGAATTTACTGACAACTAATATTATGGTAAATTGTACTTCAGTGGAGGACTGCAGTGCCTCACAGTTTCAAGGGAGCACAAGGTGGGTGGGACAAAGCAGCTCCTTCCCTGAACGGACATGTCAGGTGCTGTCGGCAGGAATGCCATGAACTTGGAACATCTTGTTAAATGCTGCGCCTCCAATTCTGTATTAAGGGAAATGTCCCGCAGGAAATGCAGAGATAAGAGGAAAGCAGTGACGAACGTCTTAGGAGGAGAAAGAAACCTGGTCTCTCATTGAGAAATGATGGATTCAGGGGCAGTGCTCCCGAGGAGGAGAGAGAGAGGAGTTGGGGCGGAGGGTGACTTGGGGAAGGGTGTTGAGTTTAATGCAGCAGATGCAACAGTCTGCAGGAAAGCTCTCACAGATCATTCAAAAAGGAGGGCTTATTTTGCAGTAGTACCTTCCCTCTCAGGTTGGTAACAGACCTCAGGACCATAGGTAATACCCGTGAAATTTTTCAAGGAATTATTGGCATGGTTTGCAAATCCAGAAGGCTGACATAGTCTAAAAAATTCAGCTCAAGTGAAATATTTACTTAGGTTGCTGAAAGTGAGAATATAGTTTTATTAAAATGATCTGACAGAAGTCACACGGTGTTTGATGCAGGCGAGCTGACAGAGGCATCCAGTGAGCGTTGATTATCCCGAAGTCACTGTCAGCTAGGATTGATTTTCACTTTCTCCGTTTATGTAACGGTTCCTGTAATACAGCTGACCCCGAATCACGTTACCTTGTCATTTCTCTGCATGGATCAAGAAGAGATGAGCTGAAAATAGCTAGACACTGACCTTGAACTTGCCAGAGAAGTGAGAAGTGACAGTGGGGTTTTTCTATAGTTCATGTACAAAGATGAAGGCAAACTGTTCCTCTGTTGAGTTCACTGTCGCAGCACAAGGGGGCAGAGCAGTACTAGAGATTACAGGTAAAATAGCTTCTGTAGCAGCATGGAAAGGCTCTGAAATACCACGTTAGAGCCAGAGGTCTCATTTTTACATCTTAGTGTAGACATAAAGGAGAATTACTGATGAATCAAAATCTCGGGTCCCCTGATGTTCATAATCAGTAATCTAAAAGTGTACATTCTAATTAAAAAAAGGTTACCTCATACTCTGTGTGGCAGCAACTATACTATTCTGCTGAATTATTTGCAGCACCTCTTACTTAATTCATATTATACTCTTCCCTCGTGAAATAACTTTGGAACCATAGTCAATATTATTAGGAGATTTTTCTGGCAAATTCTTAAGCGGATAGGTGTCATTTTAGGTATAACTGGGTCAGAAGATGGGAACAGTTTTTATACTTACTAAGTATCAAAATCCCAAGACTAACATCAGACAGAGTTCTGATGTGCGCTTGCAAAGAGGTAATGTGCAAGCTGCAAAACGATGTTTGTCCCATGATTTACATTTGTCTACCCTTTAAAATTTTCCTCTTTTAATATTTGTCTTGGTTTTCAACGATGTCCTTTAATAGATCATCATTATAACCTTGGTTAATCAAAAACACCGTCCTTTGCTTGCGAGCCCCTAGTTGAGCTAAATCATTGTTGTATTGATGCTGAATGTTTCTCATAAATGGCACCCAAAGCACTTGCCAACTGCAGCAGAGAACTGAAGCAGGTTGAGAAACAGAAGAAGAACAAACACTGATTTGATTATCTCCTAGGTTGTAAATGCCTTATGTAATGGCAAAATAGCATCTTTGCCTGTGTGATCGCACAATAACATTGTAAACCTCTACAGCAACAAGATCCATTCTTGCATATAGTGGATACTTTCTCTCTGTGTACACAGGCACACACATATAAGTCTTTTATACATATATACACATAAGATATATAGACATATCTCTATATCTCTACAGACATAGATGTAGATGTAGATATACAGAGAGATGTATAAAATATTTATATATTTAAACTTATTTTTATATTCTAGGAAAAATAACCACATGCATACATTTACAAGCTGAAATATCAAACTGCTTCAAGACCCCTCTTTTGTAAATTTAACTCAGGATGAATGGACAATATGAAGATCTGAGAAATAAGTAGAATTCCAATATGTTCCAAGGATGGAATAAGTTGGAGCCCATTCTGCTGCTAAGAGTGAGGTTGAAAATATTCAGAATACCTGGGTCATCACAGAACTCTGTAATATCTCATTTTGGGCCTCCAGTAGAAGAAAATGGGTTTGTGTTTCAAGCATAAGTCCTCCAACGTAGAAGATTTTGATGTGCGTGTGTGTGTGTGTGTGTGTGTGTGTGTGTGTGTGTGTGTGTAAGGGGGGACGGATGGTGGATTTACAGTAATGACTTGCTGTGTCTAAACCACATCTTTGAAGGCAGTCCTAAGGACCATTGCATTCCTTTAGAGTCCTTTGCATTCCTGCCCCTCAGAGCAGACAGAAGACCTCCTGGGTGATCTCTCTCAGGTGGTAGGACACCCACCCCTAGATGGTTGATAAACTTCTGCCTCTGAGGTCAGGGCAGACATAAAGGTGTTGGCTGCTAAGGTACTTCCCCCAGAGTGGCTTGTCCCCCTCGCTTCACCGTGTAAGACTTCTAATAAGCGACTCCCATCCCTGATGTGTTCAGATTCGGTTTATTGTTACCATCTGTTTAATTACCCTCTCAGGTTTGTGTTGAGAGGCATGAAAGTATTTTATCCAGCCTTTGAATCCCTGTGTTCCTAAAGAGATGTGGGTAAAGTACGTGTCAGTTTTCAAAGAGCATATTAAAAACTGATAAGCAGAACCATCTCCAAACAATACCATATAAGGAAAATGCATTATTTTTTTTAAATTAATGCTTGTTGCAAGTAATTAGCAAATGTACAGTGATGTGGCACTCTCTCCTAGGAATGATGCCATCTTCTTTCCATACAATCTCATATGCTTCTCCTTTGAGGTGATGGATTTTTATGATTCCCATTCACTTCCAATGCACTGGCAGTAAGTTTATTGGGGGAAGATATTGGGGTTTGAATTGTGATAGAATGTATGGTTATCTTCTGTCAAACCAGTTTAAGGATGTGCAAAAGCGAAAGAGAAATCGTGTACCCAAAAAAAAAAAAGAGTAGAATCTTTGGGGAAAGGTGAAAAAAAAAACAACAACAGGAAAATCAGAGTTATTTTATTGTTTTCCTCTTCCTATTATTATCATTATTGTTATTATTATTGTTGTATTCCACATTTTTTCTTCCTAGAGCAGCACCAGCATGTTGTTTCTGGTGGCCACTGTAGTTACCATGATATGGTACATTTTCCACATGCAAATGCCTTTGGTAAGAAGAATTACACTGGCTAACCTTCTCACCCCAATTATGTTTGAGTTATTTCATATACCAGTATTTGGGTGAAATTTAAAAAAAATAAAATGAAACAAAACCAAATTCAAGTGTTTAAGTATCAAAATATTTTAAAGGTCTGACTGTGAAAACCGAAAGGAAATAAGTCAGGTAATTTTACTTCCTAAATCAAACAAGCAGCCAAATGGCTACTAATGTTTCATTTTTATTTATCCCTTAGGAAGTGATTTCAATAACTGAACACTTCCCCCAAAATTCCAAGATGGTATTAGATTGAGAATGTGTTTGAAAGCGTTCAGAAGTGGTAGTCTTGTTTTTTTGTCAGTGCCCTTTTACAAGAGCCAAAACAGAAACAACCGAAGTACCATTGTCTTTCTATTCCTTCATGAAGAAATCAGGCTATTCTTGCCTCACGATCACATATTATTTCTGTGGAAGAAGAGGAATAGTGATGACACTAACTTTCCTCCGTGACTTTCGGTCACCTGACTTGTTTTCTTTCCCACGGGCTAAAAGGAAGCTGTAGTTTCAGTATTTCCAATGAGAAGGGACATGTGTCTCCTTGCATCGAATTGTCATAGATCATATCATGTAGCACAAAGTGACCCAATATAGGAAGATAGGAAAACAAAGTGACAGTTTTGTTTGCTCAGATATAAACACCATCATCAAAATGTGGGGGCAAATTCTGGAGCCCCACAGCCAGATTGCAGGAATTAAGTAGCCGGAATGATATTCTGTATGTAAATAAAGTGTATTCAAGGCATAGTTTATAACCAGCAGTGAAAAGATAATGAACAAGTAAGCTTAGCTCAGGTTGGACAAACTGAGTGCAACTACTCCTGTTTTTAAAATCCGGGATAAAGTGAATTGGCTGATACTTGATAATACATCACCCTCTGTGGTCTTCCCTATTGATCATAGCCTGACAATGGGTAACCTTTCATGGCAACTTCCTGTTTTACCATGAATTATTGACAGTGTTAATGCCAATAACACATGATCAAATAGACAGGAAAGAAGTTTACATTCCTGGGTGTGCTATCCTTAACCTCCCTGCTTTTAATATCATAGTTTAAAAAGAATAAAAAAGAAAGAAGACATTTTCTTTCTTGTCTTGAAAACACTAATGAATTAGCTTTTACTTTCACACAGATTATTAATGTGACATCCTTGTAATTCTCATCTACAACACATTTTGGGCAATAAAGCCCCATATTTCAGGGAATATTAGAATGGTCATTTTTACCCCAGTGTCCTTTATCTCGTATAACAAAAATCCTGGCGTTGTTACTCGAATGGTGTGTCATAAGGTCCCTGAATTAATAATTTCCTGCTCACAGACTTGTCATCATCCTAACCTTGCCTTCAAATTTCCCATGGAAAGGGGGCAAGGCAGTGAACAATGTTCATTCATTCATTCAGTAGTCCCTTATTTCATTCATTCAATAGATATTTATTGGTACCTACTGTATGTCAGAGACTGCTTTGCCCACTGAGGGTACAAAACAGAGAGTCTTGGAGGATACTTTTTTTTTAAAATTTTATTAATTTATTAGAGAGAGATAGTGAGAAAAGGAATACAGGCAGGGGGAGTGGAAGAGGGAGAAGCAGGCTTCCCACTGAGCAGGGAGTCCGACTCGATCCCAGGACCGTGGGATCATGACCTGAGGCAAAGGCAGACGCTTAAGGACTGAGCCACCCAGGTGTCCCTTGGAGGATACATTGCAGTGAGGTAGTGTCCTTATCCTGGGTAGTAGCCTCAGCTCAGTCCACTCGCTTGCTCACTTTGTCCCCAAACCTCCTCACCCTCAACACTAGTATTAGTATCCTGTACCTTACATCCTCTCACAAAGATTGTATACAGTATTTAAAACTGGGCCTGTGATCTAAGAGACCTTTACTGTCACTGGTAGATATATTCCTGTGGATTGTAAATCTCAAATGAGATACCTTTTTTAAAATTTTGGATTTGTGGGACTCCTACCTGATTTTAACCTACTTTACACTCTATTTTGCATAGTTGTGTGTGTGTGTGTGTTTTAAGATTTTTATTTATTTATTTGAGAGAGAGAGAGAGTGAAGAGCACAAACAGGGGTTAAGGGAAGAGGGAGAGGGAGAAGCAGGCTCCCCACTGAGCAGGGAGCTCCCCTTCTGACTTGATCATGACCTGATGCTTAACCAACTGAGCCACCCAGGCACCTCTTTATTTTGCATAATTTGGCCAGTTTGTTGTGTCTTAACTCCTTTGACATACACAAGTTGTTAAAGTACTTTCTTTGGTAACAAGTCAATGCAAGTATTTTTATCCGGTTAAATAAAGAATATCTCTTTCATTCATCCTTTGTTCTTATTCCCCCTTTCATTTCTTAATGAACTTTAATGATACACTTTTTTTTTTATTGGAGTCAAAATAATCTTTATGAATAAAAATTAAAATGTTAGCCTGTTTACTTGACATCTATAGCTCTTTATGCATTCAACATGAAAATCAAATACAGACCAAATTTAGACTTTTATAGAGCTTTCAAAATGTTCACCAAGTTCTTGACTTTCAAAAAAAATTTATTGTGACCTTTCCTGTGGGGCTCTTGCTGAACATTGTCCTCCAAGTAGCTATGATTTGTGGAATTTTGTGGGGTTGGAAGGGAGGATCTAGTTTACAAAGCTGCGTAAGCAGTCCATCATTAGTGCTGTTTCTGTCTAAGGGGAACATTCCATTTAGCTCTTAAAACACATTGCCAGACGTGACCACTGTGTACTTGCACTAAAACAAAGGTTGATAACACAGCCCATGAAACAAAGACTGGAGAACATAGACTCGGTTGAAATACGAAATATTTTCAGGCTTACTTTGCTTAGGAAAAAAAGAAAGAAAGAACGAAAAACATCCTTTGAAGAGTAAGTTCTTCAAATAGACAAGTTAGGGAAAAATACAGTAACATCCAGGTAGTGAAATGAAATAATCAGTGAACCAGTTTAAAGACTTAGCTCCCCCTAAGGTAAGGTGATTCTTAGATCTTTCTGATTATTTACTCACTCACAGAATAGGCTCTATCCAGACCTCACATTTCCTTATTTCTCATACGTGTGCTTAACTAGATAGCGATCTCGCTAAGAGAAGGGACAAGGAAGCAGGGATTAAGTTCTGGATGCACTGAAGAGAATTCTTTTCTACCTTTTGACCGTGAATCTAAGCTTCTCTCTGCCCAGGCTGTCCTTTCTAAATCTGAGTTCCCCAGCTCCTGCTTAACTGAAGCCAGTCTTGGAAGATCCATGCTTTCCAAGTTCACCGACTTGAACTCCGAAAACTTCCTTCTGCCTGTGCTTCAAGGACCTGTTTAAGGACAATATTGACTTCGTATACACTATTTACGTGCTGTAGTAAGGATGAGTCTAATGCAGGGGTTACAAACAAACGGCTGACCCAGTTTTGCCCACAAGCAGTTTATTTTGTTTGGCTGGGATGATGTTTTTAAAATTTTGAACTTAAAAGCCTGTAGTTGGAGTTGTGTCTTCATTAATTTATGTTACCCGTTTGGCCTTGAATACCTGCTTGGCATTTCACTTTGTAATGTTAAAGTTATTTCATTGATTGGCCTATTCAAGAGTGAGAGCATACTGAGGCAAGTCAGAAGATGACAATTGTTAGTTATAAATTTGGAAATTCAGAAGATGACAATTGTTAGTCATACATTTGGAAATGTAGTCCCTACCACATTTCACTGACAGTGTAAAAACATTCTGTTATATAGCTAAATATGAATTTTCTTATTCAGATTTTCTCATTTGGGTTTAATTTCAATTTTAGACTCTTACATTATTATAAATTAACAAACATCTTGCTGCCTTTTATACAACACTAAAAAATAACTGTGATTATCTATGGAAATGGCGTTCTCTTGTCACCAAGTTATAAATATTCTGTTTATTCTGGGTTATCTATGATTTAACTTTTGTGGGTTTTGTTAAATTGTTCTGAAAACTTGATGAGAAGCTACTTTGTATTTAAGTGAAGCAGTGCGCTTCTAAATCTTGTAAAAAAGAATCGTACCAGGACCTTAAAAGTGAGAAATGATGCTATTTAACAGTCCACAGTATTATACAAAATTTAAATCAACTTAGATTTAGCTAGTCATCTTATTACTTACCATTTACTTTACATTCCTACTAATTAAACTTAATTTGAAGACTTTTAAACTTTGTTAGAATTTGTATTTCTTTTTCAGTGGATATGTAACATCCCATAAGAACTGAAACATACATAAAAATGAATTCCACCGTCTCAACTCTGCTCCCTATAACCAGACATTCTTTTTCTGAAGCATGTGCTTTACCAACCCAGAAGCTGTGTGCCATTATGGAGAGAGATTAGGGTCACACGAGGAAGGAAAAGTATCTTCGAAACAAACATCAAAGTGCTCCCAGAGATCTCTGGATTTGCATCTTGGATGCTTCATTCAACCTAAAGACCTGTTTTATTTGGCCCACATATTGTAGTCACCTTCATTCCCTTTAACTGAGCTGACATTTTAACATTGTGAGCTTTCACATAAAAATTTGTATATGTGACATTCCCTCAAAAGAAATCAGAAAGCCTGGCTTTACCAGGCTGGCCTCCCAATGAGCAGGCAGGAACGGCTGGAAGTGAGTAGCTGTTGACCAATCTAGATTGGACAAGTGCCCTCTAGTTCAGAGCAGTTGGACTAGAATCCCTCCACTGGGCCATGTCACCTATCTGACGTGTGAGTTAACAATTACAGCTGGAGCCTATGTACTCCAGCCTTCCGTCCTTACCCACTAAGGATAGAAAGAAGCTGAGTTGTCATTTAGATAACTGTAAAATTCATGTCTCCTTTGAGTATGACTTTCCAAGTTGCCTCTTCAAGGTGGGAATAGGTTTTGAAATAGGAAGCAATGGTTCTTTCATATGTTCAGGTGCTTATCTACGTAAGTGAAATTTCAGAAAACTTTATCCTTTGCTGATTCCCAAGGACACTAATTAGTGCCCCTGGGGCACACATATTTCCAATGACAAATCAAAGACTTAGTCATGGGGAGATGTGGCAAGCCTCCGTCCCTGGAGTGGCCCCTCCAGGTTCAATCAGAACAGTCAGTGGCTAGTGTCATGAAGAGGTTGTAATGCCCCTCTTTGTTAGTTATGAGTTTTACATGTTCAGTATTTTGACCAGTAATATTTGACTCTAGCCGGGATTAGAATTATTTTTAGGTAACGTAAGCCAGGCATGAATCATGCTGTCAAGGAAATCTACATGACGGTTAACTTTGGAGTGTTTTGCCACTCCGTGGGAGTGACTGTCTGATTATGAACATGAAGCAGATCTGGGCAGACCTCGAGGACAATCCTGGCTCTGCCTCTTATTTACTATGTTACTTTGGGCAAATTTCTTTTTGGGAACTCTTATGCATATGTTTAAATTAATAAAGACATCAGTTACCTATAGAAAAACAAAGATTAAAGGAAACAACACATATTAAATGCTAGGTATGATACCCGGGCACCTAGGAATTGTTCAAAGCCTATAGAAAATCAGTTAGAATTAAGCTTCTCATTTGTATGAAGTCCTCTGGGCAGGTCTGGCTTTGTAGCTTTGGGCTGCTCTGTGCCCCTCTGCCTTTGGGTCATCACCTTTCAGTAAACAGGCTCTCAAGAGTCACCTTATTCTGAATCATTTGGATTCGAACCATTAGAGCTCTTCCTACTCAACCTATTGACTTATTTAAGCTCCTGATTCTTAGACAAATCTTCTCTGATATCTGATAATGCCTGTGAGGTTCCATCATCAGCTATGACTCTAGTTAGCTCTTACTTTCCAATAATACCAATGATTGCCATTTGGGAGCATCTACTATGTACTTGACACATGGCTAAGTGCTGTAACAGTGAAGATCAGATTAAACCTTCATACCAACAAATGAAACAGAGATGTGATTCCAAGAATGCCTGATACCAAAGTGCAACCTTTGGCTGTTCTGAGCAACAGTCTGTATAGATCTTAATCCTGAAACCCTATCTTGTAGGTCCAATACTGAGATTCTGCTATGTTCAATCTTGCCCAGAGACCAAGTAGGAATCATATGCATATTCTCTTTTATGCCAACTAAAATTCAATTGTACTTTAAAGAACCAATTAAAACTCAACCTCCTACCCAGTATTTTTATCTGGCTGGCCTTTCCCTCATCTGAACTCATATCTCAATTATCCATTTGATTAATTATGTAATTATTCATTATGTACAGCTTTATTATATTTCTTTATAATTTATTTTGAAAACTTTTTCACCTTTACTATTGTTGTTCAATTTTTTGTATTTTAACATTGTATATCTCCTATTAAAGTGAAAACTCCTTAAAGGCAGACATTATAGACATTATGTCTAACCTCGACAGAATCTGGCTGAAAACAAGTTTTATATATATACACACACATACATATATGTACATATACATACATATGTATACATATACATATATATACTTTAAAAGTTATTTAAACTTTTAAAAGTTTAAAATATTATGTGACTAATAGCATATAATGCCTTCTTTTCTACTTTCTGAGCAAAGCATCTCTAAAGACACAGAAGGGGCAAAAACACAAGAGTAAGAAAAAATTAGAAGTTAGGGATATCATAATTATAAGAATGAAGGGACTGAACTGAGGGGAGGAAACCCCATTAGTCCATCTACACTTTGTTTCATGAACAATAAAGTCACCATTGTATCCATTAAGGATACATTAAGGATAAAAGAGGCTCATGTCTTCAACTGCCTGTCTTTTAATTCAGAGATGGCTCGTGTGCCAACCAAAAATCAGGCAAGAATTCCTCTACTGCACAGCCATTGTTTTCTGAAATAGAATTCTGTTGCCCTTTATCCATTCTCATCATATTATATAGCCACACAGAAACTAAAACTCCCAGAAATCTCCCAGTAATGATAGTAGGGGACGGGCAGTGGGATAAGGTGTCCTGGGAACTATAGTAACAACCATGTTGCTGAAGACAGAGCTGGAGTTACACCAGGAGCACTAGTAAAAGGGCAGTGTCGAGACTTAATTTTATTTTATTTTATTTTTTATTTTTTAAATTTTTTTTAAAGATGTTATTTATTTATTTGACAGACAGAGATCACAAGTAGGCAGAGAGGCAGGCAGAGAGAAAGGAGGAAGCAGGCTCCCTGCCCAGCAGAGAGCCCGATGTGGGGCTCCATCCCAGGATCCTGAGATCATGACCTGAGCTGAAGGCAGAGGCTTTAACCCACTGAGCCACCCAGGCGCCCTGGGACTTAATTTTATATACGTAAATATAATCAGTCCATTGTCCCAGATGATAAATAAGACAGGGAAAGCTGGAGATGATCCTACCTATATCTAGCAAAACTAAGCAGTTTGTTGACTAAAATAATTTGGTGGAGAATGGCGGCTATCAAACAAACTGCCCCCAAGCCAAACCTAACTCGTGGAAGGGAATTCAGCCACCCCTCTGGATAATGAATTCAGTTTAGAAATAGTCACATGAGCTTTTGTAACCAATGGAGACTTCATTTGGCCCGAGGTAACAAAAAAGTGGACATATCAGTAAGTAAATGCATACATAAATTACAGGCTTAATTTTCTGTGTAACAATAATCCAGAGGTAGTAACCTCCCAACAGCTGTAGTGCTTACTAACCAAGATATCAAAGACGCGGGCTTCTTTTTCCTTTCCCTCACTATCTTTACACTGTGGGTTATTTCCTGTTGCTGATCTTCTTGCGGCCAGCAGATGGCTGCTTTACCTTTAGCATTTCAGCTGCATGGCTTCCAGGCAGGAAAGACAAGCAAAAAGGGCAAAAGTCCTGTGCAAGCTGAACCTACCCTCTTTTAAATAGCTTTCCTGGAAAGCCAATTCAGTGATTTCTGCTTGTATCTCGTTTTTCAAAACATTTGCTTCAAAGAAGAATGGGAAAAGTAATTTTTAATCAAGAGAGTTCAGTGCTATGAACACAATAATATCAGATAGAGATGAGACTAGTAAAAGATCAGAGTTAAATGATAGAGTGGATTAAGAGTGAGGCGGGCATGGGGACATTCCTCAAGGGTATGTTGAGGAGTTTAGATTTTACTACTTGATGCACAAGTGTAGGCCACTGAATCTTCTAAGCAGATGAGTCTCTCTGCTTGCTGGAGAATAAGTTAGGAAAAGAAGGGGGAAGAAAAGGGTGAATACTATGATTATTCTTGACCCAATAGATCATGGTAGCTTGTCCTAGATGGATTGAATAAAGATATATGGAAGAAAACAAGTTAAAGAATATTTTGAGCATAGAACTGAAAAGCCTTGCAGATGGGTTGATTGTGCGTGGCAAGGAAGTGGAAAGGCTTCTGGGTAGAAGATTTTCTTCTAGATGGAGAAAATGGATTGACCATAGTGCCAATCACTGAGATGGGAAGAACCAAGAATGAGATGGATTTGACAAAGTGATTAGATTTAGTCAAATAGTTAGATTTGATTGTGGGAAGTTTGAGATTTCAGTGGTGTATCAAAGTCAAAGCATCAAGGGCATAATGAATTATATGAGTTTGGAACTTAAGAAATAGGTATTCCCTGGAGATAGAATTTTGATGTCAACAACAAACAGATGATATTTAATGCTACAGAAATAGCCAAGATCCAATTAGGACAAATGGTAGGCATAAAAGGAGGCTCAAATCTGCAGTGTAAGTCTGCAAAGAAATTTAAGGAGTGACTAAAAAGAGGGGTATGAACCAAGGGATGTCCATGGATTTTAAGAAAAAAGTGATGCCTGAGAAAACGAAATAAATACATATATTTCATTTCAGTGCTTGTAGATTCAGTTTCTTTGAAGGCAGAAATACTTCATAGGAATTAGAAATTGGGCAAAACTAGTGAGTGGATCTAAATTTTGGTATTATGACCTAAAGATATAATAGTAACAGGCACGTTGTTTGTTTCATGTGTAGCAATTTATAGTCATATATGAATATACATCCATATATAAGTAATGTTTATCCTTGTATATTTGAATAAAATCTAAGCAATATTTGAGATCTTTACATGTTTTAAATGTTATTTTTCTGCTCTTGGTAATAGAAAACTCAAAATTTATTTTGCGCTTTTAACTCCCAGAAAAGGTATCAGACTCTAGTTCAAGAGAAGCAATCTCTCATTGCAACATCACAAGGAATAAGAAAAAGTAGAAATGTCTGGAAAATGATAACTGGCTTCAACATGCAAAATAAATGTTCAAAGATAGAATCAAAGGGCAAACATCAAGGTAAAGATGAAGAAACAAGCTACACACAGATAATAAAGATAATCCACAAAACTGAAAAAAATACTTAATTTTGTCTTGAGTAAATTGAGTAGATATATTTTTGAACTTTATTTTTCATTTACAGTTTGCCCCAGGATAAAATGATAAGCTCTATTAATCAGAAAAGGTTAATGACGTATTATTTCTTTGGTAGATTGGTAACAGTCTCTGAACTAAGTTGTTTGTAACTTCTGTCCAAGTGTATTATTGTACCTCAACAGCAAATCACATGAAAATGTCAGCCATATGTTTGATTTTACCCAGTGAAAGAAACAAACAAACAAAAAAATCCCACAAGGAACATTATAAGATAATGGAATGTGTAAAATTAATCGTTTTTCAAGAGGTCTTTTCCAGTTTTATTCTCCTTGGTTGAATGCCTTTCTCAACTTGGCCCTCAAGATATGCATTCTCTCCTTGGAAGATGTGTTTGTGCTAGCTGTCCCAGAGCCCACTTTGAGTCAACTCGCATTTATCAAACAATTCCCTCTCATCCAAATATTCCCAGTGTAGTCACTACCAGCAACTCTCCTTTATTTGTACTCTCTATTTGTACCTGGTGGATTCTATATTATATTAATTCATAAAACCAACTCTGCCAGACTCCCTACGGTTACAATTATTAAGGCTGTAACTGAAATGATATCTTTCATATTGATCTTCAACCAGAAGTTCTTGTCCTGAAGCTTTTGTTTCACATTAAGGCACTAATGATTGTCTCCACCAAATGAGCAGCTTTAATAGTCACAAAAAGCTGAATGAAAAGACTTTGATCATCATTTTCGAAAGTGTTATATTCAACATCTTTTCCATCCATAATTGGCAAACACTAACAAAGCTTTTTTTAAAAAAACAAACAAACAAAATGATTTAAAGAGACTTTTTTTTTTCACAGAAATTATCTTTTTGCTTGTTTTTATCAAGTAATTTTTGCCCTACACACTCTATTTGTTTTCTAGGTCACACAAAGACTGCTTGCCTATGGGTTCTTTTAAATATTCTGATTTTTAACTATTTTTAAATCTTTCTATAGGAACTGAGGTGTGATAAATTCAGTTGAAATGAGAGAAAGTAGGAAGCACTTTAGAGTGCCTATTTGATTTATCTGTTAAAAGAACTGGTACACATTAATCATTGGAGGCTCCCCCATGTCTGGAGGGACAGAGGAACTACTTGATGGTTCTTTCATATTCACATCTCCTCCTGGAAAAAGTAGAATAATGATTCTATAATGAATCCCCTATATAAGCACAATGTATCCTGAAAAAATATTAACGATATTTTTGTAATTGATCAGATGGGAAAAAATCTCTTTAGGTATTAATTAGACATATTAGTGTTATTCACTTGACTGCTAAAAAAGTAACAACACTATGGAGACTTTTCATATCCAAGTTTTAAATCAACTTCGTATTGTAGACTCTTAATTTTCCCTGGGGCCCTGCAGATGCATAATTTGAAAATGGACACTCCATAATGGTAGACTTATACACATATGGAAAGAAAACCAGAGAGGGTTAAAAAACATCAAGACTGAATTTTTATGGGTCATTAGCTCTTTAATGCATCTCAAGGGCTCCTAAACCAATGAACTGAGAGCCTTGGGAAACCTCTAGTCTGACCTGAATGCAAGAAATAAGGAAGAGCACAAGTATTACCAGAGCTCAATGCTATTAAAATATCCACAGAAGACTAATTTGAAAAGTATTAACCAGTAGTAAGTTAAGGCCCATCACAGATCAAAAGCTAGGTTTTGGGACAGGAAACAATTGGCAAAAGTAATTGGCAGATATGCAGTGAGGAAAGACTGGAAGAAAAGAAGGCTGGGATGGAAAATGACCTGATAGCCTTTTAAGGCCTGTGGTTGGCAGAGATCCTTGTGATAATGATCTGCTTCCGTTGGTGTTTCTCCACTTAGGAGACAAATGCCTGAAAAATGGAAATGCTGATGTCTCCAAGGATAGCGAGCTGGCTTCTGCATAGACGGAGGGAAGAAAAATTGTCCCCACCAACGTTATTTTCAGCTACAGATCTTGGGGTGGCTAATGCGCTTTAAAGTCATCTTCATGAGCCACTACAACTCTTTTAAGGCTTCTTCCTTGAATTTAGAAATTAGCGTGGTATTTTCAGGGAGACTAACTACTGTAAACCTCTAGTATCTCTAGGGCTATAAATGATGATCCTCTTGAAAACCTGACCTAATGTCAGATGTAGTTTCAAAGGAAAAAGAAAAAGCCAAATCAAAGAATCAGAATAGATGACTATTTGAATAATAATGATAAAATTGAACACTATAATATGTAATAACTTAAAAATTAATATTTTATGGTACATTAAAAATAAAACATATATAACCATCTAAAGAAAACTTTTTTTAATGTTGGAAAGTTTCAAGGCAATCACTGCACTGTCAAGCTTGAACACAGTTGGGTTCTTATATCTTGAAATGTTCTCCCACATCACCAACTGATCATGTGAGAAAGAGAGATGACCTCATTCCCTTAAGCAAAATACTTCAGGATGATTTTGTCACTGTTGAAGGATTCGCAACAACTGTTTTATATCGGTAGAAAATGTTAAGTGGGCAATGATGAAGGAAACTATTCTATTATTTACCTATATAACAAAAAATGTTTTTCCCCTTAAAATTTTGGTTATAGTTTTCAAAAGCAATTAAGGAAATTACTCAATAAGAATATACATCTATACTCTCAGGGTCCTGGGATACAGCCCCGTTCTGGCTCCCTGCTGAGCAGGGAGTCTGCTTTTCTTTCTCTTCTCTCTCTCCCTCTGTCTCTCCCCACACCACACCCCCAATCATACTCTCTTTCAAATAAACAAACAAAATCTTTAAAAAAAATAGATCTATTGTTTTGTCAATTTAGGAAATTTGTTCACATTATTCAAAAATAAGGTGGAACTGATACTTGTATGCAGGACATAAGCTATTAATAAATTGATCATTATCTATCCAAAACAAGTCTGGGCTTTGGGCAGTTGGTTAAAATTATTAGATGACAGCAAAGGAAATCTCCTTTCTCCTGTCTTCTCTCTCACTTAATATTAAATAGTGACAACAAACTAACCATAGGAAAATCTACCTAAAAATCAGCTTATACTGGTCAGGTCTCTTTTAGTTGCAAATGTAGAAACCCAATATTAACTAATTTAACTAGAAAAGAAGAGAATTGGCTCCCATAGCATATATTAGTTATCTATGGTTGCATAGTAGACCATTCCCAAACATTAATTTAACTCACAACTCTTCAATTTGGGCAGGACTCAGTAGGGAAGGCTCATCTCATTGGCTGGGGCAACTTCACTCAGACCTGGAGGATTTACTTCCAAAATGGCTTACTCACATAACTGGGAAGCCAATGTTGTATTTACTGGAAGCCCCACTGGAGCTGAGAGTTAAGGGTGGGGGACTCTATTCCTTCCAGGTGGGCCTTCTATGATCTCATGGCATAGTAACTGGGTTCAAAGAGCTAGTATTTCAAGAGGACTAGATGGAAGTTGTATGGTCTTTTATGCACTAGGTTTGGAAGTTATATACTGTCACTTTTGTGGTAGTTAGAGGCTTGCTAAATTCCAGAGAAGGGAATATAAATTCTTCTATGGCTTTCTTTCTTTCTTCTTCTTCTTCTTTTTTTATTTGAGAGAGACTGAAAGAGAGAGTGTGCAAGAACACATACAAGTGGGGACGGCAGACAGAGGAGAGAGAGAATCTTAAGCAGGCTCCATGCCCAGCACAAAGCCTGACTTGGAGGTTGATCTCATGACCTTGAGATCATGATCTGAGCTAAAATCAAGAGCATAACCAACTGAGACACCCAGTCACCCAAAGAGAATATAGATTCTTAATGACAGGAGTGCCAGTGTCCTGTTTAAGAAGAACATATGGGGGCACCTGGGTGGCTCAGTGGGTTAAGGCCTCTGCCTTCGGCTCAGGTCATGATCCCAGGGTGCTGGGATCAAACCCCCCATCGGGTTCTCTGCCCAGTGGGGAGCCTGCTTCCCCCTCTTTGTCTACCTCTCTGCCTGCTTGAGATCTTTGTCTGTCAAATAAATAAATAAAATCTTTAAAAAAAAAGAAGAAGAAGAAGAACATATGGAAAAGGAGATCTTATGGACACCTGGGAAAATAAAATTTGACATATAATAGACATTTAGAAATGCTCTGTGCCCTGCCTCTGCCTAATTACTGATTTCTTTTTCCTCCACAACACACAGTCTTTCTCAAAAAAGGGTAAGAGTTGACTGTTCATATGCTTAGAGTGGTTTATTGTAGAAGAAAAAGTTCTTCCCCAATAGCTTGAGCCAGAAAAATTCCAGGTAAAGAATAGTTGGCTTTGCTTTGGTTATGTAGCTGTTCTTAGGCTGATGGCTGATCAAGTTGGGTGACAGATAAGGACTTAAAAGGCCAGGTTATGTTTTGGACAGTACCCACCAATATCATTTCATTGGATTAGGAATGGCTATCCCTACTCTCATCAAAGAGGGATTACATTCAGGACACAGAACATAAAGAATATTCACTACAGAATTTGATAAAAGAAAGGGGTTTTGTATTTTCTACTTTTTACTTTCTACGGTATGTCATTTGTTCATTCATTTATATACTTATGCATATAGATCCAACAGGCAAAGTTCTCCATCAATGATTCTCAAAAGGTGATCTAGGCATCCTTGGGGGTTCCTTGCCTTTCGGGGGTATCAGAAGTCAAATCTATTTCCACAATAATTCTAAAATATTATTTGGTTTTAAACTCTTATTCTTACATGAATATACAGTGAAGTCTTCCAGAGGCTACGGGACATGTGATATCACAATAGATTAAATGAAGAAGCAGATGTGAGACTCATGCTATCACCTATTAAGCCAGACATTAAAGACATTTGCAAAAATACAACATAATGTCTCTCATATCACTACATTTTTATTTCAAAAATAGTTATTTTCACAAATTCATTTATTTACATTACTAAATAATTGGTTTATTCTTGTTGTGTTCTTAGTTGGTACCCTACACTCTCTTAGGATTTCTCATGATTATCTTCACTTTCTTCCATGGGCATGAATCTATTGATTCTGGAGACTAGGAAAGGTTGCTGTGATTTTCTCCATTGCCCAAAGAAGGATTTCTTTTGAAGTGTAGGGAAGAAGAAACAAAGATTATATCCACTGAGCTAGACATCAGCGTTTTATATACAGGGTCTCACTTAATTTGTGTGCCTTAATGTTGGATTTTAGTAGCATGGTGACTAACCTAAGGTTGCAGAGCAATTGATGTTGCCTTGAATGAGGATGCACATGCCATTGTGTGAGTGATGCTGTCAGCCAGTTTTTCCTGTTTTTTAATCTATTTGAGATTTATCCTTATTTATAGTCAACTAGAAGTGTGCAATGGATTCAGCTTTAGTTTGATCTCACCAGTATGTGGAGTAGTCCCTTTAATTTGATGGGGCATTACCAGTTGCCTTTCTTGATATTTCGAGTATTGTCTTCATATGCTTTCATCGTTATCTCTTTTTTACAAGCAAGACAAACCCGAACAGTTATTCAGGACTAAAAACAAGGGTAGTTCCTTTCTTTGGGCCTTTGTTCTTTCATTCTGGAATATGTTTTCCATCTGTGGTATAACTCAACATTGCTTTTCAATCCTAATCTGAGACCACCAATTTATTTACTTGTTTATTTTGACAATGACATTGGAGTGTCCAAAGGCTGATACCAAAATCCTAGAAGTAGGGTCTTAGGTCTTCCCCTTATTTGGAAGGGGAAATGTCTTCTGATTCCTTATGCTAGGTTGCATATCATTATGTAGGGCACCGAAGGAAATCATCACCATTCCCAGTGCAGTGATTACAAAATTTGCCTGATCATAAGAATCACTTGGAGGAGCTTTTAAAAAAATACAGATTTTTGAACTCAGTTGCAGTCTTATGAATCAAAATCTGACTTCTACTATTCACGAGGTGCCAAAGCTTACAGGCTTAAGCTAAACTAGCAACAGCAACCATAACAACAATAAAATCTAAGAGTCATTTTTATGGCCCAGCCTCTGTTTTGAAATTCATCCTATGGAACCAGTAACACAACAGCATGCAATGTCAGCTTGCATTAAGAAGCTAGGAAGGTTGGAGTGTCTGAGTGGTTCAGTCAGTTGAGCATCAGACTCACAGTTTGACTTGGGTCATGATCTCAGTGTTGTGAAGCAGAGCTCCATGTTGGGCTCCCCACTCACTGCAGAGTCTGTTTAAGGATTTTCTCTTTCCCTCTTCCTCTGCCCCTCCCTCAAGTAAATAAACAAATCTTTAAAAAAAAATAGAAAATCTGAACATATGTCTTAGAAAATATATACTTTTTATTTCCAAATTTTTATTTAAATTCTAGTTAGTTAACATATAGTGTAATATTGGTTTCAGAAATGGAATTTAGTGAGTCATTACTTACATATGACACCCAGTGCTCATCATAAGTGCCCTCCTTAACACCCATTGCCCATTTAGCCCATTTCCCACCCACCTCCCTACATCAGTTTGTTTTCTGTAGTTAAGAGTCTCATGGTTTGCTTCCCTCTTTCTCTTTATCCCCCCCTCCTTTCCATATGTTCATCTGTTTTATTTCTTAAATTCCACATATGAGTTCAATCCTATGGTATTTGTCTTTCTCTGACTTATTTTGCTTAACAGAATATACCCTAGCTCTATCCATTCCCTCGCAAATGACAAGATTTCATTCTTTTTGATGGCTAAGTAATATTCCATTATATATAATACATGTATATATGTACATATATATAATATATGTATATATGTATATATGATATATGTATATATGTATATATATAATATATGTATATACTATATATATGTATATATTGTGTGTACACATATTATATATATACATATATACACCACCTCTTCTTTATCCATTCATCAGTCCATGGACATTTGGGCTCTTTCCATAGTTTAGCTATTGTTGATAATGCTGCTATGAACATTGGGGGTGCATGTACCCTTCAAATCTATATTTTTCTATCCTTTGGGTAAATACCTAGTAGTGCAGTTGCTGGGTCATAGGGCAGTTCTATTTTTAACTTTTTTGAGGTTACTGTTTTCCAGAATGGCTGCACCAGTTTGCATTCCCACCAACAGTGGAAGAGAGTTCTTCTTTCTCCGCATCCTTGCCAAAATCTGTTGTGTTCTGTGTTGTTAATTTTAGCCATTCTGTCAGGTGTGAGGTAATAGATAGCTCATTGTGGGTTTGATTTGTATTTCCCTGATGATAAATGTTGTTGAGCATTTTTTCATGTGCCTATTAACCATCTGGATGTCTTCTTTGGAAAAATGTCTATTAATCTTCTGCCCATTTCTTAACTGGATTATTTGTTTTTTTTGAGTGTTGAGTTTGATAAATTCTTTATAGATTTTGGATGCTAACCCTTCATTAAGATATGTCAGTTCCTAGTATCTTCCCTCATTCTTTAAGCTGCCTTTTAGTTTTGTTGATTGTTTCCTTCACTGTGCAGAAGCTTTTTATCTTAATTAAGTCCCAGTAGTTCATTTTTACTTTTGTTTCCCTTGCCTCTGGCAACTTGTCTAGGAAGATAGAGTTGAAAGTGTTTACTGCCTGTGTTCTCTAGGATTTTGATGGCTTCCTGTTTCATATTTAGGTCTTTCATCAATTTTGAATTTATTTTTGTGTGTGATATAAAAAAGTGTCTAGTTCCATTCTACATGTTGCTGGGTTCCCAAAACCATTTGTTGAAGAGACTGTATTTTTCCTATTGAAAATTCTTTCCTGATTTGTCAAAGATGAGTTGACTATATAGTTGCAGGTCTATTTCTGGTTTTTCTAATCTATTCCATTAATCTATATGGTCATTTTTGTGCCAGTACCATACTGTCTTAATGAATACAGCTTTGTAATATAGCTTCAAATTCAGAATTTTGATGCCTTCAGCTTTGCTTTTCTTTTCCAGAATTGCTTTGGCTATTCAGGATCTTTTGTGGTTCCATACAAATTTTAGGATTATTTGTTCTAGCTCTATGAAAAATATTGGTGGTATTTTGATAGCCATTGCTAATGGGTAGATTGCTTTGGGTAGTATAGATACTTTAACAATGTTTGTTCTTTCAATCCGTGAGCATGGAATATTTTTCCATTTCTTTGTGCCATCTTCACTTTCTTTTATAAATGTTCTACAGTTTTCATAGTACAGATCTTTTCCCTCTTTGGTTAGGTTTATTCCTAGGTATTTTAGTGGTTTGGGTACAAGAAATTCTGTACTTTTTAAATACTTTCTCTAACAAACCTTTCCCTGAGGGGAATGTATGTGAGAGAGAAAGAGACAGATGGACAGAGGCAGAGAAAGACAGAGACAGAGAGAGAGGTGGGGGGAGAGAAGAAAATATCAAGTTATTGCAGATTCAAAATGGTGTTTTCCACATGGCTTTATAAATTTTGTAGGGACTTATTTTCTCTCTTGCTGCTGTTCACCAGAAAAATTCAATTTCTGCAGGGCTGAAATTAATACATTTTCAGGGACTTGTTCTGGAAAGACAAATGTTTAAGAGTAAAAGAAACTCAAAGACATTTTAAGCAATCATGTTTACCAGTTGGTTCCAACACTTGGAAGAAACAAGGTCACACAGGATTGGGATGAGAAGCTGTTCTGTGCTGACAGATCTGTGCATATGTAGCAGGGCTTTCACTAGGTGACAGGGATGCCGATCTAGTCTCAAGAAAGGGAATGAACAAGATCTCAGGACAGGCAGCCCTTCAGAAACCGTTTGGGGTTCTGAGAAGGCACTCTCCCTTAGAAGGGAGAAGCAGGGTACCAAGGACTAGCTGTCAAGGATGAGGGATCTATCTTAAAGATTAAATCAATACTAAAGGCAGGGAAAGAACATAGGGAAGGGCCACAAGAGTTCTCAGATTTAGAGATGTTCTAAATGTTCTAATGTTCTAACATTAGAACAGAGACTTAGGGTGGTTGCTCAGCAACTCTGGGTCTTGAGAGGCTTACTGAATATTAATCCTCTCAAGACAGTGGGGCTGGCATCCACTTACTCTGGTGAGGACTGGCTCAAGAACCATTAGAAGAGCTGGTCTTCAGAATCTAAGATAAGCAAAGATAAGAGAAAGTCAGCAGAGTTGTTGGGTATTGTCAGATACTGTGATTTCTTCATAATGAATGAATTATTTATTCATAACCAATGATTAATTATTATCAGCTTGAAGGGATCCATGTTATTAGAATTACAGAGACTTAAGTTCTTCTCTTTTGGCTTAAGTCATGTTTCCTCTGTGTAAAGGCAACAATGATCAATGAGGAAAATGGAAATGACTTTGCTGGGCACCATCAAAGACTACTATTTTTCTTTGTACTGATAATAAACATATCTTTGAAAAAATAATCAAGTGTATTAAGTGTCTAAAAGGGATCAGATAGGAAATAGGAACACATGAAGGGGATATAAGCATAAAGCTACTAAAAGGGTCACACAGTTCCGGTCTGAGTATGAGAAAAGGACATTCTTAAAAGGTCTGTAGATTTTTTGTTTTAGATTGTATCCCCCACTTTTTTTTTTTTTAAAGCTGAAGATGTTATACGTTTGTTTCCTTGAAGCGAAATTTACTAAAAGAAAGACACACTGTCCTTAAATTGAAGTTTACAGTTGGAATCCCATAAAAAGGTAGTCTTTGTACATCATCCAGCCGGCATGGTAGGGGAAAAGACAGGAATGTAAGATCAGGCCAGGCAGGAGCTTCTCTGCTGTGACTGCCCTTGCTCTTCAGTGCTCTCGCTTTTTCTTTGACTAGTAGCCCATGGCACTTGGCGGCAGCTGGGGAGGTCAGCGTTCCGGCAGCGCAGTTTCATGAAGAGAGGACAGAAACACGTAACCCAAAATGACATGGCCGCTGATGTCGCTTGTTGCTCCACTCGCTTATATTTTGAAGGATATCCTGTGAGTTGAGTTGCAAAGAATAGCACTCGACAGGGTAAAGGGTTGCATATGCTAAAGAGGCGGCAAGATTTTTGGTGAGGAGAAAGTCTGAAGGACAAGTCCCTTTAGCATCAGCTGAAAGTCTATCCGTATAAATATGACCTCAAAATATCAGACGGCGCTGTGTGGCCAGTGAAGGGAGAGCAAACTGGGCAAACTTACTCAGCTGTGTTGCTTCCTTAGGACTTCTGCTGACGGTTTTGACTTGAATAAAGCAGGACTATTTTCTTTTTCTTTTCTTTTTTTTTTTTTAAAGAGTTTATTTATTTATTTGACAGAGAGAGAGCACAAATAGGCAGAGTGGCAGGCACAGGGAGAGGGAAAGGAGACTCCCCACCGAGCAGGTAGTCCGATGTGGGACTCGATCCCAGGGGATCATGACCTGAGCCAAAGGCACCCGCTGAACCTACTGAGCCACCCAGACGTCCCAAGCTGGACTATTTTCTTAAGTTATATGCCAATCTATACACCACCCTGACATTTTGGAATGGAATAATCCAATGGAAAGAGAGCAGCAGATTCTGCTCTGTGTGGCCTCGAAGAAGCATTGTGTGATTTGGTAGAGGATCAGATGACCAGCTGGCTAATATGGAGTTACTTAATATCTTTGCACCTCAGTTTAGTAATCAATACCTCTTCAAGAGGCTGATTTTGTGGATCACATGACACTTTGAATGTAAGTAAAAAAGAGATATTTATTATAATTGTAATTCTACCTGGCCTCTGCAGGACTCAATACAATGTTTTCCTGTAGAAATCACCCCAGAAATGCTCATCTGAACTGTAGCTCAATTTCCCTATCTTTCAAATGGATGTAACAATTTCTTTCACATTGTACAATACTGCTGCTTTTATGAAATGGGATAATATATATGAAATCATTTTGAGAAATAGAGTGAAATATTTTTATTGATATTTTAATATTCAATTTAAAAAAATCTATCCCATACCGGCCACATACAAAGTACTGTGCTATTCTTTGGGGTTATTAGCCTGAACTATGTGTAGTCTCTACCTTAAAATAAAAATACATTTCTTCTTTTTTTAATTTACTTTATCCTTAGTGAAGCTTTCTTTGCTCCATTACTTTGAACTACAAATGCAGATTGAAGCTCGTATACTTTGAACTTTTTTTTTTGGATTTTTTCCTTGCTTTAAGCTTTTAGTTCTTTCTTTGATTTTTGATCAAGGTCATAATTACATGGAAGGTGTTTTCAAAATGTGCTCTTCTTTAAGATTACATAATACCTCCTAGGAGTACAGCTAGATGGCTATAAATCACAGCAAATTAGCAGTTGTTCCTGAGAGTGTGTTTTCTACAGGTATGTTTGGAGTCCCAGAAAGAGTTGAGATTCTTTCTCTAGAGATATCCTTCTTTTATGGTTAGGATGAGTTTTGCCATCTTCCCCATGCACTCACTATAAATCCCCATTATTAATTGCTGTTGTAGGGAATCTGTTTAGCCTTTATCAGTTTCATAAGGGCTTTACAAATCATGAAGCAGAAATTTTAAGTGATGTTTCATAACATTAAAAGAAAAAGTATTCTATTCCAAATTTATAAGAAAGGTATGAAATATATATTTAAAAAATTTTCCAACCCCAGATTCATTTGCTTCACCAAGAACCTTCCAAATCCCCATCTTATTCCTTTTTTCTTTCAACAGAGACCCCCAAATTAACATTCCATAGGTTCCTGCAACAGGTCTAGCAAACTTCAACCAAACTCCTGTAAAGGATATTTAATAAATACTTTTTACATTCCTTCAGGAAATCTGCCTTTAAGGTTTCTGTAGGACTTCTGGTCAAAATTTCAAAAATAACTCAACTTTTCCTTTTTTATTGCTTCTTGATTTGGGTGTGTCTTTCACGGGGCCCAGATGAGGAAAATCAAATCAGTGATAAAGCCACAAATTACCAGGGAAACTTGAGAATATAAAATATGAACAAAAACATATTTTCTTTATTTAATGATTAAAACTTAGCAATCTGTATTTAAATCATCCCTACTTATAAGGAGCAAGAATTTGCCTTTTGCTTTATGGGAAATTTTATTTGAAAGATTATTAAGTTAAAGCATTCTGTTTTAAAGTTGAGCCATATATAGTTTTCATTTTAAGAGTTATATTACAAAATTTGTCTCTATTATAAAAATTTCCTTTTAGCATGTGACCCAAAGCATCAATTCCTAGGATTATTTTGCATCTGTTTTATATACAATGATTTACATTTCTTATTTCTCATTTTTGAACTGCCACTGATTTCAGATCCCTGTCCCCAAATCAATATAATGACCATTCTATGTCCCTTTATCTTTAAACTATTCCCACTTGGCCCTCTATTTTATTAGCCTTCACATTTCCCTTAAAATATCTCCTAAATGAACCACAGAGGACTCTCCCCTAAATGCTCAGGATCACAGTTTGGGAACCATTACTCTATGTGACTGATTTCTCCCCAAACAAACACTTTGATCATTTAAAAATGATGGCCCTTGCCGAGAACACTAATGAGCTAACTCATACATTGTGGTGTGTACACAATGGAGGATAAAAAATGGGCTCGGAATTAGACTCCCTCTTTATTCATCCAAGGGGAGCATTACTGAGCGAGTTATTTTTTAAAAATTAATACAATTTTGGCAGCTTCCCTTGATTTGGAAATGAAAAGGTTTTGAGTAGGTGAGGAGTGATGGGGCTTTCTCTTTTTCTTTGCAGATTTCTATAAAGGGCACAAATATGAAAAGCTTTCTGTGGACGGCAAGGAATCAGGGAACTAGTTGGACCTCAACCACTAATAACGACCAAGAGATTATTTCCTAGCCCTTTCCACTTAATGTTTAGAAAGACAAATGTCATGTTAAATAATAGCACGGATGGGTTAAATGCCTTCACAGGACAAAAGGAAGCCAGGCCAGAGGGAGAAGGAGAGGGACTCGGGTCCCCACTTCTCCTTGCCTCCTCCTTTGACCCTGACTGCTCCTATGCCCTTAATGGGTGCATTAGAGAATGAGTTATCAGGTGGAAACCCTAGAGAGCTCAAAGGGTGACACCTCTATTTTCAGAGGACTTATGTTTGGGTTCAAAATTCAGGAGTTCTTTTGACAACAAAAATAGCAGCTAACCTTTATTGAGCATTTACTATGTACCAGGTGCTCTTATAAGCATGTTTGTAGTATTAACCCATTGAATCATCCCCTAACGCTATGAGGTATAAGATGCTGTATTTTGTAGATGAGGAAACTGAGATATAGAAAGGTTAAATAACTTGCCCTAAATCACACAGATTAATGGTGAATGCAGGTCTTGAATCCGCTGGTTGTTACCATTGTGTTTTTGTAACAATTATTTTATGTGGAATCATATTTACAATTCTTTTCATATTTAACTTGTATTCGGGATCTGGTAGCCCAGTGGGACTTTTTTTGTGGTGTAGATTGATTGCTGAGGGCCCTAGTTGGGCATTTATCCAATTAGGTGTAATTGCTTTCTCTCTCTCTCTCGCAAAACTATTTGAAGAAAAAAAAATTTTTAAACGATACATTACACTTAGCTTGTAATTGGCTGTTATTCCTTATCAAAGTTATACATGAACTTAAGACATTAGTCTACCAAAATTTTGACTAAATTTAGCATTCCTCTGGCTTCTCTTTTCCTCATTAATCCCACTTCCTAGAGGCAACTACCTTCAGCAGTTTTAGTTTTTTTAATGGTTATTTTTTCTTTTTTACATTAGCCTTCATTCTTTGAAATATTTTAATATTGATTTTTCAATATTAATGTATATACTGTATGTATATACTGATTTTTGTATATACTGATGTATATACTGATATATATATATACCATATATACTGATTTTTCCTGGTTTATCTATTGTAGGTATTATATATTGATTTTCTGCTATAGTTTAATCTAAACTCTTATACTCCACATTTTCTCTTCCCTCAATTTTTTCAATTATAGTTATATCACATTTTTTGTTTCAATTACTAGCTGCCATTGTTGTGTTTTTCCTAAGTATTTGCTGTTGAGCCAAGAATTATTATATAAATATCATTCCTTTGGATTCAACTTTCTTTTTTGGAGTCAATGATTGCCTTAGTTTAATTCATTCATATTTCATCATATCTATAGCTAATTTTCCCAAAGATGTCAGCAATCTGTCAGACTCTTACCAATCCTTTTCTCAAACACCCAAACATGAAATAATATATTTCCCCTTTTTCTTTTTATAAAAGTCTTCTTCCTACTGATATCCATCTTCTTCCTTCAACTTGGACTGAAGACTCTGCTTCCCTGATACACATCTGTGAACATGCGGCTTCTCCTTGCGATGTTCCAATGTCTGCATGTCTTATTTCCAATCACTTTTTTTCTCTTGGTCAAATTCATCATGTTGCTAAAGTATTTTCCTCAGTAGTTTCCCAAAAAGAATGTAGTGGAAACAAATTCTTTGAGTTTTCCTATATCTGGAGATGTTCTTATTCAATTCTGCCTTTTGATTGATAGTTTAACAGGCTACATGATTCTGAGTTGACAATATTTTCTTTAAACTTTGAAAGCATTCATCTAGCCTCTGGTCAGTTTTTGAAAAGTCCAACACCATTCTGATTCCCATTTGTTTGTATGTGATCCTTGATCTTTCTCTCTTCTTACTTCTTTAAAATTGTGTGACATACTTCTTAATTTATTACACTGGACACTTGGTAGGCTCTTTCAATCAGCAGGCTTGTATCATAAAATCCTGGGACATTCTGTTGTACTTTATTTTAAAAGTTCTTAGGATGCATTTCCTTTTTTTTTAAGCTTTTCTATAAGGTAGATGCTGAACATCCTAAATTATTTTATTTCTTCTTTTTTATAATTCATCTCTCTGTTTTTTTTGTTCCCTGACACATTTATTGTTCTTATTCTCCAAAACTGTGTTAAATATATCTATTTATGTTTTTAATTTTCCAATGCCTTTCTTTATTATTCATCCTGTTTTTATGAATCTTATATGTTTTCTTATTTCTTGCTATTATTATCAATAACATTTTTAAGCATTTTTTTCTTTATTTCCTTGGTATTATTTCTGCTTATTTTGAGTTCCATTTTATATTTGCTTGTTTTGATATTCCTTTTCCATCTTGGGACTTTCCTCAATGATTTTAAAGCAGAGGTTATTTTATTCAGCAGTTATAACAGTGCATTTTACATACATAGTGCTCAATAAAAAAATATATAATCTACTAATTATAAAAATATAGTGTATTATATAGTATATATAATATTTTATATATGCTATGATTTTTAAGAATAGTATATAAATATTATGTTATATATGATAATAATCAGATAATATTCACTTTCTTGTGACCATGCCTACATATTTGTATTTTAAAATTGCTGTCAGTACCTCACAACACGTGTCCTCCTTAATACCCATCACCCTGCTACCACCTCCCCCCACCTCATTCTCCTCTGAAACCCTCAGTTTTTTTCCCAGGGTCCATAGTCTCTCATGGTTCGTCTCCCTCTCTGATTTTTTCCCCTTCAGATTTCCCTCCCTTCCCTTATGGACCTCTGTGCTAATGATTATGTTCCACATATGAGTGAAACCATATGATAACTGTCTTTCTCTGTTTGACTTACTTCACTTCCCATAATCCCCCGTAATTCCATCCATGTCAATGCAAATAGTGGGTATTGTGATGTGCACCGGGTATTACATGTAACTAATGGATCATTGAACATTACATTAAAAACTAATGATCCACAATATAGTGGCTAACTGAACATAATAAAAAGAAAAATAAAAAAAAGAAAAAAATGTTGTCTGTACGTTTGAAGTGCTGTGTTTGTTGACTGACGAGCTTCTCTGTAGAATGCATAGAACATGCAAAAGAGGCTTTTCGTTTTCGTTTTTTTTGTTTTTTGTTTTTTTTAAAGATTTTACTTATTTATTTTAGAGAGCAGGTGAGAGAGAGAGAGCACAAGAAGGGGATAGGCGCTGAGGGAGAGGGAGAAGCAGGCTCCCCACTCGGAAGGGATCTCAATGCGGGTCTCCATCTTGAGATCACGAGATCATGATCTGAGCTAAGCTGAAAGTTGATGCTCAACTGATTGAGCCACCCTGGTGCCCCACAAAGAGGTTTTCCATTGAGGATATCCAAATTTCAGTATCTGGTGAACTTTGAAGCCATTTGCTCTTTTAGAGAAAACTCCTCAAGTCTTCTAGATGAAGGGATACATTTTTGTTTCTGGGATTTCTGGGAGAATGGTTGAGAATAGAAGGAAAGTGTCCCACTGTTTAGTAGGTAAATTTAATCCCCTGGTTCATAGTCCCACAGTCCTGTCTGCCCTCTGTGATGCCAAGTGAACCTGAGTCAAGACTCTTGAAGGTGTCTGGTTCAATGTCTCTGTTATGCAGATCTGGGAACAGATCTGATGTATATATGCATCAATCTGGCTATATGCAATGAATTAGTGAGCCTGGGAGCCCAGCTTTTCTGGATGATGACTGTTATAGACAATCTTGACTTCATCTTTCATGGATGTTTCCAAGTGATGGCTATGAACATTTTGTCATTAACACCCATCTTCCATGTCCGGAAACACTGAGGTTATATCTTCTTTCATTATACAAAGTAATTACATTTTCATATACACTTTATCTCCATAAAACTTTTTGAGATATATCACCCACTTTTGCTCACTCTTTCATTCTTTATAAATGCATTTTTTTCCTTTTGAGATATATCACCCACTTTTGCTCACTCTTTCATTCTTTATAAATGCATTTTTTTCCTTCTACTCTAATTTTAGTAAACAGGAAAGATTAGTGTGTGTGGTCAATACCTCACTTTCAACTAGAAATCCATCCTGGAATCTTTATGGTATGGTATGGTATGGTATGATACTGTATCGTATGGTATGGCACCTAGAACATTTCCCAGTTCTAGGATTCACCAAATACAAATCTGTAGTACTATTTTTGAATGGATATAGTAGTAAAGTGGATACACCTTTAGTCTACTCATCTTCCTCATATTCCAAACATTGCTATCATTATTTCTTCTCAGATAACGTTCAAGAGGATTATAAAGATTCCTTATCTGAAATATGATGAATATAGAAAATAGGAACTTAGGTATAAAATAATTAAGGGAAAGTGTGGTAAACATTACTGCGTATTTTAATCTGCGAGTAGTGCAAAAACAAGCATTCGTTGAGCATCTATATCAAGGGCCAGTAGCTTCAGCATTTAAAATCTTTGGAGTCAGAATGCATGAATTTTTGAATGAGATGAATCTGGGTTAAGCAACAGCTTCTCATTCTTACTAATTTACAGTCTTTTCTCACTATCCTTGGATTTATCATCTATGCAATGAAGGCAATAATCATAACTACTTCATAGCATGGATATTGCACAGTACTTGTTAAACATCACTGGCTAGAGGGGACCCTGGGTGGCTCAGTCAGTTAAGTGCCTGCCTTCAGCTCAGGTCATGATCCCAGAGCCCGGGAATGAGCTCCACTTGGGCTTGCTGTTCAGTTGGGAGCATGCTTCTCCTTCTCCCTCTCAGGATCCTCCTGCTTGTCCTCTCTCTCACACGCTCTCTCTCAAAAAACTAAGTAAAATCTTTAAACAAAATAAAGTAAAGACCACTAGCTGTAGAACCGAATTATTTGGTTCCTGCCTTCTTTCTTAATGGTTGATCTCAGTCAAGTTCAACTTCCTTCAAAACTGGATTTAGGTGACTTGATTTTTGGTCTTTGAGCAATGGGAGATTGGAATTTACATTTAGATGATGAGACTTTGGACTTTGAGATGCTATGATGGAGTGAGACTCTTTGGAGTCATGGGAGGAGATGATATATTTTGCTTGCAGGACATGATTTGTTGAGAGCCAGAGGTAGGATTGCAGTAAGAATTCTAAAATGACACCGAGGCAGTCACCTCCTGGTGTGTATGCCCAGTATAGCCCCATCTCCTTGAGCGTTTAAAGGTTTTTCTAACAAAATGCTTTCAATGTATCCTAGAAGGAAATGGCTGGAATTTCTTAAAGTAGAGAAACAAATCACTTTTTTGGGAAGGATTTTTTTATTCTAGAGAGAGAGAGAGAGAGAGGGAGAGTGAGCACACGAGTGGGAGAGGCAGAGGGAGAGGGAATCCACAATAGACTCCATGTTGAGCACTGAACCTAACTCGGGGCTCAATTTCACAGTCCTGAGATCACAATCTGAGCTGAAACCACGAATCAGATGCTTAACCGACTGTGCCACACAGACACCCCAAGAAACAAGTTGTTTTGAAAGAGTTTCTAGAATCATTGAAAATGTTATTAGTACATTAGCTTAATATGATCCACTTAACAAAAGGACTACTGGGAGAGGAATGATACTATTGGTATAGGAGAGATTATAATGATGAGGACTTACCACAGGGTTGAAACGGTATATGTATTCATTTTTTTAAATTTCTAATGTAATACTATACGGAATAAGTACTATGCTATGCAATATTTTTGCAGTTGAGGGAATAGAGGCACCAGGAAATAAAGTAATTTACCCAGAAGGTCAGTGATAACAGAACATAGAACCATTCAGAATAATGATCTACATAATTATGTGATGCTCTTTAAAAGCAAAACTGTATCTATCTACCTATATCTTCACCTAACTACAGCTATGTAACTTCTCAGTTTCTCCCTGTAGAAAAGGAAACTAATCCTCAAGCATCATATATACTACATAGATCAGGAAACTATTATCAACAGTATCAGTTATTTCAATTTTAGTCTAATGAGGGAATCATTTTGAAAATTTGACCTTATTTCAGTAAGGAAAGATGACAAATCCCCTATGAGAAATTATAAGAGCTTATCTGGAAAGGACCACTGACTTTTGAAAAGAATGATGGATATGTTTCCAACAAGATAACTTTAAAACAAGACATTATAGGCTATTGAAGCTTTGGGTGAATGGAATGAAATAATAGGTCACATGTATAAGGAGATGCAATATGAAGTTTGAAATGGGCGATCCCATAATATGTATTCCGTACTATGCTAAATTTGGTGAATTTAAAGTTGAGTAAAACATGATCCTTACTCTCAAGATTCCCTAGACAGGACATCTGCTTTTCTTCATTTTCAATAAATTAGTAGTATGTAATTCTTTACTGTTACACCCTCAAGGCGTGATAAATCATGAGGAAAATGATTTGCTCTGGGAACTCTGACAGTTATAGCAGAGTAATCAGATTGAGGAGTCTTGGATGATTATACCTATTCTTTGTCTATTTTCACGAGAAACTCCCCCCCAGATAATTCCAAATTGAGTTTCACATAAACATTTTTTTTTTCCAAGTATACCAACTTACCTCTTCTTTGATTAGTTCTTTTTAAAGTATATACATCGAAACGAGTGGTGCTAACTGCAAGGTCAATCAGGAAAACAGTATGAGGGATTTGTCTTTTATGAAAATGTGCTGCCTTTGAGAATTTTTTTGATACCAAAAAATGGCAGATTTTTTCTTATAAACCGTATGTTCTTGCATTTCTGATATCTGGAATGAGTAGCTTGCCAGAAACATTCTCACTCAAAAGCCAGACTAACCCATGAAGGTGTCCAAAGAAGTCTGTTCTGATTACTGAAGATGTTGAACCAGTCTTGACTTCAAACAGTAGATATTTCCACACTTTAGTGGTATATGACAGCTCTATTCATTCCACAATGTCAAATTCTTTGGTTTTGGCCATTGGGTATTTATGCATTTCTGGCTTGGGAAGCAGAGAAGCCTAATTTGATTCTGGAGCCAAAAGTTTTTAGGCCCTGTTCCTTTGGAACTTGGACTGGAGGATTTTGGCACTGCATAAAGACTAGGACAGGGCAAGTAGTCACACATAACTAACTCAGTCAACAGAGCATATTCAGGGAGAAAGATCATGCCTACACATTGGATAACCATTCTCCAAGGCAGACTGACAACACCCTGAATTCAATCACCCTTAAATAAACACACAAGGAAAGCTCGGCTTTAACATACCTTCAGGCGCTGCTCTCCAATGCTGCCTGATTGGTTTGAGTGCCAGAGGCCAGAATATGCAGATGCAGCCATTACTGTTGTTCTTACTTATGTCTGTCTGCTGTCTGCTAACAAGCATTCATATGCTTTGGATCATTAAAGTCACAACCTCCTATGCCAATCTATTCCTCTCTACGGGTTTGCTGTAGGTCGGAAAGAGAGATGCTATTTTTGTTTCTTTCTCTTTCCATTAGGACCTCCAGTCAGGGTTATTTTTGAGGTCTGAATATCATAGCTTGCCCCGTTGCCCCCACCGAGCATATAAATCGTGTTCCTGTTAGGCTTGTTCTTTTTGCCTGATTTATTTCATTTACTATTATATGTGCCTTTCAACGCGAGGCGCGAGGCAAGTGATCTGTGCTGGGGCTGTGACAGGCAAGAGGGGCTCTAACTTCAACTATTTCCTGGTGCCATTGCTATCTGTGAGAGAGAGGTCTGCTGTACTTACACCCGTGCTAAATTTCTTCTGACAGACTCCAGGTGGTTGGAATTTTCACAATCCAACCCATTTCAGTGTTAGAACTTGTCATGTGGGGCTCTGTGGATTCTCTCCTCTCTTTCATCTCACAGTGGATGGCAGGTCGGGTCTGTTTGGACCCCTACCTGTGGAAGGCCGTGGGTGTCCACAGGTAAAAGCAAAGGTGGAGAAACGCGAGTTGCACTTTCAGAGAAGGCACCGAGGACAGATATTGTAGAGGGAGAAAGAAAAAAAATTGTCACTTGTAGTATTATGCAGGCTGCCCATCTAAACCCATCATTGCCTGGCATCTACACACTAAGGGCAAGGATCCAGCCAACTTGTGAGTGGGCATCATGCCATTTGAGCAGATGGGCACGGAAGTCGGCAGCCAGTAGACCATGTATGTGCATCAACGGTGGGTGTTGAGGGCACGATTCCCAGAGGAGAATGTCCTAACAGCTGTCTGGCCTGAGCCAACATACTTACGACCAAGGAAAAGTGCCATCCTTCAATCCTGCTGAGTTGGATTAACCTTCAGAACTAAATCTGCTTTTTTCGGCAGCAGAAGGTGAGTTTGGGGTCTCTGAAAACCTCAAAGAATGCATAAAGAAAGGAAATCGGAAAGATACACTTATTAGATATAGACTAAAGCCGCCGAGCGCCTTCATGTGCATATTTTAGATATTTGACCAAAAATCTGTTAAATCTTGAAAGAGTGGCATAGTCATTAAAGCCTTGCCTCCCACAATGCTTGTAGAAGTGACCTTCCACACAGGCAGAGCATTTTCAGTGAGTTAGTACATGTCCAGCTTAGTACTAAGAAATAATGATGTCTGAGGAAACGTGTCAGCAGACTATAGAAATCAAACCGTGGGTAAATATCCTTGTCAAACTTTACATATCATGGATCAAACCTGACATATGGTGGATTACTTTCCAATGACAGAATTTCTTCTTCAGTGATTGAACATACACCTGAAAAAGTAAAAAGTAAACTCAGTATTTCAACTTAAGCACGTCGGGGCAATGAAAGACTTTATTTGAGACTGAAAATAAAACCTGACTCTAATTTGTTTAGTTTTTAGACAGTTCAACATTGTAAAACTAGATATAGGTTGTTTCTGCCCAACATAGTCAAATGGTGATTTGACAATGATTTGTTTAATCTGGCTAAAATAGATGGACTGTTTTGACCATTCGGGGGCCTCAGTAATTGTTCATTTACTAGTTTGTTTTGTTTTGAGGTGTTTATGAGATAGTTTTCTTGGTATTGTTTTCTGCTGTCTTGGATCTTTTTATTTAAAAGATTACATATGACTTGCAGTTGTGGAGAAAATGTCAGTTTGGCCCAAGTGTTCTAGTCTTCCTTTTTTTTTTTTTTAAATCAACAGAGTAGTAACTGTTACGGAGGGTAAAGGAGGTAGTAAGCAAGCTGTATTATTTGCTGGCAATAGTAACTTTAGCTATGGCTCTAACAAAGTATATAATGCTTTAGATTTAATACCAATAATAGTATTATGAGTAGAATAAAATGTTTATGTGTCTATTTTAGCACAGTTTCTCATTATATCAACTTGGAAATTCATGTCTAAATAAGAAGGAACATGCAGAGAAAAAAGTAAAACTAAAAACTAAGACAACATATAAAAGTACTTTGCCTGGAAAAATGTAGAAAATTATGTTATGCAGGTATGGCTATGTTTCTTGGTTCTGGTAGTTTTTATCTCAAGAGCATGTTCGAAAAGGCTAAAATAGTAGTGCGTCTAAGGACTGTATGAATGACACTTCTCAACTGAGAAAATTCTTGGAGAGGAACATTCTACCGAAAGCATGAAAAAAGAAATGAGAGAACTAAAGGAAACAGCATGTAGCAATAAATGAGGCCATGTGCATGGTATATAACTAATTTTTATTTAAGCAAGAAGGTGTGAGGCAGTTTGGTTTTCTTCTTGGAGGAACACATGTGTTTGGGACTAAATAAAGCCAGGGAGGAATATTAAGAAGTTAAACCATTCCAACAATTGCTTCTCTTTGGCTATCTGGGAGATAAGAAAATGTGGTTAAAGCTGAATTTAACTCAGCTAGACTTAGCTCAGGATTGAAAGTCTGGTGAGCACCACTGATGTCCCAGATGTTGACCAAGGACTATTCAACAAATTAAAAAAAAAAATGCTGAAAAACTTTAATATGTCCTCCAGAAGGTTTTTGAATCCTTCCCTTTAATTTTCTGCAGGAGATGATAGAGATAAGGGAGAGTGTCAGATTTCTGACTATTTATAGCCAAAAAGGCTTATGGAAGAGCCAAACAAAGAAAAAAAGGGGGCATTTGCTTATGGATGTCCACTGTGGTAACTGAATGATGTCACAGGCGAGAGGGAGAAGGCCATCTTAACAGTGAATCAGCATGCCTGTGGTATCTCAATAAGGAGCAAAAAAGAAGAATTTGGTTTCTCTATCGAGGATGTCATTACCTTCTATGGAGACTTATGAAAAATACATACAGTTAGTGGATGAATAATTATGATTTTACATGTGTGAATTGACATGTGTCCACAGATAGATAAAAATAGAAGATTAAATGCATGATAAAATGATATCCTCATATATTAACTTTCTTTTTTCCCCCAAAAAAGCAGTTACCTACCACATACACATGATTTAAAAAACACAGCCATCTTTTAGGTCGATGCTTATTATATCTAAACAACCAAACCGTTGTGAGTACAAGAAATATTGGCCATGTTTCCACATTCCCCCAAAAAATAAATAAATAAAAGTTCCACCAACTTTTCTTAATTTCTGATTGTCATAGCTTTAAGAAAACAAATTTGGCAAAACAAATGAAGATTTGAACATAAAAATTTGGATACAGCCCCCAGTCAGGGTGGGGGAAACTTTTGAGACACCATGAAGATAAAAACTAAACTTAACTACAGATTTATTTCTGCTTTTTATCCAAGTATCCAGGGAGGTTGCTAATGGGAGGTATGCCTCAGAAAATGTACATGTCTGTGAAAACGCTGGAGTTAACTAATGTTTTTATTCAAGTGATTTTTATTTCGACTCTAAGCCACAAGATATAAACTTTCATCAAAAATGGTAATCTATTTAAAATCAGAGCTATGTGGAATGTTTCATGTTTATGTATAACTTTCATAGTAGACCTTCCTATACCAGGAAAATAATATGCCCAAATTCTGTTATTTTTACTTCGTACCAAGCACTAGTCCCACCCATCAGTTTCATGTTCTTTAAATGGATTAAAATGAAAAAGAAATGGAGGAAAAAAATGAAAACACTTCAAAAAATGACTTTTTAATTTTTTTCTTTTTGGAGGAAAATATATCTGGAAAACTTAATTATGATGTATAATAAGAACAAAAAGGAATTTAAAGGAAAATATGCATTGCACACTCTCAGTACTTTATGCTTCTAACTTTGCTTTGCCCAATTACAAAGCTAACATACCTGAGAAGGGACAGAGAAGGAGTGGAGAGAGTGGTAGGTGGAAACAAAGAAGGAGAAACACATAGATCTGATCTAAAAGTAGTTCAGTGATATATTCATCTGATACTGATTTCCAAAAAAATCCAAGCAGAAGTCATTTGTATTTCAAGATTTTTTTCCCAATGATATCTACAAATCATTCCCATTTACTGAACATAATAATTCAAGAGGAAGATCACATCATTGCAGAAAGATGCGGGCTGACTTTTCCTTCTCTTCGAAGGAAGAGAACAACAACTCACGTATTTATTGTTAAAGCTCAAATTTCTTAAGATACAGTACACTGTGATAAGAAAACAGTAAAGATACAACCCTATCCCCCTCAAAAGAAACTGTGAAGTAACATTCTTAGTAAATAGGCCAGATACACTTTAAATGGCTAAGGTCTCTTTTTACAAAATACTGGAAGTAAATTGAAAATTACCAGTTCATAAAATTCTCAAATGAGAGCTATAAAATCATACTGAAATCAAAATATCATAATTTAAGAGTGTACAAACTTGCAAAAAATCAGGCTGTGGACACTTAAATATGTGGTAGATATACATACATGTCCACTTATGTTTAGAGGAAGGATGTGTACACTATTTCAGAGTATTTGGAAGCAAGAGAGAAAGCGAACATACATCGTAAAAACCGTTTTTAGCCTTCCTCAGAAGAAATGATTCTGTAAATCACAGAGAAAATAATGTATCAAAATAATGTTGTATCAAGCTACTGCTAATATTATTATTGCTATTCAAGTTTTCCAAATTCAGTGATTAGTTAAGAATTGCTGAAAAAGTGAAAAGGACCTGAGGCTGAACAATGGAGCCCACAATTGCTAGCATTCTGAAACTTACCCAGAAGTAATTTGTAGAGTAAAGCATAGGTTTTTAATATCAGATACATTGAGGAAAAATTAGGATTGTCCAGAAATGAAGTACTCTTCTTGAAATACTAGTATTAGAGATATTTAGTAAGATGAACAAATACAACAAACATGTATATTTTTAACATCTACTATTAGAAACTACTGGCATATAACTGTACTAAACATGCAGTGTTTACTGGCTAAATGAATGGTTCATAAAGACATCTGATGTCTCAAGAAAGTGTCCTGTGATAATTTGCAAAATTTTCAAATACTACTAATAAATTATTGATAGAGAAGCATGTACAAATACTGTAAGATTTTCTGTTATTTTATACTACGTATGGCTTAGGAGAGCCTCTGTTCCCTTCAAACTTACCTCAGGAAGTTTTGATTGACCTCAGGTGTTCTTTATAATTATTATTTCAATTAAGTAAATCACATAAAGACAGCTCTCTTGATATATCTTAAATTTTCTTGATATCCATGTAACACAACTAAGCAAATTTGGATTCAGAATTTCCTAAATCATAAGTCTCAGGGTAATCTGATTTGGGATGATAACACATTTCTGTGCCTAATGCTTAAGTGAGAAGAGCATTAAAGCAAAGACAGGTTATGAAAGTTCTCTTTTTTCTTGCATCTCCATAACTTGGTTGAACATGATAGATTGGCTAGCTTATTGATTTAGGAATAATCAGCAATATTACTTTCCCTAAAGGAAAATTAAGATAATTCATAACAGATTTGAAACCTGATTTCTAGATTCCTGTGTAAATGTGTACAAATTTATAAGTTTGACTCAAACTTCTTTTTTAGAACTAACCCCTTATGCATGCAGATAATCTCAACTTTGGAGTTCCCCAAGAATGTAATGACTGCCTTTATGCATATACATTATATTGCTGGCGAAACAATAAAGTACAATAGTTGAAGGTTTAGATTCTGATTAAATATCACCCATGCTGGGGCTCTTGGGTGACTCAGTGGGTTAAAGCCTCTGCCTTCGGCTCAGGTCATGATTTCAGGTTCTTGGGATCAAGCCCTGCAGTGGGAATCTCTGCTCAGCAGAGAGCCTGCTTCCCCTTCTCTCTCTGCCTGCCTCTCTGCCTACTTGTGATCTCTCTCTGTCAAATAAATAAGTGAATAAATCTTTAAAAAAAAAAAAAGAAATATCACCCATGACTTTTACTAGCTCTGGATCTTCAAAGTTACTTAAACTGTCTGTATTTGTGTTTCTACGTTTATGAAAAAGGAGTGAGAATTAAGTATGTTAATATATGCAAAATACTTAGAACAGTGCCTGGCAAATAATAAGCACTGAGTACATGTTAACAGACAGTAACACTGTGCCATTTCTCAATTTAAATTCTTATTTATACCATGGACCCAATAGTTCCCTTTAAGGGTGAAATAAACATGTGTTCAGTAACTGGTCATTTCTGTTCTGATTTCTTCTCATTAAAATTTGTTTCCCTGGGATGCCTCGGTGGCACAGTCGGTTGCATGTCCAACTTTTTGTTATGGCTTGGATAGTGATCTCAGGGTAGTGAGATGGAGCTCCCCACACCCCCAGTCAGGCTCAGCTCTAGTGTGGAGCTTGCTTGAGACTTTCTCTCACTCTGCCCCTCCACCCCTCCCCTCTGCAGCTACACGTGCATGAGCCCTCCTTCTCCCTCTCTAAAATAAATAATAAATAAATAAATCTTTAAAAAATTTGTTTCCCAAATTTCAGTCATTCACTTACTGTGTTTGTGCGTTTTTTTCCCTCATCTTGCACACTACATAGTACTTATTTAATTACATTATTTATACTCTATTTTAATGGCGAATGTATTCATACCACTAACGAATGGCTTTGTGTTTTAAGTTTTTCTGCTAAACCTTTAGATTGTGTACATGATAATGAAAACATTCATCAGTTAAAATCATCTGTTGTGCCTCTGGTAATATATACCTAATGCATTTTAAAATATTGCTTAATAGGAAAACTTTCTATACTGACAAGAAGAGACTATTTAAAGGCTGGTGGTGGGCCAATACACCATCAAAATCTAGTAATGATAAGACAAAGGAAGGCATGGTTTGGCCATAGAAGGGATGGTAAGATGGACACAAGTGAATGCCCAGGTGCTTATTCATCAATGCTGTGGAGACATTACTTGATACTTCTTTCTCTAACATTTAAAGCCTGAGGCATTTTATATGCTGGGAGAGTGATTTTTAACCCAAGACTGAAAATCCAACAAGATTCAAAGAAATGAAACAAGAAAAAAAAAAATTCCAGAATTATTCTATTCTTGTAAATTGAATGTAAGACATATATATTAAATTTTCAGTGAAGATAGTAAAGCCTGTTTTAATAACTAATAGTTAAGAGAAGTAAGTTCCAAATGTCTAACAGTACAAAATAAATTCCTAGTTCCTTAAAAGGTTTAAATACCCAGTATATATATGTGAATATATATATATATATAAATACACACACATACACACATATGCCTTCATTTCAACATGAATTAAGATCAACTATGATTGTTTTATTTAGGGTAATACTAGCAGCTGTAAAATTCTCTAAAATACACAATGGCTTCAAGAAATAGAAATTTATTTCTCATTACAAAACAGTCAGAAGGAAATTTTCTATAGGAACTCTCTGTGCTTGCTACAACTTTGCTCTAAGTATAAGATTATTCCAAAATAAAAAGTTTACTGAATTAAACAAAATGTTTGGTTTTTCTGCACATTGGTGATTCCGAGTCTTCTTCCATCTCACATCTTCAGCCTCCTGCGGGGCCTTTCTCTGTGTGCACTCCCAGCCAGTACTTGAGGAAGGAGGGAATGTAGAGGGGAAACACTCACTGGTTAATAGCTTTGAATGGGGAAAGCTTCTCCTTGAGTCTCCTCGTATCCCATTGGTCTGAACTAGCCATGTGGCCACTCCTAACTGCAAGGCAGGCTGAGAAATGCAGTTCTTGATATATGCCCTGGAGAAAGGACAACATTTTGTTGAGCAGGCATCAGGGTCTGCCACAGTCCCTTCATCCCTTCGCCATAGATCAGTTTGCACCTGTCTTCCAACACTTACAAATACATCTCTCTGCCTCCCCAAAGAAGATGACCCAAAGTCCCATGCAGTTACTACATCAAACTCCAATAGCAGAATAACAGGAGAGAAATAACTTTCTCCCTCACACCGATTTCTCTCCAGGGGGTTAGAGGTTTAGAACTTGAAAAATGAGTTCTCTCTTCTGTTTTTTCCATCACATCCAATAGACAACGGTAGAATGAGAACTTGATAACTGCAAACACTCTCTCATTTGTAAAGGAAATAAACGGAACCAACCGTCACTTGACCCAAATGATTATTAAGCCTTGCTGGGCAGGCCCTGTGAGACCTCTGCCCTGGCAGCAGAGTCAATTCCTGGCTCTCCTGGTTCTCCTTTCCAGGATAATTCCCCATGCCCCTTGTTCTCCAAGGTTTCTGGCTCTCCTTTCTTGAGGCTCTTCCTTCCCCATCATCCCCCACTGGCCACATTGAAAGTGAACTTGGAAGAGAATGGCTCCCTGGGAGGTTGTACTGCCTTCACAATGTGGTTTTGTGGAGCAAATATGGGGTTCAAGGGTTGTATAGAGTCACAGGTTTTTGAGGCCAGGCTTCTCGTTTCTTTGGTAATACAATTCTCTCAAAACTTGAAAAGGATTTGATTTAATCCCTTCAGTCAGTTACATGTGCCAGTAACCAGAGTCAAGGGCATCCAAAGTTCTTTTCAGACCTGCTTTATTCTTTAATACCTCACACTCATCCTGCCGTCTCTCTTTCTCTCTCTTTCTTTCTTTTCCTGCCTCCTGTGTCTTCCACCTTACCCTGTTCCCCCTTCATGTAAAATACTGGAAAATTCCTGTTCAGTAAAATACTATGATTAATTAGAGCTTCTGTTTTAAATTATCAAACAACACAATATTTCATTATAAATTCCTTCTTTTTCTCTTTTTGTTTTATTATAGAATCAGCTTATGATGCTTCTTTGGCAGAGACAATAATAGGCACTTTAAAAATTTTGTTCCAAAAACACTAATCCATTGATTATTGTGTATGTAAATATATTTGTAGAAGAGGACATGAAAATTGATAGAGTATTGACTCTGAAAAAGCTGAGCTCACATCATATCATAAACACAAGGTGTTTCAACATTAAATATTTTGTTCCATAGCAAATCATCCTGAAATGTAGAGGTATAAGACAATGACTTTTTATTTATGTTTTACAGAATCTGGTCAAAAATTCAAATAGGACATAGCAGGAATAGCTTGTCTCTACTAGACAGTTTGAGGCTTCTACTGGGACTGGAAGTTTGACTCAGTGGCCAGTAGAGGGAACCATCAGAAAGTATCTATACTCGTATGATTGGCAGTTGATAACTAGCTGTCTGCTAGAACCTCAGTTAATCTCTTAGCCAGAAAACCTATGAGGTCTCTCTCTGTGATCCCTCTGTGTGAGATGATTTGGGCTTCATCCCAACATGGTGAATATTTTCCAAATGTGAGGGTTCTAAGAGAACAGGGAGGAAGTACATGACATTTTTATGCTCTAATATTATGTCATGTAGTGTCACGTCTATTATACTTTTTGACTGAAACAGGCATAAAGCTCTGCCCAGGTTTGAAATGAAAGAACACAAACCCCAACCCTTGATAAGAGGAGTGTCAAGGTTACATGGTAAGAAGAGTATGGCCAGTAGAGGGAACCATCAGAAAGTATCTATACTCGTATGATTGGCAGTTGATAACTAGCTGTCTGCTAGAACCTCAGTTAATCTCTTAGCCAGAAAACCTATGAGGTCTCTCTCTGTGATCCCTCTGTGTGAGATGATTTGGGCTTCATCCCAACATGGTGAATATTTTCCAAATGTGAGGGTTCTAAGAGAACAGGGAGGAAGTACATGACATTTTTATGCTCTAATATTATGTCATGTAGTGTCACGTCTATTATACTTTTTGACTGAAACAGGCATAAAGCTCTGCCCAGGTTTGAAATGAAAGAACACAAACCCCAACCCTTGATAAGAGGAGTGTCAAGGTTACATGGTAAGAAGAGTACGCAGAATAGAAGATATTGTTGCAGCCGGCAATCTTTGAGTACACATTTTATTCAAGTTAGTTAATGTCTAAGACATTTACTTTCTGTTTTATATCTACTTTGACTTTTTGAATGAATCTTAATATGGTTATTTACCTGTGTACTCTTATTAAAATATGCTCTTTAAAATCCTTTATAGCTTTTTTTTGGAGAAAAATAATATAATAATATCTAACGCCAATATTTTTGCAGATATCCCGGCACAGAAGGAATCATTCACAGCATGCCTTGAAAGATGTCATTCCTCCATTGGAACAACTGGTAAGTTTATTTCCCTGCAATACTGTATTACTTATCTACTACAACAGAATAAATTATCCCCAAATTCAACAACTTAAAACAACACACAATATTATCTCATGTTTGTTTGGATCAGGAATCTAGGCATGGTAACTGAGTCCTCTAATTCAGAGTCCCTCAAAAGATTGCAATCAAACTTAAAGCCAGAATTGGGGTCGCATCAGAAGTTTTGACTGGGGAAGGATCTACCGTACTGGTTGTTGAAGGGTTCAGTTCCTCCAGGAATGTGGTCCAGAGCCTACTCTCAGTACTGTGCCACGTGAGGTTCACCTGTATGGCAGCTTGCTTCTTCAAAGCATGCAAACTGATGGCAAAATCTTTTGTAACCTAATCATGGTAGTGATATCCCATCAAATTTTCCACATCTTCTTGATCAAAATCAAGTCACTAAGTCCAGTCCAGACTCAAGTAGAAGGAACTGCACAAGGCTGTGACAAATAGGAAGAAGAGATTATTTGGGACCTACTGCAAATTTTAACAAATTTTTAAGAAAAAATTTGATCCTGGGGTGCCTTGGCGGCTCCAACTTGTGCTTTCAGCTTGGGTCATGATCTCAGGGTCATGGGATCCAGCCCTGTGTTGGGCTTCACATTGTGAGTTTGCTTGAGTTTCTCTCTCCCTCTCCCTCTGCCCCTCCCACTCACGCTCTTTCTCTCTTTCTAAAATAAGTGAATGATTCTTAAGAAAAAGAAAAGTTTAATCCCTTACCAGTAGATTCTAAGCCCACTAAAGCAGGGATTTTTTGTTTCCATTTTTGCTTATTGTTGTATCTTAGTGACAAGAAAGATGCCTGAAACATTGTAAATAATGTGAATGAAGCATTACAGATATCCTAAAAACATATAAGCCTAAGATTCCTGATATGTTCTGACACTTCTTTCTATTAATGACTCCTTTTTGATAAACACCCCTTTTCTCCATGCTTATCCTTCCTGCTGGATTCACATTGACCAACATGCTTCCAGCTCCATTGGCTTATAGGATACTGCACTGAGATGACTTTACTCCTCTCTTTTTCCTACTATTCCATCCCTATTATCTTTGGGCCTTCTCATCCTCAACAACAAAAATACTTGTTTCTCTAGTTCAGTTCTCTTATTTTCTTTCATTTTGCATGTTCTAGATCCCCCATCTCCACTCTAGCCACTGTTCCATTACTTTCTTTGTTTAGAATAAAAATTCTTTACAAAGATTTTCTGCTCTTATTGTTGTCGGTTTCCCACCTCCTTTATTTCTTGAGCCAACTTCATTTAGGTTTTTATCTCAATCACTAATTGCCTGTCAAGGTCATCGATTGCTTCCATACTGCTAAATCCATTGGTAAAGTCTCGGTTTTCTCTTTAGACCTCAGAATTTAACGCAATTGATAACTCTCTTTGAAATATTTTCCTCATATGACTACCATGAGTAAACCACTTTCTCATGCATTTCCAATGAATTAAATAGCCACCTGTTTTTCATTACCTTTGCTGGTTCATCTTCATTTTGTAGCTCAACTTAACTCTTCTTCTCTTTATATTTATTCCCCACAGAGTATCATTCAGTGCTCTGGTTTTATGTATTGTGTTACACTAACCACTTCTCCAGCGTGGACCACTGCTCTAAAAGCTGTTGTTGTATGTTTTGGCATATTCACTTCTATGTGTAACATACATCTCAAACTTAACATATCCCAAACTGATCAAGATTTCCTCCCAAACTTGCTTCTTTCAATCTTCTCCATTTCACTAGATGCTAATTCCATTCTTCCGGGTTCTTCAGTCAAAACTCTTAGAGTCATCTTGGGATGCCTGGGTGGCTCAGTCAGTTAAGCATCTGCCTTCGGCTCAGGTCATGATCCCAGTTTCCGGGGACTGAGTCCCACATCCAGCTCTCTGCTCAGCAGGGAGCCAGCTTCTCTCTATGCCTGCTTCTCCCCCTGCTTGTGCATTCTCTCTCTCTTTCTCTCTATCTCTGACAAATAAATAAAGGAGAAAACTCTTAAAATCATCTTTGCCTCCTTCATTTTTCTCACAGCTTAAACATCTGCTACGCGGCTGGCTCTGTCTTCAGAATACATCCAGAATCCTTTCCCTTCTCACTATCTTCGTGCTGTGTCATCTCTCACCTGATTTGCTGCAATGGCCTCCAACTTATGTGCTGCGTTCACCCTCCCCTTCTACTTTTTATTTGCAAAACAACTGCCAGAATGACCTTGTAAGAGTGTAAGTTAGGTCATGTCACTCCGTGATTCAAATTCCTCTCTGGCCTCCAGGATCTCCCAGGGTGCATGCAGGGCTCACCTTACCAGATCCTTAACAGTGTCAGCTATCTCCCTGGCCTCACCTTTCCCTTCTCCTCCTGGTTCATTCTGCTCCAGCCAAGCTGACCTCCTTACTTCTCTTACAGGGCCAATACCCCTGCTCCTTCCTCTGTCTGGTACAAAATAATTCATTTTGTGTCCAGAAACTTGTAAGACTCATTCCTTCACTTACTTTGACCCTCTGTTTAAATATCACCTTTTAAGATAGGCCTTTTCTAATTTCCCTAAAAACAAATGAACAAATAAGAAAACCCACCATTTCCATGGAGACTCCTTTTCTCATACCCCAATTAAAGTTTCCCCATGGAACATGCAACCATTGGGCATAATACAATTTCTTTTTGTTTGTTATTTCATTAGAATTTCTGTGAAAATAAAATCTTTAAAAAAAAAAATAATGGTGTGGAGATTCTTTGGGGGCACCTGGGTGGCTCAGTGGGTTAAAGCCTCTGCCTTCAGCTCAGGTCATGATCTCAGGGTTCTGGGATCGAGCCCCGCATCGGGCTCTCTGCTCAGTGGGGAGCCTGCTTCTCTCTCTCCCTCTGCCTGCCTCTCTGCCTACTTGTGATCTCTGTCTGTCAAATAAATAAATAAAATCTTTAAAAAAAAAAAAAATAATGGTGTAGAATTTCTGTGAAAACAGGGGTACCATCTCCTACATTCATAAATCCATTCCCACAATTATAACACTTGTTAGAACATGGTACAAACTTAGTAAATGTATGTTAAATTAATGTACAAATGGAACAGGTAATGGCTTTTGTTTTTGCTTGCAAGTTTGTAGTACACAGATCTATTCTTGTGTACTTTCTCTGCATTATCTCATCCTATCTCTTGAAGTGCTAGCCAGTCATTTTTTCTTCTGTCTCTCCTCGTCATCGCAGAAGTGAATTCTCCCAGACTGAACCCGTCATCACCTTGTTCCCAAACTGGTTTCCCTTTCCATCAAGCCTCTCGTCATGAGTAACAAGCATGTATCCAGGCTTAGAATGCATTCTCTTGGATCCTCTATTTTATCTATGGCCCATCAAGCAAGTCACCATTTTCCAAAGCAGTTTGTCTGCTATGGGTGTGGTGCCCATGTTTTTCTTTGTGGTTAAATGGACATCATTGCCCAGGCCTTCAAATGCTTCTGATGGCAGCCCCAGCCGGCCCCTGGACTCCAGCAGGCTCCTCCCACTGACGCTGCTCAGCAATTCCACCCCGGTCTTCTGGAAACTGCACCTTCATTACTTCATTTCTCCTTGTCAAAGCACTCAGTAGCTTCTTACTCTATCTGACATCAAGTCTCTAGACTTCTCTCATGGTCCCTGATTTACCTATTTATATGTACTCCCAAATACACACCCTCAAGCTAGCAATGGTAACATGATTAAGATGTGGCTCTTACCATCAGAGTGTTTGGATTTTCTGCAACCATTTGTTACTTCATTTTGGCACTCTTGTATTTTTCACCCTCAGTTTATGGGTAAACTTGTTCCATGGTTACCCTGTAAATGCTTAGAAGTTAGAGGGTCATGACTTGTATTTCCTTTATTACACCATACTTCTCCTTACGTTGCTTTTGACAATAGGGCTTGCTCAGAAAAGACTTGTTTGTCAACTGATATAATAATAAGATATGAAAGGTGTATTAAAATCATATTGTTGTTTCAGATGTTAATAAATGTATGCCTGCTATTTGTAGAGGTTCTCTATGAGAAAAATTCTCTGAAACCTGCTGGGCTGGGTAGGGAAGGGCAGGGGGAGAGAAAGAATTACAAGCAAGTTCCATGCCCAGTTCAGAGCCTGACACGTGCCTTGATCTCATGACATTGAGATAATGACCTGAGCTTGAATCAAGAGTCAGTTGCTTAACCAACTGAGCTACCTAGGCACCCCACCCCCGATTAACTTTTTGTTATCCATTACCATTCACACCAAGACTTGAATTCTTTTCCAAAACCCATGAAGTTTTCTTTGTGTCTGACTAATCTAACCTTATATTAGTTTTACCTAGATGCACATATTTGTTCCCACAAATCTGGTATGTTCCTTATTTTCATCTCTACTACTCCCCTTCCTTCCCACTATTGCTTCTGGAGTTAGCCAGAGGGTCTCACAATAGTTTCCCTTAACAGTACCAACCAGGATGAATTACTATAGATGCACTAGTATACATTAAAACATTTTAGAAAATAATAAAATTCTTTAAGTTGGAGTTATTACTCATTATTTTTACCATATGGATTTTTGAGCTTATTTATATCCGACACTTTTTGCTATATAAATCTCATTTCCTTTATTTCAGAACTCCCCTGAACATTTTCTAGAAATCATGAGAATCCTTGGCTTTAAGCATAACTGGCAAAAGTATCTCATTAGATCTAACCCCTTGGAGAAAAAATGATTCACTTTACAAAAGTGGAATCTGCCACGGTCGGTGTGCCAATAGAAACTATCACTCTCCGGTAGCCGGGCTTCACCTCTCAATGCTCCCTTTAATAAAGTAGATTATGATCAACATGGTTAAAAAGAAGCATAATGCATTTGTTTTGAATACTGGCAAAAACACATTTCTAGCTGGAGTCTAAAATCTCATGGCAGAGACCACCCAGTTCACTGACAGGTGACGTCATTCATGCCACATGGTATACACATCCATATGCTATCAATGCAAGAGATCTAAATTATTTTCTGAGTCCGTATGGGGGCTTAACAAGTGCTGTAATGCAGCAAAGATTTTACACATAAAACATCAAATATACTAATATGCGTTTGTTTCCCAATCTTGTATATTTCATGTTCTAACTGTTCATGATCTAATTATTTTCAGGGCACTTTCCCTTTTTCCCTGAAAGAAATGCTCCACAGAAATAACTGTGTTTATAACATGCTAAAATTTTATCATCTTTATTTTTATCAAAAGAGTCTGAGACAGTCTATGGATAACCCTGCAGGAGTCAAAAGCCTGTGGCAGGTTTTAGAGAATCATCTGCTGCCTCCTGAGCTAGGAGGATTTGTAGGACAGAGCTCAGGAAGTTGCCATGGCTTGGGGGCAAAGCAGGCTTTTGCAGATAAACCTTAAGTCTCAGATTCTACCTTTTGGAGCCAGATATCATTTTGTGGATTAATTAATACTTGTGAGGGCTTTGAGGATGAAAGACATTGTAAGCATACAGTGTTTTCTTATTTTAAAACAAAGGACAGCCACTTTGGGGGAATAATTCTATTGATCAGGCTGTGTTTTCCTTAAATAGTTTAAAAAAAATCAAACAAAATTTCCAAAAGCTCTTCAGACTTTCAATATTTGACTTTAGTAAGATAAAATAAGGTTTTCTGAAATAACATCCTCCCAGACCTTCAAGTTGGTAGTGTGTTAATAATAAGTTATATAATTTAATAACTCTAATAGAAACCATCTCCTGGTTGTTGTTTCCTGTGCCCTTCCTTTCATCCAACAGAAGTGTCTTTATTAATTTCTGTATTTACTGAGGCCATCCTTGTGCTAGGCACTATGCTAAGTTTGTGGTATGCAATGACATACTAGATAGTCGTGTCCCTTTCTTGAGTATTAAACAAGTAAAGGAAGGCATCCTTCTTTAAATGCAAATTACAAAACATGCTGTGGCAGCAGAAAAATAAGTTCCCAAGAAGGAAGGGCTAACCTAGTCTGGATTAAGGAGTCTTAAAAGCACTCTTTGAAAGAGGTATTTAAATTGAGATTGCAGGACACACGGTATGTCAAGAAAAGAACTTGAAGAGGTTGTGAATAGGAGGAGCAGCAAATGTAAAGACCTGGAGGTCAGAACAAAATTAGTCCATTTTTAAAAAAACTACAAGACTTCCCAGGTCACCTGGGTGGCTCAGTCAGTTGAGCGTCTGCCTTCAGCTCAGATCATGATCCCAGTCGTCTGGGATCAGTCTGCATCTGGCTCCATGCTCAGCGGGGAGCCTGCTTCTCCCTCTCACTCTCTGTCTGTGCTCTCTCCCTCAAATAAATAAATAAAATCTTTAAAAACAAACAAACAACAAAAACCTCAAGACTGCCATACTAGACTTGAATGTAGTGAACAAGGGAAGTAGGTTGGGGGTGCAGGGAGAGGGAGGCAGTGCTCAGATGATGAAGGGTCTTGAGGTGATGATAAGGAGATTACAAGCCATTAAAAGACAGAAACAGGTTACAGTAACATCTCCCATCCACATTTGAATTTCATTTAAGTCTAAAGTAGAGAAAAAGAACACACACACACCACCAACAACAAAGGCTATTAACATTGAGCAATGCTTTCTTCCTTACTGCCTAGAACAAAATTAGGTTATAACGAAACAATTGAATTACACTAATAAATTGCCCAGACAGGAATTGGGAAGGCCATTCCTTTCTGAATTCCAATGACAGGCAAAGAAAGAGCAACATATTTAAATCAAAGATACAAAGAAATATAACTTAGGGAAGAAGAAAAAAACTGAGGATGAGCAAGGAGAGGTGGGATATGAGAAAAGCCCCCGGAAGGCTGAAGAAAACTCTTGAGACACAGGAAAGTCCCCTCATCAGCCGGTTTCCCAAACAGAACCTGGACTTGTTTGGTGGAGGCCAAACGAAACACACTGGTTACAAGATGAAAGGCTTAGGGAAAAAGCCATGGGAGTTCTTAAACATCCAATAGCTGCTTTTTCATGATGACATTTTGATGAGTTAGGGGTAAATAAATCAGAGACATGTGGGTAAAATTTCCCTTGAAATACACAGGGGTTTAAAATGATGGGGAAAAGCACTTGGCAACACATAACATGTGCTTTGCCAAACCCAGCATTTGAAAAACGGTTCAAGACATTCAGCAGAACCCCAAAGCCCAACATGTTCTCTCATTCTCCGAGAAAGCGGGAAGGGCAGGATGTCCATGCAAGCCTTGCACAACATATATACTAATGGGCGTAAATAAGTTATGATGGGCAAACCATGCCTAACTCTGAGACCTGAAATCAAGACCAGCCTCTCTGAGAATGCTTAGTTGTTTTTTCCAGACACTGCTCGTGTACGACAGAAAATCATTTTCCTTCACTTTTCTTCTGCTCTCCTTTTCATGTAGGCACTGTATCCAATTGAATTTTGGTTTACCACTCTTGAAAAGTACATACACAGTAAATTATGTACTTATGTTAGGCCAAACACCATATTTCATTCTTGAGCTATATGTAAAGTATCTCTAAAATTAAGCATCTAATTATTTTTAAATTAGTGCTTTATATACAATGAACAGATAAGCTGGATTTTTAAGGTGATTTTGCCCCCTCTGCTTTCGTTTCCCTTCTTAATGGATTGTGTCCACTGCAAGTCCATAAACACGGTCAGTTGATCTGTTGTTGCAATAAAGTTACAGCCAGTATAGAAATCACTGGAGACTGAGAAGAAAAATGTAGGCAATGAATCCCACAGAAGAGAGTGGTCCAACCTGAAGACAATGTCACAAGAAGAAAAGCCAATGGAGATATTTAGGATGAATATATATAGCATGGTGATTATAGTTACTAATATTACAGTGTATCCTAGAAATTTGCTAAGGAAGTAGATCTCAGGTGCTCTCACCACAAGAAATATTTGAAAAGTAACTATGTGAGGAGATGGATATGTTAATTAACTTGACTGGAGTAATAGTCATTTCACTATGTATATGAAAACATCATGTACACTTTAAATAAATGTAATTTTAAAAGATTTAAAAAATAAAAAAATAAAACCAATAGAAGAAGAAATATCTATTTCTGTGAATAGTGGAAAATAAAAAAGAGATTGAAGAAAAAAGAGAAGCAGCATCTGGGGGTAAATGATATAACCAGACGTGTGTTTTTAGTAGAAATCATCCAAACAAGCAAGATTGTCAACAAAGTACTGTGATCTGTAAAAAGTTCAGAAAAAATATATAGCAGGTACCTTACTATTAAATAGGAAAATTGGGGCACCTGGGTGGCTCAGATGGTTAAAGCCTCTGCCATCTGCTCAGGTCATGATCTCAGGGTCCTGGGATTGAGTCCTGCAGCGGGCTCCCTGCTCAGCGGGGAACCTGCTTCCTCCTCTCTCTCTGCCTGCCTCTCTGTCTACTTGTGATCTTTCTGTCAAATAAATAAATAAAATCTTAAAAAAAATAAATAGGAGAATAATTAAATGCTACATCTGTTTGAAAATGATAGCCTCAGGGTTGTACTTATAGAGAGATGATGCTGAGTACTGAGAGAGGAAGGGCAGTCAGTCATCCAGAAAGGTTCACAGGGGAGCTACATTAAAAAGCTCACTCCAGTTCAGGGGTGGCACCTGCCTCAGCTTTGTGGATCTAGAAAGATTTCATTTCTCAATGGTCAGGATCTCTTGGAACTATCTCATAGTAACTGAATATATAAGAGGCTGATATATAAACAATAACTCCGATTTATAAATTTATAATGGGAGATCCACTAACACTGACTACTGAAGTCACCCATGTTGTACATCAAAGGACCTCAGAAGCTGAATTAGGAGTCAGAGGGTTGCCCATGAACACAGAATCAGAACAAAGAGTAAAAGAACAATAACTTTAAATATATCAACAGAACAAGTATTGTGAAGCATAGGGCTTTGTGATTCTGGTGTTGAAAGTCAATCCCTTCTCAAAAAAAAAAAAAAAAAAGGTCAATCTCTTCTCCTCAAAATCTGGGGGAAGTCTTCGATTCAGTTCATTTCTATTCATAAAGATACATTTTCACAGAATTCTTGTGGTGGACTGGTGTAGATGAAAGCCTGCTCTTTTTGATTCTACTTCTTTTATCTGAGAACAACATGAAGTCTTCACATAATAAATTGCGGTGTCTGTACTTACGGTGACAGGCTGGCCTTTCTTCCACAATTGTTACCACTAATCAAAGGTTGTCCTCTGCACTCCCGCCTTGTCTATAGCCTCCAACTTAGGTTGATAAACAGGTGCTATCTGGGTATCCCACTGCCATTCATTCTTCTCATCTGTATCTCAGCACAGTTGTGTCTGCTGAGTACTTCTTCAATGTTAGCAGACTGGCTGGCCTCCAATCTGGACAAATTGCTGATCTTCCCTGCCACTTAACATTAAATAGGGCTTCTAAGGGACATTGGACAAATAGCTCAAGAAGCCAGATTCAGCGTCTAAAGATTGGTTGACATTTCTTAAGTATACAAAGTTCAGGGAGTTCCTGTACTTTAAAGAACAGTAAGTTGGCCTGGAACTTGGCATTCAGTCTCCTAAAGTTAGACATAAAGCTACACATTATTTTCTAAATTACTAGAGATAAGATTATCTGAGCCTTAGATGACCAGCATACTCAACTGTAATTTAAAGATTATCATCCCTTCAAACGATGGGATTAACATAGAGAAGGAATAAATAATTAGAATAATTAATATGGAGCCATATATAAATCTACAAACAAAATACATAGCAATCTTCTGCTTGTTTTAATACTTCTTTCAGCTCTTATGAGCCTTCCAGAATAACTGATTTCTAGTGTCTGAAACATGGTGAGTTATTTCAAAGCATTATGACAAGAAATAATAAAGTAATTAAATCTACCTCATGGAACTGTTGCTTGCCAGCAGGGGACTTAAAATAATGCTGTGCTTTCAGTGTAGGGAGACTGGTTAGAATTTTCTTTTCCGGGGCAGAAGCTGGTCTGAGTCACTGAGATGACTAGAGGGGACTATGGTATACAGTCCTCAAAAGAGAAGAACACAAGTATTTTGCATGTGCACTCACAAGCATATAAGCCCCCAGAAGATTAAAAAGGTCCTATTAATCTTTGCAGTTCCATTGTGAGCAGAGCAGCTGGTATTTAAGGGGGGGGATGTTACTAAATGAAAATATGTTGAAAGAGTGAATCGGCATACATGAAGTATAGTAGAGGCAATGGAGAGAAATGAACACCTGATCCCAGAAATGGGAACACACACGTGGTGATTGTACATGTATATAACTACATGTCAGTAGATGTAGATATGTAAACACATGTATGGTAGTTGTAAGTGTAGTAAGGTTGCATAATCGGAGGACTACTAGCTGCTTCTAATGACCCGAGAGGCAGCTTGGACTTTGGAAGATGACATAGGAGAAGAAAACTAACTTGCTCTTCACCTCTTCCTCTTTCCTTTTTCTGGGGCCTCTCTGTGTCCATGGCTAGAAACTTTAATGGATTGATCCAAGACCATGGGAACTGGCTCAGCTGTTTGATGACAATGATGTCACAATGGGCAGACACAACTGTGCTGATTCTATTGTCATAGACAATATGAGAAATCATGAGAAATCCAGCCCCTGGCCTTAATCTCAATATCCTAAAAAGGTCCAGGCACATCTGGAGAAACATTTCTTATAGATTCGAGGAGAGAGAATTTTTAAGTATGTATCTCAAGCTTGCTTGTATTGGTCTCTCCTTGAAAGAGTATTAGTTTTTTGCTTTTGCATTTCTCTTCCCTTTTTGAAGAAATGTCCATCAATGATACGTTCTGGGCTCTCCATGTCCACCCAGTGGTCTTTTAGTGAGTTTTTTGGGGGGGAAGAAGGCAATACTCTTGTTTGAGAACTCATGCATTGATTTTTATGATGGGTTGAGAAGTTTTTAGCTTTTTAGTAGAAAATTCAGAATTTGGTAACTATTTTATTGTCATTGGGAGAACACTTTAATAAAACAATAAATTTCGTCTATGGTTACACAACAAAATTTCTCAATATACATTACTAAAGAAAGGGACCATCTCTGTGATGCTAATTGCTACTAAAAACATCTTTCTTCGAAACATTTGTTGAAACCAGTGATGCCCAGAGTTAAACACTGAACTTATTAAAGAAGTTTTGGGTGGTAGACAAACAAAATTTTCTGGCACTGAAAAAAAAAAAAAAAAGACAACATACATAGAATAAAAGGTGGGAAAAACAAATAGATGCATCCAGTTACAAAAATATATCATTGAACATCATGATTCTAAAAATTATCCAAAAGACCTCTGTAAACTCTTTTAGACTGTAGATAATATGCTGAAATAGAATTTTCTAGAAATGTAGATATGTGAAAAACTTTGCTAGGAATCATTATTAATATCTTCATCATTATTTGTATAAAATGTATTCATTAAGTAGATTTTAAAAGGCAAATACTGTGTTATGTATTAGGAATGCAATAATGAACAATCCAGAAAAGATCTCACCCACGTCAGAGTCTCGTAAACAGCCAATTCATTAACTGTTGGAATTTTAGTGGTTTGGGAAAACTCATTCATCCCCAACCGTCCCTCCCCTTCACTTTTCATAGACAGATAGACTTTTTGGCTTTTTCCATTTTCTATAAAGATTTTTAAAAACTTTAAAATGGTCACTCATGCATCTACTAATTTGTTTAAACCATATTTATAATTGTGTTTATTGGTGTCAGCAAGTACTGAAGGTGCTGGGAATCAGGGTGTGAAAGGTACAATCATGGCACTGGGGCAGGGACAGCCACATACAGTAGTCCCCTCATCTACGACTTCACTTTCCACGATTTCAGTTACCTATGGTCCACAGCATGCCGGAAGCAGACGATCCTCCTTCCAACATATCGTTATGTATGTAGCTTAGCGCTACATACATAAAGATACATACATACATACATAACATATATAAATAACATAAATAATATACATACATAAACAGTAGCTTAGCGCTATGTCACAGTATCTACATCATTCACCTCACTTCATCTCCTCATGTAGGCATTTTATCATCTCACATCCTCACAAGAAGAAGGGTGAGTATACTGTAACAGGATATTTTGAGAGATAGAGACCACATTCACCTAACCTTTATTATAGTATATTGTTATAATAATTACTTCAGTTTATTATTAGCTACTGTTTTTAATCTCTTACTATGTCTAATTTATAAATTAAACTTTATCTCAGGTATATATATATATATATAGGAAAGAACATAGTGTATATATATATATATATATATATATATATATATATATATATGGTTCGGTACTATCCAAGATTTTGGGCATCCACTAGGGGTCTTGGGGTCTTGGTATCCTCTGCGGATAAGGGGGCACGACTGTAAATGGACAATTATAATATGACCCGATAAGTGCTATGATAGTGATAATGGCAGAATGAAAATGGGTATTTGGGACAGGGGCACCTAGAAGAGATTACAGAGGAATCTTGGAAGGACCCTCTAACAATAGACAGACAAATTACATTTTAAAGTAGGTTTAATGTATTTGGGAGTTATGGGATGGAGACATGGTGGAGTGGAGTATTAGTTGGAATTCCACAGCGTGGAATTGAGAGAAAGTGGTCCTTTGACCTTAAGTAGGTGACTTCTAAAAGCTTTTAGCAGTTAATGTAGGGTGGAAGATTGAGGGCAATTCATCTATAGTGAAATGATGGAACACAGGGTAAGGACTCGAGAGACAGGTATGTGGGAAAGACGGGAAAGTGGCAATAGGGTGCTCAGAAATGAAAACACCTACCAAAGACTTCGCTGGGAGTCAACTCATCACGATTTGCATTGAACATTTATTTAGCCTAGAACTCCACAAAAACCTCTGTGAAGTTATCACAAATTGTTGAATCTCCTTTAAGAAACTTGCAGCTGTATTAGCAACAAAAGCCAATAAATACAAAGAGGAAAGAAAGCAAACCCGCATTATGGAAAAGGATAATGGAACAGTGCTGCTACAGTGTTTCTTGGTGACTGAACAAAATGCATGAAATCTCACTGTTTTAAGTGTCCTTTCACAGTTCAGCTGGCTCAAATACTTGGTTCTACTGAATTCTTTCCACTTCCTGGCCCCAGCAGATGCATGAGGTGGTGAGGATTAGAAGGGACAAAGAACTTTTCTGAAGATGATCAGTAAAATTAAGGAAGACATTAAATCTGTTTTTGTTTTGCCATTTTTAATGTTTTGTACACAAGTGACTTCAACGCCCAGGAGGAAAAGTGAGTAAAGGTGTATCACCATCTAACAAATCATTCACATTACACTTTGTAATCTTTCTTTTGGATATTTAACGGCTTGTAATGACTTTGATCTTGCAGGCACTTCCCATAAGCTATAGCTGCATTATTAATGAGCTTCGATGACTGGAAACTTCCATCACTGCAATGACTGTTGGAAAGCATAGGTTCATTCAAAATAATAATGTGTAAGGGTCTGTCACCATTTTAATGTATGCATTCTTTTTGCAGATGGTTGAAAAAGAAGGTTATCTGCAGAAAGCGAAAATTGCAGATGGTGGAAAGAAACTAAGGTAATAAATGCTCCTTCATTCACTTTTACGTAACTAGGATAGTTCTCCGTCTCCACCACTTGTGTCACTGCTGTGAAGACGAAGACTAGTATATGTCCCTCTGTTATTACTATGTTCAACATTATTTTTATTTTTATTTATTTATTTATTTTTTAAATATTTTATTTATTTGACAGAGAGAGAGATTACAAGTAGACAGAGAGGCAGGGAGAGAGAGAGGGGGAAGCGGGCTCCTCGCTGAGCAGAGAGCCCGATGTGGGGCTCGATCCCAGGACCCTGAGATCATGACCCGAGCTGAAGGCAGTGGCTTTAACCCACTGAGCCACCCAGGCGCCCCTCAACATTATTTTTAATATAATTACAGTTTTCCAATAAAGCACTACATTCTATATTGTTGCACATAATATTAAATGAGGTGTTTCTTGTCCTCCTGGAACCTGAAATCTTAAAAAGCATGCCAATAGATAATATAATGGGTCTTGATTTTTAAGATTAACAGATTAATCATTTTGCAGTATATAAAAATCTCCCTACAATACACTGGGAGCATAATTTTTGAAGATTGGGGGATTTGAAATACATTTCCTGCTCAGATAAAAATCATTTGAGAAAAATCAAAGGAAAATAACATCATCTGTCGGGTAAAAAGTTGAATGTTGCCACATTTGGAAGTGAAATTGACACGGAGTTGGTAAGAGAAATTAGAAAAAGAAAATAAGAATTCCCGTGCAACAGCACCAGGGAAAAACCTCGAAGGAAAAAATGAGGTTGATAGAAAGGTAGAGAAAGGTGCTAGACATTCTCTATGGATGGGTTATTTAGAAATAATCATTTCCATTTTAGAATATTTCCTATTTCTCGAATACATACTATTATGTACTTAGCTTTGTGCTAGGTGATATGTAAGCTATGAAGATATGTAGAAGGTGCTCAAATCGGGAGACAAGGCATTTACTTATGACTGTATTATTAACAGTTAAAACCATAAAGGATGAAAGTACTAATTAGCTACACAATGGGACACTTGTTAATTGTATAATGCAATTCATTACTGGAATGGCACTCTGGCCAACAATAGATCATAAAGTATGCTTTTCTTTGCTGCCTATAATGGAGTATGTATATTTTTATTTAAAGGAAGTAAAACTGGAGAAAACAATCATCCATAATTCTCCTGAGCTATTTCAATTTTAAAGAACAAGCTCTATTTTTGGCTTATATTGGGTTTTATTCTGTGATAATAAACAGGGCCTTGAACCCTCTTCTACACTGGCTCTGTATAGTGACTCTGCAGCCACACTCCCTGGAAGGGTCCAGGAGAGATGGGACTGGTCCCCACACCAGTGGATAATTTGGTTTAAGGAGTCGGACTCTGAAACGGTGACAGGATGATTTTTTGACTTTGGCTAAGCCAGTCTAGTGTCCCCCTTTCCCTTGGACCTCATTCTCAATTATACCAACTCAAGGGAGTAGTATTGAGGATGCAGCAATGACTTTTCCCAAGAGAATAAGACCCTCTCTTACCTTACAAGTTACATTCTCATAAAGTCTAAAGAGGGACAGGAAAGGACCCAAGGAGTTGTTTAAGTTACCACTTCAGCATTCGCTGGGGCTTGGTAGGAGAGAGGAGGGGAGAGCTACGGTGTTAGCCTTGAGCCTCATGCGTTCAAGAGGAGAAGATACTGAAAGGAATTCCAGAAAATAAAGATGATGCTCCACCAAAATGGTTTCATAGCTGTTTTGCCCAGAAACCATCCTTATAAAATCTTTTCCTAGAGGGTGGTGTCAAGAAAAAGCAGAGGAGCAGAACAAGGCCCTTTCCCCAAAGAACTCGCATGAACACATTTTTAGGCAGTTGCAATCAGTGTGGATACCATTTTGTATTTGTTTCATTTGTTGTTACTTTAATCAGTTTGCAAATCATTTTTGTGCTCAAGTTTAAATTCATATAAACATTTGTTTGTACTGCATTTCACTATTATTTCAATCCGTTTGCATACAATTATGCATTCTTTCAGATTTTTTCATTTAAAGCTATATACATTCTACTATTTTTTTTTAAACATCAGGCACAGAATTGGGTTGATTTTACTATTCAGTGTGTGGCTTTGTATTATCATCATTCTGGGTGAGACCTTTAGCTGGTTTTATTTTATCCACAGTCTCCGTCCTCGCTTTAGTGCCCTAGAGACTGTTACGTTCATCACATTCACTCTCCATACGCTGATGTAGTTATACGTGTGGCATTCTAGCAAAGAGTGCGTCGTTGTTGAGTATGTGAATGTGTCCTAAATTCTAGATGCCTTTTTGTGTTATAAACTTCACTCTGTTTCTTATTACTTTTGTTAAGTGTTAGTGTTTGGACGTGGGTCAGTATCTATATATTTAAAATGAGTTCACTTCTTCCAACTGGGCCCATTTTGCCGTTGGGTACATATACCACATTTTACCTAATCTCTGAGCAGTGGACCCCTATTTGTCCCTAACTCCTTCCATTTCCCCCAAACAACATTGCGATGAGCCACATATATATCTTTCCTTACACAGCCATTAGGTATTGTCTCTGGGACATATATCCAGGAGTGAAGGATGGCTTGGTGGTAAGATACACATTTATAAGTCCACTGAGTCCTGCACCAAACTTCCTCCTGAATGAGCATACGAGTTCACACTCCTGCAAAGCAGAAGGGAGCTTATCCTGCCATTATCTCGTCACATAGCATTATATAACTCTCAGTTTTGCAAGTCGATGGTTGCATTTATTTTTATTCCTCTCATTGGCATTTCAGCGGAGCATGACTTCAGCCACTTAGAGTTGGTCAGGTTTTGCATTCTGAGAATTGCCTAGGTGTCAACTTCGACTAATTTCTATTAATCTTCTCACTTTATTTTTGAAAGAACTCCTAATGTCATAGAGGTAGTAATACCTCGTTAACTTTGGACATTGTAGATATCTTTTCCAAGTATCTCATTGTCTATTTACCTTGTTGATGAAAGTCCTCAGTGACCAAAAACCTTTAACTTTGGTCCATATTATTCTGTAATTTTACTCTTTATTGTTTTTTTTTAATAAACACTTAATGCTGTAGCTATAGTCACCGACTTGATGACATTAATATATCAAACCATTACTACACTCCTCTTTTGTTTGAATTTTAAGTTGATTCCAGTCTTACACTAAGTATACTTATACTAAAATAGTTACAATAGCGGCAAAACTCCTATTGTTTGTCAATGTTTCTTTATCTTTTGATGATAAATGCTAAGCCTGGAATACTTGATTAAATCACATAAGCATTTTTACATGTTATGTATTGCCATATTGCTTGTCCAAAGAGTTGGTATGTTTTTGTAGCTAGTAACAAAAGGATCAGCTTAATCATAACCTTGAAAAATTGTGTCGTTTTTATTCCCTAGAAAATTTAGTAAATATTAAATAGTATATCATAGTTGCTATAGCTTGCATTTCTAATGTAAATGTCTTTTGATTGCCTTTTGCCCACTTATCAAGGTACTTTATATCTGTTATACATTTTAATGAGTTAATATGGACCATTACTAAATGCTTATTCTGTCAACTACTTAGTTAAATGCTTCACCAGTAATACTGAAATGATACTCTAAGGTAGTCTATATTATTATTTGACTTTCAATTTTACAAATGAAGAAAATTGATCACTGGTATTAACCTCTTTTCTCCCAAACCTTATCGTATGTATAGTTAGTACCCGATTTTAGCCCTGTCCTCTGTTTGCAGTAGGTTAGTTTTTCCTCTCTTGCTAGAAGATTCTTAGGGCCAGGACACAAAAACTGCCCTGTTATTTCATACCATTTACAGTACCAAGGGCTTCAATTATCACTTAGAAAACATTATTTTATTAGTCTCTATAAAGTTTTCTATTCAAAAATCCGTGAAAGCTTATCCCCACCATGCATTGTGTTTTTATTTTCCTTCCTTCCTTCCATTCCTTTTCCTTTTTGTTTAGCCTTCCTCATTTATATATTTTTCTTTCTCTCTGAGAAGAGTTGGACCTCTCTCTCTGAATATGAACAAGAGTGGGTAAAAGGAAGGAGAACTCATGTGCTATATCTTACATAAAGGGCCATAAGTTTAGCCTTGTTTTGAAATGGCATTCTATAAATTACCACGTGATACACAGACGAGATAGGAAGTTGAATACATTCAGCACTTACCTTTAATTTTTTTAATTATTAACATTGAAAATATGTTTTACTTTTCTATGTTTTAGTTTAGGAATTCCTTCATTTTGGGATTTCCATCTCCAAAAGGAGGTAGCCCAGGCCGCTCTGAAGCTCTGTGGGACCCCAGTGAGAAGCTATTTTCAGTACTTTCATTTACAAATGGCACCTGATGACATGGACACTATGTCTCCATCCACGCCTGTCACTTTCACTTCATGCCTGTCCCTTCATCATCTTACTGGTGATCACATCTGATCACATCTAGCTATCCCTCTGCTCTACTCTTTGGGGGCATGGAAAGTACTTGGGGGTGAAAAGATGAGCAGAAAAGGTGTACAGGAAGAAAAGATGTGAGGGCAGTAGCGTGTTTATGTCTACTAGCGCCCATTTTCACCCCAGAGCCTGGAAGTATGAGACTCTTGTTTTTCTTTTCTGAATTTCATCCTTCCTTCCTTCCTTCCTTCCTTCCTTCCTTCCTCCCTTTCTTTTTTGAACAGCTGTTTCTCAGAAGAGACTTCCGTTAGAACATGATGCCAAAGTACCCTGCTAATGTTAACTTATTTTTTTCTTTAGCACTTTCTACTCAGGAACCCAATAAATTCTCCCAGGCTGAATTGTCTTTCTCTCCTTTTTTGCTCGGTAGTGAGGACAGGAGGGAAGATTTGGATAGTACAGAATACAGAAGTTACGTTGTAGAAGTTTGCTTTAGTTTTAGGATTTCCAACATATGCTCTGTTATAATTCCCAACGTCTAATAGCTGTTCGGATGTACCAAGATTTTACATTTCTTGCAATACTGACAGAGATGTGTATATTTATACCTCAGGGTCTCTTTGGCCCACTTTTAGCAGTGGTAATTTACAAGAGACTCGGAGTATGAGAGAGAGGAAATAATTTCCTAAACCACCAGTTTGAGAATGAATCAGAACACTTAACAGTGACCAAGGGATTTTATGCACAATCAGTCAGGATTTACTAGAGTAAATCACTTTCACTCCCACCGCTGTGGGAATCATGTCAAGTCTAGTGTGATCAAGTCCGATAACAAAGGCAGGTGGCCCAAGACAGTCTGAAATTTATGAAGTTGTCTCATCTGTATTTTCCTCTGACTTTTGGTTGGCCACCCGTCATTACTAAAGGAAGCATAGGAGAGGTGGGTGTAGGATATGAAACAAGTGAATGTGTGAAACCTGAGCTCGAGCTAACAAATGCTTATAATGGTAACATATACTGTAAGAACTGTTTTCCATCAAGCAGTCTTCAGAGAAGCAGTTACAAAGTTGCTGTTATTATGTGCTGCCACCTGGTGCCCATTTTGTAGAATGCAAAGAGTTTTCTGCCTGGCTGTGTTTTTTGGGTTTGGGGGGATTTCCCCAACTCCCACCTCCCACATCCACAACTGAGGATTTGTTTTAGGAAAGTTTTGTGAAGTGTCTCACTTGGATACAATGTCCCATCAATTACATACATATAAATAGTTGTCATTCAAATTTAGTTCTTCCCCCTCTAATTACTTTAATCACCTTTTCCCACCCTCATTGTGAATTGTTTTTGTTTTTTGTCAAAAGAAAAATAAGATAAATACTTGCATTTCTTGATTGGAAATCTGTTCCCTGCATTAAATGACTAGTATCAATATCAATCCCTCACCTGACTGTTACCTATCAATTTATGGGGAGACTGTCTACCTATTTCTAACACCTCTGACTTACTGAGTTTGAATATTTCCTGACCTATGTGTCTTCCTTAGCCCTAAATCTATCCAATAGTTTGTGTTTTTTCCCTCTGTGTGGAAAAATAGGGAAAAAAAATGTCCATACAGTTTTGACGATGAGTTGGTGAAACATTCATTCATTGGCTCCCACCAATGGATAAATTCACCTGCTAGCCATCGTGGGTAGGGATGGACCTGCAATATTCCAAGCCAGGCTAAGAAGTGGCCCAGCACCAAGAAGAAAGAATTTAAGTGCTTGTTTGACAAACGTTCTTTATCTTCCTTTCTCAGAGCCTACGATGAGGCTCTGCGTAGATATGCCCAAAATGACTCAGGGAGAGCTGCATGACCCCTGCTCTGAAGACAATGGATACATGGGCGTGAATGTGGTCTTCAGGGTCCGGGAGACTTGTCTTGACTCCCATATTTGTGAATTCTATGCCCTTGGGTAGGATGTAGACTCACTAAGTTTCAGTTTGCTTGTCTGTAATAAGAGGTCTCAAACCCACCTCCCAGTGCCATGTGCTTCCATGCTTTTTGCCTGTGTCCCCGTGGGTTAAAGGGAAATTCAGTGAGGCCTTCTTATTTGACTTTATATATTCAGTCCTTGGAATTTTGATCGTTCTGTGGTAGATGTTCAATAGCTACTGGTGACTGACTTTGCATTTCAATTACTTAACGAGTCCAAAATACCAGGTGTAATTGCACAGAGTGGGGACCAAGGTGTGCACAATAGCTCCTCGCACTGACACACATCTGAGAGGTCAGAAAGACCTCAGGAAGAAGTTCAGGTTTTTCCAGTAGAATTATAAATTAGAAGAAAATACACTCAACCAGAAGCAGTAGATAGTTGTTTTTTTTTTGTTTGTTTGTTTTTTTTTTTTAATGCTCGGAATGACATATCAAACCTCTAGGGAACTGAGGAAGAGAAAAGGGAAATACAGGAGATTCGTGCTTTTGTAGTGCTTGTTACTGAGTAGCAAACACAGAGCAGGAAAAATCTAGAGATGTGACATGAAATTCGAGAGTCCATATATTCTTTTGCTCAAAAACCTTTAAGGAGCACCTACTAAATGTCAGACACTGTTCTCGGAAGTGGAAAAGCTCAAAGAGGTTTGTGATGATGTCCATATCTTTGAAGGAAATAGGGAAGTAGGACTTTCTCTCCATTCTGAAAACTGCTTTGTCCTTGAATGGTCTATTTTAGAAGTCTCATCAGAAACTGTGAGACCCACCTATTCTGGCTAAGCCTTTAAAGTTTGCAGGAGTAACTCACTTCCTGAGTTGTCTCTCAATATACCGGACAGCAGTCACCTATAAGGATTCAGTTGCAGAGAGAAAGTGTTAAAGGTTTGAGTCAGGGCAAAACCTTGCCAATTGACCCTTTTCACAGCTCTCTCCAGAGCTGACAATGTCATCCAAGAGGCTCCTGAGTTACGGTAACAAGGTGACCAAGCTCTTCCACTGATATCTTGAGAATTACAGGCAGCACAAGCCAAACCCCGCGGATGTGGAATGAGCAAGACAGATATTGTGACGCAAGTGGTCAAATGCCCAGAGTACATCATTCACAGAGTCAGGTTCCGACTTAAGTCATAGGTTAAAAGTTGTTCCCATTAGTGAATTCTCAGCCACTCTTAGACGATAAGCTTTTGACTCCCTTCCTGGTTGTATGATCTTCACTGACTGCAGATGAGTCTGCTCATCACAGACCAGAATAATTCCCCAACAGAAAAGAGACAGAGGTACCATCATTAGGAGCACCTCCCGCTTCCAGCTTCTTCTGAGGAGTTGAACGGTGCTTTGCGTGATTCCTTTAAATCAGTGCAACTTCTAAGGGAAGTGGAGAGTTTGGAAGTGGTGAGCCTTTGCTCTGTCCTTCCAATTAACATCAGGTAAAGTAGTTTATATGGAAACCTACATGGCTTCTACCTTGTCACAGACTATACACACTGGCTTTTATAATATGAGCATTTCAACTAAAACCGTGGTGAAACCTGACACTGACAGTCTCCTGAGCCAACATAGTAATGCTTAATTCTTAAAAAAAAGACAGCATAAATTAGTGACCAGATTATAGTCTTCAGAGTTGGAGAAACTGGGTTTGACTTTAAATCTGACTGGCCTGAAGTAAGTTACCTAAACTCTGGGAACCTCATTTTCCATGTTAGTAAATGGACATATTAGTATCTTCATTATCTTTCTTGTGGACCTGAAGTTCTCCTTCTTTAAAGAAAATAACAATTTATTTTCTAAATAAATATAAAAAATATTAAAATAATAAATATATATTTATTAAATATATAAATATATAATATAAGATGAATATAAAAGAATAAAATAAATAGAAATAAAATTAAAAATAAATGATTTATTTATTTATTTGAGAGAGAGAGAGAGAGCAAGCACATGAGCAGGGGGGAGGGGGAGAAACAGAGGGAGAGGAAGAGGGGCAGAATCCCTGCTGAGCAGGGAGCCTGATGCAGGGCTCTATCCCAGGACCCTGGGATCATGACCTGGGCAGAAGGCAGCCACTTAACCAACTGAGCCTCCAGGCACCCTGGACCTAAACTTCTACTAGGCAATCAAACTGTAGTAGGTACTCAAAATAATTTATGTTAATTTTTATTTTTGAAAAGAATGGAAAGAACTGAAATGAAATTAGGACATCTAAAATGTTGATAGTATTTCTTCCTTTCGAAATAAAATTGTTTTAAGCAAGTTGGAAAGTCTTCACTTTTATTCTAACATCATAGAGACGTTGTAATTTATAAATTCAAAATGAAATAGCACTGCATGTAGAGTGTCCGAGCGATTCATGTTACTAAGGTTCTGAGACCTGCAGGTCTTCCCCTCTTTGACTTGTTCATCACATTCACCTACGAGGGAACATTTCATAGCAGTTCAAAGTTCTAACAAAGAACCATAAGATAATTGAATTTCATGCAACTTCATTTCTAACCAGTTCCATTTCCAAGTTTAGGGAAGGGAAGAGTAATGCCAATACGTCCTGTAAACGATCAACATCTGAAATAGATTCAAATCAGAGCCATTTATCCAGGGCTTGCTATAGACTGGAAGCAAATAAGGTATAGTATCTCCCTGCCAGGAGATGAAAAATATAGTGAGAAATATAACAGGCAGGTTAAATATGGGTTCCATTAGTCCGAGGGTGTTCCATATTCCCTGATCACATACTGTCAAAATAAGGGGTGGAGATAAGCGCTGCCCAGTGTAGACCAGCAGTCCTTCCTTCCAATGTTTTTCTTTTCTCTATTTGGTGTCAGCTAATATTATGACCTGCATAGAGACAAGACTCTGGTTGCTCTGATTCATTTTGCTGCTCCTGGTGCCTAAAAGGAGAAGTGGGCTCTAGGGGAAAAGAGGGGAAATGTCTATGTGGCTTTCTGTGTTGCTGTTTTTCCACCTTTTTCATTGTTTGATAGAAAAAATGACTCTTCATTAGAAGACAATTGGGTCCAAGAACATAATGTTCATATTTGTACATTGGAATATACATATTGTTTGTTTTGTTTCTGTTTATCATGTTGGGTTTTTGTTTTTTTTTTTAACACAGTGGTGCATGGTTAAGAAAGCTTCGGGCATGTAAGAGCAATCTAATCTTGTAAATATTAACTTTACTGAATCAAAACTGTCCTTTCAACCAAACCCCGAAATTCTAAGAAGCGAGTGGAAATAACTACACAGAGATCTTCAATGGTCATTTAAAACATATTTTTGTGTAAGTTTTTAGTGACCTGAATAGAGTCTTTCTGTAAACTTCTTTTTCTACCACTTTTATAAGATGAATTCAGTTATTTTGGACTGTTAAACCAAAGCCAACTGCAGCAGTATGCTATAATGGATAGAAACTTGAGTATATTAATCTCTTTAATGTTTTGCGACTTACAAAAGGGCATTTTTTTTAAAGATTTATTTTTTTTATTTATTTGACAGAGAGAGACAGCAAGAGAGAGAATACAAACAGAGGGAGTGGTAGAGGGAGAAGTGGACTTCCCGCTGAGCAGGCTCCCTGCCTGGGATCATGGGATCCCTGGGATCATGACCTGAACCAAAGGCAGATGCTTAATTATTGAGCCACCCGGTGCCCCCACAAAAAGGCATCCTTTACAACACAAATATACACGTCTAATTGCTTAAGTAATACATGTTCAATGAAGGAAACTTGATAAACACCAAGAAATAGAAAGGAAAATCAAAAGCTGTGATTTTTTTTGTATCACCTGATGCAACTATTATTACACCCAACTCTTTTTCCCCATGCCTAGAGTTCAGTCATTGACTCTGTGAATATATACGTAGTGTCTCCTCTGTGCTAGGCACTAGGGAGGACTTCTGTAAGCCTGAAATGCTTTTTGTCATTTTGAGGATTTTTTTTAGATAGGGAGAGAGATAGAGGTGAAATATACGAAAATTACTTCTTAGACAAATGAACAGGATGAACTACATATTGTATTATGTAGATGAGCTACATATTGTATTACAGTCTTTATTAAAATCTTCCCATATCAATATTCTTTTGTAACATAGGGCTTATTATTTCATTATAGGAATTTATTACATGCAATTTATACAACGACTCTTTTAAGATATATTTTAGGTGCACAGTTAAGAAATAATGGTGCACTTCATTCTTGTGCCCACAGCCTTAACAACTTGTGAGAAGACTACTTTAGGATAAACTTAAATTCATAGGAATGGACTTGTTTAGTCAAAAGACAAGCACATTTTAAAAGATTTTTTTTTAAAAGCATATTGCCAAATTCACTTCAGAAAGATGTGTTCATGTACTCTCCCACCAAAATTGTATGGGAGAATCCATTTCTACACCCTTTCAGTAACCCTTGGTATTATTTCTGCTAATTCCTGCCAATTACATTGGCAAAGAGGGAAAAATAATTTCACTGTTTTTATTTGCATTTCTTTGATTTCTAGTGAGGTTCAACATTAAAAAAAAAATATTAGGGGGGCTGCCTAGGCGGCTCGGTTGTTTAAGTGCCAAATGTTGATTTCAGCTCAGGTAGTGATCTCAGGATCCTAAGATCCAGCCCCAAGTAGGGCTCCTCACTGGCCATGCAGCCTGCTCACAATTCTCTCTCCCTCTCCCTTTGCTCTCTCTCTCTCTCTAAAAAAAAAAAAAAAATATATATATATATATATTTTAACTAGGCAATGACACATTAGCTGGTTAATTTTTTCAGATTCTGAAATATACTAGAACAATGCAAAGAAGTAACAATGAAAGGAGGGATTCTGGTTTCTGTTTTTACTTTGCTATTTTTGGCATTCCGTGGAAACAGACTCTGAAGTCGGGGACACGGATACACAAAAATTGGAGTTTTAGAACTTGAAAAAGGTTTTGTGAGGATCTCCAAAGGAGAAATGTTTACTATAAATGCCATGATTTTTAAAAATTACAGAGTATCTTTATTGTTACCCAAATTCCATACCACCTATAGATTTTAATAAAGAAAAGAGTTTAATGAAGACGAGTTAAAAATACAGTCTCTACTCATTCCAAATGTTGCTGATACAATATCTATGAATGATTTCTTCAGGTGATAACGCTTTTTGTTGTTTTTTTTTTTCTTTTTTCTTTTCCTAAGGAAAAACTGGTCTACTTCCTGGATTGTTCTTTCTAGCCGGAAACTTGAATTTTACAAAGAATCTAAGCAGCAGGCTTTGTCTAACATGGTAGGTAGTTCTTTTTCTACTCTTATTGTCACAGAACTATTATTGAATTAAAAGTTTGGTTTCATCAGAAATCACACTAAAGCCTCCAAGCTACCAATGACTGAAAGCAGATGGAGGAAATAACTCAATAAACTTTTAATCAGATGAAAGGAAAATAGAACTTAGTGTCTGTTTTATTAAGTGGTGCATTTGGAGAATAATCACAGAATGAGACGAATGGTGAGCAGCTATCTAGTACTGTGAAGGTAACACTTTAAATTAAGGTGCCATTTATAAATGCTTTACTCTTATTTATGAAATGATCGCTAAATGCAGCTACTTGCTCAAATAATGTATTATAAAGTATGTTATAAAATGCATTAGTAATAAATGCTTAACGGATGAGACTATGGGAAGCTGCTTTAAAGAATATTATAAGATGTAAATCCTATTAAACCATGTACGTGCATCTTTAATACATGAATTTAAGTTGTTATCTAGCATGCTATAAAGTGCTTCATATATTAATAAATAATAATAAACTGTTTATAAATGGCACCTTAATATAGGGTGTTACCAATGAGGAAACACTCTAAGTTAACCAAGTGATTTTTTATCTTAATCTAACTGCGACATTCACTATAACCAGCTAACCTTTCTGAATATTTCTGACTCCGTCTAATGGAGCTAATACAATTTCTGTATCCTGTAGTGATTACGTAAAGTGAAATTTGCAGGGTTTCTCTATGGTACCTGGAGGAGGGCCTCACATAAGCCCACAGAGATTTGACAGTGACAGAAAGTAGGAGCAATTCCGAGCTAGTTACTGGGGCACCTCAAGCTCAGAACCTTGCTGCCCAGGCCCCAGAGCTGCCACGCCATGAAGGTGACAGTGGGCAGGCAGCATGTCTGACAGCCTCCTGATTAGGAAGCACGCCGGCAGGAACCAACCTGCCATACCCATAGGCCTGATGGGCGGCAGGGAAAGGGGTCGCCTGGCAGGAGTTAACCACAATGAACTAATTTGTATTTGGCAGGTAATAAAAGGACGGAAAGTTCTTTGCTTTCCAGCCACTAGTCCTGTTTGCTATGTAATCCTCTTTAAATAGGAAATAGAAAATCATTTGCTAGGAGATGTTTGTTTGTTTGTTTTTAAATAGAAGAACAAAAGGTAGCATTTGGCTTGTTCCAGATAATTGCAATAGTCTTTATCCCCAAGTGGCTTGCTGATTTTGGAGTCTCGGTGTGGTCCAATCTGTAAACTAATTATAAATAAATTAAAAATACATCTCAATCCTTTGTATTTTTAATTTAAACGGCCTCAGAAATTTGTTCTAGCCTTTCGTTTTGTTTTTATTTGGGGGCTACTGTAAGGTTGGGGAAATCTTTTTAAGAGCAATAAAGTACACCTAAGGGCCAGGCACAAAGCAACTCCCATCCACTCAGGGGTCCTTTGTCCTCCCTTTGAATGAGTTCTAAAAGGGGAGTCAGGAAAGGTAGAAAAAGTCACTTGCCTGGCCAATTTGGCTGCTGAGAAGATGATCTTCCTCCTGCTGGGTGAGAAGAATTCCACTGGAGCAGCATTTATGTGAATGTTCTGGGAAAATGGGAGAGATTAGATTCCAAATTAAAGCATTTGCTTTATTTTTATTTTATTATTTTAATCTCCTCGTCCCAGGACCAGGAGATATAATTATCAGCTGTTTAATTTTATACAGGTGAAAGAAAGCTCTTTTCTAGATGGTAGGCAAACCTTTCAAGTCAGCCCACTAATTGCCTGCCTCCAGTTCAACTTTCAGAGTTGTAAATTGACAATAGATTTTACTTTTAGAAGAAATTCGTTAATGTTTTTTGGCAGTCCCCATTTATTACTTCTGGCCCCATTTTCAATGCTCTTATGGTTTCTCCCAGGCACTCGTCTTCAAAGTGAATTCAGGCAGGAACTAACTGTGTTTTGTGGTAATGGGGAAGAGAATTACAGATTCATGTTTGTACTGCATGAATTGTGCTAGTCAACTTCTTGGATACATTTCTAACCAAGTATTAAAGGCCTAGTGGGATAGCCCACATTTACCAATTCCAGTCTCAGAGAAACGATACGATGATTGCCAGGCCTTGATTAAAGATGCTGTGGTTTTATTTTGAAAGAGATTTATGCTCAAGTTTCTGAATTTCCCTTGCACCCCCTTACACATGTCTTGGTATTGTTCATTGTGCTTCTGGGAAGAAGTCTGTCCTTTCCTCCAAGGGGTCAGTAGAAACTGAGTAGTGCAGAATGTGGCTTAAAGAGTAAATGGCATTTTAATCTTTATAGGAATGATCTTTGAATGTTAATGCGGTGGTAAGACAAAGCAGCAAAGTAGCTAGGAGCAGGGCTTTGAAGTTCAACCACAGGGGACTTCCTTCCAGTTTTGCTGCTTAGGACCTGACAAAGTCATTCAACTTCTTTGAGCTTCAGAATCCTCATCTGTAAAATGGGGATACTGAGATCTGCCAAGAGAATCAATAGAGAATGAAATTAGTTAATAAAAGAAAAAATAAGTAGTAGTGTTAAATTAATATTATGGTCTGAGATACTCTATCAAATAAACAAATATATTCCATAATATCTAATATAGGGCATGAGAGAATTATAACATATTTTTACAACATATTAATTTTGTCCTTGAACTGATGCAGACACGTGTAGAAGAGAAAAACACGTAGATTCAAGGAATACCAGCATATATGATCTCCAAAAAGAGAACTATGTATCCATAGGCAGCATAAGTGTTGGGTCTAAGCACTGAATACTTCTGAATGTGAAGCCTTCACCTCCATCTGGGACTCTAGATGGTATCTCTTGCATGACGGTAGATGCTTTCCTGGGGCCCTCAGCCTCTTCCGCTGGCTGCTACTCTGTGACTTTCGCATTTAACACAGCACGTCACAAGATATGCCTGATCCCACATTCCATGTCTGACTCTTTCTTTCTCACTGAAATTCTTTCAGTTTGCACCCAAGTCAGATTTCTATCAAAAGCAGCCCCCTCCCGGAACTAGACACAGAATCATTTCACTGGCATGTGTAAATGAGAGATTCATGGGCTTTGGGTCCTCAGTGACCTATACAAGGAAAAAGAGGACTGACTCATTCTGTTTTGTTTGTTTGTTTTTAGTAGTGTTGGGTCCATGGTCAAAGGAACAAGACTGATGCAAAGCAAAACTCAAGCAAAGCTTTATTTCATGCCAAGCATCGAGAATCAAACTGATCGGCCAGGGACGTCTCTTGCAAAGAGGCGACCCCTCCCTGCCTCACAGACTAACTTTTATAGAGGAAAGGCCTGTGGTTGGGCCTGGCCACACACAGGTGGCCAACGGGATTGTAACACACAGAGAAAGCTTCACAGTCATGCTAGGTCCCACGCGGGTGGCTGGTTGAACTACAATTTACCCCATAGTAGCTATTTGAACCAGCCTTTCACCTTGGTCAGAATTGGTGCCCAAAAGGTGCCCAAAGGGCGGGGCCCACACTCCTTGGTAGCTAGGGAGACAGTATGCACGCTCTACTGATTGGCTATCTCCACATGACCTGACTCATCCCTGCATTCGGGGGCATTATCTCCACCTGACCTGATCGGGGTAGGGGGGGTGAGGGGGATGTCAAGGTCAATTTAGGTTTTACTGCATAAACAACAAAATGGCTGTTCAACCGGAGTGGGGCCGCTCTGGCTGAATAGGCCCTTACAGTAGGACATTCAAGGGTAACCTCCTGCTTACTACTGCTTTTCTAGCAGAAAGGGTATCATAGAATATCCCAACCCCAAATCTAGATACGATAAAACCTCATAATGCAATGCATTAGTCTTTACCAAAATGGGAAACTACCCCCCTTCTTTGTCTATATATGTTGTCTCTGTTTTGTTCACTTCACCTTGGACCAGAGAAAGTTTGGTTAAGACTGGCTGGGGCAGACTGAAGGAGCATTTGGAAACCACTGGTGTCACGATGTCCAGGGTTTCCTGGATTACGAAAGAAAGAATGAAGCTCATTTCCTCACTTTTTTTTTTTAACCCTATACTGATTTGTAACTGACTTTAAATATTTGAAATGTATTCATTGGAAAAAATGCTGAAACCATTTTTTAGTAAAATGTATAATAAATATGTATATTTTAAAAGTCATTAGTCAAACTTCTACACAACCACCCCCTAAATCAAGACTCTGTCAGCCTTCTAGAGCTCTCACTCCCTGCCATTTGTCCCTTTATCATCCAGCTTGTTCCCTTGCCACATAGTTCAGGCATTTTAGTCATTATTTTATAAGGTTCATTATTTTCCCACCTGTGTCTATAGCCCTTAAGAAATGTAGTTTACTTCTTCGGGTTTGAATTTATATAAATGGAAACACAGTGTATGCTTCTTTTATTTCTTGCCTTGTTCTTTAAATATGTTATGCTTTTTCTTTTCATTTTTTTTCTTCCATGTTTTTTTTTTTACACTGGTTTAAGTGATGTCATTTGTTTCTATTTTGTTAGTGGCTTGCTTACCATTACAACATCGATACTTACCAAAGCCTAAAGCTAATCAAATCAAAATGCTTTACCCTCTTCCAAAATATTACCTTAGAATATTTTTAATCCATGTATCCTCTTCTCAGCATAAATGCTATTGTTGCCTGATATTGTAATTCTTTCTTTTTTTTTTTAACACCACCAAACAGTATTTTTTTTGTTTGAAATAGAGTCAGTGTTGATTTAATATTTGCCATGTTCTTTGCTCTTTACTTCTTCCTTCATTTTCTACTAAGGCCTTTTTCTTTTGTTTGAAGTATTTTCTGAGAAATTCCTGTAACAACCTATCTCAGTATTTACTTGTTTTGAGTATCTCTATTTCTCCCTCATTCTGGAAATATATATATTCTTTCAGGATACAGAATTTTGAGTCTGCGTTTACTTTCTTTCAGCACATCAAAAATGTTATTCCACTGTTTTCTGTCATCTATTGTTGTGATCCAGAATTTACCTTAGTTCAATCACTGTTATCTGGATGCTCATAATATATTTATAATTACCTTTGTTTTCCCACAGTTTTATTCTTCCTGCCTGGATCGTTGCCTTGAAATAGTTTATAACTGTCACTAATATATTTTAGAAAATTATCTTATTATTAACTTATTTTTCTAGTACCTTTTCAAATGAATCTTCTTTTATAGTTTCTCATTTTTTTCCAATTCTTCAGCTAAACCCACATTGTCTTCTTAGTCTATTCTCCACATTTTACATTCTTTTTAAATCTTTTTTGTTTTTTTTGTCTTTCTGAACTGCATTCCAAACCACTTCTCTCGATTTATCTTGTAATTTTTAATTCAGTCTCCCTTTGTGATAAACATCTTTATTTCAATTATTGTGATTTTCATTTCTTTTTTTTTAAATTTATAGTGTCATTTGTGATACTTGTCTTCTGCAGATATTTTCCAGATTCCCTTTTATTTTGTTAAAATTAGAAGCCTGTGGTTGTTTCATATTCTGTGTCTTGTGACATAGCATCTGAAGTCTGCATCCGTCTGTTTCTGTTGCTTCTCACTCTGTTGCTTTGTTTCCTTGTGTGTCTGGTTATTTTTGACTGTGTGCTAATCATTTAGGCCTGGGATAAATATGTCCTACTCCAGATATTTTGCATTTTTCTCAGAGGGTCACACTCCTGGTAATTGATTAGCTCATCTAAGTTACCAGTTTAAAACTCTCAAATTATGTATACATAATAGGAGCATATACAACTTTTCAGAGACAGAATTATTCTCCAATCTTTCTTTTTATTTTTTTCTCATCTCTCACATTGCTCATCTACAAAGGCAGTTTTCTTTATAATCCCATGACTTACAGAAAGAGAACGAGTTTCATATTGGTTCTCCTTTATTCTTTCCTAAGACCTCAGGGAGCCCCTTTTCCATTGTTCTGTGAAGTCAATTGACCAAAATTCAATCATATAGTATAAACAAATGTCCTCAGGCAAAGAGCAGTTATGTTGATTTGATATTCAGCTTTCCTCTCTGGGTTCAGATTCCCATTTCCCAAAGTATTTACCCTAGCAGGTCCCACTATCTCATAGGCTTTCAATATTTTTAAGGTAATTTTAAAAAGAAGTATTTTTTTCCAGCATTTTTCATTATTTTCAGTGGAGAGTTGATCTAAATAGCATAGTTTCTCATTTACAATCTACCTCACTTTCATTTAAATATGCATTTGGTTAATCAAGTTTGTGCTATTTATATAAGCCTTGGTAGGAAAAGACTTCATAAGAATATGTATTGAAATCCTACAATGAACAGCTTGCTCATTAGGGCTACATATAAGGCATAGAGATATAATCAAGATATAGTCTTTGCTTTATAGCATCTTTGCCAAAAAATAGGGTGAGATGAAATAAGAAACATAAAAGAGTTTTTCTGAGATTTAAAGGAGGGAGAGCTCACATCTGTGAAAGATTTGAATTGGGCCTTGAAGGATGGTTATAATTTCAATATGTGGAGATTTATGGGCAGGGAATTCCAGTGAATTAAAAAATATGAACGATGACATGAAACTGAGAATGGGCAAGGTCTGTGTGCTAAAAAGAGAAATGAGGTTTTTTTTTAGTTTGGTTGGAAGATAAGAAAAAAAAAAAAAAAAAAAAGAAAAGCTTGAGAAGTGTACCAAGGACTGGGATTTGCTACCAGGGGCAAATCTTTAAGAAGGCATGCCAGTATTCTCCAGATATCTTCACCCTAGAATAATCTATCATAGCTGTTCCTTTTAATAAATATGTATTGAACAGGAGTATGACCCAGGTGTTACATGTCTTCAATGGACTAGGCCTATCATGCAAGAAGGCAAGAGAGGAAGTTGATTCTTCTAGGATCATGGCTTCATCTCATTTAGCCCAAGAGAAAAAAGTTTTGCCTCCAAAGGCAGCTACATCATATTTGCTTTATCTGTTTGGAGAAGTCCCAAAGAAATAAGAGTTTGATTTTTCCTCTGAGGCCTGGACTCACACCCCATGCACGTCTCAGGTACACTTGTATATTTTAGTGTCACTGAAGTATTTCAATCAGCTCCAGCACTTTCCAGTACAATCTGCCACCCCGTTACCTGCTGTGCTGTGTGATTTTAGAGCTTCTGCTTGATATGGACTGGAACCTGACTCTAGCCATGGTATGTGACAAATATGCATTCTTGGTTTAAAAAATGATAGATTGCCTTATGGGAGAGAAGCTTGGTAACTTAGGGCACTCTTTCATTTATTTATCCTATAAATAATTAACAATTCCTAACAGGTATCACACAATGTGTTTCTAAACCCTAGCGATATCAGATGAATAATTTATGATCCCTGCTCTTAAGGTGCTTGTCTTTTGATAGAGGAGACAGAATCAAAAGTAGGTTTATTATAACAATACCTGACTAAAGTGATTATATACATGGTGTGGAACCATAGATCTAGTCACAATTAATCCTTCCCCAGGGAAACTCTTTTTCCAAGTGATGCTCAACCTATATATCTCTCCAATTGTTCATTCTGCAAAATCACTGAGCATCCTTGATGTTTAAGCCACTTGGCTAGGTGTTATGAAACATACACAAATGAATCAGACTCAGCTCTTTCCTTTGAGGGTCTAGAAACAAAAAGTATGCCCATAATCCAGTAATTGTGGTGAAAAAGTAGACATTGATAGTTGTTCCAAAATGGCATGAACAGAGGCTTGAGTTAGTTCTATAGTAACTCAGAAAAGAGAGATTGCTTCCAATTGGAAAAGATTCTAAATATATGTCGAGGAAGTGACAGTTGAGCATGTTTTTGAAGGATGAATAGGATTTTGAGGCAGAAACGGGGTGGAAAGGACATTTTGTGTAGAAATAAGGGACTTACCAATGATAAAATGTAGGAAATTAAATCTTTTATTTATTATACAGGTGTGTATTGAAATCTTGCCTTGTCCCATGCACTATGCGCTAATCACTGGTCTTGAAAATGATTCTTGGAAGTTCCCTAAGGCCTAGGGTACATGTCCTTCATCCAAAATATTTTGCATCTCTTCTACGAGTTGCCTTGCTGTTCCTCATCGTATCTTGAGCCAACCTTTCACTGGTAGGTGGATGTACCTACCAGTGAAAGGTTGCCTGAAGATACAATGAGGAACAGCAAGCATTCCAGTTTGGTTGGAAAGTCCATGCGAAACCACCTTAGGAAAGAGCTTGAACAGGATTGTGAGCAGATATAATTGCATTTTGTAAGCACTCTGGAATCCTCTGCAAGCAATACCAACTATCCTCAAATTAGGGCAGATTCAGAGTTTTCATAGACAGTTTTGAGGAATTAAGATATATATATTTTTCTACTTTTAACACAAAGAAGAAAGGACTTCTCAAATTGTCTGAGAGACATCTTCTACAAGTCTGATGAAACAAAGAAGAGCCATGCGGCCTGTGCTCTTATTGAAAAAGAAAATGGCAAAACTGCTAAGTTGTCATCAGTATGGCCTAATGCACGTAGTGAATCACAGGTCATCTTATCACTCAGAAAATAGTATTCTCATATGTCCTTGACCATTCACAATATGGTTCTCTCTGAAGACATCCTAGTGCAAAGAAAGCAACCAATTCATCCGAGAGAACATCAGCCCAGTAGCACTCAGTGAGAGCCAGTAGCAAACCTGGACTTATTTTCATGTGATTCCAGAATGTATGTTTGGTGTCATACCTACTAAAACAAACACACTATGGAGGGTTTGTTTGTGGTTTAAGAAATTTCTCTTGTCTCCACATCCATCAAAATTCAGACCTAGTGGAACTTACTCTGATCAGTTAGCTATTTCTGTTATATTTATCCCACAATGCTCATGAATCCTAGTTAACATAACTTAGTCTGACATAAATTCAAAAGCATTATAAACATTTTAGGCAATATTTCTCCCTCAAATTGTATGGTTCTGAAACCAGTATGTTCAGTATGGACCCTAGACACTCATTGCTTGTGTAACTCTTTTTTGGGGGGAGGGGACAACTTTTATTTTTTTTCTCTTCACATTGTACTGATAATTTTTATTCAGAGGCCAACACTGGCATATTTTTCTTTTGATAACAGAAAACTTTTCCAAGATATTTAATAAACTATCAACCTTTTCAAACCATTCATTCAGCCATAACCTTGAAAGCAAAAAAAGAGTAATATAAACGGCCTCATTAAAATAGTTTGTTTACTTTTTTAATATTGTTTACTTTTATTGCAAATAATGAACACGAGCATTAATTAAATAATGTAATACATCTAATGTTCATTTACTGTAGTATGGCTTTAATAACAAAATGGACTTATTTATAGGAGTAAAATGATGTGATTTAGCAAAAAGATGAAAATAGTTTCAATCAGAAAGCTATTCATGAATTATTGAGTATTCTGTGCAAAATGAATATGGAATTATTTTATCTTTGTAAAGTGAGTATTAAGCCCTTATTTGGATCCCTGCTCAAAAAGATCAAAACATTGGAGGGGCAAACAATAGATCTACCAAACTTAGCCTAATGAAAGCATCTTAAATTTCTGCTTAATCTTTTAATTCTCCTAATGATAGTGCTCTGGCAAAGTCAGCGTGGTTAACATCGGGACAGTTTCTAGCATTGCCACAGGCTGTACTGTCATATGGCCTCATCGGACCTTTAAAAATTAGAAAAAAATAATAGTCCAAAACCTGGAGGATGATGGGTAGAGATGGGAAGAAAGAAAGAAAAGAAATTGAATTCCAGTGTTCTATTAGCATAAACATTCTAAGGAAAAAAATGAAATCAAGTGATCAATATTACTATAAATGAAGCCATGTACTCTGGTTATAATTCTCTCAAGATTTAGCCATTAACCACAATAAATTCTGTATCTTACATAATTTTTAATAACCACAAAAATCTATGAAATTGATAGGATGCTTTATAAATGGATAATAGCTTACTGTCCAATAAACCTCACCTTAGGCTCTCTCAGAAAACTATTTTAATTATGAAGTTTGACTCTCTGTGGTTTATCATTTTGGTCAATGTAATGTATCTGATTTAGAGTTTGCATTTCTCCAAGATAAAATAGACTTTTACTCCCCAGTGCATTTTGAGATTAAATGAATGTATGTATTTGGTCTTTCTTAACAGTTCAGTACTGAGGTGAAATGCTCTGGGAAGCAGTATACCATATCAGGTAGAATAAATCAGATCACCTGGGTTGAGAATCCCAGGTTCCCATTTTATTTTTAATTTTTTTAAGATTTTATTTATTTATTTATTTGAGAGAGAGAGAGATAGCCCGAACAAGGGGAAGGGGAGAGGGAGAAGCTGACTCCCCGCTGAGCAGAGAGCCTGATGTTGGGTTAGATGCTGGGCTTGATCCTAGCATCCTGGGATCATGACCTGAGCTGAAGGCAGATGCTTAACTAATTGAGCCACCCAAGCACCCTATTAGGTTCACATTTTATTTGTTCCTATAGTCCTTGGATATTTCAACTGCAGTGTCAGTTTAATAGGAGTACTTACCTCTGACAGTTATTGTGAGATTATGTGAGAATACTGATACAGCATGCCTGGCACATAGCAATGATAAATACCAATTACATTTGTTATTATTGTTTTTATTACTACATGGAGCAATAGAGTATACTGGCTAAGAGAAAAGTCATTGGAACCCAACAGAATTGGATTCAGATGTTCAAATTGCCACTTAATGGCAGTGTACTTAAAATCCCTGTCTTCATTTTTCTTAACATAAAGACTTCAGGTAGGGGAACACTTCCTTCTGTCCAAATATAATCAAAAATTTCTGCAGAACCTCATTTCTTACTCATACCACTGTCCAAAACTGGTATTCCTGGTCAGTTTTCTGCTATGTGGTGCTTCTCTCATCTTTTGGGTCTGCAGACTCTCAGTGGCAGACGAGAGAAAGGTAGAGAGAACATGAGAAGGTCTGCATGCTCCTTAAAGTTGTAAACCCGGAAGTGACTCACATCGTTTTTGCTATCAGTCCAGTGATGACAGCGGGCAATATGGCCACGTGTTGTTGCAAGGGGGACTGGGAAAAGATGGAGTCCCTGGCTAGTGAGCTGCTTCCCTTTGACAACACACACGGTGGTATAGCATCGCTCATCTCTAACGTAAGGATCAGTGATCTCAGCCCGGGTTCCCTAGGGAACAAGGCCCGAATTTAGTGCCCATCCTTTTTTTTTTGAAGGCATGAATGCATGATTTAGAGAGTGAGGCACATGGAAGTGTGGCAGGAAATGATGGGGGAATAGTGGAGGAGGTGTGTCCTCAAGCAGGCCGCTGGTCTCCAGGGAACCTCAAAGAGACACAGAGTATCACTGGGAAGCTTCAACACTTGACTTAGAAGGAAGCTGCAGGTAGGCTGTTTGAAGAAAGCAGAGGCAGTCTGTGGGAGAGAAGGAGGGATGGAGGAGAGTTATGTTTCTCCTCATTTCCTGCTTCTTTTTGGCTACAGTTCACCACCCAGAGTCTTCACTGCCTATATCAGATGAATCCTGGGCACACTCTTGGATGGCTGCTCAGAAAGCCAGATTCTATACCCTGTAAACTGGTCATGTATACAAATCTGGAAATAGATGAGGACCCAAAAGCCCATCTGCACTCTGGCAGCCAGGAAGGAGGGCCTTGAATTTCAGAAAGGTGACTGACCACCCTCAGGAAATGGACCAAGTGGGTTCAAGCAGGTTGGTTATGTGCAGGGACAGCTGTGCTAGACTGACAGGATGAGGGTCTAGGTAAGAACTGAGGGAACACCCAAGGCATCGAAAATGTGTCCAAGCTAGTCACCTTGCAAAATTAAATAGCTTTTTATGTAATGCAAATGGAGACAGTATCAGCATACAACAGAAGTAGACTAAATAGAAACTATTGTATTTATTCTGGCAAGATTTGGATTCAGAATGAAATGCAATAGATCTGTTCATTTCTTGAAAGGGAGAGGATACTTTTTCCTCAAAGAACAAACCAAAAAAACCAAGCATACAGCATTCTAGTGCCCAAAGTCTCCAACAAAGGTTTGCTTTTCTGAAAATCTCGGTTTGATTTGGTCTTGTATATACTGAGAAATTTCACTGTAGAAACAATTTCAGTTATTATTAACATCATTTATATTCATATACATAAAACCCACATCTTACAATCCAAGTATCGTCTTCTGTGTTGACAGCGGCCATACTTTAGACATTAATAAGATCAGGTATCCATTCAGCACTCTTTCCTAAATCATTTTGCCCAAATGAGAATTTATAAGTGAGTTTTATCCTCCTCCATGAGTGATTTTCCGGAATCAAAACCAGTTATGTGATAAAAGTTAATTCCCCTAAACAGATTTTGTGTTTTATGTTTCAAACTGATAAGGACAATCTGAGTCTATATTCTGGAATAGCAATTAATCCAAAATAAAAAATGGGAACTAATAACCTGTTTCATCAAATCTGAGACTTGTTTTGTTTTGTTTTGTTTTGTAACCCATCTAATGATAAGGGTAAGATAATGAGTGGTCCAGCGATTTGTTACCTACACATATGTCCAATCTTCCTCATGGAAAATGCCATCAAGCAAAAGAGAATCTGGCCTTTCCTATTTTCTTAATGTGTGTTAAAGAGTCCAAAATTTCCCATAAGGAATGAAAAACATAATCCTAAGGTTTAATCTAAAGTTTTACTCTAAGTTTTAATCTAATTTTTCTCTGGAAAAATACAGAGACGATACCCTGTCAAGGATTACTGGCGAATAGTAAAGATAAATTAGAAGAATAATAAAAATCAGAAGTGGACAAGACTCAGGATCAGTTTTTAATGGCTTTACATTGCCCCCAACAAACAGGTTTTTATATTTTATTGTCCAGAAGCAGTAACTTTTAAAATAATTCTATTTAAGTATTTTCAAGCCAGTCATTTATATTTTAAGTTTACCCCGGAAGAGATATGGTAAGTACACTCTTAGATTGAAATCCAAATTTAGTCAATTTTTAAAAAGTATACTTTCATAATGATGTACAATATGATCCATTGGCATCATGTAGTTCATTAGCAGACTTTTTCTTGTGTTTTATAGCTGTAGAATCAGAAATATGTTTTCTATTAAAGGATTCTTTAATTTCAGCCTTCTTGAATAAAATCTTGACTGTCTTCCAAATAAATTCAACAACTTTTCTGAAAAACTTGTTCCAATGTTTAACAATGTTTAAATTCTGAAAATTTTTCCTTCTAATAAGTCTGAGTCCTTGGCATTGTTCTTCAAGCCTAGGTCTCTCTGCTTTAGCTTTGGAACAATGAACTACTGGGCAGGATCATTTTTACATAGTCCTCTATTAATATATCTTAGTTTTCTCTTCTTGAAACTGATATATTTAGTTACTTGAATTTTACTCAAATCACTTTAACTTTTTCTGGTATACTTCTGATCCCAAATTCAATCATTTGCTCTGATTGTGACTTAAGGTCATTTCCTATTAAAGATCAATATGAATGGGGATATTGTGTTTTAATTTTATAGACTATTCAATTACATTTTTAAAAATTATCTCATTTTATAAACTATTATCCTGAGATGTTTTATTTATTTTGTAAGGAATCTGGAAGTTTTCCACTGTAATTCTCTATTGGATAACAAAAAGAATTGTAACAAAATGGATTTTAGAATAGGGGAGATGGTGGGAAGGAGAGACTAAAGGAACGCCTCATGGAGATTATTTTGGAATTATATCATCAAAACAAGCTGGAGTGGGTCAAACATAAATAAATGTGTTCCACATGAAAAGGGTGCATCCAATGTATAGAATTGGGAGAGCATGGTGCATATTGGAACTGCCATGAATTTAGCATGGCTGGTTGTAGAAGAATGGGGGGATGGAGGGAACTCAGAAGGATGGTTGGGGAGTGACGTATAAGAGCCCACATAGCTTACGGAGAGATTTGTACATTATCCCGTCGGTAATAAGTTTTCCATAAGAAATATAAAGATTTGGGGGTGCCTGGGTGGCTCAGTGGGTTAAAGCCTCTGCCTTTGGCTCAGGTCATGATCCCAGGGTCCTGGGATCGAGCCCCACATCGGGCTCTCTGCTCCGCGGGGAGCCTGCTTCCTCCTCTCTCTCTGCCTGCCTCTCTGCCTAGTTGTGATTTCTCTCTGTCAAATAAATAAAATATTTTAAAAAAAAGAAATATGGTAATATTTGTGTTCTAGAGAAAAAAGTCAAAATGTAGAGAATGAAATGAAATTGTTTTTTGTGGTCCCAGAGGGAATCCCTATGGGACCAGTGAGAGAATCCAGACGAGAGAAAATAAGAGCTTAAATGAGGCTGCAGTCATGAGATGAAGAAAATGGAGCTTGTTCTAGAATTCAGGCTCCGCATTGCTTGTTCTCTTGTAAACAGTAAAGGAAAGAGAAGAATTAAGAAAGTGGAGAAGGTGAAGTGGATAAAGGGATGATTAAGCAAGACAAGCAATAGAAAAAAGGGGGCAAGTCTAAGAAGACAGTGATTTCACTGAGGTGTCTGTGCTACATCCTAATGGTGGTTAGTTAGAAAACACAGTTTGGCTCATTGGAGCTGGAGGCCAGAGGAAAAATTGAGAGGTCAACATGTCCCAAGTGATGGATCAGACCAGAAGCAAGACCAAACCCATAAGAAGCAATAAACTATAAGAAATAATGACCTGGAAAAGTAAACCAAGGATTACCAACACTTAAGAAGTGGGGAGAGAAGAGAAGTCAGTGAAAGAAACAGAGAAGGGAGAGTATATAAGGTGAAATAAAAATTTAGAGAGAAAATGTCTCCATAGCTGAGGCGCAGAGAGTTTTAAGGAAAAGGAGCAGAATCTAACAGTCCAGAGTTCAAGTAGAAGGATGATGGGAGAGAAGGCATCAGATTGTTTTTGTTGACCTTCATGGTTAAAACATTTTTTGGATTAGTTAAGGAAGGGAGTAAAAGCCTGCAGTGGGTTGAAAAGAGAATAAAACATGACCAAGCAGAGAATGTGACTGCAGAAAACTCAAGAATCCTGGCAATCATGGAAAAGAAATTGGCGAGATTGAGAAAAGCAAGGTTGTAGGGTTGATGCTTGCATATATTTATGTATTTTTTTGAACAAGAGTGACTTGAGCAAAGCTGTGGGCTAAAGGATATAATCTGTTTGGGAGAGGGAGGTTGAAAATGCAGGAGAAAAGGGACAACTCAGAAAATGAGGAACAGGATTGGATAGAATTAGGAACTGAGCGGAAAAGCCATGGGCTGAAGGAGAAACATCTTTTCCTCTGAGGCAGAAAAGGACATACTTTGGAAGTGGATCATGCACTGTATGGCAACAACGGGCCAGGAGATTTTGATGTTCATAGACACCACTGTCATGCCAGGCATGGGAGTTCATTAGACAGGTGGACCCAAATCACAGACTCAGATCCAAACTTCCAGGAGCCAGAACAGAATATGGGAAATTATGACACGTACAAGGAAGGGATAGAAAATGTTAATTCTCATCATGTGACCTAGTAGGAGTAAAGGTTGGGTATGGAGAGGAGAGGAGGTCATATATTAGGTTATGATCAAGAACTTGGTACTTGGAGTTGGAGGACAGTGAATTCCTATCTCTGCTCAGGCACGCATTAAGTGCATGAGCTTGTGTAACCACTTATGTAACCACTTAACCACCCCCTGCTTAAGTTTCTTCACATTGTAAGTTGAAGGCGATGGTAACAACTGCGCAAGACTATTGTAAGGAGTAAATGAGAAATTGATACAAAGCTTCAGAAAGCACAACAGAGAGGGATTTATTTAAGTTTGTGCTTGTATGTTTGTTCATTTTGATGACAGGGACTCTGAAATTGGGAAGAATGGTGAATGTTCTAGCTCAAGAGCTGTATGATCTCTGCAAATTAGGAGCATGCCATTTGATGGACTGCTGGAATGGGGTGAAGCTTGGAATAGAGGTGATATGAGGAAGAACAAAAGTGACTAGGAACACACAAAAACGTTTGCTAAGTGTTGATCACATCAGTGTTGGCAATGATTTCATGGATATGTTAAGTGTCTTTACCATGTTTTTATTTGTTTGTTTTGTTTCATTGTTTTTTTTTTTTTCCTAAGTAGAGTTAAAAACCCAGCAGAAGAAAATGGCTATTATTTGTAATGTTACTTCTCTGAGTAGTCAGAAGTTATTTCTCCAGAATTAGGGGATATGAGGAAAATGATAGAAGAAGGAAAAGTGGATGAAAGAGTGGAGTGGATCGTTGCATGGGGGAGAGCAAGAGAGTGAGAAATGGCGGAGCACTGAAGTCGTTGGTGAGTTGGGGACATAGGCATGCTTATGGAAGGAAGTGAAACCAGTAAGGGCCTGGAGGGGTGCATACAAGGCCTGGTGATTCCAGTCACTGCAAAAGCAAACATAACAGGGTGGGAGTGATGAAAACTCAGAACATGGGGTTTGTTAGATGAGGAGGAGAATGAGGATTAATGAAATGGAGAGGAGGGGAAGCAGTGGGTTTATGAAGAGTTTATGAGTCAAGGTTAGGGTCATGGCAGGTGACTGAATGATGGGCAGAGTTCAGATTGAGGTAAACCCAAGCCAGAACCAAAGCCATGGGATTTAGTGTACGACGCTGATGAGAAGAGTGTGGCAGAGCTGGATGGTGAGAACTCTGGAAAAGCTTAGATTGCTTTTTCCCCATAAAGAAAAAGTCCACTGAAAATCACAGAGTCTGAACCTGGTATAGGATTCTGAAAGGAAGAGTGAGTATCTTCCTTACCTCTGGAGTCCCAGTGCCCAGCACAGTGGCTAACACATTGACATATAGTAATTGTGCAGTTAATGTCTATTCAATGATTCTGTGAAATACTGGGTTCAATCCACATGAGTCCATTAAACTGTTTTTCATTTTTCCATATTGAAGCAAAGACTGCTTAAGAATTAAACCAAATATAAACCTTAATTGTTACAACATGGGGAATTTTTAGATGTCCAAACCTTCCTTCCAAAGCACAAAAGCTAGTTTCATTTTGATATTTTTCCTTCATTTATGAATTCAGCAAATATTCATTGAACAACAACTCTGTGCCAGGCACTGTTCCATACATTGGGAAAAATAGTGGAGGAAAAGGCAAACCAGGCCCCAGCTCAGGGAGCTTAATTTTAGTGGGAGAAAAACAGACAGCATATAAAAATATAAATGTTAATTTCAGTTAGGAAGAAGACTGTGTTGAAATTAAAACAAGTAGTGAAATAGAGAAAGAGTAAGCTAGAAGACAGCTTTCTTTTATATAAGACAGTCAGAGAAGACCTCTGACAAGGTGACATTTATCTGGGACCTGATGGATAAGAAGGAGTCAACCATGTGAAGACTGGGAGGTTTTCCAGGTAAACAGGTGGTGTAAAGGCCCAATGGGAAGATCGAGTTTAACAGAGAAGGACAAAAACAAGACCAATATGTCTAATAAGAAAATCATATCTTTTCCCAAAATGTTACATGTTTTAACATGAATGTGATCACAGTGTATATTAAATTCTCAAGGACTGCATAATGGTTAGGAGCAGACCCTGGAGTGACACTGCCCTCATTTAATCTGGGCTCCTCCTTTCTCCCTGTGTTACCTGGGGAAAGTATGCCTAATTGCTCTAGCATATTATTACCTATTACATGGTGATAATAATAGTATTTACCTCATACAGTGTTAAAAGAATTAAGTGAGTTACTAGTTGTAAACAGAAAAGTGCTTGGCACATTAAAAATGCTTCTTCTGGAAAATAATTCCATCTTTTTTCCCTGACTGCATTATATGGGGAAAATAATCTCTTTTGTTACATACTCTTAATGATTATTTCTGTTATTCTGAGTATCCCATAATCTAATTAACTGTAGAAGAAGCAGGTTGTTTTAATTTTTCTACATCATAAATCATTCAACAATGAACATTGTTACCATGCTTTGAGATTTTCCAAAATAGTGAACACCTGGGGGGCAGAGAATGGGTAAAACTGTAAAAATATTTCACTGACTGAAGCATCTGGAAGAGGCATCCTCGTCTTGATTGGCTTCTCATGAGATTACTACCAGATAACAGAGAAAAGATATGCTATCCATGAGTCTCCTGCCAGCTGAATTTATCCTGAAAGGAAGTTATGCTTGGCTTCTACAATGTTTCGCCTCTTAAGAAAATTTTATTGAGTTGCCAAAAAAAACAAAAATAAAAACAAACAAACAAAACCCAAAAAACAGAACCAAAAACCAAAAAAAAACCAAAAGAACAAACTTCACAATTTACTGTAAATCCGCCATATTTCTGGCTAAATGTTTGTACCTCTTTTTTTAAAGATCTTATTTATTTTGAGAAAGAGATAGCATGAGTGGGAGGAGGGGCAGCGGCAGAGGGAGAGAGAGAATCTCAAGCAGACTCCGGGCTGAGTGCGGAGTCCAACATGGGGCTCCATTCCACAACCACGTGATCACGACCTTAGCCAAAACCAAGAGTCGGATGCTTAACAGACTGAGCCAGCCAGGCACACCCTTAAAGTTTGTACCTTTAACCAACATTTCCTTACGTCCCCAGCCCCTGGTAACCACTCTGTTTCTAGGAGTTTGACTTTTTTAGATTCCACATATAAGTAAGCTCATGCAGTATTTGTCTTCTTTTGTCTGACCGACTTCCCTTAGCATTAACACCCTTAAGCTTCATCCATATTGTCACGGATAGCAGGATTTCCTTCTTTTTAATGGCTGAATAATTTTTCCATGTGGATCGATATTTATATCTGTATCTATGTTTGTATCTACATGTCATTTTCTTTATCCATTCCTCTGTCAACGCTTAGGTGTTGCTGTGTGTCTTGACTGTTGTAAATAATGCCACAGTGATCATGAGAGTACAGATATCTCTTTGAAACTGAAAAAAAAAAAAAAGAAAGATAAAGAAAGGCTTTATACTATAAGTATGTATAGCTGATAACTCAATAAACTTTTACTTTTCCTGACAGGCATCACCAATAATGTGTACTTTTTATTCTTATTTCAATTTTGTTTACAGAAAACTGGGCACAAACCAGAAAGTGTAGATTTGTGTGGAGCACACATTGAATGGGCCAAGGAAAAGTCAAGCAGAAAGAATGTCTTTCAGGTAAGAATGTTACATATATTAAATTTATACGTTTTACTTCTAAATCTGAACTCTCAACATATACTTCCTTGTTGTGATGGTTTCATGCATGAGCTAGTTGTTTGAAGGTCACTGTGAAAAACTGATTTCACCTCTGTTGAATTTTAGTTTGTTTTATGGCTTTTCCTTGGTTACTGGTTGCTATCTAAATAGAAAATATATGTTGTATCTTGATTAATTCTATAGTAAAAGTCATTGAATGTTGCATTGTATTTGATAGCTGTTTGGGGTTCAGACCTAGGGTGTTTGACTTGTATAGATTTGTTATAGAACTTTCAGATATAAACTTTTTGCATCCATTTCCATTCCTACCCCTAGTCATACATTACATTTGCCCATGTAACTGAGGGGATGGAAAGAGCTGAACAGCTATAGAAATTGGATATTTTTGTATTGCATAATTTAATTTTTGGGAAAAAATAACTATGATTAATAATTTCAATCATGTTACATTGAATGAAAAGAACCAGATGAGATCCTTGAAAGAAAGGAAATGAGAAAACTGAATATTTCATATATGATGTTACTAAGATCCCTTTGGCAATTAATAACTTTGAATTATGGAGGTTTATCTTTTTCTATCTTTATGTGAGATTTAACTTACTTTTATATTTCCAAAGTAACCAATAATTTTCTAGGTATATTTTAGAATTTATATCATTTAGTAGCCAGGAATATTATTATTATAATTACTATATTAAATGCCTCCTAAGACCATTTTTGTTCATGAAGAAAGGTCAATTCCATTCTTAAATTCATCAGTGAAATTAATATATTGGGTCTTACAGTAGTGTAGGTAGGTGACATTTCCTATCTGAACTCTCACTGTAGAGAAAAAAAAACCGGTTTCCAAGTTCTGCATTTCTCAGATGCTAACCCAGGTCTACCAAATAGAGTGGACCCATGTTAACATTTCTAGAATAAATTATTTTTCTGGTTCTACTCTTATTTTATTCAGGCATTCATTTTTATGTGCTGGAGATTCATTTCTTTTTACCAAAAGAGAGAAAGATATAAGAAAAATAAAAAAGAAAGAAAACTAAACATACTTGCCTAGAAATCAAAGGACTAAAATCAGCCTAAAGTAATTAGAATCTGAATTTATAGAATCGAGAAAAGAAAAATAAATTTTGTTTTGAAGAGAGGAATTGTAAACCAGTGATACAGCCTGACTCCCAATTTCTTATCCTTTTTGTTATTCTGTGATGTGTAAAAAAAAAAAAAAATAGAGGTCATATTCCTAGCTTTTATGATAACCTAGATGATCAGTATGAATGGTTCTGAATTAGGTTAGGTGAGTTAAGTGGTGGTGTTGTATTATGTATTATGAGTTTCGTATCCTTGTCCCCATGTCATAAAATAAAGATGTTAAAATTTGACATTAACATAATTCTTGGACAATAGAAACTCTTGGAGTTGGTCAAAGGTAGCCTTTTTCAGTTCCTCTGTTGATCTTTTGAAAAGTTAAGTTAGATAAAAAATGAGGATGACAGTCGAATATATACAATGTATATAGAACTGCAGATACGGAAGAAGAATGTTTATGCCTAATTTTACAAGACTTTGAACATGATTTACACAGATATATATTTAAGCCACTTGTATCGATGGTATGTATGATAATAAATATTAATGATATGAGACTGACCTTTCCTTATATGACTGACTGCCTCCTGATAGAATTTTTCCTTGTTTTTCATATTTCTGAATATGAAACAGTAGCAATTTCCCAAGATATTAAAACAAAACAAAACAAAACCCAAACATTCTCACTTTTGGTAGCTTTTTGGAGTAATTCTGCCAGCTACTTTTGTTTGTAAGGTACCAAAGCAGTATATGGGACCTTAGTGTTCTTACACCCAGGTCAACTCTTTTTGTCTTGTCACCTTGTACTGTAGAGAAACAGGAAAGAGGTGATTATAAGGACGATGTGAATAACAAAGTTAAAGAAAGATTCTGATTTTATTTCTTGCTTCGTTCTTTTTGGGGTGAATCATGCTTTTCTTGTCATGCTGACATCTTTTTATTACCCAAACACATGAGCTGGGGTAAAATTTACTAATACGTATCCATAGATACAGACTACGAGGGTGAACCCTTTGTGAGGAACAATATAAATAGCTTTTATAGTTCTGTTAACGAAAAAGCATAGGAAAGGATTTGCCAGAGAGCTAAATCTAGATGACTTGCATCAATATTTGATTAGATACATTAGCCGGTCTAACTCTCAAATGATCAGAATAAACATGATTATATCTCAAAAACATGGCATTAAGGCATCGTTGGGTGTTTGAGTGTGTGTGTACAAGGGTTTCATTACCTGCAGAATAATGAAGTGTTTCTTCCTGACTAAAAAAGACCATGTGCTACATCAGAAATAGCTTTAAAATTCCAAGTTTGAATTAGGCTTGGTGTTCAATCTCAGCCTATGAATTATAGATTACAGATAGCAAAAGACTATTGAGATTTTTGGTTCAAGAAAAATCAAAGAAGAGCAAAATTAGAAATAATTTAAAATTTGAAATCTGTCTTTAAAAAGTTGATGGACTAGCAATTATATGCCACCTAATTACAACGTCTGTAGAGAAGTCGAACTTAACACAAATAGGAAAACAAATAAGAAATTATGCGCCTGGAAGACTCAGAAGCACACATCTGTGACACACACACACACAATGGAAAGATTTCATTTGTCTCATTCATTTGTATATGCCATTGGGACATCTGAGTTGTTCATTTTCTTTTTGTATTAAAACCCAAATATCCTTCATAGCCAAAGTCTTTACTAAACCCTTGATGTGGACTCAGTCTTATTGATTGGTCCATGGTAACATAACAGTGGCAGTATTAATTCAGTTTTAAGGTTTGGTATTCAGCAACTCTCCGTAAGTCAGAATGATGCTTGATGACTGAGTTCAAGAACATCTGCTTGTTTTATAACAGAAAACTCTTTGGCCTAATTGGTACTTCTTAATAATAAATGATATGGATATCATTTATTATTAAATTATTATAATAAAAATATATATATTTCAAAAAATCAGCAGCAGCGTCTATAATAAAGCATGTATAGACAAGTCCTAACATGTGTTTCAAAGGTATGACTGTGATATAATGTATGTGTGTCCATGTACATAGCCGTGTCTAACAGCTCGCCTTAGGAAAGAGAATGACCATTTCCGTACGCGTACACACAAACCCAGAGAGCATTTTGTACTTATAAAAAGGTCACGCAAATTCTAAATTATATCAGTGAATGTTCATTGCTGCTAACCTTCGTTTAATTCTGCGTTTAGCATAATTGTCAAGGACCATCACAAGTTTGATGTAGCTTGAGAAAGCATTTAGCAACCGCGTGATTTGTAATGAACTGTGGTACCAGTTTTCTTAGTTAACTTGACAGCAGCGCGAGGTCTTCATCAGGGAAAGAGTGAATAAAAAGATTTATGTTCAAATCACATGTTTTAAACATTCCTGCTAAGTGCTAGTTTGCTCTTTGGTGTTTAGCCTGAAATTTAAAGCACTGAGGATTAAAAGGATTACAACATAATCTTAAATAATCCTAAATGTCATTTACAGAGAGATAGTTGTAATAACTAAATAAAACCGTGTTACAGGATGGCAGTATTGTCGGGTGGCGTCTGTGACGCATGTGGCGCCCTGTCACCTTCTCCTTCCTCGCGGATACGGCCGCATTTGTAAAGCTGCTCAGGGGGAGTTCAACTGAGCAAATGGCTGCAAGGGGATTTAAAACAACAAGTTAATTTTTCTGACCACTAATATCTTCCTGTTTCAAAGTGTAAGGAACATTTTCTTTTCTTTTTTTTTTTTTTAAAGATTATTTATTTATTTAGACAGACAGAGAGAGATCGCAAGTAGGCAGAGAGGCAGGCGAGAGAGAGAGAGAGAGAGGAGGAAGCAGGCTCCCCGCTGAGTAGAGATTTCCCCCATTGCGGGACTCCATCCCAGGACCCTGAGATCATGACCTGAGCTGAAGGCAGAGGCTTAGCCCACTGAGCCACCCAGGCACTCCAACATTTTCACTCAGGTTTCCTTCCTTCCTTCAAACAAAAGGCTCTCTCCGAGTTAAATATTTTTGAAAGTCAGGGGAAAGGAGTTCATGACACGAAGACCAAATCCATAGACACTCCATGTCAAAAACATTGGCCACCTCCAAGGAGCTACCCCCTTTTAAATAGAGGATGGTCCCAAGCACTGTAAGGCATTCCGGGCTGTTTAGTTTAGCACATACATGTTCTTTACTCTTGTGTAAATGAGTTTTGTCTCCTCACAGAGAACACAAAGAAAGAGACTGTGTGGCATACTGCTTCGTAGTCATTGCACCGAAGAACTGGACTCCTTTCAACTCGTTCAGTGGTTGTTGCTAAGGCTAGATCGGCATTCAGTCAGCTGAAAAAAGAGTTCACTGTCAAAGAACCTTAGGATATTGTGTTTACAATATAGGCTCTGTCCTCCAAGATGATTTCCAGAATGTCTTATTCCCTTTCATAAACAGGGATAAAGAATAATAAAATGTCATTTTCTTATTACGTTTATCTTATAGGGATAAAGAATAAGAATAAGTCATTCCAGAATAACTCTATTCCCTTTCGTAAACAGGGATAAAGAATAAGAAACATACTATCTGTTTCCTTGGTCCTTTTCATTGCAACCTATATGATGGGAGATGATTATTTAAGATAGTGAAATCATTTGTACCCTAAAGATTTACTGTTTCTCACAGTGAGACAGTGACTAGGCCTCAGTTTTCCTGAGTTTCCTTTCAAATAAAACTTAAAATTTTACCCATGGGCATGCAGCAGACTCATTTGTAGATGATGTGCTTTAAATAAGATAATTCTACTATTAATGGATTATGACTGATCAGAACTATATCAATAGCCTGCTTGAAAGGCAGAAAAAAAGGCAGTTAAATGACTCAACTAGATGAAAGTCTGTTTTCTTTCCCTGGCACCAATTTATAACCTCAACAAAAATCATGGCTGAATTTCCTGGATTTGAGATTCCCTTTTTAGTATGTAAATATATCTCAGGGGAACAGGTTCTGTCCCTGAAAGTAAAGTAAACCTCAGAGTAGATTTATCATTACTTGTATTACTTTTCTGACTTCGGTTGGGGTCTTCTGGCTATAATGTATATTAAACATATTCATGTGGTATTTTCCACGGATATACTTTACATTTAAACATAATTTGATTGCTCTTCCTGATCTGAATATGTCTTAGCTTGAAATGTGTAAGTACTCCTTAAGTTTATTAATGCGAAGATAATTTAATAACATATTGGAAAATGTCATTTTAAGCCAAGAGGAAAACTACTGGTATTTTGCTTTTATCCATTTCCTTCTGTTAAAAGTGGTGGTTTAAAATAAATCTGAGCTTTTACCAATTTTCTCTTTCATTTTTCAATGCTTGTAGTCAGACTAAATGCAAAAGGATGATTCTTCCACATTTATATATGCATTCGATTTCCAGTAAAGCTGGTTTCACTTTAGAGAGTTACTCACAGCATCTTAAAAGGCATGGCATTAAAAATAAACCAGAGTAAGGGCAGCATTAGTGTCTAATACAGGCTTTTTTGGTTTTGGTTTTGTTTTTCTTCCTAGCTTGTCCCTCATCATTTTGTCTACCTATTAGGTATTCATCTGTCACTAAGAAGGTACAATGGGGAGGGCACACAAGTCTGGGGACACGGCTTCCAGCCTGGCTATGTCGGTTTTAACTGTATGTAAAACCCAGGGCAGGGTTCCTTCCTCCAATTTAGAGTTTTTCACAACAAGGAAGTAAGAGGTAACAGTTCCCTCACCTGTCTCCCATCTGAGTTTATGTTGAGGCAATCTGTGTTTGAAGGCAACTCCAAAAGGTCAATTTTAATATAAATGCAACCAGGTATTATTATTCATCGATTAACCCTGTCATCTCACAAAGCTTTGAGGGAAATTCCAGATGTGGATTTTGGAGGGATCTGGACAGGAGAGATTGATATGTGTAAGACACAATTCAGGATTTCTGTTCCCCTTCTCTTCTTTGTACTGCCTTGTGAATCTAACCAATAGACTAGGATTTAATATGCTAAGTGAAAATCTTTTTATTTATTTTGTAACTAAGAATATGTGTCCTCAAACCTTCCAGAAATTATTTTTGAATATTCTATTCTTATAAATAGCATAATTAATGTAATATCTAATCAATAGAAGTTAATTAATTAATGTCTTATGCCACTAAATACTTTAAGTATTTTGCCCTGAAAGTCTCTATCAAGCTATTGATGGCAACTTGCAAAAGGGGACCTAGAGACAAGTGCGGCAACTCTGCTCAAAAATGAAAGCAAGACAGTGGTAACTCTCTTTATTCCCCCACTGAGATATTGGGACAATAATGATTTTCTTATTGAAGGAAAGATATATGATTATCTTTATGATTTTGCCTTCATTTTTGCCAGTGGGATTGCAGAGGAGAATTTTGATGAATGGAGTGATATAATTTTATAATTGAGACTTTGATTTAGGAATATTAATGTCAGGGGTGTCTAAGATTCGCAGCAAAGGAAAGAGCCTGGGGGCAGGAAATAAAATTGACTGTGAGAATCCAAGGTGAGACCTAAGGAACTCGTGAGCCTGACTGATGCAAGGAAAAACAAAATCAGGTTGATGGATGGAGAGTACATCCTTCAAGGAAAGAACATGCCTATTTGTTCAGACCAGGTGACTTGAGGACCACTGTTCTTTCAACGGTTCAATTTTTGAGGAATCAAGCTCTCTGAAAAAAGTACAGTCTCAAGTATCCAAATAAGATACGGGCGAAACTGAGTATGATATTAGAGGCAACAGTAACAAGCGTGTGTTTCCTGATGATCCCAGGAAGCTTAGGAGTCTATGAGGGTATTTACGCATTTGCATAACTCTTTTATTCCACTGGCTACTGAAGGGCAAGATGCGATCTTGTTGCATTCATTTCCTTTTAAACTATTATCAAAGCTGAATGCAACAGGATGGCAGTAAAGCTTGACAATAGCCATGGTAGGAAGTTTTAGTGCCGAATCAGCAAAGGGAACCAAGATTTTAAGATTCCAAAATAAAATAAATAAAAACTTAGAGAGAAAAAAAGAAAATGTCAACTTGGTTTCTTATCCTGCTAACATTTTGGTGGAAGAATGGATGCATGTGACCTAATGAGTTTAGATCACTGGTTAGCTCACTTCACATTGTCTCCTGGAATTGCTGGTTCTGTCTGTCTGCTCAAAGATAAGAGCTGTGCATTTGGAATAAATTTTGGATTTTAATTTGACACAAGGCTTAATGCAACATGCTGTTCTTCATTGGTTGACATGATGTAAACCCCCTCCTTTCACAGAACATACTCTGTTCCTTGAGGTGTCCGTAGTGCCCATGTGATGGTCGCCATCACACGGGCACCACTAACCATGCGTGGGTTGACAGCGTAGTTCTTCATGTCCACAGGAGCAGAGTGCAGTTAAATGAGCTACACAGGATCAAACCTGGGACTTCAGGCCATGCATGTTCACCTGAGCAAAAGCAAACCTAGCCAGCTGGGAATTTCATGAGGCCCAAGTAGAATCGCCAAGTGTAATGGTTTCTCCATTTGTGACTTTCATCTTGTAAAGTCCAGAAAATATTACATTGATACTGGCAAGACAATATTCAAGCCACTGGATCCCCTTTTCATGCATGTTTCAAAACTTATTTTATATTTTTAAAAGAGAGCAGCCATGTTTATTTCACACTGAGTATGATTTTATTTTTTAAATAGCAAACAGGCTTCTTCCAGAAAAAGGAACAATTTAATCCCCAAAGCTGGTACATAATAGATGGGGCCAGTAAATGGTATCACATTTTACAGCTTGTCCATAAGGATGACACAGGGTAAAATAAAATTGAGTGCTTTTGGATAGCCTTGGATCACTGGCAGATAAATAGCCAATGCCGTTCAGTTTTTAGAAACATAAGGTAATGAGGCTGGATCGGAAGGCAAGAGAAAAAATACATATATATTCACAGTGTTTATATGCCACAAGCCACTGAGCAGGAGAAAAATCTGGGCAGTGGTGAGCACAACTCTCCAACCTCAGCAATGTTTAAAGGAGTATAAGAAAATAACAAAGCAAGCATCCATAAACAAAGGTTTGAAGTGAACGTGGAGGGAGGGGGGAACCCACTAAGTTTAAGATGAAAGGAAAATGCCAGCACTCATACAGAATTGGAGAGGCCACTTGTAGAATCTATGCATAGAATCTCTCAATATATGAGTTAAATGTGTTACTAAAAATTTAGTAGAAAATAAATATTCAAAAGCAAAAAATATAAAACACTGCAGAAGAGTGAAAGATTCTTGGTATTTGTAGGAGAGAGGAGGCTGCTCTAAATTTTATCTTAACAAAACAGGATATTGAGAGATGACCTAAGTGAAACAATGAAACAAAATGCCTGATGGTGGGGAGAAATCAGGAAGGGAGCCCTTTGAACTGTTTTCAGATTAACAGATCAGATAAAGACCAAGGAAGGAACATTCACATCAAGGGTTTAGATGGATTTCTGTTTTAGAAGAGCACTATTAGATTATTGGCTTTAGTCCCACCAATTTGCCTAACATTTTATTTCCAACATTGGGGAAATTCTACCAGCCTGACTTCCTTGGTGAACATGTGCAAACCAAAAACTTTAGTTGCAAAGTCAACAAATTTGCTGCAAATGGCTCCAAAAGGGAAAGAAACACTGATGGGGGGGGGGGGGGGGAGGCAGGGAGGGTCGGTGGGGGTGCATTATTACTTGATAGTTTTTGTGTTTCTTTTTTTAACTTGAATTTAAGCAAACCTTCATTTTTCCAAATTCAAACACCCATCGTCAAGTAGAAGACAAGCTTCTGATATTTGAGATCTGTGGTAGATTTGAAATCAATTCGTAGAAAGGGAGGTTATGAACATACTCTTTTGATGTGTAGGATGTACCAATGAGGGTGGCAGGAAATTATGTGAAACCCTTCTCTTTTGACAGCTACACTGGAACATTTACAACCACAGATGTTATTTGTCCATCAGAAGGGAAAATATTTGTTTCAAGCCACAGGCATTTTCTACCACAATATCAAAATGAAATTCAACAGCACTTTGATGTTTAATGTGTAAGAAAATAAATATTTTGGGGGACCCAAATACTAGAAGGCAAATAGACCCCACAAAATATAATCAGTGACATGAAAAAAATGGCTGACTTCATTATGAACAAATCTGTCCTTTTACTAAAGTAAGGATTGTTCTATTATTAACATAGGAAATCTTAGATGGACTGCACAGAATGCTGCATTATTCATAAAAGCATTGCTGCCATCTGGTGGCGAGTCAGTGTTTCAGCACTGACTTCACTGGTTTGATTTTGGCTGGGCTCTCTGGCGAGGTATTCGAAGGAGGGCTTTCTTTACGTGGTAAAATACAGACGTGAAATCCCCTGGCCCTAAATATCAATCATCCGATGACAGTCCTCTCTCTCTGTCATAGAACGAAGGATTCAGGGAAGGCAATGGCTCACTTGTGTATTTTTTGTCCTGAACATATAAGTATATTAATATATGGCTTATCTAAGGAATTTACTCTTGGCTGTTACTGACTGATTGATTTTATAGACACTCATGTCTGTTAGCAAATAAATATATAGTCAAATATTAGGAAGATTTATTGAATCTAAAGATACATTGTATTGCTTAAATAAGAATGTACATGAGATGTTATAAATTCCTTATCAGGATCCCGGCATGAATTTTTTTGTGACCACTCACTGAGTTTGACTTCGGAAATAACATAATTTACAATGTCAAAAGAGAAAAATGTATAGGACTTCATAAAACTCCAGATTTCTTTCCAGTCATCCAACTGCTATATTAAAGAAATCTGATTAATTTTTAATGACTTTAGAGACTTATGAATTTGTCTTTCTTCATGGATTTACAAATTAAATGGCAAATATTTTTCAGCTAAAGTGCATGTTTTACCAGAAACAAAGGAGTTAAAATGTAATTTAAGAAATTTTGCTGTTTCTGAAGCACAGTGCGTTAACACATTCTTAATTAGAAGCAATAAGTTTACCTTTGTATTTTTAGTCTATATTTTAAGTTTCTAATAACTGTGGGATGTCTCCTTATACATAGTGAAAATTCTCATGCTTAAAGTGGATATTTGTACAGATCACAGGTCTCTGAAGAGTATAGGAGATAATGAGTTAAAATTGCCCCAAGAGGAGAGTTGAAGTTTAATCCCAGATACTCAGGGATGATATCTAATAGTTAATACTCAGTTTCTAGTGGATATTTGCCTATATCATTAATCCCCTTATGATTCAGGAAAGTCAGATAACAAAGAGCTATTGCACGAAATTTAGAGAATTATAATATTAAATGACTATTACCCTCTGCTAGAAAACTTGTTAAGTGCCTATTTTTAAATGTTAGACTGTGGGCTTTATTTTAAGTTTCTTGGTTAAGATTTTCACTGTGAATGCATACTTGGTATTACCCTTGTTACTAGCTTCTTTTGCCACTTAAAATGTTTCCTTCCTCACATTTCATTTGACTCATGGAAGAACATTGCTCATTTTTCCTGGGAAGATTGCTCAATTCCTCACCCTTACTTTGTCTCTATTTAGGAAGAGGGTATATAAAAAAGCACCACCAAATCCATAATGATGGTGCCCCTGTCCCTTTCATCTATAAGTATAAAATTTCTAGTAAATTGTTCTTCTAATCGACTTGGATACATCCCTATGGTGGTTTCTAATGGCTCCATAATAGAGATAGTAGCTTTGATCAGGATGCCCCAGGTTGTAGTCATAAGTTGTTAATATTTGTTTCAATAAAATTTGCTTTTTTGGCAGTTTTTATAGCTACTTAACACTAAATTCCCATTTAGTCAGGAGGATCATTCATATACTATAATGAATGATGTCACCTTAAATCCTTTAGTATGTAATTACTAGATGTTACATTTTATAGCAGGGCATTTGATGGTGTATTTGTTTATGCTAGATTTTATGACAGCGACATCTGTATCTCAGTGGAGGGGTGATCCTTTTCCTTTCACAGGAAGCTAGTTCTGAATTCTTTTTAGGCAAATAGTTTTGCCATATATGCCCTCTGATGAGGCTGGGTTCCCTGTCGTAGCAAAGTTGGAGACTAGGAATCGTGTTGCAACTAGTTTATTTAGGAGGTAATCCCAGAAAGCAAGAATTTGGTACTGGCAAGGGTGAAATGGAGAAAGAAAAAAAGACAATGCAAGGCCATTACTGAGTTGCTCACAGAGTGGCTAGGATGCCTGTCGGAATTTTCCACCCAAGGATTGACAGGACCAAGCATTTGTCCATCAGCTTCTTACCGCTTTGGTGATGGCTGCCTCTGGGATGGGATAAATCTTCTTGATTTTTAGGTTGCATACGTATGGGTATTCCAAGAAGGCTCCTTCATGTGTCCTACTCCTCTGACTCTGAATATTCATGGCAGAAAGTGGCAGATAAGTAGCAATGCTTGAGGCAAGATGTAGTTAATACAAAGGGATTTGAAGCTTAAGCGGAACTGGTTACACCAGCTGCAGATGGCATCACAGTAAAGGCAAGAGGATGTAAGACTGGACACAGGAAGTATCCGATACAATTTTCCTTGCAATACTCATATTGACTTGTACCTCATGTTAAGTCTTACCCATTGTAGAGTCCTCAAGATGGTGGCTGGGTTCCACCTCTACAAGAAAGCTGATAAAAACAAGAAAGTTTTAGTGGACAAACTACATTCTTCTACTGCAGCTGTGTCTGAAACCATATTTGATATTCATCATCCACTCATTCTAGATTTTTCTCAGTATTAGTCAGATCTGTTAGCTGTGTTTGCCTCATGAGTTAAATCAGACCTTCATACCTGACAGCCCTGAATTCTTAATTTTTTGACGTTACCAGACTCTTTCACTGCACTAGAAATTTAAGTGCTTTCACTAGGCCTGGAAGCACCTAGATACAAATCAGTGAATCTCCTGAGTTCCTGAATCATTTCTCCTGATCCCATTGTGCAGAAGTTGCCTGACCTCCTCATTATAATTAGGGCCAATTATCCCTGAGTAGAGTAGCTATTTGGTTTGCCTGCTGGTGAATCTTTAGTATCCATAGTTACCAATCAGTGGCTATAGCTTTAAGTTCAGTGATACCATTACTAATCCCTGGTAGAAATAAATCTATCTCCCATCCCACGAACAAGAATTTTTAACCTCGCCAATGTTGAAGAACCTAGAAGTGTAGATGCGGCCAATGGGTTACTGGCAGGAACAACTCCTACTTCTACCTCTTGGTCCTTAGATCCACGTAGTCTGGCTATTGGGGACTCTGGGACATGTTTCAGATATTGATCAGTGTCTATACTGTACTTGGAATATGGCACCCCAATCAAACAGTCTTTTCCCCAAGCTACTATCTTAATTGGAGTCATTATTTTATTAGGTTGATTATGTCTGTTAATGAGTTATTTACTAAGACAAGTGGATCCCAGGATCACGTGTCCAGCATTGTACTTGCTTCACTTTCTTGGTTTGAGACAATGTTGTGAATGGTCCTCTGTTGTAAAGTTGGGCATTCTTAAAATTATGGAATGGTGGGGCAGGAAGAGGCATCATAGGCAGACAAGGCAAACCCATATCCAGAGCTGATGTCGATTCCAGTGAGAATGAATCCCTGTTTCCCAAGGATGGGAAAGGTATGTTGCAGTCAGTTTGCTATTAGGCACACCTGGCTGGTCTTCTTGAAGGGCCCAGTGCCTGCCTCTGCTGCTAGAAGACGGAGCAGTCAGAAGTGGTTGGGAGTTACATCAGTATTGGGGAAAAGTTGGCGTTCTGTATGGATGAGTGCAGTCTCCATCTCTGCCACCATGGCCACTCCATTCATCATGAGCCTATTTTACAAGTTCTGAGTTGCCAAAGACAAAGGTTGGAGGAAGCTTTGATTAAATCACCCGGTAACACTGGCTCGCCCTGGTAGACATTAAGACATTAAAGATGAAACACAAAAATATGTGTGCTCTGTGCTCACTCCCATGAGTCTACTGATGTTTGCCAGACTTGGTTGTCTCTAGTCTTCCAGACCATCTCATTCTAGGCCTCTGACTGACCAGCAAAAACATTCTTCACTTTCTAGAAACCAGTCTATATCCTCACCTCAGGCTACCCTACTCTCTATAGCTCGAGTCTATTGCTTCTATCTCTTCCTGGGGATTTCTCTTCACCACTGTCTTACATGGTGACCCCAGAGTAGGCCTTTGGTGTACCTACAGTCCATTTTTTTGATGTTCTCCAGCATGTTTGAGCTACACATGAATCAGGCTTCAGTTTTTTATCTTTTATCAGCTGGCTTTGAAAAACCCCAAGAGGTCATAGGTGGAATCTCAGTGAGATTCCTGAGAGGCCCTGGTAAAACAGTGATAGATAAAATAGAAGCTTCGGCCATATGTTCATGAAACTAATGGAAACATTCTGGACCTTCTTGGACCGAATTCTGGATACAGCATTTCCATCCATGGGTTGCTGCTCAAAATTACATTTCTGTGGATTTGGCATTCCCCAGCTCATCATGGGAAGCTGAAGTTACAGAGTAACCTGATATACTATGATAAAGTGCTCAGTCTCTATTCCAACCCAATAATAGTCCAGGAGTGACTTAACAGTGGTGATGATTTATTTACTAGAGGAGGTACAGCCTTCAGAACCCAGAAGCCCATATTTGACCGTGCCACAAACTCATATTTGACCCTGCCACAAACTCCATAGCACGTGATACTCTAATTCTTCCCTAAACTTTCTGTCATAAGGACCCAAGTCAAGAAGAGTTGCCCCATAGTCTGGACTTGTCACAGGTACTGCTAAGTTATGGGTAACCACCCTGGTGTACAAAAGGCATCCAGAAATATGCTTATGGCCTGGTGCTGTAGGTTGAGGACTTGTGGTTGCATTGTTATATGAGAATATCCAAGTGTGACCCAGATTCCTGACTGTACAAAAAATAAATACTTGGTTTAAGCCATTAAATGTTGGCCTACTTTGTTATAGAGCAATAGCTGATCAATACAAGTAATATGTCTACCAATAAAATTCAATAGCTTGATTTTCATGAAAAATGATGACAGATTTGAAAGCCAATTTCAACCTGTATAAAAGGCCTTTTAAAAGGTTATGGAACCACAGTTCACAGTGTCCGTGTCTAATGATTAATGACCAAGCACCGGCTCCTTACAGGCTTGTGGAGCCAGTGTAGGTGGTGGCATTTCATGTGGTCATGTGTCTTTTCTATTACATAGTTTGTTTATAGAGATGGATGCCTAACAAAGTTAACTTCCAGGAAAGATGCCAGGTTACACAGAACCATACCAGAGTCTTAGAATCACTTTGGGCTTTCACCCAAAGTTTTCGCAACATTAGGTGGAGGCAACATAATTTGGCTTGAAAAGTTACAAGGGAAAAAAATGACAGCAAATGCTCATGGAACAGCATGTTCAGCGTCTTCAAGATAGTATCTTTCTTGGCTTCTTAAAAAATCAGAGGGTTTTTATGTCTATACTAGTTCTTAAAATAGTCTGGACCAACAGGATCCTGGATTGTCACAGGTCACTGTTAGGCCAGCAACCAAAGAAGTTCTAACCTAAAAACTGAGCTCTAAGACCTAAAAGCAGATAGAGCTACAGTTGGGAAATCTAAATATAGCCCAAAAGTTTTGGCACCTCAAGACTTTCTGGGAGAAAGAAAAGAAATTTGATTTCTGTGCTGCCGATGGAAAAGCTTACAAATGACCTAAGAAAATGATTCTTGTCATATTTTCATTGCACATGACAATTTTTTATATGTTCCTAAAAGTTGAAAATGACCCTCCATGTTAAAAACCATTAGTGAAGAAAAACGTAAAGACCACATTGCTTTGGATTTTAGAATTAAAGATTCTAACAATTTCTTTAATCTTGAAAAACGTCCACATAGAAAGTGCCTCTATTATTTCTGAGACTTTTCAGAAGATATTTATCTGTGTATGGTAAACATGCACTTCCCTTAACTGCCTTCATCAATATGATTTTTAGTTTCTTTATATCTTCCCAAAATGTGTTTATTTCCAATGTGTTTATTTCAAAAATGTTTAATATGTTTAATTCATTCAGTTCTTTCTGGAGGTTTTTTTTTTTAACATAAGCAGAGTATATTCATATTAAAGCTGCATGATACTGGGGCACCTGGGTGGCTCAGTGGGTTAAGCCTCTGCCTTCCGCTCAGGTCATGGTCTCAGGGTCCTGGGATTGAGCCCCGCATCGGGCTCTCTGCTCAGCAGGGAGCCTGTTTCCCCCTCTTTCTCTGCCTGACTCTCTGCCTACTTGTGATCTCTCTCTCTCTCTGTCAAATAAATAAATAAAATCTTAAAAAAAAAAAAAGCTGCATGATACTATGACTACTACATTTTAGATTAAAATTTTATTTGAATTATTTAATTAAATTAAATTTTAAAATTTCAGTAAGATTTATTATTTCTAAATCTGTGATAGGTTAAATTCAGGATGAAAAACCGGAGATAAAATTATTCAATTACATCAAGGCCTAGGTTTTAAATGATACATTTATCATAGTTATTTTAGAAGTTTTGTGTTCAGTTATTACTTTTTCACAGTATTGAGTAGAACTCCAGAATCTTGGAAAAAGTCAGTTTTCAAAAATGTCTAATTTATGTTTAAGAAATTGAGTAACACTCAACTAGATCCCATTTATTCCTATTATGTCCCTTGTTTCACAGTTTATTTTATTTTATTTTATTTTTTTCACAGTTTATTTTAAATCAATTTCCCACCCCATATAAAATGCCATTTGATAACACATGTTACTTTATCTTCTAAAGCCAAGCAAAATTATTTTTTCCAGTGTAATAAAAATCAAATCATGAAAATGTCTTTGATTGGAGAAAGTAGCTGAGATATTTTCAAACACAAGATCTAAGAAAGGAACTAATACTTGGATTATACTTACTTGCTATTGATGAATTCTACTAAGTTTTCTGGAACACAAAATAGGGCATACTGAATGTGGTCAGCAGTTGCCATTTTAAGGAATTAGATCATTTTACAAAAGACACGATTTGGAAATGTTATAGATCTATGATTGCTAATTCATGTTTATTACTTACTTTGTTCACTTAGCATAGGATTTGTTAAATTTACTTATTAAAGGGAAATATTTCTGAGAATGTAATCATTTTCTATGATTTCTATCAGAGGTAGAGAGATATTAGAGGGACCATTTGTATTATTTAACATAGGGTTTCCACTGTATGGACAAAATCCTTATCTTTCATTTTTTTTCATAAACTTTGCTCATTATTCACTCTTATTTCTCGAACAAAAGGGATATAATAATTTAATGAAGAATATTTTAACGGGATACAAAGGACAAAATATCATCCGAGTTTTGATTTACCATAATTAAATTGATGTTACCTTTATTAGCCAAGATAGGGTAAGTTACTCTTTAGGAACAAAGTTCTGCTGTTTGGGTCTGTACTGTCCTCACTCCAAGTTCCATGTTGATGGAATAGCCTCTCTCTGAAATAGGTATGGCCAACCACATGCTGGCCTTTAAATCTCCTACCTAACATATGTCAGGGCTGTCTTCATTTCGTGGGACTAACGGAGTCCAGAGTCAACAAAGCACAGATGTAGAACCGCCCCCTACCTGCTGGGAGAGTTGTGATATACACGGTTAACTAGTACTAGACCCTACCACAACTAGATCCCTCCACGAATCACCTGATACCACCTGCTCAGTCTGAATAAAGGGTTGTTGTTGTTGTTATTTAAATGAAATAAAATTTCATCAAACCATTCCAGAGATAAAAGCACATTTAACATAATTTATTGTGTACGTGTAATTGATGGTAACATAATGACTCATTCAAAAGAGCCATTCAGCTCCTTTAATAAGCACTGTTGAGTGTGAAACTGGAGTTCAAGTTATTCAAAAACTTATGTCAAGCTGCATACCTACTCATATGTTTTTAAAATTAGTTCAGAAATATTGAGAACTCAGAAAATTTCCATCCAGAATTATTTAAGCCCAAGTCAGATACACGAGCTATGAGAACTTAAGGTCAACGTTCAGAGTGAAAAGCTTTCCGAGGATGACAAAACTGAAGTAAGGGTTGGAAAATGCTTGTGTTTAGTAACTGACTGGTAATAGGTGATTCCTTTTTACAATGGTAAATGAATATATGTTTTACATCATCAAATAAGCGTGTGTGCTAGCTATAGAAATTTCGATACCATCTGTTAAGGTACAAAGTTGCATACATGTCGTGCCCAATATTATTATACTCCCATGAAATGATCTGCTGAGAAAACATACCTTAGAGTGGTTTTGTTGAAAAACCAATTGTTTTCTGGAATATACGTATGTAGCATGGGAAATTATAATTGTTTTCCTCTCCAGCTGTATGAGTGATATCCTTTTGGGGTATATACTAAAGAGATAATATTAGATGGGATGGAAGAAGAAATGAGGGCGGTCAATATAAATGGTTCAATAGCAAAAAGAACACATTTTCCTTGGGAAAAAAGCCATCTATATTTTTAGAATGAGGCATAAACCTCATTTTTTAATGTTCTGGAATTGTTACAACAAGTAAAAACTACTTTAATTTTAGCAAAAGTACCAACTAATGTCAGTGAAAAATGATTGCAATTCAACTCTATGTATGTAGCCATCAAGGCAAAGTAATTTTACAGAGTATAGTGGGGTTTTGTTTTTTTTTTCTTTGAAAGCATCAGTTTTAAGTCCTATTTTTCTAATGTAGAGTGTAGTGGTATAAAACACAAACAAAAAGGCCCTCAAACAAAAGTCCCAGTAAACCAAGTTGCAATTAGCTGCCACTCCTGGGAAATATTCTAGTATATGTTGCTGGCACTTGAAAAATCTACACCTTCAGAGGAAAGGCAGGAAAATTCTGTCAAACAATTAAACTGATTGGAATTCCCAAGAATGTGAAAAAACAAAATGAGTCCTATGTTAGAAAAGAATGGCAAATAGTTTTGTATATGGCTGTGAATTGGAACAGAAGGAGTAAAAGATTTTTTTTCATCTTGTACAAACCAGTAATTTTTTTTTCTTTCAAACAAATGTAATGCCAGTCAGGTAAAAACTCTTAGTACAGATATGTGTGCGTGAATCTATATATAGTATTTGTTATATGTGTGTGCATATATTACATATCTCACAATCTAGATTCAAAAATGTGATTAACTAAGTGACCTCTAAATTAGCAATAGAATAGCACACTTGGTTTTCATATTGTTAGATGAGTGAGATGGTTGTGAATCTATGAGAATGTACATTTGACAACCAAGTTAATTAAAGTAAAATATGGATATGTTATCATCGAGTAATGTAGAAGATACCAAGAAGAGAACAAATATTTAGCTTAAGAGTGAAGTAGGAAAAAATGGCATTTAAAGACTAAATTAGGACCAACTCAGATTTCAACGTTGTGTAGACATTTCTGTTTTGCTTTGGATATGATTTCCTTTGCATTTATGTTTTAAAGTAAAATCCTTACCTACCTTGAGATCAGTTACTTTTTATCTGGAGTGCCTATTTTTGAAAGGATTTCAATATTTTTAGACATTTAGCATTTTGATCTATTGGTGCTATTTCATTCCTTCATAATTTATTTTGGTATGGAGTGACCCAACTAGTCAAACAAGCAATAATGTACTTTTGTGACTAATGCATCATTCTCTATGGTTTTATGATACTTATCTTTTATCATACTTATCTTCTTTTATTAATAAGTGTATTTCAGATACTAATTCAATTTCTTTGACATTGCACCCAATTTTACTGTTTTCACTATTGTAACCATATAATTTATTACAGTTACTGGAAGAGCAAATCTCTTTGTTAGCTTTATTTTTTCAAAATTATCTCAGAATTGCTCTATTGTCTTCAGGTTTTAGTATAGTATGAAACAATCTGATTTTGTTCTTTATAAATAACCCATTTTACCTTCCTGTTCATATCTTTATTCTAGAAATTTAAAAAAAATCTTACTGATTTTTCCACTACTTTGCTAGTCACATTCAGAATATTTTAATGCACACTGAAAAGAGTTTGAGTTCAAAAAGCTTACTTTTTATTAATTTCATGTGACTGATGATCCCATCAAGTTGTATTTTTTCATCTTCAGTATATCTACCTTTCCGTGAAATTGCCCCTTCCTATCTATTTTTCATATGTATCATTTTTATGTCAAAATTTCTCTGTCTCATTTCTCTGTATTCCAAATCACAGGGTGTTTCTCTCCATTGTTGATAGAACTTGTTACATGTAAGTTCTGATCTTTCCTGTACCTAGTGAAGATTTTAATTTTGGTGTCTTGCTTAGGGTCTCGCTGCTGCGTTTTCTGACTTGGGGCAGCCATCGGCCCAGCCCTGCATAAGCAGCCCTTTATCTTCCATTTCCGGCCATATGAATTCCAACTTTTTTCTTACCCAGAAGGTAACCCAGGTACATATTTACAGGTTATGTTTTCAGAATAAAATTTTCCACAAATATTGTCCCCTATATTCTTTAAGCCTGTTCCCTTCTTCCAGCTTGCAGACTCTCTTGACAGGACTCAGGTTTTTATATCTTAATTCTTATAGTTTTTTACACCTTCAGTTCCGCTTGAGTGCTGACACGTTCACTCTCTCTCCCACCTCTCAGTTGAGGGGAAATCAATGTCAGTTATCCTTGTCTATGTTCTGCTAATTATAAGGAGATGGATTTGTTTGTGAGAATTTCAGAAATGGTTGTTGGTTCTTTTTTCCCCGAATGTGGGCATAAATCTTTAATCATCTAAAAGAATAAACCATTTCGTGGGTTCCTTTTAATTTGCTGTCATTGTTGATTTTGTTCTTCTAGTGAAATCTTGTGCTAGACCTTTTGGCTCCCTCGAAACTGATGGTGGTAGGAAGGAGGAGATGGGTGGGAGAAGGATGTGAATAGTTCTCTTGGCCCCAGGAAACAGCTCCCTTTCAGGAGACACAGGTCTGCCGATCACAAGACTTTGCAGGGAGTAGTGCAGGCCAAATCATATTAGGGAAGAGTCCTCAGGGATATTCTTAATATCCACCCTTTTCCTTTCTATATTATTCTGCTTAAAAGATGCAGCAGTATATTCACCACTAATCCTAATCCAGATGAACATTGAAGTATTTAAAGAGAATTATTACCAATCTCTGACAGACTGACATCCTCAATTTCCAGTACTGTAAGACTTGCTCTTTTCTGTATTTTCAGGAATGTTTCAGTAGAAAAGTAGTAATTAAATATAAGTATTAATATTAATATATTTGTATAAATATATATTTTATAAAATTTATAAATTTTATAATATATTCTGTAATATATACTTAAAATATAAAAGTGTTAATATTTAAATACCTGATCAGTCCTGATTCTGGCTTTTAATAGGCTACTTTTTTAAAAATTTAAACTTAGCTATATCTAAAGTAATTTCTTTTTGTTTTGCACATTGTGATTTTAAAGTTTGACAATGGAAAGATAATGTCAATTGTTTTTATTTCATGTGTTCAAGTACTTTGTCTAGATTTTGTGCTGTGTATCATTTCATTGTTCTTGTGTGTTTCAATGAATTTTTTAACTTATAGATTTGGTTAAAGAAATTATTCTGTTGGGGCACCTGGGTGGCTCAGTGGGTTAAGCCTCTGCCTTCAGCTCAGGTCATGGTCTCAGGCTCCTGGGATCAAGCCCCGCATCGGGCTTTCTGCTCAGCAGAGAGCCTGCTTCCCTTCCTCTCTCTCTGCCTGCCTCTCTGCCTATTTGTGATCTCTCTATCAAATAAATAAACAAATATTAAAAAAAAAGAAATTATTCTGTTTTGTCTACACGATCACTCTATTTGTAGAGTCAGTGTGATTTTTAAATATCTCCACTTAAAATATTGCTACGCTGATATTTTTGTCTTTAAGTTATTGACTTCCAGTAATGAAAGTAATTAGGTTGGGATACTTTTGTTCAGTAAAATAAATGATAAAACAAAAAGATGAAAATAAGGCAACAAATTCTAAACAGAACCTAATACATATTTCTGGATAATTTGATGGTAGTATTTGGTAGTAATTGCTAATAACTGCTTTATTTTACAGTATAAAAGTTTTGCCATAACTCTGATTCTTAATAATAAATGTATAAAAGAGCTACTTATTAATTAGGTGATAAAAATTCATGATGCATATCCTAAAGCAGCAAATTATATGACATTTTTTTAAAGATTAAATATTTCGGGGTGCCTGGGTGGCTCAGTAGGTTCGGCCTCTGCCTTTGGCTTGGGTCATGGTCTCAGGGCCCTGGGACTGGGCCCTGCATTGGGCTCTCTGCTTGGTGGGGAGCCTGCTTCCCCCTCTCTCTCTGCCTGCCTCTCTGCCTACTTGTGATCTCCCTGTTGAATAAATAAATAAAATCTTTAAAAAAAAAGATTAAATATTTCAAAATGCTGGTTAATATTTTATTTGTGTAATCTTTAGTTTTATAAATTTTCTCTTCTCATCTTAGTTATTTTTAAAACTACCTTTTAATTCATTTTAATTCAATTTAATACATTTAATTCATTCATCTATTATTAAATGCCGGTCATTTCTAAACATCCCATTTTCATATTTTATTCCTATAAAATTTTATCCACTTAATAATTTCCTCTCTATTTATTGCTAACTTATTTCCTGGTAATTCCAAAGAACCTAGGACAAAGTCTGGCTCATTGTAGGAGTTTAAATTTTTTCAACGAATAAATATATTTTGTACTTTTTTTCTGAAATTCTAGCAACTCTCAGATTACATTTTTATTAAGGAAGAACCTTTAGTAAAAATGACCTTTTTAGAAAAGTAGTTTTTTCAACATAGTCACTATACATTTTATCATGATGACTGTTTAACTTTTAATCTCAGATTTTATGTAAAATGTTCTGTGCATCTTTTTTTTTTCTATGTCAGTTAGATGAACGCTTTACTTCGTTAAATACTCTGCTGTTTATAAACAATAAACTCTATGCCATGCAACTTTGCAGCTTTGATGAAAAGTGGCAAATGCATCTCTCTACTCCTTGTTATCTGTAACTAAATGAGTTATCTAAGCCCTGGCTGGCTTCAAAGTCCAGAATTTTAGCCATACAAAGCAGTCTTTAATAACTAGTTTATTTTCATAGAGGAAAAAAAATCCAAAGTACTACATTAATTTTCATTGTTGCATTAGAACTAGTTTTCTCTGGTCTTCTCATCTGTCCTTCATTAAGTCACATTCTGTGGTATAATGTTGCAAGTTTGGAAATGCAGAAACAGTTCAAGAAATTGATTCTATTTGTTCTTTCTGTTCAATAGACCTTTGATCTGAAATGTTCAATGGTGCCTGGCTGTTCCACGCAAGCCACTTTCAAACCATTGTTTGCATTGTAATGGCCTTGTTATCAGGTTGTATGAATTAATTCCATCACATTAGGAGGAGTAAGTTACCCTCGCACGGCACAATCTAATAACCGTCTCGTGTTACTGGCCAATTGATTGGGTAACAAGACGACATACCACATTTATAATTCAGTTGTTTTGCAAGGTGGTCTTAATTTCAGAATTTCATAATGGCAATAATAAATTTTGATTTCCCCAGGACACCTTGCCTAACTGGCTTTGGGAATGTAACAATGTATAACTGAAAAATGTCACAATGAAGCAGGCCACCACTCTTGGTAATTCCTGAATCAAGAAGAAAACACTGAAGAAACCCTTTTGCACAATGAAAGAACCACCCACAAACAAAAGCAGAAACCACCCACACACTAAAAAGGCTGAATTTCTGGTGCGGGGGGAAGAATACTTAGAAGAAATATCGGACTTATTCAAGCAGCTGCTGCCAAACCTTAAGCAGACAGGAGTTCCTGCCTTGAACTGCTAGAGGAAGGGGAGGAGACCCCAGGGCCCCCCAGGCTGACCACGCCTCCCTGAACTATTGACACAACGGGCAAGGGAATGCAATATCATGTTGTGCTGACCTCTACGTCACATATTGTTGACCCTGGCCTTGGTGAGATGCGGTTAGACGATTAATTTGAAAACGGTAATTTAGAAACTGTTCAAATCGACATATTAACAAAATAATTGTTTGATGAGCAGAATTCATCTCCCTGCTCCATTAAGTTTGTATATGTGAAAACAGGCCCATTTATTAATTTGGTTGCTTACCTCAGAAGATCCAGTGAGCAGATCTTCCCTAAGCTTCTAGCTCTCCAGGTTAGCGGCTTGAGAGATGCCCTATGTGAGGCAGCTTTCAGGTCTACTTCTTATGACACATGTGCTTGAACTCAGCAGCCTCTTATCTACTGCTTCGCTGCCGCCGTATGTTTGGTGATAATGCGTGACTTCTTTAAAACCACTGATAAAACCTCTTACCCCACTGCTTGTTTGTTGGTTTGATTTCCCAGTGCTGAACCAGGTCCCTGCCAGGCTTGCCATCACACACTGACTATCTTCGGTTCAACTCCTATCTGTCCTTTACAATGAATTCTCGGAGCCAGAGTGGACATTGCCCACCTCTAGACTTTGGTCCTGCATATGACCTTATCGGGATTGGTGCGGAAATTAAATGAGATAACTTCGGCAGTAGGACCCCACGCCAAAAGCATTCTGTAAGCATTAGCTCTTCTTGATGAAGACCATTTACTCTGCCCACCATTCCTAATCTCATTACCCTTTACAAAACACTATCGTGAGGGCTCCATGCTGTCGAGTACTTGACAAGTATCATCCCTACTCCTCACAGCCAAGCCGCCAAGTCTGTAGGTTGGTCTGTTTTCTGGTTAAAAAGGAGAAAGGGAATGTACCAGGTGTGTTAGTTAAACTTGTCCCATTTTATGTAACTCTTAGGGCAAAGCTGAGGTTTGAACCCACAGGTTGCCTCTTGCGCCCACACCATTAACACTTGTTTAATCCTGCCTCTGGAATGCCAGCTTTGCTATCTTTTCACATTATTCGTATCGGTAATCCTGTTCGTTAGACGCTTTTTGCTTACCACCTGGCATTTTTATGCCTTTCTCCACAGGCCTATGCACCCCCTCTCTAATTACACTTTACACCTTTAGAAAGCACCGGCCACAGGTACTACTATTCTTTCTGCCTTCTTTCCTTCCTTCCTTCCTCTCTCTCTCTTCTTCCTTCTTTCCCTTCCTTCTTCCCTCTCTCTTTCTGCACTTCCGCCCTCCCTCCCTCCCTTCCTTGCTTTCTCTCTTTCTCTTTTTTTCTTCTTTCCAATTTCTTTCATTGTCTGACATGGTGTCGTGCCTAGTGATGCTCCAAAATCATGTTTATTCTTTGTTTAGTACGATTTTATGTCTCCGCATTAGTCACACGTTGGAAATGAGCAAACACTGGGAGAGTGGCTAGAAATTCCATCACTGGAGGCTAAGCCAAGCCACCTTATCATTCGTCTACTTGCTTGAATGCTTCATGTTTCTTAAGTTCTTTGTAGTTTGTTTGTTTGTGTTGTTTGTGTTGTTATTGTGGCTTGGGTTTTGATCCTAGGGTTTATTGAAATACTGCCTTAGACGCTTTTGAACTTTCTTTCCTTTTTTCCCTCTAGTATGCCCAGGGAACCTAAGGGTAGAAATGAATTCATTCTTACCATTCGCTTTTCAAATAACAAGAAATGAACTAGTTCATTTTTCATCTGTTGTATACTCCTCAGTAAGAAAAAATGAGCAGTTTCATTATGTATCATTTGTTGCATATTTGTTTAGTGTAACTGGCAACCGTGGCTTGTTTACTTGTTGAAGAAACGAGTATGAGGTGGATACATTCAGGAATTCACATCAGGACTCAGAATGTACCTTTCTCCTCTGAGAATTATGTATGCTCCTGCCGCATGCATGGACTGAGTGTTTGCACAGGTGGAATTTTCGAACCTTAAGCTATTAGCTATCTTCAGGCCCCTATCTAGGAGAACTTTGAAGCCGTGAGACAATAAGAAAATCTCTAGATAATGCTGTCCTGTCTTGTTTATTAAATTTATCTGTTTATAGGTAAACTTCAAAATTGGCCATACAGACCTACACGGTGCATTGTGGACACAGCACTCGTTTTCATCAACTAGATAATCTTTGGATTATTCTTTAGGTCCATGATAGCTTCAAACTCTCTGCCTCCACACCCAGATCTTTCCATTCCATTCTCACCAGCTTCTGTAGGCCCTTTTCCTGCCCAGTGTGCTCCATCTGGTTTATTTTGGGAATAGTGGGTAGAACGTTTTTCGACTCCATGAGGAAACTTATGTGGACACTCTATGCATTTCTGGCATCTCTCAAACCTTGTGCTGGCTGTCTCAGTATTTCCACACTGGGGATAACAGCAGCTCTGAGACTGCATCGGGAGTAATGACAGAGAAATCACTCTGAAAACAATGTGTTCTAGTTGGTATTAGTGACATCTCGGCTGTATAGAAACCCCCACATTCCTATAGTAAATGATGTAGAAATTGTAACTTGTGTAGAAAGTAAGTACCCAAATCCAACAGTTCCAGGAGTGGTTAATTCAGTAAGTCGGTGAGGGCACAGTCATTGAGAGCAGTCATTCCTTCTCCTTGTCCTGACATCCGCTTTGTGAACTTGCCTGACTCATGCCCATGAAGACCTGGTGAGGTTAAGCAGATTAGGCAACTTCTTATACCTCTTGCAGATCAAAGCAGCCTTTCCCCCATGGCCTCTGTGTGTGTCATGGACAGAACAAGGTATATGCCCACTTCTGCACTGTGACGAGAGAGAGAAATGGTGTGTTAAGACAACCAGGGAGGGGGGCTGGCAGCCGCCATAATTGGCGTTCCACCAACCAAAAAAGAAGAAAGTGAATTTTGAGTAGGGAACAGAGTACCTATTAAATTAGTCCCCTCTGTTAGACTCTATCTTTGGCATCATCTCTTCTCCTATGTGTTTCATACCTGAATGTCTAATTACCTGGCCCAAATGCAGATTTCTTCTTCGCTACTGGAAAGTTCCATAGTCCCTCAGATATTTCTATTCTGATACTCACAACACACATTCAACTGCTTAAAAATACTAAATTGACAATGACGGCAATTTAAAAATACAAGAAATCTTCTTTCTTCTAGTTTAATAAAAATAATCTCTAGCCTCTTGGCCCAGAAACCACTGCTAAATTCACAATCACATTCTGAGATATTTTGTTCTTTGTACCTAGAGCTACTAAAGACTTTTTGGCCAGACTACATGTAGGATGGATTGAAAGAAGGCAGATTTAATGTACATTGTAGGTGCTCTTTTTACTCAAATAGCGGAGAAGTTAGAGTCCACTTATTTAAGTGCAAATGCTACCTCCTACCTAAGTCAATCAGGACACTTTAATTTCTACAACCGCTGAATTCAGATAATAATACCTGCCCCCTATCTACCTCTCTGGGAAGCTGGGAGGATTAATTAGATAAAGTATTTAAAGCTCCTCAGCGAGAAGTGGCATATGTAAAAGATGTTATTATTTCTAGGGAAGAATGAAGCAGTGTCTCTTTTCTGGACAGTCCATACTTTTAGAAGTTTTTCCTCTTATTCATTCAGCTGAAGTGCCAATTTGGTGGATTTTAATTCATCATGTGAGACCCTTCTCGTCCTCAAGTAGTTGCACTTAAAGAAAAGATTGTCAAGTATTGCCTTCGATGACGGGAACAGCCTGTGATTTTGGAGTTTCTTTGAATATTTCAGAGCATTGCCTTGCAAACTGGTCTATATGCCAGAATCCGGTCACGTGTGCAAAAACAAGCCCAGGGCTGCATTCAAGACTGTGACCTGGGACAGTTTTTGAGGTCACACTCAATTCTGATTTCTCTTACGAAGCGCTTGCTAACACCAGCAATTCTTGCTGAATTTTTCCTTCCCTGGAAGCTTATATGGCTAGAAGCGTCTTCACTCCTCAGTTTCGAATGGGTTCTCAAACCCAGGGCATGTGAATCCCATCTGAGCCCTGTTTGGAATACAGCAAATTGTCCAGAGGTGGTTCAGCTTTGTGCAGGAGGAGAGAACTCTCTCCCACCCATTTACAATAGAAGTGGGCCAAGTCAGATCAGAAAGAAGACAAATTGAGAGCATAATCTTTATTCATTCTCATATAAACCTTGTGAAATAGTTTACATTTAAATATCTTTTTTAAGCAATAAGTTTTCCTATTTAGGTCACACAACCCTCTCTCTCATTTGCTTCTAGAATTCTCACTTTTTAGTTATGCACTGAGCATTTCCCCACTTTGTTTCTCTTCTACTTCTTTTTACAGAGGTTTAGCTATGCTTGACCTTTACATTGTTTTATTAGACATTGAACACCTTTGTTAACTCGAACAAAACTCAGTTAGCAAGTCCTTGCGTGTTTTAATGACTGCGACTGTGGCTTGCTGTTGACAAATCCGCGTCCTGTCAGGGGCACAGAAGCTCATTAGAGATGGAGCTGACCTACTTTCCCACAGAAGGGTGGAAAACAGAGGAGTCCAGGAGTCTAATACAGAGCTTGGGAAGTGGCTGCCGCTGGGGACTTCAGTGTCCGCTCTAGATCAGCTTTCGACAGCCTTGGATCATTCACTCTGCCTAGAAATAAGTTCAGTCTATGGTCCTTGACAGCTCAGGAGAAGATTTCTTTCCGAGCAAAGGGTTACCTATGGAATTTTATCTGGATCTGTTTTTCAAATGTATTGGCTCTTTGAAAACACTTAACATTTCTTATTTTCCTCATACTTCTAGTTCTAAAGGGAAAAGAGAGAAATGGGCCTCAGGTTTTCCTCAGCAGCTACTAACAAACTCGCTTAAGCGGCTGGCCTCCATGAAGCGAGCGGCTCCGGAGGAGCAGCAAGGGAGGATGGGGGGAGCGCGCTGCCAGCAGCGGGAGACCGAGCTCCTCCACCTTGCCGGCCACAGGGAGTCGAAAAGAAAATCAAGGCTCAGGTTGGGTCCAGGTCTGTAATCACATGGAGACACTACAGAGGGAAGAAGAAACGAAACAAGAAAGGATGAAAAGGAGTGCTTTTGAGAACTGGTGACAGCACCCTTTAACCTAGGTCATGTATTAGACTCCTACCCTCCTCATCAGAGTCTCCTCCCCCCATCGGTTAGGTTAGAAATGAGAGTGGGTGGAGATGGAGTTAGCACGGCAGAAGGCAGAAATGCCTCTTTCCCTATAGTGCTAAAGTGATGGGCTCTGGTGGTGCCAGCTTCATTTACCCCAAAAGCACTGTGGGTCTGTAATGACTTCTTTGGAAGTGGTCACTACTGAGAGGGATGCCAAAACTAACCTAAAATGCTAAGTTTTAAGGATTTGATCAAGGATTTACTGAGCAGTTTTGAGAAGGCGTTGAAGATCAAATATGTCCTCCATATCTATCTCCTGCTTCATGAAAACATGCATATTGGACAATATGTAAGAAGGTATCCACACTTGTAGTCTTTGATATAAGGAGATGCAAGTGTAAAAAGAACACTCTCTTTGTTGTTGTTGTTATTGTTGGAAGAAAGAACATTAGTAGATATATTTGCAATAAAAAGGTAGTAGAGTTAATTTATATTGTACTTACTATACACCGAACTCTAAGGACTTTACTTATGTCAGTTGATTTAACCCTTGGAACATCTCTGATACAATGATTGTGTCCATTTCATAGATCAAGAAAAGAAGGCTCAGAGAGTTCAGGTCACTTGCCTAAGATCATAGAATTAATAAGGGAGAAATGTCAGGCTTAGAACTAGGGCACTCCATATCTAGAGTTTTTCATGTTGACCACTCAACTACACATATAAGGAAGAGAATTTTAAATGTAGAAAATACCAAGTTCTAGTTTCAGTTACTCATACATAAAATACATATAGGAAGAATAATAATCACAAGATATCGTTAAGCTATGCTAATATAAAGAGATCAAGGGCTGAGATAAAGTCTTTTCTATGGGAAGTCCCAACAGGAAGACAAGATCAAGAATATTAGTCTATAACCTAGTAGTGGGTCAACATTTCATCTACTGTTAGGATTTCTTTGCAATTAACAGTATTTGCTTAAAAAGAGAGACCTGTCTCGTGAGACTTTGAGACTGCCTATGTGGAAACAGGAGCTAAATGGCAGTGAACCTGAAAGAAAAGAGAGCTCTCAGAATCATGGCTCTTCCAAATGAAATGTGGGCCCACAGGAACCAGGCCTGCGGACCCACTTTTTTGAACACTCGACTGAAGCTGCAGATTCAAAGTGATCAGCTTTTAAGGATGGTGTTTCATGAGATGACGAAATGGCCATCAGACACCCCTGGACAAATGTACTTTACTAAACGTAACTTGTGTTTCAAACACCACGATTTTCACTAGCCATTAGTGATGGACTTCAAATTTTCTAGTTTCTATTTTTTAAAATCCCCATATCGAGATAAAGAAAAGAGAAAACCTTTTTACTTTATTCTTTTTTTTAAATGCTTTTTGATAGATGAACTATGTGCAAGTGTTACCTAGCCAAAAATATTTTTAAAGTTGTCTATGGATCCAGTATTCATAAGCGTATGTAACTCCCTTACTCTCAGACTAAATGAAATTATGATAGATGCAACCCTATGAGGTTACACTCTACTGCATGAAAGACTTCTTTCTTTTAGTAGTTCTTAGTTTTAGCAACTACTCTTAGAGTTCTCTCTTAGAAATTGTGTTCCTAGTCCTCTCGTACTTCTAAGTAAATTTTGAATTCATGAATCATAGTATTTATGGTATATGTAAATTTTGATTTTCCGACAAAAAGTTGATAGACTTTCAATCTGTCCTCCAGTAGAAGAACCCCTATTTCTTTAATAGCAATGATTTTGATCATGACAAAATAACAATAGGAATACCATTTACAAGGCACACATCTGCCTGTCATCGTCCTGCATCGTTATTAGGTAAATATTAATCCCCCTACTTTAAATATGCGAAAACTAGGATTCAGAGAGGTTTAATAACCTGCCGGATTTCGTATACCTAATAAATAGCAGAACCAAAATTTGGATTCACATCAGTCTTTAAAGCCTTTACACACACACACAGCCCCTCACCCCCGACCCCCCCCCCCCCCGCCCCCCCGCAGTCAGCTAGTTAGAAGTTTGGCTTTTTCCTGGTTCCTCTGCCTCCTTGGCTTGACATATGATTCAGTGCTGCCGCTTGCTGATCTCCCCTGGTATTACACTGTAGCCAAACCTTCGATACTATCCAGTGAAAACAATCAGTTCTTGTTGGGAGCAAATCATTTTGGAGTATTGATTCTGAATATGTCATTGTTTTCCATGAAAGCTAAGCACAGAGTATAAATTGCCACTCACCACATAAAGTTGATGACTTTCTAGGCCCAAATGATTTGACAATTTGTGATTTCACCCCCAGGAGATTTTTTGCTAACATTTTTCAAGGCAAAATATTCAATCCCTGTCCAAAATGATCAAATTTTGCCCTGCAGCAAGCTTGTAAATTTTTGCAAGGACTTGTGAAACTTCACAAGGCAAAAGATCAATAATTTCACACTGTTCTGTTCTCACTGCTTTCCTCGATGTACACTTGTCTGAAACTGCCAAGATGAGAAAGTAAAAATGTAAGGGACAAGTAAGGAACTCCCTCACCATCATTTATAAAGTGCTGTATTTAAAACAAAGGTGATCGATCTGCAGTCAAAAATTTAAAGAAAGGCAGAACATTCAGTTGAGATATTAAAAAAAAATAAGTCTACCCAAAAAAAGACAAAATGCGTGTTTTTATTCTAGTGATATCTCATCGTGTATATTCACATACTCAAAAATATTTTTTGGTTTTCTCTCTATTGTGTCCACACTTATTTGTCTTTGTTGCAAATCAGGATTTAGGCAAAGCACCCGACTAGGTTTTGTGCTCTTGTTACTCCAAGACATCAAAACATTTTGTTCCTACTTGTAATTATGTGAAACTTTTAATAACTTACTTTTCATTTTACACACACCTCTCTCTCCCACAATAAAATACACAAATAAATTTGAGCCATTAGTAAGGTAGATGTTATCACTCTTTGTTTTCAAACTTTCCATCTCCCTCTCTCAGTTCTTTTTCTCTGCCTGCCTCATCATTGTGAATATTTTCCCATGTTCAGCTATTGCTCTTTCGTTCTTCTGGTTATCTAATTTCTCCTTCGGAAAACTCACCCATTTTCATAGCTTAAGCTCTGCTTTTGCTTGAGTGAGTCCCGAATCTCTATCACCAATCCTTTCCTCTCATGGCAGCACTAGTCAGTTATTTCCAAGTGTTCACCGAACATTTCTACTTTGATTCACACCTTCTTCCAAATAAACATGCTGAATACTCCGTTTCACCCCAAACCATGTCCTTCTCCAGATTCCTTTTTTATTTTCAAGAGACGAGACATGTTTACAATCACTCATACTTGGAATCTCGGACCAGGACAAGGATGGCAACAACTCAGAAACATTCCAGAGCCAGGAGTTAATTTGGGATTAGAGTAGCACCACCCTCCCCCTTCACCCCCAGCTCCTTGGCCTGAGAGACTTTGCCCCTTGTTACTACTTGGTGCCACCTAATGGTCACCATGTAGAAAGTCAGGCCGAGCTTTCCCAGATCCTGCTTTTTCAAAGGAAAACCCAAGTCTTGATTTTGCAGGGAAATCTTTCAGATATGTTTAGATGCTGTTAACTGTTGAACAAAATTTAACCCTATAGAAGCCACAGGAAGTTCGTACATGAGCATGTCTATCTCAAGGGCTGTCAGTTTGTGACCATTACACAGACATTGAGCTAGAAGGCAACTAGAAAAAATATAAGTGAAAGGGAACTGTGAGAGGACCTTGGGCCATGTGGTACAATGCTCTAGAAAAATGGGCTAAACTAATTTAGCCAGCGATATAACAGACATTGAACTGAAACCCATAAACCTGAAATTAAAAATCACACATTCTAAACCACTGAGCATATGATACAAGTAGCCAGGAACTACAAAAGGTGATCCTGATTCTTCAAAAATAAGGTGCAGATCATATTTCTTTTTCCTTCAAGTTTCTTCTAGGGTTGACAAATTTCCAACCAAAGACTGGTAGATTTCGGTGAATATGAAGTCCACATGTCTCTAAGTCTTTATTCTTTTAATTTTTTTCTTTTTTTTTTAGAAATAATGTACATTTGATCTTAACAGAGCTATTGTAATCAACTTTTGGAAACAAATTTCTACAGACTTCTCATGCTAGACTTTTGGAGATTGATTCAAAAATATACACTATATTGATGACATAAAGCAATCTATAACAAGATCTCTTAAGACATCAAAAAGACGTGTGCAGATGAAATTAAACATGTATAAATTCATCCAGTGGTTACTTACAAAAAATTAAAAATTTGATTCAATACTTTTACACTTGAGGGTTTTTACTTGTAAGCCCAATATTGACTGAGGAAATTAAATAACTGTGAAAGCTTAATTAATTCAATATTTTTTTAATATACTGCAAAGAGTATATTTTAAACATAAAGGAAATGAAAAGCATAAGCATACAAAGACCTGGTTAAGATTATGTAGAGAAACACTCAACCTACCAGTGCAAAATCCATATTAACTGTAAATCAGCTGAGTAGCTGAATAAATAATACCAATTACATTTTGTGTGTGTCCCTTAGAAATAATATTTTGTTATTTACCTAGATTAGGTGGCAAATTGATTTGATTAGAAACATCTTAAGGATAAAAATGGGAAATACATTGTGTGAAATACTATGGTATAGGGGCTTTTGAATTTTTCAGAGTTGTCATTGATCTGTATGCATTAATTTTTAAATTAGAAAATACTTATAATTTTGTGAGAAGATGCACATTTTTTTTTAAATCAAGAAACTAAATTTCCAAGTTAATATAGTATCAGTTTATTGTACTTCATATTTCCAAAGCACAGGCATTTCAGAACACTGAAAGACTATATTTAGAGTAAGATCTACATATTCCATACAGATGGAATAAGTCCATGAATATATGTTGGTATCATCCTCGCCAGTCCTAATAAAACTCTATCTTTAGTGTGTTTGAACAAGGCTTAAGTTATACATGAAAACTGAAACATCAAACCATTATATATACCCTTGAAGTGTAGATAAAATAATTTTGCATCCATACAATATTTTTAAATGTTGACTTTAGCAAAAACTTAAAAATCCCCTGAAATTTAAAATGAAAATTCATGATGCACAAAATTGTGAAAGAAAAAAATGTCTTCTCCAAATATCCCCTAACTTTTTTGAACAAAATCTCAGTGTTGTGATTTCATCTTCCTCATTTACATTTGCCAAGTGTATATGAGTTGACAGTGTTTCCACGTGCAGCACCACGTTTAACCTGCGCAGTCGCCTTCAACGGAACTGGTGTTATTATACTTTTAATGATGAGATAAGAGTCTCATAGATACAAATAACCATCTTTGTCACCACACATCTAGGGAAAAAATGGGCAGAATTAAAGCCGTAAGCCCTGTTTTTCTGAATCCCAACCCAGAGCTTTTTACCCCCAAGAGATCATGATCAGCTCTACCAACCTTTACTCAGATCTCTACCTCTGCTGTCTGCTTTACAGACGTAATAGATGAGCGCAATGTAAATGCGAGCATTTCAAATGTTTGCATTTCTCTTTTTAATTTGACCTTTGTTGTATTACCCGCATTGTCTGAGCACAGCTTAACTAGAATGTGAAATTCTGTTTATATCCATATGTGTATGCATGCGTACACACATAGATATGTGTACATGTAATTAATTCCTATAGAAGTAAATTTATTGCTTCCTTTTCTTTTCTCGGGCAGAAAGATTGCTAGTTGTTAGGAGGGAAATCTGCTTTTGATTTCAATGAAAAATCTACCCTAAAAGATATTGGAAAAGGTCAGTCTTAATCTAATTATCTGGACTTATGACAAGTACTTTCTTCCTTTCTCCGATCCATCTTGTCTTTGCTTGATTTCACTGTAGGCTTGAAATCATAGTTTAGGACAGCAGCTTGCCACTCTGAGAAGAACTGATATCCCAGATGTGTCCTTAAAAGCTCCCTCCCCAAACAAAGAGGACAACAGGATGGGGCTTTCATGCACTTCTTATCAAGTTTAAAGAATTCTCTGAGACTTCTGTTCTGTGTGTCTCTCCAGGGGAGGCTAAACCTTAGTTTTGGAGGCTGTCTCTCGTGCCTAGAGAAGGATGCCTAGTGTCCATTTCTGCAAACTGACTTTCTGATCTTTCAAATTTGGGAAGACCATATCAGAGTCATTATTTGAAAGATTATCTTCTCAAGTCCCTGGCATTCCCTGGTGGTTCTAGAGTTCATTCATAGACCTTGAACACACTGTGTGAGTACACTTTGCACTGATGAGAAGCACAGTGAACCACCCCAGTGCACGCCCACATGGGAAAAAGTGCCACAGGATTCAATAGTACATGAATCTGCCTGGGATGGTGACGGAAAGGGTCACACGAAGCCAGAGGTCCCAGGGAGGGCACCACTCACATGTGTGCCCATCCAGTTCAGTCTTGTGTTCATCCTACACCTCCTCCAGCAGGCCAACCATGTTTCCTTTGGAGTCACGTATACAATATGCAGAATGGTTGTTCAGGAAAAATCCATGGCAACAGCACATGCAGAGCTTGTTCATTTTATTTGGAAAAAATTTTTTTCCTTTTTTTCAGTTTTAACTTTTTAAAAAGATATGCTTCTTTAGATTTACCTGATTCAAACTTGAAAAAAAAATAGTGCTATATAATTTTTATATGTTTTTTATTATTTAAATTCAATTAGCCAACATATAGACTGTACAATTTTTTTAAAAGATTTTATTTATTTATTTGACAGAGAGATCACAAGTAGGCAGAGAGGCAGGCAGAGAGAGAGAGAGAGAGAGGGAAGCAGGTTCCCTGCTGAGCAGAGAGCCCGATGTGGTACTCGATCCCAGGACCCTGAGATCATGACCTGAGCCAAAGGCAGTGGCTTAACCCACTGAGCCACCCAGGTGCCCCTAGACTGTTAAACGCTATTCACTCTTCCCTTTAGAAACCTTGGAGGCCCCATGAGAAGTGTGTTAAGGGGGACTCTGTGAGTGGAAAACCAAAACCATAACCATACGCAAGAGTAAGAAAAATAGGATATGCACAAAATAAAAGGATATAAAAAATGATACCAACTATCTGAAATGTGCAAGGGAGAGGAGTAAAGAATGAATTCAAAAATAAGCGACGGTCAGCCTAATATAGACTGCTGTATGCAGAGGACGTTAAATATAAATTGAAAGGTAGCCAGAAATCAAAGAACAGTCAGAGATACACAAAAAATAAGGAGTAAGAGACCCAAATATATCACAAAAGAAAACCAGCAAACCACGAAAGAGCAAGAGAAGAAAGGATCAGAGAAAAACTACAAAAACAGCTGCAAAACAAGTAACAAAATGTCACTTAATACATATCCATCAGTAGTTACTTTGAAGGTAAAGTAAAGGCTAAAGGCTCCCATCAAAAGACAGAGGATGACAGAGTGGAGACAAAAAACAAGACCCATCTATACTCTTCCTACAGGAGACTCACTGCAGACCTAAAGACACCTGCAGATGGAAAGTAAGAAATATTTAGCCTGCAAGTGGATATGAAAAAGAAGCTGAAGTAACAGTACTTCCATCAAGCAAAGCAGACTTTAAAACGAAGTCTGTAAAAAAAAAAAAGAAAGAAAGAAAGAAAGAAACCTCGGGGATATTTTTCTGTACTGTGTATATTTTCATCCACAAGAATATTTTCTTCTCGTCCTCCTGGATACCTGGGACTTTTTTTTTTTTTTTTAATTCTCTGCAGGTATCTTAGAGGACTGTTTAAGACCCTAACCATTTCATCTACTCTTAACTTCACCTGAAGGGCAAAATGCCTAAGATCTTGACACAAATGCTGATAAATACATGGGATTATTAAAGGTGCCGTCTCAGCAGAAGAGGTTGCCTGCCGCCTTTGTTCTCAAGGCGGTACATATTTCACCTAGCAGCAAGAAACCCAACTGCTGCCACAATCAGAAATCTCTGAAATGTCTTTAAGCTAATCATCTCTGAACATAAGCCTTTGTTGTTGAATCAGACCTAGATGCAAGGCACAGAAACCTTTTTTTTAATCTTGTTTTTTTCGCCCCTCTACCTTGCACAAAACAGCATCAAGCCTGTCACGACTACCAGTAAGGTTCACTGATTTGTCAACATTCACCCCTGATGAAGACAGTGAGAGAGATCCGTAGCTCCGGAGAGTTCAGGAGAGAACCAAACAGAGTGTTTGCAAAAGAGCATTTTTATATGTTTTCTTGTGACAGCACTAGTTTAACAGAAAATAGTTGGAGTGTGCCAAAAAGGGGGAAAAAAATGAAAGACAGTAGTAGTAAGTTAGGCTAGCATGACATGATGGATCTGGGCTATGACAAACCGAATTGGAAAAAAGCTTCCCTGGGGACCAACTATACCAGGTTTGCTGAATTGTATTTCTTGATTTCTTACTGTGCAACAGTGCTTTTTACTGTTAGATTGACTAGGCTTCAGAATATTTTTAAAATTGTACAAATCAAAATCCATGTAGCTTAAAAATGAAGGATGTAAAAGGTTTAGGAGTTTGATGTATTGAAAGGCATTCTGTATTCCCTCATGTGAGTATTAAATATACACTTTGTCTGTTTGATGAATTTTAAATCTTCGTGGAAGGCAGTACACACGATAGCAGTTTACAGGGCTGAAAACTCTGGTCGGGAAGAAGGACACAGATTGCAGAGATTCAAAGCTGCTTTCCTCTTAACCCACCCAGATGTGCCCAGGAATTACAACACGCAACCTCTGTAGGTTCTCATTTGTTCTGAGATGTTTGCATAAAGGGCAAGTAAAGGTAGCTGAAAGCCGAGCCCCTCTTAACAAAAGTGTGATGCCTTATTCTTATTACTTGTCCTTTTAATTCTTATGTAGTGGCTTTCATACACCCTAGACCAGGTGATTTCTTTAAAAAAGTCACCCATGTTAAGCTTTGAAGGAATACCTCCATGAATGGAGGTATATTAGATTCTCTTGCGATTTTCAGTATTTTAGCCATGAATAATAAATAATTACAATAAACAATTTGGGTCTGATTTTACAGAAGTTTACAACTAACTTGAATAGTTTGTGAAATTGCCCGAGTGCAAAGTGATCAGTATTAAGTGAGAGCCAAACTCAAGGAGGATAACAATCTATCTAGCGGGCTCAGGCATCACAATCCCATGATGTTTCCCATCAACTATTCACGTCAGGGAGAAGGTGTTGAGAAAGTGATTGGTGACAATGAGTTTTGGTTGAGATTTAATAAAATAGAAGACCTAAGCATTGAGAAATGAAAGTTACATGGCAAGATGTATGCTCAGAAAATATTCAGGTAGGAACCACACAGACTAAAATGGTAATGGATGGCAAAGTAAAGAAATAGAATGATGTGTTTTAAGTGTTGAGGAAAATAGGGAAATTTCAAAACTGGAGTTTGCTTGTTCCATCCGGAGGAAAAAAAAGCCCGCTGCTTTTGAAATCATTGATACATGCAGAAAAATGGAGCAAAATTGTCAAGTCTTCTGGTTTTTCAGGAGCCAAAATCTGGATTTTTACATGAACTCTCTTGATTTGAAACATTAGCAAATAATTTTTAAAATTTTGCACAATATTAGGTGGATCAAATAAAATACACCTGAGATTTGTGTTTTGGCCCATATAGTTTCAGTGTGTGACCTCTTCACTAATTAAAAGAGGCAGCTTGAATTATGGATACACATGTAGAAAGTCTTTGACTTTTTTGAGAATGTGGAGGGTGAACTATTCTGGTAAATCTAAGAAATAAATAGTTCTAGCAATAGCTGGCTCCAGTGGGTAAAACTAAAGAAATAAAAGGGATTTAGAAGTCAAGGAGATGCGCGGGTTATTGTAGGGGTAATTAAGGTGGCTAGGATGGTGGCAGGTAACAAGATAGAGAAGAATAACTTCAGTTAGCTGCAGAAATCATCGAAGAATATGGAAGATTTTCTGGGAGGCCTTGAATGACAGAGAGAAGAAAGCAACAGGGTATTCTAAACTCCCTAATGAGATTATCAGTCTGGGGAAAAGTAATACTGTCCTGTGGCCTGAAAGCAGCATTGAGCAGTTCACAAGGCAACACCCAAAGTCTAGGCAGAAGAAGTAGAGAATTACCAACAAGAGCAAAGAGAAAGCCTGAGTGATTTTGACTTGGTTTGATAACTTATATCAAAAATATATCAATTCCATTGGTTAACTGAATTCAATTCTTTCAAAAAATATGCTAAGGACTTGCAATTTATAAAGTATCAGATTAAATATTTTGGGAGGTACGGGGATAATAATGGATGTGAAGACAAACTGTCCTTAAGATGTTTAAATCTGTATGGACGCAGCAGACACACACACACACACACACACACACACATAGGCATGCAACCCTATGTGTTTTGTTTTATTTTTTTAAATGCTATGACAGAAAAGCAAAGCATTTTTGCATGGCAGTTCAAAATCAAGTGATTGTTTTCAAAGAATTGTTTGGATGATATACATGTAAATCAGAGTTCTCCAGAAAACCAGTAGGAAATACATAGATAAATAGATAGATAGGGATTTATGATGAGGCATTGCTTACGTGATTATGAAGGCTAAAAGATCCTATGATTTGCCACCTGAAAGTGTGAGACCCAGGAAAACTAAAGGTATAATTCAGCCCTAGTCTAAAAGCCTGAGAAACCAGGAGGAACTGCTGGTGTAATTCCAGTCCTAGGGCAGAAGATGAGATAAGGTTAATCAATGAGGCAGGAAAAAAGGGACAAATTTTTTCTTCCTTCATTTTTTGTTCTATAAATACCCTTCAAGAATTAGATGATACCTGCTTACATTGAAGACAATCTACTGAGTCTACCAATTCGAATGCTGATCTCATCTGGAAACACCTTCACAGACACACCCAGAAACAACGTTTAATCAGAGCACCCTGTGGCCAGTCAAACTGACACATAATATTAACCGTGACACGTAATGGTGTTTTCCCTAAGTCTAAAGAAACCCAGTGCTTTATTATCTGGTGGATTCCCTCAGAGAATCACAATAGCAAACCAGAAGGAGTGCTCTGGAAGACGTCAGGGGATCTGGATAAGACCTTCTTTTGTTGAGATCTGGTTCAGGTTAGCACTCAGCTAATGGGCAGTAAGTTCAAAGTTTTAATTAGGATGGATTGATCTGAATTCCAATTGATTTAGTTTGAACCTTTGCCCTGTGTATCTACCCATTTTATCATTCCCTGCTTGGATATGGCACCAAAGCCCACTTCCCCGTCCTCAAGGCTGGGGCTGAGATTACCATTAAAAAGTAAATTCTTGGGGGGCGCCTGGGTGGCTCAGTGGATTAAGCTGCTGCCTTCGGCTCAGGTCATGATCTCAAGGTCCTGGGATCGAGCCCCGCATCGGGCTCTCTGCTCCGCGGGAAGCCTGCTTCCTCCTCTCTCTCTGCCTGCGTCTCTACCTACTTGTGATCTCTCTCTGTCAAATAAATAAATAAAATCTTTAAAAAAAAAAAAAAAAAAAAAAAAGTAAATTCTTGGTATGGGATCCAGTATCTTTAGGACTTGTACTTGGATACTGGACAAAGTTAACCAGAAATTCATTTAGGTAAATAGACCAGGTTTTAAAATTTGGGGATAAAAATATTTTAGAAGCTGGGAAGTTTCAAAACACTTTTGGAAAGCTGTAACTACTTCTCAAAGAAATGTCCATTTCTCAGTGGTGTTAATGAACAACTATAGCCAAGTGTCCCCAGATTAATAATAGTAAGTGTAAATAACAGTTGGCTTTTCTGTCCTACAAGCACATCCTGTTCTTACTTTTGAAACACAGTTGCTTGGGCTTTGCAATGATTTACCAATTTCATCGGACATTTGAGGAAACATTAGCTTCTAGCCCATACGCTAGAATATTGTAAAAGGACAGAGTTAAGATTAATCTATGGTTTCTGTGTAAGTATGATTGCTGTTTTTTTTAAATTAAATTAATTACTTATCAGTGCATTTTTCAATATATAATGCAGGAAGATGCCAATACTACTCAATTATTTTGATCCATTTACACCTTAAACTAAGGAAATAATAGGGATGCCACCCCTACGATTCATAGATTGGTATCCTCTTTGGTTTTTGTTTTATTTATGTGTACATATGCATAGTTCAAAACTTGTTAGTAGCGATGCTAATAATGTCATTTATATACTTCACCTTGTCCATTTAAAATGGATAGTTCTATTTATAGAGTAACAGCCTGTAAAATTGAATTAAAAAATTTAATAGAAAAGGCAGTCCTTTTAAAAATTATTACAACAGAAAGAAGCATAATTTTTTTCTTAAACTACTCCTAACACAAGTTTTTTAAAAAAATCTTTTTTTAGTTCCAAAACTTTAAAATTGTCTTATTGATTTTTAAAATAATTATTTATGTAAAATAATTTATGGCAGAGTTTTCAGTATTTGAAATATATATTCTTATAATAGGAATTTTACAAGACCATTAATTTTAGCAGTGCTAGGAAACACAACTATAATTTAGGAGCTATTGTTGATTGTTTCTAGAAATAGATATTGACCCCATTAGTTTTAAGTGATAACATTACTAAGCCAAAGTATTAATCCAATGGTAGCAGAATTAATGATTTTAATTGGTATTTTTATTCAAACCTTTACTTTAGCATTTAGATTTCCTTTAGCTTATCATATAAAAATACAAATGTAAAATTTAAATAAATTATCTTAGAATTCTCATTTTTAAAGTCATTACAAAATGAGTGCCTGTGGAGGCTCCAATGCCTCAAGTCCTTTGTTTGTTCTAGTCACTTTGGTATGCATTTGGGTCTGGTGATATTGATGCCATCCTCTCGGACATTGTTTCATTAATCAAGAGGGCACCTGGGGTTCAGAGTAGCCTTGTGGCCCAATAATCAATCACTGAGTCATTTATTCATCAAGGAATGCTCTCAAGGAGAGGAAGTCATCATCATCATCAGCAGCAGCAACAAAACAATACTAACAACTAACTTTACTGGGTCCTCATTATGTGCCAAGTATGGCTCCAAATTCCGTGTGTATAAAGTTATGTAGTCCTCACAACAAATGAAGCAGTTGGGAAAGGATTTTATGAGGTTTCTTAGCTGGCTATGCTACTGTAAAATATTTACAAATAGAGCATGCATATCTCCATTTATATTCTTGTCTTAGGACCCGTAGATGCTCTGGTGGCACGGGTTGGGGGGAGGTGCTTGATGGTTACCCTCAAACAAATCTACCACCAACAAGAGTGTGATTTGTATTCACTTTGTCAGAGGTTAAATTAATACCGATTTCAGAGTTTTAAACCACCTCAGAGCATCAAAGACGGCAGGCTTTGTGAATGATGCTTACTCCCAGAAGTACCTGATGAAAGGCAGGGAATGACAGTGCCTCAGATATGGGTCTGCAGAACTGGGTGTTCTGGGAGAGAACTAAAAGTGATATGTGTGTTGTAAATACTATGTGTTAAAATGATAATGTGGTGATGGACTGTCCACATTCACACCTGAATTTAGGTATTATTTGATGGCACATACAATACAAACACAAGAATAGGAAATGGGAAAAATATCTATCTATCAACTATCTATCTATCTTTTTTTTCTTTTTGCCTATTTGGTTGTAAAATTGTGTACTTAAAAAGAAGAGACAGCAGAAAAATCAAGGATATTTATTTGGAGCACTTTACTATAAAAGCATTTAAGTGCATTTGACAAAATTTCAGTAAAGCTCTGGGAACTTAACTCAATGGTGAACTAGCCTTGCTCATCTCTTTACTTAAAAATCCTTTGGTGTTTGTCATGATGATAAATGATCATCTCCCCCTAAGCCTTCCTTTCCCTTGAACCTGAATCTTAGTAAGCACCTTTCGAGAACCTAAGACAGTCTGCTGCAAATCACTTACTTTGGAACCCAGAGCATTTAAGTTTATTGATGAGTTGAGAAGCCCTGCTGAGCTATGATGCAAGTTTAACACAATTTTCTTAGAATGTAAGTACCAAGTAGGCAGGAAAATATTACAACTTGTATTTACTTGGTGCTTTCTGAAACTCTGATACTTTATGAGTTAATAATTAATTTTTGGTAAGATGGGTACACTTCTCTCCAATTTATTGATGAGCAACAGGTTAGTTGAGATAACATTAGCTACTGGAACAAAGAAACCCCAAAACAGAGAATGGATCAAACAGAATAGAACTTTACTGCTCACTCTTATAAAGTCCAGCATGGCCATTGGTGATCGCAGGCTGCTTTCCTGCAGGCAGAACATCAGGGACTCCTAATGAATTCCCACCAGACGAATCGAGTGTCTTGAACTTGTGGCTTCTGAGGTCACTGTGTGCATCTGCATCAAGCCAGGGAAAGGAGAATGATGAAGGGGCCCCTGGGTGGCTCAGTGGGTTAAAGCCTCTGCCTTCGGCTCAGGTCATGATCCCAGAGTCCTGGGATCAAGTCCCGCATTGTGCTCTCAGCTTAGCAGGGAGCCTGCTTCTCCCTCTCTCTCTGCCTGCCTCTCTGCCTACTTGTGATCTCTGTCAAATGAGTAAATAAAATCTTAAAAAAAAAAAAAAGGAGAATGATGAAGAGGAGGAGCGTACTTGGACTGGAAGGGACGCTCAGCACTTCTACTTGTGTTTCATTGCCCAGAATGTGGCTCATCATTTCAAAACAAAGGGAAAGTTCTCGTGAATATGGTCTCTGGGGGAAGCCACTTCCCAGCCATAAATGTGTACTGTGGAAGGGAGACCACACATACTTGGTGTGGTCAGCATCATCTACCAAAGGCAGTCCAGAAATATCAGTGATTATCCCAAAGAATCCTGGGCTGGTGCACTGATCAGTGACTGAGGAGTCAGCGCCTTCTCTCCTCCCACCCCAACATCCAGCTTAAGGGTCTGCACTTTAGGGTCACTGGTCTCCAGCCAGTTGGACTGTGCTGTACTTAGAATGAAACCAGAGGGGAATGTAAATGAATACTAAGCTAATAAGAAGAAATGTAATCCTAACAAAATAATAGCCCTAAACACTTTATATGTGTTAGTTTAATTAATACTCAGCGTGATGTGAAAGACAGCTATTTTTACTAAGTCCATTTTACAGTTGGGGAAACTGAGGTATGGGGGTGTGAATAAATTCCCCAAAGCCATCTGGTAAACATCAACCAGAATTGGATTTAAATCTAGGTGGTCTAATTCCATGAAACTATTATATCTCCCATGAAGGAAAGAAAAATGTCATTTGAAAAGAAAGAAGAAAATTGGGAGGAACAGTTTCTTCCTGAAAGAAACTTTCTCTAATTAGACTTGGCTTAGGCTACACAGTTTATAATCGTGTGTGATTCATCCCAGTCTGCAGACTCTTCTTCTTCCTACCTTGTCCATATCCTGAGGGCTCAGCAGAGGGCAGAATTTTTAAATGACCTCTAATCTAGAAGAATTTCGATTCTGTTGAGAGGAAAAGAGATTTCTAAAACCGATTGCCTAACACAGTCATGATTAAAGGACAAATAAAAGGCAGGCAATAAGATTTGCAGGAAGGGTGGGACTATTACATATGGATTGTCAAGAGATTGTTCATGAAGGATGTAAGACTTTAGCTGGTCCTTTTATGAATAGAGAGGAAGTACAGAAGGTTTCAAAGGAGAAAGATGATAGGAACAAAGATCCGGGCGGATAAAGACAGTATTTGTAGCAGCATGGCTGTAATAGAAGCAATTTTGGGAATTAGTGAGAGTTATATCTTTATCCATTTTCACTTTAGAACTTATTTTTGCATATATTTTTAATTCAATGTAACCATCTGGTGAGGCCTGGCACTCTACGATTTGTTGCAGTAGTAATGTTTATCTGAAGAGCTACGTATGTAGGCACAGGAAAATGAATACTGGGTTCTGGGAACAAAGACTGGGGAGGGATTTCCAAACAAATGCCACCTTCCACTCATTTCAACAAGTGTGAGAGTTAAGGAATGTGCTTTACCGTCATTACGTTTCTGGGGCCCCGAGCTTGTTACAGAGAACCTTACCAAATTCTCAGTGTTCAGCCTGTCCTGCCTCTAAGTAACTTTGGAGTAACTGACCATTCTTCTGTACCTACATCACTTTTCATCTTCACCTTTTCATGCAGAGAACACGTCATCGCTCTTTCCAATCAGGGGATGAGCCCCTGGATGACATCGAGTGAGTTCTGAATTCTCTGAGGAACCACCCCTGACTATTACCGTTCTTCTTTGTCAATCACAGAGCACTTCCAGTGACATCATTGCTGTCTTCAGTATTATGCTGTTGCCGTAGGCAGCATGAAATTGACAAGGAATGGCACGGGGAAGAGCTGAAAGGGCATTTCTGCTTTTTTGATGCATCTGACACCTGTAGTTACAAGAAAGAAAACAGCTTTTATAAGCATATTGCTGGGTGATGTGGACGGTGAATGATTATTTAGAAGTAGCTTTTCAATGCACAATAGAATCCAAACTGCTTCTGTGCACTTTTACCAGGAGAGTATCTCTCTAAGTAGGAGCAATCTGGTCAGATAGTTTCCTAGAAGTCTCTGGATTCAGAGTTAGACTTCAGTGAAAATCCAGTCTAAACCTCAGAACCTTCGGGCCTATGAGGTGTAGTGATCCTCTCTTGCTCGATTTTCATAGAATATGCCTTTTGTTTTAGCTTATATGCTTGTTTGTGTTTCTTCTATTGTAGGAACTATATTATAACTAGAAAAGCTAGTGTCCAAAGTGAAAAAGAAAGAAAAACATACCCTTGTTTCTTTGGGGGAAACCTTTTCTAAGAGTGAGCAGACACATCTGTTTAAATTGAAATTAAAATTATTATTATTATTGTAACAGGAGGTCTGACAGGTAAGTCATGGCAAGTGAGGGGACTTAAACCCTCCTAACATCAGTTATATTGATAACCAGGGTAGTTTTAGCACTAAGTGGACAGATTACAAAATTGGGAAATGATTGCTCAGACTGGCTAATGATCACATCCCATCGATAGGGCCTGGAACCTGAACAGTCATACTGAGTTGACCGTATTCAGTAGTTGACTCTAAGTCTTCACCTTCCTTAGCAGCCGACAGTGCAGATGTTGTCCTGATAACTCTGCTTGGTGGCTTTCGTGACACTGTCATCCTGATCTTTCTTTAGTTCCCTCACCATCATTTCTATATCATTCCTCTTTGATCTCTCTGTGTAAGTTATTTGTGTCTTCAGCAGCAACTCAGAACATTTTCAGGCAACACTGTTGACTCGTCTCTCTTACCAGTTACATCCTTCTATTCCAGGCTTATTATGATGACTGCATGAAGCATCATGAGAAAAGATATCATCTGTCTTACAGACACTATAGGAAAGAAAAAGAAAATTCTCTGTGTAGCTGTTTGCATGTCTCCTAAACCATGGCAACTAAGGGAAACTACAATTACTGAAATAAAGTTCTCCATCCTAGGCTAGGCTGAATAGACAGCACAGAGTCTCAATATTTCATTTATATGCAGTTAAGCAAAAATAACAAACAAAAATCCACAGGACTGTGTCAGGTGCCAATTACTAGGCTATCTACTAGGCTATCTCATTTTGTGATGTCCCCTTAACAAATGAGAAAATTGAGGCATAGAAAAGTTACATAATTATCCTAGGTCACACAACTAGTAATGGCACTGGAATTTTTATTCTTCCCCACAGAAGCCCTAGATTTTAGATAGATTTTGCATTGTCTCATATACAGAGCACCTTGTTTGGACCTTTCGCTTTGGCCATTTTCCCACATTCTTATATCATTTTGTAGATTTACCATTTTAATTCCTAAATTACATTGCACTGGGTTAACAAGTATCATCCTCTTTAGTGGGAGTCTCCTATATTCCCTGGCACATATCTAGTTATCAATTTATTTTTCACTTCTCCATCACTTCTGGCTCTAGGTCACATCCTGTCCTCCGATATCTCATGCACATGTGTATTACTCTACCGATGTTGGTACTTCAGTCTCATCTATGTGTTTCTATATGGAAGAATTAGAGAATTAGTAAAAACGTAATGTTACGTGTTGTAATGAGCACTGGGTATTATACAAGACTGATGAATCGCAGACCTGTACCCCTGAAACAAATAATATGTTATATGTTAATTTAAAACAATTAAAAAAAATAAAGGTAATGTTAAGATTCTACCTCAAATCGTTGTAATTCCTAGTTAGCATCTTCAAATACTGAAACTCTTTATTATCCTCTTAGCACACCATGGTATTGACAGTACTTTGTTGTACCTTATCATTATAACGTCATCTCTGAGAATTTCCACTTCTATCATTATAAAATGATTATGGCAGCTTCCCTAAGCCTCATTCATGTGAATGGAAAATTAGTGCCATAAAGAAATTTTCTAATAATTATTTTCCAAAACATATCGGTGCTTTTCAAACTTAAACTCATTAAACTGATTTGAATCTCACTTCAGCAAATCTACACTGAGTGTTCTTATTAATAAGTCAGTCTCACCCAACTTTTAGGTAAAGATTTAATCAGAAAATATTTTAGTAAAATCCACATGCATGACCTTAATCTCATCACATATTTGGCAATAGGGTATATAGATCTCAATACTCGGAAGTAAGTATCGACATAATGATATAGTAATTTATGTTGTCAAAATAATTAAAAAATAGTGTAAGAGATACTGTGCTAGTTGTTTTGCATTCATTATCTTATTTGAACAAGCACAACTTCCTCCTGAGAACTTTAGTCGCTATTTTACAGAGATGGTGATTGAATGTCACCGACGTTAAGTAACTTGCTCTGAGTCACACAATTATTGTGTGGCAAGAAAGTTTTTGAATACACTTCTCATAGATTTTAAAATCCTTATTGTCTTACCTCTGCCATTCTGCTTCTGTTCATTGACACTTCCAGCCTGAGGCCTCCTTCCATTGTTTTTTAAATCACAAGAACAAGAAAGAGAGGCGCTGAGGCTGAGTTTGGTATAATGAGAAGTAAGTACTAGGTTTTCTGAAGTTCTAGCTCAAGATCTAAAAAACAATTTAGAAATGATTCATATTTATTTCATTAATGTATCCATTAAAAGAAATATTGGAAAAAATACACATTGCACTAATTAAAGTCAGCATGCAAAATGCTTTATGCAAATCTATGGAGAGAAAGACACAGAGATAGGGAGAGTAAAATCTCAACACTACAAAAAAATTTGTTTATGTAGTTATATTTTCCCAGTGGCTAAGATTATAGTAGCCAACATTTTGGAAATATGCCAAGTTTTTATCACACTTTCCTATAGCTTTTGTGTACATAATTTTCATAATGCTTTCTTGATGACCTCTTATTATACAAGTATACTATTAGTTACATGTTATTGTAGAATGGCTCTTGATGCTTATTAAAATGTGGGAGATTATTGAATCCTACATTAAATTTTTCTCAGATTTTTGTAGATTTTCACCTCCTATTTAGTCCTATTCTGGCACTTTTTGGTAATGCCATTCTGTGACATTTTCTGTCCCCATTTTATCTTGAGTTGAGAACTTAATTTCTTAGAATTGTCCCTCTCCCACTCCCCTTGTTTGCGTTCCCTCTTGTTGTCGCTCTCTCTCTGTCAAATAAATAAATAAAATCTTTAAAATAAGATAAAATAAACACTAATGGGCCTTGGATGAAGATGTAAAACACTTGTAAAAAATACAAGTGTTTTTCATGATTAGGTAACTCAGATGGTGAAATTAAAAAAACAAACAAACTACTGTATATGACTTAAGATGATTTTATAGTGAATTATGGGTTATGTATACGTACTTGGACACACACACACACACAAATGGAGATAGATCAATACATTAGATAGATAGATAGATAGATAGATAGATAGATAGATGACTGCTCTCTAAAGGTTTTAAAATGGTGAATATGATCCCACTTGGTTAACCCAATGAAATGTTGACCAAAGTGATGATGTATGAAAACTCAAGAACTCAGTTTCTGAAATACTATTGTGCTTAATTCTAGACTCAGTTATTTACTATGAGCGTGACTGTGAATGCATTTTACTTTTGCTATCCTCAGTTCCTTCATCTGCCCAATAAGCCTAATAACCTTTCCTACATAGGCGTGTTGAAATGATCACCCGAGACAATGAGCATCAGGTCCCTTTTGAAAGCATTCCCGGTGTTCCATGGCCATAGTCTTGTTCTCATTTCTTCTACGTGATTCTGTACTTAAAGTATCACCACGTCATTGTCAGCACTACCACACTTGTCCCAACGAGACATGATTAAAGAGGACCTTTAATGAAACTGACTTTCAGATTTTATTTTTCCCCCCAAGTTAAATTTTTTTGTTAAGTTTTCATATAAAAAAAACTATAGCAAGGTATAAATAATACTTCTTGCTCTGACTAAAAATAATTCTGACACTTTATATTCTTTTTGAAAATTTCAGTCCAATGTGGTGTGAAATTCTGGGCTGAAAATCTGCATTTCTGGTGAAAATACTTATTTAACTTAGTGGCACAGATAATATGGAAGGTGGGAAAGAATTCTATTTTATGATTTTATGACAAAAATTGCTTGGAAGAAGGAGATCAGGCATTCTCTAGTTTGCAGATGACTAAATTCTCTCAGGTAGTGAAATACCAGTCCTTTTTATTATACATGCATATCTATTCCTTTCATTTGAACTAAGAAGAATAGTCCTGCCCTTTCACAAAAATGACCCTTTTATCAAAGAGAAAATACTGAGCTGAATAAATCATGAGCTTGACCACAAATAAACTCTTGTGGTTTTATAATCTAACCCTTACTTCGTAATCAGTAAGGATAAAGATAATGGCTTATATCCTTGAGGATAAATATAATAAAACTGCTCCTTTGTAAATAAGTATGAAATTACAAGGTAAGTATGTACATTCTTAAGATGCTAGGATCACTTTCTTATTTCTAGCTTGTCCATTTAACTTTTTAAAGCAGATTGGACTAAAATTATGGTTAGTCTTAAGGCAATGCTCATTGAGTTTTATGGATACTTCAGAATCATTATTTAAGTCTTATTTGAACCATATGAAATTGTTATTTTTGTGGGTCACAGATGGCCAAATCTTGGCCCTTCTACACCTTTAAAAACTTAGTACCTCAAAAATCAAAGTTGGGCATAATAATGATGAAATTTTAAAGCCCAAATTGTTTAGACATATCAGACTTGAAATGCAACCAACCTTCTTTTTATAATGTTTTAATTGTCAATGGACTCTTGGGAGAAAACACATCTTTTATATGAAACAAGTAGTAGAATATCCGTGCTTTAGGGAAAAAATGGTCCTTCTATACAAATGGAATTTGAGCAACTGTTATAAACAAATTAAGGGTAATTTAAAATATATAAATATCATTTAGTGCCAAAAGTATGCCAGTCAAATAAATCTAGTTGATACTATATGCTTTAAGATATTTTATAAATAAGTGTATTGTGTATCTTATAAATAATTTATTTCATTATAAAAACAGTTTGTGGAATACATCTAGATTGAATTTTTAACTAAGTTTTTTTTTTTAAATACTTTTGCAAACACCTGTTCCCCATCTCTACATTAAAAACTATTGGAACAATCTCAGTAACATTATTGGGCACACTGTGAATTTCTTACATCGGGACATGCTACTTTTATTTAAACAAAAATGTTATATTAAGGTAAGAAATGCCTTACTATACTGACCAAAAATGTAAGAAAGACCTAGAAAATCTTTCTAAGATTTATGGGTAGGTATTAAAGAGATTATTCATCACTATAGTGCTCAGATTGGTAGAAATAGGAACAAGTACATATATAGAGAAGAGGAATACAGCAAAGGGTTCAGATCATGAGGTTTAGAAGTGAGTTAGAGCTGTGTAACAATTTTGACTCTGCCAGAATTGGCTATTTGATGACGGGTACATTATGTGTCATCAATTACGTCATCTGATAAGTAAGGCTGACAGTAATACATGAACATACAATCAGGGTGGTTATGTGGCTCAGGTTTTAAAATATGTGTAAATTGCTTTGCACAGTGTCTAGCACCTACGAAATACTCAAATATATTGGTCCTTACTGGTATGGTGTGACTGATCTGGAGACAATCAGAAGTGTGCCCGGGGAAATGGACTCCAGGTTCTGACCTCAGGCTTCTCTCTAATTCAAACACCTCCTTAGGAGGAACAAGGATTTATTTTCCTGAGTGTGAGTAACCCTTGGATGGTCTTTTTCCTCTCACTTTCCCCACCCCTTTTGCCAATATCCCACCAATGTGCTGATCCTTCAGATGATACACTATGTTGTTAGGTCTATGACATAGCTGTGGAATGGGGAAAAGTTGAGAAAGAACCAGAATGGGGATGAAATAAATTATTACCCAACAGATTTGATAAAAATAGTCATACCAGAAATTGAATTGAATCATACCTAAACTTCTTTCTTAGAATTGATTCATACTCTTAAAATTTTTCTATCTTTTTTTTCATGCATTAAGTAGACTACCAGTACAAGTGAAAACAAGCAGGAGTTTGAGAGTCAGACAAGATTTAGAGTGGGATAGGTCTGCCACTAGCTCACTGATTAATAGGCAAGTTACCAACTCTGTAGGCTTCCAGTTCTTCAGTAAAAAGAAGATAATTTTATCCAGTTTGCAGGATTGATTTAATGATAAGAACATACACACACACATGCACACACACACACACACACACACACACACACACACACACTACACAACACAGTGCCCAGCGCATAGAAGAGCTAGGGTCAGTATTACAATTGCAAGTCTTTATACTGCCATTGACAGGCTAGGTGGTTTTAAGTAAGAACATGATAACCTATATGCTAACCTATCATGAAATTCTAGGGAATGAAATAGTGGCAACATCATTGAGCAAATCATGGGAGAAGAGATACATGCTAGTTATTCAGTTTTAAGACCACTTATAATATTATTCTAAGACAATACTCAGTAGATTTTCTATGAAAATAGAGACAGTATCTACTTAATTACATTATTTACTCATACATCCAAATATATATATATATACATACATACATATATATGTATATATATACATATATAAATATAAATATAAATATATTTATTTATATATATTTATATATATATAAATATATATATAAAATATATAATTTATATATATAAAAATATAATTATAAAATATAAAAATAAATATATATATATTTTTAATATATATATACATATATATATTAAAAAGATAGCAAATCAGGGCAATGGAAAGGATAAGAAAAACAGACACTAACCATTAGAAACTAGTATTTTTATTACTACTGAAATGTATATTTTGCTCTGACTTTCCTGGTAACCAGAACAAATTAGTAGGAAAGTAATTCCTTTTAAGGAAAGAAAACTTTTTCTTGACTTTAATTCTGAAAAATTTATCTCCTACTATTCTTTATATATGTTAGAGCATTGCCAAGGGAATTTTCATTTTTGTAGTTAATATAAGTTTCCTTAGTAAAAAAAAATTTTTAAAAAGTGTAATGTTAAAATATGATTCAAGGAAGTTTTGTTCAGTTTATGTGACCTAATGAAAATATTCCTGTAAAATCAATATTTTTCTTTCATGCCCTACCTCCGTTTCTTAAAATTTAACTGGAGATATGCTATTCAAAGCAGTCAAAGCAAGTTGAAATTTTAGCAAATATATGGGAAAATACATACATAATGCAAATCAATGGATTCATTTAATACAAATGTATGGATCCCATTCCCAGTTGTTCACTCTGCAGAGTCAACAGAGAGCAGAGATTTCAGTGTACAAAAGATTTGCCTTGGATCTCAGGGTCAGGAAAACTCAGCTCAAACCCATGTCAAGGTAAATGCAGGCAAATATCTTTACCTACCAGGACAATTATTTTCCAATTCTTAAGTAAAGAAATTGGACTAGGCAAGTGCCAACTTGTTCTAGAAGTATGACCACAAGAAAAGCCGGCACAGAGTACGCATTCCATAAATAAGGATTAAAAACAAATTCTGTTCCTCTATGGGGAGAGTGGTCTGAATTAACCAGTCTGGTGGCTAAAAAGGGTTGGTTGATGTAAATACCTCGCATTTCTCAATGAAAAGAGGGCAGGTAACAAAAACTATAGGTATGCATCAGGGTCTCTCGGTCTAGGTCCAATGGTATTTTGGAATGGATGATTCTTTGTTTCTCTGCACTGTAGACTATTTAGGAACATCCCAGGCTTCTACCCACTGGATATCAGTAGCACTGTTCCTTGAGTTGTGACAACCAAAGATGTCTGGAAACGTTTAGACCCCATTTAAGAAAAACTGGTGTATATAAACTGATTTTATGTGTGCGTGTACGTGTGTACGTGTGTGTGTATGTAGATAGCTTTTATTGCATATTTACTTTTATTGTACGTTAAATAGATGAGATCAATCATTTTCAATTATTAATTTTATGTTCTTCCATGACATACGAGATAATTAACAGAATTAGCCCAATGGTCACTTTTTATTTTGAATATAGCTTGACTGGAGTCTGAAAGAATCAAGTGTTTTCTGGAATTACAGCTAATGTACTTCATTCCATTGCTTGTAGTTTTTGATAAAATCATGCAAACACAAGCAGTCTGATGTTATTTTTTGTTTGTTTGTTTACAGTATTACTGTGTTGTTTTGGTTAACAGAATGAAAAACAACACTGTAATACTACAAGTAAAAATGTTTTATTCTTAGTTTGTTTCATCAATAAAAGCTGACATTTTTGCAAGAAAGATGTTATACTATTGAAATTAACTCTTAGTCAATTGTAAATAATTGTATTATATCGGTATGTTATCATGAAGATTAGAAATCATTTCCTACAGAATCATGTTTTTGCTTCCTCAGCACTGTTTCAATTGAAAGGAATTTGAATGAAGTGCATCTCATTACTAACATAAAGTAGATGGAGCTTGAATAATTTTTATATTTATTTTCCATGGATGGCTATTACATTTCTTATCCTATCTATCCAAATTTTATAAAATAAATTGTTTTAATCCATTCTTTGGAGAGGAGCAATGAATTTATTTTTGCAAAAGCTATGCATCTGAATATATTGTAATATGCATAAAGCTCCGTTAACACAGTTATTTATATAAAAAGTGTAGCTGCCTTACCTTTTATTTAATTTACATACTTTATTTACTTTCTGACAGGTTCTTCTCCTTGCATTTTTATTTACATACCAAAAATGTCTTCAGATAAGTCAACTAAAACTTTAATGTGCTGTATAATTTAAAACTCCATAAAATGTTTTATGTATTGCATAGTTTTATATGAATTTTTAGGCTGATGATATAGAATTTTGGAAATATTTCATCAACGATTCCTATACAATAACACCATATTTCTTAAATATGATGGGAAATAGAGTATTGTCTTTTGTCTGAGATCATGTTTAGAAAGAATTCTAAAACTTGTGCTCAGTCTATTTGTTTCCTACAGGGAAAAAAAAGTCTCTGGGTATTTTTAAGGATTTTTTTTCTTAAAATATTATCATGAACCTTATAGAATAAGGGAATCTCATCTCACCTCTTTAAAGAATTTGGTACCTTTGCTCAAAGCTATCCAAAAGATCACTATTCTTTCATTCAAATGTTAGAAACAATGTTTCCCTTATGTGTTTCATAAGCTGTAACAGAGATCGCTCAGCAGTGAAGCAATAAGGCCATGGTGTATCAATAGAAAGAGGTCCAGGTTTAGGAATATAAACTTAACCTTCATCCCTCCCTTTTTTGTATTTCGCTTTTGTAAGCGTGGTTTGTATTTGCATAACCCACCATTCATATTCTTGTGAGTTCATGATATAAATAATTTGAAAAATTTCATTCAGTTCCCCCAAATTATTCTAGTCATTATGGATGATTCATGAGAGGATTAATCTCTTGGATGTGACATAAAACTAGAGAGGAAAGACACTACCTATCATATCATTTGCAGTTAAGAACATGCTGCATATCTTTAAGCCTTAGTTAAAGTGCTTATAGTAATTGGGTGTGCATGCCTTAGCTCCGTTAAAACCCAAACAGCAATATGGGAGAGTGTGGTTTGTTTTTTAAATGTGCAAGGAAGGAAAATTAGTGAAATCTGTTTAAGTCACAAAACTGCCTCATTCAGGACCCAATTCAGCAGCATGGAAAAAGTAACTCAAGTTAACTGTACTCTTAGCATATGTCTAAGCTCACAAATTTCAATTCACTTCAAATTCCTTTCTTTTCCCATGGATCTGCCTACAAAGAAAAGAAATACAAAGATGGTAAGTTGGTTCAATAGTTCATTAGCTCTAGATTCTCTCAAGGTTTTCAGAATGAAAATGTGTCCAGTTACAGATCCAGTCCTTTATGTGTCGGAATGGGGATACACGTAAAAAAACTCTTTTCATTTCACTACGGGTCTTTCCTCTTTTCCTGCACTCCACCCTCTACCACCACCACGGGCATACACAATTACGTACATACATGTGGAGTTAAGGGTATAATGCGTTCAGATTTTATCCATGCAGGGAAAATTTGGTGGAAGAAACAAAACTAAGCTAATGAACAATGGGTTTAGGTATTATACAGAGACTGTGGTTTAGTGACCTAAATTGCACCATAATCTTTTGAAGATTAGAGTATTTGGGTAGGAGAAAAGATGATCTCTCTTTCTATAATGGCATCTCTGTATAAGAGGATATTATTGGATATAAGCTGCATGGTAGCAGCAGATATTTCTATCTTCCAGTAATTCAGAGTAGTTCTCAGATACATCCGAGAAGTAGCACTGAAGAATTAGTCTTCATTTATAACCAAACATTCTTGAATAACATTTTCTTCCAATTTTTGTTTTAAAGGTCTAACATTTGATCGTATGTTTTCTTTAGTTAACTTTCTATATTATATGGCAATCTCTGCAGTTATTTTTTTTCAAAGATAAAAAAGAAAAAAAAAGCATGCTCAAAATGTAGAAGTTATTTTTGCAGTAACGTATGTCATGATTTTTAAACATTCAGGCCTTTAAACTTTTTTTATAGTGTATGTTCTTGCCAATCCCAGCACAGTTCTACAAAGTAAAATATTTGGCAGTGAATTCATATTAACAGATGGAACAAGAAATTAACACGTTTTTGCTTCGCTAATTCACAGTTCTTTTAATACGCTAATTCTAAATCACCTGTTCTGACTTTGACAGGCTACAGACACCTGTTTGGGGTAATATTCCACAGCTAATTATTACACGAGAAATTCAGTTTCCAACAAAAGGGTTTCTGTGTGAAATTGTCATAGTTAAAAAATTAGTAATACCAAACATGTACAAATGTATTTCAGACGTCTTAATTTAAAGACAGTTAATCTACAACTTATCTTTAAGTAAAGAATGAGATATGAAAACTAGAGACTGTCCTCTTAGTTTTTGAATTCTGTCTATCACACTTTACACCATGGTTGCACTGATCAAGTCAGAATTTCTTCCCAGTTGCAGTGATTTACTGTATTACTGTATTTTAAATGGCAGGAAAAGAGTATAGAATTTTCAAGTGGCTGGAAAAATTCCTAACTGTATGTTAAAAATGACTCAGGAGAGTTAAAAAAAAATACTGACAGGATGAAAGAGGGAAAAAAGAAAAACTTAGCCTGGGTGGCATAGTATGGAAGGCAGACAATAAATAAATAGGAAGTTCACTGAACTGCGGAGTTTGAAGTGTGACCGACTCACATGAGGCACCAAGAGGACCACTGAGTGGTTTGCTAAAAGAAAAGCCATGTCATAATGCCAGGAAGTTTATGGATACAGAATTCAAACGCCCTACCCCCACCCAGCTTCTTATATTTCAAACTCTAAACAAACTACCCTTTTCCACTAAATCCTGATTTTCTCAGTCTCCCCACATTGTTCTTTCTTATTCCAACAGGGCTATTTCCCTCTGTCACCTTTGATGATTTCCTTTCGCAGTGACTTTTTCACTTCAATTTCCCCACAAAACCTGCTCCAGGGGAATGTGGAGGCAAAGACTACATATGTGTGGGAGGGCAGGTTGGTGGAATAAGAAGCAAAAATCAGAAACGTAAGGTTTTTCGATGTTTGTAACATAACGACAGATGCTGAGGTAGAGTCTATCTTTAGGTTTGCCAAAGGTTCCATTTTGTGTGTCTGTTTTTTGATTCTCTCTAATTGCTGTTCAGCTTTGTGTGTGGCTTTGCTAATGTGTCTTCCTAAGCCACGTTAGGGAAGCAGAGAACTTGGCGTTTCTTTAATTAACCTTTATGTCTTAGAACCCAGATAATAGAGTTCATCGAGCAGGCTCTCTTGGAAGTTTTAAGATTCATGCTGTTGTAGTCTGCTTTCGAAAAGTTATTGTACAAAGAGCATTTTTTTAAAAATACATTTTTATTTTGCAAGACTTCAGGTGGATGGGGAGAAAGCTTGTTTTTCACATTTAGCCTCCTTGTAATTTTGTTGTTTTTCTCTCAATTGCTGCTCTAGAAAGCACATGGTCTTTCTCTAAAACCATGCTTTATGACATTGCTATTTGCAGAAATTTAACTGGCAGCCCACCCCAGGAAGATAAAATCCTGTTTCATCCAAGTTTGGTTCCCCTCCTACACCCACACCTGAAACCATATTTCTGCCAGAGCCTACATTCTGCTAAGGAGGAAACCAATCTTTTATAATACTTTAACATACGTGAATTTTATTTTATTTTTAATTAAAAAATTGCATTTCTCATCCAAAAATGCTAGATGACATTTAAAGCTAGAAAAGAGTTTCCAAATAACTCACCTTTACAATTAACTCTTATCAGAACTAGACAGTTATTTTGCTTCAAATGGCTATGACGTAGCTGTGAAGTTGAAAGGCCTCCTTCACCACTCAAGTTCTTGGTGAAGTTCAAAAGCACATTATCCTACAGGATTTGCTCAGGGCTCAAAGTTTGGAAAAGAGTGACTCGTACAGAACTGGAGTGAAATCAACTTTTATTTTCAGTTAATAGGATGCCTCAGAAATACACTAAACTTCCTGGTCTTTAAGAGAGTAAAAAAAGACTCTAGGGAACTTGTTCAGAAATCTCTCAAGTTTTCCTGAAAACAGTTTTAGATATACACTTGCAACCTCTAAAACAACTTGAATGAATTAGGTTTAGATTATAACGCAAACTATGCAAGATTTAACAGTTAAAGGAAAATGACCTCGGACAAGACTATTTGGGATATATACTCAATGGGAAATTCTTATGGAAATTGTTCAGGATGATGAATGACATTATGATGGACTTCAAGTCACCTGTCCTCAGTCAAACACTTTAACAAATCAGTTAATTAATTAGAAAAACTATTATCTCTGATGTGTCCTACTTTAATATACTCCTTATGTATAATGTCTAAAGAAGTTATATCACTTTCCCATGGACAAATGCAAATGCATGTATTTTATTTGTGTTTAAGTATGTATGTACATATACAGGTACACACCCGCACATGTACACATACGTTTTAGGGAGCCTGTTCAGTCTTTTAAAATATATTTTTTAAAGATTTTATTTATTTATTTGACAGATGGAGATCACAAGTAGGCAGAGAGGCAGGCGGAGAGAGAGGGGGAAGCAGGCTCCCTGCCAAGCAGAGAGCCTGATGTGGATCTCGATCCCAGGACACTGAGATCATGACCTGAGCCGAAGGCAGAGACTTTAATCCACTGATTTACCCAGGCACCCTTGTTCAGTCCTTTAAGGGCGCCCCTGTTCAGTCCTTTAAAGAGGACTGAACAGGCAGTGACTCTTTGATCTGTTATAAAGAGTTACTGTAGCAACAATTATATTTTACTTAGTCACTTTCTAAGCAAATAAATGTCCAACATATCAGACTTATTTAAAAAGGAAATATTTGTTTTATGTAACTAGCAGATGACATTAATTAATAATCACCACTTATATCTTTATACATATTTTTAAATGCTACATTACTTAAGGTGCTGTATTACTCTCTTATTTATAAAACATATTTTTAAAAAAATAAAGTAAACTTCATTTAGAAAATTCAGTTCTGGGGCACCTGGGTGGCTCAGTCGGTTAAGCATCTGCCTTAGGCTCAGGCCATGATCCCAGGGTCCTGGGATGGAGTCCCACATCGGGCTCCCTGCTCAGCAGGGAGTCTGCTTCTCCCTCTCCCTCTGCCTGCTGTTCTGCCTTAATTATTATCCGTGACTGGATTGCAATATTCCTAGGCCAAAGACCGTATCTGACTTATTTATCATCAATTTTCTAGTCTTTTCAGTCATGGGTACACATGGTACACAGTGGAAGTTTAATAACTCAAAGTTAAATGATTGCAGGGGTGGGTCAATGGATGGATGGATGATGGATGGAAGGAAGTAAGGAAGGAAGGATGGATGGATGGATGGATGGATGGATGGATGGAAAGAAGTGAATCCTGGCAGGTAATGATACAAAAATGAAAACGAGGAGAAAAAAGAACACACACACATTATAAACACAAACGCTGGTAACCCAGAAGAGGAAAACCAAAGATTTCAGTGACTTCATCTAGCAAACCTTTATGAAATATCAGGCACTGAGTTAAACATGAGGCTGTGATGATGAGGAACAATTAATAGTGGCTAGCCACATGGGGTTTACTTTCCAATGGGGGAGATACAAAGAATAAATAAATGAACATAGTGATGAAGATAATCGCCTTATTTGAGTACTGCTGTAAAGATAAAAAAAAAAAAACCTGCATGATGACATAAGATTCTCTCAGATGACTACTTTAGATAGGATAGACAGGGAAAGCTCAAGAAGAGACCTCTGACTGGGAGTCAGTAATGTGAAGAAAGAGGAAAAGAGCATTCCCCTGAGTGTAAGCAGAGAGTTCCTGATTGCTGGCAGGGGAGGTGAAAAAAGATTCATGCATGCTTTAAGAGAGTCAGTAGTCCCTCATTGGGAGACATTCTTTGTCTTCCTTACTTAAATATACATGTGACTCGGGGCACCTGGGTGGCTCAGTGGGTTAAGCCACTGCTTTCAGCTGAGGTCATGATCTCAGGGTCCTGGAATCGAGCCCCGCATCAGACTCTCTGCTCAGTGGGGAGTCTGCTCCCCCCCCCCCCCGCCTGCCTCTCTGCCTACTTGTGATCTCTGTCTTTCAAATAAATAAATAAAATATTTAAAAAATCTATCTATCTATCTATCTATCTATCTATCTATCTATCTATCTACATGTGACTCTCTGACACAGCTAAACATGAGAATTTCCAGGGTAGTATGTTTGAAACCCAGATAACCAGTATCCTACTGTTTTGCCAAGGAGTGGGACGCAGCTGTTTGTATATTATAAGAGCTTCCCAGGTGCTTCTGTGTAGGATACAAGAACAAGAACAGCAACAATACAATCATCCTGTGGTTTCTCCTAGCTAGAAATGACAGTCACAGAAAAATACTAATAACCATTATAGAAATAATCATACCATTGAGAACACCACTAAATCTACTCTTTCCAACAATTTTAACAAAGGAGACAATCTGAACCATGTTATATATACCTGCATCACTTTAATCTCCCTCAGAAATAATTATCTATTAAATATCTATGTGTATACATCAAAAATTTTCAATTCAGATTGCTCCAAATAGGATAATTACTTAAGGAAAATGATAACTGGTAAGTCTGTCCCTCCAGTTTAGTCAATCAAGCAGTCATCTACTAAATGTGGTCCTCAGACAGCATCATCAGCATCTCCCAGAATTTGTTAGAAACGCAGAATTCCAGGCCACCCCAGACCTACTGAATCAGATCTGCATTCTGACAACTTCTCAGGCAATTTGAATGCACAGTAAAGTTTGAGAACTCCTGAGCACCACTTTATGTGCCCAATCCCACACTTGAACACATACAAGCAATACAAAACGACCAGAATTTAACTGTGTCCGGCAGAATCTAAACAGTTATGGCTGGGAAGGAAAAAAAAAAGAAAAGAAGAAATCTAATAGTTTTCAGAAATTTTAATTTGAATTTGCATGTGAGTCCAAGTCCTAAGTCTGGTTGATAATTCTGACTCATAACATGAGATGTTTTGATCAATTTGTTTCCAAATATGCAAATTCACTGTAAGGGTAACATAATATTACCATCAACCCTCAATAGATAGCCAGTATCCCACCATTATTTTTAGCATAGATTATAATAAATCACTTTCTAATCGGTTTCCTCCTTCCATATTTGCTCCTAGTATAGTTTTTATTCCAATAAATTATTAAACTCCATGACTTCTTACCTTTTTTAAAAACAAATATTTTTAATTTTTAAAAGTAACTCTGCCCTCAATGTGGAACTCAAACTCACAACCCCGAAATTCAGAGTTGCCTGCTGTACCATTTGAGCCAGCCAGGCACCCCACAAACTCAGTGACTTTTTAAAGACCTTTGGCTTATTTTTCCCCTCCCAAATTTATCTTTTGTAATTACAGCATATGTACTTATGGTGTCTGTTCAAATGGTAATACCTTAAAAAAATTTTCTTGAATATTTCATTTAAAGTAGACTTCTCATCTCCCTCCCACCCTTTCTCTCTCCACGTGTGTCTTGCACTTTTCTCCATGGTTGTTTTCACTCTCTGTAAGTGCATTATATTATATTATTAACTACTTAATTGTCTATGTTCACAGTGGAATATAAAATATAAAATCCAGGAGGCAGGGACTTCATCTTTCTGTCCACCAGTGATTAGACGTATGTCACATAAATAACAGAGGCAGAAGAAATAGTTCTTGAGTAGAAGTTGTGTGGTTATATCATTATCAGAACTACTGAACACCTAATATATGTCACTGGGGTAGACCGTAGGGAATGATATATAAAGCAGGATACACCTTTTGGAGACAGTTGAGCAATAAATAAATGAATAAAAATAGGGAGGCATATCATACACAAATTCCTCAGGAGCTAAAAGATGAGGAAGTAGAAGAAAGATCATTTTGATACATAGATCCTAGGGTAATGGCATTTTCAGAAGCATAAATGGCAAGATTTAGAGTTGAGATAGATGAAGCATTATTCATCAAGCTGTAGAAGTACGTGTGGAACCCATGGTTAGAAAGATAACCAGTGAGCGGTTGATGGTGACTTCACCACCTAAACCAAGGAACTTGTACTTTATTCTCTGGACTTCTTTTCTTTTCTTTTCTTTTCTTTTTTTTTTTTTTTTTGAGAAAAGAGAGTAGTGGTTTGGGAGGATTCATGCAGACCGTTCGGAGGATGGCTCTGGAAGAGGCTGCAGGGCCAGACAGCTGGCTGGGAGACTCCAAGTCGTCCATGGTAGTAGTCCAGCTGAAGGAGTGGCTTTGGGAACAATAGGTATTAACATGAGTCAATGATACACTAAATGATAGAAGAGCATGTAACAGCAAGAACTACTGTAGGAGTAATTGCTAACATCACCATCTTTATCACTATTACCACACGCAAACATATCACAAATCTTTCCCCCAATCAGAGCTCCAAGGGCACTAATCTAAGCTGTGTAGAAAACAACTCTTCCCAAGATAAGGATATTATCATTTTCTAGTGATTTAAAACCAAATCAGTGGGCTGCCTTCTACAGTGATAGTTCTAGCAATTAGAAACCAAAAAATAGGAGTTCATTCTTATCCTCTCAGGAGAAGCCATGATCTCAACCACTCCCTCCCAGAAAAAGGGACTTTTTTTCTTTTCTTTTTTTTTTTTTCAAATAGTCAACACAAAAGATAAGAGTTTTTCCTATGTTGCCAAGTGCCTTTATTTGTTTGTCGGATGGGAAATCCCCCATACATTCTTCATTGTTTCCTTTTTCTAACAACAGTTTTCTTAACCAAAAATGAGCGTATTAAAATCAACCTGAAAGACTGTGAGGATTATTAAGTGGTGAAATATAAATTAAGGCTCAATCTTCGTGTTGGAGAAGGACCTTAATAAACACTTGTCCTCTCTTCCCCGCCAACACCTTGTATGGTATCTTAACAATGTTAATTCTCAGAATTGCTTACCAAATAAATGAACATTGTTGAATTTGCATTACACATTGAACACTTATTTATTTAAAGATTTTATTTATTTATTTATTTAGATGAGAGACAGAGCAAGGAGGGGAAGGGGCAGAGGAAGAAGTCAGCTCTCCTCTGAACCCAGAGCCCTGCTCTGGACTGGATCCTAGGACCCTGAGATCATGACCTGAATCGAAGGTGGATGCTTAACCGACTGAGCCACCCAGGCGCCCCTAGCATTAAACTTTTAAACCATTGACCAACAAACTTGCAAATGCCCAGATGTCAAAGTCTTCATACAAATATCTTCTAGTGTATAAACTTAACTGTAAACTGGACATTTTTCTCTTAGTGTCTCTAATCCACAAATTTCCCTTCCTATATATTTGTATAGTTATTTTCTTTTCCTCACAATATTCAACTTCATATAATTTGTTCAGTGCTTATTTCCTGGCCCACAATTTATTTGCTATGATATGTTTTTTGATGATTTTGTATTGATTTCTCTATGTGCTTTTTAATCCCTTTTGCTCCCTTCTTACCAAATGGAGTAATTTTTCTTTATTGGGTCCCACTTTTATTTTATCCAATGCTATTAATTTGTAATTTAAAAATATGTTTATAGAAACATAAATTCTTGATCCCACATTCTATGCACCCTAAACCACCTACTCTCTGCTATCTGTACTTCTTTCCTACTTAATGAAATTCTTTTTCAGGCTGCTCTATAAACATATTCCCATCTCTTTGCACAATTTGTCTGTGCCCAAGTTATTGTATTCCTAATTGGGTTAGAAAACTCATCTTTATGGGGCCTTTTATGTGTTCTATGCACTTATGGTTGTCAGTAAACAAAACAAACAAAAATAATAAATAACAGGTGGGTAGCTAAATATATAATTGACTGGGAATCAAGCATTTCCAGAGGAGGAAAAGGCTATGACAGAAGCAGTCTACATCAGATGACACTGAGTCCAGTAGGAATACGCTCAACTGCCACCTTTCATACACTAAAACCTGTTATTTTTCGTTAATAGAAAGTAAACATTTTTACTTATCTACCATTTTTTTCAGAGATATATTGTAATAAATGTTATTATTACCGTACTTATTTTTACAGCACCAAACATGAAATCTCTCTTCTGTCTCATCATTATCCCCTTCTCGGTAGGTACAGAGAAAGATGGACCCAATGGAGGATGATTAAAACTGCGTAGGCGCCTGGGTGGCTCAGTGGGTTAACCCTCTGCCTTCAGCTCAGGTCGTGATCCCAGGGTCCTGGGATCGAGCCCCACATCATGTTTTCTACTCAGCGGGGAGCCTGCTTCCTCCTCTCTCTCTCTCTCTCTCTCTGCCTGCCTCTCTGCCTATTTGTGATCTCTGTCTGTCAAATAAGTAAATAAAATCTTTTTTTAAATTTTTTTATTTATTTTTATTTTTTTTTAAAGATTTTTATTTATTTATTTGACAGAGATCACAAGTAGGTAGAGACGCAGGCAGAGAGAGAGGCAGAGAGAGAGGAGGAAGCAGGCTCCCCGCGGAGCAGAGAGCCCGATGCGGGGCTCGATCCCAGGACCTTGAGATCATGACCTGAGCCGAAGGCAGCGGCTTAATCCACTGGGCCACCCAGGCGCCCCAAGTAAATAAAATCTTAAAAAAAAAAAAAAAAAAAAAGCTGTGTAGGTGATAACCAAAACTTAGAAGTTTCTAATATAAAATAAATAATCTGGTTAGGATTCCTTAACCGTAGCAATTCCCTCTTCTCATATCCTACCTCCTATGCGACAAAGGAAGGGCTACGATAGTGGTGGGCTCGATCTGGGGACATCACCAACCACGAGCATCTCCCCAGCTCCACACCTCCTGATGTCACCATGTTAGCTTACAGTGGCCTGCAGTGGGAGTGTGCATGCTCTGGATATTAGTGAAGGCTACACATCAGGACTTTCCCCCAGAGATGGACAGCGACTAACACAGCCCTGGGGCAGGGCCCGGAGATCTGTGGCAAAGACACCCTGGAAGTCACTTTGCTTCCAGCTTGGAGGGTAATCCCTGAGAAACAAGAAAGGCAGATCCCAGGATCTTGACTAGGCTGAGCAGAATTCAGGGATTAATCAACAAGAGGCTATTCTGGAAGAAAAGATCAAGAACAGGGTTTAAGGTGAGAGTAGGCAGGGAAGCCTGGGGAAATTCTCTGAGCTGAGAAAGGGAGAGCCTCACATCCTTTTGTATCTGACAGTGGCACTCTCTTAAGGGGAAGGAGGGGGGTGGGGCTCCTGGTGATTGGGTTTAAAACTTCTAAGGTGAATGGGGCACAGCATTAAGCAACGGGGGATTTTTGAGAGTCATAAGACTGCAGAGGAAGCAAGACTCCGGACAAGTAACAGATGTACTTGGTGAGACTAGCTTGCTTGTACACAGTGCAGACCATCTCCCCCAGACAGACCTTGGCACGGGGCCCATCAGCTCCCACTCCTTGCAGGTCGAAGGCACAGCCACAGCCCTGGTGAGCAATGGAGAGTCCTGGCTCCCTGAATTCCTGGCTCTAGAAGCCCATGCCTTTTTTCATGGAGAAGGGTAAGGTCTCAGCAGAAAGATATTGTGTAAGAGGTAAAAGGCCTTGGAGCACCCAGACCAGAATGCTCAAATGTGTACAGAGTGTGAGCACATATTCAGGTTAAGTGCCTCTCTCCAACATTAATCTGTGGGAAGTATAGAATCTTTAGGATGCAGGTAATAAAAGCTCAACTCAGACTTGAGAATGAACTGATCTGTCTCTCTCCTCTTTTGTTGTCCATTAGAATTATTTCTCAACAGAGCTTCTCATAGAGTGCTCACACGGATGCGTGCTTCAGCATTCAGGCAATCAGCTGAGGAGAGATTTCCTATTTCCTGAAACCTCTGGCAAAAAGTCTTCAGGGGCTTCTCATTGTCTTGGCTGTGGTCACATGCTCTTCCCTGAACCAACAAACTTGGGCAGAGAAATACATTTTCTCCTGACCTGAAGTTGGGATCCACATATGGACAAGAGCACAGATGCCATGAACTGAGAAGGGGAAAGGGGGTTTCCCCAAAGGAAGAGGTACAGACTGGACATAGAGACACATCCTCTATAGTTGTCTTCTCTTTAGAGTCACAGGGAATTTCGTGATGTCTTCTAAGTGTAGATAAAAGCTTAATTAAAATCATTCCATCTAGGACATTGTTTTCTTTCTTGCTAGTGTTTATAAGCTCATTTTCGTTTTCCCCAAACTCTTCTAAAATTTTTCTCTCCTACGCATGCACACTGCTTTTTCTTTCTATGTCACTGGGCAAGTTTTCAGACAGGCTGCTCAACCCCTGTGTGCCATGCCCACCCTCCTCTTGGCTTCCAGATCTGTACCAGGATTGGGTTTTCTTGGTGGCTGGTCTCCCATGCAATTTGTTTTTGTCAAACTGGCTGAAGCACTTAGGAGAGGCTACGTTGCTTCAGCCAAAAAAATCCATTGTTTAAGTGAGAAGGGACTGCTTTATTAGCAGAGAGAAGCTAATAAACTTTCTACCTAAGGTATTATTTTTATTCATAATTCTGAAAGTTTAATGAATCAAAGACTAAGTTATATGCTCTGTAACTTTCTATAGCCCACATTAGGTAACTTATAAAATGAATAGTACAGAAATGATAGAATAGCAATTACTTAATCCGAAAATGCAATTATGGACTTCCTACTAAATATGGGAATACAACACAATAATACAGTAATAGATTAAGAATATTATTCCTAGTAAATAATAGTAAATAATTACAAGATTAAAAGATTTCATTTAGTTAGATTTTTGAAGATCAAAGAAGTTTTGCAACTTTCCATTTTAAAAAGTTGCTTAATGAAAAAAACTAAAGGTCAGCATTACTATGGACAGAATGACCCAAAACCTAGACTAATTATTGCTGTCACTGAATGGTTTGTTTACTTTTTGCCTGTGCTTCCTGATGCTTGTATACGACATTGGCATTGAGGAGGATGAATTCATTTGTGAAGCATTTGTTCTGATAACTGGAAATATGACTAAGGTGGAGGTTTCATGTTATTATAAGTAACCCCTTTCTGTATGCAACAATATGAAAATAATTCCCTATCTTTTAATGTTCACACCTCTAGTTATTTGCCAGTTTGTTGTCTATCTTAGATTAATGAATATCAGCTAACTTTGGAAATAATTTGCCCCTCCCCTGACTGCACTTCCTGGTTTGCCTGGGATTCGTCAGCTTGATGCCTGTTTTTCCAGTGTAATTTTAAATGTACCTCCTTGCACTCCATAAAGTGTTTTAGTTCAGAGAATGTAAATAAGCTAAGTTTATGGTACACAGGAGAATTATTTTTGTTTTGAGATGATGGAATGCTTGCCAAAAACAGTGGAATTGGGTAATGAATGGGGTCATAAAAATAGCTTTCTTCCGAAATCTTTAACATTTGATGAAGCTAGATATGTACATTGCCCTGAGATGGCTGAGAGAGAGTCTATGAATATAGGAATTGACTTGCATTTGATGATCACTCTTGCTCAGCATGAAAAATAGCAAACATCTTAGACAGGAATGAAATGTCCACCCGTGTGAGGATATTTATCTCAAGATTGGAAATGAGTCTTAGAAATGATTTTGTTTTATTTTCTAATTAAAAAAAATCTAGACATGCAGACAATGGGCCATATATCAATAAATTTCAAATCTTTAAGACTTCCTGAAAATGCTTTATATTTTCCTTTGGAAAAACTATACGAAGAGATTTAAGCATGGAGGAGAGGCCAAAACCATGCGCTATGTCCTTAAAGATATCTGGGGTTCAGATCTCAGCTCTATCACTTATTATTTCAGACTATGGTACTTTGATTTTAAATTGCATTATTAACGTACTGTGCACGCATAGAAAACACACTCTCACATAAAGCTTCCGGGAAAACACAGGTTAGCATGCAATCATTTCTTTCCTTGGTTATAACAAGCACTAAGGTTAGTATTTGTTTGTCTGGTAGTGTGTTTTCCCACCATACTTTTTTCTTCCTTGGAGTTTTAACCCAATCTGTGTGCACCCAGAAAATAGTCTATGGCTTTCCTTCAGTGTTTACATATTTAATTCCTGAGGTGAAATACCTGCTAAAATGATTTATGTTTGCTTTTGATGGACCTCCAACAATATAGAAAGTCTAAGATATTCTCCATGGCAGAAATACTTATTACTTTGTAACCTAGGAGTTATTTGTGCTGCCTTTTAGTGAGGCAACAAGGGAGGGTAAAACTGAATCTGATAGTTCAGGTTTAAACATTCACTGATACTTTTTTTCCCCCGGTATTGTACAAGCTTAGCTGGGGAAAATACGTACATTCGTTTTGAAGCCATAATCTTACTTTCAGTTTGTATGCCGGTCCATTGTGTAAATATGAATTTTTAAGCAATTTAGCATTTCATCGAAGTAACAGGGCACTTGATTTTCTTTCATCCATATGAAAACAATTAGGAAAAAGTGCCACTTATCTTAAATAGTATTTGTCAGATTTTCTTCATCAAACTTGGTAAATACAGATCTCTTGACATTTTGATGAATTTTCATCACTCTGTGGTAAACCTAAGTGACTAGGCTGTGGCCCGTGAACAGCTTTTGTTTCTATGTGACATTAAAATGTATTTTTTTTTAAAAAAGCAAGATTATAATGAATATTCAAAATTAGATTCATTCTCCAGCATGTGCACAATAGGTCAGAAGTCGTGGCTGAAGAACACTTACTAGTCAATCTCAAGGTTTTATTATTTCTTATGAATCTCATCTTTTCACATGGTTCAGAGATATAACTATCAAAGAGGAAAGCCAGCTAAATATATACAAGTTCCAGTTTACCTAGACACTTTGAAAATTCGTTTCACATGTGGTTACGTTAAAAGTTGGTATTTCTCCCTAGCTGTGTATTGTCTTGACTCAAAATTTCTTGGACCGTATGTTCGAAACAGTTTGAAACAGACATTATAAATGAAGAGTAATCAGTTACCATAGTTCAGAGCAATTTCTTCAAAGACTCTTCAATTCTGGTTCCAGCAGAATTTTATTTACTCAAATATAAATCTTTTTTTTAATACTCTAGAGCCCCATCCTCAACAGAACACCTCATTTTAGTACAATTGTTTTTATATTCTGTCACAGGGTGATGGTGATAAATGGAAAATGATTAAGTACATTGTTTGTCAGGTTTCTTCTTTCACAATTCAATAAATATTCCCAGAGTCCTCCCTCGTCACCTCACTTGTAACGATTATCAAGTGGAAGATATGCTTGAAATTCAAGAATGAAATCTAGTTTTCATTGTGGTTGTTTTTGGTTGCCAAATATATAAAATATGAATTCAAACTTTGGATGCCTCTAAACCAAGGTAATCACTTAGATATATTAAATCTTTTATTTGGGGACTTGAACTATTTAATGCTTACGTGAAGGAAAAAAAACACTTTGAGCTGTAATTCAGTGGGAGGTATGTCTGTAATTCATTGAGGGGCATAGTCATAATATAATTCTTTTATGTTGGCTGCGCTTTTAAGGTGTAGATCACTGGTTTCCACATATAATGCCCTTATTCAATGAAAATTTATTACATTTACTAGTTATTAAACACCAGAAACAATCACTAATGAGAATGATGAGAAAGAAAAAAGAGAATAAAACAAATCCTTTTGCTAAATATCACCCACACTGGCCTTTGTGTTCTCTGAAATTTCCACGTTTTTTTTTTAACTTTTTTTGATATTAAGTTATAAAGATTCTCAGGTAAAAAGCTAATTTTATTATTTATTTGTCTGTTTATTTCTAAACTTCCTTCTTCAAAACAGTCTTAAAGTCTCTTACACACTTATTACATCAAATACAATAAGGCAATAAATTAGAGATATTTAACCAAGAAGAGAATATCACTGGGGAAATTAGGATTTGCACGACCTACATTTTTATGGCATTTTATGGCTTTCAAGGTCCTTTTTTTTAATTTAAGATTTTTGTTACTATATTCTTTTTGTTATCCGGTACATAAAGCAATCCAAATATTTGGTTTCCTATTTTTCAATTAACATCAATGAAGTAAGGGTTTTTTTACCATTTTTATAAGTGAGGAAATGAAGGTTCAGAGACTTCAAATACCTTACCTAAAGTCACACAGCTACTTAATGATAGAGCTAGAATTTGAACTTGTCTGGTTGGCTCTACAGTGTGCTACTAAGAATACTGAATAGCTTTATAAGCTGAAGCTCTAGTCCATGTAAACTCAGCCAAACCTTTGTATCTTTTAGGGTCCAAGCTAAATCTCTTCTTTAATGGGGCCTCTCCAAAAATTAAAACCATTTCAAATGATCAGTTTTCTGAGTTATTGTACATGGCATTCAATTTGACATGTAATTATAGATTTTTTTCCAATATTATTTGAGTGTATGCATTCCTGACTTCTCTCCCCTATGATATTTAAGTAAAAGCAAATTATCAGTGTGTTTTGTACACTTGCTCAATCTAAAATTGCCCTTGATTTCTGAATGACACAACATTGCCCTCGCCAAGGTTTCAGTAATAACTCTACTATGATTGCTAAGGTGTGGTAGATGAATTCTCAAGAGGGCTCCCATGATCTCTGCCCCCTGGTCCTACAACCATGACTAGGTTACATTATATAGCAAAGATGATGGTGTCACTCCCTTGATTTCGTTATGTTTTATGGCACATGTACTTAAGATCTCAAAACAATTGACTTTAATCAAAAAGGAGATTATTGTGGGTGGGCCTCTTTAACCAGGTGAGCCCTTTAAAAGAGATTCTCGATGTGAGTGAAAATCTACTGGCCTTGTTGAAACAGGCAGCTATGCTATGTTATGAATTGTGTATGGAGAGGAGTGGTCTCTAGGAACTAGGGGCCTGAGCTCTGTAACCATAAGGAAGTGAATTCTGCTAACAACCACGTAAACGGGAAAAAGAATCTCTGAGCCTCAGAAAGGATAGCGATCCCACCTGACACCTTGATTATGACCTGCGCAATCCTGAATAGAGAACTCAATCAACCTGTGCTTGAACTCTCACCCATGGAAACGGTGAATTAGAAAAAAAAAATGTATTTTGTTTTGAGCTGCTAAGTTGGGACAATTTGTCACACTGTCATAGAAAACCAATACATAATGTCATGTCTAATATACTACAAACTTGTTAATTTTTATGAAAATTATATATATCCATATATTACATGTCTTATACATAAATTATTTATGTACACACACACACACACACAAGACATGCCTATTTTAACAGCAACATCTTTATTTTAGAGTTTTAATTGCACTGTCTTCACTATAGTCTTGGAACCACTCTAAAAAGGTTATGAGAAAACACATTTTAAAGGAAAATTAAGAATATTTTCGGGGAGGGGGAAAGAAAGTTGACATTAAACTTAAAAGTTTAGTGTCTATTTGTTGAAAGCAAAAGAGAAGAATTTAAGTAAAAACTGGCCTACAAGATCTATAAAGTATAAATAATGTAGTGTCATGTTAATATTTCAATGCCCCTGCTGGAAGATTTTTCTAAATACGTCTTTCCACTATGCTACCATTTCCCCCATCAAAATTTAATATGTAAAATAAATTTGCATCATAGAAATAAAATTCTCAAGTATAAATGTATGAGACAAATATATGATATATCTATAGTCAGAAATGTATTCAGTGTATAAGTATTTCATAAGTAGCCATTGTGATTCCTAAGCCCCTGTCACTTTATATTTGAATAAAGTATATTTTGTAGGCTTTTGGGGACATTATGTAAGGACAAAGAAAACTAGTGAATCATGCCTTCAGAGTTTTGTAGTAGCATATGCACAATATTACTACACTGTTTATGCAATTTCTACCTATTACCCAAATGGAATTATGATTTTTTTCTAATCCAATTTGTCCTCAAGGTTTTATTTCTCCCTCAGTGATATATTGGAAAAATCCTGTAGGCAATAAATATACACAAGATGAGTTGTAATTTTCCACTTCTAAAGTCATATGTCTGGTAAGTGTCGATGTCCCCACATCAGTTTGGATGTCCACAGGGAAAGCATTTATTTGCACATTAAACATAAGTAGCCTACATTATATACATACCCTTTTTAGTTTTCCTTATTGAAGCCTGTTCAAGTAACTACTACTAACTAATGTCACTTTCTCCCTAAAGAATATCATTTCTTTGGTGTGAGCAGTCACTTGATGTCCTCATTCTGCCCTTAATTAGAGTTGGATCTTTGAGCTGCTCATGTATTCATTTACTTCAGCTCCATAAGCAAATTATGACTACAGTAGAGATTGCTGGGAGGATCAGATATATATGAAAGAGCTTTGCCAACTACAAACCCGTTCACAAGTCAGAGTTGTCTGTCTTCTACATGATTTAATATGGAGCAACTAAACGTATATTTCCCCATGGGATCTATATTTTAGCAATATATTTTTCATTATGCCTTATTATTGGCTATTGTACACTTACTGACTTTAAGATCCCTTAGTGAAACCTTCCTTGTTGCTCCTCTTCCCAACCCTTTCATTTTGTAAAAAGTCATACCTTCCTTACACCACTAGGGGACCATGGACCTATTTGTTTCTCCGCTGGTACTTTGATTTGTCGGTCTCAGCTCCTAGCCTATCAACTCCTCAGAGCAGGAACAGTGTCTTGCGCATTTTTGTTTTGTCAAAATCCAGCAGAGTACATATGAATAGTGATCACTCAATAAAATGCTTTTAATTTTCCTTCGAAGATGAAATTATGAACAAGTAAGTAAATAGTGAAAATTTTAACTGTCAGATTGAAGCAAAGTTTATTGAACAATGTCTGCCCTCAGTCATCAAGCTAAACTTTCTGAGAGGAATATTATTTATACTAAAACAATAACAATAAAAAATACCCTTAAGAATTACATGAGCAAAGAGTCTGAAGTGTCGTAGCCACTGTAGAAAGGCTAAGATAGTCTCTTGGTGTAAGAAGGGAGACAACTGAAAATTTTGGCAGTAGAGTAAGAGTTAATACCATTTTTTGAGTCTGACCTTAGGTTTAAATTGTGATTCTGATGTTAATCATTATTAGACATAGCCTCACACCTCATAAATTTAGTCAGTCTGTTTCCACGATCCAGAGCCACGTTAAATAAAGAACAGTTTCACGAAGCATACATTTCTAGAGGGTCCTTTCTTCACTTTTCTCAAATTATGTTTCTTGTCATACAAGCTACCTTTCATGAGCTGTCTGTCATGAAGCCCTAAGTATAATAATGCAGATGTTTGTGTCAATAAATGACCCATCTCTCTTTCAGAGAGATTTTATAAATAAAACCGTACCCCCTCCTTACAGATTTATATCATGCTGAGATCACAATGTCAATTCAGACAAAGAAATGGATGTTCCAGGAACTAGGCATACGAATGTATTATTTCTTCTCTTTTAAATAAGTAAAAGGAACTAATAATAATGTGACATTGTTGCCTACCCACTAACAGCAGCCTGGAATAAAGAAAAAAAAAGTCTTCATCTGGTTCTCTTGATGGTGAGATATTACTCGCTTTCATAATGCTAGAGGTACAAATGTTCTCATATTTAAAAACAGTTTGATAAGATCTATATCTCTTGTATATTTCAGTTGAGGTATTTTGTGTTTTATATTGCATCTAATAGGCCTATTCATAAATGAAGAGTATATGGGGAAAAGATGAACATCACCTCATAACAGGACATTGAGATAAACTATCCAAAATGATGAAAGCTCCCGAATGTACAAGGCCTTTATGTTCATTGCTTTTTCTATTCAAATATCAAAGTGCTTCAAGTGGCTTTGATGACATACTTGTGAATTCAGGCAAGTGCTCACCTTTGGCCCTTAGAGGCTATGCAGATTGCTTTTAGTTGTTTGGCTGGAAAAGAAGGGCCAAGAGTGTGTAGCGGATGCATAACACCTTAAAACAATTTCTCACATTGTCCTTAGCTACTTTCCACAAACTTGCTGGAATTTTCCCCACAAACTTCAGGCAATGATAAGAATAAATGTCAAATATTATTAGTTCTGGAGTATAACTACTAATTTTGGTTTCGACTGCACAGTACATATAAAAACCTTGGAACATTTCCAGTTGTCTTCACTATCATTTAGTCCTTAAAACCCAGAACAGACATTTAAAATGAAAAAAAGAAAAAAAAAGTATACCATTATATTGTGGCGGCAGATGCAAGTTAGCATTATCGGAAGATGAATACTTGTAGCCTTCACTGGCAACCTGATCAGATATATTCTGTATAATTAAATAAGGGATCGGTTTAAAAAATAAAATTACAACATCGTGGGCAATCCTTTGTGAATAATGAAGTAAGCAGAAGAGAGACGATAAAAAGTCCAAGTGTGATTAGCGGTTGCTCTTCATGAGAAATTTTTTCCACCTCTAATTTGACTCCTCTGCAAAGCTTTAATGAATACTTTCTTCAGTGATACTTTTGTTGTTTTAAATATCATCATGGACTCTTTGCAATGTTATTACCATATGAAGACGACACATTGGCGAACTTTAGAAAATACCAAGCGGCTCTTGGCATGATATGTCTATGTTAACTCATTTAAACGAGTTTTGGGCTCTTTCGCATGAATGTTAAGGTTATCACAATTCCAAAAAGAAGCTGGAGTTTTCAGAGACTTGCCTTATGAAGAAAAAAGACTTTGAAGGAAGCAAGAAATATTAGTACATCGAACAAAGTGACAGACAAGGTAGTTTAACTTGTTGGTTTGTTTGCTGAAACTCAAAAGTAAATATACTGGAGCTGAAAGTGTTCCATTTTTATCCGCCTGCTGCCGTAATGGTTGTGTTACTTCGGGGCTTCTACTTCAATAATTGATCAGGGTTTGTATAGCACCGGCTAAGAGCAAAAATAAGAGTGTTGCTTTGAACAAACTGCGGCAATGTGATAGCATTAGGCACAGAAACAAGATTCGGGAAATATAGATATAGAAGAAACAGGAAAAAGATGGATACATTGGGTGGTAAACACTGCTCCAGGCTAGAAAGTAATGAGAATTTTTCCGTAGAGAGTTTTGACCTGCTATTCAAAAATTGTTTCTTGTCTTAATAAATCCTAAAAGTGTAATTTACTTGCAAAAGGGAAAGAACAAAGGCACCAAAATTTTTTTGATAACAACACTTGTTAAGGTTGATAAGTTGGGTTCCAAATGTGTGAAGAAAAATGGGTGACAGTTTGTTTTAAGGTGACAGCCTAAGTGTTCAGATACTTCCATCTTTTGCTACTTATCAAGCAGTAGCCCCATTGTAGCTTCCGCTGTATGTTTGTGTGTTTCTGGACTACGCCGAAAGGGAAGGAGCTGGATTCATCTAGAAAATGTACTTAGATCTATTGGTAAATTGACAACCACAGATCTCTATAATTTTTCTTAGGCTTGTAAAATTAAGACTTGCTTTTTTTTTTTTTGGTCTGTATCTAATTTGTTTTGCATTGCAAATAAGAAACACCAATCCTTTCAGAAATAAAAAAAAATTTTTTTCTTCAGTTTCCAAAGACAATAGTTATTATACTTTTCTTCTTTTTCTAATTTGAATCTCGTAGGATTCACAGAGGGATCAGTTGTTAGGTGCCAACCACTGCATACATGTCTGTGTCCGTTTGACCAAAACATGCATTTGTCCTATAAGCTAATACAAATTTTCATTTTGGCCTTCTCGATTGTGCGTGTGTACACACATGCGCAGTCAACTTAAAGACTGGAAAGCATTAGGTGGTTAAGTTTTAAACTAACTTTTACAGCATTAGGTACTGTAACCTGCTACTATAGCGTGGCTATAGTGGAAAGATGTAAAACAAGATTGCTGAAATTTCATCATTGTGTAGAAAAGAAACTGTGAAGTCAAAAATAATGTGATTTTTCCCATTAACATCTATTTCAAAGAGATTATTTGTTCGTTTTATGCCTAATTAATTATCATGGAGAAGAAGAAAATTAAGCAGTTTTGTATTTCAGACAAAAAGTAAGCAAAAAAGCATATAAAATAATGTTTTCTCAATTATGGAGACTCTTCAAGGTAAAAATGATATCCCAAATAATTGCTTCAGACCTCTACTTTGTATGTACACACACCACTGTAATTAAAAGGCAAGCATTGGGTTGCAAATTTTATGATCCAGATTGGCTTTTCCACCACGAATTCTTATGATGTTCATAGAGCTCCACAATCAAAAGAGTTTGAAACGTTGAACTAAATAAAGATAAATAGATGTTTTCACTAAAGAAATTCTCCTGGACTTCAAGATGCTGTTGTACCCTACAAACCTCCATGCAGGGCCAGGAATGCTGTGTTCCCAAACATATCTCATCATGAACATTTTTGTTCAGAATCTCAAGGGACTAGTGAGTCTTGGAACATACTTTGAGAGATACTGATCTTGACCTATACCAGCACCAACCTGGATTAGCTGTAAGATGAGAAAATCACTTTCCTTAGTTCTTTGGATTGCTAACTTAAAAAAGTTTATAGAATTCCCAGTATATTTTACAAGAATTTAAAATACTCTTGAAAACTGTTGTAATAAAATACTATTTAAAATGAAAATGACAAAACTGTTAGATGCTGAGTCAGAGCGGTTGACTAACCTTGCTAACCAGCTAAAACCATTATTTGGGCAGTTGTCTCCCTGCATGCATAATTTTGTTCAGGATTCAGCAAATTTCTCTACAGCATATACTTTAGAGAATCTCACAATGAGTTGAAAGCATAAATATTAAATGTTTAAATGCCAAGGAACCATTTAAAGTGATTTGAACTTTTCTTCTATCCGTTTCATGTACATTTATTATGCCAAGAAGTTACCTAGGACCTGGGAACACAAAACTGAAAAACGCAGGATCTGTATGGAAGGAGATACATAGTCAGGGAAGACAGACACACACACACAAAAATAGTAAACAAGAATCATTTGGTGTGTCAAGGCTTATGGTGCGCTGGAAACCATCGAGTCCGATGGGTGCATGTGGTAGGGTTTGGGTAAATTATTCAGACTGGGAAAAGAAGATAGTAACATTTGAGCTGGTTCAAGAAAGAATTGAAGGAATTATTTAGGCAGAGAAAATATATTCTAAGAAGATAGGACGGCAAGTACACAGGCATGGAAAAAAATCATGGTATGTTTCATGACCCAAATATAAAGCTCATGGGGAGGGGAAGGAAGCAGGAATGGCAAGTGAAAACAATGACAGAGCTTTTAAATGTTATGCCGTGGGCTTGAATGCTTTCCTTTGGACACTGGAAGAACCACTAAAGGACCTACATATATGAGAGGTGAGATAGATGGTGGAGAGACAGCCAGCAATAGAAGATACCTGTTTTTTTTCTGACCTGCGTGAAGGTAGGAGAGCCCAGCTACACATTGGGAATAGAGCTCAAAGACTTGAAATATTGTATCAGCTAACAAAATTTACCGAGGACAACTTCTCCTTGTTACGGGATTTAAAAACAAAATAATTAGGATGCCTGGGTGGCTCAGTCTGTTAAGCGCCTCACTCTTGAGTTTAGCTCAGGTTATGGTCTCAGCATCCTGGAATTCAGCCCCACATCAGGCTCTGCATTTAGCAGGGAGTCTGCTTGAGATTCTCTCTCTCTCTCTCTCTCTCTCTCTCCTTCTGCTCTGCCCTCACACGTGCTCTCTCTCTAAAATCTTAAAGAAACAAAAACAAAATAATTAGTTATTATGTGGTTGCATTCTCTATCACTGACTTTCAAATAATTCATAAGCTCTGAATCTTTGCTTATGGTTTCTGCAATAAGAAAACACAGTGAAGAGGAAATGACTTTGTTTGATTGGTGGAGATATTGTTATGAGAAGCCCCAGGAAACAAACCAACTCGACCCTCAGGAATTTAGGAAAAATCCTGGGAACACAGTGAGACAGAGACTGAAAACCACTCTTCTAAGTATTGAAGAATCACACATGAACCAAACATGCTAACTGACTTATTTTGTATTTCAAGAAGGCTTTTTGCTTTAAAAAAATCTTTAAATTTTTGGTTTTCTTTCATCGTTCAATAATATTTACTGAGAGCATACTACTTGCCAGGACCTGGCTAGACACGGGGGAAAACAGTGGTGAAACAGACAACATCCCTATGCCCAAGTAGTTTATAGGTTAGAAGGAAGACAAGCAAATCATTCCCTAAGTCAGCATGAAGCTGCCACTCCATAAAGTTATCAGGGAGACCTCCAAGGTGCCATGCACAACTATGGAGGTGGATGATCTGGTGAGTCTGGCCAGAGGAGACTTCCTGTGGACAGGCTCATTCATGCGAGATGGGCAGAAGGTGGAGTTACATGGTGAAGGAGGGAAATGCCAGGCTGACAGAAGCGTATGTGCAGAAGTTCTCTGAGGACAGTGAGCGGGATATATCTAGAGAGCTGTTTACCGGCTGGTCTAGCTGGTGAAGAGTAGGGGGTGGGGAGGCAGGTGGTAGCATGTGAAGTGAGGGAGGTGAGAGGGAAGGGCTGAGATTTTAGACAGTCTTATAGGCTGAGTTAAAGAATTAATATCCATCCAAAGACCAATGGGAAGCCATGAAATGATTAAAGGCAATACAGCCCATGAAGGCTTGCTTTTTGAGGTGACAAGTGGCATTGTTTCTATAGGTTACTTGTGGTGAATATGTCAAAGTTTGAGTTACATTAGGTTTCGTAGATTTTTGCCTATACAGGTTTCTGACTGCCATTGATCTTAATTCAGGGATTTTTAGGAATTTAACCTAATGTAAATTACCCCTTATGGAGTTTTCTTTTAGATTTTCATATTTCAGGATCACAGAATTTATTTTCAAAACAACTTCAGGTCAACAAAATGACTGGCAAAATATCAAATAGTATGTAAAAAAAAATGGAAGGTGTGCTGCTTATATGATAGCAAAATTCTACCAAAACACTGGAAGGTTGAATGCCATTGACCTATGATAATTAACTTGAAGAGAATAACACAGTGTTAAATTAATTGCTCAGCTGGAAATTATTTAGCAATTCTCTGACTTTAAAATCCCAGGGGTTTTCTTCTTGCTATAATATTGTTAGACATCTTAAAATGTAAATTTTGGAAGGCATCGCTTTCCTTCACTTGTAGCTTGCAAGTGTTCCTCTATGTGTCTAATCATAATAATAACCAAGGCTTGAGTGCTCAATGTATAGTGAACAATAAATCTGAGCATTTTACATGATCTCCATCATGTTATCTTCACAATCACTTCCATAAAGTAGTATTTTTACTCTTATTTACAGACAGAAAACAGGCTGTAGAAGAGATGATTTATCCAAGGTCGTACCAGGTAGTGAGTCACTGAGTGGTTTAAACCCCCAAATCCTGTAGATCCCGTTGATTAATTACAACAGATTCTGCCTATAAAAATAAATGTAGAGTTGTACGTTTCATGGTACTCAATAAACTTCTAACCTGTGGGAAGAAGAGAAGGGCTTCTATTATCAACTCAGGGTTAATTTGGGTGGGATTCAGTGGCCTTCTGTATTCTTAGGAAGATCGTTGACAGAGAGAAAAATAAAAGATCACAGCGATTAGAATTGGTTAATGTCAGCCTATTTGACATTGAAATACTGTGAGTCAGAAGCATCCAGAATTGCCCCAACCAGTAGAATCTGGACCCTACATGTGGCTACTTGGCAGGCAGTAGGAGATAAAAGAAGGCTTTGTAAAATTCATATTGACAAATTGTTAGCTAATAGGAGTAAAGAGAGTTTTGGAGTAATGGTTTTATATATTCCATTTAAGTACCTTCTTGCTGACCCAGTTGGCCTTTTTGTGACAAATAAATAAAAGGGAAACCTCACACTAGGGTGTGACTTTTGACTCAGCCTTCTATCAAGGAAAAGAAAGTACACAAAAGTGTGCACAAATGCCAGGGAGTCGAGATACCTGGTTCAAATTCTGCTTCACTTACTCACTTGCTGAGTGGCTATAAGCTAGTCGAACTCCCTTAATCTCAATTTATCTATAAAATTAGCATAACAGGACTTCCTCACTGTGTTGTTGTGAAAACCCTGGGTTCACTGGGCTTCGAAGTCTGTCTTCTTTCCACTATGCCATGCTAGATAATAGAAAACAAAACCCGAGGCCATAATAAACAACGGATATGAGGTAATATGCCTTCTATTAGAGATAATTATTCATTTTTTCATTGAATGCTCACTATAGTCAGACTGGAGTCTATTGGCTATGCTCATTAAATGTCAAGCTAACTTGTAATATTTACATGAAGACTAGGAAAGGGGTCGTTGTTATTCCACTGTGGCTGTGGAAAGGGAGTGTTGCATTGGGAGATTAGTGACCTCTGGTAGAGGCCCAGCTTTCCCAGATTGGTGTCCTTGATCAAGTATCTTTACTTCTGGCCCCTCATTTCTAAAGGGAAGGACTAGATGACATACTAGGCCAGATATTATCATAAATTGATGGTTGGGTTAAGAAAATTTTGATACAAACAGGAGCTAAGCAAAGTGATATAAAGAGATAGCAAGATGAACTACAGAAAGAATAAATGATACTGCTTATCATCGACATCAAGCAAGCCTACAAGGTGTCAGAAGTACCTGCCTATGCCCCGATTGGGTTATATTCCAGAGAATCTCGAATGTCTAGAAAGAAGTCTAGAATTATTCCAGTAGGCAACAAGGTCACCAAACAAAGGCAAGTCTCAAATCTCTGTCATGTCAGCATATGTGAAACCCAGACCTAGACCTTTCTGTTTGAATGATCTTGGATTCCATCTTGTTTTCCTTTGGTCTCCATGGCTGACCTACAGAGGATCTGTTGCTAAGATTCCCAAGCTATGCTGTTATGTGTGTTCACATAAAATACCATAATATACTTTAAAATGTAACCAGCAATTGTATTCAGCATCCTGACTGTAATTTGCATTTGGATTATTTAAGCTATCTTGTGTCTCAACATGTGAAACTCTCTGTGTAGAGTATTTTGGGCGCTCTCACACACAGCTTTCACATGGTCCATGAATCAACAGGGATCCTCTTTCAGATGAGTCATGTTTCCGTTTTGGATGTCTAAATGCCTCAGAGTCACCTAACCCAACGCTTGTGTTCTTTCCTTCTCTTTGAAAACTACAATCAGCATGTTTAAAACTCACTCTTCTTAACTATGGAAACAATACAAATATGACAGAGACGAAAAATATGGGTCTTCTGTTTCTTGCCTCTGAAGAAGTAAGATCCTGTGTTCCTGGGGCAGAAACCTGCAAGGGTAGGCTTTCCACACTTTTGTTTTTCTGCTTGAAATAGGGATTAAGCTGCAGAACCACAGAGACATGGAGACAGATTGGAAACCACTTATGAAAGTGACCAAGAATAAACCAGCAAGGCAAGAGGGGGAGAAGCTAAAGGAAAGAAGATACACAAGTGCTGAGTTTCAAATCAGAGTTTTGAGTGGTTCTGTTGGAAAGAGTAGGGTGATTTTGAGGACACCCCACCCTGTGAGATAGTGGAAGAAAGTTGGAAAGAGATTTTTTTTCCTCCTATGATATGGGTGTTATTACGTTCGATGGTGGAAAGAGATTTTTGAGACACTTCTGTCTTCCTAGTATACGGTGTCTCTTGCAGATTACATTATCCTTCCCCTCCCTCCATTTTTACCAGGGGATTTTTTTTTTCTTTTTTTAAATTTTTAAAGAAATCTGTACTCTTTCACAGGGCCAGGAGAATGCTGAGGTGGACCAGCACACAGCAGCATTGTTCAAAGTGATCATTTATTAACCTTATATCTGGCACCTTCTAAGTTAGAGAATTTACTCCATGGTGGCACGGAGAGCAGGGGTGCTCTGTATGTATACTCTCATTTTTCTGCAGGCAAACAGTGCTGGTGGGAAGTTTTCGTTACTCTATTAATACCATAAGCATTTGGTCCTAGTGGCCAGTGTGGTGAAGGAGGGAGCTTAATGAAGAAGAGAATCATTGAAAAAGTAGTTTTCCTTTCCTATTTTTCTGACATTTGACTTGATAATGCTAAAAAGAAAAGTTAAAATAAAAACGATAAAGATAAAAAAAGTAGACATGGATCTAGTAAGAAACCAGAATACTGACATTTTCGAACTATGTCAATTTACATAGCTTTACCCTTTCACTCTTTGGGGGGCATCTGTTCTTGCTTTAAACTTAATTTTGACCATTGACCAATTGTTTTCCTTTAAATATAGGGCCGTTCTCTCTTGTTTGTGGGCATAGGAACCTACTGGCACTGCCTTTGAATTTCTATCATTTTGTCATTTTTTGTATTTATTTACCTTTCTAGCTTCCTTTCTTTAGGGACTTTATTGAAAGAAGGAGCTAAGTCACATTTTTTCCCCACTTTTATTATCTTAGAAAAAGGCCTACATTCCAACCAATCATCGAATTTCTGAAGAATCACTTTTAAAAGACATTACTGAATTTGAATGGAGATCTTATATATTATTTTCTACCATCATACAAATATTTTTTTAAAACCCCATCCACATGACAATTTTACAGATAAAACTAACAGACTTAATACGTCTCTGGCAACAGCAGCCAATACATGAGGCTCTCCCCACGATCAATAATTCCATCAAATACACTAACACATTTTTTTGGGAAATTACTTTGAAATTATATATGATCAATCTCTTTCGCTTCACCCTCTGATCCCTCATGGCCTTTTCTTTTCCTTCTTGGTTGTGGCTATTCTTAGTCTGAAGCAACGAGTGCATTTGAAAGGAATGGAACCAGGAATCCTTCTCCATCAAATGCTACCTTGCCAACATCATTCTATTTTTCCCTTGCACATAATCTATAATGTCTCACTTACACTCTGCACTATTGCTAAATAATGCATAGACTATCCCTCCTCCACTTCCAATCAAAGGCAGATTAATTATTGTTTCTCCCTTCTGCTTATTTAATGAATTCAATGGCTCCAAATTGCCATGAACAGAGTAATAAGAAGCGTTATTAAAATTATGGAAAATTTAGAATTTAACAAAATCCTGGTTATCCTTAATTATCACCAATCTACTTTATAAGTGTCTTAAAATGTAAATTGTTTCAGTTTGGCAACTTGAAAATTACATTATTTTGAACTTTAAAAAATAGTTTTCATCATTAAAAGTAAAAATAAATCCGATTTTCTATTTGGCCTGTCCCAAATACTTCACAACACACATGTGTTATGGCAGAATTGGGGACAGTTCTGAATTTATATTTCCCAGCTCCAACAGGATGCATTGTGAGCTCTATGTTCATTTAAGAACAGAATCTTACCCATTGTACATAACAACAGTATAGACAATTATGATGATTTGGAGATTTGTGAAAATTGAAAGCTATATCCTAAGTATCAACAGATGCTCCTGGACTTTTCATGGAAATGATGGGCATTGCTAGTGTTTTGTGGGAAAAAAAAAGTTTGCTCATAAGGGAAGTTTGTATGTCAAGAAATATAGGACAGGATAGTCTTTGGAAGGAAACAATCCTCATTTAGCAGTATAATATTTCATAAGAGAAAGAAGTGCCTGGAACTGGAAAGATGATTTATTTTTTATGCTATTAATAAGGCCTTAATAAAGGGATTTTTAATGTGAATATGCCATGATCATTCTCTCTTCTATGGCGATAGAGTAATTTGCCTACTTAGAGGGTATTCTTCCAGACACGAGATGATTCTTCAGTGTTATTGTATAAGTAATTGCATTTTAAAGGCTATAAGCCTCACAGGGTCTATGTCTAGCACTAAAGTTCTAAGAGGCAGAAATAAATCATAGCCTTCCACCCATTGCTCTGACAACCTTTAAGTTTGCATAGAATTATTTCTTCCTAAATTCCAGACTCCATCTATTCACTTATTTCTATATGCCTGAAACCATCCTGGGTTCTGGATGAGGCAAAAAAAGAAGGTGAGAAAGTCTCGGAAGAATAAGATTGAAAACTACTGGGGACACACTGTGAGCACATGATTAGTACATATCTTGACTCAAAATCTCTCGTTTGGTGATCCCTTCCCTGGCTACAATATCAACAATATTAATTGCCCCTCCAATACCACACATCTTCTTTGCTTCGATCTTTATTGTTAGAACTTAGCACTATTAATGGGGTGCCTGGGTGGCTCAGTAGGTTAAACCTCTGCCTTTGGCTCAGGTCATGCATGAACTCAGGGTCCTGGGATCCAGCACGGAGCCTGCTTCCCCCTCCTCTCTGCCTGCCTCTCTGCCTCCTTGGGATCTGTGTCAAATAAATAAATAAAATCTTAAAAAGAAAAAAAGAACTTAGCACTATTTAACCAAAAATTTATGTAATATATTATATAATATATACTATAAAGATATATACTATATAAATTATTTGTCTTACTTATTTTCTGTGTTTATAACCTGAAGGTCAATTTCAAGAGATTAGAAAATCTTATCTATTTTGTTTGGTGGTATATCCCCATTACGCAGCACATAATGGAAGCTTGATAGGTAGTTGCTGAGTAAATGAAAACAGATTGATTGGCAATATGCTATACTTTTATAATGATACGGAAACGCAAGTGGAACCTAGCTTTGGTTAAAATTTATATAGGGAAATTATATGTGATCTGGATTTTGATGGATGGGTAGGAGTTCACCTTGCAGACAAAGCAACGTGAAGAGAAGCTAATGCAGGAAGGGAGAACAGTACTTACTACAGAGTATGGAGCTGTCAATTCTGGGATAGAGAATAAAGTCAATGGGCATTGAGGGGTATTCAGCCACGAGTGGAGTGGTAGGAAGGGTGAGAGAGGAAGGTTGAAAGAAGACTGGACTATTGAAATTCTTTTATGTTATGGCCAGGAGTTGGAATTTCATTTTTAAGGCAATGAATAATCTTTGAAGGATTTTCTGCAGGGAAAGATCAGATTTGCCCTTGAAAGATCACTCTGTGGGCAGCGTGGAGAATGGATCGGTACTCAATATTTGTTGAGTTAATGAATGATTTCTCAACGTTACGTTAGATCTTTCAATTTGGTGATTCTTCAAGCTTTATATAAATATTGACAGATTGGGAAAGTAAATAACTCTGAATGATGGAGCAGTTCTAATGAGGAGCACAGGACTGCACCTGATTTTTCAGAACATTAAAAAGGGGGAAATTTCTCTAAGCCCCTCATTGTCTCCTCAGCTCTTCCTATCTTTATACTACTCTTGGTTATTCCTGTTAATAATCTCTCTTCTCCGAAAATCATTAACTGTCTCAAACAGAAGCTTTCTACTTTAAAAACAAAAACAACTTTTTGACTTCTTGCTGCCTGCCAAGATTGATTTGCTACAAATCAAGTTTAGCTGTGTACTTCTTATTCATTATAGAAAGTAGTTAATGCAAATTTAAATATCAGTGTTCCCCACCACAGATGAAAACAAACTTATATAAAAAAAAAAACCAGATTGCCAGGCAGGCTTTGAGGAATCTCTGATATGCACACATTCAGAATGATTACTCGTTCCAAATCCCTTCCAATAACACACCTCTCATTCTCTCACCTGTCCTAGTACTATGGGAATTAGATCTGAAGTGAAAAATAATTTTCTCAGATGGTTCTTGGGAAGAGGTTTGCATCTTTAACCGCAAGTGAAGAAGTGATATAGATAATTTGGCATTTCTTCTTTCAAAGCCTGATATGGTTAATATCTTTACCAAGAACAAAAATTATAGGTAATCTCACAATTGCTATTTGTATCTAAATGTTAACAAATATTTTTGAGGTTATATGGGTTTGCTTAATATGAAAACAATTTTTGACCTCAGACTTTAATTGTGAAATTAGTTATTCAAGAAAAAATTTAGGTAGTGAAGTAGTACAGCAAATATTAAGGAAGTGCTAAACTAATTTTCCTTAATTAAATAAAATTTCTCTGGCTGGGTTATATAAACCAGCATGAACACCATGTGAAAGTTTTCATTTGTCATAAACAAAATAGCATTTTGTGGAAAACTTGATATAAAGTGTTTAGAAATTTTACAGGGCTGGTAAATCCTGACCATTCCAAGGAAACACTGAGAATGTCACACAAACCATGGCCCGTGAAGGGCATTGTTTATGTCACATTTGTGTATCTTACGCAGTGGGCTTCAGGCTGATAGGAGTGAAGATCAGTAAGTCCCCCCAGTCCGTGAGACACAGTCGGTAAGACAGAGCTCACTCTTCAGTGAGAAGGGGAGAAAGACAATGAACAAACAAGTAAACTACAAGAAATATCAAGTATTCATAAGGCTCTGATGAAAATAAAACTAACGAGGAAGGCTGCCAGGCTATTACGTGGTCAGGATAACCTCGCTGAGAAGACAAGACTCCCATTTGATCCTTGATTTCTCAGAAGGTTTCTCTCCCTTCAACAGTATGCAGTTCAACGGCAACAAACCACACCCCGTGGCTCAGTGGTTTGGGTTGATCATACACTGTTTATTTTTTTATTTTTTACCCTACACTGTTAGCATCTGAAAGTTACCTACCTTTATTAGCAAGTACATTTGCTTTCAACCTGATTTCCTGTTCATGGCATTTAAAACTACCTCAAAAAATGTAGATTACACTTTCAATAGTTAAAATTATCTTACGGGTTTTGAGCATGTGAAATCAGAGAAGAGCTACAATTAGCCTAAGCCAGTTCAAGCTTCCCCCACGTGGTTTTACTAATACCCTTCAAATTCTGACTTCTGCCATTCTAGCCATATGTCTCTTTAAGCAGATACACTCTGGAGTGCCAAAGTGTGTCAAGGACATCGCTAGGTTACCAAAATCATTTTTATGTGCAACTTTTTGTAATATTCCAAAGTACTCTTCCACCTGAACCCCACCCCAACCCCTAAAATATAATTTTAATAACACACATTAAAATGTCATGCTGATAATAAACCCAGAGATATATTACAGGGAATCTGTCTGCATTTTTTTTTAACGCCTTTTGGCACTAACATAATGGCGTAAGCACATGGACTCACACACATTGCCTGAAATCTTTTTTTTTTTTTTTTTTGCAGGTTTTGGGTACAAAGTAGTGCAAAAATTCATAATGATGTTATTCAGTGCACAAATGTCAATTTAAGAAAGAGCTAGGAGGGTAGGAATATAAATTTGTGTTTGAGAGATGTACAGAAAGAGTAGAACTATACATATATGTGATGTGGCTTTTTGGTTTCTGATCACAGCTTTATCATCATATTATCCTGTGTTGCTGCTGGGGAAAGCAACAAACAGTGGCTTCTGCCATCTCAGTTAACAGAGATCTCTGGAAATTGCACCTGTTCATTATATGAGAAAGCCTTCTGTGGGCAGAGAGGGGGAATTCAGTTTTTTTCTCAAACTGTTTCCTAATTCTTATAACTTCTGCATATTTTTTTGAGTCATGATTGTACAATCTGCTACCCATTTGGGGATAAAAACATTATTGAAATTGAGCATACTAACTTTAACCAAGCTGCATTTTTTTTGTGAATTGGGTTGTAAAGTTGACTGCCACGATAGAGCCATGTCCTGTAAAAAATTAACATACACACGCACACACTCACACACACACACGTACTCTCTCACAAACACACCAGGGAGGACATCATTTAACACTTGGAAGCTCATTACTCTTCTAAAATAAAGAGTTAATTTTTTTTTTCCCTACTGCTTTTCCCATCTTTGAAACACCATGAGTCACGGTGTTTCCCATTTAACAAACACCACGGATTCTTTATTGTCTGTGAGACTTCCATGTACTGCGATAAATTTGAATTAGGTATGTTGTGTCCCAATTGACAGTAGTGATTAAGCCAAAAATAAGTGCATTCTCCTTTAAATGTTAGCTACCGCATCCAGCAACATTCCCTACATTATGCTATACTGAAACAAGTCAGTCTGCACAGACCAAAATGTTGATGGATATACAGCAGATCAAAAAGAGGAGAGTCATTTTGAAGTGCTTGCTATCTGTCTGAGACGATAGGCTTCTGAATTTGTACCTCTTTGCAAAAGAGACTTCACATTATTTTGTCAGTTTGTTTCAATTTGAGAGGTGTTGAAAATTGGTATTCATTTTTTTGATATAACCCTTAAATTGTACAATTTAAGAAAACTGACTGAAAGAGATAAATTAAATGGGTAGAAATATTTTCAAATCAAAGACCAACTGACATATATAAAAATGATGTATGTTTCTTACATGGTCCACAGGGAGAATTCTGCAGGCTTGCTATGATCTCTACAATTTGCTTCAGGGCAAACTAGATTCTGGGATATTCTATTATCCCTTTGGTCTGTTTATCATGGAAACTGATGTACAAATGGAGAGTTCTTTCTGGTCTCTTTCTTTATATATGGTTGGAACTGGTAAGAATTCACTTATCTCATGTCCTCACCTTCGGTAAAGTGCGACAGAAGAGTTCAGTGACCAGTAATCAATTATTATTGAGAAGCAATCAATTGCTAATTTCCATAATTATGCACATCTAAACACTATGAACAAGAAAGAGAAACAAAGCTGCACTCCAAGCATTGCCTTGTTAGCAGTATTTTGTTAACACAGGCTCTAAAAAAAGCTGCCGCAGCTGGTACCACAAATGTGTTTCCAGTATTCAGGCCATCAACGTGATTCGTCGCTAAATGTATAGAATCAGCTTCTTGCTAAAAACTACAATTACAGGTGATATACAGATTGAAATCACAGGGCTGGTTTGTCGAAGAAAATTGTCCTAATGATGGGTTTTCGGATGGGGAATGCAGCTCTTTTCTTTCTCTGTGATGGGTTGTGAAGGCAGCTGCACCTGCCTCTATGCTGTATTCTGCCGCACTTAATGATATCTGATGATATCATTAGGCAAAGTGTTCATAAACAGATGTTGAGCCTGTGCCTAAATGCTGTCAGATGAGCGGTTGCTGGCCTGAAACAGTATTATTTATATAGAACATTTACGTTTGTTATGTTAATAACCCCACTATTAGCTCTCTGGATGTTACGTTAGGAATGTAAATGTAGTTAATATGAATAACAACCTCTTTACTCTTTGTGCTGCAGTTGAGTATAACTTTTAGGCTCTGGGAGAGAAACAAAGCTACCCCCACCAAGTCCTTTTGACTTCTTCTTCTTCTTCTTCTTCTTCGTCGTTGTCGTCGTCGTCTTCTTCTTCTTCTTCTTCTTCTTTTGTTTTTGGCACCATTCAAAATTTTGATCAGAAGATAAAGGGTAAATTTCATAGGACAGATGTTAAATATTAGGATTTGATTTTTCTAATCGTTAATAATTTCAAGAGATTCTGATACCTGTGGGTTCTCTTGTGTGAGCCCAATCTGACCCTAATTCGTCAGAACGGCTATGGCGGACACCAAATTGACAAGTATCCGTTTCAATGAGAAAGACCTAAGCAAACTGTTGGATATGGACCCATTTGGTTTCAGCTCTTTCTCCTGACACAACCCCTTTTCTTTCCCATACAACACATTGGGACACTAAAGTTATGTGCCATAGCCATTTTTTTCCTATCTGTGTTGATGATTTAGGCATTACCTGGATGTCATCTTCACAGTGCCTAAGAATGTCACAATTGCTGTCTGTGTGTGTGTGTGTAAGCCATAGTTGAATTTTATATCTCATAGTTAATTCATGCAGAGTAACTTATGTAAATTCTGACAGTCATCAAATGTGCACTAGTTCTACGAAATGCTGTTCTACTGCGATAGCCACATTATTTTTTGAAAGTGTCTTTGTCATTTTTTATGACATTTTAACTCTTTCAAGAATTTTCAATACTGAAAAATTGCACTCATCTATTTTCGAGATCAGAAAAATTGTTATTTCGAATTTTTAATGAAGAAAAGAATGGTGTTAAACCGGTGCTTCATTATAACCATAATTAGAGGTTAGAGTGATTTTTGAAGTGTCATTCTCATCTCAATTAATGCTTACGAAATCATTCATATTGCTAGAACTGACAAGGATGTCCATGTGTGTTTGTTTCGGTCCGGAGGTGTGAACAATGTACTCGAGGTGCGTGTTTACATATTCAACTTTCTCCTTTTCATCTTATACTTGAGGATAACCTGAGTTACTTGCAATTTTAAATAATCGCAATGCAATCTGAGAGAAGGTAGCTTTTCCTATGCCTTCTACTACCTGTCATTTCAGTTGTGATCTTCCAGAAAATTCTAGAAATTCCAGATTCTTTTTGTATGGAAATTTACTATCATCTTCCAAATAAGGAAATGGGAAAAGTAAATTAAATCAGAGAATATTCAGTTCCATATAAAGTGCTTCTTAACTATGATGTTTACATGGGTATTTTTAAAAAATCTCTAACTTCTTAAATTGGAACACTTAGAAGATAACTTTTCTTAAATCGTGGCTCCAGGTAGTAAAACTATAAAGAATTTTGTCTGTAAGAGAAATCTGGGTACTGGAAGGAATGAAATAACTCTCAACATATTCTGAACAACATGTGTGAAGTATCTTTTATAGGGAGAAATCTCTATGAAAGCAGTGAGTAGGGTGCTCCCACCGTTATGGCATTGTACTTTGATTTGCTTGACACCGCTAGAAGTTGTTCAGAAGAAACTTGGGGATTGCCTTTTTATTTGTTCATCCAGTCAACATTTAGGAAAGCTAGCCAATAAAAGTGTTCATTCTGAACTCCTCAGAAATTTAGATCGATCTCAGTGAGAGGATAAAAGGAACTGCTGAAAGCATCAACTATTGTTGAAACAAGATCAATTCATCAAAGTCTATTTAAGAGGCGTGGAAGTCTACCACTCTATCCAAGAAGTCTTCATTTCCTGTCTTCTCTTCAGTAGCAGTAATTCTGACCAATTCCTTAGGAAGGATGCCTGTCCCTTAATGGTATATATTAATAGTATGCATTAATTTCTCTTCATTCTTAGAGATGGTAAATGATGTAGTCATCCAGCTTGTAATTTTCCAAAATGTTTCTTGTGTTGAAATTGGGTGACAGCCACTTTGTAAAAATATCTCTTCTGCAGCCAATTGGTGCATTCTACCCCCCCTTTTCTCTGAAGTGTTTTTATTTATCTAGAGAACTAGACTTCTATGGAAATCTCTTGATGCATAATAAACACCATGTGTACTGGTTTGATGACATGATTTCCCTATGTGGAGGGATTGTTGTTTTTCCTTGTCCCACAGTAAATTTCAGAGTTCAAGTGGAAGGCAGTGAATGAATCTGGAATCAAGTGTGAAGTCTAGCCTTGGCTTAGCAAATCACCTTGTGTGTTTGAGCAAATCCATTACCCTTCTGGGCCTCAATTTTTCTGTTGTAATATATTTATGCCATCTTATTCTCTTGCTTCTTGGAAGGATATTTCCAAGATTAAGAAAATATTAAGATCTATAGAAGAATAGTATAAGTCCAATTTCAATGGAACCTTTAGAGGGAGTTAATATTGTTAGACTAAAATATATTAAGCCATTTTGAAAAAACACATTAAAATAAACACATTACAGAATACCTCCTTGTGATGATAACAATAATAATTTTGTCAGTAGTTAGGTTAGTTTTTTTTATTATTTTCTTAATTTTTTGTTTATGCCCCTGCAAGGGGGGATGTACAAAAAAGGGGGCATACAAAAATATACTTTGCCAACACAAACAATACAGATTCATTTATTGTCAGAATATTTACCTCCCCTCTCAAAAAGTGAAAGCCACTTAAAAGAAATCTGCTTTTTTGTGTTTATAATTAGCTTAATTTTTAGCATGTTTCTATACAACAGATCTTTGATTCACTGATATGGCAGCCTGTGTCTCCTAATGTGTATTCTCAGCTGAAAACCAGGGACTTTTAGCACTTGCCCAAGTTTCAAAGTCTGTGATAGTTAGGATGTTTCATGTAGATCTTTACACTCTAATGAACATAAGAAAAATGTTTGCCTTTTAAAAGTAAGACTAGTATCTTCAAAAATGGGTCATAACTGGTTTTATATTAAAGACAAGATAGAATCACTTAGGAGATGCTAATTCATTCAATATTTTATTTTACTACTTGTTTTTCTAATTTATGAAATTGCTTGTTTTGTGATGGACCTCAAGGAGTAAATAAAAAATATAAAACATTTAGTCAACTGTCACTGCTCTCCTTGAGTATTTTCCTGAGCTTTATTAATATATCTATTATGTGATAGTATGTATTTGAAGCCTATGTGAAAGTATGTGGTTTATGTTGTGCCCACAATGTCATCAGGGGCTCTGTGAGAGGAAATTTGGAGACATCCAGGTCAGTAGACATGCCATAGCCATTAAAGTTAACTGTTTAAGAATGGATAAAGTATGCAGAAGCTGCTTTTGCCAATAAAAAATGCAAAAAGTACGTGCATTAATAGGAATTTCTACTTGTTATTTAACACATGAGAGGGCTATTGTTCCATTTCCCACAGTTTTGTGTTGGTGCCTTAGTCTAAAATGGCCATGAGCAATCATCGAGTAAGAAACTACTTTGAAGGATCATTGTCATACAGGTTTCTGCTAAGGCATATCCTTTTATTGGGTGCTTTAATATCATCAAGGAATTGTCCAGCAAATAACCCCTACCTCAGAGCTGATTTTCACTTAGAAGGAGGAAGAGTGAAGAGGAGGAAGAGGAGAGAAGTAGAAAGCAAGACTACTGAATTTCTAGATAGAACACTAAGTAAATTCTGCCTTCATTAAGCAAAAATCTTAACTAGACAAAGTACGTTTGCGATGGTGAACAGAACTTGCCCCAGGTGGTCAGAAGCACCAGTTACTAAGGTCCATTTCTTCTATAAGAGAGAGCTTTCTAACTTGGGGGGAGGAGGTCCATGTTGACTCTGATGGTGGCCCGAATTTGGGCCCTTGTAATTATTTCAGCTTGCAATTAAGCAGCAGACCTGTGGTGGGAGGATTAATGTCAGAAGATTCTCCATTTTTCAATCTCGTGTCTACATCAATAAGATTGAACTAATTGTTAATTGGCATTTAGAAAATGAACTACTTTTGTGCCCTGGAACTTTGCTGTAATGTAGCATGGAATTAGGGATATGATATTTCTATCATAGGTAAATAAGAATGGTATTTATTCCTGGAGGTATAGGATCTCATGATGACATTTTTACCTATAAAATAGCCAAATATATGAATCATCAGAGAAGTGTTTATAGGACCAGGCCATCAGTTATAACCTGGATTTATTCACAAATTTTGGATCTCTTAGAATGTATTGCCTTGGACAACATTGTTAGAAACTGACATCATTCATCAAGAATTAAGACAAAGCTTCACCTGGAATGTCCCTACCTTCCAGCCATTATCATAAGAATACTTTGTGGTTTTGCTTCATATTGTACTGCAGGATTTTAAAGGTTTGTTTTCCCCATTGCCCAGAATATCTTAACATGTTTACTGATTTTCAGGTTTTTATGGTATATTTTCCAAAGAAGTTTAGGGTTGGGAAACATCTATTCAAGAAGTTTTCTTTATACACTGTCACCATCTAAATAAATGAATAAACATCGTCAAGAAGTTTCTACTAGAAAACTACATTTTTAGGGTTTAGTAGACCTTTAACAGATTTGCTTTTTCCTACCTTCTAGAGTCATTGAAATACAATAATAATCTTCAAAAAGTGGTTCTCTTCAAAACACCTAAATATTTGGGGTTTAATTTCAATCACTCATGATTAGCATTATTTTTTAGAGTAGTATTTCCTAAAACATGTCTCATTGTTTCCATGATGCTTTATGGAAGAATTATCCATGGCCAAATAAATTTGAGAAAGTTTGTGTGCATTATTACCCTCATAGAGAGTCACAGTACAAATTCACATTGAAAAAGAATGTAAGAAGTTCTGCATAGAAACATTTTCTTGCCTAATTCCGTTTTTTAAAATTTATATAATTATGGAATCCTTTTCCCTTTTAGAGTATATGCTGCAGAACCCAATTCACTCAAAACACTTTTTTTTTCTGTTTTGTTGTTGTTGTTGTTGTTGTTGTTGTTGTTGTTGTTCTTTTGTTTCATGAACGGGATAGGCAGACTACTTACACATAAGTAATCTGAGTCATCTTAAAATTTCTAATTTCTTCCACATTCTCTGATCTGCCAATTGAATATCTAAAATATGTTACCCAGTTGAATATAAATCCTTCTGAAGGAGTGGACAATCTTTGAAATTGCCACGACATCGTTATTAACATCAGGACAATTTTGTTCAAATTTTACTTTAATAAATACTCTAAATCTTCAAGTTTAGGATTTCTCATACTATTGAACTGACACAGAACATTGAAACAGAACAAAACTCTATAAAATAATTTAAGGAAACATTCTTTTCAGAAAAGGAAGAACTATGCCAATGCCGTTTAGGAAATTAGCAGGTGCCTGAGCGAGAAATGACTGGCATTAAGGTAAGGGCAAGATGAGGCCAGGCCTTCAAGAGAAACTGGTTGAGATACAGAGTTTTACTGCTTTTTCAGCAAACTAGGAAAGTACATCAGTGTATTAATCAACCCTGTTGATTAATAGGTTAGCCTCATACTAGTTTCTGCATCTATATTTAGGCTGCACAGTATTTGGTATGAAGGTAGTTTGCATTCCTACAGACTTTTCTATTTTTTGAGAATCTCAGATCCAGTTATATAAATGAAGAACCTGAGTAGGAATCATGACGTGGCAGAGAAATCTAGAAATACTGCCTATGAGTCTTCAACTTGAAACCAACAATGAAAAACTTCTTTCCATTCCAGGGATTTAAAATTATGAAATGGGTACAGCCTGGTTTCATTTCATTATATGTGTTGATAGATTGAAAAACTAAGGACATGTAACTCAGGAACTGTTTTAGATACGCTGAACTTATTCTGAGGTGTCTTAGTAATTGGTTTTTATTGCAAAATATTTTCTTAGGATGTCAGTCGTTGTTTTTCAGTTCAAGAATGACAATAACCAACTCACTAGAAGTCTGGTGCCCCACAGTTGTAATGACGGAGGAGGCACTTAAGGCCCTAGAGTGATGCTTTCCACATAGAATATGATTCTATGTGCTTTAGGATGATTTTTATCAAAATAAGAATCCTTTATTTGCATTGGCTTCAGTAAAACCTAAATGGCCCTCTGAAGTACTTCCCGATAAATGAATTCCTAAAGGGAATGACAATTACCCTCCACTCATAGATTAAAACAAGAAATTCCTATCATCTCCAGGCATCTTCACACTTTCACTGGAAACTGGTGAGCTCTGAGGTTCAGCATAGGAGGCAGAATTTTGAAACTGCAGCTCCTCCTCCTAAAGAGCTCGCTTACCTCAGTCAGAGTGAAAACGTAGAAATCTGTGACACAATGATAGTGGCGCTATTTGTGCAAACAAGTGTCTCGCTGAAGGCAAAGAAGCACATTGCTCGAAAGGATCCCTTAGAACCTTGAAAGAAAAGTATGGCTGCCTAAGAACACACTCGTACACACAGTAGTATTTCAGCACTGCTGGCTTAGCTAACAAACAAAATATGGTTCAAATGGCTTAACAATCCTAGAAACGGAAGGCATCCGTTTAATGAGGTCTCCTCTGCTTGAAATTAAAGTAGAAGGAGTTTTACGGAGAACAGTATTCAATAACAAAATATTAAATGATAAACACAGATTGCTTAAAATCAGACGGGCCATTTTAAGAAAAGCATTTTAGCTCATCATGATATGTAGCACCTTATTTAAATTAGGAGGTGTTAATTCGTAGCTTGAATAATATATTAATATAATATGTAAAGTGAATGGCATTGTTAATCACAGTCGCGCCTGGAACGACTTTGCTTCTGTGCACTGAATGTTAATTTTGCAAAACATTAATTTCAAAGATTTTGCAGCAGTGCTTTTGTAATTAAATATTAATGTCACATGTTATTGCAGTAGCATGTTTATGAAAGCCGGCAACACTTCAAGTCAACTCATTTGTTTTTATATTTATTCTTGTACATCTGCAATCCCTTCCATTTCACAATTTCAAAGTGAAGGCCATTTTGAATAGTCAATATGTGAACATTTTTCATTGTAAGCGTTTTTTAACATCCAACAGGGTAAATATTTAATGTTGTGTTTTTAGCTGGTATAATTTTTCAGAAAATTGGCTATAACTTTTAACAACTCAAAGGTACCTAAACTGTCTCCAGTTTTGGCTTAAGTGATCTGAAAATAAAGTAGCAATAAATGTGATGAAGCTGTGTAAAAATATTTAAGAATTAGAAGGCTTTATATGCAAGTTTGAAGTTAGAACTGTAATTTTGTGCACAGGATATCCCAGCGGTTACTTATTTTCATTATGGCACGTATTATCTCAAGAAAATTTAAAAGATAGGATTGACTTTTGGTTAACTTTGTTCAAGTTCCATAGCTAGATGTAGAAGAGAAAAATCTCACTCTGCAGGGATGTACTCCATCCTCTCTACATGTTTTGAAGTGATCTCTCTGCTTTAAAAGACAATCCATTTGATACTCCAGCTTACTCCAAGAATACGTAATATATGTGTCAGTATATTGGTTTGCCCATGACTATTTTGACCAAATTGCCGCATCTGGTGATCTTGCTCATGATACTCTCCCAATCTGCTAATTGCATTAAACCTCAAATCATTTCCATTTTCGAAGCTTGACAATAAGAAGTAACATTCAAGGAATTATATTTTAAAGCTATGATTTTCACCCGTCTAGTAAAGTCATCTTTAAAAAAATCAAACCCCTTAGATACATTTTTTTGAATTATGGAGTGAGTTACCCAACTACAGAAACAAAAAAAAAAAAAAAAAAAAAGGAAAAATCAAGATACATAATGTTTGGTTATGGGCACATTTAACAGTTAAAAATTATATCTGCACCTGATGTTGGATGTTAACAGCTAATGCCATTTGACAGTGATGAAATTAAAGGATGAAGAAGAGATACAAACTACATTTTACAAGCATGATGGGTCTCCAACAATGCCATTTAAATATTATTTGTCACTATTTAAAATGAACCTTTCCCCTTTAAGCTATGCCATTACGCTCATTTGTCCTGTCACCGCTGACAGGCTATATGAGTCACACACAAAAATGGTCATTAGGTACTGCATCTTCATCTTATTTAAAAAAAAAAAAAAGAAAGAAAGAAAGAAAGAAAGCATTCTGATGCCTCTAAAAGCCTGTAATTATTTTCATCCGAAGAGATAGTGTTGCTTGGAAGGTAATTTAATAACCTTTTGCATGTACCTGGGGAATGCCTCTCCAGGGGACCAAGGTGCCGACATGCCATTCAGTCGTCAAAACATGACCTTTAATGGTTGCTTGGAGAGAAGTTAGCATGGAATGTTGTACACAGTGCAATGCTAATTCTGCTTTCTAATATATGCAAAATTTAGTTCTTGAGCAATGATCTTTGTAAGATGAATTAATATAGGTACTGCTCCAGGAAACAAAAGAAATGGCACTGTGAAAGGCTCCCTCAGCCCATGATCTTTTGTACTTCAGTCTGAAGTAGCTAACAACTTGCACAATTTGTATAAAAAATGGTGCGAAACACTCCAGAAGTTGTTTGCTTCTTTTCCCCCTTTAAGTTGGTTGATGAATTCCATTCTATATACTATGGAAATGTAAAATAGGATTAAAGGGATTTCTTTGTTTAGTTTATTCCCCAAAATAAGGCATTGGCCCCAACTCCATGAAAAAGAAAAAGAAAAGCTTACCTTTAATATACCCTCTCTGTTTTACAACACAATCTATGTGGCTTGCTGAAATTACTAATGCAGTTACTGAGTTAATTAAAAAAAGAAATCCTTCATGGATTTTCCCGTTAAAATATGATATTTTGAACACTTGCATACACAAAAAGATGCACAGGCTGTTTCCTGTGACAACCAGGTTCAGAAACTCCTTATTTTGGTAGTCTGATATTAGATCCCGCCTTAGTTAGAAATGCTGGGATTTCAACTCCTACCCCTGACATGCCATCCGTCAATTTATTAGCACGCTGGTGCAGTAAGCCACTGAACAGGCTCTATCAATTCGTTTAGTTTTTTTCTTTAAAATGTCTGTAATCCTCAGCTCTGCTCTCTCAACCGGTCAGCATTAAAGATTTATGTTGCACTTTTTTTCATTGCCACACCTGAATATGGATTACTTAAATGGGCTGTAAATAATTCATATCTGGGAATAAGTTTCCATTACTGACCAATGCTGTAATTTAATATACTGTATTATGGGTTATACAATTTTAGATTGTTTTCTGTGTGTGCATTCAGCAGTCAGGCAGACAACAGTTTAAGTAAAAAGGGTGAGATGTTTGTTCAGCTTATTTTCATGTTCACTGTGTGTGCTCAAATCAGCAACAGGGCTAAAGGAAGCAGAAAGCTACTTTCTAATTGCGTGTTTTTCTGCTATTTATGGAAATCTTTTTTTTTTTTAAAGTACTTGACCTGAAACAAATACAAAAATGTGTAATAGCATATCATTGATAAATTCAAGAAAGAAAGAAAATGTGTTAATGTAGGTGCCTAGAAATCTCTCAGTTCTGGAGAACTGAAAAATAATCTTGATTCTTGAACCCAAAGGTTAACTTTCCTGTTCAATGCTTGCTTATTCTATGCCTAAAAAGCCCATAATAAAATTATAATTTATTTGACACTTAAGTTTGAGTGAGACAACTGGATCAAATGTGCAAAATGTTAAAGTACAAACTCTCTTTAAAACATAGGCGAGTGTTTACTCTTAAAAGAGCTTTAAACAATTTAAGATTAAGTTGAGCATAGTAAAAATTAATAATAGATTAATACATGAAAATCTATGAAGACACATAAGATAATGATTTAAAAAGGAATAATTTAAAAAGATGAATTAAAAAGTCGAATCAGAAAAGAAGGCCAGCATAAACTAGGGAAAAACATGCTGTGAATAAAGTCTGTTAGATCTTGAAATAGGAGAACTGCTAAATAATGCATAGTTTTATTTTTCTAGAATTTGCATAAACCTTAAGAGAGTATTTATTTGTGTAAAACTTGATGTATCGAGTAAGGAGAATGAAAAAATGGCATTCATTTTGTTTTCATTTTGGTATTTAGGAAAAATATTCTGTTACATATGGACTACTTAGACCTAATCATCTGACTGAATGTGATGTGTGTCTTGAGCCAGGTTGGAAAGGGGCTGGCTGGAGAACAGTGCCCTGGTCTTGCCGCAGGCGATGCAGGTTGGCCCATGCTCTGCTGGGGAGCAGATGGTGAGCCAATGCTTGTAGTCACACTTACCTTCCTTGCTAAATCCATAATCCCTCACTGGACACGGAGCCAAGGCAGGCTTTGGAGGCAGAAAGGAGGTTACAATCTGGACTTGGGTAGTGACTGCCAGAACTGAGAAAACAGCTCAGAAATTTCAAATGCTTAACAAGTTATCTGTCTTGTCCCTCAGCCAGTGCAGCATTTTTAAAAGTAATTAAGACATGATTGAAAATGTGTATGCCATCTAAATACAAAAATCTTCAAAAATCATCAAAACCAATAATGAAAAGCCACATTTAATATGACATTATGCAAAAATACATTTAAAATGAATATTTTTGTGATTGAAAGGGACTATATAAAGTAAAGAACAGAAAAGAGGAAGCATTTGTTTTATAGGAAAAGGCTTTTTTAACCCCCCCTTACAAACCTGGACCTTATAGAAGGAAAATCTTTCATACGTGCAGCGTATTTATAGGATGTATGAAATATTTTCCCTCTATAAGGAAATACATAGCTCCGCAACATCTTATTAAGCATATTAACATATGCTCCTCTATAAGTTATTCTTGCAGAATATTAAATGATTAGAGTTAATTTTCTCTATATATAATACTTATGCATGTATATGTATGTTTTTATATGTGTGAGTGGGGTTCATCATCAACACAGACATTATGACTCAGAAAGACAAAATAAAAATATTGAGTGGGTAGCCAAATTCTAATCATTTATAATAAAAGGGATAGTAACTGCCATCTGTTTAATGTAAAAAAAAACTGATAAAATGCATACATATCTAGTAAATTGAAATCATGGAGCAATTCATGTAAAACAAAACATATATAAGATATCAACGTACTCCACCCGGGTGAGATTGACTAAAATATGTACTATATACATCATAATCTGATATAAGAATGAGCAAAATCTTTTGATTGTGGCTTGTGCTGTACCACAAATATTTTTTTAAAAACATGTTTCAGTCTACGTAGTGGGCGTAGCGGAATTCCTTAGTTGTCTCCACTGAATTTTCATGGTCCTCATTCTCTTTGGCATCACCCTTTCTTCGCAAATCAATCTTAGGTGTACTTGCATTGAAGTTCATTAGCAAGAACGAATGTCATAGCCCGTCATTAGCCCATTGTACCACCTACGTTCCCCAAGTTGGTAGATGGCCACCAACACTGTGTGCATGTGTAGGAATAACTTGAACACTCACTCCACTTTGGAATGAAACTTTTCAATTTTCTCTTTTGCTCCCCCTTTTTGGAAAACTATTAATACCTTTCTTTATACTTAGGAAACATCTTAATTTCTTCTCTTCATGAATCTCTTCGGAATTCATTTCTGGCCAGTGCCCTCTGTCACTCAATATGTCCTGTCCTGGTAATACTATGTTCTTCAAAAATTGATATGAAGGGATACACTTTAAAAAATATAGAAACATCTTTTTTAACCTCACCTTAGAATTTAAGAAATGTGTCTTGATATGCAATATGTTTAGGCCAGTATTTACAAAAGGATATGTAAGAGCAAAAACCTTCACTATTAATACATTTTATATAGTTGCTATCATATCATAATATGACTTTTTAAACTTTTATTTTATCTTAGTCTATGTTGGAAAAATAAACTCTAAAGTATATAATGATATTCATAGCAAACAAATATTTCATGATTTTAATAGGAAAATTTTCCTGTAAAATAGCATCATAACGTAGGTCACCCCTAAACCTAAGATAAAGACAGGTCTTGTGATATTTACATCTATTTATGTTTTTCTTTTTTGAGGGAGGGATAATTTCATAGGTTTTTAAACAGATCAGAAGGTGACTGAGTCAATGTGATTTCTGTTTTCAGATATGAACAGAAAGTAATCAAACTTTAAAATTTGCTTTTAACGATGTAAATTTCACATTTCTCTTAATACCAAAACATTAATCTAGACCATTGTGGGCACCAACAATTTAAAAATCAACAAAGGAACAAGAGATGGAAAATGTTTTACTAAGAGTTGAAGACAACACAAAGAAGTATGAAACATGGTTTTTCCCTTCAAGAGTTTCCAACAGAGGTGCCTGGGTGGCTCAGTCGGTTAAGCATCTGCCTTCGGCTCAGTTCATGATCCCAGGGTCCTAGGATTGAGCCCCTGCCTGCTTCTCCCTTTCCTCCTGGGTTGTGCTCACTATCTCTCTCTCTCTCTCTCAAACCAATAAATAAAATCTTTTTTTTTTTTTTTTAAAGAGTTTTAAACAAAGACACTGGTCTTGATAACAGGAGACCTAGATTTATATCCTTCTCTGCCACTTGCTGACTGTTTGCAGCTCTGGACTTCAATTTCCTTGTCCATATAACTAACGTATTTTCCTAATAATAACTAGTATATGATCATCTACAAAACATTCCATGACTATGTGAAGCTGGAGAGACAATCTGAAGCGGCAAATAACAGAGTGGAGTGCCAATGAGTAGCGCAATACAGGTGATGTCCCTGGGCCATACATAATTAATTATCAAATAAATAGTTGAGGCAATATTTGACACTAGTTAACAGGATGAACATTTATATGGGTTCCTAATGTTTTATGTTTTAACTCTTCGATCGCAGAATTTTTGATATGCAATTTGAAGCATATTTTGGCCAAATTAAATTGAGACATTAACAATGGGAAATGTTTCAAATATAAGCCTCCAAGCAAAATTTTGTGTTGCTCTGTACCATGTATGAGTTCCACGCCAGGGAGCGGGGGGAATCTAAGGTCTTGGAATTGAGCAAAGAGAAGAGTTATATCTATAGACACTAGGGAGAAAGTGAGAAGCAGAAGTGAGCACAAGCAAAAAATGTAACTGCAGATTGAATTAAAAAGCCAATTTATTAACATCCTTCGAGGTGGCTTCTGATCTCTAGCTAAATCTTTAGCATTTTGATATGTCACCTATTAAGCTGAAAAGAGGCATATGCCAATTCTTACATGGTATATAAAGCCTCCAAATAATTATTATATTATCCATCAATATTATCACAAATGTTATCAATTAAGAGAGATTTCTGTATTTCCTTAAAAGGGAATAGTACTTTTATGGCAAATGACCTATTAAAGAATTATAATGACTATGTTGTCAGAAGCTGTGTCTCTTGGATAAAGCATAAAGCAGAGATCTTGATGTTAATGGTCATGGAAGATTCTGTGTTACCATCTGTCAGGAATTATTTACCAGTTTTTGCTGACCAAGTTCCAAATTAAGGGGCTCCATTTACTGGCTCAAACTTACCCATTATTTTAATTATAAGTAGTGGATATCTTTACTATTTATGATCTGTTACAAAATACATGGACTTAACTACCTACTCCCTTTTCTTTAGTTCAGGTACTCATCATTTCTTGATTGAATTTCTACACAAGTTCTTTAATAATTGTATCAGCCTTCCTGACTCACTTTAAGCCATACTTTTGGGGCTGGCTGACTGTTAGATTATCCTAAAATGCAAATTGTGTTCCTCCTTATCTACTTTTCCTAAATTCTCCATGAATCCCCATAGCTTTTAGAAAGATGGTCCAACTCGCCACTGTAACTTTCAAAGCTCTCCATGATTTGGCCCCTGCTTATCTATCCATATCATCCATCTGTCTATCTATCTCTCTATCTATTTAGCATTTATCTATCTATCTATCTATCTATCTATCTATCTATCTATCTATCATCTATCTATCTATCATCTATCCCTGTATCTATATCTCTATTTGTGTATCCTATGCTGCAGCTAAGTTCTAGCCATCCTAGAAGCATACCTACAGTTACAAAACTTTGCACTTTCTCCTTTCATTGGTTTTTCAAAAACTACTCTGTTTACCAGGAATGTTCTTCTACATAGCCACATCTTCTAATTTTTCTCTCATCAAGCTCTTTCCTGTATTCCATCTAGATGATACATTCTGCAAATGGCCATTCCTAATTACTCTCCAAATTCTTGGTGGGCTTGTTCTTCTGATATGCTTCCATAATACCTTCAACTGTCACAATCATGCATCAGAACAAAATTGTCTGTTTCTCTGTCTCCCTAATTTAAATACAAATTTTAAGTTCAGGGATTAGGTTACATTCCTCTTTGTACCTCCAAGGCCCAGGCTACTATGTGGCAAAGGGCAAAAGGCACAGTTGACCTCTCTGTTCCTGAAATATCTCCTTCTGTTGGTTTCTTTGGCATCAGGTTCTCAGGGATGTTTCTTCCATCTCTTTGGTTTCTACCTCTTCCTCTCCACCTCCTACTTGTAGAGTTACCCAGGGCTCGGTCTTCAACCCCTTTATCTCCTGAATGTCTACAATTGCCTAACTGATCTTATTCAGTACTGTGGGATGAAATTATTATCTACATGCTGCCTACACTCCAATCTCTACATCTGGTCTTGATCATAGATCTCCAGACCAATACATCAAACTGCCTCTTTGATATCTCCATTTGGATGGTCTGTACATATCCTAAAGCAACAAGACTAAATGGGAATACATGTTTTCCTTTCCTCTCAAATCTATTTCTCTCTTGATGTTTCCCATCATGATAAACATACCACTGCAACCACTTGGTTGTTCAATGTAAAGTCTAGGATTCATTCTGGACTCCTATAGAAACCCAACCCAATTAAGTCACCAGTGTGACCTCCTGGACCTACATCAAAACAGCCTGAATGCATTTACCTTTTTCTGTCTCCATTAAAACATTCTGGATCCAAGTTGCCATCATCATTGTCTGTAATACAGTAATAATCTTCTAGTTGGTCACCATATTTCTGTTCTAGCCCTCTTGTCATCCATTCTTCATCAGAAGCCAGAGTGATCTTTTGAATATGTAAATGAAATCATCCTACTTACCTCATCAAAGCTTTATAATAATTTTCATTGTATCTAGAATAAAACATTAATATCTCCTGTTTTAGTACATCCTGCATAATTCAGCTTCTTAGAAATAATCTGTCCCATCTCACCCCAATCTTTCTCTTCTCACTTTGCTCCAACCACACAGTTCTTTCATTTTCTTGGACATATTAACTCAGTTTTTTCCTACGGGTTGTGCCCCTACTGTTTCCTCTAAGTAGAACATTCTTGTTCTTGATCTTTGTATAGATTCCTTCTTTCTGCCATTCAAATTTTATCTCTTTGCCAAGGCTTGCTGTTTCTAAAAACCACCACTTAGTCCTTTGCTATTATATTGCACTATTTTAATAGTCTGAATAATACCTACCATCATATATTTCTATTTGTTTGTTAATCAATATCTTTTGTCTGTCTTCTTCAAACTCACCAAAATGCCAGCTTCATCAAGAAATGGGACTTGTCTGTTATTAAAGAAATTTCTTTTTTTTTTTCTTCCTTGAACATTTACTTGGAAATTATTTTGTCTTCTCATAGAAATGGTTTAGAGATCATTTGAAGGGGAAATCCTCCAACACACCATTTATTTATTCAAGAAATACTATTTTCTGAAAAATTTGAAGTTAATAAAAGATATAAAACATGAGCATAGTGTTTGTAGTATGTCTGTTGCAATTATATGCATATATTATAAGTACCAAATAAATGCTGAAACTTCAGATGAGGAAGAAATTATGATCCAATGAATGCCTTGTAGGGGTCATTAATTACAATATCAAGAAGTATTTGTAGAGACTTACCATGTTCAAACAGTGAAGGAAGAAAGGAAAAGAAGAAGAGGAAAAAGGAGGATGAAGAAGAGGAGAGGGAAGGAGTAAGAAGGAGAAGAAGAAGGACAAAAAGGGAGAAGGAGGGGAGATAGGAGGCAAGGAAGGGAGGGAGGAAGGAGGAGAAGAAAGAAAGAAAAAGAGGGAAGGAAGGAAGGGAGGAGGGAAGGAAGGGAAAGAAAAAGCATTTCAAGCAGAAAGAAAAATGTAAGCCAGGTATGAGTAAGGAGATCATGAGATATGTGCCCCAGTTTAAATAACTAGTTTCATTCCAGTGAGGCACAAAGGGCAAGAAAGGGATTTGGGATTAACGGTGGTAGTCTCTGGCCCTTCTATCACTGAGGATGTGGCATGTCAGGATAAGGAGAAGAAATGTTGTTCTAAGGTTCTCTGTAATATGAAAGACAACTGATCATCTAATTTTCGTTAAAACCCTATGACACCTAACTCTTATATTTTGTCTCATTTTGTGACTGCTTCTGTTTCCACCTTTGGCTTCTGTTCCACCCCATCCCTAAGGGATAAAGTCAGTAAGATGCCAGCCAGAGCACCTATAAGGACAGAGTGAGTGCTCAGCAAATGCTTTCCAAAGGAATCCCAAGTATTTGTCCCATGGTTCTGTTAGTCTTGGAGAAATTTGACAAATTAAAAGTCTTCAGATTAAAATCTCTAGATTTTTTTTTTTTTTTAGATTTTTATTTATTTATTTATTTATTTGAAAGAGAGAAAGAGAGAGAGAGAGAGAGAGAATGAGAGGGGAGAAGGTCAGAGGGAGAAGCAGACTCCCTGTGGAGCTGGGAGCCTGATGTGGGACTCAATCCTGGAACTCCAGGATCATGACCTGGGCCGAAGGCAGTCGCTTAACCAACTGAGCCATCCAGGTGCCCAAAATCTCTAGATTTTTTTTTTTTAAAGATTTTATTTATTTATTTGACAGAGAGAGAGATCACAAGTAGGCAGAGAGGCAGGGAGAGAGAGGGGGGGAAGCAGTCTCCCTGCAGAGCAGAGAGCCCGATGCGGGGCTCGATCCCAGGACCCTGAGATCATGACCTGAGCCGAAGGCAGCGGCTTAATCCACTGAGCCACCCAGGCGCCCCAAATCTCTAGATTTTTGATTCAGATTTCTTTGTCTTTCTCTTTGGTGGGTAGTTTCTGTGTGGAAAATGCTAATAACCTCATCTGGAGATTGCCACAATTGTGCATTTTTAAGCACATAGGGATTCTGTGTCATGATCTGCACCCAACCTTCATATTATCCTGACTCTAATCCTTATCTTTTATGTGTTTGTTAACTAATTCTCCAGGAAGAAATTGATAAAGCCCGACTTATAAAGCTAGAATTTCCTCAGATTAAGTCTTGGCTCCTCAATTAGGACTTCAAGGATCTCAGGCACTACTTTAAAACATCTCTAACTTTAAATTGCCTTATAAAATAAGAAGAATCCTATATACTTCATAAAGAACTTACTCTGTGAAGTCACAATCACTACTATGTTTTGGCTTTAATGGAGAAATAGTCTAAGGATCAGGGGCGGGCGGTGTATAAAACATCGTGACACGCTGTAAACAATAGATGTTAGCTCCCTTATCGCCTCCTTGTTTTGACTTCTTGGCTTTTCTTCTGGAAAGTTCCTTATTCCTCATTTCCATCTGTCTAACCCATCCTTCAATATACAGACTCACTTTGTTCTAAAAGATTTAAAAGACCAGTTGAATGGAAGGTTTATTGTCATAAATCTCTCCATTTTTCAGATTCCTTTGGCATTTTATCTGAACCTCTTTCGTGGTGGTTTTCAGTCTCTATCTTGATAATAGCCGCACAGATAAATGTTTTCTCCCTTATGCGTCAAATTCCCATTCAAATTTTATATCCTTACAGCATCTAATATGGTATTTTTTTCAAGCAATAAATCTTGTGTATATACATGTTGAATCAGTTTCTTTAATAGTTCTTTTTTATGTAAAACTACTGAAAAATAATTTACGTTGTGGAAAATCTACGAAAGTGTGTATAGAACTGCCTAATAAAATAAATACTTTGTTGTCATCAACTAGATAGGACAGTAATAAGATGTGAGCTTTCTTAGTTTCTAGTTAACTTGTTTATAGTATTCAAACTACATAAAATCTATTGTTTTTTTATAACTACTTTAGAATATATATGTGAAAAAATTTGGATCGCAGTTGAGTTTCTATGTAATAGAAATAAAGATCACAAATCCATAATAACAATAGTGTGTTTGTTTGATAAATGCCTCATAAGAAAAATAACCTTTTATGTTAAGATCAGAGTTGTAGGTAGTGTTGATCATAAACTTAAAATACCCCAAAATTATGCATTTGAGAATCGTGTTGTCATTTTTTTGTGTGCATTTTCTTTGAAGAATTGAATTATCTAGTCTGCATTTTTTTAGCGTAATTCTTCAAATAATTGTATGGAAATTGAATTCAAATAAGCTTTAAACCAAAATTTAAAATCTGAAGAAAAGAAAACCAATTGAAAAAAAATACCAGTTATGTAATTATTTATTCCTCCTGAATTTTAAAATAAAATATATAAAGCATGACTTAGATATTCCTTTGTCTTCGGGAACTTCTTTTAACTGTACTCTGCTGTCCTGGTGTTTACAGCATTTTTCTTAAAGATATTTTGCAAAATAATCGTTTATGTTTGTCACGTAACTGGCAGGTTTGGGGCTCTACCCATCAGCTCTGAAAATGCTTATTGTAGCCAATGTGTGGTAGTAAATTGCTTAGTTTTACCTTTTGTTTTTAAATAAAATGAAACATGATAGAAAGAGAAATACACTTTAGTTGATTAGACATTCCATAGCAATCTTAATTTCCTTCAGTATTTCTTTTCTGTCTCTTGGGAAATGTATGCCTGTGTTTGCCATGTGAGCCTTTCCCCTGTTTGTGGACACTGAGGCAGAAAAAGAATTAATTTTGCTTTATCAGCTCCTCTACCTTTGCTGTCAATAAATTATCTCTTCCATCTTTTCAAGGGTCTGACCTCTTGCCTTTCCTACTGTTGAAAATGTCATTTTATTTATCTTTATCCTGGTTACAATTTTCCTTTCATTTGCCACCTTTCCTTTCTTATCATTTTGTACTCCTTTCACTTCATTTTATAATCTTCTCCATCCTGTTTTGAATCTCGTGCAACTTACCCTGTATATTGCTATTCCTTATTCTTGATTATCTTTGTATTTTCTTGTTCATACTAATTGGCTCCATTTTTATTTCCAGTATATTTATTACTAAGTGGCATTCATTGCCTTTGGGCATACGTTAATTTATCTTTCAGGACTTTCCATTTGCTCTCTGCGTCTTTTCTTTATATATTTCTTTTTGCAACCTCCATTTCACTTCACTTTTCTCATATGTGTTGGTGTATTATTTTTGTTGCTTTTTTAATATGCCTTCATATCTGTAATTCATGCTTCATGTATTATTAGGAGGGTGTATAAAATAAACCACTGTATGTTTGTCACAAACAGCATTACTTTGGATCATCTAAAAATAGATTTAGATTTGCTGTACTGCAATTCGTCAGCCACCTTCTTTATAGCCATATTATAGGGTTTACCTAAATAAATAATTAGAAGACAATTTTGAAAATTAAAAGGATGATAGATATTCTAATTTATGGGCCAGAGAAGTCAGGAAAGGGGATTTTATTGGAAAGTGAATGAACAAAATGTTAAACATATAACTTATTTCAGGAGAGATATGTTTAGGCCTTTTGAGCTATTTAACAGGTGAAAAAGTGGTAACCTTTTGAGGTATTTAATTGAAAAGAAATATGTATACATATACATATCTTTTATATGTCTCTATCTTTTGTACCTATATATGTATATCTTTTATACATCTTTTATGTATCTTTTGTATACCATATATATATAATCTTCATACTTTTCTATGGTTTTATGTGCATATTAAGCAACATTTAAAGCCAGATATACTTTCTTTAGAGAAGTCCTTGAAAAGCATGAAACTTAATGAGGCAAATAAAAATGTACCATATTGCAGTGCAATGTGATAACTATTGTATGTTTAAGTAGAATTATACTAGCATGAGATGGAAGTAAAGAGATACAAAGAGTATCTTAGAAGATTTCTAGAATAAATGACATTTCAGCTGAGTGTTAAAGAATCATGCACACATTGCCACCTGGAGATGAAGGGAAGGGACTCTTGGAGATATTAAGCTATGCTTTAATTCAAAGATAAGCTTCAACAGGAAGAGTGGCAAGAAATGAAATAAACAAGTGTATGTTTTACGAAGAAATTTAGATTATCCCTTGATTCCGTGGAAGTCATTGGAGATTATAAGCAGAGAAGTGGCATAATCAGATTTGATTTTTGAGTACAGATGAAGACATGGCGACTTTGGGTGGTAAAAAATAATAATACCATTGAGAGACAATGTAGGCCCAAACTGAGGCAGAAACTGAAGGAATAATCAGAAAACATATGAGTCATTTAAGGGTTCAATCAAGAGAATTTGGGAATGCTTGGACATAAACACAAGAGAAAGTAAGGGAGACAGCATTTTTCAGTGGAATTCAGGACGACATATTTAATTTGAATTAGAAGAATAAAAGCTTGGAAGTGGTTGTCTATTAAATCCAATTTTATCCAGATAGATGGTCCAGTATCCATTGACTATTTCCTTCACAACTACCTTATGACGGTAGTTAATTATGATTAAAACTTGATGGACTTAAACATATAGTCAATGGGAAAAATAAAAGTAACTAAATACTGGATTAATACTTTCTTTATTGCATAAATGAATAGTTACACAACCAGTCTTTCTAACATGCAGCAAGGGAGCCCAAAAAAAAAACAATAAAAAATATTGCACAGACATTCATGCAAAATGAACACTGATGGTAGTAAATTCTAAAAATGGCAGAATTTGGTTCTAAATCAAATGCAATTTCCACATTTGCATACTATGTTAGAAAGCATCTTATAACTATGTTCATAGTATATTGTTCAGCTCATTTCCATAATCTAATTCAGTGATACTTATGTTCTTCAAATAGTATTCACTGATCATATTTTATCTCTTCTTTATTTTAAACTGTGGTTCTGTGAACTATAGACCACATCAGGGAAAGATTGTAAATATCATAAATATTATGCCAATTTCCTTAAAATGGCAAATTATGTAAAATTTATTCTCTACTTTTTCTTAGAAGAACCAAAAGCAGACAAACCTTTGAGCTTAAAGGTGGATTTTAATGCTTTTAATTACAAGCATGAATTTTTAAAAATCCTTAAATTTATTAAAAAATTGTTTTAAGAAGATAGTCATGGAATATACAGATTTTTATTTTAAAGAGACTTCAGTTTGGTTAAATTTCTCCTTCAAACTTGTAGAAATTCTAGTGTAATCGCTGGTTGAATTTGCAGTAAATAATGCAGGTATTCGTTCCATCAATATAATATACTATTTATTCATGCTGTGTTTATTTATTACCAGCAAAATGATGATTGTGATACTATATTGAGACTGTCATGGGGACAAAATACTGTACAAGGTTCTTTGCAAAGACCATTTTATGTAATTCAACAACCTTTTGGAGAAAGAAAGCTTATTATTATTATCATTATTGTCATTGTTGTTGTTACTTTTGATTCCTTTATTTCCCAGAAATTGAAAGTCAGAGAGGTTATATAGTTTGCCCTGTACTTCTCTGATTGAAAATGTAAATCCTGGATTGGAATCCATATCAGTCTTCTAAAGCTCATGCTCAGTTCTACTGGGATATGCTGTCGTAATGTAAAAGTAGCAGCACTCTTTTTTTTTTTTTTAAGAGAGAGAGAGAGAAAGAGAGAGAGAGAGCAAGCTTGAGCAAGGGGAGGGGCACAGGGGAAGGAAGAGAGAGAGAATCTCAAGCCGACTCTGCACTGAACATGGAGTCCTAAGTGGACTCCATCTCAGGACTCTGAGATCAGGACTGGAGCCAAAACCAAGAGTCATATGCTTACCCCAGTGAACCACTCAGGCACCCCTCACAGTAGCACTCTTATTTTGGGGGCATTAATAGGCAATAGGCAAATAGGGAATATGTGTTAAACAAAAGAATTCCTATTTGGTGCAGAGGAGCTACATTATTTTATGCACCAAAAAAATGAACCATATGAACCCCAAGGGATAATAACATGAGCCTTGAACAACAAACAGGACTAGTGCAAAGATATCAATGTCCTGAAATGTGTTCAGCCCATATTTTCCTCTTTAATATCAAAACAAAAAATTAAATGTCATTAATTAATTATGATTCTGATTATATATATTTAAAATATTTTATTTATTTATTTGACAGACAGAGATCATAAGGAGGCAGAGAGGCAGGCAGAGAGAAAGGGGGAAGCAGGCTTCCTGCTGAGCAGACAGCTCCATGCAGGGCTCGATCCCAGGACCCTGAGATCATGACCTGAGCCGAAGGCAGAGACTAAACCCACTGAGCCACCCAGGCACCCCTGATTCTTATATATTTATATATTGGTTTTTGGTTTATTCAGCTCACTTCAATAAGCCTGTTGTACCATAAGCCATATTGGTTATATTACATACACACACCCATAGTTTTTTAAATTATTTGATTTAGTTGTGATATCTTATGAAATGCTATAAGAAATTTACTGTGGCATACAGGTATTTATGAAAAAATTATACAATTGAAAGATGAAAATCTTTTGTGTCACTTCTAAAATTAATTGACCTATTAATTATAATATGTAACTGGAATTCTGAACTCTTAACAAGCATCTCTTGAATGAAGAAGGTGGGTATGTTCTACTCATGTCCATGGTTTGTACATACCCTCAGCAACTTCACATTCCTCTCTCCAGTGACATTGTGTGATATTTGAAGCAAGTGCTGCATTTTCTTTCATTTATTCTTTTCTCTTTCATGGCATCCTATATACCCGTGAGAAAAGTGCAATCTAGCTTTTCCATGTTTCAAACAATTATGCAAGACAAGAGGCCTTGTTTCCTTAATCGCTACTTCTTTTCTCCTTTGAATATCTTGGTTCAAAGTGACTATCAGGATATTTGCATAATATCCTTTGCTTAATTTGGGAGAGTAGATTATTGGTAGGAGGAGGAAGCTGTTTTCATTTATTTGTTGTTTGTTGTTTGTGGTTGTCGTGTTTTGATACTATAGAAATCTATTTTAGTCTGCTTTTGACAAAGAATATTATTAGATGTAGAAAGTAATAAAAATCATTGATTAAGTAAATTTCTGAAAGATGTAACAAATGAGGATTACTTGGTGAGAATCTGAATCTCTTCTCTAACAATGAAGAAAGAGTTTTGTATATAATTCAGTGATCTCTGGAGTTTCTATATGAGATTCTAAGCTGGCATATCCATCCCCAGCCCTCTCTTCACACACACTCACATGGATACAATAAAAATTAGTACATTCAGGGGTGCTTGGGTGGCTCCATTGGTTAAGCATCTGCCTTCGGCTCAGGTCATGCTCTCAGGATCCTGGGATTGAGTCCTGCATTGGGCTCCCTGCTCAGTGGGGAGCCTGGTTCTCCCTTTCTCTCTGCTGTTCTCCTTACTTGTGCTCTCTCTCTCTCAAATAAATAAATAAATAATTAAAAAAGAAACAAATACATTCAGCACAGATAAATACAGATTTAGTTTGATTTAGTAGCAGTTTAGACACTAAACCCAACATTCCATTTTTCTTTTTTTCCCCCAAGGCTAGCTTAAAAATCAGTACAAGGAACAGTACAGGCTCAATGTGAATGTTGGAATTTTGACTAATACGTTTATGAAAGATAGGGCTTCAAATCCTTGTTTTGAGAAATTTGCCTTTGATTGAAACATGGCATTTTAACAAATGGTACATTCGGTCAACTATTTTATGATATTTCTGGTGAGATACTCTAAAGCAATCATTTATCTGTGTACTGCCAGAGCTGAAGTCTTCAATGAAAGCTTTCAATTTGTGCATCCTATTAGCAGGAATGTATCCAGAAGGACTTAATGGTTTATTTCTTAGCCCAAACAGTTAATTTTATTCCTTTGACTTTCACAAAAATACCATTAGTCTTTCAAGAATAAGGACTAAATATTCTGTTTCACCAATACCATCCCAGCTTTTAGTTAATTCAGGTATATGTATGTGTGTGTGTATAAATTTGAATTTCAAAAATTGCGTATGGATAAATTAAGATGAACAAAGGAAATAGTGAAGACACCACATTACTTTGGGTTTTTGGTAAATTCTTATATAATTTTTAAATTACACATTCCAAATGGACTCAGAAATTTTTTAATTGTTGTTAAGGTTTAGAAGATTCTTTCCTTAGAACTTTTGTACATAGTTTAATTAAGAATTTGATGAATGGTATGAATATTTGCCTCAGAAAAGAAATGCACATAAAGAATTTCAAGTTGTTGGAGCACCTAGGTGGCTCAGTGGGTTAAGCCTCTCCCTTCAGCTCAGATCATGATCCCAGGGTCCTGGGGTCAAGGCTCGCATTGGACTCTCTGCTCAGCAGGAGCCTGCTTCTTCCCCTGCCTCTCTGTCTACTTGTGATCTCTCTCACTTTGTCAAATAAATAAATAAAATCTTAAAAAAAAAAAAAGAATTTAAAGTAGTGGAATTCCTGAAGCTCATTCATGAGCCTCCTTAGAGTCTTCAATCCCAACATTATATCAGTTAGTATTTATTAAATGCCTACCATTTTTAAGAGAGTTTGAAAGGTTTAGTATACAAAAACAAACAACATACTCTTGGTATTAAATAAAGCACACCCTGCTGAGAGATCTATACACTTGAACAAACAACTGTATTAAAATGATATATACAGGGGCGCCTGGGTGGCTCAGTGGTTTAAGCCTCTGCCTTCGGCTCAGGTCATGATCTCAGGGTCCTGGGATGGAGCCCCACATCAGGCTCTCTGCTCAGTGAGGAGCCTCTTTCTCCCTCTCTCTCTGCCTGCCTCTCTGCCTACTTGTGACCTCTCTGTCTGTCAAATAAATAAATAAAATATTTTAAAAAAGATATATATATATATATATATATATATAGAGAGAGAGAGAGAGAGAGAGAGAAGTAGCACATACTTACCCAGGACTATTTATATGCCAGATAACTTTATAACTTCTTTTTATGCTTATTCATCTAATCTTCAAGACCTTTTTAGTCAGTATTGCTATTCTCCTATTTTATAGATGAGGAAACTAGGACAGAATGATGATAAAATTGGCTTAAAAGGACAAAAATACTAACGTGGCAGAACCAGGATTCAAAACCAGGTAGTGTGTTTCAAGAATTCATGCACTTAACCATCCTATTTGCTACCTCTCGTAAAAATATAGCAGAAATGTATAGAGTGACATGAGATGACAAGGGGAAAGATCCATCAATCTTGATGGCAGTCTAGGAAAAGTCTATGACGAGCACATCAACTTGAGTTTGGCATTGAAGAAGGAGTAAAAATGATAAATAGCACCTAGTTTGGGATATTTTCTCCTTTTAAAAAAGTGATTTACCATGCTTCCTTTATCATTAATAAAGTTCTATGTCTCCTGATGGGAGAGTAAAACACAATAATAATTGACTTATTCATGAACAAGAAATCCCAAATAGATGAAATATTCTTTAGACCTAGCAAAGCTGCAAAACCATTTTTACGGAGGTTAAACTGTTATTAGAATCATGGTTAGCTCTTAAAAATAGTCCCATAACAATAAATCCCAAATGTTGTATATCTATGAGGTAAAATTATCCTGTTAATCACATATAGCTGGGTTGATAATTGTGTTACTTCTCAAACAGTTGGCAAAAGGCACTGCAAATTAAGTTATTGAAATCCATTATAATGGGTGAAATAAAAGCCAGTGGGTAAGAAAGAACATATTTCCTAAAAGGGAACATATTGCTCATTTCTTACTTTTAAAAAATGGGTTATAAAAATATTATAGGTGGATGATGGGATGTTGTTATTGGAACGTGACATGTTACGTAGTGCCGCCTTTAGTAGATGCCTGCTCTCGCCACCTCCCATCCCATTCCTTTCACCATAACAACCCCTCCTCCCCCCACCAACCCTGCCTGATACTCTGTGAAGATGATCCTGTTTGGGACTGGAACAGTAACTCTTGCACATGACAGAATCAATCCACCCTGTGGCCAGAGTAGCTACCTATGGAAAGAGTTGTTCTCTCCCACCAGATGAATGACTTCTCTAGGACAAGTACAATACCTTCTCCATTTGCATAATCTCAGAATTTAACACTGTTCATGAATATTTGCCAAAAGAATTAATGACTAAAAGGGAGCAAAGATGAACAGATGAAGGCCTCACAACTTGACTACAAGGAGGAATCACCCAGGGATCCAAATTTGTAAAATAAAGCAATGAACAGCCACAAGTTAGACAGAAAGGAAATGTGGCTGGATGTGTTGTATACACATAAATGTATACTTACAATGTATTCTAAATTATTTTCTGGCGAGTACTGATAATATGACAAAATTTATATTTTCTAAAAGCCAGATGCTTATTTAACTTTAAGGCTGATGTTCAGTTCAGCATGATTACACTAAAATGTGTGTACTACTATTAATTGCATTATTAGCATTATGCTAGAATTAAAACTCTCTACCTACTGGTGTTTGGAAATGTCATTGGCCTCTTCTCCTCTCTTCACTTCTCATCCTGCCATTCCTCCCTAGAGCCCTATTAAATATGAGTTTTCCAAATTCTTTTTTGTGACTTTTTATGGTCTCAAAGTAAGTAATCTGATTGGTGATGAAAATTCAGAACAACATAGCCCAAATACCTTGGGAATCAGAGTTCTGCCAAGCACTTAGGAACTAAGAAAAATACACTCTCTCGCACATGTGGAATGCTGAGGGGAGACTGTGCAGCTCACTCGGGGTTAGAACAACAGTACCAGAGTAGCCAGTGGTGACATGCATAAAGACATGACCTCACTGCAGCTCCAGTGATTTAGAAATGAAACTTTAGACTGCCCTGTGAAAGCTGAAGACGCTGTTTCTTTAGGAAAGAATGGAAATTGCGCAGACTTCAGGGAAAGACAGCAAACTCACTGATAACACTGCGGTGGTTAAGTGTTCCTACTGAAAACTTCTATCAGCACTCTGGCTCTAAGGAGTTCATTCTGGAAGCCAAGAACTGTGAAACGCCGACTAAGAACCCAACTTCTCCAAACATTGATTAAATGGATTTTATTTTTCTTGTTGATGAGTGCTTGGAGCTGGGAGTTCTTTGGAAAAGTGCAAACCGTGCTTTAAAGAAAACCTGTTGGCAAATAATAACAGAACAAGTTTACGGTTTTAAGTCTATTATGCAAAGAAAGAACAAATGCGCATTCAGTAGGACCTAAAGTACATATTCGCCCATTTTCCTTTCTGATATATGCAACGTCCACATTTTCCATTGGGTACAATCGAAACGGATCTTTAAACTCATGATTGCTAGGTACTGCATGACTTCTCATATTGTAGATCCATTCCAGTATGAACCTTTAGAATGCTAAAACTGGAGAGTTGGACGAAAGCATTTTGAAGATACGTTTAAGTTCAGGGACAGAAGAGTAAAAAGCTTTTCATTCACTTTAAGCTAATCAGGAAAATCAATTAACCAAAATTCCTCATTCCCAGAGCAGTCTATATAAATTTGTAAATTTGGGTTTTACGTCATTTGGATGGTTTGTGGCTTGTCCCTGATAGTACCTCCTGAACAATGTTCAAGTCTATCAATCGTCATTGAATAGAATTCACTCATTGAGGCCTATTGTGTCTGGCATGTATGAGGTTCTTAAAATCACAATCCTTGACTGTGAGGGGGGTTTTCTAGACCATGGGCTAAGGGCATTTTTTTTCATTAATTTCAAGTACATATGTGTTAAGACTTAGAACACACAGAAAAAAATTCAGGAATGAACATATACCATAGAGGCTGATATTAAGCATTAGAAAATCTGATCTTAATTAGATTACTTTTGAAAGATATACCACAGGAAATCTATTAACATTATGACAATATTTTAATAATTTAATTTAGTATTTTAATTATTCCCCATTTTCTTCTCACTACAACTCTCTCACTTTTTTATGTATTTTTTTGAGCTTATAAAAAAAGGTGTAACCGATCTTAGTCTTAGGTGAATATTTTGAAATGTTGAAAATCTAATTTAATAAAACATACTTTCCCATTCTTGAAAAGCATTATTTCTTTGCTTTTTAGATTACACATATATGCATTAAGGTCAGATTGCCAGCCCCTAAATACTGTGTTTTGCATTGTTGGTAATGGTAAATATTTTCCTATAATCCCTTTGAAATATTTTTCTCTGGAAGCCATAAACCGAAGAATACCAGCCCATTTGCTTGGCATTAACATGAGATTCTGCTCTCTTATGGGGGAAGTACAAGTTTTGGATTTCATTTACAAATGGCATATATGGACTACTTTCCCTGACATCTAATAAAATTTTCAAAGAGAGGATAATTTTAATAAACTGTGTCTTAAAACATTTGGATAAAATTGTAATCCTATAAAGAATAAATACTTTTTTAATGTATAGCCAATATTTAACTATGAAGTTGTATACAGTACAGCAGAATTTAATATAGGAAGAAATGTTAGTGATCATTTATTCTAGTTTCTTGTTCCAATTAACATACTTTAAAAAATAAGTCTGGAAACTTGAAGAACAAAAAATTGCTAACACAGTTTCAGTAATTTTTCTTTGTGATTAAGAAAGATATTATTTTGTAACACATGATTACTTTAGAAAAACCAGAGGAAAAAAGTACAAATAACTGTTTTCAAAGCATCCATTCTTAAACATATTACATAATAAAGTTATGTTTTTCCTTTCCACCTTTTTCTTCAGATACCTATTTTTATCTTATAAATTAAGATCCTATAGATAATTTTGTTTTCTGATTTTCTTTCACTAAATTTGGAGTATGAAATTTCCAAATCACTAAATATTTTTTGAAAAATGATTTAATGGCTATATAGTTTTATGATAATTAATACTACCACTAGAATGTCAAAGAGGTTTGAATTGGGGTTTTACATTCATTTTAAAGCAATAAATTGGGAAGGTATTAATGGCATATATGTATACACATAAATATATGTTAGAACACATATGTATATATGTGTAAATATATACACACATATGACTTTGCTTCATAACTCTTCCAATCATGACTTTAGTACTTTTATACTTCAATCTTCTCAGTGCATTTCTCAAAGGCTAATTCCTGGAGTAATCCTTAAAAATTGCCTTTTATATATCTACTTTAAATCTTTCTGGTAACTTTTCCTTTCACAACAAACATACCAAAGTATTATCTCCAGTTAAACAATAATAATTTTTTTAATATACTCATTATATCATAATATCCAATGACTAGATAACTCTAGCTTCAGAAATAGCTTTGGAGGTAAATACAGAAAGGAAAACAAACAAGCATCATGTACTAAGATTTATCAAAATGTTGAAGATTCCCCTGACCGTGGGTTTGGATGTGTGTCTTTGGGAGATACGTTTTAGTTCAACAAAGCAGGTGATCTGATAATAGTGACTAATTTGAAAATGAGATCATAAAGCCTAATTTCTAAGATCTTTTAGAAGTAATTTGTGGGTGATTGGAAGTTCAAAGCCACTCCTGAGTCTGGAGGTATTAAACAGCTTATTAAACAGATATTAAAGTACTTCTAAAACTTTAAGAATTAAAGATACTTTTCTATAAATCTGGTTTGGTATTAAGGCTAATGTTATGTATCCATGTTACCTCATGGCATATTGAGGTCAATTCCCAGTTATCTATCCAAAATGGTAATGTAGTGTATCAAACTCATTTTCCTTTCTGTTCTGACTTCTCTCTCTGATAACAGGGGTAGTTTACAAAAGAGCCGTAGTCACCCGTAGTGCCTTAGAGAAAAGGATATATTCAAAATCAATGAAAACTTCAAATCACTCAAAAGTATCATTTTAGCTAGTTTTTTCAACATCTTCTTGTACACCATCCTTTACCAGTTCTGCTAAAAGTAGAAACATTGATTGATGCGTTTTATCTTCTTCTCCCTCCACTGCTGCCCTCCAGCAGAGATTCAAGAGAAAGAAATGCCCTAGAGTCAGGTTGCTTGAGGGAATGAAGTCAAGGACTGGAATTATATTCACAAACAAGATAATCGATCTCGGAAGTATTGAAATTTGACTGCACAGGAGAAATAGAGCAGATAAATGATAAATGTTACAGTTTGTAAGTCAGATAATTTAAAATATTGAAGGGAATAGGCACACTATATGATGGTACACATAATGAACCTTGGAACCATGACTTGGTTGACATCTGTTTGTTTGTTTTCTTTTTAAAGATCTTATCCATTTATCTGACAGACAGAGATCACAAGTAGGCAGAGAGGCAGGCAGAGAGAGAGGAGGAAGCAGGCTCTCTGTGGAGCAGAGAGCCTGACGTGGGGCTCGATCCCAGGACCCTGGGATCATGACCGGAGCCGAAGGCAGAGGCTTTAACCCACTGAGCCACCCAGGCGCCCCTGGTTTTATTTTTTAATAGACTAGAGATATCAAAAATTCCCAAGTTACAACAGCCTTGATGGCTTGTTTTGGAAATTTTGATATCCAAATAGATGCAGACTAAAAGCAGAGAAGATTGATTGTCTCATGTGCCTACAAGTCTCTGATACACGTAACAAAAGTACACGTAAGAGTGAGGGTTGAGAACTCAGTGTGTGCACCACGCCATGAGTAAATCCTCCTCTACACACACATTTTGCCTATTGGTACTGATCAAGGCTGCAGTTGAAGCCACAGTGAAATGATTCACGCTGATCATTAACAAGGCCATTGCCAGCCATTGTATAAATAGTCAGCTTCACTGTGGCCTGGTTTACAAAATTCTCTTTTTAGCTTCCTGAAAAAAAAAATCGGAATTTCTTATTTTCTTCCTTGTTTTGTCTTCTGCGAAGACATATTGTCAACTCTAGAGAGGAGTGAATGACCAAAAATTCTTATGAAAGTTAAATTGAAGATCAAGGAGTCCAAATGACAAGGTTTTCCTCCTTAAAGATACGTGCGCTTCAAAATGCTTGAGTAGGGAAACAGAATGGCTCTGTGTTTTTCAAAGAGGTGAAGGAAGTCAGTATAGGTAGGTACACTTTAAAGAAGTTCTTAGTCCACACCCACTGAACAGACATTCATGGCGCCAAGAACTGGGTACTCATTTGCAGTCCTCAAAAGTATGCAGTGGAATAAAGCAAGAACAAAATTGCCCATTTTTGTAAGAACCTGCTTTATGCACAAATTTATACTAGGTACTTTGCAAAAAAAACAAAAACAAAAAAACGGTAGAGGAAAGAATGAAGATAAATACACAGACCTCTGATTACAGCCTTTGAGCAGATCTAATGTAATTGGAGAATTGAATATGCATGTGATTGTGTAAGCAAAGCAGATTAAGTCGATTAATAAGGAGTACTAATATATTATAATGATATGTTAGTACTCTGCTTCTTATTAGTCTCCTGCTTAATCTGTTCTGTTTAAAGTAACAATGTAGTATAGTGGAAAGAATGTTACTTTGTGTTTTCCTTTTTTGGCTTTGTTACAAACATATAGACTGACCATGGGCCAATTGTTTAATAGCTACCATTGATTTGTTGCCTGGGTGATCTACATACAGTGTTTCATTTGATCCTCACACCTACCCTGTGATGTCCATAGCATCTTGACAATACAGGGAACTGTAAGTCTAGTTTTCAGGGATGGCCTCGCTTTATCCCCATTGTCTCAGCATATTTATTTGCATCCTCTTTCTACTCTCAAGAATGTTCTTGTTTGGATGATACATTAAATTGATGTGATGAGAAATGTGGTAGACGTAATTGATCAAGTAGTAAAGGCAGATTTGATCCAAGGCTGTTGATGGCCAAAGCCCATACACCTAATTCTATCTTTTCTCTAATTAAATTGTTTCGCTGCTTCTTTGTGTATAAATAAAATTAAGTCACTAAAGTAGATGATCTCCAGGATTCCTTCCATCTCTAAATTCTAAGACTCTAACTTACAAAGAGACAAATGTGTGGGCTCATGATCCTGGGATGAAAACTTTATGCCAGGGCTAACGAACAGAATTGGGAAATAATGAAGGAAAGAAGGCTAGATAGAATGGAAGATTTAACACATTATTCAATTTACAATAGAAGTATAGCTCTGAATGGTTAAAAAGTCAGCCTCTCTTAACAATTTGCCTGGCAAACGATAGCCCTTGACATAAATTAAGGGAAGCTGTACTTCCCCATATCTTCTGTGTTTAGAGCATGAAAAGATCTGACATCTTGGTCCTTATATTTTGAAGCAAAACAAAATAAAACAAAAACTTGTGGTAGTTTGCATTTACTTAAATTCTACTTCATAATATAGTGGGATCTTCATTTAAGCTCCTTATTTTGCAAAGTATGATATTACTTATAGAGAATTGTTTGGCTCTCCTGTGATTTTAAGGTGCACTTCAGTCTTCCCAGATGATTCTATTTTTCCTGGGGAAAGTTGATGCATTCCCGCCAGCTTTGACTTCTCATGTTCCTTTCTTTACCCTCATCTTATTGGATGCTTGCCATAAATATTAAATTGTCTTAATCCCAATTTTTCCACCTATTGCTGCTTTTGCAGTTGGCGCTGATTCTTACGCCCCTTGAAAGGTACTTGTGTGGCAAAAGACTGAAAAAAAAATTGGCAGTTGCTGTCAGGGTTAATGTAGAAAAATAAATCTCTTATATTGCCAGTTTGGATTTACTTTTCATTTTTAATGGCCCCAACAGCTGTTAGAAGAATCCTCCACTTCCTGCACACTTCCATTTTTACAGCTGGTACTGCTTGACTGGTTCTTGACTTTGGGGGAGCGGTTCCTGGGTGTTTACACAGTGATTTACAGACACCCGCTCACGATAGACTCTGACCATCCTTTAGCTTTCTTCCACAATTTTCCCTGAAATTGAATGATGTCACAGTCACCCCACCCTTCACCAGTTTTTGCCATGCCAGTGTTTCTTAACAATTGATTCTTTTCTCATTGCGCATGCCCTGTTTTGAAAAGTTTGGACAGTTAGGTAAAAAAAAAAACATTAAAAGGAAGAGATACAAATGCGAGGTGATTTTCAATTTAGCAAAATAAGCAATCCATCCTTTTTGGTACCTTTCTTGGTATCTTTTCCTTACTTTTTTTTGAAAGTACTCCTGACCATTTGCATTTGGATGCTTCACTTCTTTAGAACTCTTTCCCCTTTCCCCTCCCCTCCCCTTCTCTACCCTCCTCTCCTCTCCTTTCCAACTCTCTCCTCTCCTCTCCTCTCCTTTCCTCTGAGAGATTATCCCCAGGGGCACTAGTTTCACCATCTGTATTAGTTTCCCAGGGCTGCTGAAACAAAGTAGCACAAACTGGTGCCTTAAAATAATAGCAACTTAATGAAGCACAGTTCTGGAGGCTAGAAGTTAGAAAACAAGGGGTCACTGGGGCCATGATCCCTTTGAAACCTGAAGGAATCCTTCTTTGCCTCTTCTAGTTTCTAGTGGATTGCTAACAGTCTGACATCCCTTGACTCCCAGCTCCGTATCTCGAACCTCTGCCTTCATTGTCACGTGACATTCTCCCTGTGGGTCCTACATAGTGTTTTCTCTTTGTGTCTGTTTCTGTGTCCAAATTTCCAGTTTTGATAAGAATATCAGTCATAGTGGATCTGGACCTGCACTAACAACCTCCTTTTAACTCAATTACCTTTATAAAGATTCTTCTCCCAAATAACGTCACGTTCTGAGGTACTAGGGATTGCTATTTCAACATATCTGGGGAGGGGGCAACTCATTCAGTTCGTAACACCAACTAAGAAGAGAATTCTCCTCATGCTCGTTTGCAAAAGAAATATTGACATCTTTCAGAAATTGGGAGGAGTCCAGGGAGCTTCAAGTACTACTCATGGCTGCTGTCTTGTCTGTGGCTGCTCACTTTCTCTCAGTTTGAGGGTTTCTATAGAAAAGACAGAGTCAGATGCAAGACGCTGACCAAAAAGCATTTGCTTAAGTCTTCAGTTCTGATTATAACCAGTATAAGTATTTTTCTAATGCATTATATAAAATTTGTTTGGTAAGCATCCTAAAGTGAGAAAAGAAAAACTAAGCTATCCAGCATGGTGAGAAAATATCACCAAGTATCGGTAACTCCAGCTGTGGTTTAATTTTCCTTCCTTCAAGTATTACCTGCATTTGTATCAAAGCTGCAGATGATACCAAAGAAGCTTATCAGCCCACAATTTACTTCCTTGTTCCAGTAATCAATGTCTCCTTTCATCAGGAGACATAGAACTTTATTAATGATAAAGTAAGCATGGTAAATCACTTTTTTAAAAGGAGAAAATATCCCAAACTAGGTGTTATATATCATTTTTACTCATTCTTCAAATGCCAAACATTTTTGAAGGATGCTGGGGAGAGAAAAAAGAACACATTTAAACTAAAGACTTTCTGAGCCAGAACTATTAGAATATTTGCCTAAGAAGCCCTCAAAGTTTTCTTCTGATGACAAATAATTTATGATTGTCATTGCCACCTCTATTAACTTTTAAAAAATTTTCTTATGGAAAATTGAAGAAAATAAAATGTTTTGCTCAAGCAGGTATTTTGGCTCATTTACATAGCAGTAATCTGGCAATGTTTTTATTTGAATGCATCTTTAATAAAAACTATGGATAGCCTTCAGCAGAAAAAGTATCCTTGAGGTCAGTAATAAAATTAAAATATTTTAGTGTCAGAAAAGAATTATATTTGAAAATCTTCTATTCTAATAATGCAACTATAACCCTATGGCAGATCGAAACCATCTCTCACAGAAGTGCTCTTTAAAAAGGAATTATGCCAAACATGAAAAGTATACAAAATAATTTGTCACGTATTCTATATTGAGCCAAATCCTTGCAGTTCTAAAGCAATTCTCCAGTGTGTTGATTTGATTTAAGGGCGGGGGGGGGGGGAGTTGATTCAGGAAACTGTAGGAAAAAAAAAAGTTAAACTAGTTGTTCAGACAAAACCAGTAATTATGTGTCTAAATTATTTTGCCTACCAATTCATTTGCTTTGACATCACACAGACCTAGTCTTATTCGCATATGGTAGCTGCTACAAGACCACAAGGTATATTGCACACTGAGTTACTAAACAAGTTACAGTGGGCAAATCTGATGAAATCCGGATTCTAGGGGCAGGATGTATGAGACTGTGTCTTGGAGTGAATGATGAAGTCTTTATAGTAGCTTTAAAGAAAGGAAATTTGTGGAGAGGAAAATGAAACTCACGTCCACTTGCGTGCTCTTCTGGGGTCACCTAGGAAGGTTCCTGCTGTCCCCATGTGGCAAGAGAAAGGTCATCATTAGGATCCCTGAGGTAATTCAACCTTGCAGATGACTATGCTTCCACTTGGAAATGGTTGCACAGTATGTAAGTGAAAAATAGTCTACGAATTTTATTTTAGAATTTTATTTTAAAAATTTCAGGACATTTAAACACAACAGGTTTTGATTTTTTTTTCTCTTCGTTGATTTTTCATGGAGTTGATGGAGATAAAAAGATCAGCCTGGCAGCTTGCTGGCATGGAACTGGAGTGTTTAGGGTTTGTTTTGCCTTTTTGCAAGATTGGTCCACAAGAACTTTAAAAGGAGAAAAAGACGATGCAAATTAAATACGTTAGAAACGTATGTCCCATCTGTTTTTATTTCATTTTTAGAATAAGGTTTTCATACCTTCTTTTATTTTTATATTCTATGATACCACACTATAATGTTGGCCACCTCAGAGACAAACTAAATTAGCTATCCTGACCATATGGAAAGGAAAAGCTTTACCAGCTAAGGAAACAAATTTAACTCAGGCAAAAAGGCCTATGTGTTTTAGAGTTAAAAAAAAAAAAAAATGCTGCTAACTACATAGTAGGGGAATATAACCCACCTGCATAAGTAAAATTCGAAAAAGAGTTTGGGTATTCCAAAATAGCTGCCTCTTTTCCTGGCGTCATTCAGGAATCACCCGTATTTGAAGCATACTTCTGTTGTACACTATCATCTGGATTTATTTGTAAGTAAGCATAATGGAAGGCATGAAAGTCCCTTGAAAGGTCTACTGCTCCTTCACTCAGTTGCCTACAAACAGAATTAAACCTAACCTATCTGGATGTACCTTATTCCATTATTTAAAAAAAAAAAAAAGAAGAAGAAGAAGAAAGAAAGAAAAGAAAAGAGCTTCAAAACACTTCAGAGAAGAAAACTTTTCCCCTAATGTCCATTCCATAGACAATTGAATAAGAAGATGTGGCTTTATAGAAAAAGAGATTTTTTTATTTCACTCTACAAATGCCAATATTGTAAGGCATTTGATAGAAGCTCTAGGCTACCATTATATTTTACCTGGAGAGAAGCTTCTCATAATTCACTATGTAAAATTGATGGCTGCTTCAGAAATCTCCCAATCTGAGGTTTTTATATAAACCACAGTGAGGGAACAGAGCTCTCAGAGGTCAAGCATGTGTTTTCTAACCACACAGAGAAGAGGAGTTCTGCCCCAATCCAAGACTATTTCAGATTGACATGTGCAGTTATTTACAATGATTGAGGGCATCAGGTTTTATGCACAACTTATGAAGAGAAGATAAATAGATTGATGGAGAAGATTCAGCTAAAAAAAACAGTCAACCAAAATGTTTGCTGTCTCCTAACTGTAACTTAGCACGGTTGAGCTAAGGCCACTCAACTTTTAGAGTACTGAAGTTAAAATTCGCTTTATTTTATCCAAATAATAGCTAAACTTATAAATGAAGGCATATGTGTTGAGAGTTTTTCTATGGACATTGAAATGGCTTTTTTAAATTTATTATTTTTTTTTTTTGGACACTCCTACTGGAAGGCATTTCACCAAAATGCACACTGATTGCTAAAATTACCTGAATGTATTCAAGATGTGTCTCCGTGTTTTTTCTGTACTAAAGGAGGTGGAATTACGGTAATAGTTCCCTTTCTCAAATCATGGGACACTCAGTGTAACCATTATCGAGCCTGCAAGATAAGTTTCCGACTCTCAGACACCAAGTTCATAGAATAGTTTTGAAGTGCCCTGTATTTCTCCTAAACCTAAGCCACTTAATTTGCACCAGATAAAATGGACTGATTAATCAAGCAAAAGTAATTTTGGTTTAGAAGATGTCTTTAGGCACACACTGATACAGCCTTTTAAGGTTTTCTCCAATTAATGTTTGTATTAATGGTTAGAGTCCAGAGGAGATAGAAGTTTAAGCACCAGGCTGAGACCATCTCAGTCTCAGCGGCCATCTTTGACAGTGGAACATAGTGTTAATGCTCTGAACTACATAAATAAATACTTCCCCTCTATTGTTTCTTGGGACTTCTTAATGTTCATATTCAACTCTAATCATTGTCATGGTCTAGTTTATGGCCAAGCATAAAAAATGAATGGTTTCCTTACAACATACATGATGTAATTTACATTGTCGATGAAGAGAGGAAATGCAGATGAATTCCTCTTGAGGTGTATTACAAGCTGAAACCACTCAGCCACCAACACAGAGTGGGATATTATTAAGTAGACCAAAAATGGCCATGGGCTTTTCCAAGGAAGAGAATTGTTAAAAATCTAAATAGATATGGCTGAATGTGCTATGTGTATTCACTCTGACCCAGAAGAACATGTGCTATGTCAAAAAGTTTTTTTTTTTTGTTTTTTTTTTTTTTTAACTTAGAGTTTGTTCTGCAGTTGAGGAATGAACTTTTTGTAAAACCTATAGGAAAAAAAAAGCACAATTGTCTTGGATTAGAAGGAAGAAAAAAATCAATGCCTACTGATGACCCATGTTCAAGAAGTTCTCTTATAAAAAAATAGACTTTTCTTCAGGTAACAAAAAAGTGAAATATGTAGAGGGAATAGACTGGGGTTGATCCTTTGTACTGTTTCTCTTTCCCCATGTGCCCAAAAAGGGTCATCAGGAAACAAACAAACAAAAATATTATGGAACGACATCTCGTGCATACATTTATCTCTGTTCTAAATGGCCAAGTCATGTTATAATTTTGCACAGAGCTTATCTATTCCAGAACACAAGTCCATAATAACAATCTCACTACCTTGCCATATAATATAATATTTAATCAGAAATAATTATAAAACATTCATCAATAGGAAAAGAAGAGTTGCAAAAGAAACAACGTAAGAATTACACATTTCTTTTTGCAGTAGAGGAATTTCACTGACTTAATTAAAGTAATTTAGGAACACCTATGAATTTCAAGTGAACATAATTTTTACTTAAATGTTCTTAATAGCTGTTAACAGGTAGCAAAGGTTTTTGAAGAATCAAACAGGATGTAAGAGTTTCAATTCAGGAATTTCCTTAACATTTGTCATCAGATCTTATCTTTGATGACTTTATACTTAAAAAGAATAGTGACTCAATTTCAAGAATATTGATAATATGAACGCCAATTACTGAACACCCACTATGGGCAATGCCCATGCTTTTTGCATTTATTAATTCACAGAATTCATAAAATAAGTTGATGTTTTGTTATCATCGACATTTTAGATGAAAAAACTATCACACATTTTAGATGAAAAAAACTAACACATACAAGCCTAAGCTCATACAGCTAGTGCCTCACTAATGACCAGGTGTGAAGCAGGCACAACACTAGGCCATTAATAAAAAAGAATAGAACACAATATGAAATGTTTCCAAAGTAGGAAAAATTAAAAACACCCTAGTAATACTTATTATAAAAAGTGAGAGAAAAATGTTGAATTCTTAACTGTCATCCAATTCTTTTGCCTCTACCCTTATCATGGGGTGTGAGAATAGACACATTGTCAGGTGGGATGTTATTGAGGTGACAAGAACACAATCATGGGTTTTTCTAAGAACAAGGATACACACACACACACACACACGTATGTACACAATAATAAATAGATATTCAGAAAATCTCAACAGCCTCACTTAGATGCTTCAAAGATAAGCTTACCCTTTTCTTTCTAAAATGTCTGTAGTCAACACTAAACTAAATGCTCACAGCTAATATTCCACTTTCTGGTATGTCTGAACTATTTTGTGCCTCACAGTTGAGTGGAGTGGTTATAAAGGAACCTTTTCATTTTTCCCCCCAAACTAGTTATATCATTTTTATGTATAGAAATACATGATTTAATTCAATAGAAATATATGATTTAATTCAATATTACATGAACTGATGACATAAGAATGTTCAAAGAAAGGAAGCTATTGTTTGTATGAACCCCAAAGGTGAATGCTTTGGAAAGACTTGATAAATGAGGTGCTGAAAGAAATTACTCCAAATTAGGTATGGGCAAGACAACAGTAACAAGTTGAAAAAGAAAATCTTAAAGAAACACCAAAAAACTGGAGGATTCTGCACTTCGTTTATTTTGTGTGTATCATAGAATTTGCACTCTACTCCAAAGAAATGAAAAATAGAAATTCTAAATGTATTACAAAGAGGTTTCTGGAAGAGATAGAGCAAAATTTGATACTCAGACAAGGAAAAGCTTTGACTCTATATGAAATATGTGTTTTTTAAAATTTAATTTAGGTAGGTGATATGTATGTATAATTCTATAATAATTCCTCACAATTTTTAGAATTAAGTATCAGTCCTAATTGCTACAGATAAAAGTATTTTTAAATGATGATTAGATCTAAATTTGATACTTATTTTGTTAATTTGTAATTTAATTCTATGTTAAATGTAGATTAAGAACAATCAAATTTTTCATAAAATTCATTTGGAATTTTTTAAAGGTTTAATTTGATCATGTTATAATAAACTAAAGACATCTGCATGAATACTTTTAAACCTCTATTTTATTGCATGCCAAATGGAGAATTCACCTTTTTAAATTAAATTATTATTATTATTTTTTTTTACATTTGGTAAACTAGTAGTTTAGAGAGAGGTTCAGTCTAGGTAGTCCTTTACAAGTATCTAAGTAGATTGAAGGATTTTCCCATATGCCTCACTCATTTCAGTTTTTAAAAGGAACATGTTGAAATTTGTATTTTCCTGCTTTTATTTTTAAAGGCATCACTTGTTTTTGCAAATTGTGTTCAGTATATGTTTTTGAAACACAAAAATGGCATGATTCTGTAACTCGTGCATTTACTAATAAGCCCAGGTCTGCACCAGATGGGCAGGTGAAAATGTGATTATGAGGTGTGCGGAGATGGTCCCATCTCTGTAATACATGCCTCTCCAGGTTACTTGTGCGTCTGTTCTGTTCATGAATTCACTTTATCCTTAGAGGTACTTGGAGAAGCAATCTCATACCACAAAAGGTGTAGAAGAGGAAAAGTTCTCTCCTTTAACACAGTCGCTATAAGTGGTTCTCCTTGTTTCGTAACAATCAAATAGAAAGATGTCAACATTTTTCCCTGGCAGATTGAGAAGTTTGATGTTGAAATATTGGACTCTGTGTGTGTGTGTAGAGCAAAATTAGGTAAGTTTGTTATTTAGTAAGTAGATGCAAATTGAGTCATCGGCTTACTGCATCATTTTGGGGGGGGGATAACACATGGGGCAGACAAAGCGAAACCCCATCCAGGTGGTTGAATTCCCTGCATATTCATTTGGGTTGAAACTTTCAAATGTCAGGTGCCTGGAGAACTCATTTAATGAAAGGGTTATTTCTGCCAACCAGTTAGTAGTTGATTTTTTTTTTTCACCAGAAGTTGTGAAATATTATTTATGTATGTAGAAGACAGGGGCTTCCTGCCGTTGTTGTTTACTTGTGGGTTTGGGCAAGTTTCCTCCTTTCCAGAAAGCAAGTTTTCTATAAAAGCAACTTTGCAACAGCCTTACTCCTTTTGTTTGGTACCCCAGGCAAAGAGCTTTTCATGGCATTGAAATCATTTTCATTTAAAAACAGGGAGCTCAGATGAACCAGTTCTTTATTGAAAATATAAAAAAAAGAGAGAGAGAGAGGGAGAGAGAGGCAGTAAGGTATCCTTGGTTAACTTTTTAGTTATTTAAAAGTAGCTTGTTGAAGATTGAATATTTCTATGTTTCACTAGAGCCTTTAAATATAAAAGAGATATGAGACTATATCTGACACCATCAGGCATATTATATTAAAATTTATGAACAACTTCATCAAAAACCACTTTCCCTCTCCTGCATAGAGACAGATTTGTTCTGACATAAACGTTACATGGCTGGTTGCAGCCTCAGATTAATGCGAAGACCCTGGCGATTCCTTTTAGACGTTATTTTATGAAATAATACCTGTCAGCTGCTGCCTGATCCTAGAAAAGGGGGCAGGTTTTCCAGGTCATCTTGCCATCTGTCAGCTAAAGCTCATCTGTCCCTCCACATTACCACCTGATCTGTGCTAACAGGCCTCACAGGGAGGCCTGCTTCATTGGCCCAGTGGGAACCCGGGAAAGAGACTGTGTGAGGACATCACCTGTGATGCTGAGATTTAATTATCGCTGAAGTGATGAAGATGTGCACGCAGATTGAAATGCTTTTGAATAAATTCATGGAGCAGGATATGCTGTGCCCCCTCTCTTCTTCCCCCTCCCTTCGCTTCTCCCTCTTTACCCCCAGCCCTCATCCTAGTATGCTCACTGGTTCCAACAAAAGCTTTCTGATTCACCCTCAGATAGATATTTGCAAGTACAGCCTTGGAAACACACGCACACACACACACACACACACACACACACACACACACACAAATACATGCACGACACACACACACACACACACACAGAGGCACCGGGCGTACATATACAAGCACACTAAATATGCCTGCCGAAGTAACCTACAGTGAAGGAACAAACCATGGAGTCAGGAGAAAACGTGCCTCAGCCTTTTACAGCAAACCTCGATTATTTTCTGCCAAAGTTCCGTGTTATCAAATTTTAAAGCCGTATTGATTGTTGCTGGCTTGAAAATCAGATTTCATTGTGGGGCCGGCTTTTTACCTACGGTTTTACTCAGCCTGTGGTAGCACCAGTACAGAGTTACCTGCAGTTCCCTGTGGAGAGTTAATGCGAGGGTTCACAGTGGAGGTGGAAGTGTGGTAGAACACAAAAGGTAAAGAAGGGCATAGAAAGCCCCCGGAAGCCCCTGGGACTGTGGGTTCCCTCATGCTCTCGGAATCAATACCCCGCACAAAAGTTATTACAGGTCCGGGCCTTTTTGCCGTCAAAGCTGCTTAGGCCGTATGTGGCATTAATTCCCTCCTGTACAAAAATGTACTTGATAATCACCTGGCTGAAGAAAGGATTTAGGGCTAGAACAGCAGATTTCCTCACAGATTACAGAATAAAACCTAGTTTCTTGGGATAAATCAGGATAATTAACTGTAGTGAAATATGTTACTTTCATTGGTTCATGCCCGTGTGATACCTTTGTTAGACGCCACCACAGAGAAACAGTAATGCCATTATGTGAGGCGAGATCTGATTTCTACCCTGTTCTAAAACATGCTATGCTGTACAATACAGATTTTTATTTTCTTGGTTTTGGGAAACCTGCCTTCGGTCTGGAGGCCAATTATTAAGCAAGCACTTAACTCAATTGACTGCTAATTATAAAGTTACAAAAGCAAATGGTACACTACAACTAATCTCCATTCTAGCCACCTTGTGAGCACAACCCCATGACCCTGATCCACTCTTGACCACAAGATTGTCAGAGGTTACAGAATTTCCTGCCCACCATCACTTTAAGGATAGGAGACCCCTCTCCCCGAGAAAGAAGATTTGAAGCAGCCAAAAAAGACCCAAGGGTTTTCCAGCAAAACAGTAAACTGAAATTGTATATTTTCTTTTTCTTTTTTAAGGGAAATCATGAGCAAACATTGCCTTAATTCACATTTCAAAAATAATTACTAAAGATTCAAGACATTTATCATGTTGTCATTGGAACCTGGGAAAGGTTATTCTTGCGGTACTTCAGGTCACAAACAAGAATGTATTATTAGAAACTAACACACAGGCTATCCAAGAGATTCCTGGGGGAAAAATAGAGGTCCACTGGCTTTAAAGAAAGGTGACAGGAATAAATTAGGTAACAGGGGCCCGTAGAAACTTATCAGGCTCTCCGTGGTCAGTTTCCAAAGTAACTTCAATCCATTACGTTATGTAGCTCTCATGAGAACATATGGGGAAATCACTGGTAGTTGCTATTGTATTTTTCCAAATAATACTATTTTTATTCTCTGAGATGAAGCTTTCATTTTCCAATAATTCCAAAGAAAATTTCAAAAATACAGAATATAAATAGGGAAACTTAAAAACTGGAATATTATGCTGTCAAGTCTTTTGCCAGCTGGTCCACATCTTCACCCTTTTTTTTATTTTCAAAAATATATATTGCAATTGTGTTTTCTGGAAGAATTATTGTATACTTTGTCAATCAATGTATTATTGGTAGGTTTACAACATTAAACATTCTATTGAGTGTTAGGTCCCACCCATATCATGTGAACTTTCACTCAGAAGGGCAAGTTTAAATAATGAGTGTGTCCCTTCAATATATACCCTTCTGTTCACGGTCACACTTGCACATGTACTCTACTTACAGAAGACAAATGAAATTTATTTTGGATAGTTTTGGATGAATGTGGTTGTTTCAGCAGCTTGAGGTAATGCTATGAAATCAGCAAGTGGAATAGAGATGGATGAGGTTTTAAAGAAGCATAAATAGAAAACTAATGAACCTGCTGAGAGTTTCTTGTTGTTTTGGCTTTTGGAGGTATTAGGACAATTTCCGTACACCATGTGTGGCTCCTTGACGTGATTTTGACCTCTGAGTGATTGGTCTAGTTTTCAACAAAAGTCATCATTTGAGAATTGTCAGTATTCAGTGAGAAAAATGTCATATTCTGAAGCTAACTCATTGAAGATGCATGTCCCAAGATAGAAATCTTGACAGATAAATGTGCTTAAAATCTCATAGTCAAACTTAAAAATATAGGGAATGTGTTAAATATATATAAATTTGAGATGAATATGAAAAAAAGGATTTTTTTCCAGACACATCTTAGCTTTTTTCTCCCTTTTCTACCAAATAAATTATAACATTTATACACTTACTTCCAAAAAGATTATTTAATATGTGTTTCATTCTAAAGGTCTCAGTTCCTGTTTTCAGTTTTGGATTTCTGAAATTAAAAAAAAATTTAAAAAAGTGAAGCCTAGACAGCCCAAAGGACCTAGACAGCCAAAGTTAGTCTCTCTTCTGCTTTGCCTAGATTATAAGATTTAGATTATTTTCAAATTTTATAGTCCAGGTACTAACATTTTCAGTATTGCATTATATGCACTAAGAGCTAGGACTTATATCACGAATTGTGATTCATCCTCTAGGCTGGCATCATTATTAATATTACTAAGAAGAATGCAATCTATCCATAATTTATCTTTTGAGAAAACTCTCCAGATAATTTACAAGAAATCTTGTGTTATTACTTAATTGGTACTTAAGAAATGCAAAGTGAAATTTGGGGGAAGCCATTAAGGGAGGTGTCTTTCACAGGACTGTCTTCCCGGTTGGAATGTAATTGAAACAGAAAGAAACACTTCGAATTGCTATTACCGTAAAGCCAGTCTGACTGGAGGAAGAACAATCCGCTGAATGTGTCCATGGAGCGAGCATTGTTTTGCAGAATAACCTTTGCTGGCTTCGGCGTTCTTATGTGCCAGAGGGTGACACCCACCAGTGTCACGTCAAATCTGCTTCTGTGGTTTAGGACACAGCAAAAATTAACACATGTTCTTCTAAAATCTTCACCCTTTGCTAAAACAAGGCTATTAATTGTTGATGCGTATATGCGATGATCACTAAGTAAGCACACAGTACATACTATGACAACTTAATTAGAGCTTTTCAAATGGACTTCTTTGCTCATCCAATGTGACAAACACTTAACAACTTCCCTACGACTTCAAGCTACAACCTCATTATCATTCTGTATAAACTTACAGACTCTTCTAGATGAAAGTAGCCATAAATATACTAGCCTACGAAGCTTGCGGAGATGTCCAAGGTGACAGCCAAAAGTAGAATACAAGTGATTCTCTTCTTCGTTGGCAAGTTGCAGAAAAAAATTAAGACTATAAAACACAAATCCTACAGCTACAGTTGTGAGCCCTGGAAAAGTAGTGAAGACCGTGGCCAGAATACCTGTGAAATATACAGTGTAAACATGGCTTCTGAGGGACCCCTACTAAATATCACAGCTGCCTTATATCTTCTGCAAGTTACCAACTTCAGACACACTGTCTTCTATCTAGTCAAAAAAGTAGAAACGAAAATATGGAAGGTGACTCCCAGGTAATGGCAGCCATGTCTCAGGAGCAGGCATTTTTTTTTTTAATCTTATTTAACGACCTCCAAAGTATAATGAATCATCCAATACACACTAATATGAATTTTATTTCACATTTTGAAATTGTTGTTATTATACTAAGAGACTGAGGAAGTCCCAGATCACGTGGTAAAATGTATTTTCAGAGAGAAATGAGGCAGCTTATTGGTCAGAAGTTTCTCCTTGCCACAAATTTTGAAAAGGAGAAGATAAGAGATTCCAAGACTCCATCTTATATCGTATCTTCAAGAAAAACTAAGTGTGGACATGTTCAAAAATTTTCAGGGAGGATAGAGGGAAGAAGTCAGAGAGGGATTGAGAACAAGAGAAAGAGATTGTTACGCCGTGCCTGAAAGATGCTGTCTGTCTGGGTCCCCTACTAACTCCTGCAGTTTAGCAACAAAAGCAAACATGAATAAGATAAACTCAAAACACCTGGAGTATATAATGTGAAGAATGTAATAATTTTTAGATGCATAATTGCTAACATTAATGGATCTTGAAATGTATTGAAAAACAGTTATTACTATGCAAGAATATTAAAGAAGGATTAAATCTGATTATGGGGGAGAGGACAATGTAGACATGGCATTTTATCTTGAAGATCTGTGTAGGTATTCACAGTCAAGGAGGTGAAAGAGGGATCACTTTGCTGGTCAATAAATTTTGATTTCTTCTTGTACCAACACTGACCTAGAACTAAGAATTCATCCGTAAACAAAACATAGTCCCTGCCCTCATGATACATATGGTTTAAATGGAAAGGCAGACGCTTAAGAGAATACACAGTGCTGTTCAGGAAAAGTAAAAAGTACAATGGGAACACACCAGTGGTTATCTCCAGAAGATCTCCTTCTTATATAAAAAGCAAAAGACATATTTAGGGTTAAACGTTGTCTTCATCTTTTATTTATTTTGGAGAAGGAGAAGGGTAGGGGCAGAGGGAAAGGGAATGAAAGGATATTAAGCAGACTCCACGACCAGCACGGAGCCTGATCTCATGACTCTGAGGTCATGACCTGAGCCAAAATCAAGAGTCATAGGGTTAACTGACCCAGCCACCCAGGCGCCCATAATGCCATAATGATTGTCTTTAACGTTATCTAGTCTGGAGGATCAAGGAATCCTCTCTTAAGGAAGAGATCTTTCAATTTGCAACAGGAGAATGAGTAGATATACACAAGTAGAGAGGCTAAGAGAATGATACACACGAGGAGCCTCTTGTTCAAAAATCTTGCATCAGCAGAGAGTGTATCATGTCTGAGGAACCAAAAAGATCTGGAAAGAATGAAATGAGGATCAAACATGGTAAGGCATAAAGCTCTGAGGTAGGCAAAAATCAGATAATGCAGGTGCTTGTCAGCTACATTAAACATGTTTCATTTTCACCTAATGACAGTGAGATGCCACTGATATTAGCAAGCAGAGACAAGGGGGATTCACACTGCAGAGCAAGTCACTTAGTGGGGTGAGGATGAGGATGAGTGCTAATCAAAATCTGAATCAGAATGCACGAGTTCCAGGGGACACAAGCACTCCCTTCATATTGTATTAACTGATAATGCTAGAACCATTGGTGTTTATCACTCCACCATGGACATTGTCAGCTTCTGAGTAAATTTTACTTCTCTAAAATTTCATCATAAATCAAAGAAGCTTCACTAAGGGTGTCATCAAAAAGGAGGTGAAACAAGGGTGCACATTTAGTTTCCAATTTTCTGAGTCTATTTTGCTCAGCTATGTTCGAGTGCAATGAAAAAAAATTAAACTTTATATTATCATTACCTCTGTGCTTTCAGAAAATTCTTCTATTTTTTAAATATTTTATTTTATTTTTTTATTTGACAGAGATATCACAAGTAGGCAGAGAGGCAGTCAGAGAGAGAGGGGGAAGCAGGCTCCCTGCTGAGCAGAGAGCCTGATGTGGGGCTCGATCCCAGGACCCTGGGATCATGACCTGAGCCGAAGGCAGAGGCTTTAACCCACTGAGTCACCCAGGTGCCCAAAATTCTTTTATTTTAACAGACTAAAGACACTATAAGAGATATCGCCAAAAGGTCATGAATGTTCTCTGAGCCATGACTGCATTTTTTTTTTAATAAAGACTTTATTTATTTGACAGAGAGAGACAGAACACAAGCAGAAGCAGAGGGAGAAGCAGGCTTCCTGCTGAGCAGGGAGTCCGAGCTGGGCTGGATCCCAGAACCCTGGGGATCATAACCTGAGCCAAAGGCAGATGCTTAATGACTGAGACACCCAGGCACCCATGCATTTTCAATAACATATCAAGGAATGTTAATTAATGGGAAGCTTGAATCAGGAATACAGAATCACCTGCTATGGGCTTTCATAAGCAGTAAGTTCCCCCACTGAAGTGGTCCCTAGTGACTAGAGTAACATATAATTTAATTGTGTTATGACAGGCCCTGTAAAGGGTATGATCCAATCAAAAGGAGCCAATTGTTTTTAGAGTATGCTCCATGTAAAGATTCTAAATAAAAAGTGATTAAAGTCATTTTTTTAAAAAATCAAAGCTGGCATCACTAGTAGCTTCCTGAGTGATTTCATGAACTTTTTCCTCAGGAAATAAAAATAATCTTGAGCACAACCCATCTATTGGGATATTTTTTGCTCTGCTAAATGTGCATCAAAACCCAAGTGATTATGGCATATTTAGTCAGAAGATGACGATCCTAACATCCAATATCCTAGGAGTCGCCTGAACTGCATTAACAGTCATGATTATACTAATTTCTTTCATGGATGTAAGTTCTTTGAAATTTGTAAAGGATATTTATATGAATTATCTCACCATTTTTCATATTTAACAATAGAAATGACAAGATGTAGTAAGACTTCCTGACACACCCAAAGTTAGAGACAGTGGAGGAGGTGGGAGACTCACTGGGATGTCTTTGACATTTCCTTGAAAATAGAGTTCTGGTCCTCCATGAAACTTTCTAACTTTCCAGAACTGCAAAGAGTAGAAGGCCAACAGACTACTTTTTTTTTTTTTTTTTTTGAGCTCAAGTATAAACTCTACATGGAAGAAGGTAGATACAGACTTTTTGGCAGGACAGTATGACTGGGGGTCAGATGACATAAAACCCTAGACATAGTATGGGTAATTATTCCACCTCAGTGAATGAAGCAGATGTGGACATTTCTGATTTATGTGGACAATAATGATAAATAAGAATGATGGCAAAGGTAAATATGGACAACACTGATAAATAAGAATGATAAATGTGTTTTTGGCTGTAGTGTTTGTATGATGAATGTGGAAGCAGTACTTATTTTAACATGGGGTTTTTTAAAATTTTTTTTTAATATTTTATTTATTTGACAGAGAGAAATCACAACTAGGCAGAGAGGCAGGCAGAGAGAGAGGAGGAAGCAGGCTCCCCACGGAGCAGAGAGCCCGATGCGGGGCTCAATCCCAGGATCCTGAGATCATGACCTGAGCTGAAGGCAGAGGCTCCAACCCACTGAGCCACCCAGGCGCCCCTTAACATGGGTTTTTAATTGCTATTAAAAACTACTAAATTCCACACATCCTCAATGGAAAATAAAATTGATGTATTAGGAATACTTCTATGAAAGTAAGGAACATCTTAAAGATATTGGGAACTTAAAACTTTGTTGACTATTGACTAAAAATAAAGACAAAATACAATAGGACCCTCAGACCTTTTACTTGCAGTATTTCTATTTTCTGTTTAATTTGTTTTTCATGGGTAGGAAGATGTGACAAAATTTAAAACACTGCAAATCCTAACACTTTAGGCAAAACTGGACTCTGTAATGCATTAGACATGGTAAGGTGCTGGATGTCATAAATTTCCACTAATTTTGAAATTTTCCTAACATAGAGGTCTACCTCCTAAAGCTTCATCTTCATTTGGAATATTAATTCCTTTGTAATTATTTGGAATGTGTACAGACAGATTCATATCTTCAGTGAATTTATTATAAAAGTTCTCGGGAAAAAAAAGGATAATTACAAATTATTTTTCTGAGTCGTTAGATGGAAGTTGATTGTAGTCCATGAACATTAACTCCATGAAATGTCTGCTTTCTGCCTTGAACAGTCTTAAATAACCTGCCTTTAAAAAGTTTCAGGTTGTATGGAAAGTCCCATATGAATGAGTCATCTTTATTTCATCCTTCCACACTGTAGACATAAGAGCAAGAATCAGATTTCGTATTCCTCAGCCTGAACCGTTAGACGTCACAGTAGACTCAAGAGGTGCTGGTTAGGGTGACACTGTTTTGTGACTCGTGCAAAGTTAATGTACCCCTCATGTGTGGATTAAATATCATTCAACAAAACACTGTAAGAGAATGGACTTTTCGAGTGTTTTATTGTCCCTACCATTGCTTAAAGCGAGCTGCCTAGCTGGGGTTTGGGAAGCTCTCAGCTCTGAGCTTTTGTAGTTGCTAACTCGGCTTGTCGTAAATGCATCCGACCTGTATTTCCATGTGCAGCATTGTTGATTTTCTCCAGAAAACACTGAGGCACACTCAGTTCATAGGCATAGATGATTGGGTTAAGAGCTTCCTCCAAGCATAATGCTGTATATGATTGAATGTAAATGACCGACTCTGATCATCACCCACACAGTGGAATGGAAATAAGAGTTGCCGAATGATCCTGAATTTTCTGGTTCATAAACAAACAGAAAATAGCAAACCTAATATATTGAGTTTTATGTGCAGTTTGGTCAGGAGACAAACTTCTTTTCCCTCGTGATGTTTAATGAGAAGCATCCCTCTCATTGCACTTCCATTTTCAATTTAAACTTCCCTATCCAGATAATCAATTGCTTATAATAAATAGAAAGATCCTTAAATTTTTGAAATGGTTTCTGGCATCTAATTACACAGGATTTTTTGACCTGGCTAGACAGATAACGTTAACACAGCTTCAATACTAAACAAGTCTGAACATGTGTGCGCTTGACTTTTATTAAACTCCTACTGAAGAAACAGATTAATTGGAGGCTGATTCACTGGTGAACAGGCGTTAAAGACAGAAGGACCTTCTCACATTTTGTTCTGTTATCCAGGCTTATGCCACATCTCAGGTTGGCAAGGAGATCCCAACTGCAGTGTTTTGAAATATAACTGAAAGAAATGGTAGAATAACAGGTGCAAAAAAAAAAAAATGCAAACCACTTATAAAATGTTGATCCGATTCCTTCCTTTTTCTCTTGCCAAATGGCCACCTGACACTTTATAGACTCAGGTACTGCCCAGATAGCATTTCACATACTAATGTTATGAGGAGACTGACTATGGAGGCTTGCAGTGGTCATAATTATTCCTTATTCCATTACTACATTTTTCTTCCTTTTAGAAAAATGTTTTGGAAGAACGTGGGTACAAGCTGTGAGGAAACCATTTCAGATAGTCTCAAAGAACATTGAGGCTCAAGAAAATGCCCTTCTTGGCAGCTTTGCTTCTATCTATAAAAGCTGGAATTTTATCCCCTAATGTTTCCTTTGCTGTTTAATGGTTGATATCTTGTAAGATAAACAAGGCAGAAAATACGTGATAGATAGATGGACAGACAGACAGATAGGTGGATAACAATAAATGCACTAGGAATTAAGTTGCCGGTGAGTTGAGGAAAGGGCCTATATGTATTTGTGGAATATAGTTTACAGGGCTTTCGCATGTATTATCTCATTTATAATATCTCTGTGAGATAGGTGTCACAGATTTTTTACAGCTGGGAAAATTGCCTCTTAAAAAAGTTAACAGCCTTCCTAAAGTAACTCACAGAGTAAGTTAGGCAGCCAGGACTCCAACCCAGACCATCTGACTCCAGGTCTGCCTGGGGCTTTTCTAGGAATGTGCCCCCTGGAAAGCCCCTTAATCTTTCTGCATCTAAATCTTTTCTTCTGTCAAACAAAGACCTCCTTGAAGAGAGGCTCTGTGAGTTCCCTTCCGGTTGCAAAATGTGATTTTGAGATTTGATTATCAAGTGTCTGAATGATAGAAATAAGCACCAGATTAGTCAACAAATACCTGTTGCAGCTTGACTCCAGGCAAGTACGATTTGTTCCGAAGACCCTCGGGTCAGCGGAGGTGCACGTTCTGCACGAGCTCATACCCCTTGGAGGTTCTGTTAGTTGGTTTCTTCTTGACAAACCTCTATTAGCATCATCATTTTCCTCTGTAAATGCTTCTATGCAAGTCATTAACATAAGTGGTGTGTAAAGATTTTAGTGTTACGTGTTTAAAGTCCCAAGTGTTAGAAATTAAACATGACTATGGAAATTTGGATGGGTTGCAGGTTTCATCGCATTTTAAGGAGTTTAAGGCTCAGTAAAAGGGAAGAAAGCAGTCAACTGGTTGAAAGAGAAGGATGGGAAATTAAGGTGGTGGTTTTCTAGGAGTTTGGACCTCACATTATTCTATTTGTAAATAGGATAAAATCTATCTACTTTAGAAAGGCAGAAAGGAATGATTAGTTGTTTACTTGTTTATCTAGACCCTGTATCTTTCCAGCAAAGTTCTGAGACAGCCCATATCCTTATGTTTTCAATGTCAATTAAATGCCCTGAGACCACATGGTGAATATTAGCTATCACATTAAAATATTCAAGTGCCATGTACATCATTATATCAATTCACTTCAAACTAAGATAAACATTCATGCAGTTGGAATGAACTCCCAGGACAAGAATAATTAGTACCAAGTGAATCCCTTGTTTTCAGTAAATACCTTGAAAAATATTATGATTGACTATACTTCCTGTCTCTCCATTTTTAATGGATGGACCGGTTGTTCAGTTCTTCTTACTTTGATTCTATTCTGGATAATAAATAGTTGACATGAAATACAAAAGACAGACTTGTGGGATGTTTTCTAGTCTCCATCACTAACTACCGGAAGAGTCAAGTAGACTTTTCTATGTGGGCTTTGCAACAGCTGATTGGAGACTTTCTGATCTTTGACTACATTTCAATTCCAATGTAAAATGAAAGTCCAAGAACTAAGTGAACTTTTCATTTCTCCACATTCCAAGCCTGGTAAAACTGTTCTGCTTGCTAAATGATGTTATAAATATCGAGATTAGTTTCTTCTAAAATTACCAGTGCCAGGTGCATTCCATTTCTCATGTCATATAATATTCTGTAACCAGTGTTCACAGTTTAAAGGAAGGTTTAACGAACGTGTAGACCAAAAAAAAAAAAAAAAAAAGAAAGAAAAGAAAAAAACAAATGTAAAGACATTTAAATGTAACAACTGTATCTATACAACCTAAATGGAAGATGCTGAAGAGAAAGATTTTTTTTTTTGGTCTTGTCTTTGGTTTGCTTAGATGGAGTAAATAGATAGGGGTAGGGATTATAGTTCTAAAATAACTACTGTCTCCATCATAAGTGGATATAAAAGTTTAAATATATAAATCAATTACAAAACCAATGTTATTGTATTTTGTTAGTTGTACTTCCCATGCATAAAATCTCAGCACTCAAGATGTCCCCATAAAATCTTTCACTAAACCTTTGTTTTAAAGTATTCGAAAGGACATCATTCCATGTGGGAATATTACATACAGCCACTGATTCAACAGTAACTGAGAACTTATGTACAAAACATTCTTTACATATTGACAAATATTTCTAAAAAATGAATTGGTATTTTTTGTTGTTGAGTGTTTCATGAATGACCTTTACCTCTGTAGACATATGCAGTTTTCAGTTTTTTGGGTGAGACTTTCAAAATATTTTTTTAGAGTGTTCAACGTTAGCAGTGACATTTTTACAGTGATTTCAGAGCCGTGTAGTTTAGAATATTCTATTTGCTTTATTTCTAATTACTTATACCACCCTCATTTTAAATACTGTGCAGATGTAATTGACAGTGATGATATACAATATGTATGAAATGAGCTTTTCTCTATCGGTGGTGTGTGTCATGCAAGACTCCATTGCAATATTTACAGTTAAACTAAACTTTTTAGAAGGAGCAAAATTGCATTTGTTTTGCAGATTTGCTCATCATTAAATGTGAAACATTTCACATTTGTCTTTTTGAGTAATTGGCTTTTTAAAATGATAAGGTGCTCTGAACACTTGTTATGTGGATAGGTCTGACGTTGTATCCCAGAAATCCATATGCCATACAGACAGAACAGAAGAAAGATATTCACAAGCATGTCACAGATTGGACTAAAGCAAGCCAAAAACCCAAGTGCCATGGCATTAACAATAGCACCAGATTTACTGTCACGATCACAATCTGTGCTGCATCACAGACAGAAGGAGAACTTTTGATAGGTAACACCTCCGTGTTTTTTTAATCTTGTTGGCAAATTATCATTTATCATTATATTTTTGCCTGCCATATAATATTATTACAATGACATAAAAAAGAAAACACAGGATAAGTTTAATAGGCCCCAACAAAAGGACTGACTTATTCGCCAGGCCATGTAGGATTAAAGAGAGAGAAAGGGAAACAGAGAGAGAGATTTTGTTGTTTTATTACAGATCAAACTGAAGCTGGAAAAATAGAAAACAGCTAAGGTGCTGGTGAGGATTTTAGCTTTTGGAGTTCACAAAAGGAAATGGCTTATTAATGACAGGGAAAACAAAAGATTTACCCGTCTTGAGAACTTGAAAATTCTGATGTTTCCAAAATATGTGGTTTCCCAGGATAAAAACTCAGAGCTAATTTTATTTTCCAAATTGGAAGGGGGGGGGGTTGGTGGGGATATTTTGAGATGTGAAATTGTCCAATCCTTTCTGGTCGGTATTCATTGACCCCAGGATGCAGACATGAAGTGACCACAATTCACAGGATGCCCCAATAGGTACTAAAAAAAGATTTACAAAAATCACAGCTTGTGACATAACCTCATGTTAGGCTGATTGAAGGAAAAAGTCTAGAAACATTGTGCAAAGCTTTCTGGTATCCGATAGAGAAACATCAGTTGATTATTTTTCTTAATTGAAGTCCACTTTGGGACCTCAATGAAAAGAATGTTCCCATCTATCTTTTAGCTGGCTAAGAGACACTTCTGGAGAACAGCCTCAATGGGTATTATTTTCATATAGAATAATGTATCCTAAACTTACCCAACTTTGTTAGCATAATTAAAAATATTAAAGCTAGGTTTCCAAGAATATAAAAGGAGTCTTAAGCAGAACCTAAACAAAATTAATTAGTAAGATACTAAGCTATTTAAGTATAGAGATGTGGGAACAAAAGAATATCAGACCATAAATTAATTTGAAATTGTGCTGGCTAAAATGAAGAAAGTTTGATAACTGAAATAAACATGGTATATTCCAAAGGAAGTAAATAAATAAGTTTTTATCCTTTTTAAACCATGTCTCTCATCAAAATTACAATAGGATGAACATTTTCATTCCTTAGTCTTGAAACCAAAGAGAGTGTTTGATTTCTAGTCTGGTGTCACTTTGGAGACCTGGGCACACTACTTTCTCTCCGCATTCCACTTGCCAGTGTCAATCTTCCTTAAAGTCCTGAAGATTATTTACTGTTGACCACTTCTAGTTCACATGCCTCACTTTCATGGGACTTAATATATTTCTTGTAATGTTCAAACTCTGTCAACTCAATTTTAACTTATTAATCATTAGCCCTGAGATAGTCTAAGTATTGTGAGGCTTGCAAAAAAGTGCATAATAGTACTGCTCTCAGAAAAAAAAAAAAAAAATGTTGTTGCTAGGAAGCAAAGAAACAAGAAGAAAAACACCTAAGATAAAATATAACAAATTGCTTCAATTGTTTCTGAAATTTCATAATCCATGATAACAGTGGTGTTATGCTCAGAAATGAAAGAAATATATGAGTGAGATACCAACACAGACCAGAGAAGGAAAACTCGAGGTTCAGGAGATATCTGAGGAAGAGGGAAGGGGGTAAGGGGAGAGGTGGTGAGAGGGAGAAGGAGAGACAGCAAAGGAGAGAGAGAACGGGAAAGGAGAGGGCGTAGGTAGACCGTGCATGGATTGGGGCCAGGGGAGGGCAAGGGAGAGAGAAAGGGACAGGGAGAAGCTTCAGGTACCATTTTTATCAGGTTTTATAAAGCAAATTGTATTATAAAATTTTTCATTTATTTTTGTTGTTGCATTTCTTCTGTAAGTATATAAAGCTGATATAAATGAGATTTAAACTTTTCACCAGAGGTATTATAGAACAACTATATATACAAGATATCCACTTGGGAGCAGCACAGTGAGGATCATGTGTGTGATACTGAGATATGAAGGTTTGTTTTGGTTTGGGTTCTGGTTGTTTTTTTTTTTTAATTTTTAAAAAATTTCTTTTAAGATTTTATTTATTTATTTAACAGACAGAGATCGCAAGTAGGCAGAGAGGCAGGCAGAGGGTCGGGGGGAAGCGGGCTCCCCGCTGAGCAGAGAGCCCAAAGCGGGGCCCTATCCTAGGACCCTGAGACCACGACCCAAGCCGAAGGTAGAGGCCCAACCCACTGAGCCACCCAGGTGTCCCTGTTTTTTTTAGTTTGTTTTTTTTTTTAAGGAGCCTTATTACTCAAAATTTCTGTAAGTGAAAGAATATTGAAATTTCTCCAATTTAAGTAAAGAATCCTTATAATGTTATTTTTTAAAAGGTAAGAACCATGGTGCATCCATGATATTAAAGAGATATTGAGGGACACCCGGGTGGCTCAGATAGTTAAGCATCTGCCTTCAGCTCAGGTCATGATCCCAGGGTCCTGAGATCAAGCCCATGTCAGGAGTCAGGCTCCCTGCTCAGTGAGGAGTCTGCTTCTGTCTTTGCCCACCCCCACCCCTACTGATGCGCACATGCGGGCACTCTCTCTCTCTCTCAAATAAATAAATAAATTCTTAAGAGAGAGAGATTGAAAGGAAGTGGGGTCCAGAGTCAACGTACTGGCAAAGCTTGGCATAAGTAAATAGAATATGGATTATACTGATGTTTCTGAACATTCAGGGATGAAGGAAACATTGTAAATGATCATGTATTGGGGAAAAAGGAGATGGAGAAAATAAAAATGATTAAAAACACAAATTGATGAAGTAGATGATGATAGCACTGGAAGAATTATGAAAATCCAGAAAAAACATTTTAAGGAAGAAATTTTTATTGAAGAAATAAAATTTGATAAAACCTCTGAGATACATTTAGAAGATGAATGATGTGTTGAGGGACAGCTATAGAAATCAAATTATAGACTAAAAATTTTGACAGATGTCACTTAAGTTAATCTAATAGAAAAATATATATTATTTTTAGGATCATGTTTATCTTCTAAAGAATGGTATACTTATAATTTTCAAGTGAATGTCTAATAATTCAGATGTAGTTCACTAGATTCGTATTAGTTTAATAATATTTCATTTAAACCTTGTTCAGCTTAAATACAATATAAACAATGAAGTGATGATTGATTTATTCATTATTGGTGTCCCTAACTTGTGGGTACAAGTGAGGGATAGTTCTAAGAGAAGATCTGGCACAAAGCCACCAAAGAAAGATGGATACCTCACTAGGCAACAGAGTTAATGAGAACTGGTGAATTGAATTAAGCTCACAAAATAAGAAAAAGTAAATAAGGAGACCCTTAGTTACACTCTTGAAATGAATGAAATTTTTTATTACTTAGTGATAAGAACTTATGCCCATTGTTCTTACATCTTAAGTTATTAGCTCTTTAAGTTCTCTTAAGTTCTCAAGAGATAGTCTGTTGGGATACACTATATGGAATTTCCTAAAGGTCACCTGAGAGGAAACTCATGGTATCAAAATGTATAACTTCCATTTCAACAAATTTATAGATAGGTTTTTCTCTTTATAATGTCTCAAAAGTATGAAGATAATTTCTAGGAAGTTAAGGTAAATTTTAGAAAAAGAAAATATCTCTAGGCAAGTATTTTGAAATGCAAACAAATCCTTTCAATGAAATTTATACCAATTTGTGATTGGAGAATGTATTTTAGGAAGTGCATTTAATAAATTTGATGATATAAGATAGACTTCCTTATAGAAAAATAAATGAGTATGTATTAGCAAGTTCTTTTGGCTTCTGTTTGTTTTCCATTGTGGTCTTCATCATATTTTGTTTATCATTGTGTGTTTTCTATTTCTACTGTTATGAGAATGCATTATACTTGCAATTATCCCTATGAAATTAATACTTGCTTTATTTACTTAAGCAGAATTGACTTCCCTTTTATGTAAAATGAGAAAGCTTTTTACTTCCTCCCACTTGGTCATAAATTATCTATAGATTTTACATTTTTATATTTTCATGTTTACAATATTCATGTTTTTCTGTCATTCTAATTTTCAGACTTTTAGCTTAATTAAGATAGGTCTCTTATTTCATACACCTTTCTCACTTGAAAATTTATTTTTTGAACTGTTTAGATTGGTTGTTTGGAACTCTATTTTATTTCACTTAGCATAATGTCCTCAAGTTTCATACATGTTGTCACAAATGGCAGGATTTCCTTCTTTTTTATGGCTGAACAATATTCCATTGTAAATATGTACCTCCTTTTCTTTATCCATTTATCCACTGACGGATACTTAATTTGTTCCATATTTTGCCTCTTGTGAGTAATGTTGCAATAACATGGGAGTGCAAATAGTTCAAGATAGTGATTTTATTTCCTTCCTAAATATACCCAGAAGTAGAATTCCTGGACCATATGGTAGCTCTACTTTTAAATGTAAAAGCCATGTTTCTAAACCATTATGTCCTATAATTAGAAATTAATAGCAAACAAAATAGCTGAAAAACATCTCTTGACTTGAAATTAATAACATCTGAACAAACAGAACACACTTTTCTGAAAATATTTGGGTTAAAAGAGACATAAAACTGGAATTACAAACTTTAAAAATGAGCATTAGATTACAAAACCTTGGAGTGTGTGATCAAATACTAACTAAAAGAAAATTTATTAACTGAGGCACATTTATTTCTACTTATAGAAGACAATAGATATGAGAAAACAGCATAGAAAGTGTTATATACCCATTACTGATGCACTCGAAAAAAGGAAATTTCAGGAAAACAACAAAAATATCCAAAGATGTGACAGATGAAAATTTCACTGAAATAGGGAGAAATTACAAGTAGATACTGAATTACAAGTAGATAAAATGAGTCACCCAAGAAATTTTGTTATAGAATTTAAATACTAAGAGACACCTTTGCTGAATTACCAGACTTTATGGATAAAGAAAAAAGTACTGTAGACCTTCGGAAACATGAAGTCACTTGTTAGAGCAAAAAACAGGCTAGCTTCAGACTTCTTCATATCGACTTTCATATTCAGAGAATATTGGACAAACGTAGTGGCTTTGATAAAAATGAAAGTGTTACACAAGTACCCAGTCGAGTGTATGTTCACATACAAAGGCGTCAAAATACTCAGCATGTTTCCCCTCCCCTTACTAGAAAACAAACAAACAAACTTGAATAGTCTTCATATAGATATTGGCTTTTATTGCTTTGAGGGGAATATGGAAGGAAAGTAGAATTAATGATTGTATTCTATATACCATCTTTATTAAATCTTTCCAATATTATGTCCAATAACTGATCTCATTTTTTTTATGTTTTCTTCAGCGTATCATTATACCTATTCCACTCTTTGTGAATTTATTGTGGTTTAATTTCTCCAATAATTTCCATTTAGCACTCAATCCTTGTTCTGAGCTTTGAAAATTCTCATTTTATGCTTTTTCTAAATCAATTTTTCTTTGATCATCTATGCTTCTTTTTCTGTCCTTGTTTCAAAAGGTCTAAGTTCCTATATTTTTCCCTAGGAGTGTAGCTTTTTATGGATGACATTTTCTCCTGTTCCCTGGAAGAATTTTTCTTCTGATGTGGGATTTTCAAATCTGACTTCTATTTATTTTGCATCTGTTTATCCCCCCTCTTTTTTTGAGGGAATGAGAACAAGAGTTGCAGTGTCTATGCACAATCCCATATGCCATGCTCTCTGCTTATTAATCTCCTCAGTATAGAATTGGCTGTATTAAAACACAAAGTATTTAATCTGAAGAAAGCTGCAAATTCCTTCTTCAACAATCTTCATTTCCCTCCCTCTCTCTCTTTCTTTTTCTCCCTCCTACTTCCTTCCCTCATTCTTCCTTCCCTCAATTCTTGCACTTTCCTATTTCTGGATTTTCCTTCTATTCCTTCTATTCCTTCTTTATTGAGAACGCTGCAAAGACTATGAAAGTTTCTTCCAGCTTTAGGCTACAGGTATCTAAGTTTGCAGCTATTTTTGAGACCATATTGTTACTTCTTAAAAATTGTTTAATCCCATCTAAGAGCTGAGATTGGATTAAGGATTGTCTAGCACCTAATTTCTCCGATCTCTTTTTTCCCTTAATTATGCTAATTAATCTTCAAATCATTTTTGCCAAAGATAAGTTCAAATGAATAGAAACTCCACAGACACTGCATATGCTTTTTAAATACATCAACATTATGTGTGTGTTTAAGAGTCTCTGCTTTGTAGATGACAAAAAAGACAAGAAGTGATCTTTTTAAATACAGATGGTATTTGCAGCATTTGATTAGTTTATATGTAAGTATAAAACAATCATATTGACTTTTATAAGTTGAAAACAGAAGACTTGATCACTATAATAATGACATGATATATTAGCCTTTCAAAAGAAAAAAAATTCTTGCTATTTGGTGAGGAATATCGCTGGCTTGAATCAACCCTCTTATTATTTTGAGATTTTTGTTTAGTTGGGACTATTGATAGAAGAGGAGGATATATTCTTTTCTTTTAAATCTTTGTTTGAAGTATGTATCTTACATGTATTACATACAAAATATAAAATATCCTGATAATGACATTGTTTAATTATGAGGATTTGATATAAAAGGCACTGGTCTCTGACACTTTCATTTTTTTCAGAATGAAGTGAAATATGTATTACCAAACCCATTAAGGTGCCACCACCTTCTAGAAATAGCTTACTGTAAAACAACGTAAGTTCAGAGAATAGCTAGTCTATGTAAAGCATGTTCTTCAAAGATACAAGTCTAACACATTGACACATATATCACACACCCACACCTACCAATGGAAAAACAACAACAACAACAACCACCTCATTAAATTTAATGAGGCAAATGGTGCTATTTTTGATGGGACACTAATGAGAGAATCTTTTTTTTTAGCCAAATAGAATCTTATTAATTTATGTCAGAAACAGAAGTGGAGACACAGTCATATTAGAAGCGTTAATTTCATAAGGGAATATCTCCAATGGTCCTTTAACTGGGCTTACCCACGTATTTAATCAACCTTGTTGAGCTTCACGTAAATGTTACATGCTTTAAGATCATTTCTATATCATAAGATAAGCTCCTTGAAGACAAGAATTACAATTATTCACCTATATATCCCCTATTATATATTTATTTTTTAATGTAAATGAAATTGAGATCATAATTTTTAAAAATTCAACTAAAAGTCATTCTGAAACTAGTATTCACATGCATTATTTTAGAAAATAATATATAAATCCTGGAAATTGATAAAATTTTAATTTAAATATATTATTAAAATTTACCACTTAAACTCATGGTAAATTCTCTTATAAAATGGAATATTCTTTGTAACACGAAAAATCTACTTTATTATGTATTTTGGTAAGTCTGAAGCTACACCTGGTATTTCATCAGCCACTGATGTGGAAACATACCCATGGTCAAAAATTCATCTTTGGAACTATTTAAAAATGTATTCATTAATCAACATTGGCTATGTGGTCGTCTACTACAATACGTCCTCTTCTATGTCAGCATTTTCTAGTATTCTGGGTAGGATACTAACATCCCAATCTGGAGGGAGGAAAACATGTGAAATGTGTGATTATCCATTCAATAAATACTTAATTGAACATCTTCTTTATGCCAAGCCGTGGTGTACATCTATGTGCCAAGTATTAGGGTGGCTGCCGAGATGCAGCAAATAATCAACAGAAAAGAACTCCACCCTCATGGAGTTTACATTCTAGTTTGGTGAGGCTGAAATAGGCCAAACAATAAGATAAAGCAAAATATAATGACGTTGCTATGACAATTAGAAAATTAAAGCCAAGAACAGAAATTAGAAATTTCATTAGGGTGGCCAGAGAAGGCCTTAGAAAAGGTGACATTTGAATAAAATCTGAAGGAAGTAAGGATTAATTAAAGTTAGGATTAGATTCTGTTGATGACAATGATTTATATGATCATGTTATCTTCAATCATGGTGATAATGAAAATGTGAATATAGTAAGAAAGACTATACTATTTATAGAACTTTAAAAATTATATATTTCAAAGACCATGGCATGATTTATATTTTAAGAACCAGAGCCTTTAGTTCTGTGTTTAGTAAACTTAACAGAAAACGTTTGTCCAAATAAAAGTATTTAGGGTAATCATTAAACAGCTCTATGAAGATGATAAATTAGTCAATTTCTTGTTCACCAAAACAAAACAAAACCCCCAGACTTCAGATCACTGTATATGGACATTGTCTCTCTAATACAGTTATCACATTGGCTATAACTTGTTTATGTGTTTTTCTCCTATAATTTTAACAAGAATTAAATTTTCCTACTAATATTAACTGGTAATTCATTATTGCCACTTAATACTACTTTGTTTTTTTTCCTTGTTGCTTCTAAGATATTTTTTTCTTGCTTTTAGATTTCAGCTTTTAATTGTGATATACTGTGGATGGCTTTCTTTGTAATTATCCTGCTCTGGATTTGCAGTGATTCTTGAATCTGTGGCTTGATGTATTTAATCAGTTTGGGAAAATTCTATCTATCTTTAAATATAGTTTTTCCTCATTCTCTCTCTCCTCTCTTGCTGGGACTCCCATTATCTATCTCACAGACCATTTCTTTTTTTTTTCCCCCCCTTCTTTTCTTATTTATTTATTAACAAATAATGTATTATTTGTTTCAGGGGTACATGTCTGTGAATCATCAATCTTACACAATTCACAGCACTCACCATAGCACATACCCTCCCCAACATCACGGACTTTTTCCTTGTGTCTTATGATCTCCTCACTATTTTCTAGTCTTTCATTTTTTGTGTTTCAGTCTGCATATTTTATTGTAACCTAATTTCATTTCATTTTTCTCTATATATTGAATCTGCTGGAAATCTCTTAATTTTAGTTATTATATTCTCAGTTCTAAAATTCATTTCATTCAATCAATTATTTCCAATTCTCTGCCAAAACTCAGTCTCATTTTTTCGGAATATATTATATGATGTTTTACAACTAGAATATCTAGATTGATTATAAATCTATCTTTCTCATTTTTTTTTCCTATTTGTTGTCAATCGTTTACCTATTGCAAACCTACCTTTTTAATCAAGTGTGGAACATTGTGTATGAAAAGTTAGAGAGATAATTTAAGAATCTGGATAATATTTTCTTTCAGAAGGAATTTACTTTTTATTTATGGCAGGTGCTTTAGACTAGTTGCAGATCATCTTTATCCAAGTAGAGGTAAAGCTAATTCAGTACTGAGCTTCTGCTTTTGTAAGGGCAGGGATATTCTGACTCATCAAATGTGCTTGGGCACAGTGTTTCTTGGTTCCAAATGGAATACACAGAGTCTCTCCACGAGGGTAGATCCTAAACTCCAGTTTTGTTCCTCAAGCTCTGTGAGATTACTACCAACTCTGATAAACTTCTCAGCATACCATCCATAGCTTTTACTTGAAGGATATCTGAAGGAAAGAGAGACCAAATTCTAAGCACACCTCACTGGGCTTCCATTTTTTTAACAATCTTAGTTTATAAATTTTCTGCGCCTTATCGTCTGTTCAGTTTCTTCAAAGAGAAGTGTTACGTGTATGTTGTGAGTGTGAGTGTGTATGTTTCTCTGACAGAGTTTGATCTGAAGCCAGTCAACCATTGCTTGAAACTTTTGTTTAATGACAAAAATAATGGTGGAATACAAGTAGTTTTAAAAGAAATATTTATCAACTTCATGCATTTATTTAGAAATAAAAATATAATTTTATATTTATTATTATATTTTATTTGTTATTTATACATAAATAAATAATTTAACAAAGGTATAAAATATTTGTCATAAAAAATCAAAATAACCCCAAATAAAATGTAATTGAGAACCTTATAAAGATAAAAGTATAAAATGATGATGGAGCTAATCACAAATGAAGCAGATTTTATCAATAAAATTAAAAGCTGTTCTCTTAAAAAGAAACAACAATAAATTTGTAAAAATGGCAATTATAACCAAGGAGAGAGAAAAGACATTGTGTTAGAAATAAGAAAATGACTATAAAAAAGAAATTATTTTTAATTAAATTTGCATAAAAGTTGGTTAAGTAAATCAGAAAACCTAGATGAAATGGATTATTTTTTTATTTATTTTTAATTTTTAAAAAATTTTTTACTAACATATAATGTATTATTAGCCCTGGGGTACAGGTCTGTGAATCACCAGGTTTACACACTTCACAGCACTCACCATAGCACATACCTTCGAAATGTATTCTTTTGAAGTCAAAGTTGAATCTATAAATTTTATTCAAGAAATAGAAACACTGAATAGAAATTTATCATAGAAGAAATTTTTTTAAAGATTTTATTTATTTATTTGACAGAGAGAGATCACAAGTAGGCAGAGAGGCAGGTAGAGAGAGAGTGGAAGAAGCAGGATCCCACCGGAGCAGAGAGCCCGATGTGGGGCTCCATCCCAGGACCCTGAGATCATGATCTGAGCTGAAAGGCAGAGGTTTAACCCACTGAACCACCCAAGTGCCCCAATCATAGAAGAATTTTTTAAAGGAATAAAAAATCTATACCTGGAAAAACATCAGCAACAAACACTTTTTATAGATACATTTCACCAAACTCAAATACCAAGTGATCGTCATATTACATAAACACTTTCTCATAGAAATATGGAAAGCTTCCTAATTTATTTTATGAGGTTGGCATAACTGAAAAACAAAATCAAACAGGGATAGCTCCAAAAAGAAAACTAACTATAAGCAAATCATAATGATGAATAAGATGGTAAAATTTCTAAATATAATATTAGCAATCAAATCTTATTAACCAAATGAAATGCTAATCCCAAAAGTTAAATATCTCTAACATGAAAAAAAAATCTGTTTTTGTTTATTCTTACTATAATTCATTAAAACAGAAAAACCAAATGCTGTCCTATTCAATGTTAAAAAAAAAAAAACGCAATAAAATTCAATACCTGCTTAAAACAAAAGTATTCCGGCAATAGAAATAAAAACTTTTAGAAGAACAAAAAACCCCTGACATATATGAACATATAAAATTAAAATTCACTATATGATTAAAGACACTATGAATAAAGAAAAGGAAAAATGACAGGTAAAAACAATTTATTTGCAAGGACAGATACAGAGAGAACACCTCCAAATGATTAAGAGAAGAAGAAAAATGACAAGAAACATGCCAACCTGAGGGAAAAAATTGAAAGAAATTGTAAAATAGAAATTAATTAAAATTGCTAATGGGCTTATGAGAAAAAATGTTTACCAACACTAAGAGGCATAGAATTGCAGCCTTCAGTGGGACACCATTTTCATTCATCAGGTCAATAAATATTTGGAAGATCCATAATGTCCAGTTTTGAAAGACCGTTATTAGTATAATTACAGTTTTGGAGTAGAATCTGGCAGAATTTATTAAAAATTCATTGTCTATAATCTTTGATTCTGCTCTTCCACTTTGAAGAATCTATTATACGCACTTGCACTTGGGTAAATAGGTATGTGTCCAAAGTGTTCGTTGTAGCATCGGTTTTTGTAATAGAGAACAAATAGATTAAATACCTACAGGTAGGTAGTAAACAAACTGAGGTATATAGGGAATGATGTTCTGGGGAAACTAAGCAAAGGTTAGAAAGAATGGTTTGCTAATGTGGGAATCACTATTTATCTGCTGGTATCATGTAAAAAATATATATATATATATATCAGTGATGGCACCTGGTAAATGATTAGAATGAAAGAAGAATTTGAACCCAAAGGAAGCATATTTCTCTCAGTCTCTTGGGTCTGAGTACCATGGGGAAGGAGGAAGCAGTGAGGAAGTCTCAAGCCCACTACTGCTTTGAGGACACACAGTTAATTCTTGCACAGGTGGCACTTACATTACTCATGAAGAGGCCCTACCCCAAGCCTTTCCTGATGGCAGTAATCATTGTGGATATGTCCAGTAATAGCCTAACTTAGTTTTCAGAAATCAGCTCACTGGTCTTCCCAGCCATGATCGACATTAAATGGGTTTTTAAAAAACCAACCTGATTTTTGAAAATCTCTTATGGCCAGGAGAATAAGAATAGCCAGTTTGTGGTTTAACGACATTTAGACTTTCTGTAAACTCCAACGGAAGGCCTTTAGGTGGGGCATGCCAGCTGTGGCTGCATCGCAGAAGCACTTCATGTCTCCTTTTTTGGAAGCGCTGGATTTATGTGAGCAATTTAAACAAATATCGGTAGTTACACTGCAATAAAATAAAACTTTAAGTTAAAAAAATTTTGTTTCGGGGTATAGCAAAGAAGACTGAGAAGGATTTATGAAATTCGGAAAAAGCCAGGAAAAGAGATTATTCCGGAGAGACGGTTAATTGCCTACAGCTACTGAGGTAACAGATATAAGGGAGATAATTACAAGGGGTCCACATCACTTCCTATAAAGCAAAGAACTTTAAAAAGAACATCTATTATACTCAATAACTTAATTCATTTTGCTTTGGATCCCCCATTTCTTCGAGGGGGAGTGAAAGGGAACAACAAAAGCGGAAGTACTTACACCTGCCTATCATTTATCTCCATCTTCCTTCCCGTAACCTCTTCAGGAATCTGCTCTGCCACCTCATCTTTTGCAAGATGCTAAGTGACGTGAGACACTTACTTAGCCTCATGACGAATGAGAAAGTCGTTTCTACTTTCCTTGTCTTTCATATATTAATTTAATAAACACTTATTAGGGGCTCACTCTGTGCCAAACTTTATTCAAAGTCCTGGGGACCCTGTGGTGAATACAGAAGCAGAAGTCACTGCCTGTAACAGAGTTTACATTCTGGGGAGAGTCATGGCTTAGTCTCTACTGTGGTTGGTCTGGTCTGTGCCCTGCTTTTCTCTGTCCTCTCTTGTTCTGTTAAACCTGCCTGTTTTTGTTATTGTTGTCCATTTGTTTTGCTTCCTTTTGTTCTCTGTGTGGCATCAAGCTGCCACCACTGCCCAAATTTGGGATTCCTACCATTTGCTTGTACTCTGAGGTCCTTTTTTCTTTTTTTGGATAGCACATGAGTTTGTGAGAGGCAGGCCACAAAGCGTTATCTATAGAGCCCACGTATTTGAACTTGAGCTATATTTGCTCAAGCTCTACTGTCTCTTTTATATTCTGGAGTTGTACTCGAAGTCATAGTCTCCTATTTTGTCAGATAGTATCAAGATACAAAAGAAATTAGAACCATACTCCCAGAATTTGAAAATGGGATAAGATACATCCAAACGATGAAATACTACATGACTATTAAAAAGGTTATGTATGAAGACTTTACAGTATCTTGGGAAATAGATTTTTGGAGAGAGGTAGAGACTTTAGTCCAAAATTAGAAGAATGTTTTTGCAGCTGCTAATGGGGAGGGGTTTTATTTTTATCTACCCTGATTAAGAACAAGAAACTCAGGACGGAAAAAAACAAACAAACAAAAAAAAAACAACAGAGAACAAGAAACTCAGATCAGTAGAAATGGTACATTTTGTTTATTAATAATTCTATTATTTATTATCAGAAAATGAATATGGCTCTGGATTAGATTATTCCACTAGTTAGCTTAGAGTTATTTACATGGACTGTGGTCTATGGGGAATGCTTACTATGGGCCAGACAATGAATAGAACAGGGGAATGAGTGGCCTGGGGCTCCCTGGGGTCATCAGCAGAGAGACTGCTGGCCTCATGCTAAAATTCTGCAGCACAAAAAAATGTTCCCCATCTACTTGTTCTGAGCATTTTCTCTCTTTGGAGTTATAGTTTTCCTTTTTCTCTAAAATACATATTACCTCAAGTTTCTCTCCATTCTCCTATCAAAATTCTGTTTTTAATACCTAAGACTATATGTGTCTTTATGAGTAAAACTATACAAATGTACTGAGAGATATATGCAAAATCTTAAAATAGGGAGACGTTCTTGGTTTCTGAAAAGAAAGTCTTGCTCTTTGCAAATTTTGCATCTTTTCCAAATTAATGTACAATACTATCAAAATCCCAATGGGATATTGTGGGAAAAAGAAAAAAAATAAAGTTTATTTAAAAGGTTTAGAGTTGGGCACCTCGGTGGCTCAGTTGGTTAATGGTCTGCCTGGGGCTCAGGTCATTATCCTGGGGTCTTGGGATACTGGGGTGAACCCCACATTGGGCTCCCTGCTCAGTGGGGAGTCTGTTTCTTCCTCCTCCTCTGAACCTCTCCCTTGCTTATGCACTCTCTCTCTCCCTCACTCTCTCTGTTAAATAAATAAAATCTTAAAAAAAATAGGTTTTGGTGTTAGAGTTTTAAAAAATCATAAAAGGAGTAACAGTGGAAACATGCACAGTGGAAAATCTAAAATAAGAATAATTAAAAGCTGAAGTAATATAAGTCAAGGAGAAATCACACACAGAGAGCCCACAAAAAGACCATGGCATCTATATGATAACAGGAGAATCACAAAACTACAGGGAGAGAAAAGATTAATTAATGAATGGTGCATTAAAATACATTATTTGGAAAAAATTTTAGAACAGCAGATGCTTATGTACTCATAAAGCTAAACATATTTAAGAAGAATTAAGTATACAAATGTTTAAAAAATCATAACAATAGTGCAAAAAATATAAGTCGAGATCTGATATCTGGATGGTTAGGAATTTCTAAGAATTAAAACATTAATTGGAAAAATCACAAAAGAACAATTCCAAATTTTACAATGTAAAAATTAAAAATAACACTTTTATATATAAGTAATTTCATTATTAGAAGTGACTTTCAAAATAAATTGGGGACAATATTTGTAACAATTATGACTAAGTTTTAATAAACTTAGTACTCTTTAAATAAATTTTTAAAATCCTACAATTGAAAAGTGTAAAAGAATACCATCAAATTCTAAGAAAAAGTGCTAATTATACATACAATAATACATTACTTAGGATAAAATATGATTTGAAATGGTCTCATTCCTAAATTTTCGTGTGGTAGCACAACTGAGAACAATCTTTAAGAAGAAATTAGGAATGCAGTTCAGTAGCCTTCTAAAAGTGTATTTATGATGTACTGATTCTCTCTAAGGCTCCCTTCTAAGAAAAATAAATAATACATCTTAAAAGTTATTTAAAAATAAAAACAAAATACGATATTGTATATTTAATTTGACCTATATATGGCTAATATAAAATGTATGTATCATCCACATTCAAAAATCTAGAAAGAAGTACATTAAATAGTAAAAGCTTGTCTTGAGTAATGTGATTAGAGGCAGGTTTTAATTTTCATTTTTCATATTTCTAATTTTACTTATTTTTAACATTTTCATAAACTGTATTTATTAGATATAATTTATTATAATACATTTTCCAATGTAAATATTATACCAATATCTGAATAAATAACTATACAAAAAGATTATCCCTCCATTTAACTGTTTAAAAGGCTTCATCTAAAGGACTAACCTGATCATTATATTTCCAGTCCTGATGCAGCAGATCTAGGGAATTAGTTTGTCATCAAAAGAGCCTTCTTAATGCTCCTAGAATTGCACTACATGACAATTGACAATATTGTCAATATAAGTTTTAAGGTCAGGTCAGCATACAGATGCTGAAGTCTCACCTATGGGTAATGCAGTTCATCGGTATATAAGGAATTATCCAAGTTATTCAAATGTAGTGGCATTTTTAGAATATAGTCATGGTAATGAATTATACTGCAGAGACTCAATTTACTCCAATGTTAAGCCTGGGAATTTTGGAAAAGAATGTCATGGGGAGAGGATGGAAAACAGAAAAGCAAAAGAGTATGATCTCAGAGCAGCAGTCACCACGAGCTGTAGTCTTGTGGAAGATGACATAGAAGATTGAGGATAGCTGGGGGAAATTATATTGAATATCTGAACTATACCAGCTCCATTTTGTCAGCCTTCTGCCATCATATTGTCTGGGTTACATTATAAGAACACTATATTCCATACGCAGCATCATACATCTCTGGTAATTTTGATGCATAAAGGATAAGTAAATTTTAGTATATTTTGTTATCACAGCAGTGAGTGTTCTCTGAAAGCCTTGATGTAGTCCAAGCCTTGGCCATAATTTACCAAGAAGTCTTTGGAGTCTACCTTCAAATCTTGCCATCATGAGCCCTTTGAGAACACTGACTTTCTGTGATTTTCTTCAAGATAGCGTATCAGGTATCTGTCTGACATCATGGGAGCATGAGGGCATCTTTTGACGGCAAGGAGAAGACCATGGAGTCATATTCTCTGATAATGTTTATTCCACATCTGTGATTTGTGTCCTACAAGGCTCCTGAGAATTAAACCACATGTGCTGTATTTGCATTAATGGGAACTTGAGAAGAAGAGGCCATAACACTATTAAAATGTTTAGCTTTCCCTCTCCCATCACACAGACACATGCTAATAACTACTCCCAGACTTTGTATCATGGTCTTGCAGGATGAAGCGTGGAGCGTGCTCATTGTTTCAATACATAGGACTTAAAAACAAATAGCTGCCCTCTCTGCCTGTGATAGTTTGCCAGGCTTTTAACTTATTTGGTTTTTCTCTCTTCGGATCATGGTGAGGTATCTCAAATGTATTCCAAACAGCACATTACTCCAGTTTTGTTTCTTCTTTTATAAAAAAAACTCTTGCTTTAAGGTATATTTAGAAAAGCCAGAGTCTAAGCCAAATTCCAAAGAACCACATCCTAATTCTACTTTGAAAAGGCAGGAAATGACTTATCAGAACAGAATCCCCTATACGGGGTTACTGATCACTCAGGCCTAATTGCTGAAAACATGACAGATATTCTGGAGTCTTTCCACAGGTTTAAATAGTCAACTGTTAAATTATATATGGAGATATTTTGAAGCATCTTATAAACCAGGAGGGAGGGGTGGAAGGGAGAAATTCGAAGAGCAGAGCTTGAAGACTATTTCATCTTTCGTGATCCGTAGGCCAGTGTTTTTCAAATTGCATTTAAGACCCTTAAATGAGTGAAGAAATCAATTTAGTGAGTTGGGAACAGTGTTGTTGTTTTTTTAGAAATCAGTTAAAGGAAGAATGGACTAGAATAGAAATGCATACAGTATCTCATATACTTATTGTAAGGGGAAGCATTATTTCATAAGTTTTGTTCCAGTATATGATATATGCAGATATATACATGTGTACACACAAACACACAGACTCATAGTATATGTATTAAATATTATATATAGAATAATAGATGAATGGATGGATAGATATAGGTAGGTAGATAGAACTGTGTGTGTCTGAGGAAGAGAGGGAGAGAGAGTCAAGGGAGAGGTATGAATTGGCAATGTAAAATATATTTCTTACCAAGGATCTTGGCCAAGAAAGTTTGAAAGCCATCATGAGACTTTATCTCCAAGGCAGTATCTTCTTTAACTTTGAAATAAGTTGTTCTCTTAATGTCTCTCTCATCTGTTTTCAGGTAAATTCACAAGCTACATATAAACTTAATCTAATAAAAACAAACATTTTTAGAAAACTTTATGGGTAAAATTCAGGGAAATATAAATCCAATGCCATGAACCATTCACTAAGAGTAACAAATTACAAGCCAGATACTGGTTGTAATGATGGGAAAATATTCTGTTTAATGCCCTGCTCCTCATGTTCCTAGAGACTAATAAACCACACAATGATTCATAGTGAACCTCAAAAATTAGGGAAGCAACTCCCTGTATTGATGATCTTTAGACATCATTTATTCAAGGATTAGGATTATTTCTTGGGCTCAGGAAAAATCCAGTTAATGGCAATAGAACCATGTTGATGAAGCAGACAAAAAACTAGTTGAGACAGGTACTAGGGAAAAGTCAAACTGCTAATATTAGAAGGAATTGTGTCTGCTGGACAGAATACAGAAACAAAAACTAAGACAACAGAATACAGCCCAGGCTGTTAGAGTTAAGAGTGTGAGTTCCAACCTGAAATAACAAGAATATTTCACAGGCCAATTTGATAATCAATGAATACACTGAAATGGCTCATTTTCAGATACTCATATGACCATCTGCCTTGAATGCAAGTATGGATTATTGTTTGGTTACGTGTCTAGTAATTTAGGTGGATGAGGCAGATGGAAGGTGGAGTTAAAGAAGGGGGGCAGGGAAACAGAATCAGAGAGATGCTCAGCAGAGCCCCAGTTCCTGAAAGGGATACTGGCAAAAGGACTCCTGCCAGCTGAGAGGGTCTGGTGTACTATGTAAGCCACCAGACTAGGAAATCAGAAGCCAAGAAACAGGATAAGGATACACTTACAGAACTGAGCTTCAGCGAAAGAGAACTGGCTGTATTCTTACTTATCAGAGCTTGAGATCTTGGCAAGCCACCAGGAGGTGAGATAAAGATCTGAATCCAGATACTGGGTGTGTCAGAAGGTAGCATCTAAAATCTAGGGCAGGGAAACAAGCAGCTTGAACTGTGTAAAAAGAAGGGCAAAAAGGCTGAGAATCAGCAAAGCCAGGAGGCCATGGAAGAGGCACTCTACATCAGACAGAAGTGGTGTATCATCTTTTCAGAAGAGTTGCCCGGGAACAGCCTGAGGAGACAGATTCATGCAGACGATTAGGGAAGTTGCAGTACAGTTCCAGCTTTAAGCAAATGTCTCTGCTCCTCTAACCCTATGCCCGGCTCTATGGATAAATCTGCTCAGGGATCTAGCATTGCTCTCCTCTTGCTTAACAGAACAAACCAAACATGCTTTCTAAATTTAAAGGTCTTCTATTATCTGAATACTACAACTCTGCAGTATTAACCTATGTCAACTGAGCTTCCATTCATTCCATACCACTTTCTTGATGGCCTGTGGTCTTCCAGATGATCTCCTAATTTCTGGGGTCATGTTGTCTTTGTCATCAAGGAGTTTAAAGTGTAGCAAATATTAGACAAGAAATTGGTAAGTTCAACAGTGGGATAAACGCCATGATGGTGTAGGTATGGATGACCAGAGGGATATTCCTTTTTTGACCTCCTGAGGTTAGAAAAGCCTTTCCTGAGTAGGTAATATTTGGCTAGTTTCCTGAAGGAAGAGAGTAAGTTTGTAAAAATCCAAGGAACCCAAAGAATCAAATAGCAATAACCATAGTATTTTAAGGTACTAACTATGTACCAGGTACTATGTTAAATTCTTTTCCTAAATTATATCCCATATGGCCTTCACAATGGTCCTATGGGGTATTATTTCCATCAGGTTATAGGTGATGATACTGAGACACAATGATTCTAAATAACTTGCTCAAAGTTATGTAGTTAGTAAGTAGAGGACTTGAACAGAAAAGATTGGAGAGAGAGAGAGAAGTCGTCAAGTGCTTGGTGGTCCATATTAAAGAATTTAAGTTTATATTTAGGATAACAGGAATTCAGTCAGTTACTTTTAAATGACATGTGACAGATATGGGTTTGGGGGTCACCTACTCAAAGTATAGAGTAGTTGGTAACTTTCAAATTGCATGTGGAGCTCTGTAAACAGATTTTGGGGCCCTACTCGTAGGGTCTGAGTCTTTAGGTCCCAGTGAATATGAGGATCTACTTATAAAGTTCTCCAAGGAGGAAGTCAAGAATTCACTAATAAGAGGATGTAGAGAATGGTTTGTAAAAACACAAACTAGCAGTAGAGAGACCAGACCAGGGATAATGGTGGATTACACTGAAATAGATAACCAAATAGCTACTATATAAGTAAAGATGTCTGAACTAGAGATATCAATTAAGGCTTTATCAGATTATTACTCAGATTAAAACAAAATGGAGTTCTTAACGTCACTCAGGAATGTGTCCCTAAGTAAGAAAAATCAAGAATGCTGATGGACTTCTCCATTTAAGGATGAGCAAAGGGAAAAGAATCTACAAAGAGGACTTAGGGACAGCTCCTGAATGTCCTCTAGAGACACTATCTTCTCTCCTGCCTCTCACTAACTGCACAAACTGCTCCCGTCACCTGCCCTCTCCCTTCCTTTTCTTCTACTAAGTCTCATTTGTCCTTGTAAGAACCTTCTCCAACCTCCATCCTTGAGGACTCCAGTTTACCCATAGAGAAACAGTGGTTTGTTCCTTAAAAAGCAGTACATAGGCTCCATGTTGAATCATAATTATTGTTTCTCATTGTTTTCCCATGTTGGTGTTATTTGTCACACTATATTATAAGCTTCTTAAGAGCAAAGAGTTAGCAAAAGAGCTAATTTACTTTGGAATATCTCACAGTTCCTAGAATTTGACATTAGTAGGAGTTCACTAGGTCCCTAAATATCAATGGCTATTGAATTGTTCCCCACTGTTGTGTATGATAAATAGTGATCCATATGTCCCAATGTATCCCTATTGGTCCCAAGTAGACTTAGTGTCCTGGTGTAACTATTAGTAATACCTCTTTTGCTTTCACAATTGTCACAGTTTAGGCAATAAATTATGTAATAACCTTATATAGTCACTAATAATGCAACCAATATTTTTTTAAGTCCAACATTCTTAAGTGGTTCTATTTTTAACACAAATATTACTTTGGCTGGGTGGGAGGATTAAGTGTCTTAAGTGTTGTTGCACATATTTAGTATGGAGTAATGTGTATGTCATTCCAAATGTCAAATGTCTCCATTATTATTATTATTATTGTTATTTATTAACATATAATGTATTATTTGTTTCGGGGGTACAGGTGTGTGAATCATCAGTCTTACATAATTCACAGCAATCACCATAACATATACCCTCCCCAGTGTCCATGACCCATACCCCATCCCTGCCACCCCCATCTCCTCTAGGAACCCTCGGTTTGTTGCCTGAGATTAAGAGTCTATTATGGTTTGTCTCCCTCCCCGGGCCCATCTTGTTTTATTTTTTCCTCCCTTCCTCCATGACTCCCTACCCTGCCTCTCAAATTCCTCATATCAGTGAGATCATATGATAATTCTCTTTCTCTGATCAACTTGTTTTGCTTAGCATAATAACCTCTAGTTCTATCCACATCATTGCAAATGGTAAGATTTCATTTTTGATGGCTGCATAGTATTCCATTGTGTGTGTGTGTGTGTGTGTGTGTGTGTGTGTGTGTGTGTGTAAATGTATATATATGTATATGTATGTATATAATATATATATTAATGTTTATACAGGTACACACACCACATCTTCTTTATCCCTTAATCTATTGATGGACATCAAGTCTCTTTCCATAGTTTGCCTATTGAGGACATTGCTGCTATAAACATTTGGGTGCACATGCCCCTTCAGATCACTACATCTGTATCTCTAAATATCTGTCCTTTGCTCACCTCTCAGAGGTCATTGTTTATCATATAACCACAATTGTTTTCTTTTTTCTACTATATAATCACAAGTATTTTTTTAAGTATCATTAAATTATATTTTATATACCATTGTATTATGTATAATATGCCACTAAACTGTAGTTTTTAAAATGCTAGATATTTTTTCATGTTTGTTTAAAGATAACCCTTTTGAATAAACAGTGAAGGATTACTCCAATAGGCAGAATTATCATTTCTGCATATTTTCAGAAAAATATTTCAAAATTTTCAATTTACTTAAGCCTAGAATTCATAAAAAAAGAGAAATTTCTTCTCATTTATGAAGTTGCTAATTATACAAATGCTTAATGTATCATCCTTCATGAATAACGATGCTATTTTATAGAGGGCAAAATCTAGATTGTCAAGTACTTGGTTAAAAACAATTTCAAAAAATTTTTGAAATCTAAAAGGAAGGTTTACTATAGTATTTTAACTTCTTCAGTTATATACCTTTGGAATCCAGACAACAAAAATTCACCAATTGAGGGTCTCCTGGGTGGTGCAGTTGGTTAAGCGTCCCAACTCTTGGTTTCAGCTCAGGTCATGATCTCAGGATCATGAGATTGAGCCCTGTGTGGGGCTCCATGCTCAGTGCAGAGTCTGCTTAAGTCTCCCTCTCCCTCGGCTTCTCCCTGCTGCTCTTTCTCTCTAAATAAGCAAATCTTTAACAATATTCACTAGTTGATCCCCAAATCCTCACCTAATCTTTGTTATTCTTCCCAGACTATATAGTGAGACAGTACAGAAGGAAATAGATACCATTCTTTCTTGTGATCTGCACATTCTCCAAGGGGAATTCTCAGTTCCTTCAGTTCCCAAGTCAAGGCAGAATTAATCCTACGAAAAGAGTTCATTTGTGCCCTGGCTAATCTGCATTTACTAGAACAGCACAGAGGCGCTCTGTTTATGTCTGACAAAGTAGTTATAAATCACACTTCTTCAGATCATAAATACACATTTATCTTTAGAATATATCACCAACTGAGTCATTTTGATGTAAATATTGCACCTCTTAAATATAATGATGATAATAGAGGCTGTGAATCCACAGATTTGTGTGAGTGCTCCCTTTTCAATAACTGAAAATATTTAAATCGCAGAAGCTTTAACATCCTATGGGGAGTGGCAGACAGATGTGTCAATAGAGTGAGACCTACAAAAGTTACGATGGTTTTTTTCGGAGTAATGAATAAGGCAGACTCACTGGCTTATGTAAGGAAATTATCGTACTTTTCTAAGTGGGTACATTTGGGTTATGCTGTGATTGGGAGCTCACAAGTGACAGACTCGGTTGAGGTTTTGGGGGGTGTGTCCTCAGCTCCTTCACGTCTTTAGTACTGTCCTCAAGTGGAAAGGGCCCTATGGCCGATGCTTGTAAACAATACCAGGTGGGCAGTGGTCTGCAGATTTTCACCTGTGGAAATCATCTGGCTTTCTGAGACTGGTAAAGAGATCATTCTTGGATAGGAAGTCCCCAAGATTACGGAGAATCCACTTTGTGGTGGCATTGTCATTTGTTAGTGATTGGCATCCTTGTCTGGAAACTGTCTTAATTTTACTTGAAGAATAAAGCGCAGATTTTAATATGTATCTTCTGTTCTCCGAATGTAAAAAAGTGTATAAAATACACCTACCTTCACTTCTAACTGTCAGTATTGTAATTCAGCAGATTTTTGTTTTTCACTGAAACCTGGAGTTGAATTGTCTTGAGCCGGAAGGCATTCAAGCTGCTGTTTTTCACTCAGCTATATTTCTCTATAAGCATCTAATTGTTTCAAAAAGTGATGTACAGTATGCAAAAACCTGAATCTAATGCAAATAAGTCTGTGCAGCACTAAAGTTAACAGGTGTTCTCATTAATGTAAGTAGACATGGAACAATTCTTGAATGTTTTATAAACACTCATAATCATGGCCAAATATGTTACAATAGCATAGAGCTACATACTGCAACATCTTTTATTCTTGTTGTGCAATCTCAGCACTTATTAATGGGAAATGTGTAAGTAATAAACTTGTGGTGACAATACCCGTTTCTGCGTAAGTCACTGTATCTTTAATTAGCTAATATTTTTAAATAAAATTCTTGGTAACATAACTATTGCCACTTGTCCTCCCACAGTTTGCTTGTTTATTAATGTTAATAGTGTTTTAGTGAAATTCATGGCTGCATTGTTGATTGACAATGAGCACCTTTGCATCACTGAGGTTCTCTAAAGACTTGACCCATTAACCTAAGTATTAACTCTTAAAAATCTTAAACTTACATCTGGTTTTCCATGTTATCAACTCTCAGTTAGAAAGGTCCATACATAGGGTGAGATGCTTGGTTGATCTAGTAGATTATCCTTGCAGAACACATGGTGGCTTTGTAATATAATCAAGAACATTCTATTCTAGAGATATGTATGGAAATATAGACCCACTCTGTGCTTCCTGACTCCTCCAAATTTAATCCTATTGTCTAAAGTCTAGGTCTTGTTGAGTGATGGGAAAATATAGCCTCAGACTGTGGATTGCCTACTCTACTCTGATAAACATGATATTAGTAGATGTCAAAACAAACTACTTGCATTGCCTAAAAGAACACGATGGTCTTACAACCTTCAAAATGTTATTACAATGGTTGTCTTTCATGAAGATGGCACTGGAGGTGCAAAAGGAAATACAGAACGGGGGCTGCACTGTGGGTAGGTGGCAGAGAACACAGGGTCTGGTAGGCTGAATTAAAGCTTGCACGGCAATGTAACATCTGTGGGGAGTCTCAGAACATAACCAAGCAGAGGAACAGGATGATTAGATCCAAATTTCAGAGAGATCACAATGGCTGCAATATGAAATATGGGCTGGAAGAGAAAGTGTGGATGAGATGGGGGAGAAATCAAAAGATGTTGCTATTAAATCCAAGTGGGAGCTTATGGTAGTACAGATATTTATATGCATAAAAATTTTTCATGACACATTTTCATTATAATATAAGCACATATACAATGTTAATCCATGTTAATTGATGGGTCAAAAAATATTGAGGGATAGACAATAATTCAGTATACTTTGGGGAAAGGGAGATAGTAAATTTATACTTTTTGAGTTGTTAATTTTTTTAAATCAGGCATTACATAAATAACAGACATAAGGAAAATCATTCCAATTTTAAAAGAGTGGGAGCTGCAGATTTCCAAATGCCATGGGACTAAATGCATAATTTTGCACAGTGAACATAGCTCAGATTAAACACTGATCTGTGATTGGCAGTGACTGATTGAGTGTTGGGTACCAGCAAACATGAGTCCTAGGATGATTACCTTATCTAGAGGCAACTACTCCTCCCAAATTTAGAAATTAATGTTAACAGCAATAGAACTCTAAGCTGGTATCTTTATACACCAACTGCTTCGATTAGTCACTTTTTCTGTCGTGTTTCATATGAGCACCACAGGCAAAAGTTTTGGTGTAGCTGACTGCAAAACTGTGGAAACTGCTAAACTATCTACTAATTACTTAGATAGTATTCTTTCATGAATATTGAGAAGACAGTTTCTCAGTACTTAAAATATTTGCCTACTGATAAAAGAATGCACATGAGTTTTTGTCTAACATTTGTTTGATTGAAATAAATTTGGGGTTTGGGTATTTCGTTTACAAATAGAAAGGTAAAGTGAACAAGTGATATAGACGTGACTATTCGCTATGGGCCAGTTTTATTATGCAGAACAAATCTGCGTGAACCAAATTATTTGGGTGTCAAAGATACAACTCAATTTCAATTAAAAAGCACTGTTTCTTGAAAGATTGGCCTTAAACCTTAGATTTTGGAATGCCCTTGAGATCTGTTGTGTATGTAGCCCAACATTTGTTTATTTTCCATTAAATAAGAAATTGCTTACGTGGGCAGGTTGTTTTGATATGAGGACACCACTGAGGGTTTCAATAAATGTACATGCAAATCAATCAACCCCAAATACATTGAAAACGTATCCAATAAACATCTGGAAACTAATGAACACACATTTGTTAACACGGGGGGAGTTGTGGAAATTCAGGATCCATTGGTGGCTAGCTTGATTTAGTAGATGTGGATTTAAGAATATTTCATGGAGTCAGAAGAAAGAATGGGCAATTATAACATAAGGTTCAACATCTTTAGATATGTAGAACATTTTCCGTTGCTTAAAACAAATATTCCCTAAGAAAGTATAAAACATTTTTCTGACTTGCAAAGTTTTTGCAGTCTATCATTTAAATTACTTAAATAAAGGGAGCTTTACTGCTCCCCAAAGCTAAGAATGTAACACCCTCCATGCATATTAGCTTGATCTTCCTGACAGACCAGAAGAGTGTTTGTGTGTGCCAATTACAACAAAAATGGATCCCTAGTGGCTTGTTCTTCACACAACTTCTGAAGACGGCTATCATTGTTTGCTAGGATAACCCTGGATAAGGCTGCTATCCAAAGTAAACAAACTTTTCAAAACTTTCATGACAGACAGGGGGTTACAAATGCATTTTAATAAGAGAGTTGCCAAAGCAACTTTTCCCCCCTTATAATCAGCATATATTTACTTAACATCTAGCAACATTGGGAACACAAGGCAGATACTTTCCTCACAAAATGTTTTAACAAGAAACATTTTTGGAAAGACAAATTGAAGACCTTTTACTTCTAACTGATATTTTACCCATAGTTTCGTGTTAACTTTGCTCAACATGTTAAGGAAAATGTTAGGAGTTACTCAAACCAGACTGTAATTTGAGATAGACATGCAGCTTGATAATGTAATTTCTTTGGTGGTCATAAACACCTTTGAGACCAAGTAATATAACTATTAGTATAACCATGACAACCTTTATTTGATCAGCTATATCAAATGGATATTTGTGGAGTGTGATGCAAGATGAAAAAAATGTGAATCTGAGGGTTTTTATTTAAGCATTATTTCTTCAGTTTTAGGTCTTGAGCTCTCACTATTATGCAGCCAAAATATATACCTATATTTTATGCTGTTAGAATTCAATAAAGATAGAGCCAAAATTAACTTCAAAAATAATTTATATTCACTTCAAATGAATTTAGTATATTTTGACATAAATCGTTATAGCTATTTAATTTAATTCAAATATAATGACTTCATCATGAAGTCCAAAGTGTCTCCAAATACAATAGTAATTAAATTCCATTCCTCCTAAACGGGTAATCCATTTATTTGTAGAATCACTGTAGCCATATCATTCAACATTTTTTAGGTGTTTGCATATTTGGCATATTTTATTACACATTTCCTACATATAGTTTCAGCTTGATTAAGATGGAATAAATTCTCCTTTGGTTCATAACCAAAGATTGATTGCAAGCAAAATATGAATGATATTTAGATCAAACGTAGGATTGTTTTAGTCCTTTCTAAGATTTGAAGGGATTTTTTTGGATGCCCCAATCCTGTTTTAGATATATTTTTTTTCACAGTAGGATAGTGGTTATTTTTCAGGAGGGGGAGGAAGAAGAAAACAATTGAATAAGGTTATTGGGTGATCCTTTAAAATTGGGCTATCTTTAACATAACAGTAAAGAAACAAATGACTTTTTTCTAAGATCTGCATTCCATTCCAGATTTCACAACTGAAACCAACTCACCATAGTCCTTTTCCCATATGCATAGAGCCCTTGACTGTAAGATTGTTTGCTGAAGACTAGTGAACTAGAAATCAAGATCTTTCTAATCTCTTAATTCTATCATTTAAAATGATGCCAATTTGATAGAATGGCATTCTCATTTTCCTCATTTGCTTCATTTTCTTCATTTGCAAAATTACTTTATGATAGTGGAGGGAAGTTGCATTTGAAGAATGTTTATTATGTGCTTTGAGATCATTAAAGCTGATATCACTTTGCATACCACGTGATAGTATTCATATCCTTAATATACTAAAGTTCTGATACAATCAACCTTTAAAGAATAACGTATCATGACCAACAGTTTATGTATAATTCCATGATGTAAATGTGTCTGCAGTAATTACTCCGTCCTCTGAAATCTTGACATGAGCATTGTCTGTGGCATTCATATTGGGACTTGGTATAAGCCATTTTCTATTGTTATTTATCTTTATACGCATATGTCCTATCAACGCAAACAGATTGTGAGCTCTTGAGTATGGGGAGGGTGTATCCTTAGTTTCTAGCAATGTGCTTCGCACTTAATGGATGCTTAATCAATCCTTGATAACTAGAGGGATATTTGGTCAAAGACACCCTGCTCAGTCTCCTGAACAAAGAATTATTTGCAGAAATTATTCTGTGATAGGAAAAGTGCTGCTCTCAAAGGGGGGAACACATATCACTCATTATTTCTTGCACCTTTGATAGTCTCAACATGCATTTGAGGTCAACTGGAATGGAAATAGCAATAACACTAAGCCATCAAATACATTTAACTGATAAGGTATCTACCCATAACATACAGTTGTGCACGGATCATTGTCATATATATTTGGTTTTTATTTATAAAAGATTGGCAATAATTGAATTACAATGTCCTAGTGTTTACTCTGTGGAGTCATGAATAGTTTTAATCTACTTTTTTGCTATCTTTATTTTTTTCCAAATTCTTCATAAGAGATACAATTATTCTTATAATTGGGAAAAATGTGAAATTCTATAAAGTTTTGTTTCTATTCTGGTAAACTAAATTACAGAAATTTTTAATAGTTTAATGCCATTCTACATATTATTTTTCAATTAAATTAAAATTGACCATGGGAAAGACTAAATGCCAGACTGTATATAGACAAGGGTGATGCTTAATTGATGATGCTCAAAAGGGCAATACTTAAATAAACATAGACATTGCTCATGAAAACTCTTCAAAGTTATCTAACTTAGCCTAACAATATTCCACGTGTTAATTAAAGCCTGAACAACACATTTCTTCTCTCCTCACCACTTATTGGTGGCGTTTGGAGCTGGGAGATAACCTGCTTCCATCTTCAGAAGAACCACAACAAGGACACAGACCTAGGTTCCTAGCCTAGAGAAAAACTATTGTTGAAATAATACCAATATTCTTCATCTTGCTCAGTGGGTACATTCATATGATTTCCTAGACATCCACGTGACACCAGCAAGAATGCAGACACATCCTGATTGAGTGTGAAAAGTTTGAGGAAAATTTCCCCAGACAGGTAATTAAAGGTATCTATTATTAAAACACTAGCACATTTCACTAAGACTGCTTAGGTGCCAGGATACATCCCTTCAATAAAAGAGTTGGTGGCAAGGAGGGATTTCAAGTGATGTTTGTCTAAAGTAGGCTTCAAAGCAAAATGGAGACCAGCCACTCTTGCCTAAACCTGTTGTGCTTTCTCTAAGTTCCTTCTTCACCCACATTGCGCCAGCCAGTTTTTCTCACTTAAAACATGATATCGCAAGAATACATTAGCATGGCTGAATATCAGATCTTTTATGCCTGTTATTAGTTTTACATCACTTTAGATTGTCATCAGGAATTGTTCAATCAAAAGGTTTAGTCAAAGCTAACAGTCTTTACTGATGTCTTTTTTCCCCAAGAGTGTTGAAAATTCGATTGTTCAAACTGCAAATATGATTCAGCAAACCATTTATCAGAAAACCTTAAGGAGGTAATGTAAAATGTGGATGGAAACCTGAATTAAATGGACTTGAGCAGTCAAAGACTTTGAAACTGCTTTCCTGTGAACGTCTGGGATAGAGCAGAACAAAGTCAATTACTGACTGTAATTAAGAAGTGGATGCATTTAAACTGTAGAGAGCAGTAGCAGACTTCTCCAGACTGCCTAGTAACTGGAAAGATTAGTGGGAAGACAGAGGAGAGACTGTGAACTGTATCTTTCTGATAGTATATTTTGAATGAATTGCATTCATACAGTTCCCTGATCCAGCGTCCTCAAATGGATTCACAGATCACTGATTATGTACGATTAATACAGTAATATATCTGGATAAAGAAACTTTTAAAATGTGTTTTGTTTTTGGTTGTGTTGGCCTTAAAAAATTCCCTTTCCTTGCATAGCATGCACCAAAAATGCGAATGTACGGCTGAAGTACTTACATTTTATCACTGTTTGAATTTACTAAATTGAAAACTGAACTGTGAGCTCTTTCCTAAACCCTCAGCATATAGTAAATCTAATTATGTTTGTTGCTTGTACTTTGAAATGTTTCTTTTTATAATTTTAATAATGGTTTATTTATAATGGCAGAAAAATAGATGGTACATTGTGTTTGGGCTAATTCGTGTTTCTTTGTGTATGTTATCAAATTGTGATGTTATATAATACATTCATAATCAAAATATTTAAATTTAGATTAGGAGGAAGGTAGAGGTCAGGGACATTACCGGTTTTCTTGGGTTAGTTACAAGTGACCTTATATTTCTAGATTACTATTTCTGTGGCAACACTTTATACAGTAAATATTTGGAACTTTATGTAAGTAAAGAACATTGCTAGGGTGTTCAGATAATTAGGCAAACATAAGCTTAACTGTCTTTTAATAGATAAATAAGACAGAGGACTATTTGGAGGCTATTTTGAGCCATCCCAAATCTTACATGCAGTTTTACTTAAAAAAAAAAAAGAGCGAGCGATTGGCCCCGGTAGTCTGTCATTATAATTAAATTCCTCTTAGTTTCTAATCTTTCACTTCTCATAATTGCATATACTTAGTTCCTCTTCTTCAGTTGTAAGACATGAGAACACATCTCACTCAACAATGGTTGCATCACGGGATGGAGTGATGTTGTATCTCTGAATCATTTTTTCTCAAAATAAATGAAGAGTGAATATATAAGTATGGATGTAATGGAAAATTTCCTTAAAACTCCAGGATCATTGTCATTAAATGTTGCCGTAAGAATCACTGAACCCTTCAGACTGAGCTATTTTGGGTAATAATCCTTGCTTTAGTGATGGAATTATAGAGACATCCTGAAGAGTGATTTGTGATTTTCTGAACCTGTGGGCACATTTCAGTATTCACCTCCGATTTAGAGCAAGGAAGGCTGAGAAGAGGTGACTAGCCCCTGACTGAGTATTTTGAAATGGCAGTCTTCTAAAGCTTTGAAGCCTTGCTTGATGTGTGACAGTAGTCAGGCAATGTTCATCTTCCTGTTGAAACAAAAAGTCAATACAAAGGGAGAATCTTCACAGTTCAGATGGATGGCCTAATACAGAAAGCGTGTCCACACCCACTCTAATCAAATTCGGCTCTAGTGGCCTTTTATGTGTGAAATCAAGAGCACCGCTCTGTTTCTATAGGGTCACATTCTTCTCTCACAATTCTGGAGAGGAAAAGATTCACCGTAATGAAAAACGTATAGTTGCATGTTAAATATTGTCAACTACTTAATAGCTTTGAGAGTCTGGAACGGGGATCTTCACTTGATAAATACTCTCTGTGAGAGGTTCAAATATGTAAATAAAGTTTTATTCTAATACGCTCTGTTTGTGGGGAAATTAGTCCTTTTTTACTTTCCTATAGGTCTTTATGATAGGAAAGTAGAAATAGCCAAATGTTATTCATTTGAATGACCTTTTTGGAAAAGTCTGCATTAGTCTCTTTGGTAAATAATCTGTTTTACAGCCCTCCATAAAAGGAAATCAAATATAGAGATACTATTAGATTTGAAAAAGACAAACAGGAAGAGCCAAAAGTGCAGAATGAATTCTGACACACCCGGGTACATTTTTCTAAGGTTCTGACTTAAGTGGGTACTGTCTGCATCGTTCTGAACTTCCTGACTCACTTCTCCTTGAGTTGGAGCAATTCAGCTTGAGTCCTACTCTGAGTTAATCATTCTATTATTAAAACAATAATGTATTTGTTATGACATGAAAAAACAGTTTATAGAGAGCAGCTCAAAATGATCCTGGTCTTCCAGTTCCCAGAAAGACAATTACTGGAATATAAGAAAATATTTTGGCGTATTGAAGTCTTGTTTTAAAAAATATATATATATATATCTATATATATACACACACACACACACACACACCACACATATATATGTATATATCATATGTATATATGATATCTGTATATATCTCTCCATTTTTAATGTAAGACTTATATTTTATATGGTTTGCTTACCTGTCGATTTTTTTTTTCAGATCACAACAGTATCAGGAAATGAGTTCCTTCTGCAGTCAGATATTGACTTCATCATATTGGATTGGTTCCACGCTATCAAAAATGCAATTGACAGATTGGTATGTATTTGTTTTGGCTGTTACCTTTATTAATTAAAATGTTGTCACTTAAATTGTGTTGCTTAGGCATATAACACACATATTTAAATGGATCCTATAGATGGAGAGATATTAAGTTATTTTAAGTTGAAATAAAGTCCACTAAAAACCCGCTTCAACAGATGTGATTCCTAGAGCTAAATGTCATTTGATTTCTCTTTCAAATGAAAAACACAGTGCATTCATTTTCCCCCCATGAAATAACATGGACATTCATTTACAAGAAGCTGTAAAAAGCACACAAGCACTTAATGACTACTGAATTTTCACATTTTCAGTTTATGTTGTCTGTGATACACATTCTTGAAAATAAATATCAGAGTATTTGAGCCCATACGTACTGTTATAATACCAGTAAATAATAATCCTTTATACTGATTTTCACTGTTCTTCCAGTGAAGTTAGATTGTTCTTCCCATGAAAATTATGAATCTAAAACTTCAAGAAATTACCCAAAATCCATACATTCAGAGTGCATTTGTGAATAATCAAATTATTTAAAACTTCCATTGTATACTGATTCTAGACCAAACATTTAATTTTTGGATTACTAATATTTGCAAAATCTTGAGGGAAAAAATAACTATTCTCGGGAGCTTTTAATAAGGTATACAATACAAAAGTACTGCATTTTCTGTGTGATTTTATTTCTATTTAATTGCAGTCTTCCTTTATAACATTTTCGGACTAAAGCTTTAAAAAATAACAAATCGACTTTTCTCCTTCAACTGTATAGTCCCCTTATCCAGACTTGCTTGAGTGCTTGCCCCCATATCTACCCACCCACACACAGAGTTTGTTGTTGGCATTAAGAGTGGACTCTGGACTCAAACTGCCTGAGTTTGAATCCCGGTTCCATCCTTACTAGCTGTGTGGCCTTAGGCAAATTACTTATCTCTTTTGGCTTCAGTTTCCTTGTCTGGAAAGCAGGGGTAATAATGAGATCTACCTCACAGGATTACTGTGATGATTAATTGAGTTAATACAAGTGGAGTGCTTGGGGTAATGCAAAGCATTTAGTAAGTTTTATATACATAGAGCTATTGTTAAATTTGAATATTGAGCTTAGCATAGAGGACCTGTCCTAAAATAATTATCTTCGTTCAATCTTCCCTTTAAAATTAACATCAAAATAGATCACTAAACTATTTGGTGAATCCTGTCTTCCCTGTAAGATTATCGGTCTAATTGTTTGTTATTTCCAGCCAAAGGATCCAAGTGGTTCATCAAGAAACCTGGAATTATTCAAAATCCAGAGATCTTCCAGTACTGAATTACTAAGTCACTACGATAATGATATAAAAGAACAGAAACCAGAGCACAGAAAATCTTTAAGTAAGTATTTTTTTTTTTTTTTTACTTGCTGGTTTTAACTTTGTCTAAATGCAATGCTTATGAAATATAAATGCATAGAAATTAAGATTTGAGCCAAACTCATACTACTCATGGAAGATTCGTAGCCATTTCCTGGTCATGGATTCATACACTGGAGGGCAGTCTGGGTGCTTTGCTCACGTCATTGTTGGTAAGGCCTTTTGAGAAAATAATTGTTCCAAGGTCATGGTCTCTGCTTACAGCAAACCTCTGAATCTCTGAGTAATAGCCATGGCGTTCAGATTGGTGATTGATTTTCAAAGTGGGAAATGTCAAGCGTCTCCAAACCTTGGTATGCTGACTATTTGATTTCCATACATTAAAAGATGTATGAGTGACCGCCACGGTTTGGCCCAACTTAAACCAAGAGGCTATGCACTTTCCACACTTTCAGACCACCAGAAAGATTTAGATATGTGGGTTATGAATTATATGTTCTCCAGGGTCACATCAAGTTGTAATATCCTGAAAGAAGTGAGTTTGGAGTAAGAAGCACCAATCTCACCATATAGTGATCTTATGTATAACTCTCAACCTTGCCCAGCCGGATTCCTCCTCAACAAAAGGAGATTATGAAAACCTGTCACACATCTCACAGTCGGTTTGGGGGGTTTCGGCCTTCTGAAAGGTATCTCTGAAATCAAAGCAGAAGTCTCCGAAATCAAAGAAAACTAACTTCCCAAAGTCTCAAAATTTATAGTACTTTTCCTGGATCACCTACCCTCAGCCTTCTGAATCCCTATTTTTTCTGCCATCTCCCTCTGATCTAAGATCAGTGTAGTTACATTCTAGCTTTTGGAATTAAAGAGAACTCTCTAAGTAGAGAAGGGCTTCTAACAGAATATCTACACGTATCCAAGAGTACATGTACTAAATGACTATGTATGTATATATGCATAAGTTTGTGTGCATTAGGGAAGACACATATATATGTGTGCATATATAAACATAGATGCACTCGCACATGCATATGAAAAGGCAGAGAGAAGCCATTTATATAGAATATATCTTACAGCGCTAAATTGTTGGGATATTAAAAATCTAGAAATAGCATGACAACTCTGAGTAGAAGCACCCTTTCAAAATGAAGTCATTATCCAAAAACTCATACCATAATTTCAACAACTGTTAGAAACATATTTAGCTAGCCAGTTGTGTTAGGTTGGAGTTCAAAATGATCCATGTTAATGTCTTAATCTGTATGGTGTTTTGTAAATTATTTGTGGAGAGTTAGCAGTGCCATTTAAAAAGATCGTTCCATACGGTGGTACAGTTTGGAGTTACCGCATTTGAATGTTTCCCTTTAATTCCTGGTCATCGGTCCCCTTTCCTTAACATGGAATCAAATTTAAGGTAAGATTTTAGAATTAGGACTGAATTGTGAGTATGTTAATGTTATGTAAATGAGTATGTTAAGGTCAATTATATGACCATTTTGTCATGTGTATGTGGTGGGATATATGAGGCAATGATTAGTCGAGGTTTGGAGGATACCTTGACATGCGTCTAGAGACTGAAGCTTAGGAGAAAATAAAGATTTGTAAAAGTGTTTGAGAAATATTGAAGCAAATGGATTCTGTGTTCAGGGATAGTCACTTGAAATGTTTTAGGATGGTACAGGGGGAAAAAAAGTTCCTACAGATAGAATACCAGCTACTCCTCTTCAGAATTTATTTTTGATTGGGAAACACAATTATTTGTGTATTTGGGGCTTAAATTCAAGCCTGCCTAGAGACAAGGGAAGAGGCATATGATTTATCTATTCATTTTAAAATGTAGCTAATTCTTTAGGGACTTCAGATTCACCTTTTCCTTTGCAGTGTAAAAATAATGAGAGCTAGCAACCATTGAACACTTTCTTTTCACCGGGAATTATTCTAAGTTCTCATTTATGTTGACTTACCTAATTCTCCCACTAACCCAACAAATCAGGTACTACTACTAAACCTATTTTATAGATGAGAAAACTGAGGCATGGAGATTAAGGCCATTTGTACAAAGACAAGTTACAGAGACAAGTTTCAAACCCATGCAATTTGAGATTAGAGCCTATGCTTTTAATGATTATACTACAGTGAGTGAACAAATAAAAGGTAAACTTAATTTATATCAACTTTGGACTTGGATGGAAATGTTACATTAAAAATGACATCCATAGAAATCAGTGCACTTAAATAGGGACCCAAAACATATTAGCAAAAGGTGTTTGTCTCTGGACAAACTCCAGATGTCTCTGGAGTTTGGTGTCACTATTAAAATAAAGGGGTCATTTAGTCCTTAATGTTAGCCCTAATTTTAGAAAATACTTCATTTCTATATTTTGGTGGATATTTATAGTTGTAAACCCTTTTTAAGTCTCAGTACATTTTTTGCAATGTAGGATACTGTTAATATCCCTCTATTACTTTAAATTAAGTTTGTTCACAATTTATGTGTTGCCTTTCATTTGAAAGTCATAATGATTGACACACCCACACAATGTCAAATTAGACTATGCATTTGAAGTAATGATTGGCATATTTTATATTTGATGCTTTTTAAAATATTTTTTCAAGTAGGAAGTATACTGTGTGAAACCCCCTCTGAGCTCAGTCCTAGATTTGAACACCCAAACTTAGATTCTTATAACATGCATTCAGTTTTATGTTACCCTCTTGAGATTAAACAATTATGTGGAATTAGAGATTCACAGTATCTCCTTCCTTATTAGTAGTCTAAGCACAAACTTTATTGTTAGTTTGCTGCTTTTGGCTTCCTGTGCCCTTGATGTTCCCATAAGTTTTGTCGCCAAGATTGTAGACAGATAAAGCCAGAATTACTTTTTTAAAGGCATGTGAACATCATTAGCAGCTAACAGGTGGTCATTTCATTGTCCAGTTTCTCTGAGTAACATGGGAAAAAATATGTACTCTCAATGAGTGAACTGTGAAAGTTAAGTGTTTAAATATACTTTCCTTTTTAAAATATGATTCTAATCTGCCAACATTGTTAAGGACTAATCAGATATTTTAAGATATCAGCTGAGTCTAACAGTCAAGAAGCCAGAAAATTCAATGTAAGGGCCAAATCACTGTGGGAAATTCAGGACACCAGCATGGGATGAGAGTGGGAGAGCAGCTCTCCAGGGAGGATTGTTAATGGAAAGTGGAGAGTCAATCAAAGAAAATGCTAGCATATTTTTCCAACGAAAGAGAAGTATCTTCCATGGATGGCAAAGAGGAAAGGCCCAAATATAAACCCTGTATCAAATAATCTTGGAGAGGTTTCTTAACTTTTTGAGCTTTACTTTGTAGATCTGTAAAAATGGGTCTAATAATGTCTTTGCAGGATAGCATGAGAATTTGAAATTAGACATGTAAATACTTAGATCCCAGCAGACACCCAATGAGTAGGAACTCTTATTATTATCCTCTCTGTCCCCGAGCAGATGGGACCAAAACAGGGCATGAGCCTAGGGTAGTGTCTAATGGAAGAATGGAGCAGGGCACATATACTTGACACCCTTTCCCCAAGTATAGAGAGAATAAGGGGAAAGAACCAGCATTGGGTATGGGAGTCATGGCTACGAAAATCTAAATAAGAGCAACTGGTCTTTCTCCTGGCGAGTCCCCAGGTGAAAATGGCAGCCAGGGCATTCTTGGGAGCAACACACCAGGAAATAATAGAAGGGAGCCAAGAGATACGCATGGTTCTTTTATGCCCAGAAGAGCTGGTCATGAAGTTCCAGTTGATGGAAAGCATTCAGCATCTAACCATTTCACTATTCCTTTAGGCACAGCTCTAGTTTATTCATCCATTCATGTATTCATTCTGTTTAATGAACGGGTATACCTGAAGGTACACAACTAAAATTTGTGACTTCACTCACTTGCACTTTCCATTTTTAAAAAAATATTTTCGTATTTGGGTTACGCTTCAGAAGTGGTATACTGTGCGCTGATCGGGTGCTAAACTGTGAAACCCATGCATGGAGACCTTGGGTAACTTTTATATGAAACTGATACTTTTGGCATTATAAATAAGCACCCCAAAATGACAAATGACCACAAATAAAATAAAAAAGAATAAGATCAAACAGTAAGAGAACTGAAAGAACATGAGTTTTCTTCTAGCTGTCTTTCGATGAACTTTTCATAAACAACAAATGTATTCTGGGTGCAATCCTTACAGCATTTAGGTCTCATTTCCCAATTTCATCTCCCCTTAGTGATGTGTGTAGTAGAGGTGTATGTACAGAACTACAGGGATAAAGACGGGAATGAAAAAAATGGGATGAGATATTCATACAATGTAGAAAATGAAAATATTTGTGAACCCTTAATAATATCTTTGTTTAAAAATTTGCCTGCGAAGTAATCATGATCATGCCAAGTGAAAACAAGTCTGATAGAGAGGCAGTTATTTTTTGTACTAATCTAAATAATTCTAACACTGGTCATCCACAAAGTAAGTGGACTGTGTCCTCAAAATCCAATTGTAAACTGGTTGCTTAGATCTCAGCACACTTTCATAAGGAAACTACGTACCAGCCACAAAAGCACACTTGAGCCTTATGCAATCACTTAGAATGTTGTTTTTAGGGAACAGCTTGTTCTGAGTTTGTTGCACCTCTGGCCCTAAGAGCTAAGACTTTCCAGTAGCATTGCTTTCCATCTGGTTTCCCTTTTCCTCCTCCCCTGCTCCTGTGCCTACCCCACCAAAGCAATTAGAACGAACAGAATGACTTTGGCTAAGAGGTCCTGGATCTTGAAAATCCTCAGTGGTGTCAAGGAGGGAATGCAGAGCCTCCAAGCCAGAATAAAATACTGGGGAAAAGGGAGAATGAAGGGAAGGAAGATTTTTTAACACAGGCAAGGAAATGAGTTCTTGGCAAGAGCAGATGTTCTTTGTACAAAATGTGTGTAATGACTGATTAAGTCTGGTATTGTCCTAAATGTTAATATTTGACGAATCCAGGTGTTATCTATAGGAGTTATCATGATGCTCTTGTTTTCTGTATATATTAAGAGTTTCACAATTAAAAATAAGTACACACAGAGTATTACTCGTGGTTATAATCTGATAAGAGAATATAGATATTTTCTAATTCTGGCTTGAAAATTTCTAAAGATCAAATTTTCTGATTATGAATTACATTAAGACCTCCTTAAATAATTAAAAAAACCCACTAATAACTCTTTATTTTCCAATTTTTCTCCAAAAGTCTCTCTCTCTATATATATATATATTGTGTGTGTGTGTGTGTGTGTCTATTGTGCCCTTTCTGATAGCAGTGTAATTAAAGAAATTTGTAAGGTATTTATTATTATCCAAAATGGAAAAGTCATCCTAGTTTCTTGGATGCATATGTAACTAGCAATTGTTTAAAACTCATATTGTGATGCCTGTTCTGGAGACCCATATAAAGACATATTTTAAAGTTTCTTATTCTTCTTAAGAATTTTGTATGAAACAGCCTAATCTTGCCAATGCATGAAAATAATAAGATAAATAAGCCATCTGCCAAGAAAATGAAAACAACATTAAAATTGCACAAATAAATTGTATCTCACTCTGAAGAAACAGAATATCTCCTAGCTGGGAACAACAAAAAAGTCATAATATTTATGTAGAGTATTATGGGTTATTGTGTTGTCAAAGGGACAAAGGTTTTTGATTTGGGTAAGATGGTCAATCATCTGATTCTTGTTTTTTTTCCCCTAAAAACAATATTACCTTCCTGGCACCAGTTTTATTCAGTATGTATGTGAGAAAAATAAACTATTGAAGAAAAGTGTGAAAACAAAAATTATTTTGTTTTCCTATAGTCATAAGACTGACAATACCAAAGGAACGGTGAATGTCAGTTCTTTTCTTGATTGTTTTCCACAGGTCAAGGGAGTTCTTTATTTCAGAATATTCCCGTAACTAAAGAAAAATGAAAAATTTTAAATGAAAATTTATGTTGCTAAAACAGGAGGATTTAAACATTATGGGGAAAAAAAAAGCAGTAAAGATTAGACATACAGATGACAATCAGGCAACCAAATTACTTCGACAAACTGGTTTTATTCATGAAGGTTGCAGGGCCTCACTGAGGCACTGTGTGACTACAGAAATTTTCTGACATGTGTTCCAAAGGTACTTAGCAGCATTCCCAGCTTTCCTGGGACCCATAGATTACAGTTTCTTCAAAACATTCAGTTCTCCATGAATCATTTGATAAGAGGACCTAGTTATAAGCTGAGCAAAGAATATTCTGATTAATCTCCTCTTTCCCATCTAAGGGGTTGATCTTGCCCTCTGAACTGTGGGTGTCCGCTGTCATGTATCTTGTAACATCAGCTACTCCGAGAGTCTATCTAACCCTATCAGCACTCAAGCACTAGATCACCCCATCTCTTCCTGACCCTTGCATTACAGTAACTCCATGACCGTTTTTCCCCTTAGATAAACTGCATTTAATCAATTTCTGATTTCATTAGGTCAGATGGCATCTTTCTTTCAATAATAGGCCAAATCAAAAGGGCTCTTTGGTCTAACTCTTGAGCAATATTTCCTTAGCATTAATACACTACTGTGATTGTAAACAATATAAAAAGTGCTCTTTGATCTCCTTTGAAAGTTTCTCTCCGTTTATTCTATGACTCTAGAATAGGTATATATTAACATTTCCTTGTAAAGTTTTAATGTATAATATTTGTTCACTACTGTCATATCAAGTTTAAACTATCTTAGCTAAACATGATATTTAAGGTGTTCTTATAATGAATCCCTGTACAGGGAAAAAAAAAATTCTTTGAACACACATGGTCACCTCTTTTTGTATACAGAATTTATTGGGTCTACTCCCTTTTGTTTCTGGAGTATAGGAGCAATGTTAATTTTCTTCAAAATCCTAAAGGAAAATAATTTGCTTTTTAATGCATTTATTTTGATGTCCCAAATAGATCTAATGGTATGGTTAGGGGGAAAAATTATATAATCTGAAATTTTCTTGGAATATAAGTTTGTTTCTTACTACTCATCATAAAATCCACATACATGCAAGAAAAATCAGGTGTTGCTTTCACCCAAAGTGTGAGATGTATCCAAAAATACCATCTGTGTCTATCCAAATTAAATAAAGTGTGATCTGTAACAATAGGATTCTTCGTTTCCTTCAAGAAATGTCTCAGGGGTGACTCAAGGAAAGGTAAATCAGTCTGCCAATTCATCTTTCCTTGATTATTTAAATAGAACCTGAAGCCACGTACTCTTGCTACTCAATTTCCCTGATATAAATAAATATATCCTTTTTGTATACAAAATTAATTGACCTAAAAAAGTAGAGGCCAAATGGGAGATGCTATGGCCAAATAGAAAATGTAAGGACGGGGATTTTGCCATTAGAGATGATGTCCTCCAAAACTGAAGTCAAAGGTTAAGAGCAATTTCTAATCAAATTACTACATTGAAAGGATTCAAGTCAAAGTTCCTCAATAGAAACCTCTTCATGACCTGCATCCCCTTCTTCAGTTTTTTCCTACTACCCCCTGACCCATGATTTATATTCCAGAGAAACGGTGTTTATAATCCCTGACATACACTGGTCTATGCTGACGCTTACCTTTAAGTTAAGGCCTTCCTTTCCTAAACTAACATTCTTTAAGACTCAGCTCAGGCCATGCATACTCTTGAAAACTTCCCAAGATTTCTGTGATAAGTTAGGTGATCTTCCTTGGTTTTCTTATAATGTTCAGTCCATATCTCTATCATTGTAATTACCAAAGCGTGTTACAATAAGCCAATGTCAAATGTCTGTTTGTCTACCCACTAGACTGCCAGACTCTAGAAAGGATTCTGTCTTACTTACCTTTATATCTGCTACTAGTGGAGTGGCTTGATGATATTTGAGATTGCTCAAAAATGTATAGTGTTAAGTTAGTTAGTAAATGAATGAGGATATTCACATGATCAACATGAACATACTACTTGTTCTGTGCTAAAAATCATGATGAAATTTCTGAAACTTATTTAGGAACAATAATAAACTGTTCCTTGTCCTGACTGCTTGTAATGGTTTGACATTTTAAGGTCACTATTTATGTGTCTCTTTCATTTTTCTCTTAGAACTTTAAAATCTCAAAGCAATGATATGTTTTCTGCAGGTCACATGTACTGTGCCTAACAAAATCATCTATAAATAAGTGCTTTATTCTGTGGTGAGGATAAAAATGACTAAGACCTTGCAGGAGAGGAAAGGAGAAATCCTAATCCCTTTGCTTAAAGTCACTGTCCTCTCAATATCTTTCTCTTATGTATCCTAGCCCCTACTTTATTTAAGAGAAACTCTGGTTCATTCTTACTCTTTAGGCTCTTCTATGGACTCTGACAGAATTTGCAAGGCCTTATTGGATGCAAGAAATAGAGAAACTCTTAAGTGTATCAGAAAAATGGAGTAATAAAATAAAAAAGAATAGTTTGGAAAATTTTTGTTTTTTTGAAAATTTTATGAGACTCGAGAAAAATTTTCTTTAAGGTCAGTTTATTTATAAAAATCTGACTAAAAACAGGAGGTATAAAAATATTATATGTAACCTTTTCCAAAGGTTGTATGGTTATTGTATCAGAAATTTGGGTCTGAGAGTCCCAAAATTTAAGTATAATCCTTACCTTTGGTATACACTAGGTATAGGAATTGGACAAGTTTCTTAAGTTTCCCCAAAAGGAGTTTCCAGATAAATACAATGGATACTTTTTATATAAACATAAAATAAATATATAAATATGTATATGATTTGTATATGATCTAATAAATATATTAGACCTAATGATAATGTATATACTAAATCTAGAATATATCCCAAACTTTGTTGATCTATAGTAATATAAATATTAAATTCCAAATGAGTGTACTCTGAGCAAAATTATCATGGATTTTGTTTATTTACTATAAATCCCTCAATTCTTCTCTTTTAGAAATACAGCAAGAATGCACTTTGCCACTGATTTAAATAGTCAGCAAACTCAGATTAAACAAATGCATAATTTACCAAGGGCCTAATTTTTAAATATCTTCATCATTCTGTTGACTCATGGCATCATAATACGTTTATTTTAGTTTCCTTAAGGGATTCCTTAAGTGTTATGAGTAATAAACATTCCGTTTTGCCATTCCTGAATGTGTGAGCCTGATGTTATGGCGTTCTCTAGAGATTAAGCTTCACCAAGTGTCAGTTGCCTTTTCCATTCTTGTATAAAATGGTAAAATGATGCAATAGTAGAACTTTGACAGAGATTTATGGATCACTTAAAAGCAATTAAAGATTTCATTTACTTTTAGTATTATATGTATACATACATATATATGTGTGTGTATATATACATGTATACGTGTATATTGGAATCAAGCCAAACATCGTCATACATCTGGTGATAAAGAGGCGGCATTTTTACTAGAGTAAGAATATCAAAACCACATGAATATAGAGTCATTTACAGGGAATAAACTAGAAGATGTTGTAAGTCTGGTCTTGCTAAAACATACACCATCAAAAGACTGGCAAGCATGCCTAGATGCCCACCATGTCTGCTCTATCTGAATTAAGGGAATTTGATACCTAGGAGAGGCAGTTCTATCTGAGCAAGGTTTCAGTCTTTTGCTGAAGCCAGGATCTTTCTATTCCATTAGACCACAAGTGCCTGAGTGTACAAGCCTCCATATGATGATGACTCCTCATCCCCATTACTTAGACCAGAGTCTGAAACACAGTGGTGTTCCATATTTTAAATGTTTCAGTGAATGAGTGAACAAATGACTGAGTGAATGAGATGAAGAGAAGAAACCAATTGCAAATTTAATGTCTGAGGAATAAAGGGAAAATTTGATATGAGAGGCACTGACCTCTTCCTCACCAGCCCAGGCCCCTTGGCAGTTATATTTCTTTTCTTTTTTAAGATTTAAATCCAATTAATTAACATATAGTATGTTATGAGTTTCAGAGGTGAGTTCAATGATTCCTCAGTCTAACATAATACCCAGTGCTCATTACATCCTTTGCCATCCTTAATGTTCATCCCCCAGTTACCCAATCCCCACACCCCTTCTCCCCTCCAGCAACCCCGTTTGTTTCCTATAGTTAGGAGTCTCTTATGGTTTGCCTCCTTCTCTGTTTTTATCTTATTTTATTTTTCTTTCCCTGCACCATGATCCCCTGTTTTGCTTCTTATATTCCACCTATGAGTGAAATCATATGATAATTATCTTTCTCTGATTGATATATTTCACTTTGCCTAATACCCTCTAGTTTTATCCACATCATTGCAAATGGCAGGATTCCATTTTTTTGATGGCAGAGTAATATACCATTGTATATATATCCCACATCTTCTTTATCTGTTCATCTGTTGTTGGACATCTGGGCTCTTTCCACAGTTTAGCTATTGTGGGCATTGCTGCTATAAGCATTCGGGTGCATGTGTCCCTTCGGATCACTACATTCTTATCCTTGAGTAAATACCTAGTAGTGAAATTGCTGCATCATAAAGTAGCTCTATTTTCAACTTTTTGAGGAATCTCGATATTGTTTTCCTGAGTGGCCGCACCAGCTTGAATTCCCACCAACAGTGTGAGAGTATTCCCCTCTCTCTGCATCCTCTGGGGCACTGACCTATTGATAGGTGTTTTAGTTTTGTTTCCTCAAGAAGCAGTTCCTCAGACAAGGATGTGAGTGTATGTAATATTTTTGGAAATTGATCCCTGGAAACACAGGTAGGAGGAGATGGAGGGGTGTGGGGGAAGAGAGCCAGGGAAACAAGGCAGTCAATAAAGGGAAATAAAAGGTACCTGGAATTTAATATTGCTATGAAACTCTGGGAGTTTGTTTTTCAGAATGAGAAGAAAGAAATGGCAGAGAATAAATAAAATGGATACATATTAGACAGGAAAGAAAGAACTACAGATCAAAACATGTTGGAGAACAACAGTAGATTAGTGAGGCTGAAGTGCACAAAACAGAGCAACAACTGGAGATCAGGTTGGAAGTGATCATGCATGAAGTGCTAGGGAATTTGGATTTTATCCTATAAGTAATAGGAGCCTAGCAACAGACTTTTCAGAAGGCAAGAGATATTAACAGATCTGATATGCAAAGTGATCACTTTGGTGGAAATGTGGAGAATGGCAAAGAGAAAAGTAGCACCAAAAAAGAGGGACCGATAAGAGATAAGAAGATAAATTAGGAAACTGTTACAGTGGGCCAAGTCACATAATGCAGGCTAAAACTAGGCAATGAGAATAGAGAAGGGGAAAGATCCAGGACTTTATGCGGGGATATTGATAGGTTTTCTTGACATGTAGTGGAAGAATTATTGGCAGATTCCAAACACTCACTGCGTCTGTGGTTTGGGGAAAACATCAGGATACCTAGGAGTTCGGCAGAATTTGCCCCCAGTTTCATTCTTTCAGAATCCTACTAGATGGGGATACTTAGGTCCATGGACCTGCAGCAGCAACAACATCATCTGGGAGTTTATTAGGAAATACAGTATCTTATGCCCCACCTGAAATCTACTGAACAGAATCTGCATTTAAACAGCTGATTCACATGCACATTGAGAAGCACTCTAAGTACTTTTTACAAGTTCAGAGCCAGAGAGTGGCCTTTGAAACTTTGACAAGGCTTACTCATATAGAAGAGCTAGCTAGTCTATCTCTGTGTAAAATAACTCTGCATATGGTTATTATCATAGTGGCCATGCCATGACAATGATTTTAGGTGGACTATTTATTTAATCTTATCAATTGATTTCAAATGATGACTGCAGACTGAGAGAGAACCAATAATTAAACACTTTCCTTGTAACATTTGTCTGTGCCACACCTAAGTCATGAACTAAATCAAGGGCTCTGGCCAAGCAAAAACAACAATAACAAAAATTAAGCCAAGAATAAACTACCCTCACTGAAATAAACAGCCAAGAAAGCAAAACTCCAAACAATTCCCATGGATGTCATCCATGAATTCCCTAGACATACTCATGTATGAAGTCCATCTGAAATGCTATTTACCCTTTATTTTCCATTTGACTCTCTCTTTTTGGGAAAACATACAATCTCATATATAGCCTTCCTTCCTTTATTTATTGATTTGTTTATTGATTACTTTTCTAAATGCAAGAATAATAAATAGTATTTTATTGCTTTAATGTCTTTTATTTTTATGTTCTTCTTGGGTAGTTTAGTTAATTTTTACCCATTGGTCTTTCGAGTTATATGTCGTAATCCTGCATGAGCCAGAGTTTAGCTGTTTTACTCCTAGAGTAAGCTTATCTGTAGTGCCTGACAAAACAGTCAAGTCCTACCTGCCTGCAATTTAGTGAAGTTGGTTCGAAGAGTTGCAAAGAAAGCCAAAGTAGGCTCACCATTGAGTTATCAAAAAATAAAGGACAAATTCAAAATAAAGTCCGATTAGTCCTTCTCATAGTATAAGACTTTACTCACCAAGAAGAGCTCACAGTGACTGTCTTTTGAAACAAAAGCCTCGTTTTCTTGGGTCTGCCTTTATCTGCTTTAGGAAATGAAAACCAAAATGGGCAAATGATAATCCTTTTCCAAGTAAGAACCTTCCTCAGAAATTTGCCCCTAAAAGTCCAGTCTTAAAAATGTGTTGGATGGCGGGGCGCCTGGGTGGCTCAGTGGATTAAGCCGCTGCCTTCGGCTCAGGTCATGATCTCAGGGTCCTGGAATCGAGCCCCGCATCGGGTTCTCTGCTCCGCGGGGAGCCTGCTTCCTCCTCTCTCTCTGCCTGCCTCTCTGCCTACTTGTGATCTCTCTCTCTGTCAAATAAATAAATAAAAAAAAATCTTTAAAAAAAAAAAAATGTGTTGGATGGCAATGAAACAGATCGAAAAGACTTTCCTCAAAATCTTAATCCTGCCTGGATTCCCTTCACTTCTTTAGCTTTATGACTCTGGGACATCTTACATTAAAATGATTAATCTTTTTTTTTTTTTTCCCCCTTAGTCAGTACCTGGGTCTGTTACTGAGGTTCCATGCCTTATTTTGTAAATTAGGCATAACTGATTCCACAGAAGTGGTTGGCGGAGAACCATAGAATTTTTGCTTAACTCATTTTTATTGAACAGAATCCAGAATTTTAGTCAAGAAGTGTTAGATATTAATCACATATGAGTGGGATCATTAAAATTTCCTTTACCTTCCAGAACAGCAGGTCATTATAGAATCATAAGAAGTGAGCTCACTTAATAATCTTTACAATTACATAAAAGCAATCATTTTCATAAGTCTTAGAAGAAGCTTTTAACTGTTATTTAAAGAGCATATTGGAATACCAGAAATTATTATGTTGTGTTATTATAGATGTGACTTGAGAATTGAAAAAAAAAATGTTCTCTGACTCAAGGCTCTTAGGAGCTATCCTTTCCAGATTGAATAGTTTTGTTTAACACAGTTTATGATTATACTTTTTACACAGCTAGAAGAGACCTTCCTGCTGAAATAGATATTCTAGTATCATTTCTTAATTGTTACACTCTTAACTTTATGGAAAAATGCAATATTTTCTACTGCAATAAAGAACAACAATTGGTGACAATTTAAGGTGAGTCAGTTAAGGAGAAATACTAAAACAAATCCCTCCTCTAAATTATTACTGCCTTTCTCTTTTCTTTTCTTGTAACCATTTCTCATCTTTGACTTTGAAACCCAACAGTTTAAACTTGGTTCTTATTTCAGTGGGCTAATCCCCTTTCATAAATCATGCTCAAGAGCTGAAATAATTTGCACATCATTTAAAAAGTATTTGCTTTGAAATATTCACCTCAAGCCCTTTTGTATATCCTTTCTCTCTAAAGATTTGTAGTATTTGTTTTGTTCTCTGAGGTATAAAAGACCTGGATAAACTTTATTCCTGTTGTTTCAAGATTAGTTAACGAAAATGCATATTAATTCAGCAGGGATGGGAACAAACCTCAGTAAAGATGATCATACATGTGCCTCACGGGAATAGCAAAGTACAAAATGTCAGTCTTCAAATCTCCTTGGACTTGCTCAAAAGAGCATTGAGGGATTTAAATTTCCAGAATATGTCTACAAATGTATTTTCTTTGTTGTGGAGAACAGGAGCTATGCTGATTATTTTTCCCCAGAAAATTGATTTAATTTGTATTTGAACAAAAATTAAGCTATCCACAAAGTAGCTCTTCAAGAATACAGAGAAAAACAGCCATGGCAAAGGAAAATTTAACATTAAAAAATGATATGCCTGATATGCCACTGGATTCTTAATTTATTTTGTTTCAGACCTCAAATCCCAAAATAAAATTTAACAGAACAATCATGTTTCCCCTAAAAGGAAGTAGAATTGAAAGGACCTCATAAAATCAGAAGTAAACATATTTAAAGTTCAATGACACCTTTCCGTGTATAAACTCCAGGTTTACAGTTTGCTAGTAAACTCAGAAAAAAATACTGATTTCTCCAAATAGTGTATCTGTTTTGTATGTTAAGATGTGCCCTGTTCTTTTCTTAAACTGAAAATGACCATAAACTTTGGCACTTAAGTGCTTATCCGGAAATGACTAAGTAGATTCAGGGGTAATAAATCACTCATATGGATCCAGCCACCCACAGTCTTGTTCCACTTCTCTTCTTTACAAGTGTAGTAATAGACATTTCCACAGTCCTCAGGGTGCCAAACTTTGCACCATTAGGAAAATCTGCAAGTGGCTTGATTTATCTTCCTCACTCAGTTAGCTAAGACCCAACTAAGTAAAAATCAGCAGGAATAAACTTGACTTGTTAAACTTTTTTAATAGGGAGATGCAACAATTAGAACTTTTCTCCTTTGCCACTTCAATTTACTTTGGATGTGAAGCCCCTTGTGAAAAATATTCAGAGGAGATCTCATATTATAGGTGCATGGCTGGATGATGCTGACTCTGAGTTTTCATTACACACAGAGGACTGTCTGCTGTTTGCAATTAATCCAGACACAATCCTCCTGGTACTTGGGGAGGAATGTGGAAGAAATAGCCATTTTATAAGTTGTAAACTCCTAAATTACCCTAAATTAGAGGCACTATTAATCGGACACTTAGATATAGACAGGATCTGCTTATTGTGTAGGCTCATCTTCCCCTGATGGAGAAATCAATTAAATATTTAGGATGTGGAATACCTTCCAGGTTGGATAATGCATTTCATTTAGATTATGGCCCTCCAATCCGAAACATTAAAGGGGATCTTAACGGATGGAAGCACATTACTGTCTCTTGGATTGGGTGTATTAACACTTTAAAAATGAATGTGCTTCCTAGGATTTCCTATTTGTTCCACCAGCTGCCTGTCGATGCGCCAGATAAACAGTTTAAGGATAAGTATGTAAAAGATGCATGTGCAACACTCTGTGTGCTGAGGTGCACTCTTGTAGGAAAAGTCCCCAACTGTGGCCCCTTTGGAGGGCTTTCTCAATACCCTAGCAACCTCAGATGACAGGGCTTATTTGATCATGGGAGAGTGGGAGGGAAAGTAAAAAAGGAGATGCAATTAGTCCTCTCACAAAGGTTCTGAGGATTTCTAATCTGGTATCATTCCTTTCTATAACTTAATTCATAACTAGTGATTATTATAAGAAAATACTCAGAAGACATGGTAAAATTGGAAATAAACCTAAGCTTTCCCATCATAAAAATATTTGGCATGAAGATAAATTGATTTGATTCTCACCCAAGAACCATTACACGGGGACCAAATTTATGAACAATATTGTAAGAACAAAGCTCTTGCATCCCCCATGCTACAGAAGCATGGTAGAGAAATAGATGGTGTCTTGGAGTACTTACTAGGCTGTGTTCTGAGGAATGTACATGTCCTCTCTTCCTTAATCCTGTCAATAACCTTATCAGGTACAGAGGTGTTATGATCACCCTCATTTCATCTGTTGGGTGAATGAGACACTGAAGGCTGATCAAAGTGGTCAAGATTACACAGCTAAGAACTGACAGAATTGGAATTCAAAACCAAGCATTTTGACTCCAACGCCTGGAGTCATAACCATTGTTTCACGAGACTCTGGGTTCTAGAGTGAGGCTGAAGGTTTCTGCTACCTACTAGTTCTATAAACTTTGAACATGTCACTTAACCTCACTTATATTCTGTTTTATAATCTTAAAAACATCAGTAATAGTAGTAGCTATCTCACTGAGTTGTTTGGAACTATAAGATTAGATTATGACATTTGTAGCAGTGCTTAGCATAATGTAAGTACTCAAGAAATGTTAATAATAATATTGGTACAAGTATTTTGTTTTCTGCCATAGTATTTTGAAAGGGTCCTCCTAATTTGGTTAAGAAAAAGATACTTTAGAGATAAATGATTGAAATCTTTAAAGATGAACATACTTTTAAAAATTCCCTTGTATTTCTGGGGAACAAATAGTGTATTGAATGACTTACAGAAGACTATAATCTTCCTGAACTGAGTCAGATGTTTGTCCTCTTTTGTTTCCATTTATAAAAGTCTTGATTCACAATTGACACAAATATATCATATTGGGTTACTCAGTGAAAACAAATTTATCCAATCATAAAAGAAATGATGAAGATGGGGTCAATTTCTTTGTTTCTAGAGACAGACTCCGCATGCCAAATCTGATAGAACACATGCTTCAGTGTTTGCCTTGCTTCAGAAGACAGCAGAAAACTCAGCTAACTGGTATAATTACATAACTTGGATAGTCATATTGAGAGGGTTCAATGTTGGCACTAGAATATGGAATTATAAAGTTCAATGAAGTTGCAGGAATTTAACTGAAAAGAAATTACTTATCAGCATTTTGACAGGGAATAAACAAAAAAGGAACAAATTGATCCTTTCAAAGTTGGGTGGAAAGAACGTTCCAGAAGCCTTCCTTTGTAATCACTGTCATTGAGAAGCCCTGAGGCCTCTTATTTGTTAGTAATTGATACCTAGACTTCAGGCTCAAATACTAAAGACAACTGCTATTTTAAGGGCTTGTCAAGAAAGTTAGGAATTAGTTGGAGTTCTTTTTTCTACTCAGTCCTTCACTATTTTTTCACTATTGGGTCAAGTGTGTTGTGAATCAGGGGTGAATCAACCATATGCAGATACTTTTACCTTTTAAATACATTTGGAAGAGTACTGGGGTAAAATCAGAATCTAATACTTAAAACAACCAGAAATGTGCTTTATTCAGCTAGGAAAACAGCCTGATCAGCAAACACTCTATATTGGTTTGTTTGTTTGGAGATCCTAACAGTGGAGTGAAGCTCCTCATCTAGTCTTAAGCTCTACTTTTCTTCCACTGAACACAAAGAAAGAAAAGGACTTAGGTAGCATGAGAATAAAAGAATGGGACCCAGGCCCAAGCAAATGGATTAGCCAGTCAACTCAGAAGTCAATGAAGAAATAAGTTGCCTAGAACCATACTCTTTCCAATGTTTGTGTTACATTCTTAATATAGAGGGATTAGTAATTTCTCTGTATTATAATATGTTCATAATATAGATGGATTAACACAGATCAGGATGATCTATATCTCGGGACAGAGGGAAGACAAAATAATCTCTAAAAAGCTACGATCTTTATTTGCGGTTTAAGCAAAGATGACATAAAATCTAAAAAGCTAGATTAGTAGGAGAACCAGTCAGTTCACACATTCACATCATAGGAATTTATTGAGAAGTTGTCTTTTGTGTGCACTGTTTGAAGCATGGAAGTTAAAGAGGTTCCAGATGTTATCAATTCTGCATTGACAAAGAGTGTTTATGGTCACATTTTAAGTAGATATTTCCTATTCTCTACCAAGATGATTTAAGTCAAAGATGAATTTCCACATGAAATGTTCTTAAAATATACCTGCTTGATTTTATCAACAAAATGAACACAATAGTGACCAGTTAAATATACTTCTGGTAAAGTATTTCGCTGAAGGTTATCTCTCTCTGAATTTATCAGAAATTTTGTATTCACATTAAGGACAAACTCTCATCTATGTAGGTTAAGTAGCACCATAGACCATGGTCCACCAAGAGTTAAGGGGATTTAAAACATGGAAACACTGCAAGCTCGAGTTCTGTTGTATTTTTCATCCTCAGTGTTCTAGAGGATGGAATCATTTCCTAGCTGGTTCTAAGACTAAGGATCTGTTACTTTCCATTAATAAAAACAGTGTTAAATTACCTAGAGTTCAACTGTTAGGTAGCAAGAGCCACCTGCACAACCAGATTGGGGTAGCTCACCTGGTTGTCCAGCAGCAGTATAGTAAGGAAAAATGTTGATGCTAGAACCAAATGGTCTTGGTGTACGTCATGGCTCCGCCAGTACCATCTGTGTGCCTTGAGTAGCATGTTCTTATAGATTGTCAGTAAGGACTAAAATCACTTATTCCCTTAAAGTGTTTAGAAAGGTGCCTAGAATAGAGTAGTCTTGAAATGTTAGTTATTAATATTAGAGATTTCCATTAGGCCAAATAAACTTAACAGTCCATATGACTTGCATAAATTTAAAAACAAAATGGTAAAAATATAAACCACAGAGTAACAAATTAATTGGGGATTGTGGAAAAATTGAGAATAATTACAAATGAAATAATAATTTTGAATTTTCCATTGTTTTATGCATTAAAATTAAATACATTAGGTAATGATATAAAGTAAACAAAGATATAAAGTAATATGACTAAATTCACTTCCAAAAAGCTAAAGCATTCTCTTCCTACAGGCAAAAAATTTTTACTTGATCTTCACATATTAACATCAATATTAATTAAAAAATGTATAAATGGCAGATGTGCCATGTGCTATTCTAAGCATACAGCATGTATTTTCTTATTTCTCATCTTTCAAACACCTTATATATTAAGAACAATTTTATATTCATTCACAGAGGAGGAAACAAATATTTTAGTTTTGGAGTCCAGAATATAACTTAAGCAGCCTAACACAAAACACATGTTGCATCTTTTAGCTTTGTACAATTTTGTTTTTAGTTTCTCTTGCCTTTCTTTAAGTTTTACTTGTTAATATGTATAAATAATTATATTGTTCCATGATTTTTGTACATGTGTTTTGAAAGATAAAAAGATCTTTATACAGATATAAACGCATGTGTGTGTGTATATATAGTATACAAAAATAAATTTCAAGGGCCATATTGACAGATGGAAAAGCACAAGTGTCAAGGGAAGTTGATTTAGAAAGTAATATATAATAATAAAAATTAAACTCTAACATTTATTGATTTAACAGATGGTGAGATAAAAAGTAAAAACAAAATCTTAAAATGTATATGATTTTTAAAAATAGTGATATTATTTTATGAACTTATTCTGAAGTTTTGCTATTTTCTAATTATATTTTCTGAAAGTCTTTTAATTTCCCAAATAAGTTACTACTTTCATTTAGCAGTTCTTCTTCAGAAGTCTACAAATGTACAAATATTTAGTATTAGAACATAAAATTTAACCTTAGAGAGATATTCTTGAGTTACAGTCTTGAGGTAAGACACATATTTTACATATTTGTATTATTGACTCATAGGTATATGTCAAGTTTTGTACCCTAAATACAGACAGTGCACATTGTTTTCAGTTATCCCACATAGTATTTATTATTTTCAATCACATACTAAAACTGCAGACATTTTTGAAAAATCCCAAAATGCAGAAATTATAAAGAAATGTGATCTGGATAAGATATAATGAAATGTAATCAAAATTGAAATTCTGAACACAATATTTTTAAAAAATGCCCAAGACACTGTTAATTAAAATAATATTTCCTTCCATTGCTTTTATCCTAAGGAAGAGTCCAATAAATATCAAATTCAATAGTATGCAACCAAAGATATATTCAGAGGCAAATGCATAGCATTATATATTTTTAGTATTAAGAAGAAAGTAAAATGAGTTTGTATTAAACTCAACAAACATTTTTTTAAATAACTAATTATAACAAAAAATTTGAAAATAGAAGTGATAAAATTAAGAAAAAATCAACTAGGAAACAAAAAAATAAATCATTATTGAACTAAAAGGTGGTTCTTTGGAAAGTAATCTTATTAAGAAAGAAAAACTGAAAAATCTAATTGAAAAAAACATAAAGCACAATTAACTAAAATTTAAAATGTGAAGCAGATACAAAAGAAGTTAAATTTTAAGACAATAGTATACAAAATTTTATTCTGATAGATGAGAAACCAATAGGTTATTTTGGGGAAATTAGCCAAAGTAACTAAGGAAAAAGTAGAATATCTAAATACAGTCTTTCAAATTCTGCCTCTGAGTTTAAATCTGCCCAAGTTTACTGATTAGTGATATTAATTAGTGATATCAATTTCCTAAAGAATAGGTTATTTTCATGCCATTACAAAGCACACAAATAATCAAAGAAAAAAATTTTAAAATGCACCGATAATCAAGGAGCTGAAAATTAAAGAAATAGGGGGTATGTTGCCACCACTGCAGCACAGCAACCACGACACTAGGAGTCTGCATAGAAAGGACCAAACATGACCAGAGTTTCAGTGCTGATTTTCTACTAAGTTTCTCAAGGGCCTCTGCTCTGGAGATCTGCATACAAACTTTTCAAGCACTACCAACAGTGTGTTCAGAAAACAATAAAGGGGAAGGATATTCCTATTGAAAGACTGGTGATTATAGGCCATAAGAAAGAATGGTCTAGGGACACCTGGGTGGCTCACTCATTTAAGCATCTGCCTTCAGCTCAGGTCATGATCCCACCTGGGATCAGTCCCACATCCGGCTCCTTGTTCTGCAGGAAGCCTGCTTCTTCCTCTGCCTGCCGCTTCTCCTGCTTGGCTCCCTTGCACTCTCTCTCTCTCTCTCTCTCTCTCTCTCTGTGACAAATAAATAAATAAAATCTTAAACAAACAAACAAAAAACAAAAAAAGAGTAAATAGTCTGAAAGTTCTTCATGCCCTTAACAGTTGAAAATGGACTCTTCCTATCTGTTAAGAACTCTGGATTTTGTCAAGTAAGAGCATTAAGACAGATATCAGTTTGATAAGTAGTTTAAGAGAAAGAACATTTATTTCCTCCTTCCTAATGTTTTCCTCTCCAATGTGGATGAACCATTACTCATTGCTATGAAGTTAAGACTCAGTTGCTTTGGAATCTCACAGCAACTAAATACAACACAGAAAAATTTTTGGAATGATGGTTGTAATACTTGGTCTGTGATCAGTTTAAGATAATATATGTAAATAATTTTTTTAAAAGATTTTATTTATTTATTTGAGAGAGAGTGAGAGAGAGCAAGAGACAATGAGAGAGAGAGAGTATGAGTGGGTGAGGGGCAGAGGGGGAGCTTTGTGCTGAGCAGGGAGCACAAAGAGGAACTCAATCCCAGGACTCCAGGATCATGACCTGAGTGGAAGGCAGTCGCCCAACCATCTGAGCCACTCAGGAACCCCAATATATGTCAATAATTTAAAAAATGGTAAACTGCTCAAGATGGTTATGGCCACCTCACCTCTCCTCTTGTTAGTGTATCATACTTTTTTTTTTTTTCTTAATGGAAGCAATTGGCTAGAACTTCCTTAGCCTCAAGGAACTAATGCTCTGAAAACCTTTCTAGCAACATGATTTCAATGTGCAGAGACCCAGTTTTATATTTTTATATACTAACTTAATAGTTCTGAAGATTGCTGGTAGCTTGGGTTAGCTTAGAGGCAGACAACATTTAATAGTGTGTCTCCTGCCTTAACAAGGGATCTCAGAGTAAGACTTGAAGACTTTAAGAAGGTCATGGTGAACACTGTCTGAGAGCTACAATGGAGTGAAGTAGGATAACTTGAGTAGCCATAGAAGAAGACCCAAGTTGCAAAGATTTGCTTTAGCCAGCCTCCAATCCAAGTTAAAGGGTGAAGGCATTTGCATAAGATTAAAATGCCAAAGTGATGCATCTAGTTAAATGGGAATGCTTTACTTGCCTTGTTTCTGCATTCTGCCCTGTAACATCTTGAATTGTAAAGATGGAATAAGTCATAGTATTTCAAATCTATCATTTAAAAACAAAAACAAAATTAAAAAGAAGAAAACATTACATTTTTTTCATGTATCTTGTCATCAAATATTACACTTCCTTGCATCAGAAATATGCAGATACAAAAGCATATGCATGTGTGTGCAGGTTTATATATAACTATTCTATCTTTATTGTATATAAAAGCTTTCTGTGAAGCAATTTGGAAATGAGGACTAACAGCCTTAAAAATTTGTGCTCTTCAAACTAAATTTCAGTTCTGGAAGTCTGTTCAAAGGAAATAATAACAACAGTCTAAAAGTCTGAATTAAAGTGCTATTGAGCACAGTGAAAAAATTTGCAATGATCCACCTGCAAGCAGTAGGCACCTGTTAAATAAGTCCTGCCTGGTGCATTCATGTGATGGTGTATTATGTAGCCATGAACATTTCTGCCTTCAAAAAATAATCAGGGGGGCGCCTGGGTGGCTCAGTCCATTAAGCATCTGCCTTCGGCTTAGGTCATGATCCCTGGGTCCTGAGATCGAGTCCGAAGTCAGTCTCTTTATTCAGCAGGAGCCTGCTTCTCCTTCTCCCTTTCCCCCTCTCTCTACTGCTCCCTCTGTTTGTTCCTTCTCTCTCTCTCTCTGTCTCTCGTCAAATAAATAAATAAATAAATAAATAAAATCGTTTAAAAAATGTAATAACACAATGATTGTGCATGGCGTAATGTGAAGTGTGGGGAAGAAAAACAGGCTACAAAACTCATTAAATAAGAAGTATGAAAGCAGGACCTAATCTGTTTGTTCAGAAATACATCCCTGCACAAAGTTAGGGCTCATAAATGTCTGTTAAATATGTGAATGAATATATGAGATAAAAGAAAAATATACAGAAATAGCAACAGCAACAGTGGTTAACTCTAAGTAATAAAATTACCTTTGGTTTATTTTATTGTTTTATTCTCTGTTCTTTTTGTATCTTCTAAATTTTTCACAATAACTAGAAGTTTGTTTCTAAATTCAGCAAATTTTAAAAATAGGACATTATTGCAGAAGGCTTACATTATTTTTTAAAATTTTTTTATTTATTTGAGAGATACAGAGATATAGAGAGTACATGCGGGGGAAGAGGCAGATACAGACTCCCTGCTTAGCTGGGAGGCTGATGTGGGGCTCGATCCCAGGACCTGAGATCATGACCCGAGCCAAAGGTAGATGCTTATCTGACTGAGCCACCCAGGTGCCCCAAAAGGTGCACATTATTTATTGGGAATGTGCCTTACAAAGTGCTTGCTATACTGTGCTTATGAGCATTTGGCTCTTCTCTGCTCATATTTGAAACTCTTGGGTCTGTTCACCTCAATTTTCTTCCTCAAATTTCACCTGCTCAGACATGTGACTACTATATATACAAATCACACATACACATATGTATTATACATACATATGTGTGTGTGTATATATATGTATACACATAGTGACTACAATACATGCTACTAGTTTTATTCTTTTTCCTTTATCCTTTCCATGCATGAAAGCATGAATGATGCATATCTGAAAAAATATAAATCTAGACACTGAAAACATTAATTTCTCATCAAAGAGTCAGAATGTAAAGGATTTAGAAGACAAAGTACTTGAACACTGTTGAATTATAAACTTTATGGTATACTAACCAGACCTTAGATATGAAGCAAAAACTGTGATCTACTGTTTTGATATGGTAATTGCATCAGGATTGTTATTCTCTTTACTATCTTTCTTTTTCCTCTCAGTTGTATTTATTTATTTATTTATTTATTTTTTCCATTTTATTTATTTTTTCAGCGTAACAGTATTCATTCTTTTTGCACAACACCCAGTGCTCCATGCAAAACGTGCCCTCCCCATTACCCACCACCTGTTCCCCCAACCTCCCACCCCTGACCCTTCAAAACCCTCAGGTTGTTTTTCAGAGTCCATAGTCTCTTATGGTTCGCCTCCCCTCCCCAATGTCCATAGCCCGCTCCCCCTCTCCCAATCCCACCTCCCCCCAGCAACCCCCAGTTTGTTTTGTGAGATTAAGAGTCATTTATGGTTTGTCTCCCTCCCAATCCCATCTTGTTTCATTTATTCTTCTCCTATCCCCCTACCCCCCCATGTTGCTTCTCCATGTCCTCATCAGGGAGATCATATGATAGTTGTCTTTCTCCGATTGACTTATTTCACTAAGCATGATACGCTCTAGTTCCATCCACGTCGTCGCAAATGGCAAGATTTCATTTCTTTTGATGGCTGCATAGTATTCCATTGTGTATATATACCACATCTTCTTTATCCATTCATCTGTTGATGGACATCTAGGTTCTTTCCATAGTCTGGCTATTGTAGACATTGCTGCTATAAACATTCGGGTACACATGCCCCTTCGGATCACTATGTTTGTATCTTTAGGGTAAATACCCAGTAGTGCAATTGCTGGGTCATAGGGTAGTTCTATTTTCAACATTTTGAGGAACCTCCATGCTGTTTTCCAGAGTGGTTGGACCAGCTTGCATTCCCACCAACAGTGGAGGAGGGTTCCCCTTTCTCCACATCCTCTCCAGCATCTGTCATTTCCTGACTTGTTAATTTTAGCCATTCTGACTGGTGTGAGGTGATATCTCATTGTGGTTTTGATTTGTATTTCCCTGATGCCGAGTGACGTGGAGCACTTTTTCATGTGTCTGTTGGCCATCTGGATGTCTTCTTTGCAGAAATGTCTGTTCATGTCCTCTGCCCATTTCTTGATTGGATTGTTTGTTCTTTGGGTGTTGAGTTTGCTAAGTTCCTTATAGATTTTGGATACTAGCCCTTTATCTGATATGTTGTTTGCAAATATCTTCTCCCATTCTGTCAGCTGTCTTTTGGTTTTGTTAACTGTTTCCTTTGCTGTGCAAAAGCTTTTGATCTTGATGAAATCCCAATAGTTCATTTTGCCCTTGCTTCCCTTGCCTTTGCCGTTGTTCCTAGGAAGATGTTGCTGCGACTGAGGTCGAAGAGGTTGCTGCCTGCATTCTCCTCAAGGATTTTGATGGATTCCTTTCTCACATTGAGGTCCTTCATCCATTTGGAGTCTATTTTCATGTGTGGTGTAAGGAAGTGGTCCAATTTCATTTTTCTGCATGTGGCTGTCCAATTTTCCCAGCACCATTTATTGAAGAGGCTGTCTTTTTTCCACTGGACATTCTTTCCTGCTTTGTCGAAGATGAGTTGGCCATAGAGTTGAGGGTCGATTTCTGGGCTCTCTATTCTGTTCCACTGATCTATGTGTCTGTTTTTGTGCCAGTACCATGCTGTCTTGATGATGACAGCTTTGTAATAGAGCTTGAAGTCCGGAATTGTGATGCCACCAACTTTGGCTTTGTTCTTCAATATTCCTTTGGCTATTCGAGGTCTTTTCTGGTTCCATATAAATTTGAGGATTATTTGTTCCATTTCTTTGAAAAAAATGGATGGTATTTTGATAGGGATTGCATTAAATGTGTAGATTGCTTTAGGTAGCATAGACATTTTCACAATATTTATTCTTCCAATCCAGGAGCATGGAACATTTTTCCATTTTTTTGTGTCTTCCTCAATTTCTTTCATGAGTACTTTATAATTTTCTGTGTATAGATTCTTAGTCTCTTTGGTTAGGTTTATTCCTAGGTATCTTATAGTTTTGGGTACAATTGTGAATGGGATTGACTCCTTAATTTCTCTTTCTTCAGTCTTGTTGTTGGTGTACAGAAATGCAACTGATTTCTGTGCATTGATTTTATATCCTGACACTTTAATGAATTCCTGTATAAGTTCTAGCAGTTTTGGAGTGGAGTCTTTTGGGTTTTCCACATATAGTATCATATCATCTGCGAAGAGTGATAGTTTGACTTCTTCTTTACCAATTTGGATGCCTTTAATTTCTTTTTGTTGTCTGATTGCTGAGGCTAGGACTTCTAATACTATGTTGAATAGCAGTGGTGATAATGGACATCCCTGCCGTGTTCCTGACCTTAACGGAAAAGCTTTCAGTTTTTCTCCATTGAGAATGATATTTGCGGTGGGTTTTTCATAGATGGCTTTGATAATATTGAGGTATGTGCCCTCTATCCCTACACTTTGAAGAGTTTTGATCAGGAAGGGATGCTGTACTTTGTCAAATGCTTTTTCAGCATCTATTGAGAGTATCATATGGTTCTTGTTCTTTCTTTTATTAATGTGTTCTATCACATTGATTGATTTGCGGATGTTGAACCAACCCTGCAGCCCTGGAATAAATCCCACTTGATCGTGGTGAATAATCCTTTTAATGTACTGTTGAATCCTATTGGCTAGTATTTTGGCGAGAATTTTTGCGTCTGTGTTCATCAAGGATATTGGTCTGTAGTTCTCTTTTTTGGTGGAATCCTTGTCTGGTTTTGGGATCAAGGTGATGCTGGCCTCATAGAATGAGTTTGGAAGTTTTCCTTCCATTTCTATTTTTTGGAACAGTTTTAGGAGAATAGGAATGAGTTCTTCTTTAAATGTTTGGTAGAATTCCCCTGGGAAGCCATCTGGCCCTGGGCTTTTGTTTGTTTGGAGATTTTTGATGACTGTTTCAATCTCCTTACTGGTTATGGGCCTGTTCAGGTTTTCTATTTCTTCCTGGTTCAGTTGTGGTAGTTTATATGTCTCTAGGAATGCATCCATTTCTTCCAGATTGTCCAATTTGTTGGTGTAGAGTTGCTCATAGTATGTTCTTATAATTGTCTGTATTTCTTTGGTGTTAGTTGTGATCTCTCCTCTTTCATTCATGATTTTATTGATTTGGGTCCTTTCTCTTTTCTTTTTGATGAGTCTGGCCAGGGGTTTATCAATCCTATTGATTCTTTCAAAGAACCAGCTCCTAGTTTCATTGATTTTTTCTATTGTTTTTTTGGTTTCTATTTCATTGATTTCTGCTCTGATCTTTATGATTTCTCTTCTCCTGCTGGGTTTAGGGTTTCTTTCTTGTTCTTTCTCCAGCTCCTTTACGCGAAGGGTTAGGTTGTGTACTTGAGACCTTTCTTGTTTCTTGAGAAAGGCTTGTACCGCTATATATTTTCCTCTCAGGACTGCCTTTGCTGTGTCCCACAGATTTTGAACTGTTGTGTTTTCATTATCATTTGTTTCCATGAATTTTTTCAATTCTTCTTTAATTTCCTGGTTAGCCCATTCATTCTTTAGAAGGATGCTGTTTAGTCTCCATGTATTTGGGTTCTTTCCAGCTTTCGTCTTGTGATTGAGTTCTAGCATCAGAGCATTGTGGTCTGAAAATATGCAGGGAATAATCCTAATCTTTTGATACCGGTTGAGACCTGATTTGTGACCCAGGATGTGATCTATTCTGGAGAAGGTTCCATGTGCACTAGAGAAGAATGTGTATTCTGTTGCTTTGGGATGAAATATTCTGAATATATCTGTGATGTCCATCTGGTCCAGTGTGTCATTTAAGGCCTTTATTTCCTTGTTGATCTTTTGCTTGGATGATCTGTCCATTTCAGTGAGGGGAGTGTTAAAGTCCCCTACTATTATTGTATTATTATTGATGTGTTTCTTTGATTTTGTTATTAATTGGTTGATATAGTTGGCTGCTCCCACGTTAGGGGCATAGATATTTAAAATTGTTAGATCTTCTTGTTGGACAGACCCTTTGAGTAGGATATAGTGTCCTTCCTCATCTCTTATTATAGTCTTTGGCTTAAAATCTAATTGATCTGATATAAGGATTGCCACCCCAGCTTTCTTCTGATGCCCATTAGCATGGTAAATTGTTTTCCACCCCCTCACTTTCAATCTGGAGGTGTCTTCGCGTCTAAAATGAGTTTCTTGTAGGCAACATACTGATGGGTTTTGTTTTTTTATCCATTCTGATACCCTGTGTCTTTTGATTGGGGCATTTAGCCCATTAACATTCAGGGTAACTATTGAGAGATATGAATTTAGTGCCATTATTAGCCTGTAAGGTGACTGTTACTGTATATTGTCTCTGTACCTTTCTGATCTACTACTTTTAGGCTCTCTCTTTGCTTAGAGGACCCCTTTCAATATTTCCTGGAGACCTGGTTTGGTGTTTGCAAATTCTTTCAGTTTTTGTTTGTCCTGGAAGATTTTGATCTCTCCTTCTATTTTCAATGATAGCCTAGCTGGATAGAGTATTCTTGGCTGCATGTTTTTCTCGTTGAGTGCTCTGAATATATCATGCCAGCTCTTCCTGGCCTGCCAGGTCTCTGTGGATAAGTCTGCTGCCAATCTAATATTTTTACCATTGTATGTTACAGACTTCTTTTCTCGGGCTGCTTTCAGGATTTTCTCTTTGTCACTAAGACTTGTAAATTTTACTATTAGGTGACGGGGTGTGGACCTATTCTTGTTGACTTTGAGGGGGGTTCTCTGCATCTCCTGGATTTTGATGCTTGTTCCCTTTGCCATATTAGGGAAATTCTCTCCAATGATTCTCTCCAATAGACCTTCTGCTCCCCTCTCTGTTTCTTCTTCTTCTGGAATCCCAATTATTCTAATGTTGTTTCGTCTTATGGTGTCACTTATCTCTCGAATTCTCCCCTCATGGTCCAGTAGCTGTTTGTCCCTCTTTTGCTCGGCTTCCTTATTCTCTGTCATTTGGTCTTCTATATCACTAATTCTTTCTTCTGCCTCATTGATCCTAGCAGTGAGAGCCTCCATTTTTGATTGCACCTCATTAATAGCTTTTTTGATTTCAACTTGGTTAGATTTTAGTTCTTTAATTTCTCCAGAAAGGGCTTTAATATCTCCAGAGAGGGTTTCTCTAATATCTTCCATGCCTTTTTCGAGCCCGGCTAGAATGTTCAGAATCGTCATTCTGAACTCTTGATCTGACATAGTACCAATGTCTGTGTTGATTAGGTCCCTAGCCTTCGGTACTGTCTCTTGTTCTTTTGTTTGTGGTGATTTTTTCCGCCTTGTCATTTTGTCCAGATAAGAGGATATGAAGGAGCAAATAAACTACTAATAGGGTGGCAAAGACCCCGGAAAAATGCGCTGTAACCAAATCAGAAGAGACCCCAAATTGTGGGGGGGAGAAAGGGGATAAAAAGCAGGTTCTGAAAAAAAAAAAAAAAGAAAAGAAAAAAATTTAAAAAATAAAACAAATAAAAAAATATAAAAAAGAAAGAAAAAATATATATATTTAGATGAACTAGTCAAAAAACGTTAAAAAAGAAAAGGGTAAAAGTTTTAAAAAAATTTAGCAGAAGAAGAAAAAAGAAAAAAGAAAAAAAAATTGAAAAAAGAAAAAAAATAAAAAATTGAAAAAAGAAAAAAAAATTGAAGTAGCCGCAAGACTAAAGAATCATGGGGAGAAAGCCATGAGTTCCGTCCTTTGCTTTCTCCTCCTCTGGAATTGCTCTGCTGTCTTAGGAATTGAATCTGCTTTCTCCTTGATAGATGAACTTCGTCCTGGCTAGATATTTTGTTGATCTTCTGGGGGAGGGGCCTGTTGTAGTGATTCTCAAGTGTCTTTGCCCGAGGCGGGATTGCACCGCCCTTACCGGCGGCCGGACTAAGTAATCGGCTCGGGTTCGCTTTTGGGAGCTTCTGTTCCCTGAACGCTTTCCGTAGAGTTCCGGAGGACGGGAATGAAAATGGCGGCCTCCCAGTCTCCGGCCCGGAGGAGCCAAGAGCCTGGGGCCCCACTCCTCAGTGCGCCCCCAGAGGACAGCACCCAATCACTCCCGTATCCCCAGCCTCTAGCCGCGCTCCGAGCTCATCCAGCCCGCGACCAGTTCAAGGTAACCCCGAGCTGAGAGTTCAGTCCTCGGCTCTGTCTTTGCAGCCGGTTTCTCCGTTCTAATACCTGCAAGCTCTCCGACACTCTGACACCCCCGATCCTTCTGTGACCTTGCGGGGCCTGGGGCCACGCTGGCCCCGCGTGGGCTTCACCCCGGTTTAGCCCCTGGAGCAATGTCCCTCAGTGGAACAGACTTTTAAAAGTCCTGATTTTGTGCTCCGTTCCTCCGCTGCTTGCCGGGATCCGGCCCCTCCCCCCGCGGTCTATCTTCCCGTCGTTTTAGATTCACTTCTCCGCCAGTCCTACCTTTCAGAAAGTGGTTGATTTTCTGTTTCTAGAGTTGCTGTTCTTCTTCTCTTCGCTCTCCCGTTGGATTTGTAGGTGTTTGCAATGTTTAGATAAGCTATCGAGCTGATCTCCTGCTACCTGATGTAGTCTCAGGCTGCTACTTCTCCGCCATCTTGACTCCCCTCCCTCAGTTGTATTTAATCCAAGAAGTGATACAGTTTTCTAGGAAGATTTTACCCAACCTTTGATCCTTTCTAAGTAACATATATGGGTGATTCCTCCTCGCATTGATAAGACTGACATGAGAGAATGAGGAGAAAGCTGACATATTGCCATTTTAGAGGACACTTAGGAGAGGAATCCAGAGCACAGATGGCTCCAGCTGATTCTCTGCATTGTGCCATCATTCAGGACAAGGGCCCTAGACTGCGAGGGCAGGAGGGCTGGCAGCTCACGGAGGATGTCTACCACCTTTGACAAGAGGAACAGACACAGAAAGCATAGATAAAACACCTAACAGCAGCCCCGGGAGAGAGGCCCCTTTTGCCAGCAAAATTTCCCTTTCATTGGAAGGAAGACATTAGCCCTTTCTTCAGATTTCAAAATACCTCAGTGAGCCTAGAAGGCCAAAGCAGACCTTCCCATGAAAATCCTTGAGAGTCTTCTTCAAAGTTGACTTGTACTGTAAGAGCACCTTTCACTTTTGCACACCTGTATGTCAGTGAATTTTAGTGTGAGCTCTTCATTTCCCTGAATTTAGAGGAAACCCCAGGGGAACACAGATATGTATGATTTTTTCATTTGGGCTGAAGGCGTAAGAGCGAACATGAATTTGTTTTTGTTACCATTAGAGAAACGTGTTCTTTCCACCATCATTAAAAGGAAGCAAACTAAAGTAATAGACTCTATGTACAAATGTAAGAAATTCTCTGGGAAAATTTTAAATTGACAACAAAAAATGAACTATTATTCACCTCTTCTTCAACATGACCTAGAGTATCTTTTTCTTTTTTTAAAGATTTTATTTATTTGACAGAGAGAGATCACAAGTAGACAGAGAGGCAGGCAGAGAGAGAGAGAGGGGGAAGCAGGCTTCCTGCTGAGCAGAGAGCCCGACGCGGGACTCGATCCCAGGACCCTGAGATCATGACCTGAGCCGAAGGCAGCAGCTTAACCCACCGAGCCACCCAGGTGCCCTAGAGTATCTTTTTCTATAGAGAAAAATGAAATATATATAAATAAGATGCTAATTAATTCTGCTTCTGAAATTGCCTGTAAAGGTAATTCCCCTTTGGGGTGTCCACCTCCTACACTGAACAAACGGGCATTGACAGCAGCTCCAACAGGACTGGAAGTTGACCATTAAAAACGGAGTATGTGCAGGTGCACATGACTCGTAGAGATGGCTGTGGTCGAGTGTACACATAAGCTGGGACTGTCTCATCATCTCCATTCTGCCAGGGATTTTTGTTGCTTGCTTGGGTTTTTATTATTACTATTACTATTACTATCATTACTGTTATTATATTATTATTATTATTATTTTGTTGTTGTTTTGGGGTAGAAGTTTTTCTTTACAAAAATGACAGCTTAAAGTTTTTAACTTTGAAAAAACACTTAAAGAGCTTAAAAGCCTGCAGGAAAGAAATAGTTCCTGATTGTTAATTCTCCCACAAAGACAAAGATAGAAAAGCACAAAGCTTTATTGAAAGTTCGACACACTTCACATTCCCAGTACACACTTACAGAGAACAGAGTCCAAGCCATCCATCCATCCATTCATGCAATATGTTAGATACTGTTCTATGCACCTGAGATATAATTGTGAACAAAAGAGACAAGCTTACCTTCATTAAAAATGTCCCACATGTAAGAGAATGCAGGCCCCAATCACAGTCCCATGCACTGAAGGTGGCAAAGTAACTGAGATTATACCCAACCAACTTTCTCCTTTCACAAGAGGCAAAAGTTAGACCAAAAAGGTACTGTATAAGTTAGGATTCAATCAGAGAAGCAGAACCACTATTAGGAGGGGAATGGACAGATGCCCAAACAGATAGCTAGAGAGAGCAATAACAAGGAGCAATTGTGGGGGCTGGCTGAGCAAGTTTGAAGTCCATTGGGCAGGCAGTCCGGGGAAATCTGACGGGAAATCTTCAGGCAGGAACTCTTTGGAGTCTCTGACCTCGAGGAAGGCATAAACCCTCATTTAAAGAGCTCACTTCCGATTAACTTAAAGTCTACTGATTAGAGATTATAATTTCCTCTGCCAAATCCCTTCATGGCAGCACCTAGATTAGTGTGTGATTGAATGACTAGGGTCATTCAGGGTAGTTCAGCCTCGTGAGGCTGGCACATTAAAAAGCCATCGCAGGCACATACATTTCCCCAACGTCACACAGCTGTCAAGTGGTTGGGCAAAATTAGAATTAGCTCCTCTCTTCTGTAATTCATTCTGTGATGGGGAGACCTGGCAGAAACTCACACACTTCTCTGTCCTGTTCATGAAGACATCTCCATTCAACAGCGAAATTCTACTTTCATCTGTATGTCTCACCCTTTTTCCAAAAAAAACAAGTTTATAATGTGACTTCTAATTCTTGGAATGCCTATAAATTAATTATATTTTAATCAAAACCACTTATTTAGCTTTGATTGGGTGAGACGGATGACAGCCAAGACCAGACTAGCTGGAACTTCTAGATCTTGGACATAAAGGCTATTTTCCTAGAAGACGAAGTTAAATGACCTCTTTCGATTTATTAAATTGAGGTTAGGAAAAACAAGGTCAGTGATAATTTCTTTAATTATATTTATTTTAATGGTGACCTACTAAGTTAGATATATATTTGATAGAAATAAAGAATAAGCTGAAATTGGGGTGCCTGGGTGGCTCAGTGGGTTAAGCGTCTGCCTTTAGCTCAGGTCATGATCTCAGGGTTCTGGGCTTGACTTTGGAGTCAGGATCCCTGCTCAGCAGGGAGCCTGCTTCTCCCTCTCCCTCCACAGCCCCTGTTGCTTGTGCAGGTGCTCTCTCTCTCTCTCTCTCTCTCAACAATAAATAAAATTGTAAAAAAAAGAATAAGCTGCAATTATAATAATTTTATAGAAAATGGAGTTCTAAATTTGAGTAAACACAACAAATTGCATTAGTGATTGAGGACATACACTAGCATAACCTAAAATGAATTTTGATTAATATAGCAAACATTATGGCAAACATAAAAAGCAAAAATAAATAACTACCCTAATAATTCTCTGTATATTCATGTAAGTTTAGAAAGCTATGCTTGGTCTTGCCAGACAAGTTATTTATATTTCTAAATGTAAATAACAAATTTCTAGGACAATTTCTCAGCAAGACAATTTCTGTTACAGTGGAAATGAAATAATCAAGGCTGGTATTGCTTCTTGTTAATTGTCAAAACATCTCAAGAAGTTTCTTCTGGAGAACTGTGGCAATTCTTGAGATTTCTATTCTGGGCTGCACCCTCATAATGTGTCTTAGTATCTAATTTTTTCCCTTTATCATAGGTACTCATAATGTCAAAATCCCATTGATTAGATTTCCACATCAACTTCAAATCTTTTATTGGATAATTTTCCTTTACCTTGTAAGAAAATCCTTTTCACCCTTCTAAAGCAGTGATATCCTGGGCGCCTGGGTGGCTCAGTGGTTTAAGCCACTGCCTTCAGCTCAGGTCATGATCTCAGGGTCCTGGGATCGAGTCCCGCATCGGGCTCTCTGCTCCACGAGGAGCCTGCTTCCCTCTCATTCTCTCTATGCCTGCCTCTCTGCCTACTTGTGATCTCTCTCTGTCAAATAAATAAATAAAATCTTAAAAAAAAAATAAAGCAGTGATATCCTTTCCACAATCAAGTATTTATTATAACAAATTTTTTTCTTTTAAATAGTTCCTTAAGTTAATGGACATGTTTTACCTTCAAAATTTTGAGATGGACAGCTTTTCTCCCATTGTTCCCTCAAAATGTTTCTACTGGTCCCTCTTTAACACACTGCTGTAATTTTTCTCTCTTTCCTATTTCTTTCCTCCTTATACTCTTCCTAATTTTCTTCTTCTGTGGCTTTCCATAAACATTTTTAAATACATGTTAATAAGCACTAGTCAATAGATCCAAGATGAGCAAAGGCAGGGCAAAGGAAACAAGAGAGGGGGAAGAAGGAGGAAAGTAGGAACAGTGAGTGCTGAGGTCAGTCTTAAAGTAGTTTCTGCAGCGGCTCTCATTTCCAGGGCTGGGCCCAAATCCCACATTATTTATACTAAGGTGACCCGCTCAGAGAAAAGCAAATGTCTTGGTAATAAGAAGTCTACAGTCCTAGAATCATAGATAATTGCTATAATCTTTACTCTCAAATCTGATGAATATGGGCTATTAAATGTATAGGAAATGTAGTCACTGAGTCCTTCCTCTTTGCGTTGATAATCTGCATTTTTAGGGTGTGACTGACACAGTATTTTAAAAATCCTCATTTACACTTTTTTTAGCAGAAAGCTATGCTGATATACTACATATAATAAAAGCATAAAATGTTTGAAAATATAATTACCTTTTAGATGCTAAGCAAGTGAGGAAAAGTATAAATATGTTTTTCTTTTCATCACTACTTTGACATCTCAGCACATAAAAATTAACTAAGGGCCACCTTTTGTTATATTAGCAACAGTGACTTTTTTTTTTTATTTTATTTATTTGACAGAGAGAAATCACAACTAGGCAGAGAGGCAGGCAGAGAGAGAGGAGGAAGCAGGCTCCCTGCCGAGCAGAGAGCCCGATGTGGGGCTCAATCCCAGGACCCTGAGATCATGACCTGAGCCGAAGGCAGAGGCTTTAACTCACTGAGCCACCCAGGCCCCCCCTCAACAGTGACATTTTTAATTAGCCTCACTATCTCCATTTGTGGTTAGGTATGACACTTTTCTGAAGCCCAAACTCACATCTGCTCTCTACTTCGTTCTACAAAAGAAGACAGAAAAGCCTTCATGTGCCTTGGATGCCTTGTGTCTCTCTTGAGGACTCTGTTTAACAGCCAGCCATGTTTGTCGATCAGCAAACCAGGTTCTCCAACAGCGGTGACAACATAGAAACTGAATTCTTTCTTTATTTCTCCTCATTCCAAAAGTGGTTTCTGTTGTGTCACTGTCTCTGTAGTGTGCATTCGTCACACTGGCTGGGGCAGGGCAGGTGTGGGGTTGTTTGGGGTCCTAGCAAATATCCCCAGGATGATAAAGTGACTTCAGAGAAGAACTTTTATTTTGATTGGCTATTGTGTTTTCAGTCTGTCATGGTTCCCTACTTCCATATAGGAGGACAAATTATTTGGGCCAAACAATACAGTGCAGTTTGGAAACAATTGGCTTTTATGGGCACAATCTTATTCTTTACATATCCATTTTTTTTTAATTGTGAAAATTGAGCCAATTTTTTTTTTCAAAACAATGCAGTTTCTCAAGACTCATGGAAAAGACAGCTTGAATTGAATATTTTTTTTTTCCAATTTCAGCTTATGAGGGAAAACCAACTTGGTTGTATAAATCCAGCATATATATTTGTCCAAGCGTTCATGCATTGTGTTTTGAGTATTAGTGGAAAGGAGTATTTTAAGTGATAGGTTTTGTCTTCTGGTTTCCTTCTTCAAGTTCCTGACTCCTAGTCCTATCCTCATAAATCAAGCATATTCAGGCACAAAGCAGGTAATTGAGGGGAGCCATTTGCTCGGTAATTCCATCCTCTCTTTTGTGCACACATTTGCAAATGTAAGTGATTTGCATCTGTGCAGACACCCTTGAGGGGCTTGTCTATCCTCACGTCATTTTTAGACATCCAAGAAGTTTCTTTGTAAAACTCTCATTCTGTGATGCCAGATGGTTGATGCCACCCCACAACACCATATTTTGAGCAAGGAGGACCAGTTTAGGCAGGTAGATGAAACAACACCCATTACAATTATTGTCACATCTCCCGGTTCGGTAACGGCAAAAGTACTTCTCATCACATGTTCATTCCAAACGCAAAAATGAGTAAAATTGATATGGTTTTTCTTTTACACTAAGAATTGGGCACAGCTGCTCCCTTACAAACGTTAAAAGAAGCAAATACAAGATAATAACATCTTTAATTTCTCATGTTTCTCAGCATCTCTTAGAAAAATAGCTTCGCGATACATGTCTCCGTGGCCTGAAAACACCTACGTTTGCTACACTTTTAAGTACCGCTTTCCTTCGTATTATAATACGAGAGAGAAGACATTTCTAGCAAACGTAAAGACTTGGGGATCCACGGAAATGGATCTGAAAACTTGAAATAATGCCTCGTCATAGTGTTCAATTCCATGATTTCTTCTGCAGTCTTTTGTTCGATAGCTCTTCTGTACCATTCATTTGCCTTGTCTGGCAAAAAGGCCAAACTAATAGATATGTGCATGGCAAATATTCAGTAAAGAAGAACATTTTAAATACGTAAAATAGACTTTCAATTATTTGTTCTTTCCCATGAAATTAAAATGCATGGATCACATAGGTAGCAGTAGTTAGCTTTGGACTATACAATCTTGAGGGATTTATATACACCATAAATTAATGTATAAGTACAACAAAATGGACATTTCTTACTTGATTGTAAAGCCTTATAATAAACCTAAATGTCCAAAACTGTTGTATCCCTCCACCAAAAAGATGGGTTAGAAACTTGGTGAGAACACCTTTAGATCACATCACAGACATAATACACAATTCAAGTTATTAACTTTTTCCATTTAGGTTTACAGATCTTATAGATGGAACTCTTAAAAGAAGAACAAGATTTTCATGGAAAAATATGAATTATCCAGTAGTTATATTGAGTCTTTATTGCTAATGCACAAGGGGTTCAGAACCATAATGACGATATTGGGCACTTAAGTCATTAGGCTGTCATATTACAGCAAAATTATTTGTAGTATATAATCAGTTTCTTTTTTTATATTACACAGATCTAAGCTTAGTTCATCTATCTTTGCCATTACAGTACTACTTTGTTGTTGTAAATACCTATTTTTTAAGGATGATTTGAGTATGTTCATTGTAGTTCAAGTTCATGTTTATTAGACCTTTGCTTTCTTAAAGCTGGGAAACATGATCAGGGAAGTTTGCAATCTGCCTCACAGTGTCTTGTTTGATTATGTATTGCTTCACAGTGTCAATTGCTATATAGTTTATATTTTAAGTACTTATATGAACACTAAAAATTTCAAGGGGAATGGGAGCCACTTTTCTTTTTTCTTTTTTTCCTAGCAACATTTTCATCTGACTTATCATATTTAAGACATGATCTTGCTCTTGAAATTAAAACAGAATTCTGTTGATATTCAACTTTTCTTTAGGGACTTTGAAAGATGAACATTTTAAAATAATATCTGATAACTATTTTCAATAAGAACAAAATCATTTGGAGGAAAAATAAAGTTGGTCCTGAAAACTTCAGCTGAAAATCAAGGTGAATATGGCTTTGGTTTTGATAACTGATTCTGGAGTTTCATAAACCTATTAGAAGTAGATACATTATTATTCACCTAGTCAATCTGCTTCCTCAGAATTCCCTTTGCTTGCATTCAATTATTCAATGTCCTGATGGATTGGTTGTTCTATTATTAAATCCTAGGGTTTATGGCACAATATAGCTCACCTGGCCCATAGAATGCTATGGGTTCCTTTCTGAGTGTTGTGTGTGTGTGTGTGTGTGTGTTGTGTGTGTGTGTGTGTGTTTGATGTAAAAGTGTGTGTGTTTGATGTAAAAGTATACACTTCTGAGTTTGAATAATTTTTGGCTGAGACTATGTGAATTGATTCCCATAATGGGAAATGGCATACAAGTAAAATCAGTAGTCTATTCAAATCATTGTACAGTCAAGTCAGCTAAATATATGGCAATTAAGAGCAAAACCAAACCTCAAATTGAACAAAACCAATTTATTCTGTAGTCAAGTATATAATATGTCTGAATGTGCGTGTCTCTAACTTTTTTCCCCAGACCAAAACCATGTTGAGGAATACACTGTAAATCAGACAGTGCCTACCCAGTCTTTCCTATATTCAAATGCATCATCTGAAACTGACCCTTTGTGAGAATTTAAATTTTGTAATTTGTCAGGAGTTTGCAAAAATATACTTCTGCTACTTCTGCTAAATAAGAAGGTCAAAAAGCATTGCCAGTTTGAAATTATTTTTATTTTTTTAAGATTTTATTTATTTATTTGACAGAGAGAGAGATCACAAGTAGGCAGAGAGGTAGGCAGAGAGAGGAGGAAGCAGGCTCCCCGCGGAGCAGAGAGCCCGATGCGGGGCCCGATCCCAGGACCCTGAGATCATGACCTGAGCCGAAGGCAGCGGCTTAATCCACTGAGCCACCCAGGCGCCCTGCCAGTTTGAAATTATTATAACTCTCCTGATCACAGGAAGCACAGGTTGTAAACTTAAAACACAAACACCTAGCCCCTGAAAACAAACCTATAGTTAAACTATCCATTCCTTTCAGATCTACTGTGTGGGTATAAAACCAGTTGGGGAGATGGCCAGCATGTTTCATAGGGTGTATAGTACAACAGAGCAGCACTTGACAATAGGCATACTAAAATTCAGAAGTCGAATTATTGCAGAAGAAAGAATACAGTGTAACTCATTTGACCCATTCTAGCAACTTGCGATACAGTGAAAGTCATTGTGCTTTCTTCCTAATTGTTATCTGTCACGAATCACTCTGGATCCCCATACAAACAGTCCTACTGAGATGCTCACATAGAGTCAGGTGGAGAAAGAACTGGAAATACAACTCACATCAGAGAAAACTCCCTGGTTTTGGACACCTAGTATCTGTCACCGGCACATGGCTTTGCAGTTGAAAGCTTTCTCTTCTGACACATCCCTGCCCACTGTTGAGATAAGGCTCTCTCTGAGTCTGGTCACCAGACCAAGGACAGCGATGCCCCACCCATGGGCTCCAGGGAGTCATCTCTACACAGACACATGCCCGTGCTCAGACATGACACCTAGAGGCTTCCTCTAGAACTGCACTGCCCAATGTGCTTGTCCCTAGCCACCTGGGGTGATTGAGCATTCTAAGTATGGTAGTCGGAATTGAGATGCGCTGGCTAGAGGTGTGACATACACACCAGATTTCAAAGACTTCGCACAAGAAAAAGAATTTAAAATATCTCATTAATAATTTTAGTAGCGATTGCATGGAGAAATGAGAATACTTTGGATAGACTGGATTAAATAAAATATATTATTAAAATTAATGCCTGCTGGTTCTTTTTTGATACGGTTATAGAATATTTATAATTATATATGTGGATGGTGCTGGTTTAGGGGATCTGCGATCTCAGCCCAATGCTAGGCCAGAATCAGCCTTCCCAGGAACCTCAGCACCTGCTCCTCAAACAATTTCTCTTTCTCTCTCTCTTAAATTGGTACTTAGAGTTGAGTTCATCACCCTCTTCATCCTTGTCATCCTTACTATTTTTCACCATGCAAGTTTTCCACCTTTACAATTTTTTTCCCTCATCTCTCACTTACCTTCCTCTTAATAAATACCTTCTAGAATAATTTTAGTATATCCTTGGATTTATAAGTATTCTTAAAAATACTCAATGGGTTTTATATATTAGTTCTCTTTTTCTTATTTAAATGAGATAGGAAGGATATGAGTGATTTCATACTCATGTCTGTAGATAGGTAAATAAGGAAAAAAATACCACAACTTTTTCTAGATATTCATGGTTTAAAGAAAAGGACCTGGAGCCAGGGTCTATTTCTCTTCTCAGATCTGTTGCGGATGTAGATTCAGGAAGTCTTTCAATGATAATAACAATTATAATTGTCCTTCTTTATAAAATATTATGTGAAAATTTACTCTCCTGGAACATAGGTTTTATCTACACATTAAAAATGTTTTAAGAAAGGAATTAGAGATTTTATTTTTCTAAAAAAGGACTTCAGAGTATTCTTGAATTCATTAAGTAAGTGTATGCCGAGCAGTTATCATTTATCCAGCACTGTTCCAGATACTGGGATTAGAATCTCTGAAAAGTAAATACGATACAGGCAAAAATCCTGCTCTTATGGTGCTAACATTCCAGTGGGGGGAAAGAGAGATGTCAAAAAGGAAGTAAAAGATGTATTGGTGAGATAGTGATACTTTAAAAAAAGAGAGAGAGAAAGAGAGAAAGGGAGCTCCTAAGCGGGGAAGGCTTATGATTTTGCATAGAGAGGAAGAAGCTGTGACATTTGGGAGAAGACCTAAGGAAGGGAGGAATATGTAGATATCTAAAGAATGCACACATCAACATATGCAAAGGCCCTGAGTTAGGATGTGCTCAAGAAGTGAGGCCAATGTATCTGAAATACAACTTCTAGCGACCATAAATATAATTGATCTTCTCCATCTCATGGTATGGTATGGACACTTACCAAGAAGACACTCTGAGTTTTCTTTTGCTCTACTGGTCAGAGCTAATCTTGCTTGAAGGTAGTGGATATGGCCCTAAGAACTGTAGCAGCAGAGCAAAAGGTCTTCTACCTACTAACCTATTCCGTCACCCCTGACCCATTCCCATACTCATAATTCAGCTCCTCAGGTCTTTAGATTTTTCTCCAGAACTGACATTCCATCTGCAATTAATCGAGTGTTAAGGGTCTTTAATTTTTTTTAAATATAGAAAAGATGTTTTAGCTGTGATTATTAAAGGACACATTTGTGTGCCCTGAGGCTGCCTGGCATGGGATGTACTTCTGACACGATTCTGATAACAATCACCATGATATAAGGTAATGCTGTTGCCATATTTATCAAAGCAGACCTCCTGCCATTTCTATTTGGTTAGACACAAGATTTCAATCTTAAAGTAATGTACAAAATAAGAGACTTTTATTACCTTTTTAAAAAGTTATTATTATTAGCAAAAGTGGTAGTAGTAACCCACACCATGCATTCACCTGCAAGGATTTATATTGGTGGCACATTTATTTCCAACAAATACTCCAAATTTCTTCAAGTTTCCATATCTTCTTTCTGTTTAGACAGACAGGCATTGTGATTTTTAATTGTTAGCTGCCAAAGCCCATTTAACTCAGCTTAATGGAGTCCAGTGCAAGCCGTAATTTCCATTAATGATGTTAAGGATGATGAAGATGAGGAAGAAAGGGAGAAAAAGGACAAAGATGACAACCTACCTGTGTGCATACAAAGCGTCGTGGTCTTTTTCATCATAATGTTTAATCCTTACAACACCGCAATTGAAATATTTATATCCCTATCATACAGATGAGGAAATTGGAATTCAGGGCCATGAAGTCACACTTTCTTAATGGTGGGTCTGTGAACTCAAGATAAGATCTCACACAAAAGCCTGTGTGCTTTCTACCATGCGTTTTGCTCAGACACCATGCAATTATTAAACTTTTTTTTTTTTAAACTGACCTCCGACTATGTGTCAGGCTCGATGAGAGTATAGGGAGCACCATTAAATTCCAAACTGTACCATGGAGATCTGCCTAACCCCACCCTCATTCTTGACTCCAGTGTGTATCCCAATGGCAGTTTATTTCATGTGGCCACATATTGGCAAAATAAATATTTTGCCACAACGCTTTGTGACCCAGAGCACATAATTCTCCGTTGGCCATTCCCTCACAATGGAGCAATTAAGTTCAGTTTTCCTTAGCAAGGGCTCTGTTCCAAGGCCGCGCGCCTTCACCGCCCCCCACCCCACCCTGGCTTTCTTAGTCATTACATAAACCAGCACCTGTTTGTGTTGTCGGGAATGTTTTCAGACTAAAGTCCACAGGTGTTTTTTTCATTTTTTTTTTCTCTCGTGCTATTGAATGAAAATAGCTACACTTGGTTTCTGATGACTAATTTAAGGGACTATTTCCTGGTGGAAATTTCCTAATTGAACTGTTTGACAAAACAGGGAGGGAGTCAGATCCTGCTAGAATATTTCTCCTTTTCTCTTGGTTCTGCTTTGACAGTTTGAAGGATTAAGGGATAACAATGACAGTAGTTCTTATTATTACTCAAGTCTTACCGTGCCTTTCACACCATCCACAGTGTCCCTGTTGGAATAGATGCTGATGACTACATCTGTTGTGTTATTTAAAGTAGATCTTTAAGTCAAAATGAGGATGTGTGTGCGTCGCCTCATTTTGAGTTTGCTTAATGTTTCCAACCAGATTTTAGAAATAAATCCCAAATGCTTTTTTGCTAAGTGCATTTTCCTTTCAGTTTTAAACCTATGTGTATTTTAAAGGTCATTTAATCCGCTCATTTCCAGTTCCTCCGGTCTTAAATCATCACTGTGTTATTTTATGTAAGAGGTACTTAGTGTCTCAAGAAGCTTTCGGAGACCTTAAAACCCAAAGACATTTTTCTCCAAGACCAGAAGTTCTACTCTGTCAAGAGTAAACATGCTTGAAGAAAACCAAGATCTGAGCCTGTTCAATAGTCCAAAAGTTCGAATTTCAGAGTTGGAACTGTGTGAAATGCATTTTGCCATCCATAGTTCAATCCCCTCTATCCCCTCCTAATTTAGGCCACAGCACATGGGGAGGATATCCAGCAAAGCACAATCCTCAGTGATATCTGTGTCAGGAGGAGTGTCCTGGCAATTGGCAACAGGATCCTCTCCCCTCAGGGAAAGGGAAGGCTTAAAACCCCAAATAATAATAATCTATTACGGATTTCAGGTTACCAAAAGTTAAAGAATAATAGCAAAACACTTAGCATTGCTACATGTCAAAAGAAAGGCTACTATAAATTCTCCTTTGGGGCATGTATTTTTCCTATTATTAAGCATAATTATGCATATACATGTAAATATATTTCCATATTCTCTTCAAAACTCTCTAATTCTAAATACGTAGAATAAAACAATTACATGATTTCACTTAGATTCAAAGAGAAAATTCCTGGTCACTGGAAGAACCGGGCCAGTAGTGGGCGCCTACAGCAACAATATTGGCTCCTCGGGAGCCATCTTCTGGATTTAGGGATAGTGTTTCTAGTCAAATTAAAAATGGGATTAGAGAACATAAGGATATGCTGACAGAAACTCAGAAATGGTGGCTGAGAAACTTGAATCGAATCTTTACCTTTCTGCTCTTTACTACGTGGCCTTAGGCAAGTGGCTTAAACAGTTTGGGTGTCTTTTTCCTCGTCACAGAAGTCGGGAGCATCGACTCTGTGTACTCTCTAGTTCACTCCAGAGTTAATATTTCATGTTTCTGGAACTCCAACATGAACTGTGCCCAAGAATGGGGTTATCTGATGGTCAAAAAGCAAGAAAAAGCTTGGCAATTTGATTACAGCGAACTCATTTAGAAAAATAAAGATTTGAGATAATAACTGGTTCTTGACAGAAAGTAAATCTCCCATCACTATTTTTTAACGGAAAGATGAGTTCATCTGAAGCTGTGGCTGGAAAGCAGACAGCAATATCATTTGACACACATACAGTGACCACCGTCGCAACACAGGACCCAGCGAGATTCAAAACGGGCAACAAATAACGCCGCCGGAATCCTGACCACATCAAGTGTCAGGATGATATGCGCCTTTATGGGTCTTTTCCTGTTTTTTTCCCCCTTCTTTAGAAATGTATGTTATGAATTATGATTATTGCCGCGGAGCCAAGTACTCACCGGGCTCCAGCTAGATCTTTGTTTAGCGAGCATAAGCTCACTGCCAGCTGCAAACTGCAGCTGTCTGTCAGCATTTGTGAGGACAAACTGCTCCACTATCCCCGAACACTTAGCCGTAGACTGCATACTGTGTCCTCAGATCTGCTCAGCATACCCCGTGCATTTCCAGGGCACTTCTCGTGGGGGAGGGTCTCAGCGGTTCGCACGCAGAGTGGCGCAAATAGCTAGAAGCTGATGTCAAAATGATTTCCCTAATAGAAGGTTCTGTCCCACGAAAGCTGTTTTGTGAGGGACTCACTGACTGGGCTGACATTTCCTGATCTTTCGCTGACAAAAAGCATGGGAGGCTGCCACTCTGACAACTCACTGTTCTTCAGGACATTGTGACCCCTGCGAAGAATGCCAAGAGAGTGGACCCGAGGCCAGGAGCCTGTCTCAGAGCGGCGGAATGTGGGAGTGAGAAGGCCACGGGCAAGGGGCAAAGCCAGAAGAAGGGCATGGCCCAGGGTGCTGACTGCAACCATTCTCCTGGGCCATAGTGTGGGGCAGGAGACAGGACTCAAAGGATCCTTATCTTGGGAAAAACCCTAATCTAGAACTTTCAAGTAAACTTGGAACTCTGTTGCTTAATTAGGGGCTTTGAAGAATGACATATTTTCCTCATGTAGCATTTACCACCCTTCTAAGCAAAAAAAAAAAAAAAAAAAAAAAGTTAATTTCCAGGCACACTTAGAAAAAACTGGCAGCACCATCCTACACCGAATTCAGCATTTGTAGAGTTAACCAAAATCTCCTCTGTTTTATCATCAGAGTGACTCATGTGAGCTGGAAGGATCATTTTTTAGAGGGGTGGCAATTTTAGGAATACCCTGAGAATTATGCTAAGAATTTAGGATTACCCTGCTTTCCCCAGGCATTTATATACAGTAAACTGTGAGCTTCTTAAGGAGCAAAAACTAGGACTAAAGTTTCTTTGGGCCCAGGAATGCTCCTAGGACACTGCAGAAAGCACGAGATATGATCAGTCAGTACTTGTGGAAGGTATGCCGTTTAGGTTTTGTTTAATAATAATATTTTCAAATAAAAAAAAATCTGGAATTCTTCCAACTCTTGGGGTATTATGAGAACTGCTCTTTGTTATGTAAAAGCATAATTTCAGTAAGAAATGTGCCCTCTTGGGAGGAAAGGAACAATGCAAATTCAAATTAATAATAAAACTGTACAATACATAGCATATGGCCAAAGTTAGCCTGAATCGCTCACTGGAGAAAACATTCTAAGGTTTGGGAAAAGTCACATCCCTGGGGTGTGTGTGTGTGTGTGTGTGTGTGTGTGTACTGTTCTGTGTGTTTGTGGGCAGGGCAGCAGTGACCCAACATCAACACTTTCTTTCCCACAACTTAAACATACGCACAATACTTAAAATAGTTTCATTCAGAGGTAGAAACCATGAAAGTCACAGGATCATTAAACAATAGCAAAGCTCTGTTAGTCCATGATCTTTCCATATTCAAGAAGATGGTAAAATAAAAACAAGACTCTGCAAGGGATCGATATTTTCCAAAGGAATAGCGTCTTCCAGTACAAGACTATCTGGCTTGCTAAGTGCCTTCACTTCTCTCTGTGTTATAGTTTGCTGCTTCCTTCATTGAGAAACCTTTTTGCTGGATGTGCTACATACGATGAGCTGGGGTGTTATAATAAACAGAGAGGAAGGCTCAATAATGTATTTCAGTTAGGAAGAAGCACTTGAAAGAAATTGGTTTTGCTATACACATGATGTGAGCCAATCAATAGTGGTTTAGTCTGACAAGCACTGTCAATATCCATTGTCACAGTTCAGAAAGTCTTTAATGGATAGTTCTTCAAAACCCAATGATTTCAACACATGTTCAAAGTCTTGAAATATACTCTACCTGGCAGAAATTAATCACAGATAAACTCTTGGGGTTGAATACAAGTACTTTTTTTTTTTAAACTGAGAGTCAAATAGCAGTGAAAATTGTATCTATATTAATATGTATTTAATGTCATGTAAATTAATACATATTTACTTTATGCAACAGCTAAGGTTATAGTCTAATAATACCAGATACATAGTAAATGCCCAGTACATGCTGAAAAAATAAGAGACACTGGGATGGAGGATGAGGAGGGTATTTTTCATACCACCTCTTCTGTCCACATACTGATTATTACAATCTTGCCTGTAATAGAAAACGTCTCTCATAACCTCATTATTCATAACTGTTAGTGTTATTGAATGTTTATTATACACTAGATATTGTGCTGGGTGTTTTGCAAATAATGGGGACATTTAATTTGCAGAAGGTGTAGATATTATCAGCCCCATTGACCAGAGGAGTAAATAGAGACACAAAGAACTTACATTGCTTGCATAAGATCTGACTTCTGTTAGGAGACAGAGTTGAGATTCAGATTGAAAATCTAAAAACTTTAGTATTCAAAAGAGAGAGAAGAAATGAATAGAGAGAAAGGAATATATGTTTTTTCGTTGTTCTTGTTACTGTTTTTCTGTTTTTGGAAGAAGCAACATTAGCTGTTGGAAGGAGGTCATAGGTTAGTGGCTCATATCTGCTTTCTCCCTAAATACTGATCCTGAAGCTTCACTCCTATGAAGCTACCAGGAATAAAACTAGCGGACTCTGGTTGTGCAGAGAGAAGAATGAAATTTCCTGACTTGGCTGAGAGACGTGCTAAAGAGTTTATAGATGAGAATGCATGTGCTCATACTAATGCGGGCTAGGTATAGGTCTGTCTGTCTTTGAAAATGATCATGTGATGACAGGAGTCAAGGACTGCAAAATTAAGAGATCTGGCTAGGTCCCTAGCCTATTTGCTTTAGAGGGAGTCCCAATCCCCGCCCTGCATCTCTACTTCTCTATTTATTCTTGTCTTGCTACACACAGCCACCTGGAGCATGGAAAGTGATTCTCATATTTTCCTACAGCCCAATAGCAGAAGAGCTCCGTTTGTGTTCACGGTGGTTACGGCTCTGCGCTACCCAGATGCCATCTTCAGCTGCTCTGACTGGCAATCCACAGAGTATCCAGCCATCAACTCTGTTGCTGTCCTGTGATTCACTAATCTCACCGAAGGCAACTCATTTTCTCTTTTAGGTCTATAGTGAGGCACACCACCTAGAATCATGTCAGCCAGCAGTTTAAGTACAGCAGATAATTTAAGACCTTCGGCTGGAAGTATTGAAAGTACTTGACTATAGTGGAAGGCTATTGCCATCTTTCTATGTCCTTAGGACTTTGACAGTATTGCCAAACAGATGGAGAGGCAGGCAATGGGGCGGGTTAGGAGTTCCCATGCTCGAACTCAGGCAGCCCTGCATTTGATTTTGACTCTGCCACTTATTTGCTATGTGACTCAACTTCTCTGAACCTCAGATGCCGCATCTGTAGAATGGACAACAATAAGAGAACCCACGCTGAATGGTTATGAGGATTAAATGAGATTTAACACACTTGGTACCGTTTTTTTGGTCACGTTGCCATCAGAACATCAGTCATTATTAATAACACATGTGGTATTAGGATGATCAGATTGGCTATTTAAATTGGAAATTGAGTCTGCTTTGAAAGGAGTAATACTATCCATATTACAACATTTAGATTTGAGAAAAGGTAAATATATGTTTATTTATATGTCATATATAAAAGTTATAAATTATATATATCTTATATATATACAAATTTAACTTTTCCTACAATGTACATAAATACCACCACATCCTCTCAAATATTGATGATTTATCTTAAGATTTTTCTCAAACTATCTATGCCTGAAATATATATTTTTATGTCCTAGTTCAAATGTTTATGTTCGAAAAATTCAGGATGGATTGTTGCATATTCTTGATCACACATAGGGCCAGGAGTTTGGAGATTAGGGAGAAAGCTTCAAAGTTGTCCTATGTTACTCTCCTCTATACCCTCTGAGAATGCATTTTCACAAAGGTACAAACAAAGACGCACGCACAATATGTAGTGGTAGCTCTCTCTATTTCTGTCTATCTGGAAGGGAGATTTAAATACCACCCACCCAATTCAAATACTGCTAAGCATGGTCTAGTATCTGAGTCAGTGTGTAAAATCAGCATTGAAATTGCCCAATACTCTTAAATATGAATATCATTTCGCTCTCCAACTTGGCTTTTTTCCCCGTAGAATTCTAAGTGTTAATTTCCTAGAATCTTGCCATGCTGTTACCTCTAGGATGGAATTGTCATGCCTACAAACTCTATTGTTTTTGTTTTGTTTTGTTTTTCTGTCTCTGATGTTTGCATTCATCTGTAGGGCTCTTCTCATTTGATTTGGCTGTGGCCTGTTTTCTGTCACCAGGGAAGAACCCATTCCTGTATTTAATACACGATCTTTTCTCATGGAAAACATATTTCTACTACATGGTGCCCTTTGTCTGGATTAATGCCCTATGTCATTGTTTTTTCTTTTTCTAGTCATTTCACTTTCAAAATCAGCTACTACCTGAGCTCAGTAACCACTTACTTTACGAATTTATCAAAGTTTTGAACAAGTGAGAAAGTTTTACTGACACTGTATCGACTCATAAGAAAACAAGAGAAAATATCTAGTCAATAGAAGATATCTTGATGGTCTTAATCGTTACACCTTATACTGCATCTGACTCCATTTCAGGAAAAAATTATCATCATTTGTCTTTATATACACTATAGGTTTTTGCTATTTAGGTCTATTTTCTCTTTCTTCTTTCCTTTTTTCCCGGACTATGTAGTATTTTCATAACCTTTAAGGCGAGTATCTTTCTCAGCCCTTGTTCACAAAAAGAAACCAGATAGACTTAAAATTGAAGGCAAATTACATCTGTGGTAATATTACTCAATATTTGCACTAGAGAATTGAAGTTAGCATCATCGTCATCATCAAGAAAGTTATGTAATTCAAAGCTATACTAAATGCTATAAAGAGTATAAACAAAATGCCCTGACTCACACTATAGGAATACATTATCAACCTAGACACACTGCAGGTGTGTTATCAGCAAAATAAAAATATTAGGCCTATCCATGAAAGACAACAAAGATTTATATCATAGATAGATGAATGCCTTAAAAGCAGAACACACGGATACATTTATTACTGAGAAAAACGGTCATGGAATTTCCATATGGCTGAATGACAGGGACATGACAATAAACTGTCAACTCTTTATCGACACTGAAAATGAAAAAATAGAGTTACGTTTGACCACTTCAACTAGATCATTTAGTCTAAAAGTCAACATTTTTCATTGTATAAATTCTCACTTCTCTTTAAATGGGTAGATGACATAAATAAGAATCCTTGAGTAGATAGCATCCACCTACCTTCTGTTTCAAACTGATCGTTTATTTTGTATTCCTACAATATCTACTTGGGGGGGCACCTGGGTGGCTCAGAGGTTTAAACCACTGCCTTCGGCTCAGGTCATGATCTCAGGGTCCTGGGATCGAGTCCGGCATCGAGCTCTCTGCTCGGCGGGGAGCCTGCTTCCCTCTCACTCTCTCTGCCTGCCTCTCTGCCTACTTGTGATCTCTCTCTGTCAAATAAATAAATACAATCTTAAAAAAAAGATCCTTAAAAAAAAAAAAAAGAAACACCATAATGTTTAAAAAAAATCTATGTGGGAATTAAGTGGTTAAAACAAAGCACTGCTGTTAAAATGCTCTGCATTCCCTCTTCCAATTATTTCCAGATTTAATCGTGATTTGTGTTTCAAGTAAGTCACTTAAAGTTTCAATAATTTAGTTTCTCAGGCTACAAGTTGGGGGTTGAAATTATGACTTCTATTTACATCGAGCATGTGAAGGAGATATTAAATGACCAACAGTATATTAAACCCAAACTCACCCTCTCTGCCCACTCTGACACAGGGAGTTACGTGCAAAGTTTTGCAAGCTCCCAACCGCATGCTGGAGAGGGCAAAGCAGTATACATTACAGCCTTCTGGATTAGCACAAGCCTGTGTGCCCTGTAAGGAAATCAGACAGGAGGCCGAAAAGAGATTTTTAAAACTTGATTTCTCTTTTCAGTCAATTTTGGGTAAAGCGTTCTTGTTTCTGTGATTTAGAAAGTGGTACAGCAAGGGCAATTTCTGGTACAAGAAGGTCATAACTGGAAAATACGAGTGGAGAAAATTCAGAACTTTGTTATGTAATCCATGGGATAGTTTGAGAAGTGTTTTGGAATCAGTTGGGATTAAGAGCCTGATATAACCTTATTTTGTCATTTCTTTCTTGATCTCCCTCCCTGGACACTTCGGTGTGGTAAGATGATTGTAGCTGCTGCCAGCTTTGCCCTGAACTTCCTCCTAGACTCGCAGTATCTGGAGCTCTCTGCGGCTAACACCACTCTCTATCTACACCCAATGTCGATCCCTATATAAAACCTCACCAAAAAAGCGACAAGTAGCCTCGAAAGTTGTTTGTAATAGCATTTCCTTTAGCAACATTTCTGAAACGTTTGCTCTCCAGAATTTCCAAATGTAAAAAAAATAATAGTAACAGCATGTAAGTGTAACATGGGAATACCGCGAAAACAGCAGTTTGGCAGGAAAACGGGATATTTCAAAACAAGGTCCCCAGCAAGAAAAATTCTGGCAGATGCACAATTCTGGATCATATTATCCAAACTGTTGGATTCTGGAAAAATTTGAGGGTTTTCTTTTGTGGTTCTCATCCCTTAATAGAATGGTAGTGAATGTTCATCATCCAAAGTGTGTTCATTCCCCCTCCCATTACTAAAGTTGAAAAATAAATATACAAAGGACACTCATTACATAAGTTTTCCCATCCTAGAGCCGGTTTTAATGCCACAATGGCTGTGTCGAGTGTAAAACTTGTGTTGTGCCTATTCTCATACGCATTATTTATTGAAGATCATCTTGAAAAGTCCTCAGTCCTTGGGGTGAGCATAGCATAACATATAGAGAAGTTGAATCAGTATGTTATACACCCGAAACGAATGTAAAATTGTGTGTCTACTGCACTCAAAACAAAACAAAACAAACCCAAAAAAGCCCTCAATTCTAACTATTCTTTGGTGTGAGCAACTTTAATGAAAGCAATTAAATCTCTCAGTGGGTTAAGCATGGTACTCAAAGCTAATGCCTTTGGCCTGCGTGTTGAGACTTAAATTGTATATTTTTATTGAAAATTCTTAGGCCTTCAAAAATATTCTGTTTGGGCTTAAAAGAAAAGATCACCCATCAATGGGAAAAAGAGAGGAAAGCATAAAGGAAATGAAAGTAAATTCTAGAATACCTGGAAAGCTAATCCAATTCACGTTAACTTTTTGTGGAGATAAAAATATGTAGGATTAAGAGTGATTCCTCTGTAAATCAGATTAAATGCTTTAGCATTTAAACCTGTATTGCTTTCATCTCTTTTCATTTTTGAATAAAAAGTTTAAATGGGAATGGGAAAAAACTGCTCATTGGCTTAACATAAATCTTTAAATTACAGTAAACTTCACCCTCAAAAAGTAGTTGAATCTCTGAGGAAAAAGAAAAGGCTGAATTCTATTTTTCATAAATGATGGATTATTGTACCACACTGTGTATTTTCCAGTAAAGTGTCCTTTTATTTGCACTGTGTGATTACAAGTTTCTAAAAGTATGTGTGGGGTCACTTGGGTGCTGTGGGAAAATGGAAGGAACACTGTTCTGTTAAAATCAGTAGTGAAATCAGAAGCAAACTATGTCCTGATTATCATAGGCATGTGTTTAAATTTTGCCTTCCTTAATTGGTGATGTTGTATTTACTTAAAATGAACAATTTGGCAAGTTTTTCTCCCTTGACAACAGAAAAGCGTAAACTGTTTTATAAGTTTGGCTGTTAAAATCAAATTTGTAAACCACAATATTCAAAGACTTTTACTGCTGTTTACAGGGACCCCATGATGGACTTTACTTTATAAACATGTGCTTTTTACATTTTTAGTTCGTATTTATAGCGCTTTCAAGTTACTTGCTTAATAAAAAGTATGCTATATATTATAGTCATCTATTGCCTTTAACTTCTGCATTACTCTTCTCAAAACAAAATGAGTGAAATGAATGATGGTAAAAGTCTTGTAATTTGACTTGTCATCTGAGGATGATTATTTATAGCATCGGGAAATAGAAGTGGACACTCCAGTCTGTCTCCAGGAAAGTCATCAGTACAGGCAACTTTGGAGAGTTGGGCCGTGTTAAAAACAGTGTGATCACACCCAAGACCCCGCTACTTTCTCAGTGTTTGTGAGAAGGAAAGAAGACAAAGCATTTAAAAATATTTGTTCATGTTCTTTGAAAAAGCAACGTACCTTACATGTCTCACATGTAGAGCTAAATGGTGGTATTGAAAACAGTATACGGTTTATATTTTATATATAAAATATTTTGTATCTATTTTGTAAGTGTTTTATAGATATTTTATATAGAACATTATAAAGGTAAATATGTAAAATATATAAACATATAATATAAATATATAGTTATATAATTATGTAAATATTTCCATTAAATATGTTTCTATAATTTAATATACATTTATTCATATATGTTGGAATATATATTTATATAAGTAAATTATATAAATATATAATAATATACAAAACATACAAAATATGAAATATAAAAATACATTTTATGTTTACATATTATATATATTTATATTTTAAATAGTTTTATACTTTATATATTTAAAATTATACATTATATAAAAATATTATATGTTTGTGTATATATATATATAAAATTAAGAATACTATCACCAGAGTACCTAAGGGATTCCAAAAGATATAACTCACTGTATAATCATTTTCATAATCTTGCATTTATACTCTATGTACTTTCTAATCACATCATTTTAACTAGTTCTAAAAAGGCAGTAAAAAATGCCTCCTTTGATTCTGTATTTCTTGGCATTCTGTCATGGAAAGTGACAAGATTTTGAGGTGAGACTAGAAATAGAAAATATTACTATTGGTAATCTGTGAAAATTTAGATTGATTGGGTCATATTATTTCAAAAAGAGACTTAAGACCAAAATTGCCCTGAGAAAGATTTTTTTTTTTCTGAAGGATGTGAAGTGTTTGTTTCTTCAGCCTCCAATTCTGGAACCCAGACCATGGGGCTTTGATAGAGCTATCGTTTGAAACAGATGATATGTGACTAGTGGTCACTGTAGTGACTAGACTCAGAAAAAAATTGATAGGATATGATAGCATATTCATAGTATATGTGCAATATATTAAGATGCTTAGAACGACTCTTTCAATCATACAATTTTGAATCGGTTAATGCCTGATCTTCATGGTCTTATAGAAGCATTTGTTGCTTGCATGGGTTCTAGTGGCACTTGCTGTTTTTCCAAAATGACCGGAAGTCAGTTCCTTTTCTAAGATTCCTAAATCTTGTACTTCACACCATGCTGTATTATAATTACACAGACCATATGCATTTTTATCCACAACAATTGAATCCAGCACTGCCATGGATATACTAGGTAGTCAATTTATGTTTATTTTTTCATCATCTAATATCACTGTCCAGAAATATAATGTGAGCCACATGGGTCATTTAAAACCTTCTGGTAGCCACATTTTAAAAAGCAAAAAGAAATATGTTCTAATAATATATTAATTTTAATAATATATTTATTTACCAACAATATCCAAAACATTATTATTTCAATCTATAGCACAGCTTGCATTCAAGTACCCAAGGGCTGCAGGTGCCTGGTGGCTACCATGTTGGACAGCACAGGTCTAGAGCAGTGTTGCTTCATTTTTTTTTTTTAAGATTTTATTTATTTATTTGACAGAGAGAGAGATCACAAGTAGGCAGAGAGGCAGGCAGAGAGAGAGGGGGAAGCAGGCTCCCCACAGAGCAGAGAGCCCCATGCAGGGCTCGATCCCAGGACTCTGAGATCATGACCTGAACCGAAGGCAGAGGCTTTAACCCACTGAGCCACCCAGGCGCCCCCAGTGCTGCTTCATTTTAACTTCAGATACACGTGGAACATATTTGCGCAGCCCTCCAGAGTGAATGAGTAGGAAAGCTCATAGCCAACCACAGCTTCCCCTGGGGCTCAGGCTGCGTTGTTTCTACTCAATTACCCTGAGTGCGGAGGGCATCTGGTATGCCAGGAGTAACAGTCGGCAATCTCTGGTCTACAGCAGTGGCTCTCAGCCTCTTCAAGTGACAGATCCACTGACCCTCCTCCCATTATAGTGGTTGTACTTTTACAACCAATTCCTTTAATAAATAGATAGCAGTTACATATAGAGGTAGATGATCGATCAGATATATATGTTATATATAATATATAAACATAACATGTAAATATATCTACTGTTTGCATGTTATTTACTATATACTATATATACTCACATACTATATATACTTTATACTGTTTATACTATATATATATTACAGCAGATAAATATCAGATAGATCATTGATCAGATATATGTGTTTTATATATATAAATGCAGTATAAAGATATATACTATATATTATATACACCCACTATATATATATGCCTATACATACACCATTTGTAAAGAGACATATTATTAAAATAATACTTTTCTTTGCTTTTTTTTTTTTTTTTTTGCTTTTCACAGTTTCTTTTCTTTACATTTTCTCAGTGTATGAGTAGACCTTCCACAATCAGTAAATGAGAACTTAAATAGAGCCTGTAACTTTTCCCTTCAATTTAAGGCAGTGATTTTCAACAGGGAGCTTTCTCCCTACCCCCCAAGAAGACATTTGGCAATGTCCAGAGACATTTTTGATTGTCACAATGAGGAGGGGGTCCTACTGACCTATTGTGAGCAGAAGCCTGAAAGGCTTCTCAACATCTTACTTGTCCTGTACAAGAATTGCCTGGCTTAAAATGTCAATAGTACCAGGATTTAGAACCCCACTCTAAGGTAATAGAAAATATTATGGTCCAGTTAACTGGCAAGTATTATCTCAATTCAGTATTCAATAGTGTCTAATCCCTTGTGATAAACAAAACTCTGAACTTAATTTAATACAAACTCCAAGGTGCCTACGTGGCTCAGTCTGTTACAATGTGTCTGCCTTCAGCTCAGGTCATGATCCCAGCATCGTGGTTTAGAGCCCAACATTGAGCTTCTGCTTAGCGGGGAGCCTGCTTCATCCTCTCCTTCCCACTCATGCTCTCTCTCACTGTCTCTGTCTCTTTCTCTCTCAAATAAATAAATTAAATTAAATTAAAACCACTCTTCACCTAGCTGGGAGGAAGGCAAGATGTTTTCCTCTTCTGTCCATTGCTTTTCACTTTACCCCAAATCCCCATCTTGCTAACATGTTTGCAATTACTTTGTGGTCAGAGCTAGGGACAGAAGAAGGTTTCTCACAATCTGGGCCAGGTAGACTTTTATAGCAAACGTTCTCCTATAAGCATTTCTGTGGGTTCCTTGGAGACCCCACAAGGAACATTTGACTTCAAGTCCTCTAATTCAGGCAATTTATTTTCTTCCAGTTGCACCTCTCTCCTGTCTTTCTCTTTTTTTTCTTCTGAGATCCTCAGGAGTGGTTAGGATGGCTCATGTCTATCTATCATACAATGATAACGTAGCAAATGTTTCATACCCCATAGCTCTTTTTAAAAAACAGTTGATTAAAACCATTCTACTTTAAATGAGTAACTGAACTTCTGATATTATTTTTTTCTCTTTTCATTCTTTCACCAATCCTCCAGTAAATTAGAATACCAGATAAAAATCTTTTTAGACTGTTCCCATATTCAAACTTGACCATGGACAAGTTACTTAAACTCTTTGTCTCAGCTTCTTCATCTCTAAAATGGGTAGAATTGTTTTACATACTTTAAAGTATCACTGTGAGAATTGATTCAACAAATATTGAGTGAACATTTACATTTGCATGCTAAACAATGTTTAAGGTATTGGAGACACATTAGTGAACGTTTACAAAAGTTTACAAATCCCTGGTGGTCTAGTGGTTAGGTCTTGGTACTCTCAAAAGTTTACAAAAATCCCTGCCCACATGGAGCTTACACTGCAGTAGAAATGAGTTAAATCATATTAAATGCTTTGGAAAGTATCAAGCATGTAGTAGGGTCTCAATAAAATTTACATGCACTATTATTAACCCAACTGAATGATTGATTCATTCTAAAATATGATTTGAGAGGAAAAGAGCCTCTAAGAACCTAAGAAAGTGCCCCAAACCTCCCATTATGTCAACAATTGCATTAAGACAGGGAAGGGCCCAGTCAAGATCTATTCTCTTAAAGAGACAATGAATTCTTATCAGTCATGAATAATAAGATACTTTGAGTGTATTTAGACTCTATACTTATAAAGGTCCAGACCTTAAGTGTTATGTTCATCCTGAAATTCACAGTCTTTAGCATGGAGCCTGATGATCAGTAAACATTCAGCTAATATATGAATTTGACATACACCTAACTTTGAAGATAAAGCTTAGGATAGAAAGCTGAGAGTGGGGGACCAAAGAAGACATGGAAAAAGTCTGAGGCAATTTTGTTTCAGAATTTTACCTAGAACTGGTGGTGATTTCACATCAATTAAAAAAAAAAATAAGAAATATCAACTTCAGAAAAAGAAATCACCTTGAGTTAACATAAATAAGAAGATTGACAAAATTATTTGGGCTTGTAGGATGTTTGAAAATGCCTGAATTGGGGCGCCTGGGTGGCTCAGTGGGTTAAAGCCTCTGCCTTCAGCTCAGGTCCTGATCCCAGGGTCCTGAGATCGAGTCCACATCAGCCTTGTCTGCTCAGCAGGGAGCCTGCCCCCCCCCCCCCCCGCCTGCCTCTCTGCCTACTTGTGACCTTTCTCTGTCAAATAAATAAATAAAACCTTAAAAAAAAGAAAAGAGGGCGCCTGGGTGGCTCAGTGGGTTAAGCCGCTGCCTTCGGCTCAGGTCATGACCTCGGGGTCCTGGGATCGAGTTCTGCATCGGGCTCTCTGCTCAGCGGAGAGCCTGCTTCCCTTCCTCTCTCTCTGCCTGCCTCTCTTGTGATTTCTCTCTATCAAATAAATAAAATCTTAAAAAAAAAAAGAAAAGAAAAGAAAAGAAAATGCCTGAATTACCTACAGGCTGTATAGAATCATAATTAACTGAAATGAACAATTCTAAGAGTTTTTTCCTTTAATTTTGATGAATTTTCTTTGGCCCTTATTCTGTATTTAGACGCAGATAGGTGGAATTACGCAGATAAAGGTTATCATGTTAAATGTGAGCAAATGAAAGTGAAAATAAATTGTGAATGGATGGAACTAACTACATTCTCATTGCACATTCATGTGGCAAGAGAGCTAATAACTTCATACAGGCAAATTTTTACTCATATACTGTGTCTAACCAGAATTGAGCTGTTAATTCCGGTAGTTCCATAACTACTGTTTTCTATTCATATTTGAATAAAGTAATAATAATAAAGGAGAAATTTACCAAAAGCTTTTTTTTTTTAATCTCCAGTGTTCAGACTGCATCATAGTGCTTCTGATACAAGCGACAAAAACCGAGTTAAAAGCAGATTAAAGAAGTTTATCACCCGAAGACCTTCGCTGAAAACTCTGCAAGAAAAGGGACTTATTAAAGGTATAGGACATTTTATACTTTTACTGTAACAGTGATAAATGAATATGCCTCTGTGTCCATAGCTATTCAGCTCTAAAGAAATATTAGGATATTTTATTCTTTTTAGATTGTTTATTGAATGTTCTGCTCCACAGCAAAGGAAAAACAAAACAAAACAAAACTGTTGTCTGGAAAACTAATCTTGAGAAGTAAAGGTTGCAGCACAGTGTCATTGAAAACAATACCTCAGTTTTGCTCTCAGTGGAGCTGGGCTCTGCACCAAGAGGCAGAGGAAGGTATCCTAGTGGCCCATTAGAATGAACGCATGTTACCATGTGCCTGGACAATCCAGGTGCACATCTATTGTCCCAGCATGCTTAATAACAGCAGCCCTTTTCACTCTCAGATGTGTCCTGATTTGGATAAAAAGTTACCTGAACACCCTACTCACAGTCTGAAGTGAGTGCTAAGAAGAAGGTCTAAGACAACCTTTAGTCATGAAAATGTATGGATTTGGGAGCTGGGGAACTAAAATCTCAATCTAAATGGAAATAAGTAGGTATTTTGCAAATGTATCTGATGTAAAGAACAAAATATTCTAGACTACCCTAGCCACCACAATAGAAAAACATAGACTATAACACTAGCCTAATCAGAACTCAGACCTTGGTGCTACCAATCACTCACATTGACATTGAGCAAGTTATGATCTCTCTGAAGATCAGATATCTCATCTGCTAAATGGGGATACTTATACCCACCACTGAGAGGGCCATTGAAAGAAATACACGAGTTAATCCATGTAAAGCATTTAATAGAGTTCTGGAACATACGTATTCAATAAATGTTCTCTGCTCTTAATGCTATTATTATTAGCTACTGTTGTTACTCTTATGTGCCAAGGAGATGAGAAAGAATGAATGAATACATAGAACCAGCAATAAAGTAGATTTCTATAACTGGAAATCACTTAAAAATTATAAAGGTAAAATGTATTATTTTCCTAACAAGAAACCATAGGCATCAAGTCCATTATTTTCTAACTGATGGGTATATTTTGAAAATGGAATACAAGAATAAATTTGATAATTGAATAGAAGAAGATATTTGAAAATGGGCTAGAATGCCCTTCTAAAATAAATTCTGAGAACAAAATTGAAAGATTGATCCTTATGGGAGTCAAAAGGTGATTCATTAATCGATTATGTCTCAGGAACGGGGCAAAACAGATCTTAATATTTTCAGCAATATGTAGCATGAGAATTATTTAGATAGGTTATAATAACTGTCTCTCCTATCCATTTCAGTCCATTTTTAAACAGGGGAACTTATCACAAGAATCATCTGGCATTTTGAACCAACTGTGGAAGGAGAAATTTTATGAAACATGAACGTACATATCACTAATAGGGTGGAAAATTCTTAGAATGGAAGTATTTGGGGGTAAAACAAGCAACCAGCTTTGAATCAGACTTTTACTCCAAAGATGTCCTTTTCAGGGTCACCGACAGTCTTGGATCCTCTAGAGATCCAACTTCATGTAATAAGATACCAGTATCTTCGGTTCTGTCTGAGAACGCACCCCATCGGTTATCATTTCCTTTGAGAGGATTCTGTTGCAAGCTATCTGCCACTTCGGAAAAAAAAGCAAAAACGGAAAACCAAATTAGTAGCCCAAACAATCGCAAGTTGACTTAAAGTCCACATTTTTCATGAATGTAGCAAAATGAAAAGGGTTTGAATTCAGTAGCAGGGTCTGGGTCCAGTCAAAATGCAGAAGAATTCACCACAGCAGTGCTCCAGCACAGGTCTGAGAGGGACTGGAGGCCACATTCAGTTTTCATACTGACGTCATGGAACCACTGAACACACTCTGATGTGTACATTTCCTATCTTAGAGCTCCATTAAATTTCCACCATAGCTGACCAATGAGTCAGTATTCATTAGAAGGGCTATGGAAAATCTATGTGAAATTCTGATTTGATAAGCTTCCATTGTTGTCTTCAGTGGAATTTTCTTCCAAATACAGATCAAGTTATGCAAATATAATCACTTCTTGAGCTTGTTTCAGTTTTAACTGCGAATTTTTTAAAAGCGTTTACTGACATTTTTTTCTCTTCACTGAGTAAAAAGCATTAAACCAATTTTTAAAAATACAGGCCCAGTCAAATTTAGTACTTTAAGTCTTTTTGTCATAGCGTATTTAAGACAAAGACTTAGGAAAAGCAATGAAATCAGTGTTTTTGATCGGTTATAAAAAATTATAAAAAGTCAATGAGTGATTAATGTTTAAATGGTCTCTCCAAGTAAAATGCCTTCGTTCTTTCAAGAAGACTTACTCAGAAAGAGACATAATGGCCTTTAAATTGTCCTCACTGTACCTGCTCATGAGAATATGTATCAAATTCTTTCAGCTGTCTTATCTGTTAGATCTGGAATGAAGTCCTTCACAACAAGGTTTCAGAAAGCTATGGTGACAGTTTGGGTCTTAAAAGTGTGCTTCCTGACACCTGGGAGGGACTCTGCAGGGCTGTCCCCCCCCTTTCAAAGGGTTTCTTACTTCTTGATGTAATGTTACCGACAGATTGAGAGGCCTGAGCTTTGAATTCAGCCAGCCTGTATCAAGCAGCCACAACGGAGCAGGAAGGGTTGTGCCTTCTTGACTTCATAATGCCCGCAGAACAATATCCACAAAGCACTTTATGTGAAAAGAGAGTTGTCCTGATATCACACAGTCTGAACTCAGACACAAACTCTTCCTTCTATTATCTATGTTTCACATTCATGGAGACCTGGCCAATATGTGATTTCATTGGGCGGGATCTAGATCTGGAAACAGTCCCTTGATGGGGCTGCATTTTCTACTTTCTTAAATATGACTAATGAGAAGGGTACATTATAATGTCAAAAAAGGGCAAGCCAATAATTATGGATGATCCCTCAATGGAAAGAAATCTTAATAGCTTGGGTGGGTGTAGCCTTCATTGCACCACAGCAGTGGTGGCTTCTGAAAAGCCTTCCATTTCTCCAAGTGCTTTCACATTTGCCAAGGGAGTGGCAAGTACCTTTTAAATGTGTGCTTATTGCATTGAGCATCTCATCAGAAATAAAACTCGAATCAGTTGAATATGTAAATGATAGGCAAGAAGGTACATTTTAGGGTGGTAAGTGTGTTTGAACATATTTTCTGCTTGGTTTTGAAACTGAAGTAATAACTCTTTATAAAGTGTCGCCAAACTACCTTATATAATATTTCGAATAGCTGCATTAACATCCAAGAATAGAAAACACTGGGCAATGCAATTTCTAAAAAGGATAATAATTGTTTGTTTGTTTGTTTGTTTGTTTTTGGAGCAACTAGTATTTCCTTATGTCCAAATGATAGAATTAGAGAGGACTGTGTTTAGACGGTAGTTTCTTTAATCTTCCTTTATGTGGATAAAACCATAATGGTGGTATTAGTAGAAATTGAAAATAATGCTTTAATGCTTCAATTTGTAATCACTATATTATGAAGCAAACAACTTCTTTAAAGATTCAAGAGTATGGCTGCAGGTTTTATGATGAAAAGCGGGCTTTCCTGCCTCATCCCAGTTGGTGCTCCTTATGGGGCACCACTTGGCACTATTTCTATTTGCAGTTCTGGTGGTTGACTGCATAACTTCTGTTACTGTTATTTGGGGTAGAGGTCAGTTGGTTTTTGTCAATATATACCATATCTTTAAAATCATAATGTCTTGACTTATCAAGCTTAGATGTTATCTCAGATTTCTCTTACAATAGACATGAATTCGACTCGGTTAAACCAGACCTCATCCACCTGGCCCTGTTCCTCCCCAAATACTCACAGTCAAGTAGACCAGATCTTGCTCTTTTCAGTGGCTTTTTCTGGAACATCCAATATAGTTAAATCTGTACTTATTGTTCTGGTAACCATGGAAAACTAAAACTTAGGGTCTTCATTGATGAGACAAGAAAGACAGGAAGTTTAGTGTCTTTTCCCCTCTCATCTCCTCTGTCTTTGCTATTGTAATTCTTAACTTCCCCGTTATAAAAACTCATTATTTCACAGATTTCTATAATTATGACTCACTTATAGATTGATCCTAAAAGTTAAAAACCAAAAACCAGCATTCATACAATTAAAATTACATAAGGTTGCTTACTGCAGCTCCAAGTACCAGACTTCATTCTCTGTTCTTATAATATCATGACCTCTGTGATCTATAAAGAGAAATCCCCTTTGATCGTGATGAAAAAGACTCTCTTTTCTTTCACATTTGAAAGTTGCATTGGCATATTTATGCTGCTTCACCATCACAATCATGCCCCCCATTTCCCCCCCACATTTGGATCTAAACATGAAGAAAAACAGGCACCGTATTTTTTTTATATTGATCATGTAAATATTATGGAATCACTGACCAAGTCATGTGCCAGATTTGGACTGACATATCCATGGGCTCAATGTTATGACTTAATGGGCCACACAAATTATAATTATATATGTATATATAATTATAATGTTCTTATTTTTTTAAAGTTTTTATTTTAATTCCAGTTAGTCAACATGCAGTGTTATATTAGTTTCAGGTGTACAATATAGAAATTTAGCCCCTCCATACATCACCCTGTCCTCATCACAAGTGCCCTCCTTAATCCCCGTTGCCTATTTCACCCACCCCCCCCATCCCCACTCCTCTGATAACCATCAGTTTGTTCTCTATAGGTAGGAATCTATTTCTAGGTTTCTCTCTCTCTCTCTTTTTATAATATTCTTGTTTTTTAAAGCTTATGCTTCATCATTTCCTTAAATCGAGCTATTTTTTAGTTTGATCCATTTTCTTACGGTGACTGTCTCATACATGTATTTTCCCCCCAGACTTTCATTTTTCCCTTGCATCTGGGCCTTTATGTCATCAGGGACGTCAATCTTCTCAGTGAAACAGTCTATGTATTCTAGTCTGTGACTCCTTGATTTTGATTGAGTTTATCTGAAAGTATAGCAGCTTTAGAATTTTACTAAGTTAGGTTTAAAGCTGGATTCTGCCTTTTACCAGCTCTATAACTTAATACTGAGTCACTGACTTTTTCATCTACACAATTTACATTGTAAAATTTAAATAAGATGAAATATGGAAGAATTTTACACAGTGCCCAGCTTATCTTAATTATTTAGCAGTTTTCTTCCTTCCATCTTTTTTTCTTTTCACCTTCCATTTCTTCCCTTTTTTCCCTCTTCTTTCCTTTTTAACTTAGGTTTATGGAGCAAATTATGATCAAGATGGCCCTGGGAAAACATTTTCTCAAGTATTCCTTTAAAATTTGGGAAATCAATCCTGGCAAGTGTCAAGGAAAGGCAGTAGTAACTTGCTTACTTCAAGGCAAGTGCATAGATAATTTATGGTTGGCTCATATTTATCTTTTTGGTAATTTTCATCATGGTACTCCTTATACATAAATGGGCATGAGCTAATTTTCTTTTCTAGCTACACCCACTTACACAGTGTCATCTAATTGCCGGAACATTTAAGTAATTACCCACACAGACACAACTAATTGTTTAAGGTTTCCATCACATGAGAAAATAATGTCTTTGAAATTATAGTACTTTTATAAAGTATGTCAATTATATTGAGAAGTAAAGAAAGACTTGCCATTCAAATTGCAGATACAAGTTATCAACCCTAAACTTTCAACAATCATCTTTATGAATGGCAAAATCATTGAGTTCAGAGAAAACTATTTTTAAAATGATTTGTCAGAACCAATGTGTGACAGAGTAAGCTACCTGCCACATTGTTAATTTAAGCAGAACATTTATGAGCAACACTACAATATGCCTTTGGGTAGAGATACGCTCCAATTTTGCCACTTTATCAGTGTTAGTCTGAGGATAATTGTATTTGAATTTATATACTGGGGCATGGGTCTATCATTGCTTGGGCCTGAAATATTCCCACAACTTCCACAATATGCACTAATGTGCTTAAAAATATCTTGTAAATTTTCTTTTCTTTAAACTTCTTTACGGTTCATAATTGAACTGTGATCCTTACGTGTGAGCTATGTCATGATTTAATATTAACCAAAATTAATAGCCAACCTTAAGCTTCTTTATCTTGGCCTACAATCTTCCTGGTTCCTTTGCATTTACAGTTCCCGGGCAGTTTCTGTTATTTAAAGGCTCTTGGGAGCAAATGTGTTGGTAATAGAGTACCACATAGCTATCTTTTGTTCAATAATAAAATGCAGGTCACCATGAGAGATGGCAAATGTTGAGAAAAAAGTGCACCTGGGTAGCAGGTTAAGCCCATGTCTTTTAAAAGCCCGTTAGTCAGGGAGGAAGTGATCCAGGTCTTATGAGATATTAAAAGCAGAATAACTTTGGAGCAACAAGAGAAAAATGAGGTCCAGAAATGGGAGTGAATTAGGTAAGGGGAAAAAGAATGAGCCAGACTAATAAGTTAGTTTGTCTGTGGTTCAAGAACTTCCTTTCTTATGGAGAAAGACCTTTTACATAGGCATTAGTTAGAATATAATATTTGAGTTGATGACTTACATATAACTGAAAAACTTACATATAACCAAAAAATGGTTTTATCAACAATTTCGTGATATAATATACTATATTTTGGGTATTTGTGTCATAATAATGCCAATGATAATAATAATAATGATTCTCCTTTATCCTTTCTTTAAATTACATTTCTTTCCCTTTGAGTCAAGCCCTCAAAATCTTTCCCATTTTTTTAAGTAAGAGAAAATGCCAGATAGTATCAGGCTTCAGCTCTAAAACTGACTGGATGCCTAATAATAGCCATGCTAAGTGCTGGGAATATAAAATGAATATGACCCAACTGATTCAAAACCAGCATTTTGGCATTTTGTTTTTAGCCAGTGGTCTCTAAAACCCATATTAATTCTTGCTATGGCAGTAGATACTGGTTTCATTTTTTCCATGGACTATCTATCCTTAAAAGATTGCCCAGAGTTTTGGCATACTTTGTAAGGTTGGTCTAATCCTGGTGCCAGTTTGAAATATTGTCTTTAAGCCTTCCATTTTGAGGACTGACACATTTCCATAAAATAAAAAGAAATAGAGCATGAGGACCAACAAGGAACCAGTAAATACAGATGGCTTTTCTTTCATAAGAAAGGGGATCTATACCATGGAATCTATACCATGTTTGGGGCATACTCTGTGTTTTAACTCAAAGAGTGTGTGTGTGTGTGTGTGTGTGTGTGTGTGTGTGTGTGTGTGTGTATACAGATTATTAAAAAAGATACAAAATCTCTCCCTTCCATCCCTGACATTGCACCAGCCAAAGTTTATACGTTTTTGGAAGCATATCCTCAAGTCATTGCAGATGGCCAAAAGTCAAGCTAATGTGTTATTTCCTTCTCATGTCAGGAGGCTGCTGCCCTCTGGAGAGGGGGTCTGTGACCATTTCAGTCCTCCCTCCATCTTAAATCTTAAGTCTTCCCTCCAAGAAACCACCTGAGAGAAGAAAGAGATGTGGGGCATCAGTGTTCACAAGAATCCCCCTTTTTAAAGGTTAGCATTTATTATTGATATCCTGCTGTTCTCCAGCAGGTGCTCTCATACCCCAGAGTTCCCTCATGACTCCTTAAACCCGGCTTCACAGGCAGTGGAAGTTTCTTCAGCTTAGCTTCTGTTAGCTTTGCAGGGCCTCCATAGGCCCTACAAACTATATCCAAAGCCAGTGCTGATTATTCACTTTCTCCTTTGTAGTTTTTATAATTCTCCTGCTCACACAAAGTACTAGCTGGTGATTTCATTTTGTGTTGAGGTAGATAATTGAGGGAGAGGAAAACAGAATTTCATCGTGACCTAAACACTGATACTTTGAACAAATGTATGAATAAATGCTTCACGGGCAGTGGGATGAATTGAATTTTCCGCGGTGCTTGAGAAAAGAGGTCCCAGTCCTTTCTCACTCACGGTACTATTGGGATTTGAGTCCACACTATAAGCTCATTGAATGAATGAATCTCTAAGGATAGAATCTATCAGATCTCTCACAATCAGTATCTCCTCATCAGGGTCCATATTCAGCAGATGTGTGAACTGTTACATGCCCAGGAAATATTAATATCAACAATTCATTTTGACATATCCTAAGATTAAGATACTGCTCTTTTATTTCCTTCAGTATCACTGACAGTTCGGCCTGCAAATCTTTCCCCTCAAATTCAAGTCTATTATAAATCAACAAGAGTCCACAAATTCCCAAGAGAAAGAAGAAAAAAAGAACTGTGTCACGTTATTGGGGTGGTGGTGGCAAATTTTGTTCCATATGAAACGATCCCTTTTGAGTTGTTACCCTACCTGATTAGCAACAACAGAGCGTAACTGTTCTCCCTGTAAAGTTTAGTCATCAGGAAAGTAACTCGGTGCTGCAGAAGTGCTATTCCAGCATTTTCTATTTTCCTTTGTGGGAAGAAGACAAGAGACCATATCTGAATTTGGATAATCGTAATTGGTGGTCTGTCAGTGTTAGTCAAATTGAACTATGGAGAGATACATCTCCCAACTTTTCTTTGAAATTGACTGTATTGCTGTAAGTGTGTTTTATCAAAGCATTTTCTGGGGCAACAGATCTGAAAACATAAGCTTTATGTAGCATTGTTCCTCCTTAGATATTTCCCTTTAATATGCCCTTTCTTTTTGAAGATAAAATAAAAGTACATAAAAAGAGTTCTGGGAATAGGCAGCTATATGTCGTAAACACCCTTCACTCCCCCCACTCAAGGCCCCCAGCCCCAGAAATTTGGAAATGATTTGATTGAAGCGATGACTGCCTTGATCATGTTTGAATACTCCTCCTTCTTCATTGTCTTCTTCTCTCTATGGGAGGCAACAGCCCTGTCATGGAGTCACTCCTGGGACAGAAAGAGGTATTTCAAGCAACCATATTTTCCAAACACAAAATTGAGACACATGGCCTGACAATGACATAATATTTGAAGTAGGGACTGTGTGCAAAGATCCAGAACATATGGTTGAAACAGTTTTCTTATAAAAAGCAACTATTAAGACACGCTCTAGATTCTTATTCACAAAAGGCACATTCTTCCATCCCTTTTTTTTTCTCATTTAGAAATATTACCCACAAATCAGAAGACTGACTGGTTTGCCCTCAAACATGTTGCTTTGCCAGTGTGGGGAGCTCCCTGTTGACTGGAAAGTTAAATGCACAGCCATCAAGGAAGCAATGCAAACCAGACTGCCAAACATATTATGAATATGTTGCTCTTCTTTAAAATGCTAGTTGGTTTTTCATACTGGAGTATTGACTAACTGTCTGTGTTTGATGTATGGTTTACCAGCCTGATGTCGACTTATGGTTAGAGCTTAACTTGTTAGTTCTGCTTTTGCAGCCAATTCAGAATAACTACAGATGCCTTGAGATATTAAAATTGACTGCTCAAATGGACTCAGTGTGGGAGTTTCATTGGTTTTAAATTGATAACAGCTGAAAGAGTGAATGATTATCGTGTACATGGGCATAGGACACAGCTCTTTCATAGGAACTCTTGTGAACAAACTCCCTTAGTGTGGGAATTTTTTCTTTCTTTTTATATCATAGTTATTTCTAAGCAACCTTGGGTTAAATTTTTAAAATGCACAGGCGTATACAGAAGCCTTCCGAAGGAATAATTCCTGAGAAACAGACAAATTTTGGTGACGTGGGTTTCTATTCTGGAGGGAACATTTAAAGTTAAGTAGCATTCCATAAGGTGGTAATTGTGTCTATTTCCCAGGCATCAGAGTTAAATAAGCTGTATGGGAAGCATAAACTGTCATAATAGAAGGGTTGGAGTGTTGTGTACATCTCTTTCTTCAACTCACACAAACCGGAGCTCCAAAGTGCCTTATCACAGATAAGTCAAACAAAGCCTCTGCTTTGCTTTCTTATTCTCCCAGGAACAGTTATTATTGTTTTCATTATTTAAAAAGATGATCTGAACACTTTCTTCTCACACCAGAAAAAAAGAACACAAAAGAGAAATGAGGAAAGTTTTCTGCCCTCCTCAAATCAGCAACACTTATATAAAGAGGTTTTATGAAAACGCACTTTCACAGTTTAAGAGTAGCTTAGGGAAAAAGCCCAACAAAGAAAAGAATTCAGAGAAACTTAAAGAAGTTTATAAGAAAGAAATATCTGTTTATACATCCCTTCTCCAACTTGTATTTTTTCCAAGAGTTCAGTGTCCTTCCTACTTAACACTAGGACCTAACTCCATCCCATTTTCAATGATCTCTAGCATTTTACCTTTGATATTCCATTATAAATATTAGAAGTGATTTTTATATTTGATAGAAAACATCAATCCAAATCAAAAAGGTTAAATTAGGGTTTGTTGAAGAAAAATAAAGCCACATATTGGGTACCTATTTCATATATTTATTTTTAAAAAATTGAACATTCTGTCTAGCTAGCATATGGCAGACATGTAACTAACACCTAGTGCTAATGACAATTTGTGGAATTGGAGATTTACTTGACAATAATACCAGCAATGTGTATGTTCAGACATGTAAGACAATCAAAATATAAAGGATGCTCTGATTGTAAAACTAAATAAGTCATATATATTTGGTCAATATTTATAGGAAAGTGTGTTATATATTTATTGCTCAAATTTCACCCCAGATTATAACCTGTGGACCTGGACTAAATCTTAAAATTACCCAATTTGATGTCTTTCTGAGATGCATATGGCCATTGAATTATGCTTTGTGCTGTGATGGGTAACTTGCATGGATAGCTGGCTAAAAGGCTGCTCCAAGGATTGACATTTTCATAAGATCGAATTCCCTCAGAAACGTAAGAGCAGAAGAGAGAAATTTCATTCTCTTTCAACAGTTGTTGAGCTCCAATTTTTTAATGATTTTCTTATCTACCCATATAAGACAGGAGGGAGATTTTAGAGAGGATGTCATCCAAGTTAAACACATGTGAAGGTCATTAACTTGAATATATCACTCCTAACTTGTCCCTTTGAACTTGGAATTCAAACTCATAGCAGGAAAAGAAAGGATGGAGGGGGAAGAGGACTGGCCTCGGTTAACCTCACAATGAAGGAATCTATCATGCAACTAGAGGCTGAGAAATAAGAAAGCAGATGGGCTGAAAAGAATATCTTAAGGATATCTTAATATCTTGATTTTCCAGATAATCTAAATTTCAGAAAAGCCATCACTTCCCCAGACTCCATCATTATTTGCACCATCTCATACATTCATTTCCTGAACAGTAGAATACTGTGTTTACATCTTTTGTCATTCCACATTTCAAATGCACAGGGACCTCAAGCATGTGACAATTTTTCCATTAAAAAAAATTAATTAGCATAGGAGAACGTTCAATATTATGTAAAAAATTTGACAGGGCCTCACTTAACGTTTTTAGAAACAATTATTATGTCAAAAGAGGAAATAAGAGCCTGTTTGGGCTATAAATATGTTTACATAATTACCAGTTGCAGAAGTCAAACATTTTAGGGTGAAAAAAACAACAAGGTTAGGCCCTCTCTTCATCAAAAACAGAATTCCCAATGATGTCAGATCTCAAATTCTCTAGCATAAGTTCCCTTTATTCATGAACATACTTGTGTGCATGCCCTTTAACCAGAAAGATCACATATTTATAGTATGAATGAATAATCTTGAAGAAAAGTAACAATGGTTAGAAATACAATGCTGATCACACACAAGGAGAGACAGTCACATCTGTGTGTGAAGTTATGCCCAACTCAAGATGCCATGGTAATATGGAGAAAGCATTCCCATGGTGGCTGCACAGTATAGGAAGAGAAGTATTCCAAGTGTGATGGTGCAGTGCCCCATACTAGGCACTGTGTTGGTAGTAGACATGGCTGTCTCATTCTCTAAGACAGAATGGGAAGCAGAAGCCCTGGCCAGGGAGTCGTGGCCTTAGAAGGGACTGTTGGCAGGAGATGGGTAGTGGGGAAAACAGGTACTGGATCTTGGTCCAGTACCAGAAGGTGAGGAATAAACAGCCCATCTAAAGAAATTTGGGGACATGGGACACTCATTGCATTTGAGGAATTTTGGAGATGATATTAAATACTTCTGAGTAAAGTTTTAGTGGAAAGCACTTTCCTGTGATAACCCAAAGCCATCTGTTTCTACAATTAGTTATTATAGTACGAACACTACCAAAAGCCCAAAGGAAACTTCTGTCTCCCAGATGCAATTCTCTCAGTCAAGAGTCTGAGAGGCTGGCATGGATATGTGTGTGGTGTTTCAGTTTCACATACCAAGCTGGATCATAGACACTCATCTGAGATCTGCTAGAAGGAGTCTGTGCTAATCGATTTGGCACACCATCTGGAGACTAGAAGTGGTCTAAGCAACCTCTGCTACAGAAGGTTCCCAGCCTGTTGCCCCCATTATCACCAGCCTAGAATCCTAGACTCCTAGAATAGCTAACAAGAAATGCCGCTCTTTCTTGGGAAAAAGAGATACCTGAACAGAAAACTGTACCTAGTTTTATGTATGTTTAAATACATAAAGAATGCTTGCAATATTGAAATATATGAAAGACCATTTTCTTTGTTGGATCTGGATACATATGGTGTGAAGTGATAAGGTGGTGGTGACAAGCTCTCCCTTGCTATTTGAAAGAGCTGTATGCATTCTATTTTACTCGGGAAAACAATGTATTGCAGTCATTAAGCCATAAAGATCACTGGATTTTGAAGTAGATCTGAAGTCTAGTCTTGGCTCTGCTACTTACTTGCTTTGAGGGTTTGGACAAGGTAATGAAATTTTCTGTCCTAACACTTTCCAGATAATGCCTCTTATGATTGTTGATACTACACGAAGAGCGATTAGCATGGCAAATAATAACTCTTAGTTCTTATACTCTACTCCAAATTCTACTCTCTCTATGGCATGGCATATTGCAAGCATTTCTCCTGAATGCAGAGTAGGTATTCTGAAATTTGCAAAACAGATCAATTAGGGTGAAATTTTTGTGGCATTGCATTAGTAAAGCCAACATTTTGAGGACTCTGTCTGCCTCACATTGTGCTTATAGCTTGACGTGCACTCTCCAGTAATAAGGATGAAGGACAACTATGCTTACTTTTGTTATGCTTTGATTGTTATTTCTATCACCTACTCATATATATTCTTTAAATCATTATGTTCTAAGAGGATACAAAAATGCATAAAGCAGAGCTGCCTATGAAACGAGTAAGGGAGATAAAATTACAACAAATACAACATAATATATCAAATGTCAAATGCTTTAGGGACATTGAGGTCATGGATTTGGGGAAATTACAAGAGGGGAAAGTGTGAGAAGGATTCATGTTTCCTTTATTCTGTGGTCTTTAAACTGAGTCTTGACTCTGAGCCTTTGGACATGTGGAGAGCTGGTTGAGACGTTCAAGGTGTGCAATCATAGGAAAGTATGGAAACCATGCTTTGTCTGCAAGGTAAAGGGTTGGATGAGAAGTGTCTGTGGCAGGTATTTTGAGCAGTGCCAGGCTCAGAAGTTTGTACTTGATTTTATAGGCGATTTTATTATGCATTTAGTGCTCATTATTCATTTTTACTCATTTGACAAACATTTACTTGGGACCTCCCGTGCAGAAAACAATGGGCTGCATACCGGACCCAGATGTGTAAGATGAGATTCCTTTCTTACAAGTTAGACACTTTAGCACTGCTTACAAATACTCTATATAAAAAAAAGAAGCACTTCCATACCTTGCAAACTTGTCCCTACTTTGGAAAACCAATGAAAAGACGTCTTAGTGCTTTTTATCTAATTTTACTTATTTTCTATTTAGCCACAGTGGGCCATGCTCCAACAGCCCGTGGATATGAATGAAATAACAGATATTAAGGCACAAATATCCTAAGTTGTGACTCCCAGTTGTAGAGCCACAGCAACTCGGACTTTACCCTTCTCTAAAGTCTCCCTGGCTATTTCTGGGAGCACCTGGAAAGTACTGCATTTGATACCTTATTACCTACAAACTGCCCAAGGCAGGCATCTCACCACAACCATGCAGCCAGTATCTTCTGAGACATGACTTCCTCCCCTCCTTGGTGCTGTCCAAGAGCTTCCAAATCTACAAACCCTTCCACATGCCGAACAGTACTCTGAACCTCTGGTTCCCACAGCATTTTTAGATTCACTCTCTCTCCAGAGACTGCTCTTCTCAGCCACTGGCATGTTTCACCTGGTGTTTTAGGACTTGATGCAACAGCTCTTAGACTATATCTCCCAAAGTGAGAAAACGGCTTCTTTCTCGTCCATGTGAGACCTTTTCCTCAGAAGAAGTCAGATCTACTCCCTGGGACTTAGCTGGGATACATGTACAATTTTGCCATCTCTCTTCAATTTCCCTTGACCCTTGCAAGCTCAAAATTCCTCTTAAGACACTGTCTTTTCACCCACTAATACCAACACTTCAGTTTCGATGTCTGGGTGGTGAACGTCATTGCACTAATTCAGTAGGCAAGCCCAACTGAGCTACTCCATTCCACCCTTATGTGCACTCCTTCCCCGACAATGGGAGGTCTGGTTAGCCAGAAAAGTACTATAAGGAGTGTGCAATGAATCCAGAAAATGCTCAGTATACAAAGTGTATCTCACAATGAGATATCTATTTTATTCAGTTCCGTGGGCAGCTTTGGGACAGGATAAGGTGTTCTAGAAGTGTTGTTGCATAGTCACTTTCTACAGGGAAGGCTGAAAAAAAAAAAAAATAAAGTAAGGGCTAAAAAAGAAACGCACTATATTTGACTGGAAGCCCAAAAGAGACAAAATGTTTTGGAAACATGTGCATCATGGCCTACTAATTTAGGCTCATAACCCCCTCTCTCCAATTACATTCCTGGAAATTTTTTTTCAATTTCTTTGCATAGAATAACCAGAGGACCACATTGTTCAGAGCCGCCCATAGGGAACAGGCAGACCCGCGCAGAGCTCGCACCACACCTCCACAGAGCTGGCCAACACTTCCACAGAACCACACGATTCCCTGGTTCCTAATATGGTTTATTATAAAATCCTTTACCTGCCTCAAAGCACTTTTCATCAAAGCTGCTTTTAAGCTGAAGCTGAGGACCAAAGAATGCCTCTAACAGAATCCTGAAATAGCTTTTAACCCGAGGCTGAGGAGAGAAAGTGCTTTTAACCTAAAGTGCTTTCCTCTCAGGTACTTGAGCGTGTACCTAGCACTCAGCATTAGTGGCTATGAGAACACCCTTAAGACCCAAATGAAAGAGACTCCATTATAGGTATTCAAACCCATTATATTAATATATTACAAGTAATATTTGGAATCATTAAGCAGTTTTACTCCAATTAAATTTGTATCTTTTCTTATTGAACTCTGCATTCATGCAAATCAATTGAAGTCTTACCACCTGGGATTCTAACAAATCTATGCTGATATTAGGAAAAGTATAGTGTTTTTCCTAGATTTTTGCTTTTAATCAGAGTGTGTCAAAATGGCCACACCTTCTCTACCCTAAAAGAATCTCTCAACTTGTATCAGTCACTGAGTGGCATTTCTAGCTTTAGTCTATATTCGTTGGGTTGACAAGGTAAATGAAATCATTTAAAATTAATTCAATCAATTATCTGAATAAATTTTATGGATCAAGTTTTCTCCCTAGAATTGTCACTCAAACAAATGAAAATATGGATTTCACAGCACAGACGGCCCCTGACTTAGGTGGATCAACTGAATATTTTCCAACTTTATGATGGTGTAAAAGTGATATGACTTCCGTGGAACCTGTGCTTCAAATTTTGAACTTTGACTTTTTTCCTGGGCTAGTGATATGTGGTATGATACTCTCTTGATATTGGGCAGTGACAGCGAGTCACAGTTCCCAGTCAGTCACGGGATCATGAGGGTAAAGAACCCATGCACTTTCGACCATACTGTACCCATACAACTATTCAGTTTTCCACTTTTATTATAGTATATGATCAATTTACATGAGCTCTTCAGCACTTTATTATGACATAGACTTTGTGTTAGGTGATTTTGCCCAACTGTGAGCTAATGTAAGCATTAGAGCATGTTTAATAGAGACTGGGCTAAGCTACAATGCTCAATAGGTTGGGTGTAGTAAATGCACTTTTGTCTATTTTATTTTATATTTGTCTATATTTTCAACTTGCAATGGGTTTATTGTGACATAACTCCATGGTAAGTTGAGGAAGATGTGAATAAAGTTCCTACTAAGTCAAGTAAGTAGACAACCCAATTGATAAAAAGCTTTAACTTCAGAATAATTACAGTAAGTTATGTGATTAAGCAATTGAATTTTATGGACCGTTTTCTATTTTAAGAATATAAAGTGTATATCAATATGGGATAAGGAGGCAAAACTTGATGTCTTTGAATTTTATCCACCTCTTCTTTTGCTAGTACCCTCTGTAACTCCAATGGAATGAAGACAGGCAAACCAAAAACAAAAAATATCACCAACTCAAAATGTAAATAATCAGCCTTTGCTAAACAAAAGTTAGCCATGTTAATAATTCCAAAATGCACTAAAGCAAACTAAAATGAAATATATTTTCCTCCACTTTAACTGATCATGGCAGAGTCTTTAGATAGAAATCATATTTTTTGTATGCATTGTTTTCTCTTACTCATTCTTTCATTTATGTATTCATTTGGCAACCAGAAGAGAATGTGATAGAATGGAAAGAAAGAAAGAAAGAAAGAAGAAAGAAAGAAAGAAAGAAAGAAAGAAAGAAAGAAAGAAAGAAAGAAAGAAAAAGCAAAGCAAGCAGTAGAAATACAAGAGGAAGAGTGGCTCCTGGGTGGCTCAGTTAGCTAAGCATCTGTCTTTGGCTCAGGTCATGTTCCCAGAGTCCTGGGATCCAGCCCCACGTCAGGCTCCCTGCTCAGTGGGGAGCCTGCTTCTCCCTCTCCCTCTGCCTCTCCCCCTGCTTGTGCTCTCTCATGCGTGCTCTCTCTTTCAAATAAATAAAAAATAAGGAAGTACAAAAGGAAAAAATTACATTTATCTTGTTCACTGTGTATTGTTTCCTTCCCCTTGAACATTCTTTTCCAGCTGCTTCTACCTAGTAAACTTATTCATTTCCATGCTTCCAGCTTAAAGTTATTACCAACTCCCTAAGGCCATCCCTGTCCTCTTCATCCTGAGTTAGTCCTCTCTTCTCTTATCCTGAATTATAATCTCATCATCTGATTATTGTACTATCTTCTAGCTGGACCATGAGCTGTATCTTATAGACTAAAGACCATTTTACTCTATTTTACCTCCTGAGAAGTTGTTGCCTGGGAAGAGGTAGAAAGGAAAGGAAGAAGGACACAAAATCTTTCAGCGGTTTTACAATTACTCTTCATTAACAATTTCATCTTCCTTCTTCTGGAAGCTCTTATGTCAATGGACACTCCTCTGATGGGCCTGTTCCCTCTCACCAGCCTCTCAGCATTGGGTTACCCTGTTATGTTCTTCGACTTCTCCTCTTTTTTCATTCTTCTCCTCAGACTACTGGGCATTATTCAAATACGCCAGGGCTGAAATATTGCAGTCCAGTGCTTCGAGTTCTATCTATAGGCTTTCTAAACTTAAAACTTCAACCTCATGCTCCAGACTCTCAAGACTCCAAATTTGCATGTTCAGATGTCTATTTGTCATATCCTGGGATGTTTGGTTGACATCTCACATTTATCTAGAGCAATCCAATCCTTGATTCCCCGGCTCTGGCATGTTCACCTCAGGAAATACTACTGCCAACTGCCAGCTGGAGTCACCCTCTGTTCTATTCTCTCTCCTGTTCTCATCAGCAAAACCACCTTAAAAAATATATTCCAGATTCAACCACATTTAGTCACTCCCATTGTTACCAGCCTTATCTAAGCACCGTTGCCTTGCCTATGTCACTAATCCCCTAACTGGCCTCTCTGTGTCTTTTCTTGACCCTCTTAAATATAGTCTCCACACAGCAATTAGAAGGACCATTTAAAAACATCAGTCACATTATTTCACTCCCATGGTCAATAATTGCCAATTACTTAGAATAAAATCATACTTAAAATACTATCTGATGACCTTTCTGTGACCTACAAGGTTCTACCTGCTTTGGTCCCCAGGTTACCTTTTCAGTTTCATCTACTGTTTGTCATCTCCCTCCAGCCACACAGGCTTCCTTACTGCTCTCCGACTATACCATGATTACCCCCACCCCCGTCTTATGCATTGGCTGCTCCTCTGATTGAACACTCTCCCCATGTACAGGCATAATTCACACCTTCACTTCTTTTGATCTTCACTCAATGGCATAGCCTCAGAAATGTCTTCCCTAATAATACCTCTCTCTGGCTCTCCATCTCCCTGTCTTGCTTTCTTTTCTCATAGCATCTATCAATATCGAACATTATCATACATATATTATATATTAATAGGTTTATGAGTTTGTTTTCCCATTTATATCTAAGCTGTATGAAGCCAGAAAGTGCTGTAGGAGGGCCGAGAGTGTTCTATTCATTATTCCATCCCCGGCAGGCATTGAAAAATACTCAGGGATGGATACAAAAGATGAATGAATACAAAAATTCATGAAATATTCACTTGGTCAGACCACTCTCTCTATTGTTGTTTGTGATTCTGTGCACACACATGTGGAGGGCAGTATGCATGTTTATGTGTATATTTGTGTGTTGTGTTGCTTTGGGTAAACAAAAGGATGGAGAAGCATAGGATAAAGTTGCTGCCCAGAGTAGACAAATATTGAAAAATCTCATACTCCCTGTTTCATTTGAGGTAATAAGCTCCTTGTTTAAGATATGAATTTATTTCTGGCTAGTGGACTCCCCAAAATGTCCATTGCGTTAACTGGACCAAAACTGAGTTGAGATCTATTTCCATGAGAGTTTAGAAGCTTAAAAGAAGAAGCCAAAGATGCCTGGGTGGCTCAGTCAGTTGAGCGCCCAACTCTTTTTTTTTTTTTTTTTTATTTATTTTTTCAGCGTAACAATATTCATTCTTTTTGCACAACACCCAGTGCTCCATGCAAGAGCGCCCAACTCTTAATTTCAGCTCAGGTCTTGATCCTGGGATTGTGAGTTTGAGCTCAACCTTGGGCTCCATGCTGGGTGTGGAGCCTACTTTAAAAAAAAGAAAAAGGAGCCAAATAGTACTTCTATGAAGTACTGTTTGGGTTGAGGGTAAAATCTTGAAAGGTGGGGACAGCTTGAAGCTTGAAAAAAGAAGAAAGACAAGGAAATAGGAGAAGGTGGGGAAGAACTCCTTCATTTGTCTGGGTGACAGTGGGGCACTCTCAGAATTTCACCTTTGGGCTGCTTGTGTCAAGACACTACTCCTGCATCCGACTGTCCAACTTTGACTGGAGGCTGAAGACTACAACCTACCCTTGTTTGGGGATATCTTCTCCATAGTCTGGGTAAAATCTCCTCCAGGCCAGTCCTTCCAGAACAGACATTATCATTATCCACCAGGGACTTTAAAATCTATTAGGTTAATGAGCTACACAAGTATGAATAAACATGTGGGGGGAAACTATACACAAAAGTGTATATATTTAGAATTTCTATTTATTTAGATTCCAAACTACTTAAAAGTTAAAATAATTATGCTTTTTTTCCCTGTATTTGACTCTTATGAGAAAAAAAAAAACAAGTAAACAAGGCAGTGAGAGAAATTTACTTCACTTGCAGTGTATATTAGAGATTCAGCAGAGAATCAGCCCGGTTTTTTGGTGTCTGTGTATCAAAAAGCAGTAACATACTTTTAATCAAAGCCCGAAGGCATTGTAAAATAACACAGTATCTTATGAAGTACTTAATACAGATTAAATTCAGTAGTGTTTTAGCATTAAACATGTTTTTCTGAATCTTAGTTCAAGCGATAAGCCATCTGTAAATTATAGTACTTACTTAAATCACCCATTTCTCCAAAAATTATCAGTAAAGCTGCAGTACAGTGCAGTACAGTACAATGATGGGGCCTTATATGGTGAGTATTTTAAGGAAGAAGAAAAAGTAATAAGGATGTAAGTGGAGAAAATATAAAAGATAAAAGTAGAAACTGGATTCTTTGATAAGTAATCTGAAAGTTTTGGTCTAGAAACCTACTCTCGAAAAGAAAACCAAATGTTACTTATAGTTTAAAATCAAAGCTAAATTTTGGTTAAATTGCTGAAATTACCCATGTTGGAAATATTACTTTTGCCCTTCAGTATCCCCTTCCCCTTCCCTATAGCACTTACTGGGAGAGGATGTGCTTATGTGTGTAGCATTGTGGAGGGAGAAATATTTCAAGTACAGACTACCTACTATTTAAGCCACCGGGACTATGTTTTTTCTTATCCCAACCCCATTTTTAACATAATTTCAACTAAATGGGCATCCCATCATGAGCAATTGAAGAGTATAAGTCATCAGAACAATGCTGGTGGTGGAGTGGTAATGTAAATAGCATCCTGACCCAGCCATCAGAGTTATAAGACTCTGGACCCAGCAGAGTATTTCGTGGATTTCCTTGGGACCTTTGGTTTGAAACATCTCCAAGACTGTTTCTCCAGCCTCGAGTAATTAATAAATTACTTTGAGCTCCTAGTAAACTCTTGGAGTTCCCACTCACTGTCATTTCTTAATATTTGAATAAATTCTTTGTGTAAGATAGCCCCCAATGGCAGGGTGCCTAGGTGGCTCAGTCAGTTGAACATTGGACTCTTGATTTCGGCTCAGGTCATGATCTCAGGGTTGTGAGATTGAACCCCATCAAGCTCTACACTGGGTGTGGAGCCTCCCTGAAATTCTCTCCCCCTCTTTCGCTGTCCCTTCTCCCCCACTTCGCATGCGTGCACAGACACACACGTGCACTCTCTCTAAAAAAAAAAATAAATAAATAAAAGATAATAAATAAATAAACAAACCCCCAGTGTTTTCCGTTTTGTTTTGGTTTGGTTTTTTTGCAGCCCGACCCCTTAAAAAATATACCTCGTGACCAAAAGGATGGGTGGGACTAAGCCCCTCGATTTCTTATTATTGTTTCCTGTTCCCCTCTGTGTTTTTCATGTATGTGCAGTTCTAGGTGCTTTGTTTTCCTTTTTAAAATTTACTGGACTAGCTGCAACAGCCACCCTGTGTCCTGAAAGCAGAATAATCATTTTGAAAAGCATGTGGAGACTGTCTTCCTGGGTAAATGATGATAACACCGTCACATTATTTGAACATTTAACTGCCTCTATTGAGTAGTTTTCCTCATAGTTTTGATTCATTTGGAATCTAACTGACAAAGATCCCATTAATGGGTGTTCTTTCCATAATTTGTCAAAAAATATATAGCAGAGATGAGGGAGAATGAAGCTAATTTGTAATCTGGGAGACTTAACCTGGTTATGCTGATGAACTAACTAAATCGGTCAAAAGTTTGAGAGCTTAAAGATTAAAAACCACCATTTCCTAGTTAAACTCTAATTCATTATGTAAACAACATGATTTATAAGTGCAGTCATGTGGAAGGTCTATTTGTTTTTCTCACCAAAAGATGCTTTCAAAGAAAAATTGCTGAAAATGGATTTTCTCCAACCAATGTGTTGCCTGCCACCCCTGGTATAAATGCTGAAGCAGGAGAAGGAAGACATAATGATCACACTAGCCAAGGCCATAGGCATTTGTGGAGCATTCCAAAAATATTGGCACCTCAAGCAAGAGGTGTTTTCTAAATACAAAAAGTTGTTAAGAGAGGAATAAAGGATTACCAGTGAGCCCACAGATGGGAATATAGGTAGGGAGTCTGGAGCTCGGGGTTCTGGGCTGCTCCGTTTTTTTTGGAATAGCATAAGGAAGGGGAAAGCAGAAATAATCCTTCGTGTTGTGCCAGGACAACAGGCATAGAAGTTAAGGGGGCAAAGCTAGTTCATTAATGCTTGCCAAGAAAATAATACTTTCTCTCTCCCTCCCCCTTTCCTTATACTATTTTAAGATAGAACGTTCTGTGGTTCAAACACATTCCTGCAGTTTAATGGTCCTCCTTGGTATCAAACCCTGGATTCTATCAAATTTACAGATGGGTGACAATTCCACCACAGCCCTGAAATTTGACATTGACATTTTAGCTAAATCTCTTTGATTTATTTTCATTAGATAACATTCTTTACTTTGCAAAGTCATTTCTTGTGCATCATCATCTCCTCTAAGTTACATGATCCATCATTTTATGTTGAAGGCTAGTGTTGTAGTCAAGATTCCTTTCACTGTAATTGATAGAAACTTGTCCAAACTGCAAAAGTAAGAATGGAATTTATTGGACTGCTTAATTGAAAAGTCCAAGGGACAAGGACAGCTTCAGGCATGATTGGATCTAGGGGCACAAATGCTATCAGATCTTTACTTCCTCCATCCCTCAGCTTGTTTTCTACTCTGTTGGCTTAATTCTCCAGTATGTTTTCCCAGAAGGTGGCAACATAACTTCTAGAAGCTCAGACTCATATCCCAATCGTTAATCAATTCCTCTAGAAATAAGGCTCCTCTTTCCCAGTAGCACTAGAAAAAGCCTTGGGATTTCTCCACCAGATCAATTTGGGCCATGTGTTCATGTCTGAACATGAGGAAATTCATGTTCATCCCTGGAGCTAGAGGTGGTGGAGTCAGCACCACTCAAACCAAATGGCAGCCAACACGAGAAAGGCATCATCCCCTAAGGAAAATCAGAGTGATCTTACCAGAGAATAGGAGGAGAGCTGCAGGGCCAGTAAAAGCAATAGACATCCACAATACTTTTCCCAACTAGTGTCATCTGTGACAGTGGATCTCACTGTTTAACCAAGGCTGGCACCTTCTATTGTGGGCAATAGAGACCTTCTGGCCAATGCTATGTTCATGCTCTGGTCAAGTTTATTTGGTTGCAATAAACAGAAGTTCACTCAAAAGTATTCAAATAAAATGGGAGCTATTGTCACAACCCAGGGTATGTCATGGCACCCCATGGAAGAGATAGATGATCTCCGGAGTTAGGCATCAGAAAGTGAGGACCTAGGGTGCGTCTGCTTCATTCACCTCTCTCTGTAAATGAGTTCCTGTACCGAGTCACCCATTGCACACAGCCTTCTCCCCATATGGCTGCCCCTAGCATCCTGTGTCTAAGTCTAGGCAGTCTTGTTATTTAAGTCTTAATATTTACGGCGCTAACTACCTCAGTCTGTAGTATCCCACTTATAATCATTGTGAGAGAGAATTTCGTTGCTGTGGCTTGAGTTACAGCCTTGAATTTAATCAGCTTCACCACAGAGACTAAATTCTTAATTCCAGAGCCATACTTTCTTGGGTGAGTATAGCCAGTTTAAAGAGAGGCTAGAATTAAGAAGACAATTTTTGGCTTTTCTGGTAACTAGTCAAAGCAAACATCTCCCTTCTATCTAATGATGTTGATCATATAGCTAGTCTCTTTTCTCACCAGGACACTTGACAATCATGAGAGGAGTTTCTCAATGAGGTATTGCCTGTGCTTGGCTGGACCACCCAGTAAGTGGCAGTGATGCCCCTCCCCCATCTCCCACTTTAGAACCAAAAATTAGCCAGTAGCACACCTCGTTCCTTCTAGCACATTATGGCGGAACACCGGGCAGTTGACATTCACTCCTATCCAACCAGTTCAAGATGGGACCCAAGTCCCACCTTCCTTTATAACTAATGAATTCCCAGCACTAAACTTCTTAATCCAGGAGTCCATTTGATCTTTTCACTTTTTTCCTCATGGTCACCAATGGCCTCTGAATTGTCAAAATTCAATGAGAACTTTTCACCTTTATCTCCCACCATCCTTCTCCTGCATCTGAAATGCTTATACACATTCCTGAAAACCAGTCTCTTTATTCTTCTGCAAACTTTGAGGGTTCCTTCTGCATGTCAGTCTCTTTTACTCCAGCAAGAAACTAGGAAGTCCTCTCTGGTGGGTTGACTCATCTTCTGCATCCAGTTGACAAATCCTACAAAATAACCCCTTCTTTCCATTGTCACAGGTCAGTTTCTTGTCTTCTTTCTTTCCCTAAAACCTGATACTTTGTAACTTTACATAGGATTCAATATTTTGGGGTCCATCCCCTCGCCCATAAAATCAGTTTAATAGTATCTACCACCAAAGAGTTGAGGCTTGGTATAAAAATTTAGTAAGTTAGAATACATAAGATACTTTGAACCATGCCTGGCTTAGTGTAAGAGTACAATGAAGCTTAACTGCTATTATTACACAGCCTTGAGATAGCACTAATCACATTATATTATAAATGTTTGTGAGAGTTACCCACCACCTCCCCAGACTATAGGAGGTCATGCTTCATGCATCACTGCATTTTCTGGATGGAAAACAGTGTCTGGCTTATAGCGGACATGTAATAAATAGTTACTGAATAAGTGAATCAATATTTGTATTCTTTACAATATCCGCACATGACAGATGCTCAAGAAATATGCACTGAGTTGAATTTGATAGAATTAAATGGATCTGGAAAGAATACAGAGTAAAAACTGCCATCATATCAGGTAAAGCACAATGAGTTCATTTTAAAGGGAGAGAAATTTCCTTTGGGACTCCTCCTTGGGGTGAATCTAAACTGATGCAAGATTCCACATTCCTAGCAAATTTAGAATTGTTTTCATCTTTTTTTTTTTTTCTCACCAGTTTCAGTTTCCATGTCCTGTCAATTCTCTTTGTTTTCACTCTCATAGCATAGCTTAGTTCACCAACAACCTGGACTCCTGTTAATGTCTTTATCAGTAAGCTACTGCTGCATAACAAACAAATACAAAATCTTAGTGACACACAGCATAAAGCATTTATTTCTCATATGTCTATGGATCAAGTATCCTGGGGCAGGTTTTAGTGGACAGCTCTATTCTCAGTGTAAGGTCTGACTAGTCTTGTCTCCTAACTGAATATTTGCTTCAATCTGTGCGATGTATATTTACTCTGGATCCCAGACTGAAAGGGCAGCATCGATCCAGGGAAGTTCTTATCTTGGCAATAGCAGAAAGCTGTGAGGTGAGTAGGGATCTGTAATGCATTTTAAGGCCTCCATCTGGAACTGATACATTGTCATTTTTACTCACACTACATTGTCCAAAACAAGTCTATAGCCAAGCCCAACATCAGGGAAATGGGAAAAATAAGTGTTACCCACTGTAGTGAGTTTTACCACATGGTCACATGGCAAAAGGGGTGAATGTACAAATCTACTTCAGAGAAGAGAAGAGTCATGAAAAATGATTACATTTACCACAACTCTATCCTGATTCTGGTCTCCATAATACCTTCCAAGGTGATCACATTAGCTTCTTAACTAATCTCCCTGTGTTCAATCTTCTCCACAATCAATCACAATTGGTTATGAATGTTTTGGCTGTAGGGGATAGAATACTTAGTTTAAAAGGACATATTATCTCACATAGTAAGGAATCTGGAAAAATAATTGTTTTAAGTTTAGAATTTCAACAATGTCATTGAGGTCTCAGGTTTTTTTTTGGTGACCTTTTTAAATCCTGTTTGCTTTTATCTGCAACCTTGTTGTCTCATGGTGACAAGATTGCTGCAGTAGCTCCAAGCATCACATGATTGTACAGTGATGTTCAAAGCAGGAAGAAAAAAGAAAGAGTTCCTTCATACACCCCTCTTATTTTATCTGGTAAAAGAGAGAGAGAGAAATCTCTTGTAGCTTCCCAAGTCATTTCTCCTTACATTTGACTGGTTAGAGCTATCTAATTACCCAGAGCAGCAAGTAAGGCAGAAGTCAATAGAGAATATTTTCAGGCTCTGAATGGACTCTAGAAACAAGAAGTCAGGAGGGGAATAGTGTATGTATAAGATATCACTGGTGTCTGCAACACTTTCAAATAATTTAACCTACCTAACTAAATATTTAAAACTCTTATAACACCATCTTCATCTTCTTTTAAAGTTTAATACATCAAGATTTCTGCAAATAAGAGTGAATGTTTCCCTCAACATATCTCATTCTTCCCACCATTCTCCCCATCACTGATGTGTTTGTATACCTTCCTTCCATCTTCCCTAAAAGGCCTTTTGTCACCTCTTTTATCTCTTCACTGGTTTTACTTTTCCTTGAGGACTTGTTTCTTCTCTAGGAAGTCTTCTGTGGGCACCAAAGGCTGGTCTGATGTCCTGCCACATGTTCAATAAACATTTGTGAAATTGACTTGAATAATAATTTCCATTAGATGTTTTTATACTTTATAGCAATCCTTCCAGACTATAATTTCTAGCCAATTTAAATTATTCCATCTGAAGTTGTGGGTCATTTTTCTTGAATAATAGTTTATGTCATTTTATTTTCCTTATAGTGCTGGCTCACTTTTTTTGAACAAATCCTTGTTACTTGACCAAATATTCAAACCAAATACCCATGGTTATTTCCAACTTCTCTACACTCTGTTGATATGTTTTGGGCTTATCATCTTTCTGTCTCTTAGATGAAAATGTACATTTTCATATTGAAATATATTCATGCTTTAGCTTTAATTACTTTCCTCCCTGCCAGGTTGTCCTTAATCCAAAGCCATCACCTTTTCTAAGAAATGGATGAAAAACATGACTTCCTTCAAGTCTCACCACATTCCATTTTGACTACTCCTTTGTAATATTTCACTTACCATTCTGTTATGCTACATTTTATTTTTCTCCCCACTTCTACTACACATATTTTTTAATGTATTGAAGACCTCCACTGATGATTAAGACAGTGTCTTGAAGTCAATCATTTAATAAATGGTATTGAACTTCTAGTATATGTCAAACATTGTCTACTTACTAGGGACACAGTAAGAAAAGAAATAGGTGCGGTCTTTATTCTCCTGGGTTTTGCATTCTAAGCAGGGGAAAACTAATCAATAAGCACATCAATCCAATATATTAGGCAGAGATAAGTGCTCTAAGGAAAGTAAAACAGGGAAGTATCATGGAGAGTTCCTATTGCAGTGGGGCCATTTTTAGAAAAGAAGTAGGTACAAAAGGCTACGAAAGAGACCTAGTGCAAGTTTCATGAAGAGGTCATAATAAGTGCAGAGTCCCTGAGGCAGAAGTGTGCTGGGCATAGACAAGACTCAGTAATGTGGACAGAGTGGCTGCAGGCAAGTGATGAGGGGGAGAGAGAAGAGAGGGAGCAAATGAAATCAATTAATGGGTGGAAGGGCAGGTCATGTATTACCTTGGAATTTGCAATAGGGAACTGGAGTTCATTCTGGGCAAGACAGGAAGCCCTTGAACTTACCAAATATTTGATTCACTACCAGTAATAAACATCTATGCTGTTTTTAAAAAATCTGGAAATGGTGGTGATGATTACACAAGAATGTACATGTGCTTAATGCCACTGAAACATTCACGTAAAAACGGTTACAAAGGTGAATTTTAGGTTATGTGTAATTTACTGCAATAAAAAATATCTGTGAGTGAATCCTGTGGGCCAGAGTCTATGCTAAGCACTGGTGACTCTGCAAACACCTAGAGCACATAGACACTCCAACTCTGCTTTGAGAAGATACATTCCATATATCATAAATGTAAGTACACAATGCAAGGTAGTATAAATTGCGTTTCAAATGAGAAGACTAGGCTAGGATTTCAGAGTGTGTTCTCGGAAGCGTTAGTCTGGAGAGATGCCCTTTGAAATAAAAGGATCTTACTCAAGTAAGTTTGGGAAATCGTGCGTCCTCCAGGCCTTTGTGGAGATTCCCAGCGCAGACAGGCCTGTCACAGGCTGTAAAAATACACATGAAAGAAACCTGTTTAACTTTGTTTAACCCAACATTGCTAAACCATTTTGATCACAGGCCTTTTTTCCCCAAATTGCCAATCAACATCCTGAGGAACTGGTATTCCAAAGAACCGATGTTAAAGGAGACACAAAACCGAGAGAGGAAGAAAAGAGTTTGTGGATAAAGAGTGGTCAGAGCTGAGCTATAAATGAAAGGGGATGCTTAGATGAGGGAAGAGGAAGGGCATTCGAGGCAGGAGAGATGTTAAGAAATCCACGTCAAAGTAAATCTCCTGGAACTTGCCTCTTCAAAGACATTGACCCACTGAACAAATCTTCTAAATATACTTATAAAATTATAGTTTTGGTGATCATTAACAAGTTTCTTCTAAAACACTCAAGACACCAATTCATTAAGATCAATGACTTTGTAGAAGTTTTCTTAATTCGTTGTCATTATTTAATAAACAACAAAGTTGTGCCCAGAGAGACCATAACTTACTCTGTTATCCCAGCCTAATCGATGGCAGAATGTTCGTTTTCTTTCTCTGGGCCCAGAGTCCTGTTCCATAAAGGAGGGCGTTATGGCCTTTGTATCTCTGCAGTAGACCCTTTGGAATTAAAGCAAAAAATCGATTCCTATGCAAGACACAGATTTCAGCACACAGTGAATATGGAAACAGAATCAAATTAAAGAACAACGCAATCTTGGATTTTAATGAAGCTCATCTTTGTTTCTTTTGCAGATCAAATTTTTGGCTCTCATCTGCACACAGTGTGTGAACGTGAAAATTCCACAGTTCCACGGTTTGTAAAGCAGTGCATTGAAGCTGTTGAAAAAAGAGGTGGGTAACTGAATATGCAGCAACTTCCCCCCATTAGCGCACCCTCTAAACAACCAAAGCTCAAGTTAACGGTGCCACTTGATTTGTCTGGGAAGCCATGCAATTAAAACTTGACTTTTGTTAATCGGTTAAGAGGATCAAGTTTCTTATTAACTTCAGTTTGTTTTTACAATAGGGACATCGGTAATTCCCACTGATGTTCTTTTTTAATTTTTTTTAATATTTTGTCTGTCTGACATGCTGTTGATTCAATTGCAAACTTCTTGTTTTCAAGCCAGTGATAAAACATTCATAAAATATCAGCACTCACAGTGTTAGAACCCTCCTAACATTCATGCTGGTAGATGTTGTGCCAGAACAATTTTTGGTAAGCCCCCAACATTACCCAAGTGAAGCAAATAGCATTCCTACTTGCAAACAGTGATACCCCATCTTCCATGTGTTTCTGTTCAGTGTAGAATATGGCTAACTGGTTCTCCTGGAACAATTAACAGATGCACCTCCAGTGTTAAGATGACCTTTGAATCCTATTTTTCAGCATTCTGTTTTTCATGAGAAATTATTTCATCTTACCACAGGGAACAAGTCAAAACCCAACTGACTCATCATTTCTTTGCTGGTCTATCTGTGGGGTGTTCTTCCTTCAGACTATGACTTCATTCGTTCAAGGTCATTTTCCCTGGAAGATACATACAGTAGATGCAGAATCTCGAAAAATGTATTGTATAAAAATGTGAAGCTTCATCACCATCTGTTACAAGTTTACAACATATTCCCAGGATCTAGGGGGATATATATCATGTAAAAGATAGAGGTGTTTTCAGAAAAAGAATTGGTGAATCTATTCCCATTTTCAGCTCCCAGTCTCTTAAAACAATAGAACCAAGGGGAAAAAAGTCTTTACCAAGTTATCTACTAGGAAAAAGCCATTTTAATTCTCTCAATGTTACCTGGCTTTATTATAGAAGCATAATAAAAATGGCCTGCAATTTCCAACTCCTGGAAATTCATACTTTAATTATACTGTAAGGACAGCCTTGGGATCCTATTATTCCCCTATCAGTAGGGAATGAGAGAATAACAAGAAGGGGACGAGTGGGTAGGGAAAGTAGATAACAGAGGTGGCTTTGGGGGAAAGCACATCAACACATCAGAGAGGAGTCGAGAGCTCACCGAGGGCAGAAAACAGTAAAAGCAGAATGAATGCAAGGAGAGCTATCTGTGAGGAATGGAGTCATTTGGAGTTTAGAGAAAAGTGTGTTTTTACTGCATGTTGCAATCTCCTTTAATTTTATAAATTCATAATTTAGGAATAAATATTATTTAATAAGTAGTTAAAGCCAGAATGGATCACTGAGAATGTTATAATGTTATTATTGCCAATAGCTAAATTATCATCATTTTCAGGAAATCTTCACCTACTTACTAATACTCAGCACTGACTATTATATCAGAGCAAATATCCGAATAGGACTTTGGGGGCGCTGTACATAATAAGACGTGTGCACATATAATAAAAGGACTCTGTACCTCTCTATTTATGTACACACCCGAGGCAAAATGAAAACGCTGCTAGATACAGCCTAGTGGTGTGCAGATACCATAATATTGTAGAGTAGGAAATACCTATAAATAGAAAATGTTTCTTCTCTTCACAGCATTTTGTTGGCGATTTTTAATAAAATAAGACAATGTTTTTGCTGACAGCAGCAATCATATCTGGCATTATATTTCATTGTCCCAATGTTTACTCTTAAAATGAATTTGTAGATCCAGCACTAAACAGGCGCTAATCACACATATGATTATTAAAATAACTCCTAAGCATTTTAATGAAACTCAAAGACTTTACAATTCCACAAAGCAACTGATAATTCAAAGCACTTTGGCAGTGTCAGCTTAAAGGAACTCGATGGAAATATTCAATAAAAACTCAGAGGCACAAGATAAACCTCTCCCATCATGGCAAGATTTACAAATGTGTACTTTTGATTATATTTTTCTATGATCATTTTGCTGGATTAATATTCTTACATTTATACGCCAATTCTATTTACTCAAAGTGTTGTTTTTACTAAATTCTGGCAGAAAGCACCTTAGGACAGAAATAATTTATGTGAATCTAAGTCCAATGTTTATGCAGGCTTCCGATGACATTTTGTGCCGGGGTTGGTATTAGGAAGTAGCATATAAAGGTGCCAAATCTCTCAGCACGGCTGGGACTCAGCATATCTAGAGCCCTCCTTCTAATGGCCAGATCCTCCTCCAGCCAAGATACTCAACTGCAGAGTCATGGGAAACGCTTATGCACCAGTTATGGGAAAGGCACGCTTAAATGAAAAGTGTGTGTTTACTCTCAACAGTCTTAGGGAAATGGCCTCAAAACTCACTATAGCAGGACACCGGGTGTTAGAAAAAGATTTGTTTCCTTTCGCTCTTTTTCTCTTAAGATTATTTCCCCCACCGTTACAAAAGAATCATCTGTAAATTGTAACCGTATTTTTTTAATGCTTCTCACATGCTTGATTTTAAATGAAACAGTATCAGGAAGGCAGATCTCACCATTGATTCATAGACTGATTGATTGATTGATTGACTCATTCATTCATTCAGTTATTTGTCTTACTTGCTTGCAATTGACAGACCAAATTGTTCATGCTCCTGTAGTCTACCAGGGAAAATCTACCCAGTGCTCGGCATAGTTGCATTCTTTAATCAATCCTAGTAAGGTGATATGAGTCACATTTTAAATTTTACATCTCACAGACATGCCTAGAAGAAAATCTATTAGTGAGCCGAATGTAAACCAATTTAGCGAATCACTTGTTTAGTGTGTTTCCTTATCTTGATTTGGTTTCCTTTATTCCCTTAAACCACCAGAGCATTCTCCCCCTCACCGACTATTATAACCAGATTAAAATTATTTCTGTGGTTTCTGACCTTGTCTGCTCAGCCTAGAGAACTTACACAGAGCTTGGAGGGAAACTATAAAGGAGCGTGTTAGTCTTTAAAGCTCTTCCAAGGGGTTCATTCACGCTCATGTTGCCTTTACAGTTGTAGAGCGTAAGTAGCGTAAGCAGCCAGAGGAAAACTAGGTTTATGTTTTTTTCTTCCAAAGCAGTTTCCATGCAAATATAGAGTCATTGTTCAGCTAATGCTCAATGCATGTGATAAAGTGACCCAAAGCCTGAGGTCATCCAGTACTTTTCTTTGAGGTCTTACGCAGCAAGCATGCAGAAGGAGGCATCGTGACACACTGGGTGTATGTAGTCCCAAGCAGAGAAGTCCACCTTTCACTACTTTGTAGAAGACTTTGTGTAGCTTAGGATGACCCCAAAATGTATAGAAATTGCTCACTTAAAAGTAAGATGAGCTGTATTGCTCAGAAGACAAGGGCTTAAGAGATGTGACTTCATGTATATAGTCTATCCTTGGTGCCGTTGGTATAAGACCTTAACCTGTAGTTCCCTTCATGTAAAGCGTGTAACTGGCTGCCTACTCTGGGAAGAGGCGTCTCTGGGGAAGAGCCCCACACAATTCTGGCATACTGGAAGCACGCAGAACATCCTGGGTGAGGAGTGTAACACCTGCGAAGAGTTTGTTGTATTCCAGCAACAAGCAGGTCTCTAGTGCCTACTCGTGTGTCAGTTTCCACGCTACCAGTTGAGAATCTAGAGGAAATAAACATTAGGCAAATGGACGAATCACTGAGTACCAAACGATGATGAGTGTTATGAAAGAAAAGAACAGGTACTAGAAGAGAAATTAAGTCTTATAATATTCTTTTTTTTTTTAAGGTAAAAGGAGTTTCTTTGCTTGAACAATCTCATAATAGTGAGTGGGGGGAAAAGGAGAAAGGGCACAAAATTGCAGTAATATAGGATGAATGAATCTAGGTATCTAATATACAGGTATGATGACTATAGTTATTCTAAGACGGTGGATTGCAGGTGCTCTCCTCACACACACACACACACACACACACACACACACACAAATTAATAGATATGGGAAGAGATGATAGGTAATTAGCTTGACTGTAATAATCACAGCAAATCATCATGTGTACCTTAAATATATCCAATATACTAAATATATTATGAAATATTACTTAATACTAAATATACAATTAACTATATTTTAAATGGCATGATCAACCCTGAATAATAAACATATATTTGTCTGGCTTTAGCCTTCTGCTGAGAGCAGAAGTTTAATTTTACCTTATTTCCCAGGTTATTTTCCTCACATAGCATACCAATCCAATATAAGGAGTCGTTTCATGTGAGATATCTGAAAGACAGTCCTTTTCCACACAACAGTACCAAACTTTACCAAAGACTTCTTTCACATGTAATGGAGTTAACTAAATGAATAAGCATATTTCTATTCTAAATATATATATATTTTTTTAAAGATTTTATTTATTTATTTGACAGAGAGAGAGAGATCACAAGTAGACAGAGAGGAAGGCAGAGAGACAGGAGGAAGTAGGCTCCCTGCTGAGCAGAGAGCCCCATGTGGGGCTCGATCCCAGGACCCTGAGATCATGACCTGAGCTGAAGGCAGAGGCTTAACCCACTGAGCCACCCAGGCACCCCTCTAAATATATTTTTAACGTACCTAATATATGTTTGTCTATAAGGGAATAGGACTCTTTAAAAAGGTTAATTTCATTTGGACAGGCATGCATCCTTTGGAATATGGTTTAACAACACATTCTTCTTCCATGAGCTTCAGCCCTAGCCTCAGTATGCCCCCAGACTATTTACCAGCATTAAAATGACACCTGGAGAGCGGTCATAAATGAGGTGAATGTACTTAACACTACCGAACTATACATTTAAAAATGGCTAAGATGGTAAACTTTATATTATGTGGGATTTTTTTAACCACAATTAAAAATAAATGGTATCGTGTCTTGCAAATTTGATGATTCCAGCTATAAGCTACTCTCGGCAGATGCTAATCAACAAGTTTGTCCTCTTTCTTTTTTCTGGAACTCAAAATGCTATGACAAGAATGATACACAAAGTTTCATTTTTGACTTGGTGCCCAAAAGCCACCCTGGGATCCATAACCTTGCTTTAAAGATTTAAGAAAGACCTTTAGTCTACTTCTGAGAAGGTCCTTAGCCTCGAAAACTTTATCTCTCAACTTGACTTCTTAGCAGCTGTTATATTTTTTTTGCTGTCGTTTGTTTGACAGGATCCAGTTATAGGTTCCGATGTCTGTTTAAAGAAACAAGGAGGCTGTTGGCTTTAAAATTCCCTCATTGCTTGTGTGATCAGCATTTTCCCAGGCTTTTCTACATAGTTTGCCAAGCAAAGGGACTGACCTTTTGTAGCAAACACTTTTTCATTTCAAAATGCTCACTTTGATTTTTGTCCCATTTTATGCTCATTCCAAACTGTTTACAACCCACTAAAAATGACTGTGAATTATATGTTTGTGTAATGGATTCCTTTTGTGGTCGGAGTGGAATGTTTACTTTGAACAATTAGTTATCTTTGGGTAGATTATAGCAACTTGGAAAAAGAATGGCTAAAATTATTATTATACCTTAACTATTTCTTTTTGGTAATTCCTCTGCTATTACATGAAGTTTGAGAGACTGTCACGTCAACAGGCCCGTGGCATTGTAAGTGAAATCTATTTCTCCAATGGGGGAATATTTAGACATAATTGTTAATATTATACGAAGGTATAGTTATATGCTAACCTAGGGATACACTTATCTGACTCCCAAAAATTCAGAACATCGAATATACATAAATACATGGATCTTTAAATACATAAACTAAATCCATGGGTATTTACGTTATATATATGTCAGATTTGCATATTAGGTAAGGTATGCACATGTTTGTATTTATTATACGAATAACAGACATGATTACAGCATAGCTATTATGCTAAGACATACCAAGCATTATACTTGTGAATATAACTTCCCTGATTCTCGATTCAGTGCACCAGTCTATCTCTTGAGATCCTAGCAAGTGCTCACGTGCAAAAATAAAACTTTACAAAGTCTTTTCCCAGTGCCTGAGAATCCAGACCCCTAAGGTAAGATCAAATTGCCTTCACTAGACAAGCTTTGCTCCCCGTTCTGCTAATTCTGTGCTGTTCATTCTTTCCCACTTTGGGATAATCTATTATGGTTGGATCCAGGCACGCACGAAAGGCTGATACTTCCATGAGGAATGTGCAATTTGTACTGTTTAGTTTGTGACGAGAGTCTTGAAAACTTTTATGATTCTATCTTGTTCCAGAGAGACTTCTGCTTGCTAGTTTTATAAGCAGTGAGTGAAAAAAAAAAGTAACAAAAACAAAACAAACTGATAAAAATTACATGCTCCAAAAAAAAAAAAAAAAAAAATTCAAGAACTCAAGATAAGCACTTTTTCTTTTTCCCCAGAGAATATTTGTGGACTGGACAAAAATGTTTCTGAGGGCACTGACCTATGTGTTGCTTTTTTTTTTTTAAGTGCTTGCTTTTCATGCCTAAAGTTAGGCATCCACAGGCAATTACTAAAGAACCGATTCTCTAAGAAGCTCTGTGCAAGTTTGCAGCGGATTCTCCTTAGGTTTTCTTTCTGAGTTAAAATTAAGTCCAGTTTCATGTTTTTGTGTTTTGTGTTTTGTTTCGTTTTGTTTTGTTTTGGTGCAATCCCAGCGACAGCCACCTTCCTGACAGCCATAGTGTTGTGCTGGGTCCAACTTCGAACTGGCTCTTTGGGGTAATCGTGCTGGGGCCTCTGTGTTTGTAAGAAAGCCACATTCGGGGCTAGAGGGGAAGACAAAAATCAAAAAAGAGTAAACAGGAAGCAGCCAGCAAGAGTATAAAAGAGACGCTGGGAAAAGACAACCGAAAGAAATCAGAGATGACAAGGTGGAGAGAGAGAAAAAAGCTGCAATTTGCAATTAAGAAAACAAATGTGCATAAAAGCGCACTCTTGTGAGGTCCCTTCATGAAGAGAAGACGGTGATGGAGCCAGTTACCAAGTCAGCTATCTTTACCTGAGAGCTGCTGCTTTGTTTCAGAGAAAGGTGTTCCCACTCAAGAAAATACTTTTAAGTTTGATCTGGCAGTGAATGAATGACAAGCTTACCCTGAATGTTCACAAATTCTGTGTATACACATGGTTAGGAATCAACTCACTGTACTTATTAGTGACATTTCGTGGATTTTATCTACATTGAGCAGTACACAACAGGCTTATTATCAGAAAGAGAGCTTAAACATAACAGAAGTTAATGGAGGAATAAATGTGCAGTTCAATAACCAGCAAGGCTATCTAATGTATCCAGCAATGTGGCTCTGGTCAAACCAGTCAGTGGATATTCCCACACTTTTGCTTCCAGAATGCATGAAAATAAATAATATCTCTTCCCAGATAAAGCCTGAGTCTAATTTCCAACCTCCACCCCCGTTCCACCCACATGTTAAAGTTTAGGTTCTTACCATACTTTCCCTTTGAGTCAGTTGGAGGGAAACAGAGCCAGAATTAATGCCCTAGGAAATTAGTCTCTTATTGTGTGAATGGAGGATTTAAATAATGCAACACCTCCTCATGTCAAGATGTAATAGTCCAAAATATCCTATAGTGGTGTCATTTATATGGGTCTGGGAGCTTTTCTATTATAAGCCCCCATATTCAGAAGTTAATAGTTCAACCATAAAAATAATCTTGGCTGAAAGTTGGCAGGATGTTTTAGCCTGGAAGCAAATGTTTACAAAATTTGAAAAAAAAATCACATGCATTTGGAAAGCTTTCAGGTTTTCAATAAAAAGGCGCAAAAAAAAAAAAATAAGGCAGACAGAGATTTTTTCAAATATTTGTTGCCCTGGGATTCAAAAATGGATCTGTAGTCTTTAAATAGAATTTTAAAAAATTCTTGTTGCATAATGTGAACCAACTGATTAAAAAAATAAATTATCAAAAAATTTATCAAGCTCTCGCAGAGCGTCACTGTGTTTTGTGAAATAATCTGTTGTTTTTCAGTGGAATGAGCATCTATATATTATATTTTTATAAACATTTCTCTAGAGACTAAAAATTTGTGATAATTAAGAAATTTTTAATTAATTCAGAAAGCTCTGAAGGAGAACAAAATATTATACTCTTTTGTGGGTTTCCTAATAAATAATGTTCCCTTTTAAAATGTCTAGGAATTTCTTTTTCCAAGGAATTTTCACACTTTCAAGTGAAGTGTGCATACTTAAGCACTAATCATTGATCTACATATATATTAAAAAAGACATACAGAGTCCAGAAGTAGTTGAGTAGGTCCATACAATTGAACATGGCATATTTTCCTCTGTAGAATGTTTTAGAGTAATTTACTCATTCCCCTGAAAAGATGCAGGTCTTACAGATTCTTCTAAATTCTGTGAAAGGTTATCTTACAGTCTGTGGAATTGGAAGTGTGTGTTTCTTGGGTTCAAGTAACCTTTTCTTTGTTAGTTTTCCACCTTTATGCCAAATTTTATCATTTTCAAGCCACTTCCTATTTTTAGTGCAGGCAACAACAACAACAACAAAATCAGGAGCAGAACACTTTGAGAGGAAAAACTGCGAAACCAAAATAGCTCTAGAATGATCTTGCTGGAAGAGTTCTTGAGCTTATAGTAGATTGCAGACCCAAAATGTAAAATCACACAATTTTTAATTTAATAGTAAGAATGTCCTGAGTTTTAGAGTGAAAGCACAGCTTACAGAGAAGACTATTTAAAATATTACCCTCACTCCATCCTGTGTTACTTCCTATAGAGAGCGTGGGTTTATTTTTAACTTTCCACAGTACCTGGCACATAACGGATTCTCAATAAACGAATGAATGGATAAATGACCTTCAGCATTGCCTAAATCTTCATGAAAAGTTGCGCATCATTGTTGCAGCTGCATATGGTTGAAGCTTAAAAAAAAAAAAAGAAAAGAAAAAGAAATCAATGACCAACAGTTGATTGAAGGCAACTGTATGATTTGCATGGTTTCCCAATCTGTTTTCTAAACATGTAAACCATTCTGATAATCGTGTATTATGTTGTTCTAAACGATATTCTTTTCTATCTATACCCAGCAACAGCAAACATTTGAAGGTATGTTTCCTTAAAGATTTTATGTTCATCAGTTTTTGGGGACTACATTTAAGTGCACCATACAGCAGCTAATAGAATACCCATTCTCTACTCGTTTCATCAGAGGAGTCATATCCCATTAGACATTGTTTCGGCACCAATAGCCTGCTGTTTTTAATCAGGTAATTGAATGGCAACTATGACTTACAAGTGACATGCCTCGGAATAGTCAGGAGTAGGCACGGGTCTCAAAATCACACAGAAAGTAGAGCACCGTAACTTTTCCTCTAATTCAGATTTGGACTAACCTGACGCCTCTGTTCTGTGTTAGTTTACTTCCTGTGAACATCTCACCTTCTTGGTTCAGTGTTTATTTTTTACATAAACCTGAGGAAAGTTCTATCTTGATGATAATCTCTTGAGTTGGAGGAGTCTGTCAAAAAATTTGAAACAAGATATATATATATAGTCAACTACACAGACTTATCAATTGAAAGCTAATGAAGACAGGCTACTAATACTCTAAAATCTAAATGATTTTGCGATTGGATATTGATTTCATTTTCTCCAAATTTACTTCATGACAGAAAAGTTAAACTCTGCTGAGATCATGAAAAGTTCTCTAAAGACTTTGAATATGTAAGTGCCATTAAAATAAGACTGTTATCTTTCTTGTCTTTCAAGTGACGGTCTTCTTGTTCTGTTCTGCATTTTTACTGTTTGGGCTAACTTCACTCTTTAGTGTCCCCACAGGGCAGTAGAACACCTAGCAGACAGTGTTGTCATCACTGTAGTAAGGTTTCTTTCCTTTCATCTTTTTTTTTTTTAAGATTTATTTATTTATTTATTTGACAGAGAGAGAGATCACGAGTAAGCAGAGAGGCAGGCAGAGAGAGAGGAGGAAGCAGGCTCCCCGCTGAGCAGAGAGCCTGATGTGGGGCTCGATCCCAGGACCCTGAGATCATGACCTGAGCTGAAGGCAGAGGCTTAACCCACTAAGCCACCAGGTGCCTCTCTTTCCTTTCATCTTAAAGATCGGCAGTTGGCCTGTATTTGAAACTGCATGGCATAATATTGGAGTCCATGTGCTTAGCCCAGAGTTTGACAGCACTAGAAATGTGTGTTTTCCTCTGGATTTATTTCCTGACTCCAGGATTTCTCTAGCCATTCTTTCAGTGTAATGTCAATGATACCAAAACCTTCAACGATTTTTTAATGACTTCAGACTTCCTATTTCAGAATGACTTCTCAAGCTATGTATGCCTTATTCTCAGAGATGAGATCTAAGAACAGGCCTTCTTGAATTTTTCTCCAGCATCTCAAACTCAACTTCCTCAAACTGCATTTATGACTTTCCCTAACAAACTTATTCGTCCTTCTTTATTCCTTAACTAAGTCAGTGACATCATGGCCTGTTTTTCCCATTCTTTCCTTTCTTTTTTTCCCCTCCATTCTTCTAAGAAGAAATATGTTGGATATTTTCTACTGTTCTCTCTACTTACACAGAGCATTATTCACCAAGTCTAATAATCTCTCCTTTCTTGCTATCTCTTGAATTTGATTCTTCCTTTCATATATGGGCTTGATTAGAACCCTGTAATTTCTTTTGAGAAAAACCTCCTAATTAATATCATTGTCTTTATTCTGTTTTCTGTCCAGGCCACCTTTTCAATCATGGTAACATTATACCTCTTGAACACGAATAGCATTGTGTTATGCCTTTTCAAATCTCTCTCCAATGGTTTCTTTTTTCCATCAGGATAAACAAAATTCCATCCTAATTATCCCCATAAACATATGACCTCTGTCTACTGTCCAGCTTCATATTCTCATAAGCTGCTTCCTATGTTCCAGGAATATCAACCATCAAATTTTTCCGAAGGTTGGTATTTTCCCATGGGCTGTCCCTTCTCTCTTCTATCTAAGAACCATGTCTTTGCCCATCCATCTGCCAAGTTCATATTCATCCTCTTGTACATAGCACAGAAGTCCCCTTCTTCAAGGAGTATTCTCTGATTTATATCCTCAACCACCCCTCTATGGTCTCTTGAACATTATTAGGATTTCTCTCTAGAGTGATCCGCTGACAGCTTTGCTCTCCTCACTGTAGCCCTTATTGCATGGGGCTGTGATGGCTGGTGTCTTTACCTGTTTCTCTACCTAAAGTATGAGTCCAAGAGTCTAGGGATTGTGTCTGGTTCATTTCTGTGCTTAGCATACCAAAGCTGGCATATGGTACAGGCTCAATTCATGATATATTATTAATATATCATGGATGAATAGATGGGCATTATCCAAAATTCCTTTTCATCCATCTATCCATGCATCTATCCTTAGGCAATCAAGTCCTGTATGCTGAAGATTCATTTAATTGATAGGGGAGATAGTGCTTAGATAACACTAGAAGCATAATTTGAAGTCATATTATCCAGAAGGAAGAGAAACTACCTTAAAAGTGAAAGTAAGGATTTTTTTTTATTGTTTGCAGCATGGCCAATATGTATCTACACTCATATCAATATCTATATCTATGTGACACACCATATTAGTAATAGTCTACAATAGAATAAGACAAGACAGAAATAGAACAATGACTCTGGTGTTCAGGACAGGTTTCAGACAAAACAGACTTTCTTATCCTTCATAGGGTGAAACCAGTCTCTCAACACATAGTGTTAAATTATTTCACGAACCTGAACCATGAGGGATTCAACTAACTATAGCCAAAATTTTTTTTAAAGATTTTATTTATTTATTTGACAGAGAGAGAGAGATCACAAAGAGGCAGAGAGGCAGGCAGAGAGAGGGGGGGAGGCAGGCTCCCTGCGGAGCAGAGAGCCCGATGCAGGGCTTAATCCCAGGACTCTGGGATCATGACCCGAGCTGAAGGCAGAGGCTTTAACCCACTGAGCCACCCAGGCGCCCACTATAGCCAAATTTGATGTTTTTGAGATCTAACAGTATCATAAGAGTAGGACTATCGTCTTTCTGGTTCAGAAAATTAGGTTCTTTTATATGTAACCCTCTGGGCATCGTGCCTACTTCCCTGTAAGTTTGTGTATAATTTTTCCCATTATCACCCCTTAGGTCTCTTTCACCATCACCACTTTCCAGGCATCTACCGTCCACTGAATAGCCATGTTTCTGATTATCTTTTCCCAAATGTATTAGCTTGCATTATTTAAGACTGAATCTCTTTTTATTATTTCCTGCTCATATTTCTAAACTCCTTAAGTCCATTTGTATGATTCTTTTGTCTTCACAGATGTCCACAGTTCCTCCCAATTTAGTATCATCAGCAAATTTAATTAATGCTCTGTTTACCTCTCTTTCTAATGAAACCAGTCCCCTGTTTCATTTCATCATACAAAGTAAAAATATATTGGCAATAAAACAGTCCGAAGAAATGTTCTCTCACTGTAGGAGGGTAAGTTCAGGATACAGCAAAGAACCGTGTGGTGAGGAGTGGACAGGGCAGCGGGGTGGTGAGCTAGTTTGCTATTGCCCTAAAGCAAAACCTTTTTCACAGCAACCACATTTGGCAGATTGCTGGGTTGGTGCTGGGGTGTGTGTGTGTGTGTGTGTGTGTGTGTGTTCTGAAAGGTAACTATATTACCCTAACTGAGGGCTTTTTACTAAAGATATATTTATTGATACATGAAAAGCATATTTAAAACTGTATATACAAATACAAGTGCAAGCTGGTAACATTTAATCCATAGTGTAGCTACAAACCTAGATATGCTTTGTATATTTGATATATTTGAATATATACAGACTCACAACCATTTCCTTTGTCTTTATCTAATATTCACTACTGCCTAAGTTTTTATCTTAGTTTTTAATTTGATAAATGGTTTAGATCCAAATTACCCATTGGGTTTAAATCAGATTCCTTCTAAAAGTTAGACTTACAGAATAAAGAGAATTTTTATTCAGTTGTATTCAATAGACAAATGTCAGTAAAAGAAATATTTTAACGTCTAGAATTTATAGGCTAGAAAGGTGAGCTTCATCACAGGAAGAGGTTTCACTTGTCAACACTAAAGTAAGCAGGTTTATGTTGAAAGAATTACACCATTTGTCTTTGAAGATGTGGCCATACAGATATGGGTGATTCACATAAGGAAAACAAAGATGACATTTAGTAAACACCCACTATGTGCCACACGCAATGCTAGTACTTTCCAGCATGAGCCAGTACTATACACTTAAAACCTAGGTTACTTACTACCTGATATTCCATAGACTATTCCAAACTCCAGTAAAATTTCAGAAGTATTTGCCATGTTGCACATGAAAAGCCAATCTTTGAAACATGGATCAATTAGTATAAATCTATTGACTCGACTCTAGAGGGAAGAAGAAAAAAAAAACAAACCCTTTCAGGTTTATGTTCTGATTAGGACAGACAGATGGTAGACCAACATCTCTATTGGTATGTATAGAAGGCAATGCACGTTCTCAAGTGTTGAGATGAAGGCTGATATATACTTTACATAGAGTACAAGGTCACCAAAGATGTTATCACCAAGAGATGACGGTAACAAAATAGTGACTGGGAATACTGTTAAGTAGTCACAGCCTCATATTGTTTTTCTAGTGAGAAAAATCTGATGCATAATGCATTCTTATGCGAGAATTTTCTCAGATGCCAGGACTTTACAGGCATAACTTTCATAAGCTTTAATGGGAGTTTCCTGCCAGCACCTGTTACAGTATGGAGTTCTTACTTTTCACACATAATCCAAGACTGGCTTGGAACACTGACTTGGAAAAACTAATATAGTGAAACCTTCTTATAATGTTTCCTCACATATAATGTTCATCTTTTAATTCTTGGTCTGATATATGTATGTACATGTTTTCCTTTCAAATTCTTTTCCCACCAGAAAGGCTTTTTTTTTTCACAAGCTTTTTATGGGTAAGAGCAGAATATATATTTTAACTGGGTAAACTACTAGAAAAGATACATAAGGGGGAAATTTATTAGGATAGAAATTAAACTAATGTTAAAAATCAATTCTTCCTAGCTGGAAATAGTTCTAGAAACACTTTGGATTCCCAAGGAGCTGGTAGAAGCAATTAGAGTGCCGTGTGCAAAAAACAATCACCATAGATCCAAAACAAGTGTCACAAGTCAAAATAATATAGTTTGGCCATATTTTCCTGTGTCTTTACAGAATGAAATATGGGAAATGCTAATATTTAAAATAATATTGCATTTAACCCTGTAGATAAATCAGTACGATAATATTTTGTATAAAGGAGAGTTAAAAAGAATTCTCAAAGTTTCATATTTTTATAATTAACTGCCACAAATTGTATTACCAAAACAAAGAAAAAATTAGTATATCTTTTGTACTAAAACTGTTGGAGACTGCAAAGAAATGTCGTTTTATGAACAATAACTTTCCTTTAATGGTGTTTGAAGTCTCCTCTTGTTTACTATTTCTAACATTAATGCCATGTAAGAATGAAAACAGAACTTTCTACTCAAAATCCTGAATCATTTATTGTCTTTGTCCCATTTGACAGCATGGTGGGCAGAGGAAATGGTTTTTATTCGTTAAACATTTTCAAATAGTGAATTTGAGTTCCATATTTATAACAGGATCTTATAGCTAATGTTGATAGGTTGAGTCAAAGTTAGAAGGAGTCTGAAATCCTGAAACCATAAAAAGACAATTACAAATCTGTGAGTGAAATTTGTCACAGGGGAAAAACATGGGTAGGAACAAGGACAATTCCAGGACAGATCAGTATGTATTTTGGGTTCTCATTTGCTCCCTTCTTTTTCTTTGCTAGATTGTTACATTACTCTGTAATGTCCCCTTGAGCACTGTGTCTGACCTCCAACACACTCCTCCTGGCAAACCTGCCTCAGGAATATAATTTATACCTTAACCTGAAGTTCAGACATCCTTAAAACTCTTTCGAGTGTTACCTTGAGTAGGTTGTGTTAAGAGGTACCAACGATTTAGCGTTAAATGTCTTTGTCTCCTACTAGAGTCTTTTCCAAGCACCAGGGAAGAAGGGTTTTATTCTGCTTTGTTCTTTTTGATAAGACGAAGAAAGGTAAAGGGAGTTATACTGACACCTGTTTAAGGCATGCTATGTTCCCAAGCTTAGTATCTTCCTCCTCTCTAAGGGTTTTGCTTGTAGCATACTTTGTTCTAAATTTGGGCAAAATAAGGTCATTATTTTCTTTCACTATTATGGCCATGAATTAATAGAAGAGCATTTGTTTCTGGGTCTAATAGTCTGTTAGGGTTTGTTTGAAAACTTGAGAGTAGACTGGGAATCTGGGACCTCATGAGGCTGCCATCATTCAGGGCAGTTTGTCTCCTGCTGGTGAGTCTTAGGCTGAGTTACTTGAGGAGACTTAAGGTCACTACAGGGTTGAGAGGTTTTTGATGGAGCCAGTGGTCTAAAACAGGCAGTGCCACAACACAGCGCAGATCCAGGAGAACGACACAGTGGGAGGAGTCTCCAAGACCGTTTTCTGCAGGCATGGTGCCGAAAGAAGAAAGGCCTGATTTGCAGAGATCTCATGATTCCAAGGATAAACAATGTATGTTTTCACAAAGTTTCAATCTGTAAGGCAAATCCCCCTATGGATTTATATAAGCTCAGCTCTGAACCTCAGTTTAGAGCGTTATACTCACTTATGTGAAAAAAAAAAAAAATCATTGTATAAGTTGTCTCTGAAGAAAGACAATTTATTGGGGCACCTGGGTGGCTCAGTGGGTTAAGCCTCTGCCTTCAGCTCCGGTCATGATCACAGGGTCCTGGGATCGAGCCCCGCATCCGGCTCTCTGCTCAGCGGGGAGCCTGCTTCCTCCTGTCTCTCTGCCTGCCTCTCTGCCTACTTGTGATCTCTCTCTCTCTGTCAAATAAATAAATAAAATCTTTTTTAAAAAAAGAAAGATAATTTATTACACTTTTCACATGATAGAAAATTATGGTGATAAGAATAAAATATGTTTAAGGATAAAATGTATTTAGACAGACTGAAAAATGTACTTTCCTCTCCGATATCTTTAAATACAGTAAGGTATTTCTTACCATTTTCCTGTATCCTGGTATAGCTGAAAACAGAAAATCCAGGCAGAGTAAGCATTTGGATAGTGACAACTACCTTGGATTAACTTGAAACCAATAGAGGACACCCACTTTCCCTTTCTGTTTCTTTCCCACTGTGTATCACACTTGCTCTCTTATCCTCTATCTTTGCCTGTCCCATACCCTACACAAGTGAAGTCTTGTACTTTCTGTCCTTGTAGCTGAATTCTGCTGTCAGGACAACACCGAATAGATTAATCTGTACTAAAGTACACGTGATCAGTGAGGTTTGACGTGAAATCTTTCAAGGGATTTGAAGGCAAAGGAATAAAATTCTAATTGCACAATTTTAGACATAAGCAAAATTGTATAAAAATTGCCACTTTAGGACAGAGCTTTTATCCCCAAACTTCTGAAAAGATACCATAAGTATAGCCTCTGTAATTAATGTTAAGACTAACCTTGGGGACCAATGGGTATCAAGTCCAGGTCTCCAAATTCACATCTTTCATTTCTAACTTCTGCAGCACTTCAAGAGTCAGCTAGAGTGAATCATCACGGATTTTCTAAAATTCTTAAGATTCAAAATCTGCCAGGCCTTAGGGAAAATGGAGAAATTGAGACACTATTTAAATTTCATACAATGGAAAGCACGAGATATATTTGTAACTTGGCTTCTTACCATTTAGAAAATTACATTTATGGGACAGACACTCAATAAATATTATATTAATGAACATGAACATATGTAACACATCTTAGTTTAATGCACCTTCTTTCTGTAACAACAGATCAGAAAGAAATGATGGATGCCAAATATGCATACACACACAGAAATAGTTCAATGAGACGTTTTATGTAGACTATGTGACAAAACCCTCCAGAAGCAGGAAATCTGGTGTGTATTACACCAGTGCTAGATGAGTTTAAGTAAGGGAACAATTGGTATTGGAATGTCTTTTTTTAAGTCAACAAGTAATGTTTTGAGTACCTGGAGTGTGTGCAATGCTTTCCTCGATGGTTAACAGCCCTCAAGTAGTAAAGAACGAAGCTGAGGAGGTAGGTCTCTCCTGTACTACCGAAAGGACTTGCCTTGCCTCGCTTCTTACGGAGAGATGGTTGAAGTTAAAAAGCCAAACCCAATGCTAGCTTTGGGTCTTTATCTCTGCACTTCTTTTCGTACGAGACCTACTATCATGAATGGCAGTGCTACATATTGTCCAGCGATAGTTAGAACTTCTAATTAGGGGAAATGATTATGTCTTTTCAGCTCCATCTCAGAAACCTTGTATTTGTATTTTCAGACCTGGGTGTGATTTGTCTAATAACAGAATAGTTTGTAAAATACTTAAATTTTGAGATTTCTACTGTGTCTCATAAAGATTTGGAATCTGATATCATGGGTCTTAAAGCATGTTTCAGATAAATTAGAGATACGCAATAGAACATTCAAGGATATTCAATAGTTTTATCTCTCAATCTTTTTCAAATGAGCTTATAGGAACATAAACCCATAATGTAACAAAGAAATGCAATCTATGGCATGATATTTTGGTAATGAAATAAATATCATTATTGCTTTTGTTTATAATAACATAGTCTTCATATGCATATATGTATACATATGCACACATACAAAATAGTCAGAAATATATAAAATAATAAATAAAACAGGAATCATTTTTATAATCCCACCGTACACAGATAATTACTATTAATAGTGAAATGCAAAATGTATATATAATACATATACCATATAGCTATATATAGTGGACCGCATAATATATATATTATATATGACATTTTGCATAACTGTTTGAGGATATAATGTGAAAACTGAATATATATCATAATGTTGTTTCCTTCTGAAGTTGGCTATAGAGCACATACTAACCTGAGTGTATTGCTCAGATGTGTTGCATGTGTGAAAATATTCGAGATTGCAAGTGCCATTGTTACTAACTCATCAATCTCTGTGCAGGATTCACGGCTAGTGCCTCAGAACAATACTAGTGCTCTCGCTCTGTAATATCTGGACCGTGTACTCTGTTCATTGCTGTAACCCCAGTGCCTACTACACTGTTGCAGTCTAATAAGTGCTTAGTCAATGTGTTAAGTGGTATGCAAAGTTGGAGTTCACCAACTCAAGATCTTTCTAGCCAGAATATATTGGAATTTTGCTTTCCCTCTGTTGAACGACAATTTAGCACAGGTCCATTGGCCAAAAAGGGAGTATTGTGTGCTAGCCACATCTCTCTGTTTAGCAAAAGTATTAGCAATACCCACATGATACTCTCTCCTGTATTAACAAAAAGAAAGTGATCATTTTATTTATATTTCCGGAGAGAAGGAAGTTTAGTCTTTTAGTCTTATGACCAGGAGCATCTTCTTTAACTAGAGAAGAGTCTAATGGCACCAGAATTTCTCACAAGATTGTCCGTGATCTAAATAGGACTTTGATAGTAGATATACTCAAACACGTTTATAGTATATTTTGCCTTTGTGTCTGGAATTCTGCTTCCCTACCCCACTTTAGAAGCAGCAGCCAGAAGGGCTCTCTCTCACCTGAATGCTTAGCAGAAGCAAACCATCAAAACCCTCCAGGAAGTGGCTAGCTAAAGGGTCTGAATTAGAGGCACCTCCCCAAAGAAGATCAAAAGTTATGCTCCACCAACACAGAGACACTGAGAAATGGTTGAATGTGTTCTAAATTAAACTGCCCTGGTGGTGAGCAGAGATCTGCCAAAATCTTTCAATTAATCACTTTTACCTTCAGGGCAGAGTTAGGCTGAGAGTATTTCAATAGGTTTTTATTGGAACAGGGTTATTTCAGATATTAAACGATGTTGCACAAAGTAAAAATAATGTTATTTTTAAGTTGCTACTCTTGTTAAATAAAAGTTGGCAAGCAGTCTTGGGGTCTGTGTTGTGTCTGTATTCTTGTGTATGTGTGTGGCTTTTTTTTCTGTGCCGTAAGCCTCATTGATTTAAAAAAGTGAACAGCAATGAATTAGGTGGTAAACATATTCATACAATCATTTTCATTAATAATATGTTATAAATAATAGAAGAAAGGTTTTAAGTGTATAATTCTGTGCGACACAATTGAGATATTTTTTTCCTACATCTTCAGCAGTAAGTTAATTAGAATCACCTGCATTTCCTTGGGTGGACACCAAATGGATTGCAAACAAAAACAGATTAAAATAGCTGCTGGGGCTCATGGCATACAGATGACAAGATTCACAAAAAGGACAACGAGGCACTGAAAATGTTCGCTTTTCAAACAATTTTAGAGGAAATTTAGCTCTTGCAACTTCTCAGTAAAAGCTGCTTGTAAGTGTTTTGCTGAAAGACTAGAACAGCTTTGTTTCTGATCCCTTGATGAGTGAGAGAAATGTTTAAGAAAGATCACTTTACAGAGAGATTCAGGCTGAAATGCGATGACTGTGATTCAAGCCAAGCCAAAAATTACAGTTCAGAATGAAAGGGGAGGGACGTGGTTTGGGAATCCATTTTCCCACATTCCTGAATCTCAATCATCCCAGCCAATGTTTTAAAAAAAGTCCAATGGAAAACAATGAGGTCACTTTGTTTAGATGTTTAAAAAAAAAAATAGAGGTGGGGGGATTGAAAAGAATGAGAGCAAATATATGAATTTTAAATTATCTATTTCAAGTATAATAGGATTAAAGGCTAGATTTTATGTAACTCTTATGACTTCATCACCAAAGGAACCATTTTTCAGTGTTTTCTTCTTGTTTGTATGGGAAGCTTTTTAGTGCATGCCATTAACTTATGGAATAGTTTGTTGCTAAAATTTTTGAAAGAAAAAGAGTGCATAGGCATAGTCTACAGATAATTCCTTCCTAAGCTCCAAGCTTCCCTTGGGAATAGCACCCTCAGGAAGCTCACTTTCTTTCATTAAGCCTGCTCTACCTATCCCGCAGCGGTGGTCACCCATGGCTGTTTGAAATTCACCTTAGGCTAATGCATTTGCTTGCAAACTACCAGATGATAATGGCTGACCAAATTAGTCTGTTCTTATTACTCCTATTTATTTTAAAGAAACACTCTGAGTAAGTTACAATACCAAAAAAATGATTTATTTACATCAGCACGATCACTGCAGAACAATAACAATGGAACTCAAACATAAAAGAAACTCAGAGTATGAGATGCAATGAACCAAACACAACCTTCCACTTTAACATCTTCCAGATACATGAAGTTTTTCCTCAAGATGAGAGCTCTCACTTAATCAGAATCAGAATCATTGGCCAATATTTGTCTGTGAGACTAGGAAAAGAGAGAGAGAAAAAGTAAAGAAAAGAAAGAAACAAACAAACATGTAAGAGAATTCATCAAAGACTATTTAGAGGTACTTTACTTTCCACTTTGCAGAAATCATTTCAGTTCATTACCTTTTGTCCTGTCAAATCAAGGACCCCCAAATTCAAGGTCTCTTAGAGATCCTTCTTACCTTGAGATACTTACAGAATGAGTCTAACATTGATAAAATTCTATTAACCATATTTGTGTCTACCATCCTACAGTCTTCATGTTGTTAGGTCTCAAATTCTTGCCTGGGTTTAGACAGATATGGAAGGATCATCGTTAAGACATGAGGAGTCACACATGGGGTGCCATCCTTAGGCTCTGATTTCATTTTACTCAGGTCTTAAGGAGGGTATACAAATGACTTTCCTCCATATCACACTGGCATGTTGTAACTTCTTTTCCTTTTGTTTTTATCCTTATTTGCCTATCAATTAGTAGTCTGTACATTTAAAAGCATAATTTTAAAGGTAATTGGCTCAGTGGTATGTCTAAATGGAATATGAGCTGAATGAAATGTATGGAGGTTATACGCAAAAATGAGCCTAATACATAAAAAGAATTACAGCGAATGGAAACCAGGATCTAGCCCTCAGTACTGACGTGAGTTTTCACAGGATTTTTTATAAACTGTTCGCACTTTTCTGGAATCTGATGGTATGGATAAGCATCTCCAATTCTGAAACAGTTAATGAAATATATGATAAGAACTAAGGAGAAATATAAGGAGAAAATTCTAAGAGTGACAGAGGACAGCGCGCATTGAGGAGATTTGCATATTAAGGAGGATGGCTTTTGTGTCTCTGGTAACATTTAAAGAATTTGGTGTGATTCTCCTATACCTCTCAAAGTGTCCAATGTCTGACTTAAAGGGATCTAGAGAGATGGGAAACTAATTCAATAAAGGGTTTCCAATTTTTTTCTAACAGTGTAACTCTATACAATAATAATAATATTTAATAATAGTAAGGGCACCTTGGTGGCTCAGTTGGTTGAGTGCCAGACTCTTGGTTTCTGCTCAGGTCATGGTCTCAGGTTGTGGGAGGTGGGGCTTTGAGCTTGGCTCCAGGTTGACTTCAGACTCTCTCTCTCTCTGTGCCCCTCATCCTGCTTGTGATCTCTAAATACATACATACAGGGGCGCCTGGGTGGCTCAGTGGGTTAAAGCCTCTGCCTTCGGCTCAGGTCACGATCTCAGGTTCCTGGGATCGAGCCCCTCATCGGGCTCTCTGCTCCACAGGGAGCCTGCTTCCTCCTCTCTCTCTGCCTAGTTGTGATTTCTCTCTGTCAAATAAATAAAATATTTAAAAATAAATAAATACATACATACATATGCAAAATCTTCAAAAATAATAAGATGAATACTTAAAAGTTAAGAAAGTCAGTCATCTGCCACCCCCATCCACAAATACTAGTGCCATAGATCTTTTTAAGATATAAATCATACAATACAGAACCACCAAGAAACACAAGAAGTAATGCTCTTAACACAGGATATTTTGTCCTTTTCCTCTCCCAATTTTAGTTTATCTTCTCAGATGCTCAAATAGGACAAAACTGGTTAAGAGGTCAGGCCTAGGCAAATAGCAAATATGAATGAATGAATGAATGAATGAATAATAAATACACATGTAACTATTTTTGTCTAGGATCCTTAAAAATATTATTTCCTAGTATAACACCTTGAACAGTTGTGAGTTTGGTGGGGGGTGGAGGAGGGAGACATGGGAGAGTAGTATTTGATAATGATCCTAACTACATAATTGTTCAATGAATAGTCCTTGAAGAAAAGCCAACATCTCTCCTTCTGCTCCAAAATTCTATGTTTGATAACATTTTGTCCTTAGTACCATAAATTATTTACTCTGTGCTCTTTTAGCTTTAAGACATTAATTTAAATCTGGAATTTGGTCCTTATCTAAAACACTAGCTGTATAAACAATATAAAATAATGTCACATTTATCAGCATCACAGGTCATAAACAGTTTTCTCAGAAATAAAAAAGCACCCTTCTCTTAGCGACCTCTTTTTTCACTCTAACGTTTCTTAAAAAAATTTAACAACAAATATGTATCTCTTTCATATCTTTAGAGGACTAAAATTCTTCTTTTCCCTATGAATCTACCATTTCGTTCAGACATAAGTCATTGAAAAAAGACTATTACCCAAATCAATCAAACAAATATAGTGAAGGAAAGCTAAAGATAATGTATAGAATTGTTAAATCACTATGTGGGGTACGTGAAACTAATACAACATTATATGTCAACTATACTTCAATAGTCAAAGTTAAACGAATTGAAAATGGGTGTTTTGTTAGATTAAAAAGAAAAACTTACGGTGACAATTGTCTCTATAAGATTTTATAGCAGAGATACAAGGAGGGTAGGAAAAATATCAAAATAGATGAAAATGTAAAAGAAAGGGCTCATGAAACAAATGGAAGAGAAAAAAAAATCACAGTAATAAGGGAACCTGTGAGAAATCATAAGTAATAATAGAATAAATATGAAAAAGGACAGGAGTTGGAGAAATAAAAGAAAATGAGGGGTACACTTATCCTGGGCCCTATAGTAATATGTTTTCCCCACATTAGAATTGGAGACACCTGAGTATTTCAAATGTTCATAATGTAATCCCAGGTCATTTATATCCCATATGCCAACAGAGAAAATTATTATACAGCAGTTATCTTCACAATCTAATGAAATTTTAGTGTTCAGCTTTAAAAAGTCTATCTTTACAAAAAAACAAGGCAAAGCCCTATTCAAGCTGGCATACTGAAAAAAAAAAAAAAGTCTGATTCTTCTTCCTCAAAAAATCCTGATGAAATAATAGAAAAGATATGCTGAAAAAGAAAAAAAAAATAATAATGGTGCTGAAAACAGAAAAGGTGCCACCAGCCAACCAGAAATAGAAATTCCAGGAAGACAGAAAGCAGATGGGATCAAACAAGTGGAGAAATTAGACCAGAAGAAACACCATTCCCAGACACAGTAATTAGGCACAATTCTTTCCAGGGATGTTCTAGAGAATATCCAAACTTGGAGTTGAATAAAAAGAGTAGAAATTGGCAAGAGGATAATAAGTAAATAATTCAGTAAACAACAGACCTAATATCTGGGAGACCTGGGCCCCTCTGCCTGTATCCTGTACTGAGCAATCACCTGCAGCAGCTGCTGGAGCCTGAGAATAAGTTCTACAAGGACAGAGGAGAGATAGAAAGAAAGAAGGCCGTGGAGAATAAGCTAACTCAAGTCCTCTCTATATAATAGACACAGAGTTAGAGAGCTTTGCCCAGGAACAAAACAGTTCAAGTATTCCTTATCCAAAAAAAGGTCCTCCCTCCCTTGGTAACTGAAAAACTACCAGCCTACTTCTACTCACCCCTTCGTTCTACAGGAAACCCTCATTCAGTCTGCCCATGGTAAACTGGAGCCAACTGGAGGAAAAAAGAGATGTGTGCAAACAAAAAATACCCACAACCCACCATATATTCTAATTAATTTGCTCTTTCAATCTTAAGGGCAATCTGATACTGGAACAGCATCCATCTTAAAGTAGTTTTAGATGGAAAAGAGACAATAGAGTAAAGGATCAATCAAGAAAATAATATAAAAAAACTTTTCTGATTGAAAGGGCCTAGATGTAGACACATCAGAGTAAAATTTTACTTGTACATGTTTAAAGAGAAAAATCTTAAAAAAAAAAATCTTGAAAGAAAAAGCAATTGACCTACAAAGCATCAATGATCAATTTAATAAAAGACATAACAGCAGAGATACTAGAAGATAATGAAAGATTTTTTTTGAAGTTAGAAAAGTAAAAGTTTATGAATCTCCAAGTTTATGAAATCCAAGAGAAAGTAATAGTGGAACACAAATAGTTCCCTGTGACCTCAAGCTGCACTATCTAATTTGGTAGTCACGAAGTTACATTATTTAAAATTAATTAAAACAAAAATTCAGTTGTACTAAGCACATTTCAAGCACTCAGCAGTCAGCCAAATGTGGCCAGTGACAACTGGTTTGGACACGTAGATAGAACAGGTAGATGGAACGTTTCCATTATCGCAGAAAGTTCTTTTGGGCAGTGCTTAATTTGAGGAAATAAAGGAACTTGCAAAAGAAGAGTACATATCAGGCCTTTTGGGAGAGCTACTTTGTGAAGCAAAATTTTAGTGTTGAACCCAATTACGCTTCCTCTTCTTCTTTTTTTTTTTTTTTTTTTAGTGGTAGTTAATACCGATTATAGGTAAGTCACAAAATATAGATAATAAAATAAAATAATCTAAACTCTGAGAATACAAGCAATAACATAAAGGATAAAATTGGAACCATGAGGGAGAGAAGGGGAAGGAAGAGGAAATGCACTAAGTTTCTTATTTTCTATAGCACAGTGGTAATTTGACCTAAGAAATAAAAATAGGCCAGTACAGAGAGATTACATAAAAACTGTGCACTGGACTCATTGTCTTTTATAATAGGGAGTCAATAAATACCATTCAAAGTTAAATTAATAAACAGAAATATGACACACTAACATAAAAGGAGTAATGACAAAAAGAACTAAAACTGAGTTGTTAGCAATGACTATCTTTGGAGAGCAGAATGGGGGAGATATAATATTTTTGTATATTTTGCGTGCTTTAATTTTCAATTTTGCCCAAGAAGTATATTTGCCTCCATAGTGAAAAAAAATCTATTCACAATGGTTATTATAAAATCATAAAGTTAACATGTAGAAAAATATTATTGTTTCACAATCAGAATTGTGTCAACTATTTCCTAAGTTAATCATTCTTGACGACTGGACATCTCACAAGAAGTTATTAATAGTCAAATAAAGTCAGCAAATAGATGCAGCATAAATACCAGCCATGGAGACCGAGCAGGAATTAAATTTAGAGTTTCAGATTATATCCTATTCTTTCAGTCATTGAATGTAAAGTGTGAGAACAAATAAGTTGGTGATAGAAGGTTGGAGACAACTTAGGGGAGGAGGAATAGGTCGGAAAGGCACACTAATTTCCCCTCATGTTCAGCTCTGAACTTGAGTAGGACCTTCAGAAAGACCGAGAAAGAAATGCGCAGCTTTTTGGGTGCATTCTGGGTGTTCCCATGCTCATCGGTTTTTGCCAGAGGGGAAAGCCAGGAGACCGAAGAATTGCGAGAATGACTCTTCTTGCGGTAGCTCTGGCCTCCTAGGAATTAGGAAGTGCCATAAATCTCAGGAGAGGGGCTGTTTGCACAAAATTCCCAGCCCACAATTCAGACTCCAGGGGTTCAGATGCATTTTGTTATGTTCCAGAAAAACAAGCAAGCTTTTGGGGCACACCTCTCAACCAGGCTCAAATTCTCCATCTTCGTGGTTTGCCCATCATCCAAGCTACCAAAAATGCTACCTAATACACAGTTTGCAACTATTTTTAACAGGCTCATCTGCATTGTTAAAAACTGCCTGTATTTTGGCAGATAAGCCAGTCAACTCTGGGAACAGTGCTGGTCTCTTAGATTTCTTTTTGGAAAGTGTCTAAGATTTATAGTGGGAATTACTCATGACAGCTGCATTCTTTCCACTGGGTTTAGACCACCATTTGGTCTAATAACTCCTAATTGTGTGCCTATCCTACTCTAAGCTTCTTCAGAAGAAAAGTTGGTGGGGGGGTAGAGTAGGGGAGAGAGACTTCTGTAAGTCTCCTATAGTAATACCCAGTGATTTCTGTCAATGGTAAACACTATTTTGAAACTTAAGAAGGTCAACTGATGATGAAGAAATAAATGACCTTTCAGTGAACATGGATTTCTTCAGAGAATTTTTCATTACTGCCATTAATGCGTTTGATTGGAACAAAAAAAAAAAGAAAAAAGGAAAATGACAGTTTCACCATGTTCCCAAAGTATTTTTAGCATAACAAGAAAAGTTCTTGTCAGCATCCAGTCATGGTATTTTCTTGAAAAAAGTACCTTTCAAAGTGATTTTTCTCCAAACTTCACCAAAGCACAACATGGGTACCTTGAAGACATTGCACATTTAAAAATCATATGAGGTCTAATTATATTTCCAAAATAAGTAGTTTCCAATCCAGCAAGGATAATGTGGTCATGAAAAGGATGTCCAAATCCACCAATTTACATTGGTTTGGCTTGGCATAACTTTCAAAGTTCTTGGAGCAAAGAGAGGATGGCACGTGAATCACTGCAATTTGGGTCATAATTCCTAGGACTTTGGGCTTGCCACTCTGTGAGGCATTCGGGGGAAAACTAATCAACTTCAAGACTGTACCTATATAATTTATCACTGCTAAGATTCCCTGATATGTTCCAGATTATTTTGCAAAATGTAATACCCTCCTTTTTAATATGTACTTTGTCATTTCACTCTATTTATGTAATTTAAAAAGTATGATAGCAGGGGAGCATGAGCCGTTGGAAGCAGGAGCCACTAATGCCAGGGATGGTTATCCTTCACAAGATATATGGTGTGGATATCTCTGAATCTAAAGGGCTTGGAAGTTGTGTCAAGTTAGATTCGAATTGCATCTAATATGTTTTGCTTTACTCCCTCTTACTTTCTGGTTTCTATCTTAAGCCACAAAGCAGTTTCTCTGCTGTGACTTAGTTCTATAACCACAGTGGTGGCACTGGTCTGAGTTACTCTCCCTGTCTCCATCCCCAGCCCTCCCTCCTTTTATCCCAGAAGAAAACTGGGTTATTAATTTAGGATGAGGCTGCTTTGTTTAAACAGTATAGTGTTTTCCAATTGCTCAAGCGTAATATATCCAACCCATACTGCTCTTTCAAATGTTTTTGATTACCCAACTTGAAAAAAAAAAAAAAAGAAAGAAAGAAAGAAAAAACCTTCTACTGAAATTTATGAAACACCAAGGGGAGGGGGGGTCCTTCTTATGTTGTAACTTTAAATTTCTAGAAAAGGAAAAAAAAAAAAAACTTGTGGATCCTGGATAATTTCAGTAATTAAAATTCAGTTTACAACTCTAGACAACATATGCATTTACAATAACATATAAAATAATTAGAAAAGAGTCCCAGGTTCAAAATAGAAGTGTGCTTGATTTTCTACCTTAAATGAAGAGCTATGCAAATAAAGTAAAACTTAAGCAAGGTCCTTATTTGCAACAAAAATTCATCAACATTCAAGAAACATCATTTACTATTGACCTCTGATAAGGGTCCAACTAATTAGCAAAACAAAAATTGATCCTAAAAAGAATTATATACTAAATTTTCTTGTTTATATTGTCATAGATTATAAGCAACATTCTACCTTGAATCATTATTTTAAATTGGGAAATTGGGCTACTTTAACCAATTCTATAAAAGCTTATGAAGATTTCTCACTTGGGGAATGTTGGTCTGCCTAGTGCATCAATGTTTCTATTTACTAAAATATTCTTTTTCTTAAATTCTTTCAAAGAAACTGATAACTCATGGGAAAATACCAGACCACTTTCAATTGGTGAAATTTTGTCTGTTTGTGGTGGCAAGCAGGATGACATTATTCACCAATTATGGTTTTGAATGACCTTTGTCTAGTTTCAATTCCAAAACTATTACCAAAGGCCCCAAACTTGCCGCCAGAAAAATTTTTGTGCAGATAATAAGGAGCCACTGAAGGTAATTTTAAAGAATTCCCCCAAATATTTTCCCTAATAGCTACATGTTCAAAAAAAATTAAATATAACCCCAAGAGGGAGTACTTTGAAAGGGACATAATTACTTGAAAGTTTTAATATTTTTAAAATCTATCATATTATTTAAAATTTTACAGGTTAAATCTACCTACTAAACACTAGCTAATGACAAAGCAAGGAAAGCAATGAGTAATAGATTATAAAGTTCTGGGTATATTTGTATAACTGAAGACCAAAATGGTCACATGCTAAAGCTAGAAGTTAAATGTTAAAAATTTTAATTAAGATTATTGTTATATTTCAGTTGTTAAGAGCACATTGTACTTAAAAGCAAACACACTGGGGTAAGGGGTAACTTTTGATTAATGGAGCTATTTTGTGCATTAGGAAGAAATAATATATGTGATTTCTACAAATGTGTCTTAGACACTCACACACACTTAGAGGTGTCCAACCCCATCCTAATTCTTCACAAATTCATAATTCTCATGAAGGGACAGAGAAAGTGGTTTATTGTTAGATTATTTTAGAACTACAAAACTCAAACCAATTAATACATTTGCTGACAACTCTTCCCTTTTATTGATATTATGCCAAATTTCTCTATAGTTTTTCACATGGAAGGGTAAAAATCATGAAGATGAATAAGTGGGCAGAGAGATTTATAGCAGAGGGGAAATACTTTGTATCATTCTATAATGATGGAATGTTATTATGCATTTGTCCAAAACCATAGAATGTACAACACCAAGATGAACCATAATGCAACAATAAACACTGATTATGATGTATCAGTGTAGGCTCCTCAATTGTAAGAATGTATCACTCTAGTGGGTGGTGCTGATAATTGGGGAGGCTATGCATCTGTGAGGGACAGGAAGCATATGGGAAATCTCTGTACCTTCCCTTCAATTTTGCTATAAACTAAAAAAAGCTCTTTAAAAAAAGTATTAAAACAGTGAAGATTGTTTTGACTTATATCATCAGTGCCAATGTTGCAAGTTATGTTATTCTACCCTAAACTATTGATGAAATATTTTGCACAGTGGCAGAAATGTTCCTACTATAAAAGAGATCATTTCATGTCAGTAAAGAGCTTTACAAAGCCCTTATTCGATTATAATATGGCAATAATTTCTACCATCTTATTTTAATACTTATGACTGAGAATTACAAGGTTTAATCATGGTTCTATGCCATTTCCCAAGAGAAACAGCTGAGATAGTTGGGTGGTAGCCTCATCCCTGGGCTCTCTGAGGGCCTGGACACATCAAGGAACATACACTCTTGACATCAAAATTATGTTATCCACATACCTTAAGGACAACAACAGTATTTCAGTAAGTGTTTCTCTTTCTATTTTCCTATTTCCTCATTTTTCGATAATTTGGTCATGGAAATAACTAGATGCTATAAATAAATGTGTGGAAAACAAATGGTTGAATATCCAAATTCACTGCCAGGATATGTTATTCTGAATTATAGATGACTAGTTTTAAAATACTCTGAAACTAATTTCAGCATTTTGTCAAAGGTTTTTTCTTTTATTATCCCTCCATAATAGAGTACCCCCATTACCTGTAATATCCCAGAGATTATCAAACTAGTTAATACAACTGGAATAGAATTTTCTTCTGTAATTTAAAATAGTTTGACCAATGCGTATTATGCTATAGGATTATAAGAAAAAGGGAATGGGACTGAATGGGATGGGATGGCACAGGATGGGACAGAGTGGAATGGAATGGAATGGAATGGACTAAGAAAGGAAGGTGGGGAGGGAAGGAGGAAGAAAGGAAGGAAGATTCTACAAATCACTTAGGTTGTTTTCTGTCCTGAAGGGGCAATCAAATATATCTGAAGTTTCTTCTCCTACCTACCACCAGTTTAATTCCTGTGTTTTCCTTGGGACTGAATTTTAACTATAGTGTGAAATTCAATGCTATCTATTACTCTTCTATGATTCAACTGGTTTCAAATTTGTTGGTGATTGACTGTGAATGAATTTTATGATTAGTTTGTTGAAATTGAACTATTGAAGATTGCTTGGTTTAGAGAAATTTGTTTTCTCTATGAGAGAGGGATATTTGGTGTTGATTTACTATTACCTTCCTTCCCACATTTAATTTTTTTTTTCTTTTACCATCTCAGTTCTTTTATGAGCAAATATAAAACATGCCCTTTTATTTTCAGGTCTAGATGTTGATGGAATATACCGAGTTAGTGGCAATCTGGCAACAATACAGAAGTTAAGATTTATTGTCAACCAAGGTAAATGATTTCTTCTCTTCATTTTTTTTTCAGTAGTTTCATCTCTAACAATATTTCAGACTCTGTGCTGTTTGTATTATGAATCTATAATGATGAAAGTTTTGAAGGGAATAAGAGAAATTTGAAGAAATGGAACAATTATCAACAGAGGAATAAGAGATAGCCGGTTTACTTGGAGATTAATAGACCAGAGAGAAAAACCAACTAAGAGTTTATGTAAAATAAGTAATTAGTGGAATATGACAAACTGAAAATGAAAAAAGACTAACAAGAGGGTAAAAGAAAGAAAAAGAGCCTAGCTTTGAAAAATTGTTCCTGGCATATAATAGAATAATAGACACTGATTGCATGTGGATAAATAATTGAATAAATGAATGATGAACGCATAAATGTCAAAATCATAGATGTTAGAAAAATATGTAATAGGTGAGTAAGAGAATTAAAAATTGGGAAATACATATGTCATCAAAGAATTACAAATTAAAACAATAATGCAATACTACTAAACATCTGTTAGGATAGCCCAAAGCTAAGCCACCAGCAGCACCAAATGTTGACAAGGGTGTGGAGCAACAGGAATTTCCATTCACTGCTGGCTGAAATACAGAATGGTATGGGAACTTTGAAAGATAGTTTGGTAGGTTCATGTGAAAACATATTCATACTGTACTATCCAGCAGTTGTGCTCCTTGATAGTGACCCAAATGATTTCAGAACTCATGTTCACACAAAAACCTGTGCACCAATATTTCCAGCAGCTTTATTCATAATTGATAACACTTGAAAGTCACAAAGATGTCCATCAATAAGTAAATGGGTAAACAACTGTAGCACATATATAGAATGGAATATTATTCAGTGATAAAAAGAAATGAGCTATCAAGTCACCAAAAGACTTGCAGGACCCTTAAAGGCATATTGCTAAGTGAAAGAAGGCAGCTTGAAAAGGTTTTGTACGGCATTATTCCAATTCTATGGCAATCTGGAAAAGGGAAAACTATGGAGACAATAAAAGATCAGTGGTAACAAAGGATCTTGGGGGAGATGGGAATGAATCAATGAGCACAGGGGATTTTTAGGGCCGGGTAACTATTCTGTTTGATATAATGGTGGATAAATGTCAGTATACATTTGTCAAATCTATGTAATATACAACACTGAGAGTGAAACTTAATGTAAACTATAGGCTTTAGTTAATGATAATGTATCCATATTGCTTCATCAATTGTAACAAATGTACTGCACTAATAAAAAATGCTAAAAATAGGGGAATTGTGTGTTGAGGTAGGGGGTAGTGGTGGTGTAGGGAACTCTATCTTTTCCGTTCAGTTTTCCTGTAAACCTGAAACTTCTCTTTTAAAAACGAAGAATTTTAAAAAATAAAAATAAAAAAATAAGAAATGTTCTAGAAGTAGACTAAAACATCTTAAGTTGGTTAAGGTTAGAATACTGGTTGAAATAGCTGTCTCTGCAAAAAAAATCTCTGCACATCTTAAAAGGTAGGACTGGGATCATCTTCGTCGCCTCCCCCATTAACCAAGAGTAGCCCTAGGGTCCGCATAAAGAGAAGTTTTAATTAATATTTGTTGAATAATGTGTGTGTGTTGCAAATAGGAGAAGTATTAATACTGAGAAACATTAAATCCTCCAACAGTTTAATTTGAGTTGAACCACCCTTTTAAATGTTGACCCTTTTAAATGTTAAATACTTCTGGCCAGTGGACACATGATTTTTATTTCTGAGAATCTTTATAACTGAGAATCTTCTCAGCTCTGTTTGCTCACTAATATGAACCTTTATGTTTCACAATTAACTCTCCTTCCAAGGCAAAAAGAGGAACAAAAACAAACAAACAAAATAACAACAAAACAAAACAAAACACCCCAGAACTCAGCTTTACCTCATTGATTCATAGTGGCCCTATTGGACTGAACCAGAATGCCCCCTCTATGAGGAAAAATTGGATAAAATAGGCCCAGCCTCATTTTCGTTCCTGCTTATAACCAGCTAAAATCGTTCTTTTAATATATTTCATACTGAAGCCATATCCTGATTGGGATTCTAGACAGCTGGGCAACACATTTCTTCTACAAAGAAGAAATCTCAAAACAGAAGCCATGCTAGAAACAAACACTAGTTGCATTTCCTGCCTTTAAAAAAAAATTATGCTCAGCAGTTTGAAAAGGCAAAAAAAAAATCTGCAATGAAAATATGAAATCTGTCCATCTCATCTTTTGCAATCCAGACTTCCCCATCCTGTGAGGCTGTGTAACTGCTCATGTTTCCACGAGAGTTGACAATGTAAAGCTGGACAGAGGCCTGAGTTGGTATCTGGTAGCACAGAATTGTCAGTAAACTGTCTCCCTGGTTTATAGCACTGTCACAATGCAGCATGCTCAACACAAATTATGCTACATTAGGACCTTTGATACTGGTGATCTCGTCCAAGTTGTGTTGTGGAGTTTTTTGAATTAGATGATAAAAGAATGCCTACACCAGCCTGTCTCAAATTTTGCTAATCAGATTATCCTTTGAATGAAATCTCTGGAGGGGACCCATAATTTTTGGTGCTAACACCATACCTTCCCCTCCATCTGCACACTGGTCTTGAACGACAGAGCTGACTTAGAAGAGAATCAGTGCTGCGTACAAAGAGGCTGACTGTGTAAATTGTAGCCTCCCCTTCGTGCATGTGCGTGTGTGTGTGCAATGAAAAAAAGGTGGCAGAGTGTGATAGATAATTCCATGAAAAGCATAAAGCTATATGTGAATGCAATACATCCTTTGTTTGTTTGTTTTCAAAGATGGAACATACATGATTTTGACATACTACCTTTGTATTAACACCTTTTGTCTCCTCCATATTCACATTCCACAATGTATCCTTTTTAGTGTGTTCTAAATATACATTTTAAAAATGAACAAGTCCTACCCACCATTAGGCTAGACAAATGAAAACTGATTTGGGGGATTTTCAAGAACAGTTCAATTGCAATTTATGTATTTCACTAACTTTCTTGAATGCTATAATCATCAGCAATTCTAAATACACCAGTTGAATGATTCAATTTGTTTTGGTTTTCTGTTTGACTCACTAAATCAGTAGGAATTGGATACCCTCATTATACTTCCAGATCAGATGACATACAAGTTAAATTCAAAGTGTTCACTTTTGAAAAGCATGTTCTAATTATAACTAGTAATGATGATAATAATAATAATTATTATTATTATAAAAGTAGCTAACATATTTTCATCACTTACTATGTGCCAGGCACTGTACTAAGTGCTTTACTTATATCATTTAATTTAGTGCTTTCTACCTTCCCATAGAAGAGGCACTATCATTGTTCCCATTTTAAAGGTGAGGAAACTGAGGATCAGAGATGTTAAATAATATCCTGAGGTCATATTTCAAGTAAGTGAAAAAGGACCAGATCATCATCCCTCTGACTCAGAGCATTTGCTGAAAGCCACTACTGCCAGGGCATTTCCCATTCCTTAATTGTTGATTAACTTCTTACAAAAGTGAGTATGTCTTTCGTGCTATACACACTTGCTAGTCACTTTATGTCTACGCGGTGTTTATAAGTGACAGGTACTGCCATAGCAGTTTCGCTAAAATAGGTCAAGAAAGAAAAATGTGGAGGAAAATGCCAAACATCCCAGTTATGAAGAAGTCTGGCCTTGCCATTCTCTGTAGGGCTTTATGTACCTGTGTTTGGACCGAGAACCTACTTTCATACAATATCATGTTGCAGCCTTTAGCAGACATTGAGAGCTCTTGATTTCCTGGGCCATCGGTGCATGAATAAGCAGTGCTCTCCCTTGTTTACTGTATTTGGTGACAGCTTTCAGGGACACTTCGCTGATGCAACTTTTCCACTCTATGAGGGCATCCCCCAAAGAAAACTGGTCCATGACCTTAGATGTCAACCTGTCAACAGCCTGTGACACTGTGTTGATTCTTCGGAATGATCTGTGACCTGATGGTTTTCTTGCTTGGGGGTTCTTCTGCAAAGGACCGACTTCAGCAGTGAGATGCTGCCTAACTGTCTTGAGAACTTTTGACAGTGGGTCTTGGAAATCCCATTAGGTTGAGTTCCCCTCCTTCTGACATCAACATTCTGGTTTCAGCTGCCCATCTAGGCTTGTTGCCCAAACTCCAAATTCAGTTCAGACTCTCTTTGGTACTGCTTAGATGTTCTCTTTCACCCTTTTAAAAAGGGACAAGAAAGACTGGCATCCTTTTTGGAAAATATCTATGAAGCTTCCCAAGCCCGTGAGCCAATGGGAGAACTATGAAGCACTGGGGCAAGCACTGAGTGGGAATTTTCCAGACTGGTGTTTCTTAGTACACAGTAACAAATATTCCCTCTAACCATTTCTCTGAACTGGAGGAAGTTACTTCCCACCAGGATTTTAGACATATTTTCCATATATAGGAAACAAATTTAAAGGAAGAATCTTAGGGACACCCTCCTTCACTTTTTCACACCCGGAGGAACAAAATATATAAATGCTATAATCTACGTGGCCAAGAATCTTAATTGGGTATGTGGGTGTGTGGGCGTGTGTATGTGTGTGTGTGCATATGATTTTGCGTGTGCGTTGTTTTAAATGGGAGAGGGTTTTTTTCCCCATTAATTTACAGTCTTGCACTTTGCATATCTTTATTCACCCAGATCTTATTGGCATAATAATCCAAATTAAACATTGGCTTAAAGAGATGAATTTGCTTATTTTGAACATGCTAAGAATAAGCTCCATTGAAAATAAACTAATAGAGAAACAATTTCATGTTACCAACTATATCTAAACTACTTTTATATAGATTTGTGCCACAATGCCAAGCAAAGCATTAACTTTAGAGCTACCCCCATGTTTTTCATATTATTTGCAGCACCAAAAATTGAATAAAAGAGGAAAGAGAGAAAGAATGTGAGCAACTGGCAGTTCTGTTCTTATAAAATAGCCCTTGTATCAAGTCCATTCACTTTTCTATTAAGTGCATTTAGAGTGCCCTCTTACTATTTTTAAAACAAGGTATTTTCTTAAGCCTACTTCACTCTGACTGCCAACTACAGCAACAACAAAACAAACTGTTATTTGCTTTACCCCATCCCATAGGGCGTTTTTTTGGTAAGTCACATCATTGATATTGCACCTTTTTGGTTTCCATGTGACAAGATTATCTTTTAACAGTGATTTATTTTTCCCATTAAAGCCAAAAAGACCACTTGATCATAAAAGGGCCAGACTCTAACATCATTCAGGGTTTTGGAAACTTCCATAGACCTCATTTTTCAGCTACATTGAGTCAGGGAGCTCAAAGACTATTGCTGGCAATCTAGCTACTTAAGAAAATGTATTGTCATTTGTAAATAATGCTGAAGGGAAGCCAAAACAATAAGCTCTTCCCATTCATACACATTTATATAGTCTTTAGTTTTTACACAATATTCCTTTTTTAAAAGATTTTATTTTTAAGCAATTTCTCTACCTAGTGTGAGGCTCAAACTCAAGACCCCTAGATCAAGAGTCACATGCTGTACTGACTGAGCCAGCCAGGAGCCCCAGTTTTTACACAATATTCTAATAACAACTTTATGAATACTTCTAGTATATAAAATGCACAAATTCTGGCCACTTATTTTAAAGCAAAATTATATCGTACATTTATGGTGAGTTATACTTTATAATTTGTTACATGCCAAGCAATAAGGAGCCTACCTAATGCTGTGGTGAAAACAAAGGCAGAGACCATCCAGTGAAGAGAGAGCACTGGGTGGGAGTCAATGGAACTGCCTCTTTATTCTGCTTCTGACCTATTTGTTAGTCTGATGGAAACAATTTTAACTCCTTTGAATCTCGGACTTTTTACTTCCCAAATGGGAGTGAGAAAGAAAATGTGAGGACTTTAAAAACTCTGAATCAGTCAAGTGATAAAGTACGAACTTAAAGATGTTAGATGAAATCAGAACAATATAACAGTTTTCTTAATGCAATCATAATACTAAATATTAATAATCAAGTATGGTTTGGGGCTTCCATGTGACTGAGTTTTCTTTGATGATATTGAGATTCCTTTTCTAAGAAGAAATATCATATATGGGAAAGCTTTGGAGAATCCCTGCTATTCAATGATTTGTTTCACTAGTCAAATTCATAGGATTTGGGGGTTCCTGAACATAAAGGAGAAATTTAGTTTTATTTTATCAATAGGCTTTTGAGGATTTCCCAATTCCAAAAGAATAGCCTCATCCATGTTCATGGGAGAGGGTAAGTAAAATCTACTGAAATTTCAAGTCTTAATTCATTTATGGCTTTTCATGTAGATTTGACCATTGGGCCCAGAAATTAAATCAGTTAGTTATGCAACCTGCAATCCCCAAGGAAACCCCCAAGGATATTTATAACAATTGATCATCATTATAAATCATCATCATCCCCAACAGAATTAAGTAATAAAAATTAAAAATTAGTGGGGAAACATACCAAGTTTACCTCTGCTCTTAACTCTGCTTGGTGTCTCTGGTGTGGGCACTGACTACATTTCAGGACTGTGTTAGTTATCCACTGCTGCATAACAATATTACTTCCAGCTTAACTATTTAGAGCAACACACATTTATTATCTCCCAGTCTTTGTGGGTCAGAAGCTGGGCATGGATTAGCTGGATTCCACATAAAGTTACTATCAAGATGTTGGCCAGGGGTGAGTCCTCATCAGGAGGCTCAGTTGGAGACAGGTTTGCTCACATGATTATTGGGATTTAGTGCTTTGTGGTTTGTTGGACTCAAGACCTCAACATTACTGGCCTTGTGGACCTCTCCATAGGCAGCTTGTTCCATCAAAACAGCAAGGGAGAGAAACTAGTGTCTAAAGTAGAAGTTAGAATCCTACGTAAGATAACCAGAATCAAGTCACAGTTCCTATCCATCATACCCCAGGGGAGGGGATAATACAAGGCATAAACACAAGGAGCAGGGGATAATATATTTTCATGTTAAAGTCTACCTTACCCAAGAATCAAGTTCAGAGCTTTTAAAAATAAGGATGTTGGAGGCCAGTCATAAAAATTCAGATGCACAAAGTCTGGTGTTGGATCTATATACATGCATTTAAAAAAAAAACTCCCCAAGTGAATCAAGTACATCACAAGCCCTGTGAACCCCCACATGACCTACAAGCCATAAAACATACAAGGTTTGTATTTGAGTAAGGCAGAAATAGACTATGAACTCCTTTTTTTGATACAATTTCTGGTGACAAGAGGTTTTCTCCTTGAGTATTGATTCATGAAATCATGCTCACTATTTTTTATGAACTCTGAGTCATAAGTTGGAGTATAACTAAAAAATGCCATGGATATAACATCTATGTTAATAGTATGATGAAAATCATAGATTTTTTTTTGTAACCACAATCTTTTTCCAATGTAGATTCTAGAATAAATTTTTTTAAAGAGATGTTTTTACCTAAAGATTTGCTTTAAAAAGCTAAAGAACAAATGATATTTTAAAATGTAACAGAATGTTGCTGATGCTGATGCTAGCTAGCATTTAATTGAGAATCTACTGCATGGCAGGAATGGAAAATTAGACTTTGCTTTCACACTCATAAAAGTTTGCAAGGTAGATAAACTTTATGATCCACATTATTCATATAAGAAAATTGTGGTTCAGAAAGATTAAGTAACTTTTTAAAGGCTGCAATATTAACATGTTTTGAAGCCAGACAGTGAATCCATTTTAAACTTAACTCCAAAGAATATATTGCTGAGTGCTGGATTCAATTTACCAAGGGGGAAGGGGCAGGGAGACATGTTCTTCTTTTTAACATCAAAGAATCTGAACCACTTATTCTTGTTATAATACTATACTTTCTTAGTGTCCAGACCATGGAACCCTTTTATAAGAGAAAACTTCATTTAAAGGATCCTTTTTTTTTTTTTAAGATTTTATTTATTTATTTGACAGTGAGAGAAACAGCTAGAGAGGGAGCAAGCAGGGGGAGGGGTTGAGGGAGACGGAGAGGGAGACGGAGAGGGAGAGTGAGAAGCAGGCTTCTCACCAAGCAGGGAGCCCAATGTGGGGCTTGATCCCAGGACACTGGGATCATGACCTGAGCCAAAGGCAGAGGCTTTAACCCACTGAGCCATCCAGGCGCCCCTTAAAGAATCCTCTTAATAAGTAACTCCTAACTGCCTGTGACTTCTTCAGGAGTAGTAGAAGTTTGATTCATCACTGTATCCCCAATATAGCAAAGTGCTTGATACTGTATATGGACTGAATAAAGATTTGTTTATTCTGCATAATAATATTATACATAATATAATATTGCATGATACTGCATAATAAATTGATGAACTTTCAATACACACCAACCCCATGTCAATATTCATTGATGCATTGTGTTATGTTCCATTTCTTGGGTATCTCAGTAAAGAAAACTCAAGCTATATTTTACATTATATTTTCTCCCAGTCTCTTATAAACAAGCATTTAATTTTAGATTGGATAAAAGAATCAAGGGACAGAAATGAAGAGGGAAGAACCCTGTATCCCCATTTTATGCCTTCATATGACAAAGTTTGTGGACATATGGTTCACTATTCCTTCACAAAGTATGATATTAGCAATTAGACAAGTAGGAAATAAAATTGGGAGCAGAGATATAACTCAGCTTGCCATCTCGGCTCTCCAAAATGTTGGGCATGACCACGTAGACAGAAAATCTGTATTGGATAATAGCAATGAAACTATTGCTCTTATTAACCCCATATACTGAATTTTTGAATTTTGAAAGAATGCTTTGTTTTTGTTTTCACACAGGAAGTCCCTGTTGCTGGTAATTTTGGCTTCTGTGACTCACATTTATTTATCTAGCACCTCTTTTCCAAGTGTTCCGTGTAGTTTAGAAGCATTTTCTAACAAAAGTGTGCTATGGAAAAATAAGTATTTTCATCACCTCAAAGTTGCTTCTAAAAGGAAAAGTAGGGTGCCTGGGTGGCTCAGTGGATTAAGCCGCTGCCTTCGGCTCAGGTCATGATCTCAGGGTCCTGGGATCGAGCCCCGCATCGGGCTCTCTGCTCAGCAGGGAGCCTGCTTCCTCCTCTCTCTCTGTGCCTGCCTCTCTGCCTACTTGTGATCACTCTCTCTGTCAAATAAATAAATAAAATCTTTAAAAAAAAAAAAATAAAAAATAAAAAAAAATAAATAAAAGGAAAAGTAACAGGTGCAAGGCTATGAAGGATTTTTTTCAGGTTTCTATGCAAACCCTCAAGATAAAGTGTCCAAAATTTACAAATGTGGGGGACTGAAGTAATGCTCAAGTGAAAATCTGAATGGCTTAGACAAAACCCATTCTCTTTTATGCCCTCATATTCATGGGCCCACTGGAAAGAAATGCAGGTATCCCTGTCAGCTTTCTTCCTTTCTGAGGGTCCCAGACATCAGGATCAGAAGCGAGCTCCGTAAAATACGATTTTAGCTTTTCCATCATTCATTCATTGACAGACACTTCCAAAGCTTTTACCATGTGCCAGACAACATGCAGGATGCTGGAACTACAGCAACAAATACAACACATGGCATTCTCAGGGACATAGAGCCTGTATTTCCATGGTTATTTCCAATCCAATAGCCAAAAAGACTGGTGATCTACTTGGTGTAAATTGACAAGAAGCTACTAGTATCTTCAGTCTTCACAGATTCTTCCTTCTTCCCAGCTCTCTGATATCACCATGCCCCTCCCTTTCATCTCATTATTTTCTATCCACCCGGGTTTCCTTCCTCATCCCCATCAAGTTCGTTTCTTTACCAGGAGCTTGATTTTTGCTCCTGTTTACCTAAAATGTGCTTCCTGCAAACCTTGAGAAGACTTTCTTTTCAACATTCAAGTCATCTTCTCAGCAAGACTAAGACATCTGGAACATGGGCCTCCATCCTACCCATCCGGTCACTCGCCATCCCAGTGTCTTCTTTGCTTCCAAACACATCTTCTCTGGAACTGCCTTGTTTCTTTGTCTGTGGTTTCAGTGCTGCCCTTCCTCCTCTATGTGAGCAAGACATTACCTATTTTGGTCACCCAGCTCTTAGGGTACCTGGCAGATAATTCCCTTTAAATAAATATTTGCTGAATATGGATGGATTCAACAAGTGAATGATTAATGAATAATGTTAGATGATCAGTGATGGTTAGAAGAAAATCTTCAGAATTTGAGAATCTCCGTGTAACCAGTCCAAAGAGCCATATATACTTGTCCCCATATCCACCTCCACCTGAAGTCACAATCTGACTGTTCAGCATGGGCCACATAGGAGAGGCGTGGAGAAAAGAGGAGGAAGCTGTCAAGCTGAGAGACCTGAGCCAGCCTTAAAAAGCCTGGGCCTTTGGGCCAAGAAAGACTGAGTGAGCAATGGGTGACTCCCAATCCCAGGTGGTACAAAGATCACACTAAGGACTGTCACCTGCTTATGTGAATTTCCAGTGTGATCCCTCTTAGTGTCATTGCTTGTTGCCAAGGCTCTGCCAAATCCGTAGCAGTCTGACACCTTGGGCTCAAATTGTGAGTGACTGTCCTAGACTTGCCATGATTCAAATACAATAATACAAACTGCAAAGTGTATGAGAAGAATCAGGAAAGGAGCAAAATTAGCTTAAAGAATAAAATACAGCTTTAATTTGCCTAAGGAAAACTTCAAATGGAGATTTAGTCATTCACAATTATTTGTTGAAACTTCCTATGAAGGGCACCTGAGTGGCTCAGTTAAGTGTCTGCCTTTGGCTCAGGTCATAATCCCAGGGTCCTGGGATCAAGCCCCACATTGGGCTCCCGCTCAGCAGGAAGCCTACTTCTCCCTCCCTCACTCCCCCTGCTTGTGTTCACTCTCTCGCTGTGTCTTTGAAATCTTTAAAAAACAAGAAAAGAAAAAAAAAATAAAACCTCCTATGAGCTCTCTTCTAGGTACTGAGAAGAACTTTGGGGAATCAGGCTGTGGTGGAGTGTTCTTTTGTGTCAAGAGATTGATAATAAGCAAATATATGAGATCCTTACAAGTCATGTCCAGAATCAAGATAGTGATGTAAGAGAGAATAACTGATGAGGATAAGAGGAAATGTCCTTAGGTTGAATGATCTGGGAAGATCTCTTTGAAGAGGAGCCATTGAGTGGAAACCTGATCTGATAGGAAGGAGAGAGGCATGCGGAGATGTGGGGGGAGAGCAAAGCAGGCAGCGGGACACTAGTCCCAGGGAATGCAGGCTTGTATGAGATTAGAACACAGGTCAGAGAGATGGGCAAAGCTTGTCCAGTGAGGCCCTTGTAAATCAAGATAAGAAGTTTTGTCTTTCATTCTAAGGCTCTGCAGTGTGGGAGGGGTAGTTAATCAGGAAATGATCTGATATTATTTATGTGGATTTTTTTTTTTAATCATTCTGGCTGCTATGAGAAGAATAAATTTTACAGGGCAAGAGGAGAAGCAGAACAGTTAGGAAGTTGTTACAACAGTTCAATTAAGATATAATAATGGTAGGGGGTGCCTGGGTGGCTCAGTGGGTTAAGCCTCTGCCTTCAGCTCAGGTCATGATCTCAGGGTCCTGGGATCGAGCCCCGCATCGCATCAGGCTCTCTGCTCAGAGGGAGCCTGCTTCCCCTCCTCTCTCTCTGCCTGCCTCTCTGCCTACTTGTGATCTCTGTCTATCAAATAAATGAATAAAATCTTTAAAAGAAAAAGATATAATAATGGTAACGGATTTCTATGAGATAAACTCCATATTCCAATTTGTCTCATTTTCCACGTGCCTTGTGAACCTTTTTTTTTTTAAACAAAGTGCAATGAGAACACTAGAAACCCAAAGTCAGTTTCCATAAGACCCCTTACTAATTGTGATACTGTGCCCAAGAAGTCACTTACCCTTCCCAGAGTAATTTTCTTATCTTTAAAGGAAGACTATCCATTCTCTTGAGATGAGTCAGTCAACATGAGATAATAAATACACTACACTGGAAAATGATACACCATATAGAAATGGAAGTTCTATTGAAATGTGTCCCTCACAATCATCCTAATGGAGACATCTATTATAACCAAATGAGGTATATTGTTTTTTAAAGGAAAGAATATTAGATGAAGGGCTAATCTTATATCCATCTTGGATTATTTAAATGTCTCTCACATTTTCCCTGGATTACCCCAACCCATAGAAACTCTTTTAAATCCTATGCTTGCACTTTCAACTACTCAATAACCATAATTACTTATTATTATTACTACATAATTAATATATATTAATATGTAATTAACATATGTAATTATTTTCTTAATATTATTATTGTATAGGTGTGTCATATATCATTAAATCATGTACATATCATATCTCCTCAACACACTGGACACTGCTAAAGAAGAGAGCTTATGTTTCTTTTAAGTCTATCTGTCCTACTTCACCTCAAAGAATATCTTGCACCCAATAGAATCTTGACACATTTTAATTAATTTATTGATTAGATCCAGGGTTGAGTCATTTCCTCAAGCCTCAAGAAGGTGAAACATTTTGTACATCAGTCTCGAAAGGACTATTTTACTGTGTATTGCTGAACTCTGTTTCTGAAACAATGGCAAAACCTGCATAAAATGTTAAGAAGTGTTGGTGATTTTTATTATCTTCTTTTTTCCAAACTATTCTTTAATTTTCTACAAATTAGCACGTATATATTTTGAAAAGAGATTTGGTTTGAAGAATTAGGTGAATCTTCTTTAAGAGAATGGAGTTTACTCCTTAGACCATACCAAAAGAATGTCGGTATGTCAAGTTCTCCAAAACACTTCTCAATGCTGACTCACTAGATCTTTAGAAGAAGTCTATCCACTTCACAGATGAATAAAAGTCCCTATGAGTTTAACTGAATTGCTTCAAGTTGCATTCGTTTATTCAGTGTATCTTTCAAGAAGGCAATATGTGTCTCTTGGTACTCTAGAGAGAACTGGAATGAAAGTCTCGCTATGGTCTTCCAACGTCTGGTCTCCATCTTTGAGGCACTCAGGGTGAGCAGGATATCCAATAGTCTACTCAAGATAATGTCTGGATGATTCTAAGGGGCCCACTGGAATCATTTTGCTTAAGTAACAGTCTTTCTCTGTGTTACACCATATCATCTCATATTTTACATTCCTCCAGATTGTTTGTCTTTTTGTGGCCTCCTCACTCCCTGCTACATTTTTCCTCAGTGATTACCCTGCTGTCCCTTCTTATTAATCTGTTCCTTCTGTGTTCTGACAGCCATCAAGGATTCACTTACTTTTCTCTGCTCTTCCTTTTAAGTCTATTGGGATTCACAGTTCCATCAGTGAAAGAAACTGGAATATGTATGTACATTACTGTTTGATTGGTTCCAACAGAAGGAGCAACATATCTGTCTTTCTGAGCAAGAGGAACACCATCACTGGACTTGCTGACTGATGAACTCACCTCCTTAAGACAAATCTCATGATTTCTGGAATAAATCTCAGTAGGAATTAGCTTCTTTTCTACTCCCTTCCCCTAGCATTTTTAGGCCTGTGGTTAATACTGGTTTTCATCTATTTTGCATAAAATCTCTCTCCCTTTCCCAACTGTGAATGCTGGAGGGTAAGATGTACCTCATAGTTACCTCTGAATTCTCCATCATGCCCATCGTGTGCCAAGTGCCTTAGAGGCCTTATAGGACTTGTTATTTCAATCAGGAGAAAAACATGCCTTGGAATCACCATTCCAAGATCTAACTGACTAGAAACTGGGCCCAGTCATCAATCAAAGTATACTTCAGAAGCCTCTCTGGTCACCCTACCCTCACGCCTGGCTCCTTCAAGAAGTCAAGTTTTAGTAAACCCAATTTCTCCATGCTCCTACCCAAAGCCCCCATCTCCTCAATTTCTTCCCTCTCTCTCCCTTTTCTTTAGCCCCCGCTGAACTTCACCATTCCCATCTGCCAAGAGTCTGCTCCCAATGTGACAAGTCTGTTAATCTGAAGGTTCTAGGGGCACCTGGGTGACTCAGTGGGTTAAAGCCTCTGCCTTCGGCTCAGGTCATGATCTCAGGGTCTTGGGATCGAGCCCCGCATCGGGCTCTCTGCTCAGCCAGGAGCCTGCTTCCTCCTCTCTTTCTCTGCCTGCCTCTCTGCCTACTTGTGATCTTTCTCTGTCAAATAAATAAATAAAATCTTTAAAAAAAAATCAGAAGGTTCTAGGTCAGGCTCTCTGCTAGTCCCAAGAAGCATAAGGTAAGGGACCTCCTATAATCAGACCAATAGTGAGGATATCAAGTTTGTACATCAGGCATTTCAAAAAGTAGTGTTGATCCAGCTCAAATCAGACCACTGGTCTCACTATAAAGTTAGCCTTGCCTGAAATTTTCTTTTTATGACTCAAGAAAATGTCGTATCTCTTCTGTGTTTATTCTTACTTCTGAATTAATGCAGCCCTCCTAAGTCCTAAAGCCAGGTGTCTGAGATCATTGCCCTCACTACTGATCTGGTTTCCTAGGAATTCCTCCTAATTAAAAATTTTTAAAAGATACAAAATGCAAAAGAATGTTTGAAGCACCATCGAAACACTTTAAAAGTGAAGTATACTAGCTACATTAAATTCAGATCTCCAAATTACAAAAACGGAAATTCAAAAGTGGAAAAAAATACTTCTAGTTACCTTTATCTGTTTCTTTATACCACCTTGTGTGTTTATAGAAGAATAACATTCAGGTAGGATTCTCTTCACTAGGATATGAACAGAAAATGCTAACTACAGTGCAGCTTCATGACTCAAAAGTCTGCAACTGGTATTAATGAACTTTTAAAATGCTAATTTTCCTGCTTATCCCAACAGAAAGACACCTTAAAGCAAAATCTCTCATTTCTTATCTGCTAAAAGCAATGTGTTTGCATCCCTTACAAAATAAAATGGTTGAAATAGGGTTTTTGGATGGTTTAAAGTTTCAAGGACTTCTCTTGTTCACAGTTATTCTTGTAAAGAGAAGAAATTTATAAAACCACATGCCTTAATGGTCCCTTTGCTAGAAAATAGAAATATTCCCAAATATGTTCTACTGTAGGAAAATCAAAAATAACGTGGAAACTACAAATATGTTAGCCAATTGAGAATATTTATTAACTAAATAATTTAATAATAAAGAAAATGCCTACTTGATTAATTGTTGCAGAGTAAAAATTACAATAAAACTGTCTTGATCAGTGCTTTGCAGAAGCGCCATTACTGTCTGTGCAGTTGTTTAACAAGGATTTAATTGGAAAGATAAGTGAATGCACATTTAAAAGTATTGTTAATTTGCTTTATAATCACCCCATCCTTCACAGTATTGACAGCACAAGGCACAAACCCCTTTCTGTTTTACAAGTATTATTTTCCATATGTGCACAATAAATTCTGAAGCAGTAATTGGAAATTTTATGGGTTCCAACATACCTAGTATAGTGGGTGTAGAGGTGCACTCTCCCTTTATAAGAGGTAACCCAGTTCTAGTTGTTGGAAGCAAGTGACAAATCTGATTTGTATATTTCCCCCATTCACTGCAGATCATAATCTTCTTTTGTCCCCTTCTAGAAAAAGTTGCATCTCTTCTATTTTATGTCTTATAAAATCAAGATGGAGAGGAGGGGGGGAAAAGTCTGGATTATTCTCAATCTGTGACTGTGTTTTCTTGAAAATGTGTATAAACAATGGAGGTCCTGGCCCGGGATGGTCTCTGGACTATCTTGGCTGTACCAAAACACCATTTTCGTTCAATGCACCATCTCTCCTTGTGCAGTTCCACATACACGCACACAGACTTGCCCCTCAGCTCATAAACGCCTTAGAGTTTGGAGTCATCTGCTCAAAAATTCAGTCAGTGCATAGGTTTTCAAAACAGTATGAGTGTCATGCCTCAGATTTCTGAGAAGTGGCTTCCAAAACCCAGAGAGCTTCTTTATTCCTGAGAGTCTAATGTTGCTCTAGAAGCAGAACATTTGCCTTGCCCTGCACATAGAGGGAGACTAGAAAGGCGGTGTTCATGTACATGATTTATTTGTTGATTTTGAAGGGGCTGCCCTCCCCAGTTTTTAGTTCAAAAAAGAAAAAGAATGAAAATATGAAGCTCATCTTGAAAATGGCTGTGAACTATAATTGAACCTATTTCAAAGGCACGGATTGTTCCAATTGTGTTATCTCTCTGCTGATAAAGGCTGCCCACCTGATTGTGAGGAGAGTGGAGAGTCCCCAGAGTGTCTCATATGAGTAACATTAAAACCCTGAAAAGATACATGGAACATGCTTAATATCCCCCTGCTCCATGCCCCCATCCTTCTAGAACTGGGAGAAATATCTTTAACTTTAGTTAACTGCAGATTTTTTTTTCCATAGACAACAAATGCTTCAATTATGAAAGCCTAGAAATTCTTCTGAAGAAAATTTTCATGAGAATCTTTTTCAGTGGAAACCCCTTTGCCCTCTTGATAAAACACACTGCCTCATATATTGGCATGGGAAAATTATTTTTATCTTTAATTTGGCTATGCCTCTAAATCTCTAAACCTCTCACATTTACATTAGCTTTTTATGCTTACAGAGTAAAATAGATATATATTGAGTTTCATACGTCTAGAGATTTGCCAATAAATGCTAATATCCACCCATTAATAACAACTCACTAATCATGTGACAACTTTCTTATTCCTTCCTACATAGGTATAAGGTATAAGATATATATAAAACATATGAAAAAGAAATGAAAAAAAACCCTTGAAGTGTGTACCTGGGTGTACCAGCGTCCTCCTGTGTATATGTACACACATATCGATGTGGACGTGGATACAGATACAGATATAGATACGGATATATGAAAATTCTTCCATGCATGTTTCACTTTTCCTGTCTGTGTACTTTTGTGTTGTGAAAATCAGACCCAGGCACACATAGATACACACTTCAAAGATGATTTTTACTTCTTTTTCAAATTTCTTCTTCAGAGGCACGGATTGTCAAACCGTTTGTTTCGGGTGAAAGCGTCTTTGGGACCAAGACCTTTGCATGCCCCATTTCAACTAGACAGAGCTGAGACTGGTGCAGTAACGAAATGTCCAGCTGTCCTTTAATTAACTGAAATGAGGAAAATGTAATGTTTTGATGAGAGAACCAGGATTCTGTGCGGGATAATGAGAAGCCTATATGTTTCCATGCCTTCCTGCATATGACGGAGCCATGGGGTGCAGGAAAGAGATGAGGCTTTTTTATGCTCCAGTAGGGGGAGCTTTCTTGTCCCCACTGTACAAACAGCATGGTGCATGTGTTTAAATACGCCATCCTAAAATGCAGACTTTTCATTTTCATTTTGCAAGTGGGAAATTTCACTATGTGATGGGCACATTACTCTTCTTAGCGACACATTTTGTGCAAACTCATTTGGGAAAGAATAGGAAATTTAGAATACTGCCTTCATATTTCTTCTGGAAATGTTAGCCTGAATCCATTATTTCCAAACCTGATGAGGATTACAGTTCATTTGTATTTCACAGCAACCCATATTGTATTCTGTTTTGTGAAGTAAATAAGAGATGATACCGTTCTAATAGTGCCTGTATTTTGTTTTCCGTATGAATAATCTTATTCTGGGGGCAAGGGGGAAGGAAAAGGAAGCAGGGACTTGAGTACTTGATTTAGCCTTCTCTAGATGGAATGTGTTATTTTGACAAAGAAGTGCCCTGAATTATTTTATAAATAATCTAAACTGGAGGAGGTGGAACATAAACTCACTTAGGTCACCGAGTACATCCATATTCAAATGACAATATAAAAAGCACTGCTCAGTAACACCCGAATCTATATCTCTTATTTAACTATGTTTAAAATACTCACGGACAAACCTGATTTGATGGCAGTGTGGGTGGGTGCTTATGTGCTGATGAAGGAAATTCTTTACATACAAAATAATTTCCCACCATCACTCCACTACGCCTGAATCGCCACAATTAGGGAATCAATTTATCTGGCTAAGGCAGGAAAGGCAAGTCATTTCATCTCTTACACTAAATATGGTTGATTGCTGGTAGCCGGTTAGATAGTTACGTTAAGAGGGAGACCGAAACATTGTCCTAAAGAGGTGAGAGCGAGTTCTGTCATCCATTAATGAGGTATGGCATAGGCACTATTTGGGGGGGGAGAGAAAGCCTCAATATGCGTGCCACATACTTTCTGCTTCTGGATTATGATATGGTATAAAGATTAATAAAATTTGACTATTAGAATGGAAGTATCAGGGTGGCTCAGTCGGTTAAACTTCGGCTCTTGGTTTCGGCTCTGGTCATGGTCTCTCAGAAGTGGACGGAGCCCCCATGAGGCTCTGGGCTCAGTGTGGAGTCTGCTTCAGATTCCCCCTCCTTGTTCACTTGCTCGCTCGCTCTCTCTCTCAAATGAATAAAGTCTTGGAAAAAAAAAAAGAATGTAAGTATCACATGAGGTTTCCACATTAAGAAAATACCATGAACACAAATCTGTTTATCAGGAAGAATGACATACAACCTAGCATACCTCCAAGGGACTGCATCAAAGGATAGGGAATCTCGTAAGAGTCAGAAGAGGAAAGGAGTATATTCTAAACAAAGATAAACTCAGAAGAAATTTTAGGAAGTTTAAGAGATGAAAAAAAAAAAGGACTCATATAATGAGTTAGATTTTAAAAAGCCTTTATTTTGCTTAACAATTTTACCAAGACTAGCCCTGTTTATCCACTTGTTAAATCCCTCCCTTGGTGTAAGGTATGACTAGACTATTTTTGTTAACTCTTGTTAACTATGTGAATCATATATTATTGAGTTGATTCCCATTGGAATGACAGGAAGTCTAAAATAAGTTTCTCTAAAAAATGTCCCATTCCAGATAATGACTTCAGCCAATGACCATAAACACCATCTTTCTGTCCATAAAGGTATGGTCTAGCTGTGCATAGAACTAACTCTCTGAGAGAAAAACAAATCCTAAAACTAAAATGATTTGTCTAACCACAGTCTTTCCACTTTACTTTCATTTAGTTTGGGCTCAGATTGAAAAGATTTATTTTTATTAAGACAATTTTGTAAAAAAAAAAAAAAAAGACAAATTTTGAAAAAAAAAATAGAGGAAACACACTATCTGCGCAGAATCTCAGTATTCGAGTTGTCTCTTGGCTTTTAATTTATTATCAGTCCATTCCTTATATCAACTAAAATACCCTTCATCACAGAATATAAAGAAAGGTTGACTTTCTCATCAATTGACATATTTGGTCTTTTCGATATATGAAAATGCAGTGGCTGGAAAGCTCAGCACCATTCAGGAAACAAAATAGTAATTAAAAAGTATAAGTAAATCAGTTAGGACTCTTGACTTCAAGAAACAGAAAGCCAATCCAAATTGTCTTTAGATTAAAATTCAGGAAGCAACAGAGATTTAAGCTTCTCTAAATTCTGGTATCTAGACAACCTCATCAGGACCTAGCTTCTCTTGATCTCTCAGTTCTGCCATCCTCCAGGTTAACTTCATTCTTAGTCTTCACATCATGTAAAATGACTGCAACATCACTGGCTCAGCATGGTCCTTGTTTCTAATTCATGAGGAATCTCTTTTCCGACAGGCTTGACTACTCATGACCGAAGTTGAGTCATTACCAATATTCCTGAATCAACCACTCTGGCTGAGGGAATAGAATGAGCTGATTGACTGAGAGGAAGGTCGCATGCTCATACTTGGAGATGTAGGTAGAGTCCCTCCCAGGACACATAGACGGAGATGAGAAGGAAGATGCTCCCCTATGAGAAGTTAGTACACTGCGTCTGGAAATAAGATGTTCTCTCAAAGGATTAAATGAACTTTAACTGTTAGAACAATGAGTCCCAGGCCATGGAGACTGGTGTGTGGAAGAGATGTCAGGCATTACTCTAGCAATGATCTTACTTTCAAACAGTCCCCAAACATGCTTTAAACTCTTTAAGTAAATTCATATCATAGGGTGTGGGGGCTTTTTCTTAACATAACAATAATTGGTTTGGGAGATGATGTACATAAAGTGTGCTGTCATTGAGAGGTTCAGGAAGGGGGTAATTGCTTCCCAATTAAGTTGGTTAGCTTGCTCAGGCACAAGCATGGGCCCTCACATGTGCTCAGCATTCTATTAATATATAATCTTTGAAATGTTTTAGAAGCAAAACCCACATGCTTTCAAGGTATTTTAAGCTACTGACACTGAAAAGAAAAGAAAAGAAAAACTATCCTTAAAGCCAAGCACATGAGGGTATACAAGCATCCATGGACCAAGATATATAAAATTACAACATAGATTATGAAATAGAAGGTAGTTAACCTTGGACCAGCAAAGATAAATATTGGAAAGGTCAGGGCAATAATGTAGACCTATGTACCTGGGAACCAGTTTAAGATGTGATAACAAATGCACTTTAGCGAAGGTTCTGACACAGTAGTGTTGAGATCTTTGCTGCCTGCAGGGTGCCCAGAAAACGTCAGTGATTCTCAGACACGAAGGAAGGTATTTTTTGGTTGATTTTTTTTTTTTTGGTCATTGTCAGTGGCATCTGTGCAGAAGAAAATGCCTCCATACGAAAAGAAAAAAACTGTTTTTGTTGTATCAAGAACACATGACAAAGCATTCAAATATAATGCAAATAACTGCAAACCGATGCATCCAGCAGTTTAAAAACTGAATAAATAATTTAGCTTTTACACATGGGCAACCCTTGCTAAAAAAATACAAATCGGAACCCTTCTGTTTAAATCTATTTTATTTTGTTAATAGATGAGCTAATATGATAGGCATTTAATTGTATAATGTATTATTAGCCATTTTCCCTGGCATACCATTAACTTTAAATAGTATTAATATTTAACATTTCATAATACACACTACAAAGTTCTTCTTTTTTCCAGCCGAACAGAAAATGTGCATTGATAGTAAATCTCTTTAAAGTGGGTTTTAAGATGCTCAGTATGCAAAACCTGTTCCATTTATACTGTTTGATCAAAAATACTCAAAATGCCACAGCATAATAAGGCAAATGCTGTAAGATGACAATGAAGCCAAAACTGTATTATGATTTTGTATTCAAATACAATGTATTGCATAATTAGGCATAATTATATAATCTGAATATTTAAGAGAGCATTTAAAATATGATAGGAGGCATCTAAGTACATGGACTTCTCAGGGATGGTTTAATCAGAGGGTGTAAAGTTGCAATTAATATTTGTTAACGAATGGCAAACTCATTCAAACACAAGTTAGCTGGAGGAGGACCTACCTATAGCTGACTCAGATCATAAACACTAATTGTCTCAGAAAATCTGAATCTTTTTGAATCTGATCTACAATTATTACTTTTTTCCTTGATAAAATTCTAATAGTATTTAGTTAGTTGAGTTAGGATACAGTACTTCAAGTCTCTGTGTGGGTCAGTCTGATGCCCTGTATTCCATGGATATAGATTTTGCCCTTAACTCAGATCAGCATTCTCAGAAATGTATGTTCATGATCATGACGGAAACTCACCCAACAGAATAAATGAAGTAACACAGATCCATCTCCGTGTCCAGAAAGACTGTTCATAGGACATACCCCCACATGAAGTAAATCAGCCAGATATTTTGTCAAGAGAGGCCGGTATTAGAAGGCAACTTTTTAAATAGAGCATGAAGCTTGATTTCTCATTGATAAATGTTTTGGCGGAGTGCAGTTTTAAGTGAGAAAAAACTAAGATTTTGAGTTTTGCCCAGCTGTCCCCACATGGAACTTCTCTCTTGGTTACCAGCACTGGAAAAACATTTGTTTGTTTTATTAAGAAAGAACATTGGGAGTTCACATAAATTTTTGTATTTCTGATCTTGCTTAAATTTTCAATGATCTGAAAATAGGGCCAACAGACTAAGTTTATGGCATATTCTAAAATTAGAGGATAAACTCTTGCAATATTTTTTCTATTTCATTTTCATTTAGTAGTGACTTAATTGGGGGGCCAAAGATAGATCGGTAAGAGAAATTGTCCCAATTCAGAATATTCAATATGTCAATTCGTTCAGAGATTTGTGCCATTGCAAATAAATAGAAAATGAAAAGACAATTTAAAGATTTCCTGTTTCTGTTAGTACCAAAACCAGATAAATATCTCCAGAGTTCATCACTTTCTCCAGAAGCTGACCACATCCAGTTATTTTCAACCTACGCCCAACGTGAATCTTATGCTCTTGGGAACGAATGTTATTGTTACACTCAGAAAATGGTATGTTTATTTCCACCTTCATGACTTGCTGGTGCCAACAGATTCCACGTTCTGGGTCTTCTGTTTCCCTGATATTCCCTGGCGTAGCCCATTTCTCAAAACTCAAGTTCCAAATTCTTTTAATGAATTCAGTTTATTTCCTTATGCTTCCTTTTACACTTTTATGTGTGTTATAATAATTAATGCATTAAAATACCTTGATGTACTTTTTAATTTCTTGTATCACTGAATATACATTGCTACATAATTCCAACTGATATATGTCGTTTATGCCTTGTCTCCCCAATCAAAACCATCTAGATCCTCATGGATAAGATCATATTTTATTCTACAGTTTCTACCCTCAAAGTGCCCAGAAAAGTAATCATGACATAATGGTTGCCTTATAATGATGATGATAATGATAAGCTAGTGTTTATTTATTGAATGCTTACTATGTGCTAGGTATTTACCCAGACATGCTTAAAAAGAACCTGTGTTTTCAAGCATAGTTGATCAATGATTTAGCCCACATGAAAAGCCAAAAGATGCAGGAACCAAGCCACATCTATCTCAATGTACTGTAAAGGTTAAACAACAATGTACTGTAAAATTGTCTGTAACTTCACTTCACAAAGAGCTGTGTTCATGGTGTCAATCCAGAACCTTGCTATGCTTGCTAGAGCATAGCTGTGCACCCCTGCACACCTTCTTGTCCCATCCTGAAATACACTCTCATCTCATAGCCCCAAAAACACCTGCAAATCGCTGCTCATCCTGAAAATGTCATCATCTTTCTGAAACTGTTCTTAAATCCCTCAGACAGAGGTGACCTCTACCTCCCTCCTTGGGACTTCCTCCCTTTTATCCATGCTTTTATCATAGCATTCCATATAGTGTAGTCCTCTACTTATTTATTTGGCTCTCCCACCTTCTCCCTTGAAGAACTGGAATTCCTATGGGCCAGTATCCTTTCTTCCCCTTGCCTCTGCTACCTGACATGAGCACTCGTGCGGAAGTGATGTGGCTAATTGGGTCTTACGTGAGTCCTTGCTAAAAGAAAAACTGCAGTTTGTGCGTGAAATCAGCAGTTCCAACTTCGAAAATGGCACCTTCTGGCCCCTAGGCATCTCCCCCAAGGTCACATTCTTAGAATCGTTGGAAAAGCCCAACTCTCCTCTTCAAAAACGATTCCTTAAAACAGTCTTAGGATTGGAGCTGCTTTCACAATTCCTTCATTGGTGGCAAGGGGGTTGGAAGATATGGAGCAGGGCCATTTCTTGCCTGAGTCACACTAGATTAGGTTAGACTAGGTTAGGTTAGTTCAGGTTAAGTTAGGTTACATTTCTAAAGACTGGAAAGTGATAACTGCCATTTCGCGGTCCTTCATTTCAAGTGTTTCTGATACAGGAGAGCTCCCATTTCTCCGTGCTGAGCAGGCCCATTGGAGTCTAATATTGGACTTGATAGAAGATGTGCATGTCTTTTACATTATAAGGCTTTATATTTCAAACCTCTGTACCTTGCCTCTATGTGTTTGACAGCTGGTGTCCTGCAAAGCAATGGCCAGTAAGAGGCATGATTGCACTAAATTGGAAGCATGAGGCAAAGGGGTGTTTTTATTGGCGGGGTGTGGGAAGGAAATTTGAGGGTAGTGGGTTAGAAGAAATCATCCACAGATGCTGATCTCTGTACGTTAGTGGATGGGATTTTTGAATTGTGGTAATTTCTGTTTCTGTGACAGTTCATCAAAAATTGAGGGCACCACGTTTGAAAATTACCCATGGTTTCATTTCCAAACTAGATGCAGACTCTGTGCCTTTGATTATTAGAATGATTCAACTCACTCAGTGGGGCAGTGAGGAGGGGCATTGGTAAATACTACCCCCACCAGTATTGTGTAAGACATCCGTTAAAGAAGCCCAAGGCAGCAGAACAAACTCCATCACTCTTTAACAAGCGTTATCTAAACACACAGCAGCAGCCAATGAGTGAGCCAAAGTGGCAATTTGGAAATTCATTTCTCTCCTTCAGAAATGCCTATGTCAGTGAGGGGGGCCAGTCAGACTGAAGGATGTGGAGACAAACTTCTTTCTGCCTTTATGGAGCATTTTTTGCTGTACTGTGGAAGGCAACTCAGCAGATGTGTACAGGTGTCCCTCCTCTCCTCCGAAGTTATTTTTTTTAATAATATAATGTAGGTCTCGTACCAGCTTGCCAATGAGTAAGGTGAGGATAATACTTCAGAAACTTGCCACAAGTAACAGCAATTTGGTGACTCCTTTCACAAAAGCTGCTTCCCTTTTATTCCACCAAACGCTGACTGGGGTCAAGTCCCAGCTTTCTCTTCAGGGGTAGGGGAGAATTGAGACAGAGGATGTATAGAAAGGGAGAGGAGAAAAGTGTGTGTTGGTCATATCTACTGCAAGAGAATCGTCTCTTTGCTGGTCTTGTGTAGAAGCTTGCTGCGCTCCTGGTGTTGCTGAAGGGCACATGAGTGCCGTTTTAAAGAGACGGGACTTCAGTTGTAAGAGGGCTTTCAAGAGAAGCAGGCTGCTGATTCGCATAGGAGCATGTCAAATATTCTTTAAGTGGCCAGTAATGTAAACATCATGCTACTAACACTGAACAGTTTATCACATAAATATAATTGTCTTCTTTTAGAAGAATAATAAAAGCTGAATCCATATGTTACATATTATTTAAAATTGTTTCTGCAAGATGTATTAGTCCCATAGAAGAAGCAATTCTTCCACCAGAGGAGGACAACAGCAGTTTTATTATATTAGATTGTCATTTGTTTAATTTGTTTGTTCCCAGTAGTAGTTTCACAGATTTTTATGAACTGTTACTTTTATAGAAAGTCAAGTTACTCATGATGGATGGTACTTGCATTCATCAAAAAAAAAAAAAAAAAAGAAAGAAAGAAAAGAAAAGGTCAGAAAGGGAGGTGGCATGGATTTACCTAACAGAATCTGTTTAAATCAGCATTTCTTAATTCTTAGACAATCGAAAATTAATGTAGGGAGTTAAGTTCTATTAGGGATATTTCTAAGATGTTGTTGGAGTTTATTTAAACATGGAGACCAAGCTAACGGTGAGATTGGACGACCTCTTATGAGCAAAGATAAACTAACAATTCTTATATTTAGAACTATTTACGAATAAGAGTTGCCCGGGGTTATTTTTTTTTTTTCCTTTTTCTGAACTGGGAACTACAGAATACTAATTTTATTTACTTAGTTAAAATGTCTTTTACTAATTTTAGGCATTTTATTGGTTAAGGAAGCTAGTTTCTCCTGTCATTCTTCATAATTTCAACTACATTTTAATTTTTACTTACATGAAGTGGGATTTTTCTGGGTATACTTGAAGTTTTAAAAATTGAAATAAGTGATATTGTCCATTAACTGATGGGTTAAATAAATGCAGTATGGAAAAATATCAACCAACAGCCACCGTTACCATTTTTTGAACTGCTCCATGTGTATTCTGTTGAAGTCAGGTATTTGAGGAGTGTCATGAGAGTAAATGTCCCAAAGTATTCGAATAAACCTCTCCTGAGAGGGTTCATACAAGGCAGCAATACTGATTCCCAAGATTTAGCAATAGATTCCAAGTCTTCTGGATATCAGCTAGGTAAATATTCACAATCAAATTTGTTTGCCTCATCCTGGTAAACTTAAAACTCTAGAAGAGAATAGCAACACTACTGTAATAAAATCTGAGAAGAGAGTTAAATTCCCACCATATAAACACGTAGCTCGTATCCACCAAAGCCAATTAAAGCCAAGCTATAATTCAGCAAAATAACCTTTATCCACGTAAATAATTTAAATCCTACATCTTTTATTCTAAGTTGAAAGATTTCAAATCTACGTACTTGAATAATTCTGAAAATGAAACATGATCAGATCAGAACCGCTGGACGGTGAAATCTGTACTTTTAAATAGTCCGCAAAAGTTTACATGTGCCTTTGGAATAGCTTACAAATATATTTGTACTTATATTTTACTTTTGCTTTGAAAACAATTTTACATTTTCTAAGTGTATTGATAAAGGCACAGGGAGATGGATCAGAAATATACTGGGTGTTAAGCAATCAGCCTGGGGGCACCTGGGTGGCTCAGTGGGTTAAAGCCTCTGCCTTTAGCTTGGGTCATGATTCCAGTGTCCTGGGATTGAGCCCCGCATTGGGCTCTCTGCTCCACAGGGAGCCTGCTTCCTCCTCTCTCTCTGTCTGCCTCTCTGCCTACTTGTGATCTCTGTCTGTCAAATAAATAAATAAAATCTTTAAAAAAAAAAGGAAAGAAAGAAATCAGCCTGAGATATAAAATGTTCTTTCTAAATTTAGACAAAAGCAAGATAAAACCTACAGAAGTTTTAGAAGAAGGTTCCTCATTCCATAGATTACTAAAACTCAAAGAATGCAGAGATTTGCTTAGCTCCATGACTTTTCTGTATAATTGTGTATTGACCAATACTGAAAAACAAAATCACCCCATCCTTGATCTTATGCAGCTGTGTTGTTATAAAAAGACTATTTTTAAATATTTTTATATTAAATTCTAAATAACTGTTACAAAAACTCAAACAATAAAAAGGGACAAAGAAAAAATTGTCACTTAGTCATACACACCTACCTATATACATAAATAAATACATTAATATTTAATAAATCTCATTCTAGATGACCCTTTCCAAATTCCCAGATAAAAAATATTGTTCCGCCATAGTGGTTATTCCTCAATAAAATGTTTTATGTCTGGTTTTAATTGAATTTGAAGAAGAAAGAGAAATTTAAATGAGCTTGGAAGAATGGTTAAACTTCACATAACTATCTATTTGCCTTGAAAAAATATCAGTTCTTAAAAAATAACCTTAAGAAAAACATTAAGAAATTGAAACCCGTAAAATTATTTCCATTTTTGACCAAATATCTTGTTCTTTGTCTATGAGGAAATTAGTGCAGGTATTCTTCCTTTCAAGATGATCTTCCAGTTTATTTAGGATTTTATGATCTTTGAGATTGATATTTGTAATCATTATCCCCAATGCTGTTGAGATGCTGCTCTATACTGAGGAGAAAAAGCTCATACCTGCTCATTTTGCCAAGTTTTCTCCATGTTCAATGTTCAAAATTTCAAAACATATTCATGTTTATTTTGTTTATTATATTTCATCTTCTAGTTCCATTTCCAAGAAAGGGTCATGAGTAGGTTTCCCTAACTTTTCTGAACGAATATCTCTGAATTTTGCCCACCTTTTCATCTAGTGCTGACTAGTGCTGACTGCTACTGCGAATGTTCCTTGTGATATGATTCACCTGTGCTGCTTCAAAAACTAGATGGCTTTTTCTTTATCCTTAAACTTCAGTAGCTCTATTGGGATATGTTAGACGAATTGTTCTTTACCAATTTTTCCTGGGAGTAAGTATATCCTTTCAGTAAGCAAATTTAAATCCTTTTCTATTGCCAAAAACTTTTTCTCTGTTTTTTACTTCGGTTCCACTTGCTTTTAATCTTCTTTAAGAGTCTTGTCTGCTGTACTATAGTCACCTTTATCCATATATATAAAACTATTCATTGGTGTATTTTATTTCTTGAATCTTTTCCTTTGCATTTTGTATAATATCATTATCTATATATAGACATATATATACATATATGTATACACACACACGTATATATATTCTGTTTTTCTTCTACTTTGACGTTGGTTGGGTTTTTTGAATTGCACTTATTTCCTGAGCTCTATCAACTTGCTTTGAATATTTATAGCACTTTTTAAAAATTCTTTCTGATACATTATATGTAAATAATTTTTGAAGCTATTTATTAGAATTCTTGAATAATTCGTCTTGTGATTTCTTGTGATTTATATTCTTCTTTCCTTTTATTCTTGTCTAATCAATGATCTTACAGTGCTTCTATAATCCCTACTTATCTTTTCCTGACAACTAATCCTTGAATAGGACCATTATCATCTATCTATCATCTATCTATCTATCTATCTATCATCTATATCACTATCAGCAGCACAGCTCTGTGTATTGGAATCTAGCAGTTTCTGTCTCCTATCCTTTCTTCATGTAGCTTCATGTCTGAAGCCCTTCCCAAGCTAGATGTCTGGGGAGTAAACAATAAAACAGTCTTGTCTTCTATGCCCCCTTCCTTGACTTTCTGTAGCATAAAATTACTAGTATATTTTCCTACTCACAGGATGCACCCATTCTCATGGCCTGATACTCTAATCAAATAATCAGATATCACTGTCAAGACTATGACCCTTTTAAGGAAATCTCTTTCCTCTTCCATGTCTGAAGTTTGTATTGGCTCAGATTCTCTCCTCATTTTGGTACAGACGCCACAGCATTTCACAGTACACATGACTGTTTATGGTTTGAGGCTATGGCTATTTTTGTTTTATTGACCACTGAGGGTTTTCGCTTCTTGTGGTGTTATAGCTCCCTATTTTTCAGTCTTTATTGTTTTTGGTGTGCTTTCAAGACACTCAATTCAGATGCTTTTTAAAGGAAATAATCTAGAACCCAGTTCCTCTGGACTTCTAAAGTTTGTGTCGTTTTGTTTTGATCTTACTTCCAGTACTCCTGAAAAAAAAAGAAAGAACTTTTCCTTTCTAATGAATTAATTTAAACAACTCAAGTATATTACAGATGGTCCCAACTTACCATCAATGGTTCCACTTACAAATTTTTGACTTTACAATGGAGCCAAAGCAATATGCATTTAGTAGAGACCGTACTTGGATTTTTGAATTTTGTTCTTTTCTAAAGCTAGCAATGTGCTGTATTTTCTCTCTGGATGTAGGGCAGCAGCAGTGAGCCACCACTCCCAGTCAGCTATGCAATCATGAGGCTAAAAACCAATACACTTGAAACCATTCTGTACCCATAAAATAAGACTGCTTTTTACTTTAAGCACAGTATTCGATAAACTACAGGAGATATCCAGCCCATTATGATAACATAGGCTTTGTGTTAGTTGAGTTTGCCAAAGTGTAGGCTAATGCAAGTGTTCTGGGCATGTTTAAGTTAGGCTAGGCTAAGCTATGATGTTTGGCAGGTTAGGTGTATTAGACGGGTTAACCCATCATAAGTGGAGGAAGATCTGTACCCTCTTTCAATTTCCTTTTTGCTTTAGTTGACTTTATCCTTCCCAAAATGAAGGATAAAACTTCCCTTTCTTTCATGTTCCCTTTTTATAACAATTTCTGGAATGCCAGCCCCTCCATCAGAACTGAATGGAGATATACATACACCCTTGGTGGGCTAATAGCCTTGCATGCTGATCAGACTTATTATTGACCTCTAGTCCAAGCCAACAATTTGTCACTTCATTAAAATGATGTAAATATTTATTAAACATATATATATAGAGACAAACTTATGATTTTAGATCCTCTCTTCCTTCTGAAATAGTGTATCAAAGAACCATATGTAATTCTCCTAAGACAAGTTCTAGTAAAATAAATTGTCCCGTTCATTATGTTGTAAGTGATGTTTTAAAGTCCCCTTTGGGCAGATGTTCTGGAACACCAATAGTACCCACTGGCCAGCCTCTCCATTTAGCTCTTTACCTTTTATGACATTCTAGAGCAGCCATCTCAATTGCTCTAAGCACTTATGTTTTCAAATAGTTTACCTTTTCTAAATAAATTGGAGAAAAGTCAAGATTTCCATAAAAAGTCACATTCCATTGCACTTCAGTTTGCTTTTATGGGCAGAAGAGAATGATATAGATTTCAAGCCAGTTAGATTAGGCACCCCATCAGAAATTCTCCCACAAACCAACCACACTGTGTGGAGCAATAAATGGTTCTAGAACTTGCTCTTTCCTGCTGAATTTAATTCATCTGCTTCCTGGCTTAGATAAGTTCTCTATGCTCTTTGAGTTACATTCATGTTTGTCCTTCCCAGCCATCTGTCATCTTCTATGACCCTTTCTACTTACTTTCTGATTAAAGACACTGAGTCAAGACTTTAAACAGGACTTAAGGGTCCCTTTTGCTGGTTTCTCTTCATTTCACCTATTGACCTAGACTTGAAAAAGTCCACCTCTGGGCCATTTTCTCTACCCATTCCTTCCTCAGAGAACTTGCAGTTCAAATGTCACTTGCACTCAAATTATTCTCAAACATACATTTCTATCATTTAGTTTCCGTCTTTCAACATATCATTAGAAGGGTGATTTTCATTGCTTACAAATATATCTCCACCTAAGTGGTCACTAATGACTGGAGTAATAGAGCAGCTTATCTCTGTTCCAAGAAATCCACCCCTTTTGTGTACACTCCACTGCCTACAAAAGCCAATTGCTTTTACTATCCTAAGATGACGAGTTTGAGTCATTCCCAATATTTGTTTTGTGACTATCTCCACCACTATAGCCTTAACATTTATTGAACATTTATTATGTACCACATGCCATGGTATGCTTCACATATATTATTTTATCTAATAATCACAGAACACAAAGTGTTGGACATTATCCCCTCAGTTGTGCCGATAAGGAAGCTGAAGCTTAGTGAGGTTAATTTGTGCAAGGGCTACAACTCATATGTGACAGAGCCAGGAACGAACCTGGGACTGATGGAATCTAAAGTCAATGTGCTCTCTCAGTCACTATGTCTTCAGTTTTCTCTCCTTAAGTCTAGAGTGGGTTTCTTGAATCTGCAGTCACTCTTCTTTCAAAAAACGTAAATTGAAGTGTCATTATGTCCCAGAAATAAGGCAACAAAATATAAAGATGAATAAGATATGGTCTTTGTCCAGAGGGCTTTGGTAGCTAGTGAAATCAGAGACACTAAAATTCTGGGAGAGGGGGCATTTTTTCTTCCCGAGTTGGTGAGTATTACTGTTGCTATTTCAAAAATTAATTCTTGGTAGATAATATGTAAGTCTTTTCTCTCCCTTGTCATAGTACCTATTACAGATGATAATCTCATCTGGGGAATATAAGTTTTCATTTTTTAATATATGTCCTACTGACGAGCTATTTGTTCATAAAAATTGGGCATCCAGTCCAGGGCTTTGTCCTCCTAATGATGCTTATCTGGGGTTGGGATATTGTGTATATTCAGGAACTGGGAAAAAAAAAATGTTCTTATAAATTTCCAGGGTCACCTGGGTGGCTCAGTGGGTTAAGCCTCTGCCTTTGGCTCAGGGTCCTGGGATGGAGCCCCGCATCAGGCTCTCTGCTCAGCAGGGAGCCTGCTTCCCCCTCGTTCTCTGCCTGCCTCTCTGCCTATTTGTGATCTCTCTCTCTCAGTCAAATAAATTAATAAAATATATTTTTTTACATTTCCAAAAGTCACCCTTTGGTACACCACATTCACCTCACTGTGTACTTTATTAACTATATTTGCTGTAAGTCTTTCCCACCAACTTCTATTCCATTCAGAGGATCCTCTTTCCCAGTCCACTTGACTTTGCTTTCCAGTTTTCAATAAAGTTTCCAAAATGCATTCAATAACGCCCAAAATTAGATTGTGACAATCAGCAGGTTTAAGTTCTAGGCACAAAATAATGTGTGCTTTAAAACGTGGGTTCTGGAATCACAGTGCCTTAGGATAAATTTGAGCCTTGCTGTGTAAAAGTGGCACAGCTTTGAATAGATGAAAACTTGTCAAGACTTGCTTCCTCCAAACCAAAAAGTTAATAATAATTCCTACTTCATGAAGTTCTGATATAAAAGGCAAATGAGGTAAATGGTTATTATTATTTTTATTATTATTCTGCAAGTATTGCTGGGATAAAATGTAACTATTTTAGGTTTGTGTTTGAAGAAACTTTCTTTTACCACTTTGCCCAAATAAAGCAGCACAGTCCATCTGTCCATTTCAAATGTTATTTATTGTTATATATTTCCAGGATGATATGCTCGTTCTGAATGATAGTCTAATACCATTCAATAATTTCCTCTTCTAATTTTTTTTTCCTAAAGTGAATCCTAGTATTTCTTAGGATCATATATGAAAAAAATTTTTTTAATAAATAATTCATTTTTTTTAAATTAGACTGATATAATTACATGAACTACCTTTATTTTTCCAGATATTTATTACTTGGTGTGTGTTTAACTTCACAACTTAGTAAAAAATTATAGTATCATTTTGGAAAATCTCCAGTCAAACTCTGATCTTTGCCTATGATGTATCTGGTTTTATTTAACCAAAATGGGGGAATTGAATACTTTTAGATTTTTCTGCTATTCTTAGATGACTATTTGACTTTCGTTGTGTCATTCTGTAAGAAACCTTGACAAGTTAAATTTATCCACACAGAAACCTGTAGTTAGGAGACCTGCGAGAGGACTATAATTTCCTTCCCATTAGTTTCAATGAATTCCATGCACGTGAGAGAGAACACGGAGAGTGGGGTCTGGAGTCCCCTGCTTCCCGTTGTGCAGGTATATTGAGGAGAGATACAGTCCAGGTCTCCTTACATTGTTCCTCTGCCACACATTACCCTTAATCCTCCTTTGAGCAAATACAGACTAGAGCAGCCATGCCAAGAATCGGAGACTTAACTCTTTGAACACAATAGGCCTATGGACATGTAGCTTACTCTTTGCACAAAATCTGCGAAATGGTTAATATACAAATGTGTGTCTATTGTAGCCAATGTGAACCAGAAGAATTGAGCCATAGCCAGCGTTTATTTAAGCATCATTTTTGCCATCTGGATTCTTTTGTGGGGAAAGAAATATTTGAGGGGAATTGCCTTTGGTCACAAAGGTGATTTGACTTTCCTCCCTATTTATATGTTAATCATCCTTAAGGCGCCATTGTTCAAAGTTCCATAAAGAGGCTTTTTTTTTTTTTTTTTCCTTTTCCCACTGTGGCTCTAGACTTTAGGTAGCAGGAAGATCTTGAAGATTATGTGGAAAGTATATCAAACATTTCTGTGGAAAAAGTCCATTGGTCTATATATATATGTAAAAATCAACCAAACAGGGGCACCTGGGTGGCTCAGTGGGTTAAAGCCTCTGCCTTCTGCTCAGGTCATGATCCCAGGGTCCTGGGATCGAGCCCCACATCGGGCTCTCTGCTCAGTAGGGAGTCTTCTTCCTCCCTCTCTCTCTGCCTGCCTCTCTGCCTAGTTGTGATTTCTCTCTGTCAAATAAATAAAATATTAAAAAAAAATTTAAAAAAAAAATCAACCAAACAACTTAACCCAGGTTAAAAAAAAAAAAAAAAAATCATGCAGCCAGCCACTCAGAGAGGGCCAAATCACCTCTACTCATTGGCCACTTTCCTAAATCACGAGCCATGTGATATGGCAAATTATTTGGATTTCAGCGATCAAATTCAATATCTTATTGACCACATATGATCAGCTGTTTTAGGTCCTATTTCGATCCATTCCTCAGCATTGAAGCAGAAAACAAAATTATAACTAGAGCCCAGAAATCATACTTCTAGGCTCCTATGACCTATGGAAAAGCAGAATAATTCAAAGGCAATAGGGAGCTTCTATCACACAAATGTTTTGAAGATTAAAACTTGAGAAGATTGGCATTCACGTCTGGGAATTATAAATTTCATTCTGTTGTGAGAATAAAAAGCTTTTACATCAGTATGGCTTAATTTATTTTATTGCTATGTTTATAGGATTCAGAACCAGTGGTTATTTTATGATTATTGTAAGATCAGGTAATTTTTATCTCATGTGAGAGCTCTTTAATAATACCATATTAATTAAATCTCTTATCTGAACCAGGGGTTTCAAAGGTGTAGCAGGCAATGAGGCAAAGTTTGTGGGATTCTAGTCACAGGCTTTATTATTTTAAGGTATATTGAGATAAAGATATTTATTTGAGTACTAACTCTTGGAACGTATAAAATACAACTAAAACTCTCTTAGACCAACAATAAAGTTAATAGATCAACAAATGCAAAATAATATAATTCATACAAAATATTTTTGTGCTATTGAGGTACACACTAAAAGAATGACTGGAGTGGAAATTAAAATTACTAGTATATAATTCTACGTTTTCACCCCTAATAGTCTTAATTAGAAATCGGTATCTTATTTAACTCTTGAGCAAGAATGTGTGGTGCTTAAAAATTAAGAGGAAATTATGAAGTCAGAAGGTAAATGTTAAGAGATATATATATATGTATGTGTGTGTGCATGTGTGTGCGTGTGCAGATATATTAATCTCATCATTAAAAGGAGGAAAAAAGAGCCTTTAAAGTTTCCATTATCCATTATGTCAGGTAGCAAATATCTTCTCAATGTAACTCCAGACATTAAATCTGTCGAGAGGAATGCTGTAAAATAAATGTCTGGGATACCTTCATAAACAAAAATCTTATTTCCATAATTCATACAGCTGGCTGGCATTTATTGGCACGTCAGGTGCAATGGGGACATTTCAGGAACATTAACATGTACAGCATCATTTGTCAACAAAGCAACAATGTAAGCAAATCGTTCAGAACTCATACAGATTTACAGCTTTCTCTGCCAGCTGCTAATTACGGTGTGCTCGGCCTATTTGGTATGGTCTTTTTATTGGAAAATGACAAAGGGGTTATAGTATCCCAGTTTGGAATATAGATGTGGCTTTTAGTAATAATATGAGTGTAATAGGACCATGTAGCTTGGAGTTGCGATCCAGTTTTGCTGGTCTTATAATTGATCAGCTTTGATTGATGAAGGACAAAGAGAAATTCACAGCCTATTTCATTTCTGATGTAACCTCTACAACAAAGGAAAAATAGGGGGAAAAATATCAAAAATCATATCGTAGCAGTTCTTACTCTTTTCCCCTATAGAACATGACATGTAATATTCACCTCTCGAAGAAAAGCTGTTGCGTTGATTGCGGATGGAACAAATGTTATGAGCCTGTACATTTCACTTTCTAGGTTGTGCTTTGAACAATCAGGAAACCCTTCCATAAATATGCTTAAATAATGTTAAGGTTATGACATAAGGGGACAAATGTCAGCAGCGTCAAAGTTAACGTCTATAATCACCCCCTGCTTAAGTTGTTCGGTTTTAGGAAAAGGCACAACCGCGCAAGCAAATGATGGAGTGTCGAGTCTATCTTCAAATTCCCTGGATTGTGTCAAGATATATTATAATCCATAAAATGAATAGTGGTGCTGCCTTCATGCCCATGATGTAAATCTGTATTTAGAGATATAAATGCCTTCTATTCAACCAAAATATAAAAAGTTAAATTGGTAAATACTTATTCAAACATTATTTAGATTTATCCCATCCCCAACCTTATTAAAACCCATTAAATTCCGGAGTGAACAGATTTGACATTCAGCAAATCAATTGCTGTCAGAGCAGCTGAGTTGACCAGATATTAAAATATTTGAAGCTTTGCTGGCACCAGGTCTTCAGAGAAGAAATGTAGTGAAGCATTCTTAGAGCTGGTAATGTCAGGCCAGCAATGGTTGACTGGATTCAGTGTACACTATACTAAATAAGTGTCTTCTCATATTCTTATGAATAAAGATTCCAACTCCAAAAATAGTTTATAGATAAATGGAGTCCCTCTATTTTACGTAATCCTCCAGTGGAATCTCTTACAGTCTTCTCTTACACATTTGTCACTCTATTTATTGGTTGTTGGTTTCTAGCTCCTCCACTAGAATAAGATTCCTAAAACTAGAAAATGTACTGTGTTCATTTTTACACCCGAAGGCCTACAACTGCCTGGAACATAGTAGATTCCAATGAGTCTACTCATTGGATGAGTGAGTATGTGCGCAAATATTGGAGCAGCCCTTGATAAGATAGTGATGAAGGAGAAATTTGCTTCAACATTTTGCCCAGTAGTCCTTCTTTGGCAATGCCATCTCCTAAAGACTCTAAGATGTATATTTCCCATACACTCGTGTCTTTTTTTTTTTTTCCTAAAACTCACTCTTGGGGCGGCTGGGTGGCTCAGTGGGTTAAGCCTCTGCTTTAGGCTCAGGTCATGATCTCAGGATCCTGGAATCTGGATCTGCATCTGGCTCTCTGCTCATCAGGGAAACTACTTCCCCATCTCTCTGCCTGCCTCTCTGCCTGCTTGTGATCTCTCTTTATCAAATAAATAAATAAAATCTTTAAAAAAATTATCTAAAACCCACTCTCAAGAAAGTATGTGATGCTCACAAATATTGAGATATAAAGAATCGTTAAAAACATTGCCTTTTCCAGGGGAATTTCTACTCTAATCAAGTTTTATCTCTTAAACAAAGATTGAATCTTAATTTGGGGATTTCAAGCATTATTTTTTATGTACAAAAAGATTTTTAAGGTGAAGGTAATATTCTTTCTTTAATAAGAGAGACCATCTCAATTTTTGCCTAAGCCTACTGTGTGCCAAAGGAAGAGGTCACATTGACTCTACTCTCCAGGATTATATGACATCGAGGTTGTACCAGGAATTAAAGCACAGTCCCTAGAATGGAAATATGGTTTGCTAAAGAAAAACACTATGGTCTAACACACATTAAAATGAAATTTTTAACTTGAGTCAATATGAAGAGAAGCATGTAGATTGCGATATCCGAGTAGAGCCTTTTCAATCTTTATTGTCATTTCCTATGTGAAACAGAACCCTCTATTGAAGTTATAAACAAGCAAGGGTTTTTGTCATTGTTGTTGTTTTAATTTTTTACAGTTTGAAGAATGCTAAAACTTTCAAGTCACATCATAACAACCCCAGAGAAATGGGGTTGAGGGAATCAGATCATTTGGAAGAGAGGCACAATAATTATTTGAATAAAACCCACTATTTCTAAATGTACCCAAATGCCTAAAATGATTACTTCTGAAAATAAATTACTTACACAGAAACTAGCATTTGTGTTAACCCTTACCCAAAACTGTTATTTTCATTTAGAATCATTAAGCCAGTGCTTTAGAATATTCTGTATCCTCCTTCCAAATAATTTAGGTTGCACTAATTAATGATTCATAGATACTTGAAATAGAATGGGTTGTTTACCTGTTTGTTATGCAAAAAGTCTTCAGAGAAAATACATCCAAAATTCTAGGAACATTCTTACGCATTCTTAATTATTTTCAGAGGTATCTGTTTGTCTTCACAAAAGTGGTATTCTAACTATAAAACCCTCATAACTAAGCATTAACTCAGATCCTCTAAGGAATTCTACTAACAACTATTTATTATCTTTAATAATACATAAGGATGCTATTTGAAATGATCTCAAAGTTGACTATAATTTTATTTCTCACTAATTTAACCTGACCTCTCCTTTTCTTATCCTCTCCCCACTCCTCCCTCCAGCCACTACCTTCTCCATACAGTGATACACATCTTTAAACCATACTGAAAACATAAATATATGAAATGGAAAAGAATTTCTGAGAATTAATTTACAATTCAGAAAACATGGCAGAATCCATGGCTTCTCTTATCTTATTATCACTGTTAATTTGTTTAAATAAAAAATATGATAGTAAAGAGATGCAAGTATAAAATTGTCATTCTTTTCTAAGATTATGTTAAAATTCTAATTTATGGTGTATATTTTATATATAACACATATAAGCCTATAGATCTTTTTTTTTTTTAAAGATTTTATTTATTCATTTGACAGAGAGAGAGATCACAAGTAGGCAGAGAGGCAGGCAGAGAGAGAGGAGGAAGCAGGCTCCCTGCGGAGCAGAGAGCCCGATGCGGGGCTCGATCCCAGGACCCTGAGATCATGACCTGAGCCGAAGGCAGCGGCTTTAATCCACTGAGCCACCCAGGTGTCCCAGATCTTTTTTTTTTTAAGATTTTATTTATTTATTTGACAGACAGAGATTACAGGTAGGCAGAGAGGCAAGCAGAGAGAGAGGAAGGGAAGCAGGCTCCCTACTGAGCAGAGAGCCCAAAGTGGGGCTGGATCCCAGGACCCTGGGATCATGACCCGAGCCGAAGGCAGAGGCTCTAAACCACTGAGTCACCCAGGTGCCCCAAGCCTATAGATCTTAGTACAGGCGCAGATGTAGGTTAAACAGTCTACTTTTAATCCAGTTTATAAGGAAATGCTCTGATGTGGCCTTTCTAGAAGACAACAGGAGGGAACCACCCAGCATAGTGATCCCTTAAAATATTAGTCACAAGGTTGACAAGAAGGAACATTTAATCAGCCCAATAATTCCCTCCTATCATTCCCTTCTCAAATGTAATTTGAGAGAAAGAGAGACTTTAAAATCAAAAGGTATACAGTTTAAAAAATGGCACAAAATTAACACAGAAAGATGGAGAAAGACATTTGATAAGTAAGTAGCATTTACATGCATGAGAAAATAACATTCAAACTAAGGGTGCATATCCGTTTTTAAAGATCCGTGGCAAAAACAAAACAAATACCTCCTATTCTCAAACAAACAAATATGAGAGTTTAATATCAATAGAATCTCTAGAAAAGATATTATAAGGATGTAATCGAGGAGAAAAGTTAAGTTATCCCAGAACAAATATCTGAAATGCAAGAAAGGTTTAGCAAAGAACATCTAAACTCAGGGGCAAATCTAAAGAAACTGTATAAAGTAAAGAGAAATTTGTGGAGTGTAAAGCAAAAATCTAAGTAGGGATAAAATCTTGATCGAAAATAGTATATAAAAAAGTGGGCAGCAGAGTGCACAAAGGTAAAGACTTTCAAGGTCTTCATTAACTCTGGAGGGATGTAAAGATTTGATTGTAGTAAGTGAAATACACATGTTAAAATTTCTAGGCCACTGTGCTTTGTTTCACAGCCACCACTAGCTGGAAGGTGGCTGTGGGGAAGGAGTGTAGGAGCTGGGTTGGATTAGCCACCCAATCAGATTGGTCCACATCCTGTAGGTCTCCTTTATCACTCTCTGCATCTTCTGCACAGCAATGAACATCCCACCCTTTGAAAAGAAGTTTTAGTGTATTTTTGTTGAGGATAGAAAGTGTACTTCCAGGTTATGGAAGACGGGACTCTTAAGAAATGTAAGACAGATAGGGGTCTATTTCTCGCTGTTGAAAAGCAAACTTGAGAGTCTTTAAGAGAAAGAGATGTACGCAATTCCTTTAAAAAAAACAACAGCAAACAGGAACAGAAGCAATGTGTTCTGGAAGAAATGTTAGCTATTAAGAAAAATATGTATTTGTGTCTCACAGAATGCTTCCACTTGGAAGAGCAGCAACAAACCATTTAATAAACACGGATATTTGAATAGTGGTGTTGTTGCTCATAGATAATAGCCTATGTAATTTTTCTATCAGCAGAGAACAGCATACTTTGAGAAACGTGCACACCTGTAAGTTCCTATTAATGCACATTTCTTTCAAAAATAAATTTGGGCATGAGCCCCTTGAATATTTCCTATTTAGGAGGACAAAAAATGACCTTTGTCATAGCAAAAATACAACTTAAAAATTGTCAATCAGAAACAATAAATGATAAAGAAACAGAAAAAAAAAGCCCCATTACCTAACCAGGAAAATATACCTTAGAGACCAGAAGGTATTTTCTAACCAAAATCAAATATCTGATATTTTCATACAGAATTCATGATATATTTCCAGTCTAATCTAATTTAGGTTCTTTCCATTGCCTCTGGTAGACATGGGTCATTTTTCTCTGATTTTTTTTTTTTAATTTTGCTATTTCCTATCATGTGTATCTGCCTCAATGATTTTTAAGTGGCTAAACTGTTTGCTTAGAATTCAGGTGTTTTTCTTAGCAGATTATTTCAAGCTGATGCTGGTCCTCTCACATACTGTTGAATTCCAAATGTCCCCCTAAAACATAACCATGAAAGTCATTTCTTTCCTATCCTCATCAACACTTCAGATAGTTAATAGCTGCAGGCACATGTTATAAAAGAAGTTGCTGAAGAAGGGAACTTGAAGTGAATTTGGCATAGAGTCATGGATGGTACGAAACACATGGATAAAGTTATTTACTAAGATTTTTCTTGTCGGCCTGATTTGGCTATATTTTCAAAATTGACACATACTATGCTGTAGACTTCTATTTTCACTAGCTGAGAAACAGAATGATTGCAGACTTTTGCATGTTATGCATTTTTAAATATCACCGAGTTAAACTTAGATTTTGATTCCGTGCCCAGGACCAAGTGGAAAAATCTCCATCTTCAATAGTTCCTATTATCTTTTAGTCACAGGGCCACATACTGTATTTCTTCCATGAGTAAAACTCCTACTTGGAATTCCAAGCATTGCATAACCAGAAGAGTATTCATATTCCTTGTTACTCAGTAGACTTTCATATCCGTAATAGACATCTTATCAGCGTGATATTCTTTTTAGCAGTTAAAACTCTTAAAAATCATAGTTTAGAATGAAGCCAACATTTAATCTACCCAAAAAAATATTTATTAAACACCAGCTCCTGCCACTAGGATCTTTACACAGTTTTTCACTGCTTTACATCGCTCTTATAAACCTCATCTCATTTAACAACTGTCTGAAATGGCCCACCGTCTTGAAGGAGCTTAGAATCCTATAAAGTAGATTAAACCAACTGCTACAAGAAGTACCTTTAAAGTGTTTGTGAGTAGTTAGATAAATTGTGCCAACTAATGCAATATTTTTGATGCTCTTGGCAAATTGACAAGTGATCTTGGGTAAAAGATTCACCTGTAGAGATGTACATTTATTTTTTATTATATTATATTCCCTCTTATTCCAAAGTGTTAACTTTTTGAGAGTTAAGGAAATGCAGCTAAAATAGTATTTTAAGAAATATCACCTATATGAATGGCATATCTTGAAACAGGTCATATTAAAAACATGACCTATTTCTAAAGTAAGTGACCTATGCCGTAAGGTAAATTGGCCCACGGGCCATGGCTTGCCCATCCCGATCCTAGCACACAGTAGTTCTGAAAGTTTGGCTGAAGAATAGTAGTGGCCATGAAAATCCCTGGATTAGTATTCTCAGGTTTGAGTAACAGAATTGGAGTTTGGAGGAACTTCAACAACTTACTTGACTTATTCTCCAAACCCAATTCAATTTCTCCTTATACCTTTGATATGTATTTTACGATGTGGTGGTTTCTATGTATGTTTTGATTTCACGCGTCACGCGTTTATAATGTTTTGTTGACAGCCTGTACTAGCGTCTCTTCGAAAGCTTTACTTTTCTTAATCTTGGAAGGTTTCTTGCTGGGGAAGTTAGAGGAGATATGATAAGTAGTCAAAGGCAATAGAAGGAACTTAAAAACTAATGCTGTTTTCTCTGATACAGTTAGTATTCACACACTTTAAAAATTTGCATCATGGGTGGCTCAGTGGTTTGGGCCACTGCCTTCGGCTCGGGTCATGATCTCAGGGTCCTGGGATCGAGTCCCGCATCGGGCTCTCTGCTCGGCAGGGAGCCTGCTTCCCTCTCACTCTCTCTGCCTGCCTCTCTGCCTACTTGTGATCTCTCTCTGTCAAATAAATAAATAAAATCTTTAAAAAAAAAAAAAGAAATCAAGCAAATGTCACTAGCTGCAAACACAAGAGGGAGGAAGCAGCCTTACCATAAGCTTGACCATTTAAAACCTGCGCTCTGGGGTGATTCTGTCAAAGTGTGTTGGGGACTCTCAGTTTTCCTCAGTAAACCATTTGTCTTTCATATCCCAATCATGAGAATACAATTGAACATTTTTACTTCCTCTGGTATTGAAAATTTTTTATGATTGGGATTTGAAGTTTTCCCTCCGAATTCTTAAAAGCCTTATTTCCAGCAGCATTCTATTAAGTGTGTCTCACTTAAAATAAGAAAAGTAGTAAATAGCTTGCCTGGATTTTTTTCTTTTGTAGATCCACTCAATTGTTTGTGACTTTCTTGGGAATGATTTGTTAATCTTACTCCAGTCTCATTTATGTGCCTTCACTTAGCAATGAACATTGACTCCTGAACACTTTATCCTACCCCTTTACAAGATGAATTTTTCAGGTTTTCTTTCTTTTTTCTTTTTTGTCATATAACATAAAACAGTAAGGCATTCATTAATCATTATTAAATCCATTCTTCTCTTCCTCTTTATTGAATTCTAAAGGCAAATCAGCTAGCCTTTTTTTTTTTTGGCATGCATCAGCAAAAGTATGTTATTATGAGGTATTCAAAAATAATACATCTTCATAAAACAATATAGGTGGAGGTTTAAAAATAAGGAAAGAAATTGGAACCATCTGGATATCCAAAGTAGAGAAAAGTTTTTGCAAATGGTTGTCATGTACACATTACAAAAGTAACATTGTATGGTTTGCTAACAGGATAGGAAAATGCCGCTATAAAAAAGTTTAAGAAGAAGACAGTTCTAGAGTATAACGATTCAACAAATATATTATTCATAAGACCTACACTTAGAAGGTCAGTAGGGATTAAACATATCTCAGGGCAGATCTGCCTGGCTGTGGGATTGGAAGTACAACCGTGTTCCAATGAAGACAGGAGGGGCAGATTTTTTTTTTTAATTTTTTGGCAATGTAAGTGAGTGTAGGGAGAGCACCCCTTACTGATTTGCTCCTACATCAGCCTGATGAATGGGAAAGGGATTCCATGAAAGAAAAAATATGAATACATGCTTTAGAGATAAGAGCGGAAATGGAAGGAAGGCAGGAAGGAAGGAAGGCAGGAAGGAAGGAGGGAGGGATGGAGGGAAGGAATTCCCCAGAAATAAGCTGAACTTTCTCACATGTAAATGTTAATTACCAGAAGTGATGTTATCAGAAAGTCATTTCAAAATATATTACTTAAATATTAGACCACAAATTAGGGGCACCTGGATGGCTCAATGGGTTAAGCGTCCCACTCTTGATTTCAGCTCAGATCATGATCTCGGGTGGTGAGACAGAACTCTGCCTCAGCTCCACACTCAGTGTAAAGTCTGCTTGAGATTCTCTCTCCCTCTGCCTCACCCCTGCTCTCTCTTAGTTCTCTCCCTAAAATAAATATATAAATCTTTTAAAAACAAACAAACTAATAAATAAATATTAATACACAAATTATAAATTGAATTTAAGAAGGTTATCCATCCAATGTAAGCATTTTTCTGGTTTTCCTTCCACTTGTTTTTACCGCCAAGTAACCACGTGGGCAAGGTGTATGCCTCTCTTAAATGAGATTAGTAAAGGTGATCTGATCAATTATTTTTAAGCCAAACCAATAGGCATTCCCTAATTTCACCTATCAGCATCATGTTGGCTAGCTTGACAGAATGCTTATTTAAAAAAGGCATATCAATTTCATATATATGTATATATAAAATATTTTTTTCACCTTGAAGTCAATTGAAAACAGAATATTTCTTATTGATTTTGCCTGCCCAGCTGCCTTGTGTAGTCAATGGCACTCACACGGATGTAAATAGACTGAATCAACTCCTTGCTGGCCCTGGGCCTCCTTGTGTCATGTGAAGTTGGTTTCTGATTCCTTTATGTTCAGGCACAGCCAGGGAGACAAGAGTGCTACTGTCTTCTGCTGGTACACAGAGTCACCTCAGGCTATGCAGGAAAAATGCTTTCTTCTTATTTTTAGACCTGAATCAGTCTTTGCCACTAAATGTATTCTTGTGAATACAGATAGCACTTTGTTGTCATGCTCATGGGAAGGCGATGGGGGTAACCTGTTTGCACGCAGCTGCAGGCCACCTGTAGAGAAAGTCAAATTAGGGAGAGACCCCACTGTTTTTTGCATTAATGCTTTTTGTATTGTTGTTTGACTTTTCCCCCCTCTGTCTATGTATCTTGTTCAACTAGGGAGATCGGGAGCACATTTTAAGGCCTTCTGTCCCTTTAAGGCATCTAATGATTGAAAGGACTCTAGGATTTGAAAGGCTGTAAAAACTCCCCAGTTACCAATGAATGATGGCAATACAAAGAATCTTATAGCTGTTGAAGTTGAAGTAGCCTTCTTACAGATTTGGTTTGTTTGGTAAACTTCCAGCAGCAGCTCTTGCAAAGGTACTGTTCAAATATTCCCACCTATCTGTGCTGCTTCTCCTTGTAAAGATTTATCATGTTCTCAGCGGAAAAGTAGTCATCCTTATTAGCAGTTGAGTTTGCTGCAGATAAGAAGGAAAGAATTCTGAAAGAAAAAGAATAAACTTGTCTTCTTCCCTTCCGCATCTACCAATTTAGAGTTTCGAAAAAGAAGCCCATAAATGCAATATCTGCATTAGCCATAAATATTAAAGGAGGGAAATGCGCAAATAAAACTTGTTTCTGGAAAGCTTGATTTTGGCTGATTATCAAAACCCATTTCCTGACAATGAGATCCATTAGACTACAAAATAATCTCTCAAAGCAGTGGTTACATTGCTTATAAGATTTGACGTTCAAGGTTAGACTGAAGACGGCCACAGATCGTTTCAAATTCAGTGTTGTATTCCAGCAGTTGGAAACACCAATCCTTTTGAGCCTCATTGTTCCTCATTTTTGTTTCTTTAACTGCAAATTCAGCTTGGAATGTAGGATTGAAATTTTCCAAGGTCTTGCCTCGTGGACACTTGCAAGAAAATGGGGATGGAATTGTGTGGACAGCTGTGGCTACGACTGTGCATCTCCTCTGTTCTTCCAGCATCTGAAGCAGGAGAGTGGTGACAGCCGTCATTGACAGCACTCTCTGCTCAGCTTTCCAATCTCCATCGAGCTCCCGGGCTAGCTCAGTTAAACATCATGGGGTTACAAAATGCAAAATTTGGATCATTAGCATTTTGACCATATGAATTTATTCACACAAAATGCCTTTTCAGAGAAAGTATTGCACCCAGGTAGCAACTGAGATGGTCCCTAACAAATCCATCCAGACGAGGATCCAGAACGGGATCCTGAAGACCACGATGCATTTCATTCAATACATAAAGGTTATAGACTCTTACGAAAATGAAAAGATTCATAACTGAATTGGCTGCAACTGCATAGTGACATTCAGATGACTTTAATTCTCAAATACATGGAACATCCTGGAAGTTCTTCCTCCGTGCTTTCTCCTAAATGTTCTACCCTCTTGAGCATCTCTATTCTGGTGAGGAAAAATTTGGACCAATGATAATGCCTCAAGAGCATAATATTTTACAGTTTTGTAGATGGTTTCTGGATACATTTTCTTTAATAAATGCTCGTAACAACCCAGCAACCGAAACTAAGAGATTAAGAAACAGAGTCATGATCTGGAGTAGGAGTTCTGACCTGGTTCCTTTGCTGCTCTTTCCACCTTCGCTCCATAGCTGGGCTCTCCCCTGAAAAGCATTTTCCATTTGGCATTCTCTTCCAGTAGGACGGGCATCTAATTTGCATTTTCAGCTGTGCATCCAGGTAAAGAAGTAGTCCTGAGGGAAGAATATAAAACTTCCCCGACTGCACAGAAACCAGGCACTCTAAGAAGTGGTAAGGTGTTTGGAATCGAGGGTTGGAAATAGGGCTGTTCCTGAGGAAGAAAACGATAAATGATCCCGAAATAAGAGTTATGCCATCATCTACTGCCGTGAGGCAGATTCAGGGCATTTAACATAAGGACGCTGAAACTGATGGACTTCAAGGAGGTTACTGAGACCTACCTTAAAACCATTCATCAGTGTCTTTCAAAATACTTGTGCTTTGAATTTGAATGATGTTACTATTTTTATCCCTGGATGCTTCCTTTATAATTCAACCTAGCTGCAGCATGACAATTAAAATGGAAAGCTGATTTAAATAGCAGCGGTGATGCTATAATGGTGCAAGGAAAAGGGTGTTTGACTCAGATTTGGTTCAAATTCTGGCGCCCCTATTTATAATGTTCGCGTCATTATCTCACGGAACTTCCATTGACTGTCCTCTAAAACGCAAGAAATGCTAGCTAATAACTTTTTCCTAGATTGTTGTGATTACTAAATGAGATACTGATTGTGAGAGTGTTTTATCTGTCATGCATAATATAAACACAATTCTTATTATATTTTGCTATTTGGCTTAGTAAAAATAATTTCTTAAACTATCCAGATAATTACCTCTTTAACACCAAATTCGATCTTCGTGTGCTACTCAGATTAGCCTGTATCAGGTAATTAATTAACAGTGAAATGGGAAAGGTATTTAGACTTTGCAAAGTTTTTGAACCACGGTGTAGGAACAGCCTCTACTTTTGCTTAGCTTGTGTATAAGACATCCATATCCAAACTTAAAGCCTACTTTGTAAAGAAGTTTTCAATGCCAGAAATCCCATATGGTTTTGATGTAAGTAAAAGGTGTACATTTCCCTCAGGGTCAAGTCTAAAAATTGGACCACTGCCGGCTCTGACCACATGTGTAAGGATCCAAAGGACCTATGATCTCACCTGCCTCATTCATACGCCATTATTTACTCCACTAGCCTCTTTTGAACAGGTGTGATCTTGGCCAAACATAGGGGATGAGAAGGTTAAATAATAGTAGGAAAGTTATTTCAGATGAAAATACTAAATTATATGAATTTTGACATAATGCAACAGAATTATAACTACATACATAATTCAAATATAAGCCATCAATGCGGAGGATTCCTTGCAATTACTTTCTTCTCCCCACTGAAATGTCAGTCATTTTTAGTTTTGATTTTTGCAACATTTGGAAAATGGTTTTCTTACCCATCATAACAATTACTACAGATATCTTTCAGTCACACTGCTCTAACTGGGGAAGAGAATTAACACCAAAATTCTACTATGTCTTTTTTTTTTTTTTTTTAATTCTACTGTGTTTTCAAAATTCTACCATGAGGGGCAGAGTCAAAGAATCACTAGAGCCTTAACAGAAACCTCCAGATTTTACTTCTTTTATTGGTATTTTTCATAATACTTGTCTTTGGACTGGGAATATTTGCCAGAGAAACTTTGCTTCCTGGAGCAGATATTCTGATATTTTAGAACCACGAGATGTCTCATAATTTTGCAAACATGTATGCGTTATCAAAAGCCCTGTGAATTACGTCAGTTAAATAGCAGCTATCTATTTTTTTCTGATTGCTTTTTCATTTTAATTACTCCCGTTTCCTGTCTGGACCTTAATGTTTCAGAGAAAGGAAGGCATCCCACAGAAGAAAGAAAGAGAGTGATCTTTCACTGTGAACTACAAAGTTTCATAGGTCCTAATTTGGCCAGTGCTTTCGCGGCACAGCCCTGGAATGCTGTTTTGCAATTTCAAAAGTGATCACACTCAGCTTCCCAGAATTTTTTATGCACAGAGGATGCCACAGGAACAAGGACAGCCTTGTTAACAAGTTGCAATCTCTCAAAAACAAGATAGGATTCGGATATAAATCATCATTTCAACTCACAAAGCTATGTTCTCCACCCCACTAAAGGACTTCATTTACATCTAAAATGGTTAATACTGATCTCCACTAGAACTCCTAAGTGGAGGAATGCAGCTGCCATGTGCTTGGTGACTCTGGGGTTAGGGAAAAATGACATCACCAAATTTAAGCATATTATCATGCTGACATAGAGGCACCTTGTTTTCTCTTCTGTGGATAGAGCAAGGATTGTGTTCTGTGTCTTGTTTTTTTCCTCCCAAAGAATACCTTTTCCCCCCAACTTAGCAGCTGCAGTATGAAGGGTTGAAAATGTCACTTCAACTAATGATGAATGATGCTTGACCTCTGGACGGGTTACTCTGAATTTTATGCAATGCCAAATTAATATGAAAGATCCCAACTCAAAGGACTTCGGCTGTTAGGAATTGCTTCAAGGATAAATTTGTGCAAAGCAGTCTGTAGCTTTAGGGGTTTTTTTTTGTTGTCCTGTCCTTGGTGGTAGAGGGTTGGGGGGGAGGGGGACTGTGTTCACATTCTGTAAGCAAGGTGAAAGAGTGTGCTAAGATTTCAATGTTTTCTCTTGTGAGATTAATATCTTTTCATACTGGAAATATTGTCAGTAAGCAGAACCAGTTTGTGAAAAAAAAATTCTCAAAAGGGCAAGTGGCCCACATGTCTTTGTTGTTTTTATTTGAATATAATTAATTATGTAAAGCAATAGTTAGTGGAAGATGAACAATTAGTAAATTCTGTCAAGTAGTCACACAGAAATTACTAACTAATTGAAGGACTGGTCCTCTATTGTGTCAGAAAGCAATGCTGAGTGTCATCCTTTTTATCTTTTTACTTTGTTGTTTTCACAGATCCCCTCTTTCTAAGATGTATGTTTCACAGCAGACTAATAAATAAATAACCCTGGTTGTAATTTCATAACATGCAAAGGGGTTTGAAATAAAGACACCTGTTTTAATTAGCATTATGGTTTGTTCACTTTTAAAAAAGGGATAATCCTGATGCAGTTAGCTGACATTTTTAAAGCTTTGAATTTCCATCTGTATCTTATATGATGATGTTTCAGGATTGTCATGAGTTAATTATGTTAACTTGGGAAGCATTGCTTGCATTTAGAATGAAAAAACTTCAGCTTGAATAGACAGAAAAGCAGATGCTATCTTTCTTGTCAATTGCTTTGTTGTGGGCTGCCTTGCAACTTTTCGTGTATTTCTGGTTCTAAAGGGAAGTGTAAATCTCTATTTATTTTAAGTTTAACATAAACTACACAATTTCAGGATTCTTCTGTTTTGGCTTTACGTGTCTTGTGTATCTTCACATGTGTAGCTTTCCTGCCCCCAAATCCAAAAATCCACAAATTATCCCTTCTCTAATTCTTAATTTGTTTTATTGTGCCTAGGCATTATGGAGATTAGAGCATAATAAAATGTAAGAATAGGACAATTTTGTATGGGTTCTTTCTCCAGTTAATTTCTCTACCACCTTTTTGCTTTTGTACATCAACCTTTTAAATGGTACAAAAATACATGTAGCATCTGGGCACAACAAGGCATGTTAAGGATGGAGTAGTCACTCTAAGTAGGAATTTCCATGCTTTTGTTAGCTTAACGTTCCTTTAACATAGAGAGCAGCTGTGTTTATGTCAATAATTATACATTGAAATAAGTGCATGTACATGTGTTTCTTTATGGGATTAAGGATGTTAGGGATGTCCTTACACAAAAGATTTTGTCCCCGCCCATAAAGTTTCTACAAAACCAAGTCATACTATTTTGAGATTCTGAAATAGTTCTCTGGGCAGTAGGACTTCCATGTTTCAAGTGACGGACCATTAGACAGATCCGTTAGATTGAATTGATATGCTTGTTATTTTCTCCTCCCTTCCCTCACCCCCATCTGTTCTCCAGTCTTCACTATCTTGTTTAGTACCCAGAATCTGACCTGTATGCATTCATCGCCAAGGTCCCCTTGCCAAAAGGCTTCCAACTAGATTGGGCCAATAGGAGGTATCTGCAAGAGATCAGAGGGCAGGAGGACACGGTGCAAGAATGCCATGATTGTCAATGCTTAATCCCCAAACTAGAGTTAGAGGCAATAAATACCCAGCTTTTCAAAGCAGAGTGAGATCAAGGAAACGTGGATGGCTCTAGGCAAGATTTCTGGAGATGTGAAGGCTTCCTTTGGGCTTTAAAGAATTGGTAGGATGGGACAGGAGGAAAGAATCAGTTTTAAAGTTGGTCAAGAAGGAGCAAGAACCAAAGTAGAGAGGTTATAGTGTGCAATTCTTACTTGAGAATAGCAAGTACAGCAGTTTAAGGGAAACATGATCGGGGTCTTAGTGCAGTGAAAAGGTAAGATTAAGTGCCATATTATAGAGTCCTTGAATGAATGGAAAAAGAAATCTTCGTATTTTTTTTAAGATTTTTAAAATTTATTTTAGAGAGACAGGGTGTGCAAGCAGGGGGAGGGGGAGAGAGAAAATGAGAGAATCTCAAGCAGACTCCCCACTGAACAAAAAGCCCAACTAGGGTCTCCATCTCAGGACCCTGAGATCATGACCTGAGCCTAAATCAAGAGTTGAATGTTTAACTGACTGAGCCACCCAGGAGCCCCAAGAAATCCTAGTCTTTAAAATACATGACAAAGGTGTGTTCAGTATATAAATACAATCTGCAAATTATATGTATTGTGGAAATTTATTCAAGCGCCTTATCACACATTCAAATTAACGTATGGCTGTTTTATCACTAAAAATAGCTCTGTTCATTAAAGGAAATGTAACCTAGATTTTCAGAAGATAATGTTTCTAAAACCATCCTATGTCTTTAACCAACATTCATCATTTAGTACTGTTCTCCTAAATATTTTAGACTAAGATGGAGAGTTACAAATCTGACAGTTTATCTGTACTTGACCAAACAAGTTTCCAATTTGATTACAAACTATTGACTTGTTGTTTGTAGAGATACAACTACTGAACCTGGAAAACACCTATCATTCCATGTGTCTCATTCCTCTCAACTTTACATGGATTTTGCCCTATAAAGTTTATGCCATAGTCTTTGTTACTAACCAGTAACACATCAAAGAGCATTGGGTTTGCATTCATAGGTGTTCTTCAGCAGAGGTGACCTGAATCACAAAGTATGATTTATTCAGTATACTTAAAACTACTGCAACTCCTCTACAGACAAAACTGCAGTAGAATTTGCCTTGTCAAACGTGCTGATTTTCATAGATGCTGATCATTGGGGATCAACCATTAACACAGGAATCCATGTTGTTGGTTGGATATTTCTTTCACATCATAGTGTGGAGCTGTTTGTTTATAACCTTGTGTAAAAATAATTATATTCTCACTTGCAGGACATAAATTTGAATGGCACTCTTCACTTCTTGCTCTTTCTATTTCTATATGAAATAGATATGCTATGGAAGGTAATAAGATCATGTGTTCAAAGATCATGTGTTCAAACTGCCTGTCGTGGGTGGCTCAGGCACCCTAAGCCTCCTAAGGTCATGATCCTGAGTCCCAGGATTGAGCCCAGCTCAGGCTCCCCTCTCCCTGTCTTAGGATCTCCTCTCCCCGCATAAGACTCCCTGCTCCCTCCCCCTTCATTCTCTCTCCTGTCTGTCTCTGTCTCAAATAAATAAACAAAATCTTAAAAAAAACAAAGCAAACCAAACTGCCTGTTACAGTGATTAGCACATGACAAGTGCTAGGTTCATGGCTTTTGTCATCATTGTTGTTATTATCAAACTTTTACTTCTATTGGTTAATTCTCAAATTGACCTATCCAACTTTTATCTCCCTTTACTAAGCTCGTAGTCAAATATTCAAATATCTACTGGACAGTGTCACAGGAAAATGTCAAGAGCATACCCAAACCAAACTCCCTGGCATCTTATTGCCAAGAACAAATTGAATGAATGAAAAAAAAACCTAGCTACTCTTTCTCAGGTGTCTGAAGTAAGACAACTGCACCAGCACATCCACATCCTTTTACTTGATTCTCCTTTCCTTTTATTACCACTACTTTATTAAATTTCAAGGTCTCACATAGCCTCTTTCTTCATTTCTACAAACACCACTTAGTTCTGGCCTTCCTGACGCCTTGGACTACTACAATAGCTTCATAACTAATTTGCATCTTCCTACTTTCTCACCTCTCAAATGCGTCATTATATTCCCAAAAGACTCATCTCCATAAACTATCCTCTGAATGATTCTCCATTCAAATTTTGGCAGTTCTCTCTTGTGTAGGGGAGAACGTCTAAACATTTAATCATTCAGCTTGGCAGTTAAGGGATTCCACCAACTTCTAAGCTGAGTTCTCACATTTCAAAGCCCACCCTTGCACTACCCATCAAGAGGCTGCTTGCCAATAATCAAACTTTTATCAATATCGTCTCTGTTTGCTAGAACATTGGCTCTGGGAAATTAGCATGCATCAGAATCACCTGAAAGACTTGTTAAATCACAGATGGCCAGCTGCACCCCAGAAATTCTGATCGAGTAAGTCTGGGGTGTAATGTGATAATTTGCATTTCTAATAATGTCCAATGTGATACTGAAATGGCTAGTCCTGGGATCATACGTGTAGAACCCTTGCCTAAAACGTGCTTTTTCCCCCACCTCGGTCATCAACATTCTATGACTCCCTTGCTGTCATAGCCCTGGAGAAATTCCCCCTGCCACCTCAGTCAGAATGAACCAGTCCATATTCTGTGATGACAGAGAGACTAAGGTTTCAGGCTTGGAGTCAGATGGACTGGACTCTAGCTAAATACACAAGTGAACTTGGCCAAGTTGTTTAATCTCTGGACCTTCACTTTCCAGTCACTAAAATTGAACTAATAATAGTTCCTATAGCGTATGTTGGTGTGAGGATAAAATGAATTAATACATGTGAAGCACTCACAATAGGGCCAGGGAAGTGCTCAACTGTATTATGTTACCCAGTAGTTTATCTCTTTAATCTAACACTCCACTTAGCCATATAATGTTTGGGGTTCGCAGACCTAAGTCCTTTTTTAGGCAATAAGTTCCCTGAAAATAGAGACCACATCTTTGTGTATCCCAGAAACATAGCCTTGGGCTTAACACTTTACAGATATGCAGTATAAAATACTTTTCAATTAAATAAAAATTGAGAAAGTCTACAAAGGGATCTTATGTAAGTGAAATCTTCTAGAAAACAATAAACAAGCCATCCATTTCTTTTTCCCCTATCATAAAGATGAAAAAAATGAGGCCAATTATTAATAATCCATTGAAAGTAGGTTTGCTTTTTCCTTTGAATTTTCTAAACTCTATAATTAAAATGACTTCAAATTGAAAGATTGTAAAGAAGAAATTAATCTTATTGGTAAGTAAAAAAGCAAATCCCCTGGTTGATGATAGATATGACCTGTTAGCAATAGTTACACTTTCATACTTTCTTTTCTTACAATCAGCGTGTGGAGACCAGCATAATCCAATTAATTGTAATTCCCTTTTGTAGAGTCAGTAAAGTAGCACATGATATTGAAACACCATTGAAGTCTTATCTCTGGTCAGATAATCCAAACGGATTCTCATTTCCAACTACCAGCAGGTCTTTCTAAACTTTAGGAAAATAGAATATTTTGACTTCCCTGAACCTATGATAAATGTGATACACGATAATTGGTCTGTGAACTTTAATGCCTAACCATCAGTTTTCTGGACTTCTTTCTCTCCTATGTCACAGCTTCATCAATGCACCTGAGGGTCTCTTATTTCCTGACTTCCTTTTAAATAATTTTCCACAATGAATATGTTGTATTTTAACACAACAGAGCCTCTTAACTGAGCTCCTTGCTCCGGTGCCTCTTGAACACACCACCTCTCATGCGTTCACTCACTCTGATCCATTCCACTCATTCCTGCCAGGGCATCTCACGAGAATGTCACTGTCCTGCTGCTGTCATCAAGCCCACTTCAACTGTAAGGTCCTCTTGCTCTGGCCTGTGTCTTCCTTTCCATCCTCAGCAATCTGAGACAAGGAGCCTATACATCCGTGCCCTCCAGCAACTTGTAGTTCCACAAGTGCGTGTTCCTCAGACTTTGGCATGACTGTTACTTCTCTTGTTCTTTATATACTCCTTTCCCGCTCTCCCTCATCCTCTACCCTGCCATTGTCCACATGGCTGCTCATAAACTGAAGTAATTGTTATGTGACTCCTCATCTGGGAAGCCGCCTTTGACCACCTTCTGGAGGACACTAGACATGCATCTTCTATGTTCCCATAGCCATCCACACTAACTTATATAGTAACATTTTCCATGTTCTATCGTAATTTTTCCCCTACATACTGCAAGATCTTCAAGCTTAGAAACCAGGTCTTCATTATGTATTGTTTGGGGCACCTGGGTGGCTCAGTGGGTTAAGCCTCTGCCTTCGGCTCAGGTCGTGATCCCAGGGTCCTGGGATCGAGCCCCACATCAGGCTCTCTGCTCGGCGGGGAGCCTGCTTCCTCCTCTCTCTCTCTGCCTACCTGTGATCTCTCACTCTCTCTGTCAAATAAATTAAAAAAAAAAAAAAAAAAAGGCTGCCCTCTTCATTATGTATTGTTTGATCCCAGTAGCTACAACATGTCCAGGAGAAAATGGGAGTTCAATGAATATTTGATAAATGAATGAATGGGGACTGAACAACCTCCTCATATCAAGTACTAAGTGTTTTGAAAGAGGAAAACGAACAAAGAGAACACAAAATTGTGCTGCATACGTGTGTGTATGCAGACCTGCTGTTATCACCATTATTGCTATGCCATGAAATAACCTCTACTATCAAAGGAGGTTAAAATCGAACAATTTTATCCATAAATAGTAAAAGGGAGCTCACCAGGCATGAGACACCAGGCTAAGCACTAGAGATATAAATATTAATATGAACGAACTTGTTTGGAGGAGGGATACCAAAGAAACTTTTGGGTTAAACCAGTAGAGTTAAATTATTTAGGGTGTGCCCAGGAGGGATAGGATTATCAGGGACGATTAGAAACATAGGAAGCAGGATCTGAAATGAAGCCAAATGTAGGCCATAGTCAAGATTAGCAGTATAGGTATTGAAGTAACATCAGAAAACAGAGGCAGAGACCCGAGAGTTAGTGCCAGATTTGTGTAGTGTTAGACTGGAAGAGAAGCAAGGGGCAGAGTACCTGATCACAGAAGACTGTCTTCCTATATCCACCACTCCAGCTTCCTCTACTGACTTTTGCGTGCAGTCTAACGAGAGAAGGTGTATGGTGAGGTTAACCCAAGAGCATCTCTATTCTCTTTTCTAAAAGAGAAGTTCCTATAGGCCAGAACTTCCTGGGCTATTTGGAAATATGTCTCAGTACTAACAGGTCAGCTGAGATCATAGCAAATGATGTCTTCCTATCTTTCAACAAGAAGAACTGCAGAAAACCCTTAGACTTGGGAGGGTTACATAGCTATCATCATCATCATCATCACGATCTTTATTAAAGAGGTACTTATTAAGCAACTAATTGAGCATTTCTTTGTATTGAAGCAAAGAGAAAGTTATAAGGGGTAGTTTCTTCCCTAAAAATAGCACAATCTTAGCAATGATGTTAAGGAGAACTTAAGAATTGTCAGGACTTCAAGAGATTTTTTTATACCATTTCTGAAACATCTTGCAATCCTCATTCTGTCCTTAGAATTGCCTTTCTTCTTATATTTCTTGCACTTAACACATCTAGTGTTAGCATTGACATCTAGTAGGTGTCTCGTAAATTGTTTTAATGAATGAATATGTTAATTAACTTGATCAATACTTAATTTGTTTAACTCTATACTACTAATTGCTGAAATTGACATAAATGGTAGAATTCAATTCATTCATTTATTTTTGGCATACCCACTCATTTTTTAATTTAACTTTTGTTTCTATTTCTTCTTATCTTATTCCAGCAGAAAACGGTTACTGTTGTGGTTTTTTTTTTTACTATTTTTTAATTTAAAGTAAACTAATTAGCATATAGTGTATTATTAGTTTTAGAGACAGAGTTCAGTGATTTATCAGTCTTATGTAATACCCAGTGCTCATTACATCATGGGCCCTCTTTAATGTCCATCACCTAGTTACCCCATCCTCCTGCTCCTCTCCCCTCCAGTAAACTTCAGTTTGTTTCCTATGATAGTGTCTTATTGTTTATCTCCCTCTCTGACTTCATCTTACAGAAAATAGTTATTGTTATTGGGGCTTATTTTCTTATTTGTAGTTATTGTTGTTATATGTTCGTTAAACATCAATTGTTTACCAGTTATTGTCATTTAAAGATTCAAACTTTTTCACTTCATTAACCAAGGTTTTTATGTGTATTTTTAGTCTAAGTCTCTATGCTTCTTCTCATTTTATTCTTTATTTAGTATTGTTTTCAGCTATACTATTAAAGGCACAATTTACAGACATCTGAGAAGAGTGACAGGCAATAATGAATACATATTCCCAATGAATCATAGTCTTCAAATATTGTGATGGTGACATAAATTGGTGTATTAGCTATGAGGGCAATTTGGCAAGGTCTATCAATGTTTTAGATATGCACACAATGTTTGCTCTAGAAACTCCAGGTCAAAGAATTTGTTCTGTATAGTACATAATTATACTTCGATATAAATGGTCTAAGAACACGATAACTTACACTAGTACTATGCAAAATATTCGACAATTGAAAACTGATTAAGTAAATTACTGTACATCCATAAAATTAAATATGCAGCTTTTAAAAAAGAACAAGGAAGCTCCTTATGTCCTGATTTTGAATAATCTCTATGATATATTGTCAAGGGAAGAGAATCAAGATGCAGAACAGTACATAGATTATATCGCTGTTTATGTTTTAAGTGGTGGTGGAGAGTAATATTGCTTGAGTATACAAAATGGCTTTAAAAGGATACATAGGAAATTGATAATATGGGTTTTCTCTAGGGAAGGTGAACTGGCTAGCTAGGGATAGACTAGAAAGAGACTTTTGCAGTATGTATTTTAAATCTTAAATTGTGTGAATACGTTTTCCTTTTCAAAATAAAATAGAAAAAAATTTTTAAATCGCAGTAAGCACCACACTTTTCATGTTAAACAATGTAGGTTTTCAAGTATGTTATCAAGTGATTTGACAATTTTTATCAACTACTTTTTATACCTCCTTTGTCATAAAAACAGCCCACATTGTGAAGTATTTGTATGAATTATGATTCTCCAAAGTTATGGAAGAAAGGGACGCAAGGGTGATTTTATCGTCCATATCTTTGAAAGCTGGAGGACCCTGGAGGAGTCAGACAGGCAGGCTCTCTTTTGAGGTGGAAAAAAAAAGTCTCTAAAGTTTTTCATTTACAAAAACAAAATAACCAGTTATTGATAATAGATTCATGAAAAAATCTATATCACTATTCTGGACTGAAAATATTGCACAGGTACAGAATTAAGAAGATCGTGTTAGTCAGTGGTTTCACAAAGAAACTGATGCATGGAGATCTAGCTATTCTGTCTATGTTCATGCAAACAGTTGTAAAACTTACAGATCTCCCAATTCTGATTTCATGTGCCTTTGAAGAACTCTGGCAGCTCTTGTGATACGAAATAGAAAATTTATTTAACTACTCCCATGAATCAATTAATCAAGATAATTTAGGGGAAAAATGATCTTCAATGATTGCCAAAACATTCTCTTCATTTTTGTTATCTTTAATTGATATTTAGGAATAAAATGGTTTTGATGAATGAGAGTATCACCATCTTAGTCTACCAATTTTTTACCTTTTATTTCTATTTTCCTGATGAAATATTTCCAGACGGGAGACTTCTAAACTAAGAAAGAGCCCAGTCCTTCCTGCTAAATGATACCATTTCTAACCCCACAAGCACCAATCATGTAGTAAAGGGAATAATAAAAGCTAGAAATTATATTAGATTCTAGGAACATTTGCCGAAGTCTGGCCAACCAAGAAGATAATGTCTAAATAAATTTTCTAATAACATTATAACAAGCCTATACTAAATCTTTTACATCCATTACTTCACTTAATTCACACAAAATTAGGAGGGAGAGCTGACCGTTCTCATTGGACAGTGAGGAAGCTAGCACTTTAAATAACATGGATGCACGTGCATATACCTACAATAGAAATGCTATCTGTAGACGGGCGTTTATAGGATGGAATTATATTTATTTCCTAGACATCATTATGAGATATCTTTTGACCTGACTTCCTGCTTGTTATTTACAAATGTAATATAACTTTGAGGAAACAGATAGCAATGGTGTTGAAATTTAGAGCCAATAACGAAGGAAACTCAAAAATGACTTTGTTGAAATGTAATCCTACGGATTCTCTACCCTTTGGAATATGTAATGTATGAAATCATCCATGGAATTCAAACAAATTCAGAATCTGTTTGGTGAAGACGGTCAAATAAAATGAACCATTGTGTACGGTGTCTGCAGAGCACAAAAAGCCTTTGACTGAATGGAAATAAGAGCAGTGTTGGAAGCTCTGAGTATGAAAGGAATTAAAGAAATATATATTGGTACCATGAAATATATCCCTTTTTTAAATGTATGATCCTCACAAATAATGTCAATTCATTTTTGTGAGTGGTGACGGTGTTGTTAGATTCCGAACAGGGCTACCTCTCCTTAGATCCCTAGACAAAAAATACCTAAAAACCTGGAGAGAAGCATAATGTCAATAGCATCATTTTGTAAGGTGGCATTATACATGGAGTTATGATGAAGGGGTGATGTTTTATGGTATGCCATTATAAATTAAAGATGCGCAAAGCAATGACACATTTGTTATACTTTCCATCTGTGGTGCTTGCTTCACAAATTTCAGTTGTACCTATTTATTATGTTATTATTTATATTCAAATGAAATCTGAGGAAAAATAAAAATAAGACATTCTCATTCCTGACCCAGTAACTAGGCTGGATATAGTAGAAGGCTGTTCTGCTTCCTTCAAAGTGAGTGAGTAAAGATATTTTATATTAGCCTGTGACATTATTTACTTGCCTTGGGCTTCCTAAGTGATTTGCAAAGGAATATACACTACACAAAATACATAGAAAGCAAGCCAACATGGCATGCTAAAACATCCCATTAAGAAATGAAAGCTTGTTCTTTTTTGTCTTGTTTTGTTTGTTCTTGGTTTTAGAATCTTAGAGAGTTTCTGGTAATTTCCTTTGTTCCTCCCTCTTTCTTATTACGATGGCCACACAAAACTATATTTTGTAGGTCAAGTGGCAAAACCGCCCAGATCCAACCATGTTCTCTCACAGTAAAGTACCCATTTTTAAATGTAGACCTGTTCATAGCTTCCTGGAAGTTACTATGATAAATTGTAAGGACCAAATCTCTGGTTTTGGAATACAAAGCTTCATTTTTAAACCCATTTTCCTCCTTCTTTGATAGATACCATGGCCATAGATCTTTGATTTAGCTTGCATTGAGTGTTTCCTGGGAACACTTTAAATGTTCCCTAGTATTTTGTGTCTGAGGTTATAACAGCAATGAAATATGTGCACTTTAGAAGTAGTAGCTGGAAAAAAAGAATGAGTAAGAAAATGGCAATCATAATTTTATTCTTTGTCTAGAGGCCAAGATAGAGAGCATCCTGCATATTCTTAGAGCAAATCATTTGAAATTGTTGGGTTGAGTCTAAGTAAGCAAGCTATTATCCAACTAATTCCAGCTTCAAACCTGTTCTCTGAATCTAGATAATTGTTTTATTCATCTGGAATAACCTAATAGCTTTCTGTCGTCTATTATATTTCCTAAGTGTGGCAACCTCATGTGTTAAGAAAATGTTTAGATGGGATCCCAAGGAACAGGATATCTTTCTCAACATAAACTTTTGGCCACTATATTCATTTTTTAGGGCTGTCATAACAAAGTTCCATAGACTGGGAGTTGGATGGGATCAAACAACAGAATATTTGTTTATATTTAGGAAGGCAAGAAGTCCAGGATCAAGGTGTTGGCAGGGTTGCTTTCCTTTGAGGCCTCTCTGCTTGGCTTGTAGAGGGCTGGCCGTCTTCTTCCTGTTTCTTCACACAGTCTTCCCTTCAGTACATGTCCATATCCTAATCTCTTTGAACAAGGATGTCAGTCACATTGGATTAAGGCCCACCCAATATGATTTCATTTTACCTTAATTACCTCTTTAAAACACCCATCTCCAAATACAGTCACATGCTAAGTTACTAGGTGTAAGGACTTCAACGTTGAATTGAGGGTGACACAATTCAGCCCATAATGGTCACACTGCACATTGTTGGGGGTGATATGTTTATTCTTGGAGTTTGTTCTTGCTTGTCTGCAAAGTCAAAAGGGTCTCATTCTAGGGATCAGACGTAAGATGTATAATGTCTAGAACTTAGTCTATATTTACTTGAATAATATTTCTGAGCACTTGGTGGAACCCTCTCCTTTGAGGAATATAAAATAACCTCAACAGTTGTAGCTTTGAAAAACACAAAATACAGCCCCAGTATGTTGTCTGTATTCCATCTATGTTTATGTAACACAAATCAAGTGAACTAACAAATTAACTGGCCGTTTCGCCAAGTTTTCTAAAATAATGTCCTCATCAAAGTCTCATGTTAGCCCCAAGATGCTTTAGAAAGGGACTGGAGTGAGTGCAGCTTGGAAGGATGCTACTTTTTTTTTCTTTTTTTTTTTTTTTTTAAAGATTATTTATTTATTTATTTGAGAGATAGAATGAGAGGAGAGAGCATGAGAGGGGAGAGGGGAGAGGGAGAAGCAGACCCCCTGCTGAGCAGGGAGCCCGATGTGGGACTTGATCCTGGGACTCTGGGATCATGACCCGAGCCAAAGGCAGTTGCTTAACCAACTGAGCCACCCAGGTGCCCCGGAAGGATGCTACTTTGACACAAGGTTTATATCACTGTGTTTGAGAAATTGGAAGCTCTCTAATATACTGGAAATCACACTGAACTGTCACCTTAAGGGGCCAAAACAACAGGAAAGGTTGAGCTAGTCAAATGATTCAACCAACTTCCTTTTAATCCACTCCTTTAAGTGTTAAACTAAAAATCAGGGGCACCTGGGTGACTCAGTGGCTTAAGCCTCTGCCTTCAGCTCAGGTCATGATCTCAGGGTCCTGGGATCGAGCCCGGCATCGGGCTCCTTGTTCAGCAGGGAGCATGCTTCCCGCCCTCTCTCTCTGCCTGCCTCTCTGCCTACTTGTGATCTCTCTCTGTCAAATAAACAAAATCTTTGAAAAAAAAAAAGTATTAAACTAAAAATCAGCTATGTCCTTATCAATAAACAGTTTGTCTTATCCACTTTAATAACTAATCTTCCAGTTTGATTTTATGGCCCAATGTATTATTATTTTTCAGATCAGTAGTCCTTCTGGCATCTCTTTCATGTGGGCTCTGGCTTTCATGTACCCAGCTGGACTTTCAGATAAGGTTCCGAATGGTCATCTGCCCTGGAAGCAGATACCACATCCTTTATGAGAGTTTTACAATGTAATAGGTTCTTGTCACTATATTAATGAAATCCGAGCTCTTCTCCCCACATCCTTGGGAGACTTGGGGTGTCTTTTCCTCCTTTTTATTACAACAGTAAAAGAAAGTTGGAAAGAAGCTTTGAAAGTGCCTGGAAAAAAACTACCAGGTAAACACACACTTGCTCTTCAATACAGAAAGACGTACCTCTCTACTCTGACGTCACTACTTACTTCTGGATAGTTCAAGGTTTCTGCAGTCACATTCCAATCAGCTCAGTAAGTTTAGTTAAAATCAGAGCAGATTTTGTAACTTCTGGTTCTACCAATCTATAGAGCAATGTATGAGGAGAGTGGCATTTGAGCTAATAAACTTGCCGTTTTCCAGAGGAAATTACCAGGATCTGCTGTCGCTATCGAAGGTCCATCTTTCAATTCTCCATTTTAAGAAAGATGGTTCCTAATAGTTATTATCTATTTTTTTCTTTCAAATATAAGTAGCTTGATATAGATGTTTTTGCTTAAAATAAATAAAATACACAAAAGACCCTGCAAGAAAGGACATTTCAAGATGGCCTTATTGAGGTACAACATGTAGATATGTCTTGGAGATCTCATGAAAGTCACATAGTGTTTGGTTTCTAGAGCTTGACCTACCTTCAGTTGTTTAAGTGCTTTAAGCCAAAAGCCATGACCAGAGTGAATTTGAGAAAACCTAATTAGAGGACCAGGAGAAATCAGCATGATTAACAGAGTAAGGGTTGTGAGGTATCATGATTCAATTAGCCTTCTTCCCAGTATTGGACTTCAGCATGTCACATCTCCATTGATGTCATGTGACACACTACATCACCCTGAGGTAAATCCCCTAAAACAACAGGATGGTTGATGCTGATTGCCTTAATCCCTGATGTTTTTTGCCTTTTTGGCCTTTATTGTCATAGTAGAAAAAAAAGGCCTTTTTGGCCTTTTTTGTCATAGTAGAACCTTGGCTATGTTTGTTTCCTAGTGCTTTCCAGATGTTTTCAAAAACTATCCTTCTGCCTATCTTCATTTCACAAGAAAGTAAGCAGATATATGGTGAATTAGTGGTGAATCCAGGCCTGGTGTTTTGTATAATCTCTTTCCTACTCTATCATATGTCCTCTTCACCACATCTTCACATGGCAGCTTGCTCTGTGCCCTGCCCCCTTCTTAATGCAGTTCCTTTTCATTGCCAGTTTGCTTTATATCTGTTTATAGTAGAATCTCTTCCTCCTGTGAATGAGTAATTACAAAAGATCAGAGTTGGTTTACAGATAAAAGCATAGCCTAAAGTAGACATTAAGGGATAAAATGTAAAAGTCCGATCTTGAAGTAATAGTCCACTACCCCTTGCAATGACCACTTAACTTGCCTCTTCCCCTTAAGCTTCTGCCAGCCAAGATCAAGTGTGAACATAGTGCTTTTGCGGGGTGGGTGAGTTTGCTGGTTTCTTACTCTGGACTCATCACCTGTCAGCGATGGAAGAACCACTTAACCTACCCATGCATCATTTTCCCCATCTGTAAAATGGAGATGATGCTAGCAATAGCACGGTCCTCACGCTCATCTTAAGACCATGACTTTGGATAATGAATCTATAGTGTATAGCATAGTCCCAAGTATGGAGTAAGCACTACGGTTGGTTACTATCTTTGTTGCAAAGCACCCTGGAATGTGGTCACATGGACCTTATTCTGTAAAAGGTTTTGATTTTGTCCATTATAATGACCAATTCTTAAGTACATAGCAAGGAAATCTCAGTGTGAGTGTTATCTAGTTTTGTACTTCTTCGCCTACCTCAGGTAATGTTCAAAAATCAATATTCTTTGGGTAACTTCTATAGATTCTTACAGCTCTTTATAGTGGTGCTCAGTTGGGGATAACTTTGTGCCACTGGGAGATGGTTGACGCTATCTGGGGTTGTTTCATCATCACCACTGGGAAGCGCCACTGGCATCTAGTGGGTTAGGACCGGCGATGCTCCTGCATCCTAGTATACACAGCACAGCCCCTACAATAAAGGATTATCTAATTCCAAATGTTAATAGTGCTTTACTGTTGAGAAATCGTATGCTATTGAAAAAAGGGAGAAGCACAAGACATCACCACTGCTAACAGATGAGTTAGAAAGTGTCTATCAAATAATACAAATGTGTTTATAATGATACCTGTTAAAACCAAGATACAATTATGGTCAGTTCATTTTGTATATGGACATAACTGCATGTTTAGATAAGTCACAATGGCCTTGAAAAATACTCCTTAAAGCCCTCCGGCTTATAAGTAATCTTAAACTTGGTTGGTTAGGAAAAAACTTAATATAAAAATTAGATTTTATATTTCAAAGGATTCTTTCCAACTGCTTGTCATACTATTTGTTTAAGCTACTTGTAGAGGGCTACACATTGTTTCGCTTTGTTTTTTTTAAATGAAGACCACATAGTAGGAATGTTGGTTTAAGTAACACAAGTCATTATTATTATTATATGTCATTTCAAGTGGATATCATCAAATGGTATTTATTGATGGCAAATTTTCTTTTTTATGTATATTGAACTATCCCATTTTTACAATCACTTGAATTAACTGATGTTTATTCAGAGAGGACAAATATCAATGGTGAAGCAATTGTTTGTTCTTGTTGTTTTCTTGCTCCAGATAAAACCATTCTCTTTTTTTAATCTACTGAACACTTTCCTTTGGCAATCTTGAACCTGTGCACCAGCATGGCATTTTATCTTGGGCTTTTCTGATAAATATTTGGTTAAGATAGTTGTGTGTGTGAGAGTACGTATGTGTGTGTGTGTGTGTGTGTGTGTGTGTGTTTAGGTTTCCACTTAAAGTTCAGTGCCAAAGCTACAGTACTTATACATTTTCTAAATGTGTTTTAAGCAATAAGTTGTACAACATTTTTAGAACATGTGTTAAGCTATTTCTCTAAGAATGAAGCTCTTAACAAAACATAAGCACTCTGCATGAGATCTTAGCAGCAAAGTGCTTAAAAGATAAAGTAAGAATTGGTACCATGGGAAGAACACCAGCTGTAGAGCGCACAGGTCCATTATGAGAAGTATGGTAGTGGGTAGGGAGAAAATGATTTAATCAGGAGTAAAACCAATTTTATTATAAGGGCACGCAGGGGGTGTGGCACCATAGTGAGAGGGACATTTCAAAATATCTGACAGATTTCAACAATGTGAAAACCCCGTTCTTTAAAGTGACAGTAAACCCCATCAGGTCTCCCTTTTTGATGCTATTGTTAACAGTTGACTGTTTAAAGCTGGCCTGCTAAGTTGCTGTCGGCCTATTTCAATAGTACGTAGCCAAATAAAAGACTAATTGTTGAAATACAATCAATCAAAGATGATTGCAGGGCAGAAAGAAGGTCTCCTCCACTGATTTTGTTGTGGATCATATTATTGTGTTATGACTGAGGTAAGAACGAAGACTGAAAGGGAAGAAGAAAATAGCCCATCGGAAATAAACAGATCCACCTTCTTTCCTTCTCTTTGCAAACATCTGATAGAACAGGAACAGTCACTCACCAGCCCTGGAGATAATAGTCCATTTAGAAAAAGAGAGCTGACAAAGATTTCGGCTAAGATTTTAAAAGGACATGAACACTATTAGCAAAGCAGCCCATGCCGAGATTCCCCACAGTGACAATTCTCAGCTTTTCTCACATTTTTGGTGCAGATTTTCCTCTGCTTCATAAAACTGACACCAAGGGGGCACGCGAGTGTGAACCCAAGACATCGGGAGAGAAACAAAATTCCAGTTGACCAAATACCTGTTAAGTTCTGGCCAGGATACCAGGCTTTTCACTTAACCACCCCCTCCCAGGTTGTTTAAAATGATTAGCTTCAGGTTTTTTGTTTTGGGGTTTTTTTTTTTTTGGCCCAGAATTCAACATCTCTTTCACGTTGCAAGCTTACAAAGACAAATACTATGGATCAGCCTCAATGCTTTTCTGCCTTGCTTCCTATTAGCAGTATGTAAAGCTGTCCCTTTCAGACCCTGCAACATCCACTTTTGGGGGGAGAAGGATTCCAGACTTTCCTTTTGAGGGCGAACGAGAAGAAAATAATTGTCCAGCGTCTCCTTATGTCTTCTAAAAACTTCATTTTGGCATTTATGTTCTTTAATATTTAAATGTCTCAACTCAGTCAAGCTTCCCAAGCAAACATGTCTGTTGTTTCTAGGCGGAGTTGGTAAGCACTTGTGGTTTGTCTTTAGTGTGTTATCATTTTTGACAGCTTTGCATAGCCTTCGTAGGCCAACAGGGGTCTGTCTAATATTGTTGCTGGGCACATTTTCCTCGCTGAGATGAAAACTAAAAAAAAAAAAAAAGATATTTTTGAAGCAGTAAGAAGGAATTAATATCCTTTCTCACTCAGTATTCTATTCCTTGCTGACTTTATATTCTTCAAAAAAAGCAAAAAAGTGTTACCCATTATTCCCTTGTACATAGCAAGGCTAACACATGTAAAGCAATAACTCATTTTCTATTGCCATGTTTAGCATATGTCTCCTGTTGGCTCAGCAAGGCCTTTAGGCCGGTCCCTTGAGCCGGCCATCATTGGCAACTCTTAGCCCCTCGGCCTCAAAACCAAATAGCTTTGAATCATGTTGAGCTGTGATGCTAATTTTCATACTGATGCATTATGGGAATAAATGTATCTGACATACTGTGTCAATGGCACTGTCTCTTTGTGTCTCTTGTTTTTTTGTTAGCTGCATTCCTACAGATGGTATTCCATTGAAAATGTTCCCTTCCTACGGAAAAAGGGAAAAGAAAAAAAAAAAAAAAAAAAAAAACACGCACAGCACCAAACCTCTAGGTGCAGAAGGCTGTTAACGGTTGCTGATGATAGTAGGCAAACATTAACATAATAATTAGTGTCTTGTAATTGTTTCATTAAAACCAGTTGTTCCATTTCTCCTCGTGTTTTCCCAGAAGAGAAGCTGAATTTGGACGACAGCCAGTGGGAGGACATCCACGTTGTCACCGGAGCACTGAAGATGTTTTTCCGGGAGCTGCCTGAGCCGCTCTTCCCTTACAGCTTCTTTGAGCGGTTTGTGGAAGCGATCAGTAAGTAACCTCACAGAGAGGAGTGCTTGGTGGAGTAACCTGGTGGCGTGGAGTTGTTAAGTAAACAAAGAATGACAAGAATAGCAATGGCGGAGACGATAATGCCCCCCAATGCTCCCCATGGTCCATTTTCGTTTTGTGTTTTTGATGGCTTATTTTTATTTCTGGCCCTGCAATATTATCTGAGTTTTGTTTTGTTTGTTTGTTTGTTTTTTGTTTTTTTGGTTTTTGGTTTTTGGTTTTAAAAAAGAATAGGGTAACCTATGAAGAGTGGTCAGTTTTCAACGAACCCTCCTCAAATGAAATTAGCTTCCAGAATCTGTTTTAAAGGGATGGCCTTTGGCAACTCAGTGCCTACCTTTGGAGTTTCAAGGAGTTTGAGCACAAAAAGGTCTTGGAAAAGAACTTAAGTGACTTTGATTTTGTTTCGTTTCATTAGAGGTATTAAATCATCAGCTCGGGCATCACCTTCTCGAGGTTCCCTCACCCATCACCCCCCAATACTAGTAAATAGCTACAGTTTGCTTATGATCGGTGTCATATTCAATTAAATAATGGCAGCTTTCTTTGGTTGAACTGGTGACTTTGTGGGAGGTTGAATTATATCACATACTAACCAGTAGTCATTGTACACTCACTCCAGGAAGCTTCCTTTTCTATTGTTTTTGCATTCAGAACACACACACACACACACTTAAGTAAAAATCAGTAAGTGAATCAGTGAATGAATGAATGAATGAATAAAAATCTTTAGACATGCAAGGAAACTTTTGCTATTGATGCTTCCAGAAGCTACTACTAGTACATCTAAATTTAGTATCTTAGGGTACACTTACTATAATTGTGACAGCTTAGAAAAAGTTTCCTGGCAAGCAGACTGATTCAAAGAGGAAAAAGAAAGGAAGAAGAAAGAAAGGTAAAATTAAAAATCTTGCAAGCCTGGCAGGAGCTTAATTAAAGTCCAAATGAGAAAGTTTCCAAGGGAAAAAAAAAATGCTCTGCTTAGGTGGTCTGATACAGAGTGACTGTGTGTGTAGTATTCCCTTTAGTGGGAGTGGGAGTTTGGGGGGGCCCATGTTGGAGAACAGCCCCTTAATATGCCCTTTATTCTGTTTCCCATTTCACAAGTCTTCATACTTGTTTAAAGTTCTGACCACCAAATGATATCAAGGGGAATATAGCAGAATTTATTTCCCTAAGGTCTTTCTCTTGCTGTCTGCTCACAATGTTGGAGTGTGGTGTTGTCCTCATTGCTTTTGTTGAATATATAGTAACAGGTGCTCTAACAATAGGTTTTGAGGTGAGGCTGGACCTCTTAACCCTGGCCATGACTTTTTATTTCATGAGCTTCCTGTTTCTCAAGGAGAACAGTATTTTATCGTTCCCAGGCTCAACTTTTTAAAACGAGAAATGAAGAAAATAATAAATAAGCCTGCATTTCCATAACAGCTTATTGTAAGATTGTGTCTTGGACCCTGGTAGGCGAGCATGAAAGATGACTTGCGATGTTAGCACAGTGTTCCAGTAGGAAGTCAGGGAACTTGCATTTCGGTACCTATTTCTGATTGTGCATATTTAAAGAAGTCATACAGATTTCACATCGTGGCCTCCAGACTTTTAGGTGAGGATTATGTTATTTGTAAACATACCAGTACACATGCTGATTTGAGAGCTGTGATACAGAAACCCATCATTTAAGCTTCCTTTAGTTTGCCTGATTCTAAAGATACAAGGCAAGCCATTCCCTTAGCTTGGGAGAGAGGGGAAGCATGACCTCAGAACCCACGTGAGGGCATGTCCTTTGAATTTCTATGAAGAGTAGGACCATCTCTGCACTCTCGTAGACTCAACCCTCGCTTAACAGAATTTCAGAAACACGAGCACAGTCCAAATGGAACAAGGCAGAATTGAAGAGACAGCATGCTGTCATGATGGATGGCTATTGCCAGAGTTTTTGGCAATGCCTGTAAAATGGGTTATGGCAAAAACGAAAGAGCTAGTGCTTAAGAAAGTCCTTTAAAACTGTAGGATACCTTGCAGATGCTAACAGTGTTTCTTTAGCTGAGTTTTGTCTGAGAATGTAATATAAAAACAAGGAGAAAGGGTTTCCTTCATTGTTTAAGGCAAGGAGAATCAACCTAACAACCTTGCTTTACCTAAGTCAAAACAGTACCTATTATTTCTTACTGTACAAAATGGAAGAACTAACCAACATGGCTGTATGGTGGAGGAATATGTTACAATGTCGGACAGAGATTATGTGTACCAACCCATGTGTTTCTGGCAGAATCTTGAAGTCAGTTCTGGTGTTCTAAACTCAACCAGTCTCGGGTCTAAGTGGTAGTTCCTATTTAAATATCCTTAACCAGTGGGAGAATGGCCACCTCCTTTTTGGCAAAGATGAAACTCCACCAGAGTAGTACTTCTATCCCAATGTATACCAATCGAGTAAAAAACCTTTCAAAAACTATGAAGACATCTATATCCAGTCCCAAAGGGGTGATGGGTTTTATCCTAACTCACTGCCTTCTATAAAATCTACACAGTGAGAAGCTCAATAGACCTGCCTGTGAGGTCTTGGCCTTCTTTTGGAAAGGAACCAGCTGGGTGAAGGAAATTCATGGGGAAGATGTCCATCCATGCTGTCTCTGGGCCTCGTGGCCCTCTGATCTCTGCCTCTCGCTCTGTGCTCTGTAACTGTAATGTAAGAGGGTGGGCCCTCGCCAGCTACATTTCACAGGTGCTCTTGAGGGCTGGCTTCCTGCTGCCACAGCCAGTGGAGGCACTGCCAGCACAGAGCAGAGGGAGACCCAAGGAAAAGACCAGCTGGTTTGTTAGTTTATCCTCCACCTACTCTCCCTTGTCCACCCACCTGCCTCAGGTGGCTTCTCTACCTGAGGGTCCATCTTTTCCATGGCTTCAGCTTTGACTGGAGAGGCCTGCTGTGGTCCCAGCTGCCATCTAGTGATGCAGACCCTTCCCTCTTTGCCCACCCAGCCTGGTAGTACCTTCCGGCAGAGGCTGGTTTCTCCATTACTTCAATCTTCCTTACTGGGCTCTCAGCTTCTTCATCACATGGGTAATCAGTTCCCTGCATTGAATTAATTCCCTCTGTTTGTGTAAATACTTGAAGTGGTTTCTGCCCTTTGGTCAGACACTAGGAAAACACCATGTCAGTGAATGTTACGGTTCATGTCGCTATAACATTATTTCCCTTTTCTCTTTCATTACCCCCAATCTTAGGCTTAACATTTTTATTTGGGACAGATTGAGAGATCTGTTATCCTTTCATGACATAGTTTAAAAGTGAATAGACCAAAAGGAATTTTACTTCCAACTGGAATGCTTTGCCCTCTGAGAAGGAAATGTTATTTCATGTACAAGCAATTAATGACCACTTGTGCCATTGGAATTACTGTGAATTCTTGTTATACGTTTGAAAGTCATCATTACACATTCCGGGAAAAAAGGAACAGAAGAAATTTACTTTTTTAAATAGTTTCTTTTTGGACCAAACACAAACATTAATATGTAAGAACCTGTAATTGCCATAGCGATCCCCTTTCTGATAACACTCACTGGGGTAACAAAAACACCAGAGATTGTTTTATATTTCAGAATCCAAGTCCTGCAGCTATTGATCTGAAATTCTATATTTGAGGTCAATGCAACTGGGTCACCGCAGGTTATTTCGTGGGGATTTAACCCACTGACTGCAAGGACTTAATTCCCTGGAAATGACTTGTGCTGAAAGCAGTATTAGTACTATAAATGTGAACTCAGACAAAAACATGGCCATAGAGTTTTATGATCTGTGATGCAATCTTGGGACTAAAGTTCTGCCGGGGGTCTGGACATTTCTAGTATATCTAAATCCTAGGAAATGTACTAAGCTTACCTCTACTCCTATCTTTTTCATTCTGGTAACTCTACATATGCAAAGAATAGAGATGAGTAGTGTCTTTTATGATTTAATGTCTGCATTACTACCAAGTCCCCGGGATAGGGAAAGAGAGGAGAAATTTGTTGTCATTTTTTTTTTTACAATTATCTCACTTAACCCTCAAAATAACAAAGCGGGGGATATTAGAGAAGTGGAAATATCCTGCGGAAAATAATTTCTAGTTCATCATGTTACTACGAGAATTAACTAGAATAACATTTTCCTGTTTCTATGTTAGGTACTCAATAAATGACTTGAAAGAAATAAATTCTTCAGAGGAATAAAGTGAGTTAGTTTTAAAATAGTCCCCAAGTTCACATGGCTCAAAAGATTAGATTTAGCATTCAATTCCAGATTCTAACACATAAATACTTTTTGTCATCGTACATTGCCTTTGGGGGACCATTAAGAAGAAATCTTGCTTGAAAGATAACTAACTATCTGTTGGCAAATACCTGTTGGTATTTTTGGCAAATATATCTTCCTATAGAGGACCTATATGTCCTATATAAATCCACAACCTGTTTTTTCTTTCTTTTTTCTTAACCAAGGTTAGAATTAAATTAAATGATCAGAAATTTTGATAATGAAATTTTAAGTTAGAAATAACGTAGGACTTTCCAAGGATGGACAATGTTGCAATATTTACTACTCAACATTAAAAACATCCATGCTTTAACATTATTCTCTCTGAATATTTTTAACTCTTTATCCTATTATTTTTATGACCAATTGTTCACCCCCTTCTTTTGAAATGTATTTAGCTCTACACAAGGTTATTTTCCTATTTCATATGAGTAACTATTTCTTGTTTTAAGATTTTATTTATTTGAAAGAGAGAGAATGAGAGAGAGAACATGAGAGGGGGGAGGGGCCGAAGGAGAAGCAGACTCCCCACTGAGCGGGGAGCCAATATGAGACTGGATCCCTGGACTCCAAGATCATGACCCAGCTGAAAGCAGTTGAGTAACTATTTCAAGCTCACCTTTTATTAGTGTTCTTTTTTGCAGTTTTCACTTGTATCGAATTACAACAGGCAACAAGCCAAGACTGCTTCAGGGTGCTGAGCCAGGGAGTCCTTCCTGCTCTCCCGAGGACATGTGCATGAGTTTTCTTTTTTTTTTTTTAATCTTTTTTTTTTTAATCTTTTATTTATTTGACAGAGAGAAATCACAAGTAGGCAGAGAGGCAGGCAGAGAGAGAGGAGGAAGCAGGCTCCCTACAGAGCAGAGAGCCCGATGTGGGGCTCGATCCCAGGACTCTGGGATCATGACCTGAGCTGAAGGCAGAGGTTTTAACCCACTGAGCCATCCAGGCGCCCATGAGTTTTCTATTGCTACTGTAACATATCGTCTCATACTTGGTGGCCTAAAAATAATAGTCATTTCTTATGTGATCGTTCTGTACGACGGAAGTCTGACATTGGCTCACTGGGCTAGATGCAGTGTCCGCAGGTCAGCCAGGTTCCTTTCTAGAGGCTCTAGGGGAGAATCCATTTCCTTGTCTTTTCCAACATCTAGAGGTTGCCTGAATGCCTTAGCTATTGGTCCCCAGCTGCCACCTACACAGGCAGCAGTTACATTAAATCATATCACTCTGACCTCTTCCATAGCCACGTCTCCTTCTGACTCTCTTCTGCCTCCCTCTTCTTCTTTTGAGGACCCTTGTGATTACAGTGGGCCCATCTGAATAATCTTGTATCATTCTCCCACCACAAGGTCCTTATCTCCATCACATCTGGAAGACCTCTTTTGCCCTGTCAGGTAACATAGGCATAGGCTCTGGGAATTCAGGTGAGGACCCCCTTGTGGAGCCATTTCTCTGCCTACTACGTACTTTTCCCTCTCCTGGCTTACACAGGTATGGCAGCAGCTCCACTTCCATGCCTCTTAGTCTGGTAGTTTCCATCTGCCTCCTTTCAAATCCAGATGATCACAAGAGTCAAGATGACCGTGAAACTGTAGCTTGATTAGTAGGTGAGAAGGGGGTAAAAAATTACTTCATGTATTTACTTATGAGATGTGTTATTTATCATTTATGAGGGATAGGCTTAGAGATTTGACTCAAGCCTGAATCAAAGCTCATTTATTCAAGGACTTTCTGATTATTTTATTTTAGGCACCTTCACCTCAGCTCTTTGGTACTCTCACTAGAACATGTGAGTTTGCATTTGTTGGTTTATTTAGTTTCTGAAGTTGTCCCTGTGTGCAAAAATAATGACATTTCCTTCCACCCCTGAGCAATGCTCTCTGTATTTACCATCATGGGATGGCAACCGATGCTAATTATTTGATCAAAATGAACTTCTGGTTCCTATATCAATTCCTTTGTCATCTTTTCCAGTCTTCTGAAGTAAACATTTTGTTTATATATAAATATATATTACTCATTTTTAATATATAGTGTTTATATTTATATCTTATCATTTAGAAAATGGTTATTTTATATATCATGCTTATTTTATGTATATGCATATACATATATAGATAAATACATGTATAACACTTAGAGATTAGGCAAGCCAGTGGTAAAATGAAAAAAATGATGGTGTTCCATACAAGTCTTCCATTTAAAAGCTGTCGTCACACACGCATTTTAAAGACAGTATATTTTTTAATGCCCAGTGTTTGTAAACATTGATTAACTAAGCAGTAAAACAAATTGTGAGAAATGATGTCCACAAGACTGAACACCATCAAAACACAGGCTGTTAGTCACCAAAGGTAGAGCAAACCCTATGCAAGTCCTTAAATACAACTCATAGTCCTGTGTCTCTACCAGTCACAATAGCCTCATATAAAAATGATTTAAGTTAAAGGCATTGCCTTATGGCCAAAAGTATCTATTGCATGTTCTAAAGTTTTTTTTTTCTTCCCCCCCCCTATGGTCATCATGCCATTTTACCTTAAAGTATGCCTTCAATAAGTAATTGGGGAAGGAAGCCAGTCAAGTATATTTGCAAATATTTTCTTTACTCTTGACTTTATCTTGCCCTTTGGTCAAACTATTTCTGATGCATCATCAACTCCGTGATGACACTCTTTGGGAGAAAAGAAACAGAGCTTGCAAGGCACTTGACTACAAATAGTTGCTAAACATTGAACCCATGATAGTGACAAATTGCCTTAAAACTGTAGAAAATAAAAAGCAGGGTTTAAAGGGCCACCCTAAAGAAACCAGAGATGTAAAAATAATGGAGTATAAAAATATTCTCTGCAGCACCATTTCAAGGAAATTTGAAATTAAAATAAAGGTAGATTTTACAAGTACTCCCCTTCCACTAGCATTTCCACTATAAGCTAACACTCTCACAGACTTGGCGGGGGTTTTTGTTGTGGTTGATTTTTAATCAGTGTGTGTGTATGTGTGTGTGTTCTAGCAAAGTAGAAGTTTTATGGCTGATGCCTAGCTTGTCTCTTAACTCATTCTAATTATATTCATAATTAAATTGTAAAAAAATAGTTGACTAGAGCCAAATGGCTTGCACAGGTGTCTTTTTGTAGGAATGGTTTAGTGCTAGATAATAAACAACTGGACCTCCATCTACTTAATTTGGCTTAATGAAAAGTCCTTTATAAGTAAAACTAGAAGGTGATTCAGAACTCAAATTGGGCCTTGACTCCAAAATTAATTGAGTGGTAAGATATCAGCTCCATTAGAAAATGTGGTGCTTGCCTTTTTGCTTTTCCTTAAAACTTCCCTTTTACTTGCACTCCTTTCTTCCATATCCTTAAGGGGTCACTTTCAAAGTATTAAACTTTTCAAACTGAGCAAGCAGCCAGTCAGCCTTCATGAGTCAGCTTCCTAAGCATCTCCGCTCCAACGGAACAGACATGCTTTTAAAAAATATATACCAAAATGCAGAATTTCTCCTCAATATCTTAGTGGAAAACAGTTACCTTAAGCCATTCCTCTAATGGTAGATTTAAGTGGCTAGTTTTCATTGCCTGTTACCAGGTTCACTGCATCAATAGATGTTAATGAAATGGAGAGTTTGTGGCCTTTTATTCTACACTGAGGCTCCTGCCTCATTTCACGCTCTCGGGTTGACACCACATTGTGATCACCACTGAGGGGTCTTGGGAAAAAGTGCCTGCCCACCCACCACCCACTCTGACTCTGGTCACAACTCCAGAAGGAGAATGACTGTCTCTAATTCCCCAGTAAGTTTTTTTTATTTCTCTCTCTCTCTCTCTCTCTCTCTCTCTCACCCAATACAGTATGTTTCTAGTAATAGGGGCTAAATAATGCAACTGGTTGACCATCTCATTTCGAAGAAGAGCCACATTCTTTGCGAGATCTTCAAACCCCTAGGTGCTCTGGCGGCTCACAAGTTCTTAGACTTCATTATTTATTGTTCTTGCCTTGTCCATCTCATTCAAGCCCGACGGTGTCCTGGCTCTTCTCTGAACACCACCAGTGTATTAAGGGTCTTTGCCCCATTCCTCCACCCGTGGCACGTCCCAGATTGCCACTCATGCGTTCACTTCTCAGTGAGGTGTACTGCCATCCACTGAGCTGAAGTTTTTACCTGCTCGACACACCACCATGTACCAACACATTATAAATACTGACCCCACTATTTACTACCTGTAAGACCTTGAGTAAATTATTAACCTCCACACCTCAACTTCCACATCTATAAAATGGATGTGAAAAAACAGTATCTCCCTTGTGGGGACTGAAAGAATTTAATGGAATGCTCACCGCGGCAAAGCACTTACTTACAGATTTCCTGGTATGTGGTATTCAGCGAATGTTTGCTAATCTTATTAAATTAGCGTACAATCAGGTCATTCTTAAGACCACACTCTCAAATGACCTTTCTGTCCATTCCCACATCTTTCCATGCCTCCAGGAAAGCTTCTTACTTGACACATATGACCATCGTGATTCTGCTTTAATGTTTGTTTCCAGAATTCCAAAGGCTACCAAACATATTTAAGATAATATTTCAAGGTATTGTCTTGCTTCACAGTCCAGGGACTTCCACTTTCCGTCTCTCATGACAATTGTTATATGTTCTGCCAGCGAGTCCCGGTTCCAACCCTACATGATTTGTCCGACGTCTGTCACTTTTTTAATAGGACATACATCCTAATCGTAACCCAGAGGCCAAGCTGCTTCTCCAACCTGACACTGCCTTGGTTCTATTAAGTATTAGTAAATCTGTGACAGTCACAGTGGCACCAGAAGAGACAACTACAAAGTAAAGCCTTCTCCCAGGTGGGAAATGAGCTGCCTGGTAGTATATCCTGCATTTCAGCCTATGAAAATTATAAACTCATTGGTAGGTGAAGAGTTTAGGGGATGGCAGGGGACTCTATACACCAGCTTGTGCAAATATTTGTAGCCCTGTACATCTTTCTCCCAATGAGCCATTTAAAAAGTCAGCAACTAAACCACATTAAACAAGAAGTCATTCCTTCCCATATGCATGCGTACACACGTACTCATTGTGCAAACATGAAATACTCTATTTTTATTTTTCGGCTCTCACAATTTATGATATTCTAACTTTAAAAAGCTAGCATTATTATTATTATTATTAATTATAATTTTCTTAAGGGAACTTTCATATTAACCTCCTGTGAGCTATTTTCAAAACCTGCTATCGAACATGACCTGAAGCCTACCTTATTTTCTCTTAACTTGTTCACACACAGTCACATGTCCTTATTTGCTCAAGCCCCTGTTCTTTAGTCCTCCACCTCTCTGTCCATAAAATAATTGTTTTCAAATAACTTCTAGACTATGGCCGGCTCCTTGAGAGACAGCATTTTTTCACTTGACTCACTGTGCCTTGTGGTGGAGAGTTAAACTATAGACATGGTGGCTGCTGGAGTCCTCTAGCTGATGGGGAGTTCTGCTTGTGCAGAATCCAGAATCCAGAATCGCCTCACTGAGAACTGCTGTGTCATTTGGAGAATGCAATTTTCCCCTAACAATTGACTTACGTGACTTCTACCTACACTTTGGGAAACAGACACATGGAAATAAGTACATTTTGATGGAAAACAAGCAGCTGGGCTGGTTTTAAAAGTAAAAGTAATATGCTTAGAAGATGAAGGCAAGAGTAGATTTTTAAAAATCCGTCAACTGTAAAAAAAAAAATTATATTGGATACTTATGAGAGTTTCCTCCTTTTGTTGACTTGCACTCTTCCATTTAAATGTGCAGTCCCCATCCCCATTTTATTTCATGCAACATTTTTATTATTGCATGAAATTGGAAATTCCAAAAGGTCAAATGCCTGAGGCCTTGAGTTCCTGATTATTGTTTAACCAGTCAGCTCTCGGACCCTTTCTCTTTTCGTCTCACTTTGAGTGTCCAGCCCGTGAAAAGTTGACTTTTTGAGATCTCAAGTCCATTCCTCTGCCAAGTAAGGGATGGGCAGACCTAATTATTGCCATATGTCCTGCTGGTGGAGAGTGGATACTTGTCTTACCAACAGACGAAATCAATGATTTCTGGAGCTCTATCCCAAGTCCCTACCTAACCACAGTGGTAAAACTGTTCTTTGACACTTTAGTGTATTACTCTCTCAATATCTAACTGGATATTAAGAAGGAACTATTACCTCATTCAGATTTTGGGGGGATATTTCTATTTCTTTGTGCTCTTTCTAAAAATGTTTTAAGAAAAGCAATGAAACAATCATGAGCAAATACTAGACTCAGGAAGACCTCAGAAGCCCTTGTCTGTTACGTTTGAATTTGTAATGCTTAATACTTCTGAGAGCAGGATCCCTGAATGAATATGGAGCAGTGTTAGCTGAGCAGAGGATCCAAAGCCCTCCACAAAGAAAAACAGAGCAGCTAGACCGTAACTTTGAAAATCACATTGGTCAGTATCGGAATTCAAACAGCCTCTTTCTCTAAGTGTCTTAATATTTGAGAACGCCTTGGGACGCCTGGGTGGCTCAGTGGGTTAAGCCTCTGCCTTCGGCTCAGATCATGGTCTCGGGATCCTGGGATCGGGTCCCGCATTGGGCTCTCTGCTCAGCGGGAGGCCTGCTTCTCCCTGTCTACTTGTGATCTCTCTCTCTGTGTCTAATAATGAAATAAAATATTTAAAAAAAAATTTGATAAGGCCTAAAATGTAAACTGCAACCCCTGTTCAGTGTTCACTTTCCTTGCTCTGTTCTTTCAATAATTCTCATGAATTAATGTTTCCAGACCCTTCATCACTCAGATCACCCTCAACTAAGTGCAGTCCTCTAAAGTTTAGAAATTGTCTTGTTGGGTTTAGGCTACCCTAACAAAATACTATAGACTGAGTGCCTTAACAGAAATGGATCTCTCATCGTTCTGGAGGCTGGAAGTCTGAGATCAGGGAACCAGCCCTGGGTTCCGGTGGAAGCCTTCTTCATGGCTTGCATAGAGCTGCCTTTCCACTGCATGCTCACACTGTGGAGACGGAACAAGCTCTGGGCTCTTCCACTTCTTACAAAGACACTAATTCCACTGTGGGGCCTCACCCTCATAATCTTATCTCACCTAATTGTCTCCCAAAGGTCTGACTTCCAAAGACCATCACATGGGGAGTTAAGGTCTCAATAGATTCATTTCAGGGGGTGAAGGGGGGGCAAAAAGCATCTGCTCCATTACATAAATCAGACTTCAGTGGAGTGCTTCAAATGTATAACTTTATCAATGCAGGATAAACTTCCCTCCCTTATTCTGGCAATAGCTTTCTATTACTGCAACACAAAATTTAATTAGCTCTTTATTAATGTTATTTAATTATATTATTGGAATCTGAAATTAAATTTCAGGTCCCAGGTGTCACTTTTACCCACTTCTCTCTCATCTGAAGTTGGTGTGTTTTTAAACTCGCAGGCAGAACTGCGCGTGCGACCCTGGACCACTGTGCTCTTCTCCTCACGGTTCCAGCACAGGGGCGTTTTGCTTTACATCTTACCTTTTGCCCATACACAGGACTTAGCTCACCTGAGTCACATAACAATGCAACTGGGACACAAACCTAAGTGTTTAATGAGAAATGCTCCAGTCTTATCATTCAACCTTCCTCTCAGCATTCTGACATTCGCAGATCTGAGCATTCTGTACACATGCAGGCCCTCGAATACATTTCAAGAGCATGTGGTGCGGTCTGGAAGGCCATTTGAGACCGTGGAGAATTGAGAGATAATTTCCAGCGTTTGGGGAAGAACTGCAAATACTGGGCCAGGAGGAAGAATTGTAGAGAGGGGCATTCCAATTTACAAAGAGGAATTCTTCAGTTTTTTGGACAATTTTAGAACTAATTTGAATCACAGATGTGGCAAACTAATAGAGTTGTGTTAATATACAGATAAGCCCCTCATCGCTTATTTGAAAAAAGGATTTTGTCTTGACCATATGATTTAAAACAAAAGCAACAGAATTTTGTATTGCTTTCTGTATCCACAGCAACATTTCAGGTACTCATTCCTTGGGCCTGGGTCAGTGGAAAAACTTTTTAAATATGAAACTATGCACCAGGACAATACAAACACACCTAACAAATAGAGAAGGGAATGTTTAAAGTGTGTGTAGAAACAAGGCACTATGTCCTCACTACCTTTTCTGACAAGTGAATTAAGAAATAACATCATAAGATTTTTCATAACTTTCATCATAGGTGTTATTTAATTGAAAGGGAGAACTACTGTACAGCTTGGCCTTGCCACCCATGTTAGGGGCTAGAAATGCCTTCATTTTTGAGTCTCTAAACTAAATTCATTATTTCAACCCATCATGTTCATGACAGAAAAAGTCCAACTATAGCTAAAAGTTGACACTGTGTCTACTCACTCTCGATAATGTTCCTCTTGTTAAAACATATTTAACCTCTTTGTTGTAATGGAGAAAACATACAGAAAGCAACACAGAACATGGGAGTATAATTAATTGGGATTTTTTTTTAATAGAAGTGATTTTCCAGGTTTGTATGTTAGTCATTCTTTTCTCTGGTAATTGTAAATTATCTCTGTTGAATTTTTAAGTGCGAAACTGAGCAAAGCTGTCTCATGTCCAGGTACGGAAGAATAAAATATTGTTTTCCATCCCATAGTCCGACCTAAGCATCTCTGAGGTAGGGACCACATCTTAATCACATCTGTAGGGCCAGCTCCAGGCCCATATAAAAACATAAGGTGCTTTGTGGCAGTGGTTTCCTATAATTCCATCTTTAACAACCTACAGTAATGAACAGCAGTGGACTGTTGACATAAGGGGTGGAAAGGGTCATTGGTGAGTAGGTGAATAAGACAGGTGGTATCTGCTTAGTTTAACCCATTTTACAGGTAGTAAATGTAATGATTAACTTATTACAGTTCTTCAGATACTTTTATCTGTCTTTTAAGCCCTGTCGTACAGATCCCTTTAGAAGAATATGCCGACTCTGGTCTTCCTATTTTCTCTATGTCAAAGTACTATTGCTATATAATTTACAGAGTTCATCTCGATGGTTAAAAAGTTTATGAGACAAGAAGGGGAAAATTAAATCAGCAATAAAGTATCTTGATCAGGCTAGTGAACTTTTGCAGTCTTCAAAGGGTTACCTGAACTCCTGCTCAGTCAACTTGCCAGACTTAAATGCAGAGCAATGGTGGAGAGAATAGTGAAACTGTACTATAAAAATAAATTACTGTCATGAATATTAAGCAACAAGAATATAATAAACATGACTGTTTGCATGATTCTGATTTATTGGTACTGATATGCGTATAAATTATGACACTAAGTGTTTATTCTAGTTGTTTTAGAATATGGGCCAAACAAAGCTGGGTGGACACTTCCCGCAGACCTTTCCATCTGCCACCCAATTCCTAATTCTCTGCTCCTGTTGCTGTGTTTCTTATGTCGGTGGCATCGGGACCATGTGTGAGCAGCCATTCCCTTTAGTTTACTTTGCAGACTGAAGTAGATTGCCTTTCCAGGATCTGGTATTAGAGCTAGCATCATGAAGTTTCCATTCTCTCGCAGTGGACTAACTCCAGCTGCAAAGTATCCTGAAGGCCATTCCTATGTGCTCTGTTAAACAGTGCTCACTTTTGACACAAGAGGGTTCATTGCTGTATTTATAAACGTTTTGGCCCCAGATCTGGGATTTCCCAAGGCTGAGCAGCACTGCATTTTGCATATTTGCTTAGCTGTGGGTGTTCTGGATCACTAGTGCTGAGATAGTAAAGACAGAGAGACACAGAGAGAGAGAGAGACACTCTGTGTATCCGCGGAAAATCTGGAAGTACCTCAACTGCCATCAGATAACGACACGTGTAGCACAATGTTGGTCTTGCTGATTTTCACAAGTAGAAGTTATTAAGATTTGCCATCAGTTTTAATTGGCACTATTTGGAACCAGATATTTATTAAACAGATGGCCAGGGTAAGGTATCACTCAAGAAAATAACGTTCTCCTGCCTCAGGTTTTTAGCTTGTGTTACATCTCATCAGAGTTTACTTCTCCACTCTCTAACATTGATGAACCTACAAGAAAGAGAGACATGGATTTAATGACCTTAACAAGAGCTGCAGCATCCACGCAGGGAGCTATGTTCTAGGGGTGTAAGCTGACGACGTCTCCGGAGAACAGCTGATAGAAAGACACCTGGCTATAGAGAAAATGCTGGCTCAAGGTCATGATGAGGCAAGAATTTATTGGCTACTTAGAACTGGAACTCCCACAACATTCTTGAAGGACATTTTAGCTGTATGTATCAAAAGGCTTGAAAATGTGTACACCTTTGTATTGGCTGTCACACATCTAGAAATTTACCTTAGGGAATTTTCACAGATATGTACAAGACTGTGTGCAAACGTGCTTTCCAAAATCTTATTTATAATGGTGAAAAATGTAAAACTAACATATGTCCCAACTTAGGGAAGTTTAAATTTTAGCACATTCATATAATGAAATATTATACATTTGTTAAATTGTGTTGTAGGAAACATTACTTCTCCAAGTAAAATGCCAATAAGTATTAAAATAGAACACAAGTGTGTACAGTATGGACCTATTTTTAAATGTGTATGTAAATATTTGTAAGTACACAAAAGCCTAAAAGTCTTTCCAAATATTAACAGACATTATCTGCGAATGCTTAGTCCTCTTTTGCTTTACTCTTCATGTTTCTGCACCAAGTTGTAATGGTAGGGAGGAAGGAAGGAAACAGAATAAAACAAAAGCATAAGAAGAAGGTGAGCTGACATTGTTGTAAGACATCTCAGAATCAGTTAGTCTAGGGATCCTAAATGTGTTTTCCACCCAAATCACTTTCATGGAAACACATTCCTAGACCAAGTCACAGATTTTAATTCACTGTGCCTGGGACGGAGTTCAGAAATTTTTACGGAAACACAATCCTAGGGTGATTCTGATGTGTGTTCAGACTTGGGAACCACCGATGTCGGTCTTTTCTCCTCCATAAAGCCAAATGGGAGGACAGCAAGCATTCCTTCTTGTAATATGCTGACATTACAACATCTTACACCAAGCCAGTGTGTACAGTCCTTGAGGGAGACACTAAAGAGATAAATTCCCTGAACTGGAGGGAAAGATGCAACCATATGTGAACTAGTGGCACAGTGAACGATGAAGACAACCACTGCTCTACAGAAGGGAGAGCTAAAAGTGCTGTCGTTGGACTGCTTTCCCTAAAGGTTCCTTCAGTGTATGTGGAGTTCCAAGGGCCAGCCAGGGAAAGAAGGTTAGCTACGGTGTTAGCCCTTATATGAGGGTGCTGTTTTGGGGTGAGTGAAGAATCTGAGTAGAATACAGTAAAGACTTTGGAGGTCACAGCAGAAGATAAGGGGAGGACAAATGGTAAGCCAGCACTGTAAATCCCATAAAGGCTGTGGCTGGCAACTGTCGTATTTCATCCTGCATCCTCCTGCCTAATACAGTACATTCCTCAGAAACACTACTCAGTACATACTTGGCCAATAACTTAACAAACTAATTGTGGAGAATTCAGTACTACAGAAGGATTTAAAATTTAATCTAGAGCAATAAAAACCCCTTTAAATATTTTTGAGGAAAGTAGTAAAAAACTGCAATGATGTTTTAGAGAAAACTTTTTTGGTGATAATTGGCAAGATGTGTTGAAGAGAAGAGATTGGAGGCAGAAAACCCTGTTGTGTTGTCCTGGTATTACACTCAGCTACCAATCAAATGTGTCCTTGGGCAAGTGTCCTACAGTTCTTTTCTCTCTGTAAAGTGATTAAATGATACTACGTCAAAATTCTGAAATTGAGATCTTTGGATATGCAAGAGACTCATGATCCACTGCCCAAAGGATTGGTCAAATTTATGTGTATTTTTGCCTATGTATTTTCTGGAGCAAGAGTCTCAGAAGATTTTCAGGAAAAAAAAAACAACAACAACAAACCTAAAAAGTGATAGAATAAGTACTACTCAAAGTATGGTCTGCAGACCAGTAGTATAAGACTCACTTGGGATCTTACTAAACATAAAAATTCTGAGGTCCTATTCCAGACTTTCTAAAAAAGAGGCTCAAGGGAGGAGCCCAGGAATCTGTTTTTATAAGCCTTCCAGTTTGTTGGAATACATGCAAAAGTTTAAGGAGCACCTGGTAGTTAGATGCTGCTCACCAGCTTAAAAATCTCCGACTACTTTGTAGGAAATGAAAGAAACAAAGAAAAGAAAGAAAGAAAGAAAGGCATATATAAGAAAGATTACCAAAAATAAATGCATAAAAGTTGCAAGGGTTTGATGACAGCTTGGATATACAATCATAGCAGGTTTCAAACATAGAAACAAAGAAGCTATGATGATGAGTTGTTTTGTGTACAACAGAAGGCTGGACCAAACACAACTCATCAATGAACTGGTTTTTCTTCCTGATAGTGTTCTTATAGACATAGGATCAAGACAGTTCAATGTACCTTTGTGCTTGGAGAAATTCTTCCAGAATCACTCAGTTGAATATGGCCACTGAAGCACAGCAGAGCTGATCAGAAGTTGAGAGTGATCAGAATGAAAATGTTGATGAAATCGAAGATATCATGAGATATATTGATTGTGTGTGTGTAGGGGGGAAAAAGATGAAAATTGGGATTCCTGCATGTAAAGAAAGTAATAAGTTTTGATGAATACGTATAATACAAAATTCCTATTCATAGATGAGATTGAAAAGTTTTCAACAGACCATCGAGAAATAACAACAACAACAAAAAGTTAATTAGACCAGCAAAATTGAACCCTGGCTAAATTTGATATAAGCTTTCTAGTTCTACAAGCCAAGGTATCTTTAAAGTAAATGAAACCAACTCTTGATTCAAGAAAGAGAAAAGATATGCAGATTGAAAAGAACTTGTAACTCTGAGTCTACACTATCATTAAGTGTACTTAGATTTGTACCATATAATTATTATGATTGTAGCAATTAATCAATCAACTGATTAACATGTAGGGTCAGCAGGATCCCGTGATCTTATCTTGAAGCTTGAATTAATTAATTACACTTTCTTCAACATTATTATTTTCTATTTGTGCACCCGGTTTGTGCAAGTTGCTCCTATTGACAAAACGTGGTTTAGCCTCTCTACTTATCACAGCAGGTATGGCCCTCACTGAGGTACTTTTGATGATATAAATGTCAGAATTATAGGGAAATTGAAATATTTTCAGTACTTCCTCAAGTAATTGCTTTTTTTATTTTTATCACCAAATGTTTTATATAAATTATACAAATTAATAAGATTAAGTCTGATGATTTTTAACATAAGACCAAAGGGCTTTTGCCTGTTGGAATAAGTCAAATCCAACCACACTTGGGGAGGGGAGACGAACCATAAGAGACTATGGACTCTGAAAAACAACCTGAGGGTTTTGAAGGGTCAGGGGTGGGAGGTTGGGGGAACAGGTGGTGGGTAATGGGGAGGGCACGTTTTGCATGGAGCACTGGGTGTTGTGCAAAAAGAATGAATACTGTTACGCTGAAAAAATAAATAAAATGGAAAAAAAAAAAAAAACTATACCTAATTAAAAGAAAAAAAAAAAAAATAAATAATTATATCATTTAGACAATTCAGCTTATATTGCAAGAAATACCCAAACACCCACCTTGCAAGCTTTTTTTAAAAAAATATTTGAGGCATATTTTCAAATACATTCTCTTCTGCTAATGTTCTGTGAGATGCTTAAAGCCATACTATTCCCGTTTGTTACACGAGAACACAGACTAAAACACATTCAAAGTGGTTCGTCCAGATTGCAAAGAAAAGAACTGGAATAGAATGACTTTCTCACCAAATGTGTATGGAGATTTCTTGAGCAGGCTCTCCTGTTGAAAGTTAGAGGCAGTAGGATGAATGGGACATGGAGCCACCTTCATGGGAGTCACTCTCTAGCAGGTGAAACGGTCATGAGGTGAGACATTACATGTGCAAGAATAAGGCGAACATGCAAAAGGCCGTGGACGTGGGAAGGTATTCTCTTCCACGGCTCATGGGGCTTCAAGATGACACTCTTGACAGAGTTCTCCGTATAAAAGGAGGTGGAATGCTAAAGAAATAAATACTTTGTGATCTAAGACCTGTTGCATATATTAAAGCAGGCTTTCTTTTTTTTTTTTCCTTCTTACTAGAAGCCACTTATTAGCAGGGCCTGTCTCAGTTGGAGGCTCTGCCTTTTTGCTTACAGACTGTCTGACGCCTTTATAAAGTGGGCCACTGCATTGTTGATTACTGCTCACCAGGGTGGTCCGTGAGCTGCTGTTTTCTGCCATCCCACAGTGAAACAGCATCTTCTGAAGTTCTGGTCTCATATGTCCTTAGAGAATGGTTTGTGTTTCCTAGGAAGCTTAAGTATGGATGATTTACATGTAACATTTTAAACTCCTATTGTGTAATGCCTGGGCGAAGATTTATATGCTCTGAAAAGACTTTTTCAGGTCTGTGTATAGCGTTAAGTTATGCATTATATCGTCTACCGTCACTTATCCGCACTCCTGGAGAAGAGGGGTTCGTGTGATGCCCAGTAACGAGGATCTGAAAATCCTACCTTCTGCAGAATAACTCTGTGCACAAAGTTTCTCTGGCTACTTACTACATTCTCATAATCAAATGATTAAGTGTTGTGTCAACCCAAATTCGATGTGTTTAATTCTGACTTGAAAAGAAACAAGGGAGAGACAATTGGGATAAGAGGCGAAATGGTCAGTTTCTTTCTGCCCATTTTGAGTTCGTTTTCTCCCATTTACTCTTGCTTTTTCCCAAGTGAAACAGCACATTTCCTGGATGTGAGAGTTTGTCAAATGATCACACAAAAAAATTCCAAAAACATTTTCAAGCCACTGATGGAAAGGGAACATTCATACTTACTCCTCTAAGTATTAAAAGAAAAGTGACACACAAAAATCCATAGAGATGGGACTATCAAGCTACACCCCCGACTCACACTGGCAGTCTCTGAATATGATATTACTAATACATGACATGTGCTGGGTGTGTGGGTGTGGGTATGTGTGAGATGTATCGTTGCCGTAGTGTAAAAGAGTTGAATTGGCTTCCACTTGACTAGATGAGAGCTCTTAGTTCTTATTTTGAAAGCAATCAATTGAGCATGGTTAATTAGGATATCACCAAGTAGTTAAGAAAAAAAAAAAAAGCCAAGCACTTATTAGAAAGTATATTTTGAATCTGCTCACTTTACAGTGCTGATCGAATGATTATAGAAAGAATTCACCAAAACTGTGGTTGTTAGGTGATTTCTGTACAAATACATTTTTCTTCAATTACAGCAAATTATTATAGTTATTTTTTGTGGTGCTATAGTGCTGCCTTTTTGGGAATCATTGAGTTATAAACAAAGAATACATTCCAATACCCCAAGTAATAATTGTAAGAGGACAAGCCAAAAGATCTCATTTGCGGAAAAAAAATTATCTTAAATTCTGCTCTCATTCTGTCCATCAGAGCTCTTTTAACTCAGTTTAAAAATATGCAGCATTTTTATGTAATGTTTAATTGCAGTAAAAATTCAAAATAACTAGCCATATTAACTAGCCATCTCAGGTTTATATTGTGCCATTTTATTCAAGGTATGCCTTTCAGTTGAGTGTCTCAGTGTCCCAAATAAATTAACTTTTCTCATTAATATGGAAAATGAGAATGGATTCCACTTTTTCACAGACATGCCCTTTCCATTATATTTTGATGGTGTATAACACTCTTTTCAAAATAGTTCCAGAAATCTAGAAGCCCAAGAGAGCTGAGTATTAATCCTCAGAATATCAATCCACTGGGAAGATTGATACTCCACCACCCAGGTCGTTCCCCTCAGTGGGAGTCTTCTTTAACCTTGGGCAAGGTTGAACATTTACATGATTTGAGGCTTACAAACAAAATACAAAGGCGAAATCCACATTCTGCCCTATGTTTAGATGACTTCTTGTTACTCAGTTTCCACGTCAGAGCTACAACACCCTTTCATGCATTAATTTGAGTTATTTGTGAACAGAAATTCCTAAGTGTGCTTGAATGCAGGAAAACACAAATGCTAAAATTTTATATTATTGTCCTAATTGTTCAAGTACAGTATTGGGCAAGTTCTAAGTATTAGTAGCCCACCGGGGGGACCTCAGACTTTGGCATATTTTTATCTGCCTGCAAAAGATTAACATTTTAAAGAGAAATTTTCTGGATGTTTTTATGTCAAAGACAAGAAGCATTGTTCTTCTCATGTCTGAACCGAAGAGAGTAGGACTGGATTTGCTCAGATCTACCTGGTGGTGTGGGCAAGAGGAGTCTTTGCTTATTCACATCAACCAAGTCTTTGGGATACCTTTTTTTTTCTTTTTCCCTTTACTATAAAAACACTTCAAATCCCCTTTAAGTAAGTGAGAATCTAGGTAAGAATCCAGATCGTCAAAAATAATAGCTTTAAATTTTCAGATGAAAATAACTGCCTTGTATCTAAAGTTATAGTAGATGTTCCCACCATGGGTTATAATCAAATACAACATTACCGTGATTTTCTAAAGAAAATCATGGTTGTCTAAAGAAAAACCCTTGCTTGTAAAGATGTGTTGTTAGCACCTTTCTTTATCTTTTTTCTGATTTTTTACTTTTATCCCTTTTTGCCTTTATGGGAGTGAACAGTAGCGCAATCTTTGCAATTCAGTTATGTAAGATAGGGGCATGTCTGTATGAACATAAGGAGACATAGGAGGGATATGGCAATACCAACCCCACAGTCAAAACCATACATTTAGTCCCACACCAAGTGACTTATAAGCAAGTCAAGGGATTTCTCTGACCTTGCTTTATAACCTCTAGTCAGCATACTCACCATGTTTTGGTGCAGTCAAGGTAAGAAAGTGCGAAGCGTTTCCTAATAAATCCTGTCACTTTTTCAAATATTGCATAAAAGCAAAACTATTCTTGAACAACAAGCTGAATTCTCTTCTGTTTCATTCATTCATTCATTCATTCATTCATTCATTCATTCTTCTCCATCATCAACATCCTCCTCATCACCATTACCAGTTAAGGAACCAGCAATGTGGTTCTGTATTCTAACTGGTATTTGTTGAAGAAGCAAACAGCTAGAATTCAGATATCTTGTTCATTTCAAAACAGTTGTCAAATTCTCCTTTGGACTGGAAAAGAAAAGTTTGAAGAAATTGACATCTCAGTCACTGGTTAGGAAGTAAATACGGAAGTGCAAAATGGCATTTTTAAACAAAACTGCTTTCCTGACCATGACTGAATTTTCACATTGTCAGCACTTCCATTATAAACATTTTTTTTTTTTAGTTGAGAGTTTATAACACAAATGTAAAGATTTGCTATGGGCTAAATCTCAACCCAAGAGCAAATGTTTATACCAATTTTGAAAACAATCAGCTTGCCCATTTGTAGTTATGCATGTGTTCATCATCTGTTATTGCTTGTCCAATGCTCTCCAACTTCTGGGAGAAAAAGCAGACATCTGGAGAGAAGAAACAATGTTTGCTTGCCGGCAGATGTAGTCTGTTTTCCACAGTCATTGAATAAGGAAGGTATCAAATAAACATGTGCCCTTTAATACAAGGAAATGAAAATGACAAATCCTGCATGCATACCAATACTGTTGAAATACCAAATTGGGCAGTCGAAGAAGTGGTCACTTTGGGACACTAGAATTCAGGGATATACCCATTTTACAGATAGAAGGATCTGGAAAACTACCATGAATCATAGCAGTGAAATACCCACTCTTATAAAGTACATCATACTTTAGGGACTGCCAGAATAAATTGAGAATAATCACTTTGATCAAAACAATTTTTTAAGATAGGAATAATAAATATTTTCCATGATTGTAAATTATTGCTTACTTCCCAGTTTCACATTGTTTGGGCTTTTCCCCTCTTCTTTTAAATTTATTCAGTAACCTAAATACTCAATTAATACCTTACAGGGAAAAAATAAACAAAAAAAACAGAAACTAATTTATATCTGGAGCAACTCTGAAAATGTTCCCTTATCATGGGTCCTGTTAGGCTAGGGAATCAATGATGTTTCTATACAGACTTCTTTTTTTTTTTCCAAAATAATACGATATAATTTCAGGAGGTCCTTTTTGTCACCTACATTGGATGGTACTATGAATAACAAGAAAGAGCAGGTCCATAAGTAATTTAAGTTCTCTTCGTTTAGGCTCGAATTAGCTTCACTACATCAAACAAGTCATCTGTCCTCTCAGATTTCATATTTGAGGTTATTGAACAAAGTAATCTCTAACCGTCTCTTCCTGCTCTAAAGTTCTATGGTTTTGTGGTGCTATTCCTTACAGTACCTTCCTCAGATGTTTGGAATTCCTTGGTGAATTAAGTTAAGGTTTTTGTCTGACTTTCTCATAGTCTTATGTACTCTACTTAATAAGCATTGTCTAGCTCAAGAGCATAGTCAAATGAAGGAAACAGGAAAGCACCCTTGCCTTGTTTCAAGGAAGATAAAACTAAAAATCTTTTTAATGTAGCAAATCCTAATTGCCAATACAATTGGTTTGGTGTTGATGAGGATTTCTATAGAACGGGTGACAAAATTAAATTCTTGCCTTAATCAGTCATATCTATATGCTAGCAGTTAATCAACCTCTCTATAATGTAACTTTTGAATTCTAATTAGTTATTATTTTATTACCAAAGCCCTTAAAAATATTATCTTCAAAATTAACTCCAGAGTATGTTTACATGGCACTCATCTCATGGTTTGTTTTTCCCCAGATCAGCACATTCCCATATGTTGTCCATTTCTGCTAGACTAGAAATACTTTTCCATGGTGGCCTGGAGAACTCTTGGAGGGACATCCCATGTCTCAATGCTCTAAGTAGATTTTTAATACACAAAGCTATCAATTACTTCTGTCTTGTCACCAACAGAAAAATTCAAATGAAATGGATTCATGGCAATATATGTTTCCTGGTTTTACCCAGAGGAAGACCGGGGTGCAATTAAGTTTGGTTGCTATTATTGTATGTTTTTGATTAAAGCTATAGTAATGAAAAATAAAGGTACTCAGTATTAGAACAATTTATATGGATTTTTTCCAGCTGCACTAAGGTATAATTTGGTGTACAAATTTAGTATACAATTTGATAAGTTTGACGAAATTTGACCTCTGTATACAGTGTGAAATCATCACCATAATCAAAATCATGAGCTCATCTTTCACCCCCAAAATTTCCCCATCCCCCTTTAGAATTTCCTCCCTCCACTCAGGGGGCCCCCCTCCATAACAAATTATTTGCTTTCCATCATTATAGATTAATTTCCATAATTATTGATTAATGTCCATCATTATAGATTAATTTGAATTTTCTGGAGCACTATATAATTATACAGTAGGTAATTTTTTTTGGTCTGGTTAATTTCATGCAAATAATTGCTTGATAATTTATCAAAGTTGTATACATTGAGGGTTTATTCCTTCTGACTGCTGAGTAGTATTCTACTGTATTATATAACAGTTATATAACAACTCACTTATCAATTTACTGTTGGTGGATATTGGGATTGTCCAGTTTTTGGTTATTACAAATGAAGCTGCTATGAACATCTGTGTATAAGTCTTTGTATGGACATGTGCTTTCATTTCTCTTGTGTAAATATCTAGGACTAGAATGACTAGTTCAGATGGTGGATGTGTATCTTTTTTTTTTTAAAGGTTTCATTTTTAAGTAATCTCTACATCCAACATGGGGCTCAAACCCACAACCCTGAGGTCAAGATTTCCATGCTCTATGGACTAAGACAACCAGGCAACCCTCTAAAGTTTATCTTTCTAACTTTATAATTAACTGCCAAACTGCATTTCAGAGTAGCTATACCATTTTTCATTCTCACCAGCAGTGGGTGAGAGTTGAAATTTTTCCACATCCTTATTAATACTTGAGGAGGCCAGTCTTTTTAATTTTGGCCATCCTAATAGATTTGTAGAAGTATCTCCTTGTGGTTTTTATTTTCATTTCCCTTTTTTGCATGCCAATAATGTTGGGCATCTTTTTATGTGCTTATTGACCATCATTATGTCTTCTTTGGTGAAGACTATTGTCAACTTTTTTCTCATTTTTTATTGGGTTGTTTGTTTTATGATAAGAATTTCAAGGCTTATTTATATATTTTGGATATGAGCCTTCTCTCAGATATGCTTTGGAAATATTTTCTCCTTCTTTGTGTCTTCTCAGTTCATTCTGTAAGTAATGAATATCCAAAAAAAAAAAAAAAAAAGAAGAAGAAAAACCTCTTAGTTTTTTTTTTTTTTTTCATTTTATTTATTTTTTCAGTGTAACAGTATTCATTCTTTTTGCACAACACCCAGTGCTCCATGCAAAACGTGCCCTCCCCATTACCCACCACCTGTTCCCCCAACCTCCCACCCCTGACCCTTCAAAACCCTCAGGTTGCCCCAACCTCCCACCCCTGACCCTTCAAAACCCTCAGGTTGTTTTTCAGAGTACATAGTCTCTTATGGTTCGCCTCCCCTCCCCAATGTCCATAGCCCGCTCCCCCTCTCCCAATCCCACCTCCCCCCAGCAACCCCCAGTTTGTTTTGTGAGATTAAGAGTCATTTATGGTTTGTCTCCCTCCCAATCCCATCTTGTTTCATTTACTCTTCTCCTATCCCCCTACCCCCCCATGTTGCTTCTCCATGTCCTCATATCAGGGAGATCATATGATAGTTGTCTTTCTCCGATTGACTTATTTCACTAAGCATGATACGCTCTAGTTCCATCCACGTTGTCGCAAATGGCATGATTTCATTTCTTTTGATGGCTGCATAGTATTCCATTGTGTATATATACCACATCTTCTTTATCCATTCATCTGTTGATGGACATCTAGGTTCTTTCCATAGTCTGGCTATTGTAGACATTGCTGCTATAAACATTCGGGTACACGTGCCCCTTCGGATCACTATGTTTGTATCTTTAGGGTAAATACCCAGTAGTGCAATTGCTGGGTCATAGGGTAGTTCTATTTTCAACATTTTGAGGAACCTCCATGCTGTTTTCCAGAGTGGTTGCACCAGCTTGCATTCCCACCAACAGTGGAGGAGGGTTCCCCTTTCTCCACATCCTCGCCAGCATCTGTCATTTCCTGACTTGTTAATTTTAGCCATTCTGACTGGTGTGAGGTGATATCTCATTGTGGTTTTGATTTGTATTTCCCTGATGCCGAGTGACGTGGAGCACTTTTTCATGTGTCTGTTGGCCATCTGGATGTCTTCTTTGCAGAAATGTCTGTTCATGTCCTCTGCCCATTTCTTGATTGGATTGTTTGTTCTTTGGGTGTTGAGTTTGCTAAGTTCCTTATAGATTTTGGATACTAGCCCTTTATCTGATATGTCGTTTGCAAATATCTTCTCCCATTCTGTCAGTTGTCTTTTGGTTTTGTTAACTGTTTCCTTTGCTGTGCAAAAGCTTTTGATCTTGATGAAATCCCAATAGTTCATTTTTGCCCTTGCTTCCCTTGCCTTTGCCGTTGTTCCTAGGAAGATGTTGCTACGGCTGAGGTCGAAGAGGTTGCTGCCTGCATTCTCCTCAAGGATTTTGATGGATTCCTTTCTCACATTGAGGTCCTTCATCCATTTGGAGTCTATTTTCGTGTGTGGTGTAAGGAAGTGGTCCAATTTCATTTTTCTGCATGTGGCTGTCCAATTTTCCCAGCACCATTTATTGAAGAGGCAACCTCTTAGTTTTGATGAAAATCTATAATTTTGTTTTATGGATGTTTTTGGTGTCATATCTAAGAAATCTTTGCTTTACTTCATGTCACAAAGATTTTCTCCTATGTTATCTTTCAGAAGTGTTATGGTTTTAGATTTTGCATTAGATCAATGATCCATTTTGAATTCATTTTTGTGTAAAGTTGAGATGTATGAATCTACTCCTTTTTGCATGCAGATATCCAATTTTTCCAGCAATCTTTGTTGAAAACTATCCTTTCCACTCAGTTGCCTTTTCACCTTTGTCAACAGTCTGTTGTTCATGTAACGATAGATTTATTTTGAAACTATTCACTTTGATTCATAGATCTACTTATGTAACTCTTATCTAATCAGGACCACACTTTCTTTAGTGCTATGAATTTATAATAAGTCTTAAGATCAGGTAATGTTAGTCTTTCAGCTTTGTTCTTTTCAAACTTGTTTTTACTATTCTAATTTAGGGGATAGCACTTTTTTTTTTCTCTAAAGTGACAGAGAGTAACAGTTTAACGTTGGCAGGCCATAGATTCTCTTTTGTAAGTGTTCGACTCGTAAGCCATACTTAAACAAATGGACATGGCTGTGTTTCAATAAAACTTTATTTATGGGGTACCTGGGTGGCTAAGTGGGTTAAGCCTCTGCCTTCGGCTTGGGTCATGATCCCAGGGTCCTGGGATTGAGCCCCGCATCGGGATCTCTGCTCCGCGGGGAGCCTGCTTCCCCGCTCTCTCTGCCTGCCTCTCTGCCTATTTGTGACCTCTATCTGTCAAATAAGTAAATAAAATCTTAAAAAAAAAACAACTTTATTTACTAAAGCAAGTAACAGGCTGAAAGTGTAGTGGAGGTTATAGTTTCCTGACCCCTGTTGTAGGTCCTTGGCATTTCCACATGAATTTTAGAATCCTCTTGTCAATTTATACCCCCTCCAAAAAAAAAAAAGGCCTGCTGAGATTTTGATTGACTTTGAATTGAACCTATAGATCAATTTGGGAAGAACTTATATTTTAACAATATGGAGTCTTCTAACCAATGAACAGATTATATCTCATCATTTTTTTAAATCTTCTTTAAGGCCATCTGGGTGGCTGAGTTGGTTAAACGTCTACCTTCTGCTCAGGTAGGACTGAGCCTCGCAATGGGCTCCCTGCTCAGCAAGCAGTCTGCTTCTTCCTCTCCACCCCCCCTCAAATAAATAAAGTCTTTAAAAAAAATCTTTAATTTCTCTTAGCAATGTTTTACAAATTTTCATTATACATATTTTATACATCTCTTGTCAGATTTATCCTTGAGTATTTAATACTTTCATTACTATTAAAAATAGTATTTCTTATTTCAATTTCTGATTGTTCATTGCTTCTGTATCGAAATACAATTGATACTGTGTTTTGTTTTTATATTCTGGAACATTGCAATACTAAATTATTGGTTCTGATGGTTTTTTTGGCACATCATTGAATTTTCCACATATATGATTATGTCATCTTTAAACTAAAACAGTATTACTTTTCTGTTTCTTACTGGATGCATTTTATTTCTTTTTCTTGCTTCATTACACTGACTAAAACCTCTAGTACAATGTTAAATAGAAACAATGAGTGTAGACATCTTTGTCTCTTTGCTTTCTTTAGGTAGTAATTACTTACTTTTTCACCATTAAGTGTGATGCCAGCTGTAGGTTTTTCCTTCTCTTCTATCCATAGTTCCAAGACATTTTGTTAGAGCAGATGTTGAATTTTGCCAAAAGTTTTTCTGAACTTATTCAGATGATCATATAGTTTTTCTTTTTCAGTTTGTTAATATAATTAATTACATAGATAGATTTTTCAAAAACTAAACCAAACCTGTATTCCTGGACCAATCCCACTTGATCAGGATCTACTATCTTTTTATATATTACTGTCTTTCATTTCCCAATCTTATGTTTAAATTTTTGCATCTATGTTCATGAAGGATATCATCTCTTAAGTTTTTTCTCCTTGTGATATATTTGTATGGTTTTGTTGTTCACAATCAGGATAATGCTCGCCCTAATAGAATGAATTGAGACATGTTCTTTATCTTCAATTTTGAGAGAAAGTTTTGACTAAAAATTCAACTTCTTTGCTAGATATGGAACTATTCGGGTTATCTATTTTTTTCTTCAGTGAGTGTTGGTACATTTTGTCTTTCAAGGAATTTCTCTATTTCCTCTAATTTGTTAAGTATATTGGAATCAATTTTTCCATGTTTTCTTATTCTTTTTCTAGGGTCTGTAGAATCTATAGTGATGTCACCTCTCTCATTCCTCATTTTAGTAGGTAGTGATTTTTTCAAAATCATTCTAAGGGACAAAGGAAGGATGCCTCAAAGAGAATACAACTATGTAGGAAACTGATTAGACTTTGAGAAATGTGAAATAAAAGAGGTAAGAAATAAGACATCCTCAGGTGGTAATAAGTATTCTCCCATCCTGGGTTAGCATCCCCGAAACCTAGTCCTTTCCCTCATTTATAATACTTATATGAATTTTCTGTATATAGTTTGGGGAAAGTAGTTGTTTAACATCTGTTTTATTTACTCCCATAGCACTAGAACAGAGCATACTGGAACATAGTAGTTGCTCAAAAAGTTACTTTCTGAACTAATTATAAATGAATTAACATTAGTTACTTACCATATTTAGAAAGTTTTTCTATGATTTACTATGGAATCTGGCTTTTATCCTAAGGGAATGCCAAATCCACTGAACATTTTACACAACTGCATGACATATTGAGATTTGCAATGTGACATTATATTTAGGGCATGGAAATTAGTAGACAAAGGAAAACTGGGACTGGGGAGACAGTTAAGGAGCTATTGTTTATTTATGGAATATTTGGGGAATAGAATTTGTAAAATTTGTTTGAATACTTACAGAAGAGAATGAGGGGAAATTAGATGTAGAGAATGAGAGGAAAAAAAGGAAGCAGAACAGATTTTCAGTAATTTGGGTAATTTGTTAAATATGTGCCATTAAGTGAATTTAAAAATAATGGAGTAAGAGAAACCTTTACATATTTCAAAAAGACAGGTGCCCAGTTGTTACCTACATACATCAGCACTTCAATTTTTTTTTTCCCTTGAAACCGTTCTCAATGAGGTTGCCATGGCTAACTTTAAAATGAGGTGAGAAAAGCATATATACATATAGATTTCATTATCTGTATAGCACTGATTCAACCTAAATAGGTACAATGGATTCATACAACAATTTCCCAATAAGTGAAACACCCATTAAGTATAAAATATTTTGAAGTTATGGCTTTTCAACACAAATTATTCTAAAATATATCACCTACTTCCCGAAAGCATTTTAAAATTTCTCTCTCTCTCTCTCTCTCTCTCTCTCTCTCCTCTTTTTGCTTCCCACTCTGGGAATGAGTTTTATAAGCACACTTTTTTTTTTTTTTTTTGGATAAATAACTTAAGACTAAAAAAATAATAATAACTTAAAACTCAGAGTTTAAATGACATTTCTGATGTCACAAGTGAAAACTGTCAAACTCAAGATTTGAATTCAGGTGTTTTTATTCTAAGTCTGGTTTCTTCCCACCTTCCTGTGTTATCTCCATCTATATTTTAATATTATCCAATGATGTTCTCATTAATTCATTAATTAACTCTCAGGACAAAACCACAGTAAAAATTCAGGATAAGAATTCTGTAAAAATTCATGGTTAAAGTAGTAACATATTTCCCTAGGGCAGCATTTTAAGGAAAAAAATAAAATATGATGTTATGGGAAGATGATGGGTATTGTAATCAGGCCAACTTGGGTTCAAATGTGGGTCTTGCCTCATACTGTGAGACACTGGGTGGCAAGAAACCAACGCTCAGTGTGTCAATGGTCTCATCTTTAAAACGGACATGTTACCCAGATAATAGGGTTAATGTTATCGTAAGCATTGATAACATCAGCTGTGTACTTTTGTAATGATGCCTGGCAGTGTAAAGTATTAATTTTCCTTCTTCTCCTTAGTAAAGAGTTGATTTTAGGATCTTTTATATATCATTGCTCAACGATGCTATGTCACTGCCTAGCAGAGATTTTCCAAACCTTTAAAAAAATCATAACTTATCATCCAACTTGGAAGCAGTATGTACATAGATTGAACATATGAATCCATTTCTTCCTGCTCATATAAATCAGCAGTTTCATTGTCTTTCCCTGTAGTCATTCTCACTGAGGTGAAGCAGGAAAAAGTTTGAGAAGAAAAGCCAAGCAACTCAGCATTCAGTATGGCTATTTTCTGGATTTATTTTAACAACTGGAGAATATCATTTGGTTTTCTTCTTGGACCGAGGACCATTAACTTCTATGCAATATGTGGTTTTTCACTCACTGCAGGTCTGGTTTAAGCGTGTTCTGATTCTGAACTGATTAAGTGCAGCTTGATTTCTGGATGGCAGTTGTTTATAAGTTATAATAGTTTTCTTAGTTATTGTGTTGGAATCCACAGTGATGCTTACCTTGTATACAAGATGATGTCCTTGTCTGCAGAAGTCATCTTTGACCACAAAACCCACAGCTCTAGGGTAAAAAGACACCACAAATGGCTGAAAGTGTCAACATAAATAACTATCAATAAATATTATGGAATATAGCAAAAGCATTTGGCTTTTATCTTGCTAACCTATCAGAGCTAACTGTATGGCTATTATTGCCACAAGAGGTGCTCCCAGTTTAGCTACATACAGTATTTATAAAGTGCCTATCACCATGGTATCTAAACACTTGGGCAATCTAATTAGGCTAGTCCAATTACTTGTGTAGAAGTAGAAAAGGTGCACTTCCTTATATTCCACTCCACTGGAACCAATTTGATTGTGTTTTTAAAAGCAAGAAAAACCTTCTGTGAGAATAGCTTTCTAGGCCTCTTGTTCCAAGATTAAAAGCTTGTCTGGGTAAAGAAATGACTGTTTCCTATTCCTGAAGGTGATAATGTTCGGAATCAAGCTATTCTCTGGTGGTAGAAAACACGACAGCCCAGAGATCTTGACTGAGAACATTCTACTCCCTTTTCTTTTGAACTTCACTCTGGGGGCAGGTAACTGAAAAGTACTTTCTAAAAGCAGTTCACCTGAAGGTGAATTATTTCCAAAGACCTCCTTGCTGGGGAAGTAGTGTTCTCCCCTGGCCTATGGAGTCAGATTCCTTCTCCTCCTCTCTAACAGATTTAACTGGGTCAGACCTGAGCTTAACCTTGATAACCAAAGCCACCGTTAGATTATTACTTCTGATAGACAAGAACCTAGGACATATTGACATATTTTCTGGTGTGTGTGTGTGTGTGTGTGTGTGTGTGTGTGTGTGTGTCGGGGTGATTATTAGCCATGAACATAATCACTAATAAACATTTTTAGAATTTAAAGTTGATAAAAGTTTGTTTAAAAGCAGTTTCTGTGTCCTGAAGTAAATATGAATACCATGCTTATATAGAAAAATAGTATGTTGCTAACACGTACCTCAGGATAAAGAACAATTATCCTTCAGTACTGCCAAGACTTCTTTCTGAAATTTATCACTAATTCAGGTTGATGGGAATCTAATTTATCTGATATCTTATTTTATAATAGTTTTCATAATGAGGTAGCAATCAAGTCAACATGGCCTGCAATGTTTCAAAGTATAATTTAAAATTCCTATAACTAATATATACCTTAAAAATGGGTAGACTATTATTTTGCTCTTTGGTCATCCCATCTATATTGTGCATATTATATTGTTTGCTGCTCAGTTCAGTTTTCTAGCAATCTTATTTCCTCTTTGTCATCTCCAACATCATCGAATCTACATGTGCCTCATGGATTTCTTCTTATTGTAACAGTGGACATAATTATGAATCTTTTTTTTAAGTTGATTTTCTTTCAGTGCCTCCACTCTTCTGAGTCCATTCTATTAGTTTGGAGCTTCTCTTTTACATACCCGTTCTTAGTTGTAAGACTTTTCTTCTCTCTTTCAATATGCATTTTTTGGGGAAATATCTTAGTTCATAGAACATACCCCTGGGCAATCACATCCGTTTCTTTAGCAAACTACTCCTTTCCTTTCTCATCAGAATCATTTGCAATTGTCTTCTTAGAATTCCCTTTTTTAGAGTGTCTTTTTCCTCTTGAGTCATCTTCCTATACAGAAATTCTCATCAAGGGATCTTAAACAATTCTTCCCCCCTCTGACCACTAAAACAATGGATGTAATTTTTGAGCATCAACTTCATGACAGGAATTTGATGCGGTTTATCACATTTACTCTCTACAACTATCTTATAAGGTAGGTTAATTAGTATCAGTATAAAGACTGGAGTTCAGAGAAGACAAGAATTGGAGTAATGGACAAAGCAGGGTAGAATTTCAGGTATATTTGGCTCAGAAGCCTTTATTCTCTAATTATTCTCTACCATAAATTAGAGTAACTTAAATATCCCTATATTACTATCAAATACTATGTCAGCTGAATTATATTGGCTGCAATAGATGGAAAATCAGCTCAAAGCAATGAGAAAATTACTGGCTCATGTCACTAGAAAGGCTTACTGGAGATCGGCCAAATTAAAGTATTTGTTGATACAGGGATTCAAAGATGGAATCACAGACTCAGGCTCGTTCAGAAGCTGTGTTGCCATGCACAGGGCTGGTTTCATCCTAACGCTAATCACCCTCATTGTGCAGGATTGTACCCTCATTTTACCACCAGTAGCAACACAAACCATGTCTTTCCTGTTATCTCTGGTGAGAAATAGAAGAGCACATTTGCCAGAAATGTGAGCAACCGTTTCCTTTCACCTAATTTATTTGAATTATATCACACACCTATTTCTTAACAAAGCCAGGAAAAGTACATTGCATTGGATTAAGCAAAGTTGAATCCCAGATCAAGGACTGGGATCTGCTAATGGTGAGCCATAAATAGATCCCTGTACAATACAATTCAGTTTAGAAGAAGGAGAGGAGGATCAACTCAAGGTAGGCAGTCAATGGGTATCTCCAGTCCAACTCATTATCTCAACACTCATACGCCACTCTTCTGTTACCTTGGAAGCTTTTGTATCTGTTTGGAACCACTCACTCATCTCTAGAACTTCATATAGCAACCAGCCATAGCTGGCTCAGGTGTAATATCTTTCTCAAGTATAATGTAACTTCTCTAACTAACAGACAGCTATCGGCCACTGGAGCACTTATTATTAAAAAGTAGGGAAATAAGGGTTAGCTACAACTAATATTTCTATTTGTAAGTGTGAACAATAGAAAGCAGATGGTAGGTCTTGCTCCATAGAATACGTAATATTCTCCTGAGGAAGAAGAGTGTGAGTTCCTTGCCCTGGCTGTGGAGTGATTTTCTAAGTCAACCAGTCTGGCAGCATCTGATTGTACTTTCTGGGAAATTCTCACCCATTGTCTTCCATGGTTGACAACTGAAAAATCTATGGTGAAGGCTATCCTTCAGCAGCATCTTCACCCCTAGGAACCCTGGGAGATCTAAAGTAATTGTCTGTCCTAGTCAGACTTATTTGGTAATAAATCCCTTTTGAAAGTTGAGAACACTTCTGATTTATTTGTTTCTTGTCGCTTGTATCATGTTTCAATAATTCTAGAGATTATTTTGTGGTCATATTCTGGAAATTTCATTCTCTTAGCAACAAGCTTTGGCTCATTTCTCTGGTGCTCTGTTTAATTGATGCTATCTTCATCTTAGAATAGTAGTCAAGAGAAATTGAAGGAGGAACTGGGTATTCTTCCTCTTATGGAAGACCATTAGAAATAACCAGCAGAGACTAACTTGGTCTGTGTCTATGGTTCCAAAATACCACAGATCTGAGTCAAACCAATTTTTTTTGCTGCCGTGTGCCAAGAATAATTACAAACTCCATAGCCTGAAATGATGGGGTCCTTAGTGCTCATTACTACATTCAAACTTTCTTCTGTGTAAAACGTGTTACTCAAAATGTCCTTGATTCTGTTCTTAAAAATTATACCTTGAACTTTCTCCCTCCTTCTTCTGCTTTCAGTATAATTCTTCAATTCTTCAATGCCTTTCCAGCAAGTAATTCATTCTTTAAGAATTCTAGGAGAGCCAATGGGACTATCAATTGCCTTTATGAAAAAGATGATTTTGCTGACATTACTTTCAACCAGACTTCAAAGTTCCATATTTCTGGGCAGTGTGTAGAGAACCAAAAAAGAGATCTTTATCCTGAGAAGTTAAAGCATAATTAGTGGTTTAATAGAATCAAGGACTGATATGTGAAAAAAGGGAGGACTTTATAAAAAATTATGAGAATAAGAGTTAATCCTAAAATGCATAGCTTCAGAATTATTAGGGGGAGATATCTGGAAATCACTCATTTAGAGAGAGATCTGCATCAATTCTAATGAATTGTACACATGATATGTCTCCACTGGAGTTATTTTTATTTTAGTAAAAGAATGCTAAATTCCAAAAGAAAGCCCCAAATTGTCAGAGATAGAACATGATAGAAACCTACCATATATGTTTCCTTGAGAGAAACCTAATCCCTGACCTATTATCTAGAAATAGTAGAAACAAGGAGAGTTTGTGATGACCGGTAAATAACATAGGGATGTGTTTTAATTTTACCTCATCCTACACTGTATTCATTTTCTATTGCTGCTGTAAGAAATTACCACAAACTTAATCACTTATTATCTTATAGGTCTGTAGCTTGCTTAGAAGTCTGACAAAAGTCTTAGTAGGTTAAAATCAAGGTTTTGAAAGGTCTGTGTCCCTTTCTAAAGACTCTAGGGAAGAATTCATTTTCAGACCTTTTCCAGCTTCTAAAAGCCTCCTACATTCTCCAGCTCATGGCTCCCTTTCTCTGTCTTTAGAACCAGCAAAACTGTGGTGTCTATATCTCTCAGAATATCTCCAAACTCACCATCTCCCTCTGACCACAACCAGGAAATCTTTGTTTTCAAGGAACCTTGTGATTAGAAAAGTCCCACCCATATAATCCAGGATAATCTCCTTATCGCAACATCCTTAATTTAATCATATCTGCAAAGTCTTTTTTGCTATGAAGATAACATCCACTTGGGTTCCTGGGATTAGAACATAGGCATTTGGGGGGTCAATTATTCTGCCTACCACACATGTTAAATAGGATATCACATTGCTTAAGTGATAGATACTTGAAATCCTGCATTGTTCTTGCACAAATTAATCAAACAACGAACGTGTAGTCAATGTCAGCTATGAATAGACAGAGAAGTAGGAGGAGATGAGGAGGGGTACAAGGGTGCAAAAAAAAGAGACTTAAGGGCTATATATTTTGTTCTGAAAATATGATTACTGACAATAACTACTTTGAAAAGACATGCGCAACAGAGGCGTGTTGATTTAATCTTCAAGAAAATGCAATTTATCATAATTTGGAATAAATCATGATAAAAGTTCAGATAGGAACAAAACATTGAAGAGAAGCAGGAAGGGTTTAAGGTGTGCTTTGTAGATTGAGTAATGCCGTAACGGAGAAGGGTTAACACTGTTGTTAAAACTATATGCAGGCTAACTTTCAAATCTCACAGGATAGAAAATACTATAGAGATATTCATCTGAATCTTAACAATATGTTGATGTGACATTCCCATCGCCTCCTAAATGGTTTCCTCACTGCCTTGATTCTATTTTCTTTTTATTTTCAATCATTGTATTGTGTTTAGCATACAGAGCAAAATTTGGCGACAGCTTTGCGTTCTGAATTACTAATGAATTGTTCATCTGTGTGTAGGATCTCCCTGGTGCAAACTCTGTGTGAGTCTGTATTTCTCCCTATTCAAAGATGACATCGTTGATTGTGGTGATACTACCCATGTATGCAGATCCAGCTGAAAAGACAAATGAGAGACCAGCATTCCTTTCTGAAACCCCATGCCCTTAAACTATGTCCTTTGTTTGCAGGCGCAATCTGCTGTTTGACAAGTCTGTATTCTGACTCTTCCTTTTTGTGCAGTCTACATGGCCATCTAGCTCTGAATAAGTCACCCTGTTCCTTTTTCTACTGTTGATCTGCCAGTTCTTTTTGTCTTAGAGGATCCCAGAGTTCTGATGTACTTGTGGTTCAAGTCACCCTTATTCCAATTCTTTGATGAACAATTCCAGCTTTCTATTTGAAGCTGAATACATAGAAAATTCCTTAAAGTCAAGGATACAGGCAATGAGGGCCATGGAATCATTCATGTTCATAACACAAAACTTGGTTCCCCGTGGAACTTCTCTTCTTCAAGAGAATCATTAAATTCATATAAGAATAAAATGTAATTTCCAATATAGTCTTCTCTCCTCTATGAAATATCAAAATTTTAATTGTTTTTGGATATTGGAATCAGTAGCTAAGTTGAAAATTTACATTTCTATCATGTCTTAGATCCCTGAGTTTAGACCTTAAAATTTTAATTATAACTAACATTTATTGAGCATTTATTATGTACCAAGTGCTAATCTAAGTACATTAAGTGTCAGTTTAAGCTTTATAACAATTCTAACAGATAGATGCTATTGTTATCGCTATTTTACAGAATAAAAAAAAAATTGAAGTACAGAAAAGTTATTCTTGTTTCCTCAGTAGAGGGACTGGCATTCAAATCCAGGCCGTGTGGTGTCAAAGTCAGCTTGTTTATCCACTAAACTACACTGCCTCTCCCATGTCTCTTATCTTGAGCATAGTTGGACATAAATATGTTACCTGTATCAGGATGGGGCCCAATGAGAGAAACCGGACCTAGAATTAAGGCCTAGAATAATGTCTGAAACACAGTAGATCGAATGAATAAATGAATGAACAAACTAAACTTACCATGTCATGGGTCAAACTTTTGAAGACAGACACAGTGTAGGTACCACTTGGAAATTCAGAAAGTTAGTGAGCGCACATCCATGATTTGTTGAACACTAGTTATGCATCGCAACTGTGTTAAAGGCTTTCTATAAAGTCAATATAACTTAAACAGCATGATGAGGCACCTATCATTCACCCCCTTTTAAAAATAAAGAAACTAAGACTTCGAAAATTTGTGTAATTTGTCCAATGTCTTGTCAGTTCACACCACTAGTAATTTAAAGACCCAAGATTTAAATCCAGGTCTCTCTGGTTCCATGATCCAAAGATGTAACCTCTTGTGCCCTAACAGTGGCGCTTCAAGTTTCCATCAGCAGACATAGATCACATGAAGCCAGAGGGGCAAATCTAAGATTAGGTTATATTTTATAATTCACACAAACAACTGACAGAAAGAGGACCACAGGGCTCTAGTGACTAGAGGGACTCAGAATATGTCTGATCTCATCACCAACACTTAGATTCAGGCTAAAAAAAAGAACCAAGTTGGGGTGCCTGGATGGCTCAGTTGGTTAAGCATCTGCCTTTGGCTCAGGTCATGATCCTAGGATCCTGGGATCAAGCTCCATGTCAGGCTCCATGGGGAGCCTTCTTCTCCCTCTCCCTCTGCTGCCCCCCACCCCCCAGCTTGTTCTCTCTCTCTCTCTGCAAAATAAATAAATAAAATCTTAAAAAAAAAAAAAAGGACCAAGTGGAAGTCCAATGTATCACATGAAATTAAATTTCAGGTAAGACATGAAGCAAAGGTGACATGCCATTTAGGTAGTATATGTTGGGCATGCAGTCCTGAGTGTCTTCAGTGGCCACTGCTGCTTAAGATCAGAGCACACCTTGGACACCAGGGAGGAACTGAGCCTGCTGGTGGCAGTGTTCCATGATGGACAGAAGAGACTTAAAAACTCTAGGAATTAGGCTCCACCTAAAAAGGCCGTTGTTAATTCTTAAGCTTCTTAGAGCAAATGCTGCCTCTGCCCCCCACCATATTCCAGCTCCCTTTATTGATGTCATCTACTTTTTTTTTCTCTGTCATAGTGCAAAGACCTCACCTCTTTCTCTGTATTTCTAGTGCTACTGCATTTCTTCTTGGTATCAACATATATTCTGTGTGATATCTATCATATCTTCTATTGGAAGTTGAATCAGTACAGATGACAAAATCTGGGTTTGAAGATTAGTAAGACTGGCGATACAACATCAGTTTGAGTTTTCTCTTTCTGTGTCATACTGCCTACCAGACCAGCAGAAAAGCAGTACAAAGGACACACAAAATCAAGGATATACAGAAGGGTGCTTCCATCTGCCCCTGCCTATTCTATACAACAGCATACCACAAATTTCATAGTTTCAACAACTTTCACATAGTAAGGGATCCAACAGGTCACTGAGACCAGAACCCTTTATGGGCTTCCTAGTATTTGCACCATTCGGCTGCTGGTAGTGATCACATCAAGTTCACCTTATAATCGTTCGTTCTTTCTGTGCCACAGTTACACCTACCAAACTCCTCAGTGCCTCTCATTCCAATATCATATCCCCTTCAGGCAGTAGGACTGACCCTGTCCTATCAATGAAATCTAAAGAAACGGAATATGATATATGAAAATATTTATATATTTTAAAAAATAATAGTTTTGCATATTGCAGGTTTCTGAAGATGAACATATGATCTCTATTTAATCAGTAGACTCACTAAACAGAATGGGTTAATTGGGGTAAAACATCAGGTGCAGGCCAAAAAAAAAAAAAAAAACCATTGGCAGAAATTACTAGAAAATAATTGTCAGGAATACTCATTAGTTCTTCTGGCTTTAACTACACTACCTTCCATCTACAACTAGATTTTCTTTGAGAACAATGTGTTAATGGCATGTCTACTGAGAAAATGATGGGTGAGAAAGCTAAATAAAATAGTCTATGTTATTGGTTGAACAATAATTGAACATTACTATGAACAATGTTCATATATGCAATGAAGAAGTATCATTAGGTTTTGTTTTGAGGGGTCTTTTTGTGAAACTATTATTTTGGTTCAGTAGCTCAAAAGTTAGGTTTTATTAACTAATGTCTTTGTATCAGTGGGAGATTGGCTTCTAGATACACATGTGTGGTTTTCTGAGTACTTCTACTTGAGTGGCTGCTGAAAGGAGTAGCTCCTTGCAATGTGTCATTAGTAATGGCTCCTTTTGACATATCAGAGCGGTTGGATATAATGCATCATTCCTGATTTAGGAGATAATTTCAGCCTTAATTACAAAAGTAAAAGATGATTGATTTGACTTAGGAACTTCATATTTATGGACATCTTAAATAAGATTATGCTGGGGGCGGGGTCCTAGCAAAATTTGGGGATACATAAAGAAATGACAAATTTATAGGTGTCCCATCATCACAATGATGACCAAAAAAACAAAAAAAAGAAAAAGTCAAATAATTTGCTTCAGTAATTATCGACAGTCAGCCATTATTATTATTATTATATAGCCATGCCTTCAGTTTGTTTGGCTGTGGGTAGTTCCACAAAATCAGCTTGTCTATCATTTATTCTCATCTCTATGTAATCTTTAAATAAAGAGTTAATAATTCAGGATATTCAACTGCCTTCCAGTACTTTATTTGGAATGGTTTGATTTTCTTTATGTATTTGCTTAAATATAATATAGAATATTTATGTGGGTAAATTAATATCAGTTGCTTGGTGTGATTTCAGACTGATGACATTCTCCTCTTACACCATTAGCTAAAGATAAGAGAATTATCATTATTGACCTACTCAGGTCTCCATGATATAAACTTTATATAAGGTTTTATGTATACCATAGACAAATAGTTTGTACTTCATGATATGAAAAGCTCATTAATAATTTTTATTAATATAGCAGTAATTATAAACTAGGCCATGACATTCCTGCTCTAATAAAAATATTATTTTGCCTGAATAGAGGGAGATGAAGACCATTATTTGAGACAGATTAGTAGATTTTCATTTTGGAAAACTACCACAATTAATGGATATAAATGTAGGCAAATCCCTTACACATATATGTTAAAAGATTCATCTACAGATATTACAATAATACATTCAATATCATTAGTTGATTTTAAAATTTAACCAAAAAGTGCACTTGTGTTAAACTGGTTTTATTTATTTATTCATTTACTTACTTACTTACTTTTGAACTGGTTCAGTTTTGTAAAAAGTGTATAGAAACTTAACTTAGCCTCATTGATTCAGGAAATGATGGAAATGCTAAGCCAATAAGGCAGAATACTTTTCCAAGGAGATTGGGTATTCTTCTACTTGTCATGGTACCATTTAATGGTCCAGTCTGAGAATAAGTTAAACCAATATTTATTACATTAATTTGCTTTGCCTACAGTATAAATATCCAAGGGCAATGGTAAAACACATGATTTAGAGTTGGTTAAGCTCTAATTTGAATACAAGCATATCAAGAAGTTACTAATCTTTGACTCCTGAAAATTTGAGTTTAAAAAATATATATCAGGAAGACAGTTTGCTTCTTTCCATAATGAAATACCTGCTAATGAACCAGCCCTCCTACTCTAAACAACTATGCAATTTGACAAAATGTAAGAGGTCTGAACAACATATCATCACCATGATACAATGAAGATTGCTAGAGATGTAAAGAAGCAAAAGATACAGCCCACAATCAAGAAAAAAGCAGACAATAGAAACAATACTTAAGATGATCATGACAGTAAAATTAGCACATAATAATTTTTAAAGAGCTATTAGAAATACATTCAAAGACTTAAGGAAAACATGGCCTTATTGGTAAACAGATTAAAAACCTCAGCATAGAAATGTAGAAAAGAAAAGAAGAAGAAAGTGACGGGAAGAAAAGAAAAGATTCTATTGGAAGTTCAAGAACTGAAACGTGCAATTTCTGGAGTAAAATTTACTGAATAGGCTTATCAATAGATAGGTACTTATAAAGCATTAGTAAACTTAAAGGCATATAACAGATATTATCTATTACAGATATCTATTTTACATATATATTTGGGGGGAAATGACCTAAATTTCCCATATTTAATGAAAAACTTCAACTTATAAATCCAGAAATTTCAGCAAATCTTAAGTGTATAATATATGGAAGAAAAACAAAAACCCTAAACAACAAATTTGAACTTAAAATCAAAGATGGAAATAAAAATTTTAAAGTTTACAGAGAAATCAAAATATAATGTATTCATATATGGAAACTACATGAATTGGGACTGACTTCTCACTAAAAACAAAGGTAAAACATCCTTAAACTGCTGGAAAAAAATCAATTCAGTGTCCTGCTATATCTATTCAAATTTCTACAAAATTTTCTAGCCAGTACAGTAAGAATTTTAAAAGTTTGGAAAAATAACTGACAGATCACATTATTATTTGCATAGAAAATTCTAAGGAATCTATAAAAGACATTGCTGGAAATAATATGCAAAATTGTAAAAGCCATAGGATCAAGATCAATAAAGAAAAATTACTGTATACCTGTATGCAAGCAAGCTTCAAACAATTAAAAATTGAAATTTTAAGAATTTAAATTAAAAATTACATTGGAAACTCCAAAACAATGCTGAGAGAAAATTTGAAAGACCGAAATAAATGGTGGAATATTCCATGCTCATTGATTAGAAGATTTAATATTGGTAAGAAGTCAGCTCTACTCAAATTGATCAACACTTTCAACAAAATCAAGTTTCAAACAAGCGTTTTTATAGACATTGATATATTGAATCTAAAATTAATATGAAAATGAAAACAGCATAGAACAGTCAAAACAATCTTGAAAAGAAGAAAAAAATCATGGGAAAGAAGGAAAGAAAAGTCTTTTCAGTTTTTCAACAAATAGCACTACAGCAGTTGATTAAAGAGGAAAAAAAAAAAAAACTTTGATTCCTACATTACATACACAAAATTAAAGGTTGACCATAGGCTTAAAGGTAGCATGCAAGTCTACATAGCTGTGTATTGCATATTGTAGAATACATTCAAGACCTGGGAAGTAGGCAAAGATTTTTTTTTTTAATAATCTCTATGCCCAATATGGAGCTTGAACTCACTACCCCAAGATCAAGAGTCACATGCTCAACCCACTGACCCAGCCAGGCACCCCTAGGCAATATATATATATATATATATATATATATATATATATATAATATAGAGCAATAACCTTAAAGGAAAAATGCATACTGGACTTCACAAAAGTCAGCATTAAGAAAACATAAAGCAAGCAACAAATTGGAACAAAAATGCTTATAACACATATATCTGACAAAGGCCTTATGTATATGTAGGATATAAAAGCATCTTACAAATCAAGAAGACAACACACAACTCTATAAAAAGATTTAACAGAAGATTTAAACGGACCATCACAAAAAAAAGACATGCAAGTGGTCAATGAACATATAAAAATATGAAAAGTTTATTGACATTAATCATCAGGGCACGTGGGGAATGCAAATGAAAGCCACAATGGAATACAACTTTAATTCATCCAAATGGCTAAAATTAAGAAGACAAATAATCCCACATATTGGTGAAAATAGTAACTAGAACTCCTACACATTACAGAAGAGAGTATAAAATGACATAGTAATTTTAGAAAACTATTAAAAATTAGGCTGGTTCTTAAAAATTGAACATACTCCTGTCTGTAACTCAAAAATTGTGCTCCTACATATATACCCAATAGCAATAAAAAAATTAGTCAACAACAAAAACTTGTATAAGAATTTACAAGCTTTGTTTTTAATCATAGCCAAAACTTCAAAATGACTCATATGTTCATCAAAAGAAAAATTTGTCAGCAGATCACATAATGGAATACTATTTGGCATTAAAAAAGAACAAAGAATGCACACAATAAAATGAATCTTAAAAATTTTCCTGAGGAAAAGAATTTAGACGCAAAAGATTATATACCTATATTATTACATTTACATGAAGCTCAAGAAAAAGCAAAATTAATCTATTATGACAAAATCTATTATAATGAGTATAATGGTTGCATATGAGAGAGATGAAGATGGAAAAGATGTCTGATGGAAGTTTTGGTTGGTGAGAAAATATCCCATACATTGTCCTATTTCAACTGAGTTGGTGGTTACATGAGTGCTTACATTTGTCAAAGTTAATCAAATTCTACACTTAAGTTTTGTGCATTTAACTGTATGAATTTTACCTCAACTGTACTTCAACTAAAAGCAAAAAGGAAAGTAATTGAAAGCTCACTAATGGTTTGTTTCACTATTGTTACCCTGTTTTGATTCTTCATGCTTCCAGTAGTTATCTCCTTCAGCGTTTCATTAATCCTGATGGTGCCAGTGACTCTAAACTTAACTCGGAGCCTCTGAAAGTGGCTACAAGTTAGTTAGGCAAACTCTTAAAGCAAGGAAATGAAATAGAAAATTTAACCTGAGGAGCCTGCCTGGAGATTTATGTGTTGTGAACATAAAATTTGGAAGACGTTGTTGGTGTACTTGGTAACTAAATCATGAGTTTGGATACCAGAATCAATGGCTCAACTAGAGAATATATATTGCTTTATTTATCTTTTGACTGTGGACTAGGAAATGAAACAAAGTTCCCTGAGTATTGGAACCCTCAGCTCCACTTTCATGCAGCCTTTCTGGATTCCTTCAGATAGCTCAATTTTTCTTCAAATCCTCATAGAAATTTATATTACGTTACCATGCTTTGCATTTTAATTTTGTCCATGTCATATCACCCCTCCTCGCTGGTATGTTCTAAGGCTAAAAACTGTTTATTATCTCTGTCACTTATAGTACCTAACATTATTTAATTTAGATCAGGAGCCTGGTAAAGATTTTAAGTATTTGATGGACTGAATTTGATTGGTCTAGATGAAATAACTTTGTAAATGAGAGAGTCAGAGATCAGGCAATATTAATAGGGATCCAAAGAATTGAATTCATCTGTGCTGTCATATAATAAAGTTATTGAGGACTTACCATATGAAGAAACTGAGATAAGAATTTTTTTTTTTAAAGATTTTTTTATTTATTTATTTGACACAGAGAGAGAGAGATCACAAGTAGGCAGAGAGGCAGGCAGAGAGAGAGGAGGAAGCAGGCTCCCTGCAGAGCAGAGAGCCCGATGCGGGGCTCGATCCCAGGACCCTCGTTTAGTTTCTTCATGCAGAATTCTACCATGCTGTTAGAGAAAAGACAATGTATAATTGATGTACAATAAAAAGTAGAAAGTGGGGGGTGCCTGGGTGGCTCAATGGGTTAAAGCCTCTGCCTTCGGCTCAGGTCATGATCCCAGAGTCCTGGGATCGAGCCCCGCATCAGGCTCTCTGCTCTGCAGGGAGCCTGCTTCCTCCTCTCTCTCTGCCTGCCTCTCTGCCTAGTTGTAATTTCTCTCTGTCAAATAAATAAAATATTTTTTAAAAAAGTAGAAAGTGGTGTAAAAAAAGAGAAGGAGATATTAATTCCTATGAAAATTCAAAAGGGGAAGAATATGGTTGCCTCTATTGTGACTCTCCTGTAGTAAGAAGTTCTAGGGATTCTCTTGTCAATAAAGAAAAAGGAACCTTTTATGGAGGAGAACATTCAGCATTCCTTCTAGAAATCAAGTGTGACTGAATGGAAATGATACCAATATTTGTTTGTTCCTTTTTTCCTAACTACAGAGACCACTAGCCTGCGAGGAGCCCTGGTTCTTCATTGTATTTTTGTCCGTAACTTGATAGATGGCTTGGTCATTCAATTAAACCCTCTGTAACACCTAGCTTTTATATCCACAAAATTAGCGAATAGGACAGAATGGTTTCCAGGGTATACTCAACTCTAAAAATGTCACGGTTCTATGTTCTGTGGCTTTACTATTCCAATTATGTCTGATAAGATTTTTTATGTGGGGGCGCCTGGGTGGCTCAGTGGATTAAGCCACTGCCTTCGGCTCAGGTCATGATCTCAGGGTCCTGGGATCGAGTCCCGCATCGGGCTCGCTCTCTGCTCAGCAGGGAGCCAGCTTCCCTCTCTCTCTCTCTCTGCCTGCCTCTCTGCCAACTTGTGATCTCTCTCTGCCAAATAAATAAATAAAATCTTTAAAAAAAAAAAGATTTTTTATGTGATTTTGGTGATTAAAATGAGGTTTCAGGTTTCCCAAACTCCATTGATCTATATGCTAATTTTATTGGTAATATCAATATTAAATATTTTTTCTGAAAGTCAAATGACTTTTATACTTAAGTATATTTAGCTTTATCCTAAGTATTAATGTCCATTAAAGCATACATTTTAAGTGTTATACTTTCCTAATACTCATTGAAACAAATACATAACCACTAAATTTGCTACTTGACCACTGGTAAAACTGTATGCTACTTCAAGAAACACTACTTTACTATACGAAGAAAGACTCATCAGTGTCTTTGCCCGTTGGCCATCAAGCATAAATGTTATCAGAACAGGTTAACCTGTATGCAGCAGTATCTATAAAGACTAAAAAAAACATATGTGGTGCACTCAATCAGAATCTTCTAAATCCTGAGATTCAATTCTTAAGTGGGTATGTGCATTACCTGGAAAACAATTTGCAAAATAGATTTTTAAAGTTCAGAGTAAATTGGAGAAAAGGCTACATTACATTTGAACCTTAATAAATACTTAATAACCCATAAGACAAATAGCCATGAATTACTAGAATGATTTCAAGCACAGTGCTTCTGCATAGAGCCAACCTGCTCTCTTATTTTTATTCATTATAAAACAGGAGTTATAATATTGCAAAGTTTATTAGCTCTGTTGATTTGTGTATTTTATAAAATAAGACATTTGAATAATATGGAACCAGAACCATTAGGAAAATCTATATCCTTTCTCTTCTTTCTCTTCTCTATCTCGTCTCCCCTGCGCAAGAGAGCTGTAAACTGTCTTTTGCATAGAGAGGGAAAAATGTGAAGATTCCTCTAACTCTGTCCTCTTTTATGGAGGTTGTTTATTTCTTGAATGAGGTGTGCATGTGTGTGTGTGCGTGCACGCACTTGTGTGTGTATGTGTGAGCACGTGCATGCGTGTGTGCGTGCGTGTGTGCGTGTGTGTGTGTGTGTGTATGAGCTTAGGTCCTCAGGTGGAACCGTGGTTCCTGTGCTTTCGTCCTCGAAGCTGTTTTTCTGGAAGGGAATGGAGGCAGCTGTGTTTACAGCTCAAGTCTTGGCATACATTTACCAGAATCTATTATTCATATCATTCAGTATCAGGGAGAGATCTCAGGCCACCTGTCTATCTGACAAATTCACCCTTTTGTGAGCTTTCTGTTCATAGCAAATTATGTTCACATTGATGAATTGAGTTTTTATGAGCATTGCTAACTAACATTCTCACAGAAGGCCAGGGGCAAGAGCCTGCAAGTGTTGCTGGTCTACAAGTAAATGATAAAAAAAAAAAAAAAAAAAAGAAAAGAAAAAAATGGTAGTGTTTAAAGACAATTTGCCATGGAGGGATAGTTAAATCATTTGGCAATGCCTTAATATTTATAATTCCAAGACTTTCCATAAATTATTGCAAATACTTTGCTTATAACAAACAAAAACACAGGAAAAATCCACACATTATTCTTCTCTGTGGCACAGAATATTTTTAAAAAATTGTTCCACATTTTGACAGGTAACCATTGACCAGGGCAAAACATGGAGTGGTTGAAGTATGCCCAGCATTAATAAATCCAGCAATTTTATACTATAATGTGGAAAACTTGCAGCAATTATGGCTTAAATTCTAGATTCGTATTTCCATAGATACAAAATGGATTTTTTTTTAATCTCTAGAAATCCTATACTGGTTCTAAAGCTAAGCCATGTGGCATGAGTTAAATAAATGAGAGCAATCTTTCACAAAAGACTAACAGAAATCCTTCTAAATGGTGGGTGGGGAAATACCCAATGTTCATGATAGAAATGAAGATTTCCTTCAGTGTACATATAGAATTGGTTCTTCTCTCAGGCTTCCGAGAGAAGTCCCCTGCATTTATTCTGACTCTTATTCTGCATTTCATTTAAAGCTCCTGAAAAAGAGGAGAGAATTTCACAAGAAAGACACCTTCTAGCTTTACTATACCCGCATTTCAAAGCTCTAGTTCAGAATCTACTTAAAATGACAAACCTGTTTAGGTGGCAGGTCTACTAGTCAGTATACATTTAAATTTTTTTTTTAAAAAAGCAACAAAACAAATTTTACAGGAGAGTGAGGAATATCATCAATAAAAATCCATGTTCTCTCTTCACTGCAGAACTGTGACCCTGTCATCCCCAAAGTCAGATTATTACCTTTGATAAAGTACCATCTTATTCTCTTAAATCTTAGTAAAAGTCAGTGGGAAAATGTTAAGCTCTTCGCGGTAGCCTGCCAAAATGTGTCAGACACATCACCTTTCAATGCAAAGACACCATAGCACAAAGAACACTTGGCATTATCCCTTGAAAATGCACACCTTTCGGAGGAGCAAATGGGAAGTGTAGTCTGTTAAACACCATATGTGAGAGAGACACACCCGTCTCATTTCTCCTTCCAAATGCTACAAGCTGCTACTTCTATGTGGTGTGTATGACTCTGGGTGACAGCCAAGTGGCTACCTGGTCCCAGTGTCAGGAAGCCTGTTGACCACTTGAGTGTACTGCTCGATATGATACTATGCTTTTGTATCTCTGAGAAACAGATTGCCTAGACCTTTGTGTCCTTGTGGTGGACTGTGTGAACCTTGCAACCTTACCAGTGACTGCCGTGGCCCTCAGAATTATGGGTAAAATGAGGAGACTGGGTTTGCCATCCTTAAAGTATGGGGAGATGCAGAAGCAGGCAATTATTTTTTTTTTTTTTTTTACTTTTCCTTCCTGTCTAAATATATTACCAATAGATGGTTCTGTCTTATTAAAAATAAATTTTCAGAGAGTCATAACAACAAAAATGCTGCAGTCATGGGTTTGATTGGAACTTTCTGCAGTAAGCATGGTGATCGTTCATTCCCGATTCCCTGTAACAGTTTGGCTTTCACAGAGTCCATCGTTTTCTCCAACTCTGTTCCTATTTTTGTTTGGAAAATAGATAAATACAGCTTTAAGGCAACAGAACAAATTTATTACCTTCAGTAATTTCTCACTGTAAGAGAGAACGGAAATTAACACAGGAGATAGGTATTGAGGGTTTTCATCGCTCAGTAACCCATGTGAGATAAAAGGTGCCTTCTTTGGTGGCAAAGGCATGGCAGGCAGCCTTCTGCAGCTCAGTGCCATATTCAGAGTATCATGCAGCTGAAAGACCACCATTTTGCTCCCTGAAACTGCTACTGCCTTTCAAGCATTGCTAGAAGGCTGAAAGTTGGCTGCAGCTGGCAGAGCATTGTTCTTTTTTTAACCCATGTGATAGGTATCTTCAACAGTGTCAAACAAATTTGTAGAGCTGGTGATTAGTTGCCCAAAGAGCATAATGTATGCATTATTAATTAAAGAAGGTAAGTTTGGCTAATTGTCATTTCTATACAGTAGCAGTGCACTAAGATACATTTTAACAATCTATAAATAATTGATAATTTTTTTTCTTTCATCTTCCTTCCTAGTTTGCATAAAACTAATGACTTGGTAAATGTTACTCACTTCAAAATATTCCACCGCTTCTATGAAAATTAAACTAACACTGTAACCTTAGCAAATAAGAAGATTTTTTTTTCTTCTATTGCAGGTTAAAAAAAGATAGGAAATATAACACTTGTAACAAAAATGTGATTCTGTGAAATCCAAATGAGAATCATAAATAATATAAAATCAGCATTGAGAGTGTGACTTTAATAAATAGGATTGACTTTTAAAACATGAAGATGCATATATATACACAATCACATATATATTCCAGCAACCCCAAGTCTTGCCTATTCAGCTTTCAAGAGCCTAAAACTAGGACTCAGAGGTTTGCTCCAGGATATCGGCCATGCTTGGTGCTGGTGTTTTAATACCTACTAGTAACTACATGAATAATCTTTTAAATCTGGTTGGCAGAGGACACAAATCTTTTCTTAAATGAGATGTTCCAGCGTAGTTTCTGTATGCTTTGTTGATTTGACTAGAACACCTAGCCGGATCCTTGTAGCAAGAGGTTTCCTGCAGCAAACGTACCTACTCCTCCTCTTTTTTTGAGGAGCTCTCTGTTATTTTTACAAATCCACAATCTGTCAGTCTTGTGTAATAGCATAAGAGCTTACTCTCTAATTTTCAGTGCAACCGAATACATTCTCGGAGTTATTGATGGCACTATAATTTCACGTTTATTTTGTTTGGAATACATTGTGGTTAAAAAAGATTTTTTAAGAAGACCCACAAACTGAAGTATTGCCTAAGTGACATATTGTTACTTAAGCCTTCGTTGAGTCTTACATATGCTTCATTATGATAAAAAACAGGTTGTAAGGACTGGTTCTGTGACCTTTTTTTCTCATTTTAACCCTACTGATATGTCACCCATGGCAACCTTAAACTGATTTTAATAGAGTCGATCCTATTATTCATTTAAATTGAGGTGCAAGAGCACTTAGACCAGGAAAATTTGCATTCAGCAAATGGGGATTTGATGAGCAAAAATGATAAGATATATGTTGTATAACATGGCCTATTTTGCTAGCAAATAAACAGCTCTTGAAATTGATAAACTTCAGAATATTTTATCCTCAAATGTTTATACATAAATGATTAAAATGCATTAGCAATTCTGCTTTTGAAAAAAAAACATATTGGGAAAACAACACAGTTGTGTTGCTTAAATTTGTAATTAACAAATTTATTACTAATTCTGTTCAGTTCTTTAATATGCTGCATTCCTGAAGAAGAACATTAATACACAATGGCAGAAAGAAGCTAATTTTAAGACTTTGGAGAAATGAATGTCTTTTAATGCTGTGTGTTTCTCTTATCTACATGCCACATTATTGTAATAAGTACATTCAGGAATAATTTCTTTTCAAATATTTTTACAAATCTTGCTCTTATTTGCATGCAAGTAAGTTGTCAGCTTAAATCTTTGAAATGCAAAATATATCTCATTTCTATATTTCATCAAGGAGCCTTTCATGTTTAATAAATTACAACTTAGATCCTCCAAGACTTTGTTTTTCATTAACTAAAAGCAAAAGGATACATTTAAAATCTTAATCACAACCTGCAAGGGTATTTGCATGTTGCTGATATTTGTCTTGATGGGACTTTTAATATTTGCAAACTAATCAGGATAGCAAGGTTATACCAATAATTTCTGAAGACAAAAAACTTTCTGCATTATTTTCTTTATTATATTCAGACAGAAAACTTGAAAAAAACTTTCAGTGCCCTAGCCCCAGTAATCTGTATTTCTCTGCACATCCTCTTCTCCTAAAGATTTTAATTGGAGAAATGGCCACATCTCAGAAGCACTATCGAAAACGTGTAGAAGAATGTCACATCTGGGTTCGGTCTAGTCTTTTATTAGTGCTCGATCAGCATGTACTGGACAGAATTGTTAACAACACAAAACAAGCAAGGTAAATCACCCAACATCGCCACCCCAATAACCACCTCATGGTTAGAGATGTGGATCCAGGAGAAATCACAGATCACTCTTTTAACTTAATTCCAGTTTAGACAGGAGGTAAGGGTGCTTCTGCTTTTTTGGCTATAGTTGTTGTTTTTATTTTGTCCAAACATCCTAGCTGATCTTGCAGAAAGTCTTCTGGACTCTGAAATAAGATGGATCATCTCATCTCAGCAGAGGCAAAAAAAAAAAAAAAAAAAAAAAAAAAAATTCTTGACAGCACGATATCCTTTGGGGGTGGCGGGGGGAGTGTCCCATGGGCCACAGCAATACAATGTCACAGAAGAGGCAAACTTCTGCTGAACTTGCTACCCTGAGACCTTCGGTTAATCTTTTGCTCTAGAATGGAAGATCAAAAATCCCGAGCAGTTTAAAAAATATGCAGCTAATGTCATGCAGTTAAACTGATGTAGCATGCATGTTGTTTTGCAAGCTAACAGGTTAAATATGGCTTTGCTTTAAGATTCCCATCAAATTTCGTTTTTATAGAGAAATCTCTGAAAGCAGAAGGGGTTGAGGGAGGGTGAGGTAAAAAGAAATAAATCATTGTAGTCTCAGGAACAGTAATCCTTGTTGAGGATTTTGGCTGATTGATATAAATAACATCGTCCCCGCCATCTGTCCGAAGAGGGACCTTTCCAGTCAGTGTTAAGCTGCAACGGCAGAATAATTAATGAATGGTGTCCTTTGTGCTGGTAATAAAGACAAGACAAATTATGTTATAATCCAACTGCTGCTCATTTGTCACAGCCAAATAAAATGTCAAATAAAAGTGAGGGGGGCACTGTGTTTGTTTAATGGACTGCAAGCTACCTGTTTCTATTGTTGACAGACAACCAGAGTGTAAGTTCTGTATGTTGCAGGAAAGAAAAACCTACAAACGGAATTCACGTTTCCTGGGGGGTGGGGGTGGGAATGTAGGGAGACCATAGGGGAGGACTGACAGATAAACACTGAAGTAAGTTTTAATTAGAGAGCTCTAATACCACCCGCTCCTTTGAGTAAGTTGGTTGCGATTACAGTGCAAAGCGCTGCCTGGAAAAGTCCAAGTTCAAAACACAGACAAGCGATTTGCAAATCTGTAAGAATTTGGTAGGGCTCTCATCTTGCATTTTCAGGATAGACACATTCATCCAGTTGCTAGGAAAGCCAAATAATGAAAACATAGCTGGGATTTAGCAAGTTCCACTGGGAATTACCTATGATAGAGGGCAGGGCTGCACTTCCTCAGAACATGCTCCTGCTGTAAAAATTCACAAACCTGGCATTCATACAGGCATCTGTCGCTTGCTCTAATGCCAGTTCATAGTATACATACAAACATCTGCTTCCGTGCACAAAGGGATACAGAGCGCTTGACAGGTCTGTGTTAGCAGGGTTCGCAATGCCAGTTCTTTATGCAAAAACCCTAATGCTTCCCGTCAAGCCATTAGAAGTGATACAATCAGCCCAGGCCCCATTAAGCCATCAGTGTCCACCTGTGATAAAGATGGCCATTTGTTTTCTTAAAGCCCACTTAATGTCTGCTTAACTCAATTTGTCAGGAAATGTAGAACAATTTCCTCACAGCCTGAAATTTGGTAGTGGTTCAAAGTCAAAAGGCCAGGTCTAGTCCTATTCAAATGATATAATAAACAGTCTTCAAATCGAAATCTCCCTTGAGGAGCTGATGTTTACTTTAAAAAAAAAATACGTTAGCTAGAAAAGAATATCATTTGCATCCTTTATTATTATTTTATTTTTTATTTCTAAAGTCCTGGAATATGTCTATCAGTGAAAAGGGTCACTGCTTGATTATAGGATTATAGGTTATAGAGAAAATAACTTTATTCTTTCTTAAAATTCAGCCAAAAATTGGTTTTAGAAAGAACCGAATGGCCTTTGCAAAACACTAGTCTCCTACTATAGCAATCACTTCCAGCCTCTTTAAGGAATCCCATTGCAACCTGTGTAAATTTATTTATTAGCTGAATTTTGTTTAAAACATTCTCCATATTCTTACATTTCTAATTATTTGTTGGAGATGGTCTTTCTATATCCTTGAAAACTAAATGATTGCTTTTGAAAATACTTTACTTTGAAATGGTTTCAATCAAAGATGGGGGTTGATTTTGCACCCGTCCCAACTCACTTTAAGTCACATGGCCAATTACACATGCATATATATGTCTAGTCATCAAGAAGGCAGAAAGGATTCAGAAGACGTTTCTAAGATTGACCATTAGGGGGCCCTCTTAAATATTACAGATACACTGGCTTCTTACCGTTCCAAATTAGTGGTCCTTACAAATCTAACACCAATTTTGAATAAAATTTTAACCCCAAAATTTAATTTTTGTTTGTCCAGCAACTTTCACAATCAGAATATTTAATTTTTGCTTCCTTGTGTTTCTGCTTCTAAAAATTTGGCCCTAACTAGTGATGCTAACTAAAAAGTATAATTTCTCACTGTGGACATAAGGTGAATCGAAGAACTGAATCAATTATCTGAATAATTCAATCAAAACATAACAGATATTAACTGGGAACCTAATATATACAGAAAAATTGGGGCAAAAGTTTAAGGATATATATTAGCTGGATACTACCTCATTCTTTGACTTTACAAATAGAGAATGCTTTAATGAATACAGTTTCCAAAAGAGAAGAGAAATTGCATGGCTTGAAGGAGTAGGGTATGGGAATTAAATGTGTGCTTCAGCATAGGATGAATATCAGCTTATTTTTTCACTTAGAAATATTACTAGGAATTCTCATCCTTGAACTATGCTATGTTGATAGGTTTTATTTTCCACTCTTCAGAGGGTCAGTCCAATAAGCGATATAATATTTTAAGAAATGAGTGGATTGAGGAAGAATTAGAAATTAAAATTTGGAACTAAAGCATATTTATATACAAGGCCCTGCGGCGTCAACCATCTTTCTTCAGGTTGCCAGTGCATAGTACTATGAACTGTGGTACTCTCTATCTTCCGTCCTCTCACTGCAAGCACCCTATACCCAATATTTTCATCCAAAAGAAGGAAGCGTTGCTCTCCGACTTTGCTTTCTTGATCCTGGAACATAGTCACAAAGAAAAAGATCAACTGCAACAGAAATACCTACAGGAAAGTCTAGTACATTATTTTCTTAGAAATGGTTTCATCTGTGAAAGTAGCGTATTTTCCCGTGCCATAGAACAACTAAAATTATCGTCTGTACCAAACACAGAGAATCATTTTTATTATCAAGATAGCATATACTCATTATAAAAATTTGGAAAATGCATTTTAAAAATGGAAGGAAATCATCCTTACTCCTATTATTCAAAGAGAACTTATGGTTAGTATTTTGGTATATTTTCTACTAGCTTTTTAAATTAAGTTATAAAGATATATATAAATATATATATATATATAAAATTATACGGCATTTAAGCAGTTGTACAAATGTATTTTAAATTGTCTCTTCTAACAGATTATAACAATAATAAATATTTATTGAGGTTAACTAGAACAGAAAAGTAAAAAGAAGAAAATTAAGATCACTCCAAATTTCATCACCGTATTTTGGGGTATTTCCTTTTGACCTGTTTGCTTGGCATTTTTGAAGCTAACTTGAACAGAAAAGTAAAAAGAAGAAAATTAAAATCACTCTAAATTTCATCACCTTATTTTGGGGTATTTCCTTTTGACCTGTTTCTTTGGCATTTTTGAGGCTAACTTGAATAGAAAAGTAAAAAGAAGAAAATTAAAATCACTCTAAATTTCATCACCATATTTTGGGGTATTTCCTTTTGACCTATTTGCTTGGCATTTTTTTCTCTAGCCTATTTAATTCTTAAAACATATGTAACACGGGAAAATTCGTATACAATTCCTATTATTACCTGATTTTTTTTTTCAGTCTTTATCACTTTAACTGTCCCCAGGCTCAGTTTTTTCAACACAATTACTATAGATACAAAGCATGTTTACCGAAGAATCTTAGCAATGGGAGTAAACATTCTGCTGTTCTCTGAAGCTTTGATTTTTAAGAGAGGAAGAGAAGTCTTGTTTAGTAACTCTCTAGTGCAATGTTCCAATAATGGTGTTTGCTAGCAAATGCCAGAACTCAATAGCACTGTTTTAAATGGTCATCTTATGTCCCCAGAGCTTTCACCTGAACTGTGAAGAGAAGACCACTCTTGGTCTAAGAATGAAATAGAAGCCAAAGAGAAATCATCAAATGGTGCCTTCTGAGTTTTGGGTTCAAACCAAATAGATACTTAGTTTTGTTTATAATGTCTCTATTTTCGAGTTACAAATTTTGATTCATCACTCAGTAGGCTTACATAAGCCTTCCAGTAAACTTTTCAAGAAAGCTGTGCTATTATAAATCTCTGCATGGACAAGAATGTCTTTCTGTTGTTTTAACATGCAAAAGATAACATGAGTATGCACACAGTTTGGGACCACAATTTTCCCCCCTGTAAACAGTAGATACTGCTTTGTTTTATTTTAGAATTTAAGGAAATAAGTCTTGGGAAAGCCTGGATGTTTACTTATTTTGTCTTCTTTTTGTTCGAATATTTGTAGAATTATGCTTGATTTTTATCACTTCAAAGTTTTGCCAAAATCCATCAAGATAGTGTCTATACTCAGTAATGTTTTCTTAGAATCTGGCCATCATTTTAAAGACTGAGATCGGTTTTTTATGCACAGAATTTTGTTTAAATTTTTTCTTTGATTATTGTATATTTTTCAAATGTTCTGGTTTGTCTCTCAAGTATACTTATAGATCATAGATAATCTCTCAATTCTCTGACTTCCAACATGTCTTTTCCCTACCATTTTTATGTTTCCACATCCTGCGGAAGCGTTTCTATTTTGTTATCTGTATCACTGACCTAATTTTTCTGCAATTTAAAAACAGTTCTTTCGTATTTTTAGTTTTAGCACTCTTTCCTCACTATCTATCTCCTTATCGTCTTATCCTAGTATCTTTCCATCTTACCATATTCTTTCCTTATGCCTTGCTACTTCTTTTCATTAGAATTCTTGATGTTTCAAATTCTATTGAAGATGTTAAATGGTTTCCTATTTGTCTCATGGACATTGTGAAAGTTCTGCACTTCTGAGCACTGTTCGCTTATCTGAAATGAGTGTTTTTAAAGGTCACGCATGGTTGTACATTTTGTTGTGTTTACTCATCTCAAAAGGTGGAAATGTAACCAACACTTGTGTGTATTGTCTTTTATACCCTGTTTCAGTTTGAATCAAATCCTTGTCTTGGAACTATACTCAGAGGACAAATTGATAATCAGAGCTATTTTATTAAATCTTACCTAGCATATTTAGTATCTTATGGCCCTACCATCCTGATATGGAATTTCCCCCCACTATATTTCTTAACTCACTACACTCTAAAAGATGAAATACATAAATAAAACATCAGAATTCCAAGAATTGATTCCTAACAGATTTTTTTTTGCCAGTCTCCATCCCTCCTACGTTTCACGTATGGGATAACAATTTCTATCGTGATCTGTGCCATTATCAGAGCATCCTTTCTGCCGTCGAGTCTCAAGCTCCTCAGTTCTCTTATGAAAGCTGCTATCTCCAAATTGTTACAAGGGACAAAGAAGCCCTGATCTATAGTTAGAAGGGAAGAGGACTGGTGAGAAAGGAAAGAAGGAAAACATTCATACTATTCAATAGCGTTAGCTTTGAAGAAAAGAGTGCTGGGGGCGTGGGAGAGGGGTATGGGTGGCTCAGTTGGTTGAACGTCCACCTCTGATCTCAGCTCGGGTCTTGATCTCAAGGTCGTGAGTTCAAGCCCTGCACTGGGCTCCATGCTGGGCATGGAGTCTACTAAAAAAAAAAGATAGAGAGAGAAAGAGAAAGAGTGCTACTCAGTGTTCTAGGCTGGCATAGACCCTGAAACTGATTTTGAAATCAGACTGTTGAAGAGAGGTAAGAATTTTTTTTTTCCTATCTGTTTCCAGAAAGTTAAACTCTCTGGTTCAATAGCCCATAGCAGAGGTGGTCCCAGCACTGGCATTTTCCAATTAAATTTAATTTGTCTCAAAGGAAATTATTCTTAATTCTTTGACACCATGTTGATCATCAGTTCCTGTTTATTTTAAGAATTCTAGTCCATTTTCTTTGTATTCGAACATAACTTGTGACAGGTTTCAAGAGGTGGTTAGATGTTGCCAACCAGATCCCACTTTTAAAAAACCAAAAGTCAAGATTTGCATCACCTCTTTTTAGAGGACATCACATTGAAAGTTTGCATTCAAATTCTCCCTTGGAGTGTGACCTCTGCTATGACTTCTTCTTTACATTTGTGTCTTTACCTGGAAATGGTAACAGGTCTGAAAGGGGGATATTTATTTTTAGTCCTGCCATTTGCAAGGCCCTTTGAACTTCTAAGAAGATGCTTAGAATCACAAAATGTAAATCAATCATTTATCATAACGATAGATTTTAAAATCTTATTTTTCCATGTGGGGAATTTTTTTTCCATTATCTAAATTACACCTTAGTTCTTTATAAAAAGGTTTTTGGACTTTACACCATAGGAAAAAAACTTTCTATTGGCTTGAATTTCTGGTAAGGTGGTGTGCGAATGGCCTCAAGTTATACATTTGCAGAGGAAATACCATCCAGATGCTCAAGTCAGCCTTTTCTTGGCAGACGACTAAGAACCACACGGAAACAGGGTCTAAAATCTCTAACAAAAGAATTCCACATTCTCTTACCTTTGGAACGGCCATTAATTAAAAGAAACAGTCATATCCCCTGTGTTCAGAGTTTAACTACTATTAATCAGAGTTCACCACACAATTAACACTTTGAACTGATTAGCAAATGGAAATCATAGCAAGAAATTTTGAGGTTAGGTTAGCGAGTGGACGTATTCTCTTACCCAACTTCACTGTACCTCGTCTTTTTAAAGAAAAAGAAAAATTAAGCACTCCAGTCATAACGAACTGGGCAGATTTTGTTTTTGGTGAGGTGTTTGCCGTTACATATTGCACATAATGTATGGCACTGTTAGGAGGAAAAAATTGGAGTCAAAGTGGCTGGAAAGTTAGGTCTGCTCTGTAGCACTGTGAGATTGTTGACATCTGCCGAGGTTGGAGCGCTCAGTAAGCAGGAAATGGGGTGTCACTCTGAGTGGTAGTTTACCATTATCCTGGCATCCTAATGAAGTGTCTGCAGTGCACAGAGCTTCTGGATGGCATCTTAACGCACGGCTAAGCAAAAGCACTTCTCTCCCTGTCACTGTCATCCATCTGCCTGCACCCTACTGTAGCCAATGGGATGGAACCATGCTACAATGTGCTATAAGCCATTTAGAGTTGCACATTGCATAATCAGTCCCATCAAATATGTAAAAAATGGCTATTATTGGTTATTTTCCTCAAACTCTGGCACCTGGAGTTTGATACATTAAAGTTGAACTTTCCGAGTGCTGTTTGTGCTATTAATTCCACTTTCCCTCCACTATCTAAATGGGAATGAGTTGCATCCTCATTGTCTTAAGTCCTGTTAATGCATTGAAAGAGTTGTATGAATATTCATTAAAAAACTTCACTGTACATCACACTTGGCGAATTCATCAATTTGCAATATAATGGAATGGTCATTTTCTTTGAGATCACCATTTTTAAGAAAAGGACAAAGAACAAATCAACTCAAATCACAGATCGGTTGTTTCATCTTAGAGCACATTATTTAGTTTGCAGTGATTGTTTGAGGTCTTTCAACAGATTTCTTTAAAGGCACAGTGCAGTTCACCAAGTACGTTTACATTTTGAAGCTTGTTTTGTCAAAACCAATGATTAATTTTGGTGCTTTAACATTACCTCTGGTGATATTCTAATGCAGCGGAAAGGAGGATGTCCGTTATTAGGTGACATAAGTAGAGTAAGGTGTGTGTAAGCCTCTGGAAACTTCTAGATAGACCGCATATGGTCCTCCAGACATGGCTGCAAAGCAGCTGGGCTCTCATGGCAAGAACCGAGGTGGTAAGATGGCCACAGTGTTGAGAAGGCGCTTTCTGTCATAGGCAGGGGCAACAGGAATCGGCCAAAATGGGGGTGGGGTAGGGTTAGATAAACAAGAGGGCATAACATAATTCAGTTGCATCAGGAATTTTTTTTTTCACAGACATTAAAACTATGGTAAACATAACAGCGGGAGGCTTGCTCTGCCGCACAGTGGGAAGCTTAAAGCGTCTGCGTGCGCTGTGCCTGGCTCGAACCACTGCTAGAAGTCTCCGACTTTCATTAGCACTCAACAATTCACCCAGTTCCCCAGAAAAGGAGAAAATCCAAGCAGCAAAGCCCCTGGCTAATTATTGTAAACGCTCCCAGGTTACAGTATTTGGGGGGCAATAGTGGCAGGAAAATGTTAAACTAGAACAAAAGAGTCATTCGGAAATAGAAGAATAAAAAGCTGGTTTGTTGTTTGTTTGTTTGAAATCAGTGTAGCCTTTTATCTGATTGGGAGGGCGGTGTGTTGGAATATGGGACCACCCCTTTACAAGGAAATCCGAGATGACTGAACCAAAGTGGGTGCAACTCATTTTGAGCAGTAAAAGTACAGGTTAATCTCGCAAATGACCTTCTCCAACCACCCCCTCCCTCAAGCCGCACCCAAATTTATGCAAGCATGTCTCACAAGTCCCCGAAACAGAAACTATTTCCTTTGGAAGAAATGTGTAATAATACAAAAACTAATGTGTAACCAAATGTAACCAGGACAGCAAACGAATGCACATCCCTGCAAAATACAGCACATCAGTTTCAAGTTTTTATCCCATCCCTTTATGAATGGACTGACTTGAGGGAAAAAAATGTATTGTTTTTATCAAAGGGACAGTGGTCTGCTACTGACACCCACAAACAAGTAAAATGGGAATTTTTTTAATGGCATGTAGGTGTTTATTTTTGCTACATCCAGCCTTGGGAATCTGATTTCTTCATTCATATCCCCCCCAGCTGCTGTCAGCATTGCAGCACATCGACTTTCCTTCATGTGCGAATATTTCTCCAGAACTCATTTGCAAAAGAGTTGAAGCAATATTAAAAAACCACATCCAAACCTCTTTTAAACACACAAAGAAATGGGAAAACACATCAGAACTAGACCATTGAGAAAATCCTCCTTTCAAATTTACTGTTTGCTTCACATGCTAGTATAAAATATCCCACCAAGTCCCGTTTGTGATCCATTTGAAACAATCTTGATTTGCTTAAATTGTCACATTCTTCTTGCACATTTCTTCCTAAATGCAAAAATGGCAAGGAATTCTCCTCCCTCTTCATTATAAAAGTGCAGAATTTCTGGCTTGTTTATTCCTAATGGAACACTTGAGAAAGAAGAAAATATATAAATATCTCTTTCAGAAGATTAGTTGTCTCAATCTTTTTAAAAGAGGATTTGTTCATTTCTTCCCCATGGTAAACAACTCGGGCTTTTCATTGTAATTTTCCATTGTCAAATTAATGCATTTCACTTTACTGACTTGGTCCCATGTTTCTAAAATATTGCACCTTTTAATATCCTTATTTCTTCTATATAATACATTAATGTGTATCATTAGGACACAGACAAGGATAGAACCTAAGATCCTTTTTAAACAAATTTGTTGGAGGAAACTTCTTCTCCATTGTAACTTACTAAAATAAAGTCTGGAAAAAACTCACCATCCAACAAAATAAAAGTATATTTTACTCTCCATGAGAGCACATTTCCAAGCTAAGGATTTCAAGCAAGAAATGGCATACGTGTTTTAAGTATTTCAAATCAAGCATCAGAAATTTTATCTGATCTACTGGTAAATATTCTATCGACAAGATCAGAAACAGCAATGTCTGGCCACCGAGACGGAAAAGAGAATAAGCAATTAAAACAACAACAAAAAACAACAACAAAAGTAGATAGTTTATCAACTTCAATTTCTAAAGTACTGTGCAGTCCCTTTACAGAATGTGGAGGAAAGTCTCCTAACTACAATGAAAGTAGGTCCATATGTTCACCTACCATATATATAGTTCTTCAAAAATTATATTAAGGATATTAATGAAAAAATAGTTAATATTTTCAAGAAGCTACAAAGAAAATGAGAGAAAGAGAGAGAGATGGAGAGCAAAGCAAGCTGTGGCAAAAAAAAAAAAAACAAAAACCTGGGCTCAGCAGCTTTCTGGGGGAAATGGTGAAATGTGACTATGTGATTTATAATGAGAAAAGGTATCTACAACATACAATTTTCTACCTAGCTGCAAATAATAATTCATAGTGATGTCCCTTCCAGATAAAAGACCTTTGCTATGTAGGACCCATGTGGTAAAATGATCATGATAAATGTCAGACCAGTGCAGGTAACGGCTTTACAAACCATTAAGATTAGCTGGCTCTTTTTTCCGATGATAACAGTAACCATGCTGTGACTCTATGTGGTAATAATATCTCAGTCCTGATAAATGCCAGAGCCAGGCAGAGGTGTTTATCATTCCCAGTTCAGAAATGCTGACTAAAGTTACCACATGTTGCCTGTTTTTCTTCTTTCACAATAGTCTCACAATTAAAAAAAAAAAAAAAAGCTGAATCATAAAATTATTTTATTCCCCATTTCTTAAAGGATTTGGATCCTTGTGCTATTAACTCTCCATGGTTCTCACTGTCACTGTGTGGCCATGTCAAATGGACTGGCTGGAAAAAAACAGATCACCATACTAACTACTATCTCCTTGTCAGAGGTCTTTTGCTCAAAATGAATAGTTATGGATATGCTTTAAAATATATATATATATGTATTTATGTATATTTAACCTAAAATATTTGACTTAATTCTGTGACAGGTCTTAGTTGTTTTTAAGTGAGATTTTAAAAAATCCCCTTAAATTTAATTTATCTGCCAAAGGACGGATGTAGACACATATTGAAAACTTCAAATCTAAGAAAGTATTTGTAGGATTTCTACCCTCATGGAAAAATATAAAGATAATGCTTCATGTAAATAGCTACTTGAGTACTTGAAAAGGATTATTGGTTTATGATTAGAAAGACATCAAATGACTCACAAAGGTAATTCCTGGGTTGTTGTTTTTTTTTAAGCTTGTAAAAGCAGATATACTTGAATAAGTATAGTTTAAAGAAAATTCTCACAGGAGAACTGAATTTCAAAGAAACAAACTAGTGAGCTTTGTTTTCTCAGCACAGACTATTGCCTGAGGATGAATTAGTATCATTTGTAAGTTACCAAAATATACTTGGCCACCATGACACCTCCAAAATTACTTTGGAAACAAGAAATTCTAGAGAGGACAATACAATCATGCTTTCCCCGTAAAGATTGCTGCTGGGATGTTAGCCATTGCTTTAGCCTTCAGTTCAGACAAAGAGGGGCAATGCTGCTAAGCTGAGGAAGAGGGTTTAAGAGACAGTATTAGGTTGGTGAATTTTAGGAAATACCTCATCCCCAAAAGGGTTGCACCAAAGCAATCATGCCCTTTTTTAAAAAGTTACTAGTAAAGCTTGAATACTTTTTCCAAAATATTCCTCCCTCAGTGTGAGGTCAATGCCCCTGAAGTCCCTAGAATAGCATGGATACAGTTACATGAACAAGAAAAGGGGATTTTTATTTTGTTACTTTCCTGAGTGTATTGGGGGAATGTTAAGAATATATAAAGAAGTTGGGGCGCCTGGGTGGCTCAGTGGGTTAAAGCCTCTGCCTTCGGCTCAGGTCATGATCCCAGGGTCCTGGGATCGAGCCCCACATTGGGCTCTCTGCTCAGCAGGGAGCCTGCTTCCTCCTCTCTCTCTCTCTTTGCCTGCTTCTCTGCCTACTTGTGATCTCTGTCTGTCAAATAAATAAATAAAATCTAAAAAAAACAAAAACAAAAACAAAAAAACCCAGAATATATAAAGAAGTTAAGAATAATAATTCTAAGGCCTTCAGGAAATGATTAAATAAATTTTTACATTTGTTGACTTAATATTAAGTACATTTCTCAATTATTGTGAATTATTTTTTGGTTTAATGGGCTAGCACGTCAGAAGCATTTTGAGTTTAACAACCAACTTAAAGGATCCCTTCAGTCAGGAGAAACATATAAACTTCACTGATACCTATATTATGATATGTCTTAAATTTAAACATCTCTAATGATGTATTTTGTGTTGTATCTGCCCCCATGGGTTGTCAAATGACAGAAGTCAGGGATCAACCCTGTATCTGCCACAGGTTGCACACAGCTCTTAATTAATATTTTGTCTTCAACCATGTATACATGTATGTGCTCAATACTCTAAAAAATTATTTAAGAACTAGTTTTTTTTTTTCTTTTGATTTTCTAATTATTCACTGCCAGAGAGTAGGAGTAGAGGTGGAAAGAAATCACGGTTGCGTTTAACGGATTAGGCTTGTTCCCAGCAGCATGCTCTGGATGGCCTGCCTCCCCCGGCACAACGATCAGAAACGGCCTCCAGAAATGACGCACGCCATTATGCTGAAGCTTTCCTCCCAGGTTAGGGAATCCATGGTCTTATGGAAATCAATTGGCCGTAATATTTTTATTACTGACATTTATTAACTATGGAGAGTTATTTCACCTTTACAGTTCTTCCTAAAAGCCTTCTTTATTCAAAAATCAGACAAAATATTAATATCTCCTAGAAGTAGAAACCAAATACAAGTGTGCCAGTGAGTTGATTTATTCTGAATTCTCTGATGATTCGTGCTAAAGAAAGAAAGAGGCCTTACCTGAGTCAAGCTGATGCAGTTCCGACCATGTCTTTCCTGCTCTGCAAGCTATATACCTCTGTTCTCAGTTTGAACTGGTATGGGCTTTGGGGGGCTTAAGGCATGGAGAGCATCAAGAATTCAAGCAACATATCATATGTTGCCCCAAATCATATAGCAGAACAAGAATTCTCACCTAGTTCTTTCAGACTCCTTCATGATATATAACTTCTCATATTTTAAAACAAGAGTTTGAAGTATATGTCTATTTGCATGGATTTATGAGTCCTGAATTTGCCCCCAGTTGTTCTGTCCCTAAAGTGAATGTAAGTTATTAAAAAAAAAAAAAATGTATCAAGCAATTGTCATGACTTGGATGATTCCTCAACACCTAACTCAAGTTTTATAACTAAAGGCATGTCCTCAAAGGCTTGTATTCAGTTGTAGAGTACACTAAAAAATAAAGTGTTATCTGAAGATACGCATCCATCCTATAAGCCAGGGCAGTCTCTCCCTATATTCTGAAATTGTCATGATACAAAAAAATATAAATTGAATTGAAACTCAATTGCTTTCTTCCAAATATGGCCTTAAAGTATAAGTGACTACTATTTTTTCCATTCAGGATGCATTATACATCCCAGAATAATATTCAGAAGCAGAAGAGTTGAGATATTGCTGACCTTTTTAAAACATAGGGGTACAGTGTCCTTTAAGAATTACAGATAAATAGAATGAGTAGTGCTACCAATATATTGGCTGCTGTGAGAATTTTGTCTTTTCTTCCTCTGGGTGAACCTATATAACAAAGAAGAACTAATTTTGGAATATGACTTAACATGTGGTTATAAATAAGTTAAGAATAATAAATGCATGGATGGTAAGGCCAGAAAAGTATCCAGGGATCACCAGGTCCAGAGTGCACTGTACTGCACAGAACTCTTTCCACCATTGTATAACTTTATCTTATCTCTTTGCAGAAAAGGCATTTGATTGTAAATGCCCTTGTTTTAGTAGCAACATTTCATGCAGACAAATGTAAATGTAACTACCATAAAGTATATTTTTTTAAAAATGTGTCCTTAAAACCACGAATCAGGGCAAAACTATAAAGCCATATCCTTATCATAACATTAAAGGCTATTTCACACCATGTAAGAGCTGTTACTTCTCTAAGGAGCCTGGAGTTGTTTATGAAGAAGCTCATTTACAACAGAGCTTGGTGTGGTTTGAGAATATGGGGTCAAGTGGGTGAGCAATGGGCAGTAGGAAGATCATTTACTATTTTCATGATATGCATCTGTTTAGAGACTGGCAGGGCGGTTGGGATAGGGTTTGAGAGCTGAAACAGAGGCATTAAAAAGAATTGAGTAGATACTAAAATAAGTCATCAGGAAATGAGGTTAGGAGCAAAAGTGAGAGAAAGGGAGAAGAATTATGGAGTTCCTTATTATTAGAATGATTTTGCCTCACAATTTTCCTAAGAGATTCTCTAAGCATCCATGAGAAAAAATTTCTCCCCCTCCTTCAGGTCATAATGCAAAAAAGTCAGAGATATCTCAAAGTCTTCTCAAAACTCTCAGTACTTCACAATAATGAGAAACCATATGCTGAAGGAGAAATATTAATAGAAAAATGCTGTCTTTCAGATGCTCAGTGAATCAATTGAAGACAGTTGACACATCTTTAGTAAGCTGTATATGAATCTTAGCTCATTAACCAGGCCTGTATTATGTATGCAGATTCCAATTCTTTATATGACACATCAATAAACCATATCTGAAAAGGTGTCATTTCAATTTTAATGTAACCAATTGTATTTTTAGATGTCCCTCCACTTAGAAGTGCTAATTTCCTGATTTCATAAGCTATGGAAAAATGGGTGTGGTATCGATTTGAATGGGAAACCACTGCTTTCCTATAAACTTTTCAAAGATTATGTTCTGATTATGTTGTAAGGAAAGTTGATTTCTCTTCCTGAATAATCTTTGAACTTTCTCTGAACCAGTGTTCAGTTCCCCCTTCAGGACTGAAATAGAACTTAACCACAGACTTGTGTGTACCACTCTTCAGTTGTGCAATTTCTCAAGTATGTGTCAAACTAGAGAAAGAGGGGGAAAATATTCTTATAAAAGAGCCTTCATGTGGAATGTTTCTTATAAGCGGATATGGGAACCACCATAGCCTTTTATAAGGATTCTTAAATGTAACTGAACTGCTCACCAATCAGATCATCAGCTTCCGGTGGTCACGAAGTAGCGAGTGCGTTATGAAGTGTCAGGCTACCATAGCAAATGGATTGTCATCCACGGGCACCAGCTCAGTTCCAGGATCAGCAACTACATTTGGAATGGTCACTGCAACCAGACAGAATGCTCATTGCTGAAAATAAAAGGTGAACCAGACCCAGCATGGGCCTCAAAAAAGGTGAAGGTGAGAAAAGGATGAATATTTATAGAGTATTTACTTTTCACTGGCCATTGTTGTGCTGGGTACGTTGCATACTCTCTTGTTTAATCCATAAAACGGGCCTTTGAGATATTATTCAAAGAAAATGAGAACTTGTCCCAGACCACACAGCTAATAAAAAGCTGTTACAGAATTCACACTGAGGTCTGTGTATTCCAATCCATGCTCATATCTTTCATTTGCTCGCTAATTCCTTATTCTTTCACTTAACCCACTATATGCCAGGATAAGAGCTGTCTGGCTTTCTAAGAAAACTCCCAGCTAAATGGGAGAACTTGAAAGGCATTCAAGCCATAGAAATACCATGTGAAATGTTGTATAAATAGAATGTCTTAAGTGCAATGCTACACAGAAGAGAGCAAAGGGACTCTGTCTAGGGAAGTTCGTCGTTCTCTTGCCTAATGGTTAAACAAACTTTATTCAAGTTTTAGTTCCTGCTCAAAATATTTGCAAATACAATTATTTGCAATTAAGCAACCTCCAACCTTTCTTAAACCGGAGTCATATGTTCCCTAAAACTGAGGTTTGCTGGATGTAACCGTTTAGACCACTCTCCACTTACCGTTTTTCGAACTCAATTTATGGCTGCTATCACTGTAATCTCCAGTGTCAACTGATCCCTTTTGGAGGCTTTGACATTGATCTGATCATTACTTTGGCAAGAGATTTCAGTGAAGTTGGAAAGGTTTCCTCTCCTCTCCCAACATCATCTTTATTGTTTGAACCAAGTGGTTCACCAGCTCCTCGGGTAAATTATACTAGTAACATCAGGCTGAACTATGCAGAATGTATCCACCTTGTGAATACTTAAATGTGTGTATATGTATTTGTATATTGTGTGCATATGTATATATATATACATAGAATCAGTGGTGTGGGTATCAGCTTCAGATGACTAGATACAAAGTATCCAAATAGCCCTAAGAAACTTTGCCCTGGACTTCCTATACCAATTTCACTCTCATCTTTATTGAGTTGTATTACTTATATCCCATAATATCCAACTGGTCCTATGAAGCATCACGTTGTCTTAAACATCATTAAGCTACAAAGGGGCTTTCTACCCTTTTGACAGAAAGTTTTTATCTGTTGTCTGCTATGATGTTGCAACTGGCTTTTCTTTTCCTTTCTCTTTCTTTTCTTTTCCTCTTTTTTTGTTTTAAATTTCTCCCCCCACCATCACTTTCATTTGCAGTTGTCCAATCCATATTTTGTTGGAACTCTTCTAAGAATAACTGCAATTTTGAAAGCTCTGACTGTGGGAGGCATTATTTATAGGCCTTTGTGGTTTTGGGAGGAAGAAGAAAAGTTTCCAAGGCAGAGTTCTACTAGGAAGATTGCCCCCCACTCCGCTTTAGCCAAATACCATCTTTTGCAGGATATTTTCCTATAATTCCTTATTAAAAGTTTCTTTTGCAACAGTGTATTTTAAAACTGCCAGTTTCTGAACTAACTCTTTCTTCCCCACTATGTAAAGTTTATATACCTAGTAACAGGTGATAATGAATTGGGCTTTGGGGAGCACGTTATATTAGGAATTAGGGTTTAGTATAAGAGTCTTGTCTTCAAAATCTTCAGTACACCCTGGCTGGTTTTCTTATGTTAAAGAAACTCAGAGACAGAGACTGCAGGACTAGTCTGACTGCCCCACAGATTCAGGGACATTCCTTTTAGTTGTATGTTCCACTGCACATCCAGAAGGATGGCACGCCATTCCATCTACATTCTGGGGAGCAGAGTAAAATGGCTACAAACTAAATCAGCTCCCTGCACAGGGCCTTCTATCACTTTGACCAAAGGCTCTTTGGCCAGACGTGGTCACATGGTCACTTCAGCTGCCAAGGAGGCTGGGAAATGACCTCTTTTAGCCAAGTACATTGCCATCCCCTCAACAATGTATTGTCTTGCTAAGGAAGAAGAGAATGAATATTGGATGGGTGTGTACCTTACGTATTACCACCTTAATACGTTAAAAAGTGACCTCTTAAGGATCACTACAAGCTCTGTGCTAGAGGTTAGAGATAGAATCTAGAAAGGAAATATACCTAAGTCAATGTATATAAAGTCTTTAAGTTCATTAAATAATTATAGTTCTAAGTCCCGGTTAAAATTATGGTGAGATGAATTCTCTAGGTGCTAAATAAATCAATTCTTACTATGCCATCCGTGCCTATAAAGGAAAAAAGAAACAAAATGAGGAAAAGCAATCTATGTGGTATGTAGTTTTAAACAACTTCCTATTTTTTAAGATGCATATGACTAGTTATAATGCTCTCAGTTTTTATTTTTTGCGCTTTTTTATTTCATAGCCAAAACAAAATGTGTTAAGGAGAAAAGACAACACATAGTAATAACAAAGATTATTTCCCCTTCCACAACATCAAGTGAACAATAGAATATTGGTAATTTAACCACACTATGTGTCCTCATCCGTTTGTTTCCTATTGCTGCTGTAAAGAATTATCACAAACTCAGTGGCTTCAGACCACATGAATTTTTTTTCTTACATTCTTGGAGGTCTAAAGTCTGAAACCATCTTCACTGGGAAGAAATCGAGGTGTTGGTAGCCCTGTGTTCCTTCTGGGGGTTCTCCTTCCTTGCCTCTCCCAGTTACTAGAAGCTGTCTTTACTCCTTAGCCCATGGCCTTTCATCACATAGCCATTTACCCTTGTATTTATATTGCCATGTCATCTTTCTCTCTTTTCTTTTAACCACCTTTGTGATTATACTGGTGCCACTCAGATAATCCAGAATAATCTCCCCATCTCAGAGTCCTAATTGAATCAAGTCAGCAAAGTCCCTTTGGCCAAAGAAGACAACATATTCGTAGGTTTCAGAGATTAGGGCAAGGACATCTTTGAAAAGCCATTCTTAACCCTACCTCTATTATTTTAAAATAGTAAAGCATTTATTAAACTGATCAATACCTGATCTTAACAAGATTATGTCAAAGCCACACTGTTGCTCCTTCATATAGCTATGATCTACATCAGAGTTCAAATAAAGAAATTTCATGATAATGCATGATAATGATGTTGAATATACCTATTCTCTTTGGCTGCTGACTAGGACTTTAAGTTGCTAAATCTTTGTCCAAACTTCTCCTAAGAATATTCCTTCATGCAGTTATGAAATCTCATTTCTTTTCCAATTTTTTTTCCAGAAAAGCAAGACTACAATACAAGAATTCAAACTATAAAGACTCTTGTGCAAAAACTCCCTCCGCCAAATCGTGACACCATGAAAATCCTGTTTGGACATCTAACTAAGTAAGTTGTAAGGGTTTCTGGTTGGGTCCTCATATTCTCATTTCTTACATAAGCAAGTATTTAATTTCAAACCTCTGAAACAAGATTTTCCAAAGGCATCTATCTCAAATTTTCTCCTTAGCCAATCTAAGTATTCTCACAGAAGCTGGAGAATGCACTAGAGGTAGGAAAGAGAACTACAAAAGGAACTCCTAAAATAAGTTATTTTTTCTATCTTTTCCAAGAGTAGATATTTGTTGATTCATTGTCATAACCTGACCCAGAGCCCTAGGGTGGACTATCTTTACTTTGTTATCTAGTATTAGGGAAGAGCATGAAATAATTCCAACATGAGAGCAAAACATAGCTTCATCATGTACAAAATGCTATGACCACAAATAAGTTACTTACACTATCTGAAATTCAGATAGTGTAATTATCAGTTTGCTCATTTGTAAAAGATTGATTCTGATTGAGAAGGTTCTATTCATGTAAAAAGTTAAGATAAGAGTAGGAAGGCAGAAAAAAGCAAGACATGTAAAGGCCCAGGGGTCCACAGAACTTGATGTATTCAAAAAACAGAAAGCATGCCAGGATGGCTAAAGCTTAATGAACTAGGGTTGGTGGGGGTAGGAGTTAAGGTCAAAGCTGTTAGACTGACTGGTGTCAGATCACATAGGTTCTTGTGGGCCTCAATTTTGATTGTATTCTAAGTGCAATTACAAATTACAATTACAAACCATAAAGAGTGCTAAATTGAGGGAGTATAAAAGGTTACTCTGGCGGCCACGTGGAGAATGGATTCCAAAATGGAAGCAGGGAGATATACCTGTAAGGTGGCAACCATGGTGGTCCAGACGCGAGGCAATGATAGCTTATATGGAGTCCTTAAAGAGATTAATTGGTGACGGGTCAGGTTGGATCTGCTGCTGGTCAGAATGTAGTTGGAAAAGGAAAGGCGAAATCAAGCGTGCGCCTTAGGGTTTGGGCTTAGGCAAGTGAAAAATGGTAGTACAACACAGATGGGTTGAATAGGAAGAGGAGACTGGAAAGTTCCATTTTGGACGCATTAATTTTGAAATGAATGTTACTCATTTGCTCTCTGTTAACACCTTCTTTAGATAAGGCAGATTGCAATACAAGCGATGAAGTTTTAGCTTTCACCATATACTTATAGTAACGTTGAAGCCGGATAGAGTGTCAAATAGACTGGACAGTTTTGCTTTTGTGAGACTTAACCTCCTTGATCACCCATTCCTTGGGTTAAGTCATTCCTACAGATAGTTGAAATGATCCATTATGTGATTTTTTAACTGTGAATTTAATACATGTAATTGTACACACAAAAAATTTAAGCAATAGTGGTGTTTATAGGTTAAAAAGAGAAATTTGCCTACTGGTTACTCTTAGCCTTCTGAGGAGAAGTAACTAACATTTTTGTGTATATGAGTATACACAAATAAACGTATGTATATATGACTGTTATTGCGTTCAACGTTATCATACTGTACTGATTGTTCTGCAATATTTTGCAACTCATGGAGAGTCTTCCATTTTATTAGACAGACTGACGTGATTCTCACTAATGATGACATGGCATTCCGTAGTGTGGGTAGTCCCTAATTTGCTTAATCAGTCACTGCATTAGGGAACATGCTTTAATCTAATCTGTCACATTAGTTTTTTTCTTAGTTACCCCAGAGGAGAATGTGTGCCAAAGTTCAGACCATCCCTTATTGCTAGAATGTCCCTTCTTATCACCTCCATACACTGGCTATAATGGGAAACCCAGTGTGGCTTAGTGAAAGGAACTTGATTGGGCTTTAAGGAAACAAAGAGAGAGCTCTAGAATCAAATCCCTGTCCTATATTCCTTTTATGATCTCAAGAACATAAAATCAGATTAAATAATATCAATCATACCTTGTGGTCATGAGAATTAAATGAGATAATGCTTATAAAATGCCTGGCACAAGGTAAGCATTCCTCAAATGTAAATTCTTTTCCCTTAGGACCCAGACATATCATGAAAGGGGTTTCAAATTACAAGTAAATACTGGAGTGCTTATGCTAGTAACTTTAACTGGACAAAGTCATAAAACAAATGGAAAAGTATACTCTTTAATGCTATGTAGTACCTAGTCTTGGAGATCTTGAGAAATATCCATTACTCGGTCTCAATTATTCCTGTTTTTCCCCCAACTGAACAAACAGCTATAAAAATGAAGAAACTTAGAGTCAGCTAAATCCTCCTTTGAAAAAAATAATACACACAGATGAAAATCCATCCAATTAAAAACCTTGGCAGGATGAGAACCCTCCACCTTCAGGCCACGCCGTCCCATTATTATAGCACCTTCACAGCATTCACATTACACGATATTTCATTATAAATGAGGAGAAAAGTGTTCTCTGCTAGTCACCAACCTTTCTGGAGTGGTGTGACCATATTCCGCCCTGCACTGATTTATAAACTGGGTTTAATTATGCACAAGTGTGTGCACATGATTATATCTTGTTAATCATTTTTTGCTAAGTTTTTTGATAAACAGCCAATTGTGACATGTCATGAAAGCCTGAGAAGACTAAATAAGAAGATTGTTTAATAGGAATTTAAAAATATTCATGTTTGAAAGAATCATTAGAATGTTTTCCTTAGTCCTGATGCATTTGGTAGTTCTTCAGAAAATGTACCGTCAGCACTTGTATGTAGTGTTTATTTCAAGTTGTTGCAAATATATATATTTTGAAGTTTGTTTAGTGAGGGTCAGGGAATGTAATGAAGTGCCAGAAATTCCACTTGACCTACGTACTCTGTAGCCAACAGAAGAGAACTCCATTTTTGCACAGCACTGAATTAAACGTTCCCTTGAAAGCAGAGCAAGTACCAACTGAGAAAGCTTAATACAGCCCAATTGGACTATAGGGCGGATGCCCGTCCTGTCAGCAAAAGCCAGAAATTTTAAAGGGCTGTGAATCCATTAAGCAGAAGAGTACACAATGGCTGCCCGGCTGAATAGTCTGAGTCCAGCGTCCTCATTCTTGATCAAACTCAAGGTCAAGTTCTATGCTTCTGCTGTGATAACATGAGACCAGAAATTCAGAATAAGCTATCATCTCAAAATGCCATCCACCAGAAACCTTTATTAATAGCCGCTTTCACAAATTGACATTACAGTGATAAGTACTGTAAGGTCCTGTAGTACCTTCTGAATCATCACATAAATGGCAAGTTCTATCTCTATAAAATGTGTGCCAAGTGCATTTTCCTTTAGCCTGCTTCTTTGGAAAGGCAGAGAGGCAAAGTGAAGATGAAGTTAATGAGGAAGGAGGACCTAGAAAGATAAGGTTTAGTTGCTGATGGGCAGTAGTTGGAGATAAAAAGCCAGGCAAAGGAGTTACACAAGCAACAGAGAACCACTGAAACTTTATCTATGGGACACATGTATGATGTGCTCGTGTTTATGGAAGTAGTCCAACAACAGAGAGTAGGGTGAACAAGATAGAAGGAGAAAAGAGCCCAGGAGGCCACATGGGAGTTGTGGTTGTATTAGAGTGATGAACATCAAATAGAAAGACATGGCCTAAATCTGGAGAATTTTCAGAGGAAAATCCCATGCAATGTTTATCTCTCTCATTTCTTTATCCCCATATCCAATCAGCCATGGAGTTAAGTCTCAGGTTTCAATGCTGGATGGTTGTGAGAATAGTCCCTCTGACAATAGTAATAGTAATAACGATAATAATGATACAAAAAGAGATACTGTGTAGAAGGGTGCACCCTTTTTTCTTTATTATGAAAATATAGAGGAAAAGGAACATGAGGTCATTGAAAACTAATCAAATAGGATGAAGTCCATTCTGTCGGATATATATTGAATTAAACCCTTTATATGCTGCTAGTTAGGATGTACCAACTGGCATGATGGGAAAGCCATATATGCAATATATCTCAAGAATAAAAACCTTTCAAATATTCCTGTCTTTTGAGCCAGTCATCTTAAGTGATGTGGAGGTAGTTTATGCAGGTAAAGTTACTTATGACAGTTCTATTTGTACTGGTCAAACCTTAGAAACAACCTAAGTGTCCAGTAATAAGGAAGGTTATATAGACCATGATACATCATATCAGCTTAATGAAATGTAGTTCATAGATATTGGGTTTTTTTTTCTTAATTTGGAGATGAGTTAAAGTCAGGGATACAATTTTTATGTACTCAAAAAGAGTATAACTCAATATGTAGGAAACTTGTGCGTCTGGAAAAGACAAAAAAAATTTTGTTGAGGTGTTAATATTTCTTTCTTAGAGTCATTAAGTTATGAGAGTTTTTCCCCATGTGTTGCTTCTGCTCTCCTAATAATGGGATAGAAGTCAATATTGAGGTTAAGAGAACAGGTGAAGAGGGTAGGCTTTGGAGTTAGGCAGACCTGAATGGTCTTGGCTCTGCCACTTATGGAAGGTATGACTTCAAACAAATCACCTCTAAGCCTTCATTTTCTCATCTGTAAAATGGAGATCATAATAGAATCTATTTCTCTGGTGAGGAGTAAATGAGTAGTGTTTAAAAATAGAGTCTCGCACAGTACCTATCACTTACTGTGTTCTACAAGACCAGTGCTCTAACCCCTGAGCTATGGAGCCTTCACCCACTTACTGTGTTCTAAATAAACATTATACATCAGCATGTATCATTTTTATAGGGAAAGAGATAGAAGATAATTTTTTTAGTAAAATAGATGGAGGAGGGATTATAGAAGCTGGGTCGACAAATTTCCTGCTTCCAGAAAATTTTTTTATTTCATCACAGAATCTTTTTCTGAAACCTGAGTCCCCGCACAGGCCTGACTCACCCAGTTTCCTCTAGTCCCAGTGAGGCTGATTTCACCTTTTTGACCAACCATATGACATCCCACACCATGCCCAATCCGTTGTGAAATGCCCAGACCAGCTCTACACTGTCCTGAACTCTCCATCAACCTGATCTGCATCTTGACCCATGTTTGCAGTTCACACTACTTTTACCATCGAAATGGAAGCTCGCTACGGTCATCTGCTCGACCTCAACTCTCAGGCTGGTGTGAGGAGTCTGGAGATAGGGCACAGGTCTACTCTGCTTCTTGTCCAGAGCCTCCCCTGTTACAGCAGTTTCCTAAAAGACAGATCTCTTGCCTTGTAGTCTTACTTATCATATGATTCTCACAGTGAGAATTTCCTGCCAGACAGCACAGCACACTGGCTTCATGGGAGCCTGGGAAGTGAGACACATTGAAGCATGGAGGGCCTTATCCTTTGCCTCCAACAGCCTGTGTAAACACTCCTAGAATCCTATCAACTATATATCTACCTGATATGTAGCACTGGTCTTTTGAAGTTCTGGCATTCCAGTTGCCATTACCATGAGTAAGGTGCTCTAGCTATGGCTGTGGTCTTTCCCCACATTTTTATTTCCAGGATAAAAAACTCATACATGAAACGTACAGCAGAAAATTTAGAAATAAATACAAAAAATATTCCCACCAAGCTAAATTGAACTCATTAGTGGATTAACTTTGTGGCATGAGTTTTGGAAGCCAAAACGATCTCACATTTTTGAGTGAGGGAGCACATGAAAGAACATTCAATTCCCACGTAGGGATGCATTGTTCAGAGAAAGTCAGAATGTCTTAGAAATGGGTGGCTGTTAGAAATTACTAATGCCATTCACTGATTTTCAAAAATAGCTTTGGAAGAATATATTTGCTGCAGACTTGGGACGCAAATAAATATTCTTATAGGAGGCTTGTGCTTTGTAAAATAGTTGAAAAGAAAGCTAAAAACTCTTCCCTGTTGCATTGACTCTAAGAAAATCGCCCAGCTGTTCACAGAATTCCAAGGTGAAGGAATGATATGGCTGAATAGACAAATCTCATGGAAGCATGCCAGCTGAATGCCTTGTTGAAAGGCAAAACTGTTGGGCTGTGGCTATTTTGTGAGAGTAAACTGATATTTAAAGCCTCTCTGTGGTCTTCATGGGTGTTAAATAAAATATTCTACAAGAGCATGTCAGAAGCAACTCCAATGAAGATGACCTAGAAATGTAAGCGTTGCATGAGGAAACAATGGTAAGGAAATAATTCAACCATCCTGACTTTAAAATGGCACAGTGAGCACTTCTGATGGGGGGGAGGGGGAGGTGGATGACACATGGCTAAGGAATGAACTTGAAAGCCCATGAGCTCTTACCCTTCTCTCTGGTCTTCAAGAGCAATGGCTGGTGAAGCTCTCTGCCTCCCATCAAGGCCTCCAAGTGCTCAGCTGTGGTGTGCTTTGGAGCAGGCTATGTTTTTCTGTGCTGTCTTCTGGCACTCCACCCTTTTTCTGTACACTTTGGTCGCTCACCCAACCATAATACCTGATAGCCAACGACTTGCAGGCCATGGGTATTTTTACTGGAAAATGAGGAACCTGTACAAATTGTTATTTTCTCTTTTCTCTCTTTTTTCTTTTCCGTGTTTTTTTTCCCCCCTGAGGGACAAGAGCTGCAAGCCGTTTGAAATAAGCCAGAAGCCTAATAGCTCCTTTGCTTGTGTATTTGAAATGGCACCCTAATCACTTTGAAGAGCTAATGTACTTCCTATGGGCCTGAAATATCTCAACTGGACTCCCGTGGCAGAATTTGGCCTGGTAGTTAAGAAAATTAATTACTCTGATCGTGAGGATGAAGCAATAGTTCCCAACTCCCTGTAGTAATCATTAAAATGTCATCTACTTAGGAGACATCTTGGCACAGGATTTATAAGGTTTGTGAGCTGGGGACTAAGGTTCAATGATCCTTCCAGTGGTGGATCCTTGTTTTGGAGGAAGGCTTTGGGAGATAAGATTTTTAAGACAGCAGTGAAATTATTACTTTAGATCTCTTAATTTAACATTTGAATGGTAACATTAGCCACTGAATAATAGGAAACAAAACAAAACTTAAAATGTCTATTGCTCATTTGTCACTGTGTTCTCTGTGGTTAGTGGTGGTCCATCCCATGGGGGTATTTCCCTTATAAGAGGTACATTTTTTAAGTTGTCCCATCCTTCTCCACTATGAAACTTGGCCTTCTACCTAATGGAAAGAACCAGGGATCTGGAATCAAAAGACATAGGTTCAAGTCCCAACCTCAGCCCTTAGAAACTACAACATTAAGAAAACCTTTTAATGTCTTTAACCCTCCCTTTCGGTCATTTGTGAAATAGGTTGAATAAATTCACACTTATAAAAATGTTTGTCAGCTGTGAAATCCTATCTGTCTATTCCTTCAGAAAGACTGGGTCATAGGTTGGCCAAGTATGGCCTACTCTTGAGCTACATACAGCTTGCTGCTTGTTTTTATTTTTAAAAAGTATTATTGGAGTGCCTGGGTGGCTCAGTGAGTTACAGCCTCTGCCTTCAGCTCAGGTCATGGTCCCAGGGTCCTGGGATCGAGCCCTGCATCAGGCTCTCTGCTCAGCAGGGAGCCTGCTTCCTCCTCTCTCTCTCTCTCTCTCTCTCTGTCTGCCTCTCTGCCTACTTGTGATCTTTGTCTGTCAAATAAATAAATAAAATCTTTTTTTAAAAAGGTATTATTGAAACACACACACACATATTTGTATATTGCCAATGGCTGTTTTCATGCTATAATGGCAAGAGTTAAATAGTTGTGACAAGTTGCACAAGGCCAAGAATATTTACTACCTGACCCTTTACAGAAAAAGTCTGTCCCTCAACTCAATGTTAGAGGCATAAGAAGGACTCCTACCCTTACTTTTCCTATGGTCTCCTGGCATAGATAAATTAGTCAACAATTGCAATAAATCCGGTGCGAAATTGCAAGGCGTTTTGAGAGCCCCAAGCAGGAGCAGGAATTTAGCCTAGAGAAACCAAAGTGCCTCCCAGAGGAGATGGCACAGGTCTCTGTAAAGATGTCAGTTTGGTGACAGCAGGTTAGCTACAAGCAGAGACCAGGTACAAAGACATGTGGAGGAGAACTACGGTGTGGTAAAGAAAGAGTGAATCCTCTGGCATGGTTAGGGTAGATTAGCAAGCATAAAAGAAGTCACAGAACATAAGCCCAGAATACAGTGAGCTAGAGCTAGCCTGGGAAAGACCTTTCACAGGCTTTGTTGAGAAATGTGAAATTCATTCTTTAGACATTAGGTAAATCATGGAAGGGTCAGAAGCAGGGAGATAAGATGATGTGATTTCTATTTATAAAGATAGTCTTTGGAAGGGGGAAGGATAGCCTGTAGGAGGGCAACAGTAGAGATAGTGAAACCAGTCATGAAGGCACAAGCTAGAGATCCCAACTAAAGAGGTGATGGGAGGAACCAGGACCTGGGATGGATGCAAGAGGCACAGAGGAGGTGAAATCAGTAGGATATGCTCACCAAGGGTATGCAAGAGGTTAGGAAGAAGGGGGATTCCCAGGGTTGGGGCTAGTTGAATGGTGAGACCCTCAACTCACATAAAGGAAAAGCATAAAATTAGAGACATGAAAGAAGCTAAAAGTTTGGGGATGCGATGTGGGATTCTTGATACTTCATTAGTGGATTCCATTTGAGGATAAATAATATCTGTTGGAAATGCAGGGAAGGTGATTGGGATCTAGGTATGAATTTGGGAGTCATCAATTTAAAGGCAGAATGGGGGTAAGGTCATGAATAACCCCAAGAGACAGTGCGAAGCCAGAAGAGAGCTGAGGACAGTCTCCTGGGGTTGTCTAACATTGAAAGAGTGGTCGGAGGAAGACGCTGGGCTAAGAGTCTGAAAATGGCATGCATGGTGATAGAAGATTTGGCAAGAACAGAGGCATTATACTTTGTGGCTGACATTATTACTTCTACACAGGGGACCTGGTAAATTCTCATAGTAATAGGACATCAGGAATTTCTGGTAATTTCTGCTACTGTTCTATCTTCACCCTTTGGTTCTTGAGAAATCACTGGAGTAAATATAATAGCCAAGCAGGGAAAAAATGTTATCCTATAGCATAATCAGGTCCTGAAAAATACTGATAAAGATGGACATTATAAAGAACTGAACAGGTTCCCTCTGCCATTAGATCCTAGTTTCCAGGAGGGCAGCAATTTATGTCACTTAGATTCCTGCTATATTCCCAGAGCTTAGTACAGAGTCCCACACATTATGGATCCTCAGTCATTTCTGTTGAACAAACAGGATCACATGACTTCACTGAACGAGAAGATAATAATCGAATAGCCAGTAATGGTTCCAGTTACGATCAACTGGAACCTGGGCGCCTTGGAAAAGTGCAGACTAGAACCAGGGAATATTCCATTTTGATAGTATCGGTTAGTAAGCTGCTCCTCTCAAGTGTCTCTCTCCTCACCTCGTATTTATCTTTTCATCATGATGAAGAGAAAAGCAGCTGTAACTGCAACAGAAGCAATATTAATATTACGATCGCATGTTAAGAGACCCTGAGTACAATGAATGAGTGGTCAAAGAGGCTTCCTCTGCTGAGGGAGCCTTGGTCAGGGAATGCATGAGTGCCCATCAGTGTTGGAGTCTGTGAGGTTAATTGGCTGCCGTCTAGGGTGAGTTTCCAGTGCTGCTGATTTCTTGATCGTCTGGGATTTGTAACAGATCTTGGGATAGAAAAACTTTTTCATTTCATATCTTCTATCATTGTTCCCACCACAAAACTAAAGCATCTTTATCACTCCTGTCTCCTACCAATCCAACCACCCTATCCATCGTTGGTTCCAGATCCACTATTGACTTCCTACTGCCTGGAATTATTGAGCACTAGGTGAAGCCAACAAACAAAAGTGATCTTGGTTACAAAAGTTTGCCCTCTGCTATGAAGTATATAAAAATTTTGATTCCCCTGTTTAAAGAAGCAGACACGGCAAACTTCAAAGCGGAAGAGAGGGGAAAAAAAGCAACCAGACCTCAAGTCACCTGATTTCCAGTCCACTAGACCACACTCTGCTTTCTTGCCAATACCAATACCCGAATGTGTTTCCAGGGAGGAAGGAATGGTAAAACAAAGAGTGAGAAAGACCAGCCAGCTATGATAGAGGCACAGGCCTATCCCTCGAATTCCCTTTTCTTAATTGAACACCAGCTATAATCCCAGCTCTTTAAATAAAATTACCTAACTAATTAGTAAATTGACATATTTATATAAGGGGTTTTCTGGCTGGCTGTTCTCTCTCTTTCCCTCCCCCCCTCCCCTATTCCTCCCTCTCTCCCTCTCTCCCTGTAACACATTGCTTTCCACCCAAAAAGCACCAGGGAAACTTGATTTCTGGGGTTCTTTTTAAAAACAATTTCCAAATCCACATTTATTAATGCTGCGTGTGTGTGTGTGTGTGTGTGTGTGTGTGCACCCTTGGAGAAAGCACGTTCTTTTAAAAGGCAGTGATGGTTCTGCCTTTTACCACCTTCTTTCTCCTCTTTAAATGGAAAGCACTGAACCCAGATGCCCAGCCACGGAAGATATTCCTCCAGAAGCAGCATCTGGCTTCCTGGCAAGCCCTTCAGGCAAGTTGTTTGGGGAGCTTTGCAGTTGTCTCTCGGTCTGTCACGTGTATCAGAGACCGTGGCCTCTCTGGCTGGCATGTCCAGGCAGCTGCCAATTCCTTTCAGTTCACCTTTAATTCTGAGAACGAGTTCCCTCATTTTCATTTCTTACCGGACTTGGTTTTTTTTCTCCCCACTGCCCATACGAACTCTAGGACAAGACGCATTTCTCGTTGCTGCCTGCCTGTCAACTTCCTTTGCAGGCCTCTGTCTTTTGAACCTGAGTGAAATCCTTAGCCATTTAATATTACATTCAAAGAGGTGACTTTAAATAATACTTCTTAGCCGTTTCTTGTCAGCATAGCTCCTTGTAAACTGTGGGGTCATTCCCTGAAAAGAAAAGCAAAACATTCCATTGGAGTAATTTTACTGGTCTGTACACAAGACATGAAAGTATTCTTGACATTTGTGTATTATTTAGTTAAATCATGTTGGCTCCCCACATCCTTGTCACACCATGAACAAAAGAGCATCACAGGACTTGAAAACATGAGGCAACACGGCAGCATTACAAATAGCACCTGCTTCAGGATACTAAATTTTTTAAAGTAGCTTCATTTTATTTTTTTTTTACCTGTATATTTTTTTTTTTAACTTGCGAAGGAGTCTGTGGGTTTTTTTTTTTTTTTTTTTAATGGATAACTGTGAAGAACACAGAGTCCGATGGTAGCCCACGCACGAGGAAGCCGTGACAAGGTGCTGACAAGTCCAGCAGCAGTACCCAGAATGCAGAGGAGAAAGCAGAAATTAGAGCTGCAGGGTGACATCCAGGAATAGTTAACACAGAGTAGCTGCACATTTCCATGTTGTTGGGCTTGTTTTTTCCCTCACGCAAGAAAAAGTGCAGACTATATATGAGATTTCTGATCTCAGGACTGTATTGTCTAGGCTCAGAAAAGATGGGACTTAGCAGTGGACAGGAGGAAATCTCAGCCATTAATAATAATTGGTCTGTGGCCAGTGGCAGGCTACACATACCCTTGACTTTGAAGAGGGACACACCTGAAATCATGGGCTTAAGTGGAATGAGAGTGCTTGGGGAACAAGGAAATGAATTTAGGGGCTGTTTGGATCAGGACTTTGGGAAAATCTCCTCTGAAACCACTGGTATGACAGTACAGCTCAAATTTAAGATTCGAATTTTTAAGTCTGTTTTATCTCTGCCTCGATGACATTTTGGGGACCATAATTTTTTCCTCAGGTGAATTTGTTAGTGTTCACAAAGGAGGTTGAAAGTTATGCAGAACTTAGAAACTTTATCCTAAATATCGCCCCTTGTGAAGAGATGACTGTGTTTCACTTCCAGTAATTTCTTCTCTTGTATCATATTCACATTCTTTTTAACCAGGCTATTTTTTCTAACATTTTCCTCTTTTTCCCCCCGTGCCTTTCCTCCCTTATATCATCATCATCCTTAAATTCTCCCTACCATTCCCCTCACTCTGAGAACTCTCTTCGCTCTCAGGCTTTGTTGCCTACATCCATCTCCCATTTATTCAGGACACACAACAGTTACATATTGAGTAACTATCGTGAGAGACGTGGAACTGGAAATGAAAACAATTTTATCAGGATGACAATCAGCCCCTAGAAGCTGTGGAGTTATTTAGCTGTGATGTCTCCCTCCCTGCCCCTGCGAAGTTCACTTCCCTCACCTCACTCTCACGCCCAACTTTGTGGCTCCAGCCCCTCCTCTTCTCACGAGATTGGCAAACCAGCCTGTCTTTATAGGGAGTCTGTTAGTCTACCCATCTGTTTGACGAAACCTCTGTTCTCTTATTTCTCACTTGCAAAGAGACAAGTAGAACACGCAGGGACAGAGCCATAGCAAGGAGCAGGCAAGTCACAGGTGCTGGCACTCTGGCACTAATAACACTTTTCTTCCTGCTCTCCGTGAACTGACAGTCAGCATACACCTCTTAATAAATAACTTTCCCTTCATCAGTTTTTCCAGTCCTTCCTTCATTTCACTCGTCAATTAATTCCTTGATTTCCCATCATGTTTGGGATATGAAAGGAAAAAAGAAATGATCTCTGCTGTAAAGGAATGTTTAATTTATGTCTCTATGTTTGGACATCAGAACAAATTTCCTCACTTAGTGAAAAGATATACAAAGTGATCTTTTACCTAAATCTGATTTTCCCCCATTTGAACCCCCCTCCCTTTTATTAGCAATCATTTCACATCCCAGAAAAATTCTACTGTTAAAAAACACAATTCTTCTCCAATGAGAGCACGACTCTTCCTCTTGGCTCCCTGCTCACCCATCTTATTCCATTTCTTTTTCACTTCCAACTGCCATTCCAGGGTCATAAGTGTTGCCCTAGTACTGACCTTTGTGTTACCGGAAGGGGATTCCATTCACTTTCCCAGGGCCACGTTTCCCGTTTAGTGTTGGAGATCCCCCACAGAGATAGTGAGGCATTTTATGGGTGGTTTACATGTCCCACTATATTTTTCTAACTAGCAAAAAGGGAAAAATAAAATGTGTGCCCTCTTCTCTCTGGCCTCACTCTCCATTCATACCACACTGAAAATAACCAATTCCTAGAGTGCCAGGCTCTTAAAGTAATTCATACTTCCCTGGCAATGACAGGAATTTATCTTTCATCTTGGCCTAGGAAGGTCTATTTTACTCACCCCTTATCGCATTCTTGCTATTCTCTGCGAGACTCCCCGCACCACCCCCCGCCAACACCCTGTAATAAGTTAGGTGGGCCAAGAAGCAAGTGGCTACATAGGGAAATGAAAGAAACGATCATTGCCACATTCTAGGAATTTCGGATCCCAAAGCACTTGTATCCAAGAAATGGCAATATCCAAGAAAACAGGCGTGCAGTCGTGCCCAAGACCCTGGGAGGCGGAGATAGCGGGGAGGGAGGAGTTGACCACAGAGATGTTTTGTTCATCACGAATGCAGCCACCTGAAAAACACCAGCTAATTAGCAGTCTGTAGCCACACAACACAGCAGTTTAGTGCAAGAAGTGAACAATACTTTACCTAATTGAAACTACAGAGAGGACTTAGGTAGACTGCATGCAATTACACAGATTGGAAGTCAGCCAGGACATGGAGGTTAACAATCCCTTCTCTCACAAAAAGCACCACGGGAACTTTAATGACCACAAGTGGTAAGGGCCGTTATCCTGCAGTCCATCCAAAAGGCCTCCACCTCTCATAACCCAGATTCCATCAGAAATGCTTAATGGTGTCAACTAATTGGCTGGCGGGGGGGGGGGGGGGGGGGGGAAGCCCTCTATGGGCACAGGTGCGCTTGTACCATGTGACTAACTCACCTTTCCCTGACTAAAATGGGCTTTCAGGTACTAGAGTGGAGGGGGCTTCAAAAAAAGAGGGGACATTTGGTTGGGTCACATGGTGGACAGTGGGAGCTGCAAAGGCTGCGAAGTGTCCTCAGCCTTCTAGCCTCCTCAGCCAGCACTACTACAGCCTAAGCATTCCAGAAAGTTCTAGGTTAGGATTTCTTAAACTTGAGTGTGCTTACAAATCCTGTCACCTCGAGATCTTGTTAAAAGTGTAGATTCTGATTCAGGGGATCTGGGATGGGGCCTGCGATTCTGCATAGAGAATAAGTCCGCAGGTGCTGCTGATCTAAGAACCTCACTTTCTGAAGGCGGTTCTTACAAAAAAGAGCTCTCCCTGAACCGAAGGGCAGGGGCTGGGCGAAGAGAAAGAGGACTTTCAGATGAGTTGAACACCCAGAGTAATCAAGTTTATTTTCATGTGTCCCAGGAACTAAAGAAAAGAAACATGAGAGTCCAAAATAGTAAATAATCCAATCCAGTCCTAAAATGTACTCATAAGACGACTTCTCTTCCTGAGGGGTGGGAGGAAGCACAGCATTTGATCCCTGAATAGGTTCCGTGAAGGAGACACCTACCCTGAATAGTGGTGGGATTTTCCACTGCCCGGTTAGTGCTGTAGCAGAGACACACCAGCCAGCAGCGGTCTGTGATGACCTCCCAAGAACCAAAACGCTCTTTCAAGATGAATCAAGAGAAGACAAGAGAGCAGAATGCAGACCTTCAAAGCTGGACCAATGGACAGTGAAGGGAGTGATAATCTTGCTTCAAAGCTTTGTAAAATAGAATCAGAGTTGCTGAAAAACATCAAAGAATGGGCCATTTAAAGCTTATATTATACAAACTTAATTTATTGCTGCATACTACAGAGGCTTTCATGCTAAAGCCTGCATGTACCATGAAAGATTTAATTGTTAGTTGGATTAATGATTATATTCTTTATCTAGTTATTTCCTAAGTGCTTCTTATACTAATATCTACATATTTTGTGACTTCCTAATGATAAAATTCACTTTAGATGTATGGAAACACACACACACACACACACACAAAGCAAGACCCAATTAATCCCTGGTAAAAGGAGTATGGGTTCCTACGTGTAGACACGCTGTAACATGCTATAAACTAGATAAGGCTGGAGTTTAAATATACATTTATCCTAATATATAGCTCATCAGTATAGCTGCAAAAGTGCTATTATTTGCCAAAGATATATAAATTTAAGGTATCATTCAAAATATATCATTTGAAATGCTCAGCTGTCTAAAGCCAGCATGATAAAGTACTTATTCAAGAAGGAGAAGAATATAAGCATCCATCAAGGAATCAACAGGATCTATGGAGTGTCTACTTTGTGTTCCATACTACACTGGGGAGAGCAAGGAAGATAAAAGAAGTATCAAGTAAAAAGTATCAAGTTCTACCTTTGCAGAGCTACAAATCTAACAGGGGACAAAGCACTTAAAAAGAGAGAGTAGAGAATAATTAACTGTTTAACAGTAGGTGCAGAGAGAAATAGCCTAAGGAAGTTGAGAAGTCTTCAATGAAAGGTGGAGATCAAGTTGGGTTTGATACACGGGTGGAATTTTTGAAACACGGGCTTGTTCCGTGGGTCAGCTTGAGAAAGGCCCCGGGAAGCCAGATGTGGCTGTGAGCAGCCTGTGCTAACCGTGACAGGGAGCAAAGGAGGAGGAGACTTGAGTGCAGGGAGGAGTCCGGTTATGGGTACAGGTGCAGAAAAGTTGGAATTTCATGTCTCAGATTCCACTGGGAACCAAGACATGTTATTGAGGACCTGGTGAAGGACTTCTGTTTTTTAAGTATCTTAAATTGAGCAGTATCTCAGTATCTCAAAGTTATTGAACAGTCATATGAATAAGGATTTGGTGGTGGGAGGGCTAAAGAAGGGGGCTAGAGCAAAGCCAGTTAAATGGAGCGGTTATCTTGCCATGACCAGAGAGCAATTATTCCCGTGTTGTCTGTGGAACTCTGTGGGAAGAGTACAATGCCTAGACAGACTTTCATGGAAGTCAAGAGTACTTGGTGAGAGGTTTGATGTAATGGCTGAATGACTAGAAAGAACTGAAGTCAATGTCAGGGTGTCCAATTAGTAGACTACAGAGAATGACGATGTCACTGGTAGAAACTAGTCAACTTTGATGGAGCACCAAGTAGGCACCAGGTACTGTTCTATGAACTAACGATACGTTAGTAAACTTAACAGAAATCGTTTTGCTCCCATTGAGTTTATGCAAGACATATAATATAAACAAATAAAACAGATATGTATAATGAACAAGAAATGCTACACATATTAGAAAGTGGTGGGTGCTAGAGAGTTCAAAAAAGTGGGGCAGAGGAGGAGGATCAAGAGGGGTTTGAGGGTGGTCCGCAGAAATAATTAAGGTCTGTTGGAGAGAAGGTGAGATTTAAGAGAAGATGGGAAGTTACTGAGGTAGATATTTGGAGTCAAAGCATTCAGGCAGAGAGGACACTTTATCCTTGGTGTCTTCCAGCTACAGAAAAGCAAGAAGGCCAGTATGGCAGGAGCCTGGAGGAGATGGGGAGAGGAGGAGGAGGGAGTCCCCTCATTGACAAAGCCTTTTTGAGAAATTAATCTTTTGCTCCAAATGAAAAGAAAGGAACAACCAGTTGTAAAGCTGGGAGCAAGCACGGCATGAGCAGACAGATATCTATTTTAAAGGAATCAGAGGGTGCCTGGATGGCTCAGTAGAGTGTGCAACTCTCAGTCGCGTGGTTTTAAGTTCGAGCCCCACACTGGGTGTAGAGATTACTTTAAAAAAATAAAATCTTAAGAGAATCAGTATGCTAAAAACACATCCTAGAAAAAAGTGGAAAACTATTTAAATTATCCAGTCATGAATCTAATTGGAAATAGCTATTTGTGGGTGGAAAGTGTTTCAGGCATTCACCTCTGATGGTTTGAGAGAATCTGAAAAAACGAATTTCAGTCCCTAACTTGGGGATAACTTCAGGCCTGTCACTTTACTTCTCAGCCACTGTTCAGTCATTTTCGACATGGGAATAATTCTTCACTTTACCTAACTTGGGGTGTGTGTGTGTGTGTGTGTGTGTGTGTGTGTGTGTGTAATCGAATGAGATAAAGAAAGTGAAAGCCAGTTCTATATACTATTTTAGAGTTTGACAGGTTTGGAAATCCAAACACAATATCCAGTCCAGACGCTTGATCTTGCACTAAATCCAGGAGAGTAGAAAGATCACTGGATTAAGAACCAGAAAACCAAAGGTTATGACCTGAAGATGATTCTTGAATAGTGTCACTTGGATAAGAGCTCCTCAGAGTATCTGTTTTCTCTTCTGTGTTAAATGAGGATATGATACCTACACCTCAAACAACTTCCTTCAGAGTTACCTGTAAATAAACCCATTATAAGCCAGAGAGCACCGAAGAGATGAAGGTGTCCTGCTCTCTAAGCTCCTCCTGCAACCACTGACAGCTCTACCCAGCCAGTTGTAAAATTGTACTTAATCTTTCCCTCAGCATAGGTTAACTTTAATTCCTTGAGAGCAGGAATCATTTCTTCTTGGAGTTGATAGTGCCCTGTGTAACTAGCACAGGCTAGTGCAACAGAAAGTATTTAACGAATCCTTTTAGCAGGTGGGTAAGTGAAATTCTGATATTAAAGAAGATGCAGATTTGGAAATCAGAGTTTCAGGGTTAGTATTTCAAGTTGTGTAAGTGGATGCACTCACCAAAAGAGTTTAGAGCCTAAAAACAGAGGATAGTATTAAACACCACTTTAGGGACAAGCCCAGTAAGAATCACTAACCAGCGAAGGCAAGCAAAGTAGAAAGTAAATAGCTAATTCAGAATAATCAACATTATAAACCCAGAGATTATCATCAAATACATAACTCAACAAATAACTTCCGCTCCAAAAAGATCCAAACAAATTTCAATTAGCTGTCATTCCACCAGTCAGAAATCTCTAATAACCACCCGTTTATCTAATAACCACACTCTAGCACAGAGATAACTCAAGTTCCTAATGAGAGCTTCAAGATGCAGAAGTTCCTTGTGAATCATCAAAGGATGGCAACTGATGTCCATTGTCATTTTAATATTAATTGTGTTGTTTGATTACTGCTAATCTACAGATGATGATATAATGTAAGTGTTTTCACCAGAGCATTTGCTTAATCAGAACCTTATACTCCCTGGGTTTTCTGAGTAAAAGAAGTTTACTGGGTAGGAAGGAGAATTACACACAAAATCGTTTCCCCAGTCTGTTTCTGAAGTACACACTTACCAGGCCATCTTGCAACATACCTAGCCAATAATCTTCCTCTCTACTCCAGAGCTCACTTTGTTGTTCCTTTTTAACTGACGTTTTGGAATTCACCTGAAAACACCCACATGCCAAGACAAAACTTGGCCTGTGGAGGAGACACCATATTCAAAACCAATCTGGAGAAAATAACATATTCAGTAGTCTTTTTTTTTTTTTTTTAATGATCTTAACATTGATTTTCATCATTATCACACTTTGAGGATGATAACCCCGTCCTAGGAAAACTGGCCTCTAGGCGACGAAGAGTTAAGACCAGAAAGTTCACTCCCTGTGCCCTTATTTCCATCCCTCCTTCCCGGTGGTACCACAAAATGAATAATGCCTTAGACGTAGTTTTTGCAATGCTAATATTTGAACAGTGAAAGATACCTTAAGACCTTCATCAAGATTTTTTAAGGCCTCATTTAATGTCAGTGTCAAGGTTCTGCGAGGAATAATTAATATAACAAAACAAGGTCTATGTGCCCATCGATTGCCAGGGGATTTATGCAGGTGACTCATTAATGCTGCAGGGGATTCTGCATGTAAATCCCAAAGCCTCGATAGGGAAACGGGACCCAGTGATTTTTTTCCCCCTATAAAAAACACAAACAATGACAAGTATAAAAGCAGATAACCTGAATATCTATACAAACTGCTCTATGGCTTATAAAAGTTTTCCATTTACATCCTGTCACCTCTTCTTCTCACACGTATAAAAGATGGGACAATTATTTCAACAGACCTACCCGTATAAATCAACGCAGTTGTGCTGTGGGAAGACTGGGTGTTTAAGGCATTTAATATTTCAGCATTGCCAGATTATCACCCGGATCCATTTCGTTTTGTGGTCAAGTGCATGATTAGCACTGTGACAGGATATTGGCCATTTTCGTATGAAGATCTGCAAATCCTAGTAAACAAATACCAGTTGGAAAAATTAAGAACAAGTCTGTGGACTGGAATGCACCCTACTTGTAATGGGAACAAAAAGCTGGCAATCAAATCTAAAGAAAAAGCTAAATCACAGCAGAATGACCTACTTTAAGGCATTTGCCAAAGAGGCAGTGTTTTTAGACAGCTCTTCTGAAGTAGCGTCTTTCTGTCTATGCCATCTGCAGATTTATTATTGCCTGAAAAAAAAAAAAAACAACCAAAAAAAAAAAAAAGGCTCTATTTGAATGATACTAAGAGCCTGGTCTATAGGAAAGATTCCAGTATTGTGGGCACCACACCCACACCTACTGATGTGGTCCAAGGTTTTGCTTTAGAGGCACCTAATTAAGAAACCCTGACTCATTTACATGGAGACGTTTGATCTAAATTACACTCCAAACCGCACCAAATTGGGAGCATCTGTGAATGTGAAATGTTTGTTCCCTGTGACGGCTAGAACAGGGCCAGCTCTGGACGGCACATGTTCAAGTGACGAAAAATATTTCACATGTAACGTACTTCTGAGACCCACTTTTCCACTAATAATTCATAGTGATCCTAACCAGTATCTGTACTTCCACAATTATTTCAGGCTGTGAAAAATTATGTCACTTTTTTTTTTTCTACAGCTAGGAAGAGGTGGAAGACCACCTACTTGGTTTGTTGTCATTGATAAAAGGCCTTCAGTGCAGCCAATAGCAAAGAGGCAAAGCTGGATGGTACAGAGGCTCATACACACACACACACACACACACACATATATGTTAAGATGTGTATATATACATATACACATCTTAACTTGGAAACCTGGAAATGCAGAGCCATCGTCTAAAGGGGGAAGTCATAAGAAGACCCGTCTCATCACTGCCTTGACTTCTCTGGGTTCCCACTTGACTTGCCAGCTCTTAGCAAAACTTTGCCTCCCAACTCCTCCAAGGTTGTATTTGTGTCCAGGATGCACTGTCCATAAATGTGAGGAGACTGACACGTTGAAAGTCACATTACTTTCAAGGAGAGGGCATTCGCGTACAGTCCATTTCGATTCCATCGGGCAAAATGTCTAGAAAGTGAAATTAAAAAAAAAAAAAAATTCTGCCTTTGGATACTGAGACCAATCCTCCGCACACAGTCCTCAGGAAGCGTGCTGTATTTCAAGTACAAAAAAACAGTGTTTGATGGCTGCTGTCGACCCTACACTCCAGCCACTTTACCTTCTTAGGCTGCGTATCACCTATATTTCAGCAGGAGCCCAAAGAACAAGAAACTTTAAAAAATAATTCCAGATTTTTTTTTTTTTTGTCTAATGCATTTAATGCATTGATCTGATGTCCTGTTTTTTGCAGTAGCTAGAATGAGATTTGAATATATTAATATTTTCAGCAGCAGAGCCCAGGGAGCCCAGTTAATCACTTACGCATGGATACATAGATATACTTCAGTCAGAGGTAAGGTTTTCGGCTCTCGTGTTGGTAATACTTAGAGAGATCGAATGAAAGGGGCTGTTCTCCCTGAGTCTTTGTTGTGGGCATGCATTGTGACAGTGTGGAGCCAGAGTTCTTCTGGTTGTCTACACAGCCTGGATTCAATAAACTGTTATATATGCATATTATGACAATGTGGTCAAGGAAACCAGATTTTTTTACTCTACCTTCAAGTGCCTACGTAGCCTAAATCTGGTGCTTATTTTTCTTGTCCCCATTCAATATGTTAACATATTCATAATTTAATACAGGTTATGCTCATTTTATAATTAAAGTTATGGACTTGGATGGGAAAGCATTCAGACTACACTGTATGAAAAATATCTTTTTTCTATATTGTACTGCATGGTTCGGTGTGAATCCTAAATCTGGATAATCCCAGACTCGATTAGATTGCTACGGCTGCTCTAACAAAATGCCACAGTCTGGGTGACTTAAACAATAGAAATTTATTCTCTCACACTTCTGGAGGCTGAAAGTCCAAGACCACAGTGTGAGGGATTGGCCTCTCCTGAGACCTCCCTTCTTGGTTTGCAGATGGTCATCTTCTCGCTGTGTCCTTGCATGGTCTTTTCCTCTGCGGGTACACAGACCTGGTGGTTTGGGTCCGAATTTCTTCTTCTTGTGAAGACAGCAGTCGTATTGGCTAAGAGCCCACCTAATGGCCTCATTTTAACTTAATCACCAAATATAGACACATTCTGAGGTACTGGGAGTTAGGGCTTCAACAAACAGATTTGGGGGTTGGGCAGTACATAATACAGCCCAGGACAGAGACCAAGGATATTTATATCCACGCGGCTGACGTGCCCCATGCCAAATGTGTATTTATTTGAGACCAAAACTGAAAGTTAAGTTCATATTTTTATATCTGTGGTGTTTTTGCAGTACAATTGTCAGTCACTTTCTCCATCAATAAGAAACAAAGATGACTTTAGAAGGTTTAGGGGAACAACAGCAACATGACTCTTCTCTTACCTTCTTGCTAGACTGGAAGGAAGCAGTTACTGAGTACAGTAAGTGTTACCACAGGGCGGGCCCGAGCTCCACCCTGCCTTCAGGGACCCCTGGTCTAGAGGCGTAAGTGCCTCACTCTCCATTACTGCGGCCCTCCATTAGGAGCAGATAATGCGAGAGATACCACTTTCACAATAAAACAGTGCACTTACACCACACCTTTCGACTCAGCATTTCCAAATGCTTTAAAAATCATTATTATTTTTATTATTTATTTGTGGAATCCCAGCAGTCTACTCAGCACTGGGAAGTACAGTCAAAGCCACAGAGCTACGGTCTCAGTTTCGCAGACTTCAATGACGCTCAAATCCGCCCCCTCCTTGATGTGCCAGTAAAAAATCTGAAGGTGGATGTCTGTATGTGCAGGCTTACCTTGAGAAAAGGGAAGAGAAACTTGTCTGAGTTACCCTGCTACTTGAATAGCTGGAGAAATTTAGCAAGGAGCTTTTGTAGAGTGTTGTTCCGACGAACCAACAACAAAACCAAGAAAAAAGCAAGATAGCAAATACATGGCTTTAGACCTAAAATTCAGAAAATGGAAATGAATTTCCCTCTTCAAGGGCAACTACAGTAACACTTTAAAGGGGTTATTAAGCAGGGCAGGAAGTGGAAATCAATCATGCTCTGCATATTGTTCAATGGTCATTATTTCCTGGGTCAAATCTGCTTGACATTCAATTTAATACAGTCTTTCATCAAGCTGAAAAGCCCTGGAGAAACTTTCACTGGCCACCCACATTTTCCAACAGGACTGTTGCCTGATCCACCTCATTTTTTGTTTTCTGACTTATCATCATTGCATATTTCTGCCTTCTACTGAAAGACTTCTAGTGCTTTACATGACTTGCGAGGAGGGGAATATGTGTTGTCCATTCCTATAAGGCTAGAAGCTGGTCCAGCGTCTGACACATAGTGGGTTCTCAATAAATATTTGTGAGATGAGGGAACAAGTTTTCCTAATACTCTTCCAAGCTGTCTGAAAGTGCATTTGACACATCTTGCTCCTTCAGTGAAGTTCCAAACTAAGACAGATGGCAACAAAGCAGAGACAGTCCAGACGCAAATTAAAACTCTAATGAAATAATGATTTCAATTGCTTTAAATCGAGGTGACCAAATGCATTTGTAGAAAATATATGTTGAAATCTAGCTTGCCCTAGTCTTGAATTTAGCCAACGAAGGTATTTTTTGGCGGGAGCATGGGGGAGTGGCAAAGTATGAGTTCAGGAATTTTTGTGATGATGGGAGACAGAAATCATAAACTGGAAGGGGTTTTTGACATGGGGTAGGACCTTGGGGAGATCACCAGAAAGTAGAAATAGAAATCATTCACTGGACTCAGTAGATCAGAGGAGGCAAGGGAGTCAGGGAGGTAGAGAAAAGTTAGGTTACTTGGGGTGTTCTGTGTGTGAGAAGTAAAAACTATCAGGTATAGAAACCTACTTTAAGGATATTGTTGGAAATATAGGACCATCATTAGCAACATGATGGAGGAATAATAAAGTAGAAATTCAGGAAATAGGAGCTGCCATAATGCAGCCAAAATAAGGAAGATGTTTATTGTGTCTTCTGCGGTTAGTGCTGGTCACCTCCCTGAGCAGTACTGTGTGATCCCCAGAGCTGGGAGCTTAAGTTGGGCCTAGACACACACAATAATCTTCCATAAGTCACGAAAGGATGTTTCCTCTGTTAGAGGAAAACTTGCAGTATTCCTTTTCTTTCACTATCACAAGTTGGTAATGCGGAAAGACTGTCTATCTTTGTCTATCTGGCTGTGCTGACGCTTAAACATCCTGAGCCCCTTAGAGGAAGCATGCTGCAAAGCAGAGGAGGGCAGGATGCCTTCTGAAAATGAGTGAGCTAGAGCCACTGAGAAGCTGCTGGGCTCATCTCGAAACCCACCAAGTAACAGCAGCCCAGCCAGAAACAGAGTTCAAAAGTCAAAAGTGCCTGACTACCCTAAATTAAAACAACATCCAAAAATCCAAATTGCGTGGCATGGCTCAAGCTGCTCTATTATGAAGTTCATACTTAGATTTCACGTGTTTATATTCCAATGTGCAATGTCTCTTTAAAAATGTAACTGTTGAGTTTAAAATCAGGAAGTAGTAAAGTGGCCTCACAGAGAGCATATGGAAGGTTTTTGTTTTGGGGGTGGGGGAAGAAGTTGGTTTTGTTTTTAGTTCTGTGGAATTTCAGTCCAATCAACACCTAGGCTGCTCCTTAAAAAAAAAAGACTTATTTTCTTTCTTTCTTTCTCTCTCTCTCTTTCTTTTTCCCTCTTTCCCCCTCCCTCTCTTCCTTCCTCCCTTCCTCTCATCCATCTTTCTTTCTTTCTTTCTTTCTTTCTTCCTTCCTTCCTTCCTTCCTTCCTTCCTTCCTTTCTTTCTTTCTTTCTTCTTTCTTTCTTTCTTTTCATGATTCAGTGTGCAGGCATCTAACCAAAGACATCCAAAAGGCAAGTCGAGGTACAGCAGCAATAGTGAGCATCTAACCTTTATTCTTACTTTCAATAGGGAAATGCTTTATAGGTCTTCAAGATGTCAGCGCCCGAAGGGAAACTGTTCAGTCCTCTCATTTCAAAGATGAGCAAACCTGGGAAAGTCCCAGGTCATCTGGCCAGTTCACCAGTCCTATAGCACAGGTTTACTTCAGTGATGGGGAAAAAAAAGGAAATGAGCCACCTTGAAGGCACTTGATCTTCAACTGGCCAGCTATTCTGGGTAGTTAAATGCAGTTAGGATTCTTAGATTTGCAGTTTCCAAAGCGGATAATTTCTTTCTTTATTTTTTTTTTTTTTTTAATGAACAAGCAGGGAGGAGGGTCAGAGAGAGAGAGAAGCAGACTCTCTGCTGAGCAGGGAGCCGGATGTGGGGTTTGATCCCCGGACCCTGAGATCATGACCTGAGCCGAAGGCAGACGCTTAACCGACTAAGCCACTCAGGTGCCCCTAAAGAGGATAATTTCTCATAAAGGTCCCCTTTCAATAAAACTGCCAGTACTTCCTTCCCTTCTTAACTTTACCTGGAATTCTAATCATTACTTCCATGCTTGAATGTGTCACTCCCCCAGGCGAATGAATTTTCTTGTCAATGCCACTCTACTCCCTGCATCCCCATCTGGAACAGTTGGCCCACACGCTTCTGCTCCTATCCAGGTTTCTCTCCATGCTGGCTGCCCATCCCAGATTCTACCACTTCTTCAAAGAATCTGACTCAAGGCCCAGATCTTTTAAGATTTGATCAGATCTCCAGCCCTATCTGAAGAGGTCTTCCCTACTCTCAACTCATAGCCCTCCTTACGAGCACTCATCCAGGTGAATTGGACACTTACATACGGCATAGTGAATGTAATAAGCCAAAGGCTATACTTGTGCTTTTTTAATTCCTCCAGGATGCCTAGCATGAATAGACACAATGTACTGAGCCCTAACCGAACGTCCCATACTTTGCTGGATATTCAAAATACATTATCTCAGTTTAGGAACCTTGTAAAATAGGCAGTATGCTCAACTGATGTGGCCAAAATCTAGCATCCAGAGGCACCACTTTTTTTCCTAGATCTCCCAGCTAAAAAGTGGTGAGGTCAGTATTAGAATGCGGGTGTGTCTAAATCCAAAGATCCTATGCCGAGCTTCTATGCAAAACTGCCTCCTGTCTGCATAACCTGCACATCAAAGTCACTAAATATTTGTGAATTTCATGAATAGATGAATGAGTAAGTGAATTAATATGGAATCTGTTCCCTGTACCAGCCTGACTTGCAAAAATGAAAATAATAAGAAATTCTGAATCTTGATGCCTCTGAATGAATGTGGTCACATAGAAAGTACAGGTAAAACAGAAATGTTTTCAGAAGTTAGCAGTGAATTTGATCACTGGTAGTCTACCTGGAAGTGATATGACTCACAGGGAATGAAGCAAGGCTCCAGTCAAACTTGGCAAGCATTTGGAACTTTAGCTCACGCATCTTAAATATTCTACTAACCTCACCCCTTATTTTCCCTCTGCTCTTGTTTTCTTACTCATTTTAAATGTATTTTAACTTTTTTATATTGAATGCATGTTTTATATACAGTAAATGCTTTTATTTGCTACAGTGGAAGTATAAACCAGTTTAATACATAATAAAATTAATTAAGAAAATAAAAATTGGTGCTCAGATTTACAGAACAAGTTCAGAAATGTTTACTGAGAGGATAGATGTGGTGGCTCATGCCTCATGTATCATTTCAGCCAAGCATAAGACTATAATTATGAAGTTGTATTTCAGGGACGATCTGAAATGTGTGGAGTTCCAGGAGGGTACTTCAAGCTACAACCTGCCAGTATTAAAATCAGAAGAGTTTAGAGGCCAATGAAAGAGATATGGGATTTTCATAGAATTTTTTAAAATCCCAGTAAACCCTACAAATATCTGAGTTTTAAAATGAGTTTTTCTTCAAACACCATGAGATTTGCAAACTGATATTTTAAAACACAGAGATGAGGGCTGACTAAGACCGAAAGAGATGGTTTTCTTGAAGTTTCTTGGTGAATTAATATCAAGACAATAAAGAAAAGCACATTTCATGACCGAGGCCACCTTCAGTTGTGTTTCCTAATGGTAACAGAGTCTGGGGACCACTGGTCGGCTCCACTCCTATTCCACGAATACTTCAGGTTTGTTTTGTTTTTAAAGATTTTATTTATTTATTTATTTACTTATTTATTTGACAGAAATCACAAGTAGGCAGAGAGAGAGGAAGGGAAGCAGGCTCCCCACTGAGCAGAGAGCCCGACGCGGGGCTCGATCCCAGGACCCTGGGATCACCACCTGAGCCAAAGACAGAGGCTTTAACCCACTGAGCCACCCTGGAGCCCTAATACTTCAGTTCTGATAAAGAAAGGCCTTGTTCAGATTTCTCCAGCTGTGGTAAGCAGCAGGGCCATTAAGGCGACTCTCACTTCATTGGAACCAACTTAATTCAGTGAACCAGCCATGGAAAGGGAATCAGTTAGGAAAAGGGAGAGAGTATTTCTTACCAAATTGTCATTGCCCTCTGCTTTGTCAGTGGGTATTATTGTCTACGACAAATTCTCAGGGGCCTCCAAACAATCAGAGTCAAGCCCTTTTTAAGAGTGCTGAAAGGATGGGTATCTAATTTGTTTTAACTGCAGGCATGTGTGTGACCAAATAAAGCAGATCTCTGAAGAGTCCTTTTCCAGATGTATATATGACATTTGTACTTTATCTGAGCCCATTTGAGAGTGAAGACCCTTCAAAAGTAATACAATCTGTGGGGACTGAGGGCTTGATACTCAAGAACCCAGATTTCAATTTCTAGGGACCTCAGTGAACTGTAGCTCCAGTTACTGATTTCAATTCTAAAATAGAAAAATTAAAGCTGCCCCGACTTTATTTTTCATTAAACAGTGTGACAAGTTTAACAGACCTATGTCTCCAACTCATGTGTTGTAAGACAAGCTACCATAAATTTTCAGTCAGAAACTACCTTTAGATTTTTTCAGAGACTAGAAGAATTTATTTCCGTTTTTTTCATTTCTACAGTCTATGGAGTTACAAACCAAGAATTTTTGCTCCTCTTTGTTAAAGAGTCCTATCTATGAATATAGAGGTTTTATATCTTGGGGAGTCTTCAAAGTCTGTGACAGTCATCATAGAAGTCAAACTGTAATTATAGTATCTATGATCTATTTTTCTTTAGAAAAAAATAGCCTGATCTAAGTTTATTTTTACAAAAAAAAACCCCAAAAAACTAAATATAACCCAACAAAGCCTACAAACTCAAATACATCTTTATTCTAAATTTAACTTGTTTTTATCTTGGCCTACCCTCATTGATGCTAATATTTGATTCATAAGCTTTGTCTTAAATGAAGTGTCCAACCTCACTAGTCTAGATGTGAGAGGGGGTGCTCACCTTGGTTTAGATGTGCGTGAACACTAACTTCCCCTTCAAACAACCACAGTCCTTTTCTGGGCACAGATAGCCAGGGGCAGCAGCAAGAGGGTGAAGGAGATCCATCATGAAATGTCCAGCGTCAATGTGTTCTCCCAGTTTACTTACTGACCTTCAGCATGCAGCCACACTCCTGACCCTCACGAGAGGGAGCCTGAGGGGGAAATGGCACTGGGTACCAATTCCTATGTCCTGTTGTTCTGTGGTCTCAATTAAGTGCTAATTAATTATCACTGGCATCTTTGGCATTGCTTGTCAAATTGCATTTAGAAGTATCTTTTCAGTGTTTAAATATCAGTCGCCCAGAATCCACAGCTAAAAATCCCATGTGTGACTACATCCTTTGTCTTCCTTTTCAAAACTGTGTTTTAAAATTCAGCAAATATATCTATAACTGCTGCAGGTAGCTTTCAAATACAACAAGTAGGAGTTGGTATTGTCAATTTTGATGAATAGTACTTCATTAATACACATCCTGTTATTCGGTCTCCACCTGCACTTGCTGATGTTGCCTGGAATCAATTAACTCATATAATTTGATTTATTTTACAAAGACATTTTGGGATGTGCTGTGCTAATGATAAAGGTCCTATTTTAGCAGTTCTTGATTGCAAGTTAGATTGTACCTGAATGGATTTCTGTTTCCGCATGGATATGTATACACGAGTGTGTGTTCTGCAAGCGACTAGGAAGCAAATACTGCTTGAAGAAGTCTTGAATTAAAGAATTAATTTTAAAACATGGTGGGGGGTATTCCTCCTCAATATTCTGACTTTCTATGAACAGCCCTAAAAAATACAGATCCTGAAATGTCATGTATTCTCTCTCAATCCAGCTATTTTACTTAGCAGGTTAGTGAGTCTTCTTTTAAATCAAAGAGCAAAATGTGTTACTAAACCCCAAAATTTAAACACTAGCTAGGGCAAAGATATTAAAGGCAAATATTAGATTCAGCTTTATGCATAATTTTGATTCGTTTTGCTTTCCTTTGGATGTGATTTCTCTTTCTCCCCTAAATATGTACAAGCCATGGTTTCTGGATCAATCCCTTTGATCCCAATTATGTACATTGTGAAAACATCTCTGAGATTTCTGTAGATACTTGAGACATGCTTTAGAGTGGTACAAGCAACAAAAATCTAACTCAAACTGTTCAGGCAAAAAAGAGAATTCATTGGGTTACTTAACTGAAAGTTCAATGATTAGCTGTGACTTTGGATATGACTAGATCCAAGTGCCCCAAATTGCCAGGAATCTGCCTCTTTCCAACTCTAAAGTGATCATCTCTTGGTTAGCCTCATTTTCACTTAAAATCTTTCCTCCTGGCAGCAAGATGGTAGCAGCAGGATTGTATCGTGCCAGCTTAGCATCCTCAGGGGCAAGTAAACTTCTCTTTTGTTGTGGGAATAGAAAATTCCCAGGAATAATTCTCCTTGGCCTGGCTTGGATCCCTTGTTTATTCCATATTTGTTCCTAATCCATTCACTGTGGCAGAGGAATGCAGGGCTCTCATGAGTCAGACGTGGGATACAAGCCCATTCCTGGAGCAAAGGACAAGGTCAACTCCACTCAAAACACAGACATTGGGAATGGGGTAGAGATGGTTTGCTCCAACGATGGTCTTACCGCAAGCAAGAAAAAATAATGAATAGAAAGGAAAGAAAACTCATGTGTCCACAAGAGTAAATTATAGCTACAGGGGCGCCTGGGTGGCTCAGTGGGTTAGAGCCTCTGCCTTCGGCTCAGGTCATGATCCCAGGGTCCTGGGATCGAGCCCCGCATCGGGCTCTCTGCTCCGCGGAGAGCCTGCTTCCTCCTCTCTCTCTGCCTGCCTCTCTGCCTAGTTGTGATTGCTCTCTGTCAAATAAATAAAATATTAAGAAAAAAGAGTAAATTATAGCTACAATCTCTTATTTTCAAACATCACACCCTATCTCGTATCATAATACTTCAATCAATAGAAGTAAATGAAGGCTAAATCACATTAAGGAGCACTGGTGTCTATAAATAAAGGTTTCCTATCTCTTATTCCCGTTTTCTAGAAAACTGACATCAAGGTCCATCAAGCAGAACTGAAATAATATCCATCCATCCATGCATTCCTTCATCCATGTAACACTAATGAGTCTGTATGGTGAGACAGGTACTGAAATAGGCACTGAGGCTACAAAAATAAATAAGCAGCTCCTTAAGGAGTCTGTATGTGGAAGTAATGCACTACAGTACAAAGACAGAAGGCTTTGGAGTTAAATAGAGCTGAGTTTCAATCCCAGGTCTTTTTCTCATTAGTTGTGTTAATGTAGACAAAATTCTCATTCATTCTGTGCTTCAATTTGCATATCTAAAAATAGGTGTTTGTAAGAATTAAATGGACAATATGTATGATCTGCTCAGCATAAGGCCAAGCACATAAGGTAATTGTTCAACAATTAATAGTTATTACTATATATATTGAGTAAGATAATGCAGATAAAACAGATTTGCTTACACAGTGCCTGGCACATAATAAGTATTCAGGAAATTGTAGTTGGAAACTATGATCATATGAAATAGATAAGGGACTAAGTCTAGGAGAAAGCAAAATATTAAAACCCAAGAAATAGGGGTGCCTGGCTGGCTTAGTCAGTGGAGCATGGGACTCTTGATCTCGAGACTGTAAGTTCAAGCCCCACCTTGGGTGTAGAGATGACTTAAAAATAAAAATCTTAAAAAAGAGACCCAAAAAATACCTATGATGACAGATGTGGGAAAAACCTTAAGATTTCACCCAGACCTATCCCCATCTTTGGAGAAAAACCTTTCATAATTTTAGATAGAGTCAGATTTATCTTCTCTTCAAAGAAAGTGCTTCCCAAAGCCACTCTCTTCCTTTTGGCTCTCATATTTCATCAGTTTACATAATATTTAATTAAATTACATAATTATAATAATAAGTACAACTGGCATAAACTTGTTTGAGACTCTCTCCTGGGACTTCCTTCTAGTGGGAACAGATGCACACAGTTGAGTCATTAACTAGCCACGAAGACCCAGTGTATTGTGGGCATTGGTCAGTCTGTTTTGCAGAGGAAATAGAGGGCTGGCTAAGTAGAAGTCAGCCAAGAGAACTTCTATGGGATTTCAGCCGTCTTTTGCTTCTCCTCATCTTCTTGTATGGCCCTAGTCCTTGAAAACTTGGCATATTTGGCATATTTACCTGTATTTTTAAAGTCTTCTGTAGCTGATAGGCTTTAAACTGTATAATCAGAATTTTAAACATGCCTTCTGGAATCACTTTTGTCCTTCCATAGTCATAACTTTGTACTGAGCAAAATAAAGCAGTGTGAGTAAAAAATGATGGAACATGAAGGATGAATACTTGGTGCTGCCTTAAATCCATTTCTAACTCTAGTCTTAAATAACGGGTTATATGTTCATTTCTGAGAACAAGAAGATAGAAACTTGTCTCACACACTGAAATGACACTATCCATTGGGTAGAACCTGAAAGATCAGAATATGCTTTCCACACGCACCTGTTCAAATGCATAAAATTAAGGAGACATTTTTTGTACTCTTCATGGTGACCTCATGAAGATTTTTGAAACTTATTTGTTTAATGTCTTGCAAGCCTCAAAATCAGACTGCCACAAAAATGGAAAGTATTAGCAGCATATATATTTTTAATTTGGGGGTTTGGAGGGATTAATGACTCTGTTAAGTTTTAGATAAGAGTCATTAAAGGCTGAAATCTAACGACGTTCTTATGTATAATCAGGTACATCTTCTGAGAAGAGAATTTAAGGTAATTCAGTCTGTGACTCAGACAGTTAAAATTTCATGACCAGAGTAGAAAATAAGCTATCATGTAGAATTGGTCAAATGCAGAAGGCGTATGCCTTTCACTGGTGGTCCGTGAGGTATTAAAGAGTCCTAAGCTATAAAAGCATATTCCAATCTTCAACTGCATGTTAAAAGTTTGGATTTTTCTCAAGTACTCACTGGCCACCCAGCAGACACCGGTGATAAATAAGAGGGTTTGTTGGTTAAAGTTGACCGGAACGAGATCAATTCTTTAAATTTGTATGACTTCTAGGCCTCTATTGGAACATCATAAATATTGGCTAATTTCACTATTTTTTTAAAGATTTTATTTAGAGTGAGAGAGAGCATGCACTAGAAGGAGGAGGGGCAGATGGAGAAGAACAGGGAGAGAAGAAGACACCCCGCTTATCTGGCAGCCTGACTCAGGGCGTGCTCGATCTCAGGACGCTGAGAGTCCTACACTTAACTGGCCGAGCCACCCACACACCCTTATTTCACCATTTATGTTAAATATGTCTCCTGTAGCCATTATAATCTCAATATTTTGGTGTAAAGAACAATTTAAAGTTTAATAATTACTTTTGGTGAGAAAAAGATTTATGAGCCAAAGCATTCTTTTTAGTCTATTTTTCTTAGTCCATAGATTGAAATAGGTACACAATCCAAATCATATGCCCTGCAAAGAACTTACATTAACAGCCATTTGCACAGACTAGAGCATCCTCTTAACACTGACTTTAGGTGCCAAGGAAGACACTCTGTTTGGTCCCATTCCTTGGTTCAAAGCTCCACTCCTGGTCCAAGCAACTTTAAGGAAATATGGCTAGGTTTACCTACTGGGAGAAAAAGGAATATTTTGGTGAATGCTCATGGAGAACATTGAATGCGGGTTGAGGGGAACTGGAAAAAGAGGATGGAACCAGGTTATAAGAAAACTAATATGTCTTAGTAAGGAACTCGGATTTTTGCCTAACGGGCAATAGAAAGTCACTAATAGTTTTCAAGCTGAAAAGACCGATCCACAGAATGGGATGAAGAGAGCCCTGCTGCAGGTCAACTCTACCTTGGAAGTCTCTGTGACCTGTGTTTGGGGACGGGCAAAGACAGCCATTCTCCCACTGAGCAGAAAGAGACAGTAGCCTTAGCAAAAAGAAGCTGGCAAAAATTAGGTGAGAAAGTTGAGCTCCCCAGCAATTTGTCTGGGGTTCAGAGCTGGGCTCTGGTCCTCAAGGAGAAATGAAAGGCAGAACCAAGTATCAAAACCACAGGCAGAAGTGTCATCTGGGAGAACTGGGTGCATACAGCTCAGTCCTGCTGCTCACTGGAATTAGTCACTCCTGGCAGGATCCATAGGCTCTTCTGAAGGAACAGGTATAGCTGAAGCAGGCAAGCAATGGTGCTGTGAATCCTTAGGAAATCTCCTTTGTCAGTCTCAATCATCATTTCTATCAAATTTAAAATAAAATGTGTTCAGACCTCCAAACCTTATAAAACTAGAAACCCAGTGTCTCTCAGATTATCAGAAAGGATTTACCTTTCCTCTAGTTGTTTCTGACTTGATTTCCTCCTTCAGCTGAACCCACCACTGATGCACGTCTCACCACTTGCCAGTGGTCCCTGACCTTGACAGTTCCTTTGCTTTGCTATCGAAAAGCTCACTCCAGGATATAGCACTGGGTAGACGTTTGCTGAAGATTCATGGAGGATGGAAAGATTACATCACACCAAGCCTAGCAGATGATCCAAAATTTAAACTTAAATGATGGGCATCCCCATTACTAAAAGGCACTTTGGCCATCCTCACCGCTAAAAAATTTTCATGGCTTATCTTTTCCATTGGGCCTCCCAGTTCCCACCATGTCACTCTGCCCCAAAGCTCTTCTTTCACATTCTTTCTTTTTGTATACAAACTTCCTAAGTTCATTTCATATTTTAGACAGAGAATTTGGTTATCTTTTTCTGAGTGTGTTCTAAGAATTTTCTTCCCACAACCAAAATGGTCCAGCAAAGCATTTTGTTAAGGAAGAAAGGGGAAGGGGGGAGAGATGCTTTTTCTCCCTTAAGAGGAATTCCGTTGCCTGCTATTAAAATGTTTTTTCCTAGTATACGTGAATCCATACATTGAGCATAAATGTATTTTTTAGACATAAGCATAATTGTATCTTTTTTAACCTACGTGTGGATTCATATAACTAAAGTGACCAGGAACCGGTTATTGGGCTACCCCTGTATTGTACTGACTCTTCGGGCTATCACTGTCTAACTGCCTATTCTGAACAACAGTCACGTCAGAATCTACCTCTTGACAATTTATAGATTCAATGCTATTGAGACAGGTAGAGAGGTAATCTCAGCAACGAGGCAATTCCCTTGGGCTATTATACATGCAAGATATCTCCTCAATTGAAAAACGCTACTGGAGGATTTCACTGTGAACTCCAGTAAAGAAAATTCTTGAAATTGCAGTGTTGAAACTAGTAAAAGGGCTCCATAAGAAGCAATATTCTCACCAGGTTGTTGATACCACTTGAGAAATTTACATCTTGAGACAGTCAGATGATAGCGATGCCAAGTACCAGATCAACGATTCTCCGGGTCTCTCAGTTCACCTCGTCCCAGGTCAAGCGGGGACGGTTTACTGTCTTATTGTGAAATAAATGTGGGCCCCAAACGGTTAGTGGTACAGCATGAGCTGTTTCACGCCTGAAAGAGAACGAAATCCTCTTGGGAGACCATGAGCATCCGGTCTACTCAGTTTCCAGTGTGAGGACCATATTTATGTACTTGAGAGTTGATTTACAACTGCCTCTTGTTTTTCAAAGACCAAAACCATCCTACCCATTTTGGGGGGATATAGTGAAACTGTGGATGATCCAAAAAAGAAAAGAAAACCAGCAAGGCTCTAGCAGCTCTATTCCATGTACCGAATTGCTGCGAAACGACATGAGCACCCAATCATTCATCCCCCTGCCCCGACACTGAGACCACCCCAAGTCACTGAACCGAACAATGACAGCGAGAGGTAAGAGACCAAGGCAGCTCACCCACCCTGAGCAGTAGTGGTCCCTTGGCAGACAGGGTGAAAACATCACCTTAACAGGTGACAGACACGTGGGCCTTAGCTGGGGCATTAGTGAAAAATATTAATGAAGACTAATTAGATAGCTTTTGTTGAAATGTTTCCAAAGTGATGAGCAAAATAAAGCCAACCTAAAGAAAATATTTAAAAATCTCCCACTGAGCATGCTCAGAGAGAGCATTTTAACTTCTTTTATTTTTAAAATGCTCAACCATTTTCTTCAAAAACTTGGCTTGATCTTCCTGATTCCATGATAACTGAAGTCATGCCAACTTTGATGTTTTTAGCTTCAGCTGTTTGAGAGCTATATGTGATCCCCCCAAAAGGTTGGAATGATTTTTTTTTTTCCTGAGTGAAGAAGAAAGCATATGTTTTAACCCTCATGTGCCTTTTTTGAAAAGGATGAATTAACATCTTATAATATTTTACCTTTGGGCTTAAAAAAAAAAGTTGAGTTTGAAAGTCAAGGAGACATTTTTTTTGGAAATTAAAATAGAGACACAGGCCTTCAGGATTGTCTATGGATTTGTCTGTTTTACCAAATACATTTAGTGACTCGCATGTCTGCTGGGATTGTTTTTAACGTGGCCTCAAAAACAAGGCAGTTTGGAGTCTTCAGCAAGATGGACCACACACAAACCTAATTTCAGGACATCAAAAGAACATAAAACTAATATGCAGAAATACTGGAGCATCTTGAATACATTTTTTTCTACCCAGATAAATGACAAAAAGAATGGGGAATAAAAACGAATTTAAAAAGCCTTAATCCACCTGACAGTCTAATTTTCCCTTTTAATTTCTAGAAACAGGAAGGGAGGAATAAACAATGAGATGTTGGAGATCGAGTAATACCAAATGCAATTGCTCCCATTGAAGGAGAAAGTAGTCAGAGGGGAGGGATGTCAGTCAGGGTGACTTGTGAGAACCGTGTCTACATTCTTTTCTTATAGACCATGCAAAGGCTTCTCAAAGATCTCCTTAGGGATCAGCTGGTCATTGGCTCTTCCTAGGACACACCAGAGATGGTAAGAAAGGAAATCGGGATAATTAAGGCTGATAAAATTATTAGCTAGAATGGCAGACAATAGTCCCAGTAATGCAGGAGGAGTGTGTCAAACAGCTTCAGGCAAGCCCTGTGTTTAGTGCAAAACTTACATGGGAAATAGCTTCTGATCCAGGGTGGGACAGCCCCAGCTTACCACAGATGGAAACACTGGACGTTATCAGTGCTTCCGTGCAGACCTAGGTCGTTTCTGCAGAGGACTTCACAATGCCAAGTCTATCAGTATCAAGTTAAATTCCACTGAATCACAACTCCCACTATATTCTGGTTATGTACCCAAAACTCTGGAAGAACAACAAAAGGAAATAATTGGTAAAGAAATGACAAATGTCTCACTCTCTTATAATGTCAGAAGAACTATGGGCAGAAAAAAAATGAAACAAGAATGAAAGAAAGGTTTAAAAGCAAATTGACTCTGTGTTTACAAAAGGATTCCAATTCTGGGTGAACTGTCCAACTCAACCAGTTTCTTTGGAGAAACATGATTAAAGTGATGACTGAGGTGTTTTGTGTCCTAGCCTCAGTTTCCTTTATTCCCCTCTGAGTCCAGGAACAGCCAATCAGAAAATAACCTGGCCTGGAGGCTTGTCAGTGATAATAATTGAAAACATCTGTCCATGTAGCAAGTGTGGGAAGCCAACACAGTTCCCTGACAGAGGGAGTTCTCAGACAGCAAAGCCATAACCACGACTGTGCTCATATTCTCCTTCACAGACTTTTCTCACTGCCAGCTGTCTTTATTCTCCTGCCAGGAAAGCAAGGGGCCTGGGGCTCTTACCCAGGCTGGGGTTAAGTGAGCTGGGACTAGGGGAGGGAGGGGGACAGGCTGGCTCGGAGCTCTGGGTATGGAGACAAGGGCTATCTGATTGGGCAGTCAAGAGACCTAGAACTGAGGGAAGAGAACAACAAATACAAAATCCAATGAGGTATGAGAAGGACAGAGGGACAACAGTAAAAGAACAGGTTAGATTCTGCACCCAAATGACATGGGTTTAAATCTTGGCACAACCATTTTTTGGTGACACCAGACAACCTGCCTCAAGTTTCCCATCGTTGAAAATGCATATAACAATAGCACCTATCTCAAAAGACTTCTGTCAGGGGGTGCCTGGGTGGCTCAGTCGTTAAGCGTCTGCCTTTGGCTCAGGCCATGATCCCAGGGTCCTGAAATCGAGCCCTGCATCAGGCTCTCTGCTCACCCGGAAGCCTGCTTTCCCTCTCCTAGTCCCCCTGCTTGTGTTCTCTCTCTCGCTGTGTCTCTCTCTGTCATATAAATAAATAAAACCTTTAAAAAATAAAATAAATAAAAATAAATTTAAAAAAGACTTCTGGGGGCGCCTGGATGGCTCAGTGGGTTAAGCCTCTGCCTTCGGCTCAGGTCATGATCTCAGGGTCCTGGGATCGAGTCCCGCATCGGGCTCTCTGCTCAGCGGGAAGCCTCTTCCTCCTCTCCCTCTGCCTGCCTCTCTGCCTACTTGTGATCTCTGTCTGTCAAATAAATGAATAAATAAAATCTTAAAAAAAATAAACGTTAAAAAAAATAAAATAATAATAATAATAATAATAAAGACTTCTGTCAGGAAAAATAAGTAAGGTGGCGTATTGACTTAAACAATCACTGTTTTCTTCCATAAATATTGCTCATCCCCTGGCCATGGGGATTTTTAAAAGCGATCTGACCAACTCATGCTGCCTAGCTTCTTGGGATCCCTGTATTGACTCTTTTCTTGTAACCCCCACACTGTGGACTGCACCCTCTTCTGTCTGATCTAGCTGACTTCATTTCACCCCCACTGTCCAAGGCCTCCCTCCGCCACCCCAGAAATCTGGCAGATTCTACAGCTTGGTGCTGAACCTATCAAATGAATATCTGGTCAGAAGAATCCCAGTAAAACATTATTTTAGCCAACTGAAGAGAAAATTCCAGGTTGTAGGTTAGAGAAAATTTGAAACAAGGAAAGTTAGAGCAAGAAGAAGAAAGAAAATAAAGTTCTTAGTAGGAAGATGTAGATGTTTTCCTTGCCTACAGGGGAAAAGAAAAAAAATCCTCATTGAGAATATAATAAATCAATGGGTTTAGAAAGAAAATATAAAGAAGAGATTATAAAGGACAACATTTAAAAATACCAAATTATCCAGATCATTTCTTTGTTTAAGATACTCCAAACATAAATTAACCACCTCTGGAAACGACATTAACAGTCACATCACCACAATTGTATTTATAACTAACTCACAGTTATTTGATGCATGATATTCACTTGGAAGCTAGAAGGAATAAATCCAGCTTGCAAAAAAGCAGAACTCACTTTTGGGTGGGGCTTAGGTCCTGAGAAAATCTTGCTCGACACATGGGTGGCAAGAAATAATACAAAGGGAGAAACTTGGGGAGGCCGGCTTTGTATCATTAGTTAAGAACAGTTATGTATTGTATATGTATCCAACATAAACACTTGGCTAAGGATGTTATTCTACTGACAGTGTTTGCCTTTCCTTATGGTCATCAGCTGGTGACTACTGCTACTTGGCTGGGAAGCCCTTCATCCATAAAGAAAAGCACCATAAGTAATAATGAGTGTGAGTTTGTTCGTGGCGAAGGAAGAATTCAGATTCCACAAGCGATTTTTTTATCCAGTTGAAATGAATCAAACTGTTTAACCTAATTGGGCTTCTATAAATCAGGAGTGTTGTCATATTAGTAATCCTTCCAGATAAGGCATTTCAAGGAGGCGCCATGCAAGAGTAGAAATGTATAAACACAAAATAAATAGAATCCGTTGACCCTTCTATTCAGCAGCCTTGTATATCTTCCCTCTTTCTATTATCACTATTTAATAAAATTACCACTTAAGAACTGACATTAGTAGATTTTTTTAACCATTGGGAGACTATATTTTTTCCTTTCTATGACTCTGTCTTCAATATGTGCATACAACCACAGGAAGGCTTGATCTTTTGATGATTATAAGGTCAACGGAACATGGGGGTAGTGTGGAGGGGTAATGTACATCCATTGGGAACTGGGTTTTAAAAATCCATATCATCAGTATTGTACACCATTTTGTTTTGTGTTTTGTTGTTGTTGTTGTCATTGTTGTTGTTGTTTTAACGAAGCAGGTATGCATGTGTTAATCTGGAGAATCACCAAATCATATCCCTTTTATTTATTGCTTTAAGTCTCTTTCAGATAGTTGCCTTTGAAAACGAATTCTAATATATTTCTAAATTCACTATTTGTCTACTCTGACCCCTCTAGACAGCTCTAATTTTCTCTCTCTCTCTCTTTTTTCTCTATACCCACTTAAGGGTAACTTGGTTCAAATCCCCCAGAGGCAGTTTGCCTCTCAAGTTCCCAGATTTTTCTCATCCAGGGATACCTGGTATTACTTCTGTAGATGTATCTGATATCCTTTGGAAATGACTTTCCCACTGAATGGCACATTCCTGGCACTTGTGCTACCTTCTCCATCCAACTCCAAGGTACACATCGTTGTTGGTCACATGGCCTTTTCCCGCTGCAGCTTCCATTTCAAGGTCCTTCCCTGCAGAGCGACAGCTAGCATCAGCCAGGTAAAGCAAACCTGTGTACCTCCTCTGCCAGCGTGGGTCTCTTGGCCCATCGCCACCATTCTTTCATAGGTGTTATGAAAACAAAAACGCAGAGTACAGACACACCCTTATGCTTCCAAGAGAACAGGAGGCTCATGTCTGTTTCCTTAAAAATCCCCAGTGCCTGTCTTTTTGTTTCATTCTTTATTTTAATAAATAAATGTATATCTTATTGTAAAAATATACACACACACCCTTGACATAACATATAAAGTATGCATAAACATACACATGGAAGTATACACACATAATGTAAAATATTACTACAAACCCCTAACACTTCAGGGTTCCCTTATTTTGCAATTGATGACTATGCTTGCCATGTGTTTCCAGGCCTGTCAACTTTCCTTACAAATTATTTCAAGTTTGCGGAAGAAAAAGGAGCTTAAACTTTTTTTTTTTTTTTTAAGGTTGCATTGTTCAACAATAGGATTTAGAGCACAGACAATTAGAAATCATCCAGCCCAACTGTCTACATTTACAAAAGGGGAGCCTGACACTCAGGAAAGCCGAGTGAATCCCTCAAACCCTGCACATGGTAAAAAGCAGAGTCAGGGGAGAAAGGCAGGCTTTCTGTTTCTTTGGACAATCTGATCTTCCATCCAAGCAGGAAAACTGTTGAACTAATGACAGGAAAGCTTCCTCATGGAGTCACCTGTTCCTCCAGGTTTCTGTGGTAATCTGGGTGGGTAGGCCTCTTGGATTACTACGCAATTCTATAGGTCAGAGAAATGGATTCTTTCTCACTTGGATGATGTAGACATTATCTGTCAGGAAGCAAGACTCTCCAACACAAACTTCATAACTCCTGCATTCTATTTTTGACACCTTAACCTAAAGTAATTTCACACTACCTCATAAAACCTTTGAAAATGGTGCACTTGAGGATGATGTTTTGCACTTACTGAATTTCCTTTTCCAAAAAAACCTCATCTACATGTTATATTCGATTGTTGCATTTTCAGATTATATTCTCTGGTCATTCTCTGTAATTTTTTCCAAAAAAAAGTGAAAAAAGAGAAGACAGGACAAAGTAGAAAGGGAAGGAGGAGTGACATGGAAAGAGACTTAACTTCGTAGCTGATGAACTTGGCTCTCCCTCTTGGACTTCAGAGAGAATGGCTAAGAGGATTGTGGACAGCCTTGCTGCAACTGTAGATAGAAAAATATGGAGGAGTTCCTAATTTCTGTTCAAGTTAGCACCTTTTCTGCTAGAGCAAAAAGGCATCCAGATGAGAAAAAATCGTAACTTTTCTGTCACCTATAAAGTAAAACTATTTATAATCATAAAAAGGCGTAGAATGCCTAAACTTTCTACTGCAAATGAAAATAGGAGTAAAGCTGAAGGTAACATACCACCCAAGGTCAAAAATTCTGCAATCTAATTGAGGGAGATAAAACATATGTGCATGCAATAACTTAGAGATAAAAATAAAACACGTCAACAACAATGTAATACAGAGTGTTTAAATGCCAAGAAAGCAAATAAGGAAGTGATCAGAATGCAATTTTTAAAGGCTCCCTAGCAGAAACAGGCTTAAATATGATTTTGGATATGGTGAATGACACAGAGTGCAAAACAATTCAGATGTGTATGGCCATAAGGATAGATGAGCAGGGAAATTGACCTCAGGACCCTGAGTGTATGCAATCTGCTGTCATTACCTTTTTTCTTCTTTTACTTGTTTTTAATTAATAGATTCTATTTTTCAGAACAGATTTAGGTTTATAGAAAACTGAGCAGAAACTATAAAGGGTCCCATGTACTCCCCCTGCACAAACACACACAGTTTCTCCTGTTATGAACATCTTGCATTATTGTGCTACATTTGTTGAAATTGGTGGGCCAATATCAATACATTATTACTAACCAAAGTCGATGGTTTACCTTAAGTTCATTCATACAGTTGTAGATTACAAAGATTTTGACAAATGTATAATGACATGTACCCACCACTGTGGTATCATACAGAATAGTTTCGTGGCCCTAAAAATCCTTTGTGCTCTGCCTACTTCTCCCTCCCTCCCTGCTGACTCCTGATAACCACTGACCTTTTACTGTTTCAAGAGTTCTGCTTTTTCCAGAGTGCCAAATACTTGGAACCATACAGTATGCAGCCTTTTCAGACTGGCGTCTTTCACTTAGTAATATGCCTTTAAGATTCCTTCACATCTTTTCATGGTTTGATAGCTCTTTCCTTTTCATCACTGAATAATATTCCATTGCATGTCCAACCATTTGTTTATGCAATCACCCACTGAAGAACATTTATGATCTTTTAAATTTAAAAGCAAAGTTTCTTAAACTTAATTTTTAACTTAACTTTTTTTAACCAATGCATTGCTCAGGTAGGAAACAAGGTTCTCAGAACACATAATCTTTTCTCATTGAGACTTCTTTATCTAGGGGAGTAAGTTATAATTTGGGGGAACATGATACTAGACTATCATTTCTGTCCTTAAACTTGAGTCATGGGCCACTTCATCTTCTTGCTCCATTCTTTGATGATGTGACAACAATGAATTTTGGAATATACAATCCAAAAATGAGAATTATAAAATTAAGTTCTGAATTTTTAAATGAATGTAGTTATTATCAGACATCCATTGGGAGTCATGTCTTTTCCTTTTCCTCTAAACTACAATGATGTGTTGTTTTCACAATGAATCAGAATATAAGTCTGAATTTGAAGGTATGCCTTTCTCTCTTCGTTAGTTACAGTGTTACTTATGCCCCTCCAAATTCCACGATTTTTCCAAAAGTGACATCCTAAGCTGTTGCTGATTCTCTAAGTTGAAGCAAATGTCCCCTGACACACCTGTGTCTTTCTTTTTAACATCAAATAACATTGATAACCTAATTACTATTACAATGATGATGATGATGATGATGATGATGATGATGAAGGCTGCCCTGCCTCTTGGAGGTAATTTAGAATAAAAGTCATTCACTTAGCTCCATGGTTATATATACACATTGATTTTAAGACAGCACACTGGAGGCTTTGCCAGAAAAATTTAAAAGTTCAAGTAGAAAAAATAATCACAGTATCTTTCAGTCATTTGCTGCTCATATTTGTGTCTTTAAAATGCACAACTAAATGCTTTCTGCATACAGATATCACTCGGTAGGCGGGGTGTATCTTATTACTGGGTTATTTTCCAGTACATTTGGCGTAGTTAAGGTAAAGCGTATTAACTTTCTCTCAAAATAAAGACGAAAACAGAGTTGTAGCGGCCGTGAATGCTTCAGCCATTGTCAGGAAGTTAAGAACTGACAGGAGGCCCAAATAATCAACTCTGCCTGGTGCATATACCATAGTTTTCCCCTGGGATATCTGGTCTAATCCTACAATGTATCTGACTGGCATGAATGTAGAATTACTTTCAATAAAGATTTTATTTCAAGCTTGGATGATTTCCCCAAAAACATCTTGTCACTAAGGCAAAGTATATCATAGAATATCTGATTTTTTTTCCCCTACAAGTCAGCTTTCGAGGGGGAAAAAATACACATTTCAACTCAAGTACTCAACTCAGGTCAATTCACTGTAAAAAATCACATTTTAACATTTCTGGACTGATTAAAGATTTGCTGTGTTAAAGAAATCAGGGAACTGTCAAGGGAAGCTTACCCTAAGTCTGCAAATGAAAAGAATAAGTAACACATTTGCTCATCTACAATTTGCACTCTCCCTGCAGTAGTCTCCAATCGAAGAGCAGGCAGGACAGATGACTCCATAAGCTAACACCCGGCTTCCAGAATATTTGTCTTTTTGCAAGTAAGGAACATTTAAAGGTCACATCTTCCAATAAGTATGAGATTGTTTCTAGGCTATATGAGAAATACGAATGGCTTGGTCATGATCACACTAAAATGATCTTCATTTCTCTATTTATCTTTTCTCCGTCTTTATGCTGTTCTCTTCCCTTGTGATGCCAAATTAAGTCAATGTGCTCAAGATAGGGGAACAGGACAGTTGCAGTACATTACTCTACTTCGAATTCACTGAAATGTTTCATTTTATGCCTGCTTACATCCTTCCAGCCTTGGTGTCACTTTGTTTAATTTAGGCTTCGTTCACATAACCTTAAACATATCTTATGTTACCTATAGGGTTTCACCTTTTAGTCACTAAAAGCACACAAATCACATGGTTTAGTTCTAATGGAATAGGAGTAATTATTTTAATATTTAATAACCATAGCATGTTATAGTTATACAATGTTTTAAATTCAAAATCTCTCTTATCTCTATTATTATAGCTTATGACTAACACATAATATTATGATAAGAAGTATGTGCAAGAATGAAAACTCAGCAGAGAAAACTCAAGAGAGGCATAGAAAGGTCTAGATTTGAGTCTCAACTTTTTTACGTAATTGACTGTGTGAACTTTAGACAGGTCATTTAGTCAAAAGTCTTTAAAATGTCTGAGTTTCTAAAAAGCGTCACAGGCAAATTTGGGGGCCACACAGCAGCCAGATTTGCCTGCGATGCTTTTTAGAAACTCAGAGACCTAGGCCTCAATCCAGGTAATGAAATTAGGATCTCTATGCAGTTTCTTTGCTCTTTCAAAAGCTCTAGCCAAAGTAGAAAGCCAATGAGTCCTAATTTACCTTTCCTTGTTTGTAAACTAACAATTGACAGAAGTGAATGTTATCACATATGACAAAAATTAACATTTCTATAATTTGAGAACAGTTTTGCATGCACTTTTCACTTAATCTTTAAAACAACCCCAGAGGTTAGTTTTACCATTAACCTCACTTTCTAGTGAAATCTGAGGCTTGGAGAACTATCTGAGGCTTAGATAGTTAGGACTATCTAAGACCATATAGTCGATAGATGGAGAATAAGTACTGAAGATTCGGAGATTCCAGGTTCTCCCTAGAGCAGGAGTTCTCATTCCAGACACAAATACACAAATAATCGCACACAGAGTTTTTACCCTACCCAGACCTCACTTTGGGCCAAATGCAACAGATTGTCTGTGGGTGAGTCCTGGACATTGATATGGTTTTGAATGCCTCACACATGACATTAACATGCAGCCAGGCTTGAGAATCTCTACTCTAGAATGACCAGAACATTCTGGAAGATATGAAGTACTATATGCGGAGTGTGATGACTTTACCCCAGGTTTGTTTGTTTCTCCTACAATGTTAACTACAGTATTAATAACTATATTCCCTATGCTGTACTTTTTATCTCCATGATTTATTCTTTTAAGATTTTATTTATTTATTTATTCATGAGAGATGGAGAGAGAGAGAGAGGGAGGGAGGGAGAAGCAGGCTCCCTACTGAGCAGGAGGTCTGATGTGGAACTCAATCCCAGGACCCCAGGACCACGACCTGAGCTGAAGGCAGTTGCTTAACCAACTGAGCCATCCAGGTGCCCCTCCATGATTTATTTTATAACCAGAAGTTTGTAGGTTTTATCTGAGTTTTGTTGATGATAAAACAGGAATTTGGAATGGAAGCCAATGATTCATGAATGCAGAGCTGGTCAGAGCTAGACTCTGAACTAGATTTTAGGTCTCCTTTTCTGAAGAAGTTCTCTTTTTACTAGAACTTCTCTGATCCCCCAGAGCTCATGACCATAATCACAGGTTGGATTTCACATGATGACAGTTATCTTTGAACACCAATGGAAGGGGTGGAACTAGATGGAGAAGAAAGAGAAGTTAAACTCTGATGTGGCCCAACAAAGTCCAGCCAACCCACAGGAGTTCTGGAGCATCTAGGGCCCATCAGAGTTGTCTCCAGATGGACGAAAATGGCCTGGCCCATTTACCCCCACTGTGATCAGTCATTGGCTATGGGCTGTCTCTAAGACTCTCTTGGGGTTAGGCTGTCTTTATCTGAGGCACATTTTGCCAGGCCAGACCACTGAAGTTCACTGCTAACACCTGCAGCTGGAGCAATAGTCCTTCCTTGAAGAGACACCTGGGCATCACATCTATGTCCACCATAGTGCCCTCCTTGTGCTGTATACATCCATTCTTTGTGTATGTTTTGGGGGCAGTTCCCCAGGACTCCAGTAGGCCTCACTTCCTGATGAAACATTTGAAGAAGAAACTTTAGTAGGATGAACCCAAGGCCTAGAAGCTGTAGCAGGGTCCTAGCCCATGACTGACATTCATTTTCTCTGTCCTCCATCGTCCTTTCTAGTTCTCCCCAACCTGAGTTATCCCCTCTGTCGGTCATGGTGTCTGACTTGCTGCAACAGGTCAGGCCTTCATCCCTGAGGGGCCCAAACTCTGATCACCATGTCTTTTCAAGGATCACTGCCCTATCCATTAACCATCTCTCTCACAACGGGGTGACAGAGAACTTGGAGAGCCCGTATAGATCATCTGGATGTCACACGTATGTCTCCCTGCCCCCATTGTATTACAGCAACCCAAACTCCTCCACTTGATCAGGGTTAATGAACCCTGCCTGGATGGTCATTCTTCTGGCCTGTCGATCCCTGGGCAAGAAGCCCCAAGTGCTCAGGAGCAGCAGTGACCCAAACAGTGACTAGATATATCATCCTAATACAGTGACACAAGCTGAATCACATCCTTGGGCAATGCCTATAATTTTGTTCTTGGGGATCCCATATTCTTTGAGTCAGGTCCTCTTGACTGCTCCTGGGCTGTGCTGCTTATTATTGTAACTGCATCGACCTGGCTTGTAGCAATTAAGTCCTACCATCTAGCCTCTATTATTTCAGTATTTTATCATCCTCATAGTTATCCAAAAGCTTAGTTCTATAATGGACATTCCTAGAGGCAACCCTGATTTACAAGGTAGAAGCCCTATAACTGCAAACAACATTTTTGTAGAGTATCAATGGTGCTTAGCAATAGCCCTTCAATCACATTGGTCTTGCGGTTACTATCCACAAACTCCCACCATTATTTTTAAATGCTTAATACATTGCACCAACTCCTAGTCTCTCCTTCATGGATATAACATCTCAATTCACTACCAGTGAGAGTTTCAACAATTGGACTGCCACCCTGTGCCAAGACCCAACTGCACTTGGCCGCCACCACTAACAGACTCTTCGTTGCCAGCCAGGCAGCAAGTGACCCGGCTCCAAATCCATATCTTGGGCTGGCTTTCTTGGACCATTTTTGGAACCAATAGTCACAGGTTATATTCTCTACAGGGAGACCCTGAAATGAGTTTCACACGGTATTTACTAGGGATTGACCTCTGTGGAAGGGAGATAGTGGGAAAAGGATTGAATGGAAGAAGTTGAATAGAGTTGTGTACCCAACAAAATCTCAGCCAGCTCCACTGGGAGCTCTGGAATCCCTGAAGCCCATCAGTGTTGCCCCATAGTGATAGGAATTGGCCACTTTATATCTGCAGTGGGCCAGTCAGTGCCCTGGGCAAGGTGGCTCACTGCAGTTGAAGTTTAATCTTGAAGAAGACAATAGAGGCCATCTGCTAACCTTATTTCCTATAGCCGTGCAGGGAATCCGAGTGGCCCATCTCTGTATTCAAAGCAGCCACCATCACTATCAAATTGGTAAATATAGAAATGGTCCATAAGTGGTCTGGAGACTAGGAGATCCTTTTATAAAGCCCAGTACAGTGTTCCATCATGATCCCTGAAAAATGACATGCTTCTTCCTGCTCATAGAATTTATTATAACACGTGATTACAAATGGTTGAGCTGAACAATAAAATCATGAGTTGGTCTGATATCCATATGTACAAGGACATATGTAGAAACTGGCACACTTTATTTCTCTACCACAGTACAGGTTATAAATTTATGTGTGTAAAAGCAAAATAAATAGTTTCTGTCATTGAGTCAAGCATTATATACTTTTTTTTTTTTAAGATTTTATTTATTTGACAGAGATCACAAGTAGATAGAGAGGCAGGCAGAGAGAGAGAGAGAGGGAAGCAGGCCCCCGCTGAGCAGAGAGCCCAATGTGGGACTCGATCCCAGGAGCCCGAGATCATGACCTGAGCCGAAGGCAGCGGCTTAACCCACTGAGCCACCCAGGCGCCCCAAGCATTATATACATTTTGAGGGCATTTGTATTTCTGCAGATACATTGAGCATTTTACCGAAAATGGAATCTGGTGTGAGATTTTAGATGGTATCATTATCTTTAACATCCATAATATAAACCAGATAAAAATTACATTCTATTCTAAGTTCATTTCTCTAGTTTTGTTCAAACTGGGTACATTTTGGAAGCTCATTGTCAATAGTACATAGGAAGGAAAGGCACACTGTGTAATTACAGGCCTCTTACAAGCTCTCCAGAAATACTCGCTCTCTTCATTTCTGCCTTCATGTTCTCATCATCACAGAGTAGGTATGAAGCTCAGGTGTACGGGAAATGTAATTGTTGTGCCATAATCAAAACTAATTTCCTTTTCAAGGCACATTCCTCTAAATGATTAAGTCAACTCAGAGTGTCTTCTAGACATTTTCCATGGGGCATTTCTAGTTCTGGAAGTCTATGTACAGCCTAAGCATTGTTGGGGCCATGTAGAGCACCCATTTATACAGTACTTCAATAAATACTTGGTGGCCACCTAGTACTATAAGCCAAATACTAATACTAATCTTGTATCTAGGGATACAGTACTAAACAAAAAGAGATGAAATCCTGGTGCTTAAGATGTTTACATTCTACTGGAAAAAAAAATAATAAAGCGGATAAGCATGGTAGAAAGTTGTCTGGCTCTTGTCATCTGTCCATGCTGATTTTCATTCTCTTCTGGTTTTCTGTCATCGTCCCCAACTTCCAGTTCCAGGTCTGGTTTCAGTAACTGTTCAGGGATAATTCTGTGAGGCTATCTTATGTCACCTTTACCTAGATCTGCCAAGCAGGAATTTCATTCTATTTCTGAAGAGAATTTCGTTCTATATAATGAACATGAAGAACTTTGGAATCCTGCTTATCCCTAGGTTTTCCCCCCAAGAAGAATCTGAGCCCATATGATCTCAAAATCCTCAAACCTTTTAATAGCTTGTATTTTCAGGGAATGGAGTAGGAAAGCTTAGGACTGGACCACTTCTGTGAGAACTCACCAAAGTCTCAGCTCTTTTCTCTCTAACTCTCCTTCTTCCAGTCCAGAGAATCACTCTCTCTTGTCTGGCAGCAGAGTAGTCTGGCTCTTCATCTGCCTTCCAATCTACTGGTTAGGCCATGGCTGCAATTCTGAGTCCTTGTGGACAACTCAAATATCCAGTCTTTGGAATTCACACGTCCTTTCTTGAAAACTCCAAAGCATGTTCTTTGTTTTTTCGCTGCATCATCCCTCCATTGAGCTCAAAATGCTGCTACTCAGCAGCATTGGGGAATCTTGGAGAAAGGTGAGAAGAACACGGATGGTTGGGGAAGAAACCTCAGTCATTATATATTATCCTACCTCATCTCAAATGATAGTCTGACTTTCCCAAAATGTCCATTCTTTCGTTTTAATCTGGGAGCTCAAACCACATTTTAGATGTCATGCAATTTACCATCCAATAGAAGAAATTGACCATCACTAAACACCTCCTGATTGGGGACTCATGGCCTTTTTATGTCCAGAATATTTAATAACCTTGATAGATGCTCAAAGTATTTTTCTGATACACTTACAGAAACATCAAAACCAAACATTAATTGCAGTGATATCTCAGGGGTGGAAATATGAGGGATTTTCATTTTCTATTTCAACTTGTCTGCATTTTCCTAAATTTTCTGTAGTAAGTATGAGTCTTTTGAAGCAGCCTGGTCTGTTTTCACAACTTGAATTATGCATGTGAAGGTGAAGTTGGTCTCTGGGCTTATTTCCAGCAACTAGATTTCCAAAAGGATTTCCAAAAGGAAAGTCGACTTTTTCTTCCATATCATGGCTTTCTGCATTCAGTCATGACTTCACTAACTATTCTCTCTTCCAAATCAAACACCTGCAGTGCCTGCACTCGCCACTGGTAAGCACGGTCACCTTGGTGCTCTCTGGTCATGCAGTGTCTCTCCTAAAGTCAAGTCTCTGTAAAAAGTATCTAAAACTGATTTTTTTCTCAGAAAGTAAAATTAAGCATGGAAGATTGAATGATGATACCCGATACTCATTCTCTTTCAAGCTATTCTGGGATCTTTGAAGCAAGGAGACAATTTCAAGTAAACTACTGAAGGTTTGATACAGATGTCCTTAGTTGGAAGTAAAATAGCTATTCTCCTCACCTATGTGAAAAGGAAAACTAAAAGGCTGATGAATTCTGACTTTGCATATTGATAGCATTCCTTTTAGTTGTATCTAACATCACAAGGCAAATATTTAAGTTCTGTATTTCCCACTAATATTTCACAATTAGATACCTTATTCTGGTTGGCCTAATTAATGCTGGTCCATGCACAACTCCCAATATTCTGAATAAAATATTTCTTCAACATACTAGTTTCCTTAACTGCCTTAATGGATAAATTCAGGTAGAGAATAATGATGGTCTTACCATGTTTTCCTTTCTAAAGATAACCCCAACATATAATATATTTGCTAGCCTTTCACCCCAAATCAATGTTTTCCCAGCTATCATTATCAGTAGCTACTGCTAAATCAGCAGAGCTCAGGAGGCATAAAAATTAAGACTTCTTTCACTGCTGGCATGGTCAAATATGAATAGGTAAAACCACTTTAAAAGCACCTGAGTGAAAGCATACCTGAAAGTCTCAACTTATTTTGCCAATAGTGTATTTCCATTCACAACGAGAAACAAATGTTTTCAAATGTTTAAAATACTGTGTGAATCTGGAGAAAAAAGTAATACAGATTAATTTGGTTTTCTTCCACCTAAAACACCCTTCTCAACTCTACAAATACATCCTTGTATATGAATTAGGTGATTTAAAAAATCATAATATGTCTCAAAAGACTTCTTGTTGACTCTAACTCACATCTGTCCCCGTCTTCCCCAGACCCCAGGCCTCACCATTAAGAAACCCCTTGATTTCAAACTTAAAATTCTTGACTCTCAATTATTTGTGGAAAGACTATCCATATCCCAGAGTAATAAAAATCTGCATCTTAATCTATGCTCTGCCATTTCCTACACGGCTTTGATAAAATTATTCAATCTTTATCAGGCTTACTCTTTTCATCTGAAAATTTTGTTTCCCATCTGAAAAAGAAAAAAAAAAAAGATCGGCGGAATATCCCAAATACATAATAAAGTTAAAATGATTTAAGCAACGAAGTGTTCATTCAGAATATACACAGAGATCATCAGCAAAGTAGGATATTTCAGGTATGTGTGTCTGTCACTAAAGAGAATGCCCTCAAAATGTAATATCAAAAATCAATGGAGAATGGGCAGTTTATGCAACCAAATATTATTGGGGGAAATTAGCTAGCTTTTACAAAAAAAAAAAAAATTAGATAACCATCACATTTCACACACTAAAATATATTTAAGATGAATTAGAAGGTAGGTTGAAAATAAAATTATTTTAAGAATGAGGAGAAAACATTTATGGTATTTATCTAGTCTCTTTAAATGAGTGAATTTTATAATAACAAAAACAATAAGAAATTCCAAAAGGAATAGTACTAGGATTACACACACAAAAATGTAAATAAATAAAATTAAAGAACAAAAGAATTGGGAGAATATGAGTACAACAAAAATAATGAAATACCAAGCTTCTTAATACATGAAAAACTTACAAATCTATATACCCAAGGATGTTCACTGTGACATTGTCTCTAATGGCAAAGAATTAGAAGCAACCTAAAATCCAACCAGCATGGGAATGGTTAAATCAATTAAGGTATTTCCATACTATGAAATGTAGCAACTTTTAAAAAAGGATGAGGTATTTTTATATATACTGACTTGGAAAGATGCCCATGATATATAGTTAAGAGGAAAAAAGCAAATTGTAGCATATTATGTATTTTTTATTTTATTCTTTTTAAAAAGAAAAATACATATGTATAAAGATGATAGATGATGATAGATACATACATACATACATACATGCATACATACATACATACATAGGTAGAGAGAAAGAAAGACAAACATCCAGAAAGAACACCCATCTATTAATTATAGTCATCAATAAGGAGTTTGACTAGAAAACAGGAGGCTTTTTTTAACTTTTTTACTCTAAATATTCCTGACTAGGACCTTTTTTTTCCAAAGACTATGCATTAGTTTTGTCAAACAAGATAAGTAAAATGGATTAAGCTAACAAACAAAATTACATGCTCTTAATAAGAAAAGGAACAGGAGATACGAAGAGCTGTTCGTGGAAGAGAATGCCCCCCAAGTGCCTGTTTGTTTTTTCTTTAACTTCACACGCATTTCCTAAATTCAAAGAATCCCAAGTTCAAAGAACGACAGACCATTGAAAAATGCCTATCAGTTGGCAACTATTTTAAAAGGAGTAGTACCAGAGGATGATGATGTTAACAGGACTCGTAGGCCCTCCCACATGTTATCATATTTGAAGAAAAGAAGAGCTGTAACTTAACGATCTAGGGTGAGTCCTCCAAGTGAGGTCCCTGGCGGAGCAGTGTCATCATCTGGGAACTTGTAAGGAATGCAAATTCCCAAGTCCCTCCCCACACTTGGTGAATCAGAAATCTGGAGGTGGAGCTCGGCCATCTGTGTTTTAACGCGGCTTCCAAATTAATCTCAAGAATGGTAAAGTTTGAGAACCACCGATCTAGTCGTTACATTTCCACTATTTTACTATAAGGCAAGGTTTCTCAACAGCAGGCCTATTGATATTGGGGCTGGAAAATTTTTTGTGATGAAGGGTTATCCTGTGCATTGTAGAATGTTTAGGAATATACTTTGCCTCCACCCACCAGATGCCAATGGCAACTCCCCACCCAGTCATGACAATCAAAAATGGCTTGAACATTGCCAAATGTTGGGGGCGGGAATGGCGAGGGGTCAAAATTGCCCCTGGTTGGGAACCGCTGCCTAAAGAAAGACTCTAAAATGTGGAGGAAGAATACATGGAACCATGTTTTTATATATCCATTTCACTTATACCAAGGAATCATGGGGTATATGGTAGAACCATTCTGTCCCATATAAGGTAACAAGGAAATAATATGTATTACATATGTAAGACATGAAAATTGCTCATGATTGAAGTGAAAAATTCTGGGTACAAATAACATAAAAAGGATCTTCTCAAATACCTATGAAGATAAATTATTTATACTTCCTATCACCCAAATGTGGGCAGTGTGACTCTCCTACTCAAAACACAAGCATGGATTCCCACACTCTTAGAATTAGATACTGAACTTTTACGAAGGCCCATGAGACTCCAGCATCTCCTACCTCCCTTGCCTCACTCCCCAGTCTTCAGCCACACTATCCCCCTTCTCTGTTTGTAAAACCATCAAGCACAACCTCACTGAGGCTTTGTATCTACTATTCCCTACCTGGGATCTCCCTCCCTTTTATGTGGAACTAAGCAGGTCTCGGCTCAAATATTCCTTCTTTCAAGGGCACTCCCTAAGTACCCTGTCAACTGCATGTCCCATTTCCCACTATCTCTGCTCATTAGAATTATAGGAGAGCTACATTATCTGCAGGCAGATGGCCTCACCCATACTAAGTAAACAAAAGTCTCTGGACTTGAATTCTGGGTGGCTAGGATTTTTTTAAATGTTGCCATGATCAGCGGAAGAACTACTTCTCAGTTTTTCTTATACTTCAGTGGCTAAAATCACATATTAATTGGTGTATTATGTTGTATGGTTCTCCTACTAGATTAAGCTTCATATGGGCAAAGATTTTATCTATTTTACTCATTGCACTATCCCTGACATCCAAAACAATGTCTGATACCTAGTAGGCACTCAATAGATTTTTATGAATGAATAATAGTTACATTGAGTTACTGCATATGGTTTCTGGTGGGTTTTTTCTTTATTGTACTTTTCTAAACTTTTCAAATTCTAATAGAATATGTTACTTTATAATCAAAAAAAAGTAAATTAAATCTGCCATTGAAAATTGTGATAGATTTGCAGCTCAGTGATGAGCGCATGACAGATATTTAACAAATGATAATTATCATTAGTGTTTCTATTTGATATGATTATGCAAGGGCTTTGTCTATAATATCCCATTTTATCTATGGCATTGTTACCTTCTAGAATACATATTCCCCTAGAAATAAGTCATTTTGAAGCCCATGGGCTATTCATTTTTTTTTAACTTTATCAAGTCCCCCTATCTTGTTAGATAATCAAAATATTGCTTTAAAGATACATTAGATCTTAATCTAGAAGATCTAGGGGGGAAAAGGTCTAAAAGATACTTTGAGAACTCCCTATAATGTCTAATCAATAAGTATGAAACACGTAACTAACTGAAAATATTTCAATCTTCTGTGCTGAAGTCAGTGTAAAAAGAAATTTGCTAATTGCAAAGAGTAAGGCCATGTCAACTATGAATATGGAACTGCTATATAAATCTCCTTTTCCATAATGTGCTTTGAAACAATTATGTGCCCATGGTTTTGTTTGTTTGTTTTTTCATGCACATGGTTTTAAAGTTTATTTAAAAGCAAAAATGTCAGAATATAGCCATGATTCCCATTTAGAAGGTGGTGGTTAACTTGCTTTGGAAAATAATAATATAATATTTAAATACAAAATTGAAGATTTTAAAATTAGTTTAAACCAATTGATTTGTAACTTAACATGCTAAAAATGGCTGAATTACCAGTGAATGACCATGTCAACACACATGAGTGTTAAATACAAAAACATCTGTGGAAGTTCTTCTGCTTTTACAATATTTGACATTTTTTTCTAACATGCAGCCACGATTGTGAGGGAGAAGACTGAATTCCTTCCTAGTCCCCAGTCATATAAGGCGGGGGGGGGGGGGGGGGGATGGGAAAGACCATTGTAAACAGCAGCATACTTTGTGCAGATTGAGGGTAGGCAAGCTATGGTTAGCAAGGATCCCCTCAAAATAGTTGTAGCACATAGGAATCATAAGTCAAGCACATTGAAAATTTATTCTATTTTTAACAGCTTCTCTTCACATAAGTGGTCAAAGTCACAAGTCACATTTCGCTGTCAGAGCCTAAGCTGTATTCTGTAAGACAGGTATGTGAGCTGATGGCAAGAAAACATTGACCACCACAATTTCCCCACTGAAGTTAAACCAACCGAAATGAGTGTTGGAAAATAACAGTATTCCAGAGATAGGGAAAGGAGCACTTCTAATACATCTCCAATAACTTGAGAGTTGTCCTGCAGGCAATGATGTGGCTTTCAACTTCCTTTGCAAATCACTATGGTAACAGCAAAGCACTGCATTAAGAGAACATTTGCATCTGTATATTTGTTTGGAGCTGAACTATTATTAAATGCTTTGGTCTTCTTAATTCAGCATTAATTTTGAGTTTTATAGTAAAGTTCTCTTTCAGTCTGAGTCATTTGGTTGTGATTTAAAGCAACTAAGAAATTTCTTTGGGTTAGCAATTCAGCTCACTTTTGGAAAAAACTTACCCAGCAGAAGGCTGCAAGGATTTTTTTGTCTGGGGTCCAACATCTGTAGCACTGGATCATAGATTATTTCTAAAATAATCTTAAATTGATGGATCATTGTTCTTTCCATTTGGACCCAACAAAAAAAATAGCTCTGGCATTTCCTCTCCTTTTTGTGCTGTAAACCGTATATCACTTTTTCAACTCTTGCCAGAAAATGAATTCTTACCCATTTTGAGATTTTATAAACTTGAATTTTACTTAACAGTATTAGAATTGCTTTTACAGTGAATGTATATCAAGTGCTATTTCATGAACAAATTTAAAAAATCATAATTATTTTTGTCAGGCTATTTTAAACTAAGCAGTATTAATAAGTAGCCATTTTCAAAAGAGTGCAGTTGGGGTCTTTTTCCTTTTAGTCAAGCATTCAGTCACTAGACTTTGAGCTCTTCATGTTGCTTAGACTCTCTGCTGTAAGGATTTCTAGGAATAAATTAATGGTGAGTAAACAACCATGCAGAGGAATTCCCAAATATTGTTATAAGATCTGAATGTTTTCTCACCTCCTTATCCATCCATCAATTCACTGTCCATTAATCTTTCAACCATGTCTTTGCTCTCACCTTTCTCATTCAGATGTGTTCTTTTGCCTTTTGGTCTTTGTTTTGCCATAGAAGGGGAGTTTCTTTCATTTCGTTGCTGAAAACAGGTTAAATCGAAGCTCAAAATTTACAACACTGTCATGGAGTTTAAGGCCTAATGAAATCTAAGCCCTACCAGAGGGGTGGAACTTTCCAGAAATGACCACAATCTGACCTCTTTGAGTTAGCTGCTACAGAGTTCCAAAGCCAGGTGGCATGGCAGGGTAAAATCCATCACATTTTCAAACTTACATGGTAGGCCTTCGGCAGAGCAAGCTAGACCAGCATTTCCTAACACATGCTTCTCGGGAAAGAGAATCTATGACATCTAAGTCAGCTAGAGAAGACATGAGTCAAACAAAGATGGGCAGGGATATTTTTTCTTCAGGACTTTTCAGAGCCTTTATTATGCTACTGTGTATTGTGAATTTCCAAGAAGAAAAAATGGCATACAATTTTCTCCAAAACTCATTTTACTCTGCAATGCCTATCTTTGCAAATCATATCACAGAAAGGGGGTTTGCACAATTCACTTTAGTGAAAGATATCGTCAGATCCAAGGTGAAAATCTACATGGTTACTGAGTCAGATCGTCTCTTCCAAAAATACGACTCAACTGCGTTTTAAGCTACTGGAAGTATAACTTAGTTGTTTTTGAGAGTTTTCCATCTTAGGTACGAGACTGGATTCTTTTTTTTTTTTTCCATGCATGGCTTTTCTTTCCTTCACTAGCCTATGTTTCTCCTCTACATGTGTTTACTAGTTCAAATCTTTAGAAATAATGGCACTTTCAATATCCAGCTGGTCCCCACAGTGAGAGTGGAATTTTTGATACCCTTAGATTTGAAGTAAAAACAAAACAAACCAACCAAACAAAAAAACCTCTGAGATTTAAATAATTTTTCAGGACAGTATTCTAACTGTATTTTGAAATTGTGGTTGATTCCCTATGCAGTCCTAAACCAACCATTTAACTATTTAACAGTTTATTGAGGTAGAGAATAGGTAAGTTCACATTTCAATAAGGAAGTTTGTAACGCCAGTTTGGGGGACTTCTTTGTTAGCCACTACTAGAAAGGAATCTAACCTAACTCAAACCTTGATATGAGAAGGTTTTTGCCTGTTTACATGAATCATATCATTTGGTAGATGGTGATTTCTACCCCAAAGTTGTCTTCATTCTCAGCATCTTTTCTAACTGAAAAGTTGTTCAATACTTCAACGTACCAACTACTGGTTGGTTGATATTCAGAAAAATAATTGCCAATGAAATATATATATGTGTGTATATAACTATATATGCACGCACACAAGCACACATTCTTTAACAGTAAATCAGAAAGCATGTATTCTATTTAATACACTTCCACATTGTCTTATTAACTTACTTTCTTGACTACATTTGATTTCTCTGAAAGTTGTTGCAAGTAACTCTATTTCCCAAAATTAGGAAAAAATTCCAAGCTGTTAAGGAAATTTAACCTGCGGTAATCTAAATATAACAAGAATACAAAAAACTATGTGTTGTTTGGTAAAATCTACTGATAACAAGATTATTTTAAAGCCCTCCTAAGTTAAAGCTGGTTTTATTAAAATCAAGTAGAAAATGTGCAGAGAAATGGACAGAAAGGATGCGGTTTGAGATGGAATGAATGCTCCACATTCACACATGCATAAAAGCACAAAATGAACATTTGTCCACAGGAAATTTAGGAAACTGATGCATTGGCAGAAATCCATTACAAGAGGCCTCTTGCAGAACCCACTGGCTAAGATAGAGAGCTCTTTCCCTGAGGTGGATTCTGACGTGCAGCTCTAGCTTCCTACTCTCCATTCTATTTAAATTCAGTCTTGGTGTTCTCCTCTAGGTTTGGTCCTACTGTGGATTCAAAGACCAGGCCTTTGGCTGAGCAGGAAAAATATGAAGAACTCTGAGGAAAAACTGAAAACTAGTGTAACCCCACATCAGCTTTCTTTCGCCTCCCTCGTGGCCCATGTCCTATATGCTCTAACTTTCTGGGATGCCTGGAAAGCTGAGTGCCTCCTCCCCTCACCCAAGCTCCTCCACATGCGGACCTCTCCCAGCTTCTACCCTTGTACCCTCCTGGCAGCCCCCAGGGTGCTCTCTCCAACAGTCTGCTCTTGGGTCTCCCTCGATTTTTAGCCTCACCTGGGTGAGTTTGGTACAATTCTGTCTCCCAACTGTGCCAAACTTCACTGTTCCTGCTACGAACTGAAATTACACCTGTTACTGAATAGGAAAATACATCTTCAATCCTCAATTAATCTTCACATTGTCGCTTTCCCTTTTCAGTCTCCCTGGACTCTGGTCCTAATCTTCCTCTACCGTGTTGGCCAAGATGCCTTACATCAGTGATTAACCTTCATTCTTTCATACTTTCTTGTTTCTGTTTCTACCTTCTCCGTGTCCTATTACCTTTGAGCCCTGCACTGTGCTACAAAAATCTTATCAAATTAGATCTTCACTAGCTCTGGATAAAGTTGTTCAGGCAACTTCTACCTAAAAGGTACTCTATTGATCAGTTACGTTTTCTTTCCATATTTGCCTTTCACGAGTTTTTTTTTTTTTTTTAATTGTGATGTAGTCAATGAATGAGTATTATAAAAAGGTCTTATTTTAAAATCAAAGGAGAAAACTGTTTTACCTTCACAATAAATCTTACAAATGACTTGTATAATAAGAAGCTCTGGGAAAGGCCCAAGAGAGATCTTAAATTGAGGTAAACAGGTGTTGTAAAGTGAAGCAAAGGCTCACTCACTCAGTTCGTCCCCACTCCAGGTTAAGAGAAAGTTTAAATCATTCTATAGGCTTTTGGTAAATGCAGTAGCAAAGTGACAGAGTTTCTTATCTTCCAAAGGAAACTGTAAGCTCAAAGTCTCTGGTAACTCATTGACACTCTAAAATATGAGAACTCCTTCCAGAATGTAGCCAGGTCAACCACGCTCATAGGCACAAATGCTCTCCTTGTAAAGCAGAAAAAAGTGGAAAATGGAGGCAGGCTATCTTGAATATTCAGTCTAAATTTGAGAGTCATTTTGCACACAAGAATCTATTAGAATCAGGCTGTTAATCACAATTCTGCAGTAAGGTATACAAATTCAGGCCTTCTATAGAAGGATTTTATAATCTGACGGAAGGTAGCAGAACCAAAAACCGGCCTGGTAATTAAGGATAGGAGTCCTAACACACACACACCACAGCAATGATGTTTCCAAAGGCACTGGAATCAGACTCCGTGGGTTTATACCTCAGCTCTGTGTGACAGCAGGCACTTCACCTCTCTCGGCCTCAGGCTTCTCACCTATAAAATGGGCTGAATAACAAAAGCCACCTTGTGGGATTATTATGGGGATTAAATGAGATAATACCATGGCTTAAAACAACACTTGATTTTTTTTTTTTTTTAAGTGATTATGTCAAGGGCATTTTCTGGCCATGAACTTGTGCTGTGGAGGGTCATAAACCAATGGCTTTGGTCCTTTTCATTCTCATTCAAGAGAGAGAAGACATGGCTTCTTGGTCTCAGAAGTGGTCCTTCAGAGATCTGGGTTCATGAAGAGATGGAAATAAAGCAAGTCTTCCTGCCCCTTCTGTTAGAGAATCAAACAAAGGGTCCTCTCAAGTCCAGCATTCCAACGTTCCATAGTAGGCTCCGAGATGGAGACCCCATGGCCTTGCAATAAATTTCCTTTGCCTCACTATTATTCTCTACACTCATAGTTCCCTTGGGTCTGGATGTCTGGTGGAATGCAGAATTTAGAATTCTTAGCACCCTGTTCTTCCAGATGCTAACCCTATTTCCTTAACATTGTTAAAACCTTGCCTTCCTAATAAAGTATAAAATGAAGTAGGCTTCAATGGTAAGAATAAGCATCATTGTTTAAAAGTCTCAATAGCTAGGATGGGACTTTACCTTCCTTTCAAGAGTCCTGTACTGAAACAGGCAAGGCATTACCATTAATAAAACATCCTAATGTTTCATTGGTATTCCAACTCCCCATATAGTCCTCATACAAGCAAACATGTCTTTGATTCCAATGGGACCATTTTCCTGTGCAAATTCTATAGGATTCCAATATTTTATTGAGGTGTGAGCTAAAAGGGATGTCCAAAATGAATGGAGACACTTAGAATTTTGCCCTACACCTAAATATCTCAGAACCTACCCTCTCTACAAAACATCATACAGTTAGCATTGGTCAGAAATACTTTTCTCATTCCAATCACTAAAAACTTATTAATTTTTTGGGCCTATGTCAACTTTTTTCCTTAACTATGCATATATTATTCTATTTATTGTGTTTGGATTCTTATATATTCTAGGCATGTCTCATCTATTTCTTCCATTGATTATAAACATTTTCAAAGGCCGAATCTTGTTAACTCTCCACAGTAATTTTTGCTGTTTATTTATTCTTTGATTCCATATTTATTGAGCATTCACAATATCCAGGTACTATGGGGATAAAAAGTTGGACAAGGTAATGAATCCTTCTCCCCAAAGTCATAGGTTCTATTTTTATACAATGAAGCATAAATAGATTTAAAAATGTCATGGCAAAGTTGCTGTTTTTCTAGAACTAGAAAATGTTTTGCCTGTGTTGCATCCTCTGTTTTGCCAAAGCCAATCACTGCCTTTATTTCCTTTCTTGAAACTGAAATTGAAAAAAGAAAAAGAATTCAAGAACACAGAATTTTATCCATCAAAATTAGCCACAATTTTACTTCAAACTCATAGAATCTTCTCTTTTCATCTCCCTCCCCAGGATTGTGGCCAAAGCCTCCAAGAACCTCATGTCCACTCAAAGTCTAGGAATTGTATTTGGACCCACCCTTCTGAGAGCTGAAGATGAAATGGGGAACATGGCAATACATATGGTATACCAAAACCAGATAGTTGAGCTCATGCTAACTGAATACAATAAGATCTTCGGCTCAGAGGAAGACTGACAGACAAGACAAGTGACTGAATATGTTCACATCTGTCTTGATGCCTAATATTTTTACATTTCTGTAAACATATTTCTGAAATATTTTTTTCCTTTCAAGCGACAGATGCCTCATTTTGTGAAAACTTAATGATAATTTTGTGTTTAAGTTCCAAACATTTGAATAAAATAGTTGACAATATTTGCCTATATGTGTTCTACATTAACCCCTTCATTGCTGTTCCTTCTAGCACTTCCAGGCATTCACTGTGCATGCTCCACACTATAAAATAATGTGCTGAGCACAGCACGTATCCAAAAAACAGCTTTAAAACTGCTCTCGGGCATTGGATGTGTAACTGTGTGAGTGTGAGTTTTGTCAGTATGGGTATGAGTGCACACAGGTGAGCCAGGTGAGCCTGTTCCCTACCCTGGCTGCCTCGGGCATGTTCCTGTACTCCTACTTGCACCTGAGTAGAAACAAAAGGAGAAAGAAGTCAGAAATTAATCATTTTTAAATAGAACAAAAAAAATCAGGTTCTCCACTAAAATAGACATATTTCATCTTTCAGGAACATTTTTGCATGTGCAAATATAAAACATAGCCCAGCAATCCTCAATGCTATATGGTGAAATTTACAAATACAACATGTTGAATGTCAATTTTTCTGAAGAGAAATGACAGTTCAAAACATTTGCCACTGAAGATTTTATATATATATATACAAACACACACATACACATGCACACAAACATATATATATATATACATATATATATATATATATATATATACACACACACACACTATTTGCAGTCCCATAAACATACTGTCTTATAAATTAGAAACAAAATTAGTGCCTTGGAATTTTGATCTTTATATTATACAGGAATTGCATGACCACTCATTTTTAATGTTAGCATCCATTTTGAATCTTCATCAAATTGTGTATCTTCCTCTGCCCTGGCTATGTCATTTTATGTAGAATTTTTATTATGCTTCTGAGGATGCTTTATTGGTGAATTACATTAAATCCATCTAGAAAGAACTTTTTAAAAAGCCTCTTTTTTTCATATGCCCTAAGGATGACTTGACTAGACTTGGATTGCTTTATCCATTTGATGGTTAGTTTCAGTTATCTATGGCTAAACAAATGGGTAACTGTCTAGAATATACCAAATATTGTTTTATTTTTGAAAAGTATGTTCTAGCTGAAGACATCTCATACCCAGTTTTGTGAAAGTATTTTGCTGATAAAAATGTAGACTTTTTTGAGGGAAATTGGAAGGGGAGGTGAACCATAAGAGACTATGGACTCTGAAAAACAACCTGAGAGTTTTGAAGGGGCGGGGGGTGGGAGGTTGGGGGAACAGGTGGTGGGTAATAGGGAGGGCACGTATTGCATGGAGCACTGGGTGTTGTGCAAAAACAATGAATACTGTTATGCTGAAAAAAGATAAATAAATAATTTTTTTTTAAAAATGTAGACTTTTGTTGGACAGCTTTTTAATCAAATTCAAAAGGAATAAATAAAATTAATCCAGTGCAATAAAGAGTAAGTCTAGTTATTGCTTTGGTCATAAAATGAAAAATAAAGCATGTGAATAAAAAGTGTGAAGCACAGATTCCAAAGCAAACACTTGGAGCAATAATGAGACGTAGGCTGTCTAATCGACAGGGTACATGGTACAGGGAGAGAGTCTGTTCAAGAGACAGCCAGATGTGCTGGCAGCTCTGGCACCCATGGAGCTGCCTGAGAAAGAAGCTACCTTGCCCATCTTGAATGTTTTCGTCTTGGCAATGGTGCCAGTAAGTCGGCTCCTGGCCAAGAACAGAGAAGCAACCACTATAAATGCGGAAGAGAGGTTTCATCAAGTGGGATAGATACTCATACCACAAAGCCAAGGCACGTCACGTGAGGCGGAACCCCATGAACTAGAGTCACGGGTAACGAGGAGTTAATAGGCTTGCCAGCCTTGAGCTCTTATAGGTGAAGTTGTACTTACGCATTTCGGAAAAACACGGAGACAGGACTCTTGCATTCTAGCTCGAGTCCTCCTCATTTCCATGACATTCCATATTCTGAATTACATCTCCTCCAAGATTTTAATTACTTCCCTTTTTGAAAGGGGGGGAGTGGATTTAGTGGTCCCCACGTTTAAATCATAACCCTTCCCGTGGCCGTCTTTAAAGTTATTCTGGGAGTACCAGCCAGAAAGAAGCAGCACTAATAGCCAAAGAGAAGTGGCACTACCTGCTTTGAGCAGGGACTCATAGTCCCTCATCTCTGCTGCCTTCCAGATTTATAATCTTCAAAAGCACCAGCTTCTTCATTTTCCATCTGATGGGATTTAGCCTGATTCAAACCCCAGCTGTGTCCCATCCTTGCCTGCTAAGGGCATTTAATCAGAGACTATGTTTCCTCCCGGGGACAAGACCATTCCACAGTACTAAGGCAAAACGCCCATCAGAGGATCCGACTTGCACACACCAAAGGCATAAAAAGGGTTACACCAAAAGGTCATTAGATTCCAGAACATTCCAAAGGCAGTAATTATGGTTATAGCAACTATTCCAAGTTTAAAAGCCAAGAATGTAGATATACTAGATTGACCCACCTAAGGGTTAGATTTTATAAAACTGATAAGTATTCTTCGTCAGGAAGACATTTTTAAAAAAAAAAAGAGCACTTCTTAATCACCTTATTTAAGGTGCAAGTCTATATACTAATATAAATAAGAAAAATTCCCACCCTCTGTAAGTTCCACAGTCCAGTAAGAGAGAAAATCATCTAAAGGTTAATAGAAGATCAGGGACCTCAGAAACCTTGATAACTATGTCACCCCAGGGTTAGGTACCTATACTGAAGAGATGCTCAAAAAGCATTCTGAATGAACGAACAAGCAGAAGCTAGTGCAGAAACATTAACAAAGTTCAGTGGTTGATGGAGAACCAAGTAAAAAATTGTGCCTGGGGTGAGTCAGGTGAAGTTTCACTAGGAAGGTAACCTCTTTCATCTAATTTTAACTAGTGAAATAAGATCAATGAAAGAAAAATGTAGAAAACATACTGGGCAGCCGGGATGGCATGAACAGAATCACAAAAGACCCACCATCTCCAAGGTAAAGAGAGAAACTCCGTGAAGACAGGATGAAGAACATACCTAGCAACTTTGGAGGATGGAGCTGGAGAATGATATTGGGATTAGGTATAGGACATGATAAAATATGCATGCAGTAGGCAGAAGAGATCCAGCGGGAATTGTAAAATAAGAAAATGAGAGAAAAACTTTATTTCTTAAAAAATGAATCTCTGAATTCACCAGTGGACACAAGAAACCAAATACCTTGAGAACACTAGCATTTTCTACTGTTTGTGTTTGTATGAGTGTATGTATGTGGGTGTATACTTTTTAACATTCTCCATCATGCAATATAATCTTGTGCCCTCAGGAGCATTATGATGACTAAATATTTTAATATATTATAGCTGAAACTTGGTCTATAGAATGGAAACACAAGTCCAAAGCAGTCTCCCTGGAAAAGCCAGCTAGTTGGGTCCCTCCCATTCCGGCATGGATTTACCTACCCAGGATGTGGGCTATTGCCCCTCTTTCGCACTAATACAAAAACTTTGTGGAGATGGTATTTATTTCACCCTATATGTTGAGAGTGTGACTTGACTTAGCGTGTGCCACAGGACAGGATCACCCCGCTACAGCTAGTAATTGAAAGCCATATGATGGTTCTCCCTATCCAATTAGAAAACAAAGGATCCAATTAAGAAAAATTAGAAAAGCTGTTAAAAAGGAATAATCACTTGCCAATGCTGCTGTCCTTACAGTTTAACACAGCTAGAAATTGACCTGTACTTCTCTCTTCCACATTTATTTTTGTGAATTATAAGTTAATCACCCTGTCAATTCCTAATTAAAAGGCCCTGTAAAGATTTTCATCCAAAAGGACTGTCGCTAAGAGTTCTGGGTCAAATTGCTCTGTTGTCAAAAATAAAAAATAAAACCAAAACAATATCAACACTCTCCTTGGGAAACTCGAATCTTAATACCCAACAACAAAGACTTTCTTCAAACATAGTAATCACATACAATTTCTTCAATTAAGATGTTTCATCTTATCTTTAGAAATAGGTGCATTTTTTCTTCTCTTTCTTTAAGCCAAGGGTTGCGATCTCAAATGTTGCTAGGGCCAGGCGGGTAATACAAATGAATCAAGAAGAGCTTAAGGCATTATGAAGTGGTAGCAGCTGGGGAAAACTCGAGTTCAAACCCTGGCCAAAAGGGTCCGCTTCTCAGCTCAAGCCGACATTGCTTATGTGGGAATGTGGGCACAGTGTTGCCAGACCTTCAGATCTTTCATGACAAGCCAGAAATTCAGGAACTTATGTGAAACCTGATTTCCAAGGGCACCTCATAAAACACATCTGAGCAGATGTACCCCACGGTTCTCCATTTTTGTAAACTCCATATTTATTAAGCCTTCCAATGTTGCAAAGTCTGCTTTCCAGAAAATAGGTGGGGCGTGAGGCAAATGGTGGAGGTATGTGAGTGAGCCAGAGCAACATGTAAGAGAAGAAAACGAAAAAATCAGAGAGAGAGAATGAGATGAGCAGCCATAGGAGGACTTGCTTTTAGGTCCTGAGCAAATTATTTGCTCTCTCTGGGTCTCAGTTTTCCAACCTATAAAATAGAATACTTGCCATATCTGGCCTCTTAGGACTGTCTAACGGGATCATGTGATGGAGATGAAAACAGGTAACAGCATGAAAACCTCAGTTGTTTCTAATGGATGTGGATGATAGATCTCCGGCTTATTGACTAACAGTTAGCTTTGGGAACTTCTAAAGATGAGGTCACCTGGGTGGCTTAGTTGGTTAAACGTCTGCCTTCCGCTCAGGTCATGATCCCAGGGTGCTGGGATTGAGCCTTGTGTCAGGCTCCCTGCTCAGCGGGAAGCCTGCTTATCCCTCTCGCTCTGCTGCTCCCCCTGTTCGTGCGTGCTCTCTCTCTCTCTCTCCCTGTCAAATAAATAAATTATTTTATTTTTAAAAAATAAAAAAGTAAAGATAATGAAAAGGTTGGAATCAGATGCTAAAAAGCCTTGAATGCCATACCCAGAGATAGTGTATCAAGTCTATATACTTAGACCTCAATTTTGGGACCTGAAGGTTGTTTAATAGTACTACTAATGCAGGTCTGAGTTCAGACAGTGACAGCAGGTATGGTAATCAATATTATGGCACATCATCTTACTGAACTTTTGAGCTTCACCCACCATCTCCTAATTATGGCTGCTAAGTGCAAATTGCCATTTGTTCTTACCCAGAATTCCTAGAGCAGGCCCATTTCTGGCTGAATTACAGAGTAGGGGGTGATTCTGGTATTCGGACAATGATTGGTCATTTGACAGTAACTACCCTAAGATATTCTGACCAAGTCATACCCAAGTCACATAAAGTATACACACTGCCACTTTCTGCTTCTGGCATGATTCCTGAATGATCCGAAGGTCATTTCTCTCTCACCTGGCCCTGATTTCTCCCCCCTTTCTTTTGGAGCAATATCGTTCCACTGGTCACCCCCAGGGACCACAAAGTGAAATTAAATCCGGAGAGACTAGTTTGATGAACTAACATTTATGGAAGGTTTGTTATGTGCCAGGAGCTGCACTTTACATACATACAAACATATTTAGTTTTATTCAATCTTCACAGCTCTATGGAGTGAGGTACTGATACTATCCCTGATTTACACTTGAGGAAATTGAGGGGGAAAATAATGAAGTTACCCAACTTTATGCAGTTAGTAAGCGTCGGGTTAGTATCTGAATCTCAATAATATGGCTGCAGAGGCCTCTTCCTCTACTACTATACCATATGCTCACTCCGTTAAGAAAAGGAGCTGAAGAGGGGTGCCTGGGTGGCTCAGCGGGTTAAAGCCTCTGCCTTCAGCTCAGGTCATGATCCCGGGGTCCTGGGATCGAGCCCCGCATCGGGCTCTCTGCTTGGCTGGGAGCCTGCTTCCTCCTCTCTCTCTCTCTCTGCCTGCCTCTCTGCCTACTTGTAACCTCTATCTGTCAAATAAATAAATCTTTAAAAAAAAAAAAAAGAAAGAAAAGGAGCTGAAGAAATATAAGCACATAAACACCCGAAGTATTTATATGCCTTATGTGAGTACCTGGTCACTCTCTTGTTACAACACCTGAAGAGAGTTTCACTTTCATACTAATTTTCACTGAAGAACAAGAAAGAGAGTTTTGAATGGCCCCAAAGAAATACAGAGCATCTTTGTTGTCATGGCAAAATCTCATTCATGTTATTGCTGTTATTACACTTTTAATGTTCACGCACCATTTCCTCTTCCTGTATGCTTTATGGACATTGTGCTTACCAGTTTACCACATTATAGGGGGGACAAAATGGAAACGTCCTTGCCCATCTCTTTAAAAGTACCTGTTTGAAAAAAAATTAAAAATAAAACAAAAAATAGAGTGTCTTTTGGGGTGGCTTCTACTCTATGTTCCATCATTTTGTCTCGTGTTGGACTGTATTTGTCGATGTTGTTTTATCCATGATATCATGCTGCCTAATATTGTATCGAAATTCAGTGTGGCCCCGTAGAGGTCCTGTCCTATGCAAGATGAAAAACACGAGACCCCCACAGTCTTCTTCTTAACTATAATTAAAAGGGGGGCAGCCATTAAGACACGCTGTGCCTCTTGCTGCCAGAGAGTGATCCTGAATCATCCAAATGATGAGAATACAGAGAACATCTTGTACAAAAAGATGATAATTTTGTGTAGTAGTGTTGTCAAAATGAAAATGTCTAGCTGTCTTGGTGAGAGACATGGCAGAAGAACACACACACACACACACACACACACACACACTTATCCCTTACAGACTTATCCAGCTGAGTGTTGTTATCTTATACTTGAAATGAAGCATGCCGGGGCCACAAAACTCTTCAGCAATCATCTGGGTTCTAGAGAACATTCCCCCATTCAATCAGGAGAGTGCCGGGAAAGCAGTGAAGGAGGGAGAGGTGACACGAGCCCATTTTGGCTGCTCACTCTACACTTGTTGGATGAGTGAACCAAGGTAAGCATCCACACCATAAGCCACACTAAATACAAACGTGATCCGCCATCAGGTTGCCTACCAACCAGTCACAGCAAGTTAAAGGTCGTCTCAAATCACCGGAGTTTGTCCTGATTCTTATGCTCACTGATAAAAGGTCATCGAACAGATATTCCTCCAACAAACTCTCTTGAAGTCTAAGTTTCCTAGAAATCCTTCTATCCCATTGCTCAGTGACAGAAAGACGGTGAGATTCATGAACCTAACTCGTGCAAGTCTACCAGCAAATTCTGACGACCTGGCTTCAGTTCTGGAAAAGTCCAGACATCTGTGACACGCAGCAGCCTCTCCCACTCGCCTTCCCTGCACTGTCGAACGTAAGGTTTATGTGGGAGATAAATTCTACAGAGCATAGGATTTCTGACCAATATATGAAAATCTCAAAAGCCAAGAAATCTGGCAAATACAAAGCATTGGCCTGAAAACTCCTCACTTTCCTCTGGCACCGTTTAAGCTGACAGGTTTGCTTGAGACACACACACACACACACACACTCACATTTGAAGAGCAGGACTTGCACTAACCATTCTCACATCACCAGCAAAATGTGTTCTAAGTCCATATTGTGAAGCATACTTGAGGACGTGTGGATTTTTCCACATCATTTGGTGACATTTTACACAGTTTAATTTCTGCTCTTTATTGCTAGACCCTACCTTTTTTTTTTCCCCCTTGCAAACATTCCACCAATGGAATTTCCTTCAGCATTTTAACCCTGGGCTCAGACTCTTTCCTCTCCTTCAGCATCTCTCTGCATTGCCGCTGCACAGTTTTGCCAGGATGTGTCAAATTTGAGCCTCCCCGACTGAAAGCAAGGAGATAGAGGGGTTGAGCTGCTGAGGAGACAAGAGTTAATGGACTAGAGACCAGCCGATGGCTCTGAAGGGAAGCCTGCAACTGCCGCCCGAGGCCAGCGGGGAAGGCTCCGGGGAACGACGGTCCGGCTCAGGATGACCCCCTCCTCGGTCTCCGCAAAAGTCCAGGTGAAAGGCAGCTTTTAAGTTGGAAGGAGTGAAGAACACAATTGAAACCAAAATTGGTTCAGGCTCCCATTTTTCTAGCTATCAGCTCTGAGGTCACAGTCACTAAAACTGGAAACTTAAAAATGACTTCAAAAAGGCAAATGCTAACTAGATTTCACACTAGATTTCATTTTACTTGGCATTACAGAAAGAATGCAGGTATTAAATAGACTGTTTCCTGTATACAATAAGGTTAATTAGTAGTGAGGGATGGAAAATCAGTGTAGACATAACTCTTTTCGACAGGTATCAAAAATAATCCCCAGATCCCCACAGACCCCAGCTGCATTGAAAGAGGAGCAATATAAAAGATTCTTTAAGCACAAAATTTTCAAACATTCTCCAGGTGTCCTGAGCAGCAGCGACACCGGCCCCAGGACCCCAAGCACCCACTGGCTCCGCATACCCATCCTTTGCTCTCACTTGAGGCACAGCCACTGACCTGCTGAATTTCAAGGTCCCCCTGAAGGCCGTCCAGACAGAGCGCCTGGGATTGCAAAACAGAGACAGGAGAACAAAAAGAATATATTGCGGCCTGAATGGGACTCTCCTAAGCTCCTTATCAATAAGGTTAATAAGGGTCTATGCAATTTACTGATCACGAAGATGGAACAGCCCTCCTCACACTCCACATTCTGCGCCGAGGCTGGCTTTCAAGGCTTTTCACAGCCAATCACATAAAAGCCCCTTTGCCAGCATCCGGAGACTAAACTCCGGTTCACTCTCCTGGCCTCTGTGAAATCTGTGGTCTGTTATTCCACTTCTACCTGCCCTAGTTAAGCAGATTAACAGTTATGTCTTAGAACGTGATCTATGAGGTTCTTTGTAATTGAAGCTGGAGTACTCAGATATTTCTTAAAAAAAAAAAATGGGAGGAAGAAAGAAAGAAAAGAAAAAATGTATTTCTGAAAAATGGATTCCTTTTTTTCTCTTGGTTTAATTTTGTTATCCTCAATCATACGCATGATGTAAGAAAAAAATTCCAAACTTCTATCTTCTCTATAAAATACATGTCATATCAAAAAGGTGACAAGAGGGGGGAAAAGTAATTAGTGAGTTCACAGAGTTCAGTAGAAAAGTTAAAATGGAGTAACACATTACTTTTTATGTTAAGATTTCACAAGACAAATCTTGCCTGTGTTTTAATTGCATGTGACCCTGGCAGTCCGACTCTGAAATGAAGTGCCGTAAAATTAAAGATGACAGACGCTCAAAACAAGTCTTGTGATCTTGATTAGACTACAAAGACCACACTCTCTCTCTGCTGCAACTCAGATATCATGGACTGTTTTATTTGGGGAATTGCTTCATTAATGCCTTCTTTGACTAGACATGTTTATTATTAAAAAAAAAATACTGAATATGGTGATATCTTGCATAACTAAATAATTCCCAAAAAGCAAGTTATAAATGAGGAGTTTTTAAATAACCCTGAGACCTAATACTTTTATAAATGCATATATATGCATGAATATATATATGTACATGAATGTGGGTGTCTGCAGATGTGTATGTACATAGTATATATCTGTCTTTGATATATATATCACCTACTCTAACGTAAGAATCTATGATAGCCTGAGAAGCAGAACAATTAATCTGTCCTATTTCCTTATAGTCATATGAAGTTTCTTAGGCCAAGAGAATGTATGGAACTATACATTACCTTGTAAAAACTATTTCTGACGAACACATCTCAAAAGTTTAAACTTTCCAAACGTAGTCTGAGAATAGAACTGGATTTGACTTCATTTTTCTTTTTTTTCTAAGATTTTTTTATTTATTAGAGACAGAGAGAGAGAGAACATGAGCTGGGAGAAGAGGAGTTGAAGCAGAGGGAGAAGAAGGGGAAGCAGACTCCCCACTGAGCAGGGAGCCAGATGTGGGCCTCGATTCCAGGACCCCGGGACCATGACCCAAGCCATAGATGGACACTTAACCGACTGAACCACCCAGGTGCCCCCATTTTTCAAAATTGTTGCCAAACCTTTCTACCTAAATGATATAAGACATAGAAAAGATGCTTTTAAATCCCACTTCTCCCTTGTTTAAAAACAAAACAAAACAAAACAAGTTGCTGGGGGCAAGTCCTTATTGAATCACACTCTAGGTGTCTCCCCTGCAGGTCTACCACACAGACCAGATAAAGGATCTCCTAGTCCTTTAAGCCTCTGGGTAGGTTCTCCCCTCTTATCCTGAGTAGCTCAGATTATTATTCATCTGTAGAATCACCTACATTCTAAATTTCTACAATTCTATTATTGAGTCCCATTTTAAGAGCACTATTTTTACTTCATATATTTCATTTAAGGAAGCAAAAGGATTTGTGCTGGTTATATGGATGTCACGATTGACAGAAATATATGGATTCAACCCAGAATCAGACCTGGGAATCTGGTTTCTCAAGTTTACTTTTTTTAGTATCTGTGATTCCAGGAAAGTTTTTATACACATCTGTTTCGATTTCTTTAAATTTCAAATATGTATAGCAATTTCCCCCCTACCTAACAAACAGGGCTATTGAGAAAATAAAATATGATGGCATATGTAATATCTTTTTGAAACGTAGAAGACATAAGGCTTCCAAGTCGGTAGTATTTTTAGGATAATTATTCTATCAATGGTCTTCAGTATACACAATAGTCTTTTTCATTTACAAGCCAAGAGATCCTATAACCTAAAATAGTGTCTTCAAACAGTCTACATATCTGACTTTAAAATGAAATCTTTGTCCCTGCAGAGTTTCTCAGGTCATCAAAAATCCTCAGGTGTGGTGTATGTTGTGTCTGTCCCAGGAAAGACTCTATTCACCAGAAGAGCCCAGGATTATGAACATCACGTGTTTTTTAGAATGTAATTGAGCACAGCATTGAAAAATTATGTTATACTGACTTATATTTACTTCCCATCTCTTAATCACCCTCTGCCTCTGTGTTTCTCTCTGTGTGTACCTCTTTGTTTTTGTCTTTTTTCTATCTCTATGCTTCTTTGTCTCTCTTTCTTTCTGATCCCCACACTCATACCCAGAGCAAGAATTTTGACCTAAGATTTATGATTTCCTGGACTCCTGGGCTGTGGCCAATTGGTGAATTCTTGGATCTTTCATGATAGGATGTGGGTGCGTTTTTCTGGAATTGAAGCCTTGAGTGTCCATTATATTCTCAAGGAGGTCTGCAATTAGGAACTACTACTCTAGATTAATTTCCTGGCCAATGAATACTACTATCCCATGTCTGAATTAAACCTCAGGTGGGTCACTTTCAACTGAATCCCAGGCTCTACCAGCCCCTGAGGAGTCTTCAGGGCTTTCTGTCTGACTGCCTGACAGGACAAGCTGGTCCGAGGAGTGAAATATAGATCCAACAAAATCAATTAGTACACATCAAAAAAAAAAAAAAAAGATGATTTAATCCTTAGAGGAACTCCCATTTAAAATTGGTGAAAACAGTAATTAAGGGGCATCCATGAAATTAAGATACTGTGCCTGTTATTCAATGAAGGATGTTTAGTATTTTAAGAATAAATCCAATAGTAATATAAACAGTCTACTCTCACAATGCTCACATTTAAACTGTGCCAGACACATGTCCTGTGCCTGCATGGTACTTCTACACCATTAGCTGCCACAAATCAAAGGGAATGTCATTCCTTTTAATAGGATTACATAGAACTCAGTAACAAGCAGGAAGACTAGCTTTAGACTGAGTAACTGGCCAGTAATTTGGATGTTTAACTAAATGATTGGCTGCCAAATTGACAGGTCATCCACACTGAACTAGCCACTATTCCATGAATTTTCATGACCAGGATCACAATGGTTCATTTGCATGTGTGAAATTCTGCTGTGAAGCTGGCTTTTGAACTGGCTAGCTCAGCCAAAGATGGGTTTTGCAGTGCCATGCATTGGTGCCCTGGAAATACCATCACATGAGGGTAGCATTGATCTTCCCAAAGCCTTCTACTTAAATGCAGTCTGTAACTAACCAGACCCGTCAACAAAAATGGTCATGACTGAATGCAAAGAATACAGGGGAAAATTGGAATGTTAGAAAATTAACATTATCACCAAAAATAAGGATTTGGACGAGGGGAGAGAGTTTAAAGTCTTAGACCTCAAGAAAAGTTTTGGATTTGCATGGGCCTATTGCTAAGGATAACTTTTGACACAGTGAGCATTCAGGGAATATTGAGGCATTATTGACAGAACTATCAGCAAATAGCTATTAACCACCAGTGATGCATAATGCAGTGAGACAGACATGAGGACAATAAACACAAGCCCCATGAGACAAAGCCTTGTTCTTAAGGGATTTACCATCTAACCATCACTGCAAAGGCATGAAGCAAAAAACAAAACAAAACAAAAAACATAATAACCCACATGCACCAATTATCCTGTAACAAGACTGTGATACAGCTGCAATGTAATGAATATTTCAAAGGTGAGGAATGTAAGCTTTTGAGGGGTTTTTATCATTGCCCAAGGCAATAGAGCTAAGAGGTAGTTTTGAACCAGGTATGTCCACCTGTAGACAAATACTTATAGTTCCGTAATATTAAAAAAGATAAGAAGTCTAAAACATATTTATGTCAACATGTAATAGAAAAACAATATAAATATGTGGTAATAGAAAATTGAATAACTAAGCAAGGGAATATTTATACATGAGATATTATGAAAACTTTAAAATCTATTGTATCTAAATACTATTGATAAGAGAAATTTTGCTAAGAGAAAAAACAGGTTATCAAATCACAGGTACAGTATAAAGGCATTGTTGTTACATATACTGCAATATGTATACACATACACACCAGAATGTCAGTAGCGATCTTCCTTGGGCTGTGAGATTATCAGTAATTAATTTTCTTACATTTTTCTTGCCTGGCATATCCCCAAGTTTTTGCTTTGAGCATTTGTTACTGTCTTAATTAGAAAAGGCTCAATTACTATATATATATATATGTGTGTGTCTATATATATGTATATATAGACACACACACAAAGCTATATACGGTCATTGACACAAGTAATAAGATCCAAGGAATTTCAAATGACATCATGTTAAACAAGGGCCTGGAGAGATCAGGAGAGACTCTAAGATGGCCATGGCTCATGAGGGCAAGGTAGGTGAAGAAGGAAGGCATTAGGCAAAAGTGTAACATGAAAAAAATCCCATCTTTCCTAGGGAAAGATCCACTGGGGGAATAAGACCAGTTTCACCACAGCAGAGAATTCCAGTGAAGAAGAGGTCACAGGGATAACTGATTTTACATCTTTTATGGATCTCCTTTTAGAAAGTGGAACTAAGTAAAACTTAGATGCCCTTCTATGATAACATTTCTAGGACACAAGGCATAGACCACCAGACATGTCCTTTGGCTTAGACACCTGACTCACTAGCCAACTTCACAGTGGAATTTCACACATGAGAAAATAGGTAAGGGCCAAATTTTGGAAGCCCTGAAATGCCAAGCAAGAAAGTTGGACTTTATCCTGTGGGCAGTGGGGAACCTCTGAAGTTTAAGCAGGGAGGTAATGAGAGCAAAACGTTTTAGTAAAATTCATCTGACAGCACCGGGGAGTGAATTGGAAGGGAAACATTACAGGTGTCTTTTCAGATGCTGCTTTATGTTTGTTTCTGTTTTTGTTTTTTGTTTTTTTCCTGTGAATATCCTGTCTTCTTCAGTTAGAATTACAAACTCTTTGAGAAGAAAAACCATGTAGATCTGGCATTTCTGAGCAATCAAGGAAGCATTAAAGAGTACTTGTTAGAGGCACCAGGTTGGGCTCAGAGAGTCCGCTGTGGGACTCGGCTCCTGAAGGGAATAATCAACCTCCCTAAGCCTCAGTGTGCTCACCTGTAAAATGAGTCAGTAAGGTGCACTTCATAGGACTGTGGTGAGGATTAAGTGAGATTATGAATACTAAGAAAAAGCTAACAAGACAAATTTGATGAAGATAATGATGTGGATGGTTGATTTTGACTCTAAGTTAGTCACTGAGTGGAAGAGGGGAGTCAAGTCTTAATTTGGAAGTCAGTCATTCTGTGGGCAAGGCCAGGCACTAGAAATATTCAAAGGGCAAAGATGAAGCCCACCGAACATAAAACGTGCAGAACCCACCAGGATAAATATTCATGGGCCAAAATAAGTCCTGAGCACATTAAAAAGAGATAGCTGGATGGCACGGACTTGCTGTAATAAGAAGTGGTATCTGTGAGAGGAATGGCTACATCCGCAACCACAAGAATGAACAATGATGATGTCTGGCAGCAGCTCATTCAAAGAAACCCTCCCATTGAATCTCTGCTAACCAGTATTATCACAATGTAACTTGACTTCTCTGGGTTCCTTACATGTAGTTAGAGTGGCAGACACCTTCTGTGCTTAGATTAAAATACCCTGAGCTCTTGGAGAGATGGCAGATTTGAAGTCTTGGACAGTAAATGCACAGGATAACTCTAGAGAAGTGCATTGTTCAGAAAGACAAGAAAGTTTAAAGACTACTGATGCAATCTTCTCAAAAAGACATCGGAGCCAACCGGAAGAGACTTCCACTGGGAGTATACGATGGGATAAACATAAGCACCAAAATGTACAACAGTCACAATAGATTGGGAGATATCAAATATAGTTTTTAAAGATTTTTTTAATCTGTTTATTTTAGAAAGAGAGTATGTGTGCTAGCCAAGGAAGGAGCAGAGGGGAAGCTAGAGGAACAAGCAGACACCTTGTTGAATACTGAGACCAATGCTGGGCTAGATCCCATGACCCTGAGATCATGATCTGAGCCAAAACCAAGACTCAGATGCTCAACCAACTGAGTTACCCAGGCAACCAGTGGTTTAGGCCACTGCCTTCGGCTCAGGTCATGATCTCAGGGTCCTGGGATCGAGTCCTGCATCGGGCTCTCTGCTCAGCAGGGAGCCTGCTTCCCTCTCACTCTCTCTGCTTGCCTCTCTGCCTACTTGTGATCTCTCTCTGTCAAATAAATAAATAAAATCTTTAAAAAAAAAAATCTAGGTAAAAATACTAACAGAAGAAACAAAACCTCATTGCTTACCAAAAAAAGCACACTTAGAGAACAAAGATTCTGAAAATTGATGTATAAAAAAAGAAATTGAGCATTTATATTAATACATAGATATTCAAATGTATGTAATATATATGAATCTAACCCTCTTATATGAATAGTATTTTAGCATAACCGAATAGATGATGAAGAAATACTTTTATAGAAGAATTCTAAGGAATCCAGAAGGCAAATTATACACATATTCAAAAGTAAATGGAATAGTATAATAAAGCTCCAAATAGTCACTGCCTAGTTTTAACAAGGACCAACATTTTTCTAATTTTATTTCAGCTATCTGCCACTTTTTTGGCCTGAGTATTTTGAAGTGAATTCCAGACATCATCTCATTTCAACTGTAAATTTAAAAATAAAAAAATAAAAAACATACATCAAAAACTACCATTATACTATTCTTAACGTCTAGAAGTTAAACTAAAAGTAAAATAAAACTATATCAGATAAAAGTGACTTTTCACTAATCATCCCACCCATTTTCACTTACTTAGCAATAGAAAGGACCCTTATTTACCTTTCTAAGTAAATCTGGGTCCTGAGAATATTCCTGCAATCTCCACCATGAGGTAACCCTCAGATATATCAATGAAAAAATAAAAAAGAGAGATCACAAAGGAGACATCTTTAATATCAGAAAATTTCCATCATATGATCTAATCTCTCCTTTCTCCTTAGAAGAGTTATTTAAAACTTCTAGTAAATGCATTCTCCCAGGTGAGCACAAACTGACTTCAAGACTGCCCTTTATATCCATGAAATTGACTTTTTGTTATCTCTTAAATTCTTCAAAATCCCAAGGAAGTTTTCGAAAAAACCCACAGTGTTAGAGTGGCTGTGGTTATCATTCTGTCATGCTAGCCACAACATGTATGTTTTAAAGCCTGCAGGATGACATTCCAATGAATTGAACAAAATAATGTCTCAGCAGTAAATGAGAGGAAACATGCATCTATCTATGTTAATATACATTTTTAGTTTTCCATTGATTCATGTTCATAGTTTTCATTTCTCAACTTAAAAAATGTTTCCTATAATTTCAATATCATAACTACACTTAAAAAAACCCTTTCTTGCCTATTTTTATTTATCTCTAAATTATGTTCCTTATCTGCCTTCATTACAGAAACATCTATTCCAAATCAACGCTGAAAGACAAAATACTATCTACATACTTCCAGAAAAAGCAATTTGACACATTTCTTAGTATCCTGATAGTATCCAACCTGATGGTCTGAATACCAGAATTGTAACACAAAAAGAGAGAAAAGGCAGCAACATATCTGCTTTGAGACACATAGAAGATCATTTCCCCTAAAATATTTTCCTTATTTTTATGGTACTATGCCTGAAATTCACAAGCTGTCATCATGTGGGGGTAAATAAGAAAGATCTATTGAAATAAAAATGTAATACTTGTTACAGTTAGTATATTGGTCATTTTACATTAATTAACATAGTGCTCCAGATTGTCTTTCTGACCAAGAAGCAATAAAGCTGATTCATCTTTAAGGGAATGGTGGTGCAGGGGAAGATCCTGGAAGTGGCACCTAGGAGGGTACTGGCAGGAGGGCTCTGGTTCCCCAGACCAATATAAAACACCCTATCATATGATCTCCCTGATATGAGGAAGTGGAGATGCAACATGGGGGGTTAGGGGGATAGGAGAAGAATAAATGAAACGAGATGGGATTGGGAGGGAGACAAACCATAAGTGACTCTTAATCTCACAAAACAAACTGGGGGTTGCTGGGGGGAGGTGGGGTTGGAAGAGGGGAAGGGGGTTATGGACATTGGGGAGGGTATGTGCTATTGTGAGTGCTGTGAAGTGTGTAAACCTGGCGATTCACAGACCTGTACCCCTGGGGATAAAAATACATTATATGTTTATTAAAAAAAAACAAAAAACAAACACCCAGTGTTATAGCAGACAAGTGAGGTGAGGGGCAGGGCTCCACCTGGGGAATGGCAGTCAAAATGTATGCCACTCACTCAACAAATTTATGGCAAAAACACTACTCTAGGCACATTGGGGGAGAGAAAAGTGAAATAGATCGCAAGAAAAATAAATCTTGACTACTTCACAAAGCTCATCCTTGGTTAGCTCAAATCCAAAATTTTGTGAGTATGTTCTTAATATGACTTATTTGTATTTCGTATTTTCTCCACTTCCACTTGAAACCTTTTGCCAAGCCCTTTTAAGACACACATGCACACACACACACACACATAGCTACACATATGTAGGTGTGTGTGTAAATAAAACAAAATTTTGACTCTTTTTACCTTATTTTTCATCTCTAAAGTTACAGTTTGTAGTGTGGCTACTCCATACTAAATAATATCACTACCAGTCTCTTAAAGTTGAAACTCAGTTAAATTTGAATATGTCTTGTGAGGGCGCCTGGGTGGCTCAGTAGGTTAAAGCCTCTGCCTTCCGCTCAGGTCATGATCCCAGGGTCCTGGAATCGAGCCCCCGCATCAGGCTCTCTGCTCAGCAGGGAGCCTACTTCCCCCTCTCTCTCTACCTGCTGCTCTGCCTACCTGTGATCTCTGTCTGCCAAATAAATAAAATCTTTTAAAAAATGAATATGTCTTTTATGAAAGGTACAGATCATTGCCTAAATATATTAATAAAAGAAAGGCAGTTTTTAAATCCAAAACAAAGTCTGAACTAAAAAATCTAGAAGTTAAAATGGCATTAGGAGGTCAAAGAGCCATAGGCAAAGTTGCAGAATAGAAAATCCACAAGCATTGGGTCAAATAAACTTAGCTTTGCCTTGAACCTCTGTCATCTGCTAGTTGTAGGGCCTGAGAGTCACCCCAAAGTCCTAGTTTTCTTGCCTGTACAGCAGGGATGGTAATATCCACTTTAAAGAGTTGCTATGAACCTTGATGAGGTGGTTCACAGAGAGTCCCTAATACATAGTACGTTCTCAATAAATGGCATTTGTTGGTTCTCCACCCTCCTTGTGTCAGGGGGGAGAAAAAACCCCAACCCTGGAGGAACAGAGGAGAAATATTTGCATTAGTGCACAGATGTTTTCGCTCCTATTTTCACATTCTGCACCACTTCAGTCTGACCCAAAAACACAGATGCCGGCCAGAAGGGAGCCCACCCAAGAATCATAAAGATAGATGCCAAATTGAATTAGTTAACCCCTGATTTAAATATAAGGACATTATATTTTATGAATCAATTCCTTAAGTTCCCCTCAGACCACAGGTATATAATGCCCTTAGCAAAGGTTTTTTTTTTTTTTTTGAGTGTTTAAAGTACAGTAATTATAAAGAAAAATATAATAAACATGCCTCAACCAACCCAACTGCAGAATGTTAGCACTTTGTCAAACTTGCTTCAGACTTTTTAAATAAAAGAAATGAAAGTTTGCAGATAAAACTGAAGTCTCCTTTGTTCCTGCTTGAATTCCATTCTCTTCCCATCTCAGAAGTAACCATTATAATGAATATGTCATGGCTCCTTCCAAAAAGCCAATATTTTCTACTTTTCTCACATAAGTTGCATACATAAACAATATATGCATTATGTAGTTTTGCATTTTTTTGTACATAGACATTCTATGTATCATTCTAAAACTTACTTTTTCACTTTTGTTTTTAAGATCTGGGCATATCGTACTGGGTACTTATAGATGTAGTTCACTCATATTAAATGCTATAAAGTAATTAATTTTTAAAACCAAGAGAATTCTGTTTAAAGAAGGAAAAATTAAACCCAATACTTTTCATCAGGCTCCTTGGGACATGCAATAAGCATTCCAGAATTACCTCTATTCTCTGCTCTCTTGTAGACATGTCTCATTTTACCTGTGAGTACTGCAGGGGCATTACTAATTATAATTCATTAACTCATTCAACCTGTACTTATTTCAAGTCTTGTGTGGGAAAGGCACTATTTTAGGTAATGAGAATACAGAAGAAATTGAATCAAATGTTGAAGAGACCCTACCCCCAAGTAGCTTATAGTCTACTATAAGTCTATAGAGATGAAAAACATACAATCAAATAAATAAATGAAATAATCTCAGCTTGTGATAACTCCTCTCAGAAAATGAAGACAATTATATTGTAAAGGTAAGAGGAGTGGTTGTGAGAGATCTCCATTAGATGGGGTGGTCAAAGAAGGCTCCTCTGAGGAGTGATTAGAGTTGAATGGAAATCTTGAGAACAAATGAGAAGGAGGCAACATGTGATGAGACCAAGGATGAGCTTTCCACAAAAAGGCAACAAAAAGTACATAGACCGGCTCACTCACCCTGTTTATGACACAGAAAAGACAGCAATGTCATGGGAATGTAATGAAACAATGAATAAGTATTATGTAATGATGCCAAAGAGGAAGGATGAACTTTTGTGGAGAATTATAAGGCAGGTTTTAGTCTAAGTGATACTACAGCCTAGGATCATTCTCATCAAGTCAGCTGTGTGATCTGATTTGGAGATTTAACTGGTGCTTTTAGCCTCTGGGCAGGGAATAGATTAGGAGTGCATAAGAATGGAAGCTGTGAGACCTATCAGAGCACTCAACCAGTAGACCCAACAGGAGATAATGATGGCTTGGACAAAAACGGTGGTAGTGGGGATGGGAAAAAATGAAGAGATTTGAAATATGTTTTGGAGACTTAATCAGAGAGACACATTGGTGAATAGAGTCTAGAGGATGAAGAAGAGGGAGTAATCAAAGAAGACTCCTACAGCTAAGATGCTGGATGTCTGTTCCATTTATTGAAATGAGGAACACTGGAAAAGAATATAGCTTAGTTAAGGGAAAATCGAGACTTCTGTTTTAAATACATTTAGTTTGAGATGACTAGATGCCAATACATATCCAAGGGGACATCTCGAGTAGTCAGTAAGTGTTTGGACCTCATGGAAGAAAGTTAATATTGGGGATATAAATATTATTATTTAATTATTACGTAAAGTCATGGAACTAGATGAGGTCACTTAGCAAGAGAAGACTGATGAAGACAGATCCTACAAGTCTCCAATATTCAGAAGGAATAAGGGAGAAGGAGTATTGAAAAAAAAAGATTGAGAAACAGTAACCCAAAAAAGTAAGCAGAACCCATGGGAAATCTTGTGTCAAGGAAATTAAAGAAGGATGTGTTTCATGACAAAGATCTTTTTAATGGAGTGGAGAAGATGAGATCTGGATCGAAGTGCACATAAAATGAGCAGGAAGTGAAGATGTGGACAAATAAAGGGCAGAGTAGGTAAGTTTTAGAGAAATTTTGCTTTGAAAAGCAGCAGACTCATGAAGCACTGGAAGAGACTGTGCTCATTAGAGCTCTTACTGTGCAAAAGAAATTGGTGATGCAAGGGTGAGAATAACTGCAGAAATTAAGCAGCAGGAGAGGGTACATGTGTGTATACACATGTGTGTGTGCATACATATAAGTGTGCATGTGTATAAATATACAAGTATTATATATTTTTTTCCTCCATTTTCACAGGAAGGAAGGCAGATACGGGTTTGTATGTCGAGTGGTGGGAACATAAGGAAGTTTATCTCTAATTTTTTCCATTTATTTCAATGACTACTAGACAGAGTCATCAGCTAGAAGTTCGGGGGTCAGGAGAGCATGTAGTATATTTTAAGCAAGAAAAGAATGAAGGAAAATGTTTTTAAAAGAATGGTAAAAGGAGTCTTTCCAGAAATCCAATAGTTTTGAGTGTAAGATTCATGAAGGCAAAGAGCTTTGTTTCATTCATCTACTCTATCTCTGGTCCTGAGCAGAGTGGATAATCCATAAAA